>NC_092190.1:11034047-16026547 GCF_043641665.1 Enoplosus armatus
CAAATGTTACTTTTTCTCTACAGATAAATGCTGCCATGCAGAGGTCTTGTACAATTAGAAGGGTGTAGCTGTTTGGATTTCAGCCTGTTTTGCCTCTTTCCCCTCAAGTTTCCTGTCTGTGTTCAGTGTCAGCTGTCACATGAGGGCAAAAATGCTAAAAAAAAAAAGGCCAAAGCACATGAATACTAGTGTCTGCCAGAGATGTCACTCTTTTTACAGTAATAACTACTAGCTAATCCCCATAAAGGGACCATTGTAGAAACCATCACCATGCAAGTAAAGAGTTTCCTACATTTTCTGTAATCTGTAAACAAATATGATCAAGAAAAGTTTTCTTTGCTGAGCCGAGTATGTGCAGAATAAATTAATTCCTTACACATTATGAATGAATAAACAATTGTTTATTATCATCAGGATCACAGACCATTGATTTAGAATAAACCCCAATCATATAACCCCATAGTGCAAACAACTTGTTTTTGTGATTTTATCAAACAAACTGTTACAAATTAAAACAAATTTGTCTATAATTTGCCCTGGCCCAACCCCACCCTGACTTGAATGTCTCACACCATCCCATCTGATCAAAGAGGCTTTCGCAAAGTCCTATCATAACACTGCACATCCAATCTTCTAAAAAATGTGAAGAGATAAAATAGAAATAAGAGGGGGGTAAAGGAAAGGGGTGAGAGGATGTGAGAGATCTTACAGATGCTGTTATGAGATTTTCAGTTAGGAGCTGTGAGGTGCCCTGCTAATGGAACATCACTATGAGTGGGCGTGTGAGTGTAAGTGTGTGTCCTGTGCTATAACACAGAGGTCACAATGACTGAAAGGAAAAGGCATCTTCATTTAATAAAAAGGGGTCTCTGAAGCATTCTTCCCCGTCTCCTTACCCTGTCAGTCTTCTTCAGGCTCTGTCCTATTTTTCTACTCACAATTTTCTCCTCACTCGAGCTTCCATCTACGCAAACCCCCCTCCATCCAAACCCCCTCTCTCTCTCCACCGCATTATCTGGCGAGTTTCTTTTTCAATAGACAAGTTGCTTGTCAGCACCCAATTATCACTTATTCTGTTTTTCACGGCCTCCTTCCTCCGCCTGCTCGCCGTCTTCATGACTGTCTTACAACACAGGCAGGCACGTTTTATCGAGCACTGATCCCTCTCTAACCAGATTATGCTCTACATGTCAGTCAGACAGTGACCCTATTGCAAGTTTTCTTTTTTCTTCCTAGGGGGTCATAAAACTAGTAAAGGGAGTCACATCTGCTCTGTGTGTGAGAGAGAGAGAAACAGAGCTAGGCCCCTGTGGCTATTACAGCTCATTATAACTAAAGGTAGAAGGAGAGGCACGTCAAAATCAGGCACTCACTCTCTCTCTCACTCTCTCCCTCTCTTACACACATCCACCCAAACACACAAAGATAGTCAAGCCTGGGGGGACAGCTGCTCTCTGACACACACAGAGTAGTATAAGTTTAGTGACTGAGGCACTCCCCTCTGCTTGCCCAAACATTTCCCCCAGAGCCGTGACTCAGCCTTACTGGGTCATTGAATCACACACATAGTTCTAAGGGGTGCGCTGCTTATTAACATTTTTTTTTGGAAGAACTACAGTAGTAAGTAAGTAGTAATAACAGAATTTACTGGCATGTGTTTATTACTACTATGTGCCGAGTACTAATTCTATCAAAGCATTTAAATGATATTCCAGCATGTTTTGAAAGTGTTTCATGCAGATGTATCCTTCATTTAAATGACTTTTTTAGTTTAGTTAAAGAGCCAAATATTTCCAACTCTCTCAACTAACACTGGACTTCTATTCGCCAGTGGGCCAGAAAAAACAAGGTTTTGCCTCATCAACCTAAAGATGATGATACAGTATGTCAGTGTTGTGTTTACAGCTCGTTGGGATGCCCCAAAGAGGCAAAAAAACAAACGTTTCCCTTATAAATATAAATATATTACCAAATTACATAGCCTTCTCAGGAAATGTCTAAAGAATTAATAGCCACATATCAGCTCTTTTCCAGAAAAGGGACACGGAAAATAAAGCATTTCCAATATATGTGATATTAAATGGAAATAAGAATTTTAAAGATTATAGGAATTATAGGAAGCACCTTTCAAATCACCCTTCAAGTTACACCAGTTTGTTTTATTGGACTTCTATGCATGTGTCCAGGTTTTCTCACTGGACGGCACAAGCAAAGAGGGAGAGGTACAACAAAAGGAGAAAGTAGGAGAAGAAAAGAAAAGAAAGATGGGCAGCGAGTGAAAGAGTGGGCTTTGTTATTGTAGCAGGAGAATGGTGACGTGGAGTTAAAAGGCTGAATGTTGCGATAAGAGGGATCCGTGGTGAGAAGAAGCTTTCAAATATGAGACGCTGTTTACACAAAGGCAGAAGAGGAGGATTTAACACTAACTAAGATGCATGCAAACACACATGGGCACACATGCGCACACATATACACAATGTGACACAAACTCTCACTGAGGCCCAGCCAGGAAATGAGCCTGAGTGAGTGTGTTGGGAAGATGGAGAGTAAGCGGGAGATTAAAAGGCAAGGCGTGAGAGGAGGGGTAGTCTGAAGAGAGGTGGGAGTATGAAAGACAAATCTTCCTAAGAGCATTTGAGAAGAGCTATGTGCAAAGCTATCGTTGACTGAAATCCTTTAGAGCATCAAAGATTTACTCATCATGCCTTAACACATGAAACATTCCTTCCAACCCCCCCTCCACCCCATCATTCAGTATCACCCTCCTTCTCTTTCTTTCCCTACATTTCTCTTCTCATCTTCACCAGCGTCAGACCCACTTTCTCCATCGTTTCCAACTGTCACATACTTTCTTTGGCATTTTCCGCCTTCCGTCTGCTCATGTATCCAAATAACGAATTACAGCAAACGCCCAAGAAGAGAGAAATACATACAGACGCCACCCCTGCGTGTGTCTGTTTGTCTTCCCCATTGCTGCCGTCCTGGAGGTTGTTAGCACATGTGCAGGGTTTTGCTCCGTCTGCCAACATCAGCACAAACACACACACACACACACAACCCAGTGTCATTACCACTTCTACACACACACACACACACACACACACACACACACACAAACACACAGATGCCTCCATGCAATAACCCGTCTACCTACAGGCACACATGAATGCACATGGACACACGAACGCACCATGTGCAATCATTTGCATTCACACACAAATACACCTTACCACTTGGACACTCTAAAGAGCATTTATCAAGTATATTATGATTCTAATATTACTGGAGGTGCAAGTATTAAAACTAATAAGCTCCATCCCTGTGCTGCACTTACTGTCTCTCCCCCTCTTTTTTTTTCCCTCTTTCTCTATACCCCTTACAGGAGCTCCCACCATGTCCCTTCATCCCTCCCTCCATCCGTCGCTCCAGCCCCAGATGGTAAAGCACTGTGACCAATTAAAGACTTCCCTGAGGATAGAACCAGTTATAGCCCTAGCCATCTGACCATTTCTCTCTGTGTGTGTATGTGTGTGTGTGTACGTAAACCTTATAAAACATATCACTGTGCTTTATTCAGTGTACAAAGCACTGTCTTTGGGCCAGTTCCACATGCCTTCTCACCTGAAAAAGGGTACATTGGCATATGAGTCCAGGAACACAGTCATATCTAAAGCCCTTTGTATTCTGCATAAACACACAATGACAAGATCTAGAGTATCACTTCATTAGAGCACAGTGCACGGCAGGGGTCAAGTGGAGCAGAGTGTGGAAGCTGGCCAGAGGTGCAGAGGATTAGCAGGTGTGCGTGTGTGTTGTGTTGGTGTATGAGAGACGGTGCCTTTGAGGGAGAGGGGAAAAAAACCCAGTAGAGTGTGGCTAAGGGAGGTGGGCAGCACTCAATCACCAGGCACCCATCCAGCAGGGCAGCAGATGAGGGAGCAACTGTCTGTCTGAGCTGCCAGCACTGAGGGGAATTAGGCATATGCCAAGCCAACCCCACCTCACACACACACACACACACACACACACACACACACACACACACACACACACACACACACACACACACACACACACACACACACACACACACACACACACACACACACACCTCACTACCCATCCCAAGGTGGCTGCCCTGGCACAGGGGGGCACAGGTGGCAACATATGTCTGCTGTCTACCCCTCCGTCAATTGAGAGGGAGGGAACGGCCATGTGTCTGTTTGTGTGTGCACATGTGTGTGTGCACAAAGTCAAAAGGACTTGCAAAAGTAAATATTTGTGAGTGTGTGCACATTATTAGATTCTGTACTACAGATTTTACACAGTGGTGTGTCCCTGAGACGGAGCTTGAGGGTCATCAGCTTGCTTGCCTTGGAGTTGCTTCTCCGAAATGAGTTTAGCCTCCCGGGCTTCTCCACTTTTACTTTTCACTTCTACACAAGGACTCAGAACCAGCCTGGGGCTGGCTCTACAGCCCACACTCAAATCCATTACATCAGACGTTTTAACTAAACCTCTGTTTTCCATTGCAAATAGTGAGGCTATTATTAGCATGCTAATGAGGTGGGTGCAATGCTAATCTTTAAACTGGTATCAGCAGTCATTAATGATAGACCCATGCCAAGAAAGGGACGAGGAGGTGGTGACTTCTCTAAAGAGTAACTCCACACTGGATCTTGTATGGAGGAAAAGCATTGCTGCACTTAATAACTGACATGTGTGGGACAAAAGGTATATCTGTTGGACCTCTGACTCACACCCACGGTCATAGCTGGGTGTGGTCAGGTGTGGTTTATGGGTGCGCTCCAGAACCTGACCTGCACAGTGTTAGTTTGAGATGAGTGAGTTTGGTTTCAACTCCACTTCAATTTGGCAGGCAAAACTTGTGCAGCGGGTAAACAAAACACAATGTGTATCAACAGCATTGTAAACAACACATACTATTTGACGTCTGAGTTGGCAGGGACACTGCAGTACCTTTTCATTTGGATTTAGCCACAACAAGCCATGGTGAAAGAAGCTGTCATGGGATAATATTCAAGTTTACATGTTCATGACGTGCTGCTGTTTGATTATCAGCTCATAGATATCTAACATCATACCTGCTGCCTCATATGTCGCCTGCTATTCATTTAATAGGGTTTCGCCACCAGTGCCGCTACGTAACAATCAGCATGTTGGCACGGCCAAATGTAGTGCAGCTTATGTGCTTGTGACCACAGCCAGCTGCGTTGCACAAACAGCTATATCACTGCCAACCACTTTTGGCATTGCAAAAAAAAAATGCCTGGGTGCAGTTACTCTTTAACAATGCCAGTTCTCCAACTCTCCATGCACAGGGTACATTACTGAAAAGAGAGTATGTCTCGGGGTCTCTAATGTGTCTATAAGTGCTTCAATCACTGCATCGAGTGAAGGCATAATGGCCAGTATCTGTGCGTGTTCTTGTGTATATGAATGGGTGTAACTGGATTCTGATGCCTGTGTGTGTATTTATGTTCGTGTCAAAAGGGGTTATCAGATGTACAGTAGAGCTTGAACCAGGAAAAAAAACTCTCCCCCCTCTTCCTCAGATAAGGCTTCAAAGCAGGCGCCAACATCAAACAATGCAGCAGCAGCCTGACTGTCCTGGACCACACTTACCACCACATGAGTCCTGGAGGCTATTATACGGCAAGTTCCACTCTTTACTAACACACATTTTAAAGGCCTGAACACAAACACTCGTTAGCACATCCATTCGCATCCATATTCATGTTGAATTCATATTCAAACTGTGGCTGTGTTCTGTTAATCTCACAGAGAAGAGGCAGCGGGCCCCAGAGGGTTAGCGCTTAGCTAAGCTAATCAAATCAACTAGAGGAACAGTGGCGCATCTTTAGCCCATTATATAAACATTAATAAACATATACAACACACCAACACATACGCACACACACATGTATTTGTTAACATATTAAATCCTTTCTCATTAGCCTAGCTCAGTAGCGTGGGTGATGAGCTAAATGCAGAGCTTCTCTTGACATCATTTATATTTTCATAAGGGTAACAACCAAAATTTGCAAGGCAGCGCTTGCTTGAAAGTGTGTCTGTAGGCTACGAGAGCATTTAGATTTAGGTTTAATGGCAACAGCTTCTTAATTGCCATGCCATACTCATCCGCAGCAATATTAGGAACAAGAGGCAGGGCTAAAATGCTATGCAGCCTCATTCAGATGTCTTCACGGGTGCCTGATCCGGGACCTGTATTGGGCCAGGTTCCAAATATATGCGGTGTGATCAGGGTTTGTGTATCCAATACCTGAGTGAATATGAATGGATCACTGCTATCATAATCGTCGCAGGAGGTTGTGCAATGTGTCTGTTTGGAGCATTTTGGATCAGGTCTAACTCAGGTCTAGTTAGACCGTGTCTGACTGTCTCAGGTAGGTTTTCCACAAGCCAGTTTCGTATCAGGTCTAAAACTTTGGACCTGTGAGGACCTGTAGCTTCATCACCGACTTTGGCAATGTACATAGTTAATTTCTCCAATATCAAAAAAGGCCTCACCCTGAATGAGTCTGTTCAGTGTTTCCAAGTCTCTGCAAGTGACCAGGAGATGGCAAGACCTAAGATTATCAGCATATATTTAGTGTGGGGGATTCTGACTATTCTGTGACGAGATTACATGTCTGAAGACAACATTTTAAATGTAGTTGCTCTTCCAAAACGCTCCCCCGTTACAGTAATCCTCATATGTTCTCATAAAGGCTGTACTCAAGACTTAGAACAGATTTCATTTTCCCACCCACATCTTAGCCAAAACCCACTATGGTTGTCCCTAAACTACACATGTACGTACAGTACAGCACAGCACAGCTTGCCCTACGGGACTATAAAGTATCAAGGTGTCTGGTTTGCCCTGTTCAACAGCGCTGTTTTATTCACAGTGCTATATGTGCTATTCAGCAGTTGTATTGTCTACCACAGTGATCCGCTGGGTTGTTAAAGCCCTCTTCAGTGATGTTCAGTAGAAAGGATGTCGTCCGATGGGAGCACTCCAGCACCGTCTCTCTCAGACTCAATTATGGCTGCGACATCTGTCCTGACTGACAGCTCGCCACAGTGTGTGACTGCGACTGCGACTGTGTTTGTGTTTCTCTGTGTGTATATGCGTGTGTCTGTGTATGTCTGGTGGGTCCGAGTGGCAGTAATGTTATTGAGCAGGAAGCCCTGTCCGCTAAAGTAGATGAGATGTGCAAGGAAATGGCAAGCCAGACATGGTGATAAAATCTCTTTCCATTTGGAGTCCTGCCTGGTCCGCAGCTTAGAGTCAGTATGTGCTTACACACACACACACGCACGCACACACGCACACGCACACACACACACACACACACACACACACACACACACAAGCTAACGGCAGAGAGGGGAATGTAATTGTAAATGAAACTGAGAGGTGATGGTAAGGCCAGAGAAAGGGGGAGCAGAAAAAGCTAGAAGTGTCACAGCAAGGAGAGACAAGGGAGATAAAATGCTCCAGTCACAAACAGGCCTCTGCTCCTAATCAATACCAACAGACAGAGATACAACTTCCCGTGTCTATTCATCTGCACTTTCTCTCCTCTTTTCACCTTTTCCTCCAGCACATCTTACTATATCTTCCTTTGTCAACACAAGGCTTCACCCATATATTTGCCTTCTCTAGAAAATAATATGCCTGTCTTCATCTTCTTCCTTCCCGTCCTCCCTCCTCTGTCTTTATTCAATCACTGGGTCCCTCCACAATCTTGTGCCACGTGCTTCAATCACGCTAGTGCCTTTCTCCTGTGATGAAGCTCAACTAACAGCTCTATTGACAAAACCATACACCTGCATGACCAACACCAGACCACACTGAATCGACTCTGGAGCGTTGGATTGAAGGGGCGAGCAGGATTCACACGAGGAGAGAGAGAGCGGAGAGCAGGGATATGGGGGGGGTGGGCGGGGTCTCGGTGTCACCCAGTGTAAAAGATAGAATGTGAGATGACATCTCCACATTCGGTCTATCTCATTAAGTGAAGTAGAGGAGCGCAACTTGGCAGCGCCGGCTCCCTTGTGAAAAGAAAGGCAGGGGAGGGACACAAATCACACACACACACACACACACACACACACACACACACACACACACACACACACACACACACACACACACACACACACACACACACACACACAGCCAACGGATTACGCTGAGCTCAGCAGAAGCATGATTCAGCCACTCTTACTCTGTATGTATGTTTAGCAGTGCTCAGTCTCAGCTATGCTGCAAAAAGTCAACACTCCTGTTCTTTGCCCTCTTCACAAACACTGCACCAAAACACACACAAAAAAACCAAACACAGCATTTTGACCTCAGGTAGGCATTGCTTCACAGATTTCTAGCTCACAGTAGGGCCAGTTTCATCAGGAGAAAGGATTCCTTTTCTCCATTAAAAGTGAATGTAGGCCATAAATGTAATTAAAATGAAAAGTGTGACTGGAGAAATATGGTATTTTGCCGCAGCTGGTTCTAAAAATGATTCGGCCAACAGTTTTCTTCTTCCTTAATTGAAATTCCTAGGTCTCATCTCTAGCCTCTTCCTTCTTTCTCTTTCTTTCTCAGTCTCCTCAATTTGTGCTGGCTAATTGCATTTAGAGCTCATATGGCAGTTGGTAACAGCATTAACCTTAGGAGTCACAACAGGCAGAGACTATTTAAAACGCACCCCTATAGCGTCAGTTGTATTGTGGGTAATGCCTCGGGGAGGTGTAACCAATCACATTGGAGTCGAGAGGAAGAGCTCATCATTTATTGGTCACACGCTCTATTCAGCATCGCCCCACTACCCATTTCCAATACTGCCTCTTCTGTCCCCATTCCTCTCCTTTCCAATTTCCTCATCTCTGCCTTTTCGCACCATCCATCTCACTTTCTTTTCTTCAAAACCACTCACTGCCAAACTTAATTTTTTCTAGTGTCACACATCTGAAGATGAACGTTTTGTTCCTGTCTCTTGTGTGGTGGCGGTGAATAACAGAAAGAAGCGAAAATGCTTTTGTTCACATTCATCAAGGCTTTGGTTCTCTAGCTCTATTACTATATTACTACAGGACTGGGAATGGATGACTACTGCCAAATGCGGAGGCTAGAATCTGTGTGTGTGCCAGCATGGTGACTCCTATGGTGCTTTCTAGGACAGTGAGGGTATATGGGAGCTTCATGAGTAAGAGCAGTGCGATACTTGTCTCAGCGAGGGCTTGTTGTTCTGCTCGCTGTTGGACTCGCTCACACACAGGCTGGTGCGTAGGATAAGGACAACCATGATGGCCATGTCAGGCTGTTGTCCTTTTCTTCTGCAATCTGATGTGTAGGAGGAAGTCAAACACACACATATACATGCGCAAACAAGCACACACTCAAATGCAACAGACTGGGCTTAGTCAATCTCCAGCTCAGAGCATGGAGGTGTGCGCAGAGAAACTACAAGTGACCTTTGACCTCAAAGAGCTTCACAACACCCAGGTTGAATGCATGCCCTGTGTAACACTTAACCACCAACAGCGGAGCTCAAACAACAACTACTCCTGTAAAAAGACACGGAGTCTGAGACTATGAGAAATAATGGCTTTAGAAAAAAATAAAATAAAGCTGTTTCAATTTAACCATATTCATTTTAAAAACAGCATTCATCTATTTTTTTGGCCACTTGGGGGCACCAGAAACAAGCTATTAAGACACTGACATATTATCACATTATAAAGTTGATATGGTGAACGTGTTGGCAAACAGTTTCCTATCTAAACATCCAGCAGATACGGACCAACATTAGCATTTATATGACGTCGTGTCTTCACCCTACCTTTAGCTCTGTTTATCGTCCCCACAAAAAAAAGGTCTTGCTCTTTAGCTACTAAATTCCAGGTTCACCAGCTTGTTGCTAACTTTGTCTGTCTGCTGTGGGCTGCTGAGCAGGTAGTATAGAGTGGGATTCTTTTACTGCCAGCAGCTGCTGAAAATAAAGGTTGATAAGACTGGTGAGACTGAACCAAAACAGTTCAGTTGTGGGACATAAAAAAACATGAACTGAAAGATACTGTGGAGGTCTGTAGGGCTGAGGGGAATGATAAGAGAGTTGGCTGATAAGTCTTTAAGTTTTGTCACTATGAGATTCACTCGTAATATAGAAATATTAGTTATAGACACTTTAAGTACATGGCCACAACGGAGATCTCTGACTGAACTATACTAGCCAGTATGCCACTCTGCCTTCCCTTTCAAAATCTTAGAGGAAAATAAATGTAAAATTTAACCTGTCTGTATTAAAGAATTATGATTTTCCTGCATCTCTGTCACACTCCATGATTTAGTGGACATAATCCAGTATTTGTGCCATGATGGCCAATTATTCTTTTCACATGTGTAATATTACTACACTGCCTAAGGCAGTATTGGCACTTAGGGGCTGAGCAGAGCTACATTTTCATTTGATTAATCTAAGTTTAGTATCACAGAGGGCAAAAAAGACACAAACACACTTTTGTCTGCTCATTCCCTCAAATAAAAAGTGCCTTGGACATACAAAGAGAGGCCAGGATCATGTTTCCAGGCAATCAACCACATGCACAGACGAGGTGTCTAATTCTGTGACAGACAATACAACACATGAAAACACAGCGTCACAGTTTCAGGGAGAACAGTGTCCAGGTGCACTGCAGAAACTGTTCTCCTCAGGCAGCAGGTATTAAGTTCCACGTTAAAACCCTCAACTGCTCTTTGTACCGAAAGGTGACAGTGGATGAAACACATCCCTGTGAGTAAGCCTTAATGCACCACTCAGGGCAGAGATTACTTTGGCCTTCTACCCCTACAATTAACCCAATCACCCAACACCAGACACACACACAGTCACGTAGACACATCCCTTCTGTCTGGCCTTGTATCTCATATCCTTCCTCCCCATATTTCCTCCATAATACTCCCTAGGTTGTGGTTGTCCTTTGACATCACCCTTGAAACATATTCTCAAAGGCAGCAAGGGTTTTTTTAATATAACAGAGCCAGAGCCCATTAGAGAAAGAGGCCAGGGATGATGAATGGAGAAAGACAGATGACAGAATGAAAGACAGGAGAACGAGGAAGAGATGAGGGACATGAGGGGGAGGGGAGCGAGGACAAGGTATTGTTTGCACACAACGGTCCAAGGAGGCGTGCAGCTGCTTGGGGGATCACAGAGGGACTTAAGAGAACAGCAGAGAAAGGACGGGAGAGACCCTGCTGCCTACCCCTGACCTCCGAAACTGGGTTAAGAGGTTAGAGACACAGAAAGGCTCAGATAACAAAGTCCCTCAACACCTCCGCTCACACACTCTATGTAGCTCTCTCGCATGCATTTCTATAAATACTGTGTGCTATCAGCAGTGCTGCTTTACAGTGCCTTGCGCCTGAGCCCTGCCCCACATTCAGATCATACTGCTCATACTAGATAACACGCCTGCTGAGGTTCTCATCATAACACTGATACAATGAAAAACCGAGCCCATCGATCCGTTAAGCACACAATAACTTTTGTTTCTTCAGCCTGGTCCGACACAGCCCCCCAAAAAAAGCACACCAATATTGGTTTTTCGGAGTTCACAGTGCAATAAAGTGCAACTCGAACTTTCAGCCAATAAGCATTTGGTCTGTGCTTTGACCTCGAGAGGAAGGTCAGCAACGTCAGGGACAAAGGCACGAAGTTATTAAGGGAATGGAATCCCCGACTATGACAGCTGTGTCTTCAGTACTGCAGGACTGTTGGGTGAATCTGTACATGTCTCTGGGAGAGAGAAAGAGAGAGAGAGAGAGAGAGAGAGAGATCAAGAGGAAGTAGAAGGATGGAAGCTCATGCTACTCTTTTAAACAGTCACACATCACTCCTACACACCGGGTACATTATTGAAACAGCTCAGGGCAAGGAAAGAATACAGTAGGTGTCAGAGGGAGGTACAGGAGTTTGTGAGTGTGCATGTGGGTGTTTGAGTGCAACTGAGAAAGATCAGGGACAGCTTGGTTCTCCCCGCTCAGAACAGGTGGGACTTTGTGTGACACTGGAGGGCAACACTTCCTCTCACATTCCTTCCAAAAGGGAGCACAGATCACAGCTAGTTTTTGGACGGGTTCTGGTTATTTTTCATTTGTGATCAGCCTGACTGCCACTGATCTGATTGTGATACAACGTGTGCCTTGGTTTTACTTGGACTTGCAAATGTCTAACAACAAGTTCACAGCACACATAGGCAGAGCAGCTGCCAGAGGCCCAAGACCCTCATGGGCCCCAAAGGTCCCAGGTTGAAAATGTTGGAATATGCAACACTGAGGCAGAGTAACTCAAGGCAGGCCCTGCATTTTCACTTAATCACAAGGTCCTGTTTTGCGTAGAGGCCCTGTGTCAACCTTTACCTTTCTAATTTAATTGATATTATGCATATATGGTGTACATACCTAAATGAATTTATGTTTAATCATATTACCACAAACTAACGGACACACCAGAATAGGATTGCTGGTTGTTTTTTTTGGGGCTCTTGTCAGATAAATATAATGAAGCTGCTATGTGTAGTCTACCATGTGCACTGTACCTGATGGCTACTTAAAGGCAACAGGATAAATACAGAATGGCAGTAAAGTAACAGATACGCATAAAGAAGAATTATAGCTATATGATGTATAAAGGCAGTTTGAGGGGTAATTAGCTTGTGATTACATATTCAAAAGGGTGATTTGGCTGATTATGATTGGTAGCTGGTTGATCAGTTAACACTCATTGTTTAAGTAATTTATACAGAAAACTTTGACTAGGATAGTGTTGAACACCTTGATCAGATATAGCACTGGTACATTTAAAGCCATATGTGTAATGTCACCACATGAGCATCTGTGACAACAACATGTGGTTTATCTGTATATTGACAGCGTATATGTGTGTGTGTGCTTAGAGACTCACCAGTGAGGTTGGTGCGTGCGCTGTAGGATCCAAGGTACTGCCCGTCTGTGTTTGGTGTGTAACACTCAAACAGACCCTGATCCTTGGCCTGCACTTTGGTGATGTGAAGCACAGCTGAGTCGCGGCTCAGCCTCTCCACGTAGATCTCTTTGTTATTCACCCTCTGGGCATACACGGCATAGGCATAGTTTGGCTGAGCAGTGCTCACAATGCGAATCTCCCTGTCCGGTACTGATGGCAGGTACATGGACCACTCAAAATCCTGCTCCACCCCCTCTTTGTAGCCCGTCACGTTGCACCAGATGGTCACGTGAGAGCCCTCAGTCCGTATCAGCGGTCCACTTTCCACCGTTACCACTCTCTGGGCCACGGCAACACCGGCTACAGGCGGAGGTGAGGTGAGAGAGAGAGAAAGGGGAAAAAAAGAGAGACAGAGTGGAGGGAGAGAGGAAAGAGAGAACATGGGTTACAAAACTGCACTTTAAATATTTAGCATTGGCAGAGTTTATGCTCCCCACATCTCCCACGAAATACAGAAACAGCGTGACATGTGCAGCTAAGCATTCTGGAGAGCGCTCACTGAGGTTGAGGTATGTTTTTTTAACACCACTAACCACTTGAAACATTCACAACAACTCTTTTTAAAAACAGCTGAGATCCAATCACGCTCACCGCTATTACACGCACTCACATATTAACCCTTCACCACATGGACAGCACCGCAGCTGTACTACACTGAGGTGAGAGGCAGCCATCTGGGAGTTAGGAGAGAGGTCAGTGTAAGCTGGTAAAACACAAGTCAGCAGGGCATGTTCAGTGTGTCATGATACAGTGTACAGGTCTTTTTGAAACAGATCATACGGATTAGAGCCAGAACGATGAATCAGTTGGGCTGATACATCAATTGTCAAATATATCAAATGAAAAATATCAATTGTCATTATCAATGAAATCTGTCCAAATGGATATTACACTGCTTTCATTGAATAACATGCCAGAAGCTTTAATTACAAACATTAACACTGTACTGTCCGAAGTAGAAACTGCTACCTGAAAAAGTAAACATACTGATTTATCAAGTATCCGTACCTTTCTGTTCAAGGCCAGACATACAAATTCAGTTTAGATGTTTGCTCCTTGTAAGAATGTTTAGATAAGGCTCTGACTGTACCAAAGCTGTATTATTTTTCCAATCAAGACAGTCTAAAAACTAAGACTATAGGAATCTATGAAGGATGAACTTTTAACGTTTTTTTTAATTCTTTTTACAGATTTTATGTTTAAGAGGAATAAATAAGAAATCATCTATTGTCATATGTTGTTCTCATTAAAATTTTAAAACAAATCATGGTTCAGTTCACTAATTACATGTACATAGTATTGTAGCAAACTGAGAGCTGACTTTAACGTTAAGCCCCTAGTGATTACTATTCTGTATGTTGCTTTCTAGCCTATATTTAGGCAGACAGCATATGGGAATCTTGCCTCAACCCCTTGCATACACACACACGCACACGCACACACACACACACACACACACACACACACACACACACACACACACACACACATAAACCAAAGACACACACAGCATTCACCATTCAGGGAACAACTACAAACATCCCTCTCATTGGGGCCGGAGACAACAGAGCACTTACACATACCCCCCCAAAATCCAGACAGAGCGACAAGTACACTGTTTCCTGTCTGCACAAGCAACTGGGGATTGCAGCTGTGTTTGTGTGTGTGCGCACGTGTGTGTGTGCGCACGTGTGTGTGTGCGCACGTGTGTGTGTGTGTGTGTGTGTGTGTGAGTGAGTGAGAGAAAGTCTGTACGATGCTGTGTCTGTGGGCACAATGCTTGGCATTAATAATTCACCAGAACAGCTTTTTAACTTCAACATCCTCTCATAGTAGCTTTCTCTTACACTTCCACTACACCCCCACCTTTCATTCACTGTTATTAATGTGAGTCCATTTACACCAATTTATGTGCGTGCCCATGCATGAGCATGCATGACTATGTGTGTGTGTGTGGATCATGTGTCTTATTTCCTTCCTGTGTTTGGAGCTTCAGGTATTTTGTCTATTGCTTGCTTTGAGAGACACATTCCACTCACAAGCTAATAACATCTTCACAAATCTATGATTTATTTTAGAGTCCCTCACTTCAATGGGATTTGAATTCAGTCCCGAGTGGCATACCAAAGTGAAGACTGATTAAAGTAATCATTCCTTATGGCTGGATTTCTCCCACAGGACTAATCAGGATAAGAATTATGAAACATTATTCACGAATGCTGCAACTTTAAAATGTAGACCTGTTAACCTTGTTCTTAAAGAAAAGGAAAATATTTCATTTGGCCAAGTGGCACAATTATCTGTATCAGCTGCCTCAAGTTACTGCAGAAAAATCAATATCAATATCATGACACTAGAAATGACAAACAAAGTATGTTATGCCCACTGTAATGTCACTGAACCCTACCAGATATGTCCCTAGGAACATTATAGGAATACTATACGAGCCTTAAAATGATAAACAGTCATCTAGTACCCCAAATGTATTTTTTAATGAGTCTGTAAATGTTAATATCTCCCACACGCATGCACACCGCTTACAGTTTTCATGCAGCCCTGCTAAATAATATAACATCTCCTGATGCTTTCTTTACACAAATATAATAGAAATAATCAAAAACAAACTAATCATTTAGGCTAATTTATTTTTGTTTGCACATGGAAATGTAACTGAATAAATGAGACACTTCAGAAACAAAATACCTTTTTTCCCTTTCCCTGCATATTCCTCCTCAGATTTCTGTTGCTAGCTGTAGATAAATATGTAGTGTTGGCATCTATACATTTTCTAGATCTCCGATAAATCTCTGTTAAACTGTGAGGAGGTTCATATCATCAGTAGCTTTCAGTCTCTTATAGCTGACTTTGCACAACTCTTCCCACCCACACGTACTGAGACTGCTGTACCACACTACTGTGTAACAAGAGGCCATAACCTGCTAAACATTTGGCCACTGGCCTCTAAAAAGTCAGTTAACACAGGAAATCCTTCCACAGTGAGCAAACACCAAACGCTCACTCAAACACTGAGATTGACAGAAAGTCTATAGTGGAGTGTGCTGACTGAATCTGGCTGAGCATGTTATGGGATGCATTAGGTCAGAGGCAGCCATCTATTCTGACTCAGGCCTCGGTTCCCCGTTTTTCTTCACTGTGATGTCAGTGTGCTAATCTGGCGGCGCCTAGTCTACCCACATCCAGCTCAGATCAGGTCAGAGCTGTACTGCTGCATCACTGCTTCTCATGTTGCAGCTACTCATCTAGAACTGCTGGAAACATATTACTCATACGTCCCAAAAAAAAAAACCCCATACGACTCATACTGTGTTGGTGCATTAAGAGCTTTCCTCCGCTCGCCTGTCTCCTGTCATCCTCCTGAAACAAGCTGCCTCCTTACTTCTGATTACTCTCACTCCCTTCCTCCATGTTTCAACCATCATCAATCCTTGCCTCCGTCCTGCCCCTCCACTCTCTCCCTCTCTCTCTCTGTATATTCCTGTCTCTTCTCTTTGCCTCGCGGTTCTCTGCATCTTTTCAGGCAGGATTTAAGCAGCTCTGTGAGACTTCAAAGTGCCCATCGCTCTGCAGGCTGTTTAGAAAGGCTGACAATGACATACCAAACCCTGCAGACCTTCAACTGATCGCTCCATTCCACCACCCTTCCACAGTAATCCTGTGCCCGCAACCTCCCCCACTTGTTCACCTCTGGCTGCGCTGCCTCGATCGCAAAGTGCCCATATTTGCTCAACAAGGCCTCAGATTTTCTATTATTAACGCTCATCTCCATCTCTGCATACCACGGATGTCTTGCTACCCCTCTCTTCCTCCCACCCTCGCTCTCTGGCTTCCCTCTCCTGTGTCTCAACTCTCATCTTTGCTGCCAGTTTCTTCCCACACAGCTTGTTGACTGGGCCTTCCTGCGTCCCGCTGTCAGAAGATGGTGAATGACCACGGACAAGCTCTCTAACTGACCTTGCTGTTTGTGGGCTGGAGCATACAGAGCAATGGGACCAGATGACACACACACACACACACACACACACACACACACACACACACACACACACACACACACACACACACACACACACACACACACACACACACACACACACACACACACACACACACACACACACACACACACACACAGAGAAAGCTGCAAAGCGGATTATGCTAAGTGGAAGGGGGGTTAAACACTAATCCAATCATTTGTGGCCAGTGTCTTATTCTCAGTGGAAACAGCAGCAAGGCCACTAGCGTTCATTGCCTCATCATCAATCTTCTGTGACACAAGATAATTATACACCTACAAAGGTGTATAATAAAAACACTGCAGGGTGTAAATAATATAGAGGACTTTCACAGCAGTGTGGAGATGTGATAATGTGGAGATTCGTGGCTGTCCATCACCTCTTCTCACTTTACTTTCATTCCTAATTACGCACGCACACACACAAAAACAGAAGAAACCTGGGGATGACCTACCAGAAAAAGGGTATACAGATACCTTACCTCAATAAGGTATCAACTCCTTAAGCATTCGTACTACCAAAACTAAGTCTTTGAGTATGAAAAAAAGAATCGGCCCTTGTCTGTCTCTTAAACCAACGTCTCATTTTCATCTTCCAACAAGAGGAGTCACCTCGTTAGAGAAGACAAACTCACACACAGTTGCACTGAATGAAAGAGGAACATCATCTGGAGTTCTTTCACATGCATGTGATTAAGTAATTAAAACAGGAATAGTATGGACAGGAATGTTTGGCTAATTATTTGGTGGAAATGAAAATTTACAGAAGTGGCAAATTAATGATGCATTCACTTCATGAATCATGACACACAGCTCTGCCTTATGTGATAGTAGATGAGTCACTTTTAAGAAGGCCATGAAAACCAATTTAAGCCATAAAACACAACATTTTCTTAGAGCAGTTTGGATTATTTCACATGAGAGATTCCCTATGTGTTGTTTTTCTCTTTGTTGTTCTCACTGGAAAGGCGATGTCACACATTTCCATGCACCTATAAGGATGTACTAACATTTTCATCAGAATCTGGTGGCAGTTTGCTAATGTTGCTTGGCCACTGTCAAATCTGAATACACCACAGTCCTGGTGAAGCAGATTAGCTTTAGAGTGTTAAACTCTGAATTAATACTAAAAACGAACGAGTGAACTTTAACTTTAGGTGTTGCTAATCAAGTCATGAATATTTAACGATAAAGAGAAATACTTAAGATCTGAAACCAAGTTTTTAGGGGCTTTAATAAAAAAACATATCCGTAACTATATCAATACTGTTGGTCTCAGATCAAAACCACATTTTGTGGTATTGCCCATCCCTGATGGTGTGTGAGAACAGCAAAGCCTCATCCTAAAACTTTTCTGCGAAAACTTCCGGGGAAAGTTGAAAAGCGGGGGAACTGAAGTATCTCCAGCCAGTGAAGTATGAATTAATTATGAACATGCTTGCTAGACGTAAAAAAAAAAAATGGACCTAGTCAATGTCCTATCTCCCCATGGGAGGTTCAGGCTCATCCCACAGATCTGAAATCCTGTGAAGATTTTCAGACAGCGAGGTAGCGTCGAGGAAAGGAACGCATGGTGAGGGGAGAGGAAGAAGAGAAAGAGGGAGGAAGCTTAAGAGAAAACAAGAAAGCCTGCCTCCAGGGTGCTGAACACCACAAAAATGCACACAACTAAGTGAACATAAAAGCGTACCACTGACTTTAAGTGCTGCACATACATGTGTGACAGAGAGAAATAAACGCTGGAGAAAGATGAAGAAGAGCATAAGGGTATTTTCCTCTCCACACTTCTCAGCGCTGGTTAAACATTCTCCAAAATCACTCTGCGTCTTTCTCCCTCTGGGCCCCCGAAAGCATTTGACCCTGTTAACATCATTACCAGAGAGAGCACAAGTGCGAGGGAGACAGAGAGATTCCAAGATGAGGGAAAACTGGAGGGAGAAAGATGAAAGTGGTAGAAAGAGGAGACATTTTCTTGCAAGGGAAACGTTAACACTTAGAGAGGATACGGGCACGGTACAACAAGAATCAAGCCTGTTTCGTGAAGTCGTGCAACAAAATAAACCTGTGCGTGCTTCATTATATTGCAGCCTGCAAGATGATAATTGCTTTTTCCTTCGTCTTCTTCATCTAAATTTGACATGACAAGTGAATTTGTGCCTCTGCTGATGCTCGTGATAGTGTAAAAACTCACATTGTCCTTGAGCAAGAACGTAATTTTTTGGCTGCTCACTCATTGTACATGGTACTGGGTAAGCATGTAATCCTAATGTAAACCATGTAATGGAGTGATGAGAATCCCCACTCTTTCTTCCCCATAGCTTTCTCAGATTCTTGGATGTTCGGCTGATGGGCTTTAGGCAGCATTACAATTCAGGCCTCGTTCTCTTGCTCTTTTTCCACTCCCTGTCCTTCCCGCAGTGATAATCATCATCTGCGTCAGAATGAAGAAATCAGTGTAGCAGGACTGTCATTAACAACCTCCGACCTTTTTGCCAGCTTCAAAACCTTCAACAAATCCCATATCCACTTCTTGATTTATTAACTGGGCTGTTTTAAAAGAAATACGGACAAGACTGCATATTTCTTCTGTACTAAAGAGAAAGCTAAATGATTTTTCAGTGTTAAAGCTGCTGGAAGCCTGTCAGCTGGGAAACAGGTGTGACACTCTGTGTGTGAGTGTCTGACATGGAGAAACACAGCACACTAAGTGTTCTAACTTCCATTAGAGGGGCAGCTAGACAGGCCAGCAGGCCGCTCTAACAGCTGACAAACAGTTACAACGCACCATTACATCCATGCAGCTCTAACCAGAGCAAGATCAAGAGAGTACAGGAGTGTTCAGAGAGTGGGAAGATGAAGTGGATATACTGTACATCACTATTTCATCTTTGTATGACTCAAGCAAAGAGTGTCAGGTGATGTCAGTGGTATTACAAGTTGAGGGGGAAAATTCACTGAAGAAGTTTTTGTGACCTGAAGTGCCGAGGAGGACTCCCCATCAAACTTTTCACAGCCTTGGAAAGCAGGAAACATAGCCAGAGGGCAAAGAGAGAACCAAACACAGAGAAGCAGACATATACATGTATGGTACATGAATGTACTGCACGTTTATGCTCCCTCGGAGACTCCGACAATCTCTAGTGGGAGTACAAAGACTTCACATTCTGCATCTTGGGCAGCTCTTCTCTCTCCCTCTCTAAGAGATAGTTCAACATTTGGGAAATACACTTATTCACTTGTATGAAATTATGAGCATAAAAACAACTGCTAGCTTGGCTCTGTCCAAAGGTGACAAAATCCATCTACAAGCACCTCTAAACCTCTTTAACTGACATATATCTTATGGAGGGTGCTGCCAGCAGTAACTTTCTGAGGTTTTCATTTATCTGGCAACCTAACACACTGATTTAACAATGCTAAAACATGAGACATGTATGTTTTTGTCTCCTGCTTTGTGTCACACCTGGGTCATGCATGCTGTCCTCTGCTCTCACTATGCTAACTAGTCCTAATTTATGGGCCCCCTGGGCTACATCAGCCATGACCCCACCTGCACTGTTGTATATAACAGCTGGTGAGACCAGGATGGAAGCAATGGGAGGTTTTAAGGCTAATTCATACTTCTGTGTCAATGTGTTACTGTACACTGTAGGTGTCTGTAGCCACTACACTGTAAATGTAAATAAGAGTTAGGCTATGCTCTCTTAGCAGAATTGAGATTTTCCTCTGTGGGCTGATTCATATTTTCTCCTATCCCTTTCCGATGCTGGTACTATTTAGTGTCCATAGTATCAACAACACGGAGCATATCATAATCTATCCTTCTCTGTTGAACAGCTGCCTCTTCATCCTCCCTCCTACACCCTCAGCTGCTTCGCCTTCCTGTTTGACCGATGGAAATTAGCTTTCGAGTTTTATTGTTTCATCCTGAGTGATCATTTGAAACAGATGATCAGCGAGCAGGGACTCCTCTGAACCCCTTAAATAACATTTTCATCAAATAATTCAAACAATTCTCATCAGTGATGCCAGACAAAACTTATTCCTTCTCATCCAGTAAGGCCGCTGCTTATTAAATGCCATATGTTTAGAGCTTTATCGCTCTGTCCCTCAACGTGAGGGTGAGGGAATGTAAACATGATTACTTTGGAGCTTTACTAGAGAATGATTACATGACTCCGTTACTTACTGTAGCTTTGCAACAGCGCAACAGCAGTCAACAGGGAGAGCCTGTGCAGAGCTATAACTTCATTGCCACTCCACAGTCACATATGGCACAGCTACAGTGACATCTTGACATATAAATATGATTAAAGCCTAAAAAACATTTTGAAGACAGTTACTTGCCACCCCGATTGTAAATAAATAATTCAAAGACATGAGAGACAGCGAGGAAGATAGTGAGAAACTGCAGCTGGGTAGCAATGTCTCTCTTGCTACCCTTTTGCCTCTGTCCAAAAGGCCACAATATAAAATGTATAGGAGAGATCAACTCATTGGCCTGTATAATGCCTATAGTCATAAAGCTAAGGAAAGCCAGGCTTGGCCAGGTCACAGACACACACACACAATCAAAATAAGGCTTCATATTATGTCATACTATACCACACTACACTACACCATACTATACATGAATTACAATGAGCAGTTACAATGTGAGCACATAAAGAAAATCAAGCACTGTGTAATCAGTAATACAAGATATCACACTCTCCATCACGTTCCTCATGAATGCCCGTCAACCTGCTTTTAAATTCTAAATTTTCAAACCGGCAGTGCATGCTTCTCACTAACATTTGGAGAATCTCACATCATGACATGGAAGATAGCAAAATAATAATATATGTAGATGCAGTCTTGTCAAATCTACAATGCTGTGGGTCATTGAGAGCTTAGTCAACATTTACAGTGTGACAGATGGTTACAGTGAGTCTGTATGTGATGAATAGAAGATGTGGCAGGACTGTCTGTGAGCCACATGGAAGTGTTTAGTTAGTAGTTATACGTGCCAATCATCCTTTCATACAGAACTAGAACATTTTCCCCATCTACTCTTTATTTCTTTTACAGCAGTGTGGGAGACAAAAGGGTCAATATATAGGGGATAGAGGCAAGTTGTCATACTGGTTCATTCATAATCAGCCCATGCGCGCACACACACACACACACACACACACACACACACACACACACACACACACACACACACAGTACATTAAGTGCCTCCATCTACTCCCATCGCCAAATCCATTAACTCTATGAGGACACCTGCTACCCTACTAACCTCATCTCCCCAACCCCCCAGTCCTAGCCAACCTCGACCCTCCCTCAAACATGCACATCCCCCACTGTCTGAATGACAAAACAATGTGGGTCTCACATCTACCCCAAACAAAACTTTCACACCGACTATGCAAAAAAAAGAAGCTCATCTCATAATATCGTGTCATGAGCAGCGGTTACAGCAGAGTCGACTGAATGTTTGCGTTAATTGTTGTAAAAGAATGTGAAGCTATAAAACACTCAGCTATCTTCGGTCATTATCCATCTTGTGCTTGTGCACAATTAAGCCTGACAGCTGTATCTACTTTATGTACAGTGGTTAGTTTTTGTATGACTGGCAGCTTGCTATCAGTTCCCACGTTTGCACATTAAGCTGCAGATTGGAAAGGAAACTAATTAACTATTAATTAGTCTACTTCAAACAGACTTTTTCTGCCATTGTCAGTCATTTTGCCTTTCAGGCAGTAAAAGACATGCGCTTGTAAATTCATGCATTTATGCATAAGCAATTAGACACAAACACACACATGCATCTCTTCGGTTTTAGGTGTAAAGCGGAGAAGAAGCACATCAGCAGAACATAATGGCAAAGTGAGTGAAGTGCTCTTTATCATTGCGTAAGAGGATTTTTAAAAAGGGGAAAAAATGAAAATCCAACATGCATGTAGACATTTATTCATGTGCGCACACACCTTTGAACATGCACATCGAGCTGAGCGCGTGCCACTGAATATGGATCAGCGGTGTGCAGGTGGGGAGCGGTCGTCATAGTTACGCCGCCTGGTGTGTATCCCACCAGCGTGGGATCTGCTTGGGTGGAGGATCAAGCAGGGAGCAGGGGAGTGTGGCTGCACCGGAGGACAGCAGCTCAGAGCACTGTAGGTGCGTGTGCGTGTGTGTGTGTGTGTGTGTGTGTGTGTGTGTGGAGGAGTAAAGTGGAATCCTCTCGCTGGCTAGTCATCATCATTCCCAACACAGGACAGCAGAGGGGGGAGGAGCAGACCAAATCCCAAGGGGAAGGGGGCTGGGTTGGTCTTTTATGGGCAAAGAAGGTGCTCGTAAACAGTCCAAGGTAGATGTGGCTGTTAAACACAGATTCTTCCTCTGACACCGCGAGGAAGATGAAAATATCTGGTTTGGATCACACTTGAGGGCAGTTTCTAATTAGTGCTCTTTGAAGAGAAGGTGGGCTGGGCATAGTATTGTTTAAAAAGAGTGGGGGAGGGAGGTCAGGGGCTGTTGACTGAAGGAGGAGGAGGAGGAGGAGGCAGCTAGAGTACCGTTTTAGTGAAGAGTGAAGAGGCAGAGATACATGCAAATCGGCCCAAAAGAACACTTCAACGGTTTTATAGACTGAATGGCTAAAGGGTTGTTGTTGGGTTGTTATCACAAAACATGAGATGCAATCTCAGGCGTGACGAGATGTGCAGGCACAGATCCTGGCAGGGAGTTGTGATATAGGAGAGTGCCGACCGTTAACCAGAGGTGCTGCTGCGGAGTCAGAATCAGACACAAAGCAGACGCTGCCTCTGCTCCGGCTCCAGCCTCTTTCCTGATTCACTGTGGCAGGCAGGAAGTCTCCTTCAAGAACTTTGCTTCACTTCACATAGTCACTCATCTCCCCGTGTGAGCTGGAAAGAGGCTACAGCTCAGATCTGGGTCACGGGGGAGGATCATCATTAAAAAACACAGACACAGCATGAGAAGACTAGCTTTGATTATCCACAACTAACTTTCATTCTTGATTAATTGCTCTGCTCGCAATAAACTTCAGTCCGTTCAATCTCAAATGTTCCTTGATCTCTTCTGAAAGCTCCATTGGAGGAGAAATTGCTTCATTCCTTTCACCTTTGAGAGGACAGAGAAAGGTGGAAACCGAGGACAACAGAGGACAGTGGGTTGTTGTAAAACTGCAGTGGTAGTTTAGTGTGAGTTTCTGTAGCCAACTGTGAAGTCTGTATTACAGGGCGATTATTTGCCCTGTGGGTAGTAGACACTAGTAACCAGTATTTGACTTGCCTTTAGGTGCATCTCAAGCAACAAAGTCCATAAGCACAAAAACATGTCCATGCTAGCACAACCACACACCTCATCCAGGTTCTATTGATCCATGACTAATGAGACACCTCAGTCCTGACACTGACCAACGATCGGCCTGCGTTTTCATACTGAATATCTCAACTTTAATGAATATTTACTGAAACCTACCACACAGCTGGTGGATGATAGCCAAGCTGACAGTCATGTTTCTGCTGTTGTATTGTTTGTTTTTTGTCAGTTGAGTCAACGATGTTATGATATGAAAAAAACAATAGCACAAAAGGCGTCCTGTCATGGGTATACACAAAGACGTGGCTCCAGTGCTTATGATGCAAACAAGCATGCGTGCAACTACAGAATGTAGCAGGCACAGAAAAATAACAAGGGGAGCAAACAGCACCACTATCAGACAGCTGCACCAGCCCGTATTTCCCCTAACAGAGAGAAGTAGGTCCTCCATTTCTGGTGGCAGGAACAGGCAAAAATAATGAGTAACAAAACTTGAGACAATCACATGCACACACACCAAACTTTTCCATAGCATATACATAGCTCTACATCAGCTATACAAAACAGCTAGACAGTGAGTTGCTGCATTTTGCCTCACTGTCTAGACAGCACTCTCTCGAATGTCAGCTGAGGCTTACAAACACATGGAAAGCATTCCCAGTGTGATAACAGCTGACTCAAGAGGCACAGCAAGGAGACGCTTGGCTTGACCACACACAAGCCAAAATCCCTGTCATTTTGGGGTGGGAGCTTCCAGCTGTCATTCTCATTTGGGACCGAGGAGAGGCTGGGGTGGGCATCAGGGTGTGGCACTGCAAACTTTGAATCCTGACAAAGTTTGAAATCCCTGTGAGTTGACCTCAACAATCCCATGACCATAAAAAAAAAACATGAAAATAATTACAATACAAATTTTTTCAGCCTCTAAATAGTTAAACAGTGTACCTTTATCTTTATACAAACAAGAAGGCATCCTAACTCTTCCTTAAACTTACATCATCATGTCAAAAAACTAGGTGGCAATAAGTGAAGCTCACACAGTCGTCTAGATGAGTCACTTCACATGCCAGGTACCTAATTTCTTCCACTGTTAATTATGAACTTGTTTCACATGAACAAATGCACACGTTTTAATGAGTATGTCTGACTTGGAAAATGAGATTGTTCAATCTCTAACCACTTTCAAGCATTTGTGACAATTGTCACAGCACCACTTCAACAATCAAATCTATACTTAAGTGGCTATAAGTGCTACCCTTCTTCAACTGCACAGAATTTTTTGGGAAAAAAGGCACAATAGTTCTGCCTAAAATGGAAATGAGCTCTTAAGTACCTTCATGTTGTTTGATTGGGTCAATTATAGACGGCCAGCTTTACACTCGGTCTGCTGATAAGCGCAAAGTTTGATGGCAAAACAACAACTTAAAACTTTTCTCTTTTCAAATCAATAGCACGGTGATGAGCCAGGATAACAGGCTATTGTTTCAGCGTCATTTCTTGAAAACACAAAAAAATAGCATTAAAAATCGGACTAAAAGATAAACATGACTGTAAGAACACAAGAAAACATCTACTGCACACAGTGAGGCAGAAGCTTCCTTGACTAAAAAGCATGTATACGTTATATTACTCCTGTCTCCAAAGCATCGTGTTTCAAATTTTTGAATTTATTTTTCTTACTCCAGGTAGTTTTCATCTATTTCTGTATGGGGTCTTGTGGTGCGTATTCCATCACGGTGAGCATCAAGTCTGCAGTGTATTTTCTTTAATTCCAGTTTCATTGAAGTTCCATTATTGGAGAGTGGTAATGCAGTTTAACTGCAGATTGGTTTGGGATTGAAGTCTGCGCTGATTTACGTTGTAATAATAATAAATAACAGAAAATAAATGGAGGCATGTTTAAAGTCTGCCAATATATTTTTATACCCTACAGAATTAAATGGAAACATATGGATGGAAGGAAAAACAGAAGTAACCAAACTAAAATGCTACAGCAGGTGTTAGAAAATGATAGGCAGTGATGTATGGTATTAATGGTTTGTAGCAAATTAGCTAAAACATGCAAAATCATCGGTATGGTCCTTTAACCGTTGGACTGCTGAATATTATGACATGAAGATGCAGCTGTCAACATGATTCTGTGTTGTGTAGATATATTGGTGTCTACACAACACATGTTTTGTTCCTTTTGAATAAGAGGCCACACCCCACATTTAGCCAATTGGTATGAAAAATGTGATACATTTTTCATACCCCCGCAACCAAGGATAGTGCTAATTCATTCATGACATGTTCAGATGTGTGAACAGGGTGAAAACAGCACCTGTCCTACTGACTCGGCAGAGCCAAATCAAGATATATATAAAACATCACATAATGACAAATGCGTGAATAAATGCAAGTGGCAGAATGTGCATCTTGTCAGACATAAGCTTTAAGATTTTCCTCTGTATAATGTGAAGCTGCTCTGAGACCAGGCGATAAACAGGACCAGTGGCAGCTCATCTGAACCTGTCCGAAGGCAGGCTGCTCTCCTGTTAGCCCAAATGGAAACCATTCTGGCATTTCACAGTTAAAACCAGCCAGCCTCGAACATATTACATTTCAATTTAGTTATATAAACTGGGACGTCTTGGGTACTTTAGGTTGGCTCCCCGTTTTTAAACACACTCTTGCACAAACAGAAGCACCCCCCCAAAAAAAGCACACTGTGCGACGCCACACCAAAAGCATGACATCTTTCTCACTCTCTGTGGGAGAGAGGGAAGACATCCTGTTTGTAAAGCTAATAAACGTTTGTTCCTTCAGGCAACACTTTTTATATGCTTTATATCATATGCCCCAGCGCCACGAATAAGCACACGGACGCGCACTCCCTCTCACCTGGTTGCAACCTCAGCAGCATAAATAACCTGGATATAAGATTTGCCAGCCAAAAAATTGCGTAAGTGGCACCTCTGGGTTTAACAATGACTGATACAGTCTCCATCTGTCATCCACCTTTATTTTATTCTTTTTAATAAACCAATGCATGTGCAAACACATATAAATAAATTAGTTGATCACACACAAAAAAGACACACCCCCGCACATCTCACTTAACACAGATGCTTGTGCATACACACTAGGAGAGGGATAAACAATTGATATAATATGTATGAATGCACAGCAATATGTTGCTTACTGGAGCATAGTTGTATGCTTCCTTGAGACACTTTAAACCTGTAACTGCTGTGCTTTCTAATCAGATCAGCCTTTTGCAGGGTGATATGGTTTTACAGTATATTAAGTTGTCACATGGATTCATGTTGCTGTATGCGTATATAAAGGTTCATGCAATATTGCACAAAGCTTCATTCAAGTTGTATTACACTTTAAACGGAAAGCTTTAGACTAGTGAATAAAGATAATGTGATGTTTTTGAGAAAGATAATTTAGTCCTCTCAGAGGTTTGTTTTCCTCTTTTGATATTGTGGTGCAAAGTTAATGATTTTAAGGCTGCAACTAATGATTATTTTCAGTATCGCTAAATCTAGTGATTCATTGTTTGATCTGCCGATAAATGGTGAAAAACACCCATCACAAGGTCCCAGAGCCCAATGTGACATCATCAATCGTCTTTTTTGTCTGTTCAACAGCCCCAAAGATATTCAGTTTACAATCATCAGAGAATATTAACATTTGAGAAGTTAGAGCCAGAGAATATTGCTCACAAAACAACTTGAAAATGATTCCCAACATTGTTGCCAATGAATTTTCTGTTGATCGACTGATTTTTCAACTCCGGGAAGATTTATTTGCAACATATTGCAGAATTGCCAGCCTAATATCAGCCTAATAACGCTGGCAACATGTCATAATATCGCAGGTCCCCTTGTGATGTGTGCCAACGATTCACACAGACTCGCACACATAAAACCTACTCTTTCCCAACACCTGAAATGTTCTTCACCACCTCAAACTGCTTCTCATTTAACTGTGTGATTCATGATTATTATGTAATATGAAAACCCAAGCTTATGCAGCCTACACTGTAGATTAGATCTGTATTGTGACTGTGTGCAGTCTTCTCTAATGTGTACGGAACAATACATTGTCATATACAGCGCCCCATCCCAGTGAAAGTGACTTCTGATGCGCTGAGGCAAGGCGCATGCTGATAATCTTCTTGGCCAAGTGGGGGCCTCCGACGGGTCGACTTCCACTCCCACTCCCGCCCCCCTCCTCTGTCCCCCGGCAGCGCTGACAGGCCTCCCCATCCAGGAACAGAAAAGCCATCTGGTGTTTGTTTGGGACAGTTCACAGGCAGGATGTAGGCTACGGTGTGTATGTGTGTGTCAGCAATCATGCCCGCCTGAATGTTTGTGTGTGTCACACCGAGTGTCATCGGGTGATGTCTGTGAAATCCAATAAATTTCAGGTAGGTGACAAATGTGTGAGATGTGAACACACAGTGGCTTTACCTGGAGGGATGACTTACTGTGCAACAAAGCTGGCACTGGGTGTCTTCACACACCCACTGGATGACTTCATACCCTGGGGTGTTGTGTGATCCAGGTGTGTCTATGATGTGTGTGTGTGTGTGACTATATACTGTATGTTTTTATATGTGTGTGTGGGTTAATTACAGACAATAGCAGGTTGTCTGTATGATCATCCCTTGAACACAGCAGGTCAGACTGCATAGGGTTAATCTGCGACTAAAGTCCAAATATCACATTAACCTAGTTCAGCGCGCACACACACACTCACACACAGCTGTTCACAGGCAACTGATATTATTACAGTGATTATCGATGTAGCCTACTTCCACCTGACTCATGATGACTAATGGTTGCTCTCCCAACTAACCCGTTACAATTAACATGTGTCATACAGGTGTGCCGTGACTGAGACTCAGCAGATGCTTTATGCTACCCCGTTAGTCTAAACAAGAGGGGGGGGGGGGGGGGGGTTCACGGCACAAATGAAGGCTGAAAGCTTCTTCAGACGACTTACCAAGCAGCGCACAGGCAAGAAGGAGCGCACCGGTTGCCATTGTGTGTTGCCCCGCAGATTCACTTCCAATATTCCCCTTAGATGAAGATGTGATATCTGGTCGGGTTTGACAGTGTGGTTAACCGCTGGTCCTGAATCACAAAGAAGAAGAGGAGGAAGGTGGAGGAGGAATCCCGGCGCGATAAAAGCGGCCGGGGCTTGTCTTGAGACTCAAATCCACAGCCGGTGAGTCCGGCGGTTTGCCCGTGTCAGTGCTTTAAAAAAAAAAAAAGGCTCGGGTGTTGCTTCCCTCGCTTTCACCCTCACCTTATCTGCTTTTATCGCTGACGACGTGTGCGAATGCCAGGCGCCTCGGCGACCCAACCCACTCCCCGTTTACTACGCATCCGAGACTGCGGAGGCGAATCACACTCCAGCCTCCTCGGTGAAAAGACAAAAGTCCAGCGTGACTTGCGCGCAGCCTATTTGGAAACCTGATTGCAGACAGGAGACTAAATGTGTACAGGGGGGATCCGCAAGTGCGGGCGGTGTACGGAGGCAGACTGAAATAAGTCCTTGCTATAATTGTCCTCCCCTTCACTGATGGGAGAGCAAGTCGCAGTCCAAGCAGGCTCTGGCTTCCTCCGGCAAATCCCGGAGACTATAATCAATCTCCCGCTATCGCTCCGCAGAAAGCCCAATGGGCGGGCGCTCGAGATGAAGCAGACAAGGCTTTGTGCTCCGACACAATACATCAGATAAATCAATGAATACTCCAACTCCTGGTTTCTGAGCCGGTGTGTCCTAAATCACAGCACTAAGATGCGGTTTAAAGACGGTTTAACGGCCAAAAAAAGAGCTACTTCACTCCTGAGTTCACACACCGCCTGCCGATTTACTTCCCAGAGAGAAAACAGTCCACCGCGTCTCCTCTCCCAAGGTTGTTTCCCTGTTTCCTGGTTGGCAGACCACTTTTGTTTGCAAGGCACTTTTTGAAAACTTAACAGCGTGCTGTCTGCCCCCACCCCCTCCTGTCAGAAACCACGCCCCGGCCGCGTGGGACACAGTCCACTGTGGGAGAGGCCGCATTTGCATTTCTGAATTTCAATTCTAGGCCAGGAAGTTGATGGTCTGAATAGGTTAAGTGAAGTGGGGGGTAATTAAGCCTCTAAAGCTACCAATTTCCTCAGCTTTTTATTTTTGCAGGTTAGAGTTTAGCCACCTTTTGAGGCTGACGCGAACCATTATGGCACAAAATCACATTATACTGCATAATAAGTGCATAATGATAGGGTCTTTTAATACTAGGCTATTCATTTATAATATTTACTTGTCGTGTGCTGATCACAAAAGTCACCTTTTCATGCATAATTTACCCAGCAGCCTGTGTGTCATAGACATCAATTTTATATCACTCTCCCATCCCCCCCATTTCCCCCCTAGCCCACACCCCCATACACACAACTGGCAATCAACATAATGAGGTGCCACTCTGCTTGGGAACAGTAGGAAATAAAAGACCAAACATTTTTTCCCCCCCAGCACGTCACAGTTCACCTTTCAGGGGTTGCAAGTTGCAATTTCCATCCCTCTTTGATTCAGATCATAAGAAGCTAAACCAAGCATTACTTTGACATATGCTCAGATTTATTTATTTGCACAACTCTGCTGCAATATTAAGAGGATCTCAAAATAGAATAGGGTGAATGGAAGTTTGCAGGGAAACAGAAAATAGCACAATGAGATAATACTGCTTTGGTGCGAAGCTGCAAATGAGCGTTGCTTTCTGGAAGGGACAGAAATATAGAATCCAAAAATCTCTAACTTAGTGAATCCCAAAGCTCCCTCCTGTGTAATACATAAATAAATGAGCAGGCCTTTGCATGTGCATACAAAAAGTAATTGCAATGGACCCATCTGGTATTCTCTTTATCAACTGGGAATCGCAAGTCCCGAGCACTGCCTGAATGCAACATGAATACCATTTTTTGGAAGCAGTAAAAGTGATTTTTCTCCCATTGCTGTGCTCATGGATTTCAACTCAGATAAAACTTCCTGAACAACCGGTTAAATTAGTCTGGGCCCTGAGGCACCAAGAGAGATGTTTACAGAATACAGGACGTTAATAAACCGTAACCTTGCATCTGAATAACGGTTACCCTAACGGCTTGTCCCTCCTTCTGTCTAAAACTGTGTCATGGACTTTACAGAAAAGAGAGACAGCTTTTCGCATGTTTATATAGAGAAAACAAAGGCTTTAGCAGACATCCCTGCCTATAAAAAGCAAGCCAGAATGGGATTAGACACTGGTATGAAGCATGTGGGCTATAGGTTCAGCTTCTCCAAAGGTCTATCCAGGTCCAATGCAGCTGAATTAATACACAGCTAAACAGGGCCGGCTAGGTAGGCCATGTGCATTACACCTGGTCTACATATTGCTGCACCTAAATATAGCTCAGTTCTCCACAGACTCCTTATTGCATGGACGAGTGATGGCAGAGTTTGCACAGGTAGGCAGCTATAAAGGCAGCTGTTACGTTGTTTGAGCCAAGCATCATGTTAGCACTGAAGATGAGATCGCCTTTGACCCCTCACACTGGTTTTGGCAACTATCATTAAGTATGTTCACTGAGAGAAAAACAGGTTTCAGAGGTGTTGTGAAGAATGTTTGCAAGTGTAGTGGGCAGTGGGGATCACAATAGATCTCCATGGAAACAGAGGAGTCTGCATTGTGTGCACTTCATAACCGGGTCCATCATCAAGATGAACTCTTGATAGCCACAGCCTTTTTTGCCAGTATCTTGCATAATTGTTCCACACTGTTTGAGACTTGTACAGGCCCACTTATTATTTTATATTTTCTTTAAAAATCTTAATATTTTAGCACCCTTCCAGCACTATCTGTTGGGTTGGTGTCTGCAAGGTTACATGGTACAGATGAGAGTGGTTCAATGTGGAGAAAGAGAGAGATTTGTTCATTTATTTCATCATACACACATTTTCATAGTGCATCCCAAAAAGTATATGAATGATTTATTGGAGTTGTGTGCATTTCCCTCTAGTCTCACAGGAGTATGTCAGTTTTACACAGAGGAGTGTGTAGAGGCGGTTCGCACACAAACGCATGCACATACTGTACACATTCATTAATGCATGCATTAATGAAAACATGCACATACAGACGTAAGTGTCACTACAAATTACAGAGGGAAGTTACTCACTGAGACGATGAATGTACATGTGCGAACATGTGTACCACACAAACATGGAATCACATGTGAACACATTTTGTGGATGATGTAAGATGAGGTGCACAGAGGATACATTGGGTTACGTAAATGGTCTCTGAAACAAATGAGAAAATTATAAATAAGTAAACAAAAGCTCTTTGTTCTGATGGAGTCAAAAAGCAATAGGAAAAAAAAACATTTGAAATCTTCTGGTCATATTTATTCTAAGAGGCTTCCCTAAGAGGAGTGGGAGAGCAAGGCAGAGAGGGATGGGGAAATAATCCAGATGATGGAGGGAAGATAAACAGAGAAAGTGTAACATTTCACTGTCAAACAAAAGTCATGTTGCAATATGTGGTTCATCTGAATTAAACAGCACGAGTGGGGTTATGAGGTAAAAAGGATCTGGCATTGCTTAAAGGGAGAGCAGCTATTGTGCAAAAATACTTTGCAATCCATCAACAAGTATGGACACATTCACAGTCAAAACTATTTCTCCTAATTTGTACGCATGTGGCAGGTTGTTATGCTCTGCTCTTATACAGCTTCTGTTAGATGGCCATGTAGAGCGTATAGTCGCAGGTACCAACCCGACATATTGCATGTATGGTGGGTTTCGACAGTCAGCAGACTGACAGACAGCAGGCAACACTCCAGCTGGGACCGACCAGATTCAAGAGTGCCACTCTTCTATCTAGGATTTAATGTGAGCTGAGTCACTACACAGTCAAAGTGATACACTCACGCCAATTTCTCACGCCACACTTCACATCGGCTCGGAAGATTACACACTGCACTGTCAGATAACCTTTGATTATATGCAGCTGAGGCTGGTGCAGTCAGAGATGTATGATGGTGATTTTGCCTTTATGTTGTAAAACAAGTGTCATGCACAAGCTGTTTTTTTTTTAAAGCTCCAAAGAGTCTCGCACATGAAACTTATGTTGTATAGCCACAGTCACAGGGCCTTATTTTACATTGCATTAGCCTGCCAGGAGCACAAATCACTACATTTTCCAGGAGATTAATTATTCATCATAGGGGCTCTTAATGTAGAGTATTAATATGAAATTACTGTCAAGCTACCAATTTTTTTCTATCTGTCCGTGTCTCCTTTTCCATCCCTCACCTTTTCTCTCACTCTTTGTCATTTCTGTACTACTTGCTACTTTTTTCTTTTCTCTTGAAAGCTCTCTTTGCTATGATTACTTGATGATTATATCTACCGGTACTTACGTGTGTGTCTGCATACATGTCTTTTTTTTTCCATTGTAAAGAATCATGTAGTTTATACTTAGCAGTAATGTGTGTTCCTTTGTCTTCAAATTATAGCAGAACTGGTGCTGCAACAATGACCGAACACTATATGTAATTTTCATAATCATTAACTTACAGGTGCTTGCAAGAAATAGCCTATATTTATTTAATTGCAAATGATCACTCTAGCTGAATGTGACAATTAAAGGCTTTTGAATAAACTGAACAAATACTTGAACATCTGAGGAACGAAAGATCATTTCACCTAGGCTGGCTAGGCTTGCTGTTATTACATGGAGTTACACCAGGTGTTAATATACACACACTGTCAGCAGCAGAGCCACCAGGCCACACGGAAAAAAACAGAACAAGTCAGAAACAATTATGGCAGTTTCTGGCAGCAGTGATGGTAAAATCCTCCTGTGTCATGAAGAGGGACAGCTGTGTACACTTGTTCTTTCGTTGCGTGTAGCAGAACTAATTTTCTTCATCAAGTTAATTTTAGTAAGGTCCATGCATTCATCTCTCCTCTTCTCTCCGTCTGTCTGTCTTTGTCTTTTTTTACTCGTCTTGATTATGTGGGTGTTGCCCAGTGTTCAAACACAGCGGAACGTCATACATTATTCATTTGTAGTGTACTGGACAAAGTGACACACACACAAACACATGAACACACACACAGACACACACAGATGCAGTGTTCTCAGGGAATAGCTCATGATGGCAAGGGCATCAAGGTGAGCTTAGACACACTGTGAAGATTGTTCGACTTTACGCCCCAAAACACCAACTACATTACACAACACACGCATTTCATCATCATCCCTCGCAGGTACAGGCTTGTCCTTTTCGCTGTTGGGTAACAACAACAAAGCAGATGCTATCTATCAACTCCAGGCTGAAAAACATCATTTGTTTCTTATGGTCACACTTACTGGAGCTTGTGCTTTATGTATGCAGAACAAAGTAACTCATTCTCACAGCACACTCCTGAAAAACTGACATGACTCATGGCTGGGATGTATGTGGGCAAAAAAGGCTTTTGGAGGCACAGTTAATACACCACCAGATTACTGAATCACAGCATTATCCAAGCTTGTAACAAAAAAGGGGCACTGCATGTGAAATTGTATTAGTTTTAATGGATACATGATAGTACACGTCATGCTGAGTACTGATGTTTACTTGTATTCACCTATATCCTTTACTTTTACATATCTTTCACTTATAAGTTCATTAATTTAACTATAAACTGAGGAGTATAACATTACTGTGGTTGGTTGTACAGTATAAGTTTATTTTACTGTGGTGGCAGTGAAGCGTGGAGCAATTACAGGGTAGTTGTAAATGTAATTGTAGCAGTTAAAGGGATTTCTGCAACCAGAAGATGTCAGGTTTATTCCCAGGGACATGTCTGTTACGCCCCCTTCAGACCAACGCAACACAACCACACAACATGTATTATCCCACCTGGGTTCACAACCCTGCTCCTGATCTATGTTGAACACAGGTCTGACACTACTTGACTGTATGAAAAGTATTAAACAATAATTATAGGATTACTGTATGCTTTTATTATTGGATTACTTTAACCTCATGGGTGGATTTTGGTGTCAACTTCCAGTCCTCTAAACTATTATTTATGCTGCATTGTTATAGATGGTTGCATAAGCATACGATGATGAAAAGAAAAGAATTCACAGGAAAATCTAAACGAGAAAGTAAATAAAAATAAAGATCCTATCATATTAGACCACTTTATTCATGCCGTCTGTTGTTAATCAACCGTTTTGCAAATATGGATCTGTGATTTAGCAGTGATGTATATTGAACAACAGTGGCCATTAGACTGATGTCATTAACCCATGAGTAGCAGTCTAACTGGTAAAGGGGTCAAACCTATTACCCCGGGTCAGACATGGTGTTTGTGTGTGAAAGTGGTATACAGTGAGAGAGGTTTCATTTAACAGCAGGGACATTAAGTAGCAATTAACTCATAGCAAACTGGCACATAATTAGTGAATGTGAATTGGAATTTACTATAGTCTTAAACGGCATTCTTGCAGGTCACAATTGTTTTCTATACATTCGTCTTTGTACTCATGGACAAGGCTGGGATTTAGACATTGTACAGTAATTCTTGATTTAAAGGAATACTGAATTTTGTGGAGTACACTCACTTTCTTGCCAAGCGTTAGTTGAGAAGATTGATACCACTCTCATGTCTGTGCATTACAATATGGAGATACCACCAGCAGACAGTTAGCATCGCTTAGTATAAAGACTGGAAACCTGTCCAATGGTAAAAAAAACAAAACAATAACCCATATCTTCCTACAGCACCTCTAAAGCTCACGTGATTTATTCCATGCAAAACTGAAATGTAAAAACAAATAAGCTATAATGTGTTCATTAGTTAGCTTTGCTGTGCAAGATGTTTCCCCCTGCTTCCAGTCTTTATGCTAAGCAAGCTACCTGCTGGCAGTGGCTTCATACATTATTTACTGTGGTTACTCTAATCTGCAATTACTTCTGTCCTAGTGTCCTTGAGCAAGTTCCTGAACCTCTGGAAATCTGAGAAATTACAAAAATTGCGAGGCCATGAACTTGGTGGTTGTGTCTCTGCAACAGCACTGAGAAAACTGTGTGACATCATCACCGATGGGGAAACCTGAGACAGAACAACTGAGAGTGCCACAGTCCCTGGGACACAAGTATTAAATCCTGTTTAAGGTCACATTGAGGTATTGATGGCAATGACACGCAGTAGGTTACACAAGTTTGGTGCACGGCAAGTGACTCAGATAAGGGCCTTTTAATGTAGTTTTGCTTATTGTAACTATTTCAATGTTACAACCAACACCATTCTCCTCTGCTTTTCACCTGTAACAAGGGTTGAATGGGTGCATGGGCACAATCTATCTATCTGTTTTTTTGCTTGTTTTCCCCATGATCTAACACGTAAAAGGAAATTGACAATAGAAGATGATATTCTATTATTTTGATTTAGATCAAGGCAATCTGTGCACTGATACTTAATCAAACCATTCAGATGGGAGTTGAGAGTCTGCAGATAAGATTTCTGAGCCGCTTGTGTGCGTTGTTCAGCTGAGGTAAAGCCCAGGGCTTCTTACTGTAAATGATCAGGTCAGTCCGATCTTATCTGTGCTGCCTGCCAAACACAAGAAACATGAGCTGCCTGCCTACCTCGGGCTGAGTCATGCACTTCACTCTCTTAAACAAACACACTTGCATATTCATCTGCGCTGAACACACACACAAAGGGACACACGCGCACACCGAGTTTAGCACACACATACAGCTGCCATGAAAAACACCGCCTCTGATGCAAACACTATCTCATGCTAGCACTCCCATGCAAAACACTTTCCCTAACATGTCTTTGAGCCTGCTCTCCTTTTTCATCTCACCAGCATTATTCAGTTCCATTCATATGGGCTTTTCATGTCCTTCAACAATCATAAACAAGCTCACAGTGCTACATCTTTGCTCCTGGTGGCTGACTGTCTTGCTGGAGAAGCACTGCTCAGAGGAGCTGTAAAAATATCAACATGTAACCAACATGTGTGTACCTGCAGACGGTCTTGCGTGCACACATACAGGCTCACACAAGCATGTGTTGATTGCCCAAACAAACTTTGACTCAGTTTTAAGAAAACTGTACCCACTGTTAGCGGCGGTGCAATAGAGGACCCCCGATCCTGTGAATCACAATATGCAACATTTTGCAAGTCTTGACATTCTCATCTTACATCATGAAGCCAGAAATAATTATTGTGGTTCCATATTGATTTTCTCAACCTTTTTCACTGAAAGCTGTTGAGGAAAAATAATTACAGTGTAATGTATAATAATGTTGTTTTTACTGAAATGAGACTTTCATTAGAGAAAAAGATATTATCATTTTAAATCAAGAGGATATTTGGAGTCAACAGCATAAAATCATGTGATATTAGTTAAAGCATGTTAAAGGTTTCAGGGGATATTAGTTCAATGCTGCAGGAAATTCAAGGAATTCATTAGTCAGATTGCAGTTGTCAGATTTGGCTTGGATTGCACGGCTGATGAGCTGCACCACGATTCAAAACAATTGATGGATTAAGCTTTTACATCTATAAAAACATTTTGTCTCTTGTTCTTTTGTCAGAGGAAAATACTGTAGTTTGTCTTTTACCCCTCTGGCAACAACAAAACTTCCTGTACATGCAATCAATTCTCAACATTGCAAACACACTCATTAATAAGTCAAATGCAAACATCTGCAAAACAAAATAAAATAAATAAAAAGACACTGTATTGGCCCAGTTGGCCCATGTCCCATGCTTTACTGTAAGCCTGTTGTGAGCAGCACACATGGACTAAAGATAACGCGGCAGAGCTATCTGAGTCCAGGACTTACTCTCAGTCCCTCAGGACTCCATATCTTCGCTCTTCTTGGTCCACATTCTTCAATAGACTGTGAGTGTGTGTTTGAGAGAGGGGGGGTTCCTCTCTCTGAACCAGGCAGGGCTGTTAGCAAAAGAGTTTTAATTGATTTTGAAGTAGTAGCTGTTGGGAATGCCTCTCACCGTTAAAACATGCTTGACACACAGAAATCAAAACAGCTTATTACCACATCAAAGGGGCAGCCACCCTCATGCCATTTGTGTAAATTGAATCGCCAATTTTGATGACACAGAGCTTTTTTTTTTTTTAATGTTAATTTATAAACTTCCCTTTAGCTGTGTTAGGGTCATCTTATTGAATAGGCTCAGGATATGCAACAGCCATCAGCTTTGAGGGAGGGATTGTTGCTTCATGCTTATCACATACAGAGAAGTTGAAAGGGAGCATTCATTCATCACAGCAGGATGTGGAGCAAAAAAGCAACCCAAATCTCCCCCAACAAAAAGTATGATGGAATAGTGTCGGTAAAGGATTGGAGTTTGTTCATCCTCTCAGGTGTTTATCTGAGTGATAAGTCGCTCACTGTACAGGTTCAGTCATGTGCAGCTCTGATATCAGACAGTCTCCTGCACAGCGTGAGCCTCAGCTCTGGGATAAAGGAGCTGCTTACCAACAGAAATACCAATTACTGCACACTGCATCATGAAGCCTAATGGGCCTGCTGTGGCAGAGAGACACTCAGGATGAAAGACATGTAAGTTCTCTCACAGTAAAACCTGCATCTCATCTCGCATCAGCTTGTTTTAAGGCCACTACCTACAGTTTTTAAGGACCTAATTCTGATACTAGGTTGTGATAAAGCTTTACCATGGTATAGCTTTCCTTGCTCAGCTCACATGCAGTGCTAAATATACTGTGTATGGTTCATTAAAAGGACAGCATCTGCCGTTAAGTGACCGTAAACCAGGATCTAAACTCACATAAGCTACTACACGTTCACACAGAAAAGCGAGGCTAAGCGTGACAAACGTGCTAGCGGGCTACACGCTTGTGTCCTGCTTGAGGTTTGCCAGGGGTTTTGCCTTTCATGTTAGCTGTGTCGGCAGCAGATTTGGCTATCTCTGTTGTAAACAGATTATTAAATGCAAGGAAAATATTTGTGTTATTAGAGTGTAAAAAAAAAACCTAGTAGCATCTCCAGTGAGTTGGAAACTGCAAATACCCAAAAGGGCGGTACATTCTCCATATTCAACTCTCATTAGTCAGAAAGAAGGTCGTTTAAAAGATGACAGCTTTTATTCCAGTGTGTTTCCTGGGTGATCAGAAACTCTAAAGAATAAAACTTAAAAGGTAAACCAGCATGGAATTACACAGAGTAGTAAACTGCTGCTGAAACGCTCTCTATGGGAAACTGTCGAGCATGCTGCACTCTTGGCCACACCCCAATCAGTGATGTTTTGAATCATTTGCAAAAAAAAGAAAATAACATGCTTTTACATCTCTGATTGCAGTGTGGCAAGAGGTGCAAAGTGATTGAAAGTTTCATTGCACCAGCAATTTTCTGTCTTATTTGAATCAGCATGGATTTGTCCTTTGAAAGCAAGATAGAGAGAAAAGACGGATTTATAATATAATTCACAAAAAAGTGTTACAATATATAGTCAGTAGCATGCAATTCAAATGCTGCTAAATTGCACTAAATAGGCATATTGTACTTGTGCCTGCCGGGTAATTTCCTACCTCAAAGTTGCAAACCATAAATGAAATAAAGAGAGCAGCTTCTGTGGTGGCTACATCTATACTGTATGTAATTAGGCAGAGACTGGCAGATGATGAATAAAAGAAAACGTCGCATAAAAGTATCATGGGACCTCTCATTACCTCCGTTATGACTTTGAGTCTGGCTGTGCTTTGGACTAGAAAAAAACCTACCTACATGTAGGCGTGGGCCAGACCCTTCCTGTGCCCTGAAGGCCTACTGTGTCACACTGTAAGACCCTGATGATGTGTGACAGGCCTGCCTGCCTCAGTGTCACATCAACCAGCTGCTCAGAGAGAGACAAGCAGCACGAGTGACAGCAAGAAAGACACACTGACAGACACTTAAAAGTCCTTTAGCTTCATATTTCTCCATATACTTACCTGATTTGGCCAGCGGGCTGTGATGGAACAGATACAGGTGTCACAGAAAATGCACTAATAAGGATCATCAATTAGATATAATAGAGATTAACGTCAGTCATAACTGGTTCATTTACAATTATGAACACTTTTTTTTTTTTTTACTTTTCGTGTTAATACTCTCAAGGAGTTGGTTACCATGGTAGCCACAGGGTGATGTGAAAGGGGGGATGGTAATCAGATGCTCTATTTTAGTTGATATGATTCCACATTAAGCATCATTGTACTGTGAAAATAAAAGGAAGGGTCTCTCTGCAGCATTTCTAGTCTAGAAGTGTAGATTAGGAAATGTAAAAGAAATGTAATGACTTAATATGTACTCAGTAAGTAAAACATGACACACTAAGTGAAAATGTGTGAATGCATGTAGCCTTTATGGCCATATGAATGCGAATGCTTCTTTATGCTTCATAAGTGCATACTTGTTTGTGTGTGGTTTCAGATGTATACAAACATGAGCGCTGTAAATGTGCCAGGCCCTTGGTCGAACTGTACAGTGTTTGTCAGCTAATTAGCAACATGAGTTAGTGCGACAGCAGTTGGGGGAGCGCCTCACACGCAGAGAAAGGCTGATGGGAGCTGATGGGAGCTGATGGGCGCAGCAGAGCGTCGTTGCTGGTGACTGAGGAAGAGGAGGGGCGCTGACAGCATCTAAACCACTGCTAATGAAGACATCATCTCACTTGCATAGCTATCTTAGTCATGGGCGAGACAGCCTTCAAAATTGGCATTGTGGCGTGAATATATTGCGCAGACGGTGCAGAAGAATCATCAGATGTACACATGCTGGTGCAGAGAACAAAAACATTTGTGCTTGTGAAAACACAATTATCCCACTCCAGTAGGGACGGTGGTGTCCTGGTGGCATTGTCAAATGTGCAGAAGTAAACTAAAGAAAACAGCAAACACAATAAGATTGTCTCTGTTTGTTTGATGGTTCTGTCTGATTTGAGCTGTACTTCTGTCTTACTGTATTTGCCTGCATTGTTTTGGGACGCAGGAAAACACAATAATCCACAATGGCTGGAATAGAGTGGTTTAAAGCAGCAAAGGCAACTAAAAGTTTATTTTAATTTTGATTTCAGGTTGCTCTCATTGTGCATATGGTGTTACCATGACAATTTGAAGGCTACAGTATTGGAAAAAGAACATACATCTTAAATGTGAGTTTCACAGTGGTGTAGGTGTATATAATGGAATCATACATGGCTGAGTTCTGGATGCTAAAAGAAGGAAAAATGAACGCAAGACAGGCAACAAGGGTAACATGTGGTAAAATAGAAATAAAATAGGTGGCATAGAAGATAATTAGCTGAAAGCAACATCAGGCAGACAGGCTGCAAATAAAGTGGAAGATACAAAGACAGACTCTACACTGAATTATGTCGGATTTTCCTAGTAGCTAACAGCAAAACTGAGGCAGCAATCTCATCCCTCTCAAAATGTGTAACAACAAGGTGTAGTGTGGTTAAAGTCAAACTGACCATGACATTTCTCCCCTCTCTACCCTCCAGGAAAACATTTCGGATGCGAGACCCTGATGGGCACGGGGTGTGAGGAAAGCCTTCAGTGCCGGGGGCTGATGTATTGGCTGATTGGCAGCTTGCGTGGCCTCTGCTGATAGAGTTCCCTGATAGCTGCAGAGCTATATTTGCTGCCCTGCTCTGAGATACCGATGAACGAATGTTTTGGAAGCAGCTGACATTTTCCTCCGCTCTCATCCCGCGGCTAAGAGGCCTCTTCTCTGCAGCAGCTCTGTCAGTATGAAAATCAGATAACGTCAAACTGTACGCAGACAGTGTTAAAACCAGCTTAACCGTTGTTTCCCCATTTTCTCACCCAGGAAAGTTCACACCAACAACTTCAGTCAGAAGTCACAGTTGTGCTAAATTAAAAAGTCGTGCTCCAGCTGACATCTCAGACATCATGCTACTTCTTCCTCCTTAGTGATGCTTGATTCAGATTGCCCTCGCCAGCACGTCATCTGCAAGCCAGATGCATGGCACCTCCCACTGCATTAGTTGTTTATATCATCAGTTATTCACATTGGGCACATGTTACTGTCACTGGTATTTCTTTGATATAAATTCCAGATGATTTATTAAAGAGAATTTCTGAATGATGACAGTTACGATAACGACCATGAGTAGCAGCCAGGCTCGCACCACAAGACAGCAGCAGTCTCATTGTAGAAGCCCCTGCAGTCTTGTAAAGAAGCACCAATGGTGTGTTTGTTTCATTTGATCAGCTCTGGAAAGTATGTTGAATTTGATCCCAAAACGAAAATTCTTGTTTGTCAGTGGGATGGAAATGTCTTTGCTGTCTTGTTAAATGGAGGAGGTCTATGGAGGATAGTAGAGATGGAGTGACAAAGGAGAAATATGCTCGATCAAGAGTCAGTTAAGATTCATTGTTTTATTCATGTGCCTACTGGCACAATATTATTAAAAAAAAAACAACAACAACAAAAAAACAAGATTGATTTCATTTTGACACATGAATCAGTACATGCTTCATGGTGCTGTTACAATGAAATCTGCACTCATCGCCAACCTCTCCATTTTTTGTCCATCTTCCATCAGGGGACATACACAGCATACTGCAAGCATGATTAAAGGTAGCAGCGACAGCATATGCACATACACATGTAGGCAGTCAAGCACACAAACATGAAAGACACATGCATGCATATTAGTATGTTACATTATCATAACAGGAGGCACACAGATAAAGCAGCTTTGGGGTGTTCATCTATGCAGTTCCAGCATGTGAGAGTACAGCTGTGAGAGAAAAAAAATGGGAGCTCAGAGTTTCTTGAGAGCTCCCTTGACAGGGAGCAGAACAGGCTATTACTTCATATTGCACCATTTAAGCTGTTTTTATTTTGGACTCTCCAGCTCCTTCTACCAGCCGGCGCTGTCTCTAGGGATAACAATCAGGCCTCAACAAGAAAGAGAAGACAGCTCTTTACAGTTTAGCGAGTTGTATACAGTTTGCGTGTCTATATAGTTGTGTGTTGGGGTGCGGTTGGATAAATGAGATAATTCTCTCTTTGTGTGAAAAAAGATCGTGGCTGTCAATCATGCTCAGTTTGCTTCGACTCTTCTCAAATGCTGCTATTCTAGGCGACAATGTGTAGTCTGCTGTGTCACCTTCACACACTGGCTTCCAGCCTCCCCACCTGTGTGTCTCGGTCCAACTTTGTAGGCAGTTTTTCCTCTATTCTCTGACACTTACTCGCCAAGGGAGCTCATATCAACAAGTGAAGGCAGAGAAAGGAATCTACAGTTTCAAAGTCTTAGATTGGGTGCTGCGAAGACAAACTCTGAAGCACTCTGACTCACCCCTTTCTATTTTAACTTGTTGACTACTATATGTCTCTGTCCTTTTGGCTATCAATAGCTCCCTCTAGTGCTGACAGATGATAAGACTGATGTGGAGAGACAGAAAGGGAGAGAGAGAGAGAGAGAGAGAGACAGAGAGAGAGAGAGAGAGAGAGAGAAAGAGACAGAGAGAGAGAGAGAGAGAGAGAGAGAGAGAGAGAGAGAGAGAAAAACCATGTAGTTTATAGTTCGGGTGAGGAACAGAAGGCTGTTCTGTCAGGCCTGTGTCCTCTCCTTGTGAGAAAAGGGAATATCAAAGGCAAGACATGGCCATGAGGGAGTAGAGAGGAGTTGAGGGTATAAGCAGAGAGATTCAGTGAGCCGAGGTGAGAGGAGGCAAGAAGTGGTTCTGAGAAGACTTTCAGATTTCAGGAGAGGCGTTACGTAATTCGTGCAGATGGTAGTTTGAGTGTCTCTCTCCCCTCGTGTCGCCCCTACCCCTGCCAGGACACATTATCCTCTTTTTCAGGAGGTTTGACGGCTAACTTTGATCACTTGTGCTGTTTACTGTGTGTGTGTGTGTGTGTGTGTGTGTGTGTGTGTGTGTGTGTATGTGTTTGTGTGTGTGTGAAATAGCTTTGACAGGGCACTGTTAAATGCACACACATGCAGAGACATATTTAGTCTTAAGCTGCAGACAACAGTAACAGACAGGATGCATATTAGACCACAACAGACCTTTCTAATAGAAGACGTTTTGACTTCTCAGAGTCTAAAAGTCAGCTGCTAACATGCTCATGTTTAAGCAGATATAATGTTTACCATGTTCACCATTTTAGTTTAGGGTGTTAACAAATTGAAATTTTGACCTGGTACTGGAGCTAGATACAAAGTCAAGTAATCACCAGCGTTATTGTAATTCATTCTGAGGGGGACATGCATTTCTGTACCGAAGTTCATTGCAAACCATCCGATAGTTAAGACATTTATCTGCTATATCCTCTGTACCAAGATTGTCAACCTCATGGTAGCACTAGAGGTGATGGATTCATGTCCTGGGAACCCATGGATGACTGTGCATAATGTTGTGCCAACCCATCTAGTAAATGATGAGATATTTCACTCGATAAGTGAAACATGTGACCTGCTGGTGGCGCTAGAGAAAAAGTCAGGGGTTCACCAAATTCCTTAGCATTTTCTTCTGCTTACCGTGAATGCCTGTACCAAATCCAGTTGTCCAGACATTTTACAAAAAGACTAAACTGTAAACTTTATGGTGGCACTAGAGGAAAGGTCACCAATGCACAGGTGAAACTAATAACATTAATGATGGCACCGTGCCATTTAGGTGTGTCAATAAACCAGACAGACAGCATGCACAATAGGTTCCTGGCACTGGGATACCTACTTGGAACACACCCATCAATGCTGTTAACGACACCTGTGATTCACCAGTTGACAGGTGTGCAGATTGAGGTTGCTTTTGCTGTCAGATGAGTAACCTTCTTTCGCTTTCATTAACAAGTAGCTGTTTCTTTAACCTCAGATATCTATACTGCTGTAATAAATTATTATTATTATTATTATTATTATTATTATTATTATTATTATATAATAATTAAAAAAAGTGGTTATATGTGTGTGCACTTCCAAAATTCAAGCTCCTGTTGTTTAATGAGCTGCAGTTCAAGATGTTATGGAACAATGGCCACTTGGCTTTCATAAATCTAGTCCATTCATGGCACATGAAGGACAGAGCATCAAGCTGATGCCAAATCAGATCTGGAGTGAGATCATAGCAATGGAGATAACCAGCTCAAAGCATCCAGCTACATGCTACACTGAATCCAATGTCAAAACAAGAACTGATGATATGACTGTTCAATATGTTCATTTTCAGACTTGATTAAGGTGAATAGCATGACAAGAGAGTTTCTAGCATGGCTGCCATTGTACATTCAAGTTTGTCCCTGTTACATAGTCTGTGCCGCATAGACACCAGCATTGATTTGCCTCCCAAATTCAATGTTTCTTTGTTTGCTCTGACAGGCATTGCCATGGAAACACACAGGAGTGGAATTACAGTAAAGTTAAGAGGGAGGCTGTAAGAGGGAGCCAGTCCACCAGACTGTGAAGGGCTGGTATAATTCAAGACCAAAGACAGTGCTATAGCATCTCTCTGGGGCTGAGAGGACTACAGCCTGCCTTAAAGGTCCTCAGTGAACTTTTAGTCTCTCACATCTTTCGGAAAACCACTGTTAGTTTTACCTTAAGTTGTACATAACTGGTACACACTCCTCGGACAAGAGCCTTTCTCTGTATGGGAGTAATCTGGTGTCTAGGCCTGTTTCCTCAAAAGTGAAAGCAAGAAATGGATTCTATTCTTGTCTCTTACACAGATGGGGTGTTAAACATTGATAGGGCTGATGTAGGGAGAAAGGGAGAGAGGGGAGAGAGAGGGAGACAGAGAGAGGCACTACTTTCTTCTTCTATAGTTTTGATTTGATTACTCTCCAGCAACCAATTTTGTTGAGTAGGAACATCTGTTAAAATGCAGCAACTGCATTATAGCAGATTTCGAATCTGACGTGCATTCATGTGCAAACAAATACAAGCACAGTGCAGCCTGTGAGCATTTGGACAGTAACACATTTGTTGTTTTGGCACATTCGACTTTCAAGTTAAAGTGCTGACTTTAATCTTTACTTTGACGGTGCTTACAACTACATCAGACAAACCATGAAGGATTTGTAGCCGCAATTTAGGGGACCAACATTAAATAGGACAATTTCATATATGTAAAATTGGTTGCAGGCATCTCAACTTCTTGCTTGTTTAGGTGGGTTCTACTATCAGTCTGGTCTTCAAGAACTGGAAGACATGGTTTTAAGTTATTGACTTGGCCAATCAAAACCATTCATCAAGCCCAAAATGCTCTGGCTGTGTATTTAGGATCTTTGATCTGCTGCATTGTCCTACATCATGGGACCATGTATAAGAAAAGTGACGATTCTTAGATTGTTCAACCATTATGGATGTGAAAACCCTGAAACACCCTTGAAAGTCAGACATTTAATCTCATAGTAATTGTTTAATTTTAAATCCAATGTGCTGGATTAGAGCCAAAACAATGAAAAATGTTTCACTGTTAAATTATGGATGGACTGTTTGTGCACAAACACACATTCAGTAAGCACAGGCTCCCACACTCTTCCACAGCTTCCATGTCTCATCTATAAGTGAAACTGTTCATCCAGAATCACATGTGAATGACATGTGGTCATCATCAAAAACAATGGGCAACTTTTAGCAGGACAAGTAATGGCAGTAAAAGGAATCTTTGCATTGGCTGACTTCTACTTTCATTGCACAAATGTAACCTCTTCAAGAATGCTGTGACTGTCTACACAAATGCTCGTCACACTCACATCTCAGCAGATTTGCAGACCACACATCCACGTCATCCTGTCCTTTTGTACAACCACAGACTATTTCCTGGTTGAGAAAAGTTTCAAATCTTACCACATTTCGTGCTTAGCTGCTCCCTAAGACATGCTATGCTTTGACTTCTCCCCATGAAAGACTGTATCAAGCTGCCTGGTACGTTGCCACATAAAAAGGAAACTGTCAGTCAGAGTCTGTTGCTTTGTAGGTGCAAAGCCACAAAGTTGATCTGCTGCCTAGCTCAACTGTCCATTGCAGGCAGCTAAGAAGCTGGTGATTATGCAAAGAAGTTTTAGCTCTAAAATGAAAAGTGCCTGTTTAATTTTAAAGGTTTAATGAATTTAATTAATTCATAAAGGCAAAAAATTATTCCCAGCTGCACAGAGAGTAAAACACTGAAACATTTTTTTAATGGAACATTATCAACAGATTAATTTATACAAGAATTATTGAACTTTGAATAAAAATGAATAACAAATATTTACAGTGCAACTTTTTAAAATTCTAAAACACTATTGGATACATGGCACATAAAACATATGAGTGCATTTTCCCTCTCCTCTCTTCTCCTCTGGTCTATGAGTTTCATTCCTCTGCACTGGGTTTGATGTTCAGAGGGACTTGCTGTGCCCAGAAAGATTGGCTGGCCTTCTTTCCCTTGCTCCGGCACATCTTCACCACCAGTAGCAATATGACCAACAGTGTGCAGATGACAATAGCTATGAGAATCCCTATCCAGGTACCCGACTTGCATTCTGGCTCAGAGACGGCGTTGGCATCTTCTGCAAAGAAGAAGATAAAGAAACGCATTGCTTGTATCCATATACACATTTAACATGGTTTTCAATGTCTGATATTTTCTGGGAGAAACTAACCACGTTAAGATGTGCTTACCTTTTGCACGGACATTGACAGTCAAGTATCCTGACTTTTCCACTGCAACCTTCCTCCACCCATGAAACAGAGATGGGAGCCACTCTTCTACCTCACAGAAATACACGCCACTATCCTCAGGACCTGGCTTCAAGACTGTAAGGCTGAACTGGTTGGGCAAAGGGTGGCCAAATCTTAGATGATTACCCTTCACAAAGCTGTCTTGTAGGGTGGAGTTTCGGTACACAACAAATATGGGCCCTTGTTTAGTTTCTGTCTCTTTCTGCCAAAACCATGTGACCTGGAACTCAGACTCATTGCTGGATTGTTTGGTGATATGACAGGGGATAGTAAAATCCTGGGATCTGCTCACATTCAACTCCCCTTCTTTCTTTACAATGGACAGGTTTTTTTCTGTGAAAAAGCACACAGGTAAAACGGCATGTTTTATTCAGCTTTAGTTTAACAAGTCAAACCAATTAATGGGACTTTAAGTTAAATGAATAGGTACCCGGGAAGCCTGCCTACCTATTACAGAAACAGAAAACACAACAAAACAAGTTTGTAATACTAAAAGAGCAGAACACGTAGCACAGATGTACGTAACAAAGTAGAGATAACAAAATGTATAAAAGCATCAACATCACCACTAGAACAAAACATATGACAGCACAGTTAGAGAAGTGGTTATTTTGTTGAGAGCATGTGTGGTTATGCAGTACAAGAAAATGCATGCAGACAAACATACCCACCATCACATGATATTGGTAATATGAATGTACTACCTATTGCAAGTTTTAAGGGAACAGTGCAACATTTTGTCAGTGAGTGAGCATGCACAATATCAGAGCCCTGGAACTGGGCAGCCATCATTAATACCTATGGATAGAGCCAGACTAGCTGTTTCCACTTGTTTCCAGTCTATGTGCTAAGTTAAGCTGGCTGCTCACGGCAGCTTCACAAGTACCAAACAAACATGAGCATCGTATTAATCTTCTTGTCTAACTCTAAAGCAAATTTCCCAAAACGATGCCTTTAAACACCCATGCAAACACACACCTACATTAATAAAGCTTGCATACCTGCAACATTTACAGTCACTGCGATGGGGCCAGCGCTGTCTGAGGCCTTTTGCTGCCAGTGGCCTTCATGATCCAGCTGGTATTGCTCCACCTGGCACTGATAGGTCCCACTATCCCCGTCATGGGCCTTCTGAATCCCTAGGTAGAAGCTGCTCTGAGTGGGTCTGGAGAGACGAAGCCGCCCCTGCAGGCCTCTGAGCCCCTGGTTCTCTGGGTAACTCAGCAGGCCCGTGTGATCAAGCTCCACCAGGACAATTGGGACAGACGACTCGTGTCCAGCGTAGAGCCAAGAGACTCCGTAGAAAAAAGAGGGACTGGGTGCGCCTGAGATCATGTTACACTTGAGCTCCACGTTGTCTCCCTCCCTGGCAAACAGCGGCTGCTCTTTCTTATCTAAGCGAAGGTCATTGGCTGGAGAATGAGAGAGGGCAAATCATTTTTGTTAAAAGAACATGAAAAGGAAAAAAGGGTCAAATAGTAATTCACGAAGGCTTTTAACCCCAGCCACAAAATCAGTAAGAAAGTAAAGGACACAAATGTGAAAAATTGTTTGAACTTTGCCAGAATATAATGTGTTCTTGTAGAGCCTCATTGCTTATAGTATGAAGCTTGTTGAAAAAATAGGTTTTCTGGGCCTTAAAAATGGTATGGGCTGCATGTTGTTCATGACATGTTAAGTGCTTAATCAAATTAAAGATACACAAACTTACCAGGCTCAACAACTGTTAGCTTTGTAGTTTTGGACACTGGTGGGAGCTGATACCAATCACCATGAGGATCTTGTAGCCACTCCACCACCTCACATATGTATGAGCCTGTGTCTGAGATCCGAGCTTGCCGAATACTCAGTTCAAAACTAGGGCCCTTAGTGCGCTTCATGCTGATTCGCTGGCTGTGGCTCAACTCTACCCTGGGTCCAAATGTTACTAGGGCGTCCAGGTCCGAGCTTGCAATGGTCTTATTTTCTGCCTGTTGCAGCAGCATCCAGGTGACAGCGTAGCGAGAGGACGCAGAGCGTTCTGAGATAACTGAGCATTTTATTTCTATCTCAGTGTTGATATTTCTTGTCAAGGCCGGGGTGGAGGTGAGAACAAGCTTGCTCACTAGGAGAGGGAGACAAATTAAGTCATGTATGGTAAGAAACAAAGAGACATTCATAGTGCAGCTTTCATCCAAAGATGGCATGTAGCCTTACAAATCTTGGTGGTACCTGGGTTCTTCACATCCACAGCCAGCTGGTTGGACGGAGGCAGCTTCTTGTGTACATTCTCCAGGAAGACAGACACGCTACACTGGTACCTTCCTGCCTCTCTGTGGCTCGCACCGTTGATGAGCAGAAAGTGAACGACTTCATTCTGTTTCGTCTCTACTTTCAGCTGGTAGCGGTGCTGGTCTCCAGACCAGCTGATGGCACCATCAGAGTACAGTGTCAGGATGTTATCTAGGGTTGAGGTATCACGCTGCAGACTCCAAGTCAGTGTTATTGGTACGTGTGGCCCTCTGACCCTGCACATCAACTCCACATTTTCTCCTACAGTCACTACGTTGTTGCGACTTATCAGGTACACTTTCACAAACGAATCTGTGACACAAATCCAAAATAGTCAGCAGTGGAGAGTAAGAAAGGAGAAGTTGCTCATCATGAAAACATCAAGTGATCATAAGTGTCAAAAGTAAAAAAGGGATGTGAAAATGAGTTTTTCTCTTCTCTAGCTTATTCTCACACCTATTGTTTTGTACATCATTTCACATTATCATTTTCTTCTTTAAAACAAGAAAAGGTTCATATGTCCTTAAATGTATAAAAAAAACCAAACCCATTCATGTATTAAATATCAAGTATTTCTATGTCAACATACTTGTCTTCTCATATGACTTAAAGCATTAAGCAGTCTTAACACATATATCCTTTTGTGTCATTTCAACAAATGCACAAAACTTCAAGTCTAAAGGCTTGGAAGTGAACCTCATTACACCTTACAACACAAACGTATTGGACAGAACAAAAACCATCCTGTAGATTTCTATGAGCTTTACTTGTAGTCAGGCTCAAAGTGCAAAGTTTGTGCTGGTTAAAATCAAAATGAATTTTCCTCTTGGAAGCATGATTGTGCAAATGTCATGGCAATCTGCCTACTGGGTTTTGAAATGTCTTGAGTGCAAACTTAAGATTTTGACCTGAGGTGGCACAAGAGGGGAGACCATGCAGTGCACAAATGGAAAAGGTTCCTCTGTGGAGCATGAATGTACTCAGGAAGTATCTTACAATGTGATTTTGATATGTCTGTTTTGGCCTGATGGTGGTACTACAGGAAACATCAGAGGGGTCGTCTAAAGATTAGGAATAATCTTCTGGGAACCATGATCTTAAATGTCATGGCAATCTGACCTACTCTGGACTAAGCTGTTGGATGGATGGACAGACGGACAGCCCTACTGGCAGACTGACCAAGATCCACATCCTTAGCTTTGCCATTCATTTGGCAAAAATTGACAAATGTGTAGAAGTTTCAGATATGGTGAAACCTTTTTTAGAGAGTAATCAAATCATCTATGTGACAAGATTCAATGTGCAGGTTTCATCATTCATTTGTACTAGTACTCAGACAGAGGGAGACATATCTTACCCGCAGGAGCAACTGTCACAGCGGCAGTCTGTGACTGGCTCTTGGTCTTGCTATTGATTTTCCATTCAGACACAGTACACTGGTAGACACCTGCATCTGAAGGTGTGACCTCATCAAGCTCTAGGGTGAAGGTGTCAGTTGCTGTACGCGTTGCCTTTACTTTGCGACTCACAAACTCCCCCACTTTTTCCATAACACCCTCCTGACTTAGACTGATGATGTTGGTGAAGATGGCTGTTGATGAGGGTGTTGATCTGTGTTGCCAGGTGACGGAGAGCTGATCTTTGACCCCATTCACTTTACAGGTGAGCTTCAGCCTGTCACCTTCGTTAACACTCAGAGTGTTTTGCATTTCAACTGAGAGCCCACTTTCTGTGAAGAGATGAGGACAACAGACAGGTTGTGTTTGAGAAGATAATAATAGAAAACACAAAATTGAATCATCCTTTACAAGAGATAAAATGAAGAAGATAAAACTTAAAATCCTGGGTAAATCACACAGGTAAGAAAATTAAACCCTAAATAAATGTTTTGTGTGTCTGAGTCAGTATGGGCTCGCTTGCTGACTGACCTGTGACTGAGATGCTGACCAGCTGGGGGCTGGAGTCCTGGGCTGCTCCCTCTGTAAAGGCACCACCCTGGCCTCTGTCCTGAGGCCATGCCCTGCAGATATACTCTCCTTGGTCCTCGGTTCTGACAGGCTGCAACATGAGACTGTAATCTCTGTCCCCTATCCGGGCGGCCCTGAGCTCTCCTTCTTTCGCTCGCACGCTGTACTCGGGCCCCGCAGACAGAATGCCTGTAGGGCCGATGTGGGCCAGCACAACACTTCCCCTGAGCCAGGCTACAGAGAAGAACCTTTCCTCCAGGTTCTGTGTGTCTATGTTGCAGGATAGTGATAGTTCCTGCCCTTCCTGCAGAGTTGTCGGTTGTGCCAAGATTCTCACCACCAGAGACGACGTGTCTGGCACCATCACTACTCAAGAAATAAGCACAGTGAGACAAACATAGACACTCACATCCTGTCAAGAAGCCACAATGACTGCGTAGAGGAAGAGCAGAGATAACTGTGTCGACTCAAGATGTTCTATTAAAAAGATACAATCAGTTAAATGATAGCTACTTCTAACCTCTGCCTTTGACATTCAGGACAGTTTCTCCTGCACTCTTCTGTGCGATAGTGTACCAGGAGCGGTCAGGATCTTGGATCCACTCCTGAGCCTGGCAGTAGATCCTGCCTTGGTCTGACAGCTTCAGCTGAGCCATCTTAAGCCTGTACGTGGCCTCTCCCATTTTATCTAACCTTATGAGTCCAGCTTGGTAACGCCCTTCAAACCCCTGGCCTGGGCTCAGTGTGAAATCTCTGTCCAGAGAAATGATAGGCTGTGCGTTGTCCTCGCCGTCTTTATGGAGATACCAGGCAAGAGACAGATGGGTGTGCTGGACGGTGTTGCTGGAGGCTTGGCATGTTAAAGTGAGAACATCACCCTCATTATAGCTCAGTGAGGTGGAGGCAGGTGATGAAACACTTAGGGAGTTGTCAATCACTGTGGCACCACATCAGAAACAGACACAAAGACATGAAAGTAATAAATTTTTTGCCATCTTACATTACAGCAATGCAGTTACATTAAAAAGTATGCCTTAAAACTCAAAAGTAGAATGGTGACTGATTACCTTTCACTGTTGTCTTAGCATTGTAGGCTCCATCATAGCCAGCTTCTGGGTTGATCACAGAACAGTCATATTCCCCTTCATCACGTTTCTCTAGGCTTTGTATCTCAAAGACGACTGAGTTTGAAGACACATGTTTCAGAGTAATTTCCCCGTTCATCACACGGTTAGAATACATGGCATAGGCAAAGGTTTGGTCACTGGTGCTGATGATGTTGATCTCAAATGTTGGATTTGCAGCCTTGATAATACGGAATTCAAATTCTTTTCTAGTGCTGGCGCTGGCGAAGCCACTCACATTGCAGGAGATGAAGAGCGGAGAGCCCACCACACGATACAGAGGCCCAGTCTGTGCTTCAGTGTTCACTCTGGCTTCCCCTGAGTGAAGCACAGACAAAACACAGATGTTGAAGTCAGCTGAACACAACCACTGCAACTTTTAGTGTCAGTCATGTTTTATAAGAATGCTGCACACTAACCCTAACCCAACCTTTGTTTCAGTATTGCATGGATAGGTAAAACAAAACTACGTAGCTTAGTTATGTTACATTGCAAGAAAAGTATTCAATATAAACATTCATGAGGATAATTATAGTGCCTGCAAATAATGGAAAAGGACATTGATCTTCATCCAAAAGAAAGGAAGTGATTATTGTAATATAATGTTATGAAATTATTTGCCAATAATTAGTTTGCCTAAATCAATTAAATTGTTATTTTAAAAGATAGAGTGAATAACATGAAAAACACAGTCAGTATTTTAGATTTATCAGATAAATTTAGCTTGATATGTACATGTATTAGTGGTTATTATTATTTCTTGTTATTTATTAGTGGTGTGTTCAATATGGACATAATGACAGATGCACAAATAACTATGTTCCTCTTAAAATGCACTCAACAGGCCCAAGTTACATGGCTCCATTTACTCTAAAACTACTTTTTCTTTTCTGTTCTTATTTTCAACAAGGGCATATATTTTACAAAGTAAGTAGCCAATATTCTAAGATTGTTTCATTCAGCATGATCGCTCACCAGAAACCAATTCAACAAGAAGAATTACTACTTACCACAGCGCAGAAATAGCCCCAAATACAAGAGCAAATTGGCCCCCCAAAAGGACTGCAGGGAACACATCATCCTGAACCTGCCTCAGAAGTAACGCAGTGTTCAAATCATTGTAGTTGTGACCAAGCCTGTGTGAAAATCTGTCTGTGCCTTTACAGAGACACTGAAGTGTTCAGTGCTTCCTGCAGGTACACCAAGAGGAAGTCTGAAATAGTTCCTGCATAGTCTACCACACATACACTTGAAGCACAATGTACTTATCATTGCTACATATTCTGTATGTAAATGTGTTGGTGGTTTGTAGCGAAGTTTTGAAAAAAAAAAAAACAAAAAAAAAAAAACACCCACAGTCACAAACAGTTTTGTTTCGTCCTAGATCTACTTGCGGTGTGATTTGGGTTAGGTATAAGTCTGTGGTCGGAAAAAAAATCACATTGTCCTCGTTCGGGCTCGTGTACGTCACATGGTTTGACACCATCACCAAAATGTGATACAAAATCAATTGGGCAGAAATCAACCCATTAACCGAGAAACGAGGCGCTCATGTTAGCTGAACCATAGCTGGAGTAATGTGGAGTGGAGCGATGCTGTCGGCTCCTGCCTCTGCTGCAGGCAGGTGATGCACTCTATCGGCATCTTCACAGATCGACACCCCTCCATGTCTGTAAGGGCTTTGCCTTTAGGAAAAACTACATCCATTTTTTTTCTTGTATTTTATTTCACGGTAATATATGTGTAACTTCCGGTTTTACAGAATTCGATTATTCATTTGCATGATTAACAATATATTTCCATAATCCGATAAAACTGTTACGAGTGCGCGAGATAAAAGGGGCTGCGGTTGAATTGCGTTGCTAGGAAACAGCTTGGGTCCAAGTTCGACCTATTTCGGCAAACACTGAAACAAGAAATAAGTTCGGACACGTTTGGATTATGTTTGAATGGTGTTGTAGACCAGTGAGGCAATAGTGCCACTTAGTGGAGAAGTTGAAAGCGTACAGAAATGATGTATCCGTTCATGAGAAGGACAAGAGAGATGACAACCGACAGGCTGGACATCTCTGGGGTGTAGGACCGAGGTGGGGGAAATAGTACACTTTTCTCTTTCTTTTCTTTTTTTCTGTCTTTTATTTTTCCAGAGATGTTTGAAAGAGATAAGATACGATCAGATGAGACAGATAAAGAACAATATGAATTAAATAAATACAAATAAAATAGGAGATCAAGGAAATTAGAAATATGTCATTAGAAATCTATATACAAAACATACATTACCATACATTAGACTTCATAAGAATGGGAGCCAGAGCCTTCAGCTATCGAGCTCCTCTCCTGTGGAGTCAGTTCCCAGTTTGGGTCCGGGAGGCAGACACACTCTCTACTTTTAAGAGTAGGCTTAAAACTTTGTTTTTTGATAACGCTTATAGTTAGAGCTGGCTCAGGCCTGCCTGGACCAGCCCCTGGTTATGCTCCTATAGTTCTGTTATTATTAAAGTTGTTATTGCTATTAGTAATCATATTTCAGTTATTATTACAGCTGTAACTATTATTATCAGTCATATTTCCATTATTATTATAATTACAGTTGCTATGGCTACTGCTGGTGCTGCTATACATCTCTGCCTCCTTGTCTGTCTGTCTGTGTCTTTGCGCCCCCCCCCCCCCTTCTCTCTCTCTCTCTCACTCTCTCTCTCTCTCTCTCTCTCTCTCTCTCTCTCTCTCTGTCTGTCTGTCTGTCTGTCTCTCTCTCTCTCTCTCTCTCTCTCTCTCTCTCTCTGTCTGTCTGTCTCTCACTCTCTCTCTCTCTCTCTCTGTCTGTCTGTCTGTCTGTCTGTCTCTCTCTCTCTCTCTGTCTGTCTGTCTGTCTGTCTGTCTCTCACTCTCTCTCTCTCTCTGTCTGTCTGTCTGTCTGTCTGTCTCTCTATCTCTCTGTCTGTCTGTCTGTCTGTCTCTCCAACACAACCGGTCAAAGCACATGACCGCCCACTTAGAGTCTGGGTCTGCTTGAGGTTTCTTCCTCTGCCTCTTTCCTTGCCTCTGTCGTCAAAGTGCTTGCTCATGGTGGAAACTGTTGGGTCTCCGTAATAACATTATAAAGAGTCGGTCTAGAGATGGCTTTTGTTGTGATTTGGCGCTGTATAAATTGAATTGAATTGAATAAGAAAATTGTGCAAATATTTGTGCAGAAGAAATCCAGTAGCGCAATATACATATGTATAGGTATGAATAATAAATACAATATACATTATAATACATTAAAGTAGATAGATATAATATAATCCTATCCTATCCAATCCTATATGATTTGATAATATATAATAATTATGGAAATGGAAAATAATACCATGATATACCATAAAAATATGGGTTCAATAGTACTATAATATTATTATATAATGATGTAATGATGAAGTAATATAGCAATATAGTGGTAAATATGTTACTACTACTTCCATAGTAATATAATAAAAATAGTGAATATGTAATTGATTATATATTGTTGTGGATATCAATTAAGAAAAATAAATGTGCGACAAAACTTGTGCCCCCCCCAACTTTTCTCTTATCTGTGCTTGGACTGTTTTACCTCTTCAGGCCTCTAAAAACAGTTCTATATAAGACAACCTGAGAATAGACATCTGCAACCTCTGCAAAGGGGTCACAAGTAAACACTGCGTCACTTTAAAGGGTCTCAAGCCAAAAAGGCTGTGAACCACTGCATTAAACGATAAGGGCTTTGCTCAGGGGAATCTTAGTGGTGGTAATGAGGGAAGGGCAAACGCTTAAAATGATGAGAAGACGCTGAGTGTTATTTGCAGTCATCTCTATTTAGTGTGGTCGGGTGGAAGAGATATGGTTCTGAAACAAGAAGAAAAGAGAAGAAAAGAGAAAATTGAGTAACTTAGGGGAAATTTACTCAGCACAAGAAGAGGAAGTCTAGTAACAAGCATTGCTACATACGCATGTTCCTCTCAGAACAGGAATAGGAAGTATGAAGACGACAGGAAAAAACAAATCCACATCTCAAAGCGACAGAACTGTTGCAAGCGCAAACCACAGGGGTCTTTTTACTAGTGCAGGTGCACCCACAGCAGCTGCATACTGTTCTTCTGTGAAGCGTGAGTTTATGAAGAGCTACCTGTGTGAATGATGAGCGACTCACTGGAGAGGACTACAGACTGTCCCTTGTTGCCACTCGCAGATGACTCCAGCCCAGATGAGGAGAGAGAGAACCTGACAGGCTCAAGTGAGTTACGTTGGGAAGATGGAGGTCTACCTGTGGAACTGCAGAGAGGAATGGAGACCCTACGAGTGAACGGAGAACTGACCGATGTGGTGCTGTGTGTTCAGGGACATGACTTCCCTTGCCACAGAGCCATACTCGCTGCTGCCAGTCAGTACTTCAGGTAAAATTAATCTAATTTTGGCTAACTCCATTCTGACAGTGCTGCTGGCTTTACCGACTGAATGTTTGTTTTCTGTGTAGGGCAATGTTTTGCAGTGGTCTGAAGGAGAGTCATGAGGAGTGTGTGGAAATAAAGGGGTTGGACAGTGGGACGATGCGCTCTCTCCTAGAGTACACCTACACCAGCCGAGCCCTCCTCACACACTCAAATGTCCAGAGAGTACTGGAGGCCGCCAGTCAGTTTCAGGTAAAATGATAGTTACTTACAATAAATGCTAAAGAAGATACTCGATTACTTTGTACAATCATCATCTGATGCACAGACTTCCTTCTGTGTATCAGAAATCTTGAGCACATTATCAGCAGCAATCACATCACACCAAAAATTGCATAAAATCCTAATATCCTCAAAATGTAAATCAACCAGCAAAAACAAAGATTTTATCTTTAGCTTGATATATTTTTGACTTGATCCAATTCTGTGTGAAAGGGTTTTTAACAGAGTTGTATAGCTTTCTCATTCTAAGTGTGACTTCAGTGGAAGTAAAAACACAGAATAAAAGTCATGACGTTCTAACCCAACAGCAACTGTTTACTGTTTATACAATATAGTTGATATTCATGGCAATTTAATTCAGTGTCAATTAATTACTAGCAGTCAGTTGTCACATTGCACTGCGGTACAGAATTAGCAGCAAAAAGCATGACAAATGTAAAACATCATTGATTTATTTACATTCAGAGACAGCTTCTATCACAGGGATGATTTTTATCAGCGCTATGACCCTGCTGTCATAGACCTGTGTTTAAAGTCTTCAAATTGTTCTGATCTTCTCACTTGAGGCTGTTTTTTTTTTAAAACCGTACTGAGTAAGAGATGAGTCGCTCAAAGAGGGAAGTGAAAGTTGCCCAGTTGTTTACACTCAGGATGAGTTTTCCATACAGGCTTAAATTAACTATGCAGCTGTGCCACATAAGGGGGGAGGCAGGGGTTTGTGTTCCTATACTTCCATTTTTGTGACTAAACAATTTGAGTTTTTGATTTTGAAGATAAAGTTCAAGCATTACAGTTGGTACTCGCTTCTTCAACAGGCTGTTTTAGGGTTAGGCCTTACTTTAGGATTGAGGTTAGAATTACAATCAGATTAAGATTTAGGGTACAGTTTGAGGATATGCATGTTATAATGATTTCGTATGATTTTGTATCGCACTTTTCTAAGTAGAGTTTCAAAGTGATTATCGGTAAACAAAAACAGTAAAAATGCTAAAATAATTCAATTACGACAAAGAATTAAAAGCAGAACACAGTTATTGTTAAGGATAGATGGATTTCAAGACATTTTCATGTTGTTTTGTCAATTTCAGTTTTGCATACAAATTCTAGTACTGCTCATCAGTAATGCCCCTGCTGTCCTTAATGCCTCTCTTGTAGTTCCTGCGTGTGGTGGATGCATGTGCTGCCTTTATGAGCAAGTCTCTGCACCTAGAGAGTTGTATTGGGATCCTGAATCTTGCTGAAAGCCATGCCCTGCCAGCCTTGAAGACCAGGGCTCAGGACTACATCACCTCTCAGTTCTCCCAGGTAGTCCAGCAGCAGGACTTCCTGGAGCTGCCAGCAGAGTCGCTGGAGACGGTCCTGCAGAGGGATGACCTTGATGTGAGGTGTGAGGAGTGTGTTTTTGAGGCACTCATGCGGTGGGTGAGAGCCCAGCAGGAAGAACGCTATCCTTTACTGGCCAGGTTGCTTTCACATGTGCGACTACCTCTATTGGAGCCTGCATACTTTGTAGAAAAAGTGGAGTCGGATGAACTGATTCGTCGCTGCAGTGAGGCGTTTCCTTTTTTGCAAGAGGCCCGCACCTATCACCTCTCCGGCAGGGAGGTCAGTATACAGGGAACACCAAAAATGTGTTGTCATGTCTGACATCAGAAGAGTTGTTTTACAAAATACTGGCATGCTATTTTGGAAACATCACTTCGTCCACCAGTGGCAAAAGCTATCCTCTACCCTTTAAAATGTTCCATATTTTTAGTTTGATATTTTTTGTGGCTACCGTCTTTTGTAATTAAATCACTGCTGCGTTTCATTGTTTTATTGTTCAAGATGCTTTGTATATGTATAACATGTTTATAGGTGGTCTCTGAACGAACCAAACCCCGTGTGCGGCACTTTCTATCAGAGGTGTTTCTGATCATCGGAGGCTGCACTAAAGATGAACGCTTCATTTCCACTGTCACCTGTTTGGACCCTCTTAGACGCAGCAGGCTGGAGGTTGCCAGGCTGCCAATCACAGAGATGGAGGACGAATCCCAAAACAGAAAATGGGTGGAGTTTGCTTGCATCACCTTCCACAATGAAGTGTACATATCTGGTGAGAGAAGTCACGTATTCATGTCTTTTTATAGAAAGGCTCGGTCACTGTAATATGTAATACGTGAACCTCTACAGTGCAGAGGAAAGTGGTTACTATTCACCGTCTCCTGATTATGTATCTGCCAAGTTATGGTTTCTATATGTCCTCTCATCGAGTATTCATTTTTCTTGCATCTTCATCATGTAAACAGGTTGTTGTAGATGTTTCTAGGCTTCTCTTATTTAAATGTAATGTTTTAATCAGTAAGTCCGTAGCGTACAACTGAACAAAACAAAAAGAATTTGTGACATCATCTGCAGCAGCAGTTCTTGTGGTTTTAGGTGTTTCCCAACCAGGAAGTGACACCTCAGCCATGGTTACTTCAACTGTTCTGTAACACGTAGGCTACACTGTGACAGTTAAGACTGGGTCATGGGATTTTACATCTTGAATCAGAATGATAAGTGGGTGGCCCAATGTAGAGCACAGACACAGTCATTACAGAAGATTCAGTGGCACGTCGATATTTTGGTATGAAAGGTAGTCTACACAGCAGGTGACAATTTTCTCTTATGCTCCTTGTTGCAGGAGGTAAAGAGACACAGCATGATGTTTGGAAATATAATGGTGCCCTAGACAAGTGGATCCAGATCGAGGCCCTGACAACTGGGCGCTGGAGACACAAGATGGCAGTTCATGGGGGGAAGGTGTACGCACTGGGTGGATTTGATGGAGTCCAGAGACTTGCTAGTGTAGAGGCCTATGATCCCTTTCACAATCGCTGGACTAAGGTAAACATTCAAGAATTCAATATTCTATGTAGTATAATAAAAAGGTTCCGTGAACTACATGTATGTGAAAGGTATCGCTCCTAGTGACAAACCCACTGACAATTATCACCTGACTCTGCAGTTCCCCTCAGCACCACAGAGCAGGTCGTTGTTTTAGTTTTACTCTTACACTTGTAAATAGGAAACTGTTTGCTAACAATCACTTGATATCGCAATATCAACTTATGAAGTGATGTCAATGTTGTGTTTACAGCTTGGTTCTGCTGTCCCCAAAGTACTGTTTTTAAACAACATACATCACATATTTACTTCACTTGGATGCCTTTCTGGCTGTACTTGCAGGTGACACCTCTTGCAGTAGGTGTGAGCTCCTTTGCTGCTGCAAGCTTTGACAGATGGATCTATGTGATTGGTGGCGGGCCGAATGGAAAGCTGGCAACCGATCAGGTCCAGTGCTGGGAACCTGGGACAGACTGCTGGGAACTGCGGGCGCCCATTCCCATCGAAACCAAATGCACTAATGCAGTCACATTCAAGAACTGCATCTATATAGTAGGTAAGTTGGCAGTGATGGATGGTAACTGAGTACATCTACTGTATTTGAGAACAAATTTGAGGTATTTGTACTTTAAATTAGTATTTTAATTTCATGTTTCTTTAAACTTCTACTCCACTACTAATATTACACTTTTTCCACCAACATTTACTTGATACTTTTACCTTGAGAACTCATAAAATAAATTAGCTTTACCTTCACCAACCAAAAACAGTGAAATGCTACTTATACATGAATCCATGATTAACAATCACAGGGGACAGTTTTCTGTATTTTAAGACTTTTTTTCAGACTTTTACCGAAATTACATTTTCAAGGCAGGACGTTTTTATTTTTTGCATGTTGCACATCTTTAATCAGGTAGGATCTAAATTCTTACTCCATCACTGTAAATTGGTGGCTTTAAATTTGGAGTACACATGTGTGTCTGTGTTTATCATAAATATGAAGAGTTTCATTCCAAAATAAGATGACCACAATGTGGAAGAAGTAGTGCAGACAGAAACTCTTCAAAAAGGATCACTAGCATTCATCTCCTTTTTTATTTATTTTCCTAAATCATGTTTTGTGTACTCAAGGGCATATCAATCAAACTGGTGTTTGTTTATTCATTTTAACTGTTAAATTTACGTTTTAATGACGTTTATCTGTTTTTGCAAATTAATTCTTAAGTTACTTACAGCTGACAACTTGCTCAAATCATTGTATGTGTGTATATATATATATGTGTATATATTTATTAACCTTAGGTTACTGTTCAATTCTTTGTCTGCTCCCAGGTGGCGCCATGCATGCCATGTACTGCTACTCGCCTCTGTCAGACTCCTGGTCCCTTGTGACCCGTCTCGGGGAGAGGGCAAGCTGTGCCATCGCCGCCTGTAATAACAAACTCTTCATCACTGGGGGGCGGGACAACAAGAACCAAGTTATCTCCACAGTGATGTGCTGGGACGTTGGCCGAGGGGTGTTGACAGAGGAGTGTGTTTTACCTATGGGAGTGTCGCACCACGGCAGTGTGACACTCATGAAGTCCTACACACACATACACAGAATAACACCGGCTTCAGAGTGCCAATGACACAGGCCTCTGTGAACAGGACAGTATTGTTGTTGAGGGAAAGGTTGAAAAGGAAAAGTGAAGAAAAAACTGATTTTGTTTTGGCGTGCATGTTCTATGTTTCACATCACTTTATGACATTTTCAAATACTAGGAGTCAATCACTATGTTTATCCTTTAGCGGTATAATTTTAAGAACCAAGAAATACATTGTTTCATGGTTTTTACAGTTAAAAATGTTTTAAATAAAGATTACTAAAACATGCTAAGCAATGAAACGTTGCTGACAGAATGGAGGAATATTTGGATGAAACAAATATGTATAGTAAATATGTATTTTAACTCTAACTAAAAATATGCACATCAACACAAGGTGTGACTTTCATGGAGGAACCTAACCTAAGCCCTGTAGTACCTCGTGTTTTTTATTCACACACACACACACACACACACACACACACACACACACACACACACACACCACATTTTGGTGGTGCTGTTTGTGTCTATTTTCTTGTGAACAGTGCCATCAAGTGGTGAACATAAAGCTTTATTTTAAACACATTTTGAATCATTTCAAGTGTTAATAAATTAGTAAAAATAATAATATGAAGATATAAGTTTCATCTAAAACAATTATTGTATTGTCGTATCTGCAGACTGCAAACGTGTTTTACAAAACTACAAACCTTTTGATCGGTACTGGTTTCATTTATGAGACAGAACTACTGGATGTAGCCGACTTATTTACAGGTATTCCTTATCTTATATTCCTGCTGTCACAGGAAAAGAATCTGTCACTGACACCACCATCCAGGTGAACTCTCAAGCGGAACAGTCCAGCTTCCGGTATATTTTCAAAGTAAAACACACGGACATGCAGGTGACAACTCCAGTAGGCTAAAGTCATTAAAAACCAAACAAATCTTATGTGGAAAAATGTGTTTGTCCGAAGGATTTGCTCAACAGCATGAAAGGCATATGTGGAGATTTTTTATTTTATTTCTTAAAAATACCTCACAGTGTGAGAACATTCACATTCCAGGTAACAATGAAAAAACTGGCAGAAAGGACACTTGACGGATACGGTTGGATTAAAAACACTGTAATGTTTAAATCGCTTTTCCATATTACAAAGATTATGGACATATATATATATATATATATATCTTTTTAAAATCTTTAATTTACAAGTTTAATAATCAATAATCTGGTTTATTTTGAAGTCGAGCGAGCAGGAACTCTCCGCTGTTGCACCTGCGTGTTCTAAAGTACAAAAATCCTCGGGGAAGTTTGCCAGCCTGTCTCTTACAAACACACCCCTTACTTTACCTGCGCAGGTAATCTCAGTAGTTTTGTTTTTAGCCTGTCCGAACTTGTTCGAGGAAGAAAAACAACTCAGGTGCTTTTCGACGTACTATATCGGGAAGGACGACAGTTAACCTTTTTATTCACGCAACACCTGCGAAGACGAAGTGAAAGTGAATGTAGGAGGAGGGCGGCTTGGCGGCTGCGTACCTGAGATTTTCCTGCCTTTCTGAAATGGCTCGTTATTCCCTGGCCTATTTCGTCTTGACCTCCTGCCTTGGTGAGTTTGTCTGTGGATTGTGATTGTGCTTGTTTGTTAAACTTCGCGGGCCTGACGGGACAAGTTAATGAATCCAAAGTTGAGTTCAATAGTTCATATTTTCTTACAGCAGGTAAAACTTGTGTCTGTGGTATTCTGAACTTTGGTTAAACATTTTTTGAAGTAATACTGTAGGAATACAGCATTACTTCTGAATACTAAGGGAACACCTAAAAATATACTTGATAATGTTTTTGTATTTCTTATAACTGTGTATGAAAATACTTTACTTTCACTTTACACCTGTAGTTACAACTGTACAATCAAATAATACAACTGCCATTATGTCTTAAACTGATATGACTGTTGTTGACACTGTGTCAGAGAGGTGTTAGCTTTTTGAAGCTGTACTTTGTGTATTGTTGTGTTGGACTGAACTATATTGAAAGGTTTGACAAAATAATCTTGATTTATGTTGAGTCCTGGTCAGTGAGTTTGATCTCCTCCTAGTCGATGCTTTAACTGGTTCTGGTCTGGTTTTCACGGACAATTTGTGTTTCCTTTTACCTTAACCTGCACTCAACCTCATCACTAACCCCAACCAGTTGTTGCCTGCAATGTTTAATGTCAACCTAACATTACCCTAAGCCAAGTCAAAGGCAGTTACTAACAATTCTTTTTATTATTGTTTAATCTGCCGATTGTTGTCTCAATTAATCGTAATCAAATTGGATGTTTGATGACATCAAAATTCAGTTTTATATCATATAACACACAGAGAAAAGCAATAAAATCACAACTGAGAAGCTGGGAACGGGAATATTTGACAACGACAATGCTTATTTTTTGGCACAAAATACAAAATATTGGAAACACCTCTCTTCAATGCTGTCCAGTACACAGTATACAAAAATGATCATAGATTTGAATCAACACTTCTCCGGCATAGTGTTAGCAAAGACTGAACATTGCTTCACACGAACAGGATTTATTGCAGATTATTTGTATTGGATTATATTAGTTTGTGCAGGTGTACCTAATAGAACTCTTTTGCTGAGGTCTGAGTTGTCGTCATACCCTTCAATGTTTAAGATATACGAAAGTCTTTCACACATTATGCTGCATGTTTCTACACCTCTTCATTCTATGTGTCTAGTTGCTGGACAGTCGACAAAATATGCGCTCAAGGGGCAGGAGGTCAACTTGAAGCCAGCCATCACTGGACAACCGAATTCAATTCTGTGGAAACACAATGGCAACAAAGTGGTAGAGTTTGATGGCAAAGAGCAACAGGTGTACAGCCCATATGAAAACAGGATCACTCTCGACTGGCACTCTGCAGAACTCATTATCGATGACCTCAGATTTGAAGACAGCGGTGACTATGAATTGGAAGTAGAAATCAACAAATTGTTGCATCAGTCACATTTTCCATTGGAGGTCATAGGTAAGTGTTTTTACTTTTACTTTGTATTTTCAGAATAAAGTCAAAATTTCGATATTTCAAGACTAGAGTCAAAAGAATAAATCAAACAACTAGCGTTGGTGTAAATAGATGAGAGCTGTCTGTCTTTATGTGCCAAATGAGTGATGCTGATGACCTTGAAACCAGTTACAAGATGTGTGAGTCCATATGAAGCTGCAGCCAGAGTACATCAGGGACCTGGTTTTCTCCAGACAGCTGAGACCAGAGTTCAGTTATGGCATCAGAGAGTGATTAAAGCTCAGTTGGCTTTGTGCAAATGATGTGAAAGGCAGCCAGAATCCACCTGTCCTATAGGTTGCTTCGAGTCGAATGCTTAGGTTGATTCAATTACATGTGCATGTTTTAGCATTTCCTGACAGCCTGCAGTTATTACTTGAAAAAAAGTGTGACGTCTCCTCTGCTTCTCCCTCGCTTACAATCACCTTTGCTCTGTTTGGGACTGTCTTCCTCCGGGATGCTTCCCATTGAGAAGCTCCTGGGAAGCGGCTATGAGTTGCACTTTATCAGAGATGATGAAGTTAACATTTGTGTGGACAATAAGACACACAAAAGTGAGATTTATCAGAAGTGCTTACACAGTCTCAGTTTTCCATCTCCCATAAAGAGCACCTAAACTTTGTCTCATCCCGACACAAACGGGGTCAGGTGTCTGTCCGATGGTCTGAATGGGAAACTACCATATAAGCAGAGTAATAATGTAGCCTAATGCACAGCGGTGCTGCAAAAGGTGCCTCTACCAAATATTGACCTGGAGTGTGGTGAATACACATTTCAATATCAATTCAATTTAGAACATTTTTTATGGATTTGTTTTCACTTTCAAGAGTAATTCTTTCTGTTGATCAATTTCAAAGATTGTTACTCACTAATATAAATTGGTGCAGCAGTAGTTTTATAGGCCCTGTACCATTAGCAGAGTTTGTGTTTGAAGTTGTTAGTATCATCATTGTCGAGGTGTAACTGAGGTGCAAATCCACTACTACATTAAATCCATTTGACCTCCATTTGGTGAGATTTGCAGCTTGTCAGTGTGGAAACCCCACAGAGCATTCACACTTCGGCCTCCAGTTACTGGAGAAATTCAGCCAGGTGATCAAGATATCAAAGCCAGTATTATCTCTTAATACGTCACCTATAAAATGCATTTTAAAGTTGCTGACAGCCTTTGATCTCCATATAAGACAATCTAGTGTAGGAATTAGTGTGATTTTCTTATATTGCAGTAAAAAGTCAGGGTGTTGACATGAATGTCATGTAACTGTAGTCAGTGTTTGTCTCCTTTAACCTTGTCATGACCATGATGTTCCCCTAACCTTAAAACAAGAAGTTAAACTTATTTACATAACAAGGAACAATTTAACCTTTTTGACATTGGAAGTTATGATGATAATGATGATGTCTCTGCCATTGTAGACATTTTATTTCATTCTTTATAACTTATACAATATCTCTTTATAAGCACTTGATAAGCACTTTACGCCACTGCTATTTAAAGTGTTGATGCCTGAATGTAATGTTTCATACATGTAACATAAGGGAATCATTTATTTACTCATTTAGGTTTGTATTCATGTAATTATTTTCATCTTTGTCTTCATATAGACAAAGTTGTCAAGCCCACCATATCCTGTGAGATGAACGGTGGCAGCAGCTCGAACATATCAGGAACGCTGCAGTGCTCTGCAGAGCCCAGAGCACCTCAATCCTTAATGAAGTTTGAGTGGAAATCACATGGAGAGGGGAAAGCACAGCTTAGCCCAAAGTTAACAATACCTCTGGGGGATAAACATGATAACAAAGTACATGTTTGTATGGTGAGCAACCCTCTGAGTAGAGAAACAGCTACATTCACTGCAAAGGATTGCTACCCAGGTAAGATTTCACTTAGATATTAGCTGTGTTGTATATTATTATATTATATTGTATATTTCTATTTTGTCATTTCAAGCAAATACATTCAGAAACAAATTTACACTATTCTTGTAATATCAATATACAGTATATTTCACAATATATTTTATTCTATTCAACAGTCACTATGGAGCAAGTGTTCAATATTAAGTAAATAAGTAATTATAAAATAAATCATATGATCATATGAATAAATCATGTAAAATTATATTAATGAAACAATAATTGGTAAAATTATTTAAGAAATTATTAAACTCAACTCATTGCTACAAGATGTTATTTCATCATTCTTATTTCCATAATAAAGTTTTACAGGAGTTCATTTTTTTTTTATTTCATATTAGATTTTTTTTTTCAAAATGTCCCTTTTCAAAAGTCTTATTATTTCATAATGATATTTTTTCCAATGATACTTCTATTTCATATCACTTCTTATTTCATAATGTCACTTTTCATGACAGTGGTGTTAACAGTCAGTGCCCTCTCCCGTTTCAGCCAATCTGCTTCATAAGCACACAAGCTCAACAACTGATACCAGAATTAGCCTGTTAGCACTTGTTAGCTAGAACAACAACAATGTCAAAGTAATTCTGAAGGAACTATGTAGCTGCTGCTGTAAATAAACACATTACACAGACACAGGAGTGATCTGACACTGCTGACACTGGCTCCTCACCTTGATGCCGAGTAATAATCTAAGCTCGCTAGCTAGCTAGATAGCATATCTAGCATTTTTATGATAAGGGAGGGAGATGTTTGGTTGCTGTGTCTGTATTAAACACTTTAGCAATGTTGTTACTCTAGCTAACAGGAGCTAACTGGCTAAATCTGGTAGCAGTTGTTGAGTTTGTTAGCTTAAAAGAGGCAGGCTGTATGTCATTGGCTGAAAGGGGAGGGGGCGGTGACGACACCACTGGCATCAAAAGTGACAAACAATTGTTCTTGGGGAAAAATGCCAAAAATTAAAAGCAGACTTTTGTGTCCAATAAAATATAACTGACTGACAACTCCACTGTCATGAAAACTGACATTGTGAAAAAATAGTATTACTAAGAGGGCACTTTGACATAATGCCTACAAGGAAATAAGACTGGACTCCAGTGTCAGGGAGGCACATGTCATATGTCTGTGGTTGTACAAGTAATGCAGCTCATTATTGTTTTTGCAAAAGTTATTTTAATTTGACTTTTGTGTTTTTGCTGCAGGTACAAGTTTACTTGTAGGACTGATTATCTTGGCCATTCTTGTGATTTTACTCCTGATATGCTTGGCCATATTTTTCTACATGCGACACCGCAAAGGTACAGTAAATAAATTGCTGTTTCATAAAATAATATATAAATAGTAAACCATAGGGATTGATTCCAAAATTATTGGTATCCTGGAAAAGGTTGCACATACTTTTTAGGAACTCTGTAGGAGTAGCTGATCCTGTAAATAGTGTCAATGTATTCTCAAAGCTATTTTGTAACAGTTGTTTCATATTCTTTTATGGGTCCCATGTTTTTCCCATAACTGTTTTTACATAGAAAGCTAGAAATGTTCAGTAGCACTCAACACTTAATGCTATATTGTCAAATACCCTCATCTTCATGATGTACTAACCTAAAATATGCTGTTTCTTTATTTTCTTTGCTAACTTGTTCCTCTTAGCTCAAGAACACACTGGAAAAGAAAAGATAAATGATTTGGAAAATCAATTACCAAATGGTTCAATAGAAGGTATGATATGTTTTCAGTGGTCCGTCCCAGATTAGAGAACAAGTAGTGGAGACAAGCAATGAACCCTAACAATGCTCAGGAAAAAATATATTTCTATTTGTTATGCTGTGTTGCACTTGAAATATTGTCCAGTGAAAGAGTTTTTGTATTTTATGCATATTTTCTACTCATCATAAGTCAGAGAATCACAGGAAAGCTTAGCAAATGTAAGAGAGAGAAAGGGAACGTGCATTAGAAACCTGACTTTTTTTATATCCTGGATCTGGATCTACATTAAACTTGACACTGTTATGGACAATAACGAGATGCATATCTCAGTTCTTTTTCATTCAGTAAAAATCTGGATTTAGAACCAGTACTAATTACTTGTTAACTTGTTGCTTGGGCCATTGCCTAACTTTCCACCAAATTTAATTCACATATGAAATGATAATGGCCTGAAACCATGAAGCATCCTCTTTTCAATGTTCTCTTTTTTGCAGAGATTGAACGGGATGAAGATGACAGCCCGAATGAAGGTCACTCATCCTGATTTTAGTATTATAACTGATTGTATAAAGATTGTTGCAATTTTATTTTGACGGTTCTGACTGTTAATTCTTTACAGGCAATGTCGCGACTAGGGTTCATTTTTTTGAGTTAAAGAATAAAGCAGAGAATAGGTTTCAATTTACAAAATCCTTCACAAAGAAAAATGCAGGTAATTTTTTTGTCTCTAATTTTAATCTCTAATTTTAATCTGATCAGTGAAACTCAGTTATATTCGACAATGATCAAAGTGTTTTATTCATATTTAATGAATAAATGAAACTTAAAAAGTTGAAAAGCAGCTACAGCCTTTGGATTTCTTGCAGGCCATGGCTCACATGTTAAGTAGTTTGTTTATAGCTTGTTATTAGTATCATTGTTGTAAAATAAATTGCATGGATGTTTGAAATTAACTGAAATTTAATTTTGTGTTTTATTTGGTTTTGGGGTCAGACAAGACAACAGATCCGGAAGAGGAAAAAAGGCCTCTTTTGAACGGTGAACCTGATATCAAACACAAAGAAGATGGTGACTCACACCAGGTTTCTGTGGAACCTACAGAGGAAAATGGTCCAGAATCTGATTCATCAAGTTGTGAGAAGAGAAATGAACCAGATTTATATGGTGAGTTGTATATTTTAAGTGAGGAGAAACTCGATCATCCATCTCTCCTTAAGAGTAAGAGCAACCAAACTTTATTCTCATGATCACCACTGGATCACTGATACACCTGATCTAGGTTATAATGATACGCAGCACAAAAGTTTAATTTTGTAACTGCTAATTCTTAAAATGGTAGAAAAGAAACCAAGACTGCTTCTGGGTGATTTTAGTAATTTTTTCTGTAATCGGCTTTTTACCTATTTTATTGTCTGTTTCAGGTTCAGAGAAGGAGGATGAGGAAGCACAGTCTCTTCCAGTCAATGTTGAAACTTCTCCTACTGCTCTGCCAAGTTCTCCAAATATGGACTTTGCTGGTGAACACAAGGAAGAGTCTGACTCAGATCAGGTCAATTCATCGGATTCATCGGATTCATCAGACATTCAGCCGAAAATAAATGAACCAGACGACTCTGGCGAGGAGAAGCAGCCGTCCACCGTTCCTGAACAGAACAGTTCAGAAACATCAGTACATGAGCAAGACTCACAGGGAGAAACACACACAAAAGAAGACAACCAACAAGAAATGGACAAACCAGCTTCTGCAACTGAAAACGAATCAGATAGTGTAGGTGATTTATCCACCTCCCAGCAGCCTGAGAGCCCCACACCAACAACACCAGACAACAGGAACACCAATACCTCTCAAGAGTCCCCAGACACTGCACATGCAGATCCAGATCAAGTAGATGGAAAGACCAGGCAGGACTCAGACGAGCCTGAGGGGCCGTCAGACTGCAGCACAGCAGTGGCAGGTAAGGCGAGGGTATTATAACTGATGCGTGATATAAAGGTTATTTTGACATTTGACTGTTGATTTTTTGCAGGGGGCTATGTCATGGGTCAGATAAAGAAGATTGAGGGCACTCCTGAGTCAAAGAATGAAGGAAAGGATTTGCAAACAAAGAGAAGCGCAGGTAATTTTTATGTCTCCAGTTACAGATAATCTGATCAATGAAACTCAATTTGACAATAACACTTTGTCAAACTGTTTTACTCTGTTTTTCTCTAACGCGTATCACCCACACATTCTTTCATGTGGGTTTCAATACATATTGATGACTTGTACTTATCCTCTTGTTACTTCTTGTGCTTTTTAACAGAAGATAAAGGGTTGGATGACAGCCAGAGTGCAACGGCACAAGATGAGGCACCAGAACAAGGTTACACAAACTTATTTTACTATTACTACATAAGTAATACATAGTATCAAGGGTGCAGTAGTTTTGTTTTTTTGTTGTGACTGTTCATTCCTGTCTGGGACTGTTCCAGATAGCATAAAGCCATTTAGGATGGCACCTGAGTTAGAGAATAGACTGATGGAGTTTCCAACTACAAGGTTCTCCCCAGAGACCAAACTGAAGCATGAGGGCTAGCAGATAATTGATCACACCAATGAAACATATTGATGTTAAACTATAACACTTAATAAATTACTTTGAATTATTTTATAAATAATAATTTATGAATATGTCTTTGGTGTAGTATCACAGAAAGGCTTTTTTTAAAACCCATTTTATTGTCTGTTTCAGGGTTGTAAATACAATGTTGCAGCAAGGAAAAGATCAATACAAGAGGTAAAGGCAGAAGTAAAAGAGTACAGAGGACCTTCAGTGAATAATATTTCAAAGACAGACAAATATTCACTGTGGGACTGTAAGAAGATTATGATGGAGAAATGGGCATGCAGTAAGAGCCATCGAGGACAGAAAGCAACACAAAAGAAGACCATGAAAAAGATGGAGGTCGAGGTCCGAAAGCAAATGGGTGGTTCATCCATCTCTGTTTCCTGTTTCTTCCTTTAAAGCAACATAATACAAAAAGGTCCCCTTAAAACCAGTGTTAGCAGTGTGCTAACCAGATAAAAGAAATCTAAATCATAGCAGGACTTTAAAATACAACAATTTCATACACATGACTTGACAGTTAAGCCTCGTCACAGTTTGTAGAACGTGACATGCCAGAGTACCAGAAGTTACACTCAGAAATGTTGTTTCATATGTTTCATTTACACACATTACAGAACCCATCTCTTAAGATCTCCCTGGTCCTTCTCATTTTAACTTAATTACTTGGCTACTTTTAATAATAATATATTAATAAATAATTATTCATGTAATGTTTTTGACTAACAGCTGCAATATATATTTACTGTTTTATTGTTTGTGGTTTGCAGGGTACAAAAAATATCAACTAATGATGCTGTGTTTTTTATTTTTTATAAATGATGCTATGACCTTTGACCCTACTCATAATAAAGACACTAAGGTGTGATACAAATAAGCTTTATTAGAAGTAGGGCTGCAACTAACAAGTATTTTCATTATAAGTTAATCTGCTGATTATTTTCTCAATGAATCAATGAATCACCTAGACCTAGGTGATGGAGAGTGATATTAACACAAGCAGGGAATTCAGTTAGCACCGGCCAAATACAGGGTAAATGTTGGCTGTATCAAATATTCCCTTTGGGTTCTCAAAGAAAAAAATATATACCTGTATACCTATGATAATATAAAGGTATTCTCCGTGTACTTTAAAAATCTGTGAGATGGTTCAATGTCAGACATCTTTTCAGATATATATTTTCATGCCCAGCTTATTTCTGCTAATTAATTAATTGTTGATACATTATTGACATTCTCTGTATATTTGTAATCATTCATGACACTACTTCTAGATTTTATTTGTATTTTGTTTACTTTTCTCTTACTGTAGTTTTTGCTGATGCATGTTTTTGGACTGTTTCATTGCACTGATAAATAAAAGCGATGCTATTGTGAGCGTGATTTGTAAATAAGTTATTTCCAATTTCTTCTCTTTTTTTTTAATAAAGTATATGCTCAGATCCCACAGCTTTTAAGGGAATATTTTAGTTATAGTACCAGAATATTTGTTGAATATTGTGGCAGAATTTGCTTTTAGATTCATTTGAAAGCTGAGTAATGCAGCCAGAAAACTCAGGGAATGCATTTAGAGGAGCAGCCATGTATCAGGGGGGAAAATGATTGTTCAAATTAAATATAAGAATAAGGTAATAAACTGATGGTGAGTTTGACAGCTTAGCAGGGCAAATCTATAACCTACACATATATTTAAGGTGATATTGGTAAGTAACTGTGAGGACATTTTTCCATCAGTAGGGGGCAGTGTTTATTAGCTCTTACCTCTAGTCAAGGACTGCTGTTTAGAAATTACAAGTGAGCTTTTTTATGATCTTAACACAGATGGTTGAAGGACATCCTTGGATATAGAGGTAGGCTTAATAAATACACAGTTGAAAAGTGTGATGATCAAGTGTGGCTTTACTGGAATATATTGCAGAACATTCAAGTCTTAAACATACATATTTGTGGTATTTGAGTTCAGGGCAGTGTTGATGAAGAGTTGTCTAAATGCACTCTATAGGAATGTGTGGGACTGCAGGTTCAAAGATATTCAGAGAAGTTAAGGAAGCTTGTGAGTGCAGTTTAAAGAAATGTGTCTACTTAAATTGACAGTTACACCACATTTTGGATATTAACCTGTGGTAGGTCATTCATTTAGTGAGAGGCAAAACAGCGGCCACAGTAAACCAGCAGTCAAACCAACTAAAGTGCTCTGTGGTGTAAATGCATGAAAAGCAGGTTCACCCACTGCTGAATGACAAGCTGGTGTAGATTTCTAGAGGTACTGGTTGGGCCATGTGAGAAAGTCATGCATGATTAGTTTAACCTCTGAGTCACAGAAAAGTCTGTGATCTGCTACCACCTGACCTGTGGGTTCAGGGCACAAGCAGACAATGAACACTATCGTATTTCGGTGCTCGCAACAAATACCAAGGGGATATTAGAGTATTGAATTATTTGTGTGGATCGGGGCTCTGCCTCCTCAGACGGGGGTCACAATGTGGTTCCACTGAGACATTGTTAATGTGTTGATGGCAGCAGGGAAGCATCCTGGCTCAGAGTCTTCCAGTGGAGCAATGATATATCCATGCCAACATGTTTTTATATAAGCACCTTTTTCCTGGGATGATTGTTACACCAAAGAGGCTTTTTTGAGTTTTTCCTGGACTTTTAAAAAAAACATGACAATGGCATGCCAGCCTAACTGGCAAGGGCATGCCTGTTAAAGTAAGAGCGCTTGTTTCCTTTTCCACATCATATAGTTACATTACACTGGAGTGTAATGTTCCCTCAGATACAGGCACGATCACACTTTTCCCCTCAGATTGTTTAGGTCCTTTTTTTGGCCTGGTTGCGATAGCAGAGAAGGAAAAAAAGAAGAATGGGCCACCATCCAGAACAGCCTTTTATACAAGGTTGATTAGCATGCTGGCTTGTTTAAATTGCCTCCTGGAGGGCTGACGTGAAATCGAACAATATCCTCTGGCTTTAGAGACTAGCCCCATAGCTTCTCATTTATTTTTATGCAGAGTTAGGACAGACCTTGGCACTGCTCCACTGAGGAAGCTGAGCCCGGGGAGGCCAGGTCTGGATAGGTCAGGACAAATCAATTAATATCAGCTCAATAAAAGTTTACTGTGACAGTGCAACCTGGGCGCCCACTATAATTAGGTGGATAAATTGTTAAGTGTGGTTGAGACATTATAATGAAATAATATCCTTTTCCTATCTCTATAAAAGACATCCATTAAGGCCTGATTTGTCTTTGGACCCTACTTTTACGAGAAGTGATAGCAAAGCATTGTTTGTCATCGTTATTATTATACTATATTAAACAAGGTTTCCCTCTTGGGTGATCATGTTTATGACTGTATATTTGGGTCCAACTCAACCTCTATGCCCTTGTTTTTCTGCTAACATTTGGTCATCATGTAAAATTCAAGTGAGCCCAAGGCAGAAAGATTATTATACCCACGGCAGCAACCAACACAGTGGAAACACTTATTAATATACTACTTATATACCTATAAATGCTACAATTGGGACAGATAAAATAGGTGTAGGGTAGAAGATTGAAAGTTTGTCTGTCCTCTCTGAACCAAAAATGATCTCAGTAGTCAGAAATAATTCAAGTAAGTACAAATATACCTCTGCTCCTTTGTGGTCTTAATGACAGAGGCCTTGCTCTGCCAGGGAAAAACCTGATCCGGTCATTGTTGAGATTTATACGGCTATCATGTTGCCATAACTCCACTAATAAGGAACTTAATTTGAGGTTGATATCTTCTGTTTGGATCTATCAAACACACCACTGTTGTGTTCATATTTGGTGACCACAATATAAACACTGGTTATTAGACCTGCAGGCTGCATGAAGGTGTGCACAGTGGCAGCCATGTTTGCGTGAGTCTCATGGTGGATTTCTTAACATCAGGACAGCTTAAAGTTAATTACAGAGTCTTTGACATCTCCTTGTGGCCTGGCTGGAGTTTGGAGTTCGGTCACGTCTTTGTGCCTGCACACTTTCTCTGTCACACAACGTCTTGGCAATAATTTCCCACTGAAACATCAATTGTCAAGTCAGTAAGTAAATATTTTCTTCTGTAAGGCCAGGAAAATTCTTTGAGTATTTACATGTTTTCATTATGGTTTCTCTTGGGCATTTTCTTTGGAGACAGCTTTCATCTTTGTGGTGGGGACACAGAACCTGGCCTAATTTGGGCATTTTATCTGAACAGTATGGGCCTAAGCATGAAACAGAGACAAACAATACTTGATGCACTGCCTCTTTTGTCCAGCATTACAAAACATTAGTTTGACTGTAGTAGCTTAATGTATGTTGCTTTTAGGGATGTTAGTGTCGGTTGGCTGGTGCACCGCTTTGGTCCAGACTGAAATATCTCTAACTATTGAATGGATTTCCGTGGCATCTGGTACACACATTCAGCTGAACTATTATACTTGGAAAACTAATGACATTCCCATCAGTCTCAGCTGTACTTTGTGTTTAGTGCTAATTAGCATTGTTAGCAAGCTAACATGCTAAACTAAGATGATGATGAGGAAACATTACACCTACAAAACAACAGCAGCTAGCATTGTCATTGTTAGCATGCTCACATTAGCACTTAGCTCAAAGCAGTGCCTCGCTTATATAGCTACAGCCTCACAAAGCTAAGTGTTGCTGTAGACTCTTGTTCTGTGTTATGCTATTTGTCAAGAAAATCATTCATTTCAAAACTGATGGTCCTGCAGAGCATGGAGTCTATTGAGACAGATGCAATAGATGGAGAACACGTTTGTATCTTTGATTTACGTTTGTATTCGTTTGTATTCTCTTGCAATGAGCACCACTCATCATCTGGTTTCACACTCCTTTGTCTGAAACAACCAGCACCATATGATGCTATTTGTCAAAGATAAGCTCCACACAAGTTGTTGAACACTCTTGACTTTGCATATGCATAGCTGTCACAAAAGCTTATGTTTTCCATTTGCTCACATTTTTAAACTTCTCTGTAACCATTTGTAATTAACTTTAGAGTGGAAAAAGTATGGATAGCCCTATTCAACAATTGGACATACAGTATATCCTTTCAGCACCATGGACAGACAGTTTCTGAGAACCAGCAGAGGGAATCACTTTGTTTTTGTTTTCTGTTGTCATGTGCATGTGTTTCTGTAAATACTTTTCTCAACAGTCGAGCCGCTCAGTTCAGAGCTTTGTCAGTTCTTTATTTGAACAAGCTGCCTGTCAATGTGCCACGCTGACGTATCTGTGCTTGTGCACTTGCAGAACCTGACACAATTCTCCTGTGGCAGAATGGAAAACACTTGCAGCATACTGCCTGCCTCGTATTGTCTGATGGGAAGATTAAAGCCAATCCAAACAAAATTCACTCTCTTCAACTCTGAGTTGGTCGATGGTGAGACCACCAGAGGGGAACAGCTTGTTCAACTATGTCATCAGATCACATTATCATTGATCTCAGTCTCCCGCTCACCTCCTCTGTCTGTCTTTGCCTTCCTGAGTCTGCCCTGTGCTTTCAGTAACATTTCTCATGGCTTGCTGTTGCCTCTCATCTCTTGAGTGTGATAAGAACTCATGATGACTTCACCAGAATAACATGCTGCAGAGATGCACTTTTAACTGTTTTTGTCCCAGGCTTTGAATATAATCACCTTTACTTGACTCTTGATACTTACCAGCCTCTGTTAATAATAGGAGGTAATAATGTGTTGGGACTACAGCTCTAGGTAATTGTTGCCAGTCTGGTGATGTATTTTTGGCTGTTTTATCTTCACACCAAAAATGATGGCATGGCTTTCTGCCACAACCATAGAGCCCCCTGTAGTGTATTCATTGGCAGCAAGGAGCATTGTTGACAGAAAATTTTAAATCAATTGTGAGATAAATTCAAAAGCCTTAAAATAACTGCTGCTTTGAGTATACAGTATAACGTCACAATCAGGAAAAGGCAAGATTTTTTTTTAGCACAGCAGGTAGAAACTAAACTAACTGTTCAACATGGAGGTCACCCACATTTAAACTGTGCCTTGGTTAGTTGGTGTATCGGAGTCCTCACTAACTGAATAAATCCTAATTGAACAATTAAGATCTGACCCAAAAGACAGAAATTCTGCTTTTAATTTAATAAATATTATGCTGAGGGAAATGATCAGAGTGCTTTTCAGTTGAAGCACAATAAATTGAGTCATGATGAATTTCAACTGTCAGTGAAAAAATATTGAAAATGAATAATGGAGTTAAATGTGTTTATTTTTGTAAAATGGATCCAGAATTTTGTGAACAATTGTGGCTATTTAAGATTTTTATGAAAATGAGATGTTACCAAAACAAGATGTACAACACTCTGTCTGGCTCTGTTGTGGTCGATGTGGAGTATAAATATGTCCAAATGCTCTCCATATGTCTGGCAACTCCACTGACCCCTCTTACTTAAACATTGCCAGGGTGGATGTGCTCCACGCTCGGGCCAATGTGCGGTGATGTTGTTGTTTTACTTTACATGGGTATCACAGCAGTAAAAATTCCAGTGAAACCTAACAAGGAGAGATAGATCTACTACTGTGGCGTGTCTAAATTTGGAGTAGAGAAAGCTTGCCACTGATTCAAATGTTATTGCCAGCAGAGGACTTTTTATATACTCCATAATGATGCATAGGTATATGGAAAAAAAACTCCTGCTGTTAAAGCTCACGCTGCCAGACAGAGAGTTACTGTATGTGAAAGCGAGCGTTACAGCCAAATGTTATAATTGTTTATTTGTGTCTGTTCGGCTTGATGGCAGCGTGTCACTTCTGTTTCCCGGATCTGTCTGTGGGGGAATGATTCATGTGGACAGCACCGCAGATTGTGCTGGTGATTACCCAAAATAGCTCTGGCATGCGGCATGCGTGCATGCGTAGAGAAGTGCATGTATGTCATTGTATGTGCATAAATGTTTGTTCATGTGTCTTTGTGCACATGTCTGCTAGTGTGTGCGCATTCCTGCCTTCATGTGCATGTAGTCTGGGATCTGGCGAGTTCCTCTCCACCCGTGGTGGGCCTCTCTCGGCCAGATGGATGGTCTCAGCCAGTGTCAGAGAGGTGACAGCTGGCTGGCCTGGCCTCTCCTGGCCAAGGGTCTGGATCCTGTCCTCTGACAGCTCCTGATGGGTGACACGTCTACCGCTCCCCCCACCCATGAGCTTGCATCATGGAAACTCCTGGTTTACTGAGAAATCAATGATGTCTCACAGCGTGCTTTAATGAAATGTAAATGATATGAGCCACACCCCCGGTGAGATGACGCCTGAACTCGTAAGTGCTCTAAAGGAAGTAGCCACCCTACTGATGATTGAATAATTAGGTCTTTTCAATGGCTGTAAAACACATTTTACAGAGGAAAAGAGTAATAGCTGCTCCACTCCAAACTGAAATAAGACAACAGGTCATGGTTCTCACTGAAAAGCTAAACTCATGTACCATGTCGAAAACCTCATTAGGTAAGCTACACAAGCTGTCACAAAATCTCTCATGAAAGTCATAAATTAGACTAAGCTAGTGCTACTTCTTTTACTTAACATAACACCCCGCTCTCCCTCCTCTCTTGTTCTTGAGTGGCCTCAACATTACAGTCAACTCGTTAGAGAGGCTGGAGGTCTAAGCTGGGGAGTGGTGCTGGAACTGGGGACTGTGTGCAGGGACTTTGTAATGTGTGTGAGTCATTATTTTCAGCTTCCATGCAGCAGCAGGCTGCAGGCTTCAGCAGGACAGAGATGGGGCTGTGCTAAACCAAGCCTGCTGGGCTCTGTGTTAATGAGACAGCTCTGCAGGGATGAGAAGAACACACACAGAGCAACTCAGGAGATGTCTGCTGGCCTCCCAAAGGTAATTCCCTTAAATGAAAAGCAGACTGCATGCTAGTCATTGTTGCATCAAGGGGATGAGGATGAAGAGTGACGGGGTTGTATTTCAGCACACCTCCCCATGCTCTTATTACGGGGCTGAGATGAGTGGAGGCAGGGGTACCTTGTTCAGACACTCCCTGCCGATGCTCTTTCTTACCCAATTATCCTTGACTAGAATGACTTGTGTAACACTGGCTGTGTCACGCAGCGTTGGAATGGATGTTTTATCCTATCAAGGCCTTTTCATTTTTCAGATTAAAAGTTTCTCTTGCTTCCAACCAAGGACGCCAACAGGACTGAAGTACTCTACATCTGGGAGACATTAGGGACACATGGAAGAGGCTCATTTAAGGCTCTTGTTAGCTCACCTGGCGCTTTAAGTAGGACCATTAATATCGATCTACTTAAAATATGGACAACCTCGGTTCACACGTGTCTGTTTGATGAGAAAGACACAGTGTCCCACAGCGTGCATCTGCATGTCAATTCCAGGCTTGCATCAGCCATCGCTATCAAACTGGCCCAAGCTGTGATTTGGAGCTAATAGGCTTTCCAGATGTTCTCCCTTGTATTTCATTGAATCCAACACCTCTGCAGGCCACTGTCCAGCCATAAATCAAGAGGCTGCGTGCTGCATGAGGAGAATGAGGGGATGTGGCTTGATGCATAAGTCACATGCTTGATTCATGAGCTCACTGCAAATATCTTCAGGACACAAGCGAAACAATTAACTGTTACCTTAACCCCGAGGCCACAAAGTCTCTTAAAGGGATTTAGTATCCCCTTTATAAGCTCTGAAGCCCCAGCTCAAAGCCGTGGGGACAGCAGAGCTTTATAAGAATGATTTGGTTTTATGTGGTATTCTTGGATGACAGTCCACCACGAGTCACTGTGCAGTGTTAGCAACAGTTCACGGCTTTATTTGGTTCTGCAGGCGAGCTTCAGTTCCAACTGTCTGAGATTAGTCGGGTTGAACAGATGTCTGATAAAATGTTCTGCTCTCATCCATCTAATGTAAATGTACTGTGTGACCAAGGTTGTTATTAATCTCTGTAAAGCATCAGGCAATGTTTTCCTTCCGAGAGCTGAGCCAGAATAAGGTCCTGGCAAGAAATACATCTATACCAATATTCAACATGTGGGCTGAACGTTTATCCATAAACACACATGCATCCATCGCGTTGCACCTAATTTAATTCCCCAGTGTGTAATATGTTGCTCCTCCTTAGCCGTGCTAATCTAATCTAATGAGCATCTTAACCTTGAGCTGCATTGAGTTTTTTTTACTGCATAGACCTGCCATTTGTCTGAAATGTTATGAATCCACATACAGAACAAATCACACAAACTCAAGATGGTTATATGTCACTTTAAGTCTTCTCTCCAACTGCCTCTTGGTTACCGAGGCCTTGGGAAAATCATGCCATTTTAAATCTTTCCCCTTCCTGAAAGGATGTCGCCTCTATCCCACTTTTTTTTAGCCTTTAAAATTGGCCATTGGCGCGTCTGAAGTCTTTTAATGTGCAATCCATCTGCTCTTTGGCTCATATAGAGGAAATGAGCAGATCCATAATCTTTACCTGCACTGGCAAGTTGATCTGACATGGTGACAGGAATGATCGATCTGGTGTTTGGGTATATCTTTCCAGGAGATTTTTGTTTGGCTTAGATATCTCAGTGGAATCACTGGGTGAAACAAAAACATTCATAAAGCTGTTTGCTTCCACTATCTGAGTTCTCCAATATCGTGAATCATCAAACATCAAATAAAAGAGAGAAAAAAATGCTGCTACAGACGCAAAAGTTTATGATCCGTTACTCGCACGCTGTTAGAGATTTCCCAAATAGTTCCCCACCCTTCACATGTGATGGTGTGTGAATTTGAAGTCATGTTTAACTGTGTGAGAATTTTCACACCCAGAATTTGCCCTTTCTTCATTTGCCCTTTCTTTTATTCTTCACTGAAGAAAGTGTAATTATACAGAATGTAAAAGTTAAGAGAGGTATATATATATATATATATATATATAGACCTTTTTGTAGATTCATGTCTCTCCTCCCCAAGGCCCTGATGCTCCACAGGGTACCTAAATTGGGTTGCCCCATTAAAACTTCAGGACTTAGTGCAAATTGATCACTAGGAAACATCTGTAGTGCTATCCAATCACAAGCAATCAGCTATATAAACAGGAAGTCATTGTAGCATCACAAGCTGTAGCATAACCTCAGTTTTAGGGTGGGCAAATTATACGTTAAACTTAACTGTTTATCCTTTGTAAATGACTTTGTTTTATTTATAAATGCATATGTGGAGAGTGTCAGCAGTATTTATGCAGTTTAGTATTAAATATTATATTACGCTCGCTAGCATAATCTAGCTGACGTTATTAGGTCAATTGAGGTAATTTGTGTTATTTTTATAAAACTTAATTTCAAATGTTCCCAGTTTACTTCATCACTAAATAGCATTTTATCAAGTGTTGGGTCAGTTATGTCGACCATATTCCACATGACCTCTTTTACTCCCCCCAAACACGTCATATATTAACACACTAACGTTAGCTTTGTCACTTCAATTCAGTTAACTTTAGTAACAGTTAATCTCAAAGTAAAAACTAGTTTGTTATAACAAGTTGTAACAAGCCTAAGTGTGAACTTATAAAGAGCTGGTGCAACAGGCTCCAGGTCTCCTCAGTGACAGCTAGAAACCTGGCACTGTTGTCTCCAGAGAGCTGCCAACAACAAAGCCCAGAGCAGCTGCACTGACTGTCCTAAGATCATCCTGTTATTTATTCTATACAAATTACTTGCATATGTTCGCCGCTGTCTTGCCCTCCAGGTTAAAGCTCTCATCCGAGCCCGAGGAGGGATGTAGAGAGGACAGTTGGCAGAGTGACAGATCCACTCTCAGCTGTAGCCACTACAACGTTGTCTCTCGTTTCCCATCCACACCTCGCAGCAAGGTCCAGACGCTGAGAGAAATGAGTTCCAGAGATATTCATGTGAAACGCTCAGCCGATTCTTGGCCTGTTTGTGATCACACCTTTAGATTCAGATTAAAGTCAAATCAGAAGTAACTCGAGGGAGCACCTTCACATGGCCAACCATTACAATCAATGTCATTTGTCTGAGTTGACCTGCCTGGCGTGATGGGAAGCAGAGAAGGTGACGAAGTGTGTTGTTTCCATATCAAAGGAGGGCTCTTAGTTTCAGGATGACTGTACATCAACGGCATGTGGTGAAGGGTCTGACTGATAAATGAAAAAACTAATTAGAGGAAGTGGTCCTGTGGTGCTACAAGGCGGCTGGAGCTTGAGGTCCGGATGTCATGTCACCAAGTTTGCAACGTGGACCTGTCAGGATGCTCTGTGGTTGGTGCACACGCTGGACAGGCTGACATAATGCCCTACCCAGCTAACCTTCATGTGAGAAGATGAAGCCTGCAACAGCTATTCCCATTTATCACAGGCCTTGTAAATGTCAGCACCGAAACTGCTGTAGACATGACATGCAAACGAAAGTGAATCTAAACAAAAATAGGTCATGATCTGGATTCCATTACAGTACGTATTGTGGCCTCCTGCCTCAGTTATTCGTCAGTATCTGGGCTGTGCTGTTGCTCAACTTACATAGCTTTGGCTAGAGAGGAAGATCTATTTGTAACAGCCTTTTAATACAATACACAAAGGTAATTTGAAGGAAATAAATCATAATCTTAACTTTGGTCGGGTGCCAATTCAAAGGTAGCAAATGTCAACGACACCATGAACAAAAGCACAGACTCAGAACCAGCAATAACAAACACACTTTTATTTGACTTCCGAGTGGCGTTCCAGGAAACTTTAATGACATTTCAGGTCACTGGCCCAGTTTGTTAGTGAACTTTTTATATTTAATAAAATATATTGATAGCAAAAGCCATTCAGGAAAAAAGAAGATGGTGCAGATTTCTCTCTTAAGTCTGGGCTGTGCCACTGGGAATGGTATATCCACGTGTTCCTTTCCTTGACATTCTCCTTTGGTTTTTAACAAGCTCGCAGAGACACATAAAGCCCTCTTCGTCTATCCTGAGAACAAGTTTGATGCAACTCTTGTGAGCAGATTCTCAGAGGAGTTCTCCTCCTCCAAATGCAAATCAGACTGGAAGAAATATAAATCTTAAGGCACCCATCATATCATGCACAGTGGCTTAAATTTCTCTTCTCTTATTTGTACAAACTGTGTGGGTTCAGACAAACCAGCACATTTGTTATTATGAACCAACTATCCACTAAATGGATGCTAATTCGTAATCCACTGTATCAAGTGTCACTAAATCCTAAAGTTTCTTTTGTTCTTTCATGTTTTGAAGCTCATTTCCTCATTGTAACATAATTCATAAACGCTGCACTGACTAGGATGTAATGATTAAGATAAACACTTTGATGGTTTGCTTTTGTTTTGAAATATGGATCTATTATAAATGGGTTCCTGACAAACAAACACATGCCTGGCTTCCCCTAGACGTCCTCAGAGGCTCGCAAAGCTTAGACAGAAACAATGCCACAGCGATCATGAAAGGGAATAGCAAATCCTCTGAATGTCATGTGCTTTCACCATATCCATCAGCTTGAAAGGGCTGCTTAAAATGGGTGGACAAAATATACATATCCCTGGATTTGACATGGAATTATTTGAACCTCTGCTGGGGCATAAATCCACCCTATCCTAAGCCTGTGGTAACTTGTAAACAGCCACTCACATGACATACCTCATACCCACTGAAGAATGTCTCAGCGTCTCTCTTGTCTTACAATATGTCATGCTTTGAAAATCTGCTTCCACATAATTCCATTGTAAAGTCAATAGATTGTGGTTTTCGTAACATCCTAACATCCTTCAGTGCTGCCCTGCTGTCTCTCACAGGGCGATGCCAGAGGAGTGGCAGGAGGTGGCACCGCCCCGCTCCCCGAAATCTTATTGACCCCCCCCATCCCCCCTACCAGAGTCAGAAGGTGATAGGTAGTTATCTTATTATTTTCATGGATAGATGACTAAATGGGCCTACTGGGTACAGACCCAGGGCCTGGACCTGGACCACAACCTCTGTATGAAGTGACTGTTGACATGTCTGGTTGGAAAGTCTATCAAATGACTACAAAGAAATGCAAAACCACCACAAAGAGACTCACAACAGGACACAAAACAACTGAAAAGAGACATTCATTTCCTGAAGAGGTGAAAAATGAATTAAGAGACACAAAACGACAAAAAAAAGAGAAATAAAATGACAAAAGAGACAAAAAATGTAAAGAAATGTAAAAGACCCCAAGTATGCGCAAAATGACAATGCAACTATTAATATTGTACAGATTATTATTGCCAAGAACCTTTAGGCTTTAAATTTGAGTCTTCAAACATTTTTACTCGTTTTACAAATGTGCCCCTCTTCATTAAAACTGTGCCCCAGTCCGGCTCCCCCATTCAAACGTTTCTAAACCCGCCCCTGGTCTCTCACAAAAACATGTGTTCAGTGCTGCTTTGAGAGGTGATTGCATGCTGCGTGGTGTCCAGACTCCTTGGCCCCGACCTTGGCTCCATTCATTTGAATCAGAAAGAGCTTTTCACTGGATGGTGTTGTGGTCACAGAGGAGCTGGACTCAGCTCTCCTCTCTTTCCTTGGACTTTACAATAACTCGGTGCCAAGGGACAAATATTCTTTTTTACTGCAAACCTTATATAAGCTTGTGCTAGGATAAATGATTTTCTTGCAAAAGTTAACGTACGCCTGACTTTTATGATTTGATCTGAAGCACATGTGGAGAACACCTACGATTAAAAAGCCGTAGCTGTAAAGTGAAACAATGCGTGATGGGTTTTTTTTGTGTGTGTGGTCACAGATAGATATGTCATCTTTTCAATGACTTGAGAGCTCTGTTGAATTTCAAACGCCTCGATCTCCACAATAGATTCACGGCAGAAAGCGCATCTGTCGTTTAGAAATGACGAAAGCACAATGTCACTCCAGGCATGCCCTTTTGCGAGAGTCCAAGGCTCAGATCAGCTGCATTGTATGCTTCTTCCTCCATATATTGCACAGGCGTCATAGCACAGGCCCCTCTGCCCTCATAAACACATCCAGAAGGGAGTGATTATTTCTCAAGATGTGGAGATGGAGGACTTGCCAGTTCATGCCTCTTTATGAGTGTTTTGGCATGACGGCCTGTTCCGCTTCACAATGCTTTTGTTCCTCTTGTTAGAAGAGATGCTTCACCCAACCACCCTGTGGGCCATGTGTCTCTGTCACCTTGAGCTCAGCGACGGGGCAAAGAGAAACAGCACTGTGGCTTTCTGTGTTTGTGTCTCCCTCTAATGAAATGCACAGTATCAAGTGTCCCCAAATTAGTAACAGTATTGCAGGTCATAAAACATGGCATCTCCTTTAATCCGCAGTGACACGACCATGCCCGCATTCTCTCATGTTGCAACATCAGGAATGCATTTTCATCTAATATGGGGCTTCTTAGCCTTGTTCATGCATTTTTGAGGAGACCAATTTGTCCCCAGATTGTGAAATTTGAAGATGTAATAAATCAGGACATTTAGCAGGGATATTATGAGCGGTTGAAGTGTGGGCTTTGGAAAAGGATAAAAACAAATATGTGCTCAGTCTTAAGAAAGATTTTTATTTTTCCTTTCTTGGATAGGACCTCTGAATGAATGCCAAGAAGCAAGTTTGTCATTAAAAAGGCACAGATAAGCTTTGATGAGTCAGTTCTTAAAGCTCAACTATGTCTTACTTCATCGTCTTCCCTTCAGATCTGCATTTAATGATAAAATCGAATTATCCTAATGCTTCCTACCCAACCCAAGAAAAATGTCATGTATTTTTATGATGCATTATTAATGACCATTCCTCCATACACACACCTCCTATTCAAATTATATTCCAGTGGGAAAAAAATGTATATTTGAATTTGAGAACTAGGGAAAACTGCATCTGCTGATGAAGATCATATGACATGATTGAAAGCTCCAAAAATGCTGTTAAATGGACCTTGTGGTGATTGTTTTCAGAATAACACCAGGGATTATAACAATTTATGTTTTCCCATTTCCCATTCATAAAATTGAAGCAAAACATATAAGAAATCCTTCAAATTATGATATTTGTTTAAAGTAGCCGAGTGTTTATTTCAATCTGTGTGTGGATTACTCAATAGACTGTAGGATACTCTCTACAGAGTCTCTCTGGAGTCAACAACACTGAATAATGAAATCATCACTACTCCTCAAAGAGTACCTCATCTCCTGAATACCTATCATTTTAATTATATTGTAGAAATACTACTGGCTCTTTTCCCAGACCTATACGTACAGAATCAGTCACACAAGATCGGGCTTGGCAAATGTTTATTTTCCCAAATACTAAATGGGACCCTGGGGATATTATGCTTCATTCCACTTTGTTTCTCACTTCAAAGGCACTGCCGGGAATCAACTGACATATTTCATTGAGCTTTCTTGTCCGAAAAGAACATATTATATAATATATTTGTCAATTTCAAAATATTCAAAAAGCGCTCTCTATCAAAATTAATAGAACAAATCCTCACAACCCAACAAGCAATAAAAAACATAATTTCTGATTCTACTTAGGGATCTTTATTTCCCATGGCCAAGCATCAACATCAGGGAGGAATGTGCTGGCTTCACACCTACGGACCTCATAAATTAAAATGTGTAGACAAATTACACACGATGGCAAAAAAAAGACGAAAATTAGTCGACAGAAATGTGAGCTGTGTATTTAACAGCATGCTGTTTGACTCTCTGGCTCTCAAACAGTGCCTTTATTATTGTGCTGCTTCCCGGTACTCCTCAAACAAACTCTCACACTCGCTTAATTAAATCCTCGATTGAAAATGTGTTTGTGGAAAGAAAGGAGATATTCCGTGCAGAAAACACTTTTTGCAGGCAATTCATGGGCCTTTGTTTTCCCAAAGAGGGCTGCACACACTCCAACCCAGATTGTGTCTGTGTTTGTTGGCTTATAAGTGGGTGAATTTATTTCCAACAGGCTTTTCTTTTTTTTTCAGTGTCTTGCAAGGCTGTGGTGGATTTTTACACTGCTGTAAGCTGACAGTCAAACAGACACCCAGGTCATATGAGCAATTAAAATACTCAAGGCATCCAGGATTCCATACCTGACGGTGGTGGGGTTTTATGACACTAATGAGGCATCCTTCTTACTCCGGTCAGGAGGTGTTTCCTTTGGAAAAGGTTGCATTCTTGGTTTGTTGGCAACTCTCACCACCTCTAATGATTCATGCCTTCAAAATAGGTGTTTTTGAGAGCTGCGATGAAGTTTGTAAAAGGTGTTTTGCTAATGAACCACCTTGAAGTAGCACCTTATTTTGCAGGACACCTGCTGGGCATTGCTGATCTCTCTCAAAGTGATTCCTGTCTTCTTTCAAACGAGGCTACTTTATCCGTCTTAGTATACATTTATATTTAAAGCGGCTGTTAATGGTTTGGATGTCATCACATGCTAATGCAGACTAAAATAATTGTTTAAAGCCACTTGACATGAAGTTTAAAGGCATTCCTCCTGTATCATCATACAGGGGATTTGTTCCAAGAGTGAAAAGCCACAGACTAAATCACGCATAATGCTGCTTTCTTGCACATGTTTCATGGTTTGGGATCACTTTGGCACAGCAGGCCGGGGAGTCCACGACAGTCTGTGATGTAGTAGCAACAGGCCTGTTGTGATTGACACATTTCAAGTGGGATTTGTGGGACTGAAAGACCATGAGTGCATTAGGAGTGGAGACATGGCGCCAAAGGCAACACCTGTAATATGAGTTGCATGTTTCAAACAAAGTAGCATTACAGTCACTTTCAATCTGTGCTCTGCAAGAAAATGAAGCATAGCCAGTTAAATCTGGAGAAATATAATTCTAGTTATGCTTTCCCATGCCTTGACCCTCTGTCATTCATGTTTCTGTGGATCTGTATTCATTAATACAGTGAGATGATGGGAAATTTGTCTTTTCATTCCATGCATTTAGCTTCAGAGGCCAACTACCCTCCGTTAGGTGGAGCTCAGCAGAGAGGAGAGCAGGAATGCAGGAGGGATGGCAGCTCTGAAAGTGTATTTACTGTAATGAGAAGCAGACAAGGAGGAACTCTGAGCTGCTATTGTTGTGCACAGGTTTGCTTTGGATTCCTGTCTCACCCCTGCAGGCTACAGACCCATGAATATTTAAATAGGAAAGGGACTTCCTCTAAACATCAATCAAAACCCTATCTATTCAATTACTGGCCTCAGATCTGAGATGTTCAACCAACAGCAGCTTCTGATGAGAAGAAAGTCTGCCCGTGGCAATGCCTGTGCATATACCATAGACCATGTGGACAATGAGTCAATTAAAAACAGCCCCTCAATAGCTGGCAGACCTTCAAGAGAGGAAAGTCGCTGGATATTTATTCAGTGACACTGCACTTGGAAGAAATTCATAAGAAGTTTTAGTCAATTGAAAGAGGATCAGAATACAGCAGAAAATCGCTGTAAAGAAATATAATCCCCTTTTCTTGTGAAAAAATGTAGCCGTATGAAAGTTTAACTCAATTCAATATTTTCTCATAAAGTATGTTGAATAGGCTCAAATTCAAAGGCACTTTCTCTCTCTGAACACATTTCATCCTTGATAAATGCCAGCGGCTAACACTATTTCTTTTGTATGAAAAGAGTAAGAGAAAGCAACAGAGAAAAAGTGTGTGGGTGTGTGTGAGAGAGTGGGAGGGGAGGCGACTGAGGTGGGATCAGATACACAAACAGTAATGTAAAAAAAAATATATATATAGAGAGAAAAAGAGCGATGAGAAAGAAAAACAACTGCTTTGGACACCTGTTCAAAGACATCCTACCAGGCCTTTGCCATGAGAAAAAGGTGACTCACACTGGCAGAGGATCAGTTGATTGGAGGTGTGTCATTTAGCAGCCCGAACATCTCTGTCAGTGAGCGATTGCACGCAACAGTCCCGTGATCTTTTTTAAACCACAACAACAACACGGCTCAGCCTGCAAAGAAGCTGTGCTTGACACAAACCTATCCTCCGCTAACAAGAGCCAGACACATCAGCCAGAGTGCTATTCTTGGCAGTCAGCACTGGTCGTCTATGAAAGACAGATCGTGCAGCAAGGCCAGAGGACTACTAGAGGGATTTTACAGCAACCACTACAGTGGTTAGTTAATATAATGTTTACTTTTTGTATTATCTTTACATATTGTGGCTTCCTGTTCTTGATTTGGTCACACTAATTGAGTTAATCAAGGATCAGAGTGTTGTGCCCTGCAGCAAATGGTTGATTTTGTCTGATGAACATAAGAAAACCATAGAGGGATTTATAGAAACACAGCAAGGCGATGAATGAGCTGCGAGAGTGCTGAAACACTGCATTAACAAACACACCATGCTTTGATTAAAGGAATAGTTTGACGCATACACACTTTCATGCAGAGTTAGATGAGAGGATCGATACCACTCTTATATCTGTACGTTAAATATGAAGCTACAGCCAGGAGACTGTTAGAGTCAGCTAGCCTGGCTCTGTCCAAAGGTAACTAAATCTGTCCAAGCTCACAAATGAACATGTTATATCTAATTTAAGTGTAAAAATGACAAGTTGTAGTTTTACAGGGTTTCTTGGACAAAATAATCCAGTCTTCATGCTAAACTAATTGGCTGCTGGTAGTAGCTTCAAATTTAGCATACGGACATGAGAGTGGTATCAATTTTCTCATCTAACTCGTGGAAAGAAAGTGAACAAGCGTATTTCCTGAAGTCAGAGCTGCACAAAATGAGTACAGTTTACAGGTGAATGTGGTGTCTCCAGGGTGAGGGTGTAAAATTAATTCATGTGTTGTATTCAAGTGTTTCATCACCTGGATAGTGGTATTAGTGTATTAGTGTGATCAGAGATTAACCTATAGAAAGACCTGATCTGAAATTCTGCAGTTTCTTTGTCAATTCATGACATTATTTTTCCACATATATGGCTTTGAGCCATCCATGATCAAACATTAGGTTGACTTTGTTTGAAACAAAGTTTGCTTTTACCTAAGATTAATTGAAAAGCAATCCAGAAAGATGATGGTGAAATATTGTCAGAGCTGAAAATAATCTGCAACACATTAAGAGCCCTGCTTGGAGGAGCAGATGAAAGGCGCTGCCCTTATATTAAAAGAGCTGCTGGGGAGGTGAAGGATTCTCCTCAGGAGAAATCAAAAACACTCCTTTCCCACTGGCGCACTGACAGTAACTCACAGCGCTGTCAATCCATTTTAATCAAATTACTGTGATGTTTCAAACTGTCTATTTTCAAACAGGAATGACATAAGTCTGAGAGATTGCTGGTTTCACATCATGAAAGCTGTTTTCAATCAGATCCACACAATATTTCATTGTCTTTGGAGCTTTGTTTTGGAGGACTGTGGATATGAGAAGAGATGAGCACAGAGATGAGTTGAGGAGGATCTTTGGCAACATCATACAGTCACAGACATGAGAAGAGAGAGAAGACTGGTAGACATGGCACAGATCATATCAAAGCAGTAAGTTGTTTCTGAATTGAAAAGAGGACAAATGTTTGTTTGTTGAGCACATGTGAATCTTAGAGGAACTATGTGGTTTTTCAGGAATCTTGAGGTGCTCTGCTTCAGCCAAATCACAGCTGATGTTTCTTAAGAGTCTCTTGTGTGGATAAATTAAACATCAAGCAATTAAAAACACCCAGAAATATGTTTCTTTATTCATCACATGTCAGTATAAAGGATTGGGGAGTGAACTGGGTCTGGAAAAATATGCTCTAGGCTTCTGTCATAAGTGATGAAAAGCAGATTGTCCTGAGAAAAGTATCAGATAAGTAGCTGATAATGTCATTTATCCCAAAGGTGGGAGGCGGTTAACAGCCACTTGCCATCAAAGCGTGGAAAAACGGAGATCATCCCTCGTTTAGCCGCGCTGTGCAAACCCTCCTAACATGTATACCATATGCTTTTTTTCTCCTGAGTGTCATAAATGTGTTACAGGCTGCGTGGGCACAGTGGCCTGTCCTGACACTGAATCACAGGGTTCCCTCAGCTCACCTAAATCTTGGGTCCACTCAACACCTCAACACAAACGGAAGTGTTTATGTTGCAAACAGGCTCAGTGAAGCACACATGCAATGGTGTATTTAGACAAGGGAGCTATGATCAAGATGTTACTGTGTTATTTTACATTGTTGATCTACCCACTGTCCCAAGATGTTAACGCCTAATATCCGTTAATACCCACTGCAGATATCCCTATCATCCCCTGTAGATTTGGTGAAATGGGACACTTACATAATGCTTCAGCAGTGTGACTGAGATATATACCATCATGCTCTGCTCACCATCGTCTTCACCCTCTGAGACAAACAAGACCAGGCTGCACCTCGAAGCAAGCTGAGGCACAGGAAATAGTCAGCCATCACTGAGGTCTTAAATTGAAGGCATGAAAGCATTAGATGTTGCTTGAACTGTGCATTTCTTAGAGATAAGGCATACCTTTTAATGGTTTTTAAAGGCTTTGTCAGTAATTGGTTTCATTTTGCTTTATAGATCAGTAATAACATATTAATAATAATAGCATTGGTCCAGAGCTGAAGGCTTATTGGAACGTTTTAAAAAGCTGTTAGCCTGTATGAATGTTGTAGTAACATAACTGATAACTTAATAGCTTAAAATTGATCTGCGTAGTGTGGGGAATGCTGTGGGATATCTGTAAAAGTTTGGATGATGTCTTTCACACCTTGAGCCATTTTTCACAGTTTTTTTCCCCCCGATTCTTTGTAGGACATTTTTGACTGAAACCAAAATATCAAATCCACCAGGTCGAACAGCTCTCAGCACGGCTGACGTACGCCGAGAGACGCCGACGACCAGAGAGGGAGAGCGGTTGACTTTCACCAGCCAGGCCCTCTGTTTGACATCATGTTATTGTAATGAGAGCCAGCTGCCCGCAACATCAGCATTCAACTTCATACCAGCATAAAAAAAAAACATGAAAGTTAGTGCTTTAAACATGTCCAGATTCCTCTGTACGCCACAGGCAGGACTCGCCTGCTCTTCAGCGTTACAATCAATGGTGCCTGTGATCATCAAGGGTGGAAATGAGCTCTTAGCCTTGGAGCACACACACACACACACACACATAGAGAGGCAAAATACTGCATATTCATTATATAAACACTGCGGTTTGTCGAGCCATGTGCCGGCTTTGTTTTTAATGCATTTAAATCAATGTCTTCATACAAAATAAAAACAAAAAATCACATTATCCTGGTGCTAAATCATTTGTGGAGTCAATTGCTGTTCCGTGTTTTCAGGGGGGGCCTGGAAAAGCTTTTGCCTCTATAGCCAGTGATTGCACATATAAGCCGCTCTTTTACAGTATAATCAATTTCATGCTCTCTTTTCAGCTCATGCCTCATTTTGATTTTCTCAGGACAACAAATGGATTTAACACAAATTCTGAAAAACATCCCAGTGCCTTTAATGTGAGCAATAATTACCTCAGATGCCATCTCTATATATGTAAACAAACAGGTATATATGTATTATTTTGGGGTATGAACCAGATGTTAATCCACAGCAGTCCTTCCATATGAAGAGAGCAGACACACATATGGTTCGACTGTTTAAAAGATAGTCTTTGCCAATCTGGAACAATCAAGGCAGAGACAGAGCAGATTTTCCTAAGAGAGATCTCTGAATTAAAATGTGCAACTGTGTTTGAGCTGAAGTAAGAATCAGATTTGTTTATTGTAAAAAGAGGAAAACAAAGTGCATGGATTTTAATCCCTAAACAGCCCTCAGAAAACATTTTTCACGCCTCTTTTTTTCTGTCACACAAGTTAATTTCGACATATTGAGGAAGCGGAGGCACTGAGGCATGGTGTTTACACATCACATTATGCCTGTCATGACTTCTTCTTTTACAGTAACCGGATGGCAGATGTATCATCTTATTAACACCTTTGAATTAGAGCGCAGAGTTAGAGATGTGTTTACAGTGTGTGTTTCTGCACCTCCCTTGTGGAGTCTTTAGGCAGGAAAAGTGGAGGAAGCTCTGTTCTCCCCTGACAACATCTATTTCAACATCCTCTGTGTGGATTCCATCTGAACTCAACCCCTGACCCTTCCCCTTGTTCCCGAGCCTGGTCTTGCCCCCGCGCTGCCGTCCATCCTCCTGGGTACACGCTGACCTGTGAACTTTGCCTCGCCTCTGAGGTCCGACTGCCGACCCCGCACACTGACTTCACAGAGAGAAAAGAACACAAGACGGAAAGTTGCCCCTCATCACTAGTCACGCCTGGAGGGTGTGTTGCATTGTGAAAAGGAGAAACCAGCCGGTGATCCCAATTTTAAAAAAGTCAGCTGTAGTATTTTGAGTTATTACCTATAAATTGCATCATTAGGAGCATGTTTTACTTCAGTACAAGCTCACATAACACCGGATTGACCGCAGTGAATAGATGATGGCACACCAACGTTCCTAACTTCATAAATTAGGAGTGGGTCACTTGGGTCAACATGTGTTTACTCTCAGGAAGGAGCATTAAGGGGATTAACACTAATCAGAGGAGATTATAAACTGCTATTAACCAGCTGGATGGTACTTTCCTGCCTGATCTCTTCTCTTTGTACGCCTGTGGAGAAGGATGTTTGGTTTGTAAAAAGGGATCTGGATAACGATTACCTCTTGTGACGTTTTCTTTGTAAACACAAACATACTGGACCTCTCACTTACCTTTGACCCAAACTCCAAAGGATGGCCTTTGAACAAAGTGTTTCAACTGAGGAGAAGGGAAAACGTATGTGAAATGTTTCATGCGGTAGGTTAACTGATTGTTAATTGAAGGATCAGTTTGTGACTTATAATGGTGTGAGCAGTCATTAGATGTTTTTTTACAATGAGCAACCAGTTTACTGTGCAATCCAATCCAATAGCTCTGCTATAAATGCTCTCTTTGTGCTCAAGTATTCACATTAGTTGACAGAGAGGTGTTGATTGTATTGAACTGTATAGTTATTTTGGGGGCTGTAGTTAGCGTTGTTGTTGTATCACACTGCATCATACTCAGTAGTGGAAAGAAAATATGTACATTTAAGCACTGTACTTCAGTACAGTTTTGAGGTACTTATACTTTACCGGAATATTTCCATTTTATGCCGCTTTATACTTCTACTCCACTCCACGACATTTCAGTGGGAAATATTTTTTACATTTGTCTTACAGTTTACAATTACAATTACTACAGATTAATATTTTACATGCAAAACATTTTATCAGTTTACAAAATACAGTATGAAGCATTGTTATAGATCAAAAGACTCAGCAGTAAGCAGCTAAAATGAGTTCCAATGATAATATTATATACAATATAATAGTTAGCTGCAATAATATAATAATGCATAATAAATAACACTATGAAATGGCTAATTATTATTCTGGTTCTTTTACCTTAGTAGAATTTTGAATGCATTACTTTTACTTGTAAAGGAGTATTTTTACATGGTATCGACACTTTTACTTTAAAGAATTGCAGTACATCTTCCACCATTGATTATACTGAGAGGTGATTTAATATTTGGCCTCCCATCCCTCATCTCTCTATAATAGTCCAATATACAGTATCTCCACCACAGCTGCCACAAAATAAGCTGAATCAACAGATCTCTGACACAGTGTCAATAAAAATGAACATTATGACATTGGAGAGCTATTGTACTGGACTGCATTAGATTGCACAGGTGTCCCTTATACGAGGGTAACTTTGTTTATGTGACAGAAATTTGTTGTGGTGTTATTACAGCAGCTCAGCCGCTGACTTGTAGAAACCCAAGATGGCACATCTTCCAATTCATCCAAAATATACACGATAGAAAGCTTTTCCAGGCACCGAGTCTAGGAAATCATGTTCCCTGTGGAGCCACAGAGGCAAAGGAAATGATTGCTAAAATGAAAGACAGAGAAAACAAACATCTTATTTGTCTGTCTTTGGGTGTGACAGTGTTTGTACTTCGTTGTCCTGGTAGTGCTGCTTTTTAATCACAGCACACACATGTGCTTATCAAGCGTTTCACTTTGTCAACCTTTAAAGAACAGGAGAAGAATACCAAGCTTGTCAACAGTGTTGTAGCTCCAGCGCTTGTATAATGTGTGGCATGCATGTTCTCGGGTCTGTCCATGTGTTCTGGTCTTCATTAGACTTAGACTGAACATCTTTGCGACCTGACAGAGAGATCCTTTCATGTGTCCCCTGCCTGGTCCCACTCAGCAGAGCCTAAGCAGAAACATGCCCACTGCCCAGGGCAAGGTCAGATTTCTCACCATACCACAGCATTAAAGCAACATTGCCTTTCCTAATGGATGGGGGGGGCACTCTCTTTATTTTTCATCAATCTCACAGACAATATATTCCATCCCATCATATTGAAGGAGTACCAGCGCAAATGGATGTAGTCCATGTGGTAGTAATCTGGAGCGAATGCCTGGCTCGGCTCGATGATCTCACTGACCTGAAACTCACATGAGAGTAAAATTTGCTTTCAAATCGTTCAGGTTACGATTGGTGTCATCTGAAAAGGGAAAGTAAAGTCCATCCGTTGTATTCTTTTCTGCCTCATTCTTCAAAGTCCTGCTCGGATTGTACCCATCATCAAAACTTCAATTCCGCCCATCCTTTAAGGAGTAATGTTACAGTGGCTCTGTCAGCTATTGTAGGGTGACCCATAAAAGTGGCTTAAATTTGATAAATAGTGATGCATGGCTCATTGCGATGTTAATCTGCAGAACGGGTGCTAAGGGGTCAGAGGAAATGTGTGGGAGAAACAGCCTATCTTTGTTGCTCTCCTCTGAATGGACTCACTGTTATTCTCAATTCTAATGAAATGAGGGCTAATGTCAACCAGAAGACGAGTAAATATTTAACTGACCGCCATTATTCAAAGAGCCAAATGAATAATATTGTTTTGAGAAATATGGGTTTAAATTTGAAAGCAATATCCCCTGCCTGCCTTTCACAATAGGGATGTAATGTCATGCAAAGTGAATAAGCCCTCGCTGGCCTTGTACCATCAGAGACAAAGCTTTTGTACTGACGACTGGCCTATTATTTAGTTGTTGCATTTTTTCCTTTCTTTTATGTCCTCGGAGACTTGGACGTCTTGCAACATACCTCAAAAGAGGCTAGAGGCCCTTTTGTTTTGAGGTTTTCACACTTGAGGGCCATAGTATTTGGTGTGTGTAGAGAAGGGGCTGTGACAGCCTGAAAGGGAGAGGGGCTGGGCTGGCTCACACAGAAAAGGAACCTTGGCTAAACACTGGCCCGGCTCCTAGAAAAGAGAGAGGGATTAGCGTGCACAGACCAAGAGGAACTAATCTCCTGTGACATAATAGAACTGTACATAAACAACGTCCCTGAGAAGTGAATGGCGAAGCACTGACTGACTGAAGGGGCTGAGTGTGTGAAAACAAGGGCTCAGAATCATTCGAGCAACATCTGGACAGCAACGTCTCTTCACAAACATACACACATATAAAAACAAGCACACACTCAAATATGAAAACACACCGCACCCATTTCATACAGGCACAAACAATACAGTGCATGATTCCTAATTTTTCATTTAACACGGACATATTTGCCACACTGAATTGACACTGATTAACCTCCGACAGCATAACAGGAAACTCTGCCTTTGCTGGTAGCACACTGGAATAATATTTGTCTATTTGGGGACACTAATTTCCTTTAAGCGCACCAAAGGTAAGGCAAATTAGAATTGCAATCTGAAACAAGACCATGGCTCAGGGAGGTAAAACAAAAATAACTCATGGAAATGCATCAGTTTGAGGCCGGAAAGGAAACTGAACCAATTGGAAAAGTTAAGTGAAATCGATCAAGTCACTATTTTCTGTTTGTTTTTCCTCTCTAAGTAAAATGCTAATACAAACATTGACTGCTCTCTGTTCGTATTCATCCTCTGTCAGAAACATTTTCGTTGACTGATTTCATTTTACAGTTACATTTATGCATGATTTGTTTTCTTGTTTTTATTTATTTGAATCTATGGAAGAACAGAAATGAAATCCAGTCACTGATGGATTCCCAGCATGGTGTCATTATTACAAAAACTTTTGAAGTCCAAAATGAGGGTTTGGATGTCAAGCACAAACAAGGAAGATGCAGTGGTTTGAATGCGCTGATGAGCTAGTTTGGGGAATAGAATGAGTGAACCATCAACTGATCCTGAAGTTAATTAGTGCAGGGAAAGACAGTTTATGGAGGAGGGATGCACTTCTTGTAAATCACTTTGGTCAAAAGGGTCTGCAAAATGAACATGAATGTATTGACAACAACCATGTGTCATACAATATAGCTCTTGCCTAACTTGTCTGGATGATAAAATATATAAAAGATATGCACTATTAAACACTGTTCTTTGTGCACTCCTTTCAGGATTATTGAATGCATGCTAAAAAAGGCTTTCATCCAAAATACACGAATTGCTCAGCTTGCAGTTTTAAACACAAAAATCATGCACTCCGCACATATAGGCTTAACTCTCAGAGTGTCACTCTTTGCTTTATTTTCTTGTAAACATTTCCACTTTTCATTTTATGAGGGTGAAAGGCTGCTGAGCAGAGGAGGATTTAATGCTTTTCAAACACACAAGTGCTCTGAGAAAGCAGAGCATTATGTTGAGCGGTGCCCAAACTCAGCGATGGTAAACTCGCTCGGGCTGTTGAGCTAGATGACCTGTTTATTTGGACTTACAGAGCGCATGTCTGAGGCTCCTGGGCCGATCAGTGAATATGCTGTACACAGAGTCTGCCATGATGGGTTTTTACAGCCAAAATAAGCAACAGTAACTGCCAAATAGTTGAAAACTGGGAGGAGAAGCATGTCTATTTACCTCTCGCAGCAGCTTCAATTAAACAAACAGCAAAGGGAAACGGGTTAAGGATTATTTTATTACTTAGCATTTTGTACAGTTTCTACCATGGAAAAATAACATGTAACATAAGACTGTATTTACAATTCCATTTTTACAAAATGTCTTTACAAGATTTTTTTGCCGGTTCAAAAACGTGAGACTAGAACACACAAAACGTACACATTCACACACATCCAAACCAAACTTTGTAATACACACATAAATAAATATAGACATTCACTGACTGTTCCACGACAAATATTTCTACAGCCAAGAACATGTACAATTCATCGTTTCCACACAAGTTATAATTTCATTAATAAACATTACATATTACTCCCAATATAATTCTTTGTTAATCTGTTAATGAAATATTGCTAACATACTGAAAAGAGGTAACACAGACATTATTTCATGCCAACAGAATGGTAACGGTTGTCATGCAAAACCATTACAAGCTTTCAATTTGAAGCAAGTAATTCATTTACAGTTCAAAAATCAAATGTACTACATGCAACATACTATGTGAAATATTCTGAATTATACAACAATGACTTTAGTTACATTATCCATCAGTATTGACTGTATGCCTAAGCGCCTCTTTAATGGGTAACACAAAATAAATAGATGAATTTCTACTTTTCTTTCTTCGTGAATTGTTTTACAGTTCTGGCATTTCCTACCGTCCATGTTCGACCATCCTCAATGAAGTTGCCAAAATAATTATTTTTCTTTAAACCATGAGCTAATTGCTTGTCATTAATCAATTGATCTAATCTGATTGAAATTTTGTTAATATCCTGTTTGCTGCGTACAATGACGGCTGGATCACGACAATTTTAGGGATCCCTGGGTCTTGCTTTTACCTGGAATTTCATAACCTCCTGATGAGTTGGGGATGTGTACTAACCAACACAGAATATGAGACCTTGCAGTATAAATTTCACTGTACAGACCAACCCGTCTGGTGACATGTGTATCAGTCAAGAGAGAGGGGTTAAGAGGGGAATAGCCGATGTGTTGTGGAGCCGGGAGAAGATGGACCCATATTTCTCGAGCGGGGGGGGGGGGGGGTCAGTTCATGGTCTGGTGCGCTGTGTTTCTGTTAGGTTCCACACATTCCTTCCCTGACAGACAGGAGCAGAGAGCCACTGGTACTTCTCCCTATTGGGTTTGCCTCGACCTGCAGCTCAGTGTCTCTCTACTGATGGCTTCTGGTGGTGAGAGTGGTGCTGCCGGAGTCTGGGTCCTAGAAAACACACATCAGATCGGTCAGATATCACTTCAGTGATTCAGATCTTGGTAATAATTGACTATGTTTTCATTCAGTATATATGTGCTTGTTTTGCCGTTTTCTGTTGCTGGTACATGGCAGTGTTTGACCTGTTTTCTAGGTCATAAATACTTTTTACATCCTCTCCTTTTGCTGAGCTAAACGCCTGGTATTAAGTGTCTTTTCCTTAAAAATAATGCTGCCTAACACAAAGTGATGTGGCGGAAGCACAGCATCTTTTCTTAAAACTGCTGATTTTTTTGTAACTTGGGGGCAGCGGAAACACGCTGTAAACACAGCTTTGACATTTTATCCCCTTATAAAGTCGATATGGTGAACTTGTTAGCAAACAGTTGCCTACCACACATCCAGCCACATTTTTATTTAGAGGTGTGTTTTTGGCAACCTCATGAATGTAAGATTACTATCCACTCTCCTTTAAGATCTGTTTTGTTTTCCATCAATTCATGTGGGAAATACCTGAATCTTTGGCGTTTGGTGCTGGGCAGGCAGAGTGCAAAGTTTGTAAACTAAAACTATGCGAAAATGGAAACTATGCGAATGAGAGCAGTGAGAGTGAGCCTGAAACCAGTGAGCTCAAAGATGCCAAAGATGCCAAAACGCTCTATAGAGCTGAGTTGAACTGCTGTAATTCTATACAAGTTGGTATGTGATCCATTGTTGATATTTAAATATATAATATATTGATCATACTTAAAGGAACAGTGTGACATTTTGGGAACAAATCTTGTTTGTTTAAAATGAAGTATAAAAACGGCCATCTGACGTTTTACTTCTTGGCTCTGAGCAGTTGCCAAGCAACGTGTCAATTAGTGAACTTTAGGGAAGCAGGAAGGTGGCTTTTGTTAGTCAGACAGAGCCATGCTAGCTGTTCTTTCCAGTCTTTATGCTGAACTAACCAGCTTCTGGCTGTAGCCTTATATTTACTGCACAGACCTGAGACTGGTATCGACCTTCTAACTCCTGCCAGAAAGCAAATAAACAAATTAACTAAAATGTCAAACTATTGCTTTAAGGATAAATGAAAGATCTACAGTATGCCGTTAGCAGTAACAGCCACCGAACAAAACAATAGTCCTGACACAAACTTTAACAAAAAAGGAAATCACGTTAGTGGACATGATGTACCAAGATACCAAAATATAAAACGAATCTAGCAGATAATAGTGAGATAATAAAGGTACAAACTCCTCTGGCTCCTCTGACAGTGACTCAGTACTTACGGTGTTGAATGACTGGTAATATGTTCGGGGTCTGGAAGGTCTTGACAGTGGCAGGACCCTCTCCTGCAGTTGTTATGACCTGCACCTCCAGTCTGTAGTAGGTGGATGGCCGCAGGTTGGACACTACAAGCAAGTTATGATCCTGCCAAGTGAGGGAGGAGAGCAGCAGAGGACATGCAATCAGTTGAAATACAACAGAACGCGCCTTTGAATGTGACAGGACTTGAATTTGAATGGGCTGTAAACCAGGGGACTATCAGCTTCGGAGCTGTCTTTGCACAAGCCACAGACAAAAACAAAGACTTTGTTTTCATAAGGCTTGCTGTCTCTCGTTCTTTGCTGCCAGCTTGATAAAGTGTGCGGTGGGTGGTTTTATTTATAGACAAGCTCCAGAGGCTGGGAGGTGCAGATAGGCGGAACGTGTTGTTGATGGAGCAGATTATGTCAAAGAGCGGCTTTTTCAGAGCTCTCACGGAGGATGAAAGAGGAAGACGTGAAGGCAGATGAAAAGGCAGAGGAGGAGAACTTCCAGCAGGACACAACACTTCCTCAGATCTGCCCCTGTGTCTCTCTACACACCACAGTTTATCACAAGATTCATGCAAAGAGGCCACAACAGTGTTATCCTCAAATCGCCCTCACCTCTGACAGAATGTGAAATGAAATGATACAACATATTACAGCAAGGGACAATTTACTGACTATATATTACAGAGCACAGTCCCATTGGTGTATGGAAACATATTCAATCTGCAGCATTTGACAACAGCCTTTACTTTATGGCTATTACAGGAGGTAGAAGAGAAAACCACAAATCCTGTTTGAATGAAAATAGACTTACTGGAGGCAGGATCTGGGACTGGGAGATGATGCTGTTGGGCAGGCTGTTTTGCCGGCTTTCAGTGGTGATCTCAGCCCAGGTGACTTGGAAGCCGGTGATCCGCTGATGGGGAGCCACCCTGGACACACGCCACAGGAAGTTGCCGGTGATGTTTCCCTCAATGATGGAGAAAGAGGCCGTCAGGTTCTCTGGCTTAGCCAACACCTTTGGAAGCCCCAGAGCTGTTAGGAGAAAGGTGGTCTCAGTCTGGGTGTTGATATTAAAAGGAACAGTTTGACATTTTTGGGGAATACACTTACTCGCTTTCTTGCTGAGAGTTAGATGAGAGGATCTCAAGCAGCCGGTTAGCTTAGATTAGCCCAGACGGTTAACACAGGGAGACAGCTAGCCTGGCTCTGTCCAAAGGAAACAAAGTCCACCAGCCAGCCTCTCTAAAGCTCACTAATTAACACGTTATATCTTGTTTACTTAATCTGTACAAAAACGACACCCTATGGTTTTCCGGGGTTATGTGCGGGGACTATTTCTAAGATGGGTACAGTTAGTCTCCGCTAGTTGCCTAGTAAGTGACGACAAGACGGTAAACAAGATATAAAGTGTTAAATGTTACCTTTGGACAGAGCCAGGCTACCTGTTTCCCTCTATTTCCAGTCTTTGTGCTAAGCTAAGCTAACCAGCTGCTGGCGGTAGCTTCATATCTACTGTATAGACATGACTTGGCAAGAAAGCGAATAAGTGTACTACTATTCCTTTTAGAGAGCATAGATTTTATCCTTCATCATGATTATAATACGCTGCTAATGTGGTGTCTGATTACTGTGCCGCACTAATACAGATTGATTTCAAAATGCCCTTTACACGTCAAACAGCTGAATACTCACCTCCCTCCCCCGGGCAGGGGATGTGTTTGTGAGTCTTGCTCCGGATGGTAGCACAGGATGGGGTGAGGAAGGTGGTGCTCTCGTCCTTGGAGCGTCTTTTGGACTTCAGCATGTGAACGGTGACTTTGTACTTGCAGGAGAACAGCAGGCCCGGGAGGTTGATGTAGTTCTCCTGAGCCAAGAAACACATTATTCAGCCCTGATGACTTTGACATGTCACCCAGGTCAGGTCCCGTGGAGCTTCAGAGATAATTAAATACACAGCACCAGGGCAGATCGCATTCCCACTCAGGCCTCAGGAACATGCCCCACATTACAGGACCACTTTGAACACTCACATGCTAGGGGTTAGGCCACTATTCTTCTATTCAACTTTCAATATAAATGATTTTTTTTATCACTTCCACATGTGGCATAAACACAAGAAGAACTTAATTGAGAAGCAGCAACCAAATTGAATTCATGTCTAATCTGAAAAGAGAATGGCCTGTAAATCCATGTTAATGAATTCTGTGTAGCAGTCTTACACTTCACACTCATTTCAAACTTTAATCATCTATTGATCTTAGCTAAAAAAAAAACGCCTTTCTCATCTCTTTGCGAGGAAACAAAAAAATCCAGCTGACTAGTGGATTTAGATCTTGCATTTGTAATAAAGAGGTTCCACATTAATAGGCAGTCGCTTGAGAGAGGGTGTGTGTGTATATACTCTCTGATATGAAACAGCTTTGATTAAAAGTGAATGAGGCGCTGTGCTCACATAAAAGCACAAGCCTGGAATGCTTCCCAGTGATCTATAGAAAATGGATGTATACTTCCTAGCAACCAGAGCTCTGGTCCCCAAAGAATGTGTTGATTGCCAGGCCTCTGCCATCCTGTATCAGCCTGAGCCCCAACAGTTAACCCCCCCACCCCCCAGACTCTCCCAACCCCTGCACAAACCCTGCTGCACCCTAAAAGAAAGCCCCACGCAGAAGCATGGCTGGGGCCATTGGAGGTGACTGATCCCCCATTCCTGGAAACATTGTTTAAGTAAATGCGTTTTATTGGCCAACACACCACATGCCTGACCACACGACTGACTCATAATATTCAAAACAACAGCCAGTGATTTGCCCGGTGCAAATCCAACTCAACAGGGCTTTGGGCTCAACTGGAGTTGTTTTCTTTAGCGGAGCTGTCCTTTTTAAGCATCAGACAAAAGGTTAGGCGCATGCTTTGCATAGCACAGAGCTGCTGATCGAGCCATAGCTCTGTGCTCACGGCTCTCTGTGAACGGACCCTCAGTTGGAAGGTGTGTGAAACGGTGGCCGGGGACTAACCTGCGTGACAGATTTCTCTGGTCCTCGGGTCTCGTTGTGGCTGCAGTACTCCGGCATCCACTGGACATGATAGCGACTCACGGTGGGGTCTGAAGCAAAGGGAGGATGAGAGGAGAGACACAACTCAGTATTCAGATCATTCACTTTTACATTTCTATAAAATGTAAAATGATTCCATTACAAGGCCAAGTCCTGCATTCAAAATTTCATGGGGAGTATGGGAGTATTATGAGCAAAATGTACTTAAGTATTAAACATAAAAGTACTCATTAAGCAGCAGAATGATCAGCCGATTGGCAATTAATCACAAGGTAGGTGGTTCAGTCCCTGAGCTCCTCCTCCACATGTTAAAGTGTCCTTTAGCAAGACACTGAACTCCAAACTGCTTCAAACATATGCAGAAAAGTCTAACCTGCTCTGGTCAAAAGCATCAAATGAAATTAGTGACATTTCAAATGTCGTGGGGTTAAAGTATAGCAGTAACTATAGTAGTACTGTGCTTGAGTACATTTACTTGTTGTTATACCACTGCACTCACTGAACATTAATCAAGATCTCAAAAGACAATCGGACAGGCTGAAATGATTAACTGATGGGTATCTCACAGATTACAACACTCCCTATCTGAAATCTGATATCACTATTTCCATTATTGATGATCACGATAACTTACGTCTCAGAAAAAATGAGAAGAAACTTGAAAGCACTTCCTTCTTTATCTTTGCCTTAGTTTATTAACACGATTTTCCTGTTTTCTAAACCTTTCCTTTTGTTCGCTGAGGGCTCAATTCCCAGCCCAAACTTTTCTGCTTCAACTTTAAGGATTTGCATTCTCATCAGTGCAGTAGCAGCCTTGGTCACGCCGGGACACGCTGGCTCTCTCGGCTGCCGACTCCAGCAGTAATGTTCGCTTCCTTGCTGTACAGTAGCTCCTCCTGAGCTCATCAGTGCTGTTTATCTGCCCATCACCCTCATCTTATGTTACTAGATTTATTATTCATTCAACTGTGTGGCTTGGATAAGTGAAATATTTCTCCGATTAATAATTGAGTTATGCTATGTTTGCCCCTCGGCGGGGGCCTGGGTTGTAGTGGGGAGATAAAAGGGGTCCTTTGAAGGCTTAGACACAGATCTGGCACTTGGAGCCCCTGAGCTCTTTGGAAGCAGAAGAGAGGAATTACAAGGAACCGGGAAATCAGAAAAAAATAAACAAGATATGCTTAGCTGGGTCTGATGGAGAGGGGAAGTGCTATGTAAAACAAGAAATGGGACATGGAAATCAGGTAGAGAACAGAACCTCAGCGATGTTCGATAAATCATGACTGGAAGCGAGCCTCAGATGTGCCGCCACTGCCGGACAGCTGTCTATTGTCTGGGTGTTGGGCAGACGGCGATATATATTATCTGAGCTGGTGTACAGTAAGGTTCTCTTTAGTCTGCTGGACACAACCCAGAGGCCGGGCTGCTTTGGATCACGGAGACAATGAGTGAGAGTTAAATCACAGTTCAGTCAACCTGTCCCTTTCCTCGGTCACACAAACCAGATGTCCAGAGACTCCAACTCTCCAGGCCATCTGTATGTCTGTATGTTTACAGTAGTGGAACCCAGGTTGTCAGAGTCAAGGCCAGGGTCATCCCTCAGACTAATGAGTAGCAGTGGCACACAAACACACACACACACACACACACACACACACTGCAGACCAGCACTGCAAACAAGAGACCGAAAAAGAAGCTGGACTAGGATTAACTCTGCTCTACAACACTGTGATTCCCCAGCCATGCTTGATCCCCGTCAGCATCACTCAGCTCTCTGAGTCCAGGCCAACCTCGCTAACAGCTCTGGGCCAACTCTACCTTCCCCTCTTCCCTCTCCCTCTCTCTCACTCTGATTCAGCAGTTGGTGTCTCACCAGGCCTCTCCTTCAGCCAGGGTTTGCATTCTTGACTCTAAGATGTGGAGTTTGGCTTGGGCGATGACATATATTAGTAACATAACATAGACCAGTGAATGGGACTTGACAGGTTACCCTGAGAGCATGGCTTTCAAGGTTTCCATATTTCCACTCTGGTATTAACAGAAGGGTTGGGGGAATGGACGCTGCTGGGACAGGCATTCCTATAGGCTTTAACCCCTTGCGTTGCTGCAACCCACCGCCGTTTCTGTTTCCATCAGGTCTTGTAAAACAAAACGGGCCGTTTCAATGCTAATGCGAGGGGGAGGATCTATTAAATACAGCTGTCAATAAATCCCATCGCACGGCCGAGCTCTGTGTGTTTATTGTTCTTTACTAAACGGTGGCTCCGCTCTTCCAGTCCATGAGAAGGTTTACACCAATTTCACCAGCACTCACATTACTCAGCTCTCACAAAGACACATTGTTTCATTTATTTCATTCACACCATCTGATAACACATTTATAGAGGGAATCCTCCATTGTTTAACTGAGACTCTGACGCTTTATGGGCATAATGGGGTGCTAATAAGATTCTAATTTAGCTATAAATCAATACAGTAGAGTGCATACCTCCCCGGTTTTTCCAGTAGACACGGACCTGCAGCTGGCCATCCTGGTAGAAGGGCGTGCCGACCTCTAGAGGGCCAGAGGGGCGTTTGGCCATGGTCGAACCAAGAGGGGATATCTCCTCCTTCTTTGACTTGAGAACTGATTTTACTGGGAAGAGAAAGGAGAAATGTTTCCTGCTGTAGCTAAAACAGTGACTGTGTTGTGGCAAACTCTCCAGCATGGTAACAGAAACAGACAATTATTTCTTTGTAAGATCACAGCAGTTACAACATGTCCTTTATGCATGAATGTGGTGTAACTCGATTGGTGCACACAGTGCTAACACTGCCAAGGTTAGAGGTTCAATTCCCTCTAGAGCCACACATGCTTGAAATGTACACACTCATAGCACTGAGGCTCAAGTCTGTGCTTCCTAAAACACACAGGAGCTTCGAATGAATGCAGATGTGCTCTCAGCGTACCTTGGCCATTCCTGCTTTTTTTTTTTTTTTTCAATTCTCACGATTGTTTGCCTGAAGACTCTCAGCAATTTAGGAAAATTCAACCTTGGCTGCGTCAGTTTCAGAGTGAACCCTTAACCAATTGGTGTTTTGGCTAAAATTCACCACATGGCATATACAGTATAATAAAACACGATTAAGAGTCTACAGCCGGTGATTTGAGCTAAATGCTACCTTGGTCACAATGACAATGCTAACATGCTAATGTTTAGCAGGTCTACCACGTTCATCATCTCAGTTTAGTGTGTTAGCATGCTAACATTTGCAAACAAAGTACAACTGAGGATGATGAGAATGTCATTAGTTTGGCAGGGATGTGGTCATAAACCCAAATTTGACAAAGTGAAATTTTGACGTGACGGTGGCGCTAGATAGTGAAGTGATAACATTCATCCTCAAGAGGGACATGAATGTCTGTGCCAATTGTCATCAATTTCCCCTAAAGCCACATATGTCAACCAAGTCATTAAGGTACATTGTCTTGGAACAATAAATGTCTTTACAAAAGTTTATGTCAATCCATCAAGTAGACGCTGAGATATTTCACTGGATAACTGAAAACTTTGACCCGCTGGTGGCGCTTGATGAAAAGTCAGTGGATCGCCAAAATCATGTTTACCGATGTTTACCTGAGTCATTATTCTGGGTGGTGCTGAAGTGGAGAGAAGCCTTGGAGCTCTTCAGGCGCACCTGTCCCCAGTATGTGACGGCCTGCAGCTCCACAGTGTAACTGCTGTTTTGTTGCAGTCCCTCCAGATCCACCCAGCTCTGAGCCTGCGACAACAGAAAACACAACGCATGTTGGCACTTTGTCTGTTACCGCACTGTCACTTGAGACTCCTTTCAAAGCCCTGTCATCGTCCCAGCTCAGCTCTGCCTGGGCCAACCCGGGCCTGTGGGAAAGCCCTGCTTATTAAGAACACATGTGGAGCTGGGGAAGGTATCGTGGCGAGGAGATAGCCTTCAGGGCCATGTGAGGGAGCCATGTTATCAGAGCCTCCCAGGGCTTCCTCACTGTGTTTGACTTGCAGCATTCCACCATCAGCGTGAGCTTGATGAGTTCTTGTTATTGACTGTGCGTGTTTTGACATTCCTCTACCAGCAGGCTGCTTTCAAAGCCCTGAGGTGCCAAAGTGGAAACCAGTAGTACATGTGTCAATAGGTGTCTGGTGTCTCCCACCTCTATCTCCTCCGTGCCACATCTGCTATGCATTTCATAAACTAATTCAGGAGAAGACTCTATAGAGGTGTGTGTGGACTGTCTAGACAATCTGTCTTTCTGCTCGAGTCTCTAATGAAATGCTCTTTGCAGATACCGAGCCACGGCTGTGTGCTATCAGGTCACATGTTACTGGATATATTGTGCAAATGGCTCACAAAACTTTTAAATGCCAAATGTATTCAGTTATGCGTATAAGAGTCTGTGATTTATGAGGACAGTCAATAATCTAGTCACATGATTTATCTGTAAGGTCAATTCAATTCACATGTGTCTATTGACCCAATGCTCCAATCTGTGACAGTCCAATCAATACTTGCATACATAATTGTGCAATTTATATGTAGAAGCAAAAACAACTCATTTGTAATACTATCAAAATATATCTCTGTGGCTTTCTGAGGCGTCCAAGTCAGGAAGTCTAACTTTGTAAGATCTTAGCTTGCCTGTTTGTTTAAGCTCTTATAACTGACTTGTATTTATCCTTTCTTTGTGATCGCAAGTGGGGGGCTTTGTCTATGTGACATCCAAGACAAAGGACCATGAAAACTCTTCTTTCTGGCTGGACCAAATAGTTGAGAATGTTCCAGTATGCAAACTAAACAGTTCCAAGGAATTAACAGCAGGAATCAATGGCATTTTCCTTTAAATGTGATATTTATGCCATTATTAGGGAATGTTTCTGGGATGTTTTTAGCTTAGTCTTTAGCTTTAGTTTTGTCCTGTTTTACTGAGTCTCCCCTTAGTTTAAATCCACTGTATATGTTAATGCAAAAGACAATAATAGGATAGGAATTGTGAGTATAGTTATATAACCACTTGACTTTGAAACTGCTGAGATCTATGATAAAAATAAGACAAAAAATAAATAAATAACTTGTACCACTTCAGAAAAAGCTGAATTACACAATCTAAAACCGAGTAGGAGAAAAAAAAAAAAAAAAAGCTATACCAACTGCAAAAAAATACAAATTGAGATATTCAAGAAACACAGACCTTGAAATCATGATTTATAACTATAAATAGAGCTATTTATCACACATAATGTGTTTTCTTTCAACGATTAAGGGTTCTTTCATCAGTATAAGGAATCAAAACAATGAAGAACACATTGTATCAATCTGTGTGTGATTGATAGCCTTACAAGTATGTATAAATAAATGCAACTCCCTTTCCATGTTTATCCTTTTTTCCACTGCAGGCCTACATGGATATTTACAGTGCTGTATTGAGGCCAGAGGAGAAGATGCTGAGATAATCCTGGATGCGACCCCGTAGTCTTAGAGACAAGAAAAAGGGAGAGGAACAGAAAGAACACATCACTAAGACAGGGTGAGAAAATTACCCCGTTGGTGGTCTTTCTCCTTTTCTTCTTGGATGGCACCATCGACTTGGTGGGCACGGTCCAGCTCCAGAACACTTTGTAGTGATGTATGGGGATATCGGGCTCCTCTGGCAGAGTCCAGTTGAGACGAGCTGTCACCAGGCCTTCGTCGCCCAGCGTCACGTTGGTGACACGCAGACTGGTTGGCCTGGGAGGGGCGGAAGGATCTGAAGACATAGCAACAACAAGAAACAACACTGTCAGCGGTAACAGATCATCGTACATCTGTAGACATTTAGAGAGGGGGACAAAGAGGGCCTCTGGATCTTGTATGTGACAAATCTTGCGCCAAAGCAGTTTTCATGCGAGTATAATTTCAGGTTGAATGTGTTACAAGCCAAGACACCTTTCACCACTTGAGGGTTAGCATTGCAGTTGAGGAGGGGGACCGGTATGACACTGTGTAAAGTAATTAGTCCTCCATTGACAATCTGCCGTGAGATGTTATGACAGGTGTCATGTCACGCCTATGACAGCGTTCGGCAGGACCGAGAGCGCAGGTCAGGGGTTAACAAACACATGCTGCTCACTTTGGCTCCACACTCAACATTCCTGTACTCAAACTAAAGTGTGTGTGTGTCCAGAGTGAAGCTGGTTCTGAACCTATCGTTTGTGCTGTGACCCGGCCTGCTGCCGGCTGCTGATGTCAGCCTGGTGCAGGAGGAGAGGCAGGGCCACATGCCAGACACCAGACCAGAGGGAATAGCCCTGTAATGAGAAAATGATTCACGCCACAGCCCTGTTGGCTCTCCTCTCCCCTGCCCTCTCCCACCTGAAACACATTTAACCCCAGTCCAAAAACACAATCGGACCCATCAGTTCTCCATACCAGCTGATGTTGGCCGTGCAAGATAAATAAGCAGTCAGTTCTTACAAATTGCCCTAACAAAGTATAGTAGAGCAAAATTGCAATCAGATGATACGGCTGTACTATACAAATAACAATGGCATGACAGAATGGCCAGGAGCTCGTCAAACCCATGACAGCTCGCATCAATCTATCATCGTTCTGGCACTGATTGGCCTGATTGGAGATCGGTTTCCATCCCTGCAGCAGAATCCTTTTCCCACCTGGTGTCTGGTTCTGTCTGACAGCCATCCAGAACGCTCTGGGGACTAAATGTATGACGGAGGATTGACAGGACAGGTCAAAACACACACAGCACCAAACACACTAATACCTTTTGCATTTGGCAAAGGTTTTTAGGATTTGGCAGAACATGGAAAGTACTTAGGATGTCTGCCAGTGTTCCACTTCTAAACAACTTCACATATATTAATGACTAAATAACACAAAGTTTGGTAACATGTGTTGATGTGCACTGTGCATTACATAAAGTGGCCCACACAGTGCAGAAACTATTTTACATTTATACATTACATACACTACAGACACTGAACTCATGGCTGCGGAAGGCTAAACTGGAGGGCACATGGCTCTGCCTCTACATGTCAAACAATCACACTGTATCTGATCTGGATCTGATTCAATCTAGACACAACATTATATTCACTAACCTGTAATCCCTGGGAACTGCACAACACCATTGCTTTAACAAATGCCATCTGCAGCACAGCACTGCAATTTAGTGTCATTCAACATTGAAAGTGCCGGGCCGAGGAGTCGAGCATTAAAAACACAAGATGCCATCAGAGCTTGTTCACTAATCTGTGGCAAAGATCTGAAGAGCGCCTCGGTTACGTCACTCCACTCTGGAAGCAAGACAACACTTGCATTCATTTGAAACCTGCAATATCCTGACTAATTCAGACATATTACATTTTATATGACTGTAAAGAGGGGGAAACCCCATCCTTTGAAGACATAAATGAGATCTTGTTGCAACACAGAAAAGAAATGTTCTGCGCACCCCGTCTTTCCTCATTACTCGCATTCTACTTGGCATCGCCATGAATTACCCCTTCCACTTAGCTCACTGGGTTAATGTGTGGAAACTGTGGAGGGGGAACACTTATTTACAGTTCAGGTTAACAAGGTAAACGAAAGAATTCAAAGGTTTAATACTGCAATACAGTTTTAAATAAACACAGTTAAGCAGTGTGAATGCCATCAGTTAAAAGTGATAAACGTATGGTGGGCTATGTCATATTTCAGTCATAATAACTTTGCTGCTGTATGGAGCTATGGGGTTGAACATCTTAGGAGGGGATCCGTAAAAATATGTCTTTTAGTCCTCTAAAGAGATGCAAGGTGCAAAGCACAGGTGAATAAAAACAGAATCTTTACAGCTTTTTACAGCAAAACACACCATTTCTTTGAGTCAGTGGTAAAGAAAGCTCGGCTGACATGAAAAGGGAATATTCACCACATACACTTGCTTTGTAGGGTCAGATAAGAAGTCAGATCAGGTCTTAAAACTCCCAAAGGCTCCACCTGTTCCAAGGTCTTAACCATAACAAATGGAGGGCAGTGGGTGTCAAACAGGAACTTAGTCACAAAACAAGGCCACACACACACGCACAAGTACATACACACACAGACCTCTGGAGGAGCGGAAGTGCTTGCTGGGCGCAGTGAAGCCGCGGGTCCCGTGGACGTTGACTGCTGCAACTCTGAACTGGTACCATCTGCTGGCTCTGATGTCGGCCAGTTGGACACGCTCCTCTGCAGTCTGAGGGACAGATGGGGGGAGAGCAAACCACAGGGGTCAGGGTTCACGTGGGGTCACAGCCCCATGTGAGTTTGCTTGCCACATCAGTCATCTGTGTGTTTCTCTTTGCCAAACTTTCAAAGACACTGTGACTGAGAGGAATGCGCAACCGTGTGCAAAAGTCTGTCAGCGCAGAGCAGCACTTTCACAGCTGTAGCATGTGGCACGCTGGGACATGTGAAGCTGACATGTCTTAGTGATATAAATCCCAAATGTCTGATCAAAAGAATCACTTACATAACAACATTTGATGAAAACCTTTTCATCTGACGTGCTTCAGTATTTTGAACGTGTGGTGTGTAGATTCCTACCTGCGCCACAGTCTCCCACTCGGTGGCATCGTCCTCGCTGGGGTGGATGCCATAATTCCAGCGGCGCTGCACCACATAGAGGACAGGCTCCACAGAAATGTTGAACTTGGAGGACCAGCGGATCTCCAGCTGACCTGACGGCTGCTCCACAAACACCAGCTCTTTCCTCGGCTTCAGCGGGACCCCTAAAAGTACGATGGAAGGAAGACGATACCGTGACAGGAGTTAATATCACCGCTGTGTGGAACATTGTAGGTGAACTTCAACATGAAATTTGCTGTTTTCCTTTCTTGGGTGGAAAGATAAATGACACCATCGGAGTTGGACAGATACAGATTTGAAAATGAGACATGACCTCACTGCAATAGATTTAATACATGCTGTGGGTCAACAGCATCATCTTTCTACTGTGACAGATTGTGATATTTCCTGGCCAGAGTGGTGTGTTTTAGTAGCTGCGCTTCTTAGTAATGATACACATAGTTTGCATGTAGGTATGCGAGATGGCGTGCATGACGCCTCTCTCTCTCTCTCAGTGCAGACATACACACATATATGTAAAGTTCATGTGCATCATTGGACTTCACATTCATCCTGTCAGGCAAAGCCGATGTGGCCATGTGCAATAAATTAGAGATTTATTAAGTGCAGGACTGGGCCAAATGCTCCGCCAAGTCAGACCGACTCTCTCAAGTGAATTTATTGCAGTGGAGACGTAGTGAGTTGTTGATTGAGCGCTGGGCACAGTGATAATGAGATGGAGATTGGAAAAGCAAGTTTGGAAGTACAGGAGAAGGCTGAAAACATCCCACAGTTCTCAATAAATCACCTAGCACTTCAGACTATTATGTTGGACCTCTTTTCGCAGATGAGCGGCCCACCACTGCTCCGCATTTATAAACAGCATCAACACGCGCTCAAGGCTACCACGCTTCGTGTCGGTAAACAACATAATCAAGACTGTGTTTTGTATGCAGAGCACTTGATCTACTTATATCTCCATTCAGTCTTCGTACAGGGCATGTAAAAGTGATTAATTGATGCATATAAAATCCTGGTAGATGGAGGAGGGTCCTTGAGCCACGTGCATATGGAGTCATTACTTTCTTTTGTCCCGCTGATAACAGCTTTCTGCATACTAACAGCTGGGGGTCATTGTGCTGTGGTTTCGCAGCTCCACAGTCGAGTGTGTGTGTGTGTGTGTCTGCGAACAAACGTGTCACATTTCCTGCGCAATAGTGAAGACCAAGGTAACCACAGCATTCCATCTTCTCCCTCTGTCTTAGCTCATCTTCCCACAAAGTCGCACAAGTACTCCAGCAAAGCACAAACCACACAAAAACGAACCACACACACAACCTCTCTCTTCCGCAATATGTAGGAGGACAACGAATACACTTTCTCTCAGCTTGCTCTTTCCAAAGATAACTTTTGGGTCAGATTTGGTCCAAGAATCATACAGCGTTCATTTTTCAATGGCCACACGCTTCCTCCAACCATGATGTAACTGCTGCTGAAGCACGATCAAGAGTACGGCGTTCATTCATGTCTTAATCATGCCAACAATTACACTCCAGGAATATAATTCTCAATACTCACGCACATACTGTCATAATGACTGCTCTAATTACAGGGGTTGAGGAAAACACTACAAATACTGCTTGTAGCAAGGACTTTACCGTAAACCGAGTATAGCTGATGGACAAATTAACTAACTGACTTGTTGTGACAGTGTGAGGATAACGCTCACTGAATTTAATTTCATTCTGACGTCTACATTTTTCACATATTCTTTGTTTTAACCAACCCCCACAAGCTCCTTTTCCAGTTCCCCTCACAGTATAGTGTAGGACTGTGCACTGCTTTTGATCAGAAAACACGCCTAACAAGTTGGGTTGCATCATATGTGGTGCTATTTCTTCCAAAAAAACAGAGAAAACAAGAGAACTCGAAAGATGAAAATGAAAGACATCGAAGAACCTAATAAAACACCTTTTTCCACATGTGCAAGGCATATTTTATCTGAGGCACACCTTCGCAAACACATCTTCGAGACGACATTACAGAGCAGTGGCTCTATTGATGTAAAAAAAAAATGAAGCTTTGTTACACATCAAAAGCCCAGTGGGGGTCCAGTGTCTCAGAGATCCTGAACACTTAAGTTTTACTCTAACAGGGACATACACATGGGCTGGGGACCCTAACCTGAACACACACACACACACACACACACACACACACACACACATCTGAGAGTGATCTCAGTGGGGGAAACGCTCCATTTCTCCCTGCTTGTGTTTGTTAATGGCTTCCAGCATCATGGCTCATCATGGCAAAGACTACGTGCACACTTGTGCACACACAGAAACGATTACGCTCTTCAAACCATGAGCAGCTAATTAGACCTTTAACACCGAGGACCGGGACGGGAATTCCATGCAGACTTTCACCAAAATGCTCAGAGTAATTCAGTGTAAATGTAGCGCTGACGGCGACCCGTCATGAGCTCAGTGTTTGGACTAAATCAGCGGGTAGGCTGCTTGATTCGAAGGTCTCACAGTGCGGTGAATGGTTTTCATTCACTGGGTCACTGTATTGACATTTTCAAAGTCACGCCTGCTTTCATCTTTCCCCGATTAACTGTTCACCTTTTGAGCATGACATCCACCATGAAGTCCCCTCAGGATTTTTCCAAATCAAATATAAATACTAGCATGCTCTTCTGTGTGCACAAGCTCAAAATCACATGCTGCTGCCTATTTCAGCTAAATACAGTACGCACAGTAAAGCATGCTTACACTTACTGCAGTGTGATTCAAAGCATACAGTTCATCACTACTGCGGTTCAAAGCTTGATTTAGACTCATCTTCCACTGCTCTCACTTCAACATCTCCCCAACTTTGTTATGGCCTCAGGCTGCTGGCAATTGTGTGCTGATAGTGTATATAATGTAGTTCCAGCTCCCATCTCCAAGTTCAGAGGCTCTTGGTTCTCTCACATAACGACTCAGCACCCTCAGAACATCAGGCCGCCTTGGGCAGCGCCATTAAACTGTTTTACTGGAGCAAAGATTCCTGGGTACATCTGTGTCTGTGAAACCCTCAAGCTTATCCAGCAAACTCAAAGACTGAATATATATTCCAATTTACAACAGAACCAGTGTGAGGGATGTGTGGGTGAGGTACAATACAAAGAGATGAAATAAAGATTTATGAGTTGTCAAAAATTGTTTAAGATAATCTGCAATTTGCGTCATTGAGATTTAAAATCAGCGTTTGACAGAAGGGGATTAATTGGTTCGACACTATTTATGTAAACGATGCAAACTGCAGCAGTTAATCACATTAAAAACATGACGTTTGCATTGGACCATTAACAGATATGAAATGTCATTTATTGAGTAGGATGAATAGAGAGGGGGGGAGTATCCATGATTCAGCTGATGAACCGTGTTAATCTGGTCCCTCTTGGAAACAGTACTAAGCAATGATTAAATGAAGTGACGAGCTGCTGAGTGCACGGACAATTAAGCAACTTCATCAGTGCAAACAAGCTAACGTTTAGACACAATGTGCATCCATCCTCCCTTCTACTTCCTCTAATTAATGTTATCATATCATAATGTTTCACATCATAACTTATCAATGCATTTTCATTTAAACCTGCAATAACCGATATTGGCCACAAGCTGTGAACACAACACTGCCATATCATCACCTTTTAAGTTGATGTGGCAAACCTGTTGGCAAACAGTTGCTTATTCACACATCCAGCAGTTATGGAGCAACATCATGGTGAGTAAAAGTACAATATTCACTGTCTCTTTGGTCTCTATCAGGTCCTTGCTGAAGTATTCATTAAACCACACTTGCACCACCAGTGACTGTACAACCAGGACTGAAATCTTAAGGATTATAGCTTTTAAGAACAATTTGTTGCGTGATGTAAGTTTAGCCTTTAGTATTACCTTTGTAGAGGTTCTTGGGCAGCTGGCAGGTGTGGCCACAGCCGTTGGAGCAGCACTTTTTCACGGCTGAACACTCTCCATCCTCCTCACAGCTCTCCACGCAGGCCGCTGCAAAGCCGCTGGCCTTCTCTGGGGCAGGACAGTCGCCTTGCTTCACTCCCTCTACCGACTTGAGGAACTCACAGCTCGTAAGACACTCGTAGTGCTTCTTGGGAAAGAGGGGCTACGGAGTAGGGGGAGGATGAGGAGGAGAAGGAAAAATATATGTCAGATTACCTTTTAAGACCAACCTGCCCGGCTGGCAGCTCTGTGAGCTAACAGGGATTGTCCTGTTTACATTTCAGCTTATGACTCACTGGAGCGGGTGAGGACATTAAACAGCTTTGATTCAGCCTCACAGAGAGTCTCGTTACAGTGCAGAAAGAGTTACTTCACGCCCCTCTCAAACTTTCCTCTCATTGAATTTTCCCACTAAGTATGAAAAGCTCAAACACTTCTGAGTCTGAGGCGACCACGGTATTTGTGGTAGTGACATACCTCGCATAAATCCTGGCACTGGTTTTCCTTCAGGTCCCAGGATTCCTTGCAGGGCTCCAGGCACTGTGAAAAGGAGAAGGGTGTCAGTTCTTCAAAGAGCCAGCCACATCAAAGAGCAAGTGCTGTGGAGATGGTTGGCTGCCTGACAGGCACCTCACTCAGCCACTTCCCCTGCACGTTCACAACAGCCAGCCACACCTCCTTTTGTTACAGATGCCCGGCATACCTTCAAAAGGACATCAACAATCTTCTACAAAAGCAAACATGGGGCAAAGGGGCTGTCCGTTATGAGTAGACAGGCACACCCTTGCGCTGTGTCTACAAATCTACTGATGCTTGGATGGTGTGCCCCGACAGATTCCTTCTTCATACCTTAACACTACTAGCCTCCCATACTGTCTACGCCTCATTCTCATCCTGCAACTTCTCCTGCTCATGTCTAGGCCTGATGCACTCTGGCACCGAACTCCCTTCTCTTTACCATGCTGAACAGAGAGCGCTTAATAGATGATACACTTGGTTTAATGTTCTTGGGATTCCCTTTTTAACACGTGGAACAGATTTACTGAATGTTTGGCGTAGGCATGGGATAAAAGAAAAAGAAAAACCTCAGCATGAGTGCAGCACGAAGTCATTTTGCCAAACATAATGGGATGATAAAATTTAAAATGAAAAGTTTACCAATCTAGTCAAACTCCTCTTGCTTTAAGTACTACAACTCACCCTGAATGAATCAAATTCAATAAAAGCGAACGTAATATAACACAAAATACCATGCATGTCCAACAGAATCATGCAGATGCAGCTGCAGGAAAGGGAATGTGTTCAGATGGGTCTGAGAGAAGGGTCTTATATGCTCCCGCTGCTGGCCACTGAGAGCTGGTGTGAAAGAGAAGCGCAAGCTCAGTCAAACAGTGAAACCACTGCCAGGCTGCTTCTGTGCTGCACTGGGAGCAGCCCAAACCACACCAACCAGAGACCTGCCAAAGTCACTCATTCAACTCCATTTAATTTAGACTCCTGCACCAGCTACAGCTCGAAGACGAGGCACAGCAGTACATTTTTAACACATTCGCCTACATTCTTCATCCGGGACAGTCCAATATGTGTATATAAGATATGATAGAATAGATATGGAGATCTGCCATCTGTGGAGGTCCACTTTTGGCCAGAATAAGAGACTTCTGAAAAAGGATCACCAGAACAATATGTAGTGTTGTAGAGAGCGTATTTAACACAAAGTTGATGCAAGAAATTTGACATCTCAGTCAGTCAGGGGGCCAGGGTTGTATATTTATGACTTTAATTCGCTCATTAGCCAACTCTGTCATTATTATGCCATTGCCAGTGAAAAGTTTATTTGCTTTTTATGGAGTGCGGTGGACGGGCGCATGATGAAACATAAACCTTGCTTCTGGAGGAACATGCAGCAATCAGGACCATGCATGTGGCTGCCAGTGCTCAATTACACTCAGCTTCAGCTCTCTCAGCCCCGTGTGGACAGTGCGTTGAGTGTTGAGCAGCCGGCTCCAGAGGGTGAAGGAGGTTGGGAGGGGAAGGTATTTTCTTAATTACTTCACAGCAATATAGATATCTCTCAAGTGATGATATAAAATATAGAGTGCCAGAGAGAAAATTGGACACCTTGGAGGGAAAGCACGTAGTTATGACAGCTGAGATCTCCAAAAGAAACTAATGTGGTTTCTACAGAGCTGATCAGGTGAAACCACTGCAATTCCTCGGAGATTTAAGATGACATATGAGCTCAATTGCACTGTCCAAGTTATGCCTCGCCGTCCAGAGAGTCTGTGCAGTTTTATCATCATCTGCTATTAATAATGTGGTGACCTTATATCATTAATTTTGTTCTCAATTGTGTCCTCTGAGAGAACAGCCTGCAGCGAAGACGGGCAGTAGCAGCAACCTCAGCATCCCAGCCTCGCACAAGCACCACGCGGGAACAATGAGGTGTTGAGGCAATAACTGTGTGCTGCACCAGCATCTAAAGGACATTCTGCCAGTAGACGCACATGTTAAAGCCCCCAAATCCCCTCTACAAATCACTGAACATACACACATAAGCCAGGGGGATCAAGCTCATTTTACTCATTGAAAGATCTTGTGTGCATGGACTGAATGCATTCCATTGGCTTTTCTTGAGGATGAATCCTTTTCTGGTTCGCCACAATCACAGCTATACAAGTGAAAATGGAGTCATCGTTACCTCGAGATGCTTGGGCTTGCGTGCCAAGCAGCATGAATTAACACAGCACATTGCGTACAGAGGATATTGCAACACAGATCAGAATGCTGGCTGTGTGTTTAGTGTTGTCTCACTCACATAGTTCCAGTTTGTATTTTTTTTCATTTTATTTAACTCTTCAGGGCAAAAGTTCCCAACTATCAAAAACTGCTGAATTCCAACAGGAAGTTGTATTTTAAACATTTTTATCAGGACAGTTCTTTTTGCTGAATGGGCGGATGTACCATAAAACGGCACTCTTAAAAAAAGATAAGCATTTGTGTCGAGGCAGGGAGAGCTCCCTGCAGGTGTGCTGAAAACTGACAATCTGTCAGCGTTTCTCCCCAGCCACACCCACAACCTGACATTTAAGTAGGGAAGAGGAGGGCTGACGACAGATGTCTTGCCAAAGCAAATAGGACGTCTGTATATAATTACAAAGGTGCTCTCATCAATCAAGTGCCTGATTCTTATTTACACAGTTTGGTGCTCAATCTAAACCATAGTACTGATGCCGCCAAAAGCATGCTTGGGAGATTGCCATAACATATTTTCTATAAGCTCTTGTGCAATTTTTTGGAGATGCAGATACACACCCTCATCCTCCTGAAACATATAACACAACAATAGTTGCAACGGCTTTTGCAAATTAGCATTCTACCACTAAATTGCAGATTACAACAAACCACAAAATGACTAAATCACTTCCAAATCATAAGTAAAACTTCCTGTATGTATGAATGGCACATAAAACGGATGCTATTCTATCAATTCGATCTCATCAGGGGATATCTGTGGTCAAACAGTTAGTATAAGTGGGTCCTCAAACATTTGCACATCTTGCAAACGGTCGATAGCTCTGCTAGTGTTTGACTTCTCAGATCTAATCTGGGGAAAACACACCATGGAAGTGGAGTAGAGAACATAATTCAGCTGGACATAGTGTATGTGCTGGGTTTGGGTGCCAACGTCTGGGTCCCCCTCAAGAAAATCTCTCCAGCTGGCAGCACAGCTACCATCTGTTTGAATAGCGTAAGGAATGCATGTAATTATCCTATGTGATGTTAACATATTTCTGGACAAATTTCACCTAAAAAGACACAAATGGTTTTTACTCTGAGATGTAAACAAGAGCATGGGGTTGTTTCTATGGACTTGAGCTGTTAGTCTTAACAAAAGCATTTGAGCGGCTGATTTCCCCTTTGTCCCCTTATCTTCCTACCCAATAGTGACACATTCTGCATGGTTAAGTAGGAACATCCATAGCGGTCTTTCACTCCCCATTTCACGCTGTAATAAAACGCAGCAGTTGTTACTCTGGGGGACCCTGAAAGGCATTCTGTGGGGCCGATGAGAGAGTCAGGCTGAATGGCAGCCAATGCCACAGCCCATCTTCACTTTGTCATGGCTGGGACAAGGCAGGGAGGAGGTGGAGGGAGTGAAGAGGGGGAGAGATGGGGGGAGGAGAGGGAAGGGAGAGGTGGGGTGGTGCATAGAACTGCCCTTTTCCGGCATAGGAGCATGGTTATCTCCAGCCATCGTAAAAATGCTTACTGGCCCGAGTGAGTGACTGGAATAACATAAACTATGAAAAAAGTGCACATATAAAATGTCATGCAAGTGTTTTGTTTTAGTTAATGAAGCATAAAGAGCTACCAGTCGAGATTGCCCCAGGCTTAACGATACACAGTGTGTATAAAATAAAAGACGGGCCATAATTCACACTGATGCAGATGACATTTTCCCCATTTTGCCAGAACACATTTATACAGTCTTGGGGGCGATGAGTGAGGCAGCTATGACTGATCCTTTTATTTTGTAAATGAAATTCAGCAGACAAAAAAAATCACACACCAACACACGCGGGTACCTGTGCTTTCCCTGCATCCACACAGGCAGCTAAAGCACAGACGCCCCCCGTATGTTTTCTCTCTGTTATCCCAAAAGCTCAGAGATGACACATGGGAGCATCGACCCCAGTGCTGGCGGTCAGTGGAAAGCTCCAGAGGTGCCAGCACATTTACAAGGTGCCTTTGCTGCCCCTTGGGATGGAGCAGCAGCTTTCTACTTCTCTGGGAGACTCAGATATGGAGGAATCTCTGTTGTTGATCATACACATTATAAATCTCACCCCCGATCTCATTGAGTTATGGCTATTTTCTGCTGCTCTGGCGCTTTTCACACCCCGGATGACCGGACTCAATTATTCCAGCAGCTCACAGCCCTCTGCTCATATCTATCGACCCATCCAGGAGCGAGTCGCCAGGCTCTGCTCTCTCCACTATTGAAACAGGCACTTACTCCACGTATTCACTCACTTCTCACTCTATTTCACTTTTATTTGGCTGTCGTCTCCCCTCAACTTCCCCAGTTCCCTTCTCAGTTCTTATCTGCCTTTCATTCCCTCTCGCTCTCAGACCACGTCCACTCTAATCCCGATAAATTCTAAAACTCATCTTTTCTCTCTGTTTTGGCCTTCCATCTGCACTAAGCCAGCGTGATCATACAAAGAAAATGGATGTTTTCCAAAACTCCCTCCAAAGTAGATAAATCTGAAAACACCAGGCTCACGTTGCAGTGCAGACAAAGAAAGGGCTTTTAATCATGTGATATATCTTTCGCAAACATGGCCAATGCACTTTCACTTGCCAGCAATGTTATGAGACCATGTTTCTGTAGCCTCCAACTTCATTCCATGATCTTTTTTTGTGTGTGTGTGTGTGTGTGTGTGTGTGTGTGTGTGTTTTCCTAGCCTATAGCCAACCACACAATACAGGTGATGTCACACATGTTTTGTGTCTACTGTAAGACAGTTGCACAAGTTTAATGAAATATGCCAAACAAGAACAGGTTCTCAAGAGACATTTTACTGTTTTATGCAGCCTTTGGCGGCCGCAGGAAATGTAGAAAATCCAAATTTGGTCAAAGTGGAGGAAGGGTTGAGCTGAGGGTGGACATGTGAGCAACAGTACCACCATGGCTGACTGGAAGCAAGCAGTCACACCCCAATTACCTTTGACATTTTATCAAAGAACAGGATTTCTTTCAATGCAGGCGCTCATCTTTTGTACTGATGATGGCTGGGAGAGTTTCATACCCTTTTGAAGTGCTCCAACTGCCAGTTACCTAACACTGTGTATGCAGAAAGTACTGCATGCCCCAAATACGCTATTATACAGTTAGCCTTGAATAACATAGAGTTTATGACAAATCAATTTTCTATACTGTGCTATTTAGTAATTTTAGCAGAACAGAAGAAATATGTCAATGTCCACGCTTGTGTTGAGTGTTTGGGCATCTCAGAGACACAAAATAAGCAACCACAGAGGGAGTCAGAAGTGACCAAACTAAGTCTGAATAAATTAATATTTTTTAAAATGTCAAAAAATATAGAAAAATGTCTGATTGATTTGATGATTTCCCAGAGCCCAAGGGGAAGATTTCAAATTCCGTGCTTTATCTGAACAAAACCACCCAAAACAATCGTGTCATTTATGACAAAGAAAAGCATCAAATATTCACATTTGAGAAGCTGGAAACAGAGAAACAAATGTTTTGCATTTTTGCTTAAAAAAATGAATTGACTAATTGACTGTTTCAGGTATTGGCTTTGTGTGTCACAACAACCTATTGGCATGTCAGTGTGGACGGCTAACATTTAGAGAACAATCTGAAAGATGACATGACTTTGCACTCTCAGTCTGTCTGTCTGTCACTCACTGACTCACTTTCTGCGTTCCCTTTCTCGCCCTCAGCTCTCAGTGGAGAGCCACAATGAGGACCATTACTCTTGATGACTTTCCTTTTTTCTCCCACATTCTCATTCATTGCACAGGCCCTACTTCAAGCTACATTACAGAATTCAAAGTCAGCTTGATTTCTATCCAAACATTTAAAAAAGTCTATATTTGAAGACAAAAAATGAGTAGCATGCCTAAAATCTTTGCCTTTCAGATGATGCCCACTGACTATGATTGCAGGTTAACCAGACTGAAACTTGTTTCATCAAATGCTGGAGCTGTGATCTAAAATCTAAAATCATATGCTGGCAAGGCTTTCCAATACGTCTCTGACGTGCCATTAAGTTTCAAAAGGACTGTAAAAATATAGCGAGTAAATCAGGAAGAAGATATCCCCGTCCAGGCCTCTTATAAAGTCTAGACACACTATTTCCTCAACCTTACGTGTATTTCATTTCTGCACTGCTGTAAATCAGCACGTGTGTGCTGAGCAGATAGTGGGGTGGATCAGGTGGATCAAAAAGATTAACAGCGTGCTGACTTGAGATGTGAGTCTGCAACTCTATACACAGCGAGCTCACGAGTGCTGATAAATATGAAATTAGGTTTTCCAGTGAGCTGAAGGCTGCTTATCTAAATGCCAGACTTATATCAGGAAGGAAAGATGGGTGAAGATTTAATTTAGGAATTGTATTAGAGCTGTTGGAATTATTCCCTGTCAATGTTGATGTTTCATTTGCAAAATAACAGAAAAAGCTGTGCGCGTCAATGTAAGTGCATCTTAAATATTCATACAAAGTTTTAGGCTGATATTACAGGAGAGGGGCACAGATAACATTATACCGCAGTGGTTGCTGTGGGGTTTTCTATTCTGCAATTGCATAAGCCTCTGCAAACTAACAGGAAACCCACATGGCTCACAGTGTCAGAGGAGGATTGCTGTATCGAGAGCTAGAAAAGACAACAATTACAGCATGTTGGTGCTCCTGCACTTCATTTGCTCCCAACTGCTGAAGTCTTGGAGGTACATGACGCCTATGCAGCAGCCGGGTAATCTATGTGTGGGGAGCAAATTGGTGTCTGTCTGCTCTCCTCTCGTCTCCCTAAAGGTGCAGGTATCCAAGCTGTATGGAAATGTGGCATTAGGTGCAGTAGATGCCCGTCATCTCTGTATCTGTTTATTGCTTCCGTCATAGCTGGTCTGAGGAAGGAAAAACGGTCTGCAGCACCTGAGAAATACAAAAACTTGTCAATGTGGTTTTGACAACTTAAAACTGAATAAGATACAGGGCTGCCAGCAACATTTCTTAGTTATAAGTAATATAAGATACAGTTATGATAAATATCAGTTTGACACAGACGTCTTCGAGTTACTCTTACACTAGTAATGACACATTTTCCAAATCTCCAAGTGTTTTACAGCCCTGAGAGGAACGAATGCTGTGAACGCTGCCAGTGTCATAATTCCTTCATCTTTACAACCAACTAAAACACTGTAGTATTCCAGCTCTGGGGGGGGTGAACTGAAATGTACACGGTTCAAGACTTTCTATTTTGTTTCTCAAACCAGGCTCAGAGATGGTGAGCAACCCGGCAGGTGGTGTCACAGACGTTCTCTGAGCATCACTTTAATTATTAATTTAAATGCAGTTGAGGGTGCAGACAACAAAGAGCTGAAAAGGAATAGCTTGGCAGAAAGTGAGAAGAAAAAGAGGAGGAGCAGGAGGGGCAGTGCATGAATTATACATTTACCCCACAATCAGAGGTGCCTGCCTTATTTATGAGCATAAAGCCCACACAGCTTAGCCAGAATTGTGCTTTGTCTGCTGTGGAATGCAATAGCAGTTCACTTAATACTTAATGACTCTGAAGTTTCACCTAGACACCCCCACACACACTCACACTCGCACCGATGCCCCCATCTCCTTCTCTTGCAGGTCCTCTGCCATCTCATGTTGTTATGTTCTGCAGCGACAAGAGTCAAAATTACAGTGGCTGTAACTAGAGCCTCAGTTATCACCTACCTCTGGGCTCAGTTTACATTTCATGACAATTAGACTCAACAGGACGTATCCATCATGTGGGGGTCAGATTGGCGATAAAAAGAGGTCAGCGGGCCTTTTTGCCACGATGTGGCATGGGAAAGCCGAAACCTCTCCGCTGTTCTCTGAAAACCATGTCAGATCTGCCCCAACACTTGATTTACTGTATTTACTCCCACACCATCACACTGAATAATGTTGTAATGACAGACGCATGGGAGCAGAGTTGAAAATGGGACCACATGATAAAACACTTCCTCAGCGCCAAAGCCATTTATTCAAACTGTCCGTACAGTTGATTTACAGCAGCGATAATGAACTCACATTTTCCCCACAGAACATGAAAAACGCATTTCTGTCTCGGCAACGTCGGTCATTGAAGATTAAGGAGATAGTAAACAACATAAAGGATGTCAGCCCTGCTGGCTTCCTCCTACAGTGACCACTCAAGCTGTCTCAATCCCTCCTCATCTCAAATGAAATGAAACCCGGAGATTCTGTCTCGATGTAGGCCAACAACATGTAAAACATGACACGCCATTGACGGGCGTAAAGCCGTCCTAATCCCATGCTGCAGTCACATTCCACCACTATCTCCACTTGTTTATTTGAGTCTCCGAAACACTTGAAATTCACTAATCCTACTTGCCCTCTCCAGCCTCCACTAGCAGCTCCTCACACCAGCGGTTCTTTTCAGCGTCTTCAAATTGCAGCACATACAGATTGAGAAATAATGCTTAGCCCAATAACACGTGATAGAATTCATTCTGTTTGCTTGAAGTGATGATTGATTTCTCTTTTATATGTATTTCAAAAGCTGAGAGCATAGACAACAAAGAGAGGGCAAACCTGGGCAAGCTGAGCGGGATTTAATTTGCTGTGGAGGATAAACAAAAGAACCAATCTTCATTTCTGATACATGTACAGTCTGGAGTCGCTATCTTAAGTATAAATGACTTTGCTGAAGCACCTCTGAGTCAAAGGTTAAGAGAGCTGTCGATCACTCGAGTCTTTGACACACATTTAGGTTTTCCATCGTCCTGAAACTGTCACACTCAAATCTATGGGTTTTATCTGCAGGATGCAGCAGCTTTGAGTGGAGCTGGAATAAATTCATCTACTAAGTACATCAGCTTTAAGATTCTTACATACTAATCTTCCCTTCGTCAACGTGACTGTTGGCCCGATTAGTCCGGTAACGATATATTAACATAGACCATAAATAAAGCAGCGGAATCATTACTTGCTTTACTCTCAACACGTGAGCTTGGGAGGGAAAAGATAGCAAAGGCAACATGAAAGGTACGCTGTAATCTATGATATTTAGCCAATCCATCGTCACAATGAGAATAAACACTTGGATGACAGCAGATTGTCTCAGTGTGACTGGTCATTATAGCTAAAAGAGGATTTCATAGCAGCTTTGATTACGTTAATCCTTCAAGAGAATGAAATCCCTTCTGACAGGGACAACATGTGAAATCAGGCTATCAGGCTATCAGGCTAAAGGTTGATTATCTTAGAAAAATGGCTACTATATAAAGAAGGCCCCGATGCTCTGTAGGATCTATATAAACACAGGTTGGTTTGAGGTATTTCCTCATGGAAGATTTCCTATTGAACAGACAGCATGGCAGAGAGCAGCTTTAGATGTGAGCTTTCACTGCTGAGGAAGTCCAAACTGCAGTTCCACAGACTCTTCGCCTCCTCTCCTGTGGCCACGTCTTTTTTTTTTTTTTTTTTTTTTTTTTGCTGTGGGGGTTTTCATTCTCTGCCACCCACCATGTGAATAATGAGCTCCACAGATAGCAGCCAATGAAGCGACCCCCCCTTTAGCCAATGAAACTTAACAACCATGTCCAGATCAGGTCCTTCCTGCTGGGACTGACCAGCCCTGCTTCACACTCCTCCACCACCCACCCACACACACACTAACACTCACACTGCCTCAAACTAGATAAAACACAAGAAGAAAAAGGCTTCAGAGAAACTACAGAGATGTCTCTTTACGTGATCTCCACCACCTCACAATTCTTCCACATATATAAGAAATAAGAAAATCAATTAAGTCAAACTGGCAAGTACTGTGTCTCAAATTTTACACTCTGCTTTGCAGCTACACTGGCAGGCAATCCATACACTGCCCACTTGACAGATTGATTTCCAGTCCAGCTTGCTTTGAGGTGTTGGTGCTGGTGATGTGGCTCACACAGGGAGGTGAGACGAACGTCTGGCCTCAACATGACCAAAAGGTGCTTTGAAGTCTGTCTAAGCACCTAACAATCCCAGCCATGCCCAGCTGTAAACTAACAAACCAGCACCCACTTTATCACATCTTTTCAGTGCGCCTCAAAATATACTACCTACCACCACAGAAAAGATGGCTACACAAAAGACTTGTAAACTGCATTGACACACTCTCAAAGATTCAAGTGAAAGTGACCCTTCCCCAAAGTATGCACCACTATGTTTCTGTTTTTAAAGACTGAAGAATGAGGCTTCTGGTTTAATTTTATAGGTCCGACCCTGAAAAAAAGAACAACTGATGGGAAGTTTTACCATTTTATTTTTGGCGTGAGAAAATGTGGGGGTTGGTACGAGGGGGGGGGGGGGGGGGTTGACAGTGGGCTTTGAAAGACATGTTTGAATGAGACATAGTAGCATTCCAGTGATTGTTATTCAGGAAAACCGCTCAAAAAGCTTCCAACATGTGAAGACGAAGGCGCGTGTAATCCAAAAGAGTAAACACTTCTTATTCTTGCGTTGGTATGTGCAGCTCAGGGTGTGATTGGTACGAAAGAGCGCTCCAAAAAGAGCCACCTGGGATATGCGAGACATCTATGAAAGACAAGCACGATTCACGACAATGTTGCTTTCTAAAGCTTTTTCTCTCTGGAAACTCTAGCTAAATAAAAAGGGCAGGGACAAGGCCGGTTTAGAGAAATGAAAGGCCAAGTCAACATCTCCCTGCTAAAAGACGTTTTATTACTGACTTTTTAGTGCAGTAATCGACACTCAATCTAATTCATTGAGAGATCAGTCTCAATGGAGGTATACTGTATACTGATTTTAAAAAATGTTCAGGATATTCAGTGTGTTTAGAAGAAAAATATATTACACTTTCTTCCTTAGGAATTATAAGTGATGGGCACGTTCCAATGACTCACCACAGGCCAACTTATCCAGGCATAATGCACATGACCTTCTTCTCTTCCTTCCCTGAGAGAAGTTTGAGTAATGAAGCACATCGCTTTGTTGCCGACCGGCATTTAGCAGCCTTAAGTCAATCCTAGCATTTGATTTGGAGCCTGGATCACACCCATGGGGGAAAGCAAACCCTGCTAATATCAGCCATGCTCCGAATGTGGAAAGCTTCTTGGCAGCTTCTGCACACACTCTCCCATGCACACACACAAAATCTATTTTCTTTGCACCCGCAGAAAAAAAAAAGAAAAACCCAGAGTTTTTAAAACTTTCAGGGAACACATCCAAACTTCTCAAGTGGGGAACTCTAACAGTAGGGGGACAAAATGACAATAGCTTATAGAAATCCTGCCGCGGTCTGTTCTCCTGGCGTCTCCCCCGCTGAATGGAGTTTGTCTGCTGTCCCAGTGTTATGGCATGATAATGACTCCCCGGCTCTCCAAATGCCACCTCGCTCTGCTCTGGAGAGAGGGCAAGCAGGTTAATTACCATGACAATGGGGACACTGAGAGCGGGGCCGACTCTGGACACTGCATACGAGATGACCGGGATGACTTTCTCATCACAAATGGAAACAGGGGGCTTTGATTTCCTAAAACGCAGACAGATGGACGGGGTCACAGCACCTTTGTCTAAATTATTAGGCAGCCCTTCCTCGCATTCTCTTCACAGGCAGGGAGCTCTCTGAGGCTCTTTAACGGAGCTCTGGGTGGACAGGCCTTCAGCCCTAACGCACTCCCCAGGAGCCATTGCCTTTGTCTCTCTGTTTGACTGTGTGCTGTTCATGAAGTGAAGAGGCTAATCAGCGGCTGTAGAGCTATTCACAGGGAACCACTGTACAGCATGGGTCCATTTGGTACAATTGTTAGAGTGGCTACAATAGCTGTGTTTTGACACACTACACAAGGGCCCAGAGTGTGCACTCGAGCCATTGATGTGGATGTGAAGTGTGGTGGTGTTTGCTTCCAAAATATTGACTTCTGGCTGCAAATTAAACTGCAGCACTGTGCCCTGGCCTGCATCCTGAATGGCTGAACCAAAACCTAGGAATCAATTAAATTAATTAAAGTCAGAGAGCCCTTGAAACTATTTGGAATGGCAGAGTGGCAGAGCACCACGGTTATACAGCAGTAACACAAGCATGTCATTATTTTTAAGGGCTTACATCAAATCCAGCCTAGTGTATTTACAGCCTACAAGTAGGATGAAGAAGTGCTAACTGACATGCTTGTTATAGCAAGGGGGAACAAGAAGTCCATTACAGAGTTTTTGGACATTTGCAGAGTTTCAGCTATGTTAGCTGGTTGATTATGAAAACAGTGTGCTGTGCCTGGACTCACAGCCAGCGAAAGGCTTTTGCAAACATAAAACTCTGTCTGAATGACTGGGGAATGACTAGTGCCAAGAGCCAATGTTGGCCATCACAGTGGAAAGGAGAGAAACAAGTTTCACAGCGTTACAGCAAAAACAAAGGAGGTTTACGTTCCTAAGTTCCTATGCATTGAATTTAATCTTGTCACAGAGGGTTCAAAATGACACAAAGGACATATTCTTCATCTCAGACAAACTTAAGTTGATTGTGCTTTCCCTTGAGATGCTTAAATCTCCACATGGAGTTCAAGAATAGAACTTCACAATTAGAAATAACCCTACCTAACAACAGTTCACAATTTACACTTGGATTGGGACACATTCTGTGATGTGACGGAACAACATGCTGTAAACATTTGCCATGTTAGGGGAAGGGAAATCACCTATACATTTGCAGATGGAGTAGAAAGCACAAAGCACAATAGCTCTGCTGTATCCCAGGCAAATGCAAATGGCCAAGGAAACAATTTGAAATTCAAAAGAGGAATTTAGAAATCAAACACAAAAGGGTCATTTTGTAAGCCCGTTGACACGAGACACTGATTGTGATTAATATGTACACCAAATGTAAGGCCGTGTTAAGTAAGCATAAGAAAAAAAATGCAACCAATCTGCATTTTCCTGAATGTCCAATTAATCACCGTCATTGCAATGCTGTGATTTGTCCAAATTCTCTGCTTGCATTCCTCTAGAAGTACAAAGCCTGTAAATACACACAAGTACTACATCTAATTTGTCATCACCTAAACATTAACATACTTCCTGTATTTTATTTAGACAATGAATAGGTGTTGTCTATGTCCTATTTTGAGTCCTCATGGGCTAACAGCATTGAAGCCTGGCTTCACGGTCTGTGTGCATGAGGGGAACCTCTGACAGCTACAGAGAGCATTGTTCAGATTTCTACTTGGACCATGCTCTGCTAGCGTATCCTCCGTCTTATTTTAGCTCCGTAGTGTTCTCTGTCTACAGTCCACACAGCACGTCTCTGAGGGCCTTGTCAGCAGCTCCAGGAGAGTCTGATAGAATATGTCAGCGCCATCTTTTCAGGGGAGCTGTCAGCGCCAGCTTTGTATCAACCTTCCTTGGGACAGGGCACGAAACACAAACAAGCCCTGCGGGAGGCGTACCATAATGCATCCAACTGAAATTCCAAATGGGCAAGAGGAGGAAAAACAATCACGCTTTTACAAATCGACAGGCATTTAACCTCTTCAAATCTTATTTAATTATATCTTATTTACAGGAGCAAATGATTACCAATGAAAGCAGAAGTAATCTAGTAAGAACAAGCTGAAAAGAAAAGAGTGTAGTCTACGTCAACAGCTCTCGAAGCGACTCCTGCAGGCATGACAAAACTAGTCCTGTCGTGACTCGCACGCTTTGTGTTGTATTATCCTCTGATAATGAGGCATGTATGTGGCATGTGCCTCATTCATGGAAGAAGTGAAACCACACTACCTTGGAGCACTGCTTGTGATTCTGGCACCACACCAAGGATCCATTATTCTGGAAAAGAGAAGAAAAAGTATCAGTCATCAGAGATAATGATGAAAATACATCATGCAGCTTCGACCCTCTCCTCTCGTGTCACACCACTCTCCTTAAGGCTCTTTGTGTAACATTAATGCTAACAGTAGACACATTTGAAAGACATACTTTGAGTCAGCTTTGCGTGCTGACTGCATGTAACCTAAGCAGGAAAGCGGGGTCACCGGCACCAGGGCCAGGGCAAACCTCTGGTCAGTTTCAGCAGAGCATGGTGACCTCAGCTTTTCTCAGGACCTGTTTGATCTCTCAACAGACGTTCCCAAGGTCACAGAGGCGGGAGCTGATGTCAGCACTCCTGTGTAGACTGCAGATACTGCCAATTTCCTCTAATTGCTGCGGAAGTGCCACCTTTTGCGCTCCAACGAGGCAAACATTTGGTCCTAATAGTGCTGTGTATCACGAAAAACCCCTCTGTGTGTAAATATGGAGAGTTGTCGAGTGAAGGACCCGTGGGGGTAAATGGCTTGTGCAAGTGGTCATTTCCTGAATTCCATTAGGGCGGAGAATTATGCTGTCATCCTCTGCAAACATAATTGTGCTTGGATGGCAAGTGCAAGGCTAATGCTCCAGAATAAATGAGCAGCTGACCAACATGAAAGACACAAAATGCTTGAATGTGTTGTGCATCACAATGTGTATTTGGTATAATTTTAATTGTCGGATTTGATTTGCCCCATTGCAGTCCTGCAATGTTTTAATCCTGTCCAAGTACTTTATAACTTTGTTTTGAAGTGCTGTCTAAATAAAGTTTAAATAAAGCTCAGACATGGAGCAACATTATCATGAATTTGTTGTTCAATAAAATGATCGATTATGGCCTCTTTAAGTCTTACCTCTCGTCACTCTTGTTGTCTACACCTCTGGATAAGTGATAAAAATATTCTCTGAGAAGAAGAGTTTCATTAATGGAATCCATTCTCGTCAATGACCTAAATCCAAGCTTCACTTTCGGATGTTCCCTGCGCTTCTTAATGAAAGCAGTGAAGCCAAACTTTAGGGGTTTGCAGGCAAAAAAGTCTGCTTCAGTTCAATGTCAAGTTCAAAGCCTTTTCCCACAATGTAATCCAGAAGAAATTTCCCATGAGACCTTAGGAGAGAACTTATCATTAAAGGGTTTAATTTGACATCCAGTACCAGTAAGTGCTGAGCTTTTAGTGTCAAGGATAATGGTCAAATGGCTTCAAAGGAATCCATGATTGTACAATCAAGTCTTAAGAGAATCTCTTCCACAAAAAAAAACTGCAGATAATGATGAAAAATATATGTGTCCGAGCGCCAAGGAGACTAGGAATAGTTGTTTCATTTTGTTACCCAATGAAGTGGAAATGAGCGCTAACTTGGCTTTAGTGTGCATCAGCAAGTTTTTGGCCCTTTTCTGTGTAAAAGAACACCTCCACTCTGTTTGGCTGAATGTTGATTAAAATATGAATTATTCCTCACTAGTACATCATTTTGTACTGTATCACATGATTAAAATCCTTGTGGAGTTCTCACTCACAAAAAATGATCAGTCCAACCAAAGCCAGACCCCCCTGTTGGTGACACGCCGTAAATAAAACCTTGACATTTACACTGGCAGCCATCGCCTCGGGATAATTTATACAGATTGTCACAACTCTAGACCGTGTTCTAAATCATCAATCCTGTTTTTGACACCTTTCTTCGCACATCCATCAACAGTGACAGGGCCAGATCCACAGAAGAGCTAATTTTGCCATGTGACAGCATCTCTGTAGCAGAGAAGCTCAGCAGGATGTTGCCCCAGCTGTCCAGGCCTGACCCCACCATGTCAGGGACCAACGGGGGAATAATTATAGGTCAGGACTTCATCCCTCTGACTCACCATGACATTCCTCTGCCGCCCGAACATTATGCAGTGCTGAGGACTGTCAAGGACTCCAGTGAATGAATGCTTTCCAGATATCCTCCTTTGTGACGGGGGGTCGAGGATAGGAGACCAGACAGAGGTCTACCAATGTGTGGCTAAGGTGAACTCGCTGCTTTGTTACTGACACTGGTGGAGTCGTGTAAACAGGGGATTTATCACAGAGATACATTATGGCTGTTGTCAGCTGAGAAGTCAGAGCAGGTGGCCAGGGGCGTGTTGTATTGTCTAGACAACTGAAGGGAACATGGACAAAAAACCCTTTTATCTTTGAGGATAGCATTCCACCTTTTGAAAATGGAAATCTTTTGTTTCCTGTGAGCTTCTGATTCGGATTAAAAGGATCTCAGCTTACACTTGTTTTTTTTCCAGCATTAAACTACTGGAAAATACTGCTGGCCTATGAGACCATGTACATTTCTGGCTAAGTTAACAGGAGACAGGACTTCAAAGGACAGACTGGTGTCTCTGTGTGTCCTTTGACAGCCCAGGGGTCCTCAGGCAACACAAAAATAACTGATCCTTAAGGGCACATACGCAGCACTAAAATAAAGGGCCTCAAGATTTAGGCTTTGACTTGAGTGGGTGTGAGGGCTGTGGTCATTCTGCTCATCAATTATTTATTTTATATGAATTATTTGACAGCGGCTCTGAAAGTGAGCTAATGTGTTCAGCGCACATCCAATGTTAACATAAAAAGGGTGTTTCAGAAATCTCAAACAACGCTGGTGTAAAGTTGTCCCCACTTAGGAATGAAGTCTATTTGTCAAATGAGGTAGCTCAGGGTGTAGCAGCACTGGCGGCTGAGATTTACAGACAGGACTGTCATGGTTTAAAAGCATTTACAGAGAGGTGAGGCCAAGCTACAGAGACCCCTATTCATCCGCTGTCTTCACTAATGAAAAACTCCACACATGAGAAGAGCACTGGCTGAGGTTTGATTCCACCGCAGGTTATTTAATATCAAAGGCGAAAAACAAGGGGACACGGAAAAACTACTTTCCAATGTTTTTTCTTCCCTTCGCTTAAAACACAAATCTCTCAAGCACGATGCTTAGACTTTACTGCGCCGCACATTAGAAATGAATGACTGAATTTAAAACGTTAGATTTTTATTGCTTTGAATGTAATAACAAGACCTAATGGACACACCTTTTTTTTGGCTTCACAGGTCCCCACATAAATAATCCACTACAAGGCTGATGCTTTCAGAATACATTATTGCACAGGGCTCCCAGCTCGCTCTTAATATTTTAAAGTGTCCGAGGCAAATATTTATGGTTGGGTGTTCCCCTCTGTCTATTGTACTGGGGTGACAAGTTCCCCAAATGTGGCGTAAAATGACAATAAATCTGTATTTGGAAATACTATTACATCAATAAATCTACAGTTGCTATAAATCTGACAACCAATGGACAACCCACGGGTTTCCTAACTCTGCAACTCCATGCTTGTTTCCATTTCACACTAATTCATAATTGCGACAATTAAAACAAAGTCCTCTGATTTGTCCTCTGATTCAGCCACATAAAGAGGAAAGACGCGTGGGTGTTCATAACATCTGCAAGTGCTAAATTCTCCCAAGCATCATTCCAGTATTCACAGAATGATCAAATTAAAGCTGATATGAAAAACAGAGGTTTAAATTCCAGCTGCAAAATGTGTTAAGAGGACAAATTGTCTCTTGTACCATACCCAAAATAAGTAGTGGCCCATATAGATTACTAGATATTGAGTAGACACTGTAAAATATTAAGAAACAGTAGGCAAAAGTCACCGCTTTGACATACAGCCCAGGCATTTCATTTCCATTAAAATGGAAAGTGTTGTATGTCTTGGTTTTTCTATCGAGTATTAAATGACACCTGAAGGATGTCCGAGTTGAATTAAGAGGTCTGTCGTCTCAATCATTGGAGTGGAGCTCCGAGCTGCCTGTCGGGCCCCGTCGCTGTAATATGATCCAGCAGAGGAAGCAGATCCACCTGTAGGTTGTGCTGACTGAGCATGCTCCGGTGTTGTGGCAACAGCACATTAGAGCTTATCACATTTAGCACAATTGGGCAGCAGCATTTAGCAGGAAGGTGACCTCGGTGGAGCAGCATCGGTAGCTCAGTGTGTACCCTCAACATGCCTATGAGGTGTGATGCTGGCATTTATTGGCAGGGCCAGGGGGCTAGAGGGCAAGGGGGGGGGGGGGGGGGCGTATGTTTTTGCAGCTGACCAGACCCCCCATTTTCACATGAAAGGACTGTTGAGAACACAGTGCATAAGACAGTCCTCGCAGATTATCAACAATTGCCTTCTATTCTTGGACCCGCAAGCTTGCTCAAGCAACCTTTCTTATCACTCACCACAAAAATGCTCCTCTCTTTAGACAAACACCTCCCTCTCACTGAATAAGGCTGCCTCAGACTCTGAGGCTCTGCAGTCAATTATATAGACTATTAGCTGTTCATTAGAGGTGAGACTTCCATTACTTATTTGACTTCTCAGTCAGCTGGTGACTAATTTCATCCCCCAACTTTGCAATCCTGGGCAGCAATGCACACTTGGAGTCTTCTCAAAACAAATTGCCAAGTTGTGAATTAAGAAACACTGTTTTCAATCTGTGTCCTTTGGATGCACAGCACTATTTTCTGTCCTACCATGCTGTTAATTGCAGTTAACAGCATTCATCCTTCACCCCAGGTGTATATGCTTCCTTAATAAAATTGTTAGAATTAACCGCAGTGGGTCTCTGTGTCCCACGGACATGCATTAAGAACCACTAGACCAGATCAATAAGTGCTTTCAAAGTGAAGTTAATTGGTGACAAAGAAACAAACAGTGCACTCTGTTGATTCAGTCGACTTAATTACAAATTTACCTTGCTCCACAATGTTTCCCCGACAATTAGGGGATTCATGAATGCACCTTGAGAAAAGACATGCCTTGCAAATGCAAATGAAGTGAGCATAAAGGCGGTCACTGGATAGATAGCTGGTGAAAAGGAGCAGAGGGGAGAGGGATCAGTGACCAGTCCTTCTCCCTGGAGTCCTGGGGGAGAACAGTGTGTCCAGTGGAGGGTGAAAAACAACTTCTGACACCACACACCAAATCATCCAAAGAACACGGCTAATTTATAGTAGCTTCAAACAAGCCCTGCATCACAACACCGCTGTGTGGGGGGCACTTGTGTGAAATTCTGACTGTGAATATGTAAGGCAGTGGCTCTTCTCATATGAGAGCCTTAGTAGAGTCATGAGTCCATCACATTTACAGAAACGAGTATGTCATTTTCCAGTAATTAGCAAGTGATGAATGGAAACTGGCTTCACTGAAAGGCGTCCATCATGTCTCAGTCTCAACAATACTGCAATGTGTTTATTAGATGTATTTTAAAGCGTCCCACTCTTCACACTAAGGCGAGCAGTGATACACTGTATGTGAAGGCAACTTTGCCAGCAACTCAAACCATATAAATGCTTATATCTGCAACTGGTGTTTTTTCATTTTGGTGACACTCTCCGTTTAGAGAGGTGTCATGTCCTTGCCGGCGATAATTCCTGACAGAAAACACAACAGAGAAAGTATTTCAGCACCATTAGTGACCTGCTCCTGTCTACTCACAGTGGGCTCAACAGAAACAGGTTTGACTTATGTGGGGAAAGGATCGACTGGCACATATTCATTCATTAAATAATGCAAAACGACGCTTTTATTTCTGATTTCCCCAACACACTGCCAGAAGTTTGGGTGTCTGCGGCCACATGCTCGTACCTGGGAGTGCTTGAAAAAAGCAGAGATGCGAGTGATGTGCAGGCTGAGGCATCTCGAGGCGCATCTTGCTCGGTAAATACTGGCAGTGAAGAAAGAGTCGTCCTGCTTCCTCGCAGACACACTTCCCGGGCTCATTAACGCTGTAATCCACAAACACAGGGTCACACACACGTTCAGGCTCCTGGAAAACATGGTCCCGCGGTTGTGTATTTAATCCCACCACGGCTCGGACAACACTGCGTGCAGGCTCCGCCGGAGAAACTAAAGAAACTTCAATTATACACCGGGGAGGAGTCACGGGCTCACGTGCCCTGCGATTGGACGCCCGCGCGGTGACTGACAGACGCGAGGAGCGTTAAAGCAGGTAGACTGCTGCAGAGTGCCGACCTGCACACCATTCAAAGCATGAGCAGGTTGCTCAGAGAGCAGGCCTACAAGGAGGAAGAAAAGGGTGAATGAATATAAATCACGGTCTATAATCATAACTTGTGTTGGAATTAGCTGCAGTATAAACAGAAACACATTGTGATTATTATGTTAATTACATTTTAATCTACACAAGCTCAGCCCAGCACCTTGCTGTGCGGTAGGCTACACAATTTGCACTACTAATGTACAATGTTATTACTGGGCACATTGTCCAGTGTTACTGAGTTCAGTCTCTATTCTCAGACTTATAATATTCTAGTTTATTGTTGTTTAGTTATGTTTTTGTGTTGTATTTGTTTCTACGTCTCTGAATCTATCTATCTATCTATCTATCTATCTATCTAGATATATATAAATAAATTACACAGCAAAATGGAAGCAGCAGAGGACAAGATATCCCAACTTTTGGTCCCCTACTATGGGAATCTTACATATGTAAGATAATGCAACTCAATAGCGTCTTTCATAGCGTCCCCTGCCTCCTAAATGCCCACTCCACATGTCCATTTTGTATCGCAAGCTTTCTGATATCAAATTTAAGTCTAAAGTCCAACCAGAGAAGACCCCATTGACATCATCAGGGTTATTTTTTCAAACTTTGACACGAATTTTAGTTAAAGATAAATGTTTGTTTTTTTTGCAGTGTACCAGTTTTTGCCTTCATAAAATTCCCCAACAATATAGCCAAGCATCATGTACAATGGAAAGCCGGGTACACACCTGTCTATTCTAATATAAACAGGAGAGTTAGACCTACTGCTGTCCACTAATGACACAACTCATCAGAAATGTGGAGAAGCCAGGTTTTCTGTATCAAACCCTCACATATGGCCTTGGTGGAGCTTGCCAACATCCCAGGGAAGCCCTTTCCCTTTAGCTCTCGCCTCGCAGTTTAACAGTAGCTTGGAAAAACAATTCCACTTGGAAAACTATTAAAACCATCCTGACTAAATTCCTCAAGATGGACTCCCCACTTCTGGCATCATTTCATAGCCTGAGGTATGGAGAAAATATGACATGTAGGAAAAGCTTGAAATCCTCGCTATTTATTGGAGTTAAATAGTGAGTATTTAATTAGTAAGTTCCCTCAAGGGTTTACAAGACACTCCTGCTTTTGTCAGCTCAAGGAGTACTTCCCTGAACCCCATTACAGCAGCAGCATAATGAAGTTTTATAGGTGTTGCTCTTAAACTGTGTGCAGAGTGGGAGTGAACACACACTTCCACACCATCATTAGATTTGGCTTAAGTCGCCATCTTGCCTTGGGCCAATTACGCATTGTGATAAATAGTTTGACCCAAGCCTCTCCGCTGAAATGGTGATATGCCCATATTAGCACATCCTGAACCGCAGATACTGTCTCTATAATGGGGATCAGGAAATCAAACAAAAGATATTCCCATCAGACACAAATTCCCATGTCATTTTTTGAATACTCAACATCCTGTTCAGTGACAGTAAGCAGACCACTGTAATGAGCGCACTGGCCTGTTACAGTTTTGCGTATCATACAAATCATCTCACAGCTCTCTAATGATAAGATGGATGCACGTTCATTTCCCTGGTGGTCTCAGCCATACAATGCAACTTGGGGTGAGAGATCCCTTGCTACTCTTAAAATATTTAAACACGGATGTCTGTGTACCTTAAAAACAGTATAATGGCTTAATTTGTTGGCTTATTACAGCCATGTGTGGTTGGGGGGTTTTATAGTGTGCAGTGAAGGAAACACACTGTCTGTGTGCGGTCCTGATGTCTCCTGCAGCCTGTGGGACACGTACCCCTCCGACGCCATGCTTTCACTGACTGGGAAAAGCCTCTGCCAATTGTGAACTCACGCCATAAAGCTATCTAGAGAGGGCATGTTTGTCTGACTGGATTTCATCTCGAACTCACGTCACTGCATTCACTCACACCTATAGTTACGGTGAGTCACCGTTAACAACATGTGTTTACCTATGTAAATAGACCTGCGTGTACATAAACTGGCTCTCGATCCAATAAAACATGAGTGTACACTTCTCAGATTTTTTTTCCCTTGCATGGTGCACACAAGGTAGTAACAACTACCTCGTGCCATTGATTTAGAGGATAATGCTCAAATTTGCATATAATAACTACTATTTGAACACAAACCAGTGGCTCAACACTGGTTACTCTCGCCCCAACCTTTTGTCTGATCTTCATTCTCCAATTTTCAGGCTCAATTTGTCCCTTCTCACAAAATAACATCAACAACATCAGTTTTAAACAGCCAATCAATATCCCCAGGTTCATTGCTAACCAGGAGCTTATATTATTTTTAGTTCACATACAATCCTCACATGTTTGCTCTACTTTATGTGGGGGGTTTTGTTCAAGAGCAGCCTCTGTGCTCCCTCTCTAGTTGGTACTGGATATGCCGGTGTGGCGAGGGACCGGCTGCACATGATCTGACAAAAGGCATCTCAAAAGATACCACACCAGTATCAGTTTTCAGCCTGCATACTCCCGAAGAAAGAAGGAAAGAAAGAAGGTGCATGGCCGATCAAACATTTGAGTGTCTTTGATCCTTAAAGGCGCAGGTGGACTCATAGTTCACACCTTTGATGAGATTCCGCCCGGATCAGAGGAGACACCCGGCTTTTGTTGTGAACACTAACAAACAAAAGAGAAGGAGATTAGCTTGGATGGAGGCAGTATTACAACATGGATACGAACTGGAAGTGCAATAATAATGTAGGTGCCAGAATGCATTTACATACATTTTGTGAATCTTCCACCGCCATCTAGATATTTCTAATGGTGTTGCATAATGTAAGATTGTAGTATTGTTTTCAGAACAGGTTGACACTCGCTAATAGACGAGACAGAAAGTTCAAAGATCTCCCATTTCATCACAGCCAAAGCTGTGAGTCTATAATTCCACCACACCTGACATTATCACGGCCTAATCTGCACAGGCTATGATTTAAGATAAATCAAATTTCCCCTGAGTGATACTGATACTAAGAAAACGGCTTCAGGCAAATCAGCAGCCAATGCTATACACAAAGCATTAGGTCTATCTCTAAGAGCAAGCTACAACAATGACATCATTGCAACAGACATCTTCCACAGTATCATCCAGCAGGTAGAGGCAGAAAACACTGAAGTCACTGAATTCTATACTCACGTAGCACCTTTCATCACATGCCAGAAGTTCAGAAATCGCACAACACACACACAAAATCAATTTTTTTAAAATAGTTTTGTTTATTGATCCTCTTTTGGTCCTTTTACCAAGTCAAATAACATGTCATGGCGAGACAGTTTCACTAGCAGGTTTCAAATGAAGGCAATATATTAAAAAGTCCACTCAGTGCCTGTCATATTCCTGTCATTTTATTCGAGATAACTGGAGCAAGCTGATCTGCGTTGATTATTCCATTACATTGGCAGAGGATTTTTTTTCCCAGGGAGGATAATTTAAAAGAAATGTTGTGTGCATCTCTCTGCAGATGAGAGAGGTAATATTGATCTACATTTTGCTTTGTTATTTGAATTTGAATGGGCTATTTATACATCGTCTCTGATTTGGTAAATTACTTGATATTGCTCTTTCATTTTTAGTTATGCCTTCATACCTGTGATACCACACACTGCTATCCTTTCATGTGAACCATGAGTGGATGGTTATGTCTTGAAACCAATAAAATATAGTATGTGGAAAATGTTTTTTCTCTCTCTAAATGGGCTGTCTCACTGATAAAAACCCTTCAGCTATACAGTCACTCTTTTGTCTATTCATAATTTCTATTGACTCCTGGTGTGTTCACACGTTTTTCTAACATTCCCTGTGAAAATATTTGTCTTGTATGTGAGGTTGGAAAAACCTACTTGGCATGGAGGACTTCTAAATAGATGTCTGCATGAAATATTTTCCTTCTTTCACCACATCCCAAAACAATGCAGCGTTGTTCAATGGTGGTGGTGGTGGGGTGATAGTCCAGTACAAGCTGTTTATATTCACACATAAACCACCCACTCAGAGCTAAAGTTACATTTCGGTTTCAGTTTAGACAGTGATGGTCGACTGACAGCTGAGTATCCCTCAGTGGTTGTTAGCAGGCCGGATGATAGTAACTGCACCTTTTACGCTAGTGTTTATTTTCAGATTTGATATAGTAAATAGACAAAGAGGAGACACGGTGGGGGGGGGGGGGGGGTTATGAAACAGCACTGATTTCGTCTCATCTAGTCACAGTATGAAGACAGAAAACATGTTATCCAAATGAGGATGATCTCAATGCTTATAAATAGCTTGTGTACTATTTTGTGCCACTAGATGGCAATGTGTCCACAGACAAATTTTAGGCCCAGACAAGTGCTTTGACACCTCTCCCTTTCTCTCTCTCTTTCTCTCCCTCCTCCCTCTCTCTTTTTCTCACAATATTTTCCAGGAGATGATCCAGCATTAATACCCAACAATGGGGAATTTATCAGGGGGATTTTGTTCTCTCGTCTGAGCAAACAATTATCAGATATGATGGAAAATAGAACACATTTTGAAACTCAATGTAATCTCTCTTTCTCTGTGTCTGTCACACACACACGCACACACACACACACACACACACACACACACACGCATGCATGTACATACACTAACACATTCAAATGGTTTTACACACACACAGACGCATATACACACAGCTCTTACATAGAGAAGCAGGATTTATCCATGTTTTATAACCTAATTTGGTAGGGAAATGTTAACAGATGGTAATGCTCTCCGAACCATTTAATTTTACATATCAGATCACGAGGTGCTTGACATCTCCATATGAATGGCTTTTATCAGGATGTGTGATAACACAGTTTGTTCTTTCCTATCTGTTATACAATCCCATTATTCACAGCCACATGTAAAGCTCCATGCCTCACTTTGTCATCATCACTTATTTCCAGAAGGAACAAGCTGAACCAAATGTCATCTCCTGAACCTGGAGGTCAGGAGAGTGATTATGGAGAGTGACATGTCACAATGTAGTATTGGGTGTCTAGCAGAGTGGAGGCCCATTACACAGCATTATGTTGCTATGACAAAGCAGGAGGCTGAAAACAGTGATCCACTGCACAGCAGACAGACATGCCCATCCCCCAGCCTCTAAGCCAACAATACAATGTCACTGGGAGATCACGACTCCTGAGAGATTCTCATGGCTAGAAATCATACAGTAGGAACGTTTTAAAACACCCTGGGAAGGCTAACCCCGCCCTATATTTTGAGTAAAGCTCACCAGCCTGGTTTCAATAGATCTATTTTGAGGTAGCTCAATACTGACTTTCATGAATTTAGAAAAATAAATCAAAGAAATTAGGGTAAACTGTAATGTCAGGTAAACAGCATAACATAATAATCTGACATTTTTTGACCCTTGCATGGTCAATTTGGCTTCGCTATAAAAAACTACTTATTAGTATAACACATCACAAAAGCGAATTGTGTTATTATCAGTAAAACAGGGAGATGAGATGATGTTAGATGTAAATGTTTGGTTATAAAGGATTTATTGCACAACTCCACCATCATGCCATCTACTTAAATTACTAAATGAGTGCATTATGATACCTAGCAGGAATAATTTCCATTATGCATAACATCTCAAAGATTGCAACTGATACTACGGTCTCCATGGAGACCCATCCGTGACGTTTGTGTTGTAGACCACCATGTCCCATGTCAACCCATGTCCAAATGATATGATGCAAAAGACTGCTGAAGATAAAATTATAGAACACAAAAAAGTGGTCTGGTGTGTATAAATATGCTAACTGCTAAAAGATTAAAGGAATTGCAGTGGTGGAGGAAGTATTCAGATCCTTTACTAGTAAAAGTACTAATACCACACTGTAAAAAATACTCTGTTATTAGTAAAAGCATTGAAGTACATGTATGTAAGTAGGAAAATGTACTTGTACAGGAAAAATAGTAATTAATTAATTTTCTGTCAATCAATTAATGGATTCATCAAATAATGATATCAGCTGTACTTGTATATACTGTTGGGTAGTTTAATTTAAAACAAAACATCATATCTTATAAGCTCTTCATATGTTTTGTATGTAGAAACCTTAATTTGTAAAGTAACTAGTAACTAAAGCTGTCAAATAATTGTAGTGAAATAAAAAGGACAATATTTCCCTCTGAAATGTATTGAAGTAGAATTTACTGAAGTAAAGTACAAGTGCCTCAAATGTGTACTTAATGAATGTACTTAGTTACATTTCACCACTGAGGAATAGTTCAACAGCCTGGTAAATACGCTGATTTACTTTCTTGCTGACAGTTAGATGAGAAGATTGATACACGTCTCATATAAGTCTCGGTAAGGTGGCGAATAAGCATATTTCCTTAAAATGAATGTACTATGACGCACCATTCTTTTAATGTTTTATAGAAATGAATCTACATCTACATACATCTAATAAATAAAGAGAAAAAAATACTGATAAACTGAAGAACATGTAGCTAGCTAGAATTTCAAAACTGTGTAACTAAAAGATTTAAATGTCACTGTAAGAAAAAAGCATTGTAAAGTCAGAGACTGCCATTGTGCTGGAGGGGGAGGAAAGGGAAGGCGAGTCTGTTGGATGCCCAGGTCACCAACCCTTGACCTCCGTCCTCGACCCTTGAATCTCTGACATCTGTCTGCTTTTTCCCGCCTTCTTTCCCTCCCCCTGTTCTGTCAAAGGAATTTGATTACGGCGGGGGGGGGGGAGGAATGTGGCTTCCTAAACTGACACCTTTTTTTAAACACTCAGATGCTCTTGAGAAAATGATCACGACTCAGAGAACAAGTGTGATATATAAGCAGCGTGTTTGTGACAGTTCTCATACTGTACAGTTCACTGGGTTAGGGCTCCGCTTTGTCAACGGCTACATCTACTGTTCTTTGCTTGTGTGAAACTAAAGCATTTGCACCTGAATATAGAGATGTTTGTTTTTCTTTTATTCAGCTTTGCTTTGTCTGGAAAATAGGTCTGTAGGCTATGACATAACAGTGTACCACAGCAAACCTTCTGCATCTCGAGTTGGTGTAGATGGTTGCAGAGGGGGAGGGGAGGAAGATAGTGGGGGTGGTGTTGTACAGTGAGCACACAAGCTTGCCTTTTCTCTCTAATGCCTCATATGCTCATATGTGCACACACACACACATACACACACACACACACACACACACACACACACACACATACACACACAATTAGTGAAGCCTTTTTCTCCAGACTGGCTCTGACGGCCGGCCCCCATGCTCCTATTCTCTTTACAGTGTAAATAAAGCAGCAGGGCTTAGGGAACTAAATCCAATATGTCAATGGACACCGGAGCACAATGAGGAATAGATACCCAACTGGATATTCCCCCTGCTCCAGACTGAGCTTTCCATGCGCTTCCTCGGTCTAATAACGCCACAACAAGAGTCGTGTGACTCGCAGCACCCTTCCCCCACCCGTACATATTACCATTGCTCCTCAGTGCTGTCTAGAAAGGTCATGTGACCCTCATCAGCTTCCCGGGTTGGGGGAGGGGAGGCAGATTGAACCTGTTCTTTGTTAGGAGGTCAGCCCCAGCTCTATGGCAGGAAGCGCTGCTACCATAAAGCATGTAGTAGATGTGCAGAAGGATTAGAGGCGACTGACTTTGAGTTTTTGAGCATTCATGCAGTAGAGAGCAAGCACACATAGCGCAGTGCTAAGGCTTGCTTGACAAATGCAGCTTCAGTGGTTTTAAAATGGCACAAGGTTGATGTAACAGAAAGAAAAAAAACTGTTTTTATTGCCACCGACTCAAATGTCTGGATACAGCTATTATAAACATGACAGTGCTGTTTGCGTGAGGAGAGGTGGTGACAGTTCAAGGGTTGGAGAGGGCCAAAAAAGTTCAAGCAGGAGTACTCAGTTATTTAAATAAATTAAAATAAACATGGAGGGACAGTGTTCCTTCAAGGGGGATCAGCTATAAAGCCGCACAGCAAACCTTCATAATTTCAGTGTGGCTCTACTATTTGCAGATGATGTTGTCCTTCTGGCTTCATCAGACTGTAACCCCAGGCAGTTTGCCGCAGAGTGTGACAGGGCTGGGATGAGGATCAGCATGTTTGTGAAGATAAAGCTAAGCTACAAAACAAAGCTTTCATTTTACAGCTCAAACTCCATATTGTCACAAGCTTCTACTGACTGAAACAATGGGGGATGTAGAAAAGTCTATATTTTATATATTACTGGAGGGCTTTTTATGTACATCCTAAAAATGTTGTTTCATTTCTAATCAAAGTGTAATTAAACAACAAATCCCACTCAGGGAAAATAGACAAATTAATGGAAAGGCCATATTATCAAATACAATTCCCCTGAAGTAAATGCTACGTTAGGGAAGCTCAAAATGTTTGTTTTTTAGTTGAAATTGTCAGAGGTGATTCAACTTGATGGTACTTTCGTAGGCTGTAGTTTGAATTGTTGTTGAGCAAATTTCTTGTTGTGTTGTGTGTCAGTGTTGGTGAGGGTGTAATCATTGTTCCTTTTTGTTAATACAGTTTCACCATGTTTGCCACAATAACACTTTAACACAAGTGGTGACTCTCAGACACACTGATAATTGGTATTCAACTGTTACTCATTACTCATCATGTGTCACTGCCTTGTAATTGAACAAAAGTCGCTTCATGAATTACCAGTTGCAAACACTACAAATTGATTTAACAAGGGTACATTCTGAAACGCCATTATAATTTAAGATAAACACCAGATAATACGTGCAATACCACATCAAAGTAGGAATTTGTTGAATTTAAATGCTTCCAATCAACTTCTGAACTAAATAGTTACTCAGCATCCTATCCAGTATTAGCAGCCTTATGTGCACCAGTATCTTACAGTTCAACTACTGTGAAACTGCAACTCCCACACTGTACTGCATCACAGAAGAACTGTGACATAATCCTTAGGAAGCCTTTGCAGGGCTATTCAGAAAGGAATAGTGGCACTACTTGAAAAGTGTGTTAAATACACACTTCTCGAGGAATTCAGCATGCAATACACAAAATATGTTGATAATTATAAAATTTGAAATTATCACCATCAAACCCAGAAATGCAGGGGAAGAACCCTGCAGTGAGACGACTGGGAAAGGATTGATTGAGGAACATACAGCCTTTTTTAAAATGCAGATGGGTCATATTTGAATATAGAGCCGGATGTATGAATGGAACAAATTTCAAATTTGTTATTTTCTGGAAATGAGATGCCTCACTTCCTCACTGAAATCTATACAACAATTTACAGGCAAGAAAGGGCTCTGAAACTGTTACTTGGCAGGCTGGAGAGCTGAGCTCATATATCCTCTAGATCGCTCTAGAGAACAGCTCTGACAGGACTCTCTCTGTCGCTGCGGTCCTACAACGTCTGCATATGAGAGACTGACTGACATCTGCATGTCCTCTGTGAACTGCGTGTTTATTGTCATTGTCTCTCATTCCAAATGTAACAGCTACTGTAGCTATTCCTAAATGTAACTTCCTCCTGTGATGATTATGGTCCAAATAAAAATATGGACAGAAAAAGATATGACAGAATTTCCCTGCAATATGCAAAGCCATGAGGTGCACTAATGTTAAACTATTTAAAGAATTGGTTTAATATTACACGTGGGAATTGAAGACAGTTGGTGATATTCAATATTTGTCTCATTGTCGTTGAATCCCATGAAGAGACCAAAAGCAACAATGATTTTGTCCCACTAGAATTGCCTGTGCAGCCAAAGCCTGATATAGTTTATTCTTCTGTGCCACAGACCCTCATTATCATCCTAAAACTAATAAAAATACATCAATGAGCCACATCGTTGCACAGGGTGACGTATTTCTTCATTATGAGAATGATGAATATGATAAAAATGGGCACTGTAGTTTATTTTGAGTCAATCTCATTCACCATCTTGGTGCCATAAATACTCAATAGAGCACCAAATTCATATCAATCTGCAGCTGAAAATCATCCCCAATAAATACACAAAATACTCCTGTTTGACAAGTGTTTGCTAAAAACTACAGTGCCCAGCTGTTTTTTAATTTTTTTATTTTAGAAAATATGCTTAGCCTTTTAAAAACATTTAAACTAAAAATGTAGATCTTCAGTAGGAATGAAAAGGCTTGGGGCTGAGATAAACCAACAAATAAATTGTTGGTTAATGATTTTTCATGGGTTAAATAAAGAAATAAAAGTGTCATTATCCTTTAAATTGTGGGACAAATAATTCCTCTGTGAACACTAAGCAGTGTCAGTCTTGGCCTTGATCATAGACATAGCTGATGCTACCTCCATGGGTGCCATCTTATATTGTGTGTATCTTATATCTTGAGTAGTGTCAAAACTGCCTCCGGCTCAATAAAAACAAAGAGATGGTGGATTTTCAAAGAATCAAAGTATCCCTCTCCCAAACCAGTTAATATTAGAGGAGAGTTAGATAATGACTGTGGCCCCAGATATAAGTAAAAGGGACATCCTTTGCCCACAGAGAGAATTTATCAGCTGTTAACTTTATACTTCCTCAAATGAAAAGTCACTGTAATAATCATGTCATATTCCAACAGGGACTTGCCTTGCCGTGCTACTCATTATTGACCTCATCACATCTTCAAATGTGTCTTATCTCCTTTGGTATAACAGTGAGATAGTGATATCATTTAGTCCCATATTTACTGCGTTTTTTAAGTTTTACTGTGATGTATTAATAATCATAGGCTTTCTTTGCGTGTTATTTTCCTATAGTCTACTGTTTGCAGCCTTTCATTCCAAATTATACGTTGTGACTTTTAAGTTTATAATTAGGGCTTTAGCCAAGATTTTAGAAATACTGATGTCATGAATCCCAGTCCCACCAACACAACCCCCATCCCTCTTGAAAAACAAACACCAAAAGAAAGTCTGTAAAATCAATTATTGTTCAATTATATTTTCCATTAATGTTATTTCTCAACATGGAGGTCTGCAACACTGCCAGGAAAAAATATGTATGTAACATACAGTAGCTATGGTCCTATTTACAATCAGATTGACTACTATGCTATAATTTCTCTACCAAACTCTGTTTTTAATAAATCCTTGGATACAACACATTCTTATACTTGTGGGCTATATTCTCACATTCTTATACTTGTGGGCTATGCCACTAAAAGCATACAGTACAATGCACTGCAATTGAAGCTGGAGCAGTTGTGGCTTTAGCATGGAATATGCCATGCGCAGATATTGCCGTGTGTACGGTAACCAGAGGAATGTGTCACACCAGTGTAGAGCCGTAATGATGTCAACTTGTTATTTACTTTCCAAATCTGAATGACTGAGCAAGGCGAAAGGAGAATTAATCAACCGCTGTGTGACCGGGCAGGCGAAAAATAGTGGAGTGTGGGGGAGGGGAAGTGCCTCTGAGGCCAGATAGGCAACATGCTAGACTGTAGCCTGTGAGACCCAGCTCCCTACCTCTATTAAAAACAAAATATCATGCTAATAATACACTTTAGCGCGTTTTTTCCCCGAGTGTGCTATTCTAACGGTATAACCTGTGCTACCAAATGCGTATTTTGAGTCAAACTTGAGCCACGCTCAGCTCCATTTTAGGTACACATTTAAGCTATAGCAAACATACAGTAGCTATGTGGTAACGGCACACAGCCGTTGAAACAGCATCTCTTAATGTACCCCCCCTTAACAGATAGCTAGCCAGTAGGTGTTTACAAACTGACATTTTAGGACGTAATCTGGTCAATTAGGGCAGTGAGATGTACATGATACACTATTAGTGAATCAATTAATTAACCTATATGCTCGGTCGTGTTTTCATTATTCAGGTTTAAGGTCAGTTAGCCTTCACCCACCCCCCCTCTCTCGTATTCTCTGTCTACGTCTCCCTCCCGCTGCCGATCAGCGCCTGCTGCTGTCTCTTTACGTTCCTGTTCTCAGTGAACGGTGAAACTCCAGAGTAGCCTGCAGCCTCAGCCACAGAAACTCGGGTTTATTCCAACTTTACCGCCAGTTGTGAGTGTGCCCGAGCGAATACGCTTCGTTAGCACACCAAATTAGCCGCCAGTGAGTCACACAGCAGCGGTCGGAACTTGAAATATGACGATAAGCAAAATGGGTGGAAAGTCGTTGCTAGCTTGCTGAAGTTGGAGGTTCTCCTTGTGGAAGAGGAAGAGGTGGCGGCGGACACCACGAGTTCACTCTCACAATAAAAGGTAAGCCAGTAAAAGTCGAGTGGCATGGTTTAGGCTGCACTGCATTCAGGCTGCTTCTGGTGTTTGTGTGTGGGTTATATGCAACGGGATTATGACTTTCAGAAATTGGTGATTATGGCGTTGATTATGAGGTTGCCGGCACATAGCTTCGTCACCCCTTGACTCCACACGTGTGTTGAAATTCCTGCTAGTGTCTTTTCATTCTCTCTCTTTCGGTGTTGGTTATCCAAACAACCTACTTTTCTGATACTGTGTATTTTTCACACTCACATTAAACCATGGTAGCTGAGCTGTGGACATCTTCACAGAATACAATAAGTTTTAGAGGTTGAAGGTTTTTCCATTTAGGTGAATTATCAGGATATCTAACTTACTTTACCCTTCATAGCACAATAGCAAACCTCCACCACATTGCACCAATGCAGTTTCAGTCATTTTGTTCAAACTGAAATATGAATGATACATATTTATATTGCCATGCAGACTTAGGAAGCGCGTGAGTGGGGGAGGCATTAAACTGTACTAGACATTGCCACCAGTTTTTAAGGGACAGGGTTACTGTATAACTACAATGTAAACTGTTTCCTGACTCTGTCAGCTGTAGCTGGTCTTAAAACACAACAGAGGCACCAATATATCAAAAGATATCCTGCTAAATATGAAGCTTGAGGACATGGTAATTTCACATCTCCACAAAACACTTAATAAAACACTTCACTTTTATAAAGAGATCAAGAAATGTTGTGTGACCTATAAATTCTGCTTATTTACCAGTTAGCAGCCCTGGCTGTTGTAGTTCATGGAATAATGGGAAACAGCATGCACAGACACAGTTAAGATGTCTAGCCTCGCCTCTGAGCATCAAAGTGATCATTATCTCTATTAAAGCAAGGCATGAGAAGGATTAGGAATGAAAATAACAGCTAAAACACACTGCTGTTTGAATGCTGTCTTAACCTGATTCTTGTTCAATGACCCAAATAATTAATGCCAAAGTGATGCCCCCATTTTCTTGTTGACGTAGTGGCTGTTGTATGTTGTTTGTTCACAACATCAGTCAATGTTGTTTAGCTACTGAAAGCAGATGACAGCATTTTAACAAAGAAGTTGCACTGGAGGGGACTTCTTTAGTGAGAAGACTGGACTTGATTTGACATTTTGGCTGCTGCTGCCATCTTTTTTATTTTTTTATTTTTGTCATAAGCTCGATGACACCTACCACTCTTCACTAATGTCATCACCACAGAGATACCACAACTGTTGTGTTGATTGGAATTACATATAAAGAAATAATATACCTGCGTGTATGGGTTTGGCAATAATTAAAGATTATTGTCCTTCTCTGGAATTGGATCATGATGATATGGTTATGTAATGGGGCCATCTTTTTCCAAAATATCAAAGTAGAACAATTAATCAACACGTGAATAGTGCAAATACATTTGAACGCAACCCATGTAGCCTCATCCTACATCACGCAGTCAAATTGACGATCTTCTCCATCCCATTGTTGACATCCTGACCCAACTGATGACTACAGATTTGTTGTCTTGGTAACGTTACTGTAAGGCAGTTCCATTTTACAAAGTCCGCAAACAGCCTCATCTTTATCCACTATTTTTACATCTATGGTGTGGAATTCAAAACGCTTCCACGCTTTTTTCTCAGATGATTTGGTGTCATTTTTATTTGTTTAGCACAGCTCGCTAGTGTACTCCATTTTACGCTAACAAAGAAAGAGCCTTTACTGAGACAACAGCGCATACTGTAGATCAGAGCCCCCTGGAGTACAAGGAATGGTCTGTTCCGCTTTCACGCAATATAGTTAGCATTCGGTTAAATCTTATTTTATAAGTTTAGTGTACTTTCTGACATGATGAATAAAAGTGGGACATTGAACACAAGTTTGATTTTATGTTGCTTATAGTATCCCTATTTTCACATGTATTTCAGTCGCAAACTTTTCTTGTTAACATTGTGATATTACTTTCAGCCATATTGCTTGGCTCTACTAGTGTGTTTACCAGTTTTGTCACCACAGTAAAGGACTTGCAGCGATGCTTAATTGCGGTGGTTACAAAAACAGGTTTAGTGCCTCCTATTTAAAGAACAATAGGCGTTTTATTATGTCTTAATTGTAGGTTTGTACGTTTTCCGTTTATTGATCCCTAAATATGTTATTGTCAGTGTTTAAAGTCATTACTACCTCTCATTGATAGCTCTAGACGATGGTATATTTTTTCCAGATTGAGTCGCTGCAAGACTTCTCAATGTTTCATAGACTTTGGGTCATTTCTGGTTAACATTTTGTTCTTACTGGCTTTTCTTTTCTTTCGTTTGATTTGGTGTTTCAGGAGATGGACACAGTTACCTTTGTACTGAGTCCTCAGAGGGCATGAATGAATAATGTTGTTGGCCTACAGGTTATTGTCTGTCTGCCTCTTGTTCAGTGACAGGATTTGAGATGAGACTTTTTGGCTTTGGTTTCAGTGCTGTGTGCAGTCTCAGGTCTTAGAAAAGCATATGGCCTACAATATGTGAAAAATCATAATCATTCATCTGAGGGCTTGTAGCTGGTCCTCATTTTGCTGCCAACAGATTTTCGATAAGTCATTCAAATGTAACTGCTATGGACTCAGTGAACTGAGACACAGAAGAGACAACAGCTAATCCAAGGTACATTGTGTTTGACTATGTGTTCAAAACAGAAATATATCCCCTGCTCATAAGTAGGGCAAGGAAGTCCCTGAGAAAGCCCAAGTCAGCCATGTGGTGCAGTAAAGCTCTGTATCGGGCTGTCCAAATATTTCTGTTGCAGTATTTATTTATGATAGGCCATGGGGGGAGGTGAGCCATTCTCTCCCTCCAAAAGAGACATACAGCGTGCATGGGCTACCAGCCAACTGGCAGACTAGTGGTTACTCTGAAATAACGCCCATACAAGTACTGGCTAGTTCAAGGCTATAGTTATTTATTTGGATTTATTTTGGATTTAGGATGGCTCTGTTTATCGTTGTGTGAACTTGTGACTGTTGTGCCTCGACTGTCCTTGTGTGTATTTAAATAAAAACAAGTGGGAGGAAGCCACATGCCTTTAAGGGTGTGCTAAATATTCAGCTATTTAAATGTCTAGCAGCTAATCAGTTTCTGTTTTTGTTGTGCCTGAACCCATCATAGTTAATGATTCGGTTTCCTCCTTTTAAAGACTTAACATTTATTTTTAATGGAACACTTTTTAGCGCCCCTGTCTGTATGAGGTTATGCACAGTCAATAGACACCTTTTTTATTTTTTTCAGAGGTCAGTCTGTAAGTACAAACAGGTAATCTTGTTTCTTAATATTGACCACAAGTAATGTAAAAATAGATTATTGCCTCTGTTGCTATGGATCTGTTGTGCCTCTGAAGTAGGCCTTTGATTTTTAACCCGTTTTTCAAAAGGAAGGTGTTTGGAGCACGATTACTGCTGGTGGATGACTGTTAAGGAAGTTGTGCAAGCACAAGAATGCCAGAATGAGAAACTTCTTTACTAAAGGGAATATGTTTTCACTTAGCCTATCTTTTCACCCCCTCCTGATTCATGTAAGCTTATCTTGCAGCTGCTTTGTGTATTGTGTAGCAGTGAAGTAAAATACTCAAAAAAACAAAGAACAGCATCTGAAAAAAATATTGTAACATGAATTAGTATCAGAGCTACAAAACCCATGGATTGGTTTTACTATTGAATTTTGTGTAGCGTGATGAAGGGTATGGATGTCATCCTAGACATTGCCATGGCTTCGTACATCATGGTGATAATTCAGTATTTTGATCATGTCTTCACAAAATCACATTGTGACAAAAATCTCAAGATATCATGGTTTACAGTTCTCATGTCTAACTGAAATATGATTTTCTCAACAGCTTTATCTTTAGCTCATGCCTGCTGTTAGCAGGGCGTGGAACAGAATTTGAAGCTGTGTGATGGGATGTTGTAAGAACCAGATATTTTATAATGCAGTTGTTCATCTTTTGTACTGGTTATTCAGTCAGGAGAGTTTCATGCCCAAACAAGCCATGGAAGTGCTCCAACTGTCAGTCACCTAACATTGTCTATGGAGGAAATTAATGGGACTTTCAGAAGTGGAGGAGACAGATATAGCTCCTCCCACTTAACAACTCTATAGGACAGATATCTTTAATTTCTCACCATGATATTTGAATACTTCTGTAAATATTGTAACAGATATATAGAGACAATGCTATAGTAATTGTTGCAACATTTCTTCTATATAGTTTGTCTGAAGATTTACAGGATATTTGCATTAATATGACCTTGATTTGTCAGGTGTTTTATTCACTGGGCCAGCACTGGTTATATTATACATAATTTGTTATTTGTTGTACACAATGGCGAGCCTCTTTCCACACCGTCATATCATTGCATGTCATTAAACTGATATGAAATGGCAGTCCCACACATGGAAGTCAGTAAATGTCTTTTGAAAGGCATGGAAAACACTGCAGACATGAGGTTTTCTGTGGAGTTCTGTTCTTAGTGAATTCATAGGTTATCTGTGTATAGCTGTGGCCAATGGCAGTGAAGTGTGTTGTGAATTGCGGCTTCAAGCACATTGCGACGGAAACGAAACGACCATCTGTAGAATGGCAGTGAAAGTTTCATGTTGCATATTGCTGCTGCATAGTTCGTAATTTCGTACTTCCTGTAGTTTGAAATTGGCAACGTCATAACACAGTCTGGCCCTACCAGTGGTGGACATGTGTACTGAAACACATGCATCATTTTTAGGCAAATGTAGTGCATGCATCTAATCCAGGTACTATAAAGACTGGTTTATTGCTCTACACTGACACTGATAGTTGCATATAAATACATAAAGAATTGATTAATCATAATATTAATCATATTTTTATATATAGATATGTAGTCTTTCTTTACCAGAGTGATGGTGTATTTATTGCCTCCCAAGAAGACTATATCTTTGGTCTAGTGTCTTCATGAGCCATTAATGGGCCAAGAAAGAAGGGTGTGCACTTCCAGAACTAGAGTTCTTTCTAGTTACAAGAAAAAAAAAATTGGAAACAATTCCAAACTTTTACTCCATGTGTGCAGTAAATTGCTTAGCAGGACAGGACTGTGTGGAAGACACACCCCACAAAGGGAAATCTTTGTTGTGTAGTATTAGTGTCTTTACTGTGTAAATGCTAGGTAATAAACAGTCAAGGGATGGCTTAGAATGAAGATCAGTATTTCAGCTCACTTGTCTGCCTTGTTTGTTTGACCCTGATGTCAGATGTAAGGAAAGCTCAAGAAGAGTGGGGGGTATTCAGGGTGGCATGAGCAGCTGTTGACAGAGAAGCAAGATCTTCTGGTCACCATAGCAACACTTGTATTGCCCACACTGGCGTGTCTCTGTGTTTACAGCTTATTTGTGCAATCCTCATCTTGCTGTAAAAAGAATTGCCTGGCTGAGGCCTCTATGTTGACTATTACAATCTCAGGGACACTTATTTCTTTGTTACTACTGAAGGAATGTAGAAATATACATTTCCTCCACCAAATGAAATTATAAAATGTACATTCCTAAAAAAATCTACATCTAAATCTACAATATGTAAACACAGCCAGAAGACTGCCAAATGTTCTCTCCATTATTCAGTTTGGTGGTATTGATAATATCTACAGATGATTTACTCTCAATTTCAGATACAGTACACAGGAACTTGTGGCTCTTTATCATATCATGCAACATAGAAGTACAAAGTTTGCACTGGCCTAGATTTGAAGCCACCTTATTTTACAAACTTACACATTTCTATCAATACATGCTGTGATATGAATAAAAGGTCAAAGTATTGAATGAAGGATTGTTATTTATTGTCTAGGTATGAAGTATCAAATGACATGTAGATGGTCTATGAAGCTGTTTTTTTTCTGCTTCATTCTTTTAAAGCGCATTAGAAAATATGGGGATTTTATTCTGTGTGTATGTGTGCTGCACTGAGCATCAAAAGAGCTTTCTGTGTCCCACAATCTCCTCCACACAACATATTTACTTGCCACCCACCCCCACACAGCCATATACACATGCATGCCCTACAGCGACTGGTTCCTTGTGTGCACACATGCACATATCAAACCAGGTTATTTTGAGAAACCAGATTAAAGCAGACAAGTGTTGATATGCCTTGCAATAAACTGGTTACTGCAAAAAGCTGTCTTAACATGTAGCTGGTCAATAATCATATTTTTTTCCTGCCCCATGCTATATTTTTTAACCAAGGCTGGCATAATTAAGACTTAATGAGATAGTCAACACCAAAAACGGTTCTGATCTGAGGATTAACGAGTACTTTACAGGTCTTGGAGAATACTACTGCATATGTTAAAAAAATGTTGTATAAAGCCTTTTTGTGGAGCTACAGTCTCATAAATTGTTAGTGATATCACGAGTAGTCGTATGTGGACTACTCGCACACGCGGATCAGAAATTCTAGAGCATGAGTTTTAACTGGAACGTTTTGGCAGTGGACCAGTATTCACCTATCAGCTGTAGCACGCTCGTCAGCTTAGCCCAGTAGTGTAATGTCGCTGCCTCTGAATGACAAACACCAATGAGAGACCAGAGCTGGAGGCTCCTCCACTGTTTGGGGGCATTACGGTTTCCCGGTTAGTTACTGGCAAAATGGGCAACGATTAGCGTCAAACTGTATGCCAACATTGTTCAGCTGCAGTTGGGTATGGCTGTTGAAATTTTCTAAATTTCTTTGTTTTCCCTGCTGTACCGAAAACATACCAAACAGTGACCCCAAAACCAAGGTACAAACTGAATTGTGAATTTTGTCTACCGTTACACTGCTAGTGATCGGTCTGTGGTTTTCTGTAATTATAACAATTTTACTCTTTCTACTCTGTGACAATGGCTATACAATGGCAATGGTTTCTACAGAGAATACCTAATGACACCAATAAGCACGTGGGAGTTGTCATTTTTATTTGATGCTAATGGGTTCAGCATGAGGGTAGATCTTAGGTCCTGATGCTCCCGATTAGAGGCCATCATGATGGACCCTTTCAGTGATTCTTGCTGTCTGTCACCATCCCCCATTCATTCTCCAGGGAGAAAATACACTTGATGGTGGCGCTTGTGAATGTGCAATTATCACCAATATATTAAACCTATCAAGGCGTATATATCAAAGATTTGTAATTGGTGGGGATCATTTGCAGTATCAGTGGCTGTAGGTGCACGAAATATCCCTAACTTATGTGTTACCTTGATGGCCTCTTCCATTGTCCTCTTCTAACAGTCTGCATGTCTTCATTCTGATCACCTCAGCAGCTAATTTCACATATGCCTCTACTTGAAGGAGTGTTAATCAGTGAGTAGAGTTTTTGGTTGGAATGAAAACCGGCTGACTGTTGTCTCTCATGGAACACGGTTGGCCACCCCTGGTAAACATTAAAAGTGTTGCCACCCATAGGAAGCGTGGGAGAAGTGTTTCCCCTGGAGACTGAAGGCTCCCATCCCCCACCGTTTGCCGACCTACATTGGCTGTCGCTAAGTGACTCATTGAGAGAAGCAAAGAATAATGCACAAATGGTTGTTGTGATTACCTGTGTGGGGATCATTATATATCACCCTGCTCCCATTCCACCATCCCCCCCTCTCTGATTCCCCTCCCCCACTCTCTCTCTCTCTCTCTCTCTCTCTCTCTCTCTCTCTCTCTCTCTCTCTCACACTCACTCCCCTTCCCCCTCAAGACTGCAGCCCAACCAGAGGCTTCAAAGGCGGGTTTTACTCAGCAGAGCAGTTCAAGAGAAAATGGCTGCTGTTTCCAGGTCTTGTTTGCACATCTGTCAGGAGGTGACTGTTCAGGAGAAAATGGGGTCCCCGGTGTGCTGGTTTTCAACATCATTCTTTTCGAAACCTGCATGTGTAGGAGATGGCTGGTTGTGTAGTTCTTTTTGCTCCATCATTTCATGCATTCAAATGTTGATGTCCAGAAAGTGTTTTTTATTTGATTTCAGTGATGGATGGATGCTTTTACATGACAAGCCCTATTTGGTGTGCTATTCGAGGAATTATTTGCATGTTATTTGTTTGTTTTAACAAGGGTAGCTGAAATCTAACACAGTGTGTAAAAATTCCAATCAATGAATTTCTTATTTTGTATTTGTATAGAGAATATCAATAGTGTCTTTGAGATCTATTTTAAGACGTCTCTTTTATCCTGTATTAGCTACGATGAATAAGCCTTAGGGTTAAGCGTGTCTCCAAACTGGTTCACAGTGAATGATAATTCATGTTCCCAGCATGTTCTGTCACCTTTCTAAAAATCTGCATTGATCCTCAGATATTGCTATCAACAAAATATTAATGTATCTTCATTTCTAACCTCAGACACAATTTTTCTTTATTTTTAACTCTGAATGATATCAAAGCTGAATTTGCACACTGTGTCAACGTGCTGTCATATAATCTGTGGAATGTGCACAACCTGTGAAATGTGTTCCTTGGCATCAACTAAAATATTTTATAAATGAATAATCATCTCAGTTCTTATCTAACACATTTGAACAGTTTTTATTGACATGCATGCTCAAATGCCTTCATTAGTTGTGCTTCTGTGATGACATTTGAAAATGCAAACAACAGAACAAACAACACTGGAGCAATATTGCTCAATTGAATCAGTGTTGGATTTTAAAAAGAATACTTCTGTATTCTGAGAACTCATACCATGCAAAGGTCATGGCTTTACACTTTGAGTTGAAAAAATCACCCCCCTCAAACTAGTTCTTGTAAGCTCTGTTCTTCACCACATAGCCACATATATAGCTGTTATGATTCATGGGGCATTCAATTGGATCATTTTATGGTTTTGCAGATGCCTAAGCGTATATACCCATGATACACAAGTTGTCACGTAGCGTGTGTAGACAGATTTGATTAAATGTATGACTGTCAGACTCGTTTGAGATGGAAGACTAAAAAACCCATCTGCAACGTGTCTGGTGTAGACAGTGTTACAGTATAAAGGCCTTTTTGACTACAGCCTCAGGCCATAATGCACTCAGGTGCAAGTATGGATGAAGGCGTGGCAAGCTGGTGCTGTAGTTTACATGGCCAAGTAATTGCCACAAGAGTGCAGTAAACATCTTACAACCCTAATGAGCCTGATGGCCACAGCAGGGGTTCTCATCATTGACCTATTAGGGTTTCCATTTGTCTATTCTATCTATTGTCTTTCTTTTCTGCAGTCATCTGTTTACATTTGGAAATGTTAACATCAATATAACTGTATGTTGGTTGGTGTTCATGTGAATTGACTGTACAAGTACAGTACACAGTACATTTAATATTGGGTATAATTCAGTTTTAGAGACTCTAAATAAAAACATATAAAGCTACAGGAAACTAAGTCGAGAATTAGGCTAATAGCTAAGTGCATGTTAATTGAAATGGTTCAATAACTTGATTGCTCCCATGTTGGTTTTTGTGTGTTGTCATCTTTGTTTCTGGGTTCGGTCACTAGGTCTGTTGTGACAGTGTTCTGTCACACCAAGAAGAATTGCTCATCTCTGCTGTTGTCTTCTAGCTGTTGTCATTAGTGTGTGATGGACACATTAGTCTAATCTGCTAGTTGAGAAAAGGAAAATTTGCAACAGTGCAAGGGCTATCAAAGGAGAAAGCTGTTCATTTGGCAGGATCTTTCAAAATGAAAGTTCAGAGGAATAAAAAAGGGGAAAAGGGAATGAATAAAACAGATTTATTTGTATGCAGTGCCAGTTACAGCCAGAATGGGATAGAAAACAAACTGGGCTGGTGAACAAGAAGTAGTGCAGAGTGTGGCGGCTCCATTGTTGGAATTTTGTGTGTGAGTTTTTCCAAATGAATTATGAATTGACACATATTTCACTGTGAGGTGTAACGTTAAACAGCTTGCTGGCTGTATTAAAAGATCGTATCCCTCTTTGTCTCAATTATACACAGAGTGAGAATAATACCTTGTTTTGCCACTGATGGGATTTAATTGATTTGGTGCATGTAACGCATAATGTGATCTTGTTCCTCCTCAGATGTATTGATACTCCGTCAGCGTTTAGCATAATCACACTTTAAATTTGGTTTCTTGTTGGGTTGGAGGTGGTGGAGCAGCTCTGTAGTATTTCCACATAGTGTAGTATTTGTTGCCCATCTGGTTTAAATACACAGTTAATGGCTGTGGGAATTCTCTATTGCCTTTACACTATGTGGCATGGTTCATATTGCCTTAGCAAGTTGTGTGGGGCTTTGAGGTTGCCTGCATTATTCCCAGGGTTTTCTTGATTTTATTTGCATCTGACTGAAATGCCCTCCCATACCATCTGGGCGTCAGTACTTCTGTGGAAACGTTTGCGTAAACTTGATTTTTAACTGTTATTTGATGTGTTTTTGTACTAAAATACAGAAAATCACATGTGTACCTACACTCAGTCGCCGGTCTATTTAGGTACACTGAGGTTTACGTAGCTAAAACTAATACAGCATAATTAAACTGTCCTGCTGTAAATAATTTTGGAGGCTGTAGTTTGTGGTAATGTTGACATGTATTGTATTGTATTGTATTACACTGAGAGGTGTGTCAATATTGTGTCTACTGTATCTCCTACCTCTGTGGTAGATCTGTGCTGTGTAAACAGTGTTTTTGTAGTAGCAGCCTTAATATATATATATTGTATATAAGTTTTTTTTCTTTGTGATGTCTTTTTCAGAGGGATCTTTTCAGACTCCGCTTATCACTTCAGTGGATAAACACTAGAGCCATTGCAGAGGTTAGCATTTTGTCTGTTTTCCTGGAAGGCACATTGTTTGGTCAAAGGAGGCTCGAATGTCCAGGGAGTTGTGTAATGGATGGTGGCATCATGGGCCCATCTGATAGAGGGATTATTGCTGCTGCTGCTGCTGCTCTGCACCGATGGGACCTGAACCCCTCCAGGCTGCCTGTTAATTACGTTTCCAGTTGTTTGGTATGTAGCGGCCTTGGGAGCAGTGGCTGCCTTGCTTTGATGTGGCTACCCCTTTCTGGTCGTATATGTAAGTTGAAGAGAAACACGGTGGCAGTGGTCAAATCAGGGCACAGTGGCTAAGGTAGACAAGCTGTTGTTGTGGTTTCTGGCAGAACAGATCATTGAGCATTTGCCTTTGAGTGTGACTTGTTTGTTGATGTAAATGATAATGAGAATCCATGAAATAGTGAGATGAAACCAGTATGTGTTTATATCTAGTAATATTTCTGTGAGATTCTGCTCTGTTTTTGCAAGATTGTTTTTATCCAGGTGTATCTTCAAGGTTACCTGTGGAGTTTTTGACCTCTAGTAGCGCTGTGGAGCTGTTTATTTATGAGTGAGGTCCCTGTTTTGTTTGTATTTTGAACACTGCATGCGAAAGGTTTCACACTATTTCACTGACTTCCAGGAGGCTGGAATGCGCCAAGAAAGGCAGCAATGCGCCAACAAACATATGGAAGAAGACTGCTAGCTAGTAAACATGGGTGTAAACAGTACAGTTTGTTTAAAAAAAATCAGCTTCGCAAATGTTTTATGTGGAAGGAAGTGTTCACCATGTTTCGTTGACCTCAAGAATATACACAATGAGTTTTGGTGAGAGAACAGTGAATGTAGATATAACATTTGATTGTTTACAAGAAAACGTCACAGGGCGCCTTTTAATAACATCTTTTTGTGTTCGAAAATGTAACAAACTTTTTTTGGTTGCACCAGTTGCTGGGGTTGTTATAATTCCAGCCCTTAGCATGTCTGCTGTGGTACAATGTAGGTAGACTCCATCTGAAAGAATATACCAAGGTGAAAGAGTGAATAATTCATGTTGAGTAACATGTTCAACCCCTCTGGCTGTAAGCCCACTGGTAATTGGGACAACACCATTCTCTAGTCTATTTTGCTCGATCTATCTTGTTGCTATGCTACCAGAAGGGAACTTGAGTGGGCCTGGACAGTGTTTGGAATGAAAGTTGGACAGCCATCCAGTCTTCATACCTGACACCCCCCCCTTCTCTTTGTATTCTCAGAAAAATGTCTGTCCCTTTTTATCTCCCAGTGGAAGAGCAGGAAATGGTTATAATAATTATGTAGTTATATAGTTTGTCATTCGCATGTTGCAGTTTGTTTCTTTTGTTAAGCATTTTCCTAACCTGCTTATAGACCCTTCTCTCGTATGTACTGTACTTTGTGTATGTTTACATTGTGTGCATAGGTGAATAAGCAATGTTGTTCCAGCTCCATTTACCCTGCTCCGGTAAAGCATATGCGTGAGCCATTTGGAAATTATGAACTCTACAGTATTCTTGCAATGTTCATCAGCCTGAGGACAAAAACAAGATGGAATTAAAAACGTAATTGCCTTTTTTGTTTCTTCGGCTCCCTTCTGTTTTGAGACAATCTCAAATGAAATGTTAACATAAGCTCTGTTAAACACCACTATTTGTTGAAAATAACTCAGAAGGGAAGGTCAGGTTGGTTGCTATGAATAATTTGCCTCTTGCACTCTTCTGTAATTCACTAGATGGGCAGCAGACAGGCATTTAATATCCTTACTGCTTTATCAGGGCTCATTCCATCTCGACGGTTGGCCGGGTCACTAATGGGAATTACCATTGAGTTCTCAGTGAAAGCCAAATGGATATGGACACTCCCATTAGGCCAGAGAAGAGAGGCTAGAAATACTTACATTCAGTACTAGACATGGATTCACAAGTTAAATGACCCAGCCATTGACATTGTCAAAGAAGGGAATCATGCAGTGGGCAAGAGGAGTGAGCACTTGTTAACAGTGGCTGGACGTCAAGGCTGTTCTGTGTAAACTAAACAAGGACTGGGACAGATTAGTGCAGTGTGCAGAATTTGTATCTGTTTTTATTGGAGTGCAATAGAGATATGATTTGTAAGAAGGACTTTAAGATATGTCGTACGCCAGACCACAGACTTAAAGTTAATCTCAACTCCCATTTTTGGTTATATTTTCAGGAGTGAGCCCAGCCTTCCAACATACCTCCTCCCTTTCATTGGGCTAAGATGAGTATTACCAGTGACGAAGTGAACTTCTTGGTCTACAGATACCTCCAAGAATCAGGTTTGTCTAAACACACTGATACAGTTTTATGCTGAAAATATCAATGATATAAATCCTAGGTGGTGTTTTTTAGGACTGTTTATTGAGACTGCTTCTGAAGCCACCTGGCAGAGTACAAGCTTCTAGTAGCCCCGAGAGGTCAACACTGACATTGGCATACCTTATTATACTCTCAAATGTCATACTTGTTATGCCATTCAGTTTTTGTGTTTGATTACTGTTAGCTTTGTTTGGATTAGACAAGACCTTCTTTGAATATTTGTGCTGTGTTTGTGCTCATCTTGTGCTTGGCACTCTCCCGTTTAATGAATGTGAATGGTGTTTTGTTTTCAGGTTTCTCCCACTCAGCATTCACCTTTGGCATTGAGAGCCACATCAGCCAGTCTAACATCAATGGAACACTAGTGCCCCCTGCAGCCCTCATCTCCATCCTGCAGAAAGGGCTTCAGTATGTGGAGGCAGAAATCAGTATCAATGAGGTGAGGACAGACACCAGCTGTTGCTAACTCCCACAGATGTTTTCTATTGCTTAATGATACAAATACAGACTTGGATCTCTATGACAACACACCAAGTTAACTGCAAATGCTAATAATATTTTCAGTCATCCTTACATTGGAAGAAATACCGAAGAATGTGTGTAGAAGAAAGCCAATTAGGAAACACTCTTCACCTCTATAATTGATCATTATCAGGAAACACGATTCTAGACAAGTCACAAATTGAAGGTCACATCGCCTCATGATGCGTTATTAACCGCTGTTGTCCTGACAGGATGGTACAGTCTTTGACGGGCGGCCAATTGAGTCGCTGTCGCTCATTGACGCGGTGATGCCAGATGTGGTGCAGACGCGGCAGCAGGCCTTCCGCGACAAGTTAGCCCAGCAGCAGGCGGCCTGTGCCATGGCCGCTTCGACCTCTGGAAACCAGTCCAACGCACCAAAGAATGGAGAAGCCACCGTCAATGGGGAGGAGAATGGCACTCACAACATGAGTAAGCTGAATCTCCCAATTATTTCACAGTAGGGACTGACATAGTCTCTGTAAAATAATGAGGCGATCAAATGGTAATCTAGAGTGGTAAAAAGAAAGGGACAGGTAGACAAGAACAAGAAAAGTCTGCCTTTCATGTAAGTTTCTAAACTTGCTGCAATTTTTTTTTACCTTTTTAAGTTCAAAATAAAATGGCTGGTTTCATTGCAGCATTGTTATTAGTAATCACCATATTTTTCCTTTACCTATAGCCCAAATGATCATGGCCACGGCAGATGTTGAGTCACAGTAAAAGCTCAGTTATATCAGTTTTGACGATATAATGAGCGTGCCCCGGCGACATTATTTTTTCAAAATACTGTTACATCTGCACTATTAAATGAATCTGTATGTGGAACAGGAATGAAAATTCAAAGACATGGCTGGCAGGCGTTGCTCTTCCTGCGCTGTGTTTGGCTCTGTGCTGTCTTAAGGAAGCAGCCTAGTAGTTAATTATTACACCTACCAAATCCTCAGTTCGTCTATTTCAAATGACATGTCAAGATTATCACAGAGAAACAAAAACATCCATGTGGTTTTCACAGAATGTGATATCCTTAGCAGCTGTGTAGCTTCCTCTGTGAGTGAAACCAGAGAGGTGTAGATCAGGTGGAGCTTTAGACAAGGTAAGTAAGCAAGCAAGCAAGTAAGTAAAGTTTATTTAGTAGTGCTTCACAACTCTTCCCCTTTTCACAAGAGAAAAGGGGAAGAGTTGTGGATGTTTGTGTCAGCACATCCCTGGCGAATTTAATTCGAAGGTGTGAGAAAGGTCGAAGAGTCTGGTGTGAGAAAGGTTTCCCTGTCTGAGGATACAGGGAGGCGTTCACGTGGTAGAAATGATCTGAAAGCTTTCACATATTCTTAAGGATAGATCCTTTACTGTGACTGGGCTTTCATTATACTGTGATAAATAAAAACAGCACTGGCATATACCAGCAGAAACACATTATTGATTTTCTTTGATTTCTTCCTGTTATTTAAAGGTAGCTTTTCACAGCCGCAAACATTTAATTCATATTCATTAGAAGTTAAGTTATCAGCATATTTGTTTATTTATAGTGCTCATAAGCTTTCTGACAAGCGTGGGCATATTTGTGTTTGCATGTATGTGTTGATGCATATATAAATGTGTGTGTGTGTGTGTATCTTTCCATCTGTGTGTGCGCCCCCTGTCCTCAGATAACCACAGCGAGCCCATGGAGATGGATGTAGATGTGGAGATACCAGCCAGTAAAGCCACAGTGCTCCGAGGCCACGAGTCTGAAGTGTTCATCTGTGCCTGGAACCCTGTCAGCGATCTGCTGGCCTCAGGGTGAGTCTCTGTCTGTGCTGAAACAGATCTTAACTCGTGCCGGAAGAGTCACACTATATTGTATACACGCTTTGGAGCCATCACTGACAGCTTATGTTCCAACAATCTTTTGACCCCCCCCCCCCCCCCCCCCCCCCCCCCCCCCCCGCTGCATTGGTATTCTGTTCAGCTCGGGGGACTCCACCGCTAGGATCTGGAACCTGAACGAGAATAATAACTCCAACTCCACCCAGCTGGTTCTGCGCCACTGTATCAGAGAAGGTGGCCAGGATGTCCCCAGCAACAAAGACGTCACCTCTCTAGACTGGAATGTAGGTTCCTGATCACCCATCCACATCTGTCCTCTTCTACTTTTAGCAGACAGATGAGGACGGTTAAGTAACAGTTCTGTTATCTTTTCATCCAACAGAGCGACGGGACTCTCCTAGCAACGGGCTCATATGACGGATTTGCCAGGATATGGACAAAGGATGGTATGTTCTCCGTCATTCCAGCACGGTGTTGTTTCCTTGGGCATTAGATTTATGCCATTGTTATTGTGAATAATGCAACATCTGTGACAATTTTTTGAAGGATCTTTTCTAAAAGAAATGGATATGGCTCTAATCCATTAGGAAATCTGGCAAGCACCTTGGGGCAGCACAAAGGGCCCATATTTGCACTCAAGTGGAACAAGAAGGGGAACTCGATTCTCAGTGCTGGCGTAGATAAGGTATTTCATAAAACATGGATTTGTGTCTTTCAATAATAATATCCTCCTGTTTTCTTTCTTTATTGTCCCAGGGCTTGACATTATTTGATCACAAGTGTAAATCTCTCTCTCTCTATATATATATATATATATATATATGTGTGTGTGTGTGTATATACATTTTTGATATATCTTACTGATGTTATGTACATATGTTATTATGTTATTGTGGCATGTGACCAAATCCAATTGAATACCACTTTATTAATAAGTTAAGTGAAACATAGAAGAATGCAATCTGCATAATGTATTTACATTAGTGAACTGAACTGCAAATATGGTTATTATGTGGATGATTCTTAAAATAAAATAAAATAAAATAAAACTATGTATCAACAGGCAGGGGAAAAAAATGTGGTCGAATGGCGGGTGTTAATTTCAAGCTCTGACAGTCCTTTTCGAGTACATTTTAAAGAACTTGTATAATGTCATATTTTTTATAATGACGCATTCATGGTTTGAAATGGTTAATTTAATTTTCCAGACGACAATCATTTGGGATGCACACACAGGAGAAGCCAAGCAGCAGTTCCCTTTTCACTCAGGTAAACAAGTTCACTATGTATCCAAACAATAAAATCTTATCACTGTAGGTAAAAAATAGGATGTAAAATGTTTTCTGCTCAGTTGTGGTTGTATTGTGGGCTCATAAACCTCCCAAACCCTTAATGAATGCATTCAAATATTCCACAGCCCCAGCACTGGATGTCGACTGGCAGAACAACACCACCTTTGCCTCCTGCAGCACAGACATGTGCATCCACGTATGTCGCCTTGGCAGCGACCGGCCCCTCAAGACTTTCCAGGGCCACACGGTAAACAGATTTTTCCACGTTGATCTCCTGATCTTATACCATGCTTACTCCCTTGACAGCCATGCTAATGAGTTTTTTTGTTTGGCAGAATGAAGTTAATGCCATTAAGTGGGATCCATCAGGTATGCTGCTTGCCTCCTGCTCGGATGACATGACCTTAAAGGTGAGACTAGTCCCCAGTCAGAGCTTAAAGACAACAAACCTGAGTGGTGATTTTTATCAGCGATATTTTTCTGTTTCCTTCACACACAGATTTGGAGTATGAAGCAGGAGTCCTGTGTCCACGACCTGCAGGCTCATAGTAAAGAGATCTACACCATCAAGTGGAGCCCCACAGGCCCCGGCACAAGCAACCCCAACTCCAACATCATGCTAGCCAGGTGGGAAATCTGTCACACATTTAGTGCCATACAGGACAACCACACACATTGCTCAACTTTGAAAGAAAAGTCCAAGTTTGTGTGCTCAGTTGTGTATATGTGGGTGTACAGGTCTATATGTGTGTTGGGGAAGGGGGACCCTGGCATTCGGAAGAAACCATGTTCCAGTGCTAGTTATTGTCAGTGACCCACGGCCCTACACCCTGACCCAGATGTGCATGCATGTGTAAATGTTCTAGTTCAAATACCACAGGAATTTACAGCCCTCACTGACAACCCAGCATACCTGCCCGTAATTCAAATTGGAAATAAAACTGCCATTATCGCCACTGCTGGGAAGGAACTTCATAATCTTAAGTAAATGCCACTGTTGAACAGTAAGCATACAATACATTTTTAATTGACTTCAATTTTGCTCCCTCCATAATATCCGTCTGAGTTCGCTTTCATTTGTTGCCAAGGGCACCCATAGGAGATTAGCCCTGCATATTTATACCTTGGTGAAGAACATGTCTTAATTGAAATCAGCCTCCTTTTTAGCATCAGTGTCTCAGTTTTAGGGTCTCATATGCCTACTGCCAACATTTTTTTATTGCATAGTGCATTTTGTAGTTTTTCTCCTTTTTAAAAAGGCAGGGATTAATGATGTTTCCAAGATGTGTTATATTGGTGTTTAACATGTTAGCATTGAGAAATGGCTTAGGACAAGACATTCAGGTGTTAAAACACAAATTATGACAATCTGTAGCTTCTGAAGATGTGTTATTGCTCCCTTTTGTTTCTGTTGAATAATGGGGTAAATAATGAAATATGCTATTGAAAGGCATCTTGCAGGCAATATACACACTAGTAGGTTTGGTTATTTTATGACTACCAAAGATTATTTCTAAATGGATCATGTTTTATATTACAAATACATAAAAGATGATCTACTTAGAAAATGGAATCCTTGGCGCTGCTCTTATATCTGATTTGTGCCCACAGTGCCTCTTTCGACTCAACAGTACGACTGTGGGATGTCGAGCGAGGGGTTTGTATTCACACGCTGACCAAGCACCAGGAACCCGTCTACAGTGTGGCCTTCAGCCCCGACGGCAAGCACCTGGCCAGCGGCTCCTTTGATAAGTGTGTCCACATTTGGAACACCACGGTAAGCGTCTGATTTATACAGTTCCAAACAGCAGAGGAGAAGATTCATTGTGATTGCTAAATCTCGACGGAGTTGGTCATTTATTTGTTCGCACTGCTGTTTCAGACTGGAGCATTGGTGCACAGCTACAGAGGTACCGGTGGTATTTTCGAGGTGTGCTGGAACAGCACCGGGGACAAAGTTGGTGCCAGTGCTTCAGACGGCTCGGTAAGCCAAGGCCACTGTGATGATGAAGTTGTCATTTACAACAATTTGCTAGCTTATTAACTTTTTTTGGTTTAGTGCCTGCAAATAAAATTGGCTGAAAAATCTCATTACTAGTACTTTGAGAAGAATAAGTAAAAAAGACATGTTGCGTGAAATGTATTTTTAATGATACCTAATTCTTTTCCTTCTAGGTATGTGTTCTTGATCTCCGAAAATAGCTGACTTGAGGCTTTGATGATGAATCCTGGAATGTGCAGCAAATTGCCTTCTTCTGCCATCAGCAAACGCACTCTCATTTCTCAAGAAGAGCTGTAAGGTGGAGTGAAACAAAACCCCTCACAGGAGGAAAACCAGATTGCTGCAACAGCATCTGAGGAGCCAACACCAACTGACTTCAGTGCACCTTACAGTTTGTTGATGTGTGTTTTTATGATACGCCTATTTGAAACATAATGGAAGCCGGTTAAGAGATCCCCAAGACTGGACTGAATCCAACTCCCTGGGCGCATCCATGTTTTAAAAGGTTTCTAATGAGGAAGTGCTGCGATCCCTCCGGGCCTCTGGTCCAGCTGTTATCGGGTTGTAAGGGTGGAAACACAAAGATAAGTTTTATATAAAGAGAAAAGTGTTAATGAGACACACGTGTTTGGCTGTGAAAGGCAACAAATTATGAAAGAACGGTTGTGGTTTTAGAATTCCTCTGAGCAAATGTTACTTCATGTCCAAATGAACTAACTGGGGACGTGAGAAATGTAACATTAATACTGAAGCACTGGTATTGTCTGTCGACAGGGTGCTTAACTTCTTCTCAGTGGAGAATAGTTTGTTTCAAGAGTACTTCTTGCTTTTTTTTTGTCTATTTTCCACAGATGGACTTTTGAAAGTCAAAATTAAATGTGCCGCTACAAGGTAGTTCTTAGCTCACGTTTAATATCAGGTCAACAGAAGGAAAACCTGCCAAGAAACAGTCCTAACCTCCTAAAATGACCTGCTCAGTTCACTCGAGATTAGAAAATGTCATTTTGTGGACAAGATGTGAAAAGTGTGGTTTACAAAGAGAATTTTCTCCCTTTTCTGGATGTAAATTTAAGAATGTAAAGATATGTAAATTAGATTAATACACAGACTTATATACTGTGTATATATGTTTATATACAGTACACTTTATTGCCATCCTGTAGGGGCGCATTAATGGCTAGAGCAGTCACATCTTTGCCGATAATGTGTGGCGAGACCTCTTTTTAAATGAAGTGCATGTCTCATCATCTTCTTTTAAAACAGTCTTTTTCAACTCGGGCCAGTCATATCCAATGCATCAAATCCTTTTGTTTTTCAGTGAGTTACAAATGGCATTGACACAGGTGCGTTATCCCTGAAAGCCATGGAAGAAATGTGCGTTACCTGCATTCAGGGAGTTATCTGGTCAACAGTATGGGAGGGAACAGTCATCACAGTCTCCTGCTTGGTTTCTGCTTTAACTTTGTATTGTATGTAGATCAGGATGTCACCGAGTATCATGCAGACGTGAGCGGGAAAACTACAGCTTTTTAGCATTACCATGGTTTCTGTTCGGCACTTTCCTCTGAACAATCTACTGAAAATTCAGAGCACATTTTGACAAGAAGGTGGAGGTCAAGTAAAAGTCCTGCTGTTGCTAAAAGAAAAAGGAAAAAAAAAAGCTATGATCGGTCTTGTTAAGTCCAGCAGAATGCTGCCAGCTGATCAGATCAGGTCAGATTTGAAATGCCTGTGTTGTGGGCCAAGCTTCAACTGTGTGCAGTAAGTCCCTCTGCTCACTGGGATCTCATGAAAAAGACAGTATTTTCAAACTAACTTGCCACCACTTTGATTTGCCTTTATTTTCTGGTCCCTTTCCCTTTCAGTCGACTTCTGCTAGAGCAATGTGAAGTGCACTTTTTGTAATGGTGGGTTCAGCAAATGTTCAGATTTTGCTGAAAGTGAAGGGGCCAATGTTTTATTTTTGTCTTTTTTTTCTCTCTTTTTTTTTTTTAATGTCACAATTGGATGTTAATGGGTGGTTCATTGTTTTCTGACTTTTTCATTTTCTGAGAGCCATTATTGTCTGTGTCAGACTGAGAATTGGGCTGTGGGTTGGTGGCCATTCTTGGCATGCTAAGGAGCCCAGTATGGAATAAGTGCTGTGACAGCTACTATCTCTCTCGCACCCCGGTCCAGGGTGCGGTCACCTGTTTCCAAGACAAAACGTTGAAGTCATTCAGTGTCTCAAATAAATCACTCTATTTTGATATCAGAAACCATGGAGCTTGTGTCTTGAATTGAGCGTTTTTGTTAGCTCAGGAGTAATTTGTTTAAATTGGTGGGGGAAAAAAGCTTGCTATGCAACCACTCAAAACACATTTCAGAAAGTGTCACCAACAAAACCTTAAGAAATATTTTGGATATTTATTATAGTATAAAAAAAAATGTGTGCAAAAATACAAGATGGACAGCTTGAAATACAGTAACTTTGTCACAAAAAACCCCACTAATTAGCTTTGGGAGCTTAATGACGACAACAGTGGAAAAAAAACCCAATATGACTCTAATTCAGTGAGTTTGCCAGGAGAAATCTTTCCTCAAGCACTTAAGGCACTTTTTAAAGGTCAGGCTGTGAGTTATTAATATGAAAATATTATATTTGTTCTGTTGACTGGCTGCTACAAGAGACAGTGCAGTAGCTTTGGGACTGTTCAGCCTCTGAACAGTTGATGGGTCTGTAATGCAACACTACGCTGCGCTGCAGACAGATTTTAAAAAGCTTAGGAAGGAAAAGGCTTGGAATCGAAGAATTAGACTTATTCTGTCGTACCAACTAATGAAATCTCATGACCAGGTAATATCTGGAAAAATCTCAACGGGACAATAGAGGCTAAGAGGAGACAATCTAAAACAAAACTAACTAAAAGAACCATGTCACACAGAAAAAGTAGAGGGAGGCGGGTTGTTGATCACCCCAGCTAGTGCCTCACAGAGTTCTCCAAGGATTCTCCGTCAGCATCTACATCCTCATAGTCTTGTAGCTCGCTGGAAATGTGGATTTCAATTGTACTAGACTCTGAACCTAGCAAGACAAAATGGGGGTAGATTATTGAGTGTTACTGCACACGACACCTTCACAGCTTATCAAACTGCTTATCCATTGAGATATTCATATTGTATTGTATTTATACATCGCTTCATCACAAATGTATTTTGGGAATTTTAATAATATATATCCTGCAAATGCAGTCTTTAATGTGTCCATATTTTCATGTATTGCATTAGTTTAATTTTTTTTTTTTATCTGTACCTGCATTTGACTGAAAAACAGATTGAAGGCTATATAAATGAATGAAAAACGTAAATCCTTTAAAAGATTAACTTTATTTCTAAAGACTTGTCATTTCAGAGACACTGAATGGTGACACAAAACAATGAATAGCCTTTGTACATGATCTTCATGGTGCACAAACTATGACAAAATTATATAAAATGCTTTACAAAATCATCCCAAAATACATTTAATAGTATCTTAACAGGCCGTTTTCACAGCAGACATGTTGACATGTCATAGCAGGAAAAGCACAGGTGTCACTAATGTTATCTGTTCTATTCAAGTGTCCAAGTGAGACGTGACAGTGCGACAGTCAGCCAGCTTGCTCAACACCAGGACCATGAAACTGAGGCAGCTAAATGGAATTCAGCCATCACTCATTTAGGCATTTACACCTGTGCTTTTCCTACTGTGACATGTCAAAATGTCCCATGTGAAAAAGGCTTATGTCATCACTCAGTGTTGCTAGAATGAGAGTATAAATATTGACATTTGTATCCAGTAAATGCATATTAGTGTTCAAGTTACACCCAGTTGTCAGTTTATTGGGTGCACCTAGCTAAGCTGAAGTGGTCCAATACAACAGTCCTTTTGTCCCCCACATTTATATCAACGAGGGTAAACTCAACATCAGGAACACCTCAATAGAATTAAATATCCAAATTGAACATTTATAACCTTCTTGAATCTTTATTACATATTAGACTGCATTAGTTGTAGCTAGGTGTACCCAATAAACTGGCAAGTGAGTGTATTTTACCTGGTTCATCTATATATTTAACAGATTTGCCGTTGCTCTCTGCATATCATCTTATGCATACCAATGATGACACTTAAAGCTCTGTGTGATAATTTGGCACCATGCTGGCATCCTTAACAGAAGGTCAGAATTTGCACTCATGAAGTTGCACCGTAAAAAAAAAGAAGCATGTCCTGCCACGGTAGATTAACAAAGGCATGCAGAATGGTAGCGACACTGTTTTCATCAACTCATTATTCACAAAAAATTCGTGATTTTCTGTGCAGTGTAATTTCATGCTGCTGTACTATTCAGTACACCATAGATGAAAACAGACACTTCTGCAGGGTGTGCCATAACACTACATGCTTTACATTGTTGCATCCAGCAGGAGTCAGCTACAACCCTGGTTAAAAAAAGTATTTTGCCATTAAAAATTCATCACAGAGAGCTTTAACTTTGTCCTGGTCAATGTCTCCAGAGCTTTGCCACTTGAAGTTAATCTAATCACAGTGATAAAAAAACATTCTCCGCTAGAAAAAGAAACTTGTCTCCAGACAGCTGGAGCAGATTCCTCAGTGGATGATATCTCATCCAAAAGAAAATACATGCTACACATTAAGAGGAGGCGGTCCAGCCATAACATCAGGAGACACCATGCACCATACAGGATGCTGAAGAGCAGTGTGTCAGCTCTGGAGCTTCACCAGCCCTGATATACAGGTGAGCTGTTACTGTCACTGAAAGCCCAATTACCTTCTGAGAGGACACTGATGGCGTCTGAGTGGTGCTGTCCATTGCTCATCTTGTTCTTCTTGGCTTCCTGGACATGACTCTGGTAGAGCAGAGTAGTTCCCACCATGGGATTATGGCCTGCTGCGTTAGGCACTGAAGTAGAAACCGAGTCCCAGGCCAGCTCCCTCCTCCTCTGCAGGCGGAGGTCAACGTCGAAGCCTGTCCAGCCGTGAAAGGCCAGGGTGTTAAGGAAAGCTTGCATGGGGTTCAGGATACCCTGAAAGAGGAAAAATACAGAATAATTCAAGGTGGGATAGAACTAGTGTCCTTTATCCTGCATGTTGATGTTTTTCAACCCACCATGATAAACCACGTGATGAGGGCTGCGTTTCTGATATCCCTGAAGCCGCTGTCATTTATGTCTGTCTGCATCTCCAGGTAGAAGAGGAGGCCCTCATTGATGATGTTGGGAACCCAGCTAATCAGAGGAAAAACAGTGTGTGTCTTTAGCTTTTAGTGTCTCTGAGTTAGACTTAAAATTTTGATTTATTTTAATCAACAAAACACTGTACAGCTGTAAATTACATTAAAATAGCTGTGGAAAACAATGGTTAATTAGTTTGACCTCTATGGAGAACTGGCACATGTGAGCTTGTGTGGGTTCGCCTTGTGAGAGTCACATTACTGCAGGAGCTACACCACAGCAACAATGGCTCCGTCATAAATAATCTCTAACATACACATTTAGCTTTATTTGATGGGTGAAAATTTGAAATGCAAAAGAACTACATTCACATTACATCATGGAAAATACCATTTTTAAAGGACCAATGGTTTTGCCTGTTTTGGCCCATTTACTACAAATACCACATACTTCACATCTTTTTACGACCGCACTGCTGAGTTTTACAATTTCTATTGGGTTTTTTTCTGCCATTCCAAGCATCTACTGGTTTTCATTCTTTTCCATACAATATTAAAATCTATTAGCAGACTTAAGTTAGTGTAATCCATCACAGTGAACACTGTGTCTGTACCGTAATTATTGTGAAAGTTACATTATCTTTATGAAGTAATTCAGTGCAGACTTTTCAAATCAAACTGCCCTTAAACCGCATTACCATAAACTATTTTGTAACAATGTGAAAAAGGACTGCAGACCCAAATGTTAAAAGCAAATTAACACAATTCAGGCCAGTCTCAAATGTCTGCCTATTGATTTTCATACCATATGGAAATAAATGGAAATCATTCAAAATGGTCAACAAAAATGTTAAGAATACATTATTCGTAGTTGAGAAGATAAAAGTTGAGTCATTGTTCCTTTTTATGAAGACACGCATGGTATCAATGTTATCAATCTTCTCATCTAACTCTCTGCAAGAAAGCCCAGAATATCAAACGATTTCTTTAAGTATAACCCTTTGATAAAGAATGGTAACATACCAAATGAAGAACACCAGCATTATTTTAAAGAAGCGTATTTTTATGTCATTGGCCAGACGTCTCTCATTTTCTGTGTAGATTCCTTGTCGTCCTTTTAGTAAAGATGTCACTAGATTGGAAGGACGACAGAGGGGGTTATTTGAGCCCACGTACATGTGTAAGAAAGTATTTGGTTTACAGAAGAGAGATTTGAGAGCATGGAACCGACCTGCAGATATGGTCCGGTTAAAGAAGACAGGATTGGCCACAAGGACGAGCAGCATCGGTGCGTATGTGGTGATGTAGTGGGGGATAGCGTGCTGGAGGCCTTGCTCACAACTGCACAAAAATGCAACAAGCAAGGAAAGGAAGGAGTTACAAAAGCCATCAAACCAGTTTCACAAACACTTTTCTATGGACGTGAACACTGAATTGTTTAGGCATGGTTACATCTCCTTGTATTGTTGTCCGCGGTCTTTTTGGATAGTCCTGACCAGCAAAGACTGAACAACAAAGAGTCTTACTCGGAGATGGATGGGTAGTAGAGCATGGCCACTCCTTCAACACACAGCAGCACAGCCAGACCCCACGTAATCATGTGGTAGAGGATAATGGTGCTGATGGGGAAAGAAACGAGTCATGAGACTGAGCTCACAACACATGCTGCAGCTCTGTATCTGGAGGATGATTTTTTTTTTCTTTTCTGTGCAGAAAACAAATGTACTGCACAGACCGGGGAGGGAAACGTTGTTAGCTCATCGAAACACAATAAGCGTATTTCAAAAAATTGGACTCATATAGCAACATCAGACCACTTGCTTTCTCTACAACAAAATTCCAACCAGCTTCAGGGTGTTTTGCAAATGGAGAAGTGAAAGAAGAAGCATGAAATCTATAGAAGACAGTAAAAGAAAGTAAGAAGAAGGTGTTTCACATGTTCTGAAAAACGACACATTGACAGCTCAGTTTGAAGTTTGTGCTTCATCTCGTTTCTTTCGCAGGAGATGTTGAGGTGATAATGAACTGTGGCAGATGGAAGGTGAGGTAAAGAGCACCTGATTCCTGCAGATGTTTTCACCACCAGGAAGACGTCAACAGCGTAACAAAAGGTCCACCAAAAAGAGGCGCTGAAAAACAACTGGATCCACATCTGTAACACATTAATTGGATATAATATTCTTACTATACAGTTCCTAATTATAATATTTCAGTATGAGTAACTGTGGCTTGTTTTTGAGGTAACTCTGTTATCTGTGCCTTTACAGTTTCAGCACGCATTAAAACAAATTACCAGTTTTATCTGTGGAATCAGGATTTTCCAGGATCCCGCATGATTTAAATAAACAAAATGTTGTGTTTGTTTTTCCACTATAGGCCCCTTCCTGTCATCAGTCAAGCACAAAGCCGTACTTAAACAAGATATATTGTGCGTTTGCTTACATAAAGGCTTAACTGAACAGTCTGATTGTTGAAGCTTTGTCAGAGGGCCTCATACGTACCGCACTGCCAACACAGAAGACCTCTGGCCAGACGTCAGTGCTGTTGGCCACTGAGATGTGGTCAATGATGTTTGGCAGGCCCAGCCAGACGGATGACCTAACAATGATACCTGGGAGAGGAGAACAGCACATGGTCTCTTACCGAAACTGATGAGCAAATGAGACAATTCCTGCTTTTGTCAGGAGGAGGAGAGGAACAAATACACAAAAAATTAACATTTGTCTGGTCTTAATTAACATTTAAAACACATTAAAGTTCTTTTTTTTTTTTTCATTCCGTATTATTAAGTGCGTTATTTAATTAGATTCAGTCATGGAGTCCTTTTAATAGCATCTTTATATCATGGAAATATGAGCTGCCTCCAGGTGTGTTTTAAAAGGGTGTTTTCCATTTCCTACAATGCAACTCTTCAACTTCACGGTGGAACGGAAACACAGGAGCTCTCCCAGGATCTTAATGCGATGCAGACTACATGCTGTTGTGTATTTCATTTGACATTGTGTCATGGGTGTGCTTCGAGCTGTTAAATTTGCAGTGGTGAATGAATCTCACAGAGCACAGAGTGCACAGAAATACATGACTTCATCCTGTCCTCCCTTTCAGTGGGTGCAGAAGCAGAAGTGATGAATGAACAGTTCAAGTGTCTGATGCAGTGCAACAATCTGAGAGTAACCTACAGCCTTTTGTGTGCTATTTAATGTGTAACTGTTGGTTTGCTTTAAAAACAATGCCGCATTCAAATCAACATGGGCCAACAGGTAAAAATGCTTCGCAGTGTTTATGAGTCATGTCATTACTCACATGATTAATTCTTTTGCTCTGTAATGAGCTGCTTCACAACTGAAGAGCTTCAATCTACTTTGTGCAAACTTGAGATGATCAAGTTTCTAATTGAAAAAGAGTGAGGTGTTTTTTTTTACAGCCTGTATCATGACTCAAACGTTTGCTGCTCATGTAGTCTCGATTTATGCAGAAAAAAATATATGTGTATTTGTACAAAAGTTGTGTTTCATGTGTTCTCTCTGTTTGAATGAGGAAGTTCAGCAACAAAAGGGTTAAAAACTAAATATCTGCGTGCGTAATTAGATCCAGCAAGCAGCACCACGCTGAGAAAAGCTACTGTCGGCTATGACTGAAGGGTGTAGGCCCACACCAGCAGTCTGCTCTTTACCTGTGCATCCCAGTATGTCACATATACTGACGATGAACAAGATCCGCGAGGAGGACGCGGGCCTCGGCAGCGGGTACTGTCCCAGTCTCCTGTATCCTTTGCGTTTTGGCAGAATTTGCAAGATAGCAAATAAGAGGCTCAGAGCGGCGCTCCCCAGACTCAAAGCCCCGAACAAGAGCGGCTGGAAGGTGACCACGAACTCCGTCGCTGCGTCGCGGTTCGGACAGCAGAAAGTCTCCAGCCGGGGGGATGCCATGACTGGACTGGAGAGAGACAGGGGGAGAGGAAGAGGGAGAGGAAGCAAGAAGTGGGCTGCGGTGTCAGGAGAAAGAAGAAAAAGACAAGAAAGGGAGAGGAAATGATTGGGTACATGGCCCAACTCTGTGAGAAATCACGGGGTTGAATCATCATGTGCTTCCATTTAATCCCTGCAGTTGTAGCTTAACTGGGCCACAATACAAGAAACCGACAAAGGACTGTTGTGTGATGGAGCGATTTAGGTCTTGAGTTCAGCCACATTACGTTTGGATTCTTTTATTAATGTACAGTATCTCTGATGAAGATACACTCACGTACGAGTATAATAGTACACATAATAATAGCTACATACAGTAAGTCAGATGGAAGACAATAACCTACATATCACAAATAATAATTATGCTAACAACTGGAAATCAATAGAGATAATGCATCTGTAACATACAGAATATACAATTCTGTAAGTGTAGACACTGTATATTTTATTATAGCAACAACATCAATCAATCACTTTGTCACTACAGGGACATTGATTGTGCAGCAGAAAACAGAAACACTGGATAAAACACAAAGCACGTAAACATATATGAATATGAAACAGAAATGAGTTAAAAAACCTATAGAATAAGTCAAGTTATCAATGAAAACCATTAAAATATTTGGACATTAGAATCTGAATGTGCGCAAGTCACTTTTTCCACACAGAGTTTAGTTGAGAGACAACGGCGGGAATGAGAGAGTTTATTTACTGCTGGGAGTCTAACCACGATCACACCGTAGGAGAAACCGTAAAGTAGCTCAGACACACCATGATGCACATTTGATCTCTTAAAGCTCTTAAAGTTCCAAACCTGAGGAGTCTTCCATTACTTAAGCCTGTAATTGTTGACACAACTCAGTTTCTTAACCGATGAGCGGGCCAGTTAAAGGCCACCCATCCATCCCATTAGCCTCACTGTGTGTGGCTGTAAGCTGGGATACCATATAACATTAATGTTGAGCCCTCTGGAGCTGATGTGGGCCAAACATCAGCAGTGGGGAGACCCACTTGATAACCTTGGTGGCATAATGTGGACTTAACCATGTTACCATGTTGCATTTAGAGCAGCGAATGGTGCTGCCTGGTGACCTCTAGATGTACCACTTGTGCTGTATGTGAGTCATGTTTTTCTGATAACAGAATTCTGTATAGTTTTCACATGAATAACAGCATAAAACATCGTGTTATGCATTCATACATGGGAACAAACAGAATGACGGTATGCTTATATCCAGAGAGCATGAAAAGTTTGTTGAAACAGTCTTATAAAATAATTGATTTGCACATGAGCACAAAATCGAATTATTTAACTAAAGTAAATGCTTTGTGCATAAACAGAAACGAGAAGCCAACAAATTAATTAGGGTCAGTCCCACACTTAGATTCATGATAAGACGGATGAGATTTGGTGCACTTTGCTTGCGTAGGTTAGTATTAAGAGCCTGTACTTGAAATAACCACCCACCTCTCCAGTATGTATGCAGCAGACGTTCACTACGTCCAGATACAGGAGAGGTCATGCCAGCGGCTGCTTGGACAGAGATCTGAGAAAGCGGGTGGACATTTGAAGCAGATTTATTTGGGAAACAAAGCATCAAGGGCTTCCACTATTCAGTGCAACAGAGAGGGCATTCATTGAATTTGTACAATGGCATTCTAATCCATATGCACCTTCTCTGACAAGGCACAAAGTCAATTGTATGGCAAGCTTGTAGGCTGCTGCCAGAGATTAACAGCTCCCTGAGGACTACAGTCAGTGTTGACTTGCTGTTTAAACGTCTGCTCTCTGTTGCTGCCCTCTGCTGGTCTGCACATAATGTGATCGTAGCTCTCAAAACACAATATACGGTACTGGTACTGAACGTTTGGGAATAGCTGTGTGTGAAAAGATTTAGCAACTGCCATTACACATTATTATATAATATCTATAGCACGCACACTAGTGATTATTGATTTAGGGGTGTATTCCATAACACGGCTGTTAGCTGCAAGTCAAACTGGATTTATTTCATTATCAAGATATAGATATGTGTGGGAACTCCATTGAATCTTTCAGGTTGTTCCCTGCAGGGAAGTCAGAGATCACTTTCGTTTATCACCAGAGCTGCTAGAGATTCAGTGTTTTACTCAAGGACACTGAAGCAGAGCTCATTCCTGTTAACTTGGGTGCTGTGCCCTGCCTTTTGACTTTAAGGACGATCTGTCTGATTATTAGGCCACCCATCCTCACTCTGCGAAGTCTGAGGATTTCCTGTTTTTTATAAAGCAAGCCACAAAAAAACTTTAATTACGATCATTTATTATTTTCATATATGCACTTTGTTTTTCACTGTTATGTCATTTAATGTAGTTATTAAGGAGTGTTACTACTACTACTACTACTACTACTACTAACCCTAACCCAGCATTTAATAGCAAACAGTCTTTTGCATCAAAATATGCACTGTGATGGTAATGACAAGATGTATTGGTGATAAAGACAATATCTAAAAATACACTGATATGTGTTTTCTATTAAAAGAAAAAGATAAAGTCATCATACTCATTCTCCCTCTTTGAAAAATCCAGAATCTAATGAATACGCAAATATTTTGTGTTGAGCTGCTTTTATCTAACACTTTAAAAGGATAGCAACTGCTCTTTATAAATTAACTTTTTTTTTTCATGAAAATCTAGCCAAGGACATAAAATCGAAAATCACCCAAAAAGGGATTATCAATAGAAACATGACTGCAGTGTTGTCCTAAATCAGGTGCAATGAGAAGAAATATAAATAGATGTTGTATCTTTAAATGTAGGGACTTTTTAAACCAATAATTACAAACTGCCTTTACAGTAGACCACAACTTTGTTCATCGTGGACCAGCGTCCTCCCTCGACACCGCCCATCTCCTGCTGGAGAGGATGGGTGTGGACGTACAGTGTCAAATTACACACAAGTTACAGACCTGCTCAACAGGGTCCTCACCCGCCGCCTCTGCACCTTCATTGGTTGAGACCCAAACGCTACACTCCACCAGCCTGTTTCCTGCATGGCAAATACTTTGTCTGAGAGGAAGTGACATCACAGCACCGAGACCTGCCACAAATACACTGAAAACAGATGAGGCCCAAACGTGTCTCAGATGTGTTGGACACACTTCAGCCTCTATTGCAAGAACCTATGAGGCAAAACAACCGGGCCATAAAACAGCCTTTTGGAACGCCGCAGTGAAGTATGTCTGCTGGACACAAAGAGACTCCGCGAGACACTACATGTCAAAGTGGAACTGTTGTTTCTTTCTCAAACCCTTTGATGAGTGGTGAGTAGCTGCCGGCGGTATGTGCTCACACTGCAGCTGGAGTGTATTTACTGCTTCACACAGAAAGTTTCACCGTGTCATTTTAATGCATATTTTACTTGAAAGCATAAAAATATGACTGTTGTTTTTAATGTCTACACCTAGATGTTGAATCAGACTGGTCTCCACTTCATGATGCTGCCTTTAATGGACGTGTCCTCGCTCTGCAAAGACTCATTGCTCAGGTAAAGTCTGTAGGTTACATTAAGGGAATATTATACTGCATGATGATCATTATAACATGCAATTTGTCCTTTTAGGAAAAGTTTTGCTCTCTGAAAATCATCATATGTGTGGAAAAACCCATGTATTCTTTACTGAAATATGATATATTTGATGATGATATATGGATTGTTTATTTTGTTCTGTGTGTTGTTTACAGTATTTCACTGAATCTATATGTTCTGCGTATTGTTCACAGGGTACATGTGTAAATCTAAGCACTCTGGACCAGGTCTCTCCCCTCCATGGAGCATGTATGCAAGGCAACGTGGCTTGTGCTGAGCTTCTGATGAAAAATGGGGCAGATGTCAGTAAGATGTCGTCTGGCTATGCACTTTTCTTTTTGTGAATATAACTAAATTCAAGACAATTGCAAATGAAGATGTTTACTGTCTTTCTTTGAATGGAACTCCCTACAATCTGCTCTAGTCTAGTTAGGAGGCAACCATATCAATTATTACTGGGTTTAACTTTGTGTTGGTGCATATTTGCAAGAGATTAACCAAACGCACACACAAACAAGCATGCAGACACACCCACGCATGCACAATAACACATTAACAAAGCTAAATCTGCAGATACAAAGTCTGACTTGTCAAAGCACCACAGTGCACTGCATGTTTGATAGCAGATCTGCAGTAAATGTGTTAGATATATATAGATCTATGTAGTTATAGATATAATCAATGGATTTTTTTGCTACATTGAAGGTTCATAACATCTCATTATTACTTCTTATTTGTTACTTTAAATTATCATAATTTCACACCTCACATGACATGGTCACTATAAAAATAAGGTTTCTTTTCCCTGATTTGTTTAATTTTCCAGCTTTTAATTACATTTTTTTGAATTCCTGGTGAATTGTCTAATATACTTACCCGCGTCAGGTAAACAGTTCAACGGTGGATGGACAAACTGCCCTGTCAGAAGCTTCGGCCCGGGGCCATGCGGCCTGCGTATCGCTGCTCCTTCAACATGGAGCGACTCCCCTGGGGACGAGCCAGACCAGCTCTCCAATTCACAGAGCTGCAGCGAAAGGTTAGAGGTCACATTCCTCTGCATATGCACAGATAATCTATGCTGAATCAGTTCAGTCAGTCACTACAAGATGCACAAAGAGTGCCAAAACATCAGAAAAGCTCAGAGAAATGTATAATGTATAACAAAATTGTCTGTGCCGTTGTAGCCTACAAAGTAAAACGATTGCATATTCTTGCCAAGAGCCAGCAGATTTCAAAGCAAAGCCTTTCACATACAGCACTTCTCATTGTGATGATTCTGGTAACTCTGTCTAGGTCACCCAGAGTGCATTGAGCCTCTTGTTCAGTATGGTGCAGATGTGGATCAGTATATCGACCAGTCAGGTTTCCCTCTGCACGTTGCCTGCTCCAATCAGCATCTGAGCACTGTGAGGAAACTGCTTCAACTTGGTAAGAATGCCTTTAATTTTAACTCTTAACCTCTCCAAAAAATGTGTCTTTTAGGTTGAGGAGGGGGCTATCAACTGTAATAATATTGGAGTTGTATCACAGTGCAGTAACGTTAGTAATGTCACTCTGTAGGATAACACACAGGACATTTCTTTGTCTTTGTGGCAAACGATTGGAATTCATACTTTCATTCATATAAAACATTTTCCTTATTTGGAGTAATAACAATGCTAGGGAGGAGTTACCACTTCAATAGGTCTCGACATGTTGGGTGTAATAGGGTCAGAAAAAAAGCAAAAAAGTATTTAAAGGAAAAAAAATGGTTAATTTTGCAATTATTATTATTATTTTTTACACATACAGCAATGGATTCTGAAACAACAAACAAAGAGGATGTAAAGCCAACAAAACACTAAATAATACTGCAACTCAAAACCATGGCAACTTGTGTCCAATGGTGGAAGAAGTACTCAGATCATTTACTTAAGTCAAAGTAATAATACCACAGAGTAAAAATACTCAGCAAAATGTATTTAAAGTACCAGAACTAAATTACAGTGATGATCGGCCCCATGGTAATGATACCTGTACTAATTATGATGATCCCTTTCTGAGTATTGTATTATTATATACTGTATATTATAGTATTAGATCTTTATTGGTTCATTCAATAATGTGTAAGCAGCTATCTAAAACTGAGCTGTTTGAAATGTAGTAGAGTAGAAGTATAAAGTGCCAGCAAAAGGACATTTTAAAGTAAAGCACAAGTACCTCAAGGTTATACTTCAATACAGTACTTGTGTAAATGTACTTTCCGCCCCTGGCTGTTTGACATGGGGTTCTGCATGTGTAAAATTCATGCTGTGTTTTACTTCAAGTTAAAAAACCAAATTTTTGGGCTTACTGATTTGAATATTCATGACCTGACTAAATGCAGTCTAGCTAGGAAACGGCCCCACGTCTTTTATGTAAGCAATAAAGAGGCTCTACTGTAGAAGAAGGAAAGCTTTAACTGTCAGAGACTCTCCTCAGCAGTTGTGTAATGTGAGGACATCGTGCCTCATTAGTCTCTGCTCTCCTTCAGGTGCCAGTGTGAACAGCGGCATGTGTGGTGACTCGTCACTGCACATCGCTGCCCGTCTGTCCAGCCCTGAGCTGGTGTCTGTCCTGCTCGACCACGGGGCCGATCGCTCCCTCAGGAACTCAGAGGGCAAGCGGCCGCTGGACCTCGCACCTCCAGACAGCCTGGTGGAGAGGCTGTTGAGACAAGCAGGAGGTATTCAATCCAAACTAAACAAGTAGCCTCACTCTGGGGGATTTTCATGGCCTTTACATTCATCTCTCTAACATGGCTCCTGCTCCTCTCTTGATGCCTGCCCCAGGAGTGCCTCCTCTAATGCAGCTGTGTCGGCTGCACATCAGGAAAACTGTGGGCAAGCAGAGACTAGGTAGGATACACGACCTTCACCTCCCCACAAAGGTGAAACTGTATCTCCTCTACCAATCAGACCCAGGGAGAGAGCCAATGCACAATGAGTAACTCGGCCTTTCAATGTCAGATTCTGAGCATTTCACGTAGAGGTCAGTAGGGGGTGTACTTGCATTATCTTGTAGTGAGAACTCTCATTCTCCTTTGTGACAGGCCTCTGTAAACAATCTGATTCTCAAGATCAACCTGGACTTTTATGTGAAGTCTTGGAGCAACTTTTCATCATTAAATACTCCTAAACAACAAGATGTACAAAATGAGAATATGGGCTCATAATGGTCTAATACACGTTGCAAGATTTATGTTAAATAAAGTTGAACATACTGAAACAATATTTCTTATATTACACACGCTTCCACATTCAGCTCATATTGTAGTTTTTATTTAAAGAAAAGCTGTGAATGTTTGTGTTTTCGATGCTGCTGTATTGGGATTGTTACGTTTAGACTTACAGCACATTAAACTTACCCTCATATGAAATCCTCTTCATGTCTGGCACATGTCGTCCCTGCAGAATTCCTGGAAATGGTTTAGCGTCTTTGATCCTTGCAATTCAAAAAAACATGTTAGTAGATGAGCTGACAACGCAGATAAGTCGTCATTTCCAAAGTGAGACATTTTCAAAGCTGAACACATCACTGGAGAGGCTGGATCACCTTGATTGATTACACAAATGTATTTTTTTTTATACTGTAACTATCATGACTAAATAATCAAAATGAGGCATAATTTCTTGATTCTTTCATATTAAAGATATCAGATGACTTAGGTGCCTCCCCCAGGCTGGACGGGAAAGATATCAGCTGGGTTTTTTTGAGTTTCATCTGTCATATGTAGCTGCTACGTTTTCCAATTATTTCAAGCATAGTCATCCTCTAGATAACCAGTAATTATGAGTCAGCATCCAAAGCACAAAAAGCACCAGAGGTTTGAGGCGCTAAAAGAAGCTTTTTCTTTCTTTTCCAGTGCGTACTTTTATTTTCCAATGTGTTGCGTTTTATTGTAAAGCACTAATGAAGCATTATCAAATACTGGTATAAATTATTACTTTACTGTTATACATACGGCTTGTAATGTATGGCTATGTATGGTATGACTGTATACTCTAATTTGCCCACAGATTATGTTTAAATAGAGACAAAAAATATATATAAATGTATCTGCATACAGACTGCGAATCTAATGTCAAGGGTTTGTGGTTGTACACAGGATGTGTTGAGATATTCTGCAAATGATTCTGTGAAAAATCAGCTGTTTCCCCAGAGTCCACAGAATATATATTTAAGAAAAAAAGAAATGCATGGCACAAGGATCAAGCAAAACAAAATAAACAAACAATGCGTGAACACCAAATGCATACAGAAAAAAAGAAGACAAAACACATCCTATATATATAAAAAAAAGTGACACAGTGACAAATATTCATCGTATGAATGAATGTTTAACCCAGATGAGAAAAGCCACAGGGATGTAGTCCTACATCAACGTAATGAATGCTCTTCCCTGTGCCCGTCTGACAAATAATAACCTGATGAGAGAGGGAAGCAGTAAGATGAAGCAATGATCTATACAGTTTTATTCCCTTAATTCAGCTGATAGAAACCAAAGAATTCAACGTTTTATTTAGGTCATCACTCTCAATTGCCTAAATCTAGTATTTACTATGTGCTGGCTGAATTCATGTTAATCATGTGTTTATCCACAGCCTGAAGCAGGAGCATGCAATGCAAAATAGATCCATCTTCTCTTCCTGATTCTCTCAATAGTTTCGTCCACACAAGTCACAAAAACATTGAGCGTGAGTGAGGCATCATTGGTAATGTTTCCAAAGCTCCTAGCAGCCTGTCAGCTGTCACCCTCCTCACCCAAAACTCTTCCAAGGGGTCACTGACCTCTGACCTGTGTGTTTGTCTGTGCATAAGGCCAATCAGTTGGGCTGACAGTAAAAAACAGGTTTAGGATAGATAGAAAATAGAATAGTGAAGATAGAGGACGGAGAATAAACCTTTTCAAATAGTATTCTCTCACTTGTTATGGAGCTGAGTGATGTTTGCCACCACTGTATTATAAGCATCCATCTCCATAGGTCATTTGTGTGGTACCACAGTTCACCGTGAACACCAACATCCTCTTCATGGTGACAAAAGTAACAGTTGCTCAACTCACCTCTTCCCTTCTTGTTAAATGCAGCGCTCATTAACTCTCCATCAATCTCCCCTGTCCCATTTTGCCACTTGAACTAAATCATCGTCCCCTCAAACATCGCATGAGTGCCCGGGAGCCAGCCGCGCACTGAACCAGGTTTCGATTTAACTGGTGTTTAATGTTAAATCAATACTGTGGAGGAGCCTCTGACTTCTGAAGCTGCTGGGAAAGTAGACGTACAGTATCCACTGCAATTACTGTAATTGACAGTAAATGACATATAGACAACCAGGTGAGACGAGTCTCTAGTAATCAGTGCCAAATGGTCGCTCAAATAACTAACTGCAGCCATGTAGCCTGTTTTGCTCTGTGCAGTGTGTCTGAACGACCTCCCAGGTTCAGTCAGGTACTGTGTGGCACTCAGATGCACTTAAAATCAACCCACCTATGTGTGATACCAAAGCTTTTACTTTTATTCTCTAGAGGCAAGCACACCATTAACCCCCATCCTTTTTTTGTGCATAGGCACTTACTACCTAAATAGCACAAAAATGCATTTCTTACTGAGGGTTTAAGTGAAACACCTAATGCAAGTTTTACATCCAGCGCACAGTCTCTTAAAACGATCCAATTCCTTCTACAAACAGCTATTAATGGAGAGGTTTCACAAGAAGAAGAGGGAGCCATGTGAAGGGCTACCACTAAAACAGAACGAGTTATAGAACAAGCTACACAATGCAATCTTTAGGGAATAAACATTTTGCGGCGCCCAGAACAGCCCAGTGTTTATAATCAGCGTAGGATTAGTTTACTCGTTATTGCATGAGTCATTCTAATCAGCCCTCGTATGCGAGCAGGCACCATCTACTGCGAACAAGCTGCTGATGTTGATGCCAGACAACCCTTATGTGCACACATCTAATAACCCAATTGCAATCGTTCCTTGCGCGGTGGCTCACGTCCTGATTGCTCCGAGCTGGATCTTGATAGATATCAGTGCTTCCTACTAAGCTACAAGTGGGTTGTGCCATGTCCTTGTACTCGCCAGTAATTGCTTTGGTATTTTTAGTTTGCCAGCGTCGGGGTAATTAAAACAAACAGAGGAGATAGTGGAGACAGAGATCTCCTGTGGCTCCTTGGTCTGAGTGTGGAGGTCATACACTGCAATGTTTTCAATTAGACACCTCTGTACTAATGAGGGTTTATTAAAGAGTGTGAATACTTATGCAAAGCAGGACTACTGAGCGACTGAAACATCTACATCTCTGTATAAAGGCGGGCATGTGGATGGTCTTTTTCTCTGACTGACTCTACAGGGAGAAAAAGCATCATAATGTTCAACAAAATTAGATAAGTTGACAAAAAGTGTTTATTTTATATTCTGTAGATTTATACAATATAAAAAAATTGTATTATGATCACAAAAATAACCATTTTTAACGACATATTGTGACTTCTGCAATAAATACACATTTATTTTTCCATCATGAGTCTTAAAAAATACATTAATTAATTTGATGTCACATTATTAAAAGTGTCTCTGTTGTATTTACTTTCAAGTGCCCGAAAAGAGACAAGTACAATCTCGTCGTATAGTAACTCCACAACAACTCACATGTCCCTCAAGTCAGCCCTCCTCCCCTCCATGACAGCAGCCTGTGAGGAGGGCGGGAGAGGGGAGGGGACGACCGTCCCTCAGGTGGTCCACTGTGGTCCCGGTGGAACAGTCTGTGTTCGACAGATGCAGGCGGAGGGAGCGGTGGCAGGTCAGGATGGCTGCTGGGAAGTATCCAGTCGGAACAGAAACAGCAGGTTCAGCACCACGAGGACCAGCACCAACCCAATGAGAACCTTCTGCACCCACAGACACGTATTCAGCTTCTGCTCCAGCCGGGAGTTGCAGGCCATCATTCGCATGAGCTGGTGAGATAAAAACTGGTTCACTGACCTGGTTTATCAATGTAACACCGTTATAATGAAAATCATGGAAACAAATCAGGCTATTAGAGATGCACCAGTAAATAAAAGGAATAGTTTGACAGTTTGGGAAATATACTTATTCGGTTTCTTGTCAAGAGTTAGATGAGAAGGGTGATGCCAACCTCATGTCTGTGCGATAAGTATGGAGCTGGAGCATGGAGGCAATTAGCTCAGCTTTACATAAATACTGAAAGCAAGGGAACACAACCAGCCTGGCTTTCTCCAAACTTCAACTTCTTTAATACATAAACAGAAATGCAAAAACAACAATATGTGGTTTTAGGGGGAGTTGAGTGTCCCAACGAGTTCCTGTGGAACAACAGGTGAGTGCAGTGACTTCCTAGAGTCTTGTTGTCACCATGAGGTTGTGAGTAAATCAGCAGAGAGGCCACACAAGTGCTGAGTGAGCGCTTAAACTTGTTTGTCAAGAAATAGTTACAGCAAATAGTTACAGCTCTTCCAGCTCCATAGTTAACACACAAACACATGTGGTATCGATTTTCTTATCTAACTCTCTGCTAGAAAGCAAATAAGCATTTCCCAAAATGTCAAACTATTCCTTTAAGAATGTAAATGTATGTGACTTTGGTAGTTGTACCAAACGTTATACACTCAGCCGACACATTATACTTAATGACGTGAAATTTAAGTTAGTGTCTGGGTGTATGTTTTTGGAGTATGCAATAAAAATACAAAAATCATACATCTTCATTGATGCAATTCAACTTTCAGAGTCCTTGATCTCTTAAGAGAATGTTAAGTGTTCAATTCACACAGTAACATTGAACTATAGCGTGTTTTGGTGGTGGTCAAAAGTACATCAATGAACAAATATATTGTAAGTTAAAGATAGCAATCTTCCACCAGAACTCACCACTGTACTTAATTCCTGCTGCCCGCTGGTCCCCGTCTCCACAGGGCTGTCCCTGAGAGGACTCACTGTTGGTTTAATGCTCTCCAGAACATGACAGCGCAATCTGTGTGGAGAGTCACAATCCAATGAGCAGAGGCCATCAGGAAGTCCACGGTCACAAATGTAGTGAGAGCTATGTGGCAAGAGGCCATCACCAAGAGAGTACAAATACTTACACATATTTACTGACATGTCTAAATAAGGAGCACAGATGCGTACCTGTGTTCCATGACCTTGGTTTTTGGTACTTCTTTCCAGAACTGTGCAAGTTCTTGTGATCCAGCGTTGTCCATCTCGGCAGCCATGACCAAAAATCTGTCCTGTGGAGAGGCCTGAGAACCTGCGCGAAAACATTCAGGGCAACATTAAACCCCGAAAAATTCATGCCAGCCGATACATTAAGGGCAAAAATGTTGTTGCTGCTTGTTGTGGGTCTAAAATCCTTGATGGATATTCACATTTTTGTAAGAAAATATTGTTTTGAATCCCATTACATAAAACAGAATGGGTAGGGTTAGATATTTTTCAGTAAACATGACAGAAGATTTCAAAATTGCTGTTTAAATCAATAACAAATCCAAGGTAACTGACTGACTTGGTTCAGAAACAGAAACAGAGTCTTGGTTAAAAAAAATAAGTCAGTGCTAGACATGACAGTATTAAAAAAACAAAAACACTACAGCATAAAAGCTAGGAAAAAAAGCAAGCCTAAAATAGGTAGCGCTGAGTCCTCTGAGTTATATGCAGCACATCATAACCTATAGCTGACATTTCAATGCTTGAAGGCCACAAAACGTTTTAACTCGCACAGCGCTGTCAGTTGTCTGATGGTTTGTTTTGGGGAGATGATTCTTTCATCACTCTTGAAATATGCATGTCAGGCAAAGAAAAGTGGCCGCCGGCACTTTGAGCAGGTAATAGACTGGACCATTTGATTATTCTGAGGTTCAGCATCTGCTGTGAGTGAAGCAGAGTGCAGAGCTAAAGTGCAGTACCTCCATGTAAGGACACCACTATATCTACTGAAGCTCCTGGTTCACAGCAGCTGCTACTGGGCTTCACTCTGTACTTCTCAGGTGCTGTGGTCCGTACCTGTGGAGACACCAGAGGCACTTTTAATAAACAATATTTCTTTTTAATAATGAATGAAATTGTCAGTCTATGAAATGTCAGAAAATAAGGAAAAATGCCCATCACTATTTCCCACAGCTCATGTTCACGTCTTCAAAATGTTTTATCTGACTAACACTCTAAAAACCAAAAGAAATAAAATTTACAATAATATAGAAATAGCAAAAAGCAGCATTTTGAGAAGCTGCGACCAGTGAATGTTTGTCAAAACTGTTTTTCATTTTCTGTTGATCAACTAACAGATTTATCAGTCTATTCTAATCATTTCAGCATTAATTTATTGTAGCAGCGTACAAGATATTCGTAAAAAGATATTCTGTCAACTCACAAACTTAAGCACACAAACATGCACGTGAGCACCTTCACAAACTCACCTTAAAGGCCACTTGATTTTTGGTCACATTGCTCAGGACAATGAGGCTTTTTTTCTCGGTCTCTCCAGAACCAAAGCTGAGCTCCTCCGCGGGGCTGGAGGTACAGAGAAAACACACATTGCAAGACAGGAGCATTAGAAAGCTGTCTTTTTTTTTGCGCTATAGTCTCTATTAGATGCACAGATACAACTGCTAGATGCAGACAGGAGTTCCCATTTGCTTCACTGCATGTTTTGTTGTTTCTCTCTTGTGTATCTTATTAATACAGATTGGGCTGCTACAGTTCCTTGCTGCCTGTGTGGTGTGATTATCCTGGGACTTGTTGCTATTTCTGCTACACATCACCTTAACTACCTGCTTCAGTGAGTCTTTCCTGAAGGATGATATAGTAACAATATTTTGGAGCTAAAAAAGTAAAAAATAAAAAGCATACTTTAAAATACAGGATTTTTTAAAAGTATGTTTAAATTAACCTAAATGAGGTCGAAAATCAATAAAAAAACCTCCCATAGCTGAATTACCCTGCCAAGCGGTTCTCTGGGACAACACTGAGTTGCAGGCTCCTGTTGACCACCTGTTTGTGGTGATTTTATTTTTCATTTCATTCAGAAGAATTCACCACAGATGTTTTGACAAAGGATCCCTTTAACAACACTGGCAGACAAGACAGGTAATACTGCAGGACCCTCATTAACGCCCTCATCAGTCCAGTTGATAATGTTCTTTTGTGTTGCATATTCCCACTGAATCATATTACCACAAACCAACGGACACACAATTGATATGGAGTTGAAACAATTAGATTAGATGATCGACCTGTTTGTACAGTTGATAATGCAGCCTCGGCCTCAGCAGAGTTACCATTTTGTGGTTTGCAGATTTCAAGATTTCCACAGCTACTGACTACATTTCTTCAAACCTTTCTCAAAGCCTCCCATATGCTGCGTATTCTTGACCCATATGGATCTCTCTCAGGTTTTCGGTTGGCTTAAAAAGCCACATCTGGGTGCCCTTACAGGCAATAGGAGGAATGAAACAGTATTATTATCAGGTTTAAAGCCGAACTGAAATCACATTTAGTCATTCCTTCTTGCAGTAAAAAATTAAACTTTTAAGTTTTATCATTAAGCTGACCAGCTAGCTAACTATGTGCCCTGTAAACTGACGTTAGCAGTACCTGGTTAATGTTTTTTTGGTGGCTTGTTCCAAAAGCTATGGTGCAGCTAGATAAGGAGGAGACGCTAACGCTAGAACACTAATGTTACTGCTTAATGCAAATATGGTCTAAAATAAAGCGATATGACTGGCTGTATGGAAGCAAGTTGGACGGATACCAGTATTCAGACAAATTAATGCAAAAAAATAAAATAAAAGAAATGGGGGACACCATCATGAATGATGTTTCTGATTTTGTCTCAAAGGAGAACACGGGACATGTAATTTACAGAGCATATGTGTGTGCTGTAGCAGAAACATGCAATTTAATTTCAGTTAGACGTCAAGCAGGATAGAGCTCTGATCATGCATCAGAGCTGTGAAATCTAGAGCCGAAGCAAATCTGTGGCTTATAATCTAGGGATGAGGCACTTTGCTTCGCTCTCAGACACTCGATGCTTCTTCTTCAAGTTTTCAACAGTCTAACTTGGCTATAAATAGTATGTGATTTGATGAATTCAGCCTCACTGAACATGTATTGCACTGAGGACTTCAACTTTGCCGAGAAGGAACTAGCAAATGGGTTATAATATCGGCCTTGTATGTAAAAAGCTTCTCATTGATGCGGCTTGGCTATGTTTCATGGACTAAAACTGCTAAGAACAAAGATTTATTTTTTCTTTTTAAGTCTTCGTGTTTTCTTTTCCCCAGTAAAACAGCTGTAGAGTCTGGCACTCGCTTGAGCTCAGAGTGAGTCTCCGGGCTCTGGAAACCTTTGGCAAACACAAGATCAAAGCCCCCTACTCCCCTCTAAAGCCCACAGCCTCGAATTAAGGCTAACACAGCTCAGAAACATAATTGCATTTAAGGCTCATTTAAATCTGTTTATCACTATAATTCACAGCCCAGAGCTGTCAAAATCCTCACATCAAAGCTGTTACTCTGTAAAAACAGAACTCAACGGACATTATTCATGAAAATGAGGAGCAATATCATACAGTGTGTGAATGCACTGCTAAGTATTTACCCAGAAACCAACCAGATCATTGTGTGATTGCTGTACTCCTTTGCAATACACTGCTTTTGAAGTCAACACCCTCTGTGCAATCCAGTGAATGCTCAATTAAAACACATGATGTGTTTGGCGACATGTGCAAGAGGTGACGAGTGCTCCTTTTTTAAAGGTTCATTGATCATTGGATCAGTGACTCTCACTGAACAACTGATTTGTAGCATCCCTAATTCCAGCCCACGTGTGACCAGATCAATTGGCAGTAAAAGGTACAAACACATCAATAATGACTTTAGGCTTGGAGCCAATAAGTGAAGAGAACATTTTTGTCAATATATACAGGGCAATTAAAATGTGTCTTTTTGCATATGGCTCCTAAATACACAAGTTTATTAGGATCACCTAGCTAAAACTAATGCAGTATTAATACAACAGTCTTACCTTCATGAAGGCTATAATGTTCAGTTGTTGTTGTTTTAGCTAGGTGTACCTGATAAACTGGAAACTGAGGGTACAATCACAGTGTTAAGTCAGCCACAGTGCACCTGAACAAGCTTTGGGGTGTCTTGCTCAAACTGGATTGGCATACATTTTGGGAGCAGAGGATGCACTACACACCCATCAGTTCTGGGCATCAATCATTTGGTGACCAGTTGACCTCTCTGGCTCCCACACACAAACTAGTTCTAATTGCAGTGTGTCAAGAAGCTGGATTGTGTGCACATACGACCCCAGGTGAAGGACAACAAGACTGGATGCTTTAACACCTAACCTGTTTGTTTCAGTTTAAACTAACACTACTACAAGTGGCAGGTTAGTGCAGTTCGGCGTTTACATTGAATATGAAAAACATGGTTATTTATATCCTTGAATACATGATCATTACAGTATGCAGGTTCCTGTTTTATGAAGTCTGCCTGCTAATGTGTCTTGATTTCTCACCATCTCAGCCTCTATGTTCTGTACCAACAAAGAATGTTTTTCCATCAGAGTACTACATGTAGCATTATCCAAGTTTCTCAAAACCGGGATAATGTCTTGTCCAGGTTTCTGAAACCAGGATATGACGTTTACATGCGCAACAGACAACCAGGATACTCTAAAAACCAGGATACTAGTGTCCATGTAAACTCACACAATGACAATGTTACCATGCAGGTATAATGTTTACCATGTAGTTTTGTGTTTAGTGCTAATTATCAAATGTTAACACACTAAGTACAGCTGAGGCTGATGGGAATGTCATTAGTTTCATAAACTGATGTATTGGACAAAAACCTGATGATGGTACAAAAATGATGATGGAGGATGTCTACCAGATTTCATGGTAATTGATCCAACAATTAAGACATTTCACCCAAAACCCCTAATGTGAACCTCATGGTGGCACTAGAGGAAAAGTTAGATGTTTACCAGTCATTGGGATTCATCCTCTGGGGAACATGAATGACTGCACACAATTATCTGGCAATCCATTTAGAAGTGAAATATTTCAGTCTAGACCAAAGTGGCCGACCAACCGACCAACCGACACACTGACAGTGCCATCCCTAAAGCCACGCTGGCTAAAAACAGCATACAATGGAAAAGGAGAGGTTTTCTGCACAATGATATTTGCAGGCTCCCAAAAACTTGAATGATGCAATGTCAGGCAAACATCCATGTAATCAAAACACAGGCTAAGCTGTATTTACAGACAGAAATAAAAAAAGACAGCTCCACCGACAAACAGGAGATCACATAATACAAAATAACACCAATTATCCCGAAACAATTCATTATGTACATAAAAAAACTTTATGTCCTAAAGAAAGGTCTGTAGCAAGCATGTCCTGTATGAAATGTGCATGCAGACAACTTCTTCTTTTCCATCCTAAGTGCAATGCAACCACGATCAGCTGAAAGGGAAGTACAGACATACAGGCTGACGACAACATGAGTTGAATGACCTACCTAACATCTAGCAGGGGGCCTTTGAAGGTGGTCAGTGGCTTCCTTGCTCCTTTGGTCCTGGCGCTTGTGTCTCCTTTATCATTGTCCTCTGCCCTCAAACTGTCTTCCAGGAAATTCACCTGAAACAACAAAGAGCACTTAATTAGAAAAGAGACTCAGAATACTGATAACGTAATCATGTGACCCTTATCCGGTTCCTCCCATGAAAATGAATTGTTTGACCCTTGCCCTTCATGCGGAGAAAGCTATCAGTTAATGAAGCTCTATAAATAAATGGTTCTTGTGAAGTAACGGTGAAGCATTATGTTATCAAAATAGAATCTTCCTTGAAAAACGTATTTTTCCTTTTACTGAGAAATCCCCATGATGACCCTTGTTCCTAGTAGTCTCCAGGAGTCGTCCCTCTCAGAACAGCACAGAACAAGAAGCCACATGCCCATTTGACCATGCAGAACCAAAGTAACTCACAAACTCCTGACTTTTGACAAAACAAAAAGCCATGAACAGAAATAGTTCAACCAGACCAGAAGTCATAATATTACTTTCACTTCAGCAAAACATCAACAAACTTTGACCCAAATCATCTACAGACAGATCCCAAGATCATATAACAGCTGACAGGATAGAAATTGTGAAACATCTGCATGAGCGGTGGACATTATAGATAAAAGAAAGAGAATTGGGGAAATGGATGCTTTCACAGTGTGGCTGCCACCACATATTGTGTAAAACAGATGGGAGAGTGAGCACATGATGTGGAGGGGGGGTGGATGGAGGGTGGGAGGGGGCAAAGGTGAGTGGACTCTGCATGTGATGGGAACATTTGTGACTCAGAGGGGAAGTGTGTCATTTGCTGTGATAGGCAACAAAACATGTCATCTTAATTTCAATGTCTGACTGTCATGTGACTGCCACAATGAAGACATCAAGAGATAATCAGCTGCTGATGAAATGTCTCTATTTATTTGTCATTTTAAAAGAGAAAGCTTAATACAATTAGGTAATAATGTAACTAGAAATTAGTAAAACATGCTCAAATTTTAATTAAAAATTAGACTTTGGAATAGTAGGCTGTGGCATACAGATTTTACAATTAAAAGTACAGTGTTTTGGTGAGAATATGCTTTTGCCATATCCGTAATGGTCATACAGAATTCCATTATAAATTAACAAAGAACAAAATAAATGGCAATTTATTCTGAGAAACAAATTAATTAAAATTGAACACTTAGACTATAATAATCATGTACAAAGAAATAATGCATCTAAAATTAGAGAACGTCATGATTTCTACACATTGTGTGTAAGATATGAAATGCACAGACAAAGAAATCATTAAAGATTTGACATTATCCTAAACTGAAAGATTAGTGAAATGTTCATAATGAGGAGTGTCTATTGGTTATACAGTACATATTAAAAAGGTACAAAGCAAAATTGTCTTCATATTAGCACTCTGCAGAGTCACAGACCTGGTATAGGATGATGTTAGAGGATAAGGCACAGAGGGCTTTTGTTAAAAACTTGCCTCAAAGGCAAGCATGGTAAAAGATTTAGTGCTGAGGGTTGATGACTTGGTGTACTGTAATATAACAGTAATTAAGTTAGTCGCTTTTAATCTGAGGTGAAATTGTTAAAGGGCAGTAGTGACTGTGCAACTTCTTCTCTTGAGCTGCATATACTGTGAACTAGGAGTGTCTCGTTTGGTTCAGTGTTTACATGATATTGTGCAAAATGTAGGCTATCCTTCATTTATCCTACATCCCTTGATAACAAAGTCAAAAATGTTGTGGATTTTAAACAGTGCAATACAATTTAGAGGGTCAAATTGAAATGTGAGGTCCAAGACAGGTCAAGGTTTGAACATGTCCAGGGGTAGTGATGGCATCAGTCGACTGTGAGGGAGGTGTACTCACGATAATTCAAGAGTCACGTGAGTACACCTGCCTTTCCAGCCTGTTGAAATCTTCGGGACTCTGAGCTCCTTGTATGGGTGTGATCCTACACTGCCTTACCACCTCCAGCCCTTGTTTCAAAACAGAAAGAAAGGCAATTAGCTTCCTGAAGCCATCAAGTTATCAGCACAGTGCTGCCTGGAACCCAGAACAATTCAGGTCAGGATGGGTAGTGGTTGTGGAGGGGGAGAGTCTCTTGTTTATTTAGACAAGATGGATCAGAAGTCCTGTGGAATGCATTCAGACAGGCTTGAGGTGGCGACAGGTATATTAACACAGTTCCACAGGTTTAGTCAGTTAGTTTAATTCATAATGCCTGATGAAACTCATTCACTCAGCGTAAGCAGAAGTGGAGATTTGAAAACATAAAGAGGCCGTAGACACTACTGATTAACCGTTATAACAATTACAATTCTCTTAAGCTCTCATATTAACCTCTTATCACTGCTCAAGTACTTAACCTTTCTTTACATTGTGTTTGTTTTCGATACTCTTGATTGATTTTTGGTAAATCAAACAGGATAATAACTTCCAGTCAAAACTATGAGTTTGTAAGGAAGTTACTGTGCAGGTGGTGTTATTTAGTAGGTGGTATCTAGTAGATAACATCAAAACCTTGAATGAATGAGCTTCTTGGCAAAAGGTGGGGTTCATAAATTTTCCGGACTTCAGTTATGATTAGTATGTAACCTTCAGCCAGTGGCAGTATTAGAAGCAATATAAATAAACATTCATTTTAACCACTATACAATTCGCCCTTCAATGTTTTAAGGTGTCACTGCAGAGTGGTTGTGTTTCTCAGGCTAAACTGAAAAGTATATTCCCCTTTCCCACAGAGCTGACTCAAATGTTTTGATATCTAGTCTGACACCTCAGAGGACTGCAGTGCTTTTTAAAATATAGTCTAGTATCTGGAGATGAAATGAAGCCAATAATGATCTAATAAGGAGCTATGCACTTTTTCTCTGGGGTTATGCAGAAAGAGTGCGAGGTGATTCCATGTTTAGATTTTACAGTAAGAACATTAACAAACTTGTGCCTGTAGATTGTTGCTGAGGCTAACAATTGACTTGATTTGCATATCTCTACTTTGTAAATCTAAATCTGTTGTGCATGACCAATGTGGTATTTATTAACAATGGGAGCACTGTTTGTTTGTTGGGGCTTAGGAAGCTCATGGGAGTAGCTCTGGGTGATGCAGCACCGCTAGGTCCCTCCAGTAGATATAGTTTGTGTCCAATAGGCAGCAGGCCACAAACACCCTCAACAGCAGCTATTAACTACAGCACAGTCATGTCCTTGTCCTCGCATCAAATGTAGGTTAACCCCAAGTCCCCTGCTCCCTGACTATGACAGCAAAACAAAAAAATATCTGTAACAGCTACAACACTAAATAACAACAAAGTTAAAAGAATAAATAACCATGGTTGAAAACAAGATGCACCAATATAATTTAGGCATTCCTCGATACCGTGTATATCCTTAGATGACCCCTTTTAATGCCCTCCATCTATTTTCATGCAGGCTTTCTTCGCATGCGGCTAGCCAGAAACGAGGCTAAATAGATTATGAGGCCAGGGCTGCACTGTCCTGTAGGAAGGGAGTAGTGTAATATGAGTAATATGTGACATGCAGTTTTTACTGCGAGGACGTAAAAATTGGTGACACCAGAGTGAGACATTGACAGTGCAGACATATTCAAGATAAAGCCTGTGGGGCATCTCAGTGAAGGTGTTACACTGGGGCTGAGCACTGCTGCTTGGCAGGCATTGGAATCTAGCTACAGCAGGGAAGAGCTTAAGTAACTGACTCGACAACCTCTGTGGACCATTCGAGGAGCTGAGAGGATGAAAGAACCAGAGCGCTGGCTATGATGCACGGGCTTTGTTGGCAGGATTTAATTGCAGCCAAAGACATTAGGAGTCACCTTCACCGAGACAATGAGCAAGAGCTTAACGTCTTCCAAATCAGGGCATTACTTGCCACTTAATTCACAGTTGTCTCCACGGAGCGGTCTGATTACATGCTGTAATCTCAGGCTCAACTTAAAGAAAGTGAGTGAAAGAAGAGCAGAACAGGAGGAATCTCTGAACATATGGCATCTAATTTGACACGTATGTAAGAGATGAGCACCACTGCCTGAAATACCAGAATCAGAATTAATCAAGACTCAGTCAATCTCAGCTCACATTCCACATGAGAGCGGCTACACTGACAACAACAGAAACACTGGTCCTTCTAACTATATTAGCTTTAATATAATTTTATTCAAAAATATAACACAACGCATACTTATACTGTGTCCTGCCAAAGTGGAGACTTACACAACCCACAAGGAGCAGTCCTGCCTTATATTGTAGTGAAATTGAATGGTGCAAAATGGTAAAGACATTTTTTCATTAAGGTTTAAAATTCTGAAAGGACTGATAATGACTAGATATAAACTTGAGAGAAAATGTACCTTTTTGGGCTTTACCGCAACCTCAGAGTTGAAGCTGGACTCAAGGGCATCTTTGCCCTCCATTTCACCCTCTTTGCTCTCCGTCTCATCCTCACTAACAATAGGTCCATTTTCACAGATGGGCGTTTGGAAGTCGTCATCCGGAAGAGGCGGGTAGCTGTACTTGAAGGGGTCCTGGAATGTAGCCGAATAAGTTACATCACTACACGTATGGTTTTTAAAGCGTGTACAATGTTGATTTAAATGAAGGACGTCGTACTGAAGGCCTTTGATAAGTGCAGAAAGACCCATGACTTGCATATAAATGAATACAATGATATGGCTTAGGCAAGGGAAATTCTGTCAAATAATCAAACTGTTGTTCATTTACTGAAGAGATGAAGTTAGATTTCCCTGTTAATGTCAACTGACAAATCTGATCAACAATATTAAAGATTTCAGAGTGGCACAAACGCTACTCACTACTAGCATATTTCTTTAAATGGTTTATAGTCAGAATTTGACATAATTAAAGCTTACACAACATGATTGTGCATCACACCATCATTACAATACGATCCTACTGAGAGATGTTAAACATTTGAATTTGTGACCAGTTGTAGTAACTACTGCATCTTTTGTTTGACAGACATTGATTAGTGCACAATATGAGAATATTTTGTTGTAATGTTGAATATAACTCATATAGAAAAACATAATAACATACCGTTCCACCCATGTGAGGTGGCAGATACTCTGGGCCTATGAAGTTCTGGATCTCAGATCTGGATGCAAACTTGAGCTTGCTGATTGCCTCGGGACCCAACCACGACTTCACAATCTTCCACGCAGCTGAAATAGAGACATGATTATGCTCAAGATGTCAGAATCAGATTATTATTTAGATAAGTTACTGATGGACACAACTGCTAAGAGGAGGCAGGCTCATTCTCACCATTCATGATCCAAGGCATTTCCACGATGATCATTTTGGCTGAAATGATACAAAAAGGACAAAGTTTGAATTATGTTCCCAGGTCTGACTTGAAAGTTGCTGTAAATTGCCATAAATGAGTGAATGTGGATAAATATTTGTTGTGCTTTTGTTACTTACATAAAAACTTTGGATAATATACTTTGAAGCAATTGATAATGTACTTCACAAACTCCATGTCCTGAAACACAAAGTGGAAAAAAACGATGATGATGATGATGATGATGATGATTTAAAACACAGAACCACACAGAGGGCTTTAACTTTAAAAGATGCTTTATGGATTTCCAATAGGGGGAATGTTTGTTAACTCTTATCCGCCTCTAGATCTGCACTGACCCACTTAACAGAAAATGAAAATCCATTACAGGCTCCTCTAAATGCTCAATCCCTCTCAAATACCGTGTCCGAGAAAGACTTGAGGATGTTATTTCACTTCGTTTTTGACCTATACTATACTTTTATTTTGTTATGAAACATTTGTAAAATAGACAATTATAATAATTACAAGCTAGGCTATAGCTGTTGTGTGGCATTTTGTCACCATTTGATTGCACTAACAACTTTTATAATTAGATTAGAAAAACTAGTTATGGCCAACATAAAATACATATCTTAAATTTAATCTAGAAACCACACATCCAGGTAAAGACACCTGCCACACTTCGATAATTTTTTTTAGGTTAATATGATAAATATTCATCTTACTGTTTTATGTTAATCCAAATCATCAGACAAACAGCCGATATGTCAATAGACACAGGCCCTACACCTTGGCTAGGCTTCATAATTGGCTTGAAGCTTCATTGCTATTCAGGAGACTCACTCCCAAGCCTTAGATCATACTGGCTACCCTTGCTTTAGCTCGTACTGTGGTTCAACAAGAAGTCTAAATGAGGCTGCTTTCCAAACTGATCTTCTAATCTACACATTTCATATTTGGGATGCATAGCTATTCATCCTTTTTGCCTTGCTTGTGTTGGTTTATTTGTATTTAATTGAGCTATTTCTCCAGGAGAGAGCCTAGCCAGTGAAATAAACTCGCTGACAGAGAGCTCCATCAAGGAGCTAACGCCTGTGACACAGTGAGTCCACGGATTAGACAGTCTACTCAAATTGACCAACGGGATTTAAAGGTTACTTTAATCTCCAAAGTGTAACACCATTGAAGAGCATCAGCTGCTGCAAGACCACAGCTCAAACAGCAAGAAAGATGGGGAATCTCAACAGCATTTCAAAGACAGTCACAGCAAGGAAATTGTCTTTTTCCGACATGAAAGTGAAGCTTATTTGATAGGGAGGGAAAGAAAATGCAAATTAAGTCTTGTTTTGGAAACCTGGATGTAGCTACAAGAAAAGTAGTGAAATTAAAACTAGACTAGATTATTGCATGATACATAAATAAACACAGAAGTTACTGATATAATTACAAAGATCTTGTTTCAAACACCATCATCATGGACTTACTATGTTGCCGAGGCCAGACTCTGTCATGTCAAACACAACAGTGAGTGGCATCCCAGGTTCTTTCTTCGCATACCGCTCCAGCCAGAAGGCGACGTACTTCTTCTTGTCCACGATTGTTTTTGCATCCTTGACGTGTAGCTTTACTTTGAACCAGACTGAACACAGCAAACAGAGATTAAAAATGATTAATTAAAGTATTAGTATTTTTGTATTTGACCATAAGTGTATAATATTAGTTATACTGTAAGTAGGTCTGTAATAGAACATGTACATACAGAGCTTGTTGCCCTCTTTGTCATAGCCGTGGAGGTAGACAGCACCAGTCTCGAACATCCATTTGGGAATGGAGCTCTCACTGAGATCTGAAACAGGCAGACAGACACACATTACACTGGTGTTTGTTATAATATAAATATTACAACATGGTATTGTAGGCAAAGGGCTATGGTTGCTTTTAGTTCCTAAAGATTTTACAGACAATTTGAATCCTTAATTTAACTATTTACAAAAAAAAAAACACACACATTATCTTGAATTAAATTTTATTATTGGTCTAACTGAAACTGTATGAAACATACATGTTGGCACAGTTTTAGGGAACTGGACCGGTTGAGGATGCAAGTTTCCCTAAAACAGCTTGAGTTGACAGAAAATAACACAATCACATCAACGCAATTCAACAGATTAATAAAAGAACTAACAACATATAGCCTTGGCGATATGTCCCCTGATGCCCTTGGATACTAATGACATGAATAAATCAAATTTCCTAAAAACAACCATTTGGCAAATTTAATTTGCTGGATTAAAGACTAACAAACGACAACTCTGAGAAATTCCTCAGAAAACAGCAACAGTGGGGATTGTTCTAGGAGGTAGCCTCTGCATGGAGATATGGGTGTTTAACACACAATGACACTCTGTCTGGACTCACCCCAGAGCAGCACAATAACAACCACTGATCTGTGGCGCAAGCTTACAAACATCTAAATATGGCTATGTCAACATTTCTACTTTTAGGTAGGACTGGATATTGAACTTCAATACTTTGTTGGTACCGACCACCAGCTATTGAAAACTGTTGTGTACAAAAAGCTGACATTTAAGTACTGCTCAGATTCATAATCTTGTTTACTTATTCTCTGGTCATGTAGTTCCTGATGTAAATCAAAACTATGCTCTTATTTAGGTTAAATTCATGGATGTTTAACATTTGAGAACTTTTGTAAAATTAAATTTAAAGTTTAAATTAGAGTTTTACAGAAAAACATGCAAACTTTTGTCAAAGAAAGAATTTCAAAAAACATTGTTTTGGAATCAGTTTCAAAATTCAGTCTTCAGATTGGCACTAGTATCAGAAAGGATGCCAAACCCTACTTTTAGGTGACGTGAAACTGCACATATCATATTACAAACTATTCAGCATGACTTCTTACCATTCAAACCATATTCTTTCCTCCAGTGAAAACTTTCATCAATCATTTTCAAGGCATCATCAACAACATAAATTCTCCATGTCAGGTAGCCTTCCACCAGAGCATCATCTTTTTGAAGTCTTTCCACATCCCTGGAGTCATATTTATCTGTTGAATCTGTAAACACAACACACATGAATCGCATGACGTTCAAGGTTTCACTTTCAACCACACTGGCTTTTTTTTTTTTTCATTGTGTTGTAAACTCAAATAAAGTTCACCTGGAGGCCATAACGTTATACCCATAGGCTACTTACTACATGTGGCAATATTGAGCTAACGTTAGCTAGTTATGTGTTGGAGCTTAACGTTAACCCACCTGGGCTCTTAGCATTTAGGTCATGGTGTAATCAACATGACAATGTAAAGTAGCAGTTAACTAGTGGACAGTTAATGTTAGCCTACAATATTTTAATTTGTGTAGATGACAATAACCTAAAATACATGCAAAAATAAGTGACTGGTCAAGGAGCAAATTAATGTCGAATTATCCTAAATAACTGTGTTACCTTGGAGGAACTCATCCTTGAATCTCTGTCTCGTCTCCACTATTTTCTTCTCAATGTCCTTTCAAAAGAGTTCGTTCAGGTTAGACACGTCTTTGCTGTCAACAAGCTAATATGTAAGATAGCGGAAATGTAACGGAATAACGGTAGTTTTACCATACCTGCTCTCCTTCGTGCTGGTCAAGTTCAGCCATATTCAACTGTCCCCGAGTTTCCTTCTCTGTGGCGGCTAACCTACTTCCTAGCTAGCTAGTTTGCTAACGTTCAGAGTTAGACGAATCAGTGCAAAGTGTGAAACTGACGTCCTGTCGTTGCCATTTTGGCTCATTGGCCACACCTCTCCGCTGAGTTGTTTATTTGAACTGAAAGAGTAGAGGGAGTGTTCAACTTGTTTTCGAGATAACAAGAAAAGCGTTTATCTAATCACTCATACTGTGGATTCGTTTAAATAGGACTAGCGAGCTAAACGCTTTAGCTAAATATCGTCAACTCACTGTTTACCAACTCTCACCCACAATGCACTTGGACTGACAGGAAGCGTTCAATTTCAGTTGGCGCGCCGCTACTAGCAAACTGTGTAACTGTCGCTATGAAACGTTGAATACAGCTAAATTTATCCCCCATAAGTACACTTCGCAACTAGTTAGTCGTCAATTTGTATACCTTCGTGACACTTCTGTGACAGCTTCCAACTTAGCGACGACGTTAACTCAAACTGTCATTAAGGAGGGATCGAACCCGGTAGGCACCCGAAGCTTCTCGTAATGGAGAGATTGCTCTTGGGAGATTTGTATCGAAATCCCCATCAGCTTTCCCTCTGTGGAAATATAATCTTATTTAACTGCAAACGAGCCTCAGCCACAGATGACAGCGCAAGAAGTGAGTTAATATTCTGCAGCCTTTCATTTGAACAGGAAGGCAACACGTTCCTGAAGGCAGCTGACGGAGCGGCTGTCATCAGCAGGAAGGAAACAGCGCAGGCGGATATTGTAAAATGTAAATGTGCCATAAATGTCCAGAAGAGAGTCACCGCGCCATGTATTTTAGTAACAAAGAAGAGTAAGAAAAGAGAGAGCTTCCAGTATACTCTTCTCACACTGAGTAGCTCAAACCGACTGGAGCCCTGCATTGAGTTTAAACTCCCTTATGAAATGAGGGAGAATGTGTCCATCCTCCAGGGCCCCACAGTGTTGTGGAGCCATGCTGGTAATGTCTTCTATACATCTCTGCAGGCAGGGGAGGTGAGGAAGATACCCTTTCAGTTGTCCCACAGTGTTGTTGGAGAACTCCCCCTCCACAAAGACCAGGTATTTGTTCTTGGACTGCAAAACCTTTCAGAGCCGTGCTCGAATAACCAGTCCACAAGCCGAACTCTGGGCTATTTTGTTGAGAATGGACACGTGTTCGATGGCAATGTGATGTTGCCTCACCCCTACATTTGTATCACACGGTGCATCTTGGTGCTCTCAGCTGAACAAGTGGATGGTGGGCTGAGATCTGCTGTGGTTGCAGCAACTTCTAATCAGCAACTTGTTTATTTTGAGAATGGCATCGTGAAAGACACATGTCAGCTCCCCTTTGAACAACCTGAAAATATTCAGGTGGTCAATACCGGGAGAAATGGCTGCCTGTTCGTCATATCCTTTCACCAGGGGCATGTATGCGCTGTATGGAAGGAAACATTTCAGGTATGTAGAAATGGGGTTTCATTATCTATGTACTATTTGTATTTTCTATAGCTATGCTTTTTTTCAGTTTACAAGTTTTTATAAAGTTCAGCTCTCTTCTCCAGATGGCCTCCCACTGGTCAGGTGTCAGCGTTGTCCACGTGGATGACTTTGTGGGATGTGGAACAGACCAGATGCTGCTGTTTTTTAAGGATCAAGGCATCACAGGAGAGCCATTGGAAAAATTCCTCCTCACTGACCTCTGTGGCATTTTATATGCTGTAAGGCATCATTTTCCATCACATGAGCTGTGCTACTTCACAGTTACATTTATCTAGAGTGGCTAATAGAAAATAAATGTTTTAGCGTTGCCAGGACAATGGAGCACCAGAGACATCTCCTCCTCCACTTACAGAGAACTATCTCCTCACTCTTAAAGCTTTAGAGTCCAGACTACAGGTGAGCATTTATAAACTGTTCCAGCACTAGTATGTTATTTGTCTTTATGCTGAAACGCTGGGCAGTAATGTCGTCGTCTTTTTGTGGAATCTTATCCAGATGATATGATCACGTCATGTTACCATTTTACAAAATTAACATTATGAATCCAAGGAAAAAATTCATTTTGTTTTACATGTGTGAAGAGTTGGGTCTGTAATGTGTGACAATGGGACACTGTATGTAAAATCAATTTGCCATGTTGGGTTGTATATCAGAAAAAAATATTTGTATAAATACTGTGATGATAATTTGATTTCATCCATAATGACCAGCCATATTATATTAGCCATACCCGATGATGGTATTTGTATGAGATGACGACATCTTGACCCTCAATCTAATATGATCTAATATGATCGTTTAGAGTGGATTAACCGTGCTGCAGGAGCTTCAAAGAGAAGTGAGAGTGAAGGAAAGAGTTCTACAGCAGTCGGTCCAAGCCCTTACGGATGTGGTCTCAGAAAGAGAACCTACTCTCACCCAGCCAGAGCAGGTAAGGTGAAAATACACAACCACGACTTTCTGCCAAAAACAGCCTGTTAAAGTATAGTGGTAACCAGCAACTCTTTCACCCTGATATAAATTGTACCTTTGCTATAGTGCTGGGACAAGACATCTTATGACATGGAGATGACAAAGATATTCTACTTTTTTCCATAAAACAGTGAGCTATATTATGGCTAGTCCCGCCCTCTTCCTCCTCAGTTGGTTAGGTTTTGCTCCATCACTTGTCACTCATGTTGATAAGTTGTCACATTTAAAATGGCATCTCACATGAGGCAGTCAACGTTACTAATGCTGCCACTGGCACCAAGACCAAATGCAGACAATGGAAACAAATGCCACAAATGTTTCCTTGTCTTCTACTTTGTTGCTCATGGGGTTAACTAGCCTTACCTTGAAAGCCTCAACCCAACTAACTGGTGGCCTTACTGATACAACAAACACCCACAGCGAATGGTGTATATGGCCCCAAAGATAACTTTCTTTTAAAAAGCTAAGGAATAATTATACCGCATTTTGACAGAGAGTCCTTGTTTTTACATAGCATTTAAGAAGTCCATTACATGTGTAACTAAAGGGCTCTTGTTCAAATTGAAATGTCTGACATAAACTGCTATTGCTGTCAGTGCTGTCACACACTTGTCATTTCTGATTATAGCCTTTACACTCTCTGTCCAGGAAGGCCTTATTGCTCTGTGGGACAGTGATGAAGAGTCAAAGGATGAGGCCTTGGATGACAAGACACAAGATATGCCAGCAGTGTCTTCAAAACCTCAAGTTGACAAGCTATGGCATCGCATCACTGAGGACCGAATGGTTGTGGGAGTGATACTAACTACCGACAGCTCTGTGTAAACATGATTTGTTTGTTTTTTTAATAGAAGTGGATTGCATGTATTTGTCTGTGTGCCTTCTGAAATATGACCCATTGAGCATGACATTATCTGAACACATCGTAGTGATTTTTGATGTGTCATCAGGCATAATGAGTTCATCTGGTTGAGTGGATCCATGTGTACGTATGGTAAAGATACAGGCAATATTAATATGGCACTGTTTTAGTCAAGCTAGAGGTACAACTGTCCAGCTGTCAGACCGTATCATTGCTGCCTGATTAGATTTGTCAGAACTAATAACATTATGGTGCCATTTGTTGAGGTGGACAGATCGTGTTGAGTAAATCACCTCACATCTGTGAGGTGAAATGTCTACTTGTCTTCAAAAAACTTTTTTTGCATGATTAAATCAATGAGTTCTGTAAAGAAGAGCAATACCTCATCTCTGTCAACAAATTGCACTTACTGAGTAAGGATGTATTTGGTTTTTTTTGCCTCTTTGTTTGCCCCCAAATTTATGAATTACACCCAGGCAGATGCAGGGTGGCTAGGTGGTCACCATGGCAACAGGTTTTTAATAACTCTCCAAGGTCCTTTTGTGGGAACAAGAAGCTATCAGATTCCTCCATCCACCTATTCATGTTTTTTATTTGAGAACATGTGGAGGGAAACCACTTCTGTCATGATTGCTTCAAGAGCCCATATATGGTTGTTTTGATTGGTGCATTTGCACAGCTGATGTCATTTTACCACCTGGAGATGTTGTTAATCAGTTCACAAGTAGTCACACATTCATTCACACACACACCCACTTTGTGTTTTTGTATCTGATCTCCAGTCTGATTACCTACTGTCCATGTGATATCTGATTGTTAGTGATGTGTTGTTTTTGTTCCAGACCAGCGGCCAGTGTGAGCTTATCCATCCTGACAGAGACGGGCCAGAGCTCAACGCCTCCAGTCATCCAGACCCAGAGCCAAGTGTTCTGGCTCCCTGCACCCTGCTCCTCATCATCATCCTCCTCCTCCTCTGCCTCCACGTTCCCAGAGCCCGCAGCCAAAAGAAGCAAGCAGCACAATGCCAGCAGACCCAATGATCTCAACACATGTAGAATGGCTGTGACTGCTGTGACCAGGCTGACACCTCTGTTGAACTCTGGCTGTGTCAAGTGCCGTGTCATGCTCCATTACGTCCAGACACAAGATGCTTTTGCCTTTGTGAGAAACCCAACGCCGGTTGTCCTGCATTGTGGTCAAGTTGCTTTAGACATCCACAGTGATTTCCAAACCCGACTGTTGAAAAACCCCGAACTCAAAACAGGTAAAATCACAAATGCTTGAGATTTTGATTTTGTCACAGGAATGTTTTTGATTGTCTTCTTTTTGTGCCCAGATGAGGTTAAAGAGGACTTGCTGAGTCTGATGGCGGTGCTGGAGCGCTGGGTCTTCCACATAGACTCTCCTGATCACAGCTTAGGTGATGTAGATGGCTGGATTCAGAAAAGAGTGGGTTGTAACAGGATAGAAGTGAGCCCTCCGTATCTACTGTTAAACTCTTCCGGACCATCTGCTCTCATGCTGCTGCACTGGCATCAGATAACCCCTTTCCAGGGGGAACTGTCTGTCCACTCCAGGTAAATCATTTTTATCGTATAATTTTTAGCAGTCTTCTTCTTCCCTGTCTTTGCTGGTGCATTGATGCGTTTGTTGGTGCCTTACAGCCACCTTTAGATCAGTGGAATAGTGTATCACTGGCAGGAGTGTGTATTGCATTACCTGCGTGCCCGTGCGTCCTTGTGCCTGCGCATGAGGACAAGTAAAACTGTAGCGCTACTAGAGGTCAAAAACTGCACAGTCTTAATTTGAGCATTGTATTTTATTGGCTTCTGCATAATTTGAAATGGCATATGCTGCTAATTTGGTAGTAATGTTAAGTCAGAAAAACAAAATAATTTGTCTAACAGAGAGATTTTCCATTTGATCGCAAACAACGATATTCCTGCTCTGTGTATTGGTTTAAACACGACTACCAGGGACTCTTGAATTATTCAATTTTTTTTAAAGAACTAGGGGTAGTTCCGCAAGTGGAAGTGACCACTGCTCAATTTATATTAATGGATTCAAAGTTGACATGGCTTTGAAGTTGACTAGGATGCACGCCTGTGTGGTATTCCACTGAATATCAAAGTGAAGCAGAGCACTTAAAATGACACAAATAAACTACCTGAATAGGTGGGTGGGTGTGAAACAGCTGAGAAATGACAGAAATTATAAAAAAAAAAAAAGACATCAAGAAACTTCAACAATTATGTTTTCATTTATTACAACATATTATATGATGCAAATTGTGGCTTTGTTGTTCCTTTGCAGCCAGTTACAGATGCTCCAGTTCCTGGACTCTCTCTTGGCTTACCTCCCTGCGTCTTGCTCTACCCAGCTTGTCAAAGGCACAAGGGGACAGGGTGCAGCTCAAATATTTTCTTTGGCATTGGAGAAAGAGGTGGTGTCACTCAGAGAGTGTGTGTCATTGCTACTTTGTGAAGAAGAGGATGAGGATGAGAAGGAGAAGAGGAAGAGCTTTGGACACGAGGAGAGCCCTGATCCAAGTTCTGTGAAGGGGCTCCAGAGGTGCAGAGAGATATGGCAGCAGGACGTGGAGAGGAGTAGGAGGAGGTTGAGCCCCCTGGTGGATGTGGGGAGGTATCGTAGGCTAACCCAAAGCATGTCCAAAGTCCAGCTCGATGGGGATTTGGCAGCTCTCTTAGACACTCAGAGAACTTTGCTCAGCTAATATCCCGCTAACCTGGTTATCATTGAAAAATCGCTAAATCAGTGTTTCCTGGACAAGCAGTTAGTATTAATGGGGGAAAAAGCCAACTCTTTAATAGTACAGGTGAAATGTGCAGAGTACATGATGAACACTTGACATGATACACTGAAAGCTACCCTTGTTGCTGGCTGGGCTATGTCCGTGCTGAACTGTGCGTGTCTCCCCTCTCAGACGGCCTCTTGGGGTTTATATCTATGTAGTGTCTGTTGCTGTGTAGAGCCTCAGCCTATTTCCATTGGATCACCTCCTGGTTTCACAGCTTTAATCTGATACTGCTCTGTGCTCAGTTTGTTCTTCTGTTCATGTCCCTTTAAAAGCGCTCTTTAATGTTGCTGTCGCTGCTGCTCTGTGTGCTATTCACTTTCATCTTGGAGTGTGAAACTGTTTGTGTCATGAATAAAGACAACAGATGATGCTAGAGCAAGGGGTTACGCATCTGCTCAGTGGCTGGACTTGACTGAAAGCTTTTAGTGGTACTTTCCCCTCACGATTCAGTAATTTTCCTGTGAAACGATGTAAGTAAATAAATAAATAAAAAAGGATGTCGTTTCTTCTATGATGCTGCACATGCTGTCAGCACTGTTAGTTAAAATGCCTTTCGTCCAAGTAAATATCAAACCCTACTTAAGAGGACCTCGGCTTTGCTGGGAACATTAGATCTGTGGTAGCTTGACCAGTAGTGTTTGCTAAAATGGCTGGGTTGGTCTTTTTTTAGTTTGTCCCAGTGGGGACTGCAAAATGAGGATGTGTATTTTGTTTGTTTCAGGAGCTACTCCATCTGTTTGTAGTACTCTGCCTGAGGAGAGAGTAACTCCCCCTCTTTTGCACCTTTAATGTCTCTGCTTCATTGCAACTAACAGCTTCCACTGGACTCACTGCCACAGGACTCCCCCAAACATAGCTGAAACATAATTACTTCAAAGTGTCCTATTTTTATGAGCGATTCCTAACGTGTTACTTTGTGATGGCAATGCTGCCGCGGGTTAATGAAATGTTACAGAAGTAAAAAAAAAAAAAAAAAAAGTTTGCAGCTCAGTTAGCTTTTGCTGTTCTATTCAGACAACTCTACTTCAACCACTTGCAAGTTGATCACACACATCAACACTTTTGTCTTGTTCCTTTAATCCCTCACATACAGAGAACAGGCAAACTTCCCCCCACCTTTTTTTTTTGGCTGCAAGACAAACACCCCTGCCATTTCTAGCAATGAAGAAGAATTCTGAATCCTGTACAGTAAATAAGACCAGTAAATGGCCAGGGAGAAATGGATCACATGTGAAAACTAAAATTCAATTGTATTGGTGTTCCCTTAAATTCTCGACTGTCACCCAGTGTAAAATATATGGTTTGTCATCCCATTATTACCTGTTAACTTCTATTAACTGTGAGTGGTGGAAGGAGGCTGCAGGGTTTCTACCCTCCTGCTGAAGCCCTCACTTTAATGGGGAATGAAAACGTGGTAGATGAATAATGTTGCTGCTGTTATGAAACAACTCAGAAACGGAGAAACACAAATCTACACCCCATCTAGCTTATTAATATTTTATTGTATTTGACTTGCAGGCAAATGGAAAGATTCCTGCATCATTTGACACCTTTGTGGATTTTAGTATGGAAGCCCATTTCTGCCAGGAAAAGGGAAAAAAAGATCAAAATAAATACAACCAAAAACTAATTTTTCTTTACTATCTCAAAATCTGACTTTTTATCTTTGATTTACTATTTCATAATTGGAATTACCATTTCATCATTTTGACTTACAATAAGTGTTTTTATCTTTATCATGAATGACTTTTCATCTGTTTTTTTTCCTGGTGGAAATGGTCTGCTATACTTAATACTTTAATTAGAATAATAAGATATTTAAAGACCCAGTCAACATTTTATGTCTTGCTATACTGTTCATATTTATGTACATATAGGACTGTTTTATGGCAGATTAATTTGTTCGAGTGACTGTTTTCATTTCTTCTGGTGGGTTGACCCCTTTTTGTTTAGTTTTTAATCACACATTGAGCCTTTAATAATATGTTAAGCCATCCATGATGATGAATGGTGCTGCTATATGTTTATATTGATGCTGTTTGATGAGGCCACTGGTCTAGTCTTTGCCGGTAGTCGACTGGTATTGATCGGGGTTAGAGGGTTTCCTCTCCTCTGAACTCAGTGGGTCAACCAAACAAAGTGGGAGGCCATTTATTATATCTGCAACGTAATGCATAGTGCACAGCCCACATACAGAACAGCAGTGTACATGATTCTGCATGCAGAGAGCTCCAATGTGAGATAACACTGGTTCAAGAAGAGAAGCAACATTTTTAATGTTTTAATTTTTTAATTATTTAACCTAGAACTTTTCATTAAATCTGTCATTGGAGGTATCTAATAACAGTTGTAAATATTAATACTCGTTATTTATCATTTAAAAATTTTTTTAGGCCTTTGACATAATAATACAGACATTGAACAGTACACACAAGATGAATGATACTTCTTTAATATGCCGGGCTGCTAATTTAAATCACGTGAACTCTGAATATACAGGCTGTTGAAGTCGATTCAACATGAAATTCTCAACACAAGGTCCATTTACTTTGTTCCTAAAGCTTTCAACCAGATCCTTTGGCCTTCCTCGACAGATAGAGTTGCTCAGTTGTCAAGGGGGTGGTTTGTTGTACTGAAGATGTGGTTTTCAGATGCAGCTGCATTTTAAAATGGCCTCAAAAATGTTTTTCTACTCATGGAGCAAATAGTTCTCAGTGTGAAATCATACACACAAGTTCCTCAGTCATCATAGACGAGGTTACCTTGAGCTATAAGAAAGGAGTAGAGATCAATACTATCACACCAACCAACAATATTTCTGTCGCTGGAGTGCTACGTGTCCAACTGTACCACTTTTGGTATAGCATTTGGAAAGCAGATATCCCACACATAACATGGGCTCTCCATCACACACACACAGTGCCTGTTTTGTAGTCTGAAGAGTGCCATGGAAGCATAATCCTCTCAAACCAGCTGCAGAATTTGTGGCTGCATTCATTATTGCTTTAATACAGTATGAATTAAGGTTTAATTTAGTGTGTTTAGAGTATTAATGTTCAGGCATGAGAGACACACTTTTGGCAAAATCATGTTCCAATGTTCTTAACTCCATTAATTTCCCGCTTTTCTCTCACTCTGGCCTTCTCAATTGCTGTGCAGTTGCTATGGCAACCCTCATTTCTTGTCTCTCTCTCTCTCTCTCTCTCTCTCTCTCTCTCTCTCTCAGACCTCACAAAGCAGACTCCCTAAACCTTAATGAATGATGGAAAGTTGTTTCCCTCTTAAACACAAATATGAGCTGTAACTAATTTTTCCTGAGACATCACACTGAACTTGATTGCATAAAGGCTATTGCATCCTTGAATATTCAAACAGCGGTAATAATGGACGATGATGTAAGGCTGCGTCTGTGAAATGGATGGTGTTTTCATGTGAGGATTAGTATTGATTTGTTTATAATCCCTGTGTGTTGAGCATCGAAAAAAGTAGTTGGATGACTCATGCAGCCTGCTCACCAGACCTACCACAGGACATGTATTCCCCTCATCCTACCAGCTGGACCCCAGAGTTATACTTTTTCTTATATCTCACAGGTGTTTTAGTGCTTTTTAAAATTTAAATTTTCCTCGTGTGCTCTGTGGACTACCCTGAGATGATGTTCAAAGTCAGAAATTACACAATATGCAAATGAACTGCAATTGTTTGAAATAAGTTTTGCTTTGCTGGTTGTGTCTTACAGCAGTTTATTCTTGGGCTTCCCAGGGACCCAGGTCAGTAGTCCATGTATGTTAAATGTGTTGGTAGGGTGAGGGTTAAGACAAATATAAGGTTGATGGATCTTGGCATTGCTCACAGTGAGAAGCATTATTAGTAGGATAATGTCATTACAGGGTATCCATCTGTTTATCAACAGATAATGTGGTCACTCCTGTCTCTTTAAGGATGATTTATTTGGGTTATTTCTGGCTTGTGTCTGAGCTCAGATGCAGTAACAACAGGTGGAAGTAGTTTAAGAAGCATCTTTGTTAGCCTGTATATATATATCTAATACAATTGTCCTCCATGCCAGTATTTTCCATTCAACTGGTAGGCCAGCCCCAGCTGATGGAATCTCTACACAACAGTGTGAAGTCCATTATCATGCATTAATGGAGGCCCACTGTCAGATCATATCTGTGTCACCCCTGGCCACCCAGCGATCCATGGCGTGTGTCATCACCCTGACTTATGGGCTCTGTGAGGAGAAGAGACTGTATTTGTCATTTTCTCTGACGTGATCTGCAACCGGGCGCAAAAAGCATTTTCATGTGTTTGTGCCTTATTTTTTTTTTTCTTGAAAGGCATCCACATCTTCATCTCTTACATGAGAAGAAAGCAATATAGAGTGTAATCTCATCAACAAATGCATGAAAATATAAAACAAAGCCAAGACTTCTACCTTAGAAGTGACAGGAGAAGTGAAAATAAAGTAAATATGGTGCACATTTTATTGATGTACAGATCAGTAAATAACCTTTTTCAGGAATAGCATTCAAGAAAGGAGTTCTTCACCACAGCATATCAAGAGTGCAAGGACCTTTAGCTGCTCTGTACCATGAGTGTTATGCAGATCTGTCCTTCGCTGTTGAATCCATCTACAAACATACGTCACCATCCAGCAACAAACACGCCAAGTGAAGGGAAACAGTCCACAGCGTAGGTTGAAGAAGTATACAGAAAGCTATCTTTTTTTTAATAAACATAATCTTTCCTCAATTACAATAAATATTTCATCAGACTAAATCTACAAAAACATAGTCTCAAACTCTAAAACCATATCTAAGATACCTGGAGTATTTACCTGGAATATAAATGAATTCATGTGGATATGTCAACATTGAGAAATGCAGTGCATGTTCACAGTTTGTAGGCTTATCTATACACTTGCTCAGAATTGGCCATAATACTTTTATGAACCCAGCCTGTGAAATATATGACGTTTTATATGTTTTAATTAACAAATTATTTTAGAATGAAAAGGAACATTTGTGACTTTTATAATATCTGAATAAACATTGATTTTAAGTGACATCAGCTGTCTGTGAATATGATTTATAATACACTCAGAGAGAAAAAGGAAACAGCGAGGAGTACCTTTGGATGTCTGGCCACAGGTAGAAAAGCTCAAACTGTGGATGCAGCTCTGATAGACCATTAAACAAGGAAGAAGATGCTTGAAAAAATAGAGAAGCACAGCACTTCATCTCACCAGATCTTTGATATCTAAGGCCTCAGGTATTTCATAGAAATGCACTATCCAATTCCCGATTCCTGATTTTCATCTGCTTTGTTGGCGCTCATGCCTGAAATGTGTGCTGCTGCCTAACATCTGAAGGATGAATCTCTATGTGCTTTCTGCCTGTATATTTTAGAGGTTTGCTGCTTTGTTTTGTATAAACAGAGAGGAAGTGCCATGACAATAGTTCCATATAAAACTGTCCATAACATCCTTGATAAGAAATACCCTTTTTGCAATCACAAAAAGTCTTTGAGGGTCTGGCTACCTTACAGTTACAAATCCATGGAATGTTTCTTTGTTCCTTGGTTGTACAGACGCCAAAGGCAGAATTGATTCAAAAAATAAATTTGGTCCGTCTTCTCCAGCATGTTACTAAGCCTTGAGTTAAAACCCTTTTTCCAGATTTGTCAGGAAATATTATGCAGCAGTACAACAACAACAACAAAAAAAGCATCTGTGTCTCAAAAGCTGTTCACGTTATCAGAACATGAGCATTACTGTATGATGCATGAACATTATACATTATCCCTGAAAGAACACCACCATCGTCACCATGGTGCCTCTCAATGCACAGTCTCCCATCTCATCTCACTGTGCTTTCCGAGTATTTCTCAATCTGAGAAATGAAAGATAAATGTTTGTCGAGGGTAAAGTCTTTACTTTTTGTGGATGTCCTCATGCCTGATGATCTTGTAGGTGACCCAGTAGAAGACATTAAAGATGAGGAACGCAAGAGGAAAGGCGGCCCTGGAAATAGTGTCTATCCTCTTGGCTCTGTCCACAAACTTCTTCCTCATGGTGTCTATGTCCTTGGGGACTGATGGTTGAGGGTTCGGAGCTGGAGCAGCGTTCTTAACAGCTGAGCCGTCCTTCGTTGGCAGACACTGACTCATATTGTAGCCAGCAAAATTAAAGCGGCCCTCACGCATGTCATCATCCTGAAAAAACACATGCACATGTGGACAGAATGAACTTAATTGGTCTGTTTTTATAAAAGACTGCAGCTCAAATATTCTTTACTTCTTAATGGCCACTGGCTCAGTGTTGCTACAGTTAATTTACATAAACATTAATCATATATTATAAACACCTTTGAATAAAAGAAATCCCCCAAGATAGCCTGATGCACTTTAATGATAAACTGAGAAAGGCTGATAAGGGATGAATCTTAATTCAGGCAAATAATGATATGTTATACTACTTCAATATCCCAACAAGAGTCTACAGCCATGCTAACATGCTCACAATGACATGCTAACATGGTACTCTTATCCGAATCAAGGGTTTAAGGATAGACATTGTCATATTCTGTACAAATTGACTTGACTTGCCAAATCATCCTGAGAGGTACATGAATGTTTGCACCAAATTTCATACCAATCCATCCAATGGTTGCTGAGATATATTTGAGATATATATCAGCAACTGTGGTGCAGCTGACCAATCGACATTGCCATCCCTAGAGCCACACTGCCAGTGCGGCTAAAAAGTTTGATAACCAAGCAGCAACCTTGTAAAGACTTTGAGAGTCTACCTTGTGATTCCTCCTTTGTCTTCGCCTCAGGCGAAGGAACTCTTTCTGTTGCCTGGAGACAAAATTAACCCCAGCATATTCTAGCAATGCAGCAAATACAAAGAGCAGACACACTGCCATCCAGATATCAATGGCTTTCACGTAAGAGACCTGGGAGAGAAAACAGATTTCCTTTGTTAGATCCTCCAAAGTGACAGCATCAGCCAACAGTTCAAATGCAGTATGAATTTGTGCTTTGACTTGAAATATTGGTGGATTTTTTTAACCTTTCTGTATTCATTTTGAGCCCTAGATCTGTTAGATCTAGCTTGTGATCTGCCATTGTATTGATCTTTTTTTCTCTCGTTATCTTGCTCATTGCTCAATTAACTGGGATTTGTAAATTACTGTAATTATAGGTAATGTCTGCTAACAAGTATATCAAAGCTGCCAGTAATGTCAGTGATTACATGGCAGTGGAAAATAACTGCTGCCTTAATTACCAATAAAAATAGAACTGTAGTATTAATTTACACCTTTCGCACTGGTTTTCATCTGTTTCCTTTGAGAAAGTGAGGATGAAGCTGAAAGCCTTCACTGCTCCTCGGTGTGACATCTAACTTCATGACAGCTGATTAGCATGTTGGGAAAACAACTCAGCCTTTTGAGGGCACTTTAGGCATATTGAGTTATTGTTTTCTTGATTCAAAGCTCTCATAGGCTTCTCTTTAAATATTTATCTGTATACGTGTCTTTTATGTGAGAATCTCTGATGTGGCAGAGGCCTTGGGTGCTCATGTGTGGACTGATGCGTGGAGAGTGATTGATCATCAAGAGCCGACTCTCACTGCCTATAGTACCCTTCACAATATGTGCATGGCAATTTAGCCTGATTGACAATAAGCTACCACAGACTGTCGGTAATGTACACGTGTTAACTGACAGCATCTTCATTGCCGTAACGAAAATGTTGAATGCTGTGAATTGCACCAGTCAGGTTAAAGAGCTGCCCAGTTATGGTTTAATCATCATCAAGTAACACTGTCGCTTTCATACAAGAGATATTTGAAAGAGACAAAATGTGAGTGTTTTTAAGTACTTCAAACAGTCAGCAGTCAACTATCCTTTCTTCTTCATTAGATTGTTAATTTGTCTTCATATTTACCTGAGTTATGAATCTGTTCTCAAACAACTGCAAAATATTGCTGCCATGCAGCCAGAGAGAAACAAATAACATCCATTTAAGCTCCTAGGGATTGGCTACTTACTAGGAAATCTCACTCTCACAATCTCATTGATCTATTGATTACTCTTACTTTTAAGATACAGTTGGGTCTTTTGGTGTTGCTATATATATTACAGACCTTTTAATGAATCGTGAATGTATAGTATCAAACATGGCAAAGAGAGATTATTCTAATGCTTCATTTTTTCAAACTTCTAGCAATGAAGTGATAACATGAAGGAGGCACCATGATTTAAACGTTTAGAATGTGCCATTATTCCCTTATAACCCTTAAATGTGCCTATTTCCAGTTAATTCCTTACAAATGCACACAATCATTGGTGCATGCCTTTATATCCATGTCATGTTCCACCAGTAGAGGGTTTTTATGTGATTTTATGTGATTTAGACATAAATATTTCATATTAGCGCAACATATTAAACCTGCAAATTTAAAATGTTGCTGAGAAAACTAAGTGAGGTTTACCTTTGGAAGAGAAGCTCTGGAGCCGGAGCTTTGGGTAGTCATGGTAAGCACAGTGGTGATGCCCAGCGCCACTCTGGCAGGAGCAGCATCCATGTTGATCCAAAAAGACACCCATGAGAGGATGACGATGAGGAGGGAAGGAATGTACATCTGGATCAGGTAGTATCCCATCTGTCGCTCCAGATGAAATTTTACTTCTATGCAGGTGAATTTACCTGCAAAGACACACAAATGCAATTCAGCTACCAAACCAGGAGAAGTGTTAGCTGCGTGAAACATAGACAGCATATGGTTGTGTGTGTGTGTGTGTGTCCTCTGACCGGTGTTGTAGTGTTTTGTACAGTAGCCCAGCTCCTTCTCTTCCCTCATAATGAATTGAGGCAGTGTGAGCCCGTCTGACACCTGCACTGCACCGTTCTCCAGCCACTCGAAGATCAAGTCGTTCATGGTGTAGCCAACTAGACACAGAAAAGGATACATGAATCAAAATTTAGATGCTCCGTTCAGAAAGTGCAGCAACCAAACTGAGACAAAGTCAATGCTTACAGCTTTCTAGTTGCATCGTACAAGTTTGGACATCCATCGGAAAGTTCTTCAGGTCCATCGGGCAGGACAGAATGAGAGTCAACCTATGATGCGAGACAAAGAGAACGGACTACACCAATGAATGTTATTTGATTTTGAAAGAAATATATTTATTAAACCTAAAACCAGTGGGTCGACACATGAAATGGAAAAAAATTTGCTTGAAAAATGAAATTACAGTTGGTGCTTTCTTTTTTTGGTAATCTCTGTATTGTGTGCTTCTTTCTCCTGTCTGACACATCATGTAGGATTCCCTTCAGCAGGTTCCTATCACACTTTCATTACTGCAACTTATTGTCTCTGTGATGCATTGTGGTCTGCAGTCTATTCTCTCATGAATGGAGAGAGTGGCCCATCTCTCCCGTTGACCCGCTCTGCTTCCACACCTGAGCACCGCTCGGCCTTGAGCTGCTCTCCAAATGGACTCAAAATTGATCTGCTTGATGTCGCATCATTGCAGAGAAAATTGAATGCTGTGTGTGATTGAAGTCGTATTGAAATGAAATGAAACATATTTCCATGCCTTATGCTGAGTTTTGCTCAAATGTTGGGCTGATCGGCCTTTAAAATGCCGTCATGTTTCAGAGTCTTCCGCAGTGCTTTTATGGAGTACAAAAATTGACGTGAAGAAGGAGTCCCATTTTTTGTCTTCGCTTTGGATTCTCAACAATGCCCCTGAGATTAGCTCGCCCTCTTGCAATCAGTGTGCCTTTATTAAAAATCTACATTGCACATGGGGATGTACTGTAGTTCAGTGAATTATGCCATTTCAAAGGAGTGATCATAATGAGACCACATCCATTTAAAACTGCATCTCTTAGATTGACAGTCTTTGATGTTTGAGAGGAAATGTAAGAAAAGCAATAAGTGAAAATGTTCTGGGGCGATCTATGCATCAGAGCTTCTGGTTCTCTGTAGTGTCCTTTTTCACTCAGCACAGATTCCTACCTCAGATAGATTAGATTAGATTCTACAGACCTGCAATGCCAAACTAAGGCTGAAACTAACATTTATTTTTGATTATTTTCTCTTTTAATCATCTAGTTTTGTCTGATTAACAACCCAAATATGTTTTGTTTCTTATCATAGAAGACAAAGAAAACCGTAATATATTCTTGTTTGAAAAGCTAGAACCAGTACATTTTTGCATTTTTGGCATGCTTCTTTCTTCTTCCGATTCATTTTCTGCCAATCAACTAAACGAAACGGTTCAGCTCTGGTTTAAACCTCTTCCTCTCTCGGCATTTCTAATTCTGTTATTTATAACAGCATGTCCAACACTTCACCTGATACTGTAGAGGACAGTCCCATCCTTGAAGATTCGCAGCAGCTTATTGTCTGTGGTGACATCATGGAAGTTTGCTCCTTTCTCATTGGCAAAGAAGAGGTCGGGCTTCCATATGGAGTCCAACATGGACGGGTCCAGGTCGAGGGAGGAATCTGGGTATTTACTATACGCCAGCCGAGGGTCATTCCACTTCTGCCGCAGGAAGATGTTCACTCTGTAATCCTGCAGAGATGACAAGCGGCTTTGCATATTTTGACGTGCAGTGATTGGGGTCATAAGAAGGCATGCGGTAGTCATCGGTATCGGCTTTTAATATTATATATCTTCCTTTTAAAGAGGTAAACAGGACAATTGCATTGGTAACCTGCGTGATTAGTCTAATGCCCAAAAATGCATTTATCATAGATCAAATAATAATAAATAGCAAGCAAGAATCTACACAAAATATTTAGAAGTCAGACACCTACATGTTCACAGTGATAGAATGTAACTAAGTACATTTACTCAAACACTTAAGTACAATTCTGAGGTATTTGTATTTTGTGTTTCCATTTGATGCTACTTAATACTTCCATTTCACTATATTTCACTATACTATACTCCACTACATTTATTTGACATCTTTGTAGATTAAGATTTTAAAAAATGTCTACATATATACACAAAAGTATATAAAGTAGTTCAAATGATCTTCACTTTGACTTCAACATTAAAATGCTGCACATTAATTAGTAATACAATAATATCATATATGCAATAATACTCTGGAAGGGGCCATTCTGCATAATGAGTACTTTTACTTTTGATACTGTTAAGTAAATTTTGCTGCCAATACTTCCTTACTTTTAGTAAATGATTTGAATACTTCTTCCACCACTGATTGTTCTTGTCTAATTCACATAATTACAACTGGTGTGATTATACAAAACATTTTCAAAAACAGTCCTGTAATGTAAATAACGACATATGGCAAATAAAATAAAAATGGAAGCGAAAAAGGAATTTCAATGCACATTTGGCAAAATCTATATCATCCAGCATCATCTAGGTGCCTGTGTAATCTTAAATTTCATGCATGTGTTCACATGACCACTTTGATGATTATCTATTGTTGCAAGTTGCATTTCCAAAAACACTGACCTTATAAAAACGTATGAATCATAACTATGTAATAGCCATTATAGAATCTAATGATGGAGTCATAAGATGTGTTGGCTTATGAGGGAAAACTCTGCCAGTGCAGTTTGAAGTAAACTGCCACAAAGCTCCGTTGCTCAGAGTAATTGATATGTCATGATGATGAGAGACCCTTATGTTGTTTGGCATTTCATCAGCATATTGGCGGTTCCAAATATTTGCATGCGTGTCTAAAGCTGTGTAATTCTCTGGCAATCTCATGAGCTCCAGCTCCTGCGCAAATTAACATCCTTCATTCATGATCTAAGTAGTTATTATCACTCATTATGAATCCTTTGATCATGATGAGTGAGCCTCACAGGTTTTATATTTTTACCCCTGAAGGCAGTTGGATACCTTCACACATCAGCTTGTTTGAAAGCCCAGCCCCTCCCCAACCCCACAGTTATTGGCTGCACTTTAAGTGACTTGCTGGTTGGGATTTATTGAATTAATCATTAAACCTGGACTAACGTGTGTGTATAAAGGGCACCATGGGAGAAGAAACCAATACTTGTTTGGATAGCCAGAGAACAAATTTCTCATTTATAACATCTGTGTGCCTCATGGACCCGCCAATAGACTCTTCAATGGTGATGTGTTTGATGATAAATGTTTAAAAGAAAACGGTAGATTAGGTAGGTTAAAAAAAACATGATGATTCAGTCTTAACTCCTGAGCAGGGGTCAGGGCTTTAGAACACATCCCAGCACAACACTGAACTCACCATTGTAGTTTCTGCTATAGAACCAAAGCTGTTGATAAATATGTTGCAGGTAACATTAACTGGTGGACCTGCAGGTTGAGGGATAGATAACACATTGACACATTGTTGAAATCAGCCAAAATGCCAGAGGAACTCACCATAGTTGTCTCTGTGACAGAGCCGAAACTGTTGATAAAAATATTGCATGTAACGTTTACAGGGGGACCTGTGAAATGGGATAACAATGACATGACAGGGAAAAAAAGGCCTGAAACCATATCATCAGTAAAGATGTTTCGTCAGGAAATCTGGGTCTGTTGGTTCACGAGCTGCTGTTTCACTGTGTATGTCAACATGCATTAATACCAACAAGCACTATTTCTTCTTTTTTTTGTTATTGTTTTATAGACGCTCCAGGAGTGGATGGTGACATGTTGCATGCTCTGTCAAACCAAAAGATCACAGAAAACATGAGCGGGCCCACATTTGGCTTTGGAAGAGACTGAAATGATGTTGTCTACATTTTGCCAAATGTTGTCAAAATGCAATTATATCCAAACTAAATATAATCATCTCAAACGACATCAAACTGTGTCAGCTTGTTATAATCTTTAGAATTATGTAATGATCTCTGGTATGGTGATCTTTTGCGTTTAACACAGTTTCTACATCCTGTGTTTACAAATTGGAGGATACATAAAGCATACATGCACACACACAAACTGTCATTTAGAGCTGCAGCGATTGGTTGATCGACAGGCGAAAGTATTTTCATAATCAATTAATCGTTTAAGTTGTTTTTTATGACAAAATTGCCCAAAAAAATCACCCTAAACCTTCTAAAATGTGAATATTTTCTTAATCTTCTATGATATTAAACTAAGTATCTTTGGGTTTTGGACTGTTGGTCAGAAAAAACAAGGAATTTGAATATGTCAAATGGAAAATTGCGACATTTTTACTATTTTCAGGCATTTTTAATACTAAACGATTGATCAATTCATCGAGAAAGTAATCCACAGATTATTCGATAAAGAAAATACTTGTTAGTTGCAGTAATTTGTTGGTTCCAGTATCAGATCAGAGCATTTTCTATCCAACACTGAGTAAAGAAACAAAAAAGTACCCAGCATGCTCTAATGAGTTGTGTCATTTTTACTCCACAGAGTGTGCTGAACTGAAAACCTCTTTGCGAGGCTTGGCAGGTTATGCCATATAAAGTCATAGCAAATCTTTTTTTTCTCTATTTGATAAGTGAAGTTGTAAGCCCTTCCCAGTGCCCTTCCCCTGTGCTTTCCTCATCAATATTGCATGGCACTTGGTATTAATATTTGCCTCCGTTTGTCGTCAGGTAGCTACATTTAACAGCAGAAGCAGAAAAATAAAGCAGCACCTCCTCACAACAAACTCAGCAAGGAAATCTAGGTCAGCCTTCAGAAATACAGTTCAACGCTCTCTTCAAAGTATGACTAGCAGGTTCGCAACCGAAATGATCTGTTTACATCGCAGTGGGTTCATGCAAAAGTGTTTGTTTTCTAGCTATGAGATGCTAGATTGTGTACGAGACAGGGAGCCTTATCTGCCCTTTAATGCATGTGTGCTCATCTTGTCTTTATTAGCTAGAAAGAGTTGCTCTCACTTCATCCCTCCCCTGAAATTGCCAGCCGGTGTTAAACAGACTGTCCTCCTCCCATCTTAAGTCCTTTTTTAGCAATCTTGTCATCATTTTCCCATTTTTTCCTCCCAGATGGAGAGGAAAGATCTGGGCCATGTGTTTCTGAATCCTGCTGATCAATCCCCGTGCCACACTGTCTGGCTGCTTCAACAACTGGAATCCCCAAAACCCCCGACAAATCCCAGCCCACCTGACCCAGCCTGGAGTGGGCCTGTGCCCCAGCAGGCCGGCCTCTCCTCACTCAGCTCAGTTCCAGTGACAGATGCTGTGTCTGTCCCCAGCATCACAGCAACAACAACAGAGGAAGTCGGTAGCCTGCAGCCTTGCCACAGGGCCCAATCCATCATTTGGCCTGTCATGGTGGCATCCCTGTCTGCATCTGTGGCTGTGATATTCTCAAGCTTTTTATTTTTGTTTCCAATTTTTTACTTAATGGAGATGTGGATTCTATCTGACATGATTTTACCAAATGAAAACAAGCATGCAATGTTACAATGAGGGGTTAGTTTATGATTTAATTCAAGCCAGGACAACCATGTTACAGTCAACTGAAGTGATGGATTGTTCTTATCAAAGGACTGCCAGCACAGTATCTAGGCATCAGATTACAGTCAGTGGATCTCCAGATAAGCAATGATGTCAAAGTCTGGTGTGTTTACACTGTAAGTGTAAGCATGCAAAAATACTCCATGTGCATCACTATTGGACAGAAGATGGTGTTTCTGCGGTTTTGTGGGTAAAGGTAAGACTCAGTGTGAAGTGAGGTGTGTGAAGATTTCCAAAAGACAAAGACAGTGGTAAACAAACCTTTAAAATTCGGTCTTATTCGTGCATCATACCCGGATGTGCGACCCATGAGTGAGTCCAGAAAGTCTGAAGGAGACATGTTGGAGGATGATCTGGAATCGTGCTCCTTGGCATCCACAACTCTGGAACACACGCGCGCACAAACACACACACACACACACACACACACACACATACACAGAGAGAGAGAAAAAAATCACTTTATCAGACAGAAGTCGCTGCTGAAAACCAGGAGTTAAACCTTATCTGTCGCCTAGCAGCTGCCTGGGAGTGATGGGCAAGCAGGGAAACTCGAAAATGCGTTAAAGCGCACACACACGTATCAGACGAATCTTGTATGATTTCGACGTCGTGGGCATCTCCGTTTAACGAGCTATATTTCTGTCCCATCACGCAAGATTACTACACAAATATCAAAACATGCTGTCATTTCATATGAAACATTATAGCGATGTTATTATGATGCCACAAGGAAATATCAAATAATACCATTACGTGCGTAAATGTCACTATAAAGTCGTTGTACTGCAGAAAAAAAAAACCCCACAGGGATACTTTATATTTTAAGAATATTTTAGGGACCAAACAGGCCCACGGAAACAATTCAAACAATTGAAAATACAGAGTAACTTTAGTCGATCCTAATTAAAGCAGCACTCAAGCAAATACCAACTTAGTCTGTACAGGAAAAGAGCCACTGCCCAATTCATATTGTTATTCTAATTAAGTTTAATGACTTAAATAAATTCTAAAATTTTCCAAACTTTAGAATGGATTCGTTTTAAATCAATAAATTCAAATATATTTGGTGAACAAATTGGCCTACCTGAAGTTGTTCGTCTCCATGAAATATGTAAATAAAGCTGCCAAAATCTTAATAAAGGAGCGATTCATTCCTGGTGGTTTTCCCATGTGCTCACTTTTTTATTTCTTCCATATGTTTACATTGGTCAAACACATAATCCAAACAGGGGTGCCGCTCTCTTCCTGACCAAGTCGTGGGCGTTTGGGTGCTCTTGTGTCACACAAAAATACAGGAGACATTCCTCAACGCAGCCACAGATCATAGTTTAGTTTCATGAAACTCTGACTCCCAAAAACAGCTTCTCGAAGCGGTGGTGTGGAGAAACATCAGTGCTGTGGACAGACGCCGAGAGGGTGAAACTCCAAAACGCGTCGGGCTGGAAGCTTCCTGCTTTGGCTCACATCTATAAGCTCGCTCTGCGAAGACAAACCCGCTGGCCAGTGTTGATACGTATGAAGTGAAATCTTTCGCAGGTGGAGCACCGTCCTCTGTTGAGGAATGGGAGTGGAACGCCTTTTCTCATTTCAGCACTTGGACAGCTCCCGGTTCCGTTACGCGCAAGCGCAAGACTTAAAAGTGGCGAACGTGAGTTGGTTTTCAATAAGTCCAATAAACGAGGCGAGGTAATCATCCCAAACACATTCAAACATTGTCTCCAGTGTCTGTTACATAACGGAAGGTGTACAGCTTTTGTCTCACGAGGGTGCGCGTCACTGCGCATCAGGATCAACTGGCTTTAGGAGTGTTTCATGTTTTCCAGCTGTGTCATTAAGTACAAGAAATGATACGGATGATGTGATGACTCTAATGTAAATATACATCCTCTAGTCAATGTGAATCTACACTTGTAATACAATCATAATCATTCAGGGATGCAATTCAGCTGCAAAAACAGATTCATATTGTGGGTGTATAACATGAGATTGACTGGGTTACTCTGGCATCATCCATGGCTTTATTTTTACGCGATGTGCTTTTTTTTGCTCCCATCCTTGTCTGTTTAGAGCAACCCACACCCTCACAGAGATATGAAAAGTGTAAACAAAGGACGCACCAGCAAGAAGCCGCTGGGAGAGTATTTGGTACCCCGGTTGCCCTGGAAACAGATTTCCGAGGCACATCATTGGAAATGCTGAAAGGTTGGCCTCCCAGAGCGAGACGGAAGAGAGCTGACTGACAGACAGAGACACAGACGGAGACGGCAGGAAATGTACTACAGGCTGGCTGAAACCCAAGGGTGGAGGAACCCAGGTTTAGTAGGCCACCACACAGATTTAGTCATTATTATTCAGTATATATGTATACAAACTCCTGGTATTGATACAGATGCTGCATGAGAACCTGGCAGTGTGAGGATGTGAGTGGGCTGTGATGCTTGCATGGACCACAGGCATGAATGACTCATTCCACATGAACACACAGGCATGTGGTGTGGAGGAAACAGCTAAACTTAGTGAGGAGAAAGAAGAAAAAAAAAAGGTATTCCATTCACATCAAGCCAACCACAGGCGTCATGTTGTGAGATTACGCTCAGCACATCACATGCCTCAACGCTGTGACATGCTCGGGGCCATATTACACTTTAGTCTGACACTTGGTTACTGACCAGTTCCCAGATCATCTTTGCCCATCTCAGCCTGAGGACGGGTCATCCTGCTCTCCTCCTCCTTTAATGCTGAAGTCCGAATTACAAGTGTCACATTGCATCTCATGGTTGGGAATGTATGGCTTGCTCTGGTGTGGGGATTTAACATCAGTGTGTCATCAGAGAGAGAACATGGCGTGTTCGACTGCATAAATACTGAATGCCTTATGTGAATTATTTACTAACAGGCGCATGTACTCTACATCCACATTTTGTTTTTTATTAACAAAGGGAAACAAACAAACTTGTCTTGCAAGTGTCATGATGAGCAGCACATCGTCCAGATCTGTGTGGGCGACTCTAATGTCATTGTGCCTAATCACAAGGCAAAAATAACATCGATAAAATCAGATATTTTGTGAAGTCGCTTTAATGAAACATCTCCCACTGGTAAGGGCCAAAATTCTCTTTGCACTCGAGTCATTTATTTCCCATCTCTGAGACAGCTGCAGTTGGCTTGTCTGTGTAATGACAACCAACCGGAGCTTCAGTTGGCCATTAGTTTCCATAAGGAAAGACTTTGGGCAAGGTGGGTCACATAATTAAAGGAGTACAAGTCAAATCTGCGTGTCATTAAGGGGAGAGAGAGATAGATGTAGTCCACCTTCTCTCTCTGTGAAAGGAGAGAATAAAACAGAACAATCCTTTAGACTAGAGCTGTCCGTCTGTCTCATTTATCCAGCAGTTTCCACACAACCATTAAAATTACAGGCTCAAGACAGACGAAGGCGCTATTTTAAAGCTGCCCACACACAACAAAGATTGGTCGCTACCGCCTGTTATTCTGCGGGGAATTAGGGGTTTTACATCATCTGGGTTATTGTGTTGTCTAAAAGGATTTGCAGCATGATTTATAACTTTAAAATGAAATCAAAAGGCTTCCTTTTTTGTAATCTCTCTGTAATAATATGACACCCCAAAATAATATACATATCAGTTTATCCCGCTGTAATATTTCCATCTATATTTGTACACAGAACTGTTTTTTAAAAAAACAATAAGGTTGAAGCAAAAACCAGCTGGATGCTCCATGAAGTCTGGGTAGGGTGGTGTCATTGATCCATCCCAATAAATGAGGAGTTGTGGGCTGACTGGAGAGCTCACCTGGAAACAACAAGCAGGCTTTACCACCCTGATGCTCATGTGCACTGGACTGGAGACAATTGAGAGCTGCAGAGTATCTATTGCTCCATCGATTCCTTGTATCTTCATCCCACTTAATGACTTTTTCGCTCTATAATTCAGCTCATGGAGCTGATCCCGGGGCCTAGCAGGGATACAGAGAAGTAACTTGTGATGGGAGCTATTTTGATGAGGCAACGCAACACGCTGGAGGAAGAGTGCGAAGGATTTAATGAGTGGATTCTTGAAGAGAAGGAAGGATTTGCAAATTCTCCGGTCCCGCAACGCCCAACACACTTATCATAATCTCGCTGTCGTAGCAAAATGAAGCTATTTTGAGGCCTGTGTGGCGCACAAAAGAATGATAAACATGTTTAGATTGTACGCACATCACGGCTGCAACACAGGCAAACGGTTAAAATACTCCTCTCTAGATGTAGTGTAGGAGCTATAGAGTCATGTGAACCTCGGGTGAATGAGCAGCCTAAATGCCCACAAGGATGCTGCTCCTTGGATCCTTCAGGCCAAGTGAGAGAGAGAGAGAGAGCAACGCTGGTCTTCACTAAGACTCATCTGTCAATCACAGCTTCCCTTCATCAGTGGGAGCAACCTGACAGCCACAGAGCCTTTCTCCATCACTGAGCACTGAAATCCCGCTGATCCCCAGTCTAGACCCCCCGTACACGCTCCGCAGTCACTCTGTCTCTGCAGCACATCCAAACAGCTGAATAAAATGCCACAGCGCTTTTCACAGGATGTATACATCATATCGAACGCTCAAGACTGTGTTCAGCTTGCTAAGCAATTACTCCTCAAGCGGCTGCGAATCCATCATGTTTTCACTCAGATCTGCATGCCAGGATGTCTCCCCTGAGCTCCAGTTTCTGTGCAGTCACCCAAACCCTAAACAGCGCACATACACATACTTTTCCCTGGCCAATGTCTGCTCCATGTTGACACTGGCTCACAATTTATCTATTTCTAGCTCGCAGGCTTGTCTCACTGAACGTTGTCACTGGAGTTGTGCAGCTGTAAAAGTGATGCAAGGATAGATTGAAGATTAAATGCAGTTTCAATTGCTGAACTGGTTTACATCAGTCTTTTCCTTTCAGGGGCGCTTAGATGTATGTTATGGGACCAATTACTCCATGTGAGGGACACTGGCAGAGCGGCAGCGCTTGTTCCCTGGCTGTTTTAGATATTTATGGGGAAACTAATCTCTTATACGCAGAGTCTTGTGTTGAATATTAATGTGTGTTGATATTCCACCCTAATGTGTTTTAAAACTCTGCTTGGAAAAAAAATCCTGAGGCAGGGAATACTGTCAAACGTAACTGGTTGCAACATGTCACCAGGTCTGATTGTTGTCATATAGAGGAGCATGTGCAGGTATACAGTTAAAGGCCCGCCGTTAGAATACAAGACATGATGCGCTTGCATAAACATGGCTTCATAAAAGTGACTAGCATGCAGCCTGTCAAATGGAAGAAAGACGGATTCAAGATGACTGACTGTCACACTCAAAATGAGTCCAGTTCTATAGAAGTGAGCAGCATACTGAACCAGGGAGGGTAGTGCATTTAAACTCAAATACCACCTGCAAGTAAAGCATTACATCTTCAGCTTGTGAGCTGAGCTGCTGTGTGTTATCCTGAAGAAAAGAAGTAAAGGATTGCTGGCAGCCCACAGAAACACTGTCCTCTATTATCAAGCATCAGTGTCTCCTTGAATGGACGCTTGCCATGTCTCTTCTCCTACTCATCACGTCTGTCTTTCTGACTCTCTGAAAGTATTGAAGGTTTACTACATTTACAGCTGTATTTACAGAAAATATTCATCATGAATCTGACTAGTTTCTGGCATGTCTATTGTTTTATCTTTACTTGATCATTAAACGGCTCCAAAAAGTCTACCTTATAATGGCATGTTTAGGTTTTTTCTTTTTTCAGAATTCAGCATCATTTTCTATATAATTTACAGGGAAATAGTGTGATTAGAATTCACATTATAGCTCACTCCGTAAAAGCTTGAAATTTTAGAAAATGCATCAGAAGCTGAACTTTCTTGAACGCAATCAAAATGTACAAATCCGTTTCCAAAGTACCGCAATAAAATACTTGAACTGATGGAGGAATTTGTATAATTTCGATGTGACAAGGAAAATTATGGTGTTAAATCCGGTTTATGCATTAGGTTCTTTCATTTTGAAACATACCATATTCAAATATACCACTATTGACTGGCTTTAGAAAGAAAATATCAAAGTCATCTTTAAGTTGAGTCCACTGCATCATCCACATATCACTTCAGTATGTCTTCATCTGCTCCATTGTGATGGTTTACTTCATGAAAAGATATATTAATAGCATATAATCAGTGTCATGACAGGAAGTGTCTTATAAAACATGTCGGCTTTATCTACTCACTGTAAATGATTTATTACCAATTGATGAAGCTATTAGTTACAGATCATAAACTATTAATAAAGGGTAACTTATTAGAAAGCGGTACTAATGTGATTAATGTAAAATTCTCAAAAACATTAAGATGTTGCTACCAAAAGTCATTAATCACTAGACTGGGATTATAAAGAGAGAGAACGTTCTGATGAGTGTCACATATTTGACAATAACATTGTGCGGATCTAAAGTAAAAGTTTGGTTGTAGTTGGGTGGAGGACTCGATGTGCAGCTGTTAGATCATCCAGTGGTGGGAGACGGTCGGAGAAGATAACTGACAGCTTCCAGGTCTGATATGTGTCTTTGGAGCAGCTCCACTTTCATTAAATCAAAGGTTGACTGAATTCACTCTCTGGCCAGTTAGTGGTCCGAACTCATGAATCATTTAGTTGGAATTACTTCAGTTTTCTTTCATTCACTCACAACCATCAATCACATGAACTTGGAGGCATGTTTTATCATACAGTCTATTCTTTCATTTACTAGTTGTTCTGCTTTGTAACAAATTAAATGTTTTTTACTTTCATTCATAAAAAAATAAAAGTTAAAGCAGGTCTCAGATTTACGTATTCGGCAGAAGTTGAATCAACTACAGAGCACACTAATGACTCTCATAATCAAATAGCACCCGAAAGGAAACAAAAGAAATCCCTATCATTAAGATCACGGACTGTGTAAGTACCTTTACACTGATCACATTGAAATGATTAGAAAAGACATCAGAGCTTTGCTGAAAACCAACTTTCCCCCAGTGATGGTAAAATCCTACTTTAAACTTGATAAATGCAAAGTTATTTCCTCCAAGCTGATTGCCATGGGAACAGTGCTGTAACTGTCTCCTCCATCTAAGACAGCTGATAATTGCCTTCTTCAAAAGACATCTTATAGCCTTCACAGGGTGAGAAAAATGTGTGATAACATATGGAATTAGACGCAACACAATAGATAATGACTAGATAATTGTGAGAGTGGTTTGTTTATGTGCGCTTTCTTTCATCTTTTGAAAAAGCTAAATTTGCTTGAGATTTTTCAATCACGTCCTTCACCTTCAAGTGAAAACACTGATGGGGAATAATCAGTAGGTTGAAATGAGGAGGGCACTGTCACAGCTGCAGAAACAGACACATAATCAGACCCACAAAAGATCTTCTCACGGCATAACAGCAAATATCTCGAGGTGTCCAAGTTTGGGTAATGTGCCAACAAAAACTCTATATTATTAGACGAAGAAAGGGAAATAATGACATTAGTTAGCCTTTTTAATTCCACAATTTGGACTTCCCACTGAGGATAGATTGCCACAAGGTCAACCTCCATTTCTAATTTGCCTCTATCTAAATTGTACTCATCAGCTAACATATTCAGCACCTCTCCAGAGCAGCCAGCAAGACTTATGAAGAGTGGCTGGAAGAAAAAAGAGACATAAAGAGAGAAAGGGGTGGGGGTGGGGGTATTTTTAATTCACCATTTTCTCAAAGCTTTAAATAATCAGTAGAACTAAAATGTGCAAAGCAAAACAATTAGACATCTTAAGGAGAACAGTGAAGTTGTTTATAACAGTGTATAAAGAACACTTGCAATGGTTTATAAGTATGCATTTAAAATTCTTTTGTTACAGTGTCAATCATTGTCACTGTCCGTCACATCTTTGCACTGCTTTCACTAGTCTGGCACCGTTATCACTTTAGAACCATTTTTAGAACACTGTGGGGCAGTAAACACAGTTTCCATGGAAACATCACCGAGACACACATTGATAAGCGGATTGGAGCAGCTGTATTTCTCTGATGACGAATGAAACCTCAAAAGCTGAGAGGGTTTCAGCTGGCGAACACAATTAAACGCTGCCAATATATTCGGGAAAGAGGGATCCACATAAGCAGAGGAATCTGTTTGATTTCTCATTATGAGGCAGATAACAAACGACTCTTATCTGGTTTTTGCCAAAAGCACCCTTTGGCTCTGCCTGCCAGCCAGTCAGCCAGCCAGCCAGTGGCTGTGCTTCTGCGTCTGAGAGCAGCCGCAAATGGGCAACAATTTCCAATTAGATTTTACTTTACAAATGGATATATTGATCCGGTGCAGCTGTTCTCATCAAGCTGGAGAGAAACAATCAGGCACAGTTTAATTTAGCAGCAGTCAATAGTCTTAAGCAGATGAAGAAGAAGACATAGAAAGGTCAGGCAAAAAAAAATAGTAAACCAAAAACTCACATCATAAATTATTTTAAACAAGCATTCAATTACATTTCTAACATAAATAATGTCTCTTCTTTGCTCACTTTGTTTGAAGATACTCAGAACAAAGCGTACAATATTGTTCTGTAGCAACAGTAATATTTGCATATTCATAGTTTCTGGAGATGAGGGAGTATCTTTCAGCATTTTCAACAAGATAATTTTACTTTTTTGTGTGTAAAAACCATATCATATATCTATATATATATTATTCCAACTAGAGCACTCTAATTATCAGGTTATCTTTAATGTTGTACACTGACAATTTTTTAAACCAGGGATCCTATATTTACACTGTGTCCCAAGTCTTCCAGGGTTATGGGCTGAGACTCAGCTGTTGGGAGGACACAGAGGGAACAACTCGATCACTGTGCAACTGATGGTGTCGTGAGAGATGCTCTGCCTGAGAGCAGCACATCTCCCCTCTGTGGCTTTTTTTCGTGGTCCTAAAAGGGCTGCACAGAAAGTACGAGAGCACTGACCTAAAAAAACAGACTTTTCCACCCACAAAGCTCTGAAAATGGACAGCTTCATCAGCAGCATGTTGATTCGTGGAGTGTAAAGAGGTACCTGCAAAACCAGATGGTGAAATACCACAACAACCATTAACTGGTAATGTAATGTTAGGTAATGTAGTCAAACTAAGCAAATTGGTGCACAGGTACAGTTTTTACTTAACACAGAACTTGTTTTGTCTGAGAAGCTTTGATAAAACACACCTCAGAAGTTTACCTTTCTCATTCTGTTGCTCTACTGAGCGTGGATCAATGTGGGTGATACAGAGAAGCTGCAGGCAAGAATGCATAAACAGTAACATCAACAGCATATTATAGCAAAACGGTAGAGCATGTGGGTCATGTTAAGGTACATACTGGCAAATTGATGATCATAAAGAAGGAGTGCTTCCTAATGTAAAAGGTTTGTCTATGTCACGCTGATATAAATGTTCTCACCGTACGCCATTCACCTCAGTTGCTCCATCCAAGCAAAGAACAAGAGCTGTGACAGCACCAGGGACAGCATGTAGATACAATCCATTTGGCAAGTAAGTAATTACTCGAAACAATGCAAGGAGCTCACAGTCTGCGGTGTATTAATGCGCGATTTAGAGTACTAATGGCATCTCCGAGAATCACGTCCTGTTTGTTGAAGTAAGTACAAAACCACCACTTGGAGGTCACAGAACCTGTAAATGAATAAGATATGAGAGGATGCATTTATCTCGAATTAGTATTGACATTGTGTTTGGGAAAGACACAGCAGGGAAATTATGTTCAAGGGTGGTGGAGAGTAATCAGCCAGCAAATGCACGCTATGATGCATTACTTCAATATAAAACTTGAATGATGCTACTCCTCCATTTGACATGATTGCCTTTGGGAATGGTTTCCAGGATAACAAATGTTTACAGAACAAGTATCGAAGGTTATCCATACACAGAAGTATTCAATATATTGATGTGGTGAATGTACACCTACAATAAGAACCCATCTTGTCAGTCTTGTGACACAGAAAATAATGTGCATGGTTTAATAGAAGATGCAAAAGCAATCACACTTAAGATAATGAATTATTACAAATTCAAATCAGTTCAACAGCAGATGGGCTTCTATCAAATGCAGCAGTTAATGCTCTATTTCAAGCATGTAAACCTTGTTAAAACTGTCACTTCCTTCACTACTTTTAAATGATTATTGATGATGATTTTGTCATACTCTGATAGGATTCAGAGTCTGCTTTTATTTCATTATTTTGCTAACTGTTATGAACATTTATGTAAAAAATAATGCTCTAACTATACTGTCATGTTGTACTTTTGAATTAACGTCACAGAGCCATATGTTAGGAAATCTGTGTACTGTACTTAGGTACTAGCGTGTTAGCATGCTGACATTTGCTAAAATATTTTTTCTGATATTTTATTGATTTTGGGGGGACATTATTAGAATATTTTGGGATATTTTACTAATTTTTCCTGAATATTTTTCAATTTTCTTCATATATTTTATTCATAACATTATACGAATGTTTTTGGGATATTTTACAGATATTTTTTGGGACATTTTAGTAATTCATTTTGGATATTTAACTAGTGTTTTACTAACTACAACAGATATTTTACTAATATTAGGAAAATATCCAACTAAAATATCAGTAACATGTATGAAAAATATTCGTAAAATATCCGACAAATATTATTTAAATATCTGAAAAAGTACCAGCAAAAAATCCCAATAATATTAATAAAATATCCGACAAAAATTTGATAAATATCCCCCCAAAAAATCACTTAAGTATTAGTAAAATAAATGCTCTTACAACAAGCTTGTACAATTTCCCCCCGGGGATCAATAAAGTATTTCTGATTCTGATTCTGATTCTGAAGCTTTTCACAATCTACTAATCGACTCCCTGTACCTTGGATTTATATTTTTAAAAAATGTAAATCTATAGAGTTCAAAAAGAACAGAGACGTAAAGCACACACACACATATATGCACACACAAGACTACATTTCAGACTCAGGAGAGTCAACAGGGGAGCAGCTGCTTGGAGGTGATACCATTCAAATGACACAAGTCGCCTGTCATCCAATGAGTTGATAATTTCCCTCAGGTAAACTCAGGCACACTACTTTCTTAATCTGTCAAGTAACATAACAGGAGTCCTCCAGAGAAATTTGACTGTCAACATTCATGATAGGAAGAAAAGTCACGTTAATGCCATTTGTTAATTGAAAATGCCTACTAATCTGCTGACAAACGGACAGTATAGGCTGTATGAGCCATTTTGTACATGCTGCCGTCTACCTCTATCAAGGCCAACCAGCTAGAGTGAGCCTGTTCTGTGAATGTCAGCATATAAAACATTTCAGTCAAGCTTGTTCCACAGGTTTAACCCTTCTTAGCACATTTCCTCTGGTGTACTGCGTTGTGATTGTGAAAAAAATGATGAATTCTGAGTCACTGAGTGATAACAAATGTCACAACACTACCCAAATAATACAGTGGCCTTGATATGCAAAGCACAACATCAGTGGGCAAAACACACAATCAAATCAGAGAACACAGCCATATTTAGATACGATACTTTATTAATCCCAAAGGGAAATTACAGCATTGCAGCAGCCAAGTCACACGAATCACAAAACAAACAGTTTATTAATAAAATAGAACAATAAGTGAACTAAAAACTGAAACTGAAAATATATTCAACTGTCATGCCTAGTACACGTCCAAGTCTACCAGACTTATATACTGTACTGAATATTCATTATTCATATATATGTGTGTGTGTGTGTGTGTGTGTGTGTAAATGAGTGACACAAACACCAAAACTATGTTCCAGTTCCAGCAAAACAGCATAAACATTTTCCAGTTTGTGTTGCCGTCTCTTCATACAATCAACAAAATCACATAATGGTATCTAAAAGCAGCCTTTTCTCCATTCACACCTGTGATTGTGTCTTCTGTATTCACACATACCGTCGTTCTGCTGCATATTCTTCTCTGTTTGCTTCAATGTTTTGACACGCAGCAGGTATGTGACTCTGTCGTTTATGCAGTCAAAGGTTTTGTGCGGCTGCATATTCTCATAGTGAATGAGCCAATGAATATATTCATGAATGAATATATATATATATTCATTGGGAACAAGAGTGAGACTTTCTGCACTCAGTCTAGATGCACTTGAATAACACTAAATCTCCTGCGAACTATGTTTTTATGTGAAAAGAACTTGAAATCATAAAAGTTAAGTGAAAACATTTGAAGGTTTATGCTGTGTTAGAACACAACTGGTAGAAGTGCAACTGAAATGTTAAGAAAATTTTCTTTTTCAGTGTTTTTGTACTTTGCAGTTTACCTTGGGGCCACCATAAAATATTCCACTAGATGGCGGCATAGTATAGACTAGTGTAAAACTGTGTTGCCATCAGTTCACTTACTTTAACAATAAAAACAAAAACATACTCGTATACCCACATTTGTCAGTGAAACAGTTTCAAACAACATGTAAAATGTAGCCTGAAACACAACCTTGATCTGCAAGAATGAATCATTTACTGTATGGTGGTCCCTGCCCATGGCCACTGCTGCCAGCCAGCAAATGATGGGAGTGGTGGAGGAATTCAGCAGTGGTTTACATCAGTATTAGGGCAATGTTTGCTTGAGAAGAGTATCCAACCAACTCTGACCCATTTTAACTTCCTTAACATCATATTTCTGTTATCCCCTTGATTTACGTGTACAGGACCGTTTTAACATTCAGCCCACAGCGGATGGTTTCTTCGTGATGCATCCTGTATGCCGTGGAGAGTAACAGAGTTGCAGTGACCCAATTATCTCTGGAGGCAGAGTCACGAGGGTGTGCATAGCTGCTCTTTGTTTTTCCATTCCCAGAGTTAAGTCTGTCTGTTGAGTCCTCCAAATCAGGCCACTCCCAACTCTTTTCCCTCTTAACACCACCAGAAGTCAAGGGCAGCAGATGCAACACAATTTGCAGCACTGTTACTCTGCAGCTGGACTCTGTTTTCTCACTCCATTTCATGCACGTCCATCCACAGGGATCTAACAGTAACACAAGTTTCTTTCTCAAACTCTAGCTTTGTACACATGGGCTTGAGGAGATAACTAGCCTGGATGTAACTTCCTGCCCAGCCCCCAGCCGTGCGTGGAGCTGTTTTGTGACTGCCCTCCGCCTGGGGCCTCGGGGGGCAGTAAATTACATGAGCTCAGCGCTGCTTACATGTTCATCACTCCCCTTGACCGGCTGGCGTCGTTCACCACTGTCTGTTTTAACTCATAAGCACGGGCGATGCGTTGTGTTTGCAGAGCCTCCTGCAGCGACTGACAAACCTACAAAACCCCTCCAGGACATGATGTTTGTTTTGTTAAACTCCGTCAATAACTCACTTAATTAGAGGCCAGTTTCAAGATTCAATAAAAGTTGACATAATCAGAAATGGCCAGTCAAGTTGGGGATAAGTGCAGAAAAACATGGGATAAAAGGTTCAAACACAAACATTGTCCCTGAGTGGCATATGTTTTCAACTTGTAAGCAGGATTTAGTTTTATAGGCAAGTTAAATGGATTAAACTCTTTTGATAGCCTTTTGTGGGTAGTTGTAAACAATATAGTCCCTTTGTATTTTTCCCTGAAATGGCTATGAAACATTATTTTCCACTTCTTCTCAAATACTAAACCAGATGTCAGTTCCACACTAAACCTCATATGTTGTTCACTTCACTACAAGGTCTCAGGAACACTTGGAGTTGTTTGCTTACATTCAAATGAACAACACTCAGTCGGTTTTTGAGGAGGTGAAAATTTTCTCAAACTATTGAGGAGCAACTGACCCTTCAACTTCAGCAATGTTGGAGACAGGCAGTTTTTACCTGAGAGTGTAAATGTGATGATGAAGGGATTCTTTAACAAAGAATATCATCATCAGTTGCAGCCAGTCTTCATTAATAAGCAATAAAATGACACAATGTCCCTGTGACAAAGAATAAAGACACAAAATGCACAAGGATATATTTAAGAATATTTTATCTATGTTTCAACCATGACCTTTCTCGGAAAACTGTTCCTATAATATGAGCATCCACAGATTTAACCACAAAACATTTGAGTAGGAAGGAGTTTGCCTGCACTAACCTCACTGAGACTTTTCAGTAAACATGTGCAGTAGCTAAATATTTGCTGACACATTTCTTAACATCTGTTTACCCTGAGAAAGGTATTTGGAAAAACTAAGTTATCAGTTGAATTATCTTCAGCACACATTCAATACTGGACTGCATATCTCCCGGAAAAGGGATATTTTGTAATGCTTTGTGTTATTTTGAAACTAGAAGCTCTTTCAGGTTGTTTCATCACCACTATGACAAGAGAGGTTTTGTCATTCAAGTTCTGTTATGCAGCATTATGAGCCAACACATTAAAGGACGCTTTGCAGGCCAGAATTGTCTAACCAAGTCGTGTAACGCTGAATCTGATGCCAACTTCACTCTGAGTGTGCTTTACGCCGCCTCTCATTTTGAGCCCATTCACGGTGTCTGCCATTTTCCCAGTGGTTTGTAACCATGGTGGCTGTTGTGTTTAGTACAGCGCTTCAACAGCTTTTCTTTATTTGCAATTAGACGCTGCAGGATTACCTCAATTTGCCTCTACTGCCTGCCGTCATCCCTGTTTCACTGTGCTTATTCTTAATCAGAAACATGACATTAATTAGAACAGAAAAAAAACTGCTTCAAGAAATGTTCGGTCGTCAGCTGTAACTCATTATATTCCCTCTTTGGTAAGAAAAGCACTTAATAAATATAGTATTACCATATCTGATACTTTGCCCATATGAGATATTTGAGATATTAGTTTTCACCAATCAGACACTCAGTAAATCAGTGGGTTGACAGCTCCAAATGTCTTTGTCCAGGGCTTTGTGTCAGTGCTGGCACAACCTGCTAAGTGCCCATTTTTATTCACAAAGTGTTTCCAGAATGTCATTAAAATGGACATTTGCAGTGTTTTTATTTCACCTATTAATTACTAATATACTAAATGGCACTGCAATTATAAAAAATGTGTTCAGATGATAATGCTTTAATTGTGAGAAACACACAAACTAGCTGAATCACAATAAAAAAAAAAAGCAATTTAACAAACTAATGAACATCCTAGGTAACACTGAAGCTTTTCTGCAGAACAAAGTAAAACGTCATGTCCTGGGTGTTTTGCTCTATAAGTGACATGGCCATATGTACTGTGTAATGTCAGATAAAAAAGCTTTGTGTGATATGTTTTGTTTTGCCATGGTCCACCCTAATAACAGTTGCATGCCTGCTGTCTGCCAGCTGCCGTGCCTGCTGTAACAGCCAGCGCAGTGCTGGAATGTTCCCATGCGATCCTCCATTGACACACACACACTGACATGCAGCTCATGTACACCGACAGAAAGAGAGAACTTCAAAAAGCACACCAGAGAGCTTGTTGGACCTCCAGTCTATGGAGATTTGTAATAGAAGTCTCATGCTATATCAAATGTATTATGTACAGTACACCTGCTTACTGTATGTGGTTTACGACAAATCATTTAAAAATAATTGGATACTGGCATTGAATGATAAAATGAGCTTTGAAAAAATACAGATACATTGAATACAAGTGATCAAATGTATTTCTTTATCATGATTGCCACGTTGCCCACTCACAGATTTAGGTCATAATATGTTTGGAGGGCACACTGGTATGATTGGGCATCCACACAAGCAGATTTACAGCTGGAAGAAACACAAATGTGAAAATATTGACTTATTAGACTATCACGGCTCGAAAGTGACATGGAAAGCAAACAAATAAATGTGCATGTGGTGGATCAAAAATAATATATATTTTTTTAAATTAGTGAAAAGGGATGATATTGTCTTTGTAACTCTGAAGTTGACCAGTTAAATATTTGTCTTTTGGAGGCTTTTGTGTTTGCCATGTTGGGCAGATGCCCTGTTTGGCCATGAAACAACCTATTGAGAGTTGCCACTTGGCCACCAGTGAAAAGACTGAGTTGGATTAGGGGGTGCTCAGAACTCCTTGGATACCGGATACCAGCACACTGGACTGATGGTGATTGGCATTGTTTCTCTGAAGGCCTCATCTTTGTGAAAGACTGCAATTTATTCCAGTCCACAGAAGTGCTAATGTCGGACATGAGAGATATCTTTAAAATCAAACACCTTATGCACACATACATATGTGGGTATGCATGCAAGTATGTATGGGTTCTTTCCCACAGACACTGTAAATCTATAGATGTAAATGTATGTAATGTACACGTGTAGATTACTATGTGTACTGATTCATGCAGGTTTGCTTGCATATATGTATTTAAATGGGCACTGGGGCAGAGACGGAGTTGGAATGGGATGTTTTAGGGGTGGGGTAGGAGAAATGATCTGCATATGCATTTACAGTATTATGTAATACATTCTTTCAACATATGTTCATGTGGTACCGTCAAGTTAATTCAAGTTAAATTCAGGTTATTTTGTCCTTTTGAGACTCATATGAGGGCAGCATAATTATTCTAGCCCTGGTTTGGGCTTCTCATTTATTACCATTACATTCAAGTCACAGAGCTAAGCATCTGTTTTTCCAAAAGAATAAATCCCCAGTGATCCAGAAGGCAGGTTAACATTTACCGCTGTTCTGAAGGTATTTTCAGAATACTTAAAGACTCTTTAAACCATCCAGACAACAAATGTGCCATCTGTTGCACAATATAAAAGATCTTTAACCCATTTCCCAAGTTGCAACTGTATTTCAAGGTAGCCTGAATTGACATACTGTATGTCTGTGCTCAAATTGTGTGATGTGAAACAAAATGAAAAAGCTTGATGATCAATTGTATTTGCATATATTGATGTTAAACTGTATTATTTTACATTTTCATTAAAAAATAATGTTTTCTTTCCCTTGTGTTTTGCAATACAAGCTAAGAAATATGACATTTCTGGCTTCCAGGATTAAGAAATATAGTCAGAACTTGAGAGACAGGTTTAAAACCTTTATCATACAGTGAAAGGAATCATTATGTTTTTATCCAGATGGTTAGTCTTTGAGGATTCTGAAAAATAAGATAAAATAAGATAATCCTTTATTAATCCCACAGCTGGGAAATTCGCAGTGTTACAGCAGCAACAAAGGGGATTGCAAGAGGCATCAGTCTCCTTTCTCCCACCACCTCCACTGGGCCGAGGGGCCATCCCAGGACAGAGCTGGCCTTCTCAACCAGTCTGTTAAGTCTCTTCCTGTCAGCCGTCGAGATGCTGCTGCCCCAGCAGACCACAGAGTCAAAAAAGGTCCTTAGGAGTTCCCCCTGCACTCAAAAAGACCTGTGTCTCCTCAGCAGATAGAGTCTGCTCTGGCCTTTCTTATATAGTGCATTTGTATTGTCGGTACAGTCCAGTTTATTATTCAAGTGAACACCCAGGTACTTGTAAGACTGCAGACAACCATGTCGGACTTACAGTCCTGTATCCTCACATACTGTGGTCGATTGGTGGGGTAGTCGGCATGGTGACGCAGTGGTTATCACAGTTGCACGGGAGGTAGCGCAGCATAGAGCGGGTTGGGGTTTGATCCCTGGCTCCCTCCGTCATGTCGAAGTGTCCTTGAGCAAGACTTGAACTCTAAGTTGCTCCCGATGGAGACCAGCACCTTGCATGGCAGCTCAGTTGCCATGTCAGTTCGACACAGCTGAGCTTTAGTCATCTTTATTCTCGACATTGTCTTGCTGTGTGTTTGTGGTGAACAATAGCACAGAGAAACCTTGCTTGAGTTGCATGGTGTAATCTTGATTGAAATCAGTGTATTTGATCACCTGCCTGATAATGTGCATGATAATCCAGACATCTCCAAGTCATGTTCACTGGAGGACTTTGTGCACAGGGCTGCAGGAACGCTTCAAGATAAAAATGGCTCATAATATGTTGAGTGACCAGTGAAACTTCCTGATGAGGGATGATGGGGATGGGGGGGGGGGGGGCTCCCTCCTCCTCCCATCAGTAATCCCCTCTGTGGTGACGTCACCCGGGCTGCCTCCAAAGGGACGCAGCGTCGACTGTTTGAGCAGCCAGGCGGCCAGTGTGCATCCCAGGACGCAACATCAGTGTAGCCGGGGCTCAACTTTCAGCTGATCGCTTAACTTCGGGCGCTTTGGGAAACTTACAAAAATGGGTGAGTTTTTAGCAACAAGTGCTCACAGAGTAGCTGACAGACTCCGTATAAATGTCGCTTTTTCGCGGTGACAGCACGCCTCATACTTTTGTTATTGTCGCGCCCCGAAAGTTGGAGCGACAGTTTACGGTTGTTTTAACTAAACTGATTTGAAGTTCTGCACGTAGTGCTGCAGGGGAAGGGGCTGTTTACCTGACCCGGTTTCACGAGAATCGGTATTAGAGCAGCCTGCTGAAGCAACTTGAGGAAAGCGATTAGAGAGATTAAGTCTATCAGGATTCCTGCAGTCACTCTGTGCGAGTCTGCGGAGGTGCTAAGTCCAGATCAACTTGCTGCCTCCACTGTCTCTCTCTTTCTCCTGCTTCCAGTGGGGCCGTACTGCTGAGCTATCTGGCTGATCCAAACTTGGCTTCTCCTTTCATTATCAGCCTTTATTGATCTGGTCAGCAGTGATTGGTCATGTTTGTTAATGACTGTCATGAAGATGAAAGGTTGCTGTGGTGGTATTTCCTAACCGAGCTGATTAGTATGTTCTGCTGGTAAAGAATGACTAAAAGTTACTGGAAAACAGTGACAGGCAACATGTTTTATTAGTCAGATGCTCCATAGCTGAAGCCCCACATGCTGTGTGTTATGCTTGTAATTGCTATCTGAAGGGCTGAGCTGAGGCTGTCCCATCTTCAAATCAGTCCCAAGTGTTGGCCATCTGTGCGCCAAGCCTGGGGGGGGGGGGGGGGGGGGTGCATGGGAGGAGTGAGGCGCTCATGCCATGGATGCTTAGTAACTTCTTGCTAACTTTAAGGCTTTGAGACTGTGATAAACTGTGGACCAGATGGGATAGCACACAGGAAAAACTCAGCTTTCACTCCCAACTGTTCCCATCCTGCTCTGGACTACATATTTCTTACAGTAAAACGACACAGAATGGTTCCAGTAATTGTAATTCTGCCTCTTTGAGTTTCGAGTCAGTTTTCAGGCAGCATTTATTGGCTTGTGTTGTTTGCCACGGTGCAGCTGAGGCCAGGGAAGAACACTGTGTGCGAATGTGTATCAATGCTCATTAATTCGCTCTGAAGCTCTCACAGAGGCGTCTTTGTGCTCCTAATTTGGAGCTGCTCCTTTGTGCGACTTCAGTGGCTCTTAATGTAGAGAGAGAAGTTCACTGATTTGCAAGTTTCAGAGCGGATACCCTGTGAACTAATTCCCCACAGACCCTCTTTCACTGTCTCGTAGAGGATATTACTCTGCATGGCAATCGACCTTTGTGCTTTGTCCACTTGCTAAAGCGCCCATTTTACATTCACAGATTTTCCGTGGCCCTTTCAGGAGAAATAATATAGCCTGTTGATGCGGGCATGAGTAGATTAATTTGGAGACTTGCTCGTTGCTGTAAAGGTCGCCTTTTGTTGTGTCAGAGAAACGGATATCATACTGCTGTGCTGTGATTTGCCGTGTTTCATGTGAAATCGCTTTGAAAACAGAAAATGGATTAACTGTGTGCATGAAGCCCAAAATAAACAGGAAGTCTTGAAGCTGATTGTGTGTTCGGAGCTGCAAAGTGAAGATGTCATTCAGAGGTTATGTAACTTATGTCTGATTTGATTTTACAGTGACCTTCACCTCGCAGAGGGGCCACATGTTTTTTCAGAGAGCATCTCCTCTGTCCTCGCGGTGAACGGTTTAACAGAGCACTGGCCTGTGTGAAGGATGTGGGAGGATAACTTGGCGTCAGTCCGCTGAGCTCAATTCAGAGAGAGACAGCAGGTCATTTTCCACAAATATCTTGTTAGGTTCTTGGTGTTAGTCCTGTGACAATTACCCACCCAACAGTATTTGGTTGCCAAGAGCCTCCTTGATAACTAAACACACGGGTGGTTTTAGTTTGACTTGGATATTTCGTCACTGAGCCAAACATCTGAAGAGAAAGTGTTGGCCTGAAGATAAAACTGTTCTTTCTTTGCATGTGATGATCATACTGATTTTAGCAAGACAAGCATGACATGGCACTGCATAGAGAGCTTAATAGTTTTTCCTTGCTACAGATTGTAGCCTTTAAGCTATACAGAAGAAATCTGTGAAACATTAGTAAAGTTTATTTTTTATTTTTCACTAAACTTGTTGCTAGTGTTCAAGACACATTTGTAAACAAAAACAGATCAGAAGCTCTGACTCTCATATAGTGTGGAAAATTAACCATCACATTTTCAAGTTCTGTCTTTTTACAGATTCAATTCAATTATATGCTGAACATTTAAAGCTGTCTTATGACAAGAGATTGAACTAATCAAATACAACAAATTATGGACACGACTATGAACACTGTGTCTGTTCTTCTTGGAGCCAGACCCTGATGGCAAAAAAAAGGGGAAAGATTGTTTTTCCTTATGGAAACCCATGAACCTTCTGTTCAGAGTGTTTTGTATTCAGCGTGGTGGTCTTGTGGAAAAGGTCATCAAGGCTGGATGCAAACCAGATCCAAATGTTACATCATTGTTTTTGAGTAATTCAAGAAAAAGAGAGTTAATCACAGCTGACAGTTTTGAATGTGTGTTTAATTTAACATCTTGCTGTAGTTCAACTGCCCAGCTGTTACCGACGTGGTTTGCTATGAGTAGAGGCCTAAACCTGGTGTCAAATGTTAACAGTCTCTTGATTATAGTGAAGACTTCATGTTAAAATCCTGTGATTGATTCTGTTAAATACAAACACAGGAGTTGGACGGTGTCCTTCATAATGATTTTTACATGTGTGTCTGTGGAGTTTCTCTGAGGTGCATTCCTCCTCCTCCTCCTCCTCCTCCTCTCTCTGAACTAGGATGTCTGGAAAGTGTCTGATTATTTAGCTCACACATCAGCATGATCACTGTCACAGACACATGCGGTGGGCTGCATGTGCTGTGACCCTGCATCCTGAGTCTGAGGAGAGGAAAGACCCATGACTGCTAATGCTGCGCCAGCGGAGGTGTTTTTTTTCGCACTTGGAATCAACAACTTGTCAGCTGATGGCCGAGCAATAACAGAGAATCGGATCATTTCCCCTTTGCTTTTAGTCGACTCATGGCGATATTGTCCTCAGAGGCAGACTGTAGGTCATGCACATGCTTCTGTTTCCAAGAAATGCAGAGAAAAACACAGGACTGTGAAAATGAGTCACTGCAGAGATGGTCAGAGGGTGCTGAGAGCGAAACTGAACTTTGCTGTTTTGTGTTTGTTAGAATCAAAGCGTTCCCTTGTTAACTCCAAAACGATGGCTTCCTTCAATCTACAGAGTCTGAAATGCGGTTCAATCTAAATGAAGTATGCGCAAACCTTTTTTAAGACTGACTCCTCATTTTTATGTCACCATCAATAATTCCTAAATTGCTTTTCGTCTTCGGTTTGCGATCATTAATTACACTGAATATCCCCCATAATGAGGTAGCTGCTGTCATAGTTACATGATTTCTGGGCTTCTTTCCATTTGGCATAGGATATGACAGAGCATCTTTGGTAATTATGCAGCAGATGAGGCCCTTACTGTACAGTACTTTTTGCAACTGTGCAGCTCTAAAAAAGAGACCCCTTTTACGTAGTTCAATCAAGACTTCAGTCATCTCCTACTTCCCTTCCTGCTCCACTTTGTTTCCTCTGAAATCTCCCTCATCTCTCTCCCTCTCTGGGTGTCCTTTCCTCCCTCATCTTTGCTGCTTTCCCCTGCCTTTATATATACATATATTTTTTTTGTTTCTCTCCAGCCCTGCAGGTCTGCCAGAGCAGCCATGTTAATTGGTTGAGCTTAATAACTCCTTTGACAACAAAGAGGGCCATTGACTGTTGTGACATGAAATGATAGGAAGAGAAGCTCCTGAGTGGGGATGCTTGTTCAAGCATGTGCCTTGGCCGTCACTTTTACTAAAAGCCCATTCACAGTTGAACAGAAAGGATGCAAGTGTGTGTGCGGGTGACTCTCTGTATATATATGTGTGTGTGTTCACCCTTTTTAGAGAGATGTCACAGTCACACTGCCACATGGTAGAGACGGGATGACATTTAAATATCTGAAAATACCCTATATGCAAAAGACCACAGGCTTTCAGATATGCACAGGCAGCTGAACCCTGGTGTTGTATAAATTATGCCAAAGATACAATCTGGCCATTATCTTATCTGCAGGATTTCAGAAAAACACCCACTATTTTCAAGGTTAAACTGCCAAATGCATGCATAATACGGTCTAATATATTCCCTCAGTTTCACAATATATTGGCATCAGTGCATGTACAGTATGTAGAGTGCAGAGGTGATATTTGCCAGTGGAGCAGCAATCTGTATCGGTGTTTTGTTCACAGTCAGATGATTGTTCCAGAAGGCCTGTGGGGAAATAATAGGTTGGGGAAAGCAAAGAGCCCCTGCAGCAGTTGAACATTCACTCACTCATTCAACAGGCATCCAGCCCCACTGCAGGATTTTATGCTATCCACAGAAAACCACATTACAGCACTCTGTCTGACCACATTTGCTACGGCACCAAAAACAATGCCTATGCCAAGGTTTGCTCTCTCCATATTACATGAGCAGGGGACATTGATTAAATAGGTCGATAATGTTTTCCCAGAATTACCTATTTTCTCTTGCCAGTCGTGGGTAAGCAAGTAAATAGATCATAATGCAGTCACTGTGCCTATGGCAGAGAGGCCAGTGCTAGCTAATAACTCTGCTCTGTGATGGCCAGGATCTGGGCCAGAGGATTAGAGCCATGGGGTGACCACCAGGGTTAAAAGCTGAAGCCAGTTGCAGAAGCTGCACTCTAAGGTTGTGTTCAGACCGACTCCCAGGACAGCTCTCACAACGCAGGGTTGTTAGGTGAAGTAGTAGTAGAAGGAAACCCAAATCTAGGCTTCAGAATCTCCCTTCAGAAACTTTTTGGAGTTGTCAAAGATGCTATGTTGATATTTTTCCACACTCCAGAGTTGTAGGGTGAGGAGGTGTGTATGCCGAAAGGAGAAAGTGCACAAGTGCAAGCATTGTTTGTAAGTTTCAAAAACTTCAATGTAGATAATTATTTAGGAGCTTGATGTGACCACAGTTCAGATGTGAAAGTATTTAATTTCCCTGTAAGATCATCAGTGAGGAGTGAGAGCAGAATGCATTAGTCTGCTTTTCAACTGTGGGAGCCTGTAGGATTGAGCTGTTGGCTGTGTGCCCACTGAGTGTATTCAACCCTCTACAGATAGGTCTTTGTCCTCGCCGCTTTTACGCAGCTGCTAAACAACCGTAAGACAAAAGCATCTGGGGTACCCCGGCACACCAATGAGAAATGTTCACCATATGAAGAGCCGTGCCAGACAGCCTGAGACCATTTGGATGCAGCCAAATGCTACGCTTGGGATGAATTAAGCAGGAATTTAAATGGACACCCATGTAACCCCTTATGACTTTTTCTTTGCATAGATCTATATTCAGGATTATGTGTAAAATCCTACTTGAGACATTCAGAGATACTTTTGTGATAATACTGCCTACTAATGATAAGTGCAGACTTATTTCTTCACAGCTTATTGTGTTGCATGACTCCTCTTTGCTCATGCTGTCGTGATGTGATGTGATGTGGTGTTGCATGTGACACAGTGAAAACACTGGACACTCTCTCTCTCTCTCTCTCTCTCTCTCTCTCTCTCTCTCTCTCTCTCTCTCGCCAGGAATCATTTTCCTGCCCAAGAAAAAAGGTTTCCAAGGGAGAATTTTCATTGTCTGCTTATTATCCTCCAGAGAAAGGCTTGATAGGCAGGAAGAGGCACTTCTGCCAAGCAGATGAAAATCTGCAATAGCTGAGCTTTAATAAAGCGACAGCTGCAGGAAACCCAATAGCTGAGGGAGAGTGTTTGCTTCACAGACAGACTGTTTGGGGGATTGAGAAGATGGATTTCAATTAGACTAAATTGTTGAATGCTGTATTTAAAAAAAAAAAAAAAAAAAAAAAAAAGTGTTATATTCAACTTGGGTTACTCTGAACCCACACAACTGAGTCATTCAGTAATGTGTGATGCTTTTACCATTTGCACACTTTTGTGTCACTTACTGTATGTTCACTTCAGAGGAAAGGAGAAAAATGCCAGCCATCAGCAGCTTCAGGAGAGAGGAAATGCCAGATGTTTCTGTCTGAAAAACAGCTTGACCCCGTAACCACACGCAGACCAGAGGAGGGATCGGTTAGCAGTGTGAATATTACAGCTACACCACTGAGAGGTCTCATAAGTCATCTTAGCTTTTGACCTCTACTCTATTGGAAAACAATACTGTAACAATAGAGTGGACACAGCTGAAAAATGGAAAAGTAATGTGAAGGAACGGAGCATGTGGGATGTCCAGAGCGGTGTGTGTGTGTGTGAGTGTGTGAGTGTGCAGTATGCATCATGTATTTTCATCTATGGAGAATATCCACATAATTTGAATGATGGAGTGTGCACAGAATGCATTCATGAGAGTGTAAATGTTTAGACACAGATAATGGTGTGAGGACTGCATCACAGCAAATGGTGCCTTATATGGGTTCCACTTTGCACAGTAGATGCTCTATAGTGTCCAGTGTGATGGACAAAGGGTCATTATAGTCTCTGCTGTTGGAAAACTGCCTATCAGTGCTTAAAGCAATAAAGTAATGGATTGACCCACTCTCGCTGAGGTCAGCCAGGGGAGAGTATATACCGACTAGAGAGATTAGCTTCCATCTTTCTCTTGTGGTGAACTGTATTTGCCACTTATTGTTAAGCACCAGGTTTTTTTAACCGCTTCCATCATGATTCTGAGGACAAACACATCTCTGCGGGGGTGGAAGTGTCAGGTTCAGGTTATGGCCGACTCCCCCTGCTTCCAGGATCCAGCCGCAGGACGCAGGGCTTTGAGACACGAGAGGAGAGCCTTGAGGAACAATGGCATTAAAGTGATCTCTGTGTCGTCTGCTCTGTTGTCATAGCGCTGGCGATGAATCCTGACTTGGTGGGGTCTGACTGGCTGGTCTGTTGAGAAGCACCGGCTGGGGCTAAGAGAAGGAGGTTTCAGCTCCTTGTAATGGGGGGGGGTTTGAAAAGGGTAAAGTCTTGGGTCAGGGGTGAGAGGTTGGCAGCATGAGGCGGGGAACAATAAGACCGGCGGGAGCAACGCAGAGAAAGAAATCCCAGCAGCTGGGACAGACACAGAGGAGGGTGGGGGCTGTTCATGGGAAGCAACCCCAAGATTAGCTGGAGAGTCTCGTCTGATGTCTCCATGTCTCTGTGCTTCATTATGTCTCTATTGTGTGTATGCCCTGTGCAACAAGTAGGAAAATGAAAGACCCCAGCCCCGTGTTATTTGCCATCCCAGCAGCTGGAGTGTGAGAACATTTTGAGTTGTGGAGATCCTCATCAGTGTACGAGTGACATATGTGTGAGACATCATTGGAAATCTCTTGCTCTCACACACTTTCTCGGCCCCCTGACATGACATGCTAGATTTTCCTTATGAATATACTCGAATTCAAAAATCCATGAACCTACGTCTCAAACGATATGTCTAATGCCATCCATTAATTCATGATAGATTTTACAGGAGCAGATTTTTCAGGTTTGATGTTATAGGTAATAATGAATAATAACAGCATGTTTGTGTTGCTTCATTTGTCAACTGAATATTCATAATTCAGCCGACATATTATGTGCACATCTGTAGTCCAAGATGAAACAAATAACCTGCTAATTTCCTTATGATTCAAACTGACTGCTGACCGGTCGCTCGAGTAGCATAAACTCATAACTCTGTGGTGTTTGTGTTGAGCTAAATATAAAAATGCTTACGGTGATAGGTATTGTATTTAAAGGATTAACACCACTAAGGGAAGTCCCTGTGGGATTTATTTGTGCTCTCAGTGCAGTTTAATGGACCATCATACATTTCGAATGGCTTTTGGGAGGTGCTCTGTGTCAACATGACTGCAGGGTGGGTTCAGTTTGCAGTTAATGTGTTCAGAGAAAGATAGATATAAAGAGAGTAGACAGATTAAATCAGATTAGAAGGACATCTACACCTTAGAGGGAGCCCTGAAGCGGCTGTAATCAATATTTTTATTTACCACTCATAGTGACGAAACTACAGAAAATGATTACACCTTACTTTGCAGTTCTGCTTTATAGATATATTGTTTTGGCTTTTGTCGCTTCCAGGTATTTTCAGTGAAATGAAATCACAGTATGCTACCTGTTCGGCACCAATTGACAGAAAGTTTGCTACTAGCTTGTCAACATAGTGAAACATTTAGCTCCTAAACAGGCAGATATTTCCCTCAGGAGTTTGTGGAGACCAAAACGGAGCTAAAAGGAGAATGAATTTTTGCCTTGCATTCATCAGGTGACCAGTAACATGACTATACTAATAAGCTAATACTCCATATCTGTAAATAGGCAACTTTTTGCTACTTAAAAGGTGATGATATGTCAGTGACGTATTTGTCCTTGTTTCAGCTGCCCTCAGGTGGCTGGAATAATTGCAGGTTTAAGAATGAAAAACAATAAGCAAAATGTTGGTGTGTTGCCTTGACGGGGAGTGCCACAGCAATAGCCATGTTTTGGGGTAATTTCTTTTTCATAACTGTAGCCCTCAGTAGCATTAGACAAGATGATGCGTTGGGTTACGAGGCACATAATAGGCACATGACTCTTTTCCCCCTCGCGAATAATCTCTCCTGAGGCTCGTCTATTCCAGAGAAACTGCAGAATGATGTTTTATCATATGTATGTGTGTGTTTTTAAACCCCATAATTTTCTTACAGACAACTTTTCAGGGGTAGCTGGATATTTTCATTGCCCTCCACTTCTTGGTAAAAAGTATTATTACAATATATATTGAAAAGACAAGGGGTTATTATGTAGCATTACTCTAACTGGAGAGGTGTTTACTTGCAGTACCTCTTGGCTGGCTCATTGGCTCTATAATGTTAGCGTGGCAGACCACAAAGACAGCGAAGCAACTTCCAGACCAGCATCATTAAAATATTTAGTGCACACTGAAAGAAAAACAAACAATTACACAAAGACCTTTACTTTTCTCTAAAATGGCAGAAGTTCATGGCCTGTATGGGGGGTGGTGGGGTACAACTACTATAAACGCCTACTCTCTTTATTACGTTCTCTTTCACGCTCTTCCAGGTTTCAGTTTCCTGGCATTGATTTTCTCTTTTGACTCCAAACTGAAATTATGAAATTCTTACTTTTTACGTTTTGATATTGCATTGGTTTTCAGTCGGGCCAAGCCATAGTGGCAGTTTCCAAGGTACCGTAAGCTAGGAAGCCTGGATAATACAAAGCATCTGCGTCTCTCACTCTCCCTGCAACCACAGTGGCTGTGGAGGTGCCAGAGAGTCAGGGCTGTGAAGCCATTTTTAGAGGAAAAACATGGCTGCCAGGCATCCCTGAGTGGGTGTTGCTCCCTTTCCAGACCTAACACCGTAGTAAGACAAACATGCAATTAGAGTGCTGAGTCAGATACCTTGGGAATTGTTTGGTCGAACACTAATTACTCTAAATTGTACAATGGAAGAAATGCTGAGACATAAATTATGTCTCTATTAGAAATGGTTGACATTGAATAGCAGAGTTGGATTTCCGCTATCGTGCCGCAAGAAGTTGAACAAGAAGAACAATGTGTTGGTCCGTGAGATGATATTTTGCACCACAAACGGATTCAGGGGTTTGTTATAAGATTTTTGAGGTTGGGGGGGATGGCAGGTCATAAGAACGAGGTCTATGGTTCAAATGGTCCTCCAGTAAATATCTGGATTGGTAAACTCTCAGCTGGGTGAGACAATCCTCTACCCGCGACTAGAATTTGGGTGAGTGAGTAACTCAACTTCACCAACTTCTGGTAAAAAAAAAAACTAAATCCGGCGGTGTGGAGTTACTAAGAAGTGAGATCACCAGACCTCTGTAGCCTGCTCCTCATCTCTGCTTGAGGCTAGTGGCTCGAGGCTACATTAGCTGCTACCAGCATAACATACCAAAATCTCAGGCAGAACTGTCAGCGGTCAAGATGCATTGTGGGTAACCTAGGTTCCAGGACTTGACATGGAAGAAGAATGCGTGAAAGAAAAAAGACAATATTTCTGGTTCTGTTGCGTTGATTTTGGTACTTTTTGTATTAAACTGTCGAACATGACTCCAACAATGTTATAGAAGTGCAGAGCTAAATCGGTAGTATTTTAAGAGTTACAGACACCTGCAATAAAAGAGAAACATCCAAGTTCAAGTATAAAGGTTGAAAAGCCTTTTATTTAAGCATGTACCATAAAAGAATGAAATACCGTTTAACCTTCACTCTACTCAAACACTGAGTGTATTGGAGTTTCCTCCTTTTTGATTTATTTGTTTCTGCTATGTACGCAATGATGCCAGAGAAAAAGGGATTTTTCTTAGTTTATAGCTTTTTGACGGAGCCAAAAGAAAGCACAAGTCTCATTATAATTCAGCCCATTGTGGTTTTCCCTCTCACTGTCCTCATGTTTTGCTATAATCAATGTGGACAGTTACCATATTCATTTTTTCCATTGCAGAGAGAAGCTTTTTTTTTTTTTTTTTTCTTAGGAAAAACATACAACTGAAAGGCTCATGTTGGTTGGATTGGCTTGCTTAATCATTGCATGGAAGTATTAGTTGTTTTTACAGGGTGAGTTTGAGTCATAAATGTTGATATATTGACTGTTAAAACAAAATCATATGCTGAATTGTTCAGCAAATGTTGTACAGAGTTTGCAATGCTTTTGTTTGTAGACTCACGGAGGAAAATGGGTCAGCAAACAAGTGAATGGATCTGTAAAATGGGTTTGTGGTGCGGTGCTTTTATAAACCAATCAATGACTTGGATTCAGCACGCCAAACATGAAGGCAGACATACAGAGCAGATTGACCCATGAAGATGCCCTGCATTTAAATTTAGGTCAGCAATGCCACCACAGTACATATGAATGATGTTCACTGACTGCAACAAGTCGCCAGAGCAGTGTTTACAAGAATCTTGGTCTCCAGTGTTGTAATATGCCACTATGACGATCAGTTTGCTTTCCTGTTTTAGCTTCCCTCATACCCCATATGGGCCACCCCACACACCCATTTGGCTTCATCTGTCCTCCTCTGCTCTGGTGTGGTGAGCCTGCTTTCTCAGGCTGTCGCTAGTGTTTGTAAGTGGTGCTTGGGGCCTGGGCGCAGGCCTGCATCCCTGAGAACTCCTTTCCTCAGTGTGAATCAAGCAGGGTGCAGGTCTTCACGGGTGACTGAACACTGAGGAGCATTCAGAGCCCCCAGTCTCACAGCGTGAAAGGTTGACCCACAATGGAGCCTCCTCCATTTGTATGAGCTTCATCATCATTCAGATTGTGTCCTCAAGTAGGGGAGTGGCGCTGTCTCAACACTGGAGCTGAGCATGCAGCACTCAGGCTTTGCCTCCTACGTTCACATGATTATTCCCTCTCAGCCTGTCACAGTATTTTTGTTAAAGCTCCAGTCAGTCTTTCTGCTCTTTATGTGTCTAACAGTATCTTTTTTGCTTCATTCATTTGGTACCACTTTACATAAGATTTTGTCAATAAGTCACATGACTTAAGCTCACTGTTTTGATTTAAGGCCAATACATTTGCTGCATTGTTTAGTTTCTCTGCTCAAAATCAACCCTGTTTCCAGCAGCAGGCAGCTGTTTCCACACAATATGCTACCTGCCCAGAAAGGGCATTACGTGATTTATTATTATACACTGATAAAGTTATGTTTGACAGCTTTTTTATATCTGAAAGAATGTCCTATTATAAAGTGGTATCCCTATATTAGAGAACTCTTCAAGCCCTATAACAAATACACAAAGTAGACATAATTTCATACATTGGATCCCTAGAATTAGGCTTGCATTAGTTAATTCATGCTTCACAATCACTGGCTCATTCATCAGCTGCTTGGCCACCAGCTGACTAGTAATGTCCAGTAGTCGTATTCATGCAGTTGTACTGTGCAGCATGGCCATTATAACTTGACACTTCTCACAGTTAGTCTGCTGATACCTTTGTGCCAGTTGCTGCCGCACTTTCTGCCTCCTCGCCAACCTCCTCCTCCTCATGTGCTAAGATTTTTGTAATGTTGATTTAACTCAAATCTAATGTACATGTTTGTGATTAATAAGAGGTTAGTTCTCCCTGTAAAATCCTTGTTGCTGCTCAGATTCTTCGAGAGCTCCCTTAAAGAGCAGAGCCTTTTCTACCAAAACTAACTGGGTAACCATTTGCTGTAAGTGGTTTTCCTCAACATGAGTATCTCCGACTGAAACAGAAGTTAAGGCCAAGGAGGAGGATATGAACATCTTTTATAATGATCACATGTGTTCGTTTAGTTAGTCTGCAAACAACAAGTTTAACCGGGCTTGATCACATGTTTGGAATTTCCTTTTACATGTGCAACCATCACTTGTACATATGAACTGGAGTCTCTGTTCCCCACTTTACAAGGATGTCAGCTCTCCTGGTGTTTTACTGGGCTGACGGTGAAAAAGCTTGAAGATTAGTGCAGCATTTGTTGTTGTGGGATCCCCGCTAAGTTCACTTCCCTGACCCCTGAGGCTCCCCTCCCCTGCTGACCCCCCCCCCCCCCTCCTCTCTGAGGTCTGGTATCCGTGAGAAGACCCCACTCCAGCTCTGCTCCAGCAGGGCTCTCCCCCCAACGCTGAAAGGCCTTTCTCTCATTAGCATGCCCCTGGGGCTCCTCGGCCTGCTGTTGCCAAACAAACACAGCCAAGATCTTCTTCCCTGTCTCCCTCTCTGTCTGTTGGTCATCTCTCGCTCTCCGTCTTCCTCTTTCTCTGTTACAACTTGTTAAAAAAGTTGTTTCTGACTGTATCATCCTCTTAGCGTTCTCTTATTTCTCCCTACTTTATGAGCGCCTTCGCCCCTCTTAAAGTCCTCATGTTTCTGCCCTTCTAGTTCTCTGGATCTTCCATTTTGACGTGATGTTTCCTCTGTTGTTTGTATCAGCCCAGAGGACGCTCTGTCTCCTTGTTTAGGAAATGTAGATCTGCCTGCCTTTCCTGTGTCCTTTTCATGTGGGATAGAAGCCACCAGATGGAGGGAAGATAGCAGTCAGAGGTTGCTAATGTATGTTGCAGGAGCAGAGGGCATATGGTGCAAATCAGAAGATGAAGGGCTAACCCCCCCAACCACACCACAGCACCACAGCATGCACACACTCACATTCATGCAAAACAGAGAGACGTGAGCCTATACAGCACAGAGTAGGGTTTTCACCCACTGCACCCCCCTCTCTGATATAACAAACCAGTTCTCACCAGGCAGCTTGCTCTGGATTGCTATTCAGGGTTCTGCCTCGGGTTTCTGAGACAGGGACGCGTGAGAGGACGGAGTTTGGATTTGACTCCAAGCTGAATCCCAAAACAGTCAGCGCAAAACACAATAGATGCACATTTCGCCTGTGAAACTGGATATATGACTGGGGCACGCACTGAGCTCAGCCAAATCCCTTCTGACAAGACCTCTGCATCTTTGAAAGGAACTGTGGTGTACAGGGGAGCGGTGCCTTCGTGAGGCAGGACGAGACCAAAAGAGTGAACGTGGAGGAGAGAGAGAGAGAGAGAGAGAGAGAGAGGGGAAACGTGCGGGAAGGAGAGGGCGCGAGAGAGGAGAGAGTAAGGGGGAGAAAGGAAGAGAGAATTTGCTGAAAGGAAGCATTTTTGTTGGATGGGAGAAAAACAACCATGGAAACTCCATCAGAAGAAAACCAAGACCAGAGGCAGGACAAAAGAGGTACCAATGAGCGCTCACAAAGAGCCAGTTCAGTTCTTTTCACTGCTGTGTTTACTGGGGCTTTAACCTACTCCAGCCTGCTTGGTTTCACTTCACACAATAGTTGGGTAGATTTTTCTCAGCAGGGACTTCAAATTTTTAAATGTCAACACAGCATTCTTGTTTCAATGTTTGTATGCACATAAATTGTTGATATTCCAGTTGCGAACTGTGCATCGCTGCGTCTGTCATGCTTCCAGAGTGTTTTGTTTTTCTGCAGTGTTTTTGCTTGCGCTCGTTTTATGATCTAATTAGTTTAAGTATATGGGTTGTTTTCAGCAGACCTCGGTCCTGCAGCAGGAGGGATGCTGTGTCGCCGCCGGTCATCATCATGCTAGTGTCACTTTTAAGGACAATGAGCCTGTTGCAGAATCAACAGCAGATCAATCAAACCTCAGGGTGCGTCTGAGTTGTTCTTTCAGAGGGGGAGACCGATGATTAATGAGGTGGATGAGGGGCTGGCAAGGACAAAGATAAATGAACCAGATATTACCAGTCTCACAAATAGACAGCTCTGTGAGGAGTGTGTACACTAAAGAGATAGAGAGAGAGTCATTAACTTCCTCGCCCCCTTCTAGGAGGAATCAGCAGGAATCATTGATTTTTCTTTTATTCTTTGGTCTGAACATCTATTCCAGGTAAAATATTGAAGATTTAGAGCACTTCGCCCAAGAAAGGCTGCGGTGTCTCTCAGGGTGCTTAATAATGTTATAATCTGCAAAAGTAACTTTGAAACCTCTCTTTCCTTATACTTAATAATCTCCAATTTGTACAACTTCCAAAACTGTCACGTGTATCCAGGGCTGTGACTAAAGATTATTGTCATTTTCAATCTGTCAGAAAATGGAGTAAAGGTATTCATTTTGCAGTGATATAAAATTGAGAAAAGTGGCAAATCTTCACATTTGAAGCAGCCAATGTTTAGTATTTACAGGGGGGGGATAAACATTATGTTGATTGACAAAAAAGTCCAACCCCTTACTAATCCTAGTCCTACATTTTACCTCTCAATAGTACAATAGACAGTAGAGAGCTGACAGGAAACGAGGGGAGAGAGAGATGCAACAAAGGTCCTTAGCTGGACTCCTACTGTGGATGTTGCGATCACATGGTTGGGGCTCAGAGCTGTTCCTTGCCTTAGAAAGCTTTAAGGGCTGGGTCAGGAACCTGTCGGCCTGTGAAGCCCATTGAGACACTATATGTGATATTGACCTATAAACAGAGTTGGCTTGACTCGACTCTCCCAGCATTTACTCACACAGCAACTCATGTTCACATATTTACTCCTCTACTGTACCCAAACACACAGTTTATGAGCCATTACAGCCATCATTGCCTCTTATTGTCATCGAATACATACACACCCTCAGCTGCTTTCACGCACAGCCATGGGTGAGCTGGAGTCAACAGCTATTAGCTGACAGAGTACATGTTTCCCTTGTTAGATAAGTAAACAGTGAGACCACTTTTGACGAATTTGCAGGCTCAGATCTCCTCCGTCCCTCGAGAATGGCCATTATAGCCATTATGGCATTTTTAAGTATCGCTCCTCTCAAAGTGGAAGAGTGTGGAAAATGAGACTGTTTCTCATAAATGGTGCTTTGGCAGTTGCCCCAGTGAAGCAACAAACAACAATACTTAGCATTAGCTGTAAACAGGCACATCTGTTAGCAATGAGGCTAGATGTTAGATTAAAGCTGGATGGCGTTTTTGACGGAGCTGGAAGCCAGTTTGTTGTTTTGGACTCGGGGATGAGATGGACGAGTTGCAATGTCTTCATCAAAAATTGTGTGTGTCCAAGTGTGTTTGTTTATGTGAGTGGGGTTTGTTTGTATATGATATACATACTTTTACAATGTACATACAATTTATTTGTTGCTTGTATGTGTTTTTCTTGCATGTGATTCTTTGTTTGCGCTGGTGTGGGTGTGTCTGTGTTTGTGTCTGCTGCAGACATCAAAATAAAACAATGTTTTTCAAAATGTCTGCTGCTCGCTTGATCACATCCAGTTGGTATTTCTCTACGCAAATGTAGACATTTTTCCACTTTCCACTGAGGGCCCCAGCTGTTGGAAGATTTCAGCTTTGCCGTGTTGACAAGCTGTGTTAGCGTGATGTCTGTTGTTGAAGGATGGAGGGTGGTGATGAAGCAGAGCCAGCTGCAGGGGTCAAGCAAACTGTAGCGATGCATGCACGTGCTGTTGGGCCCCTGTTGCCCCCCTTGTACCAATCAAGTACACAAGTACAGTACACACAGCATACTATAGAAGGCAGCTTCATTATATTTTGCAGACAAACCAACCAACAACCGGTTGCAACGATTGATTTCATTATCGATTAATCTACCGATTGTTTTTTGGATTAATGGATTAATTGTTTGGAGTCCAAGGTGACATCTTCGTTGCAGCTCTAACTCCTGGGATATTACCTGGTTCTAGGTTTTCTGTTCGTAAGTATGTGCTAATTTGACAGCTTTATTTAAGAAATACATTGTGACACAGGGCCCTCTGCATAATAGGGCCATAAGATTATGTAATAATGAGGGACCCAGTTGATATTCTCCTTTTTAATTATGCAAATTCCCTTACAAATTTGCAAGTAATACAATTATCGAAAATCGGGCATCCTGGTGATCTGGGGTTTATGGCACCAATCATGAATTGCAACGTCCCTGGTTCCCTTCCGGCCGGGGGCCTTTGTTGCATGTCATTCCCCCTTTCTCTCTCCTCTCATTTTCTGTCACTCTCTCTAGTGTTGGCTGTCAAATAAAGGTATAAAATGATCATAAAATAACAAAAAAAACACCTGACACTCAGTAAACCTCTGGAAGTCTTGAATGTCTCACTTTGCCTGCTTGGTAGTCCAGCATTGTGGTTACAAGGCTGAGACTGAACCCTTGTTTTTCTTGGTCACTCTGTCTAGCTGTGCCTCTGTCTGTTTGTCTGTCTGCGGGTCTGTATGCCAGCTTGCCTGCAACTCCTGTCGTTCTTAATGAGCCATCTCATTCACACTTTGGATGATTTGAGATGCTTTGACAAACAGGATCCCCCTGGAGTGTGAAGTAGCTGCTGTTGCTCATTGTGGCTAAGCTATGTGTAGTGCTGGAGGGGCACACAGGATGGAGCTCAGCGGTGGGCTTGTCCTGGGCCTCAAGCCTGTGGGCCGGAAGAGCGGGCTGTGGTTCTCTGCCATTCTGAATGGCCCCTGAGAGTCCAGTGTGATGGACAGTCTAGGGCTGCACACACTGGCCCTTTGTATCGGGGCTTCTTGGACTCTCTCTCTGTCTCTATTTTTTTTGGTCTCTCTCACACAATGTCATACGTGCAAACACACACTCCCCCCCCCCCCCCCCCCCCCACACACACACACACACACACACACACACACACACACTCCTTGTGATCCCGATGTGGCAAATGTAGCCGCTGCTGTAAGGCCTGACATTGTCATTACAAACAGTCGCTAACTTGTCTGTATTTTGTTCTCTAGCTCTGTTTTTCATTCTATCGCTCCTCCTCCCATTCATGTACTGTAGCAGTGAGTTGGAGAGTGGAGAGTCTTGAAGTGGCTGGAGGTCTAACCAGGAGTATTAGTCAGGGACTGGGAGCATGTGAAAGTCATCAGAGGGAAAAAGGCCCAACGTGATTTTCATTTATGATGCTCCATTCAGAACAAGCCAGCAAGATCCATTAAGTACAAGCTTGTTGTTGAGAGTCACCAGCTCCTACTGTTATCCCCTGTGGAGGAGGATGGTTTGAGCTAAAGTCTGACCCGCAATATCCTGTGTGCTATGAAATCCCACACAGTACACAAAACAGTCCGTACTGTGCTGCGTGGTAGGTTTACTAATACAGGCTGTCTATCTTATAACTCTCAAATACACGTCCTACAACGTCCTCTATGAACATTTTGACAAGAAGATTGATATCACTCTCACATCTGTCTGATAAATACAGTATGAAGCTCCTGGTGTCTTGTCATCACAATGAGGTTACCAGGCAACCACCTGAGCCTCCTGCCATAAAATTGTACCGTATATAAATACTGTAAAACCATGAATTGAAGTTTTGTTTGAATTATACAAACAAGATATGCGTTTAATTAGTGAGCTTTAAATGTGCTGTGAGCTAAATTTTGTTAGCTTTAGACAGAGACAGGCTAGCTGTTCCCATCTATTTCCAATCTTAATGCTAAGCTAGGCTAACTGGCTGCTTGGCTTTAGTCCTATATTTAACAAACAAATATTATCTCAGCGAGAAAGCAAATAAGTTTCCCAAAATATCAAATTATTCCTTTAACCCTACAGTGCAGCCCCACCTTCCTCAAAAAGAGAACGAAAAAAAGTAAAGCTTTAGACGAGGACTGATTCTTAAACATGCAGCCTTCTATAAAGTATGCAGATTTCATGATAAGACTGCACGTAATATCTCACAGACCCTGCGATTACTTCAAAATCCTACCTCTGCTTTGAATCCATCGACTGAATGAGACTGATTTTACTGTGGTGCAGACTATACTGTTCCCATGGTACTTTGTGCAGGACTACTTAAAAGTGGTGTTGGGCTTTGATGTCATCTCTGTCTCCCCTGATGTCTAATACCAAGACTAAAGCTTTCACAGAGGCCCTTTGTGAACAGAGTAGTATTCCTGAGGTTGCTAATAGTTGAGCCACATCTGTCCTTGTGCCAGTGTTTTTTCAGTCAGCCAGAACAGAGTTATACTAACCTGCCAACATGTCCAGCCCAGCTGTGAAAATACCACCTTGGATTTATTGTGTTATTAAGCATAACAACCAGTAAGTGACACAAGGTTTCTCCATTGATAGAGCGATGTCTAACCAACATGCTCAGCCTGGAGGCTTCAAAAGCAAAACCACTCTTGTGGACTGGACACTAATCAAACAGATGGCTTATCGATTAGATTGGTGGCTTTCAAACATAATGTATGTTTTCTCTCTCTAAGTGCTCCACATTTAGACAAGCATGGCAGAAGCAGATATGTCAGGCTGACCTTCCTCATGTCGGGCTCCAGGATAGTTTGGTTACGTGGTCAACGTGACGTTTCAAAGCATTTGAAGCATTTCATACATTCAGAGACAGTTTTGTTTCCTCATAGCTTTAGACATCCCTATATATCTTCAGACATTTTTCTCCTCGTTGTCAGATCCATTAAAAATTCAGGCTATTAAGGCAGACTAACTGTCATAATGATATCATAGCAATCAGCTTTTTGACAGTTGATCTAATGGGAATAGTGATGCATTTGAAGGCAGGGTTTGAAACCAAACAGACACTTAATGAGTTTGACAGTCGTGTTGATTTTCATCCATGACATGTCACTGTTGGTTTCAATCAAATTAATTCTAAATAAATCAGTGTGACTGTTGTTACAGCCTCTGTCACTTTGTTCACATTTACACAAGAGATTTGGTAATGGAGATAAACTCTAACCACACTTTTCATCTGGAAATATTTCTTCTCTTCAGGAGGGTGAACTGTGAGAGCTAGTTGATTTATAGCAAAGATATGGTCTGCTACTGGATCAGAACTACCTGACAGTTACATCCACTACAAGAGCAGCTCTCCATTCAAATGGACTGTATTTACTTTGCAGCTGGGCTCAATATCCTGTGGAGCTCTGCGCTCTAACTCACAGCAGCCCCCCCCGACATGTTCATCAGAGAAATGTGGGCTGCGGTAGAAGTTAGTGACTCTGCTGTGGGCACACTCATTGGGTTGTGGTTAAAATGCTGCCATGGCAACTCCTATTCACCCACCATGGGACAAAATGGTTTTACCTCCCTGTACTACACAAACAGTCAGGATGAAGCGTGTGACTGCAAAAGTATTGGCCCAGCAGCACCGTATCTGTTGTCATTTTCTTTTGTCACAGCAACGAGCGCAAACACAGATGAACTTTAAGGATTCTCGCCTCGTGGAAGAGGCAAGCAAGTAGTTGGTCCGTTTTCTTCAAGAAAAACACAAAGTTGTGTTGAACTAAGATAAGCTCTGCAGCCCTCATTTTCCTACTACAGACAAGAAAGAGCAGAAATAAGAAAACCCTTTGTGATGGATTCACGAAAAAACATATACAGTATATAACGTCTTAGCCTCTATTTGCCCTATCATATAGATATATACACATACATTATATACTGACAGGAGCACAACATCACAAATTATTCATATGTATAACATGGTCTCATGCTATTGATATGTAACAGAATGTGCAAAGATGTTTGTGGAAATTTTAATCTGATTATTTCTACTGCATTGTAATTGTCTTGTTCCTATTACATATACTGTGCTCGGGTATGGATGAAATGCAATTTGCACAATCTGTTCTGTGAAGTTTGGTGCAGTTCTTTTAAACCCACAACATATTTAAACGTAATTTTTTAATCCTCCAATAATTTATGTTTTGGCCACTTGAAAGCAGTGCAGCTCGCTGACTTGTTAGCAGGCAATTGCTTATTTATGTATCCAGCAGATGGGGAGCAACAATTAGCATTAGTTTTACCAACTCCTGAGGGAAGTATCTGGCTCTGTAGCTGCTAGATGCTCCACTATGTTCACCAGCTAGTTGCTAACTTTGTCAGTTGCTGCTGCTTGATGCTGGGTAGGTAGTGTATCAAGGGTTTATGAGAGCTTAATGGTGCTAATGAGAGCGGTGAGAGTGAACCAAATCAGTAATGTTGCAGGGTGGAAAACCAAAACAATGAGCTTAAAGAGGCTAAATGCTCTGTAGAGTTGAGGGGAACTGTAGAGCCGGCGATAATTCTTTATAGGTTTGTCACTACAAACAACCTCTGCCACATACACATCGTCATTTTGATCCATTGTTAAACTAAAATTATTGATTATAGCAGCTGTAAATACTTTGGTTGCAGTGTGACATGCATGTGAGAGCTTTAAAACATTAACAACCATTGACCTGGATGTCCTGTGACTCAACAACATCCTGTCAGACACATGTGGATCTGATTGGAAGCACACTGTGGTTTGTTTGCGTGCGTCCACAGACAGTGCATTGTGGTGACTGGCTCCATTTCACAAGGCATAAGAACACATTGGATGAGGCAGATCCATCTGGGTCACTTCATTCCCTCATTGTGTGTTGCCATTGATTTCCATTACAGCTTGGCAGACACCCCATTGCTCTGACCTGTTGGATGGCCATTAGTTCCCTTTAAGTGTCGTGATGAATTGTCATATGGTACATTAAAGGCAGTGAGGACTGTAAAGCCTCCGCCTCACAGCAGCAAACTGTACTGTTTCCGGTGGTACTTTGCATCGCAGAAGTCTTGAAAGGAAATGTGTCTGACCACAGACACATTTTATGAAATCTATTTTGAACAGACTTGTCTGCTCTGTCTGTATCAGTTCCTTTGCAGCGTTGAGGATCTCTAAGTCAGTCTGGTGTTCTTTAATCTTGAGTCCTGATGAGTGACAAAACGCCATTTGGTGTTATTGGTTACAAAACTCTATATTGATCTGTTCAGGGTTGTACCCTGCCCCCTGCAAGTGAGACACAATCCCTTATATGGAATTGAGGGCTGATGTTGACTTAAAATTTACTATGTGGCCTTTTAAAGTAAAAAGATCTGGTATAAAACACTGTTCCATGATATCACTGACACAGTTTTTCTGGGGTTTTTTTTCCTGCAGGTTGCTTTGAGTGCTGCATCAAATGTTTAGGCGGGGTGCCGTACGCGTCGCTGGTGGCTACGATCCTCTGCTTCTCTGGTGTTGCCCTGTTCTGCGGATGTGGCCATGTGGCTCTCACTGGCACCGTGACCATCCTGGAAACCCACTTCTCCAAGGTCACCAGTGATCACGCCATGCTCACTGATGTGTAAGTGGCCTCATACTCTATGTATGCACTACATGACAGCTTGTAATGCTTGCCAGTGTCTGAGAAACAAATAAAAGTGATGACATCCTGGTAATATCCTCAGTGTGAAAATGTGTTCTTACATAACCATTGCAATAAAGAGAGGCCTATAGTAAGATAGAAAGCACTTTTAATGAGGTTGACTTTATGTACAGTAGGCTATTTTTAGCTGATAACGTCTCCCACGCTCACCTTATCCTGGAGAACAGTCCTAATATGGACCTTTTTTTAATCCATTAGTCCAGACAATAAAAGAGGAATGACAGGGCAGAGACAGGACTTCACATATGTTTTATGTTGCCGTAGATTTGGAGTGCACTGTTTAATTTAAGATGTCTGCAGAGGGAGTCTGTCTCTCGGCGGATGATTTCCAGAGACATGCATCACCTGTTATCTCCACATTTGGGCTTAGCGTCTCTCTTCACGTCTTAGGGAAGCTGAGCCACTATCTCAATCACAACCATCTGTTTATGGTTACACATGTTTTAAAGATTGCATGCAAAAAAATGATGAATGATCGCAAGCAGCTATTTTCCACACCAGACAGTGGTATGTCTTGCTGCTCCTTTACCTGACACTTTTAGTGGATTTCTCCAGGTGTTAAGTTTGGAGGCTAAAAACATGCGAGTCGTTGATTTGTGCTTACTCTGTTTTTACAGGCACTACTAAGCTCATGTGTGACGTTTCTCTTTAACAGAATACAGCTGATGCAGTATGTCATCTATGGCATTGCTTCGTTTTTCTTCCTGTATGGGATCATTCTGCTGGCTGAGGGCTTCTACACGACCAGCGCGGTCAAGGAACTGCACAGCGAGTTCAAGACCACCATCTGTGGACGCTGCATCAGTGGAATGGTATGGTACCTGATGTTTAAACGCAGAATGCTTAAAAAATACATACAAGGATGAAGACGATGATGGTCATTATAGGAACAAAGTATGACGGAAGAAAGAGGATGAGGAGGAGCGTAATTGTTACCTTTTTACGACTGATTTGGTTTCATGGTCATCTGATGACGCTAACGTTGTGCCACCTCTGTGTCCTCAGTTTGTGTTCCTCACATACATTCTGGGTGTGGCCTGGCTCGGTGTGTTTGGCTTCTCTGCTGTGCCAGTCTTCCTCTTCTACAACATGTGGTCTACCTGTGCTGCCGTGAGGTCTCCCATGGCCAACCTCACCAACATTGACTCCATCTGTGTGGATGTTCGTCAGTATGGTAAGATAATAACACTTTGTCCAAGAAGATGTCTTGTTAGGCATCACTTATTAGTGCACACACTGAGGTGGCTTAGAACCATATATTTATAATATACAATATTCTCATATAGGGGGTACCAACCTTTTTGGCTTTTAATCTCTTAAAACCAAGCAATGTCTACTTGTGAGCCCTCATCACCTGTTGCATATGTCTTTGAATAATTTTAAAAGGCCCAAAGAGGTAAAATTATCCAGTAATTCACAAGTTAAGAGGAAAGTCTTTAAAAATCAACATGATTTTGAAATATGTTATAATATATTCACCTCCATCTTATTATTATAATATATTCACGTCCATCTTTAGTATCACAGTAAACAATACTGATCAGAAAATAACAAGCCAAGTGTTCACTGGGATTTTTTTCATAGCTGTGTGTTCCATAAAGAAGTACTCAAACATCTTACTATTGCACCTCCATAAAGTTGGGGAACTTGAAAGGGACAGATTCAAATAAAAGAATACTCCAAAGCAGCAGAGGTCGTGATACTTCAGACTTTTAGTCTCTACAGGTCAGGCTCTAAAAACACTGGATCCTACATTTCCCATTATCTTTCATTAGACCCTCTCTGACTGATATGCCCAGGATTTTTCCACATGCCCAGTTTGTAATGCAGGCTTTCCATTAAAAATGGATTGACATCATCAGGGGTTATTCTCTCAGACTTTAAAAAAAGCTCAAAAGACATTATATAACTTCTCAGGCTTAGGAGTAGTCCTCATGATGACTAAACTGATTTTCATGTGTGAAATCGGAGCCCTACCCCCTTTTAAATCTCAGTTTAGCAGACATTTTAGCAAAAATAACAACAATCATTTTATGCTTTGAACTCAGTAGACTCTTGACAGGTTTGATCATTATTCTCATGGTACAATGAAGTTGAATTTCTTGGCTTTCAGGAATTATCCCATGGAATGCCACACCAGGAAAAGCCTGTGGATCTACGCTAGGTGACATCTGCAACACCAGTGAGGTGAGAGGTTGTCTTCTATCAGATCTATCTATCTAAGTTTTTTTTTTTTTTTTTAACTGAAGAGTAATCCGTGTTGCTTGTCTTTTTCCAGTTCTACCTGTCTTATCACCTGTACATCGTAGCGTGTGCTGGGGCAGGAGCCACTGTGATCGCTCTGGTAAGCTTCCCTCCAGTCTCTTCCGTCCCCTCCCTTTAGTCCATCTTTGCACGGTTTGTATCAGCAGATCATGTGTCAAGTGCTCCTCTTGTCATTCCCATATGGTTTATGTAACCACACCAAGGAAGATCACACATAGGCTTTTTCCTCAGCTCCAAACCCATTGCTTTTTACCATCTGCTTAGATGCACATGGCCCCGTTTTTATTTTAGGATGGATGGGAGAGGGTGTAGCTAAGGGCTTGCCTTTTGTGCGTCTTTTTCTAAAAATCATAATCATAAGTTTGAGCCACAAAATCTCAAATAGGATATTGTATTATGATCTCTAACATTTGATCCTTTTACTTTTTTTAAACTTTTACTGCTGGAAAATATTCGGTCACTTTACTAACTATGTCACAGTACTAGTGACGAGGAGGTCACCGGCATGTTCTCTTACAACCTTTTCTGTTCTCTTCCACCAGCTGATCTACATGATGGCTACCACTTATAACTTTGCTGTTTTGAAGTTTAAGAGTCGAGAAGACTGCTGCACTAAGTTTTAAACTGTTTTAAGAGCACAGTACAGCATTTGAGGCTGTACTGAGTAGAGACAGTTGCCACTGACAACAAATGAACTAAAAAAAACAAAACAAAACCTGAGAATAGAAAAATCAACATCTCTCCTTTAGTGTAAATAGCTGATTGTATGCTTCCTTTAGCATTTGGTATCCAGGGATATTTGCTTGTCTGAGGACACCTAATGAAAGTGTCTTCAGATTGAGGTGGTGTTTAGTTGACTGGGTTGTTCTGCTTTCCTTGGCACTTACTTAGACTTTTGTCACCATCAGATTTTATAGAAATGTGCACAGCTAGAAATCACAACACAGTGTTATTTATATTCGTAATGTGTCAAGCTGATTCTGACCGCATCTTGAGTATTTCAGATTTAAAAAAAAACAAAAAACCTACAGTATTTAACATGCAGTACCTCACCTTGCATGACAGGACGAGCATCAGTTGACTGCAGTCAGAGCTGAAATGCGAATTTGTGCACAAACTCCTGAAGCACTTAACGTAAGATCCCTGTACAGGTTGTAACACACAATTTTAAAAATGATCTAAATTGAGGTCTGATCAAGACACACACTGCACCAAGCACACGTAGATCTACAGTATAAAGCTCTGATGACAAATATTACAGGTGTTCTCAGGCTTTATGTTTTTCATTGCCAGATTAACAGTTTTGGTGAGACTGAATTCTAGTGATACATTTATAAAAGGACTAGCTACAGTGGCAAAGTGCCTTGTCCTTTATATTTCTTTGGTTTTTTTCCTTAGCCTTAAAAGTTTGGTGCCGACCCATGACACCGCAAAGTGTTATGCAGAAAACATTCAGTATTATTTCTTTTGTCACAAGTTAGACTCTAAACTGAACTAAAAACCTTTCATCAACTGTTTTATTCTGATGAGTATTACGGCGACCAGTTGTGTTTATTATAGATTTCAAAGTGACTGCACATACCTAGCACAGCACACTATGAAGGGTTAGGCCAGTACCAGGGGTATACTTCTGCGTGAGGCCCTAAGCCTCGCTTTCATTTCATGTATTTTATAAAACAAAAAAAGAAATTCTCCTATTTTAGAGTAGAGTAAATGTATATTTTCTATGGGGGCTGACGCTGCTATAGCCTCAGCTATGAAGTTGATGTTTTGTTTCATACATTTTCCTTTATTCTTTCTCAAAGTGCCATTAAAGAGCCATTTGTTTTTATCTTAACACTGAGCCTGCATGCTTACATTTTTTCAGATTCTTTGATCTGTTTATAGTTACTTATACTCCATATTTCATATATTTAATTTTCTCCTAAGTTTTTGAAGACTGTAGCTTTTACTTTCTATATAAAATAAACAATCTTTGTTTACAAAAGTATCCCTATGTGGTCTATTTCTTACAAATCCTACAGGAATATAATACTGAACCTCATATGGAACAGGATCAGATTCATAAAATACAAAAATCTCATGCTTTGCACTAACCTCAAGCTGCATAAAACTTGCACGCACAACCTTTGGCTCTCTTTCTCTTCTCTATTCATTCTCACGCCTTAAAAAAAAAAAAATCTATTTTCGGTAGTATTGCATAGCAAGTTAGTAACGTAACTCCAGTATTAGTAATAATTGTAACAATAATGTTACAATAAGTCTTTTTTTCAGTTTTATCCTTTGCCACCCTTGTGTGTAAAGTCTTTTTAAAAGCTTAACTTTATGTTTGTGTATGTCTGTAATGTACGTACTGTAGCTCTGACTCCTGTAGCTTGCTTTGCATCTTTGACATGCTCACCGGCCATCCACCTCACCCTTCTCTTCCAGATCCACTTCCTCATGATTCTCTCAGCAAACTGGGCCTACCTTAAGGATGCCAGTCAAATGCATGCCTACCAAGACATCAAAATGAAGGAAGAGCGGGAGCTGCAGGACATCACCTCACGCTCAAAGGAATGCCTCAATTCCTACACATAAGGATATTACACGCTCACACTCACAGTCCACGCAAACACACACACACACACACACACACACACACATAGACACATAGACGCTGTGGCCAACCACTGTGGCCCCCTTTGGACCGAGACAATGCTCAGCTAAAATAACCTGCCAACTGCCGTGACACTGTGCAGTACTAACCAGGCTCCTAACAAACTAATGCATCAGTTGCTTTCTGCACTAACTCACCAACAAGTGTTTTGGAACTGCTACTTAAAATTTCCATATATGCTGTTGTTTTTTTTTTTAAATCTTCTATTTTTCTGAAGGGATTCTGAATTGAAGTCTGATATTCATGTAGTGTTTGATTTTCTCTAGCCCTTTTTACAGCCAGTTTTTGCTGGTGAAGCTTGAGACATTGCACTATTCTTACACAACGCATAACAACGTCTGTTTGTTTTACGGTCTTGCTCTGTCTTTCTTTTGAGCAGTGGTGGCCAGTTTCCAACAAAGGGAATGTAACATTTTATTTGTTTGCTCTCTTTCAATCAAAAAGACGGATGAGTTACACACAACATGAAAGGCCTTACATCCAATCTGAGTTAGTGTGTCACTTCTAGATAGAGGAAACATCAATTTATAATGTACTGACACAAGACTGTGGCGTGTCACAAGATGTTTTGCTTTGACTTCGAAGTAGGGACAGAGGTTAAATATATAATGTGGACCCAGTTCTGTTGTAAAAGTGGCGGTAAAAGTATTTAACTGCATCTGAAACTTCGTGATAATCCTAAGTGTTAATAATTGGTTTTCTATTTTTCATTGTACAGCTACTTAAGTCAGAACATTCATGGCCTACATTAACACTACCTCAGTGTGGAACAAACACTTCTCCCTCGTAAAACTATGGTTTGGAAATCCCATTTTAACTGTAAAAAGATGCCTCAGACACATAGTATGTATCAGGGTATAGCTGCAAAGTAAACTAACCATACACACCGGAAGCTCCTCTACATCACAGTATCATAGAATTTAATTTTTTATGCTTAATGCCATACGAATAACTTGCTTGCTAAATGTGGATGGCTGCCAATAATGCGACAGAAGGATATTCAGTGTATTCGATATCTTAAAAAGTTTGGTTCATGTGTATTAATTTATGCAAATGAAAAAAAAAGATCAAGGCTTACCAACAAAAAGAGCTCTCTGATCCCTCATAAATGCTCATTATCTATTGTAATGTCTGATCTTATATTGTAATATCTGATCAAAATTTACTTGATTTTGAAAAATCCTATAAAACAAGTGTGACTACGTCCCATGTGCAATGGTACTTTGGAAAAACCTACAGATCTAAAGAACCTAAGGTGTGAAAAATGTAAAAGTCAGGATTTTGGAAGTGTTTTATTTTTGAAGATAAAACCACTTAATTTTTTTTCTTAATTTTCTATAATTGCACCTGTTTTTGATGTGCAATTGTCATAATGCTGACATAATTACTCATGTAATCTTTTATTTCCATTAGTTGAGTTACAGGGATAACTTGATGTTTCTTTGTTGCATGAAGACAACTGTTTCTGCAGTGACACATGTGATATACAGTCATGTATGCTGACATCAGTAGTAGGCAGTGTTTGCCTGTTTCCTTTTTTTTTCTAACTGAATACAAATTAATCCATTTTACGTAGCTGATTAGTTATAGGTGTTTTTTTAGGTTATTTTATTCAAGTCAAAAGTATATGAGTCTTATATTATTTTGTTGCCTGATAGTATACCTGTATTTTCTATGAATGTCAAGGGCTTCCTCGTGAATTACTGATGCGAAACTTTTAATTCAACTTTCAAATAACAATAAGTCATTTCTAAAATTGTACGGCAATCTAAATGGTAAGTTTAGCCAAAGTATGAGTGCCATTGTGACTCTCTGCCCAGTGTATCGGTGAGATATTGTAGTACAAAACCTGCACAGTTCTCTGCAGGACGTATAGCCACAGGTGTACAGTGGGCAAGGAGAAAGATGACAGATGTCCATGCAGCTAATGTACATCTCATCTTTGTATGCTGTGTTTCCTGTTGAATGAACCAAAAACTAAAGAATAGGCTACCTATCAATCACCAGGAGGACAACAATCCAGCATCCTGTCTGACCCAAACCCAATTTATGACATTACTCAACTGGCCTGTTGACTGTTTTTATGAAAATAAAAAAAATAAATAAAACAAACTTCTCTGTTGTGGTGCTTTTTTTCTTTTGCATGCTAAGAATATGTTGTTGTTGTGTGGTGTACAGTCAATCCACAAAGGAAGAAAAAAAAAATCCAGTATGATTTATTTATACATAATGCAGTTGATGTAAAAAAAAAAGTGTCAAATATACATACTGAAAAGCAAAATCTTAAAATATAAACAAATGCTTCACACTTGTCAAAACAGTACAAGACTACAGAGGCTTGTTCAATTCAGCAGTTTATCATAGCACTCTGGGACGCTTGTCTCACCAGAAATCATCGTCTTCATCCTTGTGTGAATATGCTGCAATGCTGGGAAAACAAGATCAAGTTAATTAGTGAAAGCCTCAAGGGACAGACATAAGAGACAAAGCAAAAACCAAAAATAGTTCAGTATTTCTCAATTAACTAATCATTACCACAACATAACTCCAGAACAAATAACATTTAAAAAAAACAGGAGATGAGAAACCGCAAAATAAATTAAATGTTTCTGGAAGAGGATTATGTGGGCTTATAATTTATTAAACTTTCCAACAGTAACAGCACAGCTTTTGAATTAGAAAACTTGCGTTGTTCCATTTTGTTGTCCGGCCTAGTCAACTGTTTTCAGTTACCTGTCATCTTTCTCCTCAGAGAAACTCTTGGCCTCTGGGCTCGTATGTCCTGTTTCTTCTCTTCCAGGGCTCTGAAAAACAAACAAAAACACACTCAGTTTCACACTTGGAACAGCTGCTACAAGGCAAGTGACAAAAAGCAAAGTTTCACATGAGTCTCAGACAAATGTACATGCAAATCACCTGTGCATGCTGCTTCTCCCGTGCTTCCAGGACCATCTTCATGTATTTCTCTAATGGATTTTCACCTTTAGACTCCTCCCCGTCATCATCTGTCTCTTGCTTCTGCTCTTCATCTCCTCCTTTCTTAATTCCAGTTTCTTGTTCTTCTTTTTCCTGTCCTGGTTGCTCCACCTGTTGCAAAAGCTGGTTAGACATTGATACTGTCAATATTTTTTCTTGGTAGACATAAATATGTAAAGATCATAAAGTAGGAATTTCAGAAGAACTTATAATATGATAACCATTACCATCTCTTTCTCCAGTCTCGCAAGTTCTTGCAGCTCCCTCTCTCTGGCTTCATCTTGCTCCCTTTGCCTCCGTTCTTGTCTTTCCTTTCGCTCTATTTCCCACCTCTGCTCCTCATCCTCTTCATCTTCTTCCCTAGCAGAGTCACCTGAGGTTTGTGGGACTTCTATGAAACATATGGATTGGCATGAGTCAAATCAGTTGTCAATGTGTCTCTTTAGTCTGAAGCAATGTACCCCAGAATGGCTACAATATGAGTGAAATATGAGATTCATACAGTCAGACTGATTGTGTACAGTAGAAGGCCGCCATTCTTGTCATTTGGGGTCAACCAAGAGGATAGGTCAGTAATGGGGGGGGCTAACGACTCACCCGCCTGGGCCTGCAAGTCTTCTATCGGGTCTTCTGGGAGGTCCTGTGGGCGGGGGACAGCAGGGCCGTCAGGGGCCTCCTCAGAGAGAGGGATGGCAGTGTCCAGGAGAAGCTCTGGAATGTGGCCGGGCTCTGGAGGGAGACATGCACAAAGAGATCTTTTATGCTCCACCATAATGCAACAGGGCCAGAGGACCGGCACAGAATACATAATCAGCTGCCCTTCATCTCCACCATTGTGCGCAGCCACTGAAAGGACACTTTGGAGGCCACACTCATTAAAAAACAGCCATTCCAAAATCCAAAACCTCCATACCGGATATATACTCCTATTTGTTACTGGAATTTTGTTTAAATTAATGATAATGAGAAATTCAGTGATTTTGTTTGAAATATTTTGTATGGACAGATGAAGCTACACAAATAGATCACACATCACACTTTTTTAGCACTTTTACACTACTGACATAATGCATAAAGGTCTTCAGTGTAATATAAAGAATATCTTATTTATGGCTGCTCATCCCCGGATGCAGTGAAAGCTTTAAGCTCAATAGGAAAACCTCCAGGTGCAGATTATAAAGGAAGCTAAGCTTTTGAAATGGACACCTAGAGGGCTCGTCATCTCTGCTCCATGTCTTCCAGACAGTAAAACGACTTGCAACTGAACTATAAAGACTATTTTACGTGCCAACATATTAAGAGATCCCCGTTGATCACAGTTCTGCTCTTATATGTCGAACGCAATTACACGACCAAACAGGTTTTCCATTTTTTTTTAGTATAAATCCCACTCCCATGTTGTATTTGCAACTGGAGAAGATCTAAACTGGGTCTCACGTCACCAATCGCATCACGAGAAGAAGGCTGCAGTGCATTAAATAGAATGTAATAAGTTAGTTGTGTTCATTTAAATTGTAGCATAGTTTAAACATTATGAAAAAACACCTACAAATACTAGTTTAGAGTACCTGACAATATCCCTGTGAGATCTTCAAGGCTTATTTTCTCAGGCTCTGGGGAAGACTCCAAGCTGGACAGCTCAGGCTGGTTTGGTGGACTGACAGAAACAGGGGGGCAAACATGAGGGAATAAGTATTCATTATCTCTATGTGAAATTGTATAAGAATGTTGAGATGTCCTTGAAAAAGCGATGCCAGATGGTACCTGGATTGGTCTCGTGCTGTGCTCTTGAGCTGAGGACTCCGAGGTGGACTGAGCTCAGAGGAAAAGTCACCTGAGGTCTCCACCTCGTCGTGGGGGGCGCGAGGGAGCCGTCTGTCAGACGACAGCTCCGGGAACGCCACCGGAGACACAACTGCTTCTATCAGGGGCAAAGACTTCATGACTTCAAAGACTGACTTGAAAAGGTGTGGACTGACTGTTTAGAATGTTTTAACAGTTTTTACGTTCAGGAACATTATTAAAATATATACAGTAAGTGTTAAATGTGCAGTATATGAGCACTGGCAACATCAAACTATTTCTTTACTTTTTTTCTTGAAAGTTAAGAGATTGATGTATCTAATCCCCTTTGAAGTGTTTTTCACAGGATAAAAAATTTTTGAAGGTACCTTCCACAATCTCTCTTTGACGCTTTTTCCTGGAGGAAGAGTATGGTGTGGAGGATAGACGTCTGGATGGAGGGCTGCTTCCATCCTCAGGGTGTCTTAGAAACATGGGTTCAGTCAATGAATGGAGACTGTGGTCAGGGAAAACTGTGGACTGGGGTTGGTTATGGTCTTCTGAGAAGGTCACTCTAGGTTGTACAGGTGGCACGGTGTTTCTGGTGTCATAGAGTGCCAAGGAGGGGGTTCTGGTGGTTTGTGGAGACAGTGGTCTGTGTGAGACCTTTGATTTGTGGGGTGAGTGGGTGTGTGAATGGTGAGAGACTTGTTTTCTTAGAGGAGAGTCAGGGCGATGTGAAGGATGTGCTCGTTGTGGGGAAAGAGGTCTTGAGGGAAGCATGTGTGAGATGGTGGAGCGCACTGCCCTCTGCTGGTAGTTCCTGTAGGCTTCCTCCAAGGTCTCAGCCTCCTTCTGCAGCTCCTGGATGCGAGCCTTGGCATCAGCCACCAGCTCCATGTCGGAGTCTGGAGAGTCACTCCAAGGCGACTTGTGTCCTCTCAAGGGCCCACCTGCTTCACAAACATCATCATAACCCACCCTGGCCCTCAGCAGAGCTCTGTCCACATAGATGTCAGGGGGAACCAGCTTGTCAGCGCTGAGCTCCAGTACTGAGCGATCAACAAGAGAGGGCTTGGGGTTACGCAGCACCTCGTTTTCAAGAGCTGCCGCCATCACATGGATTACACAAAAGAAATGGGAAAGAGAAGGAAAAGCAAACAAGAAGAGAGTTGAACACTAATACAAAAGACCAACCACCATTAAAGAGCACAAATAAGAAAAAGGGTTGCTATAAAGAACTCTTTACATGCATTTACATATAGGATCTGGTTGCTACTACTGTAACATGCTTCCTTTCTTGTTTTTGCTAAGAATATAATTATAGCTATTGAGCAAAAAGTAGAGTGATTGATGCTAAATATTTCCCTTTTATAACATTTAATGTTCAATAGAATATGCAAGAAAGGAAGCCAGTTTATGAAAAGCAGAAATAAAGTTTACTACACAAGTTAGGTATTACTGGTTGTAACATATATGACTACGTACCAAAACCGACATTAAAAACAAGTGACTAATCACACGAAGACGTGGCAGACATGCATGCACAGTCATGCGGTACCTTGTTGAGTTTGGTGAAGCTGCGTCTTAATGTCCTCAATGTGGTTAGTCATCCACTGTGACTTCTCCTCACACTCTATCAACTGAGCCTTGAGCTGAGCACACCGCTCCACCTGCAGAAACCAGAGGACTTGTCATATTGTTTGCACACAGGTATATCAGTATAGGTCACCGGAAACCCAGATTTAAAAAGGACAAACCCCAATTACACAAGAAATGTCCCAAGGTGAGAAAACACTACATGAAAAAAAAAAGAAAAAAGCTGACTACATAGTTTCCCACACTCAGCGAGAGGCTGCAATGTGACTGACCTCGCTCTGGAGCTGTGCCTGCAGCACCTGTTTCTGGTTGTCAGACTCTTCCTCATCCAGTCTGCGGGCGCTCTGCAGCCTCCGTAGCTCCATCTGCAGGGCCAGCTGCTCTTTGGACGGCTTGCCCAAATCTGAGAGAGAGTATCAGAGTCAAAACATAATCTAAAGCTACATCCTTTTTGTCAGTCCAGAATCTGGTGATCCACAGAAGTTGTTCTGATTTAGGGTTTAGGGCACTGTAGTGCTCCAGTTCCTGGTTTTGGCTATATGGATTTGACCATCATGACTACAGCACATGGGACTTGGAACCATGATGCTGCCTTTTGTTGGTGATGAGGAGAGAGGCCCAATGCTCCTCTGGCCCACCCTTAAACAATGTACAGTGACTGTGTCCCTCGGAGAGAGGTAACATTTTGGTTGTCTGCCATGGCCAAAGGGAGCCCTCTGTCTCTGCTCACTGTGCTCTCTGCTCCCCTTCACTCCACTTCTCATCCCCACTCCCTCACTGATTCCTTTTTAGAGACTTGTCTGCAGAGCTACAAATGCTGCACAGAGGCCCCACATTGGAAGGCAAGACACACTCAAAAAGACTCCGCTGAGCCAGAAGCAGTTGGACAGACTAACAGGAATGCTTCACAGTACCCTGCATCTCCCACAGCTCACAATGAGCCCAGACTCGAGCACTCTAAATGCAGCATAGGAACTGGATTTATCTCAGTTACCAAAAAAAGAAAGAATATTTTTGATTTGCTATATTTACATATTATACACAATAACTCTCAGACATTATATTTCCCAGCCACAAAGGAATCAGTTATACATCATTACAGACAGAAAACCCTGATGCTATTATTCCCTTATGGTAAACTGGATAGGGAAATTGCAGCATGCTAAGCCTCCTGGGAGGTACTTTATAACAGCAGCCAATCCTCACCTGCATGGAGAAGCCGGTTCTCCTCTTGGGCCTCCTCCAGCTGTTTCTTTAGCAGTCGCAGCTGCCCCTGCAGCTCTGCTTTCTCTCTTTTCAAGCTGGGGTAGTCACTCATGGTCTCCAGTCTTTCCCTTAACAGCTCCCTCTGTTGAGTCAGCAAAGAAAGCTGCTGCTGTGACGTGTCTAGCTCAGCCTGGGAAACAACAGAAGAGACATGAGACTGGTTGTGTACCATACAATTATCACAAGATCGCAGCACACAAGTTTTGTCTGAATACGAGTGTTCAATTAATCCATAGGACTGAAATATTGTGCCTATTGCCCATTGAAGAGGGTGAAATTAACACTTCCGGACGACTGGGGTTGTGTCGTTTACCTGCAACCGTCTCAGCTCTGAACATGCTCTACTGTGCTCCTCTAATTGGGCATTAATTACAGCGGACTCCTTGTGGATACGAGCAGTTTCCACTGAGAAATAAAAAGAATGGATACACAGTCAAAACTCGGGCAACAGCAAACAAGTCAGTAACCTTCCATTAATTTAAATACTCACCTTTGTTTCTGTTCTCATTCTCGGTTAGTTTTTCTGTTCTCTTGATAAATTCCTCCTTCAACTCAAGCTGATACCTAAATTTATAAAGACATAAGAACAGCAATCAAAAAGAGCTCTGAAACTAAATCAACACAAAATATCTTTGAAATCCACTTGTCTTTTTCCTATCACAGAAGAGAAATAAACTAAACCAGCTGCCATCTAAAGACTTATTAAAGCAAGGTATCATTTGATCAAGTGGATGATCGGGTCCCCCATTGTACTCCACAGTCATTGCTGCTGACAGCCGACCAACCAGTCTTAAGTCTGTATGTTACTATATAACTGCATAAGTCATCGTTTTGATGTAATAACAAATGATGAGCACATTAACACAGAAATTCACCTCATGGAGTTTGGGGTTTTAAATATGTGTAGAGTATCCAATTTAAACGTATTTACTGACATTCATTCAACAATTCACTCTGAGACTCACTGACAGCATTCAAACAGCTGGATCAAAAACATTTTGCTGTAAAATGGAATAAATCTATGACTGAATATTTCGACTTCACCCTACATACAGGCAGGGTGGGAAATTCACTTTTTAAAATGTGAACATCAACCAGCTACTGACAGATAAATGTTCAAATTCACCAGCCACTTAATAGTAAGTCATTATTTTGTGTCTGAAATTGAAAGTTTTACCAACATTTGGTTGGTGCCAATTTCCCACCCTGCATAGAGGATACGGTTTTTACTTTACCCACAAAACAGTAACATCCTCTGGTCACACAATGACAATATCCTTAAGAAGGAGAATAGAATGGAGATACTGTATATCAAATGAGACTGCATGTGTGTAACCAACTGAATGTGTCTAACTGGTGGTGACGTGAGCAACTCAACTCAACATGTTCAACATGAAAATACCTGGAAAGTTCGTTCTTCAGCCTTTGGTCGTATGTCTCCTCCATGGTCTTCACTGCCAGTTCTCTCCTCCTCAGAAGCTCTTCAGTGGTCTTGACCTTCTCCTCGTGAATTTGACAAGTCCTATCATCACAGCACAACACAGCAACAATCTCCATGAACCAGCGGTCACAGTGAGGAAGCATAGCACTCCTTTACTGACATGAATGGGGAAAAAAGCTCTTACTTTTCAAAAGCCTCCGTTCTCATCCTCAGCTCATTTTCTCTGTTGCGCTGTGTTTCAATTTCTTTCAGGATTGATTGTCTCTGCATATACACATTTTTTTCTTCAATCTAAGGAAAAGAGAAATACAAATCACATCATTGATTAGATTTATGCAATTGGAAATTATGCCAATGAATACTGTGAAGTTGAGAGCCTGCCGTAATTTCACATCAACATCATATTAGCAGTAATCTACCTCTTGTTGTTTTTGTAACCGATCAATGGCATTTCTCTCCCGGTCCATCAATGCCTTTGCCTTCATTTCATAGGTCCTCTCCAGCTCTTGCTTCAGCTTATCAAATTCTTTATGAAATTTAGCATTTTCTTCCATCCTCACCTTGGCAATTTCAACATCTTTAAAATGTTGCATCTTAAGAAACAAAAGACACAACATTGACCAGAGGGTAAAACTCTACATGATGAAAGATAAAGCATTTATACCTTTGTTAACTTTGTGTATTGCAGATATGAGCTGTGTTATGCCTGCTCACACAGTTTCTGATTCATTAACATTGTAGGAAAATATATTTACCTTTGTGTTCATTTCTGATTGCACCTGTGCTTCAATTTCTTTTCTATACGCAGCCAGTTTTGATTGGGCTGAAAACCATTTGTCCCCACTGTTATTGAAGCTCTCATATTCCTTATCAATCATTTTCATCTTCTCAACTGTGTATGGAAGAAACAAAACATTAAAAAACTGTGTGCCCGAAGCATGTGTGTGGAATAAAAATGTAAGACTTTTACATACCAAGAGACTCTCCATAACTTGCTACGCTGGTCGTCTGAGTGTCAGCATCATGGCACCGGCCGTGAGCATGATGGTGTGTTAGCTGTGTTAGAAGGCTGATCAGAAACCCTGACAGACAAAGAGAAAATATATCAAGGACAGGCCTTAGGAGCAGAAGCAGTTTTATTAAAAGGGAACATAATGCTGCACATACCTTTGTTAATGTACTCTTTGTTTGAGGACTGTAAAAAAAATATAATAACACTATTATTAAGAGATATTAAGAGATTTATTTCTTATTTCTACTAATTTCATTCATTATTCTACATGCTAAATCACATTATTAATTACCAGGAATCTGTAAAGGGCAGATTCAGGATTAATTTTAAGGAGCTGAAGAAGCTCTCCTTTGGTGGAAACCTGCAAAAATGGATCAGAGACCAAAATCTTAATTTGCAATGATGTTCTTTACATGTTGAGCTACAGTAAATTAAACAAACAGCCATGTAGTCATGCTCACCTTGTCTTTGCATAGGCCACTTTCAGGGTGGAATACAGAAAGGGTGTACTCATACCCAGAGTTGCGGAGATGATCAGCCACTATGCTGTTACAGGCTGAGACCAAAAGGGGTTCAGATTTCACAGGCACTGGTCTGGGAACTGGTTCTCCTCCAGTCAAAGGTGGGTGTTTTAACTCCTGGATGAGCTGATTCCGCAGCTGTGTCTGAAATAGATCAGATGAGTGAGATATCGAGGAGGTTGACGACCAAACCCTTTCTAACGCGTGGGTTAGAGTGGACTTCCAAGAACCGACAGCAACGCAGTGGTATATCTTACTTTGAGTGTGTCAAGCACTCCTTTACTTTTAAAAGTTTGATAGAGTCTTTTCCTCAGCTCATCTGGGGATAACGTGTCTTCCTTGGCCGAGGACATAGTTAACTGTCGAGCGTTGTTTTGTTGGTCCTGACAGAAGAGAAACAAAAGTAGACAACAACACGGTTACGCTGACATGGCGAGCTAGAGAACAAAAACCTCCGTTTTCAACAACTTTTCGACAAGTATTCTTACCTGGTGTTAGACTGTTATCACATTATCTTCTTCACACCTGATAGCCACCTCAAACCACAGAATAATTGATCTAGTTACCAGCCTGACGACCAGAAAGCGTCTCGGCGTCCCTTTCGAGGAGGTGTGCCTCAACATTTAAATCCGTCAACGGAAATTTGCGTTACGGGTGGACCCACAGTTATGACGTAATGAGACAAAGCACCAATTTGTTTTTTATTTTCCACGATTTATCATATATTTAATGCAATACTGCTACATGTGGAGCTAAGCTAAAAGAGTTGTCGTTAAACCGTTTTACAACTGATAACTGATAAATATATTTAGCTAATTGCTAACCATGTCGTCATCTTTATGTGACTGCTCTCCCTGCGCTCCCGGAAGCGAGATTAACAGGTAAACACATAGTCGGTTGTATCAAAGTAATAAGCTTTCCTTCTTGTAATTACGTTGCATTTCATAATCTTTCAAGTCGTAATATGTTTGCTGCAGTCTCACAAGAATCACTTAAAAGCTACACGACGTCAAACGTCTGTGGAGCACTGCAGCTAACGTTAGCTTGCTAGCTGAAAGGTTCACAATCATTTGGGTGATATTGATACTGATATTTGGGAAGATTAAATTGTTCAATTTGTTTCGTCTGGTTTGAATTGTTTTCAGGAGAGGTTGACTTTGCTAAGAAGAAGGGAAAACGATGTCTGGAAGTTTTTATTTTGTTATGGTTGGTCATCATGACAATCCTGTGTTTGAGATGGAGTTCTTGCCATCTGGGAAGCCTGAATCAAAGGTAACATGGCTTAATTAACAACACGAGCATTCATTCCAGTACATCTTGTCTTGTGCAGTAACAGTGGTAAAGAAAAAATGATATGATAGCATAACTGTCAGGATATAATCTATGAAGCATGTGACCACACTAAACTGTCTTTATTGTAGTGGTACATGGTCTTCATATTTATTCATAGGAAATGATAATGTCTGTTATTCTATTATCTTGTTTGATAATATTTGTTTCATTGACCACAGGATGACCATCGTCACCTGAACCAGTTCATTGCACACGCAGCCCTGGATTTGGTGGATGAAAACATGTGGCTGTCCAACAATATGTACTTGAAAACTGTGGACAAATTCAATGAGTGGTTTGTTTCTGCTTTTGTCACTGCAGGACATATCCTTTTTTTCTATTCCATTTGATTCTTCCCTTTTTATTCCCTCACAGAATACTTGTATTGTATTTTTTAGTAATTATGGTAAAAGTCATGGCTAGTATATGTCTGTAGTTTGTATACAATAATGCAAGATAACTGAAACAATGAGTGAACAGCTTTGGTAATCAATGAATCAAATTTTATTTAAAAAAATGCCAGATTCTCTCAATCCAGTTTCTTAAACATAACGATTTGTTACTTTTCTGTTTTATTTCATTGTAGATTGAATATATATGTAGTTTTTGACTGTTGGTTGAACAAAACAAGCTATTTAAAGAAGTCACTTTATTAAAATAATCAACAGATTAATTGATAATGAAAATAATTAGCTGTACCCCTACTGCCATTATGAACTATGTTAGTTTGCAGTATAATGTGAAGTCAGCCACATTGTTATGATACTGATGTCATATTCAAGGAGTTTATTGCTATGGTTGTTATTTTCTTTAATTATTTGCTGTACATATAAGATTCATCATGCTGCATGACGTGCGACAAGAAGATGGAATCAAAAACTTTTTTAATGATGTATATGATTTATACATTAAGGTAAGTTGTCTTCATTATGATTAGAATAACTTGGCATGAGGTAACATTTGGTAATTCTTTTCCCTTCAGTGTTTGATTAAATTTTTTTTTTTTCTGTCTTCCAGTTTGCAATGAATCCATTCTATGAAATCAATGCACCAATCCGCTCCACAGCTTTTGAGAGGAAAGTACAGTTTCTCGGAAAGAAACATCTCCTGAGTTAATCACTTCACATGCACAAAGATTTGAATGCATCTAGTCTATTTGTTGTATATATAATGTACCTACCACACTTGTTTGATGTCTATATGTTTGTCTTTTCCTGTTTGACAAATGTAAAATGTATTCAACTCAGATGTGGATTTTCTATAAAACATTTTCCTATCTGATGTAGTTTTTAATGTAATGTTTGTTTCTTGATCTCTTGCATGGAGGGGCTGTGGCTATGGTTACTGTATGTTGATTATCAACTTTAGACTTCAAGGCATAAAAATCTATGCTTGACATATACTGAAAAAAACATTTAATTAATACACACAATCTTGTGCCTTGACATAGTTTGATACGTGTATGTGTTATCTACCGGTTTAGGCATTATATCATTGCAGTGGTGAGAAAGCACATCAGAATGGTAACATTCAATTCAAACTTGGATAATAAACCGACAGTTTTCAGGCCTCAAAAACATGCTTTAAGAGACAATTCTCAGGGGGTTTATTTATCATTTAGCATACCAGCGGTACAACTTTGAATCTAAATGAAATCTGAGGGAGAAATGGTTAAGGCAATTGAATGGTTCACCATTTTAAATATTAAGCTGTGGGGGAAAAACTTTCAACTGTACGTATAAAAAATGTTAGAGTGCTTTAAAGATCAAAATCATTATTTAAAACAACAAACCCAACAATGAGGAAAAAGGTTTACTCAACCATGACAGCTACCTCATTACAACTCCCTCAAGGAAATATTCATTCAGTGACTTTTAAGGTAAAAACAGTTTATAAAATACAAAAGTCTCCAGAAACCTAAATACACTGTATGCCATGCATGTTAACTTTGCTTTAATATTTATCTTCGGTTAGGGATCTTGTCCCTCAGTGCTTCCAGCATCTAGCCATAATCTATTCACTATGCAGAATGTGCGCAAACAAGACCTAAAGGTGCAATAATCACGACAAGCCTCAATTTGTTAGTTACACAAAGTAGTGCCTTTGCTATACTCAGAAATAAGGTTATTGGGCCGTATAAATTATTGAGTTATGCTGTTATTTTCTGAATATAAATATACAGGCCATCACTATCTGCATTGGAAACCCCATGATAATCGCACTCCCAAGGTAGAACACATCTAAACACATACTTTAAAGAGTCACATTGTAATTTGCCTTCATAACATAATGGAACATTTAAGAGAGAAGTGAAACTTTCAAATAAATTGCCCCTGTTCCGTCATGATATATTTTTTTACCCACAGATAATGCCAACAGAAAATATAAGTTTGTTTTTCTGCTACCCCTCCAAAGCCTGGCCTTTGAACTGTGGCAGCGCTGAGTGAATGACTCAGTGATTTCATGTTTGTTTGTAATTAGAAACTTAGTGTTTCCTCTCTTTCTCTTCAAGCAGAAGTCCAACGATTAGCATTATGAACCCTTCAACAGTATAACAAATCATAAAGCCAGTAGCATAATTTGTTTAAATAAGATGTTACTACAGCATTGTAAACCTACAGCCTCACCACACAACAGGCATAACAGCAAATTCATGTTAGTGATAACTCCTGGATGTTACGAACAGCAAGTGGCAGCAGAGCGAGGCTTTCTGTGGAGCTTGACTGTGTCTGTGGGGATGAGGTGGTCCGTTCTTTCATCCAATGCCAACACTCTACGCACTGCCTCCTCAAAGGCCACCGCTACATTGGTGGCATCCTTGGCACTGGTCTCATAATAGGGGTAGTCGCCGTTCTCCTGGCACCACTGCTGAGCCTCCTCAGTAGACACCTGCCTCTCTGTCACGTCCACTTTGTTGCCCAAGACTACGAATGGGAACTTCTCTGGCTCCTTGACATCTGCATAGTAGATGAACTCCTTCTTCCAGTTGCCTAAGTTGAGAAAACTCTGGTTGTCATCTACACTGAAGGTGAGCAAACAGCAGTCAGAGCCACGATAGAAAGGAGTCCTCAGACTGCGGAAGCGCTCCTGGCCAGCAGTGTCCCAGATCTGTAGGGTAACCTGGTGGCCGTCTACCTCAAGTTCCTTGTTGAGGAACTCCACGCCTATGGTGTGGAAAAGGTGTGCATCAAACTTGTTGGTTACATAACGATTCATGATGGAGCTTTTTCCAACACCACCATCACCCAGCAGGATGACTTTCAGAAGGGATGTCTTTGTTGTCATGGCTATTCACTCCTGATCAACCACTTTTAAATAATTTACCTAATGGAGATATATGCAAAAGATATTTTCATTATCTGTACAACAACATTTTACTGCAGAAACATAATTTTTGGTGGATGTTTAGAGCCTTTTTGTCTCACCCCTGATTGATTTTGGCCTCCTCCACTTGTCCAGATCATGTGCTGTAGAACCTGGTCCTTGGTCACATGCTCATTTGTTTAATGTTGATGTGAGCAGCATTGTACGTAATGTTCAACCAGCTGTAACAGAGTGACAAGCAATCAGCTTCCTGATTAACAGATGGCACAGGACAGAAGTTACAGCTGAGAAGCCCCATTGCAATAAAGCATAATCTGGTATAAGGTATAAAGAGTTAGCTTGTGACATATAACGTACACTGTATTAAACGAATAGCTGTAACATGCTATCAGAGAGAGTCTGACCTGCCGGTCTATTAGCTAGCCAGGTGTTAGCTAAGCTAGGCTAACATGAAAATGGAAAACAAGGGAACACAGCTGGAGTTAGGCTAATAAAATACACTCAATTTGCTAGCTCAGCTTTACTTGCAGGCGAGACTGCTAGTAACGTACCTTACAGTTTGGACCAGACCGCTGCTGAGTCAACGAGAAATAAAACACGAAATTACTGAGATAATATTAATGCATATGTTTGACAGCTCCTCGCATTGGCGTGGCTCAAGATAACGTCAGGTCGCACCGTTTCCTGGTGAACTCCAAAGGCTCGGTGCTAACGCAGCTAGCTGCTAACAAGCTAACCGATACATCGGATCATGTGATCTTGCCAGACAGAAACAACCAACGAGCGCTGAGGTAACGTCTCAGGCCCTTACAACTTATACAAATAATATTATCAGCAGAGTACACATTAAAGTGAAAATATCATTCAATATTTACATTTAAACCAAGCGGGACTTTGCAGAGTAGCTACTTATCCGTCAACGGGTGTGAGCTAGCTCCAGCGTCTCTCCATCTGTGACATATCTATTACTCCTTTGTATTATTCATGCACAGCCACCAGATAGCGACATTTAGCTAGCTGTCCACTCGACCTCACCGAAAAAATACTGGGTGCTGTACCACCAAACGTTAGTTACTTGTTGAATAGTAACCAGATTTGTACAGAGATGTCCACTGCAGGTACGAAATGAATTTTACACCACATAACAACACCACAATGTAAAAATACTCCAAAGTTATGTACTCCTATTTTTGTTTTTGTAAAAGTACAACAGTATTAGCAGGTAAATGTACATTAAAAGTAAATATGTTTGTTATGAAGTAGCGCAGATGTAGTAAAGCACAAGTACCTTGGTTTGTTATCAAAGACAGCAACATTATTGATGTTATAAACCCCACAAACAGACAATGCCAAGCTGTTTCTCTTTAGAGAAAACAATCCACTTTTTCCCTTTTTGATATGGATAGCCATATTATCATGAAAGCATACTTTTCTCACTCAAATTGAGTGTAAATTGACTACCACAAATTAGCCATCAAGAATTTTCTGTGATAAAATACCACCTCTGGCATTTCTTCAGACAGCAGACTGGATTTCCTAAAATGACCTCCATACTTTGTCATATTACCTTGGAGTTTGTCCAACCTGTAACACTGGTTTATTATACCACCATATTCCCTTCCATTACCATTACGAGTCCAGGTGATGATAGATTTCTGTTTTCAGAAACCTACAGTAAGTGACATGATCAAGATTAGGCATCCAGGTATACAACCATACAATATGTGTGTGTGTGTGTGTGTGTGTGTGTGTGTGGGGGGGGGGGGGGGGGGGGGGGTAGACAGACCAGAGTTAGAAAAAAACAGATTTAATGTAATAGTACAGTATAATATGAAAGCAAAATTTACAGCAGCTATGCACTGATACTTTTTATCATGTAAAATAACCAGCCTTCTAAGATTGTATTTCAGATATAATTCACCTAATAATTCACATTACATGTCATAGATTATTTTCAGTTAACTTCAGCAATCACATACACAGCAAATTACTAAGCACAATACTGTTAAACCTAACTAACTGACAAAATTAGCATTTCCACCTATTCCTGAGATCTGAGTTATCTGTATCGTAAGAGATCACGATAGAGAATGTAGCAGGATGTGTTGATGTAGCAGCGTGGTGATAAAGTAAACATGCATGCACTGATTGTACATAATCTTCCACATGAGACCACGTGTCTGTATCTTTATGTGGATGTCCTGTGGCTAATCCATGAGAAAACATTGAGAAACTCCCCAGGGAAGAGACCATAATACGGACAGGAAACAGGAATCTTTGACATGTGTCAGTTAGGGCAGATTTTCAAATACTAAATCCTGGGTGGAGATTCTTAAAAGACTGAGCTGACGTCCTCTTGACAGGGCCCTGAGGTCAGCACGACATTGTCCAGCCCAATCTCTCCTCCAACACCGCTCCCACGCTGAGCTTCAAAGACAATCTGAAAGACATTCAATGGCACCATTGCATTTTTATATTGCAGATTCTAGTAGTGAGTGATCAAACATACTGTGAACCAAATGAATTTAACGTTTAAGAGAAAAATCCATCATAGCTAGTCAGATAAGTACTGCATAGACTTATGATACAGTGTCTGTGCTGTTCAACCTCCTTTGGCTGGTGCAGTTGTTATTATAGCTATAATTGTTATTAACAGTTACTGCCCTTCAATCATCTATCGGTAATATAATATAAAACGAGAAAATGACTCACAGATTCTGGGGCTTCTTCTTTCCAGGCCACAGTGAGGAGCTGTGTTTGCCAGCCCTGGTCTCTGCTTTGGCTCTGCTCCCATACTGGGTAAGCATTGTTATCCAGCAGCACCCGGAGAGTTCCCACATTATGGCCCACCACACGGTAGTCAAAGGTGAGGCAGAAGCTGCCCTGCTGGGCCCGGTCGCTGAGAAGCAACTCCAGCTTTGCTATATCCTCCTGCTCCCCCAGGAGCCCACTCATGGCCATGTAATACTGAGCACCTGAAAGAGTTTGTAGCACTTATAAGTGAAGTAGACTAAATTAATCTTGAATAACCTGTAAAAATTTTTTTAATATTTACCATCATCATGGTAGGCTACACTCCAGTCCATGTCATCAGCCTTGTCTTGGACCCACTCGCATGCTCCCTGATCAAAGTTACAATCCGTGATAAACTCTAGAGGGTAAAACGATAGGAGCACATTAGCAAATTAGTCACAAAAACAGTCATTATGTAACAATGGCTCATAAATAGATGTTTGATTACCTTCCTGAACTGGTGCTATTTGGATTTCTTTGACTTCTGTGGCCAGGCCAATCACTGATTCAAAGTCCTCTGATACTGTTCATTCAAGGTTCAAGGAAAGAAATCAGTGTGAATTCATGAATTTTCACCTAAATATACACCCACCTGCCAGGTTATTGGGTACACTTAAACAATTGCAGTCTAATATAACAGTCCTGCAAAAAAATTGTACTTTCATGAATGTTATAATGTTCACTTTCAACAAAGACTGAAGTTAGAATTTATTTCAAGACTGTTGTATTAGACTGCATTAGTTAGGCCTACAGCAAGGTGTTCCTAATCAAGTGGCGACTGAGTGTACTGAGCGTACTTTACTCATATAAATGACAAAGAACTTTTGTCTGTGAAGAATTCCTCTAAAAATATGTGATCTTACAAAAAACATTCCAAAATTATGCAGCAGAGAGATTTTCCAGGATGAAACAAAAGCCAGAAAGGGCCTTTTAACCAACAGGTGTAGACCTGCCCTGCCGTCACTCATGTCTTGAGTTGGAGCTACAACTTTAGGATACAGCCCCCCCAAGTATTTTAAAGCAGCAAACAGCAAACTACCCCCATGGCTAGCAGCCTTACACAGTCAGACGAGTGACAGCTGGGGTTATTGAACCTGCTCTGCCGGAGTGGCCTAGTGTAAGAGAGGTCTAGAGTGCTGATGACAGACTTTCCCACTAGGAGTCAAGTCTGTTTGCACAACAGCTGTTTTGGGGGAAAACATAATAAAAGGCTTTGGGGCTTCGTAACCTCCCTCCCTTCCTCACCCACCTCCCAGGAGCTGGGAAGCAGGCCCAGGATGAGTTGTATCCCTGGGCTCTCACATGCCGACAGAGTAAAATTCCTCCCTGGAGGTGATGGATGTCTCTGGGCCTGTCTCCTCTTGCTATCTTACACAGACTCGAGTGTTTCCATAAAGACTAGTGGTGAGAGGTAACCTCATTTATGGGGTTTCTCACTGAGGTGCATACCTCTGCATGACCACACTGCCCACTCTTGTCTTTTCTTCTGAGGAAAGTGTCTAAATTTGTTGCCAGAATGTACATATATACACACACGACTCACGGTGTGAATGACGTGCTAGAAGCCGTCAAGTCTCGTTATTGGTAGATTCAGATCATTTCTTAATTTTACATTGCTACATCCTTATTGATATCTTTATATTTTTTTATGTGTTTTAGCCAGTGGTTTGATATTGTGAAAGGGTTTTAAAAAATGTCAGCTTAGAGTCGACAGGATCTTAGGGTTAATGATCATATCTTTACACCGCTAAAGGACGTGACAGCATGACAGGTCTTAGTGGAAATAACCAGCATGACTGGGACATCTCTGACTGATCTGATTCAATGTGTCTTAGCATGTTGTTCACTAAAAAGAGTCATGTTGTAAATGTGTGTATCTCCGTTGTTAAGAAGATTTATACAGGTCTTAGAGGAGCCTGAGGTCGACAGGGCACATGAAGCAACAAGCCCCTTTCTCTTCTGGTCAAGGTCTTAGACCTGACCTGCTATTTTATACTTATTTCAGCTGCCTACTGAAAAATTGATAATTGTATTCAGATGCTGTGTAGACACGAGAGCCAAGTCTCTGTAGATATTGAGTTTATTTAGTCTGTGTATAGTTCATTCATGGTGGCCCACCCAGAATGCCAGAAACAGAATTACTTCAAGGGAGCCAAACGAAAGGATACTTACTGAAAACATCTCCTCTTGGATTGAGCTGGTTGTCTTCCTCTTCCTCCTCCTCCTCCTCCTCCTCTTCTTCCTGAGGAAATTCATCCTCCGGTCTCCCCCCAGTCGTGGCACCAATGTAGACCTCTCCATCATAGTCAAAAGGCTGCTGGCGGATCCTAGGAGGCGGCGTCGCAACTGGTTCAGGGATAACATTTTTGATGTCCTCACTCTCCAGCTTACCTCCCAGAATCCCGGGCCTCACTTGGGAGTCTGGGATGGCTGCAGGCAGGAAGAGGAACCGGATTAGACATGTGGAACCGCAATCATGAGTGGGAAATACAGCGTTTTACCAGGATTCAGATGCATTTGTTGTCATGTATTTTGCAGCTGCTGTTCTTGTTCATGCAGATGAAGCATGACAGCGACATTCATTGCATATAACTTAAATGAGTGTCTTAAAAGCACAAGCATTTTATTAGATACATTCTGTATATATATACGGTCATGCTGAGGAGTCCAGGTCTCATATCAAGGTGTATGTGCTGTGGACGTACAACATTTTCCAGCCATGAGCAAGGGTAAGAGTTTGAGGAGGTGTTCTTAAAAGTAGGCAAGAGGAGGGAGTGAATGGGGTTGCAGGGCAGGGAGTCGGTAGCGGAAGCAGGGTCTTGGATTCCACAAAATCTCACCATTGAGGAAATCATCTGCACTGCCTTTGTCTCCATCCCACGACCTCTGATAAAACGGCTTGACTACAAAAAATAAAGGCATCTTCATTTACGCTGGCGTATTCTGTTTAGGTCATTTGGCTATATGAGGCTCCACCTGTTACCTGGGCCTGGTTCAAAGAGTACAACACAACCTGTCTTTTCCCTTTTTCTTCAGATGGCTGGCTATTACACATGTCATATTTACACAGGTGTGTTTTCAATCTGCGTGTCTCTCTTGCTAACATCTGTAAAAATGAGTGGAGTGTGAAAGCATGAAACTAGCCTTGGCAGGACTGTTGTTTGCTGAAGAGTCCAAATGAAATATGTGGCAGTAAAACTGCTCCTGACCTATCTTACTGACTGCTCTCATGTGGGAAAGGCCTGAGACATGCGTTTTTGAAATCTATTCTGAATGGCTTTATTTGACAAGTTTTATTACACATCAAAAGGCATCCCTACAACTAATGAATCCATAATTCTGTGTAGCAGTTCTGGGATCTCACCGGAGCATTCAAAGCCATTGCCTCTGAAGCCAGACTTGCACCTGCACTTGTAGGATCCTTGAGTGTTCAGACAGACAGCATGGTGGCTGCACTTGTGGGTGCTGGCTGCACACTCATCAAGGTCTGGAATTGGAAGAAGCCTATTTGTACCTTTTTTTGGAGCAGAATTGATCATAAAATGTTTCCCCCTAATAAACTTGTATACCTTACCTACACAGTCATATTTGCCGGCAACATATTTCAGATCGTAGCCATCCTGGCACTTGCAGTAGTAGCTGCCAAAGGTGTTCACACATTGTCTGTTGTATGGGCAGAGGTTCTTCCCAGTTACACATTCATCAATATCTGAAGGGAAACAAAACGGGAAAAATTAAACGGCCTATGATTTTATATTTATCAGGGTTGAACTATTCATTTAGAAAAAACGCAGGCATAGTTGTACCTAGTAAAAACCTTGTTGCTGGGGCACGACCCTATACATTAATCAAATATGCACCCCAAGTGAACACGGAGAACCTTTAGAGAACACATGTCGCATTAGGCAACATTTTTTGCTTTTTCTGGTTCATTTCTGCTGCTCTGCACTCCTCGACACCTCCTGCTGACTATTTTCCTGGGTCGGGTGTAGACAACCGTGTGTTTCCTCAAATTCACACGGAGTCATCAGCTGCTCTTCTTTAACTTCCAGGGAGCTTCACCATCTTTGATGTATAGAGGGCATTACACCATCCTGGTGGTCATAAACATGATCCCTCACTGGCTTCCCACCAGCCATCACTGCCAATTTGTGTTTGATGTGATGCTTGGCCAAGATGGAAGCAGTAACTGAGCTATTGATGTTGTTGTGGATGTAATGAACTTCTTAACACGGGGGGAAACGTGTACAAGAAAGGTTTTTAAGCTAACAGTGGCGTCACCATTAGTAATGCTTTCGAATGTGATACCATGCCAAATACTCGTAGTCAGCCTATTACTGTAGAGACATCAGTCATATCATTTTGTTATTTTACTTATATTTATCTACCGGTATGCATGTTTTCACATGTTTCTATTTATGCTCAGCAACTTAAAATCTGGGCCTGCAACCGATTAGGGGTCTATCACATCTACTGCAGACTGAAAGATTGCTTTGTTTGTACTTTAAATGAGTAGAAACGACTTCATACTTTCATGATGCATACAGTAAATATGAGTCTTTCTCATGAGGGTTCATTATTTGTCTATTATAGTACAGTACACAGTACATCTGGGTAAAATTTACTCATCTGTACATTTTCAGAGTAAAAGTGTACCTCTATTTTTGAGTGTGTTGGATCCGTGGTAATTCTGAAATGTAATGCTCCAGAACTATTAGTTTACTTCCCCTCTGTGATCAGTAAGTCAGACTGGCTCTGTGACAGCTCAGGCAGTTTTGTGGGAAGAAATATAACTTAATTACATCCATCTGATTTACAAGCCAAGCGTGCAAAAGCCACATAATAGAATCATTACAGAATTGTTCCACCATACAAAAAATCCCAATCCATGAGACGGAAACAAGCCAAAGTCAATCCTTTTTCGGTCTGTATTCCTTATTTAGATCAGGGCTCTCCTTGCAGCTTGCTTAGGATTGTCTCTGATTGTGTATCATATTTGAGATTTTTCCTTGCATGACACTATATGCTTAAAAAACCATTTAATCACTGTGTTTAGTTGCTCACCTACACAAGTCCTCTCATCTTGCCCCAGTTGCAGCCCCGCAGACGGGCAGAGGCAGCGAATCTCCCCCTGAACTTCCTCACAGCCATACTGACAGTGAGCAAGAGAGCATGTCCTGGAGTCTACATTCATGAACACAAACACAGAAAAAACACACATTTATAAATATGCAAACTTGGCAATTTTGATTTTCATTATGTATCCACTTAGGTTAGGTATGGATAGTAGCAACATTACTCACTGGCACAAGATCCATCAGGCATTAAGGTGTAACCATTGAGACAGTAGCACTTGTAACTTCCATGGCTGTTCATGCAGCGATGCTCACAGGGACGAGGCTTCAGGCCGCACTCGTTCAGATCTAGAAATAATTAATAAGAGTCCCTAATTTTTTCTCCTGCAACACCTTCTTTACTAAAACCTAAAAAATATTTTAACTGAAATGCTTTTCATTGAAACAGGAGAGATAACGATTTGCTGAAAGTAAAACATTCCTAAAATTAGCTAGTAAAGTGAATTATTGGCTGGAAATTAGATTACCCTGTACCCAGTTTGACCCATGTTTTCCTGACCGTCTTCTCTGACCCCAAATACGCACCTTGATTACACGTCTTTCCGGTGTATCCTGGGAAACACTTGCATTTGTTGGGGCCAACACATTCTCCGTGCTTGCAGCCCTGCTCACATTGAGCTGGTAAAACATTTAACATGAAGAAAATACCACCAGAAATATCAGAGGTTTTATAACGATGGAATAAAATCAAACCACACAATTCTATTATGCAGGCAAGGTTTTCAAATCATTTTCTCCACTTCTTCTGGGTTAGGAAAATATCTTTCATGAAAAGAATAACAATTGTTAGGACATGGTGTGTTGTGGCAGTAAATATCTCTAGATACAGCATATTTTGCTCATTCAAAAAGCAAAATTGGAACAGTCACCTATTGGTGGATATTAAATGATGAATATCATTCATTATTACATATATCATAAACCAGTCTTTGAATCAATCTTACCCTCACACTGTCCTTTACTGTTTTTCTTCCAGCCATAGCAACACTCCAGTCTCCTGCCATAGCGACACACACCTGCTTGGTTTCCAGTAAGGACTTGTCGGTAGTGCCTTTGTAGAGCAAGAGAGGAGTAGAAGGTAAGATGTGTAATTTCTCTGTCTTAGCAAAAATTTATAGCCCACTCTGTTTAATGCATGGAACATCAGATAGCAAATGTGGCCTTCAAGCAAAATCCTAGTTTAAGTGATAAAAAATGATCCCAACACATCCACGTCTCACTAAGCTCTTCCAATAGAATTCTCAGCCATCCTTTTCTTCTAATTTTGGTCCCAATAGTAGTTGTGTGAAAAAACAAACAACCTAACTCAAGTGTCCCCTCACAGGGTCTCTTAGTGATAAAAGAGGGGCTCCCTGTGGAGCAGCAGCCAGCTGACAGGATGTAGGCTACAGATGGAGAAAAACACACTAATCAGACACTTCCTGTGTTGCACATTGATACCTTATGCACAACCATATGTCCTCCTTTTTTTTTTTAACTCTACCTTGATCTTCAACTGCGTCAAATTTCTGGAGTCAGATGAGAATCTACTGTAAAGTTATTCTCAGTTGTGGTCAGCGAGTCAGCATTGGATTCAAAATAACTTGCAGTACATATAGATTATATTGCATGTGTGTATTTTTAACCTGTAAATTAAATTAAGATGTTAAGGCACTGTTTGCCATTGACTTAGTAAACAGGTAACTTAATGTCAGAATCGCACATCCAAATCTAACTTTACTGCTTTCAGCGTCGTTATCTCTACTTTTAAGCTCCGTGCCAAACTCTTAATATCCCAGATGTTTTGGTGTCACAGGGGACAGCATCCTATAAGCAGCCTCGGCTCCAGCGGGACTGGAGGAATCTGAGACTTGATAGAAATCAACCAGAATAGCCCACATGAGAGGGGCTCTTAAGTGTGACAGGTGCTCCTCAGTTATTAACAGTTGCTGTGCCACATTTAGCTGACACACTGTCATAGCTCTCATAGTCCTCTGCTGGCAGGGGCAGCAGTGTGTACATACCATCAAAACAACAGCTTTCCCTCTAAAGATTTAAAGCACATAATTTGGTGCAAAATAGGGGGGTTCATGTTACTCATTAAGCTCCACTTAAAATAAAAGCATGTGGGGGAACTAGCAGTTAAAACGGTAGTAATTCCGTTTTTTGGCCACAGGAAGTGGGCCAAATTGTATATTATCCAGTTCTGTTGATGACATTGTTGGTTTATTATTGATGCCAGTGCATTTCAGAGCCATTGCAATGTGATAGAAACTTTATAATGCACATAAATGTGTCTGACATTATCCTGGAAGGTCTTTTTAATTCTTGACTGAGTAAATATCCAAGTAAAGATTACACCTGCTGCAGGTCTCAGGTCAGAAACACACCATACAAACGCTCTGTTGGTCTTGTTCATTGACTTACCTATGGGCTTCTGCACTACCGGAGGAGATGTGGAGCAGGAGAAAAAGAGCACCGACCAAGGTGAGCGGCTGCATGTCTGTGACCGTGAGCAGCCGGAGAGCTTTGTTTCCCACGGGGGCTGACTTTGGTTGCTGTGAGTTCCGACTATTCCTCCTGGGGGCTTACGCTCATTAAAATGCTCAGACAGGAACAGGTCTTAGTTGAGCTTTTACACAAGGCACGCCGGATTTCATGTATCTCCAGAGCACAAAGTCTCCTCTAGGGGTAAAAAAGATGTCGCTCTCTTCAATGCTGCAGCTATACTCCCATAATTTGTTTCCTTTTCTTCCTCTCTGAAATTCCAGAGGTGGGTTAACACTCTGTGAAATGACACTGCACTGGGAGGGATAGGTTGTGACTTTTGTAGGTAGGAGTGGGTTTGCGAGGGGGTGGGGATTATGTTTAGGGGTGCTCCTTCTTTTTCACTGAAACCTTATACAAGACCAAATGAAACTCTTCCTGTGGATCACCAAAAGGAAAAATCATACTGTTGATCTTATTTTGTTTCTTTTACATGCATTTGTTGCTTGACGTTCTGCTCGTGCTGTATTTCCTTTTTGTGTGGAGAGATGAATGGGCTGCATCAGCTAATTGTGGAACTCAGACATGCATAGGCCTGTCATTAGCAGCTCCGGTGCTCTTTGATGTCTTGCTCACAGGTAGCACATAAAGCTTCGCTCTCTCGCACATGCTAATTCCAAGTTCGGCCATAAAAATGTTTAATGAGTATTCGCGCTTTCAAAGTCAGCTCCAACATCTGGCCCTGAGCCTGTGTAGCCTTAGAAATGGACAGGTGATGTTTCTGTGGCAGCTTCGGGGTTTACTTTACATTTGTTGTTGAAATACTTCTCTCCATGTTTGCACTGAATTAATTTACACATTGCATGTCTGTCCACTGCCACATTGTCCAAAGAGGCTCAAAATGACTGAAAATGAAATGAAAATGAAAACTGCAGTGGAAATAGCTTTCAGATGGGAAGGACGCCTGCAGTTAAACACTGTAGTTGAGCTCAACAATACAAGTCTGTGATTATTTTGCCAGACATTCAGTTCTCGCAGAAATGCTTCAGCATGCTAAATGTTGGTTATGTTGAATTTTGTTTATACAGCGTGAGTTTGGTGTGGCTTCGCTCATGTGACGCTCCAGATCAAATCGGACAAACACTCCTTAACAGAGCGAGGGAAACACAACAACTATTAAGATTAACCTGAACTCATATTGTCCACATGCAGCAATTCCTAAATGCTAATCCAGAAGGACCCTTGGGGACCTTTGGGGTTGGGGGGGTAGAGGAGGTTTGGTTGCTGGGAAGCAGGCAGTGTTTGCCACAAATATGCAGCACTGAGTTGTGGTGTTGGCAGAAAGTATGTAATATCTGTTAATAGAGGAGCAAATATTCAGACAAACCGCATGGACAAAAACAATTACCATGATATTTAACCTTAACCAAAGTCTTTAGTTCACCATAGTTTATTTGTCTTGACCACAATCTTTCCGTAACCTTTTCCAAGTAGTTTTACTTTCTTAGGCGTAACCATACTACCTTGGTGGAGCTTAGTTGGTCACATGTGGACCACCTGGTTGTTTGAGTTAGGTTGTGGTTATATACAGTATAATTGAAAGGTGGTTGAAAGATTGACTTGGTCAGATGTCACATGCTCCATGTGACATCTGACCAAGTCAATCTTTTGTTGCCAAAGTTCACTCCAAGTGTGGTGAATATAATCTTGGTTGGATGAATGAATGACTGCTTTAAGAAGTTGAGTATGATGAATATGAATTTCACTTTAGCTCTTTAAGATGAAAACTTTTATAGAGCAAACATTGTTGGGAAGAGCCAGGCCCTTTTCACAGCAGACATTTTGACTTGTGGTATTACTAATAACATTAACGATGGCTCTGTTATATTCAATTGTCCCAGTAAGCCATGACAGTGTGGCAGTGAGCCAGCATGCACAATACCAGGACTCCAAAACCAGAGCAGTTAAATGGAATTCAGCCATCATTCATTTTATCATTTACACCTTTTCCTACATTGACCTGTCAAAATGTCTGCCGTGAAACAGACCTATTTTAGCAGGACCACCATGTATTTTTAATTGAATGTATTCGTTTGGAAAAGAAGTTGGAGTATATTTTCAACAAAAGTTTTACAAGAGTATATGTCAACAGCTTTTTAAAACTTTTATTGTAGCTATGTTTTGAAGGGATAGGTTTACACGAGCAATGTTCTCCTCCAATGAATTATGTTGGAGTAAAAATTCTCCCATGACAAATACTGGCTAGATTTTGGTGTCCAGCTAAAATTATGGAACGTGACAGAAGGATCATCTAGGGAATGAAATAAGAGCTGTATTCTCACAAAACAATGGCGTGTTGTGTTGTTGTGTTTTCTATACAGTGTCAGGCTCTACAGTAGCCTGTGCTATTGCATTAAACAAGAAAGTAATTGTTTGCGTACAGTACAGTTACATTGTAAACATTATTTACAGCAACTGTTTTCTAGCATGATTTGTAATGCTTTCTGTAATCATTAGTCCTTGTTTCATTTGATGCTTGATGTTTTTACCACCTCTGGTAACCCAGGGAAGAGCTCCTGTGCTACAGAATAACACACTCACACATTTCCACTTGTGTCCTGTTTCTGGTCTGCAACCTGACTCTGTATGACATCTCAAGCATGTGGGTCATGCATACTACACATTAGAGCTGTATGATGCTGCTGTGTCGGCTGTGTGGGCTCTGTGCTAGTGTAGGTATTGGGTGAACCTGATGAAGCCATTATTCTCACAACAAGAGCACCATCTTCTGTCCAGGAGAAAGCCTTGGCATTTAGACCACTGCTCCAACAACCTTATTCAAACGGGATTTGTGTGCAGCTTAGTGGCTTTTCAGTTAGAAAGTATGAACTTTCAAAATATTCTTGAATGCAATATGTCAGTACCTTTTTAAATGACTGAAAACAAGTATTGTTTAATTTGTGATAGTTATGAAGCTCACCATGCTGTTGTTTATACAGTATGCATGTACAAATGAGTTTTATAGTGTGTTTTTAGTGCTAGAATTTAAAGAATGTGTCTTTTTAACATTACAAGTATGTACAGTTTTCCATTTAGTATTTGTGTGGTACAAATTTAGAGTCTGCTTTGTGCTTAGTATAAATATATTATCCCCCAAGAACTGCAGAGATGAGAATCTGTCTTTCCTTATTTTTCTTCAATTACGTTTTCTTCCAAGAGGGGGAGACATAGTTCAGCATTTGCCAACGCAAGAGGAAGACAAAAGGCCATGTGTTGTTAAATACTGTAATCTGCATGTAATTAATATGGAGTTTCATCTTCATATTGATTGATAATTATTGATGGATTGCACATGTGTTTTAATTGTACAGAAGAAAGGGATGTTTCTTTTCCGACTATGCATATCACTTCATTGTTTTGGTTTGGTTTTTACAGCAGGTCTGGCTTATTGTGCTTTGTGGTTTCATGTGTTCTGCATAGATCTGAACAGACATCTCAACTGTTTGTGACTGGACGTTTACCAGCAGTGGAACTTTATTGGGTGCTTTGTCTCTTTTCTGTCACCAGAGGTCCCTGTCTGTCTGCATATATTTTGTGTTGACTGAAGTAAGCTGCATCATATCCTGAATGAGAGTACAGGTTGAGGCACATTATAAAGAGAGGTGGTTATTGATGGGTCAGTGATCTACTTTGCTGTAGCTATTAACATGGAGTTCTGAGACTTAACTCACACTTTTTTCATGTATTGACTTAAGATGTGTATGCTCTTGTTTCTTTGTCTCCTCATGTTTTAAAACTGTCTGTAAGCGTTACAGCACTTTGTTGAGGCATTGCTAACCTTCAGGAAGTGTGCCTCCCCACTTCCTGGCATTCACTCAGGTCAATACTCTCCTCTCACTTAAATGCTTGCTGACATGAGTCGATAGTTATAATTTGATAATGCAGCTGATACTGGGATTAGCAGACTCCAGTTACCTCCCCCTGCAAGATGCAGGTGGCCCCTACGTGGGCACACACATCCATCCATTCAGAGTCCCTCTCCGTGGCCCCTGGCACAATGAGCAAGGCTTTTACTATAAAAGGAGAAACAAGGCTGTTGAGTAGTTATTTTGAAAGTACACAACCACATCCTGCCCTGAGTGGGAGATGAAATGAGCAATGAATGCACTGCAGAGAACACATACTGACTACTGTGAAAACGGGCCACAGATATTGTGGTAATGTGTTTAAATACAGTCACTGAGAACAATGCTGTTTAGATTTGACAAAGGTTTGTAGAACAGTTTATAGAACAATCTCCAAAGTAAGGCATTTTACATTGCAGTGTCTTTCTAAAAATGCTAAAACCTGACAAATTGTGTATGACTTTTGGATGATCTGTGCAACGGTGCTGGGAGGGATCTGTGACTCCCCCCTGCAATAATAGATGGGTCCTTGAGAAATCTTTTTGACTGGGTGTGTTCAACTCTGATTGGAGTCTCCTTCATTCCTACCTCTCTAGTGTTACCTTTGTGCATATTAACTTTGTGCAGGTACTTCTCTGTATGAAAGTGGAAAGACAAACTACCTAAACTAAAAACTAACTAAAAAACTACCTTCATTCAGAGCAATTTCCTGATATTATTTCCCACATTCAGTGTCTAACAGAAGCCTCACCTGATGATCTGATCCTTCAAGTTTCATTTTTGTGCTTTTAATTGTAATTTTATGGCTTTGTCCTTTACGTGACCCAACACAAACCTCCTGTAATTCAAATTCATAAGTCCAGGTGCTCCCCCCCTGGAACATCTGCTGCCCAGAGATTACACAATGACAGGCTGCTGCTAAGTGAGGTTGAACCCAGTGCAACCAGAGAGACAGACCTTGGGGGATTCAGGCTGTCTGTGTGATCACACCTCGACATGACGGGCGTGACAGGCTAAACACAGGCTTTGGCCTCAGCTGGACACCTCCCGTTCTCCTCTAGTTAATAATGCAACAGTGGTGCCATGCTGCGAGGGTGGCTTGATGGAGAAGCACCAGACATCTCAAGAGGGTTGCTGTGTGGCTCAACATTATTTATTAATGGGCTTGCCTGGTCAGAGACGTTACGGTGGCCTATTAAATCTGTCACAGTCTCAAACAAAGCTCTTACGGCGACCACTCTGCTGCAGAGCTTCACGGAAGTAACATCAGTTGCTTTGCCGGAGTTGCACTTCCTGTATTAGAGGAGGAGAGTAGCCTTTGTTTGCTGCATTACTGCTGCCTTTTCAATAATCTAACTGAAGAATTATCACAATGTTTTATAGTGATTCCCTATAGTGATGGTGGATCCTGACGAGACCTCGTGCACCGTTAAACAACACGAGATATTGCATTGTGTTTTTTTTGTCACTAATCCTCCGTCCTGTTTTACCTGTTTTATTCTGTTTGCTGTATTCCACTGACGATGGTGCACATGCCAACAGTTTGTTCAAATAGTACTGAGCACCTTTACAGATGTTGTATTTTTTCTGATAATACAAAACATACTTTCTCAACGATGCAGTTAAAGGAACATATTACTGTGATAATGAACCCTTTTGTCACAGTAATACAGATTTATACTGCAGCTACAATTTGCATTGTTCTTTGATGTCTGCAGGAGTTCAATTTGTCATTTAACCTTTTTTAAAGTAGAAAGACCCCACAGGTCAGAGTTGAAAGCTGCCCTTTATTCTTCTTAACTGGGGAGGTTCATGCTGGGTATAATTACACAACTATGTACCCTAAGAAGAGAACCCCCTTCACCTTAGTGCAGTTATCATGTAAACTGCATGCCTAACAGGATAAGACATGCTGCAGTATCACTTTTAACTCTGACCATGTGTGTGCACAAGAGTTTTAATGTGCCTGCACTATTGTGGGGATTATAGGCTCCTGCCAATACATTTAGAAATGGCTGTGCCGTTATTACAGACTTGTGTGGTTATCAGCTGTATGAAAACAACCAGATTTCATTTCCTGTTTCTAGTTCGAATGAGCTTTGTAGCTTTAGCTGCAGGGACACACAAAAGACAGGGATACAAAAAACAAACTCTACAGGCATGGCATTTTAAACTGTAGTAATGAACTTTTTGCGGTTGCATACAATATTTTATTAAACTGTAAGATATGGGTGGCCAGTATGTCCATACTGGGTTCATTTTTGCATAATGTTGAAGATCTGGGCAGACAGGAATGAGGCTTGTATGTTACACCTACAGGTTACTCTGCAGCGGTGCACAGCATGAAGTGGAAACAGCCTGCCACAAAGGAAAGAGAGAAAATGTCATAAATAGCAGAAGTCGGAAGTGGCTATTCAAAAACTTTGAACCAGGCTTTGTCTCGACGGCTTCCACAGGCCCACTTCGAGCTGTACACACACATGACCAAGTGCTTATCCACATTAATTAAGTGGAGATCAAACCATTCTCAGACCTGATCTGAATTCCATAGCTTCAGTCACCTTGTTACACAACAAGCTTTTTAGAATACTGCAAACATGGGTGTGGAGCACATTAGATGTAATGTAGTTTGTGTGCTTTTATGATACTGTCACAAACAGAGCTGCAAGCCTATACAAAGCATCAACATGTATACCCATGCATTTGGCAAATATGCAGACGTGAATAGACGTGCTGTATCTGGCCAGGAGCACTGACAGCTAAGCACATTCCTCAGACGTTTTTCATCAAGCTGTCTGAATCCACCACCAGGTTTAGTGTGTTTCTGTCAGAAGAGCTACATACTTTCACTTAACCTTACTCCGGACCATGGCGGATACAGCCCTCATGCAGGCATTGTACGTGTTTGTGCAATACAACATGCATGATACATCAAACTAAATTTGTCAGCATCACCAGTTCTCTAAATATATAAATAGACTCCTGCACCAAAGCTTCACATTTCACTAGTATAATTTGTGCAGCTTGCACATGCTGTTCTGTACATTATACAATTCGCACATAATGTTCCTTACATACAGTGTAAAGTCTTGGCACACACTATAACATCCTGATGACATCATGGTTAAGTCTCTACAACACACCTCTTTATTTACCTACACCAGAATACAGGGGTGTTCACAGCCCTGAACAGTTGTTGAGCTCATGTGAAAACATACTTACGTACAAGCATATTTTATTTGATGTTACGATACAATCATCAATTAATTTATGTGTGAAATGATGTTCCTCTTCTCTTTCTGGCTTGTTTCTGACAGAAACAAGAATTACAAAAAAAATCAGCAATGAGGAATCAGGTCAGCAAAAGTTTCATTTAAACACATGTCATGTCTATATATACTGTCAGTTAATTTAACAGTGGAGTTTTGCTGCTACAGTGTGGCACTGCCGCTCTCAAACCACATCCTGTTACACAATTGTGAAACTTCTGTGTTCAGACAAATTCACAAACAAGCTCCTATAACATACAGTGACAATGTAAAATGCACAAGGTAGGAATGATAATAATCAGGGTTTTTTTGCCATCCTAAGTGCTATTGCAGGACCAGCATCAAATACTAACGCAAGTGCTTTGAAAAATGAAAAATGGCATATTATAAGGGCTCAGAAACATATTATACATCATCTCAGAGAAATGCTAATCCTGTGGAGACACTGTAACAAGCAGTCAGGAAAGCCGTACTGTAACTTTGAGAAACATCTGCTTAAGTGGGAGGAGGAGAAGTTGACACATTACGGAGCTCTGAGGATTTGTCAAGAGCATTATCCTGCTCTAGTATGAGGATGTACACAAGCCAACAGGACTAGACAAGAGGGCAACATCATTAGTGGAGCTTTGCTTCTTTGTGTCCATGTCAACAATGACATATTAATGCCCTGTCCTATTATTCATGGAAAATATTGCCAGAAATCTTTCATGTGATAACTAAGACGCTGTCTGAGAGCGACAAAAAAAACAAAAACAAAACTGGATTGTCATTTTATTTGTCAGTGTCAATCCAAGTGGTTAACTATCACAGAGGTGCTTTCTTCAGGAAGGTAGAGGTCTGACTTAATATGGCATTCTGGTCCCTGCTTCAAACTCTACATATAGAGGCACTTAGCTCAAAAGGAAAGTACTTTGTTTCCTGCAATGCATACGACCCCCAGATTAAACTTGTGACTGTGAGAAAGCATCAACCACATAACCTAAAGTGGTGAACAAAGGGTTGGTCAAAATATTTCTGCATCTCTGTGTTTGCTTCCCAGTTAGAAAGTTAAAGATACTCAATATGCAGATTTATCACAGTACCGATTGTAGTTTTGTATAACAATGTGATAACAATCAGTCACTTTCCTGATATATACATATCACTTGAATGCTCATCTGAAGAGTCTGTTTCTCTATGAATCTCTCTTCTCACTCTTGGTTAGATATTTTGCTCAACTGACAGCTTGTCCCAGCTCTGCATTTTCTCCCGTTGTTTCCGCCCAACGACCTAAAACACTCACTCCTAGTGCTTACATCACATGATTACTGCCACACAGTCCCTATCTCCCTCCTTTAAACGCATGCACACTGGTGTCTCACTTCACGCTTTTTCCTTCTCACTTTCTGTCTCTTTGTCTGAGACTGATCAGTGTTATCATGCTAGCTCAAACCCTCACCTTGTTCTCGGTATTCTTCAGGTGCAGTGTGTGACGCAGTTTGTGGCACTGAACTTACAGCGTGTAACTATGTGATCTCCCCGTGCATACACATATACTGTAAGCACATGCGGACGTTGGCTCTGAAGGGGGGCCTTTGGGTTGCCAGGCTCACAGCTGGTGAGCCACTGAGCTCACCAGGGTGACTCTTGTAGCTGAAAGGTTGCATGCACATGTCACATTGAATCACACTACACTGCATCTCAGTCAGTGCACTCAGGTCACATCTGCCTAGCTAATCACATTGCAAATCTAGTCCAGCAAGCCAAAGGAGTAGTAGGCTCTTCCTTCTTGGAATTAGGTTGCCGTGTGTAACTGCCCCAGTAACTTTTCTCACTGCCTTGTATGATTGTTGAGCTCTACCCTGCAGCATAGCTGTGTGTTCACATCCCAGAGCTAGCTATTCTCTTCAAATGTTCTGAAATAAGAAATTAGTTACACACCTGGCACTGTAAAGAAGCTTTGAAACGACATTTACACCACAATTAAGGGAGATAAAACAGCTACATCAATAAATAATGTTTTAATTTCTATGTTTTGAGGTTTTTTTTACGGCTGCTCAAACATATATTAGGTAGAACGGGTTGTGCTCGATGAATGTAAAATCCTGGCTATTCGCCCGCCTGTATAGGTTAGTTTCACCAGCTTTACTTGTTCCTCTCCTTCAGTGCAGTTTGTCTGCGTTTCACATATGATGTTGATGAGTCTTAGTTGGCATGTTAGATAATTTTGTTGTTTTTGTGAACAATTCACATCTGGCAAAATATCTATGCGTATATAAAGTATACTATCTATGAGTATATAAAATATATATGAGAATTGTGATGAGCTTTTATGGTTCACATTATGGTGCATCCAATCTTTCCTCAGTCGGCTTCATCTGCTTTACTGAGGAAGTACCTGTGTTTCACATGAAGGCACATAAGCAATAACCTGCACATGGCTGCCACCCTTTCTATGTAAGTCTGTAGGACTGACGCCATAAATGCAAGGTGCATTCACTGCTAAATTGGGATTTGCCTTTCATTACTCTAACTAAAGGTGAACAGCCCTCGGAGAATAAGAAACAGGTCAGGCAACTCTGTCTTTGTATTTGCTCTGCCTTTGTATTTGCTCTGTTAGTGAGGTTTCATATATCTGTCTTAAATTTTAAATAGCTGTTTAGCTTTTCCAGACAGTCCCATCAAAATCTGCACTCAAATAGATAATTGTGTGTCTCTGCTATGTGATCAGTTTGTCAGCCAGATAGATAGATCGATAGATAGATAGCTCCCCTCTGCTACAAATCCCAAGTATAGCACAAGGCACGTTTCTTTGTCACACATAGCAACCATTATGGTGTGTCACTGGATTGGCCAGCTCACACCCTCAGCTTTTGTGTCTACCTATCACACAATAGCTGCACTGCTTTTTCCCACCGTGGGTATGATAATGAAGACAAAGATGAATTGTCCTTTCCTCGGTGGACTCACATAAAGACGCCGAGCCTCCCTTTACAGATGAATGAACATTTTTGGCCCAGCTTCAGCTAGCTCCGAATAAGCTTTTCTCATATACATCAAATACACTGGCAGACTTTATGATTGTAAATTATATTCAACACCATGAATCCATCTAAGTGTGTATTTGATAAACTATGGCCTTATTAAAGTAGTTTTTTCTGCTTCTGTACTGTGATTGAGCTATGTTCATAATAATTTCTGATATATAGTTTGACAGTACTGTCAATAACATCCCATAATGTTCCTCTTCATAATGTATCTGTGAATATTTGGGATTATTCTGTTATTCTATGCCAGCGACAAAACAGATAACTAGACACACCCATTTGGTCCTATTAGAATTGGTTTTGGATTGACTCCTAAATAAATAGTTTAATTATTTAGATGTCTTCTGTTATATTTACAAGGAACAGAAGTGTCCCTGTGGATTGAATCTGCCAGAAAAAAACCAACATAACAATAACTAAACTAAACTCAAGAGAAACTTAGTGCTCAGAGAAAGCTTTTCCTTTTCCATGCAAAGTGATACAGATGGAAACTTTCTCCCGTATGGCGTCAACAAGCATAGTTCCTGAAAATCCTTGTTTTCCTTTTACATATTCAAAACAAAGATCTGCCAAAAACATGTGAACATTTTAACTGGTGGCATACACAACAATAAACTACTGGCTGGCTGTAATGAGCATGCTGTATCTGGAATGTAATGGAATGCATTAGGCTTTCCATTAGAGGTATTTGCTCAACAACATTTGTGCTGTGCCTAAACATGAAAACCATGCTTGGGCAGGTAGACAATTTCAACAATTTTTCCAGAGGGGGTCAAGAGTGTCAAGTATTCTGTTGACCTGCACAGTGGGAACCAAACCCTGAAGACTTGAGTTTCTCATGCTCATTTCTCAAATCACTACTCCTTGCACCGATTTAGCGATACTAGTCAACAATTCCTTGGATGATTTAAAGCTCTGAACAACTGTGCAGTCTCTCTGATCATGTGAAAATATGTGGAAAGCTACAAATCTCCTGTCTGCTACCATGGAAACAGAGCGCAAGGAAGATGGACCCGGTATTCTGGTTTTAGGCTGAGGAAGGAGCAGAAACACAGAGATGAGTTTTACTGTGTTGCTGCTGCCAGCAGCTGTGAGGTCCTGTCACTTCCTCCTGCATGTAAAAATAATAACCTGTAGGAGTAAGCCTTGTTTTTGCCCCTGTAATATTTTCTGTCAAAGAAAAGATGATGTCAGGGTATGGTGTTACATGAATTTGCTGCTATTATTAAGGGATGTTTTATTGCGTTTTAATTTTGTGTATTGTACTGTTTTTTTTAAAATCAGATACTGATTGGTTGTCAGTTTATTTGCATGTAATGTCTTAAAGTGTGAGAAGGACTTGATCATCTTCTCACAATGCTTCACACCGTTTCAGACATTGTGACTCATTGTTTGTAACTTTATGATTATTTGATTAATTATTGAAACACTCGGCCACTGTAATTTCAATCCAGATTGCACAAATTACATCAATCACATCGAGTGCAACTCATCTAATCTTAAACATAGCTACAGTCTTTCATAACCGTTAAACCCTCCTCATACTATGTTCTATATACAGGGAGATTTGATGTAGGATCCTGACATATACCAGCTCGTTCATGGTGCACCATAACGCATGTCACACCGTATATCAGTTCACAAGTTATTTATTTCAGTACAATGTGGTTGTTGATATACAGTATGAGCCCCTTTGGGAGAGAAGCATTCCCAGTGTGGCTTCATTCTCAAAGCACATTACGTATGTAGCCACGGGCCGTCTCAGAGGCATCTGTGTTCTTCGTAGTGGGCTGCAGTCAGTCCGAGCCACAGCCGGTCCAGAGGGTGCCCGTCACAACACTGGCAGATGGCCTCTTGGTGCCTCAAGCCAAGTTCACCACAATCAGCCCTTAGTGTCATTTCAGTGTCATTTGCATCCCTTTTCATGGACCGTTATCAGTTCAGAACCGCATAAACAGCATTAGTAAAAACAGGTCACTCAGTATAATACAGTAAATATTTATATTAATGCTCTTCTCTCCCCACCCAAGAGGGCTGATCTTTCCCTTCAAGTGTCCTTGAGCAAGATGCTGAAAACTTGAGCTGCGTTCACGTTGTAAGGTTGTCAGGATAAATCTGTCTGAGGCTTAATATATCATTCATCAGTTTAACAAAGTGTTGAGAAAGTGTAACACGAGATAGCAGTGTATTGTAATGTGTAGTATTGGCTGCTGTTTTCCCCAAAGCACACATTGTTAGAGGACACTGAGGAGCTGTTGTGTGGCCAGACTGCACATAAGGATGGTAGAGGACTTAAGAGAGGAGGGGAGGGGAGGGCTGCACCACAGATGTGTGTAAGAGTATAAATGTTGTGGCCTTTTGGTGCTTCTTAAAAGGGCAAATAAAAATAACTAACATGTCCTTTTTCCCATACTAAAAATGACTTCAGATTAAATGCAGCCTCATGGGAAAGAGAATGAATATGAACTTGTGCCAATCCCTCAGCAGACTTATTGTTATTGTTACAGCACAGCTGTTATGGTCTATAGACACATTGCCGTTACGTAATCTCTCTCCCCTCCCTCTTTCTCTCTCTCTCTCCCCCCACAAGATACAGCTGTCGTCCCTATGCATCAGAACGAGGTAGAACAGGTTCTCTTTTTTCCCTTCTTTAAAAAGATAATTTAATGGTTCTTTTTCTTAGTGACGTCCTCCAAACATTGTGACCTTGTCAATGCTGTGGTTTACACATTCAAAGAGGTCAGACCAAGGCTTCCTTTAACTCAAAGCTCAACGACGCTATGTAATGATCACAATCCTGAATGGGCTAATTTGTTGTCAGCAAAAAAATATAGTGCTCCTGTCTGTTAAATATATGAGCACACATATAACCTACCACAAGGTTTAGACTGTGTTATACCACAGCATTTATTTTGAAGACATTCTGAATGCTGCAGCTGCTGATTAAAATCTAACTGGACATCAAAAAGTCAATTGAATTGATCCATTCCTTCCTGTGACACACACACTAAAGCCTAATCCAACCCCTGACAAGATGTGACCCGTCTTATCAGGCAAGAGAAATTCTCAATAATTGCCTCTTTGCAGTTTAACAGTGGGAAGCTGCTGTAGCTACAGCTAGAGGCAGAGTGGGGCGGGGTGTGTTCCTGCTCAGGGTTGGCTGAACATGGGCCTGATGCAGCTGCAAGGAAGGAACTTTTGAGCGTACGGTACAGGATTAGACAGGACTGCAAAGTTTGTCTGATTCAAAGTGAGGCTGGGTGTAAGGTTGTCTCCTAAGCATGATGCAGAGGATAGGTTTGCTTCTAGAGTTAAAAAACAGTTACAGAAACAGTTTAAGATTTTAGTTATCTTTAGCAATCTAGTCATTCCAGGACATGAGCAAATGCTTTGGCAGGCATTAGTCATGTGTGGTGTGATAGACATTAGCTGCAAATACAGCAACATACTCATGAAAATAATCACTGTTTTACATTACAGGTTGTGCATCTTAAAGTCTCAATCCTGTGCATTATTTCATGAACAAATCCAGGATTGCCATTAACATCTTGTATTCAATTTAGGGTTAAGATGTCTAGATGAACATTAAGAGCAATTTTTTTTTTTTTTTTAAATTCAAAAAAGCCAAAACCTCAACTTGTGCTTTCAGCATAGTTTAAAAATGGAGCACGCTTTAGCAGTGACAAGTCATCGCTTTTTAGGTCAATTGGTAACTTCACTGGTATAAAAACAAATGCAACGCCTACAAAGGGCTCCCATGCAGTCATAGCTGCTTGATTAAAAGCCAGTTTGTTACTCAAAAATGGTTCTCAGCACAAGGTGGGCGGAGCACATGTGAAAAAGCCTACATTGTAAAGCCACAAAGACACATTAAAGTCAATTTACATTTTTTATTTTGCATATGTGACAAACTTGTGCATTCCAGATTTACAAAAAACAAAACACAGCTTGCTTTGTGAGAATTCACAAGTGGCCAGAGTAGGGCTACAACTCAAAGTGTAGGTCCCTCAGTTGTGTCATGACACACCTGCTCTTCAGCCACATTGGATGTAGCCACAGCAACAGATGACCAGGACCCCATGCTGACATCAAGCCACTTCCTGTACAGAGGGACAGCTAGACAAGTGGTGTGAGGTTGTACAGCCCTTGTTTTCTTCAATTAGCAAGTATTTCAACTTGGAAAACATGTTGGAAAAGGGCGAGGCGTGTGGAATGTACAGTGCACAGGAGGGCTGGTCTTCATGACGACTTCTCCTGTTCGATGGCTGTGAGAGGAAAAGGAAGTTTGCATCATTAGTTCGCCACAGCAACTAAGTGTTTTTGCATTGGAAGGCTATTTAGGTACAGCACTTACTTTCTTTGGTTGGCAGTGTGTTTTTCTCTTGAGTCTCGGTCTTCTTCAGCTTGGTCTTGTCAAAGGTTGTGACTTCATTGACGTCAGGTTTGTCAGCCATGTCTGCAGAGACTCTAAAAGACAAGAAACCAGTGAGTTCAATCAGAAAACACCTGAGCATGAGGGCGCCGATTATAGGGCACGATTAATAAAGCTTGAAGGGCTATTTACATGAAACTTATGCACACAAAAAAACAAAAACGCCGCATGTGCGTTTGTCTTAGTTCCTGAGAAAAGCTTTGTGTCAGTCAGTGAGCGTGTGCAGCTGAGGGACCACCGCCCTTTTAAGTCGTCTAGATGAGCTGATGCTTTCAACTGTGGCAAAACCGTCTGAACAATCACCGACTCAAACAGGCAGAGCACACTACATGTTGGGGTTTAACGTATTGAGCTAAATAGATATTATCCGAGTAACTGACACCGCATGCAGCGCTTGTTTAGTTTCATAGACTACAATGCAACAATGTTAAGTTGTACTCCTCAGTCACTTTAACTTTTGTTTAGACAGGTAGGACTTCAGGTATGTTTTGACTAATTCCAGTAGCTTTGAACACATCCTGCGCAGCTGACACCGTTTGATGTTGAGGCAGGATACTGTGAGACTGATGAGGAGAAACGTAAGACAAAAAAACCCCTCCAAAACCGTGACTAAATCACTGAACAGCAAGGTTAAAGTGAAAGCAGGCTCGACATAACTAGCACACGATCAAATAAACACAGACGCACACTCACCAGGGTTTTAGCCAGCGACAAGACGGGATGCACGTCGGGATGGCGCAGGAGCAGAGTGAAGGCATCGCAGTCAATCACACAATAAATACTGCGCAGTATGCAAATGAGCCTGTGGCGTCACGCCCACTGTCTCCAAAGCCTGTTTTTGTATTAATATGTTTTTGCTTTAAGAGTGGTAAGAACCAAACGCTGGATGTCACTTCACCATATTTAAAATGTATCCGGGTCTGTGGAATTATTGGAGGAAAAAATAAAGAAGGCGTCTTCATCATCATCATGGCGGCTCGAGGTGTTTGTTCATGCCACAAAGCGAACAAGATGTAGGAGTAAAGTGATGTATGAGCGAGACAATGAGCTAACTGGTTTAAGTTTAACTTGCACACAGCGTCTTTAAAACTGTGCCAGGGACGACACCGTGCGGGCAAACAAAGTATAACCAGGACGTAATGCAATGGGTGTAGATGGGGACCTGTATGTATGCTGTATGTCAGACATGTCCAGTGTGGATTCAGAATTTACATCATTTGTGAGAGTTTTTGTTGTGCAAATCTCGACCGGTTTATGCTTTTATTCTCTAATAATTTAGTCCAGACAATCTAGCAACAAACACTTTATTATAAACACAATAAACGAGAATGTTTTGTTCTCACAATTAATTGCCATTTTGTTGGTAGAAGTTTTGACCTCACATATTTTCTATGTTGGATGGAGACCAGATAACTAAAATATTTACATGTTGAAATGGATTTATATTTATTAATATACTGTAATATTTACACACAAATTACACTCACTATCATTTTAACTGTATCAGCAAACAATTATGAAATAATGTTTTTATTTGTCTTCTATTAAGCCCCAGGCAGAGTGATAAAAGTTGTGTAGGACCACAACAGTGTTGATACAGAACAATAGTTTCAAAACAGATATTATCGTCCACATAGTAAAGTTATAAATCATTCCCACTCAGTTGCTCTTTATCCTGAGCATTGCTTCAGTTACTGGTGAAGTACTTTGAGTAAGTCTTGTTGTACATCACCTGATTGTCTACTCTGACCACATTCCTCAGGTTTTGCCAAAACCAGGGCTCCGCAGCAGGTGTCCTCGGCCACTCCACAACACTTTTCCCACACAGCCTCCTCCTCAGGCGCAGGAAGTGAGAGTGCTGCAGGACGGGCTCCAGCATCAGCAGCACGATCACGTCCACGTTTTCATCAAGCAGTCTTTGGTGGGCCAGATACATCGCCATCTTGAAAACCCCAGTCTTAACGTAGCCCTCTGTTAAGACAAACAGGGTCTTGCGACTGTATTGGATGCTCTGAGTGAGGTTATCTACCAGCGGGACTCCAGGGGACCAATCCCTCTCCTCGAGACACAAGGGAAGATGCTTCTCTCCCTCCTCTTCCAGTTTCACTCGCAGATTGCTCATCACCCACTCAGAGACATGTGGATCTCTGGTGTCATAAGTCACAAAGACATCATAAACACCGTCCGGTGAGTCCAAGGATCTGTATCCCCTCAGTTTAGCTTTCATATAGTGTAGGACGTAGGAAGCATCCCAGTAAAATAAGTGAGCTACTGTTGCCGCAAACATAAAAACCAAAATGAAGGAATATGTGAGAATGTAGATCAAGAACGCCAGACTGTCATTGACACACTGGTTAATGTCAAAGTATATCAGGACTCGACCCTTCTGGTTTGCTGGCATGTCACATGTCACCTCAGTGGTCAGTCTAGGGATCTTAATGTCAGTGTTTTCAATCCATATTATGAAATTAAATGAATCACAGGTACACTGGAACGGGTTTCTCTGCAAGAACAAAGTCTCAATCTGATTTTCAGGTCTCAGCTGGAAGGTGGATTGATTGATGATAGCCAGTTTGTTATGGCTAAGGCCAAGAGTCTTGAGGCTTTTTGCACCATTTAGAAACCCATTGTCTAAGTGGAAAATGTTATTGTGACTCAGGTCAAGGAAAGTCAAAGTGTGGATGACGCTTGAGTTTATACCTGTCACATTAGGTAAAGAATTGAAGCTCAGGTCCAAAATTTGAAGTTGATTGAAACACTTAAGTTTGTCCCATTTAAAATCAGTAAGTGCATTGTTACTTATGCGTAGTATGGTGAGGTTACGTGGCAAATATTCATAAACCTCCTCTGGAATCTTTGCAATGTTGTTATGGGATATATCTAAAATTGTCAAATTGGCAAGATTAGTAAAAATCATCTTATAGGAGCCATCCCTTTCTTTCCAAAGAGTCCCAAGATTGTTATTCATAAACCGAAGTTCTGTCAATGATTTGCTGTACACGTGTTTTGTTGTTAATGAGGAAATTGAGTTATGACTCATATTCAGCACTCTCAGGGCAGGCAGATTTTTGGTAAAATTTAAATTATGCGTTATCCCGAATGCTTTAAAGTAGTGGGAATTGTGACTGAGGTCTAATACTTGCAATTTCTTTAGTTCATTGAAGGCGTTGTTATAGGCCAGATCAATCTTATTGAATGACAAGTCCAGGTATATCAGATTAGGCAGCAAGGAGAACTCTGATCCATTAAGTGCCGCTGAAAATCCATTTCCTGAGAGGTTGAGACATGCAATATCTCCATAACCCTCGAATTGCTCTGGAGAAATGAAGAACAGATTATTTGAGCTGAGGATTAGCACTCGTCCAGAGTCAAAGCACTCTTGCTTGATAAGGCTGTGCGTTATCTCATAAGCAGAATCTTTTGGATGGGGTTTTATGAGCGGTGAAATAGAAAGGTCCATCCTCTGATTGTATCCCTCACTTGGATGCGGGGGATGTTTCTCTGGAGTGGGAGACAGCCTGTTTTCTGCGAGGTATATCATTTTCAGATGGGAGAATTGGCTGAATATGGTGGAATTAAAGTGAATAATAAAGTTAGTCCCTAAATTCAATGCAGACAGATTACTGAGTTTGTACAGAGGTCTGAGCGTGCCTTGTCCAATATTCTGGAAGATCAAACCCTGCATATGCAAAGTTTTAAGTGACTCGAGCTTTGAAAACTCTGTGGAGAGATTTAATGTCGCAGGATAGATCTTGGATTCATAGTTGAAAGAGATATCCATTTTTTCTAGGCTGGGAAGGCAACTTAGAAAAGTTGCCTCCTCAGTAAATGTTTTTAGTAAGAAGTTAAATGACAGGAACAATTCTTTAAGCTTGCTCAGCCTCTCAAACCAGGAGTGACTCAGGTGTTTCAGTGAGTTCCCTCCCAGGCTCAGTGACTCAAGCTGTGTCAGACCGTGAAATGCATTGGGATGGATGCCGAGAGAACCCTTTGGACAAGGAACACAGGGACGAGGAGAATTTTCACATCTCGGACAGTTCCCTTGTATTTTTAGGACTTTTAGATTTTGTAGCCTAAGCAAATCATCTTCAGATATGTACTGTATTTTGTTAGAACCCAGCTTTAACGTGCATAATGTTTGGGGTAATCCTTTGGGAACTTCAGTTAAGTTGTTAAATGACAAGTCCAGAGCCTGCAGGTTGGTCATAGGTGCAAAACTGCCGTCCATAATCTTAACAGATTGCCCACAAGGATTCCAGAAGTAGCAGTTTTTGGATAACTGTAATTGTGTCATGTTTGTTAAGCCAGCCAGGCTGCTGTTATCCAACAACAAAATCTTGTTTTTATTTAGCTCAAGGATCTCCACACTGAGAGGGAGATTGGCGGGAATTTCTTTCAGACAATTACCAGTCAGTCTCAGTTCGTGCAGTTTTGTCAGATTTTTGAAAGCATTCGCAGCAATGATCACTTCGTTGTTCTTGTTCGCCCAGCTGAGATTGAGTAGAGTCAGATTCACCAGGTTAGAAAATGAATTAACTGAAATATTCTTAATGTAATTTTCTGATAAATTAAGCTCAGTTGCATTGCTAGTAATCCCATCAGGTACTCTGTGCAGATGACGCCCTTTACAGTCAAATAGCACCTCAGAGGTATTGTAGGGTGTGACATCGCAAGGGAACTGCGATGACATCCACGCAGGTTTACATGCAGCATGCTGGATCTCATAATGGCAACACAGACAGAGCAGCAGCAAGTGCATCCAATATGTGACGCTCTGTAGATAAACAATAAAATGAGTCAAATTAAGTAACTTGGACTTATACAATATCATCATAAACATACTGTGTAAACAGACTATATATCATCAGTAATCATAACAAATTACATCATACATTTTGTGTTGTGTTAAAGGATAGGTTCACAGTTTTTTTATGTCTTAAAGCAATAGTCAGGTGCCCATATGAACCCTGAAACAGGTTTTGAAACTATCCTTTAAGTATTGAAAACTGCTTTTCAGAATGGTACCACCTGTCTCCAGCAGGTGGCAGTAGTCTGTAAATTAAATATCAATATCAATTTCTAAGTGGAATAAATGCTTCCATATTTTGTCAGAATTATGAATTCTGTTAACCATTACTGTCTAAATATGTAAGGTAATACTGATAGAATAAAGATGACATGATATTGTATTTTCCACACAGTTGTGAGTAAACTTTAATGTACTGTATTCACTGCAGAACACTCCATTATCACAAATGCAGTTATCAATTCGTTTTCAGAGTCAAATAAAAGTATACACAGTTAGTCCGAGTATTACTATACTATAAAAAGCACATACAGGTAAATGACACATGCTGATGAAAATTCTGATTAGTAAAATGTTTAGTTAGATAAGTCTATTCTCTGCTATGCATATAGCAAAGCTTTAAAAAGTACCATGAAACTCAATAAAACTCACCATTGTCAATGTATTGTATTCCTTATTATATTCCTTATTGATTCCTTATTATCCTTGAAAACAGGTGACTCTCTGGCACTTTGCAATCTTAACTAAAACAAAACTATGCCTGTCTTGTGTGTCACAAATGTCCTACTTCATCTCTGTGTTGTTCATCTTTAAAAGCACACATTAAAAAAATCTCCCTGTTGCTCAAACATAAAGTCAATCATAAAAGCAACCATCTGGCTGGTACTCATCACAAGACAGAATTAGCATCTGCATTGAAGAAGTACTTCTGTTTCACTTCCCTGTTGTAGGATGTGTTGGCGGTTCCTTTGCCATCTCAAACAAAACAAAATGAAAATGTGGAGATGGCGAAGAGTGCCAGCCAGTTGCCTAATGAGAGAGTAAACAGGGAATCTAAAATCAGCACACAATTCATTAATATTACAATCATTTTCTTTTTCTTACATTTAAATGAGATGTTCACACATTATAATTCATATACATTCAACAACCTAAAATTAAAGAAGGAATTAAGTATTACAGCATATTGTTCAATTTACAGTGTCTCTTTGAAGAGATTGTTGTATTGTTTGTGACTTTCCGTTGCTAATACACTTCTCAGGCTGAACCAGAAGTATGGCTGGGCTTGAGGGTTTGTTGGCCACTCCAGCACAGACCGCTTATACAGTCTCTTCCTTAATCTAAGGTACTTTGAATTGCAAGGCACTTTCTCCAAGAAGATCAGTACGATAACATCATTTTTTTCATCCATTAGCCTTTGGTTGGCCATGTAGAAAGCTGTCTTGAAGTTGCCACTTTTAATGTATTTGCCGGTGAGAATGAACACGGTCCTCTTGCTCTTGTGGATGCTCTGGGAGAGGTTGTCGATCAGGGGGCATCCAGGAATCCAGTCCCGTTCCTCGAGACACAGCGTCAGGCGGCGGTCTCCGCGGTCCTCCAGATGAGTGCACATCTCCTTCATCACCCACTCTGACACCTCAGGATCCTCCTTGTCATATATCACAAAGGCATCGTAGACTGAGCTCTGGGAGTACAGGCGGTTATAGCCTTTGAGCTTGGCCCTGCAGAAGTGGTAGATGTACCAGACGTCCCACAGGAAGAGATGACTAGAGATGGACAGGGTGATGAAGCTGAGGACGAGGGAAGTCATGAGAGTGTAGAGGATGATGGACAGGTAGGGGTGTTGGCAGGCCAGCAGGTCCACTGAGATCATGGGATGATCTTTTTGTGCCGCCGGAGTGGCACAGGTGACATCTGTGGCCAGCCTGGGGATGGTCACTGTGGTCCTGTTGAGCCATTTGATAAACCAAGTGGCATTGCAAGTGCACAGGAAACTGTTTTTGTGCAGAAGCAGCATGTCCATCTGACTTACAACATCATCTGGAAAGCTAGATTTGTCAATGTGCTGTATGTAGTTAAAACTGAGATCCAAATATTTTAAAATGTAGGCATCCTTGAGGAAATCTGGTGTGAGTTTAAGGATTTGGTTTTTATGTAAAATGAGCTTCTTGAGAGATGGGGTACAGTTCGACAGTATGGGTGGAACATCAGTTAAGCTGTTGCCACTGAGATCTAAGACTTGCAAAGAACGTAGAAGTTGTAGGTACTCCCAGTCAAAGTGTGTTAGTTTGTTGTTTTTGATGTAGAGCTCAGACAGTTTGTCTGGCAGTCCACTGAACACATCCTGTGGAATGAAATTGAGGTTGTTATAAGAGATGTCGAGGACAGTCAGATTAAGTAATTTCTTGAAGTAATTGACATATCTGATGTCCCCATCTCTCCACAACATATCTAACCGGTTATCTCTGAACTCTAACCTCTCTAGAGACTGACTCTCCAGCTCTCTGTTAGTGGAAGTAGAGATCTTGTTGCTGTTCATCAGCAGTATCTTGAGATTCTTTAAATTTTTAGTGAAATTAAGCATGTGAGTCAAGCCCTCTGACTCAAAATAATGGTTGTTGTTACTTATATCCAAGATGACCAGATTTTTCAGCTCTTGAAATGCAGTGGAGTAGAGCAGGTCCAAGCGATTTGAAGAGAAGTCCAGATATTGTAAATTAGTCAGATAGGTAAATTCGGAGCCATTCAGACTTTGGCTCATTGCATTCCCAGACAGATTGAGGCACCTCAGCTCTTCAAGATTTAAAAACCTTGAATGCAAGAAGAATATGTTGTTTCTGCTCACGTCCAGGGTTTTTCCAAACTGACTGCATTGCCTTTTGACAAAGGATGTGACAACTCCAAGTTCTTTATCTTTGTATTTGCAGCTGCGTGCATATTCATCATATCTGAAGTAATGAATCTCTCTCACTTCCTTACTTTGGTACGGAGCAGAACCCGACATGGGAGACCAGTGCAAGGGCTCTCCCCCAGAGAAACCAACAGCATCCTGGCCGTCAGAGGGGGAAGATATCTTGTTGTCAGATAGACTGATTATTTTAAAGCTTTTTAATTCCATCAGAATACTAAGGTTGGTCATTTTAATGAAGTTTGTTCCCAGATCTACAACCTCCAAGTGTGTGAGATGTTTTAAAGGAGCAATGCTCTCTAGCTTTAGCTGCTGAAACACAAAGCCCTTTAGTCTGAGAATTCTAAGGGATTTGAGGGAGGAGAAACTGCAGCTCAGTCTCAGTGTTTGAGGGTACTTCTGAAGCTCGTAGTTAAATGAAAGGTCCAGCTCTTCCAGTTTGCCCAGGAAATGTGGGAAGGTGGTGACTCCTATCTCTTTTGCTAAAAAGTTTGATGAGAGATCAAGCACTCTCAGCTCTGTCGTGCTGGCAAACCACTCGGCTGGCACAAATGTCAGAGAGTTACTGTGCAGGCGGAGCGTCTTTAGTTTTGTCAACATTTTAAAAGCTGTCTTGCTGATGTTAAGTGGCGAATTATTTGGGCACGGGATGCACGGGAAAGGAGCATTGTAGCATCGAGGACAGTTTCCGCTAATATCTAAAATCTCAAGGTTCGTCAGGTTTTTGAAATCCTCATCAGTGACTTTTTGAATGTTATTGTTGTAGAGATACAACTCCTTCAGACTTGTGGGTAGTTGGTGTGGAATAAAGGATAAGTTATTTGACTTAAGACATAACAATGTTAAATTGTTAAGCTGTAAAAATGCACCATCCTCAATGTCATAGGAAAAATTACATGGGTTACGATAATAGCAGTTTTGACTGAGGTAAAGCATCTCAACATTTCTGATCTCAGAGAGGTTTGCTTTAGAAATATTATAAATGTGATTCACTTCCAAACTCAGCAGGATCAGATTTGAAGGCAGGCCTTTAGGTATACTGTTCAGCTGATTGCCATCTAGATACAGTGCTCGCAGATTCCTCAGGCTGGTAAAGGTATTGTCCTCTATTGTCACACTGGCAGTGCATATGCGGTCCTTGGGGCCGATTTTGATGGGCACGCAGTTGCACCTCATGTCAATCTCAGTCAGGTTCTCCAGACCATGAAAGGAGGTGGAGTTTAATGAAGGGATATGGTTGATGGTGAGCGTCAGATTGGTAGTGTCTCTGGGGATGCCAGGGGGGATATCTTTGAGTTTTCTCTCAGTGCAGTCCACCTTCACCACACTGCCGTTGTTGGCCTCACTAACATCACATGGCAGAGTTTTTGGGTAAGAAATGCTAGCTGTTGATATGGAGAGACAGCAGCCCAGCAGTGCCCCACACACCTGTACAGAAACACAGGCGGTTCACTGGGAAATGTGTGCAGGTGGAAACCTAATTGTACAGTGACATTGCTAAGAAAACACACATAATGCACTTATCAAGCAGAATCACATGCTAAAATCAACATTTTGAGTAAGGCATGTACAGGATATGCTTCTAGGAACTGGTAGGAACTGGTACAAGCTAGTGTTTCATTTTTCACCTCTCCATGTAGTTCACAGCCCTTCTGATCAAAGCCATCCTGCCATTTCACTACTTACAATAATACTATACAGTATATGAATAAGAATAACTGACACTCACCAGGTGGAAGAACATTGTTCATGTGAGAGACTGAAAAGAGGTCCTGCTACAAGCTCTGTTGTCAAGTTGGCTCGAGTACTGAAAGAAGTGTAACACGATGATGATGAGTTCTAAGATGGTGAGATGAAACTAACAGGTGGCTGGGTTAGCCCATTATGTGTATAATTATCCAGCATCACTTCCCTATTGTCACAAACCATACTCCAAATCTCAACTGATTGCTGTTTGTTATATAATGGTGCAAACATGTGATTTATGCTACAATTACTATGAAGAGGTTTTCTTTAGAATAGAAGGATCAAGGATAATAGCCTCTTGCTCTTATAGTACGGCATAGTATAGCACAGCTATAGTACAGGAGTTGTGGGTTATTCAGTGGCCACCACCAGTGAAACGGAGCCGTTTCATTTCTGATAGCCTGAAAGTGAGAGTGAAACCTATGCTTGGGTTTAGGTTTACCAACTTTCATGGTAAACATGCTATTCTGGCACCGGGCTGAATCTTCTTCTGTAATTTGGTGGCTACTTTGCGGCTTTACAGCTGAGTAACATTCACTGTCACCTGTGATCTGTCCAGACAGTGTGTATGTGTGTATGGCCCTTTATTCGAGATACCCAAAGCAGGAATAGACACTGTAGTTTTCGAAAAAGCATTGACCAGATCAGCCTCCTTTACAGTAAGAAGGCATGATGACAAAGTGGCTTTTTAGCCATGCTAGCGGCATGTCTGTCTGTCGGTCAGCCATTTTGGTGCAACCATAAAATGTCCTGACAACTATTTGATGGTTTGTGATCAAATTTGGTACAGACATTCATGTCTCCCTCAGATGAAAACTTAGACAATCACAGAAGTTATTACCATCATCTGGTCAACACTTGAATTTGTGCAATAAAAAAAAAACAAATTTCCACCATCCTCAGCTATACTTTGTGTTTTGTGCTAATTAGCAAATGTTAGCATGAACATGGCGAACATTACCTGTTAAACATCAGCATTGTCACTGTGAGCATGTTAGCACGCTGACATTGGCATTTAGCTCAAAGTACAGTGCCAGCCTCAAAGAGCTGCTAGCATGGCTGCAGACTCTCAGATGCATCATGCAGCAGGTGCTGACCACTCTCACACATAACTCTGTGCTAACACTCTCTAAGTGAAATGGGCCACCATCATCATTAATGCAAAAAGCATTGCCACCACTCAGGCTTGAGTAAATAATAAAACCATGAATTAATAAACATATTCATAAACCTAAACATGGGTCAGGCAAGGTTTCTGAACGAATAATGCACTTTTAGGAGCAAACCTGTATAATCTAGAAAGGTCATTCTGTCAGCCTCCGTTATTCAGTTTTTAATGCTTCAGAGATCAACTGAATAGAGAAGTAATGATTATGAATTTGCATGTACCAATGCAAAGTTAGATAAATAATATGGAATTGTATGAGAGGTTGGTCATGAACAGAACCACACGTGTGGTTGTTTATCAAAACACAAACAGACAAAAATCATTTGAGATGAGACTTTTTTTTAAAGTTTTAATCCTTTTAATGACGTTGACAAAAAATAACAGTAAAGTACTCAGTTTTCATGTGTAAAGTATTCATTAAATTAAGGTGAATTCAGCAAATGAAAAAGTCATATGCCTTACTTTTATTTGATTACGTCTTGTCCTGTGCAATGATTTGTCTAGAGCTGTATATAGTGTATGCATTTCTCCAACAGAATATATATTTTTACAATTTATAAACAAGGTACTAATAAGGTTGTAATAATCTACATGTTAAACTCCTAATATAACCAATAAATCATTAAAATAATCCCTATTATGTAATATTAGATAATATACTTGTGAGGAGGGTCATATGCTTCTTCAGAGAGGCCTTAATATAATCTATTTAAAACTTTAATGATTCATATAGTTTTATTTTTACTTTACATAATAAAATATTGTATACACAAGGCAAGTTTTTTTTTCACAGCAGTTCACATTGGTTGTTAAACCCATGTCTCTTATGTATGGCTTTAAAATCAATAATCAGGACGAAATAACAACAGTTTATTTGTTGAGCAGTGTTTTCAGTGAGTGAGTTAGTGTGTTTATAATAGCAGACATGGTGGCAGAGTGATGTGTCAATGCATTCACACGTTGGTCACTGGGGGAGCTTCCCGAAGCCGCCTCGGCAGCCTTGAGCAGACACACGTAGTTCATGACGACCTCATCCACCTTGGCTACCACCTCACGCCGCTCGCTCTCTGTGCTCAGGCCTTCCACGAGTGACATGCAGGCTTGCGTCAGGCAGCAGAGTGTGTGGAAGCTGTGCGTCAGAGTGAGCAGTAGCTCCTCTGGGCTGCTATACTCCACGGCCATCTGACTGCAGGCGCCGCTCAGCACTTTGGCCTGCATGAAAAGCAGCTGGGAGAACGTGTCCATGTCAGCCTCACTGACCTTGGGCTTCTCACCTCTGGACAAGCGACCGACGCTGGAACGCAACACACTGACCATGTCTAAGGCATCCTTCCGTGCAAGTGCAAACCCTGTGTGAAGGCTGTAGGTTTTTCCCTTCATTGAATTTACACGAGCTAGCCTTGCTTTAAGGCTCGTGTCGTTCATAGCTGTGGCCATATTACCCTGCTCAGCTTTATAGTTAGCTTTCAAGACCGCGTTGCCCCCGCGACTGAAAGAAACCGAGCAGACAGAGAACAGAGCATGTGAGGGCATCTCTCTGTCTTCATCATCACCATCGGCGTTTGTCTTTCCCCGCAGGAAGCAGTGACTGAACGGCCCGCGACACCTCCACGTACCTGCAGCCAGCCTTGGTGCTGTTGACTCTGGCAGCAACAGGGAGGGTCCTCTTATCAGCCTCCTACCAGATGAACTAGAGGCTACTGAACCCTGGGACAAGTTCTTGGGCAAGGTTTTGGCAGAGAATATCCTCTGTACTTTTGGGGGATCTCGAGACTGGAAATTCTGACCTCCACTCTTCCCTGTAAGTGTGGCTTTGGTCTTCTCTAACAGTGCTTCTAAGCTCCTGTGACCTGGCATTATGGTGCTCCAGCTCCTCCTGAGCATCCGAACCCTGCGTGGCTTCCTGAGGCTGCCTGTTGTAGGGTCACATGAAGATCCGCTTGAGGGGAAAGCCAGGGCGTGTGGGTCGGGCTCGGGGCTGGCCTGTGTTAGCCCACTGGGCTCTGTGCTACTTCTTAATGATGATGGTGACATGGTTGTGGTGGTGGTACTGGTCTCATTATAGAGAGCTAAAGATGACTCTTCCCCAACCTTCTTCAGCTGTGTGCAAGCTACACTAGGGGTAGTAGGAAAACAAAGAGAACTGTTAAGCATCTCTCTCACAGCACATATTCATCTGTAATAAACTGTTTCATACTGTTTCATGTTAATAATAACACTTATATACCTATATTTACTGTGTTTATAGAAATCAGATATGATGTCATGCATCTTTTCCTGAATTTGCGTACTTGTTAGAAATATATCTTAATTTCTTAAATTGTATCTTAATTCCTAAAGGGTCTAATGGACGAAAAGAACAAAAGTGACATTTTAAGAAATCTCCTCATTGCAGGTAAATAATAATATAATATTTTTATTAGGTATTTTGATATTTTCAAGAAAAAATAAAAATAAATGTGTGCAACAGAAATATAAATACTAAAATAAACTGACTTGTGACTCCTCAGATTGATCTTGGGACTCTTAAGGGAGGCCTATCCTCAGGTTTAAAACCACTGTTTTAAAGGGTCTGTCAACACAAATTGGAAAAAAGTTGTATCTAGCCATGCTTATTGAATTTGCCAAGGTTATCCAACTCTGAGATTTCGTTGTCACACCCATACAATGTCTGTGAATGAAACTTCATTTGTAGTACTCAATAAAATGTGTCATAAATTTAATTCACGTGTCCCTGTAACTCCACTCCAATAATCCTCTTAATATGCTGTGAACGTCTGTTGGTCGGTCAGTCCACCATTTCAGTCTAGACTGAAATATCTTGACTACTGGATAGATTGCCATAACATTTTGTACAGACATTCATTGTCCCCAGAGGATGAATCCTAATGACTTTGGTGATTACATGACTTTCCCTCTAGCACTACCAGCAGGTCAAAATCATTTTCATTTTTTTATAATTTGTCCAATAGTCCAATAATAATAACCAAATACCTGCAATAGCTAATGACATTCTCCTCACCCTCAGCTGCACTGTGTTTGGTTCTGATTAGCAAATGTTAGCATGCTAACATGCTAAACTAAGAAGGTAAACATTACACCTGTATAACATCAGCATGTTAGCACCAAGTACAGCCTCACAGAGCTGCTAACATGGCTGTAGAGTCTGAGTCTTGTTTTTCAGTAAAAGGCATTGCCTATGGAAACCGTTTAGGGTGAGGTCTGCAGATTATCTGGAGCATGAACACCATTAATCTTTACTGTGAGCACCACAAATGAAATGCCATTCACCGACATTGTATTAGGAGGATGCCAAAATCTCAATTCTCATTTCAAAACCTGGGCAAATGAGACCAAAACTATCTGCGTGGCTAGATACCACCAAATATGTGTTTTTGTAATTTGTGTAAACTGACAATTTAAAATATATTGCCCTTGTTTGCCTGCAATGAGTGTGCAAGAAAGAAACAAAAGGGACATTTACACAGAAATAGATACAAGACAGCACCCTCCTGTTTAGTTTTACCTGTGGTTTCTTTTATCTTGGGCATTCTGTGACTGCCATCCCGCGTAATCCCAAACCCAGGCTCAGCACTGGTAGCTGCATGGATCTTCCTCAGCAGCGTGGGGTCCATGGGATGGCCAACCCTCCCCTGACCTGGGAGCCCATAACCTTTCTCCTCAGCAGTTACATAACTCAGCCCCTTGAAGGAGGACTCTGACAGTACATGCATATTGTCTGTGGCACAAAGGGGGGAATCCATGGGAGTGACACAGCTGCTGCCGCCTGTGCTACACCCGGCATCTATAGAAGAACATTGTGAGCTTTGGAGAGAATGAATGCCTTCGCTCTGTATCGATGACATGCGCTTGCTCACGTGGTATTCATATAAGCGCGTGACGTCTTGCTCTGATGGTGGAATCTTAATTTGCTGCTGCTCATTATCCTGTGAAGTGGCATCTCCCTCGGCGTTGACGGGCCCTTTGGACGGGGAGCGGAGATGGGCATTGAACTGTAGGCTTCCTTCATCTGAGTCCTGTTTCTCTCCCTTTACTGTCAACCTGTCTGCGTGGGAAGCCTGTGAGTCATTCACACACTCCAGAGACAGATTTTCTGCCATTTTGTTTCCGGGCGCTCTCTGCTGCCATTTTTGATGCCTGTCTTTAAAGTGAGTTCGCCCCAGATCAAGTTGATTCATGTAATAGGAATCTCTCACAGTGAAAGCGTTATACTTCCCAACAAGATGAGGGGCCTCCTCTTTAGCAGAGTCTTGAGAAGTCATGTGAGATCTGTCAGAGGATTCACAGGTATCTCCTTGGATTCTGCTCTCTGCCTCCCTTTGCTTTCCTCTCTGCCTGCTCATCACTGAGCCCATGTGCATCTTGGTGAAGTATTCACTGACAGATTTTATTTCCATTGTCTCTGGCTCCATCTCACCGCCATCTGAGTGAAAAATCTGCGATGAGGCGACGGCAGATGATTTCGCCTCCTCCTCCTGATGCTCCAGGGGGTTGTACTGCATAGCTCCCGCGCCACCATCGCTAGGTGTAGTGACCTCGGCCTTCTCCTCATTCACGGCGTGGTATCCTTCTGTCATGGCTGCATGCATCCTCAGGTGGTTCTCTGAGTGTCTCTGAGCAGTGGCCAGCTCGGAGCTCTCTGTCATCTCAGAGGAATTTGTCTCGTTGCCAGAATCTGAGGACTCAGGGCTAAATGCTCGTGATATTTCTACACCTGTGTGCCACAGAAAGACAAACATCTCATTAACACATGAAAAATATCACAGATTAGAATCAAATGTAGTTAATGGTAATGGCGATGTAATTCAGCATGTAGGGGAGAAAAGGAGTGAATGATTACTTTGGAATAACACTGACAATAATAAACATAAATCACTATATAATAACATTAAAATTAAAATCAAATTATGGCATCTACAAAATATTGATAGAGAACAGTCAATGGCTTTCAAATTAGCATAATTTGTTCTATATTAGCAACAAACATCTGACATGGTGCAGTGTGCAATTGAGAAAACAAACAAAATGATCCACAAAACAACAACAAATCTTGTCAAAATGAATGATACTGTAATGAACAGTTTGTATGCTCAAATGAATGAAGAAATACTCACACAAATGGAAACATAGAACAAAATGGGCTTTATTGAAAAAAAATCAACAACAACAAATCAAAAGTGAATGGCTGGAACATGTGTGGTGTTAATGGATGAACGTTACAATAGTGTAAGGAGAACCTGTGCTACTCTCTGACTGTGCTGGACTCTGTTCCTCAGATGCAGCAAGGGCCTCGAGTGCCTGTAAGGTGGACACCACTGCATCGTTCAGAGGCTCCCCGTGGCCCTCTGCTCTGTGGGTGGGCACTGAATCTATGAGAGACACTGGGATATCATTGCAGGCCCCCTGGGCCCGAGTCCCGGCCCCCTGCTGCTGCTCCTCCTCGTCAGAGCTGTCCCTGAAGCCGGGAGGGGGAGCAGCGATGGCCAGGTTAAGAGAGTGCAGCAGCACGTCATTGTCCTCCTCGTCATTACCTTCCGGTGGGGGAGGGAGGGAGGTCAAGTCAATGATGTCATCGCTGGACCCTGAGAGTGAGAGTAACATAGGCTTGTCAATGTCACTCATCACCATGTCCTCCTCACAGCTGATGTCATCCTCATCCTCTGCGTCGTCTGTTGTCTCTGCGTAGCAGATATCGTGCAGCAGCGGCTCCTCAATGCATTCTGTAGGACCAAAGATTTTGGTAGAGTACTGATACCCGTCTCCGTCTTCTATGGCATCCATCATCTTATAGTCCTCCTCGAGACGCCTATACATGGGGCTGTGATTGTCTAGAATCTCCGGGCCCTCATCCATCAGTCTCTGGTAGCCCAGATTTTGGGGGTTTACACCATCTAAGGGAGGATCTCCGAATATGAAGGAGACCTTTGCACTCCTGGAGGAGTCTGGGGGTTTGGGCCTTGGGACGTTGAGGTAAGTTTGGGAGCAAGGGATTCTGCAGCACTCGGCTCTCTCTGCCGTGTGCATTGAGTGCTGGGCCTGGTGGATCTCAGTTATGTAGACCGGTTGGCCTTCATATCTCCCGTGGTCGAGGTATTCACAGTCCTGGTCAGAATAATCTTGGCTGTACCTCTGGTTGTTTCTGTCTTCAAATCCTTTATGGGGTGTGCTGTATGTGCACTCGATGGCCTGGTAGTTCTGCTTTAGTCTCGTTGCATGGCCTGCAAAGAGGAACCAAACAATTAAACAGATCTATTTAAACACAACACATTTTCACGAGTTATTTTGTGATCATACCAGACGTACTCGTTTCGATACTGTCTGTGTTTTTGGCCACATTGAAGATGGAGCGCCGAGAGTCCACCAGCAATCTGTAGTAGCCAGCAGTCAAGCAGGCCAGATTCATTGCATCAACAGACTCCATTAAGAGAGTGATGGGCTGTGAAAGAGGCAGATAAGCAGATGACAATGAGTGCAAAATAAATGGGAGAGCAGGGCTGTAGAATGAGGTTATAATGACTGCTGAACAGACTTGGTGTTGTTAGGGTAAAACCATAGTTACAAAAAATATTCACAAAACAAGTCAGTACATTCTTTTGTTTTTAAAAAAAGCAGAAGGTTTATTAACCTTTACGTCCAGAACATGTAGTTCCACTCTAACCCTGTTCTCATCTTCTGTATACATCTCAATGCGGTTGACATGACTAAAATCAGCCAGAAGTGCCACCAGGTTTGTTTTGGTGTTAATCACGTGGCTGATGCCATATTTGGGCCCCACCAGCAGCGTCACTTCTGTGTGCTTCTCGCCTTGCTGTAAAAAGGAAGAGAGAGTCAGCACATGTACCACTTTCTGCATGCAGATGAACATATGACCGTGTGTGTCACACATTGGCTGCGTATAATGTGAGGTGAAGATGGTTTCACTCACAATTAGTACGGATTTAAACACCCGTCCTCCATACAGCCTCAGATCACTGAGATACTTCAGATAATGGACCTTTGCCTGCAAGGCAGTCAGCTGGAATGGGGAGAAAACAAGAGGCACAGGATAAGACACAAGCTGAAATTATTTTAATGAAGTATTCACAGCAGAATGTAATGTTCAACTGAGTAAAAAAAAAAAAAAAGGTGCAACATTATCTGTTCAAGTGACCACCCAGCACCATTATTTTGAGACTTAACACTCCACTAGGTGGTAGTCAAGAGTCTCCTCAGATGTTGTGCAAGGCAAAGAGAGAGAGATGGAGAGACATAGAGATGCAGAGAGAAAAAGAAAGAGGCAGCACACTATACCTTTTTACCAGGCGGCACCAGGTTCTGGTTGGTTTTGAGGATGTGAGTGAGGGCCTTTTTGATGTTCTTCTCTTTCATGCTAGACAGCACTGCAGGAGGTAGGAACAACGCCAGACCCCACTCCTTCCTGCAGACGCACAATTCATAAAGATTAGAGACGCTCACTCAATCACTACGAAAAACAGTCAAGTCATCATTTTTGACCAGTCATTGATTTACTTCACCCAGAGGTGGTGCATTGATTAACTGATAGGGTACACTCAGACTCACTAACTAACTAGCAGGGACGTATCTTCTGGCTTTGCAGAAGAACAATACAAGAGGAGATCATTATTGTTTTATTGTATAACAGCATTCTGGAGTTTCCTCTATAACGGGAATAAGTCACCAGAAACAACAAAATGACTTTATAGTTAGACTCCAGCCTGCATGGTGCAGTGTGAAATCCAATCTACTTACTCAATATACTTGAGGGAAACTTTCTGGGACTGCTTGGTATTGATGGTTAGAATATACATTTGCAGGGCAGCCAGATGGAGGGCCGTGTCGTATTTCAGCTCTGACCCAAATCTCTCCAATACCACGTCATTACAGCTCTGGAGGAGCCGGAGAGGAAGAGGACAGGAGGAGGTTACACTTCAGTTACAAGACAACAACACACCTACAGTAACCGTGTGTTTGCTAAGGCCATTATTATAGACTAAAGTCTACACTAGGTCTTAGTCCTGAGTTTTTTCAGATTAGCATTCTGTGAAGTGTTACCTGCATCTGCTGATATTCACCTGAACATAGAGGTACTCAAATGCTACTGCGTCTCTCCTGAGTAGGTCCACGGGATCCTTTGGGACAAAAGTGATGCGAAAAAAGCACTTCATCTTGTGTGACCCCGGCCTCTGTGTCACCTACAACACCAGTCGGAAGATAAGAAGGGTCCCATTAGTAAAGTGTTTGTGTCTGCAAAATGTCTAATAACAAGTGCTTCCATATTTTTACAGATTTCTTTTCTCAGATGAGCAGGGCCAGTGCATCACATGCAACATTTGATGTGAACTAGAATCATGGAGTCTGTCAGGACTAATATACACTTTTGACAGTGATTCAAGGAATAGTTTGACATTTCAGGAAATAAGCTTATCGCTTTTTTGCCAAGAGTTGGATGAGAAAATCAATACCACTCTTATACATGGCCGTTAAATATGTAGCTTAGCTTAGCATAAAGACTGGAAACAGGGTGACAGCTAGCCTGACTCTGTCCAAAGATTAAAGAAATCTGCCTACCAGCGCGTCCAAAGTTCACACATTAACAAGTTTTTTCTCTTTTGTTTAATCCATACAAAAGTTAAACAAGAAGTGCTTGTTTTCTTGAGGGACTATTTCAGAGATGTATTGATCTCTAACTGTTGGCAAGAAAGTGAATATGTCAAAGTATTGCTTTAACATTTTTCATGTATAACCAGACTATAGTTTTGCTCCTGTCGTACTACACTATGAATATAAAAATACTTTATTGTACACTGAAGACAAGGCTGGTGTCCTCCCTCTCTTTTGCCATCAAGTCTATTATTTAACCATTCCTTGACTCTCCTGTTCAGTAGCACCTGTTGAGCTGTCTCACCTGAGTTAGCATCTCTTGCTCATGCAGGAGCATGAGTTTGCTGGCAGATCCCTCAGCTCTTTGCTCCAGCATTAGAGAGAAGTGTTCGATGCTCTTAATGGATAACTTTTCTTGGAGGGTCAGGATGACATCCTTTCACACAGAAAAAGTCATAGTTAATACAAAATGAGAACCGTGCAGATGCAACAGCCTGCTCGGGATCAGCTCAGTGCCATAACCATGAATCATTTTCACGGCTGAACACACAAAAACATGACCACCACTGAACAAATAATCTGAATTTCAACAAAAGCAAAATGTAGGAAATGTGAACCGCTGACCAAGGTCTCCCTTCACTGTTCATTAAGGTTCTGAAGGCCATAGTGAAGAGAGGAGTTTGCAGTTTATAATGTACGGTGCAACTGTGAATAACATTCATTTAAACTGAGCATCACTTTAGATCAAGCAACTGCATTTCATAGTGAAGCAAGGGTTCTTTCAGGCACCTACCTTAATGGATGTGTTGCTGTCAAATTTAAATGATTTAGTCTGCCCGTTCTCCAGGTACACCTTCAGAACATTTGGCATAAAAAGAAGAGAGTTGTCCTTCACCGTTTCCTGAGGATGGAATACGAATCATTTGATCAACAAATCTCACTTTTTCTGATTGAAAGTTGTTTATATATGGTAGTTTTAAGTGCATGGGAGTTGGGTTGGAAAATTCTGTAATTAGAAGACCTCTGGGAGAATTATTGCACATTTAAGTGCTCAATATGGAAGTGACTTTGAGGATTAAAGGAATACTGAAAGAATAGTGTATATATATATATATATATATATATATATATATATATATATATATATATATATATATATATATATATATATATATATGTGTCTGCAACTCTAAAGCTCACTAATTGACACGTTATATTTCTCAAAATGACAGCACGACTCCAGGAAGTTACTGCTCCCAGCCAAGAAACAGTCTAGCACATAACCCCTCTGTAAAACCACTTAACACTTTGGTTTTTGTATGGATTAAACCAACAGCATATAACATGTTATTTAGTGAGCTTTAAAGGGTGCTGGTAGGCGGATTTGTTTTTACCTTTGGACAGATTCAGGTAAGCGGTTTTCCCCCAGAAGATGAGCTCTCCTGACTGTCCCTTCATATTTAACAGATACAGATACTGCAATACTACTGTTCGATTTGTCAAACCTTTTCTTTAAACATGTATGTGACCTATCCTAGCCAAAATAGGAGTGAAAGTAATGCAATGATGCATCTTCTTTAATAATCACTTTCTGGTTTTATGTAAGACGCTGCTCTATTTACTCAGAGGATATGATAATATGATGCCTGATAATCTCCTAACTTTGTGGTTTCTCTCTAAAAACCTCTTCTCTGTGTGACTCATCCGACAAATCAGGGAAGCTCTCTGTCAGTGTCCCCCTTTTTCTGTCAATCATCCCCACATCCCAGTGATGGTAGTGTGATGAAAAGAAATAGGATGAGGTGCGTTTTTCTTTTTCTTTTTTTTTGCTCCTGCATGTCTTCATTTTTTAGGCAGTGATTTCTAATATTTTCACTCTGCTCTCTGCCAGCTTTTAGAGTTCAAGTCTGCTGCTGTCGTCTCCTGTCCAGAACCTTGATGTGTACAGAATGAATCCGTGTCCAGTGTGACTTACGGGGACCTGGCCATTGATGATGACCTCTTCAGCGAAGCGGACTTTAACAGGATTAGTCTTTAACTTGGCCTTTTTGGCTGCACTGATGAATGCCGATTTGGGTGACTTTTGGAGGGAAAGAAGAGGGGGGAAAAAACAGATTTAAAGGACAATCAGTTCCTCTAGAGATGAGTCATGTATTTTCAGCTAAACAAAATTCAAGGACATGTTCTCTTCTTGAAACACGACAACCTCCCATTTCTGATGCAATTAAGGTGGCTCTGTGTAACAGCATAACAGGGAGGGCACCCTCACTGCCGGTGTGTCATTGAGGCTGCGAAGAAACACCCAGTAAATGGAAGCAATTACAGGCTGGATTATAAGAGCTGCTTGGTCCTTTGAGTATTGTGGAATACTACGCCCATGTTTTTCTGCAAATCAAATCCTTATTCAAGTTTAGCCTCTGTTAAGTGGCTGTTTTTCAAAGACTCAACAATCAGTCATGCTGAGCCTCTGCAACATTACGATACTAAACAGAAATGATTAATTGAAATGCACAATGAATGAATGTATTTAGACATTACATTATCAAGTACATTATATAAGTTTTAGGAAATGTTGCAGGTATCAAACACTGTAATTACTGTCTCATGTATTGAGAATGATCAGATTTCATCATAGGTTTCCTGCCACACAAGAAACAGCATATATGTCGTTTTCTATGAGCACGCACTGATGATTTGGTCTATTTTTGGAGGCAATTCAAGCACAATTCCATTTCCACTGTCTTATTATGTGAACTGTAAACAAAGGCCGAATATATGCTCCTGGCACTGTGTGTTCATCACCATCTGGTGCTCCGTGACTCTTGTAAATGTCGATGTGGCAGTGTTCATCTGAGGCTGACGCTATAATATGAGAAGACTTGGAAAGATTGCAGCGCTTGGACTCCCTTTGAGTTAGCGGGGCTCTGACACAGCTAAGGCGTCATTGATACAGTGCCAGCACAAACATATGGCATGATTAATGATTTGCTTTCATTGAGTCAACAAAATAATCACCTCCAAACACACAAGCAGTACTCGACTTAATTCGTAGAGGACAGAGACACTTACTGGGTACGGCTGAATAACGGTCAACAATATGGACTCCTTGCAGCTCCTGCAAGACACAAAACGTTTTTTTTAAAGAACGATTAATTTGTAATAAAAGTCAAAATAAACAAAATACTTTGGTTAAGAGAAATCTGGAAATGATACAGTTTTCTTGGACGCAGCTATTGTTATTTTGAGACATCATGGTGGACGGTAGCAGGAGGAACATTGTGTCCCAGTGATGCTCCTGGCAGTCCTGTTTTACTGCAGAGCCTGAGCCCATTCAAGGCCACAGGAGCTGTGAAGGAGTGGCCACATGGGCACTTTTCCCTGTACTAATGTACTATTTACAGACTGCCGCACAGGTCAGATGAGGACCAAACGCTCACAGCCAGCCACTCAGCTGTGTCAGTGATATTAATCTAATGAGACGCATGAAAAAACATCAACACCAGCATACAGCTAAATCACGGTGTATGGAGCAGGTGGCTAAAAGAAATGTACCATAGCTTTCCAGCTGGAGTATTTGGTTTTATAGCACTTCAAAATAAAATAAAATAAAAAACTAAATACAGCGATGGACTAATTCCAGTGATTTCTGTGAGAGAAAGTAGTTTAATTATGTATACAGTTCCTATATAAAGTATTCACCTCCCTTGTTTTCATGTTTCATTGTTTTACATCATTGAACCATAGGGGATTTAATGGGCCTTTTTGAGTTGTTTCAGAGTTGCTTGGAGCTGTTGTTTGTTGTCACGTTGTACTTTACAATACTGACTCACCAAAGGTTTTTATAACATTTTATTTAGAGTTCTCACTGTATACAATATATACAAAAACAAGACCAGAAATAAAAAAAACATGACGACAACACACATACAACCACATATAAAACAAACAAGCTCAACTTCAGTATCTTCAACGTGAAATATAAATAAACATACGTCATATATATCGCATCTTTTATCCTTCGTGAATAGTGAGTATGTGGATTTCCAGTTTTGACTATAAATTTCTTAAATACAACTGATGAAATAAGAATGATCCAACACTGCGGATACCTCACTGTGTCCTTTAATATACACTACATTGCCAAAAGTATTCACTCACCCATCCAAATAATTGAAATCAGGTGTTCCAATCACTTCCATGGCCACAGGTGTATAAAATCATGCACCAAGGTATGCAGACTGTTTCTACAAACATTTGTGAAAGAATGGGTCTCTCTCAGGAGCTCAGTGAATTCCAGCGTGGTACTGTCATAGGATGCCACCTGTGCAACAAGTCCAGTCGTGAAATTTCCTCGCTCCTAAATATTCCACAGTCAACTGTCAGTGGTATTATAACAAGGTGGAAGCGATTGGGAACGACAGCAACTCAGCCACGAAGTGGTAGGCCACGTAAAATGACGGAGTGGGGTCAGCGGATGCTGAGGCACATAGTGCGCAGAGGTTGCCAACTTTCTGCAGAGTCAATCGCTACAGACCTCCAAACTTCACGTGGCCTTCAGATTAGCTCAAGAACAGTGCGTAGAGAGCTTCATGGAATGGGTTTCCCCAGCCGAGCAGCTGCATCCAAGCCATACATCACCAAGTGCAATGCAAAGCCTCGGATGCAGTGGTGTAAAGCACGCCGCCACTGGACTCTAGAGCAGTGGAGACGCGTTCTCTGGAGTGACGAATCGCGCTTCACCATCTGGCGATCTGATGGACGAGTCTGGGTTTGGCGGTTGCCAGGAGAACGGTACTTGTCTGACTGCATTGTGCCAAGTGTAAAGTTTGGTGGAGGGGGGATTATGGTGTGGGGTTGTTTTCCAGGAGCTGGGCTTGGCCCCTTAGTTCCAGTGAAAGGAACTCCGAATGCTTCAGCATACCAAGAGATTTTGGACAATTCCTTGCTCCCAACTTTGTGGGAACAGTTTGGGGATGGCCCCTTCCTGTTCCAACATGGCTGTGCACCAGTGCACAAAGCAAGGTCCATAAAGACATGGATGAGAGAGTTTGGTGTGGATGAACTTGACTGGCCTGCACAGAGTCCTGACCTCAACCCGATAGAACACCTTTGGGATGAATTAGAGCGGAGACTGAGAGCCAGGCCTTCTCGTCCAACATCAGTGTGTGACCTCACAAATGCGCTTCTGGAAGAATGGTCAAAACTTCCCATAAACGCACTCCTAAACCTTGTGGAAAGCCTTCCAAGAAGAGTTGAAGCTGTTATAGCTGCAAAGGGTGGACTGACGTCATATTAAACCCTATGGATTAAGAATGGGATGTCACTTAAGTTCATATGCGAGTCAAGGCAGGTGAGCCAATACTTTTGGCAATATAGTGTATCTTGAAGTATACAAGTTGATGGATTAAAATTTAAATTCTGCATTAGACAGACCAAATTCGTCCAGGACTAAATTTGTTTCCATTCATTAAATCATTTACAGTTTCTATCCCTCTGTACCTCCATGTAAACCAGTTTAATGGTAGATTTTGAGCTATCCAAGGATTGTTCCATAAAGATGTCTTTTTTGGAATTGATATCGGCTCACTCAAAATAAAAAGGTGACAGAATGTATGTCTTGAGCATTTTATATGTAGGTAAAATGCTTGATGTGGCAAGGTGATATAAGTCTAGATCTGGCACATTAAATCCAGCTTTGGAAGACGTAAAACCTTTTTATTTCTATGGGTTTTCCCCCCATATAAAGTCTGTAATAGTAGAATATGCTTTTTTAAAGAAAATTTTAGGTGGAGTAATTCATACAGTAGAAAATAGAAATAAGAACTTGATTCTCCCTGTTTATGGGAAGATTTGTCCTTTTTAATTAAGCCTAATTAACAAACTAAAATTGTCTTTAATATATCTGTTGCTTATTGTCACTTATTATACATCCAATTTAATACTTGTTGTCCACTTAAATGATGGTTTTAAGTCCAGGTACAGATGTGTTTATCCTACAATTGACTGAAACCCCTTGACTACACTCAGGTGATCTCTATTTAACTAATTATGTGACTTCTAAAACTAACTGGCTGCACCATTGAGGATTTAGGTGTGTAAGGGTTTTATACTTATGCAAACATGTATTTAGTATTTCTGTTGATCAGTGTGACATTAAAAAACATTAAATCTACTTTGATTCAATGTTGTGACACAATAAAACATGAAAACTTCCGAGAGGGATGAATACTTTTTATAGGCACTGTACGATTATCAGCAACAGGTTTAACAGCAGGCAAATGGCATCTCACCTTAGTGTGTTGTCATACCTGACAAGGTCAATAACCCTCTCCCTGGGTGCTGAACTGACTGGCTCATCATTAATCATGATGATCTCGTCCCCTGGGATCAGCTTGCCTTCTGATGGACCCCCTGCCAACGCACGCCAAACAAGAGGTAAGTGGTACAAACTGTGCACAGTCATGCAATTTGCTTCATTTTCTTGGTTTCCTGTCTTGCGGCTCAAGGCTCTAATGAATGCTTACTCATCGAGCACTGTTCAAATCAATGAATCATCGACGTAAACTACAGCCTGAGTGGGTTTCCCCCCCTCCTTTCCTGCTACATGTTAGGAGGGTTTCATCTCCTTCGGGGAATGTGTTGATAATGGCTGTGGATCGAATGAGTCACTATTGTATTAGAGCTCACCGTACAGCTGGGGCACTTTACCTGGTGTGACTGAGCGGACCACTACAGGTTTCTCACTGCCTGCCACAAATCCAAAGCCAAGCACAGGGTCTCGTCTCATCTCCACCTTCCGGGGCGCTGGTGTCACAAACTTGTCCCCGTCCAGACGAACCTCCTCCAGGGAGTTGCTCTGGGAGACGTGGCTGTGGGAATAATAACAATTTCCTGTTTTTGTCATCACAACTGGTTGTTTTTGTTACATTGTGAAGCACTGCTGTTGTATGTAGTGTTGTGAAACCACTGTTAGTGTAGCAAAAAGGAAATGTCTAATTCTACACACTTCAATATTATAAGTATATAAAGATAATTATACATTTTAAAATGTAAGGTTTAATCTGTGGAATTGCTAATGTTTGCTGTATTGAAAATGTATTCAGTCATTGCACCTCATGAGCCATAGATTTGATTTCACATATTGCACAAGTAAACTGTTAAAGACATATAAAGAACAATTGGATTTAAATTTGAATTTATGACCTTAAATATGCAATTATTTTGACTGCAGCTGAAACGATTAGTTGATTAATTGATTAGTTGATCGACTGAAATGTATTGAGCAACTATTTTGATAATCGAGTTTTAAGCAAAAACTCCAATCGTATAGTGAATATATTTTGGTTTTGGACTCTTGGTCAAACAAATCAAGGTGTGAAGACGTCACCCTTGGCTCTGGGAACTTGTGATGGGTATTTTTGACATTTTTTAGACCAAATGATTAATTGAGAAAATAATGGACAGATTAATTGATAATTAAAATAATCATTAATTCCAGGTTTCCTTTCAAAATATGCATGCTGAACTAATATAACCACTAAAAAGAATCACCTTCAAGAGGCTGTTTACTGTGACTGCTAACAGTATAAAAAATGGTTGTTTACCTTGTGTCTAAATCCCCAAAATGTTTGAAGACAGGATGCCAGATATTGTTTTGAAATAAGGAGCTAGAGCAGTGCTGCAAAAATAGAACATGTGGGCGATGGTAATCAAGCTCCAATGTTTGTATTCTCACATTGCAGAAATCCACTGTGTGTTTTTACCAAGAAGCAGTTTTCTGTAGTACTCACACTGTTCCGTGGTACAGAGTAGGCCTCTGCCTCTACCTAATAAAGATGCAGGACAGATATGATGTGGAGTGTCACGCTGTTGAAACCTCCTGACGGCCTGAGTTGGAGATTTGCTATCTAGAGGACTGTAAGAATCCTGCCATCAATAGCTGGCTGCAAACCAAGGCTGTACAGTTTGAACCTTATTTGACCCTTTACTTCAGTTACCCTGATTACCATTTTTCTTTGTCCTTGCAACACAGTTATTATTCCTTTGGCTGCTTGAAATGAAAAGAGCTGCACAAACTGTATGTAGCTTTCACGTATTCTGTGATCAGAGTTTTTACAGATCTCTCTGGCTGCAAAAAGCAGCAGCAGCAGCTCCGCATGGTGCCAACAATGTTGGTTAATTAAAGCCGTGGGCAGACAGTGTGTAATTCACAGTTATTCCTGACACATGTACTATTCACCACTAAATACTAACAATTAATCTTTCATGGCACAAAGACACAGTGAGATCTGTCAATCGCGATCCCAATACTAAGAAAAAACAAGGGCAGCAAGATGTTCAAAGCGAAGTGATTGTCAACTGATATATTGGAGGAGGATTCAACAATTCTTTCCCAGAGCTATAAACCAGAAAAAAACTCAAACATGTGATCTGTCATAAGGATGTAAAATGCAGCAGCTAAACAGATAACGAAAGATGACAGGAGGTGGAAAGAATGTTTCAACCAGTTTTTTTTTTTTCAACTTTTATTTTCTGTGGTAAAATCAGTCCTGAACTAGAAGTGAACCCGACCTCTGTGCTGCTCTTACATTCAGCTTTACAGAGAACTAAATCTTGAAACAGAGATTGTGTATGTATAAATCAAATGATCAGCCCTTAAGTAATCCTAATCCAAAGAGAAGAATATAAGGCAAGTAAGATAAATATTACAACCAGTCTGGAAAACACTGACTTACTAGCCAATTCTAGTAAAATGGGGCCTTTATTGTTTGGAGTGGGGTTAAGAGGTCTACAGCACATAGCTGCAGTGGAACAGACTTTGCTGAACCTTAAAATTAACCACCTAAATCTTATTTTACAATTTATGTCAAACTGCTTTCTATTCAAGCTGAACAAGAGCCTGACGTTTGATCGGCTGAGCTACAATAATCTATAGAAGATAAAACGACAACATGATGTCCTGTCAGCTGAACATACAAACATTTTGAGGGCTGGTAGTCTCTTTAATTAAGAGCTATTACTGTACCAAATGTACGACATTTTACATAAGTCTGACTGCTTCCCATTACGAGGACGATGTTCTTATCCCTCCTCCCACTCCCTTGTTTTGCTCTGCATGTTTTTGTCATGCAAAAGGAAGGAAGAATGAGTAAGAGGCATTTAACAAATGGTAACTTGTAATAAGACTAAAAGTTGTGTTTTAAAGTAGAAAGAAGTAAAAGCATCTTCATGGAAAAGCTTGTGTAAGAAATGTGTCTTATAAAAGAATCCAGCAGATATTGTGCTAAATCTGACCCGCTGGCACACCATGCTGGTAATTACTTATACAAATGCCTCAAAAGTAATGTGCTACTGATTCAATTCATACGATGATACAAGCTAATATAATATGCACTGCGTGAGTATTATGCAGAGGCCATAATGCATGTATTTGCAATTAAGATATTATCCTCTTTGCTTCAATTGAAAATGACATAGCCCCAGGTCTTCCATTGGTGCGTTCGGTAATACATCTGCATTACAGTGTCATCACTCTCTTTCCTGCAAGCACATCTTTGTTTTTCACAAGTGGAATGGATATATTTGACTTTATATTGTTCATACAAACATTTTTTGGGCTAGCTTTTCTTTAGAACCAAATTCTTACATAAAACATATCTAACAAATGGACAAACTACAATGCCACATATAAAAAATGTGGATGTTTGACACACAGTCAACCGGTTTTCAGTTCTACATATATGTAAATCAATCTTTATGCTTATTGCTGTTCACCAATATTGGAAAAGTCAGTAAAGAAGCCTTTTTTTTAAAAAATGGCTACCAAGAAGCTAAAGGCAAAACACAATAATTACATAGCTAGATTAATTCAAGAGCTTTGAGCTATTATGTCACAAAATATAGGAGATTTGCCCCAATAACTTACTGTATCATCACAATAACAGCTCACAAAATGCTCACTCATTCTCACACCAACACACACACACACACACTGATTAATTTAAATACATGGACCCATTGTGCTTCACTTAAACAGAGCAGACACATCTGAAAATTGAATAACAAAGAGTTAAACTTCTATTCGTTTAACAACAACTTTGCACATCCATTTGAAAATGAATTGATTAATTGATCACAAAACCGCAGAAGCCTCTAGTTTCACCGCGGTGTGGTGCAGTAGTATGAGCAAGCAGAAAGGCTGGCGATGGTATATGCAAAGCCTGCGGTAACAAGACTCAAAAGGTGGAAGTGGAATTAAAAATAACGAGCTGAGTGGGTTGTCCCTGTACCATATTCACCTGAGGCCATCGAAGGAGAAACACTTATTCCAACATCTTAGAAATAAGAAAACATGTTTGTGTCAAATAAGTTAAAATAAGTTTCCTTCTGTGGCTTGTATAACAAATTCCATCACCATGTCCAAAAATAACAATCAGCTCTGAAATGTGCTATTGTTATTATTGTCATGAAAGCAGTAGCGGGTGTGTTGTATTATTGAACACAACGGCATAATGTGAGGGTGGGAACGCTATCAACATGTACAGACTCAATAAATAAATAAAAAATGAAGCCCTAGTTTGTTAACTTTATTATTTCCCCATACAATATTCCCATAATATTCATGAACTTTAAAGTCTACTATCTTTGACTTTACTTTATACTTTTTCTAATATGATGTCATTATAATATTATGTATTATCCAGAGGCTTTCGTGATGGTGTGCGAGAATATGCAAAATATTCACCCACATTAGGATTTCAACACCCAATCCGGCAATGTGGGACAGTATAAACAGGACAACACACACCAATCAATTAAATCACCGCATCGATTAAATATGTAATGAACTATTCAAGTCCATAATTATTTCAGTGGAACGCCCAAGCCTCCATACAAAACACTCAGAAAGTCTTTATCTTTTATTTCCCCCCCAATTTCTTTTAACAAGGGATTAGTTTCATATTGATTAAATACCAATACACATATTTTGACAACTCACAACAATTACTGCACAATGAACTCAATTATTTTACAATTCTGAAGGTCCTTCTAACACATATTTAGTTTGGATTTGTGCGTCAGTTTTATCTCTCAGACGACGAACTCAACAGATTGTGCACAAATGAAAACCATATGGACCTGTGCATTCAGGAAGAGTAGTGTCTCCTCCCCGGCATGGCCACCTGCTAAACATGGCTGGATTCCCATTGTGCAGACAGCCATGCATCTAATGGTCCCTAATCATACTCATTAGCTGCTAGTGTAGCTCCACAACACTCTATACAGCAATCAGAAAGTGCACTGTGAGCTATACAGTTAACAGGATGAACAGAAATGAGCAAAAAGAAACGCTGGCCAGACTGTCGCTGTACAAAGACTATTTTCACTCTTGTTTCCATAAAGCATATTTTGGACAAAGTGGAGTAAGCTCATTACCAAAAGCAATATCCTGTTACTCTTGTTCTGAAAGGCTGCTTTCACACGGCTCACAACTTGTTGGTTATATTTGTCCTGCCTGGAACACCTTTTTTAGAATTATGCAATCGCAGACGTTTTTTATTGACATATTTTTTGCTGTGTCACTCCTCCTTTTAGGGGGCGTGAATTTTCTAAACCTCCCACATGGAAATCTGGCTTTGGCTATGAAATGGTATAAACATTTTTGATGAAGTCAATTTAAGTACTGATGGAACCACTGACTACTTTACTTTGACGTCTTTGTGTACTGGGAAAATAAATTGCCATCCTGCCATCTCATGCTCAGTCTTTAACAAGAAGTCTCTGTTAAAATTGTTGTTTTTTCAAATGATATTGATCTATTCTGTCAACCAATCCTCCAGATTATTGTCACAGTACTCTCTAAACTACATTACATCTATGTTAAATACCGTGTGTCACACTGTAAATATTAAATGCCTACTGCTTTATTCATGTGCTCCTGTCACGCAGACTAGACATGTGTTCAGTTGAGAAATACAACAATTGAGTATCAGCACCCTGGAGTCTTGACAAACTCACATGGCCTCAGACAGTCGCACAAACGTACATTTGATTATGTCTTCTTCAAATTTAGAAAGCTAAAGCTGGAGCCAAAACAGCCTCTATGATCTGCCTCATCCAGACACACTCTGCATCCAGCACTTTCACTGCTCCCTACTCCTTACATAACTCCTCTGACATCACGCTTCTCATGCTGTAACCCATGTGTGACAAGAGCTCACCTCCTATTCCGTAAACCATGCAAATATACGGATTTTTTTCACATTAGAGAGATGCATCCAGAACACAAAAAAAACGCCTGTGCACGTTGTTACATTACAATGAATATTAAAGAAGCAACAATCTTGTGAACAAATGAAATAAGCAAGAATTTTGCAAAAGCTGTCTGAATCTAGTATGCACAGGGGTTCATAAATGCAGCACTATTTTTAGATCTAGTATGAATGCATATTGCACATCTTGGGTTTAAAAAAAATAGAGGAAAACCCAGCTGAATCAACAGAGCAGATGAAACAAATACTTGATACAACACTTGTTACATTAGAACATGTGCACACAAACATAAAGAACCAGTGGAGAGTTTCTTTTTTACCTGCCAGTACAGATATCCAGAAGTGCCAATTACGAAGGATCAATTACGCTGACAACACTATAAGCTAGCATCCTCTGAGGAACGTGCAGACTCTCAGATCAAAACAAGTCCCTGCACAGGTGAATTTCTTCATCAGCGGCAGAGTACACACACACACACACACTCTCAAAAGCCCTCTTCTGCATTTGGGAGACTGCGAGAGGAGTATTGTGGGTGTGAGAGAGTGTGAGAGAGAGTGAGAGTGGGCAGGAGCAGAGTGTGCGCAGCAGTGGAGGGAACAGAGAATCAGTATTCTGAATGCACAGATGGAGACAGTGTGGAGGCAGTGACGTGGCAGGAATAATCACAGGTTGGCAAAGCATCTGAAACATCTGGGACAGAGAGCGCTCCCCCTCTGTTTCTTTAAACACAGGGCACTTACTTGATGTAGCAGTCACGCCCCTCTCTAATGGTGCCCATGTCCCATCCATTGGGGGGTCCCTGTGAACCGCTCCAGGTCCCTGAAGGGGGCGGCCAGCCTGAGGATTTGGTCCTGTGGCTGAAGAGGAAGAACAGGGAAGAGAAATTTAGCTTAGAGCAACTTTATATCATAATGTGTGATGTAACTAAAACCTACTTACATAACACTTCAAGCCCTGAGTTTATATGAAAAATCAGTTAATCTAACTCCTAAAGAATGTCAACATAATATTTGAGACATTTAGTAATAGAAGTAAATGAGTCGTTGGCTGATGTGAAGCGATTCAACTCAAGTGATAAAAGATTGTCTGATTCCAGCGTGATAAACAATGTTCCACGGCCACAGTTCACTCAGTGAATACAAATCAAATTAATTACGTAAGCTAGACACACAGGCGGAGTTGTCATGCCTCACTCTTGTGCTTTGAGAGGCATGAAATTGGTTTTATTTCTAGATGTCAGCACATTCTTTATAAAAGAAGCCCAGAGGAATTTTCTTATAAAGTGGTTATTTGATTTGCTCAATGCCAAGACGATTTGATGAAGTTTATCAGACGATACAACCAGCGGTAACCATCGTTCACAAAACAATTGATTGCACTCTATTGTGTGAAAGACTGTGTCTGTCTAAATCTCAATTATAGCTGATTTCCTGATTTTACCAGCAAAACACAATTCTGCACAGCATTTCCCCCGTGCTACAAGTTGGCAGAGTGCAGGTATTCAGAGGAGCTGTAATTGGTTAAAATGTTTTCATCTGTCTTTTTGTCTGCACCCCCCTCCTTTTCTTCCCTTTATCTCTGTCTTTGTGTCTGCACACTGGTGATGCTATGAAAGCGGTGGCAGTAAGTTATGTCACTTCAAAGGCTTGTCTGCCGTGTAACAGGGCTCTTCGCATTCATTATTCAAGGCCCCTCTTTCTTTCCCTCTAAATGTTTCCCCAGTTACTGTACCGACGATAATAAATTGTACGCAGTGTGCTGGTATCTGTATGAGAGTGTGTGTGCGTGTGTTGGTGTGGGTGTGTCCACGAACATGTCTGTCTGTATGGGCGCGCGTGCCCATTTCATGAGATATGAATAAAATATTGCCAACTTAACACAACGTATAAGCTGGAACAAAAGTTCGAAGTATTGGAAAGCTATTCAGTGCAAGAGTTGGCTTGCACTTGGCTACACAATAATGCAACTTTAGCTGAAGTATATTCTGGGGTCCAACAAAATCAACAAAACATTCCTGAGTGCATTAAATCATAATTAATTCATAAAAGAACATGTGCTGTTGCTGAAAATGGTGTTTTTCTTTTGTGCACTACGTTTGAAGTCGGGCTCTGAACACAGGAAGCAATGTGATTTCTCTCCCAGTTCAGTGGTGTGTTTGGGGCATATTAGTGTTTCCACATGGATATGGATTTATTTGACCTACAGTACATTAGCTGGGAGCAGGCCTCGGTGGTGTATATTTAGAACACATTTCCTGCAGCTCAAATGATGTGTGTGGACACAACTGGACACTGTCTGACACTGTTGGAGCCATGTTCACCTCATTGATGAGTCCTACTTGCACCCTCCACTTCAGCTTCAGGGATAAAGCTAACAGCCGTGTTTGATGTTACAGATTTACAAATTTTACACACGAGATGTAACGTATAAGAGGTTGAAGAATTGTAGCATATGAACATTATTTTATAATGGTAGTATTATTGCAGGATTACACCTTTAGTGATGATACGTTAGACATTTCTCCAAAGGTCTACAACATAGTAAAGCATATTGTACTTACAGTTTCAGACGCTGTGCCTTCAAAATATGCTTCTGAACTGATAAATTGTTCCACAAAATCCATTATCTGTCTCTCAGCCACAATGTCTCTGTATTAATGGCACAGATACTGTGATCTTTGATTTCTTTTGTCTGCAGGTGGGAGCTGCATTATGCCATTGAGTCGCAGCCGTCCAGCTTACAGGGAGACTGAAAAGGTTCACCCACTGGTGGACAGTGAAACTGATCTTCCTCAGCTAGCATTAATAAATGATGCCTGCACAGTCACATTGGACTAAGTAATCGAGCGCCAAGTGGGCAAGCCATGCTGCACAATTCATGAACAGGTTACCCAAGAGTCAGAGGGAGGACAATTAGAACAAGAAGTTGGAGGCAAATGTAGCAAAGGATTTCTCTAAGGGACAAATTGCACTAAAATTACAAAGTGTATGGTGACTTTTTTTGTATATCGCTCTGGATTTTACTTACTTAACTCTTCAGTAGCAAGTAATCTATAACATATATTCACAACAAAAGGAAAAATGACTCGGCTCATAAAAATGAGTACAATAACACAATAAAGCAGCTACATGCCTTTGCTACCACATCAACTAACATCAGAATTCAGAATTCATCTAAATTGGAAGACTGCAAAATAATTAATTTACAAAAGACTTCATTTTGTGCATCTATCTTGATATCTTTCAAGATATCAGTGGAAATATTCATCCAAATTTATCAGCAGCTATAAGTTGGAAGATAGTACTTTAATTGTCTGAGAGATGGGGAAAAGATCACTTTTCAGCCCTTCATAAAAATTGCATGAACAATGTGATCCTTGCTTTATCACAGTAGTTCACTTTCGCTTTCATCTCACTGAATACAAGCTAGTTGGCAAGAAGCATTCTGGTGTGTTCTGAATGCAGGGAGTAACTATGCATTATAGACAAGCCACAGCTAAGAAGAGCACATTCCAACACAGACACTCAAGTTAGTTTGAATAATTTACATCAACAATCTCCATGAGGGTTGGCTATATGAAACCTGGTGCTGCGTGGCTGTCATTACACATATTGAGAATTAAAGAAGTGCATTTCTTCATGAGGAATTCGCAAAGTTATTTCCTCTGAGAAGTGTTTGCATCAATGACTCCCATCTGTGCGTGGCAGCAAAACTGACATTTACGTGACCAAACTCTGCATTTCCTTATTGGTTCTTAAAAAGAGATGGGGAAGTATCACGGACAGGTCTAGAGAGCCATATTAATTGTCCTTTACGTATGCCACCATCAATTAAACATCACATTATCCTCTTCCAGTGTGGCCAGTTTGGTGTGTGTAATTGACTATGGGGATCCAGTCTCATAGGATCTACTGTATTAACAAGCTATTTCCTTATGTTTGAGCAGCATTCAGCAGAGTGTCTGATGCATCACACACACGTAATACAATCACACTGTCACAACTACATTACCGGTAGTTTTAAAGACATTTAAATATAGAATAATTCAAATATTTATGAATTTCTTGAGGCCACTGCATGCTCTGGATCTGAAATCAGCGATAAAGTTGTGTGCGTCACTCCACAATCACTGAACACATACCCAACTTTTCACAAGGTCTAATCAAAATAAATGGTATTTTTTCACTCTCCTCGTGCGACAAGGAGTGAAGTGTTTGAAGTGTAACTTGAGATACATGGTGAAGAGGCAGAGGAGATGCTGCTTTCTCAGTGCTCTTGAATTAAACTGAGACATTTATGCAGAGCTAGACCGCTAATGTGATTCTGTTTGGATTTGAAATCTGTGGAGAGACAGCAGATGAGATGACCATCTCCTGGGAGGAGGCCGGGGAGTGGAGCCGAGACGTGGCTCAGACAGAGAGGAACCTCTCTGATTAAAGGCCTTATTCCTCGACTTGTTTTTAGACCGCCTCCATTCTGTTGAGGGCCTTTTGTTTCAAAAAAACATCTGCCCTCTGCTTCTCCAACCACCACCTTGGCTCTGATCCTTTGGTCAAAATGGCAGAACAATAGAACACAGTCTAATCTGCTATTTATTCGGTGCACTGCTATTTATACTTAGATGTTAAAGTAAAAGCTACCAGTGATTTCAAAAATATTGCTGACCATGTAGTTACACATAATTGCTTAATTTCATGCTGCTGTTCTCGCCCATTCTGTGACTTATACATCACTGTTTTTTTGTCCGCTTTACGTAGTATTTATTTGACACCCGAGAGGAAAACACTGTGTTTCCCTGGCATATGCAAGAAACCACTTTCATTTGAAGCAAACAATGATGAGATGACATCAACACAGCCAAATCAGACAGCCTGGGTGGATTTTATACATTATGCAGTAATACTGAAATTTTCTACACAATAACACTCACTTCAGAATAAGAGTGTCTATTTTCCCCATTATTCCAACTGAATATTGTATTTCTGTGTTTGTCTTTGGAAGCACTGATATTGTTGCCATGGGCAACCGCACTACCCTGAGCAGCTCTGGTGTCTCTATATAGAAAGGTTTTTGGTTAGTTAATCTCCTCTGGTTGGAAATAAAACTGCATCTGTGAAACAGCCCACCCACTATGATCCCCCTGCTATTTTACAGTGTGTAAGTGAGCCTCACAGTCCCTCTGCCTCTTGTTTACCTGTTAATGTGTACATCATTTTATATCCAGCTGTAAAAAAAAAGAAAGAAATAGACACAAAACTTAAGAAGGACATCTGTGTTTTCATTATTATTTCATTATTACTCCGCAGTTTCCCAAGGCCTACTTTGCTCCACAGTGCTCTATGTAAAACATTAACCAAATATAGTGATGAACTTACCCTGTGGGCACTGTACTAGACTTGGGTTCTACTGCATCTCATTGTGCTACTCGTTGCTTTTATGCTAAAAGCTCTAAAGGACAGAACAAAATAAAAATGGTTGCCTGAGACCTCGTCCACCAGCCAGCTGGCTCCCATTTCTGACCCTGAGCCATTTCTGGTCTTCTCTTCCCTGAGAGCTTCTGATGTGGCTGGCTAAGAATGACAGATCTTTTGGTCTTTGTGTACTCTGATGAACATTTAGGCTAATCAATTTGTGTCCAGACCAGTGATTTCCTGTGCGAAAAAAAAAAAATTGCAGTCAAAACATGCCGAACAATGGCTCACAGAATAGATTTTTTAAGAAACACAGCCAGACGTGAAGTCACGCAGTGCAACTAAAACTGTTCTTCCATATTACTCATGTAGAGGAAAAATCTTGCCAACGCCATCCCGATAAACATTTCCACTCACACATTTAATGAACACATCTCTCTTTTACATAAGAATGACTAAAAATAGTTGCATCGTCATACAATAACAAATAATCCTTTTTAATGCATGCAATGCAAGCTTCAGCAATCACCTACACAGACACACATTTTAGCAACCCTATTGAGTCAGGCAATCACTGCGATTGAGTGATAATTGACACTTTCTACAAAAATACGTTCATGCTCATTATCTCCAAAGTGCTGAGGCGGGCAAACCATTGATAACACCCACGGGATATAATAAAAGTGTAACAGCACTTCCAGCTAAGTTAAGCCAAAGTTCTACAAGGAAAGATCAAACCAGAGCAGCTTAAACAACTTTGCTCAAATGGCTCAAACTTGCTTTGTTTTTTCGATGGAGGAGCATCAAAGAGCATCAAATATGTGGCAATGTTTTAAACACAGCAAAGAATGAAGAAAATGAAAGGATGCTTTTGCCTCTGACAGCAGACACATCTGGGGGCGTTGCGAGGCAGGAGGAAGAGACAATGAGGGGAACGTTCTCTTTCTTAAAGATCTTTAAATACATACAGTCAACCTTAGCAAAACAGCACCCTGCTGACTTAAATCCTTGCTGGCAGCTGAGGGAGAACACAAAAAAGAAAAAAATGCCTGTGTAGCAGTGGTAACTCGTAATCAGGGATAGCATCGTGTGGCATTATTAACAGTGACAGGATGCAGTGACGTTGGTGGTCCACTGGGAGCCGCATCATAAAGGCTGTCATGGAGGGATACTAACTGGAAAACAACAGTCCTGTCATCTAATGGAAAATCCCTGCTACCTGCTTTCCTGCAGGAATGTTAAAAAAAGAAGCTGCGATTTGCATACAACTGAAAAAATGAAATACTGAGGTGCATTATTATGCTTCAACGCTGCAGTAAATTGCTGCAATTCTTCATTCATCAGTCATTTTTCTGCCTATAAAAAAAAACTAATGAAAACAAACGGCAGTGCAGTCTGTTGATGACTCATGAGTGAAATGAAATGCACTGAATGTGCCCATTCTTGTGACATATACACTATCTTGATTTAATATTTCCCATTTATGATCAGCTGTTCCCACCACCAGTGGTCTGTAGTGTTTCTGATGGAGCCAAATCCCCTGGGAGGATTACTGTCCACTGGGGCAAATCAACTCAATCTAGCAGACCCATGGGTGCATAAGGTGAGGTGTCTGCCCTGGCAATGAATGAATTCCTGGAGTGTTAGTTTAACATAAACTTCACATATCACATACTCACCATCACTTCTTGTAAAACAAACAAACCAAATGTTCAGTTCTCTTTTACGCTGACATTTGCCAAATAAGAGTAAGAATGAAAACTACAGTTTTATTGTGTTTATTGTAAAACAGCAAGATTTCAACTGCTCTACATCATCAAGTGTTCATCCTCCGGTTGGCCAGGGGTTTGTGAACTTGACCGCTATTAAATGACTCAAACACTATATTACTATTATACTACCAAAATATGATGTTTGAAAATGACTTACAACTCTGTAAATAATTACCTATAGCCCTGAAGTGAAAACAATCTGAAACAAATGCAATTAATTTTCGTAGTGTAGCAGAGCATGTATTCATGATACACATAATCACAAAACATATGAAGCAACAAACCATAAACGCTGTATAACAAATTTATGAACTTAGATGCAGACAGTTTAGATACATGAACCGCATCAGCTTCTGCATCCACCCCCACTCCCATCTACTTCACTTGCTCATTCATTTCACATCATACGTGACTGCACAACTCTCTCTTGAGCGATCAATAACTCAGCATTTTTATTCACCCTGTTCCACATGTGATTCCTGTGCCTCTCTCCTGATCATGCCTATACGAACATACAGAACACCACCCACTAGAGAACGAACCGGCACTCACACAGAGAAGGCAAATACAAAGCAGCATCCGTTGGACTCACCCTGACAGCTTTGGCATCTTCACAAAGCTGAACACATCCATGTGCACTGCAGACTGCAGTCAAGGCTACCAATTTACCATCTACTTCACTCCGGCTCCATTGTCCCGCACTCTTTGGCAGCGAGGAATAAATAATTCAGAAAAAAAAAGTGGAGCTTCCACAAGTCAGGTGGAGAGATTAGTCCTGTTGTCTGGGCTTCTGCATGGCTGAGTGATTGCTGTGTCCTCGCCTCAGCAGCGCAAATCCACAGCCCGTGGAAAAGGATCTGGCAGAGCAGCTTCCCCCGGTTACATCCTTCAAAGCATGCCTCTGTTAGCTGTGTTAAGCCACCTTCATTTAATTTCCATCGCGATGGAATGATGTGCGGGAGCCGCACAGTAACAACAGCTTTGGAGGGAGGCAGAGAGAGCAAGAGCCATGGGCAGAGGGAGGGAGGAAGGGAGGGAGGGACAGGGGTGGTGGGAGATGAGAGTGGAAGAGAATGTGCGAGGACGTTGTGTGTGTGTGTGTGTGTGTGTGTTAGCAAGGGCCACAAGAATTACTACTAAAAGGATACAGCCAGCTTCCAAGAATTCCCCAAAGGCTTGCCTCATCAATCCTCAACCATGTGGTGCGTTTCCAGAAAGTAGGAGAGAAGTTTGAAAAGGATGAGAGAGGTGAAATGGCAGACACACACTGCATGATGTGCACATAATGTGAGTGCAAAAGCAACAGAGGCGCAGTGAGAGCAGCTGGAGAGACAGGAGGACCTGATGTGTCCCCTCTCCAGCTGAGGTCTCTGCCTCACAGCTGCACATTAGGATGCCCATACTGTACACTGCATTTGTTTTGACCTTTCAAAAACAGTTCAGCTGCTAAATGCTTTCTCTCAATGAGGCCATTCATGAGGGGCCTCCAAACATTTTAGCAACCCAGCCCAACACAAACAAACACAGAGCTGATGCAATGGCCTCAAAGGAAGATCAGCATTGTTAGACCACCATATGCAGAATGTAATGCTATAGTAGATAACAAGAACTGGGTTTGTGTGATTAATCTATGTCCAGAGGGGAGAAGATGAGGGCTGCTGTGATTAATAGTGCTTCAAGTGGTCGGCTGCATGTTAACAGATGCTTCAAGCATCTCATTTCCTCTGTGATACTTCTTTAGATCAAAATACATTTGCTTACATTTTCACATCTTTCCCCGTCTCGTTCAAGATGTAGGGCGATTTCAATGTGTTTTGGACTTTCTGTTTCATGTCAGGTTTTCAAATGCTGATAAACGGGCAGGCGAGTCCTGAGATTTTAAAACCAGACATAATTTGGCAACGGATAACTCCGGCAACATCACATGTCAGCCCCATCTCCAGATGAAGAATCACCACATGCCTATTATCCCAAAGAGGAAGAATCACCCTTCATAAATCAAACACCACAGATGAGGCACCTCTGTCGAAAACCACCAAGAGCCAATTAGCCTCGTCTCTGATCCAAGGTGGTTTGATACTTCTTCATGTGGCTCAGACAGTCATTTCATAAATAATCTTCTCTCAGTAATATGGACAATTTACTCTGTTCTCCTGATCTGTGATGTGCCTGCAGGAATCACACAGCTAGACAAAGCTTACATCAAATATATTCTATAAAAGGCACCTGGCTCCACTATGTGTTTGAATACAGCTATTTACTGTCATCAATTAATATAGCTCAAAAAGTCAATTAACTGTGGAAACAAACATAATACTCTACTTGTTCAATTATACCACAGTATTGTCAAAATAATACAACTTAAAGGGTTAAAAGGAGATATTCCCCTATCTAGTTATATTCAATGTGAATCTCTGCTGGGAGCTTGACAGAATAATAAACACTGTAATCAATAAAAGTGTCAGGTAGTAGTGGATAAATAAATACAAATACATAGAATACAAATACTAGTTGAGGTATTTCAAGCTACGATTTGTTACTGCTTCCGCAGTCGAGTAGCAACCATCCTATATTAAAATGCCACAACTTGTAAGGCTCTGCAGGGTGAGTCAATGTGCCTTTGCTGAGAGTGATACATGCAATAAAGAATGTTGTCACTTCCACTCAGGCTCAGATTTGTTTGCTGCTACAGAAAAGATGCAACTATATGGGTAAAAGGGTGAGCCTCCCCATTGCACCAATTTTAATTTTTGCTTAAAATCTCTGAATCTGTGAAGAGACTTCATTGTTTAAATTGTTTTTAAAAAGTGGAGTGAATCATTATGTTAATTACATTGTGAAACACAGCAGTTAAGCTAATGATAAATCGCTGGGAGGGAACAGGCAGTCTTTTTTTTTTTTTGTGGAGTACACACAAGACATCAAGGATGCACCGATGAGCGAGGAGAACATGTCCGACAATTTGCTTCAAATGCAACTGCACGGTGTCCTGTGGCGGGAGGATTGAGAGACTCAGCGTATTCTGGACAGTTATGTTTGTCCATTTGGGCTTGCGACCCAGGGGCCAACATGAGTGGCAGAGGATATTAGGGTCAGACAGAGGCGTGATCTAAGGAGACTATAGCTGAAGCTTTGACCGATAAAACCCCGCTGCCCTGCTGATCCCTAACTCTCCCCTCTCTGAGTCCCTTTTAAAACAGCTGATTTCAGTCATTCTGGCACACTTAAAACCCAGCAGTGCTCAAATTTAGCAAGTCCTGCCTTTGGATCACGTTGCTTGCCTTTAAAAAGCAAAAATAAGCTGAGCATAACCACTTGTGCTTTGCATAAATTGTTAACCTTGCTAGATAGCAAGGGCATAAATGTATACTCACTGCCACAAAGTATCATAATACTAGATTTTAATCAGAAAATGTCCACAGGATGGGACTGTGAGATCATGTTTTTATATAAACTACAGATTGAGCAGCATTAAAGACTACAGCGTGCAGTACAGTCACGTGAATGTGTAGCTTTTACTGCCCTCTGATCCCAACTTAGCATTAGTGGCCCTTGGACCTCAACCAGATGTTTGTCAGCGGCCACAACTGCAAACTGCCCTTAGAAAGCACACTTAACTCTCTCATCCGCTGCGTTTTGTTTATTTGTGTGTTTGTCAACATGTATCTGCCTATGAGCCACCTCAGTACCTCAACTTTCCCGATCTGTTATTGCGACACTAATTATGCCTGTGCCGCGGCTGATTTATTCACTGAATTAAACCGCTTTTTACGAGGGAGTTTAAAGATCTGAACGCTGTTGTGCCATGAATATTCAGTGGTGTGACTAATTGGGATAAGAAGTGAAGTGTTACCTGGCGGAGTTGTGCTACGCTTTGAAAAGATTATGGATTTGGTGTGCCAGTTTCACTACACCTGCTGATAAAGTTCAAAGTAATACTGGGAGGCTGTAGCCTATTCTGTGTGGAGTGAATAAAACATCATAATGGAGACACTGCCAAGATGCTCGACACCTACAGTTACTGTGTGCCTGGTTAACGCCTGGGTTATTAAACATGCTCATGTGGGTCATTAGCAGGTCATGTTTGTTACATCCATCCATCCATCCATCCTGTTCAGGGTCGCAGCAGGCTGAAGCCTCTCCCAGCATGCACTGGGCTGGAGGCCGGGTACACCATGGACATTTGCCAATCTATCACAACTCTACAAGCTGTTTTAATTTTGTTAAAATTGTCATGAACATTATTCTTCTTCCTACATGTCTAACTAATCTATATCTAACCATTGGGATCTGTTGCTCTATCAGAATACACCCACATAGGCCTTCTTCACAGCAGTCATTTTGACTTGTTACAGCAGGATAAGCACAGGTGTTACTAATACTGTTATTGATTGCCCCGTTCCATTTGAGTATCCCAGTGAGCCAAGCCAGTGAGTGATGCATGCACAATAACTGGACCCATCTAAATGGAGTGCAGCCATCAGCTGATTACAGTTATTAATTACAGCTGTGCTTTTCCTACTATGACATGTCAAAATGTGGAAAAGGTCTATCAACACAAATGAAAATTGCAATGTTATTCTACTATTCTACTCTATAGCCTTGCAACACTGATGTTTGAGTGGAAAACGCTGTATAACCATACATAGGTTTCAGCATGCTACTGTCACTCAGGTGCAAAAATATAAAAGGAAAAGTTCTCGAGAAAGTTGTAAACACCAGTTATTTTCAAGAAAAACTTTGCCAATCCCACAGGAACATACAATACATCATTACTGCGATGCAGTGGTGAGGAATAAGTTGGGTAACCCACAACCTTCAGTCAGCAATCTGCATCACAACAACAATCACAATACAAACAAAATCAATCCTTTTTAATTCTCATTGAAATGACTCATGTAAGGCTGAAGTGAAAAGCTTAACGGTCTCTGTTGCCCCTAAATGGTCTTAACAATCAAAACTCTTTGTACAATAACTACCATCAGTGCACTCATCTGACAGTTATGAGTAACCAGCTCTGACTGAATTATAAAGTAAGCACAGCACACTACTCACTGAATGACAGTGAAGATGCCGAGTTCATTGTCGTCTGGGTCCATTGCTGATGTCAAGTCTTTAATGCAGTACTTGTTTCTGTTTTTCCTGTCCAGGCCTTTCAAGCCTCTTTCACTGATGTGTGCTCCCGTCCTACCTCCCGACTCCAAAGTTTCTCCCTGCTTGAATTGGACTTTCCATAGGCAACTGAGCTCGTCTGACTAAGCCATTCAGTTATGATTGCATACAGTGGCCCTGTCCAAGTGAGTGGCCAGTGCCCTGGGGGAGGAGACCGAGCTTGTCGCTTCTGCCTCAGTAATGAAATAACATCACATTCCGGGCCAGTGCATCAGAAAACACAGAGGGATCAATGCTGAACAGCTGGACTCCAATGAGTCGCTGTGCTGGTTATGGTTGCCACAATGAGCAAGGCTCTCATGAAAAACATGTTCTGTTTGGCTGAAATTCACCTGTGGTGTTTTCATATTACAACTCGATTCTACAGGACATAGCAGGAGAGTTAAAACATATTTGAGTGTTTCCAACAACTGAAACAAACATTTTATCTTGATGGTATAATTTACAACATTTCAGCAGACAACCAAATTGCAGTATCTTAAATATTAATCTGATCCCTGTACGAGGCATTTGGAAATGGCATGTGTTTTATCATCCATGAGAGCTTAAAAATTAAGCTTCAACCGTAATCCAAACTCTATCACTGTCTGCCTGCCAACTGTCACCCTCAACGGAGCCAAACCTAAATCCTATATAAACCACAGAATTAGATCTTAACCTAAATGTTATACAGTTATGCATCAGGTAATATTTTATTATTCATATTTTCAATGTCTTTTGCACACATCTATTGTCAAATAATGCAGCTTGTCATACTGTATTTTTAATCTGATAAATACAGCATATTTTATGTATTAGGGCCACGTTTTGGGATTTTTTGGGCATTCTCCCATAAAGCCGTGGCATTTTAACGTCATCATAGTTCACGCTGGATTATGCCATGCAGACTCTCTCATGCATGAATGGCATACACAGTCTTCCATTAGTTATGAACTGAGGCACGTGTCTTTGCCTCTGCAAGCAAATAGAACTGCTTGCATAACACATCCCATGCCATGTATACACAGAAGTCTATGACAACTGAAAGTTCAGCTCCCTGTGAAACAGAAAGTCTAACCACGTTTTTCATGAAAACATTTCTTGCTATATGCACAGTACCATGCTTTTTCAGTAATTTGTGCACTGTGCAAATTGCACACAGTTTCTCTTTATGGATACAGTAGCTGTGCATGACCAAATGGACACAATGGAGAGCTGTGTGAGGTTAAAGCAGACAAAAGCAGTCCTTTCTGTGAGATAAATACTGCACATGAATCCATCCAATCATGTGGCCTAACACCCGCCCCTGGGCCACAGCGCGCTGCATCAGTGGCCTGTTTTTCCGTGACACACAGGCCGCACCACTTAGAGCGGGGACAAGGGATATTCAAAGTGCAATAACCCTGCGCAGCGTACGCAACTGAGAATCACATTTAGCTCGTTGTCTTGGGGTCACAACAGTGATGATTTAAGATGGTGATGATAGGCAGTGTGTGTTCTGAGACTCATCTGATTTAATGTGCTGTTCACTGTGCGTGGGTGTATGACTCATTTGTTTCCTTATAACAATGTGAAGCTGCATGCATCTTTGCAAATTGCTCTGACAGCTTATATGACGGCAACACGCAGTTCTGAATATCTGATTAATTAGTAAAATACACTTAAGGGCACATGAAGCAAAAACATCCCAATACGCTACAAAAATTAATAAATAATGGCTAAAACAAACAAAGCAAAAGCAGAAAGTGCAGTTATTTCCGCATGCAAGAGATACAAGTCAATTTTCAGTCCATCAAAGCAGATTTGTGCATCACATAATAGCAGCAAAGAAGTGACTTTTTCATTACTTTATGGAGCAGAACAAACAGTAGATGCAGTCATTTGCATAAAATGATGCGAGTCGCTCCATGCAGAACAGGAAAACTCATACTAATATAATAAGAGCTACTGCTTGGCCCTCACTAAAGGTTACAGATGTATTTGCAAAAGTCACCGACTGCATTCATCCCAATAATGTGATTTACACTATTTGGCTACAAATCGGAATCGGGATAATTATCTTTTTTGCCATCACAGAAGAATGCCAAATAGGTCATTAATCATAATTAATTAAACAAGTTGGAAAGCCATTAACGGAGGTGGACAAACCCGTTGCTTCCATTAAGGTCTGAAAGGTGTTGTTGCTGTTTAAATCAAACATTAACATTGAAGTGCACTACCTAATGAAACTGCAGAATATCATTCATCATTATATTTTCTTGGGCCCAATTAACTGTCAGTAAAATAGAACACTAACATCCCCAACAGGCATGAAAACTATTCTCCTGATAAGCTGTTAAATACACTCATACCATAGACAGGAAGTACACAAAAGTCAATCGCAGTCAATAAGATCCCAGGATATCACATTCCTCAAATCAGATAGCCACTCTCGTGTCAACAAACTGCAGAAGCTCCTCCCTACTGGCCTGGGAGGATAGGATTCACAGCATCCAGCAATTATCTGTAATGTGGGAGAAAAATCAATGTGCCCATGGAAAGATGCTAAGGTCACCAAGCCGACGTTGTCACTTGAATCAGAAGCACTGCGTTGCTGCAGGCTGGGCTCCAAGCCTATCAGCCAGCATCTGTGAGAACATGCATCGTTTGTAATGCCATGGATTACGATAATTATTAGCCTGACGATATGGAAGATAATTGTTTTTTTTTGCATCTGATAGAATGGAAAATCATCGCAGATTTCAGTCATCTATTAATACCGATGAAAACTCATCATTTTAAATAGAAATCATTTCACAGAACTTAGTTCATTTTATTAGTTTTTACACCTCAGTCTTCAAAAAAACAATATTTCTTTTTAAATATGTTATTTTTTATAGTTATAATGGAGTTTTAGCTTATTTTTTATACCTTAATCCTAAACAAACTAAATATATTCTTAATTGCATTTTTGGAATTACAGTCCACAACTGATGCAGTTACAGATTAGATTTGTTACACCAATTCCTGTAGGATATAATACAGATGGGTGAGGACACCACCGTAAATATATGTAAATAGCTCATCGTTGAATGTCTCTCTTGTCAATCATTTTGAAATTTGAGAGGGGAAAAAAAGTGAAACAGCCTTAGACTCACCTCTGCTGCTCTTGGTTTTTGTCCAAACTGCTGCTAACACAAATTTCATTTTTGCCTGTATTGTCAATTTCCATGTCTTCTCTCTCAGGTAGATACTCACAACTGGAGCTAATGGAGGGCAAGCTTCGATAGTGCCCGCTTTGTGGGTGAGAAGATCCCGGCAGCACTGTAAGGGGAGGGGAGGCCTGCTTGAGACATTGATAGTCTGGTGTAAATTCTATTAACGGCAAGGGGATATTGAGAAGAATGAAAAATCCATACCTTGTGGCCAGTAATGTTTGAAGGATCGGGCTGAGTGGAAATGTGAGATGGCATGGCCTTGCCTTGACACAGAGACTGTTTCTGTAAGTGGTTAATCAAGTGCTTGTCTGACATCTAGATTGCATTTTCTTCTCACCATTACTCCCATTTTTCCCCTTCACTGTAGAGAAGATGTGCTATCAAATGTAAGAGATGGTAATGGTAGTAATAATAGCAGTCACCAATCTGATATAGCTGCACTCTAAAGGGATTGAAAATTATGTTTTGTCTTAACATCTCAGTTTTCAAAAGACAAATGCCTTGTTTTTCAGTTCAGCAACAATGGCTGTGGCTGCATAGACATGTTTTATTCTCAGACTGTACAATCTCTTAGAAATTAAGGGGTGTTTGTGATGATTTGAGTTTTTGAATTGATTTGAATTTTGCATCTCTGCTGTGTTAAAGGGAACCCTACCATTTTATTGAGACCTTAAATAAAAGAAAAGGAGACATACAGCATATCTCCCTCCTACACAGCAGGCATTTTAAAATCCTCCTATAGAGCTACAATTTGAGACAGAACCAAGCCACTTAGTTTTTAGCTTAATAGGGTTGTTTCTCAACATATGCACACTAATGGAAGAGAAATAGGTGACATAAACAGAATGACAAATGCAACTTTTCCAAAGGTGTCGTTTTACTCTCTTTTGGTGGCCCACAAGGACAGATTCTCTCTTTAATGTGGATCATTCATTACACCATGATGCCATGGGCTGCTTGCACCAAATCTGTGCTTGACAGCGCACCAGCACAGACAAGCGACAGAAATGAGGCACTGCATTTGGTCAAGGCTAAACTAATTTAGGCTAATAATCCAATGATCAATTGCCCCAGGGGCCCAAAAAGCCCCAGGTTCACTATGTGGCAATTGGTTTGTGGCAATATGATTAATTGTAATTTGTTTGGTAATATGGAACTGTCATAAGCATCACTAAAGCACAATATCCACTCGCATGCAGAAGGGACTTAAGATGGGTCTTGCTTTGTTACCTAATTTTGAGGCCCTGTCTTGAAGTGGTGCCCTGTGTCAAATCTTTTAGGATATGTGTACTTACATAACTTATATTACTAATTTAATTTGTGTTTAATCAAATTACCACACAGCAAACCTGGGGCTGTAATATTCCGTAATAGAAATAGTGTACATGGTGCACAGGAAAGGGGTTGAATGTGGGGTTAATAGGAGCCCAGCAACTAATTTTTGTTCCAGAGCCCCCAAGCAGCTTAATCTGGTCATGGCAACAACCCAGGTAAATTCTCCAAATCAGTCATTAGTACTACACATCCTGCCTTCACTTAGTTGATGTTTAAGAGGCAATATGGGTGTACTACCTCCATCTAGTGGCCTGTTGTCTAGTGGTCGGTTTTTCTCAAAGGGAGGACACTGTCTCTGAGCTCATGCAGTGCTGACTCATACAATCATCCACCCATTTAATGTCCTTCAGAAATGAGTCCACCTCTCATACATATTTTACACATTTAAAAATGGTTTTTAAATATGTAATATTAACATTAGATCTCTTATAAAGATATTTTCACCTGATGGCACTGCTGTAAACAAATTTTGTGGTCATCATATTCTTATCACAGGTCTCGGCCTCACATAGAGAAGTCTATACAAGAGAATCTAAATGCTACAACAGAGCCTGTTTTGCTTTCATCTAATATCCCCCCCAATATAATCTAATGGCACTAGAGAATTGACCTAATAAATCACTAGGAACAATTACCTCCTACATCTATCCCCAGAAACCTGTATGGTTCCAGTGAGACAGCAATCTGCCAGAGGGCTACACATTGAGCTGCTAATTATGTTCCTATTGTATAACTCTGCACTGTACAGTAGAGAATAGAATATGAATTACAATCTACAAAAGCTCATTATATTAATTTTTTAACTTTCCATCAGAAGTATGAATGCAACTGAAACCAAACCAAACTCCATGTCGCGAGGTATTCCAGAGTCCCACATACATGACCTGTGTGGGCCAAACGTTTATTCTGACGTCCTTCACAGGGTTGGTGGATGTAAGGTCCCAAGGCTGCACTTATCCCACAGAGAAATGACACAACGGGAAGTCTGATGAGAATCTGCTAGAAGTCTTACTCCAGACCTCACCACCACCAAATAAGTGGATCAAACGCAACGCCGCCCTCTTATCACCACTTCCCCTGTCTGTTTGGTGGACTCTGGTATCTGATGAATCCTTATCGTAGCCATACAGTGCTGGTTCACATGTCATGTTATCACACAGGTCCCTTCCCCAGGGCTCCCACAGGAAGAGTCTGTTCCCAGGGCACCACATGCCAAGTATCTCAACTGCCTTACGGTGAGGAAAAAATGCAGTGTGGTCAAGAGAGGACTGTGAATTTAGGCAAGGTCTGTCCAATGTTTCTGTCACTGTGAGGGGTTTCATACAACTCAACACAAGTGAGAGCCAGTAGAGGTTAATTAAAATTAAAAGGTTAATTTTAATCATTTTAGTTGAACTTTGTTTGGTTCATTCTGGTTCTGAAAGTGCTCCAGTAGAAATTCAGATGCTGCAAATCAGCAACTGCCATATACTTCTAACAAAAATGTTAACACCAGTTTAATCAGTTTAGCTGGTCCAGTTACCCTAAAACTGACACTGTCATATAGCCAGATATCAGAAAGCAGCAGCATTATATATACTTGGCATCCTAGAAACAACATCTCACAATAGTTTAGTTTTAGTTTGTGTAATTTTTTAAGTTTGCGTATTGAATCATTTAATTACAGTGACAGTGATATACAGTATATAGGCTAAATATGGAAAATTATACATTACCTTTTGATTTAACATCTAGTTTGCAATATCTTGTTTTGGTTTTGATTGGCTAGATTTCCATAAATAAATAAATACGACTGCTGTGAATTTTTCACAGTTTTTTTTTTCTCACAAACAGCATGAGTCATATTTGAAAGCTTAATTACCTCTGTGTTTACACGAACTGGTGTGCATAATAATTCACCTTTTTAATTTAACAGCAGGACTAACTTTAACATGCGCACACTGTGTCACACCAACTCTTTCATAAAATGACTTTTCCCCTGGTGGCTAAGTGCATGCTTCATTGTTTGTTTTGGTGTTTCGGGCGAAATTAACATACATTTTGTCTTTATTTTGAATAGTTATTAAAATCATGGAAGGAGGAAGTACTGAGTCAGAGTGCGTGGGAGGTGGAGGGGGTGACCAGGGACTCCAGGCGCGTATTTCATAATCCTGAGCATGGTGACTCGCTGGGGACCTGCTGCTGCTGCTGCTGCGAAACGGCGCTGCTCCTTCGTACCGTTTGGACTTGTGGCAGAGATATGAATGAACCCTTTTTTACACTTCTTTAATCACACGTTGACCAGCTAAAGGAGACATGTCCGCTCAAGGATTGTTAAGCAGTGTTTTCTCGTGCTCGCTAAGCCCCAAAACTATTTCCAAGCGGAGGCTGAGGCAGACCAGGAGCTTGGACACGGCGTTGATGCCACATTATGGTACCGACGCCGAGGAGACGTCGTATAAGGTCAGTGACCTGATAGTTTCACGGTGCAGGTGATAGAAGTCGTTGTCAGAATAAATTGCCTCAAATGTCAGGCAGCACCCACAATTTATATAAGATCCGGTTGTGGACGTTGTTGGTGTTAAATGATTTCGATGACGATGATGGAAATGCGATTTTTCATAAACTGAGGGGGTTACAAGTGTCCAAAAACTTGGCTCACGTCACGAATTGATTCAGAATTATTACTTATATATATATATATTAATTGCTGTTTTATTTTCTTATTGCAAACACTAAGTTACCTTACGAATTAATTTAAGAATTAAAGCGCGAGACCTCAGCGCGGCTCAGCGTTGGACAATAACTGTACCCAGATTCCGGAAGTGGCTGGAATTCCCTAAAGGGTGATGTAGCCGAGTACAGGATTATTGACTTTGATCTTAAACGAGCACATTTTGAAACATTACTGTACATTTCGTACACGCAATTGCTGTTTTCTTTTGTGAAATGGGAAAGAAGTCCTGAGGAAATCGTTTCCAGTCTCCACTATTGCAACATCGTCAATGTCTCTGACTAACAATACAAACAATCCAGCTTTATGTGTAAACCCTTGATGCACTGTAGTTTTGTAGCTGCGTCACTGGACACCACAAATGATTCAACTCATTCCGTCAGATGAAATGATGTCAGCAAAAGCCTTTGCTTGTGTTAACTTGCTGAAAGAGGTGTGTCTGGAAAACTCTGGCGCATATGGCAAGTGTTTGGTTAGACTCTTAAAATAAAGCTTATTCTCTTACATCTTAATGAAAATTTTAAGGTGGAGTTCTGGAAAAAGTGTGAAAGAAGCTGTGATGGGTGTCGATTTAAACATTTCCTGTGCAGTAAAGCTTCCAGCCTGACAATAGTACAAACAACAACATTGTGAATCTGTGCATAGCACTTAGAACAGGAACAACACTCGTAAATAACACGTAGCCTAAAACCCCAAAAGTCTGAAAAGTTTTTTCTTTAATTCTGTTTTCATTTACGTCCCCTTTCACGTTTAAAAAAAATAAAAACATTCAATTTTCTAGATGTACTGTATTCATTAGTAGTCTCAGAGATGACTGTATGACCACCACACCATGTAAAGCAGCAGCACACACAAAAGTGCTGACTTGTCTGTTATAGTAGCCTTTCTATCACTGAAATAACAAATCACCTGAGTTATCACTGCATATCAGGGCCTGGGCATATGAAAAAGGATTACTATCCATGGTGTTCGTCTTCGTGAGGAGGTGCCTCACTATGTCATAGCAGAATGAGGAGGGAAAATATATAAGCACACATTTAAAATCCATTACAACGGCCATTTCTTTTGTTAGAGATGAATGTATTTTAGATTTATGGTAGTAAGCATAGTCACATGTTCATAATTTGAGCCAATCTGTACTGTTGTGCTTAAATTGGTCCTCATGGTAACACTGTTTGTTTAGTATAATGGAAATGTATTACAGACGTGACATTATAATAGGCTTGTAATGAATACCAGGTATCTGTTCTCTCTTAAAGTCATCAACAAGAACCAAGATCCTTCAGCCAGAGCCCTTAGAAATGTAATCACAGTGAATCTGAATGAAGCTTATTAATATTGGAGACAGCTCTGTGTCAGAGAGGATATTTAATGTGATTTATGACTTTGGGGAGTGCTTGCATGCTGCCTACACCATTATGTTCAGAGAGCTGCACTACAGTTGGAAAATGTTACCTCCACTGCAGATAACAACCTCAGACACATTGTGAAAATGTGGTTGTTCTAGATATTCTCATTAATCCCTGATGATTTTTACCACTACTAACACCTTTTGGGGTGTTTGTAGACAGTACAGCTCTACTACTGTATCCTAGAGCTCCAATATGCCACTGAGAAGAACTCCTGCCAGTTGAGCTGAGGTCTGAGGTGTGAGATCCTTCCTGTAGATTCACGTGACCATGCTGTCGGCTTAAACTGACAGCAAGTAAGTGCCTCACTGTATGCAAACCTCACTACAAATCCATAATGAAAGTCGCATTTTCTGGCTGCGCAAATATCCAACCAGCAGGTCTTTCAGGGACAATAGTATCTAAGATACCGTCGCAACAACATTAATGAAGTCAGGCTGACAAAACAGTGCTGCACCTCCGCCCAACAGCCCCAGCTCTACAAGACTCTCCTTTTATGAGATGAACTATGTGTCTTGTAACTCAGACTGTCCAGGCCTCTTGTAAAAAAAAAAGTTACTGTATTTAGTTTCTTGAATGCCATCCAGTGTATATTTATTGTGCTTAGCCAAATGTAAATCACATAGGCAACCATAGGTTTTGAACAATACATACCTGGTGCCACAGCTTGCTAACGATGAGTCTACAATCAGTGGAAATTCATTATTGCAATGTGTTTGGTCTAATTAAGGTCTGTTGTTAGCCTAGTGTATGCTCTGATGTATGTCTGTGATGCATACGATTCAAATGATCACCAAGCACTAACTTATTGTAGCATGATCCTGGCATAAAAACACACCCTTTCACATGTATAAAAAGGAGTTTCAGAGTGTCACTTTTGATCTATGCTCTGATTGACCTTGTATTTTCCATAGGTTGAATACCCCTGTGCTGTATTAAGAGGTGTACTCACTCAGGGTCTCAGTAGTCTGAGCTGAGATGGAAAGCAGAGACATCTGGTTTACATGAAGAAAGCCTCAACTCTTATTTCTCACAGTAGAGCAGCATGACCTGATCCTTGGCTACAGTCCCTCAGGCACATATTTCTTCCCACAGGAGAATGTCCGTTTGCATGGCATGGAAGTAAACCTGCTGGCTTGAAACTGCAGCACCATAGCATCCAGTTTGTGTCTGATAATGGGAAAATAAACAGTGGTTTTAATGTAAACATAGGTGGTTGTTGGTCATTATCATTGTGTGGTTACATAACTGACTAACAATATATGATCATCTTCTCGTAAAGGGTATTCCCAGCCTCAATAGCTAGAGTATATGTCTTCACTCCAGTCAGAAAGTGTTGGCGTAATATGGTGTAAAAAAGAGTTAGTGTTTTAAGGTGCCAGTTAAATTGATAGTCTTGGCTTTAATTATATAGGCAAATTGTCTGTCTTTACTCTTCCCCAGTTCTCCTCAGTTTGTCACACTCAACAGTGCAACTTGCCATCAAATGAGATCAATATGTTTAGTGGAGAACATTGCTTTAGGCCCAAAATGCAACGGACACACTGGATTGTGGGAGAGGAGACAGAGCATGGAGCAGTGAAGGTTTTATGAGATTAGGTCATTATGGAGTCTTTTGGTTTGGAGAGGACATACATGCAAGCTTCAAACTGGCTTTTAAGGCAGCATTAACAAAATGTACATTAAAGTTAATTCAAGGTATTTCCCCAGCAACCTGCAAAACATTTGATCTGCACTGATCTCCTGTATACATCCCCCAGCATAGTGCACTATAGAACTGATCTTGTGTGTTTTGGATGCCTTTGAATATCATGACAGGGGGCATGACTGCCCCACTGCAAGTCAATTACTGTTTAATATGACTGTTGGAGCCCTTCTCTGATCCACATAAGTGTCTAGCATTGGTTACAGTCATGTTTAGGATTCATTTAAACTGGTTCTGCATTTCATTTTGGGCTGTTATTGGACTGTAGCTTCTGGATATTCTGAAAATATTGCCTTTCGGTTAAATCCCTTATGTAAAAACGTATTAGCTGTCATTCAGTGTCTTTTTCTTTTCCTACATTGTGTTTTAATAGTGTCCACATGCCAGACAAACTCCTTACCTTTTCAGGTTACAGAATCAACTGGACCAAAAGTGTTAGCACACCTGGATAATTTCCCATTTAAAATCTCCCCAGAATAGGGGTGGTTGATAAGGCCAAAATTTCCTATCATGGTATATGTAATTTTCTATCATAGTAATGGTATATAGGTACAGTAATTCTCTGGGGGGGGGGGGCAAGACAAGGACAGGGGGTATTATGGGGAGGGAGAATCCTGGCCAATTCAGTACTTTTTATGTATATTTTTTGTATTTAGATATTTCTTTATTCGGTCTGTTTATTATTCTATTTAGATATCACCTCTGTGCCTATTACTTTATTTAACTTCCTAATGATTCTACAATTGTAAGAACCATGACAATGAGTTTTGAATGCACAAGTGAAATGTAGGTGAAATATAACTGCTCAATAAAAAAAGACATTTGGGAATAGTGTCCACACGAAATCTTCTCTGTGGATGATGGTGATTTTGAAAAGACTCCAGGCAGTGTGTGATGTGATCTTCATTCATTTGGTATAATGCACAGCCCTTTGGAGAAATAACTTTGTAAGTCACTCCAAACCACCAGATCACATAAACAACTTTAAAATATATCTCGCTCAGGTTTCTCTTTGGTACTAGTGAATTGCAAGAACTTACAAAGCCTTTAGAGGGAGCCATTCATCATTCTGTTGTTGCAATGTAAAGACCAAATGAGGACATTTATCACTGGGACAAAGATTAAGGGTAGACAGTAGGTAGTACCCAAAGATGTGTCCACTCATCTTGTATCAAGCAAAATTCTTAAATTGTAAGTTTTATAAAATATACACGACTATCCTGTTATTGTTGCTGTTATTTATACTAGCAGTTTTAACATGGTACATATAGCATGTTATGTCCACATCATATTTTGTTGTGTGCTAAAGAGGCACTGGCTTTTGGCAGCATATTTCAAATGCCATTTTAATCTGATTCTCATTCCCTTTATGTCAGACTGGAGGAAGCTGAATTTATAGTTCTGTGGTAGATGGAAAGATTGTGATGTATTATTTATATGTACGATGACAGCGTTTCTCTGGGCATCAGAATCATATTAACCCATGCAGGGGTTTGTTGATTCTGAATGTTTATTCCACATGATAAATGAAATGTAGCGTTAAATGTACATTCTAATTTCAAATGCTAGTAAGCAATAATTTGATGGTGCAGAGAAAGAAAAGTTTGAGAGTACTGTGCTGTTGGAGTATTTAGATGGAATGTAATCTGCATTCCTCCAAGCAACATGGAGGAGAGACGGTCTTAAGGAGAAAGAGCTTGGAGGAAACTGAAAACTTGAATCTCACAAAAGGAAATGAAGGAAATATATTTCAAATAAAATCCAGCTTCTTTTGAGAAAACTGGAAAAGTTAAAAAGCAACAACAGTGCTGAAAGTACTGCTCGAATTAAAGTATATAACAACAGACACTTACACAAATATTTTGACTGAAGTGAGTAAGGTTTCTGCCACCATCCCAAAATAATGGAGGTGAGGATTAGTGTGCAGAGGTCAACTAAGTTCAAAGCCCCCAAAAGGGATTCATCTTGGTAAGAAACGCTCTATCACTATGCTTAAGTTTGTATTGTGTGCAGCGCTAACGTTGCGCTCAGCAGCTCAAATACATTAGTAGCCAGCAGTGGCGTGACTTTTCCACTAGGTGGGGCTACTAAATCTTGGCATGCTATCTGCCATACTGTCACGTAAAAATACTATGCTGAGAGTCTCTACCGCATTTGGGTGTCATTTATGGGCGCGCTGCTTCTGTCCTATGTTGTCTGTGTCGGAGTTTGACACACACACACACACACACACACACACAGACAGACAATTTACAACCACGAAAAGCAAGCAGGCTAGCTAAAGCTTTATTTATGCTCGCGTGAGCAAGCCGCCGTAGAGAAACCAAACCACATGATGTGTTCTGTCTGTCTGTCTGTCTGTCGGTCTCCTTCGCTCCGTTTAAGTACTTCTTCTTGCTACTTGGGCAGTGTTGCCAGGTTGGTTCAAAAATGGAGATAAGTGCGCCCTTCGGCGAACACACAAAGACTGGCGGCAGCGCTCTTTTATTAGTCATCGCACGTTTCTGTTATAATGTATGATTTATCTGAGAGTAACAACTTAAATGTATACACACAAACACACAATAACATTAACTATTTTTCATTAAAATGTGTATTTCACAATTGGAATTGCAGGAGGGGTGGCGCCCTTAATGGACAACAAGCCACTGGTAGCCAGTCCAGTAGTTTGTTTGTTTTTGTTTGTTACACTAACGTTACTGCGCCTCCATAGCAACGGTGGCTGAGGCTCATGGGTATTGCATTTAAGGCGACCCGCCGTTCTAAAAATGTGTTTTTTAGTAAACTGGGTGGAGTGACCCTTTAAAATGCTAACTATACACACTAATCAGATCATTCCTGCAGCTCTACCAACACACTGTGCTACTCCCTGTCGAAAAATACACGACTGAACCCTGCGTGTAAGTGGTGTGTAGCTAACGGTACTTCACTTAACGTTACAGGTAACGACATCTTTCCTTCCTCCTCTTCCTCATGTGTTCCTTCTGCTAACTCACTGACCCGACGCTGAGAGCACTGACCCCTACCGTCAAACCCTCCCAATCCATTTATCAGTGGTCAAGTTGCTCATAGGGACTTTGTCTCTCACCGTGATGTAAATCAGTCGCTGAACTTGTTCCACTTTTAACTGCACGTTGTGTGAGACCTGCTGGATCCGGGCTTAATCTGCTGGCATGTGGACTTAATGTGGGGCGCGTCGGCTGGAGTCAAATGGCGTCGGTTTATTTGGCAGTGAGTGGTGGTCTTCACGTTTGAGGGGGGGGACTCGTGACCGGAGTGTTTGTAATGGGGGAACCCCTTCTCGAGCGAAGCATCATCTGTCTTGTGAGTAGCTAGCTGTTGTTGTTTTGTCTCAGTAACTTGGCGGTGTGAATAACGAAGTTGCTGGCTTTCTGAAGGCGTCCCCGTATCACACATAGTTCACAAAAGTGGAGGAAACAATTAATACAAGTTGACAAAAACACAATGACATTAACATAGGACATGTACGTTATGCTAGCCAGACTTTGAAAAGTATTGAAACAAAAGCCGCGGAAGAAGCAAACGTTTAACCCCGTACATTGGTGGTGGTGTGATTATAATTCAATATCTTTATTTTATTCAATGATAATTGATTTGAACCACCTCCCTGGTCAGCTCATCAGGGTAGCACTACACTACACTACTGAGATCCACACACATGCATCTCCACTTCTTCCCACTGTGTCATCACCAATTGGTCAACATTAGTAGTTTATTATTAAGCTAGCCCTCCAAGGACCTTTTGTTAATAATAGAGATTTGCTAATTGTTGTATGACATTACCTTGAAAGCAAAGGAAAATAATATTAGATATCTACAGTTGTATTTCACAGTCTGTGTGCTCTGTGGGGCTCATTCATGTATTCATTTATTTTAATAATAACAGGATGTGAGTAATTGAATAACTTTTTGTGTTGCTGCTGGTCGTTTCCGCGTTTTAATGGACAGTCCAATGTTATTTTTGTTTTGTCAACACTTACAGGCATACTTGTAAAAAAATAATTACAACACCAAGAGTAAAATCTGTAATCGAGTTTAGTTTTTAAACATCTAATGCAACAAATTTACTGTAGAACTCTTTAAAAAGTGTGTTAAAGGAGTGTAGGAGCTCTTGTGGAAAACCCTTCCCACAATGCCCCATTGAATGGCTTCCTGAGCACTGAGGGATATTTATCACCTCCCTGGATCTAGTTCAAGTGGGGTTGATTGGTGTAATCTGAGCTTTCAGTCTCGCTATTTTGTATGACCTACCTTGCATGTTTCCTCTTATTGTATTCCAGGGAGCGCTAACAAAAGCTTTGTGTTTCAACAAGGCTTTGAATTAAAGTTAGGTACTGGACAGCCAAAAAGAGTGCACTTTACTGTGTCTTCACTGAAACAGGAGAGGGTTGAGATACATTATCAGTTGATACTTTTTAATAGGTATGCTTTCTTTGCTGCTGGATTTGTTGTAACAGTATATAAATACGTGAATGAAAATAAAAAAGGAACATTTCTAAAGTCTAATCCTTGAATTGATTGATCATTTATATTGATAACATTTTTTTGTGTTGTTCAAATGTCACAAGACAAACAACAACACCAAAAAGGCTTAAAGCACTGCTAGGCTTCTTTGTGTAAAGTCAAATGGCTCATGATGTTGTAGAGAAACAGCCTGGAAAAATCTAGTATTTTCATTTTAAGATTATAGACCGTTGCAGTCATGAGGTTAGTGTGATAAGAAACAGTAACTTCATCCAGCTTTAACAATGACTGCTTCTGTAACAACTGGGAGCAGCTGTTTGAGTCTGACTTGTTTCCATTGTGACACATAAGAAAATATTAGGGTGTTATGTTAGAGGAAGCCATCCACAAGTTTATTAATTATTTAATTAATTATTATATAGAAATATATGTATGCATTTTTTTATTCTCTTATCCATCTTCTGACAATTATACTGTCATAAGAAGAAATAATGGATACGTGACTTCGTACCCAAGTGATTGTGCACTCAAGACATCATGTCTGGACATGATACACTCAAACCTATCATTATGGAATAGCTAAAGGGCTATTGCATCAAAAAGCTACACACAATACTTGGAATTCCACGAGCAAAGTAGTTTTCTTGGATTTGAGGACATCACTGCACTGACGGAGAGAAACTGTGGGAACCCAGCTGACCCTCACATCAGATAGGGAGAAAGTTTCCACTCCCATAGAGTCACACAAGAGGAATGTCTGAACAAAATGGTTAGATTACAGCAAACTTGACTTTATTTTGATGTTGCACTTTTGTGTCCCCGATCATCTGTTGCCATGCTTAAATGATGTCGACCTAACTAAGGCAAAATAAAAAATAAAAAATACATAAAGGGGTAACAGTTGTGTGTGCCCTCCCTCCCAGAAACAGAAATAATTTCCAAATATTAAAAGTAAGGCTATAAATAAGCAAGAATTATGACTATGTGACGCACATAAAAAAAGTCAAAAGTAATGTAAGATTGCCGAAGCAGAGAGGAGAGGAGATGCCTGATAAGGCCTGTCTGACTTAGATGTTGCATTTATAATCATGGAAACTAATTAAGAATGAGTGGATTATTTTTCTAACAAAGTACAACAGAGGGTATAGTTTTTATTTTATAAAAGTGAGCCAGCTTCGTGATATAGGAAAACCTGATTTAAATCCAAAGATGGCTGGCTAACCCACTGATCTCGCTTTGTGGTACAGGCCCCAGGTCTTCAGCTGGGAGGATATTAGTAGCGATTATTTGTTGTATGTCATACAAAAATGTCACTTTGTTCCAGCTTTTAAATTGTGGGGATTTCCTGCCTTATGTTGTCTTACGGTATATAACAGTAAATCTTTCATTTTGGTCAGATAAAACAAGCTGTGTGAGGATATCTTCTTGGACTTTGGGAAATTGTGTGTTTTCTGACATTTCATATGCCATTTATATGATTAATCGATCATACAAGAGAATATTTGTCATTCAACTTATTTTCTTGCTCATAACGTATAGTGTCTGCCTCTAAATCATGTTTTTGTGCAGTTCAGGCATTATTCTCTTGCTACCAGCACTGATAGTGGACAGGATTTGCCGACTTATTGCTGATTATTTCCCACTTGGTTCCCAAAAAACTGGGTACAGGCTAGTGACCACTGCCTTTGTTCAGTAAACATATGGCCAAAGAAAATTTGCTTGTCATATCACATTCTCTGTACATATTCATACTGCTTTTTGTCACACTGAATATGTACTAGAAAATAGTATGCTACTGTAGCACAATCCTAATTCTCATTTAATGGGAGTGAGCCACTTTAGTGTAAGCCTTTTCCTGATAACGAGTTACTAAGCCTCTTTGGAACATGGCTCATATGATTGGCTTGACTGTACTGGCTCAAAGCACTGTAATCTCCAGCATGGAGATGCTCAAAGGTTGAGGATTTCAGATCAGATTATTTGCTCCGTCATAAGTACAGGACTAAACCTTCAGAACAACTCCTCTGTAGCAATGTTAGCAATGTTTTATGGAGTGTTTTTGATTTATATAGATGAAGCTGAGGTATTTCTCATTTAAGAGCTTATGTTAAAGTGTGTTTACATTATTTTTATATACAAACATATTTTGCTACTTGTAAAATAGGATCTATATAATCAGTAGTCTTGCTGCTTTCTCTGGTAAGAAAACTGATTCATCTTTTTGTTTTGCAAATTACTTAAAATAATTCCCTCACTGGGGCACAGAAGTCCTGCCAGGCAGTATTACTAATATCAACAACTCAATTCTCACTTCTGCAATCAGAAAAACACATTTGTGTTAGATTGCATAAAAAGTACTGCACAGATGTTGCATGCTAACATCAGTACCATTTAGACATCTCTGAAAACAACCAGTCTTCACAGTGTTAGCTGTCAGTTTCTGTCATGTGAAACAGCAGATGATTAATGTTGTCATGGTTGTCAGCTCTCAAGTGAAGCAAAGGTGTCTGTCAGTTCATGCAAACTGAGGGTCTGTAGAGGGTGTGATTGGTCATGAACTTTGAAAGTGACAGCAATGATAGATGCATCTAATGTGTTGTGTGGATACCTGTGTGTGTGTGTGTGTGTGTGTGTGTGTGTGTGTGTGTGTGTGTGTGTGTGTGTTTGTGTGTGTCCTCAGGGTGACTTCACCTGGAACAGCGAGTCAGGACGTAGCGTTGGCTTGAAGCCCGTTCCTCTGCAAAGCCTCTCAGAATTGGAGAGGATTCGTCTACAGGACGTGGCCTTCAGGCGACTGCTGCGGGATCGCGACCTGGGCTGCCACATCACCATCCCTAAATGTATTAAAACACGTACACTCGCACACACACTAACAGTCCTCTTCGTTATTCACCAAGTTGCTATTTTGTCCCGAGCAAAAGCTTGTCACAGCATGTATTCTGAACACATATGCAGACCAGCAAAGTGGCAGAAAGTGTTTCTCTTTCTGTTTCTTATATTTTATTGTACATGCATAGAATTCTTTCCCTTTTTGTGTAAAGTTGTAGTGCTCATGATTCATTGCAGTAAATGCTGGCTGCTTAGTTGATATCATGGTGTGAGATTGTCCACCTTAAACATACTTTAATGGGCTGTTTAATCGTTTCTTATTGTGGTTTTGTAGTCTTTTGTAACCTTAGTCTACTCCCATTCTATACTTTGAGACTGCCATTTGTGGTAGATGTGAACAAAAGAAAATAATGTTTGAAATGTGTGTTGTCAAAAGGCAGTTGTACACCTGTATAGGGGTTATGAATTAAGATTCAAACTCCACATTTTTGTCTTGACTCTTTATGAACAGTTTGGCTGCGTTTGTTTGCTCCCTTTGAATTGTGTAACCATTGAGGAAATGAGCCTAAGAATATCAAGTGGAGCAAGCAAGAGCAGGCGCATGTTAACTAGGTTTCTTTATTTAACCGTGACACCTCTGCCTCTTTTCAGATGGCCGCAAGCAGAAGAAGTCACTTAGGCGGAAGCTGGATTCATTATCTAAAGAGAAGAGTAAAGACAAAGGTAACGTGGGATGTACTGGACATACTCCAAACTCACTCAGTGGTATTATTGTTAGTTTTTCCAAATCACTGAGTCCTGTCAGACTTTTATTTCCCTCTAGTTTCTAGTCTAGTCAGACACTTGAAAAGACAGTCTGATCCTTTTGGCTGAAGCTGTATAGACTCGCCGAAGCAGACATTCTCAGCTGTTTATACAGTGATCAGAATCTACAGTACAGTAAAGAAGTCTCAGAGGGAGCTGTGATCTTCAACTGCCGCACCCGCTGCAACAATTTAGCAGGAAAGTGATGTTCTCTGTCAGACAGGCAGTCGAGGGAAATAACAAAAACAATCTTAAGTGGTGGCTCATTCATTGCAGCCTATCCTTCGGCATGGCCAGCCCCCTCTTTCCTCTTTCCCCCTTTTGTTTACAAAGGCACTTCAGAAACTATGTGCTCCTTGACTCTGAATATTGAGTGTGCACTGCAGTACACTGTTCTTGGCATTTCTCTTCCCATATTTATTTTCAGCAGCGTTTATTTCAAAGTTCAAGTTTTAATATCAAGAATGAATGCAAACCCAACACAGTTTTAGACACTTTGTGCAAAAAAAAAAATACAAGATCAAAATGTTAAAATATTCAAAGTGCTGACATGACTGACACATCTGAAGAGTAATTAATTTCCCAGTTGACTTGGAGCCAACAAGATGAACTTTAAGTCTCCCTGTCTTGCCCTTCCCCCTCACACAGAGACGATGCCCCAGGCGTTTGGCATACCGCTGTCGCAGGTCATATCCAACGACCACACACACAAGCAGCGCCACGACCCCCCGCGGGGGGAGCACAGTGACCCCACTGAATTGATGCTATCCTTCCTTCACCTCACCTCCAGCTTCAAAAGGGCCAACAAGGAGCTCTCCAGCAGCAACTCGTCCCTTAGCTCCACTTCTGAGACCCCTAATGAATCACCTCTGCCCAGCACACCAGACCCAGCCCCACGGACACGCAGGAGGGTAGGCTTTTTCTTTTTGTCGATAAAACCTGACACACTGTTAAAGAGCAACAGGAAATCTGTCTTACACTTCGACACTAGATTTCTCTGGGAATTTGTGACCTTTTTTGGGTATTCACTCAGCGGGTGAATAATGCAGCCATTAAATGACTACACCACGTTTTATCACTCACAACACTGACTGTATTTGTTGTCACCCATTTGCTCGGCAGGGTGGAGTATCTGTGGATTGCATCACTGACCTTGATGATAACCAGTCTCGGCTCTTGGAGGCCCTCCAGCTGTCTCTGCCAGTAGAGGCAGCTGGCAACAGGAAGAAGCGCCATGACAAAAAGCTCAGCCTTAACCCTATTTACAGACAGGTTCCCAGGGTAGTGGACCTCTGCTGCCAGCACCTGGAAAAATACGGTACACATTATCAAATATATAGATAGAAATGTCCAGCATATCTCTGTGGAAACTTATGATTCAGTAAAAAATGGATGTTTCGTCATAACCTTGTGAATCATACAATTTGAATATTAGACACTAAGAGAGCACTTTCATCTTTGCGTAGGCCTCCAAACGGTTGGAATTTTCCGTGTTGGGAGTTCCAAGAAGAGAGTACGACAGGTACAGTTTCAGCTGGTTAGCTTTAACACACCTCTGCACTTTAATAAACTGTATCACCTACGAGCAACATTTTTGCTGTAGTAATTGTCACAATATCTCATCCAGCTTCGCAGGGAGTTTGACCAGGGATGGGAGGTACAGTTGGACGAGGAGCACAGTGTCCATGATGTAGCTGCGCTGCTAAAAGAGTTCCTCAGAGACATGCCTGACCCACTGCTAACAAGAGAACTCTACATGGCCTTCATCAACACAATGTGTGAGGAGCACACACAAGCAAAAAATACATGTCACCATTCTTCTGTAAAGTTTTCAGTTGTGTGGTGTTGATTTTCTTTTAAATTGCTGTCAATGTGGTGGCCTTTTTTCTGCAGTGCTGGAATATTCAGACCAAGAGAGCGCCATCCAGCTCCTGATATTTTTGCTTCCTCCCTGTAACAGCGACACGCTGCAGCGCCTCCTCTGCTTGTTGTCCACAGTGGCTGCACATGCCGAAGACAGCCTGGACAATGAGGGACAGCAGGTAAAGAAACTATTCCCTGTTTTTATGGCAGCGTAAAAAGCACCTGCTATTTTTGTGACCTGTGACAAGATGAGATTTGCATACACATGAGGTAGCACAAGACAAGGTGTTGATATTTTAGTTAGTATTTGAGCCTTTGACATTGCATTGGGATTAAATGTGTGTGGACCAGCTCTGTTGGCAGTGTGTCACACTTGTTGACACTTGTTGATTCCATCAGCAAGTACAAAAAAATTGTTAAAGAAATGAGCAGCTATCGCAGAATAATGCTGCATTACGTAAATAAACTGTTTACAGCCTTAATGTGATTTTGATGAATCCCAACGGCCATCGGAAGGCAGTAAGCCAGATGTCGTTGTGTAGATGTCACATCTGCAGCCTCTAATTTGAAGAAAGTGCTGTGCCAAAGCGCAGCGCATTATGCATGATGACCCATTGTGAGTGTCTTGATTAAATGATGCAGAACCTCCACTAACCACCCTGCTGCACAATTGCCATAGTCTTTGCTGTTTAACATGGGCCCAAAGTCCCTTTTGTTGTAATGATCATCTTTTTCTTTTATTAATCTTACTTTTTGACCACGAATCGTCACAATGGAGATGAATCGCTTCCCACGGATATAAACCCAGTTTATTCTTGGCCTCTGTCCTAGAACATACAGTACATACTGTAACAGTGAACTAGAGGTCCACTTGGTCTCTTTGAACAAAAGAAGGGAGAGCCAGCCTTATTGATGGTGGCAGGGCTGTGTTAGGTGCACATTCCCAACATTTCCTGGGTGCCAAGGAGGGTCTGTCTGCAGCAAAAGAGTCAGACTCTTAATACGATAATTACTCTGTGCGTGTATTCATTCCTGTGTCTGAGGACATGAAAAGAAAATCAAGGGTAATTTAGCTTGATTGTTCACTTCCATATAAATCATTGCAGTCTAGAAAACATTTCTTGTAACTGCAGGGGTCAAATTTGGGTAATCACAGATCATCATTTGGCAGTAGAGTGAGAGGTTTACTAGCAAAGCTGAATAAGATTTTGTTTGAACCTGAAGATTATTGGTTAGAAATAAAATTTTAAGAAATCTTGCCATGTAGAAGGGTTGCTGGAATGCTTACATTACTGTAGCTGAAGAACTGTCATCCATCATATCAAAATATCCCGTGAAAGTGTGTATACAAATGTGCATGTTCAGTAGACTGTCCAGACGAATACATTCTGTCTTCTGTTTTGTTTAGAAAGGAAACAAGATGACATCACTCAATTTAGCTACCGTCTTTGGGCCCAACCTCTTACACAAGACAAAAAACTCAGACAAAGAGTTTGCAGTGCAGAGTTTTGCCCGTGCAGAGGAGAGCACGGCCATCATCGGCGTGGTGCAAAGGATGATTGATGCCTATGATACACTATTTATGGTAAGCCATCTTTACTGCAAACCTAAAATCTTTTAAAGACAGCCCTGGGTTTAATCAAACAATCTCAAAGTCTTAGTCAGGTTTTCTGTTGGCAAAAAACTGTTTGTGGGGAATTCTTAAGTTTAATAGAGCGGAACCACCTAATAAAATGAAAACATTAGCTTTATAGGTTTTGAGAAGGACTAAGCTTTTACAGTCAGTTATAAAACAAAGTAGTATCCCAGTAAAACACAGAAATTCATGCAATTTGTTTTTCTCTCCTGAACCAAATGAGAAGCCTCACTGGAGAGATTAATAAGTGTCATTCCAGCATCAATGATGGGGCAGCAAGGCCAAGATCCTCATCTACGTTATGTTTTCTGCTTTTCACCAGAAACTTAAGTGCAGATGCATTTAATTGGAGTGTCTGAAAATGATCTGTTAAGGAAGCCAGAGGGCAAAAACAAGCCCATCAGACATTTGCTCTGCGTCATTAGTTCTTCTATTCTAAACTGCTGTTAATTATTTTTGCCTACAACACAACATGTTGTCTCTGCTGCACATTGCATCATAGACGCTATGTAAATACTGGCAACTTAAAATTGTGGGTGTTAAAGAGCAATCTATCGAATGTGGTAAACGTTTTGAAAAAAGACGCTCTGGTGATAATGCAGTTTTTTGTATGCAGAACAGAGACATTAACTAGTTAAAATAGACGTGTGTATATTTCACTGTCATTGTTTGGTTCAGTTAGAGTGTGATTAATTAAGGCACAGTGAAATTAAGGTAGCAAAGCATACAGGTGTACAGTTGTTATCCTTTCTATGAGCTTCAGTGAAACAGAGTTTTCATTCTCGCAGGTTCCTGCTGACCTGCAGAATGAGGTGCTGATGAGTTTGCTAGAAACAGATCCTGATGTTGTGGACTACTTACTGCGGAGGAAGGCCTCTCAGTACTCGTGAGTTTCCGCCTTTTGTCTCACTCTGTGCGTGTGTGCTGTCCCTTTTGTTTAAGCCTTCAAATGATCAAAATGATCATTGTCTTCATGGTATTTATTGTGCTTTTGTCTCTTCAGAGAGCCAGGCCTCCTTAGAGCAGAAGAGCCCTTCTCTCGGACTGAGAGGCGCTTATCCAATGACTCCATCAAAGCATCTAGTGGAGAGGTGTCTCCCTATGACAACAACTCCCCTGTCCTGTCAGATCAACTGCTGTCTAAATACCCAGAAGACAGCAGTCCACTCTCTGAAGTCCCCAGACTTTGTGGCCATTACAAACTCAGTGGCCATTCTAAAGACGGATCTGGCAGCACCTCTCCTACACTTTCTATGGACAAAGGTGAACAAAATTCATTACAACATATACTTTAGTGTTATAAAGTATAATTTAAAGGAATAATTTGACATTTTGGTATTTGCTTTCTTGCTGACGCTTAGATGATTGATATCACTTTCACATCTGATAGTATCTGTAAGTGTGTAGCTGGAGCCAGTTAGCTTAGCTTGGCTCTGTCCAGTCTTTATGCTAAGCTAAGCTAACTGTCAATAATCATCTTAAAGAGAAAAAAGTGCAGTGCCTCTTGTACTTGGTGTAATGTCATTTAAACAAAGATAAACTTATTTTGTTATTTTGTTTTCAAAAAACAGTGCCTCTGTGGCTGAGACTTGTTGTTTTTGAATGCTAACAATAACAATGCTAAATTGTAATCTGCTTACTCTTTAAAATGCTACTTTATCTTTGTTAAATACTAGTTGTACAGTGGTAATAGTGGTAGTAGTAATCATTTATCTTAGAATATGGTTAGAGTAAGTAAGTAATCCTCTTGACGCCTTTGTTCTTGTTAGAGGCCTCAGATGATCATTTCTGGGACACCTGGCATGAACTGTTCTGCAAGGATTTTACTGGCCATCATATCACTGGTAATAGAGTCCTCTGTACATGTTGCTGCAGATGGTCTTGAGATATGCAATGAATGCTGGATGTTAATGAATGGTTTCTCCCAGGCTCCCTTGGAGACGTGTCGGAATGTGAGTCGTATGGATCATCAGAGGGGCTGAGCAGTCGCCAAGGTAACAACAAGCTGCCCGTCAGACCAACACAAACCTCATTGGGCGTGCTGGAAATTAGGCCACACCTCCCAGTGACTCGCAGCAGCAGTGGTCCTCATGACCAGAGAGGACAGAGACGAGCGCAATCATCATTACATCAGGGATTGAGTGGCCAATCAGGAGCCCTCAGCTCGGACAACTTAGCAGAAAGGACGGGACACCCTGCATGTCCATTACTTAAGGTCAGGACGAATAGTTTGTCTCCCCTTCAATACTCTGGACAGCTGAGGGAGACCCACATTTCTCACTCCACACCCTCCCTCTTCACGTATCAGCTCGACCCCCAAACCCCACAGCAGCCTCAGCAAAGCTCTGCCCCCCGGACTGTAGATACTGCAGATGCCTCTGGGCCTGGACAAGAGAAAGGCCCCGGTACATCGAACTGCCAGAAGGAGAGGTGGCATATATGGCAGATACTGTCAAAAGACAATGCAGACGCCTTGCCTGAAACCTTGGTGTGATGCACCCTTTGACTATGTTGAACTATACTGATGGCTTTAAGAGTCATTCTGCTGTCACATCGTCAGTTGATTAAATGCTACCGTCCATCTGTATTTGCGGTCCTAGTTAGCGTTTCTCATATATAGACTGATGGAACTTTACACTGTTTCTTAGGTGTGTTGCTATGTTGCAGTGCTGTTTAACTGTATATAAATTAATTTTGTTGTGTATATAAACTATATGCGATATGAAATGTTTTCTTTTTGTAATGTTGTACTTTATTTTTTGTGGTCATTGAATACATAGATATTGCAGCTCAAAAACTTGTATTTAGACTTGAATGTCATAATTAGACTTGAATGATATTAATGCTTAATTGGAAGCCATGAATGTGTTTTTAATGTTGAATGTAAAACCTTGTTAACTTTCAGTTTTGTTACAGGCTCCAATTATGTTTTGAATGTGGGTTATTACACTATATTTAGTGTAGCTAGAATTTCATGAACTTCTGCTTATGTACACCCCTACTTTTTGTGTTTGAGATGCAGGAATAATGCTTAAGCAGTATTATATACAGGGATATTCTGTATATTATTTGTAAATTTGCATTACTTTGTAATTTAATGAGAAATTATTACACTTGCTTTTTGTAGTCGCCACCGAATAAACTGACTGTGATAAGTTTAATGGAGATAAAACAAATATAAATAAAACAAATCTATCTGATACATTTAAATTCAATGAAAACTAAACAGAACTCATTTCTACAGGATTTATTGTTTCCATAACTTTTCCCATTTCTAGCATTATGTAATTACCTACATCATAGATTTGATGTACATCATAAATTAATGTAAAAGTCAGTAGGGTGCATGTTGAACTCCTACAGGGAGCCATGTTTTGTGATGCCAGGTAACAATCTAACTTGACCCTTGACCCTTTCCCCAAGGAGTTAATTTAGGAATCAGCATGAAGTTGAAAGCAAATGGTTACTTAACGATCGTGGGCACTCAGAAGACAATGAAACAATTACCTGAACTGGCCACAAGAGGGAGGCATAAGACCAGGAAAGGATCTTCTGTTTCCTTACCTCCTCAACATCTAATCCTTGTGCATTGTGGACATAGAGTGGGTTTTAACGACTCATTACACACTGAACAGCTATTAGTTAAGTCTCATTCCTATTAGACGCCTTTTCCCACCGTGATAGAGATGATGGTGATTTCATGTGTTATGCATGATGGCTTTTTTTGATGTTTGTAAAGATCTAATTTTACACTCTTATCTTGTATTGCTTCCCTTGAAGAGAACATTTTCTTTTTATCAACAGTAATCTTGCTGTGAATGAAAATAAGAGGTCCGAGTTTAGACAATAACAGTAACATTTACCACTAAAACCTTTAAAGTACTGCAATTGCAAGAAGTACTCACAATAAGTATGCAATTATGCAGGAAATGGCTACCGTTGAAATCTGGTACAGATTACAGATAGTGCATAAAAATCTGGGACTGCATATCTGAGGATACAGCAGTGCTGTTAGTTGCCTTAAAGGGATGGAAATGATTGATTAGCAGATTGCAGTATAAATTTGTGTTTTAAAGTAAGTCATCTGATTATGTTTTGACAATAAACGTCCTCGCCCTGATAATAAACTCTTCCCTTGCCTTGTTAAGCAAACCCGGGGGATTTCCTCAACACAAAGATTTGTGGTTAAACTTTCTAGGCCATATCTGCCTCCGCAGCTGTGTGAGCCGAGCTGTGTTTGGCCACCACACAGTCCCATTCTGACGAGACCGAAGAGACAGAACAGGATGTCTGGATGTGTTTTACAGAGAACCACTGCCATTTGCCTATGCTTTTGCATCTGCACTGCAAATGTAGCCATCTGCCTTAACACTATTCGTTTCAATGTCCTAAACAGCCAGGAGATGCTTTTTTTTTTCTTCATTTGTGACCTGCCTCTCGAAAGCAAACAATCAAGATCAAATATTTAATTTCACATCTTATCTTTGCAGCACTGATGGATGTAAGTTGATCCCTTGGCAGAGAGCTGCGACTGCTCCCAACAGGGGGTCCATCCTGTCTGAGTCCGCTCACTGGCATCAGGAGCAGCTGCAGGGAGGACAGGGGAAGGTCACAGCCAAAATGAGGCTGAATGTCCAGAAACAAGAGAGCCCTGGCCCTGCTGTTTCAAGGTTGAGATTGATACACAAATCTCCACAGAGGAAAAATTGAGCTCAGTGGAGCTCACTAAAGTATCGGGTATGGCACAAAACACTTTAAAATCAAATGCTACAAAGCCTCAATCCATTTTCTGCCATTTTAGATACCAACTCTGGACTGCTTGCTGCTGTATCCTGCCTGCTTGTCAATAACTTGCCACACATCTCAAGTGCTTACTTACCGTAAGGATTTACTCCCAAGCTTATTGTTAATTTTTTATTTAACTTTATAACAAAAACAAGGAGTGTACCTTAAAGTCAAATACAATGCTTGCCATCAATCACTGATGCACCGTTAATGTGCTGCATTTACATTTTCAGAAGTTGAGACAAGAAGCTATTTTATGCTGATTTATGATTCCACTGGTCCTCCATTGTGTCAAAAAACGTATTTCCGAAGGCTTTGCTAGGGAGGGACAGTATACAGTATATGACAATAATGAATAAACACAATGCCCATCATTTCACTAATGGAAAAATGTGCAATACAATAGTCAGCAGCCTTTTAATGAATGCAAGAATGATACAGGACCCAAATGTCAATAATGGTGGCTTATAGGAGTTACGGTCATGGCTGGGTAATAAAGTTTATAGTTTTCAAGATTAAAGGATTAGCAGTGATTGCATTAAGACTCTCAGCTTTTGCCCAGTTCAACACTTTATAAAATGTGAAGTTTTAGATATCAAGTGTTTCACTGATAAGATGAGTTTAAGCAATTTGATGCAATTTTTGAGTGGATTTGGATTCTGAGCAACGCTCCCTCTCTTCTTCAAAGGGGGGGGGGGGGGGTTGAAGTAGTGCCTTCTAGTTAGATTTCTTAAATTCTTTATTTGATTTCAAGGCTTTCCTAATCGATTTATATATATATGTATCTGTTGGGAGATTATCAGGCAAGTACACTGAGAAACATTTTCTCCTCTCTCCTGTTTTTCTACAATCTCAGTGAAGCAACGCCAGATCTCTGTTTATGCAGCCCACAAAATCTTATTTGATTCACCCCATCTGCACTGCCGCATGCTCCAATTGGGATACATTTGATAAATAATTCTCATTTTGAAACAAGGCCCACATTGTACCCAGAAAACATGTTGAATTTGTTCATTTTGATGTTTGTGTTCAAATGATCAGTGTACACATAGGCTATGTGTTAGTGGACGCACATGTGGTTGTGCTGTCCCAAATACACCATGGCCTTTAGTGCGCATGTTGCCAGCAATATTTTCCTCTTCCTCTCCTTGAGTCCACATGATACAACCCAGCAGCTCAGTTGGGATGCAGGCTGTGTACTGGGTGGGACAGGGGATCAAGTAGGGTCAACCTCAATGTGTCAGTCCTTTGGCAGGCTGGGCAGTGAATCATTCGCTGTTTAAATTGTGTTAACAGCACACTTCAGGACAGGATACCAAAAGGCAGTTTTCAACAGGCAGTTTTGTTCAGCCTTCAAACTTGCGCAACAGACAGAGAATTATGTGGCTAAAACAGTTACTCCCATGCAATATCAGGAATTAGAGCATCCAGATGTTTTCCTCCAAAGCTCGCTCTTATCAAGCGTGTTTTATGGGACAGATATGAACACATACTGATTTTATCTCATTTCACATTATTATTATTATCTTTTTTATGTATTTTTTTGCTGACAGTCTAGTTGAGACTGTTGGCAAGTCCTTCAGCAGTCACTTAGCACATGTTCTGAGATGAAATATGTGTTTTCTGTCTGTTGGGATAAGGCTGTCAAGTTTAAATGCGTTGATTTTGCAACTGATAAGACGCAGTACTATCATGTGAAATGAGGTCCATGTTCAGGACTTGTCAGAAAAAGGGAGGAGGCTAATCATTTAAACATCAGTGCCTGTGGAAATCTCTGTTGTATTCTGTTTATGTGTTTTGTCGCAAAATATAAATGATCATTACCAGAAAATATTCAAGTTGTTCTTGGAGAAAAGCCGTCAGTTCTCGGCACGCTGTAGGCTAGGTTTGTTAAATTTCCATGTAATTCCCCTATGTGCCCTGATTGCAAGAGAAGCTGCTGCTTAAAGACTGTAGAAGACACATAGCATTAAATCAAGCCTCAAACATATAATCATGCTTTTATGCTTCAAAGAAAGTGCCAGCAGTTAATAATTAAGCAGAGGATCGACTGAGGTAATTATCATGGAGTGACTTCAAAAATGAAACAGCTCCAAGAGTTACAATGCAAACACAAACATGTTGGCGATATTGCTGTGTTTCTCATGAAAGAAGAAAGGCTTTAATCGGCACCTTTAAGATTTCACACCATTGTTGTGAAGAAGACAGTGAGCAGCGTAGAAGTTGGGGCTCTCTGAATTTTCTCCCCACTGTGTCCTTCGATTGCACTGCTGGCAGATTTTTGTCTTCTAGCTATCTTGGTTTCGTCTTAATTCCCTTTGCTCTTGTCAGATATGTTTCCAGAGACATGCTGATTTAGCAGATTCCAACAATGTGCTGTCTCATACTTGTCATTCTTTATCCTCCTTTGTTTTTTTGTCCTGTTACTTACCCCACAGTTCCCCCACTACAAACACATGTGATACAGTGCACTCATATGCAGAGGAAAAATATGTTATCCATTTGGTAGTAACCACGCTGCGCACCCTAGCAACCACCTAGCAACAACCAATAATGCCCCAGCAACCACTGAGAAAAGCTACCAACCACTAGAAACCATCTAGATCAAATGATTTTAACTTTGTCAGCACACATATGTACATTTTAAGCCTTTCTTTTAATTCTGACAATGACGTACACTGGTTTCTCAGATGTTTGTAAGATGCCCTCTGTCCCTCCCTCTGCCTTATGTAAGTCTCAGAGAACACACAGAAAACAAATGCAAAAAATGCATACATCAGTAACAAACTAAAACAGTAGTTTGAAATGGAAAGCAAAGACAGTCAAAACCAAGTGTTTAAAATGTCCTGTGTAAATAATACGATTGAATTCTAAAATCTTTAGAAGTTCATTCCAGGTTTAAGGAGCACAGGATTTAAAAGCTGTTTTTCCTTGCTCTGAGTGAACCTAACTTTTTTATCAAGAGTGAGCTGTTATTGAGTTGTCCTTAATGAGGATTGACTTTCCAGCAGAGGAGGCTGGTCCTTAGAGGCAGAGGAGGTTGCTCAAAGACGAAGATCTAAGTATAAAAAAAGAGTAATTGGTTGAAAGAAACCATTACCAAATCTCAGTATAATTTATAGAATATTTTTTCTCTCTTCTTTGGAAAAAAAAAATCCATTGTTGAAATTGTGATTGAAATGCTTCAACAGCCACACCTGCAGGGCAGGCAAGAGGGGACGGGGCAGTCTGTGTGAAGCGGTGGTGGGGGGCAGAGGAGGACGGGATTTCTTTTAATCAATTTTTATGTACTTACATCAATGTACATTTTTTTAATGCTAATTTGTTATTGGCTAAAACACGTAAAATGATGTACCAGCAGAGGACGTCCTCCCTAACCAATCAACAACCAGAATACAATACTGACATTGCGTTGGTCCAATGATAATTTCTAAATTTCATCTTCAATTCTCTACCACTGTATTGAACGTGAGTGTGACAAACTGGCGGTAAAGTGATCGATAGATTCATAATTTCATACTATTAGTAGTATTAGAAAATAAATCATATCGTGCAAAAATACTTTAAAACACACCTAGCTACACAGCTAGCTACAGACAACGCAGCAGTAGCTTGTTGTAGCAGCCCTGAAGGACTGCTGGCACACCACTTCTAAGTGAAGTAATTTTTTTAGAGATGTTTTTTAAAGTAATTTGCAATTTGCACGTTACAATTTATTTTCTAATGTGCCATGTTACTGTATGAAATTATTAATTTATCAATCGCTTTACCGCCACTTTGTCACACTGGATTGGTTTGGCCTCTTTTTACAGAGAAGGCCAAACTGTAGAGCAAAATGGTGAACGTTAAGACAGAACACAGCATCAAGGGGTTTGTTATAACCAGTCACCAAGTGTTTTGATTTAAAAACGTATGAAATTAGTTTTATCAGAACTGAGCGCATGCTTTTGAATGGTGCTGTGGTCTTCTGGGATCTTTCTGAAGCTGTGAGAGTTTTTGTTTCCAGAACGTCAAAGTGACAAGAATCTTCTCTGTAGTCCAAGTAGCATATTTCAAAGCAAGTGATCTGTAATTGTTCCATTGTTTCACTCTCAGCAGTGACGGCCTCAGTACTGAATAATGACTCGATAAAATAAAATGGTATGCACAAAGTAGAGATGCACAATACTGTTTGTATCATCCTGTATCATTCTTATCTATATCAGACGTGACTTGATGCTGCAGATCTACAGTAAATGTGTCAAATCTGTGTACACCCAAACATTTCGGTTAAACTGGCTGATCAGACTTCTGCTGAGGTTGATGTTGGGGGTTGGCTTTGCTGGAAATTTGCTGAAGTCATCAAACTCCATATACTGAAATGACTCATACTGTAAAGGTGTAATCATCCCACCTTAACAGGTGTGTGAAAAGTCCCTCTAATCCCCAGGTTTTTTTCCTACCTGGCCTCCTGATATGTAGACAGAGCCACGGCATCTTGAGAGCTGCGGCGAAGTCAAAAGCAAAAAAGCAGGCAGCCTGTGGAAGCCAACTTTTTTTAAATTCAAAACACAATCCAAACTACTCCTAAATTAGAAAAATGGAACTGAACCTTTCAATCCATGCTGATCTGTCCTAATAGACAAGTTGATTGTTATTCCTGGGGCCGGTAACTAGACAAGATGGCAGCCGATCCAATATTCCATCAGTCTTTCAAGCCAGATCAATTCAATGGATAGACTCCACTTTATTTGTTATGAATCTCCAATTACTTCTCCTCAACCTTCAGACCTTCAGCAAGACTCAAACTCGTTTGTCTCCAGCTGAAGAGAGTTTGAACTCCAGCCCAGCAACCTTGCAACTACTCATAACTCCCACTCTCTTACTGGAAGATTAAATCATAAGAGTTCCATTCAGGAGACGGCAGCAATGAAAGAAGAAATAGATCAAATTTAGAGGCTATATTTAAACGTAAAGCTTGAATATATAAAACAGTAAATATATCTACTTCATCCAGATCAGATCAGATTAACAGTCTCCATTATGACTATTATTTAAGTCCTCCTCTCAAACATGTTTCTTCTTGTTCCTACAGTTGGGTGTTCACTGTGCTGCATGATATATGTGAAGAGTTTGACACTAGAAGGCTGTTTTCACATTCGTCTGCTGAAAGTGGAAAGTTTCTATTGGCTCATTGAAAATCTGATTTACAGGGGTGGGCCTGAGTATGATTTGTGAAGTTTGAAGCCAATCCTGGTCCAATTTGCAATTTATACAAGCCCCAGTGCACATACACAGAGAATGGACTTAAAGTGAAGTAGGAGACATCTTGTGTCCAGCAGGAAAACTTTAGAAATTGACACAATTTGCATATTCATGGATTCAGGAATTTTTAACGAGCTAGAAGGGGGGGATCTTTAAGTTAAAGAACTCTGATCAGTTTCTGTCCATGAATCATCATCATCATCATCATCATCATCATCATCATCATCAACTTTAACCTTTCATTGCCATCTGTGCCCAGTCATCTCTGCTCATCCACCCCCTGCCTAGTTCCCCTTCTCTGCCTACACAACACTCTCAAAGACCCAAAGTCAGCAGTGGTGCTTTGAGCTAAGCACAGCCGCTAACATGGCTTAGCCTAAAGACTTTTTGGGTGGCATTTCTGCCTTTATTTGTTAGTAGACAGTACAGATGCAGACACAAAACAAGGGAAGAAAGAAAACATCAACAAAGGTCCCCAGCTGGAATCAAAAAGGGCACATTGCAGTCATGTGGTGCACACCTTAACCATTTGGCTCTCAGGATGCCCTCAACACTGAGGTAATGTTGAACGAAACTGTAGTACTATTCAAAGGTTTGGTTTCTAGATGAACATACTTTGGCCTGGAATTTAGCTGCCCCATAGGGCATAATATTGGCCATAATTGCTACCAGCATGCTTCACTCTGCTCTGTCATCCAGTAGTGTATAAGTTTAAAGATCTCTGCCACAGTAGAAACACAACAAAACGTTTAGAAGGATTTCTTGTGCTACAACTGGGGTGAATCTGTCTGTCGGTCTCTGTTCTCCTCATGACCTCTAAGCTCACCAGCTCATCTTCAGCAGCTTTCTCCTGGATCCACGCATTACCTGATAAATGGCAGAAGTGATGGTCAGGGACATCACAAAATGAGCATATGAGACTACATGGTGTAGCAGCTCAGTAAAAGATTACTGTTTGCCTTTGAGGTTCACTAGGTCTATGCAGTACCTGCGTTACCTGCTGTCATATGATATGTATAAAATCAGGGGTATAGAGGATGTCTGGTTGTGCAGAGCAGGTGTTTATTCAGTGTAATTGTGGGGAATTTGTTAGGAATTTTCCCTAGAGCTTTTGCACATGATGCACAAGCTTATTGTTCGCCTCCTTCATTATTCTATTATTTTAGTAATGAAGAGGTTTTGACTTTATTTGAGCTCCTGTGTGGTTTGTAACTCTGCTTTCTCGGATCCAAAAGACCTCCAGAGTGTCAGCTTTCTTATTTCTGGCTTTGTCGATTTCCAGATCTTTCCAATGCATTTTTCTGTTTAGTTTTTAGTGTGTGGCCTGGCCCTGACCTCTGTTTTTATCCATGCAATTGTTCTGTTTTTTTTTTTTTGTACATGTATGCACTATGAATGTTAATATTCAGCCATTTTATTTCATGAGGAGGGATATTCCTAGAGGTAAGGTTAGATCTCACTGACATTCTTGGTAACCTTGACTTTTTCCCACTTGAGGGATGTGCACCCAATTCCTCAAATTTGATCTCATTATTGCAAGTATGGAATTGTGTTTTCAGTCTGACTCATCTATCTCACAGGATGAATTCTCATCAGGGTGGAGAAAACCAATTCTCTCTTGCTTAATAATACTTTTTTTCCCCTTTGCTGCTCTCTGCCTGGCTGCTGGGGATCCTTAAGCTTGAGCCTTATTTTTCTCTGCTTGGTATTTCATTGGAGATACCTGTGGTGACGAAGAAAAGCCATACATCCCTATTATCTGATGCCGACTTACAAGATATCAGCACCAGGTCCAGCCCAACACACATTTTCATCCATCTTTTTACTCTTAACCTACACAACATGTAGAAAGCTACTCATTTATAGTACCAGTGCCAGTGATACTAGTAAAAGAAAAGTCAGATTCCACAATTTTTGGCTGATTTTCATGATAATACATGGGGATAATGGATTGCTTTCTCTATTATTCCATTCATGCCAGCTTGCACAATGGTTAAGTACTCTTCTCAGGAGCTTTCCATGCTCTTGTGTGAACCTGTAGAGCAGATGAGAAGCAGAATGTATGTCAGTGAGGTATGTGTGTGTGTGTGTGTGTGTGTGTGTACACACCCCGATGAAGGGGAGTGTACGTGCAGACAGAAACACCTTCAACCTCCTGTCTCCTGTCTGTTTTACCTCAGGGGAAGTACCAGCTGCCTTACAGTCACACTCTGTATTCGCCAAGTGTTTATTCAACAGACAGAGACACATACCACCGCAGCCATGGGGAAGCAGGTAAGATCTGATATAGAAACGTTTAGTGGCATCGGGATAAAAGAGTTTAATTAGCGCTAGGTCTCAAATCTTGCTTCTGTTGCACAAAGTAGCAATGCTAATCGGCTCAATTTCGGTCTGAGCAGTGGAACGATTGAGGGAACTGCTAGCACCTTTGTTTTGAGTCAGAAAAAGGGCCTGGCTGTGAGGGCCTGAGTCCTTGTGCATAAAGTTTCTGCTAAAGTTGAAGTCTTCTTGAAATACTTGGGTGCTGATTTCTCCTGCATGAGAACAACAACATACTGCAGTCTGCACGGTCAGGAAGATAGTAGAGACACACATGCATGGGTGCACAGGAGTGAACAACCAGGTTTGTACATGTGTTGAACACATGTTTCTTCTTCATGTGAGAATTTTAATTTAGAGGGGAGCCATATGTTGTCTTAACAACAAGTCCGGTCTTGTTTGCACATGCATCATATCTGCTGACAGTTGAATTTATCAGGTTCTCAAAAAAGAACTGCTGGCAAATTAGTGAATTGGCAAAAATGTAACATTTCCTGTGCAGAGGGAACAATTTGTTGTCCAAGATTTCCTGTATTTTGTGTATTTTTACAAGAAAGCTTATGATTTTCAATGAGCAGCATTATTCTTCCTCCTCACTTTTGTTTTGGTGAGAGCTAAAGCAATGCCATGCTGTTCGAAGAGAGAACAGAATGCGTAATTGTGCCAAATAACTGTGGATAGGGGACTCTGGCAAATTCATTTTGGTTTTTAGTACTTTCCTTCATGCAAGCATCTGGTTCTGCTATTGCTCTGAAACACCCTCCCTCCCTCAGTTTTAAGAGCCTGCAAGTAAAGTACGCTCTCATGGTATCGATCTTTTGTGCCTTTGGTATTGAATTACATTCATTCAGCCATCCTTTTTCATATTATAACCTGGACGGGGAAGACAGTTCATTTGAATGTATTGTCATTTCCTTGAGTGCTTTCAATGTGCGCTGATTTTTCGATCCGTTTTTTAAAATCTCACTCTTGCTCTCATTACACAGCTCTGTTACTTCAATCTTCATTCCAAATGATAAACAAAACCGTCTCCATCAGGTCAGCAGTGCCAGCTCCATCAGCAGCTGTGGGTTCTCCCAGGGCCTGCTTGTTGAGCCACTGCTGGTTCAGTCCCATTGTCAGAGCCAATAACTGTGGGTGGAAATGGCGTGCTTGAGTGTGTGTGTGTGTGTGTGTGTGTGTGTGTGTGTGAGAGAGAATATTATTTTATCAGTGATACCTCTGCAGGAGAAGTAAATGTTTAATCCATTTTAAACATGAGAATGTGCTTCACAGGCCAAGATTGAGGAATGTGTCCTACACTGTCTTGAAGGAATGCCTTGTTGACATGTAGATGAAGTGAGGATATATTTCATAGGACCACACTGAGCCAAGGTTCACAGCAAAAGCAGAAAAGTGATCAGTGTGACTGCCTCTGAACCTTCAGAGTATCAGCAGAGACGGGCCTTTTGTATCAACGTGCTTTACACATTGGTGGTTATCAGTGATAGTGCCAACTGCAACAGTGACAACACTGTCTGAAGTGCCTCATCCTGAGCAGATAGTGTTTTGAAAACATCCCTCGGCCCGGATGCAGCCGACCCAGATCACAACAGCTGGGCCTCTGCCTTTGGCTCCTGACAGTCTCCTTGGACACATGAACACAGCGCACCACAACAGATGTTCAGACCTCCTCCAGCATTTCGTGGTGTAGGAGGGCTGAGTGTAGTGACTCAGTGTCTCACTATAGGTGTTGAAGTCAAGTTTTATACATCCTAGTAGTGTCTGTAAATGCTAGTCCTGTATAAAAAGCCCTTTATATTTAGGGGCTGGGTTTTAGCAGATGGGAGACTGGTTGAGTGCTTCACCAGCGTCATCTCTGATAAAATGAGTTCAGTGTTGTTGAAGGGAGATTCTTGATAAAGACGTGACACTAGTTTTCTACAGTTGATCCATCAGAAGCTGGAAACAATTACAGACTTCTCTGAGCAGCAAAGAATGTAGCAGGCGTTCACCGCACCCTTTCAGAAGGAGACATTTTTTTTCAGGAAAAAAATAAAAGCCAAGACTTTCAGGCTGTGGGGCTGTGGTGTGGACTAAACATAACACATGACCTTACTTTCCCAAAAACTCCTTCACTGTTTAATTTCTATGAGAAAACGCCAGACAGTCCAGTATTTCATTGTGTTGCTTTCAGCCACAAAGTGTAGCTGGTTTTCTTGGTGAATGATGTTTTGCCTTCGTCCTTTTATTTTCATCTTTCGTCAAAAGATTTTATATTGTAACTTCATGTTAATAATTCCAGGAAAATGTTAACCATGGCATTGCTCCTTAAGAGGACTTCTTCTACCCATGACATCCCTTAACTTTCAGCATTTACATCTACATTTAAAGAATGTTAAGGTAAAATAGTACGCCTGTTTAGAGTCTTTTATACCAAATTCAATCACACAAGTGAAGATCACAGCTACATCACATTAGAGAGGAGAAGTAGGCTGACAATTGATTCTGTTGTTGGCAAAGTCATGAACAGCACCACTAAAGCTGCGGAGGGAAAGGATCAATTCCAGGTCAACGCTCACAACAGTCCTATATGTTCTGCCAGCTAATCATAAACCACGCTAAATGCATGTAGACAGTGGCTGATGTGACGTGTATATACAGTATATGTGTGTGTATATTGTATATATTCAGTTTCTACCCAGCATGTCTGTGTGATAAATAGCTTTAACAATTAAAAGGGGTGGATTTTTTCTTAAATTGCACCAGATAACACCCGTGTTGAAAGTTGAAGTGACACTAAGTGTTAATTGGCTTGGTACTAACATGCTCATTTATTTGGTTGATGTTTGGAGTGATTGTGTGTTGCTTAGTTATGGGCAGTGTGCCCTGGGGATGTAAGCAATTAAAATCTTGAACCTTTGCCATGATGAGGGCCAGACTTCGCTTTCATCTTATTGTTTATTGGCAAAATGAGGAGTGGTTGTTTTTGAACTGTCCCAGTTAGGAAAACAATCATCGCTGCTTAGATCAGTGTTTGCCCTGAAAAAGACCATCTTGATGCCAAAGCATGCGCTAACTCAATTAGGCATGTGCACTTTAATTACAGTTTCTGAGGGCTTAATGGCAAACATAACATGATAAAGATATTCTGTTCTGTGATGCCGTGTGCTTATATGTGGTCTGTGATCTGGTGAGTGGCGTTTAGTGAGCAGCAGCAACATTTATTGTGAGGATGTATAGAGCTGTGTATTAGATGCAACGATGCAGCAGATCCCTGGAGACTGGTCCCATCTGTTCAGGGCCTGGTTATGTAGTCAGAAACTCATCAAAATGCGGTCCCCAAGGTTTATGCACACCCCCTTTGTCTCTCCATTTGCTACATCTTTGTCTTATTGCCGAGAGGGTGGGGAGCCAGGGGCAAGAGCGCAACCCCAGAGAGGAGGGGGTGGGGGGGGGGGGGGGTGATGGGCCAGAGCAATAATGGAGACGGTATCCATGAAATGACCCAGTGGAAGTGACGCTTCCTGGGCATGTTTTACGCTCGCATGAGCATACGGCTGGGGCTGGGGCAGGGTGGGGAGCTCGAGCAATGAGGGAGGGAGTGTGCAGAGAGACTAGCCAGGATGCTACTGTATGTTTTGTTTAGTCTCTCATCCATGTGCTACTGAAATAGAATGCTGTGCCGTCAATGGGTTACTGTGTTTTAAAAGATCACCCTGGACAATAGCACGTAAGTCACACTTTCTGCCTTTTTCTTTAGCTGCTGAATGTAATGGAATAGTTGAGATGATTTGCTTTGGTTGTTTTGACCATAACCAGTCTGTCCTCCTGCTGATCAAACATGACTCTCATCCAGTGTGACAGTATTTCCTTATACTTTCTTTTCTGCATAATGTGGATTTGACACCTGGGATTACATACAGATTTCAGGATCTCTTTGTTCAGTGAAAAATGACTTTGCACTTGCTGGTGGCTGAGCATCAATGTGAGGGATAACCTTGTAATATGATGATAGCTTAGCTATGATAGGTAGCTTACAAAAGTCTGCTGGTCCCTGAGAGAAATCCTGTTTCTTTTTTACCCATCAAAGTTTATGTAACACCAGATTTCACAGCCTATTTTGTTCCAACTTCTTATCTGTTCCTTCAGGAGAGCTTTTCTGGCCCTTTTCGGGTCTTTTTCCAATTAATACAGCTTGATGTGCCAACCGCCACCAAGAGAACTGCCTCAGGCAGCAAATGGCCTTATTTAGTGGGGATGAATATTCATTTGTTTTGAATCATTATTTCGACAGTGCTGTTACTTATTGATAAGGGAATATGTACAGTATAATGCAACATATTTTCTGGAAGTCATTTTTCTAGGATTACACTAAGAACATCAACATCTTGATTGCCACTTATACAAATACATAAACAAAAAATTTGATTCTCATTGTCAGCTTCCCAACCTCTGGTCTGGATTAAACTGAGGCTTTGAGTCCCAGTTTATCAATTGGCTATGAAGGAACAGTCAGTTTTGTTAAAGTTGATACATTAAGACATCGTAGATGTATATAAATATTTGGATTTTAAAACAATTTAACATTACATTCAATTGCTACTTAGGCACAGGAATACACAACAATGAATGTTTTTCGTGCATTTTCCATATTTAAAGCCACAGAAACTGTGTGTTAGCCTGGATCAAGGATAAGGTTGGGTTTCCAGCGGGTGAGGTGGGAACAGTTGCTAAAACCGCAGCCCAGACAAGTTTTCTTTTTTGGAATGGTTAAAGCAGAAACAGACATTTTTTCCACTTAATGTTTATTACAGTTCAGAAAGGGGCGTGACTTTGGATTGACCCTGGCATGGCAAACTATTTTCACCTTTAAAAAGCACCGGCCTCAAATGTCAGTGTGACTCCCCTATCCATGTAAATGTCATGAGTTTTACGGCATTTTATTGCACTGAAATGAATCTTAGTGTGAGAGCATGAACAAGCGAAGTCATTATTTCACAGGCAATTTACGGATATATAGCAATGTGTGGCCTTGGGCAGTGGCAATAACACTTTCTTGTAGATTTCTTTGCCATTGTAAATGGCTGGAGAGGTGGCGTTCATCTGATGAGTGATGTGAGAATGATGTAACACTACTGTGTGTGTGTGTGTGTGTGTCTGTGTGTTTTACATAGGAAATGGATGTGTGCTGTGCTGTTTACAAATCCATTAGTGGTAATGTGTGCAGAATGAGCCTGGCAAAGGAATCACAGAGGAAGTCATGCTTAATTTGTCTATTGTCTCTCCTTACTTGTCAGCCTAAGAGTTTAGTCGTGGTCCCTGGGAGCAGAGTGACCCATCAGGTATTGTTTTCCGGCTAACAGCGTCTTCACACATTTCCTTTCCTTACAAAATGCAGCAGACTTCAGACTGGCATGGGATGTTGGAAGGAATGGGAGAGTGACAGACAGCAGTAGGCTTGACTGAGAAACAAACAAGCTGTGAAGAGAGAGCTGAAGGTTTGCCAATGAAAAGATTAGAGTGGCATTTGGCTCGAGCGCCAAGATGCATCGTTGCTCTTGCCACACCGCCATGGCAACGGAAGCTTTATGCCTTCCTCCCAGACCCCCCGCCCCCTCCCACTGAGTGTCCAGACTGTACCAAAGAGTCATTTGAAGATCTTGTGATTCTTCATGTTGACCCTAACATTTAGCTAGTTAGTGGTGTACAACATAAATGGCATTTTCATGAATTCAGCTGCTGTTAAATAGACACTTGCTATGTCAACTTGAATTACTCACTCATTTCCATGGCTTTATTTTCTTTTGAATGACATGTAAATGAGTGAGCTGCATAAAAGTCTATTATAAATGTGCACGTAGCCTCAGCTGAGCGTCTCTCCAGGCCCATCCATCCCAGTGCTCCCATTTGTCATGCGGGGCACCTCTGTTCCCCGGTGACCAATCAGGACAGCCTCCTTGGGAGCTAAAAGCACCCCCCACCACCACCACCTCATCATCAGTTGTGATTGACAGCCTCCCACAGGAAGGAGGGGGCTTATTTACCTCCTTATGTTCTCATGGGACTAAGTTAATGATCCCAGCCAACAAAATAATACAAAGAGGGAAAAGCCTGAGAAGTCGGCGCCTGGTTGAACCATTTGGAGCGGTTTCGGCTTCCTTTAGAGAGGATTAGAGAAGAAGAGGCTGTGTGAGGAGAATTTCAGAGATAGTGGTGAGACAGACGAAGCAGCAGAGCCCAGACAGAGAGTAGGAGCTAAAGAGAGGCTTCTGAGGAAAGCTGGTGTGTTTAGAACATTTTCTTCCTGGGCTTTATTTCTGTATTCATCTGTCACCCGGACTATGGACTGTCAGGTTGACTGACTAACAGACTGCGAGGTAAGGGATCATCTGTATTTCCAGTGGGTGACACTTTAAAAGCCCCCTTTAAGGGTCTTTTAGACTTTTAAGTTAGGCTTTGAGAAAGTTTTGGTGCGCTAAAACACAACCATGCTTTGCAGTATTCTGCATACTCTTTTTTGTCAATATATTTGAATTTTAGCAAATGATTCTTGGATTTACAGACAAGTGAAGATCACAGTGAAAACTAAATATCAATGGTGATGTTGCATCTATGGTCTGTTTTGTTTTTCTTTCAATACAATTACTCTGCAACTGAATTCAATGATTTTTTAGGCTTCATTGCTTGTGTTTCCACACTGCACATTATGTACAGTACATATAGCCATAACTTTGCATTTACATTGGGTCTCTTTGCAGTTACAGAGATGTTAATGTGTTGATGTTACTTCAAGTCATTATCTGGCTTAACATGCCTTCAAATCTAAGTTGTTTTCATTGCTCTCACATTTCTTTTCATACTTTATTGAACCCTGCAGGCTAAACTGAAACACAAGGAGTCCTGGCAGGGGCTTTGGGTCACTAATCCAAATCGATCCATGCCTTATGTGCTGTGGCTTCACCACATAACATAAACATTTGCTTTACACAGATATACCGTATCAAAAACACTGTCTTGAGGTCGTCTGAGGTAATGGCCTCTAACTGAATACCTCAAACTTCATAGTTAAACAGTGAATGTGGGCTTAAATCCAGAGCTGAGAAACTGATCAAACTTGTGTGATCATTATCACTGTTTGTATGCCAATCGTGTCAGTCAGTGCATGTTTGTGTTGGGAACACGTAGCTTCCACGTAGCCAAGGAGTGGTGAACAGATGCCAACGATCTGAGACAACTTTCAACACCATCTAAGTCAACTGTGGCAACCACGATACATTCCTGTGTGTTTCCATTTCAGTGGACGTGTTCGCATGGAAAAACAAAAGGGTGTAACCACTTTCAGAAATAAGGTTGCTGAATGTGAGTCCCCAACTAAATGTGGTTTGCTTGATCACCATCTGCGCTAATGAACATGACAGCAGAATACAGCTGTTGTGTGGCAAAAACAGTGGATTTTCAATATATCTGTTCGTCCATGTTAGCATTTGCAGTGGGCCACTGACTCTGGCACAAAGCGCCACTGTCCTTTCTGGAGAGTATAATCATCATTGATTACTGTGTTTACTTATGCACTATTTCATTTGGATGTATTGAATCTCGCCTTAAGCGCAAAATACATTTCCAGCTGCAATAATCCAGACTAAGTTTGTTGAGGATACATTTATTGCAGTTCAGATTTTGCCTGAATACGGTTGATATTACTTAAGAATGTCATCATACCAATTATGCAAAAATCAAGACAGAATGTGTTATTAATGCACTGAATGTTGTTTTAGTGGTGTGCCGCTCAGCTCTTTAGATGACGTTTATTTGAGGATGACAAAAAAAAAAGCTTTGTTGGGAGTTATGGCAACTCTCCACGCTCTGATAGCCCAGAGTGATGGCCAAACCAGCAGAAGCTCTGCCCCTTTCATGTGATTGGCTAATGCAACAATTTGCAGCCGACTGTGTCTAGATGGGATAGGTACAGTTCTCAGAGAGAGGAGAGAAAAGGGTGGAAAGTTTCGATCCTCCTACTGGTTTTCAGTAGGTTTTGGAGAACAGGGTTAGGGGGGTCAGAAACTCACAGGGAGCGGGAGAGACGAGTCACTCATCTCAAAGTTGAGACCACTGCACTGGATCAGCTTGGCAGAGCCCAAACATCAGCACTGACTTTCAAAGTGTCTCCTTCCTCTCTTGCCTGTTTATGGATGTAATCATGTGGCGGGTAAGTCAGAAGGTCAATCTTAACTCAGTCTGTACTTCATGTTACTGCGCCTGTCTATGTTTTGCTACCAAAACATTGAGTCATCATATGTTTCCAAGCCTCCAGGCAGGGCTCTGTGCAAGTACTAAGGTTGTTTGGCCTTGTTGTATTCACAGATTCCTTCATGTTTTGAACTGTGGATAATACTTGAGGGATAAGATGACTAAGTGAGATGGCCGAGGGGGAATTTTGTGATTTGAAAGCGTCAAAGAGAGTGTGGGAGTCGGCAAAGTAGGTTTCCAGTGTCAAAGCAGCTATTCAGTGTATGCTTTATAGAATTTCCTAAAATATATGCATCTACACAGGCTCTGTCTAAAAGAATATGATTTGTAAGGTCACCAGAGTGCACCTTGCAGCATTATTTCTGAGGGGACAAATACAGTCGGCTATTCTTTTCCTTTTCTCAGTGTCATCTTTTCCCAGTCATCATTAAAGTTTTTTGCTACCTTAACTCAAACAGAGAGATCCACGGCAGCACTAAGGGAGATAAAAAAAAAAAACAGCCTTTCATCCATAATCTGGCAGCCTCGTGACCTACAAAACACCATTTACTCCACTGATAAGATAAAAGATACGGACCTTTCTCCCCCTGCTACATCCATATGCACTCTGGCAATACATCTGGACACAGTTTGTGACAACCCTCCATACATAACACACATAGGAGTCACTTTACATGAAGTTAATGAAGAGTGAAACTGGGACATTGCAGTCGGGGTCTGTGGTTTCCCTTATTAATTAGTTACTTATCTTGTTCCTGTGAGGAGGAATGTTAGACATCTTCCCGCCAGAGTGCGCTGCCTTTGATCACTGCTGTGACAAATGGATATCAAGTTGTCACCATGGCAACACATGTAGAGGTCTTTATAAGGAACTTTAAGTGGCTTTAAGTGAAGGGGAAGGTGAGGTTCTTTGGAGTTCAGATTTCTGAATATTGATGGTTATTATTAGTATAATTAGACTGAAGGAAATTTGCATGAATTATATATATATATATATATATATATATATATATATATATATATATATATATATTACTGTAAAATGTCACCATGTACTTTTGACATTTTTTATGGTAAGAAAGAAGTAAAGGAAGGTGAACGAGTTTGCGTGTATTTTATAAACCAGCCACATGGTGTCGCTCTTTGACTGTTTTATCCAGCAGTAAAACATCACTCTTGTTTTACGACGTTAACAAATTGCTTGTCCACACATGAGGTGCGACGGATAAATTAAGCTAAGGGCTGGTTCGCGCATTATAACGTCATTGCGCACTTATTCGGCATAGTTTAGCGCTCAGTATGTCATTTCTCCTCTGCGGACTTGTGAGCGGGCAGCAGGCTGCTGCTCGGAAAGTCACATTCTGTAAAGTTCCTGTGGTTGCGGAAAGGATACTGTGTTTCCCCGCTGATGCCACCTGCCAAGCCGCGGAGAGGAAATGAGAGTTTGGTGCAACTTGGTGGTGCTGACCAGGATGACCTGTGCTGCAGAGACAGTAAGCCAGCAGAGAAATGAAAGAAAGAACGTATTCAGCTGCCCCTTAGACCTCTATTTCCAGCTCTGAGTGTGTAAGAAACTCATTAGCCACACACATTATGTACATTATCGATTTTTAGTGCCATTTCCTCATCTGGAGCTTCATTATAAACCATCACTCATGTAGGAAGCAGTTTCATGTCTGTTAACATCAGCTTTCCAAATGAGGGCACAGCAAAAAAAAACCTTTATAAAACTTGTCATACTTTTCATAGTAATCCTGTTTGACAGATGAGTTTTAAAATCAGGAGCCTAAATGTTTAGATTTGTAATTAACTTGCCCTCCACAACCATTTCAATAACAGTATTAATGGATGTTGGTCAGGGCCAGGCCCCATGCAGCTAATCCCAGTAATGTGTGCAGCTGCAGATCAGGTAGATTTGTCAGCTACAGCTGTAAATCACATTAGGCCTGAGTGGGCCGCTGCTGAGCTGGCTGCTTTAGGGAGCAGCAACAGGCCACACATTGGTCACAGCCACGCTGGGAAGACAGGATTACAGATAAATATGTTAGGTGTCTGCCCCAGGAAAGAAGACAAAGAGCAATCGCACTCTCTCAGTGGCTGGATACGTGGTTAAGAGCCGTCATTAAAGGTGATAAAAGACCATAACCAAAAGGATTAGAAAGTGCTCGAGCAGGTAATTGTCTTCCTATCTGAGATATTGTAATTGTTTCATCTCTAAACGACCCATTACTTCCTAATCAAATAAAACTCCAAATGTTAAATTGGTGCTCAAGTTCATCATCTGACAAAACGCCACACAGTTAAGTGCGTACATCTCACACCTGTCATACCAGCTAATACTCAGCATTAAGCATCTTGAATCATATTTCTACTGTGCAGCACATAAGCTGCAAACTACAATTAACTGTCAATGCAATTTGTACTGCAAAACCAGGCAGCTTTTTCCTCTAACCATTTGCCCATAGCAAACATGGCTGTAATATATAGATCTAATATTGTTGTGTTATTATTATATTGGGGTTTTTTTGTTTTTATTCTGGTTATTATATACCATGATATAGCTTTTGTGATTTGTTTGTTTTAAAGGCTGCGTCACATTTCTGAGCTTATCTGTGAATCTCTTTGGTCATCGTCATATCTAATGCTTTTTGGTTACAACATTTATTTTGTAGCTTCTGAATGCAAGAATAGTCATACTGCAACAGCACGTCAGTAGTCAGTATTGAGATATGCAGTAATAAAGTTATAAAACTTAACTTACACAAAGAGCAGCAGCCTTCCCAATACACTGATCTTTTGCGTACATTGTGTTTCTCCTCAAATGTGTGGACTCAATTCTTTAAGTCCTCTTGCTGATCTCATGATGCTAAATTCCATCCCAGTTGGAGACGATATAGAAGAAACCTGGGGAATGCCAGTCACATGTCCATCTCCCAAGCAATGGACTGTCTGAACTTTAGCTTTAGTCTTTCATATTTACAGTATGTATCTGTCTCTCAGAGAGGAGAGTCACTCTGAATGACAGGAGAATTCAAATGGCGCACGGCGGGGGGGGGGGGGGGGGGGGGTTCTGGAAATAGAGGCACATGGTAAGCAGATGGTACCTCGGTGTTTCCCACTTGAGGGCCAACTGGGACCGACTTGTACGTAGCAGGTGATGTTATGTAGGTAGTGTCTGTCTTTATTTGTAGTCTTGTCTCTCAGAGAGGATGTTTAGCGTCTTTCAACGTTTGCTGTCAGGAGGTTGAATGGGGATTTTATAAGTTTTACTTTACTGTTGTTATGCCGTCTATAGAGTTGTATGTTTTTTTTGGCACTCATGAGGCGTGTGACACATCACAAGCCTCTGGAGTCACAGACAACAGACTGTGATGTAACTGGCATATTCCACGTCACCTTGTTTCTTGGATGCTGAGGGAATCGCAGACCTGTGTCCCACGTTACAGATGAGTCCCGCTGCCTCTCAGGCTGTCTCTCCGTCGTGTTTGTGTCTTCAGCTTTTCTCTTTGAATCCCTGGTGGCACAGCCAAGAAAAGTTCCTATCCACAGCATTGTGCTGCTAGAAGCAGAGGGATGGTCACACAAGGAAACCTGATCCCGATGCTTTGAATTTCTGAATGGGCAGGCCTGAGAGGACACTAACCTGCCTGTGAGGGCATGGGCTGGGGCTCTGCACAATCCTGTGCTGCTTATTTGCTGATTTTGACTCTCCCTCTCTCACACACACACACACACACATTCTCTCGCTGTTGTCTGCTCTCTCTCCTCTTCCAGTACTGGCCAGCGCTCCAGCTGTAGGTGGAGCTGGCTTTCCTGGAATTGTCGGCCAACTTTTCCTGTTGTGCTTGCTACCTCTTGCTCAATCTCTTGCTTAATGACAGCTCTGCTGCAGGATTTACTGGTGCTGCGAAGACTTGAGCCATCTGGATGCCCGTCTCTACAGCATGTTGGGGTTTATGGCTGGTGCATTTGTTGTCATAAATATGTTTTGATGATTCAGGTCAGAAGTTTCCCTTCAGCAGAAATGTCTCGGCAGTACAAAGTGGGGCGAAATCCATCGGTGGGTAAAGTAAACTGTGTATGAATGGGAGAGCTTTCAGGAGTGCGTAATGTACTTGGGGCTGTAACGCCGTTTGCAGTGGCTCTATGCCACAGTGTTGTTTTACAAGCTTTTTGTAACTTCAGGGTATTTTATACCATAGGCGATGACATCAGAGGATTATCATCTCTGCATTGTGTTTGTCATACAAAGCTCTTTATTAATTTTGTATTTAGGACACCCTGCTTGAAGTAACAACTTAACCTGTTTGACAAGACCTGTGCAAGTACTGTAACCACCATGCTGTAGCTGATAGCTTTGCTAAAAAATTATGTGTTAAAGTAAAAACATGTCAAACAAATGGATAAAATGTTGGACAAGTGATTTTTGTAGTTTCATGTGCCGCAGTTTGGTTACTCTGTAGAGATTAGTTGTAGTTTTAGGCTACTTATATATGCATGACAAAAACACAGCAAACACATTGAAATGAAGTAAAATTAAGAGTTTCTGAAATTTTAAAGATAATATGTTAATGAATGATGCCAAAAGCCTTGATGTTAAGACATGCATAGTGAAGCAGTTTTCTTTGATCCTCTGTAATAACTTCTAGACACCTGCATTTGCTGCTGTGTCTTTAAAGAACAACATAGCAAAGAAACAAAGGCCCACAGATGCATCACAGTCACCAGAGAAGAGTGCAACAATCGCCTCTTGTCTTGTACAGTACAGTGGGATAGCTGAGTGTCTGTGGAGATTTGAATAGAGTGGAAAGTCTGTAGCTCAGAGGTAATTGCTGTATCCTCGCAACTTCAAAAGGCTACTTGTGCCCGACTGTCCTGATAATGAGCTTTTGCCTTCTTCACACATAATGAGTGGAGGTAGAGAGTTCACATAGAGAGACGCTGTGAGCACAGTGTGTCCACTCGCAGCTGGGGTGTCTGACTGGCCGGGAACAAAGGCTTAGTGTCTGTGATAGTGTGGAGCCCCAGCCATCAGCAAGCAGGCCAATAGACTTCTGCTTGGCTGAGCTGTCAGTCCTCGCTGGCCTGCTGGCCAACGGAGTACAGTATAGGGAGGAACACATGAAGACAAGCTAGACTATTCCTGTGCCAAATTAAAATGAGCCGCTGCTGCATTCTCCAAGTTGTAAGTTCAGCCAAATAGAACATACAAATGTCTGATATATGTGTAATATGCAGACACGTGTTTTGGTTTACGTATTCTCCTGCTTGCTTGTTTTATTTTCCCAATTTGCTTAATTTCCATAGTGAGATATCTCTTACAAATATTTACATGCAGACATATTTATATTCATGTTTTTAAATTCATGTTTTCATATTCCGTTTGCAATGGAAATCAAATGAAATTCAAGATAGGGATGAATCATGTTGCTTTTATTACCATAACTACTTGAAAATAGAGACAGAATATGCACGATGTCTGTTTTGTTCACTTTTATTCACAAGTGGAGTAAACTTCTTGTCTAAACCTGGACATTATTATTTTTATTATCTGCCGATTATTTTCCTGATTAATCGTTTGGTCTACAGAATCTCAGAAAATAGTGGAAAATGCTTGTTACAATTTCCTAAAGCCAAAGATCATGTCTTAAAATAGCTTGTTTTGTCCGACCAACAGTCCAAAATCCACAGACGTGAAATGTGCTGTCACATAAGATCAAGTAAAGCTGAAAATCCTCACAGCTGACAGGCTGAAACAAAGAAATGTTTGGTATTTTGGCTTGAAAAATAACATAAAGAGTATTCAATCTTTATGATAGTTGCAGATTCATTTTCTGTCAATCCACCCATCGATTAATCAAATAATCGTTTCAGCTCAACTGGACATGATGCAAGGCCACTCATTAACCTTTAACTCCTATTCAAGGAGTGTTTACAACCTCCCACAGTTTAATCTTTTCATAGCTATCACAATTTAATTCCTTTCTGTGTCGTCTTTACAGATAGCTGATCAGCTTCCCTGGATTTCGCTCACAGCCCCACTTAGTTTTGCCTGAAAATGGAAACACTGGAGTCGGAGCTGACCTGCCCAATTTGTCTGGAGCTCTTTGAGGACCCGCTGCTCTTGCCCTGCGCTCACAGCCTTTGTTTCAACTGCGCCCATCGTATCCTGGTGTCACACTGCACGCCCAGCGAGCCAATTCAGTCCATCAGCGCCTTTCAGTGCCCAACCTGTCGCTATGTCATCACCCTCAACCAGAGGGGCCTAGAGGGACTCAAACGCAACGTTACATTACAGAACATCATTGACCGCTACCAGAAGGCTTCTCTAAGCGGACCCAACTCTCCTAACGAGACTCGGCGTGAGCGAGCCGTCCCCGACAGCAAAGCCATGACCTCTCCTGGTGACCGGGTGCAGTGTCAGTTCTGTGAGCAGGACCCTCCGCAGGATGCTGTAAAGACCTGCGTCACCTGTGAGGTGTCCTACTGCGACGAGTGTCTCAAGGCCACCCACCCCAACAAGAAGCCTTTCACGGGCCACCGTCTAATCGAGCCCTTGCTGGACTCCCATCTGCGCGGGCTCATGTGCCTGGAGCACGAAGATGAGAAGGTCAACATGTACTGTGTGACAGATGAACAGTTAATCTGTGCATTGTGTAAGCTGGTTGGCCGACACCGGGACCACCAAGTGGCAGCCCTCGGTGACCGATATGACAAACTGAAGGTAAGAGATGATCTGTAGTTGGAGGAATGCTTGGAGATTTATGATGCACTGAAGAAAACTCTTCCTACTGATTTTAGCCTCACATTCGAAGCTGATTTCTACATTTGTTCGAAATATTTTTTCAGTTTATAAAGTATCACAGTATGGCAGGTACACAAGCTATGAATACAGTTGCTGAATTTCAGTTTTATAAAAAAACACAAGCGAGCTTTTGAGCTGCTTGATTAACCTCGTAGTTCTGAATCAGAAGCTCCATTATTTGGACCAAGCAGTTCTGGTGTAAAAGTCAGCATGTCACAGCTGTTATTTCAGTGTGTCGATATGAGTCGACAGTCAACATTTCATATCTGCTGCTGCTCATCTAATTTTCAGGTTGTAGCTGCAGGTTGTTAAAAATGAATGTGGCTTGGTTAATTAATGTTAATGTTGATTAGAAGATTCCACTAAAACTGTAATATTTCTGGCTTCTTGCCCAACAACAGATAAAATTAAACTAAATTGAATCTTTAAGTTGTAGTTTATTATTGAATTATTATTTAATATTATTTTATGTTTTGCAAATGATGAAAGCTAAACTTACAACCCTCTTATTTAGTTAAAAAGGCTTTAAATCAGACCCCTCTGTGAAGAGCAAGTTATGCAAATAATGCAGACGATCTGCCACTTGATAAATACAATGTAAGTTAATGCTGCATAATGTTATGGTAAGTGAGATGCATCTCTTTGTTGTTGAAAATCAAATGTGAGGCAAGTCTTTAAGCAAATCTACAGTGGCACTTCACTTTATACACAGTGTACTGTAAACATCCTGTGATATACAATATGAAACAACTAACCCAACAAAATTACTTCCTCAATTAAATTTCACTATAATGTATGTGTCTGGAGATATTCTATATTTTTCTTATTGTCAACAAATCCCATGAAAAGACCAAAACCAACCGTTAATTGATCCTTCCACAGTCTAAAGCTAAAGTCTGATATTGTTTTATTACTCTATGCCATGGACCATTGTCGTCTAAGAACACATAAACGAGCCACACCATTACACTAGGTGACATGTTTCTTCATGCTGACATGGGCACTGTTGTTTAGTTTGAGTCGATCCCACACAAACCGTCCTTCTGACGTGAATACTCGCTTGCGTACCAGATCTGTGGCTGAAAATAGTCCCTGACAAAGACACTGTTTACTTCTGTTTTCTAAAAGTACAGCTGTTCAGCTGTTCAAGGAAGATATCTTGACTTTTTAAAAAAAATGAAACTATATATTCATTGCTTGTTTTTAAAGATTTAAATCATCAGTATGGGCTTGGGGCTTGATTTTGGTCTTTTCATCAGATTTGTTTACCATCAAAAATATAGAATGTTGCCAGCTTTATCCTTTTGAGACCAAATTCATCATAAGCCTTAGACAAATAGTGTAAATGAAATGAGTTAGAGGCTTTCTCTTTCTTGGCCGGTCTTGAAAGTAATGACACCCAAGAGACTGTTTTCACAGTTTTAGGTTAAGTGGAACTGCTCACTTTTGCCAGATGGGTCGATATCAATAAGGCATGAGAAGACGCTGTTAGCTGGAGCATAGAAAAAGGTGGCTCTGCATTCGTTCCATTATAGACATGAATCAGCTTCTGGCATAAGAGGGAGATTTTGGCTCAGCGGGTCAGTGTTTTGCCAGCACACTCTCTTTCTTATCATGTCTCCAGCAACCTCATGGGATCATTTTATAGGCCACATCAAGGCAATCGTGCAGTGGAATTGTGAAGCCTTTGACATGGAAATAGCAAGTTAGCTTTGACCTACAGTATGTAAATACATTTAAACAAGGTAAATTCTCTTAAATCATCAAAATATTTACTATTTTAGTTTAGGAATCTGTCTTCAGCTCAATTGTTTTGTCGAAGTTCATCCTAAAGTGTATCCTGAGAGTTGCATGGCATCCACTGCATGAAATAAAAATGAGGGTCTGCTTTGTTTTCACAAACACTCTCAGTTGTTCATGCATGACTCACAAAAGGGGGGTTTTGCTGCGTCACAAGTAACACTCGAAACCCTTTTGTGCCCGTTCCACTCTCTCACAATGCTTGGTCACGGTGGAACTGGAATGCAAACCATCATTTGCAAACATTTTTAGCAAGATAGGTCAGAGGACCAGTCTTAACCTGTCTCCTTTGTTTGATCATGCTGTCATTGTGCAGAAATCTCCTGGCCGCTTTCTCTGTGTGGGGCGTGATCGTTCACACCAGGAGGCAGACCAGGTGATCAGCATCATTTTCTTTTAATTCCACATTCAGGGACAGATTTGTTCTATGGAAAAACCTAAACCTGAATGTTGCTTTTCAAGGGCTTTTAAAACCAACAGAATGAGAACGAAATACATTCTACATACATACTAATGGGACATGGTAGTGTAGCCTTGGTGGTTAGTATTATTATAGTACGCTGCTTGTATTTTCATTGTTCGGTGTAGTAGTTAATGTATTGTTCTTTCTCTTTTGATAAGCTCATTCTCCTGTAAGTGGTTAAACACAGTAGGGTGTTGGATTTGAGATGATAAGAATCCTTTATCCTTTATCTACTTAAAGGCTTACCAGCTATGATCTGTTTTCTCTGCTGTACAATATCTTCAGTTGCTTGATATAATTCAAAAATTGTATGTAACGTATCTTGTTGACCTCATATTACGTGCACTTAGCTGTATTGTTATAAGTAACAGAGGAAACAGCAATTCTCATCTTAGAGAGAATTTTTTTTTCTCGTGGCTCGCAGGACATCACCCAGGTGGTATGCAGCTGAGCTTGTTCGTAGTTGCCGTTTACAGCCACAGTGCCTCACATTTCTCAGGAATTCTCACACAAAGGGATATTGTGACATAGTAAAAGCGTGTGTGTGCAATCATGTATAATGCAATCATTCGTTCAGTGTGGTTTTGGCATTATGTGACATAATCCTGGTCTCGTATTAAATCTGTTATTATCTATCCATCATCCATTTTATATGTCAATTTATTTCTATTTAGCGTTAGAGGTGTGGCTGGTGCATATCCCAACATGCAATGGGAAAAAACCCAGGTTTCCAGTCTGTTGCAGAGGTTATATATATATATACAGACAAATTACTCGTACTCATACTTACAAGCATTTGAGTGGAATGGCTTTGAGCTGTGGGAAAAACATGCACTTAACAAAAGAAAGTACCAGGAATGGAAATCAGACCCGAGATCGTCCTATAGTGAGGTGACAGTGCCAATCACTAAACCACAGAGCTGACATATCTAATGTTATCTACTGACTTTGTATTATAATTATCTTTAGAGTATTGATTGGTCTATAGTACATCATGTTTGATACGCAGCAAAGTCCCTTAGACCTGCACCTTTGTCCTTCAGGATCAGCACATCAGATTGCACTTTAGGACCTTCCTGAACTATAATGATTCTCTAATTTCATTCTAAGCTGACGTATTAACAAGTCAGTAGACCTACTGTACAGTACATGAGACACTTTTGTCTGCTAACCTGTTTAACTGAAGGCGGTATGCGCCATTGCATCCAGACCCTCCGTTTTATGTTGAGAGGCAAATTATGTTAAAAAAAAGAAGAAAATAACATGTATTTCTCTTAATAAAGAGGTTCTGAAAAACATGCAGTATGAAACTCACTCTATGATGGTTATTTAGGCACCTTAATTCGAAACAGGTTTGTAACCTGCTTTCACTCCCACCTTGACTGACAAGTCTTTTAACATACCTTCTTCACAGCAGACATGTTGACTTGTCACAGCAGGACAAGCACAGGTGTTACTAATAACATTAACGATGGCTGTTTTTTATTCAAGTGTGCCAGGAAGCGTTGACAGTGTGACAGTGAGGCAGCATGCACAACACCAGGACCCTTTAATGTTATTATTTACATCTGTGCTTTTCCTACTGTGACATGTCAAAATGTCTTACATAGCCAAACACTAGACAACATACGTTATTAATACGTATGTAAGTTATTAATCTCTTCTGAAGGTTTGTTTAAATTAGTAATGTTTGTAAAACAGACCCGTGTTTGAAATTATGTTCTGATGAGAAAACACAAGTCAAACTATTCAGTTATGTAATTGAATATACCTATAATATGCCGTACATAAAAACATACAAATCAGGCCTTTAATGAAGTGCATGTAGAGTGTAGAGTGATACTAGATAATAGTGTATATTTATACACAAGAATGCCACACTATGGTATGTTTCTGATTCAATGAAAGCCCTTTAAGTAGTAGAAATCACAGACAGATAGCCAGTAACTGGGCCCGTGGTGTTCACAGGATGAAGTGACAAACTCTGACAATGGATACAATTTCTAATGTTGACACAGGATAAAACTCCAAGTCCTGACAGTGACCTGAGAGAGGAAGGAAAAGAGACTGGTCAAAGCAAAGGTGTGGGACCAGAAGCATTCACATACAAAAGGAAGCTGCTATTTTTTCCTCTCATCAGCTTTAAATGATTCTAGGAAAGAGTCCTCCATTAGAGCGAGAGCTGTCTAAACACATGAGGGGTATTAATGTTGCAGGAGAAGCCATATTTTAGGCACACTGAGAAATACAGTACACCAAAAACGTTAGCAGAGAGAGACGAACAGCGAGATTGTTGGGAGAATTTTAAGCTCATACATTTGGCTTTATTCAACATCAGTTTGATTAATATGTTATGTTTCATGCGTCCATTTGAAAAGTTTTGAACTCACCTCACCTGTACCTGCAGCCCAGCATCTGAAAAGGCTTTCATCACCTTCTCTTCCATATAAATAAATCATATTTGTGAGAGTGGTAAAGTAAAGCCTCTGCTTTTTTAGTCCACAGTGACGCAGCCACCTTATGAAACCACTATGTGAAACATCTAACCTGAAGGGGGTCTACCTACTCGCTACAAGCCTTGGGTCTTTACAGTCTCTTCTTTAGACTATTTTTATGTTTTTGAAAGAAATCAAGCTCACAATTATACTTAATTATTTGTGAAACGTTTTTTGAAGGGGAAAGTTTTATAATGTTTGTGCTTTCAACATGTGGAGATGAACTGAATATTAAATCCGTCTTGGATTATATACCATTTATACAGTGTGAACCTCTCAGACATCAATTCATTAAATATGTATTTTTCTTAAACCAAGTGCATGTTACGTTTCCCAAAATAGTACAGTTTAAAGGCTATGTCATATTTTGACCATATAATTTACGGATCCATTCACTTATATGATCAAGACTTTAAATTATAGATTTAAACAAACATTTTTCTGTTTTTATTTGATTCAATTGAAAACAGCTGATTTAGGTGGGACTACACTTTTGTTTTCATTTTAATCGTAGCACTTAAATGGAATCATGCATTAATCTTTTATTTAAGAAGAATGATACTTTATGTCTGAAGATATTTTGTACTACCGCAGCACACAGCCATCATGCTGCCCAATTACAGTAGGAGATTACGTTTGAAACATAAGCCTTTGATCTGAGTCAGTGATTAACACAGCCGGGGTTTAGTTGTCCAAATCACTGGCAGATGCTCTGCTAAGCTCCGTGGCCTCAGCAGGCAGTATGATGGGATCTCTGGCACACAGGGAGGACCGGGGGCTCTGCACTGATCAGAGCCCAAATGTGGCCGGTCATATCCAGAGGCGGCCTTGTGTGTCCTCTCCTGTGCCCATTACACTCGAGCCAGATATGCTCCCATTCACCTAACCCTCCTCCAAGAGTTATTCAGCTGTTTACAGTTTGATGGTGGAACCATGTATAATGAAATACTCAATTTTGTTTTGCAGCAAGCCTTGGATTCCAACCTCAGCAGTCTAATCAAGAGGACCAGTGAGTTGGAAAGTCTGATGGGCAAACTTATCCAAACCTGCCAACATGTGGAGGTGAGGTTGTTTATCTATTCCATTTCAGGTGCAGGCTCCTCGCTGCTGTGGGCATCAACTCGTTAAATTATTAACGCAGTGATGAATTACTGTATCTGAGAGAGGCTGTTCATCATGTCAACAAGATTAAGTGCTCATTAGTCTATAGATATAGACATATATGATTTGCATGCAGTTTGCTGCAAATTGAGTATTTTCAGAGCAAATGCATGAACTTGGAAATAAACATATAAAGTATTGTGAGTCCTCAAAAAGCATATCAAATAATGCATATTAAAGCACATGTATTGTTGTATTTATAGTGCATTTGGTTAGTTCTCTCACCTCACCATGCATTACACTGACACTTTCTTAACATAGATTTCAAGTCAGCAAGGAATCTTCTTTTGGTAAATTTGAGTGTCCCTTCAGTGAAGACGACTCATCGCTGGGAGCCATGAGTTCATTACAGTGGCTGTGATCATGCGTGTGTTTGGGATAAAAACACAAACTGTGAACAAGGTCGACTGACTGCCACTCTGTCCTGCCCAACATGAGAAGGCAGAATTATCCTCTAACGTCACATGGGGTTTGATTGAAATGAATTGTGCTGGCAATAACGTGTTTAATCAAACGAACCTGCAGTTGTGCAGCGAAAACATTTTGTCAAAGCTTCCATTATTGACTGCCGCTTATCTACACTTCTGTCCTGTCTAGGTAAATGCATCGCGGCAAGAAAACAAGCTGCTTGAGGAGTGTGACCTGCTGATTAATATCATACAGCAGCGCAGGCAAATCATAGCTACCAAGATAAAGGAGGGGAAGGTACTGTTTATCACCTTTTGTGTCTTGATAACCTTTGTTTGTTTGTTGATAGCCTATCCTCCCCCACAGAGCTGGCAAGCTATCTTACCACTCAACACCGGAGCATGCTGTTCTTATTACAATACTGCGGAAACAAATCACTGTTGTTTGGTAAAAAGCTTTCGTCTTGTAACTTTTGAAAGAATCAATAGCACATTTTTCTTTTCACAAATAAAAAGTTTTAATGCATAAGCAAAAACTCTTTTACTGAAGTAATTTCACTTGTGCTACTGTTACACTACATTTCAGCACGTCCCAGATTAACCCCAGTTTGTGCCTTTCATATATTAACATTACATCAAAATATACATTACATTGATGATCTCAGCTCATTTAACATCTCTCGTCCTCTTTTTCTGACCCTAACGCTCAGACAGGTGACTGGTGGCAACTTGTCCTCAGATCTGTTTGGCTAAATACATTTGATGTACTTGTTACAAGATACTTGCACTGAAAGTACCTCAGACTGCAGAGTGTTATTGCTGTGTTTTTGTCGTCAGTAATCAGTCCTCAGCTCCGGAGTACTTCTGGCACAGTGTCCATACATTTGATGTGCATATGCTGTGCCTCTTGAATCGCTTCCCTCCCTTTTCCCCTGTTAGATGCCATTAGAGAGGCAGTGGCATGCTGTGCCATGCTCAGTGTCAGAGTAAGATCAGCCCTGCTTCCTGTGACGGCCCTCTCTTTCCTTCCTCGCCCCGTGCCTCGTGTCAGGTTCTGAGGTTGCTTTCAGCCTCCAAGCCAATGAGGCACAGATGTGGGATAGGAGGGTCTGGTTACTATGGCAGTGTTATGAGAGCATGCTTCATAAATACACCTCTTATGCCAGTATAGCTTATAGACCAGGTTGAATCTCACAGTCTTGTGGGTATTACACAACTGAAAAATCTAATTGTCAAAGGTGTAAATCACATTTTCCCCCAGTAGGATTTTCTAATTGGCGAGGTAAAATCTAATCTAGCATCTGGCAGGTGGTTGCCTCATACAGTCAGTAGTACATTGTTCATTGTTTATTTACCAAGCTTTTCTTCTATCAACATGTCCTCTTTTCCGCCCAGTCGATGCGGCTGAGGAAGCTAGCCCAGCAGATAGCCGGCTGCAAGCAGTGCATCGAGAGGTCCTCCTCCCTCATCACTCAGGCCGACCAAACTCTCAAGGAGTCAGACCACACTCGCTTCCTCCAAACGGCTAAAAGCGTCTGTGACAGGTGAGGAAACGAATGAAGCCAACACCATCAACAAACAATAGATGTGGTGTGTAAAACTCTCACCATCTAATAATGTACTTCTTTATTACAGAGTTTGTATGGCAACGGCATCCTCTCAAATCCTGTTGCCAGAAATTAACCTGAATGACACCTTTGATACTTTTGCTTTGGACTTCACAAGGGAGAAAAAGATGCTAGAAAGCTTGGATTACCTCACAGGTGAGTGGGGTCTTGCAAGTTAAGCACACAGTGTTTTATTGTTTGACACCAAGCCCGCTAATTAATATAATCTATTGCTCGCTCAGTATATACTACAAGATGAGTCTGGTTACACTACAACTTTTGGGCAGTTTTCCACTCTCACCCTATAACTCTTGAAGCTGGTCATTTTAGATGATTTGTTGGTTTCTTTTATCCAAAGTGCTTTTAAAATTATCCTCACATTATCCTTCAATTATAGATTGGTACAAGTTAAAGGCTTTGGCATGGATAGAAGCAGGGACTTTATATTTCAACGATGTGCCTGTTAGCGAGAAAACTAAAAAGCTCCCAAATGTTAGGCTACAGTTAAGCTTTATTTTCCGCTGAGTGAAACAGGTTTGATTGTTTATGCTCAGCGCCCGTTGTGCAGTACGAATTTAACTCTGCATGGGGGCTGTAGCTGTAATAGCTGGAGGAACTGCAACCTAGCTTAATTACACTAAAACCCAAATGGATGGTGTTATTTACCACCACTGGTCTCTGCGACATATTGTGATTTTGTTATTTTTATGTTGTTGGGTGCAGAATAGAATCCACTCAGCTTTCATCACTGTGTTAGAACAAAATTTGTCTTTTGTTTTTCCGATTGCAGCGCCAAATCCACCAGTAATCCGCGAGGAACTATGTACAGCTTCATATGACACGATCACAGTTCACTGGACATCGGATGATGAATTCTCGGTTGTATCGTATGAACTTCAGTACGCCATCTTCACCAGCCAATCTAATGTTGTCAGTAAGTCTATATGCAGCTCTCTGGTGGGAGTGCAGTATCTATATTTGTGGTGGGATACATGACAATGATGGAGGGATTCAAAAGGGATTACACTGAAGGACTTTAAATTGTTTGGGGGCTATGTAACAATATCCAAACGTAATATTGTATTGTAGCAGCTGAGGTGGAGAGCTCTGTGCTGCCTCTTAAGGGTAATGAGATGTTACTAAAATACACTGCAATTTTTGCAGTGTCTAGGAAGGGATTTGGGAAAGAAACGGCTCAGTCGGACTGGATTTACATCCAGATGCACATCGTAAGCTCGATATTATCTCGGGGTTGAAATGAGCAATAGACTGTTTAAGTTGATTGCTCTAACAAGGTCACAACATGCTCGATCAAGCAATTTATTCTCATCTGCCTCAGTGCTTAAGAACACTTGGATGAGCGGTAATGCGTCTATTTGATGAGTCAAAAATAGAAGCTATAGATTGAAACACTGCATACAATTGTGCCATATTGTGTCACTTCTTGATTTGAGTTTCTCAAGATTTTTCTTAATCAGTGACTCTCTGTCTGTCTGGGCTGCAGGTTTGTGTAACTCTGCTGATAGCTGGATGATTGTACCAAACATCAAGCAGAATCACTATACTGTGCACGGGCTCCAGTGTGGCACCAAGTACGTTTTCATAGTGAAGGCCATAAACCAGGCTGGAAACCGCAGCAGTGAACCGGGGAAACTCAAGACCAACAGTATGTAGCGTTACTAACCGTACAGAATTTATTTTATAATTCTTCATCCGTGAGGCATTTTAGAAACCAGCTTTTTTTTTTTTGCCCCTTCTTTAAGGTCAACCATTCAAGTTGGATGCAAAGTCAGCTCACCGGAAGCTGCGGGTGTCCCATGACAACCTGACAGTGGAGAGGGACGAGACATCGTCAAAGAAGAGCCACAGTCAGGACCGCTTCTCCAGCCACAGCAGCTACGGTGTCACAGGAAACGTCTACATCGACAGCGGCCGCCATTACTGGGAAGCTCTGATAGGAGGCAGCACATGGTACAAACATTTACCTGTTTTCAGTCATGCTAGCGGTGTGGCTCTTTGGATGGCAATGTGTGTGTGTTGTTCGGTCCACCACTTTGGTCCATGCTCCATCCAAATTTGGTTTAGGTGATCCTTTAACTTCACACACTTTGTGTTTTGTGCTATTTAGCTATTGTTAGCATGCTAACTAAGACAGTGAATATAGTAAACATTATACCTGCTAAACAACAGTATGTTAACATTGCCATTGTGAGCATTTTAACATGCTGACGTTAGCATTTAGCTCAAAGCACAGCTGAAGAACAGCCTCACAGAGCTGCTAGCATGGCTGTAGTCTTGTTTATTTCTTTATCGAAAATTTTTCAGTTGTACAATCCTAGACATGTACTGGTCTAAAAATCTAAAAAAAAAATTTCATTGGACATGCAGGTTTGCAGTGGGCATTGCATACAAGTCAGCACCAAAACATGAGTGGGTCGGCAAAAACTCCGCCTCCTGGGTCCTGTCTCGATGTAACAACTCGTGGGTGGTGCGTCACAACAGTAAGGAGATGCCCATCGAGCCGTCGCCCCACCTGCGGCGTCTCGGAGTATTGTTGGACTATGACTCTGGATCTCTGTCTTTCTACGACGCTATCGGCTCCCAGCACTTGTATACATTTGACATCGCCTTCGCTCAGCCAGTCTGCCCCGTGTTCAACGTGTGGAACAGGTGTTTAACAATCCTCACTGGACTGCCCATCCCAGACCACTTAGAGGGGACAGACTACAGCAACTGACAAAACCTGTCCTGCTGGACTTTCTTTGTGTCCCCAAAAAGAGCCCAGACTGCCTGCACCTCATTGACTTTGATGTCCACAAAAAAACATTAACTGAACGAGATGCAATTCACGGCCCATGTGTACATCCCTAATCAAGCCTATGTTGAAATTAATTGGAATTATTTAAGAAATGTTTTACAAGCATATGTAGATGTATTTCTTTGCTTTGCACATTTATGTACGTAACACTGCCGGATGGTTTAAAGGGTTTGCTTACAATTCATGGAGATATTTTCAAATAGGCTCCAGACTTTTTTGTATTTCTAAGTTTATATTACACGCGTTTCCATTCATGTGTTGCTAAGGGTGATGATAAACCTTTAAGTGCAAGTGACAAGTGGACACTCTGACTTAAATGTTTCTGGAAGGTTGTATTATAGGCTATTTTAAATGTAATGTGTATTTTGAAAGATTTTTTAAGTCATAGCACTTTGAGAAGACAAAGTTGTCGATATAAAATGTATTTCTAAGCCACTTGTACCATAATGCAAACGTGTCCTTGTCATTGTTTTGTCAGGAAAAAAAGCACTTAAATAGATCAGATAACAATAGTTAACATGTCCACTTAGAGATGTTCATGTAAAATCAGTCAGTTCATCAATTTTCAAATATTTATTATCTGTAAATGCTTGAGTACAGTTCAGCATTATGAGACCATCCTTCTCCTCGTTGTAGCTGTTTCAAAAGAGCTCTTCATCACAATTTTCACATTTATGTTTTCTCTGACAAGATGTAATAAAAGTGACTTCATTTGATCATCTGTGTGACTCGTCCTCTTCATTTTAAGATGTACTACATGCTAAAAATGTGTCACAGTGAGATGATCATTTAAAACACCGTACACTTGTTGTTTAGACTCATTTATACTTGATCTCATTAAAGCTTGAACAAGCTCTCACAACACCACAGTGAAAGAAAAACACCAGCACCATAGAGAGAAGTGTCAGTCGTGCTTTACAGGACTCACTCTGACCCACACTGAGCCAAAATACAACTTCTGACAAGATCTGCTCTGACATCTCTTTTTGTTCTGGAGTAACGTGGCTTGAATTCTGCAGCATCTCTTTTCAACTAAAGTAGACAAGAGCAAAAAGGAAAAAAAAAAATCTGAACTCTGTGTGACCTCCCGTGAGACGCCCTGCAGATAGAGCTTGTAATACGTGAACACGGCCTCCTCCATGTAATGCCACCAGGAGTTGTCGTTTTGAGTTGAGATGTGTACATTATTCTGTGCAAAGAAACACTGGAAGCCATTTGTGTAATCATATCGAATCGCTACCTACTTCTGGTTTTGACTATAATTGTAGCTCTTTAAGTGATGAATAAAAAAATATATCATAATTTCAAAATGATCAACAAACAAATAATTTGTCAGTAACTTTTTTGTAAAGATTTTGTAAAAATATTAAAACTAAAATGTATTTTTTATTATAATCAGGTAATAAAATGTTTTCCTAATGTTGGGATCAGTTGGTGTGCAAGTTAATATATAACTTGGTTGATAAAAAATGCCTTAAGACCAAAAACAAAATGTGCAAAACAAAATTACATTTTAGTGTTGTATCATTTCCTCTCATACAACATGTAGTAGATGTAAAACATAAATGTTTTTCTCAAGACAATGAGCCATTGATTGTAAGATGTTTGCAATGATTTAGTCACTTACAGTATATTGAAACAAGAAAAAAACCTGTACACATATTTGTTCAGTGTCTGTTTTTCATTAAAAAAAGACCTTGTGGCAAAGAACGTATCTAAACAAAGACACATTTTTTGTTCTTCTGTGCTTTAACTTCTACATACCTAAACACAGACAGACACAGTAGAGTAGGCAGATATTGAAGTTAAGGCTCTGTATGTTGGGGATAAGACAAATTATCTTTGCGCAATGTGACTGCAACACTAAGTCTGATCAAATGCTTTACTCTGAGTGAGTACTTAGAGGAAATAAACTAAATTGCAGACACAATGAAAAAGAACTGAAAATCTCAATATGAAGTATTAAAAATGTGCCCCGGGGCTCCACCTGCTGGATTTGTATTTTCTGTGATAAATGATTTTGCTGCCAGAGGCCATATCTGGCCCACCCAGAAATCCCATCTATCATTTGTCTTGTGGTGTTGGTTTCTCGTTATATTATGGGCTTCAGCTGTCATCCAGGTGATATCTGAGGCAGATGTAGTTGAAGACAAATACATAATAAATAGCACTTGGTCAGGAGCAATCAAAACAAAACTAATGTGAAGTGAGTAACTTGTCAAAATCTACGAAAGGAATGAAAAATAAAGGTTATAAAACATTTTAACACAATTTTGTTCCAGCACTTCTAGCCATCTTTTATTTATTTATGTATTACAATTTAAACCTGCTAAATCTATTCATTCATGGACAGACACATTATGAATTGACTGTTTTGATTTGGTTTGATTTGAAGGTGTTATAACCAACACACATAACACACTTGTCCAAATACTTTACACTTCTACTCCACTACATTTCAGAGGAAAATATTGCTCCACTACACTACATCTCACAGCTGTAGTTACTAGTTACTTTCCAGATCAAGATTTTATATGTCAACATATGATCAGTTAATAGAATCTGCATTGTTATAGATGAAAGTGCCCAACAGTATATACAGATGTTAAAATGAGCTCTACCTTGACGACGTTCAGATGTTACTTGGACTGTAATGAATTAGGAATAAAATTCTAATAATAAATACAAGTACAATTTGCTGCTAATACTTTTGAAGGCTGGACTTTCTTTATGGTATTTTTACGTAAGTAAAAGATCATATAACTTCTTCCACCACAGATGAAAAGTAGTCATATTAAAATATCTTTGAGTAAATTGAACTATTTTTGAGATGTGTTTAGAGTACTGTAGCTGGGTCCGCCGCTACACCAAGCCCCGCCCACGCTCCCGGAACAGGAAGTACCTGCGCGTTGCTGCTGACGTTGGTGCTATACAAAGTGACGATGGCGTTTACAGATCAGTCCCTCCTGGACCTAACAGATAAAGAAACCCGGGAGAAACTGTCGTTATGGGATCGCCGCACCGATGCCATGGCTCCTCTCACAGACAAACAAATGGACTCTGTCCTGGAGATCCGATCCGAAGCTGAAACGCTCTCTATCCCGTCAGAGGTGAGATGTGACTCCGGTGCCAGCTAGCTAGCTAACAGGGTTGCTAACTTACTTTATAAACGTCAGTGAGGTTAACCAAAGCCTGACGCTGCCTCTATGTGAACTTGGTTAACTTCTCTGCCATGTAAACAGCATATGAAAGTTAATATATCACGGAATGTTAGCTTGTATGCTAACTAGCGGGCTTGCACTTGCACTCCGCCACGTCAAGCCGCCTAGCCAGCTTCGTATGAAGGCTTGTTGGGTATGTTTAGAAACGGAGAGACAGTCCTGTTTTGTTTTGCAGTTGCCCATTGAGGACTTGTGCAGCCTGTCGTCGCGGTCCTTGCAGTCCCCCTTCACAGCGACTGTGCCCGCTTCAACAGAGGACGTCCTGCTCAAGGGTTTCCAGATGCTTGATATGGAGAATGACAGGATAGAAACTGCACAGCAGGTGACTTGTCTTTGCCAGCAGTAAACAGTGCTGCTGCCAGTCAGACACACTGTACCATAATAACATGCACGATTTTAATACAATGCCAATTTGTGTTGCAGTTTTTTGCCTGGTTTGCCAAGTTACAGGGAAACATGGACCAGGATGACAACGTAAAATACAGGTGCATAAATGTTACAGTGCTTTACACACCTACACTGTGGTGTCCTACTGAATTTATTGGCCATATGCCTGTTTAGAGGAGGGCAGGCTTAGAGTAAAGTTTCTTGATAAGATAAATCAGATACGAATCACTTAGACAAGGCAAAGCAGTGTTGTTTACAGTTGATGGCAACATTGCATTGCATCATGACAAGCAAACTCGATGTGCTCTACATTAATGCTTGTCCATCTCCCACCCCACACCCACCAACCCAAAGTACATCTGCTGTGACCCCCCCTGTCTAAGGTTCGATCAGAAGTGCAACATGCTTGAAAGTGTCAACCCGTAAAGAACAGTGCATCTGTTAAAACATTGTCAAAATTGCTGTACAAACCCAAAGGTAGCTTCACTGCGTCGCCTTGTCTTTGGGTAAGCAAAACAGATAATATGTCTGCCTTCCCTTCAGGAAAACCAGAGATGATCTAAACTGCTACCAGGAACAATGCGATGCTATTCTGAAAGATGTCAGTACTGCCCTGGAGCACTTGGACTCCCTTCAGAAACAGTATCTTTTTGTGTCCAATAAGACTGGCACCCTGCATGAGGCCTGTGAACAGCTCCTAAAAGAGCAGGTAGGCTGCACGCCTTTCTATCCATCCATTAAGCCAAGCCACATGATGAGCAGATTGCTGAGACTTGACCAGCAGAAAATGTTTAAATCGTATGTATTGTATGCAAATATGAACATCACTCCCAAACCCAGAAACTGCAGAATTAGCTGTAATGTCTGTATGGTCTAAACTCTGGAGCGGTTCTGAACTGGAAAATTGTGTAAAACTCAAAGGAGTCACTGGAGATGAGTGGAAATGCAGCACACGGATAAAAGCATGTCTGAACATAAAATTGCTAGCAAGCATTCTCCAGGTCACAAAAAATCGGTCTGCTGCTCATTCTTTCTCTGGCATATTTAATATCTTATTTTCATTCCTTCTTTTCCTCCGCATGGCTGCTTATGTTCACAAATATATGTAGATTGGACCATTCGACTTGGACTGAACTGAACTTAAACCGAAATGAAACTGTCACGCCATATTGTGTCAACTGTGTGGTTTGTTGTTCTCTCTCTTTGCAGTCTGAGCTTGTTGACCTGGCAGAGAGCATACAGCAGAAACTGTCATATTTTAATGAGTTAGAAAACATTAACACGGTAGGCTGGGTGTTTTGTTGTTTACATCTTGAAACATTTGATAACTGAATTTTGTTAATTTCTAATTCAATATTAGAGTAGATTTAATTATTATCAGAGATCAGTTACGTCCCAGATAAAAAAATTATTCTGAAGAACTTGGATGTCAGCTACATTTCCTACATAATTACTTTTTGTTTCACCTTCTAAACCTTTCAAATGTCAAAGTAAAATCTGTGAAACTAGTTTTATATTAAAATATCCTTGAGCTGGAAGATTATAATCGTTTATGTGTGGAATTACTTCAAACCTCATTTTTTCTTTGTTTTTGCAGAAACTGAACTCGCCAACCTTGTCTGTAAATAGCGAAGGTTTTATACCAATGCTGTCGAAGTTGGATGACTGCATTGAATATGTTTCTTCACATGTAAGTAGATCTGTAGTCTTTGCAGATCTCATTTAATTATCATCGATAGAATACCTTTTTGAAAGCAGTAAATGTGTTTGAATGCTTCTATGTAATGAATGCACATTTGTGATGAGTTTTGTGATGTTTTTTCCAATGAGAAATATAAATCAAGATCATGGCAACATACTGTTGACTTGTTATAACTGTAGAGCTGTGCTTCCCTTGTAGTATGATCTGTGCATTGCTGTGTATGCTATGTGATCACAATTAAAGCTGTCTAACACTCGCCTATCTCTATTGATTGCAGCCCAATTTCAAGGACTATCCGGTTTATTTGGCCAAGTTTAAACAATGTCTTTCTAAAGCTATGCACTTCATGAAGATCCACATTGTTAACACTATGCAGAATCTCACAAGCCAGTTAACGAAAAGGGTAAGGAAAAGTCACATTTCCTCCTCCTACACAGCCAACAACAGTGTATAGAGGCATTGACACTGTATGTGCCAAATTCAATATCAATTTTTTTTTTGTCTCCCTCAGGATCCAATGGGCTTGACCAATGCAGACAATGCCTTCACTCTTTACTATGTAAAGTTTAGAGCAGTTGCACCTAAAGTTAGAGTGAGTATAATGTTCTCATTACCTACTGAAATTATGCATCAATTATGTTCTGTAATAAAATTAACATTTTTTTGTCTTTCAGTCACTGATTGAACAGATAGAACAGCGAGCAGAGAAGATTCCAGAGTGAGTCTTAGCATTTCTCCAGAATAAAGTAGCAACATTAGCATTCCTGTTATAGTTCCTTTCTACAGTTACCGTGCTAAATGAACTCATCCCTCCTTATATTGCTGTGAGCAGATACCATCAGCTCCTAGATGAGATCCATCAGTGCTACCTTGACCAGAGAGAGCAGCTCCTCAGTCCCAGCATTACATCCACCATCACTGACCTGACCAACCAAAACAGCAAAGACCACTGCGCTCTGGTAAGGCATGACTAGTTCAAAGCGGAACTGCCCTTTTAGATATAGTAAGGTGACATTTGAGCTTGCAAAGAATGCAAAGCATGGTTCCTCTGGGATATTGTCTGGAGTCTTTGGTACAGACACAAAGCTGTGCACATGATAAACGAGTGTAACCTGAGATTGTGTACAGCGGGCATCCAAAGCTTACTCTTGTTTTGTTCACAAGTGAATTACTGTGCACTGTTATTTTGTATACTCTGTCACACCTCCTCTATTAAGCAGTGACGATTGTGTCGTGTTCCTCTAGTGTTTAAAAATTTAATTGACCTAAAGGTTTATTCTGATGTCATACCTCAGACATAACTGATCAAATCTGGCACCTGGACAGACTATGTATTTTGACGCTGTTGTGGCATTTTAAAAGCACTTCACTAATTGGCTTGATGGGGATGCTATAATTAAAGGTCAGAATTTCACGCAATAAACATCATAACAGCCGCACCACCTGTCCGAGATTTTTTCCTTTAATGAAACTCGGAAAAGGTTATGCATCTTGTTAATGATTGCTGTAATGGGTGCCTGCATCATTTATGTGGGAGGCTGTGTTGCGTGTTTGAAGTGGAGCCGAAGCAAAGTATTGGTTGGCACTGCGGCAGCTGATCATTATGTGTATTTGTACAGGTTCGCAGTGGCTGTGCCTTTATGGTTCACGTGTGCCAGGATGAACACCAACTGTACAATGACTTCTTCTCTAAACCCACACCTAACCTAGAGTGAGTAGCATCCGCCTCGCTGGTAGCATGATCACTGAACACACACCGAGAGCGTCTAGTAGCACGCATGCAGTCATTATGTGTTTGTTTAAGGCGTGATGCTTCAAAGTGCACAATAGCCATTTCAAGTTTTCTAGCTTGATATGTTTAATGATTGAAAAACCAATTTACACAGCTTGGATGGACAATTTGTATTGCTATTTAAGAGCAAAAACTTAAAAAAAAAAAAAACAGTTTACATAATTATTTTTAGTCATTACTTTATTCCTTAACTTTGAGAAAACTCAACGCTTGAAGTGAACAGAAAGTATAATTTTAGACTTCTCTAAGTTGTACAAAGCAATTAAATGGTGTTTAATCTCTGACAGCGAGCTGCTAGAGAAGTTGTGCGTGTCCCTGTATGATGTCCTGCGGCCTCTAATCATCCACATCATTCACCTGGAAACCCTGTCTGAGCTCTGCAGCATCCTGAAGAATGAGATGCTGGAAGACCACGTTCACAACAATGGTAGGTTAGCACTTTTGTTCTCCTTAAAGCTTCTCACTTGTCACATGGGGTGTTAGATATTTCGTTAAGATGCAGCTGTTGTTTGATTAACAAACGAGATGCAGCGTCTTCAGATGTGCTGGTAGGCTGATTTTGTTGCCTTGGACAGAAACAGGCTAACTGTTCTCCCCTGCCTCCAGTCTTTGTGCTACCTGGCTCCTGGCGTTAGCAACATATTTACTGAACAAACTTTTTTGTTCAGTAAATTGAACAATCTTCAATTGCATGGGGTTTTTTTGTAACCCACTTAAGGGCCAGTGCACTTAAGTGGGTTAGTATCTGAGAACACAAACTTAAGTGAAAGTATACACGGTATACATGGGAATATGATTTTTCTTCCTTTGAAACATGCCTTTTTGGTTCTTATTCATTCTGGTTTCCCATCACTACACATCAACTTTATAGTTAAGACCCTATAGGACTTGTATCTGATGTATCTATTCGCAACAAAGTGTTGTGATTTTGATATTGGTTCAACTGTAAACTGACCCCTGTGTGCTTTAATGTAGCTGCTCAGTTGGGGGCCTTTGATGCAGTAGTGAAGCAGATGCTGGAGGATGTCCAGGAGAGGCTGGTCTACAGGACTCACATTTACATCCAGACTGATATCACAGGCTACAACCCAGCTCCCGGGGATCTGGCCTATCCTGAGAAACTGGAGATGATGGAGGTAAGTCTTTTGTGCTGAAAGGGATGTAGTTTTTCCCATTGTAAAATCTTCAAAAACAAAACCTCCACTGATTGTAATCAGTTTTAGCCAACCAGCTGTACGCAACATGGATGTAATTACGGCAACTAATGAATATTCTTATTAGGTGTTAATGTACTGTAAAATTCTTTTTTTTGATCGCTTGGTCTATAAAATGTAAAAACAGGGAAAAATCCCAGAGCCTAAGATAATGTTTTTCAAAATGCTTATGTCTGCAGGTCCTTGAAAAGTCTTTCAAGCTGTTTTTAAGTTGAAATGTATGTAAATGTAAGCCTTGTAAGGTCTTCAGGTTTGTGAATGTCTCAATATCAAATCTCCCCGATAGTGTAGGCATATGTCCTCTGGTATTTCTTTAGATATTTATCTGTCTTTTTGTCTGTCTTCAAGGCTTTTTCTTTTTAGCAAGTTTAATTTTATATAAGCTTTTAAAAACCTAGAGACTTCCTACTGAAGCAAAGGAGAAAAAAAAGTCACATTCCAACATGTAATACTTTATGTCTACAGGTCCTTGAAAAGTCCTAATGCTTTAAGTTGAATTATGCAAATTAAAGGCCCTCAAAAGTCTATAGTCTTGTGAATATCTGCACATTGTTAAATATGCCTTTGAGTCTTAACTGATATTTAACAGCTCTTTAATGTGTTTCATCTACACTATTTTCTTACTATGAAATCTCTATGATATTTCTTTAGAAGTTTATGTGGCTTTCTGTCTGTCTTAAGACTTGTTTTGCCAGTTGAATTTTATCTGTTAATTTAGCAAAAGAAGCAAATGGAAAAACACGACTTTCCAGAATCTAACGCTGTCTGTCTGCTAACTCTGTCCTTTCCTTTCCTGTCATCAATAGAGAATTGCTCAGAGCTTGAAGGAAGAGCAGATGAAGCAGATGTCACAAGAGTCCATGTTTTCTGATGTTCAGCTTGAGGATCCTGATGGTAGAAGAAACAGCAATGCCGGTCCGTGTTTCCAGATTGTGACGCTTGCTTTCTTTTACAACGTTTGATGTTATTGTCATTTGCCTGATGGCTCTTCCTGCTTTTGTACAATGAATCCAGGGAGTGTAGAAGCATCAAGCCTACAGACATCTATTTCTCCTGCTGATCTGCACGGCATGTGGTACCCCACCGTTAGGCGAACACTGGTTTGTCTGTCCAAGCTCTACAGATGTATAGATGTGAGTCTTCAATTTTTATTTGGCGCTAATTTATACTCTCCTATCCTAAAACATGTGCAGGATGTGTGGTATATAGTTTTTCCACTTTTGCATATCTTATTCCTGTGTTTCTTGCTGTGATTTGGTCTTTTTCCAGAGAGCAGTCTTCCAGGGTTTATCTCAAGAAGCCTTATCTGCCTGCATCCAGTCCCTGCTTAAAGCCTCGGATATCATCCTTAAAAACAAGGTTGGCACACATGGTTAAGAGTAGAGCATGGTTTTGTATTTTTACTTAACTTTTCAGATTGTTATTATTATTAAAATAGCTGGAAACGTGCCTTTCTTTTGACGTAATGAATAAGATCAGTTCCCTCTTAGATAACATGCTCTGTTATTCAAATTCCTTCCGGCTACAGGATCCTTAACTAAAGCAGCTGGGATGTCATTTAAAGTTTATTTTAATGGGTTCTTTATTATGCTCTACAGAGTGTTCAGCAGACCATCCTTTATTTATGGGCTTCTCTCACCTTCAGATTTGCTGTCTGTCTGTTGCTAACTGGCCCGTTTCAACCTAACACTTCAAATTAATGCAGCAGCATTAATCTCAGAGGATGTGTTCCCTCCCAATGTTGATGATGTCTTTTTCCAATGTTTTAGTCGTTAGATGAGTAATAAATGGTTTCAACTGCCTTTTTTGTCACAGTAATATGTCCCTTTCCAGCTATGGTTAATCAGCTGTTATTAATTAGATATATTCTCTGAGCCTGTGCTTTTTATGTTCTCTGTAGCTTGGCTACTCAGCAGATGCCCTTTTGTGTTGGCAGCCTGCAGTGTGGATTTAACAGTGTGCTATCACTTTCTGTAGACACAAATAGATGGGCAACTTTTCCTGATCAAGCACCTGCTGATAATGCGTGAACAGATTGCCCCATTTCACACTGATTTTGCCATCAAGGAAATCTCCCTGGACCTGAAGAAAACGCGAGGTAAGATAATTAAAGGTGGAGGGAACATTGGTGTTCAGCTCCATAAAGCCAGTCATTACATTCTCATGCTCATTAAGCAACTTGTGCCTATCACATGCACCAGTGGCAACAATTAATGTGGAAATTACAGTGTAATCCTACACCATAATGTACATTAACCGATGGCTCACAGGGCAGATACGCTCCTCCTATCACCCTCATCTCAGTCAAGGTCATATTAAATTTGTAGCACTAGAGGGCACTCTAATTCTACACCAGCCCAGATTTAATCTCTGCTTTGTGTTAAGATGCTGCCTTCAAAATCCTGAACCCTAAGGCTGTTCCCAAATTCTTCCGACTTAACAGTCACAACGCCATTCTTGAATTCCTGTTGGAGGTAATGTTTTTATTTTTTTTGCCTGTTTTATGGAACGTACCATACACTTTCTGTACTTTGATAGCACCCTGCCTTGGGGAAATGCCACTTAATAGTGCTAAACCCTTTGTCTCTATGGCCCCCAGGGAACACCCGAGATAAAGGAGCACTACATTGACTCTAAGAAGGAAGTGGACCGACACCTGAAGTTCAGCTGTGAGCAGTTCATCCAGCAGCAGACTCAGATCTTTGTGGGGAACCTTGAGGAGTTTCTCACCAAGGTAACTGCTAGAGCGAAGGCAGACTTAGCCTCAGGCAGCCACGGCTCATCCTGACCTTCATTTTTTCCAGCCTTTACCTTTAGAAAATCTTTTAAAAAAAGAATTTGCTTATTCACTGATCACTGAAGGACTCGGTACTTTACTGACAACTGAAGGTGAAATGGCTGTTTTTCATCCAGGATATTTAATTCTGTTTACTAGGCATTGGTGTGTGTTTCTATGCAGTAATTGTGCTTTTGTATTTGTAATTGTGCGGCAGTCATTTGTTGCTGGGGTTTTTTCTCCCTGCCCACCTCACTCAGTTTTCTATTGTCACTTAAGTAAATATTATTCTTTGTCTAATTCAAGACTGAGTTGAATTGGTAGCACAGCTTCTTGTGCTTGTTTGCATGGCTTACAGCAACACCGGTGCTATGTAAGTCTTTTCAAATTGTAATGTTTTATTTTGACTGCACTCAGGTTGCAGCTCTTAAAACTATGGCCATCCAAGGTGGTCCCACATACAGTCTGTCTCAGCAACCTTGGGCACAGCCAGGTAAGATTTGTCTCAGGAAACGCCACCGGCGTCACACTATAATTCATCAAAACTTGTATAGCGAATGCTAGAGGGCATGTCAATGTTTGGTTGTTTTTTGTCTTTTTTCCTCAGTACTTTTTTTTTTTCTCTTTTCAGCCAAGATCAACGATATAGTGATGGCTACCTACCGGGTGATGAAGAGCAAGCTGCCAAGCACTTTGCAGAGCATGTCCTTGTACTTAGCCAATAGAGACACAGAGTTCATCCTTTTCAAGCCTGTCCGGGTGGGTGGCAGGAATGCTAGGGTGCACTGTACTGCATGAGTCCATTTCTTTTCACGTCATTGTTAAATCTCAAACAATCCTTTCATAAAGTATTCACAAAGCAGGAATACCATGTGCTTGCACTCAAAGGTCAATCAATATATATTTTTTAAATAATATGAATTAGAGGTTTTCTCATGTATCACTGAAGAGTTCAACTCATAGATAGAAAGGCATTTTTGTCTCTCTCCCTCATAGATGTTGAATCTATCGTGCAGCGGTGTGTGCAGACATTACCATGTAAACAAACCTCACAGCACAAGAAAGCACCCATGACTTACATGAATTCATTATTTATTCACTGTAGTAAAAGGCCTGTCAATCAGTTTTTGAGAGACGAAGATGTCAATCCTGTACTTGGGCTGAGCCTTTTGTTTACATTTGGCTTGGAGATTGTGCCTTTAGCTGCGATTGAACTCTAATAGAGAAATCTTTGTGCTGCCTGTGTACTGTTCATCAAGGTGCCAGGTGAAGCTGAATGAGAGTGAAACAAAATTCTGCAGTTGACATGGAAACAAGATAGTGAGGGGACGTAGGCCAGATGGAAATGTAGTATTAATTTCCCTCCAGCACTCAGTAATAGGATGGCTTTTCCCACAGAATAACATCCAGCAAGTATTCCAAAGACTGCACACCTTGCTTCAGGAGGAATACAGCGGAGAAGACCTTCAAATCATTGCATGTCCATCTATGGAGCAGGTACAGTACTGTGCGATTGTCACAACCCAAAGGCACCTAACATTAGTTTTAATAATACCGCTACAACATCCAAAACTGCTGAGAGCAACTTCAGCAGAGAAATGTTTGATAACGTGTGCCAGCAAAGTCACGGTGAGCACTCATCATTTTTTTACGGCTCTTTTTAGATTAACCTACTACTGTCTGTGAATAAGTAATGTCCAAGTTCGGCGAGGAGACGCTGGTAAGCGCCCTCTGGATAGCAATGGGATGTTGCAACTCCAGCAATGACCAGGAGCTGTGAGGCTGAGTAAGCGAGATGACCAGAGAACTGCAAGCTGGCTGGACCGGGAGCGCTGCACTGATGGCAAAAAAACAAAATCCTGCACAAGGCCAAAGATTCTCCGACGGAGGCTCAAGTAGCTACAAGTATGTCGATGTTCAGGTATTCATCTTGCAGTCCATAACAAACTGGGAAGTGGAGGGTATTATTTTGGGAACTGAGTTGATCCATTTGTTTTGTCTAAAATTGAAGGTGGTGTTGTGTTTAGGGTTGTTTTCATGTCGGAGAAATCCATTTTGACAAGGGTGGATTTGTGATCACAGTTGCATCTCTCTTGACACCAAATTGTTTTGAATAACAATCATTTGCACACTATGTAAGGGTGAGGGTGGGGGAGGGGTGAATTGTATTAAGAGTGTTCAGACAAGGACACTTTGGGTGTGCAAATAGAGGCACTAAAGGGTTGTTCATCAGCCAGGTAGCTAATGGCCAGTAAGGGGGCTTTCATTCAGAAGACTAGATCCCCTCGATGGGTTTGGAAGGATAACGAGAAAAAAATGCTGCAAAATATTTTATTCCTCTATTTTAAAATGTAACAGCCTTTGTAACATTCAGTAGAACTCTATGGTGGCCTGATGTGCTACAGGACACTCGGGTCCAACAGGTTTTCCCCTCTGATCATAGCAAAATCGCGTTTTTGTTATTCTGTTGCAAATATGTAAAAAAAATACAATGAAATCTTACATTTTATACTTTTTCTTTTTATACATAGGATGATTGAAACTTATATACTTTTACTTTGGCAAAGTAATGGACTGTTGACCTTGGCAGTTTTGCACTGTATGAGTTGTGGGTATGTTTCCTAGTGGTCCTCCCAGAGTAACGACAATGCCAATATAACATTTGCTTTGGTGTGTCCCATGTAAAATGATGTGTACAGTTATACTATTTATGAACATTCGGATTAAAAAAAGGTTAATGATGTTCTTTGGTTTTATTTCTAGAGAGCACTTTGTCATTTAATTCAAATTCTGGGGACGCCACGGTACGAGTCACTTCACACAAATGAGAAACTGCCATTCAAGGACATCATCGGCTTTAGGGGGTCTTCTTGGCAGACTGCTGCTGTTTCATTGGCAGCCGCCGTCTTTCCATCTGTGAGATGAGGCTTTGCTGGGGCTTGACCTTCCGTGCACTGACAGTCTTTTGATAGGTGATGAGGGACTGGATGTTCTGGAGCAGGACATTGATCTCTGCACCCTTCTGCCGCCGATAACTCTGAAGCATGTCAGGCCCCGGCAGCGTTAGACCTTTGCCTTGATTCAGCTACGACAGCAAGGAAATATGGCCTAAAATTGCGTCTACTCTTCACATCCCTTATATTTCTGCTATTGCTACAAATTAATATTATATGAATATCATAAGCCACACTGACTGACCTACACTGTTGCCCCTACATTAAGCCATATGCTGTGTTCTCCAGAGGTGAAAGTGATGCTGATGTGCTCTTGGGATTGGATGTGGATGTTGAGGTTAGGGCTCAGTGTCAAGCAGAGAGGCTGCCAGGGCGGAGCGTGATCATGATGCTTATTGTCCAGCCACCTCCAGTGTTTCTTCAAATCTCCTGTGTCACTGCAGTAGGTGCCTCCCCATGGAGTCAGATTCACCCTGATAAAGAGAAGCAGTTTGTGAACAATAAGCCCCTCCCACCGGGGGTCATTATTTCTGTCTGCTGCCAATTTTATCAATAATTGAAATAAACTTGAAATGCTTCTACCAAGAGAGAGTGATAATGAAATATATTTTAATGACAAAATAATATGCCATCATATTTAAACAGGGAAATAAAATATTAGGAATGATTAAACAAACAATCATACCAAACAGAGCCATTGTTGCGATAAGAGATGCCCCGTCCTCTGGTGGTGAAAACTGCCTGGATGCGAGGCTGCTTTGTGTTTACAGGACCACCACACAAGACCAGTCAGCTGATTGTGCAGCAGAAACAAAAATAGCAAGCCTTCCAGAAGGATAGCTTTTAAATATGGTTAAGGTGAGCAATCAAACAAGTATTTATGATATAATTTCAATAAGTTGTCATTTAGATTCACTTGAAAGGATACGACACCTGCCCGGTTCAATCTGGTGAAATCACACTAAATGTTTGACCATTGTTGTAGTGTTTGACAAATTTATTAATAATTGTGTCAACATATGTGCTTTCAACATATGACAATACCTTCTGTCCAGCATTTTTTCCTTTGAAACAGAAAGTGTTTTCCAATTCCATGATTTCTATTTCAGGCAATGAAACCACCTCCTCGGCAGTCCAAGCATCATCTGAGAGTCGATTGTGTATGGTGGCAGATACTTGTCATTTGTGTCCTGTAATGTAGTTAAAGGTGTCACGTCATGGATGAACAAGAGGGAAAGATATGTGAATTTAATCAGCATTAGAGCTGACGGTCTGTAGTAGATTGTGTATGTGTGTAACTTGCTTTAGGGGTCTGACGATCTGAACTCCTTTCAAATTCCAAACCTTTCAACCTGCAGTCTGTCACAGAAAATCCAGCAAGATTCAATGGCATGGACATTTAATTTGAAAACCATTTAATGGTGGAAGCCAATAATGGACAAGAGCGATCCTGACCTTTGATCTTTCTGCATCGCTGGTTCGCTATCAGTCATGGCTTCTTCAGTGATAACCGCTGCACCCTTCAGCAAAATCTCTGATAACTCCATGCCTTCTCACAGCAGAAAAACTGACTCAAAGAGAGAAAGAAAAAAAGATTAGTGTAAATGTAGAAATGCTACAAAAATAATACGACCTGATGGCAAATGTGTAATTATTATTTATTAACATTTGTCATTATTACTCATCCCTTATGGAAGCAAAGTAAATTATAAAATCTAACCATAATGCATACTTAATGTTAATCAAACACCACATAATTAATGGCATTGAAATGGTTTGAATTCCCCTCTTTGAAATTTTCAATATGCATTTTCAAGTGGTTCTTGATTTTTGCACAAATGCAGACAGACAATTCTGATCTAAGAATCTGATTGAAGTCAAACATTCAGAAATTCAAACACCAAAATTCAAGATACATTGTATCTTGGGTAAACCAAAATATTGGACAAATTAAAATTTTGACCTGCTGGTGACAAACATCATTAGGATTTATATTCTCTGCACCAAATTTCACATCAATCCATCCAATAGTAGTCAAGATATTTCACTTTGAACCATGAATGTCAACCTCGTGATGGCGCTATAGGGAAAGTGAGGGGATCATCAAAGTCAGTAGGCTTCATCCCCTGGGGACCATGAATGTCTGTGCAAAATATCCTGGCAACCACCCAGTAGTTGTTGAGGCATTTCAGTCTGGACCAGAGTAGTTAACAGGCCAACACTGCTCTGCATATTGACAGCAGGGTTAGCTGCACACTCACTTTCACTCATTTTGGGTCAACGCTGTTGGCTATCTGATCACTGGTCACTGGGGGTTTCTTTCGCTGCTGGCAATTCTTACAGAAAATGTTCAACACGGTCTGCAGCGATGGGTCTGATGAGTCTGATCCACTTGAGGTTGGGATCTGAAAACGTTGTTGGAGTAGACACTTTTTTTTCTTTTTTCCTTTCTCCAAAAGACGGTCAGAAATTCATAGTGTCCAAATATTCCAGTTAATGAGGTATTCAAAAAGCATGTTACAGTCATGGCATGTTTTAAAACAAGCAGCAGCAGTGACAGGCAAGTTTTGATACGAGATAAACGCAGACTAATTGCATGTCCCGTAAATGAATTCATATTTATATGAGAAGAGGAAAAGGAACGGTTTAAAAGTGGCATTTTCCCCCATACCTTGTCCAGATTAGTTAAAGACTCCTCAGTTTCTCCTTGGCAGGCTGCGAGAGTTTGGGGAGTTTCCTTACTGAGCAAATCCAACACTTCATTATCTGGGGATATCTCCAACTCAGACTTCATGTTTTTAGGAACGCTCTGAGGAGAAAAAAACAAAGACACTTCATAATTTATTAAATTCTTTGAGGTCTTTAACTTGTGCTTCATGAATAAATCAAAACCGTGAAACTCCATGTCTCTGGATACCATGTCATATCATCTTTCACAAGATAAAACTTACACTGTGACAAGGATAGACAAGGCCATGAAAACTCAAAATTCAGTATTTCTTTGCCAATTGTAAATGTATCTCTAAAACACACAAAAAGACCTCATATATGCTAATTTAATCTATCCGCAATTTGTCAAAGTCCCTCCACAAAGTGCATTTCAAATGTTGGTTTAATCACATGAAAATACTCAGTCAAGTTCAGAGAAACCTCTAGTATTCTGAGTGTCTTAGCAAAGCTTTTACTTTGTCAAGGACACCATCTCTACAGTTGAGAGAGAGGGGGGTTTTTCAAGCTAGAATACCTTGTTGAGAGTTTGTCGTTGTAAATCATCTTCCGGGTATTTACCCGACCTTAACACTCTCATCTGCTTCGACGTCAACCCCAAATTCTTGAGGAGCTTTTGATGTTTCTTGGTTTGGGTATTTATAGTCTGCAAATAATTAAAAGTAATTAATAATTACCTCAAGACATTCACAGCCATTTACCAGCCAAGGTCAGAGATTCATAATTAGCATGAAATGTGAAGAAACTGTACCTTTGCTGCACTCTTCCTCATGTCTCCAGTCAGTCTGTGAACCAATGCTGACTCTGGTGATAAACTCGACCATCAAATGCACAGATTGTCAGATATCCACATGAGGTTACGCTGGAACCAGTTCTTCATTTTTGGCTTAATAAGCCCAAATATGTACAAGGGGTGTATGCAATAACTCCTGTAATAATATATAATAATACAATCCAATACAACTGCGCTGATATAAGTACTACCTGCTGTATGGGAAGTTTTTTTGAGACTGAATCAAAAGAATGAATAAATAAAACGTTCCTTTATTTTTCATCCTTTAAAGGTGAGGCAGTATCACATGCAAGCAAGATTTTTGTTTTCTGTCTTGGATCACAATTAGTCACACTGCTTAGTATTTGCTGTTCATGATGCTGTGACTAAAGTCTCTCTCCTAACCTCTGTTTGTTTACAAGTCCAGGATTTGCCATTGAATCCATCTCAGCTGATTTGCTAGGCGGGTCATGTGTTTGCATGAAAAAATCACACTAATTAACAGCCTTCCAGTGGGCCATATATAGTGACTAGATAACGGAAAGAAATCATTACAGTTATCTGCAACTGACTATAAGACTAGACTAGTTATAGTAGATTAAAACAGAGTTGCAGCCGCTGCCTTGCCAATACGAACCTTAGTAACACCATGCGAGGATGGCATTAGGTTCGGTATTGGGGACATGTCTGACTGAATGGTTATTAATGTTCAATACAGGAACATAACATAACAGATGATCAGTGATTATTACTACTGTTTAGTGTTTGTCAGTTGGATTACATATAAATGCCAAGTAATCGCTAGTTAGGGAGGAAAAGTGGTATTTGAGCTGGGAAAATGTGATGATTTTGGGACATGAGAGGTGGGATTAGATGGATGGTGGAGAAAGGGATGAGGGGGATTTACGTTAAAATCTGTGTGTTTATGGTTTAGTGTCTGTTTGTTGTTGCTGCTGGCCTGTTTGTACTATTTATAAAGTAGAAGATATGTACAACTTGTGTTTTTCTATTTAGGAAACAAGTCAGGTGTTGGAAATATTACTTAGGTCCCCTGAATAGTTGAAGGTCTTGGCCGCGCTGAGAGAGGTATTTAAATCGATTTCACACGTTTCTCAGTCTCATTCATTGTTCAGTTCTGTGATGTAGCTATTCTCTGTCATAAAAGCAATCCATTTAGCATTGAATCCATCCCCGCAGATCTGATGGAAAGTATATTATGATATATGGAGGAATTCATTTGTTCCCGGTGATCTTTTTAAATACTATATAAATGGCCCAAACACAGGCTTCTTCCCTAAGATTTTTTATTTTCTCCTTCAGTTCATTTTAACTATGAACTGATTTCTGATGTTTACAAAAATGTCTGCATTGCTAAACCAAATCACCCAATCTTCCATTAATCTTTTTTTATAAAGCTGAAGCCCTTTGCAGTCTGAATGTACCCGTGAATGACTATAAGCACCAGATACTCCAGAGGTTTAAAATAACATAAGGCTGTAAACTGTAACACAGCCATAAATGATACCAGCGTTTGCCAATTCTGTATTTCCCTCTTAATTTACATGGGCCCTTATCTTTTCGGGGTGACTTCTCCTTTTCCATTTGTCTGCTAAGCCGCTGCGTCTGGGCAATGAAACTGTAATGTGGCTTAATGTTGCTCAGATTTGCAGAGTGGTGGGACATGCAGGTCTGTATCTGGCCAAGCAGAGAGTAAATCTGTGAGCTCTTCATTTGGATATATCTCTCCAGAACGTCTTGCCCCAGCTTGTCATGGCTCCCTGGATAAATGAGCTGCATTAAAAGAAAAATAGCATGTTGTCCCTTTTCAAATCTATTCTTTTTTCTGTGCACATATTGCAAAGCACATGACAGCTGTAATTTGCTGCATACAGTTTGACATGGAGGCTCCTATATTTTCCATGCATAAGACAAAGAGAAACACTTACAGTACATCACTGCATGTGCATTTATAGTGTGTTTATCATTATCTACCTTAAGCTTTGACCCCGGCTGAAGCGCATGCTGTTTTGCCAATATGCCAAGTTGACGTACATGTGTTCTTGTGAGTGTATGTGTGGGTCCAGGGCAAAGGTTAGAGGCTTTAAGGGATGGTCACGTACACGCGGGTCAGAATACAACCAATTCCAGCACCTCCTCATAGCTCCTGTCTCACTGAGGCAGAGACCTCCAACAGGGGTCAGATTCAACCTCCAGACACACCACAGAGATTAGCAACACACACATCCTGCCCTGTAGCATGAGAGCAGCAGGTTAATCAAAAAGCTATCTCTGGTCAAAAAGTCATTAAGGAAACCTAAGAGGGCTTAACCATTTGGTGTCCAAGGTACAAAAGATACAGTTAAGATTGGGTTTTGATATCTAGTAACATTTTCATTCACTGCTTAATTGACTGATTCAAAGGAATAGTTTGTCCAGTTAGCTTAGTTAGCATAAAGACTGACGGGGGGAAACAGCTAGCCAGTGTCTGAAGGTAGCAAAATACACCTGACAGCATCTCTACAGCTCACTAATTAACATGTTATGGACTATTTTCTTGTCTGAGACCAATAACTTCCAGGAGTCTCCACTGGTTACCTGGCAACTGCTCCTAGTCATTGGCATTTTTACACTTTTTGCACAGATCACACAAACATAATATGACTTTAGACTTAGACTTTAGAGGTGCTAGTAGGCAGATTTTGCTACCTTCAGACACAGCTTGGCTGACTGTCCTCCTTGTTTCCAGTTGTTATGCTAAGCTAAGCTAACCAGCTGCTGGCTGTAGCTTTGTGTGGTATTGATCAACTCATCTAACTCTCAAAGCAAATAAGCATATTTCTCAAAAAAAAAAAAAAATCCCGTAAGGCCTTATTTTAGTAAGAACTTTGTTTCAATTATTGTAATAACCATTATTATGGAGTAACAATTACCATATGATTCCATTGGGATGGTAGCATGTGGAGTGGCCTTTATTTGTGAAAATGCCTTTGATGCTGGGCGCTACGTCCTTGTCCTCCAAGATTATGTAAGTGAAGTCAGCGGCTCCTGCAGAGGATATTATAATGGCTGCTTTCCCAGAAGGATAACTTTGTATATTAAGGATCATTAACACTGTGCAAACCTTTTATCAAAGGGAACAAATGTGTACCCTCTCATTAAGTACTTTGACCTTGTCCTTGATCTGATGACTTTGTGCACTGCTTAAAAGGATACAAAACATTACCCGTTCCGTCTGGACATGAGGTGAGAAAACATTTCCCACTTTTGTAGAACTTCTTAATTACTTCCTTTGAGTTGTGACACAAAATAGTCAAGTTATTTGTAACATTTCTGGTAAATACACTGATGATAAAGAGCAGCAACAATGCCATTATGAAAACATATCTTCAAACATACCTTTGGCTCACCATCTGTCTCTTCTTGTAGTGTAAACATATTTTTGATATCTGTCTGAGGGATGTGAAGCTCATCATTGATGAAGGGGAATCTCTTTTGACAGCCTGACGGAGGTTTTTACTTTTGAAGCCTGAGCAGACGAAGGAGAATATCCATTTAATGAGATTTTGTCAATGAGAAGCATGAAAGACTGCGTACTTCATGTCTTCATCATTTGTACTAATTTGTCTAGACGAGGGCCCCAGATTGCATACTTACCTTATTCTTTATTCAAGTTGTCTTTTTTGTCTTTTCTCTGGAGTTACACATGTCTCAACCTACATTAGATATTGACCACGTTATTTTCTGCAAAAGTGGGAAAATGTACAATACAATGCCAAAACCTGAAGGGCATGTTGAGAATCAAATTCAGATGCCACCTCGTACTTCCTGCTACAGTAAACACTGTATGGCATACAATATAGTACAATCAATATATATGCAATACAGTTACTATACATGCATGTGCTTTGCAGCCTTCCACATGATCCTAGCAACATATAAAATGCAGATGGGACAGGGCATGCATGTTACTCACCTCTTTCTTGCCTGCTCTTTAGCAGCTTCCCTCTCCTCACTCATGATGGGTGCATGAGGGTTCACATCGATCTTCCTATCTGACTCCTTCTGTTCCAGTTTTTCTCCCTCTCCCTTCTTGATAATCTCTCTAATTTGTTTAACTTGCTCACAGCAAAAGAGCTGAATAAAAAAACATTTTTACAACAATACACATTTCCTTTTCTTTTTTACTTGCAGTGCTCCTCCTCTCTAAAGCTTTTGCCACCACAGATGGAGATGATTTTGGCATTCTGGAAAGGTTATCTGAACAGTCATTATTTCTAATGAGTTTATTTTCAATTTCTTGTTGGAGGTAAACAAGCTACACTCACCCTCTCAAAGTCTGTTTCATTTCCCAACAGTTCACCGTGTATGAAGGGCTGACAGAGCTGCTGGCAATAGTCACACTGAGCGAAATGCACATCCTGTTTAGATTCAACCCCTGGAACCTACAGTGCAGCAAAAAAACTGATTCACAATCACCTCCCCACCTTTGATATTATAGCCTCCACATGCTGCTATTACTGTGGGGAAATGAAAAAGGCCATCACTGTCATTTCCAGGCACTACTGGCAATATAGAGATACAGGACTAAGTCGACGGTACCTTTCCAACAAGAGGAGTTTGTTTTGGCTCTGCCTTGTATGCTATGAGACGAGGTGGACCCACATAAGGTATGTCATACTCCTTCATCCTCTGACTCCTGATGTGAATATAAGAAGACTTGTGTAGATTGTTGGATATAAGCTACATATAACCTACATGTATAGCCAATAAAATTATCCTCACAAATTTGTCTTGGGGCTTTACAACATACAAAAATGTATGTTGCACAGATTGTGATGCCCTTGTAGAGACAAATCTATGATTTTGGAAATGGTGGCGGAAATACTCAGGTACAAGTAAAAGGCATGCAAAAGATACCCCAATAAAGTACTGCAGAATGACCCATTTCAGAATAATCTATATTATATTTTTGGATTATGATCATTGATGCATTAATAAATGGTAACTTGAATGTTGCATATGGTAAAGGTGGGTCTAATTTTAACTAATTTAACTTGCTAGCTAATTTTATATACTGCTGGGTACCTTAATCTATAATAATAATAATAATCATCATCATCATCATCATAATTTTTTCTTATGTTAATAATATGAATCTGCAAAGTAACTTGTAACTAAAGCTGTCAAATTAATGTAGTGGAGTAAAAAGTACAATATTTTCCTCTGGATTGTAGTGGAGTAGAAGAATTACAGTACTTGAGTAAACGTACTTATTTTCTAACACCAGATTTTGCACTGGACAAACAAATTCACTTCACTTGACTGAGCATAAAACACACTTTTTTCCGTGAGCAGCATACCTCTGACGGATGAGTGTCCCTGCTCACTACCTCTGCGTGCACCAACTGGGGATCTTCAATTTCCTTTTGAACTGCACAAGAGAGAAATAATTGGGAATTTGACAGATGTCTAAGTCATGAGAAGGCAAGAGGGGGCAGAAACAAGTGACCCCTTCGCACCCAAACTGATGACACGGCTTACTTCGACAGCTGAAGGAGAGGCTCTGCTCCACCCACTCCCAATCTGTCTGGGTCTGAGTGCTCACCAAAGTAATGAATCTTCCACATGCTGGGTACCTCCATGAACTCTGGTGAGGCCGAACTGCTCAGAAGAACAGAGCCAGTGGACAAAGAATTACAGCGATGCTTTACCCGAACAACTCTATTAATCTTACAGCGATATTAAATGATTTTTAGGAACCCCTCAACAAGCTAGGAAGAGATACATCTCACATGTTAGCAAACAGTCGCCTGTCCACACATTCAGCAGACATGAAGCAACATTAGCAATAATTTGGAGTCATTTGAAGCTAATGTTTCTGGTCATGATGAAGTCCTGTACTCTCCTTTCAGCTCTGTTTTGCTCTTCATCATCTTCAAAATATCTTGCTGTCTTTCTTCACCTAACTAACAATGTAAGAGGCTAAAATACATTTTGCTTTAAGGCCTCATTGTAGCCCAGATATAAACTGGTGACCTGTTCTGGGACTGTACCACTCAGGAGTGCAATGCATGCTGGGATAGAAATTATGGATTGCAAGTTTGCTGATTGATAACGTTGATTATGTCACGACCCGACTTCAGACTGTTTTGAGACTGAATAATATTCACATCTTAGACCGCTTTTATTTATTGAAGGGGATGATTGGCAACTGTAATAATCACAACCATCCATGTTTTCAAAGGAATCTGCATTCACTTTGACTATGCCACCGCAGTTATGGTGGCTTTAGTGAAAACTACTCAAATCAGACAGCAGCGGCAATGTTTTATATATACTGTATATATGTAGATATTATTTTTTCAGGCTGAAAAGCTTTTTAACTGCTTTGACCAGCTTGACCAGGAAAATGTCATTATATGACCATCAAAGGACAGCGTATAGACCAAAGGCCATGCATCACAAATTGGTTTCAGATCAATTTTACAGCATATCAAATCAAAATGTGGGTAAAAGAAAGTCACAAAAATACTGCAGGAGATTAAAATGTAACAGGTCAATGATATGGTCACTAAAAAGACTTCCTAAGGGAATGTTATATGCATATTATTGTCATGTTTATGGGTATTTCGGTCACGTTACTGTAAATTAAAAATGTTCCTTACAGCTCCTTTTTTATAGGTGATGAATTGAAGTATCTTGGTTCTCTCCGGTGGCCTGTATGGGGGAAAAAGTTGTAATAATGTAGAGTATATAGACAGCCTGGCTGTGAACAGTTGTCATACTTTTTCACTTTTCTTAATCAGTTGTTCTTGTGGAAACATGTCAGAACGTAGTTTCCCAAGGTCATTTGTCGCTAGTGGAGCGCAGATTTGAGTGTTCAAAAGAGAGCTGAAGTAGTTGTCGGTATGATATTAACAATGGGATCTTTGAGGTCTTCACATGTCTCGTGCTCCTCCGGGCTCTTCGGGTTGTCACAAAGCTGTCGAGGGGAGAAGTCACCTTCTTTAGGACTCTCAGGAGATGCACAGGCAGTATCTCTCCGGTAGGATGGAGACTGACTCATGTTTTAAAAAACGTGATATGTCAACTGAAGCAAAAACCTCTAGAGCACACTCACTGAATATTGCACGGTTCCATTTGTATCATTTCTGTTATTGTTCAAGTGCAGTTGCCCGGCAGTAGTTTTGCATCAGGCTCATGTACATTCAAAATGTCATGTAGTCGCAGAAGACAGTTTCCCTGTTCCCATTACATTCACTAATGATGACTTCTAAGTTTAGTGATAGAAGCTCTGTGGCTTTAAGCAAAAGAAAAAACATAATCTCTTCACTAAAATAGACATTTTGCTACATTTAGATTTTGTGTGGGACTTTTATGTCAAACAAGATAACGACCAAATTTTTAGTAAAAGAGAGGGGAACAACTGTAACATAATATCCCTACTGAAGCCTATAAAATGACCTCACTCTGTGATAACAGACAATGCACTTTCATTGAGGATGATGCATCAAGGGAAGTAATTACAGTCACTACTGACAGATTGATGACTAACGCTGACAACAATACCTTAGTCTATAAAACCCTCATTTCCCTCAGCTGGGTTCTAACATTTATAGTAGGCACTGCAATAAAGTAGTTGTAGAGTAGTCCTTTGAGTACAATACAGCCTATTTTGTAGGTATTACAGCGCCTCATCTCATGCAGAGTTTGTATGTGTTCTTCTAAAGGTAAACTGGCATAATTCAGTGTATCATATTGTATCAGTGCTTTGTTTATTTTATTATTATTATTTTATTTCATGTTTGATGCCTTTTGATCAGTAAATTAAATTAATCCTTTACCTCGCCTACATGCTTTTGCTGTAAATCTCAAGGCTAAGATGCTGTGCTAATTATTTTCACTCTCATTTTCAGTCCAGCGCTGGCAAAAAAGAAATCATTTCAGTGCCTTTCAGAGGAAATCATCAACAATGTGGACCGTGGCTCTCGTTCTTTGTTTGGGAAATATTCTCATCAGAGGCGAAGCCAGTGTTCAGCATTCAGGATCATTCCTTGTAATTGAACTCTCTGAAACGGCCTCCCCTGGTCTATTAATACTGGAAAAACAGAAATCCAACAGCTCAATTCATCCAACCCAAGTAGCAGGACCGAAAGCACCACACCCTCCTATGTGCTTGGAGTCAGCTGGAATCAGAGATGCCTTCAAGTATATCAATACTGTGGTCTCTCTTGTTGTGTTTGTTGTTGGAATAGTGGGGAATTCAGCCTTACTGAAAATCATATACGTAAACAAATGCATGAGAAGTGGACCAAACATTCTCATTGCGAGTCTTGCTTTGGGGGATCTAATCCACATTGTGATAGACATTCCAATCAACGCATACAGAGTAAGTTATTCACCTCATGCTGTGCAATGAGAAAACAATGCTGCGCCTTACCCTGTTCTCTCCTTTCTCTTTTATCCATTTAAACTTCAATCTCACCTTGAATTGATTGTGTGTTTTTGTTTTTTTTTACTGAAAATGTTCTTTGTTTTTGCTTCAGCTCATGGCAGAAGATTGGCCATTTGGTTTGGTACTGTGCAAACTCGTCCCCTTCATACAGAAAACCACTGTTGGAATTACTGTGTTGAGCTTATGCGCTTTGAGTGTTGACAGGTAAGGACATAAGCGGCAGCACTATTTTCTTGTTCTGTGGCCCACAAGAAAATAGTGTATGCTGGCCACTATCTGTATTTCATCAAGCAGACAGATTTGTTTAGCATTAGCCCTTGAAGTGTTCTTTAACTGAAAAATGTATCATTGTTACAGACAAAAAGTCCCCCAAGCCATAACATTTTTCCATTGATTTTGCAGATACCGCGCTGTAGTATCCTGGAATCGAATCAAAGGCATCGGGGTTTCAGTGTGGACGGCAATCGAAATAACTCTGATATGGGTTATTTCTATCCTGCTGGCTGTGCCTGAAGTTGTCGGCTTTGATATGATAACAATGGACTATAAAGACAAGCATCTGAGAATATGTCTGCTTCATCCCGTGCAAACCACACAGATCATGCAGGTAATGTAATAATCTCCAGCCAATGCAACAGGATAAAACAAACAGATCAACATGTGTTTGATTTGAGTGTCTATTCATATCCAACATACAGCAATATTTATAAGCACTGACTAAACATGAAACGAATAATGGCTTTAATATTATTTCTGCTCACTTCATTCAACAGATTCCCAACACATTCTTGCAGATGTTCTTGCAAACATATACGTGTGTCTCAAATATTGTTTTATGCATGGTGTAACGTAGCAGCCGCCGAACAACATCATGTCTTCTGCAGCACCGACTGACTGTGGGCCTCTGTCATGTTCAATCAACAGTTCTACAAATCTGTGAAGGACTGGTGGCTCTTTGGCTTTTACTTCTGCATGCCACTAGCTTGGACTGCCGTCTTCTACACGCTCATGACCAGGAAAATGCTGATGAATACTGAGAATACATTGAGCAACCACACCAAGCAGGTTACTAGTCAACACCTTGAAGCACATTTTGCACTTTTCTTTCTCATATTTTCAAATCTAATATGGATCTCATCTTTCCTTTTTAAGAGACGAGAAGTTGCAAAAACTGTCTTCTGCCTGGTGATCGTGTTTGCACTTTGTTGGTTGCCTCTGTACCTCAGCAGAATCTTGAAATTAACCATATATAATGAGAAAGATCCTGATAGGTGTCAGCTACTGAGGTGAGCATGCAGAATTAAGTACCCTTTCTTTCATTGTTCATTATCTGGTCTGTGCTCTGTTGTCTGATTAATACCTAATGTTTATCCTCCTTTTTTCAGTGTCTTTCTTGTCCTGGACTATTTTGGCATTAATATGGCATCACTCAACTCGTGCATCAACCCGATTGCATTGTACATAGTCAGCAAAAAATTTAAAAGATGTTTCAAGGTAAGATATACTGCCGTGCGCTTTTTAATTTTCCATATGGAGGGCACTACTCAATTGTAGACAAATCTGGTGGGGTTGACAACATTGTGATCCACATTGGATGAGCTATCATATGTGTCATCAAGGACATAAGGAGTCATGTCTGTAAAATGGCCAGACTGGAGCGAGCAATGACCTGGGGGGGGAATAAGTGAAAATGGTTTGGAAAAACATCGTCTGAAAAAAACAGACACTTGGCAATCTACCAGACAGTTCATCACTGAATCAGAGTGATGTGTTATGTGGAAGAAGAAAACATAGCTTCAAGGCAATTTTCAAGGGAAATTTTTTTAAAAGCCTTTATTGTATTACTAGCTCAGAAGGGCAAATCTAAAACATACTTTGATTTGTTTTGGCTGTCATCGGGTTTCTGCACTCCACAGTGCATGAAGAACTACTCTTCCTCTGCAGTAATGGTTTTTATATCAAATTTCTTACATTTCATGTGCGTTTTTCCTTTTAATACATCCCTTTTCCTTTAATTAAAAGACAACCCAAACTTAAGATTGCTTTCAACAAATGCCTCTACACACAGAAATAGAACAGAGCTGCTTTCTAGTATGCCCTGAATTCTGTATTAAAGCAACAAGGCTTTTACTGTAGGTCATTACTCAAAGACATTCAAATACGCAAAACTGCATGACTACATACTGACGGTAAATGAGTGTTGTCCCCTGACCAAATGTCTTTGTGTGTGTGGTCCTTCAGGCATGTCTGTGCAGTTGGCGTCTACCTCTTCAAGCTGTTCCCCATGACGAGGTGCAGTCTGTTTTGAAGTCCAGAATGCAGGATCAAGCCTCTGAGCAGAGCTGCAACATCAAAGCTCACAAGCAGACTTCCACACCTCCACCTGAGCAGGAGAACACCTTACCGTGTTAACAAAAACCCATGTGGATGAAAATACTTTGTGAGTTCTTTAATGTTTCTTTATTAAATATATATATGGCCATCAAAGCAGCTACCAAAGCTGTACAGCAACCTTGACATGCCATCCTAATGATATAAAATACCTTGTGAATAACATGCAGCACTGTCTTTTGTACTGCTGTCGTCAGTTGAACATCTGCTTTGGCATGAGCAACCTGGAGTCAGACTGTTCAGACTATTTGCCCCCGGGGTTTGACTCACTCCCAACCATTACATCAGATTTTACCTAGTACCTATCCTGTATCATGCATCACAGTTCTCAAATCACTGTTTTGGGCACGATGTTAACCTGGCACCCATCAACAGAAATCTTGTCACAGCTTACCGCCTGCATATATATTATTTTGATTCTGTTTCTGGATTCTGGAAAGACACTGTGCCGTAGGAAATCAAGCAAATGGGAATTCAAAATTATTACGGTGGGTTTTATGGGGTACGGTGTATTATTAGCACATAAATGTGTGTTTTCATCTCTCTGTTAAGTTTCCCCATACACAGCAGCCTGAGAGTTTATAGCGTTCCTTTCGTTCTTGAACCTTGAGAAACATATCAAATTGGTGCCACAAGTAGATTCTGTCTCCGCCACTGAATGACTGATTGATGGTGGCCTATTTTTAATGCATTGTTAAATGTGTAATGCATGGAGACACTTTATAAAAGACCTGAGAGTGGGGAAGAAGGAAAACGAAGATGACAGAATGAGGTCAGGAGGAGAGAGGGATGGGAGGGGGGGTGTAGAGATGAGCACCTGATAGGTCTTCCTGTCACAGGACAAGGCAAGCACAAATAGAGCGCTGTTCTTCTAGCTAATGATGTATCAGTCGGCAAAACTGTCTTGATGCTGTGCGCTGGAATGCCTATTAAAAGTTTATCTTGTCTAAGTAAAGAGCACAACTCTCAACTGTTTGTAAAGATTCAGTAGTTTGTTTGAATAAAAGCGTGTGAATGTTCGTGATGCTAATGTAGAAGAGGTGCGTCGTAAGGAGATGACTTTATGAGATTTTCTTAACATAATTAGATTTTCCAGTAAAGTACTGTATGTTGCTCAAATTAAACGTTCATTTTATTGCACTTTCTGTTATTTTGAAGCACATATAGTATAAACACATTGTGTTAAATAAAACCTTAGACAATTGAAGCCCCATACTTTTGACCCTCTTTTCTTTATTTTTCAATTAAGGAATCTGATATAAATACAGTTCAACTCTATAATTTGAAATGAAGCCATGTATATAAAAATGCCCACTTTGTTTTATGTCAAGACTTTTTCATATCAGTGCCATCATACAAAGTGTTTGTCGCTCTAATAGCTCTTGGCACATCAAATAGAGAGCACAAGGAAATGCTGGTTCCACATCACATCACATCAAACCAGCAGGCTGTCATCTTTATGTACCCAATCGATTATCCTTGCTTTCCTCAACACATAAACACTAGATTGAGCAAATGACAGTTAGAGTCAGGTTTAGGTTTGTTTATTATGACGGATTAGCAAGAATCAATGTAATCCTTTCAGATTTTAGTGTGTGTAGATACATCATAGACCTCAAAATTGTATATCTATATAAATTTAAATGTCATCTTACTGTAAAGTCAAATTTTAGCCATCTGACTCAAAATGTGTTTGTGATTAGAGATGCCAAAAATATGTTTCAAGAGAACAGAGAAAGTAGCGGGTGCTTTCCAGCCCACACAGTCATATTGCCTGCTGTGCTATACACTCGTGCACCTCTCTCTGTTCTGACATAAGAGAGAAAGTGTCTCTGTCTCTTTGACTCTTTGACTGTTGGATACAACAGGATATGGGAGTTCAATATGCTCATTTACGCTGAAGCCAATTTGTACTGTTTTTGATCTGCAGTAGCACAACACGGTCCATGTATTTCATGTGTTTATGTGTGTGTATGTACATATTTTGGAATCTATCCTGTTGGATTCTCTTATTTCTTCTTCTTTTGTATTATTTTAGACTCTTTTTTATTTCATATTGCATTTTTATGGCACTTTAGATGGCTTGACTATTAACTGGAAATCCAAGGTTTACATACTGCACTTCATCAGACGTTTCTGTCAAACACTAATTTGTGTCAAATGCTGTCAAATGCTCCAGTCTCCTTTGTTAATGTAAATGCCAGCAGATAATCAACAAATGGAGCAGTGCTATCATGTCCCCAGCAGTAAAAGCTCACAACTGCCAGATGACACTGACACAATCATGCTCTGGTATCCAGAGGAGGGTGACGTCAGTGTCAACATCAGCGAGAGAGCGGGTGTCTGAGACACCTTTAGTAATCTCTGTACACACCAGGCTCAGATAGGGCTCCCCACAGTGCTGCCCAGACTCCCCAGACTGTGGATTTAATTAAACAGTGTGAAATTAATTAATCAGTGGGGTGGCAGGTAAAAGGACTTCTCACTGGAACTGCTCACACAACCAAGACAAGCATTTCATGTGCGCTGACAGTTATTAATTTGCTGTATGTTTTATTATAGTGTTTCTATATAGAGATGCTGAAATTGTGGTAGATTAAAAAGCTTGGCATGGGAAAAAAGTCATGCAAATTATCAAAATAACAGCTCCCGAAAAATCAAAGTGTAAACCTGTGTTTGATCTGTTCTATCAATTAATTAAAAATTTCAGTTCTGTATAATAATGTGTTGCAAATTAGATGGAAATGAGATAAAATATTCATTTAGTTATCTGGGGAATCTGCCTGGAGGGCTTTTTAGTCTTCAGTCTGGCTCAAAATGCTGTCCATATGGCAATTATGTACAGTAGTGTTGCAGGAGGATTGGTCTGATGCCTACTGGCAGAGAGGAGCCTGCCTGTGACAAACTGCTGCTAGGATCTGATGTGAGTTGAGGGAGATAATGAGGCTGTTGTAAGCCTTAAGTATAGAGCCTGCCCCCGGGGTGGCATATCTAAGGGCTCAGGCTCCCTCATTGTTGCACGTGCTGCTGAGGATTAAAAACACATTTACTTTTTTCTCATAAACTTTGTCAGTACTTCCCACAACTCTGTGGACAACTTCTGCTTTCATGTGGCAAGCCTCTTGACATTGCTTTGTGGAGAAGCTGTTTTTTTTTTGTTTTTTTTTTACAGTTTGTAGATGTGAAGTCTTGATTTGATTCTGCTTTGAGCTATCTATAGCTCTTTTTAAGCACCCCACCAGAGGATGTGTACGTTCTGGGGTACATCCTACAGTTACTGAAGTTTTGACAAACTCCGTATTTTGATGGAGAATCTTTTGTATTGGTGCCATCGGCACTTCACTAACAGGGTAAAAAAAAAGATGATATGCGTGAGGTAACATAATTATGTTGTTGGTTATACAGCGACCTCGGAGAGAGCCCATGCCTGCTGTGTTAGAAAGATAACTGCCCACCCCCTCTTGTGAGGAACTCTTGACATCCACTGCAGGTTGGGCGCCTCCACCACACTGTCACATATACAGTGTGTCCCTAGAAAAACAATGGTGCAAATTCCAGCACTGTGTCCAATTTAGACTGACACCACACTACAGCTTTTCTATTTGAGTGTAACAAGGACACCATGCAACCAAGTGCAATACACAGGGAAGAAAACCCTGCTGTGTGTGCCGAGTAATTGCTATAATGTTTCATGACATAGAAAATGTAATTCACTGAATGCAGGTAGGTCTATAGACAATATTTACAGTTTTTACTTAGTGAAATAAACAAAACAGACCTCCTTATACAATACCAGCAGGCATTTAATTAATGGCCATTTGGGGCTTGCATACTAAACAGGAGGGAGAGAGAGAGAGAGAGAGAGAGAGAGAGAGAGAGAGAGAGAGAGAGACAGAGAGAGTGAGAGAGAGAGAGACAGAGAGAGAGAGAGTCGAGCAGACCCTCCAGCCAATGGCAAGGAAACTTCAGAGAGACCTGCAAATGGCAGACAGAGTCAGACTACTGGGCAGAGCTGCAAGTGGTCACTCAACCATGGGATTAAAAAGCATTTAAGCCTTGTACCAAGCCCCCTCCGTCCAGCCATGTTATTTCTGACCCTTCAGGAGAAAAGAAAAGACAAATGTTTGGTGCCTGGGTTGTTATTGCCGGCACAAAACTGCGGGTTACAGGTTTTTCACGACGCCAGCATCCATAAACGTACTGCAGTGCTGTCTTGCAGAAAAACATAATGAGCTAGCCTAAAAGGGTTTCTGTGTTCTGGTTAAGGTGCAAAATGGACTGTCACTACTGTTTATTTCATTCATGTCAGGATGTAATGGAAAACATGCAATCAAATGTAGGACACGTTTGCTAGAGTGGTTCACTTCACACTCCTATTCACACTTCTAAGGCCTCTTGGGCAACAACAGGCAAATTTATGACAGGCTATTGACGTATTTATAGGGAGCTGTAGTGAGTGCACGGGCTTGATTAGCACAAATTGTTGCCACAAAATAAATCACCAGCTAAGATATCCCAAATGTATTGCGCTGAGTGTTGGTGCCAAGAGGATGTTGGTGAAAAAGCTTTTGATTCGTTGGTCACCAGAGAACCACAGCACCCTGCCCGACTGTGCTTGTTTTGATGGGCAATGATGAAAGCACAGGTGGATGCGAGAAAGCCTCCCCTCCCTCGGCTGCTGCGGACTCCTTTTCTGTGGTTTCCTATTAGCACAGGAGTGGAGGTTTGCAGTCTGGCTGCTGGGCACAGTGGGTCAGTGCTCACAAAGCTCTGTTTGTTCCCTGGCCTGCAGGGCTCCCAGGGTAAGCTTGGCTCCAGAGGGGAGACAAACAAAAAGGCACCACTGTCTCACGCACTGAAGCTGCTCTCCAACACATTCGTCTTTTCTACTCAATGGGGGTACATTTCTCTTCTTAGGAGAGGAATGGCAAAAGGAAACAAGTTTTTTAGAAACAGGGCCTCAGGATAACAAAACTGCTGTTGTTCTGAGCTATGTATTTTTTCTCAGTTTAAATGCCATTTTGAGTTGTTGCTTGTGGTGATATGTTTTTTTTCTTTTTGCTTTGTGTTTTTCATCTCTTTTTGTCTAGCTTAGACTCAGAGCTCTTTGTCTTGTGCTGCTGTATCAACATATTCTGAGTGAAACCCAAGGAAACCGCCGACAGCAACAGGCACATAACACATCATATTCAAATATCAGCTGCAGTCACTAACTTTAGAGATTCCATGTGTTTATATAGTCCTGCTGAACCACAGAGCAACTAAGATACAAGAAGGTATCTCAATTGATGAATCATTTCAAGGTATCTGTTACGTCCATATACACCGTCTGCCTGTGATTTCTAAAGATGAAATAGTGCGCAAGATAGTCTTACAGCTGCTGTCAGGTCAGACATTCACTGTTGTGCTGCAATCTGCAGTCCAAGTATAACTCCATTATTGAGGGGACTTTAAAATGGGAGCTGTGTGACACACAGCGGGATGATTTAGTTTAATGACCATGGCAGTGACAGTGCTGTGATGGAAATTGGACTCCCCCTGCAAATTTACATCACTTGAGGGTACTTGGGGCTCCTTTAGCGGCTGCACTCCAGAGCACGAGCCATCAGGAGGTCCTGGATATGTCATGCTTGTCACCTTCCTTTAAGTGCATCTGCAGACGTGGGAGAGGGATTAATATTATATAGCCTACGGAAGCACAGAGGCCGTCTTATCAGCGCCGCAGATGTGATAAGCACCTCTACCCCCATGAAAACCAGAAAAGATCTCCAAGCAAAGAGACAAGCATCTCTTTGTGTTGTTTCCTCACACTGCTTCAGAGTTTCAATGCGGCTTTACTAGCAGATATGGTGCAATTTCACATCTGTTGTAATTTGATGTGCCTGGATCACCCTCTGTGAAATCGTCTTGATCGCAACATGGCTCCTTTCAATTATTTAGAAAGTTGGCATATGGCTTTGGAGATAGTAATCTGATTTCTTTTGATTTTGAGGTATTCAGAATAGTCTACACCACAAGCCCCAATAACAGCTGTGCAAAAAAAAAAACCTGTCTCTGTGATCATGTTATTTGGTAGCTTAGCATCCACACTCCTCTTTTTTCATAGGAAAAGTGGATTTATTTATTTAATAAAAATGTCACTTTTATGGAAATATTTTCCATCATTGCCATGACACTCATCTCACATTAGTTCACATCAATGCAGATGTCAGTGTGCACAAATTGCAATGCCCTCAAACTGATTCTGAGCTGTGAATGGAAGTTATGACAACCATTGCTGTCACTTAAGTTTTATCAGAAAAGCACCCAGTGGAACCATGGAAACAAGATGTGACACAAAAAAACATGTACATCAAAGCCAGCATATACTGTAATTAGATTTTATTGAAGCCTACTCAGTCAGGAAAGGTACATATTCTGCAGAGCCTTTGGATTCAGTCCCATATCTTCCATTAAACACAGTACAGTGCATTAAGCCTTGGTATTACGAAAATGAATGTGCTCATTTGTGAGTCTGTTGTTACAAATAGGAATATAGCATTTATGCATTCCAGTCGTACTGTAAAGAAGTAGAGTATGCCTACAAAGAGAAAGCACTTGTTTATATATAAAATGTGTCATAGTAAGTATAGGTATTATAGATATTCATACATCATGATCTGCATTTCATGCCAACAGGCGTAAATTTCTGACAGTATTTACAGTCAAACTCAACATATCTCCATACATAACTGCATAGAAGCTGGAAGTTTAGAGACCTTGGAGGTCTTTGAAAATAAAAAAAGATATGTTCTTTCTCACGTGTAGCTTGTTTTCTTACACAACACCTAAAATGCGTGCCACCCACCAGCGACAGGGCATAATGACTCGGCAAGCTACCTGGCATCCTCTGTAGTTGTAGGGCCAGGGCCAGTAGCCACGCAGAGGCTCGCATATTCTCTGACAGTGAGTGTAGCTGCGTTGGCATTCTGAGCAGCAGATCCCCTGGTGGTCCAACATGGTGTCAAAGGTCATGGCGCCGTCCTCTCCGGCCCCGCCGCTGCGCTGCAGTTTTGGAAGCAATGTTAATTTTGAAGAGCAATCTTTTTCTAAATTTATACTCATTTGCAATTCAAATGTTTTTCCAAAACTTCTCATCTTCCCAAACACGTGAGCACAGTTCTCTTAGGCAACATTCATTTTTATAACCAATGGGAATTTTCAGTTCAGTTCATAAGTTTATCAACTTGGATTTGCAGCTGTTACCCCCCTGCCCTGTAATTATAGCCACTAATATAACACCCACTCAACAGGCGCAGCAGTATATACCCACAGTTGACAGGAGGACTTAATCCAGGTTAACACATTTCCACACCATGCACTTCTATTTCTGTGAGGCTACATTTTTAACAAGCCTGGTGTTATGAAGTCATCTGTAAAATTGTTGACAAAACAGAGAAACTTCAATTCATAATGTTACTTTAAGGGTTGCTTCAGGGCTCAGTATATGCGCCTCTTGATAGTTAATCAAAAATTCACCAGCTCTGGAGCCTTGTTTATCGTAAACAGTGTTGTTGATGAAGCCTGTACTCACATGATAGGGGTTTTCGGGATTGTACGCTGACCCTGCAGTAGACTGAGCCCCCTCCTCTTCCTCCACAACTCTGGAGGTGTCATCCTCTGCGTGACTCACCGGGTCCCTCTTCTCAGCAGCTGCCTCAAACTCCTCCATGTTAAACTGCCGTTTGGCTCGCTGTGTGTCTCTCTTTCCCCTCTCCCCATCTGTTACAGCAGCCACGAGAGGCAAGAGTATTGGGTCAACATCCACAAGACGCCATACATGTCCTCAGAGCTCAATCCTACATAGCTGGGGCTGTCTCCGATGTCCTGAATAATTAAATTAGCAGCAGTGATTTCAAGCAGTCCTGCATATTTCAAGATCATTCTTTTTTGATTCAAGACCGGGGCCTTTTTTTGGTGAGTGACTCTAAATGTAGTGTATGTTCAAGATGTTCTCGGTGTTCTCAGGCAAGACTTTAAATTTTACAAGTATGTCAGCGGATAAGCAGGACAACCAAGACTTGAATAAACTATGAAAGAATGTACTATAATTCAAATGGAATAGACCATGCTCTATGATAGCAGACTGTGTGGGATGGAGGGAATCAATGCATCATAGCTAGAAAAAAGAGAAGAAGGCAACCTTTAGGATAGATAGGTTGGAGCCAGTAAATTGGAAGTTTCCTGCAAAGACCCAGAATTTTGTTGCTCAGGAAGCTGGTGTCCTTCAGCGGCTGCTCTGCAGCAACCCATATGAGGAACTCCTCATCAAATCTCACTGGCATGATTTCATCTGTCTGGCAAGAAGAAAAAGATAATGTCCTTGGATTACAAAGATGGAAAAAGAAATGACAGTGTTAAAAGCAAGCAGAAGATCCTCTGTAATTTGCAACATTCTGTATCAAGTAGTGTGCATATACCAGGTCAAACATCAGCGACTCTTTGTTGTGAGCTCCCATGTGTGGAAGGTGGGCTTTGATTTGGGATTTTATATAGCACTTGTCTCCTCCAAAGAAGCGGATTCCAGTTATTCCCTGCACCAAATCACAGAGATGCCATGTTTACACTCACGGCTTTGCTACTTTGTTAAGCACACAGAAAGTCTCAGCTGAACTACCTCGGCAAGAGAGAACAAGGACAAACTCACTCACAATTTGAAAGTCATGTATCTCCACGGCTTCCTCAGCTCCACTCCCAGTTTTAAATCGCTCCAGGTTGTTGTCAGAATCAATTTCCACGGAACCCTCCCTCACCTCCCCATTGATGCTCATACTGTAACGAACATTATAAACCTGGCAGCATTCAAAGTGGAACGTTAAAATGACTGATTAGTCAAGTTATGTAAATCACACTGTAGCAAACACAACAGAAGTGGGCTACAGAAAAACAAGCCTCATGTTGCTCATGCTATTCCCCTGCACAGTAATTGTTGGTGTTGCTTCTCTTACAGAAATCCTGTGTAGTTTAAGTACACTGAGAAGTGAGCAGAGCACCACAGGAAAGGCTTTTGCAGACCTTGATGGGAATGTTTTCCCTACAGGTGAGCTCAATAGGACACAAATAAACATTACACTCTTTCATATAAGATGGAGTAGAGTAGCAGGAGCAATTTAAACAGTGTGTCTGCATTGTAGACAGAATTAAAGGTGCAATTTCACAGTCTGAATTGTGATGATGAATATGATTATCGATAGGGCTTCTCACTCATTAACATAAATATCTCTAGTGATGGTCTCAAGAAAATAAAACTATGCCTATAATAACAAAGTTGATATTATCAGAGGATTTTGTAATCTACTTTGGATCCAGTTTGCTCCAAAAGCCTCCTCCTTGCATTCGCTTTGGATATCTGTTATTGAAGGGGCACAGTAATAACTACAGCATAATCCTCAGTTGACACTTACATTTTTATCGCTGACTTTCCACAGGTAGAGAGCAGCCATGGATGCACACAGCATCAACACTGCACCAACAATAAGAGCCACAGCTCCAAATCTCAGGAGGCGGCCGACTGCAGCAGAGGTCGGTGTGCTTTGTTCCTTCACGCAGTTCAGAGGATGCAGAGTAAGAAATGACCCACACTAAACAATAGCCAGGACAACTGGTAACATGCCTGGAAACCTTAAGAGTTTACAGAGTTTTATTTACATGTCATGGATGTCAATTATATTTCTAATGAAAAATGTATTAAGCTTGTCTTACCGGAGGCGTGCAGTGTTCAAAACCAGATCCATGAGTGGTATTTTGGACCTTTTCCATACTCTCTCTCATGGTGTCCTCTATAACTCCTCCACTAATACTGTTGCCTCTCTTTGGAGAACCAGGTTATGCTACCAGGAGGCTTTTTGACGTTTGAGTGTGAATGACGTACAGTTGATATAAATTCTTTGAGCTAAATTCTTCGTCTGAATGTTACCTGTAGGTCCAGGTTGCCCAAAGCAAGGTGGCCATCCTGTGGTACCAAACTAAAACAGGACTTTTGAAGCAGTTCTGAGCCCATCAGAAAATGGCTGGTGACATATGTTACAGGCAGTGATGGAATGGTTAGTAGACCTAGTTCTAGCTTTCAGAGAATATTTTCATGCCTTTCATTTATTCTCCCTCTTCTTATATATACTGCAGATTCCCTCCAGTTCTTCGCTGGTTTCAGGTGTCAGTGAGAATGAACAGATTGCACTACCTGTAGTCAAAACTTGTATGCAGAAGCAAGTCTTCTTCCCGCAATATGCTACAAGACAGCACTGACACCCGAACACCTACAGACATAACCTTAGCCTAATTACAATTTTTTTAGATTTGACAATGGGAAAAAGGTAGTTTGGTGGTCAAGGTAACTCGGCCCTTATCATAACTTAAAAGGAAGAAACCTAGTAAGAAAAGAGATTCAAATGTACAGTGCTGCTGTTGCTTGGAAACAGATTGAACCACATTTTTTGGATAATTGGTAAGCTGGGAGGCAATCAGAAAAGGTGATGGGATTCCTTGACCTTCAAGAAAATATGTAATTGTACAACCATTTGATCAGCAATGCAGTATTTGCATGCAAATTGAGGCAGCAGACTAACTACCATGTGTACCATGAAAAGAATGACATTTTGCTATCAATGTAGCTGTGATCGGTAGAGGAAAACATCTTATTTATTGCGGCTTATAAGCCTTTAAGGCAAATGAAATGCATTCAGTTGGCTAATTGAGGTTATTCTGTGTGCTTTCTGAATACTCCCTCAGGACAATGGGTTGTACTCTTCTTATAAGATTACATTTGAGTCCTGTAAGCCCACATAGCTCAACTTTTAAACCATCGTTGAACAGCGAAAAACAATTTTGCTTTTAACTGTTTATTTGTGCAACAATGTGACAAAATCTACCACAAACATGGTCCTCTTTTATATTGATTGTTTTCCACAGCAGAAAGGCCCCTTTGAGCCTAAAGGTCCATAGGTCATGCCCCTTAAATAGTAACACATGCTCTTGAAAATTGATAATAAAATTATTCTTTACATTGAATCATTATGAAAAATATATTATTAATGTACAAAATCTTGCATATTACACAATGATACAATGAACAGTCTTATATGAGCCAAAAGACACAAGACATACTACAAAACACTGCAACAATCCAACATAGTCAATTATGATAAAAGCACTATACAGTATAAAGACAAAATCCCTTTTGATGACTTTCTGATCTTTACGAGTTTGTGTACTCTGGAATGGATATCTCATCCGCTTCCTGTATTCTGGCCGGTGTCGGCGGACCAACAAGAATATAATCAAATTCCTGGTGTTGAACTTTCTCGTACACGCTTTGCAGAGCGTTGGTTTTGGGTATGTGAGCTGGGTAGTAGTTTTCCCTTCTGGTGTCCCGGGGAAGTGAAGCTGTCTTGGAGAAAGTTGACAGATGCGGTCCACAGGCCATGCTCGTGTTGGGCCTTGTAGCCGAAGGGCTCCAGCATCGGTCAGAGTGTCCCAACACTTTGCACTCGCTCGTACATGCCCAGAGACCTGTGGAAAACAGCAGTGCTGTCAGGGTGTAATATGAATACGTATGCTCAGGCTCACCTGGTTGAGAGTGTTTGATGCTGAAAGACCCCAGTGAGCCCAGGTAAGATCAATCATAATGTGTCCACTGTAACTGGATACAAGGTGTATGGCACATGGCTTAGATTAAAATAGAAACCGCACTGTAAGAAGCACATCACTGAATGGGTTTCCTTCCTTTACATCCTCTCATTTCAATCATTTTGAATTTCATTATTTATCTTATTTATATATAAATATCATTTATATATATTTATTATTATTTTTTATTGTTTTTTTGTGACACTCACTGTTTGTCGGTGGCGACTCTTTTTTGTGCACATCTCCACTTATGTCAGAGTCACTGTCATTGAAGTCACTGTCTCCTTTTCCGCTGTCTTTGCCACTGATGTGGGGGTCTCTTGCTGAGATGGTTGTGAATGAGTTACCCTTCCATATTGTTATTGGCCTGACGGTTTCTTTCCCATATCCCGGCAGCGTAGAGTAACCCTGCGGAAGATACGAACACATTCAACACAAATTCTACAGTCAAGATGCAAAAGACAAACAAAGTTGGTGTGAAACGAGCTTTAAATATCTCCGAAAAATGGTTACTCACCTTTAGTTTACCCTCCATCACCCTGCTGTTTGACTCAAAGATGCCTGCTGTCTGCCTGCCATCCTCACAGCCCGTCTCTGTTATGTTGCTGCTGGCCAATGGAGGCTTCTCTGGAAATGGATGGGCATCAAACACTTTGCCTTTGTGGTTGGCAATCAATGAATCAATATGACCACTTTCCACTTTTTCCACATTTGGTATGTCTTCTTTTTCATACCCCCCCTCTCTCGTCTCTTTTTTCCGGCGGCTGCAAATGGTTGTGATGAGAATGATAGCCAGCAGGAGGAGAGAGCAGCTCCCTGCCAGGACAATGATTATGGCTATGGACATGTCCCATTCAAAAAGCTCCTCGCTGCCATTTTGAGCCAAGGAAGGCATACTGGGTAGAGTTCCTTCTATGAAGCTGAAGTGTATAATGGCTGTGGAGGTAAGCGCGGGGGATCCATTGTCACTGACCGCCACTGTGACTTTGACATTGTCTGCGAGATCATACGTCAGCTGTCGGCTCACGTGCACCTTCCCTGTGTCTTTGTTGATAGAGAAACCCAGGTGGCCCCCCTCTGTGATTTTATAGGACAGCTGTGCATTTATGCCTTCATCAGCATCTGTTGCCTTTATCTGGGTTACCACATAACCTGCAGGTGCATCTTTGGGCAGGAAAACCTCAGCAGATCCTTTGTAAAGGGGTGGCTGTATGATAGAAGGTTGGTTGTCATTCTGATCAACTATTTTTAGTCTGATGACAGCTGTGCTCTGCAGCTGTGGTGACCCCCCATCACTTGCTTGGATGTGTATGTCGAGCTGTTTCATTACTTCATAATTGAAACTCCTCAGGGCATATATGGAGCCAGACACGGAATTAAGAGACACAAAGGTGTTCACTGGGGACCCCATGATAACACTGTCCACGAGTCTGTAGGTGATTTTGCCGTTATTGCCCAGATCTGCGTCGCTGGACTCCACTGTGGTGACATAAGCGCCCGGGGCGTTGTTTTCCACCACTAAAACTTCATAGACAGCTTTGGTAAAGTGAGGGGCGTTGTCATTCTCGTCGCTGAGTCTAATGGTGTACTGAGTGATCTTTCTCAGCGGAGGTGACCCAAAATCCTCGGCCATGACCGTCAAGTTATACTCACTAATCCTCTCCCTGTCTAGGGCTGCTGCTGTAACTATCATGTAGCTGTCCTCGTAAGCCTGCCGGAGTTTGAAATGGTCGTGGCCGTATAATGTGCAGTGGACCTGGCTGTTAACACCAGAGTCTCTGTCCAGGGTGCTGATCAGCGCCACCAGACTGTCCTTGTCTGCCGCCTCGCTGATGTATGCAATGCCCGTCGTGATGGAGGTCATCGGGGTGATGCTGATTTCTGGGGCATTGTCATTAACGTCCGTGACGTGAATTATGATTTTGCAGACGGAGGGGGTCGGGTTGGGTCCCAGATCAGTCGCCTGCACGTCTAGCTCGTAGGTGCTTTTGTCCTCAAAATCCACCGGGCTCCTGAGCGTCAGTCGGCCCGATTTGCTATCCACTTGGAAAAGTTCTCGGATCTCATGAGAGACCTGTTTTCCGAACCCGTAGACGACATCTCCGTTCAAACCCTCATCAGCATCAACTGCGTTCAAGTCCAGTATGACAGCGCCAAGCGGTGCGTCCTCTGGCAAACTGACTGAGAAACTATTCTGATCAAAAACGGGACTGTTGTCATTAAAGTCAGTCACTTTGATAGTTATCTTTGTTGACCCCGATCTGTAAGGGTTCCCCCCGTCTGTGGCGACCAGCTCCACAGTGTATGATGACTGAGTCTCCCTGTCTAGCTCTTTCATTAGCACCAATTCCGCATATTTAACCCCATCCGCTCTCAGGAGCACATCAATGGTAAAATGACTGTTGACAGAAATTTGATAGCTTTGGATGTAGTTTGAGCCGACATCCGCGTCCACAGCTGGGTCCAGAGGGATGCGGGACCCCGCTGCTGCATTCTCCGAGATCTCCACTATAGATTCCTTGTTTGGAAACTCCGGAGAGTTGTCATTGATGTCCTTTATTTCCACCTCGACGTGAATCAATTTGTAGCGGTCTTTGGAGAAACTGACCACGTCAAAAGTAACGAGACACTGTAAAGTGTGTCTGCAGATTCTTTCTCTGTCAATTCGTTCCCCGACAGCGAGTTCCCCGTCGCTTTCTCTTACCCTGATGAACGAATCATTGAATTGTTTCATCATCCTGAAATTGGTCTTGGAGGAATGAGACAGACCCAAGGACATGTCCTTGGCAAGGTTTCCTATGACTGTACCTGGCGCGTCCTCCTCATTGGTCTGGTACCGAATAGTATTTCCCCCGGACTGAGCCAGCGAGGCAAATAAAAACTGATGGATTGAGAATATAAAAATCCACCGGTGCCAATAAGTTACACATTTGCCCCGTATCATCTTCGTGGTAATCTTTCCCTCGGTAAGCAGCCTCATTGTGTGCTGAACAGATGGGAGCAGTTCACCTCTGGAGTGAGCTCTCCATACAGCTCCCGCTTTTATGAACTCAACTGTGCTGGAAGTGAAAGTTACTTGCTCCTCGCGCGCGCAGCCAGTCAGACAGGCTTGTTGCCTCGCCGTCAACACAGCTCAGAATTCTGCAGTGGCGGGGTTTATACGGCTCCTCATGCTAATGAGACGAAGTGTGACCAATCCCTCGCTTTAGAATTAAAAATACCCCCTATGAAAAAAAGAGAGAGAAGAAGCTCTAAGCCTGTTTTCAGAGTGTACACTGAAGGAAGTTGCAAAACAGAAGAAAAAAAAAAAGCAGACAGATATGCCGCTGCTTGAAGATATAGTTCCTGCACTGTTTATCGTCTTATTACAGCCATTACTGAGTGATGGTTTTATTTAGCAAAAGCCTGTTTCTTCTCCTTTTGATGTTGAGTTTATTGTATGTTGCGCGAGCAGGTGTGTACGTGCGCTCACGCGGCCAGCTCAATTGTTTTTTGGGGAGCTGTGCAAGGTTTTGTTCAGGGTGGAAAAACAGCTTCATTATCTGGTGGCACATTCGCATGAAAACATCCACAGCCCCTCCGAGGGAGGAGTGCTGCCAGATCGATCGCTTGATATAGCAATATCGGATTTTCTTTTGATTATTTTTCTTCCTGGTTTTCTGTTATGTGCTGAAAAAGATTATCAGTATTATAGCATCTCACTTTGTAACCTCTATGTAAAAACAGCAAATGAATAAAGGGACACTTTCCAGTGTCTCCCTGAGATGTTCTCATATTTGAGATTAAGAGATTGCTTATTTTTCCAGTCGTCTTTATCTCTCCAAATCACACTTTAGACCTGAGGCTACATCTTGCCTCTCTTCTGGTTTAAGGGAAACACATATTTGTTTGCTACTTATGCATGTTTATCTCCTGGGTTTTGACTAAAACCCCCCACTCTGAAAACATTTCTCCCAACTGTTATGAATTTCAAATCACATTTGATTCAACTAACATTCAGCAGACGTTGATAAGGTTGAGCCATTTACTTTTGCACCTTTACATGTACAATTGAACAGGAACTACACTAGGCTATATGGCCACATACAAGTATGTGGACAGCCCTGTTCATGCACAGTACTTTTGTACACGTTTGGTTTGGGGCTAGGTTTAGTTCCAGTTTAGGGAATTCTTAGCATACAATGCCCCCATGCACATAAAGAAAGTCCATAAAGAAATCGTTTTCAAAGTTTGGAGTGAAAGAACTGACTTCAGCTCCATCAACTCCTCTGGGTTGAATTGGACGAATCCCTGCAGCCCCAAACTCCTGTGGGAATTCTTCCCAGAAGGGCAGAGGGTGTTACAGCAGAATATCAATGCCCATGGTTTGGGAATTACATGTTTAACAATCACCTATGGATGTAATGTTGGGTTGTTCACGTACTTTGTTCAGGTGTCAAAATACTTTTGGCCATGTAGTGAACTCCTGATCTTAAGTGCTAAAGTTGGACACAATTCAACACCGCCACAATCTATAGCCTCAAAATTCAACCACAGAAGTGAGTCTACTCTTGTCTGGCACATTGGACTACTGTTTTGAATTGCAACACACCTGTTTTGGTGTATTTGTACAGTGTTGGCACAGCTATATATCAACAATTGTTAAGCTAATTTCCCATTTTTTTTAAAAAACGTGATAGCTGGATTGTCAGTGTAAACGAAAAATAAGTAATAATATTAATAATAAATCTATAAATCTTCACTGAGGACCTGATTTATTTTCCACCAAATATGTGTACATGCCTGATGTTGTGCCCAACCTCTAGTGGAGCTTATTAGATTTGATAGAGGGATTTTTCTCTCTCTCCAGTATAATTATGTTTTTTGCACTTCTTTGTTCTGCTGCTGTGGAGACATAGTGAGAAACTCAGAGGATAACTGTTCTACTACCCAGCATCTGGATAGAAGTCACTAGTGTTGGGGCCTCTGCTCACAATTTATCTCTGACTATTTATTTGTAACTTCTCCATCTACTGTATATCTTAATGGGTCGTGGAGACAGATGGCAGTTTTGTGTGTGTTTTGTTCAGAACGATTCATTAGTCAGCCTTAGAGTCCACAGCGTGCTGCTGTTGAAGTACAAACAATAATCTGAAAAAAATAACGCTAACAATAGCAATAATGATCTGAAACATTGTGAAAAGCCCACAGAGACACATTGAAAGGGAAAAGGCTGCAGTAAACAACAAATGTAGGAGGGAAATTTTACAGTATAAGCTTTCCAACTAATGGAGAGAAGCATTGTGACAGATTGTATTTGTTTCGTAAAGCAGAGGTGATCAAATTTGGCAATAAACTGTGTTTAGAAAATGTTTTGGAGTAAGATAATATATTCAAATTGCTCTAAATACAGACAATAATTGATTTTTGTAATCATCTAATTAGATTCACACCAAGGCTGCCAACATTTCTTGAAGCACAATGTTAACACGTAGTTTGTCAAAATTATCCACTCAAATAGAAATATACAAATGGACCAAGGACCTAAACACGTTTCCTAACTTTAAAATGGGTTGTTCACACATACCTCCTTGATTATCAGTGAGCTACGGTGTGTTTAGTGTGCAGAGGTAAAGATACGTTGACAAGGTATATGAGGATTCCCACACGATGATAATTCAGCAACAACCCTGTGGCATACTCAAATATGTTGTTACCTGTTTCTGTCTCATCCTCAAATCAATTCCTTCCGTTACTGAATAATGCTAGGTATATTTTTAAACGCCCAGCATATAATACAATCAGTCTCAGGTTAAAATGTTATTTTTTTAATGTTGTCACTTTACTGTAATTCAGGTGGATGTGTGGATGTTTGATGTTGTCTTAAACTTGTGCTGTCATTAAGAGGCTAAATTTGGAGGTGCTCCGCTGAGGATGAAATTGAGAAAAATGGTGGAGTTTACTGCACCCTCAGGGGGATTTTGTGAGAACACTGGCTACAATAAAAGCTGCACTAATCAGTATTTTCATAGTAACAATGGCTCAAATGACCATGTGCAATGTAAAAGGTGTTGTTGGCAGTGACAAACCCACAGAGAATCACCACCTGACTCTCCGGTTCCATCAGCTTTATGGAGCGTTTTAGCATTTTTTAGCTCACTGCTTCAGTGTCTTTTCCAGCAGCAGCAGCAGCAGGCAGCTGTTTACAGCCAAAAAGAAACACCAAACAGCAGACAGACAACTAGCTGGTGAACATAGTGGAACATTTAGCAGCCAAAAAGCCAGATATTTCCCTAAGGAGTTGGTGGAGTCCAAAACAGGAAAGTGGACTTACATTCACCAGGTGGACACAAACACGACTCCAAATGAAAGTCAATGCTGCTCCATATCTGCTGGATATGTAAGTATTTGTTAACACATTAGCCATACCAACTTTGTTAGGGGATAATATGTCAGTGCTGTGTTTGCAGCTTCTTGTAACCAAAAAAAAAATCCATCTAAGTACATCTAACATTGACTGGTGGAGTTTATATTGCAGAAAGCTAGCTTACTGTTATCTTCATCAAAATAAAGACTAAATAAAGAAAGAAAAAGGAAGTGAAATTCTGCGTTGCTGTGATAACATTCTACAAGGTCGTGTCATGCCCAGACCTATTTATACAACTGGTGGTGTCAAAGTCAATGCTGAAGTGGCAAAATAGCAGTTTAATGTACTTTTAATGCGGCAAGGAACAAGCGGAAACCACTGAGGACAGTTCATTAAACAGTTTGATAAACAGTTTTGTCTTCTTTCAGCTCAATTTAGAGCCACATGTTGCGTAGGCTGATTTTTACTTTAATGAGAACAGAGGTGATCATAGATTCAGCGTGGGCGATTCTCTTTGGATTACATTAAATCAGGTCAAATGGCTGTGGTGATAGATGGATTATTATACTATAATACAGCATTAGTTTGAACTGGGGCGCGGAGGAGTTTTAGTGAATTTATGATGAGCAAATGGTTGTTTATGGTTGAGAAAGGTTATTTAGCAGATGCTTGTTTTCATTGTGGTGTGCAAACTCCACAGTTTGCTGTAGCTACATTTACATATTACATTTAATTGTATTGTGTGGTGATCGGAAATATATTGAATGTTTTTGCAGTAATAGATTTTATGCTCATTATGATCTGTCAGAGATTCAAGCTGCGTGGATGTATGAGTTCCAGATAAGCGGTGCTCTCCAGTTAAAAACGATAACAACACAGAGAGCAGAATTTTACAGTATACTCTAATACATTTTCTCAAGGTCACAAGACTTTACACTGACTTTACACTCCATCCCAGCCTCTGAATTCAAGCTGCATTTTATATTAATATTTGATTTCATATCTTTGTAGCAATTCATATAATTGTTTTGCATTCCTTGTGCTGCAACCGTCAGAATCATCTGTCATAAAAAATGTCTGCACAGTGCTGATGGAAAATCACGATAGCATTTTCATGATTAATGTTATATAATTGTGTCCAGTGTAGCCATTTCCATGAAAGTTACTGGCAAATTATTCACAGCCTCAAACAGATTCAGCAAGAGACTGAAGGAAGCAAGCGGCAAACAGAAAATGTATGAGAACTGTTGCAGGGAAAGATATTTCAAATTTACTGTTGGCCCACAGACACAATTCCATATTTAATGGGATTGTAAATGCATTCAGTTTCAAGGGATGCCTTTGCATTTTAAGTTCTCTAATCACTCTGGTCCATAATGTGCCTGAAGAAATGCCATGATAGTCTGCCTTTGTGGAAGGCACTTAGCCTCGCATTCTTTTACAAAGATTAGAAATCAGAAGCAAATTATACTGTGGTGGAGCTCAGCCCAACTGAATATTGCTCTAGTGGGAGATCGCTTGCCTTAAAGACCTCAATATTCCATGATTTGAGAGACGTCAGACTCCCCTCGCACTCTCTGTATAACCCCCCCCTCACCCCAACTCTGTGTGTTTCATGTCAGTCATCAAGTGGCCTTTCTGACACATCTGGCAAATGTGTACTTAATTGTTATGTTACAGTTCAAGCAAGTGCTCTCTCTGCTCAGGAGGAATTGTTAGAGGAATAGTTTGACATTTTTGGGAAATATGTTTATTTGCTCTCTTGCCGACGAGATGAGAAGATTGATACCATGCTCATATTTGTATGCTAAATAATAGCTACCACCAGCAGCTGGTTAGCTTAGTTCAGCTTGGCACAAAGACTGGCTCTGTCCAAAGGAAACAAAATCTGGTCAAAATCAAAGTGTAAAAACAACAAATTGTGGTTTTACAGGGAGTTATGTGCCGGAGTATTTCCGGGCAACATGTTTTTACACTTTGGCTTTTGTACAAACTAGATATAACATGTTAATTAGTGAGCTTTAGTTGGGCTGGTGGGTGGATTTTGTTACCTTCGGACAGAGCCAAGCTAGCTGTTTCCCCCTGTTTCCAGGCTTTGTGCTATGCTAAGCTAACTGGCTGCGGGCTGTAGCTTCATATTTACCGCACAGATATGAGAGTGTTGTTTATCTTTTCATATTACTCTCTGCAAGAAAGAGAGTAAGTGCATTTCTCAAAATGTCAAACAATGACTTTAACATAAAGTAGTCAAAACATTTCACAATAAAAGCTGTGAATGTATATGTGAACAAAGAGTATTGTTGTCTTTGTTAAACTGTTGTTTATAGAGTTCTGGCTGAAAGGATTTCTTTCGCCTCTGAGATAACATGTTAATGGGGTCACAGTCCCCTCCTATTTAGCTGTGTCCTTTGTCTTCCATTGGTATCTACATATGTTGACCTGGTCCGCATTATTGCCCCATTGTATTGCCATGAGTGATATACTTCACAGGGGTTTAACCTTCTCATGAAAGTGTGTCTAAACATGCTATGCAGTTAGATTATTTTCAACACAAGTCTTTGAAGTAAATTTTACTCACCAAGGGGATAGATCAGGACATTAAAAAGCTGTGGTATATAGGGAAAAAAGATTGGCTGAGTTTTGTAGACCAGATATGAGAGGCACTATGGATCATCTTAGCTTATTATGGGGCTGTTGAAATGCATTCTTCAAAACATGCTTTTAAATACAGGCAGCGAAATCTCAGATGGCCGCAGATCCCATAGGCAACATCAGATCTTTTTGTTCTGAAGATGCTCTCCGCTGATTAATTCAAACATCAAAATAAAACTCTGGTGTTTTCATATGCGAGAGTAAAGCCTCCGAGGTCACATGGGGGTTTCAAACCCCAGCGGAAGTCTTAAACTCAAAAAGAAGCCAATGTTATGTTTTATTGATTCTTCTCCTGGAGTTTGGAGACAATCAGGCGGGTGTATATTTCATTTCTCTCTTTATGTTTGGACTGAGAGCTGTATCCCAGTGTTCAAGGTGTCTCTCCAGACATGTCCCATAGCAGACATAAACAAAGTTATTAGATGAGCAAGACAAGAGTCAGAGGGAAATTCAATGCTGGGAGCTTTGGAGGAGCCCTCTGACAGTACGTTGGCAATTCAGACTGTCATGCTTCATTGTTCTTTGGGCAAGATGGGTGTTGTTTGACTTTGAATGTTGCCACAGAGATTATAGACTCACCGGTGTTGAGTCTCGTTTTGCAATATTGTGCATATAAATGAAAATTTATGTTTTGGAATGAGGTGGTACACAATGGGTTTGGCATACTGAAGGCAGATCAACTTAAATATGTACAGTAAGTGCAACGCATTGTAGAAATGTAGGTCATCTTTCTCAGGCAGTGAGATATTCTCTCTTTGTGAGTATATTTTAAGAGGAGGCGGTGTTATATGTGTGTGTGCACATATGGGGGGTTGGGGGTCATATCTGTAATGCAGCGAGACCACCATGTTTCATACAATGCAGATGAAGGAGGCAGCTTCAACATTTAGTGTTTTCTTGCCACAAGCGTTAATATGGCTGTTTCTCCTTGTGCTGTTTTGCTGCGAGCAACATGGTGTTTGAGGCATGTGCTTCACAGGACTGAGTGAGGTATAATTATGTAAATTGCATTCAAAGGAATCAGCAATAGCTCATGTGGAATGGATGTGTCAACAAGGTGTCCACATTCACTGTGAGAATTTGCTAATTAAACATGACACCGTTTCTCTCTCAACACATGGGCACAGTGAGACACTGTGGGATTTAAAAATAATACTCTGGTATATATTGTATTGCTGGCTGAAATATAATCTCCTTGGAAAAATAGGCTTTCATTTTGCCACTGGAAGTGTAAAAAATATGCCCCCAAGTTCACTACAGGACCATTAAACTTTATACATGTTGCTGACGTGTGTAATGAAAGTACCTAAACTTCAAACAGCCTGTCACAGCAGCCTCTCTGATGCCCTACTACACAAAAAGGAATGATTTATTACACTGGTTTTTTGTCTAGCCCACTAATTGCTTGAATTGACAGCAAACATAGATAAACTACTGTGCCTGAATTTCTGAAAAGCAGTGTACCTGAAAAGCAAAGATTAATTCAGTCCATCAGGAAACATAAACACATTTTCCCCCGTTTATTGTGTGATATCTGTCCCTCGTTAAAACAGTCTGCGCAGACTGTTCCTTATCTACTGTGAACTTAGCAACACGGAGAACAAGACGGAGGGGAATAGCTGAGCTACGATCTCCTCACCTTTGGTTGTACTCAAGGCACGAGATGTTGGCGAAGCACTGACACAATTAATGAAGGAGAGACAAAGTGCTTAGAGAGCTCCTGAATGACACAAGAAGTGGAAAAAAAATGAGTTTTGAAGTTTTTCTTTTACTCCCTCCCCCCCTCTTGCGTTTGCCCAAGATGAATTGGCTTTTCAGATTTAAGAAAGTACATGGCTGAAATACAAAGAGAGGCTCATCTATCAGCCCCTGAATAGTGAGAGAAAATCCTATGGCTGTGTGGAGGGAGGGGGGCTGGGGAGGGGTGTGTTGTTGGTCTCTGATTAGACCTTGGGCCAGTTCTACTCAGGGGCTTGCAGCACAAACATCAATCCTCTCCTCTTCCACTTCAAATCCTTTGAACCACTTGAGACAATTTCTTCACTATAAGCAACCCTTTTCAAAGATTTGCTTTATCAAATGTGCCAGCATATGTGTCAATGAACACTTATTGCAGCTTGGTTGTTTATTATGTAAAGTTCTAACTTGACTAAGGCAAGCTCTGGGCATCAGTAATGGGAGTTAAAAAACAACATCCAGCCCTCCATCATTCTAACGGCAGTGTGTGAGTGAGTGAAGCTGCAGATGAGGCAGTAGGAAGAAAAAGAGGAGCAGTAGACATGGCTCCACAGCAGGGCTATGTCAGTCAAAACACAGAATGGAGAAAAAACTTTAAAATTTAAAACGCTTGCCGTCCTCATAACACACACACAAAAATAGCAATTACACACAGAGCGGCATTATAGAAAGCTTTTATAATGTTTCCAGGGCGTCAAGATCTTAATTTTTGATGCCGCTTTATGTGCATCCAGAGTATAAATTGGCCTCCCCAGTTTTCTGAAGTGATAAGAGGTAAACACCAAAAACCAATAACTGTCAGCTGAACATTAAATCAAACTGACATGTCTCTTAAAAGGTGGAGCCATGAAAAATTAACTGGGGGATTTTTTGAGAAGACTTAAAATGTGGAGTTTTTTCTTTTCATCTATCTCAGCTGGTGTGATCTACATTTTTTCACACTGTGGCTGGCTTCAGTCTGAGCTCGAACACAAACAATTTGGATGACAAAGCTTCATTCAATAGCAGCGCAGACAAAAGTGAATAAAAAAAAAACTCTTTATCTCAGACAAGATATTAAGGTCAACTCTTTTAATTTACTATGTGACAGCTGAATATCACCTCATGTCTCATTCTCATGTTCCACAGAGGAAAGTCAAAGGAGGTTAACTTGACACGGATATACAGACTCAGGTCGAAACAGTCACCTTGACTTCCTGTTATACAGCTCTTGAACATCCTGTCTCTGCACAGCTGATTCTGTGACCCGTGAGTGGAGACTTTAAAGATTTTATGGGCTCAGCCAGTCTCAGCTGTGTCCTGGGTTCAGGAAAACTGTGAGAGAATCAAGTCAAACCCCCGACAGAGTGCGAGTGACATTAAATCCCTAATAGTTATTGGTAAGATATTAAGGGATTACAGCACCATGGGATACTGAGACCGAATGGAAAACTATCTGTCAAATATCCTCTCTCAGATTACCACGTTACATGCTGATGTGTCTAACAGCCATTCTGTATGTACCGTAAATCTCATCAAAATGCGTATATGGCAGTTCTGGAAATGCAGACTAAATTTAGAGATGGGAGAACTTCATTGCCCTGACACATGTAGGTCTTGAGTCACTTGGCTCACGGTTTCCAGAGAGCAATCACTCAAAGATTGAGCAAAGGTACGGCAAACTTAAACATGTCAGCCAATTTCAGATGTGTGAAGCAACAGAGTGCTCCAGCAGCGCTAGCGGCTCATGGCCTTGGGCCTCGGGCTGTCTGAATCTGAAATTCACAGTTCAGAGCACACCCGGAGATGGAGCCGTAGAAATCCTTGATGCCCTGCACAATGAGGCCATTTCATAGCAGATCACGGTAGTCTCTTGCTGGTGTTGAAGGGAGAGGAAAAGCATTTTGACAGGCCAATGAAGAATTTATTTGAAATGTCTTGTGGTGTTGAGAAGATTTGGGTGCTCTTCAAAAAAAGTGACAAGGGAAAACATCGGAGGGCACACAGATATGAATTTATACAGCCGTTCCTCCAGCCTGGTTAGAGTGCTTTATCAACACCTTCACCAACTAGTACTGAAGATGATCAGTGCTTTATCCACAAAATCTTGGGCTATTTTTTGTGTGTCTGAATTGTCACTTTGATTCAACACATCACTTTTGACAGTGTGTCCACATAGCCTAAGCAAACCACACAGATTACATGGTATCTAGCTGTGCACAGCAGTTTGTAGGAAACATGCAACCAAGAGAGAGAGACGCTGAACATGAGGGAGCATCAGAGAAAGTGATTTAGGCTGACAAGAGAGTTCTCTGCTTGATTTTTTTGGTGACAGGCTTTGACAGTGCTCAGAGTGTACAGGTAGGAAACAACAGTGGAGATATTTGCTTTGAGTATTTGTACAAAGTATACTTGTCGCCAAACCTAAACTGAAAGGGTTGTGTGGCTCTTTAAAGAGTTGGTTCACCCAAATTATGAAACAAAAAAACACATTCTCTTTAAAGGATACGGCTGACAATATTTAATTATTGTCTACAAATCCAATGAAAAGGCCTTAACCAACAGTGTGTCTCTCAACTGTGTCTGCAGCTCTCGCCCCCCCCCCCCCTTTTGTTCCTTTTGTTCCTACTGAAGACAAAAATCTTTATAAACAGGTCAACATAATAGGCCAAATAATTTCCTAAAACAGCTAGGCACTTTTTTAGCAATCCACAATAAAAAGAGCTATGTCAGGCATTTGACTACATGGTCAATACTTCATTGTTGGTTTTGGTCTTTTTAAGGAATTTGTTGACAATAAGAAAAATATATATTATCACCAGACTTTAATCTCCAGTCATTCTAGCCATGCAGACAGTTTTGGCTTTATTTACCAAGGTTTTGAAACATCCATCCCTGAAATGTCTGCCTCCACGTTAATGCAATGGAGATCAATGGATTTTCATTTGTGGTGCTCACAGCATTGAAAAATGACATCTAAAAAAATTCAATAGAAACAGTTCTTTCCAGACAGTGCCTATGTTACTCTGGATAATCCATACACATGTCTAGGGGCTCAGTAGAATACCACCATTGGCACATGAGAATTATTATTTTTTTTTAACTTGAGTACCAACCCAAGATCTACAGGGTCGGTAAGTGGCTCAGTAATACTGGGGCGTAAGTTGTAAAAGGCAAGGCGAGGATGAAGCAGACCTCTTTTCATGCAATTCAAGCAATTTGAGATGGACATTCACTGTGTGAGGGGAAGTGCTTTGCAGGATGTCACATACAGTAAATCCGAAATGCAAAGTTTGAGTAGTGAAGTAAAATATTTGTTCCATAAGAAAGCTGGTTTCACACAATGCACCAAGTACATAATGAAGGTAGAGATGAGGTAAATCTTTGTTTAATGAGCCCTGTGTTGCCTTCCACACTGATAATAACTATTTGACTGTGAGGAACATAGCAACACTTTAAAAGTGAAAAAGCTGAACAGGTTTGTAACTCAGTCATGGGGAATTTTGTGGAGGTATGTCCTGAAATGTTTGTTAATATGTTGCAAATGTAATGCATGGGTTGGCTGATTGTTTAATCTCTTGTGTAGTGATTTGTGAAGACCGGAGCTGTGCCTCGAGGACACGCAGACCTGTGGCTGCCTGGGCTGGGTGAATATCTGTGAAACAGACAGTATGTACAAGCCAGAGGGCATGTGAAATAATTTACTTTTATGCTGTACTCCTGTCTAACTGTCACTGTCTTTTATTTCCAGTCAAACGCAGATTATTATCTGCGAGATTGTTTTTTAGCACTGTGGGTTTTTAATATTTTAAGACCGGTTCTTCTCTTGATTTTCCTGGTGGCAGACTGCGGGTGCACTGGGGACAGTTTCCATTTAGGTGTGGTGCATGGCATTTACTGAGGAGAGGTGTGCGGTGGTAAATTTGGGTCACATAGGATGAGTGTTTTTATCCATAGTGGTAAACCTCCTGTCAGTGTCTGTCTTCTCTTTTTTGCCCCTTTTCCTGCAGAACCTGCAGATTTATCCTTTTCATCTAATCAATAAAACAGCTTGTAACAGTGCCTCATTTGGCCATTTGATTGCTGTATTCATTTATTAATGAATGTAGTAGATTAGGGGGTATTAAGTCCTGGCTACTGATGTTACATCACTGCTCCTCTACCTCGGTTGACTCAATTATTTTTAACTAATTGTTCCTCATGAGGGGTTAAGTCTAACATTTTGTAGCAGCAGCCTTGTGTACTGGCATATGTCCCTGGTTTGGTCCTCAGCCTTCTCTCCACTCCTACTCACACACACACACACACACACACACACACACACACACACACACACAAAGGTTAATTAGGCACAGGTGTGCTTTGTTGACCTGCTGGATTGCTCGTGGCTCTTTGCGATGCTCACTGTGTCACCTGCTGGCCATACAGCTTTAAACAGAGACACAGGCTCCCAGCAAAGATTGAGGCAACCAATGAAATCCCTCACTGCAAACATCAGATTCTCTCTAGAAATGCAAACCAAGGCTTCCACCACCGCACCAGAGAATTAATAGTGCTCTAAAACATATGATATACTTTTATTCTTTCACACACAGTGTCGTACACCCATCTCTCGAGCTATGGCCGGGGTCACTGGAGTAAAATCCACGCTGTATCTGTTGCAGCGAAACTAGAATAAATTTTAAATTCTATCATGCATTCCATTTGTATTCTAAAACACTGGATTATTGAAACAGAATTTGAATGCATTATGTATGGAAGTCGATAGCCTCTCTCATCTGCGCTTTGTATGTCTGTGCATTTGATTGTCATGTCATGGCCATTCAACCTACTGGGCACCATTGCTCTGTTAACATGAGGGGTACAAAGAGGGAATTGACAAGTCACACTGAGTAGTGCACTGAAAGCTCCAGACTGTAGAGAAGACAGTTTAAATATTAAAGTAGACTCAAAACATAAAACAGATCCCCCCCTGTTCGCTGTCTCTGTGTGTTGTTGAATATATTCATATTGGCTGGCTGACTGTGCTGATAGCAGATGCATTAAAAATCTGAAGTTTATAAATGATAGATTGAAGAGCACGGAACTGTTCAGATTTCCCTTTTCTAAGGTGAGCAGAATGGCCTTGTGCGCTGATTATTGTTCTCTCCCTTGAACTAATATCTTCAGGGCTCAGCTTATGGCCAAGGACAAAACATTCTGGGATGGTCTATTCTTCGGCTTGAATTAAATATTTATTCTGTTTTGTGCGGAGGGTCATTTCAATTTTGCTCCTGCAGGCTCCTCTAGTCGTTCTATTACATAACTCACAATGGAAACGCTAACAATAGTTCATTTCCTGCTCCTGAAGCACCAAAATGTACTCCGCCGCTACCTGGGCTTCAACATGAAAGTTGATCTCATTCTTGCAGACTGACTGGCCCCTGCTCTTTGTCCATACCCTCTCTACTTCACTCCACACTGTAGCAACCTATAACTCATACCCCAAAGGAACACAGGAGCATATGGCAAAGAAATTGACTGTGTGGAGGAAAAACAGTGTGATGCTGTTGAAATGCATTGCACATTTCTGTTGCCCTTATGCAGCGTTGGTTTGCAAATGTAAACATGTCCCATGTTTAAAATAGGTTTCAGAAAACTAATCATGAATGCACCTACATTTCCAGATTTGTTAAACAGTGTGTTTTTGGCTCAAGATTCACCATACTAATTAGCCCCTAGGAGATCCATCTAACAGTTTGTGATTTTTCCCTGATTTTTAATCAGTCTAATTTCTCTCTCCAACACACAGGCACGTTCAGCGCCATACACACAAAGCCTCTGTTTGCATAATGTGCTCACTGTCTGCTCCTCTGAGACTAAGTACTGTTTGTGCATCCCTGCATCTATGTGTTTCTACTGCTGCATGTGTGTATGTGTGTGTGTGTGTGTGTGAGTGTGTGTGTGTGTGTGCAAGCATGAGATTGTTCAAGTTCATTTGTATGTGTTTTGGGAAAGAGGGCTCAACCCCCTCCTCCCCAACCCCCACTCCTTTTAGTTTGCTGCCCTGGTTGTGGCTCGACCATGATTGCTCTGACAATTCAACGGAAAAAAAAACACCTTCTGCCAGACTGTTTTCCCTGTTCTGTTATGGAAATGAGATTTTCCATCTCACTTCATCTTCAGTACTTAAATACCTCTTTGCTGAGAATAGGACTGTCTAGCCTGTTCACACATTTCCTCCCATATAAGTGCTCTGTTGTTCTGCAAGGCTTAGTTGAATTTTAGCTTCTGTGCCTCCACAAAGAAATTAGATTTTCTACAAATTGTGTGAAATGTGAACTGTCCTATTATGCGTACGTTTATTGCTCTCTAAATCACAGTTAGTGTTATGTTGTCTTGATGGCAGGCTGCTGAATCTCCTGTTTGTAATATTCCCAAAAGTCGTGTCTTATTGTCGTCTTCATTCACTTTTCTACTCAGACATGCTACATTGTGAGTTGGATTGTGATTCATGGTAAATATCTTCAATCCCGAAAGCACATTATGTAATTGTAGCCTTCATAATGCCCTTTTATTTATAGTGCACTCTTCCAATTGCATTTTAAAGTGCTTTACCAGATAAATGAAAAAGACACAAGTGAACGTGAAAAAATGGGCAAAAACAAATGAATAAAGAGGTAAAAGCAATAATACAGAAAAAAAGTCTGACCAATCATTTCTTTGTGCCACAGTGATCATCAGTGGTTCGAACCCTCAGATGGTTAACACAGAGGACATCAGGTACATTGTCATAAATATGCAGGACCATCAGACAAGCAGCACCATGCACCAGCCTCCTAATCTAAAAGATTACAGCGGAGTGTTTGAGCTGAGGCATGTCAGTGGTGTTATCAAGTAGGTGCCTCCCTTTACTGATGGTTTGTTGAGTTTGGCTCACAGCAGAAGAAAAGCAAACAGTGCAATCCAGCATCCTGGAACCAAACACGACCACGTCCAAACCTCTGCCTAGCATATGTGTGTGTGTGTTTATCTGTGAAGGGTTAAAATTATGAATCCCTGTTAGGGTTCATCCTAAAGTCTTGTTACCAAGTTACCAACAAAGCTATTAATTGAGCTACCACAAGACATAAAAAGCACAAATGTGAAAAATGAAAATATAGTCATTAGCTGAAACAAAAGAAAGCCTAAAAGGTATGTTTAGCAATGTGTCCTGGTTTAATGAGGAAGGAGTGATAACATACTAGCCAATTTGTGCAAGCAGATGCCATTGACTCACAATATGAAATTAATTTAATACTAAAAATCAATTAAGATAATCTGCCCTTTAACAAACAAAGCAGACATGGGAAACATTGCTGCAGAGCTGGAGAGAGAATTTCTTAATCTCAGATAATTAATAACTAGGCCCCCATAAAACACTCATTTGGTTTTGCTCTGGAGAATGTGGAATCTCTTCAAATGTACACCAACACTATTCTTTATCAGGCCTTGTTCTGCAAAAGCACAGAGCCCAGATTAATTTTTACGAGAGCTTACAGTATTCTATTCATAGAGCCCTTTAGAAATAGCAAGCATTCATAATGGAGTTGGGATCTGATTAACCTCGTCGCTTGCCGGCACAATGGCAGGCTACCCTGAGACTCAGCCCCGTAATGGAGTCCGCTATCACCAAGCACACTCCAAACATTCTTCGCACCGCAGGACTCGACGACCAGATTGGAATCCCTTAACTCCCCTCTGCACTCGGCACACAGTAGGGAAACAAAACATCCTCTAAGCTGATGCCCCTCAACATTAATCTATCTCTCTGCTCCACTCATGCACTTGTGCACACACACACACACACACACACACGCACGCACACACACTATACACCGTAGGCATCCTCTTCAGTGCCTTTGTTGCAATTTTGCATTCCTAATTGTAAACTCTTTTGAGCAAAGGCAGAAAAATAAGGGAGTGTCATCTCTATTCAGCATATTTAACCATTTTCATTTTAAGAGGCTTTGATCTGTGAATATGTACCCTTAATATACAGTATACACAGAGTGTGTGTCCACCTACTGTTAAATATAATGCAATTAAGTGTTATAGCCCTGCAACAGGCTTTACACTATATTTGTGAAGCTTATAAAGTGTCATGTTTACTTATTTTGGGTCATATTTTGTGGTGTTATTGTATCTTATCTTGGGAATAAAACAAAATCTAATACAACATAATAGAGGACCATTAAGTGGGAATACTCCTGTGTTGCATTGGATTGGGTTATTTCATAAGGTTTTTAATAAATTGCCATGACTGTTTAATCCATACTTGCTTTTTTTGGCCTCTCATATTATACGTGTGATGATAAGCGTTTCATATGTGCATCTCCCACCTCAATGTTGCCATCTCCTGGCCTAACAGGATTAAGCAAGACGCTCACACAGGCCTCTCTGTCGTGGAGCAAATGGATAGCTTGTGCCAAATATGTCAGAGGGAGTGATTACACCCCTCAGTGGCCAGTTGGCCCAACAGTCCGCCCCCAGTGGCCAGCCCTGTGGGGGCTGTCAGGACCAGGCAGACTGGAGCTTGGTAAGGAGCCAGTCCCACGTTTAACAGCCAGCTCCTGCCCAGCCCAAGTGTCATCTGCACCTGCCAATGGGAAGCAGTTCTCACCCATCAGATAATGGCTGAGAGGAAATTGCTTCAAGGAGGCGACATTCTAGGATGGCAATATGGAGATGTGAAATGTATTCAAGGAAGAGGAGGAGAGAGGGACCTGGTCCTTGAAAAGGCACAAATTAGCAGTGACATACACACACACACACACACACACACACACAGGCACATATAAATATACTCATGCATACACATTTCTACATGTGCACACACACACACACAAGCGAGGAGGCTATACTTAATCTTCCCTGCTTTGAATAATATACCCGTCCAAGAGAGAATCAAATTTATTCACAGCCTGGACTACCAAGCAAATTCTTATTTACCTCACCTGATATAGTAACAGGCAACAGCCAACAAGCCACGGGAATATGGATTGCAAATGTGTAGATCATCGCTGCAGACGCACTGAAACAAGGAGATTTCCAGTAGCTGTAGTATCTACAATGACCAGTTCAGCGGTGACGTGGAAAATGAAAATCAAAGTGAAAGTTGGATAGGGATGTGTCAAGTCAAATATGCGCCTGCAATCATCACACGCAAAATATCACTTGGAGGTTAATGTGCAGGCCTGCTGATCTTTTGGGGCCCTCATCCATGTAGCTTAAGGCAGTGAAATTCAATATGAAGCATGAAATGTGAAGTAGTCATCATAATTGGATTGGAACCCATAGTGGATCCTTCACCAACAGAAAGTACAAAGCACACACCAAGACCACACTTCACACTAAGAGGAGGGGAGCTGATTTCAAGTAGAATCCAATTGTTTGGTGCTCTACTTTGAGGTTGCTAATCTCTGCTCTAATTAGCCTGCTAGATCCTCCAAGTCAAGACTTTGTGTTCCCTCAAACAGGTGGTTCAAATATTGATGTATCCTTTATTAGTGGGAGAGTTGCTGAACTGTGTCTGTGTGAAAAGTATTTGATGTAAAAGTGCACATGCATTCAGGGTGTGTCATTGCTTGCAAGTCATCTGATGTTAACATGGCAAAGTTTCAACCTGTAGATGGCACTCTCATCCCTGGTTTTAATCCAAGCCTTTAGGGTTGACTCCCCATTTTGAAATGACTGGCCTCAATTCTGAAACCTGTTTTGCTTTGTTTGTCATTATGATTCTTTAGCAGGTATTTTGTTAACGGTGGTGCGGCAGGATTTTGTGTTTTTCACTCAGCGCTTAAATTATAATGACAAATGTGTGCAGCGGTGGCATACCTGTTTGTACATATGGTCAAAGCTTATTCAAAAATGCTTCTGCATAATGAAGTGCAGCTAGCAACTGTTGTTCCAATCGTTCTCAGGCAGCAAGCATTAGTTACACAGTGGGGAATGGTTGGAGTTGAGTGGGGGTAGAGGAACCTCAGCCAAACATGGTTTGTCTCTGAATACTAATGCCTCTTTTGATCTGCTTCGGCTTTTAGGAGATTTAAACAACAAAATCTGTCTCTCCAAATTTCTTAATAGACTCAGCCTTTTGTGGCCAACATGAAAAAATCCTAGAAACATGTTTACACGGCATCCATATTAATGTTCTGGATTTGTTTAAAACATGTAGAGTCCACTGAGATCTTATTACAGGAAGCCCTGTATTATTCATGCTTGGCCCTAATAGACTAATTAATTTATCATAAAATAGTAAGGCATTTTTATGATTTTCTTATGTTATGCATTTATTTCCATAATTGATCTTTGTTTTACAAATACATCTTTTTAAGTTGCCCCTCACATGTCCTAAATTCAGTATCTGTGCAAAAGAGATTTCATCCCTCCTGAAATGATCTGAAAGCATTAGTTACAGATCTAAAAAGGCAAAAAAAGAAAAACTAACAGGAAGAAAAAACAATTAGACCTAATAACATCAAGGCTACAAGTACCTATGTGATTTATATGGTCCTAAAAGCTATTTAGGAGCATATTGTGACAGAATGCTAAGTGTGATTAGGGACAGTATGTTAAACATTTGGCCAGTTGTAATCAGTTGGAGAGCTGTGAGGATGAGCTGTGGTTGGGGGGTTATCTGTGCCTGTAACGCCGCAGGAGGTGCCAAAAGCAACAGAGACCAATAGCCAGTCTGAGTATTTGGCACCTCCACAGCTGCTGCTCACATGCTTCCACCCTCTCGTCTCACCAAGGGCCAATACCAAGCACAGGATAATCTTGTTTTATCTGCCTTTCAGACAGCCCAAATGGCCGCGATTAAACCCTCCACATGACCCTCACGGCCAGAGCAGTGACATGTATACCCCCAGTTTATTAGAGCACCTAAGGTTAAAGTGAGATGAGGAAACTGATAAGGGCCCGGCCTGAAAATGGCTGGATGAGTTTCCAGCCTTAGCAAAAAGTCTGTGCCTATCTAAATTTAATAAACGCTGTGTCATGAATACAAGTCTATCTCTCCTCAAGGTTGTATTGTTATCAAAGGAATCCATTTAGGTATTTAGCAGCGGGGCGTGTAAGTTACTAAATGACCAGGTACCAGAATATTTACAGGTGTTTAAACGTACCATAGATCAGAATAGGTATGGTAGTATGGTTTTGTGTGTGTTTTCAATTAAAATGTGTGTATATATATATATATTTTTTTTTATTTAAACCCTTGGTGTTGGCAGAAGTAAGTTGTGGAACAGTTGATAGGATGATGAAATGATGATTTTCAGATTCCATCAGAGCGTGAATGTGTACATGCGACATCTGTGACAACATACAACATACTACATTCGCATGTCATAACTGTCATTTAAGTAGATGGAGTAACATGTAACACAGCAGTCTCTGTTGTTGTCACCAACTCGAGCCAGAACAGTTATGGAAATGTAGCTGATTAGTGTTTTTTATTCTGTGTCATGTATGTAGCTTGTTTGTGCTTTCATGCTCATTTTTTATGTTGTCATTTGTCTGTGTACACTGTATGAGGTTCTACCCTGTATCTGTGCCACTGAGACAAACCAAACTCATAAATAAAACTATTCCCAGTTCACCTGTTGATCACTGTGACTGCATATTTTGGTGTTGTTACAAAAGCCCCACAGGGTAACTGTACAAAATTAGACTGTAAAATATACCAAATAGAAAACAATATAACATATAAAAATAGCAATTTTATAAAATCATTTTCTACATTTTACCATATCTAGTATCTATCTAAGTATTTTACTGAGAATTGGGAACCTGAAAACTATAGAAAAAATAAAAACCTGGCTGACAATTTTCTAGCAGTGGGTGACATGGTGGCTGTTATCCAAAAGGTGGGCCTTTGAGACATTTGTTCCCAGTGGCATATGCCAGGATTACTGCTCCCAGTGTCACCAAATGTTTTCCCTGCCTTCCTACCTGGTGGCGTGTGAGATGCAGACGACGCAATCTTCAAATGGCCTTCAACTGATGTCAGAGGCTGGCTGACATCAGACTGATTTCTGACCATCACTGTGATTACTGTGATGGCGACTGCCAAGGCAAGATTAACAATATTCTTACCATTAATTAAAATCACCTCAGTGAGAGAACAGATGGCCAAACCCATTAATCTGCTGTAATGCTCTTACTGTCACCACACACGTCTTAATCAAGCCGTGATCTGCGTTAATCACCTGACTTAAGTGACAAACAAGTATCACTCCTGTGTTAGCCAGGCTTTGTTTGTGGCCAGACCTCTGGTGACCTTGTAGTGATGTATTGATCAGGAAAATACTTTAGACATGAGTAGGTGGTGTTTTATATTGAGGCAGTTAGTTCAAACACAACATAGGATACATAAAGAAAATCATCAAGTCATCACTATCTGTACAGCTGCTTTTTTAATCATTATGTCTTTCATGTTAGACTGAAATATTTTCATCTACAGCTGCTTGTTACCTTGAACCCGTTGAAACACAAAGTGGTTGAGTGCGTGAGACATTTGATAAGATTAAAGTGTAATCCTCTTAGAGGCAAACAACTAATTTGGCTAATAATTCTGCATTTCCTTCTGACTCCTCATAGCCATAAAATCCTGGATTTCAACACCCAGCCAGCATGGGACTATTGTGCTGAAGGCTTTGTGTGTCTGGTAATGGCAGAAAAGTATCTTATGTTTGATCCCCTCCTGGCTCAGTGTTCATATGTTCAGCGTGATCTTGTTTTTGACAAAGGATGAAAATAGAGATTGAGAGCAAATAAAAATAACCAAGAAAGGAGTAGATTATGAGAGAGGCAACATTTCATATTTATACTTAACTCAACATCAGAATATTTCTCAGCATTGAGTACCACAAGTGATGATGCAACGCTATTGCACTTCCAAGATTAACGATTTAAACTAATTTAAGTTGATTTAATGATTTGTGGCATAATACTGGCTTCAGCAATTGGGTAAAAAACACTTGCCGGTTTGGTGCCTTGTGGATTTGAGAACAAACTCTTAACATCCACTTCTGCTGTAGTGTGATCCGACTGAAGCACGTTCCAAGTTCAATATGTAAATACTGCAGCTTTCAATAGCATGCATTCTAAATTGGCCTACTCTGCTAGAAAGTGTTTCAACAGTTTGTTTTTTGTTCACACTGCTGGGTATGCTTGCCAAGAATAGCAGGCAACATTATCTGAAAAAAAAAATCAGTTTTCAGATTTAGTATATGTGAAAATTGATTTTGACATGTGCTAAATATGGCCTGCCCTATCTGAACCTGAGCGGTGCTTTGCTATTGGACTTCTGTGCTAGTCATGGATTGGACATAACAAATACCATGTTCGATCATAGCATTCATAACTGTACCTTAGTACAATTTAGGCCAAAGATCGACATGATCAGCTCCGCTGCCGTATGTCTTGGACACCTGGACGCAGGCTATTGAAAAGCACTTGGTGGCCCCACAGAAGTTCTGGCAAACTGTCAGGAAGGGAAAGCAGGGCTCGGCTGAGGCTGTATTATATAACTATATATATATAACTGCTGACCATGACTGGGGATATTGTTGAGTGCTGGAAAAAGCACTTTGAGGATCTCCAGAACCCAACCAACAGGTCCTCTTTGGAGGAGGCCAAGTTTGAAAACTCAGAGGAAGCCTCACCCATATCCCTGACAGGTCTCTGAGGTAGCTAAGAAGATTTTAAATGGCAAGGCACCAGGTGTAGTTAAGATTGTTGGGCTGTCTTGGCTGACACTTTGACATATTGACCTCTTCAATGTTGCACAAAGGTTAGGGATAGTACCTGTGGAATGGCAGACTGGGATGGTGGTCCCCATTTAAAAAAAAAAAGGGGAAAAAGGAAAATGTTAGAATGCTCCATCGGGGTTGGGAGGGAGTCGCTTCTCGTGGCTTGGAAATCCATCGGGATCCCTCAGGAGGAGCTGGAAAACATGCGACATCTGATCCACCTTGCTTAGCCTGCTGCGACCACGACCTGACCCCAGATAAGCGGCAGAAAATGGATGGATGGATGGACATTTAGTATATAAGCAAAATGGGGCTTAAAACTCTTTGACAGCACAGAGCTCCTTGTCCTTATCACAAGCAGCGCTGCTCTCTATGTGACTGTTTATTGTGTGCTTTTTAACACCTTCCTGTATGTGCCCTCTTGGGGGCTCAGACAGATTTAACTGAAACTTTTGTGAGGTGTCAAGAGCCCTTTGAAGGGCCCTAGACACCTTTTAATCAGCAGAAGCTAATCACCCATATGGTTGACAATGGTCTGGTTGACTCATACTCTTTTGTTATCACTATGGGAGCTGTTGCTGGTGTGTGTGTGTTTGTTTGTGTGTGTCTTTGAGGTGGGAGGGGATTCATTCACTGTAGTTTATTCTCCTGACTTCTTTATTCTGACTTTCAAGGCTGTTGTTTTAGAACTATTGTTGAAAAGGGTAAATTAAGTGCATTTGAGTGTTTATTACAATACAAATGGTCTTGATTATGCAGTCATGTTTTCCTATAACACAGAGCTGCAATGATATTCTATGTGTAATTAACATTGTGGGTGTCCAAAACACAGCACTAATCAAATGACACTTGTCTGGCTTTGTGGGTTTTCTTTACCGCATTACATTGAAATTCCTCCTCCGCTATTTGAACAGATGAGATGGTGTGTACAGCTGCACAACAGAAAGAAAGATTTACTTAGTTATGCTGATCATTTATGGGCAATGTTTACATGGATAGATATGACTGAGAGAAGAAGGGAGTAGTAGAATACATATTTATGGATTCATAGTTTCGGTTTTATTAAGCCTAAATGTCAGGACAAAGATTTTGAGGAGACTTTGTGATTATAATAGTTGCATATGAATAACAATAAAAGTCTGGGATCCTCCATTATTAGATGTTTCGTCCAGTTTTCTTTGCAGTCATGGGAAGTAACTAAGTGCATTAATTAAGTACTGTACTGAACTATATTTTTAGGTACTTCTTTGCTTGAGTATTTCCATTTTATGCCATATTAGACATCCACTTCTTCCGTGGGAAATAATGTATTTTTAACTTCACTACATTTACTTATAGTTACTAGTTAACTAGTTAGTTAGATGATAAACCTACGTATGCACTGTATGCATAATATGATACATTGTTATAGATTAAACGAACCCAGCAAGAAAATAGTTAAAACCTAGCTACACTTTGACCAACTACAACATTAAAATGCTGCTTACTCATTAATGCATCATTAAAAACAATCCAATAATATAATATAAACTAGAACACTCTGAGAGCAGCCATTCTGCAATATTTTATTAGAATACTTAAGTACATTTTAATTTTAGTAATTTTGAATGCAGGACTTGTAACTAAGAATTTTTATTATTGATGCTTCAACTCAAAGAAAAGAATTTCAGAACTTCTTCCACTAATGTTTTATTCCGATGGTGCTCATGACAGTTTCTGATGTTGTGAGCCCTTGTTTACTTTTGCAGCAATTATCAGCAATTATAATTACACTGACATGTGGGTTTTTCCTCTTGCATTTTTATCTCTTTCCACCCCAGCTTCTGCATAATTTCCTGTAACTGACTGGCTAACACAACCAATCAGTGCTTCAGGCTCTCAACAGTTAGACTTCAACTTGCTCTGATGGCATGTAGTCCTATTAAATCCAGTCCTCTAAGTGATTCAGTTAGTTAATTAATTGTCATGTGCAGATTTATTTAAGTAACATTGTTATCAGCCTGATTAAAGCTCCACAATCAGTTTATCTAATAAACCATTTGCACCCAACAAAAGTGAACAGCAGTTTGCTGCAGAGCCAAATGTCTCCCTGTTGGTGCACTGGAAGGCCATTGGTCAATGGAGCAGGCTATTTGCATAGACCGGGGCTTATAGTCCCACAGCAAAGTCACAGTTTAACACAGTTGTGATTCGACCCGACATATCACAAGTGGAGGATTGTTTGCATCATTTATGACTTTTTTGAGCAGCATTTTGTAACCCCCTCAACATGGGATTTTGCAAGTTTGCAGGAGTTGGATTGTGCATGGTGCTTGCTTTATGTTTATACACGGTTCAGTGTACAACCACAAGGTATTTCACCTATGAAGAAGATGCGCCGGGGACGGAGATAGGGAATTTGTCTCAAGATTTAAAGATTGATCCAGCTGATGACCCTGACACGTCGTTCCGCTTCATGCAAGAAAACAACTCTTCTGTGATTCAAATGAGGGAGAATGACGGACTTCTGAGTGTTGCAGAAGTGATTGATCGAGAGCAGCTCTGCCCCAGGTCTCCGCGCTGCTTCATCACCTTCGACATTGTGGCCTTCTCCAGAGAAAAGTTCCAACTCATCCACGTGGAGATCGAGGTAAAAGACATCAACGACCACTCTCCCCACTTTCCCCGCAACGAGACGGAGCTGGAGATTGTGGAGAATGTTCCCCTGGACTCCAGATTCCCACTGCAGATTGCTCTCGACCAGGACGTGGGTGAAAACTACATTCAGAGCTACAACATCTCCCCCTCTAGTCACTTTGCCATTGAAGTGCGCGATCGGGAGGATGGAGTGAAGTTTGCTGAACTGGTGCTGGTGCGGGCGCTCGACAGGGAGGTGGAGGACTCCTACACAATCGAAGTCATTGCAACTGACGGAGGAGTGCTTGCAAAGTCCGGGTCGATGGTTGTAAAAATCAAAGTGCTGGACTTTAACGACAACAGCCCGACGTTTGAACACAGCTCGCTGAAGGTGGAGCTGAATGAAGACTCTCCGGTGGGTCACCGAGTTCTCAAAGTGCACGCTTTTGACCCCGACGACGGCGTTAACGGCGAGGTGATGTACGCGTTTGCTGACGGGTTATCGCCAGAGACTGGACGTCTTTTCCACATCGACCCTTATTCCGGGGACGTGACCTTGAAGGCGCTGGTTGATTTTGAGAAAAGGAGGTCATACGAGCTGAACATCAAAGCCTCAGATTCAGGCGCGAACTCCGTCCCATCCAGCTGCAAAGTTGTGATAGATATCGTGGACGTGAACGACAATGCACCTGAAATCAGCATCAAACCGATGACCTCCAGCAGTGACGGAGTCGCCTACATCACAGAAGCTGCAGCTGCGGAGAGCTTCGTCGCTCTGATCAGCACCTCGGACAGAGACTCTGGCTCCAACGGGTACGTGCGCATCAGCCTGCTCGGGCACGAGCATTTCACCCTCCAGCAGGCATATGGGGACTCTTTCATGATTATTACCAGCACTACTTTGGACAGAGAGAAGATCCCAGAGTATAACCTGACTGTGGTTGCAGAAGACCTGGGAAGCCCACCCTTCAAAACTGTCAGACAATACACCATCCGTGTAACAGATGAGAATGACAACCCCCCTCTCTTCAGTAAGTCACTTTATGAAGTTTCAGTCATGGAAAACAACATTCCAGGTTCATATGTAACCACTGTTGTTGCCCGAGATCCTGATGTGGGAAAGAATGCCAAAGTCTCTTACCAACTCATGGAGTCAGAGGTGCCAGGAGGATCTCCAGTGTCCACTTATGTGTCTGTGGATTCCCTCTCAGGGTCTTTGTATACTTTGAGGTCTTTTGATTATGAGACTCTTCAGCAGATTGAGCTGGTCATCCAAGCCGCAGACAGAGGTTCCCCCTCCCTTTCCAGCACATCAACAATCAGAATTAAAGTTGTGGACCAGAATGACAATTATCCATACTTCACCTTCCCTGTACTACTGAACGACTCTGCTGACATCCCTCTGCCTTTTAATGCACCTGCCGGCTATCTTGCCCTCCGTGTCTCAGCTGAAGATGAGGACGAGGGAGTGAATGGCAAGCTCTGCTACCAAATTGTACAAGGTGACCCAAAGCTTTTCACAATGAACAAAGACACAGGAGAGATTGCTTTAAAACAATGGCTGACAGCTGAAATTGGAGACGTGCTGGAAATGAAAATCGCCGTGAGTGACAATGGCAGGTCCCCGCTCTCCAGCAGCGCCACTATTAGGTTTGTCATCTCAGACACGGAGCCCTCTGAAGACCAAGTTGTCATTGTGTTGCGGTCAAGTGATGGAGAAGGCACCAGCTTGGACGGCTCGCTAATTGTCATTATTATGCTCGCTGGGGGTTGCGCATTGTTGCTGATTGCAATAGTGGTTGTTGTTGCCACATGCAAACTCAGCCGTGGGGGCAGAAACCGTGGACCCAAGAGAGACGTGTGCCACAGCCTGTTTGACGGCAGGCCCATGCCCATGCTGGGCTCAACAGAACCGAACATATACACCGGCCAGCGAGGCTTCTTCCACGAGAGGACCTCTTCCTCTCTGGATGATTCCTGCCTGTATGAGGAGAGGAGTAGGGACTCAGAGACAAAGGTGAGTCAACTACAAGAGCATTTTTTTCATCTTTTATTTTCATATGCATATGATGTTCCAGAGTGCTGCCTTGATCTTTGTGCCAGAAATGGAAACTAAGCTCTCTGCTGTCATTTTGTTTGTTCCCTTAGATGTTCCTGCCCTCCAAGCATTTCCAAGCAACATCTGTGTGGCAAGGTGACAAATACTGCTTGCAAGTGAGGTAAGACAACTAAATGTAATTTCTTTTCTCAGATAGTGTGTGCTTTATTCGCAGTCAAAATCTCACTGAACACAGAAAGGTACTTAGCATGCACCGTGCATGCATTTTGTTGCTTGTGGCATTCCTGTGGAATGAGGTTAGATGGGTAGGATAGAGACAGGCCTTGTATGTAAAAAAACAAAAAACAAAACACACATCAATAATCAAGCTAATGTGGTGCAGCGGTGGCTCATACTGTATCTGTTGATTTTATTCGCAGTGGCATCGGCAACACTGACCAACTGAGCGTGAAGGACAGTGGCAAAGGGGACAGCGACTTTAACGACAGTGACTCTGATATCAGCGGCGACGGAGGCAAGAAGAACTTCAGTACCTTCCAGCCAAGGCTAAAAAGTGAGTTTTCCACTCTTAAGTTTTGACATCACACACTACTGAATTAAACATAAATATTCACCAGAATGACACAAATGATAAATGGTGGTAACGTAATATCTGCATCCACAATTTCTCATCCTTATTTTTATCACTTTTATTTCAGGTTCATCCAGCACCACTAACAGCTTGTCTGGGGATTGCCAAAGCACCTACTGTGCAATTCCACCACAGAGCTTCAGAGCCCTCAGAGACAATGCATACACAATGGGCTTCTCCCCAGCTCCAGTCTTCAACAATCCTCATGGCTATCCCCACTTTTGGAAGGACTCTGGTTACGGCACAAATCGGCCAAAATCAAGGAGCAGCATGCAGAGCTTCTCCAGGACCGGGACCCTCCCATCTTACTTCCCCCAGCAACAGCGTGAGGCTGGTGTGGGAGGTGCTGAAATCCACCAGCAGAGTCCAAATATTGTAACCGTGGCTACAGCATTAGAGGTTGCAACTATCTTTTAAACACTGTGTTGTTAAGCTACCTGAGATGTATCTGGAAGATGTAAGAATTTGTAAAACTATGTGGTTGTACATATTTGTTTTAGTTGAAAGGAATTATTATAAGATATATAATGCTTATTTGTTTCACTGTCCTGTATTCTACGATGCACACTGGTTATTTCTTTTTCCAATAAAAGTGTGATTAAATAATGAAAAATGTCAAACAATTTCCTCAGACACCGTGTTATGACTAATACAGTGAGATCAGACAAAAACCAAATTCAATTGAGAAATGTTGCATTTTGAAGATTGAATATCATTCCCTTGCTTGTCGAAACTCAAGTCTGAATTTGTAAACATGTAGAACTCGTCCCCCAGTTTTGAATCTACATGATCAAGAATCCAGTCAGAGATGATCAGATGTAAAATCTCAAGCTGCTCCATTACCTGGGAGACTGGCTTTGAAGACGCCTAGGTTGCTCGGTTGAGTTTCGTGCATGCAAATGAGAGAGGAGAGCTGGTACTCAAGTGGAAAATAAAGTATAAACCATTATTCCTACAAAATACGACTGGGTGCTGTCACACCTGCCTCAACTCTTCTAAATAATTTACATCACTGTACGCAACACAGTACAGCGAGTACTAGCTTGCTTGACAAATCCCTGTCATTTGTTGCTATGGGGAGCAAATGTTTAGCTCTTATATATAAACTTAGAAAAAAAGTGGGACAAAATATACACATTATGGAATACAGTTTCCTCATGTAACTGACATTGATAAGGCACTTGCTTGCCTAACTATCGAATATGCAGAGCTGATCACTATTAAGTTTAATTCAACCATGAATATGTGGGGCAAGTGCAAACTGTCTCTGGTCCCGAATGATTTATTGATGAGGCGCTGATGAGGTTAAAAACCATATCCAACACTGACAAACATCACCCTGAATACTGACGGTTAGTTGTTGAGCTTTCATATGTAGCTGTAGCCTACAGATTATCGAAATGTACATTATTTTCTTACATCTCTAAAAATAGAGCAGAAACCAGAAAATCTGTAACAGAATTATGCAAGATAAAAATCAATTAAATACATCTCTCAATCAAGGGATGGTGTCCATGGGGAAGTAGGGTTTTCATCAACAACTTCAAATGCACAGGGCCTGCTTTAATATCGCTTTTCATCAACATTTCAGAATCTGCTCTCAAGTTCACTAACAGAGAGGCTAACTGAATACATACATGTTAAACAATACAAAAATACCTGCTGATTTTCATCTGCTCATGCACAAGTTTGTCACACTGTTCTGTCCTCGTTATTTTTAAGGTCACTCCAAATGAGCCTGTGATGTATGAAAGCAAATGAGGCACGAGTAAAGGGTTGTTACCAACTACATAATAGCCATCTAAGGGCCAGTCCTGAAGAGAAAATAAATAGTTTCCAAAACTGCTGCCAAGGAAGAGCTATCAGTGGAAGCTGATGGCAGACAGAGCCATTTTTTTTTTTCTGTTTTCTGTTCATCTGCAGGAAAAGGGGGCTAAGAGCAGTGCTCATTTGCATAAGCATAAATACCTGCTTTTTTGGTTTTTGATAGCTGTGATAAAAGCTGGAATAGAGTGGATTAGATGCCTTTTTGCATAACTGTGAAGCACTAAACACACATTCTCGCACGTTACCACAATATGCCTCATGAATAGAGGACAATTTTTAAAAACTATATTTAAGTTGTCCTGACCACCTTTTTAAAGAAAAATGTAATAATTCTAGCCTGCAAAGTCACCACAGTTTGTAAATTGCAAAGTTATTAACTTTATTTTAGGCATGGGGTCCACTGAGGATTCAAGGCCATGCGGCACAAAAGGCAAGCAATAAGAAAGAAGGTCATACTTGTGCCCCCAGTGATGTACACTGGTCTGACAGATAGCCAATTGTACAGAGGGGGGAAAATGCATTTATCAATCAATACAATATGATTCCCGTCATTATTGCTTTATGTGCTCCTTGTAGGTCAAATAGTTGTGCATTGACCTGACAATTTGTGCCACAAGGTACGTTCATCTGCACAGTTTGGTATAAAATGTGTATCTGTTTGAATAGCCATTGCTGGCAGACACTGTGTTCATTCATATCCAAATGGGCTTCACATTTATGTCCTGCAGCAGCTCTCACAGCACATTTGAAATCTCCCCAGGTAATAGAAAATGAGTGTTTTAGAGCCGGTTTTCAGCTCATCAGTAGTCCACTGACAAATGAGTCAGATCTGCACATGTCATTTCTAGCCTCCGCACCTGTTGTTGGTGTTCGGTCTATTTTTGACAAATGGCCAACTGCATGACTGTGATTATGTTGTTACGGCCTCTTAGCATTTCACATTTAAAACGCCAGAGTCCCCAGTGTACCAAGTATGTAAAGATGGAGCCTTTCTGAATCGATGTCATTTGGTGCTTCAGGGCTGACCCACAATGCAATGTTTTGTACTTCTCGCACCTCATCTTCATCTTTGTCTCAACTGCCAAGTGTGGATATTGACTTTTGGATGCTTTGAATTGTGGGGCTGGTGTGTGGAAAAATAACATCATTTGTTTTCCACTTGACAGTTTGTCTAGAAGGAGAAGTCGTGTTATGTTCATTTACCATTAAGATGTTGTCTGCTTCATTCACAACAACTTTTATCAAACCAAGTTCACTCCCACATCCATGTATGATACTTAGGATAGTTAAAACATGAGAAATGTGGAAGCAACCGTTTCTACTAAACTACAGGATGTCATCTCTCTGTGATTACTGTCTAGACATACAATACGTTGTAGATAGAACATCCGCTGTGAGGGTCTTTACAGACCTGTACTTCAGTCTTTTGTCACCTCAAGACATGCATGTATTGTGAAAGAAAACTTTACATTTTGGGTTCTGTTTGCTCACTGACAGACAGGGACCTCGCTTTAATTATTAATTTTCCAGGCCAGTACATAGGTTAGTAATTTAAAGGAGTAGTTTGATATTTTGGAAAGTAATCTCTTTTAAATTCCAGATATTATTTTTATTCTGAATTGCATTGTTTTATCTGTGTAGTAGCTACCTTGTCACACATGAACTTTAGTATGTTAAAGACATGCAGTTATAGGTTATTTTGTAGACTTAAAATGTTTGGTTGCACTTATAATACTTGCAGAAACTCGATTACAGTTGACCTGCACCTGAAGTATCCTTTGGCAAATTACAAAAAACTTTCTAAATTAAGTCACAGACATTAAGAAATATAGGCTACTCAGAATATGCATAGTCAAATAAATGGCTCATTTTATCTTTATATAAGCATTTTCTTTCAGCTGTAATGTTTTTATGGAAATGTGGAGATGAGTGTCATTGATAACAAGGATTTATGCCCTGACTGTGGATATCTGCTACCAGAATACTATACTGTAAATCACATGTGTTTTTGTTTAAGGTTAGCCACTGCACGAGTACTACACTATAATTAAAAAGTGCAAGATTGAACATCATTCAATTGTGTTTCTGTATCTTCTTTTTGGAATCCACTAATAGTTGTCCTCTGAGCATACAGGGATTTCTAAGATTTTTAAAAAATGAACAATGAGGAACAATGAGGAGCTGCATGCAAGCACAGATGTCTTCTTAGGGTTTGAATTTAGTAATTTATTTGATATATTTGATATGATGTGCTAGATTTCTTTTGTATCTCAAAAGTCAGATACAGATAATGAAAGAGAAAAGTAATAAGACACTAACATCAGTTCATCATAGTAAAAAGAACCCATTTCAAAGGAAAAGTTGTCTTCTAGCTGCCCCATCAATCATTACTGTTTTTACATTATTATTGTAGGTATTTCCTGAATTTACAAATGTTCAAAAGTGTCCCAGACGAGTGAAAATGGAAACCATTCTTTAATAAGTGCTTTATTATTCTAAGGCTATAAAGGGAAGCTGGTGATGTTGGGACTAACAGTAGACATGTTGTGCAACTATATATTGTCTATCCTAAAATCAATCATCATTTGTTATGTTTTGTTTCTGTGCAGAATATTGAGTAAACTGAGGCAAACATAGATCCATACAAGTGAAGTATAGATCCTCATTTGTTATTTAAGATATTACTGCCTGATTAATCATAGATGCTGTGTGTAGCCTACTATACAGCAGCACCAAACAACATTACCAAAGTGTTCTATTTTAGTTCTTATACCACTAGGGGGAAACGTCATGCTTTACAACCTCAAAAAATGACTGGCTACCCAAACATCATTTACACTTATGGGCCACAGGTTTATCTACAGCAGCCTGGCTAAAATGTGAAAAGAACAATATGATTTAACAAACTAAGGAGCATATTTAATTCATTGCTAATGATACTTAGTTTATTGCTACTTGAAATGTTTTCTCTGCTGAAGCAGGGAAGTGTGATTCATGAACTCTTGTTCTGCTGAGTGTCACAGGAAGCCTGTGTTCAACAGTAACGTCATGTAATGTAGCAACAATGTGTCAGTGCTTTTACATCCTTGGTGCTACTTCATTTCTGTCATTATATGGATAGTGCTTTCAGTGACCAGTTTACCAGACAGCGGTATAGTGCAGGGCTATTTTTCAATATTTCTTTTCAATCCATGGTGGCATCATCTGGAGGGTTATGGCTACCTTGCATTCAAGTCTGGTGAACAAACAAAGGATGAGTACACTTTGAGGGTCTTCTGCAATCAGACCATCGAGTGCTCATTTTCAGCTGAAGCACATCTGCGAGTCATGAATAGCATATTCTTTAATCTTTATCTTAAACAGAACCAAGAACCAAATCCACAGTATGGAAACAAATTACTATTCTAGTTTTTGCCTGCACTGTAAATCATATTCATGATTCCATAGAAACACTGGGGATAACTAATTCACATTCCTATTGAGCATATTTACAATATTGTACAACAAAAGCTCAAATCCCAATTGGGCTTGTATTCAGGATGAGCTGTTATTATCTATCTATATAAATAATAAATACCATTGCATGCATGACTGAACAGAGTATTCTGAATGTTACCTCAGTGGCAGAAGAGGCGACAAAAAATAACAATAAACATAAATGATCTCCCTTTGAGCCTCTTTGTTTCTTGGCGTCTATATAAACCAATTCAAAAACAGAGTGCTTCATCTCATCAGGCTGACAACCATAGGAATATTAATTTAGTTTATCACTCCGTAAATGTACACGTGGAGTGACTGCTGCTTCCCCACCTCGGTAACAGACTGGTTGACCTCTGTCTTAAACAGGGATGGCGGTGCCTGCAGTTCTCTATCTTCAGAGTGTGTCAGCTCACATATAGAGAGCTTTGGTCCTGAGCTGATGATGATAAATCTGTGCCAGTTGTTCACCAGTTGATTGTGGTTTACTGCTGAGCCGGGAGAGTGTCTCATTGTGTCAGCGTGGGCTGTCATGGAGACAGCTGCCAAAGGAAACACAGCCTTTATGCTGTTCTCTGGTATATGGAAGAGAAAATTAGAGAAAGAGAGAGAGAGAGAGAAAGGGAGCACAGAATAATATGTTGCATCAATCAGTCTAAATGACTTGCTTATGTAATTAGCTAACAATGTTTTGTTTCTCTGGTTCCCTGAAGTTATTAGTGGTTCACAGTTAACCTTGAAGTAATTGGAAAGGCTCCGTTGATGTTCTCCTATCTGTATGGGACTGACAGTTTATTTTTCTTCTGTGGATGGCTTCCCTCCTCTTTCATGTTGCTACAGTATTTATGAATTAGTTTCCTGTCAGTGTACAGTACAGCCTAATACTAATTGGTGGTGAGATATATGGGTTATTCACATCCCGCTAGGTGGCACGCTGTCTTCCTTCCTCCCCGACATTAACATGACTGAGAATTGTCAAAACTAATAACATGGTGTTGCTCCAGTAATACTGCTGCACAAATTACACCTTCCTTGAAAATGGCATAATCTCTAACATAAATTTAAACACTGACTCTGCAGCCACTGCTTCTCCAACCAGTCCCTGACATTTTAATTTGATGCTTCATCTGCAATTAGACATGCACTGCATGGCCATTGGCTTATTTTTATTTAGTGAGAATCAAACATTCACTTTGGACTCTTAATTTAAAAGGAGAGAGAGAGGCAGACTCAGTGCAGGGGTTTTACCCTCAGTTCCTATTAAGAATTAATAAGTTGGACAGTGTTTCACTGAAATATGAATTTAGCTGTCACGGTTTTGACGACTCCTGTATCAGTGGCATGCTATAGGACACAATCACCAGGCTGTTGGTCCGGTTGTCAATAGAGAGACTGAATGTGTTGTCAGAATGAGGATGATGAGAAAAAGTCTGCTGCTCATTGTTTGGATTTGTGAAAAGAAAAACCTTCAAAGACAAAAAGAAAAAGAAAAAGCAATCTGTTAGGGAACATCTTGGAATGTTTGCGTAGCCGATGCTTTGCTCAGTTTTGTTCCATTTCTATTTCACACAGAAAAATGTTGTGTCCTTTTTAATTTTCTGATAGTCCCTTGCCTCTGTCGGCCACTTTGCTGGATAGATATCTGCCCAAGAAGTTAATTTAAATGACTTTTTGAGGATGGCGATTGATCCATTGCATACTAAATAACTTACCCGGGCTGAGATAAAGTGCCACTGCAGAAAGAATAAGGAAATGTCTTGAGCTCTGCCAAATCACACTGCTATTGTAACTATCTATTATCACTCTTTCCATCTAATTATGTAAGCGCCGTTTGCTCCATGGCTCTCACCTTCTCGTAATCCCACACAGAATACAGAAATGTAGTCATCATCAACACCACACATCTTATAATGAATTTATCATACTTTTGTATATTCAGTTTGATTCTTTAAAACCCAGGAATTTCAAAGGCGTTTTTCAAGGGCTTTTGACTCATGTCTAATATTTAAAATATATAAAAGCAAAAAAGTGCTTTGTTTGTTGTTTTCTTTGGGATTGTCAAGGATCGTAGAAGCTGAGGCAGGTTTTTCTTTTGTTTACCCGGGAAGATCACAGCTTGGGTCATATTAGAGATGTTTACTCCTCCTGTCAAAGGATAAGTTGTAAAATTTAGCTCATAGGAAATGAAAGATGTAGTGGCACGCTGAGTAGACACCAAAGTAATGTCACCTTGAGTGAGCTTTTCTCTTGTCTGGACTGGCAGGTGATATCAGAGGATAAACTCCATTTTGACCTTGTGTTCACTCATCACAACAAAAACACATGAGACGAACAGCACAAAAAAAACCCCACCACCCGTCACATTTCAAATATTATTGCTTCAGTCACCTGATATCAATATCTTTGTCACCCGGCACGGCTGCAGATGACTGCACTTCATTCTGTCTTGAGGAATGGATGGCTAGGTTTGATGTTAACACTGTTATTAAAAATGCAAAAAAAAAAACTAAACATACCTTCATTAACATTCAGTGCCATGGAGGTGTGATTGATTCCATCATCAACCAAGTCATTTTCGTGGCTAGCATAGGAACATCAAACACCACGACCTCCATTATTTCCCTTTTGAAATTGCATTCACTTTACTCGGCTCTCTGGCTCTCCAATACCTTGAATCATTTCTCCTGGGAGGTGTTTTTCCTCTAACCTGCTGCTTCTCTGCCAGTCCTAAGAGCAGTGTAACCAGCAATTCTTTCACACTGTATGTGGGACACTTGAGCTAAGAGTGAGACGAGGCATCTGGCACAACCTTCATGAGACTGTGCACTAGATTCAGCTCAGTGAAATTTAGACAGAGGCCCCAAAAATAATCTGGCACACGTGTTATATTTATCTTGATAATATATGGATCTTTTGTGGCACAAATCACAAACTCACTCTTAAATACAGTGCACTGATAAAAATAGATTTAAACATTTTTATGTCTTGTTGTGTTAGGCTTATTCTGAAGTTGTGTACTCCCAACGTCCCATCAAATAAATACACATTTTATACTCTATGGGATTCTTAAAGGAATAGTTCAACATTTGGTAAATGCTCTTTGCTTTCTTTTTGAGAGTTAGATGAGAATATCGAAACCACTCTCGTGCTAGTGTGGAGCTGAGGGCAGGAGGAAATTAGCTTAGCTTAGTATAAAGACCATAAAGCAGGCGGAAACATAACCAGGCAACCAGTAAAGTGTGAATTGTGTTTGGAGGGGCTGCTAAGTGTATTTTTGAACTTTGGACAGAGCCAGGCTAACTGTTTCCAGTCTTTATGCTAAGCTAATAACTTCAGAGTCGTACCAATCTTTGCGCCGAGTGCCTGCAACGAAGGTGAGTGAACGTTTTTCTCAAAATGTCAAAGTATGAAAAGCAGAATGACTCATAAAGAATGAGGGCCATAACCAATAGTTTGACAAAATAATCTTATCTGACCCCTATCTCTGTTCAAGGATGGTCTCTGGCGTATACCGACTCAGCAGCTGAAGTTGTCTGTTTCCAGTGTCTCTTGTCCGGGGGTTGCCATTTCATCAATGTGGTGCTCCTCACAGCTGTCACATAGGATGTCATACACCACTCCAGTTATCCACTCCAGTGGGGTCCTATCTGTGGGGCGTACCAGGTGTTGAATGGTTTGTGGTAAATGCTGACTCCTTGTGACTAGAAGACATTAACTGGATGTTCTAATGTAACAATTGGTTTGTCAGATGGGGGAAAAAATCCTTCAACTGAGCTGCCAACTCAAATTCTGACTTAAAAATATTATATGATATTCCTATATTTATCAAAGACAAAGACTCTTCTGGTAAGTGTGAACATGTGTTGTGAGCTTGTTTTGAAATTTGAGCAGGAAATTGCTACAGGAAGCTACGCTAGACAGTGATGGAAAAAGTAATGATCCCTTTAGTGATATGATATCATATGATTTGATTATTATTACTGAAGCATAAAAATATCATATTAAAGCAGTGGAGTAAAAACAATACAATATTTCCTTCCTGTAATATAGTGCAGTAGAAGTATAAAGTAACATAAAATAGAAATACTCAACTAAAGTACAAGTACCTTAAAATTGTACTTAGTTATTTCCCACCACTGGTTGTAGGGTACTGAAGTCTAACAAGTTAGGACGTGAGGTAATTACTGAGTTGAATAATCAATGTATTTCTGGGAGGGTAATTCTTACTGATGACTGCAATACTGTAGTCTTTCCAGCTCAGGCTATTTACAATTACGTGACTAATTTGTAATACAAATCCAGATTCCAGATACTTGATTAAATGGTAAATAGTATGGATTGGCTGAAATATTTACAATGCATGTGTGTTTTGTCACTGTTACAATAATATGACCATCTCTCATTTATGTTTGTTTATGTTTAAGTTATCGAGGTGGACACTAATATTTGACTGTAATTGTAACTATATTTTAGTATTGTCTGAACTAGTTTGACTCAAAGATCTACTTAATAACAAAGGTTATAATTTGTGTTCTGAACAAAACCAGCAACCCAGGCAAAGAGAAGCCTTTCTTTGCAGCCTGACAATGATTGTTTAACATGTTTGACATACTGACGTTTTGGCTCCTTTAAAAGCAATTAGGAATTCGCCTTCTCGTAACCCTGAACATCACTGCGTGTTCAGAGTCTGTCTTTCATATTTTGTTGGTGCAGAAACTCAAAGGATTGTCTGTTATTGCGTTGCAGTTTATGGTGTTTGTTTTCTTGTTTCCCATAATTATATTCATGATTCCAGCCTCAAATGTTTGATGTGAATTGAATGTGAATTCTGTTCCAGAAAGTACACGCTAGTTTTACAATCCGTGTTTTGTGTTTGGATCAGAGTGTATTATGCGCTTGTTTTCCAGACTGATTGATTAGCAGGTAATTTGAGAGTTTTTAGGTGCATATTTGCATAAACCCTTTAAAAGGCACATTCTCAACAGACTGTCACACTCTTAGCTCCTTCCCCAGATTAGGTTTAGAATTTATTAAACCTATCTTACCGACCACCTACCGAAACACCACTGGAGGCTATAAGGAATCCAAAACGTTTTCAAGTCGGACTTTCAGTTTTGAGAATTTGGAAGAAGGTTGACTTAACTCTCGGAGCCCCAGAGAAATAAATAAATCAAATGCAAAAACATCAACTCAACTCTTGAACATCTACGCTCTGGAGAGCAAGACTCGACTCCTGAGTTTTGATTCTGAATTGAATTGTTGGAGAATTGGCACATTGACCCTTGAGGATTTGCTTTTACTTGCAAATCCACAGCTGGTCTGTAACAAAAATAATTTATTTGACATGTATCATGATAACAAGGCTTGTGAGATGAGTGAGGCTCCTTTTGTTGGATTCACAGTCAGGCCAGCAGCTCTGCCTGTAAAGGTGGATGTGAAAGACCCACATGATAAGTGTCAAGCTGCAGAAATGCAGGAATAATGGCCACTAGTGGAAGGCCAAGGTCTGGTCGCATTGTGTAAGGAAAACCAATGATGACAGTGCAGATGACAAAGCACATACCTATATCCTATACCTATATTCAGTCTTTCTCACTTATTTTCTTGACATGTTTGCCTTTATTCTATAGTTGATAGTAGAGACACCAACAAAATTAGGGGAGAAAGTGGATTGATGTGCAACAAAGGTCTCCAGCTGCTATCAAACCAGGTGTGATGCGATAAATTGATATGCACCTTAGACCATTAGGCCGACGCCCCAACAATTTAACAAGTGAAAACATTGTGCCAGTTGAGTGTGATTAGAACTTGTGTCTATGTCTGTACATGTATTTTAAAAACAACACTAGGACAAATGAGACAAATCAGTCCACCGGTATGAGAAATAAACATAAAGGATGAATACTCTTTCAATAGTTACATTACTTATATTCATAATGTTCTATCTTTGTATTACTTAGATTTGTTTGTCTAATTCTTTTTTGTATTCATTCTAATTATTATTAGCCTTTTAAGCAGAGCATCAAGAGTATGCCACTCTGGATTTCACTGCACGTATTGTATAAGTGTTGGAAAAATAAAACCCACAAAAAGGCTAAATAAGTTCCTAAAACAGCTGGGCACTGTAGTTTTGAGCGAACATTACTCAAACAGGAATAAATGGGACATTTGTTGGGGACTATTTTCAGGCACAAAATAATACACATTTGGTACTGCACAAGTCTATAGTAGTTTTTGGTCAATCAATGGAGATCTATGGCTCAGAGGAATAAGATATATCAGTCTTTGACGATACAGGCCATACTTGTTAGTGGGATGTCTTCATTGTTGGTTTTGCTCTTGCTGTTGACACTAAGACAAACATAGAATATCATCACACTTATCCTTGAATTTAAGAAAAACACAATTGGCACCACTAACACTGATAATAAGATATTACTGGACATTCCATACCAGTTCACAAAATAAGCATTTTCCCAGTTGCGCCTAGTGATATTGAGCCATGCAGATAGTGTCAGTTTTATTTGCTGCAGTTTGTCCCGTTCTGCTGCCACCCTGACAGAACGGAGGAGAATTGAATTTTGTTTTCGATGGACAAAGCATCTGAAAATTACATGCAACAGCAAAACGTCTTTCTGGAAACAATGTCCTGGTCACTCAGTTTTCATCTGAGCTACTTTCTAGTGAGAAAATACTCCCTGTGAAAAGTGTGGACAGTATGTTACTGGGGAAACGGTGTCTGCAAAACATGTTCCTAATGAGTTTTTCAGATATGTTTTTCTTCAGTTCTTTAAGTAGCAAATTTGAAATTCCATTTACCTTCATTGTATTGAAGCTTCAGAGGTGGATTTCTCAAAACCTTGTCACATGTGTGTGAACTGAGGGACTGACCCCTTAGATTGGGATCTCTGCTGAGGAGTCATGATACATGGATTATGGGATATGGCTCATTATTACAAGGTAGAAGACACATGATAGCAGGCTATAACAGACTGTACAGAAATCCATATTTATCATAGTAGTATGGTAGTGGTGGTGGTGGTGGTAGGATTAGTATTTAATTAACTAACTTATATTTGTGTTTACTTTGACAATCCTGAGGAAGTTGTGTTGTTGTTTAAGCATTTTATTTTTTTCCTCTGTGATGATTAAGAAAACGTTCTTAAAATCCTGCTTAACTGTTAAAAAAACAAACTCGCTCTGCGTGTTCTCTTATGTGTGAAATGAACGTGTTTACACATTGTCTCATGGAGAAATTTATTCCAAACAGAACTTGTTCTCTCATGCATTTACTCTGCAGCAAAATCCAGTGACTTGTGTTGATCATCATTCCCACTCACCACCATCAGTATTCCAGTGTGCTGCTTTGAGGTGTGGTGCAACCAGCAACGGGCGCAAAAACAGAATGATAAACAACTTAATCTCACCTCTAATCATGCTGGCGTCGAGTGGTAAGTGAGTCACATGAAAGAGATGCCAAGATATTGCGCGCATTCCTAAATGAGCATAGCTACTTTTTGTCATTTCAACCTCTGCGGAATTACAACAGGTTTGATTTTACACCAACAGAATAATGTGCTTTCAGGTAAAAATCAATTCGTCATGACACAACCGATGCATCCGTGTGTTTTTTACTGCCAACAAAGCAGCAGACATTGCGACTCATTCCAGGGCAGGTGCAGTGGTCTCATTAGAGAAAGTTATCCGTGACAAAGTCGTCAGCGTCTGCGGAAACAGGAAACCAAAGCCACACATTAGGATGTGGCCTATTTATTATGGATATGAACCACCCTCTCATTCAGAGTTCAGATCATATTAAATGGTATGACTGTGACAATGCAGACACAATTGTCAATAGCAGTCCTTTCCTGAGGTTTTAACATAGACTGAATGATAATTAGTTTCCCTTTGTTGTCCTTATCTCTTACCTGCAGAAATGGCCAATTTATGCAGGCTGCACCCTGGCCAGGCAAAGTTGATGCTCCCCAGAGGAGGAAAGCAGCCATGTTTCAGACAAATGAAATGAACTCAGGGACAACTCAAGGTTGATTTAGATCCTGGGCAACATGGAATTAAATGAGGAACCGGGCCACACTGATATTGCCCCTAACGTTGACACAGCTTCCTCTCAGAATTACTCTCATAGGGCACCTGCATCGCCACGGAGCCCCATGCGTCACTGAGATCTGGTCAAGTGAGAATAAAAATGCAAATGTCATATTGTTGAAATGCTGAGTGAAGTAAATGTCAGTCCATCTTTCCAATATGAGATATGAGATTGATGTGGATAGGCTATTGAAGCCAAGTGTGATAGCTGCAGAAGGCAGGTTATACCAACAGCTGTGATATTTGAGCTGTGAAATAAGCCATGTTTTTTTCAGAAGCATAAGTAATTCTCTCATGTCCTTTACAGAGATTATCCTTAAAACACCCACAGTCTGTCTTTTATTTCATCTTGTGGCTGGATTCTTCCTCAAAACTAATGATAACAAGGCACAACACAGTAGACAAGGGGTATTGTTTTCAATTATTGATAAGAATCTTTAGGTCTGAATAGCCAAAGAGCTTCATTGATACTGAGAACATACCACTCCGAGGGGAAGAAAGCAGTTAATCTTTAAACATTTTGTCATCTTTAATTTCTACATTTCTCACACCACGGTGCCCATCTGATCCACTTCTCCCGCAGAATGACCACTTGTCAAGTCTTTACTGCTTCTACTACACCCCCGCCAAACACATTTCATCGATCTATTCATAATCCCTAGTTCACATCCACATGTATTAGGAGCAACATCCACCAGCACGTTCCCCCTCTGATGCTGCTGCTCTGTGCGCGCACATCAGTAAATGAATCACGTAGCACTAGAACAGCCCTTCTTCATGCGATCTTGCCAGACCTATTGGAGAAACCCCCCCAAGGCAAAGATCTGTCACTGTTTCACTCATTTGCTGGAAGACGATCAGAAACTATGTTAAATGCACCAAGAAATACACTGGAGTCTGTTATAACGGCGTCGAGAGGATTCCGGTCAGATCTCACTGCGAAGGGAGCAGGTTTCAACAGTTGACGCGGAGAGAACTGAGCGCAGGAAAAGCGATTAATTTTGATTATCTGAAATCTTCCAGCACCCTTTTTTTTCGCATTTTTTCCCGGGCATCGTTCGGGGGGGACAGTGCAGATGAGCATTGTCCGAATGAAGGATGCGAGAGCACTGGGTCCAATTGGACTGGATTATGGGATTACTGGACTGATTGTAGGACAATCATCGGACAAAAGTCGCAGCCGTGCTATAGATGCTCTTGAATGACGGGAACACAAAAGGTTGGACGGGATTAACAGCTCTATATCCTGCTTTTATTCCACTTTGTGGCATGGGCAGGCTGTGTATGCTACACGAGCAGAACCCATATGCAACAGTGTGCCGCACAGGAGAAAAAGTAAATGCATTGTGAACGGTTAACATCGGACAATGCTGCATTTTGAACGGGCATGTCAGTATTTGCTGTAGCCTAGGTGTAGATGTCGCATGAGGGCAATGCGCTTTTGTAAGCTACGGTCTAACCTTCACCACAGAGATTCAAACGCTTTAACCTTGGATGCAGTGGGGAATATTAATACTTTATTGTCATCGATTATTCATTAAGTCCCTCCTGAGGAAAAACAAAGCATTTCCTGTTCACTATGTTGAATTTGATCTTTAATTCATGCATTAGGTGTCGTCGGGCGGTCATCTTTGTTTACAGAAAGAGTTCATCATAGCCGAACGGCATGTGGAAGAGGTTAAAATACCCTTTGAAAGGCAATAACGATTCACAAATCGATTTTATACCCAATTAGTGTGGGATCGGCGTCAATCTCATGCCTGGTTTGGGTTTAGTCCTCTAGGTTTGCCGTAATCAACAGGTTGAAAGTCAACGAGGATTTTTTTTTCTGTCTGCCACTACCGCATATCCAGTTGAAGGGATGCGTCTCTCTGTGCCCATTTTCTTTCTGCTGTGGGTTAAAGCCCTGACATTGAAAAATCTCAATTATTCTGTCCCGGAGGAGCAAGGACCTGGCACTGTTATAGGTAATATAGCAAAAGATGCAGGATATGGGACCATGGAGAGAGGGAAAAAATCCAACTTCAGAGTACTGGAGAATTCTGCACCACATCTGGTGGATGTTGACCCGGAGAGTGGACTTATCTTCACCAAACAAAGGATTGACAGGGAGACGTTGTGCAGGCGCAACCCAAAGTGCCAGCTCTCCATGGAGGTGTTTGCCAACGACAAGGAAATATGCATGGTCAAGATTGATATTCAGGACATAAATGACAACTCGCCCAGTTTTCCTTCAGATCATGTTAATATTGATATTTCAGAAAACGCAGCTGCTGGGACGCGCTTTCCTCTTACTATTGCACATGACTCCGATTCTGGGGAAAATGGGATAAAGACGTACCAGGTCACAAGAGATGATTACAATACCTTTTCTTTGGATTTAAAAGTGAGGGGTGATGGGACTATATATCCAGAGCTGGTGGTTCAGAGACCTCTGGATAGGGAGGATCAGAGTCATCACACCCTTCTCCTCACAGCAATTGACGGTGGGGAGTATCCGAGATCAGGCTCCATGCAAATCAACGTGAGGGTGACTGATTCGAATGACAATAGCCCGGTCTTTGAAAAATCCTCCTATGTGATTGAGATTCCAGAGAATTCGCCTCCTGGAAAAGTACTCATAGATTTAAACGCCACTGACCAAGACGAGGGAAGCAACGGGCAGGTTGTCTATTCCTTCACTGGATATGCATCTGAGAGAATCCAAGATTTGTTCTCCATTGACCCCAACAGTGGCGTCATCAAGGTCCAGGGAGAAATTGACTATGAAGAGAATCCAATCATAGAGTTTGATGTACAGGCTAAGGATCTTGGGCCCAACCCGATACCAGGCCACTGTAAAATTACTGTCAAAGTGCTGGACAAAAATGACAACTCGCCAATAATAAGTTTTGTTTCTGTCCGGCAGGGAGCCATCAGTGAGGCAGCACCTCCAGAATCTGTCATAGCGCTGGTGAGAGTGACAGATAAAGACTCTGGCCGAAACGGTCAACTTCAGTGCAGGGTGCTGGGAAATGTACCCTTCAGACTGCAGGAAAACAATGATAATTTTTACACGCTGCTCACAGACAGACCTCTGGACAGGGAAATGAAAGACGAATACAATGTAACAATAGTGGCGAGAGACAATGGGATCCCTTCTTTGAACTACACTAAGTCGTTTACTGTGAAAATCTTGGATGAGAACGATAATGCACCACGCTTTACAAAGACAGTATACGTGCTACAGGTGCCTGAGAACAACATCCCAGGGGAGTACTTGGGCTCCGTTCTGGCCCACGATCCAGATGTAGGTCGAAATGGAACAGTGTCGTACTCCATTCTGCCGTCACATATAGGAGACGTTTCAGTGTACACATACGTGTCTGTTAACCCCACCAATGGAGCCATATATGCCTCACGGTCTTTCAATTATGAGCAAACTAAATCCTTTGAGTTCAAAGTTCAAGCTAAAGATGGAGGGTCCCCTCACATGGAGAGCACTTCTACAGTCAGGGTCAATGTCCTTGACGTCAACGACAATCTCCCAGTTATTATTTTACCCCTTCTGCTGAATGATACAGCTGAAATCCCAGTGCCTAGAAACGTTGGTATTGGATACATCGTGGCTACAGTGAAAGCGGTGGACCATGACCACGGAGAAAGTGGCCATTTGACCTATGAGATCACAGAAGGAAATGACGACCACCTGTTCGAGATGGATCCGGTGGGAGGGGAGGTCAGAACTGCACATGCTCTATGGGAAGAGGTCGCCCCAGTGGTTGAGCTGGTGGTGAAGGTAACTGACCATGGCAAGCCCCCCTTATCTGCCGTGGCTAAGCTGATCATTAAGGCGAACACAGAAACGGCAGCAGGGGGGGGTTCCAGCGCGAGCGGTGAACAGCAGCACTGGGATGTATCCCTGCCCCTCATAGTTACCCTCTGCATTATCTCTGTCATGCTCTTAGCAGTCATGACCGCCATTGCTGTCAAGTCCAAGCATCAAGATAAGGAGACTGGGAATTATAACTGCCGCATGGCTGAGTACTCCAATCCTCCAGTGGGGAAAGGCAAAAAGAAAAGGATCAACAAGAGTGACATCATGCTGGTGCAGAGTGAGATGGAGGAGAGAGATTCTGCGAGCCGGATGAATGTGGTGAGCAGTCCTTCTCTCATCACTTCACCAATATGTTTTGACTACCAGAGCCCTCTGCCGCTGACACTGCCCAGGTCAGAGGTCATGTACCTGAAAACCACCCCAAACAGCCTGACAGTCCCCAGGGCAGGTTGCCACTCCAGCTTTGCCGGGCTTAGCACAGACACTCCAGCGAATAGGATGTCAGTGATACAGGTAAGGAGGATGCAGCACTGTGTTCTTTATCTGCCCTTTATTCTCGCTTATCTGCACCCGCTGCTTTACCATACGAATCTGACAAAAGAAAAGTAATCGACTGAAAAAGAGAAACTCTGTCACTGTGCGCTGACATCATTATTATCATTTTTTCTTTAACTGTTGTGACACTATGAAATATTCTCTGCATGATATGGCCACTTAGTGTTGGAATGTATTCATGTGTTGTAAATGGCATTTCACTCAAGAGAGCTTTTTTTCTATCTGCATTTGAGGAATCAGAATCATTTTAGAAATTGCTCCATTGTAATCCTTCTCTTGCAAAATGGTACAGGTGGTGCGCATAATCCAAAAGTCCTCTCAGTTAGACATGCAAACAGTGTGAGTCTTGAACAAGGCTGCTATGACCCTGCCAGATCCACTGCTATAGAGTGAAAACAAAACCCTGCCTGAAATGTGGGATTGGACAGGTGTTTGAGCAGCTTGTCCGATCACATTACTGAACCAATGTGCACCAGACAGCTAGATGCACACAGCATAACCTTACAATTGCATTTTTCGCTCCCCACAAATATGGGCCAGATCCACCCATCCGCATCCAAAGTTGGCACGATAAGGCCATTAATAGGGTCCGGCCTTGCCTTGTGGAGATGACGGGGTTGTATACACGAGCCAGCTAACATGCTAATTTGACAGCATGGGCTTGTAGTGCTGTTTAGCACAGCAGAATTATCTGTTGTAAACGATGTAAATATCTAGGACAGCCTCACAGACAGTCTCATTTGGAGATGATAACACAGATGACAAGGCCTGGCACTGTCACCAGTCACTAGGGTATGTGGGTGTGATCAACACAAACACATTATTCTCAAGATAGGGGGAAAAGGATGCTGATGACAGTGGCTAATGCTTTGCTCCTTTGCCTTGCCAAAGAGGCACATATGGTCACAATGGAGATTTGCTCTTATCATGCCGTCATCACTGGCAGGTGCTCTGTGGCTTTTATTGACATCTTTCAGGTGCTATAATAAATAATAATCAAGCGAGAACATTTCTATTCCTGTCTCAATCTCATGTTACTCTCACTATTGTTGAAAATTGCATGAAATTTTAACATGGCCAATGCAAAATATTATTTTCCTTTCATTTCTAGACGGAAAATTTCCCCTCAGAACCCAATTATGCTGGCAGCAGGCAGCCATTTGTTCAAAGGTAAGAGCTCTATCCAAAAGCTTCCTGACCAGTGCATTTAGCTTCTCCGTCTTTGTATCAAGCCAGCTGACTATGGCCATCAAATTGGAGCGTTCACACAGAGGTAATGGCAAGTTATGTTTTTTTCCCCTCTTTCCATTCTGCTGCAGCTCAACATTTAAGGATGCAGAGCGAGCAAGCCTCCGAGACAGTGGCCATGGTGATAGTGACCAGGCTGATAGTGACCAGGATACTAATAAAGGCTCACACTGCGACACGTCTGCTAGGGAGGCCCTCAAGATGAAAGCAACAGCAGTTAATGGCCAGCCTTTTGAGCAGGGTGAGTGGATGCACTCTCTTCCTGACATCTTGAAGATGCCTAACTGACTCTTGTACCAGACATTGTTTATACGTTATGCCCTGAGAACATGTATGCAGCTCGCTGGTGTTTAAGTGGAGGTCCACCATACTCTGGGTACAGCCACCGCAGACAAATATTTAACATGGAAATCCACAGGTAAATCCACACTGGTATAAGATGCAGGTAGTGTTACTTTGTACCGCTTTACATCGCAGACTGTCTGAGCTGTGCTGCAAAGATGACATGAAGGCACCAGGGTGGAAGGTAGATGGCAGTTTAAAGGGATAAAAGGGTCCATTGGCTGAAGGTAGACTGTTCAAACATCTCCTGTCTTATTTTGCCATGAAACAAACTCATATGCATGGCAAAGTGTACCTCCGCCTGTGTCTCTTTTGATCACGTCATTATTTGAACACAGATTTCGCCGCATGCATGTCTCGTCAGAGACAAGAGAGCATGATAGACACTTGCAGTGCAAAATGACAGGTATTTCTGGTGCAACATGACAGAGTGTTTCCACCTTTTGCTTGGAGAGATTTTCTCAGTTATTATCAGTTTTGCCGCGGTTACAGAGTTTTGAGAGGAGCTTTGCTTTACAACTGAAAATAGAAATGTTAAATTTTATTTCACCAATCTGAAACGATCCGCACTGCCAGGAGTATAATCATAGATGATTGTCAATCTGTTTCAACCTGGCTGACCCGATAGCGACTGATATATTTAGCTATTGTGGATATAAACTGAAAATATGAAAGCAACTCTCACTGGTAAGATAAAAGATAATGGGGGGCTTGAGTGAAGTGATGTTCATGTCTCATTTCCTTGTGTGAGACTTGGAGGAGAGATGGCTCTGGTCATCAGGTCCCTATGCAGTACTTTCCACACCATTTACATTGCTATGAACTGTTTGTTTGTGGCATGCTCAGGAGGGCAGAGATAGAAACACTCTTGCGGAAGCCAGAAGGATGTGTGAATCTCTCTCTCCCTCGCTCTATCTATCTCACTGCATGGATGTGTGTGTGTGCGTGTTATGAGGAATTATGTCAGACCAAACTTGACTCTGTGGGAGGTGTAAATTCAATCACAATTTTTTTTGCAGCCCATTTCTGAATCTGATTCAGCCTAGTTCTAAGGCCAATCAAATGGACAGATATTGAAAGAGATGTTTTGTACATGTGAGACTGGATATTTACATGTGCAGCGCTGATGCTTGCTTGACAGCGATGCCAGTTAATTTATAGAACAGCATTTGTACGATAAGAGAAATGCAAAGAAGTGGGGCATTGCTTTTAATACTAATACATTTTGCTAATGCCTTTCCTGTTTCGATGTACAAAATGTAGTTAAAAAGCAAAACGAATGGTTAGATTAAATGGCGTTCTCTCTCTCTCTCTCTCTCTCTCTCGCTCTCTCTCTCTCTCTCTCTCTCTCTCTCTCTCGAGGTTGGTCAGTTGAACATTAAATGGTGTCACTGTCTGTTGACTACGAGATGGAAAATGTACATTATGCGCCATGCCTTAGACCTGATCACACAAAAACATCACCCTCCAACCCACACACTCCTTCTGTCTCTCGCTCTCTCTCTCTCTCTCACACACACACACACACACACACACACACACACAGGTACATTTATTGAACAACAAAGCCAGTGTTTTGCAGATTCTGACAAGATAGCACTATTATCCAAAATGGAGACACCACAGAATTTTAGTTCCAAATGCACCAACACAAAAGCTTGTGGGTTAAGTAGTATTGCTTTTATGTCTTTACCTTTACCATCCCTCTAGTCTCCTGGCTGCTTTGATACAGGTAATATATGCACCTGTGCAGCTTCCACTATCATGCACTCTGAATATTTATTCACTCTCACAGACACCAGATGCACAGTGGGTATGTTGCTCGGCTTTCTCTGATTCTATTTATAATGGGCAGGCAGTGTCTTTGTTTTTGGGAACATATTATTGTGCCATTCAAAGTCGCCCATAAGATCACAGCTACTGTGTCACTTTGTTGCGATTCTATTGTGTGACTATGTAAATTCAGTGGACTATATAAAACCATTGTATAACTCTGTAATTTTAGAGCTCTTATTTAACATTTTTTATTTTGTGATAGAATGGAAAATGGGAATGGAAAGCCAATGACAGGCTCAATGGATGAAAGCACCCCCACTTCCTCATCCTTCTCCCTTTGCATTTTTAAAAACTAATATGAAACATAAAGCTACTAACAGTACTGTGATAGATCTATTTTGTACTTGATAGCTTTTTTATGCATTGTGTTATAGTAAAGCTATAGTGTGTGTGATCACAAAGGTGTGATAATGACAGGAAGAAGAATGAAAAACCTAGTAAGCATTAAGAATTAAATGTTACGTTAAACATGCAGACTCAGTCATTAAATTGCATCTGGTTATATAGCGAGACAAATAGCACAATGACAAAAATACCTTACTGTGTTTTTGCTGAACCTTCTAAGCACATACATCCCTTTGCATCAGCATCATCTGCTCGCTCCTCTGCAGTGGTGATAGGTACCATGGAAATGAATTCAGCATCTCCCGGCTTCTCCTTGCTCATGCTTATTGTTCTGGCCTCGTGTATCTGTGCCTAAAAAATACTTTTCTCTATGGTGCTAGGAGAAAGACGGAGAAACACAAATGCACGGGGCACAGGACTGTAATCTGGGGTGTAGATGCTTCAAAGCGTAGCACTTATAATATGCAGGATCTGTGTTGCGGTTTTGCCAAATCAAAGCCATCATTTAGTTCTCCCTTTTGATGTAAAATGCATTTTGAACTCAAATGCGTATTTTCTCTTGATCTTTAGTCCTGACAAAGATAGCACCAGAATGGTTTATGCTGAGAGTGTGAACAATGTAAGTTCACATAACATGTGATATGACAGGGGAAAAAAATATCACAGTATTCAGCCTAAAAATTAAATTTGTTTGACTAAATATGGCTTGTACAAACTTGTAGTTATGTGTAAATAGGAACAGTTGCAGTTTTGTTGCACCACAAACGTAGTGCTGACGTTAGTAGCCAATGAATTATTAAAAACAGACTTTACCACTACTTCACTACAGACTTTCACTGTCAGAATCAGAAATACTTTATTGATCCCCGGGGGGAAATTACACAGTTACAGGTGCTCCCATTCAAGAGTAGAAAGTAGCATAAATTTAGAAATAAGAAGTATGTACAAATAAAGATGTAAAAAATATATACAATAACAATGTATATGTGTGTGTGTGTGTGTGTGTGTGTGTGTGTATTGCACTGGTAGGTGAAATAAGTCCAGAATCCGTCTGTTTATTCTGAGTGTCTGACACTCAGAGGGAGGAGTTGGACAGTTTGATGGCCACAGGCAGGAATGATTTCCTGTGGCGCTCTGTTATGCGTTTGAGTGGAATGAGTCTCTCACTGAAATACTATATCAATAATCACAAAGCTTCTAGCACCTGACCTGCTCGATTTAGCTTTTTAAAAAGCACAATACTTATTGTGATCTAATTTGGTTGTAAGCCCTTTAACCTACTCCATTTATATCACATATGAGACACATTTATCTCATTTCAATCTCTAGATAAAAGTCTCAGTTTCAAGGGAGACTCGGCCAAGAGGGCAGCAAAAAAACATAAATAAATACAATAATAAATAAATACAAACAACATAAACAGACTGTCACACACCAGTCAAGATGCAATAAGAGTAAAGCTCTTTTATTGCATCCAGTCAATATCCAGATAAGATCCAGTAAACAGATATGATTTTACAAAACAATCTAAACTAAAGTAAAGATTGTCTTAAATTCACCAATAGTGATCAGCTCTGACAAATTCAGAGCAGATTACTGAATGTATTGTTTATCTGTCTCATGTTGTTGAAATGTTTCCACTTTGATTTGAATGAATAACCACAATTCATGTATTATTATTTAAAAAAAACAAAAAACAAGATACTAACAAAGGCTGCTCCAAGGTTTAGAATTCAATGTCAAATTAGCATCTGTTGTGTTATTGGTCCAAACTGGCTGATTTTATTTTATGAGGGAGAAACCATTGTGAACAACAACAAGAAAGTGGATAGTGTGCACATCCAACCCCAGATGGGTACGGGTCCAGAACAAAAAAAAGCAGCATACAAAGAAAAAGGAGAGGTTTTCCACTCAGTGAAATTTGCTCCAAAAATGTATCGATCCAACGTTTAGACTGAGAAAAGTCTTTCTCAGGCGAAACATCCACGTGAACAGAAAGCAGGCTACATATACAGACACATAATGTCCTAAAGAAATGGGTGTAGCCCGCAAAGAACAAAGAACATTTTTTTTTGCCAAAAAATGCAGAACTGCTGTTTCTTAATGTACGTATTCTTTATTAAATCTCTACAAATCTAAAAATAACAGCCTCTTTTAACATTTAAAATCTCCGTCCAGTCATAGAATAATTAGCAGTTCCATTTTGTTCTATGGCTGAAAGTGTGTGTGTGGGTGGGTGTGTGTGGGTGTGTGTGGGGGGGTGTTCATGGACTTTAGCAGCAGTATGTGATAGTGGTGGCATGTACTTTGCAAATGAGCTTGTGCTGCATGTGTGGCACATGGTGCTGGTTTTCACATCTCTTTGAGGTTGTGGAGCAGGAACTCAATATATATTTTTTTTTTGTTTGAACTTCCCCCCTCGGATTTGTGCATCCTCCAGCAAACTGGCCGAGGCTTGCGTGTGCGAGGAAGGTACTGTTGCCTTTGAACAAGAGGGTCTCCCCACCTCTTCTGGGAAGAGCCTCGTCATGTGGAGCATCCCCCTTGTTCCAGGCTGATATTCTCCTCGTCATCATCAGGGCCAGGCTTAAAAATGAGATCAAGTGCCTCATTCACAGTTAGTCACTTGCCCATTGTCTTTGATATCACAGAATGGCATGTGAGCAAGATAAAGAAGCCTTATTTATAGACCAAAGCGACAAGAGCTGATCAGTGTAGTATCAAGCCATGTTGTGATTGGATGAAATATTGTCATAAGAAAAACAGGTTTATTGTTTTGGTTGGTTGGAATTTTTGGTTTCCATGAGAGGAGGAGACAAATTTATGTGAGGTGTTAATGTGTGACTAGATGTATCGAGATGTGAGAACTTAATATATTTTCAGTCATAATATTTTACTAAGAATGTTTGGTTTGCGCGGGGAGAGACATCTACAAAGAGGGGGAGATGTTGCAGATGTAGTGTGTATTTGTTTTTGTGTGTTTTACAGACTCATTCATTCATTTCTTTTAGTCTGAGATTTTTGACAGAAAGCACAATTTACAAAACCTCAATAAATAAGCAAATTTAGGTTGATTCAGTTATCTTTAATTTAATTGGTTTGCATATCTAGCGCAAGGGATGTCATTACAACCTCATGGCAATCACAGCAAAGAAAACACATTTATTAAAATGAAGTTAAATCAGTCATCAGAACAACAGGAAGATTACATTTATACTTTTACAAATTGCTGTGTGGTTTTCATGTACAACAGATGAAGGAAAACTGTCATTTACGGCCAATTTGCAAAGCCATGTTTGACATTTTGCTTCATGCCTCTATATGCAAAATACCTTGATGCATCATTGTCAAATTAATTTTGATAGGGTCGTGTAATGGCTAAAGAAGAAAATGACACCTTCTACATCATAACACCAAGAAAATTGGCTCATTCCAAGTCGCTGTCTGTGTGCTTATTTTATGTCTACCAAGGTTGGATGTGTTGCGAAATGTAAAAGACTGAGTTGCGGCACGGAGACAGAGCCTTACCCATTGCTCCACCTTTTACTACTGGCACTGATACACCGTCAGTCGCACGTGTTGTACAGTCCTGTGTTGTCAGCCAATGCAGCTGCAGCTATTACAGCCTTGGAATAATCAGGGAACCACTTCAATCACCAACACGATTGCAACAACATGCGTCAAGTGACACAAACGACCAGCAATTTGAAATTCTACTGCAAATAGTGTTAGTCTAGCGGCACTGAGTTACTACTTACAATGTGAACTCATTTTTGCCAATTTACACCAAAACATATCCAGATTTTTTTAAAGAAGCGTGTCAGCATATTTTGTTATGTTTCCACACATCCAAAAGTAGTTGTGTTTCTTGCTGCAAGAGGAAACTGTTGACCACTGTTTACCTCTTGTGGCAAGGACAGGTCACAATGTTCGGCCACTAATAAGAAGTGAAATGAAAAATGGGCAGGAAATGCAAATAAGCTGCTGAGAACGCACCAGATTCCCTCAAGGTAATTAGAAAAATTACTAAAGGTCAAACTAATGAGTGTTTGTGCTACAAACGGTATATCCAAAATCCAATTTCACCTTGATTTTTAATTTTAGATATTGATCTGATTTTCAATTGGCCCAGTTTTGGAATATCCAAAATTATCCCATCTATAAATAGTTTTTGAAAAATACAAAAGTGAAAATAATGAGCCCCGACATTGTTCTAACTGCAGAATTTCTCACCACTTTCTGATCAGAAATGGTGAATATCACTGCTCCCAAATTTCACAGTTGTTTTTCTGTTTATTCCACACAAGCGGATGCAGCTGTAAAATGTAAATGGAGAAACACATCACTTCCTCTGCACCAGATGATATTTTCCAAGAAACACCTACACAGGCTGTTGAGAATAGCAGAAGGGAAAGGTTTCATGGATGGGTTGAATCAATGATTTGCAACATTGATCAGCAAATAAAAAAAAGCTTTTTTATTTGTTATAACATTGATATTTTAAGGTTGCATTGTGGGGGATTTCTAGAATAGAAAAGCCTGTACTTAAGCAAAACAACGCTAAATTTGAACTCTCCCATAGGTGGGTTGCAACAGGTTGCTGGTTCTTATTTTACTCTGAAAAATTCTAGTGATGCATAATAAATAACTAAATAAATAATCAAAAAAAATACTATATTTAGGAGGATTTTAAGAATAGTACTGGAATTTGTGTTTGTTGTTTTATAGTTGCTCATCCTTCAAAATGTCATCTACATTTTCTTCTAGGTTGTTTATTCTTACCCCAGCTGAGTCCAATAACAAATGTTTAACTGTTTTTGCAGAGCAAGACAAATCAGTCCACTGCACCGATGAATGTCGTGCACTGGGACATTCTGACAGATGCTGGATGCCAAAGTTACGGGTAGGAAGCCAAGCAGACAGCGCCGATAATCGCACCAACCTTTTCATCCCTGTGGGAATGGATGCCATGGTAGAGACAGAGATTTATGGCACCATCAGCTGCAGCAGCAGAAAAACCCTCAGCACGTTTGGAAAGGAACAGCGGGACAGTACAATCCTTGTGGCCAATGTCAAACCTTACTTCAAATCACAGCGTGCTCTAAGCCCACCGCTACAGGAGAGTCCATCTGTGTCCAGTAGTCCCACCAAGAGCAGTGTGCCCCTGGACTTGGCCAACCAAGAGTCCAAAGAAGAGAGGGAGGGGGGTTCAGACAGCAGTGCCTATGGCCCTCCAGATGGCCAGTGCTCCCCACTGCACACTGAATTGGAGGAGCCCTCCTACCTGACCTGTGAGTTCAGGCCTAAGTCCCTGTCAAGCAGTCTCATTCACAGCTCTGTCATCAGCCAGGAGTGTGGGGTATCAGATTGTGCTCTCGATCCGCGGGACTCCGGTAATTGAAAGGTCAGATGATCCCGCCCGCTCTTACCTGCCAGGTGTGTGACGGTGATATCACAGATTAATGACCAAGAGGTGATTTATTTTGACCCACAGAGGTGTCCAGACATGCATTGTATAACCAAAAACCATCTGCTTTGTATGTTTCTTTTGAGTTTGTGACTTGTTGTGTTTAAGTGAAATATGTGTCCTTGACTGCTGTGAAGGTTTGGGGGGAAAATCAGCGCTTACCTGACTTCGAGTGTTTTCATGGTGTACTGTACCTGTCAATTTAGATGTCTGTATTTTACACATTTCAAGCTCCAATTTTGTGAGGCTGTTGAGCAAATTGCTACTGTTAAGCTATTGAGTCCTGTCTGCTTTTGTGCAGTGAAGCTTTCTGTCTCCATTTAGTGTATAAGGAACATCTCTTTGAATATCACAGGCAAACTGAAATACATATCAGTGACGTTAAATACAAAAGTGAAGTGTCTTATGAACTGTTAATGGTGGTGCAACAGGGAATGTCCCTTTTCATAAAACCATTTGAGGTTCCTATAAAAACAGTTTTTTAAGAATGTATTTGTAATTTTATTGTTGTCTTCTCTGCAGTTTATGTGAAAATAAGCTGAGCTTACACGTGAATGTGGGCTACTGTACTTGTTGTGTATTTTATTAAATTTGTATACACTGTGTGCATGGAAGGCAATTATTTTCGATTGGTGACAAATTCTGAAGCTGTCATGTTTTTATGTGAGAGAAGTGCATTTATGTCTACAAGGTGCTTAATGTGTGTTAATGACAAAAAAAAGCACTAGCGACTCTGCAAATGTGCCAACTTTAGCTATATACTGTATACCAGCACACGTTATCCAGCAGTAGTCTAGATCCTAGTTAGGGGAGCTTCAAAAGAAAATCACAATCAACATTTTACACAGCTATTTATATTTTTAAAAAATCCAATAAAAACAGGCACTGCGTATTAGTGCACCCAACAGAAGATGAGTTGACTCCCTCTTCTCAATGCTTATGTTACGAGTATGCATCATGAGGTGGAGATGGAAACCCTGCTCAGGCTTCAAAGTCATCAGAGCTGCTGTCAGTTAATGTCTACTTGTGATTGTAGGTTTATTCATGAATGTGTCTGACAAATGACGAGCCACGAATCTAACAAAAATGAAAGAGTTAACATTCAGCTGGAAGTGGCAGTTACAAGCGAATACTTTTTGCGATTAATTCTTTGATTAGATAAAATGAAATTGTAATGATCCTTGTGGGGGAAAGTGGGTCATTGCAGGAACAAAGGGTTGAACAAACAGTGCATGGAAGGTTAAGTAAAAAAGAATTGTACAAACTAATAGATGTACAGCGTTTTCACTGAAGATATTTCAAGGTTAGGAAACATTGGCATTCAATGTCTGGAATTGAATAGCCTTTTCACCAAGTGATATATGCATTGTGCACTATTTACTGTTAAACAAAATGCAGAAAGGGTATGTGTAGTGGCACAAGGCCACGGTCCGCAGACATTAGAACAGCTTGAACCGCTGCAATCCACGCATTCACTCATTTCTTTCCAACCTGTTTCTTTAAATGTGGCTGCTTCTTATTCATTCGAGCAGAACACAGGGACATAAATGCTGCCGTGACCAGAGAACTACTATGTAGGAAACCCAGAATACATCCACTACATCTGCTTGACATAGTCTATATAGAACGATTAAGTGTAAACATGGATGTATGTTTACCGAGATAGATCACTAAACTTAGAAATCCTGGAAATGTAAAAATGTTTTCTGTTTTTCATCTGCAAAACAATCGTGCAGAAGCCTCCTGTTTCTTTTTTACTTAGTTTAGTTTAGTTTCTCCATCTGGAGACACTGACTTTTGTACCCCGGCTCGGTGAGCGGTTTGAGAATGCCTTGTTTTTCATGAGCTCTGGATAACAGAATCCTGTCATCTACTGAGAGCTGACTATAAGTACGACTCAGTTTCTCCTCAGGGAAAACACATTAATTTGGATTTTGATTTGCATTTGTTTTGGTGCCGGTATTGACACAATTCCAGACCTAGATGTCTCATCTCAGCAGGCAGCTCTGATGAGCTCATCTGCATAAGTTGAAATACTCTTTGAGAGGGAGATTGCGTGGGTCACAGCAACTCATCCCATTGAAATACAGACAGAAACATCACATCATTTTATCTGTATCAGTCCCAGGGTTTCAGAACACGGGGGATGAAGACAGGTGAGCAGAATGTCAAGTAGGAAAGGGTTGAACCATTTGCTGCGACACATACTCCTCCAAATTCTTAACACTATATCATTGTTTTACATCGCAAGGATGTACAACAGGTTAAACTTCCGTCATAATTATGCAAAATTAGCTTTGAAACAAAACCCTCTTAATTAACACAGTACTACAGTACAGCTGCTTGACAAAAAAAGTGCTATGTTGTTATGGGGAGCTGAATGCAGATTAAGGACTAGAATGCAGTGTTGGATGAATATGACTTGTCTCTCAGAATGATTACAGTCACAGTGAAAGGGAATTACAGACAATGAAACTGATCTGTGTAATACCTCCATTCTTCTACATTTTACATACACAAATGATCTATTCAGATGAAAATGGAATGAGCAGTGTACCATTCAGTTGTGAAAAATTGACATGCTCACCCTGAGTACTTAAGCTTTTAATTCAATAATTCAATAACACAGCCGATTAAGAGCTTGTCTTCCACCTCCACCAAATGCTATGGGAGATGGTTCCACTTGGCTGAGAACTGTTGGTGGGGAAACAACAGTGAACACTACACATAAACGATATTGAGAGTGTAGTTTTCATTTTAACTGAGAGATGTCATTGAACACAGCGTGCATGCCTTCAGGGCAAAATTATTAAAATGCCGCTGCTTCTAGGTTTATTTGCATGTTTGTTTTAAAACGCACAAAACAAACTTGCACATAAATAGCTAGAACTGTACCCAATTAGGTCATGCAAATTTGACTCCTCTGAATTCTATGTTAAAGAAGTGTTACTATGAGTCACTTTGTATAATACACACTGTTAATTCATATACTTCATTAACACATGCATTCATATTTAATAAAATAATTTAAAGTGCACTGAAACACTAATTGGTGTGAACCTTTGTCGCACTTAAATCTGGATTAAATTGATTAAATGAAATAGTTCAACATTTTGGGAAATACGCTTTTTGATTGATACCACTCTGATTGTACAGTAAATATGAAGCTATAGCCAGCAACCGGTTAGCAAAGACTGGAAACATGGGAAACAGCTAGCCTGGAAGGAAACAAAATCCACCTGCAAGCCCCTCTAATGCTAACATGTTATATGTTGTTTGTTTAATCCGCACAAAAACAGAGGTGTAAAAAAAGACAGCCTGTGGTTTAACCGGAGGCTATGCATAGACAGAGCCAGGCTAGTTGTTTCCTGTGTTTCCAGTCTTTATGCTAAGCTAAGCTAACTGTCTGTAGCTTCATATTTTAGCACGCAGACGGCAGCACGGCATCACGGCATCACGGCATCATGGCATCAATCTTCTCACTCTAACTCTCACCAAGAAAGCAAACAAACATATTTCCCCAAATGTCAAGCTATTCTTTTTTGATATTAGGGAACCGTATATCAGAACCTTACAGTCTGTTTCACAGTTGTAGACCACAGTGCACAGAGTTAGAATCATCAAGGTTACTTGAGTTACTGGGATAGGGAGGAAATTCTCCACTGGCAGCTCATTCATTTATCAACAGATTTCATAAAGCTAATTGTAAACTCATTAGAGGATATTACACACATTTTAACAATGCAATCTGCATCATATTAGGTTACCATCAAATTTCCAGAGAAATATTGAGCATTATTTTACTCAGTGATGTTGAAATATACGCTATGCAGTGTCTCTTTGTTTTAGCTTCATATCCTTATGCATTGTTGGAAGCTTAGAAAAGCACTGTAGAAAGAAAGAGGTAGAGCTGTTATAATGATTAAAGTAAGAGTACACTGGTCAAAGGAGATGAGGAGAGATTGTAAAACCCTCCTGAAAAACACACAGAGAAAAGTGGTTAACCAAATTGATTAATGTGTTGTTAAATTTCTGTCGAGCACAGTGACATGGAAATCAGCGTAAATGCCAACATTCACTATTCAGTAATGATTTCCTTAATTTGGATTCAAAGTTGCACTGTGAGATATGCATGTGTTGAAGCAACTGCTCTTTCACAATTTATTTTCCCTTCGTGACTGCAGACAGATTTGACAGGGCAGTCTGGGAGGCTTTCGCAAAAAACTGTCCTTTAAACATTGTTCTGTTCCCGTTTTTTGAGGTGTATGACACTGTTGACTGCATTTAGTTTTCATTCAGACCCACAGGAATTAACACCCCGTTTATTGACCCCGTCTGACAAAAAAATCCAGACTACACAGCCGTTTCATTTTTAGTGCTTGTTAAAAAGGTGTTACTTATGGCATTCTCCTCTGGGAGGAGTTCAAATGCACGCCAGTCTGTCAATCATGATTAATGTTCAACGCCAGGAAAGGATATAGCATGAGGGAGCGATCCGGCAGGACTTCACACAGGTTTCGCTATGTGTTACTGGGTCATGACACACTTTCCTCACTTTGAATTGGGCAAAAATAGTCCTCTACACGCCTTTTTAGTGACAAAGTGGGCCAATATCTGCATAAAGCGGAAAAGCTAATGCGCTCTGTCATATGCTCAAAAGTCCTGAGTCTAAAAAGCTTCACCCTTTAAGTGCTTTGTCTGCCATCACAAATAAGATGGAAATTTTAAAGGTGAGACGGAGAGAGAGAGAGAAAGGGAGCACTAGACAGAAAAAGAGACAGAGTATAGAAACATGCCCATCCTTTTAGAATCAATAGACAGTTTATTGAATCAATACACAGTTTGGTGTAGTGCGAAACCTGTCTGTCTGACGAAAATGGTAGATGTTGAATAGGATGGCACGATTAAGTGTCATGCAGGCACCATCCTTGAGCTTTTCAGACACAGCAGGCCTTCAGCTGTTCAGCTGTTCGACTCTGTGAAGATAATTGTAAAGGTAAGGATGTCACAAAGCTTCTGTACAGGGCACGTTGAATGTTAAGTTTTACGTTTTCAATAGCGTTTATGGCTGAAGAGGAGAGTGCTCATTAGCATTTACTGTGAGTTAGCTCTGTAGTTAATAATGCAGCCACCTTTGTTGGAAGTGGTTTCACTGTCAGTTAGTTGGGCTTTTTTAAAGTTTGCATGAGTTTGCATGTATTAGCACATTAACTACATATATATTTGGGTTCCTACTTCCTTGTTTTTATCCATTTCAATTCATTATCCAAATCTACTTGCAGGGAGCTGGAACATCTTAGAGATAGGTGATCTACAGTGTCACCAAGCACATTTATTTACATGCTTTTTACAGAGTTACTCATCATTGTGTTCAAACCCAGAAAATCAAACCCACAAGACAAAAAAAATAAGCAAACATGGATGCTGTGAAAAGGATGATGTATAGTGTTTTTTCTTGCATTTAAAAGTTCGCTGTTTTGCTGCAGTTCCACTGACATTGAAGCCCTGCATGGTCCACCCAGGTGTTTTCACTTGTTTTGGCTGACTAAACCTCGCCTGAGGACTGTGTGGGTGTGTAAAGATGAGTACTCAAATGACATCTCCCTCGCTCTCCTGTTTTATTGCACCTGTTAGGTTCAGTCAATTTACACTTTTATGATTATTAGTACACAGAGTTTGGGGACCTCACATAATTCCCAGCAAAGGTCCAGCTAACAGAAGTCTGATAAAAGCCTGAATAACTGAAAACACCTGTACACAGCCTTTAAGTCTGGGATGTCAGAGCACCATTTATGTAGATACAAATAGATAGATTACCTTTCTCAGACAACTTTCATACTTTTTGCAAAGTACAGGCAAATTATAGATGTGTGTTATGGGTAAATGAACAAACTCTAATCATTCATCATTTTTATAATTGTTTTATTATTAGGTTTTACCTAAATTAGCACTGGAATTCAAATTATTCCTGAGTTGCCTTTTCTTCCACTTGTTCTTAGCATTCTGCCCTATAACAAACTGCTTTACGCTGAGGTGCAGTGTTTGCAGTAATTGGCTATTTTGATTTGTTTAGTGTTGTTAATTTCTTCTTCATTCCCCAGATGTAGGCGATGATTCGATGATGGAAGGAGACTCCGCTGATACTGACTTTTCACATAATATTCTTTATTTGCATCAAAGATCAGGATCAACAGGCATGCGCATCTTGACCTGTACAGCACCCGTAGCCGAATCAGTACTGCTGCCTCGAACACTGTTCAACCTCGTCCTTTTTCATATACATACATAGGGTCCTACTATAACTCATGAATCTATAAACTTATATTTCCCTAGGGTCCCTCAGTACCCCAAAACCGATGATATACAAGTTATTTGGACAGCAGTCTAGGGGTCAAGGAAAAGAGACCTCTATCGCATAACTCCCACATTCCAAGGGAGACACCCAAACAATAATGAATCTTATCAGTATGGGGCCCCAACATCTGCTAGTTATTTACCTGGAACATTGCATACGTGACAACTTTGTACTACATACCATTTTATGAAAAGACTACTTTTATGATTAGTATCAAATAATACACATCATTTAGTATTAGTCTGTTAAAACATGCTACATATGGATTTTCCATTCTACTGATGTGTTACAGTTTGTGGTGCATTATAGTTCTTGAGGAGGAATGCTTATATTGGATGAGTAAGCCACAGTTTTGTCATTGCTCCACAGCTCGGTCAATAAAACATTAAATACATTGCACTCTGACTGAAATTAAGTTTTTTTGGGTCATCTGTCGGTTACAAATCAGCAAGTCATCTAACAGCAATAGACATTCAAGGTTCGCTGGTTGCAGCAACTGGTAGACTCCCAAGTATGGCGATGGAGATAGTCTCTCTCACACCAGCAGCCTTTTTTTTGCGCTCAAATAATCTGGCCATTAGCCGCACTCTGGTTAGGGTACATAGGTTAAGCTGTTTTCATGCAACTTTGATACCTCCCTTCAAATGAGAAGCACTGTCATCATAAATAAAGCATTTAAGAGAATATCTTTAACCACCTATCATGGTGTTTCACCCACAGATAGATCAGTCCGTTGGCATAAAAGTATGAAAAGCAGCTGCCAGCTACCCCCATCTCTCTTTGAGTGAGCAAAAGTAGGTTAACCATAACGCTGTGCAAGTCGGGTAAATATCACAGCAAGCCAAGCCTCTTCACCTCGTAATGAGAGCATTTGTCTATATGAACCAGTTATAGCAGCTCCATACGTTGACCCAAAAGTCAAAAATCAAGTGCATGTACACAGCTCATCCGCTTGTTTATCAATAGAGGCTAACACATGGTAAGCGTCAGTGTTATTAGAGTGGATCACATTATTGCAGTGTCCATGATTATGTGTAACCTATTTAGTCATGTCACACGCTGCACACTTGAAGTATTGATGAATGTTGCCTTTTCATTCTCACCGCCGGCAGCTGCTCGACAATGGAGTCTTGCAAAATGCACTCATCAACTGCAATGCAATTTTGAGACCCCGAGACTTGACACGGGTGTCCTGTGGTGCACAAGCACAGTGCATTTATAGATGTGTAATGGATTCACTATGAATGCCCAGTCAAGGTAAATTGGTACCAGGAACAGTCTATAATGTTTTAAGAAGTAATGCCAACTCTAATAATTTTGGCAGCTGCAGAAATGATTGTAAATAGTGTGACCTTACACCGGGATAAAAATATGATTTGTTTAAAGAAGTGCATGACAAGGTGCCATGGCACTTGAGTGGATTAGTACTACCCCCTGGGAAATCATCCATTTTCAGCTCTTGCATGGGTCTGAATCTAATTGCATGCTGTGGTATTATATCTCTTTTCTCAATCCTGTTCATCGTCACTGTACCTTCTGAAAAGCAAACTGAAATGATGAAGACACTTTAGTTTTCTGTAAAAGCCTGCATGCCCTTGGAAGTATCTATAAATGGACAGTAAATGCCCTTTTGAGTTCTGGTCATTTATATACCTTTCTTATAACTTTAAAACAAACTGACTGTTGAGGGAATGTAGATAATTGTAAGATGAGGGACTGAAAGATGCACTGCCCTTCATGCTTCTCTTTCTTCCTATATGCCTCTAAAACCTCACGGAGAACATTAGTCTAAGCTGTGAACAAAAAAAGAACTGCAAGGGGTGAATTTGCAAAGATTCACTGACCTCTGTGTTCATCCCACAATGATAATAATAGTCCATAATTAAAGTCAGAAACCTCAGTCCTTTGCGTGGTGCTACATCTATGCTGATTAGAGGTTAAAAAGGTCTCAGTGTTAACCTGAATCTTAAATTCGAGTCAGTCGGAGCACTGTATGAAAGCAGTGAAACACAATCAAACATGACAAACATGTCAAATGCTAAGTCATCAATCATTTGGCACGTCTTTTAACAGCACCCGCACTCTGCTGGGCAAAGGCCTCCTTTGGCCTACTTTTCAGGCAATAACTGGAAGTGAATTTTGGATAAGTAAATGTTTGGATCAGTGGGAGCACTAGGATCAAAATTGTTTGTGTTGGAGTCGAAACACTGTTTGCTATATTGACCCCAGAGCCGCGACTACAGTGAGCTCCAGCTCTGACAGTTCTGCTTCTTGTCCATCTGGCTGCTCTCCTCCCAGAATTTGTCACAGTGAAATGTAACGTTCTTCAATTAAGTTTTGCAAATAGTTCCATTGCAAAATGATTACGCTGTCAAACATCCAAAGTCAGATCGTGTGAGGTCTGTTTACTGTTTACCTGGAGACTGAGCAAAGCCAAAACCAGATGCAGCTCAACTAAAATGAACAGCATACCCATTTCAAACCTGCATGCTTAAACTGGCACCGACCATAGACTCCATATTAGACTGTGATGCAATACCTCCTGTCCAATCCACTCTCATTTCAATTCTCATTGCGGCCTGTCTGCAACAAGGACACAGCATTTAACCCAGAAAAAAGAAGCAACAAGAAGAACCACTATAACCCTAATCGTTCTGAGTATTATAACCCCAGTAATCAGACTACCGCCTCCTCAAGGTAAGTATTTTACTACTAATAAAAAATGTTAATGGAATCTACCAAAAGCTTCACTGACAGTTCAAGCCCTGAACCCTTATCACTAAATCCTGGGCAGGATTTCATGCAATTTGTGAAGGCAAATGTGTTCTTTTCACTATCCCCTTTCCTGAAAACTCCACATGTGTGGATGAAAATGGCAGCCAAAGTGGAGTTTCATTCTGGCTCAGATGAGGTGAGGGAGCATTTACATTCCCTTGATCCCTTATTTTTTCTCCCTTTAGTGAGGGATATGAAACGTAACCATCCAGCATGACGTTTAAATTCCACAATCCAGCAGCTCTGAACCTTCCTGCTGATCTAAACAAACAAGTCATGTCACTGATTAAAACCAAATCAAATTGAGTTAATATACAATTAATTTAATGTGTAATTTATCTAGATTCAATTAAATCGGAAGGCCTGTCAAAGGGGTGGAAATGATGACCGACATGGCAGAAGCAGAGAACCTGTTTCCAGGTTATTTGATTGGTCGACATGCTACCACAGCGCTCCACTGGACATGCACCAAAGGTACAATAAATGAGAAACTGAACACATTTTGAGCAGCCTTGAACAAATTGAATGTTTATGAGGAGTTTCCTTTGGGGATTTAGTTCTTGCACCAGAGGGTGGAGTGATTGCGTGGGCTCTCGTCATCTTTTTTTTCCCAATCCATTATAAAGACTCTTCCATCATATGTGATCCTTTTCCTCCGTCATCTTGAGAAAGGAGATTAGAGCCGGGTCTGAATACTCTAAACTACTATGTTGGGTTTTTTTTTTTCTTTTCATAACCACTTCTTTTTGACCTTGATGGAAACACGTCATCAGGTCAAGGAAATGTGTGGCAGAGGAATCTGTTTGTTAGGAAGAGACACCCACAGTGCTGAAATAATCCAGCTAAAAGAAAACTTGGCTTATAATGATGTGACAATGGTAGGAACTGACACCTGAATTGAGTGTCATCTTTAAAATATTGCTGGAAAAAGGACATGTGGGGACAGCAATATCTTCTCCCTTTCAGGACAGTGCTGTTTTTCTCTGGCTGAAGGAAATGAAAAGGAGCACTGAAGAACCTTAAATTGGAGTTTTACTGTTGACTTCAGCACAGCATCTGACAGCCACTTTAAGAACTTTATCTTAAGGCAGTTTTGCATGGAGCGCAGAAGTCTCAACCCTTTTCCAAGCTGGCCTTTGTTCTACTGGCCTCAGCGCCACAATACATTTTCTCACACAGAGTTTCTTTTATAGCCTTTCTGAAAAGCTGTAATATGATAACTGGGGTTTCTCTGCCCAATATGCTAAGCTAAATTTAGTTTAGTACTTACTACTAAGACTTGCTCACCTCATTTTTTCCAGCGCTAAAATAAAACAGCAATTATTTTGTCAGCAACTACTACTCCCATGAGGCTTTGATGGCACACTGATCCCTGAAACTTGTGGTTGCACTCACCCTCCCCAGGCCAAAAACTGATGGGAGGCAGCACCACAGTGCAGAGGGTAATTGGCCATTTCAGTGGAGGAAAATAACAACGTTGCATCTTCTGACAAAAGTATGTAGTGCAGCATTGTAGAGAATTTAAAGCTAAGAAATTATTATCAAAACTGGAACTTGATAAAAAAAAAAATCATAGCTTACAGCTACAAATTAACTTATAGGTTATGTATAATAAATCTTTTTTTGTGTGTTTCCAGCTTTTTATTAGCTTTTCATTCCATTCACAAAGAATGGCACAAGCTTGTTTATACAAGTGAAAGATAAAAATGCAAAACAATACACAAAACATTTTCTCCCACATCCAATTCACCCTCTTGTCCACCCATACCACCTCGCATCACAAGGATCTTAAGGTCACAGTCTTACACATACAAGAACTAAAAGTCTATACGTCACATACAATATACACATACGGATATTTCCATCAGATACTCTTCTGCATTGTTGTGTGATGAATTAGCCCACACTTCACACATGTTTGCATTCCCTACCCCTTGTGGAGAGGAAGAAACACAAGGAAACAAAAGGAGAATAAATTATCTGTTATTTGAGACAACTTCTAACCGAATTCCATTTTATTTATCTGTCATGCTTCGTGCGGGAGTTTTGGAGATCCCCCCAGTCGATTCAAAGGAGGACAGCATCCAGAGGAAAGTGTTTTACATGAATGAAACACAAGCCTTACTGGCAGAGGCAGAGAAAGTAACTTATCATCAGGAAATTCATATGACCATGAAAATCATGACAAGAAATTCTCAAGGGGATTCATTGTGTCCGGATTGATGCTGTGGAGGAGGTGTGTAATATTTTGAATTGAGTGTTTCAGTGCAGCCCTTATATATGTCTAAGTTATTCTGTTTGACAGCAGTTAATGGGCCAACATACAGTATCAGTCAGGTTTTGTTTCCTGGACAAGTTTATGTGCTCTGGGAATTATTATGTATGGTCAAAATGATTAAAAGGTCCAGGCCTGTAAGGTGTGTGTGTAACTGCTGTCTATCATTTGCCAAAATGGCGCTTCAGCGTATGTACGGCACTGTTACTCAAAAAGTCAAGAAGTTAACGAGCGACATCAAGACCACATTTCCAGAACGTGACCTTGGTCTGTCAGATCAACCTTTGCTGACAAACCTGATATGACATTTTGAGTGTCTTGGGTTATTCTGTGAATGAGAGTTCAATCACCACATCATTAATGGGTTTGGAGTGGGGCCAGTCATTCATGACACTGTGCTTTATAGCTTTGCCAGAAATCTCCGTGCTGAAATGAGAAGGTTGTAGATATTTTCTATGGAGCTATTTCCTGGCCAGAGGGTGCCTGTGATTAATGGCTTTTTCCCTGCAAAGCCATTTAGGTAATCCAAAAGAATAATCTTCTCATGTCTTTGAAACCTGTAACTGAGCAGGTTGACAAGGGCCGGCCGTCCCCTCCTGGTCAATTACTGGGCTAATTAGTATTTATGGTCTTTGTCAAACAAGATGTTTTAAGTCAACTTCTTTTTGCTTTTTGCTCTTCATTTGTGTTTGCCTTTGTTTCCGTACATGAGTCTATCTCTGCCACTGCAATAATAGCCACACATATGACCAGGTCCTAGATAACCAATAGATCTATGGAGGCTATTTTGCATGATTATATTTATTCAGTTCTAGTGGCGCCTTATCCAACAAAAGCAATTTACAGGCATATTGATCATAGGCTCTGTTTTATTAGTCAACAAAATCAGTTTTTATCAGCTAAGGATTTCTTTTGCTCAGGAGAGCCGCAGTGTTGACTGATCCTGATTTGTGTGTACTCAAGTTATTGTTTTCTGTTTTTATTTCTTTTGAACTTCATGCCTCCCATCACTCTCCAGACTGTTGTAAGGCTTTGTAAAAAAAAGTCCCCCCAAAATCCATCTCAGTAAGTAAATATAACTGCTTCCCTTCAAAGCCTGTTGAGCGCTTCTCTTGACTCACATTGACTGGGCATTGCCTAGGAGACTCAGCCTGCGCTACACCACAAGTGTTAACGCCAATTAAACTCCTGGCACCACCCTGTCATTCTCCACATTCTGTGACATATGAGTGATAACACAGACCCTTACCTTCAGCTCTCATCTGACGCACATTAAATGGCACTAGACCCTAGCGTTTCCTGACATTTTGCAGAAATCGATTGCAATTTAATCAGTGTGAGCATGCTGCTATCAGCCACGCTTGCACCAGCTGTTTTGTGTGTGTGTGTGTGTGTGTGTGTGTGTTACCTGGGCTGAGCACTCCATACTGGAATAAAGAAGATTTACAGCAATTTCAAAACTCTAACAGTATGAAATTTTCATTAAAAAAAGCAAAAAACAAGCTCACAGCATCAAAGTTGATAATAATAATCACAGATTTGATGTTCCTGTAAAAGCATATTTCTATTCAATTTGCACACTATTAGATTTATTGTCTATTTTGAACACTCATTACTCCCTCTCTCCCTCCCTCCCTCTCTCTCTCTGTCTGTCTCTCTCAGTGTGTGTCTCCCCTTCTCCCTTTCTCTTTCCCTCTGGTGGTAAGTGCAATAATTATCCCATTATTCTTTGAAGTCTTCCTGAAATCCAAGGCCCCAAAACAATCCCCAAACATATGAATACATGGTCCTTTTAAGTATTTGGGGTCCTACGAGGTAGCCCACAGCTGGAATATTCTCTCTTTGAAATTCCAACAGGTCAAAACAAACCCCAAAAGAACATTGTTTTGAGGAGGAAAAAGCGTGGAGGCGTGGAGCGTGTCATTTCCAGGAGCTTAAACGATACACAAACCTTTTCTTTGAGCAAAGGTGTACTGAGGCCAAAATTCAACTTCCAAAGATTATCTCAGAACTCATAACACTGTGTGCCTTTTGAATCCTCATAACACCACCGTAGCTTACTGAAGGTTTTTTAAGAAACCCGCACAAACACACACAGATGCCTCAAGGTAGCCATAAATAAAGTCTATAGAGCTGAGTACTGAGATGAACAGACTGAGCTTTCAAGAGTGTGCTTGGTACCAATTTCTAAATGACTTAATAGGGTGATAATGTGTTAAAATGAAAATTTGTCTCTATTTTAGGAAGACGTTGAGTTGCATTGCCGGCTGCAGATTCTCACACATTCACACATGTGTGAGCACACACAGACACAAGTTATTATCCCCTCAGCCTTTGAATTTGCAATTAAGTATGCAGTACAGACTGTCATCTTATACAGAGAATTCAGGCAAAATGAATATTCCGGCATACGCTCCTATTTCTATGCATATCCAGATGAAATATTGATTATGAATGGCAGCAAGAAACCTGGGCTATTAGGTGGAATAACATTTCACAAACATGCACTCTCACCTTAATTGAGTAGAGACATCAGTGATGTACAACTATCTGAGTCCTACCTCTAGGTATTACTCTGGCCTATACTGCCTAAGGCTGTACAAATATGAGCTGAAAATGAAAGCAACTCCATAACTGTTTGGATGGTGGATGGTCTGATAAACGTGATAGAAATACTCATGCTGTTCATGTCATCTCGGCCAGTGCACTTCCCTGCGTTATAACTAAATCCACATGGGTGCAGGGGGAGAGGTGATGGTCAGCTGAATGATCATCACTGGTGCGGAACAGGGACATAACACCGAGCAACAGCAACACATGCTGATACATGCAAACATGCACAAACTCCTAAGCATACAGCGGCAGCGCTGTCTGACAACATGACACAACATGCATGCAAACGTGCACGCTGTGAGCTCATTATCATGTGTAAACAAATGAATGACACTCATTATAAGATGCATGCTCAATGACTAAAACATATGCAAGCCCATCATTTATTTATCACAGAGACTCAGTGCAGTGTGAGTTGGATACTACCATGGCTGCAAATGATCACCCACAAGATGTGAGCAGAGGCTGTCATTAAAGGCATAATGTGTGTTACCGTGGCAACATCATAGAGGCCTCCATTTTTTTAATGCTGTGGTTGTGAACAATCAACATTGCACCCAATCCCCCTGTGAATTAAAGGCACACAGCTAAATAAAGCTCAAGTACCCTGCTGCCACACTTCTACAATCCAATGTTTGTCTCTTCTCTGTGGGGAATTCTGTAACAACCTGTTTCTGTGGAGAGAAGTCAGCAAAGTATCAAAACTCGACGATCAGAGTAGCTCTGTGTTAGCCAGAATTTAAATTTAAAACAATTACTTCTAAAGACAAAATGACAAAACTGACAAATTTTGATTGTCACACATGTAGGTCACAGTGATTGAACAACAATGCAACACTGCTGTGTCCCTGTTCACTCCGTCACTGATTTAACACGATGACGATGACACGTTGACATCTTCTTTCTTCTCTTGCAGTTTTGTTCGGCATCCTTCCTCCAGCCTACTTAAATGTAACTAAGTTCAACTCCCCACACAGTAACTTTTCCATTATGTTCCACAACGACCTCTCGGACCAAGGTAATTACCTCGGCTCTACAGTCATCGGAGTCAAAGATAAAGCCCAGAGAGATCTTTCTGCATCAGATTACCAGTGAGGGTTTTGCAGTCCTCGGAGAGCCACAGCACAGTTGTTCATTCCAGACTTGCATGGTGATTTTTGCTTGTTTGTTTATTCATTAGCATTTGATCTGTCAGCTAAAGAAAAGACGTCTTTAGTTTGCAGGAGAGTCTTGTCAGCATGAGGAACTGAGATAAGGTGAATGTAGTATTTAATTAAGAGGATAGGAAGCCCTCCTGGTATCTGGGTACATACAGACACCACACAGCAATTGACCTTAGTGAACATGTCAAGACTTTATCTTGCTCCCATCAGCCCTGGGCAGGAGTTGAAGACAGTAAATAAGTGTGCTTTCAGACAGCTCTCTGATCTCCACGACCAGAACTTGTACCATTTTCAAGTGGCGGCTTACAGTGTTTCGGATGTTATTTTTCAGCCAAATGAGGCGACATTATTTTATGCTTTCTGTCATGTTGTTTCTAAAATACTTGAACGTTAATTCACGCGTGTCGTGTTTTTTTATGACTCAACCAAATTAACTTTTTTTGCCATGTTTTACCTCAAAAATATGTGTGACAGAATTGAATTAAATTCACAGAATGTATTATCACATTAACAGAGAATATTTCCCCCTGAGCTGTGCTGCTAGTATGTGACAGACCTAAAGGGGAAATGCACTCTAAACAGAGTCTACAATGGGATGCTTTTGAAAAAAAACTGTCACCCTAAGCTGCAAATCAGAGCATCATGATTTGCATTAAGCATTTAATCATGTGACAATTTTTGGCGTTGGTCCATCCACGATGAATTAGAGAATTTGTGAGTTTTCGTTTGACATATTCAACCCCAATGAGTTTTATATTTATTCCAGCTGTGGATCATTAAATGTCCCCGTATCAAAGAGATAGAAAGGAATAACAAAGGAAGTAATACTGAAGGCAAAACAACCAAGATTCTTTCCTAAGTCAGCAGTGACACCTTGAGGTTTGAGGTAAAATTACATGTAATATTCTCGATTGCTTGGTTTGGTTCAGGTTAATTAACAGGTAATTGCCCAATCGTTCATAACAACAAGAGGGAGGGTGAGAGTAAGAAAAGGTAAAAGAACGTGAATAAGACCGAAATATAAATATATGAAAATGTAAATGAAAATATTTTATATTACAGGATTATAGTTAGCGCTGCATTAATGTGTTCATCACTTTAATGTTGCAGCTGGGACTCATTTTAATGACTTTATATACTGCTGGGTAGCTTAACCTATTATAATAATAATAATCAGAATGAATTAGTTGATTTTTGTTTTGTATTAATAATCTGAATCTGAAAAGTAAAATAAATGTAGTAAAAAGTACAATATATCCCTGTGAAATGTAGTGTAAGTAAAGCACAAGTACCTCAAAACTGTACTTAAGTAAATGTTTGTTACATTCCAGCACTGCATTTGATACATGTGTTTTCTGCTGAAATACATTTTATATTTAACTAAAACGATACACTTGCAGCTGTTGGAGTGAAGCACTCTCCTTTCTCCTTGTCAGAGATCAAACTGAAGCAAGTGGAAGTAACTGGAGTGAAATTGCTTGCAGTTACTTCCATTTGCCCCAGTTTGATCTCTCACTGCGTGTCACAGAAATGAGACTTGAGGGTACCAATAGCTTTTCCATTTTAGCCATTTCAACCTGTTGGTCATAATTGTTTCCCAGCTCTTGCTGACCATAATACTTCAAATACTCACCTCTTATACAGGCAATTTTCGTATATTCTTTAGGCCAAACCTCATCTGTTAACAAGGTTAAGCTTGTAACATCCAGTTTTTCTGTTTCTAATCTTCCAAAACATATAAAGTGCAATTTGTTTTGACCTGACCTGTGATGAAAAATAATGATTTCAAATGTTTTTTTCCTTGTTCTTCTCTTTCCAACCAATTATCCAGAGATGCAGCACCAGCACACGCTGACTTTTCATTGCCAATTGCCATGTCCTTGTTATTTATATGAATTAACGACAACATAAACAAATGAGTAATTTGTATTTAGTGATCAAAATGTGAGTATTCATGATGTCCTGACATGTATCTCTCCCCCCAGTGTACAAAACGTATGGATGTATCTGAATGCTAGCATCATCAACCAGCAGTTACTCTCAGGTACATTCATCACTTTGTGTCACGACTTCATCCAGTTCTTAGTATTCATTCTTTTGTCTGCTACTAACTCTCATGTCATTTCAGATCCAGCCACTCCCTCCCGCCCTGCACTAACCTCTTTCCTGCCATTCCCATCCTCTGACCTTCCCCACCAACCTGCTAGCCATTTCCCTTATTAGCCTGGCTATATAAATATATACACCAACCCTGTTTCGACCTACACTTACACCAGATTGTCTAATTTGCATCTGCCCTAGCTTGGCAGCCCTTGTTTTGTCTGCCTGCCTTTGTCTGACCCCTTTGGATCAGGTTTTGACACGATTTTTGACTCAGTTAACGTGAACTTTGTCTTGGTTTGATCAAGTTTAGGCCCGTCTTAAGTTTAAGTCAGTATCGAACCCCCCAAAGGATACAAGACAGTGGAACAAAACATTCAATTTAAATAAACTCAACCTCACCATCAGTTCAATTTCCATTAGTTATATTTGAACAAAAGAAAAAGAGGGAAAAAATGTTCTGTATCATTTAGTCCAGTTCCATATGGTTCAGATCAGTTTGTAACGCAACAGAAATACTCCACTTTGGTCTTCCGGTCATCCAACAAACAAAACTCAAAACAAGGAAGTATTCCCCACCACAGTACAGTTCAGCTAACTTACAATCCAAAAGCGGGTAAACAGAGCCATATCACTGGTTGAGAGGACTGTGTGAGTGAGGAAAACTTAATAACAAAACATAACATTTCCTCTTACTTAAAACAATTTGGGTGTTGCACGTTTGGGTTCATGTGTGCTGTTTCTCTGAGCCGTTACACTTTGTCTGTTATCGCCCCTTCTCCTTTTGTATTTCATAGTTTTTACCAACAGGTGGTGCCATAGCAGCTAGTAATAAAAACAAAGGCTCTGATTCTGTTTCTTGTTATGAGCAGTGGTGTTCACACTGGGGTTCATGGACCACCAGCGGTCCTATAAACATTTCTAAGAGGTCTCGCACAAAATGTGGGAGAGCTGTAGGTTATTTTCACCAACTGGAAAGAATGAAGGACTTCAAAGACAGCATTGCCACTCCCCTCATAAACAGACAGTGTGACACAAAACTTCTTCTCAGGCGTACATGGGCATCCACAGTTGGATGTATTGATGGGCCCTTGATATAAAATGTTATGATCTTGAGTATGTGAAATTATGGCCGCTATGAAATAAAAAAAACTTTTTTAACTTTATAGATCCCACAAGGGAAAGTTAAAGTGCCACAGCAGCAACAAAAAATAATATTATAGGTCATAAAAATAATATATAAAACAAATATATATACAATAAGAATGTGGTATATCAATATATAAACATAACAATATTGTGCTCCTCTGTAATATAAGAAATAAAGTGAACAAGAAACTGAATCAAGTTGCACTTTGTTGTGAAGTTTATTTGTATCTCAATGTCTCAGAGGGCTTTATACGCTCACAACAGATCCTGACTCAGCTCTCTAAGAAGACGAGGACATCCTAACAAAAAATGTATAACTTTGGAAGAAAATATATAAGACACCACAGGAGTGCTAATTCAAAGAGAGAACATCCCCTCTCAGGTGGTGGAGCTGTAACTGTAGTTGGGAAAATGTCAATTATAAAAATAACAACAGGGAGTCCTCTGGAGGTCAAATGGAAAAAGCCCGGGAGCTCAGTTCAATATCAAGTCCACAGTGCCAGGTTGGAGGTGTTAGGGGATATGTCCAAGGTCGGGGCAGGTCAGGATGAAGTGGAGTGGCAGATGAGGTTAGAATGTGCAGTTTGGTGGACTCATGGTGGGTGAAGTGGGGTTAGCTTAAAGGATAAAGAAACCTCATGCGCTTCCAAACAACCTAGAGGAAAAGAGCGGCCATCTTGGTTAAAGAAAACAAGATAAATAACTACTGAAAGAGTGCACTGAAGTAAATAGGAAAAAACATGTTAGATTACAGACTACATTAGATAAACAATAGGAAAAGAATAGAATTTGAATGATAATTTACACTTGAATAACAACACAGTGTCCACAAAGTAAACAGCAACATGTGCTGTATGTTTGGGCAGATAGCGCTGGATGATAGTAATGGTGGATACTCATATTAAAAGTTCAAAAAACACTGTTATGTAAAATGATGTCTTATTGTCTGGGGATTATTACGGTCTGCTGAGAACAGAGGAGATTGTAGAGCCTCGTGGCAGCAGAGATGAAAAACATGTCGTTGTGTGCCTTTATTTATGGAGCTGCCTGACAGTGAAGGAGCTGCCCTGGGCACTCAGGGATCCTCGTGGGGGGGTGAGAGGTGTCGTCGATGATGGCTGATAATGTGGCCATCATCTTTTTCCTCCCCCTCCTTCCTCGAGGGAGACCCTGGGAGGCATGTTCTCTGACTGCCTGCTGTTAGATTCCTTGTATCCAAAGATGTTTTTCATGCCAATACAAACTCGCTCGCATTCTTCTGCTGCAGTCTGTCCTCATTCTTCAGAAACTGTTTTTCCCTCCCTGATCCTCCTCTTCTTCTTGTTCTGTACCCACCGTTGTCCCTCTTTGTCTCTGGCATAAAAGACCTCATTCTGTAATTCAGTAGAGGTTTCAGTTCCGGTAGGGGGCCCAGGACTTGTTGGAAAAATATTGCACCTCCCTGATGGACACAGTGTTTGATTAGATTATGCATGATGCAGTGTGTCAGGCTGTCTGCTATGTCCTCCCCTTGCAGCCCACTCCTCCCAGTCCCTTTCTTTGAAGCGGCATCTCAAAGCCTCATCTGACCATCTCCGCACTGTCCTTATGGTCACAGGTTGTTTCAGTACCAAATACATCACAGGTCTGCAAATGAATAATTAATTGCCCAGCAAGGTACAAGTGCGGGAAGTGGTCATTAAAGGAGTATTTTCTTTATTTTTCCATGTTACACCAATTTGTAAGTAGACCACTTGTGCAAATATTCATAAGGTTAAAAGCTTTAAAGCTTTAGTAACTCAGATAATACTATTACGGTACCAAAAAAGACCCTTGCATAATGTGTTGACATAATAATCTTAAAAAGCTGTGTTGTCTAGCTGTTTGCAGTGTAACATCGCTTCTGATGCAACAAAAGGCTTGTCAGAGCCCTGACGGTAATGTTCCTGCCAGACATTAGCAGAACAGTTCATTGGGACGCCGAGTGTTCTTGTATGCTCCAGCTGGACACAGTTGACAAAGTGCGAGCCACCATCTGTACGGAACATATATCAGAAGCGCCACCCATCATCCTCGGTGGCCCGGCTCCAACTCCATTTGTGTATTTCTGACCTTGGAGCCCATACTTGTTAGTCATCATCATTTTCTTCCAGTCATTTGTTATGCTGATTCCTTTTGTGTGCATGCATGTGTGTGTGTGTGTGTGTGTGTGTGTGTGTGTGTGTGTGTGTGGCAAGAGAGAGTGCCGTCTTCAGCTCCCAGTTGGTGAAGATTATGTTCAGTGTCATGGAAGACTTGCAGAGATATTCAGTGAGGCTCGTCTCATGCATCGCCTGTGTGTGCCTCATGTTCCCTCTGCACATTGTGATAAACATGAATTAACATACTGCAGAGAGATGTAAACATATGTGTGTGAAGATGCAAAGACTCAAAATTCCCACAACCAAATTTGAAAGGATATTAGATTAATATGCAAAAAAGAAACCCAATTCCTCTAATGCAGACGTTTGTGATGACAGCTATTTTAGTGCAATAAGATATAATCCAGCTGCACAATTATCTTATCACATTGCAACAAACATAAATGCTAATTTATGCAGAAATAGTGGTGTAATGATGGGGTTTAGCTAATGCTGAAGGTCTAGCTCAATATGCAGTGCAAATCTCTGAAGGCAGAGGAAACAGAAGCACAAATGAATTGCATGCAGGCTGAATACAGCCTTCATACTCTTTAATATGAGCCACAGGCAGTGTCCCTGATGTGCCTGCTCTCCTCCCATGTGAGCAAGAGCCAAGTGGGGAGGATGATGGATATAGCTCCACGAGGACACTGCGATATACAACGATGCTTGACATGTTTCCACATGAGTGCTACCGCGTCAGGTTGAGAGGGGCATGACAGGTCTTTTTCTTTACCTTTGGCCCTGTCGCTAAGCTGGAGTGACAATTCGTATGCAACATGTGCCACCAGTTCAGATGCTGCGTCTGATAAATCAAAATGAGAGGAGTGAATAACTCACTCTAATTATACCTCTGCGAGAACTCGTGCCAGGACTGTTTGGTTTTCATTAAGATCAGGTGAAAACACACTCAATGAGGCTGATGAGTCATACACTGTGTGACTCATAGTTTACTATTTAATTCTAATCAACCAAGAGGCAAATATTGCACCATTTCAAGAGTATTACTTTAAGTTTTTAAGCTTTCTGCTGACACAGAGGAGGGTTTGATCAATACACATCCTACCATGGCAAAGTCTTATAGTGTGTTCATGCATCATGCAGTGGATGACATGATTATTAAGGCTGTTCTGCACAGGCCATATAAGTACTTTAGTGCTGCTTTTGATGAGCTGAAATGGGATCAGTGTGACAGTTCATTCAAGGGTTGCTCTTACCTGAGATTTGAAATATTCTGACTGAATCACAAACCACTGAAGCTCAACCACCTCTGACCCCCCGAACAGGCAGAGATATGTTCAGAAAGTTTACAGTCTGATCAGCAGAGCACTTGCAGGGCACCTTATGCACTGCGACTTGATCAACAGCTTTTCTTTTTTTCTTTTTTGCAGGTGGGATGTCCAAAAATAGCAGGTGGGATGTAAATAAACTGCACCGCCAGTGAGATGCTGGAAAGATGAATCGAATCCCTGTCAGGTGAAAATAAAGACTGTGAGTGTCACCAGTGTTTTTGGGCGTCATCTCTCGCTCATCAGCTACCTAACATTACAGGATTGACAGATTATGAAAAGCTGATGTAACTCGGCGTTCCGGTGAAGGTTTTGTTCTCAGGATGAATAACACGATAAGCGGTTTAACAGCCCGCTTGAGCGCAGGAGCACGCCTGGCCCGGTGAATTATTGATATTTTTTTTTGGGGGGGGGGGGGGGGGGGGGTATGTTTCCTGTAGGTAGGTCAACATCTTTTCGGGGGATGTATCTCTGTATGATGCTCCAGTGAGCTGATTCTTTGTGCATGAAATGACTTGACATCCTCCCGACCACCGGGTGTGCGTGCATGCGTGCGTGCGTGAGCGTCCACCGAGAGAGAGAGAGAGAGAGAGAGAGAGAGGGAATAAGCAACTTTGTTACCAGGCATAGCTGTGTCTCCTCCGGCACAGCGTGGTAAAAGAGAAGCATTTGGCAGTTATGGTTGTTCAGCGTTTCATCCTCTCCGGTGCATTAGAGACGACGAACGTGCTCGCACTGATATACATCCTGTCTCCTATTTCGTTTTGACGGATTAAAAATTAGAGAAAAAAAAAAAAAGATGCGCTGAAACACCTAACGAGCCTACATCTTCATCAATGTGCGTGAGGTACGTGCTTCTACCGGGAGTTTAGACAGGAATTATGCAGGATGTGTTATGTCTGACGAGGCGTGCAACTGTGATGCAGAATCTCAGCTAAACCTCCTGTAATTCCCGTTGCTTTCAATTCAAACCAGTATTTTAATTGCATTTTTCATGTCTTGACAAGCAAATGCGTTATGGCTTCCCCCTCGCAGCGGATTTAGACCATTGTTTTGTGCTCATGTCTTGCTTTGACCTTGCTTTTTGTTATTTACATAGCTTGGAGGAGTTGCTTTCTACCCTGCTTTTGTTTGAGCCATTTTAAATCAGCAGCCACGCAGCCAGAAGTTAACCAGCAAATGAAGCTTTGACTCCTGCAGGATACAGCTTGTTGTGTGGAAGTTGCTTTCAATGCAGTCTGCCTGTTTTGCATCACCATGTATGTCTTTTGTTTCTAGATGACATTGAGGATATCTTAGCAGGACTGTGAGCTCGGCCATCATTTGCAGCAAAATGCATCTTTGGATTTCATATGTTTTGCTAAGTGCAACGTCCATGTGCACTGTTGAGATGTTTGGCAGTTATGGAGACATATGTCAAAGACTGTGTGCCTGTGAGGAGAAAGAGGGGATACTTACAGTGAGCTGTGAAAACAGAGGAATCGTAAGTCTCTCAGACATAAGCCCAGTGTACTACTCCCAGTATCATCTGCTGCTTACAGGGAATCTTTTGAAAAAGCTATCTACCAATGATTTTGTTGAGTACAAAGAACTAACAATATTACATCTGGGGAATAATGACATATCTGAGGTTGAAGCAGGAGCTTTTAATGGACTTCAGGGATTAAAACGATTACATCTCAACAATAACAAAATTGATGCCTTGAAGGAAGAGTTTTTCTTTGGCCTTGAAAGTCTGGAGTATCTACAAATTGATTATAATTATATCACTCATGTGGCGCCAAATGCCTTCAGCAGGCTTCGACATCTGGAGGTCCTGATTCTAAATGACAACTTAATATCTACTCTGCCTGTGAACATTTTCCAGTATGTACCATTGACTCATTTGGACTTGAGGGGGAATCAACTCAAAGTGCTCCCCTACTCAGGTCTGCTGGAGCACATGAACAGTGTTGTGGAGTTACAGCTGGAGGAGAATCCGTGGAACTGTTCCTGTGAGTTGATTGCTCTTAAAACCTGGCTCGAGAGCATATCATACACGGCTTTAGTCGGCGACGTTGTTTGTGAGTTCCCTTTCCGGCTTCATGGGAGAGATCTTGATGAGGTTTCAAAACAAGAGTTGTGCCCGAGGAGAGCCATCGCTGAATACGAGATGCCGCCCCTGCCACATTTGAGCACCGATGCATACTACAGGACCACACCATCGCAAGTCACATCCTCCTTAACCTCATCTGGGATTGCACGGTCCTCATCAAGACCAACCAAGGGACCTCGCCAGTCAGGCAAACTAAAATCAAGACCCACCGCTCGCATCCCATCGAATAAACCACAAAATTATGGCCAAATTATTTCATATCAAACCAAATCCCCCGTGCCTTTAGATTGCCCAACTGCCTGCACTTGCAATCTTCAAATTTCAGACCTTGGCCTGAACGTGAACTGCCAGGAGCGAAAGATTGAGCATATCTCTGACTTAAATCCCAAACCTTACAATCCCAAAAAGATGTATCTAACAGGGAATTATATCCCTGTGGTGCGTCGATCAGATTTTGTTGAGGCAACTGGATTAGATTTGCTCCATCTTGGCAACAATCGAGTAGCTCGCGTACATGACAGAGCTTTTGGCGATTTGACACATCTAAGGAGACTGTACCTTAACGGGAATTTGATTGACCATCTTACATCTGATATTTTTTACGGATTGGAGAGCCTCCAGTTCTTATATTTAGAATACAATGTCATTAAAGAGGTTGCTTCTGACACCTTTCAGCATGTACCTAGACTTCAGCTTCTTTTTCTGAACAATAACCTCTTGAAAACTTTGCCAGTCGGAACGTTTATTGGCCTGACATTAGCCAGACTAAATCTTCGCAACAACCATCTGCGATATCTGCCAGTCAGTGGTGTGCTAGATCAGCTTACAGCACTGGTGCAAGTCGATTTGTTCGAGAATCCGTGGGATTGCTCTTGTAGCATACTAGAGTTGAAGATGTGGCTGGAGCAGCTCAGCACTGGCACAGTTGTAAACAATGTCATCTGTGGCTCGCCTAAGAGGTTAGCTGGGGAGGATATGAGATACATTAAGACAACTAATTTCTGCCCTAATAACTCTGATATACTTGCCTCCATGATCCCACCCTCTGAAGAATCTTTTCCTGGCAGCACTATCACCATAGAAACATCCTTGGACTCTGACACACAATACAGCACCATTCCTTTATCTGTGATGATTCTTGCGCTTCTCCTCATGTTCATTGTGTCTGTGTTTGTGGCTGCAGGATTGTTTGTGGTGATGAAAAAGAGACGTCAAAAGAGCCAAAACGAGCAGAATAGCTCCATGAATGCTTGCATTAGCTCTCTCAACATGGAATATGGCCTTTACAAAAAGGGATCCATTCCCAAAGTCAGAACATCTGCGGGACATGTATATGAGTACATCCCACCTCCCACAGAATCCACATGCAGAACTACAGCCCACACCCTGACTGACAGCAAATCAGTGGATGGATTTAGAGACTTCGATGAGTTGAGCGGCGCTTTTCTAGGCAACTCGGACGAAGAGGCAGCCAGTAATGTAATAAGCTCGGAATACAGTGCCACTACTCCAGAGCCTCTTAACAAGCCCTCCACCCCTCACCAAGATGACCTGTGTTACTACAGAGATGTACTTGAGCCTGACAAGCACACCCGCTACAGCAATACGTTACCATGCAAGCATACAGCGCATACATCGAGTCAGTATACCTCAGACTTTGATGCAAGGCATCAATATGTGCACCCAGATAGAGTACAACAGACAATACTCTATTGTACAACACCAAGTACTGTTTATGTGGAGCCCAACAGGAGCGAGTACTGGGAACTGAAAGCAAAGCTCCATATTGATCCTGATTACCTTGAGGTTCTTGAAAAACGAACAACATTTACGCAGTTTTAAGAGACTTGGCCCCTGGACGGTCAGAGTGGATGCATTGATGCAATGTATTCATTTTAATCAGGAATCAGACCATGTTTAAAAGAACAGGCATAACTATTTCATCACGTTTATTAGTGCAATGCATTGTGAGCTACAGTATGCATTTCTGGGAATCATGCTTTACAGGATTCAATAATAAAGGGGAACACTACTAATTTTAAAGTATCACTTAACCCTTTATCCCTGTGGTGTTTAACAGTTTGGTTTAAATGTGTAAATATAAACAAGCAACTAGAGATTCAGGGCTCTTATGACTCATCACATCATAAAATACATCCTGGAGCTGTCATTGACAATAATGTGAGACTGAGCTTTTACTCTCAAATTAGCTGCATTTCATGAGTGTTAATGAACCATGCAGATGATATGTTCTTATCCCAAAATAGACCAGTTACAGTTATATGTATGGCTCCCAGTTCTGTCTTTTCAAATTTACTCAAAGCGAAAGTCATACATGAGAGTAAATCAAATTTATTCTGCCAGTAGACTTATCTGTGACCATGAATTTGACCTGCGTGGAGGTGCTGAAAAAAGTCACATAGGCTACCCATCTGTTAGGAAATTGTGCTCCTGTGAAAAATGGAGTCAGACACATTTAGCGAGGTAGTTTGTCCTCCAGCATGCACTGCTCTGGGATGGTAATATTAAATGCATGAGATCATAAAACAAATTCCAACATGATATCTCAAATCACAGATTATGAGGCCAGTAAATCTCTGCTCCTTTGTTTGCAGATTTTGGGAGGGAATAATTAATGTATCCTAAAATTATACTGAACTGACCTGGTGCATATACTGTAGGGTGATCTGTGGTGTTCCTTCAGATCCTCCCCACCTCCAAACCAACTGCACTTGTGGATTATCGACACATGTTGCACTGAATATCTATGGAATATCAATGTATTGTAACAGTACTCAGAAATGATGTAACTAAAAGTTTATAGTCACAGCTGTATTCAGATGTATTGTAACTGAAATAAAATGAGCTTTAACTGCAGGTCTATATCATATGTCACAAAAAATATATTCTCTGGCATTTTACAGCTTGAAAACAAGCCTGTTAAAAATGGATAAATTGTAACAAGCGTCTTTATTTAGTTGCACCAGAACCAAAGTACTTCAGAAAGAATCAGCTCATGATATATGCAAAGTTTGACACTCAGAGGGGTACATCAAAGCACAAGCCTGTGTTTTATTGTACCCTTAAAACCTTTTCTTTCTTTATCGTATGTCTGAATACACCTGCAAAAATTGTCTTCTAGTTGCAATACATCTGAGTAGATCTACAATACAACAAGAATCCAATGTATCTCCATATACTTCTGTTTGAAATTCTGCTGAAAATCTTTAGAAATCTGTTGGCCTCCAGCTCATATAAAACATGTTTTAAATGACTATTTTTATACAACCAAGTATTTCTTTTTTCTTTCTTTTTTTCTTTTACAAAAAAATGCACTATTGACTTCTCCAGGTCAGCAATGATGTCACTTTCTGAAATGCACCATATGGTAACACATGTGCATATAGCCATAGAAGTAGGTTTGATAACTGCATATGTAAAAGTAACACATGTTAAACAATCTTGCACTATGCATAGATAGTATACTTAGACAATCTGTACAACATGCCAACAGCTCATCCCCTCAGTCATCAACAAACACCCATAAACATGATATTTAATAATGTCCCATCCCATAAATGCTTATTAGAAATTTAACACACATAAATATTCAGAGGTACGTTTGTACCACATTTTGGATAATTAAGTTTTTCTAAAACTTCATATATTTTTAATTACATATGTTTTTAGGGGAATACTGAGTGGATTTGTTTGTATTGCATTACAATGAAAACATTGTCTCATTATTTGGGATTATTAGTTTGATTCATCTGGCAGTTTCACTGCAATTAGCAGTCTCTGTCTCTGTCTTTTTAGGGAGGGATTGATGGATAGTGTAACAAATGTGTAAAGGTCTGAAAGAGCTTTAGCTATTTGATTGAAAAGCACAACAAATGAACGCTGTAGTTGAATGGATACAGTCGTCTTTATGCATACAAATGTTCTGTGTTCTAAAGCAAACTGAGAACATCATCCAGTCTTAATGCAACCAATTTCTGGGTCAATAGTGTAAGCCCAGAAATCTGACTTTCCCCGAGAGTTTGATACACAGAGTAATTTCACTTCATATGCAGTATTATGCACTGAACCTGTCATCTTAACTCAGCTAATTAGAGGACATGGTGTATCTGGACCCTGTCTGCATGTCACCACGTGTTACACTGCAGCATTAGTCATGCTGTTTATCAAGTGTACAGTCTTGGTTTGTTGCCTTTCACATGTTAAGAGTCAATTTGTGATCATTTTGTCACTTGACCTGTGTTTGCTCTTTTGGAAATTAATCAGAACAAATGAAATGAAAACACAGTGAAGCATGATGTAAACCTGCACAGGTCTGTGCTTTGTTACATGTAGGATATTTTTTTTATTAATATATTGCTGTGAAGTTAGTGGTGAAAACACTGTAAACATGCCAACATGCACAGACAGATACACACAAAATGTTTTTATTGTAAGCAGTGGCCAACATCTAGTTAATTGTTTGTGTTCTAAAATTGATAATTATTTTGTTCTTTTTAATGTGTGGTAAATTTTGTACAACCAAACTAATGCAACAGATGAGAAAATAGCACATCACAAAAAGGCAAATTTGCCACTTTTAACATTTTATTTGTGATGACGTTTCATTCAATTCGTACGAATCTTGCAAAGGCAACTGTTTAATGGAACACAGCATTTACTGTATATAACCGAAAAATTGTAATATGTTTTTCTCTTTCAGCTTTTTGTAATCAATGACCAAATTCAGATTTTTGTCACATGTGCGGCTACAAATACTGATAATCCAAAAACATGTTAAATTGAAATGTGACTGTCCTGTGTATATGTGCAAATGCAAAGAAGAAGAGGTCCAGTCAGTGTCTTATTCTTATTCCAATGCTTATGTTTGCTTTTGTTTGCCTTTCATATGAAACAGTGATTTTCTATGTCAACCTCTGATTTGTAAATAGGACACTTCATCAGCATTTCCATACAAACTTGCATCGGCTCTGAAAAGCAAAAACCTGGTCTCTCATTGCAAAAATACAGTACAACTAGGAATATGTGGGGTAAATATATCTACAATGTGCTGTTTCTTTAGTTGTTAGCTGATGAATAAAAGATATGCATTAATTTGGTATACCCTTGTTTCTGTGTTCCATCCACCCTGTGGTGTGTGTGGTTAATGTCATAGTGCACAGAGAGGACAGACTTTAAAATGTTGCACAAAACCCCATTGGCATTTTTCAGAACATTACTGAAATTACAAAATCCAATTCAAATGTTCAGATCAAGCCATTGCCATGTTTCAATTAGGCAAATGGGATATAACGAAAAGGGCTGTGTTGCATAATCAACATGGAGATATTATATTATGCCTTAGTTTTACTCTGTATCACCCACAGACATTTTGACGTGAAGAGCTTAAATGATCAATTCTCTCATGTATAAATGAAATGATTATGATGCTCAAACGTGTTCAAACAGCTACACACATATAGCAGTAGCAGAACAGGCCCAGGGCAGAATTACAAAATGTACTTATAACAAATTTTTCTCAAACAGTTTCTCGTACACGTTTGAATTCAAAATGTTTGATCTTGAGTGCCTCACAGCAACAAAGGATGCATTTACTTGTGTCAACTGTGATGTGCATAAAGCTGGAATGGGGATATGTGACCTTACTGTAACTGTGCAATATGAACACATCTGCATGCTGGCAGACACAGAGAAACTATATTCTTAGCAGACACAGCTTTGTGGAAGAGCAGTATCCATGGAAACATCCAATTACCTGACACAGAAAAACAATTCTAGAGCAAGAGATAATACTCTGACACAGAGCTTGAACTCATTTGTAACTCAGCTTTTTTGGCATTTATGTGATTACTGTATGCTGAGTGTCCCTAAATTGTACACATTGTATCTGAAAGACTAAAGACGACTTCCAATGAATACATCTCCCTGCAGTGCATTTAGGCGTTACTGACGAACACAGGATCTGTGTCTGAAAATAATAACAATTTACTTTAATAAGTCAACAAACCACTGTGGATCCCTTTTGACTCATCTGTTTGTCAGATTGATGGTGTTATGTTGCTTAGCTGCTCGAAGACCCCAATTTTGCGAGGCAGAGGGAAATTAGGGCAGATCTACATTATGTAAGCTTGAAGAGATGTGTCAGGCAGTGTGAAGACAGCATATGACTGTAAGCATTCACCAAAGGAAAAACCTTTACTATCTGCTTACATCAGGCAAGCAAACACAGTAGAAATACCACTGACTCAAACCTCCTTGATACGTCTCTCTTTCTTTCATAGTGGAGAGCAGAGGAGCATCTCACATCTGGCGACATGTGTATGGCTCCCAGATGTTAGTCTCAGACTATGTTTCTGTCCCTGAAGCTTTTTCAGTCTTCTGTTTCCCTGTACAGCAATGCTCTGTTTCTGTCTTTCTCACTTTGTATGTGTGTGCGTGTGTGTTTGTGTATGTTTGAATGTGTGTGTCTGGGTGCATAAATTATTGACTCAGAGTGTATTCATGCTTGCCTGAAGGACTTCAGCCAACCAATGTAGCAATACCTTTACCCTCTCTTTTTCGTCTTTCAACGTTTTTGTTTCAAAAGCAACAACTCACCAGCAAAGTAAAGGGCTTCAGTAATAATTGATGGATTACATCTTGAATATAAACTGCCATTTATCTGTGTCCAGTGTGCTTGTGTATGCTGTATGTCAGCGTACTGTCCATTGTTTTAGATTGATGTGAAGAGAAATGACATGCTGCTGGGGTAGAGTGGTATTTACAAACCCAGAGAAGGGGATTTTGGATTCGGGATGTGCTAAACTTTGCCAGTATATTTGCAACAACTGGAAACAGTATGTGTGAGACACACTAATATTTATGAGGGCTTATCCAGGCTTATGACTGCCAACCTGAGAAAAGTGACAAAATCCTTCTTCATCCTCCCATTTATAGTACTCTACACTAAACATGAGAATGATATTTCACATCAAGAAAAAAAGAAAGGCTTTGGCAAAAGGCAAAATAAAATGTTGTGTTGTGAATACAGTGAATTGATGTTTATAAGAGGCTTTCATAGCTCTTGAGTGCTCTGTATTACAATGCCAGACTGTTGGCTGCATGCGTATTATCATTCTCTGAGATTTCCTGCCAGTATCCAGACAAATTAATAAAATTCCCCAATTCAAAATTATCCACTCTGAGTATCATGTTTTCCCTCCTTCAGTCACAAGCATACTGTGCAGCTCTTAGGCTGCCCCACTGAGTCGCTCATCCTGCATTAACCTCTGTCCATGCCCGATATCCACCCGCTTTTTCATCAGTCCCTTTTCCTCATGGCTCTTCAGCACATCAAGGGCATGTCTCCTCTGTATTCTGCCCTTTAGTATCACTGTAACTACTATAACAGACTGGCATGCTTTGGCCTGTAATTTATAGCGACAACAAACAGGCCTCGCTGGACAAAATACCACATTTGTGAATATGTTGTAAAATATGTCTTCATCGAAACAGTGAATCTGTTTTTTTGTCTCATGGTGGATTTATTTATAAACGCGGCACACCAGCGCGAACCACTATAGCAGTGTCTCGTCCTGATTTGAAAAAGATGTGACCTGAAAGGGTCCTGTCTGTGTTCCCTCATTCAGCTGAGAGATGGGAGAGACACAAATCTCACAATGAAAAAGCAGCCCTGCCTGAACAATAATGGTATACTCAAGATCAGAGACAGTTGAAAAGGGCATGATTTTCTATAGAAGCAATGGCAACTGAACAAAACCGCAGGGCAAGATCATAGATTCAAGTTTAAAGTCTAGGATTACTTTAATACAATCGTACTGTGCTTTGAATTGAAAAAACATTTTCACAGCTATACAATATATACATACATATACGTGTTTATGTATGTCACATTTTGTGTTATTTCATACAATTGATGTTCTTGAGACACATGTTCTTGTGTCATAATTTCACCCACCAAGATAAACCTGACTTGGCTGTGAAGCTTTCAAATCAAGTGCTGCGATGTGTGAGTGGGCTACTACATATTGTCCATGTACTGTGGCAGCCTGAATTTAAATGCAGCCACTGCTCCACTGTTGCACATTTCCTTCTTCTCTTTCCTGACCATGTCATAAAACCAAACCGACAGCTGGAGGAAGGCGGCCAACCACTCGCCTGCTCAAATGTTCAGTTTGTTCTGACAAGTAGCAGTTCATCTCATCAAACCTTTCTATAGTGGGAGAGAATGATTATAATAATTATTCCTCTAACATATTTCCTATTGAGGATCTTTTTAGTACAACTTGTGCCTATATGAGTTAACGTGACATTGCTTCAGTCCTGCCTTCACTTAATGTGCTAACATTCAATCCATAATTATACATTTGGTGGTTTACAACTTAAAAATTTATATCAGGTCAGTGAAAGTGACGACAGCTAAGCACAGACAAAGGTGTAAAACATGTAAGGGTACATGTATCCTGACTTTTATGTTTCTTTTGATGATTTCTGAGCCATTTCTTATTAGTTCATGATTGCCAAGATCATCATTGGATTTCTAAATCAGTTTTTGTTGTACATTGTCAGTAAGTTCTTGTGGACAGATTGGAAAAGACGTCATCTGCAGTGCTGTGCATCTATATGGAAATACTATCTGAAAACTTCAATCATAAACCTCTAAATGGAGTTGGAGCACACACCAGCCGGCACCACGGCCTCTTACTTCACTATTGTGCTCAGAGGATACAGTACACGTAGTTGTAGATGTGTGTTAAAGTTAAATGGTTTGTGAGTGTGGTGCCCCTTTCCTGCGAGAGACTGAATTCACTTTTCATGTCGTCTTTATTTTGTGTCAACATGTCCTTTTAAGGTTTTTGGGAAAATGTATAATTTCTTAATTTCTTAACAGAGTCTTGGAATGTTTGAATATAACTTAACCACATTTCAGCAATATGAGGGAAAGCCATATATATGTTAATCTTTTTTTGGGACTGCAATATTTCCGCCCTGGCAAAGTGACAGATAAATGATGCGACACCTTCTGAGCAGATAAGGATTCGGTAACTCTGCTCAAGGACACGGCAGTAGAATAGACACTTGGGGTGACAGGGGAACCTATGTGACCCTCATCACCACACATGCTTTTGGCATCTGGTTCTGTGACTTCACAGCACAGGTCCTGGTTTATAAAACTGCAACATAAACCCCGACATGTCAGACACAGGCTACTGTCCACTTAAATCATTGTTCTCTTTAAGCTGTCGTAGAGAAATGTAAATACCTTCTAGTTATTCTTATGTTTCTGTATTTTTCTTATCTCTTTTCTTATTCCTGTGATGCCTTCCACTGGCCACCATTACTTAAAACATGCAGTAGTTTCTTGGTACAAAATATAGAGTAACTTGTCTATAATAGCAACACTGTAAATTTAAGTGTGACTGCAGTTTCAGTGGTCATCCTATATATGAATAACCACGTTTCAGTGCATCTCAGAACACTCAGAAAGAGATATAAAGTCTACAAACACTAAAAAGAAAAACTTTCCTCTCTCTTCAATTGGTGGCAACTCAGACACTAGTATATTTAAACTTGAAGATAACTTTTTAAGCAGTGCATAGTTCAAGGCATAGCAAGACTCTCATGTCATACTCAACTCTCGTGACAGGCTGAGGGAGTTCTGCGCTTCCTAAAAGCACTTTTCCGTGTTTCTGTCTCTCTTCACTGTGAGTATCCTTGTGGGATTTGCAACAAGCTACAATGGATCCAGACAGATGGCAAGGTGGGGGTGTTGGGCAACCGTCTTCTGAACCCCAGGGAGCACTGTCATATACAAGCTGTCAAACAAATGTCTTCACCCAGCGTTTTATTTGTTATAATATAATGAGATCCCGACTTTGATGTTCATTTTCACAATTGTTCAGACACCCAAAAAAAGTGTTAATGCCAAATCCTTGGAACTTAAGAAGTTTATGCATACTCTCCCTTATTAATTATATTGTTGTTGTACCAACAGCATCTTCATATCCTCTATGAATGCATCAGGGCAACAAGGCCATCAGGAATTTACATAAAGCGAAGTAGCAAATAGGTCATGAATATCATTAATATTCAAAAAGCAGCACTTCAAAGAGTAGTAACTCAATGCCTCAGCATTAACTACATTTGACCATTCATATCTTCCCTCATTAACCACACTGCAAAGCATTATTTGCTGAAGGCTGTGTACTGCAGGCTGGTGGCAAGTGCATTAATACAGTTCTTTCAAGTTCCTCCTTGTGTTAAGTATAATGCAGCTACACAACTCCTAACAAGCCAAAAGACTGAGAAGACCCGCTGCCAGAATGTGTCAGCTCTGGTAATGCTGATGAAGCTCATAGCAATTTATGTACGACACTACTTCAGTTGTTCACTGTTGACTGGATAATTGACAGGCTTTTGTTGGTTGACTGCCAAGATTTCCCAGATTTCCCAAAAGACATGTCAAATTTGTCCAGCCAACCACTAAAAGACTTCACCAGTTTTGACAAGGATTGTTTCATTTTTTTACAAACAAAAACTTGTCTAGTATAATTTGAAAGATGCCATAACAACAGAAGAAAATCAATCTCTTAAGTTTATGAATTTCTTTAATAATCCTAGAGTATGGGCCTAATCTAAACCTTGTTTTACCAACAGTCGTGTTATTGTAAATCTTGCAGAACTACTTTATCAATCAATCAATCAATCAATTTATACACAGCTGACCTGAACCGACCCTAAACAGTCAGCAAACATCTACCAGATAATCTGTTGATAAAAACATTTTAGACTAGTAATACACTTGAATAACTTCTGATACCCCTTTGAAATTTGACAGGGGACTTTCAAATGGAATTGATTCTGAATTTTTGTACATAATGAGTATATTAATCTTTAGCCACACTGACATATAACCAATTACATTCAAGGCTAAAGCAAAATACAGAATATTTAAATAATAGTGAATTTAAGTTTATTTAAGACTACTGTTAAATTCAATACTTAATAAATAATTTTTAGCCATGCTAATGATGTAGCTATATGGATGGAAATGTCTGTCGGTCTGTTTGTCTGCTGGTCAACCAGACATTCATTGCTCCCAGACTATGAATCCTAATGATTTTGGGGATCTCCTGACTCGTCCTCTAGCACCACCATGAGGTTGACATTTGTGGTTTTGAGTGAAATGGGTCAACAACTATTGTATAAATTGTTATGAAGTTTGGTACAGACATTATGTTCCCCTCAGGATAAATCACTTTGGTGACCCATTAAAACACTAAACTAATAGGTGAACATGATAAACATTATACCTGCTAAACATCAGCATGTTAGCATTGCCATTGTGTTGCTAGCGTTATTTAGCTCAAACACTGCTGCGCTTAAGCACGGGCTCACACAGCCACTAACATGGCGGTAGACTCTTAGTCTTGTTCTGTCATGCATTCCTCAAACACTATGAATGCTTAATGATATTGTTAGCAGAGATCAAAAATTAAGTGGTGTCATCGTGATGCTAGAGCAAAGCACCACAAATGCAAACCTGTGTGATTGTATTCAAACCTATATTTCAATGATATATCTTAAAAAAACAGGCATGAAACACTATAAATCTAAGTTGACACAAACAAATCAAACAGAAAAACATGAGGGGGGAAGAGAACTGTGCTTTCACCGAACACAAAACTAATGTCAAATAGCTGAGGTTAGCACTAAAATGGTTGAGAGCACTGCCAATCCCTGATGAATCTTGAACACAGCTGTATCTGCCACTGCAGCATCAGCTTCACCAACTGCAGGCCTGACACACTTCATACAGATCACTTCACACAATATTCAGCCAAAATAAATCCCCTTTATGAACATTATGACTGTGATGGCCTCAATTGAAAGATCAAATAGAATATATTTTTTTATGTTCATGAAGCCCAAACCAAGCTTGGTGGCTTAACTATGTGTGTATGGGGAATTGACAGATTTCCGACAGCCGAAAGGCAATCTGGTTGCAGGTCTGTATTTTTGTTTATTGTCGCTGAAGAATGTGAGCTTACCACCACAGGCACAGATGTGGTGCTCTACAAGGACCCTTGAAAATACAACACATTCTTGTTTCAACACACTCAGGTGTAAACTAAGGGATCACCCTTCCCGAAAGCATGAAAAAAGATATTTGCATGTACCTTGTAACACTGGAGCCACCTGCTGCAGCTGAGCACTCTGAGTGTGTGAAGAACCTCCTCAGAGCTGATGCTAAATGCAGCTCCTCTGCATAGCAAACTAATTAAAAGGTAATACATTTAAAGTGATGTTAAAATTAACACAAATTCCTTAACAATGTGTGATAACAAATCAATCTCCACAGTGGTTTACAATATGAAACTCATAAGAATGTAAGATGAATTATTCAAAAACACTATTTTAGATTTCACAATGTCTGTTAATAATTCATCACATATCCTGCATATTTGAACATACCTGCATTTGTGTGGAGGTTTACATGCATATTTATAGTATCTTTTAATTCAAAAATTCAGAATTGAACACAGCAATCCTGCAAAAGACAAAAAAACAAAAACACACATTTTAAAAAATAGACAATAGATCCTTATTTGCCTGTGTCCTTTTAAACGTCATGCAATGAAATACTGTTTCAAAGATGGCAGCCAATTCCTAGAAGATGATAAAGTCATACGAAGTACTACAACAAATCTCCTCCCCTTTAATCTGATTGTTGATTGTGATCTTGATGGGTTCTTTTCCCCACAGGGAGAATTCTCCCACTGGTTATAACACAGTTAAACTCCTCACCTAGCCACTGGCTACCAGATCAAAGCAACATCCATTTCCAGGAAAACAGTCGAGCAGGGAAAAGGTTGGTTGCTATAGCAACTTATACCACCTCTTGTATGGTCTCACACTATAATTTTATTATTAGGACAGGAGCATATTAACTACATTAATCAACCTAAGCATTTGCTGGTACAGCAGCAACACCTGCTGTGATGATTGCAGATGGCAGCTGCAGGTTTTGTCTGTAATATCTGTAAATAAGAGATCACAGACAGTATGATTAATTCAAATTTACTGTGTATTAGCTATTAAAATCACTTGGACTGTACATACAGTATGGTTCAGTTCAGATTATCAATCTTTGAACATGAGATTTCTTCATGCATGTATGTATAAATCACATTTACTCTGCATATATGTCCTACTTCCGCTCCCAGGAGACTGAATTTCTATGGCACAGGAGGTGGCAACATCAAATATTCACTCTTGGATTTACAACACTCGGAATAAGAGCGTCCTTGAAAGTCTGACATCCCCTGTATAATTAAGTTGTCCGGATTAAAGCAGGGATGCAGCCTAATCAGCAGCAGGATACATTGATAAGCATTAAGCCACGAAGACAGAAATTATTAAAAACGATCAGAAGGTCCCATAATGCATCAATCCTCAAGAATGAGGTCAACCACTTTGGGTTTCCATTCAGTCAAATCCATTAAATATGTGGTTTTGACAGCTGTAGAAACCTGCATTGGCTTAGAATGGTGCATGTGCAGTACTGTGAGGAAGAAAGACAATACAAAATGTCCTTCATCCCTACAGTGTCATTGATTTTAGTCTATTTTAGCCATTTCTGGGAATGTAAAATAATATGTCTGTGTAATACAAAACAGCTCAGGATGTGCAGCTTCTTAAAGACTTGACATTTGTGGGTAACTTAAAATAGCTTCCATTTTTCAATCTCTCTTTTGAATATGAAGCTTCCTTACTATGTTTTTGTTGCTGTGCCTTGACATTTGTCCTTTCCCGTTTGGTAGACCCTCTTATTTACCGTCAATTTTGGCCTTTTAATAACTGACCACCCACCCAAATGTTCCTTTCAGTCTCATAGCAGCACTTTGGTACCTACAGTAGCACAGAAAAATCTTCTTGCACATTACTTTGAACAAACTGGCCATTAGTCATTGGCATTATTTGTCATAAGGTGGGTATGACTCAGAGAGGCAGTATTCCTATTTATTTTAACTGAGTACTCTGAAAATGAATACCGCAGATGTCACAATACACCATCACTATTTCCATCTTCTTTTCTTTTTTTTTCCCCCCATCACCACAGTCATGAAATGGAAATGTTCTACAATAATGTGCAGCAGAGCACAATGTTTGCAATGTCAAGGCAATGTGAATGTACTGTAAAATTCATCAGTTATTTATAAAGGGAAGTTGGAACATTGGAAAGATTTTAAATTTCTCCAGCTCTTTCCTCAACTGTCTTCCCCAGCATGCCTCTTGATGATATAATGTTGTAAGGACATGATTCATTTACAAACAGCGCTGGGTATAGTGTTTTCAGACATGTGGTGCTGCCTGTGTGTCTGTCTGTCTGTCTGTCCCTGTCTGCCTGTATTTATTCCCCTTGCACATCTCAATACCTGATCGCTGAGTGTTCGAGATAATGTAATTAATCATTACACAATCGTTAACACATCACTGGTTACTACGGTCTAATTACAGACTAACATATGAATTCCCATTAAGCAGAAAATGGTTTCTGTGTGCTTAAAAGCAAGGGATGTGGACAAGATTCATTTAGACTCAGGGGCTGGCTGTGCAAAGGATAATGCACTTCTTAATTTGTAATTCTATCTCGCAGTAAAAGCAACTTTGAGACCAAAAAGCAGAAGCTGATTATATAGAACAGAGAAACTGGTTTCACATCAGAGGCATGTAGGATTAAACTTTCATGGTTGGATGTTTGTTCCAGTTCTTGATGTTGCAATTTCTACATCACCTCTCTACTTCTATTTATGATAGCACTAAAAATGACATTCATACATAACATAAACACACTATAAATGTGTCAAACAGAAGAACCACATGTCCTAAAGTCTCTCAATCTCATTTCAATTGCCAACATTAAATATAGTGACATATTGATATTAACCTGGAGGCTAAATGTCTGTTTGCTTGATGAGCGTCAAGTGTGGAAGACAGAAAAACAGACAGACATAAACATGACGAGAAGAGCCTTTCAGTATTTTCTGCTGTGGGCACCCATTATAATTTGTGCCTTCAGTATTTCAGCACAGAACATTGATTAATGGAGAAACACCCATAGCCACCAGACTTAAATTTGAAGATTTCTTTGACATATGGTATATTTGTTCTACAGCAATCTGTAATGTGAGTAATAGTGGTAAATTAGTTGGAGAATTAGTTGGACAGATGGTGCATTTATAAATCTTTCACATGCCAAAAGCATGTATGTAGCATTTTGAAATTCAACTATATTAAACATGAAGGGAAGACCAAAATAATACATCCTCTTTTGAACAGTTTAACATTCAAATATCAACAAAGCTCCAGAGTTACAACATTAAATGTGAAACACACAGCGTGGTGGTTCATGTGGCATCTAACTGGCAACTACATCTTACTGTTAAAATAAATTACCTGAATATGTAAATTTAATCTTGTAGATATTATTTCACAAAGATCCTTGCCAGGACAGCATTATTAATAAAATGTCAAACAGTGTACTGTTTAATTAGGTCCGGAACATACTTCAAGGACCATCGTGCCATTGTTATCTTTTAGGTGAAGACCCAATGCTCTTGAATATACTTGCAGATGAATTAAAAACCCTACAAGTGCTCTGTATCTTTACATATGAGCTTCTGGTTCACTGAGCTTTTGCTAAATGTGCCCAAAATAAGGATGTCTTGATCCATGCCAAAATTGCGACTCCTCTGTCTGTCCGTTGCAGCTGTTTCTCATCTTCACCCATCCTGCAGAGAAAGCATCCTGAATCCTAATATGTGTCGAACTGAAGATGCAATGCAGTGACTCAGCTGTTGTTAAAACTTTTTAAGTCCCAATAATTGAAAGAGAATACATGAACCCACTAATCTCAAACTAGGCTTGCATTCTTGTGTATGCAAGAATGCCTTGAGTGCCACATGAAGATGCTTAATGGTGTATTTTGCTTGTATGTCCTTTTTTCTGTTTTGCATTTCAGCAGTGTAATTAGTAACAAGAATTTGAGGGTCAAACAAAGATTTGTCTCCACTTAACATGACTTAATTGTTTGATTTTCACTGATTATGTTATCTATTTGAAAGCTGCGCTTGTGTAGTGACAAACAAATAATTATCACCTGACTCGACAGTCCCCCTCAGCTATATAAAGCGTTTTAGTGTCTTTCAGCTCATTGTTTTGGTTTTATCCTGCAACTGTCACCTCTCTCTTCAACCTTGTTTCCAACAGCAGCAGCAGGCAGTTGTGCTCTCCCTACCCAGCTCCAAACAGCCACAGTTAGTGACAAGCTGGTGAACATAGTGGAGCATTTAGCGGCTAGAGAGACAGATATTTCCCTCAGGGGTTGTTCGAGACCAAAAACAGAGCTAAAAGAGAGCGAATATTGTACTGGCCAGGTGGCGAAAAACATGACCCCAAATGAATGCTAATGTTGCTCCATAACTGCTGGATGTGTAAATAAGCAACTGTTTGCCAACACATTTGCCTAATCAACTTGATAAGGTTAATTTATGTAAATGTTACAGCTTGTTGCTCTTTCTCCAATTGGCCGTCAATTATTGCATTATAATTCCTAAGATTTTAATCCTGGCATTTTATTAATATAGGGTCCGCCGGGGGCAGCAAACACACCTGGAGTGGCTACTCTGCCAGAATTGTAACAGAAGTTACATATTTGTATACAGTGCAACTGTAGGCTGCGCATCATTGTTTTAATAAAGACGACAGTTAACAGTGTCACCTGCTTTTGTCTTCTGCATCACGTCTAAAATGTACATCCATCATTTCCTGTGAATCCCATGTGCATGGATAGTAAATTTGAATCCAGCAGCAAGGCGGACTCCGCCAGTAACAATGAAGCTACAATATTGAGAGGCAATTATAGTGTGCAAATACACAGAACGGCTTTTGCTGAAAAAAGATGACAGCCATAAATAGTATCAATTAATGACAAACCTAAATATGTTGTAACATTGTCATGCAATAAACCAAAATTGACCTTGAAACGCCTTCAGATATGCCAGCCAGAATTTACATGATTATGGAGTTTTATAATGGCATGACCCCTCTGCAAATGCCATGGTGGAACTGTATTACTGTGACTCTGCTGTACACTTCCACTCTGGTTAGTGGACTTACATCAATCCTGCTTTGAGCTGTAATGATCTGTGTGACCAAATGATGAGTGTAGAGGGACAGCAATGTGGTTACGCAACACAATGCTGCTTGCACAAGTGTCATCTTGAACTTATCTCACACGGGTAGGGGGACACATAGTGTTAATTAGCTTGAAAAAACAGAACAGTTTTTTTCCCCAATTCCTTCATCTTTTACAAGCTTGCTAAAAATAGTCCCTGCAGTATGATCGAGGGGATGTTTTAATTGCAACAGCATACACTTTAATTACTGGAATTTCTCCTTTGCAAATGTTTATTTCTGTTGAACTTTTGAACTGAGTAGCCAAGACGCATAATATCATTATTACCGTTGTTTGTGCTCAACCTCCTCCCTTTAATGTGCCTTCTGGTTATGATGGATCTTTTCATGGACCAATTGCTCTTGTTTCTATGGATAGCACAAATTAACTAAATCCATCATGAGAAAGCAAGTCTTGCTCAGCACATGTTCAGCATCCCACTGCTATGTCATGTCAAATGCTTCAATAGAATATCAGTGCCCCTGGTTAGATGGTCCTATCATATATTTCTCTATCCATGGCAGACTATAGCCTGAGTAATAGTGCATGACATTCTTTCCAAGCATTTGACAAGGACAAAAATACAACACTATTAATCCAAATCCAGCCAAACCCCACTGTGTTCTTGAGGTAAAAAGGTTTATCCTCTAATAAATGAGGAACCAAGTGGAAAATCTTGAACTTGGTAAAGTTAATAAAGGTCTATCAATAGCAGCAAAGACAAGTGCTGAATGCAAACACTCCCTATCAGTCGCGTCCCTGCAGCAGTTGGTTTAGCAGAGTGTGTGTGTTTGGAATCTTAAAGGCAAGGATCCAGACACACTATTGGATGCCACCGAAGGGGTCAGAAGGAAGCACTGAGAGGGAGTGATACAGAAACATTCAGTGCACTGTCAGTAGTTAGTGCTATCACCTTGCAAAAAACTGTGATGGGGATCATTTGTCGTCACTCTGCAGGGAAAATCATTTGCATGTATCTGGTTAACCCGCATTTGTTTCCCTAACTTGTGAACATCAAGAATCCAACTCGATGAAATCTATGAAGTGGATTTTTTCTGTGACAAGTAGTAGCAGTTGTGTTGCATCAGTGCTTAAAGAATACGGATTTGTCTGTTTCATACAATAAGCTAAATTAAGGAATTAGAGCACACAGACAGTAGTATCTCTATGTTAAGATAACTTAAGAAATGTTGATGCAAGTTTAGCCTACATTCAGACTGCGCTGGATTAGCTTCCAGACTGAGAAAAGCAAAAGAATTGAAATGCAAATAAGACGGGGATTACTGAGAGAGCATTCACTCTACCAGAGCCTCCTCCATTAACGGGTGAAATACTGGTCACATTTGAAAATAGTGTCTAAGCCTAATGATTATTCTCTATATACTTACTTTTGTTTATAGCAAGTTAATAACTGACATGAACAAATAAGAGAACGTTTAGTACCTTGCTTGCTAGATTACTAGAATACAATAAAACAACAACGTAATGATCCAATCTAAGCCGATAATCATTCCCATTACTCCACACTCTAAAAGTAGTGCGCTGTGGCAGGCCGTCCTTATTCCCTGAACATTTTTTCTCTTGTAAGTGTCAACCTGAAAACATAATAGAGCTGACAACAACATCAGTGAGAGAGAGGCAACGTTTTCTCCCTACATGGATAAAGGATCTATTTGGCTATCCAATGAGTTGCATTTCAATCCAAAGAAAATGGTGCTAAATGAGAAACTGAATCATCTCAACTTCAAAAGCATGCTTCCTGCATACCCAGAAGTGTGAAATTTGTAGCTGCAGGGATGGCACTGACTTGAAAGTGCCCAAATGTGAATTCTCCTGTATAGTTTTTCAGATCAGTGGAGAATAGGAGAGGTATTTACTGACTCTTCTCTACCTTATTACAATATACTTACTGCCCTTGAATGTGTTGCTGTGTCTTTTGTTGGGTCTGCAAATTAATTATATCACTGGAAACATTATGTAATGACAAAAAGTAAAACATATGCTTGTGTAATATGTTATTCTAAGCTTAACTGCTTTACTGTTTTCCCACTCTTCATCTGAACATGGTGATGTACACCTTGCATTTAGATTAATGTGAATAATATGAAAATATTCTACAAAAATATCAAGGATCCATGGTACTATTTCATCATTGTAGTCAGACATAATGTGCAGTTTCCTAAGTAGAGAGTGCCCTCTGCTGGCAAACTGTAATCACGACGACATCGCTCTATCTATTCATTCCCTTCTCATTCATCCTGATCAGGGAGCAGTGGCAATAAAAAATGTCCCCTTTCCCAGCAGCTTCCTCCAGCTCCTCCCGGGGGATTATCAAGCGCTCCCACGCAAGCTGACAGACGTGGTATTGATTGAATTTGTCTTTCCTACTGCTCATTTCCTTTCCTCCCTGTATGCCACGTGTCTGCCAAGTGACTTGAAGGAAGTAGAGGGAAGGAGACAGAAGTGAAGAGAATTAGGGCAGTATTTTACGGATATTATCAAACATTTTAATATTATCTATGTCCATTACTGAAGTGGTCCTGATGTAAATCTTCAGTCCAAAAACTGATAATAAAATCAAGTATTCCAAATTTCTTTTTTTTTACGTTTTCTACTTTGCATTGTACTGAGTCAATAAAGAGATATGAAGTGGATGGGACATATAGGTCGTATACCTTTAGGCCTCACACTTTAATTCTCTAAGTGGGAACGTTCAGATGATCAGACTGGATACTCAGCTTTGAGGATTGCTAGTTGTGTCTCGGTATGAAAAATAAATTGCCTTTCCTTCGGACAATGTCTCCTAGTAGGAGACCTTGAAGCTGTTTTTGTCTCCTATTAGGACAGCTGGCAAGATGGAAGCACTAACATCGGTTTCTGGGTCACAAAGGGGGAGGTGGGGAGGGAAAGGAGAAACATTTGAAAGGAAACACAACACACCTGTAGTCTCTCCAGTGTGTCCTAACCCCAAGGTGTCAGCCAAGCTTCTTCTTCAGGGAGTAACAAGGATATCCTGCTTACGGATGTTCCCAAACCTGGATATGACAGTCAGCAAAACATAAACAATGTTTTTTTTCAAATTTGGTTCATTGTTATGCATTTCAAAGCCTATGAATAATAAATATGAATGTCCATCAACTAAAGATTTATTTTGTCTTGCTTTTCTGAAAAGACCAAAGTGGTCTTTTTGTACGTTTTCGTTCTACAAACATATTTATATTACTTGTATTATTTCTAAAGCATTCAATAGTTGGTAGATTTCCTTCATTCCAGGCAGCCATTGGTTCCCATCCATGTCAATACACCATGAAAATCAATCAAATCAAAAATCAACTTGCAAAGTTTTGCCTGAGCTGGGCACTTTATCATAGTGAACACCAGTATATCTTGTTTTAATTTCAGTCAAAGTCATTTTCACCTCGTGTGGATGTGGTAGTGTATTTGATACAGCCGACTCCCTTGAAAAATCTACTGCTGATTTATGGTGAGTTTTGATGGGAGGCACCTCAGACCTTGGGCTGTCGAGCTGCATTGCATTCCCAAGTTATATTGTCAACAAAATAACAGCCCAAAAACATACAATAAACAAACATGATGTGACTTTGACAGCTCTTCACAATAAAAACGGATCCGTTCAGCAAACCACTTTTGCTGTTCTATTCTTACACTACTTCATGTTTATACAAGGTGATAGAATATCTTAACAATAACGTGTCAAAGAAAAAAGTCTGACAATTTCTTTCTACCTCAAAAATACAGATAAAAAAAATACAAACAGAGACATCTGTGAACATCCCTAATCCTGCTGCAGTGGTGGAATGAGAGACGGACAGATGACCTCCAGAGCAAAGTCATCTTGTAACGGCTTGGCGGAGTCAAACATGTAACATCCACTCTATCCCAGTGTGAAAGGATTAATTTCCCAGAGTCAGTGGGGCTGTGACCAGTATGTCACTGGGTATGCTCTGACAGTTTCAGAGGTAGTGCTTACAATTTTGCTTGATCTGGTATGTAAATCATGTTTTGCATTAAGGGTTGTCACAAAAAAACTGTGACAGGAGAATGTACTTAATGTCATAAATGCTGTTATACATTATATTTCTGTGAAGCCTTTAACATTTAAAATCTTTTGAGCCTCTACTGTCATTTTGAGGTTATATAGTACTGAATTAAGTCCACCCTGTGAGTAAATAAACATCTTTAAAAATAATGCCATACATAAGCTGCTACTGCTACTGTGATTGAAAAGCAGCTGAAAACTATACATATCTATATAAGATATATAATATATATGACAAAAATCAACTGTTATATAATTGTATAATTACTGTGCTTTCAATCAAACTTTATTTGACTGTTTCCAATGACACCGCTTTGATTTTCCATTGTGTGAAAAAATTAAATCTTTTAAACTTGAAAAAAGTGTTATTTGTGAAGCGTATAAAAAAGTGGTAGTCATAAAAGGCAAGCCAGACAAAGTCACCTATACAGCTCCAACAGGGCTTTGAAATAGGCCCACCAATAAAAAAAAAACCTCATGGGAGCCATAATTGTTGAATGATTTTTTTCTTCATACATTTGTAGTGATTGTCACACCAGTCTTCAAAGAAAAGCTGTTCAAAATGTATGAGTAACTTCAGCACCAATTTGTCTTAGAACATGAAAAGAATACTCCAATACACTGTGTTTCAGAAACATGGTTGGAAGAAAAACAAATGCAAAAAACGTATTGTGGAACAAAATGTATTCACCTCAGCTCCTATTTCCATCCAAGTCTGCCAGAATAAAGCAGATGAGTCTGCCTCAGCTTTGTATTAGGTACAGATGCTTCGCTGAAATAGCTTCGCTCAATATGCTGTGAATTACCCCCCCCCCCCTTCTTTGGTATTAAAATGTGACAGAGGATTTTAATCCTTTCTTTATCAAATAACGGATTCTACTGTAAGTAGTGTGGAGAAGCCACAATACCAAAGAAAAAACCATAGAAATCTGTTTCATTCAACATTCTCATCAGTTGAAAAGATTGACCTTTGACGTGCAAAGCAGGCAGCAATCTAATAAAACTAGAAACAGACGCACTGACCTCTGAGGAGACCATCGTGCATGAGTGGATGTGATTAAGTATGATGCAAAACATTGTTTCTCTTAACTCATCCTTCAAAGATCCTAGAAGGCATAAGCAAATTCTTGCAGGACATTTCAAATTAAAGTAAATTCAGAAAAGAAAATACATTCCAATTATCTACTGTATGTTATGATATCATACCACAACCTTAACCAGGACAGTGAGGAGTTTAATACTTTTTAATTTGCATTATTTTCACAAAAATGTCATGAAATGTCTCACATTTTGGCAAAAACATTTAAGAAATGTATTTTGAACAAACATGTACAAAAAGTCAATGGTGGGTGGGGATAAAGGAACATGTTTCTATCTCCTCAATTGACTTTTTTCTATGCTTTGCATATGCTCATAACAAACTAAAGATTGCCCAGAAGCCAAAGTGCCTACATAGTTTGCATTGCAGTCCGAGTTTGCTGTGATTTATTGTGGCTCTTGGGGGTCAGAGAATCATTACAGAGTGTTGTAGATTTTGCAGTGCAGGTACGACAGCTTCTCAGGTCTGCTTTTCCTCAGCATGGGAAACCACTCCTGATGGCTAAGCTCTACGACCCTGTAGCCTGCCAACTTCAACTGCCTCCTCTTCATGGCATGAAGGCCCAACAACTGCTGTGAATGGTAGCAGTAGTGGTTCCTGCTGGAGACCTGGATAGCAAGTTTGACAGTGCCTTTGGGGTCTTGAAGGGCTGCGCCTCGGCTACTGGGTTTGATAAGAGTTTCTGTAAGGTCACTGGTCAGGTCTAGGCCTGTGTCAAACAATCTCCCACCATCAGGCTCTACTCTGTGAAGAGATGTAGGCTTAACTGTAGATGAGGTTAAAGGTTCCGTGGGCTTTTTGGTATTTGTTATCTGTGCAAAAAGTTCCTCAGTTATAGTGACTCCTATATTCATTCTCCCCCAACCCTGATGGGAAGGAACTTTGTCTGAAGTGCTCTGTGGATATGATGTGGCTGTGTGGGGTGCTGGGTTCACAGGTACAGGCTGTCCAGTGGAGTCAAGATGTACTTCCAGGTCGATGGAGCGAGTGTGAGGCAGAATCATTCTCTTACATACAAACGTCTCTCCTCCAAGCAGATCTTGCAGAGCAGATTCGGCCTCCTGAACCTCTGGTTTCTGGCACACATCTGATTGAGCAAACTTCCACAGCATCTTTACCACCTCCTCTCTCAGTTCACAGCCTAGCCGTGGGCCATTCCACTGAGGCAACTCCTGAGCCACAGCTCCATCTAAAGTGAACAAGTCTTTTTTCAGCTCCAGCTGTCTGGATTTCAGTGCTAAGTTGACAAAGTCAGGACTCAAAGCTAATGCAATTAGGTCCTCTGGGAACTGAGCGACAAAGGCCAGGCCTAGAAGACCGGTAAGCAGATGCTCTGGGTATCGTTGGAATTCAGCTTTCCGCTGTCTCAGGGACTCTGTAAGGCTCGGATAGAGGCTTGGACTCTGAACTGGGAGAAACCCTAATGTGCCAAAGGCCCACAGCAGTTTGCATGAGTCTTTACTCCTGCAGTGTGGCACCAGCGAGGGAACTCTCTCAGCAATTGCCATTAGAACGTTATCATTGCGGTAATGCAGCGCTGAACAGGCCAGTGACACATGCATCAACCCCTTAACACCCATCCTGTGGGCCCGTCGAGGAACTTCCTGTGCCATGGCCTCCAGCCACGCCCTGTGACACAGGTAGCTGAAACGCAGGAATTTCAGCACATTCACCATGGCAAAGTCACTCATCTCATCTACAAATGAGTGTGCCTTGTCAACAATGCGAGTCACTGCACCCTCAGATATTTTAGTCTGGGATTTAAAGATCCCCAAGCATACAGTACCAACCTCCTCAGGGTGCAGTTGCTGTAAATGACGCATGAGAAGCTGTTCTACAGGATGGATCAAGTCTTTTGGGCACTGCCTACCCTCTCCCATTATATACAATAGTAGCACCAGCTCAGGGACCCCCATCACCCCCAGATACAGACGGACTGAATCATAGAGGTGCTGTAAGAACTGAGGGACCTGCCTTCCAATACAGCGCCACAAGTCAGCAGCTAACAGCAACTGGTGTAAACTCATCTGGCTGGCCCGGCGGTTCAGCTCACCCTCATACAGCCCGAGTACAGTGTGGGCTGAGGGCATGTCCAGCCACACAAACGACTGCAGCACCTCCAGCAGCTGAGGTTCAGTAAAGAGGCAAAGGTGTTCCACAGAATATCGGAGGAGCATGATGAAGCGTTGGTCACTCTTCACTAGAGACATCTTATCTGGGTGCAAGTGGCTGAGCTCCACAAGAAACTGAGCCACATCAGATGGTTTCATGCTACCCTTCAAGACAGTCACTTTTTGGAGCAGCGGCAAGGCCTCCTCCCATTCAATAGGGTGAGGCCGCTGGGTGAGGTTAAGGGTCATGGAGGTATACCCTGGCCGGCATTTGAGGAAGGCACGTGTATCTACTTTAACATCTGGCGGTATGGGTTTTTTGTGGTACGGTGATACTGATGGGATCTCGGGTTCGGGGCCTTTGTTGAAAGCTAAGTCAAGAAGTGTATTTTTTGAGCTGGAGAGATGCCGCGAGCAACTCACACTATAGCGGTTGCTCTGTTGCCAGAAGGAAGGTGCGAGAGTGGAGAGACATCGTTCATATTCATCATTATCTGTTTGACTCCGGGAGGTTGTAGAGTTCCACACACTGTGATGATATGAGGAGGGGTTGTAATACAGCCTGTATCCTCCTTGGAGAGAGGCCTTCTGGTGCTGCAATACTCCTTTCTTCCCCTCCTGATCATCAGTCTCATCCTCTTGTTTGTCTTGTACGTGTTGAGCCTGGGTAAATTCCTTTCTCAAGCCTGGGAGGTAGCGCAGCCTGGGCACCCGTCGACAAAGCACACAGGCAGCCATCAATCTGCCAGACTAAATAGAGAAAGGCATGATTTTAAAAGACAGCTATCAAACTCCAAAATGAAAGTGCTGAGTCAACCAAACATGCAATTCCCAATGTGCCATAACAGGCAGTGATTTATTACATAAGGCTTTATAATGTTCTTTTGGGATTGTTTAATCTGTACAATATTTTCACCTCTAACTTGGTCTGGGATGTGAGAGGCCAAGAAAACGGTACTTCTAATGGAGGGTGAAAGGTAGATGTGGAAATAATAAAAGGTCCAGAAGAAGTGTACAAAGGTATTCTGAATGTGTATAGGAATATTCAAATCCAGGTGAGTGCAAATAAGCTGGTGGTTGTACACTTTAGCTGACATTTATGGACCATTACTAAAACCTTAGTCTGCCAAAGATGATAACTGGCACAAATATCCATCTAACTGTGAATTTGTCATGTGAGGCCATTCACTCAGCATCTACTGAAAGGTCAAATATATTCTTTGCCGAGCACAGTATAAACTAAGTGAATAATTAACTTCCCTTAATGAAAACCATGTTTAAAGGACAGTAAACATTAAGTTCAGCTTGCTAACATACAGTTTTATGTACAACACTGCTTACAAACAACTGTTAAGAGTATTTCCTCCCTAAAACACAGACTCCCTGTTGTTTGAGTGGATGAAGGGACAGCCACATTTTAGAATGGCAGCAGGTAACTTATCGTTATTTTAGGCTTAAGTTGCTAGCTGTCCACAAAATAAATTCTAAAACAAATCACATTATACACATCTATATATCCGGTAAATACGTCGTTAAACTCACCTATACCTCTCTAGCATCGATACGGGGCTGTTATTAACAGTCTGAACATGTAAAAAAAAATACCCTTATAGATTTGTGAGGAGAGGAAGCGTTAAATCTACTGACATGCTACTATAGACGTGCTTCGATTACACCGGAACTCAAGTATTTCAACCTTCAAAATAAAACACCGAGACATTGTTAGCTCAACGATGTAACCATCGATGTACTAAAAACAAGTTAAGACATCGTGCTGGAATCTACAGAATGTAATAATGTATCAGAATATCCGGTATCACCATTAAGTTATGTAATAAATGTATGTAAAGTATCGTGTCGGACTTGTGGTAATACATTATTGTGGAAGGTTGATGTGGCTTCCGTGGAAAGCCGCCATAACTGAACAGAGTATGACCTACGGCAACTGGGTAGGTTTAAACGTCTGGACGACGAAACGCAATTTAAAAGCACTGCCATGAAAACCAATTCAGTATACCACCACCAGTTACACTATAGCTTAATAAGATTGACCCGCCCTATTATTGTGATTTAATTTTAATTTTTTTTTTCCTATATACAGGTCACTGAAAAGTCAAGTCAAGCTCATTTTCCTTTTATAGCCAGTAAAGCACATTGAGAGAATATTCTTACTACAAACAAATGTTTTAACAGGTTTTAAGACTTTTAACAAACATTTGGTTAATATAATTGTTAAAACTAAAACATAAAAAATGTGATAACTGAAAGAACTTAAATATATCATGACTTAATCATGTAAAGTACTTAGTATACCATTATAACAGCAAAACAGTACTTTTACATACTACTTAATTGCCAGCAATTATATATAAATTATGGTAAATCGTTCTGTAACCGAACACTTTTTTTTACTAAAAACATAACTTTTGCCTGATTGTTCTTTGTTCCTTAGGTATGTTCTGAAGCTGAATAATACTGGAATATTTCAATTGAAGAAATCCCTTTCAGTTCACCCAACTGAAAAGCATATTCAAATTACCTTAGCGCATATATTGATTTTGGAGTTGTGTTTCCTTGCAAACACACTTAATGAATACATTTTTAGCTTCTAGAATTTAGATTTTGGTGAAACAGTTTTATTCTTTTTGAACAAAAATGATTAAAACTAAATACTGGGTTGTTACTGAAAGTAAACACTTGAAAGAAGAGCTACTGTGATTTAACGTAAAATATAAAGACAAGTCTTAATAATTAAATTCGTTATGAGTAGGCCTGAATTCATTACCAACTCTGGCTCAAAGTACAGGTGTAATTAATACATTTAATGATGGCTGAATTCCATTTAGCTGCTTCAGTTTCAGGGTCCTGGTATGGTGCATGTTTGTTCACTGTCACACTGTCATGGCTTACAGGGAAACTTTGGCAATGTACAACAATCAGTGATCATTAATGAGCACATAAATGTTTTAATCCTCTCTACAAAAATCATAATCCACTTTTTTTTTACACTCTTTGTGCTGATACAGTACAATTTCTGCAAACTGTTTCCAACTGCATTGGGAAGCAACAGCTGAGGGCAACCTACACTGTTTTAAACCTACGTCTGCTGTATCTGTTGTACTCGTCCCCTTTTTGTCTATTTTTAATAATATTTGCTTTTTTGAGCTATGGTTTGTTTTGTTTTGAAGATGAGGATGGGAACAGAAATCTTGCCATATAATCGTCTTTGCATTCATAATTTCAAATCTGATATACTTTATTTTGCCCTGCATTTTATGTCCACAATTTTTAGACTGAATTAATCTCATTGATAGGTCAGACATTAAAAACAATTTGTTTAATATGTTGAAAGATATGCACACTCTAGAAATTAGTTTTCAACTGTGATTTCCCTCCCTGTGGACCAATTATGTCCCTCTGCCTTTTTGATCATGTAACATTTAGATACACTCTTCACATGATTAATTTAAATGAACAACATTTGTGTGTGTTCCTCAACTGATTTACAACATATGCCTTTTTAACTCCTGTGCTTACAAAAAAAAATACTGTGGTAAATAAACCTTTAACAGCACCATTCAACACTTAAAACATTCAATGTTATGTCATTGCCACCTCCTCAGTATACTACTATTTTACATGGCTTTCACCCTCAGACTAAACTGAAGTAAAGCGTAACTACGTGTCATATAAATGCATCACAGCTGATTTAGGAATTTCACCTCTTTAGAATAACATGTTTAATATTATATCCACATCTATTTACCGTTTCTTTTAATTTAGCAGTCACTTTATTTTGTCATTTTTAAACAAAACACAAAAATAGTAGTTTATACATTTAAATTGCAGTACTTTTAAACATTGTTCTGTCTTGCATCAGTGTGAGCAGGAGGACAACTTCAAATGCTGTGCCTCCATTGTGTGACTTCACACATGACTGAATCTAGAGGTGAAAGGTGAACTCCCCGCATTTCTGCTTTAAGGAGGAACACTCCTCAAGCCCTTTCAGTGGGAGGAGCCTTGGCAACAGACACTTCAGACAATGTTGCTGGCAGTTACATTCATTTTTAAATCTTTGCTTACATCAGTAAGTATTTCTAACCTGTGCATCAAGATATTTCATTCTGATGCTAAAAACAGCCTATTGTTTAATAAAATGGCCAGAATACAAAATATGTGGGCTTGGGTTAAGAGAGTAATTTGTGATTTCAATGTAACACAAATTCTGGCCGCAATAAACTTGCACTGGCTTTTTAATTTTATTTATGACATTATACTGTAGAATACGTTTAGTTGTGAAATGTTGATACAGATTATAATAATGATGATCCAAAATCAAATTATAATAAAGAAATATATGTGTTTAAATAGGATGTAGCTAATTTTGTGTGTACTATTAAAATCTTATACAAATACTGATGATATTGTTTGCAGTTGATATGCTGCAATGAACATGTATATGTATAGCAATTAATGAATATTGAAATATTCTCATGATAACTGGTATTACTATAGCTTAAAATTGAATCATTTCACCTGCCTCCATGTGTCTGTACCCACAAACATTACAACATTCAATATATATATTTATTTTGTAGGAAAGTTGTAGGATTGACTTCTGGTCAAGTTTTCATTTGTTCCTCTTTCAAGGTGTATCGTTAACATTCTGACCCTCTTACATTATTGCCAGTGTAGAGACTTCTGGTTTGTATTTCTAGTTAATTATAATTGAATATCAAATGGCAAAAAAAACTTTTCAACAGCAGGTTATATGAGCGAAGACATCCATTTATTTTTGTATTATCAGGTTTCAAAAAACTCTGCCTAAATGCTATGATTATACTGCAGTTAATCATTTTAATTCAGGTACATCAAGCCAACAATTATGTTTCATATGTGAGGCATCTTTGCAACTCTTATCTCGTAAGAATAATTGATAATTAATGAATTCAATTTAGTTGTCTATTACAATACAAAGAGCTCAACTATTGTGCAGCCAGTACACCCGAAAATGCATGTCATTATAGATAATCCTGTTGGAGAGATAATAACTTTTAAATGGTAAACAGAATTAAGTACCAGCCATAATGTTGGTGTGGAACAAATTGATTTGAGTAAATGATTTTTCGTTAGAATGACATGATACATTTATTTTTACTGTTCAGTCATATTCATAAGTCATTTTTGTCTTAACATGACGCAGAAAAACATCAACAAAATCAGGTTACAAAACTTTATGGGTGGTGACTTGTGCAACTGTTGTGTTGATGTTGCTTGTATTTATTTCCTTGTTTTGTTTTTTTGTTTTTTTCTTCCTAATGAGGAATATGTTGGTACTTTTCATATTTAATTACCTCTGCATGTTTATCAACAGTTTAAATCTAAGTGGTGAAACCTGAGAGTCGCGCTTGGAGAGGAAGTAGTTGATTTATGCTAATGAAGGAGTTGGGGTTTAGCTACGCTGGCTGGGAGCCGCCCTTCATTCACCACATGGTTAAACCTAGAGTCTACTCGCGCCACTTTCGCAATCTTACTACGATTCCCAAACTCCGTGCATATCATAATAATAGCACATGGTTGTGTTTTTTTTGATTATACGTCCTAGCTGCTGCTCAATTTGTGAAGTCTTTTTCTTTTCTCAGTTTTGCAGATACCGCTGAAACAGTGTGAGCAAACGGTAAGTCCGTACAAGTGAGTGAAGATGGTGGATTTTTAGGAGCTAGTGTCTTATTACGCGCATGTTATTGGCAAGAAACCTGTTGTTAGCCTTTTCGGGAGATGCGGTAAACGTCAAGAAAGTGAAATGCTCGGCAGTGTGTGCGATACCGGAGCCACACTTAAACGATTACATCAGAGAAAAACGTTTTAATCGTCAGTTTCCGCATTTGAAAACAATGTTGTAAGGGGCGCATGGCAACCTATCCTCCATGGTTGGAGAATGAGGGAGATTTGAAAAGCATGTGTTGCTGCTGCACCTCAAGTCTTCGGGGAAGTGACACTCAGTCGTGAAAATTATGCCTTACACATTTAAGTTGTAGCTGCAAGTTATAGCATCATATACTCCTGTTGTCGGCCACATGTTGATAGGATTTTAGGTTTTCAGCCGATTTGTGCGCTGTGGTGTACACTTAAAAGTGCTTCCAGAACAAAGCAGCAGCACATGGGGTTGCAGCAGGCCGCGCGCCTTTGCTATCCGCGAGCTGTTGAGTTAGCTAACGGCTAGCTGCTAACGCTAACACACCGACGAGAAGATTTCGTTAAGTTACATTATTGCCATTGGGTTGTCTGACCATATTATTTATACTTAAGTGGAAATAGCAGGGTTCACAAGCAGTCGGGAACATACACTGGTATTTAATTGTGTTAGCATGTATTAGTTAGTTGTACCAAAGCAGCTAAGTTGGCTAAGAGAAAGCAATGCTCTGGAGTGGATTGAGGGTGTTAGCCAACCATAGCCTGTGCATTCACATTACTTTGTGCGTCTTTTAAGCTATTTTCACAGATGCCATGTTTTATTACAACCGATCTATGGCATTATGCATATTTACCGGATAGCAATATTTCTGAAAACTAACCGCACACGCAGATTACACGCGCTAGCGTGTTAGGCTAGCACATGCTTGCATTGGACTGTTTTGATGGAGTCCTCGGGTACTACTAGCTTGTTGTGTGCTGGATTCTGACTTAAGTTTGCAGTAGCTCGCATCATACGCTTGGTGCGCCTAGTCATAATGAGCGCACACTTCACGTGCACCTGATTTCAGTGTTAAGTGCACATATATTTGAATGTGGTCGATTTAGTTACACTTATGTTGTGTTATCCAACCAGTGGAAGTAGATTTATAAAACGCTCAAAATGCGGACTCCTGGGCGCCATGTTAGCGCGTGGGGGAGGGGTGCAACAATGTGACTGGAGCGCAAGTGTTGCTATCCTCTAGCAGTCCTGGTTCAGACTCAGATTTCCCATTAACTTTGTTATTGAAGACATGTGGACGTTTCTTTTGTGTTTGTTCTTTCATGAATGCGCCTAGTAACGCCTAGTTTCTGGATTCTCACCTAGACCCCTATCTGCATCAAAATACACTGTAATAGGCAATTAGGCGCGTTGGAAGATGCATCAATCCCCGGAATATTAGGGCTCTGTGAAAGGATGAATGTGCAAAAAGATCTCTTAACAAGTTGGTGTGCCATCTAAAGTTGTTGCAATTGTAATGTTCCAAGTTTAGTGATGAAATGTACTATGTGCAAAAAAAATTATCAGAAAATGGCTTATATGGATTTATAAATCAGATAATGGAGTCTTGAGTTAGGTAGTTACGAGCAAGAAAGTTGGGTGTTTCATATATGTGCCTCAAAAACTGATCAGTTCAATGGTTTGCTTTTTTTTGAGAAATCTTGCAAGATAACAAACAGAACCTCCTTGGTGGAGGTTGTAAAACAAGTCTAACATAAGGGTCATTGTGGTTGGAGGTAACTGTTGGTTGAGTGAACTGTTAAATCATACAAAGCACTCGTTGCTAAATGCTGGCAATTTGAAAGTGTGGTTAAGTGATTGACCAATTTAACAAATAATGAATCTACAATCATTTTAATGAATTACTAATCTTTTATCAGACAAAGCATGAATTTCTCTGGTTGCAGTTTGTCAAATGTGAAGATGTGCTGCTTGTCCCAGTTTTTTTATATAATTGTAAATGCAGTGCCTGTCAGTTTTGAACTGTTTGTCCAAGAAAGCAAATACCTTAAAGGCATCACCTGGACTTTTTAAATGTATTTTGTAGACTATACTAAAAATTATTAACTAAACATAATGAACATAATTGATTTCAGCCCTGAATTGAAGTTGCTGACATACTGTTGATGCCATGTCTCATTTATGCTTGCAGGCCCCATGTGCACGTCTGTAGCTCCTCTGGAAAGCCCTTCATTGTGGATTTAAAGGCATCCTAATTCATTCTTGAATGAAAACTCCCCATGAACAGTTTGAAGTCACTGTAGTGTCAAAGTGCTTACAGTGCAGGTAGTTTTATAAAATCTACTGCAGTGAAGGCACTTTCAGCACTATTCTGATAATGGTAACTAAAGGAGCCGGCTTATTCAAAGACACGATTGGTTTGTCAGTCCAGGATAGAGTGAATCCAAATGCACATGTGAATACACATCTGGCAGGACATCATCTCCATCCTGCTGTGAGGTTCGGTGTCCCGCTGCTCCCGAATGAAGCAACTCTGTCTGGTGCGAGGCCCCTCGTATCAAACGTCATGCATCCCGTCGCCGTTAATGACATTTCATAATTCAGCAGTGCATGAAATCTCTGTTGCTGAGTGAGATCTATTATCTTTTTAGTAAATAACTACCATGAAAAATAGACCAAATAATGTGAAGTTGAACTGTGTTTTGTTTTTATGCAAATGATGACAAATAATGACAAATATTGTTAAATGGGTATTCGGTATAACTTGCCTTGCGTGCCTCCTACTAGTGCTTATGCTAAGGTGCATCTAGTGCAGATAGTGAAGTAGACTAGCACCTACTGCCCTAAGTGCTCCTTCTGGCATAAGGGGCTGGGACTCTCATCTGCTGTGTGTGTGTGTGTGTGTGTGTGTGTGTGTGTGTGTGTGTGTGTGTGTGTGTGTGTGTGTGTGTGTGTGTGTGTGTGTGTGTGTGTGTGTGTGCGCACGCGCGCGCACACACTTTAAATTGTGTCAGTTCTCCGTTAGTTTTGCATAGTTGCGCTGCAAGAAGAAATAAGTTGTGCAAATCTATGCAAAACTGATGGCGGCCTGTGTTTCCATCAGAATCGTCTTTGTGAATATTGCTCCTTCCTCAGTGTCAGGGTTCCGTTTCAGATCCGTTAAGAAGGTAAAGACAGGTTTCAGTAGTATTAAAGTGCTTATAGTGCAGGTAGTTTTATGAAATTCTACTGCAGTGTGAGCACTTAAAGTACTCCTAGACGTGTTTCTGCTTGGAAAACTGCAGAAGTAGCTTATGCACATGGGTCTCTGGTTAGTTTTGCTGGTTTGCTTTCAGCTTTTCACTTTACTGCTGTGCAAATCCATGCAAAACTGATCATAGAACTGAAATGAATCTATCAGAAGTGATCCCTTTCTGTGCAGGTTGGGAGAGGTAGCAATGCTCTGTACTTGTGTGGTATTGCACTTGTCCCGGCCTGTTGAGGACATGGGGAATTGCACTGCACTCAGTTCTCCTGTGAATGGCCCACAAATGCATCTCTGATAAAGTTGTACTGGACTTTGGGATTATCATCCTTATGTCATATCTCCATCTTGTCTGATGTGGTATTATCTGCAGCAATCAAACTGCAAAATGTAGGTTACTTCATTTGCGTCAGAGTTAAGCCACCTCATATATCTGACAATTGAATACAATGTAGACGTCTAAGGGAAATGTTTTAATGTCATAAAAAGCATGTAAATACTATAATGGTATGGTTTGTGACAAATCAGTTTTGAAAATAAAATGTTGGCTCACTCAAGTATTTGTTGCTTTAAGACCTGATATGTAACCCATTGATCACCTGATTGAATGTCTGAGCAGATTTCTAGAACAAGGGGTGCTTTACTGTAAAGAATATAATTGTTTAACAACGAAGGTTAACATACCCCCATTTTGTGGTATATTGGATGTTTTTCCCCCAGAATATGAAAAACAATGACTTTTGTTTCATGGTTACAGTTACAGCGTTGCAGTCATGAAGGTGGATGTAAAATCACATCTCATTTTTGTTTTCCATCACTTCTAATATTCTCAAGTATGTGAGCAGCCTAAGATTGTCATTATTTGTTAATTCATCAATAATTATACCATATTAAACTAGTTATGTTAATGCAATATTCACTCGACCATTACTATTTTGTTATGGAGGGAAGGTTTAATTTTGTCTTTGGCTTTTAAATGTCTTTTAACCTTATCCTGAGGGCATGGGTGTTTGAGCTATGATGAAATAATGCACATAGGGTGAAAGAAATTATGTAAACACCTGTCAGAGTATTTTTTGTCATACACTAGTTCTTAAAGGGACCAAGTCAACACAGATGTCCATTGCTTGGCAACGTCATAAACATTTTACAACACTAATAATATTAAATAAATTAATAGATTGTGTTTGCTGTAAAACATATCTGAATATCTTAAATAAGGAAAACCGTGTCAAACATTTAGATGTTAATAGCACGTATTTTACAAATTATGTGTAAATACCTGTGGTAGCGCTAGGAGACTATTTTGATATAGCTGTTGGTTGGTATTACTCATTGTACTGTAAGACCTGCAAGCTTCAGTCCTGTGTTTTAAATTTTGGTAGTGGGGATAGTCTGCAGTTACGTCTTCCTCCAGCAGAGGGAGGTATCTGCATACTTAATAAAGTGACTGCTTAATTCAGGGTAAGTGGCCAATGTACTGAATGGTGAATTAAATGTTAGTACAATCTGAATAATGCAGTGTGCAATGTAACAAATATCACAATTGTTAAACAATACAGTTTTTTATTGTATAAAAGATGGTGACAGCTTGGGTTTTGGGCTTTGAGTTAAGTACAGGAAAAAGTAATAACCAGTGTAATTGAAATTGCATCACCAAATGTTGAACTTTTACAGAATGAAGACAATATTTTCTTGTTAGTTGTTTTCTGTTGCTTTATACCTAAATTCCATCATCACAAGCATAATGTGTTACAGATATCAACTAGATGAATGCTCCACTTATACTACGCACTACACACACACATCGAACATCCAGCCAACCTCGGGCCAATGTGCAAAGTTTTCATTATTCGGCATTGTATGGTAGGCTGGCAGACAGAGAGCCATTCACTGGAGTGTTCACCTTTCATTATCATGTCCTCTTTACTTGACAGTCAAGATAAATGGGAAGCATCCAGGAAGGACGTGAACTCCAAGATGCATTTCTGCTTGTCAGCCCATGACTATTGCTCTAGCAACCTCTATTTACTTTGATGTCTAGAAAAGCGTATGCCTTTATTAGACATAGAATGCTGCATGATTGTGGGTTGTCAGCTAGATCGCACCGTGTGTTTTCAAGTTATTGTGCTATGTGGCCAAACTGTTGGTGATCAACTAATGCAGCGTTATTCAAATACAGAATATTTAAATGAAACACTTTGAGGAAAGCTCCTGGTAGACCAACTTAACCCATTTTGGAAGTGCACGTTTAAACTATTTTATTAGCCTGAAATATCTCAACAACTACAGAATGGACTGCCATGAAATCTTGTACAGAGATTCATGGTTCCCAGAGGATGAATCCTAATGACTTTGTCGATGGCTTGACTTTTCCTCTATTACTACCACGAGGTTGATGTTTGCAGGTTTGAGTGAAATGTCAAAAAACTATGGGATAAACTGTAATCACTGCTGAACTTGGACTCCCTGACATCAGGAGGACATCATTACCATCAACCTCAGCTGTACTTTGTGTGTAGTGGTGATTAGCAAATGTTAGCATGCTGACACGCTAAACTAAGATAGTGAATATCGTAAACATACCTGCTACACATCAGCATGTTCACGTTAGCATTTAAGTGCAGCCTCAGCTGCTATGGCGGTAGACTGTCTTGTGTTATCAATACCATCATTAGGAAGCTCACTTCATTCATTTCAATACATATACAGTAAATGATGAAATAGTCTCATTTTTAGTAAAGAAGAGCCTCACTTGATTGCCCTTGTCAGCCATATTAGAATAGTAATCTTGACTGATTACTCCGCAAAGGGTGAATTGTGTGGAACAGGTGAAAACATCTGATGGCATGCTCAGGTCATTACATCGTGTTACATTTGCTATGAGATGGTGATAAGAGAATATTTGTTGCCATGGCTCTTAGTAGCCATGGGAAATGAACGCCTGTCTCTTTGCAGATGCCAGTTGTCTCAGGTAATTCAAAAGCAGACTAATTAAGACACAATCCTCTTTGCTGGATGTGTTGGGTTTTCTGCCTTTCTGCTTGATTGTGTTGTTCATCTCGTGGATGTTTTCCTCCCTAATCTGTATTCGGAGTTCAGTCTCTCTCTCTCTCTTTCTCTCTAGCTCTCTCTCTTCATCCATGGATAGAAATTCTAGACATTTTACTAGCCTCTTAACCCATGACTGGTATTTTTCAGCTCAGGCAGGCTTATGCAAAACTGACCTTTTATTATGAACAGTTATTGCCCTCACCCTCCCTGGATTAGAGGAGATGATATAGGACACAACAGCCAAATTAACATAACCATTCAGTCAATGTCTGGATACAATGTGCTCTCCTTACCTCTGAGTAACAACCGAAAACTAACACGAAAGAAAAACCAAAAAGAAAATCAATATACTGTGATTCTTCAATGATCGGACCGATGGGAGTCTGCTTGTGCACGCTTAGATTTGTTGGGTTCCCTGATGCACTTATTGTTGTAACTTTGTCAAGGATTACAGAAAAAGAGAACAAGTTTGAGTATGAGTCATTCTTCACGGAGGTTTGGCTGCTGTTGGTTTCATCAACATTTAATAGCCCCCCAATTCTCTGCAGACGGCCTCAAACACTTAATCAACATAAGTCCTGAACACAGACTCTTGTTGTAATTACCCAAGCCCAACTGTGTCTGCTTATAACTACAGACACACTGGCTTTCATGATAGTCACAATTTAGCAGCTATCAAAATGTTTTTTCGCTTGAAGAGTCTTTAGCCTAGAGAGCTCTATACAGATACTTTCATGGTTATCAGGGTGTGACTGGTTTTAGAGAAACCTGGTTAGCTCCTCTAAATACTTGTAGGGCTAATTGAATATTCAGAGGGGACTTTGTGTGTGTTGATGTTATGTCTCAGGGGATTGTTTAATTCTGCTAACAGACACAAAAAGGCGTGTCAGCCATGTTGCTGAGGCTGCAGTTCACTGCTGGCATTCACTCTCACGGGGGTCTGTTCCTTCAGCTGACCTCTGTGCGTTAACCGTGGCTCTATCTCCAGGATCGTGTCCGACCGGGGAGTGAACTCCAATTTTAGGTATGCATATGGCACGCCGCAGCTGTCAATTTATGCTAATGCGCTTTTGAATTAGCCATGAAAAACAATTAATTTTCTGAGCAGGCTGATGAGGAGTTTTCACAAGGAGCTTAATCACAATCTTTTGTGCCCGAACACTTGCTGACTATGTGGCTTGCGAAGCGAGACATGGACAGAATTCAAAGAATGTCCACTTGAGATTAGAAAACAATCTCCTGCTTAATATACTGTACACACACTTGATCTGTTGTGATGTCAAGATGGGCCCTTCTGATTTATTCGACTTAGTAATAATTCTATCAGTAATTCTGAATTGCTAATTCGTGCTAGTAATACACATCTTCTAAAATAAAGGATCTCGCACAAGTTACAATACACAATTTGACAGCAGCACCACATATTACACATATTAAGAATCCAAACTGCTTTGACAACTTGAATGGGTTTATGTAATGTTTATGGAATAATATTTCAGTAAAACATAGAAACCAGACAGATGTTTTCACATGATTCCACCTATATTATGTTTTACATACACTATTCAATTAATTTTTTTTATTTATTTATATAGCGCCAAATCATAACAGAAGATATCTCATGGCACTTTTCATAAAGAGCAGGTCTAGACCGTACTCTATAATATTAAACATGCTTCAACCATATGATAAGAAATGCAACTACGATGTAATTACTTCTATATGATAGAGCGTGACTGTATGATTTAGGCATTGAACAATGGTTGCAAGTTATAAGTGGATCTTGATGAATAAATCTCCAAAATAAACGTCCTTGTAAGAAATAGGCCAGCTTGGGGATGATTGTGGGAAGCTGCAGTCTCAAGATGGGGCCCCAAAGGCACTGTGTGCAAGAAAGTGCGCTGCTGTGGTTATATACTGGCCTGCTAAATCACATAAAATGTCTTTAACCACACTATTTCACAGCTACCAATCTGTGTCCTATTTTTCACTCAACCCTACTGTCACCTGTCTCTCATTTCCTTTCCTTGGGGAGTCAAAGTTCCCTTTGGCTTGAAAAGCTCTCCAATCTTTTTTCATCTGTTAATTTCCAGGAGGCCAGGCCCAGAGATGGTACTGGCAGAGGTTTCAGTGTTGCAGGTGTTGAAGCACCAACTGCTCCACATTTTTCTGGCCCTGCAGTATGAGAGACAATTTCAGGGTTGTTACTGAGGGGACATCAGTAGTCTGTACAGTGTTTTATTGTATTTGTGATTCAGTACTTCCTTTTGTCAACCATATCAAATGATGCTGTTCAGGATATACCTGTAGTGTAGCAGCTGTCTCTTCTTAGGGTTCTCTGTCCAAATTACAGTATGGAGGAACATAATGTCTTTTTATGGATTTAGAGAAGCCGGGTGGCAATGAAATTGGCTACTACTATAAGCTACCATTTGGGTGGACGAAAGGCCACACAGGGCAAATGGTGGTGAAACATCTGTGAGTATATTCCATCAGTATTATGTGCTGTGAACTATCCACAATGTACCACCTGGGCTTCTGGACCCATTCAAGAGCTGTGGCACTAAAACACAATCTTGTGCTATTCTCCCGTTTGTGTTTTTCTGCAATGATCTTTATCAGTCAAATCTCAATTTCATGTGTGTTATCCTATCAGAACTAACCTGCTTAGTACTGTACATATTCGCATTTTGCGAATATAATACTGTAAAATAAATGTAATGTAATGCTGTAGCGTACAATGATGTACAGTAGGTTTATTACAACTTTTCATTGAGAACAGCTGCCCACAGCTGCTGGAGGTTGATGAGAGCAGCGAGACTGAACCAAAACAGTAAAGTTGTGGGCTGTAAAAACTAAAACAGCAGTGAGCTGAAAGATGCTAAAATGCCCTGTAGAGCCTGGGGGAACTGCAGAGTCAGGTGATAAATCTCACAAAATACATATTTCTTTAACCTAAAACATGCTGGCAGATCAGTAAACAATCATTTATGTTGTTTTGGAAGGCAATAACAAACATTGTAGCCTATCATGTCATTTAGTTTGGAAGACTTGTTGAATATAGCTCAATTATGTTGGTAGTAGTTACCTAAATAGTGAATTTAAGTAGTCCTATAAGTTGATTTTTTGCTCATCAACAAAGCAACAAAGGGCAGCACAGTCACAGATCACAGTCATTACAGTGAAATTCATCTATAACTCACGACACAATAAAATAGCTTTGCTAAACTAAACTCTCTTTTGTAGTGGTCAATTGCAATGCATAGCATTTCAACCACAAGAAAATGGCCTTCACACACATAATTTTTCTAGTATTTTTCCAGAAGACTGGGTTTTGTTGGGAGGGATCTGGTGGATTACTATATAACACAGAACAGGAAGCGAGATGTTTCCAGAACAAATACAGCAAATGTTTTCAGAAGGTTTCTGAATGGCAGATGGTGGATCAAGTGGAAGCCAGTACAGAAATCCTTTCTATGTATTTCCTCCTTAAAGAACACTTTGAAGTGAAGATCCTAATTAAAACTGAAATGAAATTGGTTTATGATAAATGTGGTCTTACATTTGATAGATTATTGCTTTGATGAAATTAAGGCTACCATCTACCTCCACCACTGTTTTATGTTTATGTACAGCAGAAACAGCAGTTTTAATAAATGCATGATAACATAACATATCACATTTTCTGTTTTCTGCTTGCTGAGTTAGCTGAAAGCATTTTCACACTTTTACAAGAATAGCACATAGTCTGACACATCCTCATACATGGTTTCTCATGTTTCTGTCACCTTACTCTTTGTCCTCAGGTACACCACTAGTCATGGCCAACAACAACAACAACACTGAAATGTTAGATAAACGACAGAACAGTGTGTGCCACTGTGGCAGTGTGTCTGCAAGACATGAAGTACATTTTTAGAGAAATGTGTATTTATTTTCCAACAGACAAAGAAGAGAAAAGATTGCAGCTGAGTCTTTTCAGCCCATTCTTATATTTTGTAATGGCAACATGAAACATTGGCTTAGCCTTATCTCACTTAAGGCATTTCACTGCGAGAGTTATGTTCAGTCGAGGAGAGGCAAAGCTTTCTTTATAGTTCTGAGCATAACTCATTTCCCCTCGAAACACGTACTGTATGACGCCTGCTTGAAGAAAAACTCCTTTTGGTATTAAATCTTTTAAATTCTGCATTCATGGACGATAATCTGTCTATGAGAATGTCATCGTGACAACAGATCAACCACTGATTTTATTATTGGCTGCAGTGATCAATGAATGGGGAAACCTCTAGTTGCTCATAGGGGTTATAGTAGCTTTATTTCAGTCTCCCTCTCTGATTTTCTTGCTCACCAATGCTGAGCACGGCCTGACGAGGATTTGGAGGAGAGTTGTGAAGCTTGGTCGCATGAGGTAACATGCCCTGACCCTTTCACGTTGACGCCGGCCTGACCCACGCGACTGTATTGGTCTGATGGTGGTCTTTATCATTGCATTGTCAATATGGGGCGCTCCTGATAGGCTGCCGTAGTGAGCTCTGACAGATTTTGCACTATAACTGTTGCATATACCATTAAGGAATAAGGCTACATTACTCCTAGCATAAGAAGTGGTTGAGAGATCCTTGACATGTGTGCCCTGATCTCAGACCATCTGTGTTGGGATGTCTCATCGCCTGACATTTTCCCTTTTTCTGTCTGCATACTGAATGAAATGTTTGATACACAGGTCTCTGGGGAATAAAACCCTGTGGCAGGAGAGAGTTATTGACAGCTCAAATGACACATTGATTTTCTCTGAGGAAACCAAGTGAGAGGAGAAAGACAAGCCTCTTAGCATTGTCTCATTAATTAATAAATTGTCTCAAAGGGGAAAAGAAGTGGTCTAGTAACACTGCATCTCATGTACTGTTGCGGGCACTGTGGGTGAGAAGCAGAAGACCTCAGTGATTTATAAAACCGCTGTCCATTTGTCAACTTATAATTAAGCAACATTCTGATAATGTGTCAAAGCTCAGGCCATTTTAAGTCTTTAATGGAGTGATCGAAAAACGTCAAATTATATATCTCAGCATGCTGCATTATATGGTCTGCCTCTAAATGTAAAAGGAAATAATTGACGATAATTTACTTTATTTAACTTCTTAAAGAAACACTGATGCTGTAAATTCTACATGTAAATGCATATTGCTGAAGACAGGTATGATCATTTGCAATACATTTCTACCTCACTCACCATGAAAAGACACGTTTACAGTTCCACTGTGGCCAATGAATCATATAATTTGTCATCACAGAGTGATTCCCCTCTGAGCTACTATTAGATTACTGTGTCTCCTAATTACTCAGTCTGAATTAGCATAATATTTCAGCTCCATCCTCTGAAAGTTTACAAAGTAAAGCTGCGAGCAATTATCTGTCACCATCTTCAGTCTGGAGAATTGATGGTTTGACCCTGCTTGTCTGAAAATCACATTTGACACTCGTACTCCTGCAGGCAATGTCAAATAAGACAGCTGGGGCCAGCTCTGGATGACACACATCACTGACTGCTGCTAAAGATGTACCATTTGTCAGAAATAAACTAATATTTCCTTTCAGCAACAGCTCTCTGTTCCGCTACATTTCATGATTGCTGTAAGGCAGTTCTGAATGTATGCTAGATAGGAGAGAGCTCTCCTGTGGTACACACACACGCAACTGTAGTACTGGCATGCCCTTTGTCCTAGATGTAAGAAACCAGTCTTTCTTGCTAATGTGATCCAAAGAGTACCCATAGAGTCGGCTCGATTTACTGTTCGTAGACAGTTTTGACAGCAAACTTGGCGATGCTGCCAGACTAAATTCTGAAAGGACTTAAGTGACTCGCCCACCAGAGAGACAGGCATCACAGTGCATTGGGCCAGACACTGTGAAGACTACAGTAAAGTTTATCATTTTTTCACAACATCCCAGAAAATATACTGCCTTCTTTGCACGATGGACTCTACCATATGTGGTATATGTCAATGTAGAGATTTGAACTGCTTTATGATGCTCTTCATTGTAAAAGACCAGAGGAATCAAAGGAGAATTCCAACTATAGAAATGCGTGGGATTACATGAAAGCAGAAGGTTTGAGGAGCTTATTGATGAATTAGTGGGTGGACTGTATTTCAGGCATATCTAAACCTGCATAAGTGCGTCAATAATGTTTTGTTTCAGGGTGACTGTGTTTTTCATAAGAAGACAGAACGATTTTATTACATGAAGGGAGATTTCCACCACAAGTAATAGCTGCTCATCAAACATAGCATCATTTTACTGTACATTCATATGAGTTGTACACAATAATGGAATCTACCTGAAGCGTACAGCATCTCCAGCGAGGCTTATCTGTTGTTCGGCAAATGAAGAGCCCCTGTCTTAACCTCCATCATCCCAGGTGCAAGTAATACAGGCTTTGAATTAATGAGCTGTAACCTCCGCAGCAGCGCCATCTTGGTAATGGAGCGTGGACTGAGCAAGTTCACATCACCTAGCCATAACTGAGCAAAAGGCCCAGAGAAACCAGGTACGTCTGTAAATGAAGACTGACTGGACAAATGTATTGGTACACCAGGCTATATAACAAGACCTTCAATTACAATCAGTAAAATCCAAGGTATCTTACAAAAGGGCTGAATGAGAGACTCTTTTATCTTACAGCGTGCATACCCTGTGATTACACTATAATTACAGTGATGATACCATCAATAATTCAATCAAATCAACATAGTCACCCCTTTCCTTCATTTTTCCTGCCTTGTTAACCTGTAATTACTAAATAACTCAGTAATTTTAAGAATACTTTCTGTGTAATTTATCCCTATTGTCTAGCCTCTTGTCTTATCCCCCTGTACTTGAAGTTTCCAAATAAGTATTTTATTGATACCCTATGTATACTACATAATTACATACTGTAATCTAAAGTGTTGCTGAATCCTACACAGCGAGCCAACAAATTAGTGCAAGTAAAAAATAAATAAATAAATAAACAAAAGTAGTTATGAAATAACTTTATATACTCAAACCTAACTAAATAGATACAGCGAAATGGTGGTTAAAGTTGTAGGCAATAAATACTCATGGTAACAAGGGTATATAAGTCTAATTGGTGATGATTCTTACATCCCACAGTAGGTGAAGGGGTATAAAGAACGGTTTAGTTCAGAAAGTTTAAGGGGTAGTGGGCAGCTGGATGTTCTCTCTAATGTGAACCAGAAGAGGGCACTGGTCAGTGCGAGTATTACATAAAAAGTATAAATAATCTTACAAAAACTATAAAATCCAGATTGACCTTGTGGTTACCTCCGGCCAAGAGAAGTGGAAGCTGGAGGACTGCCACACACTTGCATACCAACACTTAAATAACACACACTCACAAACCAAAGGGAGGCACTCAATTACTGCCAAGTGCAGGGAGGAGGAAGACCACACTCATTTAACAGGCACTCAGTAACATCCACTAACAACACCCTATAATGATAATTGCTATAAAAAAGGATTTGGCACAAATTTAGGACAATGTACAAAGATACCAAAGCATTCATTTGCCCATAGTTTATTAAATACAATAAAAGGATAAAACAAGGAAATTAAAACCAAAACCCAACTTAGAATCAATATTTAAAATTTGTCATGGAGTAACGCACTCCATGACTCACATTTAAGACCTGTTGATTATTTACCTCGTTGCAGTAAAGTAACATTACTGGTTATTGATGACATACTAAAGGCAAAAGAAATAAAATGCGAAAGCCATCACAGTTTTAATAACAAGATACCTGTCATAAGTCGTCTGTCGTACGTGATTAGAACTGCTTTTCACCTGTTACAATAGCAATCAGAAACATATAAAGACTTAACTAAACATATTATTTCTCAGTGGCCAATGTCTTCCTATCAAACACCAAGAATGTACTTGAGAATGTGACTCTCTGCTCTATTATATTCTCACCAAAGCGCAGAGCGTTTGTAGGTGAGGCACCAAGGCCACATGGAGGAAGGAGGAGGCAATGCTGAGTGCAAGAGCTTTCAGGACTACCACATAACCAGGTTTTAAGCTGCAAAATAACACACATCCTCACCTCTGTGCCATCATTTACAGATGACTTGTGACAATCACTCGACCAAAGCTTCCATCACAGCCTCAAGTTGAGGATGTGATAGGTAAGGTTATCCCTGCCTCATAGCACAAAGTGACCTTAAAAAGTGCTGATACTTATGGCTTCAAACCTCAATATCTAAAATGGCCAGGCATGATATTGTTGGAAAATTTCTAAAAGGTGTACATGGCTTCCTCATTAGATCTCTGCTCTGATCCATTGATTCTCTTCTTTAATTAGCTGGTTTACTGGCTGGCTTATTTATTTCAATTACAGGCCACTGGAAACTGCCAGAAATCTGTCGACTGCTGATGCAATTTCTTGGCTACAGATAGAAGTCGATTAATGTACCATTTGCTTTTTAATTCCATTACCTTCTTGCCCTTGAGTTACATCATTTTCTGTCTTTGACTGCACCAGCATTGATTTCACCTGAAGTATGGAATGATCCAAACCCTTTCTCCTGCCAGTTGTGCTCATTTACAACTCATTTGCAATGGCAGTGGGAATGTCAGATAAAGTCACCTTTGACTTTTTTAAATATTGAACCACGACCACAATACCTTTACCAAGTGGTTTAGTTACCTAACCATCACTGTATGTTAATTGTAAGTGCTTTTAGTTGCCTAAACATAACACAACATCATAGCTACATAACTACAATACAAGAAACAAAGAGACAAAAATGGAGCAAACCTTGTGAGCGACGGTAATTAACTTTGATTGCAATGGCTTGGCCTCTACAATGTACTCACAAAAATATTTGGCGTTTAGTTTGAACACCATAACACCGTGGCAAACGCTTGCAAGGGGTTTATTATTGCCACCTTCCAATCACTGCTGGCCTCAGCTTGGTGAAGGATTGCGGGAGTGATGAGTTCCTTTCATTCCTAATGAAATACTTGAATCATGTTCATCAATCATGTGTAGGGATGTAAAATGTTTACCATTAACATTGTGCATATATATATGCATAAATGTATCTTCTAAAAACAATAGCAGTTAACTTTTTGCAGATGATTATTTTGATAAATTATGATCCTAGCGTCATTAAAAGCACCAAAATATATTTATCTAATACAGCAAACACATACATTTGTTTGTGTTTAGTTAAGAAATCTTTCGAATTATCTAAATGAATCTAAGTAGAGGGAAGGAAAAGTTCTATATCATGTTCTTCTAAAATGTAGGGCAAAAGGAACTTGCTGCATTTAATTTTCTCTTAAATGTAAATGTCATGCTTGACAACTTGCTGAAACTTGCACTTAGATGTAACAGGGTTTAGCCAAAGGAACATGTGTCAGTTGAAAAAGTACCACAACGCATGGTTACTGCAATACTTTGAGCTCAATCTCACCTTTTACTTAAATACTTAAATGAACAAATGTGATTATTAACTTTTTGCTTTTGCTCAATAGCTTGAATAAGTTTGTGACTTTCAAGTAAAACATCATCTAATTAAAATGTTGGACCATACATGAGCTCAGAACATTGAGGCTGAGAGTGTTTCAAACTTGTCAAGTGTATCAAGGATTCCTTAAGGTTTTCCCCCCACATCCAACTTTCATTCATTCAAAGGGTTCTTCATTTTTGTTGCAAGCAGTTTGATGTTTGAAATTGAATGTATTCTTGATGAGGGAAGCTGGGAATTGGCTGGCTGTCAGATCAGCACTATTATCTGCCTTTTAGGTTTGAAGCAAATTAGACTCGGGGTCCCCAAGGTGCCTGGACCCTTGCATTCTGGCGGGGTTGAATTCTCAGAGCGTGTCACTTCCTTGATGGAAATTCACTTTAATCAGAAGAAGATTCACAGCCCCTCTGGACTTGTTCACAGTTTTTTTATTTGTTTTCAGGGCATGTCAGATAGCACATTTTCACCTGAAACTAAGAAATGTCAGGTATATCAATTAAATACCCTATGACATTTTTGACCACTTATTAATCTGGTGCAGACACACAAAAGAAATCTGGTTATCATTTAGCTTTCACAGCCAATAAGACACACACAACCTCAACACATGACAGCACAAAGAGTGAAGAAGAAACTCTTTGATGTATTAACCCGTCCCACTATTATGACAGAAAAGTGAAACCAAGATGAAAAATACATAGGAAACATATATGCTAATGGCTAACTGTTGGGTTGACGTGCCATCTGCATTTACCATGAAAACAATGGAAGCAATGGAAACATTTCTTGGTGCATAAATTGGGAACACCAAACACATTTAATTATATCCAAAATGTGCAGTTGGCCACACACTGGGCATTGGAACTGATTTGTTTTGACTGTGTTTATCTTGAGAGGTATGCCAAAACAGTTTGGTGCAGCGCCTAGGGTAGAACAACATATACAAAAATTCTCTTGTTGGTGCATCTGTGGAATATACAATCCAGTTTTCTGTGGTGGCCTTTGTTGAGTGGCACAGAAAGGCAGACAGTGATATTTTTTCCTGACAATTCTTGCATAAGGAAAAGGCGAAATGCTGTCGTCTGAGACAATACACTGAGGGTATCCCTGGTGAGCAAGCTTTGAAAATGTAAATATATCTTAGGAACTAAATTTTAATACTGAAGCACATGCTGTAATTTGACTAAAAAATTAAATAAAAACAAAAACAACAGGATGTTGTTAGCAGATGGACCTGTGGAAAGGGTTTGTTTATGTCATTTTTAGGAGTCTTTTCAACTGATTGTTCAGAACAATTCAAGTGCCCTGCACAAGTTAGTTTACAGGAATGTAATGCCAATAACAGACATAAGCAAATCTGGGATATGTGACCCTGATTGTTGGTCTGCTTTTGTGAAACATGCATGATTTTTAAGTGCACTGAAGTGATTTTTGTTTTGGAATTTGCCTTGAATGAGCAAGAGTGAACCCCAACCCCCTAAACACACACAAACACACATGCTCGCACAATAACATGCTCACATGCTGTTTCCCACTTTTTTTCCTGCCTCTGCTTTTTCAAAAACACGCCTGTGCACACAACAATGCAAGTGAAACACACGCTATCAGTGCGCCAACTTGGACTTTTCAGTATTAACGGCAGGGTTTGGATCTCGCTGCTCCTTCTCCGTTCCCATCCATCTTGTCTTATCTGTGTTTATAAGCCATCAGGTGTGTTGCGTCTTACCGATTCCCACAGGTAATTTGACTTGCAATATATTTTCAGAACATCTTCCAGCCGCCCAGAATAGTCCAAATCATTATGGTTTCTGGCAGATAGAGGTAGCGCAGGATTAAGCCAGAGAGGAGCCAAGGAGTGTCAGGATTTGGTTTGTTTGTCCCAGCTGTGTTGTTTACAGCCCCCTGTGCTATAGTCTGCTCAGCCCAGCACAACACACCGCAGACAGCAAAGAGGCGTCAGACTCCAGGAGCTTTGTCAAGCCTATCTCCCCTCACACTTATTTGTAGGCTCTGTGTGTCCGCCATTGGGGAGTGATTGACCACAAGCTTTAGATTGAAATTGATTGCATAAGGGCCATAACAATGAAAGACTGTTGATATTCTGGCAATGGCAGTGGAGGAGAGTCAAAGGATGGGATACTGCTGTCACTAGAACAACTGGGTTCTATATTAACGTATTGTCTAGTAGTCAGATTCCTAAGATCGGAGTAGGCCTTTGATCCCAGAGATACTGTGCTTCTAATTGGGTTGTATTGATCCATCCTGCTCCTGTTCGTGGCGGCACAGTCATGATGAATGTCAGTCTGCTGTGCTGAATGAAAAACCGAAGTAACCTGCCAAACGTTGCCTCGAGTTCAGCTGGGTTGTCTGGGTGATGTGTTGGTGCCATAGTTCCAGACATTTAGAAAAGAATGAAACTTAAGTGGCAGAAAAGACATCATTACCAGTCTGCTTTAAAGTTTTGGATCACTGTTGTTGAAAGACTTTAAACCAGTTCAGGGTCAAGTATCAGTTTGTTATTACCCTATTACCCTAATGAGAAAAAATTCTTGCAATATCTTTTTTTTCCATCATTAAAAATAATAAGAAAACTGAATTAAATCAAATTAAGGAACTCGTTTTAGAGGAAATTCTTTGTCGACTTCATTTTCATGAACAAAATGGATTGCATCATATTTAACTGCTTACTGGCACACTGCATTAGATTTGAGCCAACTTTTAGTGTTACAATGGGAAGGACAGGGTGAGTATACACAAACGTATGCCTCAAAAGAGAAACCATCCCTCATCAATTCCCCGCATCTATTTTATTGGTCTGCCAACGATGTGACAACAGCAAATACATCATATCAATCAATATTCTGCAATAATGTAAGTATTTAAACAAAATGCTGGCGTGGTTTGTTGGAAATATTTGTTGTGTTACGATCTGACAGAAAGTTCTTTTAAGTACTAACATAACTCTATTTGGGAAAGGCCATAAAAAAATTACATTATTACAGCTCTGTCTTAGCAAAAAATGGCAACTTCTAAATCTAGTTTGAGTGTTTTTTTCCTTTAACAGACACACACTTACTGTGTAAAATAAGTGTGAATTAGAACAAAAGGATAAGCCTAATCTTGCCCTGAAGCCCATTGATTTTATGTTTATCATTCTGACATTTGTGTATGACTACAGAGTCCTTATTTTTAGACATGTTGTGTGGTATTTACTTAAGTTGCTCTGAGCAATTGACATTAACTAATTAGTCAGCTCAGTGCATGTCTTTGACAATTTATCTGACATTTAGAGCAGGCACCGCAGTAGTATACAAATGCACGACATGTTTTGGATCGTTTATGAAGGTTTCATAGATCCATACCATTGACGATGACACAGGCTTCATCTAAGACTATCTGCCACTGATTCATTATGCCGCATAAGATGCCCTGGGAGGAGGGAAGGGGCAAAGCTTGAAGGATTGCACAGCATATTAAATCTGTCTCGCTGAACATCAGTAGAATGAAGAAATCCCATGAAGATCCAAATGCAGATATAAAATAACAAGTCGCTGGTTGAGAAACGGATGACTTTTAGCTCACATGCAATCCCAGGAAATGAGGGGTAGAAAAAAAAAGGTTAATGTAATGTCACTTTCTGTATGTCTGGATTATTTTATTGATAGGTTTTTGTTGCTTTGTTGCCTGCAATGTTTTAAAACACCTGCCCATGTCCCTCTGCAGTCTGTGGATAAGTCAAAGCATGATACTGTGTCAGTGTCTTTGCACGTGAAAATAATTAGAGAGTAATTGCAGAGAATAATCTTATTTACTCATCATTAAATTGATTTACGAACACATCTGCTGATATTTGCAAAATCTACTGCAACATAATGAAAAGTTCTTAATTATGGCCAGCTAAGTGTTTGTACTTGAAACAAACCACGGCCTTTTAAACACCACTTCCATAAAAGAGCCCAGACTAGACTGGGGCAGCCAAGGCCATCAGACTAAAGATAAATCATTGAAATGGTCACGTCTAATGACAGCACACTAATCTTTATGTGCTAATCTACCCAGCTGTTATTGCTTTACCCTGCCTGTTTGCTAGTGTTTGCAGGTTCTGCCAGGTGGAATTCCTCTCCTCGCCGCGGTCCACATTCAGATTAGACTGCAATCCGATGTCACAGGAATGCTAATTAATTTTCTAAGTCAGCAGGTTCCCAGGGGAGGAAGGAGTTTGGGCTTTACTTTGTGCAAGATTGGAAAGGATAATGATTTAAAGCTGTGAATTTTCTAAGTGTGTTCATTTCAAATGTTTTCATTTTTTGCTGAAGTTTTCAAACTACAGCACGGTTTGGCTTGGATGGCACCACCTGAATAGTGCTATGCTACAGCTGATTATAGCAGACACAGGATTTATCATGGAGAAAATGTGTTTTGTTGTTCGCCGTATTTGCATACAGTAACTGTTGATCGTTCCTCATTATACAATGGATTCATCTCTCATAGTCAGTCCAAGACATGGCCCAAAGACATGTTTGTTTCCAATGCAATGAACAATCGCTGAGGTGATGAAGAATGAGTAATGAAAATACATTCGGAGTCTTCCATTGCCTCCGGCTTCTGGAGCATGTGTGGGACCTCTCTGGCCATACTTTACAGAAGCTTCATTGGTGAACCATATCAGGAGAGGAGTGCTGATGCTGTCCGAGATGCACAGTATTATCACACATGCCTTAATTTTCCCACTTTCATATGCGACATTTAATTAGCATCATAAGGACGCAGAATAATTGACACTGGGACTCGCATCAAGACCTTACAGTGCACAAGTATCATTCGTGTGCCAGATTGTGCATGTCTTTATGTAAAAAATACTTAATGTACTTAAGATGTATTATGTGTATTACAGTGGTACTATAAAGGAACAAGAGCAAGATCTTGTACAGCAGTTTCATCTCAGCCATAAAGGTAAAGAAAGATTGAGAAAAGATGGATGAATCTGCATTACTATAGACCTTAATTAAATATCTTTCCCAGGGTATTAGCTATAACTGCTGCAGATGTCTCTTTAATTTAGCACTGGGTAAGCCATGAATGAAGATAGCGTAACCCCTTGCACTTTTCATCCATGGTGGCGTCATGTGATTTTCCCTTTCATATTAATAGGCAGAATCAGAATCAGAATCAGGAACTGTTTATTGCCAAGTAACATACATTACAAGGAATTTGCCGTGGTCTGATGGTGCTATTGTTTTGACAACAAATATGTAGAATATAAAATGTAAAATAAGAATAAAAATAAAAATAAGATAAGATAAGATAAATAACAAACAGTGCAGTGACCAAAATAAAGTAAAGTGTCCAGATAAAGTGTCCAGTAGGGGGTGGGTGCGTTAATGTAACGCAGGGGGGGACAGGGGTGATGTACGTTAATATAACGTATAACTTGAATAACTTGTTCGGGGGGGTCAATGTAAGTTTGTCAGGTTGACTGCAGAGGGGAAGAAACTGTTTTTGTGGCGGGAGGTTTTGGTCCTGATGGACCGCAGCCTCCTGCCAGAGGGGAGGGGGTCGAACAGATGGTGTCCGGGGTGGGAGGGGTCAGCAGCGATCTCCCCTGCTCTCCTCAGGGTCCTGGAGGAGTACAGGTCCTGAAGAGATGGGAGGTTGCAGCCGATCACCCTCTCTGCAGAGCGGATGATACGCTGCAGTCTGCGTCTGTCCTTGGTGGAGGCAGCAGCGTACCAGACAGTGATGGTGGAGGTGAGGATGGACTCTATGATGGCAGTGTAGAAATGAACCAGCATTGTTTGTGGCAGGTTAAACTTCCTCAGCTGCCTCAGGAAGTACATCCTCTGTTGGGCTTTCTTGATGAGGGAGCTGATGTTCAGCTCCCACTGGAGGTCCTGGCTGATGATGGAGCCCAGGAAACGGAAGGACTCCACAGTGTCCACTGGAGAGTCACACAGGGTGATGGGGGCGGGTGGGGCTGCGCTCTTCCTGAAGTCTACAACCATCTCCACTGTCTTTGAAGCGTTAAGCTCCAGGTTGTTGCTGTTGCACCAGGTCACCAGATGGTCAATCTCCCACCTGTCGGCAGACTCATCCTCTCCAGAGATGAGTCCGATGAGGGTGGTGTCGTCCGCGAACTTCAGGAGCTTGACGGACTGGTGACTGGAGGTGCAGCTGTTGGTGTACAGGGAGAAGAGTAGCGGAGAAAGAACGCAGCCTTGAGGGGAGCCGGTGCTGATTGTCCGTGAGTCTGAGACGTGTTTCCCCAGCTTCACGTGCTGCTTCCTGTCGGACAGGAAATCTGTGATCCACCTGCAGGTGGGGTCAGGCACGTTCAGCTGGGAGAGCTTGTCCTGAAGAAGAGCCGGGACGATCGTGTTGAAGACAGAGCTGAAGTCCACAAACAGGATCCTGGCATAGGATCCTGCGGAGTCCAGGTGCTGGAGGAGGAGAGTATGTAGTCAGTGAGGAGAAACAGCCCTGTTGCACAATGTTAATACCATCATGCTTTACAGGAGTTATCGCACTCTTTATGTGCTGGGCTGTGCAGGTTTTGTGTCATTTTTTTAACATATGTTATTTTTGGAGACCATCTTCTTACATAATTGTGACAAGACTAAAGTTTCACATTACCACAAAGCCCAAAATTTGGAGAATATACATGAAATGGCTTGACTCTATCCCAATCAGTAGTGTATGTATGAGGTTTGTAGGTGTTTTTAAGGTTGTTTCGGGGTTCTTGAGTTTCATCTTTGTTCAGTTATTCATCATGTAGGAACAGCCTGAAATTATCAAGGGTCTATGCAACTTCAGATTTCATCCGATTAATGAGGGTTATCAATTCTTTCCAGAGTATAATTAAGGTTTGTAAATTATCTTAATTTCTTTGTCCTAATCTGAACCTTTTGGAAATTAGATCATAAACATTACAATTCTAATGCATGACAATAGCATATTATTACTCTTTCACAGTAAAATATGCAATAAGGAAACCCTCAATGAAATTATAGTTCAAATTGATTTAATTAGAGTCACTTGACTTGATTTCAGGTGACTGCAATTAGCTTTGTGTCTGTTATTGAATGTGATTAGCTTATTCCAAACATAATTACAACCTGCAAAATGAGTGTGTACAAGTGAGATGTTTTAGTTTTCAGTTTTGAATGAGTCATGTTATCCCTACAGGGACACTGTTTAAACTGATATTGCACTACTATATAATATAATATAATTTACTCCATAAGCATAGCATCCCATTAAGATATCTTGTTATTGCAGTTACCACTTAGAATTGAGAATAATGAGATCTAAATAAAAAGATTAAAACGATTGGTTTAATCTCCTGCTGGTCTCATTAACTTACACTTGAAATTTTAACTTACACTTTCTCTGACACTTCAACTGCTTTCACCTCTTATGTGTCAACTGACACTTCAACTGATTTTATTATTCAACTGAAATTTCAACTACTTTCACCACTTGCATGTCAACTGACACTTCAACTGCATCCTGTACCCTTCAAACTGACAATTCAACTGCTTTTATCTCTTGCTCTTGAAGCAACACTTCAACTGCACACATCAACTGACATTTCAACTGCTTTCATATGTTCTTCAAATGACAACTCAAGTGCTTTCAGGACTTCACTCAGCACTTAAACTGACACTTAATAATAATAATTCATAATTAATGAATAATTATTCATGCAGCGCTTACACTGAAACTTCTTTTAGCACCTCCATTTTAGCTGTCATTTTAGTATTTGTATTTTGAATGTTTAATTGTTTCCATATTTCCTCAGTTTCAAATGTTTCCACAGAAAGATTCTAGCAGCAAATGTACATTTTCTTCATAAAATGTTCAATTTCTGCTTGGTATGATATCCATTTTCTCCTACTATGTGTTATTGTGAGTACTGAAGATGTTAAATACTTCACTTGTTACATGGTTAATTGTTTTGTGTTTTAGACACAAGGGTGGGTTCAAATATGAATAAAAGAGATTTTATTTGTGTGGCACGTTCCACCTGAAATTGCAGACTTATTGTGGTGTAGGGGTTTGTGAGCCTCAGTAACCTTTTTTTGTGCCTCATGCTCCTAGTAAGGACACCCAGGGCAAAGTGGTCTCAGCTGTAGGTCTAGGCTACAGCAATTCAAGAAGAGATCTACAAGTGACCAAGTAAAAACACCGGTGCCCACTCCCAGTGCAGGCTAGGGAGAGGTGCACGCATTCAAGGGTTTGGTAACTCGTAAGCCCTGTCTAATTATTCTGATTACTAATTTAGCATTGGTGAAGCCAGTGTTTGTTCATAATTCTCTCAGTGGGTCCTCCGCCTCCCTACTCTGCTGAAACACAGCAGCTCGTTTCACTGGGAGTGGATTAAGAGTCCCTGTCCTCTGAGCATCTGTTGAGTGCAGCAGGAGATGTTATGTCTCCCCACAGCTCCAGACTTCTCATGCAAAAGCCTGTTTTTGAATCTCAAATCCTGAATGGGGACATAGTTGCTAAAGGTATTGACTGATACAGGCTATTTCTCCCAGGAAGCATCTCAATTTTTCAATGCCAGAAAATACAACTAAAAATAGACATCAAATATGAATTTTAAGACAAACACTAAAACGTTTTCATATGCACTTATTTCCCAGTTCAGAGTCCCGCGGTGGGGTGGGTTGGTTTGGCAGGTTTAGAAGTTCACTGCATAAAATTGTTGAAAGTAGATGATTTATAACTGACTGTTCAGAGCATCTCTGTTTGAAGTAGGTTGGTTTGTGAGTTTCTCTCACTTGAAGTGCTTCAGAGCGAGAATATGAAAAAGATTTTTATTTTTAAAAAGAATCTTTTTTTAAAAAAATGAGCACTTTATTGTGTTCCAGAGGAGGAGTTCATGAGGTTTGTGCAGTTCATTGTGAAACTTTAGGTTGGAGATTATCAATGAGTATAATTGTTTATGACTACAGTTTTTTTATTGCTTAGCTCTCTCTTCTCTCTGTCTCTTGTTTATCACTTGTGAATCCTCTCTAGTTGGGCTGGGAATCTAACAATTGTTATTCAACAATTCAATACTTCCACAATATTTTGTTCACAGTGATGAATGTACCATATCATGACAGAGGAAACTCTAGTCATCTACAGTACGAGATGAAATCTGTGTAACTTCAGAGGAAAGTGTTCCCCTGAAATGGCAAACAAATTTCAAAACACTTCAATATGAAGTTCCAATTTTTAAACAATTACATTCTTCATGAAATATTTTTTTGGGAACACACACAGACATTTCGATTGGCAGTTGCTCAGTTACCCAGATAATCAGTTGCAATGTGGCTTGTCTGATGAATATATAATAAACTCAGCTTACCATAGTAACAAGGAGTCTATTACAGTGTTGTTGATGATCTCAAAGCTGCACAATTACCTTTCTGGAGCTAGATGGGGAGGGGGGGGGGGGGGGGGGGGGGGGGGGTGTAAGGATGTGACACTCCAAGGTGCTGATTAAGCCGCTGTCAGTTGCAAATGGAAATATCAAAGGTCCTCACACCAGGTTGTTCCAGGTGCCAACAACTTAAGATGTTTAATTTTCGGATCCACCTATTTATGTGGTTGTAAGAGTTGCTAAGTTTTTAGTAACTGTTCTTGGTATTTCGCCACCTGATAATATGTGTTCTTCACATTGCATTGTTTAAGTGAGTCAGTTTGGAGTGTAATTCTATCCTGTTTGTTGCTTCCTGCACTGTCAAGTGCCAAAGTTATAGTTTAGTCACCTTGATGGCTGCTGTGTTTTGCCAATTTATGTTTGTGGTTTTGCCAGGATAATAAAACATTTTTAGAGCGTCCTCAGTCTCCTGCCTTTCAACTGCACTTGAGTTTGTGACTGACTATTTTTTACACTGTCCTTTGGAGGATACTGGGTATGACCAGCTGGAAGGAGACCCCAAGATAAACTCAGAACACACAGGGGGGGGGGACTACTTCTCTACAGTGGCTAGTCTGGTAGTGCCTGGGAATCCTAAAAGAGCTGGAGTAAGTTGCTGAAATAGAAAATACATACATTAAATTAGAAATGGCGTGCACAGGCAGCACTGAAGGCAGCCCATATGCCCGCATGCACATACACACATACATACATATAGAAACCTTTCCTGTAGTGCTTTGCAGACTAGTTAGGCAACTTGACAGCTATCTCAGCTGAGAATTTCCCATGAAATTAATTTTTCATTGTATTAAAATTTTTCATTTGAACGAAACCATCCCCTGAGTTTCAAAGTTGGATACATTAATTAACTGTGACATGTCCAGGTCAAAAAGTATAGTAGAAGAGTAGAGCGGAGAATTCAAGACAGGAGCTGTAGGATGGCGTAGACTAACCCCTGTCGGCATATGAGACCACATTTGTACCCGAGATAACGTGGACAAGTATTCAAGTATTCAGCTCGTTTATTTTTAATATTTGCAAGGATACCATGCACACAACCACATACACTCCAATCATCTGAGACAGAGACGAAGAAGAAGAAGAATTATGTGTTTTCTTTCTTTCTTCATTTCTGCTTTTGGTTTTTGATTCTATTCATATGTTTTGGGTCAGGAGGAGATACAAAATTGCTTCTATGGTCAAAAGACATGTTGCACTTTGAACCAAAATGGATACATGGAGTCTTTTTACAAAAATTACTGACTTTCTAAAAAAGCAATATAACCTCATTAAAGAAAACTAAAGGTTATGTCACTACAAAAAGGGAGAACCTGTCCCACTATTTCCCCCATAAACCTGCACCTGTGGCTGATATTTGATCCAAAATATTCCAGTGTCACCCTCTGGAACAAGCCAATGTCACTTTAAAGTACCTTTTAAAATGCAGCATCCCATACCAATAGGAATCCTTTGCACTGTGATGGCAGCCATGTTAATCCACTGTTGATCTACCCTGAGATCAAACTGTTCCAAAATCAATAAAGCCATGAAAGCTTGCCTTCTGGTCTTCATCACATCCTTTACATCCTCTAGTTAATACAGTTTGATACCGTGCTACTGGTGTTCGTTCCGCTTTGGTGTCGGATGAATGTGGAAAAAAAGCAGTCAGCATTTACATCTTCTGAATTCAGTAAAATCCCCATCACTGGAACAAAACCACAGTATAGACCAAATAAAGGATGCTGAAGTGTTTCAAATCATGTTTAAGAACAGAAAATAGGAGGCGAATAAACCCCATTTCACATATAGTCAAATATATTCTTGAAAAAAAAACCCACTCAGATTGTATATCATAACAATAACAAATAAAATATACCTATATTGATTTACAGTGACAAGTAGTGTTCTTATTACATCACTAATATTCCCAAATATTCCTGTAAGATTTTGGAGATTCACTGTAATAGTCCTTGTAAAGCTGTAGGCCTATGCTGTATATACTGAAGCTGATAAAAAATTCACAAAAATTGCTTCTTTGAAAACCTGACCGGTTTTTTATTATACTCCATAACTCACCTACCTTCCTACCTATGCACCTTTTTCTAATTTATTTATTTCCACTGCATCTCTGTTGGTAGGTGCCGACCCCCACCCCCCACCCCCAACTACAATGGATGAGGCTGGATTCCACTCCATATTTTGTGTCCCGCTTTGCCTTGCCAGTATATCTGATCTGAGCACAGTGCGCTCCCCTCCACACAGCATTTCCACTCCAACACCACCAGCTACCGGCGGCGGCTCCGTCTGCTGAGCGAAGTTGAGTGAAGACGCCGGGAAACGCGCTGCCTGGATTCATGTGGCACCTCCAGACTCGCGGTCCTCTTTCCTGCGGCGCCGGGGGACTTTTAACCATTGTCGGTTGCGATAGAAACCCGTTCTGCTTTGGAAAATGTGTTTGTAGACACTAATAGTTGAGTTGCAGCCATTAAACGCCCAGCCACGAAAGTAGCCTACCTGCGGAACCACTGCAGGGGGAGTTTTACCAGCAAACGGGAGACTGCAGAGAACCTTAAACAATAAGGATCTCCACAGAAGTGAACCATGCTCAGACTAGAGACTATCATTTGCACTTTTTCTGTGCTGTCTGTTGCGGCAAGAGCAGATTTTAAGGCACGGAATTGCAGCGAGGTGAGGGAGGCTTGTATCGGCAAAGGCTTCAGCTTCTCACATGTTCCTCTTCAGGAGATCCCAGGTAAGGTTTGGACTGATCGCGACCCGTCAATTAGGCACACGACCTGCCAAAGAGAGCATTATAAATAGCCTCGGGAATCAACATGGCATGCATTAAATGTTAAGATCAGGATGGAAAAGTAAAAAATCTCCAAATATCTCAGTGCATTTATGATGCAAAGTCACTCTTTTTACTGTAGGTGTTTGAAGGGGGTTTAATGCTGCAGGGGTAGCCCGTGAATGCATCACACAAATCACCTCAACCACCTGTCACTCACTAAGTTGCTGCGAGTCTGAAGTGACCAAAGTTTTCCACCGCACACACGGGATATACTCAATCACCAACATAGTCCTAATTGGCCTGAATGGGTGAGCGGCCTCATGCATTCTCCAGCTTGCCTCAGTGAGGGGACAGGCCTGCTGTTATCAGGAAAAAACCCTTCATTTAAAACGCTTGATCACCCAGCCGTCAGTTTATGCGGGCTGGTTTACTGATTATATATTAATGCAGCAATAACAGTACCCAATCAGCCAGCAGCATCAATAGTGAATATGAAAAAGAGTCCCCCCAGGCAGCCATGGTAAGGTCTGTCTGCAGAGGTCTCCGACTGTGCTAACCAAGCAGAGATAATGAATGGTCAACCCTGCAGATTAACTCTTGTCCTGAGAAAATGAAGAGATAAGGTGAAGTGGAACTGCTGGCTCTTTGCAGTGCTTCAGTAGCAGTCCATAACTCACTCTGCATAATTTCATCCATTACCCACTTTGCAGCAATTATTACAAATACCTTATTAGATGAATGACACATTTAGGCCCATGTATATGTGGGTCCTATGACACTAAAGTGTATAACATGGATCATACATGCAAATGATACAGGTTTAATAATGTTTGGCTGGATTTCATACAGGCTGTCAGGACTAAAGTTTTTTTTAAATATAATTTTCAAAATACACATACATGCTGTAGGTGGATATAAATGCGTTCAGATTTAGCAGACCATTTTAATAAAAATGACTCCTGTAAAGTGTCAAAACAATATATCAGTAAATAAATTCTTAAATTGTACAGAATTTGTATCGTTATATAATTTTACAAGTTGTTATTATGTAAATATGCTTGCATCTGAAGAAAAGGAATTAGGAATAATAGGTGGGGGTTTTTTCATATTACCCCTGCTGAGTTGTTCCTCCAGGTCGCCATTGTTATGCTTCAGGGCCAATGATTCTCTCTATAAAGCAGGAAATCTGGCACAAGTAAAAGGCTGCATATTTGATAACAGGCACACCTGTTCAGAGACGGGCTGAATAACGAACTGATTAAATCCTTTGGATCCCTTGCCCCTGACATCACAACTAATCTCCCAAATGAGGGAAAAATTCAATCTCTCTCATCTCCAAATAATGTCACCCCGAATAAATGTCTTGTGATCCAGTCTTTGAATGAGTCATAACCTTACATGTCTGCTGGAGAGACAACACATTATCAACACCTCAGCAAATTCACACAGTGATGGGAATAACACCGTATGATGAAAAGATTAATATAATTTTGAGCTGATGTGAAATTTCACCTCATTGATTGTACTTCACTTTGTGTACGATTTCCATTGAGTCAAATGAAAATAGAGTAGTTGCTTGGGTTTAGGGTTTAGTACATTTGACTTATCATTTAAGTAAGTAGTATCGCTAATTAAAGTGCTCTTAAGTACACAAACAAAGTAGAATTACTATTAATAGTGAAAGGGTCTATGAAGGACATAAAGATAATAATGCATTATGGTATAATTGTTTGGGATTTGGGCGTTTCACTGTTTAGTACACAACATAAACAGTAAATTTGTGTAGCCTATATCGTCATTATTTTCATGTAGCAGGTTTGTAATGTTGGCTCTTTCGGAGGTGGCACTGAAGGGGTTAAGAGCATCCATCTTAACCCCTTCATCATCTTCAGCATCTTCAGTGATGACATTACTCCGGAGTACTTGTAGATTAGCTGGTCCATGTGGGAAGAGCGGCTCTCGGAGCTTCCTGTACAGCTTATTGTTTCTGCCAGCCTTACAGCTGCCATCACACTCTGTTCACTCACTGGTGATTTGACTGGTCCACCCCTTCAAATGATGCTTACAATGCTTTGACATACTGTACATGCGTTCTAAATTACTCCTCTTTGCTGTTTGGTTTCTTGAAATCTCTCATTATCTGATACGCAGAGCCTTCAACATCAAATTGCGGTGACAGGCGCACATGTGTGTGTGTGCCCTCGCTGCTTTTGATGTAAGATGCCATAAGAGATCATGTTCGACATCAAATAAGACAGAAAACTCTAGATGTATCTTATCAAGTTACATATATGCCAAAATGTTTACTTACATCTGTTTAAAGTTAATCCTATTAGACTACTGTTACATTCTTAATCACATCTATGTTAATGAATACTGTTTTTTTCATTAACAGCTATTTGGCTTTTTCAGATTTTACAGTTTTTTATGCAAATTGGTTGTTGCCTTTCACATTCTGATCATACTGTATGTTTTTTGGCCAAATGAGGCACTCATTACAACCATTACAAATAGAAAGAGAAATAAGAGCAGTGTATTTTTGCAGGAGTATTGTGCACAGCTCCACTTGTTGGTGTTAGTGGGTTGAATGCTCAAACACTGCTACAGTATGTGGTTTTTTTTTTTTCATGGAGCTAAAAATGAAAAGCTTAGAATCACAGCTTTTTTTGCTGTTGTGTTTGGTCAAACAGAAGGAACCAGGTCAGGTGGAATGACATCAGTGGAGTCAGTGTTATTGACAGAAATGTTGTTATGATCCAAAGCCTAAAGGCTCAGTTGGTACAGTAATTCCACAAGACTCAGGTGACGCTTCTGGCTGCTGAGCAGGCCAGGCTGGAGGCTGTCAACAGCTACGTGGTGAAGGCATTTTAAACCGCAGGAGCATGAACTTGCGGATTTCTCTAAAAGTCTTTTGAGTGTTCACGCTTTTAAAAAAACGCCCGGAGCATCTCCCTCTCCACAGCAGATTTCACTTATATCTATTTAATTCAACTGTTAAATTCATTAAATTTTAGCCTCCTGAATCCACTTTGCTCTGGTTAAAGATCAGACCTGCACACAGTCTTGCCCCTGCTCGCATCTGTTTCCTCTCAGTGGATTACCCAACGTCTGAGACAAGATGGGAAGATATGGAAAGTGAGTCATACAGCAGACTGCTGGATTCAATGGAACTTCTTAGCATGTCATATTCTGTGCTATCATTTGACGTCCGGCTCTGTTTACTCCCAGCCAGGAGATGGAGATGGGACAGAAATAACGGTGCTGATATTTTATGTGATACTTGGCCGCCTGCACAACGAGGCAAATGATCTCTGCTGAAGCGTGTAATGTGCACAGGTTCTCTACTGTCATGTAATGGGATGGAGAAGATTAAAAAGGGCTAAATGGGAGTGCCTGCAGAGGCAATGGCCAGGTGACTTTGTTAGCCCCCGCAGCATACGCCAGCATTGCTGTGATTTATTGTCAGATTATTGTGACCTTCCTGTCAGTCACACAGGTGGAGATAGATCTGGGAGTGAAGTCCTGAGAGGGATCACATCTTTTGCTGGCTTTATGATCTACAAACATCAAAATATTTGTGATAAAATTGCAGTTAATTGGACTTTGGGATCTGTGGTTATTGTTTGAGTTTGTACTTGGTACTGCTAGCATTTGACGCTGCATTCTGCTTTATAATGTAATGTGAATGTGTCCTACTGAGAGGCATGGGGGGGCACTCTCAGGGGACAAGAATCCAAACAATCATCATTTCTTCCCACTGCAGAGGGGATTTCTCAAACGCTGCCTCCATCTCAGCGTCATCAATCATGCTCATGAATGCCAAAATGGCCTCATGATGGGCTCTCTCTGCGGGTGTTCCCTCTGAGAGCTGTAGGAAGCATTGTGTCTTACAAGTGTTTTAAGGTTTCAGCATTGGAAGCAGAACAACACAACACTCAAAGCATATCAAAAAGCTTATGGAGGGGAATGCTTGATAGGGTCTATGAAGGACACATTTTTATTTATATATATTTTTTTACTTTTGTGGTTCACTTTGAATTGGTGAGATGCAATTAGCTTTACCACTAAATAAAGTTGTGTATGATATTGTGTGGAGTATAGAGTGGAGTAATGCTATCCAACACAATAGTTGTGCATTAAAGGTCCTGAAAACTTATTTCCTCAGTCAGTTTCTTACTATCAGCTGCGGGGTCCTACATGTTTGAAGAGTTTTCTTTAATCCACATGTGAGATTTCTGCATTTGTAGTTTTGCCCTTTCTTTGCTCAAACCACACCCACACAGTCCTGGTGAAGCAGATTAACAAGTAGGTGTTTTTGAGTGTTAAACTATAAATAATTACTAAAACTAAAAATGTTTTTTTTCCCCCCTAACTTTAACTTATTTAATGTTATTGAGAAATTTGAAACCAAGTTGTCAGATTGTGTCTCATTGTGAAGCTAATGCTAGACCTTATGTCAGAGATGTGTGATCTTGAGGCTGGATTATACTGGACTTCATTATATTGACACTTCTTTACAGACATGATGGGAACAGCTGTATTTAATAAACTGTTGGTAATGCACGTTTTCTTCCATTTTTTTCATTCTTAATTTTTTTGTACGTGTAGTATCTGTTCCTCTGTTCCTCCTCGTCAGCCAGTTTTCACAGTCTGTCACTGTCAGGCCATTTGAATTGTTAAATTCATTATTGAAGTGGAAGCACTATCACCTTCATAATGCAGTTAGCTCATTTTGTCTGACCAACAGTTCAAACGCCAAGTTATTTTATCGTGTCAGTCTGGAACCTGCAGTCTATGCAGCAACATTTCTGTTTTGGCCCCCAAAAGGCAGATATCTTCAGATGTGAATTTTGATGTGTTTGGGTTTCTTTAGAAAAGGAGGGAAACTCATGTCTTCAGGGTTACTGTTTTTTTTTAAAACACCAAAAGTAGTGTCTGGATAATATTTCTAAAACCCTAATCCTGTCTGTCCCAAGCTTTCTGTTTATTCTGTCTGTGGCCTTCAGCTGGGTTTACGCCCAACTTCCTGTTGCCCATAACCCTGGCTGCTGAAATGTTAATACATCCGACACATTTTAAAACCAGAGGGGGTTTTAGTTGCAGTTGGGCAGTTATTAACCATGCTGTTTTTTTGCTAATTGACAGTGCATATTATGTGAATAAGGAAATCATTATTCAAATATTTTCAGTGGAATTTCATTTGTTTCAATATAGCTTGCTTCTTTAGTATCGTTCCTGAATACATTAAGAATGGAAACAAAAACACATGAAAGAGACACCGCATTATTGAAGCTTGACCAAATACTTTAAGCCTGACGTGCCTTCTTTATACCGTTGATAAGCAGCTGTTGTCATATAGGTAACTGAAGGAATGATGTTGCAAAGGCAGCCATGAAGAATTAATGTTTGTCAAACTCATTTGAGATAAATCGACTGTGAAAAACAAGGAAATGGATTGAAGTGATTCTCCTGAGACGACATGGCAATGGCTGTTTTAATGGTTTAAGAATCATTTGAAATGTGAAAGAATGAGTGCTCCTGCTGTCGACAAGAGATTGAATAGATGTTATTTTGATCTATTAGTTCCTGTCAACAGCTGTCCAATTAAATTGTAACCTGGAGCCACTGAGAAAGAGCTTTTTCATTCCCCATTTAAGAAGCTGGCATAAACACATTTCCACTAGTCACTGATCCTATTTTTTTTTTCCTTTCTTTAAAAAACAAAAACTTTTGACCAGTATAGACTACACATACTGCATTCTACATATCTGATTTGTTACAAAAATTGAAGCATTCAACTTCAATCTTATTATTGTCCCAATAATAAAAAAAAATTATTTCAACCAAATACAGTTGATGCAGTGGACATCATTCTGTTCACATACAACCAAGCTCAAAATGGATTTATTCATTTCCTCATATTGAAGTGGGGGGTAGTTGAGAAGTGTTACATTGAATAAATTGTGAGATTCACTGTAATATTTTTTTCTCACCAGCAAATCCCAAATCATAAAGTGCCACCAGAGTTATGTTCTGTATGTGTAAGATTATCAGATGACTGGCGTTACTATTCAGACTTTTTTGGCACATATCTCTTACTTGATATCTGACTACCTCTACTGTCTGCCTGATTTTTTTTATTTATTTATTTATTTATTAGAATTGTTTACACATTTTGCAGTAGTTGACAAAATTTCATGGTCTCTTTTCAAGCCGTCCACGGATCATCACTGACTTTCAGAAAACAGTCCTCAGGATCAATGTGCGTATCTTCGCTGACACGAGGATCAAATTTTGGCTTTTGGCTGGGACGTATAGCTGGTACTTTTCCCCGACACCTCATCTGACTGTCAAAACCAAGCCATCGTGAAACAAAGCCCCCCTCAAATGCCTGGTAGCTGTCGTTGGATCTATCTTTAGCCACACGTCTGCCACTCCTGTCTTGTTGACAACGTCTGACTAGACATGATGTGCAACTGGAGAGGATGTTTGCCTTTACACTGATCCCGAGGACGGTTCAGTGTGGTGTGTTTCAGCAAGCCGCCGTGGGGAGCTGTGTGTTGTGCAGTTGAGTTGTGTCCTCTCCCTCTCAGTTAAGCAGTCCGCTAGAGGAGACTGTAACAAGGTATCAGGGCTAGTAACGACCAGTGTCGGTAAACTAAGCTGTAAATGCTGAGTGAAAGGTAATGATCAGTGCAGGTCTCAAAGCCCTGCAGGTCTCTTAACAGCCACCAGCTGCTACCTGTAGCGCAGTCCTCTGCCATGCTCCACTTAGCAAGTTGACGCAGGAGAGAGTGGCTTGCCTGCTCTCGTCTCATTCTCAGGGGCTTCTAGGCGTGCTGCCCACATGGATCAAATAACCACGCCGCCCTTCTCATGCCTCCACTGGGCTTTTTTTATTACATACCCCTCGATAAATATCAAAGACAGACATAGTGCCACATACGGTGATTATGCTGTGCTCGTCATCCCTGAATGTGCTCCACATGGTGTTAGGAAATCCATACATTAATCTTAGCTGTAATGATATTGGCGCAGCTTTTGGTGCATGAATATTCCACAGCTATTACCCTTGATGTCATAACATACTTTTTTTACACATTTTATTATCAATTAATCTGCTGGTTATTTTCTCAATTAATTGTTTGGCCAAGGTGACATATTCAAATGTTTGTTTCATCTGACAAACAGTCCAAAACTGAATGACAAATATGACAAAAAAAAGAGAGCAAATCCTCACATTTGACAAGCTGGAGGCAGAGAAATGTTTGGCATTTTAACTTTTTGATTTAAATATCAAAATAGTTACCAATTCATTTTCAGTAGATGGTTAATCTAATAACATGTTCAGCTCAAGCGTAATTCAATCACTTTTAACTTGTCGTCTCTGAACCCGAAGGAGTAGGTATCAGTTGCAGCTTCAGGGACTGCTTTGTGTTCAAATGTCACAGTGAAGCCTAGTTTGGGGAAAGATCAACTTTATATATAAAATATGTTGTCTAGAAAACCTATTTCTCTTAAACAACTTCTTCAAAGCCTCTTAAAAAAAGATGTTTCTTCTGCAGCGAGTGACGGCAGTTATGCATTTATATTTCTCTCCTCTCTTTTTTTTTATTGTACATTTAAAAATATTTCAATATGAAACACCATACCGTTGAGTCAATACACAGCTGTGCACATGGCATGTTACAGTGGAAAATCTTGACATATTCAAAAAAGACTGACATTTGCTGGGAGTATGAAACTGTTCCAACATCTTTATTCCCGTCCTCTTTCCCTTCACGCTGACTCTCCCGAGGATGAAGAACACCATCATACCATTGTACTGTGCTGCTTTTATTGTAGACTGTTTTATGTCAGTGAGAATTCATTTCCTCTTGAACCTGTCCTCATTCACCCAAGGACATATACTCCTCTGTATCAGCATCCCCCAGTTATTTAAAACACGAACATGCCTTTCATTATGACTTCTGACATGACCCAAAATGTGACAGGAATAATGTCATTCAATTTTGACTGATGCAAGTTCTAACTTGAGTGAAAAACTTGGCTATTCTGTACACAAAATCCTCTAGAGACATTATTAAAAGTGGAGAGGAAAGACTGTATGAAATACACAGACTTATAGATCCATGCTGATGTTCATATACATTGGATTTCATTCTCACGTACTGTACTTCCTGAGGATATGATCTCGTTTCTACATGTAGTTTTCTTGTCAAAGTCTGATTATCCATCAGTCAGAGGGCATTTTTCAGTGTACTATAGAGGGGTGAAACAGAAACGGTGAGTGTCTACTACATTCAAACAATGCCTTGGGTGTCTGAAAGCAAATGACATTGAGGGAATATGATGAGTGTTGGATTGAATAGCGATTTACTGCAACCTCTAGCTAACCTCTTGATTTATTTTCAACAAGGAGGTGAAACAAGTGGGGGCTCTTAGTCTATTTAGGGTCAGATATAATGAGATCATTTCTAGATGTGATGCTCATGAAGCCAGAAAATAACTTGCATATTAATTTATTCATACAGTATACCACTCACTTACTTCCTTGCAGGTAGACTAATTAATTTGGTCATGCATTTGTTCACACACCCATAGTCTGTCGATGCATATGTCTGGAGACACCAGCATCATTAATTTCCTTCCAATCTGCAATAGTGTTTAAAAAGGTGTGTGCTGCTTTGTGTTTGTTTTCATGCTATTGATTCAATCATGCATTGTGGCTCTAGTCAGACAAAACATCCACTGAGAATCTCTTGAGGCTATCAGCTACAATAGAAGCTGAATAGGAGAAGTTGTATAGAAGCTGCCTATGTGATAACGGAAATGAGCAGCACTGCATTTTGGATTTGAAATGAGTGCAATATGTTGTGCGCTGCTCTGACTGGTTGAAGGTCTGTCCAGTTGCCTATCTGGCAATGAGGGGGACTGGATTAGCCTTGGTTAGGCTTGGACAGCTTGGGTTAGACCAGTCATTCTCAACCATGGGGCCGCGGCCCAAGGGTGGGCCACGAGCGCCATCTACTGGGCCGCGAAAAACTTTCAGTTCTGCGCCTGTGGGCCGCGAGGCCCGCGGGACCGCAATGCAGCTTCCCACCACTTGGTGACAGTGAGGTGTCATTCAGTTGTTGAACACGCTCCACTAAGCAGCAGCAGAAGAAGCCAGCTGCAAACTTTTGGCTGACGGTATGGAAAAGTTTTTAAAACGAAAAAATGAAGATGAAAGTGATGCCACCCCCTCCTCAAAGGCGAAGGTTTTGCGCAAGTACAACCCTGACTTTATTAAGTTCGGCTTTGTGAACGGAGAAATGTCTTTGAGATGATCACAGTGTGTCATATCATTTATTTTACAAGGTTTTAGTTTTATTTATTGAATACAAATCAAACCAAGACTCGGATCAATTGAAATGAAAGTGTTAATATTTAAATGGGCCCCGGGCCACTTTGTACTGGGAAAATTGGGCCCAGAGGTCAAAAAGGTTGAGAACCCCTGGGTTAGACTAACCTAAGCAAATGTCAACGGAGCCATTTCAGGCCACAGTGAGCAAAGCAAAATGTACCAAAATTGGAAATAAGGTGGACAAATCCCAAATCATCAAGAAGATTGAGTAATACAAATGACATGTGGAAAAAAATTACAATCAGTTGTCATGTCTGTATCACCTGGAACAGCAATGAAGCAGGAAAACATTTTCAAAGCTTGGTTATCGTGATGGCAGATAAGATACATAATGGCAACAAAAGGGTTTGGTAGGACAAAATGGGCAGATACTTTACTTATATTCTGGAAAGAGTGAGTGTGTTGTTGTGTAAGGAGACAAGCTATGACTAACCCCCAACTCAAATGATAGCAAGTTTTTTGGCTAATTTATTGATTGCTAAAATGAGGCTAAGAAGTACCAAAGTTTTTGTTGACAAAAAATGTACCTAAAATAAGAAGGAATTGAAAAATTGTGTAAGACTATATTTAAAAAAACTGCCAAAATTCAAATGACTTTGCAATTGCCTTTTGATGATGAAGTGATACGACAAGGAAGAAGAAACTGCACTGACACTAGGAATGTTGATCTCATTAGGACTGAGGGTGGCTTCAAGTGTGAATCCATTAAAAAAAAAAAAAGTTTGTCAGGGAGGAACCAGGGGACACAGCAGATGGCAGAGCACATATGCTGTGAGTCTCTTTGGCCAGGTACACTGATGAATACTTCTGAGAGTTGGCCTACCTTTGCTGGTATGCGAGCAGGAACTCGGACACTTCATTCTCCAAGCTGACTCATAAATTGAGATTGTAAAATATGCCATTATGTCTTCATATAGAAGATTACGCTTGACAGAGCATATTACAGGCCATTAAGTATTTCTAAAGTCATGTTATAATTTTACTGAAAGGGACTTTGAATCCTCCCTTCTACATTTTTTTCACATTTCAGCTGCTTTACCTGTGCGCTTCTGCAAGAATTATCATGGGAACCAAACAGCATTTATGTTTAATGATGTTGTAAACTTTTCTGATAAGTGGAAATACTTGCATAAGTTGAGTTTTGTAACTTTTTTTTTTTTTTAAAGGCTCACTCTTAGAGGGGGGCTTAGGTGCAAGGCTGCGAGATCTGAAAGAAGACAACTAAATGGGGCTTTAACTACGTTTTTAATATATGTTGTTCGGAAATGGTAATTTTTGCTACACCACTCATTGCTGTGGATGGGGAATGGGGGAGCAGGGAAAACCTGTTTGGGTATTAATACCGAATCAGGCAGCTCTTTCTCAGGTGTGACTCGAGCAATTACCAAAACAGAGGGGTTTTGAAAGGCACCGGTGGAGGTGTTCATTGAATGTTCTGAACAGTTAACAAGGACAACAGATGCATGGATAACATCACTGGCTCCTACAAATGAATAAGTAAATGAACATAAAACATATAAGCAGCAGTGAGCATATCTAAAACAGAGACAGAGACTATTATGTAGGATTATTACATAAACAAATTCCATCAGCTTGCTGCCAGCAGGCGAACATCGAGAAGCTTCACATGTGAAAACTACTTAACTGGTAAAGGACGGAGAAAGAGTTACCAATGCAATGGAAATCCTATTCATATTAGCAGTCCATAAAAATAAAATCAATGCTGAAATCCTACTAATAAGTGGTATTATAAAATGTGAGCACATCTCAGCAGGAAGAAGGTAATAAGAATTTAAATATATTTGCAGTGCTTCATTAGCAGTGATAATAAGCTAGCTGATTTGACTGACACTCCATTTGATTACAGACATGGGAGTGACATGAAGTAATTGCGACATATGAGGACAGCTTGGTGTTGATAAATTGCTGAATGCATGCATAAACCTCTCTCATTAAAACTCATTTCTCACAGTGTTGGTGCATGGTTAACACTAGTGACATAACATTAGTATGTATTGAATCTGCCTCTTGGTTTGTTATTAATATGTTAATGTAAGTAGGATCTGCTGCTCTGCATGCATGTTAAACATGATCTGGTGCCGTGGCTTGATGCAAACTGAACTTATGTGTCCTCATGTTAGCCCTGGACAAATAAAGGACAGGGAATGGGTTAGCACAATGAGGTTAGACTGGGACAAGTCTATTTTTTTTCACCCTCACAGTCCTCTAAATTCTCTGAATTACTCGCCAAAGGCCAGCTTTGATAAAAGGCTATTAGTTGGAAATAATTCCCCCTCAGCTGCTAAAGTATGGCTTGCTCAGGATCACAGACAGCTTCAAGTGGAAAACAGCAAAAAGACAAACAAAATCCCCATCAGCATAAGATTTGGCTCATTGCAGACCCAATTCATAAAGAGACAAGGCATTTACCTAAAGAGGACTTTTGTTTTCGGAAGTGTTTCCACAAACCCTCACATTCCCAGACTGGCAGAGAGGCAAAGGGAGTGCCCAATAAAAGACATCTAGTGACACCATATTTGGTACATAAACAGGAGAAGTGCAACTAGGGGGTGGTACCTCCCCAGATGTCAAAGTGTGCAGAGGAGGTCAAAATGTGCCGGCATACACCTGGGACACCTCACTTCAGACTCTTACCAAGCGTGATACATAGAAAGAGTATGAAGAGCAACATAGATCCATCATAAAAACCACCCCAAAGTCACATACATGAAAGATATTTAAGAACCACTGTAAACACTACTCTGCTTTTATAGGCAAACCAATGGCAAGATTCACAAAAAAAGCTTCTTTGCCTAATTCATCTGTGCACCTGATTTTGCTGTAGACACAGTATCCATGAAGAAACAGTGAAAAACAACCATATATAAATGACTCATTGATATCAAACTAAATTAATTATAAAATTAAACCTGTTCCTACAGTGTTGTCAGTCTGTTGTCTTCAAGGGGTGCCACACAGACAACGCTGTTGGAACACCACAATGCCATCCGCGTTTTGCAGTCAAAAATAATGGCAACATGTTGCTCTTTGATGTATTGTTAATGGTTTTTATCATTAAAGGGAAGAAAAATAAGTCTTTTGAAGGGAATATCAGAAATGCTCTTTTTGTATCAGCTGGCTGGAGGGGCGTGTCGGTGTCTGATTGACAGCAGCCTTAGCTCCTGCCAAACACCGTTAGGGGATCTTGAGACAGTCCGACCAAAGTAAACAAGCTTTCGCTGTAGTTTACAAGTCATGGGCTGTGTTGTTAGCAGTGGTATTTTTGAGTAAGGACCACACAAGTGTCTATATGGACCAAAGTGACTGTTGCTGTTCAATGTGTTGCAGGTGACCAGCTAGCTAATAAGCTATCTAACGTTAGGCTACAAAATTACGTTAGCAGCGCACTTTTTCCCGTCCAACAAGCTAAGATGCAGGTCAAGACGTTTGTTCGTGATTGTAGGTTCGCTTTATAAGACGGAGACTTTGGGACACCCCGGTCAAAACACACTGAACGTGCACCGGGTGGAGGTAACAAAAGTCAGTCCTCAGGGCTGCGGTATTAAGCTCATCAAAGCGAGAGACAGAGAGAATCTGAGTGGTTGCTAGGTGATGCCAATGTTTCCCAGTTGGGTGCAAAGGCGTAATTGAATCTACGGTGTCCTGGTGGTTACCAGGGGAAACGGTGATTCCTTGTTGCTTGCTGGGATGTTCCAGTTGGTTGCACACATGCGTGTTCATGCATGGCAAAGAGATATAAACTTCTCCCAAACGGTAAATGGACGCAGCAAGTTGCAGCAGGTGGAGCGGAATATTTTAATATATGTGTTTTGAAGACTCAAAAGTGGTTGATTGGTTCATTTCAAGCTCCATGAATTGAGCTTTGCTATTGACTCAAATTTTTCTACAATGTCAGTGTTCATTATAATAAAGGAAGACATCACCAGTGCAACAGTGTGGCTCACTAATGGGTTTGTAATTTCTCCTTTACAATGGAGGTCTATGGCAAAAAGGAATATGCTATATCAGGCTTTTGCTGCAGGCAATACTTAGTTAGTAGGACCACAGCAAAAATGTAAAATATCACCAAAGTAATATCAGTATTTGTTTCTGTAAAATCTTTATGCGATGCTTCAACAAACTTTAAGATGCATCGGGTTTTCTTTGCTGTAAAAGAACAGTCTGGTCCACACTCCATCCTCTCTCTTGCTAATGTGTGGTCTGTGTTCCAGTAGATAGATTATCTGTGTGTTTTAACCTTGGCAAGGAAGGTCGTGGCACTTTGCTGAGTGGTGAAGTCCCTGGAAAGCTCCTTCCCATATGTTGATGTACGACAGGCTTATTTTTAAATGATGTTTAGCTCTGTTGAGACTGCTGCAGTACACAGTAGGTTTGAGGTGTCAAGATGGATTTTTTTTTCTCCTCTTGACGTACCTGATGAAAAGGCTGCACTCAAAATGTGTAGACAGAGGGACTCGCTAGTAGACAGTGTGTGATATTAATGCAGTTAATAACAGAATGTCTATTTTATAACTATTTTTGAAATACAAATCTCACCTGCTTTTCTGTCAGTGCAGGCCGGAAGTGTGTTAAGAGAGTGTGGCTATGATGCTGGAATTGTGAGCTTCATGGAGGTATGGGCCTTATTCAACAAAACATCTGCAATGGGAAGTCCACCTGAATGCTCCAATGACATATTTATCCTCTAACATCAAAGCCTTTTTTTGTGGCGGTGCATACCCTACATTATACTGGGTATAAATGTCTCTTTTGACAGTATCTACTCTAATTTTTGCCAATTTCACACACTGTGTTCTTGTTTATCAGAACCACAAAAATGCAATAAACAAATATGTAACATAACTTATATATTGAAGTTATTTTGAAACTTGGTACAATTGTAATTTAGTCAAATCTTTCTTTGGATTTGTAATGTTTGGGATGTTAATTTGACTGATTAATACTGCCATTCCCTTTTGACAAGCTTAGCAACACCCATCTTATTGGAAAATGAAATAAAGCATTAATGGTACTTTTTTATAAACCAACTCCCTTAGTGAAAATGATGAAACACTTCAGGCAGTTTTATTTTGGCATCATTGGGCAAAAACTACATGATAAGCTGTCAGTATATTGTAATTCAAGTGGGCTGAGAGGAAACTAGACTTCTGCACCTCCTCATGACTCTGTTCCAGGCACCTAGCCCGTGACGGGAGATTTCGGCCAATCACAGGTCGTTTCAGAGAGAGGGTGTTTCTATTGGCTGTTAACCCTACCTCTATGAATGCAGATGTGTGTGCACGGCCATTCAGAAGGTGATAATCTGATACAATGGTGGAAAATACAGCAGGAAAAGTTTATAGCTATGTAAGAAGCAACCGGTTGACTGTAGTCAAGATCAAGCTTGTGTTGCGTATGAAGCGCATGGATGTGTCCATGCTCGTCTGATGGGCGAGCTGTAGAACAAATTCTGCCATTCTTTTCCAGGAAACTACCTACCCCAGCTTTAATTACACATCCGAATTCCATACAAATAAAATAAGCACTTTTTGATGGAAAACAAACACACATGGTGAAACAATGAACCAATTTAAAAGTCAAATGTCATAAGATGTAGAAAGTATATAAGACAAGTGTTATCAGAATGGAGCCTTTTTTTCTTTTTACACCATCTTCTGTTTCATTCTATGCCTTTCGTGCGAACACAAAAATGTTCCCTTGCTGCATGTCGTTTATACAGGTAACACGATTTATATTCAGTTTATGGAGAGAAAAGAGAAATTAACTGCACTTATTTATTTTAAACAAGCCTGTGTTAGCCAGCAACTAAAGCATTCTTTCCGTGTCTCTCACTGCCCACACTGTGCAACACACACACACACACGCACACACACACACAAATACCCCTCACACATGCATGCTTACTGAACATCATTTGAATGAAATCATCAGAATTGCACACAGTTTTTCTATTATGTTTTATCAGCCAATATTAGGTTTAATAAAAATAAATTGTGTCGTCTTATATATTAAGAGAATATCTTGCTAAATAAAATTACAGTACAATACAAAACTGTATTGTTTTTTTGTTTGTATGTGTGACAAAATAACCTCATCTCAAGGTCCACTTTCCAGAGCTTTCAACCACATCTAAAAGTCATCTCACAGTGAATGGAACTGGCTCAGGCGTCATCAAAATGACTTGCTATCACATGACCGACTTTTCACGCTACTTCCATTCGCTGATGATGACTGTGAGATGCGGTTGAAAGTGGACCTTCAGTATTTCTTATTACTTATATTACTTTGTCACACACTGTAGTCACCGTGCTGCATGTGTTACTTGCTCTGCTTTGGTCTGCAAGACTTGTTCATTTTCTAAATGAACGCAGAAATTCAGCATTCATAGCTGCATTCATTGTGCACTCAAGCCTCATTACATAGGACTTCCATTGTGAGCTCAGTCACACCAACGAAATGTCATAATGGACGCTGGCCTTATTAAACACACATATTTTTCACACTTTAATCTGTGATTGAATTGACAATTTTATGTCATCTTCATGTGTCAAAAGCAGCCACTTTCATATTTTTGTTGCAGTTTGCAGCATTCATAGACATTATTGGTCTGCAGTATGTTATCAAGATAATTCAAGAATTATGGAGGTGCACATTTACATGTAGGAATTTTATGATATTATTGTGGATCAAGTTATTTTCTGACATGCTTGGTCCCCAGAAAGCTGGTGTCACCTTTTGTGTTGGAACTTTTTCATCTCTTGCTCTTCTGTATTTTTTAGTAGAAAGGTGGCTGGCTGATGCAAAGATGGCCGTGCTGGGCCACAGTTTGCTTGTGACATATTACATGAATTCTTGGAGTTTTTAAAAGGTTACCTCATGCCACAATTTTTAGACGCCAGTGTGCAAAACGATCTTGAGCTCATAGCATATTGTTGCTCTCTCATTATGGTGCTCACTAAGTAAAATCCATTTCTTGTTCTGCCACTGTGCAATTTACCCATTGCTGCATGCAGGGACAATGTTACAGCTGCCATCTGCTCACAGCTGCTTGCCTGATTAGAAGCTCATGCTCATTGTACACGATGCACAATAGATCTACATTTTCTTGTGAGGGAAAACTGAAATCTAGTTTCATTGTGTTTTGTGTGGGGAAGAGAAATCAGATTATAATGCGTGTGCAGGGGATGCAGTTGAAAATTGTCATCCAAGTAAGTCATATCATGACACAGTCCAGATACTGGAGGCACACTAATGTTGTAAAGTGAGCCTTGGGTCTAGTTGAAATGTGCCACAGCTAACACCAACACACATGCAGATTGCACATAACATGACATCCTCTCTGTAAAGGGCTTCTGTAAGTCCTAGAGGTGGCATATTTGTCTTGAGACCAGTAGAAGTCAGTTCAGTTCATAGCTGGATTCAATTTCAGTAGCTGTCCACAGTGACAATCCATCATTACTCTTTATCAATAGCTGGTTTTGATCATTTTATCAAGTGGTTGTATTTCCATTTCATTTCCTGTTGTGCTCACCCTCCCACACTAATATTGGGTTTTTATTTTATGCTCGTTTCTGAGTCTGCTCTCTCGAGTTTCTCCAGCTGTTTTGGCAGCTTCTGAGCACTTGAGATAGCAGGAGGTCGCTTACCAGCCATTTTTGACTAGCAAGCTGCAACAGGATACACCCACATCTGGACGTCAGGGTCAGGTCTTTTTCAAATTTAAAGTCAAGGAAAAGGGTCAGCTTTTGAATACATTGCTCTTCTGTTAGAAGCGATTGGAGACCATATGACCATTTAGAACAACATGTGATTTTATGCCTATGCCTTTATCATTTAGCCTATAATTTCAATTATTGTGGTTGTGTGGATCTGCACTGTAAATTGAAGTTCAGCCAAATTCCGTCGCCTAGTTTATTTATACTGGTATCAGTCGGGTTTGTGCCACGCCTATTCTAAAAATGCTGTCATTCGGAGTGTTGACACAGCCCATAATAATATGTATTATTATGGTCAATTAGACTGATTCATAAAAACAGGAAAAGAAAACCCAACAGCTGGTTCAGAAAATCACGCTAGAAATATAAATGAACACGAAGCTAACAAGGCTAGTAGCTACTTAATTTGACTCTCAAAATGAGTGAGCGCGAGCAGCTTTGATCATGACGAGCAAGAGAATCCCTGTTGCTGACTCAACCGTGCTCTTACAAAGCACGCTCAAGGGTTGACTTGCGGACTGAATAGCATTCGGAATTGATCGCATTCAGAATTGGCTGTTGTTTTGTTATTCTCAAAACTTTAATCATCAATATGTATGTTTTAGACTGTGAAATGAAGAAGCGAATGCCATTACCACTTTATCTGTGCCTCTTTCAGAGAGAATTGGAATTATGTAGATCTTTAACTTTTGATTCACTGCAGTATTTCCCCAATGTCATTAATTATGTAATGTGTTTGAGAATATTTTAAAGGAATGTGTTATCTGTTCTCCCCACTGATTAACTTTGATAACCCCTTGTCAATGATAATTCTAATTGCCAGACCAAATGAGATACACAACCATTGCTCCACTACACAAAATTGTGTTAAAGCCATTGTTTTACTCAGTCCATTTTGTACAGAGAGAAGTAACAGTGAAAATGCATATCTCATTTCATGTGGGGACAATGGTCCCTAAAGTGTTTGGTGTTATTGACTCTTTAAATGTCAATTGGTTTGAGAGCTATAGTTCTGAGAAACCAAAGTTTATGTAGAATAGGAATAACTAATTCAGTAGCATGTGGTTTATGTACATTTACTCTCAACCCCCATTTCTTTTAGTTTTATATTTGAAATGGTTGAGTTCCCTAATTCGAGTAAATTGAAATCATCTACACAGCAACCTTTGACATCACAAATTTTATTTCATTACCAGCTCAAGCATGTTTCTAAAGAAAGGCCACAACATTTTGCATGCACCATGTTTTTGACTTTGCAGGTTATTTAAGAAGTCTTAGTATGTCTATACCAAAAACAACACAATAGTGTGAATGGTTTAAACCTGTGTTGCCAAATTTATTCATGGAGAGAAGTACTTATTTGCATATTCATGACGTCATCCCATAACTGTTATGAAAAAAATAGGCCTATATATCAAGCTAAAATTGACTGACTGTCTGGACAATCAGGATCAGTGATTGGTCGTTAGGTACGCACATTCACAGCTCAGTCACGCTGCTGTATGGCTACTGATTGGTCAACGGAACAGCTACCTACAGTAGTAACCTAACCCAGCGTTACTTCCAAGGCCAAGGGCTAGTATATCAGTTGCAAACTACATTATGTGCGGTTACAAGTCATGAAAAAGCCCCGTTTACACAAACACATTTACCTTAGCACACACATCCAATGCGCAGGATCAGTACAGACTTGCACATGCGCTCTACCGATGTCTACTGTTCAAACATACAATCCATACTCCCAAAACCGCTATTCTCTGGCATTACTGTTGAGGAAATAGTCTGATCTTACATTTTTTCTTATCAAATAACTAGGACTGCTGTAGCTTTTTTTTGTAATTTCAGGTGACAAAATCAATGTTCACTAGCTAGAAATTAGAAGTCTACCTCTGTCTAAAATCAAAGACCCACAGTTTAAAAAAAAGACTAAGAATTTTGAGTAGAAAATCGCGTTTATCATTGTAAACAGCACATGTACCATGTGAGAATGGAAAGCTTGACAGGCATAGCAACAGTAACTAATGGGTCGGGTCAATTTGAATGCACTCCTGCTGAATCAGACCTTTGCTGGGATACACTATATGGGAGAACATAAAAGTTAAATACTGTTATCAGCTCAAGTGATTATGTTTTAAGTTGTATTGAATCACTGAGTAATTTTAAACACACAACCTGCTGGAGTGAGAGCTCTGGATTTTAGTGTTACTGAATTTCCTGTGAATTTGCATAACTGTCACCACTATTTATATAAGAATCACAAATTTCGTATTGACGTCAAAATGTAAATTAACCTTGAAGTGGAACCTTGAAGTGGTGCAATTGGAAATAGTCTAATTTAATTTACTTCTCTCATATTGCATTTATTATTTGTCAGTGTATCTTTTGGTGTGGATACAAAAACCCTGTTTGCTGTCTATTTTGCAGGTGAACATCTTCGTGTATGTCCTCAGGGAAACACGTGTTGCACCCAGGAAATGGAGGACAGATTTGGCCAACAGAGTAAACAGGACTTTGAGAATCTGGTTGATGAAATGAGTCATGACTTGAGAACTACTTTTGTGTCCAGACATAAAAGATTTGATGGTAAGTCTTTTTTTAAACTCTTTTTTTTTTCTCCAACAGTTTTAATGGTCATTCACCGAAGAACAAAATGCTGCAAAAAGGAAAATCAAAGGATTTAGACTCTACGTGTTAATTTAAAAATGTTCACTGTTTGTAGTTCTGTAGCTGTCCTCCCTCAAGAGGAGACGGGATGTGAAAATCTCATTAATATGCCTTCGAGTGTAGAACCCTCGTGTTGGATTAGACAAACATGGCTTCTTGCACAGGAGATTGACAGCTTGAACAGCAATACAGAACCAAACTCTGCATTATTAAGTTTGTTTGGTGGTCTTGTGCTGTGTGTGTGATCTTGTCCGAGCCCCATGGTGACTGTCTTGACCACCACACACCCACTGAGATTCTGCTATGAGGGGGGTTAACTCATTACTGAACCAAGCCTCACTCCACCTCTCCCACTTGGTATCCTTCTCCATGGAGTCAGCTCCTTCTAGTTACAGTTTAATGAGAAATAATAATCCCTCCAGCTCCCAGCATTAGACTGTGTGGGAAGAAGCAGCTTATCACTGTGGACAGTGGTGAAGGGTGGCTGATGTGAAAATTGTCAAGCATAGCCACCTGTCAGTATTGTCAAACAATGTATTAGGAATGCAGCGTAAAACCTTTTAATGACTTATCACTCAGAAACCTTTTAAAGATTACTGTACCTGAAGTCTCTTTCTCTCCAAGTGAATGGCAGGACAAAACTTAACTCTTCTTAAGGAAAACGTCCTATTGGATTATAATACTCTCTTATTGTACATCAAGAATGATGAAACACAAATAAGACGCTTTCCAATATTATTATTAGATAACATTACATAACATATTATGTCAATATAACCTCTTTTCACATTCAGTTTATCTAAAAGGAAGGAGGTCCAAAAGAAGCAGGTCGAAGCATAGATATTCATATTGGGCTATCTAAATATATCCAATGTCAACAACTGAATAATGTTTGAGTGATTAATAGTGCAATTCAATACCCACCAGTCAATGTCTTGTCTTTCTATGCTCATTCTTTTCAAACTATTCAACAGATTATATGAAACAAATACTATTCAGTTACAGCATGCAGCTCTCAGATGATTACACACTGCCCAGAAACTCAATGTCACAATGCCTGGGTGATCTTTTAGTCTTGTCTGTTTTTTTCCGGGACTTCTTTAGCTCACGTGATTCCTGGAAGCGTGCATAAATAAATAAGTGTTATTTTGATCAGCCGCTGTCAGGAATAGTGAATGTCATAAAGGGATGACTGCAGTGAGGGAGGAAATGGGGTTTGTCCAGCAGCACTTAGATGCATGACTCCAGGCACCCCTCTTCCTCTTGGGGTTTGCTGCCACTCTCCATAATTTCATCAGCGTCAAAGCGCATGCCATATGCAGGCTTCAGCTCTGTAGCCCTCTGCTGTCTGGAGACTTTGTGTCTGCTGAGGGTCTTGACTGACCACCCGCTCGGGAAATCTGAGATATTGATTGCTAGATTTGAATTTCACCCTTATCTTTATGTATCATAAATTGAATCGGAGTGTTGTGTGTGTGTGTGTGTGTGTGTGAAAGTTTCAGAGATTTAACTAGCCAGTAAATATTAAAAATAAATGCGTCTTTCATGTATTTCATGCATAACTTTTATACGTTTATAATAAGATTCTGCATTTCTCTGACTCTGTGTTCCTTAAATGACGTTTTCTCTTCACAAAGTAGTGTTACCAAAATAATTGTGCTGGCCTTGATATAGAGTCTGAGCACATAGTTAAAGATCCAAACAATATAGAGCTGTTAGTTAATTTAGATGCTCTTTACCATCTATTTAGCACCTGTCTCTGGAGTCCCACCTACACAGAGTCAGTGTATGTGTATATTCTCTTCTCTTTATGCAGAGTTTGTGATGAGTGTTACTGTAGCTGACAGTAGCTGGCCAGCCCACGCATACCTGACACCACAGCCTATGTGTCACAGTGAGAGGGCACAGTCTCAACTATGCCAAGACCATCCGAGCAGAAATACAGAAATATCCACAACAACCCGTGTTACACAGTACAGCTGTGTGAAGAGAAGAAACAGCATCATCTGAAAAATCTAAACCGAACATGCAGCCACAGTTGCTGCAATTTATTGATAATTTCACCTGTTTGTTTATTCATATATTAAAAATCATGTCTGAATATTCTTACTGCTTTCACCGTAATACATATCCTAAGACCCCTGGAAACAGCTGCTCAGAGAAATTAGACAAATGGCTGGCACAGAGAATTCTTTCCCACTTGCTCATTAAAGTCAAAGTCTAGGGTCTTAATTGCTAATCAATTGTTGGCCCTCCTCTGTCCATGAACACCATGGTGCTGGGTAGCCAAACAGAATATTAATGTGGTCCACCCTCCACGATTGATCTTCTGTGGAGTTACTGACTCACACGCTGTTATCGCTGGTCAAAAATCTCCTGGTAGTCTATTAATACAATATTTAGCAACTGGCACAAAATGGCATCATAAATAATCTATTTGTAATCTAACTCTTTAGAATAACACGTTAATACGTGTACCCCATGCAGTTTTGAATGTCATATGCACATTGTTTTGTAGACGATAGATTTGACAGTTTTAAGGCAACACACACAACACGCTTATTGTGTCTGACACTGAGTCAAAATAACAATATTTTAGTTTGGAGAAATAACCCAACATTAATATAAAAGAAATCTCTAACAATGGGCCAAAACAACCAGTAATTATAGTATGTTTAAACCTGGGCCCTATTTTTTTTTACCAAATTTGGGGTCTAAATAACTAATAGTTACCGAAGGTTTTGGAATTGATCCTGTAGATTTCCTCTGCTGGCGGCCACGAACGTGCTGCAATGGCTGCAACGTAGTTCTTGCGTGCAACTGTGCACGTCAAAGCACGTCCACGAAAAGTGCTTGTTTTTGCCAGTTATTATTATTCACATATTCTAAGTGTCTGACAACATTATGAAAAGATCCCTGCAGAGACAGACGTTTTTGTTAAATAATAAGAAGAACTCTGAGTCACGTTTCCACCATCGTCTTCCTGCAACAACTCACTTCTTGCAAGATTTCAGAGCGAGGCTATTCCTTGAGCGAGACTTTCTGGTTAAACAAAGAGTATCTTACTCTTTAACAAAAACGTCTCTCTCTGTAGGGATCCTTTCCATAATGTCAGACCATAATTTACCCTTTAAGCTATTGTAGTATTACGTCGGTGTTATATAGACCGAAACTGGGTCAGTTTTTCCCAGTGATTTTTAGTGTGGAAGCTGACAAAATTTTGTATCCTTTATACAAAAGTTTAAAGAGTGAAAAAGAAAATCTCTCCTCCCTCAGCAGCCATTGTCGAGGTGCCCTTGAGCAAAGCACTTCACTTGAAATTGCTCCTTAAAAGCTGCCAACCATAGAAGGCCGTACTGTGCTGGCCAGCTACCAGGTGTGGATGTGTGTGACTAGATGAATGTGGAGCTGGGCAGTGCTGAAAAGGGCATGCATGCTCAGCAAAACCTTTCCTCTGTTAGGAAGTCCTATTGGGCTATCCAGTTGGAGACTGGAAGAGTAGGTAGGATTCAAGTAGAAATGCCACAGTATCTCTGTACACTATAGGGTTTTTATGCTGAAACGCCTGTGATTGTAGTAATCCCTCTCAGTAGGATTTCGGAAAAGCTTTGATGTTTTTGGAAATACATAAGATTTCACTTAAATGTTTTCAAATTCTGTCCCACTTTTGTTTTGTTTTTTTTCACAGAACTTTGTGTGTTAGAGGACAGTATGTCAAATCCCAGTTAATATTTATGAACCAGCACTATATCAAAAGTGTTCCGTTTTTTTCCTTCATGTTACTTAGATATAGTAATTTTCAAATATGAGGAAATGGAATCTCATTAGATTAGACCTTTTTTGTTGGATATCTTGTCTTGACTCGCCAGCATACAATTTAATTCAATTCAATTCAATTCTATTTATATAGCGCCAAATCACAACAAAAGTCATCTCATGACACTTTACAAATACCGTAAAATATACCGTACTCTTTATAATATCATTACAGAGACCCAACAGTTTCCACCATGAGCAAGCAGCACCAGCAGTAGCCATAGCAACTGTAATTGTAATAATAATGGAAATATGACTGATGGTAGAAGTTAAAGCTTTAATAATAACTGAAATATGATTAATAATAATAATTACAGGAATGAGAGTCAGGAAGGCCCATGGTGGCAGCAGCCAGGCGTACCAGGACCACGATCAACAGACAAGAAAGCACAAAGAAACTCCAGGGAAGATATAAAGTTAGTAACATGCAGTGGTGACCTGAATGTGGAAAGCAGTCTAGGCCTATAGCAGCATAACTAGGGGCTGGTCCAGGCAGGCCTGAGCCAGCTCTAACTATAAGCGTCATCAAAAAACAAAGTTTTAAGCCTACTCTTAAAAGTAGAGTGTGTCTGCCTCCCGGACCCAAACTGCTCCTTTTTGCTGCAAAATTACTAGTTCAATGTAGAGGCGTGTAAGCTCAAGGAAGTATACCAAGCCATGTGCATTATGTACCTTTTTAAGCGTAATTTTACTGATAAATTACAGATAATTTTAACGGTATGTTGCTAACATAAATGACATCTGACAAATGATCAGAAAAATCTTGTTGTACGGAATTCATTAGCATTCTGTGAGTACATTCGGCTCTTTTGGTACCATTTTTTTTTGGGGGGGGGGTCATTTTTGCCTTTATTAGATAGTGACAGCTGAAGAGAGACAGGAAAGGCGGGAGAGAGAGAGGATAACATGCAGTAAAGGACCCAGGTAAGGCCATAGTAAATTGTACGCGCTCTACCAGGTGAGCTACTGGGGCCGTTGGTACCTTTTTTTTTTTATTACTGTTGAGCCTTGAAATCACATGCTGCTCTTGATTGTGAAATTGTCACCACACACAAATGTCATTGCACAGGAGCTACCAAAGACAGTGCCTACAATGGTGGAGAGATTACTGGAAAAGGAATTTGTGATTTTATATTCACAAGAATTTATGCAAATTCAACCAGTTTCTTGCATTTTTAGTAGTTACACAATATTTCTGCAGAGAGTTTTCAAATTGGAAGAATGCTTACAAATACATAAAATTATTCAATTCAGAGCCCAGGTATTCCATCCTGGATCTCAACACACCAACTATCTTGCATATAATTTTTTTGTCCACAGGACCTTATTCCCCCAAAAGTTGTCTTATCAGTCCCCAAGTTCCACCAAATTATAACTTTTGCACCCACATCCTTGCAATTTCTCCCCCATTTAACACAGAATGAATAAAAAGTGCCTCAAATTACAGCACGTAGTTATCAACTGCAAATGTATTAATTTCTGCCTAAAAATATCTAAAAATAATAAGGGTTTTACTGAGACCCCAGTTTGACAAATGAAGTTGAACAAATGACCTACTGCACTCCTGAGATTTTGCACTAATTACACAGCCTATTGTATTAATTCTTTAAATTGCACTCTACTCTGAGGCTACTCTGTTTATACTTATAGCTACTTGTGTCCAAATACTGTATATCTGGATTTTACAAGTTAACGCACATTTTGAGATATCCATCCCAGCCACACCCATCTCAGAAGACGTCCAGCCAATTGTAATCAGTTGCTCAAGATGTAAGACTGAAATTTAACTGTGCTGCTTTATGAACATGTCCTCAAGATTTAAAAGTTAAGTATTAAGCCATAGCCTTTGATACAGATATCCATTATAGGTGGTGAATGCAACCTGATTTATGTTTTTTATTACTTTGTTTATGCACAAATATATGTGGATTTCTACTTGCACAGATTTAAAATGTGGTCCAGTGAGAATGTGTCCAGGAAGCTAATGCCACAGTTTCCTGACCACAGTGTTTTTCTTTCTCATTGTAGATTGTAATTACTCAAAAGAAGGAGTGTGAATTGTGATGGAAAACCAACCCTTTTTATCCTCCTGACTTATGGCTGGTCACAGTTCAGGAGACTTTGCAGTAATTAATTCTGCAGGCCACTTCCCACGAGAGTCCTCACAATAGATGTCATCATGTCCACAGCTACCTACCCTGCTTATGTGCTTACAACCAAATCAAGTGGATTCCATAGTTTCGATTGTCTCCAAAAACTGTGGTCTTTTTATAAATGAAGAGCACGAAACTTGCGTTTTTCCATCATCTAACTCAAAGCTTTAAAATAGGAACCCTCTGTTTCAAGATTGCTGAAATAGAGACTACTGACATCTAAAAAAAAGCACCCATCAGTGCGTTTCTGTGAGAGTAAGCGGCTGAACACCGGCTTTCTCTATCACAGAGAGAATAGCTCTGTGCATCCTCTGCACAGCACAGTGAGGAATTGGAGCCAAACTAAGCTTTATCAGCGAAATGTAATGAACTTTCTGCAAGTTGGGACTATTAGAATTGCTCCTGTCTAGCATTTCAGCATCATTATCCTCTGTTTGCAGCTCTCACTGCCATTCCTTTGATCAGACCTCTTATTTACTAGGTTGTGTTAAGGATTTATGTAAGCTTTCCTGATAATTTTAGTCTCTGGCATTTCACTAAATTTGCTATTGTAAAATATGATCCCGCTCATAAATTTTCACTAATTAGATTAAGTTGTCTTTTTTTAACTAAATATTTTAGTCACTGAATTATACTGAGGCGATTCATAATGTAATTATTCATCGTAATCACTCCAAAACAGAGCTTCGAATTCTATCAAATATACTGTCCACATTAACAATAAATTCTGCCTTAATTGCATTGATTATATTCAATTAATATTTCAACTGACACATTGGGCAAATAACTTGACTGCATTAAGATGTTTTTTCTAAAATGCGCATTTTTTAAATGAAATGAGATTTGAAGCTGTCATTAATCAGTGTGCATATTGCGTAGCAGCACTGACTATTTTCATTACTAAAAACGAGTCGCTGAAGCACAAATCATGCTTGGAGCTTTGCATATTTAATTAACTACCATAGTCTTTCATTTACTATAGTCTGAAGAATACTACATATATAACTATACTTTGTCCAACATTCCAAGTCCTACATACTGTATGTACTACTAAAAGAGTCATATCCTCTTAAGAAGTGTGAAAGTAAAGCTAATTTTATCAGATCCCCAGAGGAAGTGAGTTAACACCTGATAAGGCATGCTTATAAAAAATAATTGCCTATGATAAGAATAGAGAAAGCAAGTCTTTATAAAACATGTAGCTTGTGATAAATCAGAAGTTTTGGACTCAATAGATGTATGCAGGATTAGAATCTAGCATTTCTGCAACTGTGACCTTCCAAGCTAACATCAAGTGAGTTATAATAGCTGCTGTTTGTAGCTAAAAATACATTTGTCTCAATCAGTTACTAACATTAACATTACAATAACATCCCGTGTGTTCTACTACCTTGCAGATGGGGCATGTTTTTCATATTTTACTTTCTCTTGTGTGCAACGGGAGCAGCTCTAACTAATCAGATGTGATTTAGTGTGGCATCATGGAGAGTCATGCCATTTTGTTTCTCTGCTGCTGTAAGCTTTAATTTCACCTGTAATGCTGAGCACTAATGACCACTTCAAGTCCATTACACTTTTGTCAGGGGCATTCTGATGAGTCACTGGCAGTGCATGGCTCAGAGGGGCCAGATGGATCTCTTAGTGGATATGTGGTCTATGCCATGTGAACTAGCTACCATGAATTGCTTCACAGATGCTAATTCAGAACATACTGATTATGAGATATACAAAAGTGGCAGTTACTGTAAAATGCACTGCTCTTTCTGCCAGTCCATACCGCCATGAAACCAGAGACCTTGAAGTGGCACTAATCAGCATTTTTATATTAACAATGGATCAAATGACTATGTGTAATATGAAAGGTAATTATCACCCGACTCTATGGTTCCCCTTAACTCTACAAAGTGTTTGAGTCATTCAGCTCATTGTTTTGGTTTTGCAGCCTTTGCTGTTTTTGATTCTGTCTCTCTGCTCTCATCAACCCTGTTCCAGGTGTAGCAGGTAGCTTTTTTCAGTGTACACTACCTGCCCAGCACCAAACTGCAGACATACAAAGTTAACAACTTAGCTGGTGAACATAGTGCAGCATTTAGCACTATGTTTCCGTCAGGAGTTTGCAGAACTCAGAAGGAGAGAGAATATTGGACTTGAATTTGTATGATGTCCAGAAACACAGCTCCAAAGAAATTCTATCTGCCTGGTGGATGTGTAATTAGGCCACTGTTTGCTAACATGTTCGCCATATCAACTTTATGAGGTGATAATATGTCAATATTGTGTTTACAGCTCTTTCCACTGCCTCCAAGTGGCCAAAAAAAACAATTAATGCTGCCTTAAAGCTTTTGATTGGACATATTACCCTATAAAAGATGATAACTGAGGAATATAAAATAATCTTTACAATCTCCACTACCCCTTATGGGCCTGGAGTCTCCTCTGACTAGTCTTGAACTATTTCACTTTGCAGTAAAATGTGCAGTTTTGAAGCCTGTTTAAATTTTAATCTTGGTCCTTGAAAGGACTATCATTATGGATAGCAGATGGCCAGAAATATTATCATCTCATCCCAATTTCTGGTGAGTCATAGAGGTCATGAGGCAAACAACAAGTGGTGCCTAAAAAGGAGAATGCAGAATGGTTGCAAACCCTACAGACAAACTGTATTGTGGAATCATAATCACAATGAGGGATAATTTATTGCCCTTCATCTGACAGCCTTATGCTTCCAGCATATGGAGCTATACTCCAGTGTGAATCCGTATACAGGAAATCATTCAGCAATATATATCCTTTCTATCACGGTACAGGAATGTATTTTGGGTTTACAGGTGGGATATGGACAATACAGACCTCATACACTGCAAACACAGAACTTATTGCTTTCCAGAAATATATGAGCAGAGCTCCCATTGCAATGTCAAAAGTAGTTAACTGGAGATAAAAATCAACAAAGCTGGGAAGTCTCCGTAAAATGAAATCAACTTCAGAAGCCCTAATTGATTTGCTATTTTTTGGTTGTCTGTGTATTTGCTGTCGGCATCGCAATCAAGCATACTTCCTTTTTAAGCAGCGTTCTATCTTGCAATCAGACATATTTAATGTAACTTTGCTGCATTTCTATTTTAATAACACATTCAGGGAAGGTTCCCACTGCATCTTATCAAGGCATATCTATGTATGCCATGTACTATACCAACATGAAAGAAAATCAGATGATAAGTAACACTTGTTTCTTTTCTTCTTAACCCAGAATTCTTCCTGGAGCTATTGGACAACACAGAGAGGTCCCTAAATGAGATGTTTGTGAGGACTTATGGCACGCCTTACATGCAGAACTCAGAGGTCTTTGAGAACCTGTTTGCCGAGCTGAAGCGCTATTACACAGGAGGAAATGTCAACCTGGAGGAAATGCTTAATGACTTTTGGTCGCGGCTGCTGGAGCGAATGTTCACGCTGCTCAACTCGCAGTACGTCATCACTGAGGACTATTTGGAGTGTATCAGTAAGTACACCGACCAGCTCAAGCCCTTTGGAGACGTGCCCAGGAAGCTCAAGGCTCAGGTTACCCGGGCGTTCATCGCTGCTCGCACATTTGTCCAAGGGCTCTCTGTTGGCCGGGAGGTGGCCCAGAGAGTGTCTAAGGTAAAAGTGCTCACAACTTTAGTAACATTCAAATTTAACGGGATTGTAAAACACCCAGTCAACTGCTTGCTTCTGTCATTCACAAACAAAACCATATTTCATTTGATTTCACTTGCTGAATCTGTTGGAAAATATTCAGCATTTCGCCTTAGCTGAAATTAAGATTTGCTGTGTATCCAAGCAAGACCTTGGACTTGCTAAAATAAGTGTAATATTTTAGCAAGTCCAAGGTCTTGCTTGGTGTTTTTGCAGCAAGCACACATTTCCCAAAGGTTTTTCACTGCGAACAAGTTCCTTCCAGATACTTTTCTGACTAATGTGTGCTCTCCTGGTGCATGTCTGCAGGAAGTTTGAGGCTCGAGGCAGCTTGCTTAGGTGCTGTCTAGAAAACAGTGTTGAAGGGTATGTGGATTGCTCAGGAGAAATGGCTAGACAATGAAAAAGAAGAGAAAATACATTTCTGCCATCACTGTTTATTGCTCAATTGCCTAATATTTGTTCACCAAGTATAAAGCAGCCATTTATCATGCTGTAGTCTTAGTATTCTGTTTGATGCGATGTAATCTTAATGCAGCTTCTGCAGTATATCATACTGCCCTGGGAGAGTGTGTATTTTTGATCATGTACAAAGTAAGATTAAAGGAAAAGCAAGAGGCTAAGGCTTGGATTTAGTCACACTCAACAACAACAGGGCTGTTTCTACATGCCTTCTTATGGGTTGAGAGAAACACTGATAAGCACTACGCTGCAAATCCCCAGTACCCTGGTTTCTTCTCACTACTGTATTGATATCAGTTAGATTAGATTATCAACACTAGTATTAATATTTATAGACCTGCTGTACTGTATATGAACAGAAGGCAATGAAAATATAGTAACCCTCAACCATCAGAGACAGACACTAAGGAGAAGATATTGCTGTTCTCCAAGAAATCCAACATTCATTTTCTTGTATTCCCACCATGGTGCACTCATTGAACTTTAAACATGCTCCCTTTGCGGGCCCCCCCTCACAAGTTGTAGTGGTGAGGCTCATTTAGAAGCAGCCACAGAGGATGTGTTGTTAGTATGTGTTTACTAGGTTACACTCTGCGTTCCTTACAAGCCAGCATGTCCCAGCTTCACCTCTTGACATTTCAGTGGGACTGGAGATCCAGGTCATGTGTCTGGGACTGCAGCCCTTTGATCCCCAGGGTATAAACTCATCATGAGGGATTGGGTGTAAGCAAAATGGAATAAGACACCCTGCTAGAGGTGTCTGTTGCACAGCGCCTTGAAGATGTGACATCCCTGCTTATTGCTGCTGGGATATATTGAATTAAAGTAGATGATGTAGTACTTTATTTCTTTTCAGAGCTTAAGAGACAAAACCCGAAACCCAGCAGAGTTTTGAGAAAGCAGAAACTCGTGCCCGGAGTCTGCATCTCACAAACTAGCTCATACTTATCCCAGATCATTACACACAGTGCATCTGCTTCTGTTTATTTTAAGTGATTAAAAGCTTATAATTGTCTGTCTGGGTATTAATACTTAGAATATTTTAAATTCTTGTGGGTAACTAAAACGAATACTTTTGTTATCTGAATGCACTAAATTAAAGCCATGGTGACCGTTAATTGTCTGTGTATATCCATATGCACCATTACCACACTGGATGAATCATTCATTCAATCAATCAGTCACTTAATTGCATTTCTATTTTCATACATCAAATTAAATGATTGTTGATTTGTGCTATCACTTCTGTTGTTTCTCCTGTTATTATTTTACAAAAGGAGTGAATGAGGAACTATTACTACTTCACTACTTCTACTACTACTAAGAATAACAATGATAATAGCAATAATAATGCTAATAGTAATACCAGTGATTATTTCTCATCATGACCTCTAAATCTACTGAGAACAGATTCCTGTCTGTTTTGTAAGGCTGCCCTACACCTATGTCAGGTGTGATAGATGTTGGCAGTAGCATTTTTAGAATATTCACTGTCAAGCTGCTATGTGACAAGTCATACTGGTAGTCTGCAAGGTGATGTGTGAGGGTTGTCTGTCGTCAGGGCAGGTTTTTTGAGACTCTGTAGGGCAACAAAAACACCTCCACTCCTCTCTTTATGATACTTACCACTGACGTGAGGAAGAAGTGGGGGTCCTGGCATATTAAACATTAACTCATTAAACCAAGGTCAGGTAATTTCTTCGATTTGCAGGTCATCCACGTTTTTATCTCCCCCATGCTTGACTACTGTAACTGACTTTATTCTGGTCTTAGCAGGCAAATTATCCACCGACTACAGATAAAGTGTTGCTGTCAGTGTTCTATCACACTCCAAGAGAACTGACTATAATAAACCAATCTTTGCTGCACCGCACTTACCTGTCTGTTTTAGAATTGATTTAAGATTTTATTGCTTTACAGGCTTTTGATCGGCTAATTCCCCATGAGCCTGATCGCTGAGATCTTTGGCAGGGCTCTTTTAGCCTTTTATTGGGTCCAAAATCTCAGTTTGTCACAAAGAGTGGATTTGTTGGCCAGGCCCCTCAGGCAGGCTTTTTTTTTCTTTTGGAATTAGAATTTGAGTTGTCATCTCATTCTTAGTTTATTTATTTTTTAACCATCTGTTGTTGTATTATCCTTGTTTTACTGCAAATCACTTTGTATTATTGTTTTGAAAAGTGCTTTATAAGTAAATAAAAACGTATTACAGTTAGATCAGATGCCACCCAGACTTTCAGTAAAGTGTAAATTTTCTTCTCACTTTGGACAATTTCCTTTTACTTTCCATAGTTTAGGCTTAATCAGCTTGCTTTACAACAATACAACCCTTGACACCCAAGGGTGGCTATATAAATTGGTTATATAAATAAACTGACTTGACAACAATATTACTGTTTATTTAGGAAGCCTGCCTTCTATGGTGGCCTAGCAACAGTAACTCACTTGTTCTGCTTTAGTGGTGTTAAGAAGAATGGCAGCCTTTTATCCCTGCGTGATCACATTCAAAAGCTTCCACTGAAAGACTGAAAAATTACATTCCTCACTGTGCTGTGATAGTGAAGTTACATTCAGTTGTAATTTTATATTCTGAACTCAATTCAATGTCTTTGTGTGGTTTGAGGTATGTAAAAAGTGTGTCTCCAGTAGTAGAGCTTAGAGTTTCATTTTTATTTTTGTAAAGGAAATGAGACATTAGTAGGTGCTTGCACGGCGTGTCTGGGTGTTGTCTGAAAAGGTGGGTTTTCAGCCTGAAAGATGCTTAATGAGATGCTTCATTGAACACAGAAAAAAGCCCATTAGCTGCGACCCAGGAGCTTTCACTTCAAGCATGTTGACAGGGCTCCAGAGTGCAAGTATTTGAGTGTTGAGGATAAGAATGTTGAGTGCAGCACTCGCTTTAGAAATCATCTAATAAGATCAGTTTTATGAGGTCACGCAGTCAAGTTTGTATTTGCTATCTGATGTGTCACTGTACTAGCTTACACATGGCCAAACAGACAATCACTGATAAGATGTTGCACTTTGGTACAGTCCGCTGTTTCCTTTAGTTTGTTTTGTGGGTATTCCCTCACTATCACAGTACCTCCTGAATGAGACGAAAACATTTCTTTATAGTTTGTGCACTGCAGACCAAAGTGACCTACAGTCTATTGAGGTCACACCAGTCAAATCAAGTCAGTTTTATTTACAATTAATAGATGAATTTGTGACTTTAAAACACTATCCTGTTTCAAGAAAAGAGCCTGTATAAGCCGGCTGCTTGGTTTGAATCAGCTACTTGGAATTAGCACCATCTGGTCGATGTACCACAGTCCCCCATTAGGCTGCGAATTCTTGTAATATGTCTTCTCCTTAAAAGACGAAAGTATATTTAGATCTGCACATCTTTCTCATGGTTATCAGTCTGTCTGAAATGATAATCTGTCTTGGAAAACATCTGAAAAGCAACACTATGAAACTAATTCAAACACTGGGTTGTTTAGCAGACTCATAATGTTGTTTTCCATCCTCTTCAAATGTATTAGGAATTTGATTGTGGTTAATGAACTAATTTAAATTTCACCCACTAAAATAATGCTGTGGTTCTGACCAAAACCTGGAAGTGCCTCCAGTCATATTAGCTTGTGAACTGAGAGGCTGTAATAAGATACAAGGAGCTTTAAGACAGTAAGAAACGTAAGACATCTGTGTTAGAAAATGCTGAAACAAAATAAAGTGTTTCTGGACATAAGAGCAATACTAAGTCAAATTCTGTAACAGTGCATGTGTGATTGCTGATTTAGAAATGCTTAGACTATCTGTGATAGATGTTCTAAAGAAAAAACAAATACAGGCTCATTTTAAGAGTTTGAGATCTCAGCACCAAAAGCTGGTATGAAGAAAGAGTGAACAGCTGCCTCTTAATAGCCCACACCATTACCTGTCTACTTCATCATCTATACATTAATCTAATTACTACAACACAATGCTGTTTAAGGTATTTTTCTATGTAGGCTTTTTTTTCTGCAAGCCAAACGAGTAGCTCAAGTTAGGGTGAGGAGTGATTATCTGTGAAAACACACTTATTGAAATATTGCGTAAGTGACATTTATTCTTCTCTTGTCTATAGCATGTGTTTTTTATTAGTTGGGGCTTCGTATTTCTGGATGTGTGTTATTAACTTGATGACTGATGAAACCTTCAAACTCCACCTGTCACACAACAACATCATATCCTAGGTCAAATAGGTAAAATTGTTTGACAATGATCACGCACACTGTGACTGACAGTGCTCATAAACATTCAAAAGTCTTTGGTCAGCAGAATGTCTCTCTTGTGGCATTTCTGAACGTGCACACTGATATGAATCTGCAACTTTTTCCAATATAATAAACTGACAGTAGTATTCTGATTAACCTTGGAGTTTTTTTCTGGACTTTAAATTCACTTTAAAATTGCTAAGAATCTTCAATTGTGGTGTGTTTAGGCAACGTAAGTTACATTAAGCAGAAAATGACAAACATTTAAATCCTTCTGGAATAAATGCCATTATGAAATGACAGAATGTGATTCAAATTATTATGGATTGTGAATGAGCTGTCCAGGTGCTAATGACTGCTGTTACACTGTGTTCCAACAGGTAAGCAGCACTCCAGCATGTATCCGAGCACTGACCAAGATGCTGTACTGCCCCTTTTGTCAGGGCATGCCGGCAGTTAAACCCTGTAAGAACTACTGCCTGAATGTCATGAAGGGCTGTCTGGCCAATCAAGCTGATCTGGATCCAGAGTGGAACCAGTACATTGGTAAGTCTTTTCAAGCATTACTCCAACCATTTTTCACAGAGTCCTGCTGTTCTGTTATTTCCCATCATACCAATTAGAATATATGTATATATCTATATATATATATAGCTGCTTGTTTTGGACCGGGAAACTACTAACAATGAGCTGAAAGCAGTTTAAGACTTGAGGGATTGGGTCAACATCACAAATATTGCTTAATTGCTTTACACCTTTTGCCTGCTGTGTTCATAAAAGAGTAAATGCCTTAGTGTTGAAATATAAATGCTTTGGGCACACTGAGGCTGATGTTTTATGGACGCAAAGAAAGGCCATAATAATTGTAATCGCGTAAGAAACTGAAAACCAAATGGTGAAAGGTAACCACTGAATTTATAGCACTGAAATATTTTTACTTCATAAATCATCCATCTGAATTTATGTGGTTTGAGTTTCCCCCTCTGAAATTTCCAGGAGATTAAATTTCACAAACAGGTATGTAGTTGCTTATAGGATTCAAACGATTATGGATATGATTTCTTTGCTTCCATAATGTTGGGTGTCTCTTTTGGCTTAAGCAAGCTGAAAGTATGTAACCCTAAAACAATGGTTTTGTTTGAAATGCACTGATATGATAAATAAAATGTAAAAAGGTGGCTCAGGTCAAAATGTTTACCTTGAGTCTGCAGGATTACAGAAATGGGTGTGTTATGTTGTCAAATTTGACTTTCTATTTTAAGAGAGGTTACAGTTGGTGCTGTGTTGTTATCATGTTTTGACAACATCAGTTCTGTTGACACAGATTGGGCCCTCGGATAAAAAGGTGCTTTATTTGTCATTCTTCTATCAACATTTTTTCTGCAAAAGATTTTATTCATGAGATTCTGCTCTCCTGCTGGGCTAAATGGGGACTTGTAATAGGGCAGAAGTGCACCGCGGGGAGTGTCAAGTTTTGTGAAGAGAAGTTCAATGGGAACTTGTTCAGCACAGAAACAAAAAGTACAAACATAAATGTAATATTTATATATTTATTTAAAATTTCATAGAATGCCCTGCACAGTTGAGTCCTGCTGTCATTTAGATAGGCTGTAGGGTTGAACTGAAGCAGTGACAGTGAAAACGTGACTAGGCTGCTTTGAGAAACAGGAGAAGGAGCTCTGGTTGTTAGCCTGTGGCAAATAAAACATTGAAATTCCATCACTCAAAATTGAAATTGTATAGTTGGAGTGTTTAGAAAGAAAATATAATTTAGACGTTTTTACTAAGAAGTTGGGACTAAATAGAATAAAGGCACAGTAAAATAAAAAAGTAGAAAGTTCTGATCCTGTGTCCAGGCATTAATTGTTTTGTTAAATCCTGTTTTGTGCCAAATATATATTTATATTTTGAAATACCTTTCTTTTGCTGTGAAACGTTGAAATATTTCATCCTCTATACAAATGTATCTAATCAAATGTATTTGATCGTAATAGCTAGCAGAGCGACATCATGGGTTAGAGGTGTGTGTTCAGATGTCAGGTGGCAAAAAACGTTTTACAAAGGAGTGTGGTTGAAATCTGATTTATTAATTTCTTCTCATCCCCCAACATCGCTGGTCGTCGAGGGTTCTCCAGAAATGAATGCTTACAAGTCATGCTCACTTTTGAGCGATCAAATCCCTGAAAGACTTGTTGAATCGCTCTTGAAATTATTCCCCTGCCCACATACTCTGTTTCACTCGGAAATATGTCACGTAACAGAAGCTAGAGATGTCAAACTGCGTTTCACTGGGACTTATAGTCATATTTGACCACTATGGGGCAGAAAGACTCACAGCAACAAAGCTCTCACATTTTATCCACTTATCAAGTTTGTGTTAGCAAACAAATGCCTACTTACACATCCAGTATTTAAAACTGAGAAAACATGAGAAAACTGATGTTCAGTCCTCACCAGGCGTCATTGTCTTTGGCACTCTGCCATTTTACGCAGAGCATATAGTGTACAACCAGCCAGTCTAAGCTTGTGACCTTGGAGCAGCTGCACAAAGTTTTGTGCCAGTCTTTGTAAGAGCCACTGGGGCTATGTGGACCAGCGAACCAAAACAATGAGGGTGAAAACCGCAAAGAGCTTTGGGGTAGAGATGTTGATTCTCAGTGGGATCAGCAGCACTACCAACATTTTCACATTACAGCCTTTTGATTCAGTGTTATTATCAAAAATATCTCTTAATGGAGCTTTAAAGATATATTTGATACATATGTACATATAAACTTACAGGACAAAGGTGAGGAATGAGTTGCATCAGCAGTGAACACAACAAAGTGCATAATTGGAAAAAAGGTGAATTCTTAGGTAGTTTTGCTTGTTTTGCAAAGCATTTGAAAACAGTTTTGATATATTACTGTGATGCTATAATACAGTATAATACAGTACCTACATCCATGGTATCTGACAGTTTATTTGTCAAAGTTTGGGGGGTGTTTGCTGTAGATACGTACATGCACTAATATCGATGTGGAAGCAGATCGCTTTTACAAATGATCCATGGTGGCCTGAATATCTCTGGGTGATATGTGTTATGTTGGGGAACTTTCTCCTGAAAACTTTGATGTAGTGGAGTGTAAACACACATTAATGAAACCCTGTATACCATAATAGCATATTTCATTATGCTCACTTTTGGGGCCATTTTGTCTTCCATTGGATCATGATATTTTCAACATGAGCATGGAGCAAAGCACCACCCACAAGTGAAAACAAACACTTTTGTGAGCTGAACACAGCAAAAGCTTTGACTGGTGCAGAAAACAAGGGACACGGAAGACATTGGTAGTTTGGATGGACATCTGATAGTATTTGAAAGTTGTTTCAAAACTGTTTTTAGATATCCCTGCAGTTTAAACCATGTTGACAAATACTGAGAAAGGTTGAACAGATTGATGCAGGTTAGCTTTAAAGCCAAATCTATATATCCTCCAATGTTTTATGCAATAATAATTTTGATATTATATTATCATAATTATTTGGATTCAGCTTCACCAACTCTAGCAACTTGTGTACTACTGAGTGAGCATTATGAAAATGAACTGCAAACACTCCATCTTGTTGCAAAATAATACATATTGATAGATATTATATTTCTAATATATGAACATCCTTCATATGATTTTGAAAACACGTACATAGTTTTAATTAACATGAAGATTATACTTGACATATTTTCAAGGACTACGGAATTAATTGTGCTTGTGGAAAGGAGTGTATACAGACACAGTGCACATATACATGACTAATTCTGTTTAAGTTTATTTGGATTATTTTATGAGATTCTTAGATAAGGCTCTTAATGGCACTGTGTTTCATTAACGATTGTTATATAGCTTTCTCTGTTGATCAAGTCCTTACAATAACCACAGGCAGCCATGTTTGATCTTTCCTGACAAGGGGCGTGTTGGAAATTCGTGTTGAGTTGACCTACATCATTAAACATTTGATCTCTGTTTAAAATTCATAAGAATTCAGTCAGAAACTGATAAAACTGCATTCAAGAGTGGCTAAATGCATGAGCTGGCCCAATGCCTTACAGCAAAGCCTCTCATGAAGGCTAACAGAATGGGACATCTGCATTTGACACAAGGAATCTCGATATGTATTCAGTTTGTGCATGCCTTTGTTCACACAGATCCATCATTATTATTTGATATTGTATTTGTTTAATATTAGTTTTTATCTTGTATTTTATTTGTTGATATATACTGCAGTATATACTATATGCTACGGTATATAATACAATTTCTATGTAGAATCGTTGTGAGAACGTTTCTAGTTAACCTTTCTAGATGAATTTAAACTTAATAACATTAGGTTGTTATATTAGCTCAGTAGATGCTGAACTTTTATTTAGCTCACACTTCATATCAGCAGAACATTGCAGATGTAGCATCTTCCAGGCTTGTGATGTGTTACATCAACAGCACATGACCTTTCATGGGGTGGGGGGTGGTGATGCTGGAATCTATTATAGCATTTTGTAAAAAGTCATGGAAAATGCCTCAACAAGTCGCCAGTCCATCACAAGAATTCCAAACATTCCCACTTACACTCACTGACCACATTTTGCCTCCTACAGTATTTTCCTGTTACTTAATTGAATTCATGACTGGCAGTGATTCAACCAAACAAAATTATATTTCATTAATCCACAATGCACACTTTAGTAAGTTAAAGACGCTGGGCAAGTTGGCAGTACTGAATGTCAACTTGTAGAGTGGTAGAAGGAAGAAACCTGGGGCCTGGATATTTAACCATTCAGTGACTGTGTATGTATTGCACATGCAGTACCAGGGTTAGTGGAATAAAAATACAGTTGACCTTATGCTCTCAGCCCCCCTTCACTGGTTTGACACAACACACTGATTAATAATGTGATACCAGTATTAATACAACAATAATTAATATCACAAACACTGTATAAGTGTTGTTACTCTAAACTCATGTCTTTACTTGTGTACATACGCAATATTCCAACAAAAAATGCAACCCAACAGAAAATACATCCAATAAAATCCAATACAATATCTCTATGTCTCTTTATGTCACATCACCTAATTACGACTAAGAAAAAAATACAAATATATTAATACATTATGCATGCATGTATATTTCTGTGTCATTTTTACCAGCTAGTTAACTGTCATATTGGTAGGGTTAATCGCTAAAAACATATTAAGCACAGATCAATTACTCGATTGATCAAAATTTTGATTAGTCAATCAAGTAAATAATCTGTAGCAATGTAAGCCAAAATGTCGACCAGTCTGTACTTCTTCTCTCCTCTCTTTTTTGAAGTGAATATTTGTTTTCCTCTGTTGTTGTTTTTACCATTGGTCAGTCAAAACAAGCTATTTGAAGACATCACCTTGGAGTCTATTTTCAGACATTTTATTGAGCAGATATGCAGATTAATTGATAATGAAAAAACTGGTTAAATTTAAAAAAGTCCAATGCTCAGTAAAATATAATAAACCAATAAATATAAACCAAATAAACCAGTGCAGGTATGCCATTACTGCTTCTGTTGCTATTAAAGCCCATTGATTTACAAAATTGGTTGATAAGAAACACCTGTTACATCTTACATTCAACATTCAATCAACAAAGTAAATAGGGAACCATCAGATACCTGTCAGTCTGTTTTTAAGTTTGACTGTATACATTATGACGTTAATCTCCACCCATCTATTTAAAGACCACTTATCCTATTCAGGGTCATGATTGTTGCCAGAGGGACACCCTGGAGGACTTCAGTGAGATAGCACATATGAACAGATATTCACACTCACATTCACACCTACAGACAATCAGCACTCACCATTTCACCTTAACTGCATTTCTTTGGACTGCATGAGAAAACCCACACAGAAACAGGGAGAACATACAAACTCAAACACTCTGTGTCTGTGTATATTACAATATATATTATTAAGAATACAATTCAGACACGGCTCCACTTGAACGTGATAATTTTGCCTAGAGCAACGCTCCTTCTGTCTTCATCAAGACTGATGTCATTTGGATTATTGTTCCTCAGTGTAGATTAAATGCCAGTTCTATATCTTCTGGCTCTGACATTTCATGCTCATTATTGGATGAAAGATTTTCAATTAGCTTAAGGTCTAACCACAAAAAAAAGGTATTGACTTGGCTTTTGGTGCTAAATTGTCAGGAAGTGTCTTTCATGTTCAGCTCAGACAGATTAATGTGTGGGGCCATATACATGAGTAGTATGCCAATATGAATCATACTGTACAAATGTGTTGTCCTCATACAGTAAATGATTGTTACTTAGACATGACAGTTAGTTCTCTTGGCTTTATTTACATGCTGTGGTCAACTAGAAATGCGTTATATCAGCTCACTGAAAATAAGAATAAGAAGCTTTGGCTCAGAGAGAAATTGGGTGAAATACCTGAGAGTCCTGACACAGAGCTGGTACAGACATGAAGCTAAGATATTCATCTTGATTCCTGTGGCATCCATTCACACCGACATCATATACCTGCTCCACTGACCAGAGAAGACAGACAAGATATTGGGGAGACTAAAACTAATCCAACCAAAGAGTGAGAAATCCTTAAGACCTAGAGGCTGTGCCCCTGATAGCAACGATTTTTCCCTACCTTCCCACTGAGCGACTCCACTTGCAGGAAATAACACCCTCTGATCAAATAAATTGCAACTTGTGACAGAGCTTGAACAAAAAAAACCCTGCCAGTTCACATTAACCACAACCTCACCTTCATTTATCCATGATGTGAGTGTGAAGCAGACTGGGGCTGTTGTGGCACCGCCAGAGGCAAACTAAAACATGTGTTTGAAGAGCAGCTGCACTGCTAAATAGTCCTCAGAAATGTGAAATATTCTGAAATGTCTCAGAATTCATTTGCCACTTGCACAGTGGAAGAAAACAAACTGGTTCAAGTTTGTAATTTTTGGATGTTTTGAGGTTCCAATTTCTATGAAATACATTATTCGTTGTTAAGGCAACTGTACAATAAATGATGGAAAAACTTAATTCCTCTGTATTTGTGTGGATGTGACACACAGTATGCATATGCATCTCAGTGAGGATATCTTTTAAGCATCCACCAACAACCTCAGATCAAATGTCCTTGTGCATATGCTTGTTTTACTTGCCCAAAAGCACAGAAATTAATTAAACAAGCAAATAAAATTTGACCCAGAAATTTAATTTGAAACACGAGCTGACTGTAGGCTACAAAAGGCCAATGTCAATTTTAAATACTCTGGTCTCACATTGTCATTTCAGAGGTGCTGTTTCTGGAACTAATACAGCTTTAGTTCCAGACATCTCATTATTAATATTGATGTGAAACATTTTTGCTCTGAAGTGTTACTAAGTATTTGTGCATGCAGCAGCTAAAACGATACCTATGGTTTTAGGAAACATAAACTAAACAGAGCTGGAATGTCTGTAATCTGTATTTCTTCCTTCCTGTTACACTGAAAGAATTAAAACTGAGTAAATCTTACAGTAGATTAAATGGGCTCTGCTGAGTAGCCAGTCTCTAATCCATTTGTTCCCACTGGAGGACAAATCCTTGCTGACCTCTCCCCATTCTGCTCCCTAAAGACAAGACTTGCTCATGGCATATATTATGGAAACGGATGCTAATTGCACTATGTTTTTAAGCAGTGTGCTGTATGCATTCTTGCAATAAATTCATTGCAACACTAGAATTCGATTTTAGAAATTAATTTGTAATAAATGCTACTCTGCTTATCATTATAAACATGCATTTAAAAAAGCAGTCCACGATGAGATAATAAGAGTGGGATTACATTTTAATTACATGAATTATCTGAAGCATGGAGCGTCTGATGAACAGCTGTCAGTCTGTTCCCCACACCTGAGAACTCCACACTGAACATAATCAGGACCCACACGCCAAGTCCTCTGGGACATATAGAGCATTACGCATTCTGCATAAATCACTGGTTATTTGTTTAAAGATGATCACTTTGACAGTGTTTACTCGCCTTTGTGTTGTTTGAAAACTCTTCCGGTTGGGTATTTGTTCTGAAGCAGGCTGTTTTTCACCATTTTTATTGTTATTTATCAGGCTGTCTGCACTAATGTCTTCTTCCTGTTTGGTCGTTTGAATATCAGTCACATGCGGAGGTGATGAATATTGTCCTCTGCAGTTTACACCCCACGTGTCATTATCATTTTTTGTGTTGACAGGAAGTTGACACCTTTGATGAAACTTTTCCTCCTGCACCCAATATTTACAGTGAGACTCACGGCTGGCTTAAAGTCATTCTTAAATGAACTGGTTGACTCTGCCACAGCTTTCTCTGCAATCTTGTCGCATCGGTGTTCGTAGGCACATGTCACCACATTCGAAGTGATCTGCATGGATTATATCTGCTCAGTTCTTTTTAATTAGGTAATTTGTTTCACTTGGTAACTGGAGCCAGCCCCAACCTCACTGTTTATGAAAATTCAAGCCAGCAACATATCCTTTCCTTTGTAAAAAATCCCTCATGAATAAAATATTGGGTGGAAAAACCTTCCCTAACACATTGTGAGTGGACAGCCCGTGGCTGAAAGTCAGACCACACAAATAGACCAAAATATTTTCTGCTCACAAGGATACAGGAAGGTTTTGAATTTTGTTCTTTTACCAGTGTGAATTCAAACACTGGTATATCTCACACTTTTACATTTCACCATAATTAAGGCAAACTAATACTTCTTTCGCACCTACACAGTGATGCGGGTTAAACATGCGTTGGCAGCTAATCTGAATGGGTCGACCCACATCATCCAACCTGATTTAGTGACCCTCCTCCCGACCAGGGTTGAATGTGGTTCAGACAATACTCAGCTTTTGTGAACAGGCGTTTCTATCAAGAATAGGAATTTAATTCAGTGTTATCAATGTTTAAAATAGATTCAACACACTCCCCAACTGATCTGACAAAGGAAGCGAGAGACAGAGAGCACATGAGTGGGCGAGTACTAATACCACACTGTAAAAATTCTCTCTTACAAGTAAAAGCCCTGCATTGACAATTTTACTTAAGTAAATGAATGTCATATATGTAGTATGTAAGTATAAGCAGGTACTTAAAGTATTACAAGTAAAAATACTCAATGCAAAAAATGGCCACTATTATATATTATATCATAATTCTTTTTTACTGATGGATTAATGTGTAAGCAGCATTTTAATGTTGTAGCTGGTTGAGGTGGAGCTAGTTTTAAATATTTTGTATAGATGGTAAATGGTCTTCCCTTATATAGCGCTCTTCAATCGTAACGGCTCCAAAAGCACTTTACAGATCAGGTCTCATTCACCCATTCACACACACATTCACAGACTGATGGCGACCGAGCTGCCATGCAAGGTGCTGGCCTCCATCGGGAGCAACTTAGGGTTCAGTGTCTTGCTCAAGGACACTTTGACATGATGGGTGGAGCCGGGGATCGAATCCCCCAACCTGCTTTACCCTGCTCCCGCGCGACAGTGCTAACCACTGTGCCCCCATGCCTAGGGCTGCAACTGATAAATATTTTCATTACGGATTAATCTGCTGATTAATAATGAGAACATTATGAGAAATGCTATCACGATTGTCCAGAGCCCAAAGTGACACCTTCACAATGCTTGTTTTGTCCAACCAATAGCCAAAACCTCAAAATTTAATAAAAATGATAATTAATTAATTAATTAAATACTAATAAATAAATAAAAAGATTAATGTCTTGGTGTGTCATGAAATGCATAGACTTGATCCTTATGTATGGCTTGAAATAACTTTTGTCTAGCATGTGGTCACTGATTTCTATGATTGTCTGCAGATTTCTTGATGAGCCTCTGTACTTCGCTCATCCTGCATTCTGTATCAACCATTAATTAGATGACCTCCAAGAAAAAGGGAGACAGAAAGCCACCTTGCATCTGATGTGTGCTTAATTGAATATGTAGACTTGTCATACAAATGGCCATCATTGTCTTCACTTTGTATGAGGTCCAATCTGTGTCAAGTATACCTGCAAACTAGCTGCATCCTCTGTTCTGTTGGTGTTTTTCCTCCTGTGTGAGGTCTGAATTTCCATCCAGAGGATAGATGCTTTTGAACAGCGGTGATTTAGAACAGTGGTGCCTAAAAGCCATTTCACCCACACCTCTGGAGTTAAATGGATTTATAATGGTTGTTTGCACTGTCTAATCTGTCTGGCTTGTTTCACCACCCATGGGCAAAAGGTTAAAAAAATACAAAGCTGCACTGCAAAAATCCCCTTCTACAAACTTTGCTACATCAAACAAAATATCTGGTAAAAAATCTGTCCCTAAATCAAAATTTAAAAAATCATGTTAATAATAAGACTAATAAGGCTCTTGAATCTAGATTATTGTTCCTGTTCAGCACAATTTAGGATATAATTAGACATTAATTCCTCTTCCTTATACCTAATAAAAAGGAGTTTCACCTTGAGGGTGTAACGTACTAAACCTTAAACCATTCAATTATACAGAAGCTGTGTCCTCTTAAATCAAGTAAGTGCAGTTTTTCTTAAAGCAGCTATAATCGACATTTGTATAACAATGTAAATCAAATGACAATGTGAAAACAATGTGACTGTAGTGCTTATCAGGTGAAACACGACTCCTAATGAATTGTTGTTTGCTAACAAGTTGACCATATGAACTTAAAAGGTCAGTGTTGTTCACAACTTGTTTCCGCTGCCCTTAACAGACAGAGATGATATTGTTCTTCTCATCTGACTCTCCACGAGAAATCGAATGAGCATATTTCCCAAAATGTCAGATTATTCCTTTATGTTCAGAAGCTTCAGAGGATCTTTTTAGATCCAATTCCAATTCCTTTAAGATTATCCTGCTTACTTTGGCATTTTGTTTATGCAGGTAAAGACTCTGCCTTAAACCAGTTCAACATTCATCACTTTAGCGCTGTTGTGTGGTTTTTGTTCTGCCTAGTTTGGTCTGCAGCTTGGAATAAACCATCTAGTTTTCTTAACAGATACACAGGATATTTGTGTGAAAACCACTTTTCAGACTTTGCAGACTTTGCAGAGTCAAGACCAATACCTTGAAACACGTTTAAAATGGTGCTTGACGAGATTATTCATCTTTCATGAAAATAAAATTATATTTAATCACCCTCAAATATAGATATATTTTTAATTGCCCTTTTGGAAGTGCATTTGGAACGTAGAGAGCATTAATACAACTATAAGTCTCGACAATTGAGGGCTACATTACATTATATACCTTCCACACACAGGAGTTTTTTATGGCCGAGTATAGACCCAGCCGTGCTACTCTTTACCATCATTTGTCTGCAGAAGTCAAACTAATATTGTAGAACATATTGCGCTTCTTCACAAAGGAGCACTGGGTGAACATTGTGTTTTATGTGCAAAGTTCTCTGTAGCGACAACATTAATTTCCATTTTGTTTCAGAGTTCACGCTTGTCTACTCACTCACAGTTGCATGAATATGTGGTGGAGTGGATCTAATTACACATTCACTTCCCACCTGTGTAATCAGGAATCTTCAGAAAGAGAAACATTTTGTGAAAAGAGAGAAATTATTCTCTCTGGTGTATTTACGAGCAACAAGGCCTATTATTGTCTTTGCTCAGACCTGCTCCACTGTCTTTGCTGTTGAGCCCGTCCACATCTCATCTGAGTCCTGTGGCAGTGATTTTACACAGTGCAAACAAGGATACTGACTGGGGGGGGCTTCTTTAACATATTTGTGGGCAAAGTACTTGTCAGCATCCATAGACTGAAATTCCATGACATCTCCAACCCCATTAGTAACATGATCTGCTTGTGAATGGCTCATTATTGGATTATGCTGTTTAGTTTCATTAGCAGTGCAGTACAGTATCAGTGCTGCTCCAGTATATGGCTTTTACATTAGTAGCCTTGCATACTGATTACTGTGTTGTTATGACTCCATTGCAAATAATAATGGAAAAATAATGATGAGTGTGTCATGCTTTATTTTTAAACAAGACTAAGAGCCTACAGCCATGCTAGTAGCTCTCTGAGACATAGTGGCTTTGAGCTAAATGCTATTGTTGGCATTCTCACTTAACACTCACTTAACAATGCTAACATGCTGATGTTTAGCAGGTAATGTTTACCATGTTCACCATCCTAGTTTAGCCTGTTAGCATGCTAACATTTGCTAATTAGCAGAAAACACAGTACAGCTGAGGCTGATGTGAATGTCATTAGATTAGCAGGCATTTAGTCATAAACCAAAGTATTAGGAAAAAAGAAATTTTGACCTGATGATGGCTCTAGATGAAAAGTCGGGATCGTGAAAGTTATTACAATTCCTCCTGAGGGGAACATGAATGTCTGTGCCAAATTTCATGGCAATTCATCCAATAGTAGTTGAGATACACAAAAACCACAAATGTTGACCTCAGGGTGGCAGGAAAGGGAAATGTCAGGAGATCACCCAAATCTTGGTTGGTATAAAATTTGGGTCCAAATCATATAGTAGATGGTGAGATATTTCACTTGATAAGGGGAAACTTTGACCTGCTGATCTTTAGGATTCATCCTCTGGGGAACATGAATTTCTGTACAAAATTTCATGGCAATCCATTGTGTGGACTAAAGTGGTCGACTGACTGACAGACCGCCATTGCCATCCATAGAGCCACACTGCTATAGCAAAACAACTTATAAAAGCAGGTCTTTATAAAAGTAAACTAAAACTTCCTTCACCTCAGTAGATTGTATTTACAGTGATAAGCTCCATTTTGTAGGCTCCGAGGCAAGACCTCCAAGATTCCCATCATTTTCCAACATGCAGGATCTTGTGGGTGTTATTGTTGTCATATGAATGTGTTTAATGGGGATCTTTTAGTTCAACATCTATAAGTATGTTTAAGGTAAAGCTAATTCAACAACAGAGAAGAGGATCTCTGTCAGGACCAGACTGATTCTCCACATTCAGCTGTGATTAATCTGGTGGTAGTTGCTGTTAATACAGGACTGCAAATCTATATCACATTGTCTCCCAGAATTTAAACTCTTGTCATATATGTACTATAAGTATGTGTCATGACATGCTCTATACTAAGGATACTTTTGATATACAGTGTCGTCCTTTCCTATGACTTCCCTGAACAAGTCACTGGCGGTTGACAAGGAAGACGAGCATTACCACCACCTTGTCTGTGGTAGCCATTGAGAAATTCAGTTTCTATATGAGGTATAGAAGAGAAGAAATTATCATTTTGAAAAAAGCTTTTGAAGGGTTTGGTAGGAAAAATTAATTTTTGATGGTCTGAGTGTGCCGTCTGTTTTATTGCTATTAGCACTTTAAAAGTGAAAGCTTGTTTTTAACATTATGCATAAATATGCCTTTGTGTGAATGTGTACAAATGTGTGTGTGTGTGTGTGTGTGTGTGTGTGTGTGTGTGTGTGTGTGTGTGTGTGTGTGTGTGCGCACATGTGTGTATGTTCAAGGACTTGTTTGATCAGGACAAAGTGTGACCAAGGAACAACATGCATTTTTTTTTTTCTTTTCCATTTCTGTACCATTTCATATAGCACCATTAGTTGGTTGACTGAACCACAGATGAGCTATGCTTTACAGAATCCAAATTACACTAGAGCCATTTTTCATTCTGTGAATCTCTTCACAGGCAAAGAGCCATAGATGGGCCTGTTCACTTTCCTTATTTGTCCTTGTCTGCTGGAGGTTGCCGCTGGCTGACATAGCCTGAATTTAAGTGGACATCAATCTCGATAAAGAGGCAGAGCCCAGAGTAATATTACCTCCTCAGATTTTTTTTGGCTGTTTAGCAAGACAGCGCAAATAAGCATGTTTCACCTCACAGACTGAAACATTAACCTCCAATAGGAAACAAAATACTGCGATCATGCTGTGGTTTCACCACATGGTGTCTTTTAGTTTTAAATGTCTATATCCAGTAAGGCACAGTCTCAGTTCTTTAAAACCCTCAGCTCAGAATAGGACAAGATGTGTCTATTTGCGTGGCTGTGTTGTGATGATAAAAAGATTTCCTCCGGCTGGCCGGCGGCCTATCTCAGCGCTGCAAAAGTGATGCAGGGAAAATTTGGCTCAGAGTGGCAGCCGTGCCACAGTGGACTGGACTTCATGCACTCCTTATAAATGAGAGTCATTAATTCTCCATGTAGGTAGAGGTTTTCCACATGCGGTGCAGGAGCCCCTCTTCCTCTGGGATAAAGCCGTACCCTGGCCTGACTCAACCCAGTCAGCACCACTTCTCATTCTCCTGCTCTCTTCTTTTTCTCTCTCTCTCTCTTCCTGTCTCTCTCCCTACCTCCTCTCTGTCAGTTATGTATGAAGACAAAGTTCCCGGCTCCCTCTGTTTGTCGAGCCCATCTGATAAGTTGCAGATAAGTCACCATCGTTGGGAAAGATTGCCATCGTCTCTGATGCTAGAGGCACTCTTCTTTTCTTTTATTATGAAATATGAGTTGTTCCCAGTTGGCTCCCTTGACCTAAATTTTCAGTATTTGTAACTGACAGTTTTTAAGCTTACACTTTTTTTTTAATGTGTGTTTGTTATAAAGTAAGCAGACATACCTGAGGCAGTTGAATGAATTTACATCACAATCAGATTAAACAGCAAATTGTATGGCAATGCCACATTCAAAATATTTTCAAGAAACAAATTATAACAACTGATCAGCATCAATGATGATAGACAAGTAGTTTTGTTTGAGTTTTACTGCTGGTGTAGGTGCCATCTACACTTAAACCATATGGTTGCACAGTGGTGTGATTCAAGTGCTACTGTAGAAAACCATTTGGCACTGATGTAGTCTCTATATTAAAATCTCAGCGAGCATCACAGGCAATTTGCAATCCACAGTGTAAACAAACAGAAGAGCTCTTCAAAGGCTCAGACTTTAATAGAATTGGAAAGCAAATGGAGCCAGAGCCGAGCTAATGCTTCTCAGCTCTTTTCCTCTGCCATTAGTGATCTCAGGTCCCAGAAGAATAAAACACTGGACAGGTCTGCTATCAAAGAACTGGAGCGTAATTTAGATTCTTTTTTTTTCTTCTTTTTTTTACGTGTACAGTATTTGTGTCCTATTTCCCCTTTAACTCTGTGGCTTCCTTTTACACAGTATTATTATTATTTTCTATTAAAGTCCATTGTTTCTGTCACTGCCTTTTGGTCTGTTCTCTGGAATATTATCTGTGCCTTCACAGCTTGGGAATAAATTATACCATTCTCTTGTGATGGGTGGGGTGGTGAGAGCAGCAAGCCAAAAGAAATATATAAGCTTTTCTTCAAAAAAACAACACACTGCGTACTGCATTTTAGTGAAGATTAAAGAAACTGTGAAAGCAGTCACAAGCATGTAGGAAGCCATTGTTTCTGTAGTCTCCAAATGATAGGATGACCTTACTTAGTAAGGAGGTAATTGAGTCAAGAGTCAATACGACAGCCTGCTGCAGAGGTGTTGTCCTGGGAGGTCTGTGAATGGAGAAACCTCTGCTGACAGACTGCCTAAGTACTGTCTCCAGATCTGGGACTTGCTCAGTTATGAGTTAGTGATTTGGTGATGTCTAACTCCCTGTGGCACGCATTCAGACACAGAACTGCCATTGCAGAGGCTGTAGAACATTAGTATATAAACCCTGTGGTGTTGAGAGCACTTTAGCACTGTTTCCTGGCAATATCAATTAACTCACTTAGCCTCTAAAGGGCAACAGCATTAGCCTGGTTAGTTTGAGCTACTGTGAAATCTGTACCATCACAGTTGTATAAATATTAAAGATTTTAAATGCAACATCTTTCTTTTAAACGATCAGAGTGTTCATTGAACGTGATGAAAACAAATGGACAAGTGGAGATGATAATGTTAAGTGTCTCATGTTCGACCAGGCCTTCTGGCTTGTGTCCACACGAGGATATTAACAAGCCACTGACCTTACAGTGTTCATTGCCCGCAGCTGATGTAAATAAATGCTTGGCTTTCAAAAGGTCTATTAAATCAATGACTCATCAGCGCTATTTGTTGCATGCAGCATAACAAAATTTAGTTGAGTTGATTGAGCTGATCTACATAAAAATTGAATTTGCCCCAAGAAGCATTCATGCTTTGCGTGTGTGTGTTGGTGGACTGTGATGAGAAGGCGGAGATGATTGACGATACTGTGTAGTAATCAGAGACAATAGTTTGCTGTTTGAAACTGACCTTTGGTGAAACGTTGCATAAGAAGCTAACAATTCTTTTCATTATTGATTTTTAAAAAAAATATATATATATTGATTATTTAGTCTTTTAAATGTTAAAAGAGCCCAAAGTGACGTCTTCAAGTTGCTTGTTTTATCCAACCAACAGTCAAAAAACCTTAAACAATTATCCAAATAGTGGACAATAAATCTTTTTTCAAAGTAATTGTTTTTCTACTAATTAGGTAGGTATAGCATTTTAGCACTTAACGAAATTGATATAAATAGAGGCTGCAATCTGGAAATTAATACGTTATTTCTTTGGTTGTATGTTTTTCTTTTTCTTTTTTTTTTTTAACTTTGTCTCCAAGCTGACAAGCCTGACACGCTGCAACTTAAGAAAACAGAAACAAATAAGGAAAACATATTCAACGGTTTGACAATTTAAACCCACATAAGCAAAATGCATTCAACTATGTAAAACACTAGCAGATACAGGAAATGCAAGCAGATATAGAAACACTGCAAATGCACAAAACTGAACTGAGCTGCGACACAACAGAAATGTATCCAGGGAATGAGTGGAACCCTCTTTGCTTGCATTTATGAGTGAACTTCTTCATGTGTGGTCAAACATGTGAATGTGTCTGAAGTTGCAGTGCAGTGTGTTCTCTCAAGTGCTACTAATATTGGACCTTGCCACATCAGACATGACAGGAATGTGTCACTAAGCGTGTGAACAGGTCCACATAATACATCTTACTAAAAATGTTGGCTGCAAATAGAGATGGGCAGTTATATTCAGTCCATCATTTACAAGACTCTCCAAAAATTGCTATATTAAAGGTTATTTTTGTATTTGAATGCTTTACCACTTACATACCGGTGAAAAGTGTTTCCTCAACTGAATTTGTGTCTGTTTGTAACTCTGCCCTCCTCCCCCCAACTCCCCACCTTTTTCACCACTGTTATGACAGATGCCATGCTGCTGGTGGCACAGAGGCTGGAGGGACCTTTCAACATTGAATCTGTCATGGAGCCTATTGATGTCAAGATTTCAGAGGCCATCATGAATATGCAAGATAACAGTGCCCAGGTCTCCTACAGGGTATGTCAATTAAGCTTATTCCCCAAATAACAAAAATAACACCTCAGACAAGTTGATGAAGTCCAACTTTTCTAAAACTAAAAAAGCGAAACTAAGAGAGGAGCCTGTTTTAAGTCATACATGGCTGTGTCTAAGGTGTGTAGTACAACACGATCTAATTATGTCCAAGTTTAGGTCTTGTATTTAAATTATATGTTTCAATTTGGTCAGATAATCTTAGTTCAACTAACAGTAGTTAATGTGTTTCCTGTGTTTTACTGCATTTTTTCTTTGCCCACAAAATTGTAGTCAGAAAGGGGAAAAAAAATGGAGGTGGTTGTGAAGAATTTTTTCTGCCTACAGAGTTTTGGATGCCAGTTCTCATTCAAAACTAAATGCTTTCCCATGCAACAGATGCAGTTTTGTTTATGGTTTAAGTATATGTGGTATTTTCCCAAAAGCCCGTAAAAACTTAACTCTATCATTTTAAATAGCATTGGTCACAGCTCCTAGTTGAATCACCTATCAACGTGGTTACCTCAACTTGACGAAGAGCACTGTCACGCTGGTAATGTGGGATGAATCCTTCACAAGACCTTAACAAAACAGCATGTTTTCCCTATTTTTTGCATCCAAAGTAATTTAAATCCCTGACAATTGGGTGCCCATGTTTTTGTAATTGCAGGTTTTTCAAGGCTGTGGCCAGCCAAAACCCGCAGGAATGACTAGGTCTACCCGTGGTGTTTCGGATGTGTTCAACGCTCGCTTCAGGCCATACAGCCCAGAGGAGCGGCCCACCACTGCAGCTGGCACAAGCCTAGACAGACTGGTAAGGAGACAGAGCCAATGCTGCTGTTTTCAGGCGAGACACTGCTTCAGTGTAAACATCATTTGTCTTTCTGACTTGACACTGTTGATTAAAGCTGGTGATTTGCCATAGTAAGCCCCTGGAGCCGGAAATTAATTCTTTGTACTTGTCCTCCATTCAGGCCCCCTCTATCGATTTGTGTTTGTTAACGAATCAACAGCTTTACCCCAAGAGGGCAGTGGAAGGTGTGGTGCAGTGCACGTTCAGTGCCCTTCTCATCTCTGTGTACTTGGCAAACAGAAAAGAAAGGGATGAAAGAAGGGATGAATAGATTTTGTGAGGCTGACCATATCAATTGTTTGCTGTAAAGCACACCTTTATTTTCTATCAGATTAGCTGTATGTTTGTTGGATTGGATCTTGATACATGGATTTCCATCTCAAACAACCTTGAAACCTAAAATGCTGTATCAGGGTAAAGGTTAACATGGAGCTGACAGACCAATTCAGCTGAGAGACATTTCTCATCATGGATTACCTCTGCAGCCACTGTGCCCTTCCTTTCTCCCCTCTAGCCCTTTTCAAAGTGAATCTTTTCAAGTTGTATCTCAGTTGTGTTGGTGTTTTGAGCTATTTTTATCAGAAGCCTAAAAATTATTTTAAAGTACCAAATATATTAAATCAGTTTAGTGATGTGTTTAAAACATGCTAAATTTAATTAAATTATGTCTCAGTTCATTGTGTCAAGTTAATAATAGGTTATTTAGTTGATGAATACATCATTTGAAAAGCAGCCATTTTTGCCATCTGGCTCTTGGAATCCCACAACAATAAATTAATTATTTGTTTAATTCAGTACTAATTGTGTTTTTGCACAATCTAATTCATTCTCGACACATTTTTGATGTTTTATATGCAGCAGTTGCTTTTTTAGCTTTGTGTGTCCATCAATGATTTCTTCCACCTACACTGAATTAATTAAGACTTTCTGTTTCCCTGCCTTTATGCTGCAAACCAGAGGATTGTTTGGAATGCGATGCAACACAGTGTAAGGTTCACCATTACACTACTCATTTCAGTTGTTTATGCTGGGACTATTTTCTGCAACTGTTTTATGCATTATGACTGGAAGCAAAATTATGTTTTAGTACTGTGTGGCTGGGGATGCATAGAATTGTGTTCTAAGCATTAGAGATTTACAGTAAACAAGCACTGTGACCTGTAAATCCCAGTGGCATGCAGCACTTGGTGTGCGAAGTGTCAGCCATAGTCTCATTTTCATCTCACATGGGAGTCAGTGTCATCTAGTCACATTGAATTTGCTATGAAGAAGCATTTTGTCTTTAATTTATAGGGGGTTCTAATGCAGGAACTACTCAGACCTCTATAATGGCCACTGTGGTGTATTATGACATCAAAGTATCAGCTGTTAAATGTGGCATTTTACAGTCGAGTCTCTAACACCACAGGGATTGTTGAACACATGCCACGGTGTCCTCAGCTAGTGAGGATTCCTCTCTGGAGATCCAACATGAAACTTTGTCAACCACCATATCTATTCCAGACACATCCCAGTCCAAGACCCTCATTGCTATAGCTAATAAAGTCAACTCCTCAAGGAAGCCAACCAATCAGCTAGTGACCTGTTCCGTCAGAGCTGGCAGAGGAGGGACCTGTGAAGAGTTGGTGGGGGAGTGTTGCAGCCAGCATCTGCTCTAATGGTACAGTGAAGTGGGGGCTCCAGACTGCTCATGAATAACTGAGCAATTAGCCTGCTTGGAGAATCTCACAAGATGGAGCTCAGTGACAGGAGCTTATTTTTATCATACAATAACTAGACCACTACCTGAGCAGAAAAAAACATTATCAACGTCCGTGTGCCTGAGGAATCTATGGTGATCGTAGTGACCACAGGAGGCTGCAAATCGTGACATTTCTGTAATGTGCTGGGGGTTTGTTTGGTTCATGGAAAAAAAAAAAGAAAATGCTTGATTTGTCTTTTGGCTTGGTTCCGGCTCACGTTCATCGTTTCAGCCGCAGTCAGGTGTGGGCAGAAAATCAAACGTCCACTTGGCCACTAATTCCCAAGGGGAATATCTGGCTCTTTAGCTACTAAATGCTCCACTATGTTCACCAGCTAGTCATTAACTTTGTCTGCCTGGTGTTTGATGCTGAGCAGGTAGTGTCCAGTGGGTTTATTAGAGCTTTTTCACTGAAAACAGCTGCCTGCTGCGTCTGCAAAACTCTCTTTCAGCAGTGAGAATGAACTAAAACAGTAAAGCTGTGGGCCTTAAAACCAAAACAATGAGCTGAAACATGCTATAAAGCTCAGTAGAGCTGAGAGGAACTGCAGAATCAGGTGATAAGTCTCTGGTTCATGACTACAAAGGACCCCTTCCACATACAAGTCAATAAAAATATTGTTTATCGCTACTTTACTACATATTTGGCTGTTGACCTCAGCTGATACAGCATGTAGCAATCTGTACTGTTGATATCACCAAACTAAAGAGCAGCATCTGTAAACATGAGAAGATTAACCTCACTGAGCTCAGACCACTTGATGAAATAATTAGCTCAGGGGGCATCCTGCTGGTTGAGTGGTTAAGACGCAACCGCAACATTCTGGGTTCGATTATCACCCCCCACTCATCACCTCCTCTCTCTCTCCCTGTGTTTACCGTCTCTCTATCCCTTTGTAATATCAAATAAAGGAAGATCTATGTGACAAAAAGAGAGCATGTGTCATGTCAGATGGCCTTTATAGTCCCAGCCACCACATGACATAAACCCATTTCCTATAAATAACACCATGCTTACAGCAAATACTGTATTTATTGTAAGTCTATAACAGCTGTCCACCTGTGCAGCCTGTTTAATACAACTTAAAGGTTTAATTTAAACAATTTCTTAGCACTTTTGCCAGTCAAAACAGTTCAGACACTGATGAATGTGTTATATGAGTACTACAACAGTAGCATTAAACTGTTTAGTCTCATAATTGAAAATTCGCTATATGCTGAGTGCGTATGTAGAACAGTTTTTGATTGCGGTAAGTGCGTATTAGTCAGCATTTAGCATTCTCAGCTAAAGATAGTCAAATTTATATTCAGACAGTGAAACATAACTTTCATCATTGTGGAAATGTTGTACTTTAATGGTGGCAGTGGTTTGGTCAGCTAACATTTAATTATGTTGGTTGAGGTCACATGTTTTAGATACCACACACATCGGCTGTGAAGTAACTCCTGCAGCTGTCAAACATCTAACAGGATAACATCGGTTGTTAACATATAATAAGCAAGCAAATGCATGAGCTGCTGAGGTATAGCCTTACATGTATACATTTCTTTCTTGTGAAACGTTTGATGTGTTTCTATTGAGGTCCAGTTGACATCACTGTCTCTAACAGCCACTATACTGGGAGGAAGAAAATAGGCTATTCTCGGTCTTGCAGCATATAGATGCATCACTACTGACTGCTGAGGTAGCTAGTTAACATGAGACACCTTTGCAGTAATTATTTAAAAATAATGGCTTAAAATTTAAGTTAACTTAAAATTTAACTTAAGTTATCTGCTGTCATAAGAGACAAAAGAAGCATTTAAATTTGTTAGAAGGTGCAGTCAATGAGTCAGGAAACATAGCCCACTGAACTAAGTAGTCAGTTAAGGTTTATTGAACACAAGACAGTCTGCCTCATCACTGGTCCTTGAATAACTGCGGCTATGCCAAAATTATGTTTTGCCACATGATTTTTTGTTGTAATTCTTGGCCTCTTTAGCCATGCTATGGTCAAATAAAGCCTGCACCAGGATGTGATCTTCTCTGTGATTGCATTAAGGAACAGAGGTGGTGTTGAATCATCAGTATCCACTCATTATATTTACGATTTAACATTTATTTTTTCTCTTATCTGGTTGCTAGATGCAAGTATTTCCTGTTGATGTGGCTGAGGTTGTATGAGGATACATGCTATTATTTGTTTGATAAAGAGTGGCGGTAGGCAACACATGTATTTCCCCTCACGTTAAGTTGCATCTCTTCTTTAGAGCTACGGTGAGAAAGGTGGTCAGTGGGTGGCTTTTATGAAAAGCAATGTATTAGCCTTTGTTATTTATGAACCCAGTTCTTGGGTCTATTCTTAAATATGCCAAGGCTGTGGTACCTCATTAGGTTGCTAGTAATCTTTTGGAAAAGGTCACCATGAAGATAGACGTGTCAGTCTGCAACAGTTTGACCACAGCTCTAGATTGTCTTCTCATATCCAAAGGTTCAAATGCAGGTTTTAACCAATAGCAGCTCTTCGGAGGCCTGGTACACCTGAGAAATATCACAAAATACTGTAAAGGATAGTGACTTTGTTTTTACCTGAAACTTTCTGTCTGTATGTCTTAATTAAAACTGCTGCCTGTTATTTATTGTTTCATGCCTGTGCTAGGAATAAGCATAAAGGTGTTAGTCTCATCTAGCAGCTGCCTCACGCCATTATTAGTGTGGCGGCATTTATGTGTTTATCTTGCGACAGGGACATGACTGGGTTCCCTGCAAGAGGATCTTTGTTTTCCTACACACTGTCCTCGTTTACGTTCTGGCGCAGGATAATTACCCCTGACAGTGACACTGCTCAGCCTTGTGAAAGTTGACAATAGTTTAAAGTGTCCTTTGATAAGAACTTCTTGTCTGAATTTACAGCTAAAGTTGTGAGTCAAAGAATGTGCAAAGGGATGGCAGGGAGTGCGTTCTGCGTTCATTTCTTCTGTTGCCTATAGAGAAGCCTGGAGGAGCGGGCCCACCTCCAGCTCAATGAGCCATGACTGTTTAATTGCCTGACATTCTGTCAGAGCACACACCCTCAAAGCTCGGAGAGAAATGGAGATTTGAAAGTCCAAAGAGGGGATAAAGGCACAACAGACTGTCAGGCACAGAGGCGCATTATAGATAAGAGGTGGAGCTTTTAATTTGACATTTGTAACAAGTTTGGTGCAGTTAAATTTGGTGTAGTTTTATTGGTCCTTTTTGTCTCCCTTGTGTAATACACGGTTCACATTTTATCAGTGTGGCACTATAAACAATAAGAGCAAGACACAAACAAGACTAGACTGTAGAAAAAGCCTGTAGGGAACAATATTTGTCAAAAGTGAATCCTTTGATCCATAACTTTATGTCCAAAAATAGTGTTGGACCCTCTTTTTACGTAGCTTTCAGAAGACACATCTTATATATTTATTCTTAACTGATCAAGACATCACCAGCAACTAGAATGTTGTTCATGTACATGCTCGTCCCTGATTACTAATAAATGAAACCCAAGTCATCAATGGCCAGCTCCAAGATGCTTGATGAATTCAGAAAGTTCTCTTCATTAACGGTACATCAGGTCATTTATGTTCAGGTCTGAGACTCTTTGAGTTTTTACATTATTTCACTGAAAAATACTAACATTTCTGGAATGTTTAAAAGGCCAAGTTTGATTTTGACTGTTTTTTACCACTTTGAATTTGTTTTTGTTTACTGCTACAAGACGGCACTGTTCTCAGTTCATGTCAAACAAGATCTTCTTTTAACAAGTACTTTCCAGAAAATGCTCCCAGTCATAGAAGAGACAAAACAGGAGAAAATACAATTGAAGTTCTGATTAATGATTAAGTCCTTTTTTGCATTACAAATGTTTTTTATAGAATGTGATTTTCACCAAAATGTTTTTTGTGCACACAAATATGATGATCCAGTACACATCAAATGGAGAAGCTATAATTGTAAACAAATTACAGCTCCCCTTTCATCTGTGCAGATATAATTTACTCCTGCCGTTCTCCTTTCTCCGACTCTCCTCACCCTGTCAGATGTTTTTTTTGTGCTCCTAGATAAAGTAAACATTTTTGAAAACCAAAGTCAACAATACACAGTGGCTATCCAGCATGCATTCAGGCATACACCCCAAGGTTAGTCTAAACTTGCCACAGCAATTCCCAACTCCTGCTCATAACATAAAAACACTTTACAAACTATTGTAGAAAATACTCCTCATGGAAACTGCTAGACACTCACAGTGGTTTCCAAATTGGGCTCGCAAAATAAATATGAGGGGTCACATGAGGATTAACAAGATAAACAGGAAATTGTGTGGGTTTTTTTTCTAGGTTTTGTCTAGCCTTTTCGTATTTCTCTTGAAATACTGCATAGTTACTTATCCAGGCCTCTGGTAATTATTCAAATAAAACAAAATGAAAATCTGCTCACTCTTTTTTGAAACTGGAATTTGATTGGTCAAACTAGTTGTGATGTCATTATTTCATGCTCGTACTTAAACTCAGGTTTAAGGTGAGCACAGAGAAGCCCTTCATCTTTAGCAGATGAATGTGAAAACAAACAGCTTTCTAGTGCCAAACTCTGCACATACATCATTATGCACAGTGAAGGTCAAACATCCAAGTGAGCAAAACATATTTTTGAGTGTAGTAGGGAAAATAACCCAAATCCACCTCTCTTACTATGACATTAGATCAAGTACTGTTTGTTGTGTGTTAGATCCTCAGGTCTGCTATATGGCTAATCGTGCCAATGTGCATTTCAGGGAATTGGGAGACATTCAAGTTCGAAAGAGACAATCACTCTTGTCCTCTTGGCTAGCCCTCTCAGTAAGAAAAGGTGGCAGCACGGTGGATCGATGCTTAGAATTGCTGCCTCACAGCAAGAAAGTTTTGCACTTGAATGTTAGTTTTCCCCATGTTTGCTTTTTTCTTTTTTCTTTTTCATTTCAGTTCATGCCATGCAGGTCAATAAACTGCTGTTAGGTGTGACTGCGTGATTGTCTGTCTATGTTTGTTAGCATTGTGAGAGACCAGTGATCTGCAAAGGGTTTTTCCTTGCTTTTAGCCAGTACATGGCCTCCAGCCTTCCATGACTCTGATTAGGAGTGTATGAAGAGTGTGATTGAGTGAATAAAAGGTGCAAAAAGGTAGTTTTTCAGCTAGGTGGTGGTGATCTGACTGGATTGCTCAGAACAGTCTATCACTCTACCTTTTCTATGTATGATATGTGAGAGAAACTGTGATCACTTTTATTCTCTTATGCTCACTTTCATGTTGGGATAAATGATTCATTCATACAGTTAGTATATGGATAATACTTTTAATATAACATTCAGTAAAGCTGAATATTCATGCACACAATCTTTTTTCTCTCTCTCATTCTTTGCCATGCTCAGTAGGAAACACTGAGTAAAACATCCGTGTGTGGTTTGTGAAGTCAGTTGACAGGGGAAAAAAAAAAGCACAACCACTCCTTTCCCCAAATCTTGACCCTGGCATTATATTTCCGCAGTCCAGGAACATGTCAAGCCGCTGAAACATTCTTGTTTTGGATACAGCTTAATGGAAGTCAAGTGGGCCTATCCACAGCTTCGTTCTCTCTGAGTTGTTGTATGTACTGAGTCTTGCCCAAGCCATGCAATTATGTAGATTCCACAGATTCCAACATAACTCGTGCTTTTTCGAAGACCACACAAAAATAAATAGTCCAGAAGTGCATATGTGGCATGATAGTTTAGAGAATTGTTTGACTGTAAAATTAAACAATTCCCTCAGTGAGGGGTGGCACTCTAGCGTAAATATTTGACTGCTGTAATATGATAAACCTAACAAATTCTAAATATACCTGTAAATGTAAATCATAAAAACCCCTTCAGCACCACCAGACAGGTTTAGTCTGACTAGTTTTGTGTGTAGCCTAGACACTTTTTAATGATTTTTTTTACCAGAGAAATGTGGCGAACAATCAGTAGTGACTGCATGATGGGTATTATGGAAGGTCAATAACCTCTCTTACATTCAAAATTCATAATGAGTTGTATTTTAAAAATGAAAGACCAAAACATGAAGAGCTAACCAAAGCAGACATGATGTCAAGGCTCCATTTTCTCAGTCAAACAGCTGTGTTTACTGTTGGTGAAATGAGAGAGAAAGTAACTTCTATTTCTAAGCATGACACTCAAAAAAGCTGTGGCATTACACCACATTCAGATATTCTATATTTCACAATAGGCAAACGGCTAAAGGCAAGGTTTGTTCCCACACAGCAGTGATAGGACTGTATGTTCTCTTTTTCAAGCGTTCACATTAGCGTGTCAACAGAGCCGACGTGCAGAAGCATGATCTACTTATATCTACTGACTCAGTGTCCATCACCCACAGGTCTTTAAAGATACATTTTGAAGCTTGATGTTAGGTTTACTGCTCGTGGCCAGTTTGGGGAGTTTGGGTGGAGCTGATGTGGAATAGGGTTGAATGCCAGGAACTGAGATCTTGGGACTTCCCGGGATTTCTCGCAAAAATGTGCTCCTGTTTCCCGGGAAAAAATACTTGCGGGAACCCAGGATTTTTAGCATTTAGCGCATGTTTATGCACGTGACATTGTTAACTTTATTAATTATTTAAATCTTCCAACACGGTGATAGTCAGGATGCAGTGTTAATGTTCTCAGATCAGACAGACAAATCAGAGATCAGGGTGTTTTCTTTCATCTTAAGAGATAGTCTACTCTTAAACGAATTGATGTTCTGCTACCACATAAACTAACGAATATGGAAGAAAAGCATCATGGCAAGAAATCCCAGGAAAAGAGTGATATATTCCCGGAAAGTAATGATTTCAACATTATGGGAGATCCTTCTATCCAAAAGTGGGACGAACAAGTGGTAGCCATCGTGCCGACAACTGTGAACATGCAGCAAACACTCTTAATATCTTTTTAATTGACTTATTTTAACGCATTAGACTAATTGAAATTACTTGTTAGCTTCTTGTGGGAACGTTGGTTTTATTTCAGAGATGTTGGGACTCCCAGTAACTCCCACGAACTGCAGCTTAAAGCATTTCTGCCCCAGCTTCAGCATTCAGCCATGGTGCTAATCATAAACCTGCACATGTAAACACATCTTTAACTATTATGGAGTTTTGGACTATATTCTCTGAATGCTAATTATGTCAAGAGACAGTAATAACGTGTTGTTTAGGTCCCCCCCTCAGAGGAAGATCCTGCATTATTTATGATATCTGTTAATGAATGATCTGAATTCAGATTAGTGTTTGGTATGTACATGTCAGGCATGTCAATAAAATTACCCTTACTATTTACTGTTTAAATCAATCAAACATCTGCAATATTCTTGCTCTAAACTTATCATTATACTGTACATACATTATACATTATATTACATTACTTTTTACGTCACTAAATTTATTTAAATGTCCCTTTGCAGATTATCATTTTATGTACAAAATATATGATCAGTTTATAGAATATGATGCATTGCTGTAGATTAAATTACCCAATTTACCCAATATATAGAGTAAATATAATTAACTCCACCTCCACCAGCCTCAACATTAAAATGCTGCTTACATATTAATGAATCAGTACAAACCATCCAACAATATAATACTGACAGGGGCCATCCTGAAAACTTTTGTACTTTATTTATATTATAATTGCATTATATATTGCAGTATTGTTACTTTTGCTTAGTAAAAGTAAAGGATCTGAATACTTCATCCAAAACTGACCAGACCTACATCAAGTGTTTTATCCAGTCACATTATCCAGTGGCTAGACTGGCTAAAAATACAATATTTTATTCTTTTTCTTGCTGCCATTGTTTTCACATTCAGTGAATTCATTATCTGTAATGCACATGAATGTAGAGGAAATGATCAAAAAGATGCACAGGGAGGTGTGCATGTCAAATTCAGATGTGGAGAACTGCTTTTAATGGCTGCTCTCAAAAACAGCACCATTTCAGGTTTATGTCAAAATATACCATTCGACTGCACGCGTCAGTCGTCAGTTTGATCCCCAGACCGGCTTTAAGAATGGAGAACCCTGAAAGGCGACATACATCTCCCATTCTGTTAACTCGTAACGCTGTTGGCACCTATAACCCCCAGCTGCTTCAGTGGAGCTGCTCAGTGGCCAACAGATCAGACTGTCATTGTACCTGATAGCTTCCACTTGTCAACGTATGTAAAAGTAAAAATGTGGAGCAGGTTATTCCTTGAAAACAGCATTCAGCCTCATCAAATCTAAATAAAAGTTGTTGTTTTTTAAAAAAGGCGTGTGTAACCATGCAGATGAGTCTCTCTTGTGCACTAAGAGGCATATTGGTGACAACAAAGTGTGCCATCATGGATACTGTCGTTATTGGATGACCTTAAGTGGGTTTTGATATCGCACAGATTCCACAAATCACTGCATCCACCAAAGCAGATGAATTCCAGGATGAACACTTCAGGATCTGTATTAATTATTAACATAATAACAAAAAGCAGACTCAGTTGTGGCTTCGTGGTTCTCTGACTGCATGAGTGAAAAGTCTCAGAGAGAGAGGAGCTGTGTGTGCCGATGAATAGAAAGCAGAGCCCTCCCTCTTTACACAGCCATCACTTTGTGTCAGGTGGAAGGGCATAATTAAATAATGCGTCTGACGAACATGCAAGGAGACGTATCCCACAGCGACACATCTCAATCAGAGAACTGGGGTTACAGCCATGCAGTACGCCAAAGCTTTATGACTTCGGTTCTGTCGTGAGATGAAGACATCACGCGTGCTCTATTAAGCCAAAAGGTAATATATTAGAAATTATAAGAGTTAAAGAAGTAAAAAAAAAAAAAAAAGGAATAACAGTTCACCAGATAGATTTACTCTCTGACTTACTATCTCTGAGTATCTCAAAGCTGCGTGCTTTGCCTCTGTCCAGTGATGTATTAAGAGTAAAAAGGTTGAAGCTACAATGAACGCATCTCTCATCCTGTCGAGGATGAAACAACTGTTTGTTAAAAGCCTTGTAGTTGTGCAACAATCTTATATTCCTGACAGCAACTTGTACTTTTTCTAAAACATACATACAACATACAAAAAAGACAGAAAGTCAATGGATTTATTACGTTCCATTTTGTCATGTTTTTCTTTAAAATAATCACGATGATGAAAGACAAACGAACAAGCCAGAGCGTTTTTTCCCCTATCCCAGAACAATAATGGGTTGAGCCAGAAGTGTGGAAATTACTTCTGAATTGACACTCTCATGTGGATACAGGTAAGTAATCAATCTTAGGCACAGTAGGTTCTTACAACCTTCTAATTGATCACCTTTGATATTTTTGTAGTAACACCTGCCTCCTGGTTTCCAGCCTCACTGAAATTCATTGACATGTGCAAGTTATTTTAAGACCCAATGAATGTTTTTGCTGATCATTTACTCCTGATATTAAGATATGATGTGTATCTGTATGTAGTACCCAGATAAGAAAAAAAACAAGCTGTAAATGCATGCAAAATGCATTGCATGGAAGGTGAGCCAGACCACATCTTGAGGTATGTGATTTTATAATAATTTAGCTAAAATGGTTCAGTTTATACCTTTTTCATATCCATCATTTTCACCAAGAAAAATCAGCGATTTTATTCAAGTCCATGCATTGTCCCTTCTTTCTCTGCGATTAATGCTGGTGCCATAAAGGCTCTGCTACTTTTCATATCTGTCAATACATTAATGAGGCACATTGGCCCCATTACACTCTAGGCTGCCTGCCTCTCTGGGGAACAAGGGCAGCAGGGAGCGAGCAGGCCTGCCGATGATTGCTCTGTTCTCCACAGAGCATAGCTTCCCTTTAATCATCTCCCTTTTTCAAACTTTCCCTGTCGTAGCCTCGGGCGACTCACAAGCGCAAACTCACCAGTGTTTCATCAATATTCTGTCTTTTTTTTCCTCACTGTGGGATCATTGTGTGATAAATTTTGCTCACCATGATACGCCATATTGCCTAACTGTGTAGATACCAAGGGACTGAGCAAATGGTTTGAGGCAATATTATGTAAAATGGGCCACATTGGCGTTGTGTAAAATATGGACAAAAATACAATTTGCGAGAGGCCAGTTAAGGTTGGGCTCCAACAACACCTGAGCATTGACACATGACTAATGAAGCGTCATTTTCACAACTGTGTTGCCACAAATGTCCCTAAAATCACATGGGAGAGAGAGGGGGAACGTCATTTAAGATATTCGTTTTTTGGTTGCTTTTATGAAATTAATGTATTTTTTGGGGTTATTACTCAGTAGAGTAAACCTGATCAAATTATCCTAAAGAGACTGAAGTCGTTAGTTTGTAATTATGCGTCTCTTGTAACAACATAGCTATTTTTGGAACCAGCATTATTTTTTTCTTTTTTGTGTTTTTTTTTTCAAGGTACACAGAGATTTGCCGTCACATTAAATTAAAGGCATGATGAATTGCTTCTCCTACAGCAGCTATGAAGACTGTTGAAAGTTGAAAATAAAGTTATACCTCCAGGGTGTCACAGAAATGAGCGAGTAAATTCAGTCTTTCTCTCACTGAAGTATGGAATAAAAACTAAATTTCACAGCATAAGCAGACAGTATGGCAGCAAATCCAATATTATTATTACTTGTGCAATTACATTAACACACTGTACAGTATTTTTTAAGACAGCAGGTGTGTGTAGCACTGATATGTAATAAATATTCATTACTTTTGTTTATTGCCTCAGTATCTGCTTCCTGTCCTCAGTTTCTGTCAGATATACCATTAAGATGGATCTCATGGCATTTCCGCTACTGTTCAAAACCATAGCTGCAAAATCAAAACAAATGCAAAATAATAGCTAGTTTTGAATAACAATAGGATTTCACTTTGTGTCAAGTATCCATTCCCATGAAGCAGCATAATAACAGTCTCACAGTGCTATCACTGAAAGTGCTCTCACCAAGAGATATAAGAAAGATGCACACGCTGCCCCAGCTGAGGCTTTGTTGAGATCTGTGTTAAATCATTTTGGAGTATTCTGTTGTGGCAGATTTATGCTGGGGCATAATCAGTTGTAATCAAGGGAAACCGGGAGGGTGGCTTCAGCTCAGAGTTGAAAAAAGTACAATGGCCCCACAGAATGATGCTAAAAATGGTTTTATCATGAACACATGGCGTGTAGCCCGTCAGCGGAGGACAGAAACCACCGCTGCGCTGTCATATCAAACCACTTTTTAGTTTGCAAGTGGTTGTGCTGTTTTCTAACCATGATTTGCTTTGGTGTACCATTCCCATGTGTGTGAGTACTGCAAGACAAACAGCTGGGCGATGTCTTTCTAGTCTCATCTATTGTGGAGTCACGGAGGGGAAACATATTTGCTTTGGCCCTCTGTTGATGGATATTGATTGGATGAAAACAGCCCACATCTATATGCACTCTGGTAGTTACCTGCTCTGAGCAACACGGCCAGTCACCTTTGAGGTGAATGCTTCCAGACAAGGACAAAAAGAGACCTGACAAAGGGGCAACAGCCGCTACTCAAAACATTATCACAGAGGTCATTTACTTGGTATGCTTTGGGCGAGCCAATATTATTTCTACTCTACTGATTTTTTAATGTGCTAAAAATGCTTTGGAGCCAGATGGCAGGTCTTGGTTGAGAGAATCTGCTGTTTATGGGTAGACCAGAACCAACGAGGAGGGCTTTATGACGTGTTAGACACAAGATTAAATAGCTGTGTCCAGGGACATACACCCACAGGGCCTCAGCACCCTGATACTCGACACTGTGGCAGTTGATCTGTTGGCTACATTACCACATAGTGCAGCACCGTGTATTAGTTTTTAGGATTGGCTCAGTCAACAATATAACTTGATCAAGAATGTGATGAAGAGGCAGAGTTATTCTTACTGCGGCCTTCCTCCTTGTGAGAAACTTTTCGGTCTGTCCTCAAAGTGGTCACTGGTCAGGGAGAGACTTATGGCATGGCCAAGGTCTCGGTATGAGCCGAACCGACTCCCTGACCTCTGTAATTGAGATGCAGGAAGAAAACTGCATTCGTATCAAATGAAAAACTATTTTAACGCAGACAGGAGGAGCAGTTGCCAGGGAAAATAAGTTGATCGAGGAGTTGTCTGCCCCTTGTGGTTTAGTGGCGAGACCTGCTGCCGAGTCTATGATTAGACTGAACATGCACTAATTTAGCTCAGACTTGCAGCAGAGGGATATGCTCTAAGACATCCCCAGATAGTTGCTCGAAAAAGGACTAACTGTTAATTTAACAAGATTGAGGTGTTTTAACTAGCGTGAAACAGAACATCTGACAAGCAGTTTTTTGTTTCTGTGAGGGAGAGAAACTGAGACACTGAGCACTGTAGGTCAGCTTTGACACTTTGCCGTGAGCGTGATGTGTTTTGAGAGTAAAAGTTAGAGAGATAGCCTGGCCACATACTTCTTTTTTTTTTTTTATTATTGAAAGGCAGATAGCACATCCGGGCATCGTCCCACGGCCTGATAAGAGCTTAGCCCCCTGACATTGTGCTGTTGCCAGGACTGCAGCTTCAAAGCCAGTGACACGTCAGCTTTTGATCTGAGGATAGGCAAGGGCATCTGAAAACCACTGGTCAAAGTACAGTTCACTCACATTTCTGCACACAGCTCACATCCTGGTAACGTGCGCACTCAGCTGCATGCACACAAAAACAAGACGGATGATAGATATTGTAAGAAATACTCATATCTGTAAACACACAGACTTAAAGCCCGCTAACACCATTATCTCATTGACTCATCCTAGAAATAATTATTCTCTGTAAACAATTCCTCATGTTTGTCCATTAAAGCTAGCCAATTATCTTCTTACAGTGAGTAAACATTGTACTGTACATCCAGTATGTTTAGGTGGATTTTATTTGTGGTGAAAAAAAAAAGGGATGAGGTTATGTTTGGATCATGGCACGCTAAGCTGTGTGAGCTGTAATACATTACAGGCCACTTTTCAGTGCTGTTTACTGCCAAATGGATCTTCTGTATTAGTTTAGCTGTAAACTTCCTGTTTTCCTGTCCCTGAAGAGACAGAATGAGCAGGAACAGAGAGAGAAGAAAATTATAGATGGTTGATTAGATTATATCTAGGATTAAATTCATATTTACAGCTAATTTTCATTGTGGTACTCGAGATATTTAAAATGAAAACATTGAGAAAAGGAGGAAAAGGACAGATGCTGTGCAGAGACGACTGACGATGCACTGTTATATCACAGCTGAGAGAGAGACCAGGGGCTTTATTCACAAAGCTCCTTAGAATAAGAGTCTGATCACAGGTCAGCTAGCCATGAAACTTTCACTTAGAACTGTGGTAACAGAGAGAAAAACCAAAGAGAGAACAGACCAGAGTCATAGCGAAGGGGCAGAGAGAGAAAGAGAGAAACGCAATGAAGTAATATATGGTTCATGACAGGAAGCAGGGAGACAGAGGGCGAAAAGAGGAAAAATATGGCTGAGGAGGAAAAGAGAGAGCGGGCAAAACTACACCTTGCTGCAGCTTTTCATCCTCAAGGTTTCAACTGATGCTTAATCATTATATCAAATTATTTCTCTCCTTGTTTTAGCTAAACGCAAGCAGTTTTAAAGTATGAGTCTGGTGACATTTTGTATTTTTGGCATAGTTCCATGAAAAGACCACAACCAGCATTGAATTGATCCCTTAAATGTCTATGCAGCCAAAGCCTGATAAGGCTTACAATATTCCTCTGTCCCACAGAGCTCCATTGTTGTCCAGAAACTCTTAAAAACACATCATTGAGTCGCGGTGTTGCACTGTGTGACATGTTCCTTCATTACAATAAACACGGCCACTGTAATTCATTTTGAGTCAATCACACAAACACCGTCCTGATGCCATAAATACTCACTAGGGCACCATATGTGTATTAATCCGCTGTTGAAAATAGTCCCCAACAAAAGCACTATGTACTCCTGTTTGAGTAACATTTGCTAAAAACTACAGTGCCCAGCTGGTTTAGAAAACTACTGAGCCTTTTTTAACAATGCAACTATAAATGTGTGATTTACATCTTCAGTAGGAACCAATGAGTCCCACAGATGGGGTCAGGAAGTCTGAAAGAAAGTATTTTAAGGGAGACTGAAGCAGTGTAGTTTTTTGGTTGACTTTAAGACCACTAGACTTATCCTTTAAATGTTTTTTTTTTGTTCAGTATATTATGCAAAGTGTGAGACAAATATTTAGATTGTCCTGCTGAGCCACTGAAACCAGAAACGTTTACTTACATTTGCAATGTTTGTAATCCCTAACGTGAACATCCAGCAATGCTACTGTAATATACATTAAATGAATACAAACTTAATAAAACTTAAGTAGTAAATACAATTACTTTGACTTTCTAAATTCTAAAGAGTTTTCTCTTACTGTTCTTTCTTAAAACGTCTCTAGGCATGCATTTTCACAAAATTATAGGGAACGTTATATATCAAGCCTTTAAGAAACATAGAATATAGATGATGTGATGCATAAAACAGAAAGAGAGCAAGGCCATCCCAGTAGGATGAGCCCTCCTCGTGAAGACCTTGGCAAAGTAGAAAATATATTCAGTTCTTCTCTGTTCTTTGTTTTAGTGCAACACAGTATGAGATAGAAACTGATTCAACATTAAACTGTGGCCTCACAAACATTTGACAATGCAATTACAGTGTAATTACAAGATTTTGCAGGAAGAGAAAAACATATGAATAGAAAGAAATCAGGTTATATAACAGAAAAAGGCCAAACCCAAACAGGTATTTATTCCTGCAACACTTTAAAGCCCCTATCTACCATTCATAAACTATATATAAATATTTAATAAAAGGTTCATAACACACTATAATTTAGTTATAAGCAGATTTACGTGATTATTATTACATTTTTCAACAGCTATAACTTGGGCACCCATAAGTGGAGGCTGGTGTATAAACATAATGAATGACAAATAGTAAACCACCATTGTAATATAAATATGTCTTCATAGGAGAAGTTATAATTGTTGATCAGTAGTGTACATTTAATGTCCTACATTATAAACCACTTATTAAATGTTTGTATACTGCTTATAAATGCTAAATAGGGGGACTTAAAGTGTTTTTCAGATCGTCTAATGGGCTTTTAAATGGTTTGTTTAGCTTAAGAAATTTGACCGTTTTTAATAACCTATAAAGAAACGAAATCCTTCAGTTCATCAGAAAAATTCATAATTTAGAGATACATGTTTTTTATTGGACGACAAGCACGCTCATGTGCTTTGTGTGAGTGGCAATATTTCTGCGTGTGGGGGTAAAAGAAGACAAAATCCTTCATTCATCTGTATCATGTTTAAAACATGATTCTATGTCAGTGGAAGAGTGCAGTCAGTGAGAAACATCTGTACAGTTAATGCATATAGAAGAGCTGCCAGTCTTCTCCCCGCACTTCCAATACCTTGCGATGAGTATGTTGACAATGTTTTGTTTAAGTTCATAAAGGCCTGTGAAGGGAAAAAAATGTTAATATAAATGATCACGGCTTGCACATCCAGTGAGTAAATGCTTCTATCAACTGCCTTGTCAGCCACTATTACAGAACCATAGGTATCACATGCTAATAACACCTTAAAATGTCAACAGGAATTTAAATAGCTATCACACAACGTGATTATAGTCATCTGTTAGGATGTCACTGAAAACAAATGCAATGTACATTCTGATGATATGGGAGGCGAGCGGGGAGGTGTTTGGTCTATGATCTTCATTGTGGTTTTTAATGAGAATATCAGCCCTGTCAGTTATAGGCAGCTGATTCTAATGAGGTTCGCTGCGCCGCACGGACTTCCTCTCTCCTTCCTCACATACCATCACCATACTGGAATGATAATGTAAATGTGTTTATACTGTGGATTTCTGTGTACGGAAGTCCTCGTACATTCACCTGTTTCCATTGCATGTATTGTCTCTATATTAGACCACATGGAGATTTGTGTGAGCATGAAGTTGGATGTGAAGGAAACATTATTAGGAAAATAAATGTGTTTACTCACTTTCATTTCCTCTCAGTATTTTCTTGCAGGTTGCCTTCATATACCCACTTTTCTCAAAGACATAGTGCCATCTAGTGTTCACTGCAGACAGTTGCATGCCAGGGCTGCTCGTTGCAGTCGTATCATTTATTCATGGGCAATGCGCAATGAAGTGAGAGCCAGACTTTTCCCAGAGGCATATTTATTATTGTGCGAAAAAGGCTCAACCTTTCCTCTTCTTTTTAAACTTTTTCGCATGAGACATTTGAGCTATTTTAGGTTCATAGAGTGCTTTTATTTTGTTCCCAGTGGATTTCTGTCTGTTTTCTGTCTCAAGAGGGAGTTTTATATAACTGCTAAGAATATGTGTTTGTTGTGGATTGTTAAGATAGGAAACATTTCACATTCAGTCACTCTGTTAAATGGATATATGGCAAACTACTGCTCTATGTGTCAAAATTGCACTTTAGAGAATATTGTGAAGTGTCATAATCATTAATATCATCTCAGCCCATTAAAGAAGTTGTTGATGTTAATCTTTTTCCAGCTACATGACACATGGCAGTACCACATGTAGTGGAGATGCTAATTAAATATTTGCATTACTAAAACGTGAGTCATTCACACTTTAATTCGCAGTTTTTACAGGCCTGGTTTTGCAAGCGGATGCTGAGAAAAACTGTGAATCTCTCACTTGTTAAACTAAACTTAATGTGTGAGGTTTAGTCAAACATTGCCAGTCAATCTCCTGCATTGAGTGCAGCCTTGACCCTCTGGGCAGTATCAAAGCTGCTGAAGTGCTTTGGCATCAGTGTGACAGGATTAACACATCAAAAGCAGAGTCGGGGCCTACAGCAGCGTCACAAAGTCAGTACAGCACCTTTCATGTTCTGCTCAGGTTCACTACAATTTCACGTAAGCCAACAGCAAGTCAGACGGAAAAAGATAATGGGGCCAACCTGCTGCTATCAGGCTTTCCCTCAGCTTCAGTGAAATATGTCAAATTCTGTGTTTGATGAAAGATTGGAGTTCAACAAGCTCAAGTCAGGAAACGATATCTGACTGTGTCACATGGCCGGGATGCAAAGGAGCATTTAAGTCTGACATTGAAGCTGAAATTATTGCTGCAAGCCTGCATGGTCTCACTTTTCATGATGCAAACATTCGATAGTCAACATGGAAGGGAAATTAAACCCAAATCATTTTTTGGGAGTCGGAGAGTTAAGATGTCTCAGGGTTAAATCCAAAGATTTATAATCCCTTTGATGAGATGTGGTAATAAGGGAAGGTGGGGCAGTTTTATAATGAGTTGACAAATTAGATGTATCATGAGAGTTTTAAAAAGACTAAAGCTCAGTTGGGACGTACAGTAGTTAACCGTTTTTCATATATATCAGAAACTTCAAGGATATCTTTCGGTGTCTGTATTTTCTCTTCAATGCTTTTACAAGGATATATGGTAATTAGCAATATTGTTGTAAGGCTTCGAGGGCTACAGCATAAATAAAGGAAGGGGGGTGTGTGGGAGGGTTGTCATCAACTTTTGAAAGAAAAGGAATTGGTCACACTCTCTGCTATCTTTCGTACTTCATTTTCTTGCACGGCAGAAATAATGTCTTGTTAGAGGTTACACATGTGCATTAATGTTTCACTTTTAGATCATATTTAGTGCCCATATTTCCTGTATGTATATTTATACAGTATACATGTGTGTATATACAGCATGTATCATTTTCAGCTGCAACTCTGAGGCTGCAACTGCTTTGGACCATGACTTGATTTGTTTATACGTTTTGTTTCTCCCATGTTAACAACCCCTGTCTTTGCTTAGGTGGTTGACATAAAAGAGAAACTGAAACTGTCAAAGAAATTTTGGTCCAACCTGCCGGAGGCAATGTGCGTGGAGGACAGAGTGACCGCTGGAAATGCCAGCGATGAGGAGTGCTGGAATGGACACACCAAGGGCAGGTAAGTGAGCCGGGGGCTAACGCAGGCTAATACAAAAGGTTACTGAGAAGTCCAAAGTCTGTTCAACTCGACTAATGTTAATCAGTCTAATCCTAGAATTAAGGACCAGATTATTTGCTTTGACTGATTTAAACTCAGCTGTGCAAGAGCTTGGCATACTTTGACTGAGATTCGTCAACTAAACAAACTCTTAAATATTCCAGAGTTGATCATTCGGCTCTGGATTCACCATTTTATTATATAGTATAATTTGCGTTGATGCTTTTTTTTGCGTTATTCTATGGAATTGTGTTTTCATTCATTTTTTTAAAATGTGCAACCAGCATGGTGCGTCCCTGCTAATCTGATTTAATTTTCAAGGAAAATATTTGCACGAGCGCTACAAATGCCCACAGCCTCGGCTGAGGTCACAGTTAATTGATTTGTGCTGCTTTTATTCATAACATCAACTGCATGATCAAAAGATGTTCAGCATTCACATTTTAGATCATTTGAATAACCCTTAAAGCTAATCATTTATTGCTATTAGATGTGGAAGCTGTGCTGCTATTTTCTGTGACCAAAAAAGAAAAGAATATCACCACTGAAATCAGCCAAGGACGTCAGATGTTAACCTCTTCTGAGACTTCAGAGGTGTACATTATCCAGAGTGACCTGAGTTTATGGGAAACAAATGCTGTTGTGTGGGACGATTTGTGGAATGCCCTCACATGATGGCCTGCTGCTTATTTATCAAACAGGCATGCAGGCAGCTGACATGTTTTCCCTGGAGAAATATCTCACAAGTATGTCAGAACGTTGCCCGACATGATTAGGTCAAATTTTGCCAACACTGTTATAACCTCAAAGAGCTGTTTTCGAGTGCTGTATGAGAATTAGACCCTTAGCTTAAAACAGCAAAACACTTGTGCATTCAGTCCACCCCCAGCCTTTCTCTGGTCTTTCTCATCGCCACAGGGCGTCTGATTATTATAAATTCTTTGCATGTTAGAGAGTTCAGCGTCTATAATAAGTTTGTCTACTGACTTTTTTAATTCACTAATGAGCACTCATTGGAGTCCTTGTCCTTTCAACAAGCACCATGTCAAAAAAAATACATGGGGTTTATTTTGTATGTTGTATTTTTAACCTAAAAGGTACTTCCCTGAAGTTCAAAGGGATGGACTGACCAACCAGGTGAATAACCCGGAGGTGACGGTGGACATCACCCGCCCGGACACCATCATCCGCCAACAGATCATGGCTCTGAGGGTGATGACCAACAAGTTGAAAAATGCCTACAACGGCAATGACATCTACTTTCAAGACTCGAGTAAGCAGTTGGCCACTTTTCCCCTGCACACACACACACACACACACACACACACGTGACAACATGCAACTTTTTTTTCTTAAGGCATGAAATGTCTTGGCCTCCCTGCCCTGGTTGGTCAAGCTCATGCCCCAACTTGTCACTCATCTTGAAAAGCTGTCTACTTAACACTACCTAACATTGAGGCAGAGGTAATCAGCATCAGTAAAGCTACAAGAGGCACTGAGGGAGCAAATAACTAACACAGGCGGTGGGCAATAAAACATTTTTTAAAAACAATGCCAAGAGTACCAGTCTTCATGTGAACCTGTGATGAAGACAGTTATGGAGGCAGCACATTGGGTGTACAATGGTCTCCTTCATTCAGATTCACTCCAAAAAAAACAAACCATCACGGAAAAAAGGATTTGGTCCAACAGTCATATTGAGATTTACAGAGAGTAAAGAGACACAGACTGCTATTGTATGTGGTATTTTATTGTTAAACCTCCATTAACTGATATGTTAGCCACTTGTGGGCAGTGGAAACAAGCTGTAAACAAACCACTGACTTACTGTATTGTATATGGTGAGCTTGTTAGCAAACAGTGGCTTATTTACAAATACAGCAGAGCAGTATTAGCATTCATGTGGAATCTGTGTCCACTTGGTGAATGCAAGTCCAATATTGGCTCTCCTTTTAGCTCTGTTTTGGGTCGCCACTTTTCCTGCCTGCCTCTTGGTGCTGTGCAGGTAGTGTACAGTGGGTTTATCAGAGCTGTGTCTCAAAACAACACTGATGAGAGCGGTGAGAGTGAACCACAACAGATAAGTTGCTCCACAGAGCTGAAGAGAACTGCAGCCTGGGGTGATAATTCTCTGTGGGTTCACCACTGTGAACGACTCCTTTCACATGTTGCCATTTGATCCACAATTAATTAAAAGAAAGTTAATTGTAGCAGCTGTAGCTATAATGTGGAAAGTTGGATATTGTAGCTTTAAAGCAACAGTTTTGGATTTTAAAATCTGATTTCATTGTTGACTGATGTGATGTGCTCAGTCTGGCTTGTGTTTTGTTATGGTGTTGCAGGCGATGAAGGCAGTGGCTCAGGCAGTGGCAGCGGCTGCACAGAGGTCTGCCCCACAGAAATGGAAGGTGCTGCCACTGAACCCCCAGTGGTGGAAGCCGACCGGAGAGGGCCTGTGGATGACTCCGCCCCGCTCCGTGCACCCTCTGTAGCCCTGCCAACCATGCTGTCCCTCTCAGCCCTGGCACTCCACCGACAATGGAGATAATGCTGGAGGAACCGGCTAAACATGGACAGCAGGGTTTTTTTTTTTCCTTTTTTGCAGTTTTTGTATTCAGGCAGATTGGAGCTACAGTCGAGCAGACAGTATTCAGGCTGCCAGCCTCAAGGCTAGAGGAGTCTGCTCTGAAAAAGCGAGCAGTCATGCATCGTGATTTCCCACGTTCCCAAAGATCGTGCAGTGCCATCCTTACACTTGATATTTTGTGGCATCACTTCACCACCTAACACTGATGCCGACCCAACAAACTCTGCTTCAGAGATTTCTTGCACATATGGCAGGTATTAATGTAGGTCTCCATGTGGAAAAATATAACACGCACTTTGATTGTTTTGATTTTTTTAAATGCAAAAATTGTTTGTGTGTTGGAAAATGTTGAGAATGCAGTATTTGATGCACCTAAAAGAGGCACAATAAGTTTAATATATGTTTAACATTATAACGTTTGAAACAAATACAAAGGATAATGATCTAATGACAGAAAATTCAGGAACATGTGTTTTCCACCTAAAATTTTAATTAAATCCTTGTTCCATTGTCATTACATCATGTGCCAATTATTGATTTTTTGATGAGAAGCGATTGAATATTCATCAAAGTTGTCATAAATCCGAGTTTGTTTTTAGATCAGATGCAGCCACTGAATCATGTTGCTTCATCTAATGTTTCACAGTAATTTCAACCATGACGTTTGGCTGACGAGAGTAGGTCAAGTGTTTCACGGGTTGGTCCTGGATCTGCTCTGCTCTTAGCTCTCCACTGAAACTGCTCAACAGCCGCCTTGTGCTAAAACTCAAATTGTGTTAAAAGGGATAAGATGGACATTTTTATATACTCATTCGCCTTGCAACAAATTTATTATCTGCAAAATATTCTCATATCGTGCTGGTTTCTCAGGCTTTGCTTCAGGAGTAGAAGGCCTGGACAGAATTAATAATTACTGACAGAGAAGGTGCCAGCCATATACAGTAATGCCAACATAGTGATGCTGGTTCTGTAGTGTTGTGGGGTGCATGTCCTGGTTGACTACACAAATTCTAATCCTCACTAATATATAATGATTGACTGATAATATATTTCAGATTCTTTATAATGTATGTCTTCATTAAGTGACCCGGTGTGTTTCCATCAAACCACTTTATAGCATCAGTGACCTGCATGCAAAGCCACTCAATAAATGAAAGATATTTAAAACGTTCTTTAACTTACTCTGCTGACATTATAAAGCCGTATAAAGGAAGTCCTACACACTAATGGAAAACCGTCACCTTGTTCTTTGTATGTGTAAATGGACGTTGCAGCATTAAAGGCACACCCATTCAATACAGAATCACCATCACCGAAGGAAGTGTTGTGCTGCTGTAGTCTTTATATTCATTTACGGTCTCTGGGGGCTGTGAAGTTTTCTTCTACATTCTCAGAATAGTTTACAAGTATTCCCATAAATATTAAAAATTGTTAGAAGTTCCAGGACTTCTGGATTTGCATATACAGGACAGGAACAACAGGAACAAAAAAAAGTGTTTGCCACTTTTGCATATTTGATTAAATAGCTGAAGCTCATCCTGTAACTGCTTTCACAGTTTGGATACAATGGTCAATTAAAATGTGCATGTAAGTGTTTAAAAGACTACAAAACTGAAATACTATCAGGCAGTATTAAAAAGTCAAGTTAAATGTTGCTATTTCTGAAAATGTATTACCACAGTTACGTAAAAGGTGAGGAAGTAGCAAACAGCACACAGTGGTTACTGGAAATGCAAAGAAAGGGTCCCTAAATTTATCTGTAAAGGTTGAATGGTTATGTCTGCAGCACAGACAGGCTTGAAGCCGACCACAGTCACCTGTGAAATGAGAATCTGTGGAGACTGGACAGGGCTGAATGCTTCAGTGAAGCTCCTCAGTAGAGCATACTTACAGAGAATGTGAGAGGCCTGGCACTGCTGAGGGGGGCGGACAAAACCAGCCTGTATGCACGTCCACTGTTCTCTGAGAGCCCGTCAGCTCCATAACCAGCAGGCCAGCTAAGCTTACATATCCAAGGAATTAGCCAGTGTTATGCCCTTAGCAGTGTATCAATGAATATTTGTTGAGCTTTACATTATTGCATTTACATCAGCATTTGCATCCACATTGCAGGAACAAAAATATAGAGAAAATATGTCATTTAAAAGGATTCTTTATTATTAATATTGATCTTACAGGATGCCCTTTTTATGTTTTGTATCATTGAACTTTTAATGGTAATATTTTTGCAATAAAATATTGAAAATGGATGTCTGTTCAGACAAATTATCTAAAAAATAGAATTAGCAGGAAATTGCTGTAAGTCAACATTTTTTACAATCAATGCATTTGCTGTATGAAGTCAAATCCTAATGAGGTCAAGTTGATTTGGAGTTTGAATCTGATTTCAAACTAAGAGAGAACTAGATGAGCAAATATGCCTTATTGTTTTTCAATGCAATTAAGACGATTGCATTTGTGTTTTGTTACTGTTCTTGAGAATAAATATTTATTAAAAAACATTCCAATAGATTCGTATTTGTGGTGACTCATAAAGAAACAGTAACATGTACATAATAGACAGTGATGCTTTTGTAAGCTCACTAAAAACAATGTTCCCAAACCAGTTAAAGTTTACTTTCATTTTGATTGGTCTACATGAAAATATTTTTCAGTGGATATTACGTGATTCACATCATTGTTAATCTATTAAATTAGATTTAATAAAAAGTAAAGTGTAGTTTGTTTACAGGATTCATATTTTCCTCCTGCGTCACAGTGGGGCCTGCAGAACACTGGTGATTGGCTGCTCCATCTCTCTCAGGTAAGTACTGAAGTGCGTTTCAGAGCAACAGGTTCAAATCTAGGCGTCCTCTGTGTACTTCCTATTTGTGAAGTCTGCTTTTATTAGAGGTTCAAAGCCTCTGTTTCTCCGCTGACGGAGGTAGAGCACGAAGATGAGGAGAAGCACCAGGAGGCCGATGAAGACTCCCCCCAGAGTGGAGCCCAGCACAAACACAGCTGGCCCTCCATCTGCGTCTGTGAAGATGAAGCACAGGTGGAAATATTCACAGAAAGCTTTTTAAATGTCAGTCATTATGTTACAATAAGATCTTTAAAATGCTTGCTGTCATTTAACAAAGAGGGATTTGATAGGTTTGATGAGGCTGTGGTTAAAATTAAATGATTTCTGCATGTTGCACCATGATGTAATGCATGCAGAGTTTCTGCTCTACTTTGTCAGAGACGAGTGTAGAAAGAGATAACTTCTAGAGCTCAGCAAACTTCAGAGATATATTTATGCACTTGTCGTCTTATCTGAGGTCAGGAAGTTCACACATTTCCAGCAATACTTTGATATTTTGTTGTCAGATTAAACAAAGGATATAACATGTTAATTAGGGAACTTTAGAGGTGTTTGGGGGCTGATTTTGTTACCTTCAGATAGAGCTAGGCTAGCTGTTTCCCCCTGTTTCCAGTCTTTATGCTAAGCTAAGCTAACCTGCTGCTGGCTGTAGCTTTACCGTACAGAGAGTGGAGCGAATTAACCTTTTCCCAAAATTTCAAGCTACCCTTTGAACTCATTCTTTTATCACTTGCTCACCATCCAGGGCAACGGAGTAGGAATATCCCAGCTGCTCAGATGCAACGTATATCTCCTCGTTAGTAATCGGAGGGAAGAAGGGAACCATGTTGTAGTCCCTGTTGTGACCGATGGGGGCCATCTCATCGGGGAAGGTGGCGTTGGACGGGACAAACCTCTTCATCCACTCGTCAAAAATGGCATCAGTGAAAGCGTGGAGCACCTATAGGACAAACAAACAGAAACACCACAGTGATTTTAATGACAGCAACTCTACCGAGTCATTTCAGAGTAAACCATGAAATCAGATTCTGACCAGAAAGATGGGGTCGTTGGCTGCCGAGTGAGACAAAGAGCTGGTTCCATTGAGCAAGGAGTGTACGAGGTTGTGGAGGTTGTTGACCGATTCATCCAGTTCTCCATTTGGTTTTTCGTACCCTTCAAGAGCATTTCTGTTACAAAGCACAAAGTCTGTTAAAAAGTAGTCTTGAGGGCCTCTTAAAACTAAAGTTAAACTGACATGTAGACAATTGCTGACCACATCAGTCAGAGTGAAACAGCAGGTATAAATGTAAGATTATTATTGATGCTAAACGGTCGAGTCATACCTAAAACTAAAGGAGGAGTTGGTGAAGTACGGAGGGCTGTCGAAGTCTCTGATTCCAAGACAGCTCCTGACGTCGTTCATGGTGGGCAGAGACATACTACCTCCCTCCATTATCCCTCTCTGAATTGATCCCTCACTGGTGCCATTGCAAAGAGTCACCAGGCGATTGTAGTCATCCAAACTGGAGAGAGAAAACAATTAAAATACTCAAATGTTTCACTGATTTCTACCAATCAAAACACATATATATTTGCCACCACAATGTTTATTCCATCATAATCCAACCAATAGTCATTGAGTGTTTTTTTCCTTCCCATCAATATTTTGTGTGTGCTCACCTGTTACATACCACCCCCCATCTGGAGAATCTGGACTGGTTACTGATGAGGGATGGGTTCTCTGGGTTTCGGCCCCCCAGCAGAGAGTCGGTGCACACGTCACACTCACTTCCGCCTGTGGCAAAGTTCCAGTAAGGGATCGCAAAATTCTCATTGCCGGTCAATCTCTGCAGGGAACAGACACACATATTAGTATAGTATATGTTTATTTATACATTAGTATAAATAACTGTGATTGTGACCGCTTCAGTTTGAATCCAGTCTAGGATCTACATATTCTCTATTTCTCTTCCCTGAGTTTTCCCGTCTTTCTGTACCATTTGTTGTCTGGACTAATTCTCTGCGTCTTAAAAAAAAATCCACATTCATTCAAGAGTTATAAATATCTTGTGTTTCATCCAGATTTCTGTTCTTGGAAGGACAGCATGTGACATAAAAAAAAACTTGTGTGTGATACAGATAACATTTCTTTTGGGTAGGTGATCTGCTTCTTAGGGCAGAGTGAGTCACATAAACACTTCAATGCAAGAGTCTCTGGTAATGTATTCACCAAAATGTTATAGATTAATAACACACTGTGTAGGACAAATAACATTTTGTAGAAGGTTTTTATGTAGCTGTGGTCTGGAAAAAACCTCCAAGATATCAGACACTGATGTGCCAATAATTGGTATTCAACAATATGAATAAAAGCAAACACTATATATAAGGTAATAACACAATGAAAAGCTGATCACCCCACAAGAGGAATGTAAATTTCACAGTGACAGTGAAGAGCCTGCTTATATATTTCCAACCAACCGTTTGGTTTATTTACAAATAATTCCATGTAGTGTTACTGAGACAGTCATGACGAAATGAGTTTATTTACATGTTTTCAGAAGATTACACAAACCTGTAGCTCTCTCTCCAGGCTGAGGAGGTGATACCTGTGCCAGGTTATGAATGCTGGTCCTTTGTGTGAGAAATCAATGGCTCTGAATGGACGACCGGGACCTGCAGGGAAACAGTGTTCGAGGAGCTATGTGATCAATAATATGCACATCACACTAGTATATGTAGTAATAATAGTAATACCATTTAGTCCATGTATGAGTAAAACAAATTACTTTTGATTTCTCACAAAAAAATGATATCATTAAAGTCACAGTCCAAAATAAAACAAAAAACACCAAAGACACCAAAACACAACCTATATTAATTAGTTTTTAAAACTAAATAACTAAATCTGTCGTTAATGTTTTCTGATGCTGTTCAAAGTTGGATTTCTTCAATAATGTTGATAAACATTAGTAACACAGGCCTATTTTTTCAATTATAATCAACTAAGAATAATAAAGAAGTTCAATTTTTTTAGATTAAACTCTGAATATACATCAAATGTATGTGGTCAACAAAGTATGGACTAGGACTACATATCCTAATATATTCCTTTGTTATGATATTTCTAATATTCTTTATTAAGAAATTAATGTCATATTACTAACAAACAGCGTCAACCACATGAATTAAGCAGTTCCAATAGTTTTATGTCAGAAAATATGATGATGCTCATTTACCAAGAAGGGTGTCTCGGACAGAGTAGTAATGTTGCCAGACAAAGAAGTCGTAGATGGAGATGTTGGCAATCTGGGGGTCAGTTCCATTTGGTCCCAGGAGTCCCAGCCAGTGCTGAGTGGCGATGACGTAGTCTGGATGGGTGGTGGTCTTAGCCAGTTCCAGCACATTGAGGAACTCCTGGAGCTCTTCGGGGGTCAGGGAGTGGATGTTCTTCCGTACCACAGGGGCTTTCCTCTGGTCACAGTTTGGTCCGGTCCAGCCAAATTTACACTGACCACAGTCATACCCTGCAAAGTTACCTGCAACACAGAGAGCAAATTAAACCTGTCAGATCATGTCGATGATGTTTCAGGTTCAACATGAGCCATTGTCTACAAGATGTTAATAAAACTGTACATGACTCACCAGTACATCTGCAGGTCTGGTTGAAGAATTTGGTCGGCCACCTCTCTCTGTCGTCAACATTTCTCAGTCTGTACGGTCCTCCCCAGGGTTTGCTGTCGACTCGAACAGCCGAGCAGCTCCCTCTCCCCGACAGAGAGCCGCACACATTGGCTGCATCTGAGCCCAGAGAGGGGCAGCACTGCTTGGACAGGATCCCCTCGACAGTGCAGCACACTCGAGGAAACTGAGCCTCTGCGGGCTCAGGCCAGAGAAGTAAACAAAGAAGACCAAGACCAAGCGCGTTCATCATTTTTGCACCTGTTTGTTTCCTCCAGTCAGTGGATTAACTTAATACGGTCAATTAGTTCCCCCCAGAAGACTGTGGAATCTCAGTCTGCCACGGTCCCCAGTTGTGTATCTTCAAATTAGATTCAGTGATAGTTTTGAAATCTGTGGAAACAACACTTAAAGCCAAATCATGTTGTGTTCCAGTTGGTTACATGCACATTAAGAGAGTCTCTAATTTCTGTTCTTGCTTTTGTAGAGCTGAGGAGGATTAAGCCATCGGTCTTGTGATGATCACCTGACAGCAGAGCAGTGAGCTGGACTAAGATCTGGGTAAATACCAAGGAATTGCCTGAAGCGGCTGTTAAGCGTTATACAGCCACTTTGTACCGAAAGACTGAATGTGTCTCATTACTTTATCAGAAAAAAGATAATGAAACAGGAAAATACATCAGGTTTCCTTCAAACAGAACAGATTGTACATTTGGTCAAATACAAAATGAATTGTGTTTTGATGTGTGAACAAATACCATTTAGGGATCATTCTGATAACAAATTTGAAATACAAACATTGTCTCAAAACAAACATTCAAAAAACATTGATTTGTTGAGTCATTCTCAGCTATCATAATCTATAATCTATCAATATCTTAACTGAACTGAACTGAAATAACTGAAAATCAGCAGTCAACTGTAGATCTGTTGCATAAATCTTAATGTGGGATTAATCACATTTAATCCAGCCAGAAGTTACAGTTTCCAGAATAGTTTGGAGCTTGTTATTGTAGCCGGTCTGTGATCAGCTTTTTGTTCCATTAATCAAGCTTTTCACCGCACGTCTCAGCTGACACACTTTGCTGTGCATGTGAGGAGAGAAAAGAGCAACTGTAGGACTTGATGGTTCTAGTTTTAAACATCATGTTCTTATCTTTCACACTACCCACACTAATATGCAGTGGTAAAAGTAGATTTACTCAAGTACTGTACTTTAGTACAATTTTGAGGCATTTGTACTTTACTTACCTAACTGTATATAAAGTAGCTCAGTGCTCCTTACACATCACACATCTAATGAAGTCTAAAGGACATTTTACTTTTGATACTTTAAGCTTATTTTACTGATAATATTTCTGTTCTTTTACTTAAGTAGGATTTTGAATGCAGGACTTACACTTATAGTGGAGTATTTTTACATTGTCGTATTGGTACTTTTACTTAAGTAAAGGATTTGAGTACTTCTTTCGTCTGCGTTCATTCAATTCACAAAAATTAACAATAAATAACTACATAAATCAAGTCAATTAAAACTGAATTATAAGAAATAATTGGAAAAATGTTGCTTATTGTGGCCAAAGTACTGCAGTGCAGAGATTTCAAAAGTAAATCTGCGCTGACACTGTCAGTATGACTGTATTACAGTGCATGGCATAGAGATTATGCAATTGGTAATGAATTGACAAAACACTGGTATGTTCCTTTAAGGACAGAGAGCTCAATGTTTGGATACTTTCAAAGTGTCTGGACCACTAAAACACCCTGAAGGCAGAATATTTCTCCTCTGTTATGATTCTTAGAAAACTGAATTCAACGATGTCAAAGAGATCTTTAACTAGGGGTGGATGATGCTGAGGCCCCGTGACTGGATTTCATGTGATCAAGTGTCTCTCTCAGGTTTTAAACTGAATTCAGGGAGGATGCACACAGGTTGAATCGATTGTCTCTGTTGCATTATTATCTGTGTGTATGTTTTTAGTTTTATGTAGTTTATGAACCCCCAACCAAATGAATTTCCTTTTTGAGTAATAAAGTTGAGCTTGACTTGAACTGGAGCGACACAGTCAGGAGGAGTATTACATTAAATACTAAATTCTGTTGGTTAAAAACACAAGAAATCAATGAACCTTTAATTTCTTTCTCATTCATTTTCTTTGTTTTTAACACTTAAGCCATGAAAGTCAAATCCATCACTACCCACACATTAACACTATGTGAGGTTGTACTGTTGACTAAAGTCATGATTATCACTTGGTCTTTGCTTTCATCAGAAGTCATTATAGATGATGATATGGGGTTTTCTTATATAGGCATCACTTGTTTCTCCGTGCCCTACAGAGCTGAATGTGATTCAGCCACAGTTTTCCTTAATGGGTCTTTGTTCAGAAGCAGGAGCTCCACACCCATCAAAGAAGCGGTGTGTGAAACTCCTGATGCTTTGGTTTGTCTCACACTCCTGACGCATTCCAGTGGCCCGACATGTGACTGCTGACAGTCTAAGTGTATGTGGTACTTGGAGTGAAGGGGAATCTGTAGTCCAGCACACCAAAGAGAAAGTTATGGAGTGTTTTCCAAAGTTTATTTTTTTTTTACTAATTAGTGTTGTTATGAAAGCTATAATTTGATTAGCTATACAGCTTTATTACCCTGTAATCATACTGTCTGCATTATTACTTATAAAGGTGGTCTTTACAGTAATACTGCAATCATATAAAAGATTTCCAAGCATTTCCATGGAGTCGGTTTGCCTGCTGATATCGTATAAATCATAAGATTACATTTCAGATATTCAGCATATGATTTCACTGGGGTCTGAATCTAAACTTATCAATATTGAAAAATATCACATTAAATCTTCTTGCATTATGTCAACATTTCAGCTCTTTAGCAATTTTGCATTCGTCATCAGTATATCGTCGTTATAGTACTGAAATGAACGTTTTGAAACATCAGATAAACATGAGCGTCTGTACATAGGACAGACGTAAACATGACCCCACGAGAAAGCTCATGTGTGACCACTGAGTCTTTTACACAACAGGCCCTGTGAGGTTCACTGCACTCAACAGGATTATTGAGCAGAATTCCTGGAAGAAGTCAGAGGGAATGTCTCTATGGAAATTATTTCCCATTTATTACAGCAGAGGGAGATGAATGATCAGGCCCAGAGTGTGTGTGATTGTAAAGAATTTACCAATGACTTGATTGTTGTTCGTCACAGTCACGGCTTCTCATGTGACGGAAAATGTTGATGTTTCCATGTTTCCAGTGCAAAAGCAGAATCCGTTTTAACACAGTATACGAACTTTAATCAAATTAAAGACAAGATATAATCAGATGAAAGAGCATGCCTACTTAAAGGTTTAGCAAACTAATTTAGGGAAATGGGAAAGAAAATACAAGTAAATATGCATAGACATGAATGAGCACCTTCAACACAGACTCACACAGGTGCATAGAAACATACTGCAAACGTGCTACAGTTTGAGTTTTTGAAGGGACAAAAGTCAGATTTACTCCTTAAATTTGAACATTTAATAGATAGATGAAGTATTTGTCATTCTTGTCCATGTTTAAAATACTGAAAATATAAGTGAAACAGAATTGTAAGTAAACATACTTTACTAATAGTAAGAAATACTATATTTGTAACATTTAAAAATATACCATCTTTTCAATTGCTTGTTTTCACCTTTTATGATTCTAGATCAAATGTTTGCAGTTTTGCAATTAAGTAATTTATTAAGAATGGAAAGAATTCAAATAACACTGGATTGAATCTGATAGACCCCGAGTGAAACTGCCGTGCTGAAAAGATATTCGAGATATTTTGTTTCCATCATCTTAACTGGCTACTGGACATTTCTTCTATTTCTTCGAAATGTGTAAACAAACAGAATCCATTATTCCCACTGAAACACAGGATGGTGCCAGAGAGCCACAGAGAATCAAGCTACCATGTTTAATGGCATGCAAGACAAGACTGTGTGAGAGAAAAATATTTTTAATGAAAGGATGGTGGGTCTCGATTTGAATTTTAAAAAATCTTTTTAGCTGGAAGCTTCCTCTGATCAGTTTAAGATAATACAGTATTACTCTCAACATATTTCTATCATTATATTTTGACAACATGAAAATACTTTTATAACAAAAACAAACAGATTTTGCATATCACTTAGTTATAACACTAATTGCATCTATTCACTGTTAATTGTCTTTTCATATGGGGTTCCCATAAGGATGTGCATAATAGTCCTTAATGCATCTTTGAAGGAGGACAAATGAAACCATGCTGTTTATAATCAAAGAGAATCACAGTGAAATGATCTACTTGTTACCATCATGATGGAGAAATGTCCATTTTCTTAACAGCTTTGTGAACATTGCACTTAACACCTAACCCACTCTGCATATGTTTTATAGGACTATGTGTTAGCTAAATAATAGGAGGGCTTTTACATTTTGAATGGATTCCACTTCAGCTACATTAACAGAGACCAGAGCTCAGTGTGCAGGAAACTGGTGAAAAGCAACCGATTCACATGTTCACTTGTTCTTATTTAGTATTTATTCATTACTGATGTGTAATGTGAGGAGCCACTCGACAACCCCTGCTGTGCTTTTGGGTTTCTCCTCCATATTCATGTTGGTTTTTATTTTATTTTAGATGAGCATGTATCACATCCAGAAAGGATACGGGTCATGTAAATGTATGCATATTCATTTTCAAAATAAGAGCTGCCTGAAGATCATTATAAGTTTAAAAACATAGCACAGGTCATGTGATCATGTGATCTAAATTACATATTGATATCTATCAACTTACAAATGTTGATAGTTATTCCAATATTGAGATAAAACTCTTTGAATGCATTTTGAAAGCCTAATTCTTAAGAAGTTGTCCAAGTCCACATCCATCTCCGTTACTGAAAATTATTCTATTCTATCTACTCTACTAGAAAAAATCAAATCCACTTGTCTGATTAATCTCCCCCCTTTTATTTTTTTTACATTTGTAACACACTTCCTCGGTTTATGTTCCAAAACAATAACATGTAAATGCCCCACAGAAGTCTCATATCTCTTTTTTGTAGTGTTTCAGTTATGTCCTTTATGTTTTTTTCTGATATTATGTGAAAATTTCTAGTTTATTATTATATTAGTATTTCTAATAATTACCTTTTTCTCCCATTTTTTGCACAAAGAAACCACATACATCAAAGCACAGGACTTTAAATAAGGTGCTATTCAAATATTAACAGCGGTTGTGGTAGCTGTGGCAGTATGCTTCCTTTATATTCAGTATCATTGTATATTCTAGTGGGAGAGTAAAGAGTGATACTGTGCAGACAGAGAGGGAGGTGCAGTATCTGTAGACAATAGCAGGGGGGCAGTGTTGCTGTTTCTGGTGGCCCTGGTTCACTGGAATGACTGGCCCTAACAGTTTGCATTTCCTTCAGGATGCTCCAAGAAATATGCCATGAAATAGTCTGGGATTGGACATCTTTGTACTTTAACTGTCACCATTTCAAATCTCAACCATGCCAAGCAGTGACTGACAGTATATACAGTGGGCTGGGTGGTATGCAGTCGTATGAAATGACTAGCCTGTATAGAGTTTTAATCCTCTTTAAGACTCCTATCCATCTCCAAATTAATATCTAGGGGCCACACATCCCTCTGCACTAGTTTGTACTCAGTATAACCCACTTCTCTTGCAAACTGATCAAATTATTCACTGGAAAATAAGATTAATAGTTATGCTTCGAAACATGCTCGAGGTCAATTATTTGGGAGATTCCAGTGATACACTCATTACACTGTAAAGGCAATTCAAGGACGAGCAGCATGAAGAACTGTGTTGTAGATTAATTGCCATTAAAGGTCAACATGCGTTCAAATTGATAAAGATGCTATCCATTTTCATCAGTGCGAAGTGCACAGTATATGGGAAACCTATAATGCTCATTACATGCATTTAAATGAGTCTGTCCTAATTACTAATCAGCCTCTTGTACCATTAGAGATGGAAATTAGAAATACAAAACAGACCCCTGGGCATCATTCACTCAGAATATATTAGAGTTTCCTTTTATACTTGTTGGCATTTTGAAGATGAAACCCTACAACCCTCGAAACTTTGTCAAATATTATAATATTTCGAAGGCAGGAGTCTCACTGTGTATTACTTAAGCTAAAATCTCTGCAAGTGTGTGACACTAAAGAACTCTTGTTTGTGAATATAACAGAGTAGTGTGATATATTTTTATTCAACTGGCTTCTAAAAAACAAAACTATACTGTTTATTTTGCTATGCCCCAATCAGAATATTGGCTAGACCCTTCAGTGATTCTTTCTTCAGTGATTCCCGCCCACCTCTCTGGCAGCTTACCGATTTACATTTGAGCATAATGCAAGCATTAGAGGAGGCACAAGGCAGCCCTGATAAGTTACAAAGTGCTCCAGGGGTAAACCTCGTAAGAGAGGGTTTGGAGTTATTTACAGCGTTCAAATCCTTCAAAAATTCATGTCTGGAGGATGAGATTGGTTTTGCAGTTGATGCTTTGCACACAAAGCAAACACAATGCATATGGAGGGTGTTTAGCTGTAAATGACCAGATGACATTAATTCTAATTGACTGATCTCATCCCATGCTTAGGACCAGTGTGTGTGATACTGCTCAGGACACAAGGGTCCTGTCAAGGCACAATGTTACACACAAAGCAACAAAACAGAAACACTAAGATTGGCTTAAGAAATGAGGAACACAGGGGACTAAAAATGATTTTTAAATGCAATTTAATTTTCAATGAAGCAATACTTAAGTTGTATGGCATTTTCTATTCAAAGATATGTTTTGATTGTGCAATTCTCACAATAAGAGTGCTCAAAATTTGCAAAGCCATTACAAAGGAGGTTAAAGGCAATGGAATTCCTTCTTATCAGAAATGCTCTCTGTACAGTTGTTCCATTTGAAATGCATTTAATTGCAAATAGAAAAGAAGAGAGAGAAAGCCAACAATGCGAGGGTCTGAAGCATTTTTCTCGTCTGCTTTGAGTGAGCGTATTCAAATCTAAGCGGGCAGACAATGAAGGAAAGGAATCGTGCTCTGAATAGCCTCTCTCTCTCTCCTTTTCATTCCCAGGCCAATTCACAGCCTTCCTCTTCTCTGCTGTTAGGGGCGGGCTTTCCACTCGCAGCTCAAACTTCCTCGCCACTGTAGTACAACACGTCCACCTGATAGCACGACTGTAGCACACATGTATCGTGATTCTTCAAGTCCTTTTGAGAGACCTGTGTGGGAGTCTGGGGTCCTCTGTGAATATTGTCTATGAGAATCTTCATGGCATACTTGGAGTCCATGTTGTGCTTTCACAGAGCCGTTCACCCACTTGTTTGACAAGGATGCCGCTCCTCGCCTGCATCAGGCTTTGCCAGGCCCTTCCTGTGAAGCCATGGCCAAGCCTTGACCCGGGATCCCTCTCCCCGCTCATTCCACTGAGGGGAGGAGTATCTGGGGATCATGGGGCACAAAGTGCTTGAAGCCTGTGCCTTTGTTGGGGCAAGCTGGGAGAGAACACCCCCAGCAGATATGCTGACAGTCTCATGGGAGCAAGAGAAGAAGTTGAAGCAAGAAAGTGCACCCTTCAAACTTTCCAGTGCAGTGCTAGGAATTCTATTTTTTCTCAACAAAGATTTATACATATTTATACAAGCCCAAATACTGATAGGAAGGTGGTAGAAAAAAAAATCTTGGAATTGCAGAGGTAAACTATATGTAAATGCCATAAAGTAATAGACTTGTAGTGCAAATCACACCATTTTATCTTTAATTTTGCTTTCGTACCCTCCCCACTCCCCCCCCATCCTCTTTCCTCTGGCTTAAAGGTGCATCAGAGATATGCATTTAAGCATATTCAGAACACGGGGCGTGAAATTAAATGTGTGGCAGAGTGAGAAAAATATACAGACGCTGGAGATGCCTTAAAAATAGTCATTTATGCAGATGGAGAGGAGTGAAATCATTTGCAATGGGATGACCCTCTCTCCAAGCATTTCTCCCCTCACTGTTCTTCCCTAATCTTGCACTGTATCTTCATTTTTCATTGAACTCGCCAGTTTGCTGCTAAGCAGCCTTGTAGATAAGGCAAAGTGCTAAAAGGAGACGACAGAAGGAGCTCAGTGGGCCCGTTTCTATTGCACTTTCACCCAAGGCAATGGGCAGAATTTAACGGATTCCTTCCAACATATGTTTTTGCCAGATAAGTAAACAGTGTGTGTCGGAAATGAAAAAAAAGCATTTGCAATTTAATGACATTACAGCTCCCAGCTTAGCCCGCCGTGCTGCGAGGCGAGGAGCAGAGAAAGGGGAGAGCGGAAGAATGGAACCGGGTGTCATCAATGTTTTTTTTTTCTTTTCCCTTGCAAGAAGCAGCACTGAATTCTTCTTATTCTTTTCAAAACCCTTCCCTTCTCCATCCCTTCCTGCTATTTTGTTCTCTTGCCCATAGTTTCCTCGCCTTTGTCGGAATGAAATTATCTATTATTTTATTCAGAAAACTTGCCATCCCCTGCCATTGTACCCTCTCCAACATCTGATTCTCTCAGATTTTCTAAGCTAAAAACACATCTACCCATGAGGGCCATGGGTGCTCTCACTCCACCCCCCCCCACCCCACCCCACCCCACCCCACCCCACCCCCACGCACCCACCCTCACCCACCCTCCTCCCCTCACCTCACCCACCCTCCTCCCCTCACCTCACCCTCCTTTGTCTGGCTTCATCAAAGTGCAATAGATGCTTGGCACAATAAAGAAGAACAAGCCTCCATGTTGTCACAACATTTAGACCTAATGTGAGGACCAGTAGTAGGTGATGAGTTGGAGAGAGAATCACCAGTCTATGTTTCAGTGGCAGTAAATGATCCATCCATCCTATGTGAAACTCAGTGATTTTCCTCTTTTCTCCCTGCCGGCTGTCAGGCAGCTGCCTTATTATAGAAGGCTAATTGTGCAGGAAAGCAGATTATGAGAGTGGTAGGATGTACTCCTTGACCATGTGCTAATGTGATGACAAGTTTGGGGACCCTCTAAGCAAAAGGCGTCGCACGCCAGGGCACTTTTGGCACTGGCTATAATCTGCCTTTGGTATTAACTCAGCAAACCGGCTTGTTTGAGTATGGATCAATCGCTCGCTCATTATTTTTACAAGAAAGCTTTATATTCAAGGCGCTTTCCTGGTGTTGATCTCTCATTAACCATGCTATGTAAATGCACTGGCAATCCCTGTGTAAGGGATACGTCACCCCAGGGCCCAGGCTTGCAGAAGCATGTTAAGGAGAAGAAGGGGCAGGAAATTTGGGTCAGTTGCCTTCGCCAAAACTTGAATTTCAGGTTTTGCTTAAAGCCCCCTGCTCAGCTTTTCTCTTTTAATGTGTTTTTGTTTGGTGATGTTATGTTTTAAATGTCAGCCCTGGAGCTGTCCAGCAATTTAGGAGGTACAAAAAGCCCTGTCTCAGTATCGCTTCCAAGTGTTCATGTTACCTCTGTAATCGCTGCTGGCTGCAACATTACACACACTCCATTCACTCATGGTCTTTTATCACCTCTGAGTGTATTGACTGTACAGGTAAAAGGTTAGATAGGGTCAGAATGAGGTGATAATATTACAGGACAAACAGAAACGTCTGATTCACTGCGTTGAGTGGCGATAGGGAGTTATTAGCTGCCTGCTGCTAAACTAACTTATTTATCTGAGCAGAAAGGACCTGACATGTGACACTGGCTCTTGAATCTGCATGAATTGAATTAGCTGTCAAGATGCATTGTGCATCAAATTAAGGGGGGAATATTTCAACTTGTTTACTCATTTCTTACATACACATACAAACATCCAACAATTCATGGTGCTCAGACATCTGTTTGCCTGACAAGAGATCATGCTGCACGTGGTATGAGAAATCGAGGATTCTGCCATATTTGGCTTCACTGTGCACTGGCATGGTGAATGACGCAACAGGAAAGTGAACCTGACAGCACCAGGCAACGGCTTGGCATTTCTTTTGCGCCCTACATACATAAATCTCTTATTATTGCTCTGTGTTAGCTATGTATATTTTTACACCTGTCTGCACTAATATCAAAGTGTAGAGGTTTGCTTTTAAACACTCAAGTTCATTTGTGTCTCCTGTAAGAGTTTGTATGGGTGCCATCTCTTTGAGGGGGGAAAAAAATGCTGCTATTCCCAGGTTTCATTCCAGTTTGAAAAGGACTGTCAAAGGGCACTGTTCCACTTGACCCATTTTATTTTTCATACAAACAACTTCAGTGTACCTGAATTAAATCGGTGGAAGTTACATACCTTCCCTTGGACCTGTCACATGTAGCAACAGTTCAATGTAATATTCTTCTCTTCTTTATTCATACCATACTTTTAATACTTTTAATTGCTATTGGTGGCTTAGACAGCTATTTGCTTTGCAGAGGAAGAGGCTGGATAAAACCGTGAATCTTGCATGAGGAATAATAAAGAAAAACATTTAGAGAGGAGGACCTCTCAGTGGCTCAAAAGAGGGAGGCAAATATGACTCTGTCTGCAGGTACTTCAGCAGCTCCTAGCCTTGTACCATTTTTGTTAGCAGCACAGTATGAGTGAAGGCCAGACTTTTGATTGCTTTCCCTGTTTCACATCCTTTTATGGATCCCTTTTCTTCCCACACACAAGCAAACAAAGCAAGTATAAATACAATGTTCAAAAGCCATTACCTTCAATGTAACCCTTTTTGTGGTAACAAAGAACATGGAAAATTTTTCCACAACACAATGTGACTTGACACAGGGTGATGATGTGGCTAAAGAGTACGAGTTGTCTGAAGGACCCCTGCATGTGATGTCTGGCAGGACCATTCATAATAGATTTGTTCTGAGGACCTTCACATTACTTCCCAATCAAGGTATGAAGTCATGCTCCTTCATCAGTATAACTAATGGCACGTTTCAGGAACCGGCCATGTTTTGAGATTAAAGACGTGTTTTGCAAGTGTTGGATTTTCTGCTGAATATGATAAGGTGTCCCCGTACGAATTGTTGCGCTGCTGTCATCGAGGTACACACAATTGTATTCTTTACATCGTCATTACTGAGGCATCTATATGGTTGTTCCAGTGCATTACACCGTGGCTGCAAAACTGTGTGTGGAAGAAAAAATAAATAAATCTGACAGTTACAGACATGAGATCAATGTCAGCTCTATTAAACAGCATTACACCGGACACTGTAAGATTCAATAACATAAACAGCTATGAAAAAGATTTGCAATTTGGACTCCCTTGAACAGAAGAGTACTGCAAGCAATATGACAAGCCGCCCCCCACTGATAGAGACAAAATCCAAGTTTCCATCCATTCAGGGCGTTCTTCAGTATTCCAACATTTCAGTACACAGAGATTAGCTATGGAGCGACATATCATTTGGCAATGATCTATTTTGCCACTGTTAATTACAACAAGTCTGCAGAATTTCACTGCTAAACCACGCTATCACAATACAGTGTGAATCCCAAATCAAGCTTTGCACACCATAATCCTGTTAAAATGTAATAAATAATCCCTGTGAATTAATGTTGGCAATATTTCATTTTAATAACTTCTTGTAAAATCGAGAGAGAGAGAGAGGGAAAATTGATGGCATTACAGCTCACTCACTTGGAGTGCGGTTGTGAGTGTGCAGGAGGAAATCATTCCTTCTCATTAAAGGTGCAATCTTCGAGCCCCCCAGATCTTTGTTGTAATAACTGGGGAAAATAATCTCTTTTATTGATAGGCACATGTAGCAGAAAGTATGCCAACTGACAGGTACTTATCTTTCGCCTGTGTCCTGTGTTATAGAAAGATATAATTCTTTGTGACTGCTCCTCGGGGCATCAGCTCTTCAACTTCATTATTTCTACTTATGATAGATATATTTTTCCTTGAAAACCTGAGAATTAATATGAGAGCCAGCAATCTCTGCCAGCGGTCATTTGGAAATGGAACAAAAAATGTCATGTCAGTTTAAAGAACATTTTTTAAGGCTGCTCACTGACATTATTCTAATTTATTGATGGATTCATAGAATAATCCTATGCCTCATGTTTTGGGTTATTAACTTAATGATTTCGGCAACTACCTAGCAGCTATAGGATCTTTTCAAAAAGTCTAATCTTGTCAAAAAATTCAATTGTGTCACCCCACAACATCTGCACTTCTTCTTTCCCTCAAGTATAAATGTGTGTGCTTGTGTATAGTATTCTCATATTAAATTGTACATTTTCAAGCCAGCCTTTGTAATGTCTGAACATGGCTTGTAAAATAATGCTCCTTCTTATAATACTGAATATGAATATAGAGTTATTAGTGCAGTGAGTTCCTTTAGACAGCAGTGGGAGCTTTAGAGTCAGACAGCTGAGAGTCTGCAGTTTCCTTCTGTTTTAAAACGGACGCAGATACAACAACTCATGTTGGTCTTTAAAGCACACCTCAGAATTGTTTCCTCTTGTGTGTTCAGACTATTTAGAGATGATGGTTAAAGTCTCAGTTAAAATTTTAATTTTCAATGAGCTCATTAAAACTAAATATGTAGAAAAGTGTCAAAGCAGCATCTCTTCTGTTTGCCAAAAACTGGGATTGCATCTTTGATGAAATACAGAAATGACCATAAAGCATTGTTTAACAAATAAGAAAATATCTCATATATTGGTATGTGGGTTATGAATGAAGAAATTCTTGTTTCTTTATTTGACAGAAAGTCAATAACAGATGAAGAAATGTACAGTGTGTTATCCTTTAAGGTGACGTTACTTGTATTTGGGGTCAGTTAGATACCAGAGAGGTTTAACTCCCTGTTAGACCACTTATGAACAAACTATTATAAAACTCCAATAACAGAAATCCAAACAGACTACAGACAAGTGGGTTTGTGTACACACTTATTTAAGATTCGGGAGGACTGCACAAAAAGTAAAGATGTAGAGCATTTTATTTAACCATGTAATACGGCTGAGGTCCCTGTGACCCCAAAGAGAATTAATGTTCTGCAGTAGAAACCCGTCATCTCAAAAAGAAATTCTCATAAAATTAAGAAAAAAATCTAAACATTAAGATGAGGAAGCAATGTTATGTATGTCTTTTGAGCTGTCACGAAGGGCTCTGGGTCTCTGGGACCCCAAACACAATGTGTCAAAGTACGATTTCATCAGCTACAGTCGGGGTATAAAAATGATAATTATTCTACTGATATGAGAAGTGTCCTAAAAATCATTTAACATGTAGTGATAAATAATAGTAGGGCTATGACCAGACGATCTGGTAGACACTATGAGGGCAGCTCACTCGTCTCACCTGCAAAACCCATGATTACCTCAACTACCTCAACTACCCCCCCAACCCATCACCCCCCCCCCCCCCCCCCCTTTACCTCCACCCACCTGCCCCAAACCTAATTCAAGCGTTCCCTCTCTGAACTCCAGCAGGGGTCCATCGACTTATTGCATTATGTACTATTAAACAAACTTGGACTTCTTAAAAGCAGAGTCAGACTTCAGAGGCTGTGTGGCATGTTTATAGGGATGGACTGTACAGTACACAGAGATTTCTCATTTCTCTCGGTGACCTTGGGCACAGCGACATGTACGGTTTTGAGGCTTTGATTTGCCATGTTGAGGTGTTGCGGAAAAGGTGCAATGCAAGATAATTTTGGCATTTTTTCCCTCCTGGGAGCATAGAGAAGTAAGAGATTACAGGTAATATGGCACACAGCCTTCATAAACATTCTTGACCCAACCTGATGATGGAGATATTGCTTCAGGAGAGACTTTTCACACTTTGATTTGCCTAAAATGAGATGGAGAAGTCAGTGATCAGACCCTTTGAGGTTCCTCACAGAGAAGCCAGCACTGGCTGTATATCCCTCAGCGTTGCACACAGCACACACATGCTACGACAACCAGGTGAGCGAGAAGCAGGCTCCTGCAAACAAATAGAGAAAAATATCCTCAAAGAGATGATATTGATGTATTATTCATGTCAGAAAAAAAAAATACTAAAGTGATCCATCTCGAGCCATTGAAGCCAGGTGATAATCCACATGCTTGTGGGGCAGCCCTGGGCGAATTAGGGATGAGGAAACCATTGTACATCCCTTTAAGGTCAACATGGTTGAACTGGTGATACATATGTATGTTAATTTGCCTAATCTCACTTCTACAAATGTCTTACAGGCACATAAAGGGTTTAACACTAAGACATAATGATATCAGGGCATCAGACGGGGGGCTTATGAAAACATGAGGCAGCCATAGCTTTAAATCTTCTGTGGAAACCTTTGTATCGGCTGTCAATATAGCCACAGTAAAATGCCAAGGCAAGTATTTAGATTTAAATTTTTAATTTCTTATTAAAATATAAACAAAATTCCTATTTCTAAGTCTTTGTTTTTCTACAATATTATGATAGCACACATAATATTGGTGAGGTAACTGAATCATTGCTTTAATTTTTTAAAGTTTTTTAAATGTTTAATCTTAACATGGTCATCATTTTAGAGCTCAACGTGCCTGTTTGTTCTGAATGAAACAGACGTCAATAAAGTACGCAATTAAAATGACTACGCAGACTGCTTCTGCAGGAGGGGCTTTATCTCATGTAAACACTCTCACTAAATCTACTAACCGTATATATTCTCTATCTTTAACACTCTCCTGATGCCAAGGAAGGGGCTTTGTAACTGACACACAACTGCTTCTGCAGCACCTTAACTAGCTTGAATAAGTTGTGTTAAATGAAATAAAGACTTTATTTAATCTGAACAACCTCTTGAGTTTATCCAGTGTGTTTTTTTTTTTTTCCAAGTGCTCACATTGCACAGCACCGTCACAGCTTTTCACATCAAGGCCAGATGCTTATCACCATACAGCCATTTATACCCAACATCAATTCAGCCACATTAAACTTCTTGTCATCATCTAATTGTGCAGATGGAGGATATTTAGATGAGTGGGTCATATGTATTTTTTTAAAACGTTATTCCTTGTTCCTACAATTCTGAAACTTTATGTTAGACATGTATGAGATGAGACAACAAAAGCCAGACATGACTTCTGTTTAGGGAATTCATTTGGTTTGATTTAATAAAATATTTTCCACTGATAATCACACAATTATCTTAACTATAATCTTATCCTGGGAAACAGGTTTTTATTTTTATTGCCCCTGTTTTACTGAGGATCTTGGAATCAGGAGTGAAAAACATTTTGTTAAAAAAAAGTTTTCTCCCACTTATTTCCATAGTTGCATCTCCACCTTTCCCATTCAGCTCCCGTCTCAGACAGAGGAAGGGAAAAAAAACACAGGCTATCTATTCAAAAGGCATTTAGTCCATTTCTTTCTTGGCCGGTAAACCTATTCATCAATTGTTCTGGCTTGTAGATTGCATTCTAATGCTAATCTAGCGTGTTAAATATCTTTTTGTTCCCCTTTCACCGTTTTGTCATTCAGTTTATCCAGTTTTGGCCACCCATTTTATTTATTTATGCGCCTGCTTCTATTCATGCGCTCATGTATTTTTTATTATGTTGTTTCACTGTCATGCAGTGTCAACTCACTCTATTCAATGTGGTCTACTTGAAGGGCTTGGGGGGACAAAGCGTGTACACATTGCAGTGCTATTCACTCCGGCCAGCTGGATCGGCTGAAAAAAAAAACCTTGTGAAAAGAAATCCTCCACAACGGACACAGAAGAAGTGCACAATGCTAACAGTTTTCCAAATACCACTGATTGCTTTCATCACAATGAGGGAAAGCAGCCGCTTTTGCTGAGCTCCACTTCAACAAACAACACTCTCACAAAACCTCCCAACCCACATTTTGTTCCCAGACAAAACCTCCTCGACCGTCTAAACGCTCCCAGAGTTGAAAAAAAGTTCTTTCAGTATTCTTCCCCCTTTTTCCTCAAGTAAAAAAATAATAATAAAAAGGCCAAAGAAAGAGAAAGAAATGGCCACTGAACTCATAATGCGACTTCTTTAACTGACTTGACGACCTTCTCTGTGTTTTGATCAGACTGCCTTGACACCTGAATTCATTTAGAAATTACACCATTTATATTACAGATTATTCAAATCTATTTCAGCTCGTGGCCTAGCAAACAATAACAATAACCATAATAATAAAACAAGAAATGAAAAAAAAGGTACAGGCCTGATCTCAAAGGCACTTTGAACCAACAAATCCATGGCGTCAAAAATCACCTGAATGTTTCCCTTTGAAGAGTAAACGTCCACCAGCCTCGAGACTGTAAATGCACACACTCACATGAAGGTCACTTGCGCGTTATTTTCGGGGCCAAGAAGGAAGTTCCGTGGAGAGGAGTGATCGGGGTGTTACAATGGAGAACATAGTGGTGAAAGGGTTTAATTAACTGTGACGGAGATAATTATCCCTGGACTGTCCAAATTAGTTTTGCATAATCGCTCTGATCCTTATGAATTAATCTCTCAGTGTCACCTAGGATGGGCTTAAATAACACACACTGCACGTTATAGATCTAATAGGAATTGAACCCTTGTGCACCCAATAACACACACACACACACACACCTGCTACACACACACACCTCACTCTGGTGCACGTGAGAACATGCACTCCTCCTTTTAATTTATATCAACTTTTTCTTTTTAAACTTGGGAGCGCGCACACTCAGCTCAGGTTTGTTTTAAAAGCCTCAAAGAGCAGCTTGTTCTGCAGCCTGAAAGCTGCTCTCTCTCTCTCTCTCTCTTTCTTTTTGTGTCCCCTGCATGGGAAAAGAAAGCTCAGAGTTTTATCTTCCTTCCTATTCACGATTAAAATTGTGATAAATAAGGTTTTGGCTCTTGATTACAATGGGCTGATTTAGATTCCCCCCCAAGTAATGCCATTCACGGCGCGGACAAAAGCGGCCTTTGGAGGATACCTTACACTTCACCTGGACTGAGGAGCAGGACAAGAAAAAAAAAAAAGATAACAATCTTGTTCATCTCATCAAGAACTGCAGCCGCGATTCCCTTCCGTTTAATCCGAATACGCTTTATTGTAGTCCTTGCTCAACAAGTGAACAGTAGCAATAGGTTGAAGTACATAACGGAGGTTAAAGAAAACACAAAACATACAAATTCCATAAGAGTTAGTTAAAAAGCTTTTTTTTCTGCTGCACATGATACGAGGAGTGGGAGGGTGAGGGGTCAAGAAATGATAAACTTCTGCATTTAAATTGGAACTTTTTTTTCTTTTCTTTTTTAACTGTTTGGAGGGGGAAAAAAACACGGTTTGTTGAATCAAACCCGAAAGTTGCAATGCACTGAAATTGAATATCACCTTCAAAATAAATTACATCCCCTACGTTTCATGTGCAAATATGACAGAACTAGTCGTTGTCCTTTTTAAAATTGTCTGGGTCACCATAGATTCCACTAAACAATAAATATTACAGACATCTATAAAACGGTTTAAAAACTCAAAATATACACCGGATTTCTAGTGAAATACGTAGGTTCCTGGCCCTATCTCAAACACTAAGCCTATAACGGCAAATAAACTAGAGTCATTTTTATCTGTACACATTTACAGTCAGTTCAAGAGGGGAGAAACGTTGTGACAATAATCCCGTGATTCATATGCTCATTGTATGCTGCCCTTGATTCCAACAGGTTAGTCGAGCAGGTGCAACTTGCAGGAGATAGAAATCGAGTAGTGTACCGCTCAAAGTGGGTTTTCACAAGAGCAAACTGCCCTGACACCCTCTTCCTCTCAAATGTGTGCATTTCTGCCACCCTTTAGTCCTTGTCCTCTGGGCTGCGAGAGGTGATGGCTGAGTAATAATAGATTAGAGAGTTCTCTAAATAAGCATTACCTTAGATAAAGGCATTAATCAATATACATACACATGTGATATCTGAGACGACGAGCACTTCATCACATGTACAAGTTTGTGCATGCATAATAAAACTCTTGCATGAATAGCTTTTTTTTGTTTGTTTGTTTTAGTTTTCACATTTCATTTTGTTAGAAGTCCAAAGTGGGCCTATCATAATGCTGCCGCATATGCAGGGTACGGTTCAAGTTGAGGTTTTCCCATCCCGGGGAGCAGGATGTATGCTAAGGGCGGCTGGAGTCCTGCTGAGGGCCAGCCCGTACAGTTACAAGGGATCATGTAGCCTGGGTTTCCCGGGGACGGATGTGAGTGAGTGTGGGTGTGCGTCCCGCCACCTACACCGCCAGTCCCGGTGAAAGCCGTGGTGCCTCCCGGCGGGTAGCCCAGCGGGGACGCGTACGGAAACGAAGGTGGGGAAAGCTCAGTCATCTTGGATCCCAGGTCGAAAAAGGAATATGGGTTCGTAGCCATGGCCGGGTTGAAGAATACCCTCGCCGCTGCGGCCGCTGCGGCCGCTGCTGCCTTATCAGGGTTCCCCAGGATGGACTCGGAAAGTGCTCCTGCGGAAAGCCCGTTAACTTTGAGTGCGTCGTGCTCCCCGAGATTGTAGGGCACGGGGAAAGAAAACTTATCTTTTTTCATCAGAGTCTTGGGCTTCCGCCTCGGTCTGTATTTATAGTCTGGGTGTTCCTTCATGTGCATCGCTCGCAGTCGTTTGGCTTCGTCGATGAATGGCCTCTTCTCAGACTCGGTGAGAAGTTTCCACTCCGCTCCCAATCTCTTGCTGATCTCGGAGTTGTGCATTTTCGGGTTCTCCTGAGCCATTTTTCTGCGCTGGGCTCTGGACCAGACCATGAAAGCATTCATCGGGCGTTTAACGTGATCCATTGGTTTAGACATGTTGGCACAACCTCTCTCTGGAAAACAAAACAAAAATAATAATAATAAATACGTTACGCTTAAGTATAAAGCAGAACAAAATCACACACAGAAAGTTTAACAATCCAGTTACATTCGTTTAAGATTCACCACAGCTGCAGCTCGTGTTTTGGCTACTTACTTAAGACTTCAATTCTTCATCCCACCGTTGAGGATCTTCCGTAAAGTACAAGTGGCAGCGTCCTTATGAGAGCTCAACTTATGTTTTCTGCTTCGCGGTGGCATCCATCAGTGATAAGCCTTTAGCAAAGAGGAGAGGTAGAAAAAAAAACACAACAAAAGAAAAAAACAAACCGCTGTCTTGTTTTCCTGTTGTCGCCGGAGACTGTCAACCACCACTCAGCTGCAGCATTTACGCAAGTGAATGAGAACTCCCGCTTGCCCCATGTGAAATACGGGATTGTGTGGCAGGTAGTGAAAGTGCAGTGGCGCATGCGCAGTCGCGCCCAGCACGCAGACGACTCCTGAACGATTTAAAAAAGAAAATCCCACCCTGTTTGAAGGGAAACGCGCCTCGTATCGTGTATCTTTATTTGTTACGTGAGTTGTTGTTTTTTTTATCTGACTCAGAGCGGTGACCTCGGTGCTGTTTGGACTCTTTAGCTTCATATTCCAAATTATATTTATTCCAATGAGCAACTTGTCGGAGTTGTGTTGTTCAGTTAAAGTCATTAACTTGTTTACTTGGCAGCGACGGGCTCACCTGAAAATGACCTGAGGACGGCAGCGTGCGCGAGCCTCTCACCAACACGCCGACAACATCTGGCGAAGGTGACAGCAGCAGACAGGTGCACGCTGTTGTGGAAGTTCAGCCTCAAACTTGCATTGAATCTGAGCCACCAAACACTTGAGAAACACGCACACGCGGTCCCTTCTTTAAAGCACGCCTGGTCGCCTGCTTCCTTCTCTGTTTCATTTGGTTTAATTGACAATCAGAGCAGCTTTGAATCCGCCGGTGTCACTCCACTTCCTCACCTTTCATCCTCACCGGCGTCTCTCCGCCTGCCCCCTTCCCTTCTTCCCCCATGGGTGGTAGCCTCCTGCCATTGAAAAGTAGTGTGTTAAGACGACAACAGAGGTAAAGAATGTCTTCTTTAATTTTCTGATATTGTGGCATTTTGTCGTAAATACGCAAATGCTGAGGAGGTCTGAAGTGTTTCTAATCGCGCTTGGTGAAATTAATTACTTTCCTGAAATCCCTCTTTTCACTTTCACTTCAAAGGACTTTCCCAAGGGCAGCGAATCGACAACTGAAATTAGGTTGTCGAATATTCAAGCAATTACAGTTATCTGCGAGACTTGTTGAGTAAATTGCAGGTTTAAGTGGTTTGTTCTCGCACCTTCTCAGTTGTACATAATTATATATGTACGGGGGAAAAGGAAATGGAGAGGGGCTGTATCGAACAATATTATAAATGAGGAATTAGGCTGTAGGTCGAGCGTTTAAATTAGGATATAAATGGATGTCAAATTCAATTCACTGTACTGTTGTTCTTTTTGAACGGTTTAGCCTAATCTAAGGGCAGTTTACACAATATATAATGCGGAATTGTTATTATTATTGTTGTTATTATTAATAAAAACATAGGACTTGTAATTACTTTGACTATAAATAAGGTGTCGGCAGATTGTGGACAGGGTGAAAGTTGAGTGATGACGCTGACCTATCCCAAAGTGATGCGCAGTTTAAGAGACAGCGCCCTTTTGATTGCTGCATGTGGAGCCTGAGATTTTTTTTTTCATTATTCTGTTAACAAGGATTAGGGTTGTTTTATTGCAACGGAGAGAAGAAAAAAAAAAGAAGCTCACTGAGGGATCGCTCTTTTGTCTCAAGTAGGAAACCTGACAAGGTGAGGATGATCCGCGCCAAGAGGACCAGATGAGAGACAAACCTGATGCCTAAACTGAGTCGCAGCATCTCTCAACACCGTGCGCCCCTTTTGTCGGCTTGTCATTCACCTCGATAACATTACTGCAATGAAGCGCTCCACTCACTCCGCAGGAGCATGAGCCTCTCATGACACAAACGGGGGAAAAATTGCTATGAATTATATGAATAAGTTACGGTGGAAAGTTCTTATCGGGAGTTGACAGTTATGGAGGTTGTGTGCAATTGAGTGTCTGCACACATGCGTGCTTTTCACTGGCCCCCTGGTGATTTCATATTTTTTTTTATTCCTCTCTGCGTTTTTATTTTTTGAATGTTATTATTTTGTTTAGGATTGTTTGACAATGCAGAGAAACACCTCCCCTTTCTGTCCTGCTCCTAAAGCATGGCTTCTGTTCTGTTTTTAGTTTTTTATAACGTGTGTTGGAGGATTTCAGATGATGGCTGGGCCTAGTTGAGCCTGCATTAACGGGAGCAGGTGCAGCATGTTTTCCACTCATCAAAATGTCAAGATTTGTTGTATCTGTTTCACAAAACAGCTTATTATTTTTTCAGACTGAGGAAACATTAATTCATTCAATATAGTAATTTAATGAAGATCTGATTAAAAAAAAAAAAATAACACCAACAACAATCCAGTCTGTGTTTTCTCCCCCTCTTCTACCTCTGCCTGGGTCCTGGAAATAACACTTAAATAATTCAAGATGAGTTAGTGAGAGTGGGGGAATTACCTGCCGATAAAGCCCGGGTCCAGCCTCTGAGACGGAGCCAGCACTCCCACCTCACAGCACACTGATGATAAGACTGAATAGAAAAATATCATGCAAATAGAAGGCAGACAGCAGCAACAACAAGCCCATGGGGACATTTTCCTACCCGGTAGAGATCGCACACAGTTCACTCTAAAGTGCTAAAGCCATCACTCTGAAATAGGAGCCCCTGGAGGTGCAAGAATCTTCATGATAGCGCCAAACAGTTTATTCTGCTCAACACTCCACTAACTCTGGGAGAAAGCACAACAAATTATAGAGAGAGTTGATGAGGATCCCTGGATAATCTCGGTTTGCATAAAAAGGCCTAATCTATAAAGAATATTGTAGGATGTACCTTCTTTTTCTTTTCAAAATGTTTACTGTTATTCTGGCACCGCTGGAGGTGGAGGGAGGGGAAGCACGTCTTAAAAATAAATTGATTTCAAGATAACACAAGTTGACCTCTTGCTATATCGCTTTTCTTTGACTGGGGGAAGGAAAAAAAAGTGAGCAGAGTAAACAACAATATCTTCTGTTTGCCACTTCAAACAGAAGAGAGTCGTATTTACAGCCACATGAAAGTTTGCTCATTATCGGGGAGGTTTGAAGAAAGGGAGAGGGAGGGGTCCTGATCGTGTACCTGATGTGGTTTCTTTCTGCTTGTCTGATCACAGCTCTGCCTGGATCTTCCCCTCTTCCTTGTCAGCTGCATAGCTGCTCCCATGCAGGCCGGGGCCAAGGCAGAAGCAGCAAACGCACCTCACAGTGAAAGGTAGTCATCTCAGTCTCATCTGTGTTCTGAGGATTTTCATTAATCCTTGTATGAACATGCCACTTGCTCCATTTTTTACAGCTGATTTTCAGATTAAGGATTTATTCTGCAGATAAACGGCACGAATCTAGTCCAAAATATTTCATTAGTTTTGCTAAAAGCCCATTTAAAAGCATGACTGATATTATAATACTGAAGTTTTAAGGAGGGAGAAATATAATATTGTTTCAAACGTAATTACTGTGCATTTTCAGTTAACTCTTTTCATCACGTAGCCTATTTTTATTAATCATCGGCTGAAATAAATTCCAATTGCGCACGATCAAGACAAAGGTATTCATATCAAAGACGTTTTTGAACAAGGAAAGAAAATCTAAAATATTGTAAATACATTTTCCAGCAAAGCAAACATGTTACACTCACAGGAGGACAACAGTGTTTCCTGCATGATGTGGAGAGTATTGAAAGTCAATTTGTCACTATCACACGCCATTAGCTGCAGAATCTTATCTTAAGTGAGCCTTTGATAAAGTGTTAATGACAAACAGTTTAGTGTTGTAAGGGATCCAATTGATTACTTTTTAAAGATGATTGCATTTAGATTAGAAGTCATTTTGTCTAATGAGGTTTCTTTACAGCTTCTACAATACGTAGAAAATATGCTTAAGTGCAAGGCAATATAATGATCGGATTGGTGAAGAGACAATGCCGACTTCAGCATCACTTCAAATGAGTCACACAGAATGCCTGAATAAATACATAATTAATGTGAATAAAGTTAATATTTTTTGTGCGGTTTAAATATGTGACCTATTTTGAACGTTGTGTTCTCAAAATATATTCAATAAGTGCCAAATTAGTTGTGCAGTTCTTTAATCATTCTAATTATACAGTCTTTATTGCTCCTTAGGGCAGACTTTCGTGTCTTTGTCTCAGTGGGAATTATTTTGGTGAAGAACCAAAATATTTACTCAACCACAACCTAAATATTACGCATATCAAGAGGAATTGAGAAATAATCCTCTCATAGAGCACAGTATTAACTTAATCACATTAGTGGAAATACTATTGATAGTGGTCATGATCCCAAGTGAGGGAATCTGTAATTCACAATAAAACAGCCATACAAGACAGAACACACTGCAGTGTGTATTAAAGACTGGGGAGTGGAACAGGCAAATGGCCCTGAGGATTGAGTGAGTGTGAGTGTGTGTGTGTGTGTGTGTGTGTGTGTGTGTGTGTGTGTGTGTGTGTGTAAATGCTTGAATGATGGTAAAGAGGGAGGAAAGAGGAGTGATTGTCAGTTCAATCTTCGAGGACCTGAACTGACAGATACAACAAACTTTGAAAGCACATTATGGAAGGAGAATGGCTACACAGAAGGACGTGGAGTCCACAAGGTTGATAAGACCTTCATCTTTAAACCGCCGCTTGTCAAAGTATTATATGTAATCTCACACTGCAGAATATCTCCACACCCTGAGGGGCAAACAAAATAGTAGCGGCAATCAAACGACTTCCAGGATCATTAAAAAAACGGCCTATCCTACCCTTTGTGGAAAGTCAGATTTTTGAACTCTGATTGCTGCCGCCCCCCCACAGGGCATTTGTTTAGCTTAAATCTTCCACATGTTCTCTGTCGCAGAGCCCCATGGTTCAAATCCACAGATACTTGTTTCCCTCCAGGCGCAGAGATGACTTTTCCCATGATAGACTATTTTGAACCATTTAGCGGATACATTATCGCTGGCCTTTCTTCCTCATTATATTCCCCTTATCACCACAGCATCGCTGCAAAGCCCCAAATAGAGAGTTGTAATTACCCAGACTGCCACCTGATAGCAGCCCCTCTATCAGCTCCATCACTCCAGGTCCTGCTAACTCATCATAGGGACAGAGGGAAGAAAAGACCTGCTTGTGGCACAGCCCGCCACAGATAGCTCATCTCTCAGATACATTCATAGTTCCAGTTGGGATCAGAAAAAAACTGATGCACCAAGGCAATTTTTTATCCACCCCTTTCCTTCAACCCCACAAAGACTGCTCTCTCTCAGGCCCCTCCTAGCCTTTCGCTCTTTATGTGGAAGCTGAATTGAGGCCGCTCCGCAAACAAAAAGTGATCCAATCTCCTTGAACCCGTGGCAGCACAGTAACATGCTATTTGGGCTTTCATAGTGTGCCATCGTCCTTCAGAGCAAAACAAAAATCCACAGGGTGACTTGTTGATCTTTAACATTGCGCGCAGCGTCAAGCGCACTTGTATAAAAGTTGACATTATAGTGCTTCCAGCTTATTAACCACCTTTGACCCTTATTGCAAGTTTCCCTGATGTTATGAATAGGAAATGAAGAACTGAATCTAAGGATTTGTATTCATCTGGGTTGAATGAACAGAAGGTGAAAACACTAAAAAAAGTGGAGATTGAAGGTCAAGATTTATTCAAATTCACAGCCTTTTCAATGCACAGGTCTGCACAAATAAAAAAGTGAAAGTTAAATATGATCAAATCAAATTGCAAAACTGTTCAAAGTATCCACACGTCTGCTATTAAAGATGACCTTTTGTGATTTATTTTTCTTTTGTGCAGATCATTGTCCATTGTCTGTGAGACCTCACAGTCTAACTGAAAGTGATTCATGAAAACAGACAAAATAAAATTATACTAAAGAAAGTAAAAAAACAAAAAACAGACGATTTAATTAAGCTTGCACCAACACACTGACCTTGACAGTGGGGCCAAACGATGCTGTAAATATTTCTTTCAGCGAATTACTTTTAAGTGTTTAAAGTGCTTGAAGTGTTCTGAGAAGTTTAGGTAATTTGAGACGACATTTGTACAAAAACAATATTCAGCCAAGTCTTATTGACTTACCTTCAAAATATAGAAGCATCCATACATTCATTTCTTACACTAAATAATAATGTAGGTGTTCATATGTGTTATTAATGTATCTATATAGCTTACTTCTTAATTACCTGTTCATTTTGGCATAAAGACAAAGACAAAGGCAAGCTGGAAAGTTCTTGGTGATCGCCCCATTTTTGCCAGTTGGTTATTATCTATTATTATCTGTCAATTAAGGGTGCGTGTTTGCATTTGTGTGACACATTCACAACCCTGCATCTCTTCCTGTCGCGTATTGAGCCGTGCTCTTCTCTATCACTTGTAACAGTGAAAGAGCCTTTGTGTGTGTACTCATCAGTATGTCAAAGAAGCAGCCTGAGTGACTGTGACCTCCATCAAATGAGAAAATTGTGAGGATGCATTGGAGCTCTATGGTTCCCATGGCCTGAGCGCCTTCTGACAGAGGCAGTCTAACACAGCCTGAAAGGACAAATCAATCTTATTTGAGTAGATTAAGTGACCAAGATAATAACCATGTCATTGAGAGAGAGAGATGGAAAAAAAGCCCCACTTTTCAAAAAGAGTAGAATAACCGAGTTCCTGCAGATGGCTTATTGTTGCGGCTGAATGTCACATCTCTCTAGGTGAGCCCTTTGTAGCTGCATTGGCTGACATACCTCAGGGACAAAACATGTGGCCATTCCAACAACTGGAGTAAGAGTTCATTATACCAGACACATAACACAGGAAAAGATTAGTGACATTTGCACTGCTTTTCAGCGTTTGTATCCGAACACGTGGGTGTGTGTGTGTTTCCTAAGCACTGGCTTGAATGACAATATGATCAATGGGAGGGCAAGTGTCCTGTCAGCACGTCGGGGTGGGAGGGGTGACGGTGGCTGTCTCAGGTGATCTCATTATTTGATGGACACAGCAGTGGAGAGGCAACATTCACGCCAACCTCTCTGGCTTAATCAGGCCATTACTCATGCAGAGCAGCGGGAGCACTTATAGGAAATATTGATCATGTTTTGACAGAGTATTCTCCCCTCTCCATAATCAGCAATTCATTACTGCCATGACGCTGATTCTGTGCACACAGCACACGCGACAACATCATTAGATGCCATTGCAGAGGGGTTACACTTATCAGCATTCCAAAGCAGGCAGTCTGTGTTTGCGTGTTAAGATGTCTGCCTAATGATTTTAACTAATCTGTTTATTTCCAATGTTTATCTGAAGAGCCTGTGAGAGAGAGAGAGAGAGAGAGAGAGAGAGAGAGAGAGAGAGAGAGTGAGGGGGTAGTAAAGCAAGGAACATGGCTTTTCAAAATCAAAGACTTCAAAGCACTAATCGCCTGCATGAAGATTAATGAATTACTCTTACGAATGCTCCTCTCAGTCTTCACTCATGATTTTCTTTTCTTTCTTTTTTTTTTTTACCTTTGGCTAAAGTCAATACCCGTGCAGAGCTACACTCTGAATGGATAGGTAACCCAAAAGACCAGGACCCAGTGCGAGTCAGATCACCGTCCCATGGGACGTTTGCTAAAGATGCTGTGACACGCCTAAAGAGCAAAGCTCCAGCGGGGGCCCCGAGGGCTGTTTGCATTCGGCAGCACAAGCCAAAAGTATTTTTCTCTGTCCAAATTAAGCCTCGCCAAGGGTCAAGTGAAATCAATATGTTAATCCATAAATCGTCCGGTGTGATAATTACGAAGAGGAAACAGTAATTACAAAAGACATTAATTTACTTCTTAGATTTTGTGCCAGGGGAGAGTTTCACCCAGCCTTGATTCATCTGGAGGCGAACAATTCACAGAGGAAGAGTCCCCTTTTTTAAGGCTGTGGTCGATTCTTTTAGGGAACAGTAGGTGCACACAAGCTCTCGGTCAAAGCACTTTTGGATATGCTAAGGGGTTGTTTGAAGGTTTTCGAACCCCTGTGTAGTCAGCGCCAGGGTTCTTACATTGATCAGTCAGCGATGACAATGGTTTCACAAAATACACACTTGTTCCCTCCGACAATGTGTCCCGGACATTAGCATAATAATAATATACAAAATCTATACGGGCTGTTAAGGGATAAAACCTCAATGTCCTCAGCTAAAGACACATGGAGTGCCACACAAAAGCCACCCTGCTTTAGTAGGACGACAACCTGTATACATTTTGATCTTTTTCTTCCCAGCCACTTTGAGGCATGGCACAAACATTGCACAGGCATTCTTTTCTAAACCCCAGGTTGCAGCTGGTCTGCCACTCGCTGTGCACTGCCAAGTGCAAGAAATGGGTCTCTTTTATCAGGATGGAGCAAATCTGGGCTAATGTGTCTGGTAGAGAGTGTCCCAGGGAGCCTCGCTCTCCCATTCTTTGGCCATTCTTTCCACTTTTCTCCTCTTCTGCTCTTGGGATAATTGCAGTTTAATTGGGTGACAAGAAATGAAAACTGTGTCCACATTATCTAGGATTATCTCTTTTTCCTCCAGCCTGCCATCAATTCAAAGAAGCCCATTTATCAGCACAGGGAAGCTGATGCTTGGTCAGCGGAGGAGAAGCTTTGAGCACCAGTTAGCAAAATGAAGAGAGAAAGGGGCTGGGAGCGATGGGAGTGGTCTGACAGCTAAGAAAAATACTCTTTGTATCTTATCGTAATCGTACATTCATCTTCAAGATGCATATCTTTTGCTCACTCTAAATCAATAAAAATACAATATTATATTATTCTAAAGAATTGTTTCTCCCAAAAAAATTATTAGTTCTGCCATTGTCAGTTCTCTGACTCAAATTCAGCAGCAGTAGTTTGCAGCTTTGAGCCCTCGGAGTTTATTTATCTAGAAACATTTCACAAAACACTTCAGCAACCTGGACAAAAACCTGTTAATGAATACCAATCAAACTCCCAGCATTGTGGCTTGGAAATGCTTTATAGCCGGTTTCGTTCATTTCCTCAGCATTCTTGAATTCTGCACAGCAAGGTTATAAATATTGAGTCATACTCAGGCCAGCCGTAGCTCACATTCCTTTTTGTTTGAGCTGTACTCAACCTTAAAAGCCTCTTTCAGGATGCATGAATGAACTTCATTTTCTCTCTGAGAACTTTGCTCTGATAGCTGAAAAAAGGAAGGTTGTTTAGAGAGAGAAGGAGAGACAATGAGGGAAAAAAATGAAAGCTTTCAGATGCCATTATGAGCGTTGCCTTCTATTCTTTTCTACTGTTTATACTGTACATTTTCCTCAGAATAATTTCCCTTTGCCTTAATATGCTTCCTAGTCGCTCAAGTACAATTCTAAATGGGCCTTACATCAGGGTTATGGTAATACGGTAAATGCTAGAAAAATGATGGAGAAGCGTTCTGCGGGAGGATCAGGGTAAAGGGAGCAGATCAGAAAATGGCTTTATTAATACTTTGCTAGCCTCTGCACAGAAGTGGATGAAAAAGAGACCTTGCCAATGCACTACATACATACCTATTCAGTCTCAGGTGCAACATTTAAGATGGCCTGATCATTTGGTTGAAAGAGCAGGCTTTGTGCAGCACTAAAACATGAAAATCTGCTGTACAATGACTGAGCTGGAGTGCCTTCCACTCTGAATGCAACAGGGGACCTACTCTAAACACAATACGTTTGAAGGTTACAAGATGTATTGTCTGATCTTAGGAGTGTGTGCATGTGCGTGTGTATGTGTCTGTGTGCATATGCATGGATTGCACATGGTGGGTAGGCAATCTAATATAAACACTGATAAAAGAAAGACTTGTATAATAGGAGTCTTGTTTTTCAAGTAAGAACCTTAGTGTTATAAACATTGATACGAAGTTGTCTCTTCATATATTAAATAATTAGTTAGCAGTTTTTGAACAGTGCATTTAAATATGGACGAGGTTTTGATCTCTTTGGAGCTTTAGCTTTAGTCGTGCACAGGTTTGCTTTGACAACCCAAAGTGCTACCTGCTACTGTCGACCTCTGTTCTAGCTAATAAAGTGCCTCTTAACTTAATAGCAATGTTTGTGATTTAGTATCTTCCAGGCTCAAGTACTTTTTAAGCAGGTATTTGCATTACTTTGTCTAACCTCTATGTACTGTACATATGTGATAGTGAGAGGTGAAAGGTTGTTTTTTTTTTACCAGCTTTACCTAAATAAATATGCATTGACATGTTGGTTATGCCTCTTTGCTTACTCTGTTGTGACCAATCAACCAAACAGCGTAACTTCTGTGATTACTTCCATAAGGTTTTGATGAATACAAAGTTCCTTTTCTGTGATTATAACAGTTGGCTTATAGCAGTAGGACCGATACCTGGTTCAGAATCAGGACTATGGCTGTGGTGAATGGTTGCCACATTCATCCAGGCAGTGTTAATCATTTTTACGCAGGGCAGCAGTATAAAATTGCTAAAGGAGAATTGCTTCAGCCTGGTCAGTGCAGGGAGCAGTTTGTCTAATCAGAGTGCAAATAAGGTTTGATCACTGTCCAGCCTAATCTGGCCCACAAGCAGCATTTACAGCACTAAATCAAGCGTCGGGGGAAGCTGCAGGTGCTGCCTCACAGACAGGCCTCCCCCTGGGGGCCCTGTGCTGGGGAATAAACAGCAAATAAATGGCAGTGCTGGGAGAGCGATGAGCTGATTAACTCACTGCAGGGCAGTTTCTCATTATCCCCTTAACCCAGACGGAGACCTATCCAATCTTACACCCTGTCTCACTTACAGTAGGGCACTGTCCTGCATCAGCCTGGCTGACATTGTTTGCGTTATACTTGCAGTGAGATACAGTCTGCGTAGATGATGTATAAAAAAAGTGAGAATGTGTGTGTGGATATGCAAGCCAGTGTGTGTGTATGTGTGTGTGTGTGTGTGTGTGTGTGTGTGCTGTGTGGTCCATCTCTGGGGAGACTGCTAATGTGTCAGCTCCATGGCTCATTTCTTTCAATTACAGCGGCTGGACTAGGAGAGCCCACCAGCAGTCCACTGACAGCTCCATATGGGTCCCATCACCGCTTATCACGGGCCACTCGTGGATAATTCATTTACCCTTCATTGAATATGACATATTACTATCAACAAAAGCAGTTATATATCACACAATTCACACATTGTTAATTAAGAGCAGGTTATCGTGACAGTCGTTTTAGATGCAAAATTATTCTTTTCAAACAGAGGTGGGATTATTTAACTGAGCCTTTTATAATTTATCACAAAACATTTCTTAAAAAAATGGGAATAATGGTATTTTGAAATAATTGCTTTCCAGTGTGAAGTTTACTTCACAAAAGTGAAAACTTATTAAATAAAAGAAGCTGTATTGAAATAAAGAAACGTCACTTTTTGACTGTCTCTTGCGCTCCGGAGAAAAATGTTTTTTTTTTTCTATTGTAAATTGTTGATTTAGCATGTCACCTGAATATAAAGCATCCTCAGACATACTTTGAACTGCACTGTTTTCCATTGTGCCTTCCCCTGTGGTTTCAAAGCGAATTAATTAACATGATACAGAAATAGGTAGAATGCAAATGTTGGAGCCCTCACTTTATGCCTGGGTGTCCTTTTGTTCCCCTTTATTGTACCAAATTATTTAATTGGGTCTCTCTGATTGTGCACAGACACAGGAAGGAACACAGGCCATTGTTAGCTTCCATACAAGCCACAATACGGTATCAAATTCAATTCCCATCAAAACGGCAGGCTGCTGTAGAGCCCACAGCGGCCCCGGAGATTAATGAAGATCTGCATCAAGGCAAAGCACTGGTCTGAGATGGGAGATTTCTCCCAAATAAAAGACCCCTTCACCAAGAACAAAGGGGGCCCTGAAAAGCAACGGGATGTTCTGAGAGGATGAAATAAATCAAAACAAAAGACAAGAGTTTGGGGTGGGGAGGGGGGGGGGGCTCTGAAATAGACCAATTCTTTTCCTTGAACATTTGATTTATTTAATTCAGTCAACAAGTTGAAACACAAGCCTCATGTTTCTGTAGGAGATGAAATAAATACAAATATTAATACTTAAATATGATTTTATTTATCATGTATTAACAGGATGATGTGTTGTATTTAAACCTAACACAAAACTGCACCAAAAAAAGAAGCACAATCGTCTCTCTAAAACCAAACTTCAGTTTTAAATGACAGGTATGAATAGGTTGTGAAGAAAAACATGTTACTCACAGCCTAAAGAATCAAACAAGTCATGCTTCACCTTGATTGCCATGTGTTCATCAAAGCGTGAGGGACAAACAGTGGAGTGAAAGCAATGACTGACAGGGTCTGAAGTGAATTAATAAACAGCCTGTCTCCGTTTTGTTCTTTCAAATAACAGTCATCGGAGGAGAGACACACTTCAACTGTATTCAGAGTGTGTGAATGGATTTCTTCTCTTCACTCGCTTTGTATAAACTGCAACAACTGGATGACTTGTTCTCTGAATGCAGCGTGTCGACAGGTGGGCTCTTTCAACACAACTTAGTACACAACTTGTTTTGTTTTTTTGAGAGATTCCAGACTCCATGTTGGACTCTCATCTTTTCAGCTGTTTGATAACCACAAATCGGAGACATGTTTTCGGGGAATATATATTCCATTTCCATTTCCTGACCAATTTGTACCTCCAGTATATGCACTCAAAGCACTTTAAACATGTATGTTTTTGAAACTTTAATTCATACATATCTAATTATGATATAATAATATTATAGTGCTGCACTGCACGGCTGCATTTGGTGCCACTATTACAAAAGGGAGTAAAAGACAGCCACAAAGGACAGATTTTGAGTTTTTGGTCAGTGCCACCTAAACACTGCACTCCACTCTTTCACATTCTGCACATGGTGTGTCCCAGCCAGCCATATTTACTTCATTTCCCCCGATTCATAGATGCTGCTCGCTGGACCAGAACATTCCAGCTGCCACCTCAACATCTCATTATTTTTTTTGAAATATCAAGCTTGTATCTTCTTGATAAATAATTCGCAGTAGTATAATGTATCAGACTAAAACATATTTTCAGGGGGGCACGGAGGTTAAAGTGCCAATCTCACCTTTTTAATTTTTTTTCGCCCTGAAGACAGAGATTTCCATATATAGAGTGACCATGGTTTGTGTTGAACATGAGCAATCGGGATGAAGCGCACGGCGACACATATTGCTGTCAGAGATTGGAAATGAGGCCTGCTAACCTGTAGGCAGCCTCCCCAGACCAATCAGCTTTACACATTGCCAATGCATTTGCCGCCTCTAAAAAGAATTGTGACTGTGAAGTTTTTATCGGAGTAGTTGACAAACATTACTCTTTAATGCAGTTTTGTAGAAATGCATTCTTATCCCTCTTGGAAGGCATTTATCTACTTGAAACCTGCAAAATGGTTGCCACAGGGAAGGATTTCTTTTAATAGACTACAATAGGCTCAGTATGGGACACATTCTGATTTTTGTGATAGATAGGGGGCCCAGCCATATATTCATGGGAAATTGTTTATCTTCAAGCGGGAGGAGTGAAAGGCCGTTTTACAATGGCATTTCGACTTTCATCTGAAATGATTCTTTTGACTCATATAAATTGTTCTGTAGAATTTCAGACTTGTGCTTTTCATAAAAAATATCAATCTGCAAAAGGAGATGTCACAAAACATGAATACAAAACACCCTGATGGGGAAAAAATGTGTGTGTGTACATACACAAAATAAATATATATATATTTCTTACATTTCTTTTTTATATCTCTTAATTGTTATGTTACTCTGATTTATAGATAAATATATACTGAGTAGTAACATTTCTGATGGTGATGATTAAATGGACGTCTCATTTTGTTGGAAAACGCAGATTAAAAAAAGCCCTCTGTGGGAGGCAAATGTCCCACAACGTCTGCTATTCAGACGGAGCTACATTGTGCTGCCGTGCTGTCTCTCAGGCCTTCGTGAGGCTGAGGCTTTTTTTTCCTGTGAGGTCCTTGTGGTGCTTGGGCAGGGCCTTTCCCTGGCCTGTCTGTGAAACAGAAGCCAGCAACCAGGCGACACAATGTAAGAGCAGGGCCTGAAGACGGGGGGGCCTTGTGCACTCTTAATGCCACTCTCAGGAAGCGGGGACAATAAATCAATAGACTGTCCCTCTCCAGTAGGGGCCAAATGTAAACAAATTGAAAAGGACAGAGAACAAAACAGATTGGTGACTGAAACAGACATACTCAATAGGGGTACTGCTACAAATGAAATGCCTTTGTGGCCGTTTCCTTCCAGCATTCACCATGATGGGTGCCATTCTCAGCAGCATGACACGTGATAGCAAGTGTCACCAATGTCAGATTTTGACTAGAAAAACAACAGGTGCAAAGGATCTTAGAGAATTGCTTATATTTTGCTTATTCTGGCATCAGCACATGCGTCAAAATGAACATCTGCAATGCAATGAGGTGTATTGAGCGTTGCAGGTACTCCACTTTGTCAGCACACTTCCTCTCAGAGACCTATGCCGATGAGCCAAAGTAACATCTTACACCGTGTAACATACAGCGCTCAAGGGCACAAGCACAGAACTCTGTGCATGTCAGAGCTGCGTGCCACAAGTTAAATTAATGAATCTTTAAAAGGTTTAGGTTTTTTTTAATGAGAGAATCTGTTGTAGCTTTTTATCAAACCTCTTCATATTTCACTGAGGTGGAATGGTGCACCACATTTGCGAGGCAGAACTAATGCTATATAAATCTCAAGTAATAAGCAGGCCCTGGGGACATCATCTAAATGAAGATTTTACACCAATTTAAACCTGCCTGCAATTTGGTTCCTGCCTTAAGTGCATTTGTTTAACAGGTGCTGGAGATGCAAGCGTTTCCCTCCAAAGTGTCGCTATGTCTCCTTTATTAATTTCTGGATTGCAAGTGGGCGGGGGAGTATGAAGAGAAAGGGGAGTTGACAAACACTAATCAAAGGTTCAGAGTGGGATGATTCTACCATAGAAGCAATGTACTTTTGCTTCATTTGCAAACTAATGATTTTAAACCCCCACAATCTGTTTGAGGTCAGCTCCTGTGTATTTTGGATACGCTTGACTATTAGCATCACTGAAAGCTTCAGATGTGTCAAGCCTGCTCCCCCTCCAGTGATAGTCACCTACTTTAATTTCCCTGCAGGCCTCAGAGGGGGATGAATTCAACTAAAATCACAAGCTGTTTTGTTGGCAATCCTTTGTGGCCTATAATGAATCTAATGAATATAAAGAGAGGAGAAGGGAGGGAGGGGGGGAAAGGGATGGAGGCGAATACATTTCAACCACGCTGTGTTGCTTTTACTTGACGATTTGTGACCCTCAACAATGGGACAATGGTGAGTGTTTTTGTACCCTTAATTTGCCTTTGTGTTTCAGCTTCATCTCTTTCACCGCCATGCATTGAAAGTCGTCAGTTGAAGAATAACTGCTGACTCCACGGTCCGTCAGACAAAGGGGAAGGTTTTAAGATGAATCCCTAACTATCAGCCAGCCAGAGGAGCAGAAAGGGAAAGGGGCTCAGAGACAACAACAGGCAAGTCAAAGGTAGAATTAGCCGAGGTTCCCAAACAGGCCTGAAGCACTTCCTCTCTCGTCTAACACACCACAAACAGCGTTTCCACCTCTTAAAAGCTGCTGAACATTTGTATTCGCCCTCAGAGAGGTGTTTGGCACATGAGTTAAAGTGGCTCATCTGATAAGCGCAGAGGCTAGTGGAGGTAGAGGCCCGGTGGAGTCGTGGCGCTGCTGTTAAAGCTGGCGTGTTTCTGATTTCACAGGCCCCTCAGGTGGCAGGATCACATTAACAGCCTTGTTGTTCTCAACTCCAACCTACATTCAGGTTAGGGCTTAAAAGTTAGAGGGACTTTAACTAATGTTTGGAAGTATTCAACAAGCAAATATATATATATAGAAAAAAATCACAAATCAAATACAACCACCACTCAAAATGACCACAGCCAAACTAAAGCCAAACTAAACAGTTCGGCACATGAACTTTTAAGTGCCGTAGTGTACGCTAGGTAGATGATAAAAAAGTTCTGTGTCACTGGTCCATGCCGGTATGCTCCCCAGTCCCTGTAATGATTTCTATTCATAAACATGCAGTGTGCTATCCTCCACCTGGCAGCTGCCTCTGTGCATATGAGATTACTATTATGCATCTTCCAATCCCAAGGATAAACATCTCTCCACTTTTGAAGTTTGCAAGCATGAGGCATATTTTAGCGCCATACGACTTAAGCATCCCTTCAGGTATCACTTGCAATCTTTTCTCATTCTATATACATTGTTCAACTTTAATGGGTATCTAATTTGTGTTATCAGCTTACAGGGCAGTAAGTAATAATTTGCATGGCTGCCCTAAGCAAATATGCTTCCATAAGCATCCCATAGTATAGACACTAGAATGGATTAACCTCCATATTGGCTATGCCCCGACGGTCAATGCTTTTTTAGAAATAAGTAGAACAGATAGTTTAGTTTGGTGGCAATCGTGCTGTAAAAAAACAAACTGTCTGGATTTACCACAAAACCCTTCTACCTTCAGATGCTACATTGGATACAATTTCTGATAGCAACTGTGAAATAACATCTGTGGATCTATATTTCCAGCAAAATCAATGATGATCAAGACCCCTTGCTGGAACAAAAATATAATATGGGTTTTGTACTGGAATTATCTTATTTCATCTGGTAACATACGTATTGCCATAAATGGTCTCTTGTCCTCTTGTAAATCCAGTTGTCCTCCAACCTGGCTCACTATAAATACAGACTGAATATAATATGTGTGGTTTTTCTTTGCTGCTATCTATGGATCTGTCTTTGTAGGTATTCAGGCAATTTCAAGCTATTTTATTCCCTGCCATATGCTTGCCTATACAGTAATAACAAGCCTGAGCCGAATGAAGGTCAGCGTGATTTTAGCATGTCAGCTTTACACAGTAAGAGGCTATCAGTGCTGACAGGAGATTCACTACTAACAATCCCTAAGACACAGAGAAGCTCAGAGAAGCCCATTGAACTCGTCTGAGAGCTCTTTTTCCCCCTGACAAGGTCTCACTAGTCCCCTTTACGTGGACGACAGCTCTCTCTAGCTCGAGTGGATTTCAAATGCCAGTTATACTCCAACGTAAACCTCCCGTATCGATACTCGTGGGAGTAAAGATTCCAGTCCAGAGCCGCAAGTTAATCGACATTTGAAATTAGCCTGCACATGTGTACTGTGCGTTCACGGTGGCACTACAGGGTAAACGGGGATACATCTAGGAGAGCAGCTTGATATTCTACTGGCTTGCATCAGGCATGTGTGTTACGCTTGTTAGCTTAGTAGACAGTTAATTGCCATGGTGGGTGGTTAGAGTGCTAGGAGCCTGATCTTAGGAATATGTCATATTTGTTAATCGGACATGCAGATGCAAATAATGTGTGACAGACTGTGACCAACACTACCGGAACATAAATACTGTTAACTTCAGAAATGTTCTTGGCTCTGAAATATTACTGCATAAAGGCTATAAAGACAACCCACTGTTTATCTATTTATTTATTTTGTTTAGCTATTTCTGTTCATGGGCCAATATGACAAAAGAAGTGTGATAACAAAAAAAATCCCACTGGAATAGTAGCGTGCCAGATTATGCTTTGTTGTGGGCTCTGTGTACTACAATCCCACGCTAGTTGGGAATTGTTGGCCTGATTACATTAGCTGGTGCGAGGAATTCATGTAAAACCAAGTGAAATCTGAACTGCGTGCACCATGAACAGAAGGAACACTCACTGGCTTGCACAAACCTAATTCATATTCCTAGAAGGATTTGTAATTTGCAAAACACATCGGATATCTGACAGGAGGCCACAGCCTCTTTAAAACTATGCTATTCAAACTTGCATATAGTTTGAAAAGCCCGTCCATAAAGATTGATTAAAGTTGTAAAGATTTTGCATCAAAAGAGGCTTCTGATTAAAGCTATCTGCCACCGAGGTGTTACTCTTTTGCATCAGTCCTGTGATCTCTCTCACTTGGTGAAATTGTTGTTAATGCAGAAATAATATCAATGCAAACTATATTAATAACCATGGTGTGAGAAGCGGGTGCAATGTCACTTAATCAATGAAAACAAATCATGGACACCTTGCTATGATTATCTGGAGGAGTGTGAATATTAATGTCTCGGTCTAAATCAATGTTGGGGTTGCATATATTGCCTCCTGTGTTTACTCATGGTTAAGACATTTCTTTCTTTTATATTTCTGCTGCATCCCTGAGAGCGATCAATGAAATACTAAATAGAGATATGATACCAGCTATTATAGTAATTCACCAACAGCAACAAAACACTAGCGATTGTATCATTGTAAACTATAAAGATGGGATGTTCAAATTTCAATTAACTTTGGTTTGTATTTGCTGATATTAATTAAGAGGGCTTGCACAAGGACACAAAAGAGACAGGTTTATTGTCTCAGATTATTCTCATGAAAGTAGCATTAGTATGTAGCACAACGCTACCTAATTAACTGGCATGGGAGGCAAGACATTACACTGGAAACCTTTTGATTTGTAGGGGGGTAATAGCATTGGGCAAGAAACAGATTCTTTATTTCATTATTTGATAAGAGGGCCTTTAATGAAAATATCAGCCCAGGAGCAACACAAGTCAACATCACTACTTTGGTGTAAAAAAAAAAAAAAAACTTGCTTCAAGGACTGCTGTTGCAGGCAATGAATTACCTCATGAGTACAGTTCATTAAATAAAATGTGAAACACACCTGGTGGGCTAATAGAGGTCATATGTATAAGCAGCAGCATGAGCGTAAGGGGATGTGGCAATCAAAGACAAAGCAGCATCTAGCCTCTCTCTGACAGGTTAATGAAATGCCGGCTGCTAAGTGTTCGTGCAGCGAGACTCGGCTCAGTCACAGGGAAGCTTCCCCTGCAGTCTGGAGTCAGCGATGTGACGGCGTTGTATCAGTGTCACCGAGAGCAATCATAACATTCCTTTCCTCCGAGTCCAAAGGTTGCTTTAAATTCCCTTGGCAGCAGATTGCTTTAGGGGGTCAAACACACCAAATCTCCGAACAATAACGGGCCAACTATCAGTTACATCACTCACCTGTAATCATTGGCCGGCATTAAAAGCATCTTCTCTTTTTTTTTTCTGTTCGGCATACTTGACTGTGAATGCTTTTGAAATGAGTATAATGTAATCTGTGCCGCAGATATCTTCTGCTTTTGTGCATCTATCCAAGACGTGAATGGTTAGGCCTATCAGTTACTCTCTGGAGGTGATGTATACGCTCTCTAGAACAATGCGACAAACAGATGAAGGCTATAATATACTGCCCATTCCTGCTCTCTCAGTTTTCAGGGTTATTTTGTTTTGTTTTGGAAAAACATTTTAGGTGCTGCCAACTTTTTTTTTCCTAGGGGGAAGAGGTAGAAGCTTATTTTCTTAATCAAACTGGAGTCACTTTAAGAAATAACATTCTCCAAGTGCTCTGGCAGCAACCTCAAGATAACTGAACAGTTCAGATGTTTACCAGCAAAAAAGCAGAAACTGCTTCGTGAAATCTAAAACCAGATGAGCCACAAACATGTAAATATAGCAATAGTAGTACAAAACAAAATGTATATGAACTGAACTAAATGCACAATGAGTGTGGCTTTGCTTCTTATCTTTTTACAAATCAGCCTAATCAATAAAGCTGTGGTACAAACATGAAAGCCATGTTAAAGTAACTGATGGGAGTCATGAGACATAAAATTTCCATTACGAGACACGTCATTTTGACATTATCTTCGAGATTGAAAAGTTTTTATTCTCTGACTGTGATGTGTGTCAGATTATCCACCTGGCTGTCTGTCTGTATTACCCTTTCATTTTCACACTGACAGTTTGAAGAATAAAGACACAGGGTTTAAATACATCTCCCCACTGAATAGAAATTCTTCACCAGATGTGCAACAGATAGTGTCATACTAATCTTTCAAAGCAACAGATTCAACTTTACTACGTATTTATTGAAAAAAAAAAAAAGAACGATCTTCACAGACTATGATTTAAAATCAGTTTTGGGGTTAAGTTTAATGTTCTTTTTCCAAACTTTCTTTTAATTATTACATTTCCTTATGTACTAAGCAGAGGAAGAAGCCATTTGAGTAATTACAGAGGGACATGAAAAAATGGGCCAGTTAGTATACTCTGTCCCACTTTATCAGGCATCTCCAGCATTGTCCATAGGGAGTTAACTTTTAGACTGTTTACTGGCTCAAAGGCCAGGCATGCATCTGAAGCCACATAGGCAAGATAATGTATCCCAGGCTACAAAAGCAGGCAAATCACTGTGCATTAAGACTGGACACACAATAGACAACAATGGCTTGCATAAACACTATTTAGAACTATTCACATGGCATTGAAGAGATGGGCGTCGACTCACTATTGCTGCAAAGCCGGCGCATTGTGCGGAGGTGAAAAGAAGTCTAATGAACAGGAAGCCTTATTTGAGAGAGCTGACAGTAACCATACAACAGCCGCATTGTGCGCTTGCCACCAACCCTGTGGGTCTCTACATTAGGAGAAATGATGAGAAAGTAACCCGAAAAGACACAGTGGGCCCTTGGACCCACGTAAATGCAACCAGACAATAATGGGGGACACAAGCTGTCCCCACCTTTACCCAAAGCTGCACGTTTACATGCACAGAACATCAACCGCTCTCATGGCCAAGGATAAAAGCCCCCTGGCAAGATGGAACTTTGAAGTACATTTGGGTTAGTTTACCACCAAAGACTGCAATTTTAGTGCAGCAGCAGTTAAAATATATGTCATACATTTTAAATTATATCAAACTCTGCAGGGGAAAGTTAGAAACTCTGAAGTTTGGTGCGCTTGGCCTCCTCCTCGTCCTTCTCCACACACACACACACACACACACACACACACACACACACACACACACACACACACACATTCACACTCACATTATGCCCCCTGCCTCAAGCTTCATCAATCTTCCACAAAGGGATGACATCACCAATAAGCATAGCCTTTTATAGCTTTAAGCAATAAGCCTTATTTACTGATGAGATAAGCCCTCTGCTATTGTCTAGCCCTCCACTTTTCTTCTTTCTCTCGCAGTTGAAGAATCAAACAGCACTTTTGGAAGGTGACAGAGCATGCCCAGGATTTAAGGCTAAAGCATGCAAAGAGCTTTCCTATTTAGTGGCCTTTCAAAGGGACCACATTAGCCAGTTTAGTTCAAAGTGGCAAGGGCAGGTAAAATTAAAAAAAAAAGAAAAAAAAAGGCTTCTTTGAGACCACGTTCTGTTTCTTTAAGTTTTGTTTTCAATAAATAAAAGGTTAGTCTGTAAGATTTCCAAACATTTAATATAAATAGATTCACTCTTGTTTTCTGTGCAAATGTGCATAAAGAAAAGTTCTATTTGAGTGAAATTATCCACTGAATGTTGAATATACTCTACACCTCTACACCGTTTTAAAACAAACCACAGCCTGCAGAGTTTACGAAGCATAATCATCAATTACATGCGTGACCTATAATTACTGTTTGTGGCAGTGTTAGTCGGCCAGTCCATAAGGCCAGCCCGGGGTGGTCACTAAACTGCTGAGGCACCATGATACAGACTGTGGTTTATCAAACCTCACGTGTGCATGCTGGGAAGAACTACTTGCAGTTTCTGTTTTTTGTGATGCAAAAAGAGAAACTGCTAGTTTTAAGCCCTCTAATAAGTTGGAAATCAACATTTGGTAGTTCTCATTTTTCCACTTTCACAAAGTCTGTCACAGGAAAAACTAGGTCTTACTAGGTTGTTGCGACAATCTAGAAAATATAGCATCAACGAATTGAGAACCTATTTTTAACAAGATAAAAAGCCATTTTCTAACACACTGCATCCAGTGTCACCACATGTATCTTAAAAAACGTGCCATTTGTTGTTTGTTTTTCTGAGCGCTACACAGAGTCATGTCAGGTCTTGGGAACTTGTCAGATATTCAGTTTGTAGTCACTTTAGAAAGGCTGAGCGCAGAGTCTCTGGGGAATCGCTCCAGTCTCCCCATCTCCCCCACCCCATGTCACCAGCCAGGAACAAAGCCGCCATAGTCAATTCTCCTAATTTCACTGCAGCCTGTCGAAATCCTGTTCTCCTTTTCTCCTTCTCTTCAACAAGTACTTTATGCTGGGATCAGTCAGGTCTGAGTCGCCCACAAAAACCTGAGGCTCTCGCTTCATCGTCTTTCAGCACCGAGTTTGACACTCCCCAACTCCCTGCCATTCAGGCGCCTGCACCATGCAATTTGTTTCCATTTGTCAAACAGCAGTATCCATCACAAAAGAAAATGCTGGCACAACAGAAAGTTTGTGAAAAACATTGTCTCCTCAACCCAAAATGGCCTTCAGACTACTTATTTATCGGCCCATAACAAAACAACCTTAAACAATTTACACCACTTTCAGTTGTTGTAGATGCTTGTTACATTATTCTTCTCTCAACTGACAATAAAACATCTTTAACTGAATAAAACGTGCATCACATCCTCAAATCAGCACCGACGTATCACTTCTCTTTCTAAGTGTGGATGGGCTAAATGCTACAGTGTGAATTCATCATGTCATTCACTGCCGCCACATTGTGCTGACTCTTATTTTGTGTTTTATTTCTTTGGGATTAAACTTCATTGTGTGGACGGCCAGGTTTCTCAGACATTTATTTATTAAAGCTATATCAGCACTATGTTGACAGCATTGCTATTCGCACACCTATTCAGATATCTCTTAAAATGGCGCTATTATTGAGCGACGTAGGAAAGGTATCTGGTTAATAATACTTATTGTGCAAACTTTGTTGTCACCATTCTTGTGTTGGCTGTTATCGAGGGGAGAGCAGAGAGGATATGTGCTGACTCTGATGTAGATAGTGCCATGAGTATTCCTACTGTGGCAGCTGCCGTGTGGTGCAGTCCCTGATAGGGTTTCGAATGCTGTCAATGCTGTGTCAGGTGCATTAGCACCTCAGAGACCCATGATGCTCCAGCTGCTATGTGCCTGTGTCTCCCCGGGCCCTGGCCGCCAGCCTGACACCCGACACAAAGTAATCACAGATCACAGCGTTTAATCACTGAAACAAGCACTCCAGAGGACCCCACTGTCAATATCCCACTCTCTCATTATCTGTTTGGATTGCACATCCACACTGTCAGATAAACAGAGTGGAAAATTAAGATTAAAAATATGGTAATTTCATTTCAGGCAGCAGGCTCCTCTCACTGGCCCATTATGCTATTGATTACCTCTGAATTCAATTTCTCTTTTCAATGTAAACTTTAATCTATTCGCAAGCCAACAATCCAACTCCCAAGGGGCTATTTGAGAGTAAGTAACCATTTAATATGACGCTGGCTGAAGATTCACTGGCTTTAATGAATTGTGTAAATCACTCAGCTCTTAAAGGAACTGATGTCCCGCAGTTCACGACCCAAATCTGGGCCTGGTTAAATACTGCCTTTTATACCAAGCTAAGTGTTTACCAACAGCCGTCTCTGAATGTGTAATCACCGGCTCTGCTCGTGTCTGTATGAAGGCGAATTAAACTGCTCTTTTCCAATTGAGCTGATGATGACAAGATTGCATTTTAATTGGGACTTAATCGTCGCATTGCGCTACCAATGTGTTAAAATAACAGAGTGAATAGCTGCACCACTTTACCACCGTCAAACTGAACTTAAAAATCACTTGACTCACCCGAATAATCACTAGGTTGTTTTCCTTAACCACTTACCAATTTGTAGCATCTTGGTCAAGACCAGTTGTAACCACTGACCTGACGCAAACACACCATTCAGACATCTGAACACAGGATGAGCAACAGCAGCAGGAAATGGTTAGTGAGTCAGTGTGATATGAGACAAGACAAGACAGTGCTGAAACGTTCAAGCAATACTGTTTTATTACGTGTCATTTGAATTTCATTTGGTTGATCATTTGTATCATGTTATTTATGACTAAACTCTATGAAATATGACCTTTAACAAAACTGTAATAAACCCATACACAAAGATAGAAAACAGTGTAAATAAACACATAGCTATAAATAGTCAAACTAAAGTTCACGTTATTGCCGAAGTAAAAAGTGCTACGTTTTTAAAGCAGCCCATTTATCAAATGAGTAAAGAGACAAAGTTAATGTAATAATGAAGAAGAGGCAATAAAATTAAAACTTCTGTCCCACGTTTCTTGTTGTTAGTCATTATCATTGCTGGTACATGACATGTTACATTTAAACTTCACTGGTCTTTCCTGACAAGAGCTGAGGTAGACATAAAACCACTATCGTCCAAGTGCTGGAAGACTACTCAATGAAAACAGTTCACTTAAAAAAAAAAAAAAATCAATAGTCTGATTAAGGCACGATAATTACTGAAAGCATTGGTGTCGGCTCTCAGCTTCTGCTCGCCTTCTCAAGCATTTTTCCGAATAACAAAAAGATCACAGAACTACAAAACAATGTTTGCCTTAAGAGAATAATTTAAGCCACCAATAATTTATTGCACCAGGATTAACACATCCAATATCTGCACTATCTTTTGAGCACCAGTGCAGGATTGAAGTTACCCAAGAGACCAGAACACACATACATAAACATAGCAGGGTGTAATCAATAAACAGCCATGCAGTAATATGCTGTTAATAAAAGGCACATCCTGCCTCAGATACATGCCCTCTTTTCTGTTCCAGACCAATGCAGCACGTTCAACACTCTGGGCCTGCTGGGAGTCTAAAGACATTTTAAATACACAGTGAGGAATCTAAGTATATCTGGTAAAAGATTTGGTCAGTGATGGTAAGCGTGGGGGCCACAGCGACTCTCCAAACTGTCAAAGAGACGTCTCAAAGATGACACAGATGTCCTTGGCACAGCGCACGTCTGTCACTCGCTTTTTGTTCATGTAAACCTGGAAGCGTATCAGGGAAGCAGTGTCACAGAATACAAGCACACAGTCCAATCTAAGCTACGATCTGTTGAGGTGCGATTTATGACAGATCCAGTCAGAGCTGGGTGAAGGGATTTGTCACCCGCTGAAGCATGCAAAAGTGGCTTATTTAAGCCTCATAAACAACTGTGAAATCCAAGGGAAAAATGTATAATCACTGAGATGATTCGTTTTATTTGAGTTCATTTTTTACCTGTGTGTTTTGCTTAAAGCGTCTACAAAATGCTTGATTTCTTAATACAAAGAGGCTCAGAGCGACGATTTCAATAACAGAAAGTTTGTGAAGAAGAGGTGAACACATCATGAAATATTCTGTCTACTCTGGGCTTCTCTTTCAACACGGACAAAGGAGCTAGAGGTTGATATCAGATTATTGAATGTATTTAAACCTTGACGGACAACTATAGAAACTTGACACACAACATGTGGACCATCTCAGTATTTAATAAGTGGTGCTAGACAGTTATGGATGCTGCAGTAATCTGATCTAAGGAGAGCACCCTACAATAAAGAAAGGAAAACGTAAGGGCTTGAACAATGTCACTACCAATCCGCCAGTGTGCAGGGTAAGGCGATACCAAATAATACCACAGTGTGCTGAGTCTTTGAAATCAGTATTTTACTCATTTCACTCCTCTGGCTGAGAAGATACAGTTCCACTGATAAATTTGTGCGAGGGACAGAGAGAAAATGAAATGATGCCTACTTTTTCTTATTTCACAAAGACCTGTTTGAAGTTGCAATATGGTATCTGTAGTCCCAGACAGATGCACATAAAATGGAATTGAACAATGAATAGCCGGCTCTTATCTGTTCAGTGTCTGAAGGGGAAATACATCACAAATGAATTTTACAGGGAAGAAATATGGACATTCTCTATTACAGTAATCCCCATAGAAAGTTTATCCCAAATCGCGATGAAGTTAAACCCAATATTTCCAAATAGATATAGTGCAAAGAAAGCTGCTTTTCTAGAATCATCTCTAAAATGATCTGAAAATTACATTATGGAGGAAAAAAGATGATACGGAGAGTTTCTTCGATAAAATCAGAGGATGTAAATCTACAAAGGGACAATTTCTCTCTTGAAATTAATGTTATGGTGTTGCAATGCTCCAAGTAGGCACTTTAAATTAAAATGGTAATCAAGTGTCTTTGCATTGTCAGGGTTATGCACATCTTCTCTTGCTTAACTGTATTATTTTGGAGGTGAGCAATGGAGTCTGGAGTTAAAGGGAGAGTCTGGGATTAGTGTGCCACGGCTGGACTCTATTTAGTGACAGCCCTGTCCTGGGACAAAGGTGGGTGTGGTTACCTGTTTGGCTGTGTGCAGCAGTGAGGCGGCCTCAGCTCTGCCTGTCTGCTGGACCATCTGGTAAAAGAGCCCATCCTGGTTCTGGAGCAGCACATATGGCTGGTCATACTCCTGGATCCTGCCGGCAGCCAGAACCTGCAATCATGCATACAATGCTGGGTGTGTGTGTGAGTGTGTGTGCCACCGCCTGTATACTTTACTTTGGGGAAAACTGACATTTCAGCTGTTTCACTGCTGAGTGATGCATATAGACAGTGCAAGGTGAATGGGGAAACAGTAGTTCTCTGCACACAGGAACCATCCATTTTACGTGACTCATGCAACAGCAAACACAGGTGCCTGTTTTCTGCTCGACACGGCCACGGACAATGAGCACAGCCTGTTAGCAGTGTGAAAGTCTAGTACGCTGACTCTGACAGACTGAAGATCAGTGATTTATCCATGTATTTATCCCGGCATTTCAGCAGCTCAGGGGTGGTCCTCAGTCAAATCCAACAATCACACCTTTAAGACGCTCCAGAAAATTACCATCATTTCTGTGTCATCACATGCTATATAAACCACACAAAGACTAGTGCCAATTCAAGCAGTTTGGAAAAGTCTACAATTATATCACAGACAAATTTTAACAAGCTCGATCCCCTCACAGCGGTAATGAGCAGTTTGTAATCACTAAAGCCCCAGTTTCAGGGAGTGTTTAGTATGAAAGGGAGACTTCTGCAGCTGCTGTCATAATCGACAGTTCAGGAGCAGGATGCAAGAAGACGGAGTTTGAATCTTGGAAAACACTCTGCATCTAAAAAGTGGCACGGCTTAAGATTTGGACAAGGTAATTCAGGTGGGCCCCAATTCAGCTCTCCCGGAGAGCGTAACAATCTGGGGGCATTTAACACAAGCGCAGGTGTGAAACAGTCCCCGCTGTGTGATATTTGGCTTTTCTCAGCAACCCTCTCAGTGACCGAGCAGCCACCAGGTCGTGCCCTATCCTCTGTAGACGCTTGACAAATGCCGCCACAAATGGCACTAATTGGCACCTCTGCAGGCAGTAGCAGGAAAGGGCCAAAGATCAAGTGGCACGAGCGCAGGCTCAATGAGAGTGAATGCTGTGAGGGAGAAATCAGCCCAGCTGTTGAAAAATAAGGCAAGTGAATTAAAAGCTCTGAATCTCAGGTGTGTTTGACGTATGGGAGTGTGAGTGAACACGAGGCGCATGTTTTTGCAGGCTACTTCACGTTACACCACAAATACTGGACACAGCGGGAGCTCAATTTATTATGGTTGATAAGAAAGAACAATGGTTTCTCATAATGTGTGAAGGTAATGTTAGTTCAGTGCTTTTCGTCCTAACATTTTGTGATATCCCTAGCTGGTTATTTTTTGTGTCTGTAATTATTAAATGAGTTGTCTCACTTAAAATACTGACTGTGTTGTGCTGGACAATGGAAATTTACTGCGTTGTTACTTACCAGTATTCTGTCACAGTCAATGATAGTGTTGAGCCTGTGAGCAATGGTGAGGACTGTGCACTCTTGAAACTTGTCCCGGATAGTCTGCTGGATGAGGCTGTCAGTTCTAAAAAGGAGCAGGCAACACAACACCTCAGCACAAAAAAAACTCTCTTCCTATAGACCCTTGGGCAGGGATTTTACTTGACACAGAACAATGGCTCATCAGCAGAGAGGTATGTGCAAGTAGCAGGCAAAAAAAACAAAGGAGCTCCTTAAGTTAACAAAGACTGGTTCAGTTTATTTTGACTACAATTATTATTTTTTTCATCTCTAATACTTTCTGATTTGATTCCATACTGATTCCACAGTATCTTATGTTTTTAAGTCATACTAATTGTGTAATTGTTTAATTTTGGTGCTATTAGTTTTTGATTATTTATTGGCTGTTTACTGCTCAATCAATCTGCCACTGTAGTACACATGCATACTCTGTTTACCACCAAGCAACATGCATTATAGTTGATAAGGGATGCATTTCTACATGTTTTCATGAGGGTTTTCTTATGTGCTATTTGATTTATTTGCTCAAACAGAAGTATAGAAAGGATGTCAGTTTGAATTACAATTCTGTAGTGGCACTACAGTTTGATCAAACCCCCAAAATACCCATCTGGAGAAGCACTAGTTTACAGTAAACAAGGCACAGGTGGGAAGGACTGATGATGTAAAATGTTTTACTTGTAGACTCAAGTGTCCCCTGACCTTGGGTCCACATTGGCTGTGGCCTCATCAATGATGAGGATGCGGTTTTTCCGGAGGATGGCCCTGGCCAGACACACCAGCTGCCTCTGGCCCACGCTGAAGTTAGAGCCTGACTCAGTCAGCACCGTCTCCAGCTTATTGGGCAGGTCCTCCACCACGGCCTTCATCTGCACCTGCAGAGAGGGAGAGCAGAGCCCCAACCTTTCATTACTCCTGCATAAAGGCTTCCTGTGGGGATGTCTTTAAAGAGCTATCCAAACACACCCATTAACCGCCTGGCACAATGCAGGGCCAGGTCCACTGATGACCTTGGCCAGTGCTCTCTTGTGGCCAGCCTCTAGCTTTAATCCAGGCCACCAAACCCATTCAGAGGCAGGACCAGGAGCTGAAGCCCTTCACTGTGGGGGGAAGCCTTCATCCTGGTTGGCCTGACTGCCCAAACACATCTCCCCCAGCACTTTCAATGGTTCCCAGTTACAAGCCGCACATTGAGCTGGGCCCCATGGCCCTAATGGGATTTCCCCCCATGACTTGTGGCGAGCAGGGAGGCTGAATGGCAGCATTGTACAGGGGGACAGAGGGATCCCCCCCTGGGCTGGGCGAGGGGGAATCATTCAGAGCCACGCTGGAGTACCTCTTGGAGTGCATTCCACAGGTCCTCATCTGTGTGCTGCCTGAAAGGGTCCAGATTCTTCCTCATGGTACCCGTGAAGAGAACTGGGTCCTGTGGATAGATGGATATAGAAAGAGAAGGCCGTGGCCAGTTAAGATAATGACAAGGGGGAAGATGTATGAAAGGGTTAAGACAAGCTTTATAGAGCGCCGCTAGGCAATGTTTGAGGGGAAGATGTTCACAAAGGGCTTGCTCCACTCAGGAGCTCTATTCAATGCTCTGGCCAACTATGCTTCAATAAGTTGATCTTTTTACTTAGAAAACCGGAGCTTGTGTACTGGTGCTGGTGAAGAATAACTGTGCGATGTCTGAATATATAATACGACACAAAAAAGTGCCATCTAGTCACTGTTACCATACAAAGAATCTCATACAGTAGCGGTATTAGAAAAGATAATCTCAAAATGTCTGCCAAAAGTAACAGCTTTACTCCGTCAAACGGGGTTATCGCATCAGTTGACTACCCTCGTGAAAGGACAGCCTCAGATCTCAGACAGCTAGGATGTCCAAGATATGTATTTATGGAGGGCCACACACCTGTATCAAGGTTCAGCCATCTTTAAGAGAGTAAATAAAGCTCTTTATTACAGTGCCGAGGAACGACCCCGCAAGTCCAGAGGCACTGTTCCAACATGCCACTCAGTTTGCGGTAAACCTGATAAACAGGAGCAGGCCGGCATCTCCTCGCGTCAGGTCAGATATTTATTCATAAATCCTGCTCCAACGTTGAAGTGATTTACTGAACGCTCACCAGGGCTCTCCCAGGAGAGACCGTTTTGCCTATCATGTTGCAGAGCTGCTGTAGATAAGATTTTCATATTCCATCATTTCCGCATTGTTTTATCAGCGAGCAAATACAGTTGTGCTTTCTTTGGAAACATAACACTGAATTTATGACACACATGGTTATAATGACCATTTGAAAAAAAGCTTTAACGAGATGTGACTGTCTATCACAGCAATATAGGTGATGCAGAGCAGGAAACAACTGTCCATAACAAAACCTGATAGACTTTCATTGTATCCTCATCACAGTCAAGGCAATGTGATAACGCCAGCTTACTCAAGATATGAATCTAACCTCAAATCAAGATAGGAAATGTTCACCTGGCAACGGTGAGATTAGAGCAGGAGCAAGAGTAAAATACACAAAGGGTCTAAAAGGCTAAAAGTGTCCTGCGTTAAGGTTACAGAGCTACAAGTCTGAATGTGACTCACTATCCACACCCTCATCTCTGCTCTCTTACAGGCCAGCTTCAAAACCAGTGCTTTGACAGCAACACAAATATCCAGCATGCACTCATGTGTGTCAGCACACAGATTCATACAGTGTACACACACAGCACACGCCCCTCAAATACAAAATCATGTCTCAACAAACCTTCATGTAGGTCAGAAGACTCAGGACTAACTGCTCAATTTTCATCCGGGAAAAAAAGCTTTCAGGACTTCAGCCCTGCTACCTGTGCCTTAAAAAATGTTCCACCTCTTTACTTCCAATGAGCTTTTCCTTCTGTCACCAAAATACCGCCTTGTCATTAAGCCAGCTGAAGTCCCAATTCAAACTAGTTTTGTGACACACTTTAATTGAGGATTCAATGTTAGGTCGGAAAAACTGCTTTCAAGCACAGCTTTCCATAGACCGATTATGTGCTCTACCAATTTTAAGCCCTCTGTTTGCCACAGAATTCATTTCTTACTAAGTCATTCCTGAGAATTCAATAGAAACTGAAATAGATCATTTTTTAATGCCATATGCTAATAAAAGCTTATCATAATCAAATCTTTGGGTGGCAAATAATGAAACTCCTCACTGGCAATGTATAGTATACATATCAAACTCCACATGAAAAGGTGAGGAAACTAGCAATTCATATCAAGATTTCTTCCATGTGAAAGGCTGACTGAATATCACTTTATCTCTGACGTCTAGCGGGAGAATAAAAAGGCTTTCAGATGGATTTGTGTAAACCCAAGAGACTTCTCGTTATATAAGTTTGTAAAACTAAGAGCATGATACAGAGAAACTATACTCTTCTACTGGTAAGACTTCATGACTATCATGAATTTGCCATCCAGTATGTGATACTGATGGGCGTGCAGTTAAAGTTTTGACTCTTAACCTGCCACTTTGCCTCTAAAAGAGACAGAAAGTAAACAAAATCACATCAAACACACATCACATCCATCTCGAACTAGTTTGGACTAGGAAGTGAAACTTTATCTGAAGTAGTAGCGATGCCAGAAACCTATCAAATCCATAGAAAAGCATTAATGAAACTGTTTTGGGGCATCTTGGCTGCACCCTAGAAATGTTTGAGACTTGGGCAAAGTGACGGTGTACAAGGGGACTCTGGCTGTGAGGATGGGGGAGACTTCTTCTATAAGCAGCTTTCCCATGTTTGGGGGGTAGAGGGCTAATCCTCTGTCAGGGATGGGGAACTGCTCTCTTCACAGTACAGGCCGTGGGAGTCTTCTCCCCTCCCTCCACTCTGCTGACACTCACCCGCAGGCTGGCATTTTCTTAATGCCGTATCAGTTTCAACAAGCGGAAATAAAGTTAAACTGTCTCAAGGCATCCGTTTGTCTCACTTTCAGAAATCCCCTGAGAGACGACTGTAATTCTCCTCACTTGTTTTAGCTTTTTAAAAGCCAGGCGTATAAAAAAAAGGGCCAAAGCAGGAAGGTTTTCTTTACCAGTGTTCATCTGACATTTCTCAATCAAGAGGAATCAAAGAACCTCACAGAAGCTGTCAAAGCAAAAGTCCTACAGTTTTAGAAAAGGCCAATGAGTGCAATATTAAATGCAGCATAATATCACACTGAAGGTTTAATTACTGTACATAAATTCTAACATAAGATGATGTCTAATATTCTTAGCTAATTTCATTCAGATTTACCCATTTGTTAATGTATGCAGCGTCAAGTGCCAAGACACAATATTCGGGCAATTTAAAAAGGGCACCTGTGGGATGATGGACATTTTCTGGCGCAGGGTGTGCAGACCAATCTCAGAAGTCAGAAAACCATCAATCATTATTCTTCCCTCAGGTTCTGCCAGGCGGAACAAGGCCGAGATCAGGGAGCTTTTACCAGCACCGGTGCGTCCAACGATGCCAACCTACAGTGGAGAGATGAGAACTATTTTTATATCTGTAATAAAAATTCACAAAGACAAAATATTATCATGCTCCTTCAGGCTATTAACCATGCTAGTACTTATTGTGTCATGTCACTGAGGGAACATGTCATATGGCTAACTACAATGGAAACACTTGCATCATGTGGAGATAAAAAGAGACTGATGGAAAACACTGTATTCCACAACAAGCAGGAAAAACAAATCACTTTTTTGACAGTAGTCACATTACCATGGCAGATAGTGGAGAAAATGCTCAGCTATTTCAAAGTGTGCTATATTTTATAAAAGTGCTCATTTCATAGTCCAACAGTTTCACACATTGCATATGCCAATGTCTGTAGGTTGGAAAATTGTAGTTACTCATTATTGCTCTAGTTCTATGATAACAAGTGAAGCTATTAAACAAGACTCAATAAGCTTTATAGGCTTAACCACCCATCTTTTATATTTGATTTCATGTATTGTACAAGCCACCCAATCAGGATGTAAGAGTACTTAAGCTGCGTTCAGGCCGACAGTAGCCCTGCATGAAAAAAACACAGTCCTCTCATTCATTTGAATGAGTCCAGTCCAGCAGCCAACACAGGGTGGTCCAGCAAAACAGCTGAACCTATAACTTTCCAGAGTTGTAAAATCCTGTCTGTGAGTGCTATAAACTGCATGTGACAAGCCTTCAGATTCATAGATCTGTTACTCAAACTGAACTTCTTGGATTGTATTTCGTGTCTCACCGGTACCTGAAACAGCACGCTCCCACCAACGCAGCGCTTTTAACCCAAGTCTAAAGCCATGCTAGCGGCCCTGTGAGGCTGTACATACTGTAGAGCGTACTGTACAGCGGTGCTTTGAGCTAAATGCTAATGTCAGCATGCTAACATGCTCACAATGACAACCTTAACAGGCTAATTTTTACCTTGTTAAACTGTCTTATTTTAGCATGTTAGCATGCTAACATTTGCTAATTAGCACTAAACACAAAGTACAGTTGAGGTTGATGGGAATGTTATTAGTTGTATTGGTCAAATTATAATTTTTACATGAGTTCATCCTTGATACCTGCAGGTCTGGCCAGTGCCTCCGCTGTAAGACCTTTTGCATACCCAAATCATGCCATGCACATGCACCGCTGTGTTAAACTCATAGACCTAAAGAGGATCCACACAGAAAATGACCAGTCTAGCTCAAAACTCACAGTGCTCACACTGCGTAGCAGCATATTCCACCGTAAAGACCCAAATGCAACCTAGAACCAAATGGAAACGGTGTCAACGATGCCACCAAGAGGCAAATCATTTCTAGTTCCACTGAACTGGGCTGCTGGTGCCACACACTGCTGCCTGCCAACACATAGGCTTGTTATATGCCTTTACATAGCCAAAAACCTTTTGTTTAGCCGGGGGTTTACCAACAATACTACTCGCATAACAAAGACCCGCTGTGTGTGCTTCATAACATGCCAACACACAGAGAGGATGCAACAATGCCATTTTTTTCTTCTTCCTCTTTTCCCATTTAGGTGGAGGGTAGAAAGGATCAAGCACAATGATCCAGGATCTAAATTAACTCTACATATTGTTAGACGTACAGGATGGGGTTTGTCTGAAAGAGGCACCATCACTTGTGCGTACTGAAAGGGTACACAATAACTCACTCTCTCTGAGCCAAGGTAGAAGCAAACAGTACAGCTATCTTAATTGACAACAAACTGAGAGAGAACTGTCCAGTGGGCTGAAACGGTTCCCACTAAAAGGGCCTCAAGAAACACATGAGATTATCACACTGGATGCCTTTAAATGGTCCTTGTAGGAAACATTTCAGAAGAGGAAACGCTCTTTCCCCAAACCCCTTGTGACTTCATGTCAAAAGGATGTCACTGACACGTTTACTGTGACAGTAGAATATGACAGACCTCTCTTCAGCAGAAGCTGCAGCAACAAGTGCACAGACCTGATTGACTGCTGACAGAATCAGCACCCTCCTTGCATAACAGGAAAAAAAGGAGTACCATGGATGCATGCATAGAAAAACCTGTGCCTTTCAGGATCCAGACATAGGCAACCCACCCAGGTGGTAGTAGTTTAGATGCTTATTATGAGCAAAGAGTTTCACATTTTGAAGGTTTTCAAAGAGGAAGTAGGTGAAAGCATTGTTGCAGACACTGACTCACAGATGGAGCAGTTGAACAGGAGCTACACAACAGTGGGTCATCCCTTCACAGCAGAGGTCACCTCACTCTGTGCAAGTAAACAAACAGGTTCATTGTCTAGACTATTACTTGTATTCAGTCTTTTATGTGTCTGACTGTAATGCACCTTGTATCTTTGTTTTGTTTGAACCACTTTGCTCTCCATAACCTGATGCCCATGCTGGAGGAGCAATACTTTTATTGTTCCATGAATTTCAACTGGGCTTGCATTGGGTCCTCTCATGTCACAGGGATGGACCCCAGGAAGAGCTACCTGCCCAGGCCTAGCCGACTGCAACTGTGGCTACTCAAGCCAAAATGAGGAGTGGTCAAGAGACTGTTCACTTGTGAGAGTTCACAAAGTTGCTAACCCGTTGCTCATGTGGGAGCAACGGCAAGGGCAGAGGGCAGGCAGTAGGAGTATGATCCTTGCCCAGCCACATACCGGCTTACACTGACAGTGAATTGAATTTTGCTCTTTCCTGGGACAATGTCAAGGTCCTGTCTCAACATAAGGATGCGGAGATTGCTGGGAAGACATTTTCAGACTTTTGAGGACTTCTACGCTTTACAAGGCACAATTAGATACTGTACGACAAGTCTTCATCCCTAAACAACGTAGGTCCTTTGAAGGCGCCTTTCAACACGATTTATGTAGGAATAAAGAAAAAAAAACATTTGTATTTGTAAGTGTTTTCTGATTTGCCGCCCCCATAGTTAAGTTATGGTCAAATACAGCTAATAGCAACTACTTGGTTATGCTTAGAGAAAGACTGTTTTGATTTTGTTTAAGAGGAAAAAGGAATAAATATTGACTGCAAGTAGTAGACAAGATGTGAACTTTAACCTGTCCATCCACTTCCCGATGTCACATTCACTGAATGTGAATGAAGGTCATTTTTTAGCTACTTAAACGAACAACCAATAATAGTTGTTTTTCTCAAAAGTCTCATAATGCATTAGAAAGTGTTCAGCATGGATCAGTCACACTATCCTTGACTTTACTTTCCCATCTTTTTCAGATAAACAACACTTAAGAAAGTCAAAGTTCATTTAAGAACCATATTGTGTAGTTACAGGTTATCTATGGCATACGTAAATGTAAAAGCTGGGACAGTGCATCATTGCTCTTGGAGATAAGTAATATGCCCTTACTACGCTATTTCTCTCTGAACAATGGAAGGTCAACTGTGGTGAGTTGTGTGTTTTTATATGACTATGTACAGTAAATGCAGTGAGGGCCAGAGTAAATGGATCTTGTACTGTAGGTGAAGGTTTCCTGGTGAAAGGGTGTCAGGGGAATTGTCAGGATGCACAAAGCCTTTCACCCCCATGGCATGTGGCAGAGATCCCTCCCATGGGCTGTCAGAGCCGGGGCCTCTACACTTATCAACCCATCCATTGTGAAATCAGCCGCCCTGGCCAACCATAGCCATGCAAAATACACCCCCTGCATTAAACACAATTTCAATCATCCTCAACCATCTCCCTCTGCTTTCCCCTCTCTCTCCCCTCGGCCTCTCCTCTCTCTTATAGTGAATAAACAGTTGTCACCGTCAGGTAGCTCAAAATGCAAATTGGGAACAAATGGATCCACTTGAACAGTCTTAATTACATGATATGTATTCCATGAATCACAAATGGTATAGTGCTGAAGATTCGGCAGCACAATATGGTGTCCCTTTAATAATTGATTTGAGAAGAATGCCACATAAAAAAGAATCACATCACACCTTCGACACTAGCTGCATATCAACCTACATCAGGGGCTGTGCACACCAATGAGCGTGCACAGGCAGGAATAAAGACAACAACCTTTTCTCTGGATGCGAAGACAACAGTCAGGTTCTTTAGGACCAAGCGCTCACTGGCACTGTAAGAGAAGTTGACTCTGTCAAAGGTGATGGAGCCTGTCTTGGGCCAATCATGCGGGGGCTGTTTGTCCGTCTCCCAGGGTGCTTCACTCTCCAGCTCTGCATACTCAACCACTCTCTCCACTGATGTCATCTACAGAAAACAAGGCAATTATTTCATGGAACATGTGGAAGTATACAATACTAATATTTTTTTGATTTATTAAATTTGCTCTTTTGATTACTTGAAACACAATTGGAGATGGCAGCTTCAGTAAACTTAGTTATTTGACCAAAGAACAGTAAACATGACAACATGTCTTTTTTTTTTCTAATTTTACAATCTCAAAGAGAATCATATTTAACCAGTGGATTTATGTTTTATCGGGGTACTCCAGAAATTTAGTATTGCACTTCCATAAAGTTGAGCGAACAAATCATGAATGGGTTTAGTGATGTCCAATATATATAAACTGCAGTTAAGTGTTCAAATGTAAATGTTCCCACCATGTTCTCGATCTCTGCACTCTGCCTGACGCCCCACTGGAACATGCCTGTAAGTGTCACAGCATACGATAGAGCCAGACCCACGGCTCCTGGGTCCAGTCCTGTAATATCAGGAAAAAAGTAAACATCACCATGTTTTCACTAATGATGTCTCACACGTCAATAATGAGTCACATGTTTTATCCAAAGCCCATACAGTACCATCCCTGAGGTAAAGGCAGCCAAAAGCAGTAATGGTGACAAAAACTGAGCAAATTCCATCGAGACGCACGGCAAACCAGCGAGAGGTGGTCAGGAATAAGAACCAGGCCTCTGTTAACAAACACAAACACACAGATTAGATACTACTTGTAATCTAGCTGCCTAAATATTACTGAATATTGAATGGGTATGATATAAAGGTAATATCCTTAACTGAAAGTTAATTTTGTATTCCCACCTGAGTGAAGATCTTGATATTCATCAAACATTTGCTGAAACCTCTGCTGAACCTTGAAGGCACGGATGGTGCTCAGGCCTTGGAGAGAGGATGAAAGGTGGGAGAATACGGGACTCCGAGCTAAAAGAAATATATACACAACACTTAGCATTTGAACAAACATACATAATATCAGCTATCCATGCATTCAACACCCCAGTGATGTTTTTCAACCCAAATACGTTTCTTATTCTATACTAAGGACAGTTTTGATCCCCTCATCATCATCATCAGACAGTCATCATAATCTACTTGATGTTTTGAGGTTTTTCTACTCAATAAATTTACTTTCAGAAGATGTAGACAAAGAAAAAGTGATATGGTAATCAATAGCGGAATGCGTATGTGAATTGCGTCATACAAACATTTAATATGCCCCTGACGCCAAACAGTTTTGATTTAGGGAAAGGTTGCAATTGAGTGGTCTTTTGTTTCTATTTGTTAGGCTTACAAAACCAAAGACAAAACCTAAATGTTTCCTCTGTGCTTTTTCATAGAACTTTTGTTCTTTGAGATGATGGAACCTGTTGGCCAATGTGCATTTGGGCGCTCAGCCCAGAATAAAATAGATGAACTAAAGCCTGCAATGGCCTAGTCATGCCCACTTGGCATTTTTTCCATTGTATGTGATGTCATGAACTCCCGTCTCTTGAGGAAACTGCGTGTGGCCGAGCCATAGGCCACAGCCACCTTTAGCCTTTATGCTAATGACCATGGCTTTCTTCAATGGTCTATTAGCATTCCTGTGGTCTGCTTTTGTGTCTTACCACAAATGGACATGCCCACCCCACCACCCAAAAAAAAAAAATTACTGGTAGACTCTAGGCGCTTGATGTCCCTGGAGGTCTGCAGGAAGTAGCATCGCAAACACAGGAAGACAGCGAGAAGGGGAACAACGGGAATAAGGATCCAGGGGATGATGACGGCAGCTACTGCAATCACTCCAGTGACTTGAAGAAATACCTGGCATAGAAGGAGAAAAGTGAGCACAATATGAACCAAACAGCAAGAGTCAAAAGCTCCACTGCTGCTGTGTGGGCTACCACTGGGGCAGCGAGGCCTATTTCTTAAGGCTAAAAGAGAGAAACTCTTTCAGTTGTATTTGTGTGAGACCATCACGGGCATACAGAAAGGTAACAGCAGGTTGTGGGACTGAGGTTATGTGACTCACAGTGTGAAAGGAAAACGATCACAGCGCTAATTCTCACTTAGTAGCAGGTGAGAATTTACCACTTGGCCACTGCAGCTCATATCCCTGGCTCTCCAGGGCTTTCCCTTCAACACTTCTGGCCTGTAAGCCTCCCTGGCAGAGCAGCCAGCCAACAGCCATGGCCACAGTGACTGGCAGAGGGCTCTGGGAACCACACTGTGGGTGTCTGATACATCACACTCAAACCACACAGCCTTCAACAACACAGTGACTCATCACCTGTGTTAATGGCTCTGTGACACATCTAGACCAGGATACCAGAGCTGCCTAAACAGGATTGGAGGCAAAGAGTCTGACGACACCTGCACTGTGTTTAGAAACTGAAGTAAGCATCTGAAAAAGTATCATGACGATTATTAATATCAAAGAGAAAAAGCTTTTATCATACCCCATCTGTGGTGGTTATTATCACGCACACCATTAGAGGTACTTGTACTTTACTAAAGTATTTCCATTTCATGCAGTTTAGATGTTAATTTACAACATTTATGATTAACCTATAAAATATGATGACTTGTTATAGACTAAACAGTATATTTAAATATTAGCTCCATCTCAACCAACCAAAAAGTGTTTATGCATCTGTGATAGTAATCCAATAATATAATATATATAATGAGCTGAAGAGGGTCATTCTGCATATAGAGTACTTTTGAATTTTCATTCAACATTTATAGTTCATCAGAACGTTTCTGTACTTTTACTTTAGTAAAAATGTTGAATGCCTGAAGGACTTTTACTTAAGTACAATTTTGAGCTATGTGTACTTTATTTGAGTATTTCCATTTTATACTACTTTATACTTGTACTCCACTACATTTCATTTTTTAATCCACTACATTTAGAAGATTAAAGCAGTGGTTCCCGACCTTTTTGGTTTGTGACCCCTTGCAAGTACAGCAATACAGGTTCCTCGTCATGTTTCAGATGTCTGTGAGTTGTTAGCGTTTCCACCAAAGAGGAGAGACATTTCCCCGCTAAACTTGTTGAATGGTTTCATTTAAATAACTGTTTGAGGTTCACAAAAATGAATACAGATTTATGTAGCAGAACTACACTACTTCTTCTTTGCTCCATCAGTTATCATCTCATGACCCCTCAGTTTTATCTTGTGACCCTTTGAGGGGATCCACTGAACTACAACACCGAACGTTATATAAAGTTATAATATATCTATATCTATATATAATAATAATAATAATATATCAGTCACAGGGGCTGCTGGTGTGCAGAACAAGTAATTCTACTTTTGATACTTTACATTTTGCTGATAATACTTTTATTTAAGTAAGATTTTGAATGCAGGACTTTTACTTGTAACGGAGTGTGTTTACCGTGTGATATCGACACTTTTGCTTAAGTAAATAATCTAAATACTTCTTCCACCACTGAATATGTGAGAGACCATTTCTTCTTAACTGAAAGGTATACTGTGTTACATATTTCCTATTCGATTGATGGATGATAAAACTGAAACCTCACACCCTGAAATTAGACACATCCTAAGAGATGAATCCTAAAACGTGGAGATTAGGATCGTACTGTTACCTTCAGTGGTCTCAGACTAGCCCAGAGAGATGAAAATTTAATTTAGCACCTTAATTACGGATGTTATCTGCCACTTAAGCACACATTTAAGCATGATCACTTTCAGTGTAGTTTTATGATGAAAAGCTACTCAATTCCATTTGCAGTTCAGATAAGAGGGTATTACTAGTCTAACCATTGCTGTAGTGGAGCCCACACAATCAAACAGTGAGTGGAAGCTACTGAGCACAACTGATCCCAAGAATTTCACAGTACATAAGTTTCAATCTTAGCCTTGATGGAAGGCTACCAGACTGCAAAGTGAGATGGTGGCACATGAGCCATTACTGCATGTTATCCAGCCTTCCCTAGAGGGGATCAAATATTAACTGAACAAACGTCTTATCATACACACTGTTTTCCTTTCACCCTCCTGCTGCTGATGGGCGACACAGTGACACTGCTCATTCATGTTTGCTTATTGGTTCATTTAAATTCTAATTGGGCCCATTTCGGTCGGAGGGCCACGAAGGTCCGAGACAGGCTTATCTGACAGTGGGGTCATCTGAGGGGACGGAGGAGGAACAGGACCATTAGATAGGAGTCTTGCCTCCTCCTGCTCCCCAAGGCCCGCTGTCGCCAAGGCCCCCGTTTGATGTGATCCATTTGCCTGGTCTGGAGCTTATCGATGTCAGCATCGGGAACACCGTGGCCCCCACCCACACTACACACAGATGACTCAGATAAGTGATCCTACAAGCATACACACCTCACCCCTCAGACCACATCCATATCTCCTATGAAACCACACAGGAACAGAAAACTCCCAAAGCCACATCCCGCTGTACATAAAAGTGGATAAAAGGATGAAAGGTTTTGTATACAAACAGTTTAAATAAAGAATTACCGCTAATTGCTCTTTAGCAAGAAAAGAAAGCTCCCGCACGCATGTGATTCAGTCATTCAAGCAAACTGGGCACACTGCTGTGTCCAAAGACCATTGAGATCTCTGCTGACCCTAATTGCTTTATTTTCTCAATGATTCCATCAGCTCTTTGATGTCCAAAGAAATGTAGAAAATTGAAGTTAATTGCTATATTTGTGTTCTGCAATGATAGCGACTGTTGTTCCGCAGCAGAAAATAAACACTTGCCTTTAATTAAACATCCCTGCGGACACAAGGAATCAGTGCGCTTTTTACAACCCCTTTTCATCCTCCCTTTATTTACTGACAGTGTGCAATATTTGCCAGTGGGAAAAAAAAGTGCAAACAAAACAGGAAAGGAGGGGAAAGCATGGTGAAGAAAAATCCTGAAAAGAAGTCCTCTGTCATCACTGGAATTTTCTTTTCTTTTTTTTACTCCACACTTTTCCGTGACAGAGCGGCACAATAAGTTGCAAGGGTCAGTGGTACTGAAACAAAACAGGGCCGTTCCACTTGGGCTCTGGAACAATAGGAGTGACCCAATCCATTCTGCTCTGTCTTTGGGCTTTATTTTAGCATTAAATGCCCAGATGCTGTGGCCTTTCTTTGGGAGAAATGACTGTGGACACCTCCTTCACATTTTCCCTTTCTGGGCCATTTTCACTTCATAAAGCTGCAGTCAATGTGTTTTGTGTGTGGTGAGGAGGGTCTGACACATACTGTGGTGGTCTCAGTCGCTGTCTACATTGGTGGCTCAAGTAGTCCTAGGATTAGGCCTTTGTGTGCTGTGAAAAGGTAAAAGAAGTCACTTATTTGGGCTCAGTCAAGCTGCTGATTTCCAACCCCATTTTGGAAATAAGAGAAAGGCTTTGAAATACGGTCTCTCTCACTCTCTCTCTCTCTCACTACTATAAATCACTTGTGTCCGGCAAATTCATTCATTCAGTCATTGCTCCTTTCTCTTCCTGTTGAAAAAACAACACAAAAACATTTTCAAATGTGTAAGAAAACAGCAAATTCACAAATACCAAAAGTCACTCACAGGAAGCACAGATTTCCTTATCTTCGTCATATTGACAAGAGGTGAGATTCTGGATCAGATTGGGTCTATGTAAGTTCCCAGGCTCAAAAGGACCCCGGGCTGTCCGGCCTGAATGTCTGAGTCAGAGCAGCTGAGGTGCTGGACCGCAGCATCATGAGAGACCACACATACACACACTGGAAGCTTTTGCTGGCCGATGCTCGCCATCAAATGACCATGTGTGGTATTGCTGAGTGGCCAGTTACGCACACACACACACACACACACACACACACACACACATACAATGCTGTTTTCTTGTGTTTTGGTTTATCTTTACACTAATTTGACAAATAAAGTGAATAAAACAAGTAATATAGCTAGTCTGTAGGCTTCTCACCTTTCTGTGTCACCTTGTGTAGGAAGACAATGGCACTGTCATAAAACAATGCTCAAGGGGGATTTATGGCACAGCCTATATATTTCCACACAGGACCATCTCCTGTGTTTCCCAGGATAACCTGTGTAACGCCTGGAGCCAGTGCATTCTTCACTTCTTCTGTCAGCAGCGTGGTAAAGAAGCAGAGAAAGCCGATGAAATCCCATCCTACAGCACTCATGGTTACGTCAGCAGTTCTCATATCCCACAAAGCCACTGAAAAGGCCTGACACACAATGTGCCACAATATACAGACTCACACAACGATCCACCCGCCAGTGTTTTTCAGACAATAGCCATCTTTGCTCTGTGTTTGTGCGTGTCTTCTGTGCTGGGTTTGTGTCTGCAAACTGCACACATGCACTCCCTCTTTTTTTCTCACCCGTATGCACATTGTTTTCTCTCTCTCCAGATGACTGTAGGGTTTACTGCTGTAATTCATGAGCCCATCTTTATGCATGTTTATATGCCATTAACATCAGTGAGACCAGGCAAAGTCCCACTTAAATGAAAGTAACTGTCAGCCGATGTCTTAGCATACACATGCTGACAAAATTAATTTGCGTGGATGGTTGAGAAGACCTATGAATGTAGCTGTGGACCCCACAGTTAGTGGTGTGACTTGGTCAAGAGCCTTCACACAAAATCCTCCACTGAAAGACCCCTGTACTCACCCCTTATTGTCTTACCCTCCTCCTCTGCCCCCTCTGTGAAAATAGAGGCAACTCAGGATTTAAAGGTCAAGTCTACACAAAAGCCGACAGTCCCCAAAGCCTGAGGTGTTTTTAATTGACATTTCTGTCTTTGTCCGCTGACCATAAAGAGCAGAGAGAAAGAGCCTATTTCCCAATACACTAAATTACTACTAAATGAGACCAGTGAAAAAAATAGGGCTCTGGGGTGTAACCAGGTTCCCCCAGCTTGAGGGAATCCCCTTGTTAGGCGGGTATGGGGGCAGTGCTGAGGGGCTGTGAAGTGCTTACACCATCATAAAGGGGGAGGCTCTGGTGCAAATCCCCGCACAGAAGCGGCCTCTCCCCATAGAGAGAGATAAACCAGTTAGGGCATTGTTTATGAAGTTTCACTTTATTCCCCCCTGACAACCATTTAAACAATGACTATGGGGAAATGTCCCTCCACGAATGAGCAACAATAGTCAGGATCAGCAGCTTTTCTGCGCGGCTAATACTTTGATAAAAAGAGTGAAAATCTTCCTTCCTGAAAGCATTAAAGGCCGTTCCTTGAAAGACACCTGCAAATAAGAGCAGCAAAGCAGCACAAACAAAAGTGTTTTGTCCAAAGGATGCCACCTTTGTCCACTAACACAATCACTTCCCACTATCTGATGCAGCAGAAGATCGGCAGAAACAACGCACACATGATATATCCAGTCTTATTTTGACAGTTTACTCTTCTGCATGAAGTGCCGTTTTTCACTGCAACACAGACATGTGGTTAAAATAGTATTGTGACTTGTATTTCATGATAACATGGGTAATAACTAATGTGGTGGAATGGATATGTATGAAGTACAGTGAGTACTAGTCTACTTTCACTGTTTTCAGTTGGACCTATGGGCCTTCAACAAAGTTATTATTTTACTCCAGCCATTATTCACCTTATTATCAAAATGAGGGAAACTATAGCAGACAAAAAGCTTTTGTGCGTATGATCTTTTGTGCTTTCAGCATTTAAGATGGCTTTTGTCTACTGTGAGATGGGTATCTGCCACAAACATCACTCAGGCATTGTGGAGGGGGGATTCGTTTTCAGTGTGGCTTTGTTCTATTCTTTGGCCCTAACCAAAGAGCCACGCCTGCTCCTCTACCTCGAATTGTGCAGCGAACATTCCCTTCTTTGTGGCACTAGGTGCATGAGCTGGCTCATCTCCGCAGGCTTTCGTGGGAGATGGCTGTCACGGTGGCAGGGTGGCATTTGGTAACCTAACCTGGTTATGCACCAGGGTGGCCCTTGGCTACCAGGCCCGGAAGACTGTAGAGCATTAGGTGAATTGCGCCGAGAGGGGCAAGTCCCGCTCTGGATCTGTTCCAACTGACCTGTCCCCTTCCCCCTCTACCACGCTTCCAGTTCACTCCTGCAAACACATCGTACGCCTGCTGCTCACACTTCTTCTCTTTGCCACTAAACACATCATCCTTGTCACCCCCTCCCTCACTTCCCCACTGTTTTCCTCCACATCGGACCCATCATCCTGTGGCCTTTATTTCCCCTCTGGTACCTTTCTCTCTCCCAATCACTTGCATAGTCTCCATACACATTCTCTGAAGATGCCGCTTCTGTTGTGTCACACTGAGGGAGCCACGCCCTCAGCCTATGTGCACACTTTTATTAAATCTGTGCAGGCGCTGGGCTGCGCTGGCGGGTAATCCTACAGTAATTGTTTCCAGATTAGGGGACCCGGACCACAAAGCAGGTTTAGCCAGGCATGAAATGGCCTTCCCATGCTGCAGCGCCAGCGACCAAACCTGCCGAGGTGAGACTCACCTGGATAAAGTCCACAAACGTCCATGGGAGCAGAGAGTCCAGGTAACCGATGTCCTTCGAAAACCTGTTGAGGATTCTTCCTGGGAAACAACACAAAAGAAAAAAGATTAGATGATGTGTGTAAGATAGTATCACACAATTGACAGCAGAATTCTGTTTTATTGGTTATAAAGATGTCAGGTGTATCATTTGTACAATCACAATTAATATGGTAAAATTAGGAGAAAAAAAGAGAGAAAACACTTCATCATTTAATGCAATTTGCAGATCTAACTTAAAATAGTCCCTATATGACATTTGTCATATACAGATATTCTCTACTAAAAACAATATTTTGTTTCTTTAAATTTCCTCCAGTGTCACTAGAGTATTGACTGTTACCAAAGTCTTCTCCAATCTAATAGGAAAGAGCATATACAGTGAGTGTGCTATCAGATGAAAAATACAGGCTTATCTGGATTAAACAATGAATCATTATTTGTCTAGCATTTCATAAAGACTGCCCTACTCTTGGCTGAATACGTGAGGGAACCTTTTGTTTGAAAACAAAAGGGCAACAGAAGCTGCGTACCTGCCTTTATGTTCTGACTGGCAGTGTCAGTGACGTTAATTGAGTTGCCTCCAATCTGCTCAGGTGTTCATTATTTTGGCTGGTGCTCTGCAGGTGTTGTGGCAGCCCTTTATTGTGGCTCTTTTAGTAACTTTGCTCCCCTATTCTGATCCCACTGCACATAAGATTACACTCCAGCTGCTTTCACACACTGTTTACTGCAGGGTCAGTGATAGCAAATCCCCACACTACACTACCTAAAGGCAGGCAAGACAGAAAGGCTTTCTCTATCTCTGTCCCTGAAGGCAGCCCTCAGACTCTCAGAGGCAGACAAAAAAGGTACTAGAGCAGTGCCAGCATTGCCACTACTAGAACTGGGCTCAAGTTAAAAGACACACACAAGCTGTGTGTAGTCTATACATTCCCTCCAAAGCGCCTCCAAAATGGTGTCATATTGTTTCATACTGTACTTAAGCCACCCATTGTCTCTCACAGTGACACATCGCTAAGCAAACAATAATATCTGTCTGAGGAGAATCTAAATAAAGCAGCACTCACATATCTAAGGTACAACCTCTGATAAAGTGAAACTAACCGCCCAAGCATGCAGATGAGTTTATCTAGACTGACAGAATAGGCCATGAAACAGGGTGGGACTTGGTACGGGACCGAGAAAGGGAACGGCTGAGCGGCACGTTGGCAGAATGTGGTGGTATGGCACTCTGGAAGCGTGGTGGAGACATGGCACCGCTGACCTAAAAGTTGCCTCCCAGCCTCCCAGTCAGTCCTATGGAGGTGGGCCCTGTAATCACCTCTCTCCACGGCCGTAAGCAGCTTACAGCTTTATCCAAAATGCCGCTCCCGCCTAAAAACATGCATGCAGACGAGGCCGGGCTCCCCATAACAGCCATTGCATAAACCCAGCCAGAGCATTATTCCCCACAACAACCCAGCAATGCTCCAAATCAGTACTGATTCAAAGTCAAGTGGCGTAAGCATGTTGTACACTTGGAGGCAGACTAATCTTATTCACAGTGTGAGTGCCCCTTTAGCATACAGACATCCTGAGGGGAAGGTTCAAGCAAGGGGGTAGAGCTGCTACTATACTAGTGTAGAATATTGCTGCTTTAGCCTGGGAATGGGGGGAGGACTTGTCAAACTGTGTTTGTGGAAGATCCAATAATATTTTATGTAATTTTACTGTCTAAGCCATAGATGACCCAAATTCATGCATATCTGACAAACAATGCCAATAAGAAAAGGATAGGTTTCTCTGGGTTACATCATACCATGGTTAGAGGGTGTTAGAGCAGAGAACATCAGTCAGCTATCAGCTGTTTGACAAGCGGCTCAGTTAACAGAGAGTTTCGAAGGGGATGAAGTAAAGACCCTTCTCCATCCTGCGCAGACTATAGAGGGGATACATTACAGTGATGCAGTTACACAAAGACATTCACTGCATGGAAATGCCTATGAGGTAAGATCGGCATGGGACAATGGCTTCAATCACTATGGGTGGTTGTCAACAATATCACCTATTGTGTAGAGAGGGGTATAGACGTTTCAGGATATCAGCAGCATTAGTATCAAACAATTTCTCATGGTTGAGACTCCAGGGGTGATTTGCACCACTTTTTCAGGCTCAGGAAATATCAAGCCCTCCCAACTAAGGTGGCCCCTTAGGTGGAGATATTAGGTGAGCAGGGCCCCCAATCACACTTAAAGAAATGGAACAGTGGGGTCCGGCTAGAGCAGGGCGTGTGGCAAATCGCTGTTCCCTGTAAACATCAAGATAAGGGGACGACTCAGAGCCGCTCCATGTGTGGGCCCCGGTGCAGTTGGAGGGGCCTTTCAGTGAGGCAAGTGCGATAATGAAGGAAGACTGGGGAGGGGGCTGCCAAGGCTGGAGGTGGCACAGCTCACCTGCACTTCCATGAAGGGCCCAGGGGCCTGGGGCAGCCTCCCACCGCCGGCGCCTTGCTGCCAATACTAATACATTCTAAATCCATTCTCTTCGCTCACACCGCCAGGCTCCTGCAATCTCCTCTCCTTCCCTTTCATGCAATTAAATAGTGGAAGTGCCGAGCGAGGGGGAGCCCTATCAGCCATACTGCACACACACACACGGCTCCATCTCCACATTCAATTTACACACCTCGATATCATCATCCTCTCTGCAGTACTTCCTCCACTTCGCTCTTAACACTCTTGCATCCCCAGACCTGAAATACAGACATTAAAAACATTGCCTCTGTAGACACAATTAGAATCTCACATCACTGACTACAGAAGATCTAATGTTCCCTGCGCCAACAGCAACTGAGTGACACCTAGCACTGAGATGGCCCACTATGCTGATGTGAGAGGGGGGACGGTAGAAGTGTATGTGTGTGTGTTTTGACTGAAACTCCACTCCTTGGCTGTGCTGATGAGCTGAAGCCCTGGCCTGCAGTCTCTGAGGGGATTAGCCCACTCAATGACACTAAATTACAGGGATCAACATCAGCTCAACACATCCACCGCTGTCTGTGCTGCTCTAACTGGATCACATTTGGATGAACAGCTGTAACTGTACATATTGCTAAAACTGAGTTACGTGAATATATTAAGTGATATAAATTCACATAATAATCTGTAGCGTTATCGACACCATCTAGATATCTTCAAACTCATCAAATGGCGTTGTCAAAAAATATAAAAGGTTTTAATCACCAAAAGCACCAACTTGGAAATCAACTATTTCCACACAGCACAAAAGATAAGACAGACACATGATTCAAATGGCGCAGAGGCATTCAGTGGCTGATACAGCCACTCTCCATCAATCATAATTCACCACTGCTGTACTCTATTGTTATAAACCACATTCACAGAATAACAAATAAGACCTTTGTGCAGTGACGCTTGAAATGGTAACCTTTAACTCCATGGACAGCTATCAAACACAGGGCCTGTTCAGCGCACCTATCACTTACACGTGTAAACAGCTGTCAAATCCTTAACAACACACAGTTACAAATTACTCACACTTATTGCAAGACAGTGGTGGATGTGGAAGCAGCTGTGATGGGAGTAGCATTTATTTTCATGAAGGAAAAAAATCCCATAGACTGAAGGAAAAACATTAAGAAAGAAAGAAGAGTGAGAGAAAACCGGCAGAGCTGACAGCAGCTGTCTTGGTCCTGGTTTCACTCAGGTCAATGAATCAGTTGAAAAACACAGCAGGAGAAGATACGTAAAAAAGTGAAACTTATTTATATTGTATAGATAAAAAAAGGTCATGTTCATGTTTAATCTACTGTTGACTTGACAAAGGACAAAAGAAACTCAGTCTCTGGGACAGTTGTCTATAAATCCAGTCCAGCGTTGTTTGCCAGCCTGGAGGCTGAGCTGTAATGACTGGACTGGTCATACAATGGTTACTGATAGCAGCACAACAGCAATCAGATAGCAGTGTCTGTTAAGCCTCTCCTTTGCTGCGCTATTAAACAGATTATTACATTATTCAAAGTGTTTGTCCTCCTCCCGTGTGTAGATTACCAAGCAAGGCACACCCAGATAAGCCACCAGGTAGTCCAATACGTAACACAACGGCAGCAGTAAAAACAAAAGCCAAAGATTAAGACCTGTGGTGTTTGCGCCAAACACAGCTTTGCAAAGGAAAGCTTTGTCGCTGCACCCACCTCTAATGCCAGAAGAAACCGCAAGCTCCCGAACACCCTCAAATCATATTTAGACTTGTGTTACCAGCTTATTATGACTCATTATACAGATACAAGTTCCCTTCTTGTTGAGAATTCCCACCCGAGCTGATTGTGTTGTACATGCATGTCACTATGAAGAGATTAGGCTGAGTAATTATCTGCTGACAGGTGAACAATGCTCCAGAAAAATTAAAGTTATCAAAGTGGGCCACTTGACAGTTGACTTTGGATATGAATGACAGCTTGTAGTGACATTACTTCACCTAATTAATAGAGGTCTTTCCTTAATACCAGAAAAATCATATAGATAAAAATAACAGCAAAACATTTTGCAAATGATTTAAACAAACCTTGAAACACGCTCTCAGTCTTATTGGTTTCTATTTAAAAGGTGGTGCAAAGCACGGCTGAAGAAAATCCAGCAGCACTCCCTGAGTAAAGTCAGACATGTTTGGAGTGTTTGCTCACTTTTAAAATCATGCCCATCTGCCCACTCCATTGACCCAGCAGCTACAGCCTACAAAGCTAATGAAATAATCGAAGATTTCTGATACAGCGCACAAGACAAATACGTCTGTATTTGCACAGCTCCATAGTGCAAACACAACACTGTCCAAGATCTAGAGCAAACAGTATTTACTCAGTATGATTGTTTGCTTTTTGTTAGGGCTCACAATAAAAAAAAGATAGTGCTCTCTTTACACATTTAAATACATTATGGCTTTATATTAAGTCATATCACAAGGTTTTTAGGCTGTATTGTATTGGCCTCTTGGTTAAACAGGCTTTACTTCCCAGCAGTGAATTTTACGATGCAAGTGCTTTCACAGTCAGATATTAAACGTCATGAATCCCACAAACAGAAAAGCCATCTTAAAGCTTGCACGACTAAATGTCTTTATATTATAGTTAATATTAGATCTTCTGATATATCTATCTAATATATATCAGTTATTTATTATATTTATAAAGAAATTACATTAAAAAAAATCAATAATAAATAATAAAATCATTAAAATCTTTATATGAAAATGTTTAACATTTGAAAACGTAAGTTATCATATTACATAGAACTTGATAGCAATGACAAACTATGGAGTTTAAGGCAAAAGGGTGTTTGGATGGAAACATGACAAAGTAAGTAGCAGTCTGCTCTCTAGTGGTGAAATGTTAGAACAATAACTTCTACCGCAGGTCCCACTGGATGTTCACATCTCATAATCATCTCATCCCTCCTGACTAACCCTGACCATGCTGTAAACAAGTTGTTGGTTATCAGTTATTTAAATTAGAACTTGATGAGGAGGTGAGCCACTTACCAATTGGATTGATATCGAAAAAGTGTACCGGGGTCCGGAGGATGGCATTAAACATGCTGTTGTGTAGGGTTTGGGCCGAGCTCACCAGGACATTAAAGAAGACCAAACTGCGAAGGAAGCCAAACACGACTGAAGTGGCTGTTAAACCTGACAAAAGCACAGGAAAAAGAAAATCCATCAGCATACCACAATGCTATCCTTGTGCCTGTTCCAAGGTCAGCTATGCATTTAAGGTGCCATTATTAAGCATGCTGTATGACACAAAAAAAGCTGATATATTCCACTTGAGCTTTTCCTTCAATTATGTATTTATGTCTTAAATGCTGATCTATCACTGTGAATACAAAGCCTGAAAGAGTGAAGAGGCTGGGAGTCACAGGGAGACAGTCAGAGCAATCCAGCAGCAGAGAACAAGAAAATCACTGCTATCTCCCTGTACAGCTGAGGCCCATGTACACATACACTGGGCCTTGAAGGCCTTGGGCCACAGCCAAAGAACTGTGGATCTGTTCATTGAATGGCTGGCGTATTCAAAGCCTCGGCGGTACACAAAAAGCAACGTGCGCTCAGTGATCTTCACCTGCGTAAACACCTAGGTACAGGTCAAGGTCCAGCTGCCGAGGGAAGCTGCCATTGAGGTGCGCTGTCACATTGATGTGCTTCTGTTCAGAGGCCCTGCAAATCAGCCACAAAAGAACCAAAAATCCACAAGGACAAATAAACACAACGAAGAAAGAAAGCTGCAACATGAATGCACTATACAAAACACATTCCTCCTTTCCTGAAGCACAAGGTCAGTTTCAACACGTGAAAGATAATGCTAAGAAAAACAGTTTGGTTCAGTCGTCTTCTATAACAGTTTTTCTCAATTGTTTACACACTAACACTAGTACTTGAGACACAATGCCCACAACCTGTAACTTGTGTACCAACCCTCTGAACCAATTACAAGCATTACATTTCCTGTTTTAAACTCAGGTTACACTCAGTTCTACACACAATTGAACAATGAACAAAATCTCTCGTGGAACACACTGCCCTTCAAAATGATACACATGGGCAATACACATGTTGCACATTTGTTCAATTAGGAATGAGATCTTTATCAATAAAAAGGGCCACAAGTGGGTTTCTTCTGTTCTGGATGCCAACATAGGAGAGAGAAGCATAGCAAGAGGAGTGAGAGTAAGAGGAGGAGGACAGGGAGGAGGAGGAGGAGGAGGAGGAGCAAGGAGAGCCATAATATCTGATGAGATTCTGACCTCTTTGGTGGTCTAGCACTAATGGAGGCTGTACAATCAGAGCAGGCTCACAGTAGCATCCATCGTTTGGACTTTCCAAAATGAGAATAGGTAAGAAATCTATTCATCTCATTACAGTTTTGTAGTACTGCATATCAATAAAGTACTCAGTGATTACTGTACTACAGTACTGCTAGTGGACTGTAGTACTGTAAATAGAAAGTATGTTTCATGTATGTATGAAATTAGAACAGTATTCGTACCTACACAGTATTTACAACATGGTTCTAGAAAATAACGCTTTTGTTCTGTATGTAGAACACTTTACACATCGAACATTTGTTGGGATGTATACAGTATTTTGGGGGAAAAAATATATATTTTACAACAGACATTTGTAGTAAGTGTAACACTGATAAAGTGTGTTCAATTCAGTGTTCAACTGGTTCTTAGAAATGTCTATTCATATGATGGTGTGTGTGTGAGAGTTTTGCCGTGTGTTTTTGGATTTGTGTATAGAGATCTGAGAATATGAGGTTTGCTTGCAGAAAATGTCTGTAAACAATTGAGAAAAACTGTAAATCATCAACCATTTCCAGTCTGAGAAAAAAACACCATGTTTGGCTTAAAAAACCTGCTATTCCCACTTTTTGCCAGCACTCATGTTTTTCACAGGAAGCAAAAGAAACAAAATCTCACCAGCAAGCAAGCCACCAGTCCTGTAGAACAAATGTAATCTGAACACACACACAAAAAAGATTAAATATTAAAATAATGTCACAAATAAACACTTATCACAGCTGTCAATCATTCAATGTAATGGAAAAATTCACTTGAGAGAAAAATTATGTGTTGTATTTTTCCAAAACTGCTTGAAAACACACACCAAATTAATTGAAGAAATTGACTCACATGTGCTAGGGCATTGAGTAAAATGAGGAGAAAGAGGACCAGGAAGTTGGCGCCTGCCCTGAAATACTTCACATACATACGCAGGCCGATGTTTCCTTCTGAGCGGCTTTCCTCCTCTGTCGGATGCACTACCTACAGATAGACACTGGTGTAAATGCATCATCCAGCAACACTTCAGATCAGGCTATAATGAGCAGCAGGGAAAAGATGAGTACCTTCTGCCCTCTAGTGGCTGGTAGAAAGCACAACAAGCCTTTTTCCTCAGTGAGATTGCTATACTCGAATGCTTAAAGATAAAAAACGCCTTTTATCAATTATAGTCAATATTTCAAATATACCTACCACTGCAAGTGGCTCTGTTCCCTCAAACACAGAGTACCGAGAGGAGGAGAGGGAGGACATAGAGGACATTGAGTTGTCAGAGAGCGTATGGGGGTAGCGGGAGACAGTCCCGGGGATGGGGGTCGTGCCTTGCTTCTCCTCCTCCTGGCCCTCCTCCTCCTTAAGCAGGGAAGTGAAGTCCAGTCCTGAGCCCTGCAACTCATTGTAGGTCCCTCGTGCCACCATCTGACCCTGACAATGACAGAAAAAGAGATGCAGTTAACAGCTCAAGAACTCTGTAAGTGGCATGTTATTTAAGCAGAGGAACATGTGCCCCTGACAGCTTTACCAATAAAAGGAACATGTATGGAAGTAATGGTCTCTGCAGTTTTCTATACACTTTTAAACTCTTACAAAAAGGCAAATTCTTCCTGACACACAAATTCATCAAATGTGTTGAGGCTTTTCACAGAATGTTCTTGGATGTCTCCCACCATGTTGGAAGAGGACAACAGTATTGTGGAAAATAGTCTTGGTTGATATATAAATTAGTGTCATGTTTATGGATATTATAACCATGCAACCATAAAGAAAGTAAAAGCATGCTTTTTCCAGTGTTTTACTTAAGCTAATGCTTATGCCACTGTGCAGAGAGTCGTCATGTGTTTCTTTGTTATTTTTTTACTGATCAAAGCCGTGGTAATAGCTGCTAATCAATATTATTATTCTATTTTATATCAACACTGACTAAAATGGCTATGTCTAGTTTAGAAGGGGTCGCTCGGAGTAACAAACCCAGAGAGAATATTTCTTTTTTTTCTTTCTTTTGTAAATAGAAAACTAATTTTCATTGTTTTAACTTTGCAAACTGCACATACAGTATATTGTATGGTTGAGGAGTTCATCAAGCCTGTAAGAGCAGCAAGCAGCTGTGTGTAATCACTGTGAATCTGGTGCCTTCACGTAACTACAAACAGTTGAAAGCAACCTTTAAGTCTACAGGGTTTGCAGGGTTTCTGAAGGGTTTGTTTACGGTGTTTGATACTCAAAAGATAGATTTTGGGTGTAGTATTGCTGTTATTGAGCTGGGAAATTCAGTGGAATTAGACATGGGCAGATGTGGCAGAGTTCTTCTTTACATGTAAACTCTTCTAAACACACATGAATATAGACACACATGCACACACACCTCCTTTAGGACAATAATTTGATCTGCAGCCTTCAGATACTGCAGTTGATGAGTAACCAGGATACGAGGCTTCTTCCTCAAAAGTCCACAAATACACCTGAAGAAAACAAATATTTTTATGCCAAAATGAAACAACAGCTTACATAGCAACATAATAAATAACATTTGTTTAACTGATATGTACTTTCAACTGGATTTCTCCATGGAAGGTTGGAAATGTTAGTAACAAGACTTACTCTTCAAAGAGGTGTCTTCCCACCTCAGCATCCACAGCACTGAGTGGGTCATCCAGCAAGTAGATATCTGCATCCCGATACACTGCTCTAAAAAATACACACACACACACACACACACACGCACACACACACACACACACACACACACACACAATAGGTTATCTCTGTCGCTGACATTAGAGTAAAAAGTGCATTACTGTATAGTTATCCAGCACACCTTGCTAAGCTGACCCTTGCCTTCTGTCCTCCACTGAGGTTGGCCCCTCTGTCCCCGACCATTGCTAGGTCACCACCTGGCAACAGGTCCATGTCCTGAACCGGGTCCAAATGAAACCCTTACCAGTCATTCACAGCGAAATTGGACCCACTACAAGCTAGATGTGTTAAACATTTTCTAATATACTACACAGTATGAATGAGCAGCTGAGCATGTGATAATCAAGAACGTGACTTGATGTGATTCTCACTCTCTTGAGGGCGCAGGCTCTCAGAACTCTATCATACTTCTGGGGGTTGAGCTCTTTGCCAAAAAGGATGTTGCTTCGAATCGTACCAGGTAAAATCCAGGGCTGCTGAGAAGTGTATGTCAGCTCTCCTTTGACCACGACCACACCACTTTCCTGACTCAGTTCTCCCAGGACAGCACTGAGGAGCGAGGACTGACGTGCACAAACACAGAACACAAATTCAGATTTAAAGAACAATTCTGACACTTCCCTGCAGAGAGTTAATGAATACTATTATACTGATATACTTATACTGATGAAAAAGATAGATACCGCTGGAACTTAAGCCAGGAGACAATTCACTTAGCCTAGCATAAAGACTTTTGGGTACAAAGAAACAGTTACAGCACATTTCCGTTTGTTTATGAGTTAAACAAACAACGTGCAACATTTAACGTTCAATGTTAATTTAATTTTAGAGGTTCTGGTGTATTTCTTGACTTGAGCCAGGCTAGCTGTTTCCCCCTGGTTCCAGTCTTTATGCTAAGCTAAGAGTCTTCCTTGCTCCATATTTACCACACAGACACGAGAGGGATATCAATATTCTCATCTAACTTTCAGTAAAAATGTGTAATAAGTATATTTCCCAAAAGACAATTACTTAATGGCATTTCAGTTAAGCAAAAATGAATGAAGAATGCATTCTTCTGTCTGCACACAAGCTAACTATCTAGCAGCTAGCTGCCCATTAGCTTCAACAAGAACTGCTAGCACTATCACCATGCAACAACAGGATTAATTTATGGTCAAATGAAGGAATGTTGGTATTTCCTACCCATCAAAATATTCTCAATTGTGTCAGTTAAATTTAATGGACCCAGTGTCATTTTATAAGGCAAAACCTCAACACTGACTCAACGCTATACTGCTGGTGAAAAATACAGTTCATTATATTATATTATTAACTTAACATCTCAGGTTTATAATCATGTGTGTGCATGACTATAAACCTGAGACCAGAGAACAGACCTGACCTTCCCAGCTCCAACAGGTCCAATTACTGCCAGCAGCTGCTCTGGCCTCACTGTGAAAGTCACGTTCTGTAAAGTTGGAGCCTCGAGCATCTGTAAGAAAGAGTAAATGAACTGAAACACCGCCATGTAGTATCTATTCAGTAAGTCTGTTAATGTCGGGTTCACTTATACAGCTCAAAATCACAAGTTCGTCCCTGAGGCTTCACAATGTAACCTTTGAGGGGTCTAAGGATTGCCGCATGCAATGTATAAATAGAAAGGAGAGACACCTTACCCACACCAATTCTCACCTTATCCCAGTAGCATAATAAATCCTGAATCTTCACCATGCAGTCCTTCTTGTCTGCTGCAGGAAGCCCCTGATGCTCAGGAGCAACTTCATCCAGCAGAAGAAATTTCTTTGAAGAAGAATCACATTCAGGGTTTCAGCTTCCATAGATAGTAATCAACACACACTGGTTATAAATATGGCCTGAATCTGCGGTGTATTTACTTGAATCCTTCTGATGCTGATGAGAGACTCGGAGACCTTCTCTATAGCAAAGGGAAAGAAGAGCGTGATGGTGAGTCTGACCGCCCCGTAGAGGGAAACAGCCATGAACACTCTGCTAGCTGTCAACGTGTTTCCTGTCAGTACGTAGACGCAGACGGTGATGAAGATGATGATCTTGCTGGCCACAAAGAAAGATGCCATGTTCAGGCCACGCAGGTAGGAACTTTTCATGATCTTGGAGATTTCCATTCTGTACAGTAACAAGACATGTTATCAGTAAATGCTGTTTAACATACATTATCATTTTTGACAGCATACAGGACCATTTGTTGTTCTTTCATTTTGTTAATTTACAAGAAAGGCAGGTTACAGGAGTTGTTAATGTTTTTTAACATTTCTCATTAATTTCTTTACTCACCTGTATGAAAAAACGGACACAACAGGATAACATTATCATACTGTCTACTACTTGTATCATAACTGTACCATTTCATCAGAAATTACAATAAATAGACATGAGGAGGAATTGCTGTACCTTCTGACCTCATCCACCAATGCAGCGAAAGGCTTCTCCCACCCGTACATCTTTATAACGCGGATCCCAGCGATGACTTCATTCATTGTGCGTATTCTGTCATCTGTTAACACTGCCGTTTCAGCCCTAAAAGAACAGACAGAAATAGCAGCAGTGGCACCAGTACAACACAAGTCAGAAACCTTTCACAAGTAGAGAAAACTGTTATCTATATCTGATACATCTGGCGAATGACTTACAAACCTGAGGCTCGAAAACAAGTGTCCGAACATGGTCTGTACTGGCATCAGGATGAAGAAGACAGCCATTCCCGCAAGGCATGATGGGCCAATCGCATACATCAACAATACTATAACAGTTGCTGCTTGTAGAGGCCCAATCCACAAAAAGTGCAAATATAATGTTACCTGTAAGGAAACAATGAAGAGGAAAGAATAACTGAGGTATGGTCTGTATTATTGAGTATGTCACATATAAAATATCAACTTAAATATATAAACATAGATAATTACCTCATCAAACTTGTTGACATCATTGGATAAAAGGTTTACAATTTGTCCTGTGGTAGTTTTGGCCAAAGCTTTGCTGTTAAGACAAAGAGCCTTTGCAGAACAAAGGTGTTAAATCAAGTCCTACAAACCACAGGAATATGACAGAGGATGATATTTATACATAGATGTCTCATACTGACTGACCTTCTGGTAGATCATGTGACACATGGCCACGCGAATCTTCATGCCCGCTCGCTGGACATGGTAGAAATAGAGATGATGAAGGACGGCCAGGCAAATGGTTGACAGGGAGATGCCTGCAGCATAGCTGTAGGCCTCATAGACTGCCTCTGTGTCTGTGGGGTCATAACTCTCAAAGTACTCAATTATCTTCCCAAGCAGCACTGGCTGAATGACTTTGATGACTTCCTGATGGAAAATGAGATGTAAAGCACATATGTGGGTGTGCAGCATTAAAACAAAACTTAATTGTTAATGCAGCATTGTTCTCTGGAGATGTTTGGTTTCACTGTACCTCTATAAAGATGTATATTCCAATGAGTGAGTATGATCTCCAGTAGCACTGAACAAGAACTTTGGTAAGTCTGGGTGGGCGCAGATCTTTTGCTGCCTGTCGAACCTCTCTGTTCCAGTACCTTGGAAAAGAGAAAAGACAAGCAAAGGTTACTCCCAGTCAGTAATCTATAATTAAGCAATGATTCTCACAATAATGCACTGATGCACTACTGAATGTTTCCCGGAAGAAATCACAGGAAGAATTCAATTCCACATATGTTATGTAGAATGATCCATTATAAGCAGTTTACAGATTTTAGCATGTGGCTGTCTACAATACATACACGTTTCTACACGATAGAGTGTTTACTGAGGTAGTTATCTGTAGCATTGCATCATAATGATAAAATAATAACAAGATTCTATTTTGGGCTTTTGCATTGGATTGAATTTTAATTGGATATGAATTATAAAGACAGAGCGTTGCTTTGTTGCTCAGCTCTCTCTTCACAGCCACCGTTAAATACAAACCCCACATTACTGCAGCTGCAGTATCTAACTATTGGTTTGTGCCATTCAAGGCATTGATCACCCCTCAACTAGACAGTGCAGGCCACCTCTTTCTGGAAGAGAACCCTCGGACGAAGGAGGTGCTGACATTTTCCCCATATCACAGTAATTGTAAATTGCTCCAGTGTGTAGTAGCGATTATAATTCAGTCAAGCCAGAAGAAAGTGTCATCTGCCAGCAGCAGAGATGGCCATAATGTCACTAAACTGGGCACCCAAGCTGTGCCTTAATATCCTGTCCTAGAAAATCACTAACAGGAGTGGGACTAAGGTATCTTTATCTTAGAGTCCAGTACTCACTGTGAAAAAAAAGCTTGCCTTTATGCCAAGCAAGAAAACTAAGCTCTTAACTCTCAGTGGCAGCCCCCACTAGAGGTAGTGGGATTAGTGTGAGGGGAGGAGCCTGCTCTCATGAGATACTGTCTATATATAGGTGGGCTCACCTCCAAGCTCAAAGTCAGCTCTGACACCAAACTCCCCTCAAAAAGGGGGTGGTCTGTCCCCTATTTAGAAAATGTCCCCTATTTAGAAAATGCTGAAAGGTGCCAGGCAGTGATGGGAACATCCACAAGTCTCTGGTTGGCTACTACACACTTGGATTTTCCCAGTGGACAATATAACAGTTGCTTATTATGAGAATAAAGCTCTGACTGTTGTTTGCATATAGTAGTTTTGGTGGTTTTGAGCACTAGGCTGTTGCTGAAATGGTGGATCGGGTCTTGGAGAGTTCCCAAACCTACCATGTACTATTATCATTCAGGGGGACTTCAATGGCAATGACTTTAACCCTTGAAGTTGCATGGATGTCAAGAATAAGAATGGCCTTTCTGATCTAAACCCGAGCAGTGTGGTGGTGGACATTTTTCACAACTGGGAATCATGGAAGCAGATGCCAGAAGGAGCTGTGACCAGAAGGTGATTTGTGTCTTTCCTCTTAAAATACGAAGAACCTGAGAGCAGTGATCGATAGTAAGGGGGGGGGGCAAAAAAACTAAAGAGGTCTTAAGGGCGTTCAACTCTGCTCCTGACTGGGGTTGAATTTCTGTAAAATACATAACAGATTACTGTGGCATCTGAGACTCCTGGAATTTAACCTATTTATAGTATTAGTGACTTTGAGCTGTGGGAGACTCTCTGTAAGTAAGCCTTTACCAATACGTTATTCAGTGTCTTACCATTGCAGCTCCTCCCCGAGTCTATCTGATGCATCCTCTGGGAGAACGTCATACATGTCATCTTCCTGCAACTTCCTCTTGTACCCAATTCTGAACAAGGGATTCAGCCAGCTAGAGAGAAACCATATGAAAGTATGTTCAGTAGTTGAAAAACACCTATTGAAATTATTGTTGTATCTCCAAAATGTCAACTTCTAAGAAACTATGAAAACCTTGTTTTGGCTTAATGACAAAGCATGAAAGCCACAACATAGACGGCAATGTGCTGGCCCACCTGTAACTTGTGATTTGCAACATTTAAATACCACGATTTAAATGAAAGGGTCCATTCTTCAGAGTAGTCCGTTTATTTTTCCTACTGTAGCAAACTTCCAAAACTTGTTTAAGTAAAAGTTTTAATACTTGTTGGAGCACTTCTACTTTTACTTCACTATTGAAACAATAGTAACCTACTTTTTTCGGCACTCTGTATACATGAGCAGCAGCATGCCACTCTAGAAGTAGGCTGCACAACTCTTACTGAACTTGTACCACAGAGCCTGAGCCCTCCCCTCCATGTGGCAACACTGTGGTTTATGTTGATGTATGGACGGATGCTCCTGCAGCTACCTGCTATCACCTCACAGGGGGGCAGCCTGTCTGGAGTGACCACGAACTGTCAAACAAGAGAGCTCTCCGTTCAATTCATGTCAAACACGGCTGTCACTGTGAGGCCGGTTTTCTTACCAGAAGAAAATCTTGGAGAGAAGATTAGCTGAAGCCGACGGATTATCCTTCGCCTCCTTCCGCAGAGGCTCCATGCCCCCCGACAGTAAAAGCGGCCTGAGGACTTTCTCCGCGGGCTGTGTGGCAGAGGGATATCGACAAAGACTCAGCGCAGGAAACACTGAGAGAAAAGCTGCTGTAAACTCCAACGTCTGTCAATACCACACCTTCCGACATTCAGGATGGGATTACTTCAGGAGACGCACTGCCAATTTGGCAGGTGAGCTCGGCGCTGCGTAACCCCGCCCACCGCCTGGGGATTGGCTGACAGAAGTCTCCATCACTTTCCCAAACTTCCTCATGTCATGAACTCCATCCTTTCTTACCCAAACAAACTCAGTCAAACGCTGGTGTTTTTTATTTACTAGTTAGATCCTTTACTTGAAGTAAAAAACACTACTACACTTTCACCACAGTAAACGTAGAAGTATTATCACGAAAATGTATTTAAGTATCAAAAATAAAAGTTCTCTTGCAGAATAGATCCTAGTGTTTTATAATAACAACAGAGACGAAAGCATCTAATAATAATTTATAATACATTATATTATGCGAGATATGTTATTGAATTTGTTACATTCACCTGTAAGTCACAACTGCTGAGGGGTAATTTATTGCTCATCATATCTGCCGTCAATTTTCCCTTAATAATTCAATTATTAGTTTGACCTATATTCATAAATCAAAATGTACATAAATAAACATCCCATGTTTGTATAGACAACTTGATGGTTACTTGAAGAAAGGACAGCCTTTCCTTTCTTTTGAAATGTCACTAAACTTCAAGCTGAGCTGATCCAAGTTTCACCATCAAGTCCATTAAAAGACCTAAGACAGTTTTCCTCTGTAGCTAACTTCCACTTGTGGAGCAGAGAAAGTAATCACATACTTCATCGTTGACAGTACAGACTGTAGTTTATCCTGTGAACAATTTATAGATAATTTCATAGTTTGGATCTGATTGTCTACAGATTGTCTCATTTTAATTCTGTTGTGAAAGGACTTCCTCAGGGCTTCAGTTAGTTATATGTCACCTGCCATACGGACACGTATTAATATTCAACAGAAGCCACAGAGGAAGATGTAATACATATCTCTTTATTTTTCAAAGAAAGAATAAAGTGGCACCCACAGGAGAGTTATTTTTGACGACCTGCCTGTACAGCTGTTATATTGTGTTTCCATAAAAAATCAAGGAACCCCACTCAGACTTTAACTGTTTTAGCATAATTTTATGTATGTGTAACGCACTGAATCCCACTTCCACTTGTTTTTTTTTATGTTTATTTGTTCTAAAAAATATATACTTCATGTACTCCCTCAGCCCCAAGATATTTTCTGTGTTACACAAACAGTAAATAATGATGAATTTGTATTAGCTCAAATCAGAATGCAAAAAGTCAACAACTGGCAGATTTGCAATCTTTCTGACAAGGCCTTTTCAGTAACAAGTTCCCATAAAACTTTATTCAGGTTCACAGCTAAACAAGATCTGATTCCACCATCTCTTTTTTACGTGGCTCCATTTTGTGTAAATGTACCACGTTCTTCTTCTAATTGAAATGAAAACTGATGAAAACACACTCTCAGGGGTGAGATCAGTGAACATGAAAAACAAAATACATGTTCACATATGAGCTGGCAATCATTAGTCATTCAGTTGCTAAATATTGTGTGCAGAAATAGATGAACCAGTAGCTGGACTTTGTCACATTTCTTCTTGTTTTTAAGATTACTGATTACTCCTTTATTCTTTTTTATGTTAATATGATACTTGGCCTTATTTTTAGTCCAAAACAAGGACACACAAAAGGAGCATTTCAAATACTGCTTGCCAAAATTGAATGACTAACTGCTTCCTTTCCTATTTCACTTTTAGACACCTGTGTCCATCTGTCGCCACTAGAGACGCAAGCAAGATCCTATCTGTAAATCATCTCTATGAAACACATGTCCACAGTGTAATTTACCCGCCTGGAGCGATTTTGTTTCTTCTCATTTTCTTGAATCTTCTAAAAGACTGTATACATTTCTTAAATCTTCAAATGTCAGGCTTGCAGATTCTGGCTTTTCTCAGCGGGTTGGCTGGGCTGGGCGCCACTATTGGTGCCACAGTGTCCAATGAATGGAGGGCCACCAGCCGGGCATCCTCGGTCATCACAGCGACCTGGGTGCTCCAGGGTCTCTGGAACAACTGTGCTGGAAATGCCATCGGAGCTCTGCACTGCAGACCACATCATACTATCCTTCAGCTGGAAGGTAAGCTAACAGGGTCAGTGGTTTCACAGCGACCACATGCAGTGTTTGTATGTTTTCACACTACTGCATGACGCGTTTGTCTCTGTGAACCACTTTCACAGTCAAACACTGAGTAAATGATAACGGAAGCACATCTAGTGTGTGAACATAGCCTACATACTAACTTATGGGAAGGTACTGTATGTACACTCTGGAGGTGCTTCATGAGGGGTTCCTAATGTGTAATAACACAGTGTAACCCAAATATTGTTCACCGCAGAAACAAATGTATTACTTTGGTTTCAAAAGCATGCACTTGTGTATCAAGAACCATTATTCAAAGTCAAACATAGCAGAGTTAATTCAGTGCATACTTTGTGCATATATGTTCAGGCGTAGCAGATACTCAAACACTGGTTCCTATAGTACAAGTTACCACTTTTCCAATGTGTTTAATACATAAAGTAGTCTTTGAAAATGCTATTGAAGGGTAACAGGAAGTAAAATGTGATAAAAAGAAGTCAATTTTATGTGACATGTTTTCAAAGAAATCTTTACTAAAGGTTCGTCATTAAGTGTCTCTCACAGAGGATACAGTCAGACAGCGTTTTGTCAATTTGTCAGTGAAACAATCAGATTATTTCTGTTTTACCCAGATTTCAATCTTGTGGGGTCTCAGATTGATTATGAAATTTTCATTGTCTTTTACATTGCTGATAAAATCGCAGATATTGTTTCCGATGTATAACAAAAATGAAATGATCACTTAACGTTGAATGTGCTCACGTGTTGACAGTAGCAAATGTGTAATCCTTTGTTGGGAATGTCAAACTGAGAGTGTCTGAGTCACAGAAAGACAGGAAGAGAGGAAAAAAACAAAGACATGTTGGAGGCAGTAACAAACCAACATTTCAATCCATTTACGTATCATCGTTGCATTATTTACTTAATATTGAAATAATTTTGCTCTTGTTGTCTATAATTAGATATTATTGGATATGGACAATGTGCCGACTAGTAATATTTATTTGTTTATAATTATCTGTCTGGTTGTCTGGACTTAGATGTTGTCGTCACTAACTCATGTTATTTTCTTTTCTTTTCTGGTCATTTGTACCATTTACTAAACATATCCCTCCACACTCTCAACAGTGTTTAAAAACAGAATAGGAAAATAAATTACAAATCATTTAATTTCTCTATAAATTCATCCAATTCAGGAACATGTTGTAATATGTTATATATTTAAAAAGAATAACATATTTTCAAAAAAGAACTTGAAGTGCTTTGAGATTCTCAGCTCCATCTGATGGTGGCAGCAGTGTGATGACAGAAACGTTATCTACTGTGTGTATATCCACCAGATGGGGCTCTAATTCACGTTATAAAAGCTTAATGAATTCCCTGTTTGGGTGTGATTTACCTCTGTGACACCCCAAACATCTATTTATTATTCCTTTTCAAAATTAATTAACACATTTCTTTGCAATGTAACAGAAAGTTAGTTTACTTGCTGAGACACCTAAGTGAGTGACACACTGTCAATAAGTTATCTAAATCTGGCTATTTTAGGTGTACGAGGAAGTTAGTGTCTCAAGTCAGTTTTCTTAACTCACAAATGTATACAGAGAGTGGAAAAAATGTGACGTTTGTGAAGCTTGACGTAATTTTTTTGTTGCGGTGTTGTCCCCATCATCTCCGACTGTGAGTCATCGTGACGTGTACTGGGTGAGAGGGTGGAAGACGTTATAATAGACCATTGGCCACTTGTTGATCTTTAGGGCCAAACTCCTCCCTACAGAATATAACAGTCCACAACACATTAACTATCAATCACAGCCATATCCATTGAACTTGCTGGTGCGGAGCCTAGCTACATTTTCAACAAGCCTTACCAGCCGGGGAACCATTAATCAATTTTAGGTCTCACCAACCTAATTGGCCGTCACACAGTCCTCCCTGCAGTATGAGCAGCATGTTTCAGGAGATCTTGGCCTTCATTTTATCCACTTCGGGGTGGGTGCTGGTGTCGTCCACCTTGCCGACGGACTACTGGAAGGTGTCTTCACTTGATGGAACGGTCATCACCACAGCTACCTACTGGTCCAATCTGTGGAAGACATGTGTCACTGATTCAACTGGAGTCTCCAACTGCAAAGACTTTCCCTCGATGCTGGCACTGGATGGTCAGCTCTTTTGTCCCTTCTTAGTGGTTTTTTTTAGCCTTTGACTGTGTTTTTAAGGGTTTGGTCAGTCATGTCAAACTTATTTTCTGTTTTCTGTTTGGTTTTCAGTTAAAGAGCACATGTTAATGCCTGAAAGTGTTGTTGTAATTTCTCTTTTAGCCTGCTTTTCTATGTTTAGACTAGAGCTGATTCTTCTTCAGTGCCTTCTAAGTGTTCAACCTCAGCTTCTTCTCTCTCTAAATTATGCTGGAAAATTCAAGTTGAAGCTCATTGCTACTCAGGACTAATAGATATCTTAAAGCCTAATGCTAGTCTTCAAGAAACAACTCATTTACCTCCCAATATGTCAATGTTTAGCCTTAGTTCTTGGAGCTTGAAAGCTATAAAAGAGATTTACTGGGGCCCTCAGGCAGTTTCTCCCACGGCTGACTAGTTTCAGGGGTTAACTACCAAGGTAATATTTGCCTCAAAATCCCATCTGAACGGGAAGTTTCATACCAAGACAGCCACCACACTACCACCTGAGAACAATTGTGGTCACTCGTGACAAATTGTATTTCTTGCTTTATGTGTAAATTGGTCACAAGGTCAATAACTTATTGACCTTGCAGTGTGCTGATGTGAGAGTGCATGGACTGCCAAACCACAGAATGGAGCCAGAGAACATAACACTTTTTTGATTGCATATAAAGTTGACCTCTATTTTATGTTTGCAGGCTACATCCAAGCATGCCGGGGATTGATGATTGCAGCAGTCTGTCTGGGTTTTTTTGGTTCTATATTTGCCCTTGTTGGAATGAAATGCACCAAAATCGGAGGAACTGACAAAAACAAAGCCGGGATCGCCTGCTTTGCTGGTGTAAATTTCCTTCTTAGTGGTAAGTACAGTACTCTCTGTGTAATTATCTGTGTGATTATAATAGTTACACAGATAATTAGATTCCCTTTTTTCTTGTTCTTCTCAGGCCTCTGCTCACTCTCAGCGTGCTCCCTCTATGCACATCGGATAACATCAGAGTTTTTTGACCCAATGTTTGTGGCACAGAAGTAAGAACCGTGTGGCTGTATAGTGTTTTAAAGTAGCTCAACCAATTAATAAAAATGACTATTAAGTATTTGTCTTTGTCCATAGGTATGAATTGGGAGCTGCTCTCTTTATCGGCTGGGCAGGCTCCATCCTCTGCATCCTCGGAGGCAGCATGCTCTGCTTCTCCATAGCAGGTTCTTTTACCAAAAGGTTCGACTGAGTAACACATACTATGATATACAGAAGATACATATTGTAAACAGGCCAGCCTGCTGTGTGAATTAATTTTGTTGAGTCGTGTATGTGTTTGATTTGTGAAGATGAACATGTGTTCTGTCTCTTTACAGCCACAGTCAGACAAACTATATCTACAAAGGTGCTGCCTCACATTCTCATATCTCCTCCCACCCGAGAGGGCAGGCTGTAAACCAGAGGCCACCTCCAGACTACAGCAACTCCTCCAGGATGCAGCACTTTGATAAGAATGCATATGTGTGAGGGATGTGAATATAAAACACTTTTAGTCTGAGCCACTGGCGAGTCTTAAAAGATATACTGTATACTAATTCTAAAAGATACAGCAAACAGTGTGGAACTTGGTGGTTTTCTGTCTGACAGCAGCAGAATTTGTTGATATTGATCTGTGGCTCACCAGGAATTTACATGTTTCTTCCAGCAGTACCGATTTAGAGTTGTATGATACAGTTTACTCTCTGATCTTGGGGTTTTACATATACAGCAGGAAACTTCTTCAGTTCCACATATAACTGTGCTTGTGGGATCGTAGGATTATTATAATTAAACAGCAAAATGGGCCTTTCTAATCTAATTTTGCACCATTTTGTATTTTGTTTTAGATGTCAGTGTGTACTATTTTGTACATTTCATTTGCTGGTTGTATCTTTAACTGTCAGTAACCTGCACATGTTGTTATGACAATGTTTAAAACTGTGTCAAACACAGATGCTCTTGTTTTCCACGACATAACCTTTAACTATGATTTTGTAATAAGCAAACTTGAAGAAGGTCAAAACAGGGCTACATCTTGTCATTGTGTGGCAAATGATGACAAGGCTCCGCTTTTTTTAGCAGAGTATATGACCAGAAATAAAACAGATTTTAAAAAAAAATATAAAACTGAGAAATTCATCTGACTATTTTGTGTTTAGCTTGTTTTGTCAGTATCATATCTGCTCCTCAGGGATAACAGCAGGTCAGAAGAGGGCAGCAGTGTTATGTTCACTTAAGAAACTCAGTGAGAGTGAGCCTTTTCACTTTATTGGTATTTTATCCTAATAATATATTAGTGTGTTAGACAAAAATAATCAAACATTTTCAGGTGGTTACAAGCCTGGGCTTTTTTCTTTTTTTTTTACTGTAAATACATATTAAATGTATTATTGCTACATACTAGTGGATACAAAAGGGTTATAAACCTGAAAAGGAAGCTAGAGGTGGTGTGGGTGGCACACTCCAGAAAGTTTACAGTAAACATCTCACACAAATGTGCAGAGCCCTCATCAACACTAGTGGCACAAGGCACAGACACAGTCATCTTGTCCTGAGTGGACGTTGTCAGTGTGTTTTGTGCTTCGACCCAACTGAGTGGATGTTTCTTGGTTTCATTTAGTGGTTTCAGAAATGAGTAAACGTCTGATCCAAATATACGGCTTCTTGATTTCATCGCTGGGATGGCTGTTTATTCTGTGCACCATGGCCATGGACTATTGGAGGATCACCCAATTAGGAGGACAAGGAGGCTCCTTTATCATCAAAGTAGCCTGGTACTGGTCCAACCTGTGGAAGGATTGTTTCACTGACTCCACAGCTGTCACCAACTGTAGAGACTTCCCCGTGCTCTGGAGTGTCACCCGTAAGTTGAATATACCTTGGCAATGATGTCTCAATACTGTAAGCCTTTCACTCTGAATGAACAGAAAGATTTGTAGTACTGTAATTCATAAGTGTTCACAGTGACACTGAGTTTATACCAGGGCTTGAAGTGAGACTATGTGACCTTAGAAAGAAGAAATAACATAATATTTGTCTTTGAAATGATAAGATGATGCCTCCTTGTTAGTTTCACACTCAGAGGTTTGGCCACTGCAGCCTTACTTGGTCTGGTGTGACCAGTAGCTTTTGGTTGCTAATGTTAGCTAAAATAGGTATATATTGCTCTGTAAATAAAATGACTGGGCCACTTTTGATTCTTCTCCATTTATAACATTATCCCATTATTGTACTTCTTGTAGCCACAGTGGCCGCTGTTGAGGAAAAGTCACATAAACTCACTTTAAGTTGCCAGGGTGAATACAATAAAATTAACATCTTAAAATGTTGAGATTCAAGATTTAAAATTCACTACTTTATTGCCATTTCAACATAGTAGATAGGAATTTGGCTTGGGTGAGCTCACGCAAAACAAAAACAACAACCCTAACCCTAACACCTCACATACAGTGGCCACCTCAGGACATAAAAGCAAATTAAGTAATAATAAATAATTAAAACAAGCATTCCCATGAGGATGCTATCATGTCCTTACAGTGTCTCACAGGCAGGAATAATAACAGCACATGATTTAGGAGTTAACGGCCTCTGGGTAGGTGCTGTTGCAGAGCCTAGCTGTCCTGGTTCTAATACTTTTCAGTCTTTCAAAGAGAGGGAGGACGTTAAAACAATGCTTTGATGGGTGAGAGGAGTTATGAGTAATATTGTGTCCCTTTTTTCTGCAGTCTAATGGTGTAGATTTCAGCAAGGAATGGTAGCTCCTTAAATCTTTGCTACAGCTTTGTCAGCCTCAGTCTAAGGCTTCAGGTATAGTTACTGTGCTATTAAGGTATTCCACTCTGAATGTGAAGTCCTGTGGTTCAACAAGTTGAGCATAGCAGAGCAATGCATGAGTGCTCTCAGTGACATTGAGTTTACACCAGAGCTTTCTCTGTGTGCACACAGTAAAAGGGTGGACACAATAAAAAAAAAAAAGCTTGTTGATTAAACTGACTATAATAATTTTTGAAGCTGTACTTTACATTTATGTGTTGGATCGCATTAGATTGTAAGGTGCAACTTTTATTTTGCCACCCCAACATCAAAGGTTACAATTCAGCTGAATTAAACCCTGGCTGAAAAAGTCTCAGCAAAACTGACACAATTACATTGCAATTGCAAAGATAGTATTTAGAATTTGGTTTAGTTGGACTTTTATTGTACAAGTGTTCACATTATTGTGTCTACTACCTCTAGCGAATATAAGGAGCTTTGGATATCATCCCAAGAGATTTGACTTCATACTCATGTCAGCTTCTTCTCTCTCTGACAGAAATTGAACACTGACCAAGATATTGAACTTTTTCTGCTTTCTTTCTCTCTGTTTCTCAAAGCTTTCGTTCAGGGAGTACGAGGACTGCTAATGTGCGGGCTAACTCTTGGATTCTTCGGTGTAGTGCTTTGCTTTGCTGGGATGGAGTGCACTTTTATTGGTGGAGCTGATAAAACCAAGGACAAAATGCTTCTTGCCGGAGCAGTGTTTCATTGTGCTGGAGGTGAGTACAGAACATGCATGCGTTTGTCTCTGTAAATGACAGAAATGTTTTGCCCTCATTATTTCTTGGTATCAACAAAACCTCTGCACACAGGTGTGGCAGATATTTCGGGCTACTGCTTATACATCAACAGGATTGCCAGAACATCCTTTGCTGAAAGTTTAGGGCCAGGAATCTTACGGTACTTTTTGTCACACTGATCACCATGTTACACAGTAAAACTTTAGGTCTTTGATCTGATGTATTTACAGCATGTGCATTGTATCATGACTTTTTTATTACATTTGAACTAATTCCAGGTATGACCTAGGACCTCCCATATTTCTAGGATTGGTTGGATGTTTTTTCATTCTTTTAGGGGCTGTGCTTTACACTGTGACAGTCTACCGGGTAATCTGCCCTGAAAGGTATTTGAATTCATCCGTCTTCACCCTTTTCCCTGTGACTGCTGAGTTCATAGCACATTATTAACTTTGTTGTGGGTTTTGTTTTGGTCTTACAGCAAAGTGGTATATGCCTATGGAGGAGGCACATACATGTCCCCTCGCTCCAGAGGAAGAGTTCTGTACAGCGGATACTACAAACCCTCCAGGCAGTACGGATCTTATATGGGATCAGGACGATCCAGCAGCTCCAAGATCTCGAAGCTCTCTCAGACAACACCGACAAAAATGTCAGAAAGAGATGCATTTGTGTAGTAGCTCAAAGCTACGTAGTTTTAGCAGCTCCAAATCTGATTAACTAATAATCAGCATATCTCATATTTTAGCTAGGATGGAAAAATTTAGCTTTCTCTTCACTGCATCATATGTACAATTGTAATTTTGTTGTTGTTGTTGTTGTTGTTGTTGTTATTGTTGTTGTTGTTGTTGTTGTTGTTGTTTTCATGCTCTTGTCATGTTTTGTTTTGGTGAAAACCAGTCCTACTCTGTATGTATAAGATACACTGTCTTGTGTTTACTCATCACTTGTTATTTAACCAAAGCACATATTACAATTAAGAATTGATGTATAATGTTCAATTAAAGAAACGTTTTACTTATAATGGGTGTTGTGTCTATCAACATTCAACAATTATTTTCTTCAATGAATATAGTGTATTACTTATTATATTATTATTCATGACAGTCCTTATTTTGCCATGACAGTTATTTTGCACCAGTGTAGCCTCAGTTCAGTCCTTGTACACAAATATATTATTCTTCTGTCAACATCATCAATGTGTAACATTTATATATCTATATTTATAAATCTTTTGTCATTCAAGGATGTGATAAGCCTTTTCTGAGTTTTAGACTTTGACACACCATCTGAAGTAAGAGCTAAATGGTACACAAAACTGAACCCATGCTGGTAGGCTCATGTGTGCCATACCAACAACAAACACATTACCAAAGTGACCTTCACAACACAGCGGGATTGCAGTTCAAGGCAAAACATGTGATGATGTACACAAACCACGTTCGGCCTCTTGTGTGTCTGTGTTTAAGTGTGTGTTTCCATTTTGAGGAGAGGCAGCTCTGGACGCTCAGGTGTCCTGCAGTTTGTGTTCTGGAGCTGTGTTGCCGTTGCTTGGATTTGCCTTTCTATCCGTCTGGAGGCTCAACTTCGAGGCAAGCATGAGTTACAGGACTGTGGTGATGTACATGGAGATCGGCTGCTTTGTGCTGTGTGTATCTGGATGGATCCTGGTCTGTTCCACCATGCCCACAGAGATCTGGACTTGGTCTGAGGTAGACAGCATAGTCCTGACCACTTCAAACTACTTCTCCAACCTGTGGAAGGATTGTATATCGGATTCAACTGGAGTGTCTGACTGCAAGGGAATTCCATCAATGCTTGCACTGAACTGTTAGTAAAATGATGACTATTAAAAACAAGATACTCTGTCTTCCCAACTGCATTTTTAATGTCACTTAACGTTGATTTGTTGTTCTTGGACAGGGGACATTCACATGTGCCGTGCTCTCATCATCATCGCTATCATCCTGGCTTTCTTTGGATCAATTCTGGTCTTAGTGGGAATGAAGTGCACTAAGATTGGGGGATCAGAGATTGCTAATGCAAGAGTAACCTTTGCTGGGGGGATGAACTACCTTATCGGAGGTACGACGTTGCACTGAGAGTTATTTCAAAGAAGTCACATTGCTATATGATTAATCTTAAAATGAATATGTGCCTTTTGTCTCAGGGATGTGTTCTATGATTGCTTTCTCCTATTATGGAAACAAAATTAGAGCAGAATTTCAAGACTCCAACTTCAAAGCTCAGAAGTACGTACAATGTTTTAAGTGACAAACTCGTCTTATTTCATGCATCAATTTATCAGATGATGAAGGAAGAACTGTACATTTATGCATTGTTCTTGTATTTTTTGTCAGGTTTGAAATAGGCGTTGGTGTCTTTATTGGCTGGGGAGGATCCACCTTACTTGTTGTTGGAGGCCTTATTTACAGTATCTTTGCAGGGAGGGAAGCTTGCCACTCAAAGTAAAATTACACTACTGTATCACTGATTTTTTTCCCCAGCCTCTACCATCAGAAAAAAATAACAATCCATTTCTTGAATCTAAATCTCACAGGTCAAAAAGATTCCCCACCTACCAGTTCCCTGGTGATTACACAGTTGTCCCGACAAAAAGGAGCATTGTGTCTTCGGCTCGTACTGAGATCAGTGAGAGCAAAAAATCAAGGAGCAGCGGTGGCAGCAGAGTCAGCAGCATCTCCGGGATCACCAGTAGCACCAAGACGTCAGCTACAAATACATATGTGTGACCTCTTTTCAAACGTGGAACATATTCTGTGTTTCTGTCCTCTGTGTAAAATCTGTGTGGCTATATTTTCAGACTTATTTTACATTCTCAGCAGACATTTTGAAATTTTGTAGGGAAAGCACAGGTGTTACTAATAACATTAACAATGGCTCTGTTCCATTCAAGTGTCCCAGTAAAGCATGACAGTGTTACAGTGAGCCTGCATGCACAATGCCAGGACCCTAAAACTGGAGCAGCTAAATGGAAATCAGCCATCATTAATTATTCACACCTGTGAAATTAAAAGGCATCATGGCATGAATGATAACAAGATGATGCAATGAAATCATGCAAAAGATCACTTATAAGGAAACAAAACGTGTTTATTAGTTATTTAGATGCTTTGTTGTTGTTGTTGTCGCCATGAATACTGTTTGGAATGCTATTATTTTGTCTGACATATCTTTATATCTCATGCTTTCTTGTTTGAGGAAAATTATTGAACCATATATAGAAATGTAGATAGAACTATCTATACATAAACACAGAACTAACAATGCCAGGACTTTATGTTGATTTACTATGTTAGCCATGCAATATACTTAAATGCTTACTAAAGGTTGCATGCTTTCATTTAACACTGTCAGATGTTTTTGAAATTTGCAATAAAACAACATTTTGATATTGATTCATAACAGAAAGAATGGATGAGTCACTGCCAAAAAAGGATTCTCACACCACAGTTATGAGATGAGTGTTTCACTGTAACTGTAATCCTCCCTAATTGTACAAAGTCTTACAGCAGACATTCATGGGACTGATTCGTATTGGATGAGGATATGTGGTCTCATGAAATGGTTTCCAAATTGTATAAGCCTCTAGCAAAGTCACATTAGACCACAAAGCTCAATTTGTCCCTAGGAAATCTTTAAATGTTCTGAAAATTAAGAACACAACTGATAAATATTGACTTAAAGTCTACAGAAATAGTATAAACAGGCTGCTTTAAGTCACATTTGAAGAGAAAATAGTGCAATAATACATTTACTCAAGTAGAGTTTTGAACTACTTGCACTTTACTTGAATATTTCCATTTTAAGTTACTTTATACTTCTATTTCATTACATTTCAGAGAAAAATATTATACTTTCTACTTCACTATATTTACCTGACAGCTGGAGTTACTTTGCAGATGAGGATATTACATACAAAACACATGTTCAGTTCATATGTGTGCAATGTTATAGATAAAACTACCCAAAAGCGTACTACAACATTATAATACTCAATAATAATCATCCAAATTATATATGTGCATTTCATTGCTAAGATTTCTGAATGTAGGACCTTTACTTGTAAAGGAGTATTTTTACACTGTCGAGTTGCTATTTATACTTAAGTAAATCATATATACAGTAGACCTATGTATTTCCATTTGACAGTAGAATGATATCTTACTGCTACTGTATTCTTGCCAAAGTAACATTTTGATGGCAGGACCTTTTGTGGTAAGGATTGTACTACTTTTTCCACCACACACTCTCTCTGTCTCTCTCTCTCTCTCTCTCTCTCTCTCACACACACACACACACACACACACGCACACGCGCGCGCACACTCACGGCCTTGTGCTGCCGTGGCTCCTCTCTGTTGAGCCAACAGAGGTGGGCGGGGTTTTCCTAACAGTTCAGCCAATCACAGTCACCCACGACCGGTCGGTTGAGTGCGCTGCTCGGCTGTGACTGGGAAAAGAGAAGCAATGCTGACTGGCAGTCAACACATGGGACTGTTGAGAATTAAGTGAAACGTTAGTTAAAATAACATCGGCTGAAGTTTGTGGGACATAACGAGATAGGACCTGTCTGATGCAAAGCTAACCATGGTTTCCATCGACCATGTCGCTCACAAAATTCTGACTTACATCCCGTATGTTCTTGTTTTGATTGATATGAGATATGAAGGTAAGAAGCTGGCAGTACTTTACCAGGCAAGCTAACGATATCTACTAGCTATTAAACGTTGCCATTAATAAAGTTAGAACTGTGACCATGGTCCAGATAGCCTGCTTTTAGTCAAAGTAACGTTGTATCGCTAATGTCAATGATAACGTTAGCTGGCATTGAACTGTTGGCTAACGTTAAGCTAGCTAATCAGTTATATCGAGTCAAAACATTTTATTCATTATTAGTTTAGCTTATTAGTTAAAGTAACCAGTTTGTTTGAGCCTGCAGGTGATTAAAAAACGCTTGGTGACTGTGGTTTAGTGTCGTTTACAACACGCGCCAGCTAAGCTAGCTTACATGTCAAAGTCTCTCACTAACTTTACTGATTTGATTTCTAGCGTTAACTAGCTAACGTTACGTGCTGCCTTCTGTCATTGCTCTGCACTTAACGTGAATAAATCAGAAATTGAGTATTGTATTGTATTTACTAGTCTGTAGAAATATGCTCGGTACTGTGTATGTTTTTCAGGCGTGAAATGTGGCAGGGATGGGAGTGTGGACAATCATATGGAGATGGGGAAGAAACTGCTCGCTGCTGGCCAGCTAGCCGATGCCCTCTCTCATTTCCATGCTGCAGTGGGTAAGTTGTATACCCTATAGTTTACCTTGTTTTTTACAGTGGGAAATATAATTCAAAACTTTGATAGTCATGTTTTCTTTGTCCTTCTGTCAGACGGAGATCCCAAGAACTACATGGCCTACTACAGGAGAGCGACAGTGTTTCTAGCCATGGGGAAGTCAAAGTCTGCACTGCCAGATTTGAGCAGAGTCATTGAACTCAAACCAGACTTCACGTCTGTGAGTTTCTGTTTTTACATTAGATGGTCTTAAGTGATTTATTTTCCCACAGTTGGACACAGTTTTATGTCATACTGCAGACTTGTGTTGTCAGTCTGACAGAATTGTGTGAGAAACACATTTACGCAAATAATTGGAAGAAGTTGCTGTGTATGTGTATATATAGTATGTGTGCTAGTTTTATACTTAGCTCCAGGCACAGCTGTACTGGGAAACCCGTCAGCTATGTCAGCTGTGTTGATAAGTCTATATTTGCAGCCTTATGCAAAAAACTTCTCTCTCTCTCTCTCTCTCCCTCTTTAACAGGCACGGCTTCAGAGAGGAAACCTCCTTCTGAAGCAAGGGAGACTAGATGAAGCAGAGAGTGACTTTAAGAAGGTGGTAAGTATAGCAATATCCTGTTTAAACTCTACAGCAATAAGACTAGAGTAAGTCACTATTTTGTTAGATAAGCAGAGTTCACCAGGAGGTGTCAGTGTTGTTCTGTAGCCTAAACTAAACTGAAGCATTTAGACAAGGCTTAATGTTTTTTTTCCAATATGTTTTTTGTATTTATTAACAGCTTAATTGTTTTGAAGGATGTTTCTATTTTTCTATGCAGTGTGCTCACTTGATTTATTCCATTGTACTGTACAAAATGAGAGGTTTTGCTATTGATGGGGTGAATGTACTTAACAAAGCTCTTTGAAGCCAAGTAGTAAGGAAGTTAAAGACAGATGCACATAAGACATTAGAGAACAGGGAAACCCTGCATCCATCAGCCATCTTACAAGATGCAGATAATAATTAGATTGGCAGTGAACTCTCATTTGAGTCTTCAGGGATCATTTTTAGGTGCTCGTTAAGGATTAAGACTGGAGCTAGCTAATGCATTTCCCATTAGAATTACGATTTCACAGTGAAGTTCCACAACACTCCCAGAAGACATAAATGCCCGCATTATATCTACTATTAGTTCTCATGTTCCATTTAAAGCTGCTGTATTCTCAGGTGAGGTAATCATGCAGAGAAAAATGAGGTTCCTCTTCTGTACGGGGATAGGATGTGAATGTCAGGCAGTGTCACATTGTGCCAAGGGCATGTGGCGGGCCTGCAGCCTCATAGGCCTGTTTTGATCATTAAAAACATTTACATTTCCTTTCATTGAACACACAGACAACCTTTTCATTAGCTTTATTATATGTAAGTTGAAGCTTAGTGGTTAGTCCTGTATTCCTGTGTGGCAGACTGTAATTTAAAACCTCAGGTGGCTAATAAGAAAGAGTGCAATGTGCTACAGACTAAATACAAGTTACACAGCGACTTTCTGGGAGTGTCTAAGGAATAGAAAGTTTTATAATTGCAAACAAGTGTGATGCCTCCTCCTTCACATTCCCGGCAGATGCCAACGGGCATCTGGGCTTGTGCAGTTTTATGTGGACATCACTTTGCTGGTATAATGTCAAGGGATATGGCCAGGGGTGCATGCTGTCCTGCTGCTTCAGCAGTCTACAACATTGGCCTAGCGTAATGCATCACATTTATGCATTACGCTCTTTCCTAAGCTGAGCTGGCAGGAAACACTTAAAGGGTACCCAGGTCTATTTGTAAAGGATTAGCTGAGATTGCTCTTGTGAATATGATGACCTCTATGATGAGGACGATTATAATGTAATGGGTTTAGGGAATGGTAAGGACTGTTACTGCTGTGATAGGCAATACTTTGAAGAGGCAAAGTTGGCACAAGAACCTTTTCAGAAATATAAGAGCTCATATTGGAATGCGTTGGTGGAGGACTGAATCTATCTTTTTACCAGTTTAACTGCTTTAATCATGTCTGTAACTATGTGATGTAATGCCTTGCCTTGCAATGTTCCAGCTGAAGTCCAACCCCAGCGACAAAGAGGAGAGGGAAGCCCAGAGTCAGCTGACAAAGTCAGATGAAATTCAGCGGCTGGTGGCTCAGGCACACAGCAGCTTCAACAGCCAGGATTATGTGACAGCTGCTGCCCAGCTTGAGACTATCATTGAGGTAAGATACCTACCTTGTCAGCATTGCCTAATTTTCCTGCAAGCATAACATTGTCCATATTATCATCACTGCAGAGTATACAGAGCATTTCTATAGTAACTAGTACTACAGTTTGTAAGTTGTTGTCCACCTGTTACAGACTTGCGTTTGGGATGTCACCTCTCGAGAGATGCGAGCAGAGTGTTTTATTCAAATGGGAGAGATGGGGAAGGCCATCAGTGACCTTAAAGCTGCATCCAAGTTAAAGAGTGACAATACCCAGGCTTTCTACAAACTCAGCACCATCTACTATAATCTTGGAGACCATGAGATGTCCCTCAAGTAAGACCCACTTGTAGACTGCTTTCTTTGAGGAAGCTCCCTTACTGTATCAGTATCACAAGTACCAGGATGTGTCACTATGAGAGAACGTCTTAATTACTAAGCTCCCAGAATCAAAAGGGCACAATCATATCTGAATAAATTACATCTAAATTATTTTTGTACATTGACATTATCCATCTAAAGATAATACGTTTTCTTGTAAATGTCATGAATTGAAGCTCTACTTCATATCAGTGTAGTGCTGTAGAGGGCTATTAGCAAAGTGATGTTTATATATATATATATATATATATATATATATATATATGTGTGTACTGCATTTGTATTTATGTGATAAGGGGGTGGACCAAATAACAGAAGATATCTTACAATACAACACAATAGTTCTGCAGTAAATGGCTCATAAAGTTTGTTCATTATTGACACAATTTTCTCTAAACTTGGTGAAGACATTTCCACTCGCCAAATTATAAATATTTGCAGTGGACTGTGTACACTAGGGATCCAAACAGTGCCTATCTAGCCACTTTGTACTTCTGTAAGTTGTCTCATGTTGCATTGAAAAGTCACAATAAAAGATTATTTTAAGATTTTTAATAGCTGGCACATACTGCTAATTGGTATTCGGCTTATTATTACTTTCTTATGTAGCTAAGAAATCCAATCATGAACAAACAAAAATGTAAAAATACTGACTGTAAAGTTGCAAAGCAATAAACGCAAAACACATTGCACATGCTAAACACAGAACTACATTAGCAAAAGAGGAGCAATGATCACAAGTATACCCTCAGCAACACTTAGTTAAAATGGGAAATTTGTTCAAGAGGAGAATTAGCCTGTTCTTACCTTCCTCTTTTCTGATCTACAGTGAGGTGCGCGAGTGCCTGAAACTAGATCCTGATCACAAACAGTGTTACGGCCACTACAAGCAGGTCAAGAAACTCAACAAACAGATCCAGTCTGCAGAGGAACTCATGCAAGAGCAGAGGTGTGTGTGTGTGTGTGTGTGTGTGTGTGTGTGTGTGTGTGTGTGTGTGTGCGTGTGTGTAATTGCATATCCCTGTAAATATTAAATGATATCCCCTCTGAATACCAGGGATTGCGTCAGCTGTAGAATGGCTGCTTCGTTACCCTTAAGCACTCCCTCAAACACTACTTTCTGGTCTTACAAACAGGCGTGCAAATCCCATCTTACTGTGAATGGATGTCACATCATATTTCACATACATAAGGATATCATAGTCACAAGACTAAAAGTGAACAACAGAGTGGCATGATGTTTGTGGATGCAATGATCCGTGTTGCATTCTGCTGTATCGACGGTGTCACTGTTATTCAAACACCTTCTTGCTCTTCTAGATATGAAGACGCAGTGAGCAAATATGAGGCAGTGATGAAGACTGAGCCCAACGTGCACCATTTCTCTCTCCTTGCCAAGGAACGCATCTGCCATGCGCTGGCACAGGTAAGACCCCATACTGCTGCCATGAGATGTGTTAGCTCACTCTTTGACTTCATTAAACAATACATCCAACCAACGTGTTCTCTTTGTGTTCGTGACCAGGGCCAGCAGGCGAGCAGAGCCATCTCCGTGTGCAGCGAAGTCCTCCAGTCGCACCCGGAGAACGTTAACACACTGAAGGACAGAGCCGAGGCCTATGTCCAAGACGAACAATATGAGGAAGGTAAGCCTGTCAGATGTAGCTGTATGTGGTTCAGATCAATTTGTTTTTCAACTGAATGGAGATGCAGTCCGTTACATTTCCACACTCAGACCCAGGGTCATGCTGAATGCTGTTGAGTTTACCAATCTTCACTGGGAGTTCATTTCAGTTGAGAAAGTCCACGGCCACTCTGGATTTTTGATGTTGTTGTTGTGTAGATGGCAGTTCTTGATGTTATTAGTATAAAAAAATATTAGTTTTGGTGATGAGAATACAGCTATTTGAATTAAGTTGTTGACATCTACGCTCAGTTGCCAGATTATTAGGTACACCTAGCTAACACTAATGCAGTCTAATACAACAATCCTGTGATAAATCCTCCCTTCATGAAGGTTATAATGTTCAGTTTTTGTTGAAACTGTTTCAGATTTTCACATATTTCACATTTTGGAGGCTGCAGTTTGTGCTGCTGTTTAACTGTAATGCATTAATCAGAGAGGCGTTTCTGCTAATGAGTTTATCTACACCTGTCAGTATGATGAATACGATGTATGAATACAGTTAACAGCATTAAAACCTTTTTGAAGATAGGATTTATTGAAACTGTAACTATTGAAACTACTACTGTATTAGACTGCGTTAGCTTTAGCAAGGTGTACCTAATAAACTGGTAACTGAGAGTATGTTGTAATAACATAACTCTAACTCTGCTACACTTGAGAGGCACAACTAATTGGTGTCATGTCAGGAGTCTAACACCAGGGGTCCTTGTAACAGTACAAAAAAATACACAGTGAAATAAAGTTAATATATCAGTGACACGTCATATAAGCATCTTACTATTTGATAATTTTATTTGTTGGAATTTGTTTATGTCTACTTATATCTTGATGTGATTTTATTGTAAGCATCCAAAGAAAAGGCAGCATACAGTCAGTATAACAGCCATTAAACTCTGCCTCATTTAACACAATCTTTCTGTTAATCACCAGATCCACTTTGACTTTGAATTGAAATAAGCACAATAAAGACTAAGATGGATAAATACATCAAGGGTTTCCATATCTAATTTGGTGAAAGCCTATAAGTGCTATGTATAAAGCCTGAAATAGACGTCATTTGTTAGAGCTCTTATCCAATACAGTATAATCAGAACTAGGTGTGGCGCACAATGTGTTAGAAGTAAGTATAGCCTGCATGATGTAGAGCTACCCTTAACTGCTGGCTGAAATTAAGCAGAATTTCTTGTTTATCAAGCCTAAAGCTATTCTTCAGTGGCAGTGCCAAAACACACACATACACACAGCACTTACTATCTCCATAAAGCCTTTGCTGGCAGAGAGGGGATTAGGCTGAAACAATGGTCTCCCCTATCTGTTGTCAAATCGCAGAAAGTCCAGTGATGGCAGATGGCAAAATCCCCAGGAATAGTCTGTCCCCCAGCCATCATTTTACCTGTCACCTGATGTTCTGCTACCTGCGTGCAATTCAATGGATATCTTTGTCAAAATCCCTGCCTACATTTTATGTGTATCTGTCAATTAAGTTTGAAATTTAGTGTAAACCATCCCACCCATCGCAGTGTCTTTTTATACAGATTGCCATTACAATATCCAAACCCTGGCTCCTGTAGAATAAGTTTCACTCCAGCTGCTCAGTGTATTACAGTTTGAAACTCTCACACATGCAATACTCACTATTACTATCAGTCTGATACTAGCCAAAAAGACTGGATCAAATATTAGAAAAATGTTATAAAATGTAAAATTCAATACACACAACTTACAAATAAAGCGTTGGTGTAGCAGCTGAGTGAGAGCAGCTGCCTGCTGGACAAAAAAGCAAAAGGGCAGAATGGGGTCCTTTTGAATGAATGTTTAATACCACTAACTTTACAGAATACTTGAAGAAGCATCATGCAAATAAATGGGACAAAGTTGTACAAGTGCCAAGAAGAAAGCCTACCAATAGTAAAAATAGTAAAAAAAAGAATATAGGATTGGTATCAATATTTGCACATACTCAATATTCTGGTAAGAAGGACGGAGTGCCAGACTGATGAAGTGCCCCAAACCAGGCCCAGCCAATATTTTCATTTTCTATCTACTCAGTTTAATGACAATTTGAACTGTTTCCAGTGCTCCAACACTCCTATTGATTTGCACTTCATAAAATGAAAAACTGTAAAGTAATGACTCATAACCAACCAGTGTGATGCACACAAGAGTAGAGATTTTCTGTAGGTAATTTTCAATAGCTTGCTGCTACTTGAAGCTTGAATCAAGGTACCTACAGTGGATCTCTCTCTCTCTCTCTCTGTCTCTCTCTCTCTGTCTCTCTCTCTCTGTCTCTGTGTGTGTGTGTGTGTGTGTGTGTGTGTGTGAGACCACAGTTTGACAGTGTGCGTCATTCAAATTAGACACTGCAGATGGAAAACATTTTTACCTCACACCTTTCAGATGGCTGTACAGGCAGTTAATCAGCTGTCATACAGTACAGACTAGCTGCTGAAGACAGGAGAGATAGGAGAAGAGTCCGACAGTATTTGTTCTGTCTTGCTGGCATTATTGCCATAATAAGTGGAAACATTTTTAAAAACTGGGTTAGTAATTTGATAGTAGCTAGTAAAAAGATGAAAAGCAATTCTGAAGGTGGGACATTACAATCACATGGTACACATCTTGGATCCCTAGGCAACCATTTCATCCCCAGAAAAAAACATTTTTGTCTGTGCAATTAAATATGTTTAATAGTTAAACAATGCATTTTAAAGTGAATCAGGCAAGCAAAACATGAATAAAAGAAGTTTGAGATTTTGGAAAGGATTATGTGCATGTGCCTCAACTAATAGAGTGAAAAAATTACTCACATGGGGGTAGTGTCCTGCTGACCTGTTTAAAAGTGCAAAACGTGGTCAGTGTGCCACTGGATTGCCAGTGACACTCTCCCTACTGTGGCTCCTCTCCCACTGTGGTGCGATGTGAGTCACCAAAATAGCAAACTGGCACGGGCGAGGAAAGAACCTCGGTGTGCATCAAGAAACACCACTTTGTGCATGCGTTGAAAATAAATCCCTCAGGCTCACATGTCTGATGCTGAAGTGCTAAAAAAAGCAAAATTTTATCCCACTTTGATTTTTTGATTTTTAGAAAAAAATGATGCATTCATTTACAAAACCATCAAAAGCTAACATTTGGTGCTTTACAGGCACAAGTCGAAATGTATTTCTTTTTGTTTGTATCCAAATGAGGTTAGTGTGAAAAAGTGATGTGTTATTTTAGTTTTATCTCAGCTAACAGCTCATAGAATTTAAAAGTCGACGCACGTAAAGAAAATAGCAGCAATAAAAAAGATAAATTAATGTTCCATGTCAGTTTTGGTTTAATTCATTTCTTTTATCCATAATGTTCCCATTTATGGTGTAGATCCCCCAAGTGTGGTTTAAACAAGTCCTTTGCATGTTATAATTAAAAGGAATAAACTAAACATACACAACTTCCAATATAACCCACAATTAACATCACCATCACTCCAGGCAGGTCAGTCCGAGAGTAATAACATCCTTCACGTATGTTGTCATTAACATGGTATGAACACATCAGCAGGTGGGAAGGCCAGAGCTCATGTGGGCTTTTAAACTGTCAGAACCCATGGGTGTTAGATTCAGCTCAGTACACCTCACAGCGTACACAGGCTTCAAAGCACCCAAACGTGAGCACACTAACAGCCTGGAGCTGCTGCAGCATGATCGGAAGGTGATGGGGCTTACTTAATGACTAAAGTGGTTTATTTAATAGGACAAGATCAAGCATTTCCAGAGATGGTATTACTAAGGACATTAGTCAAATGATGTGATGCAAAAATGTTTGTTATAGTGATGGAGAAAAAGTCAGCAACACCGTTGATCCTGGCAACATTTCATTTTCAGTTATTCCCAATCAGGGCCTTTATTGAACGTTTGTGTTAAACATTACATCTCTTACTTCACTGCAGATGATCACATCTCTAACACAACAGTCTCAGCAAGCCTCAACAGTTGATTAAAATATGCTCTTTCAATGTCATTTGTCTTTAGATGAATGTGACGACTTTTCTGATATAGAGTAGTAGCCTATTTGATTTTTAGCCATGCTAGTGGCATTGGCCAATGTCCGTCTGCCCAACATTCATGTTCCTCACGGGATGAACTGTAATCACTTTGTTGATCCTCTGGCTTTTCTCCTAACACAATCATCAAATCAAAATTTTAATTTGCCCAAAACTTTATGACTAAATAACTGCTAAACTAATGACATTCCTATCAGCCTCGGCTGTACTTTGTCTTTAGTGATAATTAGCAAATGTTAGCATGTTAACACAAGACCGTGAGCATGGTACACATTATAGCTGCTGCATGTTTGCATCGTCATTGTGAGCATGTTAGCATGCTGATGTTAGCATTTAGCTCAAAGCGCCAACATCCAAAATCATTTGTATCCGGCCATAAACTACAGCAAATATTTGTCTTCTTTAGTGATTGATTGTATTAGTGAAGATGTGTGAAAATGTCGGCCAGTGGAGAAACAAGAAACCGGATATAGACTTGTCCCACAGAAAAGTCTGTGTCACTGAATAGAGGAAAGGAAGGCACAGATTGAAAAATAATGAAATTATTGTTAGATCCACATAAATTCTTGTGTCTTTTTGTTGGTTCATCATCTAATTGGAGGCTCAGACGCATTATATTACCCCTGTGACATGGAAAGATTCAATGCCTTTAGCAGGGTGGCTTCTCGCCACAACAAGGTCTTGAAGCTTGTTTTTTCTGTTGAAGGACTGTCTTTAAATACTATACTTCACTTCCCTTTAGCTGCTCTGAAGGAGTAAGCAATACTGATTCTGTCCTGCATTTTTATTTTCCAGCTATTAAGGACTATGAGACCGCTGCAAAACACAGTGAGAATGACCGTCAGATAAAAGAAGGCCTGGAGAGAGCTCAGCGACTTCTCAAACAGTCTCAGAAGAGGGATTATTATAAGATCCTGGGAGTGAAGAGGTGGGCAGTGATTATTGGATATTCCTTCCTACTTTTATAGATGTATTCCAGACAGGAAATGTTATAGATTCTTCAAGGGAAATCAAAAAGAATCTGAGTTTTATTTTTTAAATGGATTGCACCAGAAAGTAATCTGTTTTTGCTTTTAGAACAACAACCACAGCTCTACACAAAAGCCCTACTGCACTGGAAGCCACATCATTTATATATTTTTGAGTTGAAAAGCACTATTGACAATTTGAGATTGAATACATTTTAAGGCAATGAAAGTAGTCATAAAAAAGTAATGGTTTATTGCATCTGATCAATGTGGTAACCCTGACACTTTGATGAGTATAATTAGATCCAGCTTGTGTTGAAAAGGAAGGAAGCTGTTTTTTTTTTTTATCTTTTAATAAATATGCTGATAATAATCTCCCCATTGCCACAGAAATGCCCAGAAAAAGGAGATTATCAAAGCCTACAGGAAACTGGCACAACAGTGGCATCCAGACAACTTCCAGGATCCAGAGGAAAAGAAGAAGGCGGAGAAGAAGTTCATAGACATTGCTCAGGCTAAAGAGGTTCTCACCGACCCAGGTAAAAAGCGTATGGTCTGCAGAGTCCGTGGAAAGTTGTTACTGCCAGTCTCCCAGTAAATGTCAGGCCTCTGAGGGGCTGCTGAGAACAGCTTGCAACTACTTGCTGTTTTATCCAAGTAGCTTTGAGACCTTCATTATTTTACTGGGCATCATTTTCATTTCAGTAAAATGGTTTTATCCAAACTATCTTACGGAACCATATTAAAGTATATGCATAGTTTTTTTTTTTGTTTTTTTTCCAACATTGGTGGTCCCAACAGCCCAAACTATGCTAGTGTCACATATCTACAACTAATATCCTAATTGGACTGTATCAAGTTAGTGTTTGATTAATCAGTAAAACATAGGTTCTATTCACATTAGCCCTGAACACTACTGCTGACACTCATGTTTCTTAGTTCCTCCAGGAATTTGCAATCGCGCATTGCAATGATTAAAGTAAGGAGTGTCTGTTAAGGAGCCCAGATGAACTAAAGTCGAACCATATGAGCCAGGTGTGCTAGAAATCCTGTATGTTAACCCTTGAGAGACTTCCACATAAGATGTCTTTTTTAAGCATCGCTTGGTCTCACGCTGCATCATCTGCAAACAAGCACGAACGATTCAAATCCCAGAAAACCATTTCTAAATTCTACTTGCACTGAACTATCTACAACCTAAAGCTTATTGATTACCGGCTTTATTGAACTTAATGTTGGAAGATTATTTTTGTTCTTATTTATTATATTATTATGTGTTGTCTTCTATGTTTTCTTTCCTTCAGCCTTACTGAAATATGAAAAGAATATAAAATTTTCTCACAATTTTTCCAAAAAGTGGTTGCTGTCCTTTCTTGGCAACCGTAAAACCAACTAATTATAATTTCTGGAGTGACTGATTTCTAATTCAAAAGCTCTCTATGAGGATATATTCTCTTGTTAAGTTGTTCTGAAATATCAGTCTTGTGGTTTTTCTAGAGATGAGAACTAAGTTTGACCACGGGGAGGACCCCATGGATCCGGAGAGCCAGCAGGGTCACCATCACCATCATCACTTCCATGGAGGTCACCATGGCTTCCAGGGTTTCAATCCATTTGGCTCTGGACCCTTCAATTTTAAATTCAACTTCAACTGAGGAGGCTCATGTCCAGCACTGCTGGAGTGGGTTTTTGCATTTTCTGCCCTACTTAAAAGGAAGATCACTGGCATAAGGAATGTCGGTGCATACCGATAAGTCTCTGTGGAGCGAATTGCGACTTTAATTCAGTGACCTTGATTAAAGATGCATCTTTGTTGTTGAATTATACAACTTTGAATTCCGTTTGGGGAAGGTCTGTTGCTATGCTAACAAATGTCTGCCATGTGTGAAGCAGCTTTTATTTGTCAAATGTAAGTGGTTAATTCTGACACTTACATCCTTTCAATGTATTGTACACTCTGCAATTCACATCCATTCATAAGATTCATTTTGTACATAGGTACAGTACTATTTTTATATGAATGGAGTTTTTCTGAACTGTAAATAAAGAGCTATTTATGTACAGTAAATTGAACTGAGGGGTAAGAGTATTGCTGTAAGGACAGGTTGGAGACTGACTTTGTTACATTCATGGACTGAAGCTACAGCTTGAGAAATGGCATTCAGAAATGGTTCTTCTTCATTATTACATCTAACCTTTTCCTAATTGCAACCATCTTAGCTGCTTTTCTTCCCCATAAATGTATTTCCACATGGTGAAATGGTTTATGGTGAGGAACAAATTACAGTGTAAGAAAATCCCTTCAATGTAGACCTTTCAGCGCGTGAATCACACATCCACTGACCACACAAGGGGACAACAGAATTCACAAACAGCTTTTGTAATAAGTTTTGTAGCAAAGATTTATTCTTTCCACCAGACAGTAATATAATGTCTATTTGACACAGCACAGTGAAAGATGGGTGCCCTGAGAGCAGACTCGCTGCACCCATTTGTATTGACTTTTAAGACACAAAAAACTACTTTAGTTGAGCAGCAACACCCATCTTATTCCTGAGACAAAAACGCTGGTCCATTGCGGGATTCAAATATTGAAATGTTCTTCCTATGAATTGAATACAGTGAAGCTGAATGTACATAGGATGTAAACATACTGTAATAAGTTAAAAATCCTATATTCTACCCACAAACCATGACCTTTAGTGTGCAAATGAAAATTCTTTGATCCATAACTTGGCAATAATAAAGTCGCGTCTGCTGAGCCAAAGTCATATCCAATATAGCATTGGATGTCTGGGAACAGGCACAGTCAAAAGACAGTTGGCTAAGCACCGCCCCCCCTTAGTTACTATTGCTATGGGTGTCAAGCTTTCTGTTGTAGCACTGTACATATGTTTATGATGATAGTGGCAGATTTACCACTCAAAATGTGCAGTCATTTTTTAAACAGTCGGTCTCTGATTTCACACAGAAGTAATCAAAAATAGGCTTCTCATTTCGAGTTGATGACCGTCAATTTTGTCGGCTGAAATGACAACTGTCCCTAGCAGATTTTAGTCTGCTGCAGCCTTAGCTAACTAACTACACTGATGCCAAATGTGTGAGTTGGTTGACTTTTTAATGTTGCTGATTTGTTTTAAAACAGGGTAGAGCAATTAGCCCCAACATAGTACAGTATTGTAACACAAGTGTAATTAAAATGTTATTCTTTCTGACGTGGGCAGTGGATAGATAAAATCCATATAATAGAAAAAGGTATAGACCCCACTTTGGCTCTTATGTTTTTGGTTCTGTAAAGCTACAACCCTCCAAACACCAAGTACTGTTCTTACTGTAGCACCAGGCACAAAACTGACAGGTCAGCCATGCTAGTTATGGTTGCTAAGCTACCATTGGACAGTATAGCGGGAATCCTGCTGATTAGAGTGACAGAAGGGCAGTCAGACATCTTCCGCATCAGCACCTTGGACAGCGATCATGGTGCACATAGCAGAATGTTAAACAGCAAGTTAAATTTTTGAAAATCTCCAACTAATCGTATACAATTCAATCAATATTTTGATTTCCAAAAGTCCAAGTGAAAGTGATTTCCAATTTGCACATCCATTCACAAAATTTGAATCTTTTTTTGTAAAATCTAGGCAATCTGGGCCACCTGCACACGAGAGGCTCTCCTGCCAGGGAACAGCCACCAGCTGTGGCTTCTGAGGGGCCTTTGTGTGAATGGGTGAATGAGACTGAGCTTTGGGAACCGTGAAGGTTGAAAAGTGCTATATAAGTGAGATAATTTACTATTCATTTAACCGTAATATTTCTCCTCAGCCATGTATTTCAAATAGTAAACACTTAATATGAATTAACCAGGTGCGTTTTGGAGCAGCAGCTGGAGACTCAGAGGTAACCTTTTACTGCTGAGCCAAACGGAACACCGGCTCAAGTTGGTTAAAGTCACTGCTCACACACGTGCAGGAGAGAGGGAGACAGCGGTGTACGGCACGCACTCTCACGCTTCACACAGCTGGTTCAGTGTTTCATGTACAAAGTGATAGATGTAAACGAAGCTCTCAGTGTCTTTGTTAGAGTTTGACTAACTGTAAAAGAACAGATGATAAAGTGTGTGTAGCGATCAGTTTGTGGACCGAAGGAAGCGTGCGTAGAACTGATCATAAAGGACAGTCAACATGTTTCATTTCACTGATCAGAAGAACAATTGGCAAGGTGTGGTGTTGAACCTGCATCATAATACATCCTAACTTTGTAGGCCAACTAATAAGATCTGCATGTGTTGTGCTTTTCAAAACGGAGATGAGCTACCTTATCTCTTTTTTTAATATAATAATTCTTGGCTGAACTAAAATAGATTTATGGAGTAAGAAAAAGAAAAAAATTGAATAGGAGAGGGGCTCTCCTACTCTCCCAAAAAACCCTAACCATTCAGCAAAAAAAAAAAAGAAAATTACAACCCCAGCCTCCCTTTTATTCCCCACCCTCCCCAATAATAATCGTACAGTGCCGAAGTTCTACAGTAACAGCTTCGCAGCAAGTTGAGAAGTTTAAAAACAGGACTAGCTGTATGTCAGTCACAACTTTGGTTTGGGCATTTCAGTCAAAGTGTAGTCAAAGTCTTCATGTTGTTCACGTCAAACAGAATACCTAAATGTATTCGTTTTCTGAAACAGTTTTACATTAAAAAAAATCCATTAAACTTTAAGATTAGATTCTTAGAGATGTGCCTTCTCCATATGATTCTTTGCACACATTATCAGTGCAATATATGCCAACTAATAGAGTGCTTTGATGACCTCACCATTTTACTCTTTCTGTGTTTACTTCACTCTCCGGTAACCACACACTTACCCAGACCTGACTGTAGTGCTGATAGCGCACCACAAGTTCACTGTTGGCAGGTAACACTTACATCACGTGTTCATTTTGTAAGACATATTGACTGCAGAAGCAGATATGGCATCTCTGAAAATATCAGATCCTTCTCTGGCTGGGGATGTAACACTCCATTGCTATGTTTAGATGGAATTGTCTGTCTTCAAGCTTCACAGGTGGCCTGCATGCAAAAGGTGCTGCCTCCCTCCTCTTCAGCATGGTGCTGGCAGACACTAAAGTTCATCACGCTGGTTGTCTACTGTGCAGATGGAGGTGGGAAATGTTGGAAAGAAATAATGAAAATGAGCACAGTGGTGAGAATTTGGCCAAGAAAAAGGTTGATCATACAAGAGTAGAATAGATGACGTTTCTGTCTTATAAAAACAGGCAAACCTTGTCGACACAGAGAATAAACAGTGCTTTTCTTTGTTAACCTTTTTTATGTTGCGAGGGAGAGGGAGTCTGTTTCTGCGTTGCTGTGTCTTCCTGTTCCTGGACCCGTCTCAGCAGCTGTTTTATCTCATTGTCGTATTCAACCCACTCAGGCACAATCCTCGCTGCAGCCGTCAGCTTGGGCTCCTTGGTCTTTGGGTTATTGCACTGCAGCAGAAAAGCAGACAATACACATCACTCACGCCACCAGGGCCACTTTCTCCCAACAAGTCACACTGTCATTCCCAGCACTGTCTGTGGCAGGCATTTCAACCTAATTTGATTTCCAATTCTGTTAAAAGGACATTAGCCCATGTCTTGTGTCTGAATTACCAAGTGGTGTCCTATACCACAATGAGACAATGCTTCCTATTCCAGTCTACTGGAGCCCGTCCAGTAATTCTCTAAATGAGTTTAGGAGACTATAGGATTGCTCCTCAGTTGTCTCCAAAATACCAAGTGCCTCACGGACATTAGTGGCTGGGAATATGCTCCTGCTTTTCAGTGCTGCAGTTCACTTTTATAACCAACAAAGCTGAAAATATGGTGTAAAAAAGTGCTGTATAAATACTTTTTCAATTATCAGCATGTTTCAACACGCACAAAGATTAAAACACAGAAGACAAAAGGGAATTATCCGATTTCATTATCTAAATAAAAGGAACAATTAGATTTGATGATGAATTATTTATAGTAGTAATTCCCAGGTATGCCAGTTAGCTTTCCCTACATTACGGATTAGTATTCCACAGTCCGACCTTATTGGTCTGGGACTCACCAGGTCTATAGTCTTAGCTGTGACTTTGGAGGAGTCATCACACCACGTCTCACACCACAGCCACTCCTGTGGGAGAGACTTGATGACCACCTGGTGGATCATGTTGTTAGGAAGATCCTAAAAATATCATAAAACAAAACATTAGGGTGCATTACAAATATGATATATGAACAAAGTATAGTAGATGCTAAAAAGAACAAACTCTGCATCATATAATGCACTGATGTCATCTCTGAGTTACATACCTGGTCCAGATTGGACAGACTGTTGGGGTCTTGGCTCAGGGCTTGGTACTGGCCTCGCAATCTGTCCCCAGCTGCAATCTTTCGAAACTTCTTTAAATCTACTACATACAGAGCGCTGGTTGAAATATAGGACAGAGAGAAGACAGTGAGCAGGTGTGAGAAAACCATTTCCTGAAAGGGAAAGCCCATAGGAATGACTTCATAAAAACAAAAACAATGACTCAATAAAGATAAATACCCCAGGCACTTACAGATAATTGCATCTAATGTGGCATGTTAATAAACCCAATGGTGTAGACCGTGTAGTTTCACTTATCACTTATTAGATTTAAGTCTGCCAGAGGATATTCACTACCTTATGCGTTCCCTGGCCTCACTGATGCTCGCTGCTTTTGTCCTGCCTCACAGAGCTTAACAGAACACTGGCATGCAGTCAAATCACTGTGGTTTTCTGACTTTTCTTTTTCCATCCTCATCAGCAAGTGGCAAAGTGGAAAGTTCTGCTCTCTCTGTTCAGCGACCTGATTAGTCATCACATTGACAGAGAGAGAACACCCGGCCAGCAAGGAGCCAAACTTTTTATTTCATTCCTAGTGCTTGATTTAATATGTACTGTATACAAAAATCAGACACTAAAAAGAATTGCAACTATAATTGGTGGGGTCCAATCACCATGGAAACTGGATGAAGACAGTACTGTAGTGTAGCCACAATTTTTTATTTTTGAAAATTCAAATGGTAATATGGCAGAATTCAATAGGATTTGATTTTGTCTTGCGCAAATTAATCTGGGGAAACTAATTTTACTTTTCTGACAAATCACATAAACTGTGCTCTTATAGAGCCCGAGTAGGGTGAGATTTTAAAACTACGTGAAAGGTTTAGCTTTCTTTTGGACTTACAGTTTCTGATAAACTGAAGGAAGCAGAACAACAAAGTCAACTACAGCACTTCCAGCTTCTAAACAAGACTATAAAATACAGTTCCTTTTCCTTCTCAGTAATATTTGGGACTTGGGAAGAATAAAAAAACCCACACTCTTGCAGAATAATGAATAATTCCTCTAGATGATTTACTGAATCGAAGCCAAAATGTACAGGCAAAGTGAAAGATGTGTTTTCATTTTCATGATTGTGAGACAACTACTGTATTTTGCAGTATGGTCTATTTCAGACTTTTATTTATTTGTAACTCCTTTCATTCTGCTTTGCAAAGTACAGACGCAAGTCATGAAAGTCCCCAACTAAATAAAAATGGGTGAATGGGCTACAAGGAAGACATGGCTGTAAAGCACAATGTTCTGAATACTAATATTTTAAAATGCATGGATTTATTCTGCCGCCTATCTTGCCAGAAGTAGTTACCTTCATTTTCCCTAAAAATGACAATAGGGTGAAAGATATAGGGAAAGGGATTATGGTGTTATTCTACAGCGTATATGATTGAACATGAGGTAAAGTATCAGAAGTGCTTTCCAGGCATTAACCCATAAGAACCCAGACCCATGTCCCCTCAAAGGACAATTATGGGGAATACACCACAGACCAAGTGGACCACATTGAAGACATTTCTGATGTTTTTTTTTTTTACTACCTCTTAATGTCAAAGATCTGTGATGTTACATACACGTTACATTGGGCGTTTATGGTAAATTTACTTGTTTTATTGTTTTATATTAATTTGTTCAAGAAACATGGTCAAAACAGGTTGACTGTATACAGGACACACTATTAAAGCATTAGAATCGTTAAATGGGTTTTAACTTACCTTCAATATCAAAATACAGGCTTTTTGAAATTAGTTGCTTCCTTCACTTGTGTTTACATGTCACACCACCATTTTGAAAAGGTCCCGACCTGCCACAGTCACATGACTGTGACATGACCACCACACCAGGATGTTTTGTATATGTCTCTTAGGGACTTAATGAGTTAAGATCAAGCACAAAGCTGTATAAGGAAGATTCTGGGGCCTTTGAAGTGTGTGTTACACTGGTGTCACCATGGGTTCTTATGGGATAAAATGGTAAATTATCTCACTTATATAGCACTTTTCAACCTTCTAGGTTCCCAAAGCGCTTTATAGCTAAGTCTCATTCACCCATTCACTCACACATTCACACACTAATGGCGACCGAGCTGCCGCGCAAAGTGCTGGTCTCCATCGGGAGCAACTTAGGGTTCAGTGTCTTGCTCAAGGACACTTCCACATGACGGGGGGAGCCGGGGATCGAACGCCCAAATCGCTCTAACCAGCTTTACCTCCCGAGCGACAGTGCTAACTACTGCGCCACCATGCCACCCAAAACAGTTTGTGCTGCTATATTCCATTTCACAGATTTTTAAAGGAAGTATACCTGATGTGATATTTCCTGCGTCCTAGATGTGAAGCCCAATAGCCAGTTTTCCAGAAGCGATAGCCTTCCATCTCTCTGCGGCTATCACAAAACGGTGTGTAGCCATAGGGAGCGCCCTCCAGGTCTAAATCCCTCAACTCCTTCAGATCTGCCCGAACTATCTGTGAGGAAAAGCAAGGACGTCGGTAAGTACAGAGAGGACCTACGACACTTCACTGGTGTTCAAAATCTCATCCAATCTTCACACCAGCGCTGGGACTGATATAGACGAGTCTCTCACTTTCAGCCACACACTTACACGTAGCTCTTTCCCTATGTCAGTTCAATTTGATCCTCACCTGGTCGGCATCCACAAAGATGATCTTGTCCACAGCCAAAGGAAACAGAACATCCAGGAAGAGGATCTTGTATCCCCAGATAATGCGCTGCTTCTCAGTCTGCTGGTGGAGCCAACGGGGCCACTTGTACTGTACCAATTCATACTGAAAGCCATACGACTCTGCCATGTGAGAGATGGTCTCCTAACCACACCAAAAACAAACACGAGAGGTTAAATAAACCAAACACAAGAACACATTTTTGAGTGACAAAACATTTAAGAAATGTGCAAAATTGTGTTAACAATCAAGTGGAAAGCCTCACATAAATCCACAAGGCGCAAGAGAGTACTACACTGTAGGATATTTGCAGTGGTGTACTGTAGTCATAGGAACATGGTTTCATTAGAGAAAAATATGATTACCTGTTGGGGCAACTACAGTATGTCACAAACAAAATTAGTGAGGATTCAGCAGAACATGTAAATTCCATAATGACAGATAACATATTGCTACATTTTGCCCGGTAGAAAACAGATAATGCTATGTTACGAGCATAAAAAGGCAGATAAGGCAGAGTAATTCTCATAGAGAAGCAGTTGGACAGCTGTATTCAGAGATATTCCACTCTTTTGGCATGAAAACGCCTGTTAGTCAAATCATAATGCAAAGCTGAAGATAACAGTGGTATAATATATATAGTGCAAGACATCTGGATATATTATATAAATAAACCTGTATCCACTAAAGGTGACATTAGCGTAAAAAATGCTAACTGTTTTGCTGCTTCACCCCCTTCCAGACATTTCTGCTATATTTGTCACTCAACATGTCACAGAGGGCACTGAATGTATATATTGAAAATCTGAGATTTAACACCGACCACAACAAAGGAGGAATCAACCCACAGATCTTTTCTTTGCTTAGTATAAATAAATCTCTACAAAATGTTTGTATGGAGTCATGAAGTGATGGAAGCACCTTGAAAGATGGGGAGAGATAATTCTTGAGGAACCAGAACTTGACAGGTGTTTTGGTATGCTGAAGGACAGACAGCATCATTATTCTGAAACAGGCAGAAAGAGTGGATCAGGGATCAGGGATCGGGGTTAAAAGGAATGTAAAGTGTACGGCCTGAAAAGTAAGTGTGTGAATGAGTGTTTGTGAACTGAGAGTAACCCACCTCAGAAAGCGTTCATACAGATGGCCCGAGGCTACAGAAAATATGTTTAGAACATCCTCTTTCTTCTTCTCTCCTTCATCCTTCTTGGAGCTGCCACCAGTGATGCTGTAAATGACACCATAATACTTGAGTCTCTTGTGTTTTGATTGATGCATGTTTTTCATATAGTGACAGTAAATCAGAACTACGCCAGTAGAAACCATGCTTCTGTAGAGGCAGCAGAAAACATTTTTAAAACATATCATGTAATACCGTGCAGCAAATAAACAAAAATCAAGGAAATGGCAATGTTCTGGAAAGCCATGATTTTGACGTAATTTTAACAGCAGCTCAGTTCTCCTGCTGGCACTTCTCTAGAGAACTTCAATAATTGGTGATAGAACAGACACACTTTTATACCCCTTATAGCTAATAGAGATGATATGAAGTAAAGAATCTAAACTGACTTAACAGCGAACAAGAGATGCACTGTTAAGTTTTAAATGGGAGCATTATGTCAAGGGATCTAAGTTTTTGATACCAGTAGAGATGAAAAAAAAAAAAACACACCAGGCACCATTTTGAAAATGCATTGTCATACATTATAGTTAATTGTGTTAGGGGTTGGTTACAATCATGCCCAATCACATCAGCTCCTCTCATCCCCTCTAAAAGCAGTCCTCTCCCCAGCATGACGTACTAACAGTTCAGTTATGGTGCAAAAGGTCTGGAGGAGCTTATATACTAATATTCTCCAGTGGGAAGGGCAGAGTTGTAGGTAAATGTACAGCAGCCCATTCTGTTTCCCTTTTAACTCACATTTAATACATTAAGTCTTGTGGTCATCATGTTTTCGGCACATTTCTTGGGATTTTATTTATGATATTCCACACTATCCACATCCAGTTATAAATAACATTAAGAGTAGTAATGTATTACAGTATAATCAATAAATAAAGGTCAGAATTTTTAACAAACTTGTAAGTGAATATTTGGATGCATTCAATAAGAGTGGACCAAATGCAAAAACAATGTTGCTAATAATTCATTTGAAAAATGTCTGTTTAAGCCTTTATGTGGTGCCATAATTTAACCAAAACATGAATAGTCATGACTCTGCTCGAACACATCACGTCGCTATTAAAAACAAGATGCTCCAGGTGTCATTTTGCCAGAGCCGCAGACACACACGGCTGTTGCCCTGGTAACCTGGTGTTACTGGATGAGGATAGAGAGAAAGAACTGGTGAGAATGGATCGTCCTGAGGGCTTTAAGTGATTAGAGGACAGAGAAGTTTAAATTTACATTTTTTTTAATGAAACTGAATGATCTGTATATATGTGTGTGTGTGTGTGTGTGTGTGTGTGTGTCCCGAGGATGTTACCATCTCAAACCCAGTTCATTTGCACTACATAAACTAAATGAGTTGCAACACTTAGGCAACATCGGTTGATTGTTAGAAAATATATTGTCCCGCATTTTGATAATCTATCAGTCAGTTTCTTAAAAGAGTAATATGGGTGTGTTTTAACTAAATAAAGTGAGGAAAATAGCAGTGCACAGTGCACTTTTGACATGGTCCAAACACACTGGAGGCAGACAACATGAAATGATGGTATATTGTGGAGGCTCTCCTCCCACTGTGGTGTGCGGCGAGCCGCCTAAATACTAAACCAGCAAACTCATTGTGCCTGAGGAAAAACGTATAGCCCAAAGCATTACCTTACACGACTTGCCTGCGCAAAAATAGTGCCTTTCAAATCAGTTCATGTCCACCTTTCAGACTTAATTAAACTACGGATTTACGAAGTATGTGTACTGTATGTATTAACAGTACATGTAACTATTAAATCAAAATTTGAAAATGTAGGTTACCAACTAGATTAACTAGACTGTCTTTATGTTGAGATACCAGCACAGACGAGAGAAAAATCCAAAGGACATTCTCCACACTTCTGAACACAGCAACATACCCTAACCACTATTGAAGAGCAGTGGCTCATGATGCAAGGCACATTTAGCGGACAAAAATCAGGACTTGTGCTGGAGGGTAGATGTGTCTGTAGTCAAACTGTGTGTCCTTGTCAGCAACAGACTGCTGATGAGGGAAGGACTGTCTCTCCCACACTCAATCACAACTACAGCCTCGGCCCCGAGGCCCCAGGAAGACACCAGTGAGTGAGAGGGAGGTGTGAAGGGAGGGGAGGGAGCATACTGTTTGTCTCTACGTGTCCTCTAAAACCAACTCTGACACACATAAAGAGACTGACTGGTAAGCAAGTCGCATCCATACAACACAAACTCAATGAAGGCCCAGGACGCTGAGTAACTTTTTGTTTTTACCATTTCATAATAATTTATTGTCTGTCTTTCTGAAAACATTTGGTGCATTTCTATGCTCCCTCTAGATGAGTGGTTGGCTTCTGGGGAGTCACCACACATCAGTAGGGTCTGGGGATACCGACTGCCTGCCATGACTAAGCCAGCCGTTATGAAGGGCCTCCAGCATTACAGTGGGGCCCCCCTAGATAAGCAGCTTTAGAGGGTCAGGTGAGAGCCCGTTTGGCTGACTCACTCGAGATAATCTGGACCTCTGGAATGATCAACAAAGCTCTGGGTAAATCCTGAGCAGGGGACAGCACTAACCAGACAAAAGTCTACTTCTGTTTTTCCTCCAACTCTGTAGACTGAGCAGAATCATTCTCAAACATCTGTGTGGAGATCATACAAAGAAGTAAAGATTATGGTGAGATGTGTGCCAATTAGGACTGCAACTAACAAGTATTTTCATTATTGATTAATCTGTCAATAATTGCCATAATTAATCGTTTAGTCTGAAAACAAAACAATGTGAAAAATTCGCACCACTATTTCCATGAACCCTAAGCGACACCTTCAAATTCCTTATTTTGTCCAACCAACAGTTCAAAACCCAAACACTCTTCATTTACTATCATAAACGACAACAAAAAGCAGCAAATCCTTACATTAAGAAGCTGGCACCAGCAAACGTTTTACATTTTTGCTTGAAAATTGACTGAAAGATTTATTGATTATCAAAATGGTTGGCATCTAATTTTCTTTCGATCGAATCATCGATTAATCAATTAATCGTTGCTGCTCTAGTGCCAATGAGCATAAAAAAAGACCATCAGACAGATAGTTGATGTATAGTACATATGTAATGTAAAGCATGGCTCTAATTTGCACCATATTTTCCCATGTTTTCCATTATTTATAGGGCCATTTTTCATGTATGATTAACGGACAGTCGAAAAATGAATCCCCAAACCACCCAAAACAGTAACAAAGCTAAAAAAAAGACCACCAGAGTAAATGCACTATTAACCCATTTTGCCCCACTGGCAACAATTGTTGCCGAAGTATATCACTGTCATTTTCTATTCACAATAAAAAATCTCAAAGGTTCTAATGCATCTTTTTCCACTTATATGCTAGTAGACAACTTAGACTAAGGTTTTGATTTACAAAAAATTATTTCCAAGTGCTTCCTGTCACATAACATCACCTGCTTCCTGCTCCTTCCGGCTGAAGACATGGCGGATGCAAATCCTCCCGGAAAGAGGTAATTTTCATAGATTTCTTATGATTTTCCCCCCAAACATATTTATTATTATTTAATCATTGAAGTCTCTAGAGTAACCCTCCCCCAAAAAATTGTACCTGGGATAAATATTTTTTTGTTCATGGGCTTGTTTCTGTGAGTGGCAACAAAAGTTGCCAGTGGGCACATAGCTTGTCGCTAACTAAAGGAAAACACTGTCTGCAGGATTGCTCATAATTTACTTATTTTAAATTGTAGAATGATGCACAATGGCTCTTTTTAGTCCTCTTAGAATACTCTTCCTAGCTAAATAAATTCACAGGTATTCAAGGCCTGTGTCTATAGGATTTTGATACCGTACCATACATCATTTTCTTGCTAGCTGCTAAGCGATCTTTCTTTGTTAGCTAACATTAGGTTGTGTTTCACTGAGGTAAAACATTTTTTGATGTGCAGTTGGAGGTGCACTTTTCTTGACACACAAGTACTTACCATAGCCAATGCCCACACCTAAAACGCCCCCCCCCCCCCCACCACCTCTACACCCCTGCCACAAATCCCCCTTTTCCCTCTGGTATACTATGTATGTAAGCAATTTTCATAAAATAACATAGGTCAAAATAAAAATTAATCATGTATGTTGTCCTTTCCTTAGGTACAACATGGCAGAGGTCCTGGCCATGCTGCAGGACTCAAACTGTGGCGGACAGAGGTCCTGGCCCTGCAACACTGGCAGCAGGTGCAAGCGATGCAAGCAATGTGACGGACGCACACTGTGTAGAACATGAATGAAAGGTAACGGAATGTATGGGAAGAAATACGTCTTTAGAGATTTTATTTCCACCAACTTGTTCCCACCCTTGTTTGGCAGTTTTTCGATTGGCAGTGTGAATTCAATGTTTCAAACCTTTTGTTGTTATGTTTTAACCTGTTGGACATTGTTTTTATATTATACAGACTTGGTCTGAGGTGTAAATCTGTTACAAAAGTTATTTATGAATAAAGAAACCAGTTCAAATTGTTTGATGTTTTGAATTTTATACAGGGGGAACCAAGGTTTGAACCATGATCGTTAGCTACCTTCCTGGGATGATAATATCCATTGGTATCCATTTACAGTTTTACTTTTTTTCTTTTGTTTTACACCCCCCACCCCCCCTCCACCTATTTGTTATTATTTATTATTACAATATTATTAATTTGTTATTACTATATTATTATTATTTCTATATTATTATTAGGTGACATTTGACCTAGTGACAAGCTGTGTGACTACTGGCAACAATTGTTGCCGGTCATAAAAATGCAATTTTCTTCAAAACAAAGTACAAAATGGAAGAAATAAATACATAACATGATTCAGAGGGACCCAACTGATAAAATTATATGCGTTACAACTCCGAAAAAAATTTGGGCACAAATGGGACAAATCTGGGTTCAACACTGGTCATGGCAACGAGTATACAGAGTACAGTAGTGAAAAACAAGACACAGGACATACATGGGTAAGCATCACCACACTGAGAGCAACTGATTTCAGTCAGGAATGAAGGAAAGTGATTGCAAAATATTTTCCAAGTCATACATGGTTTGAGTTATTGTTTGTTAATAATTAATCGGCAAAGTTGTAATCATGAAGAAAATATTTTGCCAAAACATTTGTCTATCAAAGGAAAAAAAAAAACTATGTGTAATTAAAAAAAGAAAAAAAAGAAAAATCACCCCTTCATTCGTTCCCCACCTACATACACTTTACCCACACAGCACACCTTGATAGATAAAGCAAAACTACAATCAGTTTCTCCACCATGGAATTCAGTTCATCTTCTGAGCTATCTGGTCAGCATAAATACTGCAGCATACATACTGAGCCCCAGCATGTACAAAGCCACAGACAAAACAATTGTTATCTTTCCTCAAATCTCAGACAGTAAAAACGTAGCAAATACACGTTATAGAGCTTACCCTAACTATCATCTGGGTTGAGTTTGGAAAAATATTAGTAGCAAAGGTCCCATCTAACACTCTCCAAGGTCCTATGACTACTGGGGGAGAAGTGGCTTTTACAGCACCCTCCACCTAAAATCTAAGTAACTCCCTCAGGTAACACAGCCGCTGATGCTCTCTCACACCCTTATGTTTCTGATTTCTAAGCACAGCATAAAAGGACACTGAACCCTCAATGTTCTCCCGGCTGAGAGTAGCAAGAATAGATAACTTCCCTTCATCTTCCTCCCAATCAGAGACAAAGAAGAGAGCAAGAGAGAAAGCACAAAAGAAAGAAGGAGAGCATGGAAGAAAGAATAGGAATGAAACCTATTTTCACTCAGCCTCATTATGGCGCTATAGAGATAAAGATCTCTTTAAAGATGAGAGAATTTTTAACTGTCACTTAGACTTACTGATGCTTACTGATGCATGGATCCACCTCACTAATTCTTCAGAGGTGTTGGACCAACAAATGGCCTTCAGTCCCGCCCTTTACAACAAACCCTTCATAGCATTCTGAGGTTACAAATGAAGTAATGGGTATAAAAACATCTTTATTCTCATATCAGCAATATTTTGTAAGATCACTGCTCAAGGTCTACACAACATCTTTGCTGAACACTTTTGCAAACCATGCTCTATTATTGTGCCGTACAGTCTTTTCAAAATGTATTTTTCTGGGACCAACATTCAGATCCTGTGAAAAACCACTCTGTTCTATAAGCGAGAACAAATATTTCCTTGTGAATATTCAACTGTCAAATAAACAAATATCTTTTAAACATTTTGTATCATCTGTTGCTCAGACTATATTATATTTGGTGGTTTTCAACAGTGTTTTCTTTCGATTACTCCTCATTTCCAAACCTGAGCTGAGACCAGCTGCCTTTACTGGGTGTTAATAGGACTGAGTGGATCTGTTATGGTTACACTCTCCAGAGCATGTTTATTTAAGGTGGACTGGTTGGACAGAATATTTAAGCACAGTACAGGATATATGGTTAGACTTTTTTGCTCAACATGATGAGTTGCTTCTAAGTCTTGATATTTATGTACCCTTGTTTTGCAAAGAGGATATGCTGGAATCGTGCCAAAAGAAAGAACTCTCCTCTCTACAAATACGGTCAAATTTATGCAAATTTTAGATTCATACATCACAAGCGCTTAAGGAGAAATTATCCCTCTTGAAACCATCTTATTCAACCTTTTTGAGTATTTTTATTCCTCAAAAGCATACCGTGGGAAATGGTCATAAGATTACATTTAATTGTAAATCTTTTAATCCATCTACCCAAACACTTTCAGCTTTTTATCTGGTCCTGGTCACAGCAGAGGCAGGCTATACAAGGTATCCCAATTGTCGTTCTCCCCAATGACATCCTAAAGCTCCTAACAGCAGATGCCAAGGCCAGGAGGGATTTACAATCCCTTCAGCTTGTGCTGGGTCTGCCTTGGGGTGTCCTCCCAGTTGGACAAGCCTAGAATACCTCAACAGGAAGTGTCCAGGAAGCATCCTGATCAGACAGCCGAACCACCTAAATTCAGTCCTTTCAACGTCCCTGAGGTGAGCCCACCATGTACACACTTGATCTATTGCAGACACAGCTCTTACTGCAATTACACAAGGACTTGATGGCTTGTAGTAACAGCTAGGCAGACCCAGTATCCCTTAAATGACATGTAGACTGGATGAGTAAACTCCCAAGACCCCTCTTATATCATTGCAAGAGTACAGAGCTGGTCCACTGTTTCATGACCAGGACAGAGTCTGCACTGCCGCTAACCCTAACCCTAACAATTAGTTTCCAGCACCCTGGCATTGATGGGGAGTCCCCTATAGCCCAAAAGCCTTCCTCCTTTAGCTTCATGGCTTCCTACACTGCTGGAGTCCTCCCAAGGAGTTCCAGCAGTTGCAATTTAACTACAAAGTCAACAATCCATCTGTGGTCTAAGGTCTTCAGATGCAAGGTATACTTGAACATGGCGTTTGTTACAAATAGTCCATACCTAACACACAAGTTCAATAACAAAAACAACACTCTGGAGTGCCTAGGTGGTGCCCTCTCTAGGGCCTCAACCAGGGACTCCAACAAGGCCAAGTACTCTAAACCCCTGTTCAGCACATAGGCACAAAACCCTGTACAAGTGTTCCTCCTGCTCTCCAGGGAAAACTCCCACACAGTTTCTTAGCCAAAGACTCAACAGTATCCCCAGTATCAAGCTGGCTCATCTCACCTTGGGCAACTCCAGAAAGGGGGACAGTCCAGCCGCAATTCAAGAACATGGTTCCAGAACTTGTGTTGACAGGGAGCTCAAGCTCTGGAAAATATAGCTAATTGGTACTGCTCTACCTATCTGTACTAGTTCTGGTTCCTTCCCCACCAGACAGGTGACAATTTACGTTCCAAGAACCAGTTTTTGTAGCCAAGGGAACGCACGCTAAGGCCCCCCTTTGATTCGATCACAGCACAGCTGATGATAAATCCAAGAGCACAGTTCTTGAGTTTCAGAGACAATATTTGAATTCACCTTGCAGTTTTAAAACACAGTGTATATATGGCTGTATGCATGTGTGTACAGTATATTATGTTTTATGCATGGACACGTACATGTATACAGGCGACTATACTACCTGTAGCGAAATTTACCACATAATAAATAAATGCAAAAAAATATGAAAATGTACATACATTTAAACAAACCTCTACAGTATCACATCCTGTTAGAATATATTATTACCTCATTAAGTCACTCTCATTACAAGTGTAGCGCAGCACTTGAAAGCAACCAATAAACACTGCATGCTGATGAGTATGACAAGAAAGTTTCAGGTGCTAAATGAGTTGCAGCAGCACTGCCTACCTTTTCTCAAAAGTGCTCCAAACACTTCACACAGCAAGCATTAAGTGAGGAGACAGGGTCACACAGTTAGGAAGTGTTGGGGGAAACACACAAATGCACACACACACATACCTACAGAAGCACATATTTTTTGCAAGACTAGATCTTACAGCATAATATTGCAGTCTGGATCGAGGGGAGGAATAAGATCTCCTGAAAAGGCAATGTATAATTGACAAACAGACATCAGCAAACCCACCAATCAATGAGCTCATAGTTGTTACTGCCAATCAGGTAGGGGAGGGTTTTGAACCTTCCAACATCAACCAATTTGTAGCTGTGTGTGAGAAGAGATTACGCACCTTGCTATGGAGTCCCATATGCCTTTATTTGTACTAGTTTCACTTAAAAGATCTTCACTGATCTTCTCTGCCTTTTTCTGCACCTTTAATGAGAAAGAAGACACAAAATGATTTTGTCAGTGTTTTCATCAGACTGTGTAAAACCTTCCAATATCCTCAATTTGTGACCTGCTGGAGGGCATTTTATTGTATGTTGTATGTTGTATGTTAACGTCTAGTGTTCTGATAAATCTAATACTTTACAATCCTCTAAGAAAAACACTTACTCTGACTTTGATGATCTTACTGTGGAAACTGTTCAGCACAACTATGACATCACCAGCGTCTGCAGGAGAATCGGTTCCGTCGTGCCTTAAAAAGTGGATAAAGAGTATGAAAAGACTGAGAGTGAAAATCAATGATTATGAAATCTGCAGCTAGTTAGTCTAACACAGAAGAAGCCCCATTTGAAGACTAAAACTTATCAACAGACTGGAGAATAAAATGTATAAAGTCAAAATTAAATTATTTACCAAATCATAGCAATTCAATACAGCAATAAAAAAACATGTAACTTATACTGATCCAACTTAATTCTTCGTTGGTTATGATCATTTTCAGCATTCTATTTATGTAGTGCTGCCTAGATGATTCAGCCTTATTAATATTAACACAGAGAGAGATACTCTTTATGTCAAATCCCAAATGTATAGCTAAGCCACAGACATGACAATTATAAGACAAAATAATTTAAAGTTGACTTAGTTTTTGAAGAATCTTTACAAACCTTATGAATCTCAACTGACTGTGCTACCATACAACTTTAAATTCTACAGGTGAGTAAAAAAGCTTCTTATGACAGTCCAACTGAAACCACAAACGTTATCCCCTTTTGCAATCAACAATTATTGTCAATAAAAATTTCAGATTTACTGGTAATATTTCTTATTACTAAAAGAAAGTAAAAAATATCTATCAGAAATGCTCCGAGCCTCTGAGTAGGTGGGCCAGTGCATGCGTTTGATTGACAGGTGAGCTGGCAGTGGCACAGATATACATGGTAAACAAACAGAGCGTTTAGCAGTGGAATTGAGGAATAAGGACAAGACCATTTAATATCTAATACCAACCAATGCTGATGTGTTACAGCTGACTAGCTATCTTCAGGCCAATCACTTCAGGCTGTACATTAATCATTGCTAATTGCAGCAAATAGTTATAATGCCGCTTTTTATATAACATATATACATTAAATAAGCACTTACAGGACTACTCAACCAATCGGTCTGACTTAGATTTCAGTGTTAATAGTGTGCATGAGTCCACCATTTAAGCGAAATACATTTTTTGTGGAGCTTGGTTCCGATTTTTAGCCATGGCAACAGTGTACAAAAAATATACAGTATGGGCGCCTCTCATGAAGGAGGCAACAGCAGCTAATGGACCGACCACTGACAGACAGTGAGAGCACACACTTAAAAGCCGATTCTGGGACAGCTGCCAGGGTCACACTCTGACCATATTCATTACCTTCCATCATCATTAAGAATCACCTTACCATTATTTTATCCATCACTACTTCCCAGCCATGCTGTATATACTGGTAGATTTAATGAGAAAGTCTGTACAGTATTGATTGCGTAACACTGGCCTTTCACTGTAATTGTTTTAGGACTGATTTGCCCAGTGGAGAATGTGTTTTGGCAGACAGGATCTGTAGGGTCTGATGGCGAAACACCAGAGAGCAAACTTCAGGAAGAGATGAGCAATAGGCCATGATGCACAGCAAACCATTATGACCCCAGTGCTTAGTAAAGGCAAAAAAACTAACCTTATCACTATGATAGATGCCCCCTCCTGGTTGGGCCCAAAGTGCATCCACCCACTCCCCCTATGCTCAAGTGCTGCTTGTGTTTTGCCCCTTCTGCTGTCACAGATGCAACTCAGCCTTTAGGGCTTGTGTTAGAAAGCACCAGAGATCAATCTGTATCCTTGCTCTGAGGAGAGGAGAGCTGGCCATCTCATTCATCGCTGTCAGGGTGAGGCGCCGTGGCAGCACAGGGTGCACGAGGAAAACTCAGGCTCTGGGACCGGAGAGCACAGACGCTCCCACTAGACTCTGATCGGCCACCTAACCAGAGCAGAGTGCCGCTAACCACAAGAATAATGACACTGCCAAGGTGAAAAATGACATCACCTCTTAGCTTCACCTGGAGGATTGGGGCATAAATCTTGTTGTCTGATATGATTCCAGAGGAACCAAGGGCTGTATGTGTCCTAAATCTTATGTGAGGATAGCCAGAGAGTACAATATCTGTGATTGTAGGGACATCTAGCTCCACAGCACTACAGCTGCCCATGACTGGTTGGGATTTGAGCCATTATCACAACCTGGCAGTGAGGGATTATCCTTCTTTATAATGTTACATAGAAATTATATACTGAGCTCCTTTGAAAAATAAGAGTTTGATTTGTTTTAGATAAAAGTAGAAAGTACCACAGTATATTTTCTTTAAAGTAAAAGTGCCGAATTAAAAGAATACAAGGCATGGAAAATTGCACTTTGTCAAAAATGCATCAAACCAACCAGAGCACAATTTTCGCTCTGGGAAATTAGACAACACCAACGCACTCTGTCTAGTATATGCAGCCTTTGAAACCTACACCATCCTAACTAAAACACATTCTGCTGCTGATATTTTGCAGTCTGAGGTGGATGGCATGGCAGGTGACCAGCTGAATCATCCCTCCACTCTGTCTTCTCTTTAATAGCACCCCTCTCCTCCTACTTGTCTCTCTCCCCTCTGCGGTGAGCAGAACTCCCTGCACTCATCAAAACCTTGAGCTGCTACAGTGTCAGCAGCTCTCCATGTTACCATAGTGATGGGTTTCATAGCTACCGGTATGAAATGGAGAGGTAGCTGAAAACAACCTTGATGCTGAGCTACTGATGAAGCCGCCTAATTAGCATCATTACCTAAATTTAATTTTTTTAAATATATTAATATCTGTAAGGAATGAGACAGGAAAGACTACAATGGCATTAAAAATAGTCTGTAAAATCAACCAAAGACTCCACCATAACTGTCCCCACAACAGACTGGGAAAAACATCTATCTATTAATATTGATGCAACCCTCTGAAACAAATTTGCAATAACATCATCTTGATGACCAGCAACCCCAGATTACAGCTCATTCAATGTAAGACACAGAACACACATAACTCAACAGAGAATGCACTTAATGGGTTTCACAAACACCGACATATGTCTCTAATGCACTCTCAATACCACAGACAACTTCTTTCACACAGTATGGCTTTCTACACCATCTTATGGAATAACAATAACTATCATCTCCCGAATCAAGGCTCACAGCATCCCAATTTCCCCTTCCCTCTGCCTGTTAGATGACCTCACACTCATCAGTAACCTACAATACCACAACGCCATACTTACACCTTGACCATTACAAAAAGATTTTTTTTGTTTGTTTGTTATTATATATGTGTGTGTGTGTGTGTGTGTGTGTGTGTGTGTGTGTGTGTGTGTATATATATATATATATACACACACACACACACACACACACACACACACACACACACACACACATATATATATATATACACATACATACATACATACATACATACATACACACACACACACATTGCCTTTGCTCTGGAGTGGCGACACCTTGTAAATACACAAATTGAATAAAAAAATGAAAAAATCATTGAACACTGGTGAATACTCACGTGAGAATGTGATAGATATCCTCTGATCTCCCTTTACGTAGTCTCAGGATCCAGGCACCAGGATTGGCTTTCAGCTGGAAATATCCCTGTTGTGGTTGAAACAGCATGAGTCTGAGTATTTACTGTAAGCATACAGTTCACACTTGTTTTCTCAGCCATGGCCCTAAACAATTTCTATTCCAAGTAGCTACTGATGATATCCGTGTCATCTATCTAACACAGAGCAAGAAAATGGCTCTAGTATTGAGTAGAGAAGGTTGCTGACCAGGTTAGCCATGACAATAGTGTCATACATGAGCGGGTCCCGACTCATGCCCAGGGTAAACTGCAGTCCACGGGGAGGCTGGCCGGTTGACAGGTCAAAGCAGTGGCCCTCCAGCAAGAGGTGCTCCAGCTCATACTCTGCTGTCACAACCCCGGTCACCTGGAGTGAGACCGCAAATTACAGAGGACAAAAAACAGCGGGGGACTGGTTAATAGAAAGAGCCTCTGCCCTAATTAAGTGGCGAGAATGATAAGATCGTAGTCATGACATGAAGGAGCAGGATACCTCCTGCAGGTGGATGTTGTCCAAGTCATGGGGGCTGCGGACAGCCTGCACCATCCAGCTCTCTGGTGTGATCATATTAAGGGTGAGAAGGGGAGATTCTGGGAGCTCTATGAAGCGGGCAACTGGTCCTGGAGACACCGTGTCGTTGGCCAAGAAATTCACATCAGACTCCAAGACAAAGCGGTAAAAGCTGCGAAGACAGAGATTATCAAAATTTGCTTGCCCATTATCTGCAAATTAACATACCATCTAACGACAGAGTCGAGAATTGAAAGCCCTAAAATGGTGGATATCTTACAGGACTTTTTGCCACCGGACTGAGTCAACAATTCTATCCAACAAACGAATTGCCCTCTTCAGCAAGCACTAAAATGATGACATTGTTGTGCAACAGTCTCCTTTCTAGGACAGAAGAGATGGGCTCTGTTGTGACAGCTGGGTATATACAATCTCTTCAAAGTGAGGAATCTAATACTATTACTGCCAGTGTTCCTGCTCAGCCAATAACAGAAATATGTGCAGTAGTCTGTGCACCAGAAATGTTCCCTTTCTCCATTATTACTCAGAGTTGTCACAGAGGCTAGCTCCAGGCTAATCTTTATGCTAATTGATTTTCTTCAATGTGCCCTCTGACACCGAGGAGTCATAATGAGTGTAGATAACGTGGCAAACGATAAACATTACCAATACTGATTGTTTTTATTTAGGATGCCTTTTTATCCTCAAAGGTACATCATCACATTTGTTATTCACAAGGAGATTGCTCAAAAGTTCATTCCCGCCGCAGCAGCCGTGTTTCCGAGGAGCAGAACAGAGCAGTTACAGAGGAGCTGCTGACTCCAGGGTGAGATGGGAGCTGCTACCACAGCACAGGAAGGTGGAGAGGGAAAGGTTGTAGTTGAGGAGGAGAAACGCAGTACACCAGGGGAAACGCGCTGTTTTCATTCAATTGGTTCCAATTTGTAAGATGACCAACTCTCCAGAAGAAGAAAAGTGAGAGAAAGAAGACCAGCTGCCCTGTGGTCTCTGCCGCGGTCTTGCCACTATGAGAAGTAAACCAGTGATTGAAATGAACCCACTGACACAAAAAAGGATTCATGTGTGTCCACTGACAGCAGTATCTCCACAGGTGGACTATAGGATTACCCAGCTTAGGGCTCTGCAAGGGACATCAAGCAGGGAAGTTGTAACTTTGTGATTACAAAACTCGTCTGCTGTTTTAAACTAGACGGCATCCCCTCATGATGAGGATCTTTATGAAGAGATCAAAAGATAGAACAAAGCTCCATTGTAGAATTTTTCACAATGTTTTTTTTTTTCTTTATTAAATTCATTAATCCACCAAAGCAAATGTTTCCAAGAGTTCTTGAGCAACACCAATTGCTCAACAAATATTATCTTACCAGGTGTTCAAATTTCAGCTTTTAAGAGTCTGTCCTCAGTGGCTGAATGTGAGGATGGTGCACTGTGGTATACTGGACTAGTGGAGCAGCTAGAAGCAGCTTGATTGCAGACATCCAGCTTATTTATCTCTCATGTGAAAATATCATGAAGCCATTTGTGTCAATTACAGGCAATATGGGGGACAAGAAGTGCGGCTTGTGATTGATTTGTGGGGGAAGAGTTATTTCCATCAATTTGATTCCAGCTGGTCTCTGACAGAGGTCAATAAAGGTCATTCTGTAAAATGTCTGTCCAAAGTGAGGGTTAACTTCCTGGAAAATGTCTCTCATTTGGTGTTGGAAAAAAAACACTTGAGCTATTTCAGTACACTACCACAACAAACAACTCAACCCATTGTGGAGCAAATTAAAAAAAGAAAACACCTCAAATTACATGATGACTAAAAGTCAGTATGTGTTGTGAATGTTGATGGACTTTTGAATAAATATTTTAAATAATGAATTTTTATTATTTTGTTGTTTTTACCGCATGGCTTGAACCACAACAGTGCAAGCCGTAAGCAATTTGCCCAGAGATGCAAGGGGAGGCCCAAAGCAATAAGGTGGTGTTATTAAGCAGATTGCATCTGTGCAGTATAATCTTACAAAGGGAAAGAGCGAGGCAGAGATGCTAAGTCTGCAGCAGTCAGAGGATACACAAACAAGCCAAACAGGAAAATTTAATTACTGTTGGAGCGAGAACGTACCTCTTGAGGGGCATCTCGGACAACTTGGCCCTGCAATTCATAAACACCTGCAGTCTCACATTGACCACTTGACCGAGCACCTGCAGGAGTCACACAAGAACAGACCCAGTTAGAAATCAGGAGCAAAGTAGAGCCCAGCCCAGCAGAGAGGTACAAGACACACATCAGCCTTTCACTGAACAATAGGAATGAAGGCAGCTTCTAGTTTCACTGCCCATTACTCTTACTATACAAAATTTTAAGTGGTTCTTAAATGACAAAGCACACCTATCCATACATAACATCTTTCATGATATAACAGTGGTCAAATGAGCCAGTGGTTATGAGCGAATTGATCTGCCTTCCTTAAAACCAGCTGATGCTGACATGGTGGCATAATTAATTTCTAGTGCACACTACAGTACACTACTGAAAAGAGTGCAGTGCAAACAACAGCTACTGAAGGCTGGTCTCACTGGCTGTCTGTAAAGGCACGGTGAGTCATATTTTCATACTCACCCAAGTCAAGTTCTTCACCAAGTCTCTAGCAAGATGCAGCAGACAGCTAATGGGAGGACCAAGGAAGCTGTTTCTAAATAACCTTATCTCTTCAAACGCTGAATAAGCATATTTGTTTTAGGTCACAAAGAATAAATTTTGGACTTTTTTCTATTTTTCTGATCAATTTTACTGACTCAAATACTTGAGGTGTTAGAAGGTTCAGTATCTTTCAACAGAAACAAAATCCCACCATGAAACACGTGATGATAGCATCATGTGAGGACAAAATTCAGTTTTTTGCACCTTGGCAAGCTTTGTGTTTCTGTGCCCTTCCTGTCAGTGAAAGTGATTTTTAAAGTGTCCTTGCTGTATCAGGAATCAATGGAGAAGAGAGCAGAGGAATTCAAGAGAAAATGCAGCTTACAATCAGCAGGGGGGACATCTTCTGTGCCTGCCTAGTGAGGGGGTCGACAATGGCAACGACATCATAGAATACCTCTTTTTCACGTGGGGAGAGACGGAGCACGCTGAGGAGGAGAACAGCACACCAAAGCAGATTCAGCAACAAAAGGTTATACAACCCTTATTCAGCAGAACTGCAAATCAAAAGATTTGCCTTTCTGGACTGCTTGAAATGATGGCGTAGCGATTTTCAGATCTGTTATAACAAAAGGAGAGTAAACACTTTCCTGTGCAACTGCAGCACCAATAGGACAGTAAACAGAGAAAAACAAAAAACATTGCCTACCTGTGGCTGTCCTTGATGAAGTGGACATCCCTCCTGACCTCTCCTTTGGGGGCTGCAGTTAGGAGGGCATCAACTTTCATGACTAAGTCACTGGCGCTTTGAAAAAAAGAGGTATAGCAGGGTCAGTCCATCATTTATTAATGCTACGTGTTAGGAGAGATGTCAAACGGAGCTCACATAATGTGATGTCAACCTCTTAACAAGGTCGCTTCATAAATCCGTTAACACTACTGTACCTGCAAACTCAAACTGATAACACTTGATATAGCACACATGTTCAAGATTTTTTTCATTTAAGGGGAAAAAAAGAGGAATGTTTATTTATAGAGCCTTTAAGACAAACTCAAGACATGGCATTAAGAGAAAAGTGGTAATCCTCTAATGATAGGGCATACTCAAATGTTTATCACAGACATTTAAAGAAAGAAGGAAGAGACATTTTTTCCCTCACATAACAAGGCAGACAAATACAAACATACTGCTTTGGCTTCATCCCCATCTGTTTAACTTTGGCTTTGACTTTCTCTGCAGAGCTGCTCAGTGTAATCTTCTCCAGCAAGTGGAAATCCTCCACAGTGAATTCTTCCTGATCTTCAAACGGACCAAGGCTCTAACATGAGGAAAATAATGCAGTCAGAACACGACTTTTCCAATTCTTATCTTAGCATGTATTATTTACTACTTGCCAAGGGGGTGTTAAATGTAATGTGATTGTAACACAGTGTTTTATCCACTTATAAGGCATAGTATTCAGTGATAGACAGTGCCTTTGTTTTCCTGCTTTCTATTTTAGGAGTAGAGTCCTGCCACTGCAGCAGAGGAATGTAAAATGATATTAATTGTAACTGCCATCTCAAAGGCTGGCCTCTTCATCCGTGGCTGCCAGCATCACTGCTGCTGAGACATCAGTCATCAGCTCTGTACACACACACACACACACACACACACACACACACACACACACACACACACACACACACACACACACACACACACACACACACACACACACACACACACACACACACACACACACACACACACACACACACAGCAGTTTGTGCCACCTGTGACCTTTGAGAAACAGTCATGCTGATTTGACAATACTAAGGAAGCACTCAGAAAACACAAGAGGGACAATTCACCAAAGTGCAGCAGCTTAGAGAATCCTACAGCAGCAACATTTAACCAATGCTTTACCTTTATGACAGAATTTCTGCATTAAAAGTTGAACAGACCATATTCTGTTCAACTTTTTATGCAGAAATTCTGAAGTAACTGAGAAGATGCTAACTGAACTGTGTTGGAGCTGAAGCCCACTCACCCTGCCGTTGCTGATCACTGCTCGCTGTCCAGGACTCAGTTTCAGGACGTCTCTACAAAACAGCTGCTGACTACGGATAAAATCCACTTCCAGTGTATTGAACTTTTTCTCAAAGGCATCTTCGTCCATGCCCTGGAGCAGAATAACAAAAGTTTGTTTAGGCTGTTAGATAAATTGATTACCTTGTTGCCTCACACATTTCTGAAGAATTTGTGATGTACTGCAAGATTCAATAGACCGGCTCAAGGACCTTTTTCCCTTCACAGCCTGTACAAAACAAAATCTGAGTGATGCATTAGCGAAGAAATTATGTATGTTAGGCAAAAAAAAAAAATTCACAATATCACTGATGCCTCGCATCAGCGCAATTACTGCAGCTTTCAAATATAAAATATTTCAGCCAGAGGACCAAGCTGTAAGAAATGCACGTGTGAAAATTAGATTAATCAATTTGTAATTAATATAACAAATTCTTAATTAAGTCTCTGCCATTTTTGTCTATAACAAATTAGGTGTGGGAGTGTGGAGGGTTTGTGGAGTCAGGTTATTAGTTTCTCCAACATCTCTCCTCAGGAGAACAGGTGAAATACCAATAATGTCAGCACAATCCAGTCAGCAAGTCTGTCTGGCAGCCAATAATAAACTCATATCCCTTGACTCTGGGTCTCAACTCACACAGCCACATCCTACCTATCTTTCCGTTGCTATTTGCAGCCTATTCTCTCCCCATTGTTTAAGGGTGGTATAATTGAAGGGCAGTTTGTTATGGTTGGTCCCAAATGTAACCTGTGCTGTGTGAGATGGGAGCTCTCCTGTCAGCTGATTTGTTGATTAGTGCCTGGGAATTTGTTTTCTTATGTGTAATGCTTTGTGGGTGGATACTGCACACTACAGCATGGAGAACACTAGTGGCCGTAGACTGCTTACAGCAGCAGAGTGATGGTCAGGCTTGGCTGAACACATGAGGCTCACACAACCATGAACGGTGAGCAGGAACTCCGCTCATTCAGGTCCTGGAGACCAGGTATCCACCAGCACTTTTTAGTTAAAGATTCAGGGCGTGGAGCCCGCCTTGTGCTGGCCCCTGTGACAGATCAAGTGGAACTGACAGTGAGTAGGCTGCTTGCCTAGGCATCCACAGGCTGTGGAGCATCATGCGTGCTCTAAATGTATTCTGTTAGCTGATGTTCAGGAGAGGAATGAGAAGATGGGCTCATCAATCACCATTTTCCCTGACTGTACACTTGAATCAAGAAAGCAGTGGCAGACAAATCTCTGCAAGTGGTTACATTCAACCTTTGTTTTCCTCGTTTTTGCCGTCAAGCTCATCAATTCTGCCTCAAACTGTTCTCAATTATATCACTGTTGAATTACATTCCTCCCATTTAACCGACACACCTTTCACTGACACAATCAAGGGGACCGACCTAAAATCTAGTAATTAACCCCCCAAAAAATGAATTACTTACTTTCAACACAGTAACACTCACACTGTAATCTCACATATCTCTTGGGCCTGGATGACATGACACTATATACCATAAGACAATATGAATGTATCAGCTGTTTGCCATACTGTTTATATTTAGGTACCTATCCCTTTAATATCTCTGGTTGTATTAGTCCATGGCAGGCAGTGTTGCAAATCAGTGAGCAGCACTGTTTTATGGCTGAATTGGATTTATGGGATTTTGCATCAATGTGATGAAGTACTGTACTTCTTACACTGGTTCAGCCTAAAACAGAGATTTCCATCTAGTTATTTTATATCTAAATGGTTTATAAACTAATTTTACAGAAAATTGACTCTACCACAATATATATCAATATCATAATATAAAACTACATACACCATGACAGAAGATTTTATCCACATCTACCACTCCTAATATCTATAAATAACTGTGATGGAATCTAGCTTGTCAGTTTGATAGGTTTTGTGTCACAAACAATACTTTTGCATTGTTCCTATGCTTCCTTGTTTGCGTCTTCTGACATTTTCCTGAAACGTCAGAAATGTGGTGGTAGGAGATTCCCACATATCGTACTTCCATCTATTTGATCGAATAATAAGAGAAGAAGAAATTTGACGCCAGTTTTCGGCGCTTGACCATTTTTAAAACTCGGTACTACGGACATATTTTGGTCGGTATCAATGAAGTATTAAGGTGGAATACCTAAAGTACTGCAATGCAGTAAAGACAGGCAAATTAGCACAAATTTATGTCATATGAAAATAATGACAATTCAAGACCTCATCTAGTCTCATATCACAATATAATTAGAAAATCAATATACTGTAAAGCTGTACCCAAACCTCAGGAGACACACTTCTACTTTGACATAATTGCAAAATATAGAGAATCGAAAAGCCTTCCATTTGCTTGAAACATGAAAAGATTTAACTGATGACTGATTATCTCTGAACTGACAAAAAGCAGAACTGCGTTACTGAATCCCTCCTTTACCTGCATCAGTAAGTCCTTCATCTTGGTCCCCTGTTGGAGGAGCTGGTTGTTCTCCTCTTTCAGGAGTTTTTGCACAAACTCTGCTGCAGCCTTATTCTTCTGGGTGAGGAGAGAGGCCCAGATAGCCCTGTACAGCACAGTGTTGTCTTCGCTGGGCTTTCCGCTGGGGTTATCTATCACCCCCACACGCACTCCAGGGCTGGCCTTCTGCTTCCACACACACACACACACACAAACAGAGCTGTGGTATATATTCACACAAAGATCACACATATTTTCATATTTCCACAGACTGCAGGTGTCACAGAGGGAGAGCACTGGGAGGAGAGAGTGTTGATTGCTTAAAAGCAACAGTAAAGGTTTCTCCTATTCTGCTTATTCTACCAGCAACAAATCTTTTTTTTTCACGACAAAGACAAAATGCCTGCTGGCTTGTATTCATGATTTTTGTGAGAGCACACATGCAGAAAATTCATTTTCAGAGTAAATTTACTTAGTTTTAGGTCATAAGGGCCTGCCCTTGCAATCGGTAAAGAAGTATCTCCGTGTGCTTCATCTCTTCTGCTTGTATGTGAGGCATAGATTTACAGCGGATGAGTTTTGTAGCTGTAGGAACACCAGCTGCAAGATTTGTGTCAAAGACAGGTAAATGTGAAAAATGTTATTGATTGAGTCAACATTCGTTCCTTCTAAGAATTTAAGGCTTGTGATATATTGTCAAGTCTTGCCCTGGTGTTGGGTTTAGTTATTAATTTCACTACAATAAGATCGGTATTTATGTTTTTAACGCACAATAAACAACAAGGCACATAAACACATGACATAGATGTCAATTTACAGATTACGACTTCCAAAGGGCTCCATTATAGAAACTAAATGATGGGCTGAAAGAATGGGGAGAGGTGAACAGGAAAGAGAGTGAGTGATACTCACCACATGTTTCAGAGCATTGAGCAACAGTTTTCTTCCAGAGACCTTCTCAAAATCACCGGCTATCCACATGGTCACAGCACTCATCCCATCCTCACCTAAGGTAAAAGAGCAACAACTCTACAGTACTTTAAATACGTTTGGTACATATCACATGACATTTCAAACCAGTCCACCCTGCCATCAGCTGCAGCTTTCCTGGGGATTTTATGATAACCGGATATGTAACCAGTGGGGGGCAAATGTATTTTTGAGCAATTTTCTATCTTAATGTCAACCTTAATGCTTATGTGGCATTTAGCAAGAGCTGCTAATCCTTTAAATTGGTTAGGTTATGCTCATACACTGACAATCAGATGAGAAGTGAGAAGGATTAAATGAGGTACAGTCGTTACAATGAATGTTCAGTTTGTGTGTGAGAGGTGAGAGGGACATCTGGCAGAGAGCTCAGAATATTAGTGGAGAATTGTGCCACCTGTCATAGTTATATGCCCCCCAGTCAGTCAGTCAGTCGGAAAAGCAGGCAATCAGCCTCCTCAGCTTCACTGAGACAGCTACACTCTGGGCCTGAGCAGTGAAATGCAGCTCTGACGACCGTTTAGACTGTTGGCCGAAAGCCAGTCAGCAGACCCAGCTATTATCTTGCTGGAGGCGCAGCCTGTCTGCTTTAACAAAGGTCAATTTCACGCTTTCATAGATCAGTAAAGCAGTGTAGGATTCATTTTTGTTTAGATCCTGCTCATTTTATAGATTTTCAACAAGTAAATGCAGAATGGTTATTACGGTTTAGATGACAAGATGGAGATGTTTCAATAACTGATTTACTAAAAATGGTGTGTATTCATCTGATATTGTGTTAATTAGGAAACCAAGACATTAAATAATTACCATTATTTGCAAAGTACTTCATTCTCTTAGCCATTACAGCTGTTTTGTCTCTGGAGTCCAAGTATGAAAACATAGTTGTGTCCTCCCAATCATCTACAACTGCAAAGCAAGAAGGAAAAGTTATAGAAAAAAGTTAAAGAAATATAAATATACAGAGACAGCGAATCAATAACGGATAGTTTAAGATTAGCAGCAGCACAGGTCACCTGGGGTGGCAGTGAAGTCGAGGTACTGTCGATCAGTGCTTAGAATAAGAGGGTTCATCCTAGGGACCACATTGGCCTGCTCCATTAGATAGTCCACCACATCTGAGCTCTCGGTCAACTGACCCTGTAGGCATAAGACAAGATGGATGAGAGTGGCGTTACTTTTTGTGTATGCACTATTTCTGAACAGCTTTACCACATTATGTTAAACACACAGTATTAGCTGAGTTTTAATCTATATCCTATACTCTGCTGCTGCAATAAACCATTTTTCACACAGAGATTATTAGTAATTTCATTCAAATTTAATTTAAAACATCATGTGTTTCATATATTTCTTTGCTTTAGTTATCAAAGGTATCAATATTAAACACTATCGAATATCAAGCATATATTAACCCCCAGGCTATAAGCATGGATTAACTGCCATTGTTGCAATTCTCCAGTGTTTGTTCACTTCAATTCACTCATGTATATTAATCAAAATGTTCTACTCCGAGCACAAACAAAGAGGAAGTGTCGTACCATAAAGACAGCTCTCTGAAAGGCAGTGGTGGTGTCCATTATGTGCTGCAGGAGGATGGTTTCCAGCTCGTCTGGGTCCATCTCATCTGGACTCAGAGGGACTCCATTAAATAAAGCCAGCGGTAAGGCACCCAGGCCACTCGTTTTGTAGAAGAGGGCACCGTCCTGGAGCACACAAAACATGGACTGAATCCTTGGATGCTCCACAGCAGTAATTCTTACTTCCAATATACAGAAAGAAACAAGAGCGATATTTCATGTCCTTACCTTTCTATTGTCATCATACTCAGATTCTGCACCTAGAATCCTTTCAGCGTTGGCTTTAGGGAATTTTCTCTTCAGGTAAGCAGTGATTGTATCAACAGACAGTGTCCCCGCTACATCTACTTGGCTGTACAACTGCAAGACAGTGGCAGATCAGATTTGACTATCACTGTCTTCAGATCCCTGCGACTGTCAATAATTTCCAACTCTATTTGTCAGAGCTGATACCAGTGGCAAAATCCCACCGATTCATCTTGTCCAATAATGTCTAAAACCCTGGGATAACACAAGGCACAATAAAACAACCGACTTCTGAGGCATGAAGAGATATGAGCTGGCGAGGAGTGTGCTTTAGTTATTCTTCAAGAAGTGCTTGCTGAAACAACGGAGATTTATATACGTATGAGAAATACTTACTGAGAGCATGGACATAAGAGCCTGGGATAAATCGTACTCGTCTGCAATGTAATTCAGCAGTCGGTAAAATCCAACCCCTGCATCTGAGAAGCCATCAATCTCGTCTTTGGTGTTGACAACAAACACAAATCCAATTCTATAGAAAGAGGGCAAAAAACAAGTATTCAATTTGCAGGTGAAATGAGAATCACTACCTGGTTAAGATTATAAATGCCAAGAGTATAACATATAAACAGCTGTAGAGGTGTGAGAAATATCAGCACCAACCTCAGGGGGACATTATGCTTGTAGAAAAGCTCTGCAAGTTTCACCAGCTCAACACTTTCTTTCCGCACTGGATCTAGGAACAGCACCTAACAACAAAGGCATCCTCATCAAATTTGAACCATAATACATTAACAAATACTCATTACCCGACTTGGATCATAAATTAATTAGAGTTTAGCAGACACAACAATACACAGAGTTCCAGACAGTTCTGATAATCAAAATGCAATGTTAAGAATTCACAGTGTGCTCAGCATGCTCTTTTGTGAGTGTCTTGTCTGACTGTACTGACTGATATGTTAGGAAATCCAACACCCCACAATTTGACAAAAAAACATTTAATGTAGCAGAGTCTAGCAGAGAAGAATTTCATAGGGTTCAGTTAAGTAAGTCGAGGTAACAACTGAACTACAATGAAGACCTTTCTCAATTCCATCCCCGTCATCCCTCAGCATTTCTGGCCTTCAGGGGACTCACCAGGTTGAAGAAATTGCGCCGGATCTGCCGGATGACTCCAGGAAAGGTGGCTCTGAGGAGCTCCTGTACACCTGTTGGCCAGCTGCGGTACATTGGGTCATTCTCTATGTCATTTATCCACTAGAAAGTATATGACAAAAAGAAGGCTTGTGTGAAAATGATGCTATTTAAGTACAAGCAACAGAACAGCAACTCTGAAACAGGTAGAGATTAGGTACCTCACTCAAGAACAATTCTGACTGATAGAGTGGTGTTTTCTATATTATGACTACATTTCTTTATGGTTACAACGTCATATATATCAAGTACTGGCTTTTGCATTATCTGAGGGTTTTTTGTACATTACAAATGTGTTAGTGGGGTCTATAAACATGTACACTTATTATAAAGCTCTATTACCCACCATCAGAGAAAGCTATTAGACATGGCTTTTTATGATAAATGACGAGAATCATAGCTGCAAAATGATCCATCATCAATCACCAATCTGGCACTAACAGTGTTCTTTCTCTCCGTAACTTACAGCACAAGCCCACCAACAGTGCAAACTTTTGCCTCAATAGCATATAATCATTATCTCTTACACTCTCGCTCTCTCTCTCTCTTCCCCTGTGTGTCTCTCTCAAACACACATACTGTACATACTCTCCATCTTTAGAAGGTGAGGTGCAAGCTGAAATGACAGACCTCTTGATTGAATGCAGAGAGGCTTAAAATCTTCATTTCTTTGGCATTTTTTTTAGTACCTAGAATATTAAAATGGCCAGAGGGGCCAAAATGAAAACTTGCAAGATTTTTATTTGATAGCTTCCCAATTAATAACTAAAGTTTCTGGCAGGCTTGAGACTGTTGCAATAGCCTGACGAGTGATGCACAAATTCCCACCCTGGTGCGAGTACACAAAGAAGAAAAAAAACCTGCAGTGTTGATCTGGGCCAGAGGAGTAATGCTTTTGGACAGGACTCACCATTATAGCTGGATGTCTGATATCTAAGGCATAGCTGTTATCCACAGCATTCACAGGTAACTTCAGCAGCTTGCCCTGATGTTCTCCTTTTATACCTAGGTTATGAAGCCCCTCCAAGACCCTGGCCTCTCCCCTGAGGATGTCCAAAATGCTGTAAATACAAAATCACAGGTACGTTTTTTATACATATTAGCTGAGTGGCAGTGGCTTTGTGTCTGATGTTGTTGCAACAGGATTACAGAGCCAATGCATAGTTCTGAGGCTTCCTGGGGAGAGCACAGGCAGACCACTGCTCCCTCCTGCTGGGTTCCTACCTGAAAGGGTTGTGAATGTCCAGATCAATGTGCAGTCCGTTGATGAAGAGCTCCCCGTCTCCCGGGTGAACACCAATGGTCTCACTGAGATGCTGAACGAACAAGCTCAGAGTGTTAGTAAAATGCCAAAACCCCTAAATGAGCGATTCTACCTTTAAAGTCTGATCTTTTGACAAGAAAAGATGTACACAGAGACAGCAGTAAGTAGAAGAGATAAAGTGTGCACAGAGACTAGGAGAAAAGAAAGAATAAAATGTCTCATTTGATGTTGTTATGGAATTTATTTCAGATAAAGATTAGAAACTCATTCTCTCAAATAAAACTTGTGCAATGGCTAAGGATGTCATCAAAGAAAACCTCCTGTACTATCATGTGGAAACGCTGCTTATGATATCGCACCTTTTGGTTCTCCTCAATTTCTTTTCTCATTTCCTGCTTTACGGCCACTCTTGTCAGTGATCTGTGGGAACAGTAAAACATGTACAGTCACCATCAGCTTTTACCACATCCCCAGCCGGCAGTAAAATGCCAGTTTTAATCTCCAAAAACCTGTGGGCTCTCAAGATGGTACGATTTCAGTCAATTCCCTGTAAACACCCGACTCTTACTCAGCACTTTTTGGTGTTATTACAAGCTGCCTGAGCCCAAATAAGCATCAAACATCAACAGATCTCTGCATTAAAAGGTGTTGCTCAAACAAATGGATTTATAAAAGACATATTTCACATGCACTTAAATAACAGCATTTGTTGAGCTTGAATTCACACATTGTAACACAGAGTACAGCTCCTAAAAATGTGTTAACCAGTCAGCCAGAAAGAGAAAATAGGATGAATGTTCTTACCTGGCTTTGCTTGGAAAGTTCTGACTGAGGTCTCGCATGAGCTTCAAAGCATCAAACTTTGGCACAGACATGATTCTGGCAGCTGCCTGGAAACTAAGATCTGTGGGGATAATGAAATCATCAGCACTTACACATCTACGAATGCACATTACGTTAAGACAAATGAAATCCATGCAAGGCAATCAAAGGGGATTACATTACATGTGCTGTGACACACTAGCTGTGTTAAAATTATTAACTGTTAATCAAATACAACAGTACAAAATAAAAGCATTTCCAGCTACAAATAGTACAATATACAGTAACTCCATAGCTAAAACACCCAAATTCCCCATTGCAGTAATTATACATTTCAACTGTATTGATTCACTTTTTTTCTTACAATCATTAAACAACTGAAGTAGAAAATCGATACCTTGCATTTCCCACACTTTGAGAGGGACCATGTCATTTTTACTCTCCAGGAGATGTTTGCGAAGCTCGAAGAGTTGCTCCTGGAGTTCAGGGTGAGATTTCCTTCAAAGAGGTAAAAGAAAAATGGGAAAATTCAAATATAATGTAAGGATTTCTTTTTATCTCTTTATCAAGTCACACCAGGCACAGGGTGCCCAGCAGCAACAACAGAAAACACAAGAGATTAGAAAAAACCTTTTATGGCAATTAACATGTTACAGTTAAGCTACTTACTTTAATGGTCCAAAAAGGAATCCTTGGACTTCATCATTGTTATCTTCCTCTGCATTTATAGCGGCCTTTGAATCTACAAAGCAAAAGATTTGTGTTTTATTGCCTTGGACACAGTGAGGTCCAGCACAAAATGTTTGATAAGTCACCAGCTGACCTTTTACTTTGGTGTCATCCACAGCTTTGTATTCTGTGCTTTTGATAGCCAACTCCACTCCATACCCAGATAAAAGCATATTTTGAGGCTTTGGATTCTGCAAGCAGTGAGGGGTAGAGTAATGGATTAAATGTAACACAGTGTCGAGTTGTGTTTGCATGTACATTACTGTCAAAAATATCCATCTCATGCTTTCTGCCTATACCTATATACACTATATGGCCAAATATTAGGTGGACATCCCTTCTAATTAGTGGGTTAAGCTGCCTTAGCCACACCTATTGCTAGCAGCAGACAGCATACAGACATTCTATCAATCTCCATTGACAAACATTGGGAGTAGAGAGGGTTGCACTAAAGAGCTCAGAGACTGTCATAGGGTTCCACCTTTTCAATAAGTTCATCACATGTCTGGTCTGCTAGATTTGCCCTGGTACGCTGCAAGTACTCTTATTGTAAAGTGGAAACGCCTAGGAGCATCAACAGCTTAGCCGCAATGCAGTAGGCTGAATGATGAAGCCGAAAAATTGTCTTCACATGGAAGTTGCAGCAATCACTACAGCGTTCAAAATTGCCTCAGGAAGCAACGTCAGCACGTGATCTGTTTTTTGGGAGCTTCATGACATGGGTTTTCCATGGCTGCTCCATGGCTGAAAAGTAGCACACAAGCTTAACATCACCATGTACAGTGCACATCGGCTGGAGTGGTGTAAAGCACGCAAGCATTGGACTCTGGAGCAAAGGAAACATGTTGGTCTGGACAGTACCAACCCTACAACTTGGTGGAAAGTAATAATGATCTAGGTTGCTTTTCATTGTTTGGGCTAGGTTCCTTCCAATTCAGAAAAACATTAATGCTTGACTGCCTTGCACAGAGCCCTGATGTGAACTCCATCAAACACCTTTTGGTTGAGTCAGAATGTTGTTCCCAAATGAGACATCATTGGCCAACATCAGTGCCCAGCCCATTAAATATGACTGTAATGTTCAGGTAGGTAAGTAAGTAAAGTACATTCTTTTGGCCATGTATTGTTTTTCTATATATGATCACCCAACGGTGTTAGATGTACAAGTTCCCCATTTAACAAAAGGGATTTTTCAATAGTACACAGTCAGTGAAAGTTAGAATCTATAACACGTTTTACCAGTGGAAACAAGAAGCACATGGAGCGCCACGTACAGCAGCAGATTCACTGACATTCAACCTTGACACTAATGTCACCCGGAATCAAAGCACTGCCTCAGTGCAGCCTTTCACAGGCACAATCAGAAGACTTTCCCACCCACACTCTGCTTTTCTTTAACACACGCCTTAAAGGCATCAAAGGCATCTGTATCTCAGTTAGTTTTCAGTTAGATTTAGAGGAATCTGTTAAATCTTTCTCTTGAACATTGGTCAGTAATGCAATCTGTTCACTGTTTTATCACTGCAATAGTGCGACCATGTAAGTAAAGATGAAAGAATGAAGGTCAATGGCACAGAGGAATAAGCTGGATAAACTCAGTCTTATCCTTTAAAATAGAGCTCTTCTATGTAAAAGTTACATTACTAGATGTGTTATTCATTGAGAGGTACAGAAAACCACATTACTTATTAAAAAATATTTAATCAGTGGAACTTCAGTTTAAAATGGTTGCAAAAGCATTGCTACTCACCGCTACAAAATGCCGCAGCACATATATAAGTGTGCCCTTTTTAGCCTTCTCTGACAGCACCTCATGAAAAGAGGTGAACTTCTTGGTTCCAATCTCAGCATAGAGGATCACAACTGGCACAGCTGTTTTATTGACCCCTGGATATGTGTGATCATTCTTGTATAAATCCGGTTTTGGCCTGCAAAAATTTGGAAATGTTGTTAAAAGACTTTAATTTAAATAAAATTGTTTGTATCAACATTTCTATGTTCATCACAGGCAAAATGCAATCAGTGAAAGGATCAAAGAATATCATTTCAATAACAAAATAACTGTATAAACATTTCATCTTGTCCACAGAGGGGAAGACAGTGCTGTTCCATGTTACCTGCCTGCAGCTGCCTTCAGGAGCTTCTTGATATCCTTGGTACTACAGCCATGTTGACCATGGATGGAGATAAAGGCTGGGCAAGCCTCAGGCGGAGGCTCATCACTGGCAATCTGTTGAGAGCGAGAGGGAGAGAAATGTTCTATAACACATGGCTACAACATGACGCTATCACTGCCAGGGTCTGGTGATTTGTCCTCACAAGGTTTACTCACATTGAAACACATGTAATTTGGGCTGAAAAAGAAAAATACAAAATGGCAAATCTGTAATTACAGCATCACCGCTCATTCTGTACTTAAAAATCACTCTAAACATGGGCCAGAGTTAATCATAGTTAAATCAGTTATATGACTGATTTATTCTCAATATTCTCCAGCAGTTACCACAGCAATTTACACTGTGCAGCACAACACTTCATTTCACCTGCAAGAGGCCATTACTCACTCAAATGTTTAACATATTTTAAAATTAGAGAAATTCATCAACCAGTGCATCACTGTCAACAAAATGAAATTCCTCCTTATCATCGCTGAAACCACAACAATCTAAAGGCTGAGGGATTGTGTTCACTGAAACTGCCTAAGAGTCACCCAGTATTAAAGTCAAATTTAGTCTACAGCAAACTGGGAAGAATCCATTTAAAACTCAAGTTATATAAACACCAGTTTCAATAAAAAATGTTTCACAGATCTCTCAGCATATGAGGGAAATAATATCAACCAGAATAGCACATATTGTACATCTACAGCGATGATTACAGGTGTGCTGGGCTCAGACTTTGAAGTACCATCATTACTGGTCAAATGTGTCATCAAAAAGATCACATTTTCACAATGTCCATCATTAAAACAAGAGCTAGTAGGTCTGTGATGCTGTATGTTGGCACAGTGGTGCTTTGAGGTAAATGCTAATGTCAGCATACACAGCTGATGTTTAGCAGATAATGTTTACAGTACCTGCTCACCATCTCAGTTCAGAGTGTAAGCATGCACTGAGCACAAAGTACAAAAAAGCATTCATTTTCATTCATTTTGGTAGGTATTTTAATCATAGACTTAAGTATTGGACACACTGAAACTTTGACCTGATGATGGATAGATGAAAGGTCATGGGGATATTAAAGTCATTGATATTCATCTTCTGGGGACTACGAATATCTGAACCCATCCAGCAAATGCTAAGATATTTCAATGGATAAGTGAAAACGTGACCTATTGGTCACACGAGAGGAAAAGTCAGGGGATCACCAAAGTCATTAGGATTCATCCTCTGGGAACTACAAATATATGTACCAAATGTAATCCGTTCTTTAGGTCAAGATTCAAGATTAGGGCCAATAGACAATTTAACCACCTCAAGACAAGAAACTGACCTGGCTCTCTTTTGATCACAACATACCTGCTGGGATGCATGAACAGCTGGTGAGTATGACCGTAGAGCCAGAGCGAATTTGAGGAGATTCACTTGAAGATCTGTGAGAAATTGGCCAGCCTTCTTAATGATCAAGTTATAGTAGGAGCGCACAGACTCTGTGAGACAAATCAACATTAGTGTTAATGAGGCTTTTTAGAAGAGACACCTGCTGTTGTCATGAGAAATGTTTTAAAATATATTTTAATACAGAAATTGTACATCTACAATCTAAACTTGGTTTCAAACAACATACCTCCTTGCTTGTATACAGTGAGCTCTTTCACAGTGTCTACAAACTGCCAGAATTTCTCATTCCCATCTTCTCCAATAAACTCGCTGCACAAGAGAAAATGAAGGTATTGGTCAGCAGGAGTCAGTAACCACAGTATGTACCATACCAAGTAACCATTTTCTGACTGCCCAACAGTTAGAGATATAGACCACATAATCATTTTATATTTTCTGGTAATAATTGTGCCCAACTTGTCTCCGGTTCCATGTCTCAAGTAACACGCAGCATTACACAGACCTTACAGGCATGCAGTTCAGAATATTTTCACACACACACACAAGAAAATGAAATCATGTGTGGAGGACCAAAGTTTTTAGCAACACCATAAGAAGATGACTTTATACATAGCAAATTATTAACAGTTTTAACAACAAAATAACTTTTGGCTGCTATTTAAGAATTGTTATGTCTTTTGGGATGGAATATGTCATTTGTCAATTTAAGAATATTTTCCCCCCAATATTCAGTTGTTCCCAGCCACTACAATATGAGGCAACTAACAAGAAGATAAATTATATTAAAACAATCCGAATCATTTCTGTATTTATTGCCAGGGCCATTGGCACCATCGAGGACAATGAGGTCATGTTCTCAGTACTTTTAGTGGGAATTTGAACAACCTGGGGTAGTTTACATTCTGCAATTAAAAACCTACACATGGTGGCTGTTATACAGGTTGACTTCGAAATTTTTAAGACTCAGTACATTTAGATTAGACTAGTTTTAAACCTAAAAAGAAAAAAAGAACGGACCTACATGCATGGAAATTAAATTTACAGAAAATATAACTAAGCATTTAACTATGTAAACAACATATGAAAACAAAACTAATATTTAAATCAATTTTAATAATTTCTGTTTAGTGGCAAGTTCATTTTGTATGGGGGTATAGGGTGCATTTGGGGGGCCTGGACTCATGACCTCAACATTAAAATCCTGACTATAATCCTGTTTATTGCACATTTGCTGTGAGTGCCAGATACACATGTACAGGAATGGGTACCTTGTCTCCAGGAGGAAAGGCGTCATGCTCCACTTTGCTTTTAGACTGGCAGTGACACCTTTGGGTGCTGATATGACATGATGTATGTTCAGCAGCAGCAGTGACAGCACAATAAGGTTCCTCATTATATCCGGCGCGACGTAACATGAACCTACAGTGGCAGAGAGCAAACACCAACACCGTCAGCACCGTTCCTTTGCCTTTAAAGAAGTGACAGTCAGTGCCACGTAGTTACTCTAAAAGTTATTATCTAAACCACAACACCGGTGCACATGCATGTCTTAAAAAACAGAAACTCAAGAATGCACTGTTGCGGAAGATGCTAGCTACATAAGAAAAAAACATCGACCTGTTTGTTAGCTAGACCTACTTAAAAAATAACGATCGTTCAGAGGGGTCAGGCAGAACAGAAGTTAACTTAGCTGTAGCGTAGAAGTAAACAACCTCGCCGTGAATGAAAGCGGTACACTCGTGTAATTTAACAACCCAAGTCTACAAAGACCGCTTTCTACAAACATGTAACCGTGTATATTAGACGTACATAACCAGTGGTCACTGTGTTGCCAATAATATACTCCTCACCCCTTTAAAGATGCTGGCCGCTTCCATACAAAGCAAAGGACTTCTGGCAGGTATTTTGGGCAGCTAACAGCCAGTACAGCTAGCAAGTTGCCGGGGTTGCGGCGTATTGTGGTGGCTCGCGCTGACCGTTATTTGTGTCTGAAACGACCGTTAAATGAAAAATTATAAATGGCGTGTAATTATTTTAAAGCAATATTTGTTATCATTTTTACATGGACACAATTAGTGACAATGAGTGTAAAGTTTAAAAAAACCTGATGGTCAAGTTGGAATTTATTCTGGCACAGCGGTAGACAGCTAAAGAGACAGACGCTGACGCTCAAACACTTTCCCACCAAACACTGGAGCATGTTGCATCTACTGGGTAGTGAGTGAGTATGTATAACTTGATGCAGAGTGTTATAACTTAGCAAATGATAATAATAACAACAATAATCACAATATTTATCATCATTATAGTTATTATGATTTTTTTTCAGATGAAACTAGCCTATTTGTGTATCAATCATCAGAATATTAAAGGAGTAGTCCAACAATTTAGTATCAGACTTCCACACAGTTGGTGTATTTGTTAGAAATAGATGAAAAAAAAGAATGGTCTAAATTAATACAGCAGAGACAGGTACACTGATTTATAATCCTATGGGTGGGGACACCCACACAGACTGGACCAGGCTAACGGCTAACTGTCATTATAAGAAGGAGGCCCAGAGGCCCACAATACACCTGATTCCCATGTGTGTGTCTGGAGTCCCATGATGAATTAAAAATGTAAGTTTAACTTTGTCCTGGTGTAAATTTGTGTAGCCTATTGTCTTGAACAGTAAAGTGAGCAGTGATGGATAGGATGGAGTCGTGGTGCTCCCACTGGAGTGGTATACTGTAGTTTAAAATGGTCTAAATCAATGCAGCAGAGGCTGAGATATCCTGATTTGTAATCCATATGGGTAAAAAAAAACACCGGATCCTACAATTTCCAAATTAGGCAACTTCATAGCATCGTTCCTTAGACCCTCCCTGCCTGCTAAAACTTCTTCTTTAATGTACCGAGATTGTGAAGAAGGCTTTACAAGATTTGGAAAGCTCCCTCCAGAGCAACAGAAGACATTGTAGGCTACAACTGTTTTCACAGGCGGAGTTGTGCTTCCCATGACCCATGTACCTATTTAAACCCAATTTTGCTCAAAGTTCATTTAAAACTTTCCCCATTTCATATCATTTGAAACGTTGGGTATTTTGGCAGTTGGCCACTAGTGACATTAAATAACACAATTAATCAAAATAATAATAAACTCGTAAAACATTATTGGTAGCACTGCTTAATTAAGTATACAATTAAAGGAACTGTAATGAGAGAAGAACACATGAAATAAAACAAAAATAAATAAATAAATAAATGATGATAGATCGATAAATTCGTTAATTGGTTCATTCATTTATTAATTGGGTTATGGCTTATTATTTACTACATTTTATTGTACATTATTTTACCTGTTACAGTGAGTATTTACCACGTATTTGATTAACGATTTGCTATATATCAATTAAACTGAAATTATTTCACTTTCTTCTGTCAATGGCTCTCATGCCTGTCAGGCAATGTGCCAGTATTTAACATGGTTTAAATAGACATGTAACTTTAACACTTTATAGCTGCAGAGAAAGCAGATGTTTCACTCTTAATTGGTGAAACAGTAGCCTATTGTCTTTTGAGAAGATATTAGAAATTAAATTGGGCTATTTAAATCCTTACACTGGCAACTGTAGGCTGTAAGCAAAGGCATGGAGCTATCTCTTTAATCATCAAAGGCCACACTCGGATGAATGTGCTTCAAAAAGTTACAGCGGATTTGGTATTTATATGTGGTTAAATCTCCATGCTGTCTCAGCTCAGTGTCCGTGTGGGCTTCTGGCTTTGCACTGTGTTAAACAAGATTATGGGACGGACGGGATGGGATGTAGGAGCTCACCCAGCCCAACCACGACGAGGGCATAACGCGCATTTGTCGGCTCGGATGCAGCAGCAGCAGCAGCAGCAGCAGCATCTCTCAAAGAGCACAGCTTCGGCACAGACAGTCAGACCGCCTCAGCCCACCAAGGATGCTGTAGGATGCTGCCGGAGGATGCAGCCCAGCAGCCCGAGCCGTGAGACATTCCTGCTGAAATAAGTCTATCACCGACATGAACCACGCTGCGATTTAGACCGGGATCAGCACAGAGAGTGAGAATAAAGAAGGGGTAAAACTAAAAACTCTCCTGAGCTGCCTCATTTTCAACTTGATACCGGAGCATGGGAGTCGTCCGCGCGGATGCAGCTCTACACGGGCTTTAGAAGTTGGACACAGAAATCTGAATGCCATGACTCTTGACTTTGGACAAGGTTTCCAGCGCAGTGAAGACGGCGTGCAATATTTTAGAAACCGAAAGGTGGACTTCTCCTTATGTGTCCTCAGAGGGTGTCATCTGATCAACATGTGGCACTTAGCCTAAATAATAGGCACCTTCAGTGTATCTGAGGCATGGAGGAATATTGATCCCCGAAGAACCCATGGGTGCTGCTTATTATTCACAGTAATGGAATGAAGACACAATCTTGATATGATGGATGATAGACCCAGTAAGCTCATCTTGGTTCCTATTTTAGCCGTCCTTTTTGTTATGATCGGTTACCAGTACATATGTCCCGCTGGCAGCAATTCGTGCCACTTTAAGGCTGGGGAGAAATTAAGGGGGGTAAGCATTCTGTCCACCCCGTACCAGGACAGCGATGATTTCTACAGAGATCAAGACCTGGAGGATGACAGCCCCCCGAAACTACCGTCAAAATTCAACTTCACCGAAAGAGACCTTGACAGACACGTGGAGTTCAACATCAAAGGGGACGACGTGATAGCGTTTTTGCACATCCAGAAGACCGGGGGGACCACTTTCGGGAGACACTTGGTGAGGAATATTCGCTTGGAGCAGCCGTGCGACTGCAAGCCAGGACAGAAGAAATGCACATGCCACCGACCAGGGAAAGAGGAGTCCTGGCTCTTCTCCCGGTTCTCTACTGGCTGGAGCTGCGGACTGCATGCGGACTGGACCGAGCTAACGAACTGTGTGCCTGTCATTATGGATAAGAAGGAGGCCCAGAGGAATAAAAGGTATATGCCAGTTTCCCCGTGTGTGTGAATGAACGGGTAATGCAGAAACAAGCACTGTCTGGCTCTAAAACCACTGGAGCCCCATGATAAATAAAAAATATAAGTTTAGTTATGTCCTGGTGTAAATTTGCATAGCCTCCTGCTGTCTTAAAGTAAAGTGAGCAGTGATGGATGGGTACTCATGTGCCAGTGGAGTGGCAGGCTGTAGTTTAATCAGGAAGTCAGGAACAACAGAGCTATATTTTCCTGGCATAAGTGTATAGTCACAGATTAGACTTTTATTGCAAGTTTCCACAAAGAAACCAAACGGCACTGATTGTAAAAAGGAAAATAATTACAACCAATCACTCAACAATGTGACATTTTTGGTAGGGGTGTGTGTGAGACTGGGGGTAAAGTCAAAGTATAAACTGATACAACATTTAACATGTTTTCTTTTCCTTTTACTTTGACCTTCACACATATAATTTGTCTGTTTTTGTCCTTTATGCACACAAATCCTCCCCTCATAATGAACTTGTTCCTGCACAGCTGTTATTCTCCCGCTCTTTGCCATTAACCAATTGTCCTGAACCATTTACAGAACTCTCCTTTGGCAGCAGAAATTATGTTGTCTGTGAGCCTGAGTCTAAATGTTCTACCGCCCTGCTGTGATTTCATCGTCACTGGATAAAAGCTCCAGTTGCACCTATTGAAAATTGACTGAGAATTTGATGAAAGCACACACACACTCTCTGAATCCACAAGGATAGGGTAAAGGGTTAGTGGGTATCCATCTCTGTTTGATAAATTGTCAAAAGTTGGGCTGTATCTTACTCAAACCTGACCCGTACACCAGTACACACAACTCTCCCTTCATCCTTGGCCTCTGTGTCTTGTGTGATGTGTCTAAGTTCAAATTAATGTTTGGTTTGGTAGATGCACAGAAGTTATCTGAGAGGAAAAGCAAAGAAGAGCCAGTTAATTTGAAATGCTCCAATATTTTCTGTTGTACTTGCGGTAGAAAAGATATTAGCAATTGCTTGTACTAATGTGATAGAGATGCAGTATAATTACTAAAGGGGGCGCATTTCAATGAACTAGTCACTGCATGAGCAATACGTGTGTGTGTTTACACTCAGCAGAGTGGATGTGCGTTTTTTCCAATGCAGTTAGTGTTTCTGGAGTCACTGATTATTTAAATTGCATTAAGTTTAGGTTATTCATAAAATTGCATGTTAAAAGTGTATTTGCCAGTTAAATGTCCTCAAAGATACTTCCACATGTACACATCGGATAGAAAAAGCATTGACCAAACGTCTCGTCACACCAGCACAATTTTTTTGGACTGCAGAGAATTTTCCTCACTGTTTTGAAAAATACAATCTTACGCTGAACTACATGAGCACATGATTTATTTCTGCTGTGCCAAGTGTTTCCTTTACTCAGGAAAAGTGCTCACTGGATGCGACAGCGCTTCATTTCACACTTACAGTCCTCTCATCCCCTTGTTCTTTAGTGGGCAACATCTATTCTGAGATCATTCTGCCTCGACCAAGACTGTTGGCAGACACACAATGTTAGACCCCCTCGCTAAACAGCCACTGCACACGACACATTTACTAAGTGAGATGACTAATAGTATCATGCAAATGTCATCTTCATAATCATTTTGTGTGTGACCAATGCCTTAATTAAAATAACTTAAATGGTTTAAGGTCAGTGAAGTAAAAACCCTTGCACAGTAAAATACAGAATTTGTGATAAAGATGCAATAATCCACTTAACTCCACCTAAGGGTGTAACGGGGAATACCAATCATACATATATCACAGCCAAATTCAGATAGCATACCCTTGTTTTGCGGTTGAAAGCCTCTCAGATTGAGTGGCTGTCTTTCCGCAGTCCTAGGCGCTCACCTTGCCAGCTCTTGAGATGGCAGCGGGGGGGGCCGAGTTGGGCGGCAAAGGCACCGCCTTCATGGCACAGCATGGCCTTTTCAGCCAGGCAGGGCGCGGTGAGCCAGCCGTGCGGCCCGGGAAAGGTCAGGCGTGTCAGACTGGATCAGTGTGCGTGTCCTGCGGCGTGGCTCCTCTGGAGTGTGCTGTCTGTCAGGGGAGAAGTGGAGCGGGGCCGGCCTGCTCTCTTCAGGGGCTCTTTGGAGAAACATACCTCTAAGTGCTGTCGTCTTAAGTTGCTTTGGGAAGAGCGTCATGGCATTACCTTTTTCTGCAGAATGAATATGGCTTGGTGAGCAGCTTGTTTTCTCTCAGGCACTGAAGAGAACAGCTAGAATTATTTCTCGCTGTTACATGTTCATTAGCTAACTGTCTGGTCTGGAGGAACTCGGGTAAATGCATTCAATGTGACAGCGGGTCACCAAACAACGTCCTGATTTTAAAATTGTACTTGCATAAAGCAACGACTGAGTAAAGCATGTCTTCAGAAGTGTTTTGCATGTGTAGTAAGAGGTTGAAGGTCAGTATCAGAGAAATGTTTGATGTTGCTTTCTATTGAAATGAGAATGAGCTTATTCAGTTTCTCACTGCAATATCTTACCGTCAGTTTCCACCCTGGTGCAATCGTATCGTCTGTCACTGAGATTAAAAAAACAACACAGCCTTATTGTTACAGCTACAGGTCTGGGGTGAGGAAATTTGATTATCAAACATACAGCCTGATGTCCTTACAGCGAAGCATACATTAAGTGGCTTGAATAAAGCAGCAGCGTTAGACTCAGGGCTGTCCATGTATAAATGTATGTATAATCATTTTAGTTTAATAATCACAGTTTATTTGCATTTGAACAAATACCTGCAACACTTATTTTAAATGTCCCCTGCAGATATAATAGTCAATATGTCAAGTAAATGACAAAATCCATTTAAGATGTTATTCTGCAGACCTGCCATTAATAGCAGAAGAGCCACATGAAGCCTGAGAAGAAGCTTCTTCCATTTAACAACGAATCTCTCAATCAGAACAAAAAACATTCATGCATGCACATTACTATTCATACAACTGAAAGAGAGGCCGCTTCTTCACATTGAGGTGACACAGACTTTTACATGACATCCTCTTTGTGACCGGAGTGTGAGATTGGTGTGTTTTTTAAGTTGAGATCAGGAGGGGATGAAGACAAACAAGTAACCACCAATTCTACAGGAGCGTCTCATTTATTCCACATTCTTCTTCATAGCTTTAATAATTCACGGCTCCCCTGAAAATGTGGTGTAATAGCAAATCAAAGCCTAGCTTTCACAGTTGATGCATTCAAACACTGAGGTGGAAACTGGATGTTTTGTTGATGTACAAATGAATAGAATGAATCAGGGTCATCCTTTTTGTTGCATGATGTGATGCTGCTGTTGACAGCATCTCTTACGTGTCTATAGAGGCCAAACAAGACAAGATTTGTCAGCTGAATTCAGAGTTTGTTTAGCTTACAAAAGTTTTACTTGTGGTATTTTGTGTGTCTTTGAATTCATGTAATGATGTACGCAATGTATAACTTTGGTGGAACATCTATTATGCAGATTTTTTCAGTTCAAGAAGAGTCCAGAGTCAGCCCCATTACTCATGAATCTGTATTCACCACAGATAGTCATGTTTATTTTTAGTTCTTCAAAGTCTTGTTGTCACCTCCGCCACGCAGGTTATGTGTTTGGCTGTGTTTGTTTGTCTGCCTGTCTGTTAATTATGAGATATCTCAAACACTACAAAACATATTTCAGTGAAATTGGGTGAAAAGTTAGGTCATGTCAAAACGTCTTGGTTTTGGTGTGAATAGAGCCAGCATTACTCCTAAACGGTCAGGCACAACATCCAAACTTCTTTTTTTGTCCTTTATTCCATTCAGTTCAATTCAATACAACTTTATTTATCCCTGCAAGTGCAATTGTACACAGCAGCACCCAGGTCAACAAAGACAGTTAATCACAAAGCTTAAACAGTCAAAGGCTATTTGCTAAAAACTATGTGTGAAACTGGCAATAAGCATGGCGTACCTACATTTTGTAGTTCATGACTGCAAACAAGCTGATCATCTTTGTTTCTGTGCCTTCAGCTATATTCAAAAACACATCTTTCAATTACGTGTTGTTATAAATTCAAGTTGGGTTTGAAAATATCCACTAACTAAACTGACTTCAATACATGTAGCTGAGGCAGTTAATTTGCTCATATGCTTAATTGTGTCCCTAGAAGCCCCACTCTTATTCCTTGCTTCATCCATTTGCTAGATATTTAACAGGTACATGAATTTCTGAAACATTCACATGGACATGTAAACAATATTCAGACCAAGACAATTATTTATAGCATTTATAAGTCTTTAAAGGGTTTGTACTTCTTGGACCGTATGCACAGCTTTTTCCCTGTTTCATTTCATGTTAGTTGTCCCCTTTCTAACTGTGGCCTCATGGTAATTCTATGCTGATGCTGCTGTTTTTATCAATTATAAAATCTTCATTAGCAGCTTTCTTGTTGCTTATGCATAATGAATGCTCAGTTCAGAACTACAAAGAGACGAAAGCCAAAACACAAGTACAGTATGGATGCTCTTCTATACTGTCCTTTGATGAAACAGAGAGAGAGAGATGTGCCTGTATAGCGATGACAGAGAATGTCCTCTGCTGTGATTCTGGATAAGGATGTTTAGATCACAGTGTCCTCCAGGTTTTTATGTAATGTGGACTGAAAAGTTGTCTTGAAAGTTGTGTATATTCTCAAGAAGAAAAGATGATGAGTTCTTCTTTGTGAATTCTTTGCTTTCTTAATGATATAACTAACTGAAGGATGTTTATTTTAACAGTTTTGATATAGCCTAGTTGCTGTCAGTCGTCTGGAAGGTGAAGGAAAAGTCCTGTGTGCATTATGACCTGATGTGGTTCTGTTCCAGTCTGTTGTAGGCCACCATTACTTTATGGGAAATATCTGTTTGGCTGGGATTGTTCTTTATTCATCAAGTGACTTGTTTGTAATAGCTGTATAGCTGTACCATGTGAAGCTACTGTATGTGTACCTCACCTACTGACTCTGCGGCACTGCAAAACTACTAAAACTCCTGTCTATATGTTTTTTCCACCAGTCATAAAAATAACATATTCACATTCCCTTAATTTCTACAACAATTAGTATTAGGAGTAGTAATAGACTGTTATTACTTACCTTGCACACTGATGTGTCCTAATCCTTGGATGATTAACACCCCACATCATATTTTATTCATAATAAGAGATGCAGTGAGGGCTGCAATTACTGTGTGGTCGTTACCACTTACAGCTCTGATCACTGAACCCTGCATGTTTCACTCTATCTGCTACCTGTGCATGACATGTTGGGCATCTCCCTGAATCTGCACGTGGGAGGGAGTCTGATGCAAACGAACTCGAACACAGAGAGCAGTTATATTTCACATTTTGCCAACAGTGATGTTGATTCTTTCTTTTGTTATTGTACAGTATCTGGGGACACAGTTTGAGTTCATGCAACTCAAATTATTGTTGTTTTCACCCACAGACTGTATAAAAGAAGTGGACGCAGCCACCGTGACGTCACCTATTGGTTTGTTGACTGCAGTTTTGAAGCCTCTGGCGTTTTGGCCATCGCCATCTTGTTTTTTTGGAACCAGAGGTGACCATAGTCGAGGGTTAAAGTTCATTCTTGACCTTGGAAATAGCAGTTAATAAAACAATCTCACCTCTTCTGGAGCTTTCAGTCATGTCACATGATGTTTATCAGATGGAGTTCAGCCAGTTGTTTATTGTAGAAATTATTTTTCATAATAACAATATACCAAATGACAGTGTGTAATGTGAGAGGCGTCGCCCGTAGTGATGAAACTACAGAGCATTATCACCTGAATCTGAAGCTCCCCTCGGCTTTGCAGAGCTTTATGGCGAGTTTCAGCTAATTGTTTAGCTGTCCGGCCCACAACTTCACTGTTTTGGTTCACTCTCGCAGCTCTTGCGTCATTTTTGGCCACAGCAGGCAGCTGTTTCCAGCAAAAAAGCTCACTGTACTCGCAGACAGGTACAATTAGTAACCAGCTGGTGAACGCATTTAGCAGCTAAAGAGCCAGATATTTCCATCAAGAGTTGGAAGAGACCAAAATCAGAGCTAAAAGAGAGTGAATATTGGACTTGCTAGACGTGTAATTAAGCAACAGCAAGTTTGCTAACAAGTTTGCCACATCAACTTAAAAGGTGATGATACAGTATGTCAGTGTTGTCTATGACTGTTTCCACTCCCTTCAAGTGGCCCATAAAAATCAGTTCAGGTCAGTCAGTGCAGGTTTAAGGTAAGTATTAGTACATAGGGTTTTTTTGTGTGAAGATATTTAATGTCTCTTGGGAATGTGTTTCAGAAATATATATATAAATAAATATAAATATAAAAAGCTACTGCACTTTATGGACTTTTCATCGGTCTACTCTGAAGCCTGTTGCTTAGTGGAGAAAGCGAAAGCGAAGGACCTCAATGAGACACAGTGAGCAGCAGTGTAATGGATGCCCTCTGGACACAGATGAACCTGAAGGAGGGAAGTTGAGCAGATTTACAGTTCCGGTCGTATCTTTAGATGTAGGAGGTAAAGTGCTCATCACAATGATGGGATGTTTATTATGTGCAGAGCTGCTGGTGCCCTTGCAGGCCTTGGACTTCCAGGGCGCGGAGATTGCTTTTCATGTGTCATTAATTCAAGTCGTCATTGCTGGCAGGCCTGAGCAGTAATCCAGTTGGTTTGATAATTAAGTGTTACCTCTACAGAGAGTGCAACAGCATATGTCAAGCACTTGTTCACCGTCATGACAAAGAAAATTAAACAGTTGAGGATGTCATTAAATGTGATTCAAATCAGACTATGCAGGAGAAATGTGGAGTGCTATTTTTTCAAAAGAAACTTAAAACAGTTTCCTTGCAGAAAGTCTTAAACAAGGGAACATTTTCAAGAAAACCTTACAGAACAGCCAATTATTACAATTATTACATTTTGTACTCATTTTCATTACTAATATCCAATTTTTTGGAGGTTTTCAAACCTTTTTCACATGTACTGATGCTGGCTGTCGTTTTTCAATACTGACATAATATCTCTGCAATAGCACACAAATATCCCAGTGAAAAAGAGGTTTAACTTAACCATGTCAGAGTATTAGTAGGGCTCAGACATTAACACTTGATAAGAGTGATTGATACTAATAAAACTGGTGCATCATCAATTAAATTTGCAAGACAATTATGAGTATTACTGGATAAAATGGTGAGATTAACTTATTATGTAGTTATATATCAATTTGAAAACACAAAAGCTGCTCAAATCAATGATTTTACTGTATATTAAAACTTGATAAAATAATGTGAAAGGGATCGCTTTTACCAACATATAATTATCACCCAACTCAGCAGTTCCCCTCAGCTCTACAGAGCTTTATAGCATCTTTTAGCTCATTTTATGGCCCACAATTTCAGTTTCAGTTTTGGTTCACTCCACTCATATCAGTCCTGTTTCCACACGCAACAGGTTGCTGTTTTCAGCAAAAAGCTAAAACCAACAAAAAACCAACTGTACACTACAGTGTTTCCCACAGGTTGAGAATTTATGGTGGTGGGTGGCACAGCGTGTGACGGTGCGTGTGACGGCCAGGTTCAGTAATAAACTCGTCAAACAAAGGTTTATGAATAACTCAGTGACCTAATGTTAGTTTGCGGTTATGTCGGCTAACTAAGGTATCGATAACTCACTTTGCACTGTGTGTGTGTTCAGTACTGTACACAAAATTCACGGTTCGGTATGTACCTCGGTTTTGGGGTCACGGTCCAGTACATTTTCAGTACAGTAGGGAAAACAGAAAAAAATGCAGAAAATAACATTTTTAAAATGTATTTATACTTCCTGAACAACTGCAGCTTGTGCTTGTTTATACAGGGCAGGAACAATGGACTGACTAACATGCACACTGAAGGCTCATTATTGCGGGGCTCAAGCACTCTGAACAGAAACTTAAATCCTGTTTTATCTACGGCCAAGTACGGTCTCATATCTGCAGCGATAAACATTCCTGTAGCATTAGTTATTACTTTGACACGGTCCGAATCTGCAGTGAGTTCTGCCTGAACTCTGTGGGGAGAAGGACTTGCCATCCAGTCTGGTTTAGTCTCGTTCAGGTGATGCCACCCTAAATGTCATGTTGTGACAAGTGTTTCCACAGACAGAAACAACTTCAGTTGAACAATGTTGGCATACAGTTTGACATTAACCGTTATCCATTTCCCTGTAACTAACCGGGAAACTGTAATGCTCCCACACAGTGGATCTAAGTGTCTGGTGCACTGCCAAAACGTTCCGGGTAAAACTCATGTTCTAGAAGTTCTGTGCTGTGTGTGCAAGTAGTCGCGATAAACAAAAATGATATCCGGATTTTATTTACCTGTGCGGGCTCCCAAGTAGAGCCTATGTATGGGAAACACTGCACTACCTGCCCATCACCAAACGGCAGGCTGTTAGCCTCTAGCTGCTGAGTCTGTTATTTAGCAGCAAAAGAGCCAGATGTTTCCCTCAGGAGGTCCAAAATTGATCTAAAAGGAGAGTGAATATTGGACTGAAACACTACTCCAAATAAAGGATAATGTTGCTCCGTAACGGCTGGATGTGTAAATAGGAAATCGTTTGCTAACACGTTCACCATATCAACTTTATAAGGTGATAAATATGTCTGTGTTTACAGCTTGTTGCACTGCCCCCAAGTGGCCAAAAAATTAGCTATTGCAGCTTTAAATAAATATTGATAAAATACTTTGAAGTAAACAGGGAATGATACAGAAGTTGATTGTAGAAGTTAAAAATGTAGTGTGGGTTAGATATTTAAGATGAAAGAAATAATTTTTTCTTTACTATGAGATTATGTGACAAACTTTAGGACCTATGACTTGAAATAATCTTAATCATTAACTACAATCTCTGTAATTCTTATTTTATCACACAATACTCATCTTAGTACAGCTGTGTACTACTTTGTGTGAGTGTGTACCCAGTTTTCAGAAGTTTTTAATCACTTTTAGGAAGATTATAGTTTTTTTTGCCATGTGATGTCTCCTCTATTGGAAAGGGGATTAGTGTCCCAGTTCTATGCAGAAATCTGCTGCTTGATACATGATGCACCAAACGGGGAGGCCTGAGTTGTCTTCGCTCATTATTGTGCAGTGCACATTGATTGAATAACTGAGCCCTTATAGGCTATTGCAATATTAGCATTTGGGGAAGATGAAATGCTTTGCATGTATTTGAGTTGTTATGAATATTTGTCATTGTCCATTTGGCTTGGATCGGTTTGAGGGGTAGTATGGATGGAGCTTACCGTCTTTCTCTAAAAGCCACTCTAGGTAATGAAAGCTGCGCAGGTTGCCAGAGCAGGCTTGCAGCTTCTCTGATGCTGCTGTCAAATACTTGCTGGTCCGGCAAATATGAATCTCCAATCGTCTGATTCAGCTCTTATAACGTGATTAAAATGTAACATTTGGTCCAGTGGCTGGCAAGGACCCTCGTGCTCCAGTCACAATTTACTGGAAGCTGGTTTGTAGGACTTGGGTAGCACATTTTTTTCTTTATTTTTATGTTTCCTCACTGAAAGCAATGACACAGTGAAGATTGCTGTTAAAATGTTTTTGGTTGGAGCCAGAATTGTTGTTTTCTTAATTTGATCCACGCCATCACATATGATGAATGCCTTGTTCTAATTCTGAACTGCGTGCCATCAATGAACTCTCAGATCCCAGACGTGCTGTCATGGAGCTGAACTCCAACTTCCCAGTCAGCTTTTGATCAGCGTGAGATCACCCCCTAGACTGAAGTAAAAAGAAGAGAGGCAAAGCACCTCATACTGATCTGGTTAAATGTAGTCATCAGTGTGATGAGAATGAGTCAGCTGGTGCAGTGATTCACAGATTCTGTGTTTAACGTCCCCAAGAGGCCTGTTTGGTGGCTGAGCCGCTCAAATGCTCCTATTATCAGAGGGGCAATTAACTTTGGCTCTGCCTTCCCTCTAATTGAGAAAAGAACATTCTAGTTCTGTACTAAACAGTCCATAAAAAAGAAATTGTGCAAAACTTGAAGATTTTTACCATAAATTCTTTAGTGTTTGCTGATCAAGAGCTGTCCGATCAGCAAGTTCATGAATATTGCTTTGAAGACACTGGTTGTTGGCTTTATACTGCTGCTAAAGCTTTTTGTGCTGTGCTGCAAAATGGTTTGGCTTTAGACTGCCTCTTTTAACCAGTTCAGCTTTCAAGTGTCACCGATTTATAAACGCGAGTCTCAATATAACCCAGTAAAATGTGTGCTTTATATTATAATTAAAGCTTACTTTGTGTTTTTGCTACATAGCGTCAATGGCAAGAATCTCTTCAAGGAAACATAGAAAGTAGAGGAAAGAAAAATGTTCAACAATCTTATAAACAAGGCAGACCTGGGTAGCCTCCTTGCTGATTCATGAGGGAGTTTCCTTGCCCGTGTTTGTGCGTGTGTGTTGTTTATACTCACGTCTTTACTTGACAGATTGACATATCAAACAGTGACATAGAAAATGCCAGCAGAGGTGCCTGGCTGTGTTATTTCTCAATTGATATCTGTAAGGCCTGACGAGGGGACTGTGCCAGGAATATCCGCCTCTGGAGTTGATTTATTATAACAACCTGGAGAAAGGTCGTCTGTCCTTATCTGGGGCGAGCGGGTGACAGGTAAGTTATACTGCGGGGAGGCTAGCTGAGGCTGCCTGCCTCACACCGCTCCCCAATTTGGATTCAGTGGTTGACTGAGCACCTGGCACACTTAAAGTGTAAGCACAGGTAGAGTCACCTTCACACAGACTAATCTCCGCTTGCAAGAGTGTGCCACCCCAACGTCCTCTGGTGGGATAAGGCTGTCTATGTTTTGATGTTGTTGGGGTATCTGCTGGCTGCTTATGTCGTAAAATATGTCAAAATTAAGCACTGCACCTCAGATTGGCTTCACTACAGGTAGAAGGTGCGTTGATATATCAGATATACCTAAATCAGTCACTGCATGTATGTATGTAATAAAATGGTAATCCATAGAATATGTCAATAATCTCTTTACTGCTGGTGTCCTCCGCATCTTCCTTGTGCTGCGGCATCAGTCAGACTCGCTGTGAGGGAGATCTGAATAATCTCACTGAACAGATTGCAGTCCAGATTGCCTCTTAAATTCCTGCATTTATAAATAGATGTTTGGTCCTGTTTTATTTTGCCAAATCATTATAGATATTTGATCAGCAGTGCACACAATTAAGGAGAGACACTTGTTTTCATTAATGTTTAATATATAATTTAATATAAAACAACAATTCCCATCCATCTGTAATTATGCTTGAATTGACTATTTTTTTTGATGAACATAAAGGCAGAAAACATCAGATATGATGTGTTTTGTTGTATGTTATGCAACATGTATGTTATGTTATACTGAAAAACATTTTATTTCCCACAGGAAAAGGATTTCCCTCTTTAGATCAATTTCTGTTCACTCCCACCTACAATATTGCAATATAAATTGGGTCCCAGGCCACAGTATAATAAGTATGGATTGAAAACAACAGCACGGCACTAGAGAGTAGAGTAACATCTTGCAGCATCACAGAGTGCTGATGTGGAACAAATAGCATTATGTCCCAGCACTTGTTGTGATACAGCACATCAACCTCATCATAGGAATCCGATGTCCCTCAATGTGAGTCAGTCCTCTCAAGGTGCCAGATGAATGGCTACAAAGCAGAGCTTTAAATCCCACTCACAAATCCAGGGATCACTTAACTTCCCATCATTCCCCATTCTGCAATGGATAGTGGACTTTGCTTCATTCATCATTCTGCGTGAGCCTCCCCTCTTCATGTTTGGAATCCAAGCTGTGAATTTGTTTACTTTCTCTTCGAGGATGGTGAGAGGAAATTGTCCTAACACTGGAGGCATTTGCTTCACTTGTAATGCCAGGCATGTCTGTGAATCATAATAAGTTACACAGGAAGGAACAATATTAAGTGTCTTTGAGTGCTTCCTTTTGAACAGTACATATGAATTATCAGCAAATGGCTTTTCCCTTTCTATGTCATCAAGAAGCAGATTATGCCTTTGTTAAATATTTCAAGGTGCTGTATAAACCCATGCATATTAATGCCATATGACATAAATTAGCATTGATTTAAATTCTTATAAAAGCCAGTATTCTGCAAAAGCCAGTTTGGGTGCGTTGATATCTTTTAGCACCAATGTGCAGAGAAGTTGCAGGGTTGTTTCAGGCCTGGGAAATGCAATGCAGGGTGCCAACATGACTAATGGGCCAAACCTGGATCCTCTATCGACTTGCACAGAAATACTCAGGGATTGATTTGACTGCTTATGCCACAGCCATAATCTCCCCTCCAATGATATGGTTTCACGGCTATTTGTAAAACTGCTGCTGCAGCTCTTTTTTTTTATGTCGTCGTAATATCAAATCTGATCATGTAGGCTGCTCAGTGTGGAGCCATGTGTCGAGTTACTCTTTTAAATTCAACCTACCTTGTCACCTCAGCGTTACAAGAACAGACAGATGAAGTCATTCTGTTGGCATGTTGGACCTGGGGACGTTTTATAGGTTTACTGAAATAAAAAGCTACAAAATATGCATGTAAAATATCCTATATGATGATTACTTATTTTGATTACTTACTTATTACTTACTTTTGACCACACAGTTAAAAGGAAAGCAGCATTACAAAATGCTGAATATGAAGACAGATATGTATTTCAAATTTGTCAAAGTGCCACTGTGATATCTTGTAGTGATTTCTGATAGCATTCTCATGGAAATTCCTCAACACTCACAGTGTGAAATGAAATTTAAAAGGGTTATCGAGGGTATAAGTATAGGCAAATTATGTGCTTAGAATATGGCACTAGACACCACCAATCCTGTAACCCTCAAAGTATAACTACAGTAAGATTCACTCTGGTGCTTATTTATTAGATTTAACATGTTTTCGATCTGTTTGTATTTACTGTGTCTCAAAGTGAGTCCTACAGCCATCTCTGCTCTCCTAAAGTGAGAATGGACAGAGCTGAGCTCTTAGCAGCTGCTCCAGCACAAAACTGTGGCCTTTCCATGTAGATGATTGATTCAGGTGCGGTGAGGAGGGAGAGAGGGATCAGGCTTTGGGCTGTGTCCGTTAATCACACTGTATTACCACACAGGAGGCATTTATCACCAAACACCAAAGGCCTCAGTCCACGGGGGAACACTGAAACCAATCTCATCGCTTACATGCAATCCATCCAGGTCCACGAAAAGCAGCATTGTTGAGTGCTACCACATCCATTTTCTCTGTAAGAGGGGGATGTTCCACAGAAAAAGTAAGAGGCAGAGAACAGAGAGGAAAGGAGGGGTTTGAAGAGACTTTGGGATAAGTCCTTTACTTCATCCAATGTCACAGCCTTGTGTGGCGTTGGTGTGCAAGCAACTTGCTTCCGGCATTCAGACCTACAACAGCCCTACATTAAAACAACATAAGACTTTTTTTTAGTTTTCTAGTCTGGATATATAGTTACTGGACATGTTCCATACAAAACAATGTAAATGTAAATTAATGGGGGGTTACAGGGGGTCCCACAAGTGCTGGTCCTCTAAAGAGGAAACCTTATGTCAAGGTTATACGTTGTGACACTTGTTCTATTAGCACAGGTAGAGCCCTCTAACCTGCCACTCCTGGAGTTGCTGACTTCACTGACACTGGGGTATTTATTAGTGGTTCTTTGTCCTGCTTGGCTGAACCAGTGGATGCATTCACTGTTCTGCAACTAGAGAGCACCGTGCATGCTTAAACATTATCATCCACATGAAACTGTTTTGTTTTGCCAGATGTGAAAAAGCTCATGCTGTTTATACTTTAACAGGCACCTTGTTTCTTGGATTATGGATCCCAATGAGCGAATTAACTAAAGAGAAATTACTTCTTAACCCCCCCCCCCCCGCACGATTATCGGCTGCCAGGATCCTCATATACAGGCTGCACTTGCACCCTCTAACAACTAACATTAGCCATGATAATGGTTTTCCCAGTGGGGGGTTGTGTTTAAAGGCTGTGCTATAATGTGCCTCTGTAGAGCAGGGCTCTCCTTTTGTCCTGAGTGAAGGCTGAAGTAAAAGCTTATTACACTTTAAAAGCTACAATTATTGAAGAGATGCTAAGCCTTCAGTTGGGGCATATGTTTTCAGAAAATGGTCAGCAGCATATGAAATTTATAAATTTGGTTAAAATGCTGTTACTCTATTTTCAGGTACTTTAGCGTCTGTACAGGTTTGTGTTGATTTGCAGCTTTATCCTTTGATCAGTTTGTGTGAGCTGGCGATGGGGCTGCTGGTTCCTCTTTGATGGACCCATAAGAAGGTTTTTGTGTTTTCTTCTCCATAGTCTGTTAATTAACATGACTTTCTGCCTGTCATTCTCTTTGCATGTAAGGTGTTGTCATTGAACATGAAAAGCAACAACAGGTTTGTCCACAGGGAGTCTTTGCATTAGATGTATCAGTTTGACATTTACATTGAAATGGAAAGTGTGACTGTGTGAGAGGCTACATGTCTGACTCCTGGTGTAATTGTTTTTAAGCAAAGGCACATAACCCCACTCCCTCAGGACCTAAGCACTGATGCTTGATAAGTTAGAGCAAACAGAAGCCTGTTTATACACGGCTTTGATGAGCGGCTGTGTTTCGTCGCGTTAAGACGACAAACAACATCTAAGCGAGGGTAACCACTGCTGTTTTTAATTAACGTGCCACACTTGCAATCACTGCAATAAATTTGTCTGCTGTGTTGTCTGGTGAAAGTAGATCAAAGTCAAAGCTGTGCCAGCAGTGTGCATTTGAGGTGAGCCTTTTGCTTTCTTGCATTTTTTTTTTTATGTGAGAGCTACAGGGAAATATACAGTGCAGCTTTTTAATGTCACCCCTACTCAGTGGAACAGTAGCACAATGAAATCCCTTTTGTGTTGACAAGAGTGGCAGGTCATACAGAAATTTATATTCATGGCTGCAAATGGAAATGGAACAACCAAGAGGGATGTCCTGCAGTGCCAGGGCCAGTTATTGATGTGCAGTGGAGGGGAGAGAGTGACATTTAACAGCGTAAGGATGAGCGGCCTCTGACCAGCTTGAATACTCTGCAGCAGATGCCCTGGCACATATAGAACCAGGCTATAGTACAGCTCGTCTTTATAGGGAACCAAGTGGAGCTGAGAGGAATGGGCCTCAGAGTTGAGGGAGTCATTTCAGCTAGCCTCCACCTTGCCGCAGTCAGGAGAGACAAACAGGAAAATCAATACACCCACTCAGGACAGTTCACTACAAGGGCCTCCCTCAGCGCCGCTATCTGTCAGAGTCAGTCCCTCAAGCGGGGATGGGATGGGAACTGCTGACAAGGTAGGTGTCAGCGCACACTGATCACGCTGTTAGAGAGCGACTGAAGTCTTGTTCAGCTCCACAGACAGCTCCAGACAGACGGAGACAAAGGGGCTCGGTCGAAACGTTGGTCCCAGGTTTATCTGCCCTTTTTCTTCACACCTTTAAAACATGTTCTCATTAAATTTCTGGCAGCATGAAACTAGTGAGTGTACAGCAGGTACTTAGTCATTTTAACATCATTTCTGTGTGATTGGCATAAACAACAAATCTCCCACTAAATAGCTTTAGCATCTCATGACTTTAGAATTATTATATTCAGTCTGAATTTTTATTATTTTTGAGCGCCTGTTATTGTCTGTGGGTATGTTCAATATTAAATAAGATAAAAGACTTTGTGAAATAAATAGTTATATGAACAACTTGAACCAATGAACCAATAAATTGTGAAATTATTTAGGGAATTGTGAAAACTCAACTCATTATTATGAAATGTTGTTTTCATGTCTTTTACTGGAGTTGGTTGTTTCATTATAGAAAGTTTTATTTCAAAATGCCTTTTTTTAAGTTAATTTCATGGCTCTGTTATTTCATAGTGTCACTTTTTTATGAAGTTTTATGATGTTGTCACCTGTCACAGCCCCCTCACCTTTCAGCCAATCACGTACCCCTGCCTCTCTTAAGCAATTAAGATCAACAAATGCTATCAAATGTAGCCAGTTAGCTAGAACAACAATGAAAGTCATGTACTGCTAACACTGGCTCACAAAACCTAGCTAGGTAGCTGGCTAGATAGTGGGTTCATTTCAGTTTGTCATTTTATTATTTATTTAATAATTCCTTATTTATTTATTTGATAGTGAACACTTTAGAGCTCCATATGCAGGGTGTTAATTTCTTTTAATGGGGGCTTAGGGCTTAAGGCGCTGATCATAAACTGCAATGTCCCCAATTGATGTCCAACCAGGGACCTCTGTTGCATGTCTTGCCCTCTCTCCCCTCATTTCCTGGTATCTCTTTACTATCAGCCATCTATTAAAGACATAAAATGCCCCAGAACATAAGAAAAACCACAATCAGCGTTAAAAACGTTAAAACCTGACGGTACATAGAGCATCAGGAATCCAAGCACACATCTTGCAGTGCACTTTTTTTTGATGCCCCCATCCATTTTAGTAATAGCCCTGTAAATGGGGGAGGGGGTGGGAGACAGACCAACAGTCACGTTTATCCTCAGTATTTGTTGTGTGTATGTGGAGAATGAGGGGGGCAATCAGTGAGTGCTGCCAATGGTAATGAAGCCACCACTATAAATGGGCTAGTCATTCATGATTAACTGGCATGTCATGCCTGAAGTAATTGCCTTAATTAGCTATTGAACAGGTTTCAGGGTTAATGGGACAACAGGTTGGAAGCGAACCTGATTTACTGTTGGAAGTTAATGATTTTGCTCTCATCTTCCTCTCATTCCTCGAAAATGATTTGATTAACAGTATGGGAGAAACAGATCCCCTTGTTTGTTAATACAAAATCAATTTCATGCCTGGCTGAGCTATCTCTGACAGTGTTTTTGTTGGGCGAGCAAGGTCTTCAGTCAGCCACCGGAGACAGGACAAACACAGAAAGGATCGCTGTAGAAGAGCGCCGATGGTAAATCTGCCTTTCTGAGTGCAGTGCATGTTTGGAGGCTGGCAGCTCTCCCACCCTGCCCACAAATTTACCTCCACTAAGCTTTTTTGCCATGACTAGCGGCCAATCCTGTGTGTTTTCCCTGAGACTGTGTCAGAGGAATAAGCCTATGCAAGTAATTGGGAAGCAGATACCGTAAAGTCTCCCCTGTGAGGCACGCTCAATGTGTTTGGAAGTGTGTTTCGTATGAAATGCCAAAGGGGAGAAAGTGTAAAGATATTGTCCTCAAATCCTTATATGCCAAGGCCACTTAATTGGAAAAACCTCGACCCCGTATTGAATAGAGGTCAAACTATAACAGCCTTTTTACTGTTAACCTCCATTTTTCGGACTGAAAACAGTTTAGACAAACAATTTGGCTCTGCTTCTTCGTGGCATATTGTGCCTGCAGCATGGCTTGGGTATTTTGGCAGAGTTGCAAGCTGATTTCAGAGCAGTTGCAGAAATATTACAGCCTTTGATTTTTTCTTTCTCTGTCACAGATTGCTTTAGCTTATAAATGCACGTGATTAGAATAGGTTGGTAGCCGCAGTACACATCCTGGCCAGCTGTGGTTTAACAGTGATGTAGCAAATCAGTTCACTTTGTCTCACTATTATAAAGTATTATAAAGCATGGAAACACAGCTGTTCTTTCCTCTGTGAGCCGTGAAATTGTTTTAGCTCGGGCTGTGTGCTCCAAACACTTGAAGTTTCTCAACTTTTAGTTGATTAAGGATTCAACTTAAGGATTAGTTGATTCATCAATTATTCAATCGCCAGAAAATTATTTGAACTACTTTGACAATTGATTAATCATTTAAGTCATTTTTCAAGCAAAGTTTTCCCAAAATACCTAACTTCCAGCTTCTCAAATGTGATAATTTGTTGTCTTTCTCCGTTTCATATCATAGTGAATTGAATATCTTTGGTTTCTTTAAACTCTTTAGTTGTGGTCCTATTTTCATTATTGATTAATCTGTCATTCTTTTTCAAATAATCCTTCAGTCTATAAAATGCCATAAAGAAAAGGCCTATAAAATGTTTGATTATATTATGTCTGACAATAGTTAAAATATGCCTATCACAGTTTTCTATAGTCCAAGGTGACATCCTCAGGTGTTTTTGTTTTTTTTAAACACAAAGATATTCAGTTGTGGAAATGGGGAAATGGGGAAAAGTGGCAAATTCTCATATCAGAGAAGCTGGAACTGGAGAATGATTGATGTTTTTGCTTGAAAAATTACTTAAACGATTGTCAATTAGCAAAACAGTTGCAGATGAATTATCTGTTGTTCGACTAATCGGTTAACTGACTAATCATTTCAGCTCTAATGTGTTGAGTATATAATGCCCGGACCAGGTAATTTCACTTTCAAACACTAGTAAAATTGCTTTTGCCGTTTTGAGTATTCCAATTGGATTTCCTGAATTCCTACAGAAAACCTTGCTGTGGTGAATAAAAAGTATATTGACATTTGCTGATACAGCCCAGGTACCTATAGATTAAAGGCATATAGTGGAGCAGTAAAATGCAGGGATGTTTTTGCTGAGCTGCAAAAAACAACTTTGCACTGCCCCATGAGAGTCATAAAGGTGCAGCCACAGTAGTAAATGAAGTGTGAGTGTATTCCATAGCTTTACTTGGGTTGGAGGGCTGAGTTGGAGGTTAAATCGACCTCAGAAAAAAGTTGGAGAGATGAACAAGGGAGGAATATGGAGGACAAATATGGGGTCTCAAAAGACCTCAAACAGTCATTTCATGTGTTGTATTTCCTCGTGCGTGGTGTCATGAGAACAGCAACAAGATTATTCCGTGCCCCCTTCACAGTATTATATCTATCAGCCTTGCTGTTTGTTCAGCACTCTTGAACTGTTACGACTCTGCACACATCAGACTCTGAGCATTTTTCACTTCACAAGAACCGAACGAGAGGTTTGCAGAGTTGACGTGCAGTATCATTGAGAAAGCAGTGTGATGGAGAGGAGGGTTTTCCTCGCGGGGGAATGGATATAACCAGAGTGTCAGTGTTCCCCTGTTGCTCCGACGGTTGCAAGTCCTGCATTACTTGTGATGAGGATGCTGACGAAGTTTCCGCATCTGCAGAGCAACGGCGAGAGGATCAGAAGCAAGTGAGCAACAAAGATATGATACAGACATGTCAGTCTCCTTCTTTCTCTCCCTCACTCTCTCTCTCTCTCTCTCTCTCTCTCTCTCTCTCTCTCTGTCGTCTTTTTCTTCTCCCTGCAGCCCCGTGATCAGCTTGTCAGCACCGCCGATGCCTTTGTTCATTGAGCAAGTGACTCCACTCAGATTGTCAATGAAACTTTGTGTTTGTGAGCCAACTAAGCACTCAAAGTCCCACTCATCTGTCAGACACAGCAGTTACACTCTGCCTTCTGATGATAGCGAGGCTACGGGGGGAGTATTCAGGAGTAATTCAATGTGAAGTATTTGATGGTTATTGAGCAGGTAGAGCAGCACAAATATTTGAGCGTACATTTTGACCTGAACTTTAATTGAACCAGCCATGTCCTTAATATAAACTCACGAACCAAAGTCTGCCTTGTTTAATGGTTGGGTTATTGAACAGAATATGCAGCGGCGGTTTGGCTATTCACTTATATTGATGTAACTGGCAAAGTGTGCAGCACTGCTGAGGTAGCAGATATTAAGGAGTAAGGTATATTGAATTGCAGGTGTGGGCCTATCTATGTGATGCTGACTTACTTCTAACTCTTTTTTTATGCACCACAAATAATTGTTGCTGTTTTTCTTTTGTTGCATAGTGTGAAGGTTTAAATACACAAAGATTAAGATTTACATTTGACTATCCCCACTCGTGGCCCTCCATGCTATCCTCTTTTTGTCAGTACAGTGGTTTAGGTTACATGTCTGGGATACTCTATGAAGCTCATCCTGTAATCGGAGCTGATCGGGCTGCAACAAAAGCCAGAGGAGCTGCGGGGCTGTCAGCTCAGGGCCTGGCTGCTGTCTCCCAGTAGACTGTATTATAGCAGCATGACATGAAGGAGATAAATCATAGATGTTATCAGGTTAAGATCCGGGGCAACGCCGGTGCTCCTTTGCTCTCTAGGTGATCAGGGAAGTTGAACAGTCCTGCTCTTCAGAGATGGTCCAGGCTGATAGCTATAAACTCTATAGAACACTCAGCAAAAGCAGCCATCAAATGCCACAACGCACGACTGAGCCCTGGCTACATTTGTCTGATAATGATGGTCAGAAACTCCAATCTCTCCAGTCGTTCTCGGCAGATGCCAACTGTCTACAGCAGAACAGGAGGCAGGGGGTGGGGGATCTGACACCAGCATCACTCCAAATAGTAAAAGCAGTGAGAGAGAGATTCACATAGTAAGAGCTGTGAGAGAGAGATTCGCCTGACCCTGTCAGAGCCCCCTACATACTCCACAGCTCCTCTACACTAACAAGCATCTGAAGCATAGCCCTCAAAACAAAATAGGATCCATTTGTGGCTGTTTTGTGCCGTGCTGGAGGTGTCAGACATCTGCTGAACGTCACAGCACACTCTGCCTCTTTCAGTTTTATTGTTTGAAATGTGTGAGATGACGATGAATCCGTGATTTACAGGCAAATAAAAAATCTAATTCGGGGATTTGGACCGAGAGACATGATAGACTGAAGCTATGACGTGCTGGCTGCTGACTGAGCTGACTTGAGCCGATGGACCAATAGAACGTTGCTGTGTCCATCTGTGAGTCCATCTGGTGTGACGGGGAGAGAAAGCAGAGCTAAGAGCGGCCGTCTGATTGAGGATGCCCAACCCAAAATCAAGATTATGCACGCGACATGACCTAACATGGGATAACGCAGAGAAGCACACAATAGAATAGCTAAGCTGGAAGGGTAACAGGAATCCTTTCTGGACAGTTTAGGGAGAGTTACCCCTGGCAAACATTTGGTTTCTCCGTCTGTCTTTGAAGTCAAATGAACAGAGGGAAGGTCGAAGTCTGTCTTTGTGATTATGTGTGCTTTGAATTTGTCTGTGGGGGTGTGTGTTTTCATATGTGTATGTATGGGCTTGTGTCCAGCCAAAGGTTAAATGCCTGGCTAACTAGCTGCAGTGTAGAAGCCCAGTGTTTGTGCCAACTCTATTTCTGTGGATAAAATGTCAGTATTGATTGAGCGGATGAGGAAAAGCCTCATTGTTTGTGAGGTATGACCTTTCTTATAGTGTTGCATGATGAGATCGATTATAGCCATACACATTATATCCATGAAGCACACCGTTTATTTTCCTCCTTTGGTATTGATCTTGTATCGTTTCATGGCAAAGTAGTGAAATAAACCAGTATGAGGATTTTTATCTGTGAGACATTACATGGATCGATAAAGAGCAACTTACGATATTAAATTTCATCTTTAACCAGACATTTCAGAACAGCTTTTTGAAAAATGTTTGAAGAAATGGCGACATAGCTGTGCACAGGAGAACATTTTTGTTTGCCTCAGCTGATAACAATAAAAAGTGCCAATTAGAGCAGTCCCTGTGAGTCGTGGGGAAAGGTCATTTTGACAGTCTCATATTTTCTCTGAATGCCCCTCACACTGTGTGGAGTGCAAGCTGGAGACCAAATGTTCTCGCAGCAATCGCAAAGCGTAATGAAATTTTAGTCCGGTCCAAGGGCATGAAATGATGGCTATCAGTATCAGACAAACCTGCGCCGATAACAACATGAGCTGTTAAGCAGCAGATTATATTTGTTAGATTTTGTGTGTGAGCGTGCACAACATTAACGGTGTAATTGAAGGTTGCCTCACTTCCAACGCAGACACAACAACAAAACAAGACAGCAGGTGCTCAATGAGCAGGTGTGTGATGAATTACACCTTTTTATACAAAGAAATGAACTCTCTCTGATATATGGGCTTGCATGCCAGAGTTTCTGCAACCCTTTTTTTATGTCACACAATAGAGCCTGACCAATTAATTGGCTATGTTGAGTAACATGAAATTGCAGTACAAAAATGCCAAAGATACGTTTGAGATAGATTTTAAACAGTGATGCCGTAACATTTTATTACATAATTTGTCCCCCAAGGAGCTCTGACAAGTTTTTTTTATTTTTAGTGTAGAATGTCCTGATCGGTACCTATCTTGTTCACAATTCTTTAAAACGATTTATTTGCGTTATGTGTTTCTGTAAGAATATTAATATTGTAAACTTTCAAATATCAAAACCGGCATCAGCCTCAAAAAGCCAATAGCCTATCAGTTGGGATTTCTTCTGCGTAAGTCATCGCCTGAGTGTGAATATATTTGCGTATATGCGGTACAGTAGGAGTTGCATGTGTGTTTTAGTTGCTGCATTGTTTGAGGGGAGAGGACTAAGTAGGCAGGAATCAGACAGCTGTGTAATGTCCTGCAGCTGCCAGCCACACTCTCATTTAACTGCACCATGCACACTACTGTATAGTGGTACATATATGCATGCTTGCATTTCTTATCACTGCTTTTCCTTCACCCCTGCCATGTAAATAGTTCTGTTATACGTGTCATATAAGGTGACCGACATGTATGTAAACCAATATCATTATTCAAACATACCAGTATTGTTTATACTGGATGTATAGTTTCATGTTGCTGTAAACAAACTTGATTATCTGGGTTTCCAGCAGAAGAGGCAATGAGAACATGGCATGATTTTTTCTTTCACTAGCTAGTACCAATAGTTGCATTAGTCACAAGAGACTAAATAAAGCTAAATGCTAAAGACAGCATGCAGACAGGCTCACAATGACAATATGCTGGTATGTTATCATGCTCACCATCTCAGTTTAGCATGTTATCATGCTAACATTTGCTAATTTGCACAAGAACAAAGTACCCTTCACGGTGGTACTAGAAGAAAAGTCAGGTGATCACCAAAGTCAGTAGGATTCATCCTCTGGGGACCATAAATATGTGTACCAAAATTCATGGCAGTCCATCCAATAGTTGTTGAGATATTTCAGTCCGGACCAAAGTTGTTGCCCTAGAGTTTAAAAAGGATGCACCAATTAACAGAAGGACATTTTATCTTCCTCTGACTTTATCACCTCAACAACTCTCAATTTGTATTAAAGGTTGGAGCTGCGCAGGAAGCATCACGTCTTCAAGAGTAAGATTTTAATTTCTGATTTCCCGAAAGGCCTCCATAGCAGGTTTATCAGACCCACATGTAGACGTACTAAAGCTGTCACCTATGACCAGTTTTCCTGCTTGATAAGAAATGAATCTGGCAGTCCCATTGTCTTCGGCTTCTCTGAAAATGTTGGACGCAACATCTTTTTCGTCAGTGTCTTTCATTTGATTTATTCTATTGCATTGCATTTGATCCTCTTTGTGTTTCTTATTAAGCTTTTATTCATTCAACTCATGGTGAAAAATATCTGATTTGCATAGAGGTGAATAGCAGATTCACAAAAGCACCAGTTCAAAGTGATTTCAGCCCAAATCAATACCTGCATAAAAAGAGCTCAGGAGATCCCAGCTCTTCTCTGTCATCTGTAATTTATACACCTTACTGAGTGTTAAAATATCAAAAAAACACATCTAACACAAAAAACAGATATTCAACAATGTTCCTCTCATACATACTGTTTCTTCAAGCTGAAATGGTTTTAATTGGAGACCAAAAGTCCATGAAGAGGTCTCGAAGCATCCAGTGAGTAGAGTATGATTGATCTGAAAATCAATTATTTATCAGGTTCCAAAGAATGAAAGTAACACATTCGATTAAGTCAATATCTCTGCTGTAAGCTTTCATAATGGCTGTTTTATGATCTCCCATCCCAAAAGCCATAAAGCATAATCATACTTTACATAGTTAAGTACCACTGTTGACCATCACTCCATCCACCCATTTAGCAGAAAAGGTCATAAGGTTCTATATCAGTAATGGTGCTTTCTGTTGCTGTAATGAAGCGAAAATGTGCTCGCCATAACGCATTCACAGCAGCTCATTGACTGCTTCAAGTGAAATAAGGTTCTATTGATATCCAGCGAATGTAGTGGAGAGCTCAGACACGCCACCATTATACTGTTTGTTGATCCTGACACCAGATCCCACCTTCACAATCCGTCAGAGAGCGCAGCAGACATTCATATCGTAGATGTGGTAGCACAGAGCTGCAGCCTTGTTCAAAGAACATCTCTAATTAATTGAGTGGGAATAATGGCTCAGCAGGACCCAGACACAACATTTTATATGTTTCATAAGTGCCGTCAGAAGATACAGCTCACATGACACGCTTCTAGTTTAACTCCCTCCTTCATGAATAATGTATCAAAGTTTATGCGGACAAATGGAATATATATTCATGAAAATATGTTGATGTAATTCATCTTGATCCTTGTTTAGTAAAATAATGAATTGCAGAAAAACATTGTGTTTTAGATATGCTTCATTTAAAGCAGACCTGATGATCTGTTAGAAAGGTGTTACACAATGCCGAGAACTATTAAGTATATATCAGGGCTACAACTAACATTTTTCATCATATATAAAAGGTCAGACAATAGTGAGCACAAGGTAACATCTTCACATTTCTTGTTTTGTTCAACCAACAGTCCAAAACCCCAAAGTAGCAACTGATGATCACATGAGGTGAAGAAAAGCAACAAATCTTCACAACTGACACCAAAGAATGCTTTTCTTTAAATTAAATTACTAATTGTTTCAGCTCTTCAGCTCTCTTCATATCACACAAAACGGATAATTAATTGTGACACTTGACCTTGTTAAGTACAGTCTTATGACCATACTAGTAATTTACGTCTGACTGTTCTTGATGACATTAAGCATTATGAAGGTTTGTAGCAACTTCTGCGTTCTTAGTGTGGGTTTCACTGGAACAATCCACTCTCTGTAACAACTTCAAAAGTAGGCCATGGTTTAAAATGAAATTTGTTGGGGACTGTTCGAAAATTATTGTGGTGTTGAGGGGGGCTGAACCTTATTAAGGCCGCCCCCAGGGATTGGAATGTTTTCTTACAACCCTTGTCTTGACAGTTAGCGACTAGCTGGTGAACATAGTGGAGCATTTCCCTCAGGAGTAGGTAGAGACCAAAAACAGAGCTAAAAGATTGTGAATATTGGACTTAGATTCACCAGGTGATCAGAAACACAACTCCAAATGAATGATAGTGTTGATAATGTTGCTCTGTAACTGCTGGATGTGTAAATAAGCAATTGTTTGCTAAAAAGTTTGCCATATCTACTTTAAAGGTGATGATGATGAACTATTTTTGTAATTATTAACTGCATTGCAAAGAAATGCTAAAATAAAATCTACATTTTGGATGAGAACACCTCCCCTAATAATTTACATACAGTCCCCTGTATGTTGCCATAAAATAATCAAGCTATTTTCAACTGGTGATTGTGTTGCATGTGATTTCGCAGCTCAGTGGGGCTTTAATGAAAATATGAATGGCAGCTGCTGCATCATATAAGGACATGGCTATGAACCAGCTGCCGTTTATAGCCATGTGTGAAGCTTTGAGAAAAGTTCCATTCTGGGTAGAAATTGTTGAGTCAGAAAATACAAACACAAATCTCTGGGTTGTGATTATCCTGGCCATTAATCTGCCTTTTGTTTGTATTGTATTTTTGTGCTTTGCACTGTGGCTCATTCTGTTCCCATGCAGAGTGTATTGAGCTCTGCAGAGGGACCAGTGGACCACATCCAGTCTGTTGAACACAGACAAGGGTTATTTTCCTGCTGAAGTTCAGCTCCTTCCCAGCTAGCTGTGATGGGATCCCTACGGGTCAAAAGAAACCAAAACTCGTTTTTTCCTAAACAGGGGGCCAAAACAGCAGAACATTCAGGGTTAGTTCAGTCAATAAGCAATAAGGATGCCAAAGCTTAGAAATACTGAACACACAGAGCACCAGAAATGCAACATCAGTGAATATTCTACTATAATACATAATAATCTCTTTGTACAGCATTTGGTGAATGTGTTTTATTTTGCTCAGATCCTTGGCTCTAAGGCCCAGTTTTACCTTCTGTGCAGCGGAGCTTGTATAGGCCAAGCTGTTGAAATCCTCTACACAGAGCTCTCCCCAGACCCAATCAGCAATGGTCTCCTCCGCGGTGGTGGGGGTTCATGGCAGTAGCATATCAGCGATGGGCATTTGATATCGCCTCTGCAGAACAGAGTCACATAATCCAGTTTGTGGCCAAAAAAAGAATAAAAATGTTAATTCAACTGCGGCCGAATAATCCCCTGAAATAACAAGCTTAAAAGCTAAAACCCTCCATAATTTTATCTGGAATCTTCCATACACTGACACCACAATGACATCAAAGCGGGACAGGAAATGCATGGCTAACAAATCAATAGACAGAAGAGTCGTATTAAGGCTTAATTCGTGGCAAAGTGGAGCTTTAGGAAAGCTGTGGGGTTCAGCTTGGCCCAAGTAGGATACAGCGAGAGACTGAATCCAAGATATCTAGCCTGCTGTGCCACTCATCCCATTGTGGTCTGGGGCTTGAAGCTGCTCATCAGAGCACAGTAGTTTTACACTTCAACTGTTCCTGTTTTCTTTCCTCTTCATGGAGCAAATGTTAGAAGTCAGAGACAGTATACTGACTGTCTTAATTCAGCCTCAGCTATGATTTTGATTTCACTGGTCAGGTTGTCAAATACAATATCTTGCAAAAGCAACTCTGTCTCCTAGAAATCATGTTCATATAATACTAATTTGTTTTCCCAGTTACATTGAGATGGGATACTTTGGGCAATTGCAGATTATGTCCACCACTTACATCCAGACTGAAATGTCTCAATAACTATTGGATGGATTGCCATGAAATTTTGTACAGACATTCACGGTCCTCAGAAAATAAATCCTACAGACTTCTACCACCATCAGGTAAACATTTCAACGTGTCCAATGCTGTGGTTTTTGACAAAAATACCTTTGTGCTAATTAGCAAATGTTAGCACGCTAAACTAACGTGACGATGATTAAACTGTATCAAAATAGCAACAGTACCACACATACTGCGTTATCAGTACTTCATGGCTACATGTTCAGAAAAAATAAAGACTATTTCTTACAGTAATTTGCTCATTTTTCACATCTTCCGACATCCAACACACATATGATACCATGACATCTCACAAGTGACATGATGGTTACACTATGCTTACACTATCCTCACTATCCCACATAAATAAACTATGTAATACTTCCACACACTTCTCTTTACACTTTCATGCTCACAACACGATTAACCATTCCACGACTGTAAAGACCTTTATTATGAAGTTTATGTCACTATGACTGTATGTAAAATCTTTTATATTCTAACAGTTTATGTCTTGTACAATGAGCATTACAAACTCACCGAGCTGCTAGCGTGGCTATAAACTCTTTGCCTTATTGCTATATTTTTGAACCATACATACTTTTTAAGGAGGTGTTTACGGGTGGTGGGGAGTTCACATCCTGAGTCCCACATGTGGTTAGGTGTAGAAAACAAAAGCACTTTGGTTAAGGTTAGGGAAATATCTTGGTTTGGTTAAATGACAATACTGTCACTTCACTACAGACTTTTTCTGTATTGACATTTTGGCAAATACCCTTATTTACCTTCTTGCCAAGAGTTAGATGAGAAGATCGATACCCCTCTCATGTCCTATCACAGTAAATATGAAGCTACAGCCAACAGCCGTATAGTGTCTAAACATATTCATAACAAAGTTTAGTTAGTGCTTTAGTTGCTATGAGTGGCTATTGCAGGGAAAACAAATGAAATACATTTTCTTTATTTAGTATCAACATTTTATGATTTGCTAGATACGTTAGTTAATATTTCCTCAAGTTGGTAATAACCCTAATCTGTCCAGCATTCCTTCAAAATGTGTTTGCTATTGCAATTTATTATTAGCCTACATTATGGTAATTTCTAGGAGACAGGGTTAGCGAAAGACATTAACTCTACTGTTGAAATACAAATAAAAAATGGATCAGGGTACAATCTCACTGAAATGACTTGTCTCCTGGCTTATTTGTTACCCAGGTTTTTCTTACTATAGTGGTATTTTTAACTTTTGAATGTGTCAGTGTTCGTGTTGATATCTCAGCAATTTGCAGAGGGAAGTGTGAAACAGAGCAGCATGGTCTCAACGTGGTAATTAGGGATGGAGGGCTGTAACCCTGCCTAACTCAAGGACACAGCACCCGCAGTGCAACCATCTCTCCTCTCCACCTTTACAAACGCCTCCATTGCTCTATGCTGAATATTGCCTGGGGGTAACATTGTTGTGAAATGGAGCTTCATTCTTTGATTTTTATCTGAATGCTACATCAGTCCATATTGGATCTGCCTCCATGTAGGCACTGCTGCACAGAGGAAATGAGTGATACATTACAGTGGGCCATTTCATCCGTCACCACAACCCGTCCTTGGGTCCCGTTGTGCTTTAAATACATATTGAAAGCACATGCAATGTCTTTGAATGGGTCTGAAATGGCTTTTGGAGCTGAAGACAGAAAAGCTGAGGGAGATAGTGTAAGATTAATGCCAAGAAATTCATGCATTCTCATGAATCCATGACAACTGCTCTCTCCAGGAAAGATGTGGTGAGATACAGCGTGCAGCACAGGCATCAAAAAAAGATCCATCTGAATTTGTCTCGTTTTGCATCTGGTCCTTGAAGGACTGCTCTAATAGGACTGAGCATTTGGCTCTTTGAGCTCCATGTAGTCTGAAGAGAAGATGAGGCATGAGGCGATGGATTAGCTGGATGTTCAGCTACACAAGAAAGCCTTGTCATCCTAGTACTGAGCCACGGCTGGCAGGGACCTCACATCCTGCCAGAGATTGCAGTGGTACACAGTACAAGTAGTAATTGGCTGCCCAGATGCTCGATGACAGGGCAGGTTGAGGTGAAAAGAGAGGCAAACAAGGTAAGTCAAAGCTATTATTCTAATCTCATTAGTCCCTCAGCTCCAGTCCTGTGGAGTCAACAGAGATTTAAAGAGAATATGTCAACATGTTAATATTGAAAAAGAGAATCAATGTTGACTGGGAAGTGATCACAGTCGATTTTTTGCTGCTATTTCAAGGTTTCAATGTCAAGAATGAACTTTTAAGCCTAATTTAAGTAAAATTATAGAAAAATTACAGTTTTTTCAGTTGCATGTAAGCCATTTGTGCTCTAACACTGCAAACAAAAAGCAAATGCTTTCACATGATTTCTGGTTTTCTTCACTTAGTTTGAAAAACATTTACCTTAGGTGAAGGCACTGAGTGCAGATTAAGTACCTGTAAGTCTTCTGCTCAATCTTGTTCCAAATGAAGAGAAATCTGCTCCAAGCTGCTCTATTGGCTCAAACTCTGTATAAGATTGGAAAATCTATGGAAGGGCAACTGCTTTGTCCAACTTTGTTACAGTATTATATTGGAAAATGTAAGGTTTCATCATACTCACAGTATGTTACAAAATCAACCATGGCATTACTGCAGTGATGCCATCTTAAGTCCATGATCTCAGTGGGGTTTGGACATAAGATTTGGTTGTTTCCATCTCCATGCTGACTCACTTATTGAGGAATGGCAACGGTGTCAAAAGAAAACCCATTAATATTCAAACCCACTGCGTTACCATACTGTATGATGGAACCTCACATTGTAAGAAAGGTGGGTAATTGTTGCCTTCACACATTTTCCAACCTCATATTCACACTGTAATTACATTACAGCTGCATCTCTTCTCTCTCTGCTTCAATTTTTGCCATACAGCAGGTAACCAACCTGATACATGTATGTCTCTTCACGTTTGACTTCATACTGTTTGTACCGTCGAGCGTTTTGTACCTCTGCATATTTTCACACAGAGAATGAGCAGGAACAGACTTCTCGTCATTGTGACAAAACTTTGAGAATATTGTCTCCGGATGACTCCATTCAAAATCTGCACTTGTGTTAAATCTTCTGCAGGCTGTGGCTTTCTTTGTGATTATTCTGTGAAAAACAAAGGGAACAGTGTGAAAATAATCAGAAGTTTTTTTTTACAAATAAGTATTCAAACAAGATCAGAGCACAGTGTCCCTCACAGTGCAATGCCCCTGGAGCAATATGCCTTGCTCAAGGGTGCTTTGGCATTCATGGTGGCTAAATAATACTACCCACAACCCAGTAAACAAGTTTACAGCAGGATTAGTGCCTCCTGTTGAGTTTGGGGATTAAGCCAGCAGCCCTGTCCGTGGTCAGCCACACTGCTTCCATAACAAACCAGAGGGGGATAATTTAGCAAGACTCTATGTAGATTTGAAGTGAGAAAATGAGCGCCCCAAAGTAAAGAATCCACCGATAATGATGCTGTTTGTTATGTTATTATGTATTCAATAGCACTGAGCAGAGGGGAAAATATCCTTGAACATGCTTTGAACACGCTGCAAGACAGGAGGTACGAAATGTTATATACAGACATTAAATATGTATTCTGTCATTCATCCCAACTCATCCGTCTCACTGCGACGCAATAAAGACAGAACAATCTCCATTTCACCATGATGAGCCTAAATAATTGAAGCAGTGGTTATTTGTATCAGTCTGGCCTCCACTTTCTGAATTGAACTCTGGGAAATGTGCTGTGACAGATACCTCACATCTCTTGTTAACTGATATCACGGCGGAGCTATCTTTGTAACATCAATAATACAGCTAGAAACAGGTCTTCAAAGGCTTATTGGACTCATTAACTCCGATATTGGGATGCAATGGAAAATCTTGTACCAAGGTTGCTCTCTCATTCTTATTTTTCCCACACCTGTAATATATGTGGGTGACACGCACAAACGTTTCCAAAGGTTTAAAGTCATTTCATTATGTTCTTCATTTGAATATCATTCTGATGAGGAGTTCTATGCAGATTGGAGTCATGGCAGGATCTTTTCTTATTCGGTCTTCCTGCTCAATCGAGCTTTAGATGGCATCCAGTCTTTGAGTTGAGCCAATACACTGTTGTAGTCCAGTCATGAAACAACTCCACCCCCATGTATGGGCTGCAGCTAGCGCCTCTAATAGTTTTTGTAAGTGCTTCCACTCTGACATACAGTACACTGTGAGCAAGACCAGTGTGTCAATATGCTGTTGACGACAGAGCAGTCCGATAAGTTTTCTACTCCTGCGGCATTTGACCGTGTTCCCCTGCACCCTGACCTGAGCTGACAGCCCTGAAAAAAAGAAGAAACAGCAGGACCAAAAGGTCGCAACTTACAACAGCAGAGTCAACTTCATGATGAGGAGACAAACCCGATAGATTGTTTCCTGCCGTGTTTTATAGCCTGAAACAAAGAACAACTCCCCAACTTCAACACTTTACAATACAGTACGCACAATTGTGAGTAGTTACTAAAGATCGAGTGAGGAACCAATCAGGAACAACCTGAAAATGAATGAATCGTTAATAAGTACCAGAATAACTGATGAGTTATTAGAGAACAGTCTGGGAGCTACAATATTAATGTTACATCAGGTAATGATTAGTTCATAAATATCTGTGAATCAGCATTCTGACCACTTTCTTCACGAGTTGTTCCTGATTAAAAATGAACCAAACTAGTAACAACTCATTAATTACTAATTACTTGAACATTAGTTACTCTTTTTGTGCCTCTTCAAGTACAGTGATATATCATACTGAGTAATTACTAAGTAGTTCCTCATTATTAATCTAACCATTACCAAGTAAAACATCATCCTACAAAACTAACAAGCAGCTACTGAGTGTTCACTGAGGAATTAGTGCCTCAATAACAAACCAAAGACAGCAAGACTCTCAACAAATCCTTTAATCATACTATTTTAATATTCACATCCAACTGTCATATTATATACAGTTAGTCTCGATGCTTAGCTAACTGCTAAGCATAAGATGAATGCATTTTATGAAATTAAAACGTTTACCTTAAGGGAAAAGAGAACAGAGGTGTTATTTGCACACAGTAACTGATCACAAGAGGAAGTGTGTCAGGATCTGCATGGCTCACCATGTTGGCTAAACAATTTGTTTTCTGACTTTGTGAAGTTTCTATGAGGAATGATGACCATTGTCGAAACCTACCTACCTAGGTGATAGATCGTGTATCTCTATATATGCATGCACACACATACAGGTGATGCATGTCAACAGCCTCATGTGCGCGCATGTTGACCTCTCAGCTGCATTTAAGGAGTCAGTTCACCCAAATGACAAAAACATATCTTGCAGATAGTTTTGGTTTTATTTGTGTGTTTTGGAGACATGTCTCTGAGCTTTCTGTCTCCACTTTAACATGGTGGCGTTTGTTTGTAGTGCCCACAGCATTGAAAGACACCATTTTAATTGGAATTACTTTTTACTGAAGAAACAGTTCATATGAAAACTGTTGACAGCACGTTCTGTGGATTATCCACAGTAATGGCGGCCCTGTCTTTGGAAAGACATGTTGTTTGTGAATGTTTTTTACTTTACAATTCTAAGTAAGAAAATAAGATTTTTCTAAATTGGGTTTGGATTTGGAATGATTCCCTTACGTGTTTATTATTCTCATGACTTTATTTGAATAGAAATTCAAATGCAAAATGTATTAAATCTGTGAGTGCTGATGAAGGAATGGAATGCATTACGTCTTTGGCAATATTTATATGACAGACTGAGATTAATTCCTCTCATTTGCTCTCATTTGACCATGGGCGCTGATATTCGAAGAGATCTTGTGTGTTAATTATGTCATTTAGTTGAACACAGCCACAATGTGCTATTCCTGTATTTGTTGATGAAGGCATTTCCCTGGTATTGACTCCTAATAATACCCAGGATCTTGATGATAATGAGTAAAAATTGACTTTGGCACATATTGATTTCAGGGGTTTCATTTCACAATTGCAGAGTCTTGAAAAAGCTGTGAGGCAGAGGAACAGATAGAGAAGCCATTTAAAGCCCTGATAACACTTTTTGTACAATCAATAGAATTCAATTTACAAAACAAGAGATCGGTGGCACAGTTAATTTCATCATGAAAATACCAAAAAGAAACCTGAACTCTACATGCAGGCTTGCATGCACATTGCCCCCCCAAAAATGATGTTCATAAATCATGTTTCTGTGTAAAAACAGTGTTTGCACAGTTGCAGATGCAGAGCAATTAGCAACACAGATCATTATGCCCATGTTTATTCCTGTAATATTAATTATAAATCAAAACCAACAAACAGAAAGCAGGCAGAATACAGTTAAACCATTCAAATGCTGAAACATTAGCATGTGGTACAAAGTCACAGATTACTGTTAGCAGGAAACACACACAGTTATTTATTTAAGAGCAGTTTTTATTGTCTGACTCTGTTCTTTTCATTTCTAATGATACACTCTTTCCACCATAAATGAAACAAGCAGCACTGCAGGGGACAAAGTTCATTAAAGATGCAGAAATGTCTGCAGGCCAACCTATTTTTCCTCCTTTGCAAAGATCCTAGATAAGTGCAAACCTACTGCAGCATTATAGTGACAACAAGAGTATGTGAAAATACTTTATTCTTGGTATTTTGTGTGTTGATATAGTTTTCACTCTGCCCAAGCAGCCTTAATCTTAACAAGTACCTCCCTTTGTGTGTTCCAAATATTCCAAGACATGCAAACATGCTCACAATGTTACAATGCCAACATGCTGATGTTAAGCAGGTATAATCTTTACCATGTTCAACATCTTAGTTTAGCATGTTAGCATGCTAACATTTCTGAATTAGCACAATTAGCACAGCTGAGGCTGATGGGAAGTTCATTAGTATTCATTATTATTTGACCTGGTGATGGCAGGATGGATGGAAAAGTCAGAGTATCGCTGAAGTGATTACAATTCACCCTGAGGAGGACATGATTGTGTGTAGCAAATTTCATTGCAATCCATCCAATAGTTTGACACATTTCACTCAAAATGTGAAGCTCATGGAGGCGCTCGAGGAAAGGCATCTCCAAAGTTAGGATTCATCCTCTGGGCATCTGTACAAAACTTCATGGCAGTTCATCCAGTATCCAGTGTGATGTGTCTCCGGACCAAAGTTGACGGACTGACTGACCAACCAACAGACCAACATTGCCATCCATCCATGGCTGAAAATGTTCTGTTCTCAATATAAGCAAATGGTGTTGCAGTGATGTTTTGATCTTAAAATGTTTACACATATAAAATGTTTGACATTTTGTGCTTCCAAACAAAGTAGCCAAGAAGAAGATTCAACTGGATGCCAATAAACCAAGGGGCTTTTAACTCACCTTAGCTTTAAGCGTGTATGCTTGTTGTGTATGCGTTTGTATGCTTTAAATGCATCAATTAAAAGTGATTTGTTTCTACAAAGGAAAATTTCCCTTGTGACAAAGAAAGTGGCTTAAGAGGTGGAGCTGTATTCTACCTGTTAGCTGTGAAGGACTGACAGTAAGCTGGATTGTGAACTTATGCGGAGCTATGGTCCACTGAAGCTCGTGGTTTTTGGGCTGATGGAGTCAGTGGAGCAAAGAGGAGGGTTGAGTCTGCCCGGCCGTCAGTCTGACACCACACATCAAAGCCTGTATGAATAATTGTCTAACATGGCAGAATAGCACTGACAAACATGTTGTCTTTCACACAAGATCAGTGTTTTCTGCCTTTACCAGCATCACTTAATAATGAACAAATCACCTACCAGAGAAATATCCACCTTTCACGGCACCACTTAAGAATTGTTTTTCTCTGTGAATAATGCTGACATTGTGCTTATTTTACTCATAGTGTATCGAAAAACCCTTATTCTTCTTGGACAAAACTGAAATAAACCTGTTGAATATTTCATTAGATAACAGGAAGTTATTTCCACTTGAGATCCTCTTGCTTTTTCATTTTATTCAGTACTTTGCATACTGCAATGATCGGGTAGTCCCAAGCGTATTCTCATCACCGTGAATATTGTGCATTGCAGGATTCTGCTGTTCTTTGGAGTTTCTTCTGTTGTTTTATTGCTCTCTAAGACTAGGCTGCTATGTAAGCCCTGAGGTGTCTTCATGTTTTAAGAAATCCAGAGCTTGTAATTAGAAGATTCTGACTTTAGTTAAAACGGAAAGTATTCATCGTAGAAAATTGCTTCAGTCTTGTCTGTTTTTATAATCTTTTTGGTGCCAAGTGTCACAAGACATGAATAACTATCAATGTATAAGATCTGGGATTCTCAGCCTTAAAACTTTGAGCTCGCAAAAAGGCTTTGTCCTAGTACAAATGCTTGTCATATCTGCTTAAACCAATCACGCTTAGAAATTACTTAATGCCAACAAAAACAGAACATCCTTGAACTGACCAATCTGAGCCTATTTTCCCTTCCATTGAAGAGACACACACACACACACACACACACCATGCCACCACCTTGATCCTCAACACTGCCAACCCCTCTTCAGTGAGTCTGTCACTGTTGTGAATAATTCATTTGTCTCTATCTCAGATCCAAATAACTGTCTGTTGTTTGATTAACCTGCTGATCTGACGGACTTTCTGTAAACACACTCCTCGGGTCGCTGCTTTGCACAGCGTGAGAGTCTCAGCTTGCACGTCCTGGTCACTCAGTGCCAGGAAGAAGTCAGAGGGCAGCTGGGCACGAAGCCACAACCAAGCTTTTGTAGATTTTGTGTTTCTTCTGCTAAGCCTTTCATTTCATTCTAATTAAAATTGGATTATTGTGCCACTAATAAAATACTGCTTTAATTAATTTCTGGTGTTGAATTCAGAAAAAATGTTTTTTTGATCTGCAGTGAGAATGTCTTCTCTAGACAGAGCTTGAACAGGGATTTAGCACTATTGTGGTGGTTGATAAAACACATAATTTCAATTAGAAATATGTGTGATGATTGATTGGCAAACAACTTGTCCCTGACACGCAAATTGTCTTCTTTTCTGTTTCCTGAGGTGTTTAAACTCAGGTTTGATTCAGCTGTGATGAGAAAAAAAAGTTATGTTAATTACTTTTGCTAATGAATAATTAGTAAAGTATTGTAATGAGTAATTGTTTATGTTTTTCAAGTAGCTTGCCCCACATGGTTGTTGACATACGCTCAGGAAATTCAAAGGAAAGATTAACAGATGCATTATGAAATAATGAATGAAAAGTGTGCCACAATTGATTCTCTTCCATGAGTAAATTTTTTGACTACAAATCATAAATCACATCTTCTTAAGTGGGCTGTTGGGAATGCAAGTTCCTCCATGAAAGATGTCAGTCTTGCTGCGATTGTACCTTCATAGGATGTGAAGGAGGACCCACACTCGTCTCATCTGCACTCAACCTACAGTTCCTAGTTAAACCCATCTCATTACTATTTTAAGTTTTCATGTCACAAAAAGACCTGGCTTTGAGATGACGGCCCACTGTATGGAACAAATGTGTGTACATGGGTGTCCTTTGATCATTCCTCATAGTCAGGCTGTTACAGAGATGGCTGAAAGAAACCATCACTCTTTGATCACAGCTATGGTTCCTTAAACATGAGAGCAGCGATCGCTTGTGAATAATTTACTCCGCAGTTATCATATTAGTGATAAAAGCAAACCAAGATAAGAGCCATGAGGCAGAGAGTCTGTGTTAGAATGGTACAGATACAGTGGTGGGTATGCAGCTGAAGAGTTTGTGCTAGCTTCACTATATCGCTCATTAGACTAATAAGTAGTTCTATCTATGTGCTCTATCTATCTATCTATCTATCTATGGTTTCAACTAATGATTATTTTCGCTATCAATTAATCAGCAACATTTTATTCTAAGTCCACTTATTTAGTATCTATAAGCAGTATACAAACATTTAATAAATGGCGTTTAACACACTATAATGTATTTCTAAGTGTTTATTGATGTACAGTATTCATCAGCAATTATAACTTCTCCTATTAAGACAGATTTTATATTATCATAACTGTATTTCACTATATGGTCATTTATTATCTGTTTATTCACCAACCCACTGGAAGAGTTATAGCTGTTGGCAAAACATTAATGAACACTTATATCTGCTTACAACTGCATTATAGCGTGTTATAAACCAGTTATTAAATATGTATATACTGCTTACAATTGCTAAATAGGCGGTCTTGAAGTAAAATGTTGCAGACTAATCTGTAATAATTCATTTGATCCATAAAATATCAGAAAATGGTGAAATGTCTTCAAATTCACCCAAAAATGATCAGTTTTATTATCAGAGACACAGAAAAGAGTGTTTGTTTGTATGACGGCAATTGAAAACTAGCTTAGGCTATAAATGCTGTGATATGTAGCATTGGTTCATGTTATATACTTGTCACTATAAAAATACATTTTGAATTTTCTGTGGATCGACTCATCTATTAATCAACTAATTGTTTCAACTTTTGATCTATCTGATCTGATCCCTGTGTTTACTATATCATCTCATTATCTGTTTCTTATTTTTCCTTCTTTTTGTCTACCCAGCATCCTTTCCTTTCAAGCCCTCCCTGTTTGCACACACACACACACACACACACTCACACACACTCCCACACACACACACACACACACACACACACACACACACACACACACACACACACACACACACACACACACACACACACACACACACACACACACACACTTCCCTCCAAATCCAGACTCTCAGCAGGGCAGGGATTATAGCCATGGTTAAAACCTTTCCAGTGCTGCTGGCTTGATCCTCTGTGCCAAGCAGAGACTGAAATGAGCTTCAGAAAGTTAGATAATCGGCCTCATCTACATGACTCTCAGTAGAGTACTCAGCCACACTAATGTTTAAGAGGCACTCTCTTTGTTACACTGTAAAACGTCAAGTTGCACCTGGCTGGATGTTTGGGGAAAAGCACTGAACTGTGTGCTAAGTAGTAGTTTATTAGATATGCAAATATCGATTGCTGGATAACATGGAAGAATCAAGCAAAAGTAGAGTCAATTCAATATCAGCCTCTTAGTGCTGGGAAATGTTTCTTCATCAATTGTACTTCAATTCGCTCAACATGGCCGACAGCTAAATTGGCAGAGGAGTCCGTCCATTAGAAATGTCCATTAAAAGAAATTAAAACCTTTATGTATCATGATTATAGCCACTATATAATTTGGAATAACCGCATAAAAGTAATTATTGAAAGAATAAGTTTTATTGACCATAGCATTATGGTATTTGCAAGAATAACATGAAAATGTTCATTAGTCATATTGCAATCTCCATCTCACAGAGGTCATAATCTTGTGGCCGGTGCAGTGCAAATAAAGCAGACCACACAGTCTCATAGGGTAAAATCATATAGTCATAAAATCAATGCCAGCTCCAGTGTTCTTTATTTGATTTATTCATTATAACTTAGTCTGGCTCAATAAGCAGGAACAGTAAAAGCACTTCAGATTGTGGAAGTTATTGTATAAATTATCTGGAGATCCCTGTAAACAAGATTATCAACTGTGAGAATGTGAAGTGTCCAGTTGACTCACAGAAATATGTCCTTGAGTTACTTAGTGTAAATGCAGTATATTGTATAATGTCTTATTATTGTGTTATTGTTAATATATGGCATCATCTAATATCTTCAGAGTGAGCTGTGGAGATGCTGGGAGGCAGATTTTGCTACCTTTGGACAGCGTTAGGCTGGATGTTTCCCCTTGTTTCCGGTCTTTAAGCTTCATATTTAACGAACAAATATGAGAGCGGTATCAAACTTCTCATCTAACTCTCAGCAAAAAAACAAATCAGCATATTTTCCTTTCAACCTTCATCCCAGCCTCACCCACTGTGCGCTACCTGCTCAGCACTAAACGGCAGACAGCCAAAGTTAGCAACTTGTGAATATACTGGAGCATTTTGCTGCTGAAGAGCCACATATTTCTCATATTATATCATTTTTAGAACATCTAAAGTGGGCTAAAAGGAGAGTGAATATACAGTAAAGGACTTACATTTGCCAGGTAGCCAAAAACACAACCCCAAATGAATAATAATAATAATAACTATAATAATAATAATAACAATAACAATAATAATAATAATAATAATAATAATAATAATAAACTAGCACCTTTCAAAACACAGTTACAAAGTGCTTCACAACAAAAACAAAACATATTAAACACAACACATAATGTTGCTCCGTGTCTGCTATATCTGTAAATAAGCAATTGTTTGTTGCTTGTAATAAGTTTATACTGCCGCAAAGTGGCCGCAAATTGTTTTGGCCTGATGGCACTACGTGAAAAGTCAAGTGATGACCAAAGTTATTAAAATCCATGCTGAGTAGGACATGAATGTCTTTACCAAATTTCATGGCAACCCATGACACAGTTAGGTAGATATTTTGGTCTGGACCAAAGTGGTGGACGGACAGACTGACATGTCCATCCCTAAGTCATGCCGCTAAAATAAAATAAGATAATCCTTTATTAATCCCTCAGTGGGGAAATTTGCATTGTTACAGCAGCATACAGGATAGTGGCTAAAAACTGTGTAGAGATACAGTAACAGTATCTAACAAGAGTATCACTAGATAGTATTTGTATGTCAGCGCCTGTGGATGGTTGCTGATATCATTAATAATTCCCCTTCCCTCCTTCTTAAGAGTGAGATAGCTACCTCAGCATTTATTGCATTGCCCCAACACTGAGGATGATGAGGATGATGATGAAGTTATATTGTGAGAATAAAAACTATTACTTCTCAATTTAAATAATATTTCTGGGACATTAAATACACACAGTGACAGACTGAGAGGATGAAAGTTGTGTGTGTGAAAGTATTGGAGAGACGTTGGACTCTCATGGCAGCATGCAAAGCTCTCAGTGTCTTCAGCTCTGTGTTATGTGATGTGACATGTACTGTGGTTTCCACTGCCAGCCTGTGTACTTGTGTCTCTCCTCTGGCTGTATTATTAATTCAGAGACCATGCGAGTACACGCCTTGTCTCCTCCTCCGCTGTCTCTTGGAAAGATCTTTGAAGGAAGAGAGAAAGATTAAAAGGAGGGCATAATTAGACAGGAGGATTTTCACTATCGTGGTAATTGAAGCTGTGCTGTCATATTACAATGTCTAATTGGTCTCAAATTACAGAAAAGCAATTGCGACAGCAGGGAGCCGCTTGCCAATGGAAAGATACATTCAGATTTCCTGTTCAACCTATACTTTTCATCTCAGCATATCTTAGTTATTATGTCATTTTCCCTGTAGAGCCTCTTGTGTCCAAACACCCCACTAAAAAGTCCTTACGTGGCAGTAAATAGAGTTGCGTTTGTGCATTTCAACTACTGTATATCATGTCATTATGAGCTCTATTACGATTGTTACGCAGTTATGTCGCTGTATCGACACAGCTTAACTGCCACTTAAATCTTTGTTCTCTGCTGCCTGACAAGCAGAGGAGGTCAAACAGGTGCCGTCCCAGGAGCTGAAATGAGATGACAGATCTCATTAAAGATACACAGCCATTCAGATTTGAGTGAAGATAGTGCCGTCCCCGAGCTGCATCCTCAGCTGATTCCTCTAGAGGTGCATTCATCCTTTCCAAAGTATACCGCTTGTAATTTAGGTCTTGCCCCTGGTAAAGATTTTTTCTCCCTGCTCTTACACGCTGCTGCTCATTGCGGCAAGGTTACATTTTGTGTTTGTGGATCACGCACCTTTGTGTCAGACTGCGGGGTGCATGAGCATCACAAAGAGGATAAAGGCAGGGAGGCCTGTGATGACCCGGCTTTCAGTGTATTTCAGCGTGTGCTGATTTCACCTCCAACGACATTTTGTGTCTGTTAAAGCAGTCGGTTACCTGAGACTTCACTCCACACTCACTGTGTCCAGGCCGTACATGGTTCTGCTTACCATCTCTACAATCCATGAAGTGGTTTCTTGTGTCTCAGCTCAGGGCGATTATTCTGCGAGCTGCTGTGTCGTTATCTTGGCTTCAGGAAGTCCTGAAGTCGTAGAAATAGGTGGTTAAAAGAGTACTCGATCAATAGCATTGCACTTTCTTTTTTTATTCCACATATTCTTGTTCCTTGTCAAAACCTGGTGCCTACATTACGCCACAATGCAACTCGACCACCAACAGTTCGGTCAGAGATTCGGGTGTGTTATGCTGCTAGCGGCTAACGTAGCCTCGAGCCACTAGCCTCAAACAGGGGCAGGGCTAGAGGGGTGGCATGAAATCTGATTGTACCCACTGTTAACCTCCTTCCAGAGTCAGGAGGTGATAAGTAGTTGGCTTGTTAGTATCATGGATGGATTACTGAACAGACCTACTGGGTACAGGCCCAGAGACTCCGCACTATTTAATGATATTATTTCATATTACAATATTTAAATATTCGTCTGGTGCTCATTTATTACACTGAATAAACTGTTGATAATGTACAGTTTGTTATTGTCAAAAACAGGGCTTTAGATTTTATACATTAATTCGTCCCTTAGATATGTAACGTTTCCCTTTTACCCTCTGTTTCTGAAATATAAAAGAAAGAATGAAATGTTTCCCTTTTGAAGGGCAGTTTTTCCCCCTTGTTGTTATCTGCCACTCCTAGTACAAGCACTCTCTGTATGCACACCATGTCAAGTGCTAGCAATGCCAGCTTCCTGACAAGTAAATGAAAGGTCCCATCGTTCTTCTTGTTTCTTCCCAGGTGACACCCACTGTCCCCATTCCGTCACCATCAAAAAGCCGAACAAGATGCTGAGAACCTCAAAAACGGTCCATTATGGGCTGCCAGGGGGAGCGCAGACACCATTAAGGAATGGTATCGGTTACAAATAATGCATGTCTCCAGTCTCATTCTCATCTTGTCTGAGAGAAACGGGACAGCGCAGGATTGTACAGATGCACCGCAGAGACCTTGCATGCTGAATAACGCCCTCGCACTCACAGACCAAGGACATCTCCTCACCAGAGAGATGGTGAGGAGAGGATTCAGACAAGAGCTCGCGATATAATCCCACTCTAAAGCCATTAAACAACTGTATGAACAACTGCAACAAACCTACAGTATTGATGTTCAAAGCACACCACGTTTGTGCGCACCGTTTACTACAGCATATTGTGAATGTCTTTATTGTTCTGCTTTAGGACTGGAGGTAATGTTACAGGTCATAAAGTGGACTGATGAAGAAGAGTCCTCATCAGTCTCAATCACCTTACCGCTGGTGATATCAATGTCACTTTTCATGACTGCTGAAATTAAAGACCGCAGGGATGGAGGAAGTCATTACCTAGAGAAGTCATTTCTCTTTAAGCATCTTTGCACGTGGTGTGTGGTGCAGCGCTTTGGGTTTTTTCTTTTTTTTTCTCACAAGGTTAAGCACATAGCACTTACTGGAACATCTCCAAAGTGCTATAAGATGCACTAATCAAGATGAATTATAATCAAATGCATTTGTTAATGCTTTTTGTACACCGTGAGAACCCAGCCTGTTCAGAGAATTCTTCCCACAAAGCTTGCACGACACTGCATTATCTCCCTGAGATAGATTTTATAATGAACAGTGCAGATAGCAAAACACAACATAGTGGTTTGTGGTTGATTACGATCACAATCACTGATACAGGTTCATCTGTGCAGACGCAATAATTGCCAAAGTTATTTGACTAAAACACATCAATAACGTATCCTGAAAACTGCATGGAACTAGTAAAAGCTGTAGTTATTGCAAAATATGTGCTTTACAAAACACCTTACATAATGTCTGAGTGCTGCAGAACCTCACAGATAAATAGCTGGATGACTGCACACTTGTGTTGTTGGCCATTTTCATTCGAACAGTGATGAAAGTCAACACTGAGCCGATACCAGCTCCTCTGCTTTTTATGCGCGTGACAATCTTAAGATGTAATCTCAAAACTCTAAAGGCTCTCTCTTTCACTGTGAGATGCCATTAAGTTCTGAGGCATTTATGTCTTTTTAATGAGAGAGCTAAATTGCCTTCATACGCAGTGATTTTTGTGCAAATGAAAGCCTTGCAGACTATGAATGTCAAGTAGATGGCTAAATGTTCCTCGGCACATTGTGGGCCACGGGCTGTAGCATTAGGATTCACACTGACGACCATGTGACGAGGCCGAGCAGTACTCTCCGCTGGAAAATATTTAAAATGTAATGAACAAAGTGCAGATGTCTGCTGGAAAACAACACTGCCATTACAGTCACAAAAATGATCTGTATCACAAAAATCAAACAAAATTTGCATCAGTGCAACAGTCAGACTCCACCAAATATTCATACTGCTGTATCCTTTTGATCAAGACTAGACACCCGCATCCCGCTGATGATTGCTTTGGTGCAAGTAATATCTGAAACATCTTCCGACGCAGCCAGGATTGTGACAGTAACAGCAGAGCGTATCAGTTATTTAATATTGGCAATATATTTTCTAAGAGCACATATCCCCGAATCACCTCTCTTCCCTTTCTGCGGTTTGATAGCTACATCTACACCTCGCTACATCTGTCTGTCTGATAGCAACAAAATGTTCTCACCTCATGGTAAATGGCTAATTATGGTGATCCGTGCAAACAGATCTGGTCTCAAGGGCCACTTACTAGCGAATGGAGTTCAGTTGTCATGGAAATGGCTCGGTTGCCATTACATGACAAAAGGTGGGTTTATGTGAGAGGAGATTGTGACCTCTCTGTTCAAAGATGGTGTCCCGCATATACCGACTCCTGCTCAATGACCTTTGACCCAGTCGATTGCTGTGACTGGTTCTGGTCTGGAGTTAACAAACCGCTGATGTTGTCCATTTTCAGTGTTTATTCAGTTACTAGGCTATGGTCCTCGGTGCTTCACAGATGTACTGTTCCCCAAAGCTGTTCCATGTCATGTGGTCACAACTAAGTCGCCTCTGTGACCACCGAGCCAACTCCACCTGCTGTTGAAGACTGAGATGGGATTGAAAGCCCCAGAAAAAGCTAGTATACGGATCTTGATTATTTTTTCAAAAAATTCCAATGTTTTCTTTGTCAACATGAGAAATCAACACGTGAAAAGGAAACAGATTTGGATATAATTTGGTGGACATTAACCCTGGGATCATTAAACCATTACTATTAAGCCATATAACCAGTGGTGGAAATAGCATCCAGATATTTTGCTTGAATAAAAGTAGCAACACTGCAGCGTAAAAATACTCTGTTACAAGGAAAAGTCCTTGAGTACTTACTTGAGTAAAAGTACAGCAGTTTTAGCATCAAAAAATACTTGAAGTCTAAAAAGTACTCATTATGCTGAATGACCCATCTCAGAATAATGTATATCATGTTATTGGATTATAATTAGTGATGCATTGACATGTACATCACTAGAATGTTGCAGCTGGTAAAGGTGGGACTAATTTTAATTACTTTATATACTGCTGGGTAGCTTAACCTATAATAATATATATCAGGATTTATTAGTTGATACATATGTTTTGTATTAATACTCGAAATCTGCAAAGTAACTAAAGCTGTCAAATAAATGTAGTGGAATAGAAGTAAAAAGTAGCATAAAATGGAAATGTTCAAGTAAAGTACAAGTACCTCAAAATTGTACTCAAGTACGTTACTTGAGTAAACATTTTCAGGCCTCTAAAACTTTCTCGTCTGTGTATATAAATAGTGAATTAGGATAATTTGAAGATCTCTTATAATAGTAATAGTACATTATAATAGTACATGATGTTCATTCAGGCTTTGTTCAGGGGCCGTATGACTCCATCTCCCTAGTTTATTAGACCCTACAACATGCAGGATCTACTGTTTGTATACAGCAGGTGGACGGTTATTCCAGGATTTTGGATCTGCCTCCTCCCTTTGCTCGTACCCAGTTTATCATCTCTTCTCGGTCGGCACTGATAAAATCAGTCATCCATCTCTTGCCTCTTAGAAACAGGTTGGACCTTCACACCAAGGAAAGCTTCCACCGCGGCCATGTTCTCATAAAGGAGAAGGCAGCTTCAAGCACTTTCTTTTTTCACACTAAATGGGGCGTCATAATTAGCTGCTAAGTGTTTTCTTTTCTCTTCTACATCTAATTTCAGGGCGCTTCTGTCAATGTCTTAACTGTATAGAAACAAATATCTATTCGCTGTTGATCTTTGTCAGAGCTCACAATTACCACAAGGTTTATTTTGCTTTCCTTAACATCATGCCATAGTTGCTACAATAATCGTCATGGTTTGCAGGGTTTTCAATTAATTTACCCCCATAGAGTAAGGAAAAAAAGAGGAAGTGATAGGAAATAAAATAAATTAGATGCTGAGACCCTGTTTGACACTATTTAATGTTTAAATGAGAGGAGGAAGTGAATGTGCAGAGTTTCCTGATTTTTAATTAAAGAATCAGTTAATACATAGTCGTATACATTGTGTTGTTTAATATAGTAGATGAGACCCTTTTGTAAAGGGGTTTCTTACATATAGAATATAACTTGTGAGGTAACCTCAAGTGAGGTTATTTTTTAGACATTCTCTGATCTAAAAAACATACGCAGCCAAGTCTGATCACTTGTCTTTGGCACCACATAAGGCAGAAATTGATAAATAAGATACAATAAAGGATTGCAGCATCTGCTCTGACTGGTACCATGGGTATATTAGATCTTTATATTTATATATATATATATATATATTATCTGCTTATTATTTGCACATTCTCACTTGCTGATTCTTAATAGGAGCATGTGAGTATATTCATAGTGCCTCATCCAAGGCTTCATCACTCATTGTAAAAAGATTCCATGAGATCTTATCCTTCAACACCAGCTAAGTATTATATAGTATAAAGCTCCATAGGTGACTCATAAAACCATGCATTCACACCTGCTGTGGATAAAAAAATCTTTAACCAGTGTTAAAGACGAGACAGTTTGTCCTTTACACCATCTTTTGCATATGAAGCCTCTGCTAAAGGCCAAGCTTTCAAAGACTCTTCACTGTAGTTACTACAATAATTCAATACATATTGAACCTTAAATGCTCATCGTGTTCATCCACATATCTGTGTATTTTTATTTGAGTGTATGCATAGCAACGCTACAGTTGTTTATTGGTTAAAGAAGAGCACTGGGGCCATCTCACTGAGAGCTGACGTAGTTTAGCTGAGGGCAGTGCCACTGGCATACCCACATTCCTGTTCAGTCCTGCTGTTGACTGCACAGCTGACTCTGATCAGATGTGCTGCTCAGATCATGTTTGAGGGCTGTGAGGTAACACGACCAGACACTACCTGTTGGAGCTTTTTCGCCATAAGTGTAACGTTCAGCCCTGTCTCCTGGAAATTACGTCTATATAGTACTACAAGGTTTTTTTGAGTAAATGAAACACTGCATTTATCAACCAACAGAGGAGGAATGTAACTATGTTCATTTACTCAAGTAAATGCAAAAATACAATTTTGACATACTTGTACTTTACTTGTGTATTTCCATTTGATGCTACTTTATACTTCTACTCCACTACATTTGACACTTATAGTTACTAGTAACTTTTACCTTAAAGGTCCCTTATTGTAGAAAGTGAGATTTCCATGTCTTTTTTGATTATGAAGCAGGTCTAGGCGCTATATAAATACTGTGAAAGTATCAAAACGCTCAGTCCGCACAGAAATGCGCACATCCCATATTCAGAAACTGTGCCTTTAAACGAGCCGTCAGGACTTCCGTAAGGTTGTGATGTCATAACTATACAGTCACTCAGCACTCAGCCACGCCCCCAGCAGGTCATCTGCTCCAGGCCCAGCACACCCACCAAGTACAGGGATGCTCATCCAGCCCCTCAGTCTGTTAAGTTAAGTTATTCGACCGTTCTGCTCAAGTTTTTGGAGGTTGTTCAGTTTGTCTAAAACGGCTTGTTTCAGGCAGAGGGTGAACTGAGGGGCTGCATAAAAGACCAGTATAAGATAAATAAGGACTTTTTTGAACTGTTAATTATGCAAAGCTACTCTAGTGGAGTCCTAAGATAAAAATATAGAGTTGAATTGAGCATAATATGGGACCTTTAAAAAACCACATGATGATGCACAGTGGTATACAAAGTATCTAAAACTGTCTCCACATTGATGGACATTAAAATGCTCTTGCATGTACTTGTTAGTGATAAAAACTGATATTTTATATTTGGCGAAAATCAAATGAGATGCGTTGTCAGTGAACATGAACATGTGTTGATGTCAATAGAAGTCATCATCAGACCTTCAAACTGTTTCAAATGAGTTGTATATAAATATGTAGTTTCTAGCTCACAGGGTTGATAAAGTTCTATAAACTCATCTGTCTCCCTGTTTTGTAATACACTCCATGGTCCATGGTCACTAAGGTTTTTAATAAAAAACTGATTTCCTCAGGAGCAGCTTAAAACCATTCTTATGTTCCACTCTTTGATTTCAGATCTTAAAATACAAAACTATACCAGCCTGAAATTGTTTGTTGAGATGAGACATCACTATGTTGCCTTCCTCTCTCATAAACGTTTATATTGCCATGATTTACCTGAATGAGGAGTCTCTTGGAAAAGGCCATAAAAAACAGGAGGGTGAAGGAGGAGAGTGGTGGTTGTTTGTATGCAGGGCCTCAAGTGGAGGGCAGCAAAGAGAGACAATGCACAGCATGGCCAGAGATAAACACAGGAGATACAGAAGGAGATTGACGAGTGAAATCAGCAGCGTGATTAATGTGACAACCTTTAAGAAAAGGTTATAGATCCGGAGGGAACTCTAATGTCTAACGCTAATGTAGGACACGGAGGAGAAGCAGTGTGTAGAAAAGGGCAGGAGTCAAGTGAGGTGCAAAATTACAGGAATACTCATTCTCATCTCAGGCTACTGTACTCTGAGGCCTACTCTGTGCTCCTGGAAACATTCATCTCAACGGTATATTTGGTATATTTAGCCTCTTTAGTGATGATGCCGAATGTTATAACTGCATTATATTCATTCATAATATGTTGTGACCAATTTGACATAACATACTTGCAATTCTGTGCACTAACTTCTCTGTAGCTGCACAAGGTTTTGTCAGATATTATACACTTTTTTCTCTTTAAAGCCCCTGAAAATCATAAGTATTTCTATAACATAGAATTATCAAAGTTAAAGTGTGGGGAAAAACATCATTGTGTATTTATTTATAATGAAAGTATTAACAAGACAGATAATCCAACTGAATTGCCATTCCATTTCACTCCTGTGTAGGAAGATGGCGTCCCCATTCTTAATCGTGTCTATTAAGCTGACCGGTGGACTGTTTCTCTAACCAGCAGAATTAATGAACAAAACATCAAACCTATTTGGCTATTCAGAGTTCTAGAGGCAGGCTAACTCATCTTTTGACACATTTTGATTTAAATGTTGTTAAATCATGATTGGTGCACAAATGCATGTGGCACCTCTTTCCAACTGAACTCCGTCCACTTCAAACCAGCGAGACGAGCACAGACAAAACAGCAGAGTCATTTGAAATACCCAAAAGTCTTCTTACTTTAGCTGAAAAATATGTTTTCACTGCCTTTAATGATTCCAAAGAGACACATACCACATAACTGTAACGTCCCTAGTTTGAATCCAGCTTGTTATGCCCTTCTCTCTCTCTGTTACCTAGAGGCAAAAATGGCAAAAAAAATGAAAGAAAAGAAAGGAATGTACAATGCTGAGAGCCTCAAAATGCTACTGGGGAAATAAACAACACAGAATATACTGTAGGGAAAACAGTAAGGATTTTAAAATAAATACAAAAATATTAAAACAACCAAACATAATTAAATAGACTTTAAATGTGATAAAGTCATTTATAGACAGTTTTCTTTGAATAGATGCACATGAATATATGTATGAATCAAAATATGTTTCTAGTTGTTTAGCAGTATGAGGAAGTGTAGCCTCAGTAAACTGGTATGGGTTGGTACACTATGGAAATTATTCATAGCGTGTAACTGGGATGTTACATGTCATCCACAGTCTCTCTCGACTGTGACTATATAAATGCTACTGTGCCCAGAGAATGACAGTAAAAGGATGTTTAAAAAAAATTTTTCTTAATGCTCTTGGACTGCAGAGGAGTAATGGAGAGAGATCAAAGCTGTAACATTGTGAGGATAAATCAGAGAAGTCAGCAGACTGTAAACAGGTAGAGGTTTCGCTCGATACAAAAGCAGCTGCTTCAAACACACACGCACACAGTGTCTACCACACTACATCCCAACAACATCAGTCAGTCCCACTGTTGTACTGGGACATGGTCCGTCTTTACTTATTTACCACTCACTGTGTTAGCCTTTGCTCTGAACAACTTTCTGGCCAGCTCACAGAGATATATTGTTTTGCTTTTCCCCATCGTCTAGCCCACCCTCGAGCACCTGCAACAATATCTGACTCCCACACATGACTTTCTTGACGAGTGAATTCATTTCATCCACTTCCAAGCGCCATGCACTCAGGCTGAAAGTACAGTGTCCCTGTTAGCAGCCTGCAATCAGGGAGAAGCAGTGGGCTGAAATCGTGTCATTGAGGCTAATTACAGGCAATTAAAATCCAGTTGTCTGATGCAGAGACGTTGGCTGAGGATACAACTGTTCCTTTGTGTTGCATGGGTTCACTTTTAGTGACATTATTCACAGGGAGCTGCCTGTTTTTCAGACATGCAAGCAGCGTGGCTCTACGGATGGAAATGTTGGTCGGTTGCTCGGTCTGTTGGTCTGTCCACCACTTCGGTCCAGACTGAAATATCCAACAACAATTGGATTGGATGTCGTGACATTTTTCATGGTTCAGAAGATGAATCATAATGACCCTTTTCCTCTATCGCCACCATGAGGTTGACATGTTTAGTCTTTAGAGAAATGTCTCGACAACGTTTGGATGGATTGCCATGAAATTTGGTACGCACATTAATTTCCCCCTCAGAATAATTTGTAATAACTTGATTCTTTGGCTTTTCCTCTTTTCCTCTCCGCCATCATTGAGTCCCTTGATTCCAAATACCTGCAAAACTGAAGACATTCTCATCATCTCTACTTTGTGTTTAATGCTAATTAGCTGATTTTAGCGTGCTAACATGCTAAACTAAAAGGGTGAACATGGTGAACATCATGCCTGCTAAACATCAGCATGTTAGCATTGTCATTGTGAGCATGTTAGCTGACATTAGCATTTAGCTCAAACCACACAGAGCCACTAGCATGGCTGTGTCCCACGCCCATAATACATATGTATACAGTATATACTATGTAATAATCTTTATAGTGTGTTGTTTCTGCAGGTAGGATACAGGTAAACAAAATACAAAACAGTTTTACACTAACAGGAAATGCAGTTCAACCTGTCAAATGTTAGAATGCAACTGTTTCATTACCTTCCACAATTAGTTTTGATGTTCAGCTGTGATTAGCTCCTCCTTTTCCTTCATGAGAATTGCGTCCATCAACAGCATGCTCAAAAGTCCAGTGTTTTTAATATGCATACTGACTGTGGTGAATATACTTTTTTGGCAGTTTTCCAGCATGAACACCTGCTTAGAATTAGTATGGATTTAGGGCACAGATATGTCTTGTTTTTCTAATGCACAAAGTAACTAAATAATATATACTTGGTGGTTTAAATTAATATCATATCTCTTTCTCGGGCGTTGTCTCAAATTGCTGTAAGACATTTTTCAAATGTATCTGTCAAACACAGCTTTCATACATGCTGTATTTATCCAACTCTTTCCATATCCATAACTACATTCCTTTAAATTACACTAAGCTTCCGAATTCCTGTCTGCAGCCGCTCCATCCTCTGCTCCCCTCATCATTCCTTGCTTTAGTTTCCATTTTTATCCGTACTTTTGAATTCTTCTTCCATCTCTGCTTAATGGCCCCTATTTAGTTTGTGCTCCAGTGAAGTCAGGCTGCTGCTGATGCTGCTTTAGAGGAGAGTATTCTGGGGCGGAAAGAGTTGCATCATGCCTCCTATCCATTATTGATCCATGATTAACAAAAGTTCAACAGAGTTCTTGACTCCAACCAAGCCCCCCCACCCCAATATTTGTAATGAGCAGACATCAAATGCCTCCAAAGGCTCTAAAAGAAGTCTAATTCTCCCTTCAATATATGAGTCATAATTTTAGTGGGAATTTTAACATTTCATTTTCACTGAAAAAAAAATATAAATGATGATGATGGGATTTTTTGCCACAGTCTATACAAAACAAGCCTGTTCCCTTACATCTGAAGAATATGATTTGTAGGCATCTCTGTAGCACCATAGTACTTCATTTATAAATGATATGTTGAGACACATCAAAAAATTGCAGTTCCTGTGATTCGGATATTGCAATTGGCCATATTGCAATTTCCATAATATTTCGATGAAGTTGTTGATGAACACATATGGGGATGTGGCTCTGTCACAGCTTTGCTTTACAAGACATTATTAAAATGTTGCTTCCTACAGTAAAATGAGCTGCTTTTTTAATAACAATCACACTGGAAAGCAGCATCACAGTATAAACTTTTCACAGTGCTTTTGATAGTGAGTGTGAAATGACTGTAGGGGTGGTACTGATGATAACACAGGCCAGGGGTAAGAGAAGCCTGATAGCTTACCCCCTCCCCACTCGACAGCCATCTGTATCACTCTGGGAAAGCCTCCTCGAGACAGCTCTGCAGACCGTTGATCCTGATGCATTTTGACACTGATGGTGCACACAACTGACCTTTGGGCTGTCGAGTGCACTCAAACAACACTTGCTGCATGTGTTTATGTCCCAGAGACAGTCTAATGAGGACGTATCCGCAGCCAGCCAACTCCAGGAGCAAGTGCCAGGATGCAGCTGCTGCCACCAGGGCTGTAATCATAGCTTCTTGCCTGACTCATATTGGGTAACATCGAGTCAGCTGTGGCATTCCTGTGCCACTGTTGGGAAAAATCCCCAGATAAACTTGAGACATATTTTTAGCAATCTTGCAGTTTGTTCAGTCAGATAATGTTGCTATTTGTGCACTTGAATACACGAGAACATTTGTTTTTCAGTGTGTTCTCATCTCAAACCCTGTTTGTGTGATGTCTTAGGAAAAGTGGGATTCATGCATGCCAGATGATTATTCTGTTGGAGTCCTAAACCAGTGTTATGTTTTGGATTAGGGTCAGGCAACCAGAAGTTTGATTGAGGTTAGAGAAATAGGTTGAAAATGGGTTGATCATGGTTAAATAAGCAAACCATAAGTAACAAATAAAACCTTAATGCACAGGAGCCTACAAGCTCGCTAGTTTGCCAGAACTGAAAGTAAGTTTCCATATCCCACCTCAACATCCACAGTGCACCTCATCGTCAAACTACCTCCTGTTTCACTCAGTTTTCAGGATATATAAAATAGCTTTTCTTTCTTTAAGGTTGGTATGAGAGCAGGTTCACTTTTTTGCAATTTACACCACACTTTACATACAGCGTGATTTCTGCAGGGAGGAAGTGTCCTTCTGGATATTTGACAGCCTGCCATCACCTGACATAGCAGCCATAAAACACACATTTGCTTGATTTTAAGTGAAATTGATTATCATGATGATTTTGAAACTGATGAATACATTTAATAAAGTAATCCTTTATCTCCTGGAAGTATTGGTACTGGCTAGCGCTGCAACTAACAATTGTTTTCATTATCAATTAATCTGCTGATTATATTTTTGATTAAGCAAATATTTTATTAATTAATTATTGTGTTTTAGTCATCTTCCAATGTCTTATTTTGTCTGACCAACTGTCTAAAAAAGATATTCAGTTTACAGTTTACAACTATAACAAAAATAAACAGCAAATCCTCATATGGGAGAAGCGAGAACAAGAGAATGTTTGGAGTGTTGGCGATTAAATTAACTAATCAATTAATTGATAAATTGTGTCACCTCAAGAACAGACCCCTGGAGACAGCCCCCTCCATCCTCATCATCGCAGACTCAGACTCAGATAAGGCTCTCAGTGTTAGAGCTGATTTAACAGGATCGATAAGGACAAAAATGGAACAAACAGTTGTTAAGAAAACAAATACAATAATCCAGACAAACAGTATATTCTCCCTTAAAAGGGTTGGGGCAAATATATTCCAGTACAATTTCAGAATTATTTTTAGCCTATCGTCCTCATTGAATCCAACCCTGAAGGACGAGAAAGTATGAGCACAAGAGACGTGTGTGTGGAGCTCATTTATTTCCTCTCCTGGCTGAAACCGAGTGGATGTTTGTTGTGTTGAAAGAAATGAAGCAGCACTGAGAGCAGCTTTGGAGTCAGTGTGAAATCTCAGCACCACACTCCACTTTATCTGCCCAGACTGTTCTCTGAGGAGGAGGGGGGGTCACATCATTAAATATTCACATGGCACTCACAGGACATCACCTTAGGAGAGGTTTACCTGGCCAACACCCGTCCAATCTTTGTTTTCTATCAGAATGCGCTTTGACATACCTGAGCTTCAGTAGACTAGATCTCCTTGGAGGTCTTGGAGCTTCCATGTTCAGTGACTGTCCTCTTGAGGACACATTCACTCTCTGAGGGAGAGGCAGTGGTTTGTGTAAAAAAGAATAGTGCTCATTTACCAGTTTTTCACCAAACAAATGCCAGCTGAATGTGTTTTCTCCTGTTAAATGACCTGCTGTGATTGGGTGACAAATGATGGATAGGATACCTAGTTAAAAGTGCAACAGATTTGAGGCACAAAAACTGAAACCTCATTATTTCATGACTGTGACATATTTGGGATTTAGTTGGGTCAGTTTTGCTCACTTTCTGTATGTCCATGGATCACCATTATGTCTTGATTCCCAATTATTCCCCATGTTGGCAGGTGGGAGAAATCTCTGGAATGGAACCAGTCCTATCCCAATTTTGTCAAATCATTACTCAGATGCAAAGGTTCAGTTTTCAAGGTCAATATATAGAAACTCTATAATAACCTCATTAGTGAGACTTTCAGTTTGCCAATTAGCATTCAACCTTGAAGTTTCATACACAGACAAAAGTCACCATCTGTCAGCACAATGCAGGGCAGCCCTCTGTGATGATGATGTGCTCACAGCTTTCTAACTGTGTTTGTTTTGGCTGCAGGAACTTCTACTACATCACCATGCTGCGTGACCCAGTCTCCCGCTACCTGAGTGAGTGGAAGCACGTCCAGCGCGGAGCCACATGGAAGACCGCCCTCCATATGTGTGATGGACGCTCACCCACCCAGGACGAGCTGCCCACCTGCTATAGTGGGGATGATTGGTCCGGTGTCACCCTGACAGAGTTCATGAACTGCCCGTCCAACCTGGCCAATAACAGGCAGGTCCGCATGCTGGCTGACCTGAACCTGGTGGGCTGCTACAACCTGTCCTCCATGAACGAGAGCCAGCGTAACCACATCCTTTTGAGCAGCGCCATGAGCAACCTGAAGAACATGGCTTTCTACGGCCTGACTGAGTTTCAACGCAAGACGCAGTACATGTTTGAGCGGACGTTCAGCCTGCGCTTCATCTCCGCTTTCACGCAGATCAACAGCACGCGAGCCGCCAACGTGGACCTGAGCGAGCCCGTGCGCAGACGCATTGAGGAGCTCAACTTCTTGGACGTGCAGTTGTACGAGTACGCGAAGGACCTGTTCCTCCAGCGTTTCCAGTTCACCCGCCAGAGGGAGCACCAGGAGGTGCGCTTGAAGAGGCGCGAGGAGAGGCGTTGGCTGAGGGAGCAAAAGGAGCAGGGCAGGCCATGGCCGCCCAAACACAGAGGGGCAGGAAATAGAGGTGGGAGAAGGGGAGGAGGTTTGGAGAAAGGGACTGACGGTGATTTCCCCACCACCACTGAGGATTACACAAGCCAAGTGGCCCGTTGGTGAGGCTTTGGTCTTAAGAGAGAGGAGCAAGAGAGAGAGATTCCTCACAGACTAGTGGAAAGATTTCCTTTGACTCTCTCTCTCTCTCTGTCGAGCATCCGATGTCTCTCTCTTTTTGTCTCACCATTAATCTTTCTCCTGCATCTGTCTGTTTCTCAGCTTCAGTGTGATCCGAGTGCTTTGCTGTTTCTTTATGAAAACTGCCAAGTCTGTGAGTCTCAAAGCAGCTCTGCCTTGGAGTGCCCTTTGGTGTCTTAAATCTTTAAATGCTGTTTATATATATATTTTTTTGTTATTTCATTTTTTGCCTTGTTTATTTAACATGTGTTGAATAAGACAGTAAAATGAGGCGAAAGAAGAAAAAAACAATCAAAAGAAGCGGCCATAGACTGCAATGCTTTTAATTTTGACACTGCAACATTGATGAATGTCATTGAAGTCATTGTCTTTGTTGCAACTGGTAGAAAACATATTCCAACTGAAAGCTGTAGTTGTAGAAGAACTGATGGTTGCATGTCACACATCCACATTAAATAGACAATTGGGGAGAGTGATTTCCAAAAGATATACAGTACTGTAAGCCAAAGTTAATAAAAAAACACAATGTATTTATTGTATTTTGATTTAAAGATCATGTTGTATGCATGCAGTACCCATGTTTTAAACCAAATTATAGATGACTAGATCTAATGCTTATATTTTGGTTACATGCCAATATATATTATTTTCTCAAGTGCAATACCTTGCAGACTTTAACACATCTCCCAAAGATAACATATCATGTACACACAAAGCCAATCACACAGTCACAAAGAGGGCATCCTGCTGAGTAAAATAACTTAAAAATAACTAGTCTTTCCCCGTACTTCTGGTAGAACATTGTGTTTTTTGCACGAGAAACGAGCACTCTGTGATGAGAAAAGCATATTTTGGGAGTAATTCCTTATTGAGGTAGTGGGCTCCCGAGAAAAAAAAAAAATTGGTAAATAGTACCGGTGATGAAATGTGTCAGTGTGGCTTGGTGTGTGGCTCAACTGTGAATGAGATGATCAGCATTCAGTTCTCATGCCCCTCCCTGTCACGCTGGCTGCTTTTACATGTTTGTATAGCTGACAGCAACTGCGCCGTGGGCAGCAAGGGGGCTCTAACACCAGCAGAGTGCCAGCCCGCAAAGACCAGCCTCAAAGCAGATAGTCGAGAAATAAAACATGTCCGTCATTTCTCCTGCCCAATAGCTGCCACTCCCTCAAATCCAACCAGCGCGGCAAATGCATGAAGTTGAAAGAGGACTTGTTTTTATCTGGTTAAATAGGCTTCAGTGATGCTTTTTATGCCTCTTATCTCATATTCACTCAAAATCCCTGCTCATCAAGTTAAACGTTCACTAAATGTCAACATTGAAGTGCTCTGACTGCTGCTATCTATTTCTCATGTTTCTTCTCTTATTGCAGTTACGTATAAAATACCTCAGATGGCACACGTTTGTTTCATTTTAAAGAATCATCTGTGCTTTGTCTCATTTGAGGGATACATCCAGCTCGTGCAGTGAATGAGTTGAATGAATACAGGTTCAGTTGTTTGAGCTGTTAGGAGTTATGTGGGTGCACTTGTCTGTATGGATGCACTTGTGTCTGTGAGTTCAGTGAGTGTGTGGATGGATGGGAGAGAACAAAGACTAGGTGTATAGCACATTGATGACACTCAATCAAGTGTTTCAAGTGGAGTTGCAGCTCTGAATATTGAATCATTCTGTGTATAATTTATAACTGAATTCGTGTAGTTATGCCATTTGTGGTGCAGTACTGAAACAGCATGGAGACAAAATGTTTATACTTTAATGGATACTTCTATTTTCTCCCAAAAAGCATAATAGTGAACTTCTGCAATAAACCTGTCTCCATTTTATGCTACTTTATGCATTTCAAAGGCACTTTAAACTCCACTACATTTATTTGACAGCTATAGTTGTTAGTTACACTGCAAACTTTACATTAAACATGAAAATGTTGCTTGTATGTTGATGTATTATTAACAATAATCCAATTATATAAAATACATTTTGATATATTCTGTTTAATGCTCAGTTCTGATGTTCAGAATTGAACCCTCAAAAAAGCCTACTTAAGCAAAAGTATGATCAGCAAAGTAAACATTTATGTTTAATATTGTACATGATCTCTTACAAATAAATGAATACATATATGACATTATAAGTTGGGTTAATACTGGTGCATCAATGTGTAAGCAGGCTACTTCCAACCTCCTTACCTGTAGGGGTCAGGCCCCTTCCAAAGGGTAAATGAAACCATTTGAGAAGTTTAGTGCTGAAATCTCTCTTTGGTGGAACTGTTAACAACTCACAGACATCTGAAACATGACAAGGAGCACCAACCAACCAGACTGTTTTTCTGTAGACCACAAGCCTAACTTGTTGGAAATGGGAAAAGGTCTATTGTGATATTGTACTTTTACCCAGCTAAAGTGTGTAAGAGTGTATGCATTAACTGCTAATTCTAAAGCTATTAGACCACAAGAGGATTTCTTTTTAAACATGATAATTGCCAAAAGGACGTTTATTTTGGAAATTTCTTTTAATAAACCAACATGCTGCTGCGCTGTGTGACAAGCTGTAGGAATTACAATGTTCCCCAGTGACAGATGGCATGAGCACTGCATGAGCAGTTGAAGTCCCATATAGCTATTAATGAAACACTTCTTCTAGTGTTATAAATGTGCTATATACCCAAGTTATATATATATATAGTATACGTGTGTGTGTCTGTTTGTGTGTTATCATTGTTGTAAACTAGAGAATGCAATTTCTGGATAAATTGCAGTGGGACTGCTGGCTGCTAAAAAGCTGAGCTGAATTGCTTGATGAACAGCTGGGAGTTAAACTGCATTGCTGGCTTAACTTTATGTGAAGGAGCATGATGAGAGTTTGAGTGTAAGGACTCAGATTTGTAGCTCTTATTTGTACAGAGAAGGAGTTGAGGTGGCTTTCAAGTGTCTTAGTTGGATTAAGGGTAAAACAGCTGAGGTCTAAGCCCCATAAACACTGCATTTAGCGCCCGTGTACTAGAAGGAGTTGAGTGGTTTGTGTGTGTCTGCGTGTTTTAGTCACCACTAACACTTATGTTGCGCTGCCTTACAGCCTTCTGTGAGATACAGTATACAGACTGGTCACATAGTAGAGATCCACATGAGAGGCAGGAAGCAATGAGAGGAGTTGAAATAGCAGTTACAGTCAAAAATGCTCAAATGTTTGTAAATAGCACCTGTGTTCACCTGTAATAAAGCTACAGTGACGCCACAGAGAAGCCGTCTAATTAGCTCATCTCAATCAGCTCTTTGTCCCCACCTGCAATTAATGGTTGCCATGGTGATGGTAAATGCTGAGTGACAGTTCATTTAATAGATTAAGCTGAGAGGCACCACTCAAACTCCAGTTTATTGCTAAAAAAGCGTAATTCCTATCACCTAACTTTTCTAAACATTGTGAGAGAGAGTGGACTCTGCTGAACACGTTGCTGTAAATTATGTGTGTGCAATGTCAAAAATGTGGAAAATAGAGTCCCTTTTTCCGTTTTGCTTCTGAAATTTCCGGTCTCATTTAACATTGGAGTCAATGAGATAATTGGATGGCACACCTGTCACTTTGATGCTCATAACGCAAAATGTGTACTGTACGTGAAAGAGGACAAATTTTTCTACGTTTTGTTGAAAAGATTATGTATGAAAAGTGAAAATTGTGGGAGTAAGAAGAAGTTTAGGAGACAGTTTTAAGACGATTTTAACAGCTTCATCCCACTCTGCGTGTGATGTCACCCCCTCTGATTCTGAACATTCCGTCAATTAATTTGAATGGGGAAAAAAATCCCGAAAAACATTAAATATCGCGGAAAGTATGAAAGATACAAACAGTGGAAGTAATTCCGATAATGTGATTAATGAGCTGAACATTCTGGAGTTTGAATGAAGTTTCTACGTTGAGCGGTGTTGAAGTGCTGTAGCCCAGCAATCCCACCAATTCAATAAATTCGTCATAAAGTCATTTGCCATTGCTTTGCCGTAATCAACAACATGTAGAGAGAAAACTCACATTTAAAGACAAAGATCTAGTCAACTCAAGAACAAATCTTTTACAGAGCTCACAGTTGCCACTTGCTGTACTATGATTTATCTATGTCAGTCCTCTCTGCTTAGTCTCTGTCTGAACACAAAAAATATATAAGAGATTTCAACTGCTAAATGTACTCTTCAAATTTAGGCTTTCTTTTAATATTTGTTTTGTCCTAAAACACTTTCCAACAATTTTGAAACGGGAAGAGTGAAAACTCTCAAACTATGGTGTAAATAAAGTGATGAAAAAAAAGCCAACTCTAAATTTTACTGCCATTCCCAGAAAAGTGACATGCTGCTTTGTTAAAGGAACATTTTAATGAACTTGTACTGCCACTCCATGAAAGTGCATATCTTTGACAAGCTGATTTATCTGTATTTATTTGTTTATCTATATAATTTCAACTGTTGCTAAAGAATGGCTTTGCCTGATTGAAAATACCAGTATTATCAACACCTCAGTGACAATGGAAGAGAGCTTTCTTGGTGTAAGAATTTCTATGTACATGTTAAAAGTCTTGTGATGAAATGAACAGTCTAAGAGCCATTTGGCGTGTAATATTTAATCTGCCATTTTTCTTGTCAGACCTGAAAAAAATGAGTGAATTCTGCTTAAGATATCAGAAATAAATGCATTGAATGGCCATGCAGTTATGATGAGTGTTCCTTTTGTATTCTCATCCATTCATCTGTACATCCATCTGCTATATACACTTATCAGGGTTCAGGAGGCTGGAGTCTATTACATCATGCATTGGGAAAGAGGGAGAGGAGGTTGCCAGTCTATCCCAAAACCTGATGAATATTACATTAAGGTTTTATATCCGGCATCAGCCCTCATATACAAACCTTAAAGTAAACATCTGGTGGTAACTAATGCTGTTAAATGTTTTAACATTCTTGGAAAAAGACAAAAAAAACCATAGATTAATATATGTTTGCAGGTGTTTAGCAAGAACAGATGTTCAAGAAAATTGCTTTGTGAACATCTCAAAAATTCACAAACTGTATAAAGTGTGATATTCACAATTCAACCATATTTATAACCCATATGTGATGCATACACGAGAGATTTAATCACAATGCCTTCATTAGGTTGACTGTAGTTTACTTAACATCTGCCAATCAATTAAAAGAGAAAATGTAGAACAATGTCTTCTTATGTAGAGAGAACCAATTGCTTCACTGATAGTTCTTCCTCTTGCAAAAGGTAAAAAATGAATTATGTTCAGACTCAGAAATAGCTCCATATAATTACAGAATGCATATTCATCTGAATATTTCCATTTATTCTAATATGAGGAAATAACAAGGTAAGCACGTGTCTGGTGCTTTTATAAGGCCTATTTAAATATAAACAAATTCAGTGTTTTTGATAATGGCTTGATATTTTCACTTATTTTAATTTTCTTTAAATCAAATAAGCAACTAGCAGACATTTACTCCTAGCAGGCGACACATTTATTGTAAATTAGTAACAAACAAATGTTGAATTATTAAAGTAGGGTATGTTTTTGAAAAATGATGTGCGACAATATTGCCAGAAAAGTACATCACCATGAAAACAAAGTGCCTCAGTGCTTATAGTGAGTTAAGTTGGTGTTTTTTCACATAAACCTTACATTACAGCTCTGTATCTACTGACATACAGAACATTCTGCTTCCCCTCAGGTTGTACAGTATGGATGGCTTGCTCAGCATTTCAGCCACTGACTGCAGAAAGTAATTTCCACCCAGATGGTATGACTGTATTATCTTCTACTGTATGTTTAACCGTAGGAAGTGTGTAATGACTTTAAAAAAAAAAAACCCACAGCGTTGCTCAAAGACAGTGCTCTACTTTCAGAGCTTTTGTAGTTAGCACAAAATTCTGGTGCGTGTTAAACACTGTTACGCAGAAGGAAAATAGGTCTTAAAACATTTAGAAACATCATCATTATCAACATGACTACATATAACACTTCAGATGGGGAAAAAGAAACAAGAATGTGGCTGTTTTACTGTTCAATATTCATATTCACATTCCCTTGGTCCTTCTGAACCAGGATGAGCTGGCCTGGAGGAACTCTTTTTTTTTTAGAGATGGTCAGATCAGAGAACTGTACAAGCAGGACTCTGAATACTGAAGTATATTGATCCTCATTTTAACTTGCAGGCCATTTATTTACCCACATTGCACACCCTCAGGATGTGATACAGCTGGCATCACAAAATTAACACTTCGTTGTTGGGTTTCTGAACTAACCCTCTCCCCATGTTGAGCCTCTGGGTTTGTCAATTTGGGAAAATATATTTTAGAGAAGACTGACATCTACAGGCCATAATATAGAATTGCTGCTTTTCTTGTCTCCACTGATAGCTCTACAGGCTGTTCATTCATGCAAACACACAAGAATCCCCCAGTTTTCCTTAAGACATCTTTACAACAGTAATGAATGGAAGAAGAAATGAGTCTGTCTCCTATTCAAATACATCTGTTTCTCAAACACAAACATCACTTCTGCTGTGCCTCTTTTACATTTTTTTCTTACCACTAGATGGGAGTGTTGCTCTCGACAATTAATTGTGCTGCATGGATACTGTGCTCACTGCAACCAAATGCTTTACATTTTCATTCAATGTTTACATAATTGAAATTAATAAAATTTAAAGCAAAGGGCAGTAGAAAAGTTCATATTGTGATTAGTGTTATTTTAAAAGCCTCAGTTTCACCTGAAAAACAATCGTTTGTTTAGGCAAGTAGTTTTGATAATTGGCAGCGACTTCCCATAAGTATCATTTCAAGTAAGGCAGGTTCACTGAGTGATGTACAGTTGTTAATGTTTAAAGTGGAGGCTTTTTAACTGACAATCCACAGTTTAGTTCAAGTGAAGATTTATGGAAAAGAACTCAAAGTGTGACACTCACTTATCAAAGCCACGCATTCATGCCAAGTAATATTAAATGGAGTGTAAATAACAAAATATGTGAACAACAAACAGGGTTAAGGTCAAATTTATGAAAGCATAGGATGCTGAAATCTCTTTATTCTTATATCTGACTCACTTCGACAGTGACATTTTCCTCAAAGGGAGCAATACAGTGACCTTTCCCTGTGGCACTTGATGCCACATCTCCAGGGTGTTGCAGAGATCTGTCAGTGTGACAGATCAGATAAATCCTGCCTGTTGTCTCAAGAAGCTTGGAGAAACATAAAAAGGGGAATCAATGAATTAGCTATAAATGGCTTATGTGCCTGTGTGTGTGGGTTTTCATAAGCACCAACAATACCTGAATAATTTCATGACAAGTAATGGAATAGATAAAATGTTACATTTGCCACTGTTGGGTGTTTTTATTTCTAAAAAATACTCTTATTTACAATTTTGATTATATGCCAGTTGCTGAACACAAGGATCACAACATTTTTGAATGACTAAAATAATCTTTTAATGTCCCCATGAATAAATATTTCAAAGCACAGACATGCCACTCAAAGCATTCAAAACTTTTTTGTGCGATGTTTTCACATTCCTCAGTGAGGCAGAGGCTCTCCTAACACATCCCTAGCTGGCAGAAATTGCTGCATGCATGCCACTTAGCTGGAGCATGACCATCACTGCCACAGTATGAAATTACAGGCGGCTGATCTTTTTCCATGTTGATGTGTTCAGACATATGGTTCCATACCACTTTAAATCTACTGAAAACAAGGAGGTGCTCTCTATAAATACTTTCCTAGTACGCATTTGTTACAAAATGAATGACAAGAAAAAATACAGCTAGCCATACAACTGAGGCCCAGGATATCTAACATAAACCAGAGAAGACAGAATATCTCCATGTAAGTGGTACTGACAGAAAGTTATTTTTATCTTTATTGCAGACGTATGCCGTCAAACATAAAATCTTACTCCCTTCTCTGTCTTCCTCTCTCTCACCCTGCCTGGCTGATCTTATCTGGGTTAGCATCCATCTTATTTGACCTTGAGCAGACCTATGAGACTCGGCTACTGCTTTGCTTCTTATTCTGATTACACAAGTCAATGGTTTTTCATTGTAACTCTTTAAAGGTCTTCCATTATCATTACGTTATTTCTTACACAAACAGATTGGCTACACAACTATTTAGGACACATGGGCTATTTGATTACTTACAGTGCAAATTATTGGGCATATCTTTACTTCACACTATCTTTGTCAAATTTCTATTGATATACTTCTTCAATTAGTTGTTTATATTTGTGCGTGAAAGCGTGTTCTCGTTAAACTAATCCAAAAAACTCACATGGTTTTATTGCTGTTCCCTTGGTAACAAGCAAACCCTTGCCCTTTTAGCCTACTGGCATTCGTGTGGATCGTACCACTTTGTAGTCGTGGGGGGGAGGTTAGGAGGTATAAGTTATAGAATTGCCTATTTTTGCACAAAATTGATTACGTTAAAATCAACTTAATGTATCTAATATTTTAATATATGATGTTGTTTGCAGCTTTATTTTAAACGCAATATATTCAATAATCGATTGTCTTTAGGCGTCTCAGCGCAACCCGGAAACCCCTCATCACATTAAATTGACGATCGTACAGTAAGCTGTCAAAAGCTTGTTGCTTAAATCTGTGCAGTGCTATAAAGTAATGAAGAAATGGGGTCGGGTACATAGCCGAAATAACACGCTAAAATTCAACGAACAGAGCAAGAATCAAATGGGCTGTTGAACGGACATTTCGGGAGCACTTGACATCTTGTTTTCGTTAGTTCAGTTGGACTGCCGTGTCGTCTGCCCTCGCTGGTGCGTGATCCTCCTGGAAGCGGTTCATCCGTGATGATGAGGTAAGCAGGTGCTCTCCTGGGCTAACAGTGTGGCTAACGTAAGATAATAAATTTTAACGTTAATGTCAGTGTTCTATATAATGTCGGTTAGCCCCATGACGGCTGCGTCTTTAGCTTGCTAGCTAAGTATGTGTGAATAGCTAGCTAAAGTAGCCTAGGATGAGAATGCAAATCAGAGACTTAATCGTGCTACCTTTGAAGTACCAAACTGTGCAAATGAGACCGTGTCAGGTAGCTGACTGTCATTGTAGTGGTGTTGTATTTTCTGCTGTTAGTTGCGTTTTGAAGTTCAGAATCGTTACTGTACATACTGTAACGTTGCATGGGCGGACATCCATTATCAGACAAGCGAGATTCACATTTCCCCTTCCATAAAATATGGACAGCAACCTCTCACAAACAATCTAAAGTATTTTATAACTGCATTAAACAGAATTACAATCGCACAAGATCTTTAAGATATGTGTTTAACCTCCAAGTAGCGGTACAATGTGTGTGTCTCATCCTTACTGCTGTACTGAATATGGCAGCATGTGTCAGAAATACACTGAAATGAGCATTTATCCACGGTTCAAACTAGAAAACGGGTTTCACCAAGAATACTTAATGCCTTAATTCACTATCATACGCCACAAAGTAAGCTGTGCAACAGGAAATTGACATCTGTGCTGAACTTATAAAAATACTGAAAATGTTTTAAACATCAGTACTAAAAAATGGTAGTGATTTAATTGGCAGAGTTCTCATATTCATATTTTACTGCAATATAATTCAGTATTATACACATTGGTGATACATTTTGAGAGTTTATCTTGTCAATCTAGGGAGCTGTCATGCTGGATTTCACATGAAATCCTTTTTTGGCCGAGAAGTTACATATCAGAAGCAGCATTCGAGGGAAGTGAATGAATTATTTATGCATTTTTGCAATCTAGGCAATCTAGGCGAACAAATCTTAAATTAACACTGAATAATTTGTTATGATGGGGCTACACATTCAAAAAGAATATTACCAAATATTATTTTGTAAGGTGGTTGAGTAACATTGCATGAGAAATTACATTTAACACTTGTGTTATTGCACCTGTTTTAGAGGTGAATATGATGGTACAGTACTATTTATACATTCTGTAAGAAAAAAGCTCTGATGTACTCTGATATCAATATTCAAATTCCGGACCAGGCCAGGTTGAAAACCTGATTTATATGGAGTTGTAATTACACAATTGCAATAGAAACATACTGAGACTGTTGGAACTATGACCGACCTGCAAATAATGCAAACGGGAGCTTATGACATTTACAGTAACTGTACTAACTGATTTGCAGGGCACTGTGCAAAGGTTTGTACAGTGTTAGTGGGTATATCATTTCTATTTTAATTCTATACTTGCTCACCATTGCAGTAATAAATTCTGGAGGCAAGATCTAGTGTTGCACTCTAATCAAATTTTATTCATAGATAAAGGGTCAACTGCCAGCAGTGTCTTGCTCCAAGCTGTGCAGCCAGCTTTTACACAGTGCATCAGCCTCTGGTTTTCTATTGGCCAATTTCTGACTGGGAGGGTCTTCCCGGAGGCTGGCTCCCAGGCAGGAAGGGGGTGGCTGGAAATGTTTCAGCTAGAGTTGGACAGACTGTCTGTTTTCACTGTTGTGAAGAGGAAATCTTTGGTCACTGAATCCATGGGACAGAGAAGGGGGATAAAAGCTGTTGTTGTGGTCCTTATCTTAACAAGTTAGCAACTCAAAAGTTGTATTTCTAACCTAGATTCTCAGTCGGGGACAGAAGTTCTTTAGTGCTGCATGAAGTGAGAGAGGTAGGTTTTTCTTGCACCGTTTCCTGACTTGCGCCCAAAGGAATTTGCTGCAGTATGCTGTGGGATAGCATGCAGTAAAGCTGAGAGGCTGTTACAGATCTGCGTTAACAACAGCAGAGTTTATTCTGAATCCGTGCCCTTTGAGTATGTATATTCGTAGACCATGTTACAGCTCTCAGTGGAGAAATATTTCAACTCGCGTAGAAATGTACTCCGCTTACGAGTTAACCACCTTTCCTGCCTGCTCAGCAACTTCCTGTGTGTTTTACCACTTAGCGTACTGGTCTGAGTATCCTGCCCTGTGTTTGACTCCCAACATGATGTGTGTTTAAGTTTTGTCTTGCTTTCCTTGTATTCTGTATGTGCTGTGGTGGGCAAAGAGTCAGCGTATCTGACTGTAGCAATTTGGCACCAACTGCTCATGTCATCCTACAGTATTAGCAAATAGAGAGTAACAGTGTAATGGAAAATAGGTTATAGAGAGCAGAGAGAAAGCACAATGTATCACAGTGAAATGTATGTTTAAGATGAAATCTAGTTTTAATTGGCAGTCTGTTTTAGTGGATACTGATCAACAAAATCTGTTATATATGTAGTATAACAAGCATCTTATGGTTCAATGGATTTGAGCTTTGGAAAGGTTCATATTCTGTTATTGATTGACTGATTGATTACACGACAACACCCAGCTACACAGCCGGGACTAGAACAACAACCGTGGCTCTGTGCTTGTCACATGCTTACGTTGTTATTGAAGAAGCATGGCCTAGAGAAATCGATTGTGAAATGTGCAGACATAATATTGCGTGTACAACAACCATCATAAGACAATAATAATAATGAGCATCTGTGTTCTCTTACCATTAGCAAACATATAGGCGTTCATCTTGAAATGTGTATTCAGACACAGGGCCAAATTAAATGCTGAATTGGTAGCTTGTTCATCAAGCTGTAATACTGTTTTGGTCTAAAAACTTTATTCAGTTCTTATCATTTTGATGGTCCTAGTTTGCCGTTGGTGTTTTGCTTGTCAAGTCTTGTCTAGTTCAGAGCTGTAACTAACAATTATTTTCTCGATTAATCGATTCATTGTTTAGTCCACAAAATGTCAGAAAGTAGCGGACAAATTCCATCACGATGTGCCAGAGTCCAAGGTGATGTCTTCAGATGTTTTGTTTTGTGCAACCAACAGAACAAAACCCAAAGAGATTCAGTTTAAAAGAGATAAAGTCAGCAAATGGTCACATTTGAGAACCAGATAATGACTCAAAACTATTAGTCTCTTGAGAGTCTGGCATGACTAAATATAACTAATTACACAAATTCACATTTGTCATTGTTTGACCTAATCTTCTTTCTGCTGGAAACTGCTCAAGAACAGATGACTCTTGAGAATGAGCGGCCTCTAGAGAAGAGAAGAAATTACATGCAATGAGTGTTCAGAAATAATTTATGGTGGCTCTAAATGTGCCAACTCGAGACTAATGGCACCATAATTAGAATGTTGTTTATTTGGATACAACTTCAGTGATATGCATGTTTTTTTTGTCTTTCAGTTCACCAACAGAAAGTGCCTTTGAGAAGATATCCCCGACTTGAAGTTGGTCCGTGTACATTGCCGGCCTCTGCTTTCTTTAAGACTCGGGCACCAACACAGGATACCTCAGCTGCAAGCCCTTTTCCACCACTTTGCACAACATCAGCACCTAGAAAGTTCTAAAATAGAGCCATAATATAAGAGGACAGAGAATAAATGACCTGAGAATGTATGACTAAAATGACAAGTCTGCATTAGCTTTCACTTGTCTGATATTTATGAGCACCATCATCTGTGGAATATACACTTGAAAGTGTCACAGACAAAAACACATCTGCAGTTGATTATTTTGAGATTTCTCAGTGATTGACCAACCAGTTGACCGTTCTGCTCCAGCTGATGGACAACTCACCTGTCCTTTGTTTTAAAAGAGGACTTTGTGCATAGAGCCAACCTGTAGCTGTTTGTGTATGAGGCACAAGACAATAAGATTGACTTTGTAAAAATTAAATTTATGATTACAAAATTTGGATATGGCGTTGAACGTTTCTTCAGTAAGAGACACAAAATGGCTAACTCTGGAAGTCTGTCGACAGTTTCAAAGAGGAAACTGTTCTCGTAGTGATGAGGAATGCAAGTTTGCTCATCCTCCGAAGAGCTGCCAAGTTGAAAATGGGAGAGTTATTGCCTGCTTTGACTCCTTGAAGGTAAGAAATATTCCACACACTGTATTATCTGTGACACTAATGATCCTTTACTGAATGTAAGAAATGTTTGCTTGTATAAAGGAGTAGACAACTTTAGAAATCCCATGAAATAAAAAATGTATTTTCCATGTTGTTACCCCTGTCCCTGAGTTAATGCTTTCACTATTGTGCTAAATCAAAAATACATTTTAACATTCTTATTTTTTACAACCTTTTTGCTGTTCTTGAGAGGCATTACTCAGAGTGTTCTTGGGCTGCAGGTTCCATCTTTGTAAGGCCATCTAGCTAGCCAGCCTGCCCCATCAAATACAGCTAAACCTGCGGTTCTACCAAGCTAACTGGCGATAACAGCAGGACGTGGGTTGGGGTGTGAGTTTGGAAAAGCATCCCTGATATCATTCACAGTTTCTACACTGCAAGGTTCAAACATATACTATATAGTGTGGGATAAAAACATAACTCTTTTCTTTCTCCTCTTCTTCCTCTCCTGTAAGTGTTGATAATAGAGGAGGGAAATGGTCTTCAGCTACTACTGTCAGTGTCCAGTCTAAAGTCCTAACCCAACCTTATGGTGAAATTTAAGCTGCCCCAACATCCAGTTTCCTGCAGAAACATGTGAAACCACAGAGCAAAACTGCAATCTCAAATGCAGCTTTATCTTCCATTACATATAGGTCCAGTCAGTAATACCACATTTTTCCAAAAGTAGAGGAAAATACCTGTCAGACGTTACTCTCATCACTTATCTAATGCAGACAGTGAAAACATTCTGGCAGCCAGTTGGATTACGGCCAGTTTATTCTCCTGTTTGCTCAGTTGCCCTGAATGAGATCAGGGCTGCCTTAATCCACTCTCACACAGTCACTATCACAACACAATACAGCTTTGCCCCCAGGATTATTCTCATGTTGAGTCATCGTCTTATCTCCTGACTGTAGGCAGTTTATACACAGCTTGTCTGGACAGAGGGCCTTCTCTGTGCCCGAGTGGTCAAGGGGCCTGGGCTAAAGGCCACTGGGTAAGGACTCAGCTTTTGTTTACGGGGCACACGCTCTACCACTGTAGCTGTGAATTGATCAAAACTGCACTGCAGTTCTATATATATATATATATAGATATATAGATATATATATATATGTATATGTTTTTATCCCACACTATATAGTATATGTTTTATATATATATATATATATACCAAGCCTAGTTTTATCTTTATTTTTAAGAATGCAGGAATAACATCTTAACGTAGAATTGCAGTCTGTTGCAAGGATGGAAATAAGAGGTCAGCTAGCAAATCTACAGCTGTTGCAGTCATGTGATAATGTCGCTCTTCTTTATTTATTAAAAAACACAGCTAACTGCCCAAATTGTGCTTTCTGCTTATTACCCATTCATCAATTACTCCTTACAGAGTTAACTTTATTATACTGAAGAATGTGCACATGTTTGGTGTAACTAGTATCTCATGACTTCCATTAAAGTAGCTGAGAGTCTCGTTGATGCACAAATCTAACTTGAGCTATTACCTGTGGCTAGCTCTCACGACGCCTGTCAGACTGCGGAGAAGTGAGCATACCTGTTCATCATTTCATTCAACTCTGTTTCATGCAGATTGGCAATAAACTTCACCAGTAGCAGGTGTTGCTACTGAGGTTTCTTTTAGATGCATTTCTCTTGGAGACAATGGGGCAGACAATAGCAACCAGCCCTCATAAAAATATCCTCTCTAAACTGGAAAGAAGCGAAATACTGTCAAGACACAGTATTCAATGGGCAACAGCTTCTTCTTCTTTGGGTTTGACTTGGCCCTCCATAGCTGTGGCATATGAACCTTTATGCCAGTGTAAGGCATACTTTCGTTTCATACTTTAAAGTAAACCAGAAAGTTGTACAAACTTGTATAAAAATCATGAAAACACGAAACATTTCAGGAGGGGGTGAATACTTTCTACTGGCACTGCATTTTCTCAGCTATATAGAGACTAATGAAACATTGATGTCAGCTAAACCTACATGGATATTCAGTGAAAATAATTAATATAAATCTCTTGGGAGAAATGCAAATTAGGTGAAGTTAGTTAACGTGATTGAAGGATTTGAATATGTAGAGCAGAGGGAGCTAACCTCTCATTAGGCTAATACAGATGCTTGATTGACAGAAACTGTGTTGGGAGGCTCCTTTTAAAAGGAGATAGTAATGCTCAAGCTTAATAACCAGGCTGTTGAAATATAAAGCAAATCACAATTGGATTCCCAGAGCTGGCAAGCTCAGGGACGTCTTATGTTGCCAGTCAGCTTTTTCTTAAAGTCTACAGTACAGTCCTAAAGAGAGCACTGTGAATGGATATCTGACTATTCTTCATCTAATTCATGCTTCTTACTGCCCTGTCTATTACATTTGTGTTGGATGGTTGGTCCTGCAGCACATCATGTACATCCAAAGCTAACATTCAATGCGAATGTGGGAGCTGTGTAGATGGAGGTGATGAATACTTGTGTAACACATCTGACTCTCATGCTGGAGGAAGAAGTTTGCATCTCATTTTAGACCGATGATTAAAGCCATTATGTTTGAAATTTCCTCCCCAGTTTCAAGGAACAACTTAAAAATGTCATGATAAGGTAGATCATTTAGAGGAATATAAGGAGTGTTCTTGCTCAGGAGTGTTTTTTATGCCTTTTCTATTTTCTCTGAATTACAGGGCCGATGCTCAAGAGAAAACTGCAAGTATCTTCATCCACCTTCACACTTGAAAACCCAGTTAGAGATAAACGGGCGCAACAATCTCATCCAGCAGAAGACAGCAGCAGCCGTGCTTGCCCAACAGATGCAGCTCATGATCCCAGGACCCAGCCTGCAGCCTGTGGTGAGGTCCTCATAGTTATTAGGGAGGAACTTCTTTTTGTCTTATGCTCACTTGTAATATGTATTGTCATTCCTCATAGACAACATTTCCTGTTGCACAGGGACTTGGCACAAATACTGGTCTTGGGTATGGCTCATACATGACACCTTTGACCCATGGAATGAGCCTCGTCCAAACAGACAACCTCCCAAGCACCCAGGTTCTTGTTCCTGGGAGCCCACCTGTCACGGTCCAGAGCTCCTCTTCTTCCTCTTCTTCTTCTCCCTCACAGAAGCTGCAGCGTACAGACAAACTAGAGGTATTCATGTACCACAAGGATTTGACATGATTTGATTTAACATGAAAAAAATACATTAGTACTTCAGTGAGTTGACATAATCTGGCTACATGCTACAAGCTGAGTTCCTCTCGCTGTCTTTATATAATATCTTTATATTGCTCGTCTCAGGTGTGCCGTGAGTTTCTGCGGGGAAACTGTGCAAGAGGGGAGACGGATTGCCGCTTTGCTCACCCCAGTGACAGTCCAATGATTGACACCGCTGATAACACTGTCACTGTTTGCATGGACTACATCAAGAGCCGCTGCTCCAGGGAGAAGTGCAAGTATTTTCACCCGCCTGCACACTTGCAGGCAAAAATCAAATCCAGTCAACAGCAAGTCAATCACACAGCCGTGGCAGCCCAGGCCGCAGCTGCAGCCATGGTAAGTCACAGCCTTATCCTTCTGACTACTGTAAAGTGTGTTAGTGTGCACAAAAAATACATTATCCTGCCAATAATATGGTGGTTTTTGGTGTAATCGTCTTTGCCATGACATCACTGAATGTGGAGCACTATATATTTGTTTACTATAATTTTCATATAGTGGCATAGTATATTACCTTAAAATTTACCTGATGTCTTAGTGTTTAACAAAGCAGAAACTCAGCAATTACATTCGTTGTTTTTTTCCACCTTCAGTTAAAACTGTAAGTGAAAGGCCTAATTAGTGATTTCAAAGATCAGGGGTTTTCCAAGTCTGACCCCACCCCCCCCCCCGGCAAATTGGCACCATTAAAAGTATGCTGAATTAGCTATTCGCACTTCCTGTTTGCTATGTGACTATGGCTGTACAGACAACTATCACTGGATTGCTTTGATACTGAAGAAAACTTGATGATTCTCAGTTCTTACATAGAGTAGTAAGGAGCGTCTGTTTTTCTATGATTTCTAAGTCGATTTATAGACGTTTATTCATGGGTCATGGCTCTGAGAGGGAGTGCCGTGTTTGATGCAAATTGTGGACTAAATCAGCAACTTACTTCCTGTTGTTTGTAGAACACCAGCATGCACCTGTCCCTTTCACCTCATGCAGTATCTTTGCCTCATATCTCTCCCTCTGCGACCCCCATACACCACAGATGTAAACAGACCTTTTATCATGACATCAGAAAACATTATAAAGAAGGATGAGATGAGATTATATTTATTGTAGTTGTTGTCAAGGGTTAGTTCTTGTATTAAAAGACCTGTCAATTAAATTGAGAGTGATGGCAGGTTCCGATCTTGCATTTTGAGTTTTTGTAATGGAGCCGTGCTTTTTTTAAGGCTTGTGCCTTTAAACAGACCCAATCAGAAGATGTACATTTGCTATGTTGGCACATGCATCAGACACTTCATAGACAGAACAGGTGCTATATTGCAGTTAACTGAGAGGTCTCATTCTGTGCTATACAGTATGAATCATTGTAATGGCTGCATAGTGCCCAAAAGAGCAACGTGATCTGTTTTGTATCAACATCACAGTTTTCCCCTTCATAATTTCTGCCATTTCTGTTTGCCAGTTCTTGCATCTTGCAACATTTCTTGGTTTGGTTTCAGCTTTAACATTAACTTAGTTCCCTTTAAACGTAATGCATTTTCAGCCTCTCACTTGCCATGTGGCTTCAGTAAAATACATCATACATCATCTTTTACAGTTGCTTACATTTACATTATATTTTTGTTGCATAAGATTTAGGTGGTGTTTTTAAGGTCACAACAGCAATTATGTTTTGTTGTGTACAGTACAAGCACAAGAGGCATCTGCCATTCCACCAAAACCCCTTGGTGTGAATGTAGTAAATGGAGCTCCACATTCTGTGCTTTATGACATTGGATTCATGGTTATTTCAGCTAGCTCTCATAAAACCAAGGCATCTTTCATATAACAATAAAAATGATGTGCATTACATTGTTATCCCTTCCTGAAAGCTGTAAAAATCAATGTATGAATTCTAAAATGATGTTGTGTGCATAGTTGCACTGATTGCGTCGTGGCAGTGTTTTGATTACAATTAACAAACTCTGATCAAGAGATGTTATGATAGTGATCAATATACAATGTAAAAAGTATACAAGACTGTGCCCTATCATTGTATATCTATGTTGGCAAAGCTATTGATTAACTGTACATGTTGACCTACTAATGCAGGAATCTTTAGTTAGTGTGTCCTTTAATCAGTTGTTTTGGTTACTATGCATGCATACTGTGTTTTATGTGGTATACTACATTCAGATTATTTTGTTTTGTTTTCCCCTTCTCACCTATCCACAATGCTGTCCCCCATGATGCACCTCTGCTTGCTGTTACCTGTATGTTAATACGCTTGAATCCCATTGGCCCACTGCCATCATGTGCTCGCTGCCTGCTATTAAAAGACTCAGTCGACTGCCAAAGCAATGAAGCGATCCCTCGAGGCAACTGTAGACCTGGTATTTTCACCTTTTGCTTTGGTTGTAGCTATTAATTGTACTGTAATAATTTTTTATTTTCTCATATAGTCTTTGTGTACACAGTGCTTAATTTGAGAGATATTTAATTTGATACATTATTCCATTCATATTTGTATCCTAAAACCATGCTTGATTTTTTTCACTATGTGATAACAGTCTCATTTTATTGTGTAGTCGTGTTTGCTGTTTTTTTCCACTTTTTTTTTTTTTTTACAATGAATAGTAAATATTAAGTGTGTGAAATGTAGCTGAACTGAGAGAAAAGAAATTTGGCAAGTTTTGGTGTGTCATGTCTCCTCTTGTTACTTTTCAGGCCTTCCCCCACAGTATCCTACAACCCCTACCAAAGAGACCGGCTTATGAGAAGAGCAGCTGGGCCAGCTCTCTCCTCAGCCCCAGTTTTTTGCACTACCATCAGGCTCTGGCCAACACACAGCTGCAGCAGCCCACTGCGGCATTTTATCCCACAGGTGAGCTTCTAAACTTGTCTTAATTCTGTTTTTCATGAATATCAAACAGCCATCGTGCATTTTAGTATTTACATGTGACCTTTTCCTATTGTGACATGTCACAATGTCTTCTGTGAAAAAAGTCTGCGCATGATGACTGTTTATGGCTCAATGGGGCTCTTAAATGAAACTAAGCCATAATTAATGTATTGATCACATCTGTACACCTCTGCTCTGAAAAGTAAAGCCTGTCTTACAAAAGGTATATCGGCATGCAATAGACATGAAATGTTTCTTATGTGGATATGATTAGAGACACACTGGATTGATTACAATTAAATTGCCTGCTAAACTTTTTCTGTCAACGTCACATTGTTTCAAGGAATAAGTGGAAACACACACTTTTTAACTTAAAACTGTTGTTTTGTGTCTTTACCCTGAACTTGTAAATGGATGTAGTACTTTACTCAGCTTAATTTAATCTGCATATTTGTTAAATCTTTTCTGTCTAAACACTATGGGCCTTATTTGTTGTGCTGACTACACTTCAGATGTATTATGTGCGCTCAAGCCAATGTTTATATTGATATGTGTCAGACGCGTTAAAATACCGTCTCTCTTTCCATTTGATAATCACACAGGTTCTGTCTTGTGCATGACTCCGACTAACAGCATTGGTAGGTCCCTTCTTTATTTGTTTATAAACTATGTCTCATAATCAATGGAGAACACAGGTGAAACTTTCATATTAATCTGGTCTACTTGTTATTCCAGTGTAGGAAAGCAACAATCAGGAACCCACATGAAAACCACATCGTAAAATGATCAGAGAGGATAATTTTACAGTTACTTTTACAGTAAATATTTTTGTTTGTGTTGCATACAAGTCTTGTGATGTACATATTTACTTGTAATATATTAATAATCCTTTCTCAAACATCACTTCAAGCAGTCAAACACAATATAGAAATGTAAGCATTTTGTTTGTAGAATTGCACCATTGATTAGGAAATTTGATCAGCATCCCTAATATTCACTTCAATGTTCTTTATACTCTTGTATGATATAATATAATGTCTTATAAAAACACTTTGATCATGTCTGGTGGCATTGCTGTACATGCCGTCTCTTTTGAGATGTCAAATTATGGACAGATTTCCTAATTTTATCTCTTTATCAACCCTCCTTTTATGTTCTCCCCCTGCTGTCTCGCTTTGCTGTGTGATCACATGCCATCCGCTGGTCTAACCCAATGATGGCTTGCTGCTAATGTCATTTTGTATTTGCCTGGCAAGAGAGAGAAAAACATTGCTATGGTTACCATAATGCTCCACCTCCCTTTTCATTGCTTTCATGGTTCCCTTCCTGAAAAAGTCCCCATGATGTACAGTGCTACGCCTGCTACTGTCTCTGCAGCAACTACTCCCGCCACAAGTGTCCCCTACGCAGCAACAGCACCAGCCAATCAGGTTTGCTCCTTTTTTAAAGCCTTCTGTCATAAATCCTTGAGCTCTGAATGAGTGCTTCATCTTTAAACCAGCTGAGTTGCTTCATCAACTTAACATTGCCCTGCTTGCATTGCCTATCATTCAGCTTCATCTACCTGTAGGTCATCAGTAGAACTAGGTTGCATCTCACCCTTTTCCCTCATGACATTTATTTAGAGGTCTTTCATCTGCAAATAGTGGCGTTGCATATGTTCTTTATTGCATGTTTTTTTGCTTTGTTCAATGTCAGTGTCTGTTTCATTACTCAATACGCAGTTCAAAATGTTCTCTGGGGAGGATGAGCAGGGTCAACAAGTCTCAAATGATATATGGGATGAAAGCTTACAATATATTCATACTTGCTCTATAAATGTCAGACATTGCCTGATACAGTTTAAAGTGCTGCACAGGTTATACTATTCAAAAGCTAAACTGAATGAAATATTCACCAATGTTTCCCCTCTTTTATATTAAAATAGAAAGCCTTGGGACAGAAATATTCACTCCAATATACTGAATATCCTTCTGGAGCCAGATTCCAAAGTGATTATATTGGGAATATTGGGGGAAAAAACCTTATACTTAAATTCTGGAAAAAAGCTGAAGTTCCTCCAGTGGATCACAGAACTAACTGATACATTACACTTTAGGTTTATCATGACTAATAAACGGAAGCATTTTTTTAATATATGGTCACCATTTTATGTTTTCTTGAACAACACTCAAATTAAACACAAACTCAAAATTATAAGTAGTCCTGGGGGGGGGGGCAGGTGAATTGTTGACGGGTATATCCCCCTTTTTCTTATTTCTTTTCTCTCCTGCTCTTTTTTTTTTTTTTTTTTTTACGCCATGTTTGTGAAATAACTTCCAATAAAAATATTTGAGGCAAAATGTTGTCTAAAGTGAGGAGCAAATGCTTAAAACACAATAGTAGCTTATGTACTTGTCATACTAGTTACATTAATTAGTTAACATTTGCATCTATTGTATTATTATCATCTGTGAAAACCCGCTATCCTGATCAGAGTTTCATTTTTATACATGAAACTTTGCAACTTTGTGTGTGTGTGTGTCACATTTGAGATTTGTATTATTTATATTTTGGTAATCTCAGTTGCCCAGACCAAAACATTTGATGGTTTTGATTGATGGCGATTGTAGAAGAGTCCATGTAAAATATTTGGTCCTCAAAAACAATCTTCTTTACTTTGTTTATTTTCCTCCTCTCTTAGATCAAACATTTGTTTCATACTGTAAGTGTAGTGTCGTATGCATGTATACAAAACTAATGTTTAAACTCTGCCGACCCACCGGTGGGTCCATCTTTTTAAATGCATGTTGTGTGGCTGAGCGTTACACAAGAGTTTACTTATATTGCAGTGAAGGTATCCAACAATACACAATACTGTGTATTTTAGGTAGAATTCTGGGAAAATGTGTGTAAGATTATGCATAATACACTTGTGCAATATTGTTATTTGATGTAATGATAAAGGGGAAATTAAGACTAATATCAAGAGTTAATGGGGTTATGGTATTCATGTCATTTCATTTTCGTAATTTTTTTATCCATCACATGAAAATTCTTGATGAGCACTTGATGATCTTTGTCATGTGACACAAACACATTTGGACCAAGTATATTTCCAGTGTATTAAACCACTAAGTGACTGTCTTTTGCCCCTAAAACAGATCATCCTCAAGTAACCACCAGAAACAGAAGTCAGTGTCGTGTTGCTGCTGTTAAAGACCCCAAACATCTGCTCTGTAAATACTCCGTTAACAACACACACAACCTACAACAAGCTGCATGCTGATAACATCACAGATGAAAAAGTTGTAGACATCATTTTGATCCCTCATAATAAATTACATAGCTCAATTACTAGGATTATACCGTGTTAGATAAGTGTCACAGAAGATTATTGTATGAACCTGCCTTTGCACCTGCATTAACATGCATCCTCAGTGCATAATAATATCCTGGTTTCTGTTTCCTAAACCAATTCTGAGAAGGTCGGAGGTGCATTTAGCCTCTTCATGAGCTGAAATGCAATGTGTCTCCAGTTCACATATAGCCTCATAAATAATAATGAACTTCTCTGATCAAATTCATCCAGGAAACACAAAAATAGGCAGTGTGGATTCATGTTTGTTTTTCACTGACAATTTTAAATTGTGTAAATATCACAAGAGGTAGAGTTGAGCATGAAACATTCAATCTGAAACCAGTGTGTAGACAGTGCATGTTAATACCAGGTGTAAAGGGGTCCTATGTTGGAGATTGTTAAAACTGTATCATCATAATATTGGGCAGCAAGTTATTTTTTTTCCCTCTTGAATGTGTTATGTAAACTAAGAGAAAGGTTTTTCACATTAATGATTGTTGATCTAGTGCCAGATTTAATAGATTTCATTGTTTTAAACAAACTAGTAAAAAGCACTTGTTTTAACTTTAAACTCCACGTTGTAAAAGTTATAGAAGTTCCTTTTAAAATGTCCTGAGGGTAGTCGATCTGTATTGTTTACCCTGTCATCCCGAGAGAACAGGATCAGTGCTCCACCTCCTGGTGTGCCTTTGCATTGCATATACAGTATGTTTGCTGAGAGAAAATACTGTATAATCCATTTGCTGCAGAGACTTGTTTTTCTTCAAGGTAGTGAAGCAACAATGATTAAAACACTTTTATTTCCCCCTCTTCATTATATGATGATGGTTGACTTGTTCATGTATCTGTAAGTAGTTTTCACTTCTGGGGCCGGTTTCACGAAGATAGACCTTGACTACGGCTTTGGTCAAACTCATAGTCAGATTTCAGATAGACATCGAAATTCATCTGTTCCACAAAGCTGTCCAGTTATTGATTAAATTAAGTAGGACTAATGACTGACCTATTAACCACATTAAACCGCTCAGCAGAAAATGTTTCCCTTCTGGGAATATTGAACCAAGAGTGTAATACAAAAAATTTAGTATAATATCTCAACACGATGCAGACCTTTTAATGTGGCAGGGCTCAGTACTCAGCCAAGAAAACTATATATTTCCAACAGGTTACTTTGGTCTCTGAAAACTCTTTCTCTGCTCAGTACTCGCTCCACAATATTGTTAACAAAACCACAAATTACGAACCACGTTTTCCTCTTTTAATGTTGTTTGGTGCCACAGTCAGCAGGGATCACTGATTGTTACCATGGAGACACTGGTCAGCAGGTGTCAGTGATTGTTACCATGGACACGTCTTAAGTTCTGAGTTAGCCTGGGGGTGGGGTGGCTGACATTTTAGGCTTAAAATAAGTCTTAATGTCTTTATCTATCATTTTTGCATTAGACTAATCAAAGCACAAAATGAAGACTGGCCTAACACTACAGACCGGTGTCTTTGTGAAACCGGCCCCTGGTTCCACTTGAAGATGTAGAAAACTTCTTTTTTTTTTTAAGAAGAGCCTCCACAGTCATGCAAGTTAACTCAATAAAAAAGGTGTGGAATTACTACTGCTCATATTCAAACTGAAGTTCTTGTAAGGGTTGAGTTGAGTAGCGTGTGAACTGTCTTAATGTTACAGTCAGTTGTCAGTACTGTACTATTTGAATGTTACAAGTGCCTATATAATTGTGCAGATGAGGATATCCATGCATATGTAAAAGGCTTTGTGTGAAAACTTAAATCTACTCTGACTCAAGTCACATTTAGAAAGAAATGTTTTGCAATGCTATGTCAGTGCATTAGTATTTTGTGTGCGCCTGTTTAGATTTAGCCTTACAATTAATTTTCACTGATGCTCAAATTTGTATGTATGTATAAGAGTTGATATCCAGCTTAATTCTATTTTGTTTCACATTTAAAATGATGACTTAGTGTATGACAATGTCTCCTAATTAGGTTTATGCACAGTTCAAATACTTTATGTAGTAAAGTAGAATTTAAGGAGCTAGTGAAGTTTAGTCACAGTTTTACCACATTATGCAATTACCCATCTTTGTTTGAAACTTACGACAGGCAGAGTGGGTATTGTGTCTGGTTAAGTGAAAAACAAAACTGACGTTAAAAGCAGTTTTCACTCATATGTGTATGTGTGTCATATATGTAAAGTTCTCTTGAACGCGTAAGTTTTAGTCCCCTATTTTGCAAACAAACAGTGTGTGCAAATATCAACCTGTCCTTTAATGTTTCCTTAATGTCCTTTCAATTGACTGATATAATTTGTTTTTTTTAATGAAAACTATACTTTTTTGTGATTATCCATCAAGAGATATTGCATTTGTTCACATTATTTTCCAGTTTTACACATTATTGGATGGAATATAAGGAGTATACTTGCATATTTTAGTAGTTTAACATTAGACAAGAACACTTTTTAAAAATGTATTCTCTTCTACTTTATGATGAATGTAATTTATTAAACTGACATTAGCTCTGCAGGAGGTTCATCAAAGGGCCTTGATCTGTTGTATTAGCCTATGAAAAAGCCGTCTTGTGTCCAGGGATCAAATGTTGGAGCGAAGAGAAGCTTAAAACATTTCATCCTTGTCACTGCCTTGTCACCTATAAGGGACAACAAATCTTTGTATGAGCAAGGCCATAGAATTGCTTTTTATGTACAAAAGTGCATTGTACAGGCCACATTTTATGGAAAAACTTTCATAATAGTGTAATAATAGTTTGTCATTTAATTGTTTTGATGTGTTGCTGAGGCAATCTGAAGTTGCAGTGATTAAAAAAAAAAACCTGTATTTTTGTAGGTGATGAAATTGTTTTCCCTCCTCACATTAACACATTAGGTTGTGCTGTCAGATATTTGGCTTTACTATGCTATGGTGAAACACTAAGAGAGCCAATGCATAAAAATACACTTTGACATGTGCATTTGGTGTTTTATATGGTTTCCACTGCATGTTAACATCCTGCAGCAGAAGTATAATCCACCCTGAGGGACCACAGCCTTTCGCAGACACAAGTCAGACGGTCAGGAGTTGATGGTTCAGCAGCTGTTTTTATTTTCAGAATATGATTGCTTTCAAAGTTGACAAATGTTCCCTAATTTATTTTACCTGCAAATAAAAGGCATGTAACCGAATGTTTGATTCACCTTTTGGCAAAAAGCTTGAATGTGATGGATACACCTGCACATGGACGTTGTTTGAGATTCTGATCACCCAGTCGAAAAGATGTGGACAGTAAGAATGTTTAGTCTGACTGACTGATGGAAACATTTCACTGAAGCACTTTCTCAACAGTCAGGTGACTGAGACGACATGCTTCTTGTGAACTTTGCCTTATCTTTGATCTATAAGTTTGTATTTGTTCAGTAATTATGAATTCCATTTCGCTGCATGAGTTTTTAGTTTGAGGCCAAAATGACAGTTTGTAAAATAAACTCAAACACTATCCTGAGAAAAGGCGTGATGTTGACAGGACTGGCTAGCTTGCGAAGTATGCCAGTGGGTTCCATCCTGGCCTGAATATAAACTTTCCCTCCCCCGCTTTTTGAACCTTATTTGTGAAAATTATTTAATTTGTGCATAGTTAAACATTTTATGTGGATAGTTTTGTTCCTGTAAATTCAAAATTGTGTAAAATCTGATGTCGCAAATAAAAAAATGTCAAGTAAATGCCATGCTGTCAGTGTCTGTTGTTTGATTTTGCACTGTACATTTATGTTGCATCATTTTAATGCCAGTCATTCTACAGTAAGACATTAAAAATAAGTGATTTGCAAGTTTCTTTTGATTCTGTTGGAAATCTGGCTGAAAACACAACCTGAATCAGTCAACTCACAAATAAAATAAGCAGTTATTAGACAACAAAGAGACAATTAAACTGTATAAATAGCAAGAAGAGATAGCTGTATTGGTCACCTAGCCATAAAAGGCAAATCAGACTAGAAGATTGTGTTTTTCTTGATCCATAATTTTATTTTATAAATTCTTTCTTGCTGGTAGGGTGTCTGAAAGTTTCATTGTATTGTACTTGAACTGAATTATTTTCCACATGTCAGACAGGTTCTGTAGTCTTGGTATCGCTGCCTGCACAGGTAGAGATCAATAAATAATATAATATAACACATCTCTCGACTTTATACGGTCAGGCAGCTTTTACACAGCATTCTCAAATTTGGACAGCAGCAACAAAAATGCAGCGTTACCATGGCAACAGCATCCGGTGCATTTTCCTCCTCTTGGATACACATCCCCGAGCTGCCCCTGTGATTGGACGAGCTCTCTTTTGGGTGTCACTGGGGCAACCGAATGATGGGAATTTTAACACATGAACGGAAATGCAACCGCCGAATCTGACTGGCTCCCTCCGCACGGCTCCCATTCAGTCACAAGTGAGGTTTTTCAGGGAGCGGGGGCGGCCGTTGGACTGTTCGCACATCCGTCTGAGAGGAGGGAGGATCCGCACGCTTTTCTGTTTTTTTTTTTCCTTTTTTTTTTGTTGCCTCGGTACGGGAGCCGAGCGGGGACCAGCTGGTTACGCAGCGGCCGTGGGTCTCCACCCGAGAGTATGGCGGCTGGGATTGCACTGGAGAGCGAGGGGGAGACGGAGACATGCCAGAGATGGTGAAAAAGAAACAAAGAGACGCAAGTTCTTCAATGAAGTGTCGAAACAGTTTCAGTTGGTGCTGCTTTCCTGAAGCGGGCTCCTGCTTGAAAGATCGCGCCTGCGGTTCAGTCTAGGGGCGACCAGCGTTTTTCCAGTGTCCTCGATGGAGCAAGTTTGTTTTTTTTTATGATGCACACAGAGGGGTGAGCTAAGCAGATGAAAACCGGCACGGTCCACATCATCACTGGGCGATATTTGCTTCCTCCCCTGTGCACATTTTTTGGACAATTGCAGTCCTCGGATGCCCGTGTAGCTGTCAGTGTCTGGCCTGCATGGGGGAATTTCTACAATGAAATCCATCTTGGGGCACCGAGTCTTTGTGCTCTGCCATAGCTGAGCAGCGGCGAGCAAGACCGTGTTATTGACAACCCGCTCAAAATGGGACACGAGTGGTGAATGTGATTTCGTGCGGGAACATTTTGAGTTCGTTTCAATGACGCGCGGAGATTGATACCCTAACCCGAGTTGATTTAAATCCACGATGCGCGAGTATAAAGTGGTGGTCCTGGGCAGCGGTGGGGTCGGGAAATCCGCCCTCACTGTGCAGTTTGTTACCGGGACGTTCATTGAGAAGTACGACCCCACTATAGAGGACTTCTACCGCAAGGAGATCGAGGTGGACTCCTCACCCTCGGTGCTGGAGATCCTTGACACCGCTGGTACCGAGCAGTTCGCCTCCATGCGGGACCTTTACATCAAAAACGGGCAAGGATTCATACTGGTCTACAGCCTTGTGAACCAGCAAAGCTTCCAGGACATAAAGCCGATGAGGGATCAGATCATTAGAGTGAAAAGGTTGGTGAAATGATGAGGAAGAGAATAATGTCCAGATTGTTAAGTGTGGATGTTGGAGATTATTCTTCACACATAGGGCTGGCCTCAAGGGCTCTGTAGTTTCAGGACGGGCCTAGGCCTGGTCCGAGATGCTCTTCACACTACAGATCAACACAACATGCCTGTTCTATTTTGGTGTACCAGGTCTCACCCACAATGCTTGTAGGTAGGCAAATGCCCTTGCACTGCGGTCCCGGCATCTCTAAAAGTAATCATTTGTGATCTCTCAGAGTAGCCTCATCTTAACAGTGTTTCTGCAGACTTTGTAATGTTTCGCTCCAGACAGTCACATCTTGGGAATGACGGCAACTGACAAGGCAACAGTGCTGATCCATCCTGTCCATCAGCTCTGTGAAGACCAGTCTCTCTTCCAGTCATAACATGCTAGACACTGTCTGTGATCTGCCTAGCTGCCGTTTCGTAGCACTGAACATGTCCACTGTGCCGGATGCTGCAACCCCTGTGAAACACCCAGCCGGGGATACCCAGGATCCAGTGCAACAAACAGAGGCTCTGCAGAGAGCCTCAAGGAAGCACAGCTCCAAATACTGTAGGGGTTGAGGGAACGCACACTAGCGTGAGCCCAGCTTTTGCGGAGGAGAAGCCATGTTTTTAATTAACAGGCTGCACAAGCTCTTTAGGAAGAGCGGCACAATTGAAAGCGTGAAATCGTCTGATGTCTGAGCGCTGTTACACAGATGATCCAGATATGAGGTCACCAGAGTGAGCTGCTGATTGATACATGGAAGAGGTTAGCTGAGGCTAGGCCAATGTACTGTGAAGACACACTGCGTTGTACATTACCCAGTGGCATGGCATGATGTTATAAAAACCCAGTGAGAGCCTAAATATATACTCTACATATATACTGCTGGTTAGATCATTGGTGATTGTTGCCTGTGTGTTAGCTCAGCTCCTGTGTTACAGTGTGCAGGCAGCATGCACTGTGCTGTGACTGTGTGGGTTCATCAGTCATTGTAGGTGTCAGTGGATGTGTTGCGGTCAATGAAGGGAGTCCAATGGGCTCCAGAGAGAGGCATATTGAAATCAGTGCAGCTTAAAGCTCACACTGTTTACTGATACAGCTAATTACATTAGATAATGCTCAGCACAAGGACATCGCAGTCCTATCATGCTTTAGTGTTGTGTTTCTATTTCTGTTGTGACAGCACTGCCTGTTTCTATCACATTCTGCAACCTAAAAATGAAATTTAAGCATCTTAAAGATGTTTATTTTTGTTAGTTGCCTTTAGTCTTTGTCACCTAATTGGATTTAGACTTTCTTTCAAATGCACCTTATAAACAATCCTATAAATCTGTGGCTCCGGATGAAAGAATGAGGTCAACATCTTTCCCCCATATGAGAGGAGAATGGGGAGAGGTATGTTCAGTCTACAGTGTGTGTGTCTGTTTGTGTGTGTGTGTGTGTGTGTGTGTGTGTGTGTGTGTGCATTTGTGTTTATATGTAAATGTATACATGTGTGCTCACACAGCAGATGCAGCCAGGCTGTTATGTGATTTCACACTTAGCACTGGTGCCGTTCTCTAGTGTCACAGCAGAATTTAATTTCTGTAGCAAAAACAACATCACACTTCACATGCTACTCCTACACAATGGTTTATTTCAGAGTCCTATGCTTCATGTGGCTTTAGATTGTGTTTGAAACAGTGGAGTTAAAAATGTCAGGTCATGGGAAGTCTTTGATTCAGTTATGAATGTGCATGCTGTTCTCCTTTTAACAGAGTTTGTTCTGAATGGAAATATGCATATTTTATTTTTCTTATTCAGAGAATTCCTCTTCATTTGTGTAGTTATAAATAGTTATAAAGAGGAGATGGATCAAATAATTTCTCCTTTTAACAACAACACAGTTGACCTAAGTTGCTGCAACACAGAACGTTTCATTGAAAGATTATGTTTAAGATCAGCAAAGGGTTTGCTTTTCTCAGCTGGGTGTTATAGATGAGATCTAAACAAACTAAGGCTGTTTGTATGCAGCCTTTTCTAACCTACACACAGATGTTTTCTGTTATTAAAAGCTTCTGTTGACAGCAGTTATATAAGGTGACTGTGTGTAGTAAACTCAACACATACTTCTACAACCATACAACCAGACTGGGGTCCAAATCCTTTTTCAGTTGATATGAAAGCATAAAGGGCGGACACTATTTGGCAACCTAGCTCTTACTGTATACCCGTCTGAGATCAATACAGGAACCACAACACATAACCATCAGAGTCAGCCATGCTGCCTCTTGTTGCTGAGGGTTGTAACAAATCAATCACAAATTATCTTGTTATATTTAGCAAATTAAAAGTAAACTCTATACCTATTGGGGAACACATTGTTAAACATATGCAGGGCTGGGGTCCTCTTCTGCAGCCCAGTGGTATCCGTAGCACCTGTAGTGTAGTGACAACTGTATTGTTAACAAATTGGTCTCTTTAGTCTTATTTATTTATTCTTTGATCAGGTATTGGCTTATAATCATAATTTTGTTAATAATGTACTGCATTTTAAAGACAAAGCTATCTGGTTGGTGTCAGTTTTCATTTTATTCATTTTAATTTCAGAAGTGTTGCTTTTTTATGCAAAAAAAGGTTCGTAAGTACTAGTTTATGAACAGAAATATTCAGAAACAATTTACTCACATGTTTGCTTTGGTATATAAACATTTTGAATGATGTCCAACTCAGATAACCAAATGAAGAAATCTTAAATCTAGGTCTCCTATTTTGCACCAATTTTCAACAATTACACCATAAGGAATCCAGACAATAGCTTGTAATGCTTGTAATGCAGCTCAGTATCAGACATTTTATGTTTTAGATAACGGATGACCAGCTTGCTTTCTTTCCTGGCTGAAAAAGGACCTGCTGTGCTAATGCTCTCTTTCAAACCCTCAGCTGAAATGCAACAAGTTCGGGCATGTTCTGCTCTGTGGGGTTGATTGAGGGGCATTGTGGGAGATGTAGGAAATCAGTAAATGCAGTAGGAGAAGACAAGACAGGTTGAGACATCAGAAAGGCACACTGCTGACAACATCGCGGACTGATGAGAGAAAATCATGATAATATTAGAAAAAGGGTGCAATTTTCTAGAGCCGATTAGTTGGTCGACAGAAACATAATCGGCAACTATTTTGATAATCAATTAATTGTTTTTTATTTATCAAGCAAATATAGTTAAAAAAAACAAGTGCTACAATTTTTCAGGTTCCAGCCTCTCAGATGGGAGGATTTGCTGCTTCTCTTTTATATATTATTGTAAACTAAATACCTTTTCAGTTTTTTACTTTTAACCGGACAAAAGAAGGCATTTGAAGATGCCACTTTGCGCTCTGGAAGGTTTTGATATTTCATAGACCAAACAATTAATCACAAAAAAAAATTAATTGTTAGTTGCAGCCCCAGAATTTTCATCTTGGACAACATCTGCAGCAGTTACAGGTGTCTCTGTCTGATTTTGGTTCATGATTGTATTTAGGAAATGTAGTGTTGTTATGTAAACTTCAGCAGTCTCGCTGTTCCTGTACATTACACCGTTGTCACTGCGTCCTCGCTGCCAAAACACTGGTGACCCGTCGCGACCGCGTCGGCATCCACTCAGGTCAGAGGCGCTGCTGTGCGTCGCTCTCACTCTGAACCCTGTCAGCATTTAGCGCAGAGGCCGTGGGTGCACGTGGTTACACCCTGGCCTGCCTGTAACCACTGGGGACCCCATCACTCCTCACTTCAGCTGCAGTTAACTGTACACCAGGGATATATTGGTGACTTAACAGAGCATTTAAGTAGCGGCGACATGGTCAGAGGATAGAAGAAAGAGGTGAAATAGGGTACTATGATAAACCGTGCTGTTGGCACTGATAGACTGCAGTGGTGTTGTTGATATCTGAAGTCTACGTGTTTCTAATTCTCACTGCATGTGTACAAACTCCTGTCAGCATTGTACTGAGGCTTACAAACTGTGGAGTTGTCAGCCCAAGGCTTGTTCTTGTGCCAACTGGTTGAAAGGATCAAGATCAATAAATGGAGGAGCAGCAGTCTCCCAGTTCTCCCAGAAAGATCCTCTTTCATCTGTGTCTTTGTCTGTTGTGAAAACTGGGCAAACGAACTGAGCTAAAGTTCAGTGATGATTACCTAACAGTGGACTTGGCTTTCAAAATTATGTGTTTAAGGTTGCAAGCAGTGGTGGGTTGTAGTGTAGCCGCCCTGTTCAAATATCCAGCAAGTTGTTTCTGCTCTGTTTTGGGAGTCACTACTTCAGAGAGGGTGGAACTAGTTAGAGCAAATGCTAGATGCAGGAGTGTAATTAGTGAGAGAAACGCATGTTAATTTACCCCAAAAAACAGGTTCCATTTTTAGCCAGTCTAGCGGCATAGCTTTAGGGTTGACAATGTTAGTCGGTCGGTCCACCACTTTGGTCCAGTCTGAAAATACTCAACAACTATTGGATGGATTGTGCCAAGATTTGTACCCATGGTGCTCTGAGGGTGAATGCTAATGACTCATCAAAGTTTTCACTGATCTTGTGAAATTTCTCAACATCTACTGGATAAACTGGCACAAAACGTGGTACTGACATTCATGGTTCCTAATGGTTCCATCTTAATGACTTCGGTGGTCTCCTGACTTTTCCTCTAGTGCTACTATGAGGTTGGCATTTGTGTTTTTAAGCGAAATTTGGTACAGACGTTCATGCCCCTGTCAGGATGAATCGTAAAAACTAACTTGACAGGTAAACTGAGCTTCATGTGTAAAAATGGTCGAGTGCACCTTTAACATGTGACTCACAGTATATATGCTTGTGTAAACTTTGTACTTTGTACCTTTACAAGAGTCTCACTGGTGCTACAAACTGAACATTTGCCTCATAATGTACAGTTCAGTACAACAAAGCTCCTCACAAAGGGTAAGGATGATGTCAAACTGTGGTTTTCTAGTTAGTGACAAAATGCCATTGAACTATTCTTATAGAAGCCCATTGCAAACTGAAGTGGACTTGACTTAAACTGTTGCCATGGATAAGTCACAGAGGAACAAAACCACAACAAGCAATTATGAAAACGGCCAGGCAACAAGCTGTCTAGGCATAAGCGGTTTCTAGCTTTTTTCAAACATTTCAAAAAGAGTCAAGAGTCAGCTAACAAGCTCTTCAGTTTTATATGTCCTAATCCAACTGTGCAAAGTTAACAAATTCACCTAAACATGCTAAAGTAAGTTGTGCATCATGAAGCATTAACAACAAACTGAAAGATTATACTATATATTAGTCTTATGTGAGTCTTATGTTAGGCTAAGTTTTGTGTCGACGCTCCAACAGTTTCCTCAGTGTATCATTTTCAGACATCAGAGGAGAAGGTGACTCGTCACTTAGGCCATATTTTTTAAATGAGTCTCTGAACTATTCAAATCTTAATCTTAAATCCTCTCCTTTCTTACCACTATTTTATGGAAAAGCAATCTGAACAAATGTCAGATGCAGTGGCAATTTGCCTTTCAGATTTTAGGTATTTTACTTAGTACAGTAAGAGGAGGAATTTATCTCAAACTACATATTTATTGCAAGGAGCTAGTAGTGTGTCGTATTATTTCTGTAATACATCAGATCCAAGGATGACCAGGCTGTACAGTCTGTCAGCTTCACTACTCGTTTATCTTTCCCATTTTGACATCTGTCTCCATCTGTGAATAGCATCAGATCCTGAAGCAGAGAATTAGTTTTCACAACCTCGAGAGAATCCAAAAGAGATTTTAAGTAGTATCCCTGATACTGTCTTTTTTTAAAAATCTTTCATTCTGTTGAAAAGCAGAAAATGTGCTTGTCATGGCGTGTTTACCAAAGATCCTCCGGATATCTATTCCTAATTTAAATCTTTCTTCGCCCTGATGCTGTGCCAGAAGAGATTAGTTTATTGCTGCTCTCTGACTCAGCTGATTTCTGTCTACTGACTAAAGACCCTCCTCAAAAGGGCCGTTGGGAAGAGGCCCAGCACGCAGCCTGGCCAGACTCAAATCCAGAGACCACTGGGTTTCCACCGTCCGTCCGTCAGCAAGGCCTGCGTGAGTTGATGCGTCATGCATTATAGATAAGGTGTGTCTGGGCGAGCTCGAATGGGTGTCTGCCATCGGGGGCGCCGTCAAGCTCACAAGCTGAAGGCTAAAGTATGACATGTTGTTTGAGCTGTTTGTGTCACGGCACAGACACAAGCAGTTGTTCATTTGTCTTTTTGAGGCTGTGTCTAAACTCATGTAAACCGCTGTGTATGTGTTCTGCGTTTAGGGACAAGCCTTGCTTCCTTGCATCAGCCGCTGTTGGGTCCAGACACAGTGTGGCCAACACCCTTCATGCTGAGGCCCTGGGAGCCTCGGTATCCGTGGCAGCCACTGTCTCACACCTCCTGGGACTGCTGGTTTCCTCCTCTGTTATTATGACTAAATATAGACCCTCTCCTTTGGTACCAGATGTCTTTGTGCTGCACTTGTGTTATGATGAGGCCCAAATGAGCTACATGACTTGCATATGGCTGTTAAGTCCTCCATTATGGTGTTTGACATGACCCTGTTGGACTGACTTCACTTGGATTCCTCATGCTGTTTGAGGCATCCATGATGATTATAGTTTCTTTCATTTGATTTGAGGTTTGACATGCAGGCAGCTCTACCAAGATCACATGTTGGCGGTGGATTAGAGCTCTGTATCCGTTGAAGTATCGTCTGGATGTTAGACCAAAGAAAAGAATAAACAAATTGATAATGATGATAATAATTACTGTTACATATAGCTGAATCGATTTGTTTATAGAGAATTAATTGGCTATTAACTATCTTGATAATTGCTTCATTGGTTATCTCATTTTTAAGCAAACATAGCAAAAATTCACTGGTTCCAGCTTCTCAAAAGAGAATATTTTCTTAGTCTTCTCTCATGTTAAACTGAATATCTTTTGCCTTTTGGACAGAACAATACATTTTAAGACGTCACCATGGGCTCTGGGAACTTGTGATAGGCATTGTTTTGCTACTAGACCAAACTATTAATCGATTAATTGTGTATAAAATTGGTAGATGAACTGATAATGAAAGTAAACTTTAGTTGCAGCCCTACTAATATATCACTGTTAATAATTATCATTGTGGTTGTGCATTATTTCTCATTTAAGGAGCTTGAATCCATACACAGAGCTCAGCTACTAAACTTCCTAAACTGTGTTTTTTTTTCTGGAGCAAGTAAGATTTGGGGCAGGAGCGTGATCTTGTATCAGAAAGCATGTGAAGTAGATAATATATAAGATAGTTGGCTTTCCATAGGCCTTCTTGAGAGATTTACAGCAGGAGATTTGAGCCAAAACCACAGCCTGGGGCAGAAAAAAAGAATGGCACCATTACCCCAACTAAACGCTGAGCCCCCTGTGGCTTCTCCTAAACAAGTGCAGCTATAAAAGTAAAGGTTTTGCCTTCAATCCGCTTGCCCACAACTATGTTTAGGATACTTCAGTGAAGGTGGGAAAGGGACTTTAAGGTTCAGGGCAAGAACAGCCTACCACCAACAAGATGTGGTCCAAAATTATTCTCAGGAAAATAATGGCCTTGCTGTTTTATTGACACCAGGAATGCAGTGAATGCAGCCTCCAAGCTCGGAGAACACCATCGTGCTCTTGGTTACACACCGACCGACCTCTAAGATCGTCTCTTAAATCCTGGTAGTTCCTCTCAGCTTGGCGAGCCGATCCTGGGAACAGAACAGGATAGTCGAGATTAAAGTTCACTCTGGATAATATATTCATGAGCAGATCAAAGTCGGCGCCCTATTCTCAAAAAGTTTAAGCTCATTTAACGCTGAAGCCTGCAGCCCCTGGCCTCTGAGATGCTGCTCGACTTGGAGAAGTATCACAGTTGCTGCTTCTGCAGTCTCCCCATCTCTCCAGAATTATTTATTTCCTTGTATACCTGTTACCATAGCAATCAAGGATGAGGATGATTTTTTTCCTATCAATAATTTAGAAGCATGTATATTTCATAGAGCGAGGGGAGCATTTGAAAACCCTAACGATGTTGAGAGGTGTTCGGGTGCATAACTCTGGTTAGATTTGACACTGTTGCTCAGCATCGTGAACAGAGACATTTAAACTCGGTTCAAACGATGGGTCCAACAGATGGAAAGCGCTCCCTTTCTAGCCTCACACACAGATAAGGATGAAAGAAATAACCTGTTGTGTACCAAAGGATGTGAATCCGCATGATCCGCTGTCTCACTGATGTTTTTGATCTTTGTTATCTCCTCTGATGTGTACAAACTGCCTCAGAGGCCCGCCATGTTTCCCAAAATCAAAACTGATGTAGTGATTATATTGGTGAAACTGCGTCAGAGCCGTTCCTTTTGATAATTATAGTGCAGTAGCCTATTTAATTGAACTGGCTGTCCACTAAGTAGTCCAGTTCCACAGTGACATGTTGTGCTCCAGCAAAATGGCAGGGAGTTCAGAGCTCAAAGGATTATGGCCACTTCCTACCCTCAGGAGTCAGAGCTCTACTACCCATTTCCTGTTCTCTACTGGGTCAGGCTTTAGACTTTGTGCTTACATGAAGCGAAGTGGGTGGCATGGGGGTTCAGTGTTTAGCGCCCCACAGCAAGAAGGTGCTGCCCTGGTTCTTTATGTGAAAAGCTTCCTCCCACAGTCAAAGACCACATGTACACCGAAGTAGAACCACTTTAAAACACACATATTTTTCTTTCCATTTTAGCCTTCCATCCACAATAAGCCCACGTTTTGCACCCAACTGAGCTTTTTGAAAATACTTGTGGTAGATTCTGAAAAAGCCAGGCTTATTTTGTCATGTTGACGGTCGAAACTTCACTTTTTAAAAATCACTGACAAATCATTGTCAGATTGTAAACCTGTGCTAAAAATGTTCAACTTTCTTGACTCCAAGACTTTTCTTACAGATTGTCACTGAAAAACATGTGGATTCTTTTAATGAAGCATTCAGGTTTAAATTGATTTTCAGGCAGATGTTTTTAATGGCCTCACACATTCAAAAATAGTTGCTTCTTGCTGCAAAAGGTCATTTTAACTGCATTTTAACAACGAACAAAGCACTCTTGTAATGAGGACAGCTCAGAAAATGCTTTCTTTAATAGAAGGTGAAAAGAGAGGTAAGAGGGAGACAGATGTGTGAGAAAGCACAAATGAGTTCCTGAGTGTGTGCCAGGGTCCCTCAAAGTAATCTAATATACACTTAGTAGTATTGTTAAACTTTGTAGTATTTAATTTTTATCTACGGTGGCATGGCGATATCATAGGGATGGCAATTTTGTGCAGACATTCAAGGTCCCCAGAGAATGAATCCTAATGACTTTGGTGATGCTCTGATATTTCATATAGTGCCATCATCTGGTCAAAAATTGTGTTTGTCCAATACTTGGTTTTATGACCAAAACTGATTTCATTCCCATCATCCTCAGCTGTACGTTGTATTTTGTGCTAATTAGCATGCTAACACACTAAACTAAGATGGTAAACATGGGAAACGTTATGCCTTCTAAACATCAGCAGTTTGGCATTAGCATGTGTATAGTTTGTAAGTGTGCAGAGACTGTAGCACTTTGAATAATTAAGCTGGTGCTAAATAGGGGGATAATTATAACAATGTTAATTTCATCTATATCACCCACTCTCAGGGCATTAATGTCTGTCCTGTGAAAGACCAGTGACCCAATCAGGATGTTTCCCTGCCTTTTGCCCATCAGCCTCCCTTGAACAGAGAGAAGCAGGTCAAGAGAATGAGTGAATGAGGCTAGGTTGTCCATTGTTGCCATTGAAAGAAACACTGTTGAATGACCTGATGTTATCATATTTCAATAGGGTGCTATACAAAGTGAAATATATGAATTATGGATAATTGAATATGCAAAGGTTTTATTCAGTGGTCCAATTAAAACCTTTTGAAGTATTAAGCATGTGTTAATACCAAGTTCTGAAAGCGTAATTGCCTGTCTTTTTCAACTAAGTTCAGTGAATATATAAGAACACAAAAACTCACTGATTGCATCCATACAACTCCTCAGAATCAGTTTTTGCTGACAACCCGATGTGGGCCTGTGTCTGTCCTCAGGTACGAGAAGGTCCCTGTGATCCTGGTGGGGAACAAGGTGGACCTGGAGAGCGAGAGGGAGGTATCGTCCAGCGAAGGTCAGGCCCTGGCCGAGGAGTGGGGCTGCCCGTTCATGGAGACGTCGGCCAAGAGCAAAACCATGGTAGACGAACTGTTCGCTGAGATCGTTCGGCAGATGGACTACGCCGCCCAGCCAGACAAGGATGACCCCTGCTGCTCCTCTTGCAATATACAATAGCCCCGGCGGCCTCCAGGAACAGGCCAGGCAAAAAAGTCTACTTAGAGGAAGCTACTCCGACTCGCAGCAGAGACATACACACTTAGACACACACACACATGCACATGCCAATTAAACGGAAGATAAATTCATGGTTGAACGCGATGGATTTTAACTCCATGGAGCATAAAATCAGCAGTGACATGATTATGAATAACAACATGTGAGTCATGAATACATTGTGAACGAGGAATGCCAGGAATCTGCCGCAAGAGAAATTGATAAATGACAAAAAGGAAACATGCCCTCGCCTTATGTTACTCTCTTCTGTTGTTTGGGTTTTATTTTCATCCTTTGAGTTGTGGGTGAAAAACCATCAGCAAAGAATCACAGATCAGGAACTTAACTCTTTAGGTTGCTCTACAATCTGCTATAAATTAGTACAAAGAAATGTGACTCCAGGTTTTGTTTGTATTACAAGTTTCAGACTAAGAGTGGCTTTTTTTTGTCACCATGACTCCAGTAACAGATTTATGGCATCCAGTTGTTTTAAATATTAAGGAGTATTTGATTTACAGTATGTACAATTGTTCTCCAAGCTTATTTTGTGCAGTGGTTAGTGGGAGGTTTTTCTACTCATCACAGGGCTGAACCAAAGAGGTGACATGAAAGCACCTCCATTTTCTTATATTTTTCTTCAGCCGTTAACAAAGGAATGGAGAGAAAATGGTGGATAAGTCAGTGTCTCGAAACATTGATGCAGTCTTCTCTTTTCCTATTTTCTCACTTTGAGATACAATAGCAAACATAGCAGAGTCTTTCACATATCGTGTGATGTTTTGTTTTCCTCTCTGGGAGGACTGACAGCAGATTGCAGAGTAGTAATATAACTAACTGCTTCATCCGGACGGGACAAAGAGTTCATCTTTTCAGTGTTTGAATATCTCTACAGACGATCTCTCTATCACTCTTTTCAGGAATGGGTGACATTTAAAGTGAAGATGCCAACATTTGTCATACTTTACATTTTCTTTTTCTCCTCCAGTATCAATATGAAATGGGGTGCTCAAGAGTTTCAACACACTGATCTCATTCTTTATGTGCTCAGAGTATTCAAAATCCATAGTAACAAATAGTAACGACGACGGCGATGATAATAAGAATAATCAATGGTAGTGTAAATATTTTGTATTGAAAGGGCCAGCTCCTATGAAGACACTGACTCAACACATGTGGAATTGTCAACTGTATGCATGGCTAGTAAACAAAAAAAAGGACTCTTATTGTTTGAGTTTAATATAGGCTGTGGAAATGTGCAAACCAAACACATACACGTCTGGATCTGGACACTGTCTCAACTGTACATCTGTGTTGCCACGGGAACCAGACTTTTCCCCGTGTAACCATTTTCATTGTTGATTTTATATTTTTTTATGTGACCATTTACTCTTTATTCCCTCTCTGAATGGTGACACTGTTACATTTGACACCTAAACAATAAAAGTGCGTTCAACACTCGACTGAGGCTACCAAGCTTAAGTGAAATGAAGTGGGTGGGTTGACACGTTCAAACGCTGCTCCTTTGTTGCTCTGAGATTGCTCTGAAATTGCTTCTTTTCTTCCGTGCTTTTTTCTGCTTGTAATTCTACATAATAACTATATATTAACATTTTTTCCCTATCCACTAACAAGTCTTGACCACTCTCCTATACATCAGGGCAAGTCGGACACTGTGGGCCCCCCTGCTTAGTACTGCCTTAATACTGTTTCTTACATCTATATTGGGGATAATTATGCTCTAGGTTTTGGTACTACACGTCCCATAATTTGGGCGAAGTGAAGTGTTGCTGCAACCTGAGCCCTTTTTTATAACCTATATGTATTTACATTTTGGTAAATTGGCACCATTAAAAGTATGCCAAATTACCTATTAGTAGCGCCTGTTTGCACTGTACCCATAAATGCACAGACAACTGTCACTGGATAACTTTGATACTGAAGAAAACTTAAAAACAAGATGATTGTTTTGCGATTGATGCAATTATAATGAGCGTCTTTGTCTGTGATTTCTAAGGGGATTTATGACCATTTACATGCGATGTACATCAGAGATAACGACATCCTCGTGAAGTCCCTCTGAGTCTAAAAATATGTGCATCAACAACCGCTTTGAAAACCAATGCTTTTCATAATAAGAATGTGCCACAAACACCTTGACACCAGTTGGTCTCCTTCCTTCACCAGCTAAAAAGCAACACAATATTGAGATGACTATACTGCTGCGGACCAGGATGACCTTTAATCCACCTACCTCTGTTTGATGCTTAGCTGCCTGCCTGGATCTCATAGAGGCAGCTAATCCCCTCCTGATCTGTTACATCTACTGTGGACATAGACAGTGAGAATCTCCCTTCTCCATGAGAAGCCTCCATGCTCCAGAAGGAGCTGATGTTATGGTAGCTGCTGGAAGTTTTACTTTATTTCAAACCCAGATTTGAGGTATCTCCTCTTCACTGTCTAGACTAGTTCCGGACTTTCCAATCGCTGCCCACATCCCAGATTTGCTCAGCAAGTAGGTCTGGTGTTGTGCCCGTTGACGGCTGTTTCCCTGGTTAGAGAAAAAAAATGAGTCAGAGTTTAGGGAGGATTAAGAATGGCCAGCTAGCTAGACAGAAAAAACGGCTACAAGCATGAGATCAAAGCAGCTGCACAAGTAGGTGTAAATTGACTCACAAATTTAAATTGATCAATGATTTTATTGATACTTTGAGCAATGTGGAAAAACATTAAGTTAACTGTCCCAAGCAATTGCTACCACAGTTTCCATGACAACTGAAAAGGATGTCAGCGGGATGGCCTTCACTAACTACTGAGAACACTATGTCAGGCTGATGAATGAAGTGAAATGAAATGTAAATTTAGTCGCATTATCAGGCTATTTAGGCCACTAAAGCAATAAGCCCTTTTCACTCAACCATGACTCACCTTGGCCTTGACGTCTGCGATGGGGCACACCAGGACCTCCACCGGTCAGCTGGCTTCATAATACTACAGTGGCAAGCACAATAGCGTTATATATCATCACAAAACTGTCAAATGTCCTCACGCTTGTTCAGATCACCACTGTGAAAAAAGCACTTACCCTTGCAGAGTTACCTAGCTACAGGAGCTATACAGCTTCAGCTAGCAGCACTGGCAGACGTCGCTGTTTAAATTATAGGCCACACACGGATATGCTTAGTGTCCAAGCAAAGGACACACCAAGGTGACTCTCTCACATCCTTTCTTCTTCATCAACTGCACCAAACTTCCCCTCGGAGTTACCCAGCATGAAGCAGAACTGTTTCGCACTTTGTCCAGCCTCCTGTCAACTGCTTGTGGTTTGGACAGGGTGGAACAAGAAGAAGCTCCTGTTTACCAACTGCAGACGTTGCTTCTCGCCTCCGGTCCTCATCTCTCCCTCTCTCAGGATTCGAGCTATCTCTTGGTCCAGGTAACCCCAGGCAGGACTGTCCTCTTCCCACCACACACACACGTCTTTTTGGGGGTTTCAAGATGAATTCTGTGTCTATCCAGGGATGTCTCGCTCAAGAAAAATGTCCAAACATAGTCACTGCTGCTTATACATTGTCCCAGCGTGACTCAGCCAAAGTATCCTGCTTTTTTGTTTTAAAGAGTCTGGTGGCACCTACCTCAGCTGTGGTTTCTTTAGGGCTCTGCCTGGTCTGAATATGGAAATACATTTGTCACTGAAGACGGCTATTAGTAGTGGTAGCTTAAAGTAAACAGCAGGGGAATTTGGCAGCTCTGTGCTCCAGTGTGTCTCATGTTGTTAGTTGGACAAGGACGAAAGGTTACACACTTGCATTCAGCAATGAATACCTGGAATATACCTGTGCATTTATTTTCTGGCATCTCAGGCGATGAGTAATGCCCTGTCAAAAGCTTGTACTAAATATAAAATGACTATTTTGTTAGCATTCAACGACTACAGCTGCCATGAGGCTTTGAAAGCTCCACTTTGGCTAAGGCTCATGGGAGATGCTGACAAAATAAGAATTGTTTTATCTCTGTTAAAATGACAGTCTACTCCAATTTTACTTTCCAGTACAGTAGTAGGCACCCATTTAGCTTAGAATATGGACAGTAAACCCTGAGTCATCTTTTCAAACAGACAGAGTTCCTCTGGGAAAATAAATTGTCAGGCAGATGAACAGAGGCCAGCTTGGACAACAGGATGTGACTCAGCTCTGTGTGTGCTTGCACTCACATAGCTCTGAATTTCCTCTTGGATCAACTTCAAAAGTTTGACACAGAAATATGACTTACATTATTGACAGTCCATGCCTGTTTGTGCTATGAAGGTGTACAGTAACAGTCATGTATACGGACCACCGATATTTGTTTAGATTTTGTTCAGATTTTTTTTATCAGATTTGAAGAAAGTCAAAAGGACAGTTTGCGTTGTTATTTTTTTTTATACTGACCCTTTAACCTGAGTACAGTTTAGTTTAAGTAAATGTAACTGGTGTTCCCAGTTATGTGGATGTTCATATATGTTCCAGATTCATTCATATTATTCCATCATCTTTGTTCTTCATTGGAAATGCTGAACGACGCTTCTGGACGTTTAGCTTCAATGGGCTCGATTATCTGTAGCTACGCAGAGCACAGACCTGTCATGAAGCCTCAATACGCAAATTAATGAAAATTGACCAAACTTTTTATGCTTTCCTCATGACTCACACCTGGTCAAGACACAGAGAGAGATAAACAAATTCATTATTATTTATCATGAATTATTACATGTCTTAATGATGGAGTATTATATACTGTTAAGAGATTGTCGTGCTTTTATTAGAAACAAACCTTTTATTATTTAACTTTCCAGAACTGAAATTCCTAGTAAGGTCACAGAATTTGATGAATGACAGATTATGCTGTAACACCGGCTTTCATGTGAGAATCAAATAAAGTATATTTATAAAATGTGTTTTTTTTAATAGTTTTTTTATCCTTCAGTTTTTGGTAACATGGATTTGGGGTTAATCCCTCGTGTCAGAGAGAGTGAGGAACCAAAAATTGAATCTAAAGATGAAATGGTTTTAATGCTTTCGGTTCTCCTTTCTCCTTGGTTGGCCTCCCAACTAATTTAAGAGATTGTTTTGAATCACTGGCGCAGAGTGGAAGAAGTGGCCTGTTGGGGGAATCATCGGCTAATAGATCCAGGGAAGTGTGAGCCAGCATCTCCTCTGAGGCGCTTGTCAACATCCACCTTTTGCTGCCTAATTTAAGGCCTGTGTGGTCTGTTCGTGCTGTCTTGCTTGCTGAGGTGCTTTATCCACCCTGATGAGACAGGGCAGAGGGCTGAAGGACCTGATAGTGAGAGGTCTCAGTGGGGTTCATTAGGAGCCAGAATCCCTCTGGCATCACTCACTCTTCAGCAGCATCATTTGTGTTTGTGGTAACATATAGTCAAACGCAGTCTAATATCCTTGTTGTCCAGTGAAAGAGGTTTAATGAGAATGGATCACTGAATGCTTTACAGGAATCGGCCTAATATGTTGTTGTGCAGCTTTGTCTCTTGGACTGGTGCTTTTAAAATGTCATTGTGCCCTCAAGTTCCCCATTGCAAAAGTCCTTGCAGAGTTGAAGCAAGAATGACTTTTAAGGAATGTTTGGTAGCATAGTGAGATGTTGAATTCTCAGCGGGGAACAGACTGGAAAGGAAAAATAAAATCAGCTTGAAAACAACCCCCTGAGTTTCACAGCGTAGGTGTATGAATTAAATAGGCGCTGACTCATTGTTACCTGTTCCCAGCTCTGTAAGCCACAGGCTCAGAGGCACCGACATTGCAGCTGTAACACAGCACACCGTGTTTGTTCCAGCTGAGATCCTCTACATCAGTATGTCAAATGTCAAGATGAAAGGGGGGAGCCGCATGAGTCACGCCACCATCACTAACCCCACCCCCATCGCTCCCAGACTGCAGCACGGTCCCTGGGGTGTCTGTGTGGGATATAGCAGTCCTTGACAAAAAGGCCATGTCTGCCCTCTGCACTTTTACTCCAGGAGACACGAGATCATGAGGTTTTTATCCCGAGGAGAAGAGGAACACCCTGCCAGCCCAGCAGTTTTGAGGATGAAGGAGATTCCAATGCACAGGCCAAACAAAGGAGCCTTTAAATTGCTTTAATCGTCTCATTGATCAGTGGAGCATTAAAGTCTCAATGTGGTCCAGACGGGGGCTGAAATGTGTGGAAATTAGGCTTTTGTGCAGCTCTGTGCAGCTCAGAGGAACTGTGGAAATCAATAGGGTGAGACGTATACATTTTCCTTTTTCCCTTTTGACTGATTCACTCACAGCACACTGTATGTCGTCATGTTTAAGGTAAACTCCTTGACCTGATGGTAACGATGCTTGTTGCCTGCCTGCTTTGTTTTTCTAGGAATTTGGAGGACAAGAGGCGGTGCTAGTGACTGAACATGGTGACAGATTATTTATTACTTGCGCTGTATGTTAACTGGAAGTCACCAGTACTGAAGAGAGCCGAGCAGTTATCAGCCCACACTCTCAACCCCCCTCTGATGCTTCATGTCTTTTTATATTGGAAACAATGTTGATGTGCAGGAGGGGGAAGACGGAACAAACAAGCCGAGCTACGACTGTCAGAAGGCCTAATAACTAGGTGTCATGGCAACCAGATGGCAACACATGAGTTGTCAATTTCACAGTCTAATTTGCAGCTGTAACAGAGGAGAGAGTCTGTGTGTGTGTGTGTGTGTGTGTGTGTGTGTGTGTGTGTGTGTGTGTGTGTGTGCGTGTGTGTGTGCGTGTGTGTGTGGTGAAGGGGGGGGGGGGGGGGGGGGATCTGTGCAAACAACAAGAAAACATTCCTCTACTGGATACATGTGTTTATGTCATAATCCATGTTGCCATTATCAGGAACAGGCATTAAAGCACAAAACATCATATTTTGTCACTAATCGCTAGAGGTAACTTGCTCTGCAGACGGGTAGACAGGAACTATTTTGCCAGTGGATAGAAACTCTTATGAAATTGGTTGGGAAATAAGTCTATGGAGTATCAAAAATAACAGGGATGCTTCTTTCTAGAAAGACCTCTTTTTGAAATGCAATTTTTCAAAATTTCAGTAATATAGATTAAAAATATATAATACATTGTTATTAGATTACCAAATAGTATGTAAAGCAGTTAAATAAAGGTGGATTTTGTTACCTTTAGACAAAGCCAGGCTAGCTGTTTCCCCCTGTTTCCAGTCTTTGTGCTAAGCTAAGGTAGCCAACTGCTAGCATTAAATTTATTTAGCTAGCTTTATAAACCATATTTCCTAAAACAAACATTTTCTTTGAGTAAAATCTTGATAGACTTTCACTTGAAATGTAGTATTTTTATAGTACATTATTGCTACTTTTACTTCAATGAATACTCTAAATACTTTTTCCACTACTGCAAAACCTGGACACAACTAGTGGTAAGTGAGAAAATGTGCTTTTTTAGAATTTGGGTGAACTGACTTTAGGAATTGTAAATGTTTAGAGGATACTTACAAAAAAGCTGTAGAATTGAAATGATCCATCTCTGCTCAGCATTTTATTGAAATCAGGGTACATTAGGTGCTGTACATTTATACAGGGAACAGGAAACATCCCATACAATATAATGCAACAGAAGACCTTGCAGTTAAGCATAAAGTCATACTGTAAAGTGTTCATGTTATTTTGCCCGCCCACAGTCCTAACAAAAATGATTAATCATATGTTTCACATCAAAAGTATTAATTGAATAGCTTGTACAGATTGCCCAGTTGTTTCTGTTAGGTGGAAGTTATTATCTCTAATTGTGAATGACTCTTGTGTGCTATTAAGTGTGCTTAATTGTGTTTTTCATGTTTAGATGAGCACGAATGCACAGCAATATATATTATGTTGTTATGCAAACAGATTACTAGAAAGGAGTGAAGCCTGCAATCTGTGGAGCTAACTCGCAGTTTCATGCGTCATGTCTCATGATGGATATTTCTGTTTTGTCGCAGTTACTTCTTGACAATCATTGTGAAATTGTTCTCCAGAACCTAAATCTATACCATCTGTCGCTATTATGTAGTCCTCTGACGTTTTAAAGTGAAATACTAATTACAAGGATTTATACAACAGCTGAAGGCTTTGGTGTATTCCTACATGAGGGACACGACAAAATACTCCCAGACTGACATTTCATTTTTAACATAAACAGAAAAAAAAACTCATGGAAACATGGCGAGGCAGTGTGGCTGCCCTGATGACTGTATAAATAAAATAAAATGAAAAATTTAAAATAGTATTTCATAAACAATACCAAATATAGTATATAAATCTGACAACATCTTTTTATGGAAATGTCAAGCAGAGAATTTTCACAGTGTATTTCCCTGGAGGAAATCTTTTTAAACCTGACTTATTCAAACAGAAATGTGGCAGTAATAAAATCAGTGTAATCCAACTGCCTTTATACATTCAAGGCAAATGTGTGATGAGGCTCCCCCCTGCTGGTTTTCTTCTCTTGTGGAGGTGGAGGGCTCAGCAGGAGCTTCGCAATGCTAATGTCTAAGAGGAGGAAGCCTCGTTCCTGAGCCTTAGATGGTCGCTCTCTGTACAAAACAGATGCCCTCCCTCTGCTCGATCAGCTGTAACAACTCCCCACCTCTCCACCCTGCTTGAACATTTCAGAGATGTCAGAGTTGCCTCTGTTGCCAAACACTGGAAAGACACCACGATGTAAAATTATAATCACACCTGCTGAAGATAATGATGAATCCAAAACTTCATATAATTGGTTGACTCTCTAATTAGTAAAGAAGCATAATAATTGTTCTGTAGCCCTTAAATATCTTACAAGTTAAACATTTTTATGAGACTGAAAAAGTCAATAAATGTAACATATTGTGTTTTGGGGGTGCCAAGTGTTTTCAAGTGTCTCATTTAAGGCTTCAAAATTCTGAGACTTACGTTTCCTGTCTTCTTTTGCAAACAGCGAGAAAATGGCCTTGTGGGAAATGTTGCATCAGAGAGTGCACGCTTTGATCAAAGACTGTTAAAAACTAATCAAGGATGTGATTCAACTGACATAAAAAGGAATACAAATGTGGCTGATTTCGGCAGATTCCTGCTGTAACAACATGCAAATTAAGTTTTTATAATTGTTAATTACGTACGACACATACGGCCTGTCACAAGCATGACACACACTCTCACACACACACACACACACACACACACACAGTGCCCTATTGCCTCCATTTTATCAAAGCATCAATTGTGATAAAATGTAAGCAACTGGGGCATTTGTCAATGGAGTTCAGACAGAGCAGGTGGATGGATTTTAAGTGAGCCAAACCTGGCAGCACAGGCACTTAGACAGTAGTTAGTGCACCGTGTGTGTGGGTGTGTGTGTGTGTGGGGGGGGGGGGGGGTCCAGACAGGGTTGGAGAAATGTTAAAGCCTAGCTCCGACTCTAATGACCTGGTATTCAAAGTTGGTGGGAAACGGTGGCAGGGTTGGAGATGCAGCTACTCCTTCTGCAGAGATTAAAATAGAAATGGAATCTCATTTCCATCTTCCATCCCTTCTTGAGGTGAGCACACACCCTCGAGGAAGGATATTGTGAGGTATTTGCAAAATTGTCAAGCTTAAGCAATAGAGAATTTGTATAATACTGTCCATTCTTAACCAAGATTCAAGAGCGTAGAAATACACTGCAAATCCTGCATTAAAAGTTTTACTGGAGTAGAAATAGTACAAAAATATTATCAGCAAAATGTATATAATTATTATGACATTATTGGATTATGATTATTGATGCATTCATGTGCAAGTGGGGGGTAATTTTAATTACTATATACTGCTTTGTAGATTAATATGTAATAATGTGTTGATTATATTTTGTATTAATAATGTGAATCTGTAAAGTAACTAAAGCGGTCAAATAAATGTAGTGGAGTAAAAAGTACAAAAAAGGTAGAAGTATAAAGTAGCACAAAATGGAAATAGTCCTCAAAATGGGACTTAAGTACATTACTTGAGTAAATGTACTTGAATGTTACCATCACCATCAAGATAACTGATAGTGTCTCTGTGTCACATACACACACATTCCTTTGTACATGTGAGCGCTTTTGGATCTTTGTTTTGATGGTTGGTGTCTTTTAATAAAAAATGATCAAGGACTCATTGGAATGCAGGACCTGCTGAGACCATATGGACCTTTTAAATAATTACCCACCAATTTCTTTCAGGCAACACCTGCTGATGTCGACTTTGTTGTAAAGATGGATGAAGACAGTAATGAGATGTTGAAGGTGTTTCAGATGTGTATATCGGTGGGTAGGAGACTGCATGAGTTAAATTTCTGATAGCAGGCAGCAGCAAGGATGCTACAGCATTGTTGTATGCAGGCTGAATGATGTTTATATGGACCGCCCATCGAGAAAGATAGGTGGAGGTGGACATACATGATTGGAGGGTGAGTCGAACATGTGACTTTAAAACGACTTCCATGCCTGCCTGAACCTCTGCGAAGCTCCTTTTTTAAGACCTTCATATTCTTAAATGATTGTGTTTAATCAAATTACCACACAGCAAATCCGGGGGTAGGTACTATTCCAGTATAGAAATCATTGCACAGAGAGTGGTAGGTTAATTGGGGCCCAGAAGGCCCCCTGGCAGATCAGGTTCTGTGGTGGCCCCATTTGAAGCCGAGTACACAGTATTGAAGAAAATCAGAAGGCTGAATTGTGGTTATATATTGAAAAAGTTAAAATTGCTAGCTGATGTGAATTTATGAGCGCTAAAGTCAATAGAGTCAGATACAGGTACAGTGAGCCCAATGGAAATCATATAATATACTATAAATGAATAGTACTTGTAATTATTGTATGTGTACAGGTGTTTCCTCACCCTATGGTGATCAGTGTGAAGTTGACTTGTGATTTAATTTACGATTACATAACTGGATAAGAGCTCACTAAGAACATGGCACAAAATCTTGATTGCTTACATAACTAATCCAAAACAGCATTGTCTCTAGCGTGTTTTCTCTTTCTTGCTGCAGCTCTCGCTCATTTTCACGCTCTTGCTGACATGTTCGCCTTTGCCTCAGTTCCAAATCAGTGCCTCCAGAGGGCCTCTGAAGCTGCCAAGACACTGAGTGTGATTTCTCCATCTTCAGTCCCACACCACCAAGGCGTAGGAGACTTCTCTTCATGCCAGTGAGGAGGTGGGAGAGCAGCAGACATGAAATAGAGACAAGAAGAAAAAAAAAGATTCCCATTTTCAGCCTCCCAACACACTGCTTGTCTTTTATCCCCATCCCTGCATGCAGCTACATACATGGAGGAGTGGGCGATGTGGAGGCACTGGTCCCAGCCAAAGCCCCAGGCCACCATCCATAAAGAAGGAGAGGAGAAGCAGGGAAAACAAAGCAATGAACACTAATAGGAGGCGATAGGACCTACATCTTTACGATTATATAATGCAGACAATAGACTGTTCATAGGTTGATTGATTTATCCAGGGGCAGGGCCAGAGGTGGCACTAGCCCCCTCTGAAATCTCATTTACCCCCCTTGGTCCCTACCAAGTGATAGGTAATTGATTTGTGAGTATCATGGATGGATTACAGAACAGGCCTACGGGGTACAGGCCCTGGGACCAGAACCTATGTATGAAGTTTCTACAAAGAAATACAAAATGATCACAAAGAGAAACAAAACGACCACAAAGAGACTCGAAATGACCACAGAGACACTCATAACAACCACAAAGAGGCGAAAAACGACAACAAAGAGATGAAAAACAACTACGATCTGGGTGTCTTGCTCTCATGTAGGAAGGATGGGGAGCTTTTACATATTTTTGTCCAGGGGCCTATTTTCTCATAATCCATCCATGGCTGCAGGCTGTTTGGAGTTTTAAATATCGCTATAGCTATTTATTGATATTATTAGAATATTTGTTGGTGTTTATTTGGCGTTCATTTATTACACTGAATAAACAATGTAAGTATTAATAATGTGCCGCTATTATTGCCAAGAACCAGGGCTTTAAATGTGAGAAGCATTTAACAAATGTGCCCCCCTTTCTATAGAAAACTGTGCCCCAGTCTGGGCTCCCATTCAAAGGTTTCTAAGCCCACCCCTGGATTCATCTATATTTGGGCTCTTGGTACATTCAAACAGTATCAACCCTCAGGCTAAGACATGCAATCAGTTTTCCCTTGATACATAATTCAGCTGTGGAACAATCCACAAGTTGATTAGCATTACAGACCTCCTGTTGGCTATTACAGAGATGGAAAAGGAATTCTCTGCTTGGACATTGAGTGTTTTTCTTTTGGGCAGTAAAATCAGCATGATCACGCCAAGTTAATGTCACATGGCTTCTTTTGCCTGGTGACAAGACTGCAGCTTAAACTGATTTTCAACTGGTGTTTCTGTGGCAGAGTTTTACACAGTCCTGTTGGACTTGCAATCCTGCCAACTGTCACTCATGCTTCATAGCAAGCCAAAGCACCCTCCAGTGGACCCTGGATAAAGCGCAAGGGTGGAGTTATAGGCCACCAACAAGCATCACAGCGGGCAAGTCAGGCATTCTGTCATCTCTAAATACACATCACATACCCAAATGAAGTGAGGCTAAGTCATTGCATTGTATACTGCAAAAGAAAAGAGTGTCTTTCTTGCAGCTGTTTTGCAGAAGTGTCCTTGAACAAATCCAAGAATCTCTGGCAGCTCCGGTGGATGCTGTCACATGGCTGACCCTGTCTTACTATACTGACAATAAACCGGCCACACATACAGCACGCACAACCAGGAGGGGACAAACTATAGGGTGTTACCCACACCCACTCCTAAACATAAAGAAGACATAGAGTATCTGTTTTAATCCAGGCAGGTACTTGTTTGATGGTATTTTAAATATATATCTGCTTTTCCTTGTGTGTGCACGTTAGCCAGAGATTCTGCATTCCTGTAATACGTTTCTTTTGCCACAACTGTTTCGCATCTTGACTGATGCACTGACATCTATTGTTTCAACTCTCTGAGAAACACCAAAGGAAGAACATTTTAATAGAGCGAATACAGTTTACCTATTAAACCACTGATTCACAAATTTTGTTGAAACGCATTTTAATACTAGTGGAGATTCCAATATTTCCAAAGATATCAAATATTTCAGGCTGAATGGCTCAGCTGTAAAAATAATAATGGATCATATATTATACAGTCAGGCAGTGTGGAACAAGATGATTTATCTTAAACCTCAAAGCTACTTAAGAGCAAATTAAACAGGAAAGCTGCAGGGGGGTTAACTGAAAGGGGGGGGGGGGGGGGTTAGAACTTCAGAACAGTTTTAATTTTGATTCATTCTCTCAATATTTACTATTTTGGTAGATTTTCATTTGTATTACTTACTTACTTTCAATTACTTACTTTGTTTTGATACCTTAAGCAAATGTTGCTGGTAATACTTACATACTTTTACTTAAGTGCAGTATTTTTACTTGCAGTGGAGTATTTTCAGTGTGTTATTGCTACTTTTACTTCAGTAAAGGATCTGAATACTTTTTCCACCACTGTTGCTTCATTTTAAGGGGTCTCAAGCCAAAAAGCTTGGGAGCCACTGGTTTGTAATTTCTGGATTGGGATGTCCCAGTTGACGCCGCTAGATGGTGCTGTTGTTCTGCGACACAGTGCTGAGAAGGTGGAGGTGCTGCACCTCCTTCATTGTCTGAGTGAAGGCACCGGGAGCGGATCCGCCGCTCGGTTCAATGTAATCCCGTCTCTCCCCGGCTCACTCACTCAGTCGTCCGCCATGGCGACCGCAGAAAGTCCCCTCTCCGGCACGAGCAGCATCTAAAACTCCACCGGGCTTCTTTTTAGTCTCTACCGCTGGACGTGGATGTAATATCTCCTTTCAGCTGGGAAATACATACGTGTGGATAAGCGTGCATTTCGAGAGAAGGGGTAAGAATCGTGCAGCCCAAGTGCTCACCCTGTGAGCTCTTATGGGAAGTGATTCAACTTGTTTGAGGAGATTAGGGTTAAGTCCTGGGAGTATCTTTGCCGTGTTGTTTTGTGATCCTGTGGATTTCGAGGGAGGAAAATAACTATCACTCTGTGTGAAAATCTTCATCTGCAGCCAGCAGCTGTCCTATTTGTCCTCCAGTGTGGGCTGCATTGCACAGATATACCTTAGCTGTATGGATGTGTGTGCAGACGCCGCAGTCGCTGATGTTTCGTACAGTTTCTGTAATGCTTCGTGCCTCTGTGTGACATTTAAATAGTCAAATGTCGCCAGGAAGTGTGCATTTTCTGTCTGTCACTTTCCAGGGGCCGTCCAGGTGAGTCCAGGCGGTGCATTAATGTCACATCTACTGTACTGGCTGCTAATGTCCTGAGGATTACACCAGTCTGCTCTATTAACCTACATTACATGAATGGTGTGAAGACACTGCCAGGCTGTGTGAGGTGGGTCTACATGAAGGGAAAGACCCCACTGAGTGCTGGATTTCACCGTTTTCTCCACTATCTTCCAGGCTGTTTTAGAGAGACTTAAATGGCAGCCAAGCTCTGGTTACAACATGCATGTATCTTGTTGGTTGTCATTCTTTTCACTTAATGAACACATGTCACGCTGCCAATAATACAGTGGGAACTTATAGTGATTCATGCAATGTCAGCCACACCCAGGTATCAGTGTCTGTGGCAGAACACAGAGGAACTTGAGCTCTTTCTGTTTCGGAGGTTCCCTCAGGTAGACAGCTGGCTGTATCGGCCCCGGCCAGAGGCACTAAAGGATTCCAGCTGTGCTGGGTTGGACCGCACTGAGGGGCCCTGTGTGCCCCTGTGTGCCCCTGCATACAGAGGAGCCACTGTTACAACCCCGGAGACTCTGTAAGCCAGCAGTCACAGCTCCACGTTACACACTTGTGGGGAATTTCAAGCAAACAAGTTCAAAGGCTAAGAAACACTCAGAGGTCTTTAAATGTCCCTCTGGCTCTGTATGGGCAACTATGCTTTATGTCACACTCTGGCCCCTGGGACAAGGTGCCAGCTGTACAACTGGTGACTGTTGTTTTGTGTGTTTGTTTGGACCTGAGTTACCTATTCAGAGGTACACACACACCTAGACTCATGACTGGTTGATAAATGATCCCTGGTGCAGGCGAGGGTACGTGTTGGCTGAAATAATCACTGTCTACTCTTTCACTGTCCTCTGTTTCACTGGTGCTTTGTTTGAAGAGTGTCTGGTTACGCGGCGTGCATGTGCAGGTCATATAAGACATGAATTTACAGACTCAGCATGAGACACTTGCCAGTAATCAAGGCGAGGGCCGCTGAGTGATGACGGTGTGAGGATCAAATGTCATAAATGACTGGGCTCGAAATATGCCCGTTTCCATTCACACCCCCGGTGACAGCATTTGGCCTGGTTTCCATCAGCCCGAGGGAGTGTTGGTCCGCTGTTTAGCTGGAAAACTCCAACATCTCGCAACCACTGTTGTGTGGTGACGGTGTACAGACAGGTGCAAATGATGAGATCATGCTCTCTAAACACTTTGGCCCTTGTGTTTGGTGTTTGGTGTTTAATAACTTTTCAAACATGAATCTGCTTTTTGAATCCCTTATACTGGTCTAGCTTTAAGTATTTATAAGTTACTAAAGTTATGAATAAGTTCTTAGGGAACTTGTCATACTTACTTGTAGCCATTGTGGCATCTTAATTTATTCACCAAATCCACTCCAACTACGGTCTGCAGTGTTTGACCGGAAACGTTTTATGTGCCCCTCCTAAGCATCAGGCAGACCATCACCAGACAGATTTTGGTGTACTGTCCTTGGCCTATTTTCTCCATCCACTCTGCTGGATTACATTATCTACTCCTTTTGAAATGCCTTATTCAGCTTTCAGCTTAAACTTGGCAGCAGTCATTCACCTCTGCAGCGGCTCAACAACTGCTCACTGGCCTCAGTGCTCTGATGAAACACTTGGTGAGGTCTCAGGATGACATCAGCCTGCTGGAATGTGCAATGAAGAGAGAATTAAGCAGGACAGCGGGGCCTTGGGGGATCTGGCTGAGGATACATGGGGGGTGGGTAGTGGCCTGCTCATGTGTCAACCCAGAATGAATGTGTCCTCCACCTGGGACAAAAACACAGAGTCACACTGCACATTATTCCAGATTCTGCTCCTCCAGTTTAATTTGAATATCAGATGGGACCCTCTGTTGCTGGATGTGGCCAAGAAAAGGTCCCCAGTACCCCACAGTCCTGTCAGATCGCCTCAAGGATTGACACCACCATTTATTTCAAGCAAACTGTTAACTATTCATTTTCATTTAATACATTTCAGTGTAACTATTTATCCATTATATTAAGCTAACTAGTTATCCATTACTTGCAACTGTTTATCTGTTACTTTTAGTTAGCTAACTATTTAAACCATTTATCCATTACTTTTGGTTAACCATTTCAACTGTTTCAACTGTCCAGTACTTGGACATATGATCACAGCTGAATCGGAATAGTATATATATATATATATATATATACAGTATTCTCTATTACTGTATTTGAAAAACATTTGCCCTCATGCATTGCTTTTACGACTTCCCGAATCAATTGTCTTTGTATTGACTCTTTGATTTTACACTCTGCCCTCGTGATTCGTTTGTCAAATCAAATTAGGGATGCTTGATTTGTGCTTTGAAATCAAGAACATGCCTGGATCTTTTTTTTACTGTAATTGGTTCTCCCACAGGCAGCAATTATCAGTCATTAGCGGCGAGTGCAAATACTGCATTTGCAATTGCTCTGTTAGTGTGACACGGAAGGTTGTGCAGCCTGTCCTCTGGGCCCTGATGCCTTCATTATATTTCACCTTCTGCACCACTGATGCTCTCTAAGAGGACATCTATTACTATGAGATACATTTTTGTAACTGCTCATTTGCATTATTTTGTGTTCATACTGCATGTGTGCAGGTGCAGGTGAATGATTGCAGGTACATGTGTTTGTCTCCCTGACTTTCCTCTCTTGGCTTCTGTGCAGGCTGGGCAGCGAGCATTGCAGTGCATCATGGCAGAGTCAGACCCAGAGCCAATGGCCCCTGGAGCAGGACAGCGTCTTGGAGCCCCGGAGACTCTTGGCATCAGTACGTTGGACCCTGGGCACAGACCCCCGGCCATGCCCCCTGGACGACATGTCACCATCAGGGTCCGTATGTTGGACGACACAGAGGAGCTCTTTGACATCTCGGTGAGTTGTTAAAGCCTTCTTGCCCAGGCGCATTTCTTGACAGGAATACTAATGTCGGATTCGGACAAGAAGCTTTTCCCGTTTTCATCATAGCAGCAGCAGTCTGGTAACAGGTTGGCATGGCAACTGCATGATATTAAGTTGTTGAATGCATGGATGAAACTGGATGGATCTTTTTAGCAATGTCGGGCTTCTTCCACTTCATTGTGGTAGTATTTATTCACAGCTTCCTAATCTCCCAAACTGTCTCAAACATGTCCTACTGCTGACGTCTATTACAAGACAATTTTCTCTTGTGCTGTGGACGTCATGATATTTCACAGTTCTTCTTTCCCACATTGGTGTGTTAATGAGGTGTGACAATCTTCATGCTTTCTTCGATAATGTAGTGAAAGCAGGCAGGTACACAAAAGACGAGACAACAATATGTCTGTAATGTCTTTGAATGAGAAAAGCTGCCGTTTGAATTCCATTCATGATTTGAGAGGATTAACTTTCTCATCACGGAGATCTATATTTAGACATTCTGGTCTAAGCCATTTGCACAGATTATGAAAAAGTTGAGCTAAAATTAGCAAATTAGCAACTAATTTGTTACTAACTGTGAATTTCATTATAAGATGATAATACGTTAAATGCAAAATAAAGATATGTTAACGCTCTTCAAATTGAATGTGTTGACATAAAGCAGATTATTTGCAGATAAACTATTAAAAAACACATAAATGAGCCACAACGTTGTACCTCCATTATGATGAACATGGCCACTGTAGTTTATTTTGAGTCAGTCCCACATACAGCATACTGTTGTCCCCAACAAATACACCATGTTGGAGTAACGTTTGCTAAAAACTACAGTGCTGTAGCTGTTTTAGGAAATTACTGAGCCTTATTTTTTAAAATCAAACTATGTATGTGTGTGTGTGTGTGTGTGTGTGTGTGTGTGACCTATTTTAAAATATTTACATCTTCATTAGGAGCCAGTGGGCTTGGGGCTGAGTGCCTCAGACAGGGTAGGGTGGTAAGTCAGAACATAGTGAGAGATGGACTAATGCAGTGTAGGTTTTGGTGTTTTTATGGGATTAGTTGATAGAAAGCAAAATATAGAATAACACCAGCATTATCCTTTTTAAAGCGATGAAAAGATGATGAGATATTCTGCACACTTTCCCGCAGAATTCCTCTGAACTTGTGGTGTTTTGGAAAGGTGTCCTCAGACCTTGATTTAATGGCAGTACCACTGGGTGGAGTGAGTGAAAAGACTATTATTTGTCTTAGAATAGAAGAACTAGCCACATTCTGTGACCACAGTCCTTCTTGCCTGGAAGAGAAGAACGAGATGAGTAGATAGAGGAAAGTGGAAAGTGGTGATGGAGCGAAACAGATACAGCAGCAGCCACAGAGGACCTGTTTAATGTGTATGAATGGGGCTCGGCACTGAAGCTGCTGAGCTTTACTGACAGTTAGTGAGTTTGCATTGCAGGGTGGATGTGTCCTTCTGGCTGTTTCTCAAGGCACTATGGGTAAATGTTGCTCCTAAAGCAGGCGGTGGCACTCCCTGTGCATGACTACTAATCTTTCTAGTGGTATCATGTGTTGTACTTAATACTTAAGGCTCACTGGATTCTCACAGTGAGATCCTGTGTGATTGCCCTCATTTAACCCACATTATGTTTTGTGTGCTTTGGGTTAGGTGAGGCATTAAAGCCCCATTTGTTTTTGTTTTACGAGACTACAGAGATTCTTGGGAAAGTTCAACTCGCTCAGTGCACTATTTTTAAGACATCAAGTGCGTGTGCTGCATCTGCTTTTGGCTTTGTCCTCAGGTTAGAACAATCTTGCCTTTCAAAATTGAATATCACCCAACCAGTGATGCCTACATCTGATACGGGGTGGAGCAGGTGAGGAAGGGATTTTATTCAGCCTGCTTCAGGGCTCATAATATGTACAAGCCTGCAGAGAAGCTCTGCTCTCTAAGGCTCTCTAAGGAGATATCAACCTCAGAGTTTTGATAGCATACAGTAGGTCTTTATGGAGTTTTAGTACCCCAAAGTCTGCTCTGCCCTCCAAAGAATACACACACTGATGCTTTGTATTTTTTACATGATACATGTCAGAGTTGTATATGTGGCAGCTTTGGTCTCATCTGTCTTTATCTCTGTATATATCTTCTTGTTTCCACTTGCTGTCAGGTTTCCTATAATTTGATACACATGCAGAGAACAGCACTGTCGCTAGAATGAAATGTCGTGTGTGTGGACAAATGCTGCATAGCAGGGGTAATGCAAACATGGCCTCTTGTGGACGTAGCAGGGCTATGGTGGTGTAGTTGAGCTGTAGTGAGGGTGAGCTAGTTTTGTCACTGCAGCAGACAGCCTGGCAGAAACAAGCTGAAGATGCTGCTCAGGAGAGGGTAACAAAAGGCCCCCACAAACAGAGAGCTTTATTCATGCTCAATTTAACACACATTACATCCTCTATCTCAAGTCAGCTCTTGAGATAAAAATCTCAGTGGGCTTGATATTCTTTTTGCCCAGAGGTGTCCAAGGAGTACATTTTCCTCAATCATTGGCTGGCTCTAAAGATCTGTTATCTTTTCAACAAAAAACTATGCAAAACAGGAAACGTTCTCAAGTTTTCACATTTAGTCCAGTGTCACAATTGTTTTGTTTACTGAGTGCTTTAAGCTTCTAAAGACAGAAGTGGGAATTTGATCTAGCAAGGATGTTTGGATGCTTGGAAGGAGTTGCTTAACTTAAGCAGTAACTTCCTTTCGTTTACATCAGTTACATCCCAAAACTCTCCACCCTTTTTGGTCCAGTTGAGACGGAGGATACAGAAGACATACGTCACCTTCAGCTCAGATCCTGCTGATATTAATCTCCCCCCTGCAGCAGTGAGAGTGAGAGAACTGCATGGTCTACAAAACACATTTGTCAAGCAATTATCTAGACTTTTATTTCACAACAGGAACATACAGTATTGGTCATCTCAGATGATTTTATAGTCAAAGTGACTCAAAGCAGGATTTTTTTTATGTGTCTCTTTAAGAAAACATAAAACGTCTGACATCACCCTGTAACTGATACTGAAGGTTTCAGTTTGTGTTCCTCTGGTTCAGAGGGGTAAGTTTCCACCTCAGCAGACAGAATATCAGATGGTTGAGAAACAAAAAGGGGCCATGGAGCCATCTCGTGGGTCACATACCATGCTGTGGCCTACTTAGCACTCTGACTGTGAACACACTTGTGTTGATGCTGATGATGTTTGGCTGCACAAACCTGGACAACAGTAGACTGGCACTGATTAAAAAGCACACTTGAGCCAAAATAAAGGTCTGGTTGCGCCTTTTTCGTTATTGATTTTTATGGAATTATATTCAAATTAAAAAGCGCAGCTTGCCTCTGTCCTTTTTGCTCGTGATGAGTTCAGTAGAGCAGGAAATCCAGACTGCAGCCCTCAGTCTGTCTTGCAGTCCTCAGGCTAACATACACTGACGCTGTCTGTGCTGATGTTTTGACGCTTATGTTTGCTGATGGCTGGTAGAAGCTCTGCAGAAGTTGCCTGTGAAGAGTGTGATTGTAGCATGGATTTAGAGGTTAGGAGATGGGGGATGGGATGATGAAGGCAGAGCGGAGGGAGGAGAGTCATGCTCAGTCCTGTGAATGAAGGAAACAGTCAGGCTCCATTAGCCAAACCTTACTGCAAGAATACTAACGAATACAACCTAACATGGAATGTTCCACTTCCCATTTAATAGTGACATTAGCAACACAGGCGCTCACCATTAGAAATTCAGACACAAGTCTGTCTCTCTCTCATGTTGCACTGCTACTTCTGTTCTTCCTCTTTAACCATAATGAGCCACTGTGGACCGCAGTCTGTCCTCTCCAGCCATCGCTTTGTCCATTACAGTCATGGCAGAGCCCCTTTTTAAAAGGGTACTGTGCAGAGAAAAATCTTCAATTCATTAATTACAGACTCCTTCATCCCTTGGCATTTTCATTTGCTTTCCATATGAGATTTTTACCCAGCACAGTCTCATTAGATTACAATATATTGCTTTTGCTTTCCTAATTACCGATTAAGTTTAGAGCAAATTAATAGACAGGGCACAAGTAAAACACATTTTTAGCCACACTCGGATGGTCCACCACAAACTAAAATATCTCAACAACTGTTTGGATGGATTACAATAAACATTTAGCGTTCCCTGAGGATGAATCCGAATGACTTTGGGATCCCCTAACTTTTCCTGTGACGCCACCAGCAAATAGCATCTATCTGGATTGGTATAACATTTTTTACAGACATTCCTGGTTTCCTGACGATGTATCCTGGTGTCGTAGTTGATCCCTTGACTTTTTGGTTTTGAGTGTAATGACTCAACAGCTATTGGATCAATTGCCATGAAATTTGGTCCAGACATTCATGTCCCTTTTAGGGTGAATTGTAATAACTTGCAAAACTAATGACATTCACATGAGCCCCATCTTTACTTTTTGTTTGGTGCTAACACTTTGTGGTGAACATAAGAAACATTTATACCTGCTAAACATTAGTGTGTTCATCAACGTTGTCATTGTGAACTTTTTAGCATGCTGATATTAGCTTTTACCCCAAAGTGCCACTGTATTTGAGTCAGAGCTGCTATCATGGCTGTAGACTCTCAGTCTAGTTCTACAGCAAAGCCACAAGACATTGTGAGAGTATAATGTTCTCAGTATTGTTTTCTGAACACAGCATGTAGTAGGTGGGGAGCATCAGAGCTGTATGTGGGGGTGTTGATATGTCAGCATCAGCTTTAGATCAGCCAGTTCAGATTACAAATCAGTGGATAAAGATGAGAATGTTTTTGGACGTCCCTGCTAGCTGTGTTTGCACTCGCAGTTGCCCTCTGTTAATCTATCATCATAACATATAACACTCTGATCTGTGTACAGATACTAAAAAACACCGAAGCCTACATGACTTTATAGGAGCTTCTTAAATACATGCACAATGTAAAGCCCTTTCCCCATCTGGCATGAAGCATGTCTGAGGTCGACCCACTGAGTCACAATCATATGATCTACAGAGTTCATGTGACAGGCGGTAATTCATCTCTTACTGCGAAGTTGACCACGTTGTCCGCGATCTTGATGCATCATTCCCATGGCTGGATCCATGGTTTATCACTACCATCTCTAGCATTTGTCACAGCAGAGCAAATACAGAGGTGTGCACTGAGTGAGATATGAGATAAAATCACCTAGAATCTGCTCCTGACGAGATGGGTTTTTTTTATCTTCCTATGCCTGTTATTAGCAATATTCAACCTGTTTGAGGCCACAGAAAAGGCATGTGATGCTTGAGGAGATTTTCTTTTCCCCATTCCCATAACTAAAGCATGTTCACAGCCAGAATGTGCACGGAGAAACCAGGGCAGCAGGGACCACCCAGGCTAAAGGGGGCTATGTCACAAATGGAAGGACCTGCATAGACTCTCACACCAGTCCAGAGGGCTTACCATCATCCCACCACTCGCCACTCTATCCCCCATATGCTGTCAGCCATTCATTGTGATGGGAAGCAATTAGAACAGCTCCAGTGTGCCTTGTTGTCAGCTGAATGGCAATGAGGTCCTGACTTAATGAATAGAAACATGATCAAGGGCTTCTTTCAGGTCTGTCCTCAGTATGGTTGCTCACTGACTGAGCAGTGTGGAGGAGGAGCCGCTCTGTTGCCACCTGTGGATCAATGTCCAGATGTACTCTGAGAGTTGGTTATTAGAGGTGCATAAATAGCTAGATTTTCAGCACTGATCTGAATACCAATGACTTAATTAATTGGATTGGCTAATGCTTCGCATGCTGATCAGAGTACTTATTAAATTTGACATTCATGCTATTGTCATTAGTATACAATACAAGGAATTAATTACATGAATCTGTGAATCAGTGATGTTTTCACACTCACATTGTGAAGAATCTACACAGCAGTAAATGTTTATTCTGTCAAAGTTTATTAAAAGTATCATTTATAGTAATTTAAAGTTACGGTAAACAAAAAGGAGCTAATACAGATGAGTAGTTGATTAATCAATTAGTTAGTTGACAAATTTATCGGCTAATCCAGCTTCTCAATTGTGAGAATTTGGTACTTCCCATTGTCTTATGTGATCGTGAATTGATTTTTTTTTTTTGGTTTTGGACTGTTGGTCAAACAAGAACAGTTGTGTACTGAAAGGGGAAATCACTCCTGCTTAGGAATCATTTGCGTGGCTGAATTTATGGTACTTTGTTTGTTTTGGCTGTTATTAGATAGTATTAATCTTGTGATAATCAGCATGAATGCCAACTGGCAGCATTAAATCAATATAGCTATACAATTCAAGCTCACAGGTATGTAAAGAAATTCTCAGGAATTTCGTCTTCTGCAACATTGCTGTTGCACGGTGAGACAGGTCAGCGTGATTTAAATTTAAACCACATATTTGTGCACATTACAGACCACCAGATGTTCTCAGTTGTTTCATGTTGTGTATTTTCAAATATGACATGTCAACTGTAAAGGAAGGCAGAGCTAAGAGGGAGGAAGACAGTCTAGTCTTGAAGCAGTGTGCTAAATCCTGTTAAACTTGAAGCGGTGGTGGGGACACGGTCTGCTTCCCCCAGCCTCGCGGCGCTTTAGGGGGGAGAGCTGACAGAGGTGGTGGTTGAATGATTTGGGCTCAGCGGATGATTTGGCACCAATATTTCTTGATGGGCTGTCATTGGCTGAATATGAATACAAATGGGATTTGATTGGCTGTCGGAGCATTCGGGAGAATGGGGCAGCAGCCGTGCAGCCCAAAGCAACGAATCCAACTCTCTCCCACCTTCTACCCCATGTCAATGAGTTTTCTAAACCCATTACTGTCACTCCCAATTCTCTAATATGAGTCATGCACAAGTAATGGTAAGATCTATTTAGATAAACTGTGCTGTGTCTGCAGCATTCAGCTAATGCGAAGGGTCGCTTTTGGGTTTATACAGTGCCTCTGTGTGGAGAATGAATTTTTAAAAGGATTTATAGGAGAAAACTGGTAGAAAGGTGGGAGGAGATGGTGACCATGGCAAGAGAGTTGTGAATGAAAGGACTGTTAGAGACAGTGTACAGATAAATACCGCCTCCCAGATTTTATCTCTCATGTCACCCTGAGAAAGTGTTTGCAGGCTGACTGGAGAGACAATCAGAGAGAGGCCTTGATACAGAAAGGAGGCTGGGAATTACGAGCATCCAGGCATCAGATGTTTGTCACTGCTGTCTGTTCGGCTAACATTTTACATTTGTTCACTTTTGGGAGCCTTAAAATAGAAACGATTCTTGTTACTGTTCTTAAACACTGCTGTCCCAATAGTATTGCTTCAGCCCCCCCCCCCCCAGCTCTCTTCTGTCTGTTATTCTCTGTGGCCTCCTGCCATGGAAAGGAATTATTTGTCATTTATCACCAACCCTCTGCTGCTAGAAAGCACTTTAAGCCGCAGGATATACTCCCTCTGAGGTGGTAGTTTGGATCCCTAGATGATGATCCCTCTGTGAACATACATCTCTATGAATTTCAACGCTACACAAGTTCATCTTTGAAAGGCCACATGGAATTGCGCTGGTCTATGTGTGGGTTGCCATGGCTACACATAGAGGTGGATGAGGAGCGTCTGAGCTGGTTGCTGTGCTGCAGAGTTCTGTCTTCCACTGATATCTGCCGGGGAAGGGAGGAGGGGAGGGGGGGGGGTCTCCATGCAGAGCATTAATGTGAGTGTAGTGCGCTAGCATGGGGATACGCTGCTGCACACCAATTATGACTAACATATTCAGGAGACGCAGCCTACCTCGCTGGGTGCTGTGGGTACGTGTGCAAGTTGCTTTTTTGCATTCAAATCCCTTGACTTAAAATATGACTGACAATAAGTTCCGAGGGATTATTAGCTCTTCTTGGTTTCACTGCTGATTGACCCAGTTTCCCTGAAAGATCGCATTGTGTTTGGGGTGGCAAGGATTTTTTTTGGGGGGGGGGTCATATGCTTGGTGTCACCATAAAAATATAAATGGAAGATTTGTGTGCTACTGTAGAGTGCTGTGGTCTTGAAGGCTCACGCACCCAGTACAAAGATGAGAGCCTTTTCCAGATTTTCCACTGGTGAATGATACACATTGAAGCTGTGTTCAGCAATGTGACCGTGTCATCCCTGTGCCATGCATCACTCTTGCACGGCCAGGAAATATACTCGTACTTTCCTCACATGAACTCTGAACCCTTGGTTGCCTTTCTCTCATGGCATAAAATTGAAATCCCTCAGAGGGATGAGGCCGTGGTTGTTTTCCCACGTACAGCCATCTTCCTCCCTCACATCCTGAAATGTAATTGGGACGAGGAGGATGAGAGACACAGAAGAGGAGCAACAGTGGGAATTATCTGGTGGCTGATGGCTAAGAATACTAACATGCTAGAGGATGCTGGAAACCGCACACTTTCATTTCAGCCATACAGATAAACGATTTATTTAATCGATGACATCAGTGATTCCAAATCGGGCACACTTGGAAAGATTGTTGAATTAAAAAAATGGACCTTTTGATTTGATAAAAAAGAGCTATAAAATATATTCACATATGTATGTTTAGGAGGTTAATTAGCACACCCATGGGATTGCATATTGGTGTGACGCTAATCTTTAGTATCTTAATTATCACAAGTAACCTTCCAGCCGACTGCACAGGACATGCCTCAGTTCCCCACCGACTTAACTCAGGTACACCTTAACAAAGAGTTGCAATTGTTGCGAGAAAATAAGTCTAAATACTGTAGATGGCTAAAAGCAATGTATAAATCTTTGAAACGTCCAGCTTCTGCCACTCCAAGTTGTAGCAGTATGAATGCAAACCTAATGATGATTATGTACATTTTATCCATTTGAACAGTTTAATGAAATGAGGCACATCCTTACATGTGTGACAGCACTTTTCATTCATCACACTTTACTCAACCGCAATACTGCTAGCACTTTTTAATTTATTTATTGTATATGGAGAGTACCACAATAAATCCTACAATTCCATGAATTGTACCTGAACACATCTGATATGGTATTGAGGTTATGTCCGACAAAAAAAAGGTTGGGAACCACTGGTCTACATCAGTGTTTGCAGAATGACAGCATTTCTGTAACAGTGGATTAATATTATGAGTGAATGCTTGTCCATCACCAGGCGATCCCAGACTGTGGGGGTATTAACAGCGTGCTGAAATTAGCATAACTAAACGGCGTGATTCCCTCTCAGAAATATTTGTTACATATTTCCTGGATGAGACACTGCAACTGAAAGAAACCCATTTTTAGAGGAGAGCCTGGGTATTTCTATTGCAGGAATGTTAGCAATTGACCATTGTTTGAATGGTAAATACTTCCATCATATGTCACCTCTCTATTTTCCATAAAGCACAAGGAAACAGACCTGTGGTAAACACAGCTCAAGTAGTACAATTCATAGCAAGACAATCCTGCATAGAGAAGCTCATTTACTCTGCATCATTCATGCTGTTTCCTAGAAGGAGAGACTGAAACTGCACAGAGCTACTGATGAAAGCTGTCACTAATGCTGTCAGGTCATGTCAGAAAACATTATGCTTTCTATACTGTGCACAGGTGCTTTGGGAAAAGCGATGCCTTTATAATAAGTCTTGTTCCTATGGTAACCAAGATGGATGTCTCTTTGTGGAAGATCCTCATGTTTGTTTGGTTCAGACAGCAATGAAGTCGACTCTGTCTCTCTGTGCGACCGTTTGCCTGTGTCAATTCAAAAAGAAAGGATGAGGCGAATGCAAACACAACCTGTGATCTCTTTGTGACAGACGCATGAAGGTGGATCCTCTGACTTTTCATGCCCATGCACATACATTATTCCATTCAACGTCGCCCTTTGATGACAGCGTTCTGATCCTTTCATTAAGCTCTTGAACTGTGGCGCTGTATCCCACTGACTTAATAGCAGCAGGGAAGGTAGACATCAGAGTACATGATGGGTGTGGCAGCGGTGCTGCTTCTAGCTAGCCTTCACTGTCTCTGTGATGTCCTCCTGGTCTCAAATAAAGGGTGAAACCCTCGTGGGAACAGGTTTGCCTCAGCTGCTCAGCAGCTTCACAGCAACACTGCCCCTCTTCAATGAATTATGAATTTCTCATTGAGATTCAGAGGGCTAATTAACATGTCAGACCCGGCTAGCAGTGTGATATCATGGGATTTATCCTTATCCTGTGGTGCCTTATTTTACTGCAGGTGCTCGAGCTTCACCTTTCCTGCTCTCATCTCCTGAAATGTTCTTTTCAGTTAGAAAGGTGTGCTGCTGCACCACATATGCCGCTCTCTTTTCTCATGTTATTTTCTGCCATACTTCATTGGTAATTAAAACAGAAATTGCTGCATTTCACCCTCGGTCAGTGCCCTAGCTCCGCCTGCAGTGAAGTCCCTCCCATGATGCATTTGCTTGACATGCTGCATTTCAGAATTCCTTTCAGCGGTACCTGTGCAGCTGAGTCTGTTTCCCACTGCTGCCTGGCAGTAATTGAATTTGGGGTCTCTTGGGTAGATAGAGGAGGTATGTGGGAGGTAGAGCGATGGTGAATGAGGCAAAGGAGAGACATCAGAGAGTGTGTGTGTGTGTGTGTGTGTGTGTGTGTGTGTGTGTGTGTGTGTGTGTGTGTGTGTGTGTGTGTGTGTGTGTGTGTGTGTGAGTGTGTGAGAGAGAGAGAGAGAGAGAAACCAGTAGACCCAGCTGCACATATGCCTGCTGGAAAAGTATTGACCTGACAACGTCTACCCCTCATTATTAAGTGGGAACTGTTGAATAAGATACCATAAAGAATAGCAAACCAGAAGATTCTGTCTGTCCTGGAGAAACAGCACAGCCAAACTCACAAAGCTGAATTCAGTTTTGTGTTTCCTCCTCTCTTTAGGCATGTTTGGGCTCCTTTGAGCTTTACTCTGGGCATCTTAACTGTTGAGCTTTTCTCTGGCTGTCTCTATTGATAAGTGATGCGCGGAAGTCCATCGCTAAAAGAATCAAAGCTCTGTGAGTGGGGGCCAGTGTGGGAATGCCCCTTAATAGATATCAAAGGATTTGTCCCAGGGGATGTCCACTGTCACAAAAACCAGTGGGGGTTGGCCTGTTGTGGGCATTTCAGGCCTCTGGAGTCTCTCAACAGCAGCAAATGACTGCTTCAGAGTATCTGTCATTGCAAGGAAACACAGAATAGCGAGCTCTCGCAGGCTGTTGTCTAAGTTGTAATGAATCCTTCCTGTTTTGTCTCCTCGTGAGACGCAGATGTTGAGTAGGTGAGTCAGCCATGTTTAGTGCTGACATATCTTCAGTTGATTCACATAACGCAGCTCACCTTACAGTTAAAGATGAAGGTTTCATTTTAATGCACACTGTGATCGTATGCAAAGGTTGAATTTCTTATGAATTCTCCTTTTTGTGTGTACATGCATATTCTACAGATATTTTCTCTTTGCTAGAATAGTGGAATTAGGGCTTGATTGTCTACTCATCTTGTTTTTCTGCTGGAGAAAAGGTCTTGTGGTCTTAATGACGTGACTCACTTGCTTTATTTCCATTAAATCCATTACATAGTAATGTTGTCTGGGAGCTCATTCACATAAGCTGAGTTGACCTCCTTTAAACCTGAGAGGCAGCATGGATGCATTTAGCCTAATACAGATATATTTGGTTAGTGAAAATACACTTGAATGACTGTGATGTAAGCATAAGTGATTACGCTGCACAGTCAAATGTGAACCATGTGGTTTAAATAAGATCATTATTAGTAGTAGAGTCGAGTAGTGTTAATGCTGAGTAACCAGTAGTATGATTGTGTAATTAGTTTTGCAACATTGTGACCCTGTTAGGATCCAGGATTTATCAAACCAGCATGTTCATGTGAAAGAGGCAGGGTTTTAAACACACAGCCGAGCAGTGGGTTTAGTATGATAATATGAAACAAAACTAGGTCATTACAGCAGCAAAAGGTGGATATACGGCATGCAACTAATATAAAGGCAAGTAATAGAAATAGTTATGCAAAACAGTGAAATAATTTAAACTGCTGAGGTGCGTGACATACTTACTGTAGAGGAAAGAAATGAGATGCCGACATTGTGCTTTGAATCTCTGAACTACTGTATTATAATAAATAAATAATATGTGACAGATGCTCCTTTTTAACATTTAACACATACAAATGTTTTCATTTTGCTGCAAAATGGTTGATGAAGAAATCATTAATGAAGGCATAATTAATAGCCAACACCAGGGTTTCCCAACTCTGTTTGCATCATGGACCATTTTTATATTTTCAGTGTTGTTGCAGACCAGAAGACGATGTGTAATTGTATAATATAAATCAGTATATTGTTGTTCAGGGATAACAAGATCCACTTGCTGCCTGCTATGTAGTAGAAGCTCAGTTTTGTGGCCAGTGTAATCAAGTTGTGAAGGCAGCGTTTGTATCCATGTCAGGACATCCAGGACAAATCATTTCACAAAGGTGACTGATTAGTAGACAGACTCTTTACACATTTTCTGATCTGATCCTCTGAACTGAACCTCCTCTAGAGCAGGGTAGTTGTGCTGCGTACTGCAGGTTACCATGGAGATCCTCCCTGGTTCAAAAGTGAGCCAGCATTGTGCGACTGAAAGCCTGGTTTGCACCCAGCGTTGGCTTGCTAACCTCACTCGGTGAGACAAACCCCAGGCCTGCATTCAAACCCAAAACACTTGAAAGAGAACTGCTTGTGCCCTGAACCTCTTACTCGCAGAAACACTCATGTTCTCTTCTCATCTATTGTTTATGTGTTGTTAAATTAGTCAGACTGGGTTGTTTCTAGCCTCTGAAAACCCTTAAACCCCATCTCTCTAAAGCCAATGTTCCCATTTCCACAGCCAGATTTGTGTGTATGTGTATGTGTGTGTGTGTGTGTGTGTGTGTGTGTGTAGCAGTCACATCCTTGCGAGTCTTCTTAAAGTCACACTAAGCTTAAGCACACAGAAATGGTTTTGTGTATGCTTGAGAAGCCATGGACAGGGTGTGGCGTTTGCACCCTATGTATTTTTGCTTTTAAAAACCGTGGTTATGGTCACAGTAATTGCAACATTATTACACAGAGTAATGGAGCTAAACACTGTGCCTCTAAAAGTAGAGCACACATTACACCCTAGAATGATTAAAATGGCATCGTTTTACGTGAAGATAATTACTTACTATTTAACCTTAACCACATGCTTCCCTTCAGCTCCAGATGATTCCTCTGTATTTTTTTCCTCAGAGATTAGGAATCACATTTTTCTTTATGTTGCCATGGTTACTGGTCTTGATCTGTCTTCCAGTGGAGAGGAATTGGTATTCTGTAGTCACAGAGGCCTAAATTCCTGCTGGACCCTGTGGCCTGCAGACACGGAGCAACAGCTGCTTCTACAGAGGCTGTGCCTGCTCTCGCGTTTGTCTGCTGGCTTGTGTTTGTGCCCGAGTTCCCCGCCGACAACCTTAAATGTGAGATTCCACCTCAGGACAGCGTCCACATTTGTCACGCGCTGGAGAACGAGCGCTAATGCTTCCGCCACAGGGTGGTTTAGGCACATCGCTGAAGGTTTAAACTGTGCTACATTAAAATGTGCAGTGTAACGCTGCAGTGAATGCCGTGTGTCAAAGTGACTTGACACCTGGACCAAACTTCTGAATCACAATCTCATATTTCTCATTTTATCAGTGGGGCTTTACTTAAATAAATAGCAAATAACAGAGGAAAAACACTACACATAAAGTGAAACATTTTTTTAGCCAACCAACAGACAGTCATGGCCCCCAGAGGATGAATCCCACTGACTTTGTTGATCCCCTTACTTTTCCTCTAGCGCCACCATCAGGTTGATGTGGTTTTGAGGGAAAACAGCTGTTGGATGGATTGTCATGAAATCTGGTACCTTTGGTTACTTGTGTTTAGTGGTAATGAGTAACCATGTTAAACATTAGACCTGCTAAACATCAGCATGTTAGCATTTAGCTCAAAGGACTGTGCTTGAGTACAGCCTCACTGAGCTGCTGTAGACTTTAGTCTTTTAAACTCTATAAACTATTTTTTTAAATTTTCATCAGCATCAAGGGTATCAACAAGGAGTGTGTGTGTGTGTGTGTGTGTGTGTGTGTGTGTGTGTGTGTGTGTGTGTGTGTGTGTGTGTGTGTGTGTGTGTGTGTGTGTGTTGGTTGTCCAGCAATAAGACACAGATTTAAAATCTGTTGCCGTCTCATCCAGCGTGTCCAGAGACACTAAGACGGTGTTTTTTAAGATCTAATGACCACATACTTTGAATTCAACGGGCGACTTACTGTACACCGGTTGTAACAGCGACATCATGGGTGCTTTTTTCAAACCGAGAGTGCTTTCTTGGTTGTTGACCTTAATCCTCGTCCTCAGGAAGTGTAGCCTTGGTGTGAGGCTCTTGTCTCTACACCTGCGTGCTCTAAGGTCAACTATATTCTGACAGGGATATCCCAGCACACCCCTACACTGGCCAAGTGATAATTATAGCTTCATTGTGAATACATTAACATACATTTTATATATATATATATATATATATATATATATATATATATATATATATATTGTGTGTGTGTGTGCGTGTGTCTTTGACTTATTGATTTGTGGCCTCTGGGCATCCCTGGAGATGTGGTGTTTTTGCAGCTTTGGTCTGATCTGATTGCTTTTTATAACTTCTTTATATTCTACAAAATTAGACTGTTTGTCAATGCAGGTTTTGCCCCAATGGACGTCACAGATTACAGACTTGAGTAAATGAACTTTAACAATAGTGTTGCTAATTGTTACTATGTATCAAAAGTAGCTATTTTCCTGCGTGAGTGTGGGATGAAATTCAGCCATATTTGACGTTTGGGATGCCAAGCCACCACAGCTATCATCTATACAGTAACTCAACTTCACCACAGGGCAGAGGGCCTCTGGATTTGCAGGCTAAGTAGTTTAAGGCTAATCTCGAGGAGGCCGATTGATTGGCCTCATCAGTAAAGCAGCATGTGCAGCTGTCGTTATTTATTACTGGTGGAGATTATGGGTAAGGGAACGTGCGGCAGGACAGTACCAACAAGCGACACATTCCTGAAGAGACCTGCCTGCGGTTTTAAGAATCTCTTAAAACCACAGAAGCTCCCAAGTCTCATCTTTTTCCTAGTGTGTCCCACTCAAAAAGCCTGTGGTGGTCTGGAGGCAGAAAGCTGCTCTCTCAGCCTTTGAGTGTGTTGATGTCACACATCGTCTTCAGACAGCAGTTGGTTCCGTCAGAGTGAAATCATGAGCAGAATGATGTTGTCAGTCAGTAAAAGGCTTTTCTCTGGCAGTTAAAAAACCAACACTATGTATTTGTCTTCATCCTACACATTAAGTGTTCTGTTATATGTCAGTTTAACCTGTATTGAACCGAACTGACTCGTTCATTTGACTGTGAGTTGGACTGTGATTAATCAGATAAATTGAAAAAATAATTATTAGTTTCAGCTCTAATTAGGAGTGGGTGATATGGATAAAATAATCTGTCATGGTATACGTCTTTAATGCCGAAACAATTAGTTGATTAATCCATTAGTCAATCAGCTGAAATTGAATTGGCAGCTATTTTGATGTTTTCAGTTGTCAAGCAAAAATCTTGCTGTTGGTTCCAGCTTCTAATATGTGAAAGCCTGCTGCTACTTATTATTGAGCATTTTGTGCCTTTATTAGATAGCGGACAGTACAAAGATGACAGGAAATAGAGGGAAGAGAGATGGAGAATGACATTCATGAAAGGCTCGGGGCACCCCATAAAGAGCATTTTTAACTATTTTCTCACATTTTATAGAAAAAAACAAGTAATTATTAATTGAGGGAGTAATTGAATGGTCAGTCAATAATGAAAATAATTGTTAGTTGCAGCCTTAGTAGTATATATATTGGAATATGGTGAATTTTCTGGAAAATAAAGACACTGTTGAAGGATAAGATAACGATCAGACAGACATTTATGTTTTTGGCTAGTTAAACTGATACCTGACAGATTAAAGTACTTCAGCACAATGATGCCAAAACATGTAACGATTCTTGAATCACAGTCTTAACTTTTTTTTTTTACCAACCTCTTCCTTGTTTAAATTCTTCAGTTTGTTGTAGCTGCTACCTTTGCATTTCCATGTGTTTGGATTGTTAACGTCTTTGGCTGTGAATTTGGAAAGGCAGGATCTACATATTAATTATGCTCCTAATAATGCTCATGCACCGTATCTTAATGACATCCCATATTATTACTTTGCTCTCCCTGTTGCTCCCTCTCTCTCTTGATCTCTCCAACACACACGCAGCACATGAGCAGACATCACAGTGATTATGTAGATCAGTGTGTCTGCTCCAATATTAGCAAGCTGCCTGTTTATCCAGGCACGGTGGCACATTTACTTATACTTAATCAACATACCTTGTATATTACAAGAATGTGTCCCATCTGCTTTGCATCTGATGAATATGTGGAGGTTTGAGGTGTGGTGAAGTCTACCTGGTCCATCACTGATCTGTCTGAGCCTATGCCCACATCGCTAATTCAGCAGCTGTTCGTCTGCCTCTTGAACATACTCTGACATTAATTTGAGATTTCTGATATTGTCTTACAGTCCCAGCAGTGTCACATACTTAAATGAGGAAACTAAATATTGAAACAGTTGGTTTAGAAACGTGCCCACGCAATTTACAGACGCATGCATTTCTGCTTACTGTCCCCACAACTGATTGAGATCTTGGGGGAAGTGACACGCTCAGTGGAGACGTAAATGATCCTGGTGTGTACTGGCTTGGTTTACTGGGAATGGGTGTCCCTGCTCGGTTGTTGGGTTTGGTAGACTGTGACAGATTGTTGATTGGATGTGACTTTTCAGGGTTGCAGTTTTTCCAGCTTGTTAAGCTGAGGACTGACGAGGCCTGTTTTTCCTTGTTTTTTTGGTTATGTGGCCTGCGCTCTCATCTTGAGATTAATTTAGACTGTCGTTCTCTCAGATGAACCTCATGCTGCATTTGTTTACACTGACTGTTTGATCTTTTGGCACACACGCTGCTCGTGTGGTTAAGTGTCACGAGAGTATCGTCCACTAGATAATCTCTTTGGTGTATTCTCTAATAAGACCATCTGTCCTGAGGGTCGAGCAAGGCATGGTTGGAGCCTACTGACCGTTTAATCAATCCAAATCATTAGGAATTACCTCTTTGACACGTTTTGTGTTCAGAATATATATGGAAGGCTTGTCTGACCTTGTGGGAGTTGTCTCACGCAGTTACGCTTAATTAATCTCTTAATTAACCTATTGATTGCTTTCACAGTTACAGTGCTCTACAGTATTCACAGCTACATGAGGGAACTCACTGTCTCTTAATTCTGCAGGTGGTGGAGGTTCCCTTTGCACAAAAATAACACACAGATAGAAAACTGTATTCATTTTCCTTCAGATCATTTGCTGCATATTCCAAAATTATATATATTAATTTTAGAAAATTGCTACATGCAAGTAATATTTTTTTTTTTTAATCTAAAAAATAATAGTGTCTGCTCCAATATTAGCAAGCTGCCTGTTTATTCAGTCACGGTGGCACATTTACTTATACTTAATCAAACATTTTATTAGAAACTGTCCCCTTTTTTCATGATATGTCTCACAATCTTTTGCATCTGGCTTGGAGATGTGCACTGCTCCTGCAGCTGTAGCCACATCCATGTCAGGAACTAAGACTATTTATTCAATGACACTCACCTGAGTCAGTTCAATACCTGTACTGTTGTACTTTTTCTAAATGTAATAAAGTAAGACATTTTAAAGGGAGCCTTCTACAGTATACAGACATGACTGTATAGTTTTTGGACCTCTGGACAAGAAAGATGAACTGAAAAGAAAATATCCTGACATAACTTATAACTTAACCACAGTAAGTAGTTCAATGAGAGTGTAGTGTGTATTTCATTTTGCAACAAAAGTCTTTTCACTTCATTTAATTCTTGAATATTTTTTTGATAATATGGTAATAGCAGTTTAAAATGTATTATTCAGTCCTTCAGTCTGCTTTTATCTCGCTAAACTAAATGTGGAGTTTTTGCCTAATGTGAAGTGACGCATCCTCCCCCTGAGTGACAGTAATCCCCGGCTCTGGGAAGGGGCGGTAGTGGAGAATAACCAGCATGGGTCCAGAATTTGAGGCGCTCTGAAAGGGATTCAGACAGATGAAGAAAAAAAAGAGGCCAATCTTTTTGGTAATTCCAGCTGTCATAAAACCCTCACTTGCCCTCTCCTTATTTCAACGATAAGTTCGGCTCAGGAATGAGAGAATTTTGTGGCGTGTTGCATCAGTGTATGTTTAACATAATGCCATGACTTACTACTTGCAAGCACAGCAAAGCATGTTGGCATGTTGAATCTCTGCTGCTGCTGCTGTTGCTGCTTGTTTAGTGTCTGCACTAACGATGCAAACCACTACTATTAGATCTGTCTTCTGATTTATGGCGCTCGGACTAACAGTGGGAGGTCCTCGCACAAAAGCATAGAGCTATGCACTGTTGGCTATTCAGCAGCACAACGGACGCTTAATTATTCTTTATGCAAAATCAATATGTTTCTAGCAGCCCAGACAGGCTCCGAGGAGGACATGCAGGCAAAGTGGGGAAAAATATCCAATAGAGGAGGAGGAGGGGAAAGAGGAGGAGGAGGAGGAGGAGGAGGAAGAGGAGGAGGAGGAGGAAGAGGAGGAAGAGGAGGAAGAGGAGGAGGAGGAGGAGGAGGGGAGTAGCCTCCATCTCAGCCTCAACCCCTATTGAGTCCAGGGGACATTATTTTCATGGTTGTCCTCTCAGGGCCTGGAGGCTGGCCTACTGTGACAGAATGACTCTGACAGCTGTGGCAGCACAATCATCACTTTTCCTTTCATTTGTTGTTGATATTTTTCATCTGCAGCTCGGGAGTTCTGAAAAAAAACAAAGGAGGGAAAGCCTTGATACTAACAATTGAATTACTACATTGGATCTTCTTTTTCTGAGTTTGGTGCTGTGTTAAACACGTCATGATTCAGCTTAGGTATAATTATATTAAAGCTGTCCCAATTATGAACACACTACTGCAAACATGTGCATGGTTACATATCCGTATGTGCTGTAAGTGTAATTTGACAGGATTATCAGTGGGTTTGCCTCCCTCCACTGTTCTCCCTTTGTCAGCTTCCCACTGTAGTCGAGTCACCCTGGGAACCTCTGCAGCACATGACCTGAATCTCAATGAGCTTTAGCTGCCACTGACCTCTCTGTCCTACCCTTCCCTTACAGTGCACACTATACACCTGCTCATGCAAGTCACACACTCGCATGAAAAAAAAAAGCCTACATGTGCTGCGAGGTACTTTAAATAGCTGTTTACTTTGCTTTATTGTGACAGAACCCATGGCAATATAGGACAGGCAGTCAGTGCGGTCTTCACATATGTTTTCAATAACGGAGGGTTCAGTGTGGGAATGTATCTGCCCGCTACTCTCTCAGCCCAGCCCTGAGCAGTGTTATCAGAAGTTCACACAGTTCACTTGAAAGTATCCAAAATCATTCCCAGGGTTTTCTACTGCTACTACTTCACATGTGCAGCGGTAGAAGTGAAACTACATCTCCTGAAGTCAGTCTTTAGTCTCCACAAGTCAGTTTGAGTATTTGCTTTGCTTATCAGATGAGGTAGTTGAATTTGCAAAAGTGACCTTTTCCCACTTCTCCATTTGCTTATTCTCTCTTTAAATCTCTTTCATCTTTGACATCAATCAGCTTCCTGTGGTGTTGCTGAATGTCACAGCTGAAAACCTCCTGCTGTGAGATGACTGCTCCGTTATCTGTCGCGGTATAACTGAACCGGCAGGGGCCATTGTATCAGCATGGCCGAAGACACGAGACAAGACGAAATAGAATCAAATTTTTAAATACCTGCTTGATATCCTGTCCAATAATGGCTTACCATTTGGTTTGAAAAACATCATCAACTCCTCCCCCATTGCACTGCAACCACCACGACTCCCATATTCAACCCGCCATGATTCCCTTTGTTCTTTCTGTCTATCTGGAGCCTAAAGGCATTGGCAGTCTGTTTACCACCCATGCCACCCACCTGCCACACTCCCCCAGGAGAAGTTTGGTCAGCACTGCCCGGCCTGACTTATTGCAAGTGAAGTGGACCATACCAACATTTCCTGGAGGGGAACAGTAGAGGGAACACAAAGCTACTTTAAACCTGACCTTTAAGGTTTTTTTTTTTGCTGACAGGAGCTTACTAACAAGAGGTTGGGGTTGTGGAGGGCAAGGAGGGGGAGGGGGTTATTTGGTCTACCCTCAAGTGGAAACCCAAGCGGACATGTGTGCAGACATCGCTGTCATCTTTATTTAGCCTTCCTCTGTCAGCCGGAGCATGTGGAGGTCAGTGTAGCGATGCGAGCACGCTAGTGCTCATACACATGTTAACAGTAGTAGCATCCTATGAGCCAATGTTCAAACCTATTGAACCCAGACACAACCCTCCGTGCGCATCTGGCCCAGGACTGAATCAGGATGCACCGTCTCACTCGGGAATTGGCTGCTCCTATATAAACTAGATCCGGTGCTTTTGTAGATAGAGGTCATAAAAAGGAAGATTGGTGACATTTTCTTGGCATTGCAGGTGATGAAAGAAATGTCAGCTGCTGAGCATGATGTTTGCTGAAGACTGAAATCTCTCTGCAGTGGGAGGAGGCCGCATGGCATGAATGATGAGAAATCATGTGTCAGCTGCATGTCAGGGTGAAGAAGTCACAGCTTCTGCTTTGTGTGAAGCAACTGTGTAATTGTCCATTTGCTGATAAATATCATCAGCTCTGCCCAGTTGTCATGGTGGAAAGGTTACTGATTGTTATAGTTTAGATTAGATTCTAGATTAGAAGGAGAAATAAAAAGATAAGTCTTGCTGCAAATGCTCTTATAATAAGGGCTAAAGTAGAATTAACACGGTAAAATATCGTTTGCCTTAAAATCTCTCTGAGGTGTCGCTTCAGTTACTTAAAGTGTCTATAATCAATATTTCTATATTAACAATGTATCAATGACAAAGTCAAAACATGTTACGATCTGAAAGCGGTGCCTGGTAGTGATGGACCTACAGGAAATGATCCCGTGCAGTGAACGGAGCCACCGTTAATGTTATTAGTAACACCTGTGCTTTTCCTACAAGTCAAAATGTCTGCTGTAAAAAAGGCTTATGGATCTATAATTTTGGCTAGACCCCTTAGTTCTAACCCCATCCAACACCTTAAGGGATGAACTAGAATGGCGACTGTGAGCCAGGTCTTATCACACAGCATCACTAATGCTCTTGTGACTGAATGGGAGCAAGTCCCTGCAGCCAGATTCCAGACTCTTGTGGAAAACCTTCCCAGAAGAGTGGAGGCTGTCACATTAACATATTAATGCCAAACGTTTTGGAATGAGATGTTTAACGATCACGCAATGTTCTGGTGTCCACATGGCTTTTTCTGGGGAGTTGTACGTAAGCTGAGCCTTCTGACATTGTACTGTAACACATGCTATGTTGTGATGAAGGAGCGGCTTTCTCGCGTTGGGACACGTTCAAGTGCTACCATCGTACTTTTTCCCATGTAGTGTATGTTAAATCACCTGAACATATTTTGTTCAGTAATCAGGCCGGATGACCAGAATTCAGTTGTGTAAGACGTTGCTATTATGACTTCAAAGACTTTAAAGGGAAGACTGGGTCACATAGTGTCCTCTGAGTGCCTGCGTCATGACGGCAGCACAGACTTGTACTTCATTAAGGACGCCGCTCTTATTGTGCCGGCTGCAGCAGTGTCAAATGGCAGCGCCATAACTCCAGTCTGCAACAGCTGCATTTAATCAAGCACTGCTTGGCTCTAATCAGCCTCGGCCTTACCCATCTCTGCTTGGCTCGTGGTCATTTTACACTGACAGCAGATTTATAAGGCTGGATATGAGAGTGCTCCAGTGAGACAGAAACACTCTTCACTGTGCTCAGCTCGATTTTCTCTGACGATCTTGTTCCTGGAGCCTCTACAGAGCACATTTGTCGAAAGCGGTGCCGAAAACAGGAGACACAGAATTCATTCAGGTTGTTTTGCCTGGTGGTTGCAACAGTCCGTTAGGAAGCACTGTGTGAGTATGGGAAGGGTGTGTTTTGACTGAGGGTCTCTTTCCCTCCAGCCTCGAGGGGTTGTGGCCTCCCTCATCAGCGCCGTCACCATATGGAAACAGCTGGTCCTCGGTGGTAGAGGATGCCCTCTGCACTGCATGAGGCAGCCTGGAGAGAGATAGTGGTGCTACACACAGGAAGGACCGACACAGGGAGGAGCAGTGAGGGTGGGAGGCTTGTTTGGGGAAGATTATGGATGCGGTTGTGGAAGTGTAAACCCTCTCACTAAGCTGGTAGAGCTTAAGTTTTTATTCTCTAAGCATTAATAGGAACACAGGCAGTGTCATTCTTTGCCTTTGAAACACTACATAGATTTACAGGCAGGCAAACCCCTTTTATTGTCGGATGAAAAGAGGATGTCAGCACAGTTCAGCTGTATGAAGGGAATTCTTGTAGTAGCTTGTGCCTCAGCAACTCACTGTCCTTTTGTGCAAAAGTAGAGGAGAAACTGCTTCCTTGAAACATACTCAGGCGCTGGGTCATTATCCGAGTTACTATAAACACTCTCTTTCTGTAGCTACGATACACTGGTGCAAAGCAGTCACGAGGAAGCAGCCAGGCAGAAATTCTCTCGTTGTGTGCCTGTCTGTGTCTCCTTAGGGCGTCTATAACCAAAGTGTTTCAGTGGAAATCCCTGACATTTCGTTGACCTTGCATGGGAATGTTTCTCTTGCTCCAAAGATGTGGTGGCTTTTTGAGGTTTGTGTTTCGTCACATTGCAAGTAATAGTCAGAAAGTGGGCGGTTAAGTCGGTCTTCAAAGCGTGTGTACTGTACGTGGGGTGAGTGAGGACAGAGGTGGTCACGGAGACCCTTAATCCCATCCTGATATTGTATCAGCCTCAAAGGCCTCTGGTCCATCATCTGTGACAGCAATGACACTGAAAACACAGATCAAAGATGGGGTGGGGATGTAGCTGCAGTAGCTTTTTGTGGCCAACTAAACTATTGAATGCCAGGATGGAAAGAGGGAAGATAGCAGAGGAATTTAGACAGACAGAGTTGTCATCTTTTTGGGGGACATGAAGTAGCACGGGGTTTGACAGGCCTGCACAGCAAGGCTCTTTTGTTTCTCACTGCTCTTTTGTGTCAAAGTCCTATCACTGTGGTTTCCTGAAGTTTGGTTGTCCTTTGTTTTAAATAAGAAAATGAAATGTCACTCGAATTGAACTGCTGAGAACAAAAGATCATATTAAAAATAGAAATGGTTACTGTACATGATCATAAAAGCCCAGAGTGTTATTTTAACCAGAATTCTTTGTTGCTGTTTTCCCTCCTGTTCACAGCAAAAAGCCTCAGGCAAGGTGCTGTTTGACCTGGTGTGCTCCCACATGAACCTCATCGAGGGCGACTACTTTGGCTTGGAGTTTCAGAACCATCAAAAGATGATGGTGAGTGAGGATGAAAATAAAAATAAAACGGAGCCTCTTCTTGTACATCTCAGAATTCGTTTTGCTTAAGACCAACTACTTAGTGATGTTTTTTTAATCTTTTTTTTAATCCACAGGTTTGGTTAGACCATATCAAACCCATTATCAAGCAGCTCAGACGTAAGTGCTAAATGCTTTACCATATTTTCTCAAGGCATCTTCTTCTTTTAGTGGCTCACTGTTTTATCTAGACAAAATGGCCGTCAAATCAGTTGAGAGCTTCTATACAGTATGATCCACGTGAATCTCACACACAGGATGTCAGTTTATTAGGAACACTTAGCTAAAACTAATGCAGTCTAATGCAACATCCCTGCAATAAATTCTACCTTCATGAAGGTTACAATGATTCACTTTGGTTTGGACCCGTTTTAGAGAGGTGTTAATTCAACTTTACAGTTATTTTAGGAGGATTAGAGGATTTAGTTTGTGCCTTAAATTATGTTGCATCATACTGAGAGGTGTTTCTTATATAATGTATAACCCATTTAGATCAATGAGGGTAGACAGAAAAACACCTGTCAGTATAAACAAACTGCAGCCTCCAAAATTCCTTCAGGAAGGCACTGCATTGGTTTAATCTAGCTGTATCTAATAAACTGGCAACTGAGTGTGTTTTGTGTTGTTACAAAACTCATCTTTTCCACACAGGACCGAAGCACACAATCCTGAGGTTTGCTGTGAAGTTCTTTCCTCCAGACCATGCCCAGCTACTGGAGGAGCTAACTAGGTGAGCTTTTCTCCAAATCCTTTCATCTCTACATCATGTTTGTCTTCCAGTCGGCATTAAAATGTGCATTTAAATACGATATGCTAATGTAAATGACTTCAGCTGTGACCGAAAGCGATTGTAGAGGCATAAATGAAACATGTGCTCCGGTTCCCAAAAGATTTATTCTCCTCCTCAGCTACGAAATTCACGTGTCATGGCTGCCATGTTTCTGATTTAGTCCTCTGGAGATTAGCGTGGAGCTAATGATTTTCTGGTTTCTGTTGCCTCGTTGTCGAGGAGGCTCACGACTTGCATGTTTTCACTGTCAGAGTGGAGAAATAATAGACATACAGAAAGTAATGTCTCTGATGTCTGTGTGTAATAATGATAATAATAATAATAATAATAGCACATACCAGACATCTGTCTTTATTATATCACACATATTAGATGGATAGTCTTTATTGTCCCAGGGGGATATTTGATTTCACAGTCTGCACATATTTGGTGACTCACATTGGAAAATATACAGATACACAAAACGAACATGTGGTTGCTGAAACAATCAGTTGAAAATAAAATTTATCAGCAACGATTTTTAGAATTGATTAATCGTTTAAGTCAATCATCAATCAAAAACTGCAACCATTCTCTGGTTCCAGCTTCTCCAACATGAGTATTTGCTGCTTTTCTCTGTTTTATATGATTAAAAAAAACTGGTTGGGTTTAGTGTTGGTGGGACAAAATGTGACATTTGAAGACGTCACTTTGGACTCTGGGAAACTTTGATGGCCATTTTTTCAGAAATGTTATAGAACAAACAAAGCGTGCCTCCATTACGACGTCAGGTAGCAGAACCAGCATTTGGCATCACAGTTTCATCAGGTCCATTGATGAAATTGTTGACACTTCTTATCCGTGGACCTCTGACTTTTGGGTGTGCACTGGCTCATTCATTTGTATTTTAAACTATCACTTAATTTTTGTTAATTAAACTAATTATTATACATTTTATTGAGACCATATTGGTAAGAGAAGCAGCACTATAACACAAGACAGTCAGTAAATCTTCAATAAATGACTTCACTCAACTTCTTTTGGAAGCCTTGTGTAAAATGAAAAGAGCCAGGGTACTTTGTATTTTATCAGAAATGTCGTTACAGCAACTACCTTGGATTCAGCAGTACGTGGTGTTTCTTTAGTTTTAGTTTCACTCTTGCACTGGAAACCACCACCACATCTACTGTGAATCTGTGAAATCTGCTTGTGTTTGTGTCCAGGTACCTGTTTGCTCTCCAGATCAAACAGGATCTTTCCTGTGGACGTCTGACCTGCAATGACAGCAGTGCCGCACTGATGGTCTCCCATGTTATCCAGTGTGAGTTCCTCATGGCTGTTTCCTCATTTAGCTCAAGAGACCAAAGCGTCGACTGATCAGATAACTGTCTTTGAAGACACATTATGCTTTTATTTTCTCCGCACAGAGCTTATCATCAAACATTGTCATATAGTACACTGCTCACCATTGCAAATTGATTATCTGTGTGTTGCTATGGATACCTTTCAGTCGGATGCCTGAACATAATCTTGCAGGACTGCTTCAGAACAACCGCACACATTATGGTGCCCTGCCAGAAAATGGCACAGAGGCACAGTCTATTACCCAAAAGTGGTCAAAGACAACATGCATGATGGCGGAGATCAGTTAAACGCTGTGTCTATACAGTAGATGTGCAAAAGAGTGTCGTTTTTTTTATTACTACACAAGGAAATATCTTTTGGAAGAAAGGTGTTTATCCCTCCAGTAGAGTTCAGAGACTTGGAGAATCTGTGTCAAGGAGCATTTAAGATATTCTGGAGGCTTACTAAAATGTTTAATCTTGTTTTTTTCTTATATCTTTATTTTGTATTTTGGCAGGTATTTCTGCAATAACATGACATTTTTCCTTTCTTCTCCTTAACTGTTCAGCTGAGATTGGGGACTTTGAGGAGAGCCAGTGCCGGTCACACCTCCTCAACAACAACTACATCCCAGATCAAATGCCCCTGATTGACAAGATCATGGAGTTTCACTCAAATAATATGTGAGTTTAATGGACCTGGAGCACTGTGTGGTGTGCACACTCTTAACATAAGGCATTTCTGTGATCCAGTCATAGTTTCTTTTTAGCTCTGTTCATAAGGTCACTGAAGCCACGGCTGAACAGCAATTATTCTCTTCACCCATGAACAGGAAAAGTTGTTTCAGACCTTGTGCATGTCCCGCAGGAAGGTTTTATTATACAGGTGACACATTCAGGAAATCAGCCATTGAATGAATGGGTTGTTTCTCAAGAGTGCTCTGTGTAGTTCTTTATCATACATGAACTTAGAAAAGCTAGTCTTTGTAAGTTGTTTTACAGCTTCTGGCCAAAAGTGGATATGAGTTTGTCCACTACTCTGTCAACAAAAGACTGCATTGAAATCTTCCTTCAACCCACCAAATGACTCACACAGCTGTTGCAAGCTGGGTTAGTAGGTTAAAAACACAGATTTTCAGAGTCTATTCTCATGTGTCTAATGCAGGAGTTTGTGTGAAGTGAGGCTGGTTCTAGTTTAAGAGTGGTGTGCTGCTGGGAGTATATTACTGGAAACGTTCCAGATCTCCTTTCACCATCCTCCCTCAAAAAGTCCTCATCAGTGCACAAATGTGAATACTTTGTCTCACCTCTACATTACAGTGGGCCGTCCAGAGATGGACACACAGTGGGCAGCTGCTACATGAAAAGAGCTCTGTTAGATTTGACTGCTCTCTTTGACTTGCCCTTTTTCCACCCAAGGCTTTCTCAGTTGATAACTGTAACTGCAGTTCTTTTGGCTGCGTGCCATGCTGAGTTAAATCTCTTATTAAGTGCCACACACGGGAAACAGGAAGGCTTATCCACTGATAAGAATTAGGAAAGTTAGTTAGCGTTTGCAACCCCTCCCCAACCTCCCACCACTGCTCCAAAAACTCAGATAAACATTAGAAACCTGGTTCCACTCAGACTTGGTCTTTTCACCTCAATTAGTGAGACACACAGCAGGATGATAAGCCAGGATTTAATTTATTTGTCCAAAAAATGTGCTGAGAGGATAATGAATGCCACAGTTTGCACTTAAGTCAAAGTGTTAAAACCTGGAAGTAAGATTAGCCCTTTTAATTTTGTTGTGTATTCATTCACCCTCCCTACTCTGGTCTATTTTTCAAAACACATTCTACTTTTGTTCAATACAAATATATAGATGTAAGGACAGGGTCACTGTTATTCTGTATATCGTTTCTGAAGAAATTCTCTCTAAGAAATTAGACCAAAACCCATAATGAGCCCAATTATTACCAGAGGTAAATAAACCCATCACAAATAAATAGTTTATTTTTTTTAAAGACTTAATTAAAGACTTTAATTTCCTAAAACAGCTGGTCACTGTAGTTTAAAGCAAATGTGACTCAAACGTACTTATATAGTGTATTTGTTGAGGACTATTTTTAGCTGCAGATGAATACACATTTGGTGCTCAAGGGAGTATTTACGGCAGCAGGATGATGTGTATAGGATTAACTCAAATATATTATTATAATAATAATGTTCATGATAATGAGGAAATATGTCATCCAGTGCAGCAGTGTGGCGAAGGAAGGAATGTTTCACAGATGGATAAGTTATATCGGGCTTTGGCTACAACAGACAACTCTTCCTAGCAGCATAAATTCTTTGTTGGTTTTGGTCTTTTCATGAGATTTGTTGAATAGTAATAATAAATATAAAATATCACCAGACTTATTCTTTAACTTGTTACTGTTGTGTTTTGTGCTGCTAGAGGTCACACACCAGCAGAATCGGACTATCAGTTACTAGAAGTGGCGCGCAGGTTGGATATGTATGGGATTCGTCTCCACCCTGCCAAGGATCGTGAGGGCACGAGGCTAGGCCTGGCTGTGGCACACACTGGTGTCCTGGTGATTCAGGTCAGTCACTTTGTAGGTCAACATTTGTTGTGTTTAATGGCAGTTGGTGTAAGAAGACGTCTGCATGGTACGGATGTGATTATGAAAACTTGAGGGTTTGGTCATTTGTGCTTGAAATGCACTTCAGTAGAAATGTTTGGTGGTAAAGTGTTACATATTTTTTTAAGCTTTAGGCATAAAGATTAATACATCTTTCATCACTGCAGGGACACACAAAGATTAACGCCTTCAACTGGTCTAAAGTGCGTAAACTGAGCTTCAAGAGGAAACGTTTCCTCATCAAGCTGAGGCCAGATCTAAATGTAAGTTGTGTCCCTTAATCACACTAAAATACAAAACCCTTCAGAGTTTGGTGTTGTGAGTTATGTTTTTATGTGTCCCCCAGAGTTCATATCAGGACACTCTGGAGTTTCTGATGGTCAGCAGAGACTGCTGTAAAGTCTTCTGGAAGATCTGTGTCGAGTACCACGCCTTCTTCCGCCTCTTTGAGGAACCTAAGCCCAAACCCAAGCCTGTGCTCTTCACACGAGGCTCCTCCTTCAGATTCAGGTAGAGAGAGTTTCTCACTGCACTGCAGTCACACAGCAGGGTCTCCCCATCACTTAACAGTCTACTACAGCTCTCCAAGTATAGCTCATCATTAACTCTCCTGTACTTGTCTCTGCAGTGGCCGCACGCAGAAGCAGGTGATTGATTATGTGAAGGAGTCTGAGTTTAAAAAGATCCCATTTGAAAGGTAAAGGCTGCAGACACATTTGACATATATGGTCTGGGCGAGGGTGCTCGGAGTGTATAACACTGACCTTCAACATCCTGTCTGCCAGGAAACACAGTCGGGTCCAACACAACAGTCGGGTCCAACACAACAGCCGCCTGTCGCCGTTGCCTTCTCCACGTCACCATGAAGTGCCAACAGAAGTGAGTCTCAGCTTTTCAGTGCATCTACAGCAAAGCCACATACGGTCCTTATGAATCTCATTATGGTCATTATATTGTGCTTCCATTCCCTCAAAGAAAGCCTCAGTAGTAACAGTTACTAATCGCATGTCATCCTGTACATAATGTTTTGTAATTCAAAAAGAACTTGGTATATTTATTTTTACTGTTGTCTGTTAGGTTTCAAGTGTATATAAGAGGACAGCACCCAAACTAGGAGACACTTGTGAATGGGATGAAAAATTATTTATTTATTCCTTTATTTTTTAATGCAGATTCGCACTTCATGGTCCTTGTGGTCCAAGTGTGGATCAGATCTTGGCACCTGAGCCTGCCAAGGTGTACAAACAAATGCGGGTTAAACCACATCTTTAAGCCTATTCAGAGACGGCTTCATACTTCTGGTCGCTGCACCTTTGGTTCCAAGTTGCACCTTTTGGTCTTTGGACCCCAGCATTACTTACGTGCAGTTGTTTACATCAGCTAGGAGTCTTCTTCTTTCCCACCTTTTGCTACAGTATTGCTTCATTTATTGGCACATTTCCACCACTGTCGATCAGCGAAATGGTCAGCAGGATGTGTGTTGTTTCGCCCCCCTGCACATATGCATGTATATGTGCATCCTCTGCGAAAGAAACAAACCCACTCATCAAAACAGTGCCACATGGCCCCACGGGTGGTCAAAAACATAGTCATGAATGAAATGTACTCTTGAGATGCTCTTATTCCCTTCCTCTGTCTCTTTCTGTCAGAGTGGTGCTCCCGGAGTAGACTCTCCTCCTCGGCGTCATTGGAAGGAGTCGGTGTTGGTGAGTGCAGAAGATCCCTCGGCCTCTAGGACAACAAGGGCAAGCCCGTCTCACCAGAGAAACGGCCACGACAGCAGAACGGGGTCTGTGTTCAGGACCGAAGAGACAAGAGGCTCAGCACGACAGACCCACCCAGAACAGCTGAATACAGGTCCAGCATCTCGGTCTGCTAAAGGCAGCAGCTTTTCCATTCCCTACATTGACTGCAGTGATGTAGATAGTGAATATAACATGGGCCAGGCTATAAGATTGAATCACAGTTACAGGGAGCAGGCCATGCTCTGCCGTGGGTCTGGCTCTGGGAGCATAAACGGGGCTCTGCAGGCCCAGCAGGAGCACTCTCTTGGTAGGATGCGGTACAGGGAGCCCCCTTCATCTTCTAAGCAATCACTCAACATGAGCCATGAGTTGGACGAGTCTTCCAAACAGTCATACCAAAATGTGCAACAAAGTCCTGTCCATAGCACTATGGCAGACATCAGTGCCCATAATAGAGAGACGCATAGCAGCAGCCCTCTCACAGTCCAACATATGAGTTCAAGGAGTGTCGTCAGCAGTCCTGCTGTGGCCCTCGGTTACTCTGAGCAGAATGGCTACAGCTCTGCTCCCCCTCACTTCGACGAGGGCAGATTCTCCTCCACCCCAAGCCGCTCTCCTCGCTTGCAAAAGCCCCACAAAGTGCGTCCCCACTCTGACACAGACCCAAACCAGGGAACATCCTCCCCAGGGCAAGAATCGCGCCCGATCCTGTCTCGGGCTGAACGTATGGCTGCTCTTGAGCGCCGCATGGTGGCCAATGGCCTCTCAGTAGCAGGAAGGTCCAGGGCCAATCTGGGGCAGAAACGCTTAGGGCAGGCTGGTGTCACACATGTGGGACCAGTTCATATGAACGACTGCTCCACCACCAGTGGTTCAGAGTCCAGTGAGTCTGAGGTGGAGGCCAACAGGGGCAACTGCAGCAGCCCCCAGATGTTTGATAATCCAGTGGAGGCCAACCCCACTTCCCCTATACCCAGGAACAAGTTTTCCTTCGGCAGCCTCCAGCTGGACGAGGAGGCAGATGAGGACGGTTGCCATGTCTTCAGTGATGAGGATGGCGCACAGATTTTCAGCTGTTAGTGCACAGAGAGCTTCAAATCGTCTCCATGGGAGAGTTTAAGGGGTTTAGTTTGTGTCCAGATGGTGTTATAAAAGCAGTGTTATGTGGGTGACAGATTATTTCTGTCAGAGGACAACTCGAATCTCCACACTCATGTTCACAGTCGTCTTCTTAAGCACAGCACTACCAACTAAATGCACTTTCTGAGCCCAGCATCAGTCTCTCTTTCATTGGGAGGCGTTTCGCTTTTGCACAATTTCATGAAGGAAGGAGTCTGTTCAGGGTTTTCTTGTTTATTACAGCGAGGGAGTTTATCTTTCAGCCTCCGAGTTCTTTGATTGTATTACCACATCCCTGCAGAAATACACAAGTGCCATGTTAGGATTTATAGCTAGTGAATAGCTACTTATTAATAAAAACTACAGAGAATTACTGGCTCCGTTTTTAAACTTGAGAATGATCAAAAGAGAATTCATTGGTACAGTTGCGCTTTTTTCTCACGTTCTATGCATTCATAAGACGTTTAGAACAAAAGTCTACAACAGAGTGAGTCGTTGAATGCTTGGTTCAGTTTATGTCTCAGATGCCTTATGACGTTCGATAGGGAAATACACATATCATGTCATTGTTGTCCGTAGACATTTTTAATTCTTGATTGATTAAGGTGGTGAGAGTTTGTACAGTTTTCTGCATTACACACTTTGTACTCATTGTACGTCCATTGTGGAGTCCTAAAAGACACATGAATATGTTGTGGCAGTAATTGTTGACTTTGTAGGCACTTATTGGGAACAATCCTGTTTTGTGTGATTTATTGATGCTGCGGATGCTGCATCTGGCTCGTGATTGTTATGAGAGTAGTGAGTATTTGGTGTCAGAGTGGAAACTAATGAATATACTGCAAATGCCACTTTGAACATCTGATTGGTATTCAGTATTGTTTATGTTTACAGTACCTTCTGCCCTTTTCTGATTTGAAACAGAAACTTTCGCCTGTCACGTTTTATTCACAAAGGTGGTGGGAATCTGCAAGACATACCACAACAGGAGTAAACATAACCTCACAATATTTTTGTGAGTATTGTCTAATAGCGTTAGAAAGGCCAGCAGTGGCTTGGTCAGGCTGAGGTGAAAGGTAAATGTCTGTTGCAGTGATAGTTTAGCCACTCTACAACAGCTTATAGCTCTTATGCTCCCCACTTGACTCATGCTTGAGTATCTCTGGCAGCAATTTGTTATCAAGCTAAGTCCTCGAACAGATATGGTGTCCACAAAATCCACTAGTTTCCAAAGATTGCAATGTACCCAATCTTCTTAACAAAATGGCACTGCACTTTTATTTTCTTGGTCACTTTTTCAGTTTTCTTTTGCACTTCTGTCCTCATGTGCATCTGGGTTGTTTGAGGGTTCCTGTTCTTTCTTTTATTTCTTTTTTTTTTTGTCCGATGTAAGCACTTGTCTGTCAGCATGAAACTGTCATATCTTTTCTGTTTATTTTTCCCAGCTGTCGACTGCATGTAAACCTGTTCTGTCACTCACTATAGTCTGTGTGGTGGAAAGAGGCGAGATTACCAGTATCTGGGTTCCCTTCTCGGCAGTGATCCAGCTAACGGCTGATTATTCCAGAGCAGATAGAACGTCGGGTTAAGGATGACGGGAGGAGCTTTGGGAATATGCAGGAAAATAGAAGCAGATTTTAGTAACAGTGTATGTGTGAAAGGCAGTTTAAGGGCAACAACTCAAAGCGCGGAGTCTCCTGGCTCATCCATCACTGTCGGCTGCTTCTGCGGTGCTCCCAGACATTTTTAGCTACTTGACGTCAAGCAGCACATCCGTAGTGAGATTTTATGGGTTTACTTGGATCGATATCTATTCTTTATTAGTAAAGGTGCTTGGATTTCTAAATTATTTGATATTTCACAACTATCAAAGGCTCATTCCCAATTCTTCTGTTATTCAACATGGACATGACAACATTAGTAGTCTAAATGTTAAGGCACATACCACACACCACAGCTTCCCCCTTGGTTGCATCCCTTGTTTCCTGTCTGCCTTTCTACTATCATCTACCCAGTAAAGGCAGCAAAAAAAAGAAGCAAACAATACAAAAATGCAAAACACTGTCATGTCCATGTAGATTAAACAACAAATTGAGACAGAAGTGTGCAGGTATTTTTTCGTCTCATGCAGATTATTGTTACCCAACACCGGCAAAAAATTATCTGCTGTGTCATGTGCCTCCTGATTATTTATATTATTATTGGCAAAACTTTCAAAGCTGCATGACATATAGTAGATTAGATTATAGTAGTTTATTTGTGGGAGTCACTGGATCACTGCAGTGTGAGGGAACCCTCTCTGGTGCACGAAGGTCCTCCATAGACCTGGAATGACACTCTGTACAAAGACTAAGTCATTTGGAGCAGATAGAAAATACCTGTAAATTTGTACATTTTACTCCAAACCATCTAACACATGTTGGTTTGGCTGAAAGTCCCAGGTCTGTGGACGAGACTTGTGTGTGTGTGTGTGTGTGTGTGTGTGTGCGTGTGTTTTTCAACCACTGGTGTCCTTCAGGGTGTGTTTCCGATGCATGCTGCACTAAACCAGGACGGAGGCGTGTTGCACATCATGCTGTTCTGCCCTGGCTGCTCTCTGTACTGTTTGTCTGTAGTCAGTCACTTCACTGTAATTTCATAATTTAGTATCACAGACTGGAGAATGTGGTGTTAGAGCAGATTTTAAGACTAGTAAATAAGTAAAACAGCGTATTAATATACAGTATTTTTACAGCTCACTGTGTCACTATTACAAGTAAATTGATGTAAAACTGATTTGTATTCATGGACTGAATAATGTATGTTTCCCTATTACCAACTGACTTTTTCAGTGCAGCAATAACAAAATCATAACAAGGCTGTTTATCCAAAACCTTAACATTCATAAATATCTGTTTTATATTTAATAGTAGGTAAGGCCTAGAAGACTGCATGATTTCACTCTTCTTTTACTACACTTTCCCTTCTGTCTCTCATTCACTCACAGTGTCCCTCTACATGCTCACCTGGCTTTGACCTTTTTATGCTGCTTTTCTCAAAATTCATTTAACAATGTATATATGTTATTTTAGAGTCAATAAAGATGACCTTTATGAAGTGAGGTCTTCCGAATCTTCTTTTTGAGACCCCAGAATTTGGTGTCATAGTAGATACTAGTCTTTTCCCCTTCATTCTCCCTGTAGTTTTGTAGTGTTTGTTGGTGAATGTTTGTGTATATACTGTAGTTTCTCTCCGCTCTCAGTCTTGTAGACGGTGTGGTTTCCACTCCTTCCCTTCATAGAGTTTGTAGTAAATCCTTCCCAGAGTTGTGCTGGTGCGTTGAGCTAGTTGCAACCGCAAGTTGCACTGGTTTGTGTGCGTGTAATCACTGTTGTGTTTGTGTCGATACACCACAGGACAGCAGAGAGAGGTGGGCAAGTTGCAGCTAAAACATAGTAAGTAAGCTCAGTGAACATCGCCGGTGTAGATGACACTAAGTAAGCTATTCCTCTTGATCATCCTGCGGTATGTGTCTCAGCTCGCATATTGATTGAACAGAGACTGCCAGAGCTGTCTGGACTGTAAAGTGAGTCATGGCTGATATTTCACTTTCTGCAGGCAGATCCCCCTGCCAGACCTCATTATGTTTTCCTGTGTGGCTGAGGAAGACTCACATCTTGGGTGTTTTGCAAATACTTGCAATAGTTTGGTATAGCCTGCATAGTTTCCCAATGGGTGATGTTTTGCCATGTTGGCAAACATCATTGTGAATTGAATGCTGGAAAGTTTTAATTATTATCAAAATGTCACCAGAGTGTCTTTTCTGTAGAGCTGCTACTAAAGATTATTTTCATCACCAATTAAATGTTTAGTCTACAAAATGTCAGAAAATGGTGAAAAATGTCCACAATTATTTCTAGAGTCAAAGGTGAAATCTTCAAATGTCTTGTTTTGTCCGACCAACAGTCCAACAATGAAAGAAAGAAGCTGGAACCAGAAATAATTAAAAGATGATGTAAAGGATTATTTGATTTTCAAAATAGTTGCTGATTCATTTTCCCTCAATTATACAACTAATCATCACTTCATATGAATTCTCACAATGTGCCAAACTCAACCCATCTGAAGTAGGTGAATGCAAATGCTAAGAATATTTTTTTGCCCAGATCTGGTCTCCTGTTGTGTTTCTACGTATATTTGAATTGCTCACGTTTTTGTTTTCTCCCCTCACTTCGGTTGCTGGTTGGACCCGGAGCAGGCGTGGTGTCCAACAGCCCTCACCTGTCTGCGTCCTCTGGTCACTCCCACGGCATGGTCAATGGACAGAAGTCACTGGAGCTGTGCAGCCACAGTCCCGACGGCCGACAACCTTCCCCCCTCACCAGCCCGCTGCTCAACGACGCTGGCAGTGTTCGCACTGACGATGAAGACGAGGTCCGGAGGAAGGTTTGTGATTTAATTGGGCGCTTCTGTTTATAAAAACACAGTAATCACTCCAGTAAGTTGCTTTGTTGTTTCAGTGTTTTAGGGTTTTTGTAAATGTGTGCTTCAAAGCCACTGTCACATACTCAAAATAGCATTGGACCTAGATTACCTGTCCTAAATAATTCTCCACCGGGACTGAAGCTGAGTGTTTTCCTGCAAATCTACTTAGAAAAATAGGTTGAAACTGGCAATGAAACTGAACACGAGACGCTCTTGCTCACAGCCTCCTCTCTGTCGTGATGTGTCTTTGCAGAGGTTCCCAACAGATCGGGCCTACTTCATCGCCAAGGAGCTGCTGACCACAGAAAGGACGTATGTGAAGGACCTGGAGGTGGTGACTGTGGTAAGAAAAGCAGAGTCTGCTCTCGCCAACATGCTGCTCCGCTGTTTGTTTTCTCCTGCGCTGTCCTCTGGGGAGAAAACATTGATTATTCCGGTTAGCTGCTCCATTGCAGAGCGCCCGCCAAAACACAAGAGTCAGGCAGTGACACAGGGATATTTTGGCAGATGCGATTTCATTTTTTATTCATTCCCCACACTCGCGCTCTGAAATGCATTTATCTGTCTCACTCAAGGCTGTGAATACTAAACCGTGTTTGTGTTTAAAGAGATGGATGGATTTAACCGCATGTTCCCTTTTCATGTAACTCCCCATTTCAGTCCGTTCCTTTAGACTTCACCGGCACATGGACACCATTTCATTTGATAACATCTCAAAGGAAATGCAGCAGAAAGCAGGATATTAAACATGCAGCTCCTTCAACAGCAAACAAGAAGCATGTTCTTACTGAGTCTGGACTGAATCGCCATCACTCGCCATCAAACGCATCACTCCTTTTCACTGGAGTTTTTTAAAGGCTGCAGCTTTTCTCATCTTGTCATTTTCAGAGGAGCCTTTCACACATCTCTTAAATATTTGGGTTGGCTGCTGTCCTCGTTCTTTTCTCAGCTGTGTGTGTGTGTGTGTGTGTGTGTGTGTGTGTGTGTGTGTGTGTGTGTCGTCTCTCTTCCCGTGCACTGGTTGGTGCTGGTGTTTGGGGTGAAGTCATCTGAACAACAGCTGGCGCTTCTTCTCAAGCCCTCCTAACACTCACTTTTCCTAAGACTCACTTCCCTTTCCCACCACGTCAGCGAAATAAAGCTATTTTCTGTCCGCTGTGGCCAAACAAGCGATGTTTGACTTCAATCTGACTGAATGGAACGATATAGTGTTCAGAATGATTGGCTATTGATTCCTTCATTCATCCACAGGCAATTAAAGGATTCAAGAGACGTCACAAGACTGAAAGCAACAGCAGAAACACAGATGAAGGTCTTTTTGTATCCTGGGAAAATCTGCATTAACACAGCATTGATCAATGCCACTCCTCTCACTGAACAAGCTCTTTACAAGCTTGAGACCAGAAAATCAGGACTTGAGTCACCTGATGTCATGGAGGGATAACCATTCCACTGCAGTTTAATACTTGATTTGGCCACTTTTACAGTTTTCATACCCGTTACCTCCAAGCTTCGTAGCTTCGTTACATGGTTGTTTTAGCTGTTGTGAACCAGAAAATGATCTTCAACCTCTGGAAAATACTTCTGGTATTGCTCTTGGCAGTTGTGGTGTCCCATTTTCCTCTCAAAGTAATCATAGATGCAATGATTTCGTCTCTGATGCTTGAGAGATATTTTGGTAAATATGTGTAAGGTTATATTTTCCTTTTTGGGTTTTGCCTTCTTTTAGATAGCCGTAGATAAGAGATGACAGGAGATGAGGAATGACAGAATCTAACAAAGGTCCCCTGCTGTACGCAAAGTAGGGATGCCATGGAAACCCCAGACCACCAGAGTCCCCCCCCCTCCACTTACAAATGTGTTTTGCTTATCATTACTTCACATGAATGTTTGACCCTCAGTGTGCAGAGTTTGACACTAGGAGGCTGTTTTCACATTCATCCGCACAAGTTTCTCTGTTCTCACCTTAAATCTAGAAGTGCATGCATGACCATTATTTTGTGACATCAGAACTACTTTAACAGCCAATCATAGTCCAGTATGCAATTTAACCAAATGTGGCAACTTGAAGCCTCCTATGCACATACACCGAGAATTGACATCAGGCACAGTAGTAGTGAAACATGAAGAAACTTCTTTTTTGAGGCGAAACCATCAGATACAAATTATTATTCACAGCAGAGTGTTTTTATATGTCTTTGTCACCATGTCTGTCTGTAAACCAGTATAGTATGTTTTCAGTGCTTGAATTTTGCATTGCATGTGTGTATTTGTGATGTCAGTCTTTCCAGAGTGCTATAGGACAAGATGAGGCGACTCCAGACTCTCTGAAGAACACCGTCTTCTCCACCTTCGAGCCTCTGCACGAGTTCCACACAGGTTTTCTCAGGGAGGTGGAGCAGAGGCTGGCCCTGTGGTGAGGCTCATCTCACTTCCACACTCGCTCTGAAAAGACCCTGCAGGGTCCAGAACATGTCCAGTGATGTGGCAGTTTTGGTTTTAGTCCAATTTATCACAACTTCTTATCACAACCCCCTATTTAATGAGTTTTATTGGCATTTAGTCTGAGAGGTGACCCAGTCCCTATAGATGACCCAAGGAACTATTGTCTCCATGGCAACAGTAGTGCTGCAGCACAGCCTTTTCTTGCCTGTGGGTTTCTGCTGTCTGATCTCCTTAATGATGTTGTGCTTTATCTAACACACACACACACACACACACACACATAGACATGCAGACAGTGATGCATAAAGCCTGTCAGCCTGTTAGAATTAACGGCCATTAACTGCAGATCATAAAGCATTTTTATTTCAAAGCCCATTTTGGCGAGTCATCGTTAGTACTCCAAATTAAAGCTGAAAGTGGTATTATAGTCAACTCTGCTGATAAGAACCACACTCAAATGTGTATGCAAATGATCTAGCACTACATGTCTCTTTTATAGCTTTGCATATTCAAATATCATAGTAGAGATGCACTTTGTGTCATTGTGACCCTGATAAGAGAGCTGTCTCTTGTAGATTAGGAAGGATGTGTTTTACAGACTGGATATGTTTCCCTAAAGCTGTACCAAATTAATAAGTATTCTGAATGGGTCCAGTAATGGCAGCCCATTACTCCTGCACCCTGTGTCATGCAAGTCATGCTCGAGGGAGACACCTGCTGGTGGATCTCTTTCTCAAAGTGTAAAGAGCCCTGTTTAACTTCATTGGAATTTTTCTTGTGAAGTTCATCTGAATAATCAATGAGTGTTAAGTGCTTTTTTAGTGTTAAGTAGCTTAGTCAATTAATTAACTGTCTGCCATGGCTCCATAATATTTTAGAGATAAAAACTTGCTGATGTCTATCTGTTTTAGGGAAGGACGCTCCAACGCTCACATAAAAGGAGACTACCAGCGCATTGGAGATGTCATGCTGAAGAACCTTCAAGGCTTGAAGGTGAGGCACCGCTCTGTGTCAAACTCTTACATATCTTTAATTACAGTAATTAATTAATACTCATTTATGTACTCCAACTTTGTCTGTAGCCCCTAACAGCAAACCTGCATAAGCAGTCTGAAGTCCTGTTGGAGCTGGAGAAGGCATGCAGGTCGTTCCGCAGGCTGGAGGGTCTCTGCAGGGACTTTGAGCTGCAGAAGGTCTGCTACGTCCCCCTCAATGTCTTCATTCTGCGGCCTCTGCACCGCCTCAGTCACTACAAGCAGATCCTGGAGCGCCTGTGCAAACACTACCCAGCGACTCACGTGGATTTCAGGGACTGCAGAGGTACTGCTCTCAGGCCATTGTTTTTAGAGGCCCATCTAGGTCTTCTGGTGTTAATAATCTATATGTCCATTAATATATATATCTCGGTTGGTCTGTAGCTGCTCTGGCAGATGTGTCTGAGGTGGTGGAGCAGCTCCAGGGAAGCCTAATCAAGATGGAGAACTTCCAGAAGCTGCTGGAGCTGAAGAAGGATTTGATCGGCGTTGACAATCTTGTTGTTCCCGGTCGGGTGAGTTTAAAGCTTGAAAGATTGGACTGGCAAAGTTCTCCATCTGACTTCCAGACATCTACTGACTGCCAGTATAGTATTTAATACATGATGCATGTTTTTTATTTGTTTCCTTTTTCTCAGGAGTTCATCAGGTTAGGCTGCCTCAGCAAACTGTCTGGAAAAGGCCTACAGCAACGAATGTTTTTCCTGGTAACACCCACTTTCTGAGATTAGGTCATATCACTCATCAAATTATTAAATTGAGTGATCTCAGGGGAACAATAATCTAAAGCTTTTATCCTTTCCAGCTATACATTACTCAGATGGTGTTGACAGATGACGTGCAACTACAAAAGTTATTTTTTGGGAAAAATACCACGTTTGATAGTCTTATGGCATGCAAGTGTTTTACACGTGTGTTTGGTTTTGTTGAAAATACGACTTTGATAAACAAGGCTTTAAAACATTTATTAGTGTGTGTGTGTGTATAGTGGAGCCTTGGGCTTATTTATATTCAGGTCTCCTGATTATTAACATTTCTCTGCAACTATGTTCAAGTTTATAATTTCTCAGTCATTATGACAAGCTGTTTGTGCTTCCTTAGAATTATTTATTGCATTATATACATTTAGTTCAGTAATTCAAACAAAAAACAGACTTAATGGCATTTGGTTTGATGGATTTGTCCCTCTCTCTCTCCCCGCCTCGCTGGCTATAGTTCAACGACGTCATTTTGTACACGAGTCGAGGGATGACGGCGACCAATCAGTTCAAAGTGCACGGGCAGCTGCCGCTCCACGGCATGACAGTAAGTCCTGTGTCTCTCAGTAGAACATAAAGTGCTTCAAATGGCTGTCACCAGTTTGTCATTACTGCAAATAAGCCGCCTCAAACAGCTGAACTACAGCTCTTTCAACGTCTGCCCCCACACACACCGTCACGCACACACACTTTCAGGAGAACCACACACGTCCTTCTCCCTCACTTCCTTTTCATCATCCCTCCTGCTGTCTCTCCCTTTCTGTCTATTTTGGTCCTTGCTGTCCTAGATTCTGCTGCTCTCTAATGTTTTTTCTGTGTCTCTGTGTTCTTCTTCCAGATCAGAGAGAGTGAGGATGAGTGGGGTGTGCCTCACGCCTTCACATTGGTCGGACAGCAGCAGTCGGTGGTGGTGGCAGCAAGGTAAGACGCCATGTAACCTGGACCTAAAATTAACCCAAAGTGGCTGCGTGTGCTTCTTTTCTTCTGGAGTGGATTTTGGTGCGGCGACATTTGAGAATCATGAACTCTCGTCAGATGCAGTTCTCACAAATAATCTCAAACTTGTAGAAAAACAAATACATATGGGGGGGGTCCAAATCGTGTTTCTGTCACCCTCACTTTATAGTTTCAGTTTAGCCCTGGGCTGTGCCTCTCAGGCTACATAGAGTCTACTAAGAATATTAATAAAAAGAAAATTGATACATATGTAAATGCAAGAACTAGGAGTCACATATTTTCTTTGTTGTCTGTTTATTTGTTTTTTTGCGCCCTCAGTTTTTAGCATTTCCCCTTTTTTCACTCCAGTTCAGATCCAGTTTCCATGAATGAGCAGATGGAGGCTTAGTGTCCTTTTAAGGAGAAATTTGGCAGGACACCTGGACTAACATGGATCCAACTTGTGACATTCTTGTTAACTGAACTATGTCTAACCACCGGGCCGTCCTGCTGTGACTAACGATGGGACACGCTGAGCACTTCATCCATTTGTATGTTTTTCACTCTAGTTCGCTAACAGAGATGGAGAAGTGGATGGAGGACATAAAGACGGCGATAGAGATGGCAAAAACCAGCAACGGGCCTTCATCTGACCTTCTGACCAGCAGTCTTACAGACAACAGTAAGTTACGACATAAACACACAGTTGAGTATAAAATGTATACTTCAGTTTGAAGGTGAGAAATAAACAGTGGATTTACAATAACTGACAAAAAATACTAACATTTTGAGTAAAAACCCCACGACTGATATCCCAGCTACACGAGACTACCTTTTATTTGTGAATGATCTGACGTTGTCTGTGTTTTAGCCCCCTCCTCCCCTCACCACCCTGCTCATTATCTAGCAGTTAACAACCTCCTGACTTTCCCAGAATGCCCTGAGGACTCCTCGGTGGAGGTGGAGTCTGAAGACGACATAACAGCATCGCACACTGCACTGGAGAGGCCCGCACCTCACCGTGGTAACACCATGGTGCACGTGTGCTGGCACAGGAACACCAGTGTGTCCACGGTGGACTTTAGCATAGCTGTGGAGGTACCGGCCTCAGACCTGCCCCTCCCCTCCTGCCTTACTGTTTTCTTTCTCTGTGTCCGAGTGTGTGCTGTACCTTGATTCACTTTGATTATCTCCCAGTGGGAACAGTATCCTCCTGTGCTGCACGCCATCATTTTAACGATTTCTTACGATGCTGAAGAACATTCTTGAAATGATTTTAAGGCTCATTATTTTCATCATTTATACTGTAATACTTTACAATTAAAATATTTATGATTATATTATGTAATAAGATATGGTTAAAATTATTAGATTATTATAGATTATAAAACAAATAATAGAATAGTGGAAAATGCATTTTATGAATGCCATTTGTAATGCAAGCACTTAATCTTTTTCTATCAGGAAAAAAGATCATAGATGATCAGTAGCTCACATTTTCTCCCCATTTTCCTTTTTATCATCAGTAACTGTAAGAATTGCAAGAGGAGTTTGTTTGCTCCAGCAGCAGGAAATTTACAACTCTTGGATTCGCAGGAACATAAAATTTAGGTGAAAATTTATTTAAAGGCTCCAAGTGGAGTTTTCTTGTAACAAAGTTATGTCTACATTCAGTGAGGTCTAACAAGTGCATTTCCTTCCTTTATAAAAGCAAAGTCGATATTTAAACCTGCACTAACTGATTTCTTTGCTGACTTGGGGGCAGCGGAAACAAGTGAACACAACATTGACGAACAAACGAACTTGTTAGCAAACAGTAGTTTATTTACACATCTAGCAGTCAGAGAGCAACATTATCATTCATTTGGAGTCGTGTTTGTACCTGACGAATTTCAGTCCAGTATTCACTCTCTTTTAGCTCTGTTTTTGGTCTTTACCGCCTCCAGCTGTCGATTCGCGGGATAATGTGAAACCAATAGAAGGATACAAATCGTGGCGCCTGTATGCTCGCAGGCATGCATGTGCATGCTGGTACGCCTGCACAATAAGAAACAAAAACGATGACCCACTTGTAAAAACAGCACTTATAATGGACAAAAACTCAACATGGTACCTTTTAAACTGATCTGTTAAAAAAAATCCAGGAATTTTTCTACACCAACTGCTGAAAACTGAAAATGATGAGCCTTAGGGATTTTGCAGGAATATTGTTTGAACTATTTTTATATCAGATAAATGTTTACCTTTAGTCATTGTATGTTAAAGCTCTTTTTTTTTTGCAGCCTCAGTGAGGATACTGTTCCTTCACTCTTTTGGCTAACAGTAGCCTGCGTGACGTCTTTATCTAAACTCAAAAACTGTGGCTTTCCTTTGTGGTTCTGTCCTTTCTCTCCTCCCCTGGCACTTGAAATCTCTGATCGTCTATAGAGAGAGAGCAGTGCGTAGATGTGCTAAACGTCCTCATCTCACTCTAACAGAACGGATCCTGTATCGGGATGTAGCCTCTCCACAACCCATCTGTGCTCTGATCTAGTTCTGCTCTTCCTCTGTAGTTGTAACAACGTCCTCTTCACAGCTTTGCCTGGACACACTGCCAGCCTTCGTGTTTATCCCTGCCACCGCATGCCTGTGTTTCACCAACTCAGTCTCTGTGTTTCTGTCCTTCCCTCCCTGTCTGTTTTTTTTTCTCTCTCTGTCTCTCTCTCTCTTTTCCCCATGCGTCTGTGCGTTCCTCCGTGGTAGAGGACCCTAGTCCAGTCAGTGAGAATAAGGCCCCCCTGGTGGGGCCCCCCAGTGGCCAGGGACCAGTGCCTCTGTCTGTTATCTGCTGGTACCGTGTTCAGAGCCTCTCCTTTAGTGAATCCTGCAGGAGTCTAGAGGTAAAGGAGCCAGGCAGACAGGAGAGGCCCTGTATATGTGTTTACCTGAACTGCACCGTAGGAAGAGAAGTGCTTTGTAGACAAAACTATGGAAAAGATCATGTTGCACGTTTTTTTTATTTACTTAATAATGAGTAAATGATAATAATTACAGTGCTTAGCAGCAGTAGGTTTACAGTTTACAAAAGAAGCACATTTCAAAGAATAAGGCCAGTCATATTCTATATTTTTGTTATTGTCAACAAATGCTATGAAATGACCAAGACCAACAATGTGTTAGTTTGTTTCTCAACACTTTCTCACTTCCCTACTTTGTCTATGGCACTTGGCCCATTTGATCCTACTGAAGACGTACATCTTTAAAATCAGGTTACAAATATATGCTTAAGTAATTTCCTGAAACAGCTGGGCACTGTGGTTTTTAGCAAATGTTTCTCAAACAGGAGTAAAAGGTGTCTTTGTGGGGGACTATTTTCAGCTGTGGATTAATACATATTTGGTTCTCTAGTGGTTATTTACATCAGCAGGACTCAAAATAAACTACAGTGCCCATGTTCATCATATTGAAGGAACATGCCACTCAGTGCAACAGTGTGACTCACTGATGTGTTTTTAATAGTTTTTGGACAACAATGGTGCTCTGTGGCACATAGGAATAAGATGTATCAGGCTTTGGATACACAGACAACACTTCAGTTCGCTGTTGGTTTGGGGCTTTTCATGGGTATTTGTTAACAATTAGAAAAATCTTGTACATCACCAGAAATAGTCAAAACTCTTAAGTACTGTACGCTGCTAGTGGTCTTATAATGTGTATGATATTATATAGTTTTCGATTTCCAACTTGTTTTTTGTCTTTATAGAATCAGCTGTCAGGAAACTTACTGAGGAAGTTCAAGAACAGCAACGGCTGGCAGAAGCTCTGGGTGGTCTTCACCAACTTCAGCCTGTTTTTCTATAAGTCTCACCAGGTGATGAACATTTACTCTCAACTCTGTTTGTCCAGTGAACGCATCGCAGCCTCTCACACAGTCGTTCCCATCCTCACTGTGCACCAGTCAGAGTGTTTACCCTCCTCTGGGCTTAAAAGCATCACATCTCTGTGTGGAATGTCAAATCTTTGTGCCATAAAAGAGGTTTACAGGCTTTCCCATGCAGTTTCTCACCTCACTTCTTTCCCCACAATATTTCTGTTTGCTGTCTTTGGCTATTTAGATAGTGTGAGTTTTAAATGTTACAATTATGCTACATTATGTACTTCTACTCCACTTTTTACTACATGTATGTGACAGCTGTAGTTAGTGGTTACTTTACAGATTAAGATTTGACTTCAAATAACATAACAAGTTTAGAAATCACAATGCGATTTTAAAGATTAAACCAGTGGTTCCTAACCTGTTGGGCTTGTGACCCCCTCACAATAAAGCAGTGTCTAGTTGTTGCCTGCTCCTTCGCGTGGAGGATATTCCAAAAGGTGAAACCAGATTAGTGAAGCAAACTTTTGGGTTTTTTTCTTTCCTCTCCCATGAATCAGTTTTATCCTGTCACCTTTAGGAGGCCCGACCCTCAGGTTTGGAACCACTGGACTAAACTAGTTGCCTGTATATAAAGTAGTTAAAACTAGCTCCACCTCTACCATGTATATAATAATATATCCGACACAGGGGCCAATTTTCACTTTTGATACTTCAAGGACATTGCGGATAATACTTAAGTAGAGTTTTAAATGCAGGACTTTTACTTGTTATTGAGTATTTTGTGGTTTTACATTGTGGTTTTGTCACTTTTACTTAAGTAAAGGATGTGAGTACTTCTTCTACTGCTGGATATGTTGCATAGTTTTCTGCTGTACTATTTTGTTTGTCCGTTTTTTTGTTTTTCCTTTTTCCCAAATAGTTTATGTAATTATTTACAGACTGAATCAATTTTAATTCAATGTGAATGTTTTCCTCAGGATGATTATCCACTGGCCAGCCTTCCTCTGCTGGGCTACTCAGTCACCATCCCCTCAGAGTCTGAAAACATCCACAAGGACTACGTCTTCAAACTGCATTTCAAGTCCCATGTCTACTATTTCCGATCGGAGAGCGAATACACTTTTGAGAGGTAAACGTCTAGATGCACATTTACTAAATGGATTTGCAGTTTTGTTGAGTCCTGGGTGTCAGGGGACTGATTAAAAAAGCTTTCTCTGCCCGCAGGTGGATGGAGGTCATCCGCAGTGCCACGGTCCCCTCTGCTGGCACTCGTGTCCTGAACAGCAAAGAGTCCCATCCTCACTGAGTTGGCTCACCTTGTTTCCCAAGCACTGTCTCCCTCGGGTGGCGCTTGCCCCTCCTGTCCCCCTGAGACTCTTTGCTTTTTCTTCTCTACACATATCTGGGACATCTTGTACATGTGTCCATGCACATTTGGTGCTTTTTAATGCTTCAATGGTGACATGTCCGCTGGTTTAGACTGCATCAGAGACTGCATTTTTTGGCATTTTTACTCTCAACTCTGAAACCTCTTTTTAAGGATGTCATTTTATACTGTTTTCTAATGGTCTGAACCACTTCCTATCTTTCTGGTTTTACATTTGATCATTGGTTGTTTTTACAGCAGGAACATGTCGATATAGATACTCAGCATTCTTTCTTAGATGGTTAAACTATCACTGCATTGTCATACCGTTTTTGTCTACTTTCGTCATTTTATTGAAAACTGCTGCTTTGAAAAATGCCCTGCAACTTCAGTGCCAAACTGGTTTATATCAATGTCCTGGACTTTTTAATGCTATTTTGTTACATTAGGGACGAGGAGTGTCTCCTGTACTGTATACCATGAAATTTTAAATCATGTAAAACAGGCCACCCTTTAAACAGTCAAAGCTCTGTTCACACCTGGCCCAGCACAATGTGTTCTTGTTAAAAAAAAAAAGAAAGAAAAAAAGGTGATGAAAATATGAAATTATTTTGTTGTATTGTTGACATAACCCTAGGGTTAGCCATGGGTAGCTGCCATCACAGATTAATGCCATTTCAAGTAAATATTCTATTTGCTGATCTTTGTTGTATGAATACGTCTCAGACTGTTTTGCTTTTTTTTTTAAAGTTCCCCTTCAGCTGTATGAGAAAAATGTGAGACATGTTCATAATCGTTGTATTATGACAGTGAGTGTAATTGAAAGCTTGAAAGATTATGTGTGAAACAAAATAGAAACTTTCAGTTCCAAGCGCCGCTGCCCTCACTGAACTAGGCTGCCTCCTGTATACAGAAACCAGATCTTTTTATGGGTCTAAATGAACGGAAATATGCATTTGACAGGGTTTTGCAGTGAAGCAAATGAAATGGAAAAACCTCAGTTCTGCTCAGAATTGCTGCGTTTTTTTCCCCAACACAACAGAGAGCTCTTTGGAAATGAAAGCAATAAAAAAACAACTTATTCAAACTTAGATTTGTGTCCCTTGTGGTTTTTTTGTAAGCCCAAGAGGCAGCAGTGATGTTTTCACTAGGGAATATACTGTATGCTCAGTGCATGTACTGTGTGTTTCCCGCTGTGACCTACAGATGGCATTAGTGATCAAGACGTTTGGTTCAGTCAAGCCATAACCACAGTGTCTGTAACAATAGAAAGCAATGCTCCAAAGCCTTGTTTCGTTCTGCACAGTGAGTGTAATCTTGCCAAAATGTGAAATCATGTCATTTATACATTTTTATAAATCTGCATTTAGCTCTTTAAGACAACAGGAAGACCAGTGCCTGTACCAGCATGCAAAAACAATTTAACATTATGATATCATCTTACTTAAATCTGACCTAATTACAGAGATAATAGCAAAGTGTGTAGTCGACACTGCATGTGTGTACACTTATGTATTTGTCTGTCTCATTTTAGACAGTCTGAAAGTCATATTCACCCTCTATTAGCTGACAAAGATGGAGAGAAATATTAAAATATGTGTATGAAAAATCAAAACAGAGGCTCTGCATCTGCTCAGTAAAATGTTCTGACTCCAAAGAGATCTGAGTGTGCAGAGATGTATTCAGCTAATTGGAGCTCATTTTGAAAAAAAAACTGACCTTGTCTTAAATAGTCCCTCTTCTCCGTACAACACCAAAGAACTCAATTAAAATTTAAATCAAACTCATTAAAGTTGTAATAATTAATAGATTATTTTTCCTCTGGTATCAGAAGGTTATATCATTTAGCATTAAAGTTTTGGTTTAAAGAACAGTATATATACTATAAATATAATAAATATGTTTGTGTATATTATTATTAATATTAACCCACTTTTATCTGGTTGTTCTGTGAGAGTGAGCTCTAGTGTGGTTTAAAGACATGTTTATTCAGATGCCAAGAGGAACAAAGGTAGTAAGGCTTTAGAAACATGGTCTCCACAGTTGTGATTCTCGTGGTAATAACAGGAAAACATTGATTCATACTGTAACTGCTCGCTGTCCAAAGTCCAGGCCCAGCGGCGCACACTCAGCCAGGAGTGGGCAGGCCTTTAAGCCGGTGAGGGGCGGAGTGCGCCGAGGAGGCAACCAGATTATACACCTCCCGTCTGGCGCCGGACGGCCAATGAGACACTTCTCAACAGGATACTTTATTATGACAACAATACATACGATGGAAGAAGGCAGAGCGCCGGGATAATGCAGCACGCGCTGACTTTTCAAAGCGACAAGTATGAGATCGAGATGTGGGAGTGAACCAGCAGCCTCACCACAACATGAGCCAGCTTCAAACTCGTGGTGCGCACTAGCAGGGATCGGAGAGACGGATAAACCCGGGGGATGGTTCTCCTCTAAACTTCGCTGACATAACTTGTGGATTGAACGGTCATTGATGCAAAGTGGTGGCGCGGCGATGGCTACTCCAACGCATCCGGAGACCAGGAGGTTTACGCGGGGTCTGGGTAAACCTGGCACGGCGGCCGAACTCAGGCAAAGTGTGTCTGAGGTGGTGAGGACGTCCGTGCTGATTGTAAGTACACACCTAAACCCTCCCCCTCCTCCTCTTCCTCTTTAATACCACCTCGGTCGGTGTCGTCGTGTCTGTTTAAACCTCTGTGGACCTGGGAATCACCTGCTTTTACGCACAGTTTCAGCAAAAAGTCGGCTGACTTTGGATCGGCTGTGTGGGAGCACATGTGGGCTTTCTGGGTGAAAAAACAACATGTCGTATTATGTGTGCGTGAACCTGACCTACACATGTGAGACAGAGAGTGGGAGAGAGTGATTTGGAGTGAATGAATGAAGGTGTGTCTGTGACAGCACGATATAAAAAGCTGTCTTTTGCTTGTAGTTTATACACAACATTTAATGCCCTTGTGAGCGTTGATAAGTGGCCGCACAGATCTTGAAATCCTTGGCACCCAGCTGATCCAAAGTCAGCTGGGTGAGGAGCACGTGTGGGCTTTCTGGGTGGAAAAAATATGGAGTGAGTTGACCCTGACCTACAAGTGTGAGAAAGAGGGGGGGGTGAACCGGAGTGAATGAATGAGGTTGTGTTTGTGTGACAGAGAGATAAAGGGAGAGATTTAGTATAATTGTAGGTGGACTCTTGCATAATTGTTTGCATTTTAAAGTACATTAACTTCTTCTTGTGAGCTTTGTTGAAATGCCATGATGGAAAACTTTCTGGCTCACTTGTTACATTTATTCTAAGTGTCTTTTTTCCTGGAGAGTCTGTAAAGAATCAGTGCCTGGCCGAGGTGTTTTGTACTCGCTGTCAATGAGAGCATCACTTTCATAGGGATCCATAGGGATGACACAATACCTCCTTACAAGGTGAAAGCATGTGGCTTCAGTTTCATGCTCCAGACACATATAAAGTGTCCAGTGACAGTGACAAAATGCTGAAATTTGAACATCTGGGCGACGAGGACCCGCAGTACACCTCCTCAGTATCAGCTTTCCACAGCAGCTCGGGAGGAAAAAGGAGTCGGCCCTTTTGTTGTGTCCGAGTGTGTCGGGTGTTTGGTGCTCCTGCCTGATTGTTCCAGCTTTCCTGGAAGAAGTTGCTAGGTAACCGAAACGGAACACCGTCCAGGCTCTCTGTCAGGGAAATGGAATCCTGAGTCAGGATCCCAGACATCCAACCACACCTTCGTATTATTTATTCATTCTCACTCTGGTGCACTGCCAGAGACGCCTGAGGGAGGAGAGCAGAAAGGGACACAAGTATGCATGTTGGGAAATCAACACGTTCAAGGAGGACTGAACTAACTTGCAGAAACTCATGCATGGGTGTTTTTGTGTCAGCAGGCAGCCAGCTGTTCTTTTGTTGATAAACTTATTGCACTTGTGCATGGAGGGGGACCAGACTGGGACACATGTTAAATGAGTAAAATGTAGCTTTGGTTCTTGGCAATAATAAACTGTAGATTATTAATAGTTGCGTTGTTTAAATATTCTTATATGAAATAATACCAATGAATAGCTGCTATTTGTAACTTCGAATTCTGGACACAGACATGTAAAATGCCCCCCCATTCCCTTCTACATTGGAACAAGACATCCAGACTGACTCATTTAGTGTCTTTTGTTGTCTTTTTTTGGTCGTTTTGCGTCTCTTTATTGTCGCTTTGGGTCTCTTCGTAGTTGTTTGATTGACTTTTTAAGGAGAAATGTTAACAGTCACTTCATACAGAGGTTCTGGTCCAGTGGCCCTGAGTCTGTCCCCGGTAGGGACAGAAGGAAATCCTTCCATGATACTACTACAACAACCTGTCACCTTCTGGCTCTGGTAGGGTGGCAACCAAGTGAACGTATGGCTGTGTTGTTGAGTTCAAGTGTCTGCTGAAGCTTCTCAGTGGCACAAAGAATGCGACCGCACACAAGACGGCTGTCCACGCAGCTTGTAATGAATTCCTCCATGAAACATGTAAATACATCAGCAGGAATAGAGGGATCTGTTCCAGAGACATAAAGAGGGGATTGTAGCTGTTGTCACCCATTCTGATTGTTGTTTCAGCTTGAAACACATATTTTTCTGTCCTTTTGAACGCCCAGAAACACATTATTTACTTAATGTAGGTTATAACATAGAGTATAGTACATACATACTGTACCTACAGGTCACACAGCAGTGACTCAACTCTGTTTTGGAGTCAAGTGCACGGGGCTGCTCTCTTCCTTTCCCAACAATTTGTGTGCATTTTAGTGAAGGCACACACTGGCCAGAGCCTCTTTGTTTATTGTTGGAGTGGAGAGCAGAGAGACTCATAATAGGCCAGAGCCCTCAGCTGAGCCATCCCTCTGTTTCTCTACACTTTAGGCATGCTGAGAACACTATTAGCTCCATGATGGCTGTCATCAGCTTTGAATTTGTAGCGCTGGTGATGCACTTGGATACAACACAGGATGCTGCCTTTCCAAGAGTTTTCTTTTTAACTGTCTGCAGCTCGCAACAGCATGTAAATGTCATTAATGTACCGGCTGATGGGTATATAACAAATCAATAGCAGTTGGAAATGTTTAGTTAGTGTATACAGTGTATGGAGCAGCTTGGGGGCAGTTGTGTAATTGTAATCAATAGTCCTAACTGCCTGCCACCTAATGGTGATATACTCAGATCCTCAGTGCTCCTGCTATGCGCCTCACCCGAGGGAGTTGTAGTACGCCAGATGGGTGTCATTATGTAGGAGTGATGCCATTAGCCGCCCATGGCCAGCACACACACACACTGTGACTCACTGTGCAACCAGAGGGGAAAGTGGAGGTTTCATGTGTGCTGCGAAAAAGAACATAAAAATATTGACAACATGGACAACATCAACAGAGCACACATGTTGCTGCTTAGCCTCGTTGTTCGGCATTAAACATTGTGGAAAAAGTCTTATTTACAAGCTAAATTGCAAATTCTCTGCGCCTTGAGGGTGTTTGTGATCGTCAAAATGGCTGATGGACAATTTTGATGCTTTAATCTGTTTGGCAAGTGGACAGCATTTCCTGTTTTGTGGTTTCACCCAATTAAACCTAGATTCTACATCAACAAGCAGAGGTCATTCATCCTCGCTTGATGCATATAATCGTCCCATTTCCCTTTTCTTTCAGTCCCTATTCCCTCATCATACCTGTGCCGCTTCTTCCCTTGTCACATGACTTGGGCTGCGATTGAATAGTCCTTTTTTGCTTAGGAAGATTCCTAACTGAGTGAAAGTGACCACCATGATAAGAGCTAACAAATGCTAAGAAAAGGTGCTTCAATGCTTCCTTTCATATCTCCCTTAGCATTGGGTACACTGGACCATCCTTCACGAAAGGAAAGGAGATAATGCCGTCCCACAATTCCTTCCGGCTGCAACATTTAAAGCAAAGCCCTCATTTTTTTCACAATTGTAGCCTGTGTTTGCTCAAATCAAACATTGCCAGTAATGAGCTCCTGCTGCAATGCATAGAAGATGCAGTGCCACATTTGGTGAGGTCACTGCACAAACTGTGGCCTCTCCTTCAGCTTCAAAATGATAAAACACAACACTACTACTTTCATCAGCCCTCTCGATCTAATCGCCCACAACTGCACCACAACTCTGTTTTTTTTTTGCTTCTTCAAAGTTTTGTAAATTTTCCCTAGATGGTGGGAATTCCAGGAATACCTCAGGTAGGTGTGTACCTTGCGTATTGTTCAGGAAGTGTCTCAGGGAATTTTTTTTTTTTCAACTTCTAGTTTTGACAGAACATGTTCTTTCTTTGATTGTTCACAGAGTTAAAGTCATGCCCTGTCATGTAGTGAAGCCGGATTTGTTAGTCATCATGACACTAACCAAATATGTGCTAAATGGATTCCCAGATTCACCTTGTAGAACTGAGATTAGGCAAGTGAGTACGATTTATCCAAGGTCTACCAAACCTGCAAGAAAAGAAGGCAAATTCTATGCTGCGTCTTGTGTGTTTGGAGCAGGCACTGCAGGACCAAGCTAGTCAGAAGATTACAACGGCTGTCAGTGTTGTGTGAGGCCTAAGCAGCTTGACCTCCCTCTGTATTCTGCTGTCGGTCTATCTGTCACTATAAGGCTTGATGGTATCAGACCAAAAGGGTGCATAAGCTGCCTTTGTTACTGTGATGGTAAATGGTATTCTACAAGAACAAACCCAGGGGGGTGGAGATGGGAGAGCAGATGAGTTCTCTGAATGGGTCAATAATACATGAGGCTGCTCTAGTAACCAATGTACCCATTAAGAGACACTCTCTCTCTTAGTCCTATGCTGTGAATTAGAAAAGCCCAAAACTTTCATACCATTTGCTACAAAATTCTACAAAACACGTCAAACCTTCCACCACTGTGTGTCTTCAGCATGTATATATCATGGAGCCCCGCGCTACCTCACAGTTCATAACATTAAATAATAAAGTCATGATGATAATGTCACATAACAGCCAACAGCCTTCATAAGTTTGTCAAACTTGTTTCACACATTTGTCTAGTATTCCTGAATAATGAGCCATATGCTCTCAGTTTCCAGTTTATTAGACACTCCCCGCTAAAACTAATGAAGTCCTGTAATAAATCCTGCCTTCATGAAGGTTATAATGTTCAGTTTTTTGTTGAAACTGTTTCAGAGAGTTCAACTTTATGATCATTTTAAATGCTGTTGAATTGTATTACTGACAGGTAAACTATATAACAGCTGACAGGCGGATGGGGTAGCCTGGCTACCGTCCCCCTTGGCATCTAAAGACACTTGACACGAGAGGCAAAAGCAAATAAGGTCTGCTGCTTATCCACCTGTCGGCTGTTGTATAGATTAGTAATCATGCACTGTTGTCTCTCAACGTTTGCAAGTTAATTCTCTGAGTGTCTAAAGGCAACTTACAGTAACTGGAATGGAAACCTTTAAACTCCACAAGACCCAGATATAAGCAGTGATGCATGGCCTGTGGAGCGAAAGGCTTCAAGGAATAGTGAGAAATAAAAACACCCATCAAACTCACTATAAAATTTGTCTGCATGGGCTTGGGCATGGCTTTTGGCAGTTGTGGTTATAATCTAAACCAGATTTGCCACTCAGGGCTCTTGCAGTTGGAGTGGGAAGTTTGAGAGAATTCCTTAACTGAGCGCATGAAGGTCGAGATAAAATAGAGCACTTTGTCAAAAAGTGAAAGGATTTCCTTCATCCAGCCCTGACCCACCCTGGTAAGTTATATCACATCAATACTGCAATACTGCAGTAGCAAAGCCAACTCAAATGATCCGATGGCCAGACAGACAGAATTTGAAAAAGAAAACTGACATATCATGGACATGAATTCTTTGGGACAGCTGATAGTCAGCCTCCATCATTGTGCCAAAGTGTATTTTTTAAGTGATAATGTGAGAAATGAGGAAGTATTTAACTACTTTTTTCCCCATCCAAAATCTGTGTACTATGTGATGCACAACCCATTGATTTTTGGTGCAGTGGTTGCACCCGGATCCATGTCCATGTACCACTTTCGTGGTTGTTATGTAATTGTCTCATTTTATATCGGCATTTCCAGATGCAGCTATGCTTGGGTAGCGGTATAGACGAGTGTCAGAGTTGTTGCACAGTCTAAAGCTCATTGCCACCATGAGCTAAGTCTCCAAAATATTTCCATCCTGTCTGCCTGCCTGAACAGGAAGTGCCCATGACTTCCTGTCCTTCATCTTCTTGTGGGAGAGCAGAGGCCTGTCTTTTCCTAGATAGAGCAGGTTTCCTGTGGCTGTATTTGGGTTGACCAGAAGTTTTAGGCTGGGCTCGCTGTTAAACCGCCCACTCTGTCTGAGTGTTCTGCCTGATAGAGCAGATATGTTTTGGAGCACAGAAGAGGTTACCATAACAGAGAGGCAGCCCGCAGAAGAGCCTGGCCAGTGGGTGTTTTCCTGTTAGCAAGTGCAACACGCTCTGGGACTTGTTTTACACTCACCTCCTCAGAGTATATACATTCCTTTAATTCAACAGGGCACCAGTGTTCATAATTCTTAAGGCAATGATGAGGATATTGTTTTGAACATTTTTTCCAGTCAAGGCTTGTTGCTGAGGTGAAGTTTGTTTTGAAGGCTGGAATACTACCTCTGCGACTCTGACAGTTTGTTTGGTTTCTGCACTCTCTTATCCATCCAAAAGGAGGAGAGTGTGGAAGAATAGAGCCTCTGGGTGGTCGCTGTTATAGACGCCTCCCTCCACACATTTACAGCACATCAATCTGAATCAACCTTCCTCTCACATCTCAATGTTGAGGCATACATCCTGTGATGGAGCCATGACTGCAGCACATTATCATCAACAGCTCAGCAATCAAGTGGAGTATTGCTTTGCCTCCATCCTCGAAGGCCATTAAGGTTGCTATTTTTGAGTCAGCAGGGCACACACACCTACAGTAAGTGCAGCTGTGGAGGACGTACTGAGTCACAATTCCTGTAGCCTTCTTTTTCCTCTGTGATTGTTATGCGGTTAATCCATTTTGACTTCCTCTGTAAACTGATAACAACTCTGGCATCATCGTCTATGATCCAATAAAGAACTAGATTTGAATGAGTGAAATGGAGATTGCCTTTTACGGGTTGCACAAAAGATTTATCCTGGGTATCTTCATGCAGACTGTAAAATCCAGCAGAAAAGGAGTCTTTGTCTTGATGTGCTCCAGTTTTTAGCCTTGCTAGCACTGTGGCTCTATGGATGGAAATGTCAGTCGGTCTGTCAGTTATTGGTCCACCACTCTAGTCCAGAGTGAAATATCCGAACAATTATTAGCAGGAATGCCATGACGTTTTGTGCAGACATTCATGTTCCCCTCAGGATGAATTGTAATAACTCTGGTGATCCCTTAACGTTTCATCCACTTAGTAACACACTAAACGAAGATGGTGAACATGGTAACATTATACCTGCTAAACATCAGCATTTTTTGAGAATTACGTCATGAAGAAGAGTGAATTTTATCATTTTAAAAAGTCTAAATAGATGTGAATTGTGTTGAGTTAATGTTTTCAGATGTTGCTATACTATTAATCAGCTAACTACAATGCTACATTGCAATGAATGTGGAATATGTAAACAATTACAATGTTTGCATCCCCATCCTCTGGTAAATTTTCTTCCATGCTTGAGATTTTTGGGGGGTCAGTGCATTAGGGGTCAAAGTTTAATTTGGTTGAACAGGCAGAAAACCAGAGCAGTGTGTGTCGCTTTGGTTCACATAGCTGTTCTCTCCATTCTTAGTAACTCTGTGCAATGCTGCACTTGTGCTTTATGTGTGAAAGCCCTGTTAGTTTTGTTTATAGTGTTAATATTCTTCTGTCTTCATACAAATATCTAGATTTGAGAACAACCTTTGAAATCTAGACACAGTTTATCCTAATGACACAATTACTTAGCCATGTTTATAGCCTTTGCGAGGGAGTGCAGGTCTGCATGGCCTCCATTAGCCCCAAGCTGCTGCTAGCAGTCATGTGAATGGCGCCATTACAAACGGGTCTTTACATGGATCAGCCCACACTTGAGCAAGTGAATGAGAGAAATATATCCAATGTAGGTGGATACTGCTGTGCCTGCCACCACTGATTCATTAGTTTTGTGAGAGGCCCGTCAGAGTATTAGCCCACAGGTGAAACTGGTCAAGCCTAAAACGCCAAAGGCAAAATCGCTGCTCTGCACACGAGCACCGGCCCTACAGATTAAGATCATGGGATTAAGCACTACAACTCTCCTGACTGGAGACTGAACAACACACCCATGTTGGCTGATGGAGAAATGTCTAGAAAGAGCAGACTAATGACAAGCACATTTCCTTTTAAGTCTGTGTGTGTTTTTTGTGAGGTGTATTTACTCTCCGAGCCTCCTTGATTTGTCTATAAAAGTAATGTTTCCCTCCCATCCTTCCCTGCAACTGACCATTAACTTGTAATTGTGGGAACACGGCTGTTACCATGACAGGAGAGATTGGAGAGTACGCTGTATGCCAACACTCTTAACCATGTCATTATTTTTTCCACTCAATGGATGGCATTTTCTCCATTTTTGAATCACTGCCAATTACAGTATTCTGAGTGGAGGTTCACTCTTTTACTTGAGTGTGTAGTTGACTTAATTCTGTGATGTACGCTACACTCCAGTACTTTGAACCTTTTGAACCTTATAACCTTGATAAACATACGGTCTTATATAGGTCATAATTTTAGCTATGCTAGTGGCATGCTCAGTGGATGACAATCAGTCTGTCGGTCCACGACTTTGGTCCAGACTGAAATATCTCAACAACTATTGGATGCCTTGCTATTAAATTTTGTTTATGTTATGTAATGTTAATGGTCCATAGAGAATGAATCCTAAAGACTCTGGTGATCCCCTGACGTTTCCTCTTGCGCCACCTTGAGGTTGATTTGTGTTTCATGCATTACATCAGGTCAAATTTTCTATGTGTCCAAAACTTTGGTTTATGACAAGTGCCTGCAAAATAAGTGACAGTCCCATCAGCTTCAAGTGTACTTCGCGTTTCATGCTATTTAGAAAATATTATAGTTTAATAGTTTAAATAAACTAAGATAGTGAACATGGTAAACATTATGCCTGCTAAACATAAGCATGTTAACAATGTTATTGTGAGCATGTTAGCATGCTGATGTTAGCATTTAGTCATTTATATACTCCACAGTGCCGCTAGCGTGGCTGTAGACTCTTGTTAGATTTTGAATACTCGTTTGTCCTTCTTCCTAGCTTAATGAACAATTTTAACAGGAACCCAGTTACCCAGTATATCAACATTAGCATATGGCTAATTGTAAGGAAACAACTCAACTTCTTGTGTTCTTTTTGCACCTGCTTGTTTTATATCACTCACTCCTCTGTGTTACTGATGGGATTCCCGGGATTTAGTGTCAAGCGAACAGCCCATTCTCAGTAGGTTAATCTGCTTTGAACGCCTCGTCTCTCCCTCTGGCCCCTCTGACTTTGCCTCGTTGTGGTCACTGACCTCCCATTCACAGTCACTACGCAGATCACACCAGGATCAGTGGCTGTTGTGTAATACAGAGGGGTGGATTAGTGTACAATTAGCCAATACAAAAAGCAGTTTCCTGTATTGAGATTTAGAGCTAATAGAGAATACAGGCGTGTGTTAACATTTACAATTTAAGAATAACTTGAGGCAGAGGAGAGGCAAATATTAGATGTGTTTTTAACTGGAGTGGATCTACTTAAAATTCCTGCCCTGTGCTGCTGCCTGACTGCTATCAGACTGCAGAGATGAAAGTGAAAGTTACTACTGACATTGTTATCGATCATCTGGGATTTCCCTGAAAGTTTAGGGCACTTATTTGAATCCACCCAAAGCACCAAAGCAGAGGCGGGTAAGTGCACCATTATGTAGATAAATAGATAAGTCAGAGTTCACCCTTCCCTATGATGTTCCCTTCTTTCCCACAGTGCATGCTGTTAGCTTAATTAAAGTCTAAAAATCTCTGCACTCCTCAGCGGTCGTTCTTATGGCTTTGTGCAATCTGTATGTGGATGGGACCTGCCACAGCCAGAGGGGATAAACTCTAATGACTTTTCACCAGGCCGGCTGCATAGCTGGCATTCCTCACTCTGACACACTGTAGGCCAGAGAGGGAACGAGGAGGGGCACAACCTACAGGGAGGAGGAGCCCGGAACTGGGTGGTGAGATGCAGGGTTTGCATCATAATTCATGTGCATCATTGTGTTATGTAAACTTATGGAAAGGCAGAAACTTCTGAGATGATGTTCTTCAGCAATGCTTTGTATTTTATAAGCTCATGCTTTAAATGTTTTAATTTGAAAAGTTAATAGTAACTTTTACTGTCAAATAAATGATCTAATATTTCCCTCTGAAATGTAGTGAAGTAGAAGTATACAGTGCATAAAATGGAATTACTCAAGTAAAGTAGAAGTACCTCATGACTGTAGTTAGTACAGTACTTGAGTAAATGTACCACTGGTATACATACAAAGTTTAGACAAGCTGTGCGATGTAAAAGGAATCTTGATGAGTTGCTGTAGTTGCCCATTCAAGAAAAATTTACATGAAACGCTGAGCTCTTTTTTTTTTTTTGTCTTTGAAAGCTGAAACAAGCCCATTGTGCACTCTCTGCCCACAATAAACAAATGAGTTCTGTTTAAAGTGACAAATTCACTGAGATTTGGGGCCTTTCTTCTGCTGTTATATTAGCTGACACTCAGAAAAACATTTCCAATAGCTTGAAGACATAAATGAAAGTGTTACGCAGGAGGAAATCATGTGACCCTGGTAATCAGTGTTTGGTTTTTCTGTCAAAGCCTGTGCATACAGTAGAGACTGAGCTCTCCTTGAGGCTTTGTTTTTGTTTGCTGCCCGTTTGTTTTTCAGGGACTTAGCATTAGCAGGCAGGGTTGTACTGAGTGTGCACTATGCAGTGGCAGTGACCCTTGCCTAGATGGATAAATAGTTAGCTGTGTGGTGTTTATGGAGGAGCAGTGGTGTGGCTGTGTGCCTGAAGGCCTGCTTATAGTCACACTCGTGAACAAAGTGATCCTGGAACCCAGACAGTGTACTGTTGACATTCGGCCATGAGTTATGTTGTATGACACCCTGCATGGTGTTGGGCATTATAAACACGCAGTATCACATCCCTGGTCTTCACTGTGCACACCTCTGTACAGGTAGACAGCTCAGTTGCCCTGACTTGACTTAATCTCCTTTCAGTGTCTCCACTCAGTCTTTAAAGGCCAACGACACCATCCCCCACTCACGGAGCACTGATTAGATAACTTCTGTGCTTCTCATTTTAAATTCCTTAGACATTTTCTCCTTAATATGTCACTCTCAAGTCCTACATGACTATAACAAAAGTCTTTGACTGTTTTTGACTTGTTGATTCTATTTTGCAGCTATTATCCATTTTTCCATTTCTTAACTGGCACTTTCTCAAGTGACTCACTTGAGACCCGCAAAAATGTCAAATCCATCTTAGTTGCTATAGCACCCAAACTGCTCATTGTGGTATTAGCCTGATCCGTGAGGCAGGTTAAATCTCACAAAACGGCAACAACAGAGACGGGATCAGCAGCAAATAATGAGATTTTGTCATGTCATGAGAGATTTCTGCTGCACTTTGTGTGTTACTGCATGAGGGACTGTTCCTAATGTGAAAATGTGGCTGTGAGACAAAATATGCAGTTCAATATTGACTGTCCTAGCCAAGCTATTCTAAAACAGGGATGTATCCCATAACATGTGTTTCCTCCGTCAGGAAAGGTGGGGGCTTCTGAGAGAGAGATGTCGGGACATAGCATGGTTAGCTAAGGCAGGACCAACAAACTGTAGCTACAACAGGAAGAAGGCGTTGTGCCACTTCTAGATTCAAAACCATTTCAAAGTCAATCCCATGTGTGTGAGGCAATCAAAAATAACCACACGGCTGATAAAGCACTCATTACCACAGACTTTTTCATAATAATGACAAAGTTAATGCTGATTTCTTTTAATGTATAAATAACATAACATAGTCTTGCTCATTGATTTGCTTTGCCTGAAATGGTTCAATTCACCCAGAGATATGGAAAGATATCGGAGTATAAACTCGATATTTATATCGCTTTACTGTATATATGTCGTCATATCGCCAAACTCTACAGCCGTTTGGATTACAAAACATTTCCCTGTATCTGCACAATGCAAATAAGTTCTTTGCCCTCTGTGCAGTCACCAACATGGATGACAGCTTCTTGTAGCTGTTCATGGTCTCCCCAGGGAGCTGCATGGCACAGTATTACAGTTAAATCCACTGCCACTTTAGTGTTGCAGGTGCACGGACATGCGTTCATCTCCTCCTCCATCTTCTGTTTCCCTTGATTGTCAGCAGCAGTCGTTGAACGCGGCTCAAGAGGATTTCCACTGATTACAAACAAAGAGCCAACTGAGATTAGCTAATCCTTACAGGTTCCCAAACTCCTACCACCCCCCCCCCCATTATCCCCACCCCATCTCTCTGCCACACGGCGTCTTTAAGTCGCTACCAAGCCAGAAAACAAATGTGTGGATTGTCTTAAATAAATATGGATTAAAGATTGCATTACATTTGCATTTTTCCCCCTGATTTAATTACATCTGTTGTCTGTTATTTTGTGCTCTTCTCATGTCTCATCCTGTTTGTCTTTGGTTCCACTTTCACATTAAATCCTGTCTCATGCTGTTTTGCAGTTTAGAGGCTATAAAGATTAATCTCCCCCCTCACTACATGGCAGACTATGTATATGCCTTCCTCCCAGAATGCCCTTTGTTAGATGGCGATAACTTCCTACTATTCTCCCTTTCTTCCCTCACCTGACTCCCTCTACACACTCTTCTATATCGTGCTCCTGTGTGGCAAATGCTTTTATGTTGGAAGTGAGGGAACTGTTATTTAATCTGCTCAGTCTAACTGGCTTTCATTATGGGACATTTGAGGAAATCTTTGTGCGTACGACCTGTTTCATAAGACAGTTTGAGGCTGTTATACATTAGCTGCTCCCAAACAGGAAGGAATTCACCTGGATTAATGATTAACTGCTGATTGCTCCTATTTTATTATTAAGTAGCCATACTTAATGTGTGTTCTAGCTGTTAATGACTTTGGGTAATTTTAGTACGTCAACTGGAGCCTGCCATTACCGGTATATGGATTTAGCAGATGTCTAATGTATCAGTGGCTCTAAATATTATTATATTTCAGTAAGTAAAACGTGCTTTTACACCTAAATTATGTCCAATTTATGAAGTTTAACCTCACTGCAGGAAAGGTTTCATTACCACACAGACTGATCTATGTAAGTGTAGAAAGAAAATACACAGTGCTGTAAGTGAGCGGTTTAGTTACAGCTTTAAAACGATGTTGGACCTGCTCTTGACTAACAGAGTGTAGCTGTTTCGCTTCACGTCAGGCAAGTACAGGCTTGTTTCAGGATCTCTCAGCTCGCAGCTTTCGTGCTGCATGTCAGAGCTTGGCCACGATGACAGCACTCCCTCCAAAGTCTCCTTTACACCTGGGCACTGGCCACTGACCTGTTAAGGGTTGTTCAGACCGAATCGCACACCACAATAAAGTGACATTTTGTATTTGATACAAAACATGACACCTGGATGTTTTGGTGTCCTGCTTTGCACTGAAAAAGCATGAACAAAAAATAGTTACAAGTTTAGTCATCACTCCATGTATCACAGTTTTATCACTAAGCCTGTGTTGACCTTGGGAGGAAGCAGCTCTGCCTCTGTTTGTGATTTGAATGAGCTGTGAAAATACGGCTAGCAGGCTTCTTGTAACTCTCTCTTTCTGTACAGTGCAGTTTGTATCCAGTCACCTCTTCTTCCTGTATAGTGACTCTAGTGTTGGGAATGATTGTTTTCACGCTGATCTGCTGGAAATGACACGCATGTGACAAACAATGGCTGCATTATATAGTAATATAGTCAATCCGAGTGCAGGGAGGAAAGTGTTGCTTTCTGTTTCTATAGAGTATAATATCACACAGTGGCAGTGGAGTCACTGAAGAAAGGACCATCCCTGCAGTCTTCAGTCAAAGAGAATTTTGTCACTTTGCAAAAAGAACCCACAAACATACCTTTTTTTTCTTTTTCTTTTTTTTTTTGCTTTCATTCAATGATCTTTTTTCATGAAAATATGATAAATAAATGCTGTAACAGTTTTTCAGTGTAGTATCTTCTTGTGCCTGTAGGTGGCAGTAACCACATTCATACAATGTACTTGTACCTTTTACCTCTGAAGAGAGCCTCTCAGTGGTGTGTGTGTGTGTGTGTGTGTGTGTGTGTGTGTGTGTGTGTGTGTGTGTGTGTGTGTGTATTTCTATAATTGTCTTTAGTGCTCCCCTGTGGCTGTTTACTTGTGTGCTGTGCAGCAATTTATCATTCGATTTCATAAGAAAAACAAACAAACTTGGAAGTCATGGCAACTGCATTTTATTTACCAGAGGTAATTTTATATATACAATTTGATCAGTGTTGTGATGCACTGATAGCTTGAGTAAGCAAGTGGGTTTTATATGAGATTACTCTGTGTTGTGTATAGTGAGGCCAAAACACAGTTGGCAGAAGGGTAAGAGGGTGACTGAAGGCCCTCGGGGGCTTGGCACTGCTTCAGACCATCTCTGCTGGTGCTGCAGCAAAAGCTGTGGAGAGGCACCGCTTGATTAGTAACATCTATTAATGATAACTGAACCCACTGCAGCAACCTCACTGCAGATCCAAGAGCTGCATGCCACTTAGGAGCACAGATATGTGTGATGTGTGTGTGATGTGTGTGTGTGTGTGTGTGTGTGTGTGTGTGTGTTTGATTTGTGCCTGTGTCCTTTGTGCAACATATACTTATTCTGCGCCTGGTGTAACCACAACAAAGAAAAGGAAGCGGTGCCCCTCAGGAAAATGGGCCATTTTCTTCTCCAGAGATAAATAAACTATCCCAAAATACCAAGTAAAAGGAAAAGGATGTGGCCCCTGTTGTATTTGGTTTGCACCATTGAAAGAGGCACAGGATAACCTGGTGTCAACTCCAGGTCAAAGAGAGACCTGAGTTTAATCCATGTAGTAGTTACATGATAGTAACAGCCTGTTCAGTCCACTCTGTTGCGTTGTGTTATGTAAGAAGTATTTTCAGGTGGTAATGTAAACTTGGCATCTAGAATGTGAAGCATTTGGCTAATTGAAATTCCTGACCTATCTTTGTAGCCCACCCACACGTGTAACTGTACCCTAAAAACTTTTCCCTCAAGCAAACTAATTCAAATTTTTACTCTAGGAAGCAGCACACCCACATTTTTAAAAACCTCTCGAGGGTTAACAGCGCTCCTGGCTTTGTGTTCCTTCAATAAAATTTTACTTCTTCCATTTGTGTTGTTGAACTTTGGAGGTCAGCATCACTCTGACGAAATATCCACACAACTCTCCAGTGTTCGGGAGTTTTTGATTTGAGTTTGAAGGACAGTGGGCAGCGAGAGGCGGCTTTGTTATGACAGGGTTTACACACACACACACACACACACACACACACACACACACACACACACACACACACACACACATACACACATCAGCAGGAAACAGCCACTTCCTTTTTGGAGTCCCTGGGGAGATCCAGCTGGGAGCCAGCCTGTTTTATCTGCCCTCTACTGCTGGATATGTAGGTGATGTCACTGTGGTCCACCACATTGTGGCCCCTCTCTGGACAAACACACACTTCTCCCTGCAGAGCCCCAACAGCAGACCCTGGGCATGGAAACATGGCCAGCTGCGGACTTGACCTTCATCCTAGAGAGGCTCCTCAGATGAGATGCCAGCTCTTCCTAAACTCCCTTCTACTCCTCAGTGCCATGCAGGGACATTTCGGTCTTTGTTGTGTTGGATTGTCCACTCCTTAGTGTGAAAGGGGAAACTCAAGTTGACCCTTTTCTGTCCACATGTGCTGGCTTTGATGTTGTAAATTCGGCTCCACCCACCACTTGCTGCTAACAGCTTGAAATTACTGTATTAGTACAAGTGGTGTTATTTGGGGGGTTACTGCTGGCCAGTGATACTGTCCATAGGCAGCAGATGTTGTTGTTGTGGCCAGTGACTCCAAGTGAAGAAGAGAGACAGCTGATTATCGTAAAGAGGCACAGGATTTTGAGGATTTTCTGCTTTTTTCCATTTTTAATAGAATTGTTTTTTGAACTGTTGGTAGGACAAAACATGACATTTGAAAATGTCACCTCGGGTTCTTTTCAGACTAAACGAATAATTCATTGGTTGAGAGAACAACCAGCAGATTAATTGATATTTGCAGATCTAATAAATATAATGTTATGAATAATGTAATGTTACAAATTCACAATAAGGACTGTCAACAATATTCAAATGATGTAAATCTGTTTAGGTTTTCTGAAAAATTCAATATCAATCTCTACCTTCAATCATTTATTGAGGACAACTTTTTAACTTGCACATTATGACTCTGTCTCTCTCTCTAATTTGAAGATGTAAACACACAGCAAAATGATCAGTTATAAAATACATCATGGGGGTCATACTTAACAACAGCAGCATTAATCCACGCAGCTCCACACATCCAGCAGTGCTTCAGACCAGAGCTTATCTCCTCTGCAGCTGCTGCAGATTTGAGCAGAGCTGTGCAGCAGAGCTTCCACATCCCACAGAGGACATTCACACTTGAACATCCACAGATAGACCCACGCTGTGCCTCAGCACACTTTAAAGCCCCCTACCATTCTCACTGGAGCCTTGCCTGGAGCTGCAACTCAAAATTTAGTATGGCTGACACAGTCCGTACTGTGTACTGCTGGAGGCTACAGTACCACTTCATTTGTCTGGTACAGACATGCACAGTGTAGATGTACTCGAGCTGTGCAGGGGCACTGGAATGAGTTCCATGTCAGGCAGTAATATATACTGTAATATATTGATTATACTGAGGCAGTGTGTGTGTGTCACAGTCAACTGGAGAAGTGAAAAGGATATTTTTCCTAGCAGCATTTGTTGTGAAGAGGCTTGTTGACAAGGGCAGTAGAAAGAAACTCTGCTTCACCTAATGACTCAGCAATCCCCTGTCTGACCTTAATAATTCATCCCCAGTAGAGTATACTCTAAGCCTGTTGCAGAATACAGTACACAAGCAAATCAAACTTTCTGTTGCCTTTTTTCACTACATAATTTTGCATGGAGAGTAACAAGAAATATGGGAATGACAGGGCCGGATTCAAACCCAGGACTTGGTAGTTACATGATATACTGATCCAACAGGACGCTTCCTGATTTTACATTTTTTGGAGTGTTGAAGATCTGCCAATGCCACTGCATCATTTTAGCTTTTTAGCTCATTCATCTCTTGTGATTAGTACCTCACAATGCAAATAACCAGCTGTAGCTCCTCATGGTGAATATATAGCCCGAAGTCATGAATCACAAATTTGACTCAGAGGGCTTAATTTTTATTGGGGTGTCAGGAAAAATAAGGTAAAATACTAAAAACAATAACAACCGGATTTGTGATGCAACTAATGCTGCAAACATAAATTTCCATCGTAATGTTTTCCAGGTTTAGGAATTCCCATCCCCTCACAACAGGGTTGTCAGAGCCTCATCGCATTGTTGCAGACATGTCCTTACATGCAGAAGAAGGATCTGTGTCCTCAGGGCAAAAGATTTGGATCACCAGCTGTGACACTTCAAACACTGTCTGCTTGTAGTCGTGCATCATTGTCCATTTTGTCTACCCACTTAGTAATAACTGGACTTTCTGATTTTCTATCTAAGGAAAGGATATTTTCTACTGAAGAATACTGTGTGAAAAGCTAAATTTGCTACAGATGACAAAGTTGTATAAATAGGTAATTGTTTTTTTTATGCCCATAATAATCAAACTGTAATCTGCCCTCAATGTCCAAAAAAGAAAGAGTTCAAGTTAAGGAAATCTTCGCCTACATAGCCTCAAAAAGGGGATTTATGACTGTGCAGTTTTACTAGTTTTACACCAGATTGCTTCTTGTTATTCTATGAAGTAAGCCTAAAATCCCTCTTAGCAGCGACAGGGGGATGGAGACTGGATCCAGAGGTGTGAGAAAAGGGATAAACCAAAGAGGAGATGTATTTCCTAACAGATCAATGGGCATAATCAAAGTTGTGTCCCTCCCTCCCTCCCCCAGTGTCTCTCTTCCTTTCTTTCTCTCTCTCTTTCTGAATCCCCTCATCCACGGGCTCAGCTGCTTTCCTCCACAGCTCATCTCATCGTACACTCGAATGTAGTTCAGTGTGTCAAGCACTACTGAAATATTAACACAGCAGCAGGCAGGAATGCGTGCAAGCGTTTATGGCTTAGTGCACCATCATGATGTAAGGGAGCACTTCACTTTCTCCAAACGTGCTCGTGTGTGTTTGTGTGTTGATGTGTTTGTCCGGGTGTGTCTGCACACATGCAGGTGCGTCAGCACCTTTAACTCAATGAAAGGTGAGAGTTTCTTACATGGTCGATCGCTAAAGGAGTTTTCCATATAGATGCCGGCATGCTTTTGTTACAGAATTAAGCGTAATGGAGGTTAGCACAGCCGCTGCCAGTGGGACTTGTGTATTTCAGTGGCTACAGCATGTGCGTGCCACTGTGACAAGTAGGATTTTTTTTGACAATTCCCACTGAGGTCTTTGAGTGTGCGACTTGCAGCTGCAGGAAGGGAAGAGACAGAGACAAATAAACAAAGATGAACACTGTCCTGTTTCCTTGTTTCCCCTCCTTTTCCTCATAATAAGAAGGTGAAACATGGGCAACCACAGCAGGTAGACAGTCTATCTGTCTATCTGTGTAGGTTTGTCAAATGTCTTTAACACAGTTGTAACCAACGGGTGGATTTATATGTTGGGTTTTGTAATTAGGACTGAAAGTGAGGGTCTTTGCAAATGAAAAAGCAGCACATTTTAACAATAACCTGCAGAAAGACAAACTGTAGAGGCAGGAAAGTGATTTTTCCAGCTGCTGCTTTTTTCAACACATTCACTGCTTTCCTGCTTTTATCTTTTGTCTTCCTGGTTGCAGTCCTGAGACATTTTAATATAAAGCCATGCTAGCAGATGAATCATTCCCTGGCATTTCAAAAGCCAGTGTATGATCACATTTTTGTCGTTTCACTCCCAATATATCTGTGTACTTGGCAGAACGGCCGGCTTGTGATCAAGCAGCAGCTAATCTTTAAAAAAAACTCCCCTATTTGATGTCTTGGCTTAAAAGGTTTAAATCCTCCCATGTCCTTGGTATGTTTTGTAAACAGGGATTTCTTTTAGGCTCGAGTCAGGTCACTGGGTTTCCCACCAGGTTTGTACATTTCATTTCATCTCAGTAAATATGTGATGCCTTTTTTTGATATTTCATTTATTTTATGAGGTATTTAATGGACTGCTCTCCATGTGGTCCTAACAGATTTTCTCTATTCATATTGTATTTTTTTTATTTCAACATACGCTGCATATTATGTGCCATCGATTCAATGTGATTCATCCACTTGGCCCTGGTTTTCTCAACTGAACTAAATAAGCATTCAGCCATATTGCTGTTTGCCTGACCATGGAATCAGACTCTCCCTCTGGATATAAGACTGCATTTAGTGTAACCCATTTATTTCACAATTATTCATCTGGCTCCCAAAAGGAGTCTCATTGTGTGGAGTAGAAATAAAAGGGATTAATTCATTTCATGCGTGTGTCAAATCTACAATATGCAAATGTGGAAATGAAAAGAATGGAGATGGAAAATAATTTGAAAAATGCACAGTTGTGGCTCAGAGGAGAACGAGCGAGTGACTTGTGTGAGAGTGAGACAGATACACATGCACAAGCTCGCGTTGCACCGAAGCTCAGCATTGGTTGAAGCTGCAGCAGAGCTCACACAGCATCCTTCATCCCCCCCATCCCTCGCTCCCTGCTCTACCTCGTTCGCTCCCTCACTCACTCACTGTATCTCATCTGCTGACTGAGGTATTCCTACGAGCACAGACTGGGGCAGCAAGGAATTACAGTGAGACTCTTCTCTGTGTGTGCATAAATTCACTCTCTGGGACGTCTTCCTGGCTCTCCCCTCTGGATCCTTTTTGCCTGGACACCAGCGCTCTCTCCCCGGGTCAGAAGCTGTGGATTTGCAGGTCAGAGTTGGATCATGGACCAGGGAGGAACAGGGGACGATCAAGGAAACTGGGTCACTGGCAGGCTCTCCTGACTGATGCCTGTTTGGACCTGGAGGAATGGGGTGCACCACCAGCACTGTTGTGTTTGATGGGCTGCGCACGGTCTTAGAGAGGAACTGTAGTGGCTACATCTGTAAGGGAGCAGCTGAGCCCATTGGGCCATCTGAGGCTGAGCGAGCGCTGAGTCGGAGAGAGTCGCGTGCACTGCCAACACCAAGAGTACTTAAGGTGTGTGTGTCTGTATGTGTGCTGACACAATATGTGTAGTATTGTGCTGGTCATTCAAATTGACAAAATTATATAAATCCATAGAAATTAGGGCTGAAATGAATGCTTCTCATATTTGTGAAATTTGTTTTGTCTATAAAATATCAGGCTTCAAAAACTATTTTCTATCACCCAGAGCCCAAGTTAACATCTTTAAATTTCTTGTTTTATCTGACCATCAGTCCAAAACCCAAACATGTTCAACATTTTCTTCAATATAAAACACAGAAAAGCAGCAAATCCTCATATATATGTTTTGATAAACAGGAAAGCAGGGAATGTTTAGCACTTTGCCTAAATTACTAAAGTTTTCTGTCTATCCATTAATCGATTAATCGGCTAATTGTTTCAGCCCCAACAACTACACATTGTAAAACAGTACCTCAGTGAGACCCCTTCTCCTTTTAGTGCAATGGCAAATGACAGTTCATTTTGTATAAAGGCTCCTTAGGCTCTCATAATCCATTACTGGAAAAATTGTTTCAGCACTAGCATATTATACAGTATATATAGTGCTGTGTATGGAGTTCTTTAAATGTCTAAAACATACACATTAAACTGTAGAACTGCTTCTAAGTGGGTCGTTTTCTTTGACATGTTTGCAAATTATTTATGCTGCATTCCTTCACTGATTTCTTCTATTAAGTCGGCAAAATGCAGGACATGAATATGATAAATGATTCAGACAGTAATAATATTAGAATATGTATGTGCAGGTTTGTAAAGTGCAACCTTTTCCTCCATCAATGAAACACCTGCTGGCGTAGTTTCATTTTTCTGGGCACGGGTACTAGTGCATTTCATATTTGACAGATTATAGATGCAACTACGGCAATAGTAATCATCATCCTCCTCATCTCAGCTCTATGAATATGTGAGTGTCCGTGAGTGTTACAGTATGAAATGTAGGGCAGTAGGAGGGCTGGATCTTGCCTCTCACTAAGCGTTGCATGGGTTAAAGCCTCTGTGGGCAGGGATGTGGGTGAGGGGGTTGAGGGGGGGACAGTGAGCTCTGTGTCTGCTGGAAATCAATCACCGCTCTTCATCTGTGAACCGGCGGGCTTGGCAGAGCTTCTGCTGCTCCGTACCAGCTTGCCCTTCTTGTTTGTGTTTACTTACTACTGTGTGTGTGTGTGATGTCTCCTTCCCGTCGCTGGTTCATCAGATTCACAGCAGAGGGCTGAGTGACAGTGGTCCCGGCCGAGAGCAGGGAATTAGGTCAAGGGCATGGTTGCTTCTCTTGGCTCAGGGATGGTCTTATCATCCAGACGGGGTCAATTAATCCTCTGTCAGCATTGAGCAGTCTTAAATCAATAGTTAAATGCGTGCAGGGGGTGAGGTGTATGGAGCTATGAAACCGACAAAAGGCAGTAAAAGATTATCAGATGAGTCAAAAATAGAACTAAATGTGTACATGAATAAATAACACAGGCAAATTTAACTAATGATGATGTGACCTATCATGTAACTAACTTAACTTATTGTATGTATGTTATATGTTATTGTGTTCCTTTTTTTCTTATTTCTTTTTACTCATCTGATAACCTTTCTGTGTTTTGAGCAGCATCACACACAGTCCTCTCTGTATGTGATGTTGCTTCTCATCACTATTTGCACCTCTTTAATCCATTAGGCCTGGTTATAAATAAACCATTATGTTTGGCCATTTAATTCCCTCTGATTGCAGCAGGTCATTATTTCTGGGAATTTAAAACAGAGATGATGGGGTTAAAGGCCAGGCGCACTCTCGAATACATGCACAGTTTCCCACAGACAGCTTTGTCTGTGGGAAGCTGATCTGCAGACTACTCTCCAGGCATCGAGTGTAATTAAATGACCTGTTTTGGCTTTTTTACTGCTCTGTTATTTCACTCGCTGATTACAACAGCTCTGCCTTTTCCTTCCTCATGGAAACTTGCATCTCATTCTCCTCAGGAGGTGAGCTGCCTCCAGAAATAAAAGTCACTGGTTTGAGATAATGCAATGTGTATGCTGTTGTAATTTAATAGTGTCATGTTTCGTTCTTGTTCTCGAGAAAGCTATCAAGAATGCCTTTCAGTCATTCTTTGCTTTCACAAAGGTTCGATTTCCTTCCTTTATTTCTATGAACTGTTTGAAGCCAACAGTAATGCTGTAACAGATGCACTGAAGTGTCTGCTAGTTTTATCAGAGGAATGTTGTTGCAGGGAAAGAAAGAGAAAGTAGTGACGTCAGCTTGGTCACAGATGAAAGCATCTTTTATCTGATGATGTTTTGGGAGTAATGCCTCTAACTTAGACCCGTGATTATTTTACTTTCACCCTTTTGCTTGAACCCTAATGAGTCAATTATGTTATGTTTATAAGTCCCTTGTTTTGGGGAGTTGATGAAATATCTAACTGGGTCTGCATGTCATCAACCAGAAACTATATACAGATTAAATCCATTTAATAGAAGAAATTACTTGATGCGTCATGTTCTTGATTCAAACATGTGCATTTAATATGGGATTGTGAAATTTATGTTCACCAGTGAGCCTATTCTCATAATATAGAGGACAAAAATTATTTCTTGTTAATAAATAAATAAATAAATGCTGAAGTAAATAAATAAATTCATATTAAACTTATTAAAGAAATATTAAACAAATAATTAAAATCCTAAATAAAAAACTTTTGTAATTCAGCTGTTAATAAATAAATGTCTTAAATTCATTTTTACATTTCTACAAGCTTATCTACATTTGTGGGGGGGGTATTAATACATTTTTACTTTTTCTTAATTTATTTATTTCCGTATTTCTGTGTCAATGAGGCAGGTGGTCCTAACCTCACTATAGCTGACTTTGTCCCAATTAATTACCAATTAATTATGTATGCATTTATTGATTCAATTATGCATGTATTGATTCAAGTATGCATTTAATTATCTATGTCTGTATTTATTTATATTTATGTTTTATTTGTTGATGAATAAGTCACTTTTTGTCCTCCATATAATAATTTTCCGTATACTCTGCAAGTACAGTACAGTCCACATCTCTACATAAACATCTAGTCCGCTATGCTGATGTTTTCTGTCTAAATGTGGAACATTTGACAGATAACCAGCATTACATACACATGGTGTTCACCAGCACGTCCCTGAGGACATTGACAGTCGATCAGATCGCTCTCCTTACAGGTTTCACATCTTGGCTTCATGGATTAACAGTAAAACAGCACACTTTGCTTGGCGGCAGGGTTGTTTTTCTGGTGATTGCTTCCTACTTCTGAGAGCCACCCTGACGTTGCTCTAACGAGGGCTTCAGATGTCACAGCATTGATGTGTTTGTGTGTGTGTGTGTGTTTGTGTTGTTCACTTGCTGACTGATATACGGGACCATTATCTCCAGCACTCAGGCTTGTGTACTTAAAAGACATTCTGGTAACAGCAGTTTGATTTTCCCACTGATTCGGCAGCAGCATTATTCATCATTATTCATTCATTATTCCAATACTATTAGTTACATTTAAGGCATGTACTGATCAATAAAGCTGTCCTAAATTCTCATCTCTCTGTCTGTATTAGCCTGACGTTTTGTAACAATGATACATTTAAATTGTATTACCGTGCGTACAGCTGTATTTATTATTTATTATTATTATTATTAGATTATTTATTTATCTATTTTCTAGCTCTGCTGCGTGAGACGACTGTCTTTACCTCATGATTACATCCTGTTATTTTTGATGCTATTGTATCCTACATCCTACTAAAGTAATGTTATTAACAGAGTATGTAGACAGTATAGTGTCATTATTACCTCCATGTTAAAATCTCATTCTCAGCTCACAGTTCAGTACCCTCTTGGGGGATGGACTGAAAACAGGCTGCAGGATGGTGGGTCCTGGTGCTGCTGCTGTAGCGGGGCAGCCAGGGGTGGGCCATGTTTTTGTCACATTCCAGGTTACACCCTGTTTTGCTTTGGCTGATACTGGGAAGGCCCAGTGATTGCATCAAGCCCTTGTTATGTAATCAAGAAGCCCAGCTGTATTGCTGTCCAAGCTGAGAAATACAACTTGAGAAATGTGTGTAAAAATTACACAACGATGACAACAAACTCAATGAAATGAGAGTAAAAAAAGAAAAAAAGAGCAAGAAATTCACCAACCACCCAAATCTGGGTGGCACTATAGGCACTAAAGTACTGTAATGTACTCGCTGCAGCAGTACACAGTTTTGTCAAATGCCTTCCCGCAGTGAGTCTGGTCAGCAATGCATCAGAGCTGATGTTAAAGCCACTTTATTACACTGTGAAATATGTCGCGCTAACCAAATGTGCCCATGCAACAACACTGTAATTGAATATAATTTGTATTATGTATAATTATATAAAGATACACTCAATCATTTGATTATTGTGCAAGATGATGCGGCATAGTGAACTTAAATTAATTCCTTTGTTAGTCTTTCCTCTCAGTTCTGTCATAAAATTACTCATAGATGACACATAATTAAAGCCAGCAAAAGTCTTAAATGGTCTTTTAATGAATTATTATTCATTCTGCCTGTTTGGTTTTAGTCCAGTTCCAGATCTCTGAATCACTATCTCTGTATGAATGGAGTGAAATTAAACAAAATGGCAATTCAGTGCGATGATCAGCCTATGTTGGTTTTCATCCCGGTATATTCTTCTCAGAATCACAGGCACATAATTACAGTGTGCAGCCATCGATGAAACAATCGCTTTTTGTACATACGTACTACCAACTCATTTACACTGAGTACAGGGGATATTCATCTGCATTTGAGCAGAATACAGTTTGTCCAAAAACATCCTGTCTTTCTGCTTCGTGCCATTGGAACATTTTATTGCTCAACACAACTGTTTGTTCTGCCACTAAAAGGGCTCAGTGGGCCTTCCTGCTCAGACCCAAATGCCAACTTGCCCCAAAGAAATACATTTGTATTGGTTTCCATGGATAAATCTGCATAACATTGCAAGGTCTGATATTGATTTAAGCACCAAGTCGAAAAATGTGAGCTCTGTGCCTCACCAATGTGGAGTTGTCAGTCTCATGGGAATCATGCACCAGGGCTGCAGTGTAAAGAGGAAGTTTCTCTGAAGTTAGTTATCTTTTATTGCTGCAGATATGAGATGTCTGGGAGAGGAAGCCTGCCTTTGTACAAGCTCAGAGATCAAAGTCAAACATCTAGTGCTTGTAATGTAGCATCACTTAATGCATCAGTAACTACATTAAAGGAAATGTCCAACGATGCTAGTGGGTTATTATTACGTAGCTGAATGGATAGTCCACCAAAATGCATCTGCTGTTGTTTCTGCAGAGTCTGGCTGGTCAGAATGCCAAATGACTTCATTGTGTGTCAGTGAAACAACGTGTAATTCAGAGAGTGTGATACAGTAAAGAGGCATGTGTTTTACAAAGACGTCTGATAAAATTGCCCCTAGGATTGTGGTTAGAGGAGGGGGAGGTGTACACTGCACTATCTGCAGTGAGCATCCAAGCTGGAATTCTGGTTATGATAAACATGAAGTGATATAAAGTTTGTAGAAAAGTTGAAATAACAAATGTAACCCTGAAGCATGTTTCCTTATCTTACTTAATTTGTAGTTCTCTGGAAAGCATGTGCTTGCTATTTACAAAATTTACATTTGAAGCGTTTCAGTTCAACAGTGTTGTTCCATAGTTATCTGAGACAGGAAGTGTTTGATGACTCAATCTGCTGCCCTTAAACCCCCCTTAGTGAGCTGATATGCCCCCAGGATGACAGTGATTTGTCTCGCACTCCACAATGAAACCTGCTTCCACCTGATGCGGAGGATTAGCTTATATTGCTTATATCAAGGTATGCTGATCTGGATCTATGCCAGAGGTCTGTTCACACCATAGTCAGCTTTTCTTATGCTGTTGTCAGTATGTGCATTGTGATGTGCCAGACAGGAGTGACTGGATCTTGTGTCAAAGTTGACGACGAAGAGTTGCCTTCAGTGGTTGGGGTGAGGGCTTAGGTTGGGTTCACATTAGGGGAAGGTGAAACTTTGGGGGCATCCTGGCTCCGTGTTTAAGATGTATATCATACAGTAAATGTCTCAGGTTTGGTTCCAGCTGGAGACCTTACGCCTTATGCCTTTCTCTCCCCATGTTTCTTGTCTCTACCGTCACTTTCCAACAAAAGCCAAATGCCAAAAAATAAAATGGATTTAAAAAGTATTAATGAATTGATTTTTAAAAGGTTAGGGCAAACAAAATTGATGAGGAAAGAGAATTTCACACACCTTTTTGCGTGCATCTCACTGTCAAGTACAGTGATCGTAAGTTCAAATACTGGAAGCGGGAGCAGACAGTTAGCCTCCATCTCCATCTTATTTAGTTAAATGTTGTATCTTGTTAGTTAACAAGCCACTCTTCCTTTGGGGGTTTCCTTTGAATTGTAGTGGATTAGAAGTACAAAGTAGCATGAAATGGAAGCATGGAGGGCTGGTTGAGGTGTTATGAATATGTTGGACTAAGGCTGGACTGTAATTAGGGCTGTAACTGACAAATATTTTCATTATTGATTTAATATGCCGATTCTTTTTTGATTCATCCGTTTCATTTAATCTATGAAATGTCAAAAAATGAGTGAAAAAATGCCCATCACAATTTCCCAGAGCCTAAGATGACATCTTCAAATATCTTGTTTTGCCTGATCAACAGTCCAAACCCCAAAAATATTCAGTTTACAATTATATATTTGAAAAGCCAGACAATATATATGATGTTATGATATTGATTTGGACTATAATAGCAATCCCTGTGTGGGGCCCATAGGGGCATGTGACAGTGGGAGGGGAGCAGCTGGAGAGCTGACCTCCCTCTCGCCTTAAGCTCAGACTCCGGCGTGAAAAGATAACATCCTCCCCTGCTGTGGCCCACTGAGGAATCTGTAGGTCGAGCCCACTCGTAGGTGGGTTGACTGGGGCTGCGTCGTGTTGGAATGCCCCTCAGGCAGTTGCGTCAACAAGCAGCGAGACAGAAGCTGGGCCTGATCTCAACTCTGTGATTACTAACAGTTACTATCTCAGCTGCAGTCAGGCAGCAGAACCGGGCCAGCAATAAAAACTTGAGTGACTAATGTTTGTCTGTCACAGTTTGTGGTGACTCGTTTGATATACTGCACTACTTATTGAGAAAGAGTTGAATGATCTGCTCTTCAGTCTTGGTCTTTAGCAGTTAATGTGGGCCAAGATGTTCTGAAGTGATGAGCTCAGTCTGGCAGTTTATCTGTGATGTTGACGGGGAAACTCACTGCTGTTAGTTGGTGCCCTCAAACTGTATGTAATCTCATATGCTTGAGTGGTTTCTTTGAATACTGCTGCACGCAAGCGATTGAAGTGCCCCATTGTTGTCTCATTCTCTCCTAGCTTGTTCTTCTTGAGTGAATTTAAGCCAGCTCTTGTTTCAGCTGTCCCACACAAGGCGTGGACCGTCCCTGACCAGACTGTAATACTTGAGGAATGTGTGTCTTTTGTTTGCGTTTGTCAACCCTGTGTCACTGTGCAGGTGGATAGTGTGGGGTCAGATAGCTTCATTGTGTATATATATATATATGTGTGTGTGTGTGTGTGTGTGTGTGTGTGTGTGTGTATGTGTATGTGTGTGTGAGGGTGTTTAACTCCCCCAGGCAGCACAGCTGAGTGTAGGAGGGGCCATCGCCTCAGCCTGGGTGTGAGGCCACGGCTTTCAGACAGACAGAGCAGTCTGAGAGGGGAGGGAGTAAGCACGAGTCTGTGAGGAGAAACTTCCCAAACTTTTTCCAGCACAAGGATTTTCCTCCATCGGATATGCTGGCTGTCCGCTTCTCTTTGGGATCTAGCTCGGAGATATCTTACCACAGCTGTTGACAATGCAAGGAAGGGCTAGTAAGGCTCCAAAGAAGGAGTTGGTCATTGAGAGTCCGCAGCAGTACAAGAGCTTGGCTGCAGCTGAGGCTGAGGTAGACACGGTGCCACAGGTGGTGGTAAGTCAAGGACTTTATATAAAGACGTGAGACTTTTTATTTTATGTTAAAAATCTCTGTTGGTTTGTCAAAGCTGTTGTGACCTATAAGTACATCTTACAGCATGCAGTGCTGTAAAGGTTAACCACAGTCATAAAGTCCCGAAGCAGGTGTCATATGCTGGTTCACTTTTATCATCTCTTTCCTTACACACAATGTTGCCAGCCCACATTCAAAATGTGCAACATAAGCAACAACATAGAGGAATGTTGAACTTTACCCGCACTTAACTATCTGTAGGCAAGCAGCACGCAGTTTCCTCAAGTTTACTCTTAAAGATGAACTTGGCTTGTAAAACATTTTATTCGGCTCAAAAGTCGACCCTGATGGCAGTGATAATTTCCCGCCCTGTGATGAAGGTGTCCAGTGGTTGGATCTCTACAGAGCCGTCCGAAAGTTCGGTAGCAAAAGATTTAATGTTTCAGTCAGTAGAGAGGCACTACACAGCACCATTGTTCATTGCCGTGAGAGGGTGCAGTGATGGGAGGAGTGGGTGCTGCAGCTAAACAGCTGTTAGATCACTGTGGAGAGGGATTGGAGGAGATGGCTTCATACGTTTCTGTTTTATGCTCTTTCCAGGGATGACTTAATTATACAGATGTGAAACATGCAGCCTATATAGTTCAGGTCTGATTGTTTTTACTCTTTATTCAGAATTATTTACAATGTATTTTAGAAATTGAGGAAATAGACATTTTCTATCTACAAGACAAAATACAAGCCATTTCCATAGACTGATATGACAATAATACAGTATAAAGTTGGGACTAGGTCCATTGACCATGGTCAGCACTGTGGGTTGTGAGGGAATGACAGAGCTCTTACTTATTTATGTTCATTTTCTTACTCAGTGCTGAGTGTACAGTGTGGTTGACCACCTTCAGCCACTGACAAAGCAATGTGGAAGAGGCCCAGAGGGGCGTGGAGGGAAAGTCAGCAACAACAGAGTGGGGTTAGGCATCCATCACTGGTGAGAAGAGGGCACCATCCCTTTTTAATGGGGTCAAACCTTTTAGCAGCTACTTTAAATATCAGAATCCCTTTTTAATTGCAGAAGTGCAGTAGCTTTGGCTTCACCAGGTATTTGGGACAGTAAAAGGTTTTTTGGTGAAGTGACAAAATGCAAGACTCTGCTTTCATGTCTGACCCGAACTCCCCTGGTTTATCTACTTCTGTGTCATTGTCAGGGGCTTATTTTTCCAGGATATTGGTTAATAATAATGACAATGCAGCTGTGTGTACCTGGTTTTCTTAAGGTTTCACTGTCTGGTACAGGCTGTCTGGTTTGTGTATATAGATGCAGAGATTTTAGGCAGTTCAAGCGAGACACAGACACACCCACCCGCACACATCTTATCTCTCCGACGTCTTTAAATTCCCTCCTGACTTACCTGCCCTGCCTGCAGAAATCTCTGCCTCAATCTCTCTGCTTTTTCCTCTCTCATGGTAGAGAGAAAACCAGTTGAAGTATGACTACATGCATTTGTAACTACATACATGTGTTACATTCAGATAAAGCTGTGAATAAATGTTTGATAATGTCACAACCTGATTTAGCTGGCAGACATGGTGGCACCGTCCCTGGTCTGATGTCCCCTCCTTGTCCATGGAACTGATACACAGTCCTGCCCCCTCTGTCCTCTGTCAGCTGTGCTCTGTTATTAACAAGGTTGCTAGCAACATGTATTTAAGCAGGTCAATATCCACGACTCTCCCTCTGAGATCATGCTAGCATGATCAGTCCCAGATGTGGAGGCAACATGCGAGCTGAGCTGTCGCTCAGCCCTGAAGTCTGGCGATGTGTCACTGCTAATTTTGCACTCTGCTGTCTCGCTGGCTGTTAGATTTATCCTCCCGTCCCATCGAGTAGAAGTGTTGATAGCTTACTCTTCATCTAATGGCTACTGTGTCTTTGCAGTGCAGCTGCAAGCTCTTTCCAGCCTCGGCTACTGGAGTTTAGTGGGTCAATACTTCAACATTATGCAGACACTATGACATTATGTACCATAAATCCATAATCACCTTTTGATGACATAGCTGCATCTGCTCTTGAGAGCCAGCTATAAAGCTCAAACTGACTTCTATCAAGTACACTAAAAATAATGAGGATGATGGGGGTTTGTTTGTTTTATGCTATGGAGGATAATTGTATTGTATGTAGTGACTATTATTGAAGTGGAGTGGGATTGTGTCCTTGTTTCCTTGACAGACACGTCAAGTGTGTTTTCTCTCATGGAGGGATAAGCTCATCAAGGCCTTTCCCGCTGTGGAGGCGGATGCTTTTTCTCTGGGCAGATGGAGCCCTGATAGACTTATCGCAGTGCATCTAACAGATAGCATGTGTTGGTGTAGCCCAGTGTGACAGCACAGCTAGATCAGTCAAACTCAATGTAGAGGTCTGTCTATGCACAACACCATCTCTGCTCCTGTGCATAGTTATATGCTTGTTGGATTTGGCTTTGAAACTCTGTAAGCTTTGACTAAAAATATCATATCAACTTTTTTGTTTTTTCAGTGCTTAGTTGGCCAGATCATCTGACTATAATAATATACAATATTTAACATGCACAGAGATAAAATCCTTGCTTAGCGTGCACTCCACTGTTATTACACATGTAATGCATTTGATGCTGCGCTCAGGCATCAGACGGTCAACCAAAGAGAGCATTGCTCTGCCATCGCTTTAACTCAAGGCTTCTTCTTTGCTCTCACTGAATGTAGTTTTCATTTTCCATGTACATAATACATAACTCTGTTATTACTCTAATTTAAAGTATAATTATTAATAGCTAAAAATTGTTAATGTTTATATTTTAGTGACATCAGCTCACAAGGTATCAGTATCTTCCTTGAAATAAATGTGTACCATACACCAACTCCAATTTCCTGTCATCTCTCTAATGGATCTAGCAAATGAAGCCTTGCGTGTCTTTGCATGCATGTTACACTTAATATTATTGTTACCAGTGAACTTACATGAAATGTCCCAGTAACAGAGTTAGTGCTTCGTCTGTGCTCTACAGGTGAAACCCAAGGTGATCGAGCCGCTGGACTATGAGAATGTGCTGGTGCAGAAGAAGACACAGATCCTCAGTGATGTCCTCAGAGACATGCTGCAGTTCCCCCTGGAGGACTTCGAGGTAAGTCTCACACCTGTTTCATGCATGTTTGCTGGGCCGAATGGGTCACATCCGCACTTGAAAAACTGCTGCAAAAGCCACATTGTAGTAAATCTGCCTCTGGGTATTGTGAATGGGATTATATTGGTAGAAAGCAAGTTGGGTTTCAACTATGGAAGTGATGTAAAGGTAGTGGTGGTATGTAGCTTAGGGAGTGGTAATAGCACTGCCAGAGTTAGGACTCATTGCTGTGGAAAGTATCCACTAAGTGCTCCATAACATGGTCACACCATTCATTGTTATCTGTCCAACATCATTATTTACCCACCCACTTGCGTGTTTTCTTTGTTGTGTTTGTTTGGCTTTGGCCCAGGCGTGGCCAGTGTTGCGAGAACTGGGTGGGGTCGTTCACAGAGGCTTTCTTTTTGTTTACATCCTTCCACGCTATAGTGAGAGAGGGGTCAGGGGCCATGTGTTTGATTGGCTCATTCTGCCTCCAGTGTTGTGACAGAGCAAGTGTTATCTCCAGCCACATTGTACAGGACGTACACTTCCTCACACTTTCCACAATGAGGATGGAAAATCTAAAATGGAAATCTGTCCCAGTGCTGATTCTTCAGGAAATGAGACTTCTATGGAAGATGTCCTTACCAACAGCAGCAATAGTATATCCTCAAATCTGACCCTGCCACTCTGTCTCACGGTCCAATGGAAACTTTATAGAGTCTGAGCTTTTATTGTTAAAACTGTCTCCTCTCAGTGAGAGAAGTCTTTGTTTCACTAACCATGATGACTTTAACATCTTTTGTCTGAATGCATGCATTGGAGAATAAGAATGATTCAATGAGTGATTTTGATGATTTATATACTGTAACAAATGTTGTTTGTTACAATTTATTGTTTTATGTGAGCGTAAAATAGTTATTGACACACTCTGAAGTGCTTCCTCTCGAGCCCCTTTCCCACCTGCACCTTAACCTCTAAATCTGGGTCAATTCTCTATGTCCTAGTCATAAGGGTGGAGGAGCTGTAATTGATTTTCCATGTAAGATACTGAGGACACCACAGCTCTAGTGGGAGTAAAATTCCCAGATAGTGTACACAAAATGTTGAACATTTTCAGATAGGAGGGTGGAGGAAAATGTGACGGTGCACAAGTCTGAGTTAAGAAAAGGCGTTCCTTAAAGATTAGGACAACTGCGCTGCATCATTATAGTCTTTTGTAGCACCATCATACCACTTTCAAAATAGGATGTTAAATTAAAATGTTCATACAGTTGAGGGGATAAGGCGCGGACCATGAACCGCAACGTCCCCAACATCTACTCCGGCCGGGGACCTTTGTTGTATGTCACTCCCCATCTTTCTCTGCCCTCTCATTTCCTGTCATCTCACTGCTGTCCACCCTCAAGTAAAGAAAAAAAATCCCCCAAAAATACTTTAAAAAAGCAGTTTTAGCATAAATTATAGAAATCGTGTTTGTAATCCACTTTTTTGAAACCAATACCACCAATCATACTCTCACCCTTGAGTCAGCTACCAAGCAGCAACACATTGTTTGGCTTTAAAAAAAAAAAAACGTTGTTTATATGGTAGCACTTGAGTGCACCAGATGGGAAGACTTTTCAAATCAATCTGTCCTTTTCAAATGCATAACAATTTATTTTTGACAAAAATAAAACATAATTTTATAGATACATCCGAGCCTTATTTGATCTACAGTATACGGGAGGGTCTTGTCATGGGAGAACACACTTTACACAAACTTTTTCTGTAAAAGGGATGTTTGTGTGAAGTCTGAACCACTAAAACCACCATCTGACCCAGATCACTAAACCAGGTTATGTTGCTGTTTAAATATGTAATGGGGACTTAAGTGTATTTAGAGCAAAGAAACTAAATAATTCACTGTTACTGTACTGTACAAACTCTCATAACTGATGATGAATATAGAATAAAAGAGAAAAGCCTGTGTTTCTAACTCTTCTCTGTATAAAGCCAGGGGTTGTTACAGTTTACAAAGGCCTGGCAGCTGGGTGCTCAGTGACAGCGGGGCAGCCTTGACTTTGTCTTCTCTTGTATCATGCTCCTCCAGCCTGCTGCTATGAATATAACATACCAGCTTTACACACAAACAGTACGTTGTCAGGGACTGACAGGTGATTCTAACTGAGGAAAGAAAAAAAAACACCACGGGCACGGTGATTGAACCTAACATCTGTTTCGGCCTCCCCAGACTCTTGTTCAAGCAAGGTTTTAATCAGCTTCTGTGTCAAGGCCCTTTCAGTGCTTTTAGTGAAAGGAGGTACGGCAAGTGTGCATTCATATAGAAACCTCAATATGCACAGAGACAGTGCTAAGTATACAGGGCTAGTTGGTGATAAATCAAAGCTAAAACAGGTAGAAAGAGCTCCTCTGTGTTGTTATTTTTGTATAAATCATGGTTTGGGCTGTTCCTCAGTAATAGAAACCACTATCAGGTCTCTGCCTTATCTTATCCCCACTGGCACATCAAAAGTCATGTGTTGGTACTGGGCTTTTGTGAGCCAATGTTTATATTCATCTCCATCTGGTTTTGATCTGGAAGCTGTTGGCACAGGGCAGTTCTGTGCAGGTCTCTCAGCAAGGCTTTCTGGAGAAATTTGTTACCAGGAGGGGGCCCGTCCTTCCCTCTTCTCCTCAATTTGAGGTATACTTTAGGTCTAGGCTCATCCCTTCTGTAAAGCCCACTGATTAGGATGTTGTTCTTTTTCCTTTACTTCAACTACTTCCAAAAGGTTTCACAAACACCACATGCTGTATGTCTTTAAAGGATAAGGCTGGCCATGTTCTATATTTTTGTTATTGCCAACAAATCCCATGAAAACACCAAAGCCAACACGTTAGTTTAGCTGTCAATACTTGCCAACTTCCCTGCTCATCCTGTGGCACTCAGCCCTAAGATCCATTTGTTCCTACTGTGAATGTACATTTTTAAAAGCAGGTCACAAAAATATATAGTTTCATTTTTAAAAGCCACGCTAGAGGCCTGGCTCCATGGATGGTCCACCACTCTGGTCCAGACTGAAATATCTCAACAACTTTTTGAGAGATTGCCATGAAATTTTGTGCAGACATTCATGGTCCCCAGAGGATGAATCATACTGACTCACTCTGACTTTGTGGTGAATATTAACATTTTCCAGTACTTTGGTTTATGACCAAATACCTGCAAAGCCCATCAGCCTCAGCTGTACTTTGTAAAAAAAACAAAAAACATATCAATTCTTTAGTATCAGTTTGAACTTAGGAAATATGAGAGTGCTGAGGTGGAAATGTCTAGAAGTACTCTTGGTTCAGGTTAAGCTGAAGAAGGAAGATTTTTTCCGAATAAAATGTTGATGGAGTCCTGCTGAGTGCAGCTATATCCCATGCTAATTTTGGGCTTATTTCACCAGAGAATCCCGTGGTTCTCCCTGGCGACTTGTAGTCCAATTAAATGCTTCCTGTTGCCCACTTCCTGGCTCCCTCTTACCTCCAAGCCTGTTTATTTCTGCTGCTTGGATTGCAAAGATTGTCATCTCCCCTGCAGGAAACCTGGCTAGCAGAGAGGAAAGGGAGACTTCAGGTTCACAAATACGAGCTCGGTATGGAATATGTCGTAGTTGACATGACCAGCGCTCAGTCAAATGCAAGGTCATTCAGAGGAGCAGTGAGGCAAGAGAGAAAGATGGTAGTTTAGCTCATGTCATTTCACAATCAAAGAAAGGTCAAGAAAGACACATGACTGCAGTGATGATCATCAGAAAGATGACTGTTACAATTTTCTAAAGCCAAAGGAGACCGAAGCCCAAAAGAATTTAGTTTACAATGGTATAAACAGAGAAAAGCAGAAAATTCTCACCTTTGAGAAGCAAAAACAAGAGGGTGTTTGGTATTTGTGCTTGGAAAATTACTGAAACAATTATTCGATTATTAAAATAGTTAGTCATTAATTTTCTGTCGATCGACTTATCAATTAATCTACCAATCGCTTCAGCTCTAGTATACTATATGACCATTGTTACAGTAAAGAGGAATCATTTTATTTTCGTGGTGTGTTAACATGGAAAAATATTAATCCAACAATGTCTTTATCTGCATATCATGATAAAATAGTTATTTATTATTCCATCAATTGGATGTTTTCGAGGGATAATTGGATTAAATTGGATAATGTTATATTTTTGGGATTATAAACACATTTGACTGATTATCACATGTGATTAAAACTTGACTTCTTCTTCTTCAACAGATACACTATGTGGTCAGAATAGTTTTATTTGATCTGGTCAAATTGGACCGTAAACAAATGACATGGAACATATTTCTGCCCAAAGCACTTTTCATTTCAATGAAATGTGTTTGGAAAAGATAATCAAGGTTTTGTCTTCATCTCCCACATCGTAGAAAACACAGCTGACGAGCGTTTGACTTGCACAAAGCCAGAGTTCACTTGTTTCGTCTCAGCTCAGTCAGCTGAACTGCTATCACTTAATGGTTGTATTCATATTTCACTCTTGCTTGCAGGGATTATGTGTGGTCAAATGCACTTTATTTTTAAATTTCAGAGTTAATCCTCCTGCCGAGACCTGCTGGTGATGCACATGGCAGTATTTTACTGAAGTTTAAATAGAGCTCCAGCTTTCAAGCTGATTGGTTGTCTGCAAGCTTGAAATACTTATTTATATACTTATAATACGTATACATGTTGAACCATTGGTTTAATGTTAAAATATACTTTTTTGGGAGTCAGATACCATCACACCATCTCCTTCACAACTTCCCTCCAGAGCTAGTCCCATGAATGTGAGTAGAGGGAGGAAATGTGGATATATATTTTATTTTGCCACAATTTTTTTCTCTATCAGCTATGTGAGACAAGTTCTCTTGTGTTCTGTTTCTTCTTCTCTAAATCAAGAGGTCAAAAAAGAGAACCAAAACATGTCTCTTAACAGTTACTATCATAAGGAAATCAAATAAATTAGATATTGTTGAAACACAACTCTGAAAGTGAAGTTGAAAAGTGAGTTGCGGGTCAAAGTTTTAACATTTTATCTGTTCAAATACCTGCAAAGGTAATGCCATCCACATCCGCCTCAGCTGTATTTTGTGTGTACTGATGAGAGGCAAATGCTCGCATGCTAACAAGCTAAACAACAATGGTGAACATGGTGAACATTATACCTTCTAAACATCAGCTTGTTAGCATTGTCATTTTGAGCATGTTAGCATGCTGGCATTAGCAAGTACAGCCGTACAGAGCAGCTAGCATGGCTGTCGACACTTAGTCTTGTTTAAATATGATTTGAGGTTTTTACTTCGACATCAGAGCCTTGATTTCTGTTCCGCTGTGAAACCGCCGTTCGGCTGCAGTGCACGCTGAACCTGTTGGTCATTAGTGGAAGGCTTGAACGAGGCATTAGAGGTGCTGATTACTCAGAGTGCGCCTGTACAACAGTGGCAGAGAGCCAGACTCAGGGCGTGTCTGTGGGTCCTGGAGCTGAACAGTGTGGACAAGCATCCTGCCTCCCTCACACACTGCCCCTTTGATCCTTCAGAAAGACATCAGTCCTTTCTCAAACATAGAATAATATTTAAAAGAACACCCCAGAGCAACTGTGTCCAGCTGAGACCACAAACTGTAATACTGGGTAAAGGTGTCCAGCTTGAGCAATGTCTTCCACATTTTGTTTCAATTTCACTTTTACGATGTAGTCGTGTTTGTTGTTATGTTCCCTCTTCTGTTTCTCTTGTTGAATAAAGTATTGCTTTGTTTTGCAGATTTCAACTTTGAGGCGGCAAGGGAGAACACTCTACCCTACAGTGCCTGAAAATGCAGAGAGGGAGGCCCAGAGTCTGTTTGTCCAAGAGGTAAGCTGATTTAAAGGCCCTGAAAACAGCTTTTCTTAATGAACTTCTTAGCATGAGTAATGGAGTCCTACATAAAGACAATTTTCTGCCAAATTTAGTTTTTGTTTTATATGAATATGTGTTTTTGTCCAGGTTTTTCTCGTCACTAGTTAGTGACACTAATGTGAGTCATTACCCAATTTGTGATCTAATATTAGCAGCAATGTACATAGCACATCACAGCAGATCAGGAAGTAGCCTGTAGAAACTTTTGGTATCTGGGCTCATTACAAATCGTTACTGCTGCATTTCCTCAGTAATATCTGTTTATGCGAGGGGACATAAGAATGATAAAGTGCAATTAATTTGTACAATCCACAAGTTTATCAAACTTCTGGTTATTTTCTGTCAGTGTTGGTTTATACTGCTGTCTGTCTGTACATGTCTGCTATCAAACGGTTCAGCTATTCAGTTCATTTCAATCTTTTTTCAGCAGAAAAAGACAGAACATGTTGTAAACATTTTTTCTAAGATGTGTTTGGTTAGTCATTTAATTGCAGTGGGAATAAAAAAAATGCTGTTCCAGTTGGTGCTGATGAATTATAGCTACAGGAGGGGAAATGTATTTTCCTCCAACCATCATCAGTGGTTTAGCATCCGGCCCAGGCACACTGCTCTTACTGTCTTTTTAAGCCAGAGACCAACTGGCTGCCGACAGTTCACCTTCCAGGTCAAAGGTCAGCGTTTAGGGAGCCTTGTCTACAGTCATAAAGATACTGAAACTCCCGGTCGAGTGTTGTGTGACATCACCAGGACAGCTGTGCGGATCAACCCAGCAAGAGCCTCTCTGTTTCCGATTGCTCTCCTGATCAGGTTGCGTTTCGTCTCCCTGTCGGAGCACTTCTCATAAACGGCACATATTTCTGCAGAAGAGATACCAGTGAGCTGCACCCTATCACTGCCTCTAACAATGAACAGATGTCTCCTTTCCAAGTAAAGGCAGATAGAGAAACACTCCCTCCCAGTTTGTGCTAATGGATGGAGTGTGAACATTCACTATACACTCATTTCCCCTTACGGGTTTCACCGCATAGAGGTTTTAATTGTAGCTTGAAACAACCATTGTAGTTAGTACTTACATAACTACTATTACCTATTGAGAAAAAAGTTGTATGAAGCCTTCTGTGGCTCCAGAGGGAGCTGAGCAAAATCTGATCAATTTAAACTGGGGCTGTAGAGTTAGACAGAAGTGAGCTTACTAGACTTCAGTAGCCCGCTCCTCATCTCTGCTACATTAGCTGCTACTAATATACCTCGAACTGTCGGTGGTCAAGCTGCTGGTTTTGACAAGGAAGAACAAAAACAAGGTGATATCTCTGGTTCTGCTGCATTGTTTTCGATTTTCTAAACTGTCCCTTGTGTGTGTGTGACAATGTTACAAAAGTGCAATGCTAGTGCAAAACTCTTTTAAAGGTGTCAGTGTGCTTCGACCGAAGTGACAGTCAGATGGTCAAACAGCATCTGAAACCTCCCACCACAACTTTCCGACATTGGAATTGGGACGGCTGCTTCTGACAATGTCGGTGACTTTCTCAAACCAACAATTTGACTGTTACGCCTGCTTCTTCCAGTTGTAAGATAGTAAGCAGATTTTGAATTTTGAAGTGCACAACAGAGTGCAAAACCATGAATGCCTTCAAGGAAAGATTGTCTGAAAGTGTGCATCGTTATCCCCATATTTAAATTAGAGAGGATTAAGATTAAGATAATTAATTAAGATTATTGCATCTTGTCTCTCTCAATGACCGTAAGATTTTCACCTTCGAGTTTGACCGCTCTGAACATCTATAAAAACTTCTGCCTTTAGATATGATTGGCCAACACATCTTACAAAATAGTTTTTTTCAAGCACACTGACACCCTAACACAGCCCTGAAGCACTACTATACTGTGTATTTTACATTGTAATGTGTTACCATTGTCTTCTCAGTGCATTAAGACCTACAAGTCTGACTGGCATGTCGTCAACTACAAGTATGAGGACTATTCTGGAGACTTTCGACAGCTTCCAAAGTAAGTTTATAGTTAAAAACCTCAACACTACTGTACACTGTATTCACAGAGGTAATGTGGTAGTGTGCCAAGACATTCTTATGATGGGCAAGTAAGAACAACTACAGCATATAATATATGGATGCCAGAGGTTTTAAGCTAAAAGACACAGTCAAACTGTTTTGGAGGGTTTTCAGGTCACCTAGACAAACCGTCACCTTTTTGTTTCCTGCTTCTGACAAAATGTTGCCGTGACTTAATTACAAGGAAATGCAGCACACAAATCATTCTCATTTCCACGCAACAAAAGAGTGTTTCCTTTTTACGATGCACTGGATAATTCCTGACTGTAGCCAGTGTGGAAACCACCCTCATTGTCGGGAGATTGTGTCATCAGCTCCAGCCTCGTCCCTAAAGAATATCGATTTTACTGCCAAGATGTTAGAATATGAGTTGACAATGACCTTGACACTGTCACTGCTGCCAAATGTTCTGTCACTTTACTGTATCTGGGGAAGTTAAAACAATACACCCTGACGTGGACTGTCGGTTAAAATCCTCACACTATTTTCAGTTACCTTTTGGCACAATTTCATTTTCCAGCTGGCACTATACAGCTTTAACATGTTTCCATGAACCGTCAAGTGTTGCTTTTCAACACTTTCATTTGCCATGATGTTGCCTTTTTTCAGACTCTCTCGAAACAGCTGCAACTATGACAAAAAATCACATAATCTCAGTCACACCACCTCAGACCACATGTGCTAGAAAGATCTGCAGAGTGAAAAGAAATGAAAACAAATATGGATGTCCATGGATATCCTGGACAGCCAGAGCTGTTAAACGTGAAGTGCTAAAATTTCAAGTGCTAGCAGTAAAATATACCTAAACATCAAAAGTAAATGTGTCCATTGAGAAGAGTGTCCATTTCCAAAGTTGTAAATGAAGGTAATATTGTATGAGCTTGAATGTTTTAACATTAAAGTTAATCAGCTAAGTAACTTAGTAGCCAAAATCTCAGAGAAATGCAGATACTTAAGTAAAGTTACCAGTATCTCAAAATAGTACAGCACCGGTGCAGTACCCGAGTATGCACTTACCTTGCCCCGTAGTAATTTGTTGTGATGATGTTATGTGTCTTTTGCCGTTCTTGTTAATACATACTATAAATGCCTGTTAATGATATTTAATTATTTTACAGCAAAGTGTCCAGGCCTGATAAACTGGCTGTCCATGTATTTGAAGTGGATGAGGATGTTGACAAAGATGAGGTGAGTCTATGTTTGCTTCTGTTTTTTTTTTTGCAGTGTTTACAGCACATCGGCATTTATCCTGTTTCTGGACTGCATTTTTACTCCGGATTATTTACTTTATTAGAAACCTGGCCCAGAAAAGACTGCATGCCGCTAAATGCGTCTAATTCCAGTCTTCACTTTTGCCTTTCCTGTTTTCATTATAGCTGTTAAAGAGAAAAAAAGGCATTTTTGTGTCTAATAGCTGAATTTAATGGAAAGAATTAAGTGTAATTAGACTTAAAGACTTTTGCTGGCACACCATGTCTCAGAACACACAATGAAATTTCCAAGCAGCATTTGGATCTTTTCATCCTCTTATGATTCATGTATGACGGAGTGGGTGTGTGTTTTTGCACAGATTAAATGCGTGTTTGTTGTCTTTGGGGTGCACAACACAGAGGATCATAAGTCACCCGACAGACGCTCAGATTTGACTTCAAAGATGACACAAAGCTGTGGCTGAAATGTTATCTCACATGCTATAAGGTCACGCTGCCTCACAAGATGTATGAAGATGATCCTGACCTTCTCTCCTCACATGATGTGTCAAACTGCGCCTCCTACAGGCAACAAGATGTCCTTCAGTATGAGCTGAAATATACTGTTTACGCACAGAAAAACACTACAAAGTGTCTCTTTTCCCTTTAACTGCGTGTTCGTTAATGCAGTTGTGATTGAGGATAGCTGTGTCAGGTCGTCAGGGGTCAGAGTCTGTCCTGCTCAGCCTCACAGTCACCCTTATCTCTGACAGGACAGGAGGACGAGGACTTCAACACAACGCATGACAAGATCCATATCACCCTTCATTCATCTCCTGCCTCTCTCTCTCTCTCTCTCTCTCTCTCTCTCTGGCCTCCTTTAAACATGGAGGTTGCTTGTGCAGATGAAAGAAAAGGATTTGAACTTTTCCTCTAAAATCCCCTGAATAAATCACATAGTTTTTCTATGATTGTGTGTTTTGGACCTCACAATCACATTGGTTGTGTGATTCGCTTCATCTTCTCTTTGTCTGACTGTAGTTTAGTAATGCAAGTGTTTGGTTTGTGGATTTTATTATGCCTCCCTTGACAAAGTTTTCCGGATCAAATTGGAGTTCAGAGAGAATGAACCCAGTTATTTCTCTGCCTCTTTAGGGACTGGTGAATGAATGTTGTCTAGACATTGACGAGGAGAAACGGGCACTGAACCTTTCCAGATGCTTTTCAGATCCCTCCACAAGGCACACTGAAAATACTACAATTCCTGCCAGCACTTTTAAAATTCCCCTTTTGCTTTATTAGAGAAGAAGAAGTAGGGCTGGACCAGGATGGAGCCGTCTTGAAAGGCCATTCACTCTTCTCATTGTGTGAAATCGTCAGGGATTCGCTTCCTCACTGTAGTCTTTCAAAGTCGGGAATTGTAACTGTAAATGACACGTCTTCTGTTCGTGATCCAAACCAGGACCGGGCTGTAGACTTTGTCCCCATCTCTTCTTCCTTCATTACTCCCCTAATTGGTTTATTTTTACAGATGATGATGATAGCCGGTGGATCATGGTAGCTTTGTGTTTGGTCGTGATCTCATGGTTACCCACCTTTTTATGTGTGGGATGATCTGGTCCATGTGTCGTGGATCTGCTGTGAAGATCTAGATGTTTGTTTTGTTTAACAGCCATAGTTTGTTTAATGTTCTTCTGCCTGCTTGTTTGGACTGAGACAGACCTACATCATGTTGGGCTCTGTGTCATCTCAAACCACAACATCAAAGGCTTTCGCACAGTGAGGCAAGACTTTGGCAGGGTGTGTTAAAAACAATGATGATCCACTGCAAGAATATCCAAATTAAGTCACGTTGAGTCTTTAAGCAAAATCTGCTAATGCTTTTTAATATATAGATGTGTTTTATCTGCAAATCTGTTTATTTTGATGTATGGAATAATTTGCCCCATGTGCAACATGTTTAAACATGGAAAAAAGTGAAATAATTTCAGTCCATGGGTACATTTGTGTATATGGAAAACAAGATTTTAAAAAGCAATGATACGTGGCTTGCAGAGATGTTTTTCCCTTGCACTGTGTAGAGCATCAGTGTCTATTAGATTATCTGATCTCATGTCTTTGTCTCCTGCAGGATACGGCCTCCCTAGGATCCCAGAAAGGTGGGATTTCCAAACATGGCTGGCTGTATAAAGGCAACATGAACAGTGCCATCAGCGTTACCATGAGGGTGAGACAGCGGTTATGAACTGAAACTATTAGTCAATTAATCGATTAGTTGATCGACAGAAAATTAAATGGCAACTGTTGGATTGATGGATGAATTGTTTGCTTGAAAAGCGTGTTATTTCTTCTTTTTGTATCAGTCGTTCAAGAGGAGGTACTTCCATCTAACTCAGCTTGGTGACGGCTCTTATAATCTGAACTTCTACAAGGATGAGAAGATCTCCAAAGAGCCCAAAGGAACCATTTTCTTGGACTCCTGTATGGGTGTGGTTCAGGTAAATATTCCAGTAATCTCTGTCATGAAGGCAGCGGCTGGTAAACTGCGATGACCCATTACCTGTTTTGCCAAACGGGATATCCCGTGGCCTGGTCCCTCGTGGAAATTAAAAGGCCATTTACTGGGAAGAAACTGAGAATACAGATTTAGCAACTTCCTCTTCACAATTCTTTTCACAATACAAAGTGTTTTTTCCAACATGCAGGGTAAAACGTAAACTGTAACAGTCACAAATTTCTCTAACAATGATGGACTGCTGTTGAAAAGTATCTGTGAGTCCCTCTCTTGTCCATTTCCCTGAAACCCGAGCTCTCCTCCTCCCCAAGGTCAGGCTTTACTGCTGACTCTCAGCTGGTGAAACAAGGTGAATGCTGAGGTCTCACTTCTGTGCACTTTCCATCGGCTGTGCAATCAATGCCACGTGCAAACATCTGAGTGTAGGCCAAGACTCACTGGGTACATTATCATCTGTCTATCATCTCAATGGATGGAAAGAACCTGAGTTTACTGATGAGGCACCCAGCTGGCATTAATCAGAGATGTATGTGGAATAAGAAGGAAGGTGAAGGGTTTTTCCAGGACCGTCGGATTCCTATCGCGTGGACGGGGAGCATTATCATCCCCAAATGTAGAAGGAGGAGAGGGGTACACAAGGTATTTTAATGGTAGAGATATTTGACAAGATATGTGGAGGGTTTATCAGTGCAGGTTATGGTGTCCATGCCGTCCCTCCCGAGTTCCTCGAACCTCCACCCCACCCACTCTTCAACCACAGACTCTCTGTTACATTCCTCAGTGGTGGAAGAAGTGAAGCAAGACTGCACCTAGTCCAGTCTGGTGAGAAACATGAGCAGATTGCATTGTTTTCTGTGCCATAATATACATTTTTAAGAAAATGCCACAAAATACTGAAAGTTTATGTCCCTCTATATTATATATCACAAGACCATTACTTAACCTCATTACAGCAAAACAAGGTGGATTTACTAATCGAAACTAAAAATAGAATGAATAAACAAAAATAAATAATAAGCCAAAAAAAAAGAAATATGATGTGCTTTAGTTTGTTGCACACTGATTATGTTACTGTAATCTATAAAGCATTCTGTTGGTGGTTAACCTACTGTCACTAATGGGCACTACAGTAACTCAGTAGCATTGCACAGCCCCTTGTATACCATATGTAGTTGATGGGTTTTCTGCTCAAGATCATGTGACTAAAACTCAGCCAGCAGAAACGGCTCCATAAGTGGGACTGCAGATGTTTAACTCTGCAGCTGTAATGGCATGTGGAGTGACATCATACTGAGCCTCAAGCTGCTCCTGCGCTTTGTTAATATGCCAACAACATGCTCAAACACACAAAGCATTTTCCACTAATTAATGAGGTGAATGGCGGTCCCTGTGGGTTAACAGGGAGCAAAAGGGCTCAAAAATATAAACTAATAATTGTGGTTTGAGGTTTTATTTTCTCTTTTTTACTCATTCACTGTAATAAGAACACAGATACTAACAATATTATACAAATAATTCTGACTGGGTTGTTCGCTCATTTCCCCAAAGGATGTGCGCAGCTGTGTTGTCTAGAAAACTGAGAGCCAGTCCTCCCACCTATCAGATGATTATTCTGTTTATCAAGACTCCAGTTTTATTTCCCCTCTCCATGTTTACCGAGCCAGTTTGCAGATAATGAGTCTCCCTCCCAATCACTCCCACTCTGCTGTTTCAACATTGTAGGCAAGCTACAGTGATAACACCGCACAACAATCCTCTCACTGCTGACAATAGTGAGATGACTTCCTTATTCCACTAAAGAAAAACTGCTTGAATGCTTTATTAAATTGTTAAAGAGCAGAGTTGCTGTGTCATGGCTGAACCAGCAGTTATAGGTTCTGAATGGGCTGTAATAGAGGAATTATTAAGCCCAAATGAGACAGTTTGGAGACCATAGTTCGGCTCTGCAGATCCAGCTTCATTTTCTGTTGACTTCACGCAGCAGCTCCATCTCACTTCAGAGAGTCTCTGCTGTGGTCCTGGCAGAGCTGGAGGCTTTGTTACACAGATGGAAATACTCTGTCCCTCCCTAACTCCCATTGTCCATTTGCTTTCTGTGGCAGTTAAATTAAATCTGGGTTTAGCTTCCCATCTCTTTCCAAAACAGTGACTCACATTTTGTTGGTTTTTGGAGCTGAATGGTGTCATTTTTAGTCCATTAGATTGTGATTAAATACTTACTTTGCATATGCATGCTGTATAAACTTTATATAGACATGTATACATGCATATATTGTACATAACCACCTACTTCATGTATATAAAGTAACCTATTACATTAATCATTCAATATGTATTCCAGCACTCTTTGCATTATTGGATTGTTCTTTACAATTTACAGAAACAGTTTGACTTATATATAGACACTGTATGTTGTTCATTGTTGCCTTTTATATATATTTATATATATAATATATATGCAGATTATAGCTAAATGTTTATGTTTTTATCTTTGCTCAGCTTTGTTGTGCTTGTTTTTAGCTATATGTCTGTAAGTGAGGGTGAAGGTAGAATTAAAGTGAAGCAGGCCGTGATTTAGATCATAAAACTAAGAATCTGCTGCCTTCTGGTGAGCTGGCAGTTGTTGGATGTTAGCTTTGGATAGTCAGATGAAACATTCCTCGTCCACAGTTGGGTATTTGATTTTTAAATGTGAAAAACTAAACTTAGTCAATCAATCCTTCAATATCAGAAACCAACACTTGGCAAACATGAAACCTCCCCTCTTTCCAATAACAAAAAGTCTTTGTTCTGATTTTTTGTTTCGTACTCTTGATTTATTTGTTATGTTCCGAGTTTGACTCTTTTATATAAATCATATGTGTATTTTTCTCCCCCTTTTCTCTTCTTTCCTGATCTTATCTAATCTCCTCCTGCGGTCGTGGCGGCAGAACAACAAGGTTCGGCGGTTTGCTTTCGAGCTGAAGATGCAGGATAAGAGCACCTACCTGCTGGCCTCCGACAGTGAAGGAGAGATGGAGGACTGGATCAACACGCTCAACAAGATCCTGCACAGCAGCTTTGAGATCGCCATGCAGGAGAAGCGGAATGGAGACATTCATGATGGTGTGTGTTTGTCTGTCTGTCCATATTTTTCCAGCACCTGAAGGAACACAAATATGAAATGAAATATTATTTAGTGTTAGCTTGTGAAAACATTGTCCGACTTCTTGATGAGAATGATTAATGTTTTTCATAGTCTTGTAAAAACACCCATGGTTTAATTAGGAAATATTTTTGTTGCAGACTGAAATATGTCAGACAAAAGCAGCTTTTGTGTGGTCAAACTGGACAGAAAGTGTTTGGCTTCTTAAAGTTATCCGTGATAGACCAGACAATATGATCTATACTGTACTTGCTGTTTAAAATTTGTAGAGACAGAAAATGAGTCTGCAACTATTTTGATAATCATTTTGAGTCAGTTTTTAAGAAAAAATGTCTTGTTCCAGCTTCTTAAATGTGACTATTTTCTGGTTTCCTTAGTTTTCTGATTATAAACTGAATATCTTTGGGTTTTGGACTTTTGGTTGGATGTGAAGACGTCACCCTTAGATATTGTGATGGACATTTTTCACTATTTTCAGATATTAATTAATGAATCGAGAAAATTATTGAAAGAATAAGCAATAATAAAAGTCATCATTTGTTGCAGCCCTAATTAATGTAGTTGACTATAGAAGCTATAATGGTTATATATTTTTTAAGTTCCTAAGATGACAAAATGCCCTCAGTTATTACATCCAAGATGATAATCAAGCATACTTGAAGATGCAGTAAATCTACTCATCATCATCATCTTATTTACTCCGGAGGATGTTTTTAGACATTCACATTGTTCATTCACACCAACATCCACTCACTTCTCGTACTTCTTCCTGGCCGTGAAGTGCAGTGTAGTCTGTGGCGATGTGATACCAGACCACCCAGGCTTTTAATACTCACCTCCTGTCTCATAGGAGGCTTAGCCATGGAGCAAAGACCCTGAATGCCTCTGCACAAAACGCTCCACTAATCTTCTCTAACTCAGCTTTTATTAATCACGCTGTGCTTTAAATATTCCATTGAGACCGGCAGCATCTCCATCTCAATCCTGTACAGTCGAATTATTGTTTACTGAACTTTGACAAGTCAGTAAGCGATTAAGGAGGTTTTACAACACAAGGAGGTTTCTGTTTATGCTCTGCAATCTTTGGCCCAGACCCAATGATTTCTTGTATTTTCCTCTAGATGATGATCTTGGAAAGTCCGACAGTTCCTCTGGCAGTATGGACAGCTTTCAGGTAGGTCATGCATTCGGTACATCATCGCATGGAGTTGCAGCATTAAATCTCTGTGCTTCATTGAAGTTGTAAGTTAGACGGCCTATTTTGCCGCAAACATGTGGCTTGAATTTAGATTTAAGAGTTACTGGTTACACACCTAATTTCTCAGTCATTCATTTGTTTTTGTAGATCTGATCTGACATTAAACACAGACCTCTTGTCATGTGAGGAACTAAAACTCCACAGTATAACTCTTCCTTTCAGAATATTTTTTGGGTTTCATCCAAAAAGTTACACTGCATATTAAACGTCAGGCCTTTAAACATGCATCCAACAACATTCAACATGAGATATCCAGTAGAGGAAAAAGCTGACACTTGCTTTGAAATAATGACACCTGCATCAAGAGGTTTAAAGGTTTTTGAGGATGGAAACATCTGTGTTTTTTTTCTTCTCCAAAATAGATATTTAGTGTTTCAGAAGAAATCTCTTCATGCTGTTACAGGGCTGAGAAGTTCGCAATAGTAAAGCCATATGTGTATGGAAACTGGCGGTAACAGTTAATTGGGAAACAGCTTGACAGGTTACAGTGCTGCACTGAAATGTATGCTGGTACCACCTGACTCTCACCACTGAGGCTTTCTGCCCGGTGCGATCAGCCTGTAAAATATGAAGCTTCATTTCCAGATGGGAGCAAATGATAAAAAAAATGTTCTAATGATAAAACCAACTGACTGGAAATCTCTCAGACTTTAAGACAGTTTGTGGTTCAAATCGATTTAGGAAATGCCTTTCTTCTCCTCAGAGCACAAGAGATATAGAGTCTAGGATGAGAAGCGAGACCAGATTGAAGCTGTTCACCCTGGACCCTGATACACAGGTAATTAAGTGTAAAGCCTGTTTAAGGTCACTTAATCCCATGTGGTAATAAGATCCTAACACATGTAATACCTTCCATTGTACGGTCTTTTAGAAACTAGATTTCTCAGGAATAGAGCCGGATGTGAAGCAGTTTGAGGAGAAGTTTGGCAAGCGGGTTCTGGTGAACTGCAATGACCTCTCGTTCAATCTGCAAAGCTGTGTGGCCGAGAACGAGGAAGGACCGACAACAAATGTAAGGCTGATCTTTTTCTGGTCACAATGGGCCCTAAATAACAGAAATATCATTACCCGCCTGACTAAAGACGGATGAGATGGTTTGTTAGAGCGGCCGGATGGACTCCCCTCATTATTAGAGCTGCTGAAGGACTCCTGTTGGCATGGCAACCAGGCTACAGGCTCAGTCATGGCGAACAATCTGTATAATGGAGTCTGATGTCCTGCTGTCCCTCCCAACAGAAACTGTCTAGTAAAGACCCAACATGTCATGACGGTGTCTCCATGAAGACACTGACACACACACACACACACACACACACACACATGCAGAGCAGTTACTCTGAAGCGTGTTCAACCAGCTCCCTCCTCCAAAATCTTAATGGAATAGCTACTAGCTGTTCATTATATATGTGTACACCAATCCAACTTTTTCTGTCCTGATGGTGATTCTGACACCTCAGCTCAGGGTATCTGCCGATGTAGAGTACCAATACAATACCAGTGCTCCCAAAATTGAAGTCTGCATTATAGAGGAAAATCATGAGAATTATTTTTATGTGAGGCAACGTGACGCCAGATCCAGTGTATTCGATCGGTGCGTGCCTAGCATTAGATACGATTAGATAGATTTTTGTTTTTACAATTATTTTAATGACATTCCTTGACATTATTTTATTTGAGTATATTTTTATAGTTTAAAATGGGTTAGTCCTTATTATTGTTGTTTAGATGTGGAACTCTATAATGCTGTGCACATTGCCTGTAGAGTTATGAATTGTTTAGGTTGGCTGAGTGACATGTTACAAGTAAGACAGTTAAGTGATGTATTTGCTGTTAAAGCAGCCATTAAAGTGGACTTTTACTTTATCCCCAGTCCAGAAGTAGTTGTAATGCAGTAATTAGCTACAGTTTGGTGTTAACTGTATGGAGACTGGATTATGCAGACTGGTTGACAAAATGTCCAAATAATCATCAGCTTCATCTGTCTAATACAGAATTGTTCCTCTTCTCCTTCTCCAGGTGGAGCCATTTTATGTCACCCTGTCACTGTTCGACATCCAGAACAGCAGGAAGATCTCCTCTGACTTCCATGTGGACTTAAACCACCCGTCCGTAAGGGGCATGGTGCCCAATAGCACCAGTCAGTATATAAACGGGGGAGGGGACACCCACCCTGAGGGGCAGCGGTTGGTCCATGGGGTCCCAGAGACAGCCATGCAGTATCCAAGACAGGTAAGTCATGTAAAAGCCTTCTCTAGCATGGCTAAAAAAACATAATGCTTGTTCCAACAACTCCCCTATCTAAATAAATAAAAAATAAAATAAAATAAAATAAAATACATATTTAACATTGAGGAAACATTTTCATTGTCTCCGCAGGGAGTGTTCTCGGTAACATGCCCCCACCCAGATATCTTCTTGGTGGCTCGGGTAGAGAAAGTTCTTCAGGGGGGAATCAACCACTGTGCCGAGCCGTACATGAAGAGCTCAGACTCCACCAAGGTAGTGAACTTTTATCACCGCCAGTATGTTTCCCCCGGACTCAGCAGATTCCACCACATTATTCCACATTATACACAGATAATCATCCTTGTTTTTGAGTGCTGACCGATTGCACAGACACTCAACAGAGGCATTGACTTTGGCTGTACAAATGTGGTTGTGCACCCTGAAGGGACCGCGGCGGGTAGTAATGTGATTCAGCCGAGAAAGCATGTGAAATGTGTTTTATGTGTGTGTATCTGAAAACCTGTTGGCATATCTGTGTGTTATATTATAAGTGTGTGTGTGTGTGTGTGTGTGTGTGTGTGTGTGTATCTGTGTTGAGACTGGCAGCATGCTGAATATGTCACAGTGCTGCAGGGCTGAGACCAATTTGTGTGTCTAAGTGATGAAGCTCAAATCACACTGTGTTCCTGTTTTCCACTAGGTGGCACAGAAGGTCCTGAAAAATGCCAAGCTGGCATGTGGCCGGTTGGGCCAGTACAGGATGCCTTTTGCCTGGGCAGCAAGGTACTTTATCCCTCTTTTACCAGCAGGACATGGTGCAGTCTTTCAGGAAGGACACAATAGGGATTTAAATACAAAACCTAAATCACATAATTACATACAATTAAACCTGAGAATGAAGAAATTACATTTCTTTTCGTTCTCTTCATCAGTCCACATTTATCATTTTGTGTATACAAGCCAACGTCAATTTATCCTTTATAATTCTATTTTTTGGGGTTCTTTTCAATATGATTAACTTGATTATTATATTTGATAATCAATTTAAGTCATTTATCAAGCAAAAATGCCAAGATTTGCTGCTTTCTCTGTGTTATATCAGTGTAAATTGAATATCATTTGATCAAAAAAAAAATAGATTAATCAGTTATGGAAATAATTGCAGCCCTAGACTGTAAATCCTTTTTCCGATGAAATATTATCATCCAAGTATTTTAGCTCATTCAAACAGGGATGTAGGCGTGTTCAGGACACGAGAAATGTCCCTGACTCTTCTTTTCCTTCTTGCAGGCCTTTGTTCAAAGATGCTTCAGGGACGCTTGACAAAAGTGCCCGTTTCTCAGCTCTGTACCGACAGGACAGCAACAAGCTGTCCAATGACGATATGCTCAAACTGCTGGCTGACTTCAGAAAGTGAGTAATGCTTCTACGAGCACTCTGTATTATAAATGGACTGAGTAGTCTTGCAGATGTTTTGGAAAGGAAAATATGGTCCTATAGGTTGTAAATGCTGGTCAGATTTGAAAATAAGATGTTTGCTCACGTCTGTGAATGTACCATTTGTCTCTGCTCATTCTAGTCTTTGCTAGATGATAGCAAAGGCTTAACTGGAGTTTATTTTCCTTTCCTCAGGCCAGAGAAGATGGCCAAGCTGCCTGTAATCCTAGGAAACCTCGATGTTACCATCGACAATGTAGCCCCCGACTTGACAAGTAAGGCCTCTAAATTCGCTCCATGCAGCCAACGTGAGAGATGAAAGCTGTTCCTGCTCAGACCAGATTGGTCACGTTGCCTGCAGGCTGTTTATTTGGTCTCCCTCCCTCCTGCTTCTGTATATAGATTGCGTTACCTCATCCTACATTCCTGTGAAGCAGTTTGATGTCAGTGAGAAGACCAACATCTTCTTTGAAGTGGAGGAGTTTGTGCCGTGCTTAGCCAAATGTTCTCAGCCTTTCACCATCTACAACAATCACCTCTATGTCTACCCCAAGCACTTGAAGTACGACAGCCAAAAGTCATTCACAAAGGTATCACAAAATATTGTAACTGGACAGATTGTACAGCTTTTTTTCAGCAAAGATGCTCTGCTTGTGATCTGAAGCTACAGCACTTTTCTCTCATAGTGTGGCTGACTGGGTCAATTTTGCTCGTTGTGTCTGTCCTCAGGCTAGAAACATAGCTGTCTGCATTGAGTTCAAGGACTCAGACGAGGAAGAGGCTGTTTCACTGAAGGTAAACTCTCTGGAAGTGCCTCCAAATCCTAACCCTAACCCTAACCCAAAGGACAGCCCCTCCCGTCGCAGGAACTAACTTAACTATTGTTTTCATTCCACAGTGCATCCATGGCCGACCTGGAGGACCCTTGTTTACCAAAAATGCCTTTGCTGCAGTATTACATCACCAGCACAACCCCGAATTCTACGATGAGGTAAGACACGCTACTGTCTTAAAAGATATGCATAAGGCAATGTCATGTGTCAATGCAATCAATGACTGGATGTGTGTTTGTGCTCTTATTCCTAGTTTAAGATTGAGCTGCCAACTCAGCTCCACGAGAAACACCATCTGCTCTTCACCTTCTACCACGTCAGCTGTGATAGCAACAGCAAGGCCAGCACCAAGAAGAGAGACCTGGTTGAGATTCAAGGTAACACACTGCAACAATCACATCATTTAAAATATCTGTATTGTCTGTTAGCTGACTATCTTTGCTTCTCCTCTCAGTGGGTTACGCCTGGCTCCCCCTGCTGAAGGATGGCCGGGTGATCATGAACGAGAGTCAGATCCCTGTGGCTGCCAACCTGCCTGCTGGATACCTCAACTGTCAGGAGGGCGCCAGCAAGGTAGAGTGGATCCTCAATTTGGAGTTTTTGGAGACGCCAAGCCAAAAGTCACAACCCACGATATAAAATCAAATGTGTATAGTGGGACATGAAGATCTGCAACAAAAGGGCACTTCTGTAGAGATAATGACATGAAAATAGTGCAGAATATTTGCTGAATTATTGTTGCTTCTTGTTTGTATTACAGCATTCAGGCCCTGAAGTCAAATGGGTGGATGGAGGCAAGCCTTTATTTAAGGTTTCCGCTCACCTCGTGTCCACTGTCTACACTCAGGTTAGTTTTTATTCTTAACAAACTGTGATTGTAGTTTTTTGGTCACATCTGAATTTGTGTTGTGATTTCATTAAAATACAGCTTCATGGAATAAACGTCTGTATTCTGATCTTCTTTGTGTCTCTCGTAGGATCAACATTTGCACAATTTCTTTCATCACTGTCAGAACGTTGCGTCTGCTCCCCAGGTGTCAGGAGGAGAACTGGTCAAATACCTGAAGGTAAAACAAAGTGTAGAAAAACTAGGGATTTAATACAAATACTGACTTAGATATTGATGATGAAGGATATACTTTTGCTTGATATTGTTTATTTCTAACAATGTGTAGACCTTATGTCTTAATTACAGGCATTTGATGCTGTCGTGTAGGTTAATTAATTGGCTAGTAATGGCTGTACATGCTTGAGAGAAACTTAAAAGAGACTGTTAATGCTACACTGAGTCATATTTAAATCACAATGTTGACATTCAGTATGCATTTCAGTGTTGGCATATACTGTATAACTGAGTGCACATGCTCTGCAAGGATGCATAAATCCAGGATTGGGAATTAAGTCTGTACAGAATGACATTTGATACTTATTTTTTTGATACGTAAAGGGAAAGGTCAGACAAGTTTTCACACTTTAACTTTCTGTATTAACTCGTAAGCTGACCGTAGCTCATGCTCACTGTGAAACCGCAGACAGTCACACTTGGTTGGGGCTGAATCATATGGAGATTAATGTTGTACTTTGTGCTGTAGCTTGCCAACAGCGCATTCTTCTGGACAGTTTGTGCACTTTTCTATTGCTGTTTATACAGAATTTAATTGTTCCTTACCTGCAAAGATCAGGCCGGTACCAGTAAATCTATCAAATGTCTACATGTTTAGCTACCCCATGATTCTTTTTCCATTTTTTTCTGTGGTTCTGGTAGCTCAGTTATCACTTTTTCCATCACTCGCTCTCTTGTTCCAGTCCATGGGAATCTCAGTTTACTCTTCCCCTGGTCGACATTGACATGGAGAGCAACGCTTGGTCCAATTCATCTCTTGGGTTCTAATGTAAACACATCAGTGAACACGAACAATGGCCCGAGGGTCAAACAGCAGGTCAGCCGTGCTGACTGGCAGCTCGCCAAATGACTTGGCAGGGCTTGTGTTAGTTTCCTGTACACATGCAATGATGCACCAGTACCTCCACTCTGCCATGTTCCAGGCAACTGAAGCATAAGGTGCGGGTGATTAGCACCATGTTGTTCATGTCCTGCTGTTGTTGGGATTAGATTAGTTTCTTCACACATTATAATGTATGCAGTCCAACTCTACATAAACATATCTCTGTGGTGCTTTCGCCCTCAGAGTCTGCATGCCATGGAGAGTCATGTGATGATCAAGTTCCTGCCCACCACCCTCAATCAGCTGTTTAGGGTGCTTACCAGTGCCACCCAAGAGGACGTGGCAGTCAACGTCACCAGGCAAGTTTCCCCGGACTTAACAGCAGCTTAAAATTCAAGTAATTGTGATAAACAAATTGCATAGAATCGGCAATATCACATTTTCAGCATGTATGCTGCTCTGTTGCTGCTTTTGATTCAAAATTAGATTATTTTCAATGATTGTTTCCATAAATTACAACTATTTTAAAATCCTTGACTGTGAAAACCCAACAAATGATGATTTATATATTTTACCTGATGGAAGGTCTGAGGCCTGAAACATCATTTATTGAGTACATGTGACCAACAGTGAGCAGGATGTTTTGGTTATTTCCCTGTCGTAAAGAGTTTTTGATCCTTTCTGGTGTGCAAGAACTTTGTAGTAATTATTATTGAAAATGATATTACGTGGATGGTGTTGCCAGTGAAGAATTTGTGTTTAAGAGCTCTTAATAAATGAGACCTCCAGCTGCCTCCAGATCCTTTTCCTCACTTGTTTTCCTTTTCCACTGTTTCCTTTTTAGAGTCATGATTCACATTGTTGCTCAGTGCCACGAGGAGGGGCTGGAGCACTACCTGAGATCATATGTGAAGGTAAAATTCACATTCCACTTATCACAACTCGCTATCTATACTTTGTGTTTGTACTAAGGGATTCTCATAGTTCTCTCTGCATGCAGTTTGTGTTCAAGGCCGAGCCATACACGTCCTCCACCACCCGATCAGTGCATGAGGAGTTGGCCAAAGCCATGACTGCCATCTTGAAGCCTTCCACTGACTTCCTCACGAGTAACAAGCTCCTCAAGGTAACATATTTATACTTTTTTAAAGGATTACACGGCGTATGATTGTAACTGACATGAATTTCCTCTTTATTGTTCTCTGATTGATGTTTGTCTGCCCTGCAGTACTCCTGGTATTTCTTTGAAGCCTTAGTCAAGTCCATGGCTCAGTACTTGATTGAGAGCTGTAAAGTGAAGGTAAGTGTGTTTGACTCAGGGGTGTCTGCTTTATTACAGCTTAGGTTCTTCACTGGAGCTTACGACATGCCAAGTCTTGTGGACAGCCACAGTACCACAGTCAAAGTATTATGTATCCACAGTCTGTCCCACACTGCTGTGCAGTCTAATTGGCTGCTACCACATCCCTGTGTTTAACCTCCACTGGCATAATGTGGAGGCCACAGTGAAATCAAGTAAATGCTCCACAAGAGTAGGTCATACCAGTCTGGAAAAGTTTCAGTTACAGTACAAGGCTGACGATGCTCTATATTATTGTTACCGTCAACAAATCCTGTGACCAGAACCAACAATATGTTAGTCCGTGTGTCAGTACCTCCCAACTTCTCCACACTGTCTATAGCTCTCAGCTCCAAGCCTTTTTGTTTCTACTGAAGATGCAAATCTTTAAAAATGGGGCACAAATATATACTTTCATATATACCTATATCAAATATAAATTAATAATCATTAAATATTAAATATATACCTTCAAACAGGAGTATATAGTACTTTTGTTGAGGACTATTTTCAGCTCACGGATTCATGTCCTGGTGATAATATGTAGTATTTTCAGTGCCCATGTTCATCGTAATGAAGGAGCATGGTCTCAGTGCAACAGTGTGGCTCATTCATGTGTTTGTAATAGTTATTGGACAGCAATGCAGCTCTATGGCACAGAGGAATAAACTATATCAGGCTTTGGCTACACAGTCAATACTTGTTATTTATTCATTGTTGATTTTGGTCTTTTCGTGGGGGTTTTTTGAACAGAAGAAAAATACTTATCTTTTAAACTGGGGTGTATTGTGCTGTATAATAACATGTAAACAAAACATCCATGCTATGCCCTACAGCTGTCCAGGAATCAGCGCTTCTCAGCATCCTTCCATCACACTGTGGAGACTCTGGTCAACATGATGATGCCACACATCACTCAGAAATACAAAGACAACCTGGATGCTGCCAGGAACGCCAACCACAGTCTGGCAGTCTTCATCAAGGTCAGGAGGTCACAGTGACTGTGTCTCACACGGTTTTGAGAGTGTTTAAAGTGTATATAATATATATCATTTCTTATTTGCTATAAATAATGACAGAATTGCTTTTCCCCATTTTTTTGTAGCGCTGTTTCAACCTGATGGACAGAGGCTTTGTGTTCAAGCAGATCAACAACTATATCAACTGTTTTATGCCTGGAGACCCTAAGGTACTCTGACAATACAAACATTAACAGCATTTACACAAACAATAAAGGATATAAATATGTTTCACACACGGATGTGTTTGAGCGTATTAAAGCTGCCTCACTGGTTTCTGTTTCTGTTTCTACATGCAGACGCTGTTTGAGTTCAGGTTTGAGTTCCTGCGTGTTGTGTGCAACCACGAGCACTACGTCCCCTTAAACTTGCCCATGCCATTTGGGAAGGGAAGGATACTGAGATTTCAAGGTGAGAAGATCATCCAATGTGTCTCTTGATCAAATACCAAGCCTGACGGTAACTTGCTTAAGTACCTGTGTTTGAGTAGAATATTGAAATCAAACCAAATTGCTGTCAAAGTAATTAAATATGTTATCTGATGTTGTAGCAGTCTTTGATTTTATAGAACATACTTTGTTTCTTTTGTGTGTTCCTCAATTAGCTTTATTATCTCCACATGATACGGTGGAGTCATGCGATGCTCTAGTAGGTAGGTCCAAGGGTGTGCTGCTTGCATGTCATCTCCTAAAAGAGCAGACTTTGAATCTAATTATTCGGCCATGACCAGAATGGGTGAAATCATCCACTCCAAAATCTGAACTCAATCAGTTATCTTCCAGCACTCTGGCTGATGTGGCATGATTTATCTATCCTCCTCAAGACGTTGTGCTGAAAGATTATACTGTTGATAATTTACAGTATGTGTATAGAGGCTGAGATGGGCTCTTTGTGCAGATGTGGGTGATTATGTTTTTCTCTCTGGAAGTGGTTTGGAGTTTGTGACTAGTGATGAGAATAATTCCAAAAGACACATTATTCTCTGTCATTCCTAAAAAATCAGATCTTTTTAATGCTTGCATGCTTGAAATGCAGGTTTTAAAAATATAAAAGTAAACAGATGAATGTGTTTGATTTGATTACAGTCATTTGGGGATATTTTTTGTCTTAAATGATGTTGGGAACCATCTGTGAACATCTGCCACTGTTCAATCATAAGCCTTAATCCAGTTTGTCTGTTTACACAATGATCACTGCTGATGTGGAACAGCCGCTCAGTCACACGGCCTGAATCTGTCAAACATAAATTTCCAGCTTTTCTGTAAATCTGTTTTTGCCTCATATAGATTGTTGTACATCAACACGAATCTTTGTTCACCAGGTTTTTAATGCCGTCACCAATCTGTATGCTGTCCAAGCTTTCCTTGAAATTTACTCTCATTGTTCGGTGCTGTTTGTGACTTCATCTCCTTTCACATCCTTCACTTACCTCTCTGTCAGCCAGTCCTAATCTCTTCACCCTCCTCTTCCTCCCCTCAGACCTCCAGCTGGATTACTCGCTGACCGATGACTTCTGTAAGAACCACTTCCTGGTCGGGCTGCTGCTTAGGGAGGTCAGTGCAGCTCTGCAGGAGTTCAGGGAGATTCGTCAGATAGCCATACAGGTGCTGAAGAGTCTGATGGTAAAGCACACGTTTGACGACCGCTACACCTCCAAAGTAAGCAGTGCCTTCTTACCTCTGTCTCTTGCATTTCCACCGTACTGCAGTATCTGATGTGATCTTGAGAAATTCTGTTGAGAGATTTATTTGTTCTTCAGAGCCAGCAGGCCAGGTTGGCCACCCTCTACTTGCCCTTGTTTGGTCTGCTCCAAGAGAACGTCAACAGGCTGAATGTGAAGGAAGTATCCCCATTCGCCATCAACCACTGCAACAATGTAAGGGAGCCACCTAGTGGCTTCTTTTTAATATTCTCTCTACCATACAGCTTTCATTCATATCGTGAACCAAGAATAACATCAAAACATAACGTAACCCTACTTCCTGACATCTATACCATATCCACCTTAACAAAAACTAATACTACACTATAAAAAGAGAAGGAAACACATAGTAATGAGATAAAAAGTGAAGGAAAAGGAAAGAAAAGGAAAGGGTGCCACAGCAGTTGTAGATGATAAGTTATTAAATGTCGTTGACCTATATATCTTTTTGATTTCTCACATGGGCTGATACAAAAATGACAATGTAAATATTGAGAAAAGTAATATGCATCCATACATATATGCATTTAATGTGATACAGTATGTTCAGCTCTTTTCAAGAAACAAATATTAACAAACTGTATTAAACACTGAAGTGGTACCAGGCTGTCCTCTCAAGTAGGCAAGACATGGACTCCATATATCTAAAGAAAAAAATGTTTCCCAGCTACGTCATTTGTAGTTTTTTCCAATTCTTTCGGCCAGGACTTAAAACTATGGTATGGATTCTTTATTGGAAAACATAAAACTGAATTTCTTCGCTATTACAATCTGCTAATTTTAAATGACCAACCTGAGATTGCGATATCTGTATCTGGGATGAATTCCATATCATATATAGGACTGGAGCACCACTGACCAAAATTTTTGGAGTTTCATAAGACCTCCACCGCTTTTCATAAGTTCACACAGCTCTGTACAGTATGTGGGTTTGTGTCCATTAACGTGTTGCACTGTTTTTCCTCAGAATGGAAGAGAAGATTCACTTCTTACCAACACGTTGATGACACCTCCCAGGTCCAGCACCTTTCTGGACACCAGCTTGCACAAAGATGTTTTTGGAGTCATCTCTGGCACCTGTGAGTGGAAAGACGATGCTGAAAAATGAAAAATGAGAAAAAGAAGATTTTGTTTTTACATTAATATAAAACTGCTCCCTTTTTTTTTTCGTCAGCCTCACCTCACACGTCGTCAACCCCCAACATTAACTCTGTGCGCCACGCAGACTCTCGCGGCTCACTCATCAGCACTGATTCTGGCAACAGCCTGCCTGAGAAGAACAACGACAAGGGCAACTCTCTGGACAAGGTACATCTCAGAAAGTGCTGCAAGATGCTTGTAAAGTAATTTCATGCAACATTTATTAGAAATGTAGGCTTCCTGTGACATGCATATATATATAACACACATTTCAGTGTGCCTCAGGCAAATCAGAGGTCCCCTTGTTATGACAAAAGAACCTCAGAAAGTCACCCCTTGTTAACTTGTACCATTAACTCCCCCACCCTACCTGTACGGCTGGCCGTGGCAGACGGAGAAGTTTGTACGGAGACACTCTGTCAATGTCCTGCGCTTCTTTACGGAGACTGAGGAGTCCATGCTCTCCGTGTGCACCAAGCGTGTCACCATGGACTTCTCCCTGCTCTCTGTCCCCTGTGTGCCAGAGAGCGCCCTGCAGCCCAGCATTTCACTTCAAGTATAAAACGCCTCCTTCTTTCACACAGTCATCCTGCCCCCCATAGGAGTGTCCCATCTGGGAATGTTAGAGTGTGTGTGAGAGTGTCCTAGTGTCCTAAACCTTAAGCCCTTTCTTTGCCAGATGATTCTCAGGCTTTGGCCTGTTTGTTCTCTGGTGCCATAAAGCAGACCTGCTGTACCGCAGGGCCTCACAGGGTTTGTCTCTGCTCTTTTTCCAGATGTTGAAATGCATGCACGCTTAAGGGATTTGTCACTTTTGAGTTCCACTCACGTGTGCTGTGTCACTTTTGCTTTTGGCCCCAAGCTAAATCTATGAAGAAGCCTATTAAACACAAAGACTGAATTTTCACTGTGTGTGCTGTTGTGTGTTTCTTCTGTTGAAGCTGTTTTTATTTGTGATTTGTGGAAGCTTTTATCACAATGTGTGTAACAGCATGAGGGGGAAAGGGAGGACACTGCAATTATTTTCAGCCCAAACTGTTTTAGCTCAAACTCTTAAAATAAGCACATGAAAGTAAGTGCACCACACCTTCTCAGTTTTTGTCCTCCTTTTCAGGCAAACTAACTTCAGCCTTGAAGTTATCCACTTTCCAAAACACCCGTTAAGAAGCCAAAGCCACAGCTTCATGCTTTCCATTAAGTCATCCCCAGCCAGTTCCATGGTCTAGACTAAGTGCTGGCAAAGGAACGTGCTTGGTATATTGCCAACCCCTTGCTATGGTAGAGCTGTTGCTCCACTGCTTTGCTTCTGTTTTCTCCCTGCTCTCTGCCTCTGCTGGGAGAAACGGTGATTGCTTTCCACCAGCAGGTTTTCCCCAATGCGTAGAGCCCTGCAACATCTGAGTGAATGACTCCACTAGTGTAGCTTCAATCCCAGGCCTTCAGAAAACTCTTATTGATGATGCTATAACCACTCTAAAAGTCCCTGCGTATAGCTTTTACTACTTTTTTTAATGCAATACAGTGTCCAGGACACAAACACAGTTGTCTAGATGTTGAATCATGACCACAAAACTAGATGTAAACGAAAACATCTTAAAAGATTTTGAAATTGTAATGGTAAATAAATGCCCTTTGTCTTTTGGAATGACAAAATTAAAACTGACAATAGTTTCTGTAGATGGTACTTTGGTTTATCTTGAGCTAGACAGAGCAAAGAGCCCTAACAGGATAACACATTTGTCTGTCTGTGCCTGATCGGATTCTTTGTCCCGCAGAACCAGCCTGCTTCAACCCTGGGAAGTACCCTGTTGCGATGTGATAAACTGGACCAGGCAGAGATCAAGAGTCTCCTCATGTGCTTCTTACATGTGCTGAAAAGCATGTCCGAGGGTAACATCTCTCTCCTGCTCCTGCCCTTTCTGTCTGATGCTTAAACACTGAGCTCACTTACATGTCTACAAACCAAAAAAAACAAATTGTCTCTCCAATGTCAATCTCTGTCTTCTCCAGATGCTCTGTTCACATACTGGAACAAGGCTTCGTCTGCTGAGTTAATGGACTTCTTCACTCTAGTCGAGTAAGGCGTCTTTCATGACAACCCTGACATTATAAGTAAAGCTTAAAATTTTACTGGGTCTGATTTTTCACTTGTTTTTCCTCTCAGAGTGTGCCTTCATCAGTTCAAATACATGGGAAAGAGATACATCGCAAGGTAATGTTGTTGTTAGGTGCATGAATGCCATTTTTTTTTTAAAGCTTTATAACTTAAAACATGATTGAGATTTTATTCTTGGCGAAAGATTTCAGGCTTTTAGTACAGTGGTTCCCAACTTTCTATTATGAGAAGACAAATTCACTTTTTCTGCAGTATCTTATTGCCTATTAAACTTAATACTATATGTGACAATGATGTACCTACTTACTGCCTTCATTTTAGATCATCCAGTGTAAAACATAATTGCTAATGTATTTGAACAATGAAGGGTGTGTCGGTATGTTGAGTGCTCAGAAGTTATCCAAACACACATTCTGTCCTCTCTCCACTATTTGGGAGCTCTGGCTTTGACTCCCAAAGGGCTTCGGGTGTTCCTTTTCTCTAACCTCCCACCACTGTTTCTATCTCCATTCACTTAAATGCTGGCAAGTTTAACATAATGAAATAAAACCTGGCTCCTGCCCCCTCCTGCTTGGGTAAGACTAAAGCTGGAACTGACTCTCTTCAACTAAATGCATGATATCATACCCAGATATTATATATATATATATATATATTCTATAAGAGTTGCAGTGCTGTGACATAACGACTGGCTCTAAATTTATATATAGTTTCTCTCATTCTTATATGCATGGCATTTGCTGTAACTCACTGCTTTAATGCTGCTTCTGCTGTTTTGATAATCATTTCATTAAACTGCATGCCAAACAATATATATGGCACAACTTAACTGCATAAGTGCCACAGTGGGTATATGTATAAAAGTCACCCAAAATGTTCAACTCATTTTTTCCAGTCTGATTGTTTTAAATCCCTTTAATACCTTTAAAATCCCATAAGCTAAATATTCTACTTGATAGCATGACCCAAGGTTTGAAAACAACCACATCTGAGTGATATTTACACAACTTAAGTGTGTAAAATGGTGTATTCTTAACCCTAACCTGCTTCACTAACCCTGGCTCTGCTACTAGTGAGCCATCTGTCTAACATTGTCCTGTTTCCTCATCAGGAACCAGGATGGGGCAGGACCTGTAGCACATGAGCGGAAGTCTCAGACTCTGCCTGTGTCCCGTAACAGGGCGGGAATGATGCATGCCCGCTTACAGCAGCTCAGCAGCCTGGATAACTCATACACTTTTAACCACAGTAAGTGCTCCATACTATAATTTTCATCCAAACATCCTCTACCAGAGGAACCCCGCCCTCTTCCGCCTCATGCTTTTCAACATCATCTTCATCAACCTCCTCCTCATCCTCTGTTTAAACCCAGCCCAAGCAAGCAAGTCGAGCAGGAAATACCTCAGAGTACATGGGTGCATCATCAGTAAATTCAATTAAATTGGGGTTGAGGTATCTGTGTGTAGCATAGACTGATTTTATCTAAAAGGCTCAGTCTGTTAAATTACATCATTTAATACAGTTTCTTTGTGTTTTCAGTGTAAGAAAGATTTCAAGTATTCTTGGAATATCTGTAGACCATGGTAAGAATGTATCGGGTTGGCAGGCAGTTTGCAGACTGTTCATTTGGTTAAAATTAAGAGCATGCCTATTTTAACTGAACAGTAGCTTTCAAGATCTTCTCATCCCTCTGACCAGCTCATCTGCTCTGAGCTTAATTTTACATTTCATTCAAAATATGAAGGGTTTCATTCCAAAATACCACCTGTGTATTTCAGACAAATGCTGCTTGAAATTCATTCCTAAATATAAAAAAAGTCAAATGTTTGGCACCCAAATAAAATCATTACTACAATTGTTGTGTGCCTCACCAACGCGTCCATTTGATAAAAGGTATTGATTTTGTTTCAGTTTGGAATGAAACTTCTTTTCATCATAATTCAATTTTCCATCTTTCGAGCAACAGCTTTGCCTTTAACACTGAAGTCTCATGTTTTAAAAGATATGATATGACATTTAAATGGCCTTTCTGGAGAGTCTTTATTTCAAGTGTACTGGTGAGGGTGAAATAGCTACAGCTTTCTGTTGTGTTCTCTTTAGCCTACAGTCACTCGGATGCAGACGTGTTGAATCAGTCACTGCTGGAGGCTAACATTGCTACTGAAGTGTGCCTGACTGTCCTGGACACGCTAAGTATCTTCATCATGGGATTCAAGGTAACATAACATAACATAACATATTACTTCTCCCACATTTACTCTACTTGTAAACATACTTTGTACCAGGAACAGTATTTAGGTTATCTAATCATTATGTCAGGCCTGATTAATTCATAAAAAACTTGTGAATTCTTGTTTCTGTTTTTTAAGTCAGTAGTTTTTTAAATTATATTCTTTCTAAGATGGTACTCTCTTTCCCCACAGACCCAGCTGTGCTCTGACCACGGCCACAGTCCACTAATGAAGAAGGTGTTTGAAGTCCACCTCTGTTTCCTAAGGATCAATCAGTCAGAGACGGCCCTCAAGCAGGTCTTCACTTCACTGCGCACCTTCATCTACAAGGTGAGAAGGACGGTGGTTTCCCTGCCAAACAATGTTCTTTTGTTGTTTGTTCTGGCCTTGGGCGTTCACCTTAGCTGATGACCTATCTGTCTTCTTCACCCTCTAGTTTCCCTGCACATTTTTTGAAGGGCGTGCTGACATGTGTGCTGCCTTCTGCTATGAGATCTTGAAGTGTTGTAACTCCAAGCTGAGCTCCATTCGCAGCGACGCAGCCCACCTGCTCTACTTCCTCATGAAGAGCAACTTTGACTACACAGGTCGCAAGTCTTTTGTCCGGACACACTTACAGGTGGGATAGTCCTTCTGTGGATCTGACTTGTATCCAGAGAATAAAAAGAATGAAGCTTTCATGTTTACATTATTTAACCCTAATGTTCTGGGATCCTGGAGACCCTGGACCTGTTTAACAGCTCACATCAGCTTGATACTTCATGACTTAAATTTATGAGAATTGCTTCAAACAGGATTTTGAAGTGATGACATGTTACAGTCTATTACAGAAAATGACGCATTACTTCTTACTATTTGGGGTCTTAGAGACCCCAGCTGTGTGAAACATGGTTAAATACAATGCATTTTTATATTATTCTATATCCGTGGTTAATGTTAACAGCAGTTTTTATGCAACACTACCCCTCCCAAATAATAAAAGAAGAAAAGAAAACAATATTTAATTGAAAAGAGTTTGTTTATTTTGCAATTATTATTATTTCTGTATTTACATGCATTAGGTTCTGTGGAACTTCAAACAATGACGCAGTAAAGCAAAGCACAAGGATTAAACAATATTTGATAATTCTTTATCTTTCCCTTTCTTTAGGTGGTGATCGCTGTCAGTCAGTTGATAGCTGATGTGATTGGTATCGGAAGTACCCGCTTCCAGCAGTCTCTGTCAATAATCAACACATGCGCCAACAGTGACAAAACTATAAAGGTCAGAAATTCATTTATGTGCATAATTATGTTCTGGTTCTACTTTAACAGTTAAAAAATATGTATGCCTCAACTAGCAATAACACAGCTGACCGATGTAATGTCTGCATCCTCCTTACCAGAACACAGCTTTCCCATCAGATGTGAAGGACCTGACCAAACGTATCAGGACAGTTTTGATGGCCACGGCTCAGATGAAGGAGCACGAGAGAGATCCAGAGATGCTGGTGGACCTGCAGTACAGCCTCGCCAAATCTTACGCCAGCACTCCCGAACTACGCAAGACCTGGCTGGACAGCATGGCCCGAATCCATGTGAAGAACGGAGACCTGTCGGAGGTCTGTGATAAGAGACTGTGTGGCTGAATTCAACATTTGATAGACTCACTTTAGGTCTGTGTCTGGTGTTGTGTCTATACAAATATCAACACCTCTTTGCTTATCTGACCTGAGTTGCCGTTATTGTTGTTTACAGGCGGCCATGTGCTATGTGCACGTTGCAGCACTTGTGGCAGAATACCTGCGGAGAAAAGGTGCTTTAATAATCTACATTCACTTCCACACAGCTGCTCTGTTGTGCATATTCTGTGTAGCTCACAAGAATTATCATCATCTGAAAAATATTTATAGTTACGTTAGCATCTCTCTTTCTTCATGTTGTTGTAAGAAAGACTGTGCTGATTGTTAAAACATGGTCTCATGCTGTGTGCAGGCATGATCAAGCAGGGCTGCTCAGCGTTCCGTGTCGTGACTCCCAACATTGATGAAGAAGGAGCAATGATGGAGGACGTCGGCATGCAGGACGTCCATTTCAATGAAGTATGTTTTACTAATGCAAACAACAGTGATAAATAAAAGATTATAATTTATTTGATTACATTACATTTTCAGAATGTTATATTGAATAAAGACTCGCTTCACCCGCTGAGGTTGAGTGTACTTTGTGTGAGTTGCTGTGGACAAAAGCATCTTCCTCATTCAAGTAATAACTGGCTGGCTCTCTCAGTATTTCATCATCAGATATAGACTTCCAAGGTATCAAACAATAGACAAATCACATGAGCATGAAACACAATTTGAAATGAGACATAATTAATGTATATTTCTTGTAATAATTAATATATTTATTCTTTTTGGAAGGGACATGTCATATGATTTCAAGAGTCTAACACAAAAATTGAATCAATGTTTCCGCACATATTGCTCTCTTCAAAATAAAGATTATCTTGAAGAACGCAACCTGCCTGTTTTTCTTCACTTCCTAATAGTCATCACATTTGGTCATGATAGAAAAGTCATCAAACACTTTTTATTTAAGCTATATTTCTATTTTCCCCTTCTCTTGTTCCCTCAGGATGTCCTAATGGAGCTTTTGGAGGAGTGTGCAGATGGACTGTGGAAAGCTGAGCGTTACGAGCTCATCTCTGACATCTACAAGCTCATAATCCCCATTTATGAGAAGCGCAGGGACTTTGAGGTACAACGCTGCTTTGTTAGGAATTTTATTTCCCCTCTAATTTCATTTTGGTTGTGCCATTAGTATCTACAAATTCAAATCAGATTTTTAATGTGATGTTTATTCCTTTTTTTTTTACAGAAACTGGCCCACCTGTATGACACGCTGCATCGTGCATACAGCAAAGTGACAGAGGTCATGCACACAGGCAAAAGACTGCTCGGCACCTACTTCAGAGTGGCTTTCTTTGGGCAGGTGAGTTTAACTCCTTAAACAATCGCTGCATATTCTGTCCACTGGGGTGTTATTTTGAGACATATTGTTTATTTGATTTCTACACTTAATGTATTTAATATTATTCTTGATTTCACAAAAGAGTATTAATTTGGTTGCTGGTGTTGCAAAGTAATTCACATTGAGCATGGAGGCTGCTGAAGCTGATGTTTTTCTTTTTATGAGCATGACCACATGCCATGGCATTTTATGATCCACTCTAATAGCCTTTTCTGCTTTTTATCCTCTTTGAAGGCAGCGGTAAGTTGTGCGGTAGACCTTGCTAGCCTCACTGAGCAGCCTAAGTCTTGTGTGTGGTGTTGGTGCTGCTGTTGTAATCCATTGCACTTCTCAGTCATAGTTCGCTGCTTCACGTTACAGTAACAATCAGTCACCACTGTTGCTTTCTGTTTTTTGGAGCTGTGTTGCATGGCGCTCTTCACGTCTGCACTCATTCCAGTGTTTCTGCTTTTGTGTTACAGATCTAAGTTTGTAAGATTTTAGTACTGACCCTCATTTTTTGTCTTATCTTGTGATGTTTTATAATTAATTTGTCGGGTGTGGTTACCTCTGCCTGTGTGCTTTGCTAGAGATCCATGTCCCTCTTGACATGGTGGTCTAATTGGTGATGCAGTAGTTTGAATTAGAGTGTGTTAAATGTATTGATGGTATATAGGTAGTTCTCATGGAATAACAATGGTTTTATCTTCTGCTGTCCACACCCCTGTAGCAGTACCAGTTTACTGACTCAGAGGCTGAGGTAAATTAATATGAAAGCCAACATTGCAGTTGGACTGCAGTGTTGTTTTAGGCTGTGTTGTGCTAATGCATTTGCTAATGCAGTCAGTGCTGTTTCACGTGCATTGCTTATCTTTTAGCCCTTTAACTCCTCCTCTACTCCAGCCTCCGTGTTATCCTAATCTTTGTAGGAAGCCCTTGAAGGGCTAATAGCAGGATTCATCTCTCACTGGATAAATGCATGGCTGCACCCATCTGTCCATGGGACGTTTTACCATTTACATGATACAACTGACTAATCTAAGTGCTCCCACTGACAGTGTGAAATCTGTGCCCCCACCTCTGTCCTTTAGTCTGTCTCACACCATTGAACTGACACTAGTTGATGTCTTGCAGTGGAGTTTTTCTTTTTTTTGAGTCTCTGTGCTTGGACATTAGATAGAGGGTTGTGTATTTGTGGAGTCTGCCAAACCTTTCAGCCCAGAGCTGAGACTTAAAGAGTATTTTACCATTTCATTTGAACAAACTGTTGGAGCGACTCCCACTCACAGCCCACGTATGCTTCTTTATATCTTATTAGATAAACATGCACTGTTTTTTATTCATTCTGACCGTGTTTATCTTTTTTAGGGCTTCTTTGAAGATGAAGATGGTAAGGAGTACATCTACAAAGAACCCAAATTCACCCCTTTGTCTGAGATATCCCAGAGGCTCCTCAAGCTCTACTCTGACAAGTTTGGACAGGAGAACGTGAAGATGATCCAGGACTCTGGAAGGGTAAGACTGTTGATATTCACTTGTGATGACACTGTTTTTTTCAGAGGCCCATAAGATTTATAAAACATGGTACTGATCTGTTGTAATGAATTGTAATTTAATGTATTCTCCACAGATTAACCCTAAAGACCTGGACTCTAAGTATGCGTATATCCAAGTGACACATGTGACCCCTTACCTAGAGGAGAAGGAGCTGGTGGACCGGAAGACAGACTTCGAGAAGAGCCACAACATCCGTCGCTTTGTGTTTGAGATGCCTTTCACCATATCAGGCAAAAAGCAAGGCGGGGTGGAGGAGCAGTGCAAACGCAGGACTATACTAACCAGTAGGTAACCCTAGATACTGTATGTGGTAAGATAACACATCTGACATAAAATAAGCTCTTAAAGGGGTACTCTAGCATTTTATTGTATCCCCATAAAAATGGAGAATTGCAAGGGACAAATTTAAAAAATATGTCAATGTCAATGCAGGTGCAACAGATGCAGAATATCCTGACTTTTAGCCTCTAGTAGCTAGCTGATGCTGTTAACAGGGATCAGAAGACAATCTGCAACTGTTATCACAGGCTGAGTAGATCTCCTCATCTCTAGTTAACTGATCTTGATGTATAAAATCTGTGTGGTTTCCCTTTAAGATAGTATTATGTAGTGAAATCTAGCTGTAAATAAACAAGATGTTGGTGTCTTCTGCATCAAATGAAAAGTAATTTAAAAAGTGAGATGGGATCCTCACACTTTCCTTCCAAACTACAGACAGCCTCCTCCTATTCTCTATATATTGACACATAGTAGGAAAACAGGCTTCAAATACACACTATGTGGAAGGCTGTCACGTGGGTATCCGTTGTTGAGGCATTACATTACTCAGCTGAAAGGTCCTGTGCATGAATGGAAGATCTTGATTAGATTCTGAACGTGTCAGCAGTTTGTCAAGGACCTTTCCTAAACCTAATCTCAGTTATATTGTTTTATGGTAAAAAAGGACCAAAAGTTCAACCTTATATTCTTATCTTTATTATCTGAGAGGACACATATGAGTGGACCCTGAGCTGTAAAACTCAGCACATGCAAGAAGAAAAGATTTATGAACTAAGAGGCCAGCTGTTCACCCCCCATTGTGTTTCTGTCCCCCAGCCACACATTGTTTCCCCTACGTAAAGAAACGGATTGCGGTGATGTATCAACACCACACTGATCTGAGCCCCATCGAGGTGGCCATCGATGAGATGAGCAAGAAGGTGGCCGAGATAAAACAGCTCTGCTCCTCCAGTGAGGTGGACATGATCCGCCTGCAGCTCAAACTGCAGGGCAGCATCAGTGTTCAGGTGCCTGCTTTGAATTTTGTAAACATATAAACACACACACACACACACACACACACACACTGGACATATATGATGAATTGATCATGAAAAAAGATGACATTGCTCCTACATCCTCCTACAGGTAAATGCAGGACCGCTTGCATATGCCAGAGCTTTTCTGGACGATGCGAGCGCCAAGAAGTATCCTGATAACAAGGTCAAACAGCTGAAAGAGGTCTTCAGGTGAGATGAGATGTCAATAGCTTATCATGTGTGCACAGGTTTTACTACTTCGTGTAACAACATTTTTTTGAGCAGGCATTTTGTGGAGGCATGTGGCCACGGCCTAGGCATTAATGAGCGGTTGATCAAAGAGGACCAGCAGGAGTATCACGATGAGATGAAGGCCAACTATAGAGACCTGGCCAGAGAGCTGTCCATCATCATGCATGAGCAAGTATGTATCAGTAACTAAAATATCAGTGTAATTCCTTTCTGCATTACTAATGTTCCACCTGTAATCTGCCTCTGAGAGGGCTTTGCCAAGTGAAGTAAACAGAGTGCCAGTCATTAAATGTTGGATAATGTGATTGATAACACGCTCTTTGTTAACATCATTCTCTGTTTTTCCCTTGTGCTGACATGAACAGATTGGATGGTAATGCAAGAAGCACCAGTATGCAATAAAGAGAGTTGTAAATTGTTGGTCCAGCCAGACACGAGCATCTGTTCTCGGATATTACTCTAAATGTTCAAATCATTAGAAATCCTATAAATCATATAAACAACGTTTTTTTGGACCACTGTAACATTTTTCTTATTTTGTGATTGGCTGCAATAGAAACCTCAATACACACTTGTACTAGCAATTATTTTAAAAAGAAAACTGCTAGGGCAGGCCTTATCTTTATATCCCTGCAGTAAATAAGAAATCAGCTAAACATGTATTCTCACACACTGAACACACGTCCACTGTCCATCAGACTGGCAAATCCTCCTTATTGGGGCTGCAACTAGCAGTTATTTTCGCTACCGATTAATCTGTTGATTATGCTCTTGATTAATCATTAATTGTTGTTAATTGCCACAATTTCCCAAGGTGACGTTGTCAAAAGTCTTGTTTTGTCTGACCAACAGTCTAAAACCAGGGATATTCAATTTACTATAATATAAGATAAGGAAAAGGGCATTTAAACGATTAATTAAAAAAATGTTGCAGATTAATTTTATGTCGATCGATAAATTGTCTCATTGTTTTGAGCTCTACTCCTGATATTTCAAAAATTTAAACTTAACACCCACCTATTCTCCTTCTACTATAAACACCCCTGATGCAGCAGCTGGCTAGAGCAACAATCACTTATGGACTTATCTCTTTTGGATTGCTGACGTGTATTTTTTCTGCATGTGTGTACAGTATGTATGTATGCATGTGTGTATATTTATGTAAATATACATTTGCATGTGTATGAGCAGTATCTGTATATGTATGTACATGCATCTGAATGTGTGTGATTATGCATTTACATTTCTTTTTGTATATGCATACATACACATATATATCTCATACTTTTAATGATTTTCTGTTGGTTGTTTTTACTTATTTGTTTTCTGTATCTATTAATCTTCATGAAAGGGGTGCTGAGACTGTAAAGGAATAGTTTGACATTTTGGGATAAAGAAATATTCGCTTTCTTGCGGAGAGTTAGATATAAAGATTGAAACCACTGCCATCTCTGTACGGTGACTAAATGGCTACAGCTAGCAGCTGGTTAGCTTAGCTAGGCACAAAGATTGGAAACAGTGGGAAACAGCTAGCATGGCTCTGTCCAAAGGTCCAAAAACATCTGCCTAGCTCCCTAATTAACACATTATAATGCATTTGTTAACTCGTAATTTGTACAAAACCTGAAGTACAAACACAACAATTCACCAGACAGAGCCATGCTTTCCAGATGTTATGCTAAGCTAAGCTAGCCGGCTGCTGGCTGTAGCTTCATATTTACCATACAGACATGTGAGTGGTATCAATTTTCTCATTTAACGATCAGCAAGAAAGCGTATTTCCCAAAATGTCAAACTATTCCTTGAATTAAGGGCTTCACTTGGCAATAATTAAGGTGCTAAAGTATCTAAGATGGTTTTGTAAATATTTGTGAATATCTCCTTCTTCCTTCCTTCCAGATCAGTCCTGTGGAAGATGGCATGAAGAGCGTTCTTCCAGACTCGCTTCACATCTTTAATGCCATCAGCGGCACGCCAACCAGTGCCATCATCCAGGGCATCCCCAGCTCTTCTTCTGTGGTATGATGCTTGCCTGGGTCAGCCTTGAACTCAGCGCCCTCTGTACTCGCCAACCAGGCATGCCAGTGATGCCATATCGTCACTTCTAAACCCAATCCTGCTTCTCTTCAGTCGGTTTAAAGAGAAACTGAGCACGGACAACTCTGACCACCTCTCACCTTTCTCGTTGAACCATGACCAAGGCACTGGACCTATTTAATGTGTACACACGGCATGGTAACTGTGTTGGAGGTGGCCAATTTAAATGTTCCCCTGACAGTATTGAGGTGAAGCCTGAGACCTGAGCAACAAGAGAGAGGATCGTGCAGGAGAGGCGACAGACTTTGTTCCTGCTTCATGGCCAGACATGTGTGACGAGACATAACCTGTGTTTCTACCTGAAAAGACTGGGCAGACATTCCTGTTGGGATCTTTTTAATATGCATGTCATTACATTACACCCACCACCCTCCAACAGCTCATTTGTGTTTATTTTGATAATGTTTCACATTGTGTTTTTGTATGTACTGTATTCCACTTTTATAAGCCACTGCATTATGTCTTGATGAACAGTATATACTGCATCTCCCTGTACATGAAGTTATATTTCTATAAAATTTGCAAATTTGCAAAAGGGCCTCCTATGACTCATGTTAGCATTCAACCTTAAATCACTTCAATGTCTTAGAATGGAGAGCATTTTTAAATATTCAAAGCTGTTGCATACAAAAAGTATATTCCAAGTTGTTTATTAATGTATATAAGAAAAGGAGTGTGTGCAATATTTGCAAAGTATCTTGCTGTGTGGGGCTCATACACTGTAAAGATGATGTTCACCTTCTTGCCAAAGCGATGAGGTGTGGAACCAGACACTACACCTACTGTGGAAGTAATATGAAGCTTTTACCATTTTAGTGTTCATTGAAATAAATTGTTTTATATTTGGGCAGCAATGGGTTTTTTTATTTTTATTTAACACAAAGTCACTGTTCTGCTGTAAACAGAGATGTTCCTTAATGCTTTTCTTTTAAATAAAATACACTCATTTCTCTGCACTTGTGAATTCCAATAGTTTATTCCTGTTTTTATTCTTACATTTAGTTGAGTTGTAGAGTTGGGAATTAATACTTTTTATGAGGGACTGAACATAGCTGACTCCCTATCTCCTGTATCTCATGTTCACACCCATCCATAAAAGCAACACAGTCAGCAGTGTGGAAGACAGATCAAGGGATAATAAGAAGCAATATTACAAAAACACTCCCACTAGTGAACAGTGACAGATCTATTATCAACTCCTCTGTGCAGGAATCTCAAAGGAATATCAAACTACAGAGGGAAAGCAGGCAGCAGCTTCACTTAAACATCATGACAGGTGAGTCTGCAAACATTTGCTTTCGTATGTTTTCATTCTAATCCACTAGAAAGTCAATATTCCAGAGCATAAGGTGCAGACACCTGAGGGACAAGTCAGAACACACAAAGGAAACTTTACATTCACTCTTAAAATTCTGCCATATTATTTCTTAATTCCATACTGAAACATTGAGACAAAGATTTACACATGGAGGCAGTTAACAGGCTACTGTATTTCTCTCTTTTCATGAAATACAGCCAGTTATTTAAACTAGTGTCATCTTTTGCACAGATAACGAGGATCCCAAGAAAGGGAAGAAGAGCAAAGGGAAGGTAAAGTACTTATATCCTTTAATTTATTGGATATTCAAGTATTTTTTGTTTTTAATTGCTAAGTCAGACTAAATGATAATCCATGGGAACAAAGCATCTATCTCAACATGCCATTCACTGTATTACTGCTGTAAGTAACTGAATACCAAGCACCACTAAAGGAAGATTTTTAGGTACTTGTATTTTACTTGAGTATTTACATTTATGCTACTTTATACCTCAATAACCTCAAATATTGTACTTTTTACTCTCCACTACATTTATTTCACAGCTATAGTTACCTTTCAGATTAAGATTTTATACTGTAACACTGACATAGACCATTCTGCATAATGAGTAATTTTACTTTTGATACAAAATAAAGTACATTTTATTGCCAACACTTGCTGCAGGACTAGAGTATTTTGTTTTGCATTGTAGTGTTGCTACTTTTCACGTGGTAAATGGTCTAAATACTTCCTCCACCACTGCTGAACACTGTGCTGCTGTTTCTTTGATCCATCAGAGCAAAGAGGTGTGTGGCTACCCGCTCAGCATCTTCTTCATTGTTGTGAATGAGTTCTGCGAGAGGTTCTCCTACTATGGCATGCGAGGTGAGAATATTGCGTTCTAGAACCTCAACCTGATTATTTTTTGTAACCATGGCTACGAAAGCTCTCCTAAACAAACAAACATTTTAACCCAAACCACCCTAATGACCAAGTTGCCACATCATAGCATTGCCTTCATTTTCCCTGTCTGTCCACAGCTGTCCTGGTGCTGTACTTTAAGTACTTCTTGCGCTGGGACGATGACATGGCCACCTCCATCTATCACACCTTTGTGGCCCTCTGCTACCTGACCCCTATCCTTGGGGCCGTTGTGGCCGACTCCTGGCTGGGAAAGTTTAAGTGAGTGGCTGCCTCAAGTTCCATTGATTTAATACATGAAGGCTTGAACTATTTTGTCATCCAACATACACAAGTCTTTTTAAAAGATGGCTACCTTACAGAGGTGGAATGTTAGTGGGGTACTTGTACTTAAGTATTTCCATTTTTTGATACTTTAAGAACATTTTGCTGATAATACTTTGGGATTTTGAATGCAGAACTTCTACTTGTAACAACGTACTTCTACAGTCTTCTACTGGTGCTGTTACTTCATTAAAGGCTCTGAGTACTTCTTTCAACACTACTATCTCTCTCCCTATTCCCCTTACAGGACTATCATCTACTTGTCCATTGTCTATGCGATTGGACAGGTTGCAATGGCTGTCAGTGCAATCCATGACATCACTGACACCGACAGAGACGGGACACCAAACAACATGACTTTTCATGTGTGGGTTTCTATTCCACTACAGAAATAATTGAATCAAACAGTGAGGGTGTGAGCTTTTAGCAGGCTTTCATCACATATTTCTACTGCGCTCTCTGCTCATGCACATGTTCCTCTTCACATTCAGTGCGTTGTCAATGGTGGGCCTCTTCCTCATCGCTCTGGGCACTGGCGGCATCAAACCTTGTGTTGCTGCCTTTGGCGGAGACCAGTTTAGTGACAATCAGGTTAGAACATTACCTCACTTCTGCTGCTACCTTAGGCTGAGTCTTGTCCTCTAATGTTTAACCTCTGGCAGTGAGAGTAAGAGTCTACAGCCAAGCCATTAGGCACAGCAGTGCTTTGAGCTAAATGCTAACATTAGTGTACTAACATGCTCACAATGACAATGCTAACATACAGATGTTTAGCAGATTTAATGTTTTCCATGTTCACCATCTTAGTTTAGCATGTTAACGTGCTAACATGTCAAACACAAACTACAGCTGAGAGTTTTGAAGGTATTTAGTCACAACCCAAAGTATTGGACTTCAGTTAATGTTTTGATCTGATGATGGCGATAGATGTGAAAAAAGTAGTTCAAAGCCCTTTGTGGCTCCAGAGGGAGCTGCGTGAAATCTGATAAAGTACCTAAAGTAATGCCACTTGAGTCAGCATCAGTTGGGGTTGAAACTACAAATTTTAAAATGAAAAACATCAGGTGGTGTGGAGATAGAAAGAAGTGAGCCTGCCAGACCTCTGTAGCCCGCTCCTCTGCATGAGGCTAGCAGCTTGAGGCTACATCAGCTGGCACAACACACCCAAATCCCTGACTGAACAGCCAGTAGTCAAGGTGCATTGTGGGTAATGTAGGCGTCATGTTTTGACAAGGAAGTTTTGATGCTTTTTTAAGAATCAAAATTGAAATTGAATGAAAAACTTGAACTATCCATCTTGAGTCCTGCAATGTGGGCGTGCAATGCTAAATCTGTGGGCTATTCTTTAAAGTAATCAAAGTTACTACAATTCATCCTGAGGGGGACATGAATGTGTGTCCCAATCCATCCAATAGTTGTCGAGACATTTCACTAAAGATCACAAATCTCAACCTCTTTATGGTACTAGAGGACAAGTCAGCACATCATCAAAGTCATTAGGACACATCCTCTGGAGACCACGAATGTCTGTACAAAATTTCATGGCAAACCGTCCAATGCCCAAATCAAACATTGCACAACATGCATGCATGACATGACAAAAGGTCACTGATGTATTTCTCTGTGCAGGAAAAGCAAAGGAGAACTTTCTTCTCTGTTTTCTACCTGTGCATCAATGGTGGGAGTCTCCTGTCAACCATTATCACTCCAATCCTGAGAGGTAGATATGAGTAGGACACACAGTTTATGATGAACTGTGCCATAAACATAAGTGCATGTGGTAATAACTAATAAGAGTCCATGAGTGTGAGTGAAATTTAAAATCTAGTTTCATGACAGTTGTTTGTCTCCATCTGCAGCTCAGGACTGTGGCATCTACACTCAGCAGAAGTGTTATTCTCTAGCCTTCGGTGTCCCTGCAGTACTAATGGTGGTTGCACTTTGTAAGTCTAAAGAATTTGTAGACTGTGATTGTGTACATAAAGCAGAAATGTAAAGGTTTGGTACATATACTGTGATAATGATGTTGTGCCTGTGATGTCCCTGACAGTGGTGTTTATCGTTGGAAGTGGTATGTACTACAAAGCTGAACCACAGGGAAACATCATGCTGGATGTGTGTAAATGCATTGGGGTGAGTCTGGTTTACACCATCAACACATTCTGCATTAATGAGTTGCTCTAGTTTTTCTAACACATTTCTCCCTCACTTTGCTCTTCTGTCAATCAGTTTGCCATTAGAAACCGCTACAAGCACAGAAGCAAACAATACCCAAAGAGGCAGCACTGGATGGACTGGGCAGATGAAAAATATGATGTAAGTTTTACTTCATTTAATTCTCTAAAGTCTCTAACAAGCTGCTTTGTCAGTGGAATAACAGCAACTCAGTATTATGTTTGTCTGTGCTATAGAAACTCCTCATTGCTCAAATCAAAATGGTGCTGAAGGTCCTCTTTTTGTACATCCCACTTCCGATGTTCTGGACCCTATTTGACCAAAAGGTATCTTAAAGTTACTCTTTCTTTTAAAAGGCAATATCACTTGTTGCTAGTGGATACTGTGCTAAACTCTGCATCTCTGTTAAAGGGTTCCAGATGGACCCTGCAAGCCACCACCATGGATGGAAACTTTGTAGGTTTGGTGATAAAACAAACTATGAATATATTTTAATTAACTAAAGCAATGTTGTTCATGTTCTAATAATGTCTTTGTGTCTGCAGGGGCTACTTGTGATACAGCCTGATCAGATGCAGGTAAGTTTAAAGAATTGCATCATGTTAGCTTGGACTGATGTACTACACTTTATTTGAGGAAATTCTCACAGTGCAATTTATGTTTTTGAAAGACTGTCAACCCCATCCTGATCCTGACTCTGGTGCCCATCATGGACAGCGTAATCTACCCTCTGTTCTCAAAATGTGGCCTGAACTTTACGTAAGTACTGCTGGAACTCAGTGAGACAACTTTGGAGCTTATGATATATAATGTGTTAATTAGTGAGCTTTAGTGAGATTTTCTTATCTTTGAACAGACCTAGGGTTGCTGTTTCCAGTCTTTATGCTAAATTAAGCAAACTGGCTGCTGGCTGTAGCTTCATATTTAGCATCCGGCGTCTCATCTAAATCGCAGCAAGAGAGCAAATAGGCGTAGTTCCCAAAATGTCATACTATTCCTTTAACTGCTCAACAATGGAGGATAGTCCTGTGAGTGAACAAGCAGCGTCATAAGACAGTTCAGCTACAAAGCAGCCCGATGTACAAAATAATGCAGAGCTCAAACTTGCACATCTCAATACAAGATCAGTGTAACTGTACACATTCTGAATCAGGCCCATAATAACTATGATGATGTTAAACAACTTGAGACATTTGATGCTGTAATCCTCTATAATTTTGTACAAATCAGTAACAGAACTTAATGTTAATTCAACAGACCTCTGAAAAGAATGACAGTGGGGATGCTTATGGCAGCTATAGCTTTTGTCTGCGCTGCCGTGGTTGAGATTCAAATTGATGTAAGTAGAAAACAATTATTGTGTTCATCTCCTTATATACTGTAAAATGCACATCAGTTCAGGGATTAATCTATTTCAAATTTACAGTTGAGGTTAAAACTAACTATGGTACAAGTATAAAAAAGTACTTGGAGTTCATAACAAGGACAAGTGCTCATTTCTACTTTGACTAATTTTCAGAAAACATTGCCCATCTTCCCATCAGCCTCCCAGAGTCAGTTGAAATTACTTAACATGGGCAGTAATCCAGTGACGGTTAATCTGCCTGGCAATGATCCTCTGGTGCTTTCTGCAGCTCAGGTATGTCCTTATACAACAACACAACACTTTTACAAAACTAGGACATACGCGTTTAAAATTCTTTGAAAATCAGTTGTAAGCAATCCAAATAAACATTGTACATTCTTACCCCAATGATTGCACAGTTTCAACATTTTCTTTGTTTTGCAGGCCAGTGATCAATTCTTCACATTTGAAGAAGAAAGAATCCTTGTTTCAATAGTCAGCACTAGCGTGACGAAAGACATTTTCTTGGCCAAGGGACAGCGACAAACGCTTCTCATTCCCTCAAACCTCACTGCAGAATGGCTGCAGGTGAGTTAGAAGCACAAAAATAATTAAAAGAAAGACACACAAAAGGCCTTTTAATGGTTAAATTAATCAACGTCAATTGTCTTATTTCCTCAGGCTGATGATTTGATTTCCAAGCCAGAACAAGGCAACAATGAAATCCGGTAAGTTGAATTACAAACATTACACAACAACAACAGGTATACAATTAATTCATCAGTTGACCAACAGAAAATGAATCATTGACTATTTTGACAATCAACTAATTGTTTTAGTCACTTATCAGGTAAAAATACTGAAAATCATATAGTTGCAACCCTGGTCTGATTATCTGCAGAGTACATTGTTGAAAATGAAGGGATAACTGTACTGTGTTGGTTTTATTGACAGTTTTTTAAATGTTCTGGATGTAATGTTTTTGCTCAATATGGATCCATTTCAGATTTATAAATGGAATGAAAACAGCAGTGAACATATCAACTCCTGCAGCGGACTTTGGACTAATTGAGCCCTTTTATTATTCCAACTTCTCCCAGATAAAAAATGGAAAGTAAGGATTTTTTTTTATCCTGATGAATTTACAGTTTTTTTGCACAAAAATCATTAATTTATGCAAACAACAACACAGTTTATTAAACTGATTATCTTTTCTAATGATCAGGGCCACCTTCACCATACGCAGTGGTTCACAGTCATGTGAATACAGCAGGGAATTTGGATTTGGAAGTTCATATACCTTCTTTATCCCCAGCACTTTGGTCTTTGGAACAAATGTAAGTTTCACATATTCTTTTTACTATCATGAAGTGCAAACTTTGATCTTATCTAATGTGACGTCCAACTGTGTTAAATGTCATTGCCACACAAGTGTGTTGAACCTTTCAGAGGGAAATCATGCTGGATCATTCTGTATGTGGTAAACAGATTATATAGTAGGTTTATTTGTGTGTGTAATTTATATTATTTGTGACTGTATTGTATCACATTTTCTTTCTTTCGGGACATCTCGGAAAACTCAGATTTGACCTAGGTGAAAACAAATGAATGCTTGACGTTTAAGGCTTGTGATATTCTATAATTTTCTTAATATTAGTTCCATTGTTGTCCAAAAACTATTAAGAAATGCTTCAGTGAGCCACATTGTTGCACAGGGTGACATGTTCCACGTGTTCCTTCACTAAAATGAACATGGACACTGTAGTTTATTCTGAGTCCAACCCACATACTGTCCTAGTGCCATAAATATTCACTAATGTGTATTAATCCGTAGCTGAAATAGTACTATTTATTGCAAATGCACTATTTACTTCTGTTTGAGTAATGTTTGTTAAAAAATACAGTGCCCAACTGTTGTAGGAAAATGTCAAGCCTTTATAAAAAATGAAACTACATTTTTGTGATGCGTTTTTAAAGATTTACATCTGAAAAAGGCACAAATGGGCTCGGGGTAAGTGTCGCAGACATGGTTGGGAAGTGTGGATTAATGCATTGTTGGTTTTGCTCTTTTCATGCAATTTTTTTGAGAAAAAAAAAGAATGGACCAGCCTTATACTTTTATGTACAAATAGGCAATGTATGAAAATATTGTCATTTGTTTGCTCTGTCAAAGTCTGTCCAGCCACTTTCTTTTGAGTCACACTGGTTGAGAAACACTGCCCCAAGCTGAACTATTGTAATGCTTCCTGTTTGTTTTAGTGTCAGGAGTCTATTACTGTGACAGAAAACATCAAGCCCAACTCGGTTCACATGGCTCTCCAGATCCCACAGTACTTCTTCATTACTGCTGGTGAAGTGATGTTTTCTGTTACTGGTCTGGAGTTCTCCTACTCACAGGTAAGATTGTTAGAAGACACCTTATTTTAGTGCTGTACCACCAAAGAAGAAGCTATAGGACACGCTACATAAGAATATTTGATTTTATATGTCCCTGAAATATATAATCGTTCTGTATGGTGTTCTTTGTTTTTGTCTTTATTCGTTTTGTGTCCATCTTTTGTATCTTCAAGGCACCCAGTAACATGAAAGCAGTGCTGCAAGCAGGCTGGTTGTTTACCGTCGCTATTGGCAACTTCATTGTCCTGATTGTGGCTGAGCTTGCAAAGATTCCCCAACGGGTACTATATATAACTTTTTTTTTTTATTAAAAACTAATCCTAAAGGACTAAAAGTTACAAAATATTTCTAGTGGACATGTCAGACATTGATGGTGACACATGATGATGCATTAATGCCATGTTTGTCCCTCTCCTCCTCTTTCAAAGTGGGCAGAGTTCGTCCTGTTTGCCTCTCTCTTGGTTGCAGTGTGTATCATCTTCTCCATTATGGCGCACTTCTACACCTACATCGACCCTACAGAAATTGAGGCCCAGTTCAAGACGAAGGTCAATGAAGATGATGAGGACGATAAAAGCCAGCTACGGAAGACGGAGGTCGAGATGGTCAAGAAAGACTCAATTAAATGTAACGATGAAGATGATGCAGCCAAACAGACCAAAATGTGAACAGCTTAAAATGCAGATTACATTTCCATAATGTCATTATATTTGATGTTTAACATCGATGCGAGGTAGAATTGTCGTATTGTGTGTGTTTGAATATTTTATATAAACAACATACTGTATAAAGTTCATTATATAGTAACATTATATTCAGTACAACAAATTCATACAATTTTAGCTATAGTATTACTACAACAGATGAATGCTATTATTCCCTAACATTACATACCACATGTAATTGCTCTTTTTTATTTATGTGTAAGTTATGTTCAAGTAAGCAATAAAAATAAATCCTGTTTATGTGTTTTTCATTAAAAGTTCTTGTCTTGAGATCTTTTGTCAACAAAAAAAAACATGCAATCAAGGGAGTTGCAGTTTCCAAAAACTTAGTGGGACTAACTATAAACTTGAGAGTTTATGTTGACTACTTGATTTTATCATTGGTGTACTAAAAATATCAAATAATATCTAGTAATAATGGCTGAATTCCATTTAGCGGTGTAAATAATAAAATAAATTTCTTCTTTCTTGCCTCACCTGTGCTTTTCCTACTATGCCATGTCAAAATGTCTGCTGGGAAAAAAACTAAAACATTTTGAATCTTGTCTTAGCAGGAAAAGCAAAGGTGAAGCTAATTTCTTTAACAATAGCTCATTTCCTTCAAATGTCTCAGTAAGCCAGTGAGCCAGCATGCACAATACCAGGACCCTGAAACTGAAGCAGCCAAATGTAATTCAGCCAACATCAATTTTATTATTTACACCTGAGCTTTTCCTACCGAGACATGTCAAAATGTCTTCTGTGAAAAAGGCTTATAGTCAACAGTGAACCTCAGAATCAGCTATGCCAATTGCCAGTTTTCGATGTTGATGCTGATGACTCCAGTGCTGGAATAATACTGACTGGCCCCATGGTTTTCTGATTAAACACAGCTTTATTTGAGCATAATGTGAGCATAATTAAAAAATATATATAAAGGATAAAAGGATGTTAAAAGATAGGTTGACTTTTTTTTTTTTTTAAAGTTTTTCTATTAAAACAAAAATAGAGTAAACAGATCTTGGTCACTGTAAGCATTCCTCCTGTCCATACTTGCGGTGAATGTTAATGCTATTCTAATGTAAGTGACAGGGGACAACATTGACACTTGTTTTTCTGTGCAACAATGCACCCCAAAGTTTAACCAAAGATAGTGTAAGGCTTCAGCAGTTGCAGTTAGTCAGAACAAGTGGGTGTGTTTCATAGTCACAGTCTTTTTAATGCAAAATGCACTCTGTTTCTCACTGTTCCTCTGCTGCAGCTTGGTAAGGAAAGACTGATTTAACACAAAGAAGGAAATTCATACTAAAAAGACTGTAACATTGGAAGATGTGCACTTGATTTGTCTGAGTCATATTTGCTTCAGCTGAATGTATTTTTACACTGAACGAGGACTGGGGATTTTGACACCGCATCTATTACGCTGGAATCATGTGGGGAAAGGATCTTATGATTGATTTAGCGCTTTAGTGGTGCGAGCAAGTTACCTAAGCCGCATTGACACGCAGGGAACTTGGGGCTTTTGGGGCTCCTGGGGTCTGGGACCTTGGGTAGTTGCTTGCTTTGCCCAGTTGGTAATTAAGCCTCGTTACCTGTCCATCAAACCACAAACGTGCACCTGTGTTAACTTCCTTCATCCTCTGTGACGCGTTTTGATTTTCGAATGACGACATATGCACTGTCTACTCTTCCTCATTCTGATTGGTCCTCCGGAAAATGAAAATGACATTAACCAAGATGGCGCTGGGCGACAGAGAAAAGTGATGAGAGAATAGAACAACAAGCGACACAACTATATAACAGTGTGCATGTATTTACCTTGTGCGACTATTTCAAACCAGGCCTCGGTGTTATCATCGGGAAGCTGTCAAGCACGTGCTGCGAGACCGCATTGGTCTACAGAGATATTATTATTCAGCTAACTGTTTGCTAACTAGCTGCTAAAGTAGCTAGCAGGGCTAACGTTCGCTAACTGCGGAAGGCGAGTGACGATAAGTCAAACAGATCTTTTAAAATCAAGCGACCTCTCCGTTTGATATATTGACTAACGTTGCTCTTACAGAGTTTGCAGCACGGACCAGGTCATCAAAACCAGGCGGTCGGCCAGGAAACTAACGTTACACCTCTGATAAGGACAGCAGAAAAAGACGAGGAAAGGCGTCATCTTTGCTGATCTGACGCCATGGCTCATTCCCCTATTCAGAGTGGACTGCCAGGGGTCCAGGTAAATATAATATTTTATTGTATTATTAGCTAACTTTCAGAGGCATGTTCATTTGGTTCAGAGCCACCCGACATTTTACCTCACGTTTCCTCTTAACGTTACCTTCTCATCGGAAGTTAAACTACACGCCTGTAAATAACTTTATCTACAGGAAGACTGCATCGTTATCGCGTTCAACACTATCACCTTTGATTTACAATGATAAATGCACCATTTTGTCAAAGTCCAGGTTGACAGTATGTGATGCGAGTTATCCGTGTCTTTTTGTTGTCAAGTCTAACGTGTAACGGTACATTTAGTCACTAAATGACTGACGTGCTGTCAAATCCCAGACACACTCTTTATTCTGGCCGAGCTTGCTCCTAACAGCATTCATTGTTGACTAAAATGCCCATCACAATTTCTTAGAGCTGACGTATACAAGTTGCTATTTTGTCCATGATGTATTTTTGACCAACAATGCAAAACCAGAAGATATTCAGTTTATTGTAATGTAAGGGAAGGCAAAGCAGCAAAATTTCACATGTAGGAACCAGGAAACATCAAATGTTTGGCATTTCAGCTTGAAAAATGACAAACAATTATAAAAATAGTTGCCCAATTTTTCTGTGAGTAATCGTTTTAGCTTTAATCATTTCCAAGACCTGAACTGATGCTCCACATTCAATACTTAATCTGTGTATTTACTTTTTTCAGTTGGTGATATATTTATATTATGTCATGAGTCCTGTTTGCCATTTGTACTCTAACAGAGCTAACGCTCATTTTCGTAATTGATTAATCTGGTGATTATCTTGTTGATCAATTAATTATTTGTGTGGTGTATTAAAAGTCAGATAATAGTGAAGGCCTTGTCATTCAAGGCTGTCAGTTAATGATTACCTTCATTACTGATTATTCTGGCAATTCTGTGGGTCTATAAAATGTGAGAATTTACTAAAGCCCAAGGTGATGTCTTTTCCCCTGCTGAGGGATTAATAAAGGATTATCTTATTTTATCTTAAATTGTTCATTTTTTCCACCAATCAGCAAAGAACCTCAAGATATTCAGTTTACAATTATATAAAACAGAGAAAAGCAGCCAGTCTTCAGATTTGAGAAGCTGTAACCAGAGTATTTAACCAGAATATTTGGAATTTTTGCACGATTAATGAATTAAGCAATTCATTTAGCAATTCATTAATCATGAAATAGTTGTCTTTTTAATAATTTTTCCATCCACTAAACGATTAGGTGACAAATTGTTTCAGTACTTATGACATCAAATTGCTAGTTTCTGCCCATCTACACTTCAACAGTTTACCATTAGAAAGAAAATTGCTGCTCATTCATTTTCTGTTTATTGACTAATCTATTAATTGACAATTTCAGCTTCACAGATTTTTGACTGTAGTTAATTTGTAGTTGTATTTTTATGGGCCACCAATAGTAGCTTGAATAATAACAGTCTTATGTTCTGCTTGAATTATTTTTGGAGTTGAACCAGCCACTAGCTAGCAGTCAGTGCATGTCTTGTTTTAACAACTCGTGTAAAGTAGGCCACACTACAGTCCGTGTAAGAATGACAACCACCTGGGATGACATAACCAAGACATGCAATATTATTCCATCGATAGCACACAATACTACTCTTACTCTTGAATTATGAATGCTTCAGTAGCATATACACAGACAAATACAGGTTTAGAGGGGAAAAAACGGACCTGAGCCCACAGGTTACTGTGTAGAGGATTGTTAGCAGTTGGGAGGCTGGCAGCGAGCCTTCCACCCTGAGGGTGTGGTGCGTGGCTGACACTAGACTACACAGTTGTGTGGTGCAGATGGGAGGGCATCAAACACATGCTTTTAGAGCGAGGTTCAGGCAGCTTTAGTTGTCGCAGTAAACCTGCTGACTGTGGATATGGCAAGTGCATTCCCATCATGTGTAGTCTGTGGTCGCAGCGCCCTTGTTGTTTTTCCCTTTGTTTTTACAGAGGTCAGCCTCGACATTATAATTTTCACCTGGATGACTGACCACACCAGTGTTATGATAGTATTTTGGTTGTGTTGTTTCTACTCTGCTTTATTCTGCACCGCTCTGTCTCTTTGTCTTTGTTGTGAAGTCCCTTTGCTATCAAATTCAGCAGCCCCCTCTTTGCCAATTTCTAAAAGTGCAGCTGCTCATCTCCCCTTCCATATAGGTTTGACCACCATGCATTAGCACTTTTACAGGAAACTATTCTCTGGGGGCACTGTGAAGCAATATGCTGTGTGAGCCAACAGATCATCGTTTTTAGGGCTGAGTTACCTGGTAAATTAAGCATTGGGCTTAATTGCTTTTGTTCTTTATTATTAAAGCTAATGCAAAAATATAATGGGTTGATTTAAATTTTTCCAATTATCATAATATACAGTGTGATGATGACTTAATAAAAAATATCTGTATATTTTCAGTATTTTTGTACAATTTTTGCCATGGAAATGATAGCACTCCAAACACTACTCAGGCCGTTTAGGCTAATGATTGCCGTGCAACTTGAAGACCATTATTCCTTCTCTGGTGGTCCTTGGGGAAATGAGCCATTTAGTCCAGTCAATAAGTCAGGGTGTAGTCCTTCAGTTTCTGTGTAGCCTTTTGTGGTGGAGGTCATTAAGCCTCAGGTATATACATCTGTGTTACTCTGTCTCAATAATTTAAGTGTTACTCACAGCCAAGGATGAAATGAAAGTCTTGGATTAGCTTAACTTCTGTGCTACTGTATGTAGTCTGTGGCTGCTGTAAATTTTGGTCTTGAATTCCACACATTGCTTGACTTAAGTTACTCAGAAATTGACGATGAAAAATGATTGGTTATTCTAGAGAAACGGCAGAGGACAGATAACATCTATCTTAAGCAGCTGAGCTGTCCCATGCCTACCCTCAAGATCGAGTGAACCGTGAAGTGGCTCAAACAAATTAGCAGCCTGCAGTTTTGATAATAATATCCACACTGACATTTGCATTTTATTTTGAAGAGAGATCATTTTAACCCATAACAGTTCCAGTTTGACACCCTTCCTCTGCAGACACTATGAATCACTGAAGGAAACCATTCAAAGACAACTGTGAGCTATTTTATCTTCTCTGCCGATTTTACACATAAAGATCAGTCTACTAGTCATAGTTGGCACCATTCGCCCAATGGAAACTGCTGTGTAAGGTTGTCTGTGGCTCTGGAGGAGTTTCCTGAAGTGTGAGAAAATAACCCTGATGATGTCATCGGGGTATTTCCCAACATGGGCTTGGAGACTTTAAGACAGAAAGCTTACATTATAAACTAAGGGAGTTGAGTTTGAAAAACATTTAGGGAAGGTCTAACGAAAAAGGTCATGTAGGTTGCATCGTGGAAACCGGAGAATTCAGAGTTCAGAGTTTTGAATTTTTTTTTTAGCTTGACCTATATTAGAGACTGAAAGTCAGGACATCTTGGTCTTTTGATTGTGACCATTCTTCTTTAATTTAATCAGTCTCTTGTGACTAGTAGTGACTCTTTAATGCTATTCAGTTGTCAAGCATATTTTAAGTGGAATAGAATTGGCCTCACTAAGTAATGTATTTTAAGTGTGCAAAGTGAAAATGGTTGGTCAGGTGCTGCCAGGTTTAAAGTATATAATATTTTGCTACACAGACCTCTATTGTGGGTAGAGCTGATACGATTAGCCGATATATCGATTAGTCAGTCAGCAGAAAATTAATCTGCTACCATTTTGATAATAGAGTAATTGCTTGAGTCATTTTTCAAGCAAAATTACAAACATGTCATTTGCTGCTTTTCGTTGTCTAATATGATAGTACCCAACAAGACATGTTTAGAATTCACTATGGGCTCGGTGAAACTGTGATTGTTAATTGATTATGAAATGGTAATTATTTGCAGCTATGCCCTAATAATGAGGCTCAGGTTGCAAGATTTTTCAAAACAGAAACTTGTTTTAAAATGATTGTGAATCAAATTCACAGGGTTTAAGTCCACATTTAAAAAATGACGATGCATCACAGTTTGTAAGACATTATGAAGACTGCCAGAGGGAGCTGTGTTGCTTGTATATTGAGCTGTGTCTGTGTAACAACAGCTAAAATACCTGCCATTTTACCTCCTGTGCCTGTTAAATGTGATTTTTCTTTTTTTTTTGTGATCTGTATTTGTACATCAGAATTTAGCTTGTCAGTTGCCTGTGGTTCAACGTTACTTAAAATGCACTCTCTCTCTGTCACACAGAATTTCAGAGCCGATCCAGAGGAGTTTTTTACCAAGCTGGACAGGATAGGGAAAGGCTCTTTTGGTGAAGTTTTTAAAGGCATCGACAGTCGAACTCAGAAAGTTGTGGCCATTAAAATTATTGATCTGGAAGAAGCGGAAGATGACATTGAAGACATTCAACAGGAAATCACAGTTCTCAGCCAGTGTGACAGTCCCTTTATCACCAAGTATTACGGATCCTATCTCAAGGTAAGCTTTAACCTCAGGAAGAAGATCATTAAGCCAGTTTGTAATAGTCCATGCTGAACATAATGCATATGTCGGTAGCGTGTTCCTGCAAGCAAGTGTTCGAAATGTAGGTCAATAAATAATGCATATGAGCAATGGAACAAGTGTTGTCTGTGTAATATTGCACAGATTGCTGTTGAACAACCAGAAATAGGCTGACATTGCAGTACTATATAGCTTGTGGGCTTTTAACAGTGCAATGTGCAAGTATTTGGATATATGATTTGTTCTTTTTGCTCTGCACTTCAGCCGACTGAATTTGAAATAAAACAATGACAATGAGGTCAATGTGCCGACTATTAGGGTCTCTTGCATATTGGTAAGCAGTGTAGGAATCATAGCCGTTTGTATTTGTAGTGCACTATGACAGTTATAGCAGTGCAGGTCCTGCGACATTCATCTGATGTGAGTGTAAACACCGTTAAAGCTGAAAGTTAGTTTTTTAACACCACAGTGAGTCACTGTGTCACGTCAGATTCAATGTGCTGAAGTACAGAGCCAAAACAACAGCCTGCTCTGTATATAATCAAAGCAAACCTCGGACAAAAAAAAGAAAAATGCAAAGTTTCTGCCGTTTTTAGTCATCTGTAATGGCTATATTGACAGCATCACTCAGTTGCAAACCATATCTTGTAACTATAGTAGATTTTCAGTCACGCTGCATGTGATGGTGCTTAGAGTGCCTCTCACTGCATTTACTATGGTACTTAACAGCAGTAAGGAGAGAAGTGGTGGTCCATTAGCTCAAGTTATGCTGCTGGCTGAAGGAGAGAATTAAGGCTTATTTGTGTGTATTATGTAAGCATGGTATTTGTGCTGTGTGCATGTATGTATTTACGTGTGCGTTGTAAAACTTTAAAGTGGCAGGGTGATCCACAAGATCCACAGTTTTCTAGTTCGGCAACACACTGCCTTTTCTAAAGATCACTAAGGAATCAATGTGTCACCAGTACTGGGAATGTTTTTTTCCATTAATTAATTTTTTGTCAATTTATTTTAGATTTTTCCTGTCTGGTCAGTAATGGTGGCAACCATTGATCCTGCTAATGTTTCCTTTATTCCACACAAGCTGCTGCTGGTGCTGCTGCTGGAAACAGAAAATGCATCAATAAGTCTGTACCACATAGGACCTTCCTACAGTGTGTGTGTGTTAAGAACAACATATTAAAACTTAAATCAAATATGTAGGTTGAAACTAGGGTGATGACGACTAAATATGCCATTAAAACTTGGACTCTGTTGCACTAGGATTTTTGCACTGAAGTGATAAAGTATCTTGATAGACACTCCGTTATCTGTAAACCTACATTTCAACCATACAAACTCCATGCTCCGAGATCTCCAAGAATAAATGCAAGTATAGACTTCCTTTTGGTGTCAAGTTTTGTATTGTATCACACTCTGCGAAAGGAAATTTAAAATCATCAAAAAAGTGAGAGTAATCAGAAGTTACTCCACAGGTGGGTGCTGGGCTGGGTTGGGGGGCCGGGTAACATTGTTGTGTTCGCAGGCAGCAGATACTGTGAGTTAGTTTGACATCTTAAGTAGTCTGTGTGCACCTGGAAACCACAACACACAAACTCAGATGACACATCCACAGATCTGAAGTTATAGTGACACTCTCGTTGTCCAGCCAAACTATCTTCATTTACACACAGCCCTTCATTTATTCATATGAAAATATTGCACTCGTGCAGGAAACAGCTGCTACCCAAAGTTTTCTGAGCACAACTGGATCAGACAGCTGAGATGTTTCAGGATTCACTCTGTCTGTAGAAGAGTGAATGTGCAAAGGCTGTGCCTACTTGAAAACATGTAGCTATGCAATCTCCTGTTCCTAAGATTTAAATCTGCCACTGTCTACATTGTCTATTGATAATGTGATCTGAACAATGGAAATGACTTTTTAAAGAGTTAATTAACTAATTTAACACTTATTGAACAGCTCTGATTGTTGCTACATGTATATTGTATATGTCACATAGTAAAAATTCTTTGAAAGTGGACAGATTGTGTATAAATTGTGCATCTTTGAACACTATCTGACTGAATTGCTGATTTGTTTTTCAGGGTACAAAATTATGGATCATTATGGAATATTTGGGTGGAGGATCAGCCCTGGATTTGGTAAGTCTACATCAAAATAAATTAAATGACCAATTAGAAGATTATCCTACCTTAAACAATTTGATTTGCAGGCCATTATAACAGTTCTCTGATGTGTAAAAGCCCAAAGTCATCTGTGTCCTCTAATTTATCCGTTATTCTAGTTGGAGCCAGGTGCCCTGGATGAAACACAAATTGCCACAATTCTGAGAGAGATCCTGAAAGGGCTCGAGTACCTGCACTCTGAAAAGAAAATCCACAGAGATATAAAAGGTGAGAACATGTAAATGGTTTAATCTTGACAACATGTTCTCCATCGTCTTGTTAATAATGCTGAAGCGAGGCTTTGATATACTGGCATCTGTGTTCACTAGCTGTTGAGGAAATGTTTTCCAAATTCCACAACTTCCAGGTTCTGAAAATGTTATTTCTTTTCAGTGCATCAGCTGTAATTGAGACCCAAATACAAGTCAGATCACTTGAATCTGTCACATTTCACTCTTGAATGTAAATTCTGTTCACATCTGTAATCTGTGACATCTCTGTCCTTTACAATATTGTAAATAATCTTTGTGTTAAAATGGTGATCACTAATAGTGGATCCCATTTTATTTGTTGACATTCAAAGCACTAAATTTGGCATAAGTTGCTGTGCAGAGAGCGGTGCAAGCAGGAGCTCTATACAGCCATTTTCTTTGTGACTGATCTGAGTTGTCTTGCCACTTTCCCTGTCCTGGAAAACACCAGGTCACTCTGTCTTTATTATGCATGCATGCATCTCATTTTTTGTCCCTCTTGCTCTCAGCTGCCAACGTGTTGCTGTCAGAACAAGGCGATGTGAAGCTGGCAGACTTTGGAGTGGCGGGCCAGCTGACAGACACCCAGATAAAAAGGAACACATTTGTTGGTACTCCTTTCTGGATGGCACCTGAAGTCATAAAGCAATCTGCCTACGATTCAAAGGTCAGAATTATCCCAACTTTTATTATTATCACAGTCAAGTGTAGTGTTGGAAAGCAGCTTTGTGTTGTGCTGTAGAATCACAAAGAAATGTGTCGTTTTTGGGAGGAAAATGCTCTAACTGACAACAAAAATTGCTTATGGCCGTAAAGTCTAACTTTTGAAAATGTATAAGGTCATCTGTCTGTCATTTTATACCAAAACAGTAAGAAAACTTCACTGCACATGTGCCATCGCAAGACACAGCAGCAAAGTGTCAATGAGTTTGACAGCTGGATCACTTTGTGTTCAGCTTGATCTGAAAAGCTTACATCAGCTGGGTTGGACTGAACATCTGGAGTGGTGGGAGTTTTCCTATTGGGCTAGTTGACCTGTGAGCCAGCAGTAACACCTGTACAATAAGGAGAGAGGGAACAGTGAGAGCATAAAGGAAAATATAACAGGCGTATTATTGGGTGAGACAAAGAAAGACCAGAAAGACTTTTGGCAGTGGCCTCAAAATTAGTCATGAGTGTTACATTCTGTTCAGACCGGCACAGTGACGCTTGTCAGCCCCGCTTTGGTGAACCGGTGTCTATGTGTATGTATGGGAAATGCAATGTTGCTGATGCATAAGAATAATTTGACCAACTTCCTGTGGTGAAAGAGAAAGAAAAACAGAAAGTGAATGGGCAGGTGAGCGAGTGTGAGCTTATAGAGAGAAGGAGAGAACATTTGAAATCATGTTTAACCTGTGACAGTTGAAAAAGAACATGAATAGAACATCAAGAACAAAATGAAAAGATAACAGGACAGACGAGGTCACCAGGGTCAATACATACTGTAAGTTCATATATGATAAGGATGGGTTTAGTGTATAATAATGATTATCCAGTTTTCATTGTTAAAGACAAAGAGTAAATAAAAAAACAATGGGGGTGGGATGGTAAATTACAGCCACTCCAAGTCCATTACAGCTCCTAAAAGTGCCCAACTGGAATTTAAAATAATTGGTCTTGTAGTCTGTAGAGAAGACAAAAATACATATAATAATACAGGCTAAAGCACAAGTTTGCATAAAGTATGCTTTAACAGTGAAAGATGGTTGGGCGAAGTAAATTATGTAACAGTTTCATATGAATAGGTCAAGCGCAGGTCGTCATACCTGTTGTCATAGTGTTTCCTGTATGAAAAGGGGTATTATTGACTCAAGGCCCTCAGGCCTTATTCCATGCTGTGCCGACAGTTGGCATCAATATAATGAGTTAACAAATTAAATAGTGGTGAAGAACATTGTCCAAAGAAAAATGTTTGTGTGAAATTGCTCCCAAATGATCTGTACCCTTTTTGTCTTTCTTTTTATTGCTCTGCTGACGGTTGTGTGCTTGTTTTTGAGTTTTTAAACACTTTGTAAGACTGGTTTTCTAGACTAGAAATTACTGAGAACATATTTTTGGAATAACCACAACATGAGTCAGTGTAGCTCATCAACACAGCCACTATGTCACTCTTCAGTTTGCAGAGCTTCCTCAAATACACCCATCCTGCTTAAGTCAGCCAGTTTAAATGTCATTTCACAGAGCATTGTGCCAGTGTGTGTATTTGTCGCGAAATGTGTGAGATTCTGCTGCTTTCATAAGAGGATATTTCTGTCCCAAATGTCTTTGTTTTATAGGCAGACATCTGGTCATTAGGAATAACAGCAATAGAACTGGCTAAAGGAGAGCCGCCCCACTCTGAGCTGCATCCTATGAAGGTCTTATTCCTCATCCCAAAGAACAATCCACCAACTCTGGAAGGAAACTACAGTAAACCACTTAAAGAATTTGTTGAAGCCTGTTTAAATAAGGAGCCTAGCTTTGTAAGTACTCTTGGAGGACTCTTGTTCACACTGTTCTGAGTAAATGTGTGCAGTACATAAAGAAAGAAAGCTATCCTTCAAATATTCACTGTTAAGTTTGTTTTGTGTGTTTTTCTTAGAGGCCAACTGCCAAAGAGCTGTTAAAACACAAGTATATTGTAAGGCATGCCAAAAAGACATCCTATCTGACAGAGCTGATTGACAGATACAAGAGGTGGAAATCAGAGCAGTCTCGGGATGAATCCAGCTCTGATGAATCCGAGGAGTAAGTTGTCTGCACCTTCATCATACAGTTCACTCTGAAGCAAAATCTATCAATATTATGTACACTGATAATGTTCCTGAATTCTTGTGTCACTGCAGGGAGCAAGATGGCCAGGCATCTGGAGGAGATGACGCTGGCAATGATGACTGGATCTTCAACACCATCCGGGAGAAGGACCTAAAAAAGTTTCAAAATGGGGCAGCACAGCCTGCAGAGCTCGAGAGGAAACAGGTGAGACCATACGCCATTGTAGAGGGGGAAAAAGTGATAAAATGGCAGTTGAGCACCTCTCGTTAGAAAAGCCAATGTTCCCTTTTAACCTTAAAATCATCTTTTTTTTCCAGGTGCAGGAGAGTCCAAAGAGGCCTTTGTCACAAAGCTTATCAACAATCTTTTCTCCATTGTTTACAGAGGTAATGGCATTACCAAGTTACCACAAATCAAAACAATCATCGTCACTGAATGGATGATTTTTTAACCATCGTCAAACTGTAGAGAAAAAAAAAGAAAAGCTGAATGCTGATTACACAGAATGAAATCTTCTGTATGTTCAGATGCATTTATTTTGTCAGAGACTACAAATGAAATATTTAGGAAGTTCACATCCTATCGTCATCTTACATCGTTGCAGTTAAAAGAAAAGGGTGAGACGCGTAATGGCAAACCAGAGGCTGCAGAGGGGCTGCGAGAGGCCATTTTCCTGGCAGAAGAAACACACCCAGGGATCTGTGACTCCCTGGTAGCTGAGCTAGTGCAGAGACTTCAGAGGTAACACGGGTTCATATTCTCACTTCTCACTTCATATTACATGTTTTTTCTTGTTGTAACACGTTGTTGGGGTGGGACATAAGACAGATAGGATCCATTTTTCATAATTACAAACAAATCAGCCTTCAGTTATGGAGAGAGAGGGTGGTTGAGGTAAGTGATCCCCAACTTTCCATGTAGCACCACCAGCAGGTCAAAATTTCCCCTCATCCAACACTTCAGGTTGGGACAATATACCTCTGAAACAAGTAGCCAACATTAGGACGTTAACTGTAAGCATGTTAGCATGCTAATGTTGGCATTTAGCTTAAAGTACAGCTTAGACTGATATAGAATTAGGAGAGTCTGACCATGTAGAGCAGAGAGTACAGTCTGAGCCTGACAAACTGAGTCCTAGAAGTTGGCTGCTGTTCAGACGGTAAACCCTCCTGATTTAGGTAACAACGTGGGCTTTACTCTGGTGCCTCTCTCAGGACAGGCATAATATGTTATGCCCCTGTAATAACAAGGATATAGGAATAGTAAAGTGGCTATCCATTTTTCATCCATCCAACAGTTTGCTGGTGTGTAATGAGCATTACAGTCACTGGTGTGACTCAAGACTTTCTTGTTTTAACCTTTAAGTTCAGAAGGTCATATATTAACCTTTTTTTCTGATGTTTGTCAGGTTTTCTGTGCCACATGCAGCTGCCACTCAGTGAGGGGAGCTCCATCCAGCTCTGCTCTAATTTCCCACCCTGGTGACAGCAGTCAGATCTTTTCCTCTGACCTCCACAGCCGGGATGAAGTCTCCCAGGAAGGTCTCCATCACTCATTTGCCTGAAGCAAATCCTGGCCTACTTAATGTCTGTTTATACGCTAGCACACCACCAGAGGGTCCTATTCAGGACAGTCAGTGGCCAGCCACTCAGCTGCCACCTGCTGTAAGATGTCCCTTCTCAATACCTCCTTCACAACTGTTTTACTTTTAAGGGTGGAGTTAGCTCTGTTTCAGCAAGGACTCTTTGAGTTATTGGTTTTGGTGAGTTTGTGGCTTTTTCACAAAGGTTTACACTCAGCATCCTTTTGGAGAAAGTACCTTGCTTAATTAATTGTGTGCATGTGTGTGTGGCTGTGCGAGATATCCTGTGAAACGTGCGGTGAAGAGTGACGAGTGGGTTGAAGCATTCTATTGAAAACTCAGGTATCCTGCTTTAAGTGGATTGGGTCCTCTGGGAGATGGAAAGAGCTCTATAGGGTGGTTGTACAGACTTGTAAATAAGCTAATTTCTACAGATTCATGAAAAAATAATGGAGCGTTTGTAATGGAACCACTGTGTACAAATGGCCAAATGCAAACTGTAGATAATGGTTGTGAGGTAAATATTTTGAGAGACTAAATGGCCATACATGAGATTGCCTTGCCTTTCTACTTGTTCTTTTGTATATCTTTGATTTCTCCAGTTGTAAAACGTTTTAAGTACTCATCCAGTGAATGAAAATGGCTGCCCTCTATCATGTTTTACTATTGATTTATTATATATTTCTTATCTTTTTGGTTTCACACTCTATGCTGTGGCTGTAATAATGTTGGAGAATGTTTAAAAAAAAAAAAAAAAAAAAAAAGGCTGCATCGTTGAAGCCTCCACCAGTTTCAAACACTGGATGCTCTGTTGCCAGCCCCGATTCCACAAGGCCTCGAGTGGTGTTGGTTTGTTGGACTTTGCCTCATCCCTTTTTTATTTTTTATTTTTTTGCCGTGTGTTCTTGACTGATTTAGATAAACTGAGGTTTCGTCCATTCATTCCATTAACAGGGCAGTGCCATCATCTAGTTTATAAATCAGCAGACTCTGTTAGTCTTCCTAGGAGCTGCAGTGGTACTATCTATCTCCTCAGCGTACCTACAGCTTTAATTGCACTTCAAGTATAAATGCCTTTGACTATAAACAAAGTAGCCATAAAACAGTAGCAAGAGACTTACAGTATTTTGCAGGTATGCTATCTGGGACAAAATAAGTCCCCCTGAAGTCTCACAGCTTGGACTCTGGGGTTGGTCATGCAGTGTAATATTTGCCTGGCTGTATCTTTCCATTTGGACTTGTGAGAGGTTTTTCAGTTGTACAGTAAATGCATATAGATGTAGACTTCTCACATAGTAGACGACACTGCTCTCAGATGTACATATTAACGTGAAGCCAGGAGGTGTTCAGAGACCAGCGGCACTGCTACTACTTCTGAGTTTAGTTTAAAAGGAATGTGCATGATAGTATAACAGTATAAAGCCTATTGGTTGGCCTGAGCAGTATGTGTTGTAGCATACTGCTGCAGGACTGGAGGACTGTTGAGTCCTCAACTGAGTTGAATCAGCCTTAGAGTATTTGTGATGAATGGGATGAATAGTATCAGCTTTAAAATGTTAGATCAAATGTTTGTGTTGTGATCCCCCCCCCCCCCCCCCCACAGCATTAAAATGCATATGCAGCAATACTTTAAAAGACAAATGATGAAAGATCAAAAATAATATTCCTTGCCAGGATAATGTATGCATGAACAAATGGATACATTTTTCTTATCAGACAAGAGGAATTTTCATAAATCTTATGGGGTCAGATGATATATTGTTTGTGTCACGGGGCAATACACGGTACACAAAACACAAGGCAAGTTAAAAAAGATAGTTCAACATTTTGGGAAATACAATTATTGGCGTTGGAGGGTTTGGTAAGAAGATTGATCTTCTCTCATATTTGTCCGTTAAGTATAAGGCTACAGACGGTTAACTTAGCACAAAGACTGGAAACCGGGGTAGCCTGGCTATGTTCAGAGGTAACAAAATCCGCCTACCAGCACCTCTAAACTCACCAGTGAGAACGTTGTATGTCGTTTGTTTGATCTGTATGAAAATCAAAGTGTAAAACAACAGGTCTGCTTTTTACAGGAGTTACAGTTAAGTGTCGGACTATTTCTTGGCTGGAACCTAGAGTCTCTGCTGGACGGTTGTCTGGCAACTGGTCCCGGCCAAGAAATGCCAACTTGTTGCTTTTACACTTTGGTTTTTGTAGGATTAAACTGATGACATATAACATATTAATTAATGAGCAGAAAGAGGTGCAGAAAGGCGGATTTTGTTTTCTCTTGACAAAGCCAGTCTAGCTGTTTCCCAGTTTCCCAGCTTTGTGCTAAGCTAAGCTAACCGCCTGCTAGCTATAGCTTCTTATTTCCCTACAGATATGAGAGCGGTATCGATCCTCTCATCTAGCTATAGTTAATGTTAGCTATGTTAGCTAACTCTCCACCAGAAAGCAAATAAGCCTATTTGCTAAAATGTGCTTTCCATTTCTCCCCAAATACATAAAACGTTTTCTTTTCTGCTTGCTATTTGTATTGGAATACACAGTTGAAAGAGTAAAAGTCAAGTATGTTGTTCAAATGAATAAGTAAATTAGAAACCGGTTAACCAAATCAAGAAAAGGTACCAGACTCAAAGATTTCCATTTTCACTCTATTTTGTGTTGTTTTGCTCTTCTCGAAACATGACTCTGCTCTCCATTTAAACTTCTCATGTGAAATGTGCCATGTAAGCCCTCCACCCCAAACTGAGACAAATTCAATACAATCTGCACCTTTTACATGGTCTGTTATGATTCTTTATCTTATGTTTTGCACTTTGCAGATTTATTTTGGTTTGTTTTTTTTTAAATGGTACTTAAAAAGGCTACAATATTATGGTGCAATTACACCAGTTTTATTTTATTTTCCCCCCCTTTGTGTGTCGTATGGCAATAAAGCAGTGTGATCGCCAGGAGTCATTTCTTAGCACAAGTAGGCATATATTCTATTAAACTATTTTTATAACCCAGAAGAGCAGTATTATGTAATAGAGGGAGTAAAGTTTGGTTCTGTGATGTGTTAAAGTTTCAGTAAACACTGGATAGCAATCACTTAAAATGTGCATTTCATTTCGTGTGGCTTTGCTGACAGTTTATAGTCCAGTATACATGTTTGCTAATTCAGGACAGTGCTGTTGGATTTATTGAAAGTTGTCAAATGATTAAGGAAAAAATAAAAACCCCGTACAAATTTGATGAACAGTTTTGCCATTGTTTGACCCCATACGTCTTAACATGACCTTATTTGAAGTTTGCCTGCAGCAGCTTTTTACATTTCCTGCATATATCAACCTACAGTGCTTCTAGAAAATATCACCCTTCTTGCCTGTTGTGGTACTGTATTACAGTCTTAATTTAGATTAACGTGCACACAGTAAGCCATGATAATAGTAGGTTTAACTGCATAAGTTAATTCAAAATCAAGAGATTAAATATATGAATTACTGAGTTAAGTGTTCAACCCTTTTGCTGTGACATGCACAAATTGAATGCTGCAGATGCATCCAGACGGTTTTGAATGTGTGAGTTCTCTTCTGCTTGAGTTTTAAGGATAGTGATAAGAATTAATAGAGCCAAATACAGTACAGTCATTGCAGGAGCATCAGAGTGCTTTAACTGAGGCTATGATTCATCTTCAAGTATAACAACAAAGGAGCTTATAGCCAAGTAGAGCTGACAAATGCCAAAAACTCCAAACCGATAAACAAAGCGTTAATTGCTGTCAAAGGTACTTCTGTGAAGTATTGAATCAGACTCAGAAGTTTTGACTTTTAAAAAGACTGCAATGCTCCAAAATGTGAATGACCAGCTAAAATGTGAAGTTTTACTATATTTCAAATGCTCCAAAACATACACATTACAACACAAGATTTAGTCAAGGAACCCCATCAGAATTTAGTAGTCGGATTACAGGGAGAGTTTGGGTGAGTGCACACTGGAAGCAGTAACACTTTACACCAAAACAGTTGTATTTTGTTAGTTGGATAAGATATATGGTACCAAGGAAAGGTCAAAACCATTTGAATTATAAGAGCAACTTAAGACATAAATGTGAAATTTGACCTCTCCTGAACAGGCAGCTTAATGTTGAAATTTAAATATCACAGAATTTACTTTACTTTGAAAACTACCTGAATTTATGTGGTTTGACTTCTCCTTTTAAAACTACAGCTACAACTTTAAAATGTATTCATTTATTTACTGTTGAGGTTCAAAGTTATTAATTATAGACCTTGAAGTTCTATTTCATAGCTGTTCTGGACCTTTCGATCGTATCGCATGATCTTCGTCTGCAGATGGAGTTTGCCCAGTTGTTGTAGAATTGTAGAATTGCTCTTCAACTTGTCCATCTACAACTCCATGACAACTATGCTAACTCCATCTGTTGCTGAAGAGCATGTCATATGATCGAAAGCTTCAGAACAGCTACTACATGTGTTTTTGTACAGCTTCTCAAATCCAGATAGAAAATCAAGTGTCCAGGACTTACTTATCCTTGCTTATCCGTTACGTTTAAAAATTTCATGTTGAACTTTTGGTGTCTGAATTTCACCAGTTCAATTTGAGCAGCTTGGTCTTTTTACTTGACTTGAATTTCTAAAACTGAATTTGAGCTTCTTAAACATATGCTTATTGGACACTTTCATTTTTTTTGTCTTCATTTGTGAATTTAAAGTAAATCCATCTGATGATGAAGAGCATATGATTACGATCAAAGGCTCCAGAACAGCTACTTAGTAGACCTCGTGGTGAGATTTAGTCAACTTAAAATCAGGTTTTGGAAACTGCACAACTTACCTGAATGGGAATTTTAAAGAGGGGAGTCCAAACCACACACATTTAAAAAAAAAAAAATAGAAGAAAAAATAAAAGTAAAATATTTCAATACTATAAATTAATTTCAACTAACTATTCAGTAGTAGTTATATTTCACAATTAGATGTTCGGCTGCTTATTAAATACAATGCCCTGCGGCCTGCATGTGCTCCCCAACACCTCACCACCGTGTTAAGTGGAAGTTATTGTGACCAGTAAAACAAACAAACAAAAAAAACCCACAACAAACTATGTCAGCAAATACCTCACAGCAAGTTTTATTTATACATCCAAAAACAAAAGATCGAATTTCTCACACTATATACAGATATTACATACAGTGTTTGTACACATATTACATAATTTGTACACAAGAAAAATATACATAAAAATGTAAACCTTTGTATACAAAAAATACCTTAGACAAATTAAACAAGGACCAATAACAAAAGGTGACTAGATTAGCTCATCCTATCTTTAAAAACAGTAATACAGTACATTCAATGAGTATAGGAATTTGTCAGCCATCTCTGAATTCAAGCAGTTAAATGTGCCTACAGTACGAGCCCTGTTAATTTTGTTCTACGTGGTTTTTGGGAGAGTAAACTGGTGCAGTGACTAATCTCATGCTATGTGGATACAGCAGTAGTGCCTTGCAAACATTTTCATTTTTTTCTCTCTTTTCTTTTCGGGGGCATTGTGTTTAGGACTTTGTTAGTGAAAACACTGCAGTCGCTGAGAAGCCCAGTCGTCTCTGGTGGAGCTACAGGTTTACACTTAATAATGTGTTTTCTCTTTGGAAGGGAGAGACAGAACTGGGCCTTCTCACAGCTGGAAACGGGGGTCTGGTGCAGACTCAGAGCTGGTAATGATGGCAGCTGTTCTTTTAATGAGCGTCCAAGCAAAAAAAAAAAAAAAAGGCAAGACGGACACGTGAAACACCACCGGCCTCATCCACTCCTGTGCAAATCTATGTTGAAAAAAAACAACATACTGTACGTTGATCTGTTTTTCTCCACAAAATGAAATGAAATGGCGATGCATATATTTCTATGTTTCATACCACCAAGAATCAAGCCAGTGACCATAATCTAATATTGATATTATAATGCTCTCACACAAAAGGTCGCTGTCCCATGCAATCTCAAGACTTCTTCCTGGAGTTTAATAGCTATCAAAAAAATACTCTCCATCAGAATATTATTATTAAAAACAAAGTGACAGCATACATGGCATACAAACATTGATCCCTCCAACTTCAAAGACAACGTACAACCATTTTGATAGCCATTAAAAACAGGAGACTCATTCTACAACACAGGTTCCACTGAATACATTGCAAATAACAATTTCAATCCATTGCTACTCAATAATTCACCAACAAACCCCAAGATAGAGACTGCTACTCTATATACCTAATACTCAACAATGTCTGACAATCTGTCAAATGTCTAATATAATATCTACCAAAAGTCATGGTTGTACTGCTGTATGAGTCGTTAACAGACAGGGGAGATCTCGTTTTTCTAAAATTAAAATTAGACCCCAGGTTTGCATCATTTAGCTTAAAATCACTTCAGTTTAGAGTTAAACAGACTTTGCTTCACCTCAGACATGCCCAACACATCGATTAATACCATTTAAAATCACCACCTACACCTTCTCTGGGTAATCCGGCCTTGACGTCTTATAGTGGGTTTCCTTGGAGTCCTGAAACTGCCTTTAATGAGACATGAAAGTCACTAATGACCATTGTAAATGTGGACCAGAGAGCACCTTTGAGAGTAGACACTTAAAGTCCCTGGATTACGACATCACCCCTACCATTAACACTGAAACTCGTTTATTAGCCTTAAAAATCCACTCAGTGTGACCCGAGAGAAGAAGTTAGGCTGACCTGATCTCTGGTCTCGATAGGCTCTCGTTCTGAGTGAAACAGTTAAAGAGGCCAAGACATATTCCTGATCCAGCCTGGATTCAGCAAGTGAAGCTACATGTAATGAGACCAATAAAATACCTTACGACGCTAGAGTTATGTTAATGTGTTTATTGCTTTAAGAAACTATATTTACCTTCAAGTGTCTACTAGGCCACTCAGAGTCCCACAACCAATGGCGAGGTCAGAGATTTTGACGTCTGAGCAAACCAATAAATGAGTACATATACAGTATACACAATATAAAAACAGCTGTTTAAAAGTATTTTGGTAAATTCATATGACTGCGAAATCTGACTCAGTAAGATTCTATTTCATGATAACAGTTAAATAGCTTGAAACATAATGGGTCACAAATATCACAACCTATACTCTTGTTTTTCAGAGGGTGACAGAAGCAGTGTATGAAACAGGTGGAAAAATAAAAAATAAAAAAAATGCAATGGCCATCTGAGCAAGGCAGGGTACAGTTGATCAATTAAAGACAGGACTTTAACTGGCAAAGCAAACAAAGCAACCACTGATTGAGGCTTCTACGTCAATGAATTCTGAGCACTGTGACACATAATCTCTGCTAAAGGTCCTTCTGCCAATTTTCACCCGTTTATATTTCATCACCAAATCTGACTGTTACCCCCTGCTGACGAAAACCTCAAGGCATCAGACAAGTGGACTCACATCGACTTAAAATCCCAGAGACCGTCCAGCTGCAGAATAAAAGAACGAAATTATTGAGGAAAATCTGAGGTTGTGCAAATTCATTATCAAATAGTGCACTATTACCACATTGCACACATGTAGCAGATGAAAAGGGGTGGTCAGTCAGAAGCCGGTCGACTGGATTGTAAGTGACTGTGAGTCCACAAACCATCATGCAGCCGCTGCAGGCCGCCTGCTCTCATTTGCTTTGCGTGAAGGGTGGTGTGGCGCTGTTGGCACTTGCAGCGGTGGCACTAACTATGGAAAAGCCAGCGGGGGGAGCTGTGGAGCTGTGGCTGGGCTGTACGTCTTTCGGGATGCCACTGTGGGAGGCCAATTGATGGCCAAAGGCCGCGCTGAACTGAGGGAGCTGTTGCTTGGGCTGTGTGGAGGTCAGAAGATCGTGTGAAGAGGATGGGAGGGAGGATGAGGGGGCAGGGGGAGTCGTTAAACCTGTCAGGCCACTCTGGGGCATCGCTGAGAGCGCAGCCATGGGTTGCAGCGTCACTGAGTGGGTCGTGGCCGGGGGAGTGGACAGGGACGTGGATATGAGATGACTTTCTGATCCTATGAGATTGCCAAATTGTGTGGGGTCGGTGAGAGGGAGAGGGAGGTTGTTCCATGATGAGCGCGGGGGTCCTGGTACCCCACTGTTGAGAGGGACTTCCAGCAGCAGAGGGGTGTCTGTCTGGAAGGAGCCGGCATGGGGAGAAGATATGTGGTCACTGTATGGGGATGGCACGTGCTCACTGCTGTAGTGGCTGCCTTGGGGAGATGATGTGGGTGCATCCGATTTGGCCAGGACATGGGATGTGTGTGACCGGGAGAACGTTCGCTCTGTTATGGAGGTCTGAGTGAGCAGGGAGGTGGTGGAGGGGGCTACTGTAGAAGAAGAAGAGGTCAGGTTGGAGCACGACGTCGGGGGCTGGTTAGCGGGCTGAGATGTCGGTGAGGGGGGGAAGTGACCCCCAGCGGACTGCAGTAGATTGTCCTCCAGCTCGAGGCTGGTGAAGTTCTCCGTAGGGATGCGGCTGTTGAGCAGGTCCCCCATGCCCCCCGGCTGGACCGGACCAGGGAACACAGTCATGGCTCGGTGGTCCACTCCTTCAGAGGGGGCCAGGTCTCCCATAGAAGTCAGGCACACCAAAGAGTCTGGGTAGGACCCCATAGCCTGCAGCGCACGCACCAGCTCCTCAGCCTCCTCCGTGGTGGGCAATAACTCCCCATTCTTACCTACACACACACACACACACACACACACACACACACACACACACACACACACACACACACACACACACACACACACACACACACACACACACACACACGCAGGTAACATTTAGTATTACAAAACCACAGACCAGGAGGACATTATTAGCTTCCACATGAAAGAAAGAGCTGTATGACAACCTTCGAACAAGTCAAAGTCCTGCAGGTCATCAGGTAGTCTGGGTAACACGTCGGAGAAATCCTCCTGGTTTAGCTCAAGGTCATTTGGAATGTCTGCCATTTCATTGGTGATATCGTCAGGAAGCTCCTCTGTACTCAGGTCTGGAGTTGAAGGGCTCCTGCCACAAAGACGAGAGATACAAAATGCTTAGAGAAGAAATACATCATGCTACTGTAGCGTTCAAACATGTGTGACATGAGAGCCTGTGGATGAGGGTGTGCTCCCTGACACTGGATCTCTGCACACTAAATTTTTAACTCATCAGTGTATAGACGCAGACCTGATGCTGGCCTGTGAGGGCATCGCTAGGCTTGTAGAAGGCATTCCCAGGTTCCCCTGTGGCAACGCTGGAGGGATGGGTTTCTGAGGCCTCCGCGGCCCTCTCCTCCTCTTCTTCTTGTGTTTTTTGGTGAGCGCCGGTGGTTTGGTCTTTTTACGTGGCTTACGTTGTTGCTGCTGCTGCTGGTGCTGCACTCGTCGGTTACCGTCCCCTCGCAGGAAGTTATCCTGTGTGGAATGCACGGAGGAGCATTGAGTCAATCACAATGAATGAAGAGTTGAACAGTTCGTTACATTACGGGAAATACGCTTTGAAGTGATTGATACCACTCTCATGTCTGTTCACTAAATATGAAGCTACTGCCAGCAGCTGGCTAACTTAGCTTAGCACATAGACTGGAAAACAGGTGGAAACAGCTGGCCTTGTTCTGTCTAAAATGTAAAAAATAAAAAATAAAAAATCAAACTAACAACACTTGTAAAGCTCATTAAAACTACATGTAAAAATGACAAATCACCATTTTAGGGGGGGGGGGGGGTGTTATGTGCCAGACTTTTTCTTGGTCTAGACCAGTAACCTCTCCACTGGTTGCAACACAACTGGATACAAGCCACAACTTTAGAGGTGCTGGAAACAGCTAGCCTGACTCTGTCCTTGTCATTTTTCCAGTCTTTGTGCTAAGCTTAAGTTAGCACATATTTATCGTACAGACATGTTAGTGGTATTGATCTTATCATCTAACTTTCTGCAAAAAAAAAGGTTATTTCCCAAAATGTGTCACTTTCCCTTTAAATACTGAACTCACCATTTTTTTGGCATGCTCTTCACAGAGTGGTGTCTGGTGCGTGATGTCAAACACAGGGATGGAGCACTGCTGACCGTCTGCAAATTTGGCTGTGCAACTAGCAAAGAGCTGCTGGGAACGATTCAACAGAATGTCTACAGAAAACAATAAAGGAAATAACACAATACACTAGACAGAGGGCATTTGATCATAGTAAGGGATACTGTATTGATTAAAAAAAAACATATACAACTGAATTGATGAAAACAGAATCTCAATTAGAAAACAGAATCACAGCCATTCTACATTCAGTGACGTGGTGGAAAGGATACGCTGAAAGCAGTGTCGAGTGAAGGGCAGAGCCCTGTTGTTGCAGGCCTGGCCCTTTGTGCTGCCAGTGCAAGTCCCCATATCTGTGTTCTGCTGCCTTGCTGGAGCCACACTGTAGAGACATACAGACCAGGGACTGAGCAAACAGCAACAACACTGACAACACTCCACGTTTGTTATGTTTCATACATTTCAAAGGAAGAGATTGTAAGATCAGCAGACCAACAAGTCAGTCATAGAGGCAGCACAAACAAAATGACTTCATATGACATTCGTAAGACTACCTTGAGGAGCTTCGAGAGGCACCACGAAACTCCTGGATCAGCTGCCCAGCACAGTCGGGGCTGTTACTGGCAGCGTGCAACAAGGCTTTGCGGAAGGCATAGCGGTATCTCTTCTGGCGGATACTCGCCCTCTCCTCCCTGCACATGTGCTTGTATTTCTCCTGGAGGTACGAGCAAATCCTAAGTAGCCGTGTTCTCCGTGAGGAACCACTGTCGTCTTCCAACCTAATTAGAAAACAATTAACAGCAGACGTGACGAGACGTGTCTGGTCAACGTTTACACTGTGGGGGTAAGTATTAGGATACCAACCCATTCTGTGGTCTCCAAGAACTCTGGAAAGGAACAAATGTCTCTGCCTCCTCTTCATCATCATCATCAGCACTGTCTTCAGACCAGTCCAATCCTGGAAGAAAACTTGTTAGAGCAGCTCATCTATCTCAGTAGGTTCAAGTCTCATTCGCTACACTACATCTGAAGTATCTAACTTGCAAATGAAATTATAAGTAATGAAAAACAAATTGAGTTTGAAAACTGTTGGTAAATGCATTTAAATTAAGCACCTAGATGAGGAAAGAGGTCTCCATGCTCCCGGTGTCTCTTGGCACAGAGCTGCACCAGATGTTGCAACCTGGCCAAGCAGCTGGCAGAAGGTGAGAAGGCTGCGGGACGCATGACAACCACATGCCGCTGATTGTTGCTGCCACTGTCCTTGCAACTGACAGGCAAGTGAGTAGCAGTGAAAGGCATTTTCCTGCTGAGTGATGGCCCAGAAGGTTGCACGGGACTGGGTGCTGCATTAGCGGGCATCCCTGGAGGCAGAAAGTTGACCGTCTGAGGTGGTGATGGATTGCATAATAAACCCTGCTGCTGTCCTGGGAAGATGAAGGAAGTCACGCTGGAGTGCTGGGGTGGCTGAAGAAGACCTGACTGCTGCCGTGGGAGATGAGTGTTGAGCGGCGAGGAGGGGTGGACACGGGCGACAGGCGAGGGACTAAAGTGCTCAGGAGGTGTCTGGAAGAGGTCTGTGTCATGGCAGAGTTTCTGGTTGAGCACCAGCCGACTCTGTAGTTTCTTCTTGATGGCGTTGCCCTTCCGAGGAGTACCCACCTCCTCCCCATCTGTGTCATCCTCATAAAAGGCAAAAGGGTCCAGAAGTTCCCCATCAGGGAGGGGCAACAGGCGTGTACATGGGGGCGATGGTGGAAGTTCATCTAGACCATTGGGAGCTTTCAGAGCTAAAGAGGGCACCGTTATGTTGAGAGCCACTGACTCCAGGTGAGCCCGTGAGCGCATTTCCTCCAAAGCATCGTGTTTCTTTTTCCGTTCCTTCTTGGGGATGAAGCCCAGAACCTGCAGGTGGCTGTTACAGTATCTGGAAAACAAGAACACATCCTCAGCATAGTATGCACATCTATAACATAATGTTTACTGCACAGCATAGTGGAATATGCCACACAAACATACACACCTGCGGTCCTCAGACTTGGGGATGGGGTTGGTACATCGCTGGCTGTTGTACTTGGCCACATATTCACATTGCTTGAAGGGGGCCGTCTTATCCTCCAGAACGTGCCGGATACAGAAAGCATAGCCATTTAGTCTGCGCTGCTTGCAGAGCTTTGGGCTGTACGAGCACAATGGCTTATTGTCCACCTCTGAGAAGTGTATGTGTTTGCCTTCATACATCACGTGACTCTTGTTCTTGACAACATCAGCTGATGGGATAAAGCCAGGGAAAACCAAGAATTACATCACTAACACTTCATACTGAGGAGGTAACCATGCATGAACACGCAAGGTTGAGTGGCAAGGAAAAGTCATCTCTACAACAAGTGACTGTTCACCCTTAACTAATATATGTATTTAATGAGAATAAATATTAAGGAAGCAAACATAAGTATGCAAAATAGTTTACTGCTTAATATATCTTTGGTGTCTAAGTTAAATAACATTCAAAGACTTACGACCAATTTCATTCATCATTGCTTGTTCATCAAACTACTATATGAGTGTATGCTGTAAATAATAAATATTTACTGAAATATGAATACTGACTAGTTGCTTTCTCAGCCTCTAATTTTCACTGTCAAAATCTCTCATTGAGAAACTGGTGGTAAACAGAGAACATGTCAGTCCATTCAATTATCCTTCAAGCCAGCACGTAACAGGTAATATGATGGTGGTAAAACAGTCTATTGCGTGACAGCAGTCTGCATGACAATGTTAAAAGCTAGAGAACAGTCACTTGCCAGTGTGTAGGCATCATTACAAGACCAGCTGAACACTCAAATAACTCCATCAATGAGTCGCCTTTCTCGATTTGCCAAGAAACACGAACACTGCTTTTTAGAAATGTAACACACACACACAACATAACCAAGCATTCACGTAAGATGCTACAGATATATCACAATACATTGTATCGCTAATTCTAACGTTAGCTGCCCAGTTTCAGCAGCAGCTTAACTGCTACATTTTACTTTGTGTGTTTTCAACTTGGTCCTGAGAACGATACGGTCCTGACAACTGAGGTACATGTTTGACACATAAGGATAGGTTGGTCAAGTGTCATTTATATCCGCCTGGGTTAACATTAACAACTTCAGTTGAAGACGGAGAACCAGGCAGGCAGCAAACGGTGACTAACGTTAGCTAACGTAACTACCGTTAGAGCTCGGGCAGCTAGCTTGCCAACATTAGCTTGGAGCAGATGGACAGATGTGAAACTTTACTCTATGAAAATACAAACGTATCTACGTGTAACATACACCCGTGTCCTGATCCATAAGACATAACTGTATCAATCTTCAGGTAGAAATACATATTATCAACATAGACAAGACACGAAAAGTCAAATTTGCTACTTAGCTAACAAGCTATCAAAGCTAAAAACACAAATTAGTAGGCGGTAGCTAACCAGGAAACGGAAACATAAGCAAATGGCAACACTATAAAAAGGTTTATTTCAGTTTAGTTTTATTTAGAAAAATGTGAGTAATCATAAACACAAGTCATAATTGATCGGCCCCAGTCGTGGTATTTTAGTGCATTCAAATATGATGTATTTATGGCCAAATAATCTCAAACAAAGGGTCTACATACGAGGCTTAAGGCCTGTCCCCGAAGGCCTCCGTAATAATCGATTTGAATTATAGCCACTATCGTTACATAATGTTACATTAGCAGGCTACGGGACTTCAAATTGTCAACAATGCATAACTCCCCACACCTATGCAAGGCAGTAAGTGATTTGGTCGGATCACAAGTTATAAAATAAATGACTCATTAACAAGAGGCCTCTTAGCTTTGATGGCACAGCGGCCCCTCGTTGGACGCCTGGCCGACTGAAATCTGTGCAAAACGGTACACTGAGAAGTCGAGACCGAGGCTGTATACGATTTCGCTTACCTTGAATTGGTATGGGCTGTGTAAGGTATTCGCTCCAGATAGACGGCCGAAATGTCTATTAGAATCAGCTAGGCTATTCGTGCATCGATATTCGAGATAGGATAGTAACAGTGATCTTCATCGAGCTCGGTATATCTTGAATTAAGGATGCATGTAAATATAGGCTATCCAGAGCAAATTACAAGCAGTAGGTAGGCTGCTGAGGATTTTTGTTGGATCCACAGCAGACTCCTCACAGCACCACTACAGGCACTGCGGGGACATGACAACAATCCGCTCAACAACAACAACCTCTCCTACCATATTGGAAATTCAACTTTGTTAAAAGCCCTTACAGTGTTGAGATGTCATGTTAATCTTCGTGAAACATATTAGTTTGTGTGGAGGACAGTGCGGTTGACATTTTGCACATTTAAAGCAATTGAGTTAAATCACATGTACTGAGACGTCCAGCGAAGTGTTTGAGTGTAAAATCCACCTGGACCACGGCTATCGTCTTCCATATGAATGAATTACCAGCCGTGCTGCCACACTGTTGCCGGCTGCTCACTGATGATGGACCGCGTGCCAAGCAGATACAGGAGCTCGAGACCGGTATCACACCAAAACAGGACAGTATCACGCATAGCACCCGCACATATTTTGATACTTTAAAAAAATATAAGAGCACAAACTTAAATAGCGGGTTTGCAAAGATTCATTAGGCTTGCTACAGAAAACTGTTTTATTAAATATCAGACAAATAGCTACATTTGTAATACTATATACTCCATATACCTTTAGGAAAATATAATCTTAACACTTTTAATGTTGGTAAGTTTACAGGAAGACAAGAATCTAAATTTACCTTTGAAGGATAGAGATTTAAAACCTTTGGTCACACCTACTAAAATGTGAATGTCCTAACAGGTGAAAACATAATTGTCAGATTTAAACCTAGGCTTACATCTTCACTCTGCCAGTAGCACATACACGTTTCTGCAGGTTAGTAAAATATGTTCGTTCCATAATGTGTATAGATGAGGAGGCATCCACTATAGTAAAACATCTACTATAGTAAAACACAAATGCAAATAAATAAGTTTCTAGGACTGTGCAAATAAGCAGAGTTGTGCGTATAATTTGGTTTTCAAGGTTTGGATGGCTATTCATTGTGCTTTAGCATATGGCTGGCTCGTCCACAGCTTGTGCGCCCTCTGTGACAGCTTTCACACACTTCGCCATTGTCTGGGAGGCTCTGCTTATCGGATCTGTGGGTAAAGATTGAGAGCAGATTAATAGTCTGCACACCTAAACTACTGTGAAGACCAAAATTCAACACAGTAATGGGTCTAACTAGAAAATCAATGGGTCTATCTGATCCTATGAATAAAAAAAAAAGAGTATTATTTACAAATGTAATTCTTAATTTGCATGAAGATATGCATTTAAAACCCTATGTTGTAAGTGAAACGATGGCGCTACAGTAAAGTATGGTGTTGCAACAGCATTATTAAACTTTTAAAGATGAAAATGTCTGTATCATGCCGGTGTGTAAAAACACATACAGAAAAACACGACAATATTAGGGACAGTATTCTACATATTTTTTGTTTTGCAGACTCAATTAAATTAATCATTAAAAGAATGGAACTCAACCTAGACTACCAGCTTTTGGTCATGCCACCCCAAATTCATAGAAGTAGTGCTACAAATTAAAGACTGTCATATTTGGCTGTAACATGTTAATTAAAAATTCTAAAGCTAAAACAAAAACCTTTTCTGGAGGTATGTAAAGCAGACGTTCAGGAGCGGTATCAAAAGCAGTGAGGCAAAGAAAATGTAATATGCGGCTACAAGATGTTATGCCATCTGTTAATGTAATGTATATATTGGAATTTTTCTTTTTCCATGGCACTACAATAAGTTGATCATAAAATAATTACAGAGGAACAGAAATGCCTTGCCTATCAAATATTATGATCCCAATGAGATAAACGTTTGATTTTAATAAAAATTGTCAGTAAGTTTGTGTTCTCTCCAACTATACAATAACCATAAGCTCTCCAAATATCCATGCCCTTCTTAAATAAGGGCAATACAATCTGGGTCTATGGTATCACAATAGCTGCATTTAAAATGAATTAATAAGCATGTTATACAGAATACAGATAATTAAAGTTTCATTTAATTTAAAAACTGGTTGTAAACTCCACCATGACAAATAAAAAATGTCATATAAACAGACCAACTACTTTTTATGTACACTTACATAATATTAAGTATTTTCCAAGAGGTTCAAAATCAAGTGGCTTGCCTTCTTAACAACTGCAGAAATAACAAAACACTTTCTTCAACAGAAAGCGCAGCAGTAATATTTAGCACCGCTAAATCTTTGCCAAATGTTTGCTTAGCTTGGAGAGCTGGATTTGATTTTGTTCTTGAAAGAAACCCTCCTCTGATGACTGACACCTTAAAGGATTACTTTATTCAGTGACAATGTAACACTTTTGTGGGAATTGTCATTTGGATATATTTCATTTGGAAAGAAAAAAATTGCTCATGTCATAGCAGTCAAATGAGGGCAAAACATGGCACATGGCTTGGTTAATATGGCATGCAAATTAGCTTAATCTATAAAAGCTATAATATGTAGCAGTAATATTAGTATTACTATATTAATATTTCTAAATTAATAATTTAAATTAATAATAAACATTACTGTGATTATACTGAAATTAAGGAATTGAAACAACACTGCTGGGTTTCCTAACAGTTAGACTAGGTTTAGTGAGGAATACCAGAGTGACCCACCTGTCATATAGAAGTCCTTCACAGTAAGCTGTGTCGGGACTAAAGGTTCATTGAGGACAGCCTGGTTCACTGCCTGAAAGAGATAAGGCCAGATATCACCATCATCATGGAGAACAGTGTGAAGCAAACTAAGATAAACCAACTGAACAAGCAACATTAAATAAAGCTTAAGTCGCTTTTCTGTAAGCAACTAAACACATGCTGGAGGAAGCTGACCTTAGACAGTTCATTAGCCTGCTTAAAGTAGTTGGCCTCCTCAACGTTGTCATATCGCACCAGATTCGGGGAAACCTCTGCCAGTCTATCACGCACTTCATCAAGGGTGTCATATGGCAGAGTCACTCCAGCAAGCTTAAAGAAGAATGGAAAAAATAAACAGCATTTAGCCTTACTTCTTATCATTTAATATAACATGATTTTCTTTTATGGTAGTTCACCTCAGATATGGCTCTGATGATCTTCCAGTCCTCCCTAGCCATGCCTGGAGAAGTCACGGCCACTTTGGTCTGCTGAGCACGGCCCTCAGTGTTCACATAGGTGCCACATTTTTCAGTATATGCAGCTCCAGGAAGTATGATATCAGCCATTGGTGCACCGACATCGCCATGGTGACCTGGGCAGTTATGGCACAGAGCATTGAAATTGAGCAAGGAAATGTTTAATGCTTCGGTAAAATATTTACGAATGATGGAGAGTGAATGCGAAACAGGATGTAAATGTACCATAGAAAAAATATTTAACACTAAAATAAATAATTATTATTTTGCCTTAAAATGATACTGGAAAATATCAAATTTAGTGGACGAGGTAATGCAGATTTACATTTGTCATAAACAATTTTCATTTAACAGTAGCTGGGACTGGTCATGTGATCGATACAGTCATGTGATGCAAAGAAGGCATATTGTTTGAGTACTTCAGTGTGAACAATCTGCTGGTAATGGCATACTCAATCAGTATGTACTGCATACTGTGTACTAAATTAACGAATCAACTTCTGTACATGCATAGAAATATAAGTCAGGAATTAAACTGCCTCTCTCAGATGTCATGCATAAATTATTGTAAATGAAAGAGCTTCTGCTGCTGTGCAGTAAAACAGCTGACCTTGATAAATTATGAAGCTATCCTTAGGGAGGTCTTGGCGAGTAATGCAGCCAGCATCAGCTCCTAGTAGGAACAGAACTTTGGGTGGGTTCTTTCTGATAGCCTCCACTCCTGGCTTGTACCCAAGATCAAGTGCAGCCACTTGACTGGCAACCCTGAAGACACAGGCAAAACAGCACACATTACAGTAAAAATCCCTCTTGAACACTGTCCTCTTACCAAAAGCTTCCCCTCCAATTTTCCATGACTATGACCTGTGAAGCACATTGAGAACCTTCCAGGTTTCCTCCACGCCACTGCTGACGCGAGCGTTCTGAGCAATGGTTGACACAGCAGCCATTATTGCCGCCCCATCCTCTCTCTGCAGGCAACTGCTTCCAACCACAACAACAGGATGCTTTGCTTTAGCCAAGACCTGCAAGAGGAGATAAAAGACACAAAATTAGGAAGAGACACTCAAGTTGACTGATAACATTCATTGCATTACTGAGAGTGCTCAGAGTGTTACCTGGGAAAACGGATGAGTTCCTGACGCAATGTCTTGAAGAACCTTGGCAGACTCCCCAAGATGGTCGTATGTGTAACTTAAGTCCACTTCCTTTCCCAAAAGAGCCACTTGCAACTCATTGTGAAGCCAGCTGAGTCAGAGATACCAAGATCATATTGAACAAGAATATGCATTTTTACAGAACTCAGATGTACTAGTTTGACATTGTTCAACAACCAGATTCTGTATTTATGGCATTTAACATACCTTTTTCTGATACGCGCATTGAACAGAGGAGCCTCATAGCGTGGGTTTGTGCCAACCAGAAGCAGCAGGTCAGCTTCTTCAATACCAGCGATCCCAGTGTTTAGAAGATAGTTTGAACGCAGGTCAGATCTAAAAGGAGCCACAGTAAAAACAGAAACCTAACATTAGCTCTAGTTCAGCTGGCTTTTTCCCATCTTCAGTTTTGCTTTTTCTACGGTCTTACCCAGCTCCAGCCATTGGGAACACCTCCTCAGTGCACAGGTTGTCACTATTCAAATGATTCAGCAAGTCTTTCAGGGAAATGAGAGCCTCTGCATCCACCAAGCCTCCGACAACAGCAGCAACATCGTTTCCTTCAACTCCTTGCAACTGTCAAATAAAACAGATGCTTTGGACAGGGCTTAGGGAAGCCTACTGTGGCTAGAAACCACAAGTTGCAAATGATCATACACTGTTATAGATGGTTATTTCATCATAAATTACATACTGCTCCAGCTGCTCGAGTCAGCACATCCTCCCAGGTTGTGGGAACCAACTGCCCAGACTCATTTTTCACCATTGGCTGAGTAAGCCTCTGCCTCTTGAGTCCATCATAAGCAAACCTGTCAGTATGGAAGCCAGGAAGAGTTCAGCAATGATGCACACATCACACATAAATCTGTCTGAAGCAAACTTTGTGTGATAAGAAAGGAACCTGGTTTTGTCTGAGATCCACTCCTCGTTAATATCCTCATTAAGACGAGGCAGGATCCTCATCACCTCACCCCCACGAGTGGTCACCACAATGTTACTACCCACAGCATCCAGAACGTCAATAGACTCAGTCTTCCTGCAGAAAACCAAAGATGAGTGAGTGTGAGTGTAAAAACTAACCTTTCACCCTAAAAAGTTCAACAAAATATAGAGCACAATCAAAGAACCTTGTCTCCCAAGGGCGAGCAGTGAATGCATATGGTTTAGAGGTCAGGGCCCCCACTGGGCATATATCAATAACATTCCCAGATAGCTCCGACATGAACATCTTCTCCACATAGGTCCCAATCTGCAGGTCATTGCCTCTGCCAGTGGTGCCCAGGTCCTCCACACCTGCAATTTCACTGGCAAAGCTGTAGGAGCAAAAAAAAGCAAAGTAGTAAAAGTTTTCATCTTCTAAATGTACGCAGCAATTCAATCTAGATATTGACGTGTGACTCACCGCACACAGCGAGTGCACTGGATACAGCGAGTCATAATGGTTTTGATGAGAGGGCCAATGTTCTTGTCCTCCACAGCTCTTTTGCCCTCTGTGAAGCGGCTCCTGTCACTGCCAAACTGCATGGACTGGTCCTTCAAACAAAATGGTGTTCAGTCTTATTAGTCAAATTAAATGATAAATTATAAAGAAAACAATGTTTGTCATACACACACTCTGGTGATTGTCTTTACCTGCAGATCACATTCTCCTCCCTGATCACAGATTGGACAATCTAATGGGTGGTTAGCCAGTAGGAACTCCATCACACCCTCTCTGTGTAAAAGTAAACAACACTTGAATAACATCATTTCAGGTTACTTTTATACAAGGGAATGTTAACTTTTTGCTTGGGAGAGATGTGGGTTATCACTTCACCTCAGTTAAAAATGACACAGACAATTGGGTATAGTTACAGAACATTAACTCTATGACAGAAATATGTAATATTATCAGAGAACCACACCAAGTGTACAATGTGTTTTGAGTTGGATCCTACCTGGCCTTTCTTGTTTTGTCAGAGTTGGTTAAAATGTTCCAGCCCTTCATGACGGGCATAGCACAGGCTGCCACTGGCTACAAGATGAATGAAAAATGATTACTGATTATTTTAAGTAGGCATAGCCCTGTCACTGTCATACTAGGCAAAGAAATACTGAAATACCAGCAGCCTCCAAAATAGAAACAAAACACACACATATACACCCTACAACATACCTTAGGAACTTTCTCTATCTCCACAAGACACATGCGACAGTTTCCAGCTACTGACAGGCGCTCGTGGTAGCAGAAGCGAGGAATCTGCATTCCTACCTTCTCACATGCCTGCGACAACAGTGAGTCACAGTGTTAAATCCAGATCTGATAATATTTTATGTATCTATGCATGAATTTAGCATGTTACCTGCAACACAGTGGTTCCTGGCTCCACCATGACAGGCTCCCCATCCACAAACACCTCCAGAAGGTTACTGGCGGCAGCTGTTGCTGTGGTGCGAGCTACAAGCACAGACAGAAAGCATTTTTAGGCAAATCGTCCCTTTTCTCTACATCAAAGGACTGTTACTTTTAATAAAGACAACAGTAACATGATTTATCATCATTCCTATCACATTATATTATAAGTGAATTCCTGGTATTCCAAAGTAATAAGAAATTATTTCCACTGACTGCAAGTGGCTAAATTGAGCCAGCAACAGCCTGGCACCACATTTGGTAGCTGGCAAATCTGTAATCCTGCCTATAATCCATCAGTGGGACAAAGTGACAAGGGCTCTGGTGCTTGCACTCAACAAATAACAAACTAAAAGGGCGTTCTGCATTAATACAAGACACACATTGTTCGTAACGAAGACATGATCAATTAATCAGTTGATGAAGAGGCATATTGTTACCATTGTTAGTTGCAGCCCCACCTCCTCTAGTAATAGCTGCTGGGAAGAGACTCCGGCTCACAACAGGCAAACGCAACATGCTGGAGGAGAGGCAGAGAGGCCACATCATGTGTATGTGGATGACATATTTTTTCAAGTGTCGACAAGGCTTTGAAATGTTCAAAGTTTGTGCGTAATTTTAAACCTGGAGAACCGTAAAGCCTCCATTCTACAACCCAAACAATAACAGAAGTGGCTAGATGGTTAACGCCGGGGCTAAGAGCAGCCAATTTATGCTGTGACGTATTTAAAAAAAAACATGTCTATAGCATTCATGGTGCACAATATAACAGGTATGAATAACATGGCATGTTTTGACACCCCGCATAACGTTGCAAATATGACGAAATACCAAACTAACGTTACAAATAATGTGCCAAGCTAACGTTAACGTTAGCAAGGGCTTGATGTAATTTATCGTTAGCTGGCTGTGTTCGTTAGTGGCACCGTCATATTCTAACGTCACTGCAAGACAAACATCAAATGCTAGCGCGTGAAGTAGTATTTCAACGTTCGTAACGTTAAATCTAATAAACCCACAGATTTAGCATACCATGCTACAAACAAGCTAACGTAACATTTAACGTCAACCGAGATCCAAACGGCTAACTTTACCAGTTTATTTTACATCTAAGGAGCAATTTCTAATGTTCGTTCAGCACTTGTGTGCGCACTATAAATTGTCTATATATTTACTATTATTTTCTAAACACTACGGTGACCAGTTACTTACCTTGCCAGTGTTTGTCCTCCTCATGAGACTGCCTGCGACTCAGATTGCGCACTGTCTTGTTATTGTGCTGCGTCACAGATTAAGTAATCCCGTGTGTACCATAATCCTAATAGGAAGACTACTTTTCTGTAAATACTGACTAATCTAATTCGACACCAACCATAACAGTAATGCAAAACCTCTCCTTTAGCAGATACTCATCTCATCCTATCTGTGACAGGCTGTAGTGATGTGGCACCATACTTACAGCAGTTTTTCAGCCACTTTAAAGAGCACAAAATTCAAAAGATGGAGGTCCACAGGTCCACTTGAGTTGCCCATAAAGTGCCATGAAGGCATGCTGATTGAAGTTGTCAAGGAGGGTAAAATGTTTACTTAAGTAAAAGTAGAAATACAAAGTACAAAAAGTAAAAGTACTCATTATGCAGAATGACCCAATTCAGAATAATGTATATTATATTATTGTATTATAATTATTGATGCATATACATTGACATTACTTTAAAGTCTTAGTGAACTCGAAGTATAAATAAGCATAAAATGGAAATACTCAAGGAAAGTACAAGTACCTCACAATTGTACTTAAGTAAAATAGTCAATGTTGTTAGTTACTTTCCACCCCTGGATTCATCCCAGCAACCTTCCAGTCACAGGATGGCACTCCTGATGTAATTCTTACATGTCAGAGTTTACCAGAAAGAAATAACAGGAAATAGCTGAATTTGTAAACGTACATTCAGGAAGTGGAATTATATTCACATCTGGATTTACGTCAGGCAAGTGTATACTTACGAGCCCTTTATAAATCCTCTGGGAAGTCTAGTCTGTGTGTACATAAAACATCAAAGCCTACTTTCTAATGAGGATGACAGACTCTTCTAACATCACGCAAACAATGTAAAGATCTTCAAACAAAGTACAGTAGTTCAGAATAAGACATTTATTAAGATATATGCTATTTACTTGGAATATATTAGAATAAAACATTTATACAACTCTCAACTAGTTAAAAAAAAAAACATACAATACATTAATAGGTGACTAGCAGCCAGTATAAATCTATAAAAACAGAATAATATGCAACATATCTCTAAGAACCAAAGATGTGGTGCTTCAAGAGTACAATAAAAATATTCAGTGAATACATAAGATGCATTTGAAATAAGGCTGCAACTACCGATTACTTTCATTATTGAGTAATCTGTCCATGTTTTTCTAGTTCAATAAAATTACTGAAAATAATGAACAATGTCCGTCACAATTTTCGAGAGCCCAAGGTGACATCTTCAAATTGCTTGTTTTGTCCAAGCAACTGTCCAAAACCCAAAGATATTCAGTTTACGATCATAGAAGACAAAGAAATTCAAGCAGCAAATTCTCACAATTGAGAAGCTGGAACCAGACAGTGCTTAGGATTTTTATTTTTAAAATGATTTCAACAATTCATTGATCATCAAAATAGTTGCCAATTAATTTTCAGTTGATCAACTAATCAGCTGTTACAGCTTTAATTTTATCCTGCCTTTTTTCTCTGCAAATCACTTGGGTTATGCAAATGTAAAATAACTGGAAAGATACTAACTCCATAAGCACAGTTATACACAGTTCTTACTCAGCTTTTCCATTGCGAGGAATTACACATAACTCAGTCCAAATGAAACAAAATAGGAAAATCTTAACACTACAGCCCCCACATTGACGCTAAAGTAATTGCCAGTCTTAACCTCATGTTTTTCATGGACAACTACTACACTCTGAGGGTGGTTGTAATCATAGAGTTGATGACTCCACAGGCTCCTCTGGGACACTGTCCTGGTGAACTCCGGGCACCGACTCCATCTCAGTGGCAGAGATTGACTGGCTGAGCTCTCTCAGTGAACTCTTAGTTATGTCCAGGCATGCATGCTTCAGGATATGACGCACCTTTTTGCCCAGGAGCATATATAGCAGGGGGTTAATGCAGCTGTTAAAAAAGCCTAAGCTGGTGGCCAGAGGAAAGCCAGCTTTCAGTATGTTGTGCAGGTATAATGAAGAATGTATGGATAACTCCATCAAGCTAAAAGTATGAAAAGGTGCCCAGCATAAAAAGAAGGCCAGAATTACTGCAGAGACTGTTTTGGAGAAGCCGGACAGCCGGACCGAGCCCCCAGATCGATTCACTTTGATTGTCAGAAGTATGCCTGTCACACATATAGCAGTAAAAGGCAAAAGGAAGCCCACAGTGGTACGAATGGCCACTATTATAATATGTCTCATGGCCGCTGTGTGTCCGTCCTGTGCGTGGAAGTTGTTGAAGCACACCACCTTGTCATGTAAGCGTATAATGTCACGAAAAATCAGCGCAGGGCAGCTCATGGCGGCAGCCAGCACCCATATGCAACCACACACAACCCAGGCTCTCTCCACAGTGCGATACCTCTGAGACCAGTTGAGGTGGACGAGAGAAACATATCTGTCTATACTGAGCACTGTGAGAAAGAGCACACTGGCATACATGTTCATTACGGAGACAAATGAGTTAAGCTTACACATGACCACGCCAAAGTCCCAGTGGAAGTCCCGCAGTATGTAGTCAATGTAGAAGGGTAGAAAAAGCACAAACACAAAGTCTGCCATGGCTAGATTGAGCAACCAAACACTGTTGACAGTCTTTTTGCTTTTAAACGCTGTCACCCAAATAACAGTTCCATTTCCAATCAGACCAAGCACAAAGGAGACAATGTAGATGACCACTGAGATAATGTGCATAGTTTCCTTCTGCCTGTGGTCTACTTTAAGTTCCTCCAAGTCACCGTACTCCAGGTAGTAGTCATAGGTGTAGTTTCCATAGTCCTCACTGGACTCACCCATTGTTGCAAGTATGTAGCCTCAGTGGTGAAGTTATCTGTGGGAAGGAAAAGCTCAAGATAAGATGCATTCCTTTAAGATGTTTTGTAAACACAGTAAAAAACAAAACAAAACTCCATGCACTAATCAACGTATAACACATGTTCTCTCACCTCACACTGTTAGTATGTAGTAGCCTGTCCTGTCCCTCTTTCCGATCATTCAGTTCCTGTGTTTAAGTTAGGACTGGGTGTGTCCTGAGTAACCCTGGAACATAGTGTCAACATCCATTTGGATCAACAATGCGGACAGTGAGATGCCCCACAGATGAAGCAGAAAGAGCCCTCATTGTATGATTCATATTATTTGTTCTGTAAGTAAACATGGAAGAACTGGCAAATACTGTGTTGTTACACAATCTATATAGAAATAGGCACAATGTTATGTTATGTCTGGATGATAAAAAAAAACACTTTGTTAATCTTTTCCAAGGTTGTTACTGACGAAGCAACTGGGTGAGAGGTTACATTTTTTCACATATAAGTATTTGAATCATCATCCAGGCCAGGATGGGGCTCATGGCCACTACAATTTTTACTCAGGCCAGATTAAGACCAAATTACCGACTTTGTGGTCTAACATGAGTGACTAGTAAAATTCATATATAGCCTATTAATAAACTCTGAAAAACAAAAGTTTAAGTAAACAATATAAAGGATGTCTTACACTACCAGAACAACATTAAGCACATTAATTTAATCTCTATCGTGAAGAGAAAAAAAGGAAACATGGTTTAAAAAGAAGACAGATCTGTAACTTTTCCATTAAAGGTTTGTTTAACGGAGTGCCATCAGACTAGACAAACTGTTAAAGACTACAGGGACAACACGCTGTATGCAGAATCAGTGCAAACAACAAATTAAGTATTAGAAAGCTAATGCAGATATTAATATCTCAGTAAACAATAGAGAAATCTGATTATAAACGTCTCTCAAACCAATAGAACAACAGTATATAAAGAATATTTCTTGAACCTGAATCTCGATGAGAAAAGGGTAAACAATGTAAATGTATTGAACAGACTACCATTAAACTGGACAGTAACTGTAAAAAATAAAATAAAAAAGACTACTACTAGAAACTAAATGGACACAATACTGGATGCAGAATCAGTGCATTCAACAAATGACAAACCTGTCCTGTGAAAATAAGAAGGCTACTATATCTACATAAAAACCTCAGTAAACAAAGCAGAAACATTAAATACAACAAATATCTAGCCTGTCGAATAGGACATAACAGTCCACGGTATCGTATAAGTGCCACATACACACGATTGGCATACTAATGGCATAAACATGAAGTGCTGCTCGGATTTGAAGAAGTGAGTGCATCGCTCACCTAAAAAGTGGAGCTCTCCCTTTTACGAGTATTTGGGTCAAAACCCCGACAGCTCCCGGATGAAAGTGACTGCTAACTTGTAGCCTTTCTTAGCTCCGTCTTTTTGCTGGGGCCTGAACTCCTTTCTGCAGCATGTGTAGTCTTTCCGTGGGTGCATCCAAACTGGAGCTCTTGGTTCAGAGGAGTGGAGATGTGCAGTGGGCGCGCCCGGCTGACGCGTCAAACATGGACCACAGGATGAAGAAAAGTTATTGGTCACCCGCACGGAATGAAGAATGCTTTCATTCAGAGGAGCTGCGGCTGCTTTTCATAACAGCAGGGTGAAAGCCCCTCAGCGCACGCTTTGAATACTCTCAGTGAATAAACGGAAAAGTTTTGAAAGTTGCAGATTTTTTTGCTCGACACACTGTAGATTTTCTCCTAAAATGCACATTTTTATTTCAGTCAGTGGGAAGGGCCAACTAAGGGAAAGTTTATTCTGGGCTGACTTCTGCCTTTTACTTCTGCATTTTCTTTCCTATAACAAGGCATTTAAGTCCTTCATTTAGCACCCTGAGGATTAGTGCTCCTAAAGAAACTTAGTGGTCATGCTTCACGCTTTGTATCTGCATGTGCAGGCTTATTGCACTGTGAAATGTTTGCTAAAACAACTTGGTAAATCCAGTGTTATTTCAGTCTTGTCTCCAGACATAACTCTGATGTTGATTCTGCAAACACCAGACTATGTTCTTTGCCAACGCTTTTTAAATTATTTATTTCTACAATATCAGTGCATGGCAGCTGCAGCATGGTTAAAGTAGCCTATGGTTACAGTGATTTACTATGACACTTCATAAAGTTGGGGGATGTGTGAGACAAAAAAGAAAGAAAGAATGGTCCAAGTTAGTGCCAGTGGCTGAGATATAATGTGGAGAGAGAGATATTCAGAGTTCAGATCCAAAATATTTGAACCTACCCTTCCCATGATGCAACGCACTAGCTTCCTTTATTAGACCCTCTCTGCCTGGTTAAAGCCCCCCCTCTTTAAAAAGTAATGCCCCAGTTTGTAACATAGGCTTTCTGTTAAAAATTAACTAGTAGAAGTCTAATGCCCAAACTCAGTCTCCAAGGAAATGCAGCTGTCTTTTCTACCTAAATCACAAATTAAAGGGAAACACAGAGACAAATGTCTACATCAGTGCTGCAACACATAGCCAGAACTTCTTTTTAATGTTTTAACTTCCTGTCCTGTGCAATGAATTGTGGATGTACCCTTTATATCCTAAACAAGAAGGAAATCACACTGAAAATCAGTGGAGTTACTTTCCACGGGTCAGATACTACAGGTAAAGCAGCAGTAAATTACTGCTGATCTTTGTAGAAGAGATTATAGTTATAGTTAAATGAGTCAAATTTAATAGCAACTTTTCCAAACTGATGCAAGATGAACTAACAAAGACTTAAGACATGGAGCGTTCATGTGGACTCTGCTGCTTACTCATCCCTTTCCCTTTCATCAGATTGCCATGTCTCAGTTGCCTCCATCTCCAACGACCCAAAATGACCATCTCGTCCCTCTGTGGACGATTCAGCCCTGAGGGGGGAGCTGTCTCATCGTCAAATAGCTGTGTGTGTGTGTGTGTATGTGATCTTTGTAGCCTTACTATCAAACCTACAAGTCATGCCGACCACGGCCCATGTCACACAGTCTTCCTTGCAGATATTCTGCTATGTCAGATAGAGACTAACTGGAGAGGGCACATTGTGTCCCCACTTGGACTTTTAAGGAAACTTAATCCTCATCATTTGAACACCAGTGTTCATGCTTTTCCTCACGGTGTTCAGATCCACAAATCACTCATTTCATTTTACATTCATTTATTTGCTCAGTTGAGGCACTAAAACACGTCCTACCCATTTGGTAGAGATAACTCAAACATACATGGTACCAAAAGTTTGAATTAAATTTTAATAGGTCACCACTGATGCTGAGACTGACTAAATATCTCATGCCAAGTTACATGGATAGAACTTTTTCACAGCTGAAACAATGGCAGGAAAAGCACAGGTGCAACTAATAACATTAACAATTACATTAATATTCACCATAACACACATTGTAAATGCAATGAAGTCATTGTTAAGATCATTAGCTACATTTGTGTTTGACCAGTGAAAATGTTTGTTGTTGGGAAAAGCTCTATCCAGTGTTTCCTTTACAAATTTGTTCTCGTCAGTGCAGAAAAGCCCAAATAATCACTAAAATCCTACATACAACAAAGAACCTGTGCACATGTAAGATTTATTAATTTTTGATGTCACCTTACTGTTCATTTTGAGGAAACACATTATTACTTTATATGTATTATACAAATATATATGTGGCTATATGTAGAATTAGTTCTGCTTTTATGTTGCTGTGATTTCTCCTTCATACTGTGTCTGAGGTAGATGACGACCTCCTAAAAGATTACGCTCAATAGGTCAAAATTGGCCTGATGTGTTATTAAGACTTCTAAGAATAGATAATAAAATGAATGATGGCTGAATTCCATTTAGCTGCTTCAGTTTCAGGGTCCTGGTATTGTGCATGCTGGCTCACTGTCACACTGTCATGGCTTACTGGGACACTTACTTGAATAGAACAGAGCCATCGTTAATGTTATTAGTAACATCTGTGCTTTTCTTACTATGACAATAATGTCTGCTGTGAAAAAGGCACTTAGCTACTGTACTATGTAGTATATACTGTATATACTATGACATTTTGTACCAAGAGTTGCAGTAATGAAATGTAACTACATTTACTACTTGTATTTCATTTATTCATTCATTTCAGTATTTCTATTTTATGTTTGTTTTCTTGTGCTTTTCACTTTTTTGTGTTTTTGCATCCTGTCTTTGCATTGTAACACTTAAACACTCAAATTATGAATGCAGTGCAATACTTGTACTCGTGGAATAGTTTTACAATGTAGTATAGCTCATAGATCTCAGTAGTTTTTCTACCAGTGAGGAGCAGAGCAGTTATATACATTAAGCCATACACTTTGGTTTCGTTTGTTAATTTTATATTTTCGTGTGTTTGCCTCATAGTCGTAACAAAAATCCCGGTGTTATGTGCTGAGTTAATTAAATATATGATAATATATTTGTGTCGTGTGTGACCATCAGTGTCAGTGTCGCCGGGTCATTTCCTGTTTTAATGCGATCTTGCAGCCATGCCTTTGAAGGCACCTGCACAGGCTTCCTGTGGTCCAGGGGGGAGGATGCAGGACATGTTTGTCCTCACCGAGGAGGAGTCTGCCGGTTGACTTCCAGTATCTGCCTGGCCACCGCCTTCTTTCTGCTCCCCCCTCCCCTCCCTTCCCTCCTCCTCCTCCTCCTCCTCAGCCGCTACTGCAGCAGCATCCCGGTGCCTCCTGGATCCATGAAGAAAGCCCCACTACACGGCACGCCACGATGGGCCGCGAGCTATTTACTGCGTTGATGTATTGATATTGAGATATTTCAGTTATCAAATATGAATCATGCATTTGATATTTCTGGCCACTTTGCTCGTCAGCATCCTTTCGCCTTGGCTTCATCCATCACTAGCGTCATCCGGTACGTATTGCAATCGCCTGCTGGCTTTTTTTTTGGTCACTTTCGTCCAGTAAAATACACCTTTCACTTTCTGTGTTTGGCTAAAATGATACCTGAAGATGTAATGCAGGTGCACAGCATCGCGCCCCCCTCCAAAAAAAACATTTTATTTCCTTTAATATGCGGCGTCTTCAGCGTGATGCTGCATGAAGCAGACTACAGCATCTCTGCATCTTTTGTTCAGCATATAAAAAATAGTTCTCTTTATCATGTTTGATTACCACATTTGGATTAACAGGCACTGGGACTCTTTTCACTCTTTTACATGATATTATGTGCTGTTGTTGTCTGAGGCTATTTGGATTAGTATTGCATAATGCACACTGCATTTATCTGTCTGGTGCAGAGTTTTTCACTTTGGCAGTAAGCATATCAAAAGTACCTCTCAATGAAATGAAGCAATTTATATTCTGTATTCTAAATCAGCCTAACTGCCATATGTGGTTGTCAGTTCACTACGGCATGTAACCAATCTGTGTATCCCAACTGCGTCCTGAAGAATTGCAATGAAGCCGTGGCCACTTGCCTCAGTATTATCAATGCCTTTCATGAATAAAGGATGACAGCTGTGTGTGTGTGAGTGTGTGTGTGTGTGTATCTAGACCGGTCAGGTTTTCATGTCTGTGCGGTGGGAATTCTCTTGCAGTTTCTCAAGGAGTAGGGGACAAGGTTGAGAGGGACGCAGTGCCAGCACTGCTGAAGCAACAGGCAACTGCAGCACCTGCCACAGACAACAGTACACACCATGCAGTAGAGCATGTGATCACCTACCCCTCGCGGTTGATCTATTACCTAAACGAGGACTCGGAGAGTACCTACCATGACCTGGACACCCGGGCCAAGAACCAAGCCACAGAGGGCCAGGTAAGCCAGCATTGAGGAGGGAGGGATGAGGGAGATTGATGCTGGGATGTGGTGAGAAGTTATAATAGCATGTGTGATCAATGCTTGGAAGTTTGGAGTCCATATTATGGCTTGTGTTAACCCTTAACCCTGTGTTTAATGGCATTTTACTGCACAGTGTCATACAAAGCAAAGATACCCATCACATTAACTAGAAAGATGCCAGAGCGACCGTTCTAAAGGAAGCCTCTCCTCCAGTATACCCGCTGTGCATTACCATCTGCCATCTATCCACCACATCTGTTATTTGTGCACTGTGGTGTAGATGATGTTGAAAGTGGACTCTAGAGGATTTTTGCTTGTGCATGGCTATAATCTATCTTATGCTCGCCATCATCTGCAGTGACTACTCTTTTTGTCCCTCACAGGCGGTCCACCTCGCCCAAGCCAGTTTCCAGTTGGAGGCATTTGGTTCCAGATTTGTTCTCGATCTAGCATTGAACAAGTAAGTCCCTCTCATCTCATGTAACTACAGTAATTCATTTGAGCTGAAACGATTGATTTTATACATAGTCAGCCACTGTGGTCATTAAAGGAACGTTCCAGATGTAGAAGCAGTTAGCTGTAATGGGCAACAGGGGGCTGCTTTCTGTGTTTACTTTTGGTCAGACTCAGAGACAAGATTTTGAAATGACTCATGCAAAAATCACGTTTATTTTGAACGTGTGAGTCCTCATTTCTCTGAATCTCTTCAACAGAAGTGGCAAGTGCAAAGTTAGCGCGACCCTTAGAGTCACACAATAGCCACATTTATGAGTAATCATGTTAAACTTCTAGATGTGTGGTTGAATTTCCAGTGAGAGTTATTTGTTTGTCTCTGACAGCAGTACCTGCTGTCAAGGTCATGCTCTGATAGTAATGTGCAGGTAGTTGAACATTTAAGAACATCAGTATCTGTATTCATCCTGGGATTTAATGTGTAAAGAAGATGTGTAAACCTTGTCCAAACAAATCCACACTGATGCTCACTCTATGGATATTATAGACATTACTGTAGCAGGCTGTGCAATACAACTGTAGGAAACCATCAGAGGAAAGCTGTGATTTAGGGTTTTATTTCTTAATGCAGGGCTAGTCAGTTTGACTAATGTAAGCTAAATGTGCACTGTACGCTGAACAGTTGAACAATAATAGAATTAAAACAAACATGGGACTGGAGAGAGACACAAAAAACATGGTGAGCAAGTAAAGCTCTGATCTGATCCACGTGATATTCTTGATAATATTGGAGTCATGTATAAATAGAGCTAAATAACCAGATTGCTCTTTGTTCCAAGATACCTTGTTGTAGTTATCATAACAACAACAACATGATCAAAACCAGTGTGCAACTCAAAAACGTTGTACTATTGTACTCATTCATGGACTACATGTTTTTGAGTGAGGCTGAACAAAGATGAAAACATCATGAAGTTTTTTTGATTATGACTGTCAAAGCGCTCAGAGGAGACAGTGGAAGTCCTGCGTCAAAATGACCGGAAGTGGCCTTGAATGTATCTGTGCAAGATACCGACTCCATGAGCGAGCAATATCAGTGTCATAGCTGAAACCCAAAATGACAACACTTCTGATTCTCATCTGTAGATGACTGCTGTTTGTAAATGATCTGTACTATTATATGCAGTGATTAATGCAGCGTCAGTTGACGATAATGTAATCAGGGAAACTGTAATTGAATAGGTCAGCGCGCCGGTTTCCAGAATCTCCTAAGTACTAAGAGCAATCTTTGCTCAGCTGCCAGAATACAGACAAGGACAAACTGTTTTACAAAGTGATTTGGGGGAAAAAACGTCTCCATCTTTAATCAGGATTAATTGGTTTGCATCAAAATTAGCAGAGAGACAGTTGTTCTCTGGTCTGCTATCACCCTCACATTCGGAGACTCCGGACACTCAATGATATTGATTTACTCCTTCACAAAGTAGCCCGTCTACATATGTGATGGCTTAATGGGTACGTGTACAAGGACTTTAAAATGCTGATTGAATCTCAGGTCCCTTAATGTGATTTAAAGCTGGATTCTATAATAAAATATTGTAATTTTATATTGTCTGCATGGCTGAGTGCTGTTAGATGTTAAGACTCGCACATTTTCAAGGTTGGATTTTTAGTCTACGTGCAGGTATTCAGTCTCTGGTTAGCAGCCTGCTGGTTTTCTGTCTTTCTAATTGACACTCAGTAGTCAAGTGAAAAAACTCTGGGTGATCTTTGTAGTACCTTGAGCATCATTTCAATGCCACTGTAGAAACTTACAATGTGCAGATTTCAGCAGCTATCTGCAGTGAACAGTTTGTGTCTTATTGTACAAATGTACAAGGCTATTGAGCTCTATGTTGTTAGGAGACCACATATCTGACTAGTGAAGAGTTGATGCTCATGTATCAGGAAGGCCAACAGTAGAGTCATGACATCTTCAATGTTTCTGTCTTTCTTCACTCTGTTTTAAATGTAACATACTCAGTGAGGTTTTGTGGAAATGAAAATAAGCACCTCTTATGTGTTTTGTGTATATGTACACGCATATGTTAGTACATCATGTTGAACAGATGTCATCCTGTACATCATGAGACATTCAGGAATCGCCACATTATACAACAGCAACTCTTTTACAACACAGAGTGTGACCTTGATTCCCAGCTGTTTGCTCGTAGCACAGATTATCTGTGAGATACATGAGCTAACTTCAGTGTGTACCTTTTTTTGTGTGTGTGAGAACAGGGGTTTGAATTCTGCTTGGTGTTGTAGCTGCGACAGTACTGATCTAAATATAGATAGGTCTGCAACCTGCCAATGGATGCTACTTTATCTGCTCACCTCTTTCTGTACCTTGGACTGTACAAAGCAAGGAAGTCTTTTCACCACTGAAAAGATGTTTTTTTAGTTGATATGAATCATCTATTGAGATACGTGAATGAGAAAAGTGGATGTCTTTAGTGCTGCTGACCTTTCTTCAGAGCATCTCCATTTATTTAGACTCAGCGCAGATTATGTCCATCTGTTAGAGGTATGAACCGTCATGACAACGCCATGTGTTGCTACAAGATTCAGAGCTGCATTTGATCTGGCGCCAGACGTGAGAACCTCCTGCAGTTTTTTGGTCCTCCCTCTCTGCCTCGCCTCTGTCTCGCTTCCCTTTGCTGCTGCTGCTGCTGCTGCTGCTGCTGCTGCTGCAATGTGACACTCCTGTGGACTGAGAGACCTCGGGGCAGGACTCCCTTCTCGCGGTCTTTACACACTTTCACAGCTCTCACAGACATTGAAGCACACATCTCGATACATTCCAGTGCTTTACCCCTCCATGCTGCACAGTGTTGCCCACCACTCACACACACTCATACAAACACCAGTACACTCCTAAGTGGCCCCACTCTCCTCGCCCTGCCTCATCTGTCAAGCTATAAATAGCCCCTCACTCAGGAATCTCTCACAGACGCCGCACATGCCTTGACTCTCCTCTCATAATGCTGCACTTCCTGCTCACATGCTGCCGAGCATCACTCAGAAATGTCACACTGCCGGTGTCACAAGACAGATCCATCGCTTCCATTCTTCTTTTTTTGTGCTGCGACGCTACAACATGTCCTCAGAGAGGAGGGTGTTTTTGATTTGCAAGGTTACTCAAAAAAAAAAAAAAAAGCGCCATTGTGGCAGAAATCGCAGTCTCTTGAAGTCAGCTGTCAGCTAACAGATTGAGTGTGTGTAATGGTGAGGGACGCTGACTCAGATAGTGGGAAGTGCCGGGAGGACTGTTGTGTTCAAGGTGAAGCCGAGGCCTCACAATCATTTATCACATTAGGCTTCATTGGCAGCTTTTAGACAAAATTACTTGTTACCTGTCATGTGTGCTGTTTCTCAACCAGTGTGCCATTCCGGGAGATTTTGAGGAAGAACCACTCATGTAAAATGTACTTTCAATGTCACTTTGATAACATAAGGCCACTTTGCACTACTTTTCTTGTTATGGCTGTATTTATTTGCATGATTTTTAAGATTTTTTTATTTATATATTTAATACAGTTTTGTTTGTGCAGCCTTGGCCTCTGATAATTAATTATCCTCAGGAGTGAATGCATCATAATTTTCCCGCTGCACTTCTGAGATGCCGTGGGAGTCTGTGCAGACTAATCCAGGCACAGTGGTGATGAGTGTTCTTGTTTAAACGCCAACCAAAGCTATACTCACTGCTAGTTTGAAACCACAATATGTGAGTCAGAGAAAGCAAAGACAGACAGACTCTTGTGTGTGTTTTTATTGTCACTGCATCACATCCGTCCACCCTGACCAACTGCAATCTCTGTTTTTACAGTGACTTGCTGTCTTCAGATTATGTTGAGATCCACTTTGAGGGAGGAAAACCTGTTCTGTCAAAGGTACATCTTCTCTACTTGTGTCTGTTACAATACACATCTTTCTTGTTTTGGTCTGAGTCTGGTTCTGTGTTTCCTCCAGCTGGTACAATGTGTTCTGCTGTTTTCATTTTGTACAGTCATGCGCATTGTCGCTGAAGCAAACGGCACAAATATGTTTTGTTTCAACTTAAGGAAATAGGCCAGACACGAACAGATGTGAGTGTTGATATCCTGTAAATCGGTTAACATCCAGGAAATCTTCTTTGCAGACTAAGAAAAGGAACAAAATGTCCAGGACATAGATAGATAGATAGATAGACTTTCATAGGTAGATTAAAATGTGATTTTTATAGAACAGAAGGAAAGAGGAGATAGCGAGAGGGGCAAGAAAACAGGTTAGGAATGAGGGATGGTTTCTGCTGCTGCTGCTGCTGCTGCTGCTGCTGCTGCTGCTGATTCAGGCAGAGGGCTGGGCTGGGCACACTGTAGCTGAATCAGCAGGGTTTTGCTCTCCTGCAGCCTCCTGCTGGAGCTCTGGTCACATGACGAGGGAGAGAAAGCCCTCTGCAGTATCAGTGCAGCGTGGGTGAAGTGAGAGAGAGAGAGAGAGAGAGGGAGAGAAGGAGAGAAGGGGGAGAATGTCCTCTGCTCACCCTGTATCTGACAGCTGAGTCACAGATAGTGCCTTGCTATGTATTAACTGCACATCTTAACAAGCACAGACCCCCTGCAGAAATGCATTGCAAATATACCAAACCAGCATCTGTGAGACAAGCTGTTACCTCCTCGGAGACGTTAGAAAACTCTAACACATGATAATTAAGTAAAAGAAATATGACACATTCAATGTATACACAGTTTGTTGTGTGTTGCGTTGCCAGTAATGTTGCTTTAAGTTTTGGCTGGGGTTTGCTGTGTTGCTGCATTAGCACTGTGTTTTCTTCCCTCAGGGCGGTGAGCACTGTTACTACCACGGCCAGGTGAGAGGGAACGATAACTCCCATGTGGCCTTATCTACCTGCAACGGGCTGCAGTAAGTGAACAGCAGAGTTGTGTGTAACCCTCGTCGTGTTCAGAATATCTCTGGATACACTCATCTCTGCTCCTATTGACTCAGTATCGACTGCCTTCTCTCCCTTTTCTTCTCTCTGCCTGGCAGCGGGATGTTTGACGATGGACTCTATATGTACCTAATTGAGCCCTTACAACAGACTCATTCAATCGTAAGTTATTCCTGTCGCAGAGAACCAAAACACGTATCACACACAGGTTTTGACCCGCTACTCGTGTCGCATCACACATGCGTTCCACCCTCTGCTGTTACTGCTATTTACATTGTGAGTGGGGGATATCCTAATCACTCCAAGGACATTCCTGTTTTTAAAGGAAGAATGGCGTTGAGACAATGAAGCATTTTTTGGGCCAAAGTGAACATGAAATTGTACATTACCTTATGATGTAATATACTCAATTTGGACATTGTTTAAAGGTTCACTTGATTTTAAAACTGAATATACCAGTCATGTCACGGACGAACATTCAGTATTTTTATGCAACTTCAACTTCAATCATGCTAATTCCAGCTATATTAGTTTTGTATTTTTTATTGTTTTTTTTAATTGTTATTTGTTAATAGTCTTAGTAGTAGGGCTGGGTGATATGGTTGAAATCAATATCAGGATATTTAAAAAGGATAGCTATGATTTCAGTATGCATCATGATCATGAAAAATGTATGCAAAATCACTTCATACTGATGTCCAAAGCGGTGCACTGTTGTGCTTTACATGACACCAAACTCCTCATATGTGTAAAACAAAAACCTCTGTAATACATTGTTTATGTTATTAGTTTCAACTTTCTCAAAATCATTTATTTGGACCACAGACATTCGTACGACATCATATGATCATGTCATCACGATACTATTCTGCTAAAAATCATCAATCAACGTTTTGGGAAACATGCGGTCCGCTTTCCTGCCGAGAGTCAGATGAGGAGATCGATACTACTCTCGTGTCTGTACGGTATGAAGCCAGCAGCTGTTTAGCTTAGCATAAACACTGAAAGCAGAGGGAAACAGCTAGCCTAAATCTGTCGAAAGAATAAAAACATTCCCTGCCAGCATCTCTAAAGCTCACAAATGAACACATTATATCTTGTTTGTGTGTAAAAACAACAGTTTGCTGTTTTACGGGGTCGTTATGTGTGGAACTATTTCTTGGTCTGGAGCAGTGACTTCCTGGAGTCTTGTTGATTGCCAGGAAACCAGCTGCAATTCAAGGAAGTCAGTGCGCCAGGCCAAGAAATAATCAGGCCCATAACCCCCTTCCCTTTTAAATATGGATTAAATAAATGAGATACAGTGAACTTGCATTGCTGGCTCTACCTTCATATTTAGTGGACAGATATGAGTGGTATCAATCTTCTCATCTCTCTCGGCAAGAAAGCAAACAAGCATATTTCTCAAAATATCAAAGTATTTCTGGAAAAAATCATATTGATTTATCACGCACCATTTATGGCTCTCAGTTCAATATTATTTGTCCACATTTGCTTTACACTCACTACACTAAGTTTTAATGTTCTATTTTACATGAAAGTTTAATCTTAAAAGTTTCCGTAGTAAACACTTTCCCTCACCAGCACTAGTGCCTGTCTGTCCCAGTTCCTGTTCAATCTTTTAACACTTGTTTGCTTCTCGCCTGCAGGATACAGCTGCAAGACCTCACAAACTAAGACGAACAGCCTCCCTTAACTGGAACAATGATTCAGAGGAACAGGGTGAGTGTTTTCCACCACTGTCATCCATCATCTTGCATAACCTCCTCCATGAGTCCTCCACCTCTGCCCATCACCACAAATCTGACCCTGACATGAGCTTCCCCTCACGTGTGTTGTTCACCACCATTACAATGGAGCTTTAACCTGTCAGTGGTCAAGAAAAGACAATATTAATGGCTGTTACAGCTTAACATTAACACCTGAGGAATTAACTGGATTACATTTTACAGTGTTAGAAATGAATGTTGTCAAACGGACCAAATGACATTTACTTTATTGTCATAAATCATGAAATGTTGTGTTGATCCCACTTCTACCATTTTGCCAGGTTTAATGTCTCTACTCTAGTCTAGCATAGATAATTTAACACAGTACTTCATGGGAAATTACGGGAAACAATTTTGGATATTCTGGGAATAAAAAGAAAAACACATCCCTGTGGGCTGGAGCTTGTGAAAGAGGCATACCCAGTTGTAAATCCTTAATATGTGTGTTGAAGTGTCACTGGTTCCTTGTGTGTGTTCCCAGTTGAGGAGGAGCAGCTTTTCTCAGAGCTGGATGACTTGTCCTGGCTGAAGCGCAGGAAAAAGCGAGCAGTAAGTCTCTGATCGCACCTCCCTCTGAAGTAATGCAACAAACTTTAGTTCACCCACCCTTGAATTGCTATACATTGAGTTTAATAACTTTGCAATAGTGTACATGGTCAAAGTCTTGAAAATATACAGTTGAAAGAAAACACTCCACTACCTGATAATTGCTGATGGTTTTTATTTTGCAGATGCCTCGAAGTATATTTGAGGAGATGAAGTATTTGGAGATCATGATTGTCAGTGACCACAGTATGGTATGTGTTGTCACTGAAAGCAGTAATAAGTGCCTGCTTTGACTTTATTTTATCTGTTCATGCTGTATTTTCAGAAAACAGACCTACTCCGCTTTTTCCCCACAAGAGGGAGCGGTACCACTGAATGTAGCACCATCAAATCACTACAGCTTATTTATCTTTGTCTTTGTTTCTCTGTGCCTGCAGTATAAACGACACAAGACCAAGCAGCACACAAGGAATTTTGCCAAATCAGTGGTGAATCTTGTGGATGCTGTGAGTAAACCCTTTGGTTTCCCTTTAAGAAACGTGTGCTTTATAGATCCATTTCAGAATTTACATACATACAGTTAGTTCTTTTATTATTAGCCACTCCAGCTGCGTGGCTCTAGGAATGGCAATGTTGGTCGGTTGGTCCACCACTTTGGTCCAGACTGAAATCTCTCAACTATGGGACTGATTGCCATGAAATTTGGTACAGACATTCATGGTTCCCAGAGGATGAATCCTAATGACTTTTCACGTGACGCCACCAGTGGGTCAAATTTCTCACTTCTCGCTCCACAACATGGATTGACACAAATGTTGGTACGGACATTAATTTTCCCCAAAGTATCCCAATGACTGACTTTTCCTCTAGCACTGCCAGCAGCAACAAGACAACAATTGAGTTTGTTTGGCTTGTTTAGTGCTAATTATCAAACATTAGCATGCTAATATACTAAATTAAGATGGTAAACATAGTAAACGTTATACCTCCTGAACATCAGCATGTTTGCATTGTTATTGTGTTGATGAGAATGTTAGCTTGCCGATGTTAGCATTTAGCCCAAAGCTCCACTGTGTTTATATACAGCCTCACAGAGCTGCTAGCATGGCTGTAGACTCTTGTTTCTTGTTGTTTGAAGATTCAGTACAGCAGAATATAACATTTCACCCATGGTAATTCGCCCACATGTAGCATACAGTACAACACAGAAGCATTGAGACAATGGTAACTTCCAAATATATCCTTACAGTGTGCGCCCATTTATATATTATTCACTGTGGCACAGCTGAATCTCCGTCTCATGTGTCATAATGGAGTACATCTCTCTAACCCTGAGTTGGCCCTGTAGTTGTCTTATTGTTTTTGTATTGTGCTGGTGTTTTCTCTGTGCTCTCGCCATATGCATTAACACTCCCTTGTTCCTCCTTTTTCCCAGTGTGCCGTATCCCCTCGTCCGTCCTCCTCAGACAGTACAGATTCAAATTCACACCCAGTGTTGTTCTCCTCTCCCTGTGCTGTTGCTTCTCTCTCTCTCTCTCTCTCTCTCTCTCTCTCTCTCTCTCTCTCTCTCACTCTGTCTTTCTTTATTCCTCCCGTTCACTGCACGCTTCAATGGCAGATCTTCAAAGAGCAACTACATACGCGTGTGGTGCTCGTTGCTGTGGAGATCTGGACAGACAAGGATCAGATCCCCATCAGCGTGAGGCCGCTGGAAATGCTGCGGGACTTCTCCAAGTACCGGCAGCAGAGCATCAAGCACCACGCTGATGCTGTGCACCTCATCTCGTAAGTTCTTACAAAATCTGTTTCCATCGTCCTTTGGTGCGTCTTCTTTATTGATATGAAAAATGTTTAATTTTTAGTCAAGATTAAAGCTTTATTTGCAATATTTAAGTATTCTATTGAATTTGTCAGATTTTGGACTCTGATGGACGTGTATTTTGTTTGAATATAAAAAAAATCAAGCATGATGAATAATATGGAAAAATCCATGTCAAAGTAATATTTAAACCGTCTATCTATGTTTAACTTGATGCTGTTATTACAGTCACATAACCCAAAAGTTATATACCTTCTAGAAGACTCTTTTTGACTCATCTGATCCTCTGTGATGTTTTTATCTGTCGTCTGTTGTTCATGTCTGCCTCTTTGTCTTCCATCATTCTTGTAGAAATGTGACCTTCCACTACCGCAGAAGCAGCGCAGCGTACTTTGGAGGCATGTGTTCTGCGATCCGTGGAGTAGGGGTCAATGAGGTCAGATCTGCTGTCTAACATGCTTCGCTATGTACACAGTGCGCGTGACAGCAGGTGAATAATCCCCGATCTCTGCTGTGTCCACAGTACGGCACCAGCTTGTCCATGGCAGCGTCTCTATCCCAGAGCCTGGCTCAGAACCTGGGCATCCAGTGGGACCCGGCGTCCAAGAGAAGTATACATGAAACACACGTTGTTATCTCACAGCTAGTTTAGGAGAACTACGGAGGGCAGGCTGTTCAGAGCCAAAACCACAATGATCAGATGTTTTTTCCACTTACCCATAGTTGTGTTCAGACAGTTTCAGTTTCATTGAGGACCCTGTGGTCACTCATCTCTTCTCGCCCCATTAAAGTGAGGACAGCAGAGTCACTGCCCAGACTGAAAACCCACCTCAGCAATCTGTGCTAGCCCTTCTCTTTCATAAGAGCTCTAAACACACTTTGTTGTTCAGTTGTTGGTCTGGGAGGGATTCAGTCCAGGAGACTCCATCCAATTCTTAATGACATCTAGCTCTTGTATTACCAAAGTTGAAAGCACTTATTTTACGTGTCTGTAATTTGCTGAGGTTTTGAGATATCATGCAGACTTCTGCTGTTCTTTTTCCCTCTAATTTTTTATGATTGCTAGAAAATAGTTCTCAGAACTAAACTGTCTGCAGAGAGGTCTGTGGTTTGACCTGATTAATCAGAAACATGGTTGTTTAAAAGGCACGTTTCTTTTGAATGTCATTTTTTAGTGGTTTGAGCATCAGAAATGAATTTACCCTCCATTGCATTGGCGTGACAGCAGGTACCTTACAACTTCAGCAAATAAACCAAAACTGTTGTCATGGCTAGATATCGTAAGTAGGATAATATGTTGTTATGTGTTAACCGACCCTTCAAATCTCACAGGGCTGAACATCTCAAGTATTTTAATGGCCGGAAGACCAGAGACGGAACATTTTCCTATTTTCTGTAAATTACATTTGGAAAAATGTGGTTGTCTTAGATTTGAGATCTTAAATGTCTTTAGGGATTTTAAAAACAGCAGATGGCTCCAATAAAACAAAAAAAAAGTGCCTTTTGACTGGACCAAACTGTCTCTTTTCAACTCTTATTTGTGCCAGGAGTGACAGATGGAGAAATGCACTGATTGTCTTGGAAGAAGTGGTCCAAAAGTAGACTTAGTTGAGTCATGCTTGAGAGGGATTTATGCCATTTGTTTTAAGATCATATTTTTTATCACAGTGCTTAATGAGGCAAAGTCAGAGTCTTAATAGCTGCCATGTTTGAAGCCTGGAAGCTCAACCATCAGAGAGATTCTTTTTATGGTCCCCAGAACGAGCTTGATGGGAGATTGTGAGTATGTCAGGGAAAAATAAAGTGAAGGAATTATTCGCTATTCAGCTGAAAGCTTTGGAAATCAGGTGCTTAATCCACTGATCAATGCTGATTCTCTTTGAGACGATAAAGTGGAAACACAATCATGCATAACACATTTTATTTGAGCACTTTAATTGTCTTCTTTCTGTGCATTTCATCTCTCTCTCTCTTTCCCTTCCCGTCTCTTTCTGTGGTTTTTCTGCTCTCTCTTTCCTGTTTGCAGAGGAATGTGGTTGTGTTGAGACGTGGACTGGCTGCATAATGGAGGACACTGGGTAATGTCCAACATACCCCTGACACACACACACACACACACACACACACACAAGAGAAAGGGATAGTGGAACAATTACAGCAATTTAACTGTCTGATGTTATCAGACTGGTAGATAAATGTACCAAATATCCAGTCAGTAAAAGAACATACTAATCAGTGACCCCAGCTATACCTGGTGGATACAGAATGAATGTTAATAACAGGTATAAATGGAGTCAATGTGCTTTCATCAACAATTGTTATGGGACACAACAACATCAAAAGACCACCAGTAACTCCTTCCCAGTCCCCACACATGAAGGCATTTCATTGCTGCTTTTTTAAATTGTTGTGTTCACATATACCATGTTGGGCTTTGCTGAATTGGAGGCATGTAACACTAGACAAGGTTATACTTCATCTACAATGTCAGAAATAAAACTATTGTGTTTATTTTGCTGTGTATACGTGTATTGCAATTCAACCAATACTTCTTGCCTGCTGCATTTCAGATAATATATGAACCAAGATCTTAATTTGAAATAATTTCAATGTAGGCTGATCCATGCTTTGACCTTGTTCTCATAATACTCTGACAGTATTCTCACAGGGTATCTGCAGGTCTTTAAAAGTTTTCCTCACAAAAAGGCCTTAGAAGGTCTTAAAAAGTCTTATATTTCATTTTCTCTTGTCCATCGTAGGCAGTAATGTTAGTTATAAAATGTTTTTGTATCAGATTGTGGGCTCTCAGGAGACGTCATACACTTGTTACGTTAAGGTGGGATTGTTTTGACAGTGGATTGTGCTGCAGGAGGCTGTTTAATCCTTTTTTGTGGAGTTTCAGGCTGCCGTCAGATCTATAGCAGTAAGATTATTAGGGTATTAAATTACATTCTCTGTGGTATGAAAAAGGTCTTAAAAAGTCTTATATTTAACTTAATTAACCCGTCAGTGTGAAGAATTTGTGAACATATACAGTAAACACTGCGCTAATGAGAGCTGTGACAGTAGCCAGTAATAAATAGCTTAAAAAATACAAAAGGTGTGATAACACGATGCAGAAGTGAAAAACAAAGATTGTGGATGCTCTAACGTCGTGCTCATCACACTTAATTATCGCCTGGTAATCCCTCTCTTCAGGGTCCAACACCCACGGAGATTCTCCAAATGCAGCATCACAGACTACAAGGAGTTCCTTCTGAAAGGCGGAGGCTCGTGTCTGTTTAACAGGCCGACCAAGGTTAGATGCCCCCAGCTCTTGCCTCTCTCTTTTACATGTCACACCTGTCATGAATCACACATCCTTCATGCTGTCCCGTCTTCTCCTGGCAGCTGTTCGAGGCAACAGAATGCGGTAATGGATTTGTGGAAGTGGGAGAGGAGTGTGACTGCGGAGCGAGAGCAGTGAGTTTCTTTTACTTCAGTAAGTCAAGTCAGTTTGTCGTTGCCGTCGTTGTTCAGATGGATGAAGCTCTTTCCCTGCTGATTTTCAGGAGTGCTACAAGGAATGCTGCAAAAAGTGTTCCCTCGCCAATGGGGCACACTGCAGTGATGGCCCATGCTGCAATAACACATGTCTGGTATGAGTTTGGTCTTTTCTTGATGTTTTACAGCACAACATGTTAATTTATTCCTCTGAAACCTTCATTTCTTCTCTCCTTTTCTCGCCAGTTTTATCCACGAGGTTACAGTTGCCGCTACGCTGTGAACGACTGTGATATCTCAGAGACCTGCTCTGGGGACTCTGGACAGGTGTTCTTGTGTTGCACTGTTTGAAGTTTATTTTTCTGGTTTCAAACTGTTCACTCTTTGCATGTTGAAGATAATGTGTATGGTTAAGAGGAAGTCTTATGTTTCTGACTGTTTGCAGTGCCCTCCCAACCTTCATAAACAAGACGGTTACTTCTGCCAGGTAAACCAGGTACGCAGACTGATGACATGAGAAACTATATTGGTCCAAAAAGTTGCAGTCTGAGAATGTATTTACCATCTTATTCTATCTGTCTGAAGGGACGCTGCTACAACGGAGAGTGCAAGACCAGAGAGAACCAGTGTAAATACATCTGGGGGTCAAGTAAGACTAATATCCCTTTAGTTCACCTCATCAGAGCATCATCATACAGAGACACTGCGTGAAAAGAGACTGTTTGTAGTCAGCGCTGTGCAGTTCACCCCTCCTTTCTTCCCCTCAGAGTCTGGAGGCTCTGAGAAGTTCTGCTATGAGAAGCTGAACACGGAGGGCACAGAGAAGGGCAACTGTGGGAAGGATGGAGATAAATGGATCCAGTGTAGCAAACAGTGAGTTTCAAAGGAAGATAAATTAAATGAACCATGGTCCATGGTCGTGTCCTGTAAACACGCTAGCGTGACAGTCCTTTCTACTTCTACACAGAGGCTGAGCTTTGGTCCTTCCTTATTATCTTTTATTAATGACAAGGGAGAGGATTCAAGTTCTTTTGAAGCCAACCAATAGAGGGCAACAGAGGGCAAATCATGTACAGGAACATTGTCCTTAAAAGCATGTTGTGTATTTTAAGAATACTGGATTGGAACTATTAATTCCAATGGAAGTTGTTCACCTTGCTCACATGCCTAAAAAGTATTTGCTCCTCCAGATTTGCTATATTTTTATGTGGCCCACTTCACATTAGGGCCTCTCTCCCTGAGCATGCAGTCCCAGCCCATAGACTTTGCATTGAGATGACACATAAAACACTGTTCTAGGTTCTGGAGAAGTTTTAGAGTAATAATTGACTTTGTTTTCAGTTGGAGCTTTACAGTTTTGCAAGGTTGACTTGTCATGACGATTCCAGCTCTCTTAATAGTAGTATGTAGTGCTGATTTTTTAACATTACTTTCCACATCTGAAAGCATATTTAATAGCTTACTATGGCAGGACTGTCGAGTCGAGTCAAGTCATTTTATTTATAGAGCACGTTAAAAAATAACAAAAGTGCTTTACAGAGAAATTTGAAAATACAATTAAATAATTAAAACGAAAATGAATAAGTAAGTAACTATAACAGAGCATGCATCATCTAGTCATATTAATTATTAAGAGGCCTCACAAGCATTTATTTAAAAGTACTGATAGTTGGGGAGTCAAAATGTGTATAAAATGGAAGATTGGCATCAACACAGATTTCTCTCTGTTGTCTTTTTCAGTGATGTGTTCTGTGGATACCTTCTGTGTACCAACATTGGCCGCAACCCTCGCATCGGAATAATGAAAGGAGACATTACCCCAGCCTCCTTCAACCATCAAGGCATGCTGGTAGACTGCAGGTAAATACGTGTACTATATAAGAAGACCTGTTCATGTCCTGGAAACTTACTACTACTTAGTATAGGCCGGAGTTCTTGTCACTTTTGCTTTAATCTTCCTTGTGTGAGTTTTTATTCCCTCCTCCTCTCCTCGCTCTCCTCTGTCCTTATCTTTCTCCCCCTTTCCTTCCCTCCTCCCTAACCTCACAGTGGTGGCCACGTCCTTTTGGATGATGAGACTGATTTAGGCTACGTGGAGGATGGGACTCCCTGTGGGCCGTCAATGATGTGCCTTGACCGCAAGTGTCTGCCCATCCAGTCACTCAACATGAGCACCTGCCCTAGTGGACCTAATGGACAGGTGTGCTCTGCCCATGGGGTGAGTCTGGGTGTAAACTAACCCACAATTTTACGCTTAATGCTCTTTGTGGTCTAGCAATGCTTAATCTGCTTGGGACAGACATCACTTAGGTAAGGCAGTGCAGTAAATGATAGACATGTCCTCCATTCAGACATCAACACTCACTGTAATGTAATTGTTTTTTGTGTCTGATTTTCAAACTAAAAAAAACATGGTGGCTGTTCTGGAAATGATATCAGCCAACAAATCAGCTTCCAATTAGATTTTAGGGAAAGAAGTTACTGAATAATGCTTGTTTAAAAGTTGGTTCAGTTTTGTGGATTGTGACAGTCTCATAATCCACCAAACACTCACACTCACCACAGTTTGGTCCAACATGTACAAGTAAGTATCTGGCTGGGCTAATATTAATGTGTGGACATAGTGCTACTACAGTTCTCATAACCTTTTCTGACATGTCACAGTAGGAAAAACACAGGTGTAAGTAATAGGGCTTAAGGCTGAATTCCATTAAGCTGCTTCAGTTTCAGCTCCTGGTATTGTGCAAGCTGGCTCACTGTCATGACTTACTGGGACACTTGAACAGAACAGAGCCATCATTTATGTTATTAGTAACATCTGTGCTTTTCCTACGTCACAAGTCAAAATGTCTGCTGTGAGAAAGGCCTATTGGGCTCCAGCCCATTGTTGTGTAATTCAACCAATTAGATTAAGTTCTGCCTTCAGAGCGGCTCGGCTGTTAGAAATGTTTGCATAATTATATCCGTCTTTACAAACCTGACCTGGCAAAAAAAAAAAGCCATCGTAGAGCTGTGATAGAATTAATTAAGATCAGTTTCCACACAGTTTCAACCTTTCATGGTGTATGGTCATCTTTACACTGAGGTAAGTGTCTATGTGGGAGCCTGTATTAACTGTGGATGAGTAATAACCTTATATAAATGCCCAATGTGGATAGTTCCCAAAAAGTGACTCAGTGTGTCAGCACCTTTATTTCCAGCTCTTACGTTCCCCTCGTCACCTCATCTATTTCTGTCTCATCTGTACAGGTGTGCAACAATGAAGCCACATGCACCTGTGACACCACCTGGGCGGGGACAGACTGTAGCATGCCTGACCCGCCAAAAGAGCCTGAGGCCACTCAGGACGAAGGACCCAAGGGTCGGTTTCCACCTCTTTCAACCTCTGGCATCTGATAGAACGAATAGCACACACGTTCATGTGCACTCATTTAATGTAGCCGAGATTCACACTGACTTATATACTGTACATGTTGTTCTGCAATATTGCAATGTCATTCTCGGTCACACTGTTAGATCTGAGTCAGCACAGATTCGTAGACGGGAGTTTCACAGGTGTACTGGGGTCGTAAAGACTTTCCATGGAGAATAAAAGAAAAGCAGTGTTACATTTGTTTAGTTTGATTCAGAAGATGAAATGAACACACAGTTCAGCTGTACACCTGATACTTTGACCACAGGGGGACGGGGGAGGTGGGGACGGGGGCGGGAAGCGTCACAGAGGGAAGCGTGTCACTTCATCCATGACTCTGAAGCAGAAGCCTGCTGTTTGTTTTTGACAGGGTGGTAATAATGCTCCTTTTCCCTCTGCACAGTGAGCGTGGCCACTAACAGGCTGATAGGGGCAGTAGCAGGGACCATTCTGGCCCTGGGGGTGATTTTTGGAGGCACAGGGTGGGGAATAGAGTAAGCATCTTTAACCCTTTCACAGCTCTTCCTCTCATAGTGGTGCCTCAGTGTGCGGGCGGTCTCGTGAGCCGGCCTGAGCCCGTGTGTGCGTCCCGGTGGCTTTGTGTTTTCTTGTGTGTTGGTGATGACCATATAATTGTCATGTGATTGGATGTTTTCAGTGTTGTGTGATTGATTGATGGATTCCCTCTCCTCCTCCTGCCCCTCCTCCTCCTCTCCTGCCACTTCCTGTTGTTCCCCATTACGACGAGCCTCTTTCTTCATCCTCCCTCTTCTTCTTCTTCTTGTCCCTTTTCTTTCTCTTATTCTTAGTCGTTATGTGGTTGCTCCTGTGATCCTCTCCTTTCTGGGGCATGTGGGGCATTTAGATGGAAAACAGTCCTGAGAAGTGCCCAGTTAGTGACCTGGCTTGTCAGTCAGTGGTAGGCTGTGTGGTGACTGGGACCCCTAAAAACATTTTCTACTGCTCATACTGCAGGCCACATATACACATCACCTGTCAATCTCTGTTCAATTAAATCTTTAGAGTGACGGATACCCAGGGTCTAGTCTTCTGCACAACCTTAATAGACAAACCACTGATAATCACTACCTCAACTGACACCAGATAAATGTAAAAATTCCCAGGGCCTCTACCTCAGTATCTTCATGTTACACACTAACGGGGGGCTGAAAAGCATGCAAAAGACATTCTCAGATTCAGTCATTTTACTGTAATAGTATACTTATGGTTATGTTTTCTGTTCCATGTGAAATCGTCATTGTATAGTTACATGTTATTTATACAGTAAGTGAGTATAGAAACTCATGTCTTTTTCCCCATAACCCTTTACAGGTCCTAGTGCCACCAATCTAATAATAGGCTCCATCGCCGGAGCCATCCTTGTGGCTGCCATAGTGCTGGGGGGGACTGGATGGGGCTTTAAGTAAGCAACACGCCGCATGCCTCTCCTGCTGTTACTCTAGCATCCCTGCTGCTTCTAGACACCAGGGTTTGAGCTCCTGCTACAGAATATGGACCCCAGGGTGGACAATATACAAACGTAAAAACATTTTACAGCTGAGGTGCACATGGAAAACATCATGCGTAACACGTATCTGAACTGAACTTCATTCAGTGTGCAGTCCTGGTTGTTTTAAAGAAGAGGATGTGGATGATTTTAAGGGTATAGATATAGTGTAAAAGGTGATTTGGAGAGACACTGGGCTCCATGTGGGGGTCATCTGTGGATCTGTAGCAGAACCTCAAACTGATTGGACGGGCAGAGCTCAACGCTTGACATGCATGTTCAGTGAAGGACCTGATAACAGAGGGGATCGAATACTTTTAACAGCTAAAATAAAAAAATAAAAAATAAAAAAAAAGCTTGTATTGATACGTTTAAATCTTATTTCCCCTCTGAAATCCAAAGATAGGCCTTTGACATATCTCTGTGTAGCCAGGAAATGTACTTTATTGTACAATAGATAATGTTTAATAAGTTCAATCTACCGCTGATTAGCCTGCTGTCTTGAGCAACAGGGGTGTTACACATCTTAATCTAAATAGGCCTAAGGAGTAACTGAGAAATACAATCCTGCAGTCACCAAAGCATGCCAGGTAGCAAAGCATCATGGTTGTCACCAAAACAAACAAACAAAAAAAAAGAAAGAAAGAAAACAGAATAAGAAACGAAACATTTCTGCATGTTGACTTGTTGATTTGGAGGAGGTCAGTTCATTGCACAAAGGCTGAGCCAGACCCCCCCCCCCCCCCCCGAGTGATTTGATCCAGGGTTGTCGTGCTCTCATCACCTCCATGATCTTTTTCTCAATCCGTTACTGTTTGAGGGTGAGACTTTAAATGGAGTGGTGAGAGCGACAGAGACACACAAGACAGAAGCCAGGACCTTATTGTTGGCCGCAGCCTTTGTGCCATGGCTGGCCACACCCACCTTGATGGCCAGGCTCCGCACTAGAGCAGAGCAGGACTTCTCGGACCCCGCCCACACCAGCTGCCATTGCTGCCTGCTTCACAGACCTGGTACAGACACGGCGCATTGCACTGCATGAACCACGCACAGCAATAGTGCCACCTTCAACTGGCGTACTATTGGAGCAGGTGCATGACAGAGTGATAGAAGCCCCACAACAAGCCACAGTACGGGGAGGTTATGCATCACTCCTGTTGTCGTATTCGTTGTTGTCCCACTGTTGTGGTAGTAGGTATTGTTGCTGCTGCTGCTGCTGTGGTTGTTGTTTATGTGGTTGTTTCCTCTCTCCCTCCTCTATAGAGTATATTTTACGTTAGCTCTTTCCTCCCAGATGGTTATGTTTTGAGTGGAACTAATGTCTTTCTCATCAAAACTGGTAATGAGACATGTCTCCTACACTTCTTCACCTTGTAAACTGATGTTGCACGCACAAGCCGGACGGCGTTTGTCTGCAAGAAGGCAACGGAGGATATTTATATTCATAGACCATCAAAGCTCAGTTATTAGCTTATTTGAAAGAAGCCTTTATTGTTCTTTTGCTCAGTAAACTGGGTGAAAGTTTTCATTTAGGTCACTTCTATCCAATGCTCAGTGGCATTATAACGTATAACGCATTATATAGTGACGTATAAAAGTACTAAAATATAAAAACTCTAGTGGAACTCTTTTCTTCAGTATGTTTACCAGACTGTCATCATGAATCATCATGAATTGGGATTTGTGAATATAAATACCTCTGACTACCTCTTTGCAGTCAAGGCCAAACCGGCCAACATGGACCAGCCTTTCCTCACTTTAATGTCTTCAGCATTTTGATCTTGACATGCTCACAAATGGATTACCACATTTTTATTTTCAGCTCTTGAACATGGCATTTTTACTACATAAGTCTACTATTGTAAACTGAAGAGATGAGTGTGGTTGCTTGTCCAGGTTGTAGTGGCTGTGTTACAGATGTGATTATAACACACACTGACTCCTGTTCCTTGTCTCCTCATAAGAAATGTGAAGAAACGGCGATACGACCCCAACGCCTCAGCCATTTAACCCAAGGAGAGATGGCAATCACAGACGGACTCCTCCAAGGCTTCCTTAGTTGGCTACCTGACAGCTGGACTGCACTTATTGCTGCTGATCTTTGGCATTAGATTTACTTGAAAAAAGACATAGTGGACATTTTAACAAATTCCATCGTAGTGACATTAGAAATGCAGCCTTTTCAACTCCACCTCACCCATGTAACAAAACCCACACCCCACTCCCACCCTGATCTCTAGAGTGACAGAGCTCCTCTTCCATCCTTTAGTGCCAGTGCACAGGCGTTCAGGCGGAATCCACACCACTCTCTCACCTGGCATGACTATCCGCACAAAGCGTGCTGCTTGCTGGCCCCCTGGCATGAAGAGCCCTCTCTGCAGGGCTCTGCATGGCTACGAAAGCTATGAATATACCGCATAAAAAACATACAAAGAGAAAAAAAAAACGGAATTATCTAATGCAGGAGAAAGCCTCGTTAAAAACCAAACCCAGTGGAAAGCCGGTTAAAGCTCCTACAGTTCACGTTTGTACATGATTAAGGAAGCTGCATGTGTGGACCCATGAGGGCAGTGCAGACCACGTAGTGAATGCACACGCACAAAATTGTACATAAATAAGAAGTTCAGGTTTGGAATTAACAGCATATTTTACAAGGACATCAATTGCTTTTGTTTTTTTTTATCTTAGCATGTTGTATAGCGGGTGTTTTTGGCAATGTTATTGAAAACAAAACTGCAATAGTGATTGGGGCCAAAATTGTAATCGCACGCTGCACAGCCTCCTGCAATTGTCCGGACGGGAGGTCAAAGGTTAGAATCACGACAGCAGTCCGAGCAGCTGTGGTGTCGAGGAGAAGCTTGTCGGTTCTAGAGGGATTCAGACTGATGTCACGTCAGATTAACGTCTCAAGATTTCCCCGTCCCCCTCCTTCCCCCGAAGTATCTTCAACAGTGACTCAAAAGCCAAAGAACCAATCACATGAACATATGGATGTTGTTGCACACAGAGCACTTTCCCCTCTGTCTGCAGCCAGTGGTGCCTCTCCTACTGCTGAAGGCATGAAGTCTGTCCATGCAGGCGCTCACCTGTCCAGCCAGGTCTCACGTAACAGTCCTCATCAACACCCACTATACTGGCTTAACCTTTTGCTCTCATAAACTCTTAGTAGAAATCAAGTTCAGATCTACTGGAAACGCTGCATGCAATCACTATAGTGGGCTTATAATTCTATATGGGAGTCCCCAAAATCTGCAAGAAAAATATGCTACAAAAGATAGGTGCATGTCAACAACGAAAACATTTAACTTTTATTTACTATGCAAAGAGAGATATTGCACAAAAAGTATGGGTAATAATGATATCAATGTAGACATGGAATTACAAAAACCTCTGCTAATCAGCTAATCTTTTGTATTTGGCCACTCCCACGTCTCGTTTCACTTCGCTTCGACATACTCAAACTATGAATGGACAAATAAATAAAAAAAAATTAAAATAACTGAAGTAATATTTCCAATGAAAAAGCGAGAGAGCACCCTTTTACATTTGTGGAACTGAAAATCATTTTTGTGTGTTTTTCATCCGATCTGATATTTTTAATCACACACATGCACACACACACACACGAACACAAACACACTGTATGGTGCCTGTGCATATTGAGGCCTGAACAGTTTCCTTGTGCAGGGCTATTATTTCCAGTCCAGCTGATAGTTGGTGTGTTCCAGGTGCTGCCATAGCACTGGCATCGTTGTAATCCTCCATGTTAACTCATCGTCTGGTGTCCCTCTCTCACTGCATCATGTACAGTTGGACCGATGAATAAAGTACTGACAAATTTTATCTGAGCGTTTCCTGTGTTCTCCTGGAGCATCACTGCAATATGAGCTTTAATATTCAAACATAAGGTTACATCTTAACTTTATGAATGAGTGTAGACAACACCACTGCTGATATTACTGCACTTCACATTGGTCAAGGTCTTAAGGTAATTACTTGGAAGCCTTAACAATTCAATTTTCACAAATAGATATTTTATAAAGCACAGAAAATTTAATGAACTAATTTCAATGTATTAGATGATGTACTGCTTTAGGAAATAGTTTGACATTTGGGGATATATGCTAATTTACTCTCTTGCTGAGAGTTAGATGAGAAGATTGATACCACTCTCATATTTGTCCATTAAATATGAAGTTACAGCCGGTTACACGGTTAGCTTAGCTTAGCTCAGTCATGACAAGACTCCAGAAGGTCACTGCAAAAAATTGTTTGGCACATAACCCCCTGGTAGAACCACAAATTTAAATTTTTACACTTAAGTTTTTGTGCTGTTTAAACAAGATGTAAAGTTAATTAAAGCTTTAAAGGTTACCTTTGTACAGAGCCAGGCTAGCCGTTTCAAAGCTAATGGTCAGCCCACTGGCTCCTGGCTGTTACGTTGAGGATGAGTGGACAGCGTGAAATTGAGTGATATTGATCTTCTCACTTAACTCTCAACAAAAAAGCAAATTGGAAAATTCACTACTAAAATTTACTACAGGATGTTTATACGGGAAAAGATTGCTAAAGCCAAAAGATTATCTATAAATAAAAATAATCCACACTGAACTAGGCACTTTTTGCCTTTCTTTTCCTCATAAAAAGTCATTATAATATATTCTTATAGAACTTTATTAAGTGGTATTACTCACCCTTTGTAGTGACTGAATTGCACATTGTGTTGTATCTCCGATAGTACCATTATTCTACAGGGACTTGTGTGTTTTTTGTTACTACTGAATTTTATTTTTTGTCTTCTCAGTGTGGCTTTACAACTTTAAAACATACTCTAAATATGTTAATAAGGTTCAATTTGTATCTTTTCCATAAGGGATGAAGGATTAAAGCCTGTTCTGCTGGGGCTCCTACAGTTACTGTGTTAACCTATGATGTCTTTTGTTCTGATGGACCTTAAATTAATTAATTCAACACTTGAAATGTGGAGTTAAATTCTGTGTGCGGAGGTGATATGTTGCTCTACAAAACTGAAGGAAGTGATGGCAACCTGTAACTTTGATTATAGCTAACTTTTATTTATACGACAAATAAATATTAGAAAAGAAATAACTTTTGAATGTGGGCTTGTATACAAAAATATTTAAAAAGCAGAAATTCTTATTTGCACATAAATCAAATTATGATATTGAAGAGGTTCTTAGATGTTATAACCGATACCCCCACCCAACGCGGATATTACATTGAGTGACAGCTGTTCTACGACCTAACACTAAGGTTTTCGAACGGACCCCCAAAATCTACACGCAAGACCGTCTCAGTCTGCTTAGGGAGTCTAGTCACGTTTCCAGAATACCACGTCTCTCGGGCCTATATAGTCGACTCCGTGCCGACGACCGGATATTAGCAAGAATATCTGTGTGTGGTAGGTATTTGGAGATTGGTGGTACTCCAGTAAGACCCTGAAGGAAAAAATCAATACTGAGGTGGTCCACTCTGACGGTTTGAGGACACTCGCCTGGTTTTACACTGGGCCGCGTCGAAGACCCTAATCCCTAATTTATAATTTAGAGATAAATTTAAGAAATCCCACCCTGTGTCCCAAATATTCAGAGAACTTTAACCTCAACACCAATTTTAACACAACAGCGGCAAAACATCAGACAACTAAACTGAACCTATTCAACATGTCCTTCCATGTTGTACATCATAATATATACATAGCAGCTTTCATTAGAATTCACCAATCAAAGTCAAATTATTATCTACTGTCGGCATATCTCAAGGAGAGGAGTCTTCTTACCTGAGGGTGGCTACTTAGATGATCTCAGAGAGGAGCAACACAGGATTTTGGTTGGAATGTACAAAATACAACCCAGTTTTATTGGAGTTTTATCAAAAGAGTAAATTAATACAAAATGTTTAAAAAGAAGAAAATATAAAACTTAAAGGAACAAAAGCAATTAAGCAAAAACCAAGTAACAAAGTCTCACAAACAAACAAGAACCCCAAGGGACCAAAAAAGGCAACCAAAGAGAAGAGCACCGAGCCTTTGTTCTGCTCTTCCTTTTATAACCCTTGCCCTGTTCTCGGGGGTCGGAGATCCATAAAAACATCTTAGCTATTGGGTAACAACATGTGAGACCACAAAGTAAATTTTCCATGCCTAAGCATGCTTCAACTTCCGTGTTTTGCGAGGCGCCTGCAGGCACCGAAGCTGCAGCGCGTATGTGTTTTTTCACTGCAAGCACAGGGTGTCTGGCAGATGCAGAAACCACAGGCGTGTTATTGTACCTTTAACTGTCGTCTTAGCAGTTGCATAAAGGCATAGAGTCTGGCTCCGTATTGGGGAAACAGGTCACCTAAAGTACATCTTGTTGACAACTTGAACTTGACTTGAACTGTTAACTTAATTTGAACTGTTACTTTGAAGAGAGAGGGGGGGGAGGGTATGACTCGGACACAACACAGGTGGATTGCTCAACAATAATAATATAATCTATATTTTTTCAAGTTAATCAAGCCACTCCACGGTCTTTCCATGTACCCCCTGGCAACTGCAGAAGTACCCTTGGTTGGGAAGTAGTGATCTGTATATGACCAGGATGATCAGCTTGTGGAGAAAAAGATCTTTGCAGACCTGTTATAGAAATGTCCCTTCTTCATAGCACTAAACAATAATTCTCATGTAATAATAATAATTTGTAGCTTCCAGCCACTCTTCCTGTCTAGAAACACCCTAACATTACATTCTGTGTTTCAATATGAATATGAAAATGGTATTCATTTAAAAGTTATAATTTAGGCCTTGCAGCGGAAATTGTCGTAAAGTCTGCTTATTTGCATCATCAGAAGAACGAATGACTGAGTGAGAAACCCACCCAGTACATTTAGCATTGGCCTCTCACTGCGAAGGTAATTACATTTGAGATCAGGTATGCATGTGACATTTCAGTAAAAGCCTAGAAACGTAACTCGTGCACCACTCTCTGGAACACCATTCATGACTAACCTTGTTGTAATAGAAAGCAGCACCACCCAAGTATCTGAGGACAGATTGCTTATGTTTTCTGTCAGCTTTTTATCTTGAACTGAAAACTTGTGTCCTGGATATACATTAAGAACAATGTGCCATAGTGTCTTAAAGCTCTGAAGGCAGAGTCTGTAATCCTTAAAAGAAACACATGTCAATTGAAGGTATGGTCACAAAAATGACATTTGTTCTTCATTTGAGACACACGAAAAAATTTGATTTTCTTAACGCAAAGGAATCAGAAGCCACCTTTTGGATACCTCAGACTGCAGAAGCCTTAAAGCAGCTTCAGTTGAACTTTGGAAAACATTTTGCATAGAACAAGAACTGTGGTTTCTTCACGGCCAGTACGGAGAGGGGGAATGATTAATGCAGCAATTCCATGTTTAATGTACATATGGGCATGTAGATCTGAAACAATTAGTCAATTAATCGATAAGTCAATTAACTGAAAATATTTTTATAATAAATGACTGTTTAAGACATTTTTCAAGCACAAATGCCAAATATTTGGATGCTCCAACTTATGAAAAGTCAGGACTTGCTGCTTTTCCTTGTCTTACATTATAGGAAATTGTATATCTTAATAATTTTAGTAATTTTAGGGACTTGTGATCGGCATTTGTCACTATTTTCTCACGTTTTATACAACTAATTATCAACTGATTTATTGGGAAAATATCCAGCACTTAAAAAATGAAAATGAAAAGTAAAAATAATCTTTATTTGCAGCCTTATTTTATCATTTCTTTTGTTCTTTAATCAAGTCAACCAATGATATGGTCAGAGTCTAAGCAGCTGGATCCTAATCTGTACAAGGCAGTACTAAGAAATCCCTTTTCTCAAATGTTCTTATTTTTAAATAGTATGATAGCGAGAGAGAAATACTTTACACAAGAATATTGATCATTTATGAGTTGGAAGAGCCAGTGTCCAGGTTGATCAGTGTGTTCAGAACAAACCTCAAACTTTCCTTTGTAACACAGGCTCACGAAACTGGAACTATTCCTTATTTAATGATAATAATTTGTACCGTTTCAAGGGACGATTCAGCAGTCAGTTTTGACAGGAATGCAGCACTGGAAAGATGAATATCCGTGACTGTAATTGACCTGATTCCCTAAACGTGATCAGGAGTCTCGGGCAATATTGATAATGGCAGCAATATTTTCTTAAAGTTAAGACTTAGGCTACAGATAAAGCCCATAAAAACACATAATAATAAACGTGACAAGCAGTAGGCTAACACAGCTCGCAAAGGAGGGAGGCACTGACGTCAATTAAGACCCAACAGATATTGACAAAAGTCCAAATCAACACTATAGTCTTTTTAGTCGGCCCAGCTTTAGTGGTAAGTACATTTTTTCATAGCAAAATATTTTAACTGCTCTTTATTTAGGCTACGTTTATTATTATCATTTATATTTGATCCTGTATTCCGTTTCCTTGTTAATTACAGGCCTAATCGGCATATTTGGATATGCAGAACAGATGATGATGATTATTATCAGCCAGAAATTAAACCTTATAAGACAGACTAAGATGTAGGTCAGTGTTATATGTTTGCAGGTGTATTCTTCTGAAATACGTTAAGCTTAAATAATCCACAATACCTAAAAAAAACCCACAGTTGTTTTGAGAGGAATGTGTGTGTGTTAAGGTGTTCACTGAGCTATTAGTTGAATTAGTAATGAGGCTTAATCAATATCCTTACTGATAGATCAATAGTAGAAAGAGCTGACCTGTGCTGTGTCCTCTGCAGATGGTCCCAGTGCTCCTGAACATACCTGTGGCCACAGTGTTTGTGCTGAGCTGCATGTGTGCCGTGCCGCCGCAGGGCCAGAAGCCGGGTCACGAGGACCCCCTGACGGCCCACCGGGCGAACCCGCAGTGCTGGGACTCCTCCTCGGCTCTGCTGCTGGAGATGCGCTCCCCGAGGATCGCTGACACGGTGCCCGCCTTCTGGGACCTGATGGTGTTCCTCAGGTCGTCAGACAACAGCAAACACACGGCGCTGTTCTGGGACCTGGCCCGGGTCTTCTGGGACATCTACCTGGACTGCGTGCTGTCCAGGAGTCACGGCCTGGGGCGGAGACACATCACCGCAGTACACTCCCTCATCACTGACAGTAAGTGTCCAACCACACACACATCTTTCAGACAGGAGGAGGGTACTCATGTTAATGTGGGACGACTTATAGCTCATGTATCACTATTATTATTATCATTATTATTAGTATTGTTGTTGTTGTTGTTGTTGTTGTTGTTATTGTTTACACGTTTTAGTCACTCAAAGTTAACTGATACTGAGTATCATGCAGGTGTCAGCTAAATGGCCATAACCAAGCCCATTTACTCAAATACTGTACTTAAGAACGACTTTTAGGTACTAAGCTACACTTAGATAATAATTTTAGCCTCCTTTATAATTTTGATAGTACTTCTGGTGTTGCATCTTAACTTATGTAAAGGATTTGGACACTTTTGTCACCACTGGCAGCGGAGAGAGGACTGGTCTGGTTAGTCAAGAGTAGCTTCATTAACACCAAGTCTTTAAAGGCACAATAAGGAATTTTTGGACAAAACATTTTTCGGGGTAAATTGACATACTGTGTGTAACTTAAACGTTTTATTGAACAATTTGTGATCCAAAAAGGGAACTCTTTCGACACAGGGTAACACTATCTATGAATGTTTTCTAATTTTATTAAAGGTACTTTAAGTATAGTTCGATGCTAATACTCTTGTGCTTTTACTTGTGTCAGAGTATTTTACTCTAGTATTGCTACTTTTACATACTTACAAGGTCTGAGTTCTTCATCCACCTCTGGTGTAGACATGGATTCACTGCAGGTCTTTTTCAGAAATATGAAGAGAAAAACCACAAGCGGTGCATCTAAATGAACCTAAACTTAGAAGGGTGAATCACCCCACAACATATTATACGCCTCATCAACCCACAGCAGGACTGGCATCGATTGCACTCCAGTCTTTGTGGCCTTTCAAGAATATGTGTGTATGAGTTTCAGTTCAATTTTGAATCAGAGCCAGTGAAATTATAGTGCCTCGTGTTGCTGCTGTATTGTTGGATAGTAACTCAGTACAGTTACTGAGTACTGTTTCACTCTGGTGCATTAAAACGTTAGTCACACAAAAGAAGACTGTAGAAGATTTATTTTGTAGAAGATGATGGATGAATAGATAAACATGTCATAAATATTGTACCATGCTCAGCCTGTGTGCGTGTGTGTGTGTGTGTGTGTGTGTGTGTGTGTGTGTGTGTGTGTCCTTTATAGGGTCCTTCAGATTCAACAGCTCAGGAGCCAACTCCCGGGCGTGGCTCAGTGTCAGGGTGAGACGCAGAGGACACATCAAGACCCTGAAGACCAAACCCAAATCAAACACACACTAACACAAATGATTCATAATATTTACAAGCTGACAGCTTTTATCTATGTTTTCTTCCCCACTGAAAAACGCAGTAGTACGTTTGGCCAACCTTATCATTGATATACTTTATTAGTGATAGGTGTGCTGATAAAAGGTAATAATGGATGCCATTATTATATTATCTATATCAAGACACCTTGAAGTGTATTATCACTTTATATCACAACCACTGCCCAAACACAAACAGGAAATTGTTATCCATTTTTAAAAGTTTATTTGTAGTTTATTTCCTCTTTTCACCCCCAAGTGTTAACAGGCAACATTACATGACAGAACTGTATTGTTACCATGGTTACCTGCAGTTTAATACACCTTACACACTGATTCAATGTGGTGTTCAAACATTTGAACTATGTTTGGCGTGCCTTTACATTATATTTTTGCTATCATATGTCCCCATGTGACATGTGCCAATCAAAAGTAATGTTTTTATGTGATGATTCTTGTCAAAATAATTGCAGAGTTACCTGTTTGTTTGTTCATTTTAATAAATTCATGTATCATGGCTGTAAGTTGTACATCATTGACTATACAAATACACTATTGGTCTGCAAATTTCTCCCCTTTATTGGCCAAGTATGTGCACACATACAAGGACGTACAGCTAAAAACAAGGACAACAAAGCTGAGCAAAGATGGATACAAATAAAAATAGAACTATTATCTACATATAGATAGGTGAAAAAATGGGTGTATAATGTAAATATGTATAAAGCAACAATGACCAACAACATACAATGTCTAAATACAAGTCAGGTTTTGTCACACAGGTAGACATCCCACGTGATCCGGTGGGAGTTTCGAGCTCCTGGTTTTCAAGCCGTGAACCCTCTCTCTTTTACTTTCGATTTCTACTTCCTGGTTTTGAAAGGAACTGCGAGGTCTCCGCAAAGTTCGTGTGCGCGACAAAAAAAAAAAAATCAATCTGTATGTAAAAGTGGTCAACAATCGCCGAGAGTTCAGTATGTCGAAGTGGACAACAAGTTTCCGTCAGACCTGCTGAAAACTCGTCTCAAACAAACAGGTAAAACAGGCAACTCTGCGCAACACGGTTTCAAAGTTGATACATTTGGTCAAAGTTTTTGGCTGTTGGATAATGACTGCGGGGAAGCTGTAAGTGATAATAGGACCATATGACGGTTATGTCAGGCTGTTGTAGTTTATGCTAGACACTTATTGTTCATGAGATTTGTTTTCCTGTAGGCTCTAAAAACGATTTTCTTCTTCCTCCTGTAACTTCTTTACATGCTCTCTCTCTCTCTCTCTCTCTCTCTCTCTCACATACAAGCACACATAAAAATACCAAAACTATAGGCCAAACCAGTTGACACACTGGCTAGCAGGGCGAAAAAGAAAATCATAAAAGTTCCTCCAGAATGCCATCCACTATTATTAACATTGTTATCTGTGATCAATTTCACTAAATCAAATTGTGGAAATAAATGAGGAAGCAACAGCTGGGATTATGTGCCACATAGGCCTACTGTTATAAACCAGATAAACCAGACATCTGAGTGAATCTATCTTGTATCTTATGTTAGTTTTCAGTACACAAAATGGATTTCCAGAAGCTGCTGTTAGCTGCAGGGAAGGGCCTGTGCCAGACCGAGGTAAAGGCTTTAGCATTTCTTTGCACTGACTTCCTGCACCGAAGCCCGACCTCAGTGGAGTCTGCCAGTGACCTCTTCTCTCGCCTGGAGGATCAAGACCACCTCTCTGCTGAGCGACCACACCTGCTGACTGAGCTCCTCCTCATCATCAAGCGCACCCGTCTGGTTCGTGACCTCAAGCTCCCCGACCAAGCGTCTGAAACCGGGAGCCTCATCTCTCCTTACAGGTGGACTGCCTACGTTTCACTGCTTTAAAGTCAATCATTAACTGTGATTTAGTTTACAGAAAACAAACTTTGAAAAGATATTGCTCAATGGTGATGCATCCACCTAATATACAGCAAAGGAGCAGCATCAGAACCAATACAGAACTTATTAAATGGATCAGGTAGACCTATGTGGACTATGTGGAGTCCGGGAGGCGTCATAAAATCTTGAGCTTGTGAAATGATGTGGTGAAAAAACTCAGTTTGCATGAGAAACTCAAGTTTGTGAGTGAATTGAAAAAAAAAAGACAATGTGGGGAAACAATATGTGAACAAATTATACAAATGGTGATGTTACACAAAGACTCAAATTCAAATTCAAAGCAGGTGGTTTGTGCAATGTCAGAAAATTGCAAAAAATGCCCATCTTCAAATGTATTTATGTTTTTTGTTCAACCAACAGTCCAAAACCGAAAGATGTTCTGTTTACTATTACAAATATTATGAAAACCAGCTAATATTTACATTTGAGAAGCTGGAACAGCAGATTTTTGGGGGAATTTTTGCTTAGAATATGACTTTAATGATAAAACAGTTGATTTATTTACAGTAATATTCATCGAAGTAGTGTTTCAGCTCTACACACAGTAGAAAGAGATCCCAGTTAGAGGCATTCAGTGAAGTGTATAGATTTGTATTGGATCAACCAGAACCCTGCGTTTAGATATAAGTGGTGCCTCTTTATTGCTAAATGTATCCTCAGAATAGCGACATACTGTACTGACCAGTGAAGTCAAACACCAGGCCTCCTTTGACCACACTGAACAGTTTTACTTTTAATTATTTTTCTGTGATTCCAGGAAGCTGCTCTACAACCTGTCTGAGGAGATTACTTGTCAAGACTTGAAAGATGTGAAGTTCTTACTAACCAAGGAGCTTCCGCGTAAAAAACTGGAGGAAAATGTTGTGAGTGTCGAGGTTTCATTTATGAAGTGAATTATATCTGATGTGCACCTAAATTAGAATTCTGCTCCTGCTATGAAGTATGCAGCATATTACCTTCTCTTTATGGTAAAATGAAGGGTAACTGTAAATGTGCTTAACTTTTCAGACTACACTGGAGGTCTTCCTGGAGATGGAGCACATGGACCTCATCAGCGACACTAATCTAAACTTATTGCAGACCATATTTCAGCATGTCTGTCCCATGTTGATCGAAAAGATCAACAAGTTTAAAGCACAGCAGGGTAAGCTGCAGAAAAGTCTCATCGCAGATGTTAACTTATAATGACAAATGTAGGAAGAAGGACACAAAGGCAGATGTTGGAGACTGCAGGTTTACTTTCAAAGAGTTTACTTCCACGGGACTGGTAAGTTGAAGCAGGAATGAAAATGTGCTGACAGGGAATGGTGAGGTAAAGACAGCAGCACGGGAAACAGCAGGGCCTCCAAGAAGTCTCGTGAGGGGACATTGCATTGACTTTCCCTGGAGACTTACTCTCACCTTAACCATAGCCACTACGCGCCTAACCCCCACCCTTACCTGCTGGGCTCCATGACATTTTCCTGGCCTGACCTTCCTGCTGCCCTTTGCCCTACCTTCTTTAACCTATTCTATATCAACTACCCTAACCTTAACCACACCCCTACCCCTGTGCTTCAATCTAACCTCACCCCCAATTCCTTGCCTGCTTCCAACCCCTGTTTCCCAGGCCCAGTAGCTCACAAATAAATGAGCAAAACTTGTGAAAAAGCAAAACAGGTTTGACCCTGATCACATCCTGGAGGGGAGACCACATCATTATATACCTTTGGATCAGAGGCTGGGATTATTGTTTTATTCTCCACCCCTAAGACCTCACTGGCACCATTTTTTAATTTCATTGATTTCTTTGCTGTAACAGTAAATCGCATGGCTCCTGGTTTGTGTCATTTTAAACTGCAGAACGTCACAGCGGCCTTATAGCTCAAGAAACGGGTCGACCCAGGTCTATGACTTACCCTTTGGAACCAAACCAGGTGTGTTGCTTTGATATTTCTTCTGCATCCCTCTGAGTTGCTGTGAAAGATTTCTATCATGATGTTATCGTCACATCTCTGCAGTGCCACACGCCATGTCACTCACACTTTATTCTCTCCTTAATCGCCATTTGCCGCAGTGTCTGTTTTGTCTGTGTTTTTTATCAGGCCCGTCACTCTTCAGATGCTCAGAGGTCTCTTGCATATGATACATCAGGTAAACTAAGTAATAACTTCATGTCTGTATCTTAAGTGTATTTACATGTTGAGAACTGCCCGTAACTGGTTAATATGAGAGGTTTTCAGTCGATTACACTGTGTATGCAGAAAAGATTTCTGCCTGAGATTTCTTAGAGGATATTTCAAACACAAACTCTGGGTGATGTTGTCATGTTGTCTTTATCTTACATAGTTAAATAAATTACAGAGAACGTGCTTTGCTTTTATGACAGCAATCATTCTGTAAGAGTGGGTGTGAGGGTGTCTTTTCATCATAAAGTGTAATAATAATAATAGTAACAATAACAATAATAATAATAATAATAATAATACTTATTATTATTATACTACATTTTAAAACAAACAAACAAACAAAAACGTCTACACTTAATTTAGATATCATAATTTCTACAAACACATGTAATAATAAAGCTAAAAATGCAACTTGGATTCACATGTCAAGGCGCTCATCCTAATTATCTTTTGCCTTCTTCTCTGAAGAACCATTGGCCGAGGTGAGAATCTCTTTAAAACACAGTTATATGATAAATAAACCGGGACATTTCTTTGTGTCTTTAATGGTCATTTCGTTTGTGTCCCACAAAGTCTTCCATGACATATTCCAACACATCTGTGGGTGAGTATTTTTACATTTGTTTAAGTATTATATTCTGAATCTTCTTCTTGTATCAATTTCCTAGATTTTCCAAATGGGTTTCGTGGTGGAGATGAATGTGAGTCCCTGTCACATGGACTGAGTGGTTTAAGCACTGAAACAAGCAGCTGTGCCTCCTCGAAAGGTCATTAGAAGTATTTTCTGTATTGAGCTATTTTTCAAATGATATGTCAGACCTAATATAATTTAATTTAATCTAATATAATTTCTGTCTCTTCAATTTTACCTTCAATTATTGCCCTTCCACCCTACGATCGTCTGTCCCATAGTGAGTTGTGATGCTGTGAAAACTGAGTTGCTGTCTCAAGAAAACGAGACTTCCTCTGGAACACAGAAGTCTCAGACTACAAAAACCGAGGACACCGAGGTGTGTTATTTATTATTTCTCTGTAATCGTGTACATATGCCAAGTAATTAGTATTGTGGCCCTGCATGTGCTATTTGACTTTAACTTAGGGCAAGTATTACAAGTGCATTTATTACACTCCTCATTGAAACTGAAACTCATTTATCTCTGTAGGCTTTGGGAACATATCCGATGACTGCTCCAAAGAGAGGGACCTGCTTGATAGTAAACAACTACGACTTCACTAATTCCAAGAAAGGCCTCCAGAAGCGGGAGGGGACCATGGTTGACGAAGGTAAGCTTATGATTAATTGATTTTTGGAAATCTCAAATGAAGACTGGTGCATGTTTTCCCATCCTGCTCTGTCTGTATGTGGGCATATTGCATTTATATTTATCTGTGTGACTTCCAGACTGTCTGCACAAAGTGTTTCAGTGGCTTGGCTTTGAGGTAGTGATACAGAGGGACTGTGAGAGGGAGAAGATGCTGACCTTGTTGCGGGAGCTCGGCAGAAAAGACCACAGTCAGATGGACTGCCTGGTATGCTGTGTTCTCAGCCACGGCCTGGAGGGAAGTGTGTACGGCGTGGACGGCAACACCGTCCAGCTTAAGGAGCTGATGGAACCTGTCAATGGATCAAAGTGCTCCTCTTTGGCAAACAAACCCAAGCTGTTTTTCATCCAGGCCTGCCAGGGCAACAAAGAGCAGAAGGCTGTGTACATTGAGGCAGATGGCCCCTCACACCGTATTATTTGCAGAGATGCTATTAATGCTAGAGACTCCATCCCATCTGATGCAGACTTCCTGCTGGGATTGGCCACCGTTCCTTCTTTTGTCTCTTTCAGAGAGAAGACAAATGGCACGTGGTTTATTCAGTCATTGTGCCAAAACCTCGTCAAGATGGTGCCCAGGTTAGTGAAACAAAAGATCAGATATTGTTGGATGAAGTGAAGTTTTTCAGTGGTGGAAGGCAACTGCGTACATTTACTTCAGTGCTATATTTAATTTTAAGGTACTGAGTATTAAGATAGGTATTAGTTGAGTATTTCCATTTTATGCTACTTTATACTTCTACTACACAACATTTGGGAGGGAAATATTGTACTTTTTACTTTACTTCATTAATTTGACAGCCATAGTTTCTAGTTCCTTTTTAGATTTTTACAATTAGTTTATAAAATATGATGCATTTTTATAAATTTAACCCAATAATATAATAATATACACTGATGCATAATGACATTTACTTTGATATTTTAAGTTCATTTAGTTGCTAATACTTAGTTAAATAGTTAAATAAATGTTTTCTTGTAATGTAGTATTTTTTATTGTGTTATTGATACTTTTACTCAAGTAACTGATTTGAATGCTTGTTCCACCTCTAATTTTAGTTACTGTTATGATATGTGATAGTTTGGAAATTGGAGAATAACCAATAATACACTGCTTTTGTAGTTTTTTTTAGTTCACTACCTCACAGTATCTTGTTTTTTCCCAGTGGTTGTGACCTTGTGTCGATCCTGACAAAAGTGAATGCAGATGTTAGCCAGAAGACTGATTTCTACGGTGTAAAAAAGCAGATGCCTCAACCAGCCTTCTCACTCAGGAAGAAAGTGGTCTTCCCGGTCCCCAGAGGCCCTCCTCCCAGCCTGTCACTCTGACGAGAATAATCTAATAATCTGCCACCTGTGTGATCGACTCACACATCATATGATCTCTGAGAGACAAGTGATTTTGTGATTTTGACTTCATTTTGAATCAGAATCGGAAATACATTATTGATCCCCGGGGGGGAAAACATTCACTGTTTACAATTTTTAAGTCTGCTGGGTACAACTTTTAACAATATTTTGTGCGAGCTCCATTTGCTGATGAAGATCATGAGATTGGGCTAAAAGATCAGAAAAAGCTTGTAAGTGGACCTTCAGTTGAGATGATTTTGTCTAAAAAAAATATAAAAACATATTTTTTTTTACGTGATTTTTAATGTTGAATTTCTATGAGCTAATCATGCTGACATTGACGAGCAAAATGCAATATCTGGCTCTTTTGTTTTCTAGTATTCCTAGTATTTCTAGTATTCCTAGTTCAACTACTTTATATTCTCCCAAATGTGATTATATTATTGTTGCCATTGTCATATAATGTGGCTGTATACATGTAGTTGTCAACTTCAAGTACAGACATTTTCCATCAGTGAAACAATAAATGTTTTTACGCACTGTCATTGTGAAAATATTTTGTAATTTGGACTTCTATTCATTCTGTTTCTTTATATGCATGTAACCTCACCCTTCATTACATTCACAAGTCTTCTATACAACTTATAATGTAACTTATAGCTTGTGTTTATGTACCTTAATAATTTACTATTAATGCCACTATTTGCATTGAAGTTGAAAATGTGCATCTACCAAATTGTGCCGAAAAAATTAGTTGATTAATTGAGAAGTCAATCAGCAGAAAATTAATCTCCAGCAATCAAACCAAAATGCCAAATATTTGCAGTTTCAGCCACTCAAATGTGAGGATTTCCAGCTGTTCTTTGTGTTTGTCACTGTAAATTCAATAGACCCTAATAGACATTTTAACACTGTGAAAAAGACCTGTATCTTTGGGTCCTGGACTGTTGACTGAGCAAAACAAGCTATTTGAAGGTGTCACCTCGAAATCTTAGAAATTGTGATGGGCATTTTTCAAAATTTTAACAAAACATTTAATACACAATGATTTAAAAACACAACACAAGAGTACACATAAAGACTGAAAACAAGCTCCCTCCCTCTGTCCTCCTCCACAGTGCCTACGGTATATGCATATACAAACACATACACCTTCTCATACATAGACATGTGTACATAGTATATCCACACATTTCATAAAGGATGTATGCAAAACATTTTTTTCCCCACCACTTCAGACCAAATTTCAAGTTCAAGCATTTTTCTAGTTGGCCCTTGTTCTGAATAAATGATATCCAACCATGAACGAGTGAATTTACTTTAATTTAGCACCTTAAAGCCCCGAACAGACACTTGCATATCTTCACCTGTAGGTGGCGGTAAACAGTGTAGCTCCGCACACTAGCATCATTTGACCTGCTGGTGACCCGGATGTTGATATGATGTTAAATTCGGTAATTTCCCCGGTCAGGATACAATGAAGACTTGTTAGCATGTTTTAGGCCACTTCATATTCTTCATGATAACATAAGTAGATGCAGAGAAAAATATCTCAAAGTGGTGTTTTTTTCATTTACCCAGAATAGTCTTTAATCAGCCCGCAAACAGACTGAAAATTATAAACATGTCTCAAGAGGGATTTCATCCACCAGCAGTGAAAACCACCGCCGACACGAGGTTAGTTGTTTTATTACTAATTAAAACATGTTTAACGTTTGCTAACAATTAACAATAAAATGTTGACAGTGTTTAACAGGTTGTTGTAACGCTTAAGTGTTATGATATATAAAGGTTAACTAGTTATGGTAAATTCAAGGTTGTGAAGTTTCTCAAGTACAGTTGAATATTGAACGTGAATTTCAGAGAACTGAAACCGAAAGAAAATGCTATAACTGGCTGTCTTATTGTTTTTAGCAAGAAGTGTAAACTGCAGTTTGACAGGTCTTATAGTTCTTTTTTTGTTAGCTAACTAGCTTAATGGTTGACTTGACATATTTTGCTGAGCTGGGTCTTAATGTTATTGTGTTTATCAGCCTTGTGAACTTATATTGTTAGTATTAAACCCTAGAAAGTTATCCTACAGAGGCCCCCTCTTAGCATTAGAGAAAATGTACTGTTAATTGAATGACAGCGGTAACGTCAGTGAGCTATCCTGATTAGCTTAGCTGGTTAACGTTCAGTATTTTAGGTTTGATGGACACACCTCCTTGTCTATTTGTGTCACAACGTTATAGTTAATTATCCAGTTAAATGTGCAGACTAATAGTCAAATATCTCCCATGTGTAGTTAATGTCAGATAAAGCCGAAAACGTTATCAAACGGCACAACGTTACAGCGGTTAGCTATCATATGTCATCTAGCTAACGTTACAGTTAAAGTCGTCACTCTGGCTGAGAGACTGCACCTACAGTACATATTTTATTATTTAAAAAAAACACATTTCTGCTGTTTGGTGTAGGAAACCATGATTACTACGATATCTCATACAGCGTCAGTGTTATCAGCCAATTCTCATCTCAACCCTAAAACCGCACTTCAGAGTATTTAATGTAATTTTTATTGTCTTTGCGGATAACCTGAATCGCAAGGCATCATATATGTGTATGTATAGTAAGTTCAGCCCTCAAGCATCATAGCATGAGTTGTTTTGTACTTTCCTCTCCCCTTTTCTTTCTCTAATATTTACTTGTTTTGTATCCCTTTTTGTTTCCTTTTGTACCACACAGCGACCTCACACAGACCTCAGTTAACTTCAGCTTTGTGGTGTGTGCAGGGGCATTTCTGTGGTTAGTACAGTGAGAGGCTCACATTTACAGTAATAGCCTGTATATCAGAGACACTACAGTATGTACATGTTAACTTGTTTTTTAATGCTTCTACTTCTCATGTCATCCCTGTTTTTAACATTAGAGTACTATAAATTGTGGTAAATGGCAGTGTTTGGTAAGATTGTATTGGACTTTACTATATTAAAAGATGTTACATGAAGATGGTATTTTCAAATTCATTAATGGGTTTGTTTTATTAATGGGTCTTTTTTCTGGTCACTTAGTGTATATTGACAATGAACTAGGACTTTTCTTGGGTATTGCTATAGTTTCATTAGCTGGTAATGTCACAGGTGATCAGTGACTTTGATGCTGTATTTGTCAGTGAGCCTTTATAGGAAGGTACTTAATAAAGCATCACTATCTTTGGATTTATCAATAAGGATCTATAAACACACTTTTGGTGGTTCATATGTTTATATGCTAGTAAGCTGCCAATATCAAAAATGAATTATGAATTATTTCGCGTCTAAATATTCTTAACAATACAAGTGTTGACATACCAGTTTTACTCTGCAGTCTTGTTTCCCTGCTGTGAATTGGTTCTACTGTTTGCATTCATTATTTCTGGTCTGTAAGCTGTCCTGTTTTGCAGCTCAGATGTATACTACAGCCATCGAATGGCCACAGCCCAGTTAACTGTGGCCCTGGTTAACTGTTTGTGTTTGCTTGTTTAATACACGCAGCTTGAATGCACATGATTTGCAGAGGACCAACCCCGGGAAGACGCCTATACAAATCCTGCATGAATATGGCACCAAAAGTGGCAACCTTCCTGTGTATGTGATGGAGAAGGCTGAAGGAGAGGCTCACCAGCCCAGCTTTGTCTTCAGCGTGAAAATCGAAGATGTTAGCTGCACAGGTAAGTTTACAGTCCCACCCCTGCTGTGTTGATGGCCGCCTGTCACTGGACGAAGCCTTTTATTTTAGTTGAAAATTATACACTGATAATTCAGAAAGAGCACTCCAGCCTGCAACGTATAATTTGTCACTTCTGCTTTGATGTCAGTTGTGTCTGTTGCTGCAGTATACTCTTAAATATATCCTCTATATGCCTGTTTTTAACCAAGGTTTCTGACTTCAGAGATAGAACAGTGCATGTCCAGAGAAGAGGATGAGGAGCATTTGCAAAGCTGTCAGTGTTGAGGTGATGAGAAATAATCCAGACTCTACATTTGACATTTTTAAACATCTTTCAAATTTTTCCCCATATTTTTATTCCTCCATGCCAACGACAGGGAATTTCTTCAAATTTGGCACAAATGTTCACTTAGACTCAAGTATGAACTGATTAGAATTTGGGGGTCAAAGGTCAAGGTCACTGTGACCTCACGAAACACACATGTTTCTCACCATAAGTGAAGAATTGATGAGCATATTTCACAGTTGGTCGGACACTGAATTGGTGACACTTTTGACTCAAAGGTCACTGTAATTCAAAATGACCTTAACAAACACATTTTTGGCCATAACCCAAGAATTGATGGGGCCATTATGACAAAATTTCTCACAGTTGTTTAATGGGATGACATTTTTTACCCGACAGGTCAAAGGTCAACTTCACTGTGACATCATAAGGTCCTTTTTTGGCCATTATTCAACACCATAACTCAGGAACAGGAAGGCAGATCATTACCATATTTCACAATTGGTCGGACACTGAATAGGTGACACTTTTGACTCAAAGGTCAAAGGTCATTGTGACTTCAAAATAGGTTTTTAGCCATAATTTAAGAATGAATTGGGGGATTCCAGATTTCACCCACATGTTAACTGGGAGGACACAATGAGTAAACAAAAACTAGCACAGTACGGGCTTTCCTCCATCTTGTCCATTCTGCCTTTCACTTCCTGCCTCATTCTAAATTTCGAGCGTCATCAGAATCGTGTGACTGCAAACAAAGTACTGGAGTGCACCTAGCTAATCGTGATCGTGAGTGAGTTTCACCTACAGCTCATAGAGAGGCTTCTAAGTTATTCTTTTAACCAAGGTATCTCACGTCAAGGATAGAACAGTGCAGCTCTCTACATTTGGCATCTTTCCGACAGATTTTAAAACAGAAATTTAAATTTGTCTTACAGGCATATTTCTTTGTTAGCCATTATGGTTGGCTAACAAAGTGATTTGAGGTTATGGTGCTTTTTTCATGTGACTGTGAAATAATTTTGTAATGTATTACATATTGTAATATTAATATAATATATTGCATTTTGTTTCAGGTCAAGGTCCTAGTAAAAAGGCTGCTAAACACCAGGCTGCAGAGGCTGCTCTGAATATTCTGCAGATAGACGCTGGAACAGTGTGAGTAGAGCTGAAATTATTATTGAAATACAACTAATTGGTAACAATTATAATAACTGCTTTGATGTAATTCCCAACAGGAACGTTCCTGTGAAGTCTGAGAGTAACGGTGTTGTAGCAGAAACAAACAACCATCCCAACTCAGTGGGGAAACTGCAGGTGTGTAAGTCACGGCTGTGCTGTTTTTGTTTTTTCTGTGTGTGTGTGTGCGCGCGCAGATGTCTGTGTTTTAAGTATTCTGAAATAAAATACTCAGTTTTTGTCTTATTATTTCCTCTTATTTGTCCTTTCATTTCAGGAGTTAGCATTGCAGAGGGGATGGCGTCTTCCTGAATACACAGTGTTAATGGAGGCTGGTCCGCCACACAAGAGAGAATTCACTGTGACTTGTCGAATGGAGTCCCTGTCAGAGAAGGGTATGGGAGGTTTTTCTTTTGAAGACATTTGTGTAAAATCTTTTAAAGTGACTGCAATTTTGTGTTATTCATGCTGTTCTTGATCTCTGTCTTGTGTTTTGACAGCTGTAGGAAATTCAAAAAAGGCAGCAAAAAAGTCAGCTGCTGAGAAAATGGTGGCAAAGCTTCAAAGTCTGTCAGGCTGTTCTGAAATCACATGGGTACGTCAAATACTTTTCGCCTTTGCAAAGTGACCACTGGAGGCAGTTGCAACATTTCTGAGTTAAAAGTCTTTAAATTGTGTCAAGTTTTGTGTGTTACATTCAATTTTACATTTTTCAGACTCCTAAACCAAGTGTCCGATTTGAGAACTTAAGGAACTCGTCAGCGGAGAAGATATCTTTACTGAGAAGAAACCCGCTGAGTATTCCCAACACAGATTACATTCAGATGATGTTGGAGCTGTCCAAGGAGCAGGGCTTTGAGGTCATATACTTCGACATTGGTAAAAAAAAACATACTACATTAGTGTTGCTCGGTTGCTAAGATACAGGGCGCTTTCCATTCACTAATGTGGCTTCTCACTTTCCTCACTTGCTTTAGTTGAAAAGGAAATCGCCTGATGACTGCAGCTCCAATAGTGATTATAGATCTATTACGGTGTGAAAGAAAAAATTGAACAAACAAACAATTGAAATTAGTTTATTAGAAAACATAAAAACAGACATGATGAAGTATTAAAATCATCTATAGTATAGTAAATAGTATAGTATTTATAATTTGTTTTTAAAAGGCTGCAGGTACACAGCGGCTGTGGGAGAACAAATGGTAACGCTGGATTACATACATGTGTTTGCTGTGAATCCCTCCTGCGTAGGTAGGCAATTTGAATCCAGCGCGAAAATGGCGGACCCCGCCACTAACAATGAAAACGACTATACAGAGAGAGATAGATAGAATAAAAATATATTTAATGAGTATTGCAGAAATGTTGCTGAACATACAGTGCATCCGGAAAGTATTCACGGCGCTTCACTTTTTCCACATTTTGTTATGTTACACCCTTATTCCAAAATGGATTAAATTAATTTTTTTCCTCAAAATTCTACACACAACACCCCATAATGACAATGTGAAAAAAGTTTTTTTGAAATTTTTGCAAATTTATTAAAAATAAAAAACTAAGAAATCACATGTACATAAGTATTCACAGCCTTTGCCATGAAGCTCAAAATTGAGCTCAGGTGCATCCTGTTTCCACTGATCATCCTTGAGATGTTTCTGCAGCTTAATTGGAGTCCACCTGTGGTAAATTCAGTTGATTGGACATGATTTGGAAAGGCACACACCTGTCTATATAAGGTCCCACAGTTGACAGTGCATGTCAGAGCACAAACCAAGCATGAAGTCAAAGGAATTGTCTGTAGACCTCCGAGACAGGATTGTCTCGAGGCACAAATCTGGGGAAGGTTACAGAAAAATTTCTGCTGCTTTGAAGGTCCCAATGAGCACAGTGGCCTCCATCATCCGTAAGTGGAAGAAGTTCGGAACCACCAGGACTCTTCCTAGAGCTGGCCGGCCATCTAAACTGAGTAATCGGGGGAGAAGGGCCTTAGTCAGGGAGGTGACCAAGAACCCGATGGTCACTCTGTCAGAGCTCCAGAGTTCCTCTGTGGAGAGAGGAGAACCTTCCAGAAGGACAACCATCTCTGCAGCAATCCACCAATCAGGCCTGTATGGTAGAGTGGCCAGACGGAAGCCACTCCTTAGTAAAAGGCACATAGCAGCCCGCCGCGAGTTTGCCAAAAGGCACCTGAAGGACTCTCAGACCATGAGAAACAAAATTCTCTGGTCTGATGAGACAAAGATTGAACTCTTTGGTGTGAATGCCAGGCGTCACGTTTGGAGGAAACCAGGCACCGCTCATCACCAGGCCAATACCATCCCTACAGTGAAGCATGGTGGTGGCAGCATCATGCTGTGGGGATGTTTTTCAGCGGCAGGAACTGGGAGACTAGTCAGGATAGAGGGAAAGATGAATGCAGCAAAGTACAGAGACATCCTGGATGAAAACCTGCTCCAGAGCGCTCTTGACCTCAGACTGGGGCGACGGTTTATCTTTCAGCAGGACAACGACCCTAAGCACACAGCCAAGATATCAAAGGAGTGGCTTCAGGACAACTCTGTGAATGTCCTTGAGTGGCCCAGCCAGAGCCCAGACTTGAATCCGATTGAACATCTCTGGAGAGATCTGAAAATGGCTGTGCACCGACGCTTCCCATCCAACCTGATGGAGCTTGAGAGGTGCTGCAAAGAGGAATGGGTGAAACTGCCCAAAGATAGGTGTGCCAAGCTTGTGGCATCATATTCAAAAAGACTTGAGGCTGTAATTGCTGCCAAAGGTGCATCAACAAAGTATTGAGCAAAGGCTGTGAATACTTATGTACATGTGATTTCTCAGGTTTTTTTATTTTTAATAAATTTGCAAAAATCTCAAACTTTTTTTACGTTGTCATTATGGGGTGTTGTGTGTAGAATTTTGAGGAAAAAAATGAATTTAATCCATTTTGGTATAAGGCTGCAACATAACAAAATGTGGAAAAAGTGAAGTGCTGTGAATACTTTCCGGATGCACTGTAAATAGTATAAAAACTGGGTTTGAATTAGCTGAATGGAAAGCACCCAAAGACTTGCATTATTCATTTTAGCTGCTCCTGTCATGTTGTGAAGTGTGCGCCTGTATTTTGCAGATGAGTTGACGGTGAACGGCCAGTACCAGTGCCTGGCAGAGCTGTCCACCTCCCCGGTCACCGTGTGCCACGGCACGGGCATTTCCTGTAGCAACGCGCACAACGACGCAGCACACAGCGCCCTCCAGTACATCAAGATCATGGCCACCATCAAGTAAAACCACCATAGGCAACATCTGCTTCACCTTTACTGTCACTCATATAAGCTGATGTCCAGTCACGATGAGGCTGTAGATTGTTCTTCCCACTAGTCTTCCTGGACGATATGAGGTGAAGGTATATTTTTATAATTATGTATATCACAAAGTAGCTCACGCTCCACAATATTTCAAGGTACACTGACTTGAATCAGGCAACTTTAGTGTATTTGTGAGGAGACAAATTCTCATATTAAGGATCAAATCTAAATGACATTTTGTCTCCAGGTTGTATTATTGTTGTCATGTTTTACTTGAAATGTCTATCATACATGTATTTAATCAAATGTACATGTGTAAATGAAGTAGTAACAGTGAATTATATGACCTTTTTTACATGCATTGTTTGAGTATTATTTGTCCACAATTTTGTCGGTGTGGTGGAAATTCTTTGCCTCTTTTTTTTTTTTTAGTGGGGATATTTTTAGGTTCCAGCTGACTTAATTTAATTTTTTAATCCACATAGTTTTCCCCCTGCAGCAGTATGTTGTTGACAGCCAATAGAAGATCTTAAACTTTTAATTTACTTCAGAGGTACTTGCCTTTCTTTTAAACTTTAATGAACAGAAGTCACCTGAAAGTGAATTGAAAAAGAGCGATTATTTTGTCTATTTATTATTTTCCTACTTCCACTCCTTGATCTGTCAGTGTGCAATCTACAGTACAACCCCTGCCGCCTCTATCTGGTTGACTCTCAAAATAGAACACATTGCTTTATATTCCCATTCTGCTGGACTGTTGCCATTTCTTTTGCTGTGTGCCTCATAATACCAATGTGATATATTTAATAAACGTACTGACTGGTGTCCTCTGCTGTACGAACTGAACCCTGGTGGAGAGCCGCAACAACATGTGTATGAATCCAGAAAATAAACCCACACACTAAATGTTAATGAGTGTTTGTTTCTGTTAATGCTCATACAACAGCCGGTGCTGAGAGAACAGATTGCTGCGGTGCCTCCAGGAGCTGTTGCAGCGTTATTGAATGAAACATCTCTCAGGGCCACTGACCGCTTGACAGCCATCAATTTATGAGGCTGCACATCCTGCTGTTATTAGTACAAAGGCAATTACATCAGCGCCTGTGCACTGGTTCATTCACTGATTGATTTGTGTGGTTTAGTAGCACAGAGACAAGCAAGCACGTTGATCGTACAAAAGGATGTTAAATTATCTTCAAAGAATATCTGTAATTCATTGATTTTAATTATTTCTAGAGCCAAATACTTGGTTTTGTGATTTGGGAAAGGTTTTTCCAATCAAGTCTCAATTTAGGACTGAAGAATTTAAGGGAAATGTCTAATTGAGATTTTTGTGACCAATATTGTGATTGCGATTTTACATCAGGATAATTTTCTATAAATTAACTACACGCCTGTATTTATGGTATAATCATACATTTTTCCTTCTACTCATAGAATCGGATAAAATGATGCAGATAATTGTTGTTGAAGTCCGTTTTTCAGATTCAAGTCAGATTCCTATTTAGCCCACTTTTATTATATTACGTTAGTGGTGTACTTGACATCAATCAGAATGTAACACCATTTTTGAATAACAGCTGCTTGAATAATTAACGGACAGCCCTATTTACAATGACATCTCATGTGGACAACACTAACTAATGGCTTTGTCTGTTACATATAAACCACACACTCCTCAGCTGAGTTTTACAGTTTTATTAGAACAAGCACTATGTAGCAGCAGTGTACAGTGTTCATGGAAAGATATGTACTTTTGTTAAAATTGCACTTTAGAAGGTACCCATTAGGGAATAGATTTGAAAGAAACTGAGCTGACACAGTGCTTCGTGATACATGTCAGTCCAAAACAAAAACACATGAGAGACGTCCAATTGTGAAAACAAAACCTTTTTCTTTTTTTTTTTTTATAAGGCATCTGCAACATTCATTGGCAGGCTAAGTCGTCTAGACATGCAGGTAGAACGATGGATGACGAAAGCATGAGGAGGTCTTCATGATTTTTTTTTTTCACTACAGTCTTGACTCTATGATACCAAACACTACGCAAAGCATTGCTCCTCCCTCCACACACACAAAATAAATCACCGATGTAGGAGGAAAAAAAGGAATCAGCTTTTGCAGTAGTGACCCATCTTCTAAATGTGCTGTATTTACAGTGATCACCAGAAACGTATTGGTTACATGTTGGAGTAGCAGAGCAGTGCAGAACATCTTTTAACACTGCAAGCTTTTTACAGTCAAATAAACCTTTTTTTTTTTTTTAAATCTCATCTAATGTCAAAGACATCGCCCTTAAAAACTTAAGCCAAGACATGTTGTCTGCAGCTAAATCCTAAACGCTGTCTGTCAGTATAATTTATCATCTGTAGGCAGGTGGAGACTGGAGAATGTGTGGACTGGTTCATGGCATACCTTCTTGGCAGGGGGATTCTTATCAGTAGTGTGTTTGTGAGGCATTAATAAATGCATTAAGGCACAGCAAGTGAAACTGATGCTGACGAGTTGTAGCATTGAGTTTGTGATCGGGGATAAAATTAAAAGCACATACGTACAGTTAAAAAAGAACAAAAAAAAAAGGATATGGATGCAAAGCAGTACTACCTTTTTGGTTTGTAATCTACAGTACCATATGAACAGTGCACACAGGATGGATTTGCATCACATAGTTTTCATTCTACATATTTATATTAACTCTTTTTCTCTCCTTTGGTGTCCTCACCCTGCAGTCCTGAACGAGAAGAACTTGAATGTGTTCGTACACGAGGACAATGTGTGACTACTTGTGTGTTATATTTTCTTACTCTGTAACACAAAAGGGGGTGGGGGGTGGGGGGACACTAGTTGAAACATTAAAGCTAATCTGCTTTGCAATAAATACACAAACTGCAAATAAGTAACTGGAGCTTTGCAGAAGCCCAGATCATAGCAGTAAAGTCTCCGGGGAATCAGACACATTAAAAAATCAGCTTTGATTCTTGTTTCTGTGCAAACGTGTTTGGCTTCAACATCTAAAACGTTTAAGGAAAAAATGAGTAGATTCTGTTATTATTATTGTTGACCTGAAACTGCATTTTCATGGGACAACCTATAGGTGGCTCTGGTGTTTCATAATGGACAAACTATATATGAGTCATGGGGTGCTGACATAATTAACTGATTAATTAATGAATAAAAAGAAAATGTATTCCTGTGTTGATGATTGATTAATAATGCAGGTCATTTATGAAGAAAGAAGACCAAACAGTTGCTGGTTAATAGTTTCACAAATGTGAAAAGTTACTACTTTTCTTTGATTCATATAATTTTAAATTAACATTTTTTGTTGTTACGTCAGAAGGATGTTTTTTCAAGACAGTGCTTTTGTCCAAAAAATAATAATAATTTGTCATTACTTTTGAGAGAAACTGAATAATTTAATGTTAATTTAAATGCTAATTAAATCGTTTTTGATCACACTGGAGCTCTAGACTTGTGCAGCTGGATGTAGGCGAGTGTTTAGCCTCGTACTGGAAATATGTGACTGTTTTCCTCATGTTTCACTGTCAAGTCTATTTATAAAAGAGGGCTTTACAGCCTACTACATCTTCTTTTCTTAGACCTTTGGTTCAGATAAGTGTATGAGTGTATAAGATAATGTTTGAGAGTCCATTTGTTCACTGAAGAGAGTCTTCTGCACCACATTCAGAGAGGGGGGCAGACTGACTGTATGCCCACTATATATGGAGGGAGTTATGTGTGTATTTATGTAACCATGTGATTCAGAGGAGTTGGTTTCATGTTTAAAATTAGATAGTGGAGCAGGGGAGGTCTGGTGAGGTGGTGAGGTGGAGGTTGTCCACTGTGATTCTGATTCTGATTCTGATCTGACTCGACAGATCTGTGTTGACGGTTTAAAAAAAGAAAACATCTGTAAAGGGTTGTAGGTGTGTCCTGCATCACATGTCCAAAACACCAGAAAGAATTTACATTTTTAATCCTGATTCTCCTTCCACCACATGATCGGCTTTGAGAGCCGCCATTTGAAAATATTCATTAAAAATTGCATCTATGGACGCCGCACTTCCTCTACTGCAGTCCAAATTATTTTTAAATGAGTAGTTTCCCCAGATGGAGTACTGCTATCACACAGATTCAACAGTATTAAAAAGGCGAAAATAAATCAAATCTGCCAATTCACATAATGCTATTTCACTCCAGTCCAAGATATTTTATAAAAATACCTCTTTTTTTCTACAATAATTGATGATATAGTAAATACGGCTTTATGCCAGTGAAAGCTGCTCTCTAAACATGCACGGTATTGTAGGTAATCAAAAGGTCTACTTCATAGACTAGTCTAACCCAAACTGCTGTCAGAAATCAAATGGCTTCAACTAAAAAGCGCTAAATCGTGTGACTTGTTTGGGTGTCTTTTTAAGGCAAGGACATACTCAGAAGTCAGAGGAGCTGAGGAAAGATCTACATAGGAGTGGTACGATTGTTGCCCTGACAACCCAGCTTCCACAAGCACAATGAAGGTGATCCTACGGGATGTTTCCATGGATGGATGACCATGTGGCAGTGCCACAGAAACCTGGACAGGGTTGCTGGGCATCAGGCCATCCCTCAGCTCTGCGGTCCATGCACACGGACGTTTTATCATTAACATGTTTCTCTTAACACCTTATTGTGCATAGGTAACGGCCTTCCTGTCTGACATGACGATACGATGGACGTGGCAGTCCATGTGCTACCACAGGTTCACTGTAGATTCCATATTGATGAAGCCGGGGTTTTTGCGGAGCTCCCAGTACGTGTTGTTGGAGACCCACCGCTCCCTGTGGTGGGCGTCGACCACTTTCCTGGAAGAAAGGACGGAGAAGTAACAGTTGTGACTGATAAATCGGGTGGATATTATCTAGACTGGTAAACACGCCTGGAGTCAGATGTATAAACGATGCATCTGCTAAAATAAATAAATAAAATGCATTTTCTACAGATAAACTGGTATTTAAAAAAACATTGCGAGCATTGAGGATTTGCTCAGCACATGCTTACTGTGTGTGAGCGATCAGGGGGTGATATGATGAGGTTAATTTAGTGTGATCACTTTTATCTGTCTTTTTAATTTACACTGGAGGGAAAATTTTATTTGCCTGGTTATGCTTTTTTCATTTTATCCTTTATTGTGATTGATGCAGCAACTGTTGCACTGTGTCCTTACACTAAACACCAGGTGCTGTTGTCAGCCAGTATGCGCACAAGTCACCATGTGATTTGACATTGTGATCCAACGCCAATTCAAATGTTATCCCAACTATTTTGTCATCTGGACACATTTGGAAAAACCCGAACCATGAGAACACACAGCTTTATAAATCAGATAAACATAATGTGCATATATATATTTCTGTAGATTTTCTTTACAGGTTTATACTGGTCACTGGTCTCTGTGCTTACTTGAAGAAGCGTGGCTCCTGTTTGACGTCGTTCTCCTCTTTCCACTTCCTCCTGGTTCTCTGCAGGTCCTCAATACGCTGCTTCTCTGAGGAGGCCATCTCCAAGTTTCCCTCCTCCAGATGCCTGTGTGACCCAAACATCACTTTTCAGTTAACACATACAGGAAATCAGATGGTCATGCAAACACAGCAACAACATGTGCTCAAATATTCCCTCAGTCTGCCCTCATCAGACAAACACACACTCTTGTTTGTGGGGAATCAGTTGTATTTTTTCACATTGGATGGCAGCAGCATACTTGCTAGCTGAGGATCTGTTGCCGTACCTTTGATCGGGCCTGAAACGGGCATCTGTCCGGGGCAGAACATCTTTCAACTCGGGGCAAAGCTCATTCAGTTCAATGGCGAACCTGGTGAAGCCATAGTACAGCTCATAGTCTGTGGGCATGGAGCCTGACAAGGAGGGGAAACAACATGAAATCTCAAAATCAATTCATCAACATTGTTAACTTTCCCGCCATAAATAGTCTACTGAAATGTGCCAGGGAGCAAAATATATTGTCAAAAATGTCCTCTATTTTACATTGAGAACCATCCCCAAAGTCCCTTGAACCAGAGCCTACCTGGCCTCCAGATGCATTTGGCAGAAGGTGGGACACCGCAGTAAAGGCCCTCGTGCCATTTTCCAAAAAGCCTGTGGATCACTTTCCCTTCTTGATCCATCACAAATCCTTGAACCTCATTCACATTAGAACTCCAGTAGTTTCCCTGAAAAACAAATACCATGTTGTTGTTTACCACATTTAAGATGCAATTATAGTTAGGAGGCAAATTTCACATTAAAACCTTGTAATCATAGCAAGGCAGCGATGGCAGTGCATTTAAAAACACATGTAAACACTGTTGTTACCTTAACGAAGGTGAGTTTGCAGAGGCAGGCGCTGCTCTTTGTGTTTCTGATGGTGATCTCCCCGTAGTGTTCGATCCACCGTCGTCCACTGAGGATGTTGTGTACACAGGTGGTGACTTTGTTCCATTCATAGTGATCTCCAAACCTAGAAATACACAATAACAGCTGATCGGCTCGATGTGCTGCTGAGCCCAGATGATAAAAGCGAGTGATGAATGTACAACTATATTCTTTTTCTGTCAACTACGAGTGTGACTGAGCAGCAAATTCAAAAGCCCAAGATTTTCAGAATTCATGTCTAAATGATTATGTGTGGTAAAAATAGCGCTGCACTCCTCCCCAAACCTCCATCTCACCTCATCTGGCCCACATGAGCACATAGACGGGTTACACATGACTTCACAGGCAAGACCTTGGTGTCTTTATACAGGACATAATGACAGTATACGCAAGAATGTATGTGTATACACAAGTAAATATATTTATGTGTGGGATACTGAAAATCTGCTTCTCACACCACGTTCATGTCACATGGGATAGATAGTAATGGAAATAAGAAAGATTCCCATGTTTGAGAGATACACGGAGCTTTCATGTCACTGGACAAGTCAAGTGTAAGGGTTGAAACTACTGTGCATTGACAATATAACACTACATCCATTAAATTATCTTGAACAATGGACGTGAAGCCTGCATGTTTGGGATTTATATTGCAGCTTTCAGAAAAATCTGTTTCCCAGTGGTAGTTATGACTTGCATATTGACAATTACGATATCTCTGATATGACCTGAACGCAGCATCAGTACCACTTGCCAGCTGAGATAATTTAATGCCTTGATTGTTGGGATGAAATCTGTGGCTTTAGGTTTAATCACTACACAAAGCAGCTGGAGCAAAGTTACCTGGGAAGCATGAGATTCACGGTCCCGATTGGTAAAATCTCCATTGATTTTCCCCAGAACTTGTTTTTCCATCTCACATCTGAAAAGCAAATTAGTGAAAAACAAAAACAGAAATCAAAAACAATGCACCGACCACTCAAATATTTGCATTTCTTCTGAAAAGATAAGATAAATAAAAACCTATTTCTTAACAGTAAAATTTCAGCTGGCTACACGAGACTGGCAGGCTCATCTGCCCCCCCTGAGGAAATCCCCTCACTAATTAGGTATGTAACCTACCTTGCCAGAAGGTGAAGTTCTTAGATTCACAGTGGCAGGCGGAGATGGGAGGGTGGTGGCTCACCTTTGAGACGAGATCAGATAAAAACAGTTGGACAGCTGTTGTTGTTGAGATTAAACATCATATACATCTCTGTCAGACACATGATGACGAGCACATATTGTGACTTCATTGTTACAGCTCCTGAAATGTGAAGATTTTCTTATTTTTTCTCTGTCTGTCTGATAGTAGACAGAACAATTTGGGACTTTTATCCACCAATTAAAATAACAATTACTAGTCAAGAAAGTAATCAGCAGACTAATCAACAATATAAAGAATCATTATTTACAGCCCAAGTTTGCTGTATACTAAAGTTAGCAACACCCTTGCACCCTCAAGTTCAGTTAAATGTAAGCAAACAAGCATACAAATTTAATGCAAATTAGAGTGTGTGCGTCATGATTTGTGTGGGTAAATCCAAGTGATGGAGCTCCTGCCGCAGTAGATAAATGCACTGGTTTGTATGTGAGTAGTCACTTAGTCTAACCAAATACAATACTGCAGTTATTCCTGCATAAAACAAAACAAATATTTATAAATAATAACAAGGTCAAGAGTGAACGGTGAGGATCAACTTTTAAGCCGACATTGACTATAAGTCCTTAAAGTGGTTAGACATTTTTTTTTTAATCAAATATATATATTTTGAGGTCACAATGACCTTTGACTTTTGAGTCAAAAGTGTCACCAATTCATTGTCCGACCAACAGTGAAATATGGTCGTCAATTCTTGAGTTACGGCCAAAAACGTGTCTTGTGAGGTCACAATGACCTTTCAGTTCATCCTTGAGTCCAAGTGGACATTTGTGCCAAATTTGAAGAAATTCCCTGAAGACGTTCCTGAGGCGTTCAATCGTCTTTGGTTGAACTGGTAGACTTCGAGGGATTACAAGTAGTAGATTGATTTGTTCCATGCGTTCACAAGCCAAAAAGATCGAGAACCACTGTTTTATTCCACCAATATGGTCCAGTTCAACAAAAAAGCTGCAGAGGAACTTAAATTATTTCAGATACCAAGGAAATGGCTTTATATCCAAGACGATACTTGTGTTTAAAATGCATTAAATAAGTCTTTCATCGAACAAAACTGACCTGCTCCGAGAAAAAACAGAAGCCCTTGTCTTCCCGAATACATTCATATGTCTCTCCGAGTAGCGGGTTGAATGGCTTACTTCCTGCTCTGTAGTAAGTGGATGAGTAGCCTGAGACGGCAAAAGCAGCGACGAGAACCTGTCAGAGAGTGAAGACACCACAGCCGACATAAACAAGAGGGGATTAATATTAGCAGGCTCTGTCACGAATAAGCAGAACATTAGCATGCATTGGGCACTATCTAAAGGACAGAAGACAGATAAAAATAGGAGGATCCAAGGTCAACGGCTGCATTGGAGCGTACTACCGCCTCACAGACATGCCTCTGAGTGAGACTATTTATGTTGTCTTGTGACTGGCAATGTCACCTCATATATAAACAAATACAGGTATGATAGACACAAAAATGCAGCAGGGATTTGAATCGTCTAAAAGTTAACTTGAGAGTCCTCCGTTGCAGAATTCACTCTCGAAACATCTACTGTACAAAAGCATTAAACATTAAATTGCTTTACTTATTAACAGCCATGAAGGGTCCCCTCATCCTTTAGACGCAACACCTAACCTGATGAACATCTGATTTGACAGAGCGCTTGCGACTGACGGCTTCATTACCATGCGTTCGAAGGGATCCTCTGTCTCGGCAGCCTTGTCCAGCAGCTCGCTGTACTCCAGCTCCTCACACATGCGCTGCAGGGTGTTGAGGGGCTCGTTGAGCTCCACAGGCATGGACACTTTGGACAGATCCTTGCCGATGTTGTTTCTCAGGATGTTCCAGAGGTTGATGTTGCTGGTGTCGGGACATGGCGCCGACAGGCAGCTGCGCCGCCCGTTACGGAAGGCACTGCCAGCAAAATCCCCGTTGGCCACTGGGAAGAGAAAAGCACCTCGTTAACCATCTACACAAGGTACAACATGATCTGTGGCAACCACTGCTCTTCTTAATATAATAATAATATTCTTTATTTATAGAGCACTTAAAGCAGTAAACACACCAGTTTACTAGGAAAGCTGCAATAATGAGTTGAATTACTGATTGGCAGAAAATTAACCAACAACTATTTTAATAATCGATTGTCACTTTTCAAGCAAAAATACCCCAAAATGTCTAATTTCAACTTATATATTGTGAGGTTTTTATTTCTTATGTACAGTAAACGGAATATATCAAACTGTTGATTGGATAAAACAAGACGTGAATATTTTGTAGGCCAAATCAGCTAATTGAGAAAATAATCATCAGGTTAAGCAATAAAAAAAAAACAGCCTTAAATTAGTTGCAGCCTTAAACAGTAGACATGAACTGAACCAGAATGAAACAGGTGAAGCCAGTACAAGTAATATCAGATAAGAGAAACAAGTAAAATCAGAACGAGCTCTCCGATAAAACTACGTTTTAAGAAGATTTTGATTCAGTCAGCCTCATTCCCACAGGCAGGTTGTTGCATCGCCTCGGGGCAATCACTGCAAACGCTCTGTCCCTTCCGGTTATTAGTCCGGTGGAGTAAAGTCTCTGGAACAGATGAAATACTTCTGCCCGAGGATCTTAAGCCTCAGGTGTGATGTAGTCATGCCTCTTAGTTCTGATTAGAAGCCTGGATTATTTTATAGCAGATTGGCCTTTATTGATTGGATTTGATCTTATTTTGTGAGTTTGTATAATGTATGCTGGCGTTGGCTTGGTAATATCACAACCATGTAAACTAACTAGGACACTCTATCACTTCACTTCCTTGCTGTAGGGTTCAAATACATTGAAATGACAGTGTGTCTACAGTCTAATCTGTGGTACATGATCATCAAGACTAAACATTGTTGTACTTTCTTTCATTTACTTTTTATGCCATCCTATATTTCAATCACCTTGAAATAATATCACCAATCCCAGTTCTTTTCCAAACGTTCAGACTACAGGAACCCAGAGTGTTTTCATCATCATGAGATACGTGACAAAGATGGAGGAGGGAGATCCCATCCCTCCACACATAGCACGGTTGATCTAATGAGTGGGATCCCCTCCTAATTTGTTCCCCTTCTCTAACAGGGAACTATGGATGCTTGGTGCAGGCTCACGATGGTGGAGGGTCGGACCTACTTTGTCTGGAGACGTTATCAGTCACGCTGGCGTTGTCCTCTGAAATGTTATCGCTCACATCGCTGACATATGACTCATCGTCTGAGCCCTGTGAGGGGAACAGGTACAGAGTAGAGTGAGTCAGTGCAGTAGAGTACAACACAAACTCTGATCAGAACCTCACACACACACACACACACACACATACACACACACACAGCTACTGCAGTTTGCCAGTGGCTAACAAACTGCAGCAGTCGGCGGCTAGCTGTCCCACTGCAGTGATCATAAGATGAGACACTGCAGCATTTTCATACTTTATATATAGCAAACACAATGAGGCCATTGACGCCGCCAAAGAGGAGCATATTGAAGCAACTTGCTGTGATGGCCTCTATTGCAGCCGCTGCTGGTGAAGGTTTAGCCAACAGTGTAACACAGGTCTGAGCTACAGGACGGGGGGGGGTGATGAATTTCCTTGGTGAGTAATCCTTCAACCCGGCTCAATGCATGCCGGGGGAGCTACAATGCTTAATGGCTCTTCAGAGACCACATATATTTGGAGCAGGGTGTTCACAGGCATTAAAAGGAGAGGAGGCAGAAATGATCGTTTCACGTGTCGGTACAAACTGCCTTTTTAACAAAACTGGAAGCTACAAATCAAGAGGAACAGACAGAGGAGGAGTGTTATGATTCTGAGACACAACTGAGGGATTAAGCCGCTGGGCAGATTGAAAAGGAGCCTGACTTTTGTTTGAGTTTCCGTTATACACTATCTCTGCTTTTCATGCTGCCCTCATTAATTGCTGACTAACTCCATACACAGCCATCGCAGTGACGTTTTTATCTGGCTACCCAGCAGCAGGGCTAGTTTAACCCCCTCCTTGATCCACTTCCTCTACAACCCAGCTCCTCATGGTCCAAACTGCCGTCTTTTCTGAAAGCTGTTTCTCATCTGTTGTACCTCATTCTCCGACGAGCTGGCTGACAGAAGCACTTCCTGGGCATCAAAGAACTCGGAGACAGACTCTGACATGGAGAGTCGGCTCTCATTAGAGGCCTGCTGAGTCAGAGGGATCCCCATCTGTTCCCCTGCCTGCAGGCAAACACATGCAAACACACGAGATGTTCACTGTTCCTTGCTATGATGACAGGTTGAAGAACCAAAACAGACTTGAGCAAACACGAACACCATCACAAGACAACACGGAGTTCATTTTGCAGCATGTGTATCCTTGCCAGAGGGCAAAGCTCCCAACCGTTTCTAATTAGTCATTTTTTCCATTAACCTTGATGTCAGGTTCTGCATAGAATAATGATCCTTTAAGCTCACCTACCAGGGCGTACAGGAAAGACCGTCAATACATAAGGACAGGAATCAATAATGCAATTGACAAACGCAGGAGGCAAACACTACAACTACCTGGCCAGCCTTGGAAGCCTTGTTGTTTTATCAATGTAAGAGTCAGAAATTAGCTCTGTCAGTGACACGCTGACCACAGTGACCTACCTCATCAGGCGTGGAGATGATGTTCACACTGACAACTTGTTCAGTCAGGACAGATTCAGAGTGGATGCGGTTGAGTCGGGTTCGAAGTTCTGCGTTTTGGGACAGGGCCTAAATAATGACAAATGTGGTATTTTCCACATGAAATTATATGTTCATATCTAAACATAGTAGGTTCAACTGTTGATTGCTTAATTTGAAAGGCAGGTTTGTGCTACTTTTCACGAATTTGACGAATTGGCTCCTTCACTGCACCTGGAGAGCATTCACTATGATAGAACTGGCTCTGCGGAAAAACAAGATTTGGGGGCCATTTGTACTGCATGTTGTCTGGACATAGATATCTAAATCCCAATAAGGACTGTGGAAGTACTTTTTTTATGTTTGATTGTGACAAATATGTTATTAATTTGCTCGTTGATTTTTTTTGTTGTTTTTCTTTTTGTTGGGCAGGAGTGGAGGGAAGTATTTGATGCACTGGACTGACACTTTGAAAGTCTTTAAATAATATTGTAAACAAAAAGTGGATTGGTTTGGGTCTTTTTCAGGGCTTATCTTAATACTCTCACATTGTTAGTTGCTGTCATTCCTCCTCTCCATACTGGCAGTGAAGAGATCCCTCACTAAAGAAATGACACTGTAAAAGACGGGGGTCAAAAGCTACAGTCCTCATTCTGTGAGTGGAAGTATCAGAAGTCTGAGTTAACAAAATGAGCAGAATGCATCAAGTGAGAATCTTCCAAGGTTATGGTCATTCTAATATGAAATTCCCTCTTTGTGATCCCATGGACAGTGTTTTCTTGGTGTGCCGAGTGCCAGGATGAAGATACCACTCCTTTGACTCACTCAAACTTCAGACCGGGGATTTTGTCGCCAACTTTTAGAGGGTATCTCCTCAGGGCCAGCTTGGAGGAATGATTACAACAAACAATAACTCTGTCAACATGCATACAGGCATCATTTGTGTACTGTAATAAGATAGACTTGAAAACATCTGAAGCTATTCTTTAGCATTAACTGATTTTTTGGTCACTTTGGGGGATAGCAGAAACAAGCTGAAATATGTTAGTAAACTTGTTAGCAAACAGTTGCCTATTTACACACCCAGCAGATGGGGAGCAACATTTATTTAGCATTAGTCGTGTTTCTGGCCACCTGACGAAGTCCAATATTCAGGCTCCTGTAAGCTCTGTTTTTGGTCTCAACCAACTCCTGAAGGAAATATCTGGCTCTTAAGTTGCTAAAAAGCTTCAATGTTCATCAGCTAGCTGTTACAGTAACTTCATCTGTTGTTTGGCGCTGGGCAGGTAGCATACAGTGGGTTCATCTGAGCCTTTTGTTTTCTTAAAACAGCTGCCTGCTGCTGACAAAAAAAAACCCCAACCAAAACCAAAACAACAAGCTGAAAGACACTAAAACGCTCTGCAGAGCTGATGGGAACTGCAGGTTCATCACTATGAACGACCCCTTTCACATGCAAGTAGTCATGTGATCCATTTTCAATATAAAAATATTGATTATAGCCACTTTAAGTAAAGGTGAAAAACAATATAAAATATCAAAAGCACAAAATTAAGAGAATTTGTTTTACAAAACAGTCAGCAATTCCCTGCAGAGATGAAAAAAGTTGACATCAGCAGCTGCAGCGATAACAACCATGACTCCTAACTATCAACTTCCCACAGTGCTTTGCCATAAAAACCTGACCTCCAGCCTACGACAACATTGTCACACAAGCATCCAATTAGTAACAAAGCGGAGATAAAGTAGCAGAAGCATTTCGCCGAAATGATGTCAACTGTTAGCAGAGGAACAGTCCATTTAAATGACTGGGGTAGAGAGACAGCCCTGAGGAGTGGAGTTAATGAACTGCACAGCTCATTTCTCTCTCTCTCTCCAATTAATATGGGAAAAGATGACTGGAGTTTCACCACTCACTTGCCTATGCTCTCATCTCCGCACATCATCTTTTTTACTGTGACTGCTTGGAACAAACTGCAGCTTGTGTGTTTCATCTCACAGCCCGTCATCATGAGCATATTTTACAACATGACAACTACAAAATAGGTTTGAGTTGAAAGACACCAAAGGCGCGTCGCTCAAATTACTGCAGTAATTTCCCCGGTAATGTCCTCATCACTCCCTGTAATTATATGTTAAAACAGCATCATACTTAGCAGCATTACGAATGTGAAGTAGCCAAATATGTCTAACAGATTAACTAACCCTAACTAACAGTAGAAAGAAAGAGGCATCATGGGTATTGGTTGAAGACGGCTCATTACCTGTGACAGAGACTTCCTGAGAGAGTTGATCTGGGCGGACTGGTCTGACTGCTCCTGGTCAGACAGGATCTGTTTGATCTTTTCTTTCTCTATGGCCACTGTGTTAAAGGCCGACTTCAGCAGAGTGTGGACTGCACCGAGACAAAAGGACATCAGGACAGTTTCATTATTTTATTGCTCACCTATATTCAAAACCTGTGTTTCTTGGACCATCTCCCTTATTTTTAGCAATGTCGTCTTGTTCCAAGATCTCAGCAGTTAGTTTTATAAGTGCAATGATATCATATCCAATAGAAATAATTGGCAACACTGCCGTATGAAAATAAGATCCAGGTTTGAACAAACCAGAATTATCCTCTAAGATTTACATATGAAATGAAAAAGACATGGACATGTCTCGCCTAATAACCTCTGGTGCTGCAACCATGCATGCCGCCTGCCTACCTTTCTGGGCGATGGTGCAGAATTCCTCCTGAAGTTTAATGTAGTCACTGGCACACTCTACGCTGTCTGTCAGCCGGGAGACAGGGGGCTGAAAGTCCACCAGCTCGGCACACAGGTTGGGGTTGGATGAATGGAGGCGGATGGGGGACATGCTGGCAGAAAGAGGGACCTGGAGAGAGATGACGACCACAAAGGACCACTGTCGATCAGCTGAGAGGCACAATAATAACGTGTATCTGACAGCCAGAGCTAACCGTGAAGAGCAAGAACCTCCAGTCAGGCAGAGTTAACTCAGTATAGCAGTAACGTATTACTTTCCTTGAAATTATTTTGAAAGAAAATACAAAACAACTGCATCCTCAAGATTGTTAGTCATCAAGGTCATAAGATATCAACAACTAGTACTAGTATCAAAGTCGCCTGGACGTGCTGTTTGGTCCTGGAGATGTTGAATTACATAAGACCAGCCAGTCTTTGACTTGCTACATCTAGAAATCTCTAAGGTGGACTACAGAGGAGCCTTTAGATTCAGTGATAATTCATCTATTCATGCGAGAAAAATGTCTAAAAAGGGTTGGTTAAAACAAAAGCAAACAGCAAATGAAAGCACATTCAGTCTTTTCAGTAAGCACAGATTAGTATACAGTGTGCAAAATGAGGGAAAATGAGCAAAGATGGAAAAATCATTACTCAGGTCATGACACACCACACTACTAAGTGCCAGCTGCAGCGTAGATTAAAGAACAAAAACAGATCAAGAAGACAGAAAAAGAAAAAACAACTTTGTCTCTGCTGTGTATGTGTGCTGTCACAATCTCCCCTTTAAAAAACAGTAAAGCGAGCGGTCGGAGTACACTTTCCGTACAGGAATCAAACCTGCAACTTCTCAGTTACATCAAGGAACAAACACTGCGAATCATTCGTACATCAAAACGTTACTGTATATTATATGGAAAATAAGTCTATTCAAATTAAAATCCATTATAAATATTTCCTTTTAATATATGTATCTATTGTTTCATAAATCAATGAAAAACACATGGTAAAAAACTTTTTGTCCTAATTAACTGAATGAATTGTTTTTCATTGTGACCTGAACTATAGCATTAAGGTAGACTGTATATCTGAATGAGACAAAGAAAAAGAGTCTTTCAAAAATCAAAAGACAGATACCTGAAGTTGGAATTTTGCATCTTTGCCGACACTTTTTGTTCTCCATCTTCTGTTCAAGCGCTTTTCTTTCTTTGACAATTCTACACAACTGGTCTTTGTGGCACACGTGGATCAAAATATGCAAAGTGTGGTTAATAGGACAAACACATCACAAAAGCCAACACATTGATCGCAGTGAAATGGCAAAAAAAACACCACAACATTCAAATGAGTTGCAAACAAATATTGAGGCAAATGGAATGTGCGGTGTGAAAAAAAAATTATTTCAGCCAAGATATAATCCAAAAATGTTTAAATTGAATAGATACTGATGAGTTAGAGAAGCTGGCAGGTGTTCTGTGAGCCTGAGGGTTTAGACGATGAAGATGACTGCCGAGGTTATAAAAGACTTCACCTTTCATAGACACACCTCCATCATTACCTGAGATTTACAGGCTCCTGAACACCTCCACACACACCTCTAAATGAAAATGAAAAACTAACTAAATTGTTTCCCCTGCTCTCGGTGCCTGTGCATGTGTGTGTGTGTTTCTGTATGTCCATGCACGTCTGTGTGTGTGCATCTTCATTTACCTGCATATCTGTGAAGTTGGGCGCTGACTGAGTCCTCTGCAGAATCTCCAGACTCTGCAATAACCGGCTCAGCTCAGTCAGGTTGGACTGGCACCGTGCGAGCTCTGAAAATAAAATTCACACCCACGTGCGCACAAAACACATTCAGCGTTATGTGTCATGAAATGGTCATCAATCTTCCTCTCAGGGTTCATCTTATCGTAAAAGGCCCGAGTCATGATTTAATCTACTTCTTTGTCAAATCAGATTTGTTCCCAGCATATGGAAGTAAATTGCACTTACCCTCTGCGCACTTGTCCATCTCCTCTGATTCCTGCAGCCAAGCAACCACCTTGCTCTGGCCGTTACTATAGGAGGCAGGCAGGCTGCTGTTGCTGCTGCTACTGGGGGCCACCGGCTGCCAAGGCAAGCTACTCGGCTTGGCCTGCTGTTGTGTGATACGGGAACAGACACAGAGGTTTGGTTGTTTCGTCTGAAACTTAGGAGTGATTCAACTGATCATACTTAAGTTATTCAAGTGGCACTGACATCGTGGAAGAAGGAGTGTTCTGTGGTGGCAGACAAAAAGGAACCACAGGAAAAAAGGGGAGCACATATAAAGTAACATGAATCTGATTCATGTGGAAACAATAACCAAACAAGATATATGTATGATGCTAGCAAGGTTAGGTCAGGTTTTTTTCAGACTGCAATATGGCATGTTTAAATTACAAGATGATTGATGATGAAGAAAAGAAAAGCAGGTGAAGCTAATTGTGCAAATACGTCAAGTAAGAAATATTATGAGGTCAACTTTGTGCTTTGGTCACTGTCAGTGTAGCAGGTGAGCTTTATGTGTTAGCTTTTTATAAAAACTAACATGTGCAAAACATGAAGGTCATGTTCTAGATATTGTTATTTCAAGTAAGCTCATGTTAGCTCCTTTTATCAAAAAAAGGGGGGTGGGGAGGGAAAAGTTTGAAAACCTCTGGTCTAAAAGATGCCAGAAGATGTCTTTAAATTCCTTGATTTAAAGTTCCAAAACCCAAATATATTCAAGTTGCAATAATAAAAAACAGGGAAAAAGAATGGATCGTCACATTTGAGAAACAGCTGGAAGTAGCAAATATTACTGATACTGTATGGATCGTCTGTGCCCACGACCAAGTCACTTGACCCACCTGCAACAGCTGCAGTGAATCTGTTCAGGAGCCTCTCTGATCTCTGAGGCTCTCAGGTAATGTGTAACTCTATGAATGTGCTTAGCTGGAAAATAATATGCTCTTTGACAACTTTAAAATAAATGTCAAAAAGCCGAAGCTTTCTTAAGTATCTGCAGGAGACCTTGACGGTCCTCCTTCCAAAGCCAAGTCTTTTGATGTAGCAGTTGATTCTGACTCTAGGACTGGAGTCCCTCATTTAAGCTGTTCTTCTGGGAGAGCTCATCATGCTGCAGCCAGCTGCTCTGAATCCAGATCCTACTGATCACCTCTAATGGCGCACATAAGGCACAGAGCCACAGAGCCACAGTCCCAGGAGAACCTGCTCTGGCTGCATCCTCACATTCACACTCAGTTCAGACAACAAGCGGGTTCACACTAAACTGAAAACAGTCGGGACAAACAACCCTTTTTGTTATCCTAATGATCTTTATACAATTAGCGATCCAATCGGCGTTACTGCATTGGGCAGATATCTGTCTACTCATTCACAACCATTAGTCCAGCAATTAGCCACATAATGCAGGGGACACATCAGGGCCACGGTTACAACAACAACGTGGAACTTCCAAGTTTCACACTAAATGAACATAGATTAACATCTACATTGCTTGTATGGAAGCACAACTGTTAAATTGGAGTAACTGAAAGGAAAACACCACAAAGTATAAAGTAATCAGGTGTGCGTGGTCACAACAGCACAGAGGCAGACACGATCTTAATGACGTCTTCCTGTTGTTACTATGACTTTTACTTCCTCTCTTCTGGATGATATTTTGGTCCACTATCCCGGATTCCAATAAAAACAGAACCAGGTGATCCCTCATTCCCCGTTGACAAACCCTTCCTGAGTAAGTAATTGCATTCTGCTCTGAGCACAGAGTGTCTACTTTTAAGCTCAATACAAGTATGAAAAATGTTCAGGCGCTTCCAGCCAATTTCTGTAAAGAGAATTAATCAGCAATAATTCTGATATTTTTTCAAGCAAAAATGTCAAATAGCGTCTGGTTTCTGCTTCTCAAATGTGAGGATTTGTTGCTTTTCTCTGTTTTATATCTTTGTAAATTGAATATCTGGGCTTTGGACAGCTGGTTGGACAAAACAAGACAGTTGAGGACGTCGTCATTTTTTCACCCAACTTAATTAATTTGAATTAATTGATAATGAAAATAGTCATTAGTTACGTCCCTACTTATGAGCACAATTTGTAGAGCTAACGGCGGCAGGGGGGGGGTGGGGGGGGTCTCACCTTGGCTTCACGTACAACACTCGAGGCAGGTTGGGGGGACTCAACGGCAGCTGGGGGAGGAAACGTTCGCATGGTGGGCTCCCGAGGAGATCGCACAATCTCGTTCTGTCTGTAAAGCCGATGATGACGCAACTTGGACACCCAGGCGTCAAAGATGTCTTGAGATTTGACCTAACGAGGAAGAGGACAAACAGCTTTAAACCTCCTGCTGATCAACGTTGAAATGACAATATTGACTGTTCCCGTCAGTGTTACCTTCAGGTGATAGATGTGCTCCTCAGTGTCCAGGTCGATGCGACGGGCCCTCTTCTTGATGGACATGACTGAGAGGCCAACGTCGATGCTGCCATGAAGTTTGCCTTTTTGGATCTGATGGACACATTTTTTCAGTTTACTCAAAGCACAAAGCAAGTTTACATTTGGTCAAATCACTTGTAAATGTTGTGTACACATCATTTTTATTCGTAATTATATTTACGACAGACGCTCCTAACCCTAACCCTTAGGTGGAATTGAGGTATGAACCTTAACCATCCAATCAACTATTCAAATAAAAATAATCAGCACATTTAATCCATGTAAAAGACTTGTTAGTTGCAGCCCTACAAACAAACTGGCTCGTATGAACTTGATGAGCACACATTGTTAACAAAGTGAGTACAGGTGATCCACAGTGTTCCTGATTCTTTGCTTTCTTCACAGTCGCGTGTTGCATTTCCATTTTAAAATTCTAGCTTTTTCCCGCACAGTGACATGTCGTGCTGAAACACATCGGACATGGCGATCCGTGTTGCAGATGTTTCTGCTGACTCATTGCCAAGCCAAGCTGATGTCAGGCCAGGCTGCCCTGTTTCTGCCTGTGGGTTGTAGTCAGGGTTACTTACATCAATGGGGGACTTGGAGTACTTCAGGATACCATTGTCCAGAACAAAAAAACGCTGCGGAGAGAATAAGCACAAACATAGTGTGTTGATTAAACAACAGGAAGGGAAGGCATTGAATATAGATCACATTGGACTGTTTATATTGTGGATTCAATACAATTGCAATCTCCTGTTTATTCTCTCATAATTAGCTGTAGGACTTTGGCTCTGTGTGTTCTGTGGTGTTCAAACATGCTAACGACAGGGACGGGTTTCCACCGGAGAGAAAACGGCTGTTAAGCTGAAGGTACAGACTTGAAAGGAAATATGTATGCTTGCGGAAGAGGCCCAGAGAGGGTAAAGTAAGGTGCATGAAAAGGGGAAAAGCACTTTACTAGACAGCAAACTGTTTAGCATTCTTGGAGCGGCTGTGTTTGAAAGAGTTTTTCCAGCAACAAAAGCTTTTGTGTCTCGCTTCGCCTGTGGCTCTTACCTTGTGCCAGCCTTTCAGGGGCCATTTCCGCTTCTTCAACATAAAACCCTCGTGTTTATCAGGCCTCTGGACGTTGCTCTGGCCGATTTTCAGCCCCTCAATGATTTCCCAGCTGTCTGCCTCCTGGAGAGGAATAAGAATACAGAGCAGTGTCAGAACAAATGCACTCACATCCTCTGGAATAAGAAGAAAAACAGGAGACACACTTGCTGTAATAAAAAGAAAAGATGCTTCTGTCATATCCACAGAAGAAAACAACAGGAATACACTTACTAACACTTCCACATCTTTATTCTTTTCCCCCGTGCTACACATTTACAGAAATACTGCCCAGATTCAAATTCCTCCTGCTCCCTCAGCATTTCCACCCCATTAGCTTTCTCCTGACTGTGCTCTTCCTGCTGCTTGTGGGTCTGTAAATCAAAGTGACGCCTCTGGAGTAGGGGGGCGGCGGGGTTAGGCAGGGACAGGTAAGACATCACACCGTCCTCCCACTTGGGAGGGGGGCACTAGGAATCATGGGATCATAGCAAAGTGTCTAGGAACAGGTAAGGATCATCACCATTGTACTGTACTGGTCTGACATGAGCCACTCAGCGTCGTCAGAGCTTATTTTGAATTTTGTGTGCAAGTTTGAAACTTTTCAACTCACATGCTTACTTTCCCTACCATACCTCATCTACTTCTATGTTAGCAGGGCTGCCACACCATGATCAGTTAGTCGACTATCTGGTTTTTAGGGTTCTTGGTTAACCAAATTTTTGTTTTCTTTGGTATTCATTTACTAAAAATTGATTTTGTTTTGTATTAATTTGCAATTTGTTTTCCATGGTACCAATTCTCAAAAATGTTTTTTTTTATAGTATTCATTTGTTAAAATGAGGTCGGATTTTCTATTTCATACTTGAATCAGTAGCTAACTGACTGCACGGTGTGATGTTGCGACCTTCAAGACAGCTCGCTGGGTGTGCGTTACAACACCCGACCTTGGATTGCAGGACACTTAACAAAAGGAGACAACAGCTTGTTTAATCTAATGACCAGGCGAACAGATCTGTCTGGTAATGAGGTCATGTTTCTCCGTCGCCCCTCCTTTCTGTGGCCTCGTGCAACTGGCGAAGTGGAGGAACTCAACTTCATTAGCAAAATGTACAGCACCATTCAAAACAAAAATCATATTGTAAAAGGTAGCGGTCCACTCATTATGCTCAAAGCGATTAGGTCATTATCGGTTGAACAACTCAACTGTATAATGCTGCTTGTGAGATGATGATCTGTATAAAGAACATAACACTCTCTGACAGGCAATAACAAGCAGCAGCCTGCGAGAAACCATCAGACATCAAACTTCCTGTGCGTTATCCACAGCATTATAAAACTTTCAACTGGCTCTAAATTGATAAATCAATACTACACTAAATAAAGAATGACTCGTGCTGCAAATATTGCAATTCATTGCACTTTCCTGGGGATCGTTTTAAGATCGGAACCATCAACGATATAAATCAACAAATTCCTCATGGGGAACCGTCCACACAACCTCTGGCTCCACGTAAATACCCAAGTCTATGCCAACAATCGGTTTATATGGAAATTACTGCTAGAGTCAGATAATTTGTGTTTGTTATTTGACCCTAAAAACAGGACTGAATTAAGCCAAAGTGATTTCCTGCACTCAGCTCACATTCATTGATCTCACTGCAGAATAATTTAAAGCTGAATGAGCCAGTCCCTCTTGGTGAGTTTACGCCTTTAATGAAGGATCTGTGCGGCAGGTTTACTCACTCTGGAGGCTGTCTGCTTTTTCTATGTCAAGATTTAAAAAGCTTTGTTCCATGAGCTTGTTCGTTTGATAACGGATAACCCTTTTCCATGTCTCCCTTGAAAAAGACGCATGACGCTAGACAATAAAATGACTTGTATAACCCCAATCATCACCTCAAGTCAACGTGACAGTCTACCTGTGTCAGCTTCATAGGTCAAGTCTTCCACCACCTGCAGTGACAGTCAGCACTGTAGCACAGTAGAGCTTTTAATGCTGCAATGAATCAAACTATTACACTTAAGGTCTTCCTGAGCAGGAGAAAGGACAAACACTCCTTGGGGACACCTTAGGCTAAATCAGCGCTATAAATATCAGTACACTTCTGATGACAAGTTTCTCTTACACATCTTCTTCTCCCACAGACACTGATCTACGTTTAGACTAACAGCCTGTACTGCTGAGATACTCTAGCACTAACTTTTCTACGGTGCTGCACGGTATAGACACAACACAGCCAATTTCAGTTCATTTCCTACTTTACCCATAGTGCATTCACAGACTAGTGCAATAAAACACAATGATGTAATGAAAAGAGGGATAAAAATAACAAAACAGACGAATCCCTTTGATCTTTCATGGCAGTTCTAAATCTAGGGCTTATATAATCATTGATTACCCAAAAGAAACAAAAGGCGAGAGGACTGTGGTGCTGAGTTTAGAGACGTCAGCTACGGAAGCCAAGAACGGCTGTAACTGCAATCGTTCATTTCAAGATAACGGGTTAATTATCTCGTTAGCTCAGGATAACAGCTCATGTTCTTATGTTGCAACAGGTTGTTTTCTTGATTTCACAAGAAAAAGGTTGTTTTTTTCCTGTGATAACAAGTTAATTATCTCATGATCTGGAATATCTTCAAGATCAGTATCTCAATATGATTAGAGCTGCAATGATTCATCAATTATCCCCATTGAAAGTATCTTTTTTTAAGCAAAACAGTCGGACATTTGTTGGTTCAAGCTTCTCAAATGTGAGGATTTTTTGCTTTTCTCTGTTTTACATTATTGTGTTATTAAATTGAATATCTTCATGTTTTGGACAGTTGGTCAGACAAAACAAGACGTTTGAATAGTTGCCAAGACAACTTGGAATCTGGAGAAATTCATTAGGCATTTTTCACTATTTTCTGACATTTTATAGACCAAAAGATGCATCAATTAATCAAGAAAATAATCAGTAACTACTAACTAACTGACGGTGAAAATAATTTTAGCTGCATGTTAGCTACAGCCCTAGTTACAAGAAAACAACTTTCTTATCTTGAGATAATGAGACAATTAACTCGTGATCTTGAGATGCAATTAAAATACAACTATTGCAACCATGGTCATTCTCTGCATCTGCAGCTGGCAGAGACTCACCAGTCGACAGTTTTTATTCATATGAGGCTGAAACCTGAGCGGCTCAAGTTTCAGCAACAACTAACCACAACACCAACGAAAAGAATACAACCTTTCAAGAGCCCTTAATTATTTTTTCAGTGGCTCTTTAAACGGCATCCGAAAGTAACTATTATCAGTTTCATCACATCATTTTTTTTTGTTCTATATAAACGACTAAACTGTCTGCCAAACTTAGTGTGAGTGTGATATTAGTAGACTGACTCAAGTGGCTATATGAGGGTAAAATTGGTTTCTTTTAGCAGAATGAAGCATGTGAACATGATTGTACGGTCAAACATCATTCTGCTTTAGACTTCATTACAGGAGATGAATGTCGTACTCATCACTGTGTACTAGGCTGGTCCTCTCTAACGGTGCTGTATGGGCTTCTGTTATGTCTGGCTATGTTTGTTTTTCTTTCTCTCTGTTGTACTCAGGTCTCTGTTGCAAAAGAGAACTTGATCTCAATGAGATTACCTGATGAAATAAAGGTTATATATAAATAAAGGGGGGATGGTGGGTTGGTGGGGTGAGGGACAGGAGGTGAAGGTAGTGGAAATGTGGAGGTGGTAGATGTCTATGGCAATCTGAAAAACCTCTAAATAACCTTTTAATACTTGAACTAGCCTTATCACGATGTAGCTGTGTGATCTCTATACATACTAAATAATTAAAATAGCAACTTACAGTGTTTGGTCTCCTGTTGCGTAAGAATATACTGTAGTATGAAACTCTACTCCTCGATAGAATAACTGTAGCATGTTCCCACCTCGTCTCCCACAATAACCACAGAACAATGATATTCCAGCAACTAATAACCACAGAGGAATAGTTGTGAGGATGGATTTCACTGCAGTGTCCGGCTGGCTCTGCAGTAGAGCTTAGAGTAGGAGGGTGGGCTGCCACATGGATGAGAAGTTAACACCCTGAGAGACTGCGTATAAGCACAGTCAGTTACAGACCTACAGTTCACGTGTGACCTGCTGACTTAACTGTTTACAGACCAGCAATAATATTTCTAATCTGTATTTTTATGTAGTTTCTCTAAAACACACTCAAAGTACAATAAAAAAGATGTATTTTCAAAAAGTGATTAAAAAGAAAACGTTAATATAGCCAGACTTTTTTAGCAGGTGGTTCCAACACCTATAAATTGTGAGGAGAGACGGGCCCGACCTCGTCTTCTTTTCAGTCCAGATTTTGGACCAATAAATAGTGATCACTTGGGTTTCAATCTTACTCTGAATCCAGGACTTTTTTATGAACCACAATAAATGATAAATAATCACAATCTCTTCATATTAAGCAATATAGAAATGGGGTTAAGGTGGTTTATTTCATGGAGAAGATAATGGCTTTAGTTAAAATCAGACATATTCATGGAAAGATTGGACACTTGCAGAGACTGTACCAAACCTATCTTAGATTAAAACCACCTCTCTGTGTTTTTTTTTACACATTTTCCACTTCTCTATCAAGATCATAGAAAATGATATTATCAGACATGTCACACTTTGATAACCTGGCCTTAGAATAAATACATTTAATTACTTAAATTACATTTTTCATCAAGACGTCTATACAGGAAAAGACAAGATACTGATTTATACAGCTGTCGGTGCAAGTACTCCATCATATTTTTTATCTACAGTAACATCACTATGTTCTGCTCATTACCACGAAAACAAGTAACTATCTGATCTTACAGCAACTGATAATCGTATGATTGATTTCTCCACTCTCATAAATCAAAAAGGACCTTTCTTAAATATTTGCCACGTACACAGCGTGAGATTTCACCTATTCCTCCCACTATCTCAAGGCTGAAAACATCTTATCTAACCAGGAAGTGACAAGCAGCAAGAGAAAAAAAATGATAGTTGCAGCGACATCCTGAATCAAACTGTAAGTGTGTGTGTGTGTGTGTGTGTGTGTGTGTGTGTGTGTGTGTGTATGTGTGTGAGTCTATGCTTACTGCAGGTGGTGCCTCTAATTGCTCTCACGAGGGTCTCCAAAGTGAATAGTAGTCGTCAGCAGAGGGGAAAGTGACATGTATTGATTTGAAAATGGGGGCTGGATCTCATTAAGGCTTTCCCCCCAACAAAATGCCCCACTCTCATTTTTCCTCAAAAAACTGAAGCCCAGCCAAGCTAGCTAAGGTCTTTCCTCAGCGTCTACTCTGCTTCCTCAGGATGTCCCAGGGGAAGATGTACTGTACTGCATATTCTCTACAGCCTTCCACCACCGACATAATATCACTGAAAACACCCTGCAGAAAAATACACTAAGCGGTGCAGGAGAACTCTATTATTAAGGTTAACACACAATGAAAGTGGAGGTATAACTGTCAGTAAAGTTCAGAGACATTTATCTATGCTGGAAATGTCCTCGCAGATCAGTCAGTGATCTTTTCACAGTCACAAAGAATCGATTTAATAATAATAATTCAGAAAAGTCCATTCTTGACCTTGGGAACAGTAGTTCCGTTTTTAGATGACTCATCTTGAACTTGACCGTATACATACATTTTCCAATCAAATACAATTTGGGGCGACTAGCTAACCCTGCCATTATAATAAAACTGCACTTGACTGTTAGCTTGTGGGTAGTAGTACCATGAGATCATGTGTCAGAGGTGTATTTTTGGATATCAGTCAGCAGAAACTTTGTTTGCGTTTCCAAAGGATGTGCTTGAGGTGTAATTTATTCATTTCTCCCTTGTCCTGATCTAACAACAAAGGTGAGGGTGGTGTGGGTGGAGGGCAACAGTCCTCTACAGCTCCATATCACGCCGTATTCATTCAGCTATGCCAACTTTTGAGCGATCGAATCAAATCGGAAGAATCAAAACTAAACTCCGCCACAGTTTCACTCTGAAATATGTCACATTATCGAGGCTAAAGACATTTTCACTTCAGTTTTACTGTGACTTTAAAGTCAGTGTCTCTTAAAATGCACTTATAACCATGCAGGAGACATTAGTCCTTTCTTTATTTGTTCCTTTTCTATAACGACTGCGGGCTAAAACCCTGAGACAGCTGAATCGAACAGAAGAGGATCTTGGATGACACACCTGCTTCTGTAATTGAGGTGTCTGGATTGCCCACAGGTACATCACTACATCATTTAGCAAACACTGCTAAGTCATAACACAAAACAGCTGCAACAATAAAGAACTAATTCCTGATTAAATTCTTGTGCTGCTGATTCCTTCAATACGCTGCTGACTATATGGAGGTCTTGATCGAGCAGGTGTACAAAATTAAGGGGTTCTTCTGGACAAAGACTTCAGCTGTTGCTATCTTAGTGGCAGCCTCGTTGGCTGGTACCTGACTTCATTAAAAACACATTAAAAAAAGATGAATAAGAGTGGCAACAGATAACCTTGCTCTCAGACTAAGCTGGCTTTCAGATTATGGGAAATGAAATGCTGCACCCTTTCACCCTTGTTATCAAAAGCAAGTAGGCGACATTAAAGACAGAAACAATGAACAGAGGAGTTGTAAGGGTTAACTGTCTGCCTCATCACGCAGCAGGACATCGACTGTGCGCTTTCAAACAGGCCCCATTTCTCAAACCAACTCCCTTTTCTGCTCACAGAGCCGTCTCTCTCCCGCAGACACAAGCTGGGCTCCCACACAGCATACCAGAGCGCGCCACATGTTCAGTGGAGCACCAAGCCTCCGCCTGTCCCTCATGAAATATTCATCAGCCAGTGCCGACGGAAAAGCTGTGATGTCAGAGATTCCAGTTTCGGTGTCCTGTTTCTGCGTGGCCACTGTGACACAGCAGCACGGTGAGGTAAAGAAGGCTGGGGGCTTCAGGTGGCTTACTGCCGGGGTTAAGTTTAAGTTAAACTGTGAAATAAGAGTGTATCTCATTGTTTACCATGCCTCTGCAAGGTTTTTACTTACTAACCAGGGAATTAGGGCTGCTCTGTCTCGGCTGATTAGTCATCTAATCAGTTGATAAGGTCTTGTAGGGCTGATAGTCGATTAGCCTTTTTTATAATGGACTTTTCACAGGGAGTAAACTATTAATCATCAGTCACGATCAGAGGTGGTTGTTCTGTGTGAGGGAAAATAGAAAAACAATTTGATAAATTTCATTTATCAATTAGTTGCAGGAATCCTATTAAACTGATTAAACTAGATTTTAACCCAGAATTAGCTCACCCAAATTTGAATCGGGCTGAATTTCTGCCAGATCGTTGGTCGTTCAACTTGAGAGGAGTCAGGACGCCTGATTAATTGCCCAAATGATCAATAATCTGGCTGTTGGATGACTGGATGGATTTCTGGCATGACATTTTGGATCACTACTGGTGTGGCTACCGTGATCTTGACTGAAACTGTGCTGTGATAGAAATACAAACTGAACTTCACTACAGAACTGGCAAAAGATACAGTCTGAATCTTCTCAGCCATCTGTCAATATTTGTCTTTAACAGTAGAATCCATGATGTAATGCTGGCTTTCTGCTTTTAGCAACATTTTTGAGGATGAGGTCATCTTGTTTGGATAAATTTTATTGGAATTGTCAATGGACAAAACCATGTTTAAGTTCAGTGCGAGCACTCACGTTGTGACCGGTCGATTGATCTGTACAGTGTGAGCGTAGAGGTAATACGTTCAGTGTCTGCTCAGCTTTAGTCAACAAATCAAGTCTTAATTCAAGGACAGCCCTACAAGGAATACACTAACTGCACACACAGAACATAAGCAGGGTTTGCAGAGAACATTTGGGGCTCCATTTGTTTTATTTCAAACGGTGACGCTGGATGATGGCAGCTGATTTTATAAAAACTGACTAGGTCATCACATAAGGGTTTTGACTGCTTTTGTTTCACACGCTAAAACTGCTGATTTCATATTTCATGATTTAATATTTCCTGGCAGGCCCCGTTTCCTTCTATCTGCCAGTTTTTCTGTTGCATAAACTGTCTCACAAGAGGATGGCACTGACAGAAGACTGCAGCAACCCAAAATAATACTCACTCCTCTCTATATCACCTCGGCTCAAGTGCTGCTATCCCTACAAACTATATTTCTACGTGGATTCCTCCTGTGGCCTGGCAATTACCTGCCGGCTGTCGCGCTGGGAAGAAGAAGAGGAGGAGGCGCTCTTGTGAACCGGTGTGGAGGTCTTGTTGACTGGCGTGGAGCTCCTCTCCTCAGAGCTCATGGTGCGGCCGTGGGGGCCTCGATGGTAGTGTTGGTGGTGAGACATGGTGGGCACCTGGTTGGCTGCGTGGACCTCCCTCAGCACTGGGCCCCACAGATCAGGAACATCCTCTGACACGCTCTCACACTCACTGCTTGCTGTTCATCTGAAAAAGAAAAAAATTCAGGAAGTTACAGGCATCTATCTACTTTGCCTTCCTCATTCTATCCCAGTGCTGTTGTTTGTACCAGACACAAAGTCACACACATCAAACAACGCTTGGTCTAGTTTAGTCCTTAAAGAAATGTGCGTCTGGGCCTCTCCTAGGCTTTCAGAAGTCTCCTCCATCAATTTCAATATGCTAATCTAACTCACAGATGCTTAGTCGAGCCGCTGTGAGCTTTTTTTTGAAGCATGTTTTTTAAGATTCTTGACATTACATGTAGATTATGTTTGTTATGAGATTGGTGCAGGAAATCCTCCCATTTGAGGAGCTCAAACAAACGATTAGTTGATCGACAGCACAATAACCGGCAGCCATTTAGATTATCGACAAGCGATTTTTCAAGCAAAAATACCCCAAATTTGTCGGTTCCAGCTTCTCAAATGGGAGAATTGGCTACTTTTCTTTGTCTTAAAGTGAACTGGCATTCACAAGCATTGTTCATGATGAAAATAATAATCCTTGGTTACAACCCCTACATCTTTGTAAAACTGTGGTGGATGACCCCGTAAACATCACTGCAGAAGATTGAGATCATCTCACAGGGCTGTGTTTGTAACATAAATCCTTAAACATCATAGTGGTAATTAGACCACTATGATAATGATGGCAATTAGACAAGGATACCAAATCAATATAAAAGGGCATTTACTGCTCTACTGTATGCTCACAAACCAGTAATAACCAGCTCATACCAGCTTATACACACGAGCCAAAGCTCCCAGAATAACAACATCCACCGGTTTAAACTATGAAACCTCAGCCAGTATTGGCACTACTTGATTAAATGCACTAGATTCAAAATGTCTGGTTAACCTTATGTTCAGATAGCAGCGGGGAGTGCCCGTTTCCATCATTAGTCATGGCACCGTGTTGCTCAATGCCAAGACCCATAATACTGCCTGCAGTGGTGCTGTGTAATTGTCTGAGCTCTCAGGAGGTCTCAGCGCTGATAAAAAAGATTGCAAGATAGTAGAAAACAAACCGATAAACAAGGACAAATATCACAATATTATAAAATATTAAAAAAGTCTTTACAAGCCTGTGTGTAGTTACTCCATGATACAATATTCTGGTTTATTTACAAATTGATTAGTTGATCGACACAAATCCTTTTTTAAGGCAAAACTGCTGAGCATACGCTGGTTCCAGCTTCTTAATTATTAGGATTTACTCCTTTTTCTTTTTTTTGGATATAGTAAACTGAGTATCTTTGGGATTTGGATTGTTTGTCTGGAAACAAATTGCAATTTGATGACATTAACTTAGGCTTCAGGGAATTTCGATGGACATTTTATATTGACAAATCAATTCATCAATAAATAAAATAATTGTTAGTTGCAGCCCTAGTTTTAGTAACCACATTTACAGACAATATCAAGTCTCATGTCATGACACAATGTTATATTGCTAAATTGTCCACATCTACTGTAGATTGTACATCTTTTGACATTTTATTATTATACTAGACGACTAGATGAAGCCAAAGACAAAATCTAAAAGACTGACAGAGAAAACTGTGTGGTGGACAGTGCAGGATTATCAACAGGCAGTGATGAATATGTTGTGCCAGAGGCTGTTTGAGTTCACATGCATTGTATACCACTCTGAAGCACCCTGTGGTTTTAACTACAGGATGTATGTGTTAGGCTCTCCCATGTGTCAGGGAAACTCCCCGAGTCCACTGAGCAGCTCTGCACACTTCAGCAGTACAGTACGCACTCTCACATGCAACAGTGCAGTACACTCACACACTATAATCTATAATTCAGGTCCTTTAACAACGTCATCATCCCTGCCCTGTCTTAAGCCACCTGGGATCTAAGCTACTGTAAGACAAGGCGCTAAGTCCATTTAGATAGTGTATTCCACTTAGCCCATTTAATAGATCCACTCTCCTTGACCTAATAAGGAAGCAGAAGGGAGGAGTACTTTTTAGTGTAAACTTTACTGTTTTAAGACACAGTTCAGTCTAGTTTGTAAGATAGAGGCCTTTCAGTGACATTTACTGTAAATTAAAAGGCATGCGCAGCCAGCTATCAGCAAATGAAAAGGATGGAAAAATGCCAAAAACAGATATAAAGCTGCTGTAAGTACAAGTTAAAACTGGTAACCAAGACTGTTCAATTTCGCATAATATTTAACTTCACCACTGGCAACACAAATGACATGTTGTTACACTGTACATATATTAAAACGGATTCAAAACACTTCCATTATTTAGTATAGGGCAGCAACTAACATTGATTTTAGTTATCATTTAATCTGCTGCTTAATTTCTTGATGAATCATTTGGTATAAAAAACTTTAAAGCCCATCACTGACTTCATCAAGGGCCCGACCAACAGTCCAAAACAATATTTTTTCTTGAAAAATTACTTGCCAATAGATTTTCCATCAATCAACTAATCATTGCAGCTCTAATTTACTGACTCAATTGATCTCTTTTTGTTTGCCCATACGTTTTGTAGTGTAAACCAGTAGTGCCAAGCATAGGCATCCATAGTAAACTTTCAAAGCAGTGCCAGATTCGTACATTTGAGGACCCCTGCAGCAACACGTAGGTGTCTGTTTGACTCCTGTTTAGGTGGACAGTAGTGTTGCTACGAAGCCACTTACCATGTTGGGGAACGTCCGATCAGGACCTGATTAGTCATGAGCTTAATCTTCTAAATCCAGTCACCACGATTATGGTCCTTTTAGCGGGAGGACAGGGCAGGCCCTGTCATGTGGATGCTACACCAACACGTCTCAAACACGTGGTGAGGGCCTCAAGAACAATGTCAAAACAAACACTACTGACCTCACACACCTGTGATTGATAAATGATGATTTGTGCAGCAAGGTCTGAGCTACTTTTAGGATCACACACTTTAAGGTTAAATGTATAGTTATCTTTAAAAACCTCTGATGGGTGAGTCTGTTTTGATCTTTTGCTATATTGCAAGCAAAATTTCCCAAAGCGGGACAATGAAGACAGAAAAGGACTCCGTGGGGAACTGTTCTGAGTCAGTTTGTATGTAAAAAATCTTTATACAGGAGGAATAAAGTATATACTGGAAATCTAAACACTCAAATTCCAGTCCAGAGAATATATATATTCAAAACATGATACACAATGATATGTATGAAACATATATTTTCCAATATTACCCAGCGTCATTCACATAATGAATGTGATATTTTCTATTGACGCACTTTATGCACAAACTTCTTTTCTGAGAGTCAGATTCAAAAGTCTGAGAGTTGGATAATTGAATGTGGTTGGGATGTTTCAAGATCCTACAGGGCAAAGAGGAGCCTTCACTTGCATAAAGCAACAAAGACACTAGTATGTAAAGGTCTGGAGAAACAACCCTTCTGTCGACATTCTTTTAATGCCTCAAGTTGGTGTAAAAATGTCACCAAACTTTAACGACATTCACCGTTACTATGAGGCTTAGCTGTCTTGTCTCACCATGCCATCGCCGTCTACTTTAGTTTACTCATCAGAGCACAGAAACAATATATATGACATGAAGATCCACACTGTTTCGACCAGATTCAACTGATCACACCTCCTACATCAACTGAATAAAAATGAGATTAAATCTATAAATTAAATCTGCTAATAATTCAGTAGATCAGCAGCTCTCGTAATTATTGAATATCTTCATCACCTCTCTATCTCTGGGTTCAACCCTGGGTTAGTGTTGCAACACCTACTGAGAAAGCATGGGGAAGTGTGGTAAAAAAAACATTGTAATAAATATATGTACCACATACAGTACATGCATCTCAAATGCAGATAGCCTGCATGGTACATTTTTGTCTGTTTAATCTAGACAATAATGTTATGGCACATCATTACACAATACACAACTACATATGTTTTGGTGTGTGGTGATGTAATAAAGATGTACAAAATAATATAATTTCATGCTACATATATATCAAATAGAGGGAGAAGGGGTGTGGAAAAAGAGCTACACAAAATACTGCAGATTAATTCACAAAACTTCATTTCTGCAACATGCAGTCTTTTTGTTTGTGCTGATGCACTACACACTACAAAGAATTATTTATGGAAATTAGCTTATCCTCTGCTTTATTTCCATACACAGTTGTATGGCACCATGTCCATGAAATGTCTAGATGAGCAAGAAAACACTTTCACTTCCCTTTCCCATCTCCTGCGTTCACCCCAAAATGCACTCTCAGCTCAATCACACACATAAAATAAGTTCTGTCTATCTCATTTCATGCTCCAGAAAAGCATCAGTATTTGGGAAAAGGTTTTTTCCTTAATCAAAAGTAATGATGAAAACTGTCAGACCGATGTTCTGGGGAGAAGAAAAAGTTTGCCTCTGACCAGTGCCATCAACTGATTACAGACTTTAAAATGAATTTCTGGCTAAATTCAAAGATTCAAGGCCACGTGTTCACAGAAAGTTCATTAAACTAGACACTTTATTAAACCAAGTAAACAACTCTGATTGGGCATTAACAGGAGACAAGGCTCTGTTTCCTGTTGTCTACAGTAGCAGCACATTTGCAACCTATGCCCAGTTTAGGGACATCATTATTACTTTGACTAGAAATTTACAGTTTTCTAGAGCTAAATTACTGGCATATATAAATTACAGTCATTTGCTCATATCACTGAAGATCATGTGGTTGTAGTCAGTGGATTAGAGCTGCGACGATTAGTCACTAACCCCTAACCCTATCCCCTTTTTCAAGTAAAAATGCCTAACCTTTGCTGGTTCCAGTTTCTAATATGTGAGGACTTTAAGCTTTTCTTGGTCATATATGATAGTAAACTGAAAGTGTTTGTGTTTTGGACTGATGGTCGGATAAAACAAGCAATTTAAATACATCACCTTGAGCTGTGGGCAATTATAATGGGCATTATCACTATTTTCTGTCACTTCACAGATAAAGTGATTAATCAACAAAATAAGCTCCCATTAATTTGGTCCTTGATTCTGCAGTTGAGTAAATAGTTATAAATGTCCATGTCTCCCTCTGTTTCAGAGCATCAACTGAGCAAATGGAAAGCTTTGTAGCATTATTACATACTACTGTAATCAGGAATGTTAGATAAACACCAAAAATCCTGGTTGTATATTAATACATTGTAATGTGAGTTAAAGCTTTAGTAGTTCATAATATTTTTGTTGTTTGCACACAAAACCTAGGGACTCACAGGATGTTGGGGTCCATTTTTTGAGAAATGTAGTTCTTTTAATTTGGGTTTAGCACTTTTTATTGTCCAAAAAATACAGTTACAAACACAGTTGCAGTGCATGTGATCATATGAGTAATATTAGTGAATTATTCAACTTTCATGATTCCCTGTCACTTTTGGAATATAAAGTTGTGAGGACGTTTACGTAGTTTGAGCAGGGTGGCATTGTGACAACCACAAGCTTTGGGTTCAGTCACCTGCAATAACAACAAACTGCTCTGCTGAAATGTCTTTGACCAAGATGCTAAATTCTAACAGGCTTGGGGGCTTTTTGTAGCAGAATATGTGGTGTGACCTTAAGTCCAATTTCTCCTTCAGGGATCAATACGAGTATCACGGATAAAGCAGTGACTATCATCTGTCCTGACGTAGGTCAAGCCAGGAAGAGCAATGCAGAGCTGTCTAGAGAGAGGTTTAGAGGGCCGCAGTAATCCAACTATCTGTGTGCCCTGCTCCGTGAGATCTGAGAGGGATGAAGAAAATAAATTTGAGATTTAGACACCCAATATGCCAAGCAGCATTGTAAGACCCAGAGCCAAACAAATAAGAAGAGTGTTTGCTGCTGTTAGTGCACATTGCAGCCACACAAATGTTAATGGCATCACTCATCACAAACATGTAATACGATGAAGCATGATGGTAACTGTGCCTTAATAGGGTTGGAAAGACATTCATGTTTGTGTTGTCACCACATCCGAGCCACCCACAACATCACATTATCGACCAACACCAAGTTTGCTGATCTCCCCTCTCTGTTGCATAATTTAAATGCGCCAACAAAAGCAGACTCATGTCCCAAGATTATATTACAGGGTCTTCAAGGACAACTATAGTCTGAATTTACAACTGGCTAATAATGCATATCGATCAGCACAGCAGTGTTTTGACCATTTACCTGGGTGTGCAGCAGGATAAATGGATGTAGATCTTCTGTGACATCTGGAAGCAGTGAGCAGCACGTCTCTTTAAAGTAGGCCTGTCTTTTTTTTTTTTTTAAACAACACTAACTGGACAGAGCCAGTTTATCCTGCGCTGCACACATTACATCATCTAGGTAGAGCCGGGTATCACGCTGCAATACTTTTTAAGTACTGACTGACTTGTGCCCATATTGGGAACTGTCAAGAGTTGGAAGTTAGCAGTGAATTCCTGTTCAGATCCTGTCAGTTGTTGCCTGGTGTAAACCATAGTTTGTTGACTTCATACTGAATCTTTTTTATATAAAGTCCTACAGTTTTAGTGTCAAGACAACACTGATGCATTTTAGATGTTTGGCTTACTTTTTGAAGAAAACCTGTTTATATTAAGGTATAACAGAAAGCATAATTTTGATATTTGAACTAAAAGTTATGTAACATGTTGACACTTGTACCAAGCTCTATACTCCCAGAAAATAAAATAAAAGAACCATAAACTAATGGGGCTAATAACAGAGAATGAACAAGTGACATGCTGGTGATTATCAAGAACCAATAATTAAAATTATGCATGAGTCATAGGCCTTAAAACCATCTATTAGCCTGGCAACTGCTTCAATTTGTAATGCACTCTCTGCTTGAATGTTTCAGCTAATTAAAAGAGTAATTATCGGCTTTACTCCATACTGTCAATATTAATGACATGTGGCCAAAAAGGCAATCTGAATCCAACATTTTGAGCATCAAAGTGGGGGTCGGCCTCTGCTTTATCCCCTCTCCATCTCTCAAAGTATAAGGCACATAAGCTATGCAAAGATTTCATCTAAATGGGGACACCTTCAGCAGGAGGATTCTTCAGGCCGGGCCAAGAAATATATCAGGAAATCAATCATCACTGCTGATCAAAGCAGCATCTATTCAAGAGAGCATGCCAGTGACAAACTACAAAAGCATCGAGCCTTCCAGTCCCCTCTGCTACTCTTTCATTTATGTGATTCGGGAGTATTTTAAACAACTGCAAAGTCACTGGCTGACCTTCAGTCGAAAAATAGGAGGCACAGTGATATTGAGGAGCAATCCTCTTAAGTGACAGAAGTTGGCTAACTTTCAATTAGTTGGCATCTCAACACTGACGACATAATGAGAGGAATACCAACGATTATGAGTGGAGATCGTGTCCACCAATAATGATCTCATAATATGAAGAGACAGCTGTCTATTGGGAAGGTAGGAGAAGCCGTGAAGCTCAGTTAAAAGAAGGTGAAAATGTCAGTGACGCATTACGTTTACATCGTCAAAGTCAGTTACAGAGTTGACTACCTGGTTGTTTTATTACTCCGCTACAGCGTCCATGTTTTAGAGGTCCTCGATCATCATCATGCCGATGTGATGTTGGGACATGCATGCTCGCATGCACGGTCGGAGGGTCATCTCATCCCTGTGTCAGCCTAGCAGCAGCTAGCTAAGTCAGCGGTGGCTAGGTGGTAATGTCTGACTGGTCCTCGGTGATTCACTCAGGATGCAAATACAAAAGGATGAGATGCTGGGGGTCTGTCAGTCTGAGCGGCCGAACAGAGCACCAAAACAGGGTCTGTGCACCTTATTTCAACATAACATTGTTATGACACGGTAGTTTCCTCTGTACACAAAAGACTGGCATTGAAAGAGAGAGAGAAAAGCGTTTAGTCTTACCACAGATGCGCTGTAATGACCATGTCTTTACAGCTCTTTGCGCAGGAAACAATTGGGGGGGTCTCCCTTCACTGGGCAGAGATTCCCAGCTTCTCAAAGACGAACGGCTTCCATGAGGGTTCACATCGAATAAATATATTTCCTCTCAATAAAGACGTGTGCTGTACGGAGGCTAGAACATTATGGAAAGTCAAAAGGAAAAAAAAGTGCTGTGTTTGCCCGTTTCCTTGAATGCGGGGTTGTGATGCTCGGCTCAGCTCAACTGCACTCCGCTCGCTCCTCCCTGCAGCAAGATTGGCTTTGAGCGGGAAGAAATCGCTGGAATGGATCAGACACTGGCGGGCAGTGGGCGCATCACAAAACACGGCACTGGATTCACCCGAGCCTCGGAGTCGGAGCAGCCAATTACATGAGCGCCCGGAAACAGCCCTACATCTCACTAACACCTCCAGGTATTATGCAGTGGTGGCCTGCAACTAAGTACCAGTGATGGAGTAAGTATTCAGACCGCTGTAAAAACACTCTGTTGCAAGTTGTAAAAGTCCCGCACTGAAAATGTTATGAATGTAAGTATAATCAGGAAAATGTATTTAGGTAAGGTATTATATATACATAACTTCATTATAGATAAATCTGCTGATTATTTTCTCCATTAATCGATTGATTGTTTGGTTTGTAAAAATTCGGAAAAGAGTGAGAAATGCCGTCGCAATTACCCAGAGCCCAAAGTGACACCTTTACAATGCTTGTTGTTTTGTCCAGTAGTCCAAAATTGAAAATTTAAATGAACATAACATATATGATTCAGAAATGGGCCATTCTGCATAATGAATGCTTTTTCTTTTGGTACTTTAAGTATATGTTGGTGCTAATACTTTTGTACTTTTAGTAAGAGTGCAGGATTCCCCTTGTAAGTAGTTTAAGAACCTTAACCCTTAACCTTGTAGTTTAAGATTTTACATCTAAAACATTCTTAGTTTATAAAATATGATGCATTATTATAGATTAAACTAACCAACACCGCATCAATTAGTAAAATGACTTTAGTGTGATACCCATGCTGCTTTCTGTCTGCAGCCTGCGCCAGAGTTCTGCAAGTAAGGTATGAAAACTTTGTAACGCCAATGATGAGCCTACAGGGCAGTGTTGATGCTGTGAGTTTGATTGGCATTCCTCTGGCAACATATTTCCATGAGTCTCATGGGTGCTTTAGCTAGTTGTTGCATCTTAGTTACAATAATAAGGCGCTCAGATTGTACTATCCATTACAGTAGCAGACACATTAAGTTTAGGATATGGATACCAAACCTCCCATGGGAGGTTTAGCTAGTTATTGCATCTTAGTTAAAGAAATAAGGCGCTCATTGTTTACTATTCAGAACAGTAACAGGTCAATTAACTCAGGATATGGATAAGAAACCTCTCGTGGGAGCTTTAGATAGTTTTTGCATGCTAACAAAACAATTGTTCTGGTATATAGCTAGTAAAAACAACAGAAACATAAGAATTGTACTATCCAGTACGGCAGCAGTCACATTTAGCTTATCACCGGGAACACCGGTAGGCTTTTCAAATTGACCGATGACAAAAAACTCAATGAGAAAACTCATCAGTAAGGTGTCGCTACAAAAGCTAGTGGAAAAGATGCTAGCTGGTAATACACGTCACGGGGTGAGACTTCCCTTCATCCAGCTCCCGCGATAAGTCGGTAAGTGTGTACAGTTGGTGTCAAAGTTACCTAAAACAATACAAAGAAAGTAAAGAGGAAGTTAGTTAAGTGATGGAAAACAACTAAGGGCATTCCTGCGGGAGGAAATGGGTTTCAAAAAAGCTTGCTTGTGGATTAAAAATTCAAGTAAGCTAGCTACTGTGAGCAAGCTATAGCTAGCTAGCTATATTCGGTAACCTTTAACGTTACATCACAAAGGCTACAGACGTTTGGTTATATGCATTCATTGAACTACGGTACCAATTAAGTTAAGTTAGAGCAGTTATTTGGACAAATGTGAATACAACAGAGGGATGGTGAATGAATCATTAAGGTAAATATTTGAGTTTAATGAGAATAGATTATCTGTCAACCACAGAGAGAAGCGCAGCAAGCCCATGCCTCCTGGTTATGTAAGAGGTGAGTCAAGGTGACCTCAGTGTCAGTGAAAGCATCAAACGCATACTTAACCGTCAAATGAATGTAGAGAAGCAGGCAGAGCGGTATTAAGAGATTCAGTTTCATTTAATGCTTGAATGGGCAAAGTGACCTATAATACGTGACTTGTGTGTATGTGATGGTTTGGTGCTCATTAGTGTGTGGTGCGCCAGTATTGTGGTATCTTGGAAACTGGTGCACTCCTGGGCTTTTCACACTCAGTGAGGTTTATGGAAGGCATTTTATGTGCAAAAGTAACTTGAGCGGCAGTATATGGGCAAGGGTAGTCATAAACTCTTCTCATCTGTCGTTGTCCGTCTCAAAAATGGCTGGATATCAGATTTCATGGGTGGCTTACCCAACCTGGGCTCCGACATGCTCCAATTTAAGCGTTTCCTCTGTCTCACAACTTGTCACTGCCAGAATAGACCATGTGATGATTGAACATGTTCATTTTAAGGCTTGTTGTTGTACAAGAATTAAGGAATTGTATGAATCCTAATGGGAAAATGTGTGGGAAATCCAAAAACAATCCACATTGACATTATCTTTTCTGCAGCCTATTACAGCTGTAACACAGCTGTTTGCTGTTATGCTTGGCCATGGAAATGCAGATTGCTAATCCCAGCCACTGTAATTTGAATAAAAGGATATTTTTTAAGATAATTGTATGTGTCTGATAACAAGAAAAAAACAGGATATGCTATGCTCAGGTTTCTATCCAGAGTATAGCATGTCCTGGAGGTGGTCGGTGAAATGTGAATGTTTCACTTTGCGCAATTTGATAACAGACTCACTGAACAACTGTCCGTCGTAACGAGGATGATGAAACAGGTCAGCTGACCGATGACGTTTCAAGGGAGTAACTTCACTGAAAAGAAGCACATTTGTGAATCTCCAGTGACTGAGCCAGTCGGAGGACAAAATCCGAGGAACTAAGTCTTGATAAATCAGTTGAACACATATCGAGGAAAGGTAAGAGATTTATCATCACAATACCAAGCTTTCCTGTTAGTGTTTCTCTGTGTTGTATTTTTCCATGCGGCTGAACTCTGTGTTTGCCGGTTCCTTGCTTGTGCAACGTGGTCTACTGCCGGTGTTCCCCTGTTTCCGGAGAATAGTTATTTTTTTATCTGATAAACTGAGTCACATGTTACCTGTAAAAATGTCCCCATCTAACTTTCATTCGATACTTTTTAAATATCACACACATGTTTTGCCTAAAGTTGGTATCTAATATTGACAATATGCTCGTCTAGCACGCCGTCTATGACCAGTTATTTGTTGGAATTCATCACATCACGGAGATAAACGTGTATAGGTACTGCTTGTGTTTTATCATGAAAACTATGTTATTTAAGAAAAGTTACCTAAGTCGGTTTTGTAACAATGCCGGGGCCTCTCCAGTTGCGCAACTTTGAGTGAACTCCCCCTTGTGGCTGAATGAAGACATCGTTTATTATTTTATTAATCAAAAGCAGCCACATAATGTAAAGCAGTTAAGTCCAATTGTCTCATTTGTGTATTGTTTTTCTTAACAGAAACCATGCCTGCAGACATTGCCAAAGGAAAGAAGGCATTTGTCCAGAAGTGTGCCCAGTGCCACACTGTGGAGAATGGTGGAAAGCACAAGGTTGGACCCAACCTTTGGGGTCTGTTCGGACGTAAAACAGGCCAGGCAGAGGGCTACTCCTATACTGATGCCAACAAAAGCAAAGGTAAACACTGCATGTGTGTTAACAGTGTTTGGACAGTCCAAAGAGTCATGCTGTATGGCTTAACCACTGTTTCTTCTCACTTTAATTCCAGGTATTACCTGGGATGACGATACTCTGATGATTTATTTGGAGAACCCCAAGAAATACATTCCAGGAACAAAGATGATCTTTGCTGGCATCAAAAAGAAGAATGAACGAGCTGACCTTATTGCATATCTTAAGTCTGCGACTTCATAAGGAACTCTTCATCTGGGCAGCTTTGCCAATTTTTGTGTCCTTACAAGCTGCTCAAGAAGCCAGGACTCCACATTCAAAATTAGGCAGAATGGCAAGCAATCTGAATGTGTTGGCATGATTTGTTTGTCAAAGCTGTACCTCTGTTTCTGATATGATCCTCCTTTATGATGGAGTATATGATATCCCCTGGTTTTAACAGGTTACTTTTCTAACATAAATTATTAAATCATATACTGTGTATTCGGAATGTAGGAACTGAAAGTCGTGTGTTATGTTTGCTAATTGATTGCAAGTTGTCTTCAAAATTGTTCGTTCCAAGAAGGAGTACGCCTGTTCTGCTTCCAATTTGATGATACCTCAACAGTCTTTTAGCATGTCAATTTTGAATTTGCAAGTTGAATAAAACTGACACTAAACATTTTTTGCAATTTGACTCCATGTTCCTTGAAGTGAATATATGTGGCCATTAGGTTCCTTATAAAATTGTGACTAAATACAGGGTGTGGATGACCATGTCAGGTTATAATACTATATTTTTTTAACAGTTGTATATTTGTGAACCAAATTAGAGTGATAAGTCTTAAATTTTCCCCACCAAGAGGAAGCAGATAAATATTACTTGGTCTGTCTTCTGCATTTTATAATGGGTCACTCATACAACCAGTGCCTCACCATTGGAAGACTGCATGTGTGACCTAGAGCTGGTTTTATGCGTGTCATCTGACATACATATGTATACATAGAGTATAGTCTATTTGAATTTGAAAGCTGATATGTGAGTCACAAGTGCTGCATGACTGTTGGTTATACTTCATGGTTGTTTGGTCTCAGTTAAAGTTGGAGCAGACTCCATGATGGGGTACAGATGCCGACTGGCTGACAGTTACTGTGTGCACTTGCAGGTTCACAATATGGCTTTGGATTGGTGGAGGCAACACCTAAGACTGATCCATCAGAGTTGGGCTGTATATCTACATTCCCAGTCCAAGCTGTGGAGTATAACTCCCTCTAGCGTTCAAATGTCACATCTGCACACAGATTCACTAATAATATTGTCGGCTATAAAGGAATTTGATTTTCTGACATCTTCCTGCCAATAAAAGTCGCTGTTACATAATTCAATGTCATAGACCAACCTATGCAGATTCCACATTTGTCCAAGTTTGGGGGTTTGTGAAATAGATGTGTTGTCGAGTTGCATTTTTCTAAAGGCAACAGTCATTCACTCTGATTACTCTTGTCAGCACAGCAGTACCGTCACCAAAGCCATGTCAGTGAATGCATAGGAATACATTAGGTGTAACGCTACTGAAGCACAATTTCATTAATTTATAATCCACCCACATGGGGGTCTTTTTGCTCTTAAGAAGCCTTATAAATCTAGAATAACACTGAATTATTGCGGAAAGTAATGATCATTAATAGGCAAACATCCACCATAGTAATGTAGTCCTGAATCTTAATATGCTGTGGAGTTTACAATATGTATAATATTATGCACGCTGAGAAGATGATAGATGAATTTACCCTAATTATCATTATCCTCATCATCATCATCATCGTCATACTTAGAGCGCCTCTCTAAGGAGGGCAAACGGTTCAAATGGCCAGAGGGCTGACTGCTGAAGCAACCCTGAGCTCCCCGTCTGTGTGACGAAGCGAGCGTCAGCGGGACCGAGCCAACCACAGCCAGTGTCATTTGCACACAAGAAGACCCATACGACGGTGATGCTCGGTGGTGGCTCTCAGAGATTCCCTGTACGTGTGATGGTCTACGCGAGCCTCAATTTGCTTCCACACTGCTTTGCGTAGATCTGCTTCAGTGTTCTTACGTTAATTGAACGGTGTGGAGATGCTGGGGAGGAATATGCAGGTGCGCAAAGGGGGTCTCCATCCTTCTCCCCACAGAGTGGAAACTGGATATGTAGCCAGTGCTCCAGGGGTGTCTCCAGCCTAACCCATCTTGGAAGTTATGGTTTTCAAATGATTCTCAACTTGAGCCCTCAGTAAAGCCTCATAGATGATATTTCTCTGCGCGACTTCATGGATTTGGTTCACTGAGGACCATCTGAAGAACAGACATGGCAGTGCCAAATATGGTGTTCTCTGACGTGGAAAGTTTTCTGGACTCGCATCCCGAGTTATTCGAGGACTACCTGAACCGAAAGGGGAATTATAGCATGGTGGAGAAATGGCTCAAGAATCACCAGGCGAGCAAAAGTCCGGCGGCTGCAGCTCCCGCCGAGCCGAGAGAGGAGAAGAGCAACGCGTGCAAGGACAGCTGGGCGAGCAAATGTGATGGTCTGCAAAGGAGAGCCTCGCAGAAGGAGCTGCGCAAAACTTTTGCCAGATCAAAGGCCATCAATGTCAACAGGACATACGACGAACACGTTAATTCCAGGGCTCAGGAGCCCCTGACGAGCATGAGGAGGAGAGCTCTGCTGAGGAAGGCGAGCTCTCTGCCCCCGACCACTGCGCACATACTGAGCGCACTGCTGGAGTCCAGAGTCAACATCCCCCAGTACCCGTCCACAGCCGTGGATTTTAAATATTACCTCAAAGAACACAACGAAAGAGAGTTCTTCCTGGAGCTTGTAAAAGACATATCTAACGACTTGGATCTAACGAGTCTGAGCTACAAAATCCTTGTGTTTGTTTGTATTATGGTCGATGCAGACCGGTGCTCCTTGTTTTTAGTGGAGGGGACGGGCAACAAGAAGACACTAGTGTCCAAATTCTTTGATGTGCACGCAGGTACCACAGTTTTACCCTCAATGAATTCAGATGAAGTTCAAGTGCCGTGGGGGAAAGGAATCATTGGATATGTGGCTGAACACGGAGAGACAGTGAACATTCCTGACGCTTATCAGGTGCCCGCTCCTCTTTGTGCGTGCATGCGTGTGTGCATTTGCATGAGTCACAGAAAGGGAGAGAGGCTCAGACAGGGAGCCCGATCGTTTTCTTTCAGCCTGTCATTTTATCTGACACAGTTAATTGATCATCAATCAAACTGTGTAACAGAGCTGCGAGCATGGGCGCCAACACCAACAGTCAGCTGGACCAAAGCTTGTGTCAAACCACAGATTCACACAAAACATCACTGAGTTTTAAAATTAAGACAATAAAGGAGAAGTATCATTCTCTCGCTGTTGTTTTTTTGCAATTCCACTGTGTTTACATTGATGTTAAGAAAGTAAGGCAATGCTAAACTACGTTAAAGCAGCAAGGACTCCAAATGGCTTAATGATGCCAGTGGCCCCTTTTCAGTGTGGAGAAGAAAAGTCTAAGCAGACTTTTTCTTCTTGGTTGTTCAAACATTTACAGTAGAAATAAGGAGTTACATTGCTTTAATATCCAAACACAGCGGTCATCTGAGTGCCCCTTCTTCAAGTCAGACATTTGTCCAGATTTAAATTTACAGAACATTCCTGAAATTCTGCTGTTGTCCATCATATTGCTTTATTGTAGACTTATTTTGTTTGTAAGACGCCTGAGCGTCCTGATGAGTTGTACATTTTACTGCACTGTCATCTGAAAGTAAAAAAGGAAAACTGATTTCTTGCAATAAGTGCTTACATTGTGTCTTCATACTGTCCCTGTGGATTGCAGGATCGTCGGTTCAGTGATGAAATTGACAAGCTGACAGGGTACAAAACCAAGTCTCTCTTGTGCATGCCCATTTGCAACAGTGATGGAGAGATCATTGGAGTTGCTCAGGCCATCAACAAGTCTTCAAGTGGGGAACTCTTCACTGAAGATGATGAAAAGGTAATTTCATTATTATAGTTGTGAGTATAAACGCTGGGTGATGATCACATGCTACCATAATACAATATGGATCCCGCTGCCTGCTTCGCATGTGCAGAATAGATCAATTATGTTTGTTTTTCTTTGTGTGATTGGTATGTCGGAATCAAGCACAAAACATAAAAATGATATTTAGGGCAGTCTTAGTTCAGGATGCTCTCGTTTGTGTTTAAATAGAATTGCTGCTTATGGGTAAAGGGACAGTCACATTAGTCATGAGTCACATTGTTCCGGCCCTTTGGTCCACAGAGCAAAGACATTTTGAAGATATGCGGTCTAAAGGATGAATCGTAATGACTGATGATCCTGTGACTTTTCCTCTAGTGCCACCACCAGGTGGACATTTTTGAGTTCATGTGGAATGTCTGTTTTCAATAATCCAGTGAGAGTAAAATGTTTCCAGAAACTGTTGGATGAATTGCAATGACATTTGGACATTAGTTTCCCCCCCTGGATGACGTGTAATATCTTTGGTGATAACCTTTTCCTTTGGTGCCATCATCAGGTCAAAATCTCAAGTTATCCAATGTTTTGGTTTATGAACAAATACCTGCAAAACAAATGGCATTCCCATCAGCCTAATTTGCAAGTGTTTGCTTGTGAACACTCTAAACTAAGATTGCGAACATGGTAAACATTATCTGCTAACATCAGCATGTTAACATTGTCATTGTAAGCATGCTGACGTTAGCACGTTAAGCTTTACAGGGCTAGCGTGGCTTTAGACTCTCTTGTTATTATTGCAGCACAGTGAAGTATAATGCAGAGGAAAGACTAGGCCTGAAGGAAAATGCTCAGGCTTCATGATTCATGTGTGGATTTGTGATTCATTTCAGGGATGTTACTCTGTTTTTTGAGGATAAATACTGTTATGGGGTGTTAGCGGTACACAAGCATAGCAGGGCTGTAGTGATCCAAGATTGATGTTTGTCATATTGCTATGGACCACTCCAGTCATTGTTGGGTGATTCTTCATTTGAGGGAACCTTTTTGTGGCCTGGTATTCAGACTCAGTAGCCATTTTGCTTTTACTTCTGTGCTTGAATTGCTGAACAAATCAGAGATTTTTTGAGTTTTGTCAGGTGCATTGGCCTTTGGTTGTTGTTTCATTTTATATTTTTTGGTGAAAAAGCAATGCCGTCGTCAGAATGGATAAGCACTCTTACCTGGGCTGCTTTCCACATCACATATTGTCTTCAGAGTTTTAATGTAGCTTGTGCTACGCTTTTACATCTGTCTTTTCCTCTTGCATGCTTTCTTTTCAAATAGAAAATTTCACGAGCAACTGCATATCTGTTGTCTGATAAATAGCGGCTAATCTTTACTCTTTCTGTTTGTTCCTTTGTCCAAACTGAATGTAACTAATATTTATTTAAAGAATTCACCCAGCTCAGTCTGACGTGTAACATATCTGCCCTGAGTCTGAGTCTCGGTGCTCATTTTCTTGCCAGGTCAGCTCTTAGTATCCTCAAACTTTCTTAAGGCAGTGTCTTCCAAAGGGCCCTGTCCCTGTTGTAATGCCACCAAGAATAACAACTTTATATAAGTTGTTCAGAATCTGGTTGGTTAGCGCTTTACTTGTGTGCTTAGTGGGACAGAGTGTCAGTCTTTAATTTAGATTTCACCATCAATGCGAATTTGAATGGTTGCCAAAGAGTTAGCAAAATAGGACTTGTGGCAGAGTTTGGGGTACCCCAACTGTTCCAGTGGAGTTGCTCAATGGCCAACAGTTCAGACTGGTATTAGGTGTGAATGTGTTCACCTGTGTGTACAGGACAAAAATGGAGAGAAGTTGCTATGATTTGTCCACTGATATTCTGTTTTTGATCAGACATATGATCCAAGAGGACTGAAGCTTGCTCTTGATGACTACTATGTAGTATTTTACCCCGTTGTGAATCGGCTCAGTCTGTAAATAGATCAGTCAAGTTGGCAGTTGCAACAAACACAAAGACAGAGATGGTAGGGAATTAATATAAATATGAATATAATATATCAAAGCAGTAGGTGGTGGTGTTACGTCTCTCACTGATCCAGATAGTCTTCTGTTTCTGAATGATTTTTTTATTCGACTTATCATCAGAGAGCATGTGTTTTGTCCATCGACGCACTTGACTAGACGTAGCAGAGAGGCGGTGACAAGCCGACACACTGACTTGCTCTCTTATTGCAGCTGTGAGCCCCTAAAAGGGAGAAAAGATGAAACATGAAAGCACAAAGCTATTGCTATTATGTTAGAGTTAGGTTTCACTGTAACAAATGATGTATTTTTTTATTTGTAGTATGTTTTTCTCCATTGGAGCTCTACTGTCAAAATTACATCTCTAGACTCTTCATAATAGATGCAGATTAGGAATGTTTTTTTTCTTTCCCTTGTTTTTAGTGCGTTTCACATTGCATTAACATCACACTAATGCTTGGGAAGGCTACAGCTGAATTAGTAATGAAATGCAATGCTAGCATCAGAGAACACAGTAAGCTCCCTGCACAGCACAGCTGTAGCTCTGCTTTTATGGAAGACCTTGTGATAATAAAACATATCACACTTTTCAAAGCATTAAATAATACTGTAATAGCACATGTCACTAGAGACTTCAGTGTGCTTTTTACCTTATAGGGTATTTAAACACATTATATGGCTGGTTTTAAGTCCCTCACTGCCTTAATTGTGTTGTATTGCTACCCTGCAGGAGTCCTTTGGGGAGCTTGGATAATGGTTCTACCCATGTCTAATTGCATCTTCTCATTGTCTTCCGTAGAGGAATATGGCTATTGACTTAATTTAACTGTATAAGCTGACCTCATCCTGCTGTCTTTACATCTTGTGTTATTATCTTGATTTCGCTTTTCTTTCACTTTGCATGTCTTTTAATATATTTCAATACATTTTAGATGAAATGTATTATTCAGGTAGACATTTTCATGAATTTCCTCATAATGAAATAAGACAAGTTCCTCCATATAGGTTCCTTTTGCCAATATAGTTTAACACCTGTGTGAGTCGATTGTCAAATAGCATTCTCCCCTCAGCACTGTGCTCCCTCTGGCTGCCAAACTCCCTGTCAAATTGGCTCGAAGCAATACTGTAATAACCACTTTCACACAAATTCCCAATGTAAATCTACAACTAAGAGAGAACACAATTTCTGCTTGGAGCCACATGTTTTCCTGCAGGATATCAGATCAAATCAAATGTCTACAGTGCATCATACCATACTGGTTCTTCTACAAAGTTTTTTATATAACAGCAAATTGTCACGAAAATCCACATAAATCAAGAGAAAATTTTAAAAAAGAACAACGGCTTTTGTAATATGAGGCATTTTATAATATGTTGGTAAAGAAAACACGTGGATGACATACTGTGTGGACCCCACACAATAAAGGCAGACCTAGTTCCTTCACCGCTCAAAGGGGAATAGATAGTGGGGATGATGGGCTGATTTGCTTGAACTCTATGCTGACTAAGTGGGTATTGAGTCTTAAACTTCAACATTGAGTCCTTGTCTGTTATACTGTTTTTTTAGTGGGGTGCTTCTATGATGATTGGGATTTTTTGATTTTGCGTAACCAGTATGCATTTAATTGCACAATTTTACTTGGGTTTTTTTGTTGCAATGCATATTATTAATTAATTTGCAAATAAGAGAAAGAGGACATTTTGCTTCAAAGTAGAAAAAGAATAGGACCTAAAACTGTACCTTGGGGGATGCCAAAGTAGGAGATTCACTCCTATTACTCCCACAAATTGTGATATTTGAGTGTACAACTCTCAAAACAAGCAAACATGAGCCAATGCAGAACGAAAACACAGCCAGATATCTGGCAGATAATGATTATTGATTGCCTTGATAGCATGTAGGATGGCATAGATGAGGGGTAATTTGAATTAAGGAAGTGTGTGTGTCAGATGAAATGTGAATCACAGTGTAAATGTATAATGAAAGAGAAGGAAGCACAGACCTTTACATTGTATATACAAAATGCTAATTAATTAGGTACTGTATATATGGCCGTGCAAAAAATATACCATCTCTACCTCCCACAATCACAGTTTAATGCACACATTGCTTTTAACAAGGGCCTTCAGTTTGCTTTTTGATCCAGCACCTGTAGAAGTTTTTTTGGATGTGCGTACCCTACACCCTGTTTGTTTTTAGCGAGTTCCACCCTTCAGAAAAATTATGAAATCAGCTGAAAGGAAACGCAATATAAATTAAAGTCTTGGTTATATCAGACACAGACCAGATTTAGCTTCTCACATTTCTGAGTGAGATGCAAAATTACCCTCATTAATTACATTTCCATGTCTTTAACATGCAAATAAACCCATAACTATCACAATAAGCACGATGACGCTCCACTCCACTGTTGATTAGTAAATTCATTAATTACGTAATTCTTAATTATTGATGCTAATTGATTACACTAATTTTCTTAGACGTGAAATTAGCATGTGTAAACAAGCTTGTGTGGCTGCCAAACATGGTGGCAGTACTTTGATGTTAATAGGGTACTGCTGATGCTCTTGTGTGTAAATTCAATGGCTAAATGAACCTTACTGTTTGGGAAGGCAAAGTCTAGTCACACAAGATAAAGAAAATCTTCACCCTAAATTGTGTTATATTCTTAATTAGTTATCTGTCACTTAAGTAATTCATATGAACAAATTTTGTATAGTCTTTCACATTACATGTTTAGTCTATAATTGAAAGGACTGAATTTAAACTATTGTCTTAGCTCTGAATGCTGCTCTGTGCTGCTTTGTGACATTGTGCTGTTATTTCAAGTTAAGTAACTGCAGTTGTCACATCTGTAGCCGTTTAGATTATACTGAAGACTTTGTTGTAAATTATTGACATGACATGCAAAACGTCGGTCTTTGTTTTTATGCTCTTGTCCCATATCACCAATTACAGTTCATCTTTTGAAAGAAACAACATATTTCTTTTTAGTTTTTGTGTGAACTTGTTTATAAAGTACAAGAAAACCTCAAAAGAGTCACTATAGCTTGAAAGGTTTCATAAATACAGTGGAATTAAATTTCAAGTATTTATAATGGCCTCAAGAATATCTGTATGAGAAGCAATAAATGTTTACAAAGACTTTATCTGTCTTATGATGACACTGATGCTTAGTTGCTGAGACCTCCCTTTGCTCCTGGCTTTTTTCCATGTACCTGTGATGTGTAGAACAATTTAATTATTTACGGATAATAGCTATTGAGCAGCACTCCTGGTGTGTTTTATTAGCTGTGTTGTATTAGTGCCCATAAATTACAGCCAGTCAATTCAGTATATATTAAATGCAAAATTTGGTTATATGAAACTTTGATTTGTAAATCTTATGGTGGCAGAAAGGGAGGAAACGATCCTTCATTTTCACCTTATTTATGTTGTAAGTGTCTTTTATTTCATGGTAGTCATTTTACTATTTAAGTAGATAATAATGATATACAACAGTGACTTGCTTTGTAACATTTGTTGAGGTGTACATTCCTGTTGCATAAATATTTGATGTCACCTTCAAAAGAAGCAATCATTGCTAAGTGTATTTGCAAAACTGCTATGCGCTTTGCTGACACAAGCTAGGGAGTCCCACATGAGATCAGAGAAAATGGAGAGCTTAATTTTTATTCCTGAGAACAATTCTTGGCAAAACAGCGCTGGCTTCGCCATACCACACATGCAGAAGAACACAGCTTTTTAAATCAACTAGTAGTTGTTATTCATGTGGTTAGTGGAGAAAGAAAGTGTTAGCTATGTAATTTCCCTTGGCTTGCCTCATATGAAATTCCAGTTGTGGAAAAGGAAGTCATTGAGGTTGGAGGAACTGACTGTCCCTGAGGCCTTGGCCAGTTAGTTTTGTTATTAAACCACTCTTTACTGGTCAGGCCACGGGTCTTTAGGCGAAAACGTCTTGTTTGTGATGCAACCTTGTATAATGGCCTGCCTGACAGAATGTAATTAGAGAGAGCAGTGCTTTTCTTGGGTTTGCCGGTTCCACAGGCAGATCCATAGCCAGATCCTCAAAGTCCTGCTCACTAATGAATCTGCTCCTGCTGGGGCTATTGATGGCCACTGCCTTTCTGGAAGCTCATTATTAGAGAATTCCATAGGACAGCTGAAATAGCATTATGTATGAGCTTGTTGCTCAGCATCATCTGTTTTCCGTGTCTGAAAACAATTGCACAAGGCGCTTGACAATGTATAATGACTGAATGAAGTGCGTAAAGTTAATCTACTCATTAGCATGACAGAGTCATATTTCATATCACATTACGATTAGAAATGTTTTTAATTTAGTGATTTAATTTGTACTTTGCATAACAGTATCATAATATGCACTTCAGCACAACATGCCAGAGCAGAAGAATTCTGTTTTTCATGGTGTTCACTGATTGATTTTATTTGATGATGCTCTACTAAAAGCACAAAACTATAACTCTGTACATCAGTAGTTGCAGCCATTGAGGATAAAAACACTCTAAAGCCAAATTGCATGTTTCCATTCTTGTGGTCCTCCAAAATACACATCAAACCAGTCAAACACACATACGTTCAACAGAAGAGTGACAAAGCTTATATGCTTCAAGTTCTCTTTACAAAATCTGGTTTATATGTACAAATATGTATGCTTTCACACTCCACAATTGTATGTATATGTTCCCTCATTCTTTTGCTCCTTTGTCTCTGGAGTCTCTCTCGAGTATAAACAATCCATTCTTGCTATAGTCAACATGCTCTTTAAATTCAGATAGTTGTACTACCATTGAAATATGGACTGAGAAATTAAAGATGCATATCTAACCCAGGAGACCTGTTTGATTGTAAAGATAAATTATAGCAATTAGAGAAGGATTTCTCAACCTTTTCCAGTCTCTGATGCCGTTTTTAGGTCTACAATTATCATGACCCCAGCAATTAGAGTTGTCAAGTTGTCATGTGAAGTTATGAATCAATTGTAAGAGCAGCGGAAGAAGCTCCAAATGTATTATACTGAAATATGAAAATATTTTAAACACTTGTTATATATATTCTACGAAAGCATATCAAACAAATATAAATAGCCAATATTAATTTATTTATTTCCTGTATGTTCAAGTCCCTAACTCAAGGTTGTGGACCGAACCTAAAAAAAAAATTTTTGTGTAGGTACAAGCTTCCCAGTTATCAACACAATGCTATAGGATTCTGTTTTTTACATGTTCATTTGAGGCTGATGAGTAACTGATGCATTATGTTTTCTAAAAGGTGAAAGAGGCATCCCTGTATCAGCAGCCACAGCTGAGTAACTTCCCATTCATGTATTGTTGTAGTGTCCCTACCCTCAGGTTGCGCTGAAGGCTGGTAAATATTAGTGGGTTTGTTGTACTGATTGTATTGTTTACACAGCAGCCAGATGCTAAAGATAGATAGCTAAACAAAGAGGCGGAGTAAGGAAGCACACAACCTAAATTCTATTGATTCCATGTTACGGGGGGGTGAGTGTCTCTCAGATAAGGCTGCATTGTGGGGTAATGGTAATCGTATAGAACTCAGCCCGTGTATTCACATCACAGCTGTCTTAATAGCGTGCAGTTGCAGTTGTAGAGTGTGCTCGCATATTGATGTTTATTATGAATCAACAGCGGTGAGGAAGAAAGAAATGTAGTTCGATTCCAAACTAGTAAGACGTTGATTCAATTTCAGGATACATATTAACTACAGTCATTAAGCCACATCAAGTGATTACATTATTTATGTGAAGAAAATATGAATGAAATAAGGAGTTTATGTTATCAGCCCAAGGCACAGTAAGTCAGACTATTCAGTCAAATGGTAAAATGTCAGTTGAATTGATTTATTTGTCCTAGCAAGTAATGTTGCCAATGGAAGGCAATTTCTTATTTGTTCCAATTCAAAAGCTAAGTTTTTCTTGGATGAAAATATTACTCACTAACTTTTTGTTTGCTTTATTTTCCAAATGGCTTTAATTTTACAGCCGGTTCTAAAATTGGCAACATTAAAGATGCCCTGCAGAGTTTTCGAACAAAAACAAAAGCCAACCAACTTCACCAAAACACATTGTGTGTATACTTGAGCTCTAACAAATGTGTTGGACATTTTTAAAAGAAAATCCTACATTGTTTACAGTCATGTTTACCAGCCAGCAGTCTTCTTCTTCACTGCCTTTTCTTGGCTCATTAATTTCTTTGCTTCTTTGTGTTTTACCGCCATCTGTAGATGAGTGGAATAACGTGAACCATCTTATTTAGACCATCATCTAAGTGAGTGTTCATTATGTCCACAGGTGCTGCAGATGTACCTGCCTTTCTGTGGTATTGCGATCTCCAATGCCCAGCTCTTCGCGGCCTCAAGGAAGGAATATGACAGGAGCCGGGTAAGGGCTACAAGTTCAACCAGTATAATAACCCCCCCATCCCTAGGATCAGCATTACTTCCTCCCCCCTGATGCTGACATTGAGGCTGAGTATTGATCAGCAGCAGCCCACTTGCTGCCACTGCAGTGGGGATCACAGAGCAGCATGCAGCCCTGCATGGACATTTTCTCTGGATCTGTAGTGGGGGATGGGGCTGCATCCAGATCTAAATTTCCTAGGGAATGTTAAGAGATGCACTAATTTATGTCACACATTGATCTGTGATGGAAGAGAACATAATGAGAACACAGCTCAGTGAATAGAGGAGAGAAATGAGGGGAGCTCCCTTTACACCATATGATTTTTATGTGCTTCTGGATTAGATTGGATTGGCACTGCCTTAGATAAAGGGCCTAATTTACTTTTATTGGGGAAACTAATCATGTTATAACATCCTGTTGGTTTATGGTTTAAGGATAATAATAATAATTGTGCTCTAACAGCTGAGCGAGGCAAAACATCTTCATTTAAATGGTCTTCACTATTACCTGTTGACAGATTTCTTATTTAGTGGCTTTTACAGCAGCGTGTGGTTCAGATTGTTGGGAATAATGCCAGTGGTATCTTTTTCTGTCGCTGGTGTTCAGGCACTCTTGGAGGTAGTCAATGACCTGTTTGAAGAGCAGACTGACCTGGAGAAGATTGTCAGGAAGATCATGCACCGTGCCCAGACATTGCTAAAGTGCGAGCGCTGCTCTGTTCAGTTGCTGGAGGACATTGAGTCACCGGTACTGTTTCTTTTTCTGCTGTCCTGCTGTGTATGTGTCTATCTGTCTGTACATTTGTGCATGTGCATGTCTGTTCTTCCTGTCTGCCTCGATTTTGATCAGTGAATACTGTGTACCTCCGTGCAATTTTTCCAAGAGCTTTAGTGATTTCTTTCATTTCAAATCTTTCAGGTGGTGAAGTTCACCAAGTCGTTTGAGCTACTGTCCCCTAAGTGTAGTGCAGACACTGAAAGCAGGTATGTATGGTGTTGCAGTGTTAAAATCTACTCTGCTCCTCAGTAACATCTGATCTGATGAAAAACATAGCTTTGCCTTCCATTTCCCCACTTTTCATACGTGTAACCTTTTCACTAAATAGTCATATCTCCACCTTGGTTTGTCTTTGGCACCATGGCACCTGTAAATTCTGCAGAGCCTTGTTTGAATCTGTAAAGCTTCCATCAAGGACAGAAAATAAGGGAAGTATAAAAATTGAATGTTCTGTAGTGCTGTGGGAGTAATATGCCGATTCTGAATAGAAGGCATACTGTAGGAGCCCTACTTAATTGGGTTTTGCTGCTTCTCTCCACTGCTAGGCATGGCTGAATGGAGAAAGAGAGGCTTAATATTGTGTGGGATGTTTATGGATGAAAGCCAACGTTGAAAGGAAGACACATTATCCCCCAACTCCTGCACTTGCCATAACTGATATGGTCACTTGAAGGCAGTAGTGATAACTGCAGCAGTAATTTAAAAAATATATCATAACACAAGAAATACCAATAGTATGAAATTAGTAGTAATCAAAGAAATGTCAGACTGTTTGACTGGCCAATTGAATCGTTCTTACTCAAACAAACTCCCTATTGATCTGTGTTTCTGGTGTCACATATTCAATAAACAGCCAGTTTGTGATTACAAGTAATAAAACTGCACATTTCAAACCAAGTTGAAATGACAAAAATACAGTATCTCTGTGATGACACTAGTCTTCCTAAAGGTTCACATCTGAATAACAAGGGCTGCTGTGCAAGATTTATGTGTGTAATTAAGTGAATACATTTGGTGTCAAAAGGCAAGAGCCCTGTAGGATTTCTAATGTGCCTTACAATCCCCAGCCGCCCCCATGGGGAGGATAATGTTGAGCGAGTGTACAGTGCTGCTAGTGCGTCTGTGGCAGCTAAATGACAGACATGAGACAGGGAAGAGACAGAGAGAATGAAGAGAGCAAGAAAGAAAAAGGAGGTAAGGCATCTTGCCATCACACCCTTGAGGTTTATTCCCTGCCGCACTGTGGGTTTCACATCCACACACAGCTGTGTCACTAGATCAAAGGGATCCAAAAGATCTGACATCAGTGTCTCTCCATTTTTATTCTAATCTTGAAAGACAAAATGAGCCACACTGAACATTTACCTTGTTGCGTTTGAAGGTAAAAAGTCAGCAAGAGCCCACTGCAATTAATGTGAATGGGAAGTCTGTGCAGGGATGCACGTGTTTCTATGGCAGAGTGTGGGGGCGTTTGGCAATGAGGAAGACAATCACACAATTAACTTTTCATTACTTCATAAGCTGCAAGAGAAGCTTACTGATATCTACCGTATAAGAAGTTCATTAAATACAAGTCAACTTAAAAGAGCGTCCACAAGGAAAAACAAGAGTGGCCTTTTGCAAGCTTGCAGTTCAGGTGTGAAAGAGAATAAAACCTTTTTTACTTGAATACAATAAAAAAAGGTATTTTTCTTTTATTTTCATGATAACAAATTTATCAGCTAAATGAGTGTGTTTGAGAATTTCTTTTTAGAATCAAACCTCTCCTGAGAAAAAGGCAAGTGGACAGTTTTGGCCCAGTAGTGTTTCTTCCGTTCTGCTCCTTTTGACATTTTCCCCTCTCATTTTCTGACCCTAGTTTCAAAGACAGTATGGAGAAATCGTCTTACTCAGACTGGCTCATCAACAACAGTATTGCAGAGCTGGTAGCATCCACAGGACTACCCGTGAACATTAGCGATGCCTATCAGGATCCTCGCTTTGATGCTGAGGTAAACACACAATAACATTCCTTTCAAATTTGACATCATTGGGATTTTATCCAAGTGAAACGATCTCACACAGCATTACAGAAGGAGCAGAATGAAATATGCCTGTGGCGATTATCATTCAGGTCATAGTATTTCTAGAAGCGTTCATACATTGATGTCACATGCGAGCCAACGAGGTCACATGGGATTCATTAATGGCTGTGAAACCGCCCGGGGAGCGATGTCAGGATGGCATTGCAAGTCCGCATTTTGATGAGTCGACAGATGGTTTGAAAAAGAAATGTAAGAGGCCATCGATGTCAAACCGTAACATTTATCCCTGAGCTGTTCATGTTCAAGTTGCTGTCTTGACTTTCCGTTCAAGATGGTTTCATAACAATTCACACCTTTGAACTGGACTCTGATCTCTCACGTGATTGTCATGTGACTTTAATGACTCACACATGACCTTGTGGACTCATCCAGGGGCCAGATGTATGAACAATACATATGCACAAAAACATGCATAGGCCATTTCCCCCACATAAACTGGTATTTATAAAAGATGAATGTATGGTGTGTATTTGTGTACTTCACGCAAAAAATGTAAATGTACTTAGTTATATCCCACCACTGGCAGCCACAGCCATGCGTATTGATATGTAAACATATGTTTAAGGGCGTTTATGCATCTGCATTTATGGCAAACTGTGGGAGTGTAAATGACGCTCGTGCTTGTGCGTCCAGTTCCACAATGATTGAGATTTATAAAACAAAATCAGGTGTACACACTGCTTTATAAATCTGACGAAAAGAACGCATATTTCTGTCTTTGTGCGGACACACAGTTTGAGTTGTGAATCCACACAGTTTTAGAAATTTGGCCCCAGGTGTGAAAAGTGCACACAGATTAAAATGGCTACCAGTCAGTAGAACTGATGAAGCCACTTGGAAATGTCTTCAAGACCAAACATAAAGTCCAGTTGCTTTTGTTCTTTCTTTTTTTTTATAACCAACATTAATTCTTTAGAAATTACGTACTGCCCATTTTTCCATTTTGTCAGCTGTTAATTGATCTCTGTAGGGTAAAGTTCCTTTCAAACCAGGAACAGACAACCGCAGCAGCCGGAGCTGATGCTGCATAGAAACAGAATCCCACAGTGGCTAGCACAGCAGTCCGCTCTGCATCCAGCTACAAGCAGCAAAAGTTGACATGGTCAACCTTAAGCAGCAGTGACAGAAAAATGGAAAATGTACTCGGCGGAAAAGCTACCAACAGACTCTCACTGAAATGAATAGAGGAGGCAACTTGCTGCTTCTTGCTTTCAAAGGGCCTTATGGATTCTTACTGTACGCAGTTCCTATATCTCCATGTAGTCTTGCTTTTCCTTCAGAAGTGAGGCATGTATGCATAGTTAATACTGGTGAAAGTGTAATTTAATACTAGAGAGCTGGGTATCGTTTAAATCTTTCAATACTAGTGCTAATACTTCTTCTTTCAATACCTTATGAATATAAACATATTTTTCTAAATATGTCTCAAATGCATCAGTACTTAATACTGTAGTAATACAAATCGTAATTGATTCATTTGCCTATTTCTTGATGAATCAATGAATTGGGTTTGGTCCACAAAAAGTCAATGACAATTTCCTGAAGCCCAAGGGGACGTCTTCAAATTGCCTGTTTTGTAATACGAAAAACTTTTGCTTGATAAAGTTTTGAATTTCAATACCCAGTCATATTTATACTTAATGTACAGTGCAAGGAAATGTTTTATGCAGATGGATGGTAATTGTCATTTTATACGGTATTTACACTCCCCCTCTATTTAGGCAGACCAGTTCTCGGACTTCCACATCCGCTCCGTGCTTTGTGTTCCCATATGGAACAGCAACCACCAAATCATTGGTAAGTTAACAAATGGAGCTTCCTTTTCTCTTAAACTTATTTGACATATGTACTTGAAGATTTTTATGTATCAAATATAAAACATGGGATGGCTTCCCACAATTTTTGGGAACCTTGCTACAGGGATTTGATCCCATTCAGCCACAAGAGCAGTTTGTGCCAAAGGTGTTGGATGTCGAGGTCAGTCAAGTTCTTCCACACCAATCTCAGAAAACACTTTCTTTATGGACCTCTCTTTGTGAACAAACAGAAGGTGCCTTTCCCAAACTGTTGCCACAGAATTCGACGCACACGATGATCTAAAAGATCGTTGTATGAAGTAGCATTAAGACTCACCTTCATTGGAACTAATGGTACTAGCTCAAACCACGAAAAACTGCCCCAAACTAAAAGACAGAGGTGTCCACATACTTCTGGCCACATAGTGTATCTATGATGTAGATATATATTCAGCAATAACATCATGTAGCACACACATAATGTTGGTTTGAAATTTCTTTTCTTTTTTTTTTTCATTTTTGCTGCATACTAGATAATAGGGGAGAGGGGAGTGGAAGCATGTGTTCAGCTGAGGCTGCATGTATGTGTTTAGATCCATGCTGCACCATCGCTCCACACTTGGAGGTGGAGTTCCCTTCTTCTGGCTTTGTGCTTTGTGTTTGTGAATCAGCCCCCAGGCCAACACCACACTGACACTCTGATAAATCATTGATCTCTCATCTGGTTCAGGGAGGAGCGATGATAGCAGCTCCACTTGGTCCACTGAGATCTGACGCAGGAAGTCATTAGTTTTATTTGAGTGCAAAGTGATCAGTATATCCGCCCCTGATGGTTGGTTAAGACCCATGTGTATCCGTGTGTACTTGTGTTTGTTTTTTCTTTGCGTAGGTGTAAGTGCATTTGTCAGGAAGGGGAGAGGAAGAAGAACAGAAAGAGTGAGGGGAGAAAGAAATGGTGTGTGGGTGGCACCTGAGGATGTGGAGTGAAAAACCATTAAACAAACAAAGCAGCAGGAGATGAAATTCTCATGTCAAGGATACATTAAGTTATTATGTCCTAGTGTCATTTGCCAAGGTTACAACCAGCTCCTTCAAAATAACCACAAGAAATACTGTTGTGACTTTAACAGTAATGAGGTTTAATGTTACATATCAAATGAGAGTAAAATCATATTAGCACTTCCTTTAGCAACATGCCATGAAAGTTACTTTACTAAAGGTAGCTGGTAATACAAGTTATTTTTGCTAGCCTTAATTGCCATTTTGTTTTTGATTCTATTTGAACTGCAAAAAATTGGAGATGTTGGTGGAGATTCGGAGAGAGAGCCAGACTAGTCCAAAAATCCATTACATCACTAGTGGGTAACTTCCAAATGAATAAATGAATAGTTTAACTGAACTGCCTCAGGCCAGGAACACACAACTGAAGCACGATTATACCACAGTTTGGTTGTGACGGCTGATTTTCATGCTCATGTTCAGCCTGCACTGGCCACTCAAACTAGGGCAGGTTGCCATGGACATTTGTCATAGTTTATCTAGTAGCGTGTAGGGTCAAGATTCAGATTTCTCACCTGCTGCCTGAGGAGCCAGTATTATGATTTTATTAAACATATTTCATTTTTGCGTTTTGCGGCTGGTTAATGACTATAGCAACCTGTCCAGGGTGTACCAGGATATTAGCACTGGTGTTTTAAGACATTCCTGTGTAGTTTTGACTTTATGAGTGTCCCTTAAAGACAGGACAAATATTATGATTAACAGCTACCGTATGACGACGTCTTTGAGTTTAGCGTACTTGTTTGATATAGTGAGTTAATGTAGTACTGAGCTGGTTGGTCTTTGTGAGGCCCTCAGCAGAAGTTGACGCCCCCCTAGTGAATAAACTGTACCTTGTACAGACACATCGGTTACATCTATGTAAAAACTTAAAATGGAGCAGTAAATTATTATTGTCATATTGTGATTTTTGTGATTTTGAAAAATAACACTTGTGACATTAGGAATGTGTTGTAGTTAAAGATTATGTGGTGGCCACAGGGCAATAAGAAGTCATTTGGTTCGCTTATGCTTGGGGCCACCTATGCTGCAACTCATTGCAAATTACAAGCTCATTACAGAGGGAGCAATAATAGATCTGAGAGGACATCAGCTCTGCATTTTAAATACAATGACACCATAATGAAAATTGTTCTTAGCTACAGTATTAATCCTCTTTCACCTCTATTGATCTCCAGCTATACATTGAAATTAAAATGTCACTTTGGCAGGTTTGTTTGACCTCCTAGAGATAAATAAAAATGGTAATGCATTGTATAATTGCTTTTTAGCATAATTTCTCAGTGTCAATAAAAGTCAGTCTCTGTCAATTAAATGTTTATGCTTTATCAACAAAGCCTTCCTTTGTTTTTAATTAGATGATGAGAGAAGCCATCTAAGGAGGGAATACCGCTGTCAAATAGAAAGGCTTCAATCCCACTGCAGCATTGTGGACAATATCTGGATACCCTGTCAAAGATAACATTAATTGAATGACAATTTCACCAGTGCTACATTTATTTTCATTTTGTATAACCACAAGTCTTTATAATAAACATAGCAATGTGTTTTATGGTTCACACAACAGTTTTCATCAAGTCTGCTGGCGTTTTTAATATAGTTTGTTGTAGAATATCTGAATATATTGCTGTTTATGTGATAGGATGTTGTGTCTCTGCTTAATTTCCATTAATAATGCATGTTAGTCAATAACATGGTGTGGGTTTGATCCTCTTTTAATTGGAGGCAGGTTATAAGCACTGGAGCCTTGCCAATATCAAGCTTAAAACATCTCATTGTGTGGGTAAACTGACTTTGTGTAACAGGTGTCGCCCAAGTGCTGAACAGGCTCGATGGGCAACCATTCGATGACGCAGACCAGCGTCTCTTTGAGGTATCACACTTGCTTCTATATCTTTTCAACACACAGTAGCCTGTGCCTGCTGCAGTTGAGTATGTCTGCTTTTTTATTCTGTTCTTAGGCGTTTGTGATCTTTTGTGGACTGGGCATCAACAACACCATCATGTACGACCAGGTGAAGAAGTCCTGGGCCAAGCAGTCTGTGGCTTTGGATGTAAGAACACAACATCCCATTCGAATTCCTGCCTCATATCACATCGAAAATATGTGATTTCTTCCATGTTTTGAACAATAAGTCTTTTTTATCCGCTTAGATTTGAAGAAACATTACTATGCAAACTGTAATGCTGCTTCAGAGTGTTGACTTAAGTTAATTCTTCACTGCTCCTTTAGTCATGCCAGTATGCCCATTGTGTTTATGTTAGCTTCATGCCCTCCCTCAGATGATTTTTCCCTGTGCATCCTATCTGTTCTTCTATTCCATTAGCCATAATTGTATCTTTATTTTCCTTATCCAGTCAACATATGCTCTGTGCTGAAACATTTACCCATAAGTCAGTGTAAACAAAGGCTGCTGCATGGCTAATATAAAACCTCTTATTACTTATTCTCTCAGGGGTCTTTGTGCTTGGCTCATGTTTTAGTCTCATATTTCCACAAGAATGTACACATGAAAAAAGTGCTGATCTCTCTGTGTAGATAACCTTCTCACAAAGCTTTTATTGAAAATTAATGAGAGGCAGAGAAAAGCAATCCCTCATCTGCCCTGCAGTATGTAGCCATTTGGCACTAGTCAGCCTTTACAGTATGTCCTTAGATTACAATAGGGAGCTTTCAGGTGCATTATAGTAGTTAGCACCGCTCTGTTTCAAGCTAGCAGAAGCAGAGAACAGAGAGAGAGAGAGAGAGCATTTAAAGGAGAGGCACAGAATTAACTAATATGTAGATGCATTGCTTTTGGCGGCACTGAATAAACATGAGCGTTTATGATCAAATAAGCAACTGCAGGTCTGTGCGAGGTATTTCTCTCAGGAAATGAAGGGAGCCTGGCGATGGAATCAGGGCTGACATTGCTTCTCTTGTAGATTGTTCTAGAGGTGAGTGTTAACTTCCTCACCTGGAAGATCCACTGAAATGCTGTAACACCAGTGTGAAGTATTTTCAAGCCGTAGCCACAGTTGTGCCTCTCTTAGAGCCCTACTGGTTATTTTAATGATTTGAGAAATACACTGAGTGACACTGTGTCATTATTTTGCAGGTTCTTTCTTACCATGCCACTTGCTCCAAGACTGAAGTTGACAAATTCAAGGTAACAGATATTCACCATTGTCATCATTACATTTGTATCAGCGGGCCCATTTCTGTGTGTGTGTGTGTGTGTGTGTTCATCAGGTTTGCTCTGGTGGTCCTGCTAATTGCCATAATATAATTTAATTGTTTTCCTACTTCTGTAGATGCGTTCCTTAATGTCTAGGCTTTATATTGAGTTCCAGTAAGACATATTAACAATATTAAAGGCCCATTATCGTTCTGCTAAACCCCTCAATTTAACAAAAGTATGATGAAAGGCAATGTCAGTGAAACAGACTTAGATTTCTCTGATGCCTAATGTTGTTTATGGGAAGGTAAAATCTTGGAAATTTAGCTCATAATGCATTTGTTTTGCTCATGGGCCTTTTGATTAAGATATCTTTTTCTAATTAAACAACAATCTCTATTTATTCTCAATTTAATGGGAAAGAAAATAAATCCATGGCAGCAGAGAGGAATTATTGGCAGCCTGTCTTCTCGACTTCATTTTCCAGTTCTTTCAAAGGACTGCGATAGTACCCAAGCATAGATATGGGCCGAGAATTCCCCAATGAAAATAACTAATTGTGGTATTTGAAATGGATTACTCCAATCAATAGGCAATCATTCTCAATGCATTATTTATTAAGATGAAAAAATGAAAATATATTAAATATATATATTTTTAATTGGCATGACATTTCTGAAATATAGATATGACCTATTTTCCTGCACTTTCATGTGTAGGATTTTCCCCTGTGGCCATTACTGCAAAGTCGGAACCCCGCTTTCCAGTGTGCTTGTGTGATCACCCCCCCCCACCCCTCCTCATCCTCCAGTGCCGCGCTCTGCTTCCTGCCTTTCCCCCACTTTCTTTCATAACTGCTCTACATATGGAGCCTTATGGAGCTCACTTGACTGGGATTCCACCGGAGTGCAAATGGCAGCGACAAACAAACCTGGCTGACATTTCGTAACCCGGGGCTGTGAAATAAGAGAGAGGAGAATACCTGCTGACCTGACAGGCAAACATTTGTGAGGGGAACATGGTGCTCTGGTGGCTGTTAGAGAGGAAGAGAGAAAAGAGAAACATTGCCGCACTGGAACTAAAACACAGATTTACAAGAGAGCGTTGACTTATTGTTAAGAGATGCAGGTTAGAAAGCATAAAATAGTTATATTATAAATGCTGACTAGAGGCAGATAAGCCATATCTGCTCATTGTGCTCATTAGACCACACTGACGATAGAAGACATGGACGCTTCAGTATGAATATGAATTGGAATCACATATGTGCTTTGCGTTTTTGTTTTTGTTTGAATAATAATAATTGAAAAAACAGCAGTTGATGATTACTACTGCACAACTACATTTGTCAATGAGCTCTGAAAGTAAACAACAGCAAAATCCTTCGGGAAAGCACCCTCATTAATCTTAACCCTCTCCAAACGAGTCCTCAGAGTCTTAATTAGCATGTCTCCATATTTCCATGTATCATCTGAAAACGGCACAGCATCCTCTGACCTCTCCATCCTCTTCTGCTCTCTGTGAACTCATTCTCATATTCTCCGTCCTCCTTAATGTTTCCTCAGGCTGCTAACATTCCCCTGGTCTGCGAGCTGGGCATTGATAAGCTCTCCTTTGATGATTTCTCTCTGGACGTTGACGCCATGATAACGGCCGCTCTGAGGATGTTTATGGAGTTGGGAATGGTGCAGAAATTTAAGATAGACTATGAGGTGAGGCCACTGACTTTATTTATCCATTTCCTTAAATACTTGACTGAATTTGACCAGAACGCTGTTCCCTCCGGTAGCCAAATCCTAATGTATCCTCATGACAACTGCTGACCCATGTGCTCATCTCTCTCTCTCTGTCTGTCGTCCCCTCCAGACACTGTGCAGATGGCTGCTGACTGTCAGGAAAAACTACAGAATGGTTCTCTATCACAACTGGAGACATGCCTTCAACGTCTGCCAGTGCATGTTTGCCATGCTAACGGTAAAGATCATGCTACTATAACTGTAGATCAATTTCAGTCAGAGACACTTGTCTTAAGGAATTCACCATTTATAGCAAATGTTCATACACGTTAGATTTGGCAGGAAAAGCTCTGCTGTTGAGGAAGCTCTTAAATGATCTGAACGGCAATGAGGATTCTTCCCCCTTAACTGAACACATACATCAACATTAGATTTTAATTAAATCAATACCAAAAGCCTAAGCTTAGCTAAGTAGATTTTAGATAGTAGATTTAGTCAAGTACAATTTAGAGGTTGTTAGTAGTTCCACCTAAATGTCTCAAAATCAGGTAAAACCATTTAGTATTTTACAAATACCTTTTTCCTACCACATTGACCATCTCAGGACCCCTCAGATCAGTCTTAGGGGCCATTTTTTTTGTAGAATCAGAACTTTTGCATTTTAAACTTAAACCACTTTTTGCTGATAATTAAAGTAAGATTGTGAATGTAGGACTTTTATTTATAATAGAGTACTTTGACGTTGTTGTATTGGTACTTTTTACCGCTGGAGGTTGGGGTGGTGGAGGGGGCTGCAGCAGCAAACGCTGGCATGAAGGTATCAGAGTAAAAGTGAGAAGTGTCAGATTATAATGACAGCGTTTTACACCTGCATAAATATGATTTTTTATTATTAAAGGTAGATCATACATGACACATTTCTGTTTGACTTCACAGTACTACTGACTATACAAACAGCCAATTCTGTGCAGAACCAAACCAAAGATGTTTGTTTGAATAGAGACCCCTAGAGAATTACTTCATGAGGTTCCAGCAGGCCTTTACTTTACCAGGTCCTTGGGGCAACACACACACACACACACACATAGACTCTTATACAAACACCACCGTGTAGTCCATTTAATCAAGCACAGCATTAATGCATGGTGTCCCATCTGAATTGATTATGGGCGGAGGGAAATGAAATAGTAGAGTGTAAGCTGTTCTGGGCCCCTCCACTCTCCTGCCATGTGTTTTAATGAGTGGGCTGAGGGCCGTGCTATCTTTGCCGCTATCCCCACATTGACCTATAGTGACTCACTCAGCACATGGCCTCCAGAACTCATTCATCCAAGCCATAAAGCTCCCCGTGTGACTGTGTTACTGCAGTCCCACTGGCTATCTAGGGAGATACTGTTTTTTTTAGGATGATGCTGCTGTTATGGTGTTTTTCATTTTTATTCAATGTACTCACAGTTTCATAGAATAAGAGAATAAGAGATGCAGCGCTGGTGTGTGTGTTTGTTTTACCATTGGCCTCCTCTCTCCTGTGCCAATCAGACGGCGGGCTTCCAGGAGACTCTGACAGAGGTGGAGATATTCGCTCTTATTGTAGGTTGTGTGTGCCATGACTTGGACCACAGGGGCACCAACAATGCTTTTCAAGCCAAGTAAGTGTTCCCGCTTTATGTCTCTGTCTCTGCCGTACACACACATAAACACACTCCCTCCTACACACTGTTTATAGTGCGTTTTCCCACCTGCAGCAGTCTGCAGTAGTCCAGCCCTGATCAGCAAGAGTCAAGTGGCAACTTGTATAAGGCTTATATAAGGGTCTGCTCAATGAAGAGACTGTAAACACTGCTGACTCTGACCACATTTAGATCAGTAGGTAAAGCTGATATTAAATTGCTTAAACTTCGTGTTCTCTGTCTTGACAAAGATTATTATAGTGAAGTGAATCTGAAACCAAGATGGAAACTATGTCTAAGAAAGCCATACTCGTAGATAATAATAATAATTTATAATTTTTTAAAAAATCTTCACTAGAAGAAATAAATGCTAAACAAAAACAATCTTGTTTCATCTGCTGGCTTGAATGACTTTTAAGCTATTTTAAGTTATTGAATGCCAGTGTTGCCAGTCTCATCACATCTACTGTCAAAAAATATTTTGTTTATAGTTGTTCGTTATTTTGAGCTAAATGGTCTAAATTTAAATGACTGTTGACTCGGCTAGTGCTAAATTAGTTTAGGGTGACAGACGACAAAGGAGGCAATGAAGCTCTTGTAGCCAATAAGGCAGATTTGAAGGAAGACATCAAAATTGGAGAGCCTTTAGCTTATGGGCCATATCAGTGTGTTTTGTCTTCATCAGAGGGTGTAATATTTCTGTAGCTGAAGGTGTATTAGAGAAACAAATACGTTTTAAACAGCAACATTTGCTGCAAACACATGTGAAATACTTTTTCTGGAATTCTGTCATACCTACTTATTTACCAGTTTGAGCCTTAAACAGTTATTTAGATAAAAAATAAGAATTTCCATGACTATGAAGTTAAAATACGAACTCTATGCTTTTATTTTAGGGTGTTTATGTCCGTAGTAAAGGAATTATATATTTTTTTTGTACATAGTCCCCCAATTTGAAATAGGACATGAAAATATATTAAATAACATAAGCTTGAATGAAGTCATCATATTTATTAAGTGGTGTAAAATCCTTGTGATCACTGGCTGTTTGAAGTCTACAACCCACAGACATGAGCAGGCACTTGGTATTATTTTTCCTGCTATTGTTCTGTTCAACCTGAACTGCTTCACTGCTTCACCTCTTGATTGTTTCGGTTTGTTTGCCTTCGGTCCACCTGTATACTTAGGAACATTGTCCAAAAACTGTATGTATGTCTGAAGAGGGCAACAGTCCTATAATGCTCAACCAACATGTGATGTGAACACCCTCAAAGAGAGGGTCTGTAGTGGGTCTACAGCTAAAAGCCAGCACTTTAACCTCATAGTCATTGTTCCATCCACGCTGTAACACTAAAAGTAGAACGGACACTAGATAAAAACTGAACTAAAACTGAACATTTGTAAAAACCCAGACAAATCAGCACACTAAAACTACCACATACATATATTTTTACTGTGGAAATGACAGACAAACTTAGAATTAACTAAATGTAAGTTTAACAAAAAAAATTGAAAACAGTGATGAAATCTTCTAAAAACTATAAACTATAAAACGCAGATGCTTCACCTTCAGTACTCCAGGCTCAGTTCTCATGAGTATTTTTTCTCCACATCAAATGATGATCATATTGAATGTTGAACAGAATTTCAGCTGCACTTTAGGTTATGGCTCTCCAGCTTCTTTTATTATTGAGCCATAAGTTGGCGACAGTGAATTGGTGAGGGAATTACAACAGACTCAACAGCAGACTTTGTTTCTCAGTATGTGAATGCTGATTATGTTATCCCTCTTCTTGATCCCTATATGTGTTTGCGTGTGTTTTTTTTATGTGTGTGTGTCAGGACGGGCTCAGCCCTTGCTCTGCTTTATGGGACCTCTGCTACACTGGAGCACCACCACTTCAACCATGCTGTTATGATCCTGCAGAGCGAGGTGCACTATGTTCCAATATCTGCTGCAATGCAGTTACCATGAATCTTCTGCTAATGTCTAACGCTGCATGTAGTATTCAACACATTCAATTACATGTGAGGCCATTTCAAACACCATCTACAGCTCAGTTCTTATCTCTATAAAGCCAGATTTTTAAGTTTTAAGTTGTTTACTCTGCGGTGTCTTGTACTTAGATTGTTTTTACAACAAGGCGTCCTTTTTTTTATAATGACTGCAATGACCAAAAAGACGAGAGTGCAATTTATCAGTACAGATTCAAAACTAATGCAGTCTAATACAACAACAGCATTATACAGAGAAGGTGTCTCTGTTATTTAGGCTACCCTCATTGATATAAAAGGGGTGGACAAAATAATAGAAAGTATAATGGAACAGCACCACAAACTGCAGCCTCCAAAAACTGTTGTATTAGACTGCATTCCTTTCAGCTAGATGTACCTAATAATCTGGCAACTGAGTGTAGATTACATATTAACGTAACTTTTCATAGCACTAGCTGTTGCGGAGGCTCGACAACCTGTCCTGCTATATGATCCTCAGAGGACTAGCAGTCTGTGAACAAGCTACATGGTACCATAGACTTTTTTTTCATGGCAAACATCTTGACTTGTCATAGCAGGAGAAGCACATGTGAGATGATGGCTCCGTTCCGTGTCCCAGTCAGCCATGACAGTGAGCAATACCAGGAGTCTTGAATTAGGTCACCTATATGGGATGCAGTTGTTTTTACTTAAACGAATTGTTCCACATTTTGGGAAACACATTTGTTCGCTTTCTTGCCGAGAGTTTGATGAGAATATTGATACCACTTTCATGTCTGTACCCTAAATATGAAGCTGCAGCCAGAATCAAAAAAAAAAGGGAATTATAATATATTTCGCCTGCCAACACCTCTAAAGCTTGCTAATTAATGAGCTCTATCTTGTTTGTTTCATCCGCTTCATCTAACTCTCAGCAAGAAAGCAAATACGCATATTTTTCAAAATGTTAAAACATTCCTTTGAAGTAATGTAACTACGCTTGTACCATGACGATACACTTGACTGGGTAAAACGGGTACAGTTACTCACCTGTGAAGTCATGAGTGTCACTGGTGTCCAGAAATCAAACTTTACACTCCTGTGTCTTACCTACTATATATCTCTCTCTTTACTCTCTAGCCATCTTAATTAATAAAAAAAATACTAAAGCCCACTTTCCCTTAAAAAAAAAATGAAGGGCGTACCCACTGCGTCTGAAGGCAACCATGTGGTGCCTCAGTGTCTACTGTATGTGAGCGAGTAAACAAATAGCTCATGCTGCCCTCAAATCAATGTAATTACAGAGGCGATAGATTTGGTGGTAATTGGTTGAGAGAGACATTTTACCAGGTGACTGGGTTTGGATGAAGTTGTAATTAAAGACGTTTTGAGGGAGCAGCTGAGACGAGGCTTAGTAGGGTATGTTCCAGTGGCTTCATTATCATGGTGCTGACAACACAGTAAGCTGACAAATGTTTGCTTGGAATATCATAATGGTTTCTGTAGATACTGGGGTTGAACTGCCGCTGTCCTATTAGCATATAAATGAATAGTGTGGCTAATTCAAGTAGAAGAGAAAGCTCACGATTCAACGCGCCAGCCCACACGCACCATTCATTTAAAATGTAAACTTTTAAACGTCACTCACTCCCTTTGTATCTCTCAATTTCCCACTCGTCATTCTCACTTCCTGTTTTATTCGCCTCCCTCCTTCATCCGCTCCAATTGTGGCAGAATGAGAGAAGCGCTTTGTGTCTCTGTCGTTACGTACTTCAATATTTCATGGGAGCATGTGAGCTCATGAAGGGAATCACGGGGCACACTGAGACCATGTTTACACCTGGATTCTCAGCGTTTAAAAGGAAAACAGTGGCCATCCAGTTTTGAGGATCTCGGCTAATTTCTGCAGGTCATTATCATCCCCTCACTCTGGTCCAACGTCTTCTATTTTCTCCACAGACAGACCTCTTCATCTGTACAAACCATCCTCTAGAGGAGGGTGCCTAAGTGGTGAATGAATGTATAATACATTATGGGGAGAGGCCTGTTTTAATGATAGAGAGCCTCAAGTGAGAGGTGCTGGCTTCTCTCCTCCCCTGTACAGATCCATTCAGTTTTATTATTGTGTGTTTTTTACCATTAAGTTGTGCAAACAGGCCTTCATAACTACCTTCTTCACTCATTCACTGCACCCTATATTACAGATACTCTGTAGTTTACTCTACAGTGAGCAGTAAACCGAGATTTCATACACTTATAATCACTTATCATCTTCATTTTGGCATTGCATTGTGGGATTGTTAACAGATAGTGTACTTGCCATGAACTTTTTTTTTTGTTCCATTGTGTGTGTTCCATGTAGCGCATAAAATTCAGAATTCGGACAGTCAAATAAAATGGCGGACGGTAAATATCGTGTTCTATAACGTGTAGTAAATAGGGAGTGATTACAGACACAGTCCTGCTATTGTGCTTGCTGGCTCACTGTCACACTGTCATGGCTCACTGGGACACTTGAATACAACGGAGCCATCGTTAATGTTATGAGTGACATCTGTGTTTTTCCTGCTATGACAAGTGAAAATGTCTGCCATGAAAAGGGCCTATAAACTAAAATTAAAGCTGCTCATCTTATCGAGCCAAGGGCAGAGTTGCCTTTGGTCCCACTCAAGTAATACCTCCACTCAGACATACGATGACTTCCCCCAAGTGATAGTGGGGGGACTCAAGTTGGTAAACTTGCTATTACACAGTCCTATATGGATGTATTTGGCCCAAAAATTGTTTATTACAACATAAAGATAAAAGGCAAGCAGAATTTACAACTTATTTTTGATTTTCCTTTCGTAATGGATCCCTAATTTACATTACCTGCTCATCTGATTTAATTTCCATTTTGTTCATTCATTACTATTTAGATTTGTCTTCTTTTTGAGTATTTGAATCACTGAAAAAAATGGAGATGTGAGCGGCAATTCAGAGATCTCGAATCAGGCTACACTGTTTTTACACTGTATATATACAAACCCTTTAACAACATTCAACAAAGACGATAGGTGTCTTTATCTCTATGATACATCTACTGGTTATTTTCATGATACATGGTTATTTTTGTGTCCAAAGATAAGAGTATGGAATACCTTAACAAGAGAGGAGTCATTTATCTGTTAGTCCCAATTTTCTATGTAAAACTAACAGTGAGTGTGTCCCGTGAGACTGCATTATTTGAGGCTTATACTGATATTTTGAAGTAAAAATCAAATCAAATAATAATAATAATCATTATCATATTAATAATACGATTAAACAATGAATTTCTTAACAGATTCCACACAACATCTTTTCATCTGTGTTTTTATTTGTCAACATATATGACAAATCCAACAGTCAACAGTTTCAGCTCTTTGTGTGCTTTTAGAAAAGTGACGCACGTTTAGAAACTCTATATCATGTTTTCCCTGTATGTGTCTCCACAGGGTCACAACATCTTCTCCAACCTGTCGTCCACAGAGTACAGTGACCTCATGCAGCTGCTGAAACAGTCCATCCTGGCCACAGACCTCACACTTTACTTTGAGTATGTCCTGCTGAACATCACGCTGCTTATTAAGCTGTTGAATCTCTACAGAGCCTGGCTGACTCCAGTGTACTAACTCATTTACAATGAAGCAAACTGAGTCCGTCTCTGTACAGCTGTTGACTGTAGTACTTCTGTTAGGTAATACCGCCCCCTTGTGGATTGTACGTCGTTTACACCTGCATAAACAGATGCTTTGTTTCCTTTTAGGAACAGAAACACTTTCTTTGAGCTGGTCAGCAAAGGAGAGTACAACTGGAACGTGAAGGCTCACAGAGACATGTGCAGGTAACATGGAGTCCCCGAAACTGCATTGATTAAGTCTTTAACATCATAAATACTACATGAAATAAATTTGCCTGATTCCTCTCAGATCCATGATGATGACAGCGTGTGATCTCGGTGCCGTCACAAAACCTTGGGAAATATCACGCAAGGTGAGAAATACAGGGTGAACTGTCTCATAGATGAAATTTATATATTTCTAAAGCATTCATCTACAGCTGAAAATATTTGATAGTTTAAGTCATTTTTCAAGGTAAAATGCCAAACATTCCTAGCTCCAGCGTGAATTGTAGGAATTTGCTGCTTTTCCTTGTTTTAAAGGGAATATATTCAGGTTTTGGGGTGTTGGTCAAATCAAGCAATTTGATATCATCACCTTCGGATTTAGACAATTGTGACAGGCATTTTGTCCTAATTTTCTTACATTTTATAGACCAAACAATTAAATGATTAATTGCGAAAACATTCAGTTCAATTCAAAGGGGGTTTATTGTCATGGGAAACAGACACGAAATAAAAACATGTACATAAACATCTTGTACATAAACATGTATAAATCCATCTTTTCTCTCATTCCAGGTGGCAGAGTTGGTGACCAGCGAGTTCTTCGAGCAGGGCGACAGAGAGAGATCGGAGCTGAAGCTCACGCCCTCCGTGAGTACATCGCAGCATCTCTTCTGTTTCACCTCCGTGACCTCCCCGAGCTGATGATGCTGAAGATACATTTTTTCTCCGCAGTTCTAAAACATACTGGCTGTGTAGGAAACACGAGAGCTCGACTCTTGTGGTGTGGGAAAAAGTGAATTGTCAGCTCGACCGCTCCGCTGCCTCGCTGCTGTGCCAAGAGCAAACTGTGGACCGTGTAACAATCATTCTTAAAAAGAAATCCTCCTACACAGGATTTAAAGCAAACACTGACCTTTCTATTCATTCAGCTGGAAACACACAAGGCATCCTGGTGTATTGGAGCTCGACTTGCTGATAGCCGAGATCATAAATTGTCTTTATTTTCCTAAAAAACAATAACAATGGCAGGGAAAGACTTCAGTCCTAATGAAGATGTTGTCTTAACTCATAATGTATTCATACAGTCCTCAAAGCCTCAGCACCACAACAGAGGAGTGCTGTGTGTTTGATTGAGGAGCTTTGAAGGCTGAACTGTGTTGCGAGTTCTTAACGGGGAAAAACCAACAGCTTTCTGTGTGCAATTAATGGCTGTTGACTAATCGAGCCAGGCCACATTGCCTCCCCTCTGAAATAACTAATGCAGTAGCCTCGGGTCTGCCGCTTGTGTCAAACCTTTACCGCTCTGTGTGTGGGTGTTGGAAATTAAATATTAACTTCTAAGTCGTAGCCCAGTAACTATCTCTGAAGCAGAGCCTCGCTGGAGCCTCTTAAGTTCAGGCTGCAGAAGAATGAGGTAGAGCAGGAAAATATACTTGTGAAATAATAAACGTTAAATAAACTCTGAGAGTGGAGGGAGAATTATCTTTAACCAAAGCAGCACTTTAGGGACCGTGGGCCTGACTTATAGTAGCCTTATAGTAAGCAGAATCACATTTCTTCTTTGTTTCTCGCGCACAAACGCAGGTGTGAATGAACTCCTAACTTCTGTGTTTCAGGCCATCTTTGATCGAAACAGGAAGGATGAGTTGCCGGGGCTTCAGCTGGAGTGGATTGATGGAATTTGTGCGCCGCTGTACGAGGTAACGCATCTCTGGCCTTCATTGTGTCGCTCTTGTCACACATCCGCCTCTGACATCAGTAGTCGCTGTCCTTCCTCAGCTATTGTCCCCCTCACTGACGCCAGCAATGAAACTGTCACCAACAACTATTCAACTTTCTTTGCAGCCACAGATTTCTCACTGATAAAAGAAATGCTTTTTTCCTTCTTTTTTTCTCATTGAAAGCTCTGAAACAGCTTCAAGGTTGCATCCTGTTCTTTTGAGAATAGCAGAATGAGTGTGCACTTTCTGACTACAAGAAAGCTCAGAGGCAGTGGAGTGTGTGAATAGAGCTGTGATGTTAGTCGAGTTAGATCCCCCTCAGTAAGACAGTGTGCTTTGGGCTTTACTGCACAGTAATGAAATAAGCAAGGGCTGACTCCTGACATTTTGGCTAACACGCAGATAGAGAGGCTGATTTTATTGTAGGATCCCGGCTGAGCAAACGTTACGGTCGGAATTAGAGCTAGTGGTTATCTTTCAGGGAATTAATGGAAATCTATACTGTGTCCTCGCCAGTATAGTAATGTGCGTGTGTTTCTGAATGACGTCAAGAGAGACTCACCTGCCCCTCCCACTGCCGGCTGCAGAGGCTGTGTGGGAGAAAGACGCAGGCTGCCTTACTGAAGAGATCAGGTCTGTTAAGAGATGAGGCGTGTGGAGGGTAAACTCACGAAAGCAAACAAATCAGACGGATGAGAGTTGTGAAAGGAAGTCAAGGGTAAAATAGTTCATTCATTCTTACAGCTCTGGGTGATTTTAAACCACAGAGCAAGACCTCCTTCCTTTTTTTACTGTCATATTAAACACATTACTCTTAGTCATCATGGGAAGAAAACAAACAATGGATCAACTTCACATCTATTGAGTTATCCCAGCATCAGTGTCAAAAGTTAGAGCGGACTAATCTTTGCCGGGCTCTGGTTGCAGCCATTGTTACTGTCTGTGTAGTGTAGATAAAAAGCATCAAAGTGGCGTGTGTTGTCTGCGTGGGGGGTTTTTGTCTCCACACTGCCTCATGTAAAGGCTGATGTTTGGAGAATGCAGATATGGAGCTCGCGATCATGCTGCTGCCAATTAAATTTGCAAGGGGGAGAACAGAGGAAGTTCAGAGGCGGCAGGGTTTTTTGTCCGTGGGCGGAAGAGATCTCGTTCTTGATCTCGCTGATCTCCTTCTCCTGGTGGTGGCTCGCTACTTTGTGGAATATTAATCCCCCATTATATAACCTTCCATCTTTCCACCCCACCACACGACAGCCTCTCTCTTCTTCTTCTTCCTACCTCAGTGGAATAATGATGACAAAGTCCCACAGTGGATATATACTGCGCAGAAAGAGGGAAATTATTCTCCTTTAGAAAATTCTCTTCTTTTAAACCACAGATCCATAAAGATTAAGACAATCAATGCACTCGCTTTTTGTAGTTTTTGAAAATTACAGCTGTATGTGGGCCACATGCCGTCACAGTGTGATGATGGTTTCAAAGATTAAACATCTTCATTACAGCACACTCTTATTTAGCTCATTACGCTCTGCAACAAATTGTTTTCATTGTCAGTTAATCAGCAGATCATTTTCTCGATTGATCGTTTGGTCCATAAAATATAAATAGAACTTTATATAACCAGAAAAGGGCCTCACTGAGATTCAAAAACCTCTTTTATAGGAGCTTTCTGGTCACATAAAACATAGAGGTTAACAAACACAGACATCACTGTTGTGTCATTTGATCTTATTGGGCAGTTAACAAAACAACAGAACTGTGAAAAATGCTAATTTCCTAAAGCCAAAGCTGATGCCTTTAAATAGCTTGTTTTGTCCGATCTACAGTCCAAAAACCCCAAATTATAAATTTATAATCACAGAAGAAGAAAAAATGCAGTAAATCCTCCCGTTTGAGAAGCTGGAACCAGTGAATGTTTGGCTCACGTCACCATACAGTACACACACACACACACACACATATATAAAACCAAATACGAGCCTAACTGAGGCAGTCCAGCTCCATAAACACACATCGACTTTATCTCAAATCACGGAAATGAAAATCCATATCATGCTCTAATGTAGCCTCGGCATTGCAGGTGAGCAGCTTCATAATTAGCAGCGCACATATTCCAGCAATTACAATATTATGAATTATTGAGTCGCACGCAGCTTTTAAAAACACCTTTCAGGACAAATTATGAATCCCTAATGTACAAAAGTGGGCAGACGTTTTTTTTCTAAACAAAGAAAACAGTCTTGATGTCTGAACTTGGCCACATTATAGAGGCTTTTATTTTCTAGTCGACCACCCACACAAGTGTTTTAATTGTTCATATGAATTAGTGAATACACCCTCTGAATATAAATGCATCTCCAATCGCCCGCCTGCATTTAAAGTTCAGTTAATTGGCAGCTATGATTAGTTGTGTTTTCCCCGAGTGTAACAACAGATTTGATTTCCCTTTCATACACACAATACACAAGTGTAGGTGTACTTACTCACCAACCTATTTATTTCATCCATTTTTACAATGGCCACCCATTCGACTCCTATATATGTGTGAATAAATTAACGTTTTCATTGTTTTGTATGTGGGACCCGTGCCCACAAGTTATATTTCCATATGAAACGGGGTTATGGAAACAATAACTAATTACAGACTTCCCCGGAAATCCAATAGACTCAGTGTTAGGAGAACAGAGGGAACAACCCCCCCCCCTCTCAGGTAATTTATTAAAATGGCGGACGACAGCACACTGCCACTTACTGTTCAACACAGAAAAATGACAAAGGCAACTTATCTCAGTCATACATGTGCTCCTAATCTTCAAAGAGCAGCCATTTCTCTGCCTTAAACTATCAAGCTACTGCATGTTGCTGTTATTGTAGCAGGGTGTTCTCTCTGTTGCTTCATTTGTTTTGCCCATATATTGCATTTGATGAATGTGCTGCCTTTCTAGCCCCAGTCGGTGCCTCTCATGTATTGTCATTACATTCTAGTCACAGAGCAAAGCGTCCGATTTTCATACGAATAAATACCCGTTGATCGTTTTAACAAAACTCTCAATGACTCGTCCGTCTGGATGAAAAAATCTGATGTGTGCTGCACAATAAAGATTTTTAACCCCCTTTCTAATCCAGGTAGCTAGACATGACGTATGTAAAACACAGGCAAAATATTAACACAGTATTTTGTATGAAAGTATAAAATGTTGGGGGGAAAAAACATCCATTTTTGCTCGCGTAGTATACATTGCGCAAGGAGATATGTCATTTCTGGCTACCATCTTTGGTTAGATTTAAAAATGTGAGAAACAGCTTAAAATATTGTAGCAGATGGAATATATCTTCAGAGCAGCACTAAGTGTTTTTAAACAACCTTCTGGGTTTTTTAGCCACGCTAGCTGCATGGTCTGACACTTTGATCCAGACTGAAATGTCCCAACAACTATTAGATGTCTGGCCATGACTTTTTGTACAGACAACTGTCGTGTTCAGAGGAAGAATCGTTCTGACTTTCGTGATCCTTTAACTTTTCATAGTTTTTAGTGCTAATTAGCAAATGTTATCATGCTAACTGCTAAACTAAGATGGTGGACATGGTAAACAGTATACCTGCTTAGCCTCAGCATGTAAGCCTTGTCACTATGAGTATGTTAGCATGCTGCTGTTAGCATTTAGCTCAAAGTACGGCCTCACAGAGCTGCTAGCATGGCTTTAGACTCTTAGTCTTGTATAACGTCACCAGATATTTACTTTTAAGAAAAATAAATGCTGAGCTCTGTGACTCGAGTGTAATGGGAATACAAAAAGGGGCACAAACTGGAGCCTCTGCTTTTCATGCTGATGGTTTTTTGTTTTTATATGTCTTGCGTATTTTTCCACCCCCTCCCCCTTCTCTCTCTCTCTAGACTCTGGTCAAGTTGAATCCCAAACTTCAGCCGATGCTTGACATGATCGAAGCTAACAGGGCCAAATGGGAGGAACTGAACAGGAAGAGACAACGTGGCCAGAGTGTTTCTCCACCCGCGAGCCCCTGTGGTGGCGACAGCACAGAAAGTGGCTGCACTGTGGCCAAAACGGGCAGCCAGCCCTGCTGTAGCGGCGACGCTGGCGGCACACCGTCCAAACCTGTTAGTTAGCTTCTGACGCCACCTCCTTGACCTCTTAGGCTTATCTCCTCTTAAATGCGGCCTGCAACAGAGGCAGTGCAGTGCATGCAGAGGTTCTTGGGCTCTGCTCCTCTTCGCTTTTGCTACCAGAGATGAGCTTTAGACTTGAGTGCGGCGCTATCATAGAAGTTTTTCTGCTCCCTTCAGTCTCCCTGTGCTGAAGGCTGACAGAGCTGTGCTTGGCAAGCTTGTCAGAGCAGCTACAAATCAGCTGATGACACCATGTCAGAAAGGAAACTTAAACCACTGTGTCAACATGTCAACCAGTGAGCCAACACTAACTATTCTGGGCATTGCACAGATTTTCGGCACAACAAGGCATGGAGAATATTGGAGAGGAATGTTTGCTGTGGTTGGTTTTGCTCTCGGTACCTCCTCGTTGCTCACATTTTCTCCGGGGTAACATAGATATTTTTTGTAAATCTGTACATAGGCTATTGGGTTTATTTATAAGTGCTGTTTAAAAACCTGTAAGCTCTGGATTGTAATGTGGCTGTAGAGTTTCTGGAGGATAAAGGGGTGCAGGAACAGCAGGACCTGTGATGGCGCTTGCAATGCAAATTGAGTGCTCTGCTCCCTCCCTTCCTGTGCCTTGTTTTAAGATCCTAATGAAAAATGCATGGCCTCCTCACTGAGATTCTTAGATAGTATGGAAATCCATGTTCAACCCTTACATTTTTTTTGCCATAATTTGTAAAACCAATGACTGCAGTTCTGTCTTGACCCCATGTTAACCACAAAGCATTAACATTATTTACATACAGAAATCTATTTTGCCCAGTTTTATAAATGCAGGGTCTCACTTGTCACACACACTCAAACACACACAATGTGCCTTGATGAAGTTGTTCTGATATCACATTAATTTCTGCAGAAAAGGTCCTTTCATCTACTGACTTAAAACTGACAGCTGAAACATAACGCATATAAACTCCTCACTAAACTACATTTTAAGGAATAGTTTGACTTTTTAAGAAATACACTTACTTGCTTTCTGGCGGGGAGTTAGATTAGTTAGTTAAATAGTTCGTTCTTAAATGTGAAGCTACAGCCAGCCGACGGTTAGCTTAGCTTACACATAGACTGGCAACAGGGGGAAACAGCTAGCCGGAGTTTGTCCAAAGGTAATAAAAAACCAGCGCCTCCAAGGCTCATTAATTAAAACTTTATATTTAGTTTGTGTCTGAACAAAAACAGAAGTGTACTGTTTACAAAGGGTTATGTGTCGGACTATTTCTTGGCCAGGACCAGTAACTTTCTGCAGTCTCAGCTGGTTGCCAGCTGAAATAGTCAGATGCATAACCACCTGTAAAATAGCAAATTGGCGTTTTTACTCTTCAGTTTTTGTACGGATTAACCAAATGGGACATAACATGTGCATTTGTGAACTTTAGAGGTGCTGGTAGGTGGATTTTGTCAAGTTTGGACAAACTTAGGCTAGCTGTTTCTCCCTGTTTCCAATCTTATGCTAAGCTAAGCTAAGAGTAGAGTGGTATCCTCTCATCTAACTAAGTATTTCCTAAATTGTCCAACTTTTGCTTTCACCTAAATTTGGGCCTTTTCTCAAAGCTCACAAATGCTACTTAAACAGCTTTTATAATCTCCAAAAGAAGACTGAGACACTGAAACTTGTAGTACTGAAGTGCCCATGTAGTCACAAACTATTATTTTGATATTATTATTATTAGTATTAGTATTATTTTTGGGGGGGTGGGGGTATGCCTTATGACTTGTGTTGTAGCTTTGTTAATTGGAGTTTAAAACGTGACTGTGCACATTGTGTGGCATGGATCTGTGTGCTCTACTGTATTTTAGATGAAGAGCTGAATTGAAATCGACTGGAAACATTTTGAATTGCATGTTTTATGCAGTATTAAATTCAACCACTTGCTAAGGATGTAGCAAACATGTGAGCCAACAAATACCTCGTATTTTGAACTTCATCAGTAAACACATTATCTCATCGGAAATGCATGATTTAAATTCTATTGCATCATGTTACGTGAATTATGAATATCGCTGTTCTATTTTTCTATTAGGTCTCCAGATGTGGCCATCTTCTACTCGTCTTTTTTGCAATGTAACGTGCTTCTTGTATTTTCTTCTTTCCTCTCCCAGTTTGGACTCTGGATTTATTTACAGCGGGCTAAACTGAAAGAAACCCAAGGCATGAAAAGGCAAATGTGCAATGTTTCTGTTCAGAGTTTAAATAAAAAGATGCTGCTATACCTTCTTCTGGTTTATGTAAGTACATTTACTCAAATACAAATTTGAGATACTTGTACCTTACTTGAGTATTTCCATTTCTTGCTAGTTTACACTTCTACCTCACTACACGTCAGAGGAAAATATTGTTCTCCACTACATTTATTTGACAGCTTTAGTTACAGATTGGTTTTACAAACAAAACATATGATGATCTTATAAAATATGAATTGTTATAGATTTAACCTCCCAACATTATATAAAGTTGTTAAAATTAGCTCTACCTCGACCGACTACAACAGTGAAATGCAACTTTCACTTAAATGCATCAGTAATAATCTAAGCACTCTAAGATGCCATTGTTCTGCATTTCGAGTACTTCTTGCATTTGTACTACTTCACGAGTACATTTTCCTAATAATACATACATACTTTTACCTAAGTGGCACTTTGAATGCAGGACTTGTAATGGAGTATTTCTATATTCCAGTATTGCTACTTGTATTTCAGTAAAGGACATGAATACTTCGTCCACTACTGGTTCTGCCTCACAGTTCAGTCTTTCTCTCAGTGCAGTGCTGACCTCATGTGGACAAATGTATCTCTACACATTAAATATATCTCAATGAAATATATGCACATTTCATTGAGATAGAAGTCATGAATTGAAATGGCATGATGCTGTCAGGTTAGACAGATATTAAAATATTTACAAGAAACAGGAATTAGCTGCAAGTATATTAATCTGTAATCAACATTACACAACTAGTGATTAATCAGAAATAATGTTGAAGTCTAAATCCTTAGTGTCTTATTTATATCTGATGTATTCATTCACACGATCCTCTGTATTAAGCTACAGTGTGAGGAGTGTGATATAGCTGCAGTGTATTTCATTGTCCAAGGCTGAGCTCTATTGCTGTTGATAGGTGGCGGTGACGTCAGCAGGCAGTGTGTGGGTGGCTGTGTGGGTGAAGATGACTCCCAAATGAGCCCGTGTGTAGAAAAAAAAAAAGTCTTTCCTGTCAGGAAGCAAAAGGCAGACTCTGTTAAACCCCTCTGTGCTGGATTACCTTGAGCTCAGTGTGGCGCAGGAAGAGGAAGAACAAAAACCTGCTCCTGGTGACCCTCCGAACACTGACAACATAAACAAACAGGAAATGATGTATGATTTCTGCTCTCTGATCAGTGTTTGCTCAAAGAAAAATCAACAACTGGGATGTTTTAGTTCAATTTATTGCACAAACAGCATTGACAAAATGTACTTGGATGTTACTACGTTGTTAAGAGAAGTGGAAAATAACAAAAAAAAACAAAAAACATCCATAACATTCAAAAGCTCTCGCACATTTTTGACACAGGTAAAATGTTACATGACGGGTCCCTAATGAGTCCTTTTTGTTTGGGGAAATATTATGATTTTTTTTTAAAAAAGGACATGGTGGTCCAGGAAAATGTGACGCACGGATCAGGAGAAAAAAAAAAAAGAAAAAAAAGACAAGACTCCTCAGCAAGCAGCTCTCTTAAAGCTCTACTTTGCTTCAGAATCGATGGTTAACAGTGACAAATGGTTCAAGTCTGGTATCAAATTGTAGTACATTACAGTGTCCGTTCCAAAAACCTTTACACGGTACAGATACACTAATGAGGGGAACTATTTCAGTTCAGAATTTTTGGGCGACACCAATTTGTAGCAGAAATAATTCAATAGTGTCGAACATAAGAAACATGACGTTACTGTTTAATAGAAAGCACATGTAACCGTCACAAACATCTACAGCTCTCAGAAGGGTTATCGTTGCATATGCAGATTAAAAATAAAGATACAGTTTAGCAGTGCATGAAGGTAGTCAAACGTGTGTTTACAGTGTGCTTGCGTGATCTGATGCGTTGAGTCTTTGGTACGACATGAGCACCGGGATTCAGAGGCCTTAAAATTTGCGGTCACATTGAAGCAGGAGGCATGATCGGAAAAAACACACAATGGCTTTTTTTTCCCCCACTTCACTTTCTCAGTAACAAACCATGCAAGGTTAACGCTTTCAGTACAAAAAAAACTAAACACACAAGGAATATCTCTCTTTGTAATCATACTGTACTTCTAGGGAGGGAGGGGGATTGTTAAAATTTGGTGGGGCAGAGGGAGGCTTTAGTCGAACAAGAGGCACACACATACACACACACACAGTCCAGAAAAAGTCTCTTATGGCAATAGGTCAGTACAACAAAAGGCATGAGGGTGAGGAAGATGAACTAGAGACACATAAAACATCATGTCCAAGTTAATTTTGCTTCACAAAGGGACTCACTGTACACCAGCAGTGTAGTAGTAGGAGAAGGGGACGGCAGACAAAAGCTTTAGAAAGGCACAGAGCTTTAGAAAGCGCATTCATGTTGAACTTACCACTAAAGAAGTGCCACACACACACACACACACACACACACACACACACACACACACACACACACACACACACACACACACACACACACACACACACACACACACACACACACACACACACACACACACACACACACACACACACACACGAAAAGTAAAAACAAACTGATGAATTAACCATGTTGGCAAGGATATTTAGGAAATGGTTAAACATAAGCAAATATGACAGAATCAAAGTTTTGTTGCATCACGTCAGGTCGGCTGCGGCTCCAAAAAGAAATGAGCTTCACCATGTGTAACGATGATTGTTAACAGCATATTAAGTGCAACATAATGTAAAAAGAAAAGGTTTGGGTGAATCAATAAATGGCACCGAATGACATTTTAGATGAAAAAGACAAGATTCTCTGTCCATTTTAAATTCACATTTAGTATCTATTAATCCAAAATGCACAAGATGCTTTTAGAAAAAAAGGTGGTGAGATAAAGATGGGCAGGAGCGGGAAGTTAGAGGAGGTTCCTGTTGCCGAAGATGTTATTGGGGTCCACGTAGTTCTTGACGGACTTGAGCATCCCCATGCCGACATTGGAGACGGTCTCTCTCATCCACTCCTTCCGAAGTTTCCCCACTGAATGACAGGGGAGAGAAAATAAATAAATAAATAAATAAACTGAAGGAAGAGGACCGAGGGGGAGAAATAGAGGAATCGGCACGGCTGATTGCTCAGCAGGCTGCTGGGAGCCAATCAATCTTGTGAGAGTGAGTGAATAAACAGAGGGTGATAAATGCTTTTATTCAGAGAGGAGAAATGTTTTGCATGGCATGATTTATGGAGCTCAGCAGACTATCAAACTCATTAGGCTCTGTGTGTTCCCAGAGGAGGGGCCGGCTGGCGGCTGTAGCGGGCCGTCCCCGGCTCCCTCACTCTTTGAGCCACCACTCCCCTCCATCTCCCTCCAGAGTCACTGGAGCGTTTTCTCTGTGTGTGTTTCTGTCTCATTGTGCACACGAGCGCGCTCCTCCAGCTGACCCGCGAGGCTGTTGTGCTTGCTTGTCCTGAATGCTGCTCTGTGCCCTCTGACATTGGCCTGATCACCAACAGGGTGCCAAAGCCAACCGTGGAGCACCACACAATGGGCCACTGTCAGCGGGACTTTGGCTTTCAGCTGCTCTTCACCCTCCCTCCTCCTCCTCCTCCTCCTCCAAACCCCCCAACCTGAGGAGCGAGAGCGGCTGTGGCACGAAGCCTAGCGAGGGTGCCCATTGCTTCACCAGCTGTCCAGTCCGACATACTCCACAGCGTCTGTACCCGACAGGTTCTTAGCGGAGAGTCTAGAGCCAGCGAGAGGTCTGGTGACGGCGGAGGACGGGGAAAACCTCACTGGAGAGCCAAACTCTTGTTGAAGAACTTCAAATAATATTGGCTTCTACAAGCCAATAAAGCTGCAGAATTGTTTCAACCAAATGTGAACGCAGCCACGATCTGAACCATGAGGATCAACATTGAGGTTTCACATTTTCTATAGATGCTGAGGATTTAAATGCATAATTTCTTTAAAAAAAAAAGATGCTTTTGGCATTTTGCTTTTATTTGATATTAGGCAAGGAGAGTGACATCCAACAAAAATCCTGACCGAGCTAAGCGGGCAACTGCCCAGGGGCCCCAAAAGATCCAGACTCACCGCATGTCATTTAGTTTTTAGTAATTTAATTAATTGCACATTTGTTAAGGTATTTGAACCACTGAGGTATAATATCAACTGACATCGACTCTGCAGTATTAGCTTATTTTGTGGCCCTGTTATGTCCAGGGGCCCTGCGCTCACATGGTACATATTCCTAAATAAAGTGGTGTTTAATAAAATTACAACAGAGATACAGATGGCAAATTTTTTCTCAGGTCCCCCTAAGAGTCAAATTGATTTGACAATTAATCAAGAGAAAATAATAATAAATCAATTGTCAATTTAAAACAAAAATGCCAGTTTCTCAAATGTGAGGATTTGCTGCTTTTCTCAGTTTTGTATCATTGTACGTTGAATATATTTGGGTTTTAGTTTGGGCTCAATGTTTGTGCAAAGGGCCTTAATCAAAGAACTTCATGTTGGCTATATTAAGAAAGAAACTAAAGAAAATGCAATGACTGAAAGAAACTTTTGGCGGTCACATCAACTTAAAAGAAATGATATCTATATTCCAAAACTCAAGAAGATAAATCTGAGAACAGAGCAGCTTCGAACAGGTGCTGCTCGCTGAGTAAACACTTGAAACCAGCAGTGTAATCACTTGAGATAAGATATGGAAGCCTGAAAATAGGAAAGGTGTATGATGGGAGTGTTCACACGCCTTCCCTCTCTACATGCCTCTCTTTGCATCACTAGCGAGGGAGCTCCAGTGTTAATAGGCCATGTTGAGAGAGGGGGCTTGTGCGCCCTGTTATCAGAGTCCAGCCAGGAAAACCCAGATGGGGATCGGCAGTGAGGCTAGTGAGGCCCGTCTCCTGACAAAACAGGGCAGACAACAGGGTCACCAGGGACTCTGATACCACACGCACCTCCAGATGGTGACAGAGGGACCAATCAGCTGCTACCCAATAACTAAGAAAGTACCCTGCTCTCCACAACCTCCTCCTCTTCAGTCCTTCCTCCTTGCTCCACCTCCATCCCTCCCTCCTCTCAGGAAAAGGAGAGAAAACAGAAGGTGCTGGGACTGCATCATTGCCTCCATCACTGTGATAATTTACACATCTATCTTGTCATATTCTCTCTTTTTTGCTCGCTATTGCAATCAATCTCACCAGGCTCAGTCTGTGCAGCTGAGACATGCAAAGAAGTGCAGGTAGTTATTTCAGAAATGACAGATTTTTTGTGTCATATTTTTCTTGTGTGAAAAAGCACAGGGCGAAAGGTGAGAGGGGAACTTCACTAAATCAGGTCATTTTTCTATCCATTTTCTATCCGGTTGGCAGAGTTAGTGAGATTGGAGCTTTGCAGAGCCACAAGGTGAGGTGAAGATGCTGGGCACCCCGGGGTGGCCCTCATACAGAGGAGACTGTAGAGGCCAGGACTGAGCCTCAACCCCTCGACACGCTGCTCCCAATCCCCCCCAGACCTCTCTGACAAATGGGGGTCAGGACATGAAAGACGGGGTAAGGTAGCGGCCCTGCGCTCCTGCGATATGGCCGAGTCGGAGTATTGGCTGAGAGGCCGCGGTGCAGGGCTGATAGATGGATGATTCTCCTGGTGATGGATGTTCAACAACTCTTCACCGCTGCGACACTGGTGACCTAGTTAAAGAGGACATTTCTCCCGATGTTTTAGCTTTCAGAACCAGCAAAGAATCAAACATGTAACTGAGCTTTTTGCCTTTAAGTAAGTGTGATAAATCTCCACCTGAAGCTAAAAATGTCAGCGTTTTTGGGGATAGCAGTCAACACATGGTGCTGTTAGCTGAGTATTATGTCCGGCAGACAAACAGGTACAGCGCTCTACACGCCCAGATTCCTTTACCTACGCCCACGCAGCACAACACTGACCTGCTGTAAATACAGGGCCACAAAAATGTATATTTCCTGCGGTGCCCTCCCACCTCACCATCCTTGACTACATCTGTTTTGTTTGATACACAAAACCCAGTGAAACTAGCTCCATTTGTCAAACGCTGATTGTGGGCAGACAAACCGGCCTGTCTGCGCCCAGATAGCGAGCCCCACTGTTATTAATCACAATTACAGAGTGGGCCTCGCACGCGGGAGCTGCATCAATATCCCCTCCTCTCCCCCCTGTCACCTCCCCGTGCTGCTCAGGGTGGCTGGGCCACCGTTTGGAGGTCAGTATACAGCCGGCGATAACGGCGGCATCATTTACCCCAGCCCACCGCCTCCTTTTTATTAGCAATCTTTTAATTTTGAACCCGTCCCCGCCTTCAGGAAAAATTGTGATTTAATATCGCAGCTGATTCACTGCATACTGTTTTTGACAGGTGTGATGAATAGCCTGAAGTGATGTATGAAAACAGCGAGGCGGATGGCAATATAGATAAGGCAGCCATTTCGGTTAGCCCTGATGGGGCCCAGAGAGTTGTTTCACCGCCCTCTTCTGCTCACGTTTCATTTGGTCACTGCTGAAATGAACAAACAGCAGAGTCAGAGCCATCCATCTGAGCCGCAGGAAAATATTTTGGACATGTGAAGGAAGCAATGAAAGATCTCAGACCAAATGCACATTTATGGCACGACTGGCCGCCTGCTCGCTAGCATGGAAGAGCACACTGGGAGGGCTCACCATGCCCACTGCTCACTTCTCATAAATTATAATTTAGGAGACGGTGCAAACATCATGAATTATGTGCACCTGTTTAGTGCATGTTTGCAAAACCAAAAACAGACCCAGTGTTTTTGTATGAATTTTTCAGGTTGTAGTACCTCCATGGTGATGTGACAAGCTCCCTCCATTGGCAAGGATCTCTTCTCTGGCTGCATGCTGGGGAATGCAAACATAAAACCACAGTCAGTCATATTATATAATACTTTATATGGACATTCACTCTCTGAGGTGCTGGAGATTCAACGTATCATCACATCAGATGTAATTATGATCTATGAAAGGACTGGACCACGCCATCATGTCCTGATCGTACCTCCACTTGTTCATACACGTGTACTGGATCACTGAGTCCCCTGTAGTTGAAGGCAAAGTAAAAGTAGACACAGGCACCAGCGTCGTACGTCTGAGTCACCCTGTAAGAAAAGCAGGTAAGAATCATGTTTAAACAAACAGAAAAGACTCCTTAATGTTTCCCCTCCAGCTCTGAAAATCTCATTTACATGAACACAAAGAGCCGTGTTTTGTCGAGGCACTCCATTTTCATACAATAAATGTAAATTTTTTTCTTTCATAATTTGACGACAAAGTAAAGTGGGAGGTTTGGCTTTCCCCCAGTGAACCCCTGACCTCAATTCCATTCGCGGTTTCCAGAAAGCGATGGCAGCGTGGAAGCTCTGTCACCTTTAATAACATAACATTATCAGACTTTAAATGGCCACCAAATGCTTTTACTGGATCGTCGAAGCCACATTTGTACTGCAAGTAACAGGATGACTCAACTGACACTTTGATGCGGAAGCGAAAATTCGATCAGTTTGTTGTTTTACAAAGAACTGAATATCCTTACTGTTCATGAGGATAAAATGCTGCTTTAATTCACCCATCATGAACATAAAAAGTGTTTTGTTTAGAATAAATGCTCCTCCAGTTTGCATGCTCTCTCTCTCTGGCCTCGTGTCCCTGTGGAGGAGCAGGGTGCAGAGCCCTTGTTCATTTGACATGGCCCATCACCTGGCACACTGACTGTTCTAGAGGTTAAATGGACAAATCAATCATGTGACAGACTGCAGCCGGGGAAATGAATGGCTGCAGCATAATCAGGCTGAGGCCTAATCTGTCCGCAATCGGCGAGCAGAAGCCTGGTGCTCCTCCACCAGCCCGCCGTCTGTTTGTCAGATTGTCCGTCTGTCTGCCTGTGTGGCTCTTGCTAACTCACCAGGGGTCAGGGGGAAGGACTGGGTATGTGACCTCAATACTTTTTTGATACTGAACAAAATGTGTGTCGATGCCTGGTCAGGTTCTTCATTTTTTGATCAGTTGATTACGATGAACTGGTCACTGTAGTTTATTTTGAGTCAGTCTTACATACACCCTCCTGCACTGGAGCACCAAATGTGTATTAATCCGCTGCTGAAAGTAGTCTCCAACAAATGCACTATTTGCTCCTGTTTGAGTAAAGTTTCCAAAAATCGACAGCGCCCAGCTGGTTTATGAAGTTACGTAGCCTCTTTCAATAATGAAAGTACAAATTAGTGACTTGTTTTTAGAGATTTATGTATTAACTATTGGGACACAGACGCGGTGGGGAAGTAGGAAAGATGTTGTTGGTTTTGGTCTGTTCATGGGATTTGTTAAATACAATGTGACCCTTATCCTTTGTTATTTGAGAACTTTGGCTTCTTTTGTTGAAAGAAAAAATGTTTGTAGAATTTTTTTTTATGTTTCCCCTTTCCCCAAAACCACAAGAAAAAATTCCTCACAGAACTGCACCCATCCATCACTGGCACTTGATCTGGTGGGTGATCACATTTGAAATAACACCATAAAGCAGAGGATGCTGCATTCACTGTTTTGGTATTGGTACCGAAACTCAGTGCACTGTATCTGCACTTGTCTCTAAAGATTTTTAAATGACATCTAGCCCTAATCGGGGGATTGTGGGAGAGTTCTCTTCCATCAGCCTCAATTTGCATTAAAACTGAGATTACCTGCAAGTGGATAACGGTGAAAACTGCACTCCTTTGTCTTTACACTCTCGATTGATGCGTGCCTTTACATTCCGGCAAATGTCCAACACCCTGGAAATCAAATCAATGGTAGAATTAAAAAAAAAAAAAAACAGAATTGCAAAAATGACTTTGGAATTTCACAACAAAATAATCTAAACTGTGATATTTGTTATTTTTCATCATAATACTCATATGTATAGGGACCTTACAATAAACTGAATTAATTAGCAATGCAAAATTATTAAAATTCAGAAAAAGACACAAGGCCAGAAAAGAAGAGGAGGAGGACGAGGAGGAGGAGAGACTGACTAAGATGACGACCATTGTGGGAGAGGTTCCCACTGGTGTGGAAATGGCCGCCAGTCCTAAGCATGTGCAGCTGTGTGTGGAGGATGGGGAGGAGGATGGGTAATGAGCCAGGCACATATGCTCGCCTCAGTGCCTGATCTCTTGGTCTCTCCCGTCAGGCATGTTACACAACACGGTGCTGTGTGTGCTCCTGGTTGTCGTGTGTGTGAGAGAAAACGATGATGAAACCATGTAGAAAATGCAGAACACACCACATGTGGATGTGAGATGAATATGTGGCTCACAATGCACTCACACAGCCTCACACAGAACACACACAGGTAGGTCTCTCCTGGTGTGTGTGTGTGTGTGTGTGTGTGTGTGTGTGTCAGTAATGGCGTGTTTGTAGGCTGAGGAGGCAACGCTTCCGCCAACGCAGAGCCGGTTAATGGGGGGGAGAAGGCAGGCATGAAGGTGAATGTCAAAGACAGAGACAAAGAGAAATAAAAGAAAGGAGGGGAAACCGGAGCAGAAAGAAGAAAGAGGACTCTCTCAGGGCCGACTGTGTGGGAGGGGAGTAAAGAAAAATGTTAACAGCTATTTAAATTAACCGGTGAAGAGCCTACAGCTCATATCAGTGTATTTACCTGTCCCAAGGCACAGAGGTTTCAAAGGACTCCCCGATCACATAGTAGTCCATCCCCAAGTCCTGCTCAGAAGACAATATTAGCATTAGTAGGCTGATAGGTTAATGGTCATTCATTATATTTACATGCACACAAGAAACCAGGAGGAAATCAGGTTACACGGGTGACAACAGGTTTACATGTACAGTAGCAACCTGGTTACTGTACTGTACTGGTCAGAAATCAGATTTCCCCACTACCCCCAACCTCATTTTGGAACCATGGCTTACTGATTTTCCTTAGTTTTCTGCATTTTTTGTTTTGTTTTGTTGGCGCATTTGGATTGACAATGCAATGGGTGGACAGGCTTCGTAGTGAGAGTCCAGTTTTCCCCCGCAGTGCAAACATGTGAAATATGTGTGCAATGTGGGATATGAAGCAATTTTAAAACTCCAAAGTTTCTGTTTTCTTCATAACATTTAAGCTCACAGCAAATTGTCATATCTCAGATGAGTAAATCTGGTTGCTTAGATGGTTACATTTTATGAGAGAGGCCGGGTCTGTCTAACTTTCAAGGCATAATTTGTGTAGAAAGTTTTCCATTTTTCATGTTTGAAGTCTTTGTCGCACAAATGAGTAAATGTAAAACCCGATTAGCTGTATGTCCAAGAAATTGGCTTCCTCTAACGAAAGCATATTACTGCAGAAAGCCTGGAGTAACCATTTTATTTAAGTGCATATAAACTTGTTACTTGTTTATATGTTTCTGTGTGACGATAATAAAAGGCCTCTGGCAGAACTGACCTTAGACAACTCTCCATTGTCATTTTGACTGCAACCACTGTGCTCTCCTCATGCTGCAGATACCCAAGTGTTAGACACCCTGACAACAACTGTGACCAGATCAAATCAGAGACCTCCCGAGGTCACATTCTGCAGCCTTTCTGTGCTGCTCACTATCCTATCTGCTGTCAGACTGAATCCTCCCTGCCCCGCCCCACCTGCCCATCAGCTCAGGCAGAAAAATAGCCAGAGGAGTGACCCACCCGGAGGTAAGCGATGACGAAGGTCAACATGTAGCCCCTCTGCCCATTGTCCTCTCCAGCTGCCAGGCCCCTGGAAGCAGATAACAGGGTTAATATTTAACAGCTCTTTTCTTTTAGCTTTGTTGGTCAGACTGCTCCCCTCACAACAGCTGCCCGGGAGTCTGTCAATCCAACAATGTACAGATCAATGAAGCTATGCTCTGTGCATCGCCACAGGTCAGCCACACATCCATCACCTGCAGTGGGTAATCAAATTTTCATCTACCGCCCAAACTAATCAGGCCAAGCTCATTAGAAAATCACTATATTGATTTTCACCCTGCTTCCCGTTTCCCCAAAACCACAAGAAAATATTCCTCACGGAACCGCACCCATCCATCACTGGCACTTGATCTGATGGGTGATCACGATTTATTTGAAATAACGCCATAAAGCAGAGGATGCTGCATGTAACTGACACGTTTCTTATGATTTAATTGCTGGCTATTACCAGGGCAGTGCTCCAGCTACCTGCAAATCTGGGCACTGGGCCAAACAGTAACACTAACAGTAATATATAATCAATGAGCTTCACCCAGGAAGAAATCACTGAGATCGCCCAGAGAGCTGCATTGAAGATCCTTGGTTTGTCCCCTATTTAAACTTGTGCTGTAATGAGCTGTTGGTTTCTGACTAGCTGGTACTAAATTACATACACTTTTGCATCAATATTGTTGTATTTTAGGAAGTCTTTTTGTTGGCAAGTTTCCCCTAAAAAAAACTTCACTTATATTTGTGTGCACAGTTTTATATATATATATATATATATATATTTAATAATTTTGCAAGGCTCACTAATTTTTCTTTTTACTGACTTTCTAGTAAAAATGAACAAATTTGGTTTGAACCAACAGTCATCGATCAGCCACCCAGACTTTTCTGTCTCTGTGTACCCAAAAGCTGTTGTGTTGACCATATAATTTACAGTGAAGTAAAATCCTGTTGTGATAAAAACAGAAAATCGGAAAATGTTCTGGTAATAGGTAGGGTTGGGTATCAAGAACCAAAATTCCAAATTTCCAAGAACCGTGGATTCGATAAGATGTGTGCATTTCGATGCTGCTTATCAGTTCCTAACTATATAATATTTCAGTTGCGCTCCCGAGTGAGCGACAGTGAGCTTTTACAGACCATAAAAGTTGTATTTATCTGTCAGGAACTGCAACGCGGACCTAACCTCACGTGACTTGCAGTACGTCAATTTGCCTTTTATATAGAAGGTAAACAAATGATGTCTACAAATTGTTCTAATATATATTTTTCATAAATACGAGTCAAAGAGCACCCCTCCACCTCAGGTTCTTCCCCGGAGACCCCTTTTAGTACAGAAACTCCTTTCACTTTAGCAATGAAGGTTAAGATGAGTAAAGAGAAAGTGGATGATTTGTGGTAAAGGGGTTACATCCCTTTGATGTGTTTGAGTCTCCTCTGTTTAGGTATGCAAAATACATTATTGATGTCTGATTATTCACAGCAATATCCATTGACTTTAGGCTTCTTTGAAGCAGCTGAAAAATGTTAGAATCGGAATCAAGAGTCGATAAGAACCGTAATTGATAAAATTGATACCCAACCCTAATAATAGGATATAAAGAAAAGAATACAGGAAAATGCTAACTAGCGGCTAATTTAGTACATGTGTCCCTTAAAGTGAGTTGGAAAAAAAACAAAAAGCAGAACTGTTGCAATTGGTATCTTTAAAATCACAGTTTCAGATTCTTCTTGCTTTTTTGAAAAAAAAAAAAAAAAAAAACTCAAAATAAACAATTTCACTTAAAATAAAGAATGGACAGCATTCACATGCATAAACATGCACAGTTTTAAGTTTTAAACAATGAACACACTACTGGAACAATGTGTTGAGACATTTGAGTTCACAGTCACCTCAGAATCACCAACAAACAATAATTCTTGATCACTGGACAGCACAAAGCTTCATTTATGTTGGGATGAACTTGTCTATGAAACTATTGTTAGGGGTTTAAAAGAGGCTCAGGATAGAGAGAGCATCCCTCTCAGGATGACAGGTAACTGTTTCCACCAAAGTCCTCATTGATCCGTTTCATGATCAATCACAACAGCGAAGCACTCCGAGGCTGTGTCCTCTCGCCCTGTGCTGTCCTGAGGGGAGCTGTGCCCCACTATCACCGCACACACCACACCTACTTTAACATAAAAGCTGGCCTGACAGGAGGACGTCCACATGTGATCCATCAATCCACATCGAGACCAACTACTGAGTAGAAGGCCATGTCTGAAGTGTGTAACTGTGCTTCTCCATCCTTTTCACTGCTACTACATAATGGCTGGTTAAATAAAGTGACATCGGGGCCTCAGGCAGTTCCCCATCATGTTCAAAGTCACACCAAAGGTGCTTTGTCATTTCTGTGCTTTATGTGGCTGAGATCTGCAAATGATCTTTGTGACGTGCATTGCTCTAAGACAGGGAGAAGGACAGAAAACGACTACTTACCCAAATTTAGCAGCAATGTCATAAACTTGCTTCTCATGCTGCAGAACCTTCTCACGGCCTCCCTCAAACAGTAGGGTGGCCACACACAAGCGGTTGGGGTCGAACCCTTTGAACTGGTGATTAAAGAGGCGGATTTATCTTCCATGAAAAACACTTGGGGCAAGCAACTCGTGATGTTTGCTTCTAATTATTTTTTACCTTGGTGATGTAAAATGTCTTCAACCCGTCCACAAAGGATGTGAAAATTGAAGATACTTGAGGCTTCAGGGCATGACCTGTGAAAATATCAGATAAGAGTCAGCTCCATCTACTCACAAAAAAGTGGGCCTGAAAAAAATAATTTTTTTCACACATTAGTCATAGCCCTGCTTCTGCTTGCATCCTACAGTGCTCTGAGAGGGAAAGCGAGTCAGATTTATTTGGGGTTTCAAACAAAAGGAGGAAAAATAAATGGTAACATTTGAATAACTTTACAACTGGCCAGTGGCTGCAAGCGACAGCAACTATAAATCAGAGGGTTTCCGAAGGGAAGTGGGGTTGACACAGCGATATCCGTCTTCCTCACCCACACTTTTTGATTTATTCCTGATCGGACGCACAAAAGCGCCTGTGGACAAGCGAAAATGAGAGGCTGGGGCCAATGGGATGGTTATCAATCACAGCGGGGAAGTCACGGGTGATGTCGCCGAGACTTAACAGTTCATTTATTTCCCCCCATGCTCAAGTCTCTTCATCACTTAGTGTCCTAATTGTTTCCATTCCAAAATTTGATTGCAGGTCTTTAGGTCTCTTGCAGCCATCATACCCGTTAATTAAATACTCAACATCCAGAGAGAGAAAATTACACCTACATTGTGCATAATTTCACTTTAAACTCTCCCCTCTGTGGTTTGGTTGGGTTTTTTTTTCAACCCATGCTGCTACTTACTACAACGTTCTCATTTTTCATCTTGTGTATCAAGACAGGCAGTGCTAAATTGTACTTGTAGTCCCAATCTGAAAAAGACCTGTGAATACATCAACTCTCCTTACTCAACAGCCAACATGATTAAAAGTGAGGACAAGCCACTAATAAGCCCAAGAAGGTATCATAGAGCCATGAGTTTTAGTTATTACTGAAAAACCTGGTCGCTTCATCTTCCCTACTTAATGCTAAGAAGTGCCTACTCTGTGAAAAGTGGGAATATAGGGGAGATAATGAGATCCCTGGAGACTGGGGAACTTTACAGAGATCTCTGGCAATGCCAGATGCATTCCACTAGACCTTAAGAAACAACATCATAAAATTTCAATGTAACAACTACTTAATTTTGGCCAGGGTAATTTTTCATCTTGCTTCAATTCTTTGTCGGTCTGTGTGCAGCTATTCTGCTGCAGAAATGATAATCAATTTAACAATTCAGTGCTGTAGAAGGTAAAATCATCACATGCAGTACCATTGCCATTCATTGTTCTTCTCTCAGAGGTATACAGTGCATCAATGAAACACCAACCCACATATTGACAAAAAAATTGTGTGCGAAACAAATTTCAACTCAAAACAAATATGATTATTATCATGCTGCTGGTTAAAAGCCTGCCATGTGCCTCATGTAGCTCTGTGAACAAAGCCAACGGTTACACTGGGGCCTTACAGGAAAAAACATTCCCTGAAAATAAAAAACTGGTCAAATAAAGTCCTACTTGTACACTGAAGGTTCACCACTAAGCACTCAGAAAGCTTAAATAAGAGGGATGTTCACATACAAGAGATAATGACAGCAGTGATGTGTAATGCTGTAAATCTAGGCTAGCCTATATCGTGAATGATCAAACTAAACTTACCAAACTGAAACTGTTCATTATCCATGAGTCGTATAGATGCCGGGGCACACCTCTGAAAAATAAAGGTTGGTCTATATTAGTTTGTTTGAATCACAATTCATACAAAATGGCCAAAATAAAGCTTCTAAATGAGATCAGACCAAATTCCACCAATATTTATTATTGTCAACATTCACTGCAACTGGTTGAGCTTTGGCTTTAAGGCTTTTGGTCATTTGTTTTATGTCCAAAATGTCCAGTCTATAGACTTCAAGTCATTTCCTGTAGCTTGGTTGTAGCCAAAGAACAGCAATAGCGGAAGGTGAAAACTCCACTAAATGCATACATTTACTGTTTCAATATTAGGAATTAACCACAGAGTACTGATAAAGGACGAGTAGAACCAATGATGACGGACATGCCACAAAAATGATGGGCAATAGTTGGCCACAGAAGCTCAACAGCAGCTGACAAAAGACTGTGGGCTTTGTGTGTCAGAGCCTTTAGGTGACAGTGGTAAAAACACAAAGCACAAAGTTAAAGTAGAAGCCAAAATGAGAGTAGCACACAACAGTTGCTTTTGCACATTTAGGATGGTGTGAATACAAACTCAGCACTTTCTGCTGTGTCAGCAGTAAAGAATCTCAACATAAAGGTCTGATTAAAGGTTTTACTCGTTTTTGTTACGGGGGACAGCTTAGCTTGGACTAGTAAGGTTATAACGCAGAGTATACGTTTTTTGCTGCTTTTTGTCTGCGCATCAGCTTTAAATAAGTGAAGACCTGAAAGTGCTTATTGCATTATATTCAAAAAGTTTTTAGACTCAGCTTCATGTTGAGGCTGGCAGAGGAAGCAGTGACAAAGCGCAACATGTTTAAGGATAGATTGACATGTTACCTGTTTGGCAACCTCTCGAAGACAGGCAACTCCCTGCTCAAAATTAGGGAATACCACTGAGCCGTATTTCTGATACTCCGGCATGGGACGAATCTTCATCGTTACCTCAGTAACCACACCCAGGGTTCCTGTGGAATATCACAGCGAGAGATTTTGAGCAGAACAAAAATAAGTAAATCAGTTCCCACAATTTATATGACCTAACCCCCCCTTAGAGCGGAACTTAAGACTGTTTTACAGGGTTCTGGTACACGTCCCAAGGGTCCTTTGGGTGACCTTTGTCTCACATTTCACCTAGTAGATCTGGTTTTCTACCACACACTGGGGGACACCTAAGATTTATCAACTTAAGAGCATGAGGAAATAAAGCAGGGCTCTATCAAAGGCAGCGAGGCCAACAGCAGCAACACATATACAGGTATACTGAAACTTCTGGCTGCCCTTATGACCCTGAAAACTGTCAACCATTAGCTGCTGCTGCTGAAGGAGTCACATTGCATGTTTAAAAACCAGAGTCTAGTCTACGTTGCACAGCAAATATGTCTGGGAATAATACTTAAAAAAAGAACTGCTGTCATCCAAATATCTGAGTTCAGAGTAAACTGCAGGTACTCACAGGTAACCCCCAAAAAAGAGAGACTGTGTTGAAAATCATCTTCCAGCACCCACAGTTTCATAGGCTTTGACAATATTTGGACATCTTCCTGACTTTCGAGGGAAAAGTCTAAGATACAAGATTGTTCACTTAAACATTCACTTACTAAATAAGATCTCCCTCTCTTCTCTTCTTCAAGGAGTGACCAGAAAAACAGAAACCCCTGTAAAATCTGATGCAATCCAATGCAACAGTCCTGTAATAAACACTACCTTTGTGGAATATTTTATTGTTTCTGACACTGTCAACAGTTATTGGAAGTTAACTGGCTGCATAACGCATAATGAGGGCTGGAGACTGTGATCTGAGATTACACTGTATAATGAGTTAACACTGCACTACAGACATTTCATGTAGTGCTGAAATTATTTGTCGATTGACAGAAAAATAATTGCCAATTACCATTTTGATAATCTTTAATTGTTTAAATCATTTATCAAGCAGACTACCAAAGATTAGCTGGTTCCAGCACCTCAGATATGAGGACTTGTTTGTCTTTTGCTTTACATCGTTGCAAATTAAATATATTTTGGTTTTGGACCATTGGTCGAACAAAACAAGATTAGTCACAATGGCTTCTTGTATCTTATGATGGACATTTATGACTATTTTCTGACATTTAACTGATTCAACAATTAATCAATCAAATAGACAACAAATCATCGGTGTGAACCAAACCTATTACCACCCCCCCCCCCCCCCCGAGCCTGAATGTTCTGTGTTACTATAGACGATGTCCATTTAGAGATGTGCCTCTCCTGAACATAGCCTGTTCCATTAGGAGGCTTCCTCAGCCTGTTATGGCTGTTAATGAGCCCTCTAACGTGACACTACATGCCACACTCTGCTCCCTAGTGGCCCAGTGGAAAACATGTGACTCCATTAGGCCTCAGACAAGAAAGGCCCCTCCCTCCTGACAGTACAGGAGGAGCCACAGAGCAAGCGAGGAGGAGGAGTCAGAGAGAGAGAGAGAGAGAGAGAGAGAGAGAGAGAGAGAGAGAGAGAGAGAGAGAGAGAGAGAGAGAGAGAGAGAGCTAAGGAGGAGCTAGAGTGGAATGGAGTAAAGGAGGGTGAGTGAGTGAGGAGTAAAGGGAGGTAATAAGAACAGCAAGGTCAGAAAAACACTCTCTTGGGGACGAATGAAATGAAATGCTGGAGTGCAGTTTAAACCATTTTTACTGCAACCGTCTCTATTAAACTAAACTCATCTTACAGGATTAGTATTTGGGAAGAGGGACAATTTGCGAGGTCCCACTGCATCAAAGATTTCGGGACTTTAGCATCAATTGACTCTGTACATTAACTTGGCACTGGCTGATTTCACACACCTACATCACATCCTCCACAGTTGAGAGGAGTTCAAAAGATAAACGGATTATCATTGATTATTCCAATTATTCTTTACACTGGTTGAAGCAAGAGAAAAGAAAGTACTTTGCATTCAGGCTACTTCAAGGTCAGAGAGATAGAGCAACCCGGTTGTTGTGCAGTGAATGAGAAACTCGAGGTTTCACAGTAATTTCTGATAAAATGGATGCGCTCCACTTAACATACAGAGCATATTTGAGGGTTTTAGTGCGGTGCTTTGTTGTTGTTGTTGTTGTTGTGGCCTGCTGTCAGACTGCAGGATGCAGCTTCTAGGGTGAGGAGCTAGATAATTTTAATGAGACTGTGCTGTGGTATGACCTCTTAGTTCCAGTGTTCGGCCTCCCAGAAGTACATGTACTCCCAGAGACGTGTGGTCCTGTCCCATCTCTGTTACTGCCCCAAACCCCAGCAGCAAGCTCACCTTCAGATGTTTTACACTACATAACTATTAATCTTAGCATTAATTTATAAAGTTAAGTTAACACCCTGCACGGTAGCAGCAAAAACCATGTAAAGCATTTGTATAAAAGCGCTATATAAATGTAGCTATTTACCAAAAATAAATTGGGCCTTTTAAACCATTCAATCAGCTGTCATGGACTAGAGATACACACCCACAGTGCAATGTATGTTTTCTTATTTTGTACATGCCAAAAATGCTGTCCTTTAAGATTATACTCTTGAGTGTTCTGATATTAGACTGATCCAATCAAGTTTCATTTCTCAAACAATTATTTTCAGATTTTTAGGTTGAATCAAATTGCTGTTATCAAAGTTGTTGTTCACACTTCACACTGTTCACACACTGATTGTGAACAGTTTATACAGGTTTAGATTGACTAATCACAGAGGTTTATACTGTATAAGTCAAAGTTAACCTGCACAGCCAAGATGCAGCTTTTAAAAATGTGTATTTATGCAAATGTATTACTGGTAATTAGAAATGAATACCAAAATTCTAAATCTTAAAAAGCAGTTGTGCATGACTGACGCGCATTAATCGCTCAGACTGAAAACTGTTAACCATTATATCAACTAGAAATAATGCTTTCATAATGCTGAAACATGTTTAATTGTAAATCACATTCATTATATATATATATACATCTCTCTCTTTTTTTTTTTAACACATTTGATTTTGATCTTACATACTGCTGGTAGTCTTCATAATGAAATAATTTCTAAGAGTACAAATAGAGATTTCTGCAGTGATCCGAGTCCAGTCAGGGAGCAGATTGCTGAGCTTTGTAGGGCGAATATAAAGTTTCCATCCACAGCTGTTTAACATAGCGATGCCAAGAGTCTCTGAACCCCCTCATTATGTAGGGGGAACCTGGCATATGGCAGTATTCTCTGTGGGCATTCACAAGGACAGGGCACCGCAGATGGGGTGGGGAGGACACTTGCTGGTTTCTAACTAACACCCTCCAGATCACTTTTCCACCAAAGCTGGTTAATGTGTAAGAAGCCCAGAGCATGAGAACCGTCCTGATGTTAAGGTTTTATCACAAAGACTTGCAGACTTGCAGACATGCACACAAACCCACATTAACACACAAACTCACACATGTGCCCACATGCTCTGGTGTACTGAAGTCACATGAAAAAGGTAGCAAACCTTCTGAGCCCATGATGAGGTGGTGAATGTCCGGCCCCGTGGACATGCGTGGGCCCTGACAGCCCTTTTCAATCACCCCTTGTGGGGTCACCATCTTTACATGGACGACCTATTCAGTCAGAAAACAGCAACACAATAAACACTTTTTAGAAACAAAATGTGCAAACAGTAATATACTTTTCTTTCACAGAGTTACAAATGTGGCAAAAAATTATGATTTGGATATCGCCATGTGTGCCACATGTGTGAGCACATTTCAAAACTGACACTGTGACCATTGCATTGTTAGAGGTGAAGGTAAAGTCCACAAACCTTTTGCTAATAATTTCCTTTCTAATTACTGTGTGAGTAACTGCTGTGTCCTGACTGTCATCTGTTTCTGTTTGGAGCAAACATGAGCAGGAAGGTAAAGGGGAGAGCGTGTGACTCACCAGGTCCTCAATGTTGCCGTAGATGTTCTTCTTCATGCCTGACGCTCTGGTTGCTACCCAGCCCCCCAGGGAGCTGAACTCCATGGAGTCAGGCTCATGCCCTGTACAGTAGCCACTCTGATTGAGCTGTGAAAAAATGAAAGAAAATATGCATTTGTTGCTGCAATTAGAAGCAAGCTAAAAATGTTTGGAAAACATTGAGGTTGTAAACCCACAAGAATGTTTTAATAACAAGCAAAAAGAATGAGCAAGCAAAGGGGGAAAAAAATAATTGCAGCTCTGCTGCTGAATTTCACTGCTCTCGTTTTGCTGCAATGCTAAAACTCAGGCTTTATGGCATCATAGATTTTTTACAACGGCCTAAAATAAACCAAGTGGAAAGAGCTTGAAAAGACTAAAAGAGAGATCAGTGCATTATTTGGGTGGTGCCAAATTCCACTGCTTGACTGGATCACTGATGTTATGTATAAAATAATAGCTGTATTCTGCCATGTAACATGTTTCTGTCTTTTATGAACACTGGTAAAATTACAATTACAGAAACTGCACTCCTACATGTTTATGTAATCTGGGAGGTATACAGGCCATGTCTCAGACATTCTCAGAAGATTGCAGTCAGCTTCCATAGCCCCACCCAATCCACAAAATATTTGAGTGACTTCTTAGTTACTTGCCACGTCGCCGTAACAATGTGACAATGTACTTTGGGGTTGTTTTGGAGTGTGACCAAAAAAAAACTTTGAGCAACCAAGCAACCTTTATCAGATGCATCATCCCTACGGCTTTGAGGAGAATGTATAAGTCATCAGGAACCCACACATTCTCCTCATGGCAGCCCATCCCTAAGAGATTGCATCTTTAGGCAGAAAATTCAATAGTAATAGTAATAAGGACCTTAAAGTACAACAACAACAACCACCACCACCACCAAAAGCACAAGACGAGGGTTAAGTCAGGCCTTGTTTTATCACAGCACTCCCCTGGAAGGCAGTTTATAATGCAGACCCATCTGCTCCATCAAAATGGCCCAGTCTAAATGCAGAGGTGGAGTCTGCTTTAGATGCAGCTCACGCATTCCTCTACATCAAATGCCCACTCCTTCTCCATTTTTCTGAATTAGGTTGATGGTGCCATCTGCTCATGACCGCCGCCTCACTCTCTAATCTGTCCCCTTCAGCACTCTGCTCCCGTCTCAAACTCCTTTCTAAACACTGTTAGATCGACTGATCAAAGAGCACCAAGGTGACTGAGCATGGCAGCCTGCATGTGACCGGTCACACAGCTCGTCTGTTGGCACAACATTTTACAGTCATGTAAAGCTCTTTCAGTGGATGAATATGGATGGATGAGCAGTACTTACCAATCTCTCCAAATCCTGACCGACGATGCCAGCTTCCACGTGGGCAGTTAAGTTTTTCTCGTCAATCCACAGAATGCGGTTCTGTGAATGAAAAACAAGCAACATGACAGAGGAGGTCATAAAACATTCTGTATAAATGTTTTATGCCATACGGTATAAATACTCTCTAATGCTGTTTTTGTTTGTCTCAAATGAAAACACAACATCTTAATAAGAATGTTGTGTATCACCATGTCTGTCATCTGAACTCTAAACCTGCCTACATCTGTTATGTTGACTTGAAATATCTGCTTTCAGCAGCAGTCCATAGAGACAGTCCCTTGAAAGTTTACAATACTGGAAGTTGTTTTTTTTTACCAGCATGTCCTTCTAGCCTGACGGTCACATGTCTGAGGATAAATGTGTGCAGAGGGGCTTCAGGATGGAGACAATTTCCTCAAGGTTAAACTCAATTTAACATCTAATTCCAAATATATGCCTCTTATTTGGGCCGCTGGGCACATGGCCTACCCCTACCTTCAGGAGGTCATTTCACACCTGCCATCAATTATTCTCCTGAGGTAATAAACTTTATGTTCCAACCACACTGCTCCTTTCATGTGCTTCCATTGGAGCCACCTCACCTCTGACCCCTGACACAGAACACTGGTCACTGGTGTCCGTGGCACCAAACTCAATGACTGGTGGGCTCGCAGCATCCAGACAGCTTATATATCACCTCTACGTGAGCCTGGATCAAAGGGCTGTACTGTCCTGGCGACAATATTCACTATTTCATATCATATCCATATGAAACATCAACATGTCCATGGTGAGATGCGTCACATTTATCATCTTAAAAACAACATCTAAAAGAACACATATGCTAATTCTAACTATGGCTACAATTAATGCTTATTTTCATTAGTGAAAAATGTGCATCACAGTTTTTCAGGAAGCTGATCCGATGTCTTTAAATTATTTGTTTTACCCAACTAATAGTCTAAAATCCAAATGTATTCAATTTACATTAATATAAAAGAGAAAAAATTGCTCAATTTTTCAGTGTGGTGTTGATAAACGCTATTGTCCCATAATATTAGCAATAGCATGTCTTTTGAATTGGTGGAACATGTTAAGAGTGCTGAGTGATCACCGCCGCCAGTATAAGTTCCCTGTGCTATGCCTATCAAAAAAGGATGTTGCCAATAATGTACAATAGTCTTGCCCTTCAGACCATCATTCCTACCTCAATAACCAGATAAATAGTTACACCAAAACAATGTAATGTAACAGAAACCAATGCAATTTACTAGCTTTGAAAAACATATAATTCAATTGAAGTTAAGATGGTGTCAAAGTGTGCTGAATTACCTCTACGGTCATTTTAGAGGCTGCAGATTGTGATGGTTTTACACATTATGTTAATGGCATATTTCATGTTGTGTCAATTACCATTTACATACATGCAAACATTTAGAAACACTCTTTAATGTAAGCCAGCATTCCAGTCTCAGAAACTTGACATTTTAAGTTTCACAATGATAGTATTTATTCGACTGTACTGCATTTGATTTGGTTTCAGTTTTTCTCTTCTGACACTGTAAAGAAACATGTGTTTACGTACCATCTGTGAGGTATCCAGGGATACAATGGAGCGAGTTTCCTCTGGGGGGCACTCTAGGGCACTGGAGACACTGGTCCCTCCTGAGAGAGAAAAACGGTTACAACAGGAGTTACAGTAGAGAAGCCTTCAAATGGACCCTGTGACTATACTGGACACTTTCCTCGTTTTAAAACACAAATACACACACTCAGGAATCGAGGGCAAGGTATCAAACCTCAATAATTATTGAGTTCAGTCTGAAATGTGTCTGTAGCATTGAGTAGTGAAAGCTATCTAGTAGTGAAAGTTAGCATTGAATACTTTGTCAGGTCTTGTTTACATGTTCTTTCATCAGATAGTTCCTAGTTCCTGTAACCTTTTTTACCTACATTTCATTTCAGCACAATTTTTGTGGCTTCTTATGTTAAACACTGCTGTGTTTGATAAGTTTGGCTTGTTTGGTTTTGATAAAAAAAAATAAAACATGTTTATATTTCACAAAGAAAGGTATCAAAAAATAATTGGTAAAAGTAGCAAACTTGGGTATCGTATTAACACAAGTAACATTTTACAGAAATGTTTGTTTCAGTGCAAACACTTCTCTAAAATGACTGGAGGTTGAAGGATTTAATTGCATAAATGTGTCACTGACTTTTATTGATTGCATCATTCTCTAGAACTAAAGAAATAAAATTCTGCATCACGTCCACTGCACTGTCAGCAGTATTTTATGTACCAGGTTCATTCATAGATTATGTGGCTTCATTAATAAATAAATGAATTGGAATACATCCCAAAACATGGGAATAAATATAAAGTACATTGAATGTAAATACATATCTAGTGGCCTGTATATACAGTATGTGACAGCTAATTAAGCTGATTGGAGCCACTGATTTCATGACTCACCTCCATATGGCATCAAACAAACATTATGTTTGCACGCAAGTTCCACAATTTTCACTACATCATTGTGGCAATCTGTAAAGACACAGAATATCATTTTAGAAATTAGTGGCCATCATAAAGAAAATGTTTTCATTTACTCTCCTCTATTGCATTCATAAATTAAGTGGTCACATAATAACCAGAGTAGACGCATTGTAAAGGACATGAAATATGTCAGATAACACTATGTATATACAGGAGACAATAAATAAATGTATATGGCCTGAGCCATTAGAGCTTGGGGAGCGGCAGAGAGGCAGGGTGCATTTTGATTTGTCTGATAGTTGTGATTTGCCCGGGGCTTTCCTCGGGCGGAGTCAGACTTCATGAAGCTGCGCTCTCTGGGGTGGGATGTGCTGGATCAATATAAATGTGCTTTAGCCAATCATGGAGCTCACATCCATTCACACTGGAGTGGTGAGCGAGTGGGAAGAGTAGCAATACCCACCTACATGGATGTGCTTGACTGGCCTCAAGTGCTTTTAGAGGCAGTGAGAGAAGCCTGCATTCTAGTATATTTTGCCATCCAATTAGACACACAGCTTCTACCTACGGATTACTGTTCAACAAACTAAACCTCCACTTAAAAAACACAGCTTGACATGGAGGGACTTTTGAGGAAGGCAAATTACAGGTCAAAATATCTATTAGATACGAAGCAAATGAGAGTGTATTTGCAGGGTCGGTAAAATTAAAATTTGGTGCTGGTGTGGATGAAACGATGCCTACAGTTGCCTGGTGATTTGCTGCCCATTTGGGAGGCTGCTAATCAAGTTTCAACCATCAGTCAACACTCATTTGCATGATAAAATAGTGCCAGCCATAACAACAGAAAACCAATCTCGGAATCATAATTCATGGGTGTACTGTGCAGGGCCAGACCGTGGAGTATTGGGTGTCAACCGTCCTCCCCCTGACGCTTCCTATTAAGCCTCCACTCATACATATTAATATCCCTGCCTCTGCAGAGATTAACCCTTTAAATCACCTAAACCAGTAGGGGGATCAGTGAGGCTACGTGGGAGGAGAAAAACAGGCCGATAAAAACACAGAGATGACACAGCTTCTGAACTCACTTGGCCATACCACCATATCTGGAACACGACCAACTTTCCCTTCTCGCAGGGCGAAGATCTCGTGTAAGCAATGGCCTGGAAGAAAACACAGCAATGAGATGACACAAGCCCACGGAACATTTTAATATGACCATCACGAATAAAAACACTGTTGCTAAATTAAAAATCATGCTAAACAATCAGACAGACAGATTATATGCCGATTGTGGTTTACAAACACTGAAAGTGCCTTACCATGGGCGCGAAAAACCCGGTCCTCTGCGTCATGAGAGAAGGGAATACCTGTGGATTTCAGTTCCTCCACGAAGGCCTCATTAAGAGTGGGAGCCTGTACAGCACTGCTAGACAGAATGGGCTGGAACAAAACAAGCCATTGTGGTTTTGGTAACTGTGACTGTTCTCTTCTTTCCCATTCATTGAAGATGCAACCAATAAATATGAATTAAACTCACTGTTGCTGGAGTTTTATGCTGCAGGCTGGCTCCAAATGTGTTTTCAAACCAATCTTTCAGACCTGGGATGATCATACCACTTAGTCTATACCTGGATTGTGTAAAAGAAGACAGATAGTGTGAACAACCAATTTAAAAAAAAAAAAGAGTAAGTATTAGTGATTTCCAGTGGTGGCAGTAAAAGCTCTCAATTTAAAACATCTGAATGCTTGACTGGGCTTATTCATTCAGAAAACCAGGCCTGTGTCTAATAAGAATAGAGCGTAAGGTTTGAGTCCAATGAGGTTATTCGGCAAGCAGAGCAGCAGTGACAGTGCTGTCCATGTGATCGCCCTCGCCATCCCTTGCATAATTGAGCTACTGGCACAGCCTGGGCCAGCCCATCAGGGGACTGTGGTGTCCCTTTGTCCAAGAGACCATGAAGCACACTCTATAATGAAAATTTCAATTCAACTGTGCCCCAGCCACGGTTACTGTACGCCGGCCCAGGTAGCTTTACGGTCAAGAGGGCACAGAGCGATTTGTGGCAACTGCTTGCACAGGAGGAAACCATTTGCTGCGCAACATCCTGTTCTGCTCGACTCATTACTCAAAATACATCCTCATGCACACTGCGCCAGTTCTCAATCGGACATGCAGGGCTGTCTCTTCCAAAGTCATATGTCATGATTACCATAACAAGGCTCATCTATACCTCTGCTCTTGTAATTGGGAGACAGGGATAAAGGCACAGAAAGAGACATTCTCCCTGTTGTAAAATGAGGCCATATTCAGTGAGATTGAGGACAACTGGCTTTGTTTCTGGACACGCTCACACATTAAAACTAAATCTTTTTTCTCCAACAGTCAGTGAATAACTGTGTTTACCCACAACTCCCCAGACACACATCAGTAATTACTAACATAATATGTTACATTTTTTAACAGATTGGAAAGATTGGTCTCTGTTAACGAGCAACAGAGTTTGGGAAAGCTGAAAATCACAAACAGTGACCTTCTCAAATGACAATGCACAGTTCAAATGCCAACCACTAGGTGGCAGTAGCACTACATTGCTGTGAGTGTAGGAAGGGGGAGACAACTGATAGCAAAAGCTGGGTCTACAGTGTGGGCCGTGAAAATGATCAATGCATAACTCCAGCCTCAAGTCACCCAAACGTATGAATGCTGAAGCTAGACACAATGGCTGTGCCAAAACTAAATTAGAGGCTGTGAATGAGACCTAGTACTGACTGATTTCTCGAAATCATCAACAGATAAGCATAAACAATATATGGAGCAATATAAGCGCGGTGATGTGATATTATACAGTACCTTTTGCCTGTAAATTCTGCTTGACCTTTCTTATTGAAGAGGAATCTTGAATCGCTGTATCCCCAGCCGTTCCATTTCATAATCTCCTGCCTGTGGAAAAACAAATATTGGCAGAGGTTGAATCAACTCATACACCTTACACTGAAGTTAAGACATGACATTAAATATCATCAGAGCAAGTTAAATAAAACAAGTGTGAAGGTGATTCCTGGGGGGTATATTCTTAATTTGCCACCACAGTCCCTCTGGACTGGCACTAGCTTGGGCAATTTCACCAAGACAAAGAGGAATAGGGAAAGTCATTGCTGATAATATGACACTGAACCCAGACATATAGGATTTCACTGAGAGAAAATGTCAAAGTCTTCTTTATTCAGTCATTCAGAGCCTTTTGCATTAATTCAGGATGGGGCTGGCTATCAGTTGGCAAATTTACAATATGGGAAGGTCCACACAGGCACACCCACAATACTCCCTGAGTGACTACACAACGCTCTGCACACAGGCTCGCAAACCCACAGCTTATTGACATTGCAACGCAGAGGCAGAAGCGACACATTCATATAACATATCCACCAACAGAGAAAGCTAGCAGACTCTCCCTGTGCTGTCAGCCATTTCCCATCCAACAAATATTTTACATTCATGGCACCTGGTATCCATGGCTAGTTTCAATGCTGCTTTGTTTTTACGATTAGGTCCAAACATGTGTGCTGAACTAACAAGCTTCAGCTAATTATTTAGCACATGTCTCCACTTATATAGCACACAAGCACCAGCCATACTTTGTGTTCTTTGTTGTAGAATCACCATACATACAACCATATTGGAGTACTGCCATAGAACTAAAGATGTGGAATTTTTCAAAGAAATCATAAGCTCAAATAAAATATAACTTTATGTATTCCAAGGGAAATTGTTGTGCAGCAGTTGAAGTACAAAGTAGGAAAGAGTGCCAATACAGAGTGCAAGTATAAAAATATCAATAAACAGATATCCAAAAATACACAATGCCAAAAATATAAACTAGGTTAACAGTAAGGTTGCTTCTTGGCAAGTTGCATGTATATATGTACGAGAAGTGGCATATGGTTATGTATGTACAATACCAAATCTCAAGTATGTGGTGAATTCAAAATGTTCAATAATTATGCCCATGATATTGCACGTCATGTCCAATTATGTCCAGTAAATCAGAGAGTTGTAATGATTGCAATCCACAGAGACAGTAATCCAGAGAGTAATAAAGAGACCAAGTGTGCATAGCAGAACAGAAATGCTACTATGCCATTACTGTTGAGGTATACTCCATTATAATCACAACCAAAGATGATGCTTCATTGTCTGTGCTCCAATACTGTGCAGAGCTCGTGTGTACTTACACTTTGCAGAAACACAGCTCACCACTCACAGAGCAACCATAACTCATGTGTCACTTGGGATGGGATGCTAACACAGTGGAGAAAAAGCCATAATTAAGATTAATACCTGCCAAAATTGAGTTTCCTATAAATCATGAGTGAGAGTAGAAATGAGAGTGACACACTGAGTCATACTCTAATGAATCCTCATGCCACCATTGATATGCTGTCATAGCTGCTGAACATACTGAATAAAAATGTATCAATAAGTGTGGCAAGTGTGTGGCAGGGTCAGTGAGTACACAGTGCTTTTACAGACGATTCAGGCCATCACTTTTTAAAGCCATAGGTAACAGTAGGTTTTAGTGATCTTTTTTGATAAACTGAGCTTTTTCCTGCCTGCGTGCATCTTGACACTGTCTGTCCTGGAAGAGGGATCCCTCCTCCATTTCTCTCCCCTTAAAGGTTTTTCCTTATCCAAATGGAGGGTCTAAGGACAGAGGATGTCATATGCTGTGCAGATAGTGAAGCTCTTTGAGGCAAATTTGTGATTTGTAATTTTGGGCTATATAAAATTGACATGACTTAACTAGACCTACACTATATTGGATATAAGAAAAAGGAAAGATAATTTGCGATGAAAGAAATCTATGTGTGAATGATGTTGGAGCAGCTTGAAATCCTCAACTAAAATTGCTAATTCTATCAATGTCAATACACTGGATTAGTAACTGGATTATTTTGTATATTGTAAGATAAAATTGCATGACATTGTGCATTTGACACTATTTTGCATGTGGAATGATGTTTCTACATTATAATGATGCTTCTTTGGACAGAAAAAACAAGTTGTGGATAATGTCAGTCAGTCTTAGACTATGAGCTAATATGAGGTTATGGGATAAGTGGAGGTACACATTTAATTAAATGGGCATATGTACGACCACACAGGGCAAATATTAGAAATATCTCTCAGTATAATGCAATATGATTCAACAGCACCTTAAACATTACCAAAATGAATCAACACCTCTATAAAACAGTTTCAACAGGATTCATGGCAGGGCTGTTGTATTAGACTGCATTAGTTTTAGCTAGGTTTAGCTAGGGTTGCAGTGGCTGACGCATGCTTTTAATTCAAATGTTGTTAATACTGGAATCCAACAAAACCTGCAAATCAGGATGTTTGCATGAAACCACTTAACTAATCATACAAGAAAGGTAGTGGTGAGAACGTCTGCAAAATTGAGGAAGTCTCTCAGTACTTCTCCAAACAAGCAGTGACTATTTGTTATCTTATTATTATAGCATGGTATGTGGTTAATCAAAATTATACAAAAGGCAGGGACTTTACCACACTGTTGGATTTCCCCTGTTCCTGTTAGATAATTTTTTCCTTTTTAATGCCCTATACTGATGTCCGTTGTACTTTTCTGTAACTATCAAACTTCATACACTGTAGACACTAAAAACCCAGACTCAAGCTCAGCATAACAAGCAGCAGCAAGACATAACATTTTATCATATCACCACTGTGTCATATTGACCAGAACAGGACATGATGAGTTTCACAAGGCCAAATACTGATAGTTTTTATCTCAGACTGACACTAGATGTCAGCACAGTGTGGTGGTGTTTCCTCAAAAGGAACCGAGCTGCCAATAGGTTGAAAGTCAGGCCACCACTTGCTCTAGCCAATCAGATCAACAGAGAAGTTCCACTGTCGCCTCCGTCTGTTGTTACAAATTACATTACTAAATTTTGTCCCATATATAAAAATCCAGCTAAGAAAAACCATAAACATCTAGGACCAGATCTCACGGAGTCCCCTACCTACATGTTGACATGGTAATCAAATAAGAAGTGCCTGTATCAGCTGAAATAAACCACACAACTCATGTACAGTTACTGACAAAGCTGACGAATCAAATAGTACATAACGGTTACAGTATCAGGTACAGTAACGGCTGTTCGACAACCGGTACTTAAAAATGTCGCCCATTCGATTCAACCTTGTTATGTGAGGCGTCAGAAAATGCCAGAACATTAGCCATAACGTGAACACTTCTCTTAAGCTTCTACAACCTCATTGACACCAGTAAAATTGTCATGTGACAAAATAAAATCTATTATAAAGTTACAGAAGAATCTGCAGCTGACCAACTTTGAGAAAGTCGACGACACAAACACTAAACTCCTGAGAATAAACCTAGCGTTAACCGCACCCACTCCGTAGGAAATGCCAAGTAACGTTAGCTAGCAGGCTAATTAAAACAGCTTTAGCCATGTTTCCCTACGTTATTGGTGCATAGAACAGAGAGGGAAGCCAGTATATCAGTGAATGTCACCCTATTGGTTCTTACTGAGATGTTAGTCCACTGATGTATGACTTAAAAACTAGCTAAAGCCAAAGAGGATGGACCCTTGTCCACCGCTCCATCACAGCCTTGTACCTCCTCCTCGGCACCGTCTTCCCCTCACTGGAGACGTCTGTCTTGCTCTCCTGGGCTTTGCACTCCGCTGCTAGGATGTTCGAGTCACCCTCCACCGGTCTCTGTAAATGCCCGGCAATTACACTCAATCTTTGCTGTGCAATCCGTTGCCTGTCGGAGCTGCCGCCGCCGATGCTGTTGGACGCCATGCTGCTTCCGTGTTTGTGAAGGGAGGGAGCGGATCCATGAGCGAGCGGCTGTCAGAGGTCAGCACAGGGAAAGTGCGCTGCGTTCACCGTCCATCGGAAATATCATAGTCAGTCGACATGAATGACCCGAATATCGTTGAATGCCAAGCAACTGGGAAAAATGCCTCTTGCCACGTTTGGGAGTTTGAGAGAGACCATAATAAGACACTGAAACATAATTGTAAGATAATACAATATGATAAATCTTATAGACGGTTACTTTGTGGTATGGTCAATGGTTATTTGGCATTGGTTCAGATTAGAGGTGTAACAATGAGGCAATTAATCGATTAGGAGATCAACAGAAAATTTATCTGCAACTATTGCATTAGTAATCGGATAATCATTTAAGTAATTTTACCATTAGAAATGCCAAACATGCTGGTTTTAGCTTCTTAAATGTGAGAATTTGCTACTTTTCTTTGTCTTACAACATGGTAAACTGTATATGTTTGGATTTATGGACTGTAGGTCGAACAAAACAAGCAACAGGAATATAGCACCTTAGGACCCAAGAAAATTATCGTTAGATGTATCCATAAATAAAACAAAGTTGCAACCCTAGGTCAAATATACTTAAGTTTAGGTATTTGTTTGGTGTGCATGGTTTTAGGTCAGGGCAAATATGAGGAATTTGCTTACTGTAATCATTGTAGGCTTCATAATAAAAGTGTTATTATTGTAAGATTTTATTCTCTTTCTTTGTTTAACTTTTAAAACCAGAGAATTAGTTACACAACTGACATGTGTCTGAAATAGGAGCTAACGAGTAGCACCTGAATGCACCATTTTACGTATTTCCCAGCATGCCCTGCAATATACGACTGGTTGCGTTATGCTCCATTGACTGTTGAGAGTGGAATTTACAGGCAATTTGCATAGCTGTTGCGAGATAACAAAATGAGTTCAGTTCTTCTACTATTACTAGGCTACTTGAAATATTCACGAGGACAGGAAGTCGTGCAAAAAACGATAATAAATAATAAAAAGTAATGCATGGGCAAAATTGGGCAATGGAAATCAACACCATCTTGGCTCAGAATAATGCAAGGAAGTGAACCAAAAGTCGAAAAACACAATTAATCAAACTTGTGAGTTAGATATCAGATTTTTATTTTTGCTAGTTGTTTACTCCTATATATTGTTTATTCGAGTAAAACTGGCAACTTAAACATGAGATGATAAAGCTATAGTTTTTAATTGCATTGTCTGCAACATTTAAATAACTATTTGCACTTATTAAAGCAGCATCATCATAGTGTCAAACTTCCTCATGTGTAAGGTTTGTGTCATGGTTTTAAAAGATTGAGAGTAACCTGAAAAAATGTGACTTCACTGTTTACCTCTCTGCCTCACCTCCACTCAGTCATCTGACCAGCGTGACTACTGTTTCCATATGGCACACAACAGTGCTCTTTAAATAATGATTTAACACAAAGTTGCAGAATGTAAATGTAGCAACAGTATTGCTACTTTATAATACAAATGAATGTTGGTTAAATTCTCAAAAAAAGACAGAGTCTGTGAAAAACACTTAAAACAGAGAGAGATTTTATTTGAGAAAACAGTCTTTTGTCAACAGGAATATTGCATCATGCTGTAAACGTAAAAATCCAGATGTTTGAGGATTTATTTCCCACAAGTATTAACTCCCAAAACAAAGTTCTGTAATGCACTGACTGCGAGCAATTAAGAGTCTAAGTGTATCACAGAACTTTATTTGGAAAGCCACAGTGCCACCTCATAGGTTTGTCCTTGTGCAGAGCCTTATCCTCCTCATGGCTGGGTGCTCCTTTAACCTGTTGTAAAGCACAAAAAGCAAGGAAAACAGGACATCCACATTGATTATCTCATTTTCCACCGTACAGACTTCAATGCAAAACAACTAACTACAAGAGAGAAAAGACTAGAAATCAAGAAGTAGCTAAGACTTGAGTGCTTCAAGGACTGGGCCTACAGAAAGGCTTGCTGTGTGGTGGGACCTCCCTAGAGTCACACAGGTAAAACAGGCCAGATGGAGTCTTTTTACACATTGTCAGCTCTCTACAGAAATTGTTAAATGGATAAATATCATTTGGGCATGTGAAATAGTTTATCCTGTAACACACCACACCAAAAATGACCCTAAAATGTACTTTCTCACCTCTTAAAGCTTGACCATCTGTTTGCAAAGTTAACATTGACCAGTCTCTATGTTAGCTGTATGAAGTTTCCAGTTTTGGTGATATCTTTAACTTCATTAGGATTAGTTCTCTCCTGTGCTGGTGTGTCATTGATTCTACCTGTTGAGCTTTAACAACTTTCTGAATTGAACACGTCCTTAATAATGAGCTATTCACTACACAATGTAGGTAGATATGATAGCAGAAGGCCAGCTGAGCTCCAGGGGTATTAAGTTCTGTCAGTTTGAAGGTAGTTAGGGCACTTGCCTCTTCAACAGCAATGAAGTGACAGCAACTTTAGAAGTGCAAAATAATAACAAAACAAATAGTGTCACGGCTCAATCATTATCTTGACAACGATTTACAAAAGAAGTAATATTCTAAAGTAAGTTATGCAAGTCATACTGTACCTGATGTAGGTAAAGGGACCAGCTGCAATCCAACACGAGGGGCAAGCAGTCTAGATCATAAAATGCAAAAGCAGAAAGCGATCTCAGGACATTGCAGGCCATGGCTGGATTCGTAGTGCAAACGCCTGTTTTCACTGCGGTTGGTGTCCGTCTGCGGACTTGCAGCGCTCTGATCGAAAGGTGGCTGCCGCCGCTTTTACCTTTTCTTCCCCCAGTCCTGTGCAGTTCACTATATGCAGCTGGAAGAATGTCGACGTGGAGCTGCCAAACGTGAACGCGTGTTCATGAGCGCGCACGAGGGGGAGAAAAAAAAAACAGGCTTTTTTAGTGTAATTTCACGCAGTGGCACAGTGAGCTGCACTCTAGTGTGAGGTTCTTCACAGATAGGTGCTACAGCCAGGACTAAGTCTGTCTTATTATTACCCTGACGCATTTCAAAAGTCACTTAATTAGATCTCGATCCGACTTCTGACTTACGCTGAGGTGTCAGAATGGTTCAAATATAATTAACTTTGATGAGTTTAAAAGCCTTAACAACTTTCTTAAAGAGTAGTAGCCTTCGATTGGAAGACAGTCAGTATTTTTTTTTTTTTGAGGGTACAAAATACTTGCACGTCTGTGCACCAGTAATGAGAGAAGTAAATACAACAATGCAAAAATACGCTGCAGTCCAAATGTTACTTTAGTGAAAGTACAAAAGTATGACCAATATACTTAAATCATCAAAAGTAAAAGTACTCATTGTGGAGAATGCCTTCTTTCAGTCTATATTGTTATAGTAGTGGAGTCATTTATTGTTGGGTTGTTTAATCTGTAGCAGTGGTAGAAGAAGTATTCAGACACTACTAAAATAGTAATACCACAGTTTAGTTTAATCTATAAAATTGCAACGTACTTTATAGACTTATCACGTGATTTGTATGTAAAATCTTAATCTGAAGTATAGTAACTACAGCTGTCACATAAATGTAGGCTAGTGGGGAAAAAGGAGAATATTTCCATATGAAATGTAGTAGAAGTATAAGTAGCATCAAATGGAAATGTACAAGGATAGTACAAGTACCTCAACACTACACTTAAGTAAAGTACTTGAGCAAAATGTAAATGTAAAAAGTTACTTTCCACCACTGTTGTACACCCTACTCGGTAGTAAGTTTATAATCACTTTATGTTACGCTACTCTTTATTATGTATGCTGTAGCATGTATGTTTATGTTGTTTATTTGGTTAAGTCTCTTGTAGGCTGTTCTTTAATATATAGCGTTATAACAGTTCATTATCGTCACTATGTCAATATAAGCCAATTAACATAAGCTTGTATCAAAGCCAGTGGTGGTAGGTCATTACATTTACTCACATACTGTACTGGTATGTAGTTCTTTACTTGAGTATTTCCATTGTATGCTGCTTTATACTTCTACTCGACTGCACTTCAAAAGGGAACATTTATTTAACAGCTAAAGTTATTAGTTACTTCTCAGATCTAGGTTTCACATCTAAAACATATGATCAGAAAATAAAACATCATGCATCTTTATAGATTAAACTACCAAAAAAGTAATAAGAAGCAGTTAAAATGAGCTCCGCCTTGACCAGCTACAACATAAAAGTACATGCTTACATGTCAATGCATCAATAATAATGATCAAAAAATATAATAATCCGCACTGACAGGGACCACTATGCATAATGATTACTTTCACCAAAGATACCTTAACTACATTTTGTTCCTAATACTTTTGTACTTTTACTTTACTTTGTAATTGAGTGCTACTAGTTTTCTTAAATAAATGATCTAAATGCTTCTTCCTCCACTGATCGAAGCCCATTTGTCTCCTCACAGCTTTGTGATGATCTCTCAGTTGTCAGTGGAGGTCTTCAGTGTTTCCAGGGGCAGTGGTGGACTATAACTAAGTACAACTTAAGTACAAATTTGAGCTTCTTGTACTTTACTTGAGTCTTCTCTTTTCATACTACTTTCTACTTCTACTCCACTACATCTCATATTGTACTTTTTACTTCATTACAATTATTTGACAGTTTTAGTTACTAATTACTTTACAAATTATGATTTTTGCAAACAAATAGCTTATATAATAAGATGTCTTGTTGTAAATTAAACTACCCGACAGTATATTCAAGTACAGCTGAAATGATTAGTCAATTAATCAATTAGTTGATTGACAGAAAAATTAATTGACAACTATTTTGAGTCATTTTTCATGCAAAAACATTTCATGGTTGCTCTGGGGTCGTGTGATGGGCATTTATCAATATTTTCTGAATTTTTACAAACCAAACAATCAATTGATTAATGGAAAAAAATAATCAGAAGATTAATTATTATTGTTGTAGCCCTATATAAAATAGCTCCACCTCAACCAACTACAAATCAAATGTAAAATCCTGCTTTTACATTAATGTATGAGTAATAATATTATATATATTAGCATAATCGTCACAGGGGCTATTTTTCTGGATTGAGTACTTTCATTTTTAATACTTTAAGTATATTTTCTGATTATACTTTACATATTGACATACTTTTTTAACATACTTCCACACTTTTTAACATACTTAAGTAACATTTTCAATGTAGGACCATTACTTGTATTAGTGTTTTACTGAGGGGTAGTAGTACTTAGTAGTAAGTAAAAGACCTGAATACTCCCTCCACCTCTGTCCACGGGACATTAGGGCCCCAGGGCCTCCAGCTCCACACCGGGCACGGTAACCAGCAGGGGGCGCTATGCACCAATCAAAACTCTTCTGATGACGGAGTTGAAATAGAAACAGTAACGTGTTTCTTTTGGTTTTATAATATGGCATCAACTGGCTTATAAGAAGCCATACATTTAAAATGTATGCTCTGCAAGATTGGGGTCTTATCTTTTAGTCTCTTAAATGGTTTTCAGACAGAGTGACAACCAATGTTTGTTTGTTCAATGATCAATGTATTATTATTATTTATTTACAACAGCGTGTACGGTCATTTTAATAGATTATTACAACTTTCAAACGCACACGATTACGTTGTGTAATATTGACCGGATGTTTCCTCGCTGCTCACACGCATGCACGCACACGCCTCATAGGCCGACGTGAGGGGGACGATCCCGGCGCCGCAGCTCGGTAGGCAGGGCCAGCATTTCCGTAATGTTCATTAGATTTAAAGGAAGCAATGTTTCCCACAGCTCAGCTGCTACGACGGACTCTACCGCCTTCGGACCGCTCGCCATTTTTAATCTGCCAATTTTGAGGAATAACACACACAATTGATCAATCAGAAGGCGTTTCTTTACGGCGAGACAGATCTCCATGATGATGGAAACGGAGGTGATGCATTCCAGTCAACAGGTAAATAGAGTATTTCTAAAAAGTGATCACAAGATGAGACAAACCGGCTGACATTGACTGTTAACTGCCTTTTTATACGATATGATAGGCAGACAGGGGCGTGTTTAAAGTTCAGGTGAACTTTTTAATGTCTGTTATACAAAAATAAGTAATCAATATATGGTGACAAGCTGGTCATGGCGCAGTTAAGAGATTATAATGTGGGAATGACAGCTCCAATGTGGAATAGACGACACATAATACACCGTGAGCCTGGCTGAGATATTAAGGCTGCCCTCTGTACCGCTTTCAGTTCTGCAAGTCATTCACTTGTGACGTTTTACCTCGACAGGAAATAAAATAAAACGAATCGTATTAAAATCCCCGGCCGATATCTTAGTGTTCGAGCTGTTACTTTGACTAAAATGACATTATTCCCTTCATCCTGACAAGTTTGGTAAACAGACAACCAAGACTCTCACGGGCTTTTTTCCCGTAACCGTCTCCCTCCTCCCTCCCCCGCCCCCTCCAAGCATGTGATACCATATCTGATAAGAGACACGCTCATTGTGGATGACTTCTTTAAAGGCTATACTGTTGCCCCTGTCTTTGCTGTTTTCAGTGTGTTCTGACATGTTAAAGAACCTCATAAACTCTAGACTTGTTTTCCCAGTTATGTTCCTACACATTGAATTATATGGTGAACTTGGAGTATCATTCATGTGATATGGCTGTACATCTTTAGTGTTTGGATAAACATGCCATGAGTCAGGGTCAGTGGAAGTACACAGTTGACTGATGAGGGTCTAAAGGGCTGTTTTGGAACATGTGTGTTTCATCATCCTTGGTCAAGGGTGGATGTCCACTGAAATGTGATGAAAGAAAGTGTAATAAACCACTGGAGTCAGGTCCCCTTTGAGGCCCTTGTGTTTGGCTGAAGAGAGGTAAATGAACAACCCATACTTATAAAGCACACACACTTTATGTCACTCCTCTATCCCCCAGTTTGGTAGCCAGAGGAACCATTAGCTATTACTTTGGCTTGTTGTCAAAATATGTCTGTTGGTGTTTAGCAAGTGTTTTCTGGTAATTGGGAGACGTGTGTCTGTGCTGCATATTTTGTCTCTGTTTTAAACTGAAGGCACATTGTTTGGCTTGGATAGCTGTGAAGCTGTGTATTGTGTGGCAGACAGGTCTGGGTCTTTTTATGAGCCAGTTTCCTTGTTCTGGTGCCAGTCCCAGGTCTTGTGACAGCCATGTTACTGATACTACACTGATAACTTGATCTTACCACCAACGCATTTACACAATCAATTTGGCATTAAAACTGAATATGTGCTATGATTTGTTGGTTCTGTGACATTATATAACAGCACAATTAATCAGTGACAGTAAAAGGGCTGACTGAACTTTCCCTGCTGCTCAGGCGACAGAACTGTGTTAGACATGGGATTATTTTTTAAGGGACTCGTATGACTTGTCTGATGAGTTTATAAGGTGTGACCAACAGACAATGGTGTGGGTTTTTTAGTTTGGAAAACATGGATGACCTCAAAATGTGTGTTCAGGCATCCCACTTGGATATTTTAGGGCACTTCCTCGTTCCTGCAGAAGCCATAATTCCCGGTTGTGCGCTCACCTCTCAGTCGGAGAGTATGACTTATAGTAGGCAGCCTTAGTAATGTGTAATCCTTCTGCGGTCATGCTTCTGATGCAACACTGAGGCAAAGAGGGTTAGTGGGTTGTTATTTTGCAGTGCCAGAGTTGTAGTCAGAAAGACTGTCAACAATGTCTTAAAATATGTACAGGTGCGTGTTTGCTATTATTATTATTATTGTTATTATTATTATTATTATTATTATTATTATTACTTTATGAAGGTCTATCACACACCCCATTTCCTTAAGTCAAATAAAACAAAGTAGACAACGTCATTACACAATATTTTCTCAGTTTCACATCTTCTTTATTGTGAATTCTTCTGCTTTGTGCTTTATTTCCCTTCAGCTCCCTCTTGGCTTCCTCCTGTCTATGTCTGTTCTGGCCATATGACTGACTGCAAGCATTTTGAAGCCTAACCCATAAGTTGTGTTTACACGCAAATCAGGGGAACAAACAAGTCACATGCCCAGACATTTTCTTGTGAACCCAGTATCTTGGGTTTATGCAACATCCCTGGGCCTTGCGACATGGTTTCCTTCTCTAAAAGAGTTCTGGTAAAAGACCAGAGGAGGGGAGCAGCACAGTTTATCTTTAGACATTCTTGTTTGAAAAGGCAAATAACATTCAGCCCGTGAGTGGAAATCTACAGGAAACAGTATTAAAATATCCTCACAGTTGTTAGTATGCTGTGTCGGCAGCACTCAACGTAATGTGTAAATACTAAATATGGGAGTATAAGTATGTTATGTTATACCAACCTTTTAGGAATATTACTGTTATGTCATTTGAAAAAAAACTCACATCTAAGCACCGTAGTACCATATTTTTTTAAACCAACTACAGACATACTGTACCTTTAACTTCCTGATTTTATAAATGCTATGAAATATGATCAAATATTTGGGTTTTACTTCATTTCGAGAACTAAACTGTAACATGAAGTCACGTATGCAAAAACTTGAGTGTGCCCTATTTGTGAGTCTGAACGTGACAAATGAATTCACACCTCAATGTAATTGGATGGGTAATGATCACTTCCCTTGGAAAGATGATCAAGTGAGGATACTTGTCTTCTGCTGGTGTGTGGTTGCAACAGGGGAAAGAGAGAAGTACATCCATTATTCATGCGGCTTCTCCCCCTTGACATTAGTGCCAGTGTTGTTGTCAGTGAGCAGACACTGAGGGACAGGGTGTGGCGGGTGCAGCAGCCACGCTTCACAGCAGGGACACTCATCCTGGCTCCAATGCTGCTCGCACTCTCACTGCAGGAAAGCATGGCTACGGCTCGCAACTCTCTAAACTGATCTGCGCCTCTCTTTCCAGGACATGAACCTGATTGACATACTGTGGAAGCAGGACATTGATCTCGGCGCCAGGCGTGAGGTGTTTGACTACAACCACCGTCAGAAAGAACATGAGCTGCAGAGGCAGCGGGAGCTGGAAGAAGAGAAGAGGCAGCATCTGGTCCGGGAGCAGGAGAAGGCCCTGCTGGCACAGCTACAGCTCGATGAGGAAACAGGAGAGTACATACCCCGCCCCCCGACCAGCGCCCCACTGCAGTCGGCTGTCACACCTCTGGAGGTTACACAGGTACATGCACATGGCCATCATTACTCATGTCAGAGGTAGACCACTCCCACTCATTTGATAGGCTGCAGCTATGTCGTAGCTAGGTAACCACCTCATCCTGTGTAATTACAGAAACACAGGTGGGTCTGTAGTTTTGCATCTGTGTATTTTGCTCTAGAAACTTCTCTACAGAGACCTAAGCTCTGGAAACCATGTGCTGTTTTTGCTAGGTGGTAAATTTAATCGTGTGTATTTTAACCTGTCTTGCAGAATGTCAGCTTCACAGAAGAGACTGGTGATGCCATGTCATTTGATGAATGTTTGCAGCTACTGGCAGAGACATTTCCTGTAGAGGAAACTGAGGTAAGAACATTCAATTATTACCACACATGTGTCAACATAGCTTGCAGCCTTTGACATTACTTTTAGCTGTATAAAAACGCTCATATTCTTGTGTTTGTCTGACAGAGCACCTCAGTTTGCCTGGACACAGCTGCTGTTTCAGCACCCATGATGTCCCCGGAGCTGCCAGCTCTGCTGTCGGCCACCCTCTCCCCAGGTCCACTACCACCACAGAGGATGTCCCCAGATTTGGAGCAGGCCTGGATGGAGCTTTTGTCCCTCCCTGAGCTGCAGGTATAATACATGGATTCTACTGCCTCAATGGCGCGTAGTTTTGCGTTGTGGAACAAATACCCAAAGAATGCATCAACGGCAGGAGCGCGGCATTAGAGGACAAACACTGTTTTGTTTGCTCTATGAGAATGGGATCTCATATGTGAGACAGGTGCACCCGGCTCATTCCACTGGGATTAGGTTTCATTGTCGAGACTTTTTAAAGAATTGGGGAGGTGGGTGTTCAAGATGTGATGCAGTTTATATGAGCTTCTTATAGCAGAACAAGATATCTTGTTCAAAGAGGGTGTTGCAGTTGTAAAGCATTTACTTACTGGCAACAATGTGAATATTTGTGCACTATTTTCAGTCACTGCCTTATCAGTTTTGTTTCAAGGCAGCTCATATTTGCATTAGCTGAAGGGTGGAGCAGTGTGCCATTTGTTGACCTGTCACTGTGTGTCAGAGTGGACTGGACAACCCTAACCATATAGCTTACCATCAAGCAGCACTGCATTAGTTGCTCTGGGAAGCTGCTGATAAGACAGATAATTTGGTTCTTGTAAGCTGCTGTTTGAAGATAACTTTTGTCTGCTAACTTCTCAGCAACAGCAAGCTGGGAGATTGGTGTTGGTGATTTCTGCGCTACAACTGGATATTTAGTTAGTCTTGGAAATGACAGAAGGTTACCTTGTTGTTTAGGGCAGATAACAGATTAAGCACGTTTCTTTTTTATGTTTGAAATGGAATAAGGCAAACCAATTTCATCTTATTTATCCCAGATTTCAATGTTTAGGTCTTGTAAAGAGGATAATATCACTTTGAAAGTGTGTCAAGTGGACGTCATTTTATAGAGATTGTTGGAACAACAGCACATGCATCCAATACACATACAATAAATGTTGCCATTTTTTATTCACTCTCATATTGGATTTAAACTTTTGAAACCTTTTCATTTCACACAAAACAAAGCAGAGTTTGGAACTGGTACTGCAATATGTTTATTGCATTTATTTAATAATTTTTCTCTTTCTTTTCTAGCAATGTCTGAGCATGCAAATGGAGGACACACTGGAGACCACAACATATCCTCTTCCAAACAGCCCAGAAGTACAGAATCCAAACTACACTTTTTACCCCATGACCAACCTAACAGATGGGGAAACAAACAACGTAAATGTTTGTCCTGCAGAGTTCATGAATACGTTTGATGGCTCTGTTCCCAGTATGGCCCCACCAGACAATCTCAGCCAGATGAAAGTGAAAGCTCCTCAGTTAAATACTAACTTCAGTGCAGAAAGTTACTGTGATATATTCTATCCCAACGCCATTCTGGAAGAGAGCGGTGGCCTTGAAGTAAATGAGAGTAACACAATGTCTGATATCCCAAATAAGCCTCCCTTCACACCAGTGGACCTTTATAGCCTCTCACCTGGAGATGCATTTGACAGAGGCAAACAAAATCTGACAGCAGAATTGCCAGACTCAGATTCAGGAATCTCTTCAAACACAAGTCCAAATGCTAGTTCACCTGGGAAGTCTGTATATGGAGATGGATCCTTCCTTTACAGCGATTCAGACATGGAGGAGATGGACCAGAACCCTGGAAGTGCAGAATCTGACTACTCAGAGATGTTCTCGATCAATTTCCAACCTGATGATTTTCAGTCAGCAGCAGTTTCAGTTCTAATAGGGCAGCCGCAGCAGCAGGAAAAGAAACCCAAAAAACACAAGACGGATCCTGCAGAGGAGATTGCCCACAACAGCGCTCCCTTCACCAAAGACAAGCGGAAGAAGCGCTCTGAAGTGCGTCTCTCCAGAGACGAGCAGAGGGCCAAGGCCCTCAAAATCCCTTTCACTGTAGCCATGATTATCAATCTGCCTGTCGATGATTTCAACGAGATGATGTCAAAGCACCAACTGAATGAGGCCCAGCTGGCCCTGGTCCGAGACATACGCCGCCGCGGCAAGAACAAGGTAGCTGCCCAGAACTGCCGCAAACGCAAGATGGAGAACATAGTTGGTCTGGAGGGCGAACTGGACTCGCTGAGGGACGAGAAGGAGCGTCTGCTGAGTGAGAAGAGCCAGAACATCACAAACATGAAGGAAATGAAGCAGCAACTCAACAGCTTGTACCTGGAGGTCTTCAGCATGTTGAGAGATGAGGAGGGGAATTCTTACTCCCCATCCGACTACTCCCTTCAGCAGTCGACTGATGGCAGCATCTTCCTCGTCCCTCGCATTAAAAAGACTTTCATCAAGAGCGAAGACAAACGCTGATCTCCTTTGTAGTATGGTACTGCATTATCATAGTACTACTATGCAATAACTTTGTAGTTGCTCAGCTTTAAAGCCTTGTAGCTCGGCAGAACTATTGTATAGTTTTTGCTCACTTCTCTTGAATGTTGTAATATTTTTGATATTTTACTTCTTTTCTACTCCCGATACCCACAGATTCTTTAGCCAATATTATTTGTAAATATATACATTACTTGCTTTTGAGATTAATAAAACTGTTACTGTATGTGTATATATATATATATTGTACATATCATTTCTGTATTCTAATGATTGCTTCAATCATTGTTACTTATATTTTATATAACTGTCCCTTTATATTTGCTGCCCAGGTTCTTTTTGTAAAAATCTTGACTTCTGTGCTTTTCAATAAACTGTTCATATAGCTATACGGCCTCCTATTTTCTGAAAACAGAACATTGTGTGGCGTGTTGGGGCCCCAACAACAGATTGATGCCAGATGTATATATTCTATGGATAGATTACATAACTTACCACATGTTCAAGTCAGTTCTTGACTTGAAGGTGCTACCAAAGCGCGTACAAAGCAGCAAAAAAGAAATATTGTACTAAAACAAAAGTGACTGGCTTAAACCACTTTCACAATCTGCCGGCCTTTTATTAGAGCAAGCTTGTTTGTACAGTAACCTAAATCTTTTAATACTGCGAAACTCCTGTCGCAAAAGAAATCACACCCACTGCATTCATTATGTTACACAACAAAGAGTACAATTGTTGAGCCACAGAGGAGTGTGCTCAGTGTGAACCATGCATGACAACTTCACAATGGTCCACCGGTGCAAGCATATTCAAAGGTAAAGCCCTGCACAATCAGTATCTGCTCTACGTGCACTTTCACCCTCAAACACCACCTTTGATCACCAAGCCCATTTTCTGCTCTCATGGCAAACTTCAGAGGGTGTGTGGAAAACTAACCTGGTGAACAGGGTAACAGACTCAAGGACGTCTGTGAATCAAGTAAATCAAACAGTGAAACCTTGACATTGAGAACAGTTGTATTGCACAATAAACTCTTATGGCTCAGAATAAAGTGCTTTTCAGAAATAAAACACTCAAGTCATGAAAAATGTTTTTATTTAAGAGCACAACTCACAATTCACATTTTACACATCTTACTGTAGAGCCATAGTTCATTGACGCTGGCGTGCCCCCCCCCCCTCCCCCAAGCACAGCTTTATTCTGTGTAATTCCTGTGTAGAAACACGATCCTTCAATTGATTGAGAAACACTGAGAAACATGTAAGCAGGTATTGTTTTTCCATTTTCAGACTGAGCTGACCTGACCTGCGTGGAATCCTAAAAGTGCATGAATGAATTCTTTCAAACGCAATTAAAATGTATAAAACCTAAGTATGTCGCAGGTAATAGTTCTACCATCGATAGTGCGTGAGACATGTTTGACAGGGACATCCCCACCTAATTTAAATATATATGTTTGATATGCATAGATATTAAAAATGTAAATGTATTTATAATCAAGATTTGTAATTGAAATGCATGTTTTAAACTTGCTCATGTTAAATAACTACAATTGCTACATCCTCAAGAACAGTAATTACAAGCAGAAGGTCTGGAGTTCACATTTTTTAGGGAAACCTTAAAGAATTTCCCATGACAAACTTTTTTGAACTTCGGGGGGTAAACAAATTGTCAGCACTTCATGAACATGTTTTTGAAGTCCTCTATGCTTACACCTCTGGGGCAACATGCCAATTACTAGTATTTGTGAATAGTCTGTACGTTGTATTCTTTATACCTGTAGGTTAGTTTCAACTTGTGATCACCGCTCCTGTTTATACAGTTCGTCCATGTTTTCCATATGTTCATTTGACAGCCTGTCATGTAAAATATATCTTTTAAAATGTTTTGTGATTTATGCAGAATTGACCTCCTTGCTTTAAAACTGGCCTCAAAGTGCTGATTGCAATCCCTTTTTATAAATTAAATACCGTTTGCATTATACCGCTATAAATCAGCCTTTGCGGTAATGATAAAGTTACTTAAGAGCTAAAAATCTTTTCTATTATGTTTAGATTGCTCTGCTTATTTACACAGATTGGTGAGGAGGACCGACAAGGTCCTTCTGATTTGTATACATTTCTTTATTCATACACACTCAGTGGCAACTTTATTGGGTACACATGTATAATCTAATGAACAACTGTTCTGCTGTAAAGTCTACTTTTATGATGCCTAATTGATTGTTTAAAGAAATTAAGTTTTAGCATTAAGGTCATTCTCAGGGGTGATGTTGTACTGAACTGCATTATATTGAGGTGTTTCTAATATTCTGCCCCCCTCATGTTTGTAAATGGGGGAGGACATGGAAACACCTCTCAATATATTTTAGTCCAGTACAACACCACCTTTACCTGTGACCTCGGTGATAAACATATAATCAAACTTAAATGTAAACAAAAAATGATTATAAACTTCGTGAAGGCAGAATTTACAGCAGAACTGTTGTATTGAATTGCACTAGATTGTACTGGTGTAACTAAGCATGATAGCATGATAATTTATTGTTTCCTAAGAGTGTTTCATCACTATCAGCTTTATCAGAACTATCTGACTGATAGTAAAAGGTAATAAAACATGGAAACAACATATCGTGCCTTCAAGGTATACCAAGCAGTGTGAAGGTCACAAGCTGTTTTGGGTCAAAGTGGAGAAATACTGGATGTCATCCTGCTCGGTTTACCTTAAAACAACCCTTGCACCTTGTATAATAACCATGTGCACTGTTAGATTACAATATGAGCAGCCTTGGATAATATTTTGAAAAAGTCTTACCCATCCAGAACCTTCCATGTTATCAGGTCTTTATAGATTTTCAGCAAGAAGAGAATTCCCCTTTCCACATCTGCAAATCAAGCAAAGCAGTTACTCTTACCTGCTCCATCTTCTTAAGTCAGCTTTTGTGAAATACTCACTCCCTTTTCTTGTTAAATGTCTGAAATCTAGCATTTGCGGGTAAAAACTGCAGTATCTCTGACTCAACAGGATCTCCAATGTGTCCAGGAACTAGTCTTTCTTCGCTAGCACCAGCTGCAGGAGGGTTTAGCTAGCCTTGAAAGAGAGATAGATGCTCACTACCAGGAACGACACTGCAAGCTTCCTCCATGGGCGTTGTGCTCGATGCTGCCTTCTCCCTTCTCTCTCAAAATGCTGACTGGTCCACTGTGCTGGGGCTGAAGACGTCCTGTCTGACAGTCATCTGCAATCTTCCACACTAGCGATGCTGAGGGCCCAACTGCAGGTGCTTGTGGCTGTTATAATCCTACTCGCTCAACACTGGCATAGGTGGTGTATGGGCCCTTGCCCTAGGACTACCCAAAACTCCCTTGTCATTGACTCTGGTACAAGTAAACACAGTATATATATATATATACATATATATATATATATATATATATATATATATATATATACACTATTTTTAACACTCTAAAAGTTCTGGACAGGCTAAACTTCAGTCACAATAAGCAGGCAACAGATATATTAATAACTCCTTTAATCTTTTTCTGTACCAATGACGCACTGAACTTCATGTTACTTTACTACACAATTTTATTCGGTCTTTTTCTACTAATCAAAATATTCAAACAATCTAGAATTTGGTTTTCTGGGAACAAGAGGAGAGAGGGATTCCCTTAATTCTAATCCAGACGGCTTATAATTTGTTGACACTGGTACTACGAAGGATTTACATACTGTGCTTCACATACAAAATCAAAAATACACTTGACACTTGAGCAATCATAACTTCAGAAAGAAAAATGTGAGTAATTCTAGCTCATCTGATGGCCTGATAACTATGCTATTTGACAGAAACCAGGTTAAAAGACAAAGGTTTAAATAACCAGCAGAAAACTAACTCATATAAAAAAAGGAAAAATAAAGATATTAATAACTGACTTTAGATAAAAAACAATTTACTCTTTACCCCTGATACCATAGGCACAATACACACACTTCAGACGCATAAAAGGAAAAGTTGCTTCGGGAAACATCTATCACAATTAGGGAAGGGTATCATCTGCACTCATGTCTTGTGTATACAGTCCTTCTTCCATAAACTTCTCCGATTTAGCTGCAGTAATGTCTGACTTGTGTGTTCCTCTAATGCTTTCAGATGACTGCCTCAAAGTAACCTGCAGCTTTCCTGACAATTCCTTTGCTCATCTCCTCGCCTCTCCTGCTAAGAACTGAAGCCTGTTGAATGGATACAGGATAGAACAAATAGTTATTCTGCACTTTCATGGGCTCACTCTGTACTGTGCTACGAGGGTGGTGTGAAACTGAAGGCAACTTACCAAAGCATGAAATAATTAATATCGCCGTGAGCCGTAGCCACCTCCGCCGCCGCCGCCAGAGCTGTAGCCACCTGCAGTTAAGGATTGGTCATCGCCAAATATGTTAGATACTCCTCAGGAGAAATGATGATGTTATATCACTGGATGGGTCATTTTGAAGTCTGGTCGCGACATGTGGAGTTGGAGGGTAAACTCACCGCCATAGGGTCCACCTGAGTTTCTGCCACCAAAGTTGTTTCCCTTCATGGGCCCATAGCTGGACTGCTGTCCACCATAATTTCCAAAGTCGTTGTAATTTCCACCCCCTCCATATCCTGAAGATGTGAGTGTCAAGTTTAAGGCAAGTCTTGACTTCAAGTGTCTAGAAGTGCACGTTTTCAATGGATTACACCTAGCACTTCAACAGTCTTACCTCCATCATTACCCCCGTAACCTCCATCGCAGCTACCACCAAATCCACCACCCTGGTTGCCATACCCTGGACCACCACCTCCATAGCCCCCCCGGCCTCCTCCGTAACCTGGTCCTCCACCATAATTTCCTCCAGGCCCTATAATAGTGAAAAACAAAGCAAGCTTAAAACGTAACCTGTCTTATGGAATGGAATTACATTACACACTTCTTAATAGAAAAATGTTTGTTCACCATTGTCAAAATCATCGCCATAGCCTCCTCTTCCTCCACCGTAACCACCTAAAAAAATAAGGGTAAAATGTCTTATGCATCAAAACTGTGGAAAATGTGTTTATTCTTGCAGCCTGTCCACACTAATGTAGGTTCATCTGAAAAATAAGTTCTCTCTGATTGGCCTGTTGTCCACACTAAGAAAACTTTGTGTAGCCACATATTTTGCATGTCAGTAAGGCCTATCACCTACATGTTCTGTCACTGAGATATAAATCTGTCTGTTGCCAAGACCAAGCTGAGTAACCGGTTTTACCAAAAGATTATGGCCATGCACCATTTAGTTGTTGTTATTTAAAAAAAAAAAAAAAAAAATTCAGGAAGAAGAGGTACAACCATTTAACCATTTTTTGGGCGTTTCAGTGGGGATGCGAAACTTTGATCTGTAAAACTCTTTTGACACGTGAGCACTACTATCAAATGTACCTGCAGTAGTGTGGATAAGGACAGAGGCACTTTCATCTGGTATGTTAATACTACTCACCTCGGCCAAAGTTGCCACCACCTCCATAATTACTACCTCTCCCCATGAAGTTTCCAGATCCTCCACTCCTGCCTGATATGAGGAAAGGTGTCATTTTAGAGATGTGTATAGCACAAAACTGTGCATACAGTATATACAACAATGGTCAGCAAGTATAACTTAATTCTGCATTTGATGGTGTGCTTACCCCTGTTAGTGGATATAGCACTCATTTCCTGTTTTGAGAGCGCTTTCCTGACCTCACAATTATGGAAGTTGATTGTGTGGAATTTCTGGGCTGTGACGGGGAAATAAACAATACACTTTCATACCATTGCTTGATGTTTACTAACAGCCTTGTTAACTCTGAAGTCTAAACAACCACATACCAACAATTTTGTCTACAGTGTCATGGTCATCGAAGGACACAAAGCAGAATCCTCTCTTCTTCCCAGTGGAGCGTTCTTCCATGATGTCAATGCATTCAATCTTTCCATACTTCTCAAAATGCTCCCGAATGTGGTACTCTTCAGTGTCCTCCTTGATGCCGCCAACAAAGATCTTCTTCACTGTCAGGTGGGCACCTGGTTTATTGGAGTCCTGAAACAAGAGTGTATTGATGAGCACAGACCAAACAACAATATTATTGTAGAATCTGCCTTCTGGTCTGGGATATGTTTACCTCTCTGGACACTGCTCTTTTGGGTTCAACAACTCTGCCATCTACTTTATGAGGCCTTGCTTTCATAGCCTCATCAACTTCCCCAACAGCGGAATACGTTACAAAGCCAAACCCTCTTGATCGCTTGCTGTTGGGGTCCCTCATCACCTGGAAACAGCAAAATGACACACAATATACAACAGATCGTTTATATTTATACGTTAATGTTTATAATTATTACGTGAGGTCCATTTTGACACAGATCACAATAAAAATACGTACCACACAGTCCGTGAGACTCCCCCATTGTTCAAAATGGGCCCGTAAACTCTCCTCCGTAGTTTCAAAGCTCAGACCTCCAATAAACAGCTTTCTGAGCTGCTCAGGTTCTTTAGCTTCATGGTCCTATAAAGGCACAACAAAAACACAAACACACACACACACACACACACATATATAATGGCAGCTGTAAATACTGTTACAGGACTCTAGTAGTAGAAACATGCAGCATGGTTACATAACGTTACTGTGCTCCAGCAGCTGAAAAAGAAATGCTGGCACACACAAAAATCTCAATCACCCGATGACCAGGCCATAATGTTACCGACAGACTGAGCTAACAATAAACTGCATTGTCGTATATAATTAGGCTGTCAAATAATCAAACCCAGTGCAATGACAAAATAATACCATGGCTAAATTATATTTATATATCTTGGATAAATATATATATATATGAATAAATATGTCTTCGCAGCAGAAAACGAGGCCCACAATCCATAATAAAAGGCTCAGGCCAGCGTTTACAGCTAGCGTTAGCTTGCGTTATTAAGTCCCATTAATCTACTATGACGAGTAACATGGGTTAAAGACAATCAAACAACAATGTTAATTTCACAGTCAATTGAAACAGCAACCCAGCACAGAGTTATCCGGAGGTGACACCTTCAAGTTAGCTTGTTTTCATTTTGACCACTGTTAGCTTCGCTGCAGCGTTAGCTCCCGTAAACAGCGCTGAGTCTTGAGCTACGTTGAAGCTACAGAGAAGGCACATATTACAATACAACACCGTGCATTCCCTCACAAATGTTACATAAATGTTAAAGAGTAACCACAGTTTTACTAAATTTTTCAACAACAAAAAAACGTATTAAATTTGCAACGTTTGCAAGCACCTCACCTCCATTTTGCAGATGTCCACAAGAGCAGAGCAGAGCTGAGCGGATCACGTGACGAGGACATCGGTCTGGCTGTGCCACGGTCCTCCTGGTGGCCAATACCCGTCCATCCTGGATTATAAAACTATAGCATATGTTAGCTGCTGTGGTTCATGTATACAAATTATCATACAAAAGTGGATGTAAATGAAGAATTATTTCCTGTGAAGTGTGAATGTTAAACACTTTATCCCTTTTTGTTGACTGACTTCATGCAATGAAAAAAAAAGAAGATGATTTGCGCCATCTACTGGTTAAAGAGGGATACGTCTTGGTCTTGACGGAATAATAAATCCTCATCCACCCCTTGAATTGTTTGGGCAGACCTCAGTCCATGATGACTGGGACATTGAATTTAAAAGAGATCTACTGTAGTGCTGTTAGCCTGATTCAATCTAAATTATCTTTGTACGGTTTATTGTCAAGCACAAATAAAAACACAACATTATATAACAGTATATGACATTGCACATACTGTACATACTTTCTGGGTGTATATGTGTATAGATATAAATGTCTATACGTAAAGCAAAAGTGCCTAAAGCCTAAAAGTTAGGTCAAACTTTTATTTACACAAAAGCATGTGTTTAAAATAATTTATTTGGATGGTACCAATTAGTAGAATATGTGACTGAGTAAGGCTAGCGCCCTTGCTACATGTCCTAATTGACCAGTTAGGGTTACTACTGGACTCCCCTCCTACCACCCTCTGCACAATGTGTATCTACACTGGTGCTTCAAAGTTCACATTAAGTTTAGTGCAACCAGTTTTTGTGCTCAGAAATCATACTTAGTTTGTGGTAATTTTTATTCATTCAAGTTTGTACGAATATGCATGCATGTATGTGCAACATGTAAACACAATAAAAACAAAAGCAATAAAGCTCTTAAAACTACATTTTGATGCAGAGCCCCTCTACCAGACATGGTCTGAAAATGAACCAATAATGAGGGACTCACCTTAGTTGATATTGCACTCTACTGGTGCAAACTCACTCACAAATCTGCCATTAATCAAATTACCAAAACACACTGACATGCAGTGAGCCTGGGGCAGATGCACAATATCGGTATGATGGGGATGCAGTAGGATCTCCACAGCAGCAGCATGCACTGTACACTGTACACCATAACAAGCATAAGTTGAACCATAATATTCCTGTTTCTTAATGCATTTCTCCAGTGTGATTGCTGCAACTCAACTCCTTGCCACAACATAATGACTCAGTGTTTGTAACTGATACAGCTGATCACAAAACAGTTACAGAGGGAGTTACTTTCAATATTCAGAGCAGTAGGCTTATGTTTGTATTTGTGGGAGTTCACGGTAAGGCTATTTCCAGAAATAGAACTACAATAAGAGGCCCTATAGTCACTGTTAAGTTGATTCTGCAAAAGACTGTTTATTCGCAAAGTCACTACAAGTCCACCCTTACCAGCGCTGAATGAAAGACACTCAACAGGACACTGCAGTTGCTTAACAACGCTACCAACTGTTAAGGTCAAATGACCTTCACAGAATTGCATATTTGCTGACGTGCTATTGTATCGTATTGTAAGGATTTATTATGTTTATCTCTGTTAGCAGCATCACCTCAAGTGGCACTCTGATCGTTAACTTTCATTTATGCATTCATTCTGTATAATGTTGGCATAATGTTACTGATTAAGCAGCAATTTCTCAGACCAAACGGCCTCATAGCATTAAAACATGTAATATTCATCTGTGATTGTGGAAACATGACATACATCTGTGTTTTCAGTTCAAGTTAGATCTCTCTGTCAAGGATACTTGATTGGACAAGTATGATCTATGAGCCAGATGCTACTGAGCCTTGTTGAAGCTGACCAGCATCTCCAAATATATGACTGTTTTATGGCTTAGACAATGTCTGTCATTAACTTTACTGTAGCGTGTGAGGAAAATACAGCCCCAATAAAAAGGGTAATGTTTTTCTGACACTATTAATGATGAGTATATATGATCAGTCCATAGTTCAGATACAAGAGGCAGTCTGTGTTCGGCTCCTTTTATTCCACTGCAGCTACTGTATTTACTCTATACCTGCTCTGTTCCTCTTATTTTTATTTATTTATTTATTTAAATATGTACGAACGAGTTAATCACAGCTAAATGACAATTATTTATTAATCTTCTAACGAGAGTGAGGAATTGGTGACATAATTTCTTCTTCAGAGCATATACAGTAGGCCTTAGTTAGGGATCATCATTGAAAGCAATAATACCAATATCCTATATTTATTGCTTTATTTATTCATTTCTTATGTCCTGCCATGCGTGAACATGTGAAAACCATGTTCTCCTCTTGGAAAATTGGACCCTGTTGGACCATTTGAGGCTGGGGATGGCATTGCTGACAATAAAAAGACAATATTTTATCTGTATATTTGCAGTGGATGCCTGTTCAGCAAGGCCAATGTTGCACGTAGCATCTGAAGCCTGCGTGAGCCACTTTTGTTACAGTACAGCAGAAGGTTAGGGTATTAACCAAATGTCATGGTAGTTTGATTTTTTTCTATGTCTGTATTGGAAAAAGCAGGAGTTATAATCCAAACAACTAATGAATTATGTAGTCATGCAATAAAAACTCTCCAGACCAGATTCTGTGTTTAATTTCTGTACTAGAAACAGATAGGTCTCTGATGTCCATGACACTGTAGCTTTGTGAGTGGGATTATTTGTATTGTCTTGTTTTTGAACAATTATTGCTGTCTATAAACTAACTTTAGCTCCAGACATGAACTTACTGTTGCACACCTGCTGTTCCGCTGGAATGAAAAGCTAAACAAACACTGATTTTGGCAAAATAGCGGACGTATTGATGCATTGTATTCCATTTTTCACTCTGCAGTTTGAATTTGTTGAATTAATGTCAGTACATTTGCTCAGGTATTGTACTTGAGTACTTCCATATTTTATTTGATACTTCTACTACTCCTCTGCGTTGCAAGGGAAAATTCACTCCACAGTATTTATTTAACAGCCATAAAGCAAAATATATAGCTGCTGTACATTTAATAATTAATATTAATACATTAATATTTTACATGCAAAATATATGATCCTTTGCATTTCATACGCTTATAAAATGCAATTTATATGCATTTTATATACTTATAAAATGCAATGCCTTGCTATTAGTTAAACGACTCTACAGCATATAAACTAGTTAGAATTAGCTCTATCTTGACAAAATGCTGAATACACATTAATGTATCAGTAATGATAATGAAATAATAGATAATGTCACACTGACAGGGGCCATTCTGCCTGCATTATGAATACTTTTGATATTTTAAGTATATTTTGCGGATGTACTTTTGCTTAAATAACCTTTTTAATGCAGGATGTAGTACTTTTTAATTGTGATATTGCTACTTTTACTTAAGTAAAAGACCTGAACACACCTTCCACCACTGTCATTGTATCTGAATCCTCTCCGTGGTTAAAAAGAGCAAGTATACATGTGTCATTGCCTGATTAACCCTAACCCTAACCCGATTGAAATGAGTTTGAGAATCTCCGCTTGAAGCATTGAGAGCAACTTTATTAATAACACATGTGCAATTTGGCTTATTAGGGTCAGCAAACAACACTATAATTAGATATGTATGTAACTTGCCAGTAGGTGAAGTTGTACTTTATTTTGTGTTACATTTTGGCCATTATCATGTCCCTAACAGACCTGTGACCACAGTGAACAAATGCTGCAGGCTTGATAAATAATCTCATGATTGAAAGTCTACATCTGAGATTTGCAAGGAGGAGCTGAGCTGAAGGTAGTGAGTGTAGTGAGAGTAAACAGTACAGTATCAGCCTCTCACAGATGTAGTTTGATGGATGCTCTGTGTACACCTCCACGCCCCAACCCCCGGACAACATGTTTGTTTGGTTGTTGATCACACCCCTCAGTCTTTGTACCTAACTGCCCCCTGACACAAAGTTATATCACAGGTCCCACACACTGCTACCTGCCAGGGATATTTCTATTCTGTGCACTTGTGGCGGCTGCTTTGTCCTTTGTGTGCTTTTGGGTATTTAACACTGCTACGTATGCCAGCAGGCCTTCAGCTATAGGTCCAGCAATAGAGAAGTGAGATTTAAATGCAATTAGAAGTTCATTTGCATCAAATGGGGTAAAAAATTGATCAAAGTAACAGTTAATGACACCCATAAAAAAGTCTCAGTTTGCTCTGATTTACCATATAACTGTACAATCTCAGTCTTGATTGTAATTTTTTCTGTGACAAATGAGTGATATAACGACCCCCTGAAATAGAGGGGGACGACATCCTGGTGTGGACTAAAAGGCAGCACTTAGAACCACGATTAAATAATTAATACAGGTTTTATACCCATTTTACACCTCAAAATTATGGTTAGTCGTATATCTGAGACACAGCGGCTGGGGAGTACCATGTCAGCAAAAAATTTCATGTACAGTAAATCTTTGTGAGGGAGGAGTCGGTGGCTGCAAATCATCTGTGAGGTGTGGGATGACATGAATACAACCTTTCCCCCTTTTATTCTTGTCAGGGGGGCAGGGGTGAGTAGAGTATGGAAACACACACACACACACACACACACTTATCAAATTGTATATCTTTTCACCTTTGTATCACTTTAATTTGATCATATCAATAGAATTAATCAGCACAGGTTCAGTTATAGAGGAAGTGATCCAACAGTAGGTGGCACCATATCATAATGCTCTACACAAGGTGCCAGCGTCAAGGATCATACAAAAAAGACCTACTAAGCCTGCAGGGTTTCCTTTCCACTAAATCCACTTAATCCACTCTGACCAGTATAAAAATGACCTTTTCATGGGAACAATGGACCCACATAAGCCCAAACAAAAGCCTTGCAATTTACACAAAGCAAATGATAACTACATTCACAATATAACCTCTCAAATGAGGGCCATATTGTGCCTGATTCTCCTTTCATTTTCAGCAACCTCTAGATGGCACCATGGTCCATGAAAAGATGGGCCTCTTTTTTTCAAATTCATATCACCTTGTAAATGTCAAACAATATTCCTCCATACTAAATTATTATTTTTCCCTTGTGCCACATGTCTGGCTACTTGATTATCTGCAATCATCTCGAAACATTAATTATATTTGTTTCTATTTGTTTCCGTAATTAATGTAATTATGGGGAACACATTTTTATTATTGGCCTATTATCTGTTGCATAGCAAAATTATTCTTTATTAGGGGGATTGTAGCAAAATTATTTATTTAAAGCATTACTTTATCAATTTGGAATATTCTTAAGACATAATAGTGTATATTGCAACTGGTTTTATTTCCTTTTTTAGCTACACAAGCCACATGTGTTTACCTTTTATCATCCTCTTATCATTTGTCATATTTTTCATGAACTTAATGTCCCACACAAACCCTAACCCTCACTGTCTGTGGTGTCTGGGGTGTTAAGGTTGACCTTGTCCTGAGAAAGCGTGGACTTGGCTCCATGACTCCATTAGGGAAGCCTGCCTGCCTGGGTTTGGGCAGACGGACGTACGCAAGTGGAAACTCTGAGGAAATGGAGATTCAGGGCAGGGAAACCAGGGAGTCAATTTAGTCACTGTCTACTACCTTTTCGCATGCAAGTACAAAGCCAATCTCACACGACGGTGTTGACTACAATCTCTCTCTGAGGAATTTAGGGAAAGAACAATTCCTAGCATCTGTTTCCTGTTCACTTGTATAGAGGAAATTGGGTGTAAATCACACCAAATATAAATAGAATCAGCATTCAGTTTACAGGAGCTAAAGTTGGTTACAGTGGCCTTGCATTTTGGTTCTCTCTGTCACTAAAATGTGTGTGTATCTGCAGGAAGAGTTGAAAGCGGACATATCACTGTATTACATGCATCACAAGGCATTCATGTGCTTTATAAACTAAAAACATAAAGCAAGAATGATTTGTTTTTCTACATCACCCCAGAATTACATTGTTTGCAGGATAACAGTATAAAAGAAAAAATAATCCTATTTTTATTGGGACAATTCTGTATTTTCTGTATTTTTAACTAAGTATCCCTATCCTCATACAATATGACTACACAGCATGCAGCATAATGATTATAAGAGGGGTTTAGAGTCCAGGATTATGGTTATGTGGCTCAGTTAAATTGAAAAAAAAAAATCTCAATCAGTGGTACACTAAATTAGCCCAATTAACACAAATATGTTTTAAATGGTTAAAATTCCTTGCTTTGCAATGATAAGAGATGAAAGTCATAAATGTCTTAGTATGGTCTTGTATTAAATAAATAAATAATTATATCCATTAGCATATAAAAAAACCCATTATATTTATTGAGTAAAGATTTAGTAAAAACGTGTGTATGTGGGTTTTCTTACTGTCTGAAAGTCTGGTGTCAAGAATGTATAATGTAAAATTGTGTTAACATTGAACTCGACCTGTAGATATATGGAAATGAAGACGATACCCCATGAGAAGTATAAGCTAATGTATTACTGTGTGTAGTGTTACAAAGAACTTCACATTTCTTTAGATGTAGTCTGTCTCTATAATTTGTATAAATGAGCAATGTTGTCCATGTTCACCCTCATGTTATTTGTTTTGCTTGAACTCCTAAGAGATTCAGATACACTGTTTTCAAATATCTATGAACATCTATGCACTTAGTTTGCTTTTTAATATTGACTGATTCTTTTAGTCTGATACATGGTGGCCATCACACTGTGTATTGATACTGTCAGACAGGCCAGGACAAAGCCTTTTTAAATGAGCTACAGGTCAGCATGGGCTTGGAGTATTTTTCTCCTGTATATGGACAGATAATTGCAGGTTTTCTCCAAGTGCTCTGTGGGAGCAATAAAGTGTGTTAGGTTGTTTGGCTTGTCAATCCTCTTCCAAATGAATAATGCATTGATAGGATTCAAGGCATTTGTGTCGAAGTTGGTCATAAAGTCAGTACAAAAATACCAATCAATCCAGAAATGTGACCATTTCTTTTGCATTTTTAAGCCAGTGGCTGTGACCTTCCTTATTGCTTCTTGTGAGAAATAGAAAGAGGTGGAGTGATTATGCAAGGAAACAGTCCAATGCATTGGCCTATTGATGTCCAGAGAAGAGACGCAGATAGTGTGGTGTAATAAAAACCTTTATTTACAGCTCCTCAGCGGAGAGCAGCCGAGGAGTGCTGTGTTTCCCTCTGGCACTAATTGACTGCCTGCAGCAGGAGAAACATAGACTCTCACCCCTCACTGGTGCACTGCTCTCAGATGTAATAATAAGCACTATGGTTTCTCTCAATGTACTTCCAAAGTCACCCTCCTCTACAGTTATCGTAAAAGAGTATTCATTTTGATAACGCAGGGATTGTTTAATAAAATTAAGATTTGGGGACTGCATTTTTGTGCTGCCCTGTATGCCTGCTCTCTGTTTAAATGGTGTGAGCCAAAAGTGATCTGTGCGTCTCCAAGGCAGTTGTGTGCGGTCCATTCAGTGCATGTCCCTTCTTCCTGGGTGAGAAATAAGGGAGGGGGCAGGTGTGGGAGGCAAGGGAAAACCATCTCTCCCTTCCCCTAATTTTTGTGTATGGGCAACAAACGACCACAAAAGTGCTGCTTTCACAGTTTTCTGTGGCCCGATGTTGAGCTCCCGGCAGAACCAGACAAAGGAATGGCGGGATGATGAAGTCCCGAGCAGTGCAGGGCAGGTGTTTCCTCGGTCTCCTGGGAGCCGGGGAGTACACCTGCCCACTACTAACCCACTGTGATGGATCGATGAAGCAGTAACTGACTCAGCACTTCAAGAGCTCTACCTGGGATTAGAGCACATAGGACCTGATTGAAACACACTGTCATCCCACAAACAATAACACACATCCATCTTGGCGGGTTCTCTCCTCTTCACCTCCCCCGTGCTTTACTATCACCGAGAATGATTGCACTGTTGATGATGAGGGGAGCAATCTATTGGATGAGAGGCAAAATTTCTGCAGACATGATGTCTAATGGCACCGCTTGGATAACGTAAACACTATCTGCATCACTATGAAACAGCTGAAGTATGACCTTCGCACCTGGTGATCCAATATTGGTTTACAGACATGAATACACACACACACACACACACACACACACACACACACACACACACAGACATGCACATACAAAACCCATGCACAAACTGAAACACACCTACATGAATGCACATATGTACACACTCCCACAAAACCTCAAAATTGTTATTCACACACATATACAGAAACCGTGCTATGTGCACAGGCAGTCAGATAAACACATTTCTGCAATGTTTTGAATTAGATAATACTCCATTTAAAGAAGAATAACCATAAGGCCCGCGTGGTCCCAGGAGTCGATGACTAATGTAGTATAATAGCCAGTGCTGGCATGGGTCATTTTGCAAGTCGACCCAGGCAAATCCTCAATGGCCTTTTATCCAGTTAGAGAAATGATTACTATCAGTGCATTTCAACACATCTTTAGACTTTATAGAGATCCATTTTCATCATACAATGCCCACAATAAACATGTCTTGGAAAGAAAATGTAATCAAGGCATATACATAGGACATTTTCAGGAAACTTCTCAAACAGCTGCTAATAGAACAATACATTTAGGATGCAAAATATTAAAATGAACAATTTAATAAAAAAACAAAACAAAACAATCCCAAATATTCCCTTGGTGAAATGTGATACCTTTGTATTTACTTTAAAAAAACTAAAACTGAATTAATTAATTAACATTTTATACTACTAATACCAATCTTGACATTCATCCAGATTTAAATTAAGTTTTCCTTTTTTATAAAGTGCTAATTTAAACAGATGGTGGTTTAATTTTCTGGGTTTGATGCACATTGTAAAGCTATGTGGAAGCTTTGAAAAATAAATGACATGCAATGCTTAGACACAACTTTGGAGGGAGCCTTAAGCATGAGGTTGAACCCTCTGAAAGTCTCTTCTTAAGCAAATATTTATAGTACAAAGAACCAAGACATTGTAGTGCTCCTTCTCTGTCTTACTTTGATGTTCAAAATATTGTATTTAAAGAATTCACTGCATTTTTTACAACAGAAATATTTTGCATTGTAATGGGATATTACTGATAAAACACTGTATGATTATAGATTCTGTGTAATGTACTTGTTCGAAAGTGACAGGCCTATCAAAAATGTCTGAAGTGGATTTTCCTGCTTCTTTTTGAATTTGCATGCTCTCCTTACAGTATTGTATGTATTGAACAAAGCAACAACATTCAAGTTGCTTTTCCCTGCATTGATGAAAATGCATTGGCAAATCGTTTATATTAAAATAGTGCTTTCAGGGGTGAACAGTAGAGTAAGTGTTTAGAAAGAGACTGGATGCCGTTCTGTCTGGCGGTGGCATCAGAATATCTGGCTGCACTTTGCTGCAGCCAGCCACGCTTCCTTATCTTGTCCTGTTCTGCTTATCTGGCCTGTGTACAGAGTTGGGTCTGTAATGAGCGTCACGCCTACACCTCTCCCCATGTGGATGGACCGACCGCTGTCCCACGCATCCGTCCACACACACAGTGAGTGGAGGAAAGGTTGAGGTGTGTAATGCTCTATGTGCCACTCACACACACACACAAACACCTGTGTATCTCCCTCCACATGTGCCCACCACATGCACGAACGAAGCTGCAGCAGGGCGGTGTGGTCAAATGAGGGACCCTGGTCCAGGTGGCAATGACAGATTTAGAGGATGTTGTGGACGAAGGTGGACAAAGGCTGGCCTATGGAGGATATGTGTGACATGTAACATGGAGTGGTGGCGTGGAGTGATGACATCCTCTGTTTAATGAGCAGAGTTAACACGGCCCATGTTAAAGTGAGCTGCCTGCCGCGGAGAGCAGTAAATCTGCCTGCTATCACTGCTGCCCCACTAATACAGGAAGTATTATCTAATAAGTGCAACTAGGAGGACTAATTTCAATAGAGCTGATACCCCCCACGAGCAGTTTTCAAGCAGCCTTGCGGTGGAAAGGATAACCCAGTTAGAAACTTTTACCTCTGGAAAGCAAGTACAGAGTTCGTTTAGTGGGACAGGCACTGACCAGACACTTCTCTTCCCTTGAGTTGTCTTAGGTTGAGGTAAGTAAAATCAAACATGGTGCCAGACAAATCCCAGACGTCTGGTTGTTCTGCCCCAGCTGCCTTCGCTCTGCCACATTCCTGGGCCACGCTGGAACTCTAAAGGACCTCTGTGTCAGTGCCCCCGTTCTGGCCTGCCCTTCAGCCCTGATTTGTAGAGTGCTGGTGTCAAAGGGGACTACTTTGTAGATGGTGTGCTCTGCTTACCTGTTTCCCCACAGCAGAGGCAGTAAATGTCACTCTATGACATTCTCTGGACTGTCTCACCCTGACCATTACAAGGCTCTGGGATAGATACACAAACACAGCCGGAAAATGAAAAGCAAAGTAACTTGTTAACAAAACCCATCCGTGTAATTGTAACTAAAAGAGTTCTTTAATGCCTGGACTGTGAGAGGCAGAGATAGCCACTTTCTTTGTGGATGTAGTGTCTGGCATTTGTCTACAGCTGTAATGCAATTGTGTTTCAAAGTTTTCCTCCACTGAGCGGGGGGGGGGGGGGTAATTGCTGACTAGTCTTTTAACCTTATTAAATCATCCAGAGGCAGTGTTGGAGCGAAGATGGAGTTGATGATACTGCACCTATCGTGCTTTTAGGAAAAGGAAAGATGCTGACTGCACTTCATCCAGGGGATTATACACTGAATTCAAGCAAAACTGCTACAGCTAATTAGAGGGAAAGGGAAGCACTGTGACAATCACCATGGGATGATCCTCAGGCAGTGCTGCTGGATTTTTTTTTCTCCACTGCATTTTTCACTTTTTTTTGTGCAAGTTAACTTGGCAGAGCAATTATTGTTGCTGTTTTGGTTATTATGTTTACTGCACGTTGCATTTGCTGTCATTAAAATTTATACGGCCCCTTATGCATAACGATCGTCAGATTTTATTACCACATATCCATTGACAGCCATTATTCTATCACTGTGATGTGTGTTCATAAAAACACACATCACAGGTTTGATCGCTCACGGCCATTTCTCAAAGGCTGACATTCACAATATGGATGCTGAAACTCCAAAGAGGTTTGGGTCTGAGCTTAATTAGATCCTGTGGAGCTAAATCAAATCAGTCTAAACGAGAGCAGAGAGCCAAACCCTCCCCATACAAACGTGTGTCTGTTGTCTGCTCTGTGTGATTGCTATCTATGTGTTTGGAGGTTGCGAAGCTTCAAGCAAAGCCACCTTTCTACCTTGCTTCTTGTTCACTTCTTCACCCTCTCCTTCTGCCTCTCATGCATCTTTTTCAGTAGTCAAGGAGGAAGTGAGAAGGATGGAGAGTTTTCGCCTCTTACTCCTCCCTCTGCTCGCACTGCTTAACCTTGACAAGTCAATATGATACAGACGCAATTTGCTTATCTCCTCCTGACATTACCACTGTTCTCCCTGCTGCGGGGGCATGGGGCCTGCACCATTAGCATAGCTTACAAACACATCACTCTCTCTCTCTGAGGAGCCACACTCATCTATGGATGCTCACCTACGGCACAGGCGACAAGACAACCACAATATAGCATCTGAAAAGGTATAAAACAAGGCGTTCCTTTAAATTCTTATGTCTCCCAATCAGGCTTCTTTTCAAGATAAAGTTTTATACCTGACAAGAGAGCAAACTCATGCAGCCTGACTGCATGACTAAGGTGACAAAGTCTGGCTAACCTACAATCACAGATATATACCTGTGTGTGTCAGGCCGGTGAACTGAGCCCCTCAGCATCTGGCTGGCACTCCCTGACCAGAGAAACAGTCAGCTCCCTGGTCTCCAGCTGCAGGGTGGCTCCAACCCAGGTCCATTAGTCACCAGACCCTGGACACCTCTCGCTCATCCCACCACATAAGGTAGCGTAATTGATACCTATCAGCCGCGGCTATAATCTCCTTGGTGGGAAGCGGTGCGGGTGTGGGATACGCACCTCATGTTTGGTTAAGAAGGTGCCGAGCGGGGTCCAGGACTCCGGGCCTGTCTCTTTGCCATCACTCCACTTGAAGGTGAGATGATTTAGGGGCCTGGGAGAAAGTTAATTTCTCTTGATCATTGTGTGCAACCTGGAGCCTTAATGGCGGGCGTAATTAATTCTGCTGATGTTAATCACCAGGGCTGGTCCCCACAATTATCAGCCCTGTGCAGATGGGGCGCGGCGCAGACATGAAAAATTAGGAAAATGAATCTGTAATGGGGTGGCAGATCTAATCTGCATCAGAGAAAACAAAGTTAGGAAGAGCAAAGAGTCCCAGGATTCCAGGTGAAAGCCACCAATACCGCCAAACCTGTGTGGCGGAGCTGAAAAATGTTGCCGTGTCCAAAGTGTTTGGTAATTACTGGGGCATTGAATTGTTCTATTGTTAATTCATCACTGTAGCAGAGGTTAAGTTCAGCATCTCCTGCCTGGGCTATGGGTTGCAGAGGAGGGGAAGCAGCAGTGGTCACATGCTTCTGGAGTCACTATAAGGTTAATCAGGTTCCACTCTCAGTTGTGTGGGCTTTGCAATCAACCTCCATACTCGTCTCGTCTAGGAAAAAAAAGACTGTAGAACGCACCACAAATTAATGAATGAAAGGCTGATGCACCCTGCTCTGCTGTTCAATACATTCACTGTGTGCTAAAATACAGTCATACATGTAGTGACATGCACACAAACACTGGCCCAAATTAATGTGTGCTCACACACATACACACACAGAGACACACACTTGATTGTTTCAATCATGGGTCCTAGTGATGGAAGAATTACTAAAGCATTAGTGGTCAAAGGACAGATACTCCCAGAGGACGTTTCCTCTGCCAACGTCAAACAAAATTAAGCAAAATACAACTGATTAATTGAAATTGCAGAAGAGCCATTTTTCAAACCCTTACTTGGCTCTGGCAGTTGGGCATGCCGTCATTCCTATTCGGTCTGCTTAATTAGTCTTCTACCTATTTTGTCTTTAATAAGGCATGCCATGGGTTCTTAGAAAATCTAGGAGGTTAGAACGAATCATTATTCATCATCATTGTTGTTAGAATGGTGAAATCCGAGCAATAGACTGAACTGCTGGCTATGATTTAGTTAAAGTGTATTATTAATGAGTTTAATAACTAGCCCTGTTACATTGTTGTTACTCACACAATCGGTGCTCTTCTGGAATATCAAACCAACTTAAATATCACACTTAATGGTAAGCAGGAACAAATCTAATGGACTACTTCATGATTGTAGTAATGTTATCTGCTTTCTGTGTTGTAATTTATTACGTTGCAGCAGGCATCTTTCAAACAGTAAAACCACCCATCTCTGGACTGTTGAGGTATTTAGTAGTAAATTCAGTTTGTGATCAATACACACTTATTGACAATATTACACTTAAAGTTTTTTTTCCCCAATATACATCAAAGGTCAAAGGCTCATTTTCTTGTAATTACTCACAGGGGGGCAAATGCAATTCTTGAGGTGAACCTCAATAAACAATAATAGATAGAGCAGCTGGCTGTTCATTGTTCTGTGGTCAGACGTTCCACAGCAGCGGTGACCAGGTGTTTACACGGGGCACAGCCACACAGCCTCACGGCAAGGGGAAGGACATAAACTGCATTTAAAGGAGCCCTGCAGAGGTCTCAGATCAAAGAAAAGACACAAAAGCCATACCACACACGTGTGATCCAGACTGAAACGAATATTGCATTTCCATCATAATGCTATAACTGGATTACATTTGCAAACTGGGAACCTCCTGTCCTTGAAGAGCTCAGAAAATTCCTCTGCATGCAGTGAGAGTTTCTGCAAGAGCACATTCAGAATTCCTCTGGAAGGGCACAGTGATGGAGATTACTATAGTCATAATTCCAGAGGATTATATGCTAATGTACTCTTGCCTGTTTGTGCGAGAAAATTGCATTGTGGTTATTAGTGTGACACCAGAGCTCTGAGATGCTACTTGGCAAACGTCCTCATCGGCTCGCAGATGCCCTCCAAGGATTTACATTTTTATTACAACACGAGGGAGAAACCACAGTGATATAACAGCACGCGCACAGACCGAACGCCCTCAACTTGAAAGATTTAATTGAATGTATTCAAATGTGATTCATTGAACAATTACACTCTCATTCTGCGAGCACATAGTGCAATTGTTTTGCCTATACTGGGCTCTCCTCCCCTTTCCTCATCCTCTTGCTAACACTCCCACTCCCTTTAAATTAGAAATCGGACTGGCCTTTGTAGGAGACACTGAGGGGGAATCAATAGGTGCATTAATTACAGCAATTCATTACCCAAATAAACATGGGACGCAACCTTTGCTGGATACAAATTCGGGGGACGTTAAGTGTTTGGCTAGAGACAAAGGCCTGGACCGGGAATCCCTATTGCATTAATCTGAGGGATCAAACTCCGCTGAGTGCCAGGGCTCCTCCAGGGAGTGTCCAGCCTGGGATCAATCCCCACGCACAGGCAGTGAGTTATGGCTACCGAATACAAACGCGGTCATGTGACATGGCACCGACACCACTCTGCTATTGCTGTGGTGTGTTCTCGCGCTCTCTCTCTCTCTCTCTCTCTCTCTCTCTCTCTCTCTCTCTTTCCCTCTCTCAGGCACTTAATGGGAGTCCTGCTGGCCCACAATGCAGTGGGCTAACAGGGCAGGCTCCTGCTCCCCAGATCCCAGCTCTCCTGCCCATTCAGGGTCTGGTCTCTTACATACAGGGCCGCAGAGACTGCTGAAGGCTCCTGGCAGAGGACGAAGGTAAAGGACATCCCTCTCCCTCACTGTCATCTCTACAGCGTGTGCCTATTTGTGAATTATATCTCCAACGGTGGCCATAATAAAACATGATAATGATGGATCGCGCCGATAAATTACTGTTGAGTGGATTGTTAGGTCAGATGTGTTAGTGTGTGTGTGAGCTGCAGCAAAAGGGTGATAGCCCTGAACACCCAGGAAAGTATGAATACCCCCCTGAGCAAACAACACACATACATGCAATTAAAGCACACAAACATATGTGTATGCATGCTATATGCTAACTCATTCCTCTTATTCACTGACAGTTTTGAGTACAAAAACACCTAAATCCTAAAGTCATCATGTGTTTTAGTTGTAGAATTTTAATTTAAAGGTCATTCTCTACTAAGTGTTGCAAAAGGGAACATGTGTTGCCCATCTCAATTTTGCCTCAAAGGGCTTTACAGTCTGTACAACATACAACTTCCTCTGTCCTTAGACCCTCAGTTTGGATAAGGAAAAACTCAACAAAAGAATGCTTTAATAGAGGAAAAAGAGAGAAACCTCAGGGAGAGCAACAGAGGAGAGATCCTCCTCCCAGGATGGACAGACATGATCAGATGTTGTGTATATAAGAGTGGACAGAGATAAAAATAGTGAAATTACAAAAAGGAGAAACCGAATGACAATACTAGCAAAAAACCTGCTAACATCTATAAAGAATATGGATCAGAGCCACGGTATTGTACATCTAGACTGTCCCATAATCCCATTTCTAAGATCCCATTTTAAACACGCAGGCATTTAGTCAGAAAACCAGAGAATTTACAACAAAGATGCAGTGGAAATAGCAGTTGTAATAATTACAACGAAATAAGTAATAAAGAATAATAATATGTAACAATCAGAATAATGCAAAAATGATTTTAATTTAAACCAAAAAAATAATCCAAATCCTGCAGGATCGTGTATAGTAGAGCATATCTATTCCTTTGCAGTAGACTTCATGAGCTTGACCCAGCAAATCACAGTGTTCACATCTGGGCCTAAAATGTTGCAGATGTTGTTCGTGTCTCTTTTTGCCATCATAAATACTGGCCCAGTTTATCAAAGCTGGGTACACTTTGGTAATGAACTCATGCCAGATGAACTCACTGGGTACACAGTTTTGGTCTCATCTGACCTGCTTGTTTAATGTGGACTGACATTTCACTGGCCCCAAAAATTTCAGCAACCCTGAGACGATGCCTGACCTGACCCACTTTTCATCTCCTCCACTGCCTCCTCTCAGCACACAACTTTAAGAACTCTAAGGTCATCTTTGAGCTCCGTGTGTTAATAAATGTAGTTTTTCCTAGTAGATGTCACGCTACCAGCATAAGTCATACAAATGCAAGCTTGTGAATAATTAGGTTTTAGTAGTTGTCATTTATTTAACATCCAAACACTGTTAAAGCTTCCAACCATCCACTCACACCTTTTAACACTTAAAGCTAAAAGGTGATTAGTTTTTCATAAAAGTCCATTTGAGTTGGCCACCATCCAAAAGTGTTACTAATTAAAAATCAATCTGTGGGCCATTAGCGCGAAGGTGTGTGCCAAGGTTGTGTGTATCAGAGGATCATTTGTAATGAGGCTAGCTTTGGATCTGGAGGAGGGAGAGGAGGGATGGGAGGGATGGGAGGTACAGATCTGAGATAATCTGGGGACCTGCTGTTGCTCAACTTAACAATTGATACTATGTGTAAAGATGCTGAACTTGTAGTCTTCACTAATTGATCCACTTACCCTCATCGGGAGAAAGCAGAGAAATAAATGTGGGTGTTCATTGCATGCGAGAGACTCCATAGATAACTATTAAAGCTGGATTTGTTGCCCTGATTCTGATGGCTACGGAAGGGATTGCAGAGCAGGAAGGCATTTGTCTGCTTTAGCAGGAGTGGTGTTAGATGTTTATGTGATAAATGTTAGCTAACTCAGACCAGCACCTTGGGAGCAGCAACCTGGAGCCCAGGACTCTGGAACTTATTAAAGTTGTAGGGGTGTATTTCATAGCACCTCTCTAAAATCTGCCCAATTACAGAGGTGTAGCTGGTACTCATGCCTACCAATTTGGCCCTTAAGTCCAAAACTGTAAAGCACCACCACTATTGTCAAAGTGAATAGGACAACAGCACAGCTGACTGCGATTATATTGAAAAAATGTTTTAACAGAACCAATAACATAAGGAGATTTGCAGGACCTGAGCCCTGCTTTTATGTCATATTGTGTCAAATAAAAAGGGTCTACACATGTATGTTGGTGGCCAATTTCTATCCCCTCATTGTACTTTATGGTAGAGCAGCGGCTAATGTGGCATAAAACTCTGCCCTCTAGATCATCTGTGGTAGTAAAAAGAGGCCTTGACTGTATTATAGGAATAATTGTTGAAATTACTTTGAAGATCGTTGGTTTAACCGCTCTATACATTTATACACATGGTGCCTTGGGTTGTGTTTCAACGAGTCGGTAAACCCCAGGAATGGGTTGCACTGGCTAAATCTAATCTATTTGTTTTTTGTTTTTTTTACTAAATTAGGTTGTACCAATAAAACTTGTCTTTACTAATGTGTAAATTAGTTGCTAGAAAACATCTTTAGTGACATCCATTCAATAGCAATTGACAGTGTAAACAGGCAGATTCTGTGGCTGTAAGTTAACTGGTCACACTTTATAATACAATCTGCAATTTACAGTGTAATTTCATTGTTTGAATAAGGTACCGGATAAATATTTGCCAGTTCCTACTGGTACTTAAATGTAGGTACAGTGGAAGAAAAAAAGACTATTGGAAAAAAGGGAGTTACAATTGGGCATTTTAGAGGAAAGGAGAAATAAATTATACTTTAAGTATTTTTGTACATATTTACTGTTACTGTTCCCCACAGGTACCCAATGTTTACGAATTAATTTCCTTTCCTCTAAAATGTCCAGTTGTTACTACCTTGCTTCCCATAGTTTTACTATCTTCCACCTTCTGTACCAGTACGGACCAGTAAATATTTTATTAGTACTTGATTCCTACAACAAAATTACACTGTATTACACTGCATTGTTTTATTACAATAAAGTGTTACCAGGTAACTTACAAAAATAACAGTTTTAGGGGGCCAAGCGATATACAGTATTAAACCAGACAATATTTTGTAAATGTTGGTATGAATCTGTTTTGTTTATAAATGCTAAATAGAAAAATATATGTGTGTTTGTAGCATTAGTGTAGTTTAGAGTGGGAGGGAAATATCTGATTAAGTTAACGTAACCAATGTAATTTGGTCAATTGGGCTAAAGGTCAATTAGTGGCATAATGTTTTGTAATTTGATACATAAATAATTTGTTTTTTATATGAAAAGTGTCATGTCAGCTACTGTATATCGTCCACATTTAATCCTTTACTCTTCAATATAAACTGCTTTGCCAGTTGGTCCAGCTAGCTTTTCAACAGTTACATCTGGCAGTTAATTTGTATCAATATTTAGTAACAACTAATCTTGTTTGTGTGTTGCAACCCATTTTAATTTTGTACCCCTTAGTAAACACTTACAGGCTAAGTTTTTGCTTCAGAACAGCTCGTGCAACCAGCTCTCTCTTCCACTACAAAGTGTCTTTGAGGGGAATTTGTAAAAATACATTTCTTTTTGAGTGCATTTGCATGTGACTGCCAGGCAAAGAGAGTGATAGAGCAAAAAAACAAAAAAAAAGAGAGAGAGAGTGGTAGTGAGTGTGTGGGAGTGAGGAGGAGATAGATTGTGTGTGTGTGTGTGTCAGAGAGAAAGAGAGAGAGAGAGCGGCGTTGCGTGCTTTTGATAATACATGAGTCTTGAGAGCGATCCGTGGCTGCTGTGACAGAGGAAGCTCAAGGAGAGCTCAATAACAGAGCTGTCAATGTATTCCCTATTTGAGTGTATTTTTAGTGCAGGCATCATGGGCCTCATGCATATTTCAATAGATCTTTTGTATATTAGGTGCGAGGGCACACACAAACTGGAGTGAGGACTAGCACAACATGACTCCAAGAAATATGGGCTTGATTCTTAGATTTGACAGAACAGCTCAGAGTGGCCCCAGATAGGTTGGGTTTGACTTTCAGTGGATGGGGTAGGAGGACCTTCATTGATTGCATTTTGAGACAACAAAGAGATGACATTGAACCTAGCCTACTATGAGGAATGAGACAAAAAGATGTACAACATATTAAACTTGCAGCGCCAGCCAATGTGTAATAATACTACACAAAATAGAGGAAAATTAATAGATAGCTTGGCAGGCAGGCAGACAGACTTGCATGCGCATGAACACATAAACACACACACATACACAAGCAGGTGGTTATGTTATAAAGATTTTTTTTGTTTCAAGCTGCTTTCTAGATTAGATTCTCGAGGATTGCGCGCAAAGGGATGAATTCTAATCAGCGTCGTCGCACATCACATTCGAGATATATCATCGCGGAGTTGTAGATTATGTCATATAATGGTTCAATTTCTCCTGTCTGATTAAATCAAACTTTATGAAGCTGTCATTGCTTTGCCGATGATGGTGCCATAACTTTGCAGCAATGTGTGTATTTGGTGACATCAACTTGCCTCCCCCCACAGAGAGGGAGGGTAAGAGTGCCCCCTTTCCCTCTGGATGTCATGGCTGACTACCCATAACACCCTTGTGGCCGCAACCGAGCTCACAGTCTGACAACAGCAGGGAGCAGCCTTTCAGATTCCACACGAGAGCCTTGGGAAGATCAGACAGGCAATTTTTTCCATTACATCGAGGTCTTGGAATTTACTCTTGATGATAGCTGGATTCTATTAAAGAGGCAGTCTCTGTTGCCTTTGAGGCTTTGCTTTAATATGCATATATCACATTATGGCAAATGTATTCTATAATCGATTCCTGTGATGAGACAAGTGGCTGACATCTCCCAGGTCTGTGTAATGTAAAAGAGACAGCTCTATCTTTACTTGCACAGCCGTCTCCCTATGAAGATGGAAGAAATTTGCCGTCAATGAGCCCTGCAGGGTTAAACATCCTCAGATGTCACAAGGCGTTACTTCACACTGTGGATTGCATTACAGAGCACTGCCAGGAGAGGGAGATTTTCTTGTTAAGAATGTGATTGGCTCCATTAAGGTAGTGTTGCCTTACCATTTCTGTGAATTCATGTCTGTCCAGAAAAGATTCAGACACTGTTCGCATGAAACATCTGCAGCAGAAGCAGACTTCAACATTCAGGGTTCAACAGCTGGTTTCAGCTTCAGTTCAGCTAAAAGAAACATTTTGTTAAACCACAATCAGGCACTCAATACTGTGTGTGTGAGATGTATCTTGTGTGAGACTGATTTTTGTTGTTACAAACATCTCCCCTATGAGAAGGAAGTTTGATGTGTGATGACCTGAAGTTCTAGTTTCACACAACATATGTTGAATAGTTACAAAGCTACCTCCATGCAGTGCTTGTCTGTTTTGAGGTCAGTGCCTTGCCACCTGATATCTAACATGCATGTCTTTTTCTGTGAGAGGAAACCGCAGCGAGAGAAAAACCCACATGAACATGACAAGAACAAACTCCACACATACAGTAGAAGGAATTGTAGTTAAACCCAGTGCTAACCACAGAACCACCACTTGTCCGTCTAATATAATATCAATAGTTTTATTGTAAGGATTGTAAAGGAATATTTGATCTCTAAATTCAAATTGACTTTAACTTACCTCGAAGCCAGTACTTCCAAAGCTTACCAAGAATAATCGAATAATCTTCATGCTCATGTGTCAAAAACATGCTCAGAAATTGTTTCAAATTTACATCTCAAGCAACATTCTGAGTTTAACGTTCCTACTCGTTTAAAATGCTCTTACATTAACAACAAAGCTTTGTCAGTATTTGAAGTGAAGTGGATCCTCTATAAGCCTTTATTCCAAACCGATCTTCTGTAAACGTGGACATAAACACACAGTGCACAAAGTATGCAGTGATGTAAGACCCGTGCTGACATACACTGACGGCTCTTAATTCATTAAGTGAAGATGCTATTTGAGCATCATTTTAAATCACACGTGTGTCAGCAGCAGCTGAGTGATAAGCACTGCCTACTGACTAGTAAATGGGAGGAAAGAGTAAACAGTTTGAAATAATGTAAGAGGAGGATGAATGTGATGATGATTAAATTAAAGACGGATTAATTTTAAAAGGACTACAAAGGACGGATCCTGTGTGAGGCTGCAACCTTACTTAGAGGTGTAATTACACGGAGAATACCAAAGTCAAAATATCCCTACACCATTGGAAATCTATTGTGTCTATGGATTGGCCTAGAACTTTCAAGGTGCTCTAACGAGAGGGAGAGGAGCGGTCACATTGATGGCAGAGGGGGCATCAGATTTCCATTATTGACTGCTGCAGATATTGCACTGTAGCGGTGTGTAAATTGGTTCCTGAGGGGTTTTCAGCTCTCTGAGCTGGGCGAAGTGTGCAGGTTCACCCCCACCCCCATCCTCTGTAAATCGTAGTGGCGGATCGCTTCCAGTCCCTCACTGGCGCCAGACCCCCTCCTCTGATCAATACCTAATTCCAGCCTGTGCAATCAGCCGCCGTTGCCCAGGCAACGCTGATGTCACACAAGTTGAGTGCTCCCTGTTGCAACAAATCATTTCCTTTAAGCAAACGTAATAGAGTATTTGTACAGTAGCCTGTCAACTGAGACTATTTACATCAAGCCTGAACCTGCAGGACATTAGTTATGCCTGTTCACTGAGGGAAGAGCTCACCAGAACTGGTGACCTTACAAAGTAGCCAGGAGGAGGTAACTATGGCAACACAGGCTACTTCGGAGCAGTGCAACTCCGGAGAGGATCGGGGTCACAGTGGTGCAGGAGCTGGGATGGAGCCCGCTTTCTTTTTTGTTGGGGGGGGGTGGGGGGGTTGAGCTCGAACACTTGTAAGGAAAATTAGTCACTTGTCCTTGTTTCCAGCCAGAAGACACAGGTACAGAAACATGACGGATGTACAGTCTCTATCGGCGGCAATATCACCAATGAGAGGACTTCTTTTAAATCAGTTTGCTTTATTATTCCTGCTGGGCCAAAGACAGTTTAATTGAACAAATTAGCATATTAAAGAACAGTTTAATAACTTATCATATTTTTAGAGAGATGCATTACTACACATAGCATGTAGTGTCCAGTTGGACAATAAAACAGAAAGTCTACAACTAACTTAGGTGGTTTGCAGTATCACTCAAAATCAAACAAAGAAAATGTGTGATATTATTTAATGCATCAACGTGCTGTGTCTCAGAGAACAGCTTCACAAATCATAATGATTTTAGACTGAGTGGCAAGTCATAATAATGTTGGCTTCTTAGAAGGTGGTTTAGGTGATTTAGACCGCACAGATTTGTTCAACAAGCATGGCATCTTTTTTCCCCTGTTTCTGTTGCTGTTTCTTTTGTGTACAACAAGTCAAATGTTGTATTTTAATTGCTGCCTGTGTTTGATTGGCTGCAAATCATATCAGAAGTGGTACACACCATACAATGGCATCTTTCATTTCTTTAAGTAGCTGTCGGGATAACTCACACAAATACATCCCTAATGCACTCATCCCTGTCGGTTCATCAATCACTCATCAAAGATACGAAGAAGTAAGTAATAATAAGTGATCAATCCAGTGAAAGCATTGTTGAAACACATCATTTCTCATCCCAAACATTCAATTTGTCTAAACCCAGTAGTCTGTATTGCATAAAAACGTTAATTAACAATTTAGAAAAGATTCCCTGATTATTATTATTACCAATATATCTTTATTTCACCCACTTATGTAACCTTCACTGGAAGGACAATTACATCTCCAGTTTTTTGTCTCACTGCTTAAACATGCAAACAATGTTCAATCCAGAATGACAAGTGGTTTGAATTATGAAACCTCAACTTGCATTCAAGTTCTCTCTTCTCTGCAGTCATTTTAGCCGAAACAAACATAAAAAAAGATAATTTATTGGCATTCATGGCATTTTTTTAGGGGGAAAAAAAGACATAAGATGATCATACATCCTCTATACATTCTCTGTCCTGGCATGTTTATATTCAGGGTCATGGTCTGGGAACTATTACTATTGCATTTTAATGACAAAGCCAAGACTTAGAATAGTTTTATTACTCCCAAGGCAGCTAAATCTGAAGCCAAATACCTTTGTCAACCTTACAATAACACTCTTTTATTGGATATTAATGTAATCTTCATATTAAAAATGCCGAACCCCATAACATAACCTGTCAAATCTGAAAATCTGATTTCTATTATCTCTCTCAAATGCAATTTTACTGTCATTTGTCAAAGTTATTGGTCATTTATTCTGGAGGAACAATAACGTGTCTCAGCACAGTGAGATGTACAACAGTTGGCGACTCATAAAGACATAAAGAAGGAAGCACAGAGTGATGGCCATAAATACTTAATTGTTTATGCTCACAGAAAATAAATTGAAGGCTTCTCAGCTGTAAATCAGATGTGTATTTTAAAACAATAAGGTGAGCAGTAATGTTTACACTGCTTCAAGCCAAGTCCATGATGATCAAAACAACTTTTATGTGCTTCATTTAAAGTTATGCACGTCATTTAAAAATTATGCACACACATTTAGGATACAAGGTAAATGCAGAAAACACTCAAACTTAATTGGTTGGTCGTTTTGTAGTTTCACCATGATTTACCCAAAAGATCAGTTGCCATAAATTCACCACAAGTTTTCTGTGGTTTGGTTTCCATGCAGCATTTGATGGCTTTAAAACATTTTGCGTGCTTAGTCAGGAAGAAGTTGAATGAATGACCGCTAAGTCCTTAAACATTGTTACAGCAGATGCAGTTAGAGGGATTCTTGTGTGTTAGCTGCTGGTATAGATGAACTCTCCCCAGAGGCTCCATGGCCCCTGATTCAATCAGTGTGTCTCCACGTCCACTGTTTCCTGGCACTGATATATTACAGGGTGCAAGCGGTGGTGTGCGCAGTCACTGCGTGGATCAAGTTATGTCACAGCCATTTCACAGCAGCTGCGATTTTATTCAGTGGCCGTTCAGAGACGCTGAGAGGTGAAGACATTAGTTTGATCTGCCGAGTATGATCCCTTTATCTGAATGTGGATTGAGTAAGGCAAGATGAAGGTCGACTGGATTTCTTAGTGTACACATAGAGACAAAGAGGGCAGAGGGACTGTAACTGGAGAGAGAATGGAGACAAAGACAAAAGTTTTAATGTTATGTTTTACATAATAAAATCCTCTTAAACCTTTATTTAATCAGCTTAATTAAAGGATAAGATGGGAGTTATTCAGTATGTTTCTTATTGTCAACAGGAACATGTTACCCAATGCATCGGGGTGGCTCATTGATGATTTAAGCTATAGCAGGCTTTGGCTACACAGGCAACACTCGATAGGATCAATTCTTGATTTTGGTCTTTTTATGGGATTTGTGTATGTTGAACATATGACAACATTAACTCTTGACTGATGATTATGTTACTCTTGGTCAGAAAATATGTGTTTATGAAATTTGTAAGCAAGAAGGAGAAGTTTTAATGTCTAAGGGGTGTCAGCATCACCATTTTGGATTTATTTACTTTTTTATTTGTTGTTTTACTGAAAAGCACTTTGTAACTTTTGAAAAGTTCTGTGTAAATAAAGTTATTATATTTCTTTTATTTGAGAGGGTTAACTCATTCTTTCAGATGAGAGGCACTGAAAGAAAACATCATTAAACATCACATCATACTAATGTGAGTTTGAGTGTGTACATGCCAATTGGTGAGAACAGGGGGTTTGTGGAGGTTGAGCTCCAGGTTGGGGTCCAGGCCAATGAGAACGTTTTCTACTTGATAGAATATGGAGATATTCTAATGTTAATGTGATTCAGACCTTAGTGTAAATTTCCATATTATTACCCAAATGTATTCTTCTGCTGGATGCTTTATTCAAGGTGACATTGCATTCTATACATTATTGTATGACAATATGCTGAATGTGATTATATGGCACTTATTCAACTTGTCATTTCCCACAAGGGTTAAATAAATACAAACTGAATTAAATGTGACTATTCTTCCCTCTACAAAGGAAAACAAAAGCTGAGATGCTGCTTTGCATATTCCCTGACACCTCCCGACTAACAGATGAGACGTGATTTAAATAAGAGCTTGCTTTCTTCACCTGTCGACCTCCTGTAAATATTATTTATGGCCTAAAACACATCTTTTAATTCCAGATATGTATTTTTTTGTGATAGCCAAGTGTCAGTACTCCGACTCAAGGTACTAGCTTGTGCCCATTTTTCAAGACCACAATGAATATTCAAAAGATGTGCTTAAGAAAGGGGTGAAAAAAGAAAAAGGGGTGAGTTAACATTAATTAATATTCGTCGCAGTAAAAATGAAAGCTAGGCCCGCGCTAATTTCAATAGACAATTAATCATGAGGCTCAGTAATTACACCGGGGAGTTTACAAATGATTTTTTTAAGGGGCCAGAGTAAAGGAAAGGAGATAATCCCCAACCCATCACAATCACTGGCTTCCCACCAATCCCAGCAGAAAGAGCAATTAGAGCAAACAGCGGTGGAGCAGTAATTGTGTACCAGGAGAAGATGAAGGCAGAATCTTAATTGCAGTGAATGAAGATCACTTGCTCTCACACCTGATTGTGCAGAGGGAAAAGAATGTGCAGGCCAGAGCAGGTCTGTAACACCTCCAGGTGCCGGAGTAAAAATAACCTTAACAGGAGCTCCTGCTGTATGAGGGTGTGTAGCACATGACATGTGGGCATCCAGAGCGCCCCATTCTAGTTCTGTCACACCGTGGCTGCCACACATTCACAACTAAATCTCACAGGGCATGTTACCATTATTTCACATTTCACAACTTATTTTATGTGGTTCAAATGACTCCTACTGGCTTGTTTCTGGAGATTTGCGAACATGAAACAGGCTCTTTTTGCAACCCTTGTGATGTGCAGTTACAAGAAAAATAAATGATTTCCAGTCTGGGTTATTTTCATAGTGAGCACCAATACCTGTGCAGCACGGCATGGATGTCTTTTCACCCTGAATATTTTCCGTATGATCAGTAAAGTGGGCATCAAGAGCCACTAAACCAGTAATATTTTCTGTGTTGCTAAGAGAGTGAATAGGCTTTTTTTTTTATTTTTTATTCTAAACTGCTGATTATCTGGCATCATAACTGGACCATCACACAGAACCTTAACTTCCCTTGTAAACTTAGTGATATATTATTTACCCATTTATTTTGTTTGAGTCCAAAAAACATTTACTGGTATTTCAAATAAAGCACTTGGTTGTTTGACTTGACTACTTTAGAGTTACATTGTCTCCAGGTGTAGTTTACTGCAACCCGGTCACTGATCCCAGATCAGCACTTAAACTGAGCAGAAATAAGTACAAATCCAGGTTGCTGTGTGTTTGAGTGTGTTTATGGTGAATCACATGGGCTCATAAGGAAAAATATTAAGTCAGGTCACTCTAAAATGGTGTTGAAATATTGTGCTGTCAGCACATTACCACATCACCTCATGACATACAGTCGGGGCACACAGCACAGGACCCAGCCCTTTACCACAGTGTTGTTGCTGGCTGCCTCCTCGCTGTGACCTGAGCCAGGAATGAGCAGAAGACATCCAAGGGTCCAACCTTTATTGCACTTATTTCAACTGCAGTCATTTTGCAAGTCTGCTAATAAATACTTTGCTTGTTATTGTTCAAAATGCACATCAACTTATTTATCAAAGCAATTATCCAAGGAAACGGCCACCACTCAGTCATTCTCATGGGCCTCTTAGATTTCATCTTGGTACAACTTGAGCTGCAATCTCTCATTTTTTGAGTCTGGGGAGAAATATGTCATTATGCTTGAATTGTGTGACTATTGTTCTCCAGTAAGAGCAGTGATTCAAACATAGCTGCACTTTAACATGGCAGCTTTGAGATGGAAGCTGATTATCTAGAAGATTTGTAGATTTAACGAACAATGGTTATTAGTTACGAATAAAGGTACATTTAAAGATCATTTATATACTATTTCACCAAATACATGACATTTCTTTATTTCATCTAAACTGATCCATATCTGTCAGTCACAAGATCACAGAGTTTATAATGAAAATAGTCAGCGCTTTAGATATTTATATCACGTTTATATTAAGAGGTTTTTTAACGCTTTTCTGTGTCTTGATTGATGAACAAAAGCACGCTATAACTACAGCAGCTCATATGATTATTGCTATTCAGTTAGCTTGTCCGACATATTATTGCTGTGTAAAATATGAAATGACGTTACATTTACATATTCACCTTGCAGACCTGACGAATACAACCAGATACACGACAACAAACCTGATCAAGTCTTTCCTGTGAAGGTGTATCGAGTTAATGTCAGTGCTTTGTCTCAGAGACTACTGGGAAATGCAAGATTTTAGTGATCTATTTAGAGAAGTGTGTCCAGTCCAGGAGAGCCTGACAATCGTTAAGAAATGAATTAGATCTACAGTGAATGATCAGTGCCGCCTGTGATCTCAGTTTATTGTGTAAGAAGATACAAAGGCAGGCATGCCGGAGCCTTGTGCTTTAACCCCAGCTTCCTGTGTAACAGTATAGCATTTCTGTTTAACTTTATAATCAGGGCTTTATTAATGCAATGCTTTTCTTCCGCCTAATAACGAAACAACACAAATAAAATAAATTGTGATCAATGGAGGCGAGCAGAGACAGATGAGGAGTCTGTCACACTGGGGATGATACCAATTTATCTCTTTAATGCATCTCCATGGGGTTCTCTCACTAAAGGATACAGATTACTGAACCCCTTGTCTCAGAGGGAAATGCGTGAGAAGAATCCATATAACATACAGAGATGGAGAGCCCTTCTTTCATCTTGTATCATTCATGCTTCTTGGTCACTCTCCACAGCAAATGCACGAATCCAGCATATGTACACATATTCAGAGGGAAGGCGATGTTTTCTTGCATTTAAAACTGCTATTATGTAATCTAATTTACATGGCAGCTGATTTACATGCATGCATGTTCCTTCAAAAATGTGTTTACTCAAATAATTTAGTGTTTGGTGTAAAGAGTAATGCTATATCTCTATTAACTATGTAACAGAGGCACAGCAATCTGTCTTGTCATCATGATTTGGGGCAGAACCACTATGAAAATAAGTTATTTTTACTGTTTGCATGTGTCTTACTTCAATTTTAGGCACAAAGCTTTGTTATTCTTGTATTTATAGTTGGTTTGATTTTGTATTTTGAGTTTCTGCATATCCATGTTTCATGTTGGGTTGTATTCGTGTGTCTTTTTTGTGAATACTTTGAAAAAGCATGTTATGTGTAGGTTGTTTTATGACATATAAAACCAAACCAAAACCACTGGGAAAGAGGAAGGCAAATCTAAAAAATCTGGAGCGACACAATCAGTAGCTTGGGGTTTTCCACTTCCTAGAAAGGATGAGCCATAAACAACTGAGGCTATAAACAACTGAAGCTTTGCAGCGGGGCGAGAGACAGAAATCTAACATGTGCTGGTGAATGAAGACAAGGCAAGGCACACCCCTGCAGTAAATAAGGAATTCCCTGCAGCTCTGCTCACAAACCAGAAGGCAAAAGTCGACCAGGTCACTGTGTTGCTAATAGCAGAGAAATATTTGAGGTCAGGCAGTAAAAATACAGTTGCTCTCTGCTCCAGGCATGAGGGACAACACTATTATCTCTAACATGGAGGCTTTGATCCTAAAATTCCCCATTAGATATGAGCATGATCTGTCATGTGCAGCAACTTGGACCAAAACTCCCATGCTACACAGTGAAATGTTCTCATGTAATGCCAATCACACTGAAAAATAAAGAAACCAGTTTATGCCTTCATATATATATCTTTTCATTCATAAGGTTTCTACGTTTTCTGAAGGCAATGGCTTTTCAGGAGGCCCAAGGTCAAATTTAGACTGGGTCATAAATTGTTTTGTTTGATGGCCTACATTTGCCTCAATAGCAGGGGGAAGGCCAAGCCCATAAAAACGTAAAAGACGAGCCAGCCGACTGTGGGCTTGGCTGCCAGCATTGTTGTCCTGGGGACCACGAGACGCTCCCAGTGGAGGCTTCATGGTGAATAAAGACTGTTATGGCCCACCATTGGCATGCACAGAGGGCTCATGGAGATCATTACTGCCACGGCTCAGTCAGGGAAGATGTCACAATGGCAAACTCAAAGTTGAAGCCATTCCATTGTCAGCAGCAAAAAAGGGGCTCGTCACTAAGAGAGGGTTGCATTTCTCTTTGCCTCTTTGGGAAGCATTAAAGGACAGATAAAAAGCAATATCATACATTTATGAAAAGATGTTTTTCTGGTGCTGAAAAATGACTTGGAGTTTTGGAATTTTACTCTATATTAACATTGTTCTGTCATCTGAAGTAATTATGGTTTGACTCTTAATTCTTTCAGGATAGCACATGGATGTCCTAGCTTTATATTTATTAGCCTTAATGTCAAACTACAAGTATTAAGTGAAGCAAAGGCCAAACATAAAAGGAAATATATAAAGGATTTGAAAGATAAGGAGATATTCTGTACTTTTGTTAATGTCAGCACATTTCATGAAAAGACCAAAACCAACAATGCACTCTGCACGAAGTCCATTCATTCCTACTGAAGAGGTAAATCTTTAAAAATGGTCCACAAAAACATTATTTTAATTAAAGAAAAGGCAAAGTAATTTCCTATAACAGCTGGGCACTCAATTACTCAAGGGGACTATTTTTAGCTGTAGAGTAATACGCATGTGATGCCTTAGTGAATATTTACAGCAGCAGGACAGTGTATGTGGGACTGAAAGTAAGCAACAGCTGACCGTGTTTATTGTTATAAAGGAACATGTTACAAAGTGCAATGGTGTGGTTCACTAATGTGTTTTTAATAGTTTTGGACAACAGTAGAGCTCTGTGGTACAGAGCAATACGATACAGTATTAGGCTTTGAGTATGCACACAGTACTTGTTCAGGAAAAATTAATTGTTGGTTTTGGTCTTTTCTTGGGATTTGGTGACAATAAGAAAAATATTGAATATTTCCAGCCTTAAGACCAAAACCAACAAGGCGTTACTTCCTTCACTCCCTGTAATACTGGCTGGCTTCACCAGCATCTCTGTGGCTCTCAGTCCCAAGCCCACTGATTCCTATTGAAGGCATAAACAGGTCACAAATATATAATTTTCATTTTACAAAAGGTTAAATAATTTCCTGAAACAGCTGGGCACTGTAGTTTTTAGCAAACGTAACTCAAACAGGAGTAAGTAGTGTATTTGTTGGGTACTATTTTCAGCAGCGGATTAATACACATTTTGTGCTCTAGTGGCAGAAGGACAGTGTATGAGGGATTGACTCAAAATAAACTACAGTGTAATGAAGAAACATGTCACCCAGTGTAACAGTGTGGCTCATTGATGTGTTTTAATAGTTTTTGGACAACAACTGAGGTCTATGATGCAGATGAATAAGATAAATCAGACTTTGAAAACACAGGCAATGCTTGTTAGTAGTCTTTATGTGTGTAAAGACTAACCAAAAGCCCCAAAAACCCTTTTCAAATAACTTAAACAAGATGGTTCCTCACAGGTCTAAATCATTCATGACTACAGTAATATCCCAGTAACCTTTTAGCATAGCCAACGTCGAGAGGGGCTCACTAAATCACTGTGGCAGGCAGTTTTCACTGTTTGCTAATAGCACTTGCTGAGTAGATATTAACACGTGAAGAGCGGGTATATTGGTTGTAGAGAAAGGGGGGATTTGGGAATCCCTGGACAGGACCTCCATGTAGGCTTGCCCTGGACAGGCCACACCTCGCTCCGCCAGCCCCCCCCCCCCGCCCCTTCCTCCTTCTTCACTCAGCTACATCTGCTCCTCATTAACACCATTATAATGAGCCGCTGCACCTGAGGTAAATAAAACTCTGGTCTGGCTCTCGGTCGGCTCCCTCACCCTCACATCAACAGATCCAACACTGGCACTCTGTGTGTGAGCAGAGCTTGCTGCTGTTGTCAAAAAGGGGGCTTGGATGCCCCCCCCCCTCGACCCGCCTGTTTTTTTGTTTCTGAGAGGACATTAAATGTGGTCAGTGGAGGAGCTACTGGCTACACATAAAACCCCCACAGGTTCTCCATTCACAGCCATGGCCACAAAGCGGATAATGAGTTCCATAAAACTGTCAAGAGGGAAGAATAAATGTGCATCGGATACACCAACCGTAATTCAGATGTGGCTCTAAGTAGCTGGAAGAATGATAAGAAATGGTTTTCTCTGGCATTGACCAGACACTGCAGAAATATTAACGTGTTAAAACTCTGGTAAAAGGCAGCAGCAAGTCTCCACCTTGGGAACAGTCGTGGCCTCTGGTGGTCTGGACTCCGGCCAAGTCCAGCTCTCATTAATGTGAAGAGGTTAAATGCTCTTTCAAAATTCAGTTAACATAGTTTTAAATGTAATGATTTTTGGTTTTTGTTTTGCCTTCACATTGAACAGAACTGCAGTTGTTTCTTTTTGGCAAGCGACTCATATTTCGCTGATATCCGCAGCTGCTGTTATTACTGTATGTATTCTGGGGACTGATTAAATATGCTCTCCCTGAAAGATTCAACTGCTCATTCTCACTTTATGGTCCAGTCATTAGTCCTGATATTTGCTTAAATACATCGAGACTTAGATAAATGGCATTTAGAATTCTTCCCAATTGTATTATTCTAACATTACCATAAATATGACATCCAAATAAAAATCCCTTCCCAAATCTGATTTAGTTGGACGCGAAGCAGTAGGCAACTTTGAACAACGCTGTTTTGACAAATGAACATGACATGCGGGGGGAAAATAATTTGACAGGTGACAAATGTTGAGCAGTGATACAATCTGAAAAGCAGGCCACCTGAAATATGACTCACTCTATTAAAATCATTCACGGAGGATATTGAATAGTTCTTTAAAGACTTCAAATATCTGATAAGATCTACTTTCATTTGATTAAATGTGTTTATGATGATTACATTTAAGACAAAAGCACGGAGTTAGCGGTTAGTTATTAGTTTGGCATCTTGTTTGTTTGTGGGAAAACATGAATCTCTTTCTAGGATCACATGGTATTTATACAGAAATACCATCCTCAGTTTATACTGTAGGCAAATGATCACTGTGTTACAAATGTTTTGATGAAAAATGTGTGAGATCCGACTTGACATATAATTGGAAATCCTTTGCTTTGCTTCCTGAGTTTCATATAACTCTAACTAAAATAGCAACATTCAGTTCAACATGAGTCGGTGGTAGTTGGGAAAAGTTAGGTTTAATTTAATTTATCAAATACCATGAAATGAAATAGAGGAGGCTGTTTGGGTCACTGCAAAAGTATGTTTTTGTTTCAGTGTCCTAATTACCAGAACATGTTTGCTCTGTCAGGCGGGGAATTTCCTGCAGCTGCTGTTTGTCCACAGCAGCAGTGGGATCCAGGTTGACCTGCAGACGCTACAGAGGAAAAGGTAAAGTGTGCAGATAAAACGCTGAAATCATTGCACCGACAGTGTGGAGTGATGAGCGTACATCTAATGTTCTTCCTTGAATTGTACTGAATCACCGTAGCGTGCAGGAGTTTAACACCATTGTTTCTGATTTATTTCAACTGGTGTTCTTTGCTACAAACCTTTATTTGCATAACAGACATATGTCAAAGGTTTTGGGATTTTACAGTTTTGTATGTTTTTATTATAATGAATTTAACTTTTCATATCAACAGATTTGCTTCTTTGGAGAAATATTGTCCACGATTTATGACCACGTATGAGTTCAACAGACTTGATTCTCAGACTTTCCAATCCAACACAAACACAGCAGTCATGCACAGTGAAGATCAGATGTTTTCATTCTCTGCATGTTAAGAAGCTGCTGAAAATACTCCCAAGATAGCTCAAATTTCAAAAACACATTGCACATATACTATAAACTGCCATTTGTTTGGGATACATACAGTATCAAATGTGGAACAGTAATCAAAGTAAAACCTGACTGGTTCCTTGCTTGATAATTTATATGGGTGGTTTAGAAGCACAAAACATAAGAGAGGCCATAATGCAACATGCAGATCTGCAGTACGTTCAGCTCAGTGCTCTTCCTCAGGGTGCACTGAAGGTGAAAGGAGGAGGACCAGAGAGAAATCAGGAGCAAAGTGACATTAGTCCAACTGGGACAGTATGAGTTTTTCAGAGAGAGTCCGTTGTCATCTTTCAACAATTTAAACTTAAGAGCCAGCCACACCCACTCTGAGCTTGAAAAATGTTGCACATCTGCATGTTAGATTAAAGCAATTCTTACATTTGCCAGCTGTTAAATATTTGTTTTATTCACTCAAGCATCAATTAAACAATTCACATTTCACAAGCAAAGACTTTTTAAGACATGAAACATGTTTGTATTTGTTGTTGTTGTGAGTTTTCCCCCTCTGCATCTTCTTATAATGTGGGTAAAAATAACTAAACTCATACAAACTTTTTGATTGGTTACATATGTTCACTGCCTAATTATCTTTTATGCACTGGTTTCTTTTTCCTTTTTTTGTCTTTGTTTTTTCAGAAGCCAGTGATTTACTGTTCATGAATTTATGCAACAAGGGAAAGCAGCCAGTTCTGGAGGCCATAACTCATAGGCCAAAAGTCGGCCTTATTTACATTGTATACAATACAAACCTGATTTCTCATTTTGTTTTGAGCCTGGAGTGTAAATCTTCATGGCAATACATGAGGCTGATAATAGTCCACAACTTCCCTCTGTACTAGCCAACAGAGAACATCTACAGTATCTATTTCCTGTGCTCCTGCCTCTAATAGGGCATTTCTGATGATATGATGCATATTTGTATATACTGAGTTTATAATCATCATGACATTTTCCATAAAATGTGTTACTTTGAATGTTTTGGCTGTGTATGGTTCCAGTTTGACCACTGGTTGTTCAACATGAATTACTCACTGAAGTATAAAGTGACGTGGTTGAATCACTTAAGTTTTTATTACTGTTGTCTTCTGTGTAGTTCAGTGGCGTTGGCACCGCAGAGCATACAGTGTGGGAGTAACAGTAAAGACACTTTTCGGAGGTTAATGGATGAGCTTAAGGTCTCTCTCACCCAAATGTTATTTTTATGGCCGACTTTGGCAGGGAGCCTTTTGTTTCATTAGACTGTGTCTTTATCATTTATGCATTGATGGGAACACAAGGTTTTGGGGTTAGAGACACATCCTCTAAATGGTATTTCACTCATTCAGCCACAGGGCAAGGCTAATGGAATCTGCTGATCCCTACCGCTCTGAATGGCTTCAAAAGAAGAAAGACAGCGGCCCAAATTCGGTTGGAAATTCTGCGCACAAATATTGCCAGAAGTAATGCATTAAATATTTTATATTCAAAATATTTGATGGCTATCCATAAACTTCATAACAGCTTTCATAGATCTATAAAAGTATCTTTCAGTTTGTTTGCATTTTCATCTGCAATGAATTCTCAGTTTCCACAGGCTATGAAAGAGAAGCGTGGATGTGTTACGTATTTTATATTGATTGGGCGGGCTTATTTAATTCAATTGCTGCATATCCTTACTTGGAGGGGCAGTGAAAATCGTTTGAGAATCAATGAGCGGAAGCAAGCAAGACAAAAATAATTGACTGTTTTCAAACTCCTGCAGGCAGCAGAATAACTAACCAAAACAGCTCCCAGGGATATCTGAAATTGGTTTTGCAAATCCTTCAGCCACATATCCAAACCAAGAAAAATGGTAATATAGAAATCCATTTCAAACTCTACAGCGCACAAGAAGTTTATTTTCAGTTTTTTATGTTCTGACACTTATTCTGATATACACTAGTATGCTAATGGTCAGTGGGATCTGCAGCTAAAGGAGAGACGGGGTGTGTGGTTTTTATCTTGACTTGTTTGGGGGTGTACGAACCAGATGCGGTGAGGTGGAGCTCTCCCCCACGGAGCTACCTCCCTGGGTGCCTGGAGGTCCACTTCCAATCTATTTGCTGTAATTGCCGTCAGAGTGTACACCTTAGAGTCCTCTAATTCCCTCTTTTATTTCAGCCACCATGAGGGAGACCATCTGTCCTGCCTGCCTGCACTTCCCCCACCCCTTTGGCGTCAGGTCTCTTCCAGTCTGCACAAAACACACACACACACACACACACACACACACACACACACACACACAGATACAAACACAGCATGCCAAGATTTTTGTCTGAGACACCAGGGCTTTGATACATCACACCTTCGTCCAGCCAGCATCACGTGACTGCAGCAGAGGACATGAATGGTTTTACGAGGTGCTAGTGAGGATGACCACAGCACTGTCACATAAAAGGTAGAAGTTGTCAGAATAATGAAAGTAAAGTGACACAGTTTCCCATCTGCTGACTTCTTTTATTCATTCGGCTTTCCAGAAATCTGAGAGGCTTCACCCACACAAGCACACACACATATTGTCTCTCATACACACTTAAACTGGGCTTCATTGCTGAACACAAGCTGGCCTTCTTTCCCTTTAAGATTTAGGTTATATTATTGCTACCTGCTACAATTTCCCCAAGTCCTGCCCCCCTGGGAGAGCAAACTCAAGCTGTTGTTTTCTCCTGAGGTGGTCACATTTTGTTTTCGAGACTACAGCTTTGTTCCAGACCACTGGTGACAGCCAGGGCTTGACCCCAGCGCCTTGGCAGGACAGGTGCTGTGCAGGTGCACACCTTTACCTCGGCTTTATATCTGGCTTTTGTCCACAGCTTCTCTCAACCCTCAGCATCTCCTTGCTGTTAGCTTCACACTCCACATTATCTGAAAAACAATGATATATCAGCATTAGTTTCCATTATTTTGATCAAAAATCATTCAAAGGCTCAGCCACAAATATTGTTCTGCTACAACAAACAAAAAGCATTAATAATACAAAGAGATGCTGTAGCAGCAGGTCCCCAAAACTGAATAATAAGTGACATTTTCTGTATCTATCTCACTGCATCCGTGCTCTCTCACTGTGTCTTTGTTTGTGGTTTTCTAGACTGCAGCCACAGTGTCTGGGGTGCGACTGATTTAAATACCATCCCATCTCATTAACATGCACAGATAGAGCTGCGAGGGCCAATTACATTCATCTTGTCATGTGGCTGGGCTTCCAAGTCGTTAATATTTTATGGCAACACGCTCCCCCAGCCGCAGCAGCAACACACCAGTGCTCTTACATTATTCCACAGCTCAGGACACGAGATCAGAAACATCCCCCTGAATACACACTCTTCTAGGTCATGACAATATAAGCATGAAAAATGAGTGGAGCGGGGAAACTGGTGGAAATCCACATATAGATATGCCACTTTTAGGATAACTGGTTATTATCAGACAACTAAACCTTCAAAAATAACGACACTGAAGAAAGATGTAAATGTTTCTTTATTTCAAATGCCTCCAGAAAAAAATGTTCATGAGTCAAAATGGGAAGATTTGACAAATGCAGCTTTTTGGTGTTTCTCTTATAGAGAAATATTGTGCCTCATCAGTTTGTTGAGGGTGGATCCCCCAAGGTTTCTCTGTTTCAGTCCACCAGTAGTCTAGCCTTATAGAGATGTTTTACTCTCATTGTACATGTTACATTTCCAACTATTGGAAATAATAGGTTTTCCTATAACTTGTGTTTCTGATGACTCGCTCTCATCTCAGGTGTTGTTGTGGAGAAACTACATTTAATTTAATTTCATGTTCTCTTTTCATGAACAAAATAAAGAGTAAAGAATAATCCCTCCTTAAAGGGATTGTGAAATCCTTTTGTTGCCTGAGTCTGTCCACTTGTCATTTTTTCAAAAAAAGCTAAATTATTTCCTAAAACTGCAGAACACTAGTTGTTGGCAAACATTACTAAAACAGCAGTAAATAGTACATTGATGGGGGACTATTTTCAGCCGTAGATTAATTGGTTTGCTACAGAGTATTTACAGCAGCAAGATGGTGTGACACTGACACAAAATAAACAACAGTGTTCAAGATCACCACAATGAAGGTACATGTCACCCAGTTTTTAATAGTTTAGTTCTGTGGCAAAGAGGAATAAGTTTTAGCAGGCTTTGACTAAACTCATAATATTTGTTTGTAGTATCAATTAATTGTTTGTTCAGGTTGTTTTCATAGGATTTGATGACAATAAGAATGATATAGAATACTGCCAGATATACTCTTAAAATTAGGATGTTTTCAGGAACATGCCGTGAGTTAAGTTTACCACAATTTTCTGCAAAGCTCTGAACTCTTAACCCAAGAGAGCTCCTTTGGGATGATGTGGAATAGAGTCAGTCAATGGTTTTCAGCACCTTGTTGAATGTTTTCTTTGAAGACTTCAGTGTCTGTAAGTGCAGACTGATTGTAAAATCCTGTTTAGTCATTCTCTTTTCTGGATTTGCATTCTGGCCTCAGGTTTCTTCTTGGAGCAATTAGAGAGGCCACAAGGAAATCACAGATGCAAAGAGGAGTGGTAGAAAAATAAGAATCACACATATTAGAAGAAATGAGTTTTCTCTCTCTCTCAGTCACTGCAGCATTTCAGTTACATGCTATGAATTTAGCTAAATCCAAGTACAATAATCCAAGAAAAATCCATGGCCGGGCTCCTGTAATTCCTTTAATGACTTCTCTAATGAAAGTGACCAGTCTTCAGAACAGTGGCTGCAGCTTTGTTCCTGTACAGAGCGAGGATGGCCCGAGGAGACAAGCGCAACACATTTCTGACTGGTAACAGCAGCCTACACCGACTCGCCTCCTGGCTCTGTGGCGATACGCAACAAGATTGATGTGTGTTCCTGACAAATAGCCTGGACGGCCATTTATATGGAGAGATGCTGCTTGGCGATGTGAGGGGAAGAGTCACTTAGCAGAACAATTTCCCCACACAGCATGGTCCTTTCACTTCATGTTGCCAGCAGAAATTATATTCAGAGAAATTGCCTTGTTTTCAAACTGTACTGTTTTGTACCTTATTGTATCACAGATCTAGTTTGACAACAAAATCAGGGTAGAAGAAAAGATCTGTCCCTTTGAGTTGAAAAATTCTATGATAAACAATAATTCACTGTTACCATAGACTCACAATGTACTGTGTGTCTGAGTCACAACTTAATATACGTTCATGAAAAATCCAAGCAGTTTTATTTGAATTCCTGGACCTAAAATATGCTGCAATCTCATCAACATCACATTGCAAAAGCCTGAAGGTATTAATTATTCTATTAAACAAGTTAAACATAAAATTGGAAAGTAATAGCTTTTGAAATCCAGAAACAATGAGTCCTTTGGAAATCATCTCATCCTCTGCATGAATTAATTTAATTTCCGTGGGATCATGTGACACCTAGAATATATTGACATTTGGGCTGCAATTACATTGTGTGGCAGACAGCAAAAAGTATGAATAGTGCAGATTCGTGATAAATAATTGTTCATTAATTTTGTGGCTGAATGTTACAAATTAATTCACACTCCAGTGAGCAGTGCAGTAAACATCATCTACGTCAGTTCAGCAAACCCCTCTTTTCATTTTTTACTCATTTGTGTTACATTTCTATGACCTAAATACAGAAGATGCCTTCAGCAGTACATAAAGTACATTAAGGAATTCTCAATGCATATTCCATGAGAGAAAGAAGTTTGATCTAATATTATTCTCATTAGATCGTTGTTTAAGCCTAAGAATCGCTCTTAAATCGCTAATGAAATACGTTCACTATCAGAGTGCAATGGATTCTCTCCAGTGACATCATTCTTTAAAACATACTGAGGTACAAATAAAAAATATATAATAAAGAGTAATAACACCAAAATCTTCTGAACATTACTCATGTCTCTTATCTGTTGTGTTGTAGCAGGGCATTTCTCATTCCTCATTTCTCACACAGCCAGAATAACTGGGCGCGAGGTGTGAGCTGCTCACACATTTTGCATATCAACCATCTTCCTGCTGACAAATGTTGGCTTTAATAAAACCGCGGAGTGAAAACAGGACCGGGAGGGAAGCCCACCAGGACAGGACTGGAGCTGAGACAATTTACCAGGAAATGAAAAAGTGGAATTGTCCGTGGGAAATATCAAAATCATCATAATCATTTGTCACACTGTGATCTGTATCTCCACTACTGCTCAGATTGTATATCTGTTGCGACTAGGATTCATTGTTTCAGAACTTTTTAGATTATGCTCTTTGTCTGCATCTTTCCAAACACACTGTTCATTAAGCGAGCCTTTGTATGATCTGCTGCTGCGCTCAGAACAGTTTGAACCAGAGCTGAAAAGCAACAAGTACAGAAAAGCACCAATTAATACTTTATCAATAAACAGCAGTAAAAAGAGATAGGCATGCCGTCTTCTAATGAAAGAGCTTGGTCGTGTAGTACACAACCAACTATTTAGTATAGTACTCCTATGGTTTAGGAAGCAGTAAACATTCTTTTACTGTAATTTAATCAGGAACTGTATGCAGCATTGGCAGGCGTAAAACTCTTGGTATGACGTGCATGTAGGGCATGTAAACGACTTCAGTATGTGTGAAATGTTCACATGCATCGAGTTTAGTAACCCCATCTGTAACCTCCTTTGTGATTGGGTCATATAGCTTTCCATACACAAAGTCAAAAAGGTATTTTTGTGATCTCACACGTCTCCTTTCTGCCCTGAATGATGATATGTCTGTGTGGGGTGAAACCAGCATCAGACTGCACCACTCCGTCCTGCTCTTCTTCTTTGCTGGAACATTAGTAGTTTGACATTTTCTTCTTTGCCAACAGTTAGGAAGATTGTTACCTTTGTCATCTCTGCCACAATCACTGCCAGCAGTCGCTTAGCTTACCCCCCCCCCCCCCCCATGTGTTGTTTTTACACTTTGTTTTTTGTTGTTTTTTGTTAAAAGGAAAACCAAGATATATTGTGGTAATTAGTGAGCTTTAGAGGTGCTGGTTGGCAGACTTTCCCACTAGCTTTTTCCCACTGTTTCCAGTCGTCATGCTAGGCTAAGCTAATTGGCTTCATATTTACCATACAATCTTCTCATCTTACTCTCTGCAAGAAAGTGAGTTTTTTCCCAAATGTCTAACTATTCCTTTTAGTCTAGTCTGTGGAAATATGCTAATCTTTCTGGGCAAACAGAATACATCTGTGAACACCTTTGAAGATACAACTCACTGTTGGATAACAGGTAAAATAAAAGCGTATGTAGCGTATGAAGTGCTGAGGTCACAAATGAGGCTAGGAGTTTGGCTGCTTATCAAAACAGTAGTCCCAACACAGGAGGGAATGGAGGACTGGTTCAGTTGCAACTTGGAGTCCTTCATCAGGACTTGTTGGGCCATTTGGTCAGCATGTCCTTCAGCCATACTGTATAGCCAAGCAGGTTACTCTCCATTTCTGCACACCATGCCTTCTTCTTTTAATTGCCATAATGGAGTGATGTGCTGAGTGTCTGGTGTGTGTGCCATCTGTGTTCCTGCTGCGGCAACACGCCTCCGGTACAAAACATCAGAAAGGTAACTGACTGCAAGTAATAACTATTATTGAAGGCAAAAACATAATAAATAGAACAAAATTATAAATTAAAGAGTTATAAATACATATTTAATTTAAAAAGAGGTCTTTAAATCATAGACTCAGATCTTGCAAGGGTGATTTAGAGAGGATATACGATTGTATCCGTAAACAAGCCGAATGTATCTATTTTTAGTGGGTGAAGATCAGTAAACAGTTTAAATGTTTCATATGGAGAAGATGGTGCTATATGATGTTAATCAACACAAAAAATAATCAAATCAGAGCAGATGCAAAGTGGGTGGAATCTGATTTCTATATTAATTATAACCTGATATCATCAACCTCAGCACAGTGTCCTGACACCTCCAGAGCACAGCGAGCTGGGAGAAGACCCCATGAGGAGAGAGAAAATACAATTCCCAGCAACTCCCTCCTGCCGTTGTCCCTCTCCCACTGAGTTGAGGAGACGGCTTATTAGAGGGCGATGTGCCAGGACAGGCTGGTCTGCTCTTCAGAATGATCTCTGGTAGACGTGGGGGCAAGGACGTCTTCTTTGTGCAACATGCAGAGCATAAATCCTCCTATTAGGGGTGCAGCCAGTACAGGATTTAGGCTTTTTGTTGAACTGGGAACCGTTGAGGAGTAAAAAGTAGAAACTCTGCCAGTGTATAATCATAACATGTATTCATTACGACTTGTTTTAACATGGAGAACATGTCTGAAATAAAACTAACAGTGGGTAGATACACTGCATATAAACACACAGTTTCACTTTCATGATGCACTTAACAGCAAAACATAGGAGTCCCTGAACAACACAGACTCGCCGGCTATTTTAGTTGCAGCCTTACATTTTCCATCCTCCTGTGACTAGTTATATTGTTTTCTGTGAACTTCAGTAAAATATTCTAAACGGGATGCATTGTTCACCACTCATTCTCCAATATGTCTGGCTCAAAAAAGACAATTGTTGTGGCTCGCCTTTAATTGCTCCATCTGTACTGTATCCCGTCGGGATACGTTGCCGCCTCAGATACTTTCCCACATACAGGCCGAGCAGATAACTTTCACACAGACGCAGAGCAGAACTGCAACTGCAGCAGTGCACTTCATTAAAGCAAAGAGTACACTACAGAGGAACCCTGTGTTTCAGCTGGCTGTCGCTGCTTGCGTAATCAGACGTCCCGAGCAGATGAAGCATGGTGCGGTACGCTGGAGCCGACTGCTACATTTACTTAAAGGATGTTTCCATCACTGGTGTGTCATCTGGAATCTGTTCCTTGATACCTTTGCTCCATTCCAAACCAATTAGCACTTGATGGTCTGCGTGAAGGTGGTTTCCACTCCAGTGAAAGCTAATCTAAACAGTCAATACGTCACCAGGCAGCAGACCTTTGAGTTGAAGTGCCAGGAAATTCAACGTGAAACTCTTACACGAACAGCAGCACGTGTTGAATGTATTGTGTTATATGTTGTTTATTCTGTAAATGTTCTAAATAACATTATAATTGATCATTTAAAGAGCTATACAGAGTGTATATACACATACATACTCACTTATTTGACCATATATTAGTTATTGTGTAGAGGCATGAGGCAAGTCACATACAACTAATGTAAATCCACTTTATACACTAGAGAAAGGAGCAAAATGAATTATAAAAGGGATTAAGGGGGATTCAATGGAACATACCAACAGACTGCTTATCAGGTCATGGTTAATATAACTTTATTAGTTGTGTATAGAGCCAAAAATGTATTGCCTCGAAAACAATTCATTTAAAAACTCAATATGCACGTACCCCTCTGCAGTCAACCTGACGAACACGGCCAAAGCCTTGCACTGACCCCCCCCCCCCCAACACAAACACAAGTTATACGTTATATTAACGTACACCGCCCCTGTCCCCCCTGCGTTACATTAATGCACGCACCCCCTACTGGACACTTTATCTGAACACTTTATTTTGGTCACTGCACTGTTTCTTATTTATCTTATCTTATTCTTTTACCTTTATATTTTTACATGCTTGTTGTCTGTCAGATTATATGTTATATGTTAAAGAAATAGCACCATCAGACCACGGCAAATTCCTTGTAATGTATGTTACTTGGCAATAAACAGTTTCTGATTCTGATTCTGATTTCTGACCACGTTAAAGCATTGAATTTAAAGGATAGGTCCTTATGTTATAAGTCTGCCTTAAAACAACACTCACGTGCCCATATGTACACTGAAACAGGTTTTCATTCCTCCTGTCCATACTGGCTGGTTTCAAGGTTCCTTCCTAATGCACACAAGTGATGAGGGATAAAATCTGAGGCTAATATGAAGCTTCAGTAGTCTGAGTCAGTCCAATCAAGTGGATATCTTCCAACGTTTTCTAGTGAAGAATTCCCCCTTCTTGTTTCCCCGGACAAAGGGAAGGGATAATGGAGGGATAATAACACAAAGAGGGAATTCTGTACTAAAAAGACTGTAACTTTGGAAGATACACCCTTGATTTGTCTATCTCAGGTTGCTGAAGCCTCATATTAACTTCAGATGAATTTAAGAATATAGTTTTGCACAGAATGAGGACTGTAGATTTTGTCCTGCATCTCTTACACTGGAAACACGTCAGAAAGGGATCTCTAAAGGACCATGAACAGGAGGAATGATTACAGCAAAACCTGTTTCAGTGTTCAAATGGGCACCCGACTATTGTTTTAAGACAGACTTGACAATGTATACAGACAAAATAACTGATATGAACTGAGTAATGTTTATGTTTAGTCTTTAGTTATTGGTTGTATTTGTGTCTGTTTTGATGTGTGTGCAGGTACAAGACTGTATTGGTCAATAAACTAATGCAGAAACATCAGTATTGGTGTATATGTCGGTCAACAACAACAAGAAATTGCAGTACAGAGTTGTCATAGTTTGTCCACCAGAAAGCACAGACAAGATGAATTTTACACTGTAAAATCACGCTTAGTATGTATCTTGGTCACAATTTAAAAAAAAAAATGATGGCATCCGTATCAAGATTGTTTATGTTATGTGTTCCACTGAGCCACTATATCCTTATAGGATTTTCTAAACTCACAAATATCAATATCAGCATCGGCCTCATAAATCCAGTATCGGTCCTACTATAGCGCATGTCTCATTAAAGGTTGTGGAAGGTATTGGCAGAACATCTATAGCAGACCATTTACTGTATGTAAGATTTCTCTTCTCCCTGCTCCTTTTTAATCACCAAGTGTGTTATTATGTTGTTACAGATCGCAGCTTTTATTTTGTGATTGAAAAAAAAGAATGATTGACTGAATGAACATGTTGCAGAACAGAAAATGAGGTAGACTGTGCTCTAACTACCCTCAGAGGTGTCTTACTGTAGCATCTTTTTTTTAAACAGTGGATGAACACTGATTTAGTGCAGACATCGATGGCTGCTGTGGAAACGACTTGATTATCACCTCGTTTTGACAGGATGAATGTATTATCAGAGGCAATTAAGGTGTCACCAGTGTTTGCTCAGAGAGATGGATGACGCTTTGATGATCATGATGAAAAGCTATATATTGACCTGGAATGAACTGTCATCCCAGTTATCTGACAAATATTCACATGGCTGTTTGCTCCGCCTGTTGTACTGTTCAAAAGATTGTAGTATTTCCTTTTTTTTAAGGGAGAAATGTAAGTAAACAACATGTGAAAGGGGTGATTATTAGTATGGTTATGGTTATGGTCATAATTTGTGAAATATTGGGTTACATTACAAGAGTGCTAAAACAGCAATGAGACCTTGGTGAGGGCTCCAAGAGAAAAAAAAAGGCATTTTCAACTTGCATCCTGATTGGCTGCAGACATACACACCCATATGTTCTTTCAAGGGGGAAGCCATTTCCTTAAGGCTTTCCCCATGTAAGTACAGCATGTCTCCCATGACTTTATTTACAGTCAAAAACTCTTAAGCGTGTGCATTAGGGCAAGAGATTTATCACTCAAGCCTGTTTCATTTGAGAGGCGCTGTAACTCTTCCTCGCTGGTCTCTGTAATAAGAGTGCAGAAAAATGTACACTAATGTAGCAGTCAGAGGAGTTTCTATGAAATCAGCTCTAATCTGGACGTCTGGTGACGGCTGAAGTGCAGAGTAATGGCATTGGTAATTGGGAAAATAGGTCACCTGGGATATGAGGTGTTTGCAGGTGGAGTTAATGGAGGGATAGCTTTGGTTAAGGGCTAATATGAATCACCGATAATGTGTTCTAAATACGGACGGCCATGCTGTCACTTCAGTTCAAACAGCCCGGACTGATAGGTTTACACAACTGACAGATTGAGGTCATGGCTTTTAACTAATACTCCTTGTCTCCTAATGGAGGTTTGCTTCACATCTAAATCTCATGTCGGAAATGAGATGAATCCAGTCACCTGGTTGCTTGTAAAAGACAATATTTAGTGAGAGGGCCAAGCGTTTATCGCCGGCCCTGTGAGCATGTTGTGGTTAATTATTATTTCCACAGGAAATCCCTGCATCCAGCCACGACCCCCACCTAAAACACACTGACACAGAAACACACACACACACATACACAATATTGAATGCAGCTGCATCTCCCAGAGGGGAAAGGGTAATTTGTCCAGCTCAGAAATAAGGGTCTCTCCATTTCTCTCAGCAGGATGATGAAAAACATGAAACCATGCTGCTAATGAAAAGAACACTCAGGATGTGTATTATTATTCCATCAGTCTCACCTAGTGAGCCCTGGCCCGGGTCCACGCCAGAGGAAGGACCATGGCTTTTCCACCCTCTCCTTTCAGAGCGATCTCGTGGCTAGGCTGCCACTCGCAGATTTCCTCTTCATTCATTCCACAGGAATTTGGCTGCCATTTCCTGAGTAGAGGAGAAGGTTTGACTGGCTTCGTGCAGGGCCAAGCTGGTATTTATCTAACCACACACTGGGCTTGATTCATGTGAAACAAGCACGCCCTGTAAACAGTCTCATTACTGAACTCCAACACTTCATTACTCAACAGGCCAAAGTCACTGGCTGGAGAGGGAGCCTAAAATGGTGTAAAGCGCGGTTTGAGCACATTCGCCTCGATACATCCACGAGGGGACTGATGGATTTATCTCCAAGGTAATATGATCTTAACATGCGACTGATGTGGTTAACTCATGGCTCAATAATATCTCAGAGAACAGAGTTAAAAGTGGCCGCTGCATGACTCAGCCACCAATGCTGACAACAGAGATTTCACTGTACAGCATTTAGCTTAGCTTATTACTCACTGGCACCCACGTTGATGAAAGACTATGCTGACTGAAAAGTGAGGATTTCATTTTTACCACAGGGTCCAGGATGTCTAATGAGGGTGTTGTTCTTACCAGACCCAAAGCACTTACACCAGCACATTGTGACCTCAAACAAATCCACCCCTGCAGCAATGCTAACCTTATATCCTCATTTGCCTTCTGCTAGCGCCGTCAACATGACAATTTGCAATACAACAAATCAATGTAATGTAATCTAATACTTAATTTAATTTAATTGTGACGAAAAAACAGACATATTCATTGCCTCCTAACCGCATTACGTTTATCACAGCAGGAATCACAAATGATTTCCTAATATCCTCTGTCATTTAATCTCTTGCATTTGCACAACAGGAATCTGGGAGGGAATCATTGCCCCTCTAAATCTATTTGTCGCACCTTTCAAACTCACAGCTCTCCTCACTGTGGGTCACCTGTAATTTGTAATGTTAAATAAAGGGCAATTCATTTCCTGCAGGGCTGAGCAGTAGCCCAGACTAATACTGGATCAGCCACAGATTCAAATTCATTACACTCAAGGTGCCAGGCTGTTTCTGTTCATGCCCCGTGTGCAGCCATGAATATTGCAGCTGTCTGAGAAGGTGTCACAGTCGTCACAAGAGTTACAGCAAAACTCTTTATATGAAGACGCAGGACACAGTCAATAAAGAGCAGGGGGATGAATGTGAGCAAGATAACATCGCTGTCAACAGACTCTGGCTTCAGTGTTATTATTTACAATGGATTATATTTATTACTGTGATATTTTTCTGGCTCTGAAACACATACGCACTTTTAAAAACACAAGAAAGACAGTGTAATGAGTTGCTAAGACAAGCTAAGTGTCAGGAAGACTCCAGTGTCTTTACTGCTGGGTTGTTTTGTGTTTCAGTATAATAAGACAGATTTTTGCAGTAAATTTGCTGAAATACAGTACAAGTAGAATTTTGAGGAACTTTACTTGACTATTTCCATAGCTACTTTGCAGACAAACAAAACATGATCAATTTAAAAAATATGATGCATTGTTACAAGTTAGAATACTCAACAATATATAAAGTAGCTAAAAGTATAGCTCCACCTGCACCTGCATTTGAAAAAGAATCAAATAATACTGTGTGTGATAATAGAACAATGACAGGGACCATCCTGCTTCATAATGACTACTTTTACTTTTGTTATTCAAGTACATTTAGCTGATAATAAGACTTTGGATGCAGGACTTTCACTTTTAAATGAGTATTTTTATGTTTTATTATTGCTTCTTTCACGAAGGTAAAGAATCTGAAGTATTTTTGACACCAGCAGTACCAAATGAAGAAACACCCACTTTATTTACTTTATTGAGCCAGAATTTCTTTTCTTTGACACATTTGTACCAGTGGTGATTTGAGAAATTCAATAAATAAATCATTCAGTTTTAACAAAATCTCCTACTATCGGTTTCATGCTAAATGACAGACATTGATTCTAATGTATGAAATGCTCTTTAAATGTACCCTCCCTCCTTACCAAGTATTCTCTTTACTATTAATGTGAAATATATACAGTAAATAAAAAAGACCAGCTGTGTCTTCACATATAGTGCAGCAGCAGTGTATCTGAGATGAGCTTCGGAGCGTCTTTGAGGAATGAGTGTCCAGTAGGATTTGGCCATAGTGCAAGCCCTGCTGCAGAACAGGGACTGTGTTGCTGTCTGGCTGTATTCACCTGAGCCAAACAAATGGTTGTGTCAAGCTATCTCTGTTCATATACCCCTCTAGTCCAGAAAGCTCCATTTTTCAGCTGGAAGCGGCTGGCAAACGACTATGGAGGGAGGTGCGTGACCCTGATGACTTCAGTGGCACTGCAACCAACTGTGAGACAGAAATTGATTTTGAAAATACAGACCATGTGCCTGGAAAGTGTGGGGTGTTTCCCAGGAGCTCTCTGATCCGATAAAATGTAGTTATCCCAAATAGCAAAACATCTTGGATACAAAATATATACTCCAATGAATATCCTTAGATTTTGATCTCACAGCAATTTATGATGTTTGCATAAACTCTGGATTTGACAGGAACATTATAACTGGGCTCACATTACAACATATAATGAATATTTGCCTTTTCCACTGAACGAAAACAGCCAGCTCAAAGTGCTTCTGATGTGAAACTTCTTAAACTCAGACAGACATTGACCCTTCACTTCAGCGGGAGTGGAGGTTGGAGTTTATAAATGCTTGAGGCTGTGCAGTAACACTTCCCCGTGCCAAGGCAAACTACAGTGTTGCCTGTGTTAATGTAGCATAGAAATGATTATGACAGGCTTCATCAGTCCTTCTGATCTCAGAGAAAGGCTGCATTTAGTGTGGAGTGTACAGCGGTTCCCAAAAAAATGTTCTTGTGTCTCCAGCTTTCTATTTGCAGCCGGGATCACAGAGGCGTTTTCTGCCCGGTGTTTACAATTCAGACAGACAAGCAGGAGGATTGAGAGGAAAACAAATGGCCGTGTGGCTATCTGATGAACTGGGAATAAACATGGGGATGCTTGTGGGAAAGACTGGACTTCATATGTGAAGACATCAATGTGTCACTATTATGCTCATGATTGATTTTTTTGAGAAACAAATATGACAACTGACCCAGAATCAGAAGAAGAAAACATTATGTTGAGCATTTTACATATATTTTCTGTTTCTCTTTCTTGCTTTCTTTATCCCCAAATGAGACCTGACTAATAATGTTTAGGCAGTACCATCTTAATATAGCTGCAGGATAGAAACACACTTGCAAAGATCAAAGTGGAGAGTTTCAGTGGTCACATTCCTTCCTCTGGTTGTCTTGCGTGGTTTCCAGATCCCTCTGTACCCCAGCCAGCAGGGGGAGCAGTTTCTGCAGGACTTCAGCTTCATTGTCATGTCCAGCCTCCCGTCTGGGCCTTGCTGCTTGGCTTCCTTGACAGCCTTAAATCACATAAATAGACTGAGAGAGAAGCATGTGCATTCCACAAAAGTCGTACTCCTGCTGTGGTCATGTTGAATGTTTCATGGCACGCACAAGAAAAGGGAAATCATTTAAGATAGAAAGTTAAGTGAACAGCTTTTACACAGTTTAATAGACACAGTTTGTGGCAGTATCATTTAGAAAGTAGATTGTGATTCTGAGATAGAAGATATTCATTATGTGAGCACATTTACTATTATGTTTGTTTCAAAAATACACAGTAAAATGACATTTTTATTAGCATTATGTGAATTCAAATGTACTCGAATACATACATATTAGCACAGTAAAAATACATATGGTGGATATATGACACTGCAGCAGTCAATGCTTTCAAAGATACAGAGAAGGCAGCTCAGTCTGGCCACAAGGTGGTGCTATAAGAGGAGAATTGGATGTGGTAACATGCAAACTGAAAGGCTGGAATTGTATTTATGTATTTATTGTGCTCTCGTTACAGTGCAATGCATGCAACCTGATATGTGTCTGATTGGACCCATATGATGCCTCCGTCAAACTTTACAACCAGGTTATTTATTTGCTTTTTAGTACAACCTTCCTGCTGCCTTCAAGAGTCTTCATGGTAAGAACAAAGGCAGACGAGCAGCCTGGTCAGGATTCATGTTTGTCTGATGAACAACAACAACATTTACTGCCTCTAAAAAGGACAGGATACACCGAGCACAGGGAGAAAACAGTGAAACTGGGCTGGAATGGTGTTGGTGAACAATGCAGGAGGGCGGCTGCCAGGTTTTATGGTCTGGGATCCTGCTCCCAACCCCCACCACCAGGTCCCTCTTCCTTCCTGCGATGTACTGTAGTTTACACTTGAGCCACTATGAACCACGTTTGCTGAAAGAAGGGAGGCAGAACAATGAAACAATGAGACCGTGTACTGTAGGGAGAGGTGCCAGAGTAAAGCAGTTGGTAACACGTGACGTGTGATTTGTAACACCTTCATGGTGTTTTTCAATATTAATCTCTCTCACACTCTGCATTAATTCAAACCTTACATCCCCCTGTGAGGTATTGATGTGATATTTATGTCATTTCTTAGATACATACACTTCATAAAATCAATTAAAACCTTATTTTAATTTCTCAAATTTGAAGTTGCAGTTTAAAGAGTGACTCCATTTTACAGTAACATAGTTTAAAAAAAGAAGTATTCTATTTTTCTGCAGTGGACTTAACTAAACCAGTTTGAGAATGAAATACAAGTCTTATATCACATGCATCAGTTTTTCTGCCACATGTTCTGCCCCCAAAGATTCACTAAACAAAACAAATGAGTAATACAGACTTGATTTATTTAGATACAACATTTCCCACAGGGATTTCTAGTTTTGAAACTAGTTATGAAAACATACATGAAAACAATGGGAAGTGTTTTTAAAAAAGTTCTTCGCTGCTTAAAAGAAACTGTCAACACAAGAAAAGAAAAATAATGAAATTGCAGCATAAAGGTTTATAAAAAAAACACATATTTGATGTGAATGTTCCTTTTAAAGCTACAGAAAACTGCCTGAGAAAACATGATAGCTGGATTTGGCCCTGTAAGTTAATGATGACAGCAGCAGCTCTAGTGGTCACAGACTGAGAAAATCAAGGTTGACCATGGCTTTACATCCCACTTACAACTCTCTCTCTCTCTCTCTCTCTCTCTCTCTCTCTCTCTCTCTCTCTCTCTCTCTCACACACACACACACACACACACACAAACAGTGACAGGCTATGGAGGAACCTGTTTGTGACAGTGCCTTAACAGCTGGAACTGTGGTCATCCATCAGCATTGGGTTTGATATTAGGGCCGGCTCCCTGGTGGGTCATTGACACAGATGACAAACCTGTCTGAGGGAGTTATAGAGCTGCCAATCCCTCCACTATGTGCCACTTACTCAACTGACATTCGTCCAATCACAGGCCACGGGCTAAATTGAACAACCCTCTTCCACTAAAGTCTAAATACTGTCACTGTTATGGGTATTTTTTCTAATAAAGCTATAATTCAAAAATGACACTGCTGCTTTTGGTTTTAAAAGCTTTTCTAACCCAAAAACCTGCAGATAAAAGCTTAAATATTACTTTTAGGATTAGGATTGCATGGGATGTGCAACTGTGACTGGTGCACATTAACACTCCACAGCGCTGGTGAGAATACTGTGTGTGCGCCCCACAACAGAAAACAATACTCAGCCACACAGTCATTTACAGCTCCAACTATATGACTGCAATAAAAAGCACTGCAAATGAGCCATTCTGGGAGCCCCAAGCCAGATGTTGAGTGAGTGGTGTGTGTAATAAGGCTTAATGAAGGGTTGGAGTTACCAAAGTGTCCAGGGAATGAGAGGGAATAAACACAACATAAACAAGTCCTAAAATTTAAACTTGCCAATCTGAAACATGTTGCTTGCAACTGTTCCAGAGTAGACAGATTGAGGCTTTTGTACCCCATGAACTTTGGGATCAGTTTATATCGTTATTAACAATCAATTACATGTTATTTTCTGGAGTATCCTGGTGGGTATTGTTCCTAGTCTTAGTGTGAGCTCTGTGTTGGGTCTGCTGAGGACCACCATGTTTTCAAGGTGACATTATCCACAATGAAAGGAGGCTTCCTGCGCTGGGAGCCCCTCTGGTTTACAACTTCCTTCTTGTGGCGACAATCTCACCAAAATATGTGTCAGGTTGTTGAACAAGAGTGATGATGTCCTCTACAAGTGGAAAAGCTGCACTCCCAAGACAAAGCACTTTTTTTATAATACCAGATGAAACCAAATCATGTCCTGTGATTCTGCTCTCAGCTCCTTCTAGATTAAAACCACACAGTGCTCTCCATGAGCATGTTTTCACCTCACATGCTGTAGCTGTAGTAAACCAGCCATTAATTGTTATACTTGGCTCTCAGAGGACGCTGGACAATGCTGCAAATGTTTTCATGCAACAGCTCACAAGCCAGAGGGGAGGTCACTGCCTCCTTCACACTGAGATAACATTTCCTTATCAGCTCTCTGTTGAAATGAAGTGTTTGATGTTTGTGTGCTGTAGAAAGGTGGTGGCAGTAAATCAAGTGTGCAGTGAAAGTTGCAGTAACTTATTCTTTATTAACCTCTCATTTGAACACACTAATGATGGCGCTCTGACAACAGGAAGCGGCGCACAGGCCAGAGCGTCGGATTCCTGTTGCGTTGCAGTATTTCTGTGCGTCTTCAAAGACCAAACGAGAGAGGAAACAGCTGCATCGACTCTAGCAGGGAGCAATACAACAAAATCTAACTTCACCAATGCCTTCGACTCGCATTTTCCTCCTCTCACGTTGAACCGAGCCCGATGTGGTCCAGCTCTGTGCAGGCTGAGCAACTCACAACTTGGTAGTGAAAGGACACAGTTGTTCCTGAGAGCTCATAACAAGACAAGACAAATTAAGGAAAGGTTAAGAGACACTGGTTGAGGCACAGAGGTCCACTCACTTAAAGTGATGCATTGCAAAATTGCTTTCCTATCGGGTGGAACATTTATTTTGTGTGATGGGTGTAGGCTGACTGTGTCAGCAAACAGGATTGGGCTTTGTGTGTAGGTGTTACCTGTGTTTCAAGATTATTTTTCTTGCTGGAAGTTTTAATGGTTGTTCATTGCAAACTTGTGAAGTGGCTCGAGCATTATCATGAGCCCATAAATGACATAAAGGACACACATACCTTGTTTCATCAGAGACCTGGGACCATAAGCTATAATGCTTTCATCTTATTCAATAAACCCTTGAATGGGTTTTTTAAGGTGTGCAGGTAGCAGCTAACAGCAGTGATGTGTTCTCTTGTTTAACCTCATTTTGTGCTTTCTTTTATAGCAACTGAAAATGTTTTTGCCAAGTGATCAGTCAGATATTTCAGAAGCAGAATGGGAGTATTACTGTGACAATACTAGCTCAGAGGTCATGAGCTTGACTGCTGCACACAGTGAACATACAGTAACCACGTTGCAATGACCACAAAACAATACCTGTTATTTGTGAATACTCAGCTGGTATATTTGTGTTTGATAAGTGCTAGTCTTTAAGCAGTTACAGTAGCGTATGTGTAAGTCGTACAATATGTTTACAAGCATAGAATATAATAGGCCACATTGACAGTCATGACATTTTTTTGTCGTCTATAAAAGACAATTAAATAAATGGAAAAAACTTGTTTTGGGGGGGTTATTAAAGTTAATACTGTTAAGTTTAATCTATATTAAATAAGTAATAGCTCTGTAGGAAGGTTTGGCAAAACACCCATGCATTTAAGTTTTAATGTAATATGATATTACATTGGTAATTAAGCATAAATATTATGGATTGAGTTTATTTGGAAATAGTTATGTCTAGTGCTGCAAAAACAAATGAATGTGTATGTATTTTCCCCATACTTCACTTGTTGTAAAGACTGATACACATATTTATTTATTTATTCTATTTGTAAGCGGCCATGTACAATATTAACATGAATGTTAATACTTGATTAAATTAGCTTAACGCATATTTTCATCTGCAGTCATTTGGAAGGTCACAATCAAATCATATGCAAAGTGACAGAACGACCCTTAACATTATACAAAGTTACACACAGTAGTACATCACACACACACACCCTGTCTGCAACAAGTGTATGTTAGACAAATTAAAAGGTAGGATATTTGTATACAATGAAAAACCAATAAAATGCAGAGTCAGTGGATAGGTTTTAGCAGACTTTTCAATTTGGCTTTAAAGCTACTGACAGAAAATCATTAGCTTACTTTACTTTGGACCCATGTTCCACTGTAACTCCCACAGCATTACAAAATGCTGCAGACTGACCTGCTTCTGTCTCAGTGATCCCATGCAAATGTGGCTGATCAGCGGCTGGGTGTGAAGTGACCAATGCTGTGCCAGAGAGATAAGCCAGAGCTGGAAGTCAGGCCTGTCCAGTTGGCCAGGTCACAACTTCTTAGTCAGACACACAGCAAATGGCACACTGTCTGTCTCACGTTACCACTGTCAGTCAGGGGGCCGAGGAGCTTTTCACCAACACCAACGCCAATTTCTGTGGGGCTCCACACACACACACACACACACACACACACACACACATACACACACAGAAACAGCATGCAGGAAGTACCTCATCACCACACTGTTTCTATTTCCCAGCGTTGCAGCCAAGAGCTGGAACGACCACAACGTTTTCCCTCCTGAATTAACTCATTGTTGATAATGAATAAAATATCTCTCTCCCTGTCCATATCTCTTAACCATACACACACACACACACACACACACACACACACACACAGAGAAGCAAATTGATTGTTGTATAAAACCATTACCACTACCATATAGGGGTTGTTTGTCTGATTTTGTTGAATCCTGTCTGCTATGAAGTTTCTTCTTCACTTACACATGTATATTCAAGTTATATAACAAACCATAAAACTGATAAATCAAACAGTTGTACAGCCAGTTTCTGTAAGCTGCCTCTTTCCCCAACATAAACCACAATATGTCACCAATACGTAGGTTCAGAGCTGAAAGGCCCGCCAAGGTTTTTAGTAGCCTTGTAAATATCAAAGCCTGCTTGTAAAGTTTCATAAAGTGCTGAAATCTCTAACAGGTAATTTCTTTTACTGTCAGTCTGCAAAAAATTACAAAGCTGTTGATGTGAAATCCTGTGCAGATTGACAAGTCATCTTATTACACGTTCAAAGAGTTTAACTGTGAGGCTGTGGTTCTTGCACTGGCTGCCTGGTGGTGTGTTGGCGGAGGTGGGGGCTCATGTCAGTGTGGACTCTGACACAGTGAGTTACCACTAGAGGGCAAAGCAGCTCCAAAAATCTCTCAAGACTCATGCCTCCCTCAGTTGTTTGTGACTGCTGAGATGTTGGAGATGAAAAAAGACTATGTTTGGCAGATCATCCATTCACTTGGGTGTAAATTACTAATTACAACATGTAACATATAACACATAAATCCTCAATAAAATGAATGTCTGTTACAGGGACAAGCCAATGCATTTCCCTCAATGAGACCATTACATCAAAGTAGCCTGATGGTTCATTTTTTGGAGGAATAATCCCTTTTCTTTATTATATATGGCTGCCTGTTTGTAATACATCCTGCTGTTGCATAGGTCACAGGTCAGTGCACTCTCTTGCTTTTTAGTTCTTTATCTTTGTTGCAGTCGCAGCACAGATGAAGTTGAATGAAAACAGGATTGTGGACCTATAAATAAGACAACATATATCCTTCATAGACACAGAAGGCGCTGAGATGTATTGTATTAAGTGCTTCCTGTCATGGAGGGATGTGGCATGGCTGGATATGAAGCTGGATGCACTGGTCTGCAGCTGCTCCCCTTGGCTGTGCTGTGCTCCACAGAGAGCCCAGCTCTGCTCCTGTGAGTCTGGGCCTCAGGCCCCACAGCCACCTGGGCCACAGGGAGAAGGAATGCGCTGACTTAATGATGTACCGTAAATCAGTCGAGCCACACAGCGATCCCGGCACTGCCATTGGACGGTACCCTGCCTCTGAAAGCCCGGCCCACTCTGAACTCGAGCCCCCTACAAAAGGCATGTGGAAACATAGTATGTGGATCCACTCACAATCAGTTTGCATGGGGACATGTTCTGCACTGCTACGCTCGCGGTTGTTCCACTTCTCCAGTCACCTCTGCAGAGGTCGAGGAGGTCTCAGCGAGGCAAGACAGAGAGCAGCAGGGTTGAAACTGAGTGCAAGGAGCTCTACCCCCTAAAGGCTGATGGGAAACTAGTTGGGGGCACGGAGGGGCTGAGCACTGAGGCAGACTGCCATAAGTGATTGCAGCTGCTGCCGAGGCCTTGAAGTTGGCTACAATAACATCCAGCCAAGTCAGGCAGATGACAAGGTGTGAGGGAGCCTGTTTGTTTTAATCCTGCTGTAGGTGCCAATTCAAACTGCGACACTGCAGGTAAATACAACAGAGGTGCAGTCCAGTGTATTCTGATAGAGTTAGTGATCCAAGATTATAGTGTTTTTTATCATATTCATTCATAGTCTCTGGACGAGTTCATGTTCTCATAAAAGGTTTCATTCAAAATTAGGAGCCTTTACTGTTATTCTGGAGGAATCTGGGGCAAAATTTATATTTTATTTGCAACAACCGTAAATATACACAAATCATTGGTGCTATATCATTTCAGCTGTTGCACATGCATAACATTTTATATTCAATATCGTGTGTCACGCTTTTCTTTTGTATTATTCTATATTTTTATGTGTACAAAATTATGAATTTGTCACTCTGACGGCACAAACTTTATAGATGATGCATCTCATGAGGAGTTATTTCAATTCGCTGTGCAGAGCTCCTGTTTCTTCTTCTCAGGCAGCCTATTCTCCATCAGGTCCAACTGAATGGAGGCATTCACAGCGCAGTATTGCTGCTGCAGCAGAGAGGTTGGTGGTGAAAGATGCTTCATTTTTCTCCCCAGGACTAACTTCTCCATGCAGTGTGGGACAGGACTAATGACAGTCATGTTAATGATGTTGACACTCCCACCAGCGCCAGCCAGCGTACAGTAATGAGGGGAAGTAAATAGCAGGTAGCTGACAACACGACTGCTTCCGCTGCCACACAACTAATGATCCCTTTCACACCCTCTGAACATACTTTGTAAAGATGACAGCACACAGTTTAGGAGGGTAAATCCTGCCTTTCTTACACCTTCACTCTACCTGTCAGTGGAGAATACCTCTGTTAAAACATGATACACCATCACATCTACATCTGTATTGTCCTCCTACAGTAGCGATCCCAAAGGGGAAAAGAGGATCTTACAAACTGATCTGCAGCTATGTGGAGGCCTGATCTTTCATTGGGGATTAGCCCTGCTTATCCTGCAAAGCCCAGTGAGTAGAGCATGGCATTAACACTGCAGGGTGACAGATTGTATTACTGCTGTACCACCCCTGGTTAAAGACGCACCTCTATGATCTCATAAGGGACCCCGGAATCATGAGGAGCTTTGTATAAAATGTAGTGTTGAACGTTGCCAAAACTTCAAACCAGCTGACAATTTGTATGCATATTATGTTAAAGCATGCAACATCTGCTGCCCAGTGTGTCACTGAACTTGATAGCATCACACATCTGTGTCTGGATCACCCCTCCAGATCATGTACAGTAAGATATCAGTCTGCTGAGTGGAAAAATTTAACAAAGCACAAGTAAGCTGATACTGTGGAGGAAAAAAAAGAGAGAGGAAAGAAAAATGAGTGGTGTAAGTCTTTTTGGTTTACCTGCTGCGTTCCTCTCATATGTGAGGGTATGTGTCTGTGTGACCCCACTCTGAACTCCAAAGTGAAAAATTCATTCACCTCAGGAGCGTCTGTACAGCATGTGAAGATTGATGCGTGTGGCAGAACACATGAGTAATGATGTCAACAGTCATCTCGGCAGTGGCAGCCATTATTATCATCTCTAGCATGAAATGACACGGGGCCTAATCTGATCCCTAAACAACCTATCACAGCAAACCCAGAGCACTCTGCCGTGCTCTGGGCTCGCAGAAAATAATTTACATACTGGAATCAGTGGGACTGTGAGATCCTCACTATTAATGGCTTCCTCGAACGAAAATGATCTCCATGTTACAGCCGCATATCTCATGTACAGGACATGGTAGATGTTCTGCCTAGCAGCATGTGATATCTCATGTGATGAGCATCAACCCCATTTGCCAGTGGTCGTGCCTGAAGCCACACAGAATAGGAAAAAGCATGAATCTGCCCCAGCAGCTGAGGCCCTTTAACACTCACAATAAGCAGACATCATGGATCACTGTGTAAAAACACAGTGGGCCTCATTCTTTCAAATGTAAGTAGATCAATTCAGATTTTTTATTCATTTGACGCCATGTAATTTAAATAATTTAATCTGATTATTTCTTTCAATTAATATTAGCTATTGTAATACATGCTTAATATGTGTTTCTTACAGGTTGACCCAGTGAAATATTTTCTGAACCTCATGCTCACATCGTGACCAGGTTTGTTTTTTTTGGTTTGTGTGTTTTTGTCTGACTGAGACAGACAGACTTACTGTGGTGGGGGGGTGGGGGGGGGGGGTTCCATCAACACGGTGTCTATGGAGGCACAAGGACTCTCTGACCCTCCTGTGAACTTTCAGGGGGGTTGCAGAGGCCACCGGAGAGGCCAGAGGTCAGCATTCATGCTCATCACAAACAATGCACTGCTTTGCCCATAGCACAGAGAGAAGACAGGCTGTTCATATGAGCCAGAATGTAATTACACAAAACGTGCTTTCATGACATTTCTTTTTTAGTCTCACATTTCCCCAAAAAGAAACTAATTTACAGTTTATTTAGTCTTCTTCCTACAGATGTTGGAATAGGTATTTTATAGTGTATGTAGTACACATAAATATAAATACCTCAATAACTATATTTATTTTATGCATACAACATACACTATAGATAATTGTCCCAACTTCACTGTTTGACTCACAATACTACCTCAATAAGGCCTGCAGAAGTTGCACCACTAGACTCACAATCTCTGCACATACTGTATGTATCTGCATAATGCACAATTTATATATATTAGATAATATTAGATTCAACTTTATTGTCATTGCACACAGTAAGTATCATATATATAACAAATATACAGAATGAACAATAAACAGGGGGCAGTTTTAGTAGTAATGCATGTAACTGTGGTATGTACAAAATAAACAAAGCAATCTACAAAATGTACAGTAGCAACAAATGCATGCAGGTATGTAATGTATATAATAGCTTTTGAATGTTATTTCCTCAATTTCTGAGTAAATCATTTAAAAAAAAATTCTATATCGTTTCTCTGCTTCTTTAGACTGTAATGTGTGAATTTATCCTCTGGGGATCAATAACCTTAAACCTTAAACCTTTAACCTTAAAAATGTCTGGATGGACTGGAGCATCAGATGTGTTTAATGTTTATTGAAGTGCTTGAAAACACCTTTACATTATTCATTTAAATCAGCTGTTCACTTTTTTTTGTCTTGAATATATGTTCTTCTATATGACATTTGTATGAAACAGACCTTATATCTTGTTTGTGTGTGTATGAAAAAGTATTTTACTATTGTTAATTCTTCAAAGAAGAAAGAAATCTAACATATCAGCAGAGGTGTTCTCCATCTTTTACACATTAGAGCATACCTTGCAATCCCTGTGCAAAGACCGATAAATCACTGCATGGTCATGTAAATGTTAAAGAGTGATCCAAACATAGCATGTGCTGGTGGGTGGTAAATTGTTATGTCAGCACAGAGCTTTGCTTAGAAAGGAGTGCAGAAATGTCCATTTTGCCCTTGTGGCAACATGTGCACCTGCTCTGCAGTCGCCAGCTCTGAAATGTGAGGGATCTGCAGCCTCAGACGAACAGGGAGAGGAACATCAGGCTCATCGTCATGTCTGCTGCCTTGCTGAGGAGTGGGCTGACAATGAAGAGACAGACGGACGCCAAAGGGATGTGTCTGTTGCGGAACGATAGGAGTGACTAGCTCAGCTTTGCATGGCCCAGTCATATGTCCCCCCTGTGTCCCCCCGAGGCCCTGCGAAATGCTGAGCAGCAGGAAACCAGCACACCAGAACAGACAGGCCCAGCGGTGCACCCACTCCACAACAACACAACAACACATCCCACCATCGCAGCCGCTCCTGACATAAGCACATATGAACATCTGCACATACAAGCACATAGGAACACTTCTCGGCTGTTTGCTGCAGTAAAAAAAACATAATTCAAATAGTTTAGCTGTGAATTAACTCAACTGCATTTCTCAAAAAAGAAATTGAAAAGAGGCTTCCAGTTATTTGCTGGCGTTTTCATCCAATTGCGGTAATCAGCATTTAAACACATTTCCCATAATATGTATTAAAAGCAGCTCAGGCTTGCATTCCTCCCTTGAACCACAAGGGGGTAAAGCTCCCCACACTAGATGGCTGCTGATGTATGCAGCAGGTCTAAATGCAACTAACCCTGATCCCCCGGACCAGACCTCCCTCTGCTTTGTTATCCACCGGTCTAAATGAACCAGTCCACCTCCGCTAGATTATCATGATGTAACGCTCTCCTAATTGGATTCTCCGCAGAGTAAGGACTTGTTATTGTAATGCGTTATCTATCCTCTAGATTTCTTCTGCAGCATCTGGGAGATGTTGTCATTCCAATGATAAACACCATTTTCACTTGAGCCTTTATTACTAGACACCGTGTGCGAGAAATGGAGATAAATGAGCGCGTATCCCCGAGCTCTGATATGCTACTATAAGCTTTCACCTCCTGTACACCCCGACACTCTGCCAGCGGCCTCGCCTCCACATGGGAGATGCACCAGCTAACAAATGACCAGCAGGATTACACACTTTGAGCAGGAGGGAAAATTGTTTTGTAACCACACATTGAGGAAACACTCTTCAAGAAAAATACATTTGCTGTTTGACTGTTTGGCCTTCCTTATCCTTATCTAAACCGTGGATAGATTGCTGAGTGAAACTACTCACTGTCCATGAGCAGCATGTTTCTTTACTCATATATTATAATATGGTTGTGCGCTCACACTGGTTTGGCTCCATGACATATGTAGGAAAGAGGATATTCATCTTGAAGTCCAGTAATATGATGAACTAATGCTCCCTCGGCTTTTTAGGAGCTACATTTTTGAGCGGACATTGATGCAGTGCAGGAGATATGAGGAAACAGTGAAACATAAAGGGACCCTGTGTGACCTTCAGTGTGAGTGATTGTATTTGAATAAGCTTCACATCTGTTTTTGTAGGCTGGAATGTCAGAATAACATTCGCTAATGTCCTGGTGTGACTCCTGACCCAGTGCCCTCCTGACTCAAAACTCTCATGCAGACGTTTGACAGCAGCATACTATAGGAAACCACCTTACTGCATGCAAAAATGACTGTCCACTGCCACAATGAAAATAATCTTTTCACATCGCAAGTCATATCGGAATCTAATAAGAGCAGCAATTTTTGGCCCACCTTAACCCGGTGGTGAACTCTATAGTTAATACGCAGCGGTTATTATTTTACCATCAATCAGCAGCGAGGCAGGCAGGGTGCTCTCTCACCTCACAGCACTGCCTTGCAATCTAATTGTGCCCGAGCTTCATCTGTTTCCAGAACAATCAATTCCTCCTCTAGCTTGATGCAGGCAGCCGTGCCCTGGACCGCTACACAGCCTTTAATATGAGCTCCATCGTCCAGGCCTCCTAACCAGAGAGCCAGGAGGCAGCTTTGTTGGCCTGACGGGGGCCCTGTCTCCAAACCTGTGTTCCATCATGGTTTTTTTTGTGGTATCTCTCCTGACAGGTCGAGTATCTCCGTGTAGCTTTGAAAATCAAGATGTGGCGAGAAATGTGATGAGACCCTTGAGGAAGTGGCCGAACTTTTGAACCCGGCGTGTGGGGACAGTCGGGGCTACACAGACAATATTAAGTGGCCTACTGCCTCAGAGCTGTCACTAATGGGGTAAACATTGACATACGAGCACAGTCTCAAACAGCCATTCATCTGAGCAACTTCGCTAACCTTGAGAGGAAGCAACAACCTCCTGTATGTGACAATCCAAAACAAATAGAGAATATAGAGTATTTTCATAAACACATCTCCAAGAGGAATCACGCTTGACTAAGATGCATGGACCCTGAAACCACATACTGTGTTCCTCTTACCAAGCTGCTCTGTAAAAGTTATAAGTGTATTATGATATTGTATTTATTACATTACAATAAGTGCACACCTGTCTAATAAGGAACTCATTTGTATTTCAATAACAAACTTTTCCCTCCTGTTTTTTTATGGATGTGCTTGTCAAGAGAAAGGTTTATATTCATTTATTTTGCTAATTCATGCGAGAATCTCACTATAATGACACGAGATGTAATGAAGTAACCCTGTGATGTGTATCAGAACCCTAAAATGTCCCCTTTGGGTTTTCAGCTCACACAGTGTGGCAAACTTATTTGTTATACGTGTGTCATTGCTAAAGATGAAGACATATGGCTCTTTTAAAGCTGCTAACAATACCAATCAATAATCATGAATGTCTCAGTATTGTCATATTTCATAAATCAGCTCCATTGTTTCGGGATGACAGTGATCATTCTCTACAGAACCGCAGAATGAATGCATGCAAATAATCCTCATCTTGATCACAACCATGTGAATTTACCACGCTGACATCTATTATTTTATGAGGTCTAACAGTCCTGTGGATCTGTATCTAAGATTTAAGGACCTGCAGACTTTACATGCTAAAATAATCCTTTACTACATGTGACAGCAACAGCAAAGAGGCTCACACTGAGATTCAGGCACATTTCAGATTTACTTGCATGTTAGAAACATTTTCGACCTGTTCTGCTCATCTATTTAGTCCCTTATGGTTAATCTAACACCAATCCAACATCCCATAAGTGTTTTTTTTTTATTCAGGCTACTTAGACCAACTTGTCTGCATGTCGAGGAGTTACTATTTAGCAGTAGATTTATGTTTAAGAGCACAGCAGGATAACCTGCTTGGCAAACTGTGCTGGTTCCCAGCCAAAGCTATCTGTAACACACACTTTGAATCAGAGGGGCAGGCTGAGCGGGAAAACAAGCCACTGATGTTGTCACAAAGCATGTATCTTTTTTAGTCTAAATGAAGGAAATGCTCACATGGACATAAACTGGCCCCCTGCGCTGCATGAAAGGCAGGGCTTCCTCTCAAATACAGTAGGTGATGATGGACAAAAAGTTTAAATGAATAGGCCTGTCACAAACACGCAACACCTCACGGACACATTCATACACCAAAAATAACAGAGAGGCTCTTCCTCGTGCTGCCACACAAAGCACAATTGAGAGCGATGTGTGCTGCAGTCAGGCAAAGGTTGAAGTACGTGGGAAAAAGCACAGGCACATAACCGCCGAGAGGCATTCAGCAGGAGGAACTATCAGTCACTGGACATTTCGCAGGGCTGTGACAGATCAGCTAAAAATGACAATCTAATAGCAGGGATGACATTTTGTTGAAAAACGTGATGACAGAATGATCCCATGTCTCTGTAACTGTAGCTGCTGCCTGGCCAGGAGTCGGCCATTATTCTCTTCTTAGCCACTGTCTGTCTTGGTGGTCACTGTAAGCGCTGCTTGTAATGGGCTACGATGAGTTTGTATGACTTATGATAGGATCTCCCATGTCAGCCCATGTCATGCAAATATTTATGTCAAGTAGGAGCACTTGAGTATGCGAGCACATGCTCTGATAGATGTGAATTCCCTGTTGACGCTGGAATGATAGAACGTTTCTGAGGCAGCGGCCTACTTCCTCTCCCGCTCCCCAGGCCTGGCCACCAGCACTGTGCCAGGGCACTGCCCCCTCTTCCTCTGAGAGATCCTGTGATTGAGAGCGCTGAACATGGTGTTTACTTTGGCCGCACCTCAGAGAGAAGCAAATGGAGGGAGAGAGAGAGAGAGAGAGAGAGAGAGAGAGAGAGAGAGAGCTGAGGGCAGAAAAAGACAGATAAAAGACAAGGGAAGAGAGGAGCAGGCAGACAGCAACAATCTCAGTTGTCTCTGTGCTTATTTATGTGCCCAAAAACATTTACAGACATGATGTGATATAATGGCATCAAACACAGTGTTGGTTTGTGGGATTGTATGAGTCAGCTCTATTTGCTCACTGTTGTAAGCAGCATTTAAAGGGAGTAATTTGAAGTGTGAGAGCTGATAAATACTAGTTGTGTCCCCCCATTGTGAGGGAGCGGTCTAAGTGGTGAACTCTCTCTTTCATCCCCTTCCATTGCCTGTGGCTTTCTCAAGCGTCAACATTCTTCCACTTATCTTTATAGCCATTAGCGCTGTCAGCCTCCCTGCATCTCTGCTCAGGCTCACTGTGAAGCCCTCGACCGAAATTCCATGAATATCCGTTGACAAGCGGTATGCCTTAAAACGTAAGTTGCAAAACAAATTGAGTTATTTGTGTTTCTCGAGGAGTAAACAATGAAGAACATGATCTGGAGAGAAGGAGTGTGGTGGCCTTTGGTTACACCTCTGGTCTGGTGGCGAACACACGCTTACAAATAGTATACAGCCTGAGCTAGAGTGTAAAGTAAAGTGGCCTCTCAGTGTCTCACAGAGGGCAAGTGGGAGGTGATGGTGCTGGGAGGTTCCTTCAGTGTGATGATACATGTGATAACTGACTCCGCTGGGTGATATTATAGCTCTCACTGTCATCTAAACATGGAAGAGGTGCCAGTTTTTAGGTATATCTAGCTAAAATTAATAGTCTAATAAGATCATATGAGATCAAGCATATCTACTACTGATTACATTAATACCCTGATTTTTATTTATTCATTGTCTTGTTCAGTTTTAGCAATCGTTGGCATATTACAATATCTATATTATGTTGCTTTGGTGGTGTATTGTTTACATGGTCGAGCAAAAAGTTCTGTCTTTTTGTGATAGTGTTTGTGTTGTGAAGATTGTTTCACATAAAATGAATGCAGTCTAATGCAACAGTCCTGCAATAAATCCTCCCTTAATGAAGGTTATAATGTTCAGTTTTTGTTAAAACTGTTGAGAGTAATGTTTATTCAACTATATGATCATTTTGAAGGCTGCAGTTTGTGGGGCTGTTGAATTACATTTATATCAATGGAGGCAGACTGAATATTACAAATACCTCTTTTATATCTACCTTCATTAATATGAATGAGGTGGACACAATATTAGAAACACTTGTCAGTGTAATGCAATACAGTTCAAAAGCACCACAAACTACAGTACAGCCTCCTAAATGACCATTAAGTTGACTCAACACCGCTCTAAAACATTTTCAACATTAACTGAACATTATAACCTTCATGAAGGGAGGATTTATTGCAGAACTGTTATATTAGACTGCATTAGTTTTAACTGGGTGTACCTAATAATCTGGCCACTGAGTGTCTGTCCCATGTTACAGTATGTTGTAAAACGTGATATGAGAGAAGCACAAAGAGACAGAACTAATCATTTGCTGGACAATGTAAACAATACTGTACCAAAACAACATTTAATATTCAATGATCCAAATGTTGCTATAACTGAATAAGAAAAAAAGGTTGTCACCAATAAATAAATAAAAATCAGCATATTGGTGAAGTTTTCCTAGTTGATATGCTTTATCAATGAGAAGGGTAGTTTCCACTCCTATTGAAGTACTGGTGGGGTCCTATAGGGGGAGTCTGGCATCACCGCTGTGTGTCAGGACGAGACACGCACACACACACACACACAGGACCACACACTGATGAAATGTGCCATCCTGTCATCAGCTTGTAATTACAGACTTTAACCAGCAAAATGCAACCGTTAAAAAAAAAAAAAAAAGAGGGAAAAAATGGTTCTTCAGTTTCTGCTGGTGTGACGTCTTTCACGCCTTACAAACTAAGTGTTCACTGATTTCAGAGGAAAGTGGCACACGACCCTCTAATTTTACACTCTGTTGTGAAGCTTACAAGCCATTTAAGTCCAATTACAACAAGAAGAGCAACGTGTCTTTAACATCACCCTCTTAACCCAGCTGCCTTCAGCTATTGTTGATAGTCTAATCCCTGGGTGTAATAGATTTTGGGACACACAACGTGAGGATTTGGCTAATCCCCTATTAAGTACCTCCGTAATCCTCTTGAAAATCCTTTGTATACACACCAGGTTAAATACTGTAGCAACAGCAAAGGTCAAAAGGATTAACCCCGCAGAAAGTGATCTGATGGTGTTTCCAAAGAGAAAAAAAATAGAGCTAGTTCAAAGGTGATTTGTGGCTCAATTGCATGTTAAAAAGTTATAGACCTCATACTAATCATTGATATTTCCTATTTAATAATACTACTGCATATTACATATTACGTTTTGTCTGTCATAGTATTACACATGTTCCATGCAAAGGTTAATTTCTCACAGACAAATCATTCCAAAGTTTGCTTTTCCTTCAAAAGAATTGAGTGATTCAACATGAAAACCAAAGACAATACAAACAGCGATACAGTTTATTTAGGCATAATTTCCATAATTACATTTTAATGTTTCGTTTTCTGTTTAATGGGCATCTTTTTCTCCCATAATCTGCTATCAGTGAGTAATCATATTATTATGAGTATTACTATTTCTTAATTCCAGTAATGTAATTCCCCCTGCGATGGTAAAAGTCCCTGCAAATTCCTCTGTGGATGGAAAATGTATATGCTCCATATGCTCTCTGGCTACTGATGTCAAAGCAGAGTGATTAGGTGGAAGTGGAGTTTATGTAAGCAATGGTGAGCGCAAATCGGCCCCAGATCTCCCCACAAGATGCTCACACTCACTGAGCTCGCAGCACTTTACACGGAGCATTGAGATATGTGATATTAAGTAGACTGCCATAAAACCTTGTCTGGACCCATGTGGTCGACTACAAGTAATAGGGAACAGTCAAATATATATTCAAGTTTTCAATGAAAGCCTGTTGAAAGTGTAATGATGTTAAAGTGCTGTCAGGGGAGTCCCAGCCTGATGTTTTATTGGCTGTTTATTTTATTGGAGGACTAGCCATGAATCTAGGTAGCCTTCAGTGATATTGCCACAGTGTGGTTGAGCCCCTCAGTCTGCATGAGAGATTTTATTAGCCAAACATTTGTTTCTCCATACTGAAAGCACTGTGCCTTTCCAGTTCAATGGCGAAAATAGCAAACAGATGTGTGTTCAGTCTTCAGCCTCCTCTACACATCAGCGTGTTACCGAATTTTGTTTTTATGTTTTATTTACAGTAAAATGCAAAAATATATAGGCCTCTAGATTTGTTGTAAAGCTGTTTATGATGAAGAAATTAGTCAAATAAAATGTGCAGTTAACGCAGCCAACGCTCACTGTTTGTACTGAGTGTATGTATTAATTCTTATGGAATAACTGTGCCGAAGCCCAACAGAACCTGAGTTAATATTATAGGCAACGTGAATTTCTGCTCGCATGGAAAGCTGTGAGATTGTTTATGAGTGTTTCAAAACCCCAGGGATAAAATAATCATTTTTACCACAATGCAGAATGCTCAGTCCCATAAATGTGTATGGGATGTTGGGCAATTTCTGTTTCATTTTCTCAGCTCACTAACTGTTGGCTACACTGCAATATGTGATAACTACAGCAGTAATATTTTGGTCTATGGGACTAAATCCATTACAATAAGCATTTGCATAATACAGTGGTGTCGTTGAACAAATGAGGAATATGTAATGATCCAATCTGTGCGGGACAGAATGAACACTGCAAGTAAATATGTAATGATTTCCACATGGCTGCACATCTGACAAGGGGAACAAAAGCCCTCACTGTGCCTTGTGAATGACCCTGATCTTACAGTTGTCAGTCTGGTCGGCACTAAATCTATCAATGACCTCACTACGGCCATTGGCAGGAAGTGCTGTAAATTAGGTAAGCATCAGGTGTGCATCTTAAAAGACCAGCCCCTTGGCAAGTCAGTGCGGCACACGTAATCAGTACAATAAATACTTACTAGCTGTTTGTGCAAACTGACAGGCCGGTGACTGATGTGGTTGCAAGAGAGTGGGCTGAATGGATGGCACAGATCAGCCCAATGAGGTCAGAAAGCAAAGCTCTCGCTGCATTTGGCCCAGCTGATCTCCAATTAAACAGGGCATTGACATCACACAACCAGAGCGGACCATGTGAGCCACCTCTGCATCACCGGCCAAGACATGTCACACACACCCGGTTAGCTTTCACCACAAGCCCATGAAGGAAAAACACACACACACACACGCACACACACACACAGACACACACATAAGCAGAAGAAATGGTCGCACCTAATTTTGTCTTTATATTCAGACAAAGCCACTGGAAGCACAGTGGAGGTACATCCCAGGAGTCTTGTGCTCTGATGTTGGGTACATGATCTAGTTTTTGTGCAGGTCTGTACTGCTCAGGCGGGCCCCTGTGGGGAGGGAATAGCAAAACCCTTTAAAGGCTTCCTTGGCTATCACATTTCTGGCCTCAAAATACGGAGCCCCCAGTCAATATATCTATGACTATTATCTATCAATTAATACATCTGTCTCCATTGTAGGGGTCCGCTGCCCTGCTAGCGGCCTGACCAGGCAGTGAACTCTTGCATTCCTAAAAAACACGGTCATCCAGCCTCTGTAATTTGTCATGTTAGAAGTTGACAGTAAAAGGTCATCCACTCCCATCGCCAGAGGCAAGAAAAAGCACCAGGATGAAAGTGCACGTTCAGACGATGGCTATTGCTGGGCTCTCCCTATTTGTATAAGACTGGGAAGACACACACACAGCTTTATCTAATCTAGACCACCTATCTGTCTTATACTTCCCAGACTATCTGAAAGCACAAGCACTAGCGGGTCCATTAAAAAGCACTGCAGCGCCTAATAATCCACCTATTACATACCTTAAACTGAAAAGTCTAAACGGGCAATGTTTGTGAAGCGTTATGTTTGTGACAGCATTTATAATGTGTGGAAAATGAGGCTTCACATTGTGTCTAAGCAAAAATATTTACCTCCGTCTGTTTTCACATTTAAATTCAATATCTGCAGACTTTAGAGAAGACACTTTCCAAGACATAAAAATGAAATAATATCCCATATCTGAAATTTCCCATCTGAGGGTAGTTTGAATTGAAGAAGGGACCGTGTCACACTACTCATCATATTCATATTCACTGTAGATATCATGATATCAGTGAGCTAACACCGCCTTCCACCAGCTGTGTATTTCATGTTTCAGTAAAGTTGCACGTTTAGTTTTCGAGGCCGACAAGCTATCCATTAAATCGGGCCACCTCTGACTCCTCTCCAAAGAGAGGGCAGGTCTGCCAACAGCTCATCCATCATGCACAATATCAATTGATTTCCAAACACAAACAGAGCATCTTTGATATAAGGGACAGCTGGATCAGTGGGGGCACGGCGGAGGAAATGCACTCACAGGCATCACGGCCGACTGGTCCAGCTCCTGTCTGCTGCCCTCTCTCCCCCAGACTGGCATGATTTAGCCGGGTCGCTCGCTTCCTGCAATTATTTTACTTCCGAAGCACAACCCCGCCGGAGACTATAGCACAATGACACTGTGGGGTTGACTCTAATGACTCCTCCAGTTCACCTATAGCTGAGCCTGGATGACTATTAACCCATTACCTTCACTACAGCGCACCTATAAAACAGCATACCTATGCAAAACAAAGTATGCCGCTAATAGCATGGAGGTCAAATAGGGCATGTGTTTCAGACACCATGAAAGACATATAGTAGGACATTATGCATGTATGAGAGGCCCAGTTTGTGCTACTGTTACTGCTACAGCACTCAGGAGCTGTGGCTGGACATGTTAACAAGATGAGAGTCTTCTAATCGCACTGCCATGTTGGTAATAACGAGGAAGATGTTGAGAAACAGACGGGTTTGTGGGCAGCTTTTGACATTGTAACAAATTTACAACACTGATATCTTTCATTCATAAAAGCATCAAATAAAACCAATTTTGTCATTGCATGAGAATTAAACTGCTCATAATTTGAGTATTACTTTCACGGTCAGCATTTGTTTCTTCCAGTACTTTGGCCTTTACTTCCACACTCTGCAGACTAACATCCAATGGTCATAACTTTCGATTATGACATACGTGTATGTTCTATTAATTATTCATTGATAATCCTCTTGAACATGATATGGAGCAATTCCGTTAAGCTACACTGAAATATTATCAATTATCGTGTTTTAATTTTTACCCAAGTGGCTCCCCTTTCTCCACTTACATTACCCTCCTCTGCTCTTCCATGCAGCATTAGAGAGGCGTCATTAGCGGGGGACCAGTGGGAAGGCTGCCCGCACCGGAGCAAATGGAAGTCGTAAAGCAGCACTACTCATCGCATGGACATTACACATTGACCCTCCCAATCCCTCAGCCTCTGCAATTGGCTGACAGTGTGCACCAATGACACGGTAAACCACAGGCTTTTCAAACTCAATTTAGTCCTGCATTAATTATTCCTCTAAGTATTCTATGCCCCCGTTAATATTGAAATTCATAAATGTATAAGGTTAGGGGCGAGCATGTTGTGGTACGCTTACCAATGTGATGATACAATTCCCATTTGATGTTAGATACCTAATTAAGACTAGCGAGCTGTGTCCTGCAAGACTCATATATCTTTGTTATACCAGACAAATGCTCCCTTTGGTTCGCGACCAGAGCAAGTTGAGAGTTTCTTGATGACTGAAACTTCTATTAACTTTCATTTAAAAAAAAAAACAGCAACTACCATACCTCCATGTCCATCTATATCTCCATGTACCAGACAAAAATTAATTACCTACAGCCTCAAATTGTCAGAAATGTTTGGTGCCATAAGTGGATTAAAATCTCTCCATGATGCAAAAATATTCAATACAACAAGTGGGTTGCCTAGTTTCAGGGAAATACTGCACTGCTGATGCACTTTAGCTTTGTCATCTGGGGGTGAGGAGGGTTCAGATTTTCTGCCTGAGGGCCCTGTTGTCCATTTGAACCCTGGGCCTTTGGTCCAGGGTTCAGAGGTGCAGACTCTGCTCCTTCTCAGACATCCACAGCGTTGCTCTGTATGCAAATGAGCCTATCATAGGTATGAGTCAACTGTCTGCCATACTAACACAATAATTAGAATGGTAGGCAGGCTATAAGTTTATAGTCTAGATCCAAATTAAATCCCAAATTATAATATGGTTTAAAGCACTATTTTCATTGTGGAAAACCCGCTGTGGAGAAAACTCCGTCAGCATGTGGTTGGAATGAGCCTTAGCCGGCCCCAAACACATAGCAGTGCAAAGCTGCTGTTATTTATAGCATAATACAGCTGCTTCTTTTTACAAGACCTTTTTTTAGAATGGTTGAACTTGATGACACAGAAGCTACTACGGCCTGTAATGACTCTGACTACAGCTTCAACCCATGTCGGATCAGAGCTATGAGCAGATTAAAGTGCACACAACTTGATTCAGTGGCTCACACAAGATGGAAGTCATCTTGTACCCAAGATGAAATATACATTTTTCCTGATAAAAATAACAGTAGATTTCCCACAGGCTGGACCGAACAGCGGAACTCCTTCGTTCTTGAGTCCGACAATTTGTTAAATCAGAGTAAACGTCCTCAGTAGGCCATGGTTAATGTCACATGAGGATCTGATGTAATGCACCCAGTTGGTGTGTTTTAGGACCTGTTTGTAGGTTAAACACTGAATGAGGAAGCAAGTGATGAAATTGACTGCACTGCAGCAATGTGAAGCTATGTGTCTTGGTTTGTTTTTAAATGTGTTTTTTTTGCTTATTTTAGATAGTTCTGCAAAATCATACCTGTTGATGCAACTTAACTGAATACTGCCTATGCTCTTTTGTAGGACAAATCCGATGACGCTCACTTCATGCAGCGATTGGCCAGCTGTGAGACAGTTAGCATTCGTTCGTCTTTTTCATTCTTCACACAACTACTTCTGTTCCTTTTTGTGTGTGCAACCGAGTGCAAAGCAATGAATGCCTTCCTGAGGAGACTGTCCGTATTTAAACGACTATCGTGTCTCCCCACTCTCTGTGATGACGGGCTTTTCACCTCGCCTTCAAGTTTGGTCCTTCAGAATAAACACTATAGGCTTCTGATGTGAACACTTGACCCGAACTAGTTCGTGTGGAGCATACCTCTGCCTTCATCAAAACAAAGTAATTTTCTGGACCAGTGTTTCATTCATTAGTGGCACTTTAATATGCAGATAGCTTAGATTAATTGAAGATACAACTGGAGGTTGCATTGAACCTTTGCACTTCCAGTATACAGGGGAGGGAACGAGGTACAACATAGATGTTGAATCCCTTTCTTTCCACACAGTCTGTGGGGATCCTATTCTGCAATAATGGTGTAGGGCTTGTGACATTCACTGCTGATAGAGGACATCATTTCACAGGAGACCTCACAGAGCAGCTAGACCAGGAAGAATGTGGCCAGATGGAACTGGGCTGAATTGTCAACATTTCCCTGTTGACTAGCCAGTTAAGCAAGTTCTACTATGTAGGCAGATTTTTACATTCAGGAAGCGACACACACACACACCTCCCAAAAAAGGCACTAAAACCAAAACTAAAGTGAGTACACAGAGCCTCCTGAGTGCCTCGTCTGAGAGGGAGAGGACAAAGGTGAGGACTGGCTGTAATAAAGCCGTATGCCCGCTGTTAAGAAATGAAATGTAAAGCCATCACCGTGATCCATCTTCATTAAACAATTTCCCCTCTCCCTTGCTTTGCGAGGATATCAGTTTCAAGGGGTCAGGTGCTATTTCTCCTCCTCTTGGGTGTCGGCATGTGTTTAAATATACTGTAGAGTGCAGCACCAGTGCAGTGCAGCGAAGCAGAGGAATGGGAGGCCATTGGTCCCGTGCCGATTGGCTGCCATTCAAGGTTACTCTTGGAGGGTTTCCCATCACCCCCCTCTAAGTGATACATTGCAATCTGACAAATGCAAACTGTGACATTTAGGAAAGCACTGTGAGAATAACTACTGTTGTGTTGTTAATATGGGCTCCTCACTGCCAAAGTAGATTGTCGGGCAGGCAGCTTTACAAGCCTGATGTCCATTACACAGCCGGATCATTTCATAATTATACTGCATTTCTCTTTTTTTTATTTTAATAGTTTTATGACAGAAGAACTACTGATTGAAGAAATGTAAGCCAGTGGACTTTTTGTATTGTTACTGTATTAAAACAGACAAAATAAAAATATCATTCTGTGCAGATATTATCAAAGACGCAACAGATTATTTGATTTGGATGCAACGTTCATGTTCTGCTTATAATTCAAGAAGCGAGTGGTGAGTGTGAAAACTAGATTAATTAGGAACATCTAAGCAGAGCATAAAGATGAAACCACTTTTTTTATAGGTAAACAAAAGTGTGTGTGCAAAGATCAGATGTTGTTTTGACAACGTAATTACATGATTTATGCTCTTTTTTTCCTAATCTAAGTCAGGGATGGCCTCTCTGCTTTTTGCTGATTCATAAGGAAAATACACCAGGACAGATCAGATGAATTGCCTTTTTCTCAAAGTCGTGTTTGTCTAAATAAGAACTCTGCAATCAATCTTGAGTCTTTCAGTTAAGCTTATTGTCCTGACTGGCTCCTCGTTGTCTGAGTAATAGCTAGGCATTTTTCGAAATAGGTGATTACCTCATCATGTCGTGGTAAATCCGTTAAAAGTTGAGCAAGCAGGTACAAACCTCGCTGCCATGTGCTGCCAAAATAAACACAGACGATGAAGACGTGTAAATTCTTTTGGAGTCTCAATGTAATTCTGTATGAAGAGATTTGTCAAGACATAAAAGCCACGGCAGCAAAATCATATTGTATTATGCTGAAGAAATTACAGAACTGGAGGACTGATGGGAGAAATTCTCTTCTGTTTTTGTTCCCAAACGCACTGAGCTGTTCCCCATGTATGGTTGCAAGGCATACATTAATTATATGGCTTACAGGAATTGCCCCGCTGCCATTGTCACCGAATTACCGCCTTTCGCTACAGATCGGCTTCCTCCTCTTTAATGTGCCATTTAATGCAGTTTCTCCTAATCCAGTTCATAGATAGAGGTGAATGGAAATGGTGCTGTGTGTGTTTTATGCAAATTGCAAGACGAGGTGATTAATTTATAATGGGTTTCAGTGCAATTGAAGGCAGCGGGAACTGATCAAGGGCAAGGACATTATAGAATGGTACAGGCTGCATAGGGGTGGCTCTGCTTGTTCTGCACTGTACCACAGCATGACAGTATCTCATTACATCTAGACAAAACACCTCCCCCATTGATAATGAGCATTTTTCATGAGGAGGGACCGTTTTCGTCTCTTGTTGTATTTTCCTGCACTGAGCTGCACATCATTCTTCATCTAGCTAAATCATGTATTGATCCAGCACTATATCTCATATCCATGCACTATAATGTGCTGTGCACTGTGCATGCAATATGCCTGAGCCTTTTTGATATCAAGCCACTTGGAGATTTTCTTGTTTACTGTGGATGATACATATGAACTGCAATGCATCACCATCCACAATTTAATAACAATAGTCTTTACATGGGCTAACAGAAATGTGTTTCATACTGACGTTGGCAAGCTCTTCGAAAATAAACCAAACACTCATGCACATAAACCAACATTGTTTTCTCTCGGCGTCTCTTACTCTCACATGCATGCAGCCACCACTGTTAATGGAAAGGCACAGACGGCTGAATGTAATTTCCTTGCCTGGGGAAATAAGACTCTGTTTATATGTTTGATGCCATTCATTGCTGATTGTGAACTGCTGAGCAGGTCTGGACAGATTCAGCAGTTGAGATTTTGTCTTTATATTGTTTTTGAACTTCATTTTAGCCAAATTGTCCAAAACATGCTGGTACTATCTGCGTAATCTTTTAATTAGAGATTCCACAATTATTCAAATATACAGAGTCTGATGCAGTTCCAACCGTGTTAGTATTTAAAACCCTATGGAGTCTGTCTATTCATCTGTGAAGCATGTTTTATTTATAGTAACATAATTATATTTATATAGAGCGAAAGTGCAACTGTGGGCCTTCCACACAATATCTTATTTATGTCTGTAGACCACGACAATGTTTGAAAATAAAATTTAAAAAATGATTCATATTTACAGCGATTCGCAGGCATACATTGACTTTCAATGAAAAAGGCACAAAAATGAGTTGGGATGAAATCACTACATGTAAATAGACTGTATTATAGTTTTATTTGCTTACATTTTGCTGTATTTGTGAGTACAGATAGTGACACAATATCTTTTATAACCTAGAACTGTTCTATTTTGAGTGGTTACCACTAAAGATTTGCCCCTTTTTGTGGCGACTGTGTCATTTTTCCTTGTATTTTGAGTTCCTGGCAGCTTAATACTTTGTTTAATTGACATCATGATAAGTCAAAATGAAAGAAAAAGATGTCACGCATGTGGGGTAAGAACAGTTGAGGTGCTAAAAAGGTGCTAAACAAAGACCGCAAAGAATTCATAGAAACAAACCAAAAGGAACTTGGACTTTAGAGGGTTTAAAATAAACTTAAAGCACTGTGGAAGAAAAGAAGACTCCTTGTCCTCCACAGTGCCATTAAAAAGGGGTTATTTTAATATCACCGGAGGCCTGGTGGCTATCTGTCCCCGCTGCTTCTCATGAGTTCATGATATTAAATATTTACCAGTGCTTCAACAACAGTAAGATGGTGGCATTTCGTAAATGTTCCTTAAAGCAGTGTAACTTGGCTGCTGAGGAGCAAAATGTGTATTAGTCAGCCAATAAGCGGTATAGTTAGCATTACTGCTTAATTACTGGACTGGCCTCAAGTTTTTAGCACATCTGCAAATGCCAATGCAGAAGCCCTTTCAATTTAAAAGCATGATTGTGATTCATTCCTCCTCGCTGCTTGGAGGGAAGGCGCATCGTATACTTCTTACTGAAGAGAGCAGGAGCCCTGAACAGCCCAAGAGGTTTAGCAGAGAGACACAAAGCAGCAGTGGCACCGTTCATACCTTCAGGTGACAGAGTGCTGATGATTATAGCAAGGACAATGCCCTGCATGTGTCAAACAATTGGCAAATAATTTATGTCATCTTTTCCACTGTTATTTCCGTGGAGGGCACTAACTGTGTTGCCAATATCAAACCTCCTGCAGAGAGAGAGAGAGAGGCAAAAAAAAAGGGACGTGCTACAAAAGACTGATGGAGGGAGAGAGGAAGAGGGAGCAAGAGGAGTGGACTGGGGGAGGGGAATAAGTGCCAGGCTCAGCTTTTTCCTGACTGAAGATGCACAGCCATCTGTGAGGAGACAAACACACGTATGGCCATCATTTGTCCAACATCTTACGTGATGTGAAGGCTTTTCACTCGCCATGCCAACCTGTGTGGCAGATGATGTATGTGTTTCTTCAGTCCCGTGATTACTAGCATGGAGCTGCAGAGCAATGCTCTTCACCTCATCAGTTCCACAGGCTGCGCTCCAAGGTGGGTGAGGGATTCGCTGCAAGATGGCTTCTGACACACAGCACAACCAAGGCGTACCAGCATGAATATTATACAGTGCATTTCGCCACAGCCACCCACTGTGAACAGATCAATCGAGGTGGATGAGGTGAATTAGAATTTTAATAGAGTGCCTAGGTGCAGTAATTAAAAAGAATGATTATATTTTCCCTAAATGTATGAAAAAGTGGACGGTGCAGTGGGGTGAGGATAGCTGCTTTGGTCTTATATATATATATACTGATTTGTTTCTCATATGTTCTTTGATGGCAACTTTTAGGTGACACTGGAATTATAACCAATATAATAATGTACTGTATATCTGTATTATTTCCTTTTCCTCAGTATAATTTTCTTCAATGTTTCCATTTATATCCAATATTGTTCGGAAAAGACAATGCTTTGTTTATCTCCCATAAAAAGCAGTTGACCTGTATGTACATAACATTTTTGCCTAGTCCTCTCACAGCCATTAATCACTGCCAGGATTTAGGCGAGAATTATTAAATTTCACTTAATTTGGAAAATTAAGCCCATTGCTCCTTTTGGACTGTAATTACCTTTCATGGGAGGTGGGTGACGCATAACAGGTTTATATATAACTAACGCAGCACCAAGGTAAATACAAAAGATGAGGAGGACGAGAAAAGAAGCAGAGACAACAACAACCCAATGTTATCAGACAAGCTGAGAGACTAGCAGGTGATAATTGTTGTGGGAGCCTCGGGAGCAATAGGCTCTTTGAGAGAAAGGTAACAAACCAGCCAAACAATAGAGATGAATCACAGTGGAGGATCTGCTGCTGCAGTCTACCCTCCACTGAGGCCCTATTAGGCTCGGCTCACAAGCTTTATGTTACAACCGCAGACTTCTGATTACAACTTTGAAAGCCCAGGCTTCAACTGAAACAGATATTTTAAAACAAATCCCTGCTTTTGGAAGTTTTTGGTAATGTTCTGTTAAAGAAAGATTAGCAATTTAGCTTTGTTGGGTTTAATTTTAAATCATTTACTCCACAAATATAGAATAATTGAGCTCCATGGATGAGACAATGTGACCTGACACATCCTCAAACAGAACAAGTCTCTTGCGAAGAGCAGGACAGGAAGGATGTTATTGCCTTAAACTTCACTACAAAATCTTACTCTAGACGAGGGAACTTAGTCTCAATTAGAGCGCCATGGGCTGTCTGTCAACAAAAATATCTCCATTGTTCGTTGGGTTCATCCAGAGAGAGGGCGATGTTTTTGTTGGGTGACCTGGGTAACTATGCTGTGTCAACTGGTGTCAGGCTACAAGTGCGATATACCAGCTTGCCCGCAGGCTAAACCCCAAACGAGGCCCCTTGTGTCCCAAACAACACAACCAAAGATAAGGTTCCAAGCCTCCTCCTTGACAAATATTTCTGGTTGAAGAGGCCAGAAGAGGTAACACAGCCACGGTGACTAGACAGGAAACCGGTCAGCCAACCTCTGTTTGGCATGTCAGCAGATCACGGTTGAACTGGAGAGAGTGCATGAACATGGGGGCAAAGAAGACACTCAAAGGAGTATCCTTTTCAGGCGGTTCTAACACTATGAGTACATAATCTAAAATGATAATCCTCTAATGTGTGACGCTTAAGGTTTGCTCTTTTGTTCTTCCAGGGCAGAAGTCGAAGGGCTCTTCTCTAATGGGACCCTGCTCCACTGTGGAGGCTTTGTCTGTCATCAAAGAAGAGGAAGTCCTCCGCTCTTGTAACTACGTTGTGCCCTTCGAGTGCCTGTTGCAGATGATGCAGCGTCTTTCATGTTCCAGTTAAGGGGAAGGGGAACAAGTGAACAACCTAACCTCTCACCCTCGAATGACTTTTCAGAGCATGTGGTGATTTGTCTAAAGTTTGAGCCCTTAGAAACGATGGCTGATCACTCACTGACCACAGCAGCAGACCACAATGAATTCTTCTACTTGAATTTGTAATTGAGTAGATTTTCAGAGGGTCTAATTAATTTCCCATGAACAATGCAAGCTCTTATTTTATTTTTATTTTTTTGCCTTTCGGATACAAACCAGGCCATCCAGTTCAGTGGTTCTCAAAATGGGACGCAGGAAAAACTCATTAGGTTTCCCCTCACCTCCCTCAGCTGTGGTTGAGCTACAGCAGGTTAAGTGTCACTCAGAAATTAGCGTTCTCCTGGTAGAGCAGTGGACGCCACATCAGCTGCTACCATTTTTGTAACTACATTAAACAAACCCTCTGAAGGCCTCAATGATGCATGCAATCTTAATTTTTATTACAGCAATTTATTATACACTCCCCAAGCTTATGACAGCCCCGACTGTCATTAACAGATTAATTATAATTTCCCCCTGCGCTCAGAGTTAAAGAGAAACGTGAACACATACAGGCGCTCCCTTTAAAAACAATGAGAGTTGAGTAGCTGTGTTTCATCATTCCAGTGGCTTTACCCTTCACCCTTCCTGAAAGTAAATGAAATGTAGGAACCAGAGGTCGGCTCCTGAGGTCCTCCCTGCAGCCACTGTGCATAACAAAGCGCTCGGACACAACTGATGCACTTCAAAGGGGAGAATCTCCTCCCAGTTCATCGCGTGCTGAGAAACTCTAACAGGACAGGCGAGAAAGCTGCCTATTGGTTCCACCTCCTTTGTGTCATTGTCCAAAAAGTATGGCGTTAGTTGTTTATCACCAAGGCCACATCTCTACCAGGGTTTGCAGCAGAATGACGACAGACAACTAAGTTGTTCCTACATGAGTAAGCCAGTGCTTATAGTGTGTTCAGCATTAACATCTCTTTCACACTACAGGGAACCATTTGAACTTTGCCTAATAAAGCTTTAAATGTCAGATTTCTCAGACAGAAACAAATGCACAAAAACTTATAATGAAAAATCAGGATAGTATTAAATGTAGCTAAAAAAGTTTAACTGCTGTACTGAATACTAAGTTTGAACAAAGGGTAGCCATGATGCGCACATGTTACAAGCACACAAAGGTGCTGTGAACCAGCTAGCAGCTAAGGTGAACGGCTATTCATTGAAGGTCTGCAGATTAAAGCGAGCACACAGAGATATTGAGGTCAGGGTAAGTTTAGCTAATTTGTGTAAAAGGCTGTAAGGCAAGAACATTAAAAAGCTAGTTGGGAGAGAGGTAATAGCCCAATATTAGACAAAGGTGGGGATTAAACTCATTAGATCACCCTTAATCATCTCTAATGACCCTCACCTGTAATTTGCACCTCATAAAAGTTCTTCCATCTCAGAATTCATCATCTTGGGTTACATCAATGAATTTAAAACCACAGTAAGAATGAGAGAGAGTAAGTGTTGGTCTACAACAAACATTTGTAATTAGTCGTGTAAAATAACTGAATAGGCGCTTTGAAAACATCAAAATGTTATATGTTATAAAATGGTCATGGAAAATACTAAGGACAGCTCAAACATACTCAACAGTTTAACCACTGCTTTAAATCAACAGGTACACATAGACGGTTTCCTGTTTACAAGCAGTCAAGGATGCATGCACAGCAGGGGTCATGATAGCTAATACATCAACCAATTTTTAAAGGTAAATTTGTATGTAACACTCATCCTCACATTTCCAAAACGACAAAACCTTTTTTTACTGCATGCTGCATGATAGACATCTGTTGGCTCTCGCTAACATTGCACATGGAATTTCAGTGAGAAACGGCAGCTACTAGCAGTAATAACGCTAACCAAGACTAGCTCTACAGGTAGTGAGAAATGAGCTGTGCATGTTACAGACTACCAGTGGGCAGCACCAGCTAAAATCACAGAATCTCCCCTCATACAAGTAACATTAGCACAAAAAGGTGATGTTAGCATGTAGGAGAATCCTGCTGTTTATGCAGATGTGTTATGATAGTTCAAAGAACTGATGCCTGCAGTGTGTTCATGCAAAGCTTCACTCATAACAAACTGTGTCAATACAAGATGTAAAACGTCTTATGCACCAGCTACACAGGATCACGACAAGAGACTCTGCACACCTGTTTGTGATTTTTTTTCTCTGAAATGTTACAAGCGTAACAATGTGATGCATTTTCCATCCAAAGCCATAAATCTGCCACCGCTATAATCTGTCACCAAGTCACACACCGAAACTATAAAACTCATGTCACACTGATCACCAAAGCATTGATCACACAGCCTGTTTACCTTTTGCAGTATTTATTAAACAACCAAAAACATGGAATAACAGTGAAAGCTGTCGTACCTTAAAACAGGAATTTCCCCGTTACTTATTTCTGTGCAAAATAATCGACCACCTTCTTATAATCCACAACTCTGACCAGATCACTAGATGCTAATATCTATGCACACACTCTGAGCTAACAGAAAGGTTTACATCTTGGGATATTGAACACATTACCTATCCATTAAACTGACGGTATCCATAGCAACAGCACTTGCTACATTTTAAGGTGTGTTCAGATAAACATGAAGCGAATCTAACATTTAAGAAATGGCACGTTTGCTTACCAACTTATAGCTAAGGGAGGTGCAAACACATTGAAATTTACTTTATGTGGCGCAAATTGAGGTGAAGATGAGCCTGCAGGAGTTTTTATATTAAAGAAATTAACAAGCAAAAACGTTGCACTGATCTTGAGGCTGTATTACTCCTCTTCGTGACACCACAGAGACGACAGGAAGAAGGAGAGAAACTGGTGGAAAATAACAGAGTAAAGGTTTGAATGAGTTCTCAGCTGTCACATAAACTCACACTCAGCCACTCTCCACATGTCACATACGTTGCTAGCTAGCTAATAAACTGTGGGGTTCAACTTCTAATAGTAAGTGCTATAGTAGATGCTCGTCTATATTAGACTATGGAGAGTAAAACATAGGAATAGGTTTAATTTTTTCAGAATTGCTGAGCTGAACAGAAGCTGGAGGAACAGTGGCTCACCTGGAGGTCAGGACTTCGGCTCACTATTAAACAGCAGGCAATGAAGTTATTCTGTACCAGTCTCTTCCAGGCTACTTTCTACATAAATCCTATCTCACAATTGGCTCTCCCTCAGATGCACGTTTCAGGCAACAAGAATGGTTGTTGGAAGTTGGATACAGTATTTCTCAAAATACATAATTCATTACATCCACAATGCAACACTCCTAAAAACAGAACATCACTTGACTTCAAAAACATCATTGCATGTGTCAAGCAGTATTTTCTGACTGAGCTCTTATACTATTGTTCTGGCTTTACTGTTTGTTGCAGCGGGCTTAAATAAACAATGTATGGAGCACTGTGTGAGTAATGCTACAAAGTACAATGTTTAATTTATGAGCTGCAAAACACAATAGTAAAGAGAGCCACATTTCATTAAATTTTTATTAAGACAAATGATCTGAGAGGGTGAACCATCTCTTAGGTGGATCTCCCATGTCACGTGACAACCAGCCGGACATGACTGCTGAGGACAGAGACAAGAGACACTGAGAGGACAGAGGAAATGATGGCGAGTTACACATTTATACACCTCAAACTAAAACAGCAGAAACGGGTGGTTGTGGTAGTTTTTGTGTGAGGCAACATCCCACTGGCAGGTGGTGTGATTTATGATGGGATGACTGTGATGAGAAAAGGTTAGCAACATGTCATTAATGAGATTTCACAGTGCCACAGTAAAGAGGCATCCTACGTTTCTGTTCCCAGTTTGTAGTGTAGATACTTCATGTCTTTGCATTGATCATCATGGGCTTGAATCACATGACTGTCCAATTTCTGCTCTTTCAGGATTCATTAGCTATATTTAAAGTCTAATAACTGATTGGCCACTTTGGGCTAGCAGTAAGTTTTAAGTTGATATTGTTAACAGTCACAAGTTGTCGTTTTTGATTGGTTGCCAAGCTTCAACGTTGCATGTCTTATCTAATATGAGCCTGTCAGAGGGCCGATGTCAGGAGGGGAGAGGAGATATGGACACATGACAGGGTAGCAAGGAGAAACCTTTGTTGAGACCGCGATGGACAGTAAGTGATAACCCTCATCCCTTAAGTATTTTGATTCTTTCCAGTTCTATTTGTTTACCTAGATGAACTGAAACCAATGCTGAGCTCAGTGCATGGTGAGGACCAAGAGACACTGACTGGGAAGAGTGGAGCTAGGGTCTGCATCCTTTTCTTTTTGGAAATCATGGCATTCAGTGTATGTTTCGGCTTGTTAGTAGTGAATACAGGTGAAAGGCTTAGTTATGATTAAATCCTGTAGACCTAACAACAAAATATTTTGTTATCTGTGCCGTTGGTGAACGGTGAAATATGGTGGAATTGTTTGCAAACAGGTGCCTATTTTACACACCCAAAAGATACGGAGCAAAGTTATCATTCATTTGGAGTCTTGTTTCTGGCCACCTGATGAATGTAGGTCCAGTATTTACTGTCGTTTTAACTCTGTTTTGGTCTCCACCAACTTCTGAGGGAAACGCGTTCAAAAGCTCCGTAGAGCTGCAGAGTTAAGTGATAATTTCACATTACACGTAGTCATTTGATCAGTTGTTCATAAAAATATTCAATATAGCTGCTTTAAATAAGAGACACAAATTATGTTTTTTTGCATCACTTTTTGCTGATGGGGCTTTTTCACTGCCTTTATATATAGTCAAACACCCTCGGTCAGCCTTTCTGGGAGTTTTAGACAGGTCAGATCCTGAATACATGGGGCGTGATATAGTTATGCTCAATGAGACAAAATATTATGTGTGGTTGCTCTGTGCACAGATTCACTATGAGCAAACAGCTCCTAACACGAGTCACATTAGTAGAAAATCACATTCCTCCAACCTTTGACTAAAGAAGTCTAATGTCAGCACTTCCCAAGAGGAAAATCGCATCATTTATTTCCCTGTCAGTCAGACCTGACTAGAGAGCTGTCAGTCACCAGAAGCAAAAGAGCCATGAACACACTGCTCTGCTACATACCATTAGGATCGGAAACAGTCACATTTTCAAGAGTTACTGCACCCAGGTTGTCAGCAACACATTTTTCACGAGCGAGCCTTTGGACATAATCCAGCCCTCAACATGCTGCTTCAGGAGGACAAGAGGTCTGAGGATGTAACACCATGTGGGATCCTTAAGATTTGTACAAGACATTGCAGCAGCAATGAAGAGCTAGAAGCATTAAGCAACCCTAGTACAAAATCAAAGAATGTAGTTTAACATTATTTCTACCATTTGTTTTAAAGAAAGAGCACATTTGACATCTGCAAAACTTTCCAAATGGAGAAGATGGTTATGTTATGTATGCAGTCATTAGAGGCACTGCAGAACAGAAGGAGATTGATGGATTCGTGCAGCCCTGTGCGGTCTGCGCTGCCTGGTCATACGAAGGCGGGCTCCTTACAGTGCTTTCCCCTGGGCTATCGAGACTATTGGTCGAAGTTCAGATATAACTTCATTTTCTATGTGGATGAAATGCACCTTAAGGGCAGAGGCAGTGGGTGGAGGAGAAGAGGGGGCTGGGCAGAAACTATGTTTCCAGCTCACACAGATGCTCGTGAGAGTCAGAGGCTAGGGCATAAAAGAAATCCATTGTTGCTGTGGAGCCTGACTGCTGACAGAAATTAAATTGTGTCCACGGACTTTTCATATAGCAACCCAAGGTCTATGTCAATATTGCCAGAGTTTCAGTACAATTACTGAGCAGGCAAAAAAAGCCTTTTTGTTTGTACTCCAAATGTCAACCTTTCAGTTTCCTTTATCTCTCACTCTCAAGAGCAATTTCTAATAAAGCAAAAGCATCACAATTTCTTCTGTGAAACATCAACATAATAGCCTTTGTATTAACATAGAGTAGTTAATAATAAAGCTGTCTGTGTGTTCTATACTTTTGTTTTCTGCTGTTTTAACAGCGCATGAAGGCACCAGAATGTTAATTTAGTCAACAAAAATCATGAGAGGAAATATGCCATGTCATGTATTAATGAAATATATAATATTAGACTGTAAAAAATTGCATAGCTCTAAGTACAGCTATAACAGTTTGGTCTCATGCTGTTCCCATCTTTATTTATTTTTACCTGCCTGCTTTTCCTGCAAAACACAACCATTCCGATTCAGCCAGTGACATTTTGTAGCTTTGATATAATGCACAAATTTGAATGGCTGAAACATGGTTTTCTGCTCCTTTTTTTAAATGAATGGTAAGAAATGGCATTCACTATGCACTCAATGTGAGATAAGGACAGGTACAATTTCAGGTAATAATGAAAAGTTAAACTTACTCCAGCGTGTTATTTAAGCCAACTTCCAAAGGTATAACTTTTTCTGAATGTTTTTGTATATGTATAATTTTATAACACGTTAGCATATCTAAGCTAGCTGACTTGCTACTCACCTAAACTAAAATATACTAATCTTAACTTTGAAGACACGACTGATGCACACTGCATTTCAGGTAAAGGGGACGATAACATTCGTTCAGTATTACTCTGTCAGACATTGTTGATCGTCTTCTTTTGTCTTCATTAAGATAAGGCACATTAAATCCTCTCAGACCACAGTTTGTTTGGGTCCAAAGTGAACACAGTTTTTCTTATGTTGTTTCATTTCCGACAGAGTACCTTCTCATGACATGTCGGCAAACCCCAACAATTACTTTGAGACCTATATTATTAAAACATAATCGCAGTTACAAGCAGTAACCACAGGAGTCACCAGATCAACCAGGAGTGAAATCTTACAGGTTGAAGACACACACGTGAGGACAGTAATGTTGACTGCATTGCATTGTGGTCTACTGAGGTTACAGTTGATGTAGAAACTGGCATCTCTGTCTCTTCCATGAAAGATTTCTCCCTGTAAATGCAATTCATGGGAAGTCTTTTTTTTTGTTCCTGTCTGACACCAAAGCCACACACTTAAATAAATAGTTTTAGTATTTTTGGTAAATACGTCAAAAGTTTTTCTTGCTGAAAGTTAGATAAGAAGATTGCTACCACTCTCATATCTGTCTGGTAAATATGACGTTACTGCCAGTAGCTGGTTAGCTTGACCCAGTTAGCACAGAGTCCACAAACAGCCTTGCCATATCTTAAAATATCTTATATCTTGTTTGTTTATCTGTACAAAATTGATTAATTGATTGATGAAATTTAGATGTGCTGGTAGATGGATTTTGTTACCTTCGTACAGAGCCAGGCTAGCTGTTTCTCCTTATTTAGCAAATAAGCATATTTCCCATAATGTCCAACTATTCGTTTAAATAAATGTTTTAGATTGCTGAAAATAATGTGCCATCAAACTCCACTATAGCTGCACTAGATACAGTATAGCTATATGCAACGATCAGTTATCTAATCAGAAAAATAACCGCTGAAGAACAATTTGTTTAGTAATGCAAGCTGTAAGAGTAAACAATTAAAACAAATGAAATGAAAACAAAACTTAATTTTCTTCAGAAGAAATGACTATAATTGAACAGCAATCATTCTGTTTTTGTATGTAATATTACATTATATTAACATTCCTGGTAAAAACTTTAGCTTCGGTTTTATAATATAATGTTAATGCACAGCTGTTTTCTCATCCACATCTCTGAAACCACTGGGTACCATTGTATGTATATTTTCTGAATATATCTTTACGGACTGTGGAAAATCTTGATTCAACAAGACAAGATAGTCACAAAATTCCCAGCTCATTCTTAGTCTCTACTCGATTGAATCTTCGGAGGCAGATACAGTCCTCAAACGAATATCAGATTGACAGATTGATACATGAGGATGCCGGACGTGTTGATAGAAGCAATCTGTATGAAACACAGGCCAGAGCAGCAAAGAGAAATTACTTATTTTTTTGATGCATGGATCCTGCTGTTGAGCCTAGTTCACGGAAAGTTCAGTTGAGCAGGAGGCTCTGTCATGGTCCTTTTGAATGGATTCACTCTCCGCTATCTCTCTGGCAGGCCGAGGGGTAATGGATGAGGTGAAAGGTTCCAACAAAAAGCACATCTGCATCCACACGATAAAGTGTTTCACAAAGGAGAGGCAGGTTTTCTTTGAACGAGGACCCTCTTGGAGTTTCCCACACATGGTCCTCATAAACAGTTGAGGTCCAGAAGTAACCAAAATGATACTCTTCTGAAGAAGGCTGTTGAAAATATATGCAACCCCAACTTTAAAAAAAATATATGTTATCTGCGTAATAAAATCTCACTCTTCTACCAACCCTGTCTCCTAGAAATTACATATATATAGTACTAAAGTATTTTCCCAATTACGGTGGTGACCTCACTGTCTGGATTATGTTCTCATTTGAGAAGAGAATGAAGCGCTAAATTTACAAACTGCGCCAGAGTCGCAGGAATATGGTTGGGGTGGATGGTGAGCGTACAAAGCACAGGACTTTCACTCCAGAGACAGGGGTTTGCATCCTGACTCCCTTCTGACGTTAGGTTTAGGCATCATGTTGTGTCTCCAGTCAATGTGGACTTTTTATGTTTTAAAACAAGACCATGATCTTTCCCAAACCATAACCAAGTGCTGCTAGTGCCTAAACACAACCGTAAAAAAAAGTTAAATAATATGGTAGGCTACTCAGTTCGAGCAGGTTTTGTATTGCAAGATATATTTTGGTGGAAAACAAATGAAATATGTTGCCACTGAACATTTTCCTGATACTGATAATGAGACTTGCCAGATACGTTAATTAACAACATTTCCTCAGCATGTTAGAAGAAAGGATTCCTTCAAAACATGTTTGCTGTTGCAAATTTGTTGTATATATGCATGATTTCTAGGAGGGGGGGTTACTAGTGCAAACAGTTGCTCACACAGTCACATTCATGCATTTTCACAACTGACCACAGCACTATATTGTAAAATATTCTAATAATGGTGTGGCCATTGGAGTAAGCTGTTCTGAGATGTGTTTCCTCTTTGCCTTTGGTCCATTATTGAGCAAATGTCATTGCTCAGGATAGACAGTATTGTGTAATTGACTGGCTGGCCCTGAGGCAACTGGAGATGTTAGGCATCTCTGTGGTCACACCTCAGTGCCTCACAGTTGGCAAGGCTGGGCTTGCAACAAATCACACTCCACTGACAGCCATGCTCGTCTTTTCTCGATGCTCGCATCCTGAGGAACTGCAGCAACAGCAACAAAAGGGCCTGCAAGCCAAGGACAGCACATTTAAATATTACTCAGCACCAAAAATCTAGCCCAACTCCATCTGCAAATAAGGACCAACTAGTTCCGATCAGAGAGCTGTGAGCACATGGCGGAGGCATTTACCCTGCCTCTAACCTTAGCAATGGCTGGGAAACCTCTGCTCCAGCAAATGGGAAGGTCTGGCGGGGGAAATGTATTGTCTGGGCACTCCAGAGAGAGAACAGATGGGGACGTGCTCCTGTTGTTGGGCCAACAGGACACTTGAACAGGCAGATTGCACATTTACATTCACGCCTCAGAACTGGAGACATTACGAGCCAGTGATTTTTACAGAGTAACATGCATCGTTGCATCCAACATATACAGTCAAGGGCAGTCGCAGCAGATGCACATAGCTGTCAGTGCATGATTGTATAGGCTTACTAATTCAATGCAGACATTAAACAAATTTAAAATGTAAATGTTTGTTATCTATATAAAATTGTTTTTTCTATCCGGGACAGACAATAGGCAGGAAGACTCAAGCACAGCGTTGTTCCTGGGGACACAAATGTATTCAGATTATGCCTGGTGGTCAGAGTGCATCCCAAAATCCTCTGGTTTGATTTTATCCCATCTATCATTATTCTCTTTGGCAAACACAATGCCATTGGTTCCCAGAAGAATTATAGGGCAGCACTGCAGAAGACAAACAATTTACTGGCACTTTGCCTCACTGAACAGCACTGTCAGCCTGCCAGGAACCATCCATTTTAAACAATACGTGTTTTAGTCACCAAGCTGCACATTTCTTGAACACAATAACTCATAGTATTCATACAACCATTCAAGTTAAGCCAACTACTTAAAATATTAGAAGCTATTCAAACACTGGAAATACGTACTCTCATCACACAGGTTCTATTTTATGCTTATTGAATTTATATAAACAAATATTACATAGATCAAACCTGCAGACAGGGTGTGTTGGAAAAATACCATCAACTTCCACATCCTTTATTCAATACATTGTGCTTTAAACTAAGTCACCTTTAGAGAGGGAAGGCAGATAGGATCCTTCTTGGCAGGCTTTTCTGCATTAAGTCCCTCTCCTACCAGAGTGTAAATTAAGAGGGGAGCGAGAGCAGTGTGCCGAGGCAGGAATGTGGGCCTGAGGCAGAGCAGAGCAGCGGGATGCTCCAGGGGAGCCGGAGGCCACATTATGCTGCAGCAGGGCCAGCGAGCTCAGTGTCTGACAGCCCTGCGCCCTCAGCGGACACACCAGGACCACTGCCACCGTATTCTCAGGACATTTACATTATTCAAAGATAAATGCATTGTCAATTTTATGTCTCCCAACACTAGATATGTGTGCCGCTTCACTCCTCCCATTGCCAAAGGTGGGCTCACCTCCACCCGCTGCGAGACACACTACAAATGAAATCAAATGTCTTTCTCAATGGTGCAGAATTACTTAACCCTGCACGCTGCCACTGTGCTCTTGGATTGTAGATTGTAATGCAGAGGCCTGTAGGTAAGGAGAACAATAGAGGCAGGAAATGTGTCTTTGCATTCGGGTTGTTATAAGATATAAGATTCACATTGTGGCTTAGCACACTGAGAATTAGGATTGTTAGGGAGATAGTACCAAGAGGAAATCCTTCCAGTATGTTATTTTTACATAATGGCATACTTCATCTCTTCGAAGGCAGAAATTAGATTACCTAAATAGCTAAATAGTCATTCTGACCAAGATATATACTTTAAGAAAGTAACCATCTCTATACCCTACTCAACTGATCAATACTTGAAAGGTGAAACTCAGAAGAACTGTCTCAGGAAGACTTCACGTCATTTGTATCAACTTGTACAAAGCACGCAAAAGATGTCACACTTGGTTTAGATGTCACAGTCGGTTTGTTGAAAAAGCTAAAAGCCAAAGATGGGTTGTGGTACAAGGTTACCTTTTAAGATTTAGATAAATATTGTCTCACATTGAATAGTGTACTGTAATACATTGACTATTTGAAATATCTCAACACACTAGTAACCCAAAACAAGGCCAAATTGCTCCTTATTGATCTGACAGGATGAGTCTAGGTATTCTATATTTTTGCTTTTGAAAAAAAAAAAAAATGAAAAGACCAAAACCAACAACTAATTGAACCTACTAACAAGTATTTCCTTCGTGCCTAATTCTTCTTATTCCTCGGTCATAAACCTCTGTTGTTGTCCACTGTTACACCGGGTGACATGTTCCTTCATTACCATGAACCTGGGCACTTAAGTTTATTTTGAATCAATCCCACAAACACCGGCCTGCTGCTGTAAATATATGCTAGAACACCAAATGTGTATTAATCAGCCACTAGATAGAGATCTACTGTACATGCTCAGAAGAGGTAAGACCTCCAACGAAGCAGGATCCGGTTTCCATGCTGTCGTCCACTTTGAAGGAAAAGTTACATGTTGAAACTTCCTTTCATGGATGAATTCTTAACTTTAATACTGAAACTTATGAATATAGTTATTCATTCAACAATCCATCTCTCATATCTAAAAGTCACAGACTATTTTACTGAAATAATGTGTCTGGGATTACAAATGAAAACCACACAGGATCATTCTTTATCCAGCAGACAGATTAAATTCTAAACCCTGTTACTGTAATAGGCACACTTGTAGCTTGCCATGAATTAGAGCTCTAATTATATTAGGTACTATTTTAAACAAAATAACACATTTCTTATGATCCATAGGTGTAATTTATAGCAAAGCCAGGTTCATTTTCCTGTGCAATCAATTTCCTGGTGTAGCAGAAGACTAATATAATTATGTAAAGCGCTGAGAGCTGAGTATCGCAGTCAGCACAGAAGGGCTTTTCGAAGATAAATGAAGATGCAATTTATTCACTCATAATTTCATACAGAAAATGCCGTGAAAGAAATCCATATGAGCATCAGAAAAGGGTAGAGGCACTAATACTTTTTTGATATAGACTACCAGAGCATTGTAGTCAAGGCTTGGGTAATGTATGAGTTACTTCAGGTTTCCTCACATCAGTGAGCTATCTTTCACACGAGGAAGGAGGAGAAGAGCCTTTTGGCCAAGCCCTCTAAATCATACCCAGAGGAGTGAGTCATTTGTTATAGTTACAATTATATCAATATCACTAACACATAAGAGCTGCGATAAATCCACGCACATCAGTTTCTGTGACAACATGCATGATCAATGTCGGGAGGTTTCTCAGCTACAGTTATTCTTAGCAGTTTGGTTGCAGGCTTCTCTCAAGTGTTTTATGAATCAGCAATTGAAGTATAAGATCCAGATTTTCTGCCTCTTTCTTCATGGTTCCTCCTAACATTTTGCATTTTGCATGTTCTTACTGAAAACACCAACTCATAACTCTGCTGTTATGGCACACTGGGTGCGCAAAACAAAGGACCACCTACACTTCACTGGAAATCCATTTCGGTCAGCTGCAGAGGCCAGTGGCAGGAAAGTAGGAGCTGACAGGGTAAAGAATTATTCTGAAGCTTGTAGGAGATTGAGATGTGGATCATGCAAACTGGGGAGTCAGTCAGTTGTTCTTCAGTGGATGGTATCCAATGCTGCAGTCTTATTTCATGCTCTTCACCTCTATCAAACTATTTATTTGACCATTAAGTGAGGATTTTACTTTGGTCATTGTGTGTGGACAAACTTGCAATATGCCTTCTTTATTAATATACCAACAGAGGGACAGATGGAGACCTTTGCAACCTCTAAACAAATAAGGAGTATTCATATTGGATGTGATGTAACCCTGCAGTAGTTGTTTAGTCCGTTTCTCTTGACAAAGCAGTGTAGACTTCATGAGTTGGCAAACAACACAGATGCCCCCGCCATGAGCAGAGTGTCCGCCTCCTCTGCTCATTCACCTACACACTGTGTGGTGAATCCTTAATGACAGCAGAGGCCAGAGAACAGGAAGGACTTCTGACAATGGTGTCCTCTAACATTCACATCCTCTGTCAGTATTTACAGATGGTCAGCGTGTGTGATACAGATCATTTCTTGAAATCCTGCTAAATGGGGTTATACAACTGTTTATATAAACCCTTTATATAAAATGTGCATGTGTAGGTGTGCCGATCACTGTGAGGAAAAAGATTTTTGCACTCCTGTATTGTGCATCAATAGTTTAGATAAGAAAAATGGGGAGTCAATGAGCATCAGATGAAGTCCTTTATTTGAAAAAATATGGGTCTTTTGGATATCAATACATTCTCTTTCGTCAGTATACATTAAAAATTAAATGAGGTCACTGGTAATCACATAATAATGACAGTAGGCAGTTCATTTTATCCGTAGCATTATTAACATCCTGTTATCCTTACAAATATGTATAAATACAATTAAACACACATAATTAGTCACCGAGTTCTGTATAAATGATTTAGTCGTTCAGACTGGAAGAGACATGTAAATAAACAAGTACATAAATAAACTTACATAAATCCACAGTAATGTCATCTAGTAACTTTCCTTTGACTCAAAAGACATTCCCAACATCATGCAAATTATTTTATGGATCCTGCAAAACAAGACATTTAGGCTATTAGTTGTGTTAGCTGTTCTGAGTGGATTTCATTTTTGTAAACATTAAAGTCACAAGTCATCAACAATAATAAATCCTGGTTTCCTCAAATCTTCAGAGGGAGAGAGAGAGAGCAGCAGAAGTCACCGAGAACACACAAACTATTGCTCCATTACAGGAAATGAATTAGTTGAAGGATGCTGTGATAAAAACAAAGCGGACCTCCAGGCCCCCCTTTTCTTTCACAGTTTCTGCTCCTCGCTACTCTTCAGTTCTGAAACCAGTTCAAACTATACGACCCAGTCCTTCTGGTCTTTGTCAGGTTTATATTGAGATGAAAATCCTCTGTTCACTTCCGTTTACTCATTTATTGTGAAATTCAGTCTTGATCCGATTTATAATCCAAAATGAAAGTTCGGTGCCAATAAAGCAGGACAGGACAAAGTCACAGCAGGTACATTATATTAATAGAACGAGACATTTTCTTACACATCTTCATTTCTTCTGCAACGTTTTCACATCTCGTGCTCCCTCTTGTCTCTCGAGCCAGCGCGTATAGAAAAAAAAAATAAAAGCCCTCTTGGGATGGAGATGAATGCTGCTCACTTGCGCAGAGGAGTCATCGCGATATGTTCTGCCAATGCCGGCGTGCACACCAACTCTCTTCCAGGGCCGATCAAAGAATTGTCTTGTGTTGGCGGTGCAGATGGAACCGATATTTCTTCCTGCAGCCTGTTATAAAGAAATATAAGAGGCAGCTCTGACTCGACCTCTTTTATTCGACTTCTAACACTGTGAATGAAAGGCTGGCTCTCTCCCGGTGGTCCAACACACACACCTCATCTTAGACAACAACATTAATTACAAAAGAAATGCCTATCAAAATGTTCTCCAGTTAGGATGTCCTGAGTAAAGATGAGCCAATGGCTGTTAGCACCTCTTGCTCTCATTAACAGTTAGCCTACAGTAGGGCTACTTCCTCAAATGTAAATATTACCCTCCACTGAGCAGGCGTGGTCTGTGCTGCTTTTATCCAATCAGGAAGACAAAATGAGCTCCCAGCTGCACTGTCTGCTCCAACAAAAGCTTCTCATGGTTTAAGTGTGAGTTGCTTATTCATGGCTATGATTTACTTCGTAACTGGATAATCTGAAGTACAAACCACAATTTAACCATAAACTAAAACAATAGCATAGTGCCGGCCACAGCACTGCCAAATCTTATTCTGTTTACATGCAAAATTTAGACTCATTAAAGCAACAAAGACTCTGCAAAGTGACATTATGACTACATTTATGTGGTTTTCTAACCAGAGCCCACTTTATAAAGCAGAATTTGTTTTTTTGCAGAGCAGCTCTAATCAGAGGAGCTGTGCTGCAGCTATTTCCAATTGGGGATAAACTTCCTTTTTGCATGCCAGATTGTTGAATTTGATCTCAGTTCCACCCATGCAGGGATAAAATCTGGAGCACCATTTGTTCCTTTTGGTGCTACAACAGTTTGACTTTTATTATTATTCCCTACTTTGATTGTGAATGGTAGCCTATATTGACCAGGTTTAAGAGTTTATAATTTAAAAGAATGATCCAAACTCATAAATTATACATTTCCATGTTCAGCATTTGAATCTAGACCTTCTCACTCCAGAAAGATGTTTTATTCTAGATGAAAATCAACTTGTTCCCAGTGCATTTTCACTGAAATCAGTTCATTTTTTATGCAAAATAATGCAGATCAAAGAAACTTTTCATTACATTAAATTATTTTAATAATATTTACCTTTTTAGTTCTATTTTCCAAATGCTATTTTATAAAACGTATTTTCAGGGCTCAATAAATGACTTGTGCGGTGCAGAGAGCTGCAGTGGGGGAGATGAAAGAAAGAGCTCACCCAGGGTTAAAATGGCCGCCATCCACTGAATACTGAGGTGATTTGTAGCCTATTGTAGTAGCTCATAGCCACAAACCATGAATGAAATAAGATGCAATCAGCTTAAAAGCTGTGTTATTAAAGGATTTGGGATAATAAGTCACATTCAGTTCGCTGGCTGAAACTTTTTTGGGAACCACTGCGTGCGAAATTTATGATTTCTGTGACAAGAGTTTCATTTGTCTGGATGCGCTCTTAAATCCGAGGATGTACCATCTTAGAAAATGTGAACACAGAAGGGTTTTTTTTTCTCCTCCACCATTAAAGATCGGGCTGCTCGGTTTGAAATGTGTTACTTGGATTTGGAATGCAAATGCTTTGTTCACGAGGAGGAGGGATCAGCGAGGAGTCTGAAAGCGAGGAGTTTTTGATTAATGAGCTTTGAAATGGCTCTCCAGGAGCAATAAAGGATGAACTGCTCTCTCTCTCTCTCACACACACACATATATATTCACATGCATCCTTCCTTGCATCATTTCCAATGTCAAAGTATGTATTTTTCTTCTTTTGGTTTTATTGTCACCACTCTGATTTTCCTTGCCCATTAGTGAATGGACATATTTCTATACTTCCACTCCGCCAATTTCTGAAAAATGATTTTGAAGAGGATCCTCAGTGTGTACCAATCAATTAGACAGCCTGTGATTAGGCTTTGGTCTGTAGGAAAATGGAGCTTATTCTCTTGTCCAAGCAGATAGGAAGGTAATCATGTGGCCGAGCCTTAAAAGATAAGTGACATGAGGAAGATGCAATAAGCCCATAGACTCACTTCCCTCATACCAATCAAACATCAATAATCTCCCGAGTTTTTTATTTCGCTGAAATGCACTTTGCATTGGAAGCATAGAGCCGTCTGATGAATTTTAGATATCCTGGTGTCTAATTATTGATTGGCTCTCCCTGTTTGTACTGTACAGTAGAGCTGTGGAGTCAATAAGCCTCCTCGGTTACTGTTACCTGACAGTTTCACTGAATGAGGAATTAAAATAATCAGAAGCAGTGGAGGGCCAGGGCTGCAGGGTTTTCTTTTTTCTTTTTTTACAAACTCAACTAAATGCAATAAAAAAAAAATACAAGTTTGAGCACTTTATTTACAAAATGTTAAACACAATAAAATATAACATTTCAATATCATTAGGGTTTCATAAATTTATGGATATCCAACTGAATTGAATAACAATGGAAGACAAATAAAAAATAGCAATGGACTACACGAAATGACATGCTGGTGTGTATAATATTTCATACTTCGATAGTCTACGTTTTGCTTAAGGTTTGACACAAGATTAACCATGGACATATAGTGGTGTTTATACACTATAAAATGCCCCATTTATCCCAGATTTACAATTAGAAATGCTCTTTTTCAACAATACACTGCGAGTCATAGCATTTTTCCAAACCCTGTTTTGCCAACACTTTTCAAGTGCACTGATCTGTCCAATCTTACAAAAAACTCCACACTTATAAATACTCGCATAGAAACGATAAATAATGTGCAATACAAAAGGTATTAAATAATAAATAGGCTATATGCTAGTACGAAAGATTATGCAAAATAATACAAAATAAATAAATAGGATGCCCGTGAGGAGAGTGAGATCCTGACAAACAGACAGAAAAATTTCCTAAAAGTCCTTCTCTCTAAAGATGAGCTTCTACTTTCGTGATCTACAAGACTTACCTTCAAGTAACGGCATGAAATATTCAGTCAAAAACTGCGCATTGCACTTGAGAAAAAAACAAAACAAAATAAGAACAACTGACACCAGGCTAGTCTGCCTCTGCGCATCCTCAAATATTCAAGAGAAATGGACAAAGCTGTATTATTTAAAAAATAATTACACAATAGCATTAATAGTAATATCAATAATACTGTAATAATACACACGACACGCTTGGAGTGTAGTTATTAGACTAGTGAGGTAATAAAAAGAGCGCAACATAATTTTGGCACACATACACACACACACACACACGCACGCACGCACACACACACACACACACACACACACACACACACACAGGAACCACATATTACAAATGCGTGAGTTTAGGCGCTTCCTGAATCCTTCCCTGAGACGCTTGGTGAGAGGTGAGGTCTGTGTATGTGGGATGGGGATCACAGGGTCCATGATGGTGGTTTCCTGGGATCTGAGCGGCACAGCTGTAGTCCACACTGGTGGATGAGGGGTGGGGAAGATGGCCGAGGTTGAACATGGGGCCCGAGGCTGGCATGGAATCAACAAAATTCCCACCCACATAAACGGGGCTGCCTTGCAAATTGGCGTTGGCAAAGCTGCTGTTGCTCTGCATGCCGTGGTGTTCGTACTCGGAGCCCGGGTACCTCTTCTGTTGCGGGATGCAGCCACCCAAGGGTGCCGTGTACGCGGCCAAACCGTACATGTTTTGCTGGGGCTTGGCGAAGGACGGGGGCGAGGGCGCGTCATAGCTGAGGCCGTTTTGGAGCTGGCCGGAGTATCCAATGTGATTTGGGCCACTCAGCGGCGGGCTTCTATCCGGGGAGTGTCCCAGGGGGGAATGCGGCAGCCCTTTAGACTTCTGGTCCTTTTTGTATTTCATCCTCCTGTTTTGAAACCAGATCTTTATTTGGCGCTCGGTGAGATTCAACAGATTTGCCATCTCCACTCTCCGAGGGCGACAAAGGTAGCGGTTAAAGTGAAACTCCTTCTCCAGCTCCACAAGTTGGGCGCTGGTGTAAGCAGTTCTGACCCGTTTGGAGGCTGGTCCCGGCGGGCTCTTCTCATCACTCACCTCGCCACCTGTAAAAAGGAACCACAGCATCGTCTTAGCGTCTTTTGATCCATTTTATTACCAATGCAATCATAAACTGTAAGCACAACAAGGCCCAGTCCACCCTCACATAGCCCCCCCCACACACACACATCACGCACACACACACACACGCACACAAGTCTCCATCATGGTCTCTACCTGCAGCGGTGCAGCTGTTGCTCTTCTGCTTTGCGTTCTGCCGGGTCTCCTTCATCCAGGGGAAGATCTGCTTCGTGAGGGTTGGTGTGGCAGCATTAGAGGCGCTGCTGGACGGGGACTTCTTCTTCTGGGGTGCAGAGCTGTTGGAGCTGGGAGAGGATGCTGACAGTGGAGGTGCCTGCTGCTCCCCAATACTCGTGGCTTGGCTGCTGCTGCTGCTGTTGTTGCTTTGACTGCTGCTTTGCCGCATGCAGTCTCCGTTCAGGTCACTGTCTTTGAGGGTTGGTGGCCGGACAGCAGAGGTCTGGATGGGACATATTGAGCCCTGGTAGTCACTCTCAATGTTGGAAGTAGGGTATGACTGATGAGCGGGGCCGTAGTTGTAAGAGTCTGGTTTGGGGTAGGTGTAACCTCCAAAAAGTCCAGAGTTATCGTAGTATGTTGCTTTCTGCATTTTGTGGGTTCAAAGCCAATAAGCCAGTGCAACTCTATCCAATGGCATGGGTGTTGTTTATTCACGTGATTGGTGTTTCCCACCGTTGCTCCACTCTGTGACCTATAAAGAGAAATGTATCAGACTCATCTGGGCACACATGAATAAGATCTATACTCATTAGAGCTCCTTAACATTAGTCTAATGACTGTCTGAGATTCAGGGTTTAAATAAAACCAGGAGAATCTCTCTGCTTGGCGCGAGACTCATGCTGCTATAAGCTACAGCATCTATTAAATTAGAAATTGCCAGCTCTCCCCACAGTGTCTATAACGGTGATACATCTCTCAGCCCCAGATTCGAGCCGTCTGACTCATTCCTGGCACAAAACAGTTAAAGTTTAACTTGCGCTAAAAGGGGCCCTCTGGGAGGCTTTAGGAGTCCCTCAGAAATAAGCTGAATCAGCATTTGACACACACATACACACAATAGCCTTTTCACTAATCACAAGGCCTGACAAAGCCCGTCATGCATTGTTCCCTGCAGCAGAAATATAGCCCACCAAGGCCGGGCATACGCATTTTGGATCACATTTTTACGCACACAAGAAGCTAAATAACTAATTTCCTCCACTGTTATTAATGTTAATCTCAAAAGTGTAGGTGATAAAGACAGAGAGTCTTGCTGTGTGAGGACGGGAGTTAAACGATATTTTATTTGCCTTTACACAAGCCTCAACCCATATATTTTGACTGGTTTGTTGGTTCTCTGGCCCAAAATTCACCTTTTAAATTGGACACAAAACATTTTGATTTTCAAATGCAGCCACATTTGTTTGAAGGATATAACAGAGAAGCTAAATTGAAAGAAAAATATCGGAGGGCCCTGTACTGTATGTTGGTGGCTTGAGGAGCTGCAGTCTGCGCCGTGCATAACAATTGCACCTGTCAGTGTGGACCGCGGCAGAATTTATGACCGCAAATGTTATGGTTGTAAACGGGCTCAGAGAGGAATGAAAAGCAAAACACTCCTCTGGACTCGCAGCCCTCAGAAGTGTAAAACTAAGCGTAGGAGGAAGGCAAGGGAAAAGAATTTCATACTGGGCGACTTCTCCCAGCCAGAGGCTCGGTTTATAAACGATGCCTCCAATCTGGCTGAGAGCGAGTCTGCAGAGGAAACAGCGAGGGGAAAGACTGGAGATACTTTGGTTAGAAAGAGGCAGTAAAATGCGGAAATCGTGGGATGAAGTGGTGAAATTCTTCCTGATTTTATGTTTTATAATTTGCATGTTTTAAAGTTATATATATTTAAATCTGATTAATGTAGTTTTCTATTTCTATTCTTGTGGAAAAATAGTATTAAGTGTGCTGTGGCGCGTTGTTGCAAACTGGATATTTTGAAATAGGAGCCTGCGCAAATAATTACACGCACAGGCTAAGTTAAAGTCATCCCTCATGTCTGTTTTCGTGATTTAAGCCTCCTGTGAAACACTGTGAGCGTTAATATGCAGCCTAATAACAAATCACCCTTTCACCTTGTTAGCAGTTGGCTGTGGCTTGTCCACTCCCTTCATTAAAGAAATGTTACTCACCGAAATCTGCTCAAATCTGTTTTTATATCCCTCACGCATTCATCACTGCTCCCACCTCGACCTGGAAGAGAAATGAAATAAATGTTGCTTCACGTTAGATTTTTTTCCACCCCTCCTTTAAATCACAGTCAAATGTGGGCCTGAAGTTCGATGCACACACACATATTTTATACAAAAATAAAGATTAATACCATCAGGCCCAATCTTCTCCACCATTTTCTTTTAAAATTATAATAAATTAATAGTACATTTAATTATAAGAGCTCAAGTCAAATAATACATTTTAATTCAAATGATTCCTGAGCAATTACCCCCCCTCATTTTTTATTTTATTTTTATATTTTTGGCCTGTTTCATTTTCTTAAATTGTCGCTGCAATGACCACATATGACACTTTTTTAAATCTCTGCTTGAAATGCTCGCGAGAGAAAAGTCTGACACGTGCACTTTTACACAAAGAGTCAGCCCAAATATTTAGCAGTCATAAGCTTTTTTAGGTGACCTTTGGGTCATTCAGCATAAAGTCAAAGTTTAATGAACAACGAGCAGTTCGGCTTCAAGTAGACCAAAGTCTCAAGTAAAGTCAAAGCAGCTTTTTCAGCGGAGACTGAAACACAGGAGAAGACCGAGCGACCGCAAAAGAAGCAGAAATTAAACCTCAGAATATTTCAGTGAATTGTTTTTCCTGTGAGTGTGAAACCGCCTCTGTTTCACCGCCTGCACCTGACGAGAATTACTGAAAATATGCTCATGGAGATTTAAGATTCCTTCGATGTGGAATATTTGTTAAAGCTGGTCGATAATCTGCGCCTGAAGTGCTTCACAGCACACTGGGGCTACTAGTAGCAGACATGGTCCTCTTTTCAAACCGCAGTGTTTTTCGCCTACGCGTTGTTACGGTAAGTTTGGTTCACACAATGGGCCGGACTCAATGTGGAGTGTTATTATCCCTGCAAGTCGTTTGTCCTGGTTAGCCCTTCAGATTCTGTTCACATTTCAAGTTAAACAGGCTCCAGAGGCGTTTTGTTTTTCTTGGAAAATGTTTGTTGCGTCAAAGAAATAACTGCAGATGATGATAGTGTGTTAATAGTGTCTCATCCCGCTGCTGTTGTAGTGAAATACAAGGTCTGTTTTTCCTGGAGCTACTCATGAAAATGCCAAATCACCAATTGCAGCAGTAGGTTTTGCTATAATGCTGCTTTTTGTTAATTTGGGTGGAAATTCAGCAGCCATTCTGCAAACATCCCGAGTTTAGCCCATTGCTTATAGATATAGATTATAGATAAATTACACCTTAATCCATCGTAAAACAGTTAAGAAGCTGTTGGCAGAATATGAGCAAAATGGGGAATAATCAACTTAAATATAAGCTTTTATTGTCTTTGCGACTCGGGCCTATTTTTTTTATTCTCAACAGCAAAGAAGAAAATATTGAAATTCACATGAGTTGCAATCAACCAAACGCAAGTGCGCCAAAAACGTATCCAAATAGTAGGAAAATGTAAGTATCTGCCTTTATCCTCGTTCACTATCCAGTCTGGCAATCCTTTAAAACATCAAATATGAATCCATGTATAATATAACGTTGCAAGTTAACAAAGCCATATAAGTTGAAACCACATAAATCACGGCAAACGCCACAGTGACGATAAGACAACAAATTAATGTGATTTACGATCCAAGAGCCAAAAAAGAAAAGTTCCTCTCCTACTTCTTCCTCCGAGCCGGCTTTCATCGAAACGTGAAATCAGCCGAAAAGCACAGAGCAGCTCGGCTCAATCTGTCGATAATGTTTGAACGCACTTTCTTCACAATAAAAAATAAAATAAAAATTATGAATAGGTAGCTGTGGATTCCATATCCGCACGGTCGCCGGCGAGAGCGACATTAACAAGCATCACCTCCTCTGAGCGGAATAAATCATATATATTTCCTTGCATTATATTAACCCGTGGTTAAAGGTTGCTTTCTGCCGTGCAGTTGCTTACCTGTGAATCAATTCATCATAAACCAGCTTCCCCTCTCAGTCTCAGTTCCTTTCCACGCAGTCTCTAGAATAAATCCTTCACCCTTTGTCTGTAGACAATGCTGTCCTAAACCTGATCTTGCTGTTTTTCAGACATTTCCATATACCAATGGAGACAGTATTCCCGAAAGAATGGAAGGACTCGCATTCAACTACCAATAAAAAGCGAACAAGGTATCCTTATTCCAGGAAAAAAAAAATCCCTGGCAATCAATCACCCATTGAAATATACAGGAATTCAGAACCGGATAGGCCTGTGCAGATTTGGAGCTAACATTGGGATTTTTTGGGGTGTTTCGGGAAGCTTTGTGATGACAAATAAAGGCGCTGCCTTAAGATACAAGCATATTTGTTCACGTGATTGTTCTCTTCTTCAACCGAGCCTTACCTCACCAATCCATTTTGATAGAGGGTGGCGTTTATTTCCTCATCTGAACTGTGTGAAAATGTCCCTCTGCCTATTTCTTTTTCATTTCCTTCTGAATTGCACCTCGCCTGCACTTCAGCATTTAAACACAAGCATTATGTTATACACTATTGTTAATACCACAGATTTACACATTCTCAGGCTCCATCCGGGCAGCAGTTGCAGCATCTACAGTGTGTTTGCGTCACGTTATTGCAACGAATTTCTGTGCGTTTTATTTGTCCAGCATTTTGTACATTTTCTCCTCACTTGTTCTTAAAAAGAATCTGCCTGCAGGTTCACAATAAAACGTGTAAAGTGGGGCCTTAAACGCACCGCAGTGAGTATTTTTGGATAATATTGCATAACAATACTATTATACTTTCTATCGATGTCCCGTTTAGGCGCCCAATATCTGCAATGATGTTAGACGTGCATTTAAAATATGATTTATGAAATAAATGACATGTGGGGTTTTTTGTCTTCCATCTGGGACTTTGATTGTATTCAAATAAACCACATTATCATCTTTTGTTTGTTGTGTCTGTCCTCACACACTGCTGAAACACAAAGAGTGACAGAGCCACGTCTTCTCCTGCATTGTTCTCAACATCCACCTCAGAAAAAATAAATGAAGAACCAGCAAATAAATCTATTGGAAAAGAGCAGAATGGGTTGGAAGAGGAGGATTTGGAGCCGCAGACGGCTGGTTCAGCGGTTATCTTTGCTGTGAGGAGGAAGAAGCAGAAGAAGAAGAAGAAGAAGAGGAGGAGAAGAAGGGATGCAGGAATGGTCGCGTCGCAGCATATGTTCAGAGGGTAATAAAAGTGAAAGATTTACAGTTTTCGCCCGGCCCCCCAACAGCCTCGCACCCTTTCAGGAATTACTGAGAATGATTTACAAGGAGGCAGAACTGTCAGCCTGCCCAAACTTCCACGACTTCTCAGGAATCAAAATCAAATCATCCCCCACTAACAACAAAAACAGCAGCAATCGACTTCGAGCAAGAAGGAAATAAATAACCGGTTATTTTATCTTAATGCTGAAAACTTCGACTATAAATGAAGATATAATTTGTAGTTGACCAACAAGACAACAATTTACAATTTGAATGTTGTGTCTTTTTTTTTTAAATATTTAGTCCCTTTTTTTGATTTTTGGACTAAAGTGGTAAAATAAATATCAGAATTAGACTGAATAAAGAATCAGTGGGCCACACTGAGCTGAAGGTGTCCGAAAGAGCATCTGTTCAGAGCGAGCATCCATAAATACATGTCACTGCCCTTTACTTTTTACCTTTAATCCTATCAGCCCCTTTCAGGATATATGCGTAAACATCAAGCCCCCCCAAAAAATCTACCATTTCTACTGTATTTAATAAAAAAAAGAAGACATGCACACAGCGACTAACCACAGCCGATAGAAGTCTGCTCACAGCGCACACATTAAAGGGAGCAATTCATCAAATATCACGACATTTGATATCGTCATTTAGCAGCTCGGGCTACATGAAACATGCTGAAATATTTACCTACCCAAGCATCCATCGGTTCGGATGTGTTGCTAAAGTGCGGGGCTACGGTTGCGCCGGGTATCGGATATTATTTTCTTGGGGGATCTCTTCAGTTTTCAAGTCTGATAGAGTCCTTGCGATTAATGACGACGCCGTGTTTCTAGGGGGACGTGCTGCATTAATTATTTAGACAATCACGTGGTCGAGAATAGAGAGCGGAGTGGTATAGTCTCTGGATTATATCTCTGAATGCAGACAGCGCACTTTAATATATCTTAGGGGGGTTGTCTGGCTTGGAGACGCTTCTGCGAAAACAGCTGGAAATCAAATATGGCCGGATGGAGAGCAACGACGTTGTATTCCTGCACTGGGTGCAGTGTCATTGAAAATGGCACTGCCTTTGGCTCCCATTTATTGCTGTTCAGACATGTAGGTCAGTGAGGCTACACACTGTACGTGGTAGTAGGCTGCTCTGACCTGGTAATTACTGGGGGAAACTGTGTTATGATATATATATATATATATATATATATATATATATATATATATATATATATATATATATGTTTTAATATCAGGACTTCAGACAACTCAGGTTTGATATTAAATGGAATGATAAATGATAAATAGAAAATAGTAATCACTAGTTACCTTAAAAGACTAGTAATGTATATTAGGTAGATTAGTTGTCCAATTGTGCCAATAACCCCCCTCTCCCTCCCCCACTCCTCTCACCCCCACCCCCACCCCCTCATCCTCTCTTCAGCATCTATGTGCAGATCATTTATGGCAGGATGGTGGATTGGTAGCATCACTTTGTCTCAGCTTCTCTCTGAATCTATATGACACGTTTGTATTTTATACACACAAACATATAAGCGGCCGTGCACGCCCGCAGGGCCGCGTGCGCTCGGTGGGGAGCAGACGGTGGCCGCTGGGGATGAAAACACCGCTGAGTGACTGAAGATCGTCTTTCCACATGTCTCTTTCTGGCCGCTTTTGTTTGTATCAGAACTGATTCTGTAGTGTGGCGGGTCGGAGGTCAGTGCTGCAGTGTCTCACATTCAATAAAGGCATAACTCGTGAAGCACGAGGGGGTTTAATATTAAATCCATGTAGTTGTTCATTATGTGGGTATACATGCTAGAACTGTTTCTGATAGATGTGGCGTAATCTGGTTTTGGAGCAGGACCACCACCTCTGAAAAAGTGTATATTTGTCAGTTTGAATCTTCCAGGCCAGTAAACTTTATTTGTGTTTCTATTCTATGATAAAGACTCATGTAACAACTATTTTGCGATAAAGACTCAAGTCAAAGTCTTCTAAGAACCCAAACGCAGTTTCCATTGAATAAAATCCCCTTGAAAAGACTTCGAGCACACTTAGAGCTTATGAGGATGTTTTTGCGCAATCATGCGCTCCTTTCGATAAAAGCTAATGAGCCAAAATTAAGAAGATAAAAGATAAAAACTCTTTTCTTTACCATGTTTTTAAAGATATGCTACACTTTGCGTAGACGAATGATGTATTTATGCTCGTAAATTTCATACTTGACAGGAGAAGAGGCTGAATCTGCCCATGCAGCGCACATTTGGTGCATTTGTGGATGTTTTGTAAAAAGGGGGCTTTAGCTCCATATGGCTCCACGTGCTTCTTACCACTGAACTCTCTGCCCACCAAAAGTCATCCTTTTGCAAATGGCGCAAAACGAAGGACACTAAATAACCCCTTGAAATATAGAAAAAAATAAAGTTTTAAGCAATCAGAGAATGTATAAAATACCCCAGTGGACCCTGGGAAAATAAATTCTCTCAAAAACAAAATATTTCTCGTGTGGAGGAAATAAATAAATTCTCGCGACAAAGTGCTCTTTGCAGTCATGTAAATGCATAATCAGTAGAAATCTTTATTTTTTCCAATATACTTCTCGCATCTCAATGCACAATACAAGTAAAAAGCATGTACAAAAATAAAACAAAGAAGATTGCATATTGACATGAGAAGACAAATGCAGAAATCAGAAGGTTTTGGGGGCCGCGCCTGATATAAATACTGTTGAAACACGTGGAAAACTCTGGAATTCACGCACTGACTTCTTGCTTTGAATGCTTTAGCTTTGTAAGTGTGGAAAAAAAAAGAAACCCTCCTAACCAAAGCGAGCAGCGCATGGGAGAGAAAATGCTGCTTGTCCGGCGGGTCAGGGGTGCTGGGGTCAGTCCTTGCGGCTGAAATGTGTCCCCTGGATGAACCTGCCACTGCTGCTTTTGTCGACCTTCGGTTGAAATACCTTTTCAAGCCTCACATCGTGAAGACTTCACAGAGAAGACCTCCTCGGACTGGGAGAGCTTCTGGGGCTTTTCTTGTCCGAAGACAATGATGGTATCAAACAAAAAAATATCTGTCTTGAAACGTGACGTGAAAGCACCCCCTCGGTTAGCTCGGTGTAAATGAAAAACTATAAGATTCCCACGTGAACTAACACTAAAACGTTGCATAAAGCCAATGCTAATAATGCACAAGAGTCCAAACATATTTTAGATTAATAAAAGTTGAACGAATACTTTAATTAAAATTGTATGTGTGCTATACGAAAATGTACACGTTTTTAAACAAATAAATAATGACGTAAAAAAATCATATTAAGAAAAATAAACAATTATACTCCTAAATATTCTGGATTTGATTATTTCCGATGAGAAACATCCAATATCAATTTGATGCCACATGCAGGAACAAATGATCTTTCATATAAGAGTTTCAAATGGCACGAGAGAGCCTCTGAAAATGTACACTGTTTACAAAGATGTCAGGAGAGATTTATAAGGGCACTCAGAATAGTTTGCACACAGGAATGTCTTGCTTTTTGGAATAATATTTAGGCTAACAAATTTTCAAAGCTTTATTGTACAAAATAAGTTAAAAACATACGAGTCACAAAGAAACGTGTAACTGAAAGATTCAACGGGGTCTTTTTTTGTAACGAAGTAACGAAAGTAGGTAGTGTTAGGCGTGCTCTATGCAAAAAATGTTTGCTTCAAGTATAAATATATTGTGCGTTTTATGTGGAGTTTCACTTGGAGAAAAACTGAAATAACCCTTGTGTGTGTGTGTAATTTGAACGAAAGGCTTCCCTGTTCTGAATAAAGTAATTCAGTCTTTAAACCAGCGAGGATCCACGTGAGAGGAGCAGAAACACTTTGTTTAAATCCATGAAATCAGCCGAGGGTGCTCGTTAAATGTCCTCAGGTGGGAGACGACCAAAAAAAAAAAAAGAAGAAAAGAAAAAACAGAAGGTTTGTTTCGATGTTTTTGAGTCTCTTTGAAGAAATTAAAACAAGGAAGAGGCTCAACTTTCAAACATCAAGACTGATTGATTTTCTGACTCAGTCTTGAGTCAACACTGCTGGGGTCATTTATGTTAAATTAAAAAGAGAAAATGGCTAAAAACGACATCAGTCCATGCAAAAGTCAGATGCAACCTCTGTCTTTTTTATGTACAGTTAATTTCTAAAAGGTGAGACACCCTCCTCTCTCTTATAATGATGTGATATCAGTCTGGTTATCCTTCTGGAGGCTCTGCAGATGGCTGGAGGCTGGTGCAGATCTGCCCTTGGTGTTGGGCAGTTTGTGATCTTTCTTCCATTTCATCCGTCTGTTCTGAAACCAGATTTTGATCTGCCTTTCGGAAAGACAAAGAGTGTGGGCAATCTCAATCCGTCGCCGCCTGGTCAGATACCTGTTAAAATGAAACTCCTTTTCAAGCTCCAAAACCTGCTGCCGGGTGTAAGCTGTCCTGGACCGTTTGGGCTCTGGTCCTGTGTAATCCGGGTTCACTAGGAGAAAGAAAACAAAACAAACAAACAAAAAGTCACCAAATGTGGCCAATGCAGCATGCAGGCAAAAACAATACAACAAGAGGAGTCTCTCTAACCCGGGGCGCTCAAACTTTAAGGAAATCCACGAGGAAGAGACACCTCCAGGAAAGAAAGACTGATTTTAACTGGATTTAAGCAGATTTGCTGCAGATTTAAGCACCATTACAAGCGGTCAATATGTGTTTTCAGGAGCTTTCAGGCGCTCACCTAGCGGCCTATTTCCTGAGCTATAAAAATTTATGACTTGTGTAATTGGCGAGGCCTTTCAAAGACTCCCATAAATATTACACTGAATGATTTCTAAAGTACAGGTCTCAGGTGGTCCATAAGGGAAGAAGAAGAAGAAGAAGAAGAAGAAGAAGAAGAAGAAGAAGAGGAAATCTTACCAGTAGTTACGTGGACTTTCTTCATCCAGGGGTAAACTACTGCAGGCTGCTTGGCTTGTATCCCATTTTGGCTCTTTGTGTTTTGCTGCTGTCCACAAGTCCGGGGTCCGGCCACTTGGACCGGCGTCTCCGGCTCAGTCTGTGCGCTAAAAGGGCTCGGGTGGCTGGATCTCTCGTTCACATGACCCCGTGGCTGCACCGTGGAGTCCTGCACAGTGTTGCAGCTGAAGGGCTGCTCCGTGTAGTTTGACCGTGGGTAGATCCCTGGATGCTGAAAGTCTGTGTCCTGCGATGGACTGTAGTAGTCCGAGCCCTGGTCAGGTATATAGTTATTTTGTGAATATTCCTCGCAAGGAGGAAATTTGGGATCCACATACTTAGAGTTCACCATATACGAACTCATGGCCATTAATTTCTGAAGGTAGAAAATACTAATTTTTCTCGAGTTGTCTTTTTTTCCTCCCTCCATAAAGCCCTCCTACTTGGTGTCAACTGAATAAAGTTAGCGAACCATGTGACCAGATCGGCCAATAGAGGTGATGCTGGTCCATAAACGGGTAAACATACAACTAAAAGCAATTTCATCTAACTTAAGATCAACCAAAATTAGACCCTGGTGGAAATAAAAAACAGATATCGTCCTGAAACATCTGCGAGCACGTTTGGATATTAAAAAGGCACGTTGGAAAAATACGAAAATACACACAGTCCCAATACCTTGCTTCAATATCTAAATTTAAAATAAAAAAAGAAACAAACACATAAGAGCTGACGGAGCATAGGGTGTTTTATCCGAGCAGTTATAAAAATATATCAGTTTCTGAGGTCTAACTTGGAGGCATGGTGTTCAACAGAGGAAGCAACAAAAGATACAAAAAGCCCCAATGGCATAAAAGCAGCGAATAATGACTGAGGACAATTGATGGAGACTGTCTTTGTCAAGAAGGGGTCATCCAAAAGTTACACGAATCTCATCACTTCATCTGCTCGTCCCTTTGAAAAAAAAAAGAAGCAGTCTCAGGAGCCTATTGGCCGGCAGCAGCCGCCTCTGGGAATCAATAATGCAGAGACACAAACGACCCACAGGAGGAAAGACGCTACAGCTGGAGTGTGCTGTTTGTAAATCCATTTTGGTGTTTCATTCCAACATATGAGCGCAATAGAAACACAGGCTCCTTCTTAATTATGTTTATATTCACGTGAAACAGTTGTGCCTCAGGTTTCCTTTAAGCCTGTATAGACTTTCAACATGTCTTCTCCTTGTGAAGTATGTGGTGTTGTCAGATTTGCTCTCATTCATAAAACACTGTCGCTGTGGCATCTGACAGCACATCAGGCACCGAGCGGCCTGATAAGAAGGCAATAAGTCAACAAATCGAAGTATTTTCATCGACCATATACTCCCCTAGAATCGAATCTGTGACTGAGGTTTTATCACACAAATTCGGTTCTACAGGGTATATATAGACGACGGCAAGACACACTGCCCACTTTTAGTCCCGTAACCACAGCACTTTATTTGTGGAGCCCTTCTGCCAAACAAAATGAGCAAAGTGCTTCCCACAGTCAGGATAAAGAAAATCATCACAGAAACCAGGATACATAAGGAAATAAGAGGCATGCATCACAACCAGATCTGAAGTCCTGTTAGAGGCTATTATAATACCAGAGTCTATTCAGCTTTCAACCATTTTTCTCTCACTGAAGCAGCCTTTTCTTTCGTTTTGATGGTTTCCCTTTAAAGTATCTCCTTGAGCTCAGGGTTTTATATCACCTTTGTGTTGTTGGTTTGATCCCAAACTGGCCATGCAAACAGCTTAAAAAGTCATGTCAGCCGCTACTTCTGAAAAACAAGGAAGGCTGTAGGCCTGCAGGATACCTCTGACCACAAGATGACAAAAGACACTGAACGAAAATATCAGCCAGTATCTCAGGTCAACCCAGGTTTCTGTGCAGTGGGTCCTCTTCCCTCCATCACAGTCCAAGTTCACAGTAAGAAAAAAAACACCTTCTTTAAATTATATAAATAAGTTTTCATTTGTGCAAGCTGTCACCTCCTAATCAAAGATAATCACAAATAACTTATAAACGCCTCAACAGACAGCCGTTAGATACTCGCTGGCTCATACATTGTGGGAGAGTTTATCATCACTGCCCGAGAGATGAGGCTGGAGGCCACGGAGGTCAGACTAAATCATTTACAAACTTATCAAAAAGTTCAATTATTTTCGGCCCTGGTGACAGCTCAAAGGGTGCAAAAGTTTACCAATGTCTCCTCAGCCATTAACCAAACCACCATGGCGGCTACTGCAAGTCCTCCAGAAACATCCAGATGAATTAAAGCTGAGAATGGTGAAGGTTGGCTCGTTATTTTGCTAAAGGACCAGAAGCAGCAAAATTATTTTTTCAAGCACATAAAAATCAGTATTGATAATTACATCCAAATATGTTTTATTACATATATTATGTAGTTTATAACTAAAACGGTCCGAAATCCGCATGGCACCTACATTATGCTTTGAGTAACTGTCAGATTTAAAGAATGAAATTATAATCTCAGGTTTAAATTCATGTAACATTTCTTTTGAAGTAGATTTTGCCAAATGTGACTCTGGGCCAGAAACACAGGTCATGTTTTCGTCTTTAATAAGAAAAAAAAAAGGCACTTTTACTCACTGAATATTTACTGGATATCGCATTAAGTCGTTTAGTGTGTCAAAACGTTTTGGCTAAAGTTACATTTTCAGTTTGATTCATGTTGTCAAGTTGAAAGTTATAATACAGGCCTTCAAAAGGTGAGAATAAAATTTACTGTTTCATCTTTACGCACAAAGTAAAGACTGTGTTAGAAAGCAGATGTTGGCTTTTATCTCTACTCTGCAGATGTCCATTCAGGTTTCAACAAAAACACTGAATATTCGTTTCAAACACAGTTAAAAGATAAATTATTGAATCGTTCTTGCACTTCACATTTCAGCATGAGTTAGACAGCCTGACCTGTCTTTCACCTTGCCCTGGTAGCCCTTCAGACGGGTCAAAGCCGAGATTCACAACAAAAGAATGATAAAGTCAGCGTTTCCTGGCAGCTTGAGTTAAACGAAAGGCTAGCTAGTTCAGCTCGACCCTTTTTTTCATTACAATTTCGAGCTTTTTCCATCAAAAAAAAAGCTCAAATTGAGCGTTTGGGAGCAACAGAAAACATGAGGCCTATTTAATCTAATTATCGGGCGAAGTAAGGGAGCTTTATTTGACCGGCTATAATGGAAAATAAAGCGTAAATTCCCTGTCAACTTTGCATTAAATATTACTCAACCATTATGAGATTGGATTTCTAACCATGACTGACGAAATTAATAATTTGAAGGCCTGCAGAAGAAACGCATTAGGCCTACATTGAATAAAGCAGCAGCCACATAATCAGATTCTGATTTATGGCCAAGTTTTCACATATTGGGAAAAACAGAAAACAGATTTTATTGTTGTAACCTCAATGCTGTTTTTAGTTGTTTATCAATTTCAATGCGGTTAAAACTGGAGATATTATTGTCGCACAAACGAATTATGAATTATGACAATTGTAACAGCAGCAGATTCGCAATGGCACGTAAACCTGTATTGTTTTAATTTGGCTTTCAAGATATTTCACCAAACTCTTTAAGAATCTTCGAAAAACACGACAACAGGTTGATTCTCCGCCTCCAAGCAAACAAGAAGCCCAATGCTATCAAGTGACTAAACCATGTCGCAGTGAAGCAGACCAACAACTCGAATAACAGCATCCGAAAAAGCATCGATTGAGTCTTAAAAGGTTTAAACCCAAACCAAGCTCAGGCACAGTAACAAGATTAAACACACTTTCCTCACAGCAGCGCATCATCTAACTGTCTCTGTTCGTCCTGAGCACGCACTGTGGCCGCTTTTAGAGGCAGGAAACAGTACAGCCTGAGCACTATGCGTGTGACATCACACGCTCTCCTAACACGAGCATAATGATAAAACACAGCTTACCGCAGAGACCGCAACACATGGCGCACCGTGCAACAAACACATCCATGCTGAAGGGAAAGTCAGCCTGGTGCAGCTCCCTGCCAATTGAAGCTCTATTCCAACCCATCTGGACGGTCTTACTAATACACAATGAGAATTATATTTTGGCTTGTCAAGTCCCGGGCCATAAAACAAACTTTAATGGCATCACGTGTTTCCTCACAGCCACTCACAACAGCGCGCAGGTCCATAAATAATCCTCAAAGTTGCACTTACTCAATAACGCCGATTACACTGATGTGCACTGAGGAAAAGTCGCAGAAAAGAGGAAGCTGGGGGGTTACAGGGAGTTTGTAACTGTCGTGAGAGAAAAGGCAACAGAGGGAACAACATAGAAAAGACTTTATTTTATTTTGGCATTCTTGTTATTTGTATTTGAGACTTTTAACTTACTAATGCCATTGATATTAATAATCTTAGGACCTGTTCATTCAACAATTTCTTATCGCCCGATTATATCTTTTCACTGAAGCCTTTTGACCTCTAAAATGTTAACAAAAACATCAACAACATGCAACACTGATTTGTGCTCAAATACACTTTTGGCCCCTGTGAACCTGACACAATAAGACTGATGTCATTTCGTTCTTCCGGGCCAATCCCAGGGTGCAGAGCGTCTGTGCTCCTCCTCTCTTTTTCCTGTGCAAACTGGGAGTTGGCTGGTGATGTTGGGGTTTGGTTTGCTGTTTTACTGTGGGGCAGGTGTGATAAATGGAGGAGCATCAAATCAGAGGTGTGTTACTTTTTACATGCATGTCCTCATAAAAAGGGATTTCCCTGGAGATAATTTGACATAGTTCCTGCTGTTAGTTGGTAGTATGTTTTCTGCGCTTTAATGGCCTGCCTGCAGATTTATGCTTATAAACTTAGTAATTTTACATTCAGCTCCATCAGCCCTCTAAAGACCATTTCCTTTAACATCATCATCTTGAGGAAGATGTCACGCACATTGTTTCAACTCTCAAGAAAATGTGTGAAAATGCTGAAACAGCTGCTGTCAATGAAGCTACAGTTCGTCTTTAACTGAAGTGACCTCTGCTAACAAAGCATCCACAGTAATTACTGACAATAAATGTCTTTCAGCAATGATACACTTTGTGGGTTTGTAGAGCACTTGAACACGTGAACACATGAAAATCACACACAGCGCCAAATGCAACAGTAAATAATCAAAGCAGCTGGTCTCATTTGCCAACAAACTGCTTTTTTCCCACAGCAGCAGGCTGAAAATGGTGAATTTTCTTACACACATTTCTCCAAAACCACTTTCAAAAATGAACCAGATCACATGACCACGAGTCTCAGCCAATCACTGTGCTCAGGAACCTGCTAGTAAAGGCCCCGGTGAATGGGAGCAGAGAGGCTGACTGTTGGGCAACAGCGCCTTCTGCTGGCATTTTAACGACTTCCCCCTTTCCCACTGCAAAAAATGTCCATCTGCACTAACAAGTGATTTCACCTCATCATGTGTTTTATGAAACTGTTGACACAGATGTTCAAAAGGGAAGAAGAGATTGCACTTTTCAGATGCAAATGAGTTTGTTTCAATATGTGTTTAATTAAATGGAGTTAAGTGATGAAGCTTGATTCAAGACTTAAAGACAATAATTAAATACGTTCTTGAAACAAATGAAACTGCAATTGACACAAGAATCATCAACTCATCCTTTTTGCAAACATTTCTTTCCTTGATTTTTGGAATTTAAGTGGATATGTAGACTGAATATGAAACGAGTGCCGTGTGAATATGGGCCTGTTCTGCAGTGTAGATGTTATTACTTATCATTAAGCAGATAAAGCGAAATAAACGTGTTGCCTGTGATGATAATGATGATGATAGTGATACAAACAATTATCAATGAATGAATCATTTTATCTAACTGCAAAACGAAAAAAAAAATAATAATAACAAATAGCTATTGCACCCTTTAGGTTTCATATAGCTTAATAAGAAGAAACATTTGTATACAAACGCTCTCACTATGTCACACAACAATCCAAAGGAAGGAGTCTGATGGTGGACTAGACCACATCTCTGGGGGGATTTGAATAAGGGTGAAAAGGGGAAACCACATCCATTCATGGAAACTGCTATCTGTTAAAATGTGTCAGACATTGTTCTCCATAATAACATGTAACAACCACATGCAGGAATTATGTAAGCATTGTCGAATGAGACAGCACACAGTGAGTCCTGTCTAGTTTTCTCAGGCTTCTACTTGTGCCTGTCTTCCAGGGTCCATTTTGCCGCATTGCAGTAAGGCTGTAAATACTTTCGCAGCTGCCTGTCAGGCAACAGTGAAATACTGTCTTTGTTCAGTTGGCCCCCATCTCCAGGCAGCTGAAGACAGCTAGGAAAACTGAACTTCTTCTGCCCGGCTTGCATATGTGGAATATAGCAAAGCACATTTGTTCTGTGTCGATTATAGTGCACCATTTTAGCAAGTGAACACTGTGTGAAAATAATGAAGGGTTCATGACATCAATGCAGGTGGTTTGTGGTAGCTAAATTATATAACTTTGGGTTCACTGCCGAAACTGATCAGCTAAAGGGGGGAAAAAATCTTGTCGACATGAAATAAACAGTTTCAAACTGAAAACCAAATGGGACTGTTTAGTTCAATACATGCAGCTCTCTTCTAATCGGTGTGGAAATGACTGCACTCAGTTATCTGCATCAAATACTACTGCTCAGTCACCGCCATCACTGACGTCAAACACAAGCTATATTTCTGCACAATAATGTTGCAACAGAAGCTATGAGCCACGATGAATACATCTCCAAGTAACATCAAACAATGTGATAATCCAGCTGATCTCTTTGATTCTTGCAGCATAATAGCAGCCGAGGCTCATTTTCATCAATAGTAACATCATTATCCACCTTTTTCTGCGTGTAAAGTATAAAAACAATTTATTTCGATACACCCAGCAACATGTGAAACCACCAAATTACCTGAGAGCCATCACCCTGCTGCTAATTTACATGACGAATGAAACAGGAAGCTGTCAAACTTCACATGCAGACAAACAAGCGTAAATAAAGTCCATTATTACACAGAAAGCTTACCTATAGCCGGGAGGTAATCCATGTTTATTCTTTGAGGTCTACCTGTGCGGTGCATTTTGATGAAGCTGCGAGGAGCCAGTGCTGCTGTGTGTGAGAGGAGGTCAGATGTGTAGAAAAGTTGAAACGCTCCTCTTGTCATCCGGGAGAATGAGCGGCGCAGTGGCGGAAATATGTGCTGACCAGACTTTTATGAAACGAATGCAATTTTTAAGAAAGCCGACCGTGGCGTATCGGTTTGAACGCCATAGACGCAGAATGCAGTGGGTAAAAAAATCGCCTGGGAAATCAGGAAAAGAGCCATGAAGACGTTTGCCTCTGACACATGACCAGTGGCATCCAATGACAGGCGATGGAGGCACATAAAAAGGTCTATTACCAAGTTGTAAATTGTCCTCTCACAAAAAGGAATTTCGACTGCAGCAGTTCTCCCCATCTTTGCGCATAATAGCAGAAGCCCCTCCATGTCCTCTGGAGAAAAACAACAGCCCCCCTCCCCTGCTTTTTTGTTCCCATTGCTAAACCATAAAATGTTGCATCTTAAAGTGCAAGAGAGCAGTTAGACTGCAGCTTTAAAATGTTTTAGCTCCATCATAATGCACATTCTTTGGTATAACACAGAAATGAGAACACTTTAGTATAAAAAAATGGAACAAATGGAAAAATCTAAATGATGCAATGTTTTGCTTTGTTCAGAATGAAAGGGATATATTTCTGTTCAACGTTTAATAAAAGAGAAATATAAGAATGTATTAGAAATGATGTCTAGACGGTTTTTGCGTCGAACGGAAGCTTTTTGCACCAATGGAAGTACGACGAAATTCAGCGTCTTTCTTTTCTTTTTTCAGTAAGCGGCCTGTGCACTAACTGTCAACAAAATATCACATGATATAAGGAGATAGTTTATTAGGCTTAATTATAACCAATACTAGTGTGTAAATAAAAAAAAATAAAATGTGTCCTCATCAAAAAGAGTCTAATATTGTGACTTTGGCCTTTTCACTTGATGAAGACTTATTGTTCAAGACGCCAAAATGTGTTTTAAATTGACAGGTGTGTCTTGTGCTACTGTGCAGGAACATGACTGCATATCTTCGCCTTCTCTAAACGCTTTTTACAGGCCCGCTGATATTCATAAATATGTTGACAAAATTAAGGAGAAATAAATTATGACATGTGAAAAATGTTTCACGCTATTGACCCTCGAGATTTAAATGCTAAATATTGCATCTGCAGCCCCCGTCCATGTGACCATCTCTGCAGCAAAGAGGAATTTCTTTCATTTCATTCTCGTTAATCTGGTGGCCTGCCAGAGTCAGCACTGTGCGATTTATAGTCCGGCTATGGCTCGGTCTCTGGTTTCCTGTCTTATAGCCGCGTGTGTGTGTGTGTGTGTGATGCAGGATTTGTTGCATTACACAACTATAACATTAACTCTATAGTCCAGGGTAGTCCACTGGGACAAAGCCATTCTACTGGATGAAAATAAAACCTGGATCAACACCGCTTTAGTCTCGGTGCACAGATACAGGACTATGTGTCTGCTTCATTCTTCTTATATGACGTTACCGTCTTTTATTTAAGGTCACCGATGGCTAAGAGAGTCGCCACGTTGCACTGGGTGAATGGCATTAGCTCTCCAGTTGGCCTGTATGTGATATGGTGGCAGACCAGTGCACAGTAAATGAATGATGGAGAGCCAAAGACAAATCTAGCGCGCTCACACTGGCATTTCCTTTGATTAGAGAAAACAAATGGTGTCTGCGACAAAAAAAAAAATCAGACGTTGCCAGCATTTCTGCTACCACTGCTTTAGTTTAAGATTCCTGACTGATATTGAAAAAAAGAAAGAAATAAAGAAAGACATGGGGTCGTTGGGTGGGGGTGGACACCTAGAGGACTAATAAAGATGTGGCAGCCACCCGGATAGCAGGTCTCCATGTTTGCATATTAATTCATGAGTCTGGTGGGCTTTTCTTTCTTCCTGCTCTCTCACAGTATTACAATTTATCCGGTTTAAGAATATGAAGCCAAATTAGCTTCCTTTCATGTCAGGTAAATTAATAAAGTCAAACTCAGTAAACCGTCCAGCAATGTAAATTAGCTGTTGTTTAAATGTCCATATCCTAAGGCTCCTTGTTTTGAGTTGGGGGCAGACTTCTCAGATTTATTTTAAATAAAAGCATAATAGTTACTACAGCAAATTTAAAATCAGCTAAGACATTTGACACGTGCTTTAAAAAAAGGAGATGTCTAACAGGAAGGTCTGGGTTATGGTAATGTGACATAATCAACTTATAATCAACTTAGGCTCAAATGATGTGGTTTACATTCATCACAGTGCTCTACTTGTACTTTCACACGGCCTGATTCTTTGGCAGTTAACCCAAATATGCAGAGGTCGTTATGTCTCGTAGAAGGTTAAAAACAATTAAGTGATTAAAAAAAAAAAAGGTTACATCATGTTGGTTGCACTGACAATTTCAGTGCTTTATGTTTACATTTTTTTCCCCAGCCACATGGATTCAGAATTTGGAAATCTAGTATCAAAAGTGAAGAAAGTCAAGATTGAGTGATTTGATATATTGTTTACATGCACACCAACACCTTTTTATTATTGCCAGGCAGACTAATGATACTATAAATCCGTTATTACACCGCCCCAGATCCACTGTAGACTCTGCGCCCACCTCGTGATTCAGCATGCATTCCATACTAAAGCTACAGTGTTGCACTCTGTGTTCCTCCTCAGTCTCTATGTGATGGGATCACATTCTAAAGCACCTGAGCGTTCTACAGTGTTTCTCTCCCCATTCTAAAGCACCTCTCTGGTCACGTGCTTCGGAATGTGAAACGTTGCCATTCACTCTGGAATATAGCTGTTTGTCAAACTGCGTCATATGACCTCCACTGTCTCACAGTTATTGTGGTTTTCGTCGTGAACGAAAAGCAGACTAATGGATGCGTCAAAAAGACAGCCAATCAGCTCACACTGGCGCGTTAAAGGGTTGGATTAGAGACAATATAATATAGATTTAATGCGGTCTGTAGGCTTGACAAAAGGAATAACTGAAGTATGGTTTCCAGAATTAGGCTCAATTCAAACACACACACAGTGATGAGGGAATGTCTATAACCCCAAACTGGTAGCCTAGACTGCTTCTACTCTCAGAAACACGCACAATAAACTGCATTGATGTGCTTTCAATGGGACTTCTTCCGGTTAGCCGACATATTGTCCACTAAATGTATTTTTCTGTTACTTTGAGGGTCGCATGCCATTTAACATTGTTCTGGAAAAGCCCGAACATTAGTGTGTGTTCCCAAATCGGTTTCAAATTTCCACAGCTATTATCTTGGCCTGCGTTACAGCCTCCGCAGAAGTAACACTGGACAAAGTGTGGTGTATGGATATGCAGCCACACAGCATCTGCGGGTGTAACGTGACTGCAGCTAATGACAAGAGTGAAATAGCTGACCCCACCCATGGCCTGTAAGGAGAAGAGGCACGTGACTATAACGGTGCAGTGAGGATGACTGTGGAGAAGGGGCATATTGACAGAAATCCCCCCCATCGCATCTTCCTCATCATCAAAGGAAATGTTTGATCCAGTTGTTGTGTGCGTGTAAACACTGTGTCATCACTTAGCCATATATGTCTAAATAAAGAAGCTGAACATCACTCTGGGGTCAAGTTTTCATCCGTGACTGTCCCCTTACAGTCCCCACTGCACTTGATGATGGGCCACTGCTTTTATCACACACTTAAAATAAATACGTCAAAACGTCAGATCAAGACGCAAATAATCAATTCAACATTTTCCTTAATTGCTTCAATATTCTGCGTCCATTTTGTGCTCTCCGAGCGCTGCCATTGGCTGTCAGTGTTTGGATGCTTTTTACAACTGGAAACCTCATGACAATCATCACTTTTAATGGCGATGACTGAAGTAATGTTCACTGTAACTCCTCAGGACACACAGCAGTATAGACTGAAGGGAGGCGCCTCTTCTTCTCCCTGCAGACTGAAGTAAGAAAAGCAGATATACACTGCTGCGTTTTCATCGAACATGTCCACTTAGAGTCCTGCGTAGTTTCTAGCTCTTATGATCTGTTTTCAACTGTAAGTTAGCAAAAACAAATGTGTGTTAAATGCCTCAGCCCTTTAAACTTGATGGACAGTTTTGCATCAGATAATAGAAAGGAGTCCATTTAGGGGCCTAATGTTTGTTTGTTACTCAGTTTTGGGGTCTCAGAAACCTTTATTATTATTCAATTTATTTACTCTGATCATTTTAATAATGGACCATTTGGAAAGAGAAATATATATATATATATATATGTGTGTGTTATTTTCTTCCAAAGGCCCCGCATAGCACCACCTCTGTGCTCATTATATCACTCCGTGTTGTTGATGTCAGCGATTTAAACAAAAACATGCACGTTGCGACACTGCTGGAATAAGAAAGTCTTATTACATTTTTTAATGTTTTCATTACCTCACTTTACCGTCGCACTACTACACGTACAATGAAATACTAAAGAAATTGGAGACGGATCAGAGGAGGATATGGCCTTCGAAGGGGACATTTAGAGGAATGCATTTCTGAAAGTTGACTACAATTGTTTCTGTTGTATTCTTCTGTAAATGATGATGAGGCCGCTCATGGCTTCAATAACCCTTTTCTGTACAGATTAAAAATGGCTGCTGTGGTGTGCAAACGCATGACACATTGCTGAGATGTGGGGTCTGAAAATTATCACGAGATTTAAAGAAAAAACTGCACAGTAACAACTGCAATAGGCGATTACAGAAACAGGAATTGGGACTTTTTTGCAACTATTCAAGAAACGTGCTGTTTTACATAACAGCTGTCGATTCAGGACGGAAAAATGTATTATCATCAAAATGGATTCTCATACTAACTGTGGACTTCTGAGAAGTTCACAATCTGAAAACCTCCAGTTTTATCAAGGATATTCAGAGACATAGGCTACTGTATATTTTTTCTCTAAAATACTCGTTTATTTTCATAGAAATCAATGGCTCCATGAGTGCATGTTGCATGATATGGTCCATATGTTGCCTACATGTTCCAGCTGTGAATGAAAAGCTGCAACTGAGACTGAAAGAACAATATCGCCCTCTAGCGCTCCCATTACTTTTCCAATGGAGCTCCATCAGAGGTAAACACATTGTGAAGTGCTGTTTAAAATGATATGACTAATTTATTTGCACAAGTTTAAGAACAATTATTATTACCATTTAACTAAAAGCCTTTTCAGTTTCCTCTGTTTGAGCCTGGATGAGGTTAAATTAGGACGCATGGCCTAGTTTCATTCCACTACAAAATAAATTCATCAGACAGTAAAACTGCATCGGACACCAGTCAAAGTGAAGTTTTTTTTCCCATCGGTGGGAGTGCAGTTGATGAATAAACGTGACCATTAAGGTGGGGGTGATTTCCTCTAAAACAATTCATCGACCAGACACCCTGTGGAAAAGTGTCTACATTCTGTTTGTCAGCAACAGACGCAAACGCCCAAGAAACAGGGGTTTCAAAGGAGAGTGTAATTACTGGCCAGGCCCATAAACTCATTTAGGCCAGACGTCTAGCCATTTCTATAGCTTTATTGGACCGCGTTTCTTCCTGCTTTAAAGTAATTATTCGTACAAGTTGGACAATAAATTGGAAATCCGCCGCAACACCTCTCCCAATCGTAAACACTTTATTAGCCTACTTGTTCTTCTACGTTTCAAATCCTCTGTTTGAAAAAAATAAGTTTAACACTTAGTATTTAACTTCCTTTAAGATTAAAGATCCATTTCATCTCTGCAGATTCGATTATTAGCTGCAAATAAGAAGATGTAACTGTCAAACACTGACAGTCTCTTTCTCTCTATATACACACATTTTGTGTTGTATTTTTCTCTCGTGCAAGACATTGTGCTGCAGTAGCAGCCTCAACGTGAACAAGGCCTCAGGGAATATTCTTTGGTTTAAAAAAATCTAATTACTTGAATGAAACAACCCACCATCATACCAGAAACATGCAGAGAAAGTTGTTAAATGTGTAACTAGAGGAAATGTAAATAAATATATTGATGTTTAAGCTAAAATGGATAGTTTGCGTTCCCCAAATACAGCAGCAACTCACTTTGCTCTGTGAGGAAGAACGCACGCCTGTTTTTCAGCCAAGTCCTGATGCAGCATTTCCATGTGGGTGTTTACTGAAACAGATAGTAGTCAAAGAAGTTTAGCTGTGAAAATGTTTTATATACAACTCCAAATTCTTAACAGCTATAAAAGCAATAAACATAGGCACGTTTCCTACAGTGGGGGGATGCTTGACAAATCTGAGAAACCGCTTGAACATCCCAGTGTGTGTTTTTGTGTGTAATTGTAAAACAGAGAACATTTCAGATGGCTTGAATCCGCATTTGACTGATCCTGTCTGTATCCCACCAAGACGAATTCCTGCACATGTGGTTTTGAGACTGACACGCAACATTACGCTACCTTGAGGGTCTAGAAATATGAAATAAAATGGCTACCGAGGCTCCTAGCAAAATGTATGCAATTGTTCAGATGGCTTCCTTGGTACAAACATTAAATGTGTGAAACGGCAGCAGCAGTGATTTCATAGCTGCTCCTTGCTGCCTCTCTCTCTGTTCATCTTCTTCATTTTCATCCTCCTGTTCTGGAACCAGATCTTCACTTGTCTCTCGGTTAAACTCAGTATGCGGGCGACTTCATAGCGCCGGTCTCTTGTCAAATACATGTTGTAGAGGAACTCCTTCTCCAGCTCTAAAGTCTGATATTTGGTGTACGGGCATCGCTTCTTTCTCGTTGAGCGTGCGTGAATCCAGTTTGCCGCAGGGTTGCCTGGAAAAAAACACACACATGGGAAGAAAGATACACATGAAGCAGAGACACGTGTGATGAGGATGTTTTTGATTTTAAACTTCAATGACTTTCAGTGAATGGAGCCCAAATTGGAGATCTGGGACATGTAAAGGACACTGGTGTGGTTGCAGGAATCCAAAGTAAAATGAGAAATAGTTAAATAAATAGACAATGAGAAAAATGCGCAAAATGGCTCTATATTACATGTTTTCCTGTTTTTAGTGATAGGTCTCCACCAAAGGAAGAAAATTAATCTAACACTAAAGTCTCATCGACATGGAGCAATGCGTATCTATTTTGGGTGTCCTGTGACATGAAAAACTTTAGGATCCCCTGTAAGAACACTTGCAGGGCGGGTTTTTTTTCCCCCTTCCCGAGCCGCGGTATAGTACGAGACACTTTTATAGGTTAGTAAAAGTGGAGGTTTTACACACCCAGCTCAAACAGTTCTTAGGGTTGTAAATCAGGACGGGCTATTTCGTTTACTTACTTGGGTCAAGTTGTTGTTGTTTCTCCTCTTTTGGCTCGCTGTGGCTCGAAAGCTCACTTCCACTGTGCTCTTTGGTCGCCTTTTCCGGACGCTCCGGGACTCCACACGCGAATTCGCGGGCGAGCGGCCGAGCCTCTGCCTCCAACGCGTCGCCCTCTGTAGCTTTCGGTGGCAGGACCTCTGGCTTTGTCCCGTACGGCCGACCGCTGCTGGAGTGAAATCCGGCAAATGAAACGTGGTTGGAGATGGGGTCCATCCAGGAGCGGACGCCGACATATCTGCCGTCCGACGCGGGCAGATGGGACTGGTGGTGGTGGTGGTGGTGCACGTACGGGTGATAAATCCCCTGCGGATGAACCGAGGACCAGGACGACGAGAAAACGGCGGACTTTGGTGCGAAATTGCAAGAGGAGAAGTCTGCATTGTCCCCAGCACCTGACGGCCTCGGGGTCACCATGTGTGGAGCCTGAATAAAGCGAGCACCGTACACATCCTCCGGCTCCTGCCCCATTATAGCGTCCACATAGCAGTTACTGAGAGTGCCACTGGAAGACATTTTTGATCTCTTCCTACTCATATAATAAGGGTTGCACTGTTACGGGAAGCTTCCCTCTATGAACAATCATAGTATTTTTGCTGGCCTGCATCTACAGGGATTGGTTACATGGATCACGTGGTCATATTTACCAATACAGCGAGTAAATCAATCCTGCCCTTGCTCTCTTTTTTTCTCGTCAGGTTTAATTTAGCTTTTCATTTCACAAATAATAAAAAGCCCCATCAGATGTGACTGGAGGGAGAAAACAAACGCTCAAATGAACGCAAATGGTTTTCTTTTTTTTCTTCTGTTTCTCATGTGAGGGTGGCTGCAACAACACAAGCAGTTAAAGAAAAAGGAATAAGACTCTTTTTCCCCCCAAACACAGTCCAACACGGATTCTCTGTATCTTATTGTTTGAGGAAACTCTTATAATATCGTCCTGATACCCTCAAAGCTAGTAAAATGGTTTATAGACTTACGGAGTCCTCGTAAAAGAGATGTAATAACATGTTGTAAAATAACAGACGCCATTTCCGTTCACAATGCGGTGTGTCCATTGTTAATATTCGGCAAGGAAACATATTTTCTGGGTTGGTTTAATTTTTAAAGCTATAAGCCGGAAACGGCAGTTGTGAAATTATTGTATTCATTCAAAGGGAGGGCAATAAGGTCTTTATGTATCAATAAATGTTTTATGAGGTGCGTGTGATTATACATGCCGTCAATAAAAAAAAAAGAAGAAAGACTTGGAGAAGCCATGTGCATCTGTGCACTGCTGTCTGAAAGGTGTAATTTAAATGTAAAATACTTCTTGGCTTTTTAAGTTGGAATTAACTTCTATTTTTTGCTTGTTTTGACGCCGTTTGTTGACCTTCAGCCCAGACAAAAAGAAGCACATTTCAAAAAAGGAAAAGGTCCAGATTCAGTCAGATCCGCAGGCTGGATCAGACTGACAGTTACATGTAATTTAATCACAGAGAAATCTGAAAATATGAAGTGATTCTGTGCTATGAACAGAAATGCAGCGTGGCTACTGAGGCCTGTGTCGCTCGGAAGGAAAGAAGGGCAGATTGTTGCCTGTGAATTTGTGCTTGAACATAACTTTCCCCCGCCTGATGGTCCTGATAGACTATCACTTTGGTCACAAGCAGGCCTGAAAATAATAGCAACACCATGTTTATTGGATTACACGACTCCCGCCTCTTTGCGTGTCTCTGCTGCACCCTTCAAACACGCCAATAGACGATTGACAGTAAACGGCAGCAGTGGATGGAAGATTCTACTATTTAGGGTATTTTGGTTCAAATATTTTTTTGTTTTAATTTTAAGTTTAAAAGTTTAATTTCACACAAATCAGTCTGTATGTTTCAATTTGTCTTCAGGAAGCGGCAGCATCTTTAAAAGCATGTAATAATATGTTAAATATTGTATCACAACTTCAAAACCCGCATGTGTTAAAACTGCTGGTAGCCCACAAACTAAATATTTTACAGTCTAAGCTTTTAGGCTCCTCGTCAGATGAAGATGAAGCATAATTGTAAACATTTAGTGAAATTAGAAACACACGTTAAGAACATTTTTGAGATACCATTTCTCTTTGCAGTAAAGTCCAAAAGATCCGTTTAGATTCAGATAGATTTAGGTTCCTCCTCGTGACGGTTTTAAACAAAGTCGTGCCTGTGTCAGTGCAAATAAAACCGCAGATTTCCACAGTGATAACTGAGATAAATGTAGACCAGAGACTCCGATAGCATAAACAAATACAAAACAAGATTATTTGACAATTTATTGCAAGATACATGCCACAAACATGCAATAAATTCACAGATTAACATCGTTTCCCGACACTTTGAAAAGGCCCATAGAAACATCTCACTATCGAGCAAATGGCTTGCACCCACTGTAAAACAAATGTTGCACTACACGAGAATTAAATGTGCTTTCATGACTGAAACAGAGTAACTCTTTCCAAACAGCTCACCATCACGACACAACAGAATATCCATGTCTACTGGCGGAGGGAAGAAATCTGCTCCTCCAATAATTTAAGACCTAAAAGTGTTACCCTGTGATAACATAAAACAAGTACATGACGCCACACAAAAGTACTAAAATTGGCATATATAGTCACAGTTTCGTTGAAATTGGAGATAAACGTCTAATGCCACGAAAGCATCAAACTGTATATGAGAGAGGGGGGAAATAAAAAGACAGCTACAACCACAGGCAACATGCAGGCTCACGAAAAGGTGAGATTTGAGGTCAGTTCACGGATGCGGTTTTCCCTGCTCATTTTCTTCAGTTTCATCCTGCGGTTCTGAAACCAGATCTTGACCTGTCTGTCGGTCAGGTTGACGCTCCTGCTGATCTCTAGGCGGCGCTCTCGGGTCAGATACATATTGAACAGAAACTCCTTCTCCAACTCCAAGGTCTGGTGCTTTGTGTAGGGACATCTTTTCTTTCTCCCACTCTTTGCAGTTAACCAGTTGCTGGTCGGCGTGTCGCTCTTGCAGTCTGCAAAGATTCAAACAAGAGACATGTCAGTATATTTCAGCTCGAGCAAAGTCTCACCTGCTGCTTTGGATTTCACCTCTGGGAAATAACACACAATGTAAATGTTTTCCCAGAATAATTAAGTGCAGGGGGTGTTATTAGTCACGTACATGCCACCACTAATAAAATAGAAATGAAATTAATCCCCAGATGATCAAACCGCACATCTTCATGCAGCTGGAAACATTATCAACAAATCTATTAATTTCACAAGAGCTTGAAAAGCACCAAAGTGTAACCTCTGATTAAACTGTTGAAATGATCTACTTTAAATTGAATTTGAAATAGTGATTTTGTCACGTTTCAAGTTTCTAGTTAAAGATAGACTCCACATTACACAGCTGCAAAGGCATTTTTTTTAAGACTAAATTATGCATTTGTGCAACAAATATGGTCTCTATATCTGCTTACTTTAAATTCTTAGATTCTAAAAAGAAAACGTGCAATGTGCCAAAATACAAGGCAACAGATTGTGAAGATGTTTTTTTAAAAATTGCATATTATTTGAATTTAAATATCTGAGGAGAGACACAGTCTGCATGCTGCATGGTAAAAACCATTCTCTGTTGCCTATTACTGCAACCTGAGAAAGACTCTCATTAAACATTACGACTTTAGGGTTGTTTGTGTTTTATACTTGGTTTTATGGTGCTGGAGCCTTCTCAGCACTGCAGCGCCACAAGATAAAAGCTTCCATTGTAGCCAACCCACCTTTCCCTTCCGCCTGTAGCAGCTCAGGACTGGACACAGAGGCTTCCATGGAGCAGCTCTTCTCCCCCGAGCTGGACTTGGGATCCGGGCTTTCCGCGGGTGCCGGTGTCCTTGAGGTCTCGGGGTTTTGCGGGACGTCCTCGCTTTTCTTTTCCACCTCTGCGAAATTAGAAGACGCCGACGAGGACTGCGGTTTCGGGGTAACCCGGCTGAGTTGCATCAGTGTTGGGTTTGGACTCGGCGGCTCATGGCAGTAGTTTTCCTGATGCTTCCCATTCGCATAAGTTTGGCTCAGTCTGAAATAGCCCGGAACCGGGATCTCGGGACCATCGACTGGACAAGAGTCGGGAATAACGTTAGAATATGCGGGGACCTCTGACGAGCTGACTTTCTGTATTCTCTTATCGGAGTACATGCAGCAGTTACTCTCTTCCTTTATGCTCTGTGAAAATGTACAGTTTGACATCTGACTGGACGACTCTATTCTGCAGGGTCTATTCGGATCAGTCCAGTTATCTATCTGAGGTATGTACGAGTGGACATTCATGCCCATATTTTGGTGGTTGACCTCCCCTCTTTTGCCGAAAGACGGCAGGAGTCCACAGGTTTGCATTCCGTAAGTTCCCATTTCTGAGCCAGACGGCATGTACATGTTGCTGCTGGAGTAAAAGCTGTCCGTCCTGCAAGCACCAATTAACGAGTCCACTAAAAACGTGTTTGCCGCAGGAGAGCTACTGGGAAAGGACATTTTGGGGGGTTAAGTTCTTTAGAGGAGAGAGATGTCCTTTGTAAGCTGACATATCTAGGAAAAACAATCTCCGTGTAAGTCAGGATGCCTCCCGACCACATGACAAGCCCACCAATGAGATTTGAAAATGGCCTTGAGACGCAGCCTCCTCTCCCCTGCTCACACACACACACACACACACACACACACACACAACACACAAGTACTGCGGATGCAGACGTGGTCAACAGCGACACCTACAACGCGGACTTGAAATTGGCTCGCGCAGGCAAGCAGGGGGCATCGCGAGAGCTGTTCAACAAAACTGAAGCGATCACATTAAAAACAAAAAAATAAAGTAAAAATAAAAGAAAAAAAAGATTTGAATGACCTCAGAAAATTGTTCACTTTCCTTTTGATCACCTGTTCAACAACAGAAGTCCTGGAGTGTTTTCAATGTGTAAAATGCTTCAAAGGATGTGTGTTTCTTTGTGTGAGAGACAGACTGAGTGTGTGTGTGTGTGTGTGTGTGTGTGTGTGTGTGTAAAATGCTGCCTTCATGGCGCATAGGCGACAACTGCAGACTATTTGACAGAATGTAACCATGAATTTAATGTTTTTATTTTTTTATTCAACCATTCACACAACTCCAAGCCCACCGACGACAGAGCTCACGTTACCTGTATTTGCATTCATTTTACTGTCTCTTTGAATGAAAATAAGAATGAAAACAAAAGAATAAAGACGAATTGTAAGTGTAATGTTTGCTCAGTTTTTTTTTTTCATTAATTCAGGGTTTGAAGTATGTAACATTTTTTTGCACAGGATGTGAAACAGCACCAAACCATCTGATGTTAAGGACAACGACCATTTATATTTCCTGTAAGATGTCAGCATTAAAATAAGGAATCTATAATGTGGGTACATTACCAGATACAACAAGCTCTGTGTGCATGAAGGTCAACACTAATGGTCCTGCGAGGCTTTACTTTTTAAATAAATTACACTTCAGACTGATAAAAATTGGTCCTTTATTATTTGCACAGATTATTAAGCACAATATCTTTATGTCACATGTATTTCCGATGTTCAAATGCAAAGTTACAAAATAAAAACCTGCGGGAGGTGGCGGTGTACACAGCCTGGGGATTATTTTGTTTTAGTCTGTAAGGAAGGCAAATGTGCGCCTGATAAGCTGCTGGAGGGGAAAATAAAAAATACTTTGTACCTGAAAATATCTATCGACCAAAGATCAGAAGTCAGACAGTACATGTCTTTAGAAATAAACAAATGAACACAACACAGTAAATGCGGCTTGAAATAATTATATCTTTGGTATTTATGCGACCAGCTTTAAATAATCATACAACTTGTGTTTGAGGATCGTGTGCCCGGTCTACTAGATATTTACAGTTGGTGGTAAATAAGCATTTGTAGTATGCAAATCATCTCAACATCACAGGACACACAAATAACGAAGCACAGGCTTTTTACCCCAAATATGATGACGGAATATATGCAGAAAATACATTCCTGGTTGTAGCCTACCACAATCTGTTACATCTAACTGAGACGTCTGACAACATGAACATCATTTTTGTTTTAATAATCAGGTTTCTAATAATGACAATTGCTCAAAGATAACATTGGGCTATTTTGCAAATCCTGTAATGCACTGAACCGAATTAAAAAGATCTTTAATATGGGAGAATATTCTTCAGGTATAGTCAACAATTCATACACGCACAAAATACACGCAAGTACCGTAAAAGTGGGAGAAAATTAGACCTCAGGGTCATGTGGTTGGTGGTAATAATAATAATAATAATAATAATAATAATATACCAGGAGATCCACTGATATTTAAAACTTGAGGGTAAAGCTTATACAAATAAAAAAGAAAAGGGTTGAGTTACTCGAAAAAAAGGACAGACATTGTTGTAGTTTCAGGCAAAACCGAAAGCTTGAAACAACAAAAATACTTCTGTCCTCTTTTGGAGCAGATGAAGGAAAATGTAATAATAGTTAATACAGTTGCAAAACTGAATGAAATGAAAGGAAATGTATAGCATATTTAAGTCAACAATCCCCCTCGATGCCGTAACATCTGGAGCCTGCAGAGAGTTTGCGGCCTTCAGGTGAAGATCGAAGTCTGTATTTTAAATGGTTCAGATGACAAAGACACGCAGTAGACGCACATTTATTATGTTTGCCCTTCCAACACTTGAACATGACTTGTAAATGTATTTGTCGCCTGGAAGACACTGGATTCTCATTAATTAAACTGAGCACTGAGTGAAAAATATAATGTGTGTCAAGATAAGCTGTGCTCTTACTCTCTCAAGAGAAACTGTAGCCTGCACGCTTGAATGGTTTGATACATAAAAGAAAATGATTGTGGACATTTTTTTAAATGAAAAAAATATATACATTCTGTTGAAAACACGACATAGTTCGGGCTACTGGATGCAGTTTGAATTAAAAATAAAAGTGCAAATAAAAGCTGCGTTGAAGGGATTATTCCTCTACTGAAGGATTTTCATGTAGGGTGGATGTTAAATTTGGCTGAACTCTGCATTTCCACTGGCTGCCAAAGCTGCAAGTCTGCCCTCATGTGGATACACCGAGAAGCAAAGTGAAACACCCTCCACAGTTGGTAATGTCATTTCACTGTATGACATGATGACAACCCAATCAAACCTTTAATGAATCTTGGTTTTCTAATGGCCATTATGGGAAATAACCGGAGATTTGACACATCACAAATGAAATAAACAGGAATCCCCCTCCAACCCTTTTTTTTTCTTTCATAAAAGACGCTGAAACAGGGGGTGTAATTGTTGCTGCAAATATGTAAAGTGAAAATAATAATCCACTGCTGGCATCACATGAATTATCAATAAAGCGACGGTTTGTGTGGAATCAATGCATTTATTTACTCCGTCTTTGGTTATAAAAACAGCACATAGATATACATTACTGAGGTAAAGCATGGCGCCCAGATGATTTCACTTCTCGAAGAGCCAGCCTGGGGTTAATGTATAGTAAAGATGGATACGTTTCACCAGCATTAATCAAAGAAACGCGCATTTTACGCAACAATTGGAAATCTTCCTCCTTTGCAGATTTAGAGGCGTCAAAGCTACATTTCGCATACTGAGAACACTAGAAGAGCAGATAAACTTGAAACATTACCTATGCTTTCATTTGGCGGTCCTTGTTAGTATATCCTCCATTGCCTCCCAGCCAACACTGGTACACATTAGTAACATATCGGATGCGTAAAGGAGCTACATATGGACCGGGATGAGCAGAAGTCTCTTGAATCCTAACATTTGTAGCCTGGAGCGAAACTACTTTGAGACAGGAAAGAGATTCAGTCCTCTCGTGGTCTGGGGGTTGGGACACCAAAGTCCAATAGCCCCCTATTTAGACATTTACAGCTACGTTTATTATACTGTCTAGACGGTTCAAGGTTTAGTAAACAACACAGTGTTTGAAAGCAAAAGGAAATAACGGGACCATTCAGGCCTGCAAGCGCCAAATTTCTCCATTGATGAATCTCAAAAATTCCCCCTTTTCCTCATGCTTGCTTTTGTAGGACTTGGTTAAGTTCATGTGACAAGTTTCGTGACTATGATACATTTGTCGTGTCTGCTTTATTTCACACCACAACGTGCATTACATGCGTCTTATAAATGGACATTACACAAGTTAGAAAGCCGACATATATTTTATATAAATAACTTCAAAGCGCAGCTCGCACTTTGATGAAATGCGTGTTTCCAATAGCGTGAAAATATATATGAACACAAATAAATAAATGCAGAAATTGTTTGTTTTCCAAATGCCAGATTTTTGTAACATAAACTGTTTAAACAGGATGATACGGGTTCAAATATGCAGAGGGGGCCAGTCTTTCAAACATATGTGCGTTTAGCTCCTATTTTACTGCCGTGTGTGTGTGTGTGTGTGTGTGTGTGTGTGTGTGTGCACCACTATGTCAGGTATCAGAATAAAGGATTCCCAGTGAAATACTGTAGGCGGTCGCGGTTCAGCTTTTTCTCTTTCATTCTTCTATTTTGAAACCAAATCTTCACCTGCCGATCGGACAGGTTTAACATCCTGGACAGCTGAAGCCGCTTCTCTTTGTTAATGTACACGTTGAAGAAAAACTCTCGTTCAAGTTCTCGGATCTGGTATTTGGAGTAAGGACACCTCTTCTTCCTGGACTTGGTTGATGAACCTGCAAAAGAAAAAGGGAAACGCGCAAAAATTGTATTTCAAGTCATAAAATGTGGACTATAGTTCAGTTAACAGGTTGACAAATACTTTTATTTATTTATTAATGCGCAAAGGCGCTCTCTCTGTCTCACACACACACACACACACACACACACACACACACACACACAATGAGAGAGACAACAGAGGAATTAGCATTAATAAACTTATACTGATTTTTATGCATAAGCTGCTGTATAAAGTTAGACCGTCACATTACATCCTACATGGCCTAAAAGTGTCGTTTTACTTGCACAACATTGTTTATATAAGCCGATAAAATAAACGTTTGTAATTTTGTTGTATTCCTCATCAATACATATCAATTCCAGCACAACAGTATTGTTATTAGACACAAGGCAACCTTTAAAGTATGGTTACTTAACCGTTTCCCATTGTAAATACCTTTACAACCGTAAAGTAAACCTTATTGGGATATAAAAGCTTTTGCATGCTTATAAAGAGGCACATGACCCTGGACGGGCCACGCTGGTGGACACGGCGCAGACCAGACACTCTATTGTCTGAAGTGCACATCTTATATGCAAAGACAAAGAAGAAAACACTGACTTACTCTGTTGGTTGTTCTTGTCGCCGCAGTTGGAGGATGAGTCCTCGTCGCCGCTCCCGCTCGGCTCAGCTTTGTGCTGCTCCAGTTTGGTTAAAGCCTGATTGTTGGTCGCAGCGTCTCCGGGGGCAGCAGAGTCTGTCTTTTGTCTGGGGAGCTCCGCGTTGGGCTTGTCCGAGTTAGCAGAGTCCAAAAACTGGTCGAAGCCCTGGGGAAGAACCCCATTTCGGCCGACGTTGGTGAAGAAATTGCACGGCGAGCTCGTCCCCCCGTGGTGACCGTACAAGGACTCATTTTTGAATATCGCGTCCGCCCTGCTGCTGGAGGACTGGATCAAGTCCCGATGCATTATCTCGTCCGTTGAGTAGTAGGATGCGTAATTGCCCCTGTAGTGCCATTTGCTGGGATGGTCCAGTCCATAATCCCTGAATGCGACTTCTCGAACAGGTTGGACCTGGGCTATGTTGGGAGAATAGGGGAAATTAATCTGACACGAAGTAGTCTGCGGTAAAAAGGAGGAGACTGATGTAAAATCGGGCGTCGAAACGTAATAAGTACAGCTCGGTAAATACATATTTGACGCACAGCTGCGATCATCGTATTCCGTCATATCTCTTCTTCCCTTTTCCTCTTTGCAACAGAGGAAAGGAATTGGCAGCTTTGACTGTGTCAAACTTTGTCCATCTATAGCACCACAGGCGCGTGGAAAGACCCCGCCAGGGAGAAAAAATCGGAAACGTAGGCAGACCTGCAATACATCTTGATCGATTCTTGAAGTAATTGTGTCATGTGATCCGGCCAAGAAATTACCATACATCAATATCAGTCATTAAAAACTGTCGGAGAAACTCATGTGAGCGCATGCAAGAGCCTTCATTGGCTCCCTGGCTGCAGAGGAAACTCCTCTCCAGCCTCCCTGCCCTATAGCTCACGGAAAAAAAGACATTTGTGAACCACCGCTGGAATATTTAATTGAAAGCTTTTACAGCAACATCATCTCCACCGTGTAATGACAGACTCACGCGCTCATTCCTCAATACATTTGCGCACTTTGGAAGCAGGCGTCGTGTGTTTGTAGCAACAGTTAGGTTTTGGGAAGCATTGAAGTTGACCTCCGCATTTAAAGCGCAGAGCTCTCGGAGAATGGCACCCAAGGCCACCGTGCCTGCACTCCCGCTGCACAGTTAAACCAGGAGGCTGCAGAATGATATGCCATTCACAAGCGGCTCATTAAGTCCGTTTTTATGCAAATAAATTATAGGCTTCATTGAGTGTAATCACTGTGCAGCTTTATGCTTGGAGGATATTTAAATAGGCACAAACAAACGCAGCAGGAAAACATTTGAATTCATTATAAGACACAATCCTCTTGGCCTGCTGCACGGTGCAGAGAGGCTCGGGCGCCACAAAAGAAATAAGAAGATCACAAAACTACTGTGCTATTTGTAATTATTTCATAAATCACATTGCAAAGCACGCAGACCAGCCCATGTGTTCCTCAACTTTAAAATCGGCTTGTGTGAAATGTTAAAACGATGATTTCCTGCTTGGTTTTTCATTTGTCACACCATAATAACAAATGCAGATGAGCGCGTGTGGAACGGCCAAATAAAACAGCCCGCGGTCTGCTATTGCAAATGCAGAAAGGTTGATTTTGGATGCCACAAAAAAAAACCCATTAAGCTAAGTCCATTGCAAGCATGAATCACTAAGCACATTGAGCATGGCCAAGTCTAAAACAACTGGCTTTGACCGTATGTGGTGTAGGTGATGTCCACCAAGCATTCACCCACATGCCTCTCCACCCAAATCATTTTATTGCACGAAGGCAGCGCCATGTCTGCAGGGTTTCAGGCCCTCTTCTCGGTGGAGAAAACGGAGTTAAAACACTGCTGAACGGATACCACATGCCTTCAAGCCTCCATCTATATTTTGTGTTTCTCCCCTGTGAGTATGATTTTTATATTTGTTATTCGTAAGAAAGTAGGGAAGAAAAATATTTAAAGAAAATCAAGCACATCATGGTATTTACAGGCCTGATGCTGGACATTGAAGACAAAATGATGCAAACTGTGCACCTCCAGGAGAAATGCAGCTCTTATTTGAAGGCCAGTATTGCAGCGAGAGGACAAGTCGATTCCTCACTGCTTCACTCCTGAAGGTCACACGCAATGTGGGAGCAGCTCAAAGGCGACTGCGTTTATTGTTATTGGGGGTAAAAGCCGCTCTGTGGTCGGTTTCTCTGTTTTCAACCTTCAACCACATTTAACGTTGAAACCCCCCCAGGCAGTTAACAACAAGCAAAAACAAAATCTGTGTTTATTTACAAACATTAGGCTGAAAATTAGTGACGCATCTTTACTCATCGCCAACACTCAGTGTTGCAGTGAAATGTTGAAGGATGTAATGATCGAATGAGCCTGAATCACTTCAAGTTCTCAAACAGACAAATGGACGTGAAGGCGACCTGTTGCTGGACACTTGTGTGACTCTTTCTTTATAGTTTGTGGCTTTTATAGCCTCAATTTATCTGTTTGCTGTGAAGAATTTTAAATTTGGATTCCTTATTGTTATTATTACTCGATCCATTTTGCAATTTAATTCAATTCAATTTTATTATATAGAGACAAATCATAACAGAACTCATCTCAGGGCACTTTTCATAAGGCAGGTCCAACCCGTCCTCTTTATAGTATTATTTACAGAGACCCAACAATTCCCATTGCTCTTTGGCACTAAAATATTGTACAATGTTTAATGTGCTGAGCGTTAACTGACATTCAGACAGATAATACATTTTCCCTTCAACATGCAGGCCAGAAGTTTTAAGGGACCAAACTTGAATTTAACTTAAATATTCGTGCTACTGAGCCTGTTTTGCTGTGCGTGATACTGACGTTAATAATCACAATTCCACCAAAATATATATGAGAAGCTACTTCAAATTTGGTTACAGAAATATACATTTAGTAAATTCTATACCCTCACAAAAAGCAGCTTTTGTGCTAATATTGAGGGAAGTAGAAATGCACAGCCTACTAACTTGACCTTAACTTTGTTTTGGCGCCCCCACTATCTTAAGGAGCCGCAGCTATATGACGCAGTCTGGCTGCGTTTGGCAGTAAAGCAATAAAACAACAAATACTGAAGGAAAACGTTGCGTATCGGACGCATAGAAAACTCAGTGTGGCTGTTCAAAACAGTGTGAGCAATAAAAACTAATAGTAGGTGAAACGTGTTGTGAGGGAAGGACTTTAAGCTGAGAAAAAAAACAGGCAAACCTCGAGCTGGAACACGACAGGCCCGCAGCATATGCGTGCAGGTAGTGTGCAAAATAATATATTGAAAATATAGAAAGTTTGTGCCACTAAAAAGGACACATTTAGACCGAACAGCTCTACAAAATTAAAGACCAAAACTGGGAAAAACTGAGATCTGTAACGGTCACTAATGGAGGGACCATCTCTTCACGTCCCATTACAAATCATTGGGTTTGAAATGTTTCTGTCTTTCATGAACCTTTAATGTGACTGCAGCGTGATGTTCTGCAGAGAAACAGTTGCAGCGATGATGTAATGAGATGGTCCATTAATAGATTCACTCTCATGTGTGCTGCTCTGTTGGCTTGAGCCTCTGGCCTCAGAACCAGACGGACCACTTGTGACCTTAAACTTTGTCTGTTTCTCAACCACAATGTGAAAACAACACTTTACACGTTTTGGTAAATATTACAAGTGTTTTGGTGAATATAAACAATGACTCGTAGCATAGAAATGCTGAAAGCACACAGAGGAGCCTGTTTCGGGGGACGTATAAAGTAACATACATTATCACTGAGAAATGAAAGGATGCTTCTTTTTTTTTTTTTACACCAGATCTGTTTGGTCACAGCCACAGTAGCTTCCCTCTGACATGGAGTTTTTGCCTGTGCGTGTGAGCTGCTGCTGTGTTGTATATTTACTGTGAGCAGGAATTACGCGTCTGCGCAGAGTAGGAAAAGCTAAATAGACACAAAAGAACACGTGACTCACACTGAAGAAAACACAAATATACAAGTTTTAAACATATATGATATATATCTTTTCAAAGCACTGTTACGAAGTATTTTCTACTGAATTTACAACTAAAAGTGGATGGTAATACAATGTTGGTGATTTTGTTTTGCTGGTTTTTGCTGGAACTATTTTAATTCTCTTTTGAAGCTGCATGATGAAGACAGTTGTTTACTACAGGGACAGCTGAATGTTAGGACGTTTCATTTCAAACATGCTATTAAAGTGTCTGTGTATAAAAGACAACGAATACTTTCCTTCCATGCACACATGATCAACGTGTGAAGTGAGGAGTATTCAGTTCATCTTCAGAGAAAGGCAACATCTCCCGCACACGCTGGTCTTTCCAACGCTGCAGGCAGCCAAAAAAAACATTGAGGTCTCCCGAATAAATCCCCCAGACTTCTATTGTAAAACTGGAGAAATAAGTTGAAAGAGGTGCTAACTATTGACACATTTTATATATTCAAAGATAAATATAATGAGCTAGTGAGCGACTGACTGAGTGACCGTGAACAAAACTATAGTATATAAAGTTGAAGGCTATAAGTTCAATCCTCCATTCAATATACTGCCTACAAATATAAAACAATTCACATGATGTACAATCATTTGTCTACAGGTCATTTAAGAATAGTCTTTATTTAATCCATTTTACAAAATCTCTTGTCCGTGCGTAAAAAGATGGCTGCTCTAATGCGTATGTTCACCAATGACGTGCTTTCTGGAATAATTCATACCTAAATCCCAAGTGAAATATTTTGTATGTGTTGATGAGACTGGATCTACAGAGCCGGAGGGATTCTGATGCATCTGATTTGTGATTGTGCAGAATAGCAACACAACACCAGTCTGACAGCAAAGGTCCCGCTCATTTATAAGAGCTGAACCAACAATGTTTCGTATCCACAAACACTTGTTTTGAAGGCATTTGAAGTAAACACCTTCCAGCACTGAACGCGGCGCAAATCTTTTCCTCCACAGACTTTGAATGTGGACGCGGCCGCATAGAACAAAAAGCAATGTGACCTTTCTTAATTAATCAGATTTACAATCAATGTGGGGAGAAAATCAGGCATTTAATTGAATAACAGCAATTAGGAAATAGACATGCAATCATAATATATTTTGAAATACTGACTTTAGTCAATGTTTCATCCGTCCGTAAACATGAACTTGACTGTTTGCTTCCACATTAGACCTACACCACATGCGTAGACCGCCATACAAAATACACAAAAACATATAGAACCATATTCCTGATTAAATAGGTCTGACATCTGAGCCGGAACAGAAACAATAGGGCTTAACGGTTTATCATACTCCGCAGCTATAGGCCAGCAGGAGCCAGGGCCTCTGCGCATTTGGCGAATCTCAAAATCAGAAATGACAAACTCTGTAGAATATATTGCATCTTAACCTGCAATGCGTTTTCTTTTTTAATTACCACTCATATGATTGCAGTTGTTGGGACTGGATGGAACTGTAGCCTACTATGTGACAGGAATACAAACACTTTATACATATTTATAAATATAAGTCCATGCCACAGACCGAGAGGGCACGTGATGTGCTGCAACATTCATAGTAACACCGCATTATCACTGTGCGCGCTGCTGGTCACGATCAAGTCCAAAGGTCGTCAGTACGCAGAGAAAGCATGCTCGCGCACCATCAGTCGTTTCTTCTTCATCCTCCGGTTCTGAAACCAGATCTTCACTTGCTGGTCGCTCAGGTCCAGTCTGTCCGACAGCTCCTTGCGTTTCTGTCTGTTGATGAATTCATTCATCATAAACTCATTCTCAAGTTCAGCCAGCTGTAGCTTCGAGTAAGGCTTTCTCTTCTTTCTGGTTTTCAATTGTGACGAGCACCACGGGGCACCTGGAGGGAGCAGAGGTACAAACAAGTTTTATACTTTAAATTAACACCAAGTTCAGCCACAGTGAAATAAACTGAAGAGAAAATTGCTCCCTATTGCACTGCTTGTAGTGTAGCATTAGAAGTAAATAGTGGAAGTCACACCCACTGTAGCCTACATATAGAAAGAAACGGGCTAATATTACTATGAACCCCAGACACAGCAGGATATTATGGCAATATTAAAATAATAATGCTGCCACAGGAGATATAAACTGACCATAAAATAGTCATATGAAGTCATTACATGATGTCACACACAAACTATAAAGGTCTCCATGTAACTCCTATATAACAATATTTGATTAGCACTTTATACAGATGTGACAGCAACAAGAAGCACAGATCTGCTTCGTCCCTGTTGTGTTATGATGGTTTTGTGAACTAAATAAAAACAGTGGAAATGCTGCTGGAACAAAATAGTTCTATAAAATATAAAACAGGCTACTTAACCTTCTGCAAAAGTCGTCCTGGAGCATGTGTGACTTAACGATGCGTGAACGGGATTCTGCTCCCGTTTGGTGTCGTTCACATTTAGTGGACCTGCTGAATCCGGATCATGCTGGGCCGCAGAGCTGTGAGACCGGTCCAGACCCGAGAAGCCGCGGTCACTGGCGGCCACATGCTCCACGGCGTAAACTTCATCTTGTCTGCCGGACTCGTGCGTCTTGTGGTTCGTGTTCTGAAAGCATCGAGGCGACTCCTCCAAATGCGCCTTGACGTGGCCGCTGGAGGAGTTTGAATTTATAGACACCGAGTTGGACAGAAACGGCGGACAGTAGCCTCCAAAGGCGCGGCTCTGTGGTGGTGCTGCCGGTCCAGACGTGCACGAACTTGATGAAGTCCACGGGAGCGTGCACACCTCTCTCCTATTGTACTGGATCTGATGCAGCCCCGGTATGGGGGCTCCATTACCCCGCAAGTTGGAGAAATACAGCGACTCGGGGGGCGCAAAATTCAACAAAGAACCAACATAACCGGGATTTAAAGGATTCCGCTCACACATTTCCATTGAGCTTCCCTCAAACGCTTCTTGCAAGCCTTTTAGCAACTCCTGAAGAATAAAGGGTAGGTAATTGTTGATTTGTTAATACGGCGTCACGTGATATGCAAAATATGTTGTTCCGCCCCATCCTCGCTCCCTAAAGCAAAATACTCCATGAGGAAATATTTTGGTATTGGGTGGGTGGGGGATGAAGTTAAATTCTAACCATCTGGGTAGTCAGGAATATTTTGACAATATTTGGCTCATTTTAGTCTCATTTTTGTCTTTTGGTATCATTGTGCTGAGACATGAAGGACAACAAGGTGACCATCGACTGACCCATATAGTACAAGGGTAAATGCAGGGCCTTAAATGCACCACAGGAGACTCGAGACAATACAAGCCCGCATTCATAGCCTTCATGAAATACCTCTAGTGTACACTTATCATAATTACACTGAGTAATTTTGGGATATAAGGTTCATTGATATGAAATACTGTAATTTAAAGTACAGTAAATGAAGAATACCAACCACTATAGATGGATAGATGTTCATCAAAACAAAAGTCATAAAAAAAATCCACTTTTCCCACATGTAATCTCAACAACAATGCAACAGAAGCCTCACACAGACAGCATCCATTGGAGGACCATTGTATTAGGCAACATGATATTAATACAGTGCAGCCCTGGAGGTGTTGCTTTGTAAACAGAGTAGCTTTTGTTCGTGTCGGCTGAAGACTGAAAACAACATACGAGAAACAAAATGAAATGTATAGACGCCGAAAATCCATATCGACTTCTGCAGAAACATCCTCGGCCAGAAACCGTTCATCTCGTGCTTCTGTAGTATTTGAATGAACTTCACCATAACTCGCTTAAAACTGTTAGCAGCATTGAGTTTGAAAAGCCTGCAGGTTTCCATAAGGACCTAATTCTTATATCTGTAAGGCTAAAATAAATTTAACCTATAGTGCAATGTAATGTAATGCAGTTTAGGTTGATGGTGTCTATATAAAAGAAGGACCTTTAGTATTTTCCGAAGTGAAGAAAAGGACCATTACAACAGTCATCTCTGTATAAAAGCTTCTGCATGGCTCCTCTACTGTACTATTACGAGCGTGAATCTCGTCAAATGTTAGCACATTTAAATAAAGTGTAAAAGAAGAACATCCCCTTGCAAAAAATTATAACACTACGGTATACATTTAAAACGGAAATTTAAATTATAAATATCAAATACTGTGAAAATGTAGTTATCCAAGTACGTTTTACCAGTACGAAGGAAATAAATCCACACACTCCTCATATGGGGATTTAACAATCTGTAACTGGCTAATTGTATAACTGTGTTTTATAAATCACCACCATAATATTACGTTACAATGTTACACAAAACTACACCTGGAAAGTGTACTCAGATGAAAATTAAGTAGACTAATAACAGGCCTTCATTAGGCTATTTTTGTGGGGATCATTTTTTTTTCTGCAACACAATGTCCCCCTGAAATATCTGACGTGCCGGATTAAGTAAAGTGTGTGTGTGTGTGTGTGTGTGTGTGTGTGTGTGTGTGTGTAATGGGGGTGGGGAGTTCAAAAATACACTGACACTGAAGACTTTGAGCAGTTGGTTGTTCATTCAGATCTTCAGCACAGCTGATGTGATAGTGAGTGTCTGTGGTTTCACTGTCACCTCGCTGAATACAATAAAGTCATAATACTACAAACACACATCTGCAGGTGGGATTCCTTATGACTACAATTTTGTCTCCAGTCAAACAGGCTTATTTCATTTATTTGAATAAACCCTCCATCCTAAAGAGATTATGATGCGATATAAATTAGACAGGTTTAGGGTTTAAAAAAGTCAAGTTTCTCTTTATTAGGCAATCTTATAATTCCAGTAGTTGCGGCTGCATTCCAATAGGTGGCAGTGCAAGTTCATATTTGACCTTCACGCTGTCTTTGCTATTTTCAGTGTTTGTCAGTCGCTTAATTCGGCAAATAAACATCAGCGGTTCCAGTAATCACTGAAGCCACGTATATTTACTGTTTATGTAAAAAAAATAAAAGACGTTGACGGAAGAGAAATGTGAATATTACATAAACATGTATTTGTCGCAGTTGTGTTTGTTTCAAATTACTGTTTAAAGTAGGTTTAAATATAGAAAACAAATATAAAACATCTGGCAAAACATGTGTAATATCGACGAAAGAAAATTATAATGTAGAAAATTAAAGATTACCTAAACAACAAGTGTTTAAGTCTGAAATATATGAACATAACAGATCAAAATTTTACACAAAATAAGAATCATCATTAGGCTACATAACTAACTGCATTATCTCCAGAGGGAAACCAAATGAAAGCTGATTTCTAACCCTTTTGCCTTTTTACAAATTGGATCTGCTAGGAGCAGCTTTCTTTAGAAAACTATGCTTTTACATATTTAGAATATATTCAAGTGTTTATATAATGTGTTTAATAGTCAGGCCGAACTACCGAGATATAAAAACGTGTCGAAATCACATGTGGCCATTATACAGCAGCCAACATAAAGCAAAAGAAAAAACAAACAAAACGTGAGCCTTATGAATTGAATTAAAAAAAACATTATCTCATCAGAAAACCTGTGAACGTATTAATAAAAAAAAACATGAACATATTAATTTTAAAAAGTTGAAAAAGAAAGTAAATTAAAACAATCGTTTCATCTCAATTAACACTTAAACTTACTGTTATCAATGACTCCTACTGGCAAATGACCAGTGTGTCATTTTAGTCTGGTGTACATTTTCCTCTCAAAACGTGGTGTTTAATCACAAATCACATCTTCTGCTTAAAAAGATCCAAATGCAGAAGTTTGTATTTCCACATTAAAGTTTTGCTGCGATAAGTAAAGTCTACAGGATACAGCCTCGTGACGCAGAGGTAGATGGGCTCCCACAATTACAAAATTAGGAGACGTTTTAGTGTTCAGTTTTAGTGTCATTTACTGCTCTCCGGCCTTCATGTTTAGGGTGTGAGGAGCTTCAGTCTGGTTGGTTTCCAGGCCCTTTGAAGGAAGCTATCCGCCGTCTATTGTCCTTGGTAATAAACTTGCTGCTTCCCTCGTTCAAGTTCTCTGGCCTCAGAAATGTTGCCTTGAATCTTCCAAGTGTTCAAATCTCAGTGTTTTGAGTCAGTGGAAGTCAAAGTAGCTTCACAGTTTAATTCCTTTTCATTATGATTTAAAAGAGACTGCAGGCTCACATCTAAAAGTCCACTTTCTTCGTGTAAAGTATAAAATGATTTTTTGTGACCTAATTATGTCCATTTGAGACTGAGGTTGCATCTGAAACTCTTGTTGGCCTTTAAAGTACAGACTTGTTGAAAAGTAAGGGGGGCAATAGAGCAGGTTTACAAATGTGGGTTTTATTTATCGACTATATTTATCAGTTCTTTGAAAGACGGAAAATTAGGGAAATTAAAAAAATCTGAGAAGTAAATGAATGTATCGAGACGGAAACTGGTGTAGAAAAGCGACGAGATTTTACCTGGAGACATTTGAACTATTAATTAACTCACACGGTTTGAAGTTTCCCATGAGCTTAATGAGTTTGGTCAGCTTTCAAAATAAAGATCCGCAAACTGATCACACAGAGTTATTCTACTTTAGAAGAACAGCCTCAGCATCTGCACGTTATCCACAGAAAGGGAAATGTCGGTAAGACAGTCAAAAGACAAATTCAAACCAACGTAACCACAGGCTGCACTGGTTCATCCCTTTTCATTAAATTACACCAACGTACGCTGAAAGACATCCTCACCAAGATCATGTTTAAAAATGACCACAATGTTAAGATTTAACAATATTTTACACAAAGTTTTGTTTAGGTACCAAGAACTGGAACCAACTTCAATGAATCAACAACGAGACGGTCCGGAGTAAGTCTGGCTGGAGGACTTCAGATAATAATGAGTTGCTTGTGAGTAGATCTTAAGATAATGTGTATATTAAAATAGTAATAGTGTAATAAAGAGTACTATAATGAATGGCTGCTGAATGCCAATTATTTACACATTATTTATTTAGTCTGAACGTTAATTCTGTTCATATTAGTTGCTGTTGTTGAGCCTCCTTCAGTATCGTGCTACACTTTACTGAGAACTCACCAGTGTTGTAATATAACTAAGCACATTTACTTAAGTACAAATTCGTGGTGCTTGTACTTTACTTGAGTATTTAAATTCAACTTTAAAGTATACTTTTACTCCACCTCCACTACATCTCAGAGGCAAACATTTAATTTACCTGACAGCTTTAGTTACAATTCTTCACATCCTTCCTGTGCAGTGAAAGCCATGTATCTCCATTTTATTCTGATAAACTGATCTGATGAAGTGTTCCTTTATGTGTGGAGAAAATTCTCCTCTTTCTTAAGCTAAATAAACTATTTAAACCCTTCTTGGATTGGCTGGAAAATGAATCGTCACAAAGCTGAAAATTGGGATGTTTTTTTTCTGAGCTCATGACAAGTTGACTTGTTAGAGATACGTGGTCTTCAAAGGACAGCGAGGCTACCAACAATATGATGCATTGCTGTAGATTAAACTACCCGTAGCGGCAGCAGCAGCAGTAATTAGCTCAAAATGAAACATCTACAGCAGTAAAATGCAACATACACATTAAAGCAGCAGTAATATTATCTCAGAAACATCTCATAATAAAATACTGACAGGGAGCATTTTACTGCAGAATACTTTTGATACTTTAAGTAAAGGTTTTGAATGCATGATTTTTACATGTGGTGGCGTATTTTCACAGTGAGGTATTTGTACTTTAACTTAAGTAAAGGATCTGAATACTTCTTCCTCCATGGGTAGTTACTATGTTACTTCGTGGTCACTTCACCTCAGTGTCCCATAAAGCACATTCCCACCAAAGTGACAAGCAGATATTGATTTTTTTTTTTTTTTACTGGGAATCAACAATTAGTTTCCTAATGACAAAACCGAGGAAGCAGGAAAACGGCCAAAGATATTTCGTGGCTTAAAGTTAAAGTCACAGAAACATGCGTGATTTATGACATAACACTCGAAAACATACGACACTGAACTTTATTTGGGGCAAGATGCCGACGCCTTTTACTGTGCGATGATACGTTAAATATTGAACAAACAGCATCTCGCTGTTCCAAGCATCTGTGTTTGATATGCTAATGTTTCTGATTTCACTGGAAAAAAGACGTGTGCATTTTATTTCACCACGCACGATGCTGGACATGAGGAAATGTATTGTGTGCCTTCCAGTGATTAAATAAAGAAAAGTTAGACTCACAACCACTTATTTCAACATACTTATCTTACTCAGTATTGCAACAATCACATGTAATTCTGCGTCGTGCCCATGTGATTTAAGATTGGATGCGTTATTGTAGGTTAGGGGCAGCAATTACTTTGGTGCCTGACCTGATTTATTTGGTTTGTTTGTATTGACAAGAAGTCGCCACTAGATGGTGCTCTCAGTTAAGGAAAGAAGTCTGAACAGAGCAAAGACACTAGTTGGTCTTAACAGTGAACTAGCATGAGATTGTCATAAAGCAACAACTTCACTGTATTATTCAACACTGAAACATTTGATTAGGAGTTGGTTCAGCTCACTGTGGGGGTTATACTTGAGCCAAGGTAGCAGCCTCGTGCTAAAGTGCTTAAATTACGTCATTTAGCATAATTTGATATCCAAACTGTTATAAACATTCAGTCAGTTCTGACAGGATCCACTGAAATATTTCATTCATTTCATTTCGTCTATGTAATGATGTGCTCCATATTTCTCAGTGGCTCACAGCAGATGACAGGTGTACCATGCATGCTGTAAAGAGTATGACTGTGTGGGATTATGAAGCAGGCCTGTGCTGGGAAAAAAGAAAATTGTGTAACATGAATACAAAACGTAGGATTATTCTGCAACCACATACTGTGTCAAGAGTTGCACATAGTTCTACATATTGATCTGAACCACAGTTTATTAGATACACATGTAAAGCAGGGTGTAATCTGTGGCTCAGTAGTTATTTGACTAATTTTGGAGGATAGAGTTCATTATGACTGATCTCCATATCTATTGTCTTTGATTAGGCGAGACATTCACTCAGTCCCAATTCAGTTTTTACGCAATGGTTTAGTTCTGCTTGTTCCTATCTGGGCACACAGTAAGTGCAACCTCTTCAGGTGATTGATAAAGAACCAGGGCATCTTACATTTCAATACACAGAGTTTGACTTGACCCCTTTTGCGTGCTTATTCACCACATGTCCAGTCATATCGTTACTGGTTTCTTCAGATTTCCTGAAAACAAGTTGTCTATTACAAAAGCTGCACTCAATCAGCATCTATCACGTATCGTTAATGCCATTAGTCATTAAAAGATGAAACTATTTAAATTAATCCTTAAAGGAATGTTTGGAGCAAGCAGGCGACCCGCTCTTTCAGCTTTCAACAATTTATCCGACCCACTTAGTATTAACACACACCTTCACAGCTTCATCAAATGAACACATTGTTTGAATTATCAAGCGATAATCAAGAGAGGCAGTAGTCCATAGAGTGCAAAACAATGTGCTTAGTTATACATATGCCTACTTAGTATGGGCTTTTAAAGTATGACAGAGGCCAGATGAGAGCTGAACAAGATAACATGCACTTTTTCCCCATTCTGGGGAATGATGTCTAAGAAGATCAGCACTTAAAGTTGTTGTTTCGCTGACTGTGCTAATTGTCAGGGAGCTGGTGGGGGTCCTTCAGAGAGGTAAGGTCTTATTGTCAGGAGCCCTAGATTCACCCATGTACAGACCAAGTGAGGGCCACCATGGCTGAAAGTTGAGGCCATTGAAGTGCACCAAGTTGCAGTTCCTATAATGGCCACTAGATGCTGCGTCCAACAACACTGACTGTATTGTGGCGTTACTGTATGGTGACTGAGACACCTGTGCTTTTCCTACGATAGCAAATCAAACTATTGATTAGTTATTGAAAGCTATTGTTCTACCACATGAAAGGTCCTGCACACCCTTGGTAAACACAGAGGGGATTTTAATTATTTGGCTGATTAGACCACTTCTCAGGACTGTGTGGGCGTGTTCAGACTGAGTTTGATTGACATCTCCATAACTCTCCTGTTAGGGCGGAACAACTCCCACCCTCATCATTCTTACAGGTAGACTGAATTCTTCTAGTGACTCCCATCACAGCTTGCCCACCTTCAACCTGATCAGAGGTCTGATCAGCAGAATAACTGAAAAACACCTGCGTGGGTGTGCAGGGCCTTTAAGGCTTAAAGATAAATGTGTTCAAGGCTTTTTGCTTGATTGGCAGCCGTTTCAGCCCATCAGAGTCCTCCATGTTGGCTGCTGCTCGCTTGTCACCTCCACCCAGGCTTCCTCCTCTTTGTCCAGATTTGGATTTTCACACACTACACACCTGATTTTCTGTCAGTATTTAAAGGCAACACTTAATGGTCATTTAAGGTTTTTTTTAATGTGATAATAGCTTTTAAGCTCAGTTGTGTGCAGCATGTACCTGCTTCTGGGCTTGGCTGTAGCTCACTGTTATGCTGTTTTCCCATGGCATTACAGTAGCCATCCAATGGATGAATGAGCCACGTCTCTCACCAAGACTGAAGACTTTTACTCAAATTCAATTTAGCTGTTTTGGTATTTATCCATTTAAATCCATGCATGGCTTTTGTGTGCAAAATGTGGTTATCAACAGTAGCTTATTGCTAATTTGTGCTTTGTTGCTTTACATGGACAGATAAAACCTATTGAATAGTGGATGTTATCACTATATTATTGTGTCTACTTTTTCTGCTTCCTGTTTTGAGAATGCTGATTTTGTTGCCGTTGTTGCCACTTCTGCATCTTACTGTGCTCCGTTTGTATTTCGATAACCCGTCACTTCATTGGTTGAGAAGATCTTGCCAAAGGACTGCAGTTAAAAGTCAGCCGGCTGGCTAACACCGGCACATTTACAGAAATGTTGATAAATGTGCATTGTCCTTATAAATCAATAAATGAAATGTATGACCATCCTTTTTGATTTACACCTCCTTGTGAAATCTTGCCAGCTTTACAGATTTAAACCTGTCTGGTGTGTTCCATATTCATGTTTACAAACGTCAATAAAGAATAATTGTATTTTTGAACAGTGTTCATTTTCCATTAGCGTTGATCATTATGCCCAGGACTGGTCCTCTGAGGCTTCATCACATGACTCTCAATACAATTAATTTCAGTTTGCCTAATGTTTATTTCATTACACAGATGAACAAATTACAATTTTATTACCACACAAAAAAATGCCCAAATGAAAGAAGAGTGAGATGTAACAAATTTTGTCCACAAAACCTCACTAATGCTCTTTCCTCTCTACTCAAACTTTGAAGTCTAAAGCTTGATCCTCTATAGGATGAGGGAAAAGTAGTAATTTGAAAACAACCAGAACAGGTTTGCCCGACCTGAGTCTACTTCCTACTAATCTACTTTCTCAGCATGTTGCTAAAGTTTAACATGAAACTTGGCACACCGGCAGCTCCACATGACAGAGAAACTCTGACACTTGTACGATTGATTATTGCCTTCCACTGTGATTTACAGTGATTCTGTATGAATTCTCAAACTTCGGATTCATATCTACAGACCCCAAATACATATCACACACACACACACACACACACACACACACACACACACACAGGTCCATTCAGAGTGAGGTGCAACATGCATCTGTGCCATTAATCAGCCTCTCAAGAAAAGCTTGAGAGCCTAAAGTCATCCACATGTAAGACTTCATGTCCAAGTATAAATGTAGAAGAGAACCCCTCCACTAAAATGCCATGCACAAATAAACACTTTCACTGTGACACCAGTAACAAGGGTGAACAGTGAATATTTGCTGTAGCGTTAGGAACCTAATTATCTGTTTATTTTGACCCAAAGATAATCCTAATACTGAAGAGATGACAGTGACATACGAGCATGTGAATGTAAAGAATATCACTTGATGTCTTTAATCAAACAATGTGACCAATCAAAGGCAATATTGACACTTTTGATCTTTTTGTGGCTGAATAGAACTGAGATTTGCTCTATTATGGTCAACAATGGTAACTAAAGTAAGGTTGAGAGTAAAGATACATTTCAAAAGTCTAAGATCATGTGATTATACAACTCAGACGTACCCGCAATGTAAAAATATCTCTTAAGGTAAAACTCTCTTCACAGAACGATTCATCAGCTGCACAATTAATCCGGTACATGTATGCAAATGACCTAATTATATTAAATGTAAATTCCTAAAGCTCTTAGGAGACTGCATACCAGTGTCTTACTTGAATACAATGTTATTCTTTTAGTCAAAAATAAGAAAATAATTGTGTTCTCTAACGAAGCGATGGGCGCATTTAACTTCTGTATGATTTAGTGAAAAAATGTATTAATTGGACCTGCAAGTTGTAAAACATGATTCTCCTAAACAAGATTAGAGCATTAGTTTACATAAACACAGCTTTTGGAACAAATGACTAAGTGGGCTGAAATATATTTAAATTAGCTGCAGGCAGTACGTTGATATTGAAATTCAAGCTTCAATAGGTTCTTATCCTGAAGCCTTGTGTTTGTCAATATTTAGTCTCATATTCTGTGTGGTAGCAGAGGGGAGGGCAGACAGTAGATTTTGAATCCCATTATGTTGCACACCAGTATTACAAAAACAGGACAGAGAGTGTCAGGTTAGGGGAAATGGCTCTTTGGCTCTTCAGCAGCTTCCAGCTCCTTTAAAATGAATTTCAGCAGCCTAATTAAAATAACTATCGATATTATATATTTATTCAATGCCATATACAGTATAGTATTGCCTGGAAATGTTCCCAGAGTGCTCAGGACAGACAAGTCATGGCATCAGGTAAACCACACCTCCCATTCAACACCTAATATCAATGACAGCAATTAATATTAAAACCTGCAGGAGGCGCCAGAGGACGTGCAGAGGATAATCTGATGGCGCCTTTCGAGTCATTTCACATCGACAAGCCAAGGAGTCCATGCATGGGTGTTATGTCTTCACATATCGAGTTAGAGTTAATATGTTGCATACATGTGTCACTTATTTTCCTATAAATACCCCAACTAACCTACTATGATGCTAATAAAGGTTTCGACACACAGACAGTCAGAAACTGGGAGGACATTACTTCAAAAACAGATAAGATACTCTGTTAAAAATGTAAAATATACAAGTATAAGCTCTTAAATCGGAGAAATTCGTTTAAATTCATCAAAATGAACTAATTAAATGTAAAGAATTAGCTGGATCGAAAGTGCCTTTACAATAACAGTCGTTAAATTAAAGATTACTGACGTTTTAAAAAAAAGTAGCTTTCCTTAACATACAAATAGGCGTCTTCTATATGCATTAATAAATATATATATATAAGTGTGTGCTGTTGTCGGTAAATGCGTAATAATGAAAGCATCATCACCACATCAAAATGTGCCTTTGACGAATAAAGAACTGCAAAATCTAAAAAAAAAAAAGAAAAAAAAAGAAGAAAGAAAATGCTCTAAAATCAACATGGTGTTAAAAACTAGTATAAAATAACTCTTATCACAAACTTGCACCTTAATCGTAAAGCACTTCACATAGTGATTAAGTCGCAGAAGTGGTGAAAAATAATAATAAAAAGAAATAAGGAGGATAAATAAAAAAGAACGATTAGAGGGAGGGAGGGCGAACAGAGAGGAGGGAAACAATAGAGAATCAAAGCATAATAATATTCCTAAATGAAGAGGGAAATGTTGCACCGCTCATTTTATTAATCAGACTGTCAATTTCACCCAAGAGGCCAAACCCAAGAGCAATCTAAAACAGACTCAGAGATCAACCCAGGGACAAGCACCTCGCTCCTCACTCCTCTCTTCCTCTCCACTTGGATATTATTCGTCTGACCGAAGGCCGCCTCCATCATCAAGTGACAGCCCTCTCCTATTTATTTGCTTATAAACCTGTTACAATAAATGATCATTGGAGCAACGTCAGCCGAGCATTTTAACAACGAACAGCAACCACTTTTGATGAATGACATTTCGCTGCTGTGGGGAGGATGCACGGCTCATCTTGAGCAGTCGCTCGTCGATTGCATTCAGATTCTTTCATTTTTTGCGTCTTGCTTATAAAAAGCTTTAGAGACAGTTATTTAGAGACAGTTGCTGAGTTGCATGCGGATTTAGCTGCGACACAACTCATTGGTGCTCCAGCCCCCTGGACAAGTGTTGTGGGGTTGTTTTTTTTTTTCCCTTCCTCTCTTCCTCGTCTTGCACGGCTTAATGATGGAGAGGATAAGAAAAGAGATGATACTGATGGAGAGAGGACTCCACAGTCCCGTCGCAGGGAAGAGGCTCGCAGACACGCCTGGAAATTCAGTGCTGGAGGCCCTGGAAAACTCTCAGCACAGCGGACGGCTTAGCCCGAGAATAACTTCGGCTTCCCTTCATGGAAATCTTGGGGACATCCCGACGAAAGGCAAATTTGAAATTGACAGTCTTTTCGGCACACACCACAACAGTGAAAATACCTCTTCGGCGGAAATTTCCTCGTCAGAAAGCAGAAAGAAAATGAGTCTTTACTCCGAAGTTTCGCCAGATTCAGATATTAACAGTGATGTGGAGGTGGGATGCCCTGCGCATCGCTCCCCGAGCCAGCACAAGGAAAACAACAAAGGTAAGGTTTCATTTTACTACACATTTGCCTTGTTTTCATTTCTGCTGGTATATTTTGATGTTAACAGAGCGGGTATTATTAGGCTATTATTGTTAATATTATTTGTATTATTCTTTCTATACAAACTACGAAATAAAGATAAATCCAATATTATTATTATGGTATTATTACCATTATTACTATGCTCATTATTATCATTACTTAATTATTATAGGGTACGATGGACAAATGTAGCTAATATTAATACAAATAATATTAACAAAAACGTTTTGCATTTGCCTCGACATTTTTACATCAACCTTATTATCATTACGTTGTCAAATATACTGCAGGCCCACACAGACGTGCATTATTTCAATATTATCAACATCAATAACACTTTGTTTCTTTTTTATTTATTTATTTATTTTTCAGGTTTTTCAGATTCTGGATCTTCCAACGCAAGCTCAAACTCCCTCGCGAATATGAACGGAAATTCATCGGGAGGATCAAATTCAGACCAAGTGAGGAGGTATCGGACTGCTTTCACCAGAGAACAAATCGGACGACTGGAAAAAGAGTTTTACAGGGAAAATTACGTTTCGAGACCAAGAAGATGTGAATTAGCCGCAGCGCTGAATCTGCCCGAAACTACGATTAAGGTACAGATTCATCTTCATTATCCTTGTCCACTGTGTGTGTGTGTGTGTGTGTATGTGTGTGTGTGTTTATGTTGAGACAGCAATGATGTGGGTGTAAAAAGAATATAATAATACTCTGCAGTAGAAAATATATAGTAAATATGGTCATCATCATCATCAGTATTTTTTCCTCACGAAATGTTGCAGTGTGATATTTTGATTCTAACCTGTACACAAAATAATTGTATTTATTGGTTAACCCAAATTGATGTTAATCAAGTCAACCGTTGTGTGCAATTAATTTATAGCCTACCCATTTCAAAATAATTGCATAAAACAAAATATTTTACCTCACATGTTTAAGTTAATTTAGATTTTAACTCCTGCAGAAAGCGACAACTGGTCGTTTTCATGTTCAATGGCAGCAGCATTTCTAGTAAATCTTAACATCAGTGCAGGGGTGAGGGTCTGTCCTGAGCACGCGCTGAGCCGCATTCTTCACAGGACTAGATTTAGAGGTTGGAAACAACATGGCAGCTTCAATATGGGCCTTGTTTTGACTCTGTGTGCAGGTGTGGTTCCAGAACAGGCGGATGAAGGATAAAAGGCAGCGTTTGGCGATGTCCTGGCCCCATCCAGCAGACCCCAGCTTCTACACTTACATGATGACGCATGCGGCAGCTACAGGAAGTCTACCTTACCCTTTCCACTCGCACATGCCTCTGCATTACTACCCGCACGTCGGTGTCACGGCAGCAGCAGCCGCCGCCGCCGCCACCAGTGCAGCCTCGTCACCTTTCGCCACTTCCATCCGGCCCCTCGATACCTTCCGAGCACTCTCCCACCCCTACTCGCGGCCCGAGCTCCTGTGCAGCTTCAGGCACCCGGGACTCTACCAGTCACCCGCAGGCCTGAATAGCTCAGCGGCGGCATCGGCGGCGGCTGCGGCTGCGGCGGCGGCGGCGGCGGTCAGCGCCCCGGCCTCCGGGCCTTGCTCGTGTCTCAGCTGCCACAGCAGCCAGGCGGCGAGCGCGCTGGGCTCCAGGAGCGCCAGCTCTGACTTTACCTGCACAGCTTCCGGGCAAAGATCCGAGAGTGGATTTCTGCCGTATTCTGCCGCTGTTCTCAGCAAGACCTCAGTCCCGTCACCAGACCAACGAGAAGAAACATCACTCAACAGATAACTCATCATGCAGCCTACGTGACCGTTTCCTATTTTGCTCTAGTCCTACTTTAGGGGACAGGCCTACTTTAAAATTCACACCTGGGTAAAGCAATCGTTTATTAGGCAGCATTGTAAACACACATACCAACACACACGAAGATTTATTTCTGAAAGTCCAAAAGACTCTTTGTAACGAAAAAGACGTGAATAGCTGAGCACCGAAAATTTTGCAACTCACAAAAAAAAAACTTTTCTAGAAGCTTGTGCCCTCGTGCTGTGCCAGTAGACCAATTTTTTTTACGGACTGTGCAAAATTAACGTATACATATTTGGAAAAATAACAGACCATGCAGTGTGTCCATTCTGTCCCCATGCCTCAGCCACTGTGCCATTTATTTTAAATTCATTCATTTGTTTCTACAAATCCCACAAATTAAACCCAGAAATACATCCGAGTCTCATTCCGTATATCTGCGGCTCAAATGTCCAATATCCAGCGTGACAAACCCAGCCTGGCTACCTTGGCTCCTTTAGTGTTAAGATACAAACGTGGGCTAATTATACAATCTAAAATTAGATAGCAGAAGGTCCTGCTTTTCTGCGCAGCAGCATATCTTTCTTCACTAGGCCTAATAGACTGAGATTTTGGCAGCAATAGCTTCTCCAACACCCAGCCTCTGCTCTGTGGGGACACCCCTAATCAGCTAGAAGGTGCATATAATTTTGCACCGCGTCTTTCGTGTCAATTTTTATGTTAATAATGAGAGGATCATGACAAAAATTGCCAATCATGTACCTAGATGGAGCTCCTTTGAATACATGACTGTAAGAAAGTTCCTCGTTTTGAGACCCGCTGTCAAGCGCTAACAACCCGCGGAGGGAAGTCATTAGACATACAAAAGACCTGGAACAAAGCGACAGTCCTGGTACACAGAATGCACTGCATAAGGATCATATTTGACAGATGTAGGGTTTCAAAATATTACACACAAAAGCAGCCTATAAAGAGCATCTCAGATTTAGTTTGCTGATAATGGGAAATACCTCGACATACAGGAGCCTCTCTTTTTATTTACATTGCTGAACCTCATTATATCAGATCCAGTATTTTCACAATTGTGTAATCCCTTTAGGAGCCCTCCACTCAGCACACACACACACACACACACACACACACACACACACACACACACACACACACACACACACAATGACGGGACTGAGCAAGGCGAAGGTTCAGCCTGGCTTTACAATCTGTCTGCGCCTGGGTAAAAAAAAAAGAAAATGGCTATGTGCGATTTTATTCGTTCCTAATGGGACATCACCAATATGTTAATTATAAAACATGTGAACTGTAAATCGTGAAATATTTTGCAAATATCATGCATAGTCCTACTGATAGTTGAAAACTGAATTATTGATCGCCCTGGGAAAAAATGCTTCATGAAATGTGGATGGTAGGCTATTTTTTAAAAACACATTTTTCTTTTTATTTATTTTGTGTGACTTGCTGAATGTTTTTATTTTAAATGTTAAAAACACTGGATGTACACAGCCAACAGGACCATCACGTAGCCTACAAATTGGCCTGTAAACTCACCAATAGTCCAAAATTCATGATTTGTATTTCGTGCAAAATGAAGGCTGAATTGTGGAGGTGGAGAACATTTCTTTACGGTCCACTCAAAAAGAGGCTTTTTAAAAATAAAAAATAAAAAAAAGGGCTGATAAACGAGCACTGAAATTAAATGATGAAAATAGTATTGGCCTTTGTCCCTAGGGTCTCTGTTATAACTCTATATCTCTGTATTTAAAATATCAATGACTGTATGAATTTAAATATTTTAACTTGGAAAAAAATGTGCAATATGAAATGTAAATCATGTTATTTATTGATCGTGTTTGTTCTTGGAAAATAAAAAATCTTTACACATTTCTGCTTCTTGGCATTAATGACAGACATAGCTGCAAAATAAACAAAATAGAGTTCGACTCCAAAGTCGGATTTCGAGGCAGTAGGTCAACAAACTTCAACTTTAATTTAATTGCTTGAAAGAATGTAAACACTATACACACATTAAGAACATATGTTGTATTATGCATGTTATATTGCATATTATTCAACACCGACAATGAAGACATCTTAGGCTTATTTAGGTGCTGTGACACCATTTCTATAGAAAACACTGTCTGATATTAATTAAAATATACGCGGAAAGCTACAGGGAATATGACGCCTGCCATCACGGGTCATTCCGGCCCTATAATTTACCATTATTTTTACATTACCTCTAAATGATACAAGCTGATACTGTCGTTAATTGCACTTGGTTAAAATATAGCCTACACCAGAACGCCCCCGAGGGACTTTAAGATAAGTTGCTTTTTTGAACGTCCCCATTAAAAGAAATAGGATTAGGGCAGCAAATATGGGCGTGATATATCACCATGTTTCCTTGCTCTTTACTAAAGCGAGGGCTGCAACCCATACAACAAAAGCATTGAGATAGATGGAGGTGTAAAAAGGAAAAGACAAGAGGCCAGAAAAACACTGCCCACAATAACACGATTAGTTTTGTATCCAATGTGCACGACTGAAAAAAGAATTCATCATAATGCAGAAGACTGTCTGTCACCTTCGCTGAATGGCTTTTGACAAGAAAATAAATCTTTTGGGTTGTTTAATATATTTTATATTTTCTTTATTTCGGTGCTAATAGAAAACCCAAATTAAATGTCCAGCAGCGAGATAGAAATGCAAAGATCGATGATCCTGCCCCTACTGTCCAATCACCCCTATTTAATTGACTGTATTTTCAGGGTAATTGAACTGCTTGTTGTAAATTGAGGATTTTATAGAAACGACATGAAAACTACATTTACTGACATTCATCGCATCTTTGACATTGATTATCTGATCAGCGCCGTGTCATGCTAACCTCCAATTCTTCATTACACACTGTTTATGAGCTGTTACAGAACAACTTGCTTGTTCCAGAGTGATTGATTGCCTTATTAACGCGTGTTCTTGTAAGTGTGACCGGACTGATTACGATGCATATGTTTAGAATAATGTTTCATTTAGCTGACTGCGAGTAATGCAGGGTGACAGCTGCTGCGGGAGGACAAAAAACCTAAACTACAGGGAGCAAGCGGGGCCAAAACGCATTTAAGGTGGAACTAGAAGACAGCACAGACCCCTAATGGTCAAATGCAGTCACTCAACGCCAGATGAAGGACTGGCAACTCAGTAGGGTCTTCAGTGAGCCATCTGAGGACTAAAATATAACATGTAGTTTTACATGTAGTACTTTTATTCCTATAGAGCAGGAACTTATATCCACAACTGTGAGAAAACACTCCAACACAGCTCAGTCTTGCTCTTAAAACATATTGTCCCCACATTTGAATCTCATGCAGTACAGTATTTACAACTGACATCCCAGCTGTTACATCAAAACATTGAAGTCAATCAAATCCCTGCCAAAAAGCATACCAGCACTTCACACCAAAACAAATCCTCTTAAGGTTAGGAATCTTATCTATTTAGCCAGAATATTTTTGCAGCCTGATGAGATTTATGCCACCATTATGCTTCTAAAGTGGTCTCTGCTCTGTTTGTCTCAAATCATTGCCTCTGTTCAAATGTTACTTTCATATATTACATGACATTAATTCAACTATAGCTCATTAAGACAGAATGAAATGGTTAAATTAACTTATCAACTCATAATGATGATGAATGAGGTATTAATTCAGATACAAGCTGGGCAATTTGCAATTTTGCGCGTTATTATGGTTCTCAAATAACATTTAATATAACGGGTCATCCCCTCAATCAATTACATGAGCATATGAGTCGCTCGTATGGAAAATCCTTTTTTCATGCATATGTATTGAAACATGTTCTCAATTATCTTTGGAAATTGCTTTTATTGGCTTAAAGACTGATTCTTCCAGTGGTCCTTGGCTCTGGATATGGTTAAGGTGGTACAATAAATTGCTATTCTTCCGTCTTGATCTTGAAACACAGCTCGGGACACCTATATTATAAACAGTGGTTTTTGTTTGTTATATTGGTTTCATAATATTTGAGAAATTTAAAAAAGTACAACATTTCTTTAGTACCTTTGAGGTATATTTTTCCTGTAGAAAGTATTTCTGGTTACATCGGGTCACATTAACAAGTAAAATCTCTCAATCATAAAACATTTTTATGAAGAATGAGATTTAGGTGGGACAACGTGTACTGATTGTGTGCCAAACTGACTCATGGTAGGAACTGATGGGTCTCTGTAACGATATTATAAAGAGCACGGTCTAGACCTGCTCTGTTTGTAAAGTGTCATGAGATCACTTGTGATTTGGCGCTATATAAATAAAATTGAATCAAATCAAGTTGTTAAAGATTCCCAAGGCAGTTTATCAAGTGCCTTATCAATTTCCATGTAAAACCATATTTCATATATGTATTCTGAAACATTTTGAGTCCCTGGTTAATTCACTCAGTCGTTGGATTTGGTGTAGATGTGAAAGACAAGATTATTTCTCCAGCAATAAGACTAAAGGTAAGAAAGGATCCTGACCTGTCTGAAAGCTTGTAGCTAGAAGTGTGTTAAAATCAGTGCTCTCAACAATGAGCACATTTATAGAAGATGGACTCAAACAAGTGTGCAGCTTTTTTTTTTTTTTTTTTTTTTTAATTAAACACGCACACACAAGAGAAGCTGTGAAAATTCCTCTCCCCGGTGACCAGACAACAGGGAAGCTGTTCAAGTCAAAATGGAGAGCGTGCTTAAAAATAACACATCGTCCTTATGCATGTATGCAGGATCATTTCTTACGTTTTGACCTGATGTACTTGATCTGCCCCTGAATACTTTCATGAGTTAAAATATTAAAGATTAAAAAAAACAAAGTGAAGCATTATAAAAAAAGGTCTTTGACCTTCAACTATATATACATAGATGAATTGAACAGTATATGAAATAATGAATACAAAAAATGAAAAGGTCTTTCAAATCATTGGTCACAAAAGAGTAGGGCTCACCCTACACTGTTTACCACACAAGATGAATATAGGAAGTAAAAACATTTGACTGACGGCAGATTGTCAACTTCACAACACCCAGACACATGGTGAGACCGCCTACCCCGAAACAGCATTGGTTATCGGTTCAAACAGATTTAAATGGTCCATGTAAAGTGACAAAGAAGAAAGTTGAAAATGTGGCATTCATATAGGCCAACGCTAAGAAGAGGAGGCGGTCAGGGTGGACGGCGATCAGAGAAAGCACCCTTAGTGTGACACTCTAAAAGGCAAGTATCAAATACTCACTCCCATATGTTTAAAAGGCAGCTGTAAAACTTGGTTGTTCTTGCTTCTTAACGAACAGTGGCTGTGTTCAACTTCATGGCACATGTGGCAAACAAATTCCAAAATTCCAATGGTGAGTTTTAGAAAGACTTCCCTGCTGATGCTCAGTGTGTTCATGACAAAATCTGACTAAATACATCATCTATCAGCCTCACAAAAAGGGTTGTTGGAGTGAGTGAGACAGTGCATTTAGCCATGTTTTTTTGTTTTGTTTAGTTTTTTTTTTACCAATGCCATCGATGTGGCTGATGGCAAGTCGATCCACCACATTGGACCAGACTAACATATCTCAACAACGTTTGGATTGACTGGCACAAAATTTTGTACAGACATTCATGGTTCCTATATGGTGATTTATACTAATGACTCTGGTAATACCCTGACTTTTCCTCTAGCGCCACCATGAGGTTGACATTTGTGGTTAGTGCCCAGTGTTACTGGAAGGATTGCCATGAAATTTGTTCCCCACAGGATAAATTGTGGTAACTTTCATTTAGCACCATCATCAGGTCAACATTTTAATTTAGGGATGGTGGATACATTGAGGCACTATTTACTGTGTCTCATATCCAAATAATCCAGAAAAATGTCCATTTACACATATGGTATATAGGGGCAGATCACCAGTCTGATTGCATCCATCTTGCTTTTCCTACAATGACAATAATTCTGCATTGACCTATCAAAAGAGAACATGTGAATGATACCCCCAAAACACTACCAACCCTAACCGAGGGGCAGGCGATACATATAAAACCTTACATCACTGTATATGTAGTTTCATATTAAAGTAGATATGACTTGATACTGTATACTTCATGGAAATTGAGTTTAGAAACAATAGATAAAATAACCATATGGGATGATGTGTGAATTGAATACCGGAAAAATGAATGTAAATGATCACATTGATGCAAAAATCCATTAATTCCCTCAATACGTCCTAGTCATAAATTTGCAACATTGCTCAGAATGGCGTAAGCAGAAACATTGTGATTTTGAATTATATTCATGAACTTGTCTTCACTTTACAAGAAAGCAAACTTGGTATATACACAGTAAAGCAAAAGATCTGAATTTATGTGGCATTTTAGCAATAAAGGTCCCTAGCCGGACATGAATCAGGGACATTGTGGTTACATGGTATATGTCTTTACCATTTGGCTAACAGTTGTCCTGCAAGTAGAGTTTGATGAACCGTGGAATCATACTCAAACTTTGTTTTCAGTAACACATTATGCATATTCAAAACACAGCCAGCAAAGACATCATTGGTAAACTCAAAGCAGTTTGTAACATGTTATTCGTCTTCAACAAGGACAAATTGCTCAGTATTTCACACATAACCTCCAAAATCATGGGCTTCTTACCTCCAACCTCCCAAATCTCAACTGCAGATGCAAAGCACTCACCATAGCACCACGTTCCTCACGTTACTCCTATGAAGAAGTACATTTTGTTAAGAGTCTTGTCCCTTCGGCTATAGCAGCTTTAAACACAATACCAGGCTAATTATAGCGTTATTATTATTACTATTATAACATTTATGTTATATATGTATATGTGTGCGTTTGTGTAGATGGATGTTTGTACTGTATGGACATATCTACACTATGTTAAGTACCATAGTTGGCATAATCATCTTCATGTCATTTCTTTTGTATTCACCTTGTTCCACATCAGCACGTCATCCTTCATTGGTGCTCTTCAGAGAGTCTCCTGGTGACGAACTTGATGTAGAAGTAGTGAGCCCTTTCTAGTCTTCAGCATTGAAACCAGGGCAAGGGATCAACTGAAGATGAAATCAACCAGGCGCACAGCCAATAAAAAGGAAGAATCTTTCAGTTTGAGAAGACAAAAGCATGGATTTCTGAAAATGAACACATACAGAAGTGCTTTAAATGGATTGACTGCAGTTAGCAAGCGAAGAGTATCTAGCTACAGCCACTTACAATGATCACAGTGGGACCGGGCACACCCTTTGCTGTGGCTGCTTATGCTTGGCTGTGGGTCGGGCACAGAAACACCATTTGTTACTATGGCTATGACTACTGCTATAGAATATGACTGCCTGGCTACTCTATACAATACCTAAGATAATAACACTAGTCAGGAGGAATCAGCCAAAGCAACCATTACATGCACTACATGCACAACCCCTGCATGTACTTGTTGTATCCATAAAAAAAATGTGTGGTAATCACAACAGCCACAGCCAGTCACAGCTACAGTAAGTCAAAAATTACAACTACAACCACAGTCATAACTGAAATCACAGCCAGACAAAGCTAGAGCAGTAGTCATAATCACAACAATCATAGCCGTGGCAGCAACCATAGCAGTCAATTATGGTCAAGCTTCAATACTGTCAGCCACAGTGTAGGGAACTAACTAGTGTTTGTGTGTTCAGCCATCAGATCAGAACAATACAAGATTACCATTATCCATGAAATGTGCCTCAGTAATCACTAGCATCAGTAAAGACTAGCTAACCAAACCACTTCAAGTCCCCACATTGTTATCAAGCCAACTGCTTTGTCTTTAAACTGAATAAACCTACATTTAGATTGACATAATTGCTGAACTGTTGCAAAGCTCTTCACTTGCAAACTGCTATAAACTCAGCTAATCAGTTGCCAACCCACAGTCGGGCATAGCTAACCACAGCAGCATGTGTTTGCTCAGGCCTACTCCAACAATGTCAGTAAAACATTAGAAAGCATGAGAAAACAAAAAGGTCTTTGTTTTGAATACAACCCATCCACAGTGCAACATTCAAACGTTTTAACTTCACATGTTAAGTTTGAACATCAAATTACATTTGTAACCCAACTTCCTTGCTATTGCTCACTGAAGCATTCAGCCAGTGTGACATCACAGCAGTGATGACATGTCGGCCTATACTTGAGTATAAGCAAGGAGGCACAGTTCATTTGTTATGTGGAAGTGTATTGCACTAGCATGTGCAGCAAAACAACACTAAATAGAAGATGCAAACCCTGCACAACCACCCCTTATATACCCTGCAGGCCCCTAAGTGGAACTGGACCAAACCACTAGTAGGGAAACTCACTATATGCATTCACCTAAACAGACAATTTGGCCAAATATATTTACAATTCATACAATTGTGTTCAAATATTTACAACAATTACAACTGACAAAAGTCTGTGTAACTGCTAGCTTCAGGAAAACCCCATTTTGTCAAAAAGAGACGTATGTTCCCCCTGCTCCTCAAATATGGTAGAACCAGGAAGTATAAATAGACATTAGATCCTCTACTCACCCTTTTGCTTGATGATCAGAGAGCTAGTGAGTAACAAGGTAAGACAATGCTTTGATATTTCAACAATGTTAATAATGCTTACTTAACCATCAAACTACAGACAGCCTGCTTGTGGTTACTGGCCAAACTGCTCACATACTGTATGTTTCATACTTTGTGTAGGACTCACTACCATGGCTGCCAAGAACTGCAACGACAAATCTTCCTATGTTGGACAAGCACAAAGATGAATACAGAATGGTTTAAAATGCAACCCCATAATTGTGGAGGAGAATCTCAATCACAAGCGTAGTGTTTGTCATGCAGCAAGCACTTTCTACCCTTCAGGAGGTGGGAAAAACAAGGAAGCATATTGCTGCCCTTGAGATAAAATGGAGCAGAGATCCATTTTGTTGTGGTGTGTAGCGTTTGTGTAGGCAGTTCAGGATTCTGCTCCTGATTCCAGATGAGCAGAATCAATTGTTTTACATGGAACCAAATCTATGCCACTTCTGCCCACTGATGCCCTGCTAGTTTTGTTTTGTTTTACTTAACCATGCATAGACAACACCTTAAAAAACATTTTTTATTTTTTTTAAGGTCCTCAAATTGCCTTAAGATGGATTTATACTTTTCATGTCAGGGTGTTGCAGAGATCTTGTACAAGGCTCTATACTGTAGTTCAGCCAAGTTACTGCTTACATGCATCTCCTCAAAAGGGGATACAGGTATGTCATGTGGAGTCCACAAGAACTGTAACTAGTGATTTTAAAGTTTTCAACATGTGTCTGGTCTAGATATCCAGTTTCCCTCCAGGCTACATCCTAGACCACGGCCTACCTGACAACCTGGCTCTTCATTTATACTTTTTCAAGTGCTGTCTACAATAGAAGAAATGGGTACATTAACATAAAGCTTGAAGGAAAAAAAATCTGTCTTGGTCAGTGGGCTATGTACTATAAGTCTATCTGTGTTGAAGAACACTGGGATTCAAAGAAACCTTTGAAATCTGTAAGCGGTTATCTATGTGCTTTTGTGTGACTGGCAGTTATGTGATTTTGCTCTAACAATTTCTTCTGTTGAACACGTGATTTCTCATGCAGAGGAGATCTTTATCTCAATGAGATTACCTGATTAATTAAAGGCTATATATAAATCTGGACTTCTTGTTGGTTTATTGAGACACATACCATGTCATTGCAATGTCTCTGCTTTGATTAGAGTGGGACCTTTTGTTGCAGGTCTTTCCCTCTCTCCTCCAATGTTTCCTGTCTGACCATATCAATAAAGGCTAAAATAAAACTATTTGAAAACAACAGAAGTAAATGTCTGGCTGTCATGACTTGTTTTATCTAGCAAGCTAACTAAATGTTTAATTCTGCAGTGTATCCAAACACAGCCAGGCCTCTGCACATATTTCCTATAGTGGGTGTACAGGTGTATAAACTACAACTATAAACTGTATAAACTGCTACAACTGTCAGGTTACATTTCGTTGCAACCTAGTCATTCACATCAAAATTTAATTTGAACACAATTAATGGCAAATGTAAAGAATATCATGATCTATAATGTCATTTAGAATTAATTTCAGTTATTTTGGTGCTCCTTTACATGCAGTACCATTATTGTCTCTCCCAAAAGAACTGACTGGTTAACAGGTAGTCAGACAAATACAGCTTTATAGTTATCAGCTATCCCATGATGTTAATCAAAGCACAAACTATGTTACTCTTGATCACAGACATCAAAATTGTGGAAAGGATAGTTGAAGTTGCCCTCCTCTACTAAATGAGCAAACACCACAGCCCTGCCAACCAATGAGGCTTCAGCATTGGCCGTCATCGAGTCTCTGGTCGGCCGCTGGCCAGTGTTTTTGTGGTGTGTCTGTTGGCAGCAGTCGACCCTTACGATGACTGAGCATGTTGAAGCAGTGCTGGAGGCAGTCGGTCAGAGTGAGATGTCTGACTGGCTGTTCAGTCATTTAGTCTAGGTTCTGCTTATGTTTGACTCCAGCTTTTCGTTTCTTCTTCCACAACCGAAAAATTATGGGCTGCCAATAACAGGACAAAATTTAACATCACCAGTTGTAACGCTTTGGCCATGCTACCTGTGTGGCTCTAGGGATGGCAATGTCAGTCTGTCCACCACTTTGGTCCTGACTAAAATATCAACAGCACATTTTGAATGGATTGCCACGTAATTTGGTGTAGATATCCATGGTGCCCAGATGATATGTCCTCATGACTTTGGGAATCCTCTGACTTTTTCTTTAGTGCCACCATGAGTGAACAATTTATTGGATGGATTGCCATTACATTTGGTGCAGACATTATGACAAAAAAGAGGAAAATCGAATGGGTACTTTTCAAAGTTACACTCTGTTGTACATTTGTGTGTTATACAATAATGCTCGCCTCCAATGGACATGTGTGAATAGTGTTTTATGACAGAACCTATCCTTTAACTTCAGATTATTGCTGTTTGTCAATAGTGGCACATGGATTATTTGGACTGTTTTAATGACACCCAATACACACCTGCTGGACAATTAGGTTAATACTGGCAGGAGAAACCAACAAGAAATATTGAAAATTTCCACACATTGCAAGAAAATGCAGAAATACTTTTTAAGATGCCTTAGAAGACCAAAGCTGGTACTGACACATGGAGCATTTTTGTTTCTCTTTTTAAATGGAACTTGTTCAGATTACTTTTATTCAGATTACCTCCATAAAGTTATGGAAGAAAGTCCCTTTACTTACTAAAACAGTGAAGGTGAGATGGTGCTGGTTTCTCTGTGGTTCTTGAAAGCAATTTGCAGTACTTTTTGGTGGTTCACCAGGGGTATTAAACTCCCTTTGAATCACGTCAGTTGTTTTTTTAGGGGAGATTTTCTTGCCTAAGCAGTTTTTTCTTAAATTAAATAGCAAAAGTATGGCATTTAACTGTCATTAAAGCAAATAATTTCGTACTTTTGGAACATGTTCTTTTCCGTTTCCATTGTTTAGTCAGTTTTTACTCCTGTGTTTTTACCAAATAAAGGGCTTTTTGTGATCTGCTCTAGATTTTATGAGCACCCTCAGGCCAGAGCTGTGCTCACATACTCACTAATGAATCTAACTATTAAAGATATATTTTTAATTTTATGTGTTAAACCTACAAATCTAATCATGAATATTGGAAATGATATCCACTGGCATTTTACAATGTTACAAAACATTTGTTGGATTACATGTAGGACTTTAGTGGAGAATGTGTGATTGCATTTTGTGTACAAACCTAATACATCTAATGCTTGCTTTGTATTTGGAACAGATCAAAGACAGCATTGTCCATTGTTGTGACAATGCTAACATTATTTAAATTTATTCTAAAATATGCAAAAAGCATGACAACTACTTTCGTGCAAAGTGACTTACATTTTTACCACACACATAGTAGGCTATGTATATGCTAAAAATGCAATTTGGGGTTCAGTGGCTTGCACAATGACCCTTCAATATGGGGGCAGAGGAAGCATTTTGGATTAAACCACCAACCTTGCAAATAATGGCCAATCACTGGTCAACTAGAAGGGTTGGTTAATAAATAATGAAAAAAATATATTATCACAATAAAGGAAGACCCCCATCCAATATCAATATCACAATGTATTTTATTGCCTGTCAGGTAAGTTAGTTCATCTCAATGGGCTGCTTGATGTCAGTCAAGTCCAAGTGGACCTCTCAGCAGAAAGAAGTCACTGTGGGAGAACTCTGATTCCACAATAAGATTAAAGTTACATAAAATGAATGATGTATTTTGGTATATTGCCCAACTCTAACTAAAAGTCCTCATATTTGTTTTTAACCACTCATAATACTACTATTATTACTAGTAGTGGTAACAACTAGAGCTACAACATCTAGGCCTACTACTATTACTCTGACTAATCAGTGGTGGAAGAAGTACTCAGATGTTTTACTTAAGTAAAAGTTGCAATACCACAGTGTAGAAATATTCTGTTACAAGTAAATGTCCTGCATTAAAAATTTTACTGAAGTAAAAAAAATATTCTCATCAGAAAACAACACAAATTACAAATAATAAAAGGACTCATTATGCAGAATGGCCCACTTCTGAATAACATATATTATATTATTGGACTCTGATTTTTGATGCATTAATGTGTACATTATTTTAATGTTGCAGCTTGTTCAGGTGAAGCTTACTTTCCACATACTGCTGGGTAGCGTGAGAATTTCAGAACTTAAGTACAGTACTTGGGTAAATGTACTTAGTTACTTTCCATCACTACAACTAATATTAGCCAAACTAAGTGGTTCATAATAGTCATCACCAATAACAGTCTCAGAATTCAGTGTTTTCTTTTGGATGATTTTATTTTCCTACGCACGCGTCTACCAGGTGTGCATTAGAACACGTACAGTTTAGTTTAAACATTATAACTTTTTCATTTATTGGGCCCCATCAGACGCAGACCAGATTCCCGTGAAGGCCCAGCAGCGCTCATGTTCCATGCTGTTCTTTTAGTGGACACTCCCCCATCTTGGCTCGCACACCCTCCGTGTAAAGACAGCGGGACTGCTGCCCTGCCAAAGGCTGTTGAAACCGGACAGCTCAACTGCCAAGGTAAATACACCGCTGTGCTTCACACTTGGCTGTTATTCATTCACTTTCCAGCCACATTATTCAGTCCCGCTTGCTTACACTAAGCAGGGACGAACGTTAACAAAGTTAGCAATGACTGCTGTTAGTTGTCGTGATGAACTGTGGGCTGCGTTAGTGTTAGCATTACCGGCTAGTGGCTAGCTACCCATAGTTAGCTAGTGGTACGGCAATGCTAACGCTACCTGTTTACTGCATTGATGCACTAAGTGGGTTAAGAAGTTATTTGGGAAACGTTAGTTGCAAATAGCGACATGTCAAACTCTCCCTGTGAGGTCACCGCCGCCGTTAGGTCACCGCAGATTTCAGTTAACGTCGTTATGAAATGTGAGCTGCCTCAGAAAACAGAAAGTGATGTTGTTTGGTTTGCTAACTTAAGTTAGCAAGGGTCGTTTAGTTCAGCCTGGTCACTCATAAAGTTTTAAACATGGTGTTTGAATGAGTTTCACAGATGACATACGAAGATTACGATAAATTAAATTAATCGAAAGGCTATGTGCAGCCGTCAAAGGAGTTCCGTTTGAAGTCGTGAACCCTTGTATGTGGCAGTCTTGCCTAATGTATGTTGCTGTTTGAACGAGTTAAGTCATCCTCGGACAGGTACACGTGTTTAAAAGTAGTGCATTCAAATACAGCAGCCCTGCAATACATCTTAATTAAGGTAACCGCGTTCAGTTTTTGTTGCAGCAGTGTTTGAGGTCATTTTCGACGCAGTTATTTGTGTTGCTGTTCAGAAACACTTGTTTGTATGACTTGTGTGTATATAGACATTGTGTTGTTGGACATTGTTACTTGTATGTACATAATAGTTTTATGTTCATTTTGACCCATCTTTGTTACAGGCTACTTGTTTTTAGCTTTCTTATCTTTCTGTACATGTTTTTTGAAACTGTGTGTAAGTTCATTGAGAGCTACTCAAAATGTGTTTATTGCAGGAGTGCTGTATTACACTGCATCCGTTGTAGCTCCGTGTATAAAATTGCCAACTGAATGTATGATCAAGCTCATCACTGTTGTCAACAGGTGGAGAGGTTATCTGTGAAAGAAAATCAGAGGAGGGTCCCAGTAACAGAGTATTAGTAGTATCCTGCACTCCCTCTTCATCAACATGGGGGCTGTCATCTCACGGTGGAAGGTTTGTTTTAAACCCTTTACTAATTATGTCTTTCTACTTTATGCTGCTGTACCAATTTATGTTATTGCACATTAGTTGGCAGTACTTAGCTTTGTAATGTTTAGTTATAGCTTAGATTGAATAAGCTTTCAGTTTGGAAGCACATGTAGGACTTTTACAACATCACAATTCAGATATTTATGTTAATACTCCTCCTTGGTATATTGGCATGCATTGGCTAGCGAAATTATATCTTCAACAACAGAAGAACACACTCATGATACAAATATGCGGAAGTGGAAAGATTAAACAGGAAGTTTTTTTAGAAGTTGCTTTCACAAAGAGCACTGTTGTAATGGCAAATGTCATCATTTCTTCTCTCTGACTGGGATTTCAAAATGTTTGCATTGCAGGCTAAACCATCCACTGTGGAGATTTTGGAAGGAATCGATAAGGTATGCTTAACATAAAAAAAACATAGACGCCTCAGATTGTCAGAAGTGCTGTTTTGAATTCTCTAAAACACATTTTATTCTAAATGTATAGTTTAAGAAAGTTTTCCTATTTATATTTACAAGGGGTGTGAGATAACAGTCAGTCATTTTACTAAAGCACAACAAATCCATGCTCTAAGTGTTTTGTAATATTTACAGCCTAAACTGCACTGTGGATGGGTAGACAAAGCCCACACGAATAGGAAACATTTTCACAAACATTACTAAAATAACAAGTGATGTGTATATATACTGATAGAGATTGTTTTCCAAAAATATTTAGTAACACTCAAAGTAATTTGTTAGAAGATAGTCTGTACATTAAAAACAAAATGGTGGAGATGATTCAGTACAACTTTTGCCATTGTGGTCCTCACTGAAGATAAAAAATGGGAGGGAGAAAGTGCCTCATGCAAGAAATTCAACAATGCTCTCTTTATTCTGTTATGCCCTGTTTTAAACAGAAGTAGAGTATTTTACAATAAATCTCTTGAGGTTGGGTGTGTCCAAGCAGGCGCCCGCTGTCAAATGAGACACACATGAAGCATTATCAGTAAAACTGACCTAAGGCATCTGGAAGTTTAATTATGCCCAATGATGTTTATAAAGTCCACATAGTCCTCCAGAAACACTTGCATGTTCTGTACACACTCATAGACTTGGTAAGATTAGGGATTTTTGCTATTCACACTGTGGCAATACAGTCAGTGGGACAAATCAAGGGAAGGCTACTAGTAAATAGCTTAATTGTATGTAAAGTACTTGCATCTTTTGACCCTAAGAAAACCGATGTGTCAATGATTTCCAAATCAGCTCCTCATTTGCTGTTTGATAGGGCTTTAGTGCACTTCTACAGTTAAGCTAGTGTTAGGCTATTTTCAGCACCTGTCCTTGGAGCAAGAGACGCTACACATATACAGAAGAGGTCAGGTGGCAGTGAAGTGGTGAAGAGATGTGTGTTGGGCCTGTTAGTTTCTTCTAGATAACTCCTGTCGTCTATTATGAAAGAATATTGTGGCGTTAATAATTTTTCATGTGCATGGTTACACCACACATAAGCAAACATATGCATGATATACTGTAAAGCTGAATGTGAGATCAGTTTATCTGGTGCTTAGAGTGACAGACACACATGTTACAGTGGAACCATAGCGACCAGAGTCGGTCCCTTTATGTCCGCCAGCTATTTTTGGATGGGGTAAACAGCATTTTAATGCAGTGGTGTAACCTTTCTATGTTTAAAAAAGATCAGAATCAGAAATACTTTTTTGATCCCCGGGGGGAAATTGTACTGTACCGGTGCTCCCATTCAAGATTAGAAAGCAGCATAAATTTAGAAATAAAAGTATGTACAAAATATAAAAATAAGAAATAGAAAATCAAAAGTCAGTATTTTAAAAAGTACTGAGTTAAATAAAAGGAATAAAGGAGAAAAGTAAGAAAAAATAAGAAAACAAACAGGAGCGACTGTAACAGGCTGCATGCACGGTCGACGCATGCGCACTATTATAGATAGAGGCTATGCTACTATGAATGAGCCATTTGTTGCAAAATGATAATGAAGTAGGGTTAGGGTTCTCTGATATCCTGCATGTTTTTTAAATTCTTAGTCCTGACGATGGTTCATTGTCAAAACTGATAATCCTAATAGAATTTACTTACATTTGCATCTATATAAAGACATGACGCCTACCCACATTTTTGAAAGATGTGGCATTAAGGCAGTGGTGAAAACACTGGATTGGCAGAAAGAAATTCCGATGCAAAGTGCAAACTTTGAGAAATAAAACTGTTAAAATATTCACAGTTCAGTTTCAAACTTGTCCTAATGTACAATATCCAGCAATGAAGCAGCAACAAGTAGTTATTTTCCCCAAAGGCTTGTACTACATTTAAAATTACATTCTATTAGAATATATAAGGAAATATTATATAGGATTATGGCCCCACCATACTGGAAAACCCTGCTGTGAAACTTCACTTTAACATCATTGGTCCAAACCTGAGAGCAGGAACAGGACCGTAAAGAGTTATTATTTTTACCTAGGTGTTGTGTGTTGGTGGTGTCTATAATGTATTTGAACGATGCAAATGTAAAATATAGGAAAGAAATAGAACTTTGCTTATAATTTCCTTAAGTTTATATGTGTAAAACAATAATGGTTATTCTCATGGCACTTGGATTGATTACGGTTTGAATGAAAAAAACAGCTTCACGTAACTACAGTCACACGAATAGGATCACATTTGTGTACAAATATATAATGCTTCTTTAACTTTTCCCCTGCAGGATATACAGCTTCTTGAAGAATACAGTGAGAAGTATCAAAGGCAGTTGAAGATATGGGTCGGGCGACTGCTTCTGTACTCGTCTCTTCTTTACCTGATCACATGTATAGTTGTGTATTTCTGGTACCTTCCTGAACAGTTGATGGGACGGCTCATATTGTCGCTTCCCTTCCTAATATTTCCGTTATTGTAAGTGTACAAGATAGTTGATCATATTTTATCTGAACTGTTAACTACAATTTCACCAATCAACCATTTTTTTGTTTCTTTTCCCTTTTAGAGTTTGGTTACTTAGAAAAATGCTTATAATAATTTTTTCCCGAAGAACTGAAAAAAATAGTAAGACCCTTTTTGATGTTTATATAGAACTTATAGAATGGTCATTTTTTAAATGTTCAAACTGGTGTTGAATTTAAAATTTTTTGTTTTTCAGATGACAAATTAGAGGATCTTAAAGCACAAAAAAGGAAAATAGTAAGTGATGTTTTTATATTTATCCAGTTTCATGTGCTTGTTGATTGACTTCTCATATTTGGACTATTGTTTTTCTTTGCTTTCCACTCAAAAGACTTAAAGAGCGTTGAAACCTGTGACACTTAAGGTTAAAACAACCTAGCATCTTGCTGCTAACAAAAATATTTTCTGTAAGGATGGACAGAGTTGCCCCAAAATGTAAAAAGTACTGAAAGTCACTTTTCACCATTTTCTACCAGCTACGTTATAATCACGTCCATGTATTGTGATTTAAAACTGAGGCTCAAGCACAAAAAAAATTCAGTTTCAAAGCACAAAACACTATGGCACAAAGCTGAAATGCTAATTTGGCACGTTTTTACATGGTTCATTTCATGTTTCAGTGGAGATGGGAACAACAAATACACATTTCAATACCACATTTAGTGATTTTTATTTACCATGTTATCACACTTGAGCAACTGCCCAAAATCATTGAACAAAAACAACTATTATAAACTTAGATATGAGGCTTACTGAGTCCATGCGTAGAACAAATGGTAGATAATTTTAAACAAAGCCATTCAAAGAAAAACAAAACCAAAAATCTATTAATTAAGTTGGTCAGTTGTAGCTGCTGTCACTTATCTCTGGCTTGCACCGTGGTCAGATAAGTGAGAAAAACATATATAACTCATAACCTCTGTAGAACACATTGTAATTTTGATGTGAAGTGCAGACATGTGCCTCTTTCTGCAAGTTATGTGGGATGCCTTGTAGTATTGCTCTTATTGATCCTTTAATGCAGCATTTTGCAGCAAGACACTAGGATCTGTACAGACGGTATTTGATTGGTACAGTGACTTAACCCAGTAAACCACTCTGCTAATGTCACTTTAATTAATAGCATTTAGTGCAGGAAAGAAATAAATCTGAGAAATTGCTTGTCATCCTCTGTCAAGTCTAATAACTTTCAATAATTAGGGCTGATGGATTTTCACACACTCCATCATCGAAGTAGTGAATGTAATTATTCTTCATATTATATGTAAACATTTAGAAATGTTTGCTAGTTATTTTAAATGAAGATGTACAATTTAGTGAAGTAACTTCCTGGTGCCCTTTCTCAGTCATGTTTACTTGTAATGTTATGGTAGGTGAATCTCAGACCTACACCTATTAACTACATCAGATGAATTACTCGTCAATAGAGCTATTATTATTATTATTATTATAGGAATAATTGTGCAATGTATTGAAAGACTGATGTAAGCATGTATCTTAGAATACCTTTTTGATGTCTTGTTTTTTTTCCAGCTTGAAGAAGTTATGGAAACAGAGACATATAAAAATGCTAAAATGATTCTGGAGAGATTTGACCCTGATTCCAAGAAAAAAATTGTGAGTTATTTTGTTTTTACTTCATAACATAAATCACTTTGTCTAATTGTGCTCCATATTAAATACTTTTGGTGTACTCTCTTATCTGTATGAAGGAGCTTGAATGCACTCCAGTTGGACCTCAGATGACTCCGAAAGCAGGACAAGGTAGCAATGAGTTCTGAAGAAGACAGTATTTCCTCACTCATCATTGTTACTATTGTTAAGCAACCTGCAATGTTTTCTTTGTTAGAGCTTCGCCAGCGCCATGTTATCCCAAAGACCCCCTCCATGGTGGTGAATCCTGCAAGCGGAGCAGCTGCCCGCCCTCCTCTTTCCTCTGGGCCCACCTATCCTGGACGATCTTCCCACTCTGCTCCAGGTGGACCCCCAGAGAGGAGCCTGTCGGCTATAGCTGCTCAGCAAAGCTTGATGAGGAAGCCTGTGACCCCTGGAACACCTGTTCCAGGAGTCGGTGAGTTACCTGCACACAGGGGGACCACATCATAATGTGGTCGATTAAGGTGTGATTTACTCTTCCCTGGCTCTGTGTCCCCAGTTGCTCAAGGCTCTGTGGTGTGTGTTGTCAGCAAGGGTGGTATATGTTATACACTAGTTGTAATTGGTAATTATATAAATGTAGTGTTCAAATATCTTACTAAAAGGTCCAACCTTTCTCAAACAAGTGTATGATTGTGAACTGAGATTAGAAATAGGTGACAACTTTTGATACAGTGAGATATTTACCTCGAGAATATGATGCTTGTGTCTTACATCTTTAGTTGCTTTTAAAGATTAGAAAAGTAGCCCAGCCAGCCAACATGATGAAACACTTTCCATAGAACAGTTGTTGTATATGGAAGACATCTGTGGAGTGTAGAGCTGTTGAATATTCAATATAAATTATTTCTGGACTATGAACACTCAATAGAAGATGCAAATAAGTGCAAACTGTAAAGGAAATGTGTTCCTAGTGGAAGCTGCATGCTGTAATTGCCATGTGGAATGCCAACTGTGAGGTATGCACGAATCACGATTACATTAACTATGATTAATTAGCCAGACCAGCGTTTGTTCTCTGGGCAATGGTGGTGGAATCTCACTAAATGTCTTTTAATGCTTGGTGAAATTGCCTTTGGCATTGGGAACACCTCACAAATGGTTTACATGACTTGATGTTATCACCTGCTTCTGTGGAAAATTGAAAGTGAAAAGCAATTTGATACAAAGAGTCACCACAGAGTTTCCATATGTTGGTAAATTAATAACCAGCAGGATACTGAGACTCTGCCAAGTCTCACAGAAATGACCAGTCATCTTCCTATGATTGCTCTTGATGTTAGATTATATTAATTACTACTCGCCAACACAGCAGGGATTCTGGACGTGCTTTGCAAGTGAGCCAGTGTTAAGTCATTAAGAAAAAGGGGCAGGGTTTTAGTAAAATTCATCATGGTTTGTGCAATAAACTGTGAATCTCAGCCTCACTATTTCACTTAGTTTTTACTATAAGCAGCCCCTGTTTATTGCAGCTTGTGGTCAAGACTGCAGACTGTGTCTAACAGGCATTGATGTTGTGCTTTAACAGGGATGCACCCCCCAGGCCCGCCCCTAGCCAGACCTGTGCTCCCAAGGGAAAGAGGCGCCATGGACAGAGTCATTGAGTATCTCGTTGGAGATGGCCCTCAGAACAGGTACACAACCTCTGCTTTTGAACAGAGACAATCTCTTCTCAGTAATACTCTTTTATATATTGTATATACAGTTTCTCACCTTGGAATATAAGGATAGTTAATATATCAAGCATTTTCTTATCGGACTTATAAATATGCAGTGCTGATGCAACACCTAAAATTACGTAGTCTGATCATTTATCTGATCATCACAATAGATATTCCATATGTATCTGCCAGATTGATCTCCCCCTTGCTATGGAAATCAATGTTAAAATGCTGAAGATTAACAGTGAATTGCTGAAACTTGTGCTCCCCTTGTGCTGCGAACAATGTCGTATGTATGTGTCAATAAAATGATCTTATCTAATGCCAGCCCATATACTGTATGCTGTCTTTCCTTCCTCATAGATACGCTCTGGTATGTCAGCAGTGTCTGTCCCATAACGGCATGGCATTAAAAGAGGAGTTTGAATACGTTGGTAAGACTTAGAGAAACACAACACTCTTTTGTCAGTCTCCATCAAACACTGTGCCTTCATTTGCCCTCTAGCATTTGGCAGCGTAGTATATCATATGGCTCTTAAATGCCTCTGCCACTACCGACCCCTGTAAGCAAAAACGCACCAAGATTGAATATGCAAACCAGTGCTACACATCAATCTGAAGTGTTTATGCATCTCAGGCATTTTTTGTCATTGGTTCATATTCATGTATATTAATCTATGTCTGTTTGAGGATGTATTAGTCAGGTGACATAAACTATATGTATGTTTTTATTTGTGTTGTTTCAGCCTTCCGGTGTGCATATTGTTTTTTCTTGAACCCTGCAAGAAAGACCCGGCCTCAGGCACCCAGACTCCCTGAGGTCACTGGCGAACTGAAGATGTCATCTGAGGCGCCCTTGCCTTCATCTGGTGCTGACGTAGATGACGACCAATTTGTTTTAGGTGATAATGACACTCAAGCAGGATTTGTCCACACAAGGCATATACCTCTAAAGTGTAATAGTAATCAAGTAATCAAATGTTACCAATATTAGTACATTTGGAAATAAAACGTTTAGATTGTGAATTCTATTGTACACATATATACAGTCGTGCCCATTTTCCTCCTTTCTTCTTTGAGTCTTTTTATACTGCATGCAAATCTAAACTGAAAAATTATCTCTAATTATCAGAGAAAACCAAGCTTGCGGATGTATCTGCTGAAACGGACACCCAAGAGCCAGGCACACCAACAACCACAGAGCCCAGCCCTGCGTCAGACAGCCAAAGCACCCCCGAGTCACAAGATCTGCCCTCTGAGAAATCTGACGGAGAGCAAGATTTGTCTTCCATGGAAGTGGAATAAAACAGCGGAGTAGTGATTTCAACACAAGTCAGGCTGGAACTTCTTATCTTTTCTTTGAAGAAATGTGATAACGGTTAACTTATAAGTAAAAGCCGTGAGTTGGAATAACGCAGTAACTCCGCAGTGATTTTCAACTTACAGTACAGAATGTCCTTTCTTTTGAGAATTGCTTTTTATAGTTCTAGCAATAGTAATGAATTAAATATTAAATTGTATAGCACTAGCATTTGCAACTGTCAAACAAGCAACCTTTTCAGTATGATTACACATCCAGCCCATTTTCATAACATCATATTGAGAGCAATAAGGATTATGCTGAATTAACTTTGTTGTATTTTTAGTCCTTTTTTTTTTCAATGTTTTATTTGTTTTTGACTGGATTTCTAACATTATTCTGTCTGGGTTAATTGAAAAGTGCGCAAACAAAACAAGAAATATTTTGTGGGAAAATACATTTTTATTTATGGGAAATTATTTATAAATATTTTTCTATAATGCTGTGCCTTTCATGTCAATGTTGACTAGGGTACGCTACAGCACAGTAGTGCTAACATGTTTACACAACCATGGTACCATATAATAGGAATCCACATACAGAATGTATTTATTGCTAAAAGGGAGGAGATTTATGTCTGTACTGTGCACCTGCCCTAAGTGCCTCTCATATTTTCAGTCTCTACTTCAGAGTATTGTTGATGAAACCTATTTACATATAGACCATAAAGTCATTTGACTGTTTACAGACAGTATGTGTTTGCTGAATGTCTGAATCCCTTTTCTGTATGAATAATACTAAATAAACTTTTGAGAACATCTGTGTACACGTGTGCTCAGGATCACAACGCATTCATCCAGATAGAATTTTTTGTTTTGTTTTAAAGGTACGTTCTGGATAATTATTTGATAGACGTTGCTATGAAAACGCGATTATTTTAAAAGTGATTCTGCATTAACAACAAAATCTGAGCAGGAAAGGTCAAAGTAATGTGTAAAGAGCCATGATGACAACAGCTCCTATGTATTCCTGCTACCTGTATTGTGTCATGTATTTTAAATTGCTGCCCCATTTCTTCACTGGACAGCTTCTCGCCAAGGAGCATGTTTAAACAGTCCGTTTTCATTAGCGGGCCAATTTTAGCTTGTGATCATTTTATTTTAGCTCATTGATCATTTCAGACAGCGTAAGATAATGGTGCTGACACAGAGCCCGACCAGTCTTGATTGCTTGACCCTCTTCATTTGCAACAAGAAAGTCATTGCGGCTACAAAGTTGCTCTGTGCCATCACATGACCCTTTTCCCCTGAAGATAGACCGTAGACTATTGGTGAGGTCAACACCCCACATCTACTATGGGTTTTGATAATGTATGTTTACAGAGACGTGACCTCCTGGGCCTTGTAATGCATCAATGTGACATCAACAGTAACGCCTGATTCCACCGCATGCTGTTTGAGGTTGACCTCTGACAAGAGCCAAACAGGGAAAAAAATGGGACATCAATAGGACAATGTTTGGATGTTTTTACACCTTTGGGAGGTTGTCCAGTATACACAGCCTGCACATACGTGCATCATCATAAGTAATATATCACAAAAGATCTCTGCTGTGTGGTTTGAAAATGTATGTTTGAGTCATATTTTTGATTCCACAGCACTGAATCATTTCTTGACAGTTTGCACTTCATAGTCAGTAGAATTATTATTTGTGTGCAAGGTTTTCAACTCAGTGGAACAACATTCATTTTTTTTTTTGGGCTTTTTTATGAATATAATGCATGAAGAATTTCACGGAGATCTGGAGGTTGAACAGAAACAGTTGCAAAATTCAATCTTTGTGTCACAGATACTCTGTTACTAGCATTTGTGTGGTGAGAGGATTTTAAACAGAAGGCCTATTTAGGCACAATCAATATTTGGGATGGCCTTTCAACTCCTTTCAGGATGTTTATACTGTTGTCATCATAGTCTGCAAAATAATTGACCGTCATCTCAACCTATTACATGAACAATTCAAAGAAATACTGTTTACATAATGTGAAAACAAAAGATACACTCAGGTTTTTTGTGTCCAATTGTCCAAACACTCAAAGGATTACATCTGGATTGCTATCATGGAAACACTAATTAATTTTCAAGGATGACAAATGACATACAAAGCCCCAGTGCCAGGGTAATTTTGAGCAAGAGATGAAAATGTACAGTGGGGCTGTCCCAAGGTTCATAGTTCTTTTCATACTCATCTCTCACATGTGCATTCGAGGCCACTTGACATAAATTTATACTGATCTTTTATTTATACCCAGAAAAAATGGCAGATAAGAAACATAAGTGTTCTTGATATTGTGTTTTGTCATATCTAGCAGCCAAAGATTGAAATCCTGCGAAACAATTTTCTGAAGAAATGAAAGAGCGTGCCCTTCTGAACCCTGGAGGAAAATAACCCCACGGTGCGAGGCAGAATATGAAACAGAGGCACAGAATAAGTAAAATAGACAAGTGCACCAGGCTTGTCACTTTTCCATTTGCTGCCCCCGAGTGTGAGCACTTCAAAATTCTCCTCATCTCAGCGAAGACCTTCATCGTTATGCTCTATCTACTGTACTGAATACGAAAAAAGTACCATATCAGACAAAAGGTAATAAGGAAGGGAGTTTTAAAGATTTACCATGTTTCTGTCGATCATGAAGTGGGATGCAACAAGAAGAACAACAAAGTCATAAAATATACAGCACAAGCCATTGTGCATTGGAGACGATGCGGAAAATGCCGAGATGAGTGTCACAGAAGCAGTTAACATGGTTGTGATATCAGACATCACCATTGGCTCTTGACAACAGCATCATTACACAGTAATAAGAGCACAATCTCCTTCAGAGAAGCATTAAAATCAAATTAGATTATACAAGAGCTGGGCTTGATGAGCTGCGAGGGGTGATGGTTCCTGAGCAGTGGATCCCTGGTTATTACTGTATAGCTCTTTAGCTGCTTGGGCTTCAATTGCCACTTGACAAAGTTGAGTAGCTTCTCACAAAAGGTCATCAGCTTCCAAGAAATTAGTTTTTAAAATTCAAGTCATTTGAAACCTACACACCCAGATGGATGGGTTTCCATTTTTCTCCCCCCCACGTTCTATCTGTCAAATCACGAATGCACGCCGCTGAATACATGATGCCAGCAATAAACCACCGTGCTGTAGTTTATGCCAGAGTGACATTCAGGGATCAGAGAGCATTGTCATTCTCCGTCCTATCTTGAACTCATTACACCACTGAGCGATGACATGTGTTTGAGCACTCATACAGTTTGACAATTATTACTGCAACAATCCACTCTGTTGTACCTTAATTAAATACTACACTAGAAGAGGACACAGAAAGAAAACATACCCAAGAAAATATCTATTTCATCATAGTATTAAAAATCTGCCTGGCTTAAGATTGAGGTGCTTCCATATTCTGATTTACCTTCCAACGCAATCTATTTTGGCTGTTTGTGCATACATAATTTTTGTGCTTGACAATTGATATATTGATTAATTTTATATAGTGTTAGGATAGAACATGCCCTTGGAATCAATAACATAAAAACAAGGTTAACCTAAATTTCTTTTAATTTTAAAGCCCTGTCATATGCAGGACAATAATTCAGTTATAGAGCAAAGAACAAAAATTACTTCTTTCTCTTTGTTTTCTTGCTGTTTTATCAACGTATTACATATTCCTGTGGGGGGAATGCTCCACAAAAACCACCAAAAACAGAAAAGAGAAGAAATGGAAGGCCGTGACAACACACCCCTGCCACTACCTCATGTGGAAATCATACAAAGCATCCTGCAGGCAGCAGGTTCATTTTATAGCTTCATCTATTACCACACTGTCATTGTTAATTGTCTTCTTTTTACCTCTGCAGGATTCTCCAAATTGGTCCTATCGAATGTGACAGGAGGAAGAGCATTAAGCATCTGACAAGATGATATCTAAGTTCAATTTCCTACTCCTCACCTGATTTATACCTGCAGCAGATCATTTTCTTTTCTGTCATAAAGACCTCCATAAATCAGTGGTGCTTATGGAAGCACTACAGAACCGGGTCTCTGGATTTGTATCCCCTGTGTTTGCTATTAGGAAGCCATTACAGCCACATTTTCCTCCTTCAAACAAAAATGATCAAATCTAATACTGGCAAGATTAGAGAGATAAAGAGAGAAAGCGCTGGCAGAGCTGTTCAACACAGTCCCCTATCTAAACAATATGCTCTAAACTCAATAAAAACAGGGCTTTTTGCTGGTGACACCATTATCCATCTGTTTGGACAAAATTGCTGTATCATGGTATAAATCTGCGATACAAGTGACATATCCTCTAAAATAAAAGGGAACATTAACTGCTCTATCTTCTAGAGGCCATGGGACTAGCTGGCTATAAGCTCAGTCAAGTGTGATGGCAGTTATACTGTGTTTTACTAGACTGCAGACAATTATACTTTGCTCCTCTCCCCTAAGAAGACAAACTGCCATGGCTTCAGCTGAAATGATTTCAAATAGATTTTCCAAAATGTCTGTCGCCAGATTGCTTCCATACATTATTTCACTTAAATGGATAGAAAAAAAGAGGGAGCAAATCCACAAATCAATCACAACAGCCCACTTTACCAGATGGAAAGACGAGAGCTTTCAGTCTATGTATGTGTGTGTGTGTGTGTGTGTGTGTGTGTGTGTGTGTGTGTGCGCGCGTGTTGAAGACCTGCAGAGAAGGACAGTTACAGGATGTGCACAGTCCTGTCTCTGCTATGTGTCTCACTCATCTTGAAGGATGACACAGAGTATCTATGTTCAGTGGTGAGCTGGCAATGCTGTAAAAGTGTCATAATGTATAATGAACTGACCGGTTGACTTCTGGCTAGTTCAACAACTACTTCATTCAACCAATCATGTGTAATCCATTAAGAGAATAGGGAAATAAAATTATTTCACACGTGACAGGTAACAAAAGAATATTCTATAGTGCTTGATAGGCTTATTTCTGTTGCACATTCCCTGACCAATGTATAACAGCATCTGCCTCAACATCTAGTTAAACAGGCATATTTTACATGTATTTATGTATTTCTCTACAGTAAGTAAACATCTGCGTGGAGACAAAGGATGCAACATCCACGATCAGCCAATAGGAACGCTGGGTTTCAGCCAGAACTTCATCCAATCAGAGCACGACTTTTTCCGCGAACGCCAAATAATACTAACGGTACGTGTCACGTCATTATCTCAATCACAGTGGAGAAGTTAGCTGATATGTCTTTAATCTAGCTGGAAGTGGAAAACATTGACCGCTAAGTAAAAACATTGACAGCTAAGTTTGTGGCGAGGAGAGAATGAAATTTCATTTGGAGGAACGCTACCATGTTTTTAAATTAGCTCGCGAGAAATTGCTAACGCTACCTAGCTAGCTCAACAGGTGGAGCAGAGATGGTGATGTGCTTTTCACCTGGAAACAACTCACATGGTAATTTAAGTGAGTTTAAGTTAACTTAATTTAAGTTGTACTTCCTGTGGGTGATTTTTCCATTACATTTTACCCTTTCTAAATATACCAGCAGCGGGCAGCCAAAGCACTGTGCCAAAGGACCAAATTCTGAGGCCAGAACATCCATCTAGGGCAATGGTAAGTTTACAAAGCACTTGTGTGTTTTTTGCCTCAGTTATCACTTTGGGATTATGCTATCTATGCAGAAGTTTCCTAGCTTGTGTTACTTGTGGTCCCGTAAACAATGTACATGCAGAGCTTGTGAGGCAGAAGAGGCACCAAACTAAGACTGTATTCAGACCGAAGTCTGTATATATGGATCAGACAGATATTAGCACTGTGCAAAAAAATGCAGACCCACATTCATTGCGGATACTGGATTGATGCAGCAGATGTACCAAGGCATCACAAGGCGTTGTCATCCGGCATGGTGCTGCTTTGGCCAATCAAATGCAGTGAAATGCAAAGTTTTCAATGCAGTGCTGGGATCTGTCTGAATGCTCTCTAAAATTGCCTGACTCAAAGAGAAGGAGAAGTGCTTGATGGGTTGAGTTGAATAAGAGCTGTTTATGGAGCAAGTCATGATATTGAGCGAGTCCCCTCAATATCACACATGCTTCGCTGATGGTGTCACTCTGTGCAACACAATGTTAGCAGTGTACAGCAGATTAAATCTAATACTGCATGCTAACTTGAGTGTTGTTGCTAGTTTTATCTGTGCTAGCAAATAACAAGAATAACATGAGGAACAAATGAAGTAAAGTCGATTTTGGTTTGTTAATTTCTGCTGTTTTGCTTGTGCACTCACTCTTGTACGTTTCATTCAATTCCCAATTCAATTCAAATACTTAGTCTGTCCCCCGGGTGGCAATTTGAGGCAAGCTGGATGGAAAACATAAAACAAGATCAAACATAATATAAGACACATTCCTCAATTTTCATTTTGAGAAATCAGGCATGTACATGTATTTTCAAACAACAAACTGCATCTTGTACTGGACTACCCAGAGTCTTTAACTTCCTGTGTGAGAACAATTGAGAAACAAACAAATTTTGACAAACCATTGTTAAATGGACATTTGGCTTAATTTGCACTGGTTGTAAATTGTGCCAGCATAACTTTACAAACAGTGGACACATTAGCAGCATGGTGATAGGAAGACTTAGGCCTCTGGTTTAATGCCAGCAAAGTAGGGGATAACTATCGGGGTGTGTTCACTCAGGTCTTACTGGAATCTCCCGTTGGCGCTGGTCCACACAGCTGCATGCAGTGTGGAAATCCTGATGTCGGTCTGTTATGATATTCGGCCTCCTCTTTCCTGTTATCGGCAGAGCTTCCGGATAGCTTGCACAGACTGACACTCCCTTGTTAATATCCCCTGTTGATATTATCTTAATATCATATGAAACAAATATCACAAAGTCATTGTTGAGTAGCTACAACAGAATGTACCATATGACATGTCATATTGCATGCAAAAGTTATTTGTGGTTTCACAATGCAATGTGCAACAGCAATAAAGAAAGTCCTCACAGCAGGGAACTTAGGCATAAATAGTAGATAGTAGTTCACAAAATGAAGACATAAAATAGGAATTATATTTTACTGTATTTATGAGATGATATCTAATTAAAAGTTTCTAAAGTCAGTTTGAGTGACATCCATTGTTGCACATATTTCATGTTAGTACAAAATAGTATAGTATGTAATTTAGTATGTAATGAATGCTTTTTAGTAGTATTATAGTTTGGACTTGGGACAAAGGGCCTGACCAAAGCATTCTGGCATAGACGTCAGCAGCCTGTTACTTACAAAAAAAGCATGTGTAAAGAAAATGAATGAAACTATGAAAAAAATTGTAGATTTTATATAAAGCAATGTTTACACCCCCAAAATTCACTCACTAAATGGTCTTAAGTCTGAATAGAAACTGTTCAAACAGACATATGTCTCAATCTCAATGACATGTAACCTGACACAAGCCATATAACACATGAGCACGTGCCATGTATTCTCAACATGTAACTTTATACTTAATTAAAAGACCTGCACAAATCCCGTATTGTCTTTCAACCCATAAGGAAGCAGTCGTACACATTAAGGCACTGCTGCAATTCAGCATTATAGTCATGCACATTTATTACATTTACTCTGGATGCCTCAAGCAGCCATGCATGACTCAATCCATCTCTGTTTTGTGCACATACAGTTGTGTGTGAGATGAATATATGCAAAAAAACTGCCACAAATTTGCAAAAAAAATTGTGCTGAATTGAAACAACAGATAGATTAAAGAGCTGCTTCGCTGATTTCCATTTTCTAAACGAAAGAATTACAGCCTCTCATGGTTCTTTATCATCATTTTGACTCTCTCTGTGTCTCTTCCATAATGTGTCTATTTTATTATAATGTCTGGATGAAGATGAACAATAATCTACCTTCATTTTAACCAATCTGCGTTTGACCCTTGGCTATTGCAAATATAGTTGAAATAAACTGAAATGAACCTTGAAAATAATTTCAAGCACACAGCACAATTACAGTGATGTGAAGATTTAAGCCTATGCTTATTATATAACACACACTTTTATTTTTAAGCAAGCATTAAGCAGCCATCGTTGATCATGGAGCAATCAGTTTTGCCAAACAAAACATAAACCTCAGCTTTAGATTTCTAAGCTCACAGTTTATCAACATTTTATACTTAACTTCCAAATACCTAAAAACTTAATGACATAACAAAGACTACTGCATCAGTTCTTGTTATGAACTAATTATAATGTATAGTATTTGCATAAAATATAATCAACAAATATTACAACAAGTATAAATTATAACTTTTTAAATGTTCATAGACTCACATTTCACATTTTGATTCACATTTAGATTAGGTCTGGTAAATGTTGTACTAAAGATAAGCAAAAAGCAAAACGTTGCATAAGTACAGGTCAAATGCAGCAATTTAAACTAGTGAACAGGTAAACATTTGAGCAATACCTGTTAATGATCAACAAGTAATTACAACACAATGAAAATACATAACAATGTAGGTATCTAAGTACAGTAGTTTTAACTATACATATTTTATATTAACATTAAGCAAGGCTGTACATACTTTTGTTGATTGTTGTTGAATCAATGTGATTTCTTCTCAAATTTGTATAATTTACGGGTCACTTATTGACATTAAATTCATCTTGAAGCTTGAATTGTAGCTGTATGATAGGACCGCAACTCTGAACATGCACAGTAGCAGCCGCCCTTTGTACTTTTTTTAATCTTCAAGGAGAAATTTCTTCAGAAAACATAGAAAGGGCAATAGTGATTGTGCCCTTGATGTTTTAATGTGTGATGTTCGTCATAAAAAAGTGTAAGAGTCTGTACATTATAGAGTGTTTATAGAGTATCTTGCCTAAAAATGCACTCTGGGCCCTTGCAGTCTGATTAAAAAATCGAAAAACAAAAACAAAACATCTGTGAGGATAGAGGGTGGCAGCACAGAGCGTAGAAGATGGCAGTTCAAAACAGCATTTAACAAAATTTAAATACAGATTTTCAGTGTTTATTACATCGCCAACAGTATGACAGCCCCCAGACAACATTCATGAAAGTAATTATCTCAATAAAGCCTAGGTACAAAAAACAATCCAGTGCCTCTTCTTTGTGGACATTAGCCTGTTGGCGACGCTGAGCTGAGACTGTACGCCAGATAGTCCTTTACAGGGATATTCCCTGTTGCCAACCATAATTAATTGCTTTACAGTCTTCGAGGCCATAATGCTCATCAGTTATTAATTAGAAATTCATTTCACTGAATAAATAATGCTCATGATTGATGATGAAACTTGTAATTAGGTTCTTGGAGTAATGCACAGGGGAGAAAGCCTTTACACTTGAATCCAGGCTATTAAATAGTGCTCATTTAAGGGACTATACCTCTTGTCATAAACCCGGGCTGCCACGGTAACATCTGGATTCAGGGAGGAGGGACATGAGTTGTTATTCACATAGGTTATGTTAGACTACCTGCCCCAACAACAACTCATGATCCTTTATGCTACTGAGCTCTTTTGTTCTAGAAAACTAAACCATTCATTCCCAAAGCGTCAGTTTTAGAGCAGCAGTAACCTGTTATCAAGTTCAAAACAGCAGCCTACAGTGTTTTCACCAAAGGCAAAACAGATTAGGTTATTACTAATCAGTGTCCTTTCAAACATATAGCGTGGTTGCTATGTTACAAAAGTCTCATGGGTCCTTCCAGGCATCATATAGCCTACAGTCTTTTTAAATGACGAGAGAGAACTGTGAAAACTCAAGCCATCTATGGCTCACTATTGATTTTACACAGAAGACCCAACCATTGTTGATAGCCTTTTTGATATATTTTCTTGCAACCACCAGTCCCTTTGGAGTTTTGTGGAAAATAAACCAGTCAATATACACCTATTAGGATTTCTTGATCTGAGCCCATAAACCTATGGTGTACTGTGTTTCAGATGCTCATTGCATCATAATAGCAGGGAGACCAAAAGCTATTACTTTCAGAGGATGAACGATCAACAATTTAATGGCTTTCTGTAATATTCTACTTTTAGGCCAATTAACATGATTGACCAGCAGTAGAGTGGAAGGTGCGCCATGACGCCCTTCAACAAAAAGACGGAAGAAAAACAGCAGCTGATGATGGTGTACCCTCATCAAGCAAGAATACTATTGTGGGTCCTTTTCACCTGTCATCACGGGTGGGAGTGAGCAATGGGAACCCCCCACTCCTCCTCCTTTTGCTAACCAGTATCTGCCCTATTAGCAATTTATAATGGAGATCAAGAAGTAGTCAGTGGAGAATGAAGACAACTGTCTGCACCCATTCCTAATTGGCTTTATGTTCTCTTTCTGATAAATGGCTCGCAACTACTATAGAGTCCCGTGGATTTTATTGCCCTAATAGGACTCAGTAACTGGATTTACTAACAGATAGCAGGTCAAAAAGGACATAGAGAGCAAAAATGTTAATTAATATCAATAATGGCCAATTATTAGTTTGACAGAGGGATCCAAGCTAGCTGTGTGCTCTAATGACTCTGAGCTAACTTGAAGGGAAACACTGGCGAATTAGCATAACTGTGTATGCGCACTCCATGGAGGTGCCCAGCAAACATCTGTTATGTTAGAAATTCAAATAGAATTCCTATTAGTAACCCTGGCTGTGGTTGCATAATCAGTCATTCTTCTCTGGCCATTTTTGAGGCACTAACAATGCCCCTGTGACTGGTGGAACTCCTCCCTTTGGGCTTTCCAATCAAATTTGGCCCCATGTGGACCAGGTCCTAACAACAGACGAGGCAATGTGGACTTCTAAGGGGAGCTTTGTGCTCTGACAGGAGCTCAATCTATCCACCCATGACACATGACTGAAGAAAGGGAAACTGTTATTTATTTGAATACAGCAGATACGAGTTAAGGAATTAATGTTGAAATATAGCTTTCTGACCCGCTGGGATACAGCTACTTATTTTCCTGCGCGCTTTGTGTGTTTTAACCCAAATGCAAAGTGTATTTCGAGGCATTTTGAGCCTATTTTGAGGCAATTGTTTGCAAGTTGTATTTATGCCATGAATTCGACTTCAACACTGAATGAATACATTGAAAACAATGAAAGAAGATGGTAAACAGGGATTTATGAATTCATACTGAGGTCATCTGAAGACAGTAGCTTCTGTAGGATATTGAAAATAGAAAATATTCTGCTATGGAATTGATTTTCTATTTGGAGCAAGTAATGTTAGCTCTCTTTATCTTATGGGAATTACTGCATCCTCCTGTATGGATGCTAGCGGGCATCTCGCGTTTGTTGTTGAAGGAGTGCTTTCTTTGTAATCAATGGCTGCTGTTATACAGAATAAATGCACTCAAAGACAAAAATCATCAACATCTAAGATCCATCCTTGATATTTGTTTGCAATGACATAAAATAAAAATGAAATCCAGTTATCTTATGGACATTATTGAGGTGCGTGGGTTGAGCGTAATTTTCCATACTGACGCTGGTGTGCAGGAAAATGATGGGATAACGAGGAATGGACATTTTCATGGGCCTTATTCTTCCATCTGCAACCTCAACAATACAATTTAATAGCGCTGTTAAATTTGTGAACATATTTTCAATGTTATATTCCAGGGAATACAGTGTGCCCAATTTTAAATGCAACATTTATCTCCACAAGATATCAATTACTCAATTTCCCTCTTCCTCCACAATAAATGATAATTAATCAAGAACACCATGACTAGTTGTAGACTAAGATTTGTTTTTTTTCTGGTGACTTCTGCATAAGACTAATTTGGTTTACCTACTATACTTTTTGTCTGCTTCTCATTAATATGCTCCTGTGTTTGACATTCAGCATGAGCTTATGCTACCCAAGTATGTGTTCTGTCATTATATTTTGCCTGTGAAACCCACAGTGGCAGCTGCAAGTGTGAGAACATCTAGTAATAATTTCTTGTGTAAAGACTTCCAGTATATTGTAGGGATATTTCCATCTAACCTTAAATTCCCTGCCTGCCTGACAAGGGTCGGTATATATAGTATATTAGGCTCAGCTTAATGTCACTGCATTAATTCTTAAAGTAATATTAGCCCTCACTATCACTGCGAAATAGTGTGAGACTGCTGTCATGACTTACAACTCGGTGTGACCTTCTCTGTTATAATCTGAGCATGTAATTCCCTCTAGTGTAATGTCATGTTTGATCAGAGGAGCTACTAGTGTCCTGATCTCAGCAGCACACAGCAGGAGGTGTGGTGAGTCAAACCAGAGGTTCCCCTTAAGGGCAAAATTGACGCTGTCTGCATATTCTTCCCTCACTGTGGTTGGCTCTGTGGGACGATTTCAAATTTTAGATTCTGAAGCCGTCAACAGTGTAATATTTGAAAGCAAATAAGTGTCATGATGATGACTGATTCTTTAACTTACACTAACAAGGAGGGGTTGACATGAAATCAAAATTTAGGTTAGTGCTTGGAGGAAAAAAATAGCAAACTCCCATAAAATCAGGTGCCATATTTTTATCAGCATTTAAGTTTATTTATTTATTCATTCATTTATTTGGTTGTAGACTGCTTTCAAGTGTTTTTTTCCCATATGTGAAGTAATAACGGCGTCCTGAATTAATATCTGTTTGTTAATAAAAAAACAACATATGTTTGGTGCACAGTGCTGCATCCAACAGATTTGGGTACAGTATACATGACTGGGCGACTCCATGGTTGTATATATGAAATAGCTTCAGCTTTACGCTCCTCTCCATTCCACGGCCTCCGGTGTATAAATTTAGTTGATGGTTTTCGTTTCTCTCTCTTAATTCATTGCAGTCGGATTCCTCTTTGATGCAGTTCTGTTGTCCCCTAAACAATTGAAGTGGAGACAATGGAGGCATAATGATAGATCCGTGTACCCACCATCTGTAAGAGCAGCTGCTCCCTTGCATCTGTACAATATGCTGGAGCGGGGAGCCTCAGTAATCTGCATAATAAGGAGAGGGCTTATCTCAGTCTAGTTAATAATCACAAGCAATCGATGCACTTCATTCCCTCACTCTTGACTGATGAAGAAGGCAGCAAAGTTTTGGTATGTTTGCCGTATCCTCGAGATAGGCAGGGGTCGCGGCGTAATGCCAAGCTGTTGATTTTGCCTGGAGCTACAGATTTAGTCTGCACTCTATTTCATCTTTTCATGAATACCATAATTACAGGAGGACACTCTGAGTTATCATATTGCTTCTCCCCTCCTCACTCCCTTATAGGGTTTATAGCCTCTGTAGCAATGCTGGACCTCATATCAGAATTGGCTGTATGACTCAAAGTCTGTGATAAACACATAGCTCGTGCAGTGTTGATAAGAGTCACACCTTACAGGCAATGCTCTTAGACTGGCGAGAAGATTGGCCCCGTAAAACATTGAAAAATTCATTGGAAATGTTACCCCCCATCTGAAATGGCTTCTTAGATACTGCATGTGGCCATAACACAGCTGTAGTAAGTCGTTTTCTACAGGGCATCACATCTCAGCTCAAGGAAACATTTATCTCTGAATTCACAATATTTTTTTGTAGCCACATACGTTTGTTTGACTTTAAACTTATCAACCAATTATCATTTCTGTCATCAACCACCTGCTGTGGGTAGGAAGTGCAGAAATATAACATTTTTAATTGAAATAAGCAATATATAAAGAACTGACTACAAACACTTATGATACTTGAGCATACATTTGCTGAACTGTAGGGTTTGAAAGTCAATGTTTGACTTAAATACTTGTTGACAGTCTGGAAGTACACAATCTATCCATTGAAGGGCCTTTTTGTTTGTTGTCCATACATGACATCGAACATTTCGTCATGCAATTTAATAAATACCTCTGGGGTTTGTGAATCAGTATATTATTATTTTCTTAAACAAACCCCCTATTTATTACACTTGGTAATGGCTCCTAAGCAGACACTACATTGATTGGGTAGAAAGTATACAATAATATTGATCAACAAAGTCTCCCCTTGGTATCCTCTTGTTAAATATGCTCATTAAATCAAGTCTATTTAATACTCTGCTGTGTGAAAGTAGATTTTCATGGTCTTTGTTTAAAATACTGTAGGAGCAATTTCCATCTTAAAACAGAGAAAAGCATATTACACATATTCTAACAGAGCCATTTTAATTTATGGTGGAAGTGATCATTTACAATTTTTCGGTCATTAAATCTTTGTTCATAAATTAGTTACATAAATGAAATCACACTTTTGTTACTTCCTCACGCTATATGAATGAATGGATTCTCATATAGCCAGGAATACATACTTTGTATTTGAAATTGCCAACCATCTTCCATGGTTCCTGAACCTCCTAATTAAGCATGCATGATGTTTCTCTCCCAGCTGCTACCCTTCTGAAATACACTTGGCAGGTGTATTGAGCCCCCCAGTGAGGCCCGAGAATGAGAGTGGTATACGTGCAGGTGTGACATGTTAGGAGGAGTCCAGGTGCTTATTGAGTTATCAGAGGCAGCCACTGCACGTTTGATTTATCATCTGGGGTTTAGCGTTGCCATATCTGAGCGGCAATATATCAGACAACAAAATAAAATGTTCAGAAAATTACCCGCCGGAGCGCCGCAGTCGCGATAACTTACATCCAGCACATTGTTGGAAGTAGTGTGGCACCTACTGACACTCCCATGTGAAAAATTGACAATGCTTATTGAACCTGTATAGTGACAACATACACTAAATCATGAATGCAAAGCCTTTAGCTAAGCCAAAGATTCACCTTGAATTCACCCTTTAAGTGTTATGATTTGTCACTGATTTGTGGCTTATAGTTTGTTTCTCTCCACTTGAATCAAATGGCTAAGTTACGGCAGTGCTGCATTGGGACACAGGTCTCATTGAGAGTGAATCAAGAATATGCATCTCATAAGGCTCATCAATTAGTCTTCAGATACTCGTCATACAATGCGCGCTCTTTAACATGAATGCCATGCTTACCTCTGCATTCTTGAGAGCCTTAAACTCAGAATGAGCCAGCCAGTCTGCATGAGCACATAAAAGGTACCCAGATTTATGGGGAGGTTTTTATCCTAGACTCAGGCACCATCTGATAAACAAGCGCTCTTTTGCTTGAGGCTAAATAATACTCTTTGAGGTCCTGATTTACAATGCTGTGAAGGACCCATTTGTGGTTCAGCTCTGAGGCACGCACCTCTGTGATTGGTCATCCGTAAGCTCAAAATTTGGGCTCAGATCTACAGCTCACGAGCTTGCGGATTTCTAAATGGACAAATGCATAAGTGATGGTAGGTTTTTATTCAGAGTTAATAGATGAAGAGAAATGAACTTTTCAGAGATGTAAAAGGCTCTTAGATTTAACAAAATCCTCCTCAATTCCCTCTGATTGAAGCTAAAACTGAGGCAGCATGCAGCCAATCTAATATTCCCGGCTTTTTAAAAGGGAAGTCATTGGGGTATTGGTCCACTACATGGACTCCTAAGAGATCTGATTAAAGGGAAATCCCTCTATGTTTTACCCGTACCTTCTCCATAATAAATCAGATGCACATTGCAAATGCCTAAATTCATCTCACATTGCCTTGGTTGAGGTTTCCACTGAAGGGGATAGATGCTCAAAAACACTAATTGTACTTTGCCCTTTTCAAGTATCTCATACTATTTACATATAACTATTTTTTCTCTAACTTGAAATATAGTAGGTGTTACTGAATATTGTAGTTGTCCTTTTGACACGTGAAAATGCACCTTGTCTTAAGATGAGAACCATTTTAACAACAATGAAGTCAAATTGATAATTATGTGTTTTAATGGAGAATAATTAAAGTGTTTGATTTGTTTTTTCCTCTTTCCGGACATTTTTTCCTTTATAGATAGTGAGAGCTGAAGAGACACAGGAAAGGCGGAAGAGAGAGAGAGGGGATGATATACAGGCTGGAATTGAACCCAGGCCGCGGCGGCAAGGACCCAACCCCAGTAAATGACACGTGCTCCACCAGGTGAGCCACCAGATGCCCATTGAAGTGTTTATTGAAGGTTATGTACATATTCACAGTGCCACATATGCTTCAAAAATACCATACAGTGAGGTGAGGTGAGGTATACAGTAGGAAATTAAATATCATGGCTGTGAGTATCTCATTAATTATGTACTGAAGTGCATGGACCTGGGGTTACGACATGTGCAGTAAACTACTGTTAAATAAATTCAAGTTCAAGTGCGAGCTCTGCTGACAAGTGTTAACAAGTGCATGACAGAAAGTTCTGTAGCTTGGATGTTAACTAATGAATTGAACTGCTTATGATAATAATCGTAAAGTTTCATTTATGAAAAGAAATTATAAATCATTTACCTTATGTGGATCGCCCATAAAGAGACACAGAAGAGGATCAGATCCAATAAAGATTTCATTCATAATATTTTGGATTTTATTGCACTGACATTAAACATATTCTCTCTAAAGGAGAGGCTCTGCTGTTAGAAATGTTTTGTGCATTGTAAGCCTTGTAGTGAAGTGAATAGTAAAAGATCTTTAAGCAGAGCCCGACCTATATTTATCACAATCCTCTTATGTTACAGCGGATCCTTCAGTCTCTCCATTTACAGACCTTAACTTTAAAAGCTCACGCCTCTCTGAGATATATATATATATATATATCCTCATATCAAATGTCACGAACATAGCTTCCCTCCTTAACCTACCTCGTTTAGCTGCAGTTGTTAAATCAAGTTCAACACCTGAGAAAAACAACTAACTGGGCAATTTTGCTTGTTTGCTTGGTGGTTTACAGAAATTAGGCGCTGTCATTGTGGTTCAAATACATCTATTTTAAGCCATGTCTTTTATTTGATGTTTATGGGGTTGTGAGAAGGCCATGACATTGTTGGGTCATATTTTGACACATTAATTGGACTAAAGGCTTTTCATCACAGCTGTTGGGGAAATTAAGAGGAGATTGAAAGCCCCTGATGTCTTGTAATTACTGTTTCATGTTGTGTAGCCTCACTTACGAACAGCAGCGCTCTGATAAATGGGCAGTAAAAGCAATAATAGAGCAACTACCGCACAAAAGAGTTAAGGGGGAAACGTCACAAGTTGAGAAAAAAGCACTTCTGTTTGCGTCAGTTACAAATTAAGTGATATTTTTATACTACATCCAATCTATTAGTAGTAAAGTCAGAATAGAAATGAACTCTGCTGTCACCACAATCAAGTATTCACATAATGTTGGCCGTGTAGCAGCATGCTTAGCAAAGGAAATGTTCCGCCCTATGTGTTTCATGTTCCAAAGAGGGGGGGCTGCATTCAAAACAAACCACTGTCCCTGATATCAGCTGGTTAATCCTCTCCTTTTAGTGGCTTTATTGGTTCATTCAAGAGGGTCTGTTGACATTCCCCCTCCCCTGTTAAAAGGCGACTGCATCTCAAGTGAAATCTGGAGTGTTCTTTACACAGGCGGGGAGCCCCATGTGGCTCCTGCCTCCCAGTGGGCCTGTGATTTTCCTGCTTTAAGTGTCTACTGTCAACACTAATTTGTCCCACTCCTCCTCCGCCCCCTCTGGAGGGGGACGCTCTCCTAAAGTTTTAATAAAAGATCAGCTATAACTCCCTGTTTTCTGGGGGTGAGACAAGAGCTTTAAAAGCCACAGAGGCAATAAGATGCCAGGTAATGATTACAAGGCTTGAACAGAAGCAGTTACCAATACCACATGCTGTTTTACACAGCACACTGAAAGTGTGTGCTGCAGCTAAAGGCTGTCTCCTTTACAGGAGTCATCTCGTCTCAGCATTCAGTTATTAGAAATGAAAAGTAAAGTTGTAGTTCTTTTTTTGGAAGCTCATAGGACTGCACTGTGATTTTGAAGACAAAGTGAAAAATTAAGTTGATGGTTTAAAATCCTGAATGTTGTGTGATAGTTGTTCTGTGTTTGTTCCTCTGAAACATCTACGGTCTCAATCTCCTGCCAGTAAAATAGAGGAGTGATTTCATTGAGTAGTGTGCTAAAATCTATATTGGATACAACTCATTTTTTGAATCACTTATAATGATCAAAGAAGCCAATTCTCAAATGATGTTTATGTAAAAGTTTTGTTTAAAAGTTACACTTTAAGTTTTCATTTTATTTACTCTGCGTGACTGCAAGTGTCTCTCGCCTCTGCTTGTGGTCTAATACAAACTGAAAATGTGTTGTAGCCCTCTAAATCCCTTTGTGCGTTTTCATTTATCCGTTTTTCCTCAGGATTAATAAGAGCAACATGATTGCAAATAATGGTTTCTGACATGTTTTGCTTGAATACCATTTCAGAGCTCGACAAATTAAATTGCTCCATTTCATTTGTCTGCCTTTGATGTCTAAAGGAAAATCAATGAAAAAAGTAATTTCTCTCCTGCCATTTAACCAAATTCCCATCTACCTGAATGATAAGTCCCTGGAAAGGAGTCAGGAGACTTTCTTTTCAATTATCCCTGACTTGTTTACATAGTGTTTTGTTCACTGGACTAGATGTTAACATACAAATCTCATATGGCTTCGGCTGTTATTGAGGAAGCTTAATACAATTTCACATCTAAGGTAGGCAAGAACCATGTAGGAAATTGTTCAATATCTCAGTCGAAGCCCAATTTTCACTGCATTGTTTTGTCGCACAGTGTATTGTACGGTTATGGTAATGTAATATGCATAATTCATACACCTTGGGCCCCCTCCTCATTTTTGATTCTGCTGTCCTGCCTGTTCATCTGAAGCTGAATTAATGCTACATTGTCCATTAGGCGGCCATAACACAGGGCAATGCTGTCACACACTGTGGTTGAACTGAAATTCCCTTGAGGCAAATGGTATTCTTCATTTTTCCATTTTTGTATACAGGCTATACAAAAATTGCTTCGCAAAACACCACATTTCTCATTTTGGCTCAAGACTGATGTTTTAGATGCCGAGATAATAATTCTCCGTGGTAGTAGGAAACTGCATTTTCACGAGGAGCTGAATATATGTTTTTCGTACCACCCAGAGATAGAGTTTTGCTTTGCTTTGCGCTAACTGTGTTTTAGCTTGTACTATTCTCAGGTGGATCAGTGGCTGTGAGAGCACAAAGAGAGAGCGTTAGATGTGGCTTGTTATCCTCTCCAGGGTTCATTTAGAGAGCCCCAGACTGCTGCAGTTGTGACCTTCATAAGGCACTGTCTCCCTGCTGGGAACACACACACACACACACACACCAAGCACATCCACTCCACAGCCGGCACTCATTGGGTCATGATGGGGCTAAGCAGCCCCATTACAGCATGCTCATCTAGGCTGGGAACACGTGCACAAAGCGTAGAGATGGACTCTAGCCAAGAAGTCTTGGGCCCATGGTTTCTAGCTCCACAGCCTGAGTGTACTGTACTTAAAGCTGCAGAAAGGAGTGTTACAGTAAACTAATGTTCTTTTGTGTATGCTATATCTGTGTCATCCTTTCCTCATGGTACCATTCTTGTGACGTTTCAGGCTGAGCTCAGTGTATTATAAATCCATTTTTTGGACATGCTGTGGTCAGTTTAATGATCATTATGTGGCTCAGATGGAAAAACAAGGGAATAAGGTGAATCAATGATCGATTTTACAACGTGACTTGATTCATGGGTAGCGCTGTGATAAATGGCCGTCTTATCGAGCTTGAGGGTAACTGTTGTGAAATAAATTTGTATGTTGTGAGAGAGCACTCATAAGACAGGCCTTTTTGCTTCTCTTTCAGTGTTTCATTAGTTGATCAGTCTTAATAACCCCCCAACATCCTATTGTGTACTCTGTTCAAGAGAACATACTGTGTTAGTTAATAGCTGCAGCTGTGCCCTCCAAAATCTTTTGAGATCCAGATTTTAAATCCCCAAGCACCACATCACCCAATGTGTTTTCCTCTTTTTGTTGAATAGTCAAATGAGATACAGAAATGCCTTTCTCATTGTGGTGTGTAGCTTCTGTGCCAGCTCTGTAAGAACGCGAGCATGTATAATATCAAGCACAGGATCTGTCTTTGATTCTGGCTGATGGGAGGGCGAGCTTCACCTAAAGGTACTGAAGCAAAGAAATAATGGTATACTACACTGCTTGCGAAAAGCAATAGGAGAACGGAGGGGGGTTCACATTAACAGTGTCTCTCTAGGTAGCTGACATGACGCGACTAGTCAGACGTAAATAATGACAGACGGAAACTATCATGAGGTCTGTGAAGCATCCGCGTGCTGCCATCATTTTCTGTCTAACCTTGCATTGCCAGCAGCTCACCAGCTCTGAAGATCATTTAAAAAGCAGACTAACGATGCTGCCAGACCTAACACCAGTCACAAGGATTTGCATGAGTTTATCAGCTAAATAGATTTTTATTTCAGCCATAGGTGATGATTCCCACATAGTGACTTTTGCATTGATTTGCCAACATTTAAATTCATATATAATTCATGTAATTCATGTAAAATGTATTTTTTAATCACATAATTTCAAAGGGTTGTCCTACACTGTTTTAACGAGAAGTGTGCGTGTGCTTCCTTTCTGTTACATGTATAAACTACTGCTGATGAGGAAAATAGGGTTCATTTTTCTCTTTAAGTGGATATGTCACTTTTTGAGTGAGGGTAAAATGATGATACAAGAGGACTAAAAGTTAATATCAATTCATTGAATGACCCGGTGCTTCCATGGGTTGGCTTTTTAATTATATTCTGCTCATATGACATAGAGTTGCTTTACTACCTGTAAATCAAATTTAAATCAGGTACCACGAAGGGTACAATTGAGAAAGATGGGCCTAATTCTAAACTGTTTATTTTTGCATTGCATTGCAAGAGATGAGCAAAGTCATCTAGTTTGGGCAGAAGGCTTTTCTTCACACTGATGCACCGACCCACGACATGTCTAAAATAACATTCCTATAATTGCTCTATGGCTGTAATACCTTTATAGTGTTTTTATATTTCTGATTAGGTCATTCATTTCTAGCTTCAACCAGTAAGCACACAACCATATTTCATGCAGAGAATATGTGCGGGATATGTTGGATTTAAGTGATATGAAAAATAATTTGAATGTCTGTATAGACCCTCATTTATTGTCCCAGCTCACCGGTTCCTTATAGAGGACAATAACAATGTAAAACAAGAGCCCATACTGCTATATAATTAAAATCATCTTTTGGGACATGTTTTGCTCTGCACACAAAATTTGAAACTTAAAAAATGGCATAGTAATATATTTGCATAATATAACAATGAGTCCCACTCAACAAATTTATTAGTCTAGATTCTGAAAAAGCCATGGCAAAGCAACTTGCATACTATAATTGGCATCTTGTGGTTTGCTTTCCTGAGGAGAAAGTGAATTTTATATGCTTTTATAATAAATAGCATATTTAAGCACCCAGGAAATCACTGCAAGACATCCATCCTACATCGTTTCATTTATTCTAGTGTGTTTAATTAAAGCTCGGAAACTACATGCAATTTGTGTCTGAACAGTGTCTAATGTCTGAGACTGGTTATTAGATATTAAATTGATGCATAATTCAGGCAATTAAGAAAGTAATCACACAAAGTAATGTAATGGAAGTTAATTATTACTGCATAAGCAAACAGTTCATCAATGCTAGTTAACGCTGTGACTGCATCCCTAATATGCTCACCAAGCACGGAAATTCCTCTCCCTCAATGTTTTGATGTGCTGATTAAACACAGTAGAGGCAGATTAGTGAAGAAAAGAAGCAGGGCCCTCTCACCTCTGCTGTTCCTGAGCGACAGGGTTCAGTGTGTTGTCGCAGCGGGAGGGGGTGGGGGGGGTCTTCTTGCCCGGCGCCTCGTCAAGCGCCAAAAATGACGAGGAAGGTTGTTGCAGTGCAGCCGAGTCCATTCTACACTCATGTCACAGGTAGCGTGACGGACTGCGATGCCCCCCCCCCCCCCACACACACACACACACACTCTCAACATTTCAAGTTTTACCATGTCTTTCTTTCTTTCTCACATCCTTGTTTTGGCACTTTATATTAAATGTATGTACAGGGTAGGACAAAATACCAGGAACACCTTACAATCCAACACCACCTGCAGAAGCCTCAAACATTACTGTAAATATATCTTAAAGGGGGCACTGATTTTACACAGCAAAGTCAGTCATCAGGATTATCTCACTGTGGGAATGTAGACTACAGATTTATAACACACAGAGTCTGAAAGAGTATTTACCAGGCAGAGAGGCTCTAACAACAGATGCTATGGAGATGCATTATGGGAAGTGTTGGATCCAGTGTTTTTGGAACTTGACCCATACAAAAGACGAAAATCTGAATATCTCTGCCTCTGCTGCCTAGATTTTGACTATTCTTTCGTAAATCTGTCTCTCATTAGTCCTCCATCTTTATGGAAGTACTCTCCTAAATTGAGTACCCCTTTAATTGATTAGACGATCAACAAAAAATCTGTAACTATTTCAAAAGCAATTAATCGTTTAATTTTCCAAGCAAAAATGCCAAACATTCTCTGATTTCAGCTTTTCAATGTTAGAATTTGCTGTCACTTATGATAGTTAGTTTAAGAGTATTAGTCGAACAAACACCTTTGGCTCTGGGAAATTATGATTTTCTTTCTTTATATAGACCTATAGACCAAATTATTAATCAATTAATCAAGAGAAAAATCAGCAGATGACTCAATAATGAAAATCTATCTATCTATCTATCTATCTATCTATCTATCTATCTATCTATCTATCTATCTTTTTTCATGGCTTAGGAAATATACAGTGTAACCTTGTGTCTGTGTCGTTTTACTTGTGCAGAAAAAAGCTCAGTGCTTTCTTGTGTGGCTTCAAAGACCCAAAATCACGTAAAACCAACAATTGGGCAGCCAGTACACTCTCTCTCTCCTTTGAAGACATCCGATAAAACAAGACCTTCCAGCCTCGGGTTGTTTTCCTGAGTAAACATGCGTGTCACAGTTGACCTTTCCCGGGGTCAGGCTGCTTTTATATTGGCTGACATGTTTCCAACTTAATAGAACTGTTTAGCGGAGATCCCCTGGGCCCCTATATTTATTAAGCTGCAATGAGTTGCATCTGTCTGGTTGAATCAAGAGGACCAATCAGCTGAGGTCAGACACACAGTAACAGAGAAATATAGACATATAGCTGCACACGAACACATGCTTAATATGGGCACGCGCAAAGATGCAGGCATGTGCAGGTTTGCAGCATGCACATGCAGAAACTGTTGTGCTAATTAAACTAATTATGTAAGCTTATTTCCTGCTCTTAAACGACTATTGTGTTCATTTTGCAGCATGGAGTGATAAATGTAGTAGTATACGTATAGTAGTATACTGTATGTCAGGGATTGTTAGAGGCAGAGCAGCATGTGGTCTGGTGTGACACTCTTTTGTCTTGTTTTCTAAGCAGTTTTCTGAGGTGTATTGATTTATCTTTGTTCAGCCGTTGTACAACATCCCATAATGCCGGTCATTTTCTTAGACTGATTTTAAGCCCCTGTCTGGTAATCAGGGATAATTGTCAATTATCACAAGGAACCATCAGATCAATTACTGCAAAATCAATGCAGCCACTTGGCTTGTACTGCCTCTTTTCTTCCAGCAGAACTACCACCTGGAATGGTAAAAAAACCCCCCAAAAACTTGTAAATCTAGAGATGCATATAAAACATCTAAAATATTAAGGATTTTAGGGTTGCTTTGTGTTGCTGGAGAATCATGGCAGGCTAGTGTTTTACAGTCATGTTTCTGAAATAGCGAGGCACCAGATGCTCCTCTTGTTGCTGTTGTTTTATAACACTTAATGGAGACAAAACTATTGTTACCTCTTAAACTGAAGGCTGTGTATTATATCTTTTCCTTTTTATGAGCGAGCTGGAGAGAGCCTCTATTCCTGGTGGGTGAGATGACTTTTGTGATGAAAGTTAATGTCGAGGAGTCCTGATGCCCTTATTTTCCTCTCAGAGGCAAGATTCCACTTTCACCTCATGAAGGAAAGACGCCATCCGCCGAATGGCTTCCTCCGTGTATGGAAACAAATGTGCTGCTGTAATGGAATAGCCCGGTCAGCAGCCTAATGTATTATCTCCTCCTCAACGTATTTATTTACACTCAACTACTCCACAAATTGTCTTGTCATCTTAATGGGTGAGGATTAATCTGTTGCCATGCAGGCTAAGGTGAATGGAAGAGATTTACTTTTTCCAAACTTTGTTTGTGGCCCCAAAGTTAACACTGTAAAGCCTATGCTTTGAGAGGCTGTACAGTGAGATTTGTTCTACTGTTTTGTTTCTATCTGATTCAAATACAGTAAGTAAACCTCATTGAGTTAATCATAAATAGGCAATTTATATATTCAGTTAAAATTAACAATAATAATAAGTGGAAGGCATGCACTATGTGGACTTTATACTGATACTATACTGCCTTTTTCATTATAACCATAGAGTGTCTTGTTCAAGGACATACCTTACGTTTCACTATTGAGGAAGGACAAGCTATATCAAGACAAATGGTAAGGTCATCATTAAATCTATCGCAGTATCTGTAATGTTTGATACACAGTATATTGTGTCTACATATTAGATATTGAATCCTTGTTTAAGACGGGTGCCAGAATCATGTTGTCCATTTCGATATATGTCAATTGTGCTGTAATCATTTTCAGTGAATCTAGCAGAGATTGTCATTTACCCAGTGTCCAAACTGCTCATATTTCATCCCCACCTGAAAGAGGCTGCCATTGAATATAATCACATACACACCTACTGCATCAGACCAAGAGAAAACAGAGTGTGCACTTTGTGCACAGCTATTTATATCAATAAGTCCCGTGCTGAGAGGCACAAAATGAGCGTTTAAGCTGCAGGGCCCAGAGAGCTCAGTAGCAGGTGGGCAGGCTGCTTTGAGGTGCCTGGGCTGAGGGGGTACTCGCTCTTTTACAGGTGTTGCCCATCTGACTGTGCATCCACGGCTCTGGGAAGGTTTAGGTTTGGGAGGGAGTGGGACAGCTGGAGCAGCAGGCATTGGGGAGACAGAGAAAGAGCCTCCTCTCACTGTCGGGGCCTCCGCAGGTCAGTGCCTCTACCCAAAGGGACGGCGGAGCGAAACGCCATCAATTCACAAACAAAGGACCCACTTCACCCGCCACAAAGGAAACATATGTGATAGAGCTGACTCCCGAGCCGCAGCTCACTTTAACATGTCAGCCTCCCCTAATTAGCTTTGTTAACTCCCTCTGCTGTCTGCCCAACTGAGGCCTTTCCCAGTCACATGTGGGCTTTGTGTTTACAAGGGCAAATGCTTGGACTCGCTCCCAAAACAGACATTTTCCTTTAACTTGATACGCTGGTTTGTTTAATCGCTCCTAAAATGAGAATCATCTACACTTGAAGACCATCCCCCAAACAATTGCCCTATTATAGATGGATTTTATTGACACAGTATTGACAGAATATTGATTTCTGTGGTGCAAACAACCAAAACCTTACAGCCCTTTTTAAGATTTCCCTGCCGAGCTTTACATGGCCTTTTATCCATTGGGTGTGCACGTGTGTGTCTGAGAGGAGTTGTTTTAGATGAAAACAGCTGCCCCTCAATCTTTATCGGGATGTTTTGGAGTCATTACTGGCCAGCCTTCAGACTGTGGTCTGCCATGCGTTACATGTTGCAGTCCACACCGAGCCTCATGTGACCCCTGCTGCTTACCCACTGGCAGTGCAATTTAACCAGGCTGATGACATGCAGCATGACACCCCTCGGAGAAGCGTCCGGCTCGCAGCCTCATTGGGGGGTTTGGTCAGGGGGGGATGTGTGAACTGCAGGATCCCTCGCTGACCTCTCTGGAGGACAAATCAAATTGGTCTGTGATTAAGGAGGAGTATGTTTGCTTTGTGTAATTTTTAAAAAAAAAGTCATGCGTAACAGATTTTCTTCTTTGAAGGTAGGAAGGAACTAAACCAGAAACTTCCTCAACTTACTGAAATGAAGGAGGTGTCCCGTAGACATACAGTAGGTCGTGCTGTGAATGAATCTCATTATCATAAGACAACCTCAGTTAGAATTCAGCCATAACTAGATGTCTCTGGCCTGAACACTAGGTGGGTCTGACAACTCACACAGCTGAAATATTTATAGCCTTGATGTTTACAGTTTGCTGCACTCTGTTTACCTCCTAACAGTGGTGGTAGATTTTTTTTTTTGCATTTAATGAAAAATAGCATGCAGCGAGCCTTGATGTATTCGTAAATAGTTTCACGTACGCCGCAGTACAGTAAGTGGATTCCGCTGGACTTTTATTTAACTAACCTATGTGAAATTCAGCCTCTGGCCCTGCTGGCTGCCAGACAGTCCAGCACTTGAGAAGCACCCGGCCCAGAGCTGTGTGACTGCTGCTGACTGAGTGTCATGATCCCAAGATCTCTGCTTTCTCTTTGACAGGAGGGTTTGAAATTCCTGGGTTAAAAGTTCTCTGAGATTATATCTCAGAAGGCTTTTGTGATGATGGTTCATGACAGGTATTGCTTTCAAGTGGGTGAAGGAATTCGGCTGAATGTCTTTACTGCAGAGAACTTCAAAGAATTGCATCAATGAAACACGAATATAGAGAATTAATGTTACTCAGATAGTTGATCATTAGTTGTTTTTATATTTCTGCACCCTCTGATTGGATTCTAATTCTGATTGATTAAAACTGAGGTTTATTTTGGCTTAAACTGTTTCCAGACTGTACTCAATAAAATCTACACTCACATTACAGTATCAATAAATGTCAGGGCATTAGAGATACATTTCCCTTCTCTGAAATAATGATTGTCCTGCTCTTTAGGGATGACTCACTCAGTCAGTTATTATCCATGTGCATTCAGTACAGAGTAAAGGGTATCACAGTGTCCTTATTTACTATGACTGTATTTATCTCATTCCATTTACATTAGCAGTTTCTTAATGGAGATGCAGGTACATACATAAATTAATATGTATACATGACATAATACAGTAATGAGCCATAATACATGTATATGGCAGCCCAGTGTCAGTAAAGAAAAAAAATCCCATTATTTACATTTACTTTTAAATGACAGATTCGTTTAAGATTATTTTAAGCTTTGTCTTTCTGCAGTCCACCCCTTTTTTAAAGAGTGAGAATATTTACCAAGCAAATGTGTATCAAAATATGGCATTATTCCCTGATAGGTGAAGCATACATACTTTGACATGCCTCAGCAACTCAATGTATTCTACACACTCACTGCCAGCCATGACAGCAGACTCCTTTTTGTTCTTTTTCTCCTCTTTCCTGAACACTTAGAATAAAAATCACAAGTACTGTTGTGGAGAAATACCAAGGTAACAGTCTGGAGATGTCTGGCCAAAAGGGATTTGTCCCTCTTGGTACAAGGTAGGGAACGGTATGCCCTGCTATTTTGCATTTCGGAATTGCTTAGCTGCCCAAGCATGCTTTATGTGGGCCAGGCTCTTGAAGTGTGTCATAGCATCATATGACCGCTGTACGGGAGGCTTGCTGTTGGACTTTACCCAACAAATATGGATTATGTTAAAGTGGGCTGCGAATTGACGAGGATATGCTAATATGTCCCAGATGGGTATGTGAGAAGCGGACGGCGGGGACATGCAGACAGTATATGGCAGAGGCAGTGTTTGGCAGGTCCATCATTCCGTCATTAAAGGCCACATTATTACTTACAACAAGGCTTGCATGACAATTGCTGGAATAAATGCAGTCCCTCTGAGACTAGCCTGTGGTGTCCTTCAATTTCTCTTTGCTTTTCCTTTTTTTGTTGTTTTCTTCCCTGCAAATCTGTTCTCAGCTGCTTATACTGTAGATCTCTGTGCTGTGTAAGGGGGTTTGTGCTTACCTTGTTCAAACATCAATAAGACAGGCTATTACTAGCTGAGGCCATTCATTAATATAATGAGATGGTTTTGCTTTAATTGATAACCGATCGGTGTTGATGAGACATTATGCACTTGTGGATACAATATTTTGCTGCATTTTTCCTAAGTTGAACTGAAGCACCTGCATATTTGTTTTCAAGAGGCAGGACTCCTTTGGAGCTATTATTCTGTTGTACCACCGGGCTAGCAATGAGCTGTCCCCTCTGCATTATTATTGAACTAAGGTATTAGGTTTTCAGCTGCACAAGCAGAAAGATAATGGTGGCTTATGTGTAAGTGTGCATTTGGGACAGCCTTTGTCCTTTTGATATAAACAGCCATATAAATGACAGGATTAAAGAAAAAAGCTAAATGATGCGACCTGTATTTCACCTGGAGTGATAAAAGTGTTGCAACTCATCTTTATAATATGCTGAAGTGGCAGACACTATTTAAAAACATCCATGTACAGCTGAAATGAGTAGTCGGGTAATCGATTAGTTGAAAATTAACTGACAACAATTTTCATGATTAATTAATTATTTAAGCCATTTTTTAAAGCAAAAATGTCAAAGATTTACTAACTCCAGCTTCTTAAATGTGAATATGTGCTAGTTTTCTTTGTCTGCTATTAAAGTAAACAAAATATCTTTGAATTTTGGACGGTTGGTCAGACAAAACAAACAATTTCAAGACACCACATTGACCTTTTGAAAATTTTGATTTTCACTATTTTATGACATTCTATAGACTAACTGATTAATTGAGAAAATAATTAGCAGATTAATCGATAAGGAAAATAATTGTCAGTTGCAGCCCTACTTTCAAGTATGTTCTATCTGTTTGTCATTATTGATAAAATATAGTAAGACTTCATTGGTCTAAGGATTTTTGTGTGCCACAAGCCTGTGTAGAGATGTACTTTAGCATGGAACAAATGACTACTGACACCACATCCAAGCACATCAAGGATTATCATCACAAAAATCACAGAATTAAAGATGTCAAGACTGGCTTTGAACCTCTCTCCGGAGACTTAGCTGGGTGGGTAGAGAACAGAGGGGGGGCGGGGAGGGGTGTTAACATTTGTTATAGACTTCTACACTCTGTATTTGCTTGGGGCATTGTTAGTACACACCGCCTCCAGCCCAGGACTTAGTCAGGCCCCCAGCAGATGCAGACTGCCCTGTACACACATACACATACACACACAGACATGCTCCCTTACTACCACCACCCCACCCCTGGAAGAGGAAGAATAGATGCCTTGGGGCAATTCAGCTAGTGTGGATCAGTTCAGATGAGGCACATTAAGTGGCTAGTGATAAATTTGGCATGACAATTGCAAACACCATCGCTTTTGTCTGTAATTAATTCCAGTGGTGCCTGAGGCCTTCCCCGTGTTGCTACTGGTGTGGGCCAGCAGTGCTCTCCTAACGAGGGCACATTACAGCCAGGATTATAGCCCAGATAAAGGTGCTCTTAGAGGGAGGTTAGTGAGATGTATTTCTGTGGTGTTGAGGTAGGTGAGGATCTGGAAGTCCTTTTTAGAACGCCTGATGCAGGAACAGACACCACTATGAATGAAACACGAGTGGTATTTGATTGAACTGTTTAGATTATTTACTATCAAGTTCATACGCAGTCCTCAGGATACTAAAAGCAGCCCGGCAGTAATCACGTTCACTGCTACCATACATAATAACAAGAGGTAAACAAATACAGTAATTTAAAACCTTGCTGAAGACAGAATGAGTCTAATAAAGAATGATGTGCAGTACAGCAATCAAAGTTTCACAATACTGGTTTAGAAATGTAGTACCAGGATATATCTTAGTGACTGAAATGATGAATTGGCAGCAAGCAGTGGAAATGATGAGCCCACAGATTGCACCTTGAATATTTGGTCCAATGGGTCCTACAACTCAGTTATTCTCATTCACTGGTAATGTGGAGGCATTAATTAACGGCTTGTACTTCTGAGTAGTTTTATTACAGCTAATGTCCCTCATTAAGTGAAATATACTTACTCGAGGACATAAAAGAATCCCTCAGCAGCACCATTAATCTTGATTTCACTTCTGAGAGCACTTGTATGTCTTCTGTAACTTGCTCTGTTATGTGGTATCTCTGGCTCCTGCTCTGGCTCGGGCAGTCTCCAGTGTTCACCACCTCCTCTGTAGTCTCCAGCAGGGGAGGCTGAACACACCACCAATCTGTGTCATTACTCTGTCATTGCATCAAATCACATGATTAGCTTCATGGGGCAGTGGAGGAGGCCTGCTTGGTGCAGCTAGCCATTGCAGTCCCTGGGTAATGGTCCGGTGGCACTGTGATGGAGGGTTGTGTGCTGTCCTCCATGCAGGGCCAAGGATGCACCATCATTCAGCCTGCCGGAGATGGCCTTAGGGTGAATCGTGTTCTTTACTGCTCAGCCCTTTCACTTATGTTAGAGTGTAGCCTGCAGTTTCCTTCTAGAAAATATTGCTTATTGGTAACACTTCCTTTCTTGGACATGCTATCATAAACATGGGAAGTGAGTCGTTTGGAAATAGGCTATACTGGGAATCATTTGCCTTACTCCAAGCTTGGATCTGTCACATGTGTGTGTAGAAAGACAGGGGTCTTTACAGTGGATGTTAAAAAAAATTACTAAACCATTAAATAGGATGAGGAGTAGCCTATGCAGGAGTACCTAACAGGGCTGGGTGCCTCTGTGGAAGGCCAATCCGACAGTTTGTCGATGCAGCCTTTTATAATGCAAAGGCTTATAATTATCTCACGCTCGCTCATTTCACACTGACATATCGCTTTCCTAAATGTCAGTAGGAACAGCCAGTGCACTTCTCTTTCCCCAGCTCAGGAGAGCCCTCTCTGCACCCTGCACACAGCTATGATGATGGCAGTGCTTTAGCCCTGAACGTGTAGCCCCCCGCCGGGGAATAGCGGTTCAGGCATCACCGATCGTTGACCTGGCTATTGTTGTTTGTGATACTTACTGGTAAACTTTTGCAATCAATACAACATCAGCCAGCAGAGCCCCTGGGAATGAAAACCTGAAACAGCGCACTTAATCTTGGAGCCGGCCCCTGCTCCCTGCTCTGCCGCTAAACTAGGTAGTTGGCCTACTTGATGCGGCATTATTGCCGCAGAGGTCAGATGTGAGCTGTCTTGCACAGCGTCTGATGAATGGCTGTTTTTGATAAAGCGCCTCTCCCATCCAACAAGAGACATTTAATAATGATGGACCATAACTGCACACAAAAAAATCCTTGTAGAAGAAAGAAAAAAAAAATCCCTCCTGCCTGCCTTTCCCCATCTCAGACAGTGAGCAGCTAGCCTTACTCAGTGCACTTGTGGGCTTTCATACAAAGGAACCACAGCACTGTGGAGCTTACAATCACTGCTCAATTTAATTTGTTCAGACAGGTATGCAACAAAAGTACATTTAATGTCTTTTGAAAAAATATTTCTTACTTATTTAGAGGTTTAATCTACTAAAAACTAATTTAAAAATAGAGTAAAAAACTGCATATAGTAAAACAATAAATAATGAACTACACTAATAATTAAACTACACTTTTACTGAACATTTTGACAATATTTTATTGCCCGAATATTTCCTTTAGGTGTCCCTCACCGGTGTTCTAATGGAAAATGTGGGTGTGCAGAGACACATCACAGTATAGGCCTATACACACTGTTTTACATTGTAAAGTATTCACAAAGGTAACAATGTTAAATGCTAGCATTATATCCACAGTAATGCAATTTAGCATCCACTCAGACTGCAGCACCTTCCTCTCAACATCCATCTCTGGAGGCGTCCATAAGATAATTGAATGTCTTTTAAACTGCGGATGATCATTTAACTAGCTCAGTGGTCAAGGCAACAGCCAGCAATTTTACAATCTGCCATTGTGATGAGCAATCAAATCAGCATGTATTTAGTTTAAGTGGCTCTAAATAAAATGCACACCTTTTAAATGAGTATAGTTATGAAAGTATACGGTGAAATTAAATGCCATTCTCCAGAAAACAAAGCCCAAAGCGCGGTGACAGTTTTGACATAGACAATGCCTTTAGTGACAGGAATAACAAATTAATTGGAACCATAACACATTCTCTCTAAAGGTGAGGTAAACACACCTGACTGTATATTTTTCACCATCAGTTAAATCTCAATTGGATCTAAAAATAAACCCCAAGACATTGAACAGTTTAATGGATTTTGACGTCTCTGCATTATGCTGTCACTCCAGTATAAATGAATCATAACTTTGCTCTGCACCAAGGAATTACCATGCATTTTGAGAAAATGCATTGTGCGGCAAGCTGTGAATTATGATGCGAGATCAAAATAAATGTGTAATGACTTTGGAGATGCCCAGAATAATTTATTGGGTGGAGATAGTTCCATATTGAAAAGAGAGCCTAAGTGGGATACAGAAGCTCTGTTCACTGACACTGCCCTGAATGTGTTTGAATTCTGAAATGTCAGCGTTAGATAGGCAAAGAATCTAGCCTGTTTACTGAAGCCTGGTAAATGAGGGCTTCATTTGGGATGCAGCAGTATTCAATTATATGGTTATTTATTGATCAGAAACAATATATGTCTGTCTGCAGCATGTAAAGATGAATTCAGAGGATAAAAAGAAAGTGTCAGGGAAATTGGCCGATGAAGGATTGCATTTGATCTGGGTGGGAATTCAAGAATGGAGACAGAATACCCCTGTGTTAAAAAATGGGCCAGAAGTGTATTTGCAATTAAAGTTTTCCACAAAGAACTGTCAAGTGGGATTTGAAATGAGAAGGAAAAAAAGCGTAACAATACCAGAATAAACCAGTGGGAAAAAAATATGTTTCTAAGATAAGTTAGAAAAAAAAATCCTACCGATCTACTGTAACCCATGTTTGTCTTGTTAAAACCAGAAGTTATAATTAACAACAGAGAAATGATGCTCTATCTGAAGCCAAATATTTTCTCAAGTTGGGTGGGTGATATTTTTTTACACATTAATGTCACGTCTGTTTTGTTACTAACCATAGTTAGTAAAACACTAGTGATAGTACTACTACTGCTTGTTTTGCTAATAGCCAAAACCTCCAGCCAGAAGTTAGCCAACAATCAACAGAAAATTAATCGACAACTGTTTTGATGATTAATTAATTGTTTAAGTTTCTCATTGTCTAGTTGAAGCTTGACAATTGTGAGGATTTTCTACTTTTCTATACCGAATATCTTTGGCTTTTGAACAAAACAACCAATCTGAAGACGTCATCTGTGGCTTGAGGAAATTGTGGCGGCATTTTTCACTCTTTTCACCTTATGGACCAAATGATGAAATTGATTAAATGAAATCAGTTAATCTAGTAAATAATTGGCAGATTGATCTATAATGAAAATAATTGTTAGTTGCAGTCCTACGTTTGACCCGTTAGATATCACAATTTAAGAAATGATAATGTAATAATGATGATAATAATAGAATTAATAATATCAGAAAGAACAAAATGCCTTCACCGTGTGATGGTCATCTTGGACCGTCTTTGCCACTGGGCTGTCCCGGAGCTTTTTGTAGAATAAAGTGTGAAACTTTACATCTTTGCCCCTCTGTTAGCTCATTTACAGGGCTCAGCTGAAGTGTGCTGGGGTGTGTGATGCACCAGCGCACTCACTTTACATCCCCACTGTAAACACTGTCTATTATATTATTCACAACAGTGTCCTCCAGAGAGATGGATCCCGGTGAGGCCCCTCTGAATATGGAACACCAGCTATTGTGCTTACCTGCTGCCCCATATCAGCGTGGCCCACAGTGGCCCTTAGATGGTTCTCGTTCAGATCTCTTTAGCTGGGCTGGAGGGTAATCCCTGGGCAGCCGGGGCTTCTCTGTTGTCTCCTGGTTGTTTTCTGTGTAGTTCATAAATTATAGATGGGCCATGTCGAGGGCCATCATGCTGCCTGATCCCTGTCTGTGCTGACAGCTGTATGATGCGCACTGAGTGCAGCAGATTGGGAGCTCAGAGTTTCATCAATAAATATCACTCTGACCCTCACACTTGGCCTCGTGTCAGCGGTCAAGGTAATGGCTTTTTATTATCGTGAAGGGCAGCCCAGCGTGGGGTAGTCTTAAGGTTGCTCGTCCATCTCAGGTCTGGAGACACAAAGACAGACAGAGAGGGAGAGAGAGAGAGCAAGAGGAGAAGAGTAGCTGGCCTAAAGTTTAAATGGACTGGGCTGTTATTATGTGAAGCCTGAGGATGAGTGTGGATGTGTTGTGTGTTTGACAGTGAACAGCAGGGAGCTTTTGTGTGGTGCTCCAGAGGAAGTAGTGATTTTCATGGACACATTATTGGATTAAATTAACCTTATTAACCAGCTGTGATGAATTCTATTGAGCTCACTGCTTCACAGAGATCTCCAAAGAAACTGCGTGTGTGAAAGTGTTTCTATCTGTGTGTGTTTTGTGTTTTGATTGTGGAGCTTATCTGTCTGTGTGTGCATGTGTGTGTGTTAGCTGATGGTTAGCTCTAACTGCCTGGCTCATAGATGACAGGGCTTGAAATGCCATGATTGTGTACTGAAAGCTGAGGCAGCTGTACATGCTGCATGATGTCTTCAGAATACAGGTTTTTAGACAAAACAATATAGAACAGAACAGCATTTTGTCTAAAGTTCATTCATCAAAAAGCTGCATATTTTGAAAAGGGTAAAAGCCCCACACAACCCTGTCAGGGAAGCGCAAAGGCTAGATACTATAGATTACTTTAATCCCCTGCCAGATATAAAAAGGATAATTACATATTTGTGGTGGAGGCTGTGTGGTGAAAAAATCAATACAGCCTTTTTTGTATGACACTTCATTAGTGTGAAAAAATCTTGCAGCTGAGAAGAACTGCACTGCAATTAAATGGTTCTGCTACCTTAGACTTTGTAATGGCTCTATATTATTATCCAGTTTATTTGAAATAGTGGTTGCACTTGTGGAGTAATTGGAAACCATTGATTATGTACTTTTATGTCTACACTCTTGCACATCATTATGGAGAGAAGCAATAGTTAGTTAGCCTCTCTAATGAAGCACTAATTGCACTAAGTAGGTTAAGATGTTAGTCAAACTGCACTCAACTGAAATGACAGCACAAAGACTTTCAATTAATCTGCATACACTGAATAGCAGATGTTGTTTTGGACTGCATATCTTGCAGATTTTATTTGCTTTGTGTCTGATCCTGTTGCGTAAATAGAAATTGTGTTTGTATCAGTCCATTGGCAGCAGATGAAATTGATTGGAAAGAGGGGAAATAAGGGGCGGCGGGGGAAAAAAAAAATCTAAGGTGATGGAATATAAAGTGGCCACTTTGCTGCTGTTTTCAAAAGGAGGACCATTTGTAACGTAGGTTCCCTCCTGATAATGTCAGCGGTGTAACACTGGCTGGTAATTGTACAGGAATGTCTGTTAACTCATACCACTGTGTTAACATTTATTTAAGGATGTGAGGACCTCGCACTTAGTTTAGCCCCTGACATAGCTCCAATGTATCCAGCTGTAATGAATATAACACAGTATGGAAACTGAGATAACATCATTTATGTCATTGTCATTTCACAGGATAGTGTTAGACAGAGAGAAAGGATGGATGGCACACAACATAGACCACAAGCCAGACCTGAAACCACAACATCAAGCACATGGTTTGTGCCTTAATAGTCCACTGTGCCATGCAAATGTTTTTCAAAAATAATTTCACTATTAACATCCTTCTAGCAACTTCTCTGGTGACTATATATAGTATATTGTAGCTGTAACCACTGACTAATTTTTCATTCAATTACAACTTGCTGCTTGTGCTTCCAATTAATTGCATGTTAATTTATGTACAAATGAATCTTTCCCATTTATAATAATTTATATTAGATTTTACACTTAAAACCTTTCCAGTTTCAAATGTAGCTATTAGATTCAGGAAATGCTTTAACGTGGCATCTTACTAAATATCACTTATAGAAATTACAGTATATTCCTATTGATTCCTTGTTGAAAACAATTCACCCAGCCCAATTATTTTCAGGAATGTATTGAAAACTAAATACGGAATCCATTCAGCTTGTTGCAGAATTCATGGTCTGCAAAAATGTGATGGATTGTCCATTTGTGCAAATGGATTACCCTGTCTAGATATTAGTGTAGCACATTACCCACTGAGGTCATAATGGAAGATGCCACCGTCTCTCTGCAGAGCCGATGGTTTTGGTGTGGGGGTCCACATGGATTGGCCGCACACTGTCCCCCATCATGGTCCTCTGTGGAGAGAGTGATGCTGACAGTACACTCCTGGCAATCAGTCAGCTCGCCACCCACCACTATGCGCTATCCGAGATGTGGAGAGCAGGGTCTGTGCTGGTTACAGCTTAAACCCAGCAGCAGCAGGAGGACTTGCCGCCTTTGATCTTTTTTCTTTCAAAGGGCTCAAATGCTCACGCTATTGTACGCTTGAGAGACACTTCAGCCTTCACTACCCAGGAAGAAAAAAAATGTTAAAGTGCTGTCCGCTTGTTACAGATATGGAATGATTCAAATTAAAAGAAAACCTCTAAATGGAATAAAAATTGACAATATTGTTGATTGGTGTAATAAGAGCCACCTGTTGAGCAGGGTAAGTTGGTGTAAACTAGAGTATTAAATGTGGGGTGGAGACCTCTATCAGGAGCTCTTATTAACAGAAGCATGTTCTTGGTGGGATCTTAAGAAATCTCCTGGCTTTATATGGCTGTCTGGGGAGAGGGTCAGACCCTGTAAGCTGTCATTGCACATGAAAGGATTAATGTCATCTTATAAGAAGGGGGGAAAAGCCGTCTTATAGTTATTTATTCTGTTTCATTCACATTCTGCTGGCTCTGTAAAAGAAAAAGGCTAATGTCTGGTCTAATTTGTAGCCCTTTAAATTCCAGACAGAGATTCTTTACATATCTCTGGAGCTCATGGCTCCTCTCGGTGCAGCCCCTCTCCTCCTCTCCTTCTGGGATTCCTCTTAAACCCGACCAATTTACTATCTGAAGCAAAGTGAAGATTTACATGAGTTTGTACTTGAATGGCTCCAACTCTAGCTTCATGCACTAAACACTCCCACTGTAATTACCATTCGTGGATCCTGCTCTCCGATACCTCCCTCTCTCTCCTCTGCACCTAGGCCAATTGAAGGGTAGAGAAAAGGAAAATACTTATTCCCCAATGCTGATTCTTAGTGCTCCTTGTTCAGGATCTGTAATTGGATCTGTGTTTTCGACTCCCTGCTAATAAGCAGCTTACTTTGGCTCCCTCTAGACTTGACCCACCACATTTTTGTTTTATGAATTTTACAAGGGGATTTTAATAGATGCTTTAGGCTATGCAAAACATAGGCTGAAGGGGAGGCATAATGTGGGAGCCTTGACACAGAGTACGCCTGAGCGGCTGCTTATCATTGCGGACAGGTCTCATAACTTTCATTAAGATTGATGTAGGACAAAAGGGAATGCGTGAGAAGAGGGACATGAGAGAATATTAACCTGTGCTCCTGTAACTAACTATAATTGTTTTGCATTCGGTCTCTCCTCAGGCAGCCGCCCTCATTATCTTTACCTGTACATGACGGTGCAGCTGATTTTAGTAGCCGGGCTTGTTAGAGGAGATTGGAGGTCAGGGCAAACTGTAATCTGCCTTCGGTTATTTTTATGGTAGAATTCGACGGCCAGGGGCTGAAGTGGTGTATCAGTGTATTTTACAAATATAACGCCTCTTTCCTTTCATTTTACGTCAGTGTAATTGTTTCTGAAGTTCACTGCTTGGGGCTGTTGGAAGTTGGAGCGGGTTAAGTTTAATATTGAGATTGTTTTCTCTACATCTTGCCATGAAGTGTTTTGATCTGTTTGATCAAATAAAATTCTATTTGATAAAAAAATAATCTGCCTTTCATGCTGTCTTTTAAATGGAAAGCTGGGCAGACAATGGGATGTAGATTTTCATGTCCGTGGTCTTCACCTCGCTCTGTAATGTAGAGTCTGCTGTTAGTCCGGTGCTCATTTAAAAATGGCAGACTGCCAGCGTCACCCATACAGGTTCACCGAAATGAGAGAGATGAAAAATGTAAAGACAAGTGCTGACCCGTAGCCTACCCACAGTTTCTTCAATCATTAAAATACTTCCAGAAACCGTGGATGATTCCATAATTCATCATAGGTTAGAGTATCTAAGTGGTTTTTATCATGCCTGTCTACATCTCTACATTAAGCTAGTTCATTTGTCTTGAAAAGAAAGAAAGAAATTAAAGAACATTTCCAACATTTCTCCAGATGAATGAGACAGGTACAGTCATAGAGGTGAATATCCAGTGAAGATGGAGCTTTTCTCAAAGGTACTAACTAAGACACTCTGTTGGGTATAGGAACACTAATGACCAACACAATCACCTATCTTGACATGAATACCAAAGATAACAAGGAGAGGTGGGAATAGGTGTAATGCTCTCTCTTTCATCCTCTCTCTTCGTTTCCTTCTCCCTCTATGGGAATCTACCAAGCACGCTTTACTTCATCACAAAGCTAACGTGGCATAGAACTTTTAAAACCCGCCTCGGCTTTTGTACCCCCCCCCCCCTCTCTCTCCCTCATTCTCCCTCACTCTCCTCTCTCTCTCTTCTGGTTGGTAATTCTCCCATCTGGAGGATGTTTGAGAGAAACAAAGAAACAATAAGAGGAAGTTGGGAGAGGGGGTGTCAGGCTGTCAGTAATCTGACAGCTATGGTAACTACCCTCTAATCCAGACGGCTCCAGCCACGCTCCGGCCTGACACCCGCGCCTCTGACTGACAGCTGAAGACCGGGCACATTCCACAGGCAGAAGTGACATCCAGTCTATTAAGGCAGACAAGCACAAAGCAGAGATTTGCCCTGACTGCCTGGTACTGAAGCCTACTATGGGGGGTGATTGGAGAGGTCCTGGAGAAGGTGTCAGACTCAAGCTCAGATGATAACCATATTGTAATGATGCTGCTGGACAATGAAGTGCCATGATTGCCCATGCTGACAGCGGAAGTTTATGTCTGGATACCCCCCCCCCCCACCCCCGTCTGCATTCGCAGGCAGCTCACAACACACACACAGTCTCCAGGTCCCAACTGCCAGTCAAAAGCCTGGCCGCAAACGGGTGCACTTCTTATTCCAGCACAAGAGTGCACCAAACAGTGATCTCTAATGGACTGACCCGAGGCATGCTGTGCTGACAGGGAGAGCAGTATAATTGTTGTTTATCTTCTTCCTCTTTAGATATCTCTCTGAGCATAAAGAGACTTCTCAGTGTTCATTTGTTGCTACAGAATAGCCCAGAATCCTCTACTTAGCTTCTTTATCAGCAAAACACTCCTGGAGAAAGCTATACATGATTGCTTTTGGAGGCTTTTGCGATGGCAGAAAAGTATGTAATTGGTTTCACTTAAGGTTAATTATTTGCACTGGCAGGTCGCATTGTTGTAAGCCGTTCATTAGAATACACTTCCAACACACGGAGCAAATGAGATGTGCTGGCTGTGCCTTATTGTAGGTTTGCTTTAAAAGAGTCCCAAAACCAAGCCAAACATTAATGTTACTCTCAGCAGCCTATATAATGGAACTAGTTTACATAAATTAGACCACAGAGCTGCAGTGGCATCAGACAGGCTAGACTGTTTGTATTTGAATACTTTGGCTAATTAGAAGTGCTAAAAAAGTGGACTCAAAATATATACTCGGCTTTGAATTCAGTCCTGAATCCGCACTGCATACATAAAACATTTTCCCCTCGCTTTCCTGTATCAAATGCCTTTGGTTTCAACTTTATTTTTGTTTGAAGCCTGATGGTTTAAGACATAGATGATTTGATTTCCTCTGCTTGCAGTGTAGTTTGCAATGCCAATGCATGGCAGGAGATTTAAAAAGGGAAAAGATGAGCTAGAATAGGGATTTTCCTGTGAATGCTTCAAGTATGAAGTAAATCCCTCAAACAGCCATACCCCTAACGTTTCTACAATAGAAACGATATTAAGTGTGTAAAAGACACACGCTCTGTACCCGCTCACCCTTAGCACAACATTCAAATAAGTCTGAGGGATTTTGGTTCCAGGCGAGTTCACCAAAGGTGGCATCTCCCGTCTCCTTTCCAGCCAAAGCCTGCTCGTCTTCCATCTTACTTAGCCTGTCTTGATGGAGACTCAGGGTGCATGCCTTGCTAAGTGACAGGGAGTTAAGTATACATTCACACCATCCTGGGCTGCTAGTTAAGTTGACAGAGAGGTTCTGCAACCAGTCGGTCAACATGAAGCTCATTCGCCCTCCAATCAGACCAATGATAGAGAAAAAGGCTGTTTCAGGATTTCATTTAGAATTTTGTATTAAAGTGTTTATTCTTTTTCAACAATTTTGGTTGCCTTCATGTTTTCTCACACATCAGATAAGTGATCAGCATAATGATAAATCGCCTTTGTCACATATTTATGCATCTTGCTGTGACTATAATAAATTAGACATTAATTTATATCCATTTATAATTGTAAGGTCTTAAATGTAAATATATAAAGTCAACATGAGGAAAGAAAATCAGTGGAAACTTGTTTTTGTTGCTCATCTTCTTTGCTCTTTGCTCTTTGTACATGCAGGCCAACATAGCCATAATGAGACAGATAATTGAGGATATTTTTTATTCAATGGCAAGTTAATTGGTTGCCACCAGTGTCCCTGGAAAGGTTAAATTTATGGTTGCATGTCACCAATTACTATCCCAGCTGGCTTTGTTCATCTGGAAATATTTATGGCAAAAAGTCAATGTTTTGGCGACAAATGACAGGCTGGATGTGAACACATTGCAGAGCCTTGAGCCGCGTGTTGCTTTCTCTCACAGCATCTCACAGTCCGGGCCGTGCATAATCTCTCATTTTTGAGCGTAGAATCAATGTGTGCATAATCAAATTCCTATTGACAGCACTCATATCCTTCTCCCTGTGGCAGAAAAGAAGATCTTGAAGTGGGGAAGGATGAATGCATTAACATCCTTTCAGTCAGTCTAGCAGATAACAAAGCTCCTTGCCTCAGTGTTAACACTGCAGATTAGGTCAAGTTTTTACCCCTCTGAGTTTCTCTCCTGTAAATGACGAGTTTTGATGTGAAACAAGCAACATGTCAAGCTGAGTTGAAAGATGTAGGCATTTTCTGCCATGTCACAATGACAGGCCGCTGAATATTTGGGCCATTAGGGGCTTATTAGTGAATAAATGACCAGATGGTTCAGTGATGCACAGAGATGGACAGAACTGGATGCTACTAATCAGCAGTGTCTGTAGCTCGGTGTCAAATCACACGACATGGTAACCCATGGCAACGGAATAAAAGTTAACATTAGCAAGTCAATTTGAGATCTGGGTGCTGTAAACAGGGTTTCGAATAGCCCTGCTTCGCTCGCTTGAAAAAAGAGAATGTCTGTGTTTCCAGAGAGCAAATTCAATTTGAAACAGCTGTGGTGTGTTTTTTTTATTTGCACTTCTTCCTTTTATGCACTTTTTTATGCACCTTTTCAGTGAGATCTTTGATAGTCTTTGGATAGAAATTACATTAAATTATAGATACTTTGCAATGGTTTTCCTGTAATCTACAGAAGGAACCATGAAACAATACTACATTTTAAAGAATTTTTAAATGGTTTGAGTAAAGGACACCAAATTTTTTTTAAACCCAAGTTTACCACTCACATTTAAAACACAAAGACAGTAGGATGTCTCACAACATGTTACACTTGTTTATTTCAGCAGCACCTCACTTTTGTGTTTGTCAATATATTCATTCAGATTCTACTTTTGAGGTGTTTTGATTAGTTTGATTCTGAGATGCCCCACCATCCTCTTTACAGGAGGTAACCAACAAATTTGAAAACGGCCGTGTTTGTGCTTCGGTATAATTGGTGATGGGTTGTTTTGTGACAGATGTGAAAAATAAAAAAAAAGAAAAGTAGTGTGGGCTGCATTACACAAAGCACAATACAAGATGCTCCATGTTGGAGCTGCATATGAATGTGTGTGCGTAAACATGCGGGGTCTCTTTAATTGTATGGTTTTCTTCCAGACCCACAGCTGACACAAACAGGCAGCCTGTTTAATGGATGAGAAGAGCCGTTTGAAGACGGTCTGTCACTTCTGATTGCTTTGCCTCTGTTCTAAGCATATCACTTGTCTACTAATACCCCTCCATTTAAGTTGAGTTCTTGCTGTCATTACCTTTAATAGATCATTTATAAATTAGGGATATAGGTAAGATTTGGAGGGAGCTAAAGAAGCCTCATTATTTGCCCATTAGGTTAATTGAGTAGATATAAAGATTTCTCTGCATACTGTTTGACTATAAGGTTACAACATAATAGTGGTAGAGCCCAACATTCTCATATGTTTTTCACACAAACATAAAAAAGCTCTAGCTCTCATAAATATATTAACATTTTCTTCCGTTGTCATCGAATGTGATTAAACTACAGTCACGCTTTGTGCAGATTAAGCACTTTGACTTATTGATGTATTGTAATTGTGATATTTCGCAATAAACATATTAATTTGAATAATTTATGCACACGTACTACATCCCACTCCATTATACCTTTGAACAACCGAGTGGGCAATAAAACATAGATATCGTGAGCTTTATGTAGGGTTGAAACAGTGGGATTCCATGTTATTATCCTACCCCTCATTACATCGAATGGGAGTGCATTGTTATTATTTGTCATCATATGCTAATTACACATCATTAATGTTAGACCTTAATGGCCCCAAGAGTGGGTAATAGGCTGTAAGGCTGAGCTGGCTGCTTGCAGGGAATCTGAGTCTGGGGGGAGAGAACACATGCTAATGAAGCTGAGACCTTTTATCTTTGCAGATTAAAAGGGAAAAGATCACAACCCTCAAAATAAGCGTTTTGACATCTGTAATTGGAAGAGACAACAAGCTTTTGTTCTATTATGGGGAACAGGAGGCATCAGGCTGGGTGTATAAATCTCTCCAGCGAGCTTTACTCCCTCAGTGCCTTCAGTCAGTTAGCCAAATGAAATCTCGCTGCTGCTTTCATGCTTTTAGCTGCAGTTAGACAGAAGATGGAGTGCTGCTGCCTCCAAAGCAGTGCAGAGTCTGTGATCTGGGTGCGTACATGTGTGAGCATGGTAGCTTAGCCTTTTCAAATTAATGGATGCCCTTGTATGCTGAATGGCAACACAGAACAGTGACCCTGCCAATTAATGGGGGAATACTAAACAACTGTTTGCACACTTTCTGTGCGGTTGTGCCAAGAACCAACATTTTATTTTTACTATGATCACAACATGTATACTTGCTTTACAACTATGATCTTGGCAAAAGAATGCCAAATCATTGAGGTCATATAGTGAGACCCATGTTGCTGTAAGCTGTATGAGACTGACTTGAGTGTGCGCATCTGGCCCTATCCAGCGGGCCTGGCTCAGAGCTGGAGCGAACAGCAAAGCGACAGCTGGTCCAGCATGGCTCCATGTTTGACCCCCAGCACCATGTGTAGTCCTGGGCGGCCAGCGGCACTCCATACCCTGAAGACATGTATGCCATCCCGAACACCTGGTGGGAGGGAGCCCACCTCAGAGCCTAGGGTCTAGTTGTGCTTACAACGGGTTAGGGATAGTGTTGAGGTGTGCAAGGCTAGATTTCAGGGTCTATGACCCTCTCAGCCCCTGACACCTCAGTGACCCAAAAGGCTCAGAAAGCAGGGGGCCTGCTGACTGCCCATTTGCTCTGTCCCTGAGGTCCAAGCCCAGAGGTCCTGTCATCACAAAGCAGCTCAGCTGGAGGCCATAGGTGTGATGACCTACATCTATCCATATAGAACAATATGTATGGCATCATCAGTCTATTTATCTGGCTTGACCTCTACCAACTGTACTTTGCATTTCATAGCACAACTCCTCACTCTGCTCATGTGAACATCCAAAAGATTTTGTCTGTTAGCAGGAAGTCTGATGTACTCAGATAAACTTTGCAAGCTGTTGTGTGACACCACAGCTGGAAGGATGGTGTTGAAAAATTATCTTGCTGTAATTTATGAAATCCTGACTTTGATAGTCTCCATGACTTCCCTCCTTGTATCTGTTTATGATGAATGTTTTATGCATGAAAGCAGAAAATGTTGATCAGGGAAATTGTATGGAATTTGTCTCCATTATGCATGCTTATCATAATCACGGCAAGATTATGCAGTAACAAAGCAGCAATGGTAATACAATAAGTCTCCTTGGTAACGCAAAACAACTAAGAGATGAAATGATGGTCTACTTAGGCAGTATGTGATAGTCACATAGCCTCCAGGTTTTTCACAGTTCATATCTTTTTCTCTAAAATAAACTCACTCACACAAATACGGCTTTTCATAATCATTCTGCCGTGCGATCCCAAAGAACAGAAATAATAGAGAAAATGATGGTGCAAAAATGTCAGTTTGTTTAATTATTGCTAGTTATCACAATTACCTTCTCTTTGACTTTAGCATGTATGTAATAAGAATGTTCCAGAGAGCCTCTGAGAAATGTGAAAGGTCAGATGTCAGTTTTAATATGACTAGAGCACCTCTAATGAAACACTGTTGCAATATGTGTTGAATACGAATGCATTAATTTCTTAAATGTCTTTCATATTTGCAGGCGCCTCAGCCTTTTTAACTGGGATAATTTGACAGCAGCCCCCTGCCTTCCTCTGACAGCTCTGAGGAGCTGGGGCTCAGCACCTGCGTCCACCCAAGCATTAAACCTCAGTTCCTGAACTCTCCTCACAAATGAACTGTCAGATCATTACTGCGCGTGATGCAATATAATCTGTCTCAGAATTAACATTTGGCCAAGTCCACACAGGGTTTTTTTCTCCCTTCTCTCTCTTCCGTACATCTAGCCCCCTCAGAAGGCGCAGGTTTGAATATGCATCTCTTCACATTTCCATGAGGGACCCACGGGGAGTACAGGCAGAGAGCAGCTTTCAGCATTAGCATGTCAGGAGGGATGGGTCCTTTTCGTTCAGGGTCCCACTGCAGATGCTATGCCTCACTTGTTCATTACAATTGCATTTCATCAGCTTGATGATGTCCACATGTCAAATGAGTGTGAGGATTTTGCACACAAAGGAGCCTCTGGGAAAAGGACTTCGCTGGCTAATCAGCTGATTATCATACCTCAAATGGGGCTGTAGTGCTCTGTTACAAACGCCAGCCAGAGAGAACGAGGTGCAGAAGACAGGCGTACGACCGGCCGAGTCCAGATAGAAAGGCAGCGAGCAAAGCTGATTAAACAAGCTCTCTTATGAACGCACATAGAGGAATGCAAAGTAAGCAAACAAAATGCAACCCAAGCAGGAGACAGAAGAGAGCATTAGAATATTTATGGTTATGATAGTTTTTTACTCTTATAGCCCTTAACTATAAATGTGGTTGTTATTATGTTATCCCCATATTCAGTCTAAAGGTTTAAAAAATTAGGCAGCTGGTGCAAAACTTGTGATTTTCTTGTTTGTGTATTTTCTTGGGCCCCGATTTGAGTCAAAAAGTGCCTTATTTCACTCTAGCATACGACTGGTGTCATAGGCACCTGAAGAGGGCGCCACATGGGGACTTCAATGCTCATGTGGGTAATGATGGAGGAACCTGGAGAGGATTTGGAGGAATGTCCTGCCTGAGCTGAAACCAAATGGCCAACGTTATCATCCCTATGCTGACTGTACGATCATTTCTGAACCAGAAACCATAGCTTGATGGATCCATCCGCCCAAAGCAGAGTGCTGCTCAGGAATTGTTGTTGGAGATGTGAAGGAATACAAGGCGGATTCCCATAGGCTGAGACGTGCAGTAAAAGTTGCTTAGTGTACTCTATTATTATTATTATTATCATTATTGCAAACTAACCTTTTCCCCCCATTTGTTGCCGTATCATCTGCTCTGTTGCCATATGGCACTTGGTGAAGACAGGAGTAAAGCTGTCAACTTGTGGTGAGTTGGATTTGCCACCAAACAAACACACTAAACCCAAACTGGGAGTGAGAATGAACTGGCAGACTGGCAAGTCTGTCTGAAAAGTGTCCAGCTCCTACCTGTGGAGGAGTTTTTCCTGCAACCTGGATAGACTCGTAACATGAAGGACCCTCGTTCAAAGCCTCCATCACATGTGCAGCTGGTTTGAGTTGTGGACAGAAGGTTGTTTTTGTCATGGTGGCACCCCAAGAACCAACAGCTCTCAAGCTGAAGAAGGAGGCCTTATGGGTTTAGGTTAGCAAGAACTCGATGTGGGAGATGTTAGCGTACTTCTGGTAAACCGTCAGATGAGGAACTCTTGAACTCAATCGCACAAATCTGCAGTGGCGCCGGGTGGAGGATGAGATAAGATTCTTGCTGAATAATATTGTTGGGTTGTCTTGGTTGACTTTAGTATCACATGACATAAATGACACAAAGACATAATTTCTGCTAAAATCATCTGAACATCAATGGAGACGTGCTGTCTTTAAAGGATGAGGGTAGTAATATTCTATAGTTCTGTTATTGTCAATAAATCTCATGAAAAGACCAAAACCAACAATGCGTTAGTCTGTCCCTCAATACTTTCTGACCTGCTGGAGATGTAACCATTATTCAAAACAGATCACAAATATAAACTTTAATTTAAAAAAATGATAAAGCAAAATAATGGCTGGGCAGTGTAACAAAGATTACTCAAACAGGAGTAAATAAGATTATTGTTGATCACGGTGAAAGCATAGTCATTGTCAAAATGAAAACGTAGTTTTAGACAAATAATAGGTATTCATATTAGCAATATTATTGTTATTAATCGGAAAATGCATTAGCAGATTTTTGTTGACAGGTCTCATTGAGGCTATTAGTGTAATAGTAATAGTCATAAGAGATCCATTATTTCAAGATTCATTATGCTAAATTAAGTCAAACAGTACAGCTGTTATTTTTTCCCCCTAAGCTTTATCATCTTTTTAGATAGTTATGTAGTCCGTAGGAATGTATTGCTCACATGATTTTTATTTATCCAAGTCAAGTTGGTGCGTCTCAGAATCCATGAACATCTTCTTCATTCCTTGAGCTCAGCGGGAATATCTTTTTGTTATGGGCTTCTTTTGTTTGAATGGAGATCACCAGCCACACACGGTGGAAGTGAAGTCACAAGTGACCTGTAAGCCCAATTATAAAGTCTGCAATCTGCATTGTTCTTGGAGCGAAAAAGAATCAATGTGCTGAAGGCATATCCCCATCAGAAGACCTAATGATGTCTTTCTGGACCACAGCCTTGCACACTGCATAGTAATCTTCTGCTAATTAGGTTTATAATGCCTAGGCAGGCCTCCGCATCAGCACAATTCCAGGGAGGACAGTGAAGTTATTTATTTATCTCACTGTGGCTCATTGTTATGGTGGTTATAATTAAAGCAAAATTATTTAGATTATTTAGGAGCAGGGTTTATTGGAATTAGTGTTGCACATTGCAATTGTGTACACTTCAACTGTGTTCTCAATCATGAAGTCACATTAATTCAAATGGTTTGTTTTATTCAGAAAGGAAATGAAAAAAAAGACATCCTGTTACTATAACTGATCTCTTAAACTCTGCTTATATCTTCAGAAATGTGGAGTGTCAGCTGGAGTGATTTACAGGTGGCTCAACCTGCTCATGACGAAGGATCAATAACTCTCCATATTCTATACGTAAAGCCTTGGAGGTCTTTTCACTCTTGTGGCCATATTGAAATAGTTCAGTTAAACAGATTTATTGCTGTAGTCCATGGAAAAATTGTGACTTATTTACATACAATTTGTGTGGCAATATACACTCTTTAAGTATGGAAGTTGTGTCCATTATCAATTTATCTATTTGTTATTTTGTCTTTAAAATGGCAAAAAAAATTAACAACCAACCATAACAAATTAACAGAGCTTAAAGTGACATATTAGCATAACTTATTTGGTGTCGAGAAAAGTAATCAACTCAACACATTTTACAGCTTAAAACCAGCTAATACTTAGTATTTTAACTCGATAAAATAGACAGAGGGTTAATTAATCGACTGATCATTTCAATGCTAAACACAAAAAAAAGCGGAGGGGGGGTTGAACTTGAACCTGTGAGGAATAAGTGATCATACTTCTCCTTTACAGATGAGGTCACCTTTTAGATCTCATGGGATTACTCCAGCTGGATGTTAAAGACACTGAAAAAAGGAGAAAATGATACCTACCTGTACACTCTAAATAAAAAGTGCTGTTTAGCATCTTTAAGGGTTGTTGAGTTTGTCCCAGGAGAACTTGTATATTGCAGGTGCAACGTAGAACTTTTTTCAGTCAGTGCTTGGTTTTACCTTCCACTAGTGCAACTTTGTACTATAGAGCAAAATTACAGTCTATACTAACATTGCTGTAAACAGTCCAATTTTTATTGCGACTTTCTGTTTTTAAACAGTTAGCTGCTCCAAATTTAAGGTTTCTCCACCCCTCCACCTTACAGTGAATCAAAATGTTGGTGTATTCACAACATGGCTGGAAAGAATGAACTTAGGCAATGTTTTTGATTTTTTTTGTATTACTTATTATTTCCTTTGAAGAGAAAATGTATACTTTTCTCTATATAAACATATTTCAACATAATTTCACTGATTTACATTAAGTAATAATATGTGTACATACGTTAAGTACACCTCTTAATCATGCTTTCAGTCCCAAACTGCATGGATAAATAACGTCTTGTACGTTATCTTAACTAAAAGATTGTGAATTAAAAATTTTTTTTAGAGACTAGCACATATGTAGAAGTAATGGTCCATCTGTTATATCCACCAATATAGCAGACTAAAGTACATTTCATATGTTTTAGCTTTCAATGTAGGGTTTAATGTATCATATCAGGAGTGCTAATGTATATCAGCTATTCAAGGGTTAAATGCTTCTGTGTCCTGTGAACAACAAATCTTTTAAAACCATTTCCATTCACATTTCATATTTCATTTAATATGTAACTCTAACCAAATCCTGTTTAAGAGTAACTTAAAAATGAGGCTGAGCAGCATTCACTGCCTTCTGTGGTTGAAGGTTTCAAGTCTATTTCACATCTGAACACACTTGGTCATAAATGTACTTTTTTGCATCTGTAAACATACCCAACAGTGATGTCAAGGGGTCCTGTAGTACACTTGTACATCAATGCAGCAAGATGTGAAGTTAAACCACTTAAAACCTACAATCACTTTTACATTTTCAATGAGAGAAAAGGAGTAAATGTAATTTTGAGTTTTAACAAGGTCATTTTATATGTGTTGACGATGTCACAGGGGGCCTTTAAAATTATCCTCCAAGAAAGAGCTTGCAAATCTTAAACTTACTTGTTGGGGATGGGATGGATGGAAAGAATCCAACACATACTCAGTGCCATCTGCCATCATACTGCATCAGCTTATCAAGTTCTTCTATCAAGTGGCTAAATCGATTGTAAACAATTGCCTAATTACACATCTAACAGAAACAGCAGCATGGGCATCCCGTTCTTTCTTTCCATCTGTCAAGTGCCAGTCTAGTATTCTCTGGTTTGGTCCATCAACTCCTGAGAAAAATATCTGGGTCTCTTCCCTTTGATAGATGTTTAACTTTCTTCACCAGCCATATATATAATTTTATTGCAAAGTCTCGGCCCGGCTTGTAGTGTACAGTTGGCTGAAGCAAGCATTGGAACTGACAGAGTTTTGGTTTGTGCAAACCAAATCGAGGAACTGAACGTATCTTAAAGCCCAACATGTGTTTCTCAGATTCTCAGAGTGACCTGCAGTACTGGAAAGGCTTTCTTGTACTGCTTGTTGTACTAGAAAATCTCTCTACTACTGTATTAGTAGTTTTTTTAACCATATGAAAAAAGTTCGAGTTCCACTTTGGATGGAAAATTTACATTTTGTGTGTTTCTCATCTGGCCTTTATTTACAATATAGTTTTCTGTCAATGTTAAAAATAACAATTAAATGGTTATTCATCTTCTTGGCAGTGATAGCAGGTTCCAGTCTTATGTTATGAATGTTGGTGAATTGTTGACTGCGCTTAAAAATATAGCTAAAGACAGATTTACTAACCAGAAATGTCCTTGTACGTGTAATTATCAGACTGCAAAGTAGGTTGACTGAGAGCTGACAAACTCTGTGTCATTCACTGATACAGTGTGAGGCGCAATAAGAGAAATAACTACATAAATGAGAAGAATTCTAACTTTTTTTTTATTTTTGTGCATAATACTCATAAACATACAGTATGTGTACATGACTTGTACATACTGTATATTGTAGTGGTGACTGTCTTCTCATGTCCTGTCTCTATCGGCCAACAGAATTGTACTAATATTGATGAGCTGAATTCATTTTAGAACTACCCTTGCCTAGTGTTGTTGTTTTTTTTCAAATTAATTGTAATTCACACCATGTTAGTGTTTGGAGAATGATTGTGAATTATGTAAGTAGTCAGCAAACAGAGAAAGCAAGTTAAACCAAAGAAAATGAACTTTGTTATGCTTAAATATCTTCGCAGACCCCTAGAGGTACTGGCTTGTGACTGTTTAAACACACACTGACACATCACAGCTAATGTGATACTAATAATATGACACATCTAACCTGATTAAATGAAGACATTATAATTGGCATCCGTTAAATTAATGTTATGACCTTTAAAAACATTCTGTAAAATCTTTTCCAAACACTGACCAGAATATGTTACTTACCATGAGGGAACCGTTTGGCTCTCTATGTGTGTCTGAAATACACTCTCCTTGCAGTATTTGCATGAAATGCATTAAAACACACTGCGCTTCGAAGTGGCTTACCTTTATCCGTGTGACACTACTGGTAGTTGCAGTCGGGGAACTCTAAACTTTTCTTTTCATGGCTTGGAACTTACAGTTGGTCTTTTCTCTGAGAGGTTAGTAGCTGTCCACCTTTTTCTGGCAGACTGTTAACTGACAAGTTCGAGCATTTGGCAAGATGTTATCCAGCAGCAGAGCTCATCTACAGCTCTGACAGCCTGCAGCACCTGCCAAAGGATCTTCTTACCTTCACTATCTGCTGTGAGTGAGCAATGCTCAACGCTGAGGGAACTGTTTCAATCTCCCTCATGCTGGAATTTTTCAGCTTGTTCCTGTGTTTCCTTTGTCTTTGATTGGACAGAGGAAGCCTTGGAGATACTTTCATGGATAATGAGACACTGGACAGAGGTTTTATTTGTTTCCCAGGCTAAGGTCTCCATTGGTCTGTTGGCAGATGGGCTGAGTCTAGAATGGCAAACACGCTGTCATTATCTTGCTTTTCTAATCATTAAGTGCACACTGCTGCAGCAGATATCAGTATTGTCTTTCTATTGTTGAGCAGAAGATAAAAACTTGCCTCTGCACTGGTAGGTGCTAGAATTATCCTCAAGAGTACAAGTTTTTCTTTTGACTGATGCAATCTGGACACAGCTGAGGAGGTAGATGAGAAGAATTTAATTTGCTCTCCTTTCTACTTCAGTGCCTGCAAACTTAAGGTCTTATGTCTAATGCAGTCGTGACCATGATAGATAAGCCTGCATAAGTCTACAAAGCCAGCTTCAATGCATCTGAGATTAGCACATCTTCCCTAGCTGGAACTTCGGCAGTTGCGGGGACGACCCTGGCCTTGGCGACAGGACAGCTGGACATAAAAGTCTTTGAGAACCCAGGCTGTTCCTCACAAGAGCATGCGCCATAATTAGAGCCATAATGGCATCTGAATGCAGTGCAGGTTAATGAAACTCTGTCTCAGCGAGGGAACCAGGGGCTTTTGGGTAAAGAAAACAGCAGGGTTCTGCCAGGAGCCCGATGATAGCAATTTGCAGAGTGAGTTATGTCCTATAACCTCGAAGCAGCGAGTACTTTGAGCATGTTTTGTTCTTAAATGGGGTATAGTTTTCCATTTCCCACCCATTAATATGCATAGAACAGCTAATGAGGCTGAACCAACTAAGATAATAAGATTCTGAGGCTGCAGCACCACTGACTGCATTAATGGTGTATGACTCTGTGGTGAGGCATTTGTCTCCAGATGCCTTTGGACATAAGCACAAAATGGAAACCTAAAGAAACTGTGTTCAGTGGCACATGGCTGCAGTGAGGTTTTGATCTGCATTTTGCAGTCATTGCCCTGTTGAAATGCTCCAGAAGAGAGGGCCTTTATCCATTGAGATTACATTTTAACGAGTATTAAAGGACTCATTTAATTAGTTCATGTTTTACGTTTTAATTTGTGCATTGCTCATGATCGGTACGAACTGTAGTCATAAATTAAAGCTGTGTTCCCATACGGTATATATTGTGAAACATGAAATTTGAAATCTTGCTAGCATAATTTTGTAGCATTTACCTTCAAAATGTATATACAATATGATTATAAAAATTAAGCATGTTTTGTATCACATAATCTTATTGCAATACGTACCATTTTGTAGAGGCCTCCTTCATCTCATATAACCCAAAATGACCTTATCAGCAGCGATATACACTTACTGTGGAAAGTGGAAATAAAACATTGATTTCTATCTCCTCAGTTTACCACCTTGTAGTTGAACCTGCAGTGAGAGTGACTGTGGAGGTTGTCTGGAGGTGTATTGGCAGACTGTGGAATGTTATTAAACATAAATATAAATATAAAGAAGTGTAACGTCCTCTAGGAGGGAAAACCTATGATTTTTGCCCTCTTCCCGTCAGCAGTTTTCTGCAACGGTGTATTAGCGTTGTCTCCTCTCAGTAAATAATGTGTCCTCATTCAGTCACAGTGAAGAGAAAGAGCATATGACTACAATGGGCTATTATTGGCTATAATAGGGATGAAGCAGACTCTCAGGAGAGACTGGGAGACTTGTGAACTGGAAATGTCTGCTGTTCATCACAGCATTTTACAGCCAACGTTTTCTCTGCAAGAGCAGCATCACTGCCCCAGGATAACTTACACTGATGCCTCACTTCATTTACACAGGGCAGTTTTGCTTCTGCTCGAACAGAAACTGCTGTTAGGTGTTGGAAAAACTAGACAACTAGACCTCTAGACCAGCCCCCCGTATAGATCCCTATACACCACAGACCAGAAATCCTTCTCCCTCCCCCAAAATATCAAGCATCGGTCTTTGTGAATGAGGATCCTCATCACTCTCTTACACTGACCGGACCTTACCCTTCTCCCTTCTTTTGTACGACTTAACCCAGGGTCTGTCTTCCTCTTTTCTCATCTCTCTTTTTCTTCTGTAGTACACCACCCAGCAAGTCACTCGCTTTGTCAACCCTGTTTCTTTTCTTACATCCTTCTTTCATCATTGAGGCCTCGCTATGTTTTCTTAACTAGATTTTCTCACTTAATGCAGCCGCGATCACAACACAACTCACCATTGCGTCCTCTTTAGCTGTCTCTCATCCCTCCCTGTGTTTGGACCCCCCAACACCCCCTCCTTTCTAGAACCCTCTCCCTTTTTCTCCTCCCTCCCCCCATACTGACCCTCCTCTCTCCACCCCCCTGGCTGGACCCCTCTCTCTTGTGCGGGGCCTGGCTGTCAGGCCCTCTCCTGTGAGTGCGGCTGCTGTGATTTCCTCTGGGCCATCAGGTGGGCTGCTGCTAACTAGCCAAGCCTGAGACAGGGTGACCTCAAGCCTCAACATGATGGGTCTGAATCAACAATGTGTTCGCCTAAACAGGGAGGGAGAGACCAAACAACTTAGAGGGCTGCCTGCCAGCAAGTAAACCAACAGCGCTGCATCTCAAAGTTATCTACCTGCAGGAATTTTATTGTGCAAGTAAGCATTTAATTCCTTTCCCTAAAAGTGCCTATTGGGTCTAACTTATGGCTTTTTAGTCTATACTAAACTGTTTTCACTTGGGTGTGTTTGCTGCAGTGTTTGTCGCAGTGGTGCCTCACAGTAGGTGTATTGTAAATCAACTGGGTGCAGCGTGAACTGTCATTATAGTGATCATTAACACTCGTGATATCATCAGCGCATGGCAGACACTTAATTATCGGATCCCTTCTTCTGTTTCAGGGGCCCTGGTGTATTTTTCTTTTTCAGAACAATTTCTGATGTCTGCAAAATCCATATAAGCCTGTCTGATTAGGACAAGCTCAGTTTAATGAGTTTCTCCTGTGCCACTGTTTCAGGTGGATCTCATTAAGGGTAATCATACTGTAGTATGAGTTCTAAGGAGGACTTTATACACAAGCCAAAGCTATCTAAATTGATTTTCCCTCTCAGTATTGAGTATTTAACAGGTGAGATACTGTTGGTCAGAAGAAAAATGTCATTCTGCTAATCAGATATAAAGACCAATCAAGTAAACGCTTCTGTCAAACTCCACTGTGCTGTGACTGTACAGAGCATTTGCTAGCATTTAGGTGATAATCAAATTTAATGATGGCATTACTGAATAGCTGAGGCTTGCTGCAACCGCTCTTTTCTCTCCTGGGTCCTTCCTCTGCTCCTCAAAATGTTTCAAACTTTTTCTCCTCCTCAATTCCCTTGAGCTACCCTCCCATCATATCTGAAATGCGCTTACAGCAGTGGCCGTCTTTTGCTTGAGAGCTCTTTGCCTTATGCTTCCATCAGAGGAGACTGAGTCTCACAGATGCACTGCTTAACAATGCCATCCCCTGCTCCCATCAGAGGGGGGAAGGTTGCGGAGCTGCGCCCCGCAGAATAAGGGGGGCAGGTCCCCTGTGATTGGCGAGAGCTGAACATCGATGCCAGCTTCCATCTGTCATGATAGCCTATCTCTGAACCTTCAATCTGTCAAAAGCTTGCTGCCTAGCTGAAGGCTCCAGGAGATTTGGCGTGCTAAACAGATTTGACAACAGGCATTATCACTGTGAGGGGCCTGGCGAAAAACGCCATCAACGTGTTAATTGTGGCTGGAGATGTAAACTGTCACTTCTCATCTCATTTAACACTTCCATTGCCAATTTCTTCTCACCTCGTTTTCCTCGCTTTAGAAAACATATGGAAATGTTTTGGCTGACACTCTAATCCTTGAATAACAATATCTGCTTTATGACTTTCGCTTGTAGTTTTCTCCTCGAGGCGATAAGGCCTAATAACTGAGCACTGTTTTGTCCTTGGGTTAGCTGAAAAGTCAAGATAGACAGCTTCTACTGTTTGTTCAAAGTCGTGCGGTCTGAGTACAGCTGAGTAATTGAATGTGAAAAACTCCTGCAGTATAACTGAGCAAAGTTAACATTAGATAGTTAACATCCAAAGTATTGCCACTGAGGTTTCAGTTGAGCTAACATTTGACCGCAAGTTACCTTTTTAAAAAAATTACATTCAGTATTTATTATAGCTCTAATTACAATCTGTCCATTTCAAAATGACAAATGAAAATATAGTAAAATTAAACAGAACACATGTTTCTATTTTCTTTGATTTAATGGTGCCCCATATAAATAAGATTTAGACTGATAGCGAAAGTCTAAATTCTCATTTCTCTTGTTGTTGTCTTTATGTCACTATTTTCTTCCCTTTCAGCGGCATCTCCAGAATGTCAAGCCTCTTCCTATTATCACTAATTGATTATCCTCTATCAAAGCACCTTATTATTTGTGAGTTGTAGCAATCAGCCCTATTATTTGTGGGCTTTCCTCTGACAGGCCTTTAATGGTGATGGTTGGTTTAACCCCCGGGCCTTGCTAATAGGATTTAGCAGCAGGTGACTGGTAACACAGACACACACACCCCTCTAACCCCTTCACCCCCAGGAATAGCAGACCCTCCCACTGCCTGCTCACAGGAAAAGGCATACAAACACTGCCCTAATACAGCCTCGTCATTCCCTGTGAGCTGAATGTATCTGTATGTGCTGTAGTGAGGCAGGGCTGTGGTGTCACTCCTGGCTCTCCCCCTTTGTTTTGAATCTGTGGAGTCAGGATGCAAGCAGCAACGCAGACGTATGCAAAAGCCAATGCAAATAAAGCCAAGGCAGACACGGCGCCATCTTGGAGATGACAGACGACGACCAGACAAAAAGGCCACGGCCCCTATACTCTGGTTGTCTCATGGCAGCGATGTCATTACAAACCACAAGGTTTGCAATGTCTCATGATGTACATTTTAATGTTTACTAAACTTAATTTCTGGAAACTGGAAGTCATTTATAAATTAGACAGCAAATGGATTCTACCCTAAGAGAATTTTAACTATGATTAAATGTGTAATAATTAGTTGTTATGGAGGAGTAATCAACATATTTTAACAGTAATTGTGTCATTAGCTAGAGACCATCAGTGGTAGTGGGCTTGTCTAAAGGGTTTCCCTTGTGTATATGGCTAACAGGGCTGTCAGAACTGCTAGTTTACCCAGGTGAGGCCTCCGTGTCATTATAGTGCCCCTGTCCATCAAGATCAGAGCTGCTAACCGAGGCAGGGCCATTCTCTCAGCTTTTATCACTGTATTTGGTGTCCATCCTTCCACTGTCTGCAGACAGCAGCAGAGGCCATTCATTTCTACCCCGACACTGATGGGAAGGGGGAGCGCGGGAAGCCCGGGTGGCGGTGACGTTGGCTGAGGGGGAAAGTAACATGAGGAGAACAGCGCCATGAGGAGCCGGGAGGGGATGGGTTTGTTATCCTGGTAATTAAGGACAGAGTGGCTTCCATGCCGGGTGTGCGGACAGGATGTGGCAAATTACTGGAGTCTTTGTGAAGAAAAGCTGCTCCCTCTCTGCTCTGTCCACTCTCAGGGGACCTCATCATCTTCTCTAACAGTCAGGATGGGATTTTGTACCCTCTATTCCCTCACCTTCTCCTTCCCTCTTTCTGTCTCTCCGTTCTTTTCCTTTCACTTCCTTCTGTCACCGTCCTCCTGAAGTGCATCTCAAAGTAACATTGCAGCTTTAGAATTGTACATGAGTATGCTTATGGTGGACTGTTTGACTGAAATGTAAAACTTTCGACAGCTATTTGTGATTTGTTTCCCTCCTAAAACATGTTTTCATGATAATATACGGTTTCATATATTCATACTGAGAAAGATTTAAATTTTTCATTAGACATCATTAGACAGATTTTGATAATTAACTGTGTATGTGATTCACAAAGGTGATTCCCCTGACATGCAGAGGAGGATAGAGAAACAGACAAACTGTAAATGGTAATTTATGTGCACATTTCACTCCTATGAGATGTCACAAGCGACAGCTCAACAAACACCACAGAGACCACAAGAAAAGTGTTTTGTTACTTTGGTATCGCTGTATAATTTCTGGAAAAGAGCATATTATGCCTTTTTTTTTCTCTCGTTTTGCTCCGGGCTCCTAAGGCTGTGGTACTCAGGTGGGGCTTGAGAAAACGGTGGCCCTCACAGCGACACGCGGAAGCAGCAGCAGCAACCGCATGGCAAGACAGCAAGAGAACACTCTGGGGTTTAAAAGTACCCAAAGCATCCTGGGTAATTAGCCATTACGGCGCTGTCACAGAGGGTTCTGCAGTCAATACAGAGATAATTTGGGCAATGGTGAATGACAGTGCTGTCCAGGCTTTTGGGATGATCAAGGACAGATCCAGCTGCACCAGGCATCTGTCAGGCCCATGAATCACTCCTCCAGCCAGCAGCTGGGTGAGTGGAGCAGAGAGAATCGCTGGAGAGGCATGTGCAGACACACAAATAAACATGTTCCCCCTCTCTCCCCTCGCCACACCGGGAAATGGCTATTAAAGGTCTGCCGTTACAGAGCACCGAGTGGAAAAGGCTTGTTACCTTCAGTGGCAAATGAATGACATTGGGAATAAGGTGAGGAATAAAAGTCAGACCAAGGGGACATTTCTCACAGTTATTTTGGCTGCGTAGCTGAAGCCGAGGAATGCAGTTGGCATGCAAAATTAGATCATCCAGGTTTTAAAGAAAAGCATTACAACTGAGTTTTACACAGAAACAACAAGGCTTCCTATCTTCATGCAAAAATCTGGAAACTGCTTCTCGCTCTCTTTGTCCCTCTTATTGATAGTTCAAAGCAGGTTTCAAGATTTTAAATTTTATGTACAATGGCATTCATGTCCAAACACTTTATTGTGATCATAGAGAAAACTGTGAGCTGAGAAGACAGAGACAGAGGTACAAATTCATAAAGTGGTGGAGGCTCATCCACCTGTATATCAGGCCAATATTAAGCCAATATTTCAGCTGACATTTTTCATTTCTACCTGGAAATGTGGGAATTATACCATCTCTGCTCACAAATTGGTTGTGCAGATACATACAATACATAAATATGTAAGTAAATACATAGGTAAGTAAGTACATAAGTAAATAAACACATTATAAGAATTATTGGTGGAATGTCATGCATTTTAATTCTGTACACAATTTTGTACATAAAAGTCAATATGTCAGTTTTTACTGTTGTGAGCTTCACAAACGTCTACTGAGGTTTCACTGCACAAAATTCTTTCAGATGTATTTATGTTGGATTTTTCAGACCACCGGGAGGTTTTGTATTATGTATAATATGTAAATATGCTTGTCACAATAGGGCTTTATTACCTCAAAGTGGAAAAGAAATGATGACCAGACTGTATCATATATGATTCTTATCACCATAGATTTTGAACATTAACTTATAATTAACAAAACCTTGTTCCCATTGATATCATATTATTTATTAATTTATCGAAAACTTTATTTTAAGATTTTATAGAAGAGCATGCAAAACATCTTTCTGAGCACAAAACAACGAACACATTGTTATTATTATTAAGTTGATCCTTAAACTTTTCAGCTCAAAGCTCTCATGTATACAAACTTCTCCATGTCCATTTTGTGGCGCCCCCTGTTGAAATAGTGTTTCCCTCCTTCTAACTTAGTTTACATAATAACATAATGAATTTAAGATATATTTCATGCAAGGTCTGACAACATGTGAGAGCTTAACATGGGTTTAATGTCAAAACTTTATTTACATTTTCAAATGTTTGTATTTTGGTCAGTGATTGGCCAAACTGCAAATTTTTTACCTCCATTAATATTTAGATAGTTAAATGTATTTGGGCTGAATTTTTGAATTGATTTCTATAACCTAAAGAAGTTATTGGCCCCTCCAGTACAGTACTGTCCATTGCTGCAATTATCAGCCTGGCTGAAAACATCTATTCATAACTACTCATTACAGAGAGGTTCCCCATCTGCGATAAAGTACTGGTTCAGTTTAAGTCACTTATATTGCGCATGACATCCAGAATAATAACATGCTGGAAAGAAGATACTGTTACAGCAACTTATATCTAATACTGTATTTGTAAGATGCCTTTCAAGGTTTTGTTTTGCATTATTTCAAGTCATCATGTACCTTTGACATGTGCTGGCCAAATAATATGAAGCTGTGACATTTGTAGTGGTGCCATCCAAAAAACTAACTATAATTAGGATTTTCGAGCTCTTAGGCTGCATATACTGATTGTATATTAGTGGTAAAGATAATTTGCTGTATAGAGATGCACAAGCTTCTGTCTGAGATATAGGTCCTACCTCGGTGCAGCATATTTAATCATAGCTGTAAAGGCTCTGCCCTGGGACTGGAGCTTCTTCTTATCATACTTTAATCAATATCTCTCTCACTATGTTAACACAAAGCAGTCCTCGCAACACTGTAGAGGTGTAGTGTCCTTGTGCTATGGATGATGAGTCTCCTGAAACACATGTGGGAATGAAATGTTGCTGTGCAAATGCTGCATTATTTCATGTCTGTATGATTTTTTCAGCTTGTTTTTAGTGTGCATTTAAACAATCAGCCTTTCTATATTCATCTTGTTGATATACAGAATATCTATAATTTCACTTCTTATGATTTCCTCAGTACATAGTGTGATTGCATAAAAATGCAGCAACCTATTAAAGAAAAGTGAATCGGATTTAGAGTAAGTCACCTTCCTTCAGCATAATCACTACCATTCATCTAAGAATGGAATTAACTTCATGATAGGCAGTGAAAGTACCTATCCATCTCTGATACAATGAATTCAAAGATGCACAACACTGACAGTCAATTAAAAATGAAAGATAATCCTCTCCTTGCTTTTAGTGAAACGCTTATATTCAATTTCACGTATGTGCCATAAATACCTGCCATGATTTTACATCAGTTTTGCACTTTATCTGTCTTTTTAAAAAAAAATTCGAAAGTGGGAAACCATAACATCTGAATATTTACCTGCATTTGAGCAGGGCTGCTAGCTTCTTGGTGACTGCTGTATGACCACATTTTAGTATTCCTCTGGGATCCATTGCCGTATATGCGTCTATAAAGGGAATTTGCAGAGAGCAAAGTGAACATGTTATGTCGGTCATTTGCTGTGCAAGGATATTTTCCTCCAAACTGCGTTTTAAATGCTATGTTTCTCCCCATTACTCTGTGCCGAGAAACATTTAAATGCCCTTTAATTAGTGTGTCCTTCCTCTCTATCGATAGGCCACTGGTAATCACTCGGAGGACTAATGACTCCTAATTGAATTGCTTTAAAGTGAAACACAATAGGTCCTGTCATCAGTACCCAAACAGCAACATTTGGGAGTGAATCCAAAACACAGGTCATTTTGTTCAGCATTTCACTAATCGAAGTTACATATTTTCACAGTAGCAGAGAGAAGCCTGATGTTACTGTGGTGATGTCAGATCATGCTCTCGCAGCAGAGCCTGAGGAGGGGGAGCTGGGTGGGGGTGGCTTGTGGATCATCAAAATCTCAGTAGATATTGATTTGATCTTTTCATATTGTCAAGGAGAGATCTAATCATAATAGAGCAACATAGCATGATATCTCCCTCAAACACCTTTTTAACAGCTTTTGTGGCTCATTATCTTGTTTGCCTGCGCCAGACCCTCTAATACCTGAGCGCTACAGACCTGTGAGGGTGTCCTTTTCATTCACATGCTGTCCTAACAATCAAACACAACGTTCACCTGTGATACCTACATTTCAAAACAAGACTGTTGGGTTTGCAGAATAACTATAAGTGGGCAGTCGTGCGAAAGGACATGAAGTATTCATGTATTTCTCCGGCAGGTCAAAGCCGTAATTATGCTAAATATATTTCACAGGTAGTTTTAAAGATAGTTAACGTGGCTACATTCTGACATTTCTCTAAAACAGAGGTAAGGGCTGCACCTTAAGTTAAACAGAGCTCGGTTGTAATGAAATGAAAAGTTGTAATGAAGAGGATGAAGAGGACGAGCAATTTTATATAGATACACTGTACATAGAGAGATTTTATATAGAACTTAATGATCCTATTTCCTGTAGAGTGTCATTGGCATCGCAGAAACTTTCTGTCCTAATTATCCATTTCAGCCTGTCTGTTTCACATCTCTGCAGTCCCTCATTATCCCCACAGCCACCTCACAGTCTGCTCAGTGTTACATTAGTAAAATAGAGCCTTTGATTTGTCCTCAACAGCACAGACGTTTGAAAACAGAGGAGGGAATGAGAGCGAGAAAGTGAAACAAAAGAAAGAGAAGAGAGGAGGGGAGAAAAGTCTCCTATATTAGCCTGGACGTGGCCTCGTGTGTTGAATATATTGACGGTGTCACCCTCCAGTTTTGGGGGAGAAAGTAAATTCAAGGCCACACCAGGGATTTGATGCATCACAGACATAATAGGGGATATTTTGGTTTGCTCTCTGAAGTATGAGAAACATTTTTTCCCCCCTGATGTAGGGAGTGTGAACTGCCGGAGGGCATTTGTAAAACAAAATACTTTACTTGACTGTGGAAACAATGAGTGCCCACACCCCCCGTGGTTGTAATGATGCAGTGAAAACCAATTCAACTGTTCTTAAAACAAAACTGCCCTGATTCAGAGAGCCTCACACTCGCCTTATTTGAATGGGATGTTCTACATGTTAACCTGTGTTTCTGAAACCAAGACACACTGCACAAAAATATCTCTGGGCTACATTTACAATGCACTAGCTGCCTCGGGCTCGCTTGCTATGACATTACTTTGGTCTTATTAAAGCACTCCCTGTACCTTACTGGCCATATTTCAGCACAAAAATGACAGCAATAAGAACCTGATCATGTTGGGTCACTCTGTTTGAAAGCAGCTCCTGCCTCTGCTTCCCTTAATTAAACCCACACAGCGCTCTTTCATCTTTGCATATTCCTCGGCTGGGACATTGATACTCATTATTTCTTAAGTCTAAACACCAAGACTGTGTCAAGAATGCATCCATCACTGGCAGGCTGCACGAAGTCAGCAGAAATTTTTCCACTCTGTCAGCAAATTTGGCAATTTGCAATTTTCTTACTGGGGTTCTGACATGTTTTTATCGCTGAAGATGACTTTCAAATGCAGAGATCATGAGGATGGTGACTTGTTAGTCCTTTCTCCACCGCCTGCTCTAATGACAGTAATTAACAAGGCCACATTAGAGAGCCACCTCAGGAAGCATCTGACTGTTCATTTGCATGGCGTTAATACAGGAGGACGCCGTGCAGTGAAAGGCTTGCCATGAGTGCAGCAGCGCAGCTCTGCCTGTTTGGCAAGCCCTCCTGTTCTTAACAGCGCCAGGCCCTATTCTCCCATTCATTATGTGCCTAAAGCTTGAGTTATCCTCTCCTTGGTAGGGGGATGAATGTTATTAAAGGCATAGCTGTCTGACACAACTCTAATGAAAAATAGGATGTTTCTGAAGGTTATGTTGCCAGCTAGCTCAGAAATGCCTGCTTCATTTTTCCCACCCCAGCACAGGGCAATGTAATTCCCACCTCTTGATAGATCTTTTTTCTTAAGTTTTTTTTTGTGGCTTTGTGTGCAGGAGCCTCATCATAAAGAGACCTTTATTATCTGTGTTTCTTCCTCTGTAGATGCTCAACAAAGGGCGAGACTGGACTTTTTGGCAGATCATACAATTGTGAAAAACTACATCTATGTGTCCTGATGTGGTTGTTGCTGCGGTGTGGGTTTAATTGAGAGGCATTGCTGTGTTTTTCATGCAGATAAGGGACTGGTTTTATTTTGCTGCATTTCATAGCTAGAATTTTGTACTTTCATAGTTATCCTTTTTTTTTTTTTTTACTTTAATTTCATATAAACCCATATAAACATTGTCGAGATTGCAATTCATAAATAGAGGAGTATTAGCAAACATTTTGCGGTCTTCAGTCAGATGACGCAGGCTTGTGACAGAGAGGGATGACGGCTCAGCATTTAGGGTCAGATTGCACTTTTTCAGAGCTCCGTCAGAGGTGGCAGGTCACGCTGAAGACGACCCAACCAGCCCACACTGACGGATCCCAACTCTGGCCTTAAGTGTAAATCCTCCCCTCCCCCTACTGTAGCTCCCTGCCCCGGTTTGGCCCCACCAGTCCCTAACAGCCCTATCAGAGCCACATGGGAGGCCTGTGACAGACATGCAAGATACCAGGCTGCTCCAATTTAGCTCTGTATTCAAATAAAAGACTTCTCTGCAAAGTCACCATGTCAACATCTTTTGTAAGTTCATGACTGTTGGCATTGCCATGAACAAACACAACACTGATGTTACAAAACCTACTGTAAGTTGCACCTAAAGGCATGTATTGATTCCTTATCAATAATCATTGTTGAGGATGTATCAATGCTCTTCACTTGTCTGCCCAATAAACTAGAAACCTAAAGCCCAAACACAAAACCAGACTGAATCCCCTTCCTTAAAGGGAAAATTTACCTTAAAGAAATCATGTACTGGTTAGTTTAGATGTGTGAACACGAACAAGTCACCACCAAGTTAAAAACATGAAAAGTGAAAATAAAAATGAAACATTTTGTCATTATCTGATTAAAGCATAACACCAACTATATATTTTTTTTAGACGACCCAGATTCAATCAGTAGTTTATCAGGTAAATCTAAAGACGCTGGTGTCCTTTCAAGCTTTGTCACAGAGTAACTACCTACGAGCAGTGTTGTGTTTACCAGACACAGTGGTAGATGGTGGCAACAATCAGCATTTCTGAGAAATAATGAAATATGTTATTATTCTTTAAGGAAAATAAATAAATTAACATATTTTGGAAATTTGACAATATATATCTGAGTGACAAGGGAGAAAGAGATAATGTGTGTAGATAAACAGGGGAAAGTGGGGAAACTGCATCACCTCAAATGTAAAAAAAATGATCTATGTAAACACTTCCTGTCTGAAAACAGCATTATATATTTTCATTATGAAATACGGCTTCATATTTACATTCTGGGAAACATTTAAATTAGCCGATTGTTCTAACATCATTAGACTGATTTTTTCTAATAATTGTGAGTTTCACAAAAAAAAAATATGAAAATGTGAACTTTTCTGCTAGAATGATGTGTGTTTCGTAACAACAAAATGCTTTCTTTTTTCTCTTTATCTATCACTTCAAACTCTTGGAAATTATTTTCTGTCCACAAATCCACATGTAACAAACAAAAATAAAATGCTTCTGTTCTTTTCTGTTTTGGGGTTAATTTTCCCTTTAAGTCAGGAAACTAACTGTGACAGTGCTGGCTGAGTGATTTATACCTTTGCATCAGTATCAGAAAAAGTGTTAACATGGAAGTTCACCTTCAGGCATAAAGATTCATCAGCAATGATTCATCTTTAACAAACGATTTTTGACCTGACAGAACACAGATACAACACGAGACAGCCGAATGTAGAAAGTCTTTTTTCTGTCATTCTTTAGTTATATTTGACCCGTGGGAATATTTGCCTGTTTTGCCACAATATTACATTTAAAAATCACATCATGTGTTGCTGCCATTCAAGCCAAATATTTTTCAGGCCGCTCCATTGCCAGGCTTATATTGTCCTCTTAGCTGCCTTGTCTGCTGTGTAATCAGCAACAGACCCTAAACACAGATGTTTCAGGGTCAGCCAGCAAGACCTCTGACAATTGGTCACCACCTCTTACTGCGTGTAAATCACAGCCACGTCAGCGTCCCCAAAAACCATGGGTATGTGGGCGTTCCCCTTGCCAAAAAACACGAGTTACAGGCTGAGTGCCACTTCAATGCTTAGTCTTTGTAACCTGAAATTTTGGGGTTGTGAGCCTTTTATGTTTTTTGTAAATACTACGTCCACTGGAGTGTAAACTGAAAGCTGGCACTCATGAAACGTACAGTATTTGGTCTAATCCTGTTCATCAGCACTTTTTGTCTAAAAGAGAAACAGAAGGAATGGTGATCTCGTGTTAAATACCTGATTAATTTCCTTTGTTGTCCTCCGACTGGCTGATATTATTGCTCGATCACCTGTGGAGCGTTTAAAAACATGCAACTATTGTCGCTGTTGTCTGGCATCGTGGTTTGTTAGGGATGTTTTTGAAGCAGCGACTCGCCGTGTCAGATTATGCCACATATCCATTTGACTTTCATAAGCTGTTTACGCTTCAGAAATTGTGGCAATGGCTTCTCTCTTGTGCAAAGGCTTTTACATATGTTGTGTGTCTCAGAAATGCTGCCCCAGTTATAGCTATTATTCTTAAAAAAAAAACAAAAAAAACTACAACCCCACTTGGTTACATGAGGCTTGTCATTTTCAGGTTTCTTGTGTTATTTGCATCTTGTTTGGTGTCTGGACAAAGCATGCAGAGATCATTTTAGAGCAAAAAAAGAAGACAAGAATAAAAGTAGCAATGACATCCGTCAAGCCATAAAACAAACTAATCTCATTATTTCTCCATTCAAACCACAGTCGATCCTTTTTTCTGTGAGTGTATTTATGGCTTATGTTTTACACAAAGCCTGGTAATAATGTGTTTAATGTGGACAATATTGCTTACACATGGGCTCTTATTAGTGAGTGGTAGTCTGGTCTCAGGATCAGTGGCAGTATCCTTAAGGGATGGCCTCTCTTAGGGAAGGATGAAACAAGTGCATGTGAAAAAAACCCAGCGTGAGCCCTGTTCAAAGGCACAGACGAGTTCTGACTGGATTAACATTTATTGACCGTTCAAGCTTTCCTTCTTTCTGTCTTTTTTCTCCACCCCCTTTTTTATTTTCTTTTTTCCTTTTTTTGCTCCAGGACAAAGATTCAAACTTAATTGCAGTGGCTGTTCCACCAACTGATCACCAATGTGCCAACAAAAGCCTCCCTAATAGGCGCTTCATTAAGGATTAGAAAGTCTCTATTACAAAACAAATTAAGCATGCTCTGATCTTAACCTATAGGTCGAACGGCATTACAGCAAAGTTTAAGCTGTTAGATGGCTGAAAAACTTATTACGGGTTAGCGCTGAGGTAGCAGTTTGGTATTGATTTTACGATAGCTAGGTATGATGATTTATGGAGTGCTTGTGTCAGTATAACAAGCTGAAGGACACACAATATCATCTCCAACATCATTAAAATTCAGAGGTCTCCAGAGCTAGCTCATCAAGTACTGTTCACCACCTTGGAATTTCATGCAGACACACACACACACACACACACACACACACACATATATAGTCAGAAATATCAGGATTGAGATAAGATGTGTATTCACTCAGGTTTTCAGCTTTTTTGTACCACTTTGATGCAGTGCTGCATTACATTGTGAGTACATCTCTGTTTTGTTTTAACAAATTTTACCCTGTTTAATTTGCTCTATTACAGCATGCTTATATTCTGATTTGTGTATAAGCTTGGTTAATGTTTATATCAATCGTACTGCACAGCAGTTCAAAAGGTCTACCCTCGACACAATCAGCGCCTTGGTCTCTGAGCAGCCACTAACAGAGTCTGGGCAGTAAAATGAGTGGTACACTAGAGCCCCCTGTGGGCACGTGAAAGTAATGCTGGCTGGTCGTAATGAGCCACAGTTACTGATGAGGGTAAGTTGTTAAGAATTTGTTCCAATGTTCATGATTAACATTATCTGACTGCTGTTTTTTATTGTTTCTAAGCTGTTTTCAATAATATCCTGCTACAATTCTTCACCAATCTGCATTCATAACATATGACTAATTACTGCATCTAAAAAAATGATGTGAATTTTGTCTTTTTTTCTTTCTATGCAAGAAATCACTTATTCTACTAATGTTGCAAATTCTTATACTCTAAACAGACATCAAGCACAAAGTGGTGCTTCTTAAACTTTTTGCCATCACACTCTGCCATCATTTTGAAGGTCCAAATACTTTGCTGGCTTATAGAAATGTTTCATTAATTACTCTTGTAAAGTCAGTCGGGCTGCCAAATATAAATTCCTCACTGGTATTCTAAACGATGATGAATTGAAATGGCACTGTCCACATCAAAATCAACACAAAGCTACTTTTGCTTAGAAAGATGTCTGTAGAATTCATGGTAAAGTAATTAAGGGGAGGTGATAATACAAAAGCAAGCGAGCAAGCAAATCATTTAGCTGTCATTTCACAGAAACACCCCTCCTGCTTCCCCCCAAAGAACCCCAACAAGGAGACTTCAGACTACCATATCAGGTCGGGCTGTCCGAGGATCGGCCTGTGGGATGGAGGTAAGCTTCTGGGCTTCTGTCTGTCTTTCTCTGTCTCTCAGATTCCTCTGGATCCACCCCCCTCCTGGATCCCAGATTCTCTCCATCATCTCCTCCAACCGTGAGGTCTAACCGGCAGGGCAGGGGCATGTGGGCGGACATGCTGGGTGCTGGCAGCGTGCTCCGTCTGCTAGTGAGTAATGCGAGTACAGCGACGACCCCCTCCACCCCCCCCCCACCACACACACACACACACACATCTCACACTCTTAGAAAGAGATGGGCCATAGATGGAGAGGCAGGCGCTCCTGCTGTGACTTGGCGCACCCCACTGGACAGCTGGAGACTTAGGGAAAGGAGACGCTGCCAAACATGCCTGACAGAGCAGGGGAGTGCTGGAGGTGCAAGCCTGGGCGAGGCCTGAGGTGGCTCCCATACCTGCAGCTGATCATCTGTAATTATCTACACTTATATACCAGTGAGATAAAAAGAGGTGATGGCAAACACACACACACATACACATTTATAATCACATTAAAAGGCTATGAGAACTGACCATTGACCAATCAGTGGAAACTCGTGAGTTTGGAATGAATGCATCTAATTATGTCACTCTGATGAGGAAGTTGTGTCCGCTGTAATTGTTTTGATTGATATAGTTGTACAGCAGTAATAGGCATAATGTGCTCCTGCGTTGTTTCACTAATGCCAATTATAATGTATAACAACAACAATTAGCTCAAACTGTGAACAATAGTTATTACTGAACCCAAGGCAACAATGGGATCTATTACTGTTTCGTATGAGTCATATTTATGTTTTGAAAATAGAAGCAATGTTGACTTGTGGCCACAACTAATGGTTATTTTCATTATCGATTAATATGCCAATTATTTTCTCAATTTTGTGTAAAAACAATGTCTATTATATAACTTCCCAGAGCCCAAGGTGACATATTGAAGCTGCTGTTGAGTTGTTACCAGAGAATGTTTTGCATTCATTTTCTGGTTATTGACTAATTGACTAATTGATTATACACATTATCAGACATTTTAAAAGCGCTTAAGAAAAGATCTGAAGAAGGCTTACAAAATGTTCTACCAAGCCAACAACTCATAAACTGTCCCTCTCCAGGTGAAACAGCTTGCACTCAGCATATGCAGATTAGAGCAAAGTGTTGCAATATACAATGAGACTCTTCGTCATGATGCAGTCAGGCTGGAGCTGTTTTACAACTATAGCTTCTAATGCAGGATAGATCCCTTCCTGTAAGGAATAATCCCGCTTTAATGTCATGAATATCAAGCTAAGCCCCCTGCAATGTGACTGTGGCCCATTTTCTCCTCCTTCATTCTCTATCTGCTTAATCTTGATTCATCAGTTACTGCGGCTTATTATGGCGCCCTGACAGCATGTTCGGGTTCTTGATAAATGACACTGCTCAGGCCAGATTCAAAATGTGAGGCTCAAGTGCCAATTATCTATGCAGACCTGGTTAATAAGGGGATCTCTTGTTAACTATCTGATCTCAGCATGAGGATCATTTGTCATGAAGGGCCCGTGTTTACCTCAGAGACAGGAGTTCCCGAGACCTCCCCTGCCTAACATATGTAAAACCTGGATCTTTGTTCCTTTAATAACCTTTTATTAACAGCCTGACATCATGATTAAGTTTGGCCCAAACACGCGCACAATGAGGTACACAATTACCCTCACCCACTCACAGGACTGCAGCAGATCACCGTCAGAAAGAATAATGAATATTGAGCTGGCGTTTGATCCATTCCACATCGAAAGCCCAATTTGCTCAAGCACCTGGAGCTGCGCCACTGCATGCAGTTTTTTGAGGTGATGATGGATACTCATGGGAGCTTATTTCCATGAGCACATCTTCTCCTGATTTGTAAAGATGATAAGTGCTTTGACCTTAACTCATCATTACAGCTCATTAAAGCTTTTGTTTGTTCCACCTTGGAAGAAGAAGCTGGTTTTAAATCAGCTCGTTGCAAGGCATTATGGCTCTTGACTGTTAAGAAGTCGGAAGTGCTGCAGTGTCCGTGTTTTTAGTTTTCATTTAGCAACTTCTCCGAGGTCTCAAGGTCTCAGATTAATAAACACTCGCTGTGGTCAGAAGTGCGGAGCAGCTGAGGGAGGTGAGATGCCCCCTGTCCTCTCTGAAACCCAGCATCGCCATCCTGTCAGCCACATCTTGATGTCTGGCTCACAGGCTTGCTGCTCACTCTTAGTGTGTGTATTCTCTTCCTGGGAAAGTAGCAAATAAAACATTTTGCAGGTCTGCATAGCCAAGGGACTTTGTCTTCCATCAAGAAACACCTCTAGCTTGTAAGTGCAGAAGTTGTAAAATACTTCCAGACAGCGCTTGGAACATTCCTTTTAACCTTAGTTGTCCAGCATGAAATATAGAACAAAATAATTCTTTGAAATAAATAATTAATCAGTGTGTTTTCTATTATTGCTTGGATATGGAGTCAGTAGGAAGCCAGGTGGAGCGATCAGATCTTCACAGCATCCCCACTTCCTGTCCCCCACTGAACGCTAGACTGTCTAGGCAGCATCTGCTGAGGAAAATAAAGCCCCTTTTCCTTCTCATGTAGAGAAGATCATTTGCATAATATCCCCCTCTGTAAGGTGAAAACAGAATAATAATTGGTTTGCCCTTTTCTCTCTGTGTGTTGTAAAACAGTTAGGAATTAATTTGAGGATAACTGTGCAATTAATTCTAAATGCTAAAGATGGTGTGGGGGCTTTGATTCAAAGGAGGGAGAGGATATACAGACTGAGGTCATGAAACAAAGACTTTGTGTTCCTGCTGCTGCTAGAACTTAACTCCACTGCGTTTAAGGAGTGCATGTGGGGGTTTTGGAGTGTTTGGTTGACAAACAGGGGCAACTTGCACGCTCATTTGCCTCTCCACATTTATTATTACTCTGCCAGTTTAGTCCCAACTCATTGTATATACTCAGTGGTGTTGTTTGGATATTCTTGTCTTAATGATGAATAATAGTGCTGCTGGAAAAAAAAGGTTGCATGAATACTAGGATTCATGAGTCTGTTTTTAACCTTGTTACACAATGCTGTAAATTCCACATGCATCCCCATTATAGCTAATGAGCAGCACTGTAATCAGTGCCTGACTGGGTGTTATGTTTTTGTTTTTTGCACAAGTACTGTGTTTAGAGTAAAGGAACGTGCTCTGCCTTCCTCAGACAGGTGCCAGTAACAGCCTCTGTGTGTACTCCCTTGAAGGTCAACATCAAAAAGGGTAGTTTGACATGACAATAGAGTTGGTCTGACATTAGAGTTAAGTAGATTTGACACAAGCACATATCTGTTGAGCTTCCATTTAGGCCAGTGGTGTGATATTGGGATATGCTCTAAGTGCTGCAGCAGTGCCCTGGACGTGTCTCCCTTCTGTAGCTTGTCCTATTAGGAGTTGCGGCTTCATTCCCCAATACTTCCACAGCAGAAAAAAGAACACGCCTCGCCATGAGTCCCAATTACACCTAATGATGGCGAAAGGATGGAGCACATGCAGATTGTGCCGCAGTTCCTTTGTCACGGCAGGCACCAGGCATGATCATTTATCATACCAGTCATATCCTGCACTCCTCCCTGAGCACAGACAATGAATCCCAGCACATCATCCATGCTGTTATTTGTGTTTAACTGCCAGGAAAAGGAAAATAAAAGCCCAGTTACAAGGCGTTGCACGAGCACGGCTGTATCCTGCAAGCAAACGAGAGAGTCTTCACCATCAGGGAGGAAATGCTGCTGTCCTCAGAATAGATCTGTCCTGACAAAGTCTCACACACACACACACACACACACACACAACCAGCCGTCTTTACCCCTTGTATTTAGATTATTTTGTTCGTAATCAATTTTGGCTTTGAAATCCAAATGAGATGACTGTAAGGTCTGTGTGTTACATGTTGAGAGGCGGGGGAGAGCTTAGTGTGAGATTTGGGTGGTGCTGTGTGAATACGCGTGCTGCCGCAGCAGAGAGGCGGCTCGGCGCTTGTCAGTGGCTTTCTCCTAATCCTGGCCTGATCTTTGTGTTTGATCCGCAGCATGGTCCTGAGACAGCATGAGCAGCAGCTATTGCTGTAATTTAAAGTCAATATTGTACTCATGATCCCTCTCCCCGGGCTAACCGAACAGCCTCTCACCGCGATGGAGAAAGTCATCTCTGCTGCTTAGAGGGAATCCTCAGCTTGAGTAGTTCTCTTTTCTCTGACTCTGAAAAGAAAGATTTGGGATTATATTTGCTGTTTTCCTCTTTGCTCTTTCTCTTTCCTGACTGCTGACATGCCACCTAAACCTTGTGCTATGAAGTGCTCAACTCTACAAAAACACAAAAAGATACTTAACTGAACCGTTTTACTAATTTAAAACATCAAATGTTTCTTAATCTTTGAGAATACAAATAGTATATGCTCACTGTATATATATACATATATATGTATGCATATATATATGTGTATATATATATATATGTATATATATGTATGTATGTATGTATGTGTATATATATATATATATATATATACACATATTACAATTGTTCATAAAAAGTTACTGTTTGTGACCATTCCTACAAACCCCATTAGAAATTGTTATTGACTCCAGGATCCAGCTAACAAGCCCGTAGTGACATCCATAGCTTTGATGATTCATTCAGAAGCACTTTAATAGATCTAAGATTAGAAATGGGGGTCTCATCCACAAATCTCCCCCCCGCGTTATTACACCGAGAGCTAAGATATTTATCCTGTGTGAACGACATGAGATATATAAGGGTGGCTCAAGGGCCCGTTAAATCCATACATGTCATGATCTGCAATGTGTTACACTAAAACTTTCGACAAAATGCGTTGCTGACAAACACTTTGATTGAGGCTGTGCAGAGCTGTAAATTTAAAAACCAGGGTCAGTGAACTCTCTATAGATAGAGGTGAAATGTCAAAAATTGATTCCTTTAGTGGCCACAATTTGTTTTGATATAGTGTGAACCTTTTATTGTGGTACTGTTTTACTATTTAGTGTGGTGTTTCTGAAGGTTTTGGTTTCAACCAAAAGGCTGCTGACCACACTGCTTACCGTGTGCAATCAGAGGAGGAAGGGACCAATCATTTTGATTTTCGTGGCAGTCTACATTCATTTTAGAAAGGTTAAAGGGCCTCGTCCTAAAGGAATACGCCAAGTTGTTGGGAGATCGGTTGGTTGATGAAATCATCCATGCATTCTTGTACTCCATCATAGCACTAAGCATCCATGTGGTGGGTGATACTGACTAGTATTACCTCAAAATGCGCCCCCAAAGTTAAATGCTCAAGTTCAAAATGATACTGTATGGTACAAGTTAGATAAAGTCTCCATGTTAACAAATCAACTGACAGAAAATCTGCAAGTGGGTGAGACAAATTTGCTTCTTTCCAAAACAGATATACTGCTATAACCTATAAACTATAAGCCCTATTTGTTTTATTTTCACATGTTATGGTTAACTACTTGTACAGGAGATTGTGTACAGCTAAAAATTACTGAATACACTCACCTAAAATATTAGCATTAGTATTCTTGACTTCATTACTTTGAGTTTGTAAAATTTGTGAATCTCCCGGCAACATAATTTAAAACTCTGACATCTTTTTCCAAATGCTATTGCTTAACTAAGGCATTTTTTACTGTCATGTTGCACACCTGTAGTAAATGTTCAAGCCCACAGACAAACCGGCTTAAAATTGCCTTCCAATGCTATAATATTTTACAATGCTGTTATTTTAATAATCTTACTTCAAAAACAACCAATATAATAAAAAAATGGGTTAGGGTTATGACATAATGAAAGAACTGGAGGGAGATCTACAGTGACGTCAGTTAATTCTGTTAAACTATCTCACTTGCTCCAACTTGTCCTTCTTGACTACTGCACAACCACCAGGAGTGGACAAAGTAATGGAAACACCAAACAGCACATACATTTCTTGATAATCTTTGTGCAGTGGGCTACTGGACTGTTCATCCTGGGGGTTCTGAAATCATTCTTCAGTCTGTTTATAGTTATTGTTTTAATTTCAAATGGAAGCATCTTGAGTGAACAGCCCTGGCACCCCAGGGTGCGCCTAGTACTGCTAAATATTCTCATATTCCCTGTCTATTATGAAACCATACAGAGCTAATTATCGGTGCTAATGACTCCCACAAAATAGCTGCGTTCACCATCGCAGATCCACCGCTCATGTTTAAGTGTTTGCATCTTTAAGTTTTCTCGTTAAATCTTTTCATAAACAAGTTCGTCAGACAGTATTCCTGGTTCTGAGCTCTTTACATCAAGTTATTCATCGTATTGCATTAATTATTTAACACAAATAGCTTCCGAATAGCAGCCCTGTCAGATATGCCAGCTTTATGAGACTCGCAACACATATTGTTACAATGGCGTCACAAAGATCTTTAAATCTTTACTTTTGAGGCTGTAGGTTTGTGTTCTTAAATAAGTACCTTTAAATCAATGATTTGTACTTTTCCTCTTTGATGATGCAGTTTTTCTGTTTTATATCAATTATTTTGTCTACCTTCTGCCACAAGTTTAACTCTGTCTCAATTGCAATCCAACTTAATCCCCCATATTCATTTAACCCTTGAGCAAATCTTACCCTGTAACACCAAATTATTTAAATCAACACTAGGTTAAATGTAGGACTATGCCTATAAAAACCAATTGGAGTTACTGCGACACTAAGCTTAATCCATATCTGTGCACACAGACGTACGCCAGTGGCCCACTTATAACTTAAATGACTAGTTTAGTTAACCTTCCTGTTTAAGTCTAACATATTGTTATGACAGCGATAGTGCACTGCATAATTTACATTGCATTAGCATCAGTCATCAGCCCACCTGCTATAAATACACCTGACAGCAGAACTGTTTCGGAAGTGTTCTTCGCAGGATAGTGCACAGGACTCCAGAGGTGAGGTACTTTGATAGTACAGCTCATGAAATATTTGCTGACTTCTATCACCTATGGGACTACTGTTCTGATGGAGCCAATGATATGTGTCCCTATTAGTCTCTAAGGAGTTTTCCTAGCCCACTTTCACCCGATCCGTGCCAATTAAGTAGCAGAATTATGTATATTAGTTGGAGTCACTTGTACTTCCACGCAAAGGAATGCATATAGGGAAGGATGACAGAGGGATACCGTTGACTAATTAGAGTGAATTTTCAGAGCCCTGGAAACTCAATCATATGCTGCCATATGCTAACTATTTTTAACCTATTCTTTCCCCCTCTTCTCCCCTCTCTTCCCCTCTTTCCGTCACATATTCCACTGCAGAAATGAAGAACAAACTCTCCGTCTGCACTGCTGTTACTTTGCCTAAAGTCATTGTTAAAAGTCCACATGACAACGGAGGAGGCTGGTTGGGTAAAAGCAGCCACTTTAATAAAAGCCCTTTTAAACATTTAAAAGTCGTAACACACACTTTCTTAAAATAAACTTAGTAGGAAAACAACTTTTTATTCTCATGTCTAATTTTCATTTTCCCTCCATCAGTGATAAACAAGTAAATGGATCCCAAAAGCTACGCATGAAAAAACATTAATTGAGCTCCTCAGACTTTCTGTAAACTCATTATGTCATGCTTGGCTTGTCATCCATACAATGCTCACAGCAATGGCTCTTTAGTCTTCTTTATGGAGCCGGGTGGTTTGTGGAAATATGGAGTGTCAGAAGCAGACCTCTAATCCTCACAGACACTTCCCACAGTCATCAGTATTCTAATGACTCACCACCGCCGTCCCAGGGTGTTTATTTTTAGAGATAGAGAGATTGATGAGATGCTCATATCATCCTTAACCACCAACTAATTAACTAATTAGGACATTCAAATGAAGACTTGCTCTGGATAATGCAGCGTGGCTTTGGCATGGGCAAACAGCTCTTGATTTTAAGTGCTTGACTCAGCTTTGGGGGGGGGGGGGCTTCATAGTCTCTTGCTCATGGTTCATGTTTGCCTCATTGGTGCCAAATAGTTCTGTTGCATTATTGATGAGGGCAGATATTGATCAGACAAAATGATGCTGCATTGGGTGACCACAGCAGCACCCGTGACACTGATGGTATCAACTTAACGTCTTTTATATTCATGTATTCGTGTACTAATCGGAGCCTGTGTTCCTCCTTACAGTTTCTCACACAGATGTACATGAAGAGGTCTTATGTAGATCAATGATTTGTTGTCAAACCCACCTCCCTTCATTGTACCAAAGTGCACTCTTATTTTTCAAGATCTCCAATGATTTTCTATCACGCTCCACTTAGGTTGACTTTGAACTCTGAACTCACCTTGTCCGAAGTGGAAGGCCTTGAAGGCTTGCCATGGTCAAGATCTCACTGTCTGTATTATATTTATTTATTTATTTATTTATTTATTTTACCATTGACTCATTCACCCTTTCACCTTGTTCTCACCGTGTTTGGATTCTCTCTGGTCAGAACTGTATCATTATCCATCTATTTGCACTGATTGTTAGCCCACCAGGCATAATGTGTCAGCACTCTGTAGACGTTAATTGGAAGGAGATATGGATGATGGCTTATTGCTGTTGTAAGTCAGCTCCTTAAAAAGGCGAACGTGTAATGCAGCTATGAGTCATCTGACCAGCCCACAGTCTCCTGATTATGATTGAAATGATGTGCCTCATTCTCAGCTTGTTTTGTAAAAAAGCTTTTGACACTAACATTCAAGGGTTTAATCCCACATGGCTCTGTTTTAAAGGTTAATAATCCTTTTAATTAAAGGATAAGCCTGGTATTGAACACAAAATGTAATCACCAAAGGATTACCAGGGAGATGAATATAGCACTAGCAATTAGTCCAATAATTAAGGTTTTAGTGCTGGACAGAGATGAGAGAGCTCTGGCGATGTGTCATAAAATTCATAGAGTTGTTAGGACGCTGTGAATATGTTGGTTGCAGCTTTGTGCCGGCATGTGCGCTCGGGGTGGTGGTGAAACATGGCGTCCCAGTGGATGGAGCCGCAACAGCTGTTCTTGCCTGAGCCCGGTGTTTCACACAATATGATCGCTCCATCAGCGAGCCCGCTCTCCAAACAGCCGCATCTGCATTCATCAAACACACTTATCAATAAACAGGGCGGCGCAACAAATAAATGATCTCTGAGAGGGAACAAAACAGCAAGCCTGGAAAAAAATGTCAGCCGTACACTTTAATCACTGATGTTGTTAATCAATAAAAGAGCTTCATATCTTTTAATTAAACTTTTATTCGCAGCAAATGTTTGCTGAATCTGTCTGCATGGCTTTTGTTTTTTTTCCATTAATGTAACCAGTTGGGGCTGGGGAATGGAGGTGGCAGCTGCTGATGACCAGTCACGATGGGGCACTTGTGTTTGTAATTGCATTTTGTCACCTACAGAGGGTGTTAAGAATCCTTGTTAAAAGCTGGGGGAAATCTCATAGTAACAATTATTGTAGAGCAAATTACCAGGTAGGCAATATCTAAGCTGTCAGGAAAGGTTAGGAGAAATGAGAGGAAGAAGATGGACTATTCAGACATTCATCATGGCCATAGTTGCCACTTCCAAATTGAAAATTGGAGGGAATGCATCCTTCATTTTCTCAAAATTTGAATGAGTTAGTTCTGATTATTGCCGTGATTGACAGAAAGGCCTGGATAAATAAATAGGATGGTAATTCGTTTCTGTGCTTGCGCCTTAGATCCATTCCCACATATCACCTCTCAGTGTTTTGGCCTTAACAATAAATGATGAACGAGATGCGGCCACACGTGTGCATCAGGATCAGACTGCCCACGTGAACATGTATGTGAACAGGCACATGATAGATGCACATGAACATGTATTAATAGATTTAATCTGGCCTTGGATGGTGCTGGGAGGATTTCTTCATTGGCACTGGCTGCAGTGGTACCATTGCACAGCGTTGCCACATGAGAGTTTCACTCTACCATCTGTCTCTTTTAACTCTGTATATTACATTTATACCACGCACTTGGAAATGTAGCTTCCTCGTTTTAATGGGAATGTGAGGCAACCGTAAAATAAATATTCTCTCTTTCCTCTGGCAACCCGGGTGTTGCTGGAGCCAAAAGCATCGTCCGTGTTCATTTGCAACAGCATTGTCCTTTGAATTCCATTTATGGCGAGCTATAAATTGAATTATTGAAAAGCTATTGTTTGTTGCATGAAATCAGTGAAGCCGTAAAGGGGTTAAAGTCAAAGAGTCATAAAAACAATAAGCAAGGGTGTGAAAAAAATCTACTCCAATCAGGATTGGGTCAATATTTAGCCCCTCACCATATCAGAGGATTTAATAGGACATGCTCCATGTGTATTTATAGATTGCAGACATCTGCTGAAAATGGGAAAAGGTTTAGGCGTTATTGATTCTGGATTTTAAAAGTTTTACTCTGTAACACATAGGTAACTTTAAGTTTTTGGGGGATATATTTTGAGACATGATCTAGTTTGGGGGAAAAGTAGGCCTGAGTCTGAGAAAAAAACCTCTGCTAGTCCTGTGGGTACAGTGGACAGGCCGAGTTATACCTGCTGCATGTCAGCTTGAAGTTTAAGTAATTAAATCCTTTTCTCACTCACTCTAAAACATATTTTAACATATTGTTTACATACAATATATGTACAGTATTGAGCTGAAATGATAAGTGTAGTGGATCGACAGAAAGTCCCTTTTAGGCAAACATGACAATAATTATTATGCAAATTTGAATATTTACAGATTTTCTATGATATCATCTATGATATTGAACTGAATATTTTTGCATTCTGGACTGTTAGTCAACTTTACTGAAATTTTGTGGACCAAGTGATTAGCTAGTTGATGGAGAAAATAGTCGTCAGAATAATCGATCATGAAAATAGTAGTTGCAGTTACTTGCAGCCCTAGTACAGTACGTTCCTGTAATAGGCTGCTAAGAAATATCTCACTAGACCCCCCCTCTCTTATCACAGTGTCTCTGTTTAGCCATTTGCAAGCTGTGACCATTGTTGATTCAAGGTGAGACCTGATATTATTGCCATATAGGCTTCTGTTTTTATTGTTGTTATTTTCAAGAATGGGCCCATTTTGTCATTTAATTGAGGCTCATGGGCTTGGCTGTGAAACGGCACACAGGGGAATAAGACGTCAAGTGGCTGAATTTCCACAGCCATTAACTGTTCCACACTCAATTAGAATGCATAGGATCCTGACATTTCATAACTTATGGGTCTCCTGGCTGATATAACCCCCCGCTATAAAAGAAGCCACATTCTGAAGACGCAGAGCCAGATACTTACATCCTCTTTGAGATTTAAGCGATTGCTTTGTGAATTTTTGCAGTGCAAAATTAAGGCTGGATAAAAAGGCATGCATGATGTGATAAAAAAAAAACCTTCCAGGGGCTCTGTGTTATTGCTGCTGTTTCTGTGTTCGTGTGGCGTAAACATATCGATGCCACAGATTACTGTTTAGGTAGCAACGTCTTCTCTAACTATCAATTAAATTCATTGCAGCATCCTCACATTTCCACATCTAATAGATCATGTTGCATACCAGAAATAACATGAACGCAGGATACAGATATGACACTGTTTTAATGCAACATAAATGTAAAATATGAACGGCAGCAAATTGAGCCACTTAATAAAAACTAGGATTTGTTGTGCTGCTGTGAGCCATCTTGGGAAAGGTGATCCTGACAATCAGAATTATGATGATAGAAATGTACTTTGATTGCTGTTTAATTTTCTTTGGTGATCTCTCACCACCACTATAACTCAGTTTGAAAAACAGACAGCTCCTATTTGCCAGGTAATTGATAACAGGCCGCTGAGGCAAGTTTTAGCTATTATTTCTAATATGTTGTGTGATTGTAAAAAGCACCTTTTCCAACAGTACGATTGCATTCATTTATATCTTGTTATTTTATAAATGCTTTTCCAGAGCTTTAATTTATACAAAGTGAAGGCAAATTTTCAGCACAACCATCAGTAATCTAATTTAAAAAGAATCTGCTGCTATCTGAAGGGTTACCAATTAATTCAAATTGATTGCCTGTATAATTTAGTATATTACAAAGAGCAGTATTAAGCTTTCATTATGCTGTGCATGGCTGTTTGCTCCATTGAGTTTTTCAACTTATTTTTTATCATGACACTTAAAAATAAGAATCCTAGTCTGATCCTTAATCACTCAAATCATGAATACCGGCGTATCATGTAGAGGTGATGAGTTTTAAGAGAGTCACTGCTAATCATAAAGTACCTAACATGGATTAGGTGCAGAGCAAAGAAATTGAAGTCAGAGGTTGGGCAGTAGATCACGCTTTCTTGGGGTTCTCCGTTGGTGGCAAACCAATAAACTTAAAATAGGTGAGGCCCTCTGCCATGAACAACAAAGCGCCATCAGCCATGCCTCCAAGGTGGAGCCTCCTATAGGTCACTGCTGCTGTGACTCTCGACAATATGACAGATTAACGACAACAGGTTGAGCCCTGCACTTTCGGCCGCCCACAATCTCAATTATGTCTGTCTTAATGTACACTGAACAGCCACAATCGCAGGGCCATGGACAGGGTAAACACACTTGCAGGAAGCAGACTAGTGACAGGATAATAAAGTGCCATGATTGATTCAGCTTGCTGTGTGCCAGATCGGTTTATTGTGTGGGATGAGTGGTACCAGATTGTGTTGGTTTCTGTGGTGAGCTATCTGTTGTCTTGGTTCAAGAGTGGAGCCGAGGCAGACTGAGTGATTGTATGTAAATGTTATGGTTTCCAATAACTGTTGTGCTGTATTGTATGTGAGGTTTTTGTATGGTATTTTTTCAACAGATCTGTTTTGCAGAATATGTTAAAACACCTATTTTGACAGTGGTGGAGGAAGTAAGTAAAAGTAACTATAGCACACTGTAAAAATACTCCATCACAAGTAAAAGTGCTGCATTGAAAATGTTACTTAAGCAAAAGTACCTCAGTATTATGAGCAAATTGTACTTAACGAATCAATAATAAAAGTACTCAATGCAGAAAATTGGCCCCTGTGAGTGTTATAGTATTCAATGTCACATTATTGGATGATTGTTACTGATGCTTTAATGTGTAAGTAGAATTTTACTGTTGTAGTTGTTGTAGTCTATTTGAATAGTTTCATATAGGTGGGTTATGTAGTTTAATCTGTAACAATGTATTGTATTACATATTATATTTAAATTCATTATCATGTTTTGTATGTAAAACCTTAATCTACAAAGTAACTACTTACTATAGCTGTCAAATAAATGTGCGGGAGTCTAAAATACAATATTTTACGGCTGCAACTAACGATTCTTTTCATTATCCATTAATCTGCCCATTATAATCTTGATTCACTGATTAATCTGTTATAATTCTAACAAATTCAGATGTGTCATTTTATCCGACCTAAACCCAAAAATATTCAGTCTATAATCATATATGATGTACAAAAGCATCAACTAGTCACATTTTAGAAGCTGGAACCAGTAAAAGTTTAAACAAACAACGAATGGATTATCAGCGTCGTTCGACTAATCGATTATTTCCCTCTGTAAAGCAGTAGAGTAGAAGTATAAAGCAGCATAAACACTCAAGTAAAGTACAAGTACATCGAATTGGTACTTGAGTACAGTAATTGAGTTACTGCTTAGCTGCATTCCACCACTGTATTTTGACATAAACTTAATTCTATTTCAGTTCAGCTCCCTTCTTATTTCTACAATAGGTCTTTATGATGCCAAAATTCATTATGTTTTTGAAAAGGTTAAAAAAAAAAAACCCTGTCACCTGGCTGATATGTCGCCAGCAGCGGCTGTTTGTCTGTGCTCGTACATTTGAAAGAGAGTTAATGCATATTAATGGGGCCTATAAAAGCAACTAATTGAGCATTCCGGATCTTGCTGAGTTGAGGATCTGTGAGTGACATTGTGCAGCTCCTGGACCCACACCAGACTGCCTTTATTAGCTCTCTGAACTGGGATGTAGGTCAGGCCATTAAAAGCAGGAAGGGCTCTTTCACTAAACGTTGTTGTGACAGCCTCATATTTGACACCCCAATCTGTGAGCAGTGCTTAGGAGCAGCAGCCGCGCGGTGAGCAGCTCTAAGCAAGGAGACGTTATATAATGGATTGCTGCTCCAAAAAGTTAATTCTAGTTTAAAGCCATTTAATTGAGTACAATAAAAGGCAGCCATATGCATCCCATAAAAATCAACAGCGTTCCATATGAGTGCTAAGTAAACATGCCTTGAATATCAGCTTATGTGTAATAAGTCTCATATCCAGTGTTGGTAATGTAATTTTGTTAATGATTGAAACAAAGCCTGCATTTATTATTTATTATTGCTTGTATGGGGATTTATTTGGGGGGATATCCACATTAGTTAAAGAGTTGCATGTTGATGGAAAATACGCCTGGGGGTTGAATATTATGAACCCATCATTATTTTAAAATGTGTAAAATTTTGTTTAAGAAAAGAACAAAGCTTTTACAGCCTCCGAATTCAGATATCCCCGTATAATACTCCGCGCATTATATTTCTGAGCTACGACTCAAGCTAGACAGAACACCACACTAAATCACTATCTAAAACAGTAAGTAGTAGGGCAACAATATTTCAATAGGGGGCAGCACACTGCCATTACAGATTGGCCTTTAAATCATATTTAATTGCTCTTTTGTGTAGTAGCCTGTAACTGCAGTTTGACTGGAGCTTGAAACGCACCATTTTTCTAATCTACTATACAGTGTGCACCATGTACTGTCTGTCTATCAAAGCCACCCTCCATATGCCATCCTTAACAAGCTTCTGTCTGCTAAAACTAGCATGCATGTCTTTGTTAGGTGTTAATAATAAATAATAAAAACAGACAAGAGTACTTCCTAGTAATGGACCACAGTATGAGGTCAAGCAGATTCCCTCTAAAGTGGCCGTCTCGTTTTCTTTTCCTGTCATCAGCTTTGGGTGGCTTTTGCTAAAGTGTCATAAGCCGTTTGATTGTAAATCTTAGTGACCTTGGAGTCACTAGAAAAAGCACAGATCCGTAAACCAATCATCGCACGGCTGCCCCTGTCAGCCACGCTCCTGTTCACACAGTCACTGCCTGAATTTCCTGATGTTAAACAGAGGAAGGAAAGAGGGATAAAGCTCCGTTCACGCTAGTGTTTGTGAGCACACAATGTCAGTTTTAAACTTTATTTAAAATCCAGCCAACATCAGCACTGTAGTACCGCTGTTAAGGAATTATTTCACAAATCGCTCTGCTCAGTTGAACATTCCTAAGCATGGGGCATCCAGTGGATATGGAGGTGTTACAGATTTAGCTAAAAAGTCAGGATAAAGACTAATGATACTGCAAGCCTCAGCATTTCTTAGACCACTTCCAACTGCTCTGCTCACCAGCAGCACAAAGATCAGTGTTATTATGGATTTGCTGAAAAAAATCAATTTTGTGAATGCTAATGTCCTTTAAATCTTTCGGAGATAAAGAACGCTCGCTACATTTCTGTGGGATGATTTCCAGCAGCATCAGAGACCTGCATGTCTACTCCTACTGTGGATTATTGGGGCAGCTGCTTGAAGGCTGTCTACACTCTCAGTGAAAAGCGTTCTCAGGTTTTCTGTATGTACCACACAGGTTAAAGATATCTTGGTTTTCTTTAAGATTTCTCAAGCTGAGTCTCTGCAGAGCTGCAGTTTGTGTGTGGGTCTTTAAAACAAGTGACCTGGATTCAGTTTCCACCTGATTTTACACCTGTTCTCCAGTTTGCTCAGGGAATAAAACTGCAAGTGTTATCATGGTGTATGATGATCACTGTTGTAATTATCAACTGTGCCACCCAGGAGACATGGCACCATCATATTTCTTAGCTTCACTGGCTATTTAGAAAAGCTTTCTGGAGATCCTTATCACCCAAACTGAATCGACTATTCCTGCTACATGTTGCCTCTGAGCCTCAGAAAATCTTGAATCGATCTAATAATATAGACCGTAAAGTACAATAAAATAACATTTTCATAACCCACTGTCATTTATATTACCAAAACAGTCAACAAGTGTTGTAGACTTCTTTTACTGAGTTCTTTTTGTCCCCACAATCAGATTTAACAATGTTTGCTTTATTTGGCTTTAATACAGATAACTTGCAATGAAAGCCCAGCCAGATGTTTCCATAAGAAGCTTATTTATCTATCGTCTTATCAGCTTTAGTTTATACTTTTAATGGAGGGAGCTCTCTCTCCTAAGTGATGTAGGGGAGAGTAAGAAATCAGAGGTAGAACGCAGATGAACTGTAGCCCTACAGGCTGTGTATCCTTGGTCTTGACAAAGAAAGGAGCCTCAGTAGTTTCGTGCAGCATCCAGAAATGGAGATTAGCATGGAGCCATCAGCAGCGCTGCAGTCCCTCCCTACCCTGCTTCTCCTGTCAGACCGCCTCCTCCCTGCTTGTCAGGAGCTCCGACGAGGAGCTGTAAAAACCTTTTCCCCTCTCCTTAACAACTGCAAAACAACACGCACACACCCTGGCTGAGGTGCCTGCTTTTCTGAGGCCTCTGACAGGACGTGCTGCAGGCACAAATTGTAATTCATAAAGGTTAAGGGGGTCAATGCCTTTTATTACCAGTCTGAGTGCATCCAGCTTGATGGGGCGGGCATGCAAATGGAATGTCTCAGAGTGTTCTATGCAAGAACTCAGACAGCGAGTGCGTGCGTGCCTCTGAATGGGAGGAAGTAAAAGGTGGGTAAAGGGTGGTGGGGGGTGCGTGAGATCGGCTGCTCTCTCCACCTTCCACAGCCATGTAGGACCACACAGCCGCTGCCCGGTTAATTAGACAGTATGACATTGACCTCAGGTAGTTAACGGCCACTTTGATATGTGCCGCCTTGCAATTAATATATTGTAAATCTTCATGTTTTATCATACGGTTAGCTCTGACCTATAAGTGGCTGCATTACACTTGGGCCGACAATACATTCTTACATTTTACATTTGCATTAACAGAAAGACAATATCAGCAGTGTGAAATTAAAGACCTGTCATATGATGGTTTTGCTTTCAAAGCTCTCTGTTTCTGCACTTAAATAATTAACAGGAAGGTTAAAAGGTTTAGACCAAACCAGGTGCAGTACCACAATAATGGGATAAAAGTATTTTATCTATGGGATGATTATTTGGATGATTATTATAGTTCAAGAACAGAAAATATTCTGTTCTGATTAATCTGCCAGTGAATTTTACAACAATGTTGTTGTGCAAAGTCTATGTTTCTCATCTCTTTTGTGCAGTTTCCATGACCACGGCAACAAAGGCTGTGATCACATTAGACCTTATTGCACCCTCTGCTGGACCTTTAAGGAAATTACCTTGTTCTTGGTTGTTACAAGTGAAGTTCAAGCTATTCTCGATCTCAGGCCGGACTTGCCATGTAGTGATGCAATAACAGGTTTGTGACTTTATGATACAATAATTACTGGACATGAGACATGAATGTTCTTTCTGGTGTTATGATACAGAAGTTTGGTTTGAGCATCGCTTCAGTTTTCACTAACACATGGTAATAAAGGCAATCATGTGAAATAGGCCTTTGAAAAGGAACTACTTGGCGCTACAGCAAAGTGAACACATGAAAACAAACATATGGAACAAACGCTGCTAACAGAATAGTATAGAACAGAATAGAACAAAACAAAACAGAACAATAGAATAATACAGAGAGAGAGAGAACAGAACAGGAAAAACAAAATAGAATGAAATAGGATAGAACAGAACAGAATATAAAAGAACATATAGCAACAGAATAGAATAGATGGGAACAGAATAGAACAGAACAAAAAGGAACAGCACAGGATAGAACAAAATAGAACAGGACAGAATATAATAAAATAGTATATAATAGAACAGAACAGAATAGAATACAATGACTTGTGTTCAGCTGTGCTTTTTAATGCATGAGATCCTTCACTGTCTTCTTCAGCATGTCTGGTAACATGTACGATCGACTGACTGTTTCTACTCAGTGAGGTCAGGAATCTGTGGCTTCATGTTCGCTGTGAAACTGAGAAGATCATACCTGAGGAGTCACTGGGACATTCCTCCCTTAAAGCCAGCATGCAGCAAAGGCAGACTCCCTGTGCTCATTACCTTTCCATCACAGACCAGCTGCTGTGGAGTCATTCATCACGATTACAAATCCGCCCGGTGTTGGTAGCCTACAGCTCCACCATCAGCCTGTGAGATGCACAAACGGGGCTCTGAGCCATCAGTCCCTTCAGGCAGTGTTAAATTCACACCACAACAGGTGATAGTAGTGGACAGCGGCAGGCAGGTTTTGTTATGAGGGAAAAACTAATTTTGAAATACTAGTTGGAATTCTGCTTCTTCTGTCCTGCAGCCACAGGATGTAGACCATCCGACAAAACAAACAGGGTCTTATAGATGTTGTAAATGTCTTTGTTTCAAATACCTTTGAAACTGGGATTTCTCCTTTTTCCAGCTACATTTTTGATCCATTGAAAAAGGTGTCACTGTGCTCTTGACTGTTCCTGTACGCAAATATACAGGAAAGGGAAGCACATGGTCTTTCATAAACTAGTTAGGATCACGCTAAACTCATCTAAATTACCATTATTTCCTGGTTGGACCCGCAGCAACGCCACAGCCAAGCATTTCCACCCTTGGAACAAACTGTCGTTCCCACAGTTGAGTCCATTGTTGCCATGCAGCCTTTTAAGAATGGGTATCTTGATGTTAATGGTGACTATACAGTTAGATTTAACCCCTTGTTTCCTACAGAACATTTTACAATGCAGTTTTAATGTGACATTATTAAAACATATTTTATAAGTAGGTTGCATATTTTTATTTTTAATACTCATCCATACACACAGGAACAAATGCAACTGAACTGTTACAAGCTCCCCCAGAAGTCTGTTGAACTTTTCTTAAGTTGAGTTCAGTGAGTTGAGTAACATCACACAAGTTTAACTTCTGTGACTTTACATTCACCCCCACAGATTTTAAGAATGAATTATAAACTCAGTGGTTTGTCGTATTTACTTATTGTGAACGCAGCTTTAAAGAAATCCAATAACCCCTTAAAATCCCAGTTTTGCCTTTTAATTTCCCCTTTATGTAACTTAAATCTTATTCGACACTTCAGCCTGGCGTATCTGGTATCCATGGACACAGTAATTTCCAGTAGAACTTTTTCCAGGAGAAAATACACAAAGAATAGCTGATCCAAAATAGACATCTTGCTCATCCTGGGGCCCAGCTTTACAAAACAAACACTATATTGGCATTTGGGACTCCAAATTAGTCTGCAGGGGTCTAGTTTGAAACCTCTTTGGAGCTATTTTAGTTGCTAGTGCACATAGGCTCAAAGCTAAACCTTACCTACCTCTTATTTTTTCATTAACTGGATTTTATTGCAGTCTCGTGTGTGCAAATAAAAATAAGATAAATACCTAAGGCTGGATTACCAACCTTCCCCAGGGCGCCAGAGACTCAGGAGCCCCAGAGGTAAGAGATTCATTGTGTTTCAGATGATGTTTGGTAGTTTGATTAATTGCTAATTTGCTTAGAAATATGCACCGCTAAAGCAGAATGTCAAATAAAATCATTGCCATAAAGTATAAGGCTGGCAATATTCTATATTTTTGTTAATGTCAACGATTCCCATTAAAAGACCAAAACTTGCGATGTGTTATGTATCTGTCAATACTGTCCAACTTCCCTACCCTGTCTCTAGCACTCAGCTCCAGGCCCATTTGTTACTACTAAAGGTGTCAATTTTTAAAGAATGCTAAATGATTCCTTAAAACTGCTGGGCACTGTAGTTTAGTTAGTAGTTATTGTTAGTTAGATAATGTCACTCAAACAGGAGTAAATAGTGTATTTGTTGGGGACTGTTTTCAGCCACAGCTTTTTAACTAAGTATGTGCTCATGAGCCTGTCTGTTTTATCCTTAGCTCCTCCACCCATTTTATCTGTAAATTATAATATCTCTATCAGCTGACTAACACTTTTTCCTGTCAACATTGTAGAGGAGCCAGACCAACAGGATCAATCAGTTTCCATGAAAATGAATAATGAAACATTTATTTAACATTTTATCGTCCTTCTTAATTGTATTCACACACTTTAAGTACATCCCTCAATAAACACAGAGTATGTGTAAACAAATAATTAGTTTTGTGAATGAACATGTTAAATAAAGTTTCTGTGAAATGACCTTCCATTGTCATCATCCGGGCCTCTACACACATCACACTGCGCATGCGCACTGTTCCACTGTGGTTCGACCTCTGCAGTCGGTAAGTGTGTAATGGCAGTTTGAATGAGAAGCCTGTCATCTAAATCCCTTTTCATCCTCTCTTAAAACTTCACGGTGCAGCGCACAAGTGAGGATGGCATGCAGAATGGCTGTGAATATACATATGAATGCCTTTATTTTCTCTGTGGAGCGTTTTTACAACCGTTTGACCTTACTTCTCTCCGGTCTTTCCTCCTCAGAGAGACCCGGGCTTCAACCAGATTTGACCGAACCGGTTAAACCAACCTAAAATAGAAAATGTACGCCTGTGCAAAGTTCGTCTCCACGCCGGCTCTGGTGAGTTTGTTTTCTTCGTTGTGTTTCCGTGCTGTGAATTTGAGTCATGCTTTCTTAATATCACCAGTAAATCCGATGGGCCTCTGGTTGAACTTGACTATAACGTTAGCTGACTGGCAAGGGTATCTGAAGTCTAGGCCAGCAGGTTAGCTAGCTAATGCTAAAGCACAGAATGACAGACAAACTGTTTATACGGTGGAAATGTATCTTTAATGTTCATGAATAACGTGCATGTAATGTATCTTCAACAAACTGCTACTGTGCCGTTTGCTTTAGCACGCAGCGGACATTTTCAATAACGACCGTTAGCTAAGGTCATTACAAGCCTCTGTTAGCCGCATTTATTGCAGAGTTCACCTTAAGACACATACACAAGGCTGTGCAATTGACACACAAATTACAACCATATCCATTTAACATTGTTTGCTCCCAAATAGATATAGCCTGGGTTGCTACTCATTCTCCAAGGTCATATTTCCGTCTATAGTAGCTCTTGCAGGCCAAACTACATCAGGACTATTTGTTAATACGCTTGCCATCAACAGTTATTGAAGGTTGCCAGCATCCCAGATTATCAAAAAACTTTAAACTAACCACTAGTGGCTTTGACAGAACGGACTGTACTTGCAGATTATTATAGGCCACAGGTCATCAAGTGTTTGCAATGCAGTGAATGACACTGTGATTGACAAAGTGACATTCAAGGTGCCTTCCACCTGCAGGCTGTGTTCATGTCTTTATTGAGCTTGTGTATTGTGTAACTAAATTTGTACTGTTTTTGTATCTGTGCTGTTGCTGCAGGTCCGTGCTGGTTCCCGGGCTCTTTACAGACCCCTCTCTGCCTCTGTGCTGTCCAGGCCTGAGATCAAAACAGAGGTAAGAAGAAATGCTTTCTACTGGTACTGCAACTATCATTCTACTGCCTAGTTACTTAGAACTAATTTGTTCTAGTCATTTACTCTATAACATGTCAGAAATGCCAAATGTTTCAAATTTATCAGGCCTCAAAACTCGGTACAAAAAAATCCCACCTCCACTTACTAGCCTTTCAGATTATTGAATTAGTTTTTCATTTGAAATGAAGAAAAGCATGAAATTCTTTTGCATTGTAAAGGTTAACATGGAAAATTATCTAGTTTGGTAAAATGATTAGAAATCATGAAAAATTGAATGTAGTCATTGTTGTTTAATCAGTTGTTCTTATCACAGATTATCACTATTTGTTTCAGCAATACTTGCCAGCTAACTACATTGTCATATCTCAGGCATTGGTTTTAAAGGTGAAGGTTTACAGTTTGTCTTTTCTTGCTCCAGAGCAGTGTTGCTGTGATGCCACAGAGCCCCCTCACCCAGGTCACACTGAGGGGCTTCCAGACCAGTGCTATCAGCAGGGACATTGACACCGCTGCCAAGTTTATTGGAGCTGGAGCTGCCACAGTCGGAGTAGCTGGATCCGGAGCTGGAATTGGGACAGTGTTTGGCAGTCTCATTATCGGCTATGCTAGGTTTGTTTTCACAGGCATACATCCTGAAAATATAGAAATGAACTTGGATTAGTAGTTTTCTGGTGCATGCTTTGTTCGATGCATTGACAGTTTGTTCTTGTGTACAGGAACCCATCTCTGAAGCAGCAGCTGTTCTCATATGCCATCCTGGGATTTGCCCTGTCCGAAGCCATGGGACTGTTCTGTTTGATGGTCGCTTTCCTTATCCTGTTTGCTATGTAAAACTCTGCTGTCATACAACACTTTCATTACAGATGTGACTACATATTTTATTGTGGCTACCAAAATTGTTCCGTGTTGGTGTCATGGAAATGTACATTTTCAAGTCTTTCAGACACTGTCGAAATACGAAAAACATGTATTGTACAAATGTAAGAAATTACGTGATTAAAGTACATGTATTTGACTATTTAACAATGGCAGTAACTTTAATGTCTGGACTATCATGCTAACACAACAGAAAGCAGTCGGTTTTCATGAATGTCATTTTTTTTGTGAAGCAGCTGCTTAGACTTAACCATGAAACAGCCTTGTGTTCTCAGAGCATCACATTCAAGCCTTTTGGGGTCCACCTTATTGAATTCTTAGTTAAGCTGCAGTTAAATGGTACTGTAATTAGACAGCAAGTGAATGCTTGCTTTTGTAAATGGCATTGAATAAATCTAGACGATTTAATTGAGCTATATAACGGGTTCTGACTTTTTTGAATGTCATGAATTAAAATCCCTGCAGAGTTATTTCAAAAACTGACCCAATTGTTGTCATCGTACCCTTCTGTCTGTAATGTAGGCTGCTTGGCTAGGACTGAATTTAGTTGAACCTGAAACCGTTAAGTCAGTTGATCTTAAAAATATCAATTTTAGTAATGGGTTATTGTTTAAGTCACTTGTCAAGCTAAAATGCCCAAACATTTGCTAGTTCCAGTTTCTCCAAAGTGAGGATGTGCAAATTATTTTTCTTTTTGTCAATTGTATAAATTGAATATCTGAAGTTGTTTGACCTGTTAGAGAAAATCAGTTGGAACATAGCTTTGGGAACTGGTGATGGGCATTTTATATATGAAATGATTTATCAGGAAGAATTTGACATTGTTCTGTTACAAATAAGGAAAATCAGTAGTTGCAGCCATAAATGTGCATATAAAAAGCAAAATTACACTGGTAAAAATCAGACAAAAGAAAGCTGTGTAGCTGACAGTTTAGGATGTCAGATGAAATTAGAAGCAAACATGTATGGGTGAATTTTTGATAGACCTGAATAGTCTCCAGAATATAAAAGATAAAACCCTCTGTCCATGATTGTGTAACTAATTGTTTTAAAATAGAATATATCAACAGACATGTAAGGCGCACTGAAACTGCAAACTGCAATATTATGCAACTTACTTAAGGGTGATATGGAAACTTGAAGCCTCCTGAACATATGGAAGGAGAATGGACTTTTCAGTGAAGTAGGAGGTACTGTGTTCAGCAATTAAACTTTCTAAACAAAAATATTTTTATATCCATAGATTCTGGATTTTTCAATGATGGAGAAGAATTCAACTTTTTTGAAACAAAAACTAGATCAGACACAAATTATTATTCAAAGCAGAATATTTGTATATGTCTTAAAACATGTCTGGAGGGGATCTTTAAATTAAGTTCATATATATGTGATCAAAAACTGCTTGATGAGGATCAAGCATCCTGGCTCTATCCGAGTGTGACGTTTACGGAAGAACTCAGGCTGCTCTCGCGATACTTTGGAACAGACGTGGGATTTTGGAAATCAAGGGTTGTGGCTGAGGGGTAAGTGACCACTTAAACTGATAGTGAATGGGTAAAAAGCGGTTGCAAAAGGCATTTTTTCTGGTATTGTGAGGGACTTAAGCTCCGGTACAATGAAACGGCCTCGAAATAAACGCTGACATCTCCTCCGTTTACAGTGATATTTAGCTCCAAATATGGCGACGGTTGTATGTTAACGCAGGGCTCAGGCTAGTCCATGGAAGCGACTGGAACAGATAATCGCCCTCTGTAATAACGTTATAGGTTTTGTGTAACGCCTTTTCATGATGAGCATGTGTATTTACAACACACTAAGCGGCAGAAGTGTCACCGGAGGGTAGCCCAGGATGTCCTCCCCAGCCGCGTATTCGGACCAAAATAAATGGACCGAGAACGTACCGTCTTTTATGATGACACCGAGGTGTAAACAACCAAAGCAACCGCCCATCATCGATATGCTTTGTCCAAATTTCTAACTGTCCTTTCTTAGGACTTTCACCTTCTCAGTACCACTCCAGCCGCCCGTTAGTCACACATTATCCGATATCTTCTCTGTACATTTGCTGAAATTAATGTTTATTGTACATCTTGAAGGACCCATAGTCTCATTTACAATCAGTTAACCCTTGTTACACATTTATTAACGGTCTGATATTTAACTGCTTGTGCGTTTTCCTCTTTTATTTCAGGGTAACATAACAGGAATCCCTTACTATGAGTGATGATAAACCTTTCCAATGTACTGCTCCTGGTTGTGGACAGGTAAGTCATCTCTGTTGTCACATATGACAATTTGTGCCACTATTTCTAATGACCCTGAATATTGACAGGCCCATGGCCTGTTTCCTCAGGCCCCTGTGCCCATCAAGTTCCCATCAAGTGCAGTGTATATTGCACACTATAGATGGCAGCTTCATTATATTTTATACAGAGACTCAGAAACCTGACCCAAAGTGTTGTATGAAAGTGCACCATGTGAGCACAAAATTAACTAAAATAATAAAGGTGTTTGAGCTAAATGCCACTGTCTTGATTGTCACTGCTCCAGTGATATGATACCTGGAGCACACATTTATATTTCAAGCCTTTTATAAGGTTCAGCAACTAATTTTAAATGTCTGTTAAGATAGCAATGACAGTAGAGATGTTTAAATTGGCCACAGACGGAAGACGTGATCGAAATGTTCGTTGCATCTTATTAAAAGCTTAAAGTATAAACCGGTGCTGCAGATCATATCTCTATCCTATCCTATCTCATTTTTTTTTTGTCGTATGTAGAGATTTACAAATGAGGATCACTTGGCTGTCCACAAACACAAACATGAGATGACCCTGAAGTTTGGCCCGGCAAGGAATGACAGTGTCATCATTGCTGGTAAATGACCTTGAAGTTGTGATATATTGATGTAAAATGATACTTTACATTACAGTCTTTGTACTGAAGCTTTTCCTCTGCTGCAGACCAAACCCCTACACCTACCCGCTTTTTGAAGAACTGCGAGGAGGTCGGACTCTTCAATGAACTTGCAAGTCCGTTCGACCATGACTTCAAAAAAGCAGCTGAAGATGACATTAAAAAGGTTGTTGTTGTCGTCAAACTCAGCAGATCATCTAACCGATGTGTATTCCATAGTTAGCATTTCTGTCTCTGATCTGTTTTATTGAGGTGATGTATTGTTATTTTTCTGCAGTTACCATTGGATTTGTCGCCTCTTGCGACGCCTATCATACGCAACAAAGTTGAGGAACCCACAGCTATGGAGGCACATCGAGATAGCCCTCTGCCTCACCCCGAATCTACTACGAATGACGACAAGGTAAAGCCTTTGAAAAAAAAGAGTTTGCAAGGCTGTCATGAAGAGTGAATGAAAGGTGTTCTCCTGCTTCTGTGGTTGGCAATTTACTCTGAATTTCCTATTCCACTGGTATGAATGTTAATTTAATAAGTGATCAAATTATTTGCTTGTTTCAATTTGACTTTGTCTCAATTTTCAATGATAATACTTGTGTCTCATTCTGTGAAAAAAATACTAATAGTACTGCACAAAATTATAATCTAAAGAAATTCAGGGGAGATATGAGATGACTTAAAGTAATAGGGTTTTTTTTCATTTGTTTAGCTCTTTTATTTCTAATATTGAGACGAATATGGTGAACTGTGGCCATCATTTTATCTTTAGAAGTCATTTACTTAAGAATCTTGTGTTCATTAAACACTTCCTGCAGCTAAGGTCTTGTATGATGTTTTCAGGACTTATCTTTGCAGCCAGCCTCACTGCCAACATCCACTATAGTCCATCCTGCATCCCTCCAAGTTCCCAATGTACTTCTAGCAACCTCAGAGGCTAATGTTGTAATACAGCAAGCTCTCCCATCACCAACATCTAGCTCTGTTATTACCCAAGTCCCATCCACTAATAGGCCTATAGTGTAAGTAACTCAAAACGTCAATTTTTAAAAATCATAGTTTTATTAAGTCATCTTTTTATTTATTTATTTATATTTGTGCAGTTTTGTTTTGATGAGCTCATATTTCATGAAGCATGTGCTTGTTTTGTTTTTGATTAATTTGCACTCTGCTGCAGTTTTTAATTTTATCTGTGGACCTCATAAGTCCCATCTTTAAGAATGACATCAGCTTTGCTCAAATATGGACTTATAGCTCCAGTTCAATTTCTGAGTATAATGAAAGGGGTGATAATCCCATGTGTTTTACCAAACCAGAAGTCCAGATCTGGGCAAGACTGTTGTCACTTATGGGGTCTAATGTAGATAATGTTGCTTGAACCTGTTACGCAACAGGTGTATTTTGAGTTATGATTTTGTTTTGGTTCCACTATATTTCCATAAGTTGTTGCCTGATTATGACATAATGTTGGTATATTAGTAGCCATCCTTGTCTTGTATTTGTGACAGATTTTGTGTGTTAATCAACAAGTTCTTTGTTATTTTCCTCATTGGTATTTCTCTTTTCTCCCCCTTCAGCCCGGTGTCTGGCACCTTCCCTGTGCTCTTACAGCTGCCTAACGGCCAGACCATGCCAGTTGCTATACCTGCGTCTATTACAAGCTCAAGTGTACATATTCCAACTACAATCCCTGTGAGTGTTTTTGCTGGTTGTATTATGTTAATGTTGTGTTTCAGTGTGTTAAAGTTAGAGCAGGACTTTGAAATGAGACTTTTTCTTGACATTTATGATAATTTGGTGACTATTTGATTAAATCGATCAGAGAATTAAGAATTAAAAATAGGTTGCTAACAAGAAGATTATTAAGAAAATGTTCAAAACAATCTCGCCTAGAGTTAACCCAGTTCTCATGGAACTATAGCTGTTTAAATTTCAATTTTTTTCTGAGCACTTTAAGGACTTCTCATTTCATTCTTGACCTTGAAAGCAACAGTTGACCAAACAATCTCCCCTCAAGGTCCATTTAGTAGCTGTTCTGGAACTTTCAATCGTATCACAAAGCTGCAGAACAACTACTAAATGAACGCTGAGGTGAGATTGCTTTGTCGACTACTGTTTTCAAGGACAAGAATGAACTAAACTAATGAACCAAAGCATTTTAGATTACTATTTTAGTCCACGGTGTAGAATAGCAAAATCACTGGACTGTGTCGAATTAATTTATGCTTTGTTAGACACAAGTTTACTCACACTTTAAATTTGAAACGTACGGACAATTGTTCACAACAGTAAAATTGAAGTCCTCCTAAAGTGACATTCAGACTATACATTAATACCACATATTTTCTTTGCTCTACTTGGACAGAGGGACTATTTACAACTTTGGCACCTCAGATTTGGCAGTCAGTTCAGAGCCATAGAGGTTGCGTGAAATAATGGACTTCAGAGTACAACTGTGTGTCACTGTGGCAAAGACGCAGGATTTGGCTGAGACACAGCAGGCTTCAGTCCAGGATACTTCACTGCTATTTGTCCTTGTACAATTACGAGTCAACGCTCCTGATTTCTGGCACAGCAGATAGACGACACTACCAGTGTGTTTTGCAAAACCAATTATAACCGCAACCCATGACAATGTCTCATATAGGAAATATGTTGTAAATGAAGGTCTTGTTGGTATCTTTTTTTTTTTTTTTAACTCTCCCATGTGGAAGCTTGTCTTGTTGTTCACTGTAGTCCTGATTGTCTGTGTGGAACACTGAGCAGCAGATGATTATCTCCTGATAGCAGCACAGCAGGGAAAAACCTCTTATTTTCCCAGTCTGTGGGGATTGGGAAAGCCGTTGACAAGTAAAGGAGGGCAAAAGTAAATGGAGAACATGAGGCACCAGTGAGCCTCCCTTTCACTTGATCACCCCCTCCCCCCCTTTCTTCCTCTCCCTCTCCAGCTCTCCCCACCTCCCTCTGTCTCATTGTCAGCGGCTGCGAGAGGAGGCCTGGCTCTGGCCTTCCGACTCGTGTCTCTCCGTCCTCTCATCAGCTTCCCTGTCCATATGCTCTCACGCAGGCAGGCAGAGGTTCATTAGCGTGCACTCTGCATCTCCATGTGGCGCTGCCTCCACAAAATAACAGGCCATCCAACCTAATGAGGCTGAGATATGAGGAAACTCTGAGAGCCAGCCGTGGCTGTGTGTTTGTGTTGTGGGGGAGCGCCGCCTGCCTTTTTACTGCCGAAGACTAATTTTCTCTGTGGTGATCTGTCTCGTGTGTCTCTGCCTTCAGCTTGTCAGACCTGTCACCGTAGTGCCTAATGTCCCCGGGATCCCAGGACCTCCCTCGCCACAGCCACAGCCCGCCCAATCAGAAGCAAAGCTGGTATTAATTGTCTCTTCTTTTACATCAAATGTTATTTCCATGTTGAATCTGTTATTTCCCATCTGAGAGAGATAATGACAACTGAAATAATGAGTGAGCTTGACTATCAGCGAGCAGTTGCTTTCTTAGACCAGATGAGGGCGCTAGTTTAAGGCTGGTCATGAAGTACTCCAAAAACTGTTGTTGTGTTGTTAGATTTTTAATTACTATCCCCCTTTCATCAATAGGCGTTCCATCTGGATATTACTTTTTACTGATTCATAGAGCTGCAGCAATCAGCTGATTAATCGATTAGTCGATTAACAGAAAATTTACCGAATAAATGTTTTGCAGAACATTTACTTGTTCTAGCATCTCTAATAATAATAATAATAATAATAATAATAATAACTGTATTTGTAGGGCGCTTTTTATGCAAAGATGCAGTCAATCATTAGTTGCGACCCTAGTCAGAATTCAGAATAATCCCAGACATATTCCAAATATCTGTGGGAAGAAGACGGTGATAGCAGTCTTGTAACCGAGTCCTCCTGTAGAAGAGGAGATAGTTGAAGGGCAGGGATATGAAGTGTTGTGAGGGAGATCAGTGGCAATGTGATGAAGCACGGATCACAGAACGTGTAAGTGTTCGCAGCATGCTCCGCCTGTGGAAATTAACAGATAAACTGCGGAGAGGAGGTGTGTGTGTGTGTGTGTGTGTGTGTGTGTGTGTGTTGGGAGGGAAGGATTGATCCTGACTGGCGAGGAGGAGGGAAGGGAGGGGGTGGGGAGGGGATCATGGGGTACGGAGAGATGACAAACGCGGAGACAGCGTTGTGCTCAGCACGCCGTCACCGGGGCCAACCGAAGGGGGGCTACCAGCGAAAGCCAGCTGGGGGCATCCTGGCACACGCTCAGCGAGGCACATTAAGTCGGCCTCACCCTGCATGGAACCTTTTGTTCAGCAGAATCCTGCCTGACCTGCATCCCCCCTCTTACTCCCAGTGCCTCCCACCACACTCAGCTCATCAGCAAACACCTAATGAGCCCGCGTCAAGAAAACAGACCCCCGCTCAACCTGCCTGCACCCCGCCCCCACCTGGCTCTCAGGGGGCGCAGAGACGGCACTTTACAAGGACTGATGATGCTGCAAAGACCACAATAATGATAATTAACTTGCTGAATTTAGAAGATTATGCTGTTAATTAGTTGCAAAATAAAGATAAGTAATATAGTAGCAGATGGTTGAATAACACCCATGAGATGGAGGGTTATTACACTGATGAGGTTTCCATGGCAGAGATGAAATATGAATCTGACTGGCTTTTCCCTCTTTCTATGGGCCATTCCAAGAGAATAATATCTTGTTTCTGCCAGAAGAGCTTCTGGAAGGGTATTGCACGATAAACTAATTTGGTAGATAGATTGGTCTGGCAAAGGTAGTTGTTAGAATAATGTGGTCCTCTATTTTCTCATGTAAATGTATTCCCTCTCACTTTGTTATTGCTTCGAAAGGCTCATTCACTTTCACCTTGTTTGCTCAGTGTTTGATACTAGAGGAATTGGCCTGTGAATCATGGACACCAATCTGTAGAGAAATAGTTTCTGTGAATGGGCTGTGTTCGTGTGTATCATATGCAGTTGTAATCAATGTTTAAAAAAGTAGGTCTTTTTAATAGTTTGGGTCACATTATGTTCTGTGGATGTCCATCACCTTTGGTATCCAGAGAAGATTACAAACTAAACAAATGCAAAATAAATGTGAAGAATGTGTTCCATGTTTGCACCAGACAGTTTAGTTTTTGCCTCGTGTCTTTGCAAAGTTATTTTAATTTTCCTTTTTAAGATTAGTTTAACTTTTTTCTCAATTACAGGATTTCTTCTTAGTTTCAGTTTTTCTCGACTTACTTTATTAAATATTTTATTTGCGAATCCTATTTTATGACCTTTTTGGGGAAAATGAAAGTCATTGTAGAAGAAGGATATTTCCCATAATCTAGTAACCATCCTTGATAATAATGTCAGCAGCGATACCTCTCTCCTCTTGTACTCTGCTGACTGCTCTAAACTCAGTAGCTTCATTGAAGCAATATGTTACAGTCTGTTCTCTAAGTACTGAAGACTCTGAACACAATGCTAGGTCTGGTGGTGTTGGTCATATTTAGGCACCACTTTCAACTTCTTTATAATTAATAAGTAATTTTTTCATTTCATTTCAAGTTCTCAAACATAGCTATCAAAAGACTCATTTATAACTTCTAATTCAGTGGCTCGGGTCACACAATCTCAGATGTGTTAATTATAATAACCTTGTTTGTCTGTCACAACTAGGTTAATTACTATGGTAACAACCAGTGAAAATAAACTTTGATACTTAATATAGTCTTACGTTTTTAAATGTATTGAATGATAAAGGATCGCATAGCAAAAATGTCTTCTGTCAGCATGAGCACCTTTTTACTGTGTTTACATAATTGAATATCGTTCTTTTTACCAACATTTCATAACTGTTGTCCTTTTGCCAAATCCTCTTACCAGAAACTGAAAGCCACGTTAAGCCAGCAGCTTCCTCAGGTAACCAACGGAGATGGTGGTGAAGTCCAGAGCAGCGCTGTAACCCACACTGCTGCTCCCACTTCTCCTGCTCCGACCCCGACCCCAACTCCAGCCCCGGCCGCGGTCCTGACTCCTGCTCCGGCTCCTCACCTGCCCACGACTGAGGAACCTTCTCCCCATTCCCTTCAGCAGCCAGCCACTTCCACCACAGAGACACCTGTAAGTATTCATGACTACAGTGTAGAGACAAACAATCTGTGGGTATGCACACATTGATCCTCATCACACCATGTTATCAAGGTCAAAGCACCATGTTTACTGGCTCGTCATTCGGTTGAAATGTATCTGAGTGCAACATGCAATGTCAACCTGCATGTTGACTCTCTTTACTGGCACCGACCAAAGTAGTAATCTTATCTATGCATTTTTTGATCAGATCGTTCCTGATTTAAATCTAAATGATGCCAGTTTTTGCCTATTTATTTAGGCAAAGTTCTTGTACGGCAGCTTGTGTTTAGACATTAAATGTTCTTCTTTTGTTAAATGAAAAAGGTGTTCAGGAGAAAAATGTTTATATTTGTCAAAGTAAGGTATCAGAAATGTTTTTGCAGTTGGTACCAACAGTAGTGTCAAATGTTTCAAACAATACCCAGCTCAAATGTGTGGTACATACATCAGTGTGCTAGTTGGTTTCCTCACTGTTAGCTTTTAGCTAACTCTGAGAATGATTCCTGCCTACCGGTAAAGCTGTTTGTAAGCACAACAGCACAACATGGCAGTTGTTTAAACATGATGTTAACATGACCTGAAGCTGGATTTGATTGTGTGACATCTTTCTGTGTGTAAACTCACATGTCAAATGGGTTTCAAGGTGAAATTACTTTCCTGATCATCATGTAAAGGCAACTAAACTGTGTATATAATATTCAGTGATGTCAGCAGCACGTTCCAGATGTGATGGTTGCTTTGTTCCGCTAGTTATTGTTTTGTATCGTTATTATTATTGTTCAGGCTTCCCCGGCACCCCCTCCGCAAAACCCTCCAAGCACAGGGGGTCGGCGGCGCAGAACCACGAGTGAAGACCCCGACGAGAAGCGGCGCAAGTTCCTAGAGCGTAACAGGGCTGCAGCCTCTCGCTGTAGGCAGAAGAGGAAAGTGTGGGTTCAGTCTCTGGAGAAGAAGGCAGACGACCTCAACTCCATGAACGGACAACTACAGGTGCTTTTTTCCTCTTCCCCTCAGTTACTGCATGTAAAAACAGCTATTTCGTCTGTCTTTGTTTTTGTGCGTCAGTGTGTCAGTTTGTGTATGTATGTATGCATGCCTGTGTCTGTTTATCATCGTGTGTTGTTGGTGCAAACGTGTGCACGCAGACTTTTCCCTTCTGTGGTGATGAAGTCATTAAAGCCGATTAAGAAGAGCTGCCGTGTGACAGCAGCGGTGTATGAGTCCTTTACATCGATATGTCCCTGTCAATAAAGATGTATCCTCCAGATGTCAGCCGCGCACAAGCGTGTCTTCGCTTCTGTCTCAGCAGTTTACTGAATGGCCTCAAAAATCTCTTAGGGAAAGGTGTCTTTTTGAACCTTCATTTTGCTGGAAGCAATTAGGATCTGATGCTGACAAGTTCGAAACAGTTCATGTATCTGCTGTCTCTGTTGATAAGTGTGAGCCGGGGGTGCGGCACATCGGTGTTCCAGACAATTAAATGAGATGTGGTGTTTATTTGCTCACGATGTTATTTTTCTATGGAAGCAGAGTAAGATGTGGATGGGGGAGGAGGGGATTGACAGCAGTGGAAAAGAAATGGGTTCATGTCGTTAATATTGGGTTCAAAAACAAGTTATCACCACTTGTCACGGGCGCGCTTGGTGGGATTTTATTTAAATATAGGTGGATGAAAGGGGAAGGATAGGTGTGTGAATGGGGTTATAAACAGATCACATCGCTGTTAACTACAAGGAAGGGAACAACATGTGGCAGAGAATAAAAGGGCGCTTTTTATGAAGGCATTAATCAGCAGTGCAGTTTTTGTTAAAACCCCCATGCTGACATGGCCCAGCTGATCAGTGAAACTGCCTCTAATGATGCACAATTATTTTAACATCATCCTTAACTGGCTTTTTAATGAGGTGTCAGGCCAGGCAGCTCACAGGGCTTCCAGCATCACCCAAGGCCCATTTGCTTCAATTTCGATTAATTCACAAAGTTAGAAACAAGTTTAACTCTCAAAAGTCCAGTTTAGTCCTGTTTGAAATTCCAGGTGTGATGCACTTTGACGTTTCTCGTGTGCTTCCCTTTAGCGGAGTGCAGGGACAGTTTTTTTTAAAGGAACGCTGGTGTTTTATTTTGGCTGCCAGCAGTCATGGTGGAAGCACAGTGAATATGGCATTTGCTACATGTGATACATAAGCTCCTTCCAGCTGTGTTTAAATCTGTCTTACAATAGCTCAGGCCTGCCAGCGCCAGCAAGACTAAACAGATGGAATCAAATAAATTGGCTGCTTTTAGACTAATAGATTAAGCCGCCCATAGTCCTTTAAAGGAGAAGAGAAGGAGCTTAAATCTGCCACTGGGTGTTCTGCGGGCCCCTGGCCGCTCTAAATCCAGTTAAAGTCACCTTCAGCGTAATGTGGCTCCCTTTTACGACATGCAGAAATCCTCGGCTCCCATGGGAGCTGTAACGACACGCAAGTGTAAATCTCAGCAGCATCTACAAAGTTGCACTGACAATCTGAACAGCTCACCTCTGACAAATGTGCTGGTCGGTAGCCAGTGAAGGCCCATAATTATTGTGCAGGAAAAACATAAATGAAGAAGTGCATCATACTTTATTCTGAATTCATTCATTATGCTGTTACCTTTCCTTGTGTTTGGTGTTTCTCATGGGGGGAAACATGAGCTTATCTACAGTAATGTAGTGGTCATTTCTGCTCACTGTACAAAGGAGGTCTTGAGAATTTAACCCTGTGACCCATTAAGAACTGGCATTAAAATCTCATGGTGGATAAAAGGTACCGCTAGTCATGTAGAGAGGGCACAAAGCCACATTCAAGCTGCTGTTTGGTGTGTATACCATATTGAGCATTTGCTTTATATATGCAGCTTTGGGGTGTATTTTTACTTGTGTTAATATGGTAATATGGTTTGGGATCCTGTTCGGACTTAAGTCTTAATCTGCCTTGTTTGGGTTCAGGCTAGAGCTAGACTGATAGGTCAGGTGGGTCGACATTTTCTTTTGGCAGATATATCGGTATTGCCCAAAAAGTTTCAAGAACAGTACTGAAATGCTAAAGATGTGTTTGAGATAAGGTCGAAACAGTGTCATCATTACATAGTCTCTCCACCAGAGAGCACTAACATGTTTAAAAAAAATGCCCGCTCCATACATTTCTTGGTCACAATTCTTTAAATAAATAAATCTAAGTGATCCCAAACAAAAAATGTTTGTCTTCCATATGTTATGTGTCTATGTAAAAAAAATAAATACTAATGGCTGACATGCTGTATGCGTGAGAGTGACAGTGTTGTTGTTGTTGTGTGTCTCCTCTCTCCCAAAGAGTGAAGTCACCCTGCTGAGAAACGAAGTGGCTCAGCTGAAGCAGCTTCTTCTGGCTCATAAAGATTGCCCTGTAACCGCCATGCAGAAGAAATCTGGCTATCACAGTGAGTAATGCTCCATTATTCTCAGCCCGAGGCTTCCAGTGAAACACGTGTAAAATGAGCTAGAAGGACATGTCTTACTTAAGGCCAAACAGAAAGAGCTATTGACTTATAAGATCCCTTTTTTTTTTTCTTTTTTGAAAAACTTTGCAAAAGTTTAGATATTTATGGGCACTGTTGTTTCAGACAAATTCTCACTGGTGACATTGTCCAAGTCCCATAAGAGGCCACAGGTGGTATCCACAAGAATGAAATAGTTTTCTCCTCATTTGACAGCTAAACAAACATTTGTCAGATGAAGTTAAATGTCTGCAGAAACCAAATGCCAGATGGATAAGAAAGCATGATCTCTCTTCTTGTACATGTGGTACTTAAAATGTAACGTCTTCAGTTTACATAAAATTCTGAACATTTGAATACACGAGAAGATTCGGCCGTTTGCAGCCTCTTCATTTAAAGGTCCCCTTTTGTCAGCCCGTACAGTGTCGCCTTCATGCCAGTTCCTGTTCATCACATGGTCTCATTTAGAATTATATCACCAATATTTCTTCGTTTCCCGAGACTGGGTCTCTGTCATTCTGATTTTCTGGTCGTAACTCACCTTCCCTCACAGATGAGCCGGTATGCAAGGAGAACAAGTGTGCTCCAGGACACTTCTCCACTGTGCTCTAAACGCCTCCGCTGACTTGTATTGACAATGATTGCCTCTGAAATGAGTCCATTAAAGCAGCAAGCTTGACAAGACTGCAGAGCATTCTCGTTGTGGGGTGTCCACCAAGCTCGGCTGTTCATTATGCATCCCTTATTGCTAACCATCCCACTGACACACGTCATGTGTATTATGGGACTGATGGTTTCCAGGCTAGAGTGGGCTGTCAGAGCCAAGTCTCATTTTGTGTCGTCTGGATTGTTTTTAAGCAAGATCCGCAGATGAATTGGGTCATCTTTCTCATGTGTTTGCCGAGGATGTCTGTCCTGTGTTTCTAGACCTTTAGTGAAGGATGACATTTGGAGCACTTTTTACCCAGTTTGGGAAAATATAACCTCATCCAAATACCCCAGTTCATCAGTTTGCCTCATGATGACAGGTGGGGTAGGTTTTTAGACGAGCCGAGGAGGAAAGTCAACTAATGTGAGAGTGAAAATAAATGTCTGGTAGAATGAAATAATCCAGTGGTTCCCAACCGTCTTTGTCTGATGTACCCCCAAAGTCCAATCAGATGAGCTCGAGTACCTCTTCATCAACACCAGCCGTCACAATCCAAATGTGTTCATTTGAGTTGATTTTAAACTGGATGTTATTTAACACTGTTGATTATATAAAATTGGATATTGTTACAATATTTATTTCATACAATTGAACTGTCAATGTTTAGGTCAGTTTGGTCGAGTTTGCATTTTTCACTTAGAGTGATAGAAACTAGATATTTCAACCACTCATCCATTACTTTTAGCAATATAGTTTTATCCACTACTTTGAGCTTTGTCACTATTTGAAGTAGTGAAATAGTTAGCTAAAATTTTCCAAAATTTTGAAGCCTTTTATCTTACAAATAGCAAAGTAATGATAGTTCAAATAGTTTTTATATTCCCGTTAAGACATCTCTGCTTTCTTGCTAACTAGTTTTCACGCTCCTTCAATGTAATTTGCAGGAGTTAACGGCTGACTCAATATTTTTAAATGAAATCATAATTTCACTTTTTTCAAATTTGTTGAGCTACGCCACAATTTTTCCACATCCCCTCTGGCAACTGCATAAGTACACCCTGGGGTGCAAGTACCCCTGGTTGGGATTCATTGAAATAATCTATCTTGCTAATTAGTAAAGCACATTATTTAATTCAGACTGATTCGTGGCCCTCTCTCATGTAAAGGCTTCGTCAAGCCCCCTCCTCTCTCAGCGTTACATATCCGTAAGGCTGCGCTGCCCTGCAGACCTGGTGATACCCTTCATCGTCCTGCCCAGGCGTAGCCGTGGCAGGTGGGAGGAAATTACCCAGACTGCCCCACAAACAAGCCAGGACACACTTTCACTTGGCACAACAAACTGTCCATCTGCTTACAGCGAAACGCCCCCTTCAGAAACCAAGAGAGCAGAAAGAAGCTCCGGCTGCTCAGGGAACCAGAATTTCTGAGTGTTATGATGCATCAGCCAGCCGCCCCTTAATGTCGTTAGGAGTAATAATGCTCACTTGAACATGGAACAAAACCACCAAGCTGATTTATTCTGAGGTTGACCTTCTGCATAGTAAAACAGCACGGCAGTTTATAGCGCTTTGACATTCACTTGCACTAAATCATGCGGTCAAAGTCCAGTCAAGAAGGCGGATGGAGCCTCTAATGTGAAGACATTTGTTTTGCACTTTAATTGCTCCTTCTTGCTATGGAATCTGTATCTTACATTCTCAAATACGAAACCCTGTCATTAATTACAAAGTGCCATAACAAGTGACTTCATATCATTAACAATATTAATTATCGCTGTGCTCCTTATTCCTTTACGAAACAGAGCATGAGAGTAGAGTCTTTTTTTTTTCCATCAGGATCCAATTAATTCAATGCAACTGCCTAACAGCTGGTGGCATTTCGACTCCAAGTCTTCCCTACTCTCCAGTGTGAGCATCATTAAAATCAGGTGCTGTAATCATCTGTCGCTGCAGTAGTTGGCAAGGTAACAAAAAACAAATGAGAATACAGTTAGGGCCGGGAAACACTGCCACATGCCCCAGAATGTAATGTACCCTTATGATGTGGGTTTAAATTGACATCGGAGCTTTAATTAAAGGAAGGGGTGCAGAAGTAGCATTATGGGGATTAATGAAACAGTTTGCATACACCACATGCAAATAGCTGTTCTACATCTGATTAGGCCTACGTGACAAAGCTTTCCCGAGCCTTCCTGGATCATATCAGGTAAAAGCTGTTAATTAAAACGGCAGGAAACAACACTGTAAGAAAATCCAGCTTCTTAATTTTCTCATCTTTTCCAACACAGTCTCTGACAAAGACGAGAGCTGTGAGGAGATGTCCGTCCCCAGCAGCCCCCAGAACGAGGCCATCCAGCACAGCTCCATCAGCACCTCCAACGGGGTCAGCTCCTCCTCCACGACCCTGGCCGTCTCCGCCCCATCCAGCACCGCCGCCGCCGCCACATCAAACCAGAGCACAGAGGAAAGCCAGCCACGGAGGGGCGCCACACAGCCGTCGGGGAGTTGATCGTCCCAAACTGTGTCCCCGAGCGTCAACACTGGAGTGCTGTTGCCTCTTCAATCTCTCTGACGAACAGAGGAAAGGGATTCTCTCTCAGCTTCAGTTTGGATCGCACTGTTTTTAATTTATTCCTGATTGGTTTACATTTTGGTCCATTTTGTCCTTTGTTGGCAATGCTTTTAAAAATGCAACTGTTTTCTGTGGAATTGATGAAGACAAAAAAACAGGCACTTTAGGTGTAAGATGTAAAACGCTAGATTCTAAAAATGTTTTTGTATTTGTGTGACTTATTTATTATTCTTTATATATTTTTTAAATTGAAAGCGATCGGCCAGAGAGTTGATCCGTGAATTGTTAGAAACTTTACCAAAGTGTATTGTGGCTCATTTATATTTAAGTTTGCTTGTTTGTTTTCATGACTTTTATAAGCACTATCTTTATGATGAAGTTACATAAAGAACAGTCACTTTTTTGTTCTTTTTCTGTTGCTTTTTCCCATTTTGCACATTTTGAGAGATGACGGGTTTACCTTTTTAGAGTTTGACAGTCCACATGTTAAGTACTGGCAGCTTTTTAGAAGTAGAGATGAATACTGTCACTATTACACAAATGTAAATGGCTGAATCAGATTTTAAATTTGACAACTTTTCTGTGAGTGAGATCAGCTGTAGTCGCATCGTGCCGTTTGAATGTTTGAGCTCACCTCTGCTTGTAAAAATAGTCTTAAGGAGGTGCGCTGGTTAGAAATGTGTGTTATCTCATTGACATTCCATCTGTAGTCTGATTGTTCCTGAAGCAGTGATTGTAGGATTGCAGTATCTTTTCCACTACTCAATCATGGTGACGTTGACTTCATTCAGTGCCATTAATGTTTTTGTATAAATCACTTCCGTACATTTTTAATGCAGATTAGCTTGAGTTGATCGCTGTCCTCTCAGATTAAGGGTCTCATGAACATAGTTCCTCAGTAAGGAAATATCTCGCTTTCTATACCGTCTTTGCTTTACAAGTGTTTATGGCTTTAGTGTCTAATGCAGAACACTTAAGGACATTATGCTATTTTCATGATTGCAATTCTAGATGACGTTTTTAAGAAAACATTGTAAAAAACAAACAAACATCATTGTATGTGATCTTTCTAGATGTTATGTACTTTGTTTTTTTTATAGAATTGTCTGGATTCAGTAGCGCAGCCATGTTGATCACATTAACTCTGTTAGCAGTTAAAAACTGATCGCAACAATCTTCCAGTCATTAGGATAGGCCTCTCGCTGACTCCACACATCGTCATGTAAAATTAAAGCATTCAGATGTGAACTGGAATCACATCATGTATATTAGAATAACACTGCAACTACTTGTAAGAATTGTGAGCATTTCATCATTGAAATAATAGTAGGAAGCAAATCACACCATGAACTCAATTTGCCTTTTCTCTTAGTCTGTACTGGCTTACTACTGTGTAGTTTTACGAGAAGCTCCAACACATTGTTTTCTTTTTTTTTTTTTTTAAATGTTACTGTTATGTGCTATCTGCATGAGATAATAATTCTCTGCGAGAATTTAACTGTTTATTCGATGATGTCTCAGTCAGATAAATATCTTTAAACAAGTTGTTTCAACTTTGTGTTGATGGCTCAAAGTTTATGAAAGCTTCGGTTATTTGTTTTACCTTGGCTTAACTGCTAAAAAAAAGGGGTGTGATACTGTTTTGAAAGTGTACTTGTGACTTCTGTATAAAATTTTAATTGATAAGTTGTTGTAATAAACCTTTTAATATCTCTTTAAAATCCAGCTTTTGCTTCCATTTAATTCTCCAGTCTGATTAATTATAACTGTGAGTCGTCTATAAAATAAATAGCTGTAATTTATGTTTCTAACAATAAGATGATAATTATTACACAAAATAATAATGATAATTACAATAGTGGACGAGCCCAGCCCTCACCACATGCTTTACCAGCTGTCACAACTGGACAGTTCACATAAAACATTTCACCCAAAACTCTGAAGATTGGTGTGAACTGGGGCGCTGAAGACCTGCCGAAGCTGTTGCTGGTGCACAAAAACATTCTTGTGGTATATACTGCCACCTTGTGGAAGATCTAGAGGTGACCATGTTTTGGATGAAACATCAGTCAAGTGGAGGTACTGACTACTGTTTTTGTATTTCGTAATAATTCTCCAACAACAGTACTTCATTAAATCTTTTACCACAACCACGGTGAACATCATGGGGTTTGCATTGGGAAGTCCTCAGAGGCGGATTTAGTGATTTGGGTTATTGGCAGTGGTAGAAGAAGTACCTTTATTACAATTATTTGGACCTGCCAATGAAACGTAACTAAGTACATTTACTCAAGTACAATTGTGAGGTACTTCTACTTCACTTGAACGTTTTAATTTGCTAGTATTCCAAATTTCTTCTCCACTACATTTGCAGATTAGGATTCAAAATATGTGATCATCTGATAAATTATGATAGTTTGCCACTGCCATCACTAATTTAAGTTTAGGATTATCTATATTATCATATCTTGTACTGTTCTATAATGGAAATGTGATTTCTTATTCTTTGCTTTCTCCTGTTTTATCCAAAGTTAGTGTATTTGTATCTTCTACTTTATTTTATTATTTTTCAATCACATACATGTGTGTCTTTTTATGCTGCCTTGTGTATCTTTTATATCTTGTCTTCAGGCCTTCTTATGCCTTATATAAAGCCCTTTGAAATGCCTCGCTGTTGAAAGGCGCTATGCCAATACATTTACCTTTCCTTTTGGAGCCAACACTGAGCCCCATTTGCATTTCAAAACACAGCTGAAGTGGAGAAGCCCGGGTGACGCTGACGTAGCCGAGATATGAACACATTCCTCGTAACTGCAGCAGTAAACAGTTGAACAGGTAGGCAACACACATATTGCTACTACTGTCACCAATAGTTACCTGTTATAATGTTCTTGCATTGACTTGTTGACTTCACTTGTACATGTAACCTGCAGCCATTGCTAGTTTTTGCAAATCAAAAAAAATGTGGCTCTGCTGATCATGTCATACAAGTATGCTTGGATGGATAAGATAAGTTGTTTTTCTAAGACAAATACATGCATCTCAAACATGATTTGGATTTGAACAGATGTTTGCACCCACAGCAGTAATACGATATGAATACTGTATGATATGAGAGTTGATTGTGAAAAGTCTGGCTTCATATTTGCTCAAACATTATGTGAACAAATATTAAACCTGAGCGAAGGGTGATCCTCATAACTCACGACTGAACGTTTCTCTGATGAATCCACCAGCACCAGCTCTGAGTGCCCAGCAGGTGGCGTCACAGCCAAACCAATGCCGCAAATAGAAGCGACAGACTTAATGCATGTATTTTCAAGAGAACTCACCAAGACGAAGCACTTCTTTGTTGATTGAGGAAAACAAACAAGCCTCTCAAATTGATGATTTATTCAACAATCAAAAAACACAAAGTGGATTCAGTTTTTTACTAATTCAACTTGTATAATTTCAATTTCAGACTCTATGCTTTCTATAAAATATCATTGTCACGTGGAGTCCATAATAATTATAAAATAATCTCTTTTCTGTCATTCAGTTGTGTGTGTTTTATGTTTTACTGAGGCAGAATTTTACCCTCCAACACACTGACGCTCCCTAACAGTGCTTAAGTAGGGCAGCCTTGATTAGCTGCTGATCACAGAGGGGAGAATTGTAAATGTTACTATGTAGGTCACAGCATTCACGAGTAACAACACTTTTGGCTTGATGCTGCGTATTTACAAAGCTGGAACTGAATGATGCTACAGTACGTCTGCATCTTTGAAGTTAAATCAAACGGGGGAAAGAAAGCGGAGCATGATATTTTTCTATTCTTTTTTCACCTCCACATACAGACTATTAATTTTGATTGTTTGATTAATTAAATTCCCCTCGGCAAACAGCTCTGCCTTATTCATTATTCATTCCATGATGATTTCAATGTTAATTTGATGAGGTTTTCTTTAATGAATGCGTGGCGTTTAGAGGTAAAACCGTTTTCTGGCTACTGCAGCAGGAAGAGGAGCTTTCAGACAGACGGCAGTGTCCTGTGTGATCCACACATTGTTTGTGAGGTAAAAAGCATTATAAATTAACTTGCTTTTCCCACTTCCAACACGCAGCAACAGTCTCCACATTTCACCAACTGATGAACCACACGTGGATGTGAAGCCATCACATACGGCAGAGCCTAATTGGGAAAGAAAGGCAACAGAAATAAAGATGGCCAACACACTAGCTGGGAGTCTCTCTGTTTTACTCTCTCGATAAATGAGCAGGATAATAATGTGGAGCTGATCTGCTGACAGGCAGGCTGCTCCAGCTGTTCCCATAATTCGACAGGTATTACGCTTTGGCCCTTAGCAGCCTGCCTCAGCAGACTGGCACTTAATTAGGCAAGGATTAAGGCCAAACAGCCTCATTTACGTGAATTGTATCATAAATACAAACTGGCTACCCTTTTTCCTTCTGGGGGCATCAGGGGCAAATTTAAAAAACGCAGAGGTTTGCTGAAAAGAGGATGCTCCGGGCCTTAAATTCCAGATTTCTCAACAATGAGGGCTCTTTCCCCCTGCTGAGGGGTGCTGTTTTTTTGAGCACACGCTTTAACCCCTCGAATCCAGGGAGACAGAGATGAAACAGCCTGATTTACATTTAATTCAGATTATGTAAATATACTGGTTGTGGCCCAAATCAAACATGGGGCACAATGCAAGCTGCCTGCAGCACCCAGCAAAGATGGCCTCTATTGTTATTCAAATGTAGGGGATAAAATATTTCTTTCATACATGGTCCGAGCTTTTAATTGAACTCTTGATGAGATATAATATGTTCTCTCTACAAATACTGATAAGCGTTCATTATTTTCACTTGGCAACCTCCACATACTATCATACTGAGTCTGTTTGCTTTAGCTCTTGATTGGAGGGCGACTGGGCATGGCATCTGGCTCTGCCACCAGGGATGTGCATATATTTGATAGTATTATAGGGGTGTATCAGCTCAGCTATCACACTGCACGTGTGGAGGCAAATCCCCAGTGGGCATGTGCACGTGCATCCAGTGAGCTTGACTCTGCCAATCCCTCCCCTGGGCACTTGCACTCCCTGGTGCGTCTGGAGGCACCAGGACGTCTCCTCCATTAGTCTCTGCTGACATTAGCATGCATGAAGGTCTATTCATGGCAGTAGGCCTGTTACTGTATGTGCAGGTCGTCCTCTATTACTCGGCTCTGTTTCCCGTGTGAGTTTACTTATTTTGTTATCAATGTTTTATGGTGGTCCACTCCACTCTCTATGCTGACATGGACGGATTATGAAACAATGGGCCGCTGGACACAGACATGTAAAAAGCCCCCAAGAAGGAAGACACCCGGACTGAAATAGACAATTGCTCACATTGTTTTGCATGTCTTTGTGGTCTGTCTGTGTCTCTATGTGGTCATTTAGCTTGTTTTTGTGTCTCTTTCAGTTACCTTTTGCAGGTCCCCTAGGCCTGTGCCTATAGTTCTGATCAATAATCCATCCATGTATGCTGATGATACAAGGCTGCATCTTTTGGTAAAACCAGGAACAAGTCTTGTATAGCCTGCATTTACTGTTTGCTGTGGTGGTCAAAGAAGTATTCAGATCCTTTATAGAAGTAAAATACCTGAATACTTATATAAAAGTTGCAATACAACAGTATGGACATACTCCTTTGAGTATAGACATACAACAGAAATATCAGAAAAATGTGCAAAAACTAAAGTAAAACATTCATTTCTCAAACAGAACGGCCTCTTTCAGAGTCTGTTAAGTTGCATTACATGTAAACTACATCTCATCTACAGCAACAGATCATTCAACAAGCAAAGTATTTGCAAAGTAACAGTTGTTTGATAAATGTAGTGGAGTAAAAAGTTTAATATTTCCCTCTGAAATATCATGGAGTAGAAGTATTAAGTAACATAAAATGAAAACAAAGTATAGTACATGAGTACATGTACCTGGACACTTTCCACCACTGATTGTTAGACGTCTCAATAAAGGTCTGCAACATATCCTGTAATTCAAAATGATGCTGGAATAATGAGATTCATTCTCCAATCTCATTGTTTTTGCCTCAGCCACCTTGAGCCTTCTGTATGTTACTCCTGTTTGAGTAACATTTGCTAAAAACTGCAGTGCCCAGCAGTTTTAGAAAATGACTGAACCTTTTTATAGAAATTATACTTTATGTTTGTGACCTGTTTGTGACCATCGCAGCCTTATCTTCTAACTTAAACTATCCACATGTTCTCTGCTCTTCTGTTCTTTTGCTCAGGATGAATCACTGAAGCTGCCGTCTTCTCCGCTGGTATTTCACTTTCTTTGTTCATGACAGTATTTGAGGGCAAAACTGTCTTGATGTTTGTTTCTGTTTCATAATTCATAAACATCGATTCACTGGTGACAGCAGCAGTGGAATTGTCTTCTGATCTCAGCGTGAGGACAATTTATTTTTAAATGATTTCAAAATGTGCTGTCGAGGTGCCTCCGAAGGTGTCTCTTAACTGAAGTGTTGATTGACCTTTTCGCTTCAACATGCTTACACGAGGGAATCTCCTTCACTAACTGCTGATCAGTGCAAAGCCTTATCGATTGTCAGACACTTCAGCGGGGATCTGACAATTGATTTCTTCTAGAGAGCTGTCAACAGGAATTCTTATTAATTACAAGAATTACCATATTTATATGCATTCATTCTAAAGTTTTGACTTAACTATATTATGATCATGATTAAAAATAATTCCTCGCTTCATATTTTGAATGTAAAATGAAGCTGTGCTCTTTCAGATGCCATAAAACACCATCAATATGCTCTTGACATTGACTTGCAGTGTCGGCCAGCATGTCTGTGCCCCTCCCCCCTCCAGTCCCTCCCCTACCGTCGCAACTCCCCCCACCGCTCCCTGACCAGTGTTACTTATTGCTCCTGTATCATTGTGGGCACAGTGGTGTTGATTTATTGGCTCTGCAGCGATCTTGATCCCCCTCATTAGCTCCTTCATTACACCGTCGATCATTTCATGGTGGGCCATATTGTACACTGAGTTTTATTGAGCTGGCTCCGAGCACATTCTTGTGGTCGGTGGTTATTATGATAGTTTGAGCACCAGAGTTTCCTCAGTTTACATGATAGGATATTTTTTTCTGTATGTTGTGAATTCAGATAAATTGCACCAAAACAACTACTTGACTTTAAGTTCATAACACTACTCAACTGTTTACCTCCTGCATAGTGAGACTCACCCTCCACACACTTTGCTTTTGCTGATTCAAGTGCAATAACTGTATTTAATGCTGCTGAAATAGCTATCTGAAGACACAGTTCCATTTCCATTGTTTCCTCACTGTATTTGTCTCAGTGCACTTTATGGTTGCTATTTATGTTTGGTGTATTTTGTATTTAGTCTTTGTGATTAGTTTCTATGCTTCATTTTGTCATAGTTGTTCATAATGATAGTATTTCAGGTTTTTTTAAGTTACTAATCTTTACTGTGCATCTGTTCTTCTGCAACTGTGACGTTTCAATCCCTCTGTCTTTAGTCAATAAAGTTTAAAGAAGAGAATTGAGGTTTTATTTCAATAAAGGTTTTGTTCTTTTGTTAGCTCTACCAACAAGGATGTGTTTACCAAATCCCGCTCAACATTCGTTCAACTAATCGTTTGGACGTCATATGGAGTGGTGGGGGGAGGTTTTAGTTTCTAATTTGATATGGTGAACAAAGTAAGCAGCTTTAAAAACATCTGCAAATAACCCTGAGCCTGCTGCTGCTGCTCTGTTCATTTGTTCATTCATTGTCAAAGCAACGACACACTGTGCAGCAAATTCAAGGTTAAACACAAGATCCCACATTGCTGCCTGGACAAACGGTCTTCCTCTCATGTTTCAATAAAAACACTGATTTATTGCAGATTTAGAGTCAAAGAAATACAGTATGCAAAGTGCCCATTTTCTACCGTCACTCTGAATTATATCAATCAAGACACTCTCTGCTGCTTTATTTCCCACTGAATTGTATTTTATGAAGTTAATAAATCTTTTTCTTTTCATCAATAACCATAATGAGTCAGATGAACGGGCATCTATCTACACACTCTCCCAACTGATGAGCCATTTTTGTCACAACAGCTGTATCTTCCTATTTCGGCAGCACTAACTCAAGCCAGTCACCCTTTAATGGGATTTCCATAAATCTACTAAATGGGTTTAAAAACAGCCTCGCCCTGATGTGGATTTCAAAAAGTCCTTATGTGGACTTTGAAAATATGTTCAAGATGCGCACAATTTGACAGAATTAGTTCTGTCTCGGTGAGCTCCTGCGTGCTCTCACACCCTTTTTCTCCAACAGTTAAGTCAGGGCTGAGCTTGATGAAGTTAATGGGATTACAGAAGAGGCTGCTAACACAGAATTTAACTATCAAATGTTTAAGAGCTAATGAGGGCACTTCTCATCACACATGAAGGGGAGCGGGATTACTGCGGTTTATCAGATGACACCAGGGACTGTGAGGTCACCGCTTTCATTGGCGGCATTAAAGTCTGTCTTATGCTTTTCATGCTCATAAACTGTATTAGTGAGGTGAAACGAGGAGCGTGTCTGCCCGACAGGCCTACAGAGACAACGCAAACTCCTCAGCTCTTCTGTGCCAGCTGTTGACGAAGCTGTGAATCTAAACACTGAGCTGTGAGAGGGACCGTCATGAGTTCAGGTGGCATACGAGGAGCATCCGCTGGTTACATAATCAGTCATGTTTTTTAATGAAACTACACTGTGTCTTTGTGAGAGAGGGTCAGGAGGTCAGAAAATACTGAGAGACAGACTAACACATTGTTGGTGTTGATCTTTTCATGATATTTGTTGAAAAAATTACTTTACTTTTACTTTTAAGAAACTAATTAACCAATTATTATGTACGTTCATTTTAGTACTTGTCATCGCATAAGTCTTTGACACTCATTCACTGTTCCCTTCAATACACACTCAGTAGTTTGTAGTTTATAGTTTGCATCATCACCGCCAGGTGTAGTGCCGAACAACAATCATTTTCACATCTCTAATGTGGGATTGTTGGCGGGAAGTGGTGTACGTATATCCTATTTTTTGTTTGTGTGGGAATCTTGGAAGGCAATATATACTGCATGCATTACACACTCAGAAGTCCAACTCTCAAATAAAACGGCGGAGGGTAAACATGATGATCTATATAGTAAATAGGGACTGATTTCAGACACATCAACATTAAAGGACTTTTGACTTGTCACAATAGGAAGGTGTTACTAATAACATTAACGATGGCTCCATTTTATTTAAGTGCCATTGTGTCAGCATGCATGATGGCAGGGCTCTGAAACTGGTAAACCTGAATGGAATGAAGCCATCAGTGCTATTAATTACACCTGTTGTTTTCCTGCAATGACATGTTGAAAAGTTTGCTTTCACAGGAAAGGTCTGTGGTGATATGAAAAAAACAGGGAACACTATACACTATATTTTTCAATCAAAATATCCATCTTGTAGGGATGTTAGACACGAGGAATATGGAGATTGCCTGTATTGAGCCACTGTCACAATACTGTAATGCTGATTTGAGCAACTGTGTCTACTGTCTCAGCTTTGTTAATTAGATCAGCCAGTATAAAGAGGGAAAAGACCTTGTTATCCACAGACATAAATTAGAGATCATGCATCATTTGCATGTTTACAAATAGCATTTTAAATGCAAATTAACCTTCAGGAAGCCACATTTTATAAATAATAATTGAAAATGTCTTTTTAGATGCTGGCAGTGGCAGAGGCCCAACAGTTGTACATGTTGAAGCCTCAGATGTTCCCAAACCTGTGACACGAATGGGTCCTTTCTTCTAAATGACATCAATCTCTTTAAACCGTAAGAAAGAAATCTCTCATCTAACTCCTTTCAGGAGTGTCAAGTGATTTCGAGGAGTAGGCATACGCCGGTTTCATTCTCAGAAAAATAAACAGCAAAACCAATCAGTTTATTAGATGCAGCATGAGTCATTTTGTTCCTTATTGTTACTCCTTTCACATCTTCCGTTTTCAATCCCGTCTTTCATGTAAAGGTTTAGTGTTGAATTGGATTTTGAAGATTTGATCCAGGGTCCATCTCTGTGGGACATATAGTGTATGTAAAGCACATTCTCGGCACAAAGCCCAAGATTAAAATTTGAAAGCAACAAAGACACAATTACTTTCATGTGGAAAAAAATATTGAATAACAGTTTATTTTCTATAATAAACCCTTTAAGAATCCCCAGATCTGTCGTCTTTTTAGACGATAGTTTTGGGCACTATAATATCTTTCCTTTACACCAGACAGTCGTGGAGATTGCCGCGTTGTGATGATTGTTGCCACTGATTAGCAGACTTGCAGCTGCTTGCTTTCACTCCAGCGAATGAATTAATCAAGACAACAAAGACAAGCTAATCACTGTTTTAACATTCCCCCATTAAATGAAGTGATGGCTAATTACTGTTTGTGCTTTAAGACAGGCGTTCAGGAATCTTTAAATTGCTTTGGAGTCAGATATCATCTCTGATTGATTTCTAAAAGATCTTTTTCTAAGATGCATCTTTTTTCTGTTTATGTGCACAGAGATTCAAAATCCACAGACTTCATTCATCTATGTATGTGATGTGCACATTGATAAAACAAAAGATATACCTGCAGTCTCTCTCTCTTCAGATAAAACGACCCAGTTACTCAGGAACATTTGGGGACATCTACAAATCCATGAATATTTGGCAACCCCATTTGCTGAGGAAAACCATGTGATACAATAGAAAGCTCCAGAAATGTTACTAAATGGACCATGTAGTGAGATGTTTTTGTAAGATACTGTTTACTAGATCAAGATTGAACTTTCAATCTCAACAGGACGTCTCAACAGGAATATAATATACCACCAGAGCTCATTGAGAAAATATGTTTTTTTAAATAATATTGGTTAAATTACCTTTTAAACAATTGTTTAACACTTCTGATAGTGGAGGTTTAACTATTTAGATAATCCAACAGCCAAATTATTACTTTATATTTTTGCTATAGTCAGCTAATCTAACAAATGTTTTTTGACAACAGTGTTATATCATTTATAATCTGTCACATTCCTGTTAGCAGCTGTTCCTGTTATCCCGACACACTCTGGTCCGTCCTTGTGTAAACATGCAGCTCTGGTCCATGTAAGCCATGATGACAGATATTGATCGGTCCAGACATGTGGTGATATTTTCACCCTTTTATTACTTTTATGTGTCCGTGCAAACAAACCTAATGCCTTTCTTTAGTGGGTCAAATCTAAAATTGCAGCTCTCCACTATTCCCTGGTCGGGGAAGCAATAATGGGGAATTAGGGCGACTTTATCCACAATCATTCTATCCGCCTCATAAGCCAGGCCTTGTAAAGACTGCCTGTTCGGTGAACTGTGCATTGTTTACCACAGAGTATGTCCTGAGCAGCACACACAGCAGGAAGATGTTCCAAAGAAAAGGGCAAATGCTGTATCTATATTTTGCATGCATAACAACTGTATTTTTTTCTATGTACTGCATTCCTGTGTTATTCATTTGATCCTTTAAAAATCAATTCAGCTGCTGAGCTGCGATCAGTGTCGGCCCATTCTGTTCATCACGAGGAGAGGCTTGCCTGAACAATCGGAAAGAGGAGGCCCCGATAATCAAAATGAAAAATGGTTTCCACATCACTGCCTCCGAGTCGGCAGCTACCAGGCGAGGATAGCCATTTATATGTCAGCTCACATTATACAAAAGTTTAAAAAGGTGCTTTTATTTGTGGTTTTCTGTACAGTTGTATTCACACACAGAAACATTAGTTATGGCTATGGGACTGCATGTGGGAAGTAGAAGTCATGGCCACAGAAGTGCGCTTGAAGCATAATTAAAGTGTTTTTTTGGAAATGATGTAATGATGGGAGCAGTTTATCCATTCATCCAACTGAAAGAGGTATTGTACAGAGTTTTGATGTTATCTGGACCAATAATCAGGGCTAAACTCTTTTAATAGTAGACATAGACTTTGCTTATTTACATTGAACTTTAACACTGATCATCATGAGATTGAGCGCAAGTAGTTTACTCATCCAATGGTAAATGATCTCTAACTCTCTCAGAGACAGACGTCTGGAGGAAAAATGCTGCCCTCTGCTTCAGACAAAAAGCCAGAGGTGAGTGAGGCAGCGAGTTGTCAATAAGCAAGATTGTCCTTGCTTAACGGCGCAGGATGAGATTACGTAAAAACAAGACAATTTCGCTTTGAAGTGGGGGGGGGGGGGGGCGTTCAACCTTCAACAAAGAGCAACTCTGTTTGAAAATCTTGGCAGATTACATTCATTAGCCCACCGCTTGTGTAATGTCTTATTCTGGATGTTATGTAAAGGGTTTTTGTATGGGCTAAAACCTCCAGACAAAACAATATTTTTACAGTTCAAATGAGTGTTTCTGTTTTTCAGTCTCTGTCTGTCTGACAAATACATTTCTGTCTTTGATATGCTAACAAGCAGGCTGCATGGGGAGAGTATCATCCACAGACACCGGTTTACCAGATGTCCACCATTCGCTCTGTTCTGGGTAATTTTGAATGATTTGATATTCATGGCCTGCTGATTTGAAAACTGCCTCGAGCCAAATGCCTTGGATTGGACACTTGGAAATACATATACATTCATTCCTAACTGCTGGCTTGTTGTTTATGCAACAATCAATGTCAATCATTTTGCCTTTGCCAGCTGCCATGATAACACAACACTGCAGTATGCAAGCTAGTTTGGTACCTCTGTTAACGTTATGGCTTTTTATGAAGGATAATTCCAAGTAATTACAAACTGGGTCTTACTTTCACTGTGTAGCCATTGTTTGTATTGGTTATGAAAACATTGCACTCTCAAAGTTACCTGCTGAGATCTGGGAACAATAGAACAACAACAATATAAAGAAACACGAGTTGTCAGACAATCAGACAACAGTTTAGCCAGATGATCTAAACCACTTTATTTTGAGGTAAAATTAAATGGACCCTTATTGTCAGTAATAATCCTTCATTGCACAGAAAACTAAGCAAACTATGGCAAGTATGGTATGTCAAAGTTTGACAAGGACGGTGGCCTGTAAACTTTGAAGGAGTTAGAAATGAGTTTGGCCTAGTGGTTTACGACCGGGATGTTTGTCTACCTGCTTGTGTTTGTTGCTGCATCAGTTTTAGCGATGTCACCGTCTTCCCAGAACTCAAATACGTTAGCGAGTACAGTGTTATTGATATTACAGATAGAAACAATGGACAAAACTACAAAGATCCAAACATTAATAAACTTTAATTATCTCTGACTTATTCAATGCTGAACTCAAATTGAGGCACAGGACCAATCTGATTTTCTTGGTGTTACAACACAATTACAGCATCCAGTGCATCAACCAACAGTCTCTGTATGTGAAAAGACACATGCTGCTTTGACAGAGATTCGCTATAAAAATCCTTTAATTAAATGATTTTCACAACTTCTACAGGTAGCACTTATTTGAGAGGTGAGAAAACCAGAAACTGACAATCGATAACAAGAATCACACATTCACTTTACAGCTGGTTATTGCGAAGAAAGGTGACTGTTGTGAGCCCCATCTGATGTGTGAACAGAACACAGTGTAGCTGTCTGCATTTCAAGACGGAGTATGAAACTGTTCTGAGTTCAGGAGTAAAGAGTTAATGGTACACTGAAGCTATCACATGTTTTATGATGATGAACATTGGCAAAACATTTTGAACAGTCATTTGTGGGTCCCAGATGACTTCTGCTAACGACTTCTCTGCTGCCACAAACAGATTCAATTTTCTGCTGCAGAGGGAAATGTCTCATCAATTATTGGATGGATTGCCATTTGTACAGACATTCATGTTCCCCTCAGAACAAATATTACATTTGATAATCCCCTGACTTTTATCTGACACCATCATCAGGTCAAAATACTTTGGTTCATGAGCAAACATTTGTATAACTAATGACACCCCATCATCCTCAACTGTGCTTTGTGTTTCCTGCTCTTTAGCAAATGTTAGCATGCTAACACACAAAATGAACCTCTAAATCATCAGCATGTTAGCATCACTATTGTGAGCTTGTTAGCATTTAGCTCTTGTTTAGTCTTGTTACAATGTCCTTATTTAATTTGACAAAAGAAAGAAACTGAAAACAGTCATACATTTGCAGCTCCAACACAACCTGAAACACAAAGCAGTTGGTAATCTCAACCAATTACCTCATTGGCTCATTTAAAACAAATTTCCATTGCTAATCTAATATCATTTTTTGCGATGTATTATCCACTATGGTGAAGCTTGGGAACACTGAGGAGGACAATAGAGGAACACAGATGGTTGTGTATTTAGTCCGATTCAGTCAAAACGATTATTGTATTAAACATACTGAGGACAGAGAAGAATTGAATAAACTGCAGAAGTGGTTTGAGAAGTTTCTGGACACTAAGTCTTCACCATAGACACTCACTGTACCAAATTTTAGCTCCCTTTAGGCAGACAGGGTCATTATTATCCAAAGATTTTGCGGGGGAGTTTGATGAATTTGTATGATGAGAATGGGGAGTTATTTTTACTCCGTCTGTCTTCCTCCGTCCTTAACTTACTCTGTCATTCACTGTGGGGGTGTTTCTAAAACTGTCATTGGCATTTTCATGAGCAGAGCCGAGAATATTTTCAGGGATGATTTGGGCTGCAGGCTGCCTTGCCACAGTTTTAGAGAGCTCTGTGCTGACAGAGTATCGCTCTCACAGCATTATTAAGTCTCATTTTGCTCTCTCAGTGATGAATTGTGTTCTTTTCTCTTGGTGTTATTTACAAATGTGAGATGCATTTTCTTTTAAGGTAAAGCACTTACTTTGTTGCTCAGGATGCAACATGTTTTCAGTGTAGCGTAGTATAAACACACGCTAATCAAATTATTCATACATCAGCACCCTTAAAATATCTATTAACATTGCCTCCTCATGGGACCAGTCAGCTAATTTCAGCTGGTAAGATAACCAGCAGCGTATAAAAGACGTCCACCGGCTCAGAAACATTGTTCTCATGGGAACCCTGCGCTCTAAACAGATGCTGTTCTTCTACAGCAAGTGAAACATAAAAGGACACAATATGGTCAGCACTCCACAGGTTTGTGTCTTCTTCAGCCAGAGCAGTAAGTGAGCAGATTACTGATCAGAAAGTCAAGCCCTGTAGCCACAATGTGACTCTGGGCCACCTGTCCCCAAACACTGAAGCATAAAGCTACAGGAGCAGGACATTTATGGAATTATTTTATGCACCGTAGAAAGCACATAATTGGACTCCCATGCATGCTTTTTTATTCGTTTAAAACAAGCTGGTGAAGGGCCACGTTCTTGTTGTAGAACTAGTAGAAGCAATGGGCAAATGTAAATCATTTTCTTCCATTGTTGCCTATTGATTATACCATGGTCTTAAATGTATTGCACCCTCCACTCCCAGTGTCAGTTATTTCCTCATAATGTCCTAATGATTTCTTGGTAGTTTGTCAGTTGTTACTATAATTGTAGTCAATGATTTCCAGAAGAATTTCTTTGAAAGAATTGCTCCATTTAAACCCAAGTAAATATAGTATAGTATTCATCTTTTATTTATTACTGGAAGCTTAATTCTTCATATATGTTGAAATGATATGCTTGCCTTTTTGGTTACACTGGCTTTGCAATGAATTGGAATTGATTGGGTGTAAATGTATCAGTTGAACACACTGTCTCTGTATAAAACATATAGTGCCAAATGAACATGAATATTTCCAGGAAACAGAATATTTTCTGCGTGGTCTGGTACCTTCTGTGCTCATTTAACCATAATGCAAACAAGCGATATTAAAATACCTTTATTGTAACTAACACGAACAAGGATATAATGTCATGAGCCTGAAATAATACTTACTCTCAGGAATTCTTCACTCATGAGTCCTCTGAATCACATCCCTGCTGCACACCCAGTTGCTTTTAGAAAGTGTAATGGTCCTTTGTGCATCAATGTTTTTTTCTTGATTCCTATGTGATGAGAGCAGAAAGGACCTCTGACCTGGCGCCTGTTATTGATTGTATAAGAGCTGATCGTGAAGCCTCGCTGTCCTTCAGGAAGCTGCAGGGACTTCTAACCTCATTCTCTCCAGGGATGCGGAGGAGTAAGGTACAGTTACATAAGAGTGAAAAAAAATACAAAGCTGCTCTATCCATCCATGATTATGAGACCAGCGTGTCTGGATGATCACACAGGGGACATTTCAAGCATTTATAAAGCATAAGTACCTTCACAGGCTAATTTGCAGATATCTTGATTAATAGTACTGCTCACATTTTATAAGCGTATCATGTTTTCTATCATTTTTTTAACAATATAATAATAATCTGAAAAGTAACTAGTGGCTATAACTGTCTTAATGTCTGACTATAAATGTAAAAAGATTTCCCTCTGAAGCATAGTGAAGTATAGTAGCATAAAATGGCAATACAGTAAAATAAATGTACTTAGTTACATTCCACCACTGGAATTGGGGGGTGGTTAGCTTAGCTTAGCATAAAGACTGGAATGAGGGGAAAACAGCTAGCCTTCTAGCGCCTCTAAAGCTCACTATCTTGTTTGTATAATCTGTACACAAACTGAAATGTGAAAATGACAAAGGTTTTATTATTATTATGCACTGTTTAAAAGAACCAGATACAACATATTAATAACAAAACTTTAGAGGTGATGGAAGGCATATTTTGTAACTCAGGAGAGAGCAAGACTAGCTGTTTCCCCCTGTTTCCAGTCTTTATGCTAAGCTAACGACATCCCAAGTGCCTGAAAACCAAATAAACTGAACCTAAATCTAATGGATAAAGTGCTATATTGTCAATGTCAGTATTTTTAACCCTCACACGACTAACTCTAAAACTCTCTAATCATACAGTCATCTTAAACATGGATTTCTCTCCCACCTCATCCATCCCATATGATGTGAACACACAGACATGAAATTGAGACTCTTGGAAAGAAACTGATTTCCCCAAAATATTGAACTATTCCTTTAAGAATGTATGTGAAAAGTAAAGAGATTTGACATTCTTTTGCTATTCTGTTCAAACACCTAAAGACTGACTAAATATTTCAGGCATTAGCTAAATCATCCTATCCTGTTATCATCACCCTGTTGCCAAAATAGCTGATGCACAATGAGTCATTCATCATGCTCTGAACACAGCTATTCAGACTGTTGTTGGGTGAATCTGCTCTCTGTAGAAACCACACAGAGATAAAGAGCCACTCAAGCCTTTTAATTATTCTTCACAGCCATTTGTCATTCCATATAATACAGTCGTTCTTTATAAAAGTAGGTGATTCCAAAGCAGATGGTTTTGTGGCAACCAAATTGTTTCTCACGACAGGATTAATGGCAGCATTTGTACTTGACTGCCTGTAGCTGTGAGGTTAGTTTTGGTTGTGATACCTCCACTAATTCATATTAAAAGTAAAGTGATACCTGTATTCAACACTATTATCTTCAGGATTACTGTGTTTTTTGAGAGCAGTAGGAGATGAATCTAACTTTATGTATTTATTTCGACCAGTGTTAAAATTCAGCTAAGTGTAAACAGAGAATAAACATTTTAAAGGATTTCTGTTGTGTTGCTCACTGTGACATTTTCAGACTACACTGATACTGTTATCTAACTATAAAGGAAGGAATCTCTGTCTGTCTATATGTATCTATATATGTATGTCTGTCCTTCGATTATCTTGACAACCGCTCATCCAAATGACTCCAGGTGTATTTCTGAGGAACCAAGAACGTTCAGTGTCAAATTTGGTGCATTTTATGTTTACAAATTTTACATTTTGGCCTGTAACTTTTGAACCGTGAGAATTTTGGTCTAAATCAGTTTTTTCACTACTTCTCCTACAAATTTTGAGCCGTTATCACCAAATTTGATACAGAGCATCTTTGGACCAAGCTGGAAAATGTTACTTCTTCTAATTTTTGATATTCCGTACAGTTTTGCTGTAGCTGGCCCTCAAAGTGTGCTCAGACGCTGTGGGCAGGGCTTATATTACAAAAAATGTCATATCTCCTGAATGCTTTGTGCTATTGCTACCACATTTGGTGGACATCTGTAGATATGGTGTTTGAGTGACCATGACAAATGTGGTGCTGTTTCGAAAATAGGTGTCGCTGTAGCGGCATCATTTAACGATAAAGGAAGCTCTGTCTGTCTGTCTGTATGTATGTGTGTCCTTTGCCTATCTTGAGAACCGTTCATCCGATCGACTTCACTCTTGGTGGGTGTACTGCTGAGGACTCAAGGGAGTGCAATGTCGAGTGTGAAGTCGATCGGATGAGCGACTTCATACTGCAAGCGGCCATACTGCGGTTCTTGACAAACACTGCACTTCAAGGCCAAGCAGTCATCCTGCCCCAAACGGGCACTGCACTAGTAATCTAAAATGCATGTATCTATCAGGAGTGGTGAACAAAGATTCCTCTTTTTAAGTGGATTTTTTAGAAGCACACGGGTAGCTCAGATTTAACCATTGCAATATTTTAATTGAGGTTTTTATTTCTCAAGAGTAAAATTACAGACTAGGATAGATCCACCGTTTAAAATGCAGCTGTGACTATAACCCCACACTGTATTGTGCCTGAGCATTGTAAAGAGTGTGTCCTACGTATGTTCTGACCTTGCTGTGTGAACAGCAAACCATGATAGCAGCCTACCATACATCACTGTCAAAGCACAGACTGTTCCAGCCACATCCAGGTAATCTATTTGTCCCGGTAAAATATGGTGTAATTTGTTCCAGGTTTCTTGCAAGCCTAGCAAAAAAAAAGCAACGATTTGAACTGCATCTTATGCATGTGTGGTATTTCCCGGTGGTGGTGGCTGAAAGTATGTAGCCTTTCCATGTCCGTGATTCACAATGTCCTCTTCCCTCCAGGTCCAATAATGAATGATTGTATTATTAATGTGTTCTTACTTCAGGTGTTTGTGCTTCATTTTAAATGGCTAAGTAAAGACACTCCTGTCACAGTGTGAAGACCTAAAATGCACGACAAGATTCAAATTTCTTGTAGTAATTTCACTAGTTTAATGGCATGTAGCTCCACTGAAAGCTTTCAGTGTGCAGGCAACCTAGTTCTGACAGCAGTCCTCTATATTCTTGGACTCCATCATAATGTCCTGGCTCTAACTCACGTCATCATGCTGTAGTTTCCGGTTATATAACATTATGTAACTTCATGATTTGCAGCTTTACGTAAGGATAAAGTTGGTGGATCAGCCGCCTTTTACATTAATTCGAAACCTTTCCCTTTGCATCCCCCAAACTGCATCGCTGTATTTTAGCATTTGCTTTGGCTGTGAATTATGAGTTAGAGATTCGAAAACAGTCTTTTTTTAATCTCAAACCAAGAGTGTTATGTGAGAGACTGTGACTGAAATCATAGCCTTGACCGTTCATAATGGGTCTTTATGTCATGCTGGGTCAGCAGTGCATTACAAGAACATTTCCTTATGTAACAACCTTCCTACCCCACAGAAATGGTCAGCATAGCCTCAACAGCTTAAGGGCTTAAGAGAGAGTGGGTGGGAGGGAGGAAATAAAGTTTAAACAAAAGAATAAGAAAGTTTGAGATTGTGCTGGTTTCTGGGTCAGAGTTAAATGAATTGAATCATTGTTTAAATCTTAAATGTGGCTACATCCAAACATTCAGATACTCTCACATGTTCTAGCTGGACACAGATGGACATCACAGAGATGTGAAAGATACTGTACTGTATACATCCATCCTCAAGAGTCCCATCTCTGGACATGTTTGGGAAACAAGCAAATCAATCAGTGTCAATTAGAGCTGCATTCAAAGCAAAACCACATCCTGGGAGTCAGATACTCGTTCTGCACTTAACAGCAGGCAACGCAATTACCACCATTACGCTGCAAATTCCTCCAAAGTGCTCAGGGTCTGAGAGGATGAACTGGTGCATATAAAAGGCTCTTACTGTCTTTTATCTATACCACTCTCAGGTACCCTCCTGAGCAGAGACTTTTCCCCGAGCATGAGAGAGGAGAGCTGCACGGGAAGCCTTCAACAGCTTTCATGTTGTGATCCGTACCCTGCCAGACACCACAGTTTGGGATGCCATTCTACATAAGTACACCGATCTTCAAAGCCCCCTTTTCTGCTCCCCTCCGCTGTTCATACTCTCATTTTTGATACCTCTCTGCTGAGGAGGGGGCAGCGGGTGCTATAACAGTCCTCATTGATTTCTGAAGCAGCCACTTCCTCTCCAAACGCCCTCTGTAAAAGGTGAGAATGCTGCACTTGAACAGCTGAGTCTGAATTAGACTCTGAGACGTGGGAGCATAATCACATTTGACGTGCAGCGTGAATTACAGAAGACGGTTCGTGGATCATTTCTCCCACATCACTATCACAATGCGATATTTGATACCTCATTTGCATACATGCAACGCTTGCATCAGTGTAAACCTTAAGGAAATGAACATTCAGACAAAGACGGCGAAGAAAGAAAAGCCTCCCAGCTTCCAGATCACATGCCTGCTACTGACATATGTTGTTTAATTCTTTATTGTATATTTTATCATAATGCAAGAGGACTGCTGGGAACTGAATATTGATTTATGATTCTGAAATTATTAGACTGTATATTATTGTATGAAATTTGAAATATATTTCCTGATTCCTTGAGGGCGATGCTGGCATTGTTTACCAAGGCAATTTTATTTCCATGTTTCATAAGCAAAGGCAATTCAATGTGTTTCACATAACGCATAAAAGAAATATGAAAGACAGCATTAAAATATATTAAAAACACAAAAGTATTTTAAAGCAGAACATTGGCATGTGTGTTTAATCTGTTTTTGGTGCATAAATACATTTCAAAGCTGTTTCATCACTGTGGACAGAAACAGAATTATTTTTTCAGGCATTGCTTTATATTTCTGTTTTCTATTAATTCTTAATACATTTATGTTTTGTTTTGTTTTTCTCTTAATTTTTAGTCCAAATGGAAAATGTATTGTATGAAAGTGTGCATTAATATCAATGATGTCGTATTTTGCCTGTGTGCGTGGTGCTTTTGTGTTTTTGCTCTTTGTGGTCCCAGCCACGATCAGTTTCTGTGGCAACATGATTTTTGAAAATAGCTCCTCTCCAACGGCCCACTGCTGTCACAAGTTCTGCAGGCAGCAGCCCACTCTTGATGCATGACTCATTCATTGCTCATTATCATCCCACCCTCATTTCATCCCAGGATCCCCTGCTTGGATATCTGATGGAGACGGTTGTGTGGGGGGCGGGGTAGTGGCTACTATAAAGCTGCCGTATCCGTGCTGTGATTGGCTGGTGGGATCCATTTAATCTGCTGTGACTACTACAGGGCCAGCCCCTGCACTCCTCCCCCTCGCTCTGCCCGCCCTGACAGCATCCTTACACAACAGTGTGCTGTCTCTGTTCCAGGGAGAATATCAGCTCTGCACAGGGAGGAGAGGATTAGCGCCACCACTCAGCTCATCTGCATACACGTTCCCAGAGAACCACATGAGCACCCAGGGCTGCACCTCTTTTGTATAAAACCTGGCACTCCTATCACAGAGGCTCCACTTGATCTACTGTCAGAGCTGTGAGAGGATTTAATAGGGACCACGTTTTTTTCCTCCTTTTGGACTCTTTTAATTGATTTTCAGACTCTTTTTTTATCATTTAAATTTGCAATTTGTTGTCTGTGATGTCTCTATTTAACTGGGACAATGCAAGTAATATCATTTGATATAGACTTGCTCTGAGCATCAAAGAGGTTTCCCTTCATTTTTTGGGACTTTTCCACTGGGCTTGTTCTTTCATCTGGTTTGGGAGACTGCAGCACCAGAATGCCATCTAGAGAGTCCTACGAGCTTCACAAGGAAGAGAAGTCCCTTGTGCAAAAGGCCAAGCGAGAGGCCAATCAGGAGGATATTCTGGCGGCAGCTCTTGGGATGAGGATGGGGCCACAGAAACCTCCAGCCACTTTTTGGCAGCCACTTAAACTATTCGCCTATTCACAGCTCACCTCACTGGTCCGCAGAGCCACACTGAAGGAGAGCGAGCGGACACCCAAATCTGAGAAAGTCCACAACTTCAAGGTGAGACTTTCAACTGAAAGAACTCAGCTGCTGCTTCTCCAAAACATTGCTTTAATTTCATCATGTGTGGCCAGAGGGCTGCTTCTCATGCTTCCCTTGTGGGAGATGGGAGGAGGGGGGGGGAGGCTGCAGAGTGGGAGAGAGGGGATGAAAAACAGAGCTGTTTTGGTCTGTCCAGTGAGCCTTTATCAAAAGAAAATCTGTTGGGTGGTCTGTGGACCGCTGCTGTTAGTTTGAGCACCAGATGGAGAGATTAGGCCGGAGGAGAGGGGTAACAGTGGAGGAGTGTATCCCTGTTTGGCTCAGGTTCGCTCTCCTAGTTTGGCTAGTTCATGGGATGGAGAGCAGCAGGTGAAATATTACCGTCAAGGCTTTCAAACTGCTGATGCTTCCTAATCTCTTTCTGCTGCTTTGTTCTCTTGTATTGCTGAATGCTCAACATTTTAGTTCCTGTGCTAAAAGCTCCCACAACTAAAGAATAATGTATGATAATAAACTAGGAGAATTTTAATGTGTTCATGTACAAAACATACAGTACAACAACATCTGGGTGCTAAAATAAGGCTTTCAATTTCAAAGTTTCCAAATTAAGCAGTTAAACGCCACATTTATGAAGTTTATCTCCTTCTTTCTGGTAAAGCCTGAAACAAAACAAATAACGTTCATGTTTTTTAAATTGTATTAATTATCAAATATGATTAACTGGGGACTGTTGGCGCCGTATACTACTTAAAGCAACATTACAGTTTGACTCTTATTATTTCATACCTCAGCTTCTTAAATGAATTACTCCAAGTAAATACATTCACCTCCTGCATTTAGATGTTTTTCTTGCCTGTGAACAGGCTTGATACACAGATCATATAAGTCTATAACACCACAGATTGATATGATGCATGCTTAATTGTAATCCTAAGATTCTGTAAACATGAAAAGACGCCTAAAGACATGTCAAGATGACATCCCTCCAGGTGATTTGGATAACCATTTATGATGGCTGACTGTCAGAACTTCTTAGGCGACCATCAGTTAATATTTTTAAAACACCTGATCACCTGCACAGTGTTACGCCCACCGGAAACTAGCAATTCTTTACCGAAACGGCTAACCTGCTGTATATGCTACTGACTTAATGCAAGGAAAACAGGGAGAGTTGTGGCTTGCTCCTGCTCCCAGAGGCCTCCCTGATTGGCTGGGCTGTTGTTACCTGGAGGAGGATGGGGGCTCCCTCTCCTACACGAGCAAGGTGGCCTCCTACTGTTTCCATAACAAGTTTCCTTGACAACTTGCACCACCACTCTGGCAAAGTGTCAGATCCTGTTGTGCCATGATGGCAAAGCCTCCCCTGCTCTGAGTCACCGCTGCACCCACCTCAGTGTTGTCAGTTTGAGGTCTGTTTCAACAACAATCCTCCTCCACACACAGATAATCCTCCTCCTCTGCCTCATTTAAGGTGGCAGCACCTACAGGTCTCCTGAAGAAGGGCATGGGGTGTCTATGGAGTACATGGCCTAACTCCCCGCTGCTCTCTCTCGGTCTTGTCATTGCTCTTCATCACTAATGTCTGTCACTGTCCTCCTCTCTGTTGCAGGTCCATACCTTTCGGGGGCCTCACTGGTGTGAACACTGTGCCAGCTTCATGTGGGGACTGATGGCTCAGGGGGTCAAATGTTCAGGTACATCTTGTTCTACATCAACACTTATAGCCTTATATAAACAGCTTTCTCACTTATCATGCTCTCGTTACATTCACGGTGTACAAAGTGAGCATTACTGTATATGGGTTACTTGGTTTTTAGTGCATCTGGAGCTGGAGCTGGATTATTGAGTTTTAATCTAAAATCCCAACAGTAGTTTATGGATTAGGGGTTGTATAATAGAGTGAAATGAGTGTGATGTAATAGATACTTAACACCGTGTTAAAACCTTATTTTTGACCTACTTTTTTTCCTCACTGGGTTTGTGAGGCTAAAACAAGCAGAAGAATGTGTTTCAGCTCTGCCGGTGCTGACAGATTATTCCACAAAATAGCTCTTTATTCCCAGGGCTTGGTTGTCCTTCACATCATGTTGTCATTATTACAATAACAAAGGCTATCTGTGTTTCCACTTCCGTGAGTTCAATGGATAAACATTTTGCTGCATTATGACCTAGTAAACACGCAACAGTAGTGGACAGAAATAGTGTGTTTAAAGCTCAGTTCTTTGTATTTTTCTGAATGCATTTTGTCATTATGTGCTCCACAGTGTGAGCATGTTAAAAGATTCACCTATAATCATTTTTAGTCCTTTATAAATATTCCTTTACTTTGTGTGATAGATGTAACGTACACACATTCGGTGTTATTGTGAGGTAAATGGTTCTGATATATTTTCCCCTTTGCTTGCCACGTACAACATTTCTATTTCACTCCAGCCGTTGTTAGAATTCCTTTCAGATCCCAGAATAGTGCTATAATAGTCTGATGTGTGTCTTTGATGTTTTATTGATGACACAAAGTATGTCACACAAATCTGTGGGAGCTCTGGCGTTAATTATTAATGCCTTGATTTTGAAACAACAATCGAAAGAAAGGCACATATGTTTGGAGCCAATCTTTATAAACTCTTACATCGCCATTCCTTCAGACTCGACCACAGCCACCAGAATCTAGGGCAGCGAAGTCTCACATGATGCTCACATTTGCATACCAAAAAAAAATGTTCTCCCACCCCCTTTTCTTTTTGTATGTGTGAACTGTTTTTGGCTGCATGCCAGGAAGCCAGCCTCTGCTTGTGCTTGTTGTGCCACATTTCCTCATCAGAGTACGCCCCCCAGCCTCATCCCATCATGCCCATGAAGGAAAACAAAGCTGGCATGTCTCTTTAATGAGGAGCAGAGCTCGGAGCGTGGGGAAGGAGCTCTGTTTCCACACACATTAAAATTCAGCGGCTTCAACGAAAGAGCTAGGTCAAGCAGCTCAACCCCTATTTAACTTAAATGGTCGGCAGAAAAACCAAAACACCTAACAAATACGTGTGGTCCTTTTTGTTTTCAGTTCCAGTCAGAAAGGGACCGGTTTCAACTGGTAACTCTGCTGGTAGACGTGGTGATGATGTGCTGATTAGAAATTAGCAACCAGCCACCATTAAACCTCTTCTCAGAGCCCTTTAGCCAAAACTGAGCTGCAGCCTCGCCATAGTAACAGAGACAGAGCTGACGGTGCAGTAAAGGAGTCTCCCCTGTCTCCTGGCGTCCCTCGGGGTCCCTGCCTCACCCTCACCCGCCCCACCTGGGACCCAGGGCTATCAGTGTGCTCATGTGGACCACAGGAGCTCAGCAGACTTGTGTCTGATGACAGGCCCTCCTCTATTATACTGCCTGTCTCATATCCTTAAGAGAATCATCTCTTAAGGTAATTACATTTCTGCATCAATGCATATAAATGCAGGCTGCTTGAATTTCTCCAGGGACCCATATTAATCTAGATATTGTCTGAGGTCCTCCAGAAGCATAGGTTCTTGGCTGTTTTTTTTTTAATTTATAATTAAAAAGTAGCAATTCTTCTGAGGGATCCACATTTTATTTTTTATGTTTTTGGAATCAAAAAGCAAACGACATTTGTCAAAAGAAAACCTCTCAGAACTTGGAGACGGCTCAAAAGATCTAAGAGCTTGAAGAGCTGCCCCATTTTAGTCTGGGAAACTAGGTCTAGTGTAGCCCGCAGCGCCTCAATTGCTGCTTCCACTGCCATTGTGTGCGAGCTTGGATTTGGAAAAGAATAGAGCACGCAGCAGCACTGACTAACCCTCCTCCGGGCCACAGCGTTTTTCAGTGTTCCTCTAATTCCCTCCATGCGTCTCTGTTACAAAGCTGAGCTGCAGTCTCTCTCTCTGCATCTGCTCTCCACGGGCTCCTCTGCTGCCGACAAGGTGAATCCTGCCCTGAAACAGCTGTGCCTCAGGCCCCATGCGCTGTGACTGAAGACAAAACGCAATGAGGGATACTTACACTGACATTGTGACTAATATGCTATTTGAACACCCGGCGAGGGGCATTCTGCGCCTGAAAATATCATACAGGAGAAAAAAATGCATCAAAAACAGAATTTCCCCACATTTAATAATTATCAAATGCATTTTGCCTGTTTTGTTCTGAATTACTAAAATGTTTTCATACAAACTGAAAAAAGATACACACAAGTATTTCATATGTTTAATGTCCTGTCTTGCGGTTTATCATTGATTTATTTGACTGTAATAATTAAATGGCTGTTTAGAGGTGACTTTGGTTCCATCCAGTGCTCAAGGTGACTCCAATGCCATGTGTGGTAGAGAGAGAGAGGAGCTCTCCAGTGGTCTTGTGACATTTAGGGGGCAAATATTGATCATGGGAATTAACACTCCTCTGCAAGCCAAAACACACATGAAACCAGCCAACCAAATCCAAATGAACCTGATGTTGAATGTGAATTTACATAATGGTCCTCAGTTCAGAGATAAAATGACTGAACTACAAGAAATAATTCAGTTGACTGTGTATTCTGGTTGACAAATTTAATAGTGCAAACAAGAACTCTACAGTATACCACCATCCCATTATTATATCCATTTTTAAGCTGCAGATATTCATGAACTAAACCTGCTGTATGTCTCTCTCTCTCTCTCTCTGCAGATTGTGGTTTGAACGTCCACAAACAATGCTCATCTCTGGTACCCAACGACTGCAAGCCAGACCTGAGACACATCCGTAAAGTCTACAGCTGCGACCTCACGACCCTGGTGAAAGCTTACAACACAGCGCGACCCATGGTGGTGGACATGTGCATACGAGAGATCGAGTCAAGAGGTCGGTTTAGGACGTGTGTTTGAGTGTGCGTGTGTGTGTGTGTGTGTGTGTGTGTGTGTGTGTATTTCAAATGTATAGCTCAATAAAAGACTATCTTACCCCAAGATCTAAATGCAGTTTAGTTTAAATACTAATTGAATTATTTCAGCCATAACAGCTATAATACTACTCTGATTTGCTGACAATAATTGGCTGAGTGGAGGATTTAGGAAGAATTATGGAAGCAAAGAACAGCCGGAATAATTAAAAGCTTATAAGCAACCGAATACCTAACTGTACCAGGGATTTAAAGTCTCTCTTCTAAACTTAAATTTCTGATAAGTAAGAGCTCTGATCCACTCTACTCAGGCACGAGTGATTATCCATAGTAGTCTGAATGTTCAAGTTTCAATTTTTTTTTCCAATTTGAGAAATTAGATTTTTTTTTACCTGATTTAAATTTGAATCTGAGCAGTATTTGATATTGGACACTTAAATCTGTGAAGCCTAAAAAACATAATGATTAATATCAAGATAGATAGTCCATTTCCTATAAGATTCAACTTTTAACGCCTTTCTTTGCTTCCATAAATACATTTAAATATTCTAGGACAATGTCCTCTCAGGTCCAAATTAAATCACTTTAAATGTAATTATTTGAACAAAATGCATTTTTAACATTCTTAGCTGATATTATGCAGAATAATATTTTAGGTCTTTACAAACTACCCTTTTAAAATGCCATTTGAAATTAAGTTTATGGATCCTGTTTACTGTATTCATGATGCTTGTTAATTACAGTTTTTCTCAATTTTTCCAGTAAGCGATCTACAATATGTACTACTTAGTTTGAGGTGTTAAAGTCTGATTACTGACTGAGTTCATGTTTTTTGGAGGCGGGATAATGACTGAGAGGAGTGATGAGTGTGCTGGTAATTGTAAATGTGTAATTAGGAATACATTACTCTGTTTCCTGCTGCCTTATTTGATTGCATTTCACTTAAATCATTCAGTTATGTAGGTAACTGATTGCTTCCTCATTGTCTGCCCTCTAATATATGTCTGTGGCTAAGTTTGATTTATGTCTTTATTATTTTGCCCAGTGATGCAGAAAGCTATTCTGCATCTGCCCATGTTGTTCCATTGTGTGACATTGTGGACGTTTTATCCTTAATTCCTTATGCATATTTAAGAGTGTTTAATGGTATTTCCTAAATTACCCAATGCGACATATGCAGGTGAATTTTTCTACATTACTCATGACAGCCCTGACGACATCTGAAAGGTTATTTATTTCATGTTTCCTCAAGGACTCAAGTCTGAAGGCCTCTACAGAATATCTGGATTCAGCGATTCAGTGGAAGAAGTCAAGATGGCGTTTGACAAAGGTGTGTGTGCGTTTGGTTCTGCAACTGTTTTATAGATTTCTGTCAGCTCACAACCTGACGATTGACATTGCGTGCTTTACATATGACATGGAGAACATTTCAGATTAATGAGAAAGTGACACATTTGTGAGGGATTACTGTCCTTCTGGGAGTGCAGATCCTATCCTGACATGTCCCTCTCACGCAGGGCTTCACTGTGTGGACAGAAGGGGGGGGGGGGGGGGGGGGGGTCTCATGGGATACAAACCATGGATGTACTCTCACTGCCTTAAACATAGCTGTTAAAAAACTCTTCTGCTGTGTTGGGATTCAGTAGTAGACTTAGTGAGAATGAGCCTGTCTTGGCCCGGTGCAGTGTGAATTTTAACTGTAAGAAAAACCCTGCAGCAGTGGGCTAAACTCTTAGCCAGATCCGCATGTGGGAGATCATCCATGACAGAGTGTCATTCCAGCTCACAGCACTGTGATGTTCAGTCTGCCAGCACAAGTAGGCCATGGCCTCTCTGGAAAGCATGCATAACTGAAGGAAAGTCAGAATGAAACAGGCCAGGCGGATGATAGCAGCTACTTTGCAAAATACAGAGCGAGAGAAGATTTTTGTCTTTCCACCCACAGTAACACAATCTCTTTATTCCCCAGTTCACACGGTGGTGTGAAAGTGCTGGTGTCAGCCATTTTTACAGTGTGAAAAAGTCTCCCTTTCTTCTTCTTGTCTCCCATATTATTCCATCGCACATCCTCACAGATGGTGAGAAGACAGACATCTCAGGGAATGCCTATGAAGACATCAATATCATCACGGGTGCACTGAAACTGTACCTGCGGGATTTGCCTGTTCCCGTCATCTCATACGATGCTTACCCGAGGTTCATCGAGGCTGCAAGTAAGTTACAACTACACACATTTGTCAGAAACGCACCTGTTTTAAGTGTGTCACATTGTGCTGCAGTTAAGGATGGCAAACATCCACTATTATGCTTTATGTCCTTTGGTTCATGTGGAAAATGCTTCACTGGGTACACATGACAGATGCCAGCTGTAGTACATTGGCCTAAAGAGGATGGACAAAATGACAGAAACACCTGTATGTGATGTAATCCAATTCAAAAACCAACAAATACCAATGATTTCTGGCTGCTGCCAGCGCAGTCACGGACCTGTGTTATTTGAAATTAAAAAAACTGATTTTATGGTTTTTATTGAGAAAAAGGAAAACATCCCTTGGTAATTTTGCTCAGTTACAGATGAAACAGAAATGTGAAGATGCAGCCGTACACAGCTGACTTCTCAGAATCAGCCAATGACTTTAAAAACTCTGCCCCTAATTTGCAAAACACAACCATACAGTCAAGAACACATTCATAGTGTTCAGTGGCATTAGCCATCTCAAGCAGCCTCAGACTTCCTCTCAGAGACTAATGGCTTTTATTACCCCACAGGAAATAACTACATTGACTCTTGCTTGTGCCCTCTGAGGTCAGAGAGTGTTTTTCTGGCCACTCTAACAGCTCACTCCTTTCTATTTCTGCTCAGAGCTCACAGACCCAGAGAAGAAGCTGGAAGCTTTCCGCGAGGCTTTGGCTCTGCTGCCGCCATCGCATGGTGAAACTCTGAAGTACCTCATGGCGCACTTAAAAAGGTGAGCGGTCCAGTCGAACTCTGCAAGAGAGCTAAGGGGCTGTGGGGAGATTATTAGGAGGGAGGGGTTTCAGAAGACAGGAAGCATTGTTTATGTTTTCTTTTTGCTGAAGGGAGAGTAGTCCAAATGTTTCTGCATCTTAACAGACAGCAGGAGATCAGAAAAATAAAATGGGTCAAAAAAATGTAAATGCATCATATAAATTGACTTGTTTAAAATGAAAGAATTGCTGGAATATTCAGTGAACAGGGCACATCACTTTTTTTATGTTTGCCATCATTTTGACAATTGCTAATTCTACTTCTATTGTGTGATTTGGTGGTTGATGTGAAAATCAGTTGACGTCATTTAAATTGAATCTCAAATTCCTTAAGTTATTGATGGCTAATCTGTACCAGTCAATAATGTTGCATTACTTTGAGATATTGTCGGGAGGGTGTTTTTCTCTTATTCAAAGGGAAGGTCCAAAAAAAATATTAGTAACACTGAGCAGGGCCTTGCTTTTTTTAAAAACTGAAACGTAAAGTTACAGTCCCTAAAACTCTGTTTATGTCCACAATCAGTCTATGTTTCTAACCTTCATACATATTTGCAGGGTGACACAGAATGAGAAATTCAACCTGATGAACGCAGAGAACCTCGCCATCATTTTCGGACCCACCCTCATGCGGGCACCAAACCTGGACGCCATAACAGCACTCAATGACATCCGCTACCAGAGACAGGTGGTGGAGGTGCTCATTAAAAATGAAGATGTGCTCTTCTAAACACGGATCAGGACTTTTATAGAACAGCTGTCTAATCATTATTTTGTGTAAAGACTTGAATGACTGTTTGTATTACATTGATTGATACATTTTTTTTAAAATGCCCTGCGTATGGACTAGTGCTGACCTAACATCTGTCCTCCCCTGTTTTGGGTGTGGACGATGAACTTTACTCCATGTCTCCCCATTTTTGTCGGGGGATTTTCAGAAGCTGACAGACCAGCATGCATGGTGCGAGGTCTTTGTTGCTTTGTAGTCGTAACCCAGCATGTGTTAGGATCGTGTAGCGCTGTGATTTTGCTTTTGTCTGTTCTGTGATAGTTATAGTCCACATTCCCAGCTGCCTGCTGCGCAGTTTTTTTCTGTGAAACATTGTATAGCTGGACATGAAAATAAGCTACTGATGTTTCTGGGGTAATTTTTATGATGCTGTATTTTTTTATCTCCTCCTCTGCTGTTTTTATGTAACCTGAAGTAGTTGAATGAGCCTTTCCTGTTAATGTGTACACACTGGTGCATTTGCCTGACCTAACATTTCTATTGTGTTATAAACAGCATTATTTGTCAATTTAATTTTTTACTGTACTGTTTTTGTACACAACTTGTGCATGATCACTTTAATTTATTAAACCTTACTCTGACAAATTAAGAGCTTAATGAGTCATGTATATATATATATATATATATATATATATATATATATATTATATATATATAACTATTTTTATGGCCATTACATTGCTATCTGGACGAACAAAACAATGAGCTGAAAGACGTTAAAAAATCAATGTAGAGCTGATAGGAGCTGCAGCGTAGGGTGATAATTCTCTGTGAGTTCATCACTATGAGCAAACCCTTCACATTTCATATGGTCATTTAATCCGTTGTTGATTATAGCAGCTTTAATTTAGCTCTTGAGTGCCAAAGCTTTGTGCAGCAAATGTTTCATAATGGTAAACAACATTCATATACACATAGGCTCTTCCCAGAGTTGGTAATGTCTGAAATGAAGCAGATATAATGCTGCCTCTGAAATCACATGTGAACCTCCTTCAGACTGAATCCTGCCACCTCCCCAATGTCTATTTTATTTTTCTTTGCCCTAAAGAATAAGGCCGGCAATATTCTCTATTCTTCGTCAACAAATCACATGAAGTGACAGAAACCAACAATTAATTTATCTCACTCATAAATATTGACTGTGTAGCCAAAGCTAAAGTTAATTACTCTGTGCCAACCATCTCCATTGTTGTCCAAAAACTATTAAAACACCTTAAAGCACTTGGTGACATGTTCCATCATTACCATGAATGTGGACAATGAAGTTTATTTTGGGTCAGTCCCACATACACCGTCCTGCTGCCTTGAATACTCACTAGAGCACCAAATGTGTATTAATCCACCGCTGAATATACTCCCTAACAACTGCACCATTTATTCCAATATTTGTCATGTTTGCTACAAACTACAATACCCAGCTGTTCTGAGAAATGACTCTGCCTCTTTAAAAAATAAAAATACATATTTGTGACCCATTTGTAAAGATTTCTGTCTTCAGTAGCAACTAATGGGCTGAGTACCATAGACAGGAAATTATTAAGACAGAAAATGGCACTGTTAGTTTTGGTCTTTTCATGGGATTTGTTCGCAATAAGACAAAATATACAATAACTGCATCTGTATACTTGAAATTATGAAAACATTAAACATTTAATGCTGCATTAAAAATTGGACATGAACAACATATTTGTATGTTGCTGCAAGGTGACCCTGGCAGATAGGACTGATAGTCCTCCATTCTGCATATTCAAATTGACAGGACGTGCCTAAAAGCCACACGTCACGTGACTTTACAGAAAACCCTCCAACAACACATCAGTCACACTGATTCACTGTGAGATTAAAACCAAACACAGAATACCTAAGGCAACACCACTCTTGCACTTGGGAGACTGTTAATTACTGGATATATGTGCAAACAATGTCACATTAAATTTATGCATTTTAGGTTTAATTACCCACAGGTTATGTCTTTCCAAGCGATTCCTAAGAAGCAGCCATGCACAGCCATTGGCGGCTTATTACATGATCCCTGTTTCACACTATTAAGATTCAGGGAACCAATAGGAATTATTTGGATGGTGTCTTTATTCCACATTTAGTGTTTAGCTTTTCGGTGGGATTATCATTGACAGACATAACATTTGATGTAACCACGGTGTTTGGCACCCCGTGTTGTCTACAGCTTCACGTTCAGCCATTCCCTTTTGTGCTTTAAATTTTGCCACAAAGCATCTGAGAAGCAATCACTGCTTGACATTTAATCACTTGGGTTTTGTGACCGCATCACATTGAGTTAATGTAAGCCGAATTCAGGCTTGTCTCTGGTGATTGTGTGGCAAAATTGGATTTTCATCCAACCGTTTAGCCTCCCCCGCCATTATCAGCCATTTTAGATATATCATACCTTCATCTAAATTAGGCATTGACTGTGAAAGGAGGTAAACCACACCAATAAAGCTATCAAGCTTTCTCTCAGTCAGATGCTGCGATAACACCGTGCTGGAGTAATGTCTGCAAATGTATTGTGCGGTGCATGTGCCCCATTCACAGTAATGAGACTAAATTTGAAAGTCTGTGATCCATGAGATAACTGACCTCTCTCTGTTGACTGGATGGTAATGCTTTCCTCTGTGCAAACGGTTGACCTGAATACATTTTAGAACGTTAAAATATAGACTCAGTTTGCCCAGTATGTGAATCGGTAATGTTTCATTCTGTTTAATTGCCAACCATGTTTTGATATAATTACTGATATTTCATATTTCACAGAGAGGATGCTTTAGAAAACCATATTGAAGGGTGAATTGTACATTTTGTCATAAATACTGCTTGAAGATTTCAAGGATTATTACAGTTCTTGTTTTCATGTCTCTCCCCTTTTATTTACTGGGTAATTTACCATACTTACCTGTGATTTTGTCGATTTTTTGTCTATTCTGTACTTAAACTTACGTACTTAAATAAACTTAATAAACCAGCAGAAAAACTTACAACATATTTAAAACAGAATTACCTGCAGCAAAGCTTCCACATTGAAGGTGTGAAATAATGAAAACGTAGAGTTTTCTCTTCCAAAGAATATTACTAATGCAGTCCAGTGTTAGATGTTTCTATATTTATGTTGGAACATCATGTAAAATATATCACTCAATGCACATCATAATCTCTTCTATGAAAACTCTAATCCTCTTAATCTCCATTGAGGCATAAACATCCAGTATGTTGTCCAGTTTTCATCTGCCCCCTGTAGATATTACACGGACGCTTTCATTCAGATTCAATGAACATCTAATCACTTACAGAGCAGAGATAAACACACACAGCTCAAAGTCCTCTGGAGACTGTGAATTGCAGCGTGAGCCTTCAAAGTGTTGTAATTAACACTTATGGGACTGCAGGCCGACTGAGCAGATACAAGGCTGGCTTGTCCTGTGTTACATGACAGACATGGAGAAAGGCAAAGCGGTGCTTACATGGTGTAAGTTCAGGTGGCCTGAGTGATTGGAGAGAAAGGGGGGGGGGGGGGGGGGGGTTGAGACAAATCTCTCTTAATTCAGACATTGCCAAAATGGTCATTTGTCCCTAAGTGAGATGAATGAGGCGGGTGGTTGAGTGACTGGCTGATTGAACGGATTGGGGATGTGAGGAAATTGAGTTGCCTGACCCATCACGGGCAGGACAGGCGGGGGGGTAAAGCAGAGCAAAAGAGGGAGACATGGGTGTAACACCTGGCCTCTGCGAAACACAAGGCTGTTTGAACATCTGAATTACGTAAAATTTTAATATTATTTATTTCTAGGTGGGCAACAGGACATGAGAGGCACTGTGAGAATACTTTCAAAATAAATCAACTAAAACTTCAGTGAACAGCTACTAACTACATCACTTAACAGTTAAGATTTTCCGATAAGCAGATAAAAGTATTTAATTGTGTGTATTTGTCAACAATACAACAATATAGTAAGTTGTAATAATATAAAAGATGTCTTCATAGGAGAAGTTATCATTTTTGACAAGTACTGTACATTAATAAACACTTATAGCTGTGTACAACTATATTGTGTGTGTTATAAAACATTTATCAAATGTCTGTATACTGCTATGAATAAGGGGACTTAAAGTAATGCGTCAACATTTTTCATTTCCTTATTAAATAAATTCTTAAGCGCTGTAGACAATTCCCATCTTTTTTTCAATCAATTATTTATTGTATATTTAAACAAACACACAGAACAAAGAGAAAGCAACAACAACAAATAAACAAAAATATGACAGATTCAGACTTACCATATATTACATGGCACTGTGTCAAAAAACAAAACAAAAGCACACTTTCCCGCTACGCTATCTTTCTCTATCTTAGCCCATATCCATCCAGCGACCCATTCATCTTTACAGAAACCCGTATTAAGATTATTAATAGTGTAATTTCAGGGTTTAGGGATTAATGTTCCACGTCAACTTTTATAAACATACAGAAATACATCACAGATATCCATATACATGTATTCATATGCATACATATATCTCATATACTGTATATTTTCAGAAAATTCATAATGTATTCAATAATGTTCTGAGGTTTTGTTGCTTTTCATTTTTCACAGGAGTTATATAGTTGGGCAATATGTCAATATGTCCTTATAAAATTAGTTATCATGACCTCATTTAAATGTTGCCTGACCATGCATTGCTCTAACTGACTGAGCTTTTGACAAAACAACAACAACAACAAAACAACAAAAAGGTAAATTCAAAAGCTGTTGTGGAGCTTTTGGCAATTGTTTACAATTAACTTTCCTTTTTTTCCATTTTATGAGCACACATTGAGAAGTCCTGAAAGTGTTCAGAATAATTGAGATAATTGAGACTTTATTTTTATTAATTCAAAGTGCTTCACTGATGACTGCCAAGCTGTTAATAAGACAGCATATGTAAACAGTAGAAAGGAAAATTATAAAAATGTAATAATAAAACAACATGACAATGTTAGAATTTAAAGCTCCAGAACAGCTACTAAATGGACCTTATGGTTGGATAATTTTGTTCCCAAGGTCAGACATGAACTTGATAATGTTTTATTTTTGAGTTCTAGTTAAGATCCAAAGCTTTAAAATGATTTAATATATGTCATATGTTGCCCAAACTAAAATGTTCCACCACACATGTAGATGTTACCATGGAAGAAACAGATACAGACATGCAACACTAATAGTTAATCACTGGTACTAGAAGAACTGAGATCAGCGAGCAGTGTCTTTGCACCCCGAGGTTGTGTGTGGCCAAGTTCAGGATGGGATATTTCAGTGGTGGATTACTCTGGCATGTTGATCTTATAACAGATGACAAAGAATGTGGCCCTCTCAAATGACAAGCATTGGCAGCCAGTCACTCACATCCGCTGTCAGACAATAACAACAAGGCTGCCAGTGGAGAACCTGGAGGTTATACAGTGAGCCATTTGCCAGTGCTGAAGGAATGTTTTAGGTGGGTCAAACCTTTTTAATTCTCAAGTGGTCAACGGGCAACGTGTTGAAGTTGGATCTTGGTTTTGGATGCCTGGGTTTATTGGCAAGAATGAATACTCTGTTTTTCATTTTTCATCTCGTCATTCTGGCAGGTAAGAACTTATTTAAACTTATTTATGAGTGTTGGTTATCTGTGGAAATAAGTGCCTCTATCACTTTACTTGAATTACTTTTGGTACTTAAAGCATAATGAAAAAGTCAAAAAAAACAAAATTAAAAAAAAACACTAAACCCTCTTTTCTTTTATTATGTTTTATGAAACTGCTCTCAAGTCAAAGCAAGCTGAACCAATTCAAAACTAATGAGCAAGTTTGAATTTTGTGCAAACCGGCTCTTTGATTGACAAGGGCATGTGCGCTGTTTTCATTTTGCTTTGCAACCTTTTGTCTGTCTCTCACCACACAAAGTCAACCTGCATAATTATGTTCAGGGGAGTCTTTAGTTTACTGAGTTGAACGTCTTGAGAATTGTTCAACCATTCAAACATGTTGCTGCAAAAACAACCTTCGTTTCAAGGTCAGCTGAAAAATGAAAGGGGATCCCGCTCTGGCATGTGACGGATATGTAGCGGAAAGAGGATAAGAACATCTCTAATAACAACCTCACAGGAGTGCCATCACATGTTTGAATTCAGTGTTCAGTATGTTGAATGAATCCAACACAGTGAGAACACGCAAATACATATATACATCACATTTACACTGCAGGCTTACAGGTTTGAGAACATGTGCTTGAATGCAGTGTCTTCATGAGTATCTCTGTTATACTTCAAACGTATATTTATATATTTAAAGCACTGAAAATAAATAAATAATAATTATAAATAAATGAAAACTCACTCTGCACACCCAAGTGGGTCAGTCTCTGTCTACTTAATTAGTGAGTCTACATCTTATGCCTACACTATGTCACATCTATTTTCAACTTAAATTAAATGAACTCACCAGTATCAGATGTTCTTAAAGCCATATTCTACTTTGGCACAACATAATCATTTTCCAGCACGCTCAAGAGGAGTAAATAAAGACATATGTCACTGTCTAAATGCCTTCAATGTAAGTACCATTGGTAAACAACTGAGCTTTTTTATTTTAGGTGCTGCCTGGGCCTCCACCGATGAAACGCGCCTGGTCAAAACCCTCTTCACTGGCTACAATAAGGTTGTCCGTCCTGTGAATCACTTCAAGGACCCGGTGGTTGTTACTGTAGGCCTTCAGCTCATCCAGCTCATCAGTGTGGTGAGGTCTCATGTCACACATGACATCACCCCATCTGTATTAAGATTCACTGTCATCAACTGTCCAAACACATTTATCTGGATTCACAGGACGAGGTCAACCAGATCGTCAGCAGCAATGTGCGCCTGAAACAGGTTTGACACATACATGCGTTCATTTCTATTGTTGTGATTTCATAAAAGAAAGACTTTGGACACACCATCATATTGCAGAGAGTCTCAATAATGTACTAATTCAAATAAAGGAATGGCCAAAAATACATCATCATGCTTCCAGCTACAAACTATAATTGCCCAAAATGTGAAAAAATAAATCCTGATGGCAAGAAATTCAATCAAAATATACAAATATTTGACTACTCTATTAACATTTGAAGAGTTATAAACAAATACTGTTTTGTCTCAACAAGTAAAACATAAAGACAAACCTTGGGATTGACCACAATACCGGGCAAGCTTTCACAATAAGTGTACTGCAAAAATACAGTTAGTTTCTTGTACCACCAGATCCTGGTCTTGTACAGCACAAATTATGTTGTAATTTTTCTGTAGTACCATGGAACCCATATGTGTTGCTCTTTACAAGAGGAGTTTTGTTCCAAAGAGACATATTTGGACGCCCTAACACCTCTTAAATGTATCACCACTTCACAGTCACAGTCTGCATGATGTTTTCTGCTCATGTATTGATTTTTCTTCACAAAATAAATCATCAATAACGGCCGTCATTGTTGAAGTCCATTCTTCTGGGTGTTCTTGTCTGTTTTTTCAGCAATGGAAAGATGTGAACTTGCAGTGGAACCCGGAGGATTACGGTGGCATCAAAAAGATCAGAGTTCCCTCCACTGACATTTGGCGGCCTGATCTGGTTCTCTACAACAAGTATGTTATCAGGCTATATTTGATCCACGTCATGTCCCTCTTTTTTTTCTAAAACCTTTTTTTTTATTACAGCTTTACGTGGCCTAAAGCATCCAGACCTCTAGAAACAATCAGCACACCTGTCAGTGTTTTGAATCACACATTCCTATACTCCAGTACACAGCGTGTGAAAGCTCAGATTTCATCAGGCTAAATCTGGACTCTGTATGGCAGCCCCCCCCCCCTCCTCCCACCATATGCTGCATCTGACACGCTGCTGTTTTCCCCTGACAACCAGCTCCACTGCTGCAACAACTTGTGCCAAGCTGAGCGCTGGTTGGCTGGGTTGTGCAGCAGCGGCAGCACTAACCCATCCTCAGGCTCTGGTGTCCCCCTGCGTTAACATTTAACTTATTATCTCCCATGTTGATGCTTCCTGTGTTTGTCTGTGCCCCGCAGTGCTGACGGAGACTTTGCCATCGTTCATGAGACCAAAGTGCTGCTGGAACACACAGGAATGATCACATGGAACCCACCTGCCATCTTCAAGAGCTACTGTGAAATTATTGTGCTGCATTTCCCCTTTGACCTCCAGAACTGCAGTATGAAGCTGGGTACCTGGACCTACGATGGAAACTTGGTCGTCGTCAATCCCGTAATTCCATTCAGACCATTTCTTTTAAGGAATAGTTCTACATTTTGGGAAATGCACTTATTTGCCAAGAGTTAGATGAGAATATCGATACCACTCTCATGTCTGTCGGTTAAATACGAAGCTAAAGCTAGCAGCTGGTTTGCTTAGCTTAGCATAAAACCTGTAAACAGGTGGAAACAGCTAGCCTGGCTCTGTAAATATCAGCCTACCAGCACCTCTAAAACTCACTAATTAGCATGTTGTATCTTGTTTGTTTGTGGTAGACTATTTGTTATCCCCCCCAAAAAAACACAATGTTTTTTGTACAGATTAAACAAAAGTGATATAACGTGTTAAGTAGTGAGCTTGTATAGTAACCTTTGGACCGAGCCAGGCTAACCATCCCCCCTGCTTTCAGACTTCATGCTAAGCTATGCTAACTGTCTTGGCTGTAGTTTCTGGTTTACCATACAGACATGAGAGTGGTATTGATCTTCTCGCCCAACTCTCTGCAAGAGAGGGAATAAATGTATTTCCAAAAAACGGCAAACTGTTTCTTTAACCATACAGAGGAAATCCCCACTTCTGAGAAACGGCTCAAAATGGCTTTACATACAATTTCAGTCCTTTTGAACAACGTCTCTAACATCTCTAACACTTCTATATAATACTATGGCTTCAGTTTACCACTTTATTTCTTATGCTGATGTGTCTTGGTAAATAAGCCTTCATCAGGGCACCATTGGACTGGCATCCTGCTCCTTATAGAGAATAAGCAGTCTTCCTCACATCTATAGGGGAGGTAAATTCTGTCACCACAATAATATATAACTGGATACTAACATACATTGCATCATAACATCACGACCCTCTCTGACACCACTAAATCTTAAACAACAGATTCTGTGTACAGAGTTCAAATGTAGGCATACAACCTAAACACAGTTTAACGCCACATTTAACAATCACTTTTGAACTCAAACATAAGTCTGAGCACAAGATAAGCTTGAGGGAGCTTATATAATAAGTTACCATGCTTCAATCAAACAAACTTAATTTGTTTAGCACTTTTCAAACAGGTTAGTACAATTCAAAATGCTTTCCAGGTGATTGACAGGCTAACGATAAAATGTAAACAGTAAAACAATTGGATCCAATGCACATGAAAACTAGAAATGGTAAAAGTGAATTAATAATAATATATAAAGAAATCATCTTTAATCACCGTGTTTGTTGCTTCTCCTCACCAGGACAGTGACCGCCCTGATCTGAGTAACTTTATGGAAAGTGGTGAGTGGGTGATGAAGGATTTTCGCGGCTGGAAACACTGGGTGTATTACGCCTGCTGTCCGGACACCCCTTACCTGGACATCACCTACCACTTCCTCATGCTGCGGCTCCCACTGTACTTCATCGTCAACGTCATCATCCCCTGCATGCTCTTCTCCTTCCTGACTGGCCTCGTCTTCTATCTTCCTACAGATTCTGGTATGTTGACACTGGTTCCACGTTGTTTCTTTTCACTGGGGTATAACTCTAAGAGTCGATAGTCAATAGCATATTGACATAAATGATGACATAAAACAAACATCAATGCACAGTTCAGAGTCGCTGCTTTTTTCTGGTTTTCACAGACAAATAGCAATAGAACCTGACCAGAGAACATCATTTATAGACATATTTAAACATTCATCACACACACACACAAAATATATAAAGTAACTTTCATAATAAATCCTATATTCTATATGCTAATTGCCATAGCTTATTGTTGATTATACATAGAATGTTTTTATATGTTCATTTTGACCATTATAATTTGTTCGAGGGCATAAGCTGCGTGCTACATTGTTATTAAGTTCATATACAGTACTCTACAAGCCAGTTAACCATACTATAACAGTCCTTTTTCTGTATTTTCCAGTTCATTAAGATCTCTTTTATTTAAACGCTTATTCGTTTTCTTTCTGAGAGTTAGATGAGAAGATTGAGACCACTCTCATATCTGTCTGTTAAATATAAAGCTACAGCCAGCAGCTGGTTAGCTTAGCTTAGCACAAAGACTGTAAACAGGGGGAAATAGCTGGCCTGGCTCTGTCTTAAGGTAACAAAATCTGCCTACCACCACCTTTAGAGCTCACTAATATGGATAAAAAATATTGTCAGAAAGAGATCATATCAACTGTATACTTGCTATATTTTCCTTATGATCTGTGTTTTCGTGATCTGATATGAAAAGAGATGATAACTGCCATCATGCTGTCCCTAATTCTGCCTGTCAGTCTGAGGTGTCCTTACATTGGCTGCTACAGGAACTGCACCGCTTGTGTGCACATCTGGCCGTGTTCCCAGTGTGTAGGTCTGCCTCATTACCCAGGGTCCCTCTGTGCTGTCATGTCTGAAAGCAGGCCTTTGCTTTAATGTATAATACATCACTTGATCCCTGTTTCTGATGTGGCTGCTGACAGGATAGTGCAGAGGAGAAGTCGGTGCCAAAAGACGCTCTCTCTGGGATAACTGCTCTTACAGAGCAACAAAAACAACATGTCTTGCATTTTACTTGTGAAATGGTGTCAGAATCTGTTTACTTGTGCTATCGTTGCTGTCAGAAACAACGAGAAAATGTCTCTCACTCTTCAAATGTGATTTTCTTGTATGGGTGAACAGTGCAGTTATTGTGTTATTGTGTAAATAGAAGAGGTGGACTCCTGATTGGATGGCCAAGAAGTATTGGACTCATAGAAACAGCTCTCCCTTGTGGCAATGTAATAAGATTACATATCATAGGTATCATGAGCCAACACTGTTTATTGTGGCAGATTTTCCACTCTGGTTTCTGGGTTATTTTTGTCGTGGGAATTTCAGGAAAAACAGAAGACTGGCAACAAGGGAGTAGTTCTTGTGGTTTTATTCACGTCTGCAGACGGACGGTTCCGACAGAAACTCAATTGTCCCTGCCCGGCTGACCATACTGCATCTCAGAGTGGTCTGCTTTTATACAGCATGTACAGCGAAGAATGTCAACACTTGTAAGACATACGTCACTCTCTTTGACAGTCATCACCTTGTAAGGATCAAGTCCCCAATCAATGATAATTATAGACAGCTGAAAATGCACCACTGAGAACACGTAGAGAAGTCTATGGTCCCTTGCTAGGGTCAAAGGGCACCACAGCAAATACCTGTGACCTAAAATAAACTCTTCAGGGTGAGGAAGGGATATGTTGTATTTTCCCACTACAATTTTAATGTGTTTTTTAAAGTAAAAATGCGTTTGAATAACACAGAACGTGTACTTGTAAATGGAAATGTCTTAAAACGCAGCTTGTCCTCTTTAACCTCATCTATGCTCAATTAGAAACATCTTATCAGCTCTTCCCGTCCTTGGTTTCATGTCTACCAGTTGTGACTAATTCAGTTGAGGAACATGTTTTTTGATGATTATTTGAGTGAGTCTTCAAGAGTTAATATTATCCATTAATTATTAAGACAAAAGCTTAAAAGATTAGAGGAAGGTCTGAAGAAGTATTGTGTAACTTAAATTATGTTTTATTAGTTTATGAGGTCATTTGTGATCTTGGAAACAGCATCTGTAAAACAACACCTCACCTGAATGTCCTTTCAGTAGTTGTTTTAAAGCTTTTAATCAGATAATATGAGCAAAATCCATCTTCTGATGAAGATCATGTGCTACTAAATGGAGCTTGTGCTGAGATTGTTTTGTCAAATGCTATTTTTCTGCTTTCCTGTCCTGTTACTCATCTCACGACCCTTCAGATTTATCCTACCCTTCTGAATCACAAACTGTGCACTGCATGATGTTCAGTGCCTTGTGGTAAGTTTGAGACAAATTAAAAAGTCAGTGGGAGCAGTGAAGAAGGTTTGTTGTGTCTCCCAGGTGAGAAGATGACTCTCAGCATCTCTGTCTTGCTGTCTCTGACTGTGTTCCTGCTCGTCATTGTGGAGTTGATCCCCTCTACCTCCAGTGCAGTACCACTCATTGGGAAGTACATGCTCTTCACCATGGTTTTTGTCATTGCCTCCATCATCATCACTGTCATTGTCATCAACACCCACCACCGCTCCCCAAGCACTCACACAATGCCAGACTGGGTCCGCAAGGTGAGCATTTAAGCCGAGCAATAAAATGATGACTTATATCATTTTGATTGTAGAGCTGAATGAAATGAATCAGTCACATTTCCAAGCTAGGCAAGCATATTTTTTTCTCTGCATTATGTTGCCATCTAGTGGTTTCAGACAGAATATCTTTGTTTTTTATTTAATCCAACTGCACTCTCCAGTTAGCTGCTTGTATATATCTTAACATAGTGCATATTTTTCTATTTTTCATACTTTTCTCTTTTTATGGCAGGTTTTTATTGAAACCATCCCCAACATCATGTTCTTCTCAACAATGAAACGGCCGGGAAAGGAAAAGCAGAATAAAAGCATCTATGGTGCTGATTTTGACATCTCAGACATCTCTGGCAACCAGACCTCCTCTGTTCCCTACCAGTCCCCCATCACCAAGAATCCTGATGTCCGCAGTGCCATAGAAGGAGTCAAGTACATTGCAGAAACCATGAAATCAGATGAGGAATCCAACAATGTAATCTTTCTCTCACAGAAAGTGTCTGTATTATCTTTCATGACTCCTGCTTTTGTGGATGTGACACATTGTCCCTCTTCTCTTTCCAGGCAGCTGAGGAGTGGAAGTTTGTGGCCATGGTGCTGGATCATATTCTGCTGTGTGTGTTCATGGCTGTATGTCTCATCGGCACATTAGGCGTGTTTGCAGGCCGTCTCATTGAACTGAGCATGCTCTAAAGGCCTGTTCCTCAAGTTTTACTGTTTTAACTTCTCAAATGAGAAGTTTGTTGCTCAATGTGAAATGTATTTCCTTTGTTATTGAAGCTACTGCATGTGGACATCTCTGTTGGTTTGCATTTTGGTGTTTGACGAATGCTTCTATTTGTGTATGATGTGAAGATCATGTTGTGTACAGTGTCTTCAGCATATTTCATGACAGATCAGTGTTGTTTTTTTTAGAGAATATATGTGTGCAATTGAATTAATTCAGAAGGAATCTAATATTTTGGGATATTGTAATATTGTTTTCCTTGACATGTTTATAGGGAACAATTGAATAAAAAGGGTGTTGTCCATTTTCAGGGTGACTGATTTAGAGGTGCATTCTTGCTCAGTGTCCTTATATCTATGTATCTTTCTGATGTCTGTGACTTTGTCAAATTGACCAGTTATGTTGCACATTTTTAAATATTCCATAAATTTAAAGGTGGAAAATGTAAAAGTAGAAATTTGAATGGGCACAATACAATCACACATAAATTCTTATATGGAGTTTAGACTTTTGGCTGAAGTTTTCTTTAAGATTTGACAATTGCCCCTGATAACGACAAAGAGGATCTTTTACTAATAGATTAATAGAAACACCTGTGCCTTTCTCTATGGAGTGTTTCCCACTGCACATAGATAGTTGCATATGTTTCTGCCAAGCCTCAATTTGACATTCAAATACAAATTATGTGCCTTGCATTATTAGCTCTAACATGTGTTGGTTACATATCTGTCCCACAGCTTTAGCTAAAATTAAATCAGAGTGAGTTCACTGAATTTGGGATTTTTACAACCTGGATGAAATGTACATTCTACTATTAAACAAGTACACATGATGATTATGAGAAGTGGAAGTAGCATAAATGAAGTGTTTTTACATGAGACTGTGTGACCCCTCAGTTTCTGTGATCCAATTAGGAATTTCTTTTCACTTTTGTTTCCCCTTAACATGAACAATTATTATTTTTCCTTATGTAACAATATCAATACACATACAAAGACGGTTTTCATATACAAGAAATTTGCCTTGGTATGTTGGTGCATAACAATAAACAGTAGGAGAAAATAAAAAATAAAAAGCAAGTCATGCAAGTGTCGCGAAACATAAATAGAAACGTTTACAACAAAAACACAAGTACAACATATCTGTTTTAAAATGAGAGAGCTGTGCAGTTTGTGCAGGACTGATTAAATATTGATTAAAGAATGTGCAAAAAGCTGCGATGCTGCATAAGTTTGTATGACTTAAATAAGTCCTAATAATAATACATTTTTAACTATTTAACAATATAATGAAATAGACTATTAATCAAATAAATAAATAAATAAATAAACAAACAACTTTCAACTCACAATTCAATGTATATACACACATCTTCATTAGGGGTAGACTGGGAAAAGTTGCTCTGTGAAATGTTGATTTGCAATAAAGACTAATTTTGTTTGTCTCTTCACAAAATGTACGGCATAGTTTTATTCAAAATAATTACTAAACTGTGCATCTACAACAAGTATCTGTCGATGCGGTCAAACAAGCGTGTAACTGTGACGACATGCCTTTAGCCTGGGGCAGGTGGGTGGAGTAAACCCCGCCCCTCTCCCTCTTGAGGATGTGATTGGTTAAACCGCTGTTGACAAATCGGGGGATTATGAAAGTTCCTGTGTGGGCAGGAACGAAAGTAATACGTATGTAACGCGACATATGAACAGTTAGTCCAGAGTCATGTTAACAGTTTGACAACAATGGACTTATTCCGCGTTTAAGTTTTTGTCATGTAGTAAAGTAGCTCCACGAAGTACTTTCAACGACAACAGTGGGTCTCATTTTACCAGTTTACTGTTTGCTAGCTGGCTAACGTTTGTAGCTAACGTTACTCCTACTGAAGTTTGACTGACACACGGTGCATGAGAGGGCACACGACTGCACTCAGAGGTGAGAGGAACTTTTAGTCACCGTATTGAAATTGCGATGCTTGTGGGCTATAATCACCTATAATCACCGTAACAACTTTACAGCCTCTCGTAAATTAGCCGTTTCAGTCGTGAGATGTTGTTTCGGTTATCTAACTGCAGTTAGCGCTGCGTATGAAGTTACCTGTTATTTGTTTACCTTTGCGCCAGTCCGTGTGCTGCTAACTACTTTAGCTCCTTCTTTGAATGTATTTCCCTCTTTCAGTATCTGGCAGAGCCGGGCAGTAACGGCATTATAATGACCGCAAACCAGGCATGACAGCAGACAGTGGAGGAAGGATCGGCACGATGGAGGCACCAGGCAGAACCACCAACTCATATGGGGAGGAAGACCCGGACTTCTCCCCTCTCTCGTCCACCATGTCCATTGACAAGCTCTTCCCGGCTCTCTTGGAGTGCTTTGGGATAATATTATGTGGATACATCGCAGGGAGGGCAAACATCATTACGCCCACTCAGGCCAAAGGATTGGGGAATTTTGTGTCCAAGTTTGCCCTCCCAGCGCTGCTGTTCAAGAACATGGTGCTGTTGGACTTCGGTAATGTCATCTGGCCATTCCTATGGAGCATCCTCATCGCCAAAGTGTCTGTGTTTGTCATTGTATGCGTCCTCACGCTGATAGTTGCCAGTCCTGACAGCCGCTACAGTAAGGCTGGGCTCTACTCAATATTTGCCACCCAAAGCAATGACTTTGCGTTGGGATATCCCATTGGTAAGTATAATGCCTTTAAACCTACCACCCACAGTGCTTTTGATTCACTGCTGCAACTGTAATCATGCTGTCCTAATGTTTGCCCATCCAACAAACCAAAAGTATAATTATCTATTTGTTAGTTACTGTAAACCACCTTAGCAAATAGAATTGGATATCACTGCTTTCAGGGTCCTCATTTTTATCAACATTGCTTTCATGCATTATATTGTACTCACGCACAAGGATTTGCAGAAATATAAACACATATCTGATCATGCTTATGCTCAGCGGCCTGTGGTTGAAATGGAGAGGTGTACATGAAATTTTGAAGAAAAAAAAAGTAATGTCGCTGTACATGAATAGTTTTACTGTTGAACTGTTTACATGTTTCTTTTACAGACACTTAGGCGTTTAATAGTCTTGACAGGCTGTTATCAAATTTAATAAACAAGCCCAATTGAATAACTGACGATTATGCAGATTTCAAACCGAGTGGACATTCATTTCAGCGAATGATCTTCATTCCAGTGAGGCAGAATTTATAGCACCATCAACTTGCTTTTGTTTCGCTCTCACTGCACTGACCAAAACTTCAGTTCCTTCCATTTCCTGAAACTGTCAGAGTTTAACTATTGTTCTGCTTCATGTTCAAAGTCAGAATAGACTCAAGCTCTTACAGAGACATTTGTTTACGTGAGACTTGCTGCACGCAAGTATAGTTACTTTTTATGGTGGGGCTTATCAAGGAAGATATGAACAATTGTACATCAAGCATGCATGCTCAAATTTGTAGATTATTCTTTGAAGGAGTGAGTTTGGAACCTTTTTGTACCCAGGCATGTAGTCTTACTCTCTCACAAACATGACAGCACAGAGGGACCCTGGGTAACACTGTGGCCCAGGGGCCTTATGTGTAAACGTTTCTTACACATGAAAAAGTGTGTAAAAATCTTTCTATGAGTCTACACGTTTGTGCAGCTTTGTGTGTATGCAATTCTTTACTGTGAAATCTAGGCAAAGTTGTGTACATGAGGCCTCAGATGTTTTTGTTCTTGCCTTTCTCGACTACCCTTGCGCTGCATCCCAACAAGGCAGATGTGCCAAGTAGGCTTTGTTAATACTGAGCTATTTGTAATTTTTACCCACAGTTGAGGCCCTGTACCAGAGCACATACCCAGAGTACCTCCAGTACATCTACCTGGTTGCACCTGTGTCCCTCATGCTTCTAAATCCCATTGGCTTTACCTTCTGCGAGATCCAGAAGTGGAAGGATCAGGGAAACCACCAGCGGAGCAAACTCGTGATCGTGGGACTTGTAGTTTTACAGGTCCTGAAGAACCCTATTGTATTCATGGTTGTCATCGGCATCATCGCCCACTTTGCCCTGCACCAGACAATTCCTGCCTTCATGGCTGAATTTGTGGATGGCTTGGCCAACTCTTTTGGGGGAGCAGCTCTGTTCTACTTGGGTCTGTCCATGGTGGGCCAGTTGGGGAAATTAACCAGATCCACAGTCGTGACACTGATATTACTCATTACAGCAAAACTGTGAGTAGAAAAAACTTACGCCTTTACTGCACCTGATGTTCATTTTGTACAAGAGATGATTTAGTGTTATCTGATGACCTCGGTTTCATAATGAGACATGCTCTAGGAGTGTAGAGAGTCAGCAGGTTAGAGCTTTGTAAAGTGCTCCCAACATGTTGTTTTGTGCTGATGGCTTGGGTGACTCAGGACTTTCTCAGACCACAAGCCTTCTACCAAATGGATGACATGTTAAGAGGTCTCAGGAGTGCGTAGCATGATAATAGCTAGTGTGTGTAAATACTTTAGTAGCACTGTATTTTTCAGTGTAGTGTTAACTAACCTCTGATGACACCAGTCTTCTGATTCGACTTTCAGGTTGCTAATGCCTCTGATATGTAAGGGCATGGTGGGTCTGTTGGACAACAGCAACACCGGCGTTTTGAACCACTCAAGCCTCTCCAATTATGCCTTTATTTATGGAGTGTTTCCCACTGCACCAAGTGTCGCCATCTATGCTGTCTATTACAACGCTGAGCTAGAAGTTGTGAGTTGTTTACATCTACCTGCCAACTTCCTTTCTGCCATTGAGATACTGTGCCGTTCTTTGAAACTCACTGCACATGATTCTGTTTCCTAACAGGTAACGTCTGGGATGGTGATCAGCACTTTTCTCTCGGCTCCCATAATGTATGTTTCTGCCTGGTTGCTTACAATCCCTGGGATGGATCCTCAGCTTTTGATGAATTCACTGCAGAACGTCAGCTTTAACATAAGCATAGTGAGCTTAGTGGCACTGGTGAGTCGCAGCTAGACATGTCAGTGTGACATATGTGATCTTGTGATCTTTTATAACTGATTTTTTATCGACTGGTTCTTTTGTTTATTCTCTCAGTAGGTCAGGGTAGGTAGGTCTGAGGTCAAGGTGAAGTCAATATAAATAAATAGATAAATAAATATAGTTATAGCATGTTCCACTTTATAACTGAAAACAGTTTAGCCTGCCTTGATTAAAGTCAGTTACTTCCCTATCAAGGCACAATTCACTATTGACATTACACATCTCCTGTTCTTCTGATCATTTTAGAAAATACAAAAATATGGCTTCTTGTTAGATGTTTGAACCACTGTGGCAGGTTGGCATTAAACGGCTCTGTCTCTTAGAGGATGTGTCAGCAAACAGATGCTTTACTGACTGACCTACTTCCTCATTTATTCTCACTTTTTTATTTCAGCTCATCTTTTAAGGAACCTGAAACTTGTTGCCATAAACAATATGAGCCTTTGCAGTGATGAAATGTTCACATTTGTGTTTGTATTCTGCAGTATCTTTTACTCTAATTGTTCTTCATAATGTTCATAATATTTTTCTGTTGAATAAGTTCGCCTCTCCTTTGCTTTTAAATGGAATAACCAGATAACAGTGTTTAATATTAGTCGTAATTAGAATCTGTGCAAAAATCTTTGAGTTGGTAAACATGAATAACTTGAACTCTTTTCCTTTTCTCTTTTTCTCTGACAGGTTTGGACAATTGCTGTCATGTTTTTAACTAAGAAATTCAAGAGGTTACCTCATATGTTTACAGTCAATCTTTTCCTGGCACAGGTGAGCACACTTTCAATTGATTTATTATCCATTGATTAAATTGACAAAGAAATCTGCCTGTAATTGGTGTAATTTCACATCAATAAATGCCTGTATTTATTTTGGAACGGCCTCTAGTTTCTAACTAGCATTGGGATGATCCTGTGGAACTTCGTGGTAAAAGAAGACAACTTCATGGGGCAGGTCCTGACGTTCACATTATTATGTACCTCACTCTATAGCACTTATGTATGGCCAGGTATGCTGTGTATGCACACAACCATCCACCCACATTAACCTCACATTAAACTGCATTCATTTATTTTGGTGAGCTCTAAAATCTGAAGTTTGATGGCTACTTTTGTAATGCGTTTGTATTTTGTCGTTGTAGGTTTGATAGCACTTTCTCTTCTGCTCATGAAAAGTTTTGAGGATCTGAAAGTTTCACCCGCCGTGTTCGTCATTGCAGGCTGGGGGTGAGTCACTTTGAAGAAGAACAACTATGAAACTAAGCTGGTTTGTCTGGTCCTCTAAAAAGTTGAGCCATAAGCAGAGTACCTGCCCTAAAGTAGAATTCACATTCAGACAGTTTTTAGTTTTGGTTTGTAACAGTTACCATCCAAAACTAAGGGTGATTTTACATGATGCCTCACTTGAATGTAAATGATCAAACAATCTGCAATTCAGTGTCATTGAGATGGGTCATATTTTATATTTTGATACTGTCAGTGAATTGTTGTCAATTTTGTCTTTATATAAACAGAGTTCCAGCCTTAGTAACTGCTGTGTTGCTCATTTCTGGGGAAAAAATGTCTGACACGATTGACTCATCATTCTTTTACGGCAAAACACAGGTAACAACATAAGTGGAAATCATTTTACCATTTTCTGCCGTTCAGGAACTGTTTTTGAACCTGCAGATAATTACTTGTCTGCATGTCTGTATGTGTGCTCTTTGACAGATAATCTGCACCACAGTTGTAGGTTCCCTCAGCATACTGCTGGTAGGGAGCTCTCTTGTGTGTCTCAGCAGAGGAAGCTGGGCCCAAAATGACCAAATCCAAGAAGAAGAAGCAAACTCTGCAGAGGATCTTGTGACCGAAGTTGAACCAGAAAACCAGACTCTGTGTGAGCCAGTCACCCCAGCAGGAGATCTCAACAGAGGTACTTTCTCTCTTGGAGACCATTTCACAGAGACTTTTATCCAACAATTCAACAATCTTTGAAGATGTCCCTTTGATGACACTGAATAAAGACCAGTTCGTAAAGCACAATAGCTTGGTGATTAAAATCACAGCACATGATAATCACTGGAGCATAGAGAGACAAAGTTGGAGAGGACAGGAAGAGCACAATCAATAATCCAAAGTCAAGTCTAACCCTTATCTACTACTTGGCCACAGCAAACTGCCACGTAGGCAATACAACTTCTGTCTGATGTTCATCCCAGCACAGATAATTTTAAATTACATTAACATTAACATTTACATTACATGAGTAGAAAAAAGCCTCTGCAATTACAAAATCACAAAGTTAATTTTTGACTGTCATTATCTGGAGGAAACATGATATGCTAAGTTCCTGATAAGTTAAGTTCCTTATTTAAAGTAAATAAGGCAACACTGAACACATCATCTCTGACAAATGATGGCTGTAGAAACACATGACTGCGACTTTTAATTGAGCCTCCGAGGCTAAAGTTTGTGAACTTCGAAAGGAGAGGTCAAGAGAGGAATGTCAAGAAAGGAGTGGTGAGATTAACTGGTCTTCTATTACCTGCATGTAGCAACTTCAGTTATTGAAATTTAGTCAATGATAAATAAAATATAGTAGAAGCTACTGAATTATTTAAAAAATTAAGTTGCACGAAAACATTCCTGTCAACTCAATATTTTTTTGTCAACCAATGAAATGTGGCATTACTCCCTATACTGTATTACTTGTATTACTCATAGATTGTATGTACTCTTTGCTATTGTAGTGATATGGTAAAGAATCACTCTCACCTTTATTGCTTTGTTATCAGCGTGCCTCATATGTGACTGTGCACCAATCCAGCCCATGCCTGACATGATCATCAGCACAAATACGAACAACACGCCAACTGCACTCGCAGGTAATGTACTGACAAGCAACAGAGGTGCATTTTCATTCTGCAAGAATTTAAAAGGCATTAAAACCTCGCTAAGAAAAAGCTAAACATATCAGCACAGAACAAACATAATCATGTAACCTTTGTTTAAAGAATGTACAGCTTTTCTCTAAAATTAAGTATTTTAAATCTTTGTTCTGCTGCCACCTTCAGGTCAGTGTGAGAATAGGTGTGAGTCTACAGACTGCCTGCTTGTCGAAGTGGAGGAGCTCCAACAGGTCGCAGATAGACAAGTGGCCCGTCATTTGCTCTTATGTCTGCTTCTGACTGTCACCTTGTTTGCTGTGAGTAAACCACCACGTTTCACCTCTACAGTGATACTGCCTGCATTATTTAGTGGTTTTCACAAACCAAATCAGATGCAAATGGCTGAGCTGTGTGATTTCCAACTCCTGTCAGTATCGGCGGAAGGCTTCTCCAAAGAAACTCATTCAAAAAACCCATTAGGAAGTTATTCTATTCTATGCTTACATTGTTTATTGGTTTTAACAGAAAAGAAATATATTAAATAATAAATACCAATAAATATATTGGTTTAATGTGTTTCTGTGAATCTAAAATTGTTAACTGTAATTAGACACATTTTGAAGGCAGTTGAGTACTCACATACTTCTCTGTCATCAACACCTAAATAATTGTCCTAAGCTGGTACTATCAACAGGATCTGCTAGTTTTAAAATCACTCTTAATTCCTGTTATGACAGAACTTGTCCAGCTGCTTGTGGCTGCTCTTTAACCGTGTTCCTGGTAGACTCTACTTGGAGCTGCAGTTCTTCTGTGCTGTGGCCAACTATGGACAGGTTGGTGTTCCAGATACTATAGTACCAACATTGTGAGCATTCATTGTCACACAATACCAGTGTCATGACTGTTTTCTGTTACCAGGGTTTTCTCTCCTTTGCTCTGTTTGGGCTGGATAAGCATTTGATTATACTGCCATTTAAGAAGAGGTAAAGAACATTTATTTTATGAAACTTAAAGGTTTTTTTTATACACACAATATACTGTATGCACTGTGTATATATACTATGTGTACACTGCACTAAAGAGTGTATTTTGTCCATGCCTTTTATATTTAGTTTTTTTTTTGTGAATGATGTTTAGGTTATACAGTCTGTGGCATCGAAAGAAGCCACAAGATCAGCCGCAGACTGAATTACCTGAGGATATCAGGACGACCTGCATCCAGTTCACCAAATACCATAAGGACCAGTGTGTTCATGACATTGTTAAAAAGAGGAGGTGAGAGCACAAAGTCTTACTCACAGCTTGTTCCCTGATGTGTGGAGAAACAAGTCCTGGTAGTCATTCACATACCACAATACCTAAATAATAGTTTTAGTGCATGTGTGCTCTTGTCTGCTTCTTCTCTGCTTCTTGTGGTTATAAGTCGTAGAGAAGTCAATAGACCTTTGGGTGAATGCTTCTTTTGACTTTCAGGTGTGGGAAGACGACTATGGTGGATTGTTTTCTTGGCTGTGAACTTGTGGAGTGGCTCCAGCAGGTGGGCTTAGCTCAGGATGTTGGTGAGGCGGTACTCTATGGAACACGGCTGCAGCAGGGTGGTGTGCTCCAGCACATCAAGCAGGAATACGGCTTCCAAGACAGTCGCCTTTATTACCGCTTCATGACATAAGGGTCAAAGTTGACATTTCTTTTTCTTTTTTTTTAACCAAAAGTAAATGGCATTTCAGTTCAGAAAAAATAATACTTCCAAAAACATCTTGAGGTTTGGAAAAAGGAAGAACAATTCTGACCTTTTAAAGAGTACGCGTACACAGACTGAAAATTGTGTTTGCACTGCCATGACACCTGACTGATGTTGGCTGCGTTCAGAAGAGCAACAGACTTGAAACTTTCAAACGAAAAAGGCCAGGGCATAATGCATTGTGTGGAGTTGGTCTTGAAGGGAATTAGCAGTGTATAGATTTGTTTTAACCACCTGTGTCTTATTTTTGCAGTTTCACATTTAACATTTCACTCACCAGGTTAATTGCTGAGATCTGGAGTTGCAGCAACATTGTTGCAGCAGTCAGTCAGGGCAGGAGTATGAGCTGTCAGATCTTCATTCATGCACAGTCGACCCTGTTTCGCCATATTATCAAAATAATTTATTTTGAGGTAAAACCGTAAGTGGGAGTACCTGAAATGGCAGTTAAGATCCCTCATTGTGTGGAAAAACTGCACGCACACCTACCGCTTAGTACTGCAGATTAGAGTTTAATCAGGAAGTTAGTCTTCAAATTCTAATTGATGTCAACAACACACAGATTGGGTAACAATTTTAAGATTTGCTAGTTTCTCTTGCAAGTTAATATGGTATAGTACTTCAATCTGCAATGAAGCTGGTGAGTCAAATATTAACGTGACTGATGGCCAAAACTTTTTTTGTTTAACATGCATTTTCAAGAATAACATAACTAACAGGTCTTGCTAATCTTAAAGGGTGAAACAAGACTTCGCTGCTTTTTAAATGCTTTTTATGCAGTCAATAGATGGCACTTGGACTTTCAGATGTTTTATTTTATGTTGTGGCATTGTGTGAGCGATAATGCACAAAGAGCTTCCTCATAAAACAAATTATAGGTGCAAACAAAGAAGTCCCACTCTTCTGCTGAATGTATTATTTCCTTTACTGGGATTCTTCAGAGTGTATTATCACTCTTCTACCAAAACCACTTGCTTGAAAAAAGGGAAGATTTGTTAAATCTTAGTTTTTAGAGTTTGCTTGTAGTCTAACTTATGATTAAGTTAGTTTCACCAGTTAGTTAATTGGTAATGTAGCATGAAGCACACGTATTGTAACGTTGATAATCTGCAGTTTAACATGACTAAAGAGGCATTTTTTCATGTTTCCATTGCCATGTTAAATTTGTTTTATTATTACTTTTTTAAAGTAAAGAAAAGCAAACTGCCACTTGAAAATGTAAAAAAGCCATAATGTGGCAGCATGACCCTCATACTGAACGCCTGAAGAAATGAGTCTCAGAACTGAGAGTGTTAAAGGGAAATTCTGGCATTTTTAAACCTGGGCCATCTTTTTACAAGTTACATAGTTACCAAAAGTCAGACACTTAGAATAACAATCTGAGCCTGTCACTGGCAAAAACTACTGGTCTACTGGATCAAAACATTTGGTAACTATTAATCATTTAGACACCAAAATATGTATAAAAAAAAAATAAATAAAAAAAAATAGGGCCCAGGTTTAAAAATGTCCTTTTAAAGCACGTGTTTACTTGAAAGTGTTCAAAAACATATCCTCAGAAACTGGAAAACTGAGCTGCTGTAATTAATTTTTTCTCTCAGGTATATAAGTAGAAAAAATGTACACTGGCTTTTTTTATTTGGTAATTATTTAGTTTGTTTATTATTAACTCAATCATGTTGACAAAACTGGTGTAAAATTGTCTTTTTATTCTGTTACAAAGTGCATATTTATGTATGTATTTGATTTAAAATAAATTTTATTAGCAGACCCTTAAAACATGTATCACATAATAAATTTGTTCTTTCCTGTATTTCTGGTCAATACATGAATACATAAAAGTCAACATTTTAGTCCATATTGTACAACATGGGACTTTTTACTGCCTGCTTATCCTGGGTTACTTAATATTTAATACAATGATGTCAATTACTATTCAGTTATGTTCTGATTTATCATACAAGCATGTGTGTACATCTGAAGAGGCTTATACTGCTACTGTCGCCCTTCAGACCTGTTTTTTGGTTCCAACAAGTAGCGGGCCTCTCAGCTTTTGCCGTACACGGCCATCTCCTCCTGAACAGAGCTTGAGAACAGATTCACCAAATAATCAGGTTCCTCAACACCTTGTGAAAGAAACTCCATCTCCATCTGTGTCATCTTTGCCTTCTCTAGCTGCCTCACACTTTCCGCGATCTTTTTTCCTCTGTCCTATAGATCAAAACAAACAAAAAACAATTTGTAAGTACGTTTTCAGCCGACAGTAAGCCAAATGACAAATTTAGGTAAACTGCAGGCTTGAAGTAAATAGTTGAACCTTGTAGGATTCAGTGATGGCAGCCACCAGTTCATGTTTGACAAACAACTCGTGTTTGCGGTCAGGCTTGCTCTGGAAACGGGGTTTCTTCTTTACAGGGTCATCTGGACCGTAACTGGGAGAAGTCGTCTCCTTCAGCAGAAGGGCGTTTTTCACAAAGATGAAAGGTTTGAACACAGACCTGTTGTACAAAAGAAACACTCATTAAATCACCATTAACTGCTGTCAAAATGAATTTAAAGGATGCTTTGTCAGCTGAAGTGAGATCAAGCGCTGTACCTTTCAGGGTCTGGAGTTGCTGTAAAATAGTGAACCCCTGGCAGAGACGGATCCCTAGGTATCACAGACACCATACTTCCTGTTGTCATGAACATGCCCTCCATGTTGATGCCACTGTCTTTATCCCTCAGGATATCCATCATCGTCTCAGCAGTGATGTGACCTTCAGTCAATAAAATCAACATGTGCATAAACACAGTGATGGAGGAAGTATTCAGATCCTTTACTTAATAAAAGTACTAATACCACACTGTGAAAAATACTATAAGTATGAAGTAAGTAATAAGTCCTGCACTGAAAATGTTAAGCAAAAGTATTTAAGTATAATCAGGAAAATGTACTTAAAGTATTAAAAGTACTCAGTTATAAAAAAAATATATAAAAAATATAAAAGCAGGACTTTACTGTTGTGGTTGGTTGAGATGGAGCTAATTTTGAACTATTTTATATCAGACTGCAACTGATTTTGCAACTGCAACTTTACATTATGGATTAATCAGCTGATTTGTTTCTCCATTAATCGATTGATTGTTCAGAAAATGCCATCACAATTACGCAGAGCCCAAAGTGACACCTTCACTAAAATAAAATTATTATTTTGTCCAACCAATAGTCCAAACCTCTACATTATTTAAAAAAAAGTTATTACAATAATTCAAAGGAAAAGCACCAACATGAAAAATGACTAATGATCGAGTGACTAATCAACTAATCGTTTCAGCTGTACTTGTATAAACTGATCATCAGTTTAATTTATAATAAAACATCATACTGTATAAACTCTTTGTATGTTTTGTGCAGAAATCTTAATGTGTAAAGTAACTAAAGCTGTAAATAAATGTAGTGAAGTAAGAATACAATATTTCCCTCTGAATTATGGTGGTGCAGAAAGTAGAAAGAGGCATGAAAAGAAAATGATCAAGTAAAGTACAAGTACCTCAAATTTGTACTTAAGTACAGTACTTGAGTAAATGTACTTGGTTACATTCCACCACTGCATAAACCGATAGAAGTCATGTATCTTTTTCCTCCTGCTCTTTACTAACCGTCGCTCTTTTCCAGCAACTTCTTGCCCTCACAGTATCGGCTCCCAGAGGCTTCTATTCTGGCTGTAGTCATGAAGGAGAAGACCGTGGCAAAGTTGAACTGAGCCTTTCCGTCCCACCAGCCCTTGCCTCGTGCATATTCCCTCAGATCTGGATGTTCCTTGTCGATCTTAGTTGTTATTCCATACTGGTTTGAGATGTTGCGATATCCACCTAGAGAGGAGTAAAACGAGATGATCTGCTGGAGGTGTCTGCCTTTTGAACGACTGCAAGTCGAATATGTCAAGTTCAACTTTTATTCATTGAAAACAAGTTTTGAAACTGCCATTTTCTGTCGCTATATACATTTCTGTTATTAAATGCTAACTATTACAATTCCCAGCTGAAAATGTAGCATAAGTTAGCTGAAGTTTAGGAAGCCTCAAACCTAAAAAAAATAGCAGCTGTAAAATCTGTTAGCAACAGCTAATGTAGCTACCGCTAACTGTAATGTTCTGGATGATGAATTTCAGTTCTTCTTTTATCTTTTTTTGTTATTGTAGTTACATATAAGATTAATTAGACCACAGTAACAGTGACTTTCATTGACGGAATAAATATATGTTGAAGTCAGCAGTGGTTTTAAAAGCGATGTAATAAACCACGCAGATGGAGACATGTATGAAGGATGAAGGGTGTTTCAGACGCAGCAGTCTGTTATACAAGCGTGTAAAATAATGTCACTGTAACGGTAAAATACTGTCACTCCATAAAACATCCGGCAGATGGACTGCAATGACAGAAGCCATGAAAGTGTTATTCAAATCTGATTATAATATAATTTGTTTTATAGTCATGAGATGTGAAATAAGGACAATTTTACTTTGATTTTCCTGTTTTAGCAAACAAATACCTGTAAGTACTGCAAATACTGACTAAATAATTGTTTCTCAGAATCATAATCCATCATTTTCTGTCTATTGTGGAGTACAAAGAATTAAGAAATAATTAATGTGAAGTTTCAAGAATCCTGTGCACAGGTGAATTTAATAAGATGTCGTTTTAATTAATTGTTACTGAGGTAAATGTGACAATTAATCATGATATTGATTTCAGGTGATATTGAGCAGTGTGACCTAATAATTCATGTAAAAGTAATTATACAAAGCATTTGGACATGTGATAATTAATGCTTTCCTGGAGACCTGCGAGGCCTTGAGCTGGTTTGAAGCTGAAAAAGCCATGCTGATGGGAGTCAGGCTGTTTAAAAGTTAAAAATAAAAATTATGAGGCCTTGAGTGATATCTTTTTTTTTCACTCCCCAGAGACCGAAGAGATACTTGTAAGCATCCAACTATTGCTTTAGAGTCTCTCTTCCTTCCTTTTCCTTATTTGTAGAGATGTGTCAGTGCCTCTAGAAATACTGGGCAGATATAATTTTCTCCCTTTACTCCACCGAACGGCCCCTTCCATTTGTCTTTGTGTTACTAGACCATAGACTGTACATAAAGTGACCTGTTTAGGAAGCCTATTTTCCCAAAGTGTCTTTAGTCTGATTACCTTCCACTCTCTCTGCTGCCCAGTACTTCCCTGACGTCTCCAGCAGCCATGCCTCCTTCCTGTCTGAGATGAGGAAGCTGTTGTGGTAGGTGAAGCCACACTCATCCTCCATGCAAGATCCTCCCTGGCCATATTTCTCCAGCAGCTCAGTAATGACATCCACAGCTTTCTCAGCTGTGTTGGCTCTCTCAAGTCCAAGCCTGGTAAATTGTAGAGTCACAGATTCACGTTTTGCTTCGTGTTTCTCACAAATTTATACTGAACTGACAAAAAACAACTGAAGAAAAAAGAAATTCTCAATTGTTTCTGGCTGATATAATGTCATTAAATTCTCCATTGCACCTCAAGATAAGGATAGTTTGGCAAGTAACAGGGGCTTCACCTGACAAGATCCATGCCAAGAAGAGCTTCGTCGCCATCAGCACTCTCTCTGCCCCACACTGCTTCATTTCCAATACACACTTGATGCTCATTTGCGCCCATTTCTGCCCCCCACAGCCACGCTGGTCTGCTCAACACAACTGCATGAGTGTGGGTAACCTGCTCAATCTCTATGTATGTACACTGTTCACAAGAGGAAGAAGATAACAGGGGCAAAAGCTGTTAATGGTTATCTTATGGCACATTCATACCGAGGAAATTGAAGGTTGGAGGGCAATAACAGGCTGTCTGTGTCACCTACCTCAACCTTCTCGTTTGATTCATAGTCTCTGGCAGGAAAATACACCACCTCTTGGACTTCATCACAAGGCCTGTCAGAGTTCTTCCCAAATATGATGCGTTGTCCCTCGGTGGAGGGGGGCAGAGCCACAAAGGTGTCACAGGAGGATGGGTGCATTTTGAATCACAAACCTGCTGAGAGTGAACAGAAAGAACAATTGATGGGATAAGTTGCATATTTGATAAACAGATTTTAAGAGCATGGTCACCTTAGCATAAACAGCCAGTGCACCTTGACATTTTGAACGCACCTCACTGATAAAAATTCAGATTTAGCCTTAAGTTTGCCGTTTAACGCCAGATAGCCAGACAAACCAATGTACCACATCAGAACAACAAGGTTTACCTTACATATGTGTGGCGGTCTTACCGAGAACTGTCAAGAGTCAGTTTCTATTCTCATTTCTGTTTCCATTTGATTCTATACGTCACACGTTCACGTCCTCTGACACGGAAACAGTACAGTCACGTGACCGATCTGAAGTCAGTTTCAGATTCGTAGTTGTGCGATAACAGCGTTAGATGTAGAATATCGCTCTGGTTGTCACATTTTGACATTACATTTGTTTGTTTAATCTGTATTCCTCATCCTTGATTATTAGCAGCTGTCCAAAAGCCTAGCATTTTCTTCCAAAGAAAAAAACATTTTGTATTGTTTTTATTTTAATATTGCTTAAATGTACCATCAGATAGGAATTAATTTTATAGTATATAATGTATATCGGTTATTTTCATCAGTGAAGCAGATGCTAATTTATACCTCTTTAACGACATGGACAAAAGATGGATGGATGTGACGCATAAATCAAGTTTAAAGCTTAATTGAACTTCATTGTTTTACCTCTGTAGTTCAACGCCCCCCCCCCCCCCCCCCCCCCCCAACTGCAATATAGAACTGTCTTCATGCAAACCAAGTTGTTTACCTGCGGAGGACGCTAAGCTAGCGACTCTGCTAGCTAACATCAACGCTACGTTTTCCACTCAGCTGACGTTATAGGTTGTCAGCCATGGGGAAGTCATTTGCAAATTTCATGTGCAAGAAGGATTTTCATCCTGCATCGAAGTCAAATATCAAAAAGGTGAGTGCTAGCTACAGTTTGCTTTACTGCTTTAGGTTAGATTTCATCAGATTAGCCTGCTAGCTAGAGAGCTATGTTTACTAGCTATGTGCTGCTTTTGGCTAGCCCAGCATGCTACTTAGCAAGAGCTAACATGATCCACTTTGATAATTACTAGATAGACAATGTTGACCTCAGAGTGAACGTTTTATTCTGGATGAATGATGAGTGCAGACAAAACATCTATGTTTATAGCTAAGCTACATGGATTGTTTACACCGTTAAGTTGGTTATTAATCGGTAACGTTTGCTAATTTATGTAACGTTGGTTTGCCTTGAATACAGCTGCTGGTAATGTTACAGTTAGTCTTAGCTAGTGTTAATCTAAAGGTACATTGTTAACTTCAGCTTTCTGTAGTTCACTTTACAATCGTTGTCTTTAGATGGAGAGCCAAGCTTAACTAAGATACACTCAAGCCAAACTCTAGACTTAATATTTTTCAGTCACAAGTTGTTTCATCAAATCATTGTCCTCTCCTTAACTTATGACAAAGTAAAAGTTGACCAGCCATCGCCACATGCTTTGCACACAAATGCTTTGAAAGAGTGAGAATCACATCCCGTTATTAAGTTTTGGTGGGATAAAATTTTTGAATCAAAGATACTATCGATAAATTTGCTCTGCATTTTCATATCTTTGTGCAAACCTTTGCTCGCAGTTAATATTTGCTACTTGTTTGATTAAGTGTGGGTTATGTGATTTAGTTTGTGTGTCAGTGTTGTTTGGATGTTGTAGTGTTGTATGTCCTATTTAGTGCCTGTATGTTGTAGTTGTGTAATTGTAATTGTGCACTTGCAAGGGACTAGCCCTCAGCCACTATATTGTGTATACACCTAATAGCCTTTCGACCATACCTCACAAATACATGTAATAAGAGATTAAATATATGTTTGCATGTTTTGTTCATTCATTTGCTTTACAGCTGCAACTAACAATGATTTACATGGTTACTTTCAGTAATCGTTCAGTTCATAAAATATCAGAGAATAGTGAAACATGGCCCTCACAATTCCCCAAGAGTCCAAGCTGATGTCCTCAGATATTCACTTAACTATCTATCTATCTATCTATCTATAATCATCCATTTGTCTTTATCTTACAGGTATGGATAGCAGAACAGAAACTAACGTTCGAGAAGAGCAAGCAAGAAGAACTTATGCAGGCCTATCTGAAAGAGCAGGACATCTACAACAACAGGTTAGATTATTATTGCAGACCACTGCTACAGAATGAAACCATGTGTCTCCTACAAAACTGCTTTCTGAATCACAGATTTATTTTCATACTAACTTATTTTTAGTGTAAACAATACATACAGAATCATTTTTAGATTTTCATGGACATTTTCTGAAGACCTCCTTGCGCATATGTCAGACAAATTCAACATATTGTTTTCTCACCTTCAGGTTGTTGATGGGGGATGATCGTGTTAAAAATGGCCTCAATTTTATGTATGAGGCTCCACCGGGAGCATCCAATGGTAAATCATTACAGTCAATTGAGCCGAGAAATTTTGAACTTCTCAAACACCAGTTTTTTGGAAAATCATGTTTAACGTTTTAATACGTGTTCATTTGTGTTTTTTCCTTCATAATGGTCTTCTGCACTGAAGAGGAAAAGAAAGAGGTAAAACAGAGGAAATAATAAACCTATACAATTCCACAATAAGTACGCATTGGGAATATGTATACATTATGCATTTTGGGTTTCCATTCATTGATGGGGGTTATAGCGGTTATAAGGGTTTTCATACTAAAATTCATATTGAAAATGTGTCTGTTTTTCAGGATGGGGAAGAAGAGTACAAGTTTGAGTGGCAGAAGGTGGCTCCTCGAGAGAAGTAAGCAGTTGATTTTTATACACAATGAAATTTTCCTGGCATATTGTCCAACGCTCTTCCAGAATTTGCATTCTTTCTTTTACACTTAATTTTCTCATGTAGGTATGCAAAGGATGACATGAATATCAGAGATCAGCCGTTTGGAATCCAGGTGTGTGGTGAATTTTATTTTTATTTTTTTTTTTTTTTAAACGGATATGCTGCACCAGTGATTCCCAACCTGGGGGTTAAATCTAAGGGGGGTCACAAGCTGATTAAAGTAATAAGAAACAAAATGAAACATACCTCCGTTAAACAAAATGGTTTTATTTTTCTCAGTTTTTTGCTTTTCTTCTTGTGAAATACTGGGTACTGGGTACTTTCACCTCTTCAGATCCTTGAAAATCTACAAATGAAATGTAAGGAAAAATTAAGCTTTGGTTGCAATACTTGCAACACATGTCCACACTCAAACTATATCCTGTGACTAAGGGTTTCATGTAGACAGTGATTTTTATTTAGGGGTCACAAGCTAAAACGATTGGGAACCACTATATTATATAATACACTCTAAATGAATTATATATAACAAGTTTTGTAAAAATAAAACCAGTTTGTCATGAATTTAAAGTCAAACACATTAATGGAATGCATTCTGCCTTACAATTAGGTGCTGCCATTATTTAACGATGCGCAGAGTGTGGTTTTGTTTAAATTGTTATGCATAAATCTCCAGTATTGAGACAATTCAATGTAATGTCTGTCGTTAACTTTTCCAGGTTCGCAACGTGAGATGCATCAAATGTCACAAATGGGGCCACGTGAACACAGACAGAGAGTGTCCTCTTTATGGGCTGTCAGGCATCAATGCCAGCTCTGTGGCCACAGAGGAGGCAGCAGGTACGTACAATAATTGTCCATAGTAGACATCATTTTAAACATCATCCCCTGCAGTTTCCTGTGTTGTAATGTTATCAGTGTAATTAAATGTTTGATATGTATGTAAACAAATCACAACAATTTTATATACAAATTTTATTTTGATGCTAATGAATTAAACATGAGTAATTCATTGATTTAAGCAGCAGTTAAGCACATGTTAACATTATTTTTATATAATTTATCGCTAACATTAAATAACCATTAGTTTAACATATATATATATATATATATATATATATAGAGAGAGAGAGAGAGACATTGTACCCTCTGAAATGTGGTTCCTAAAGAAATATGTATTTCCATTTAACACTGTTTCTATTTTGGAATAGAAACAGTGAAAAATAATTGTATTTGGTACAGAAAAACAGAGAGCCAGAATATCTGCGCTGCTGTCTCTTTGTGGCCAGAGGGTTAGCTCTAGTCTGTCACAGACTACTACATCTTTCCTCTCGGTTTTCATCTGGAGCTCCCAGGCTTGAGCTGATTCTGAGTTCTGCAATCAGCGAGTTGAGTTGTAAAGTAATAATGTTTACCCTGGGAGAGTCCAGTCAGTGCATGGGGTTGATGGTGGAGTGCCGTAATGGTCCCCCTCCTGTGCGGGGAGAAAAAATGTAATTATTGTGTATTCTGATTCCCCTAACTGCTGCTTTGGCAGAGAATGATATTGTATGATTTGCTCAGCCGGAAGTGGAGTGAGTTGATTTGATGTCCCATTCTGTTAACAAAGCCACCCCTGAAATTCCCACTGTGGAGATAGTGGTTGGCATGGGTTTGACATCAATGGGACTCTGAGGCTGTGATTTGTGCTAACAGGTCCGTCGATGCACCCCTCGGAGTTAATGGCGGAGATGCGAAACAGTGGGTTTGCCCTGAAAAAATGTGTCCTTGGTAGGAATGCTACCGTTTGTGATCCATCGCAGGTAATTGTTTCGCACTCCCATCTCTGCACACATGGGACGATGTACAAACATTCACACCTTCACAGAGAAAAGACTAACTATATCTTCGGTATGTCTCTACCATATATAAATGCTGCAAAGGGGCCAGTTATTGGGGCCACTCAAGTCAAGTGCACAGGTTTGATTAAATCAGTGTTTAGCTGATGTAATCAAACATACATTTGCTCAAATTTGCCTCTGAGAGTCATATTTATCTGTATGTTGTTGTTTTGATTTCAATGCAAATTTCCAAGCACTGTGTACTTTTTACAGGATTATGTTGCCAGTGATGAAGAGGATGATCCCGAGGTGGAATTTCTGAAGTCGTTAACAACCAAGCAAAAACAGAAGCTCCTCCGGTAAAAATGTAGCAAACATCTTCATGTATGAAAGCTTTAAGGAGTAGATTTGTATTTTGATCATCGAACCAAAAAAATTAAATAAATAAATATATATATATTTTTTTTTAATATATATATTCTTTAACACTGAATGTTTTAGAGCCTCATATTGACCGAGTATGATCTGATAAATTACAAGATTACTGTGATGTTTTCTTTCAAATTTATTTTAATTTATTTTTCGTAGACTTTATTATGTTAATTCCGTGTTTGAGAATGTTAATTGAATGTTACTGTTTTACAGAAAACTCGATCGCCTGGAAAAGCAGAAGGCCAAGAAAAAGAAGAGCAAAAAGCAGAAGAAGAAAAGCAAAAGAAAACACAAGAAAAAGCATGAAAGTAGTGACAGCTCGAGTGACTCCTCCGATAGCAGCAGCAGCAGCAGCAGCAGTAGTGATAGTAGCTCAGATTCAGACAGCCATGGCAAGTTCAAGAGCCAAAAGAGAGAGAAGAACAAGAAAAAAGATTCCTGTCGCGATAACAGCTCTAAGAGCGAGCGGCGAGTCAAGAGTCAGAAAAAGGCCTCCTCTCATAGGAGCAGGTCACCGAGCCCTCGCACTAGACAGAAGCAGCCTGAAGAGGAGTCCCGAGATTATAGACAAACAAGGACAGAGAAGGAAAGGAGCAGGAGTCGAAATCGCAGCCCGGAGAACAAGATCAAGCCGGAGGGAGGTCAAGAGAGAAAGAGACACAACAGCAGGGACAGGCAGAGACCTAGCAGCTCCAAGTCTGGCTTGGACAGAAGTAGGAGCCGCGAGAAAGGCAGGGAGGACAGAGGTAAAGACAGGCGTCACAGCAGAGATGGTGAGAGGAACAGAAGCAGCACAGATGGAAGGAAAGGCAGAACAGCAGATGGGAGGAGCAGAAGCAGGGAAAGGAGGAAGGAAAGGGAGGGCAGGGGAAGAAGTAGGAGCAGGGAGAGACGAGAGAGAAGCCAAGACAGAGTCAAAAGAAAGCACTGACTGTGTTTTTCCCCCTCCTTACAATATTGGACAAAATGTGAAAATGTTTTCAATGTGTTTTTTTTCTTTTCTTTTAGTGATGACAGTTATGTAGTCTTGGTCATCACACAGTGTCCCTCTATTTAAAAGTGCAGATATTGTGCGCGGGTTTCCTTTTCCTCCAGTAGAGGGAAGCAGCCGACAGTTAATATCCAGATGCAGCTCATTGCACTCTGGTGTTGTCTGGTTCTGTATGAAAGGGTCTACATTAATTGATTACCGTTGGAAGCAATTTTGCAGCTATGATCCGCTGATGGGAAAATGTTGGACTCATTTGAATGGTCTCATTTTAACTGTTTCTGTTGCTGCAGCTTTTTATCTTAACTCTCTTTATTGTGTCTTTTTTCTTTTGAAATATCTACATCGTAAGCTGTAATGCTTCCTGGGGAAAAAATCAGGACTTATTTTCTGATTAAAATTGTAATCATCTCAATTTAATGCGTTTGTTTGCGATGTATGGAATGAATGTCGGCGTCAGAGATCTGGTGAAAATTAAGATGTGGATTTGTTGATTGATTAGCGATAGTGCGTCCCCACGTAGATTCTGGACATCTGACAAATTATTACAAATTTGCGCATCAATTTTATTCTTTTTTAAATTTTTTATATTTCTAAAATTTCCAGGCTGGTTTCCCTGAATGATAAGATATAATGTGCGTTGTCGCTAAAACTGTGGAGTGTGCCCTGCGGGGTTTTTGTGGGCGTCAAACTCAAAACAAATATTATTTCTGTCCAAATATCCAGCGGCTAAATGCAGCCGGTCCTAACGACAACAAAAGCAAGCAGTGACCGCGCACAGATGAAGTAACGCTGCACAGTGTTTATTAATGCAGACCAGTATTTTATATTTTCGTTGTAGAATTTAAAATGATTACATGTTAAGCCACCTAAACTGGACAATTAGTTCTTCCTGTTATTTACTATTATTCATTTTGAGACTAAAATGACATATTTTGTTTTATCTTTTTTATTTTGTTTTATCTCCAAAAACAATTTTGATTTTTGAAAAAATGATCAACAATTCAATTTTTATCTCAAAAACAGATTTGCTAACATTGCTAAATGTGACGTTTAAAAGCTTAAATTTCAACATTTAGTTTGCCGGGTTTTTTTATATTTTGATGAAATTCAAATTGGCAGTCTAATTTGGTAGTTTTCACTATCTGGCCGTTTCCTTGAAGCCGCTGTTGCACAAAAGGAAATGAAAATAATTTCCCTCTATTGCCTTCTGGTCAATTTAACATCCTCTTCAAAAAAAAAGAGGGTGTCTGGATGAGATGCTTTTCCCTGACGTATTCCCAGTCCTGGACTCACGCTGTAATTATTCCCCGGCTTTTTCTTTGAGAGTCGGACGCTGCACTGGGTAAGCACAAAGAAGTCAGAGAGCATCCTTGAACCCTTTCAATAAGGGGCCACTGATATTCAAATAACACGCAGGCACCATTTGACTGCGCTGAGCAAAGAGCATTTCAAATTCAACATTTGCATGTGACTCTTTGCCCCTTCTTTTTCTAAAGTTTAAAAAACTGTTCCCATAACATCTATGAGGCTTCTGGCAAAGAGAAAGAAGCCACATCCTCGTTCTCGGTCCATCGATTGGTATGCAAATGAAAGCAGTTAATTTGGACAATTAGAATAAATATTCAGGGACCTTTGTCATCCAACCCCCTTGGAAACCCCCCGATAAAGTGAAACTGAACAAAAGATGTCTCGGAGATTAATTAGATATTTGATAAGACACGAATCCCTAATCGCAGATACAAGACACATGGGGCTGCGATGTGCTCCAAGTCATAATTAATACCATTTAACAAGATTTTCATTTGGGCATGAAATGTTTTTTTCCGGGGCATTAAACATTGATTTATTCCATAGGGGAATAGTGAAAGTCAAGGTATTATAGGTGATTTTAAGAATAAAATAGCCTATGAACAGAAATACATTTCTAAATTAAATAAAAAATGTTTTCCAAAATAAAACCTAACACAAATAATTAAACCAAGAAATATATAAAATCTACATCACACAGTTACAGCCTTTTTTGAGATGTTTTAATTACGATAAAATGAAAGTCTTATACGTGTGACTTTATACAGGTAAACATTTATATATAGATATTTTTTTAGCAAAGAAATAAAATGGTTAACCGAAGTTGAAAAAAAGCTGTGTACATACATATCCACAAAGTGCGTCGAAAGTAAACTTCCCTGATTTCCAGGATACCAACACGAATAAAACAATCATAGCCTAACATTTACATGAAAAGAACACATAGTTTAGTCGTCAATATACAAGATGTTAACTCACATTGTCCAACCAAAGTTCAACAGGTTTCGCGCACCTTTTTAGCAAACATCCATTTCATTTTCAAGTTGCCCCTTAAAATCCCCAAAGGCCTACAGTAAGTCACTGCCTTTTCTGTAGATGGATTTACGGATGAAATACTCGTCACGCCTGTGGAGAATATATATTTTTTTAGACTTTGCAATCGCTTCTTGAAATATTTTCTCCGTTATTGTCTGTCAGATAAGACCCGTTTTCAATGCTGTGCAGTTTTGAATGTGGTTTGATTTTGGGGGGATGACGCCTCATTAGGGCTCGTCGTGTGGAGACTGATCCTTAACAGTGATTCTGGGGTTTACCCCGTCCAAAATAAGTTCTGGGGACTCGGACCTCGGGGTCTCCAGGTTACTGGTGTCGGTGTCACTGTCGCTCCCCTTTTTGCCTCCTCCACCGGCCGTGTGAGTTTTGATGTGCTTGCTCAAATGGTCACTCCGCATAAAGCGCTTGTTGCACACCGGGCAAGCAAACCGTTTCTCGCCGGTGTGCGTGCGGAGGTGTCTCTGGAGCTCATCGGACCGAGTGAACCTTTTGCCACAGAAAAGCCAGTTGCAGACAAAAGGCCGCTCGCCGGTGTGCCATCTCAAATGCGCTTTGAGGTGAGATGTCTTTCCATACACTTTACCGCAGCCGGGAATGTGGCAGCTGTGGAGTCCCTTTCTCCGCAGGCTGGCCCCGGCGGGTCCCAGCCGCTCAGCCTCCTGGCAGTTCGGACAGTCACATGTTGCTCTGCCGGAGTACCGCCTGGACGACCGTGAGGAGCTACTTATTCCTGAACTGCCCCCAGAAATCATGGCGTTGGCGGCAGAAGCGTCTGTGTAAGTGGGGATGACCGTTTTGAACCCGTCCTGTGTTAACAGGTGCTGACTGGTGGACAGTAGATGAGACGCAGAGGGGCTGATTCCAGTGGAGCTAAACGCCGAGTGTGTCAGCGAGGAGAAGTCCGGGTTGTAGCCACTCAGCTGGGAGTGGATGGCTTGAGGCGTCCCGGAGTGCAGTGAGGTCTGGAGGGTGCCTGCAGGATTCTGGACATCGAGCCACGACCCGGGATTAGTGTGGACGTCCCACCACGAGGACGCACCGTTGGCAACATCGCCAGGGATGGTCGAGTGGAACCCGGACTTGTACCACGATTCGTACGGGTGCGCCATCCCCACCCGCGGGTAAAGAGTCTCTGCTGATGTGTGGACTTTGGAGATAAACGCCGACTGCCCAGACTCTTGGGATGTGACGCTCGCAGAGTTGGAAAACAGACCGCTGTACTCTGTGGAAAACGCAGACGAGGTCGGGGAGGTGGAGGCTAAGCAAAAGGCGCTGTTGCCTGTGCCACTGGTCGGTGTTAGTCCTGTAGATGCGCGGCTTGTCGCTACTGTGAAACCGGGCAGACTGGATCCCAAGTTGCAGCTGGAGGAGGATCTTTTCCACGGATGAAATCCACCCTTTGAGAAAGCGCTCGAGTCAGGCAAAGTTGTAAGAGGACTGGTGTTGCCAATTTTGTTGCAAGTTGCGGCCAGCATAGCTAGAGGTGTAGTTCCAAACCGTGGTTCTTCCTGAAAACACACACAACAAAAGTTGGACTTAAAACAGGCAACTACAAATACTGCTGAAATATTACGTTTAACCGGATAACTGGGAGGATTTATAGATTATAACAACTGTAATTATCAACAGCAGATAAATGTGTTTTAACACAACTAAACATAAATAAAATACAACCTACGAGTAATAATGATGAATATTTTTTACAAACTTGCTCAGAATATTAACTGCGTCAGATATCTGCTGTGGATACACAGCGAGTAGAAAACACCATAAAGTTTGATCAACTCTGGTTTGATCTAGATGCCAGATGCAAGCTTTATCGGTATTTAACTGTTTATTGTTGAATGATAAATAACCACCGAAACAAGCAAAGTAGTGGTAAATGACAGTAGTAATACCGAACTGCAAACTTTGAAAGCAAGAATGTTTATGAGAGCTATTTTTTTGTTGCGGAGGAAAGCAGGATAACTTTACGCACAACTTTTGCGCATGAATACAAAGTGAGACTCACCCCAAGTATAGACGTAGCCATATCCAGGGTCTGTGCTGTGATGAGAGTGCTCGCGATTTCAATGCGGTACGGCTCCAATTTGATTCAGACTCGCCGTGTTTGACTCGGGTCACACGGTTTCTCTCTTGGCTCGCAGCTCCCAACACTACCTAGTTGTAGAGAGCGTGTTCTTTGAAGTACAGCTGCTGAGGACGCGCAGCCAATCTGGTGGCCCCATTCATGGCCGGGGATGAAGTCAGCCAATGAGAGACGCGACCGCAGACAGAAACACCAAAAACCCCGCCGTCAATCATCTGTTGTGCAGCCTCTGCTCAGACTGTCATACAAGACACGATTTGGTATTTTTTTTAAATGCATACAGTTATTTTTATGTATTCTCACCCGAAGAAGAACCAATGTCTCCTTTCATTGAAGAACTGAGTTCCCACGTCAGTTCTCCACGAGGTAAGCTTTTCACTCATTTTAAAGCATTTGTGGATTGTGGTGACAGTGTGTGCAGCTCCAGGTTTCCCTTCTGATTTTCAATATCCAGATCATGCGCGACACGTCATTGAGAAAATGCTGCTATTTAAGCACACAGTCTCCTGAGCAACGTGAGGGACGCTGTTGTTGCTGCTGATGACTTTATCTCAACAGTCTGCAGCCGGTGCGTGCTGCTGCGTGTTAAACATGGCACGGGCAGTGCTCGGAGGGAAACAACTGATTTTATAGGCTCTGTCCTAAATGTTTAAAGAGCTGGTGTTCATATTGGAAAATCACAGATGCATTAAGTTTAGTGAAGAAGTCCGGAAACAGGCCCGAGAGCTGAGACCTCACCCCTCCAGCCGCGGTCTGAATAAAACGACTTGTCACTGAACGCACGGAGAAAAACAGATGATGAGTCTTATATGATGTCCTCCAGTTTGTTTACTTTCAGCCGAAATCTACGCTGAGCTCGTGCGTGTGGTAGTGTTCTCGCACGTGTACCCCCCCCCCCGCCTCCCCCACTTACTTGTTGATGGGGGGGAGTGCAGGTGAGGGGTTACTTTAAAATGACAGCTTGCTTTATCGGCGCGTGTAGCAGACCTGTTTTGAAAGTATTTTATAGGCGGAAAAAAAGTTCCATCATCCAGGAGATGCCTGCTGAAAGGCCGCCAGTCATCTCCATTAAAGAGATTTAACAAGAGGCACGTCGTGTAGCTGAGAAATAAAAATCTAATGCCAAACTAATCTCTCATTTAATTAAATTGTGGACAATTAAGAGGATGCCGTGTTTCAACTATTTTCAAAATTCAATAAACCCGCATATCCCATAGCGTGTTAAAACGCCCAGGGATAATGGCATAATGTAAAATTGACCTGCTCCGACGTGAATCATCATCCCTTTTAAAAGTTAAAGCAATTTTCCAGAGAAAGGCTTGACCGAAAGATGTGCATTACAGTATTCAAAACGGGCAAATAATGCTCCATTATAGAGTGTGAATGCTGCCAGTCAACACAGGCGCAATTTGTTCAAATACTCCTTTTCGCTTTAAAAACCCACCTCTGGAAGGATGAATAAAAATCAGTCTCATCAAATACTGAGCGCTGCCAAGAAAATTGAATCATTTTTTTTTTTTTTTGCAATCATGACAATTTGGCAGAGTGCTGTTAACAGTATTAAATGTCTATTCTACATAAACAAAGTTGATTGTTGCTAAAGAAGTCGAAATAATTCGAGCGTTAAATGAAAATGGACGCAGGATAAGGACGTTTCTTTTCATTACACTTTAATAATAATACAAAAAGATCGGACAATGGATTTACTCTTTAATTAAGTTCACATTTTTAAAATAAAAAAAGTCGCCATTAATAATGGATTGATATTACAATGTTAATATTGTTGTGTACATGATTATTTGCATAATATTATATCTTAATGTGGAGCAGCGTGGATGTTCCTAACAAAGAAATCTGCCTGAATCACTGAATCTTTATGCACCAATAAACACTACTTGTCTTTTTTATATACTTCACCTTAAATGTATTTATTTGTCACAGTAACCTAGAATAATAAAATAATAGTGATTTTTTTTCTTCAGATGATGTTTACTTGGGACAAAAGGGGAGAACATGATCTTGCCTTGTCATTCAAGTGAGAATTTTGAGTTGAATCTGTAATTCTGGACTCCATTCGTGAGCACTTCTCTGTGGCAATTAGGAGCCTATTACAAGCCATTAGATTGATCAATGTACCTTAAACAATGGGAATGATTTATTTGGTCGAACAAAACGCTCTGCATCTATTGTAATGAGTGTAAGTGGGGGTGCATCCATCAACAAAAGATAAATGATTAATTCAGACCTATTCATTTAAATTCTTTCTACAAAGCCAGCCTCACTTGCCTCAAATCCAGATTATTAGAGCGTCATTTTCTGCATGTTAAACCAGACAGGCTGCTGGATTTGGGGGCGATGGTTTTTGGTTGTGCTCCTGTGTGCTTTAATTTGTATTTCTGCTGAGGGAAGTTTATTTGAGGACATTTAGCTAATTGTTGTAATTTGGCGTGCTCGTGTGGCTACACCTGTCTCTCTCAAAGGGGGTTGGAGGAAACTATGAGTGCAAGGATGCTGAACTTTATTTCTGTGGTGCTGGAGCTGTACGTTGTTGTCTGACGATTACACTTGTGTTATAGTGGATCAGAGGAAGCTCATAAAATCGAAGTATGAAGTATGAAGGATATCTTCCTTTTCTTACAGATATTTTTGGGTTGTAACTTTTATCCTGTTTCCCTGTAAAATGCAAAGATTATGATAAAAACAGTATTTATTCTGGGTGGCTTTAAATGACAATTTCTGTGTCCCATCTACCGTTTCGCAAGAGTTTGTTTTGTTACTTGCACTTTTGCCAGGTAATTGTTTGTTTCGGTGGCAGCTAAATAGAGACCACAGTGAGGAAATAGAGTTGATGTACATTAAAGTGCACTGTGAAATAAACTGCTTGACAATAAGGATTTATTGCTGTGGGAAGTCGATAAGCTATAAAACAAGAGGAAATGGCAAAGCTGCTTGGACCTGTCACCAGAGAGACACAACTCGTGGATGTCTTCAGTTAAACGACTGTCAAGACAGATGATTCAAATGTTAATGGGAAGCAGGCAGCTGTTGACAACACAGTCAAGCCTCTGATAAAGATTAACTACGCCCTCAATACACACTTTTCAACTAACAGCCTCCATGTGAGATTGATCTTATAGCAGCTCATCAACCTGCATCAATAGTATCGACAGCTAAATTTGGAAGTAAAGGTCAGCTTGCCAGCTTACAGTGTCAACTTTCATTTCCAGGGAGGCTGCATGTTCTATTTTGAGCGCGGGGAGCGAGCCAGTTGAAGTGCAGTCGACTGGTTACATTTGAGGACTTTAGCTTAGCCCGTTTTCTGTCAATGAATGTGTGTTTTTTTTCTCTGAGTCGGTGAGCTGTTGTGGAATTCAGCAAAAAACTTGACTGTGGGAAATGGCTCCAAAGAAGGTGCACTTCATGAGGAATAAGCTCCATTCAGAAATGAGCATGCATTGTGGATTATGTAATGGCAAGTGCTCGTTCTGACTGCAGACATCTCCACATTGTCTTTATTAGGGAAAAGGAGATGATGCACCAAAGCCGCCCCCACTGATTGGCAGGTTTGGCACCTCATTGAAAATAGGAATTGTTGGCCTGCCCAATGTTGGGTAAGTAAAGGGTTTTTATTTGCATAGATAGTGTCGCCTTCTCACCATTCACTCTGCAGCATGTGCTCTGTCCACATCTGAACTATGTCTGCCATGATACCATAAATATATATGCATGTGAGGCAGGATGTCAGCCGAGTACAGTAGAATGCAGGACTAAAGGTTAGACATTAAATTTAAAGGAATGTTGCAAATTTGGACATACAGACAACTTCAGACTTTATTTAAAATTTTGGCCGGAGTTTCTGCAAAAGGAGCTTTCACACTTTGTGCACACCACACTTTATACTGAAACAAGCAAAGTGACATGTAGCGTGATGTACAGGATTTTAGCCAGAAGGCAAAAAAATCCTGCTCCTTAGATGAGTGTCCATGGAAAATGTCGTTTTCCTTAACAACCTGAGGAGTGTTCATATGCCTGTTAAGTGTCTGGAAGCCACGTGTGCCCCCACTAGCCAAGGATCAAATCCCACAAGAGCTTTTCATCCCACTTCTTTCCTTCCCTGTGTCTCAACTTTCCCTCAGTCTAAATAAAAGTGTGGGAGCTGCCTTGCACTTTTTACAAAATGCTTAAAATATTACTCAGGGTGTTTTATAGCAGACAAGCGTTATGATTGAGGGTAAACGTGACTTCAAAGAGTTGTAGTACATTAATAGTTTTGATAAAATTGTTAAATAGTTTATGAATGTGGGTTTTATCATTACAGCAGTGTTTTTTCAATAAGCAAAATAGTTTATTCTATGTGCCATGATCCATATGCATTTGAATAAAACTGTATGACAGCAAGCAAAAACTGACCTACCATGCTACTATGAATGCAGAGAAGTATGTTAAATGAATGAAAAGCATTAACAAACCCTGTTGTCCACTCGTTTTAAAAACACCCACTTATCACTCATCATCTCATGCACCGGTCAAAGGTCAGGGCACATCCTCCCCGCAGCCTTCCAGTCAATAACAGGTAACATACTGTAGACAGTCTAACGTTGTCACTATCACATTCACATCTCGAGCAATCCAGAGTTTCCAGTTCAGCTAACCTGCATGTGTGGGAGAAGCAGGACTTTTAGTGCCACTGAGCCCCCTTTGCAGGCCAGTCTCTGCTGTAGATTCATCGAACATTGACAGAGACACACACAGGCACATTTCCTACAATACATGGAACACATTTTTGAGGAAACTGTATAACAATTCACTTGTGTGTTCAAAGCAACACAGCTTTCTGCACTGTGTCAGTCAGACGCTTTTACTCTTGCATGAAGCAGTGCTTAATTTAGGAATTCAACATGGCTATTTTCCCATAGTTGCTTGAAACAGCTCCCAGTCTCACAGGTACAATCAGTGCCTGTGGCACTTAAATGAAAATAATTATATAGGAGAATATTGACAAGTCTAGCAATTTTTCTACATTTTCAGAATAATCAAATTCAAATTAAATCAAATTCTAAGATACAGAAAAAAACATACATCGTTTTAGAACTGAATGGCACTAAAAATAAGTCCAGCATCATAAAAGTACTTGTACTTGTATCGTTATTCTTTTTCTTTTATCTCATCTTTGCACATGAAAACATACTTTGGTGTCTTGCAATTATGTCATAACCTTTTGTAGCTAACGTAAAATTCTTTAGCACAATGAGCTGAAGGGATGCAAGCTATAACCCAATGAGATTCTTGTATGTGTAGTCAGTCAGGGTGCAAATAAAAAGTTAGTGGTTAGGATGTGTTTGAGGAGTGTATGTAAACAAGCATTTACTCACAATAGGACACAGGTGACTGTTTGAATGGTGGTTGTGCACCATTGACCGTTTCTGAAATATGAACCTGGTTTATGACAAATCAAAGTCAAACAGTTACTGTGTCTGTGAGAGTTTTTTTATCGGTGAGGTGGACAACATGACAGGAATCTGTACTACATGGCTGCAGTGTAGGTTAGGAGGCTGACACGCTGTCTGCATGTCAAACCCGGTCAGACAAATCCACCTTTTCAGCATCTACCAAGACCTTCAGCCACATCAGTGACAGAGCGTAATCACAGTGCAGACCCTACATGACTTTCCTGCAGCCCCCTTTGAGCTACAGGCCACAGCGATAGGTTTTCCTCTGTTCAGCTGACAGGTTTTCATCTTTTTGCAGCTTCTTAAAACATTTATTGAATCATTTTCAACAGAACTGTTGTATTCAGGTAGCCTGGAAAGTTTTGTAAGACCTGAAAACTGCAGGTTTTGAAGGGACAGAAAGACATTATTACTGTAGAGGATGATGGTATTTTACATAAGACTATTTAATTATATATTTACATGCTGGATATTGATGATGGAGAATAAACACACATGTTTTTGAAGAAGTGTGTGCTTCTTCACATGTAGTGCATCTTAGCTGTTTTGCAAGACGTTGGGGCTTATTGCACAAAGATCCAACTCACTAGTGTCCCCTGTTTTCATTTCTTATCCAACTGAAACCACAATTTCTTCCTGGTGTAATAAGTAGAACTCACTGAGGTTGTGGCCTGCCATACCACATTTGTATCAAAGTACAACTTCTCAACCCTCCTATGGTTTCTTCATGAATGAACCATGTTCAGATGCCAGCCTGCTGTTAGCTGGGCGTAACTGACCAGTTTTCATACACATTGGAAACTTGAGAGTGTGATTCAGCCAACCTTGCATCTATTTCTACACTTCGACCAGCACGTTTTCTATTTACTGCCATTCTCTCTGCTCAGAGGCACAAAAAAAAAGTTTTAGTCGTGTCCATTTAACCCTTTATTGGGACATACTGTTCACAGTATATGGCCTAACTGCCTCAAGTCAGTCTTAAAACTCTCCCCCAGGTCACCTGGACTGAAATGAATTTAATGGGTACCTGCCTTTTGCCTATAGTTCTTCAGCTCAGCCTGCCTCATGAAACTCATTATGAAACTCGTTACGCACTTGTGCTTGTCATGTCTCTATGTATATGTAGTAGTCGAAATTAAGAAGCCAATGTGAACAATGAATCACTAGATAATTACTTCTTGTATCTTGTGAATCTCTATTAACTTAAAGGTCCCAAAAGCCCAATTGAATATGCGTAATAAGTTAATATGCCCACATTTGCCCATATATATGTATATATATATATATATATATATACACATATATGTCCAAAATGTGTATGTATATATGTAAATATATTTAAATGTATTTTCCACAAACAGACAAAACTCTTTCGCGAGCCTACATTTTTACTTTTCATTTATTCAGAGCAGATATGTAGTGATAAACTGTCATTATGGAACTGGATTAGGCAGTTTGAACGAGGATAACCAAAATGATTAAGATTAATGAACCATTCAACCAGAAAAACAAAGAACCTCGAATCTTCTGATATGAACTGTTGTTGATACAAATATCAACCATAACAAGGGTCATGTACTTTATTAGAAGCATATTCCCATTTGATAAATGGAAAATGTGCAGTTTACATTGTCGCTGTCTTACAAGTTGACTGTAGGTAGCCGACTGTGCACTCTGACCCCTTATGAAAAAGTTAATCTATGTAGGAAAATGTGTGTGTGTGATAAGGAAATGATTTGCAAAATCACCAATTTAAATAGTGTGTGCTTTGACGGTACAGTTACCTTATTATTGATTCATTTTTCCACTTAATGATATTCCATCAACCCTAGAACTACAAATGTTAGAAAGTCATTGCTACATGTTTATTTTTGGCCAAGACACACTGCAGCTTCTTCCAGGACATGTGTGTCAAACAGTCCATTGGAGGGGTTGAGTCTGACATAGCAGGATGGAGAAGTGTACACCAACCAAAGCGATCCTTCACTTGTATTTTGAAACACACAATCTATTTTTATTGACTGGTATATTGGCCTTATATAACACAAGTATTATCAAATTATATTTTTGTTATCTTGATGTATTAGTATTTTGAGTCAAATATAATTTCTGATACTAAATCTAAGTTGGAAATCAAACTAAAGCGTGTTTGTACATTTTGAGTAGAAATTGATCACCTAGATTTTGAATAAAACTATAGTAGTGAATTGACAAATGAAGCTTATATTACTAGCTCTTTTTTTGGAGAATTCCCTCGCTTCTCAGTCTTCATCAGCAGTTGGAGTTTGCTCAGTTGTCATCACATGACTTAAGTGTGGAACTTCAGTCACATGGTAAGTCTATAGATTTGTAATGTATTCCACAATATGTAGTTTTGTCTGTTACAATCCTAGTTGTTTAAGTAAACCCAGTCCAAGGTTTTAGGTTGATAGTGGGCCCAGTTATCTATATGTCTTACCTCCCTTTAAGAAGTGTTTCCACCACCCATTAGTGGAAAAACACACTGAAGTCTGGCTGCAAACTTCTCAATACACATCACGTTTCCCAGTACTGACCAGCATATTACACTCTAATTTGCATTTTAGTAAATATGTAAGTTATTTGCTGTGTTATTAAGACTTTTTAAAAAAAATTTTTATACCTGATGATGTTTGTAGTGTTGCGGTGGATTGTCTTTTTTTCCCCCAAGGTGACCCAAGAATATCCTTCAAGTGTGTTAGAGAAACAATCCAGCTTTATATAAGGAATGAATGTATGCTCTTTAGCAATCTTGAGCAATTTCATGCCTATAGGACTTAGCAGACAATCATTTCAATGTGAAGCACCGAGGGAGGGGATAAAGATGGAAAGTCCTGGATTATAGTTAACTGCCTTGCCATTATTACTCTTAGACACTTGCCATTTTCTGTAGATTTTTGAAGTACACTTGAGCTGCTTGTGCCATAGAAAATAAATCAAATCTCTCACTGATCACAACAAGGGGCAGCGTTTGGCTGATCCCGTTCAACAGCTGAGATCTATCAGAAATGTAATTTGCCCCTCAATTTCATGTACAATTGATCTATTATGGGATTATCTGACCTTGTAATTGGGCATAGTATTTTACAGAGTATTTTTGATTCAAGTGCTCAAATATTCAATCCATTAGAATAACCTTTTCCTTCTTAGTAAATAAAAAAGCCAATCTTGCATGATTTACTGAAGTGCTTCAGGATCATGCTATCGAACCATCAGGCTCTACACACCAGCACTTTTAGATGGATTGGCTCCACTGCTGTTTTTATTTTCAGGAAGTCAACCTTTTTCAACGTGCTGACAAAGAGTCAGGCTGCAGCAGAAAATTTCCCCTTCTGCACCATTGACCCAAATGAAAGCAGAGTGCCCATTCCAGATGAACGCTATGATTTCCTCTGCCAATTCCACAAACCTGCCAGGTATGGGGTCTCATCGTTCACCTATTATTCACACTTCAGATCTGTAGTCTCTGACGGTCTTCTTGCTATAGGTATGAGAAAACATATAACAATGTTGTTGACATGTAGCTGCCAGTTCTGTATGATGTATGATTGCTGCTCTACTCTGTGAAGAAAAAAGCTGAAGCATCTGAACCTCCAACACCTGGTTATCATACACATTCATAGAGGCTGTTAAAGCAGGTTGAATTCAGATTTGCTGTGCTATACTGACAAATCACTAGCAACATGTCTCGTTTGGACTGACAAGAAGCAGTATGTTGAATGGCACAGAACATTTGAGTGCATGAATTGTAGACACAAATGCTAAAGTTCCCGCTTTTCAAAGAGCGGTATGAATCTCACTAGCAAGCTTATACTCAGCTCTGCCCTACTTATGCTCTATGTGCTGTGTACTGTAGCTTAAACACATGCAAAACATATTCCACTGCTGTTAAATTAATACACCAGTAACCATAAAAATAAAAATAAAAAACGCTTTTTCAATAAAATGCAATGCAATTTTACAGCTCTAGAATACATACCTGTCTATCCTACCTACCCATAAGAGGTGGCGATGTTCTATACAATTGTAATTGTTAAAAAAAAATCAATGAAAAGACCAAAACCAACAATGAATTGATCCTGCTAACAAGTATTGCTGGTGATATATCTTATGCCTCTACTGCACTGCAGGTTATTTTGAGACACGTACACTGTCCTACTGCCATATATTCTATAGCACCAAATGTGTATTAATGCGTGACTGAAAATAGTCCCCAACAAATGTGCTATTTACATAGTGTTTGAGTAACATTTGCTAGAAACTACAGTGTCCAGCTGTTTTAGAAAATTAACAAGCCTTTATTTATTTGATGTGGTTTTGTATTAAATAACATTATATTGAAAAGAATATCTGGTATTTTGTCCACCACTTTTACATATATGGGGGAGCAATCTGTTCAAAACACCTTACAATCTAATGCAATGCAATAGAACAACATCTCAAACTACAATCTCAAAAAAATCAACACTTTAACCTTCAGTTTACTGTTTTTGTTAGAATTATATTATAATGTTTAAAGTCTTAAATGGCTGACCTTTTTGTCTTTCACTTCCTGGGTTGCAGCAAAGTCCCAGCGTTCCTTAATGTTGTTGACATTGCTGGCCTGGTGAAAGGTGCTCATGAAGGCCAAGGCCTGGGAAATGCCTTCCTGTCCCATATCAGCGCCTGTGACAGCATCTTCCACATGACACGTGAGTCACAGGTTGAGGGTTCATATCATCGACAAATCACATTAAACTTGTATGAGCAGTTATATATATATATATATATATATATATATATATCTTATAGTTTATACTGTAGCTAAAACAATTGCATTGACAACATGTGGCCACACTAAATAGCTCCAGCTCTTTGAAAGCAAAGGCCTCAGTCGTGCTTTAGCTTTGCTAGTAGGGCATCTTGTGTGGTGGGTGCCAAGATCAACAGAACAGTCAGGATTAATGAAGTCAGACCAAACCTCACATTCCTACTGGGAGACTCCCTGAATGAGAATCACAGAAGTGGGAAGGAAACTGGTTTAGGCTTCACACAATCAGTAGCATATTCTGAGGTTTGGAAACATTACAAGACAGTTCAGAGGGAGCACGACATGATATTGTAATATGATTCCTAATGCCACTTTTGATTAAGTTTGTGAACAGTGGAGGTAAGTAAGTTATTAATACACATATTATGAGAATGAAGGTTTTCTCTTCCTTTCCTTTTTGTTTTTTACAACCTGCATATTTCTAAATGTTCTAATAATGAATATAATAATAAATAAATATAGAATATTCCCACTGCTTATTATACTGTTGACAACAACAACAACAGTGATAATGATAATAAAAATAAGGTATATTTGGAATTAAATACTGCCTTCTGTTACCTTGTGGATGTACAGATGTGATTATCTCAGCAAATTATTCCCAGTCTGTCCGTCGGTGAAGTAGGCTTCAAATCGCTTTCCAGGTCTCCCTCTGTCTCAAGTTCTTCTGTGTCTCTGACACGGTCTTTGTCTTACACAATTTAAGTGTTACACGCTAGAATAATTTAAATTACAGCAACTGAAATGAATACAGAGGCCCTTTTAAAAATAGCTGAATTGTTTACTGATTGTATGCTGTTATTGACTTTCCCACTGAGTGAAAGGAGCTCTGATTAGAGGGTCGTGGTGGCAGGCATGGAGCGGCCGGATAGAAAGGGTTAAGATTGAGGCCATTTTCCTATATTGTTCCAAAGTTATCTCTGTGTATCACTCACATGTGTATTACTTCTTTTCCAGCACAGTTTTCAAATAGCCTTTGATTCTGTGTAGTTTGTGAGAAGTGGAACTGGAAGACCACCCACTGTTACCCTCAGTAATGATTTACTTAGTGGACAGGACATGGACAGTGAGATTAACAGATTGTTGTCAGTTCAGTTTTCAACAACTTTTGGCACAATAAAAGTTAAAGGATAAGGTGGTATTTTTTCAGTATTTTTCAATATTTTTCTGATTGTCAACAAATCCTTTGAAAAGACCAAAAACAACAATTAGTTAGTCCTTCTCTCAATACTTTCACACTTCCCTAGCTTGTCTGGCTCTGACTCTCAACAAAAATATGCAGTTTTTTTTGTTTTTCTTTAATAAGGATAAATCATTTCTTAAAACAGCTGGGCACTGTAGTTTTTAACAAACTTTACTCAAACAGGTGTAAATAGTGTATTTGTTGGGGACTATTTTCAGCTGCGGATTAACACACATTTGGTGCAATAGCATGTATTTACAGCAGTAGGACGGTGTATGTGGTATTGACTCAAAACTACAGTGCCCATGTTCATGGTAATGACAGAACGTGTCAACTAGTGTAACAGTGTGACTGATTGATGTGTTTTCCATAGTTTTCATATCATGCTTTGGCCACACAGTCAGTACTTGTTAGTGTTCATTGTTGGCTTTGGTCTTTTCATTCTTGACAGTAAGAAAAATATAGAATATTGTCAAACTTATACAACCATGTAAATGTTTTGCATTTTACATTAATGTTATCAGAATGATGTGGTTTACATGTGTTTTTATATACATAATTATCTACATGGTTAAAAACACCCACAGTTCCTTTGAAATGGGCCAAATGTATGTGCCAGGTCCTCACCCAAAGCCAACTCTTTTGTTTCTACTCACACAAAGAAGACAAACATCCTCAACAAGCGAAAATAGGAAGATAGAAAGCTTCTTCTGTGTGTGTGTTTACGTCTATCTGCTTTGGCATGCCATTGTTTCCACTCTTGTGAAGTCATTGGAAACAATGTGGTATGTTTCACAAGTTAACCATTAAACATAGCTGGTTTTGTTTTGTAATTATATCTATCTGGTGTCAGGCAGACTGCAGTGTTGAAGCCACTACTTTTATATAGCTTGATTATATGGTTGTGGGGGATCACACTTTTTCGTGTCTGGTGGAATGGTATGTTTTTTTGTGTCTGAGAATTAGCAGAAGGGTTTACAAAGATACTACAGAGAGATGCTCGGCGTAAGTAAGATGAAACAGCTCAGTGCAGTTGTGTGATTGTTAGTGCAAACTGAGGATGCGAGAAATGGACCCCTCAGCCTGATGACATTAAGTCTAGAAGTCATGTTGAACTTTAGAGATCAACTTTTTTCTGCCAGTTCTGTCTATGAAATTGTTTTATGGTCTTTTATTCCCTGTATTGGTTTACAGTCCTTTGTTCAGAAGTTGTGAAATTTTGAGAAATAGTGAACATTTTCAGAGTTTTATAGAGGTTTTACAAAGGCATGAAGGTAGGTTAGTCTTTTATATTTACATCTTTTCAAAAGATTCTACATTTTCCAGGGAGTAGTCTAACTAAACTAGAGGATTTTCCTCTTGATGTCTCAAAATTCCCCCAGTAGTGTGCACGTTATGAATATTTTTCAACCCCTAATGACTTTGAAAAGCCTGTGTAAACAGTGGATTTGCTTTCAACAATACCTTCCAAAAAACTATTAAGGTGCATGATGACATCCTGAAAGCTGACTCTGTTGAATGAGTGGCGTTCCCCGGTCTCATAACAAAGTGGTTCGAAGGCTAAGTGTTCCCAGTGCTTCTGCGGTGACTGGAACGACGGCTGGATCCTCACTGTCTGAGACAAGACACAGACATGTTCTACTTCATCTGCTCTTCTGTTCCCTGCTAACAACTCTGCCAGCTCACCTGGCCTTATTCCCAGATGTTTGGTTTCCAGCAATTAGATGTTTGAATGCTCACACAGTGTGCCCCCCCCTCTCCCCTCCCCTCAATCACTGCAGGAATGCTCTGGTTCACTTCTAATGAAGACTTATTTACGGTTGCACGACACTCAGTAAGAATCTAGCCTTAAGATACTGTGGTATAGCACATTTAATCTTTAGGGACTGGCTGTGGTTGTGGGCAGCCGGCTGGAAAGTAGCTGTTATTTTTGGCGTAGACTCTTCTCTCATTGTGATGTTCATGCTTTCAGCACCTGAACTCCTGGTTAACTTAAGTCTCTTCCCTCTCCTCTGCAGCCTGAAGCAGACACGAGAAAGTTCACTTATTTTTTAAAACAGCGTCAGTAGTTTTTAAGCAAATAAACCTGATCAAGTACATGAGATCTTAGCTATAGAGCAGTAGAGATGTTGCAATGCTGTATCCTTTATAGAGCTGAAACATTTGGTCTATTAATCGAGCAACTGATTTGATTATCAGTTCATTGTTTAAGGCAATTTTCTAGCTAAAAACTCAAAACGTTTGATGGTTCCAGATTCTCAAATGTGAGGATTTGCTTATCTTTCCTAGTCTTACATTGCAGTAAACAATTTATCTTTGAGTTTTAGACTAACAGACCAACAGCCAATGAGCTACTGCTTCAGTTCAGAGGACAATTCTTACATTTGGTTTGCAGTCTTGGATACCTGGAAAACACCTTCATAAAACTCCATGACTGACAGACTGCTGCAACAGTACTGTGCTACTCAACAATATGAGCATCGAGTGAACGCTACATCCGTAATCATAAATGTGCAATTTAGTTCTGAAGAATTTTCTGAAAAGTCATGGAGCAGGTTTCAAATAAAACTCCTTAATTATTAAGTCTTAGTCCCATGTGCTAATGTGTTGAAGGTCAAATCATTATTGACCATATTGTATTTGACCATATATAAGTATATTCACATACAGTATATAGTTGACGAGTTTGACTCACAGAAATATGCATTTTTGTGTTTTCAAACTTATTATAAATGCTGATATAGGCCCATTACTCATGCGATTACATGTAAACAAACATAAGTAACGTTTGTTAGCTGCGTCTGAAAATGTTAACATCTCATATTTAGTTGCTGTGTGTTAGTTTGTGTATTTAGTTGTTTATTCAGTTTTTGGTGGTGGGGCTAATGTGATCAAATCAAAGTGTCAGTCAACACTTGTGCCTCTCCAGAAATTGATCCTATTCACTCACCTCTGAACATTTTCTCTATTTAAAAAGCTCCAATACCCTCGGCGACTTCCACATGAGCCATGTTTGCCTGATGAATCTGATGAGAAAGAGTGAATGATTAGATTAGTTGGCTACCACTTTGCTGAGTCTGGTAGGACCTTGTATTTGTGTTTGGTTGTTGCATCATTCAGACGTCAGCCCACACACTCCTCTAATCGCTTATAGTGAACAAATCAAACTGATTGTTGAGCTTCAGGCGTTAAGAACAAACTGGATTGACTATTCAGACAGAGATGATTTATGGCCAACCTGCCTCCCCACTGACGCCAGTGATGGCAGCTCTCCAAGAACTGTGCCTTATCACTCACCAACTCACAAATTCTCAAACTTGACAAACATCCAACACACCCAGCCCAGTAACTTCCATGTGTGTGACTATCTAAACAGATCACGCACGGAATTAATTTCTCAGCGATTCAGTTGCTGAATCAATTGTTGTGTTGATGTATTCATTTAAACAACCAATGGTAACTATTTGAAATTAGAGATCTTTATTTTGCTGAAAATCTTTCAAAGATAGGTCGTTTAAAAGAGGGAAATCCTCCGACATGTTTTCATTCTCCCCTCATATATCCAACAAATAATTAAAATTACCCTCAACAGTAAAGTGTATTTCACTAAACTAAACCAGTTTGTGTGGTGATATCTCCTTTTATCATGTCATACTGTAGGTCTAGTTCCTCCCCATCGAGATGCATTTCTAATGTCTCTGTATGCAGCTTAATTTCAAAAAGAAAAGTCTTCTTAACTTCCTTAAACAGCTAAGCCCTGTAGTTTTCAGCACACATTACTCAAACAGCGGTAAATAGTGCATTTTGTTGGGGACTATTTTAGTAGCAGATTAATACACATTTGGTGCGCCAGTGAATATTTTCGGCACCAGGAAGTTGTATATGGGATTGACTCATGATAAACAACAGTAGCCATGTTCATCATAATGAAGGAACCTGTCACTCAGTACAACAGTGTGACTCATTGATGTGTTATTCATAGCTTCTGGACAACAGAGATCTCTGACACAGAGGAATATGTTATTGTTTATCTGGCATTTAGTGCAAAAGGTAAAACTTATTAGAAAGATCAGTTCATTGTTGTTTATAGTCTTTTCATGGGATTTGTTGACAATAAGAAAAATAAAGAATATTAACAGATTTATCCTTTAAAGTAAGCTGAACAGTGAGATGAGCCTAGCTTAGCTCACTTCATGGATGTCTATGGGATCCAATAACATATCTTTAGAAGACAGGAAGTAAACAGTATGTTCCAGTAATGCTTGTTTACCACGCTGTTATCATTAGCTTAGCATTAACACTTTTTCCTGAACAAACATTTCAAACATTTTCACAGGTTTAGCCTACATACATAATGCTTTCTTTATAGTTGGAAAACATTTTTCTCATATTAAACCATCATTATCATGATTTGTCTTTGAACAGTAGTTCTGGTAATATCAGTATTTGCTATACATAATTAATACAAAATAATGGGCTTTCAAAGCCTTCCAAAGCTTTTATGAAGCATTGTTTCCAACAACCGTAATTCTTGTCCAGTTAAAACTGATTGCTCATCATTATCAAAGAGGACACACATGCCAAGGTGTTAGTCAATTGCAAAAAAAATCTCATCAGCTATCTTTTATTCCATGATGAATTTGGACAGATCTTTACTTGTGTGGACTGTGTTAATGTGGTGGACTCAACACAACAACAACAACACTAAGTTTAGAATTAGTCTAAGTGGTACTTTTACACTCTTAGAGATACCTGGTATACTGTAGCATGTAAGTGTCAGGTTTCTTTTTCATTTTTTTTTTTTTTATGTCCCGCCATGATACCACTCTGTTGTAGCAAAGTTAACTGGTTTATAAGCAGCAAGCGACCCACTTCCCACACCACACTTGGACAAAAATACACTGTGTTGTATGACTGTCTCAGCTGGGTCCTAGCACCTGCCTTACTTTTGTGTAACAGTAATGTCGCATTACAAATCAGTCAGGAAAATAAGCTGCCCTGTGCTGCGGCTCTTTGTTTGTGTTAGTTTTCTTTTTAACCAATGCTGCAATTCTAAATCTTGATCATTTAGCTGTGGGGATCGTCCTTTTGTGTGTTTCGGGGGCCGTGTTGAGGTGCTGTCACAGCATTTAAATGAGCATTTTGCTTCAGCGAGAATGAAGAGTTTTTGTCAGCCTCCACTCATCGTGGATGATTAGAGCAAAATGTCTACCCATCTTGACTGGAGATCGCCACAGCTCCAGATAACATGCTCTGTGATTGAAGGTCGCAATATTTTGAATTCTAATGGGGCTGCAAGATGAATTGCCTGAAATAGACTGTAGAATCTTCCTGCTTCCTCCTCATGCCCCCCTTGCCTGTCCGCTGTGAAAAGAACCACTGGGAATGGCAAGGCCCGATGATCATAGAATTATTGGATGGTGATTCTAAACCCTTCAAAGAGGAGTTGCTATGGAGATCTCGCTCCAAACTGTGAAATGATTCACCTTTGAAAGGCTGGAGGGCCTGAAAGCTGAACACATCATTGTTCAGGTGGCGGTTGGTTAGGAAATTGCCGGTGCCTGTGCAATCAGCAGCACTATAGTAGTTAAGGATCTAAAAAGGTTTGTTCTCTGAATGATGTGGGACAACAGTGGTGTGCATATGTCGGTTCCTTTCAATCAAGGCACTCTCATGCTCCGTGGTTTAACAAAATAAATGGAATGACAGAGGTTAAGCTAATGATAAGGGAATTAACACTGTTGTTTTCTGTCAGAGTTCATGAAAACTGGAGCCTCCCCGGTTCCCCATTCACTTTATAACTGCACACAGAAAGGCTTGTCTGAACAGCTTTGTAGTTTTTTTCAGTGATATCAAACATGGTGGAAAGATGCACCTTTAATACTCGGTTTGGTATGAGACACTGCAGTTGACAGTAGATTACATAGGAATTGGAGACACCTTGTGAGGTGCTGATATTCATACTATCAAGCACTGTGATTCCACTGTGATCTATTTTGAAAGATGGGACCATGCAGAAAACATGCGTGTATCTGCGAAGGGCTCAAACCCACCACTTTCAGGTGTCAAACTGCTTTTTAGCAACCAATGTTTTTGCTATAATTGACACACGCAAAGAAACAAGGCTGAATATGCCACAAACTCTGTTACAGAAGCAGCATACTACAAATTGCTGTCAATTTCATGTATCCTAAAATGAATGTCAAGAAGATATTTTCTGAATGAACATAAATACCCTTATGTGCATTGCCAGTGTTTTTTTATGCTGGGAAGACATCCATAATGTGCTTTTCCTGACAGACTCATAAAATAGCTTTTACTGCTCTGAATACCAGGAGAATTGCGGCACTGAGTTTGCATGAACATTTTAAAAGCAGCGCGAGGAATGCTTCAGATGTGCTCTTACCCACCTTGCATGTCAAAACATGCACAGGAAGTTAAAAGTCAATGAATACTGTAATTTAACTGAATTATGTTGACCACATATCCTCCCAGGTAGCAACATCAGAGGAAGCAGCTCAATCAGTATTGATCTTGACTTGACTCAGATGACTGCCTTGTCTGTGTACCTGACAGGAAAGTAATGATATAAGCCAGTTTGAGCTCACTTTGTGTTTTTAGGTGTTAAACTTACAAACGGAAGATAGATTGCTAATTTATAAAACTTTCATTTCTTTATACTGAAGGCTATGTTCTTTAATGTGTTGCAGTGAAATTTTACATGGTCAGGTTAATGTAAAAAACATCACTTAAATTTATGGGGTTTTTTCTGTCAAAATGTTTTTCCTACTTATATCTTGTCAGGCTACCCCAGCCCGCAGTGCTGCTGTAAGTCCATAATTTTGGAGAGCTTAGCCTGATCCCTAATCAGGCCATGGAACACCACTCGCCCTCTAGAGACTAATCCTTTTGTTCTGTTAATAAAGGAGCACCTGTTAATAGTGTCTTCAAAATATACACTATTTGAAATGAAGCAGTAAAATTTAAATTGTGAGACAGACCTGACTCCTGGGGCCTTTCCAACCTCTTTCTTCTTCTTTTTTTGTGTGTTTTTACTGTCTTGCATGTGGCTTTTGTGCGGCGCCGCAGCGTCATAAGAGCTGTCTTCACAGAGTCCTACCCAGACCCAGTTGTTAAAGGACTAATTGTGGAGATTGCCCCCTCAGATTTCTCTCCTCTCTTTCGCCTCGTGCATTTGTTCTCCCGCTCTAAGCCTTGAATGGGACGGCGGCAAAGTAGATGTGAATGTTAAATTAGGCGAAATTAATTAAAGCAAATTACTTTGGAATACGTGGTAGTCAGAGGAGAGTGTCAGCTGATGACTAAATAGTGAGTGATCAGCTGCTCCTGCTCTTTGAAAGCCTCTTTGAAATTTTGATTTATCAGCTTTTTGTGAAGGATGTACAACAATAGTTACTAAACTAAATTACTTATTTAAGGAAGTAAGAAATGTGTTATGAAATGATTGCGTTTGCATTAGCTGTTTTAAACATTTATTAATAAATTGACTGACATATAGTCATTTCTCATGCTTTCATTAACAGTGATTTATACCAATCATGAGTGGTGTATTAACCATGCGAACCTGTTTTAAACTCCTAATTAATATGTATTAAATTGACTCGTATGCATTTTCCATTTGCAACACAGTGTATCAAAACTGTACATAATAAGTGTTTATAATGTATGTATATTCTTGCAGCTAACAAAATGATTACATTGCATTATATTTTCTGAGTTCATGCAGAGACAATAGCAAATTTTCATTCCAATCAGTGCTGAACAGGGAGCTGGTAAATTGGAGCAGCAAAACAATAATTCCACTGATTAGCCCCTTTCTGTGTGGCGTAAGTGAACTGTTTATACTGTGGAGTACCTCTGCAAGAGGAGAGGAACCAAAACAGCCTGATTAGGCAAAGAGTAATTGGATAAGTTCATTTCACCATGAGGACAACGCACAGGATGACAGCTTGCACAAAAGTCTGCAGCTTCTGTTGACTTGCATGAGTAATAAGGCTACTAGTGTAGGATGTTTTTTGGGTGTCTGTCATTTGTTGTTGACGCTTGATGTTTAGATGTGACTGATGAGTGGTGCTAGATTGTAAAAGCCCTGTAGTTTAGTATCATGGAAAATCAGGTACTTAACCCAAGATGTGATACTCTGTGCATGTGGAAGATCAGTGGGGCGTTTCATGTTGGTTCACTTTTCAATTTATTGTCCCTTACAGTTTAAAGACACTCAGAGGCGTTGGTTCTTTTTAATGAACAAGAGTCTACAGCTGTGTTATGCGACTCTGTGAGGCTGTACTGAGCTGAATGCTAACATCATCATGCTAACATGCTCAAAATGACAATGCTAACATGCTGATGTTTTAGCAGATCATGTTTACCATCTTCATTTAGCATGTTAGCATGCTAGTTATTACAGTTGATCCGATGGGGAACATGAATGCCTACAAATTTAATTGGCAAGCCATCCAATGGTCATTTCACTCAAAACCACAAATGTCAACCTCATAGTGGTGCTAGAGGAAAAGTCAGAGGATTATCAAAATTATAACAATTCATCCTCTGGGGACGATGAATGTCTGAACAAAATTTCACAGCAATCCATCCAACAGTTGAAAGGCTGACATTGCCATCCCTTGAGCTAAAAATCACTGACTTCATCTGAAGACAACCAGAACATTTATCTGATTTGTGGATAGTGGAGTGGCAGAACTTTCACTGTTCAGACTATACAAACTTCCAGCAGGCTTTCTAGTGATCTTATAACTTTAAGATTTGCCTGAATCTCAGGTATGCTGTTGCCCATCATGACAACCACGCACAGCTATGAATCATCACTATTTTCTACGTGTTGCATCACTGTGGGAACTTGTTGAGAAATGATGTGACGTTATTATCTCGCAGGGCCTCACCTATCAACACACCGTCACTGTTCAGGTGTCAACACATGAATAAGGATTGTTGATAACGTTAAGTGACTCCACCACGCACATTCCAAAGAAAGTGTCCCTCAACACATCAACACTCGAAGCCAAATCATCGTTCACCTGACATCCACTTCCCTGTTGAATGAGATGGTATTCCCATTACGCCACAGTATGACACATATCAGTCACAGTTATAGACTGATTTACAAAACCTTGTGTAGCCATATTCAATATGCAACTACTTATATAGAAATCTAGCATGAAGGCGCTTTAGTGGTGGAATATGACTACGTAGATTTACTGCAGTTCAGACATGAGGTACTTGTACTTCCTTGAGTATTTACATTCTATGCTACTTTATACTTCTGCTTCACACATTTCAGAGGGAAATACGGTACTTTTTTATCACTTTTTTACCAATGTTTTACATATAAAACATGATAAGTTTATAAAATATCATGCACTGTTATAGAGTAAATTACTCAACAGTATATAGAATACTTCAAGCTACAACAGTAAAATGCTACAATGCTTGCATCAGTAATAATAATCCAATAATATAGTAATGATATTAATATATAATAGTATCACAGGTACAAGGGCCATTTTTCTGAATTATGAGTACTTTTACTTTGGATTTTTTTGACTTAAGACACATTTTTCTAATGATACTCAAACCTTTTGTTAAGTGACGTTTTCAATGCAGGACTTTTAATTGTAATAGAGTATTTTTATACTGTAGTATTGCTGTTTTTACTTAAGTAAAGAATCTGAATACTTCCTCTAATCCCCCTTTTATTTGCAAACGTGGTGATATTATAAAACATTATGAGCATGTATGGGCTATAAATTAAAGAACATATTTCAGTCCACTACAGTTGCCACTAGTAACGTTAAAAGCTGTCACTCGCGTGTGACAGATGAACACCCGTGCCCCCCCACCCCCACCCCTAAGCTCTGCTGGAGAATCAGAAGGAGTCCTTAGAGCCGCTGCTGGCTAAATGGTCTGCTTCATAGCCTCATTACCTAATCACCAGCACAGCCACGGCTAAGACACAAATGATTAGGGGAAGACTGCCGCCTATCATCTATCATTTGTTGACATTTTTCTCTTAAATCATGCTCAGTTTTGTTTATTTCTCATATTTTTTTAACTTAATGGCCAATAGTTTTTCGACAGAGGGGTGCAAAAAGCATGACCAGACACCTCAAACTTGCAGATGCAGACATGCAGATTGACAGACAAGCCTGTTTTGCTGCACTTAAAGCCAATTTTAGTGGAACTTACTTTGACACTGTAAGCTGGTTTCTTACAGTTCTGACACTTGCACACTGAAAAGAAAGATCAAATATATTCTTGAGTATTTTTATTGTATTTGTTATGACTTTCCTGTGACTCCCACTGTGCTTTTTCATGGGGATGTTTATTTTTCCCATATTCTCTGCAAAAAAAGCTAATGATTTTTTTTTTCTTCTTCTAATCACTGTTTCACATTCGATCTCAAGAAGTCAATGTCATTGATTCCATGGCTCTGATTCTGTTGCTTGTACTATGTGTTCACATGAAGCAGTGTTGTTGTTATAGCTGGGAAAAAAACAAATTCTATACTGATGCTCTTTCTCTCTGTGTGTTTGTGTCCCATCGCTCCAGGAGCTTTTGAGGATGAGGATATCATCCATGTTGAGGGGACAGTGGACCCAGTGAGGGATATGGAGATCATCCATGAGGAGCTGAGGCTGAAGGATGAGGAGATGATCGGCCCTATTATTGACAAGCTGGAGAAGACGGCCATTAGAGGCGGTGACAAGAAACTCAAACCAGAATACGTGAGTCAATGTCCCAGCAGGCCCTTTGCTCCCCCTCACAGCAAGGCACAAATAATAACCCTCCCACACACATGGCCAAGGAGAAAAAATGTTTTTTTAATCTCCCTCCAATAGGTCTCACACCTCCCCCTACCCCATCTTTTTTTTCCTTTTCCAAGATTGAAAGTGATCAGAGGTCAGGGGTTTTCTGCTGTAGAAATCATTAATAGAGAGTTACTTATTCAGCTGCTGACCCTGGGTCACAGCACTGGGCTAATGAAAGTGTTTCCACACAGCTCTTTTCATCTAAAGTAATACTCAAATCATGGCGCAGCTCTTGCTCGTGCTTATACACCTACAGCAGCTCAGGAAATTGTATAAGGCCATACAGTGGATGACACATATGCCGATGCCTCGCTATGAATACTGTAAATGTTTAGAATATTCTTTGACAGAGGATTCCTCGGTTATATGTGGCGAGGTGCAGGGCAAAATGCAGGGTGAGATCAGAAAAAAAACAAATCCACATCCTGGATGTCAGATCACAACGTATGTGGATGCACAAACACATTCAGAGGGTCATATTGTTAAGGTAATGAGGCTGAGCGGCTAGCATTAGCAATGATTTGGTTGTAAATGTCTCATGATGCCCTTCCATCATCGGAGCAGGATAGGATGGGCTAGCACGCGAGGGGATCTGGCCTTTCACTTGGAGCGGCATGCCCAATTTCAGGCCCCGACACACAGAGGCTCTGACCACTCATTACGCTAACGAGAGGGGCTTTTTCACCTGCTGCAGGGGCCCCGTGTGTGGTTGGTTCGCCTCAGACTAAACCCCCCCCCCACCTCTTACAGCCAACAGCACTTCCCCACACCCCTGTAGCCCCACAGACAGGAGCCATTCAGGCTAGGCAGGTGGCCGCTTACGCACATAATTGCTAACAATTTTAGGCAATGAATAAAAATGATACATTACTTGTCAAAGGTTGTGCACACGTCGGCAAGTGAAATCTATAGAAGACCTCTTTAGATGGCAAAGAATGGTGCTTATCAAAGGCTGCACCAAGCTTTTAGATGGGAGGGATTGTGTGATTGTCTCACAGGCTGAGCCTGGCGTTTGACACGCTCAGCTGTGCGCAGACACATATACACATGTTTATGTCAGCATCTATATGCAGAACATGTGCATGAAGACTACATCTAAAAATATACAGTTTAAAAGAAATAATACATCTTGTACTTTCTTTTGTAGAGCCACAGGATTCTTTGAAATAAAAAGACAATTCTGTGCAACTATTCAGGTGGTGATTACTTCCTTACATTGTGCTCTTTACTCAGTAATTTGCAAGACCTTTGAAATAAGATCTAATTTCTGGTCTTTATGTGTCCTGAATGTTCATAAGCAAGAAGTGCTTTTATCCTGCTTGTAGTAGATTTAAATCATTATTTTAATGACATTGAAATGAGAGGACAACTTATTTACCGTTTAGATATTTAGTTATTATCACTTTAATAAACCTGATATGATTCAAGACGACCCTCCATTCATGCTCATAGAGTTGGTTTAGTCGACACAGAAGTTTACATCAAGCTGTGTCTTAAAGATCCTAAATGTATTTTTTTAAACGTGCATTTCTATATGTTCTGTCAGTGGAAGAGAAAGAAGACTACGGTAGAACCAACTAGTGATTTGCTGCATGAAAAAAAAGAAATTAAAATTATGTGAAATTCTGGAGTAATTGTGACAAAACCACCACAGACAAATCTCTATGTTGCAAAACTCAAAATATGCCAAATGAAAATTTCAGCTCAATTAAATTAAGGACCTTGAGTTAATGTACACTTGCATTTCCTTGGAGAGAAATGCAACCAGTGTAAGACATTCTGTACGTTGTTGCTGTTATAAAAGCTATAGAAACGCTATACCTTACCATATTACTCTGAGAGAGAACTACTGTATATATTAATTATAATTATGCCATATAGTGTAATACCTTCCACATGCACTCCGGAAAAATGCTGAATATTTATAGTTAGAAACATGAAGTGTTTTGAGGGCATCCTCCTTCCTTTTTTTTATGTACTCCCTGCTGAAACAGGATGTTGGGGCAAGACAAAACACATAAGGGGATGATTAATACTGTAAACTAAAAAGGATATCAGTTTGGGTTTGGGGGGGGGCAAAATTGGAAATGAAAAAATAAACCTGAGGGTTTTATTGGTTTGAGTTTTAATACTCTTACTGCAGCAAGAGTTCACAGCTGAAAGAAAATGGTGTTTAAGAAAATGGGATTTTGTGAGGGAAAAAAAACACAAATCAAAAATTTGGAATTTATTATAAAATGGCATATTGTGGTTAAAATGTGCTGTCTGAAAAGTCACTTCGTATTTCATGGTGAGTCTAAGCTGAATGTATGTGCGTGCAGCAGCACAGGGCTCATATGTATGCATTGTTATAAAAATTTAAATCCATTTTGCTGGTGCTGTGTTTACAAGAACAATGTTTCATTGCTTTTGTCAGTATGAATCCTCAAAATCCCTATCCTTACAAAACAATAATAAGAAGCCGGCCCACCAGCGGCGCTTCATGGTGGCAGGCATATGTGTTTGACCCCTGTGGGACCTATATGCCTTTTATTAACACCTGCCTGTTAGAGGAGCGCTGCACGGCGGCTGCGAGCTGATGAGGGAAACCTGGAGCGGGTTCAGCCTGTGTCACTGGCCGTTTGCTGTTTCCATTTCACAGATGATTAATCTCTCTGTGAAGACTTGGGACGGCGCGGGCGGAGTGTATGCAGCTCTTCCTGCGCTCTCTCCCGCTGGCTGCACTCTGGCTGCCTGACTAAAAGGCCTTTAGAATTCCTGTGGAGAGAGATGTGCAGAGAGTGAATGCAGCTGGCTGGGGGTCAGTGTGTGGAGCTTTTTCTGCCATTGTGTAATTGAGGCTCTGGCAGGATTTTTTCCTCAGTTCTTTCAAAAGGGAGTATGATTGTGAAGTGCTGCAAGGGTTTGGGGAGGGAAAAGGAGGTAGGGGGAGTGTTGCAGGGGGTGGGGGAGTTTTTATATGAAGGGGGAGGTCAAGTTGACAGGAACAAAAAGAAAGTGTTCCGCTAATTTCTGTGGGGCTGGATCAACAATAATAGGCTCAATTTCTTTATTACAAATTTTATAACTACCTCCCTCCCATTTTCCCACCCTTTTCCGCTTCCAGATCCTGTCAAGACCCAGTCTTGCCTGTGGTCTCAACCCACAAGTACCTCAGTAATGAATGTAGTATACATAGCTGGAAATGCTCAATATTTTCTCCAGAAGAAACAGTGAATAATTAGTTCTGTACCTCACCAGTGCTTATTCAGAATGACTACATTCTGCAAAGTGCCTGAGGAAGGACCAATAATTTACACCTAACTAACCAACTTCCAATTAGTTCCCAGCTCTTTCCAATTTTGTCTCCTCTCTCTATCCTTTTCATTAAACAGTCCCGATAGAATATTGATGTTCAAAACTGCGACTCTAAGCGAGACACCCCAGAAGGCATTTTGTCATGATTTAAAGGAGGGAAGGGGGTCTCATGCATGCCATCCCTGTCAAAGCCGGGCCACTCCTGCATGAATGCGAGCACAGCCATTGTTCATTTTGGCATCAGGATGCCATGCATTTAGGAAATAATTACCCCATACCCTGCTGGGTTTATATTCTTTTTCATCTCCTTTAATGGCTTCTTGTTCATTCTCTTTTAACCCCAAACAGGACGTTATGTGCAAAATCAAGAGCTGGGTACTGGATGAAAAGAAACACGTCCGCTACTATCAAGATTGGAACGACAAGGAGGTAAGCCTTTGATGTTACAGTCAGATGTATTAATGTGATTTATCTTGCTAATCTTTTCATCTGACCTAAAAGTACAACTGTTTCCTCCTCTTTTGGTTTTTTCTTCTTTTTTTTTGAGCAACACGTCTTTTGTGCAAATCACAAGTTAATATTATGCACAGTCTTTTGTTGGTTGTATTTTGACATTACTTTTGTACAAGCTAATGACATCTGGCCGTGCTGATCTTGATTTAGACGCTTTATAGTCGCACCCCACAGTGCCTATACACCAGACCCTAATTTGATTTGGCTTCACTTATCTCTGTCTGTGCTGTCCTCAAAGGCTACTTTGGAAAGTTTGGATTCTCACTACTTGCCTTGTCTGTCTTTGTCACAGATCGAAGTGTTGAACAAATACTTGTTTTTGACATCCAAACCAATGATTTACCTCGTTAACCTCTCTGAGAAAGACTACATCAGGAGAAAGAACAAATGGTAAGAGCTTCGAAGGAAGGCGGGAGCCGTCTCATTGCACTCATTAATCATCACCAAAGAGCTCTCCTTCTACTTATGTACGGAGTTACATTGATTTCTACTAACTTTGATTTAATCTGCATTTCAGCTATAAAATGTGTGTGCATGCGTCTGCGTATGCATGTGCTGGGTGTGTGAGAAGTGTGTGTGTGATATAGTCTCACTGATCTACTGACTGTGGTCTCCTGCTGACAGAAACGGTCATATCTTTGTGAGAGGATCTGCCTGGAGGTGGCACTAAGTAAGCTCTAACACAACATCCAGTTCTGCAAACTCCCACCAGCCTCCAGACTCTGCACTTCATTAAGCACATACTGGCATATGGTCCCCATTTTCCCCTGAAATTGTCATTTCCATATGATATCAAAGAGAGTGAAGGCATTAAATGAAAAAACAAAACAAACATATGTACTTTCAAAGCCAAACAAATAATTAATATCATCTGGAGGGAGCCAATAAATCAAAAGGATAACACTTAATTGTTATTAAATCTGAAACTGTTTTGCTCCAAGTAGCTTTACAAGCGTCACTTTACAGCCATGAAATTCCCACAGATCTCAGTGACAAGTGAGGCCGTCTTCATACACAGTGACACATGTTTTAATGGTAATATACAGGGAATTGTACTCTTTACTTTTCACCAACACTATTCATAATGAGAACTGAGTGAGGATGACCTTTAATGCAGTAAATAAACCTCTTAGCCGTGTTTTCCAGCTCTATGATCCTCTGTTCTGTTCAAAAACACATTTCATAGTAATGTTGTCATCTGGCCACAGTGAGAGCAGATCTAGAAGGCTGGTGTTAGACATCCATTATTTCTGAAAGGCTACTTTTCCACACTACAGCCATTTTGCCAATAACACCAACTTGTGGATTGTTATTGCACTTTTCCAATTGCCCTCTAGGCTTGTGGTGTCAGTTCCTACAAAATTTGTTTTAGTGCTTTACTTGGCAGCATTGTATTACAAGGGAAGTTGTTTACCTATGTCTGTTTGTTAAAATGTTCCTGACACGAAAGTATGACTGTCAGACCCAGGGAGGAGGAAGAGAACTCATAAATCAAATGATTCATGGCATGTGGAACATCCGTCATCAGTAGGAAGAGAGGGGTTTTTTTTCATGTTGCGTGTGTGTTTTTTTCTTTTTTTAACTGTGAAATGCAATAAATCTTAGAGCGTTTTAAACAGGCAAACAGTCGTGCTCAGGTGTCCCGAGGGCTCCACGATGAACAATGCCGACATCAAAGTGTTGATGTTTGACAAGTGATGAGTCACTTCCCTTGTCCAGAGAGGAGCTCACACCTGTATGGAGATGATTACAGGTAGATCTAGCTGGCCCTAATTGTACAATAAATGCTGCTCTCAGCCCTAATGGCAGCTAGTCTGCAGCAGAGACGCCAGACTGCCATTTGGCTGTCGCCATGCCCCCGTGTTTTTCCACCAGCACAGTTGAGATGATGATACGGTTAAGGACTATTCAAAGCAAACAGCTAGACAAATTGCAATCTCAGCTTTAATGTGTGGAGGAAAAGAAGGCGAATCCTAGAATGAGGCAAATAAGCCAATCTTATCTGTGTCTCTCAGGACGCCCATTCAGGCCATTTCACAGGTTCAGTTCCCTGCGTTTTTTTCAAGTGCTGTTTTATATTTTAGGTGTTGTGTTCAGTGCATGCTGCCACTCAGGCTTTAGGTTCATGCCATCAATTTTAGCAGCATGCTCCACCAAACATTATTTTATGAGTTTAGTGTATGTAAGTTAATTGATTTCTTTATTACAGACACTCAATTGCAGGTTGTAGAGACAGTTATAAGAACACAATCGATTATGGCTGCAGCTTTTGTCTCACATGGGTTTTGTCAGACATTTTGAGCCACCAAAAACAATCCATTGTTAACCAAGATCATCCTGTTTGGAGTATGGGAACCACATACCAAGCTGCCCTTGTTTAGACAAGAATACACAGTATTAGCTTTAGCAAGCCATCATTAATGGAAGGATCAGACGAGGAGCAAGGCCTCCTTTCATCCCCAGGTTCTCTGCTGGAGACAGTACATCATTTACTGTTGAGAGGAGCACATGGCTCCAATCCTATACAGTGCATGTGTATGAGAATGCGTACATGTGCATGTTTGAAGTCTGTTTCAGAGGCGACTCCATGCTCATTTGGATGCTGGCGTAATTGCGGTGTGGAGATCAAAGGATCGCTGGCCGAGTGATGTTCCAGAGGAGACTTTACCACACAGCCCTCTCCTCTGTGCAGAGGGGGCCGCCTGCTGCTCACCGCTCCCCTCTCCCCTCTAACCATGCACTGCCCCCTGCACATCCCCGCTCGTAAAAAATGATTAAGGCCGCATTTGTCATGTGTTTATGACTGAGAGGCATTGCGTGATAGGGAATGGCATCTACAAGAGTCTATCAAGAGGCTTTCTCCTCTTTCCTCGGCGTCAGTGAGCTGCCTGGAAGACTTTTCCTCTACGCCACATATCGTAGTTTGTGTGTTAGAGAGGGTCATTAGAGCACTGTTGATGATGTGGTGGCTGCAGCCTGCCCAGTGTTAGCATGTTTTCACTTGTTGTTGATTTGACAAGCTAGTGGCCTCACCATCTTTGTCAATCTTTACTTCTTTTAATAGGTTTGATATCAGATATTTATTTAATCCTCCTCAGAGAACAAAGAGCAGTCACATTTTGAAATGGTAAAAGACAGTTGAGAATACTCCAGATATGCTGTGATGTTTTTCTTTCTTGTCATTTCTTTTTCTGTTTTTTTTTTCTTTTTCTTCTTTTGGACAATGTGCATTAAAGTAAATTGGTGCCTCTTAAGTAGATGAGTTGACCTTTAAGGAAACCAGCAAGCGTGACCTGTCTGTGAGTGCTTCTGCAGTGTGGGTTTTTCCCTGGTGAGTGTAAGAACTGCAGGGTACCATCGCTTGGAGCTTTTATTAACTGTGTGCATGTGTATATATATGTGTGTGTGTGTGTGTGTGTGTGTCTGTTTGTCTGTCTATAAGCAAGTGTGTGAGTGTATGTATAGGTATGGGCATGTATACTTCTTTCTTTAGTCTGTATGGGTTTCTTGAGTGTTATTATTACACTCGTTGAAACATATTTAATACTTTAGATCATTATTTCCTTCAAAATGTGTGTTACATTAAGTACCTCTGTCTCGCTATTCTTGCTTTATGTTGGGAAAACCACAACTGAAATAGTTACATACCACAGCTGCTCTTCCAGTCAACCTTTTTAATCATCTTTTTTTCCCCTGCCACAAAGGCATAAATTGATCTTTCATAATTAATTGCCCCATATTTGTCTGGCATGGTGTAATTTTAGAAAACCGTATGCAGTGCTTGTACTCTCATCAGCCAAACGACAATTTGTTTTTGGACATCAATCAGGGTGTCTCAGCACTTCAGGAGACCTGTGTTCAACAAGTCATTGTCCGGTCTAATCTCTGTAAAAAGCCTTGTTTCATGTTAAGGTGCAAAATGTGGACCCAACTCTCTACTTAACTCATTATAAGTTAAGATTGGAGGTATTCTATATTTTTTTAGTGTCAACAAACTCATGAAAAGACCAAAACCAATAATCAGTTGATTCTAATATAAACTAGTGTGTCTCTGAAGCCAAAGTGTGATATGTTATTCTTCTGTGCCATTTAGCTCCATTTTTGTCCAAAAACTATTTAAAACACATGAATGAGCCACATTATTGCACTGGATTATATGTTCTTTTATTACAACGTACATGGACACCATCCTGCTGCCGTAAACACTCACTAGCAGACAAAACATGTATCAATCCGCAGCTGAAAACAGTCCCCAGCAAATGCACTGTTTACTCCTGCTTGCGTAATGTTTGCTAGAAACCACAGTGCCCAGCTGTTTCAGGAAATTATTTAGCCTTTTTAAAGAATTAAAATATATTTTTTTGACCTGTTTTTAAGGATTTATGTCTTCAGTAGGAACGGATGGGCTTAGAGTGCCACAGGCAGGGAAGGAAGTCGGGAAGTATTGAGAGACTAACACATAGCTGAGTTTGGCCTTTTCTTTTTTTTTGTACTATAAGAAAAATATAGAATAACTTCAGCTTAATCACCTCTGGGGATGTCTCACTGTAGTGATTAAAGCAGTGAAAACACAAGGTGACATATTTGGTGCTAAAGTTAAAAGAAATCCAACCTCAGTTGGAAGAAGGAGCAGAAAGGTAAGAAAATGTCTTTGCTGAGTCTGATACTCTGGTTGGCCTGCAGGAGGAGCTTTGACAATTAAAGTAAAGGAAGCCCTGACAGGACTGCAGCATGTCAGTATGGACCCTTTGTCCTGAAAGCTTAAACCTATTTTCCTTCTCCAAACAGATCATATGGTAAATAGAGCCTTCATCTGCTCATTGATATGTGTTATGTTACATGCATTCTTTGTTTGGCTTTGAAGAAGCCCAGTAATACGTTAAACTAGCATTTTCTTTTTGTGTGATCATTTTGACAAACAGCCAGCCATTTCTGAGTCAAGATTTAGAGACAGAAGAAAAACTGAGATGGGGGGGGGGGGGGGGACTATTATGATTCACTGAAAGCCACTCCATGACAGCAGTCACTGCAGCCCACTTCAGCTACTCCAAACCATAATTCCCATAAACACAACTGAAACTTTATTGAGTGCAAAACCACTGGCTCCATCCAAGTTTTTAGGAACTACTATCTGGGGAGTTGGAGCTCACTTTTCAAAGCCATGAGGGAGATATACGATCACTTGTTCTTTTTATTTTGTGCACAGTCGTCCGCTCTCTCCTTGTACAGTGTGGGATCCTGAGAAACACTTTCCCATGGTAAGATGTGTACCCTACTGCCCACAGTCAGTCCTAATGGATGCCTTTAGCTAGCTTTCAATGAGAGAAAACAACAGGAGAGGCTGTATAGTAAAACTGAAACAGATGGCGCTAATAAAGTCCTGTCGTTCCAGTTAGCCTGGTTATTGACTGTCCCTAGTCCAGGTAATGAAAGGACACTGTTGACATGTCACATGTCACCCCATGGTCTTTGTTGTGTCCTGGTGGTGAAGATACAGTGCTGTTGTTGTAACTAATGAGACAGACCCTAAACTTGAGACTGACAGAGACTTTCTCTACTCTTGTTTGTTCTTTAACGACCCTGCAAGAAATCAGTTTGCTCTCCAAAATCCAATACAGATCTCATTTATCGGGCCCAAGCCCAAGGACGCTAACACTGAGTGAGTCTCCTGCAGTTCATAATGTATGTAGACACCTCTGTAGCAGCGCAACATGCTTGCTTTCTTCTGAAGGCACCCTGGGAATTGTTTCCCTGTAAAGCCTGTAGTTTGCCATTGCAGACATAAAAAGAAACGTCTGCGAGTTTCAAGTTTGTCTAATGATACATTTTGATAGCTCTGGCTTTGTCGAGCTGTGCTTTTTATTATCTTTGTGATAAGGTTAAGACCAAACACGCATGCCGCAGTGAGTAGCCTGCAGCCTCGGCAGCTCTAATGAGACAAATAAATGAATTTACTTTTGCCACATACAGCTCCTGAACGCTTATTATCAGGATTATTGTTGAACTGTTATGAATGGGGGGAGAGAAAAAAAGGGCCGGATTGGAAGGGGGCATGATTGGCTGATGTTACATATGTCCTTGATTACCTTCCCTCTGCTTTTATTCTAATAAGTGGCATTCTTTGTACTCCCTGGGACAGCTAGACAGTCTGACACACGATGAGAATAAATATTGCATGTGGTAGACATTAAGCTGTCATCCTGGAAAAAAAGAAGAGATGGAGAAATCCGTGTGGTGTTCTTCAGCGCTACACTTTGCCTGCTCTTGTCACAATTGTCACATCTTGATGACTCCCCCCACTCTGCCCCAGCCCCCTTATTTTCTCTCACCCAGTCAACTGCCATGAATGACAGCATGGATACCCCATATAGAGAATTATTTTTGGGTGATGTAGAATGTAATCCTCTAGGTTAGTATTTGAATTTCTGATGTTTGCCTTTTTTTTCTTTTTTTCACCCGCATCTCACAAATAGCCTTAAACAAGGCCATAGCTTTCGTAATGTGTTCCCAACAACCATCGTAAAGACAAAACTGGGGCTGATGGTTTGTTAGGGTTTTATCTATCATGTGCAAACATTTAAAGTCACAAGATTTGTCTCCAAGAATTTAATGGGTGTACTTAAGAAAAGAAAGTTGTTTTTAAAAAAAAAAGCTTGTTACCAGCACACCCTCAAGGTTTGTTTGAGGTATGATGTGAGATGATGCTCTTAATTAAAGCTGCTCCCATTGTGCCTGCACTGGGTTCTGTTTCCACCAGCCCAATGACTGCTTTGAAGGCTGAAAGCAGTTGACAATATTGGAGATAGTGTGTGTGTGTGTGTGTGTGTGTGTGTGTGTGTGTGTGTGTGTGTGTGTGTGTGTGTGTGTGTGTGTGTGTGTGATCTCCTTCCTTTCTCAGACACTGATGTGTAATGTCTTTCCATCCGTCCATGGCCACAGGGAGCAGAGAGCGTCTGCACTCTTGTCGCTCAGGAGCTCACCACTGGGAGGATGAAAAGCATCCCACAGAGCCGCCGACTTCCCAGCCTCAAAAGCCACCATGAGCTCATACCTCTCATATCTGTCTCCCTTCACAGAGGAAGGAAAGAGGAGGGGGTTAGTTTACGCTGCGTGCCGCAGCATCCTAACCCCCTAGTATGCTCGTCCTTGCAACTGCGGGACCATCAAAACAGAGGGAGACCCTGGGTTTATTACTTGATGAGTCTGTGCCTGGCATGCAAGCCTGCAGCTGCCAAGATATGTGAAACGGCCCCAGTAACACATGCGGCTGGTGTACCCTGGATCAGGTGCTGGGCCCGCCGCCTGTGGGTGTGTCGGTGATGAAGATGTGGTAGTGGATTACACTTCAGGTCTGTCAGCATTCAATTGCATCTGAAAGGAGCACTCAAACTGGAGGTGATGGCCCACCTTTTACAGGCTTAACTGGCTAAGCACTCCTAATAAAGCCAACCTGTATGAATGTATGTCAGACACAGGCCCAGGTCATTGTCTCAGGTAGCTGCCCCTGTACTTTAGAAACTCCCATTGTTTTTCCCTCCTGAGCCATTTAAGCAGATCAAAGCGCTGACAAAGCCCAGGGAAGCCCCAGGCATGTGGAAACACAGGAATTATCCCCCCCTCAGGATTCCCACACAAAAAGACAAATAGACTAGCCCCAGAGGGTGGCCCCCTGTGGGACATCTCCATTCAGAGCCAGCCTGTTGTGGAAGCTCCAATTGTTTTTGTCATTTCACAATATATTGTGCTTTAAATTAGATGTATTGTAAATACAACAGGCGTCAAATCTAAAGCTTAGAACAAATAACATGACACGTTTTTTCTAGATTTAAGATAAACAGATATAGATTCATATCGTCTCGTTAGCGTAAACAAAAAAGTATATCATGTTTTAGATTTGTAAAAGTTTGATAAGAGCACGTATAAGAGAACTATTTTCCTACTTGAATTGAGGGGAAGCAGGAAAAAGCACAAACATGGCTTGTCCCTTAGCTTTGTTTGAGCCTTCAAACTGGTGAATGATTAGCAGAAATAATGTCCCTGTCACCCTTAATCACATTAAAACGTGGTTAACATTTAATTTTTCCCACTTGATATGCAAAAATTTCCACTTGATTTGCAGCAGAGGCCATTGGAATTCCATTATAAAAAGAATAAAAATTTCAGGCATCATTTGTTCAGAGAGGGATATCAAGACCAGAAAGTGCTGAATCTTTCTATTAACCGAGCAGTGAGAGATGGCACTCAACGCTGGGACATAATGGGAGACTGACAAGACACAGACACACACACACATTCACGATCGTTCTCACTGGATTTCTCTTTGTGTCGCTTAGACTTGTAAAACCTTTTTTTTAAAGACGACGTACATGGACAAATATTGTGTTTATTATTTCTTTTGTGGAAGTTCACAAAGCCACATAGAATATTTTCAATTTTCTCTTAAAAGATGATAAACAGAAAAGAAATTAGTCGACGAAACCCTGCTTTAAATAAATAAGTCAGTTTCTTCACAGAAAGAGAGGCGATACTGATATGATGCCATTGAGCTTGGCTGTAAACAGTCCATGATATACAGAAAACATGATTCTTGTCAACATTTTGATTTTCTCTGAATACCTTTTTATAATTTAGAATTTCATGAATGACAAAAAAAAATCTGCACTATGTTTTACATAAATATTTTCCCCAATTTACTGATCCACATAAGAATTTCACACAAATAATTGGAAAGGACATAAATACAAAGTGGCATGGGCAGACAACGCTGAAGTTGACAGAATTGGTTTTGGGAGTCGTGTTGACGGAGCATCAAAGCTCTTAATTGACAGTGCTTTGTTTCCGGAGTTGAGGGAAGGGGGTGTTTCATGTTCCTGTGGCAAGGTGTTTGTCTGGTCCCGTGTCACTCAGTGCAAGGACCCGGAGACCCCCGTGCTCATTTGCAGCTCACGTTCTCCGTCTCCGGCTTCACATTATTAAAATCATCCCTCAGCCTTCTACCAAGAGCCTCTTTGTTACTTGGCTGGCTTGGCTCAGCTCTGTCAAGTCTTCACCAATTACAGTCTCAGGTACAATGGTCTATTCAAAGGATCACAGCCCTTGACTGGTGTGGAGAGAGTGATTTGTGAATCATTATTCAGCCGCCTGTAGAGTACGCAATACCTGAGGAATGCAAATAACGTGCCACCAAATAGACAGCTGTGCTGCTAAAAGTGACAAACTACATCTGTTATTATCTCAGATTGGATTTTTTCCCCTCTTGGAGCGCCTGCCATCTCCTATGTTTTCAGGTTTTCGGCTTTGACTAAATGTTTTTTATTTTTCTGTCTCTTTATTGGTGAGACATTGGCGACTACCTTGTTGCGGTGGCAGTCAAACGTCAGCTCTGCATCCACAGTGCAAACAGAAAGGGAAATATTAGGTTACGGCTCTTAATAGATGTGCATCTGAACAGACGGACAAACTGGCATATGAGGCATTTCAAATTTACCCTGTAGTGTTATTCTAGCTTGTTGGGAAAAATATCCAATCAAAGCAAAACTGTGGCCTTCCTGCGCCCGTTATCCTGTCATATATTGTATATTGATAATCATTAGGTTGGAGCAGTGATATGGTGCTGTAGGTGATAAAGCGGTGACATTGTTATTGGAATAGATGTGGTATTGAGGTGGTCGGGTCCCTCCCAGTCTTTGATTCTTATGGGCTTTAAACAGGAAACTAGGATTACAGATAATGACAGGGACCCCTTGGAATCAATCCAGCCCAGGAGCTCTGTCAGGGCCGCCGTGTGAAAATGGATTTGTGTGATGCTGTTCTTTGAGACCTGTCCAATCCCAGCCTGAGAGCTTGTGGGCCTAATCTCATAATTGCTCTAACCCCCTTATATTGTTCTGACTGAGAGTTACCATTAGGTGTGAGGATATCTTTGTCCTGCAATGTCAGGTGTCCTGCTGGACTAGAAGACAAAAAGAGAGAAAGAAAAAACTCAGGTGGTAAAGAGAATGACAAAGACGTTTATGAGTAAGGAAGCACTGTTTTTGTACTCCTTCCTGGCTTCATGGTAAATGTTTAGTTGGTTTGAATGAACTCTATTTGTCTGTTTTAAGAGGCAAAAAAACAAAAGCTTTGTGTGTGTTATGAATTGGATGGAAAGTAATGTACATTAAGTACATGTACTCAATTACAGCACTTAAGTACTGTAAATGAGTAATTCTGAGGTACATCAATATTTCCATCTGTGCTACATATATATATTATATATATATATATTTCTACTTGAAAATATTGTACTTTTACTCCATGTTTATATTAAAGCTACAGTTACTTTGCAGATTATTTTTTTTACACAAAAGTTATATTCAGCTTCTAAAACGTGATGCTTTGCCCTCTTACAAGTCATTTTAATCTGTAATTAAGTCCTTTAAATCTTATTTTACACCAGTGAAGAAAGACTTGTTTCAACTTGTTTTCAATGCAAATCAACTTGTTTCAAGTATTTTTTTAAATCATGTTTCATTTTTCACATTTGTTTTGCAGCAATTTTTTTTAAACAATTGATTTAAATTAAAAACAGCTTGGATTATGTTTTCTGCACAGACAGATTTTTTCACTTGTTTTAATAAGGCTTTTATAGACAGAAATGGCTTTAGAATATTTTGGGGATTTTGCACATGAAACACACATATATGATATGTATACACTAAAATATACACACAGCATAATGAGTACTTTCACTTATGATACTTTAAGTATATTTGGCTGATAATACTTCTGTACTTTTAGTTCTGTAGGATTTTGAATGCAGGACCTTTACGTATAATTAAGTATTTTTACAGTGTGATATTGCTACTGTTTTTAAATCTTAGTGAATCTATGCTCTTTCATATGAGCACATGTCAAGTCAAATGTTTAGTTGAAAACTTTTCCAGAAACAAAGTCAAACTCTGAAAGAAATTCCACTTTTGGAGTGCAGTTCTCTGCAAACACTTATATGTTCAGCTGCTCTCATGAATATGCATGCACTGGCGGATAACTCATACTTTCATGCTAATCAAGTCCTCCAACTAGTTTTGTGGCTGTTGATTTTTACCAGGTTGGTGAAAATCAAGGAGTGGGTGGACAGTCACGACCCCGGAGCCTTGGTCATCCCCTTCAGCGGCGGCCTGGAGAGCCAGCTACAGGACGCAAGTGAAGAGGAGAGGCAGAAGTACTGCACAGAGCACAAGACACAGAGGTTAATTAGCATTCAGTCTCCCCACACTTTATTATCAGCTGTGTCCTCCATGCACTCCTTTAATTGCATGTGCTGATAGAATAATAAATGGCAGAGTAATTACCATTATAAAGCAAAGGATCCCTCTTCTTACTGAACAACTCAGTCAAAGGGTTTTCCTCTAAATTAAGTTTTTAACTGTCATCTGTCATCTGTAGGTATAATTATAACTTGGGCATTTTGGGTTTATTGTTCTCGTGTGAAAACCTTTATGGAGAGAAAAATTGTGACAGCAGATTTTTTTTCCCCCCTCTTGGTGCAGAACGAGACATCGGGTTGAATTCTTAAAAATGCTAAATGAGTCTACAAGCTTTCTAATTAATCAAGGAAACCATTGGAGAGTTGAATGTCTTATGTGAAATGAAGTGACCCATCTTATTCACTTAATGAGTTTATATTGGAATGAATGGGGCCTTGCCACTGAAGTGAACTTTGTCTAGGCATCAGTGGCAATAAATAATACTTAAACAGTTCAGACCCCTCGATTGAAACTGAAATTTCTCTCCACCAGTGCCCTGAGCAAGATCATCAAGGCAGGCTACGCAGCCCTGCAGCTGGAGTACTTCTTCACTGCTGGACCAGACGAGGTCCGTGCATGGACCATTCGGGTAAGAACCAGCTGCTTGCTGTGCACATACATGTGCGGGTGTGTACCAGCACACACACACTCACACATACACACAAACGAATACACACGGTGCCCCCATGTTCCACCCTGCTGGCACCCTCACTGATATCACACACTTTCAACTTTGTCATGGTTGTGCTTTAGCTAGTCATTACAGGCCAAGGATAACTTCAATTACTGGTGAGCTGCTGAACAGTGAAAGTGGGGGCTACATTGATTGAGGAGGGCAACAATTGATTTTGCCCATTACGTCCATGAGAATGTTTCCATCCTGTGCAGATCTGCCTGCCCTCCTCCTGCCGCTGGAGATAAGGAGCCTGTGCATTGTGCCTGCCTAATCTGTGTGACGGAGGTTGTCTGTGCCAAAATTGATGTCGCTTTTCATTCGACTGTTTGTGGGCCTTGCTGGGGGCTCCTCCTCCCTGTGTGTCTCAGTTTACTGAGCCCGGCTCGCCAAGAGCTTTGTGCAATGGGATCGCAGGATTTACATCAATACAGATGTTGGCTTTGCATGCTGGTATTGTGTTTTGTTTTTTTTGTTGAGCAAATAGAAGGATTGAGTGCAGATATAATAAGGTATTTGACTGGTCAGGAGTTACACATTATAAGTTCATGAGGAAGATTACTTTATTGTCTGTGTACACTAGGATATTGAAATTTGTCTTTTTGCATTTCCCTCCTAGTTCCACATACATACAGTCCCCCCACACATATGGATTGTCATCAGAGAGGTCAGAGAGCAGGGTCCCCTGCAGCAGTTGTGGGGTTCAGTGCTTGCTCGAGGGCACTTAGGCAGAGATGGTGGGCACGGGAGATGTGATACCAGCCGCCCTTCAGTCACCAGCTCACAGCTGGAATACACATCCTGTCAGGTCCGGGGATTGAACCAGCAACCTTTCAGCCTCAACACCTCAAGGCCATCTTGCCGCCCATTTAAAAATACAGCAAAGTAACTCTTTGAGAAACCTTTTCAAAACGAAATATTTGGGTTGTATCCTGTCATATTTGATCATATCCATTATACCACCGCATCAGATATTTCAAGGGATTGCAATGTTAAGGCATTTAAATTTTCCACAGTGACATCTAGTCAAAGAACTTGTCGCCGAGCAGATCATTAAGGCTTTGAGCTACTTCAGTTTTCACATTTTAATGACAAATAATCAGGAAACTCTCCAGGTTGATTTGTCCAATATCTTTGTTGAATAGGCTGCTATAAATTATGTTTATTTGGAAGCAATAATGATCGAAAGATCTCATGGAGTGTGTTACAATTTTGATCATCATTGCAGACACTGCTTTAAAATTGTGGACATTACTTATTAACTAACAGGACATACAGTTGTGTTTGTGTTGTGCGTCATATGTCAGGACACAGTAGTTTGTTTTTAATAAGTTAAAGCCTGTAGATCTTTAGGTCTTAAGGTCTCAACCTGTTTTCTTGTTATTCTCCTCAAAAGTAAGAACAAGCATCAGGTTGTAAAATATGTACAGATTTTACAGAATTTTAGTTCCAATGTTGAATACAAAAGGTAAAAAAGGTACCACATAGATTTTTAGGACAAAGCTGACTAATCTTAATTTCAGATTATTTTGGCCATGTCAACAAACATGCTAACGTTTCAGCCTAGTGGACTTTATGAATATTTATTTTAGTGTTCTTAGTATGCAAAATCAATGTGAAAAAAATGAGAATAAGATCAGTTCACAGCAAATTTCCACAAAACATAAAATTGCAAAATCAGTAAAATATATCTATAATCAACTCACAAATTTAACCTGTAACTGCATTTACAGTTTAACCAGTTACCTCATGTAAAGGACATGTAAAGTCTTGTTGTGCTGGAAGGTAACAGATATGTTGCCAAATGTGCCCTTAAATGACTCTAAACTGAGTCATAATATGCACTAATGTTACAGGAGTTCATCACAGCGTCTGATATTTTAGTGTTATGGTGCAAAATATAAGGAAATACAGCCTCAGCCAACCCACTGGGTTTTCTTTTTTTAAAGATTATTTCAGGGTGTTGCTTTTATTAGACAAAGAAGAGAAACATGAAGTTAAAAAAGGGAAGGGGGGGGGGGGGGGGATAACATGCAACAAACCCCCCTGGTCAGATATGAACACAGGACATCACAGTTACACAGTATGAGACTGCCAACAGGACGCCCCATGCTGATAGTTCACACAAATAAATGTTAATTTTATGTCTGTGCAGCAAATGAACAACTACAACAATTGTTATCAGACAATGTATCTGTACTTCACATGACTATCAAACGTCTATGTAAGGAACAGCCACCTCCAAATAGACTTAATAACTACATTAATATCAAATGTGTTGTTTGCAAATGGTGTGCAACATGTCCAGTTTGTAAACAGGAACTTTTGGTAAATATTTTCATGATGACTGTGCACAGGCCAGAGGGGGAAGCTGAGCTCACTTCCTCTTTTTTTTTTTTTTTTTTACACAGGACACATTACATTTTAGTCAGATGACATCAGCAGGTTTAGGCACACACTAGTCTCAGCATGACTGATGTCCTCACTATTTACAAAAAAAAAGTCCTGAAACACTTCAAAGGCATCCTCAAAAACACGCTTGTCCTCCTCGACGTAACTGATTACAGCCAGCCTTGATTGTGTGTGAGGGGCATTTAGTCAGGTAAGCATCAGTGAGTAACTATATTAAGCCAATACATCTTGCATTGTAAAAACTACACTCAGTAATGTCGTGTTCCTAAGTCCTTTAACATGCTTTATTAGGCAGCCTCGAGGTGACCATTATCTATCAGCCTGCTCTGCATAGCTCTTAACTAGGACAATGTGGATCTCTTGTAATGCTCCATATGAAAAAAATCCCTCCCTTAATCTATTTTTCTCCAGATAGACAAACCTTGATGCTGATTAATGGTAGTTAAACTCACAAGCACTCCGTCAATGAGATTGCAAAGAGATGGTAATGTATTAGAGTCATTAAATACGCATCATTCTTTTGGCATGAAATATGTTGACCCCAACCTGATTATATACATAATTAAAACTGCTCAACAGTTCCTGAGTACAGAGCGGCAGAGCAGAGAGAGAGCGAGCAGGTCGACAGGCAGGAGTCATAATGATACACAGCAGCCACGTCACTTATTTGGGTCATTTGTCATTTCCGCCCAGCATTATTTCAGCGCATATAAATTGCACATTTTATCAGTCACTAGTTGTGTCTTAAAGAGGATTCAAGGTACAAATAATTTATAGAACTATTAAATTGTTATTTTGTGTTTTGTAAATTGGCATCTGAAATAACTTTAGGGGCACATCTAAATATATGTTTTGAAGACAAAACCATCCACGTCTATCCAAAGTCAATTTATAGACCTCAGAATTGCATAGGCCACACTGAAATATTACTGAAGGTTTGGATGAATTTGAATGACCAAAATAGTAAGGCCTAATGTAGTGGGGTCTATACCAGCCTGGCCTCTCACTGCAACACCAGGTCTTCTTGCTGTCATGACCAGAGAGCCGAGCAGCGACCCACAATGAGGCAAGATTGCTTGGACAGAAATCAATACCAACACGAAATGGGAATCAGAAGGCATTGATAACAGTGCTGGGTCCTTATCGGTGTCCAGGCCGCCCTAGCAGGGCACAGCCGAGTGGAAAGCTATCCAGAAATCAGGACTGAGGCAAGAATACCCCCAACTGCAAACACCCCCGAGTGATGCTCACAACGCTATCACCCTATCAAACACCGTGTCGCTCGCATGCTGTAATCCATCTTCTCCAAAACAATTCATTTGTCCTCTCTTTTTCCTTCCCTGTGACAGAAAGGAACTAAGGCTCCACAGGCTGCGGGGAAGATCCACACAGACTTTGAGAAGGGCTTCATTATGGCGGAAGTAATGAAATTCCAGGATTTTAAAGGGGAAGGTAGCGAGAACGCTGTCAAGGTGAGCAGTCAGGGTGCCAGAGGATGAGGGGAAGTCTCCTGTGATCAGTGGAGCTGACAGTCACCACACAGCTCCTACTGCAAGCTGCTCTTCACCTTTACTCAGGGGAAGAAATTACTGCTCACACTCCAGCACCATTCCTGACAAGCCAACTGATTCTGGCTCTAAACACTGCCATTCTGCTCCAGCTGTGCATATCTTTATCACAATGTGTCTTAACTGGCTGATGGTAGTTCTTGCTCGTGGCTCAGCACAGTCGCTCAGAGAGGTAGCACTTCTTCACCTCTCCAGGCATTTATCAGATCTATAGAGTGCGCTGTTAGCTCAGAGCTCTCTGTTGCCAAATCCCCAAGCCCACTATAGGCGTGTGACAGTGATATAAAGCGGCAAGTTAAATAAAGTGTGAAATTCCTCAAATCAGGACTGTTTCATGGGTGGGTAGCGCAGAAATGCGACTTGCATATCTTATTTTTATGATGGCCAGTGTTTGTTTTGACCTTTTAACTGGGGTGTGGGTTGTTCATGTGCACACTCCTGTCAGATGTAATAACTGATTTCATGTTGAACTTGTGACGACAACAACTGCAACTACAGCAGGTACTTTGCAAAATGCTTCAAAATGTTTCTGTGTTGCTTTTATGTTTTGCATTAATTTACGTTCATATCGGCGAACTGTAATTCGGTAATTGAAGGTACAGAGTTAATAATCAGTTAATCAACGCTGTAGGATGCATTTCATGACAAGGATGCTCTTTTTTTAAACATTTAATTTCTGCTTAGCCCCTTTTTTAAATGCAATTCTCAGTTAATTAAATTAAAGCAGAAGTGACTTTAACCTTGCTATGTGTGACATTTGTGGGCCGCAGCTGTAAGCCATGCTGTTACAATCCCACTATCACCACCATCAACTTCATCTGCCCACTTACAGACTCAACTAATGTAATTATGGTGACACCCAGAACCCTGCAGGGACCAGTGTGGAATGGAAGCACTATGAAAACATTTAAATCTCTTTACTATTCAAGCCGTTTTTTTAAAATAAGTATTTAATATTTAATGCAGCGGCAGTGTATTGTCCACACCCTTTATAAGCTGCAAACAGAGGGTGAAATGTGTGGGTCTCTTGGGAGTTTCACCATTGTTATCCGAGGTTGAGATCTGAGTGTCAGCTCCTTACTGCATGCTCTCTTACTAATCCCTTTTTGGGCCTCACAAGAACATGGAGCGTTTTTGACTGTGGCATTAAGGTCCGTGCTATTTAATGCCAGTTGTGGGAATAGGCTGTCTGAATAGGACCAGTGTACGGGGATATCACATTATTAGTAATCATATCTGCTTAAGCCAAGCTTGCTGCTCCAGATGGCTGCTTTCAAGTGCAAATGAACCAGTTAGACGTGTCTGGTTTAATACATACTCAGGAATCACAAATAGCCATTGATTTTTTTTCCTGTCTCCCTCTCCATCCAGTGTTTCTGGTGGTATTGAGCTTGGATTAAATGGTCTCCTGAGCCTTTAAAGGGACATTGATTCTTCTAATTAATTGTGCACTGTGCAGAACCAGAATGCATAAACCTGTCCGTATTAGCACTTCAAGTCAATTATTTTTGAGTTTGCCGGGAAGGAGAACAAACACTTACTGTATACAAAAGAAATGTTAGAACTTATTTTGTTTCCTTGAGAAGTTTGATAGTGCTGTAATCAAAGACTTATTAACATTTTGTGCTTGTGCACATGAAACTGAAATGGGCAGAGGAGAGGATTATTCACTCAGTGGGAATTCAGGCTCCCCTTGAACAAAACATGGATGCAAGTGTGTGTGTGTGTGTGTGTGTGTGTGTGTGTGAGAGAGAGAGAGAGAGAGAGAGAGAGAGAGAGAGAGAGAGAGAGAGAGAGAGAGAGTATGACATCTGCAATTAGAGTAAAGTTATTCAAGGTGATAAATAGATTGGATACTAATCCTGAACTATTATTTATATTATATATTAATTATTTTCTCTATTATTATTTACAATATACACTATTATTATGTTCTCTAGATAGTCTATTGAATGAATGAATATCTAAAGTATGTAACAGTCTATAACCTGTACATCACACAATATTTTGTTCATATTTTTTTATGTTCATTTGATTTTTTCTTTGTTATCTTACAGGCAGCAGGGAAATACAGACAGCAGGGAAGGAACTACATTGTTGAAGATGGAGACATCATCTTTTTCAAATTCAACGCACCAAATGCCCCAAAGAAAAAGTGACACAAGAACAATCTGTTTGTTTACATAACTGACTGCGCTTGTTACCCTTTTTTTTTCTGTGACCTGACACCCTCTGCCACACTCTCACTTTCTGTTTCCCGTCCTGTAGAATCAAATCCCCCCTCAGTGCCAAAGCACAGGTTCAGTAAACTCTGACAGCTTTGCTATTTAAGATCAGGATCGGCCCCCACTCCAAATTGTAGCAGCATTTGAAGGAGCATATTACTCTCCAGATACTTCATTAATCTCCATCACGGGTGCCAGCTCTGACACAGCTGACAGCGGGGACAATGCCACCTGCTCCTCTCCCCCTTCAGCAGATAATGCATGTTTTACAGTAGCCCAGATGTCTACACTCAATAAAACATTTGACAAAACCAGTCTGTGTGTGTTTTGGGATGTCTGTATTGAGTGGGAAGCTGCATGGGGATGGTGATAGCGGTCCTGCCGACCACTGATTAGAGAATTAAAAGACACAGCTGACATTGACTGTAGCAGAGAGGCAACAATTATAATTAAATCTGCTAAGTGATGCTGATTTTAGAAGGGCACATGCAGGATGCAGGTGTTTCGGCCAAAAGAACTGGTCAGTTTAAATAATTATTTGTAAAGTGATTGAGTTAACCTTTCATTTACAATTTTTATTTCGTTCATGATTGATGGATATGTGTGTCCTCTCCTTCTCTGTCCTTACAATGCTCTGCTACAATCCTCAGATACTGACAAAAATAGCATCTTTGTTCTGTTTACAGTTTCTTTCTCCTATCAATGAGGGCAAATACACCCCTACAAAAAAAAGAAAGAAATATTCATTCAAACCATATTTTCACATTTTATGATATTCTGTAAGGTATGAAAATAAAGGTTGACACAATCCAAAAGCACAAGCAGAAAACAATTCCTTTTGTCTGAAGTAGTGTTTTTCTGGGCCCCTATACTTTGTGTGTAAGTGTTTGTGAAGCGTTTATGCTGATGGAATTGTATGGCTGCAGCCGCGGTGCTCCAAAGTAAGATTGTATTCTTCGTGGGAGTCCGAACAAAGAGCTGTAGATCAGCAGTGCTTTGCTGAATATCTTGTAACCATTAAGACTGCAGAGAACAAAATGGCCTTTTTATGGGAACAAAAAGATTGAATAAAAATGGTCATTTTACAGAGATAGTATTGCATATCCAAGTTTTGGATAGGTTGTTGTATGGAGCCGAGCCTGTGCTAGCACTACAAAGCACAGTGTTTGGCATGGAAATAAGGTGGATTATAGTCTTTAGGGTTTGAGATCAGTGGCAAAATATAGGATAGTGTTTATTGTGGTTGGATGGAATGAAAGACAAATGACAACATGTGTATAAAATAACATTAAGCTTCCTTTGCTTGGTAGCTTTAGCATTAACCACTGATTTTAATCACTCAAAGATATCTCATGCAGCAGACCAGGACAGTCATTGCTGCAAACATTCACAGCTCTCAAATACTGTCTTCTGTACAACAACAGGCTGTTTTCAGCACACTGTTTTCTAAGTGAAACCATACAAAACCTCTGGAGAGCACAATGGGGGCTTGAGACAAAACTGTTTTTGCATTCCTCTCGGGGTGGTGGTGGTGTTGGCCAACTTAAAGCCTGCATAGATGATTATTCATCTGCTGTAGTTTTGAGGCTCAGGGATTGATGAGTTGTTCCCAGTGGTCTGGGTCGTGGAGTATTTTGTTTTTCATAAAGTGATGATAAATCAAGTAATAAAGCTATTTAGAATCATGCAGATGTTGTATAGGAACAAAACACCACAACAAATTCTCTTGTTCTGTAAGTGCGTCCTGAACAGGCTGTTTCAGGGTTTGATACTTACAATTTTGCTGTCACAGGAGAGGCAAGAATTAATGAATTACAAACTCATTGGGTGTCCTCTCCGTCCTGACCACATATTTCAAAGTATTCATTCAAACATAACCACCAGTTAATGGTGAAAACAAAGCACTCATAAACTTTATCAGGTGACGTAAGTGGATTGTAAAAGCAGTCTAACTGGTATAACCTCTAAGAAATAAAAACAAGTCCAGAAATGTGACGGATTCTCTGTTGGTACAAATGTTCTGTCAGCACCATCAATCAAGCGGTGCCACTCGGCCCCGAAGGCAAACCACAGTGGCATCAAACCAAGGAGGGCACAGAGAGGAAGGCTCGCTTTAAAACACACACCCAGGAAAACAGACCACGGCCTGCTGTCGTAAATCACACGCACACCAAAGAGCTATTGAAGAATTAAAAAAAGGAATGTATGAGTTATAACAAATAAACATATAAATAACTATGGCGTCTGTTACTCTGCACAAGGGATTGTGTTGGTAAATGTAATGGTTATTATAAACGTATTGTATCATATCATTACAGAGAGGAAATCATCTCTATTCTGGATGACAATAAAAGTGCTGCCATGTTGTAATTATTGCTATTGTGTGACTTCTCTGTCTGACACATGCACTATATACAGTACACAGAATAGACATGGAATCAATATAGAGTCAGAATTTGACTAAAATAACACTTCATGTGCCTTTATGAGAGTTTATGCAACAATTTCCTCTCATTTGTGTTTGCTCTTTTATGACACAACGTGGTGCTTTGATTTATTACTGCTCACTGAAAAGAAGACCATAAACAGCTCAGAGGAGTCTCAGAAATCGTAACCTAAGGCTGACAAATGTAGTTTCTTGTTTGTATCTGCAGTTCTTATTGCATGTGTGTGAATGGCAAAAGTTACGTTTAATGGCTACCAGTGTTATTAACAATTTAGGTCTTTTAATTTTGTACACAAAATGTAGCAAAATATGACTTAAATGTATTTTTTCTACATTTACATGCCATCACACTCATGAGCGACTAAATCAGCCATGTGATGTCCAAACAAAAGTCCTGTGCAATAAGCCTGTAATACCGACTCATTTTACTGTACATACTGTGCATGTATATTACCATGTGTACCGCCACCAGTATATGGTACCTTTTTATAGTCACTTGTTGGTGTAAGCTGGCTGTATATATTGTACATATACATTCAGTGGCCACTTAGGTATATCTATTGCAATTCAATACAAAGCTCTGCCATACATTCTACCTTTATGAAGTTGATAAAGTTCAGTTTTGTTGACATGTTCAGAAATGTGTAAATTCAATTATATATTTAATACTGAGGTCATAGTTAAAGGTGGTGTTGTACTGGACTACATTATATTTTATCATATTTTGTCCTTCTATTGACATACATGAAGGAGGCAGAATATTATAAACACCTCTGAATATAAAGCAGTCCAATACAACACCACCGCTAACCATGACATCAATGCTAAAATGTGTAATTGAATTAACACCTTCTATATCAGTGTATTTATAGGCATCAAAAGCAGACTTTAAAGCAGAACAGTGGTATTGGATTGTACAGGTGCACCTAATAAAGTGACCACTGAGTTTCTCAACAGACACACATCTGTACATAGAGAAACATTTTATATACCTTATTTATTCAATAAATTCAATGCACTGCCTTACACGTGTACTACTTGTAATGCACACTACCAACATTACTCAGAAATAATTATTCTACATAAAGATACTGTATGTTTGTTGTCTAATTGTTGTATAAATATATCTATTCCCACACCTCTTATCTTGGTCTGCTTTTCTCTTTGTTTAACCTTGTTGTCTTTGTTTAGTTTTGTATCATGAGAGCTACTGAATACCGAGTCAAATTTCTTGGATGTGTCAACATACTTGGCAAATACATTTGATTGTGATACTAAGTGCATTATGGGAAATGCATCCATATCCTGTATGTTAAAAAGATGTTGAACTTCGACAGTAACAATTGTTCTAAAAACCTTTCATGCAGCTTCCTTTGACCTCAACCCTCAGTGTATGTATAAGAGATAATTCTCATTTCCTCAAACAAAGACTAGTATGATTGTTCCTGTCTCAGGTGCTTCAGAGTTGTCTATAACACTCATTTGATATTCCATCCACACTGCACCAGTTTCATTTCTACCGCAGCTCCCATTTACAGTGTCCCACAAGGTGCCTCCAGCAGGGCAGTTTCTCTCCGCGGGGTCACTGTCTCTTGGACTGGCCTTCATGAAAACAACTGTCAATATGTTAATATGAAACACTCACAGCCATTGTGGACTCACTCAGTTACTCCTATTATCCTTCACAATTCTGCACTGTGCCACAACAACAATGTCCACTCCTAGAAGATGGTGAGAAGAGGCTTTTGCTTTGAAAAATAAAGTTTTGGTGACTAATCCAAATCCATTTATTCTGTGAAGATTTGTTTAACAATAAATGCAATCGGACATATTGTGTCATATGTCCCCACAACAATACTAAAAGAAAGCTGAAAGCCAGAGGGTCTGTGCGTATGCAGTGAGAAGGTCATTGATGCCCCTATTTACAGTTATATCTATCACACTGAATCCTTATAGATGTGCTGAAACTCCCACTGGGTAATTGCTCCACAGACTTCACAGATTCCTCTCATGAGGTGAATACAAGGTCTGTCAATACAGTCTCGTTTCCTTTGTTTGCAGCTCGAGGTGGAGACAACATCATGGGTCTGAAGACAAAACCATGGCAGTTATGTGTCCCATGTAGGCCGCTGCCTCCACCAGGGAGTTGCATTTGTGCTGCTTTTAGGATATTTGACTTTTCCCTTTAACTTGGAGGTCTTTGTAGAAATTGTTGATATGTTTCCAAGGACTCCTGGAGTAAGACAGACATAGCTGCAAGGTTTTTCTAAAGCTGTTTCCATTGGCCTGTGTTTACCTGACACTTGGATTGACAGCAGAGTGATTGGAAATATCCACCATTCACTGCCGTGAGCTCCTGAGTGCACGGAAAGTGCTTTTGTAGTCTGGCTGTAATGGGCCAAGTTTGAATTGAAGGTTGAGAGAAATAGCCTCACTGCGGTCGTGCACTGTGAGGAACTGACACACCACAAATAATACTCAGAAGTCGGGTCCTGATAGCATCACAGGCATAGAGCAGGTACAATAGCATGCAGGCTCTCATTTCAATGCACTTTCACAATGTTGTACTGTGCACAATCAGATGGAGGGGAAGAAATCTAGTCAAATACAAACTCAGGTTGTGTCTTGATTGTGTTCTCTTTTTTTTACCCCGAGTAATCAACACAAAAGACATCTTTAAACTCAACTGCTGATCACTTTCTTATTCACAAGTAAGAAATGGTACTATCAGTTTGCAAAAACACGAGAGCAAACAGAATTCAGATTCACCATAGACAGAGTAAATCTGTTTTGTAAATTTAAAGATAAACTGAATTGGTTATCTGCCATGACTTGACCAATCAACATTAAATACTGTTTTCTGTCAGTGTCATTATAAAATTCAGTGTTTCCTCATACTCTATTGGATACATTCATTCAGTCACAGCAGGCCACTGACAGTTTTTAAAGCCACAGCAATCCCATGTTCTCCCATCTTATGTTACCTTACATACTGCAAAAATGATTATAATAAGCACTTCGTTGTGAGGTATACAGATTTTCAATTTGGGAAAAAGAGAATCATCAGAATGGGGGGAGAAAAAGTTGTATTGCATTAAATCTTAAATTATTTATCTGCTTAGAATCCAAACTGGTTTTGTGTTTTCATGTTCAGTCACAACACCTGATATACACATCTGCAAGAAGAGGTTATGCTAACTTATTATTTTAGGACCATTTGAAGCTGTGTGCAAGCTTTTATTGATCAATATCGCAATACTTTCAAAAGTGTCTTTTAAAGACATAAATAAATTGCAATATGTTGTGTAAATGGTAGCAATGCATGAAGAAAAGGGCTGTGTTGTGTGTTGACCTGAGGGACCATCAGACTGGGATTTCCAGGTAAAAGTGGTTATGTGACAGCTGGAAGAACATTTATTGGACTGGTGATTGGGACTCTTGGGCTTTAGTTAGGATGAGCTAAATGCAGAAGATGAATCTCATGTACTTGGCAAATAATGTGATTGCACTTCTGTGTCTGTAGATATAGTATATATATACTATATACAATATACATGGCCTCTGCTTACTCTACATGCTATTTTGCACAATATCACAGGTTAGTTTATGGTTACTGGTAACAACAATGTAACTGGAAGTAAACAATGTAACTACAATCCTCACTAACATCAACACCAATACTGTACAACTGAAAATGCATAATAAACAGGAAAAGAATCCAACAAAGGATGATTGACACGTCGACGGACAAATAATAACACGGTGTGTGAAACCAATAACCAATCACCTTTATGAAGAACGGCGGGATTTCCTGTATGTGACGTAAATACTCAACACTGGAGGCCCCACCCTTTGTGTTACCTACCGCCCGTCAATCAAAATAGAAAAAAATTCTGACAGTTATCACCTATTTCTACGCGTATACAATCACTTTAATTTGCGGATCATGTCCGGTGGCTTGTGACTATCAGGACTCTCCGTTTTACGACAAGTCACGCAATGACTGGTATGTAATATCTATCTTGTTCCTCACCCACGTAAGCTAACAAGCTACCACAGGCATCCTCTGGCTAAATTAGCTTGCTAGCAGGCTTGTAGGGTTGCTTGTTGGTGATATTGCTAATCATCGCTGGCTAAGTTAGCAATAGTAGCGTTAGCTAACTGTGCGCTCGTTAGCTTAGCTAACAAGGTTAGCTTCTTTAGGACAGATCACTAGTCAGCTCTCCTTAACCTAATATGTGCTACATCGCTGTTTTTTGTGGAGTTTGGTGCAGTTGGTAGCGGTGGTGGTGATTTCATTGTAAGCTAGTTTACTGACGTTACAATAACATTACAGATGTTAGTCATCTGTGTGAGTACCAGGTTTGTTTAGCTAACATTAGCTTCGGCTATTCCCACTCTTAGCTATATGCTTTTTACTACACAGCCCCAGAACAGCCGATGAAACCGTTGGATATGGCTGCCTTGGACGTGGACAGCAGTCAAAGCGACTTTCTGCAGCAGGAGGAAGGCAGGGGCAATCAGGTAAGATTTCGCTCTCGGGATTATGACTCTCATTATACGTCGTTGCTGCGTTTCCAGAAAGTGAGTGCTTGCTGAAGTTCACATATTCCAAACTTGGAGGGGGGTATTGTACCCTGATTTGAACCTCTCAGGCAACACATGTCTCTGGCTGCTTACAAATCCCGCCTCCTTAGTTAGGATTGAAGTGACAGACTGCAGCCAGACCTAAACGTTACCTGGGTGTTATCCTAGGTGCTGCCTGGGGGGCTCAACACAGGACAAGAAAGTCCTTTTAACCTCCAAACTTCAGACTTTGCTCTTTGGCAATGAGTCACATTGTCTATGTGGCCCCAGACTAATGGCCACCCACTTTCTTCCTTTTAAACTCGCCTGTTGTGGGTAGGACACTCAGCCATCACCCCTCGACCTGCTAGCAACCACCTGCACTAAGGTTGGGTCACCGTCGTCAGAGGTGGACAGAGGTGCTGCCGCTGATGTGGTAAGTCAGCACCTCTGCTAGATCTGACACAGCTACAGCAGAAATAAAGCCTTCAATCACAGCAGAGCAACATTGGGGGTGGGAGTATTACTTAGCTTGCACTTCATGGAATTATAGCCACTGCATCAAAACAGGAGGATATCTCAATGCTACAACTGGAATGTTTTTTACCAGTTTAACTACTGAAACAGACTCAGTAAGGACACTCATATCCTTCTGGTAATGTGACAGGTTATTTAATAGACCACATTAACCAGGGCTAAACCCAGTGGCAACTATAACTTATATTTTGATTGCAAATACAGTTCTGACTGGAAGTACAGTGTAACTAGACCTTCCATATTTGATGTAGTTTACGCAGCTGGCAGCTAATGCTCTAATGCTTCAAGCTTAATATGTTGTGCGCTCTGATAACACAGCAACATCTAACATAAACCACAAGTGCATCAAGGAAGATTAAGCTTTTTAACCACTCAAGATAAATTAATGTAGGTCAAGATGTAGTTTGACTGTTTCTGTTGTTAGATTTGATTTTGCTTTTGTGCTTATTGATGAGGTTGTTTATCAGCGGCCGCGTGGGTATATGTTGTAGTTGATGCTCAAAAAACCAGCTGAATCTGGATTTTAAGATCTTGTTATCATCAAATTAGACCAAAACACTGCTGAGAATCTACCAATCCGACAAAAGACATAAAGTAAAGTGCACCGCTTAAAGGCTTTCACTTTAAAGCAGCTGCAAGAACTTATTTATAGTAAATTAACACTTAATTACAGCTGTGGTAGCATTGCAAAGTAGAGTATAAGTATGAGAAGGCTGTGAGGCTTCTGTCTGGCTGTACCTGTTTGATACAGTCGACACAAACTCTGGTGTGTTTGCCCATTTGCTCAGATTCATTTTGGCTGATAAGAATGCTGCCATTTAAAGTCCCGTATGGATCAAACAAATGAATCAGGACTGCCTGAAAAGGTAGCACTGACCACCAGAGAAGATAAATAAAATCTTCAAGTGCCGTTAGGTGTGGCTGAAGTTGCTGTCGGCTATAAAATGTCCATCATGCAGGATGACAGGCCACCGACATTGTCTAATGTATGAGTCACCTGTCAGACTTCAGTTGTGACTTCAGGGTTACAACTCTTGATTTGGCGCAAATCAAGGTTCAAGGTTCAACTTAATTGTCATACGATAAAGGATTGCACAATGAAATGCAGTGGTTGCCCCCTCCACGCTATTATACACAGAAACAGATTTCAGATGTTTGAATTAGAGTAGAATAAAACAATAACAGAAATAAGATGCAGGCAACAATAGATCTTTGTTTTGTTTGTTTTGGACCAAGGTAACCATACTACAGGTGTGAACACAGCCATAGATACTAAGAGCAGGAACATACACGTGAAATTTCTTTCCCACTCGGCCTCTATCGCTCTGCCTCTCCATGTTTCTCACGCTGATTGTTTGAACTGCGAGCACCATTTTTTTCCTTCAAAATATTGGGCTGTGTACAAACTCTAGAAAATAATTTCATGTAAATTTTAAAAAGCAGGTTATAACTAGACTTTTGAGTAACTGTTTTACATTGCTTGAGATAATTCATTAACAGCAGGTGCCTAATACATTTTTTAATGTCAATCATTTCCTTTCGCAGACATCAGATCCATCTACGCATCTTACTGGGACTGATAAATGGGAGGTGTTAACCCCCACAACATCGGCAAAGGATGAATGTGGAATGATACAGATCCAAAGTCAAGGAATATTAACGTCAAATGGACAGTATGTTCTTCCTCTCCAGAACTTACAGAGTCAGCCAATCTTTGTGACGTCGGGAACGGACACCTCCTCTGCCAATTCAGTGCCTAACATTCAGTACCAAGTAATTCCTCAGATTCAGACAGCAGATGGACAGCTGACCTTCTCCACGTCCGGCGTGGATGGAGCGACTCTGACTCAGGATGCCACGGGGCAGATTCAGATCTTACCTGATGGTAGCCAGAGTCTCAGTGTGACATCAACTGCAAACATCCTTAATAACAACCAGAACCTCATGTCACAGACTGGTAATGTCCAGCAGATCCAGGGGGTTTCTATTGGCAGCTCCACCTTCAACAACCAGGGTCAGGTTGTTACTAATGTGCCTGTGGGTTTGCCTGGGAACATTACTTTTGTTCCTATTAACAGTGTGGACTTGGACTCCCTTGGCCTGTCTGGTGCTCAGACTATAGCAACAGGAGTCACTGCTGATGGCCAGCTAATTATGGCGAGTCAGCCCATGGATGGCTCAGAGAGTCTGGCGAGGACAGATAATCACCTCTCACAGACACTGCCAGTAAATGACTCTCATGCAAATCCTGAGATATTTGTGCCAACGTCTTCCTCTCAGCTCCACATTCCAGCACACGAATCAGGTCTGCTGACACAAGACACTTCATTGCCATCAGTGGCTGCAGAGCAAGCCGACTCAAGTTCTGGTCTCCAGGAGGGCTTCATCCAACAGAATCAGGAGCATAGCGTCCATGTGTCCTCAGCTCAGCCTATCATCCAGCTGCAGCAGGTGCCTATTCAGACCACCAACGGTCAGGTGGTCCAGTCAGTGGCGACAGGCGGGCAGAGCCTGCAAAACGTGCAGCTGATCAACCCGGGAACCTTCATCATCCAAGCCCAGACGGTCACGCCGTCCGGTCAGATACAGTGGCAGACCTTTCAGGTGCAGGGAGTGCAGAATCTGCAGAACCTGCAGCTGCCCACAACACCACCCCAGCAGATAACCCTGGCCCCAGTCCAGACCCTGTCACTGGGTTCCAATCCAGTCAGCATCAGCACAGGACAGATCCCCAACCTGCAGACCGTGACGGTCAACTCAGTGGCCCAACATGAAGGAGACACAGACAACCCTGCAGGTACAGTAGCTGTTTTTATCATCAGAATATATGTAGAAACAGTCTGTTCTTAAAGGCACTGTACACCCTTGGTAAACCCACAGGAGATTTCACTCCTCATCTCATGACTGTGTGGGCGTGTACAGACTGTACTTGATTGACATCTCCATGACCCTCCTGTTAGGTTGGTTTACCTTTTTAGGGTGGGACAAATTAGACCTGTATTATTCTTATAGCGTAGAGGTCTAATCAGCCAGAATAACTCACACTCACAACTCCTGTGAGGGTGTGCAGGGCCTTTAAAGGGTTCAAAGTCAAAATGATGTTTGTTATCACTTTGCTTGATTATTTTACATACTGTCATAACACTTAATTTTTAGGTTGTTGCATTTATATTTAAAATGCTAGCACTTTGACATCTTTCAAAATGGTACATTTTCAGAAAAAATACTTTTAAAATGCCATTCTATACTTAATTGCTGCATTTAGTACACTAATACAATAATGGTGGATGGAAGCTTGTTTGTGGTGCTCAAAGCAGACAGTGGACAGTAATAATTTTTATTTTTAATTTATCTTACCTTTTTTCCCCCCCAATAAATCAGTCAGTAGGCCCTTTTCACTGAAGACATTTTGACATGTCACAGTAGGAAAAGCGCAGGTGAAAATAATAAAATTAATAATGGCCGAATTCCATTTAGCTGCTTCAGTTTCAGGCTCCTGGTATTGTGCATATGGGCTATATTTTAGTTTATGATTGCTTATTTTGCCTGTCCAGCAGTCAAAAATCACATTTCTGATTTTACAACTATTTCAAATCAACAACGCTCTCATATTTTAGAAGCTGTATGCAGAAAAGGCTTGGTATTTTTTAGTTGATAATTCATCTAAACAATTGGAGTTTTCATTGTAAACAGTTTATTTACATTCAGTGTCCCAACAAAATACATTGTGTGTATCCTTAAAGCCACTTTGTGTTGAATTCGTATGTAAGTGTAGCTATCAAAACATTGTGATGGAAGTTTTTGATTGTAGCAAAGTCCTTCCATCCATTTTCTGCCACTCATGTGGGCCAAAAAGTCCACACGGTACGTTTTAATTATTAAAATTGTCATTAGTACATTATCTGCCAATCAACTAATTATTTTATCACTGTGCTTAATGTGGAGTTTTACTTGTGAAATGGGCTGCCATGCTGTCAGTCACACACAATAGTAAAGCAGCTCTCGCTGTGCAGGCTTTTTGGGAAGTTTCCCAGAGCTTTTATTGATATTAACGTACACATTAATTTCAGACATTCGGATAAAAGAAGAGCCAGACTCTGGAGAGTGGCAGCTGAGCACCGATTCCACCCTGAACACAAGTGATCTGTCCCACCTTCGCGTCAGGCTGGTGGATGAGGAGGATCAGCTGGGCCAGGAGGGCAAGAGGCTGCGCAGAGTGGCATGTACTTGCCCCAACTGTAAAGAGTCGGGCGGAAGGTGAGTAAGCCTGACTGGTGCTTTTCTCTCTGAATCTTCATACTCTGTACAGCTCTGCGTAAGAAATAAACATATCAGGACCCTAACTGCCCATACCTGTGTTTCTCAGAGGATCCAGCACAGGGAAGAAGAAGCAACACATCTGCCACATTGCCGGCTGTGGGAAAGTATATGGAAAGACGTCGCACCTGCGAGCACACCTGCGCTGGCATTCAGGGGAGCGACCTTTTGTTTGCAGCTGGATGTTCTGTGGGAAGAGGTTCACACGCAGCGACGAGCTGCAGAGACACAGGAGAACACACACAGGTGCCCTTCTCCTGCTCCCTTAGTGTTTGCACATCAAAAAAACATCAGTGAAATCAGTAAAATGTGTTAATTTGTGCCCTGCAAAGTGTGAGTCATGTAAGAAAGGACAGCGTTTGTCCCCCCTCTGGATTTACATGTGAAATGTCAGGTTAGGTTTGAAGACCATTGTGATAAACGCATCCAGATTTCACAGACGTGGTGGTAATTTTCCACTTCGGAGTAGGGTTTTAAACTGTTTGTTCTGCAGTCTAATTTGCAGAATCTGTTAACAGATAAGATTATATTACAAAAATGTTACAAGAGATGCAAGAGCTGTAGTTTTCAAGAGTTTAGCTTTTCAGTTTTATTTTCATCCCACGATTCTCCTTTTGAATCTGAAAATCTTGTAGCTCACCTAATCTGTTTTAATTTTATGTGATATTTCCCTGCAGTTGTCATCTGTCGTCACTGAAATACACAGCTTAACAGAATATGCAAGAAATAGTAATCTATGAGAAATCCAGTCAGCACAGCATAATGATATAAAGTGTCTCATGACATTTACTGCCAGGATAGACCTTTGATAGAGATATGACCACTTGGTCGTACTGTTGTTGAATTTATAAACCCTGGCCCTTTGGCTGAGAGAGGCTTCTCACAGTGCGGGCTAAAGTAGTATTTCATTACGCTGTCAGCTTCAAGCTCAGATATTAACAGTTAGTGTTCACAGTTAACTTTGCTATCTATTGAATAAGAATTTAGATTTCTGTGACAGTTCTGCCTTTTTATTTACATTACATCTCAATTTTCTGTAATTTTATTCATGAAACAAGCAAATTGAACTTGCTTAAACTTATCTCCTCACCTTTGAAACATATCCTCCAGATAGATGGCATGTTTGACCCTCGAAATGTATTCAGCGTCCAACTCTTTATCTTTCAAACTATATTTTCTCTCTGGCAGGAGAGAAGAAGTTTGTCTGCCCAGAATGTTCCAAGCGCTTCATGCGGAGCGACCACCTGGCGAAGCACATTAAAACTCATCAGAACAAAAAAGGCGTGAACTCTGGCAGCGCTGTGGTGGCCTCGATGGAATCCGCGGGGTCCTCAGACAGTATCATCACCACGGCAGGCGGGACCACCCTCATCCTCACCAACATCCAGCAGGGTTCCAGCAACGCCCAGGACATCCTGGCCAGCGCAGAGATCCCTCTCCAGCTTGTCACCGCGGTAGCGGCCAGCGAAGTCATGGAGTGATTTACACTCCACTTATGAACTTCTACAACCTCTCTCATACTGTATACTCCTACCTTCATTTTTATTCAAGTTTTGAAGAAAAACTAAAATTATAAATATATATATATATTTTAACACAGAAATAGTCAGTCCATGTCCATGCTCAGTTTTCACTGAGGAAAAACTAGTAGTGGAGACTAAAAGAAGATGAAGGTGGAAAAAGACATTGCAGTAAACACACAAGGAAATGCCTTATTTTGTACAATATTGTGTTGTTGGAAATGTAGGATGCCATTTTGTTTTGAATCGACTTATTTTTATGTTAATGTGTTTTTCACAGAAAATAATTGGTAAGTTGAGCAATTTTCTCCTCGCCTTTTTTTTGATGGTATATTCTTATGTCTTTGGTAAGCAAGGTTTGTTCCATATTCCTTTGAGCAAAGACTAGGTCTCACAGCAGAGCTAATTTTATCCATCTGAAGTCATGTTATTGCTTACGTCCATGCAAATTTATTAATATCATGTGTTTTTTATATTATGCTTTCTTCTTTCAGTGTCCTCCTTGCAGTCAGTCTGCTTGCAAATTAGCGAGCCCTCCTCCATTTTCTTAAAACTTTGCTCACACCAACTACATTTTGCAGGTGAAAATCAAAACAATCAAAATTTTGTATTGTAATTCCTCTTGAACATAAACTGTTGATATGATACATATTATTTGCTTATTAAATATTTTGACTGAACAGCTATTTATATTGGGCTTTACTTAGAAAATGCATTTGTGATATTGAAAGTCCAAAATATTTCAAATGGCTCCATTATATGTAATTCAAATGTGTTTTTGTAAAACCTTATTTGGAGGACTCCAAAACAAAAAAAAAACGTGCATTGTAATATGAAGAAAAAAAGCCATTTTCCTGGAGGTAATTGCCAAATTTGACAACAAACTCAGGGTGACTTGTGACTGTGTGATGTAAGTAGAGTAAATCACCCCTGTAGCTTCTCGGGCCGTGGTGGGGTGTTGTGAAGAAATGTTATTTGATGGACCAAAAGCTGAGGTGAATTAAGCTGTCACCATGTTACCTATGTTCATCAAATCCTACCCTGTTCATGTTATAGAAGCAGCTTTGCAGAATTCTTCACCGGTATCTTGCTCCATCAGTCCTATCACGCAGCTGAAACATCAGTGTATTACTGAAAGCGGTACTCTTTGTAACAGCACTACTCTCATCACTTTCATCTTGTTGATCCTTTTTGTATAAAAAATGTTTTGTATACTTCTCAAGAAACTGTCCTTTATATTCATTGTCAGTAAATGTACATTGTTTCTCTCTTTGATACCTTTTCTTTAACTGTGTGTTGCATTTCCCTGTTCCATGTTATGTTTTATTGTTTTATCTCTGAGCCCCCTCCCCCCCTACAGTTGTTTAATTGAATACGCATACACACTGAACAGTGAATTATGGTGGCATATATGATTTGTTTTTGTTATATTTTTTTGTGACATAATGCAAATTATGTGATGTGATCATTTTTCCTAACATGGAGCCGTTGTCCTCTTCAGGAGATTATACTTTACCCTCTGAGTCAGATAGTGAGATGCTATTGAAACATTCAAAGAGCGTCTTTATATTATGTACTAAACACTGAAGGTTTATTCTCACTCAAAAATCTTCTGTATAAATATGTCAATATAACATCAATATAAACCTTTCTGTTACACTTGAATTTCCTTTGATTTTTTTCTTGATTTAATTTGTTTTAATGTATCAAGGTCGCACAGTGTCTGCTTTCTGAGGGCAGCTTGATATTTTATAGTAAAAGGACTAAACATAGGACAAGTTCAAATTTTTCATTGTACGTGAAACCTTTTGTTTTGTGTCTTTTCGAAGACTTGCCATCCAGCAAGAGGGTTCACTCTCCCCCCTTGGCTCACACTCTGGGTTAGTAGTCCAGTAGATGTCACTACAGCCAAGGGAGCCAGACGAGAGCTGTGTTTGACCCCTTGACCTTCCCGATGTAGCGCTGCTAAGATTAAGACAGAAGTCACAGAGGCCAACAGGAGGTGCGGACCCTCAATTAACCACAAGTTAATGTCACACAGAAATGCTGCTGGAGAACAAAGTACTGTCTCGTGACTTTGAACAAACCCCACAGAGGCATGAGAGGTAACAGCTTCTGGTTGTATGACCTGGATTCATGTATATTTGAGTGAATGATCAGGAAAGCCTTTATAATAATCTGCTTTGTCTTGTTTCTGACTTTAAAGTGTGCAAACAGTTTCCTGTCACTATCATTTGCCAGAAATAGTGATCATTTCTTAATGTTTAGGTATATTAACCTGATATTACCAGCCCACAGCGGCACACACGCTGCATCACTATCTGTACCTCTTACACTAAATGGGACATTTTACTAATTAGGTACTGTTGCTATTTTTTCTTTGATATTGGACTCAAGACGGCAGCATAAGGGAGTTAAAATGTGTTATAGCCTACCTGGTTTTAGTGCCTGTGAACATAATTAAAATGGTAGTCTATGAAAAGCTTTATCTGGTAAATCAGAGTGAAAAGCACATGCTTTTTGAGTCTTAGTCATTTTGCTGAAAACGAGTCAGGAAATGTGGTCCTTAACGTAAGAAAGGACTCGTCGTTCCTTTCATTTGCATAATTTAATGAATCCAATTCATTGTAATGCAATACCAAGTGCACCAGGAACACAGAATGACAGTTTGAGTTAATGAAATGTGTTAACGGTATCATCATTTACTTGTATGTTAATTAGTCCAATTAATTTCCCCTGCTCGGTAATCTGAATATTGTAATAATCTTTGCTCCCCTGCAGGAATGAAATCTATGATACACAGACCTCTGGGACGATCTGCGTGGAGAATCGTGCTTTTTTTCCAGTTGAAACGTGTGGCAGATTTGACGAACGTGAGTGCCTTGAAATATTTTTTGAATATTGTTTTCCAGAGGTTGTGTGTTTGGTCTGCCTTCAGCTTTTGTGATGCAAATCCACACCCACAGTTGGAAATGTATTGAGAAACGGAGGGGCGATTGTCCGGCGCCAGAGGCAGCATAACTTTGTCTCGCTTGACAAAGTGCCATTGCCTCGTAACAAGAAGAGGCATGGCTCTTCTGGCCGTTGCCGATAAAAGCTGCCATCAGTGGGCGATTCCTCCCCGGCAGCTCGGCAGGTTGAAGGAACGAAAAGAGATCGGGCGGCTGCTGAGCGTGACACTGTCCACATTTCAGCTGACCACCTGGATTGGAGGCCAACTTTGTCAACAAGCTGTTCCAGCTCGTCTATTAGTGTACTTCCACGTGTATGTCAGCACTGGCCTGTGACAGAATGAGCAGCCCAGTTAATGAATCTGGAGAGGTAGCTTCAGTAGGTGGTATTATATTATTATTATTATAAGAAACAGCGACACTAATGCAAGACAAGTAAAGCTTCTTGTGGCTTTGATTTGTTTGGGCAAACATGTCATTACTGCACACACTCAGTTCCTCGTAGTTACAGATGTAGTTTGAACATTATGTGGAGAGAATCTTGCAAAAGAGGAGTGAGACACAATTCAACTTGAGTCTTAATTTGCAGAGTAAAAGGAAAGCTTTCGTCAGCAATGCGGCTTCAGTATGGTTTTTTATTTGTGAGAGACAGGTATCATTTCAAACAAGTTGTTTGTGTGTTTTGTATTGTAACAAATAGCTTTCTATCTTCTTGCTGAGTTTGAATAGCGGTGTAATTGTACGCGGTGCTCAACTTCTCTTCCAATTCATGTGCAAAATGCATAAATACAATAACTGCAGAGGGAGAGAAACACTGTAATCATGCAATAACGTTTCCAACTGTATGTGTGATAGAATTCGAAATGCTATTGGGACTATGGGTCTAAACCATTGGGAGGTAATGTGAACTGTTGGCAGAAATGACTTATTTCATTATACTGTCCCAAATATACAAAATACTTCAGCAAGAGGGCCGCTTCTTCCCTATCCCTGTCCAATTTTAACTGTTTTCCCCAGTTGTTGAAGGATAGGCCTGCAATTTTGTGAAGTGACTATTATTTGCCTTTCTCAAGGAATCAACAACTTGAAAGTACAGTGCAATGAATTGTTGGGGGGTTCTGCAGCTGCATTTATTTACAATATGTCTCTTCTGTGAAGCATCTCACAGAATTTAGAGCATAAAGCCTTTATTTAATGTCCTCTTGGATGTGAACTAGCCTCTTCATAAGTGAAAAGCACTTACCATCCTGCTTAATAGTTTGTTTACAGCAGGGTACTAATGGTGTGCTTCTCTTAAACCATTAGGACATTTGAAACAACACAAAAAAAGTGTCCCGTGTTTCTACATTCCTGACACATTCTTGCCCTTGATCAACTGCAGAAGGCAGACAATAGCGCAGATCATTTTCCCCAGGCAGGGAAACACAGCATGGATCAACTCAATAACCTGATATTCCCTGTCTACTGAGTGTGGCCAATTTAGCAGAAGGTCAGCGCCTTTTTTTTTTATTCCAGAGACAATTTGGTGACCTCCCTCTGGAGCCCCAGCAGGACCAGCGGAGACAAACAGAATTGTCGAGCTGCAAAGTGCTTGTGTTGACATTGCGTTTAGGTGTGGACTTCTCAAGGTGAACAGATACCTGGTGTTGGACAGGGGGGCTATTATGCAAACCTGATAGCCACGGCCAGAAGTCGCACGCTTGTGGATATAGTTTTGGCAATTATTTTAGCGTGTCAGGTTGGATGTTTAAATTTAAAGATGTACACTTGGTAGAAAAGTATGGTGCAAGTGTGACTGCAAATCATCTTCCATCATCCTTTTATACACCGAGGTGCCATTCACAGCTTCAAATTAAACACTCTTGTTTCAGGGAAATTATGGTCTGACTCTATGTTCAATTTCAGGAGGGTGGAATTCAGATTTGATCAATCTTTGCTTCTTTTATTGTAAAATTTCTCTTTCCTGCTGTTCTGCATTTACTGTATGTAATCCAGGTCCAACTGTGAAAATTGAATGGGCAACAATGAGACACCTCCATCAAATTTCCCACATTATGTTGTTTGATGGACCCAATGTTTTCTTTGTACTCAAACACAGTATGTGTCTGTTTTTAGTGAAGAGACAATTGCATAAGATGATGTTGAGATCTATGAGAAGATTAGGAGGAATCATTTTAAGCCGTTCCTCACAGCAGTCATATAGTTTTCCCTCTGTACGAAATAACTCTTTGTCTTTATTGTGCACCTCAAGGTGAAACGGGACAACAGCTTCAACTTCCTTGGACACTAGTCGAGGGAAAAAAAAAATGCAAGTGTGTGCTCAATATTTTGTTTTGGTGACAAGAGCTGGCCTTCGGTGTTATTCAGCCCATTGAAAGCGATTTCAGATATGGAAGGAGACGTTTTGTATCTGAAAAATGTACATTAAATGGTGTCAACAGCATCCCGGAGGTCAGAGTAGAGTCCCCATGGAGACTGAATCTGGCTGCTGCGCTCGAAGACTCGACACCCCCCTGAGTGGCGGCTCTGTGATGGCTCTCAGTTTCTCTCGTCATGTCCCTGGCAGCTTTGACACAGGTAATATGCATGCAGGCTGACAGTGCCTGGGATGTGAGGCAGAGACAATGATGTACATATCATTTTCCTCCCTGACTGATTGAAGACTGTAATCTGTGCTGGACTTTCTCTCTGATTACACACGTCTCAGGCAGCAAAACAAGGACTCTGAGCTGCCACTGGGCACTGGACTCATCCAGGGCTTTCAGCCTTCAAGAGGACTGAAGTCCGCCTTTAAGGTGAGCTCAATTTTCGTCCCATTTACACTATTGTTACAAGTGTCGGATAGAATGCATCTGGTAGATAGTGGTCAAACAGTGGCTGTCTGAAGATGACACCGGAACAGAGATGTTTCTGGCACCCAAGGTCATCCTATTCCCATCTCTGGTACTGTCACAAATGTGTACAGCTCTTGTAAAGGCGCTCACAAAGGGAGAAACAACATCATGAATTTTACATTCAGCTGCGTTGTGCTCTGTGCTTACAAAAGTGTCTCCTGCAGCTCAACAGGCCAATACTAAACCTGTCCAACAAGATCACGCAGACAGAGAACATGTTGCTATAATACTCCATTGTTCTCTGTACAAAGGAAGTGTTCCACTGCGTTAATAATATCGCAAACCAGTATTTCAAGGGTTTATTTTATTTGCATGTCATGTTAGCAAACAGCGCCTGCAGATGTTTAACATGCTCTTAACCTGCCTAACCTTGTGAGGTCTTTATGTAAAACCTTAGAGATTTCTCTGTTGACAATAGGTCAATCCTTTACAGAAGTTACCTAGCACATTACAAGGTTGGTCTCGGGGGAGAAGTAATGGGTTCTGGGCAATTGACCAACCTGCCATGCTTTACTGCACCTGCACTGAGTTAGAGCTGTCATCATTACCACTTCCTCTAACGTTCCCCCACAGCAACCCAGACACTCCCACTTACAGCGATATTTCACTTTGGTGGAACATTTTCACTTTTTATCATGCATCCTCTCCGTACACGAGTGGAGGCAGTCTACCTTTAAGATTTGAAGCAGTACGGTAACCTCTAACAGGCCTTTGGGGTCCGCACTAAAACATAACGTTTCCAAAATAGCTTCCAGTCACCAGCTATGATTCTGATTTCAACTTTTCAGACTGAGAACCATGCTTGCCCAAAGTCTTGAATCTTGAAGATAAAAGGTTGTAAAAGGTGTCTACCCACATTTTCTCTGTGTCAAAATATGAAGAATATCAGGTCAGTCGCTTGAATGGCATTTATCCTCTATTTTAGTTGAGCTATTCAAAATGATTGCAAGATTGTACAGTGTGAAAATAATCATTAGGCAGTTCTGTAAGAGAAAAAAAAGATGCTTGAATGGTTCATTAAAATGAATCAAAAAAGGAACAAGCTTCTACATTAGTTAATCAAGACTTGCTGTTAGGAAGCACCTTCAACTTAATTGTATTTTTTTTTTCATTTTCTTTCTTTTTCATCAGTACAGTCCTTTAGAAACTGCTGTGCATTTAAATGAGTGCAGCCACGCTACAATCTGGTCTAATTAACATTTTCAACAAACTTTTTGTGCTTTAACACATTATTAAGACCGATGTGGACGAGGTTCAGCAGCATCACCCTGAACAAACAACTGAAGAGACTTCTCACATCTGCTTCCCTTAAATAATCTCACCACAAGGTCCATTTAGTAGCTGCTCTCGAGCTTCCCATCATATCACATGATTTTCATCAGCAGACAGAGTTGTCATAGAAATGCCACAAAGAATAGAGGAATTTGAGAATTAAATCTGTATGCTGACTATTAGTAATTCTCACGCATTATGTATTTTGCCTGTTTTCCCCTTAGTGCAATTATCCAAGCAAATGTTTAGCTTTCAGGCTTTTTAAAGGACAAATATCAGACATTATCGAGGCCTCAGCACAGCGAGCCTGCCGCAACTTCGCTCTGACTTGCAGATGTTTTTCCCTCAGTTTTCACTTCCTCCTCCCACACATGTCTTATATCTGTATTTGCCGGATCCAAAACGACCAGCTTTGAAAATGAAGGAGAGGAACTTTACATTGTGCCAGAAAAAGGAATGGAAATTACGGGCAGTGTCAGATAATTGAGCTTGTCGTAAGAGACATGTTAATAACAGACAGAGATGCAGAAGACTTGTCACTCCGTACCCTGGGTGACAGACTCTCTCTGCTGTTGATGAGCTGTTTTAGAGGGGAAATTGTTCTACGCAAACACCATCGTTATTACAAGCTGGCAAGCTGCTCGCTTGTGTACCCAATTCTGCTTGAACTGACAGAATCCAATTGACCGGCACATATTCATGCACTTTATTTTCTTTATTCTCACCAACAATGCAGATAATTACTGCACCAAGTAAAACTGAAAATAGAATTTCACTGTGTCCCAGAAAACAATGCCAGAGCTGTCTCAGCAACATGTCTGCTGAAATTGCTGTGACTGGGAGACCTACTGTAAGACAAGCAGCAATCCAATATTACTTGTCAACTTAAAAACCTACTGAAACCATATTGGCATTCTCTTCTTTTATAAAGTAGAGTGAAATAACTTAACAGAAATAACATTTCTTCATGTTGTCATTGTCTGCAGCAAAGCAAGGCCACGTGCAAAGCTTTATTCAACAGAGCACTTGGAGCTTTATCAGCGCAGTTTCTGTTGTGTTATGACCCAAACTGTTTTGGTGGGCCTCTGTGTATTCCACCGGCGTAAGCGTGTCTGAGGTCTGAGACGGTGAAATCAGCGTGAACATGAACAAAACTCTCCCAAAGTCTGAAATTACAGTATCAACATTTGAACTTGGGATGTCACCAGTAAGTGTAGCTTTGGGTTACTTATTAGACCAGCAATGGGGGCTTGATCATGTGTGCAGAATATCGTTTGACTTTTCAAACTCCAGTGAGAAGTATTTATTATGAATTGGTCACAAACTGGAACCTCTACGTTCACAAGAGGGCAATGTTCTGTGGGTCACCTACACATGAATAATTCACTATTGTCATTTGTCATGGAGGTTAATGTAAACAAGGCTTGTTCTCAGAGGAAGAATACAGGCATATTTTAATATAAACAAGCCATATTTAGGTAATGAAATTGCATTTTAAGAATTCATTGTTTCTTCCTGTAAAATCATCTCCTGATTAAGCTCACAAGCCTGTTTTACTTTAAATTGCATCAATTTGCATCAGTAAAATCAGGCTACGTGGCATCTTTACCACTGATGAAATTAAATTGTAATTTAATACATTATGTTTTAACCCAAAGTCAGGGTTGTTTGTCAGCAGTGAGTGTGGTTTTTATATTACAGCTGAATAAAGAGCAGGTTTTAGAGGGCTGGAAAACGTATATGGACATTACCCTGATAGGTTTAACTACTAAATGGGCTCATTCATCTACAAATGGCAAAACATAGATTTTGGATGTGGTTAAAAGGCACATTTACCTTAAATTTCATGTCTGTGTTCCCATCATTAATCCCCTTGGGAGTTAATGCGCTCAGCAGAGTAGCAAATGGGACGTTGTCTCTGATGCTTGTGCCTTCAGAGAATATCGCCCATGGTGGGACGGTAAAGTGTCTCCCAGGGACCAGACCACATCTGCTGGGTTCACGTCCCTCTGCAACCTCTAAAACAACTCATTAATAAGGATCTTGTCCTGAAGTCATGTCGGTGTGTCTTGTATTTTTTTTTACTTTAACTTTGTTGTGAGTCCCACTGTTTGGAGGATTTGTGGCTGTCATACTAATGTATAGGGACACTCTAGTGCCGCTGTCCAACAAGTCGTCCGTTATCTGAGGGAAATGTGTCCGTCCAGAGGTGAGGGCGGCTTTGTGCTCTCAACCAGGCCACCTCTCAGCCTTTGTGCCAGTAACAAGCTCAGCTCAGGCTCCAACGAAGCGAGAAATTGTAAACTCTCCGGAGAGGCCCAGTGGAGAGATAAGGGCTTAGTGTTTGCTGGCAATGTGCATGGGGATGAATCTGATACGGCCGAGTCCCACGCCAGAATGGGAGTGATGATACCTCCCCTTCTATGGAGAGTTATGTTTAATCCCCTTTGCCAGTGTATTCACTTGCAAATATTCCTGTCACCATTAATATGTATTAACATCCTTCACACGCTGTTCAATACAGATTTATCAGACTCTATTTTTCCTCTTGTGCTCGCCATCATCTGGCGCTCTTGAACCACAGCTTTTTATAAGGCGAATAGACCTGAATGTGCTGCTGATGTTCAAGCAGCGAACCTTTGCTTTACTGCAGGGTTCAATATAGACTCCACTGACAGCGTGCAGCTACAGCACACAGAGGAGACAAAATCCACATACTTTATTTGTGTAATTTAATTCAATTGTGAAGATTGTTTAAATATTGGAACATTTCTCTGTATTACCATAAATTGTTTGAATGGTATGATATGGTGTTAGCATTAGCAAAAATTGAGGAAGTGTTCCATGTGAATTAGAGGGTATTTAATATGCTCTTTTATTTATAGTTCCTTAAAAGTCTCAAAATGTACTAAATTCAGAATAACAAATAGCAGACATTAAAATACTAATTGTCTTTGTACTTGAACTCATCAGGTCTTAATTCCAACATAAACATATCAAAAATGTTTGATATTTTCACTTAATAATCAGAAGTTTTTATAGTTTATAAAGCCCTAATGTCTACCTTTACATGGATCCTAACATACACTTATTTTATACTTACCTGCTATGCATCTCTTTTTCAGTTTCAGATAAACTCTCTTTATCCTTACCCATCTTATTGTTCCTGCAGAGTAAAATCGGATGAAACATTCCTGCATGATTTGCCCAAAAAATAAGTGTAGAATTTCTCCACGATTAGTCTTAAAAAGCTTTTAAAAGTATTAAATCTTATTCTCTGATATCTGCAGACAGCTTGTGTAGGGCTCGCCACCTCCTGTCACAGTTAATTTAGATTTAAATGAGGAACCTGTCACTGCTGATATTTGATTCTCTTTTAATTTGAATGTAATTCTGAATTACAGTACGGGATATAATCTAACAAGATAAAGATCGTGGGATAGGATTTGTGTGAGATTTTGTCTGTGTTTGTGGGTCTAATCCAGACAAAGCCCTGAGAAGCTCATTACAGCCTGGTGAGGCCTTAAGCCTGTGCTGCCTGCATTAAAGCAGCCAAGAACTGTCTGTCAGCTTCCTGGCAGAGCCCAAATCAAGCTGTCAATTACTGGACGTGTTTATGGAAATTACATGTTTGTTAACATGCTGGAAAAATGTGCTCTCGGCTCAAGCAGCATGTGTTCGGAGAAACAATTTTGCTCGGAAATCACCTTTCAAATGGATGAAGGTGATCCTCATCAGATCACAGACACGAGAGGCATTTTAACTCTCCCCGTCCTGATACGTGTGAGGAAAATCCCAGACAGAAAGAGCCACAACTAACAATCAAAGGTGGAGCCCGTGTATGATGCTATGTTTTTGTTTATTAAGTCATTTTCACTCAGTCTTGGCTGTTGTTCAATCTCCTTTGTTACACTTAAAGATGCAAAAGCACAGGTTTGGTAACTAATGCAGCAGTGAAAAGAGAGGCTTTGTTTGAGCTGGAACAATAACTCCAACATCTGACATCCGGCTGTACAAAGTAAACATTACATCAAACAAATTTTAGTAAATACGCAAAAGGTGAATTAGCCACTAGAGGGAGCAACATGCTCTGATTTCTAATCAAGAATATCAAATTAATAATGTATGCAGAGCATTTCCATTTTCACTTTCCGTGTATCGACGTCTTGCAGTGTCAAATGCTTACAGCTTCTTTTAAAGTATAGCTTCATTTTAAATAGATTCCTAACAATGCCGTGTAAAATTGAAGCTCCCTCTACCATTCAGTGTAATGTCTCCGATGAGATGTTTATGTCAATTTCCCTGTTGATTTTCTCTCGCATAAAGGCCTTGATTTCAGCCTCCCAATGATCATGAAATTGAGCCAATCGACATGCATGTCTCAGATGTCTGTTCGAGCTCATCTTAGACAAGGTAATTTTGTCAGAGCAATTACCATTGTAATGTATTCCAAAGTCAGGGCATTTTCTGCTGCTTAGGTGAGCCGCTGACAGCATGTTTTGATTTTTAAGCAATTGTGCTTTTCACTCCCGAGATCACGCCAAGGTCTGCATTTCTCCCTATGTAACAACCCGCCATGATTCCATTATTTCACATTAACATCTAATTACCTCACTCAGACCCGCAGCTATATTGAAAAGCCACTGCGAGTTCTGGGGTTTGACAAAGCTGTAAGTAAAGATGGGTTGGGGGGTTGGTGCGTGTTTATGAAGAAGAAACTCCAACTGTAAGACATACCCAATTCCCAGTGGACCTGTATTACCTGTCAGGGATGATGACAATGCCCTGGAGAATGTCACTGTGCAGTGAAACTGTCATCACACAATTACTCTCACCATTACTGGCCCTACATCTCCATGTAATGGCTGTGACACACTTTACAATTCAGATTGTATTCTCAGTCATTGGCACTTAAATGCTGCACTCCGTTTTATGAAAAGATAAAGATCTGTGTAATCTGCCAGAGCTCAACCATCCCTTGAAAGCTTGTCAGGCGGCATTTTGTCGTTCACAAGAAGTTGTCATACCCCGTAGCATCTCCCTTTGTTGGGCTGGTGAAAGTGTCTTTTTGAGTGCACTATTGTGTGCTTGTTGATATGTGCTTGCCTATAGAGTCAGACTGTGTTTTGGTCCAGTTATCTGTTTGAGTCATCACAAGAGGAACGTGAAGTGTGGTATATTGTACAGAGTTCAGCTGTGACTACAGAGCAGCACAGAGCATCAGAAGATCCTGTAGTCATGGATCATCAAATTAGAATCCAAACATAGTGCTTGTTTTGTTGTGTTTTGGCTGCCGTGTTCAGTATGCCGCGATCTCCTGTTTAGGTTTAAACTTTCACCCTGGATAATTGCAGCTTTAACAATACAGCTGGAGATATTCTATATTTTTGTTATTGCCAACAAATCCCATGAAAAGAGTTAGACCAAGTAGCAATACTTTGTGGCACTTTGCCCATTTGTTAGGGTTAGGGTCATCCTGCTGATGTAAAAATGGCTTAAGTTAAAATTTTTTTTAAAGGATAAATAGTTTCCTAAAATGGCTGGGCACTGTAGTTTTCAGCAAGCGTTACTCAAACAGGTGCAATAAGTGTATTTTTGGGGGACTATTTTTAGTTGCGGATTAATACACATTTGGTGCTCCAGTGAGTATTTACACCAGCAGGATGATGTAAAATTAACTCAAAGTAAACTACAGTGCCCACGTTCATGGTAATGAAGCACTTATTTCGAGGGATAAGCTACATATATCAAACTTTACATGGTACTTTAGTATTTCAGACTTTAGCTACACCGACGATACTTGTCCGACGACAGACCTTTATTGTCCCACAAGAGGACATTGTTTTGCAGTAAGGCCACATAAGAACATAAACACAATAAAAACTCAATAAGATAATTGAAGACATTAAAAGTGCAATGACTCTTCATGCAGTATAGACTATAGAAAAAGCTTATTTTGATAAAAGCAAAGAAACACTGCAGCAATAACAACAGGGTTAAGATAAAGTGCCAGCCTGTTCAGGCTCAGTTTATGGTGCTGTACTATATTAGAATATAGAGCACCGCACATCACCACCTTGACAATGCAGTGGATTCTCGTATTTAAATTCCCATACGGACAAAGCAGCGAGACAGCCAGGGCTGATTTTGTGGTGGATCTGTAAAATAACAACATCGGCTCTCTGTCAACATTAAAAACATTGAAATACATAGAACATAGAAAACACAGTCTTTGTTGCCCTTTCTTGTGTAGAAGGATCAACTCATTGTTTGATTTGGTCCTTTCATGGGATTTGTTGATGATAAGACAAACATAGATTATCACCAGCCCTGGGAACAGTCCAACTGCACCACCAACTGCAAAAAGCCAAACCGCCAGCCTGTGTGTGATAGCAGATTGAGTTTAACAAGCCAGATGGGTTGTAATTGTCTGATCAATCCAATGTTTGTGAGCTTTTATGCCTTTTATTATGGTTTGTTTTCCTTACGTGCTATTCCCTCTGCTGCTTTGCCTTCCCATGGGGAGGGTCTGTGTCAAAAACACTCTCAGGATGTTGAGTCACATTGTGTGCTGTCTGAGTTGGGCAGCACCCCCCATGAAAATGACTGGAGCAGCATTATCTTCCACGCCTGTCGGGCATGCCGCTGCAGTTTTACTGTTCACCTTTTCAGAGCGGTTGTCTGGCACAGCGCTATATGATTAAGGCTGCACTGCTTTCCTCTGTGCAGAGGTTAGTGAAGGCTTTCTTCTCCACGGTTCTAAGGAGTAAAAAATTAATTTAGACATTTGGAAATGTCATTTGCATCTGCTCAACTATTTGAATTCTCTTAGCTTTTTAGAACTTGCAGGGATCAACCTTTTGCTGTTTTTCCTCACTTTGCGTTAAGATGCACCCGAATCATCAAACTGCTTTTATCCTTTAACGTGGATCAGATTTTAAAGAAAGACACAGACATAAGACCTACAGATGTGTCTGACTTCTGAGGTGGGGTCTTATATCGCAGGCATTGTTATTTTCATGCCACATGTAACAGCAGGCGCTCTTTCCAATCATAACTTGAAGAGTTGGTCCCTGTGCAGACGTGAAGAGGTTAACCCTTCACTTTTGGAAGCAGTTGACTGGTTTTCTTGCCTCTCTTTACTTTATCACAGTAATTGAGACTCTTTCATGGCACTTCTGTTTCTTTTCCTAGATATATAATGTACTGGATAGATCCTCAACATGCTCAATCACAGAGAACTAATTTGGCTGTATTGTTTGACAAGTGTTCCTTACAGCTTGGTGTGAGTGAGATGCAATCTAAGAACAATTATGCCATTTTCTGAGAACAGTATGGGGCAGGTAAAAACCATTTTAGATATTCGCAGGTTAAATGTAATGACCAGTGTTGAATTTCAGAGTTTGTGCTGATTTTTTTTAAATTCAGACCAGAATGCTTTTGCTCAGGGCGAGAAAAGAAAGTGAAATATTGGCATTTGTACACGTGTACGTAGATATAGTATAATATATGAATGGTAGATGCTCGTGTCCTCGCCACTTCTTGCCATTCGTCCTTAATTCTTCTTTAAAAGCTGCAGGATCTGTCTGACACATGAAAAGAGAATCTAGTCATTTTCATACATGGTGAGGACTTAATTCTAATTCTGCAGCACATCAGGTACCTAATCTTTAAAAATGGTAGGTAAAAGACCCTGAAGGTGCACTGGCATTTCAGAGGTAGTGAAGTAAAAGGGCTCAAGGTTGCAGAGGACTGAAACCCATCTGAGCCACGTCTTTGAAGCCCCTGTTGGACTTTTAAATTTTTATCACTCCTGATATTTGTTCTCGATGGCAAATTAACAGCCTTCCTTGTGCCATTCAGTTTCCTTTCTGAAGACAAGCCTTAAATTTTGTCTAACTGCCTGAATTTACTACTCTTCTATTTTTCACACGACAGAATCAATACCAGGACTGAAGAAGAGAGGATAAAAATTTATGGTATCTTGCAATTTAATGGTTGAAAAGATGCAATTTGAAAGATCATAAATTGTGAAGGAGCTTATGCTTCATTGCACTTGATTCAGTGCTTGCTGTTAGAACTTGATTTGCGAGTGTCTGCAAAGTGTGATTAACGAGGCGATCAATGTGCAGTGCAGCACAGTATGGCACTCCTAATGCTCTTCATTAGAATAAATAAAATAAATTGACTGCAGCTCTATGAAAACTCTGTAATGGTTAAAAATCAAAGAATGTCATCCCCCAGCCACGATTTAGCTTCTCTCAGCCTGCATCCACCTTGATCACATTACCCTGACAGCCTTGTCTCTGAACCTGCAGGGGCCCTGAGACAAGCTTGCGGTGAGGGAAGTAAAAGGAAGTGGTGTGTCGGCGGGGGCCACAGGCTATTGCTTAGTTGACTGGTAATCATAAATCGGAGGGCTTTTGTACTGAATGTGTTGGGGGGAATGCAGTTTGTGGAGTATTAATGCATGAAATAGCATTTCAAGCTGATAAACGGTTCGCAGAATGGTCAGTCGGCGCAGATTGCTCTTCCTTCTTTCTGTTTCATGAAGGCATATTGTTTGTAATAACATTTACCAGGAGAATTTATTCCACTTCATCTCATGTTTTCTTGCCCGACAGCGCTTTGGTGTTGCTGCTGTGGAGGGAGGTGGGGTGTCAAACTCAGCTGTAATATTCACTCCTCCTGCCTGTCCTCTTTGGATTATTGTCTTTTCAGATTAGACCATGTTGAATTGGCCACAATATGAGCTGTCATGCAGTCACTTAACTTGGCTCCTTCAATTGATTTCTTGCTACGTCTCCCATGTGGTTGTTAAAATCAATTAACTATAAGTAACTGGGCAACAAAACGCATTTGTAAATGAGCTGGTATTGATATTTTCATCTTTCTCCATTAAATGCAAAGTATCGACTCAAAAGGTTTATGTTATGTGTCATGCTGTCTCTTTGTCTACACTGTTACTGGGAAAACATGAGCCGTGTAGCTACAGATCCACGACTGTACAGCTAATGAACATCCAGCAGCTAAAGCAAACATCACATTCATAACATCAGGACAGCTGAAACAAAAAGGAAGTTATCATTCAAGTGCGTGTATAGGACATATACAGTACTTATATCTGTCTTCTACACATGTGGATATGAGCTGTTTGGCAACTTGCTGATGTGACTCCTGCACAGTGAGAGGAGATTCGTGTTTCAGTTTGTGTGCACTTGCTGCTGCTGATGAGATGTGTCTCTGTGCAGGAGGATGATAGGGTGCATGTCGGAGTCCGCACGGCAACTAGCGGCCCTCCCTGCTCTTGTCTTTGCGACACCTTTGGGCTGCTACTGTTGGGTGAGTCACCTCTCCTCCCGCTCAGCCCAACCTTTATTAGCTCTCTGCCCATTAAACATGACCTGAGTGCTCATTTTGCATGGAGACATTTAATTGCGCGCTGCTGAGGCACTAGTCCTAATAGGCTAAGTGCTGGCTCCTACGGTGACTACATTCACTGTATATGCACTGCAAAACTTTCCTCCTTCCGCCCCCCTTCCTTTCACGCTTAGGAGGTAATGTTTAGCATTTGTGAAAAACAAGCTGTATTTTGAGCAAATGTGTTCTAACTTCAAGCTGAAATGCGCTCAGGTGTATTTGAAGACGATAGCCTGATAAAAAGGAAATACTCTTACGGTCCTGGTGAGCTTAGTGTGGCACTAACATTGCCAACTGCCACTCAATAGGAAGACTCACAAAGACTATCTGAAGTTGTTACTACAGGCCATATGTCAACGTACTGCACGTTCAAATATCCCATTGAACACTAACTATATAAGTCCAGTTTCTGTCAGAGAGTTGATTGGGTAGTATAAGGACTAAAGTAGCTCAATCATGACAAAATAATAGGTTATAAATAGCTAGCTAACATTGAACATTCTGATTTTACACATTGTTTTTTTTTTTTGTCATTATACATACATGCTCAAAAATGTTTAATGACAACATTGTTGAAATAAAAAAGGGTTAGGGTTATTGTTTTTTTTAATTTGCACATTTTGCTAATTAAGAAAATCCATCCAGTCTGGTAGGTTTCCAAGTTCTTAGCAGCCACACCCTGCACGTTAGTCTAATACCAGATAGAAGAGCTGGTGGTGTTGGCGAATCACCTTTTTAATTATTTTTAATTACTGTGTTTATCAAACAAGAGTACAGAATGTTGCTCCTATAGTAGACAATATACAGTATTTGACAGCAAAACATTAAAACCTTTACAACACCTAAAACACACACAATAAAACAAAAAATCAGTTTATTCACAAACTTAAATGAAAATCTGAGGGATATTTGATAAAGCACAGTAAAATATTTGGCATGATAAACGTTCCAACGATCCAACATAAATGTCACATTGATGTAAAATGTTAAATTCCTACAGTGTACATTTTACAGATTCAAATTGGTGTGACCAGAATATACTATAACATCACTGCAGTTAACATCCTCATCCTCTTTCGTGTACAGAGTTAGAGACCATGTCAGACTCGTGAAAACGAAGCCAAACTTACACTTTTGATTTTACATTCATTATTCCAAGACACCCTGTTATATCTGCAATTCTGCCCTCAACTGCTGGAACATTAATACCTTCAAACATCTGATGTTTACTAAATGACTTTTTATGTAAATTATGAGCAGCTTGGGATACTTTTTCTGAGAGTCAGTGTGGTCATTGTCCAGGTGGTCAGTTTGTGCAGGGTTTTATTTTTCCAGGGACTTTTTTAGCCGTCCATAATGGGAGGTTCATTTCTTGTCCCCTGTTTGCTTGAGATTTCCACAGCAACTGTGGGTCAAACCCCAGACATGGTGGCCACTGATATATTCCATGAGAGAGCACTGCATACCCTAAAGTAATTATGGCAGCATCCTGATTTTTTTTGTTTTTTTGTTCTCTTCATGATTTCCCTGGGTATCTCTTTTCAAATGGAGGACAATGTGTGCAATCATTTCTATATTTTTGTTTTCCACAATCAGCCAGAATACTGCTAATAATCCATGAAGGCTTTTTTTTCTGAAAGGTAAACTGTAACCAAGCGCAGCCAAATGGGAAGGGTCAGCGGCGAAACAAAACAGATCAAGTTTTTTTGTTTTGAAACTGTGTTTATAGGAGGCTTCATGTTGCATGGCGTGTGTCCATGAATAATAGACAGCACAATTTATTTCCAAAGATTGCTTCAAGACCACGCTAAAGTGCTCCAATGAGGTAAACAGATGTTGACTACATTTGGAAAACCTTTCTTTTTTTTTTTATGTTGCAAAGTTTTCATTTCACTCGCAAAATAGACCCACACAGCTCAGTGTGAGGTACATCAACTGGAAAACAGTTGCATCCGCCTCTCTTTCCAGCTGTTGGGATTAAGAATTTATTAACTCTTACTATTTTAAAGAGGGTTGCAGGCCAGAGCGAAAGATGTGAGGTTTATGAGGTTTATTCTGTCAGTTTTAGAGCAATGTAGATCTGTCTTGACGTTATTCAGGTTATATGAGTTACCTTGGATATATGCTCAAGCAGTGGTGGAAGAAAGATTCAGATCCTTCGCTGAAGTAAAGGAAGTAATGCCAGAGAGTAGAAATACTACATTTCAAGTAAAAGTACTGCATCGAGAAGAGATTGTTACTTAAGTTAAAGAAGTTTTATCAGCAGAATAGATCAAAAGAAAAAGTACTCATTATGCAGAATGGCCCCATTTCAAAGTATTACATTATTATAGACACAGTGTCGTATTATTGGATTATTATTACAGATTACAGCAGCATGTTGATATTCTAACTGGTGGAGCTAATTTTAACTACTTAACATACTAATGAGTAGCTTAATCTACAATATAACAAATAATCACGTTTAACAGGATGATCATATGTTTTGTATGTAAAATCTAGTAACCACTGCTGACAAATAAATGAAGTTATTTAAAAAAAAAAAAAATTATAACATTTCACCTATGTATTACCAGTTAATGTTGTTTTAGAGCAAATAAGATTATATAAGAAGCTGTAAGTACACAACTTTCAATTACATACAGTATAAATGTAGTGAAGTAGAAGTAGAAGTATAAAGTAGCATGAAATGAAAAATACTCAAGTAAAGTACCTCAAATATTTAATCACTTTACCCTTCAGTTGAATTCACTCACAGACAAGTTTAATTAAGTCATATTTATTGGTAATGGAGGACTAAACACTGTGTAAAGCAAAATAAACACAAAACAAAGAAAATAACAGTTTCGACCCCCTGCCCAGCCAATTAAAAGCAACTAGTACAACAAGCACAGTCTGTACTTAAGTACAGTACTTTAGTAAATGTACTTTCCATCATTACACACAAGGGATTCAAAACATCAGTGATTCGAGATTTCCCTTTATCCAGTAGATGCCGTTTTCTTGAGTCCGCTGAACGTACTACCCTGTAATGTAGTTTCAGCTCTGAGAACATGCAGGTTTTGTATTTTGAGCGTTATTTGCCGTCATACAGTTTCTGGTGTGTCCTTTATCTCCCACAGTCCTCTTGCAGGCTGAGGACAGAAGCAGCACCGGTCCATTACTTCCTGCTACATAACAGTGGGATGAATATCATTGTGTAAAATCACTGCTTTGAAATTTTAACAACACACTCCTCATCACATTGGAGCATAAGGAGCTGGGAGGGGGCATAGGGCAGCCGAGCTGTGAATAGCCCTCATCAGTGAGGGTGAGGGTTCAGATGCTTATATTAGTTATACAGGAGTCACCCTCCCCGACCTAAGGCAAATAAGCCACTTAACGCAATTATTTGCAATCACTAAATGTGGTATTCATTATAAAAGATTTCTTTTTTTCTTGCCTCAACATAATTTCCTATTGTTCGTGTGAAAATGGCAACCAAAAGAGCATTTTAAGTGTTATTGTGGAGAAAAGGGCATCTTTTTTTATAAAAGACTGCTTCAAAGTCTGAATAAACTTTCAAATTGTGAGATGAAACTGAGCCTTATTGTGCGTAGGACCCCTCTGAAAGAGGGAATGGCAGGCTTCTGGAGCACATTGTATTGGGCTGATTTGTAAATATAAGCTTTTGAAATGCAGCACAATACTCCATCATGAATATTTCAGATGCCCATTTCATGCTATTATAATACTTGAACTGTTTTATTAACCTTATCAGTAGGTATTGTGGCTGGAGATATGTCATAGAGATATGGCACCTATAGATGAGAAATCACAGAGAGGGAAGCGTCTATACACACAGAAGAAGAAGAAGAAGAAGAAGAAGAAGAAGCAGAGAGAGCAGATGAACAATTATTCCCTCTAGTGTTTGTCTGTACATCTGTCTTTGTTTGATTACAGTTTCAAGAACAGAAGCCTCACTCTCTTCAGCCTCCTATCAGTGCGAGGCATAATGTGCTATTTGGTAATGCAAACCAAATATCTCACTAATTAGCAGCTCTCTCACGTTGCTATACGTTTTTTCGCTCTGCATATTTCTGCCTTCCAGATAGTAATGCAATTAAGCACAACATTTTTTTTTTCCCTCGACAAAATTGCTTAAGTAGATGTAATTAGGGAGTGAATGTTTTGATGAGGAGAACAGAACTTATGGAATATATCCATAAACCTTCACTCTGCAACATCATACAGTAGCTATAAGAAGTGAGCATTTATAACTTTGTGTAGTATCTCTCATTTAAAAGGGTCTATTTTGACACAACACTCACATGCCCATAGAAGTAGATTAGAAGGGTTGCTGTGATTGTTCCTCCTCTTTACAATGTAAGTCACTGAGATCTCGTGTAGAAATGCATTATAAAGATCAGCTGAAGCTAATATGAGACTTCAGCTGTCTGATCAGTTAAATCAAGTGGGTATCTCGCAAAGTTTCTGTCATTAAAGTGAAAATTTCCTTCTTTCTGTTTCCCCAGACAGTGTTTCCTTGCTGAGCTGCAAAGTAACAAAAAAAAGACTAACTTCGGAAGATGGACACGTGATTTGACAAACTGCCGAAGCCTCATATTAACTTTGGTTAAACTTTGAGGACGAGTGGAGATTTTGTCCCCCATCTCTTACATTGAAATCGCACAATGAAGTGATTTCTTCACAGCCAGTATGAACAGTAGCAATGATTACAATGACCAAAAAGTATCTTGATAATGTTCATATGGGCATGTGTGGTGGTGGAAGAAGTACTCAGATCTTCCATTTAAGTCAAAGTAGCCAAAGTACCACAGTGTAGAAATACTGTTACAAGAAAAAGTTATACATTAAGAATTTTAGGCATCAAAATATAGTCATTATGCAGAATGGCCCATTTCTGAATAGTGTATATTACATTATTGAGTGAAATCACTTTAATGTTGCTGTGGGCAAAGGTGGAGCTAATTTGAATGACTTCTGTATATACTGCTAGGTAGCTGGAGTAAAAATATAGTGGAGTAGAAGTAGAAAGTAGCAGAAAATGGGAATACTCAAGTTAAGTACAAGTACCTCAAATTAAGCTCTTACCTCCACCACTGGGCATGTAAGTATTGTTTTAAAATGGGAACCTATCTTTTAGGTGTATTAGCCAAACACATTGATCAACTCTTCATTGTTTTCATAATGAAGTTCAGTATTTACAGAAATACTAATGTGTATTTTGAAGCTGCTCATTATATATATATAAGTCTTCCCTCAGTATTGTGACATTTAAACTATGATGAAACCCGTTAGTGAGGAAGCAGCTGAGACAGTCCCTGCTCCCTTCAAACCCCATATACTGTGTAGGAACGTGCGGCGGCATGCGCATCTGTGTGAAAACTGGTGGCAGCATGATGCGTCACAATCGCCTCTGATCAGTTACAATGGAAATAAATAATTCATGCTGGAGGAAATGAGTCTAATTAGCAGGCAGTTTGGGTCCTTTGATAAAGCTGAGGACTAATTCTATGAAGGGCAGGAAGCTCTGTCATCAGTCAGCCCTGAACAGATTAGCATCTATTATGAATGAGGGACGAGCACCCTGGTGAAACCAAGTGTGTCCGAGAGACAAACTTAATAACTCCTGCGATGGGACAAACTTCCCCGCACCCTTCAACCCTCCCTCCTCCTACTCCTCCTCCTCCTCCTCCTCCACAGCAACACACATATATATATCCACCCTCCTGCCTCTCTCTCTCTCATCAGTCTCCTCTCCCATCCTGCAGGTCTATTGTGTGCAGGTAGAAGCATGCCGCTGCAATGGAGAGACTCGCCCCTCTGTCCATCACCCTGACAGCTGTGGAAATACATTCGCCATGCTGCATTAAGGAGCATCCACAGTGTTTAACACCACGCTTAAACACAAAAGGAATCTGGGGCACCTTCTCCATGCCTATTTTCCACCTCCTTGTACCATATTACCAGCTACTAAAGAAAACATTTCGTCATGTCAGTGCATTATTTCCTCACAGGATTTGTTTTAGCAACTTCTGAAGAGTGCAGAGCAGTAAAGAGATGTGAAACTTGTGGAGCAAAATGATGCCACGTCTCTCCTCTTTCTTGGCGAGAACAACACAATAAAGGCCAATTAGAACTGAGTGCAGAGCCGCTGTGACAAGCAAAGGTCCCGGTATCAGGGGGGACACGCGTGGGCGGGGTGGACCTGTCAGCGCTACATTGAGGGAGATAACAATAAATAGCTAATAATGACACTTAATGAGCTTGATGAAGTTGATTTGTTATGGAAAAAAGTGCTGCAAATGGTGGATGTAGGCGATGTGATGAGAGATTGATTTTAATAGATGGGAAACTCTGTTGGGGCTTTGCTGCACAATGAGGCTGCAGAGGGGGAAAAAAAGGTACAAAGGGATGCTGAATGGATTCTCACGAGACATATTTGAGATAATTAGATAAATTTCACACTAACATACATCATTCACTCAAGGACATTATGAACATGTTACATTTCTCAGCGTACAGAGGATTTCATATATTCTCAAGAAACGGCTGGTCTGATTATTTTAAACTTACATGTTTCCAGCAAGCGCAATATGTTCATACAGTATATGAATGTCGTTAAATGCTATTATGGGAGCAGTAATGACTGCCAGATAATTATCCCTCCCACTCAGACTTGACGGCTGCTGAATTTCTCTCATTTCACCACATAATTGTCTATGATTGAATTGGAGATTTTATATACTTCTCTGTTCTTTCAGGCTTGAGTTGACTTTCCACAGTGACGCTGGAGGATATCACGGGCCCTACAAGTCCCCCGAATTGCCCTGTAAACAACATGCAATGGTGAACAAAGTTTCCCTGGCTTTCAATATGCCTCTCCCAATTTTCCCTCGAAAGCGGCAGAAAGTCAGATGAAGGGAAGTTTAATTAAGTAAGAACCTGTTGAGGAAGATTTCCAATCATGGTCTTCAGAATGAGTGCATTCAGCGTATTCATCTCCAGGCGATATGCTCTCTCTTTATCCAAGTGTGCGCTGGAGTTCTCTAGAGGGACCCCAGTTAATTGAATACATTAAAGTAGAGCGCCGGAGGCTTTATTTATTTTTCTACTTTAGTCAGACTTGTTTAAAGGAGACCAACTGCTGATGTTTGGCCCCTTCTAGAGTTTAAATGGTCTCTACACTGGGAGTGGCGTGCAGGAGTAGTGGTTTGAGAAGAGATTTGATGTAATCCACAGCTTATTTATTCACTATCAACCCCTGAGTGAGCCTAGTTTATGTATTTGGCAGACATTCAAATGTGCATCTTGGCCCTCAGGCCTGCGCCCCATTATGTATCTAAAAGACTGAATACAGAGGAGCCTATGGAGGTTTCATTTTGTTCCCTTTAATGTTTGTCTGCTGCTGCTGCATTCTTTCTCCCTTGTAACTTTTACCACAAGTTGCAGCACTCTTGGCTAACAGGAGCCAAATTTACCTTGTTCATATGATTTTAATTTTAGCATCTCCTGCATTAAGCAGCCTTAGACATATGAAGATACACCACAACTGTGGCTCATTCTGATTTTACTATAGATTTAGTCTTTCTTGTTTCATATGAACACAGACATGTGAATTCAAATTATATGTGGCTTTTGGAAAAATGTTTTTCCATTTTGTAATTGAACATGCCTGACAGATGAAAAAATGTTCATCTACCTTTTACATTAAACAATATATGATTTACAGGTGACAACATAACTTCATCTGAAAGCAAACAACCTAAAGGTGGAAATGTAACTTTGACACAGCAAATAGTAAATCTCAGGTTTTCATATTAAAACAAACGTAAGAAATATATATATTTTTATGTATATTCACGTGAGTTTTACACATTGGAGTTTTAGTAAAGGTATTTTTTTTACATATTACTACAGATGCAGAAAACCAAACTATTAATATTAGTTGTCTCATTAGTTACTAACAGTTACTAAAGGTTACAGCCTCACTGGTGTGAGGGTGACTTTGATTCTGACTTCATATTACCAGTCAAAGCTGTTTCAAAGCAAATTAGATCATATAAGAAGCTGTAAGTACACAACTTTCATTAACATACAGTATAAACAGATCCTGGATCTGGATCTGGATGGGTCGGAGGGAACGTAGAAATGACAGAGGTGATTCTTTAACAAGCAGCTTGACTGCTGGACCTCGGGGTGTTAACATCATGTGATGTGTGAAATCCAGACGGTGACTCTCTCTCCAGTGGGCACCGAGATCAGATCCCTGTACAATACTCATTAGTCAACATGCTCTTCACCTCCATCGTCACATTTATCACAACGACACAGAAAACTTACTTGCACAAGCACATTATATGCTCATTAATAACCTGGTACAACATTCATCTTGCTGGGAGAAAATTAATTTCCTTGCTGTGGTGCACTTGTCCATTTAAACCAATTGTCAAATACCTTTTTCTTTGTTTTGCAGAGCAGGAGTTGCTCTTTCTCTTCAATCATAGTTAAAAAGCTAATGGGACAAATATTATTTTGCATTATATTAAACTGGCTGGATATCAAGAAATGGAACAGACTTTTTCCATAACAAACAAGTGAATATGCAGCATTAAAAAAAGAACAAAAACAAAAGTGCTTCCTTTTTAAAAGGCATATTTGCTGTTGAAAAAGTTCTTTGTCCACAGTTTAATCTGAATATGTAAAACACTGTCATTTGAATACCGGGATGCCTTTTAATAAAAAGGACTAAAGTGAGATTTAGAATGAACAAGGTGATTAAGAGCGACTGTGCTGGACATTTATGTAGCAGGACTGCACATAATGAATAAAGATTCATGCTTTAGTTCCAAATTTAAATTTTTGCTCAAAATGTGCCTGATGTAGTCAGCTTTTAATCACCTTACTGACAGGAGTAACTGCTTTCATTTAACCTTGACTGAAGATCATGAATTCTAAAGCATTTAATTGGATACGTCATTTAACAGAATGAACAGAGCAAATTTTCACCAATTCAAAGGCTCAGATTGACAGACAGTGGCAGTAAGACCCACCACAATTAAAGCTGATCTGTATTCACTGGCCCTGTCACCCATCGCCATTAGTGATGTGACTGTTTGATCATCTCTGCAGAGAAACTTTGCTGAACTTCACCTTGTTTTGAAAGGACCCGACGTTGAATGAAAGACGAAGGTTGAGGAGGGGAAGGGGCTCTGGAGGATAGTGACACACACACACACACACACACACACACACACACACACCTATCTACCTCTGGGACCAAAGCTCCCTCTGATGCACCTCTGCTTTAACAGCAGTAACCATCCTGTAAAATTGACGTGACAGCACAAAAGACAACAGTGCAAGTCTCACACCATTATGTTTATTATCTCCATCAGTGGCTTAATTGAAATGTTTCAAAATCAGAAAATAACAATGCCATCTTTTTGAGACATTGGAAGTAATGGCTTTGTCTCGTCGCTCTCTGCAGACAATTGCCCCAGTGATGTGAAAAACTGTGTCAAGTGGTACACAGTGAAATGTGCGGCAGACACTTAATTGTTTTCCTGCCTTTGACTTCAGAGAGAACAAATTCAATCTGTGTGCCAGACATTTCCTCTGTGACTAAGCCTAACCAGCCAAAGCATGTTTGGTTAAGCAAGCAGCCCCAGGGTTAAATTTCAGATTTTGCAATTACAGTTTTTTTTTTTTTTTATATCCACAAAAATACAATGTGTTATTTAAATGAACATAGCTCTGGGATGTTTCTGTTAACCAGATCCAATATAGTGGCTCTCAAAGTGAGGTCTGGGGACCCCTGTGGGCCCTTTGGAGTGCCCTGGGGGTTCTCCAGAAAAATGAATTGTAGATTAATTTCACTCTATTTTCATACAGGGAGAATAGATCGTCTGTTTTTGGGTCATCAACAAGACGTCTCTATATTTACTGTGGAGGTCTGAGATGTTTTACTCAAATTGAGAATCCATAATATTTTAAGTGACAATCTGGAGTTTTGATCTGAATAACGTGTTTTAATATGTGCTAAATCTTTGAAACATTTATACATGCTATGGTAGGGAGGCTAATAAGATGGATGGAGGATTGAAGCACGAAAACACACAAAGAATAATTAACCAAACGTTGAATCTGCATGATATCACAGGCAACAACTAGAAACCAAATGCTTCTTTCTGTCCTCTTGGGAAAAAAATCTTCTGAAAGATTTTGCAACTGGGATGACAAACACTGCCTTATTCCAGCTGGATTTGATCAACGCTGACATTTTGAAACAGAAGAAAGGCATGTTAAAGGAAATGCAGATTAGGGTGACCAAATCAAATCCACTCAAGTGTTGTTCATTCTGCCCCGCCACAATACAAACCATGTGTGCTGCTTTTAAGTGGTGCAAATAATCTTAAGATTATAGAGTGGTCTCTGGTGCTAATTGTCTCAGAGCTGTTTTTCTTTTGTTCCCATTAATTCTTCCTTTAAGAGCTTTCCCCCCGAAATGTTTTAACTAGATTTTGTCAACTGTTAGCTTTGGAGATATTGTTTGATGGCAAATGTAATGAGGGAATCATCATTTCAACATGTGTGGTGAAACAGATCTCACAAATGTTCTCGAGGACAGCTGTCGTAACAGATTTGAAATGTTAAGAAGTTTATGCTGCCTCGGAGGAAAAGCACTTAGCGCCTGCTCGCTGATGTGTGCTGTTCTCATGCTCAGCGAGGGAAGAGTCTGACAACAGGTTTGAAGCATGAACAACTTCACAGCTTCCATATGAGATTCAACACAGATGCACTCAGCTACATACAAATGCTGTATTTGAAAAAAACACAGATTCAACATTTATTGATGTACATATTTTGTTCTATAATATATTTAAAGTCCTCTTCCACTCAGACGTGTGTTGCTTATCGTTTCTTCACTCGGATGTTTTACCATCACTGTGCAGATTTAAACACTAGAAGGATATTTTCACATTCAGCTGCATCTACGCTCTCATCTTAAATCTGAGTTTAACACGTGGACATACGAGAGGATTTTGTGGCTTCACAACTAGTTTGGCAGCCAATTGTACTCCAAAACTTGAAACATACAGTACAAACACTGAGAAAGGGCTTTTCAAGGAAGTAGGAAAGATCTTGTGTCCAGCAGTTAAACTATTGAAATGAACATATTTGCGTGTTCATAGTTTCCGGATTTTTTTGAAGAAATATAATAACTATGGAACTTTTGTTGTGGAAAAAAAACATATTATTATTCCAAGAAGAGCATTTTTATATGTATCATATCATATCTTGAAGGGATCTTTACAGTAATCTCAAATAATGCACGTTTAATTTCAGACTGACAAACTGTCCAGCTGTAGCTCACTGCCACAGACTGTTTCTCACCTACAGCTCTCACGCCAACTTTTCTCAAGAGTTCTGCATCCACAACACACAGACTCCCATTGTTGCTATATATTTATATAAATAAATAAATACCTCTAAAGCAAACCGACATCGTCCCTCTTTACCTCCCAACACCCCTCCTCTCGCCTTGCCAACCAGCGAAGGCCATCACTTGTCTGGAGTTAATGGTGACGCAGGGCAGACCAGCATGCATAGGTGCTTTCATGACTGATTGATATTGTTGGGTTTAAGGCTATAATATTAAATAAATGGTCCATTCTAAAGGGCTCACGGGGGAATTTTGAAAATTCCTTGCTGTGAAACAAAAACTGACTCCTGCAGCACCTATTGGTTTGTAAGTGGTAGCCACAGAAGTAAGTCAGCACACTGCAGGAATACTGTAGCTATCACAACGAGGGTCTGTAATTATCATGCTGGATTTTAACCAGACACTGATGCATTTTGAAAATGATAGTGGCACTTATAATTGGTCCAAAATGCCCTGTTGGCCAGAGCAGGATTTTATATTGTTAAAGCAGAATTAACTAGAAACACTGTGTGTATAAGATTTCTAGTGAACTCTTTCTCCTCAGCTTCCAGGAAAGAGTTTTTGTTTCCATGCTTTTTTGTTTCTGAGGCTGTAATGATTTTTGACAGCTAAATTGATACGGCACTTCATCGTATTGCAAATGGAATGAGCACTTTTATCCTTTATGTTTTTGTAAATGTAAAGCCACAAGTTCAAAAGAAGTGACCTCGAGCGTGAATGCGGATTGATCTGAGGTTATGTATATTTCATGTGTTACTGATTTGTTTTGACAGCGTTACTCGGTGTATCCACTCCACTGAAAGTCGTCCCGGGCTTGTCCCGTTTGCCTGTAGCCTGGATTCATGGCCAGCAATGAATTGTGTGTTGAAGGGTCTGAAGGAGAGAGTTAATGAAGTAAAAATTAATGAAGCACGTGAGCACCACCATCTCAAGGCTGTAAGCTCCTCCATGCCCCATTTATAATGTATGATCTCAATAAAATCAATCCAATGTACCAGTTCTCACTTAGGGTAAGAATAGATTTACAGATTACAGCCCTGTGTTCCCCTGGTCATAATTACCCCTCACACACACACACACACACACACACACACCTTCCCCTCCCCCTCATACAGTCAAAGAGTGCTGCTGGACTCCTTTAGAGAATTTAATGTGAAGTTTCACAACACTGTGCGCAGACAATGTCATCGTCCTCCTGACACATCTCTGAATATTCAGCTCTGATGCCGCAGGTACAAAAACCGTCACAACCTTCTTCTTTAAAGACATGAGCTGGACCACAATGTACTGAATGTCGCACATTATTAAGACTCTTTGAGTGTCCCCTGGTTTGCAGAGCAGCATATTTGTGCTTTTATTTGATTAAATGTGTGTGATGTGTGAGGTGAAGCTCTGGTATCCCTTTCACTTTTTCTCCTCCACTCCTGAAGACTTGTTGAAAGTTGAAGGGAGATGAAGTGCAGCAAGTTGCCTGTATTAGAGCTCCCCCTTCAGGTGTCATGGAGAACTATATCAGGAGATTGAACCCTCCACATAATGAGAAGCAGCAGCGTTTCATTACAGTATGTCCACCTTATTTATCTGCAGCATTGATACATCATGAGCATCATTTTAGAGGCTTATATTCTTCTGTTTATCTTTTTGACAATGTTTTTGGTGAAAACTGCAAAGAAAACAAGATATAAGAAAAAAATAATTAAATATGCAATTAACATCAACATAGTAATTATTCTTACTGTGTTGTATATTGTGCAAAATGTGCAGAGACACTCCTGAAATATCATCTTTATTATTTACAGCTCACTGTATACTTCTATACTGTACACTGCACACCCACTGTATATAAAGTGTGCATGAGGTTATTTGCATAATTTCTGCTCTGCATCATCAGCTGTCAGTTGTCTCACTCCTGCTGGAGCTGATGTTGTAAACTACGTGAAGCTGCAGCTCCGAGCGTTTTAAGTATAAACATCCACAATTACGGTTTAACGCATTTACAAAATGCATGAATCTCAAGTGGATAAGCAGCTGATTTTGTTTTTAGATAAACCCACACATGCTTTCGACAGCGCACACGAAAAACAGAATTGTCAAGTTCAGCTTCCTGATGTGCCTGCCCCTCCACCTCCATGAACAATTCTGTATTTATAATGTCATCTTATCACGCTCCCCTTGAAGGCAGCAGCAAGTGCACTTATGCCTTTCTTTGTTAGGGTGAGTTGGCAATTTCCTGTGAGATGGAGCAACTGCAGGCAGCCCTTTTCTTTGATAATGTCCCTGACACCTGGACCAAACTGCTGTTTCCATCACTTTGCAGGCTGGAACAGGAGGAAAGGAACATGTCATAAGCCTCCTGCCACCCAGAGTCACTCACTGTGCATTTAACAGCACTCTCCTCACCACACTTTCCAGTTGTAGAGGTCAGAGCCAGAGGGAGATTCTTGTGTGGAAAGTTGTCTCGCTGAGCTGCATCAAAACGTAGGAACAGCCGATATAACTCCTGTTTTTATCACCAGAGAAGTATTTACTCAATTATCTTGTATGTATTCACTGTAATAACTTAGCTTTACAGGGTGTACCACGTTGTACCATGTTACATTTGTACCATGTAAAGCTGGTTATTAAGCAGCAAGCCTGAAAGGGTGTTTATTACAGAGGCCTGACAGATTTATTCTAAATTATAATTAATCAGTTGATTTTGACCCACAGATTGTGATTGTGCCCTGTGAGTTTCATTTATTCAGCTTTTCTTCTGGCTCTACTACAATCACCGTAGACCTGCAGGACTCCCAAGCAAATTAACAGTCTTCACGCTACCCTGCAGCCATAATGAAAATATCAGTCAATCAAAACCCATATTATGCTGTGAAATCCTACCACGTATCTCCAGACCTGCATACAAATAGAAACTGCGGAATAAGCGCTCAACCTGTTTCAGCTTTATGGCTGGCAGTATATCAGTGGAACAATACTTAAAAGCCTTGCTGGGCTGAGCACGTCCACCTGAAGCACCACTGTACTGAGATTTTCTACCCTGCTGACTATTGACATGCAATAAAACAGATAATCTGGACGTTAAGATGCTTTGGGGGAATCCAGCCTTTATTCCTGGAGGTATAGGAGAGCAGGGCATGCAGGGATGTGGGGCCCATCTGTGACCTGTCTGCAGGTCCGGTGATGTATAGCTGTGGGCTGGACGGCCACCGCCAGGGCTGTGTGTTGCTGCTCAGTGTGCCATGGCACTCAGGGCACTTCAACCCCCAGTCCCTCCTTACAGGTACCCCGCAGCCCGCCACCGTGCGCTACTCATTTACTGCTACACTGGTTTTCATAATTAGCGCCGCAAGGCCTCATTAAATCTGCTCTAATGAATAAATATTGTATTTCATAGCCTGATTACCAGATCAGCTCAATGCTTGAGCGTTGTAAACAATTACTTCCCTAAATATTCATCACCCCAAAGTGGATGATCATTGGTATTTAATACAAGACTAGTATTTTCAAGTGCATCTTTATTATACTAATAATAGTTTTTGAAATGTTCCTTTTGGAGGGAAAAAAGGAAGAAACAAGAGTCGTTTGTTAGAAGTTGTTTTCTTACTGTAGCCTTAAAAAGTGTTAGTATCATATGATGATGATGTTATTTATGCACCATTTTATCAATGCAGTACAATACAAAAACCCTGAATAAATACAATCTTTGATTGTGAAGCTTATGTTTTTGGTGTTAATTCAACAGCATGGTCATTTTTAGCCATTTACCATAATTAGTGCTCTAATGAATTACATTATATTAAGAGGTATTCCAAATATAATGTTCTACTCATATAGTATATCTAAATGGGACTGATTGTTTTACAGATACTACAAATGTATCTAATAAACTGGTTATTCATTTTTGTATTCCTGGTCACATATGCAGTCATTATTTCACTGTTCTGTATTGTTGTGTCAATAATATTTTATTTTATTGTTTTGTTTCATTGTTGTGTAATTAACAAACACCAGATTCACAGACTTAATTGGGAATATACAGTAATGACAGAAGACTACTTATTAGATTTGTAAATCGACACAATTATTTGATTTCAAAATCTTACAAGCTAGTTTACAGAACAGTTAATCAGTGTTTTCACACACAAAGTCACTTGAAAGTGTGAGTAAGTAAATACCATTAAATGTCTCAATCACTTGACTGTAAGTGATTGAGGCCTTAATGACAAATTCAAACCTGAAAGAAGTAGTTTGACATTTTGGGAAATACTCTTTCTTGCTGAGAGTTAGATGAGAGGATTGATGCCACTCTCATGTTTGTGCCGTAAATATGTAGCTTGGAGCCAACTGCCAGGTAGCTTAGCTTAGCATAAAGACTGGAAACAGGGAAACAGCTAGCCTGGCTCTGTCCAGTGGTGACAAAATCAGCTTACAGCCTCCATACTCACTGATTAACACGTTATATTTCATTTGTTTCATCCACACAAAAAGTGTAAAAACATTTTTATAACATAACATTTTACGGGGGGTTATGAGCCAGAATATTTTTTGGCTGGGCAGTTTGCCAGGCAACCACGTGAGACTCCAGAAAGTCACTGAATGAGGCGCATTTTGTTAACTTTGGAGACTAGCTGGTTTTCACGTTTGCAGCCTTTATGCTAAGCTAAGCTAACCAGCTACATACTTATCGTACAGTCAGGAGAGTGGTATCAATCTTGTCACCTAACTCTCATCAAGAAAGCGAATAAGGCTAGGTACCTAGCTAACCTTTGACTGAAAACTACCCATATGACAAAAATATGGTTAATTTAATAAAAGATAATCACATCCTATTTAACAATATTCTGCATGCATTGTGTGATTATGGCTAATGTTAGACATCTTTAGCTCTACTCTCTTGTGTACATTTCTATTCAGCAATAGTCAGGACTCAGGTCAGTGACGGCGTGGCAGTAATGGAGGGGTGCTCCATTTGCGCCAAGGCATGGACAGTGACAGAAAACAACAACAAAGTTGAGGGTAAACAGTAATGTTGAAAGACTGACAGTCATCCTCCTCCAACACCACAAACCTTTCTAACACATATTCAGTCCCTGTAGCCATATTCTGAACATGTGACCCCTGAATCAGAAGAAGACAGGAACAGTGCTTTTACTTATTAGTGTGAACGCTGAGAAACTCCTCTCAGAGCCACTAAGACCAAGACAACAGGGGCATGAAGTCAGCCCACTCATAGGCTGCCACAGTGACATTATTTTACAGAACATTGTAAACTGTGTACTGTCTCTCTTAAATACTGTACTGATCATTTGGGTACTAATTTAATGTCCATCCCTGATTTTGAAACAATCAGATTGATAAAAAAAATAATCAACAATTCTGATTCACTAGTTTCCAACTTCTCTAGTGTGAGGATTTTAAATTGGATAACTTTGGATTTTAGAGCGCTGGTCAGGTGGACTGTAATGGGCATTTCATTTCAATATTTTAATACTTTATAAACTATACTATTAATCAACAGATTAGCTGACAATGAAAACAATTGGTATGTACTAAATTAACATCAGGATTGTGCAAGAGCAGTGTACATACTAGATGCTTTCCTTACACTTGAAATGATCAATTAATCACATTTTATTTCTGTAGTATTTTTAATGCAATTTAGTGCTGTTGTAAATTGTGATTATCTGACCTGTGACAGCCCCGTACAAGGATAGTGGCAAGATAACATTAGTCAGTGTTACTCTCTGAAGGAAAGCAAACTTACAGTAAACACTGACTGTAGCCAACATTGACGGGAACGTTAATAAACTTCCAGCCTTCAAGCTCCTTAAGATATTCAATCACCACCAGCATTCAGGATTTCTCCTCCATGTTTCAATAACAGTAATTACAGCTGCCACTGGTCTGGATAGAGTGATGGTCAAGTCAAAGAAAACTGATAACATGATTCTGCAGTGATTAACGCTTTAATGAAAATGTATAGTCAACCCAATGAGCACAAAGCTAGCATCAGACTTGGACGCTTTGTCTCTTTTCTGGTGCAGAGAATCAAACCACAAAGCATCACCATAACAGATGTTAACATTAACAGGTCAGCTTTACTCTTCCTGTTCGCAGTGCAGTGCCTGATAAATACAAGCAGCAGTAAGATAACCTCCACCTGCCATTACATTGAAGAAGAGATCTCAACCGTTGATTATTTTGAAACAGTATCATATAATCAGAGAACGTCCTGGTGCAGGTCGAATGAAGTACATTTCAAAGATGAACGACACAAAGGTTAATTCCATGTCATTTCGTGCAGAGTATTACACTTCTGAACAGAAAATGCAGGCCATAACTCTATTGCCACTTCAGTGGCACCTTCAACCATTCCTACTTAACAGTGTAAGGCAGAAAATGAGCCAAAGAGACTGGAGCAGAGCGAGAATGTGCTTTAACAGGATAAAATGATTTACAGGTATGAGATTCCCATTAGAGTGTGCTAATTGTTTCCACACCATTAGTGACAGTTATCTAATGAAGGATATTTAACCAGGCGCTGTAGTATATCACACAGTTCCTCTCGGGTTACTGAGAGGCAGTGGACCCCAGTCTATGTCCTTTCCACCTGCACCACCTCAGTAGCATGCAGATCATTGAGTCATTCCTACAGGACATCCCAACTAAAGCAAACAGTTGTTTTTTTTGTTTTGTTTTTTACATTTACTTTCAGCAGATTTACAAAAGGCTACACAACTTGTAAAAACACAAGCATACATTTGCAACAAGAAAGAAAAAAAAAAAAGAAAAAGGCACAAAAATGGATCCCTTTGAGGCACATTCATGTCTAAGTGGGCTGTGTGAAATCTATACATTTAAAACAATGTAAATACAGTAGATCACCTAAACAAACCTGAATTTTTAACGCAGTATGTAGAATGACTCAGCCATAAAAAAATAAGGGATTTTTTTTTTTTTTTTTTTTTTTTAAACACATGGGAATATGTACATCAATCATCTTAAAATATTTAAGATCACAGGGGGCTGTTAACAATTTATGGTTAAGACATAACCATATCATTTGTTTTTCTTAGTTTAGAATCAACCAGTCTTAATGTAAAGGGCTCAGCTCTTGAGAACAAGCAGGAAAAATGTGTGAGAACAAAAACAAAGTTTTAGGCTGGAGAGAACTGGTGTGTGTGCCTTCTCCAGATGTCAGTCAATGCTCAAAACGTATGTGAAATGTCACAAACAGGAACAATAATAGGCACTGTGTAATAATGCTCGACACACTATGAACAATGTTTGGACTGTGTGTGTGTGTGTGTGTGTGAGAGACACAGAACATGTCAGTCAGGCCCAGGATCAGCTGCTTCCTCAATACGTCACTCGCTACTCTCTTCCAGCTCCTTTTTCAAGCTGCAGTGAAGATAACAGAACCTTAGTGTTAAAAACAGACATTTAAAGAAAAATAAAAAATGTACATACAGGGTTCAAATGTTACAAATGCTCCAGTCACCTTTTCAGGTAGGCGTGCACGTTATCAAAGCCATGATATTTAGCCAGGTAGACCAACACTCCTGTAGCACAGCGGCCGTCTCGGGCCCGACAGAAGCTGCAGTTGCAGATCCCTCTGCATGGCGGGCACTGCCACTCCTACCAGGGACAATGAAATCAGTCAGACTTGCCAAACACTCACGATCAAATGTGATCAATACAATCTCGTATGTTTGTTAAGGTGCTCACCGGGTTCAGCAGAGCGTCTCGGACCTCCTCTCCGTAGCGGTTACGGAGACAGGGGCCGCAGAACTGACCCCTCACCCCGACACACTCTGGATTACGGCAGTTGGTTTTGGTGTCAATCGTTTTCTGGCGGCACTGGTGGCAAGTGGATCCCTGAAAAATAAAGAACATTTTTTTTCTTAAGCCAAAGGGCTTGACAAACAAATGCAGCATCTCAGCATCACAGTTAATGTGGGACCTACAGTGGAGCTGTTGTAGACTTTCTCCCGCACGTTGTGGCAGATGCTCTGCAGCTCGTCCTCGGTGACGTCCTCCACAGGCCGCACTACGTGAGGGATGGCCTTGGTACCATTGAAGGAACGGCGACGGGGCTGCACATGAAATACATGTTGTAAATGTGTTTAACATCTATACTGTATATATTAGGAGAATTTGATGCACAAACACAAAAGGTGATAAGACACGCAGACTGTGACGTCACTTACTGGCTCATCATATTCCTCATAGTAGCGGCTTTTGCGGACCAGGCTGAACTTGTCCTCGGGCTCCTCCTCTGGAGTTGGGCTGGGGGGTCCGTCCACCAGCGTGCGGGACCGCGTGTGGGGTCGAGACAAACGCTCTGGGTTTCTCCTACAAGCTCGTGGAGTTCCCATGGACCGCCGAGGTGCCTGTTGAGGCTGAAGAAGTTCAAATAGTACCAATTAATACAGAGTATTAAATAATAAAGAACCATGTGGACGGATTTAAATGTTTATCTTCACGTCAACTTACCATAGCGGATGCCGACATTGCCATCCGTCTTGGGAAGAGTCCGGGTACTTTGTTCAGCTCTGCCATGAGCTTTGCAAGCTAAAAATAAATAAATTATGAATGAATGGAGGCTGCCTAAAGTTCAGTTCGTACTACCAATTAATGTGAAACTAATACAGAAAATCATACCATTTCTTTGTTCTCCTTAATATTCAGGGCTCTCTTGTCCACGATGTTATCCTCTTGGTCAGAGTCCGAGTCCTGTACTGTAGTTTGATGGAGGGGTTCGGATGCAGGCCTCTTCTTGCTCGTCTTCTTGGTGGGGAATGTCATGGCAACCTTCAGGACGTTGGATCTGCGGCCTCGTCTCGGAGCTTCAGAGTCTACTTTCTGAAAGAAAATACAAGTTATGGTGAGAAAAAACGTTTGTGGTGTCTGATGAAGTTGTGAAATATGTGGCAATTGTAGAAATTGTATTTCATCTAAAAACTTACCATGGCCTTCATCTGACGGTTGATCACATTCTCCTCAAACCCGATGCATGCATCCTCCTCTGATGTAGCCTCAAACACCTTTGGTTTCTCAGCCATCCTCCTCGTCGGTCTTAAGCTGCCCCTCTAAACACAAACACGATCTTTAGTTACAGATGGTGTTGCAAAGACACACAAACCGCCATTTGATAGGAATAGTATTTTACTTTATAGTATCATACCGTTACCGTATTTGCAAAGCCTCCATCAGAGCCAAAGCTATCGCAGCTGTCGTCTGAGGAAGAAGAGGAGGTCTCCATGGGAACCAGAGGGACGCTGCGGAAGCTCCTCAAACTCATCCTGGTGGATGGAGGCTGGGCTGCCAGTTTCTATAAATGATAACAGGTAAGTTTATAAAACATGAGTGCCTTTTTTTATAACCAGCTACAGAAGCACACACCATACAGCCAGAAAGGTTTCTGTGTCTATACTCAATACAGTTCAAACTACACTGTTGACCTGCCACATGAGGATAGTAGAGAAGAGTCTGACAGTATCAGATCAGGTGGTGTAATTAATACTTCCAACAACTTCTGAATTAACATTTACTTAACTAACATTTGGATTTCTTTAAGTGATCATACTTGCTAGGCTTCAAATTGTTAAGGTAACGTTAGGGCTGCAAGTAACAATTACTTTTATTTTCAATTAATTCCTCAATTAATCGTTTGGTCGACAAATGCCTAAGTTGACACTGATGAAGTTTTTTGCTTTATTATGTTTTTCAATTAACATACATTTTCTGCCAACAGAAAACAATCTAACCTTAAATTATCTTACGGGACACGCCCCTGTTGACTAAATTAATCTAGCCAAATGTAGCTAACCTGGTCCTGCATGTTTCAATATAATTAACAAGATAACGTTAATGTTTCCGCCATCTTAACTTCTGTAAGTCAGGGGGCCATTAATTAGTTTGATACACAGTGATGATTGTTTGTCATGCCCAGTTTAGTGAAAGTTAGTAAACTTTGAAACTTAGGTTAGGTGGTGTAAACATTAGAGGAAATGTAAGATTTAAATAGTAACGTAACTGTTACATCGTGTTCATAAAAGGATGTTTTATTATCAATAAGATAACAAAACACACTGTTACTAATAATGGATTAAAATAAACAAACAGCTTCTCTTACCTGGGAGCGGGTGGCTGGCATTTTTTCTTTTAAAAGTCGTCCTAGATAAACAGAGACACACAAACACACCGTGCTGCAGCTCTGCAGTGAACAAAGCAGCTCCTGCAGCTGCAAGCTCAACTCTCTCTGTTCATTTCCCGCGCCACCGGAAAGTCCTGAAAGCTGTATAAAATGTAGTCACGTAGTTCAACAAAACTGTAAACTTTCTGTAAAACACAGGAGGCCAAATTCATAACCTAAACTCGTTATGAACATTTTAAAACGTGTTCGATATTTATTTGAACAGTCAAACTTCACAAACTAATATATTTATGAGGCATTTAGTGAGCGAGAGCGATGTGTCTTCCATGTACTTTGCCGTGGCGCGAATTTTTTTCCTTGACAATTTGCATGCAAGGCGGGTAAAATGTTGAGCTCTTTCCAACTTTTCAACTAGTAAACAGGGTCAAATTTCAAAAGATAAGGCAGTGTTCAGACTCGAGTTCAGCAGTCACTTTCACGTTGCAGCAGGCAGGACATATTCAGTAAGGTAATATATGAAACTGTTCAGACTTTATAATATTTCTGTTTCTGTTGCACTTTATGTGGGTTACAGATGATAAAGGGATTAAAAGAAGGAGATTCATTAGCAAAGGACATAAGATATAGTAATTGTACAATAACATATGGAAATAATATACTAAAGCTGAATAAAAGGAATAAGAAAAGATATCACTAAAGACTGGCTACAAAACGAAGAGATAAGACATGTAAACGGCAGGAAGTGGTATTGGAGGAAAACATAATAACCAGGCTGGGGTGTGGCACACCAGACCAAATAAAACTTTGCACTTCTGGGTTTATATAACCATTGTCAAACAATGGAATCAGTATCGTGTTATATTTCTGTGCCCAAAATACTCTGCAGACGGAGACACACTGAAGAGGCAGCTAAGAAGGTGTGAATTTGAAGAATGAGTCTGAACATTTTATCCAATCTTGAGTGAGGGTGTTTATTTGGAAACTGGGCTGATAAATAGAATAATTTTTTATGCAACCATAGTGCTGGTTAATGCCATTTCATGGAAGAAAGAAAGTGAAGAACAAGGAGCGAATTGTCCATTTTTTTTATTAATAAATACAAGCTAAGTATAGGCTCATTATTTATTAACCTGACAGGAGCCAGTTTTTAAAAAATAAACACACATGGTCATACATACAGTATATACATCAGAGGCATCAGTGTGATTTTCTTAAAACAGGCAGCTCATGTTTGAACATGTAAGCAGACGTAAAAATATGTAAAACCATTTCAGGGCATGACATGTTCAGCACACAAGAAGCTGTCGGCTCATGTGTGGCCCACATTAAGATCTTCCACCGGCGCCGCGCCCTCCCCTGCCTCCTCTCCTCTGTCGACCTCTGACTTGTTTATTGTCCTGACGTGGTAATCTTTTCTGTCGCTCCACTTTGATCCACCCTCCCTCGCTGGCTTTGGCCCCCTCTTTTTCCTCACTGGGGTTTTCTGTTACAGACAATATACCTGGTATCGTGGTGGGGCGGTTCTGTGGTGTGACACTATAACTGTTGGACCGTGGCCTCCCTGGCTGCCGCAAGGTTTTGCTGGTTTTATTATGAATATAGCTACCTCTCGTATTGGTCCATGCATGTCCCCGACCCTGCCCTCCTCCCACAGTTAATGTGTTGCCAAAGTAGTTGTTCCTGCGGTGGTCATGCACTGCTCCAGCACTGAGCGGGCGCTCTCGATCCCTCTCTGAGGCGCTCTCTGACGTAGTGCTGGAAGGACTGCTGCCCTTTGACCCAAGATGGAGTGGGGCGAGTTTGACCGACAGGCTGGCAGTTGGCGAGGAGCTGCGTGAGTCATTCCAGGGAGATGCATGGATGCGGTTCGGAGAGCGACGCACAGCTGCAGCATAAGAAAACCCCTGGCTTTCATGTGCAGACAGGAACTGAGGCAGAGTGCGGGCATCAGATCTAGTGAAGGCAGCCAGAGCAGCAGTCGTCTGCTGGGATTTCTGGGTCATCATCTGCCTCTGCCTTACGTTGTACATCCACGTGGGATCAATATCTGAAAAAGAAGATATGCACTGATAAAAACAGGAGCACATTCTGTATTTAATACTGTTAAATATATCTGTGATATCTTGAATTCATAGGAAATTCAACAGATAACAATCTTTATTTATCTAGCAGTGAAAACTGTTGCTTTGGAAGTCCTCAAGTCAACAAAGACCACTAAATCATAAATAAAACAGTTACCAGCATTAGACCCGTCCCTCGGGTTCCACTCGATGTCAGCTGATGCTGTTTCGATGACCAGCTCCACAGTCTTGATCTCGTCTTGTCCACCACTGAAACTCCACGTCACTGGACAGCTGTGTCTGGTAGACTTTGGTGACTTGACATCATTCTGAAGTGGAAGTCAAAGGAGAATATAAGGATATTTAGTGTCAAAAAAAGAATTAGACTTGTTGCCTTGATGTCTTTTCAAATGTACATTTAAAATCACTAGATTTGTGTTGTGTTGTGAGGCGTCTCCCACAGCTGCTGAAATGACTCACCTCATAATTGACCGTGTAGTCCACCCTCTGGTTCTGCTGTATTCCAACGATCCATTTGTCCATCACAAAAGGTGGCTACATTGCAAAGACATTAGTTCATGAAAACATCTGACTATGGCAACCACAATACAACAGTCCTGTAGGTAAAATGCATAGACAACATTTAGCATTGATTAAACCATGAGTGGTCTAGTCACTTGCGAAATGTGTTCCTGATAACACCTTTGTCATCCGCAGAATTTCCACATCCTGGCGGTTGGTATTGAAGATGACATCTTTGATGTAGGTTACTGCGACATCATCCCCGTCAAGTTCCATGTACATCTTCCATTTGCAGTCCTTGAAAGAAAAGACGTAATGGTGAGGTAATGTAGGTGTCAGAAACAACACCTTATGGTACGGAAAAGTTTATAATTGCAGTATTCTGTGTGGAAGTTCTCCACACTTCACTCTTGTACATAAACCAACAGCACAACCTAGAGGTGGTTTAATGGTAGTGGCAAGTTATTGGCCACAAAGCCCCATATTGTGGGGGAGGACTGAAATTATAACATAAAAATACTATAAATAAATTGCAAGGGGATGACATTTTTGTAATTATATCAAATGCAATTTGTTTACAATATATACAATTGATATTAAAGGAAATCAGTTCCCTCATACTATACTAATGCCTCAACATGGAATTGTTGCATTTCGTAGAATTACTATAACAGAGAGAAAGACATACATGACAACATTAGCATATATCTATGTAGACATTGTAAATTGCTTGTCAAACATTTGATGTTCTTATTCTCGGTGGGATCCAGGATTAATTTCTTGGAGCAGCAATCCGGTCGATTTCAGGTGATAAGGGGTGAAGGTTTTTCCTCGTGAGTAGCTGCATGCGGGACACATCAAATCCTCACTAGGAGGCACAAATCTGAACAATTCCCCAGCCCTCTTCTCCTGCATACTGAATGCTGACGAAGCAGTAATGATTCTGCCAATCCCCAAAAGCCGTCCACAAAACCGCAGGTCACTGCTTAACCACACAGGGTTCATGGCACAGGCCAATCCATTGTGTAGTGATCACAGAGAAAGACATCAGAGGAGTGGCACTAACACACTCGTCTGAGGAGCCTTCGCCCTCTCCTGCATCGTCCCCAGGGGCTGGAAACGGCTCAAAGGGGAAGCTTCAGCAAGCCTCTGGCTCAGAAACACACCAGTGGCCCCGCGCTGGCCTGGTGTCGGCACTGGACGGTCGCACCGGGGCTCCCAGGTCCATGCTAGTCTAATCACTCCAGCAGAAACAATATCTGGTAATGATGCCTAGGACCCGAGTGCGTCTAATGACAACTCATACATAATTCAGCACCTTTCACTTGGCTGCACGGTGATATCCTCATTAGTAGGGGACCCTCAGTGGCTGTCAGATGGTGGCCGCACAATCGCAGGCCCTCATTTTGTCTTTGAGAAGTGCAGCTGCTTCCATGACATCGCCAGCAAAGAGGGGCGAAGAAAAAAAAATGCAGTGCGGGTTTGTTTTATTTAGTGCAAAAAACCTTCCAGTTTGTAAAAACAAGGCTGACACGGAACCTGACACCAGGCAGGGGAAAATAATTAGCTCTCATTTTCTCAGCCTCCTGTTTCCTTCTCCCTGCTGTGTTTTCTACCCACTAAACCACCACATGTCAGAAGAAATGGGAGGCAATTAGCAGGCTCGTTTCAGCCCTGCCGAACACACTGAAAGAGGACTATTTATGATGGGACAATGAACAGCTGAAAGATTAAATAACGTTTGCCTTTTAAAAAGAAAATGACTTCTGGCTAAATGGGCTATTTTTGATTAAATTCAAACAGCAAGTGAAGAGCCACCCTTTCTCCACAGTTTGAGACCCTAACAAAGGGCTGTGAGCAAGTCGAGGTGGATGTGGTACATGGCTGAGAATGAAATGTTTATTTGTCTGGTTTTTATATGTGCCAAGTGATGCCTTCAATGGTCAGTATAACAGCCATTATCATGAATCCTCAGAACAAACAGCTGTACATCCATTAGACAAGGTAACAATTATTACCAAACGTATTAAAGAGGTTAACAATTAATAACAAGCCCGATCAAAGTAGATACAACATTTAGTTGTGATTGTCCCTGATGAACTACATCAGATGCTCACAGCTGCAGAATATGTTGATGCAGTCAGTGTGTGTGTGTGTGTGTGTGTGTGTGTGTTGCTACAAACGTACAGATTTCCCAGTTCCTGGTTTCCAGTGGTACCCAAACACCAGCTCCAGATTTACAGTTTTACTCCCCTCCACCTCCTTTTCCAGCTCATCCTGGGAAGAAAAGAAATATAGGCCCAAATATGCAATGAAAACCAGAAAAAAAAACTCTTTCCGAAGATAAAGAAGAAACTTTATACCTTCAACAGAGGCGGGAAGTGGACGAACCCGAGGAAATCGTTAGTTAGCTTTTCAATTTCACCCTGCCGAAGAGAGAGCGTAAGATTCACTGTCATTCCAAATATCAACAAGCATAAATCTCATCCTGTCCATTATGTGTGGATTTAAAAAATAAAATGAGACAGTTGTGGTTAATGGTTAACTGTGCCTTGCCTTAAGGTGCATGACGTGACCTTTGGACTTGACCCCCATGTCCCGCATGTCGTTTTCTGTGAGCAATAGCAACCTCTTTCCGGTGATGTGATTTTCTTTAAACAGGTCAGCGTACAGCTGCATGCCACATGTACCCTCCCCTGAGACAGAAAAGGATACACCCAGTTTTTTTTTAAACAACAGATCACAGATAGTCTATAGTCTGAAGCTGCCAAAGTCGGATTAAAGAGTACAACTTCAGAAAGTAAATGAACAAACCTGCGCCAAAGATTTGCTGCATCCAGAAATACTAAAGGAATAAAATGGGAATATATTATTTTTAATAGAAATGGTGTGAAAATCTGAATGAATACATTAGCTATGAGGTTTATTCAGTGACACTGACCACATGCTCCTCTGTCCATGTATAGATGTCAAGGGTGGGCAGCAACTGCATACAAATAAAAGACAAATAGAAGTAACGGCAATACAATATGGATGGATACAAACAGTATGCAATATGTGTGTGTGTATTTATGACAGACAGAACTTAAAATAAAAATCACAAGACTTAAGTAAATGTTATTAAAATGGAAAATAGCCATGTTTTCCATGTCTTCGAGGCCATTACTTTTCCGGTTATTGTGCTGTGCGATTGAGACGACTTGCCTCTAATGGTCTATATCAAACCGAAATGTCCGTCTGACTGATCTAAGGTGATCTATTTGAATGATAAATCATTTATTGCTCATTAAATGTAATCAGGCAGAAACTTGCCAGCCAAAATAAAGATTTCATCATTGCGATCATGAGACTGGTGTGTAATGTGTAATGGAGGAAAGATGACTAAATGAATGAGTAATCCCCATTCACTTCTTCTTCCCACGACATCTGATAACAGCTCAGATTATGAACTGAATGCCGGTCTCAATAGACAGTCGCTGCCATACATTTCATTGCAGCCCGCCGCCTCATAAAGCCACTCAGCCCTGCAGCGCTTTCCGCCTCCTCCAGTGCTGCGGTTCGGAAGTAAACAGATTCAGAAACACTCTCAACCCGCCAAATTCTCATTGGAGTGACTTAACATCACTTTTCAAGCAGCATATTGTATTTCACAAATGTGCTGCCATGCTTCTTTTATTAAGATCCGTGGCATGTTGTTGACAAAGATACCTAGATCACAAATTCAAAATGGGGGGAACTGTTTTTGTGTTATTAACATGTGTGTGGAATCTGTAGGAGAGAAAAAAAGAGGCTCTGAGTTGGGTTTAGTTCACACAATTCTGCCCCCATGTGGACTAAGTTGATAATGGGTAATCAAACGATGAATACCGGGAGTTACACAGAGGCATGTAGTTAATATCACAAGAAGCAGCTCAACAAATATGCCAGGTGAAGCAATATATTTTACAATCTTATTAAAATGCTGTCAGTCACACACTGTTCTGTCTTCTGTTACAAAAGGTTTGGTAGTAATAGTAGTAATACAAGATAATTCTCATGAAACATTTGTCCTTTCATCACTATTATTCATGTATGGACAGTAATAAAAACAATCTAAGGCAGACAGGTCGACAGAGAGTTGAAAGAAACAGATTTATTGACAAAACTGTGAAGGATGCGGGAAAATAAGTCACATCAAGAAGCTGCTAGTCGTATGATTTTGGTGGAAGCTCGAGGAGACGACTAACAAGTATTGAGGCCGAATGTGTCAGGATGCCCTAAGTGTCTGGATTTCCACACGGGGAAATGTAAATATTGGTTCGAGCCTGTGTTAATTGTTATGTCTAGTCTTGTTTGTATTGGCCTTGATGGCACAGGAGTACAGGCAATGTTTGAATAGGAATATTAGCTCATGGCAGGAAGCTAACAAGCAACAACACAGGAATATAGAGGATTACATCCTCATGAGACTGGCTGATGATAACAAGCGAAGGGGACAATTTAATGGGCTACGCTCAAGGAAGCATGTCCTTCCCTCAGATGAAGCATAATACCTAACTGAACACTAATGCTAATACGATTTTCTCGACTGTAAAGCGCAGGTCTTGAGGCTAACATTCAGTTAAACCATATGGTGTGATACTGTATGTAAAATGTGTCTATAGAAGGAAATTATTCTATTAAAAAACTGTGAGTTCTCATTGAGGCCTCTAGTACAGGAACATTGTTATTATTATTAATTATTTCTTCATTTTTCAAAGAATCTTTTTGACCCTAAGAAAGAAGCCTGTCTTGAAAAGTAAAATGTAAAATGAGAGAATGAAGCTGACAGTCACACAGCAAAGTCCCTCTCCTGCTGTTTTGAACCAGGGTCAGTCAAAGGAAAAAACATGTACTTTCTCATCCTGGTAAGAGACTGCATCTCAACAACTGCACTCCACCACATCCTGAACAAATTGGCCAATCTTAATGTCAGCAAAATGTCACTTCATCATAAAAGCCTGGCCTTCACTAAGCAACTGGCTCACGTGGCTCTTTCTTCACAGCATGGCACTATACATCCAGTACATTAGGCATACAGTAAATAACATCCATAATATCCATAGGTAGAGGGTTACAAATATATTCTATAATATGTTTCTGCGCTACCTTCAACTATTTCTGAAGGCTAATCATGAATATCTTGAACAAAGCAGAAGAAATATGTCTTCCAGGGACAAAGTAAAGATTTTGAAAAGACAAAATAATCAGCACGACTTAAAAAGCAATTCATTAAGAAACAGTGCTTCCACAACAATCACAGTATTTGACAGATGCAGCTGTGGCAGCACAGAACTTCGGAGAGCTTTATTCACTGTCGTCAGACCGAGTGAAGCGTCCCATCCCCAGAGTCATGTTGATTTTGTGTCCTTCTCTGACACAGCTCGACATGGAGGAGTTCTGCCTGGCCTGCATGTTGACCTGCATGCCCGAGTGCAGGACAGGCCGACCAAAGTCCAAGGAAAACATGTCTCCAAAGCCTCTCATCATGGACTGCAGATTCACCTCCTCATTACTGGAGCTTGTGATCTGACACGACATCTGTGAACTGTTTGACTCCTCCGTCTTAGACTGATAGAACGACTTAGCACTTATCTTTTTTGCCACAGGTAAGAAGAGCTGAGAGGCAGGGACAGGTGGAGAGCGGGGACACAGGGGTAAAAGAAGAGAAGAGAGGACAGAAAAGAAAAGGAAGTAAGTAGTCAGTTTAAACCACAAAATAAGTGTAAATAAGAAAAGTGGACAATCTTAACCCCAATCCAAGTTGTGATTTAGAAAACAAGAATGTGAAGGGAAGTTAATTGAACAGAGCAATAAGGGTAGGATAGAAACAGAAAGGAGACACAGGAAATGATTTCAGTGTACTTAATTCAAAGGTTTTGTTGACTTTTTCAAACTCAGACTATAGAAAGTGTGTTTTGTTGAGTGACAGCTACACTATTGTGGCATTCATTCACACAGGGTTTTGAGAAAACAATTGCATTTTGTTTTTTGTGAAAACAAGGAAAACCAGACTACAATCTGTTGTGTCTTTTGCATGCAAACAATACAATGCAGGGAAACAAAAGAAAAACAGCAAAGCCGTGAACTGCAGCTCAGACGCTGGACGCTCACAAATCAATATGAATTCTAGTGGGGGGCGGTGCAGCATTCACTCTGTGCATCATGATGCAAATCTACTTGTCGGGCAACCATGCACTACACTGCACATAAAGGCAGCACTGCCAATAATATACACTGCCCATAATGTTCTCATAATGTGCTTTTCCCTTTACTTCTCATTCCACACTTTTTATTTTCACTTCACCGCTTTCCCATTTCCACTTCACCCCAGAGGAAGATCAGGGGGATTCTGTCCCTCTCCGAATGGGTTTCAGGAAGCATGCATGTGAACAGCGGTGTAAAAGTGAGGTGCTAATGTTGTGACCACTTGACAACTGTCCTGACGGCTAAGGTGGACCAAGGTGGAGAGGGGATAATGGGGAACTCACCGGGCTGTTGGACTGGTCGATGAGTTTGCGCTCCCACATCTTTAGACGCCGCTCGCGCTCCTTCAGCTCCTGCTCTTTGGTACTCAGGTCTCTCTCCAGCTTCTTCAGTCTCTCAAGTGTGGCTTCAATCTCAAACCTGCAGCACAGAGCCCAAGAACAATGTCAACAATTCACCAAATATCTCCACATTGACTACTGAAAAAAAGCTTGCTTGAAAAAGATTTTTGTTCCATATGTTAATGCCTGGCATGATTTAATATTTTTAATATCATTCATATTTTAATCCCATGAAAAGACCAAAACCAACAATGTGTTAGTCCATCTCTCAATACACTCCAACTTCCTTACCCTGTCTGTGGCACTCAGCCTACAAAAGACGTAAATCTGTCAAATATATATTCTTTAAGACGTATGTCCTAAAACAGCTGGGCACTGTAGTTTTTAGCAAAAATGTCTAGAACAGCACTAAATAGTGCATTTGTTGGGGACTATTTTCAGCTGCAGATTAATATACATGCAGTGGGACGGTATATGTGGAATTGACTCAGTAAACTACAGTGCTTGACTTCATTGACATGAAGAAACATGTCACCCAGTGCAACACTGTGGCTCATTGATATGTTTTAACCAATAGAAATCCAGTTTTCACTTTTTATTGTTCCTTAATTAGCTTTAAGGTTAACTGCCCTGTAATATGTGGACCATATATTCTGTATCAAGTTGTGTGAAACTTATGTGAATTGAAATATTCAAACCCAAGACTTATGGCATCACATAATTTCATTAAATGTAAATATTTGGCATCTTTGGAAACTTTGGTTTTTCCACTAGAATTTGAAATGAAGATATTGGCTTTGAACAATTTTTAGCTGCAGAGCAATTGCTTGTAATGACTAACTCACCGACATGCTGGTGGGTTAGTCATTACAAGCAATTGCCAATTTAAGGAGAATTTGAGCTTAAGTTTTGTTATCCTTTTCATGGGATTTGTTGACAATAATCACCAGTCTTATCCTTTAAACAACACAGTGTAAAGAATGAATCACAGTCAGAGTGCTAGGACAGTAAGCAGTGACACATACTAAAACAAAATAAAATAAAACTCCTCTGTAAACTACGCAGTGACGCCCTGCAGTCAGAAGGTGATTAGTCTGCGTCTGAAGCTCTGAATGCCAAGGACGGGACTATGTCTCATGTTCACTTCACGCTGGGGAAGTTTGTTTTGCCCAGCAGGTGGGGCTGCACAGTGTGTCATGTAAATCCATGCTGAGCTTCAGCCCAACAAAAACTTTGTTCTCACACTTTCTGTTTATAAACACATGCAGCCCAGACAGGAAAGCCCATCCTTACTCCTCCCGGGCCTGTGGTTCCTCCACCCTGACGCTTCCCACCTCAAACAACTTCCACTCTTCCACACATCAAATCAGGTCAACTTTTTCATGTGTCCAATACTTTGGTTTATGACTAAATACCAGCAAAACTAATGACTTTCTCATCAGCCTCAACTGTACTGTTTCCACAGCTGATCAGACAATGTTTGCATGGTGAACATGGTAAAATTATACCTGCATATTAACATAGTCATTGTGAGCATTTTAGCATGCTGATGTTAAGATTTAACTCAAAGCACTGCTGTGCTCAGGTATAGCCTCACAATGCTGCTGGCATGGCTCTTAGTCTTATAGTTATACTGTACATACCCCTGAGGGTAAAAGGGGCTATATTCCTACATTGTGAACTCAAAATGGATGCGAACGCTCTCAAACATCCTTCAAGCCGAAAAAGCCAACATCATGAAAAACACATCACTGCACTAAAACTTAGCGGTCTGCACTGTATGCTGTATCTATTCCTTAGTAATTCCTGGGTAGTGCAAATCAGCTGAGTAAAATAGCAACAAGCCCAACAGATGTCACTGCTCTGGGGTCAAACAAAACATCCCTCTGGTGAAGCTACCCCCTGCTCTGATCACCAACAAGCCTCTCCTTCCTTTTTCAGCCAGCTAAGCTTATACTATCAAACCTCTTGAGCTACAACAATGTGTCACACATTCTCAGTTTCTGTTTTCCAGCAGCGAGATTCACTCCAACCTGCTCCACCTGCAGATGGCTGCCTGGACATGATGCCACCAGCTACAACTTCTGAGGAAAAACCTCAGAGCACAGACAAGCCCCGCAGAGAGGCAGACAGAGAATAAAGTAACAGCTGAGACTCAGGCTGTGCTGAACATCACCAAACCTCCAGCTGCTCATACAACCCAATTAAACACTTCTACTTGAAAAAGATGGTGATTATTTTTAGGGCCTTATGGGTAAAGAGAGGAAGTATATCCAGATGGATGATTCTTTGGAGGTTTTCATGCCTTTATGTAGCTATCAGTGTAATTATTAAAGATCTATATGCACGAGCTCAAGTCTTTTTTTGTATTTCACGGCCCCCATCAGCTACATTTCCACATCATTCTTTGAAAACAGTTGCACATTTCCTTAGGCTGAGGCAGTATATTGGTGAAAAAAGAGAGTTATAAATACATTTACTGGGCCTGGAGAATAGCTGATCTCATTACCTCCATTCAGCCTTATTGTGAAGGAAAGAGTTGCACTGTTGAGGAAGTTGGCTGTCATTAGACATGGACTCCAAAGTCGAGAGGATCTGCTTGAACATTGGCCTTTCCTAAACATACAACATACAAACATGTGATTCAAATGAAAACATACCTGCTGTTAATTTGCATGTTAATGTCACTCAGCGGATCACTCACTTTTGCCTCTGTTGCCCAGCAGTTCCTCATGAGCTCAGCAAAGCTGGCAGGACAGCCACTAGGGATGGTTAGCCTCTGAAACACACAGTCAGTCGTAGGATGAGCTGCTGGTTAGTGAACTGAGCTAAACTGAAGGGGTGCTGATTGAAAGGAATATACACTTATTCATTTTCTTGCCAAGAGTTAAATCGATCGCTCCCATTCTCATATTTATACGGTAAATATGAAGCTACAGCCAGCAGTCGGTTAGCTTAACTTAGCATAAAGACTGGAAAAAGAGGGAAACCGCTAGCCTGACTCTGTCCTGGAGTCTCCACTGGTTACCTGGTTGTCCACAAGACTCCAGGAATTCACTGCGCCCAGCCAAGAAATAGTACCACCCCTTTAAAAACCACAACTTGAAGTTTTTTCACTTCAGTTTTTGTACAGATTAAACAAATGAGATATAACGTGTTATTTAGTTAGATTACAAAACCGAATGACATTTGAAAAAAAGTACAATGGTGTAAAAGTGCAGTTAGGAACCATTCCTGACAACATATATACACACATATATATATATATATATATATATATATATATATATATATTTCACATTATACTGATGAACCAAAATATTGATTCAGTGTGAAGGAAGGGTTATTTATCTGGACAATGATGATTGCACAGTTCCAAGGGTCAATACTGTATATATACATGTAATCACACACTGGAGTACCTCATTTTTCTCGACCACGAGCCAGGCCACTTGTAAACCTTCCAGGCCTTTGAAGGGTATCTCACGGGTAAGCATTTCCCAAAGCACCTGTCACAGAAGTCAAGAGCCAAGGTCAGTAACAAAGTTATAATACTGTGAAACGCATACATGAATCTTCGGTTTTACCCCACTGGGTACTGCTGAGCTATCTTTTGTCTGTTTATATAGCATGTGTATTCATATACAAATAAACATTAAAACACTTTTCTGTCTTTCTTGGAGACCAAATGCAACAAACAAAAGAGACAAAAAGATTAATTTTAGATTTCCGACGATTAAAGGCTGCCATGATTTCTGAAGTACAATAACAGTACTCCCTTGATAATTTAGGTTCTCTTCAGTTGGTATTTAGCAGTGTCAGAAATAACAACCTGTGTCAACAACTTAAAAAATCAGATATTGAAAAGGTGGAGGAGAGCCATTTTTTTCCAACACCCAAGGGCTCTACTGTATATGTACCATTTTTCTGCATTTCTGCACTTGCCAGCTGCCTCTCATTACATGTATGTATTTTACTACAGAAACGAGCTACTCAAAAAAGTGTTTGAGGGAAAACTGCATACTTAAATTTGCAATCATTTTGCAGTGCCTCTGACATAAAAAGCACTCATTGCAATCATAAACATTGTGTGTTCAGCTTGTAAAATCCTTCATATATCTGAGGAAACATACTTTTTACATCATTTTTGTTAATTCATTGGGATTTTACATCAGTAATGTACCGTTGTAAAATAGGAACTGCAATTTATATGCTGATTAAGGGTAACTGGTAATGGTTTCCATTTTGAAACAACTTTCAAAAGTCTTACACAGCAACTTCACAAGAGTTGAAGACACAAGAGAAAAAGAAAAACACTGTAAGTTTGTAAGGCTATACTTCTGCAAAGGTCAAAAGCACTGCTGTTGTCCACTTAAGCAGAGAAAGAAATGCAGAAATGAAAATATCAGTGGGACTGTTTGACTGACAGCTGTTGTTTTTTAAGCCATGAGTGACTTTAGTGCAATTTCTACAAACGTATTGAACATATTCGATTCAATTTTACCAAAATGAAAAGCATCATTGTCTGTCAAATCTTTCTTTTAAAAACAAAAAAGCTTTTGGCTGTGAGTCTCTCTCTCACAGTTCTCATTATTCACTCACTTTTGGGACCTTTGATGTGCCATAATGAATACCTTTTCACTGGGTTTGATGACATTATTTGTCAAATAATTGAAAAAGAAATAACAGAAATCAACCAGAATGTACAAATCATCTAATAAATGGTCTTAAGAGAACGGTTCGCCAGTTGGTCTTCACACAGTGATCGGCCAGCTGCGCACAACTATTTCTGTCACTTTTCATGTGCTACACTATGAATGTCTTCCAAGAGTGACAGTCTGTATCAGAGTATCAGAGTCATGAGGATGCTGGTTTCCTCTCCTTTCCTCTTGTCACTCACCACACCGTAGGAGAAAGCGTCACAGGTCTCAGACACAGGCAGGCTCTGGATCACCTCCGGAGCCATCCAGGGAAACGTGCCCACTAAGGACATGTGTGTTGTGTGGGTCAGGAACTTGGATGCCCCAAAATCACAGATCTGAAGTGATGAAAACAGAATTGAGATTATCATTGTTAACTGAATCAAATTGTTTGTTTTGGTATCCATAACCATCCATAGAACAACGTACTTCCTTCATATATGTGATATTTCAAATGCACGAATCAAACAAGGCTGTAATAATCTGCAAGTGTGCATCTGGTGGGGATGTTGGTGTCAGTAAATGCTACAAATGTGGTGTACTGTAATCACATCATTTAGGCCTGGACTCAATTGCTATTTCTGTCACTGCAATTGACGAAATGCAATTTGGCACACTATGCTCTTGTTTCATTTCAGAAAATGAGGCTCTATGATACATCAGATACATACAGAAGAGGGTTCAAAATATGTTTGGAGCTACTGAATAGTTTCTCATAACACACTCATACACACTGACATAATAACTCTGTTGCAAATAAAAGGCACAATATATTATATTGTATTGTTATTGAGTTTTTGTTAAATCTTCTTTCAACCAGTCTCATCCGCCACAGCACGTACAGTAAAGCACACCAGTTTAATGCTGTCAGTGGTTTCTTGTACATGCTGAGTTAGTCACTGCCCTCTTGTGTCCACATACTGTAGGTAAATAACATACCAGTACTTCATGCTTATATTACTTTCAAATTCTGAATTAAAATGTGAAACTTCTATATCTAGATCCGTAATGAAAACCTACCTTGAGAACCTTGTCCGCTGCCAAAACAACTGAAAGAGAAAACAAGGAAATAAAAGAAAGTAAAAGAATGAATTCACTTTAATGAATATGTAGCATTCGTTTATATAAAATGTATATGTTTTGGACAAAAACATTCAAATCCATTACCATTCCTGGACTTTAAGTCTCTGTGGATCACCTTAACGGGGGCCTCTGAATGTAAATAGTGCATTCCTAAAGCAGAAATAAAGAGACGTTTTTCAGAGGGAGACCACATCATAGTATATAAACTGGTGGCTCTGATTAATCACATGAGAATATATACATGCATCTTTCAACTGATAATGTTCCAATGAGCTGCTTTGAGGAGAAACGTGTATTGTATATATTATAAGAATTTACTAATGAGCAAAATCAAGACTCCTTGTCTCTTGCTTATTTGTATTTCCATGTAAAGGTCCACCTACAGTGACTGCACACAAAAACTGTTTATAACAATGGCTGCAGCAGATGAGGACTAAAGCCAGCAACAAAAAGTTAAACTTTCTTTCTTGCTTTATAAAACTTTGTAATACTTTCACAGCTTTCAAGGCTGTTTCTTCCCCAAATGTCTGATTTAACCTGCTGACAATCTGGTTTTCAGACTTCGGCACAGCACCAGTTCAGCATGGGTTTGAATTTGATGAATCAGAATAGTGATGCTGTTTATTAATCTTTCTTAGGCCTTTATAATTTTATGATATAATATATCATAACATGTTGACATTCTTACAGAGAAACTGACTTTAATAGGACCCCTTGTGGTTAGTTTAGATATGACCTGCAAAACAGTTTTCAAGGTGTTGTAGCTGAAAATGTGAACTCTGAAATTATTAACATCAATACAGGTGTTCCTCAGGGTTCAATCTTAGGTCTTCTCCTTTTTACAGTCTACATTAACAGCGTAGGGTTGTATCAGTTAATGGTTGTTTATTAAAGTTGCACGGAAATGACTACATGATGGACAACTGTAAACACAATTGATCTTAATAATTTGCAGTTAAGTTTTGACCCCAAATCACTCATCAATCTAAATGGTGTCTGAAATGAAGTAAAGAGAGGAAGCGTTTCTATTTTTATTTTATTTTGAATGTTTATAAAATTGCAAAGTATCTTGGATCTTTTGGGTAGATAGAAAGATGTCTTTCAAAGGTCACATTAAGGAAGAGGCACAGTGTTTTTTTTCACCAATGCAATCAAGGAGATAAATAATTGTAACTTTTACCTCTGGCGATCTCTGCAGCCCATGTCATGATCTGCCCCATGTCCATCTCTTCACTCTCATCACTGGACAGGTAATCATACAACGATCCACCACTCGCATACTCTGTGGAGAAATGTGATCATATTTGAGTTTGTACGATTGGGAGTGACTGACAGTTTGTGATGGTAAAATGTCTTGACAGTGACAAACCTGTTCTTTTGAGGCGTTACATTATACATGTGAGTGCAGTATGTGGGAGCATTACGTGAAAACAATCGAAAATTGAAAATCTGCCAGACGACTCCTGGCAGCCAGCTGACAGCTTCTTGTTTACAGATTGCTCGTGTTGCTGTGGTTGAGCTCGATTTATCACAATGTAACTGAACACTATGTTCCCTCAGGAGCCCACATGTTATCAAATCTGTCTAAACCACAAAGGAATAATCTTTCTGCTGTGTTTTCAAAAGTTTTATTTATTCGAATGGGGCACTTCTTTTGGGTCTTTTGCGAAATCCCCCCTCACAGGACTGCTCAAGACATAAATACAGCTTTGATAAAGCAGAGAAGTATGTAGAACAGGAAAATCAACATTTTTTTGTGAGTAATCTCTGTAATCTTGTGAGGTAAAGTGCTTGAATAAAGATTATTATACCAGCTAAAACAGCAGGAAACCTCTGTTAGTTACATAATAACCCAATCATGTTCCAACACAGTAATGTAAACATGCACAGGCACCAAGACAGGAGTCTAATTAACAATCATAAAATACACAGTGGTTTTTATTATCATGAGTCTGAATTTCATATGGCTTTTTATATTAGCATTGTAGCAGAAGCTGGCTGACAGCAGACGTATAAACGCGTATCTTGTGCAGCTACAAATATGCTCATCCGTGTGTGTGCAAGCGAAGACTTGTCTGCGACTTTAATACGTTCATCCACATTCCTTAAATAATATGACTACCTGTGGCTCTGCTGTCGATTGCACTTTAATTTTAGTATCATCCACCTCCCTCAGAGTGAATTAGCTTCATGTCATAAGAGAGAACAAACAACCTCGCAGTTTATCTTGCAGGTAAATGTACCTTTAACCCCAAAACAACAACAAACCTTAATTCATTAGGTTTATCAGGCCTCTGAGTGACAGCAGATATTGTTAAACTCATGCAGGTTAATGGAGACAAACAGGTGTCTCAAATAGGTTGTAGATATTAGCTGTTAGAAAGAGGGAACTGCTCAACCTGCGGCTGTATGTCAACAGACAGGAAATTTATAACAGAGCTGATGAATGTGGACGTGGCCATAAACCTTTTTCCTGTATCTGGTGCTAATTAGATTCTGCATCGATAAATAGAGACACTGACCAGCGCTTTGACAACAAAACTCTCTTTCACAGCTGCAAAATACTACAGTGGCTGCTGAGGTGCCATGTGCCGTGAGTTTTCCTCCACTGTTGAGATGCAATTCTGCAAGTCGTGCCCAAAAACTGCAAACTTAGTGAACACAACTTCAAATGCTTTGCTTAACTGTTAATGATTTATGGTTCTTTTTAAACACTTCTCTTAACTTTTCACACAGCTATTACATAGAAAGCATGTTTGTATAACACAAGTGCAGACCCTGAGTACAGATTTCAGAGTCTTCTGCTCACAATAATCTCAGAAGGTAAGGTAAGTTACCTGGTGTTTGCTAAAACATTAAAGCAGAGAAAGGTGATATGCAGCTGTAGGACAAGGAGCCATGAGAATGTAAGATCTGGAGTTGCCCAACTTTGTTACAGTATCATATTGTACAAGGTAAGGTTTCATAATACTGTGGTGCAGAGTCTCCACGACCAACCAAGAATATCAAAGGTCTATCTTCTATCATTTCTTCATTCCTCAATAAAAGGACAACACTATTTCAGCATTTTGATGGAAATTTTACAAACAAAAATCTCATGTGCAGGTTAAACTCTCTCAGGTTGTGGAATTGACTTGAGGTGACTGTAGTCATGCCAACGAGGGATGTGTCACACAGGGAGAACATTTCAGAGGACGTGATGTGGAGAAAAATCTATGTTCAGATATAAACGACAATGCAGTAGAAAACAGACTTTATTTTCTTTCTTTAATCACCGCTAAAAAATTGTAGGTGTCTAAACAAGGTTTTTGTCTTGAGTGATGAGTGTTTCGTTACAGAATTTCCTTTCAAGATTTGCTTATATAAATAAAACCCAACACAAATAGCCAAATTAAATTCTTCTGTTTTCTTCATTTTCATGCTGCTTATTGTTTTTTAAAGTGTTTTTACTGTTTTATTGTTTATTTTTGTTTTACTGTTTTTCTTCTGACTTGTTGTCTCATTTGTTAGTGTGGTCGTTTTAACTGTAGCTGCAAATCAAATTCAATTCATGGGACAATAAATATATAACATAATAATGTAAATGTTTCCCAAACCTGCTGTTACAGTAATATAAATTAAAATTTGGCAATATTCTCTCAGTACAATTCTGACACTAGTATCTAGTGTGTAGTTTTACTTACACACTAGATACTTTTACAGATAGTTTCAAGTATATAGATTACAGTAAGAGGCTGTTGCATGTAAAATGTAAAATAGATTAAATAGACAAACACAGGGCTCTTTCTATAACGTCTTTATGAAGATAAAAAAGGAAAAGCAGAAGCACAATCCCTCAGTGTTTATCATTCAACTTTCACCCTCCTAATAGCACACGTCACACAGATCGAGCCTTGTTTTAAAGCAAGAGAAGTCACATTTCTTGTGAATAAAACTTCACACACTTGAACTATATCACAAAACATGCTTGTTTGTTAAGGATGCTGTCACAGTTTCTGACAACATCTAGCTCTTGTTCTTATGGAGTTTGTGTAAGGAGCTTTGGACTAAAGATTGTAATGTAACTACACCCCTGGTTGGTCGTGGGAAAGAAACAAATCACAGTTTACTGTATTAGATAACACACCATAAAAATGTGAACTACGGGCTTCAGTTTCATTGACCAACGGAAGAAAGAACATATTGTTTGTTTCACTGAGAGTGTGATCAACTTTTTCCTGGAAGAGAGCAATCTTTTTAGCCATATGGACATTAAAAATTAAAAATGACCTGTGGGGAGTCGCAAGGTTTCGCTAACATGCAGTAATCCCTGATTGTCACAGACCTTTTAATAATGGGACTGTCGAACAGAAATGGTATTTCTTAGTACATCCAGAGGGTCACAAGTTCAGCCTTTGATGCAGAGTGAGTAAACATGTTAAGAGTATATATATAACATAGCATCCTATCTACACTTAGGCTGAGCTATTTGTACTGAACTGCTGCTCTCGAGCTGCCTGGTGGACTTTCAGTGGGTGGTGCTCTGTTGTTTTCATGAAAAGAGCCTCTTTTGTTTTGCTTTTCAGGCGGAGGGAATGGTCTGCATTTGTGCTGCTGCAAATTAAGTCTCAATTACATACAGTGCTGAAATAATTAGTCCATTAGTTGATTAGTTGATTGACAGAAAATTAGTTGCGAACTATTTTGAAAATCAAGTAACCATTTAAATGCATTTATCAAGCAACATTTTCAAACATTTTCTGTTTCCAGCATCTCAAATGTCAGGGTTTGTGATTTATATTATTTTATATTGAATATTGTCGGGTTTTCCACTGTTGATTGGACAAAACAAGGAATTTGAAGACGTCACTTTGAGTTGTGGGAAATTGTGATGGCCATGTGTCCACTGTATTCTGACAGCTTATAGACTAAACAATTAATTAATTAAAAAAGTAATTGAAAGATTAACTGTAAACGTTAAAGTAATCGTTAGTTGCAGCCCTAATTAAACTGTGCTACCTGTGTAGTTACATTATCATTAACCTGTGATTTGGGCAACACTCATCAAAATTAGGCAAAGATGGAGAAAATCTAATTAAGAGACTCTGCCCAAAACAAGAGTGTGCGGTGACAAAAGAATCCAGTTGATGGTCTTATATCCAAATGTAGAGGTTTATCACTACAGAGTGGAGAGGGGAGAGCTAAGCTTACAGTAAGAAACACAAAACCCAGCAGCAGAAGAGAGAGTTTTAATACAATAAAACTTAAATGACATCTCCACAGGACGACCTCTACACCGCTGCCCGATGAAAGTTTGTGCAGAGGCATCGAGGGCCCCTTGCTACATGAGCTTTATTCTTCTCAGCCTCTAACCTAGACACAAAACAAAACAGGGGCACACAACTACTGTATCATTGTGTGCACTTCCTGAACCCTCTGGCATTCACTAATGCTTCCATAGAAACCTCTGCACAATTTAGTGTTGAGCAAACTGCAACTGGTGCAAATAGATTCAGCTGCTGCGTTTACCATCAGCTCTGTTGTACACTGATTATTATTGAGACATACTGTATATATGACACTGTAAATGTGAAGTTTTTAGAAGTTAAAAATATTACCAGTGACAATTCCATAGTTGGGAGCCTCAACAATCGCGCCATAAAACTGGATGATGTTACGGTGGCTGAGGACACTGAGGATTTCAGCCTAAGAAACAAACACACAAGGACAAAACAATATCTATAAAAATGTCTGAAAATCATCATATCAGCGTCTAAAGAAACAGCCAGCCATGCTAGTGGCCAGTGGTGCTTTGAGCTAAATGCTAATGTCAGCATGCTAGCATGCTCACAGAGACAATGCTGACATGCTGATGCTAAGGAGGTTTAATGTTTACCCTGTTCCCCGTCTTAGTTTAGCATGTTAGCATTTGGTAATTAGCACTAAACTGAACACAAAGTACAGCTGAGGCTGATGGGAAGTTGTTCAAAATCAAAGTGTTGGACGAATTGAAATTCAGACCTGCCGACGGCACTAGATGGAAAGTTAAGGGTTTGCCATCATGAAAATTTCAAGGCAATACTTCCAAAAGTTGTTGAGACAATTGCAATTACAATTTGCAAAGAAAAAAAAAGTCAGTGTCATGGTGGTGCGAGAGGAAAAGTCAGGAGATCACCAAAATCAGTAAGAGTCATCCTCTTGGGACCATTAATGTCTGTACACACTTTCATGGCAATCCTTGACATAGTTGCTGAGATATTTCAGTCTGGTTGACCGTCTGATGGCCATGCTGCGAATATGGCTCTAATGATGAAAATAATGTAGCAAGAGTATATACAAATCTATATCAATATAACATACTCGCCCAGAAACATCATTGTGAAGCCATTCCTGGAAAGAACAGAAACCTGACAAAACCAATTCATTTAATTGTAGCCAAACACTATAATTAGACGAACAATTGGTTCAATGTGAAAGGATTACATTATTATTTTCACCGAACAATCATCTCTCCAACACTTGAGTGAAGTTGAATGGATATCTGTGATCTTTCATAAAAGAAAAACGATGAATCATTTTCTGAACATCCCATCACGGGCCAACAAATGTAATAAAATTTCCCTGAAAAGATTTCAAAGATAATTCTTTTTTTTGTCTTTAAGACAATGAGCCCGAGCTTTCAAAGGGATCTCAGGAACAGTCCCTGCTGTAATTGGGCCAAATACATTCTTTCATTTGGCAATAATGTTTCTTTTGCAGCACATTTCTACGAGTGGGGGAGTATAATGACCATGAGTGATGGGTACAGAAGTCACCACATCCCGCTAAATGGGGTAGCAATTAAAATGATTACTATACTGACAATTAAAAAGTATATGAAAAGCCCAGGCAATTACGACTCCTACCTCGTTCTCAATTTTGAGCAGTTTTTTCACCGCCACCTCTTTGTCCTGGGAGATCCACCTGGCTCGGTACACACTCCCAAAGCTGCCGCCGCCACAGTTCTCGTAGAAGTGGATATCATCAAACTTGATCTGCACGAAGGAGGCGCTTGGAGACGACATCTCATAATGACACTCAGCACCAACTCTGCTTCTGAAGGGGGGAAGGAAGAAAGGAAGTCTGGTTCACTCAACAAAGTCCTCTATGGTCAAACAAACTTACTCCTGCTGTGCGAGACACTTCAAAGAATAACTTTGCTCTGAAACACACCATTTGAGAGTGGGACTGCAGGTTAGATGAGGCTCCGGCGCGACCTGAGAGGGGCCACGGCGCCATTGGCTGGTTCTGCATGTGGTGTCAGTGTGAAATCCCTGGTTTTAGCTCTGTGATTTACCGACCATCCGCCGGTCTCTTTCTCTCGCTCCACATACACACTCCTCATCATCAGTACCAGTAAGCAATGAGCTCAGGGTCCAGACTCTGCTTGTATAAGGACGATGGCATGCCTGGTATGCTGTGATCATGCAGCCAAAGTCACAGACCATTCCAGCACAGTGTTCAGTACAAGTAAGGCCACAAGCAGAGAGAGCAAAAAAATGTGAGGATAAACTGTCTCTTGACTGTTTCAAGACAAAAACCTGGAGACACCCTCATATTCTCTTCATCTTTTCAACTACACAATGAGCTCTTCCTGCCTGTGTAAGTGGCCATAGATGCAGTATTTGAATAGACCAGGGTTAGAAACGTAATGGGAGTCCACACAGATTGATTATCACATCCTTTTGTTTGTCCGTAACAGCATAAAAGCATCTTGTAAAGAAATAATTCCATCATTACAGGAAATTGTAGCTCTGTTATTGTTCAAAGGTTTCTCCATTTACAGCTGAGCAATTACAGCTTTTAAAAGGCTGTTACCTGGGTCTTCATTGGGATTGCTATCCATCCCAGCAGGACATGCCTCCATTGTCACAAAGGGGGCATTGCTTTCTGCTGATTTACTTGTATTCAGGCTATACTTAGCCTCACAGCAATCTGCTCAGTGGCCCAGCTCCACAGTATTGTCCGTCCACTCAAGAAGCCAGGGTTACTGGGATATGGCAGCACTCCTGCACTCCCTCCTGCCAGTTCTCACTTAATAGCAAACACCGCTGTAACCACTGCAACAATAGAGGCCTGATAGCCATATGTCAAACCACAGGTAGTTACTGTAATCAAAACTAAATGAAAAATAAATCACACAAAGCTAACAGATAGTATGGTGACCTGTCAGCTTCTATTTCACACCCTAACAGTCGGCAGCACGGTGATATGTAACCAGAGACATCCACATGTTGATATCACAGTCTTATAGAGTAATCAATGATCTTAACAGTGCAGGATTAGTTATTGATCATGCTCTGTGTGGCTGAGATCACTATTGGGGTCATCTGTACGTCTACATGGCTTTATAAAGATAAGATACACTGCAAACGTCTAACAATAGTCAAACCTGAGAAAGCAAAGCGCATGCATAGTTGTGTACTGTATCAACAACTAACAGTGGTTATTATTATGACTTTTCTTGTTATAATTACACTTATACAGAAGCCGTTGATGCACACTGCTTTATGTACCACACTCAACAGCCCAGAACAACAGTAAGCCAGCAGAAATACCATGTGTACTGTATAAATGAAGCTACCAGAAGACTTCACGCTGGCACGGATGCCAGCAGGCTGCCGTGTGAACACTGTCTCTAACTTCTGCTCTCAGGCTCTGACATTATAAACATACGTACCGACATTGAGTGTGAAGTTTTAGGCTTCAGGGCGGCTCGTCGTCGGTGCAGGTTACACCGGGACAGAAGATAAAGTGGCCGTAAGAAAACCGGAGAAGTGAGAGTTCCGGGAAATCTCATGTGACACTGCAGGATTTCTCCACTCTCCGCGGTGGTTTTACTGGTTGCACAACTTCTTCCAGCAGCAGCCCACACTGACTGGTCTGGAGTCTGTACAGACACACATCCAGATGACAACAGCTCCCTCCGCTGGACCGAAGTGGGACAGACTCCAGCGTTGTTGTTCTGTACACAACATTGTCCTGATACGACGTCCAGTGTGTTGTATGAGTCCCTTAAATGTTCTGTACTTTGCAACATTAGAGAAAAAAAGCTTAGCTTTTATTCTTTTGTCGATATTATATATTTTGTCCATTTTATTTTGTGTTAATTTTCCTCTCATTGTCTTTCAGACGTGTTAAAGTCATTTTGATGCATTAATAATATAGAGCACTTTGAATTGCCTTTGTTTTTAACCTAAATCTAGCTCATCCATATTAAACCCCTTCAGTTTGTAAATGTGGAGCGGAAAACATTATGAACATTTCTCAATATAATGCCGTCCAGTTCAACACCACTGGAAACTACAACCTAAATAATAAACATAGCTTGCATTTGATCTTACAGGTGTGTCTAATAAAGTGGCCTCTGAGTGTATAAAATGAACTCATAATTATCATGTATTGCTTTACAATTTACAGCTGCTTACACATTAATGCACCAGTAATAATGTTCATAACGATATAACATGTAAATACAATTATGAGATTACTTTTACATAAAGGTCCTGAAAACCTCATCGTCTGCCTTTATTGCAACAGCCTGAGACACGTAAGCAACACAGGGCCCCATTTAGATTTTTTGAATGTTAAACTTGTTTCAAGCAGATTTAATCTTAGAAATATAATACATTTAAGGAAGTTTAAAAGTTTTTAGTCACAGATTATTTTCCCAAGTTGTGGAGAATGTACAGTATAAATTGACCATCTGTTCCCCTTTAGACAATATATATAAATAAGTTATCCCATGTGTTCCTGGAAATGTATGGTACCAAATGGATGTTCACCCTCAGATACGATTAAATGCATTAAATCACTGGAGGAAGAGGATTAGATTTCACTAATATTGGAGGTTTCTCTCCTTCTATTGCCTCAAATTGTGTGCTCTTGGACAATAGATAAATATCTTGGACAATCACTGGATGAAACTGGGCTCCTAACTACACTACATGAACTACATGCTGCAATATACTGGTTCTCAAAACAGAACCTATTTTATAACTGCAAACTACAGTTTGATTCATGATTATAAACAATGCATCAACGAAATGGCAAAACAAAACAATAATGACAATATATCGCACAAATACATCTAAAATATTTAATACTTAAAGCACACAAAAGGTTTTCAGACATTAATGTATCTCAGACTTCCAAAGACAAATGTGCTCACATGAATAAAAAGTCAAACAATCATAATAAGTCTTTGCATGCTGAGGTCAAAATAAATATCTGTATGCAGTTTACAACACGTAAGATTCTCACAAACTTAAATATGTATAAATATTGTTTGATACAAAAGATACGAAACAACTGAATATCAGGAATATCAAGACTTGGCATTTTGAAAGCATCAGCATCACATAGTGTTTACGTTTGAAATGTTAATCTGATGAATGAGACCCCCCCCCCCCCAAAGAAAATGTTAATTTCTGTCTAATTGTTGCTCTTGTTTGACTTGGAGATGATGGCGATATCTGCAGCACAGTGATATGAGAGGTACTTCACCCACCAACAATTACTGTTGTTAAAATATCACAAATTACTGTAATAAAAGGCTTAACAAGTCAGCCAACGGCATCTGAAACAATATCTCATTATCTGACACGTCATGAGGTCCTCCATGTGATTGCCTGTGTTGGAGTAAATTCGTTCCAATGCAAGCACATGAAGCAGCATCAGAGTGTAACATTTCTGTCCCTGAGTGGTTTCAAGACCTGCGGGGCTCGAGTCCGTGAGAGAGCTGAGTAAGCGTCCTTTGGTTGTCGATCACGTTGAGCTGACGTACGTAAGTACGAACTTCTGGGTGGGTTTTGCTGGCCAGAGGTGAATCTGGACCTGATTGTATTGGAAAGATGAGTAAAAATAAATTCCCTGAAGAATCAACAGAGAAAACTAGAGTCTAAGTTATCATTTGTTATCAAACCATTTGATTTTTCATGGTTATGAAATAAACCTCTGGGGATGCACACTTACTGAATGGTTGGCTCCTACAGTATCTCACTATCTTCAGTGTGTTAGCTATCATCCGCTGGAAGACAAAGAGCTGTAATCAGCAACAGATATTGGCAATTAACTGAAAGGCATAAAAAAGGATTTACACCAACTGTTAGACAATAATCTGAATCTTCAGAGCCTCACCATTTTCTCAAAATTGACCAAATTGTCGATAAAGGTCTTGTTGCCCTCATGAGTGAATGTCATGTCTGGGGGAAAAAAAAGGAAATACGGTGAAGGGAAGTAAGAGCAAAAGGGGAGACAAATTGTTTAGATGGTTAAAGCTGTTGAAGAGGCAATTCAACAACAGACCAACACGATGTGCAGGTCAAAATGTTGTTAAATCAAAAATAAACGGCTCTGACCTTTGATCAGCAGCGGCATGAAGGGAATGATGGGAGGCTCCAGCTTGGAAACTGTCAGCCGGTACGCCCGGTGGTTCCTGGACGGGTCCTGTGGAAACAATCACACTGTTCTGAGATGTACCGTCACCGTGTTAAACAGATCCATCACGGTCCGAGGATGATGCTGCTAAACCCCACACTTGACCGGCTGATTTTTCAGTTCGGCATAAGCTTGGACAGAAAACCCTGCAGCTCGTAGATGGAGACACTTTCAAGTACAAAATTAGTTGTTTCAACTTACCATGAAGTTTTCATATTCCACGTAAAACTTCTTGAATTTGCTGGGAAGTTTCTGTGAAAACAGACAACAATAAAGATTAACTTGCAGTTAGGATTAGAATAATTTTTGACTGCGGACAGGTACCCACCTCCCAGGTCTGACTCAGTCTGCACACTGCTGGGTTACTCAGTCCCATAATGATAGCAAAGAAGGCGTTCAGATTCCTGTACTCCTTGCAGCTTTGAAAGAAAACATTTAAAGGAAAATTAGAGCAGCGAAAAACCAAACTGAGTCAAAGAAAACAGAGAGCAGACAGTGAAACGAGGTCCACTTACTGGGCGGCAATCTTGATGAACTTCTTGAGAAGCTGCACCCTCTTGCTGAGCTGAGAGCACAGACACATCTCTGTGATCACCCAGAACTGAATTTCATTAAACCTCCTCAGGAACAGGTCCAGGTTCACGGTGGTTTTCTTGACCTTTTGCCTCCCAAATGTGTGGTAGATGAGTTCAAGCTGTTGGACACCAAGAAAAAACACAATTTATCATCTTGTGAACAAAATAGTGAACCTTAATTTAGAGGTGTACTATCAAACGCCACCTGGTCTCACAGTCATACCTCATGTACACAGTGAAAAAGCTCCCAGTCATAGGAAGTCATGTGGTAAGCCACATCCTTAGAGCTCATTAACTCAAAGCTGGTCAAGAACCCTGTAGAGGGGCCCTCCTGCTCGGGTAAAGGGGTCTAGAAAACAAGGAAAAGCAGCCTTTTATATCTGATAACCATGTAATCTACTGTTTCAGGAATTCTTGTTTTGCAAAAAATAAAAAAACAATACAAAGACCAACAGAGACATATATCTTCTAGTGACGTAAACATGAGCCAAAGTAGATTAAAATGTTATAAAGAAGAAAAAGACAAGACAAGAAGGCAGTTGAGCTGCTTATAAGAGTAAATACTGTAGTCTATCTACAATAAATACATAAAAGCATTCACATACACAGTATATAGATATAAAATACTGCACATTCACTAGGTTTCTTAAAAGCTAACTGGATTCTAAAAGCATGGAAGACAGATTTATAGTATATAAGGGTTAAGAGACGTACAGCTACGCACAGGATGTCAGTGAACCCTCTGTTATATGATGAGAATGTGCAGCGTAACATGTGTTTCCTGGGAGAGATTAACCCACCAAAGAATCCAACTGATCCCTCCGGCAGGCGAACAGCCGCCCGTTAATGCTGAGTGTGGAGAACACTGACACATCGTTGGGCTTGAAGATTACTTTCTCTGTGGAACAAAAACACAACACACAAGGGTTAAAAAGATTTAAATTTGTAACTGTCATTTGATGTAAAATGTTGCACACCATCAATTTAATGTAACATTAGATCCTTCTATAAAACAACTCCTGTATCCTACAGACTTTGGCGATTCCCTGACTTTTTCTCTTGGTTGACATTTCTGCTTTTTGATGGATTACCATTAAAATTTGGTCCAGATACGCATGTTCCCCTCAAGGTGAATTGTAACAGCTTTGGTGATCCCTTGACTTTCCATCTAGCGCCATCATCAGATCAAAGTTTACAACTTCAACCGTCCATTTGCACAACTGCTCGCAAAACCATGACTTTCATTTAGTGTTTAGTGCTAATCACCAAATGTTAGCATGCTAACAGACTAAACAAAGATGGTGAACATGGTAAACATAATATCTGCTATACACAAGCATGTTAGCATAGTCACTGGCAGCAAGTTAGCATGCTGATGTTAGCATTTAGCTCAAAGCAACTCTTTGCCAAAGCACAGCCTCACAGATGCTGAAAATAAACATAATGTATTTTTGAGATACATTTACGTCTTTGCTCTAATTTCTAATGGTATTGGGCAACACCATATACCATTATATGATAATATCATACTATCTGTCCAACAAGAGCTCTTTCATGCTGCATCATACACATGTGAAAGCTAGCGGCAGCCTGCCTCGCAAAGCCAAAGTTCATTGGTTAGAGATACAGTATATGAGCTCCATGATAATCAACTCCAAGCAAGAGAGAAGCAACAGCTCTCTATTTGTTTATTAACCTTTGGCAGGGAAAGTGCAGGTCAAGTGCGGATGAGTGAGAGCTGCATTAGAGCTTTCTGGCAGAGACGATGGAACATCACTACAGAATGAATCTTGAGCTCAGGATTTTCTCAAGCTGCTTTAAAGGCCATTCTTTAGCACCTACTGGAGCAGCCTTTCACAGCTGGCAAATACAAGGCAGCTCATTTCTCACTAAATCAGCCGGGGATTAATTAGTATAACACCCTGCTTGGGCTCTCCCTTGCGCTGTCTCCAATCATTTGATTAACACGTAGCTGCCGCCGCTCTCACCTCCTGCCGAACTGAGGTTGACCAGGAGCAGGTCCTCCGCTGACCCCAGCTTGTCGGCCACAGCACCGATGACCTCCCTGACCGAGGCGGCCACAGGGACACGGATTGTTGTGTAGGTGTGGTCACAGCAGTAGACTTTGAGCAGAACTGGAAGCATGAATCAGAGCAAATATGGGACTGTCAGCAAGAAGGAATGAGGGAGAGGTAAAGCAGTTCCCGGAAAGTAGTAGAGACAGTTGCATTGATGCAATAGCTCGTAATCTAGGGGTCGCTAGATACATCTGAGGGGTCATGGGACAATTCACAAGACAGGACAAAAGAAAATAAACAAACCATATTCATACAAAGTCTTTCTCTAATATTTGATTTTCTTGTGAAATCCTGGATAGTTTTACTTAAATTAAACAACACACGCTTTATGTTAAGGGGTCACAAGACAATAAGGTTAGGATTCACTGGATTAAAGCATTTTACGTCCAGCAATGTTCAATGAGAAGTGACCTTAGTTAGGCATACACTAACATACGTGTCCATGTGTGTGTGACTGTGCAGACAAAAGAGGTAAAGAACTGTAACGGTGGCCTGATGAGGTAAAGACATTGCTAAATAAAAGTTTCAAATATGGATATAATGTGACATTGACAAACAGCAGCATGCAGCAACAACATACTGTATCATGCACTGACCCAAACATGTGGAGACTTGCCCTTTACTCACTTTCATCATTACTCTTGATGGGCTGACGTTTCTGAAGCTTCTCATCTCCCATACTGAACTGCCGCAGTAGGACTTTGTGCTGTGACGAAGTTCAACAGATTCAGGCATCATAACATTTCCGCACAATACAACAAAATCTAAAAATAAACTTTAATTTGAACGGAAAGGAGTCAGTATCTTACCTTTTTCTGTGAGACTCTGGCATCTTCAGTGCTGAAACATGAAAACAATAATTAACTTAAAGTTATGTATGTTTTTTCACCTGCCAATAAAACCCGAAGAGAAAGTAATTATGAGCACATACAGGAGGATCATGGTGACTGCAAAATGAACTTCAAAGATTAAGATTCTTCCATCTCACAACCCCTAAAACACGCTAACTTACTTTTGCTTTACAATTCTCTCCAGTTCTGTTAGTTGATCCCTGAGGGCTGGAATCGTTTTGGAGTCGTTAGATACCGCCATGAGAAACTCCTGCAAAACACGACAAGCTCTGAATGAAAAGAAAGCTCAAAAGACGAATTAAAAGTAAACAGAAAGTCATTAAAATGTCATAATGTGGGGGTGGAGTGTTGTACCTGCTGGTACTGACCAACCACTCTTCAAAGTGTATAAATCACTGATGTATATATACACCACAGATTCATTCAGTGTAACATCACCACCTTTTATTTTATTCTCATCTAAAATATTTGTACACACTGTATGTACTGTGTCATTTCATTGTGCAGCCCTGTGTTGTAGAATGACTAATAAATGTACTTGAACCTGGAACAGAACAAACATGTGAATGCAGTCATTGTTCATCACCCAGCCTTTTTGCTCAGGGCAGCCAATAAATATAAACTACATTAACAATCAGTGCAACTGTGCGTACAATATATCATATTGTAAACATTTAATTAGGGTGCCCATCTGTGGCTTTGCTTGTTATATTCATGAAATAAATCGGCTTCATAACGTGGTCACGTGGCTGGCAGGAGTCCATCTAACTAGACAATATTAACTGGACACCTCTGTCGTGGGTGTTTATTTGCTGCTATAACTGAAGGTGCCAGCAGTAAACTCTGACTTGGCTAAAGAGCTTGGAGCTGGTGTTATTTGTGTACCCAATATAAAACAAAATGACAGTTAGTTGATCCGCGACCACCACCTTTTTATTTCCTAAATGCATTTATATACAGTAATTACACAACTGTTATTGCATACTCGTTTTACAAAAATAAAATAGTTACTACATTTTGAATTACTATGGGTTTTATGTCTCTTCTGGCTTAAATCTTTTCATGTTGTTGGTTTACAAAATCATTCACTGACACTGAAAGACTCTAATCTAATAAAAACACCGACTTTACATTGATTGTTATACTATTATTATTGTTATTATTATAAAAGTGATTATATCATTACTAATATCTACTGACCTCTAGGAAGGCCACCGAGACGTCCTCCTCCTGCAGGTTATCGCCATGCACAGCAACCCACTGCATCACCAGGCGGATCACCCGGCGCTTGTTGTTAAGTGTGTAGTCCAGCTTCTCCTGCTGGGAGCCCTGCGAGGCCTGAGCATGGTAGGTGCACAGCAGTTAAAGATCAAAACGATGCAAGTAGAGCAGAGTGGGAGGGTTTTTCTTTTCAGGTCAGTTTCATAGGAGTGCTAAGGGACATTTAACCACATTAGGTAACATATAGCTGAAAGGATATTGGGCCATCAACACCGGACATAGTTGACTGTTAGGGATGAAGACACAGTGCATGAGCACAAAGTCATCTAGGGCTGAGTCTGTGACAAAAAAAAAAAGAAATAAAGACAGAGAAGGTCATGTCAAACACCTGTGAAGCCAACGTAAGATCAGATGAAAGAGTGCCCAGAGCCATCAGGCCTTGATCCACATGGCCCTGTCTCTGTCACCTCCGCAGGCAAATGAAAACCATATGTATCCACACAAGCGGCAGTAATTAGATCAGCTCTGCGATGTGTGGCTAATTATAGATGAGAACAGGTCAGTGCAGAGCAGCAGGCGGAGAGGACAGAGGAGAGAAACGCTGAGCCAGAGAGAGAGCGGAGGAGAGAATAAATATACTGCATGGAAGAAAACCCTTCACAGTAAATGATCATCATATTGATAGATTGTATTAGATGGCACTAATGTGATGGACTGAATGCCGCATGCTGAGCAGTACCTGACTCTGTGAATTGAGAATCCAATCGCATCATTTCGAGGAGGTGCTCCAAAATCTTCTCCGGAGTCCCCGACATTACCTTGTATCTGGAATAAAACACACCCTTCACTAATCAAGAAACACTGGCTCTTAATGCTTAATGACACGGCTATGGCCCTCGACTGATTTGTGTTACTTGAACGTGTGTCTGTGATTGCTTCATTTGATAACAATCCTATTTACAATCACAGAGTTCTTGGCCGGCTGGAGATGAAAGGGGAGTCTGGGCTAAGAGCTGTCAGAGAAGCCAAAAAAAAAAGAAATGTAGGGGCATCTTCTTCTCTGTGAGGGAAAAATCAACACAATCCACCCTCGGTTGTTTTCAATACTTGAAAACGGCATCACAAGAGGGGAGCTGCACAAGCTGTGTTGTGACTGTGTTCTCCCCACTCAGAAGGGAGAACACAGTCTTGACACTTTCATGCGTGAGGAGCGGAGTTGATTAGAGGGCAACCCCGGACAAGTAATTGTGACTTGCCAGGCCTTTCTCTTTCCCCCTAGGAGCTAGGGCCATCATTACCATTAATGTGTCTCTCCATGTTACAGCAACAAGGGTGCAGTGACAGATGCCTCTATTAAGATAACACTCGCTGGCTGCAGTGCACAGGATCGCTCTCTGTGCTTGTCCAGTATTCACCAGGTGCAGTGTTTTTAAGGACAAGGCTGCTGATATTCTATATTTTATTGTCAACAAATTCCTCCTCAGAGCTCCACTCCAGAAACACTGAATTTGAGTCAATCCCACATACACAAGAGCAGCAATAAAATATCACTGGAGCACCAAATGTGTATTGATCCACAGCTGAAGTAGTCCCCAACAAATACACAATTTACTCCTTTTTGGGTAACATTTTCTAAAAACTACAGTGCCCAGCTGTTTGTGGAAATTATTCAGCCTTTTTAAAAAACAAACCTATACGTAGCATGGTAGCACACTATAATATATAATAGAAATTTGTATTTTCACACACTGCATTGAAACCTTTCCTGTCTATAAACGCTCTGCTGTGTGAAGTGCAGTGGACTGTGGGTACATTTACTTGTAGTGGGAGGATGAGGCTCCGTGGCTGGAAGTTCGACTGCTGCTGAGACTCTTCTCTAACACCAGAACATCCAGACCGTGCTCCTTCAGACGCACCGTGTTGGCCTCCACGTCCTTCACACACACACACACACACAGTGTATACACATAATGCATTTTAGTATACAGTATGAACAAGAAGCTGTGTGAGGTGACAGTTCAGCACAATGAAACAGCTATGATAATGTTTACACTGGAAGGTTCTATGTAGTTCTTTCTGAGCCTATGAGCTGTCTCTTCCACAACTAACTGAGAACGGCATGTCATAAACTCCACGCAATGTTTACACCATCACACAAACATCTCACAATTGCAGAGAGGTTTGACTCTCTGCAGCAGAGACAGTGGCGTGACACTGAGCGCAGGTCACTGAGCAGAGTGGATTAGTTGGCTTGTCCAGTGTTCAGTCAGCACACAGCCACGCTAACTTTGGCAAGCAGGAGGTTTAATAGGTTTAGGTTTATGTCTTAACGCAGGCCATGTCTAGTGTGGTGATTCATAAGCAATGTGAAATTATTTAAACTAGTGAAAAGTGAAAAACACTCACTTAATAAATTCTTATTGTTTTTCCAAGACGCTGGATTATTTCTCAGTATCATTGCTGCAAACAGTATTACACCCCTTATGAGGCAGCAAACACAAACAGTGTTCAAACGCACACAGTTCTACTTTAAATTCAAGTGCAGAAGTTTCCAAAGTATCCAAAGATAACAAATATCTCAGACTGGATTTGGGGCGAAATGTGTATAAAATAATGCACAAGACAGGTGGAATGATTCTGTCTGATGGAACGGTGCAACCGTGAAAAGTCTTAGGTTTAAATATTTCAGTCAGTTTAAATATTTATATGGTTTCAATGAAGAGCCAATACAGAATAGGAATGTGTGTGGAATAAGATGATTTGACAATCTTAGAGCAACTTAAGTGGAAACAAATTGTCTGTTAAGAGGTTTATAAAATGGTAATATTTTATTATTTTATTTGTACATATTCATGCCAAGCGGATATTTCTTAAGTTCATACTGCCAAAATCTGCCCTTTGATCTCTAGTTTAAAGTAATACAAGTCATTACAAACATATTTCATATTCACCGGCATTGCTGAGATTTTGCCAACAGAGGGCAATAGTGCTTCTTTACTGTAACCATAAAAGCATAAACAGAAACTCACCCTCAAGATCCTGTTGAAGTCCTCCTTGTCTACTCTCAGGAAGTGACAGTTGTCCTCTCGCAGGACGATGGAGGCAGCACGGGGGGCGTCATTGACAAGAGCGAGCTTCCCAAAGTCGTCTCCTTCATGAAGAGTGCAAACAACACCCTGCGCAACACAGCGTACCGATCAGTTACTAACCAATGAACCAATGACTTAGAGCTACATAATCAGCTTTGATGCTTTTAGAAATAGCGTGACCTCATCTGGAGAAATACCTACTTTTCCATAGATGACGACGTTGACCGAGCCCTTCAGGATAATGTACCATGATGTGCCCTCCTCCCCCTGACTGAACACTAAGAGAGAAAGGAAACAAAGACAAGCTTTGGTAGTCTGATATACCCTAATCTGGGATTTGTTGGATTAATTCTGACTCTGTGATGCATTTATAAATCAAATTGTTTGGCATCAGCTTTTTTGAAAAGGTCACCGCATTTTACCCCATTACTTACACACTGTTCCTGCCTTTGCATGGGACTCAAAGATCAGCACTCCTGCCAGTTCTCTCTTTACCTGTGCAAGCAGGAGCCCAAGATCAATATTAACACAAGTTCATTTTACTTACTGGTGCAACAGGGACCAATCAGAAAGGGTATAACACCATGCAAAGTTTTACTTTCCTGCTAGTCAATACCCTGCTGCTGTAAGACAGATTTTCCTCAAATTGAATGTGAGTTAAAGTCCATAGAAAAATGCTCAAAGTTTGCAGGAATTCTCTCTTAACTTGTTTTTTCAATTTGAGTGAATCCCAGCAGCAAAGTAAATTAATGATTTTACTTGCAGAACATGTATCCAAATATTTGTAAATATGTGATGATCAGTACTAAGATGACTACGCACACATATGTGCACACGAGTGTGTGTGCAGTTTGCATGCTTGCATATTTTCCTTCACTACCGCTCTGATACTAAATGTGACAAGAGTCTGACGGGCTGAGCATGTTTTTTACTGCCACCATAGACAGAACCAATTTGAATGTCTGCACAGTGACACCTTGTACTCACAGTGGTGGATAGGTGAGATAAGGCCTTTATATGGAGCAGCTCTTCATAAATGATCTCCAAATCATCTGCTGTCCTTTCAGACGGACTGCAAAACAGGAAATGTGTAAACGAAATCAGAACCCCATCACACTGATTGCCTTTATTTAATACCGCTTCAGAGATTATTGCTTTAAAGCCGTACTCTTTCCTCAGAATCATCCTCATGTGGGCGTCAGGTCCAATCTGCAAGAGGAGGAGCAGGGTGTCCTGCAGCTCCTCTAAGCTCTCCTTACTCTCCTCCTCGCTGGGCAAAGGAGCATCCTCCTGCTCATCATCCAGGAAGCGGTAGAAGAGGTACTTGTCCTGGAAGCTCAGCTCCTGGTCCACTGCGTCACAGCAACACAACACAGACAGCAGGGCTTGAATTTAAAAGATCTGCATCACACGTACACGTGTGCAGGCACAGATATCACACAGAGTCTCACCATGGTTGAGAACACCTTCTTCCAGCAGCACCTGCCACATGCCCACAGCCTGTACACGAGAGTGGACGCATGAGCTCTGCTGCATTTGCCAGTCAACCAACTCTGTCCCCACGCAACACTGCCTAGGAAACACACAGGTCTATATAAGATCTTATACAAGGCTGAGCAGTTATGTAATATGTCTGTTTTGTGTTTTACTAATTGACTCTGCCTGTTCTTGTGTTTTTGTTTCTGTTGTTTTACTAAACTGTTAACAGGGTGTTGCCATAAAAGAGCTTGTATGTTGAGCCATCATATCAATCTTGGGTAGACTGAGGTTAAATGAGATAAATAAATACTAAGGTGTTACATTCCTACAACAAACAAAATGTAACTATATTGTTTCTTGATCAAAATTATGACAAATGTATTACAGACACATGTGGAAATTTTTTTAATAATTATCATAATGGAACGCATTTTCAAAGTAACCTGCCTAAGCCTGTTTCAAGTACTGATTTAAAAGAAAAATCCCTCTCTACTTACAACATGTACAGTACAGCAAAGGCATATACGACTGTCAATGACCCCACACATCCTTTATGATTACTGCATGTATTGATTTTTTTGGGGGGGGCAGCTCAAAAAGCTGTAAAAACAACACTGACATATTTCCCCTTATAGGGTTGATATGGCATATGTGTTAGCATTCATCTGAAATTGCTGTTTTTGTGTCCATCTGGCAAAAGGAAGTCCAATATTCATTATGTTTTGTGGTCTCTACCAACTCCTGAGGGAACTATCTGGCCTTATAGCTGCTAAATGCTCCGCTATGTTCACAAGCTAGTCGCTAACAAAACAGCTGCCTGCTGCTCCTGGAAACAACAACGAGAGTGATAAAAACAACAGTAATGTTGTGTTCCAGAAAACCAAAACAATGAGCTGAAAGACACCAAAGCTAATTCTCTGTGGGTACATCACTATGAGCAACCACTTTTCACAATGCACACAGTCATTTCATCCATTGTTAATAAAAAATATTAATTAGTGCAGCTTTAAGTTAACGCTCTCAAGAATGTGTTTTAGATTGCCAGAAGCCAACAGATCAGCAAACAGATGAGGTAAAAGAGGTGTTGGTCAATATTGGCCAGCTATGGATTTGTCACTGCCAAAACTTGTGTTTTTCAACTTTTTTTTCTCTTTATTTTAAACTTTACACTATTGTATTTGTAATTTTAGATAGTTTTTAGTTTTAGATGTGTGTGAATAAATTGTTTATGTGTTTTTATGTTTGTAAACCTGCTTGCCTCACATTGCCACTCGAGGGACGAATATAGTATTTTGAATTGAATAATCTTCCACAACTATCAAAGAATTAAGATGCCAACTAACTTGTACGTCTTCAAATGGTACTTCCTGTCTCTGATCATGTGAGGCGCCCTGGAGAGGATGGCATTACGGAGAATCTTCCCCGCCTGCAGGATCTTCTCCGACGGGACCTGCACAGTAGAATTCAAGTTAAATCTCAGCACAATAGAGTCCCACTGAGTACCTGCCACAAAAAAACACAGGTAATGATGGTCCCTACGTACAGAATATGATTGAGTTTACTACCTGAGAAATGCATTTAAGGTGGGGTTTGGCTGGACTTTCAATGAATGACTTCTGCAAAATAAAATGAAACAAAATATAAGAGGAATTGAAATAAAATGCATCACGGATGACAACGAAACTGAGGCTCTCCTGATGATACAAAACTCAACATCACAGAAATTGGGTGAAAATAAAGGTTTGTTGTCCAGAAATAAAAGACATCAGGGAAACAACAACATGGCAGACAAGCCATGTTAAATAATGAGTGTTTTTCCTCTCACTGTGGGCCACAGGATGTCTTCGTCACTGCTACTGTGTGACTCACTGTTAATGTTAAGTGTTTATTAGCTGTCAGTTTTAATTGAACTGTATTGCCTCTCAATTAAAATAATAGTCTGTTACCAGAGTCTTGACTGATGCATTCAATATCTTAAATTACACAGATATTGTGCATTACTATATGGAAGTGTGTGTTTTCTTTTTTCTTTTTCTTTTTCCCGCCGGGGCCATGGGGTGGGCTGCAAGGCTGTGACATTTAAAATGCATTCTGCAAGCTTCAGAGAGCAGAGTAACTCATGCATTTATATGGAGGCTTTAAAGTTCATAATTTATTTACAAGAAAATGAGTCCACTCAGTACTGGAAGCTGGGCGTTCATACTCATTATTTATATATGTTTAAGTAAGTTAAAGCTGTGTTTATTTGTTACATAAGAAAGCAAGCTATGGGTTGCTCTTTTTCACATAACAGTACAATCTTGTCACCGTGTTGTGACTAAACTCTGCGCAGAAACAAAGCACAGGGCACCATAAATCTGCTGGAGTGCCACGCTATCAACCCGGCGCTCAGGAAACAGCAAGAGACTCAAACTGCAGTTTGGGTCTCCATCCATAAGAGTTCCTGTCCCACCTTTCTCCTGCTGCAGTCTTGTGTATATTTAGACCAACTTTAAACAAACTTCACATTCCACGCCCATTTCCATCCTCTGCTGGAAGGGTGAGTAATGGTAAAGGATGCTGTTACGTCAGGCAAAGTGGAAGCACAGAATGAGTTATAGACAAGGTTTAACTTGTTGCCAAACTGTTCACTTACAGTAACACTCTGCCAGACAGGAACACAGCCAATAAACCAGCTCTGTCTCAGCCTCCCTCTGTCTTTCATAACATGTAGTAACACTAAATCATGTAAATAATTCATGTTGTGAGAGGCAAACTACCTTATTCTGATGTTTGGAGACTGAAACATATGAGTTGTTGCTTATGTTCTCTTTGTCCGGCATTCCTGGAGGGAAAAAAACAGAGAGTATATTCATAAAGTGAATTGCTGAGATAAACAGATATCACTGAGAAGAGCGTCCTACATAGAGTACACAGAGCCCCTGCAGGTCCATGTGTTGGAAAAAATATTGTTTTTAAAAGCCGAGATACAGTATGAGCATACAGTATGAAGCAATTCAAGCAACCAAGTAAAGTTTCCTGTAGCAAACACATAAACAACGAGCTGCCATAAAAAGCCGACTTAATCCTTGAAAATACAAAGTACAAAACAATGGTATGGTATATTTTAACATATTTAGTATGACATTGAAATCAATGCAAAATACATTAAATTAATTTGCATTGTAAATATAATATACTTACTACATACTACAATCTTTATACCATGCTTAATTAGCTTTTTTCATGTTTCTAACAAAGGTTATTTGTGGCTGAAAACAAGAGTGTCCTCAGGCTTTAATTCTCCTCTGATATTTTTATATAGATTCTTTGATAGATCCACTGTTTGAATCTTCAGATCAATTATCTCTGGTTTAAAATGTCCTATTTTATTCCTTTTTTTAATTGTTTAAAATTGTTTTCATATCATCAGACAAACATTAATTTCCGTCACCTTTACGGAGCAGAAAATTATTATAACTTTATCAGTAGCTATTGAGTATTATTTGTTTGCTTGTTAATTTCATTTAATTGCTATCTCCTTTCAATGACTATCCTATTTCATGTTCAATTATAGATTGTTTGGGCCTCCATGCACTTCCCTTTAGGAGAAAACTGCCTTTCTTTTTCCGAACACTTAAAAACAATTTAAATGGTTGTTCTAATTTAGATTTCCTCTTACATAAAAATGCTACTGGACTATTATTACTATTACGCTGGGGTTGTGGTTGTTACTGTACAGAGGCAGCAAAGTGATAAATATGGAAACATAAAATGGAGAAAAGGAGGGTTTGCAGGGTGTGGTTATTTCTCAGCGTGAGGAGCTTGTAAGTACAGTTCCCCTTCAGGACAAATAGCACAATCAGTCAGAGCTGCTCAGTCACAACTGTATCTGCAGGGAAAACTCAGCTATTCTTAGACGCGTCTCTCAGACTGCTGATACCATGAAAAACAGATACAGAAAGAAAGTGGAACATAGCACGAAATGTGACATTATGCTTGTGGCTATACATCCAGGAATGGAACTCAAGCATCTGTATCTGTATAACTTTGCTCACAATGCTCTGTGAGATTCGTGGCTACTTTAAATTCCTGGTTGTTTTTCTAAATGTTCTTTGCTGTACAGATTTTTCTTTTGTTACCTTCATGTTGCACAACGTGTGTTAGCATTTCGACCATCTAACCACTGGGCAAACAATGTTCAACAGGGGAAATAATAATGGAAAGTTGGAAAGAATACAATCCATGATACAGATGTAAACAAAAGGGAGCACTGCTGTTTTTCAGTACAGGGACCAGCACAGTCAGCAATAAAATCAAGGTTATCAATGTTAACTGTTAATGGTAAATGTTTGATTGTTTCATGAGACAGCTCATTTTTTGGCCACTTGGGGGCAGAAACAAGTTGTAAACACAAACTGTTTAGCAAACTGTTGTTATTAACACTGTTACGTCGCAACATTTTCAACTGTTTAATTGGAGTCGTGTTTCTGATCACCTGATAAATGTAAGTCCAATATTCACTCTCTTTTAGCTTTGTTTTTGGTCTCCTCCAACTCCTGAGGGAAAGATCTGGCTCCTTAGCTGCTAAATGTTCCACTATATTCACCAGTTCATGGCTAATTGTGTCTAGTGCTAAGCAGATGGTGTAAAGTAGTTTTTTTAGAACTCTTTTGCTAAAAACGATGCAAAGAGATCGGTGAGAGTGAACCAAAACAGTGAAGTTGTGAGCCGTACATCTAAACGCCGTAAAGTCAAGGGGAGCTGCAGATTCAGGTGATAATTCTCTGTAGGTTCACCACTACATGCGACCCCTTTCACATTGTCACATTGTTTTCTTAGTGTCATTTAATACACTTTTATAATAATAATATTGATTAAAGCCTCATTTTAGAGTCTCATTTTGGTGTCTGTCATCTTCTTACACAATCTTAGACTGCATTTCTATTTCTATGCTGTGGGTCTGTGTGGAATCTGTGCTTGTTTATAGCCTTTTTTTTTAGTTAAAGCAGCTGTCCATCATTGTATTTGTGATGCTGCCACGCTGGTCCATGTGGCATCATGCCACTCATTCAAGTGTCACATCAGTTCAATCACATCAAGAGGAAAGCAGCATTTCTACAGTGCGCATTTGAGAGATTAGAAAGAATCGAAAAATGAATTTGTTGATAAAAGATCATTTTTAGTTTGAGTGTCAGAGCTGAGAGTGTTTCATTTGATTGAATAACTTCTGAAAAACAAGTGTGTGTGCTTTAAAAGGTGCTCAGGTAAAGTGGTACTGAATGCATGACCGGAGTAAATGAAACAATGCTGACTTTAAAAGCTCCACCTGTTAACACCAAAGTGCTGTAGAAGCACAGCGTTGTTGTAAACAAGAGGACTATTTAAAACATGTTTAATTCATTTGACTTCACTACAGTTACCAAACCACTGAGCGGCTGTGGATGTACTGTGCAGGAGAGTGCATCTTGGTGTATTCCTGCATAGAGTGCATACTGTAAATCCCCCAAGCACAGTACTGTATAATGGAAAAAATACTCTGCTCCTACACTGCTGCTCCATAACATGTAGCAGTGATGAATACTAAAGCAGACTCATCAACTTTTAAACGCAGCCCAACAGGCTACAGTAGTGAACCAAATTTTAGGGCGAGTGAATTTGTCAGTTCTTTAAAAGCGCTCTTTGTTTGGATTATAAAAAAGAGAAACATTTTCTTTATTTCATTTATGAACTCTTCAAAAAATACACAACAGTATACAATGAAACTGCCAGTAAGCCAACAGTCTCTCTGGATTTTCTCACAGCACACTGCTGTTCATCATTTTTATGGAACGTGACTTTGAAGCAAGTTAAGTGCTCTGTTTGAGCAAAGCTCGGTCAATATTGAGTTAACTTGCAACAGAAAAGCATAAATTAAAGTATCAGCCTTTATCACAATGCAAGAGGATGAAGGAGGGCCAGACAGTAATGGAGTTAGGCAGACAAAAATATTATTACAGTATGTAGAAAATAAGAATCTATGTTGTATTACACTTCCTGAAAATTGTGAAAATCTCATTATACAAACAAGTGGAGTTACTTCTGGGAATCTTTATAAAGTGGAGCCATGTACTGTAAACAGTGTTAGGAGTTCCTCATCTCGATAGATTCTTTATCTGCATACCAACCTTCAAATGCGTGTCATTAACTTTATAATTTCATGATATCAGGTTAGCTTCTTTTTATCTGTACCTTTATATCTTGAGTAACTGATACGAAAGTAAACCTGTGTCTGATGATGTAACAGTGTCATTGAACATCCCACTAAACCACATGCACCAACTGCAACATTTGAACGTTTGGGAGCGTCTGCACTGTGATATTTTACAGTCAAACGTTGTCTTGAAGATCCTGTTACAATCAAATTTAATTCAAAGTTCAACGAATGCTTTCAAATGTACCAACGCCCTGTAGCGTGTGAAGGTTAATACAACAACTAACACAAACTGTGACAAACCTGTGAAGGAAATGTGCAATTGTGGGAGTCCCAACCACTCAGAAATGCAAACAGTAACTGAGGGCTACTTACGGTCGGCACTACAACCACTTTCCATCACACCATAGGGAGGGGCGAGCAGTCCAGCCATGCATCGATGATATTTCTATAAAAATACAAGAACAAAGCAATCATAACATTTAACAAGAACTTATCAATTTTTTAAGTGGTAATATGATTGCAGCCCACTATGTGTCAATCATTAGAAGACTGTAGCATCGTAAAGACAGTAGCAGTGTTAAAACTGAGTAAAACAAACTGTCCTTGTGTCTCATCATTTTATCAACTTGGCCATGGGAGGGCAAGCTAATGTCCCATGTCCCAAGTGTGTGTGAGGCAACGTGCTGTAACTCAATAGCTGACACTCACAGCTGGTACCTCAGATAAACACTGAGATTTTGGCCAAGTGTCTTGTTCCAGTCTTGTCTTTTTCATCAAACAGCTCACATCAGTGGAAGAAGTACTCAGATCCTTTACTTGAGTAAAAGTATCAGCACAACAATGTAAAACATGTATTTATGTATTTAAAGTATCGAAAGTAAAAGTACTCGTTGAATTATATATCATTATACACTCTGTCGCCAGTGGGGTGGTCAAAATAATGGAAACACCTGTCAGAGGAACGCAATGCAGTTCAACAGCACCACAAACTACATCCTCCAATAGGAGATGATTAATGGTTTCAGAAAAAAGAAAAAAACAAGGCTAATTTCTTGGACTTTTGTCTAATCCTTGCTTTTTTGTGAAATATTGTATACTTCTACTTCTTTGGGTCTCGAACAGCTATCTAAATAAAACCATCTGAGAGGTTTACAGAGGAAATCACTCTTTTGTAGCTCTCGTTTTTACTATAGAACTTAAACATCCCTGGTTCGATTCTGGCTGGAAATCTTTATTGCATGTTATCACCCTCGCTCTGTTCGAACATTTCCTGTCTCCGTCTGTCATTAATGTGCTCTCTGACATCACTTGTCTCCAGGCTGTGAGGACAAAGAACAAAGCTGATGAGAATTTGGGCTGTTTGTTGATATTTCGTCCTCATTAGTCCTATCATTTGAATAACTCATTAAATATAACGTTGGCTCAATTCTAATCCTCTAATCCTCGTTCCAGTTTCTAGTCCTCTCTTTCTTTTCCCTTGTTATGCACTTGTTAGATTACATATTTCAATTAAGTACTTACTCCTTAATGTTGTGCGAGATGCAGAGAGCCGCAGAGCAAACAGAGCATGTCAATACAACTGCACATGCCTTATATCATCACTGTGCCTTGCAGCATCACAGATGTTATGTAACATCATCCTGCACCCCATGCATTCTTGTAAATGTCATGTTTTTGTCCGTGACTCTGGTGCACAAAGAGGTCAATCCAACCACAACCAATGAGCCATGAGAAAAAATATCGCCTTATGCACTGCAAGACGAGATCATCAGTCAAAGTAGAAGTACAACGATTTTCCAACTCAACAAAAAAAAACATCCCTCTATCTATTTCTTGACTCAAGTCTCAGCTGTCCACTTTATTTTATGGACATCTGTTTATAGGATATTGATTTCACGTTCAGTTATTTATGTTGTTTTTACAGCATTAAAACTGTATTCTCTGCAGTGCCTTAGTGTAAGCCATAGGTTACCGGAGATTTACAAGGTATTTGGGGAAATGCTTTGTTTAGCATACATTAGCCCAAAAAATATACCAAAATATTTGGATTTTGCAAACAGACATTGACCATTTAATATCCCAAAAGGCCTTGTATTCTGCTTTGGAGGCCTGCTTGTAACAAGCAATCTAGCTATCTAGATATTGTTGTCTTTTTCTCTTACAGAATACATGCCTCATGATATTGAGTTAGCCGTGAATTGAAATATCTTGCACTGAGAAAATAGTACAGTAAAAACTATCCTAAGTCTACATAGCAAGAAACATGTTCCTCTATGAACTGAATCTTGTACAGCTTGTGTGTTTATAAAAACCTTATAACTAAAAACTATATATTGTACATACTGTGATTCCTTTTATATTATGTTAAAAACTACTGTAGTTAGTTCAATAGTAACTTTACTGTGGTATGACTTCTAGCAACTTGTTGGTTAACTGTTGTAGTCCAGTAAGTTAAACAAAAATAGAGAAAAAGATAAACCTTTGACATCAATCCACACCACATATAGTCTCACTAATCTGATTTTCAAACTTGAACATTTTGTCAGGTAGACAAATGATTCAAGATTAATTTGTGGTAAGAGACAAACCAAAACCGATTATGTGCCGAAGCATCTACGTTTCAAGTCAATAAAAAGCAGATTGAGGACCACTTAGTGACCGGCCAGTTCTCTCTACCTTCCTATCTTCTGGTCAGAGGAGACTGAACGAAAGCTAGAACTATAGAGCCATTTGCTCCTGGATGGTAATGTACTCTCAGAGGTCATGTTTTAAATTCAATTCCACCCTCTGAAGCCAGTTAATCACTTTAGCAACCCTTTAGGGGCACACAGCTTTTTCCCTCAATTAAGAACCGGTTTTGAAATGTCTCAGTGACCTCAGCTTATGAAAGCATTTTACTCCAAAATGAGGATTGACTCGCTGCTCCTTAAGACACAAACAGATATAGATTAATGTCAACTAGTACCACACTCGGATTATGAAAATGTGTCTTTTGTGGAGTGGATTTTGTACACATGCAAACAACAGATTTACTGTAACTATACAAAGTTAATCAAAGCAGCCGAACCAAAGCCTTCAGAGTCACTTCAACATGCCTATCTGTCTTTGTTGACAATTAAAGGGTTTAGGATTAGGGAGGAGCACTTAAACTGAGCAGCACATGAACAAATGAACTCAACCCCTCAGAGCCAATAAAGCCGCACTCCCTGAGGGGTTGAACGCAGTACGCAGGGTGGGGGTGTTGTTTCAGAGAAGGATTAGCACCATTGTCAGGTGTGTGAAAAGCACTCAGTTTCTATTTAGTTATTAATGATGTCTCTGACTCTTATGACTCTGACTCTTAAACACAATGCATTTGTTTTGTACAACCTCCAGCAGGCCATTAAGTCACTGACTCTTCAGGTGGGATTTTGTATTAGCGTATTAAACCATTAGTTGATTCATCTATTAGTCGATCAACAGAAGATTAATCGACAACCATTTTGATAATCAGTTTTCAAGCAAACATGGAAAGCAGTCCAGCTTCTCAACTGTGAGGGTGTGTTGCTTTTCCATATGTGGAATATTTTGGGGGTTTTGGGTTGTTGGTTAGACAAAACGAAACATTTGAAGATGTCATTGTGCTCTTTAGGAGACTGGGATGGACATTTTTCCAGACTTTCTGAAATTTTATGTACCAAATAATTACTCAACTAATTGAGAAAATAATCAGCAGATGAATCAATAATGTCATTAGTTGCAGTCCTGCTCTTGTCTGTCCATATTCTTGTCCCAAACCCACAAATTAAAATATTAGGAACTTCATAACATTTAAATTAATAGTACGACATTTTGGGACATCTGCTTATTCGCTTACTTGCTAAGAGGAGATGAGAAGAATGATACCACTCTCATGTCTGTCCACTAAATATGAAGATGGAGCCGGTCAGCTTACCTTAGTTTAAAGATTGGAAACAGCTAGCCAGGCTCTATCCAAAGCTACCTGACCCTCTAAAGCTAACTAATTAAAACGTTAAAACTATCTTATTTAACACATACCTTCAGACTGCGGCAGGCTAGCTGTTTCTCCCTGTTTCCAGTCTTTATACTAAGCTAAGTTAACCGGCTGTATTTTCCCAAATGTCCAGCTTCTCCTTTAAATAAATCAGTCCAATTATTCACACCTTGGCGTTTATCATTTTAATCTGAGAAGATTATTAGAGTGTTAAATCATTTCACACATCAACTAGAGAGATTGAAACTGCAGATATACTGGAATTGTGACAAAATGTTATAATAAATACATGAAAAGGCATTTCTGACATCCCAAATTAATTTGATTTAAAAGCCTTGTTTATAAAGAGATCTAAAGAACTCAATGTGCTCGCCGTGTTCCGTTAGGGTTAACGCACTTCATGTCACAGTAAAATAACCATTGAGTGTGATTTGTGCAGCTACTTCCCTGTAGTCTGTCACTTTATAACCGTTATACTGACAGAGATGTCCTTATCATCTATTATCTGCAGCAGTAGAGGGAAGGCAGACCGGTACATGGTTTCTAGAATCACTACGTTGTTACTACACATCAGCATTTACAGACAAATGGACAGTCAATAGTCATAAGGCACAAACAAGCACCACTGGGACTCACAGCCAGCTCTGCACAAATAGAGGTACACATGTTTCTGACTACATACGACGTGTAAAGCATGGAAAGTCCTTTAGGCGAATTCGACGGGGTCAAATAATCCGTCACAACTTCACATTCAGACAGCAAGCACAATGGTTTAGTCAGACAGCTTACAGCGTCTGATTCGAGCCTGTCTCTTACGAATGATTGTGTTATTTTTATAAACCGATTCCATCACATTAGAGGAGATTATGATCTGTTGCTTCAAGCGGATTTAGGTGTTACAAATACTTCCAGAATAAGAACGATGCTGTTTGAGGTGATATGATCAGACAGGTAGGTAGACGTGTAGGAGTCTAAATCCCATCACATCCGCGATTCTAGGAATAAAAACTAACTTCCAATAGATCTGAGGTCTTTGACCCCAAGGGCAGCTTAAAAGGGCCCCTCTGAAAAATGTCAACCTGGCATAAAATCCATCAGCAACAGACAGGAGAAACATGGCATTATCAACATATATTGTCTTCATTTGTTGTATCTCCCAAGGTGGACAACCAAGAAATCATCTCAGATCTTTAGCAGTTCACATAGCTCAAAGAATAAGGCTGAGAGTGGTACAAAAATAAGAAATATCTTGAAACAATCAGACACACAACAACTAAAGAATTATGTTAAATGTGATCAACTATTTGCCAGTGCACAAGCTGTTTTCTTAAGTTGCCATGTAATAATGTCCAGTGGCAAAAGTTTGGACGAAGAGGATTACAAAGAAGAGGAGCATGTCGACACGGAAGCAGACATTTGTTTTTAACTCAGACAGAATTCATTTACCAGAGTTATGCGTCTCTATGTTTTCTAGCTAATTAATGTAATTTGTAGTTATTTGGCTGTCAACAGAAAAACTGTTTTATAGTTTGCCGACCATAAAAGCATTAAGGAGAAGAGACTTTTCTCCAGCGTTTCACTGTGGACAGAGATCTTTACAAAAGAAACCTGGAAATGTTAGTGTGTCACATTTAACAGCTTTTAAATATGACGTGGCTGGTGTGGACGCAGTCTCCAATGTGTTCCTGAACATAGCAGCATGTAGACTAAGTGCTTTCCTGAAAGACATAACTATACTCTACAGTTACATCTGGCCATCAGTTATAAATATTTCAGCTTTATTTCTAAGAAACCTTCAGTTTGATGTGGCACATGGCTCTAACCACAGTAACCACCAACAGCAGCGTGACACATATGTGAGTCAGACACGTGAATCAGAGCTGTGGCAAATTCAGAATAATTGCAATCAGTGACGAGTCACTGCATTGTAGTTGCTAAATTCATCCTAAATTGACCCAGAATCCGAAAGTGAATTGATTTAAACTGCTCAGTATCTTTACGACATCTACAAAGACTCATCTCTAACTTTAGTGACTGGATGTTTCTTACTTTACTCCGTTAGAGTCTTGCTTGACCTTTTAACAACACAACTTTAACTTCTTATCAAATATCCAGATTCCTTTTATTGCTGTTGCTAATTTTAAACAACAATGACTCAAACAGAAAAATGTCACGCTCATCCAAAAACTGCCAGCCACGTAATGGTGTAATGGTCAAGATAAATGAGAGCACGTGGCTGGGCTGTGGCGCTGGCATTAGAAAGATACACTGAATAGGCCATGAGTATCGTTATAGTGATAGTTGAGAAGCATTCAAACTTGACTCAAAGGAAACGCATTTTCTTGTAATGAACATATTTGGCTCTATAATTACAGGTAACATGAACAACATCCACAACTGGCTAATGACATTTTTTGTTAATGATTTCAAATAAAAACTGTGATATTTTCTGAAACACAATAAGTTCACGCAGCTTAAACAAATGATATCTGATGAACTTGACTAATAATGCCTGCAATAACAAACGTGCCTTTCTGTATTCCTCCAGTAAAGCTCGGTCAACTGTTGTGCTTATTTGCTCTCATACACTGACTTCACTGTTCACAGCAGCAGGAGAGCTCTTACATATCCCTTAACCCTGTTCTCTACTAATAATCTGTAATTTCCCTGTACACCTCGTGTATAAAAACAGTGCAAGCGTTGTCACCATGGAGAGCTGAATATACAGTCCATATCTCTGTCATGATGCACATGGATGCTTTAAAGAGTCGACAGATAGTTTTATCTGTGTCCTAACAACAGATCAGCGAAGATATTGAGCAAGTCATCTCAGTGCGTTCTCAGCTCAAGCTCCACCTCTGTCTTTCATGCTTGAGCACATTATTGCATTGTGAGCATCAATGTGCATGAATGCACTGCTGTATTTTTGAATAATTCATCCCAGATTACATAACCTACATAGTGCAAACTGTTCTCAGAGCATTCGCTGATTATTCTGAGGCACACTTCAGGCCACTTGGGGAAACAATTGGGGGAAACAGTTTCACTTCACTTCCGCTCAGTTAGATTTCCTCCCAAACAGAAACAGAATATAAATTCTAAATGTTCACACTTTTAGTGAAAATGAAAATACTACATTTTCCTTTGGACATTTGGATTACAAATTCTGAATTTCCAGGTAGTTCTGCAACATCAGCAAGAACAATTCTGCACACATTACTATCCAGTATTTTTTCCACTTCCCCCATATATTATACAGTGTTTCTCATGCAACAAATGCATTGGATTGTTGAAAAGTTTGTCAAAGATTACCTAAAGACGCTACCAGTGTCCCATGCAGCCTATTATTGTTGTTAATGACTGGAAGGTCCTCCACACCCTCTTAATCCAGGCACTATTTAACAAACACTCCAAGCATGTATGTCCAATTCTAACAGTCCCAGTGTGACACAGGAGTCATGGGTCAAATCCAACATGGTCCAACATGATCCAGCAGCTCCGTCACCGCGGCCTGCACGCTGCTCTGAGAGCAGAGTGAGCAGACTGAGTCAGCCCAGCAGAGTGCCAGTCAGCCGCTGACTTGCAGCAGTTGCTTGGTGATTACTCAACAGCCAGTCAGTGAGCACACAGGAGAGCATGCTCTCTCTCTCTCTCTCTCTCTCTCTCTCTCTCTCTCTCTCTATCACAAGCCTTAGCTAATCTACACACATAATACAGAGTAGTTGCTCATTTTCAGCTCAGCCACCTTCACAAAGGAAGAGTCTTGTCAGTCTCGCAGGATGTGAAGACTAATAATCAGAAATATGAAGAAAAGAAAAAAAAAAGATGAAAAAAAAAAAATGTCCCTGCTGCTTTCATCAACTCATAACACCTCAGGGAGACAGTTTCCTCTGTGGACATGCCGGCAGAATTTAGTTAAACTTGTGAATTTTCCTTTGTGCATCCCATCCAACCCTGAAATGTACAGACAGTACCAACCAGTATCATGTTCCTATCACTGAGCTCCTTCCTCTCAAGGACAGCGACCAGATGGTGTCTTATCTTTGACCTTGTTACTTGTCAAAGCCACAAGACAGCTGCATTGAACACCCTTTTAATCACATTATCAAGAGCTTATAATATGAATGAATCTCCCCAACATTAAGTTTTAAAGTTAAATATGTAAAAGTAAGTGTTGTCTAATGCACACCTGGTAGTGAAACAGTAACATAAATAACATATATTATTGCCTAATTTTAAGGATGCTTAAATGAATAATTGATGTGCTAGTTGGTGGGTTGTTGCAGCCTGCGGCTTTAATGTAAAAGTGTTTATGTTTGATAATGTGACTTTGATGCCTGACGAAGGTTCAAGACCAAAATACAAAATACTAAAATAAATACAAAACTCTAATAAAATGGATTCTGACAAGCAGCTTCGTCAGCTTATTTCCTGGCTGCAGATAAAGGTTATAATAGTTAATTTAATGATGGACAATAGTGAGTGACAGCTCATAAAATGCTCATTGACTGAACGAGTAAATTTGACCAAAAATAGCAAATTTTTATGTTTTTTTTAAATTCCCTTCCATACATGAAAAGCAGTCGTGCCAAAGATTAATAAAACCACAACCCTGTATATGGCACTTGGTGTTCACTTTTATTGAACTCTTTATTTTGTTTTGTTATTTCTTTATTTATATCTTACTCATTATCACATTAAGAAAAGGTGAAAACATCAAAAAAGTGACATATGAGTGAACAGCCATCTTACTGAAGAGTCAAGAGAAGAGTCAAGAGCTATAGAAGGAGGATGGATGTAGCTAAGAAACAGAAAGGCAGAGCTGGAACAAAGACCGAGCAGGTGCAGACGTGTGTCCCTGGATCACCATCATCATGTCAAATCTGACTGCCTGTCTCTTTACACTCCCGACTGACAGAACAGACCGAAACAGCTTAGCTGCAACAATTTCAGTAACACCGTGTAATGGGAAATAATGTCTTTTTTTGGATTTCACATTGGTCATCCTGAATTTGATGGAATAAAGGCTCGTATTGAACAGGCACAAATTTGAGACAGGGCAAATTTCACAAATGTATTTTGGTGTCATTATGATGGACTGAGGCACTGGAGAGAGAACATTTCCCTTCTTTACTCCTCATGACAGTAACAAATTTGATTTGAAATTTGAAATTGATTTACTGTTTTTTTTTTTGTTTGGATTCAGTTTAGTCAGCTCCTCCGTGCTGCAGTTCAACTTGAAGATAGAGGTCCAACTAAGCAAAAAGACAGAAATATTTGTCACATGTGCAAACGCATAAACTAGGCGATGATATGGAAGACGAAAGCTGAGCCAGCTGAATGATTTTAGTTGAGCATTGTTCTTGTTTACTGGACATGTTCTTCTGCACTACAGAAATGTGTTGGTGTTTTGTTAGTTTATGTTTGGTGTAACTCATAACTTTCATCCCAGATCTTTTTACCTCGATCTAATTTAATTCACATCTGCCTAAATTCTGAAATAAATCCTGTCAAAGCAGTTAAAACGTGTCACTTTGTGGACTGAATTTGTGAAGCAAAAATTGAACTGATAATAATAATCTGCAAGGCCAGTTGCAGTTTTCATGAGTCCTGCTTTCATTTACAGGTTGGAGTTCAGATTCTGAGCTTTGATGATGTAACAACTCTGTGAGCAGAGATAAGGGAATAAAACAGGAATGTTTTGATATAATCTTCCTCCTCTTTCGGTGCACACATCCGCTGCGCACTTGGAGGGACTCTGGCCCTGGATGTGGCATACTACTTGGATGCTGAACCACCAGAGGATCCATGTGGCCTCGTTTTTTTTCCGACCCCCCTCCACCCAATCCTCAGACACCAGAGGGCACACTGCATCCCTGCCACTTCCTGTTCATCAGCTCTCTCCACTGGCTGCCCACCAGGCTTCTTCTAGGACTGATGATAGTGACACACCAATCCCCCCCACCCACTCTCTTTGCTCAGCGCCCATCAGACACGCCTCGAGCCAAAACACACATGCAAAATATATACAGCCGAAAGCATCCATAACACAGTGTTGCCATACACATGCTTATAAAACTGTCCTCCTGTGATGTGTAAAATGTCAAAGCCTCCAGATAATGAAAGCAGTCTGTCCAGGCCACATGCAGGCTGGCTGTGAGAGAGCTGTCTTACAGCCATAAAAGCAAAAATCACAATTGTGTTGTTTCAATCACAGTGCCCATCGGAAGCAGGAAACAAAGGGTGGAGCAAATTGATGATCAGGCCATCTAAGCTTCGGTCAGCGTGCCCGTGTGTGCTGAGCTCGGCTCATGTCTGCTCTGTTAAACAAACAGCACACGGCTGCTCGTTCACAGTGGTTGTAACTGTCAGCAGTATAAGAAAATACATATCAAAGCTGCATGAGTGGTACCCAAAGACACTCATACATGCAGTGGCCTTTCCCATGTGTAAACATTGAAACAAATGGGGAAATGGTAAGAATATTGTAAACAATCATTAGCTCTCTCTATAGCACTCAAGCAACGACGATATGCATATCGTCAGATTTAATGAACAATTCCAAGATTTGAGGAGAAACAGCAGAAACTGGTGAAAGATATACAATGAATAATTGACATGGACAGCCATGAATAAGTGATGTAATCCATTGGTTCATTAGGGCAATGCCGTGCTCACTCTGGCATAGTTTTGTAAGAGTGCTTGGCCACAGGAGTTCTGCAGGAGGACAGATCTGTGTGGGAGGAGGAGGAGGAGGTGTGTAACTTTGTTTCAGGGCTTCCTCTTCAGCTTGACGCAGGGTAGGTGGTAACTTTCCCTCCTTTGCTATCTCCCCACATCAGCTGGCATCAACGAATGCTAGGAATATTTTTCTGTTCACCCTGGTTTTCAGGGCAATAAGGATACGGATCTCATGCAGCTAAAGGTTTTTGATGCATCACAAAATGTATTTCAGCTTTAATAAAGCCAGTGTGAAGTAGCTGAACTTCATTTGTTTTAAGAGCGAAGAAAAGGCATCCAGGGGAGCAGTTTGTCGCCACAGTACATCAAAACTGGCAGGCAAAGTCTGAAGTCTGATGCCACCAGTAACAAGATACTACATAAGCAATTTTTCTGCATTGCGGCAATACTGGGAGGAATAAATGAGCACCAGTGCCAGGCAGAATAATTTGGTGAAACTGTACAATGAATTGTAAAATAGTAGGAGCTAGTTTAATGATTATCTGTCAACAAGCTGATTATGTGAGTTTTGACTCGATAGCCCTTCAGTCACCGCTTGGCCGACCTGCGAGGCAAAGCCAGCTCAGCACATCTAACAACAGAGGATCCATGTATCGATGCTAATGCTGTAAATGGTTGTCATGGTTTTTGGGTGAAGTACATCTGGAAACACTACTGAGGGCAAATAGAGCGAATATCTTATTTCGAGAACCTGTATGTCGGTCTGGACTGCAGTATGAAATTGATGCCAACATTTCAAAAGGAAACATTAAGACACACAGAAATACTCTGCTTGGAATAATAATTTCTGTCTGGTTTGTTTTTTTCCACCAAAAAGTTTAATTAACTTGAAAAGGTTTTTTTTGACTTTATGTAAATATTGTTCACATGTTTAACTAACTCCAGTTCTCACATCACACTTATTCAGGTTTCATACTGGATCATGATTGGCTTCCAAACTAGTTGTGTTGAAAACTAGTTAAGTTGAAAACAGAGAAACTTTCCGTCCTTCAGTAGATGAATGTGAAAACAGCCTTGTAGTGTCGAACTTCTGCACACACATCCAAGTGAAGAAACAACAATCAAAACACATGGGGGGGGGGGGCTTTAACATGAGACACTGGGTGACAACACTGTCAGAAAGAAAGAACAGACTCTCTAACAGAGCTTAATTTAGTCCCTTAAACTGGAAAAGATGACAGAAGACCTGAAATTATTTACCCAATGTTGTCAACCTGATTATTTAAAAAATATACTACATTAAAGCACCATACAATTAACAAAAGTGTAGCTGCACTAGTTAGAATTTGTGATATGAAGAGGGTTTTTGCTTCTTCATATCTAGATTGTAGAAATAAAATTGCAATCATGCCAGATACTTTCCAAAGGAAGCCGTCCCGTAATATCTGTTCAACATTCTGTGCCAAAACCACTTCTAAACGCAGTCGCTTCACAGTGTGTCATTACGTTACAAAATAACCAAGGCCAGACAGATTTAACAATTAGATACAACAATCTGAAGCCATAAAATCTCATCTGAAACAAACCTTACAGAGGAGGTCACCCCAGGGCAGAGGTGAAATGTGTAGCCTAGTAGTACTTCCACGTGATCCTCAGCACACATCCAGACCGGGTTAAGCATCCAGTCACACTGCTGTCGGCCAGTACACAGACGCACAGCCCATCATTTAACAGCCCCTTATGCCCTTCGGTCCCAGAGGAAATGGGCTGTCTCTCTCAGTAAACCAGCCCATTGCAGTGGCTCCAGCAGAGGGGGAGCTGAGAGAGGAGAGGGGCCTCTACACAGCGTGACACCCACCAACTAACATGCAGCAGATGCAGAGATGGGTGGTGCATTGTAACCAACCTGCTGTGGCTTGTCCATAAATAATACTGTTTCTCTTTAGTATCTTGTCACTTTCAATACTCCTACAAATACTTAAAGTATGTTGAAGTTCATGTTTGTCCTGACACGGCGAGATAATCTTGTATAGTATCATGTTATGTTATGTGAACGGTTGGTCTGTCTTATACTTGTGTTGAGTGACTGAATTAGTGCGTACAATAAAGAGACATCAGTAAACACACAGAACCAGGAAGAATCGGTCTCTCCTCAGCACCGCACTTCCACCTAGTGGTCAAAAGGCACAAACCTTCAACGCCTTGAAGAAAACATTACAAACTTAAGAAGTAACAGAAGGTTACAGTATAATAAGTGGACAGCTCATGTTATACCTGCAGGGGGCCAACAATAAATCCACAACCCAACCTCCACTAATCTACTTAGACACTTTGCTTATACACCACCTACGCTTTGGCTTGCACTTAGCTCAATTCGTCACAGTTTTCACATTCAACATTTCAATTCCAGCAAGAGCAAAGTAAGACAGGTGGCTGTTCCCCAGCTTAAAGCAGCCCCCTCAGTGGGTCATAAATTAAAAAATGAATGGACAGAGATGCATGCTGCCTTTAAGAGGCCCACTCAGGATCAGGATCTGCTTTCAGAATCAGAATCAGAATCAGAAATACTTTATTGATCCCCGGGGAGGAAATTATACAGTACCAGTGCTCCCATTCAAGATTAGAAAGCAGCATAAATTTAGAAATAAAAGTATGTACAAAATATAAAAATAAGAAATAGAAAATGTGTCTGCAATCGATGACTTCTAATGTAAAAAAAAAAAAAAAAAAGTCATATTTTTACTTTAAATTTGTAAAAAGAGTAACATTTTGCCTGTTATTGTGGGTGATTCCTGTTTCATTACAGTTTCATAATCAGGCTGAATTTTGTTTTCACTTCATTATTTCAATTGCTTAAAAAAAAAAAAAAAGAGGAGTCAACAGAGATGTTTTCTTTAACCAGACTAGTTCCAGAAAATGTAGTTAAATGCATCCTGGGCTTTTTTGTTTTAACAAATGTGTATACTTTATGTAATGTCTCTAATCATAGTCCTCTGACTAAAAGGATACAAAGTCAGACTAAAGAAAAAGACAAAAAGACTTTTCAGACCTCTTGATACGAGCACCTACCTTGAGTTAATCACAAACTGTCATGTAGCCAGAGAATTTCTGTAGGCTGATACGAGTGTCGATGGAGCAGATAGAGGTACTCACCTCCCACAGAGACCTGAACTCCCTCTGCTCAATGCGAAGGAGCTCACTGAATTCCCGCGTGACGATGGTGGCATGCCGGGGGGTGTTATCCAGGATGGACTCCCCAAACGCCGTGCCAGTCCCCAGTGTGCATATAGTAACAGCATCCTATGATAGAAGCAGAGACGGTGCTCCACTTGGATCATTCATCCATGAAGATAAAACATCCAGCTAGACAAGAATCATGTAAAATGCTAATGTAATGTCATCATTCTGCTGGGGGAAAAAAGGCTTTTGTGTGAGGCACTTGAGGAGCAGCGATCACTGATCAGATCACTCTCTAAGTTTAGAGGCAATCACCTGAACACTTGTGCTAGATAGATGGACACACTCCAATCTGCAAAGAAATTACTCCAATCAGCACCCAGACAGGCCAGCTGAGGTGCCTGAAGCTGCAGTATTACAAACTGTTTAGTAATGACCCCTAATGTAATAAGCAAAATGCTCTTTGCAGCCCACACTCCAAACAAATTGAGGTTGGATGTGTCTCTGTTTGCATGCGTGATGAATCTCAAGTGAGGCTTAGCTGACACGATCATTCAAATCTTCACAGAGAGACTTTTTTGGAAGAATTTGGAAGACGGTTCAGATTAATTCACCAAACTATCATTTATTTTTAAAAAGATATATGTGAGCACACCTGACACAAATCAATGTGATATGCTAGTAGTATGCTAGAAAGAACAGAGGCATTCCCACCTGTAAGTCCCATTTGGGTCCTTTTCAGTTGAAACTGGGGAATCATATCATATAATGTTTGGAGAAGTCGTACCTGATAACTTGATGTCTCTGATACTTTGACATCCAGTGAACCAGAGAGGACGGCATACCAGCTGGTGCCAATGTCTCCTTGGCGATACACTACAAAATACAGCACAGTTAAATAAAATCAGCGTGTTTTTAAAAAGAAACATCCCTCTTTATTCTATTTAACTATTTTGGTGCCAGATATACAGTATGAGTCTGTATTTTGACCTACAGGTGATGCCTTTCTCCAAGCACTCGTATAATCCACACAGACAAATCTGCTGCAGCAAACTGAGGTGGAATCTCTCGAAGGCCTTCACATTTTTCAGACGTGCCAGAATTATGTCAACATCTTCCCCAGAGCGCTCGGCTGGTCTGGAGAAATAAAAAGAAAAGGGGCAGTGTACAGGCAACTGCTCAATTAAATAAGGTACCTAAATAAGCTGCAGAGCTGGAGTCAGTCAGAGAAGCATAAGCAGCATCCTGAAAACATCTGAAGCTCTGCAGGAGGGATGAGACTCCACTGTATCCCTGAAGAACGCTGTCATCTGTTTTCATGTTAAAGCTGTCATATAACTTAAACTTACAGTTGCACAACAGCAGCGCCCTGGACAGAAGGTCACAATTCACAACTGTACTCATGAACATGAACAAACAAGTATGTGCTGCAGACCACAGTGGATCAAGAAACACATGCAGGATGGTAACAACATTGTTTTTATCATTTCTAATATTTGTTTTAAAAAAAAAAAAGCACATCACTTCCTGTGTAGCACTACAGTTACACACCAGTGTAATGAAGCACACAATGTCAAATAAAATAATTTGTTAACATGTTAAATTCCTTCTTTCAGTTGGTCCATAGATCAGAACAGAATAGATTCTGAAGGTCTTAAATTGAGGTAAAAGCTTTGTTTCAGTGTTTAGGAGTCAATTGCTAAACATTAAAAGTCAAGCTCTGACTATGTGAAGTCACACAGAGCTTTGCAAGAGTTTGTGAAATGCATCTCGTTAGGCTTTATATAACTTGGGAAAATTGACACAGATTTGGCTCCTGCTCCCCAAGCTGTTCACTGACTGTTTCAGGTGGATCATGCAAAAAGAGACTATTTACATAAGGATATAATTACTTAAAGTTTTGTGTGAACGTGTTTACACAGACTAACTCTGTCACACTGAGCTCTAACAGCGTGAGTTTCATCCCTCTTACTCCTCTGTTTCCTGTATCACACTGCCCCAAATTTGTTACACTGAATCTGGAGCCTCTGATGTAACATGTGGGTGGTTGCACTGTAGCTTACATCACCTTTGAATCCATACCCATCCTTTAAAAAAGGCGAAACCAAACTATCAATAATTCAGAAAGGGAAACAAGTGCTCCCTTCACCGCTGCAACAATCCTCTGGCTTAATGTACCTCTGAAAATGATTTATTGTACTGTTTACCCGTTCAGACACAGTACAATAGAAGTGTTTTCACCGAGCAACAGCTTGCCAGCAAATGTCTCTTCATCATGTATTTCCTGGCAGTCTTTTTAACTCACAGTAGTCACATTAAAGTATCTTAATACTATGCTCTTCCTGATTGGACTGAAGCCACATCTAATGTGTGACAGCCCACTCCCACATCATTTAGTGAGGGAGGGAGAGAAGTCTACACTGCATTATTTCAGCACTGTGTACTTTTATCACACATGCAGCACAACAAGGCAAAAGAGAGATGTGAGAGATGTGTGGGAGCCCGAGTTTCAAAGCCAAGGAAACCAAGTCAACAACAAACAAAAAAAAGCTTTCAAAAGGTGCTGATTTGGAGTCCAAGTGAGGACAGAATGTTTTCATCACGAGGCAGCTTGTTACAGTACGAACACTACAAACTATGCTGAACTTAATGTGACAACTGCTTCTAATTTACAGTTACAGAGTGTGAGACTTAATGAGTGAGATGTCATATTTTCTGCATCCCAGAAGCTCTGTTAATGTAAACTGTCTCATAATTAAACACCTGTGGTTTTTGAGCTCACTTATCTTTTATATCAAATATACTGTGAAGAGGTCTGAGGAGGTTTTCAGATGGAGTGAGGATGCGCATGTTGCTGACTTCATTGCAAAATTAGCAACAGGACAATAAGGTGAAGCACACATGCTGCAGGAAAAGGTGAGTCACACAAGAACCATTTGATTGGAGCTGCACAGGTGGCTTCTGCAACTAACCAGAGGACATTACTGTGTAAACACGTCTGGCAAACTGCGTCACTTTATAGCTGATGCTCTTTGGACCCTTTCTTTGCCTCGGGGGCCCCTCTTTCTCTCCCTCCTCATTCTGTGTATGTAAGTGGTCCGTTTACACCTGAGCTGCGTCCAACATCCCTACCTGTGTGACACCTGCAGCACTCACTTTCTGTGTGTAAACTCAAAGTGTAATTCACACAATGGAAAGAATCTTAGTTTTTATAGTTATTAACGTCAAAATCATTTATCTTCATTAGATCACTTTTTAAAACAGACCCTCACAGCTGTTTGGTGGTTTAATACCTCTTCTGAAAGGTGTGCATGCAGTAGTCTCACCTACTGATCAAGAAAAGTGTTGTACAGTGAGTTGGTGCAGGATTTAGTCTGAGGCTAAATTCTCTCATGGACAGTTTTATATATGAATATTAATTGTTATTAACAATAATCACAGTAAGTGAGTAATTTGAGGGTATATTTAGGAGGCACAATGCAGTCAGAACCCTTTAACAGCATATCAAACTTAAAGTCAGCAGTCTGGTTACATATAATATTTCACTGGCTGTTTAGTTTTCCCAGAGCCACAGTTGAAGGTAGTAATATTGTTTGAAGCCTTTGGCCAACAGTGTAAATGAACCCGTGTCCTGGTATGAACGGAGTAACCTTACGCTTTCAAGGATGCCCTAATTCCAGCTCTGGAGCATCAAGTCTCGATTCCGCTGGCAAATTAAAAACTACAGAGCCGACATCAATCTTTTAGTTCAGCTACTGAAACACAACGCCCAAGCTCCGGTGGCAAAGAAAAAATCTAAATCGCGTTAATATCCCCGTCATTCGTGGCTCGCACAGTGGCCTACAATGAGTTGATAGTACGCAGTCACATGTTGTGATAGATTACCTCTTATCCAGACAAATAATCCACTCCGCAGACTCCGACGAGTGTGAAGAAGTGTGCGCTGCTACCATCTTGAGATCCTGCTGCTGCTGATGCGGCGGCGGCGGCGGAGAGGACTGAACCCACAGCAGCAGCAGCAGCAGCACTTCATCTGCCTTCACTCAGTCACTGCTGACAGGAGACACTGTCCCTGCTGCTGCTGCTGCTGCTGTACCTGACCAGGAGCAGCATCAACAGGAAGTACACTAAAGGTAGAGCTGCAATGAACGTGAAGGCAGAAGAAGTAATGATACTCAGATTGTTTTAGGAGACAAAAACGTGACTCACTTTGCAAAGCTGGGGGGGAAAAGGCATCCGTTTTCAGCAGATATTGTGACAAAGTGAAAATCTGTGCCTTTCAAGTTCCTGTCCAGTTCAACTTAAACACCACGTGATACTTAGGAAGAGTGTTTTAAGTGGAGATTTATGTAGCGATGTGCCAACTGCAAGATAATAGTCCCTATTATCTAATATGAATTATTTCACAGGCTCCTATCAACCCCTGAAGTTGGCTCTTATGTTATCATAGAATATTATATTATTCTGTTTTTATCACAAATTAATACATATAATAGCATTTTAGTGTTGTAGTCATCAATGTGGAGGCAATTTTAAATACTTGGTATACTACTGGATAGATTATCGTACTACATCATATCTTATGAGCATATCATATGTTTTTATATGTAAAAAGGAGCGAATAACTAAAGTTGTCATATAAATGTACTGGAGTAAAAAGTACAATATTTCCCTCTGAAATGTAGTGAAGTAGAAAGTAGCATAAAATGGAAATACTCAGGTAAAGTATGTCAAAATTGTACTTAAGTACAGTACTTGAGTAAATGTACTTAGTTACATCCACCACTGTATACTGGGAGGTGTTTCTAATATTTTGTCCACCCTACTTATATCAGTGAGGTTAGACTAAATATTAAAAACAACTTGTAATAGAACAATTCAACAAACCTTCATGAAGGTAGAATTCATTGCAGGGCTGTTGAGTTAGATTACATTCGTTTTATCTCTATTTACCTAATAAACAGACGACTGAGTGTTTGAAGAATATGGTCGATTGTGGTGTGAATTAAATGTTATTTGTGAGTTAGAATGTCCCATCCTGGCGTAAAAGTATCTTGCTTTTTAACTAATACAACATAAGTTGTAAAAGTAATTTTTAGCTCACTGATCTTAACAACGTGACTGGAGGTTGAATTTGTCAAAACTTAAAGTTGTGATCATCGCATCGTAGCAGCCTTGTGATACAGCAGACAGCAGACACTGAACATGAAGCAACTGTCAGCTGTCTGCAGGTGGAGGACATATGTACATGTGTTGCTTGAATAAAGTGGCCAGTAAGCACAATGAGTGACTCCTCTGCTGCAGGATATTAGCATACTGTTGAAAAGGGGAGACAGCGGGCATGGTGGTGACCTTATGGGTAGCCTATAGAGTAACATCCACATTATCATCATGAGCGTACACATGATAGCTCATCTGGAATATACAGGGACTCAAGAAAATGACATAAACTCCCTGCATACATCCATATCTATAATTAAATGGCTGCAACTGCCTCTAGCAGCACTTTGTACAGGCACTGACGGCTTCTATCAAAGTGGGAACGTGTTCATAATGGCCCTGAGAAAATGATGCTTTGTAATGAGAGGCCTCATGATGAAAGGGTCATTGGTCTCCCTCAGTTACCTTGGCAACAAACTGCGACTCAGTGGTGCAGCTCCACAATGCCTTCTGTGCTGACAAAATTGTGAAGAAAACTGTTTGTGTGCTTCTTTCGTTACCTTTTTCTTTCTCATCACTTTAACCTGAAAACTGCTGGTTACTATTAAGAGTTTTTTTTCTCATTTTCCATCATTATATACACCACAAAAACATCACAAACCATAATATAAAATTAGCCATCGCTGCTTTAAAAACTGTTTCATGTACCAAAATCTTGACTTATTTTGACCATCTTATTTACAAGAACATCCACATCTTCAATTGAAAAGTTTGACCATAGATGAAATATAAGCAGCTGATGGGTCTCTTACCTGATAATACAGGCATATTCTCTGCCATGTTAAATGAATATTATTGATACAAAGAAAACTTTAACCGCCATTATTAATAACTTTGGTTGTTGTGTGTCAGTTCTCTATTTAAAGACCTAGCAGTCCGTGTTGACAGCAGGTGGTGAGACACAGACCTTTACCAGAAATCAAGTAAACTACAGATAAAATGGTTGTCAGTGATGGTTGGGAGGCAGATGTTTTTAAACCACATATGATCCAACATCAGTATCCAACATGCAATTCTTTAGGGTTTTAACTGTTTTGCCAAAATGATGAAGCATTTGTCATTCTTTCCATGGTTTGGACAGAGCATACCTAAATCATGACTTTTACGGGGTTTTTTTTAAATCATGTACTTCTATCCGCCGCAAGATGGCAGCATTGTCTCTGTAAAATGTAAGAAGGAACATCAGGGATGGGATTCAGTGTGATTCAACTCGAGTCAGAGTGAAAGGGGAGGATCATTCTTTGATTTAAATGATTGTCAGGGACTGTTTTGCATCTTAAAGTTCATTTTGAACATGTTTGAGATCAGTGCATGAGTATTCTGTCCTGCACCTGAAACAATTTTTTGACAAAACATCTTAACTAAAGGTCCACTTACTAGCTTTTTATTTTTAGTAAGAGGACCTTAAATTAAGAGTATAATGTTCCACTAGTAGAAGAGCTCCCATTTTGAAGGTGCTCAGCTTCATCTTTTCATTCAGAATGACCAGCATATCCCTCTCACATCACATAGTCTCCTCCTCTCTAAGATAAATAGTGGGGATGCAAGACTGAGCTCAGGCCAGGGCATGCGCAACACAAAACACACATTCCTGTAACGCTGCATACCACCAACTCACAGACCAACACATAACAATGTGTGAAGATGTCAATATGCACTGCGGTACTGCCACTACACATTTGAAACCATTAAATCACACACATCTGGATGCACTCTTGAGGGTTAGAGTGACTTTTTCATATTTTTATCCATTGCAAATAATGTGCAAACAAACTGTCTGCTGAGAAGTATTGCTACAGTACATGCTAGTGGCAATATTTAAACATCACACCCTTTTCATGCAGAGGGAAAAAACGCCAGGTGTGGAGACAGTTTTGTTCTATTAGTTGTTCCTGGTTGGACTGAGTTTGAGACATTGTCTCAAAGGTTCCACTGGCTACTCTGACCTGCTCTTCACCTGCTCCTGTTTCCATTTGGCTAGTTTTGCTCATACAATGTTGTTTGAAGGGTTGCTATAGGGACCACTGGCTTGGCTGCGGCCTGCCATGTTACCCCTGGGAGAAAGCCCACTGACTGTGTATGTATGGCTTTTCAGACCCACCGTTGCTAGGAGATAATCCAGCAAGCTGGAAATGGTAAATACACGGACACATGCAACCCTTATGTGCGCACACAGCATAATTTCAGATGCTGATGAGCATTTGGAAATGATATTTGTTATTTCTGGTATGTAGAACTCTTACCGACTGTTCAGGGTCAAACTTCTATTAAAATGTGTTTGTTTGTTCTTGTCAGATTAACATTTTGATGTGTACGATTTGTTTTAGTAGACATGAGTCTTACTTAAAAGAGCAAAGCACAAATTCCAGAGTCACAGTAAATGTTGATGATTTCTAAAACCGTGTGCTCCATAAATGACACTGTTCAGATTATTCACTCCCAGTCTGAGAGCTCACACCCCCACCCGGAGCCAAATGTCAATGGATTTATATAAAACAAGTGGATACAGAACTCCTTAGAAAGCCGTAATGTACAACAAACAGACCCTTGCATAAACTATGTAGTGTGAGTTGTTATATCACGCTATACAAAACATTGTGTATCAGATAACCATGTCTCAAGTGAAATGTGAGGGCAGATAACTCCAGAGGAAATGCCTGAAGACTGGACCTTTTCCAGAGACGTCTCTCTGAATGTTTTCAAAATACTAATTTACAACTTTGATATGATGGGCTGAAGCAGCCCAAAGTGAAGCACTATTATATGTACTATAATAATGTGCTTTCAAGACAATGTAATAATCGAGGGCAAAAGGTAATGCTCTCTGGGAGAAAAAACTCAGTGTTGAGGGTTCAATATTTCATGTTTTGTACAATTAAAAATGTAAATGGGATTACACTTTAGGCAACTGAAAGAATGGTCATGCTCACAAAAATGCCTTCTAAATAGATCACCATCTGCTGCAGTCTGGTTCATATTTATCAATAATTACTTCCCTCTTTGCATTTTGTTACATAATTCTCCTCGTGTTTAGTTTCATACATGGTTACTAAAGACTATATGTTCAAAATGTATGAAGATTTGATTAAACATAACAATATACACTTCTGAACTATATAAAACTATAACCTCAAATGTATGTCTGCTATGAAGTCTTTCATAATAATCTCCCAATAAATGTGTTGTCAAAACTGGGATTTAAAAGGAATGCAAATTCAACATCTTGTAAACAAAATATTAAAATATTCAGGTGACAAGTGGAGACTGAATAATATGTTCTCTCACTATATCTGGCTTCTATTTCCTGGGTCAGTTTGATTGGATGATATTTTTGCAATGTAGGCTCTCAGCCACCAAGGAAATCTGACTTTCATTCAGTATCTTTGTGGACGATCTCAATGAAAACAAGCAGGCACAAACCTATTGTGTGTAATGTCAGTTTTGCTAAATAAGAGTTAACTTGCACAGTATTGCTCTCTGGGGAGGGAACCTGATTTTAAATATGACTGGCAAGTAAAAAAATAATATGTTTTGAGAATTTTTACCCCTCTGTACTGAATATTTTGTGAAATGACTTCAACAGATGTTTTCAGCATAATGAATTAGAAATGAAAAGCACAAAATTAGAAAATGTCCCAAAACACTGCACAGCCAGAGCGAATGTATGCAGGATATAGGATCTCTGTTGGTGACCTACTTTAATTGAGGCCAAATGTAGTGTTAACAGACAAACCAGACTTGCTGTATGTAATATGAAGGAATACTGAGCCACAAGACATGACACATCTTCTGTGACTTCAGATTTGTGTCTCAATGTTTTATGCTGCATTTCCTGTTTAATGTTACGATATCTTATATAGCCATTTTGACATGCCTTTGTGTATGAAATGTGCTATACTAATGAACTTGCTTTGCTTTGTTGTTGGTTACAATTTACTGGCACTTACGTGTACTCCTGCTGTAGGAGCTCTGGGTCCCATGACAAGAAGTGACCCCCCCACCCCCCAAGATAAATCTGAGGGGTCACAAGATCATTAAAGGGATGTTAAAGTAAAAGTTATCCCCTCAGTGCCCCTAAAAATCATTCAAGTGAAACAATCTGAGATGGTAAGATCTTTGGTTGAACTAGTCACTAAAAACGTCCACACTAAGGCCATAACCTATGAGGGGTCACAAGTAGACACTGTTTAATTTTAGCCAAAAAAGAATCCACTCCCTGAAGCACTGAGCCTCATAATCAGCCTATCACCAGTATGGCCACCAGTCACTGCCGGATTTACCAGTCAGGGGGCCCTGGGGCAAATATTTGCTGCTGGGCTCCATGGACCCCCCACTGCCACATTCCTAATGGTGCAAATTCCTTAACAAATTTGAAATCAGCCTTTCTCACAGCAGACAACATTACAATAGCTTTCCATTCAAGTGTCCTAGTAAGCCATGGCAGTGTAACAGTGAGCCAGCATGCACAATACCAGGACCCTCAAGGCTAAACCCAAGATTGAAGCAGCTAAATGAAGTTCAGCCATCATTTATTTTATTATTTACAACTGTGCTTTCCCTACTATGAGTGTGACATGTCAAAATGTCTTTGGTGAAAAAGGTCTATTAATCAGAATACCCAAACCAACCTGGGGCTTTGGAGCCCCTGGGGGTCTGGGGCACTGTGGCAGCCACTCTACCCAGTTAGTAATCCAGCCTTGGCAAAGTCTACTTCACGTACATAGCAGGGTTACAGGGGTACTCCAACAATTTGGTTTTGCACTTCCATTAAGTTGGGGGGGGGCTTATGATTTTTGAAAAGAAAGGTCCAAAATGAAGCAGCAAGGGCCGAGATATAAAACTACAAACTAATTAGGTTGGCAGGTTATTTCCATAATGCAACCGAATAGCATATTTTATTAGACCCCTTCTGCCTCCTCAATGCTAATTCCTTTATAACCCCAAACGTCCAGGTTATAACGTCGATTTTCTGTTTTGAGACTGAAGCCTAAGCCAAGATAAGTGTGATGACATCACCACGACTCCATTCAGAGCCAAAGAAGACATTATTCAACTTTATCACAGGCTGAGTAGTACTCCTTGTGACAAGTAAACTGAACTTCATGTGTAAAACCAGTGGGGTTCCCCTTTAATGCAAATATATTATGATAGCAATCACTCAGTGAAAACATTGCATAGACTGGTGGAAAGGTTGTAAGGACAGGCGCTTTTTCATGTCTGCTTTAGATCTTTTACAGCCTTGGTTGCAAAACATTATAAATGAACTCTAGTGAGCTGTTTTTGTAGCCTAGGTGTGGACTTCTAGGTACGAGGTCGAAGTGAGCTCTATTATACAGTAAGCTCTTTCCCACGCCTTTCTCCCACAACTCCTCGTGTCTCTGTGCTGAGGAGAAAGTAGGGGGGGGGGTAAACTGGAGTGGGGTGGTGGGTTACAGTCCTGGAATGTGCGCGCGCTCCCGGTTCTCTCTCTCTCTCTCTCTCTCTGTTCTCGTCGGTCGCGGCGCGCGCCACAGACAGACTCGTGTGCGCGCGCAGCCCGCGACAGGTCTGGAAGTGCAAGGAAGGAGGCAGGAAAAAACGCTGCTGGAGCGGGGAATGATGGCGGTGAGCGAGAAGAAGGGACAAGTTTGATACTGTAAAACTGGGACGTTGTGGGCGATCTTTCGGCGCCTAACACGATGAAGCAAATCGGAGGTGAGAGCCTTACAAAGTTGTTTACCTTTGTGCGGTGTTGTGTGCGGAGCCGGAGTTAACATTTTCAACGGCTCGTACTTGAAATGCCACAATGAATTGTTCAGGGGCACTAACGTTCGGGCTGTATTGAACTGTTGGTCCGGTAAGTTTAACTTTGTTTCGCCTTTTTTTATCTGTGATGTAGCGATAGCAACAACACAAACAATGTTTAAGCGACTGAACTAAGTACAGTAAGAGTTCATAGCTGGTTGAAGTTACTTTAAAGGTTAACCGTTGTGGTTAGCTAACGCCAGTCGTCAGACGACCATCGAAATGCATACTAACGTGTGTGCATGCTAACGTTAACCTTCTAACTGACTAATAGTTAACGTTAACACAGCGACACTTCATGTTCTAACTTTAACTTTCACGCTGTGATTTGCATGTAGAAAGAGATAATTGTGTATTAGGCTAACCCAGTTACCTTAGGCGTAGTGGGATAATGGTATCCCGGTCTCTGTATTAACAGATTGTACTGTTCGTGTCTCTCTTTAGATGACTTCGATGTGAGTGTTTAGTTGAGACAACAATGCTCCAAAGAAGCCCCGCCGGACCCATGGCACCGCTTGCGTAAAAGTTGAGGGATAATAGTTCACCAACAAACAGCAGCAGTCTCTCCAAGCCTGGCTTTTCTAATTGGGCTGCAGTCACAAACAAGCAAAAATGATCAAAGCGGAAAGCAAAGGAGGCGAGAGGACCCTGAGGAGCGCGTCCCCTCACAGAAATGCATACAAGTCTGACTTCCACGCCATTAAGTGCTCCTTTGATGGGCCCAAATCCGAGGGCACCCCCAAATCATATGCAAATGGGTCCAGTGACACCCGAGAGGACTCAAGGGGGAGGCCTTTTGGGAACAGAGTGAACAAGATAAAGAACATATTCCTACAGATGGATGGTCAGCAACAGGAGTGCCAAGAGGGGAAAGTGACTTTAAAGCCAGAGGTGTCCCCACCGAAGCTTCCAGTCAACACTCACAAAGTTAACTTGAACAGTGCTACAAGCCCAGAATCACACAATTTAGATAAAACTCCCAAGGGGGAAGAAGTTGAGATTGACAAAGTGGCTTTGGCAGAGAAGTTTTCTGTGACCAGAAAACTCTTTGAAAGGGGCATCAAAGAGCAGCCTGCAGCTGAAAAGCAGTCTCCAAACAGAGTGGTAAATCGTTTGTCCCTCGGAAGTGCCTCTGATGAGGGGAAAAGCACAAGGAGAGTTTCAGGATCAGGATCCTCCGAGACCACTATCAAATCAGAGCAAACTCCTACAGCAGTTGAATGTCGACCGGATGAGAACACTGATAAAGGGCATGGGGCTAGACTGTTACTGAATGCAGGACCCATGTCCAAAAGGTTGGAGAATTATATGGCAGAGAATGACTCAGAAGACAACAACACAGCAGCTGCAAAAGGAGGAATGGTGTCTGCTAAACAACACAGTACCCCTGAACATTTACTGCCTACCTCTCCAACAAGGGACAGCTTACACAAATCTACATCTCCTGTTAAAGAAGCCACTAACTCTACCCCTGTGACTGATGCCACTAACAAAAATACATCCCAGACGTGTGTCAGTAACAAACCAGCATCTTTGGGGTCTACTGTTGGGCTTAAACCAACATTCCCAGTTACCAACGCAGCATACAAATCTATTTCTCCAACAACTGATGCCACTCACAAACCCTTCTCACCAGAGCAAACAACCCCAGTTAGCCATGGCTACAAACGCTCCTCATCATCCGGTGAAGGATTTAGTAGGACATCTGTTGGTGGGGATGAAGACAAGCCACATAGTCCGCCCCCAAGGGATGTGAAGCAGCCTCTTCCATCAGCTGGTGGTTTTCAGAACACCAACATGGCTAAATACCCTGAAAAAGCCAGGAGTAATGACAGTGTGGTGCATAGTCCTACCAGGGACAAGTCACCCAGCCAGACCTCATCACTGGACTCCAGGGGGGTGAGCATGGTACGGGCAGAACTAGTTGTGGTTCAGAATGAGTCCTCAGAGAGTGAAGAGAATGAGGATGAGAACGTTGAAGATAATGTGTTTGAGGAACGGAAGGTGCAAAGTCCCAAAGGCCTACTAACAGACCTGAAAAGAACCTTTCCACCAGAAAAACAGAACTGTAACCCTGCTCATCATGTCTTAGCGAGAGATGTCGCAAAAGAGACACAAAGGATAGCAGAGACTGTGGGTGAAGGTAGAGTCTTGGAGGACAGCGAGCAATTCAGGTTAAAAGAGAAGAGAATGGAAGAAAGTTCAGTTGTGAGCCAAGATGGTGAAGATAATTGTGAGGAAGTAGCAGAGGAGGAGAGTGAGCTGGAGGAGCAGGTGGGCCAGAGCATCCTGGATAGAGCCTCACCCGTAGTGTACGGTATAGAGAACGCAGCATTTGTGGATGACAGAGATGTAGCCCAGGTCCTCAGGGAAGAAGAGGAGGAAGAGGAGGAAGATCAAATGTATGGGGAGTATGACAACTGTTACGAGGCCCCTGGTCTGTCGGATGAGGAGGAGCCTCCCCCAAAGAGGAAAATCAAGTTCTCTATAGACCCTATTGTGGTAAGTATTTTGTTTTGTACGTCTGAATTGTTGCTGCTCAACTCAAGCACCTACAAACATATTTCACAGCACCGTCATTATAAACCACTGTCTCACTGATTCAGCAACCGTGTCTGACCTAGGTGTTTCCCTCCAGACACAAGACAAATTAGTGGGGGCTGAGAATGAATGCTTTTGTCGGGCATGTTGACGTCACAGCTGCTGCACTGTATCATCAGACAAGCTTTGTCACAGTTCAGAAAACTTAAACTATGGTTTATTTAATCTTCGTGACCAGGGGGGCAGGTCGTTTGACAAACTCCCCTCCGGGTGCATTAACCCTGCAAGGGATCAGGAGAGAGGGGAGACTTTTGGGGACGTGAGGTAGCAACGTTGTTTGTGGTATTTTTGGAAATATTGTTGACATTGCACAGGAGCTTGTGGGAGCAGGACCACAGCTGAATGAGGGCAGCAGTGAGGTAGAGACATGTGAAACTTAAGACTGTACAGCTAAAGTTAAAAACCATGGCCACCCCTGAGTCACTGCACTGCACGGGTATTTTTACTCATTTAGAGTGGTTCCCCTCTGCTTCTGAATCATGTGTTGCACTCAAGAGGGACTTTTCACTTCTCTCCAACATGGATATGAGGAATTCAGGGATTTTATTCACCCATATGATCTCTTTTACAGACCATGGCATAGTTATCTTATTACCACTGGGGAATTCCTGATTTTTACTATCCATTAATGTGTAAGGATATGAACCTTTTGTGTAAAGCAGAAAGGCACATTCACTTTTTTTTCTTTTCTCTGAATTCCCTTGTGTTGTTAATGCTTATTATTGAGAGGTCTAATGTCTCTTCATTAAGGATAGTCCAACAATTGGTTTTGTAGAGCTGGGTGATTGACAGAATAACTACTGTTACAATATTTTTTTCTTTATTACACTATCTAATCTCAGCTAGGGATGTTCCAAATGGTCTGTGTATAATTAACACCAATATAAATTATGATTCATTTGATCAGTCAAATAAGTTCAGAGAAATGTATTGAACGATGCAGCCTCCAAGCCCATTATATTGCAATTGTACAGTACCATAAATACCTGTAGTCTTCTATCCATAATATGTATTTAATATATCTTCAGTCTTTACAGTTTTGTACACCAAAGGGGTGTGGTGGAAGTGGAGGTAATAAGTTTTACCATAGATATTCCACCATCAACATATCTAAACAACATTTTGCTAAAGCAGGGAAAAACAAATCACTCCAGTGCATTCCACATAGCTTTTGAACAGCTCAGTGTTTATCCAGGCCTTAAAATGCACTGTTATCTCAGGGTGTGGACCCCCCTCCCCATCCTAGTCATCCTGGCAGGGGGTCCTGGGAGAGGGGACCAGAAGCTGACCTGGAGTGGAGGGGACACAAACAGCAATGCGCCTCCTCCACCCAAAGTGGAGTTGTGACAGAGATAAACATAGCTTTATAGTTCACAACAATATGCTAGACTGTGTCTCCTCTATGCAGCAGTTCACATACTGCTCACAACAACTGTGAGAGGAAGACTTTATGCAATCAGAGAAATAGCTGACACAAGCTTGTAGTTGTTGATATATGAGCTTGTATCGTCATGTACATCCCTAGGGCTGATTGAAAGACACTAGCTACGTCCATATTTTTCATACAGCTTCTTAATGATCATTTAGTATGTGAAAGGCATGAGTATGTTTTGTTTATTTAGTTAGCACACAGTATTGACCAAATATTATGTGTGAGTGATGATCCTTGAATGAAGGGCTGCAACATTATTATTCTCAAAATCGATCTGCCGATTCTTTTTTCTCAATTAATCGATAAATCATTTGGTCTATAAAATAAAATATTCCTAACCCTAACCCAAGGTAGCCTGTTCAAATTACTTGTTTTGTCTGTCCAACAATGCAAAAAAAAGATTTTCACGTTACTATCACACATTTGCTGTGACACAAGATGTCACAGCAAATTGTTATAGTTGAGAAGTTAGAACTAGGTAATTTTCAACATCAATGCTTAAAAAATAACAAATGATTAATTGATTATTAATGTAGTTTTTCTGTCGATTGACTAAGTGATTAACCTACTAATATTTTAACTGTCCTATGATCCTCATGCCTTGTCAATCCCATTACATCAACCTTCTCAGTGGATTTTTTCAGAAAAGCATGACTGATTTTAAACACTTTTGATGTAAAATTCTATATTAAATTATATGGACTCATAATATGTGTAGTATTTAATGAATACTTTAAATTTTAGTTAGTATGTACAATGTTCAAAGAATTCAGACAGCTTTTTTCCCCAGTCCGTATGCTACCTCCCCAGGTTGCTGTGAGAGCACCTATAATGACCCCCAGAGGAAAGTAATGGATATATGCAAAATGTAGCAAATGTGAGGTGAAGATAAGTAGCAAGTCCAAATATTTTCTTTTAAGTTTACAATTACCTTTTATATAATTGCATGAATGGGTGCATGCAATGGACAGGCTGGAAAGATCACAGAGAGATTTGTCAGAACAATGAAATGCGCTTGGATTAAAACCATGGGGTCAAGGTTACGTGGTATGTGTGTTAGCCAATTAAGTCACACAAATGTCCCTCAGCCAAAATTTCTACCTGTGGCCTGGCTAACAAAAGCCTCCTGCTAGCACAGCATCATTCTCCACAGTCTGTTAGTCAGAGCTGGCACTGGGATCTAGCACACTCGTAGCTAACTAGGAGAGAGGAAGTGCTTTGTGCTTCTGGCTCACAACAGGATTAGGTCCCTTCGTAACCTGAGTCTTCTTGACAGAGGAGGTGTCCTGTATGGAAGAAAGGTCCTCTTTGTGAAGTAAAGGAGACGTCCAGTTTCAACATGTATCACGCTTACCAGGGTTGAAAAACAAACTTGGTTGAAGAGGGCAGTCAGGATTAGTGCACACTGATCATCCCAAAAGTGAAAGTCTTTTGTCAAGCCAAATATTGGGTGGTTATGGTTGCTAAATTCATTTACTTTAATTCACTGTAATTATTTTATACATTATGTTTTGTGAGAAGATTTTTCTGCATAAATGGTAACACAGAGTCACACTTTAGTAGGGCATGGAAATGCTGCATTCCCATTGCTGCTGTGTCAGTATATAAGTTTGCTATACCCTCTGGCTGTATGAGCAGTATAAATATTGCACCACTGTTTTAAATTATATCTTTGGTCTTAGTAAGGAGGTTGTTTCCTCTATAACTGCAAATACAAACCGGGCCTGTAATATTAGATTTGTGCGTCTACGGATGTCCTTATCTGGAGAAACTTTTTAACCTCAGATCACAAGTTTGAATTTGCTTTCACTCTGAAACCTATAGGTTGGCAAAAAACCAAGAGTTACTGAATGACTAACACACCCTGCTGTATGTGTGTTATCTGCTTGGGGACAAAGACTGCACAGTCATTTTCAGAGTAGTTATGTGGGATCTCTAGAGAGATGTTGTGTTGGGTTTTGTGTGTCATGTTGCATATGTGGACATATGGAACAGGAGTCAAAAACCAGTTAACCATAACAGTGAAGAAAATGTCTGAAACCAGGTTCTGCTCTGCACCTGCTGCGTTGCCCCACCCCCACAGTCACAGGAAGTACCACCAGCAGATATTGGTCAAGTGAACACATTGTCCCTTCTTGAACACACAGGGTGTGGTAAAGGATTGTAGAGTTCATTGTAACTGAAAGAATTTAGCTTTTTTTTTTTGTTGTTTGCACTGTAGATAATTATACTGTCCACATTGGTAACTGTTCAAGAATACACGTTCTATCAGTTTGGCTTCCCATATGCCTGCTGTAAAACCATGTCTAGTATCTGTGGACATTTCACCTGTGTCATGTACAGTACAGTTTGTAGACATTAATGTGGAGACAGATAACAAGTTTCATGTGTGCCCTGTGCGTGCTTTTGTAATTTAAAGAAGTTAAGTGCATTCATTTGGAAGCATGTTACAGTCTTCTGTCTGTATGTCAATAATGAAATGACACGTCACTGTTTAAATGTTTTTTGCAAAAACAGAAGTTGATGTGTGTGTTCTGAGTAAAAGTGCACCGTTGCATTGTTATTAACGTTATATATCCAGTAGTGGAGAACAGTCTCTGTTTTCGTTACATCAACCTAACTTTATTAACAACATACAAAAATCTATTTTTGGCATTTGTTAATCGATTCAGAGTCATAGAGGGCAAGATGCACAGTCCTTATGTGAATTGATCTTTTCCCCCACTCTTTATATATGCTGAAAGTTAATTATAGCAGGACACAATCCTCTGCTCTTCTCTCCGTATTTCATGTGGTAAGTGAAAAGTAAAAAGGGGCATACTCCATGTTTTGACTCTGGCCTCTGTAGCCAACCTATCCCATAGTGTTATGCTTTCCATTTCCTATCTGAGATGGGTCTTCTGCTGGCCAGAGGAATGTGTCTGACAAGACTCCACCCTCATCCAACCAGCAGACAGGCCCTCCCCTTGTAGGATCTGAGTTCCCTCCAGCCACCTGGGCAAGAGGGAGACTATCCGACAAAACGGCAGAATACTAATGCAGTCAGCTCAATGCTTCATTAAACTACTTGGCTTGGCATGAGTCTTAGGCTGATTGTGATTGCCTTAAACGCTTTCATTATGTGATTACAGACAAACACATTAGCGGATGCTGTGTGTTTTCACTGAAAGTTAACAGTAATTGTGTGTTACTGTAAAGCTTTCAGCAACCCCTGCAGGACAAAAGTAGCTTTTGTGGGCAATTTATAAACAAACCTGTTCAACCTGTTTATGTTTGCAGTCCTTTGGAAATTTGATTCCATTGCAGCACTCTGCTCTCCTCAGACTGCACCTCGTCCTGTAATAATACCAATGGCATGCATACAGGAAGTACTAGGTATATATTTTATTATTTTTATATTTTCCTGGTGTGTTTACTCAGGGTCTAAAAACTGGGCCCCATGCCTTCTCCCCTAATTACTCTATGATCTGCGCCAGGCTGACATCCCTGCCCCAGCTCGCTCTCACAGCGTGTTTTGATTTGTTGTCTTTTTGTAGGCCCGCTTACATTACAAGCTCCCAATCCAGTGGTCAGCCCTCGTTTTGCACTGGCAAGAGATTTCTCTGGTTTGCTTTTCCTCGCAGCTGCTGACTCATTTCCCACATTGGTATTCTGTTGTGGGGAGGGGAATGAGGGAAAGATGGAAAGGGTTTTAGTTTGGGTGTGGGTGTGTGTACATCTGTGCGTGTGAGCACACGTAGTGTGGACAGACCACTGCAGTTGTTGGAGATGGATGAAAAGCCCACACATACTGCTGGAGGAAATGGAAATATGAAGATGGTATAGCAGTAGATTGACCCACATCACAACCTCATTGACCGCAGCAATAGTTTAGGGGAAGAAATTGGCATCAAAAGAACACGTTAATTACCTTGTTCTGTATAAACTTTCTTATAAAAAGAAATAGTTCTTTGGTCTCTCATTCTTGTTGGAGTCTGCCTGATCAACAGTTGAGTGTTTTGGTTTTAGCTAATGGTGCACTGGGCATGTGCTGAACAATAAAGGAAAATGGGTGTTGACTCTGATAACTGGAGACAGTGATAATAGTTAGCTGTGTGTAAGGCTTGTTTGTGAGAGAGAGAGAGGCTAATAAAGAGATTGATTTCTTTCTTTCTTGCAAAGAGAAGAACAGTGGTTGAGTGTTTGGGTTTCAGCAAAGAACAGAACATTGTTCGGAAAAGGCCTGGGAGACCATGGCGACATGGGAGTCGGTGGGGGACGTAGAGGGGAGAAGCCAATCTGCACTGCTGGATTCAGTGGTGCTCCCTATATTCTATTAGCCTAGTTTTTCAACCCTTAATTACTAAAGTCTCCAAAGTCTAAACTAAAAAGCATCTTTCATCCTTAATGAAATTTCTGTCTGCTCTAGTTCTGTGAATCCATTTTTAACTATGTAAATTATAGGTTGATAAGCTTTGTCAGTCCTATTTATAGAAGCCAATTCAAGCTTGTTTTTCAGAGCCAGATGAAGATGCAAGCAGGACAAAAATGTCTTGAGTAGTTTGTTGGTTATTTTAAAAAGTAATAGTAAGTCTTCAGTGCTATGTGCAATGGCCTCGCCTTTGTGTGATAAAGATAACACCTGTTTACCACAGGAAAAAAGCACAATATGTGGGTCATGGATTATAAACCCATGGCAATAAGCTTGTTCAAGTATAAAATGGAAGAGGAGGACGCACTTGGGTCGATGGAGGGTCGAGGCCCCATGAATAGCATTCCTGCCTGTACCACAGAGCTGCAGTAGTGTGCATAATCTTCAAGTTTCTAATCTTCTTTCATTTGGTTTGGGAGGCTACATGAGAGGTACCTGCAAGTGTACTAAATCAGTACATGTATGTCTTGTTTCCAAGATAACACAATACGATTCCATTTGGATAAATGTGTGTGAAAACCAACAGGATGTTGTAAAACAGAAATAGTTGAGAGCTCAGTACGTTATTCTGGAAACGTACTATCTGCACAGTTTTGGGGTGCGTCCAAAGGCCACATAGTGAGAAGACTGAAAGACAGAGGAGAAGGAGATTGTTTGTGGTTGATTCCTCAAGTCTTGACATGCTGCAGGATCTAGACCTCTTTGTTGCCCTGAGTGGAAATGTTTACTTGATTACATCATACATCCCTCATGGCAAATATCTCAATCAATTCAATTATCCTGTACACCTACCTTATTTTTTGAATTGTCACCCCTTGTTGTTAGGTAGTTTTTTATTGTGTTAACCACAACCTGGGGAACACAACTCAACATTTGTCACAGGGATTAGTGTCTCTCAGACATCCAAGGTTGCGCACTAGAATACAACACTCCACCTGACAGCTCAGTGTTTGCGAGTAAGCCTACTTCTGTCTGTTATGGTGTTTTGGAAGACTGTATACAGCTCGACATGCAGCACTTTGCCTGGTGAATCATCTGATTTTGAAAATTTGCTATCTTGATATACAAGATGGAATCACAAATTTGGGTGGTTGTAGAGTAATATAGAAAAAAAGTAGAACAAATATCACATATCAAAGTTTGTGGATGTGTACATTTTGTTGTTAAATTAAAATCTAGGATACAGGTGTATTGAGTATTAATTCAGGCAAATTCTCAGGAAAATAAATTGTAGAAAATTCTCAGATCATCCCTCCCGCGAATAACTGAAGTGGACTGCTGCTGTCTCAAAGCTCACAGATGATCTTGTCAAGGTTACGAGCATTTGCGAGCCTGATTCCTGCTCTTCCAAGAACCACTCTGTCCCAGCTCACTAACTTGACTTGATGACTTCGTGCCCAGCCCAGAGAATACATGTGAAATAAATAAATTAAAGGGGGTGATTGAAACCTGATATTTTGTTCCTAGAAATAATCCAAACGAAATTGAAAAAACCTGGTTAGAGTACATAGTATTTGAGGCTCATAGTCCAACCTTCTGTGTAAAGGATAAAATCCTAAATTAAAGTCCAAGTTCAAATCCGAAGTTTCAAGACATTTATGCCCTATATTTATTGCCGCTGTGGGGCTTCAAACAATCTTTTTTTATGTATTTCTCTTTTAGGCCATTCATAAAAAAACGATTCAATGGAATAGAATGAAGCTCAGCAAAAGTTCAATAGGAAGACTACTTCTCTCTCTTTTATTCATATTCTACCCGGAGCTCATATCCGTTCCTACATTTCCCACTGTCCTCTGTTTAATTTCCAAGAAGCAACTTTTCTGTTTTGCTCCATCCAATTTAGTAAGCTGATATTCAGCATTCAGTAAAACTACAATTCCCACCTCATCCACTCTCAGTCAACGGCACCTGTAGGATGCACCATTTGACCTTCATGCCAGCATCTTGAAACCACCACCACCAGTATTATTCATCATGACTCCACCCAGATTAAGACTAATGATGACCATACAGGGGGTTTATGTTACCGACCCACTGTTGGGTTCATCCCCATAATCAGGCATTAGCCCCTGATGGAGTCTGCTAAACTCTAATCTACTTTTTCATCAACAATGCTTTATATCTATAAACTAGTCTCTCGCAACTGAACTCCATCTCTGGTTCTTCCCTCCTTGTTCTCTTAGGACCGTGTCAGGTCCAATGGCTTGTTAATTTTACTCAGACCTCTAGATTGCAGGCCTTGTAAAATCTGTCCGAATCTGTCTGGACATTTCAGCAGGCTTTGCTGGCTTGAGGATAATTTACAAGACATTGCAGTGCTGCTAACTAGAGCTACAACAACAAGTCGAGTCACAGAAAATTAAGTGGCTCCTATTTTGATAACCACTAATCATTTAATAAGTTTTTTTTTTTTTAAGCAAAAATGCCAAAGATTCACTTGGGTTTGACTTTTTAAAAGCAAAAATTTACTGGGTTTCATTTGTCCTTCAAGTTAGTTAGACCATCTGTGGGTTTTGGACTGTTGTTCGAACAATGCAGGGCATTTGAAGATGTCATCTTAGGCTCTGGGAAACTATGGTGGACATCTTTTCACATTTTTGTTGAAAAGATTAATCGAGAAAAAGAATCAGCAGATGAATCAATAAAATAATTGTTTGTTGCATCCCTGCTGCTACCCTTGTTTTAACAAAGAACTGTAACCTCTTATTACATTGTAGTAACTGAGTCACAACAGATGGTCATCTCCAATCCTTCCAACATTGTAGTGTTCACTCTAGCTTGACCCCGGGAGTGTTTTTCAGAGTGGATTACGAATACCATTTCTGCTTGGCAGTATCAGTAGTATTCAAGGTAAATAGCAGAGTGTTGTTGTCTGTAATAACTCTTAAGGCTGGTGTTGAGTACTGGACCTGGGGGGGGGGGGGGTGGTTGTATTGCTCTTTTATTTCTTTTTACAACACGTGTCGCCTCTGAACATTGATCTTTGCTGCATCCACTGCTTAGCTCTCCCCAGCTGTGCCCTACTTTTCATGCTGCTCATGTTCTGCCGTATGTGTGTGTGCTTTATAATTCCAACCAGAAAACTTCCTCTGGGACACATCCAGTGCTTTGTGAGGCCTGCCTGCAAAGTTCACAACTTCTTAAAACTCCTCAAGAGTATGTCTTGGGAATGCATCTTCTACTTCAGTGCTGTTGACACTTGATTGACATCTGTTCAAAAATGTGATTGATAAAACTTTGATTTAAAATGCTAAAGATTGATTATGCAGTCTGTACAGTTGGATTACTACAGATTATTCGGCTTCATGTCAGACAATGTTGTGAGAACAGTGGCCACAGTTTGATAAATAGTGAATTTCAATGTCAATGGTCCAAGTCATCATCAAAGGGCTCTGCTGTCCCTCAGCAGCTGTTAAAGTGTGATTCAGTAGTGCACTGGCGCCTTAATTTCCCTAGTAAAGGTCCAAAGTATGAGTGTAATTCTCCCTCCCCTTGCTATTTCTCTCATATGAAGAATGTGTCCTTGTTCAGCCTACCAAGATAAATAGGAATAACTCAAAAGTGAAAATAATATCCCTATGTCTGCGCAGATCCTGTAGATACCCCCCAACATAAATCTGTGTGATGGTTAACTACTTGTTAAGGAGATAGAAGGTGGTGTGTTGAAGCTATGCACTTTTTCGACCAACACAGGTCTTCACTACCTTCTCCAATGAGGAATATGATCGGCGCAATGATGATGTGGACCCAGTCGCAGCGTCTGCAGAGTATGAGCTGGAGAAGAGAGTGGAGAAGATGGATGTGTTCCCTGTGGAGATTGAGAAAGGTGAGCTTAGTAACACTGAAGGTAAAATCCTATGTGCAATAAGCAACCAGTGAGAAACATTTCAAAAGGGGGAAACATGTTTTCATAAACATGTGGAATTGAGCCTATTTGTGTGCAGTTCTTTCTCCCCAGCCTTTAAAATCTTTCTCTTTCTCTGAATTCAGGAGACAATGGACTTGGCATCAGTATCATAGGAATGGGAGTGGGAGCAGACCAGGGTCTGGAGAAGCTTGGCATTTTTGTGAAAACCATAACAGAGCGAGGAGCAGCTGAGAACGATGGACGGTGAGTTAGAGCGCTGAAACCTTCTCTTTGCACAACCCCACATTTAAGACTCATTACAAAAGAGTCACTCATGATGTTTGGCATACAACCGGAAACATGGCACGCACTCACTGGACACCGCACCACCACCACAGGTTTTAATGTCACACTCCCAGGAATTGCTCATCCCCCCAGGGCCTTGTGCCACACAAGACACAAACAACAGGATGTATTTATAACATCACAAAGAAGCTAAAGAAAATAGTCCCGCCTCTTCCGTTTCCCAGGCATTTTTAGATTTGTTTTATTGCCAGCTGCATTTAGGCTACTGTATTTTTTTTATCTTTACTACTATGCTGAAGGCGGTGCATAACTCTTCTGTGGAAATGCTTTGAAAACCTTCCCTTGTATTTACTATTTTCTGTATCTCTAGCATACAGGTGAATGACCAGATAGTGGAGGTGGATGGTATCAGTCTGGTGGGCGTCACCCAACTGTTTGCTGCTACAGTCCTGAAGAACACCAAAGGCACAGTGAGGTCAGCTCAAAGCCCAACTCCTCAACCCCTAAAAACAACTTTATTGAAAAGATCTTGGTTACAAGACAGACTGTTATTAGAAATAACTGGTAAACTGGCTGTTTATATCTTGAGAGTCCACAGGCCATGACTGATTAGTGTTTTTTTCTCTGAAGTGAAGCGTATTGTTGCATGTTAATGATTTATCATAGGGAAATTAAACACCCACACATGATAGGGGCATGCTTAAACTGCATCCCAAAATTTGCATTTCCTTGTAGCGAGTAGTGGTATTTCTAGGCAACATGTAAAATGCTCCATTATATGGCACACTAACACTAAAAAAAACAGGTTCCTGATTGGACGGGAGAAGCCAGGGACGCAAAGCGAGGTAGCCCGCCTCATAAGCGAGACACTAGAGCAGGAGAAGAACCAGCAGCAACATCAACAACACCTGGATGACCCCTATGAACACTCTACAGAGGAGGTGAGTCAGCTGATCACGTCATTTCAGAATCAGAATCAGAAATACTTTATTGATCCTTGGGGGGAAATTGGACAGTACCGGTGCTCCCATTCAAGAGTAGAAAGAAGCATAATTTAGAACTAAAAGTATGTACAAAATATAAAAATAAGAAACAGAAAATAAAAAATATACACATTTACAGTATTTAAGTGAACAATTAGGTAAAAAAAATATATACAATAACAATGTATATGTATGCATGTGTTGCACTGAAGTTGCACTGAAGTGTATGACTAAATTTAAACTAAATTTACTGCTCATGTCTGTGTTCATGTCATATAGGATGTGGGAAGGATTCCCATGTTAATGACTTACAATCATCATCAGTATGTGTTTTTGATTACAGAGCTGGCCATGTAAGGATTTAAATCCTGTGCATTGACAATATAACACCATATGTGTTAAATTTGGGTTTAATTACATTGAAAGATGCGAGGCCTCCATATTTGTTTTCAGGTACTTCTGTATGATTAAATGCCAAGTCATATTTAAGACTTGGATGTTGACATGAACACTGTTTACAAGTCGGAAACTAGTTATTACGATGACGGCGACATGACATGAACACGGCATTAGCCCCTTTGTCACGCCCAGTCCAATCCCACTCGGCTCAACCAGGAAATGAGCAGCTGGCTGTGAGTAAGCCATGTGTCACCGTTCTGCTGTGCTGGAAGGTGTTCATTCAACCGCCACCTGTCTGCCAGAGTTGTGAAATGTTTGCTCTCTGAAGTTCAAGCAGCCACAAGCCCCTGTTTTAGCGATAGAGAGACTGGGCAGAGAATATATGTGGGATTCACTGGAGCAGACAAAAAAAAGGAATATTGCATAACTTGAAGTGAGGAAGTGGACACTGTTTGGAGTGTCTCTGTGGTTATGCAAAGTGTGTGTATATGTGTGTAGGTGTGTTGATAGCCTCGTTTTCCACTGATAATACTGTTCATGTTGATGTGTTCGATGCTGCAGACATGTGTAGCCAAACTGCACTGCCTCCCCATGAACCAGCCCACCAATGTTTGGTTATGATGTTGTATTGATTACAATGTTCTTTCCAGACTGTGGGGAGCTGCGCCACTGGGAGTGTTGTTGACACACGCTGAGCATGTTTCTGGGCATGAAGGGTGTGTTGGTGTTTGCAATATGTGATGCAATGTTTGATGTCATATTTCAGGAGGAGCGCTATGAGGAGGAGGAGGACGACGATGCGGATGAGAGGATTCTGGGCTCCAATTTCTCTCCAGGGCGGAGCGTAGAGGTGTTTGAGCTGCCTGATACAGAGGCTTTGTTTATGCCGACCAACATGGACAGCTCTCAGATGGCCTTCAAGTTCAAAGAGGTATCACCCACACCATGACTTATGTAATTTAAATAAATCAAAGTTTCAGTATTCTGTTTAGACAACCAAAGATTATTAATAACCTGCTGTCATTGGTGTAACCAAATCTTTTATTTTATTATTTTTGTTCCTTAGCTGCAGCTCAAACATAGCATTGCTGAAGCTGAAATAAATCAACTAAAGGAAAAGGTATGATGAGGATGAAACCAACATGTTCTACTTTTTTGTTTATTGTTTTGAAGATATTCACATAGCATACAGGAAAAATAAATATATAATATAGTAAATACAAATGAAAATTTTACATAATGTGTTACAAAGTCACTCAAAAACAGAATATATGATTAATATGACTGTTATTGAGATCAGTTATAAGCATGAATTAATGAGTTAGATTTACAACTTTGATGTATCAGACTGCGCATGTGAAATGGTGATGCACTTACAGTAGGTTGTTGAAGAAAACAGTGTCACACAATAAGCAGACAAAATGTGTGACCTAGTTCTTTTAAATGACTATTTAATACAACAAATGACACACTGACTGTCTGGCTAAACAAATTCAATTTAGCCAACCAAAGTAACATGTCACCATCTCTGTACAGCTAAGGGCATCTGAGGAGGACAAATCATTGTGGGAAGCCAGGGAGTCTGCAATGGAGCAAAAGATCGAGGATAGCAACGACAAAATCCTAAAGTTGGAGAGCTACTGGCTGGAAGCCCAGGCTCTGTGTAAGAGTGTGAATGAACAATTAGCTGAGACTCAGGGCCAGTATGAGACCCTGGACAAGAAGTACAATAAGGCCAAGAAACTGCTCAAGGACTACCAGCAGAAGTGAGTTTGTCAATTTATTCATATAACACATTTAAAAACAACAAATGTTGACCAAAAGATATATTACATTGAAATTAAAAATACAATGAGATACTGATGTAAACATAGCTTAATTAATGATTAGGTAAATATGAAAATGTGAAATACAATGCATTCAATTAGATAAACAGGAAATAAGCAGTCATGCAGTCAAGATAACATTTATTTAGCCATATAAAGATGTCCGGAGGTGCAATTTAATAATTCAAAAGAGAATACCTGATCGGGAGAAGTAGACTCTTCCGCAGTCTGGAGACAAGATTGGAAAATGCTTGGACCATTAGACTTTAACTAGGAGAATGGAGAGGAGGGACTGTTCAGTGGGACTGTTCAGTAGGCCTGAGAGGTCTACAAGCTGAATAATGGTTGAGGAGGATAGATTTTAAGTCTAAAACACTTGTTGAAGAGCTCACTTAGTGCTATGGTGCCCCCTGAAATAACTTGAGTTTATGGACAATATTGTTTTTGTCTCAAAAGGAGATAAACAGTTTTTTAATAAACAGTCAGAAGGTCTAAAATACATTATGAAGCAGGACGGGATATAACATTGACTATGGAGCTATTTATAATAGATCAGATTCAATCAGTTCTAAATTAAAGTACATGCAAGGGAATAAAGTCTAAATGATGTGGTAGGCTGGTAAAAAGGTATAGTGGTAATAAGAACTATCGAGCAAAGGGTTAAAGGGTCAGCTCACTGAGATCACAAAAACATCTCATGTACTAGGGGTACATGAGACAATGTTTTAATGTGGTGTGTAGTCATGCCAGTAGTTCTGGTTTTATCTGCTAAAGTTTTGAGATATTGGTCTCTGACATTTCTGCTGCCCCCCCAATACAATGGGCATTAATTGAAATTCCTTTGAGGTGTTCAAAGCATTGAAACATTACATTGAATCATTTGTTTCTATTTGAAGTAATATAAAAAAATAATTTTGTCCTCTCAGTCTTGATAGTGCCGATACGTTTTTCCATTTACACTCTACTTTTTGCTCACAGTATCACTTGTGCTATGATATAAGATCTGATTTTACATTTTGTGATTTTGTAAGGACAACATCTGCCAGTGGAATGAAGTGGTTTTGTGATAGTCACAAAAAATAGAACTTGTTTACAAGCTAAAGGACTGATTGGAAACCACATTTCCTTTTTTCCTCCCCAGAGAGATAGACTTTGTGAAGAAAGAGGAGGAGCTGAAAAAAATCCTAGATGAAAAAGACAAGTGGTACAAGGAGCAGCTGGAGAGCTTGCAGAACAGGGTAAGACCCCAGATCGAAAAGAAATGCTTTTACACCTCAACAGAGTTGCTAGAGACACTGAAATAAGCGTGAGCGTTGTTTTGTCCACAGATAGCTGTCCTGGAGTCCAGAGGGGCCTCAGGTGTGGAGCATCAGAGTGGTCGGGACTCAGCAGCAGATGAGAGATTAAGTGCCCCAGACCCAATCACCAACACGCAATCTGTTGACTCACTACTCGGTACAAAGGGTTACTAGAATTAAATTAGATTTAAAACACGTCACACTTTCATTGTGTGATCTGTAAAACATTCACAAGTACACATCATAAACTCCAGTCAGCCTGGTGAATAATTAAAACTGCACTGTCTCTTACGACTTATCTGGTATGTTTTTTTTCTCTCTCTTGTGTAGAACAAGACTGGAGTGAGTTGGTCCCTGAGACCGAGCGCCTGGACACCAGTGCACACCGAGCAAAAGGCCTGCTGGCTCAGAAGGCCAAACGTCAGCCTCCGTCTCGGAGCAAACTGAAGGAGAACCTCACAGTGGCTTCAAGTCACTCTCGGGTCAGCCAGGAACAGCTGATAGTGGTATAAGTGACATAATATAATTGGATTAAAAAGTCAGCCTCCTGAGGCCAGATGTAAGGTATTACCTGAAACCCTTAATCGAGGCATGTTCACGCTCAAAATGATCAAACTAACGGTGACAAAACACCCAGTGTCTCCCTTTTATAGAAGAAGCAGAGCGCTTGTTAACTTGAGTAATATTTGATTTTGTGTATATGAGCTGTGAACAAGGTGGGGTTGTATGCAGTGATGGTAGCTGACAGATTTACCGCCACTTCGTCTGCGTCTGTGTTCTAGTCATGTTTAAGCAAAAAAACATATTTCAGGAAACAAAGTTAGCATGTTGTGACCCACTGTTGAGCCTGTCTTAACATACTCTCAGCTGTTGGGACATGTTACTCTTGCACCAATAAGTATATTTCTAACCTGATCACAGCCAATCACAACTAAATTAAATAGCTTCTATCCCTTCTTCCTTGCATTGTCCTAGTAAATAATTAGCTCTGTCCCCACAGGAAGCTGAAGAGGAGGAGGATCAGGAGGAGCAGGAATCTCCCAGGAGGAGGAGGTCCATCCAGGAGAGCCTGTCTCTCCCAGTGCCTGTCTGCTATCCTGGGAATGGACAGAGAGATGATCCAGGAGAGACTAGAGATGGGTCCAGGGGTAAGGCAGAGCTTTCCAGCAGCCCGTCTTTGTCTCCATCACAGGGAGACAGTATTGAAAGCAGTGGAAGTCCTTCTTTGTCACCTCCAAAAGACACCCTGTCACCACATTCCCCCTCTGGATTCATGCGCAATGCCAAGAAGAGGGAGTCCAAAGGAAAGGGCAAAGAGCTCAAAGGTATGCAAGACCAACCTGTGACGGCAGCAGTAGCAATGCTTCCTGTTCCTTTGTTACTGAGCCTGATTATTATTGTTTCATTTCAGAGGAGCTCAATGAGGCCTCGTCAGCAGGAAAACCTAAAAGACGATTTCCAGACTTTGGGTAAGTCTCCGCAGTGATCACTGTCATTCGTTCCCAAGTTACCATCATTTTTGCACTAATGACAAAAATGTTACTGGTCATCAACAGAGGCCTGCGGAAGTCAGGAGGCAAAGGAAAAAAACATGACAAGGAGGCGATGAGAGCATCTTTGGACAGCAGGTACGTTACTGCTCAACTTCATTTATAACTATTTAAAGGTGACAAATACTCCAAATATCTATTGAGTTGTTGTGGTTCTTCTCCATGTTTTGTAAGACATTTGTTTTAACTGGATTATTAATGTAAACTACATTACTCAAACAAACAAAAGCTCATGGACAGTGAACCGCTGACCGAACAGCTGTAGACCTTAACTGCAGTATTACTGGAATCCATGTTACTCTGTGGATGTAAATATTGAGCTAGACCAGCTTACTACTTTCTTGTTGCCAAATCTTAATATAGATTGTTTTTTTCCTCCTATATCTGATGGTTATTACTTATTGAGTAATTTTTAATGCCACACATCACGAATTAGGCACTCACATGTTTAAGCCCGAGTGTGGATAACTGTATCTTCCTCATTCTCCAATGCCCAGGGGATCTGCCGAGTTACTGGAGGAGTCGGGAGGGAACCTCTCTCCTGCAGATTCAATGACCTCCATCCCTACCTGTATGCCCTTCTCCTGGTTTGGAGACAAAGAGAGGGACAGAGACAGAGAGCCTTCATCCTCCAGCAGCAGTCTGCCGTACGCTGCAACTGAGACCAGCAGTGAGCAAAGCCAGGATCGCAAGAATAAGGTCTGTAACTTTCTCTAACCTTATGTGGAAATAAATATATTAGTTATTAGTTTATTTATGACATCAGTGGGGTCAAGAACTTGATGTCTCTCAGTCATTCTGCTGTCACCACTGATGACTTGGCCAGCTGTAAAACAGTCATTGTCTATCCTCCATTTTTGTCTTCAGTAAAACCAGTAGACACATGATGGGAGGCTGTTTGTGCTGTCATTGACCAGTTCTCCAAATAAGCTGCACCATGACACAGTAACTGGATCCATATGTTAGCCATTAGAGAGAGGATTCGGTGGCTTTTCAATGAGTTTGCAAATAGTGACACATCAAACGCATCCAGCGAAACGCCTGGCTAACTGTCAAACAGGCTGCGGTCGAGCTGGTGTTCCCAAGATACTCTTTAATGAGTTCAAGACACGAGCTGAAGCAAGAAGACATGATTAGAAGAGAATAGTTTGAGTTTTGTTGCTGTGTGCATTGTGGCAGTTTTTGTCAGCTTTTGCTGCCTGGACAGCTTTTGCTGCCTGGACATTTATCTCACCTGTTTCCTTTAAACAGACAAATCTCTCCTGGTCCTCTTTATTCAGTCGCTCATTAGATTTGGTACAGTATACACATCTTTGTTTTACATTTGATTTTTAGATGACACAGTAGAGCATTACTAACAAATGTAATTTCTCACCTCAATACATCCTATGCATAATGCACTGTTTCTTTTCTAGTGGGTATGTGGTAGTGTTATAGGAAACTAATGTTATCTCATTTTCCCTTTTATCCACATTCAGAAAGCCTTGTGGCTTGTATTAGATGAAACAGATGAAGCCAAAAGTAGTTCCTAGGGCTCGTTGCACCAGCTAATCGGAAGTTTGATCGGGGATTTGTGTGAAAAGTCAACACTAACTGCCACGTTGTAACTAACTTGAATTATGCAACCTCTTTTTTATAGTTTAATTCTCACAGTATGTTGAAACTTGCACATAGCTGGTGCAATGGCCTGCAGGTCTGGACAATATTTCCCTCCAAATTTAACCCACATTTGCATATGAAAAACAAGCCACAGTTTAATTTTGAACCTACATTACATGTAAAAATTATCACTTTGTCACCAAATAGTTAATGTTAATAGCTTCTACTGGAATACATTGAAAACATTACCCCATACCTGAAATGTGTGTGCTTGTGTTTTTCATTAGACGTAGTGTTAGTTGTTGTAGTTTAAAAGTTGTTGATGTAGTTTTGGTGGTGGATTGTTTTTAGTTTTAATCACCTTAAATATTGTGCTGCTTAGTAGATACTGCCTTCCTATCACATGTTGAAGATCACACTCACTAATTGCTCAAGTCAATGACCTGGACTGTTCCCATTTTAATCACAGCTTTAACTATTTATCATAATAATTTCAGTCTTTTTAGAAACAGCACTGCACTCCCCCACTCCTCACCCCTGTAGTGTTGTATTTGTGTGCTTCTCCCAGTAAAGAACTGTTGTTTGGTGATGTGTTACTTTAGTAAATGCGTTCCTTGTTTCCACTTGTTCCAGAGTTTTTCAGTCATAGATGATTCTAACCCTGCCAGTCCCAGTTCAGACATCTCTGGGTTAGTCGCTGAACCCAATCTGTCTGGGCGCTCACACACTTTAATCTTCTCTTCCAGCGAGGTGAGTGCTCTCCTTGTTGCACAGTCACAAAAGCTGTGTGGGACGCCTTGATGCAGCTGAAAGGGGACATTCTCAAGCATGCTCTTTGAGCCTCCCCCCTTTCAGAGCTGAGATTAATTTGTGAATGCAGGAGGAACAGAAGAGTGCATGTTTGTGTTCAAGCTATTTTGTTTTGTGTTAAAACAAGTCTTGTGGCTTAGCTTCTCTTAAAGTCAGCTGTGATGTTCATAGATTGCCTCTGTTAGAACCGTCGACCAGCTTCTTGTTCTTTACAAGCTTTGGCAGACCGCAGAACGATGTTGACTGCTCTGCTGCCTGCTCAGTGGTGTTTCAGCGTCTGTTGTTTCTGATATTACAGTTTCAAGTGTCTCTCTCAGTCAAATGGATAGTATGGAGACACACGTCTGCATCTGAGAGTGTCATTGGTATTTTGCTGTCATTGCACGCCTGTTTTCTTCGTGTTAGCTTGGGAAATCTGTGCACTGCACACAGTTTTAACAGATCTTGCACTACACGTTATTTGTGTTTTTTGTTTACATACTATGGTTGGCTTTACTTTTACCCGCTTCGTCACTTAACTGCTTTAGGAACATTGATCCGATCGGTATCCATGGCATCATATGGCTGTTGCACATTGGTGGCAGGCGTGTACTCTATACATGTTTTGGTACAAGTCAAAATAATGCACTACACTTGAGTAATCTTTTTCCTTTTAGAGTACAACAACGTATGACACAAAACAGTGGGACACTAAAAGCCAAATGTTCAGAAAAATGCATTTTAGATCATTTTTAACAAAAATTCTAATACTCAGTATGTTTATTTTTCTAATATCTGTTTATATCATGTGTGTCCTCTGCAGACTTTGGATGATGAACCAGTAGCTACAGGAAAAGAGTATCAGTGGCAGAACCGGCCCGTCTCTGAATGGACCAATCAGCAGGTCTGTCACTGGTTGATGGGCATGAATATGGACCAATACACACCTGAGTTCACAGCGAAGGGAGTGGACGGCCAGCAGCTGTTGAACTTGGACAGTGACAAGCTGAAGGTAAAAAAAATGTCTACTTTGAATTACCTGTTTAATAATGGAGTGATAGTTTAAGAGTGATGGTTTAATGATTTAATGTTTGCTTTAATGACACAAGGCCTCTTTCATTGTCAAAACAAGTCATTGTTTAGTCCAGCCTAGTTGGCTTTTGACTGCCACCTTGTGGCCAGAAGTATTTTGTCCTGTTGACAGCTGCAGCTAGAAATGACTATTGATTCATTATTCATATTTTACATTTCTGCAACATTAGAGGGGAAAATTAGTATTAAGGACATAAATGAGAGAAAATGCTTGAAGCGCATTGAAATATTGAATATTTAATTGAGATGATGAAAAAACCACATATTGTTATACATTTGTAGATGTTGGTCATCTGTGTCACCATTGACGTTAAATACAATAGATTCTTTATATAAGTTGTAGAAAGAAACATGGTAGCATCATTCTGCCCTGTGTGCACTTTTCTCCTTCAGGCGCTCGGTGTGTCAAGTCAGAACGACCGTTCAACTATCAAGAAAAAGCTGAAGGACATGCGTAAGGCCCAGGAGAAGCAGGAGAAACAGAGGGAGAAAAGAGAGAAGGAGGTCCGACGCAGTGGGAGACTGCCTGCCAGTACTGACTCTGTCTGCTGAGGCAGCAGATCTGTACTCTGAATTCATTCAGCTCATAAACGTCATCACTAGCAGAACCCTGACCAAACCTGTTTTTATACTTGTAGTGCCACGACATTCTTGTCACATGGTGTTAATACAAACGAGCACAGAGCATGACTGCCAGGAGAGTACCTGTGCCGACGGATGTTCATACTGCAGCCTCTGTTTCTTTTCTCATCACTGTTTCTCCCAAATATTCAAACACATTTTTAGCTCAAACCATTTTAACTGAACGATGGGGAATGTCAAACAAGTTGGGGATGTGACCAAAAAGGAATCCTAACATTTTTTTTACCACTAAAAAGCTAGAAGCTATAATTAAATGAAAAAGTCTGTTTTCAGATCTAATGTAGTCGTTGCATATCATGCACACATTTACCTATGGAAGTCAAATGTATACTGCTTTTTCAGCATTTTATATTTTTGCTAGTATAACTTGCCTGTTTCCATGTACAAGTCTGCAGGAAGCGTTGTACAGTTCAGATAAAAGCACTATATTTGTCTTTTAAGCTTCAATGGGTGACAAGGTTTTAAATGTATAAGTAAGTTTTATACATGTGCCTATTAACTGCATATCTTTTTTTTTTTTTTTTTTTACTTAAATACCATTGTTCATTTTATACTATCTAAATTTTTCTACTAAGTAGAATAGCTAGGCTGTTGTTTTTGTTGAATGAAAAGCAACAAACAAATCAAGTAGGGTCGAGGTGAATGCTGCTTATGCTGTTCGTGACTCCGGCTGTGTGTCGCTGAGATGGTACCGTGATGCTCCATGTAAACACACACAGCATGCAGGTCTGCTACACACACACACCTCACCGGCCAATCAGACGGTGAGATGTGCCTATGACAAGGACTTTGTGTGAGTCAGGAGCACAGCGTCGTGTATGAATGTGAGGCTGAACGGTGAGTCGTTCACAGCCAAAACCCAAGTGCTTCCTTTCTTCTTCTCAAGCATGACTCCATGTTGGACTGCAAGAAAAAAACTCATGTTTTCCACGTCTTCTGAATCGGAGAAAAACATAATTTCTTGTTAAATACAGCATCAATAAACTAATTTTCACTTTGTGATGTACTCTTGTATTCTTGTATTGTGTTCTAGTCTCACTGCTCTTCCTCCTCGCTTCCGTCAATTTGCATTTACAAACTGACATGATTTTATATATTGAAACATAAGAAAACGACACCAGAGAAATTGGAGAAGTAACAGTCCGATACCTTAATCCCTTTTATAAATAACTAGTATTAAGTCTCAGTGGGCAGGTGGTCTGCAGCGGATATAAAAGACCCTCAATCATTAAATCAAGCATTTCCTCTAATGGTGCGTTACTGGTTATGTATTGTAACATTCCCACAGTAACAATGATTATATTTTAATGACCTCAAGTAAATTATGTTAACATTCAGCTTGAACATCACTGTCACTCTATTGATGTTGCACCATTTAAACTAAACACTTTGCAGAAATCTGTGAACATAAGTAGCATAATATCCAGTGACAGAGAACTGATCAGTTACCATCAACACAGAAGAATCTGTTTGAAATATTTTTTTTATACTGAACATGATCCATATAGCATAACTGCTTCAGTATTACATGGAAAATATTGATCATAGCTTATTGAACAGAATGAGTCCCAACCACAACAACCCAAATACTGTATTTTGTTTTCACAAGTCTCGTGAGAAAACATTAAGTGCATCTTCTTTGCAAATTAAGTGAGAATTTAAGAAAAAGCATATCACATATGTTGAATTCCAATCATTCAGTTTCCTCATGTTACACACAGTAAAACAGGTGCAAAATTGCCCTTTATAAAGGCAAATCAATACTTTAAGATCCCATGTTGCTTGTATACATCATCCAATTGAAGAAGAAGAAATGCCCTAAATGAAAACATTTTGACCAAAAAGACTTTTCAGCAGAAACATCCAACAGATTTAAAAACAACCCGCAACTGTAACAAGTAGTCCTTTTCTAACTTCACACGGAGCAGAAGAGATGAGCAGAGCCGAACAAACTCCACACGCAGACTGACTGTAACAGTTTCAGTTCAACTTTCAGCAAAATAAAAGCAGCTAAGCAATTAATAAAAAAAACGTAAACCAACAACTAACTGTAAAGACACAGTGAACACATTAAAGGATGAGTCCACCCAAATCACAAAGATGTGTTACGTCTGAGCCCTCGTCTTTGAAGAGAGTTTCAGTTGCTGAGAATCTTATTTGTTCTTCTCAAAAGCATCAAAAAATGACGTTTCAACACTGACCAATACAGACATATTGTTATTTATACGTTGGTGGATAAAGAACAAACTGCAGGACAGAAATGCCAAAATAAGTTTGGAGTGGAATATGTTGTTTTTAAAAGTCACATATTAATAATAGTATCAGCCTCAGAAACCCAGTACTGGTTGGGCTTTACTGTCAACAGCAATGTGGTTTTCCCGAAGCCTGGTCCTGGTTAGTCCCAGTCATTATCATTAGTGGGAAATACCAGTAGGAGTGAGTAGGTAAAATGTTGTTGTTTTGTATTATTATTTTTTTTTTTATTATTATTATCATGTAATTGAAGGCTCCTGCTCTCCAAAGTCTTCGTCATAACAGAACTATCATTCTATATGAAATATATGGCACTAAAACTTTGTTCTATGGTTCTTTTCTGTTACTTTCTGTACAAAGAAATCTGAACTGATTAATTAACGTTACACACACAAACACACACAGGTTTACTTAGGTCACTTTTGGGGACTTTACATAGACTTGCATTCAGTTCCTGGAGACCTACTCTAACCTCTGGCTTTTGTCCCCAGTTGGACAAGCCATCCCAATTTAACTGGTCTTTAGTCTTAAATGTGTCCCCGAAGGTGGCCTAAGTCAGAAACACACAAACACACCCTCTCCTTGCACACTTTGCTAATGGACGGCAGCCATTTGAATCTAGAAACTGCGAAATGTTGTCATGTCCTTGGGCTCTTTGCTGGGGACGCACCAGTCGTCGGCCTCGTGGATCGTCTTGTAGTGTTTCCAGGCTGACTTGTTGTACACGGGGAGCCTCTCAATGGACTCTGTGGAGAGCGCCTTACAGAAGATTGAGAGAATAAAGTGAGAACACAATGTAAATAATGCATGCCTTCTCCTTTTCCTTGTGAGACACACACACACACACACGCTGTTAATGGGAAACTCAATTACCCGAATGTAGATCACAGCATCAGTTCCGTAACCCTCCAGAGAGTACAGCTTCAGGTCCCCTTGGAAGTACCGTGCATACAGCCGAGAGATGGGCAGGCCGTGCCCGTACCCAGCCTGGACAACAATAAAGGAAGAAAGCCAGTAAGTGAGTCTGCTGTGATTACTTTTTTGTCACCAACTGTTTTAAAAAAAAAAAAACAAGAATGAACATCATGGTGGAGAGAAGTGGGCTCACATCCATCGGGAGTACTGACCAGAGGAGCAGCGCGGGCCCCGTCCATGCTGGGTCGAGGAGCTGTGGAGTACGTGTAGGTAAACAACCTGTCGATCTTGCGCAGCGGCACGCCTCCTCCACGATCACTCACCTGAAGACGAACACACGGTCAGTACCCGCATCCAATAACTCCCGTGAACCAAACAGATTCACCGTCAAATCTGTTGCGTTAACGTTTTACACTCGTCGTGAATGCAGCAGGTGAGACCAGCAGCACGGCTTTTTACCTTGACGGTCAGATCTTCACTTCCCAGAGCGACCTGTGCGTGGACAGCAGGATACTCCATGGCGTCGCCGTATAACTCCATGGTGGCCCGCATGGCGTTCTGCAACAGCGAGGGTGCACGAGAGGTTTCACAGGAGAGAAAGGCGACATATGAAAATGTAAAACTGCATCATGTGAACCAGCCGTCCAAGCAAATCCTACCTTAAAAAGTTCAAACACCATATGATACAAATGAGACGGAACGTAGACCACAGTGATGGGCTTCCCCTGCTCTGCCACTGTCGGGACAAACATTAGACTTGAATAAAGCAATTCACATGTATTTATTCATTAATAATACAAATGTGTATGCTTGTAATGTAATACAAGTGTCTCTGTCACTATTTTATTTTTCTAATATCCAAACAATTTACCGTAGAATTCCTCCAGCACCAGCTCGGGAGAGTTCATGTAGTAGCGGTCGCAAAGGTTTCGTGCATTTTCGTAGGCATCTATGAGAAAGAGGTTTGTTTTCAGGAAAGAACATGAATGAATACTTGAACTCTCGTTCCTCACAAAATGTTCTTAAAGCGACGTTCTCACCTTTGATAACGTCGCTGACACGACAGTTTGGATCAATACTGCCGATCTGTTTGGGGTGTGCTGGGTTCACCTTCACCTTCCCACCAAAGAGGAGAGCTGGAAGAAAACACGCAGGGGTGAGAGCGTGCTCTGCAGAGTAAAGTGTTCAGCATTGAAATGATAAGACATTTGTGGACATTTAATTCTCTCTGCGATTCTTGATTAATCGTCTATAAAATGTTAGAAAACGGTGAAAAACACAGACCACAATTTCCCAGAGTCCACTGTGACAATGAATTAATTTTCTGACAATCAACTAATCTTACTCTCATGTCTCTCTCCCATCAGCTGTTTTTCTTTCAGACTTAATTCTAGCCTTTAAATGAGTACAAAAGTAATGTACACTGTACATCTGACCTAGAAACTATTACCTCTTGTAAATGTAGTTTTTTTCCCCTTTACTGGAAACCCAAACTTCTTACACACACTCCATCTGGGCTCACTGGCAGTGTGACGAGCTAAAACTTTCTAGCTTTTTTATGTCAGTAACATCAAAAGAAACAACCACGCTGTTGCCGGACAACATGATATCCATTTTATGAACATTATAAATTATGGACAGCAAGTCTTTATGTAGCTCTTCATGATTATCAATGAGTGACAAACCAACTGCCATTCACTGTTCCAACTAATACAATATCCCTACATGTTGTTCTGTGAATATTCAACGTGTAACTCCATGATGCATATTGTTGAATTTTCATATCATAAAGTGTTGTGTAAACCTTGACTATGACTTTTCTCCTCTCTTCTATTATTTAGTTTCTCATAATCTAATGATAAACGTGTGAATCTTGTTTCTGCACTTTCACACGCAGCAGTTCTCTCTCTTTTAAACATTACTTTTCCTGCTGAAAGTAAAATATTAATAATAATAATAATAACATCCCTTAAATAGACTGTAAAAAGATGCAAAATGGACGAACATGATATCTTTTTCCAAAACAAAATAACTATCTTTTATAGTAAGTCTGTGCAGGTTGACCTTTAATGTTGAATAAACAATTGGCTCATTCAAATGGTGTTGATATGGTACAAGTCATTTCAAGTTCAAACGTGTGTGTTTGGGCGTGGTCTGTTGATTCCTGCCTCACTGTGGCAGTGACGTTAAAAGGTTGCAGACAGTATGAGTATAATCTACTCACTGTGCTGGTTGAGCAACATCCTGATGGATATCCTGCTCATGTAGAAACGGTCTAGAAAATACTGAACATTTTGGCTGACGACTGGGTCTGTGCCGTAGGTCTCCTTGTACTCCACAACTCCCTGAGCCATGGTGGGAACGACGTCGTTGTGCCGATTTCTGATTTTTATTACCGCATCTGTGAAACTAGATAAAGACATAAAGATAAAACCACAGAAGAGCTTTTTTAATTGAATAAAACATAAACATAAGAAATAAACTGCATAATGTGTTTTGATTTACTTACTCATATGTGACTTTCTCATCATCTGCATTTTTGTCTTTGAACTCGAGAATCTCCTGAAGACTTTGCATGTACCTGCATGTGAAAAAAGCATCACTGTTGATTTGCAGGAACTGCAATCAGTGTAATTTGAGATGTAACAAAGAAAAAGCAGAACAAAACCTGCATACCAGCCCTGGACCAACCGGACAGATGGTGTCCTCAGCAAGTTGTCCGGCAACAAGTTGATCTCTTTCATGATGTTTGCCAACCTCACAGGTAGCTCCTGTCTGAGGAAGGTGAACGATGTTTTCTCACATGCATTTTCTGAGCCTGAAGAGAGTAAAGACACACAGAAATATCAGAATTCTCTTGTTATTTAAAAAGAGTATGGGACGCTAAAATGATTATGTAGCAATTAGTCAGTGGTAGTTTGATGAGCCGCAGATTTGTTTAGTAAGATGCACCACTAAGCACATTATAAAGTGAAAGGGCAAACACCTTAAGGTGGCTAACTGACCCACAGCTTGTTTTTGGCCCAGGACTCACTAGTAGTTTGCCTTAAATGCTACAAATGTTGGCATAGAGACATCAGTGTTTGTAGTGTGCGTACCACCTCTTACCAAAATCCAGAAACTGCTTCATTGAAAGAGGGGAGGGTGAGAATTTGGAATAATAGTCAATGTCCTTTCCTATGGACACGCTGCTCCTCAGAAACCTTAAAATCCTCATTCTGACAGGTCCGGGTCTTGCTCACTTGGCGGACGATGTCGTTCAGTTGGTGCCACAGACAGAAATGGTGCTAATTAAGATGATTAAAGGTGGCATCCACAGCACAGCCACGCAGTTAGGTCCAAGTTAGCTAATCTATGTTGACATTAGCTTACACGCTAACTCCAGCAGCTCGCAAACACACTCGTGAAATTAACGTTCCGTTGTTGAGTGATTTAATAAAATGTGCGTATCCATATTCGTCGATACTGTGAAATATTTCTAAATTGTCCCTTTCCACAGCTCACAGCTGAAGTCTTCTGGTAGAAATGTCAACATGGTAAGAAGGCTGTCCGGTTAGCTAGCTAATCCAAAGAGTCACGGCGATGTCAAGAGAATACACGTGAGTACCTTTCCATGTGTTAAGATACTTTAAAAAAAAAACTTGATTAAAATTAAAATCGTTTCCATCTTATATTTTTCATCGTTAAACTATGGCAACCATAGCCATATCCAGATCATCGTAGAGGACCACAAATGCAGCCGTAGTCCGGGCAATAACCAGATCCACAGCCACAGCTTCAACCACCACAGCCAGGCAGAGCAGCTTCAACTGAGCTCACAGCCAGTGACTGCAAAACTTAATGCGAAAATAGTAAATATGGGAATTGTTTTAGAAAATCTAAATTTGTGAATTAAAAATGTAACCGTTACGAATACAACAACAGTGAAATAAATCTTTGTGTATCCGTTATCTGAACATAGAGAGGTCCTACTTTCGTACATTAGATACTCTTTGGGAAATAAGAACATGTTCCCTGAGTAATGCATTTCAGGTAGACAGCTCTACCAATCAAAATTTGGTTTGGGTCTAACCAGGACCGTGGTTGGGCATTGGATCTGTCAATCTTACCAAGAGAGGCGGGATTTGCGCACTGGCAGACAAAACTCAGAGCAAAGATATTGACAAGTGCTTCTAACTGCCGTCATTTCCTTTAGTGACCTACGGAGATGCCTGCTTGAAGAGGTACAAGGCAACGGGCCACGTTTTTTGAGAAGGATGTGTTGTTAGTTTTTGGTTGCCGTCTGGGTCAAGGTAACGTTAGCAAACCTATGATCGGCTTTATTAACGTCTAACGTCTGGAAAGTGATCGTAGGAGAGCAACTGTTTCCTCGGTAACTTCAGTTGAACCGACTCATAGTTGTGACCCGCCAAAAGCCACAGAGAGGTTCGTCGAGGAAGTGACCATTTTGTACGTAGTTGATTTCGATAACGTTATAAAAACGATTTATTTATCCTCCTGGGAAAGAAAATGAGTGGAGGATTCAACTTCGGGCAAGCCTCCACGGGCTTCGCTTTCGGAGCTCAGAAGACCACAGCCCCAGCTCCCAGCACGGGCTTTGGGATGCCAAGCTCCACACCTGCGGCTCCCGGAGGGGGCTTCACATTCGGCACTGCCCCTCAGGCCACCGCGAACCCCACCAGCTCTTTCAGCTTTGGCACCCCAGCAAAGAGCACTGCAGCGCCCGGAGGGTTCTCTTTTGGGACCCCCACTCCCGCAACTGCCACCGTCACCGCATTTGGCCTTGGTGCGGCCCCTCAAACCAATGCAGCAGCAGCAGGGCTGACTTTAGGCTCCACAGCAGCTCCAGCTGCGGGGTCAGGGTTCACCCTGGGCACGGGATTGTCTGCACAGACCGCCGCTGCCCCTGCAGGAGGGGGCTTCACCTTTGGCACTCCTCAAGCTCAGCCCCATCTTGCAGCACCAGCAGCCGCAGTAGCACCGCCAACAGCCGCAGCACCACCAACAGCCGCAGCAACAGCGATGACCGGATCCTTTGGAGGGTTCAGCTTTGGAGCACCCAAGGTCCAGGTGACCACAGCTGCACCCTCTATTGCTGCCCCAGGAGGGGGATTCAGCTTTGGCACCAGTGCTCCCTCTAACCTCACCCTGGGCACCCAGCTACAGCCAGCCTCCGCCGCCACAGCCTTTGGAATTAAACCCTCATCCACCCCAGCTCCTCCTGCGTCGACCCAGGCAGCCTCAGCTTCAGGTCCATCTCTCTTTGCTTTACCCATCTCTACAGCTGCTGCTGTCGCTGCCGCTACAGCTGCTGCTGCTGCTTCTGCCAGTGCCACTGCAACAGGCACAGGCTTTACTTTGGGTGTAGCTCCAACTTCAGCTGCAAGCACTGTCGCTGCACCAACCACAGCAGCTGCTGTAGGTCCGACTTTCATGCTCAAACCTCTGGGGGCGGCTACCGCCACCTCCACCCCTGCCACTGCCCCTGCCGCCACAACTGCAGCTCCCACAACAGGTGCTGCTACAGCCTTTACACTGGGGCTCAAAACTACATCCGGCATAAGTGCCTCAACAACCGCTACAGTCACAGCGATCACTACAGCCACTGCTCCGCCTGTGATGACCTACGCCCAGCTAGAGGGTCTCATTAACAAGTGGAGTCTCGAGCTTGAGGACCAAGAGAGACATTTCTTACAGCAGGCCACTCAGGTGAATGCCTGGGACCGCATGCTGGTGGAGAACGGGGAGAAGATCACAGCCCTGCACAAGGAGATGGAGAAGGTGAAGCTGGACCAGAGGAGGCTAAACCAGGAGCTGGATTTCATCCTATCCCAACAGAAGGAGCTGGAGGACTTGCTCTGTCCGCTTGAGGAGTCGGTGAAGGAGCAAAGCGGAACCATCTACATGCAGAACGCTGACGAGGAGCGTGAAAGAACGTACAAGCTTGCAGAGAACGTGGACGCGCAGCTGAAGAGGATGTCGCAGGACCTGAAGGAGATCATCGAGCACCTGAACACATCCAGCGGCCCAGCAGATACCAGTGACCCAGTAAGACAAGACTTCATTTTAGTTCAGCCTTCCTTGACACATTTTTGGTGCTTTGGCATTTCATTGTTGCCAATTAAATTAACACCTGCCTCTTTTTCTCCTCCTCAGCTCCAGCAGATCTGCAAAATCCTCAACACCCACATGGATTCACTTCAGTGGATTGATCAGAACTCGGTTCTTCTGCAGAGAAGAGTGGAGGAAGTGTCCAAGCTGTGTGACAACCAGCGCAAGGAGCAGGAGAAAACCTTTCGCTTAACATTTGACTGATCTGGAATAAATATGTTGACACATATTCTGACATGATGCTCATTTTGGGGAAAGGTTTTTGCAGGGAACTGCAAAACCAAATCATTCATCACAATTCTTGTTATCTTGCTTTTTTTCTCAGCTGTTTTGAGTGGTTTGGGCTGCATAAAGATTGATATTTTCAATGCAATAGCTTTTTATATAGAGTAGTGAAAATGAATCTGTTCCCATGTAAATGCTATGGTTGTTCTAAATAGTATGATTAAATAAATCTCTTGATTAAGGCTCTGTTCTATTGGTTAGTCAATAAGCTTTACTTCCATTAATTTCAATGTTTTAGTCACAGAGGTAGACCTTTGTGCACACATCCAAATGAATTCCATCAAAGCTGTCTTAATATCTCATATTTTCAAGAGACGCAGATGAAATTAGTTTTTGCTTTTATGTAGAGCTGCAACAATTGCTTAGTCGTTAAGTGATTTGTTCTAGCAAAAAGCCAAAAATAATGTAATTCCAGCTTCAGCTGTGAGGATTTGCAGCTTTTTTATGTTCTACGTGAACTGAATATCTTTGGGCTCTGACTGTTTGGCAAACAAATCAAGCATTTTGAAGACGTCACCTTGGCACAATTGGCAGATTAATGGAGAATGAAAATTATCAGTTGCAGCCCTACTTTTATATATGATATACTAATGATAAGGAAATTCCACAGTAGCAATCTGATTTTAAGCATTTTTATTATACTTGACAATCCAACAAGACATTCACTTATTAAATCTAGAAAACAAACATTTCAGTTGCTTTTCACCATCTTCCCTTTTTTTTTTCGTCACGCTGAACAAAAAGAGTTTGTCTTGCTCCAGTGACGACCTACAGTACAGTGGATGCTACCTGAATGCCACAATAGTGAGAAGAGGTGAAGAACAAATTGAACAGTGGAAAAAGTCCTTTAATGCAATTTAATTATTGTGAAATGATAATGTACCTACATGTCACTCCAAACAGGACAGAAGCATTTTTGTTGGAAAGCACTGAAACTAGACACTAAAAACAGCAACATGTACATTGATTTACTTTCATACTGTATTACACTGAGCGAGCTGTACCTTCCTTGCATAGACTTTTTAAGCGTTCAGTAAGACAGTACAACTCCATAGAAACAGTAGTAAACGTTGCCCTCTGTTGATCTGCTACAAGGCAGACATAAGGAAAAAAACTCTTTGGCTGCATGAATTATTTTTATCAAAAAATAAATAAACAGTGTGCGCAAGTATTTAAATATATACAAAACTTACAACAAACATTTCATCATCTATACAGTGTAGAAATTCAATGACATGAAGCCAACTAAAAGGACTATCTACAATTTAGTTTTTAAATCACTGAGCATCATGTTCACAAAATGAAAAAGAAACAAAGATCACTGTTTGTGGCACTGTTTAAAAAAAAAAAAAAAAAAGGTTTCCCTGTCTGCAAAATTTGAATAGAAAAATGAGTCACGAGTAACTTTCATTGTCAAGCCAAGTTGTCATCCACTGCTTCTTTTCAGAAAGATCAAGCTTGACTTTTCCGTCTTTATACTCGGGAGTTTCCTTTCTTATCCGCACCGCGTGGTAACGAGGGACGCTGTCATCTTGTTTAGAGCGTTTGAAGAATCCACACTGGTGGGGGAGATTTTCAGAAACACAATGCATTATTTAAAAACTCACGGTAAACATCAAGAGGAGAGTTGTGCAGAAATGTTAAGCATGCTTTGCAGTTTTTAATGGGACATTTCAAAACAGCCAAGCAGGAAAAGCAATGTCAGCAAAAGCACCTGCAGAGCACAGAACAATTAGCAAAAAGAGGGGATTTTGACTAGCAGGAAAATATGAAGCCTGTTTGTGAGAAAATGCATTGATTTCTCAGCAAAATTCAGAGACACATATTGTACAAATATCAGAAATCTTAAAACTTCAACTCTTACACAGAGTTCTGCAATACTTCAACATTAATTTTATGTTATACTTAGGCTAAACCGTCTTTGTGTAATGTAAATTTCCCTTCATCAGCTCAGTACAATATGTGTCTGATTGAATTTTTCTGCATGAAGTCGGCTGATTTGGCTGGAAAGTGAGTTCATTAGTCGCTGCAGTAATCACACCCCATGCTGACAGCTTGTTTTTACCCCTGTTCAGAAAGTATAAATCAGGCCTCAGCAGAGAGCTTGTCTTTGTCAGAGGGCTGAACATGGATCTCTGCCTTGTGATATGCAGCATCGTATTGGTCTTTTGTTCTTCTCTTGAAGAAACCACACTGAAGGGGGAGCAAGGGTGAGGAGTTGTTAAGAGTGACAAACTGAATCAGTAATAATGGTCAATAGCGGTTATGATGATTTCCTCCAGCGAAACACCAGAGAAAATACATTTAAGGACACAACTTTGTCCGGACAGGACGGTGTTGATGCTCAAATGTCACCTGACAAAACTAATGTTTCTTTTTTAATATATCAACCCCAGTTCAAATATTTATCCTCACACAGATATTACTGAATACTTACTGTTTTTTAAATTTTCGTTCGACATTTTGTGAAATGCTCTTTCTGGCGGAGAATTAGGTGAGAAGATCAGCAAATACTCTAAATTATCCAGCTCATAACTCCCCATAAAATGGCGAGCTTTAGAGGTGCATGGTAGGCATATTTTGTTACCGTTGCACCGAGCCATGCTAGCTGTTGCCCTCTGTTTCCAGTCTTTGTGCTAAGCTAAGCTAACCTGCTGCTGGCTCTAGCTTCATATTTAATGTACAGATATGAGATCTTCTCATCCAACTCTCAGCAAGAAAGCAAATAATAATATAATAATATTTCCTAAACTGTCGAACTACTCCATTAAATACCACAAACATTATCATTATATCATTGAAATTTACTTTAACAGTCTTCTATCTAAATGTATGTTGGTTGAAATCCTCTTTGACATTTACTGAAGGTCATTTCAACTATTGCAATTTCAAAAACAAAAACATCTGAACTTCAATATCACCAAACATGGGTGACATGAAGATGTAACATCTCCATACTGACCTTCCAGAGCAGAAACACCAACAAAGCCAAAATCAAGATGCCTGCAAGAACAGCCACCATTATGATCCACCAGGGAACTCCACTGTGCTGCGCTACTGCACTGTCTGGGGACACTGCAACAGTCACCTGTGCACATCAAACCGAGGAAAACCAAGAGATCAGTGTTGGGATCAAGATAGCACAGATAATTTGTTGTAGTTGTTGAGCCACGTACATCAGTGTCAGGAGTTCTCAGGATCATGTTTTTAGCATGAGTATGGAGGACGAGTGAGGCCTTCACAACGATATGCAAATGCGAGAGAGAGGCATAATCCTGTGTAAAAACAAAAGCAGCTGCTCAGGTAAGACATACCACATCACAATGTATCACGAAACACTGATGAGACACATGGAAACCATTAAAATGCAGCATACCTCAATAAAGGTAGAGTTCCAGAGACGAGATCTCAGTTCAACTGCTGTACCGTCCAGACCCTGTAGGGGGCACTTGAGCACCACACATTTGCTCCCGCTGTCGCACGACTGTGAAGGAAAGAGTCTGTTACACAAAAGCAATCTATACCTTTATGTAAAAGAATGTGAATACATCCACACAAAGACTCACCAAAACCTTTTTTTTGTCAGACAGTGAAGACATTTTGCCTCCAGTTTTTCTTTCTCCAATTTCACGTTTTGTCCTGGACGCATACGACTCCTGAAAAGTACATTTCTTCTCATTAACTGCAGCAAAGCAGCACAGGTTTGCTGTAATGGCCGACTTCAGGCCAGTGGTGATTTTACTTTAAAGTACATGAAAATAAAAGGTTATAAAAAATACTACCTGGATGTGCTTGAGAGAGTTTATTTCAGACTCTGGAGAGCACATGATGTCCTGCGGTCCTGTAGCAGTGACCTTCACCAGGTACAGGAGCCACTTCCCATCTTTGTTCAATTTGGGCCACTGAATGTGAAGCGAGGCTTTGACAGAAGACTTCAGAGACTTCCATAAGTTGTTTATCTAAAAGAAGAAATCAATATGGTAAACTTGGTTATTTCATATCAAATTTTAAGACAGCAGTGCTTTAATAATCTTGTGTAGAAGCAGGTCAGATGAATGAACTTACTCTGAATGTAAAGTTAATCAAACTTCCTATCTCTTCTTCTGTCTTCATGGCACTTTCACCTTTCACAACACCTCCAAAAGAAACCTGACTAGGGCTGGCCTCCCTGATGAACACAAGCAAAAATATGTATTACTCATACTGTTGGAGGCACTGTATATTTATCTGTAGTAAAACAATGATTTAACACACTTACCCAGTGACGGACAACGGCAATTCAATGACTACTTTAGCCTTTACTTTAACAGGGGCAATATTTTCTTGCACACTTGTTCTGAAAGAAAAAAAAAAACACCAATATAGTACAACTTATGTGAAACCACAGGAAAGAGCAATAGTTACACATTGCAGTGCTTTTCCCTTACATGTGCAGAACATAACTCATAGCTGAACATGAGGCAGTACTTACGTCAGGAGCTGCAGCTCAATGTCAATCTCCGTGGTGTCCAGAGTCACACCCACAGTGCTCAGGATGACGTAAAATGTAGTCTGGTACAAAAAAATGAAAAAACATCTCTCACATTTGAAGTACAACAACAACAAAGCGGCAGGATGAACATGTGAAACGTAGGACAAGTCCATACCTCTGAGTCTCTCTTAAAAGGATTCCCCAGCTCGCAGTCCGCTTGAGAGCCGTTTTGATTGGCAGCACAGATGATCGGCTTTTCCATCTGGGAAAGGACACATTGTAAAAAAACACCTGGATGGTTATTAAAGTACAAGTCAGAAAGTAATTAGTAAGTCAATATGTAATTAGAATATACAGTTGTTTGGCATGATTTTTTAAGTTTTAACACATTCTTACTTTTCTTGGTATTTCAATAGGTATGTTTTATGTTCACAACTACTGGAAGGATTCCCATGAAATTTACACAAATATATACGATCCCCAGAGGATGAATCCTAATGACTTTGGTGATCCCATAACTTTTCATCAAGAGGCACCAGTAGGTCAACAAGGTCGTCCAACTGTTTATTTCATAACATGATATTAAAACTAAAGACCAAATCAGCCTCAGCTTTACTAATGCTAACAGAGCATGCTAACATGCATCATGATGTTGATCCTCCTAGCATGCTTTGTACTTAGGCATAGCTGCTATATGCTAACAGTAGCATTTTGACATTCTTACAAACTAACATTGTAACCATAGCGTGTAAATAAATCATGGTATCAAACTTCAATACCTTCTGGCACCGACCAAAATCTGGCTGTAGCACAGAGTATTGAAAACAATGACAACACTGACAAATTCATAATTACTTCATGAGATGGTTCATGCTGTAAATCAAAACTTAGTCCATCTTAGACTTATTTTATTTAGGCAAAGTTCATGTAAGGCTGCAACATTTAACATTTGAGAAGTTTGTCTTCTTTCATGAAAAGAAGGATTTCGTAGAGACACATATTTGTCAAAGGTATCAGAAAAAGTATTGTTTTGCTAATGTTAGTGAAACTTGGGTATTGTATTTGCACTAGTATTAAGAAAAAACCCAGGCTAATGCTGAATGATAGCATGTTAGCATTGTAACAATAGCAATAAGCTCAAAGCACAGCTGAGCCTAAGCACAGCTGGGGCTGGCTAAAGACAGCTAATATGGACAAAAGGCAGAAGAGCCTGACGAAGCGCAGTTGTGGTTAATCGGTGTTTGGCTGAGGTTGAGTCAAGAGAATTTGGAGCCAAGTCTAATGATGTAGGGCTAAGCCTGACAAGGTAACAACTTACTTTTTGCTCCACTAGTGGTAGCAAAGTTGTCATGGGGTCACTTGTGTGGCTGTACACTCTTGTTTACCATTGTTTGATGCGAGCGAACTCCAGAATATGACAGCGTCTCTGGGAAAGCCCCCACCAGCTTTGCCTCGTAAGCATCGTCCCCATTCATGTTGCTGACTGTCACCCGCAGAGCCAAGTCCTTCCTCTCGTAATTCAGATGAAACACTGGGATGTTCTTCTTGCTGCAAATACACAAACATAACAAACATTTTATCCAGCCATTGCCTACTTGTACATCTAGCAGGCCCAGGGATAAAATATCCTATCATACTGTCGACCTGTCTGAGCTTGTTTTCTGGCTATGGCTTCATACCAGTTGGAGCAGTGACACTCCACCATGCAGCCTATGTGAGGGCCCAAAAACCAAAACAAAGAGCTGATTGTGGCAGACCTGGGTGTTGATTGGAAGTACAAGCAGTTCTTTAACATCAGTCATCTGATTGAATGTCAATATTTAATATAATATCTAATATAGAGTTGTATTATGTGAATGTGTTAAAATGCTCATGTGCTTGTAGCTGCCAAAACGTAAAGAACTATATGCATGATGAAGTATAACTCAAGTGAAACTGTAATGATATTGTGTTAGACACCTCACTGTGTGTCTGTGTAGACGTTCAACCTGCACACTTACTGCATGACAACTGTTGTCAGGTAAAGATTGCATGTAGAGGCGGGGGAGCAGAGAGCGGCCTAGCTCGCACCGAGAAGTACTGATAGTGGAAGTGTTATGAGAAACAGCAGCATAAATAATCTTTTGGAATAAGAGACAAAGACATATTGATATAGATATTGTGGGTGAGTATTTCATTGCTATTCATCTCACCCTAACTAGACGCTACAGGTTTTCTGTTTGCCACGACAGTTGAAATGTTAGAACTCACGTGGGTAACGGGGAGTACACGTCTAGGTTGGTTTGTTTGTAGTATAATTTGTACTCCATCTTCAGGTTACTCCTGCAAATATGATCCCTTCCACATCCCTCTTTCACAAAGTTGACCTGCAACAACAACAAATAACAATAAAACCATATACAAGCTTTGCTCCACTGTGAACATTTTGTCATTAACTTGATAATAAATGTTTGTAATAAAAATCTGAATGTTTACCTCAAAGGCGTCTTTGTTCGGCTGAGAGGAGTCTAATATGGGCATAAGCTGAGGGAGACCGTTCCTTGTCTTCTGTCGTTTAGTACCCACAATTTCTGCAGACACCTCAATGGGAATGCTGCGCATCTTGTCTTTAATATTGTCCTGTGCAAATCAGAAACAGCCACGCTAGTATGGAGCATAATAATTGCTTCCATATGGGTTCTATTATACAGGAGAAATGTTTCTATGTTTAAACTATAATTAGTATCAGTGTTAACTACAAACAAAAACATCATATAGATAGATTCATATATCATATTTTTTTATTAAAGTTACTATACTTGATATGAGCTATCCTTTGCTTATGAAATACCTACATCCATTTCTAAATGGCTTTGGTCTTGATTGGCTCTCCTCAGTGCTGCCTGAGAAGCTGTCATAACTACTATATCGAGACTGTTGTGGAAAAATATCTAAAAAAAATAACATGAGAAAATATTCTGTGGCTTTTACTGTACTGTATAAAGATGGTGTATCCCACATTTTACCCACTCATTCAGCAATTGTAGCAAAAATGTGTGTGCTTGAATTTCACAATTTGGGATGTAATACATTAAGGCTGCAATGACTATATTCATTATTGATTAATTAATTGATTAATCCTTTGGTCGATAAATGCCAGAAATTTTTTTCACTAACATTTGGCTCGTGTCCTGCAAATGTGCATCAGATATGTTTTACCTTTAATTTGGCTACTATCTTGGTGCATGTTTCCTGTTTTTGGCCGCGGAGGTCCAGGGTGCTGTTAAACTGGTAGTCTGCTTCAGTGCGGGATTTGTTCAGGAACATCACTCTGGAGGGCAGCCCCTGTTTCCTGCGATCTCCGTCCGCCTCCACAGAACAGCTGATAGCTGCAGTGAAGAGGGAAGCATGTGTAAAGCTTTAGAACAACTGAACAAATCTTGGATTTTTAAAACAAGGTTTGTTTTTACCATTTCACTTACTTAGTCTTGGGTTGTAGGACGCAGGGTTTGCTTTGTAGGAGAAGCACGCCTCCACAGTGAAGCTAAGGACAGGAAATGTGGATTTTTTTAAAACAATTTTAGTAGAGGAAGTTGTGACTATTAGGTCTGTTGAAATGTAGGAATATTAGAACACCTACCAAATGCTGTTACCACAGGTTTTGATTGTAAGGTCAATTTCCTGTGGAGATATTTTGACATCTCTCTTGATGCTAATGACTGGCCGTGCCCTGAAAGAAAGGTGGTTAAATGAAGCTTCAATAGAAAACAGTAAGGTTTAAATTTATATATTATGTGTAATGGAACAATTACCTATAGATGAGAGCCGTGTCCGACAGAGAGCCTACAGCCACGTCTGGATAAGAGTTACCGTCCAAGTCCATGTTCCCTGCCAGAGAATATCCAAATAGTTGCATGTCGTGCTCTTTTCCTGAAAGGATCTATAGTGAAGGAGAAAGAATTTAAGAAAGAATTAAAACTTAAAAAGGAAAAAAACTTGGGGTCATGTTTCTTTTTTGATGGTTTTGAAGACAATGTGACAAGTGACAATGACAACAATACAGCAGTATGTATGTATATATTGTATCGATTGCCGTTTTTATTCATTGTTGTATCTAATATTTATTATTATTGACTGCTGTCTGCGAGCCAAATTGCCCCCCATAGACATTAAAGCTTTACTCTACTCTACCTGGCAAATCTACTGTGAGTCCAATATTCACTCTCCTTTTAGCTCTGTTTTTGGTCTCCACCAACTCCTGAGGGAAATATCTGGCGCTTTAGCTACTAATTGCTCGACTATGTTCACCAGCTAGTCACTAACTGTGTCTGTCTGCCGTTTGGTGTTGGGAGGGTAGCGTACAGTGTGATTTTCAAGCTATTCACTGAAAGAGCTGCCGAAAACAGCACTGATGACAACTGTGAGAGTGAACCAGAACCAAAACAGTAAAGTTGTGAGCCGGAAAACCAAAACAGTGAGCAGAAACTTTCCATAAAGTCGCCAGAGCTGAGGAGAACTGCAGAGTTGGGTATTCATTCTCTGTGTGTTCATCACTACGACCAACTCCTTTCACTTATAAGAAGTCATGATTCTTTGTTAATACGAATGCTTTAAACAAAGCTCCACAAAACTAACCTGTGCAGGGCTGGCTTTGACTCCTTGTGCAGAGCCGTGATAAATGTAGACCTTTCCTGCCCCGCCGTCATCATATGGAGCTCCTACAGCAATGTCTGCATGAGAACAAAACCAGATTACATGACAGCAACTGATAAAGAAAACATAAATAAGCCACAAAATGACAGCTATATTACCTTCATATGAGTCCTGATTGATGTCTCCAATGTTCTCCACTGCCAGTCCAAACATGGAGTCTTTGGTCCCGTTCAGACGCACAGGAGTGATTCTTTCCCACCTTCCGGCCTGGTTGATGTAGACGTAAACAGCTCCTCCAACGTCTCTGTCCTTCATGTAGAACTGAGGGGCTCCTACAACTATGTCTTGCCATCTACATCAAAGAAAGGACGTGCACATTTATAAGTATCATACAGAATACGTCCCCATAAATAAAGAAAGGTCAGAAGGAGAGGAAAACATTGTATGTATACTAAAGCAGAATAAAGGCCGTGAAAATGTTTCTTACCCATCACCATTCAGGTCAACAACAGCCACGTCGTATCCAAAGGACGATGCAAGTCCTGGCCCGTGCAGAGTGTGCTCCACCAAAAGTCTGCTGGAGGCTTCGCTCTCTTTCTTCAGCAGGACCACGGCTCCACTGTGATTGGCTCTGGGTGCTCCAGCCACCACCGTCAGGCTACGACTCCTGGTGATGCTGTGTCCCGAATCGAGAGAGAATCCTAAAGTGTGAGAGATGTTGTAGGACATAAATATCTTAATCGAAGAACAGGTTTCTTTTTACACTTTTTCTCCACTGTTCTTCTGTCCCATTGTTGGCCTGGTGAGGGTGTAGACAACCACATTTCAGTGAGACGGCTCAACACCAGCACAGATTCACAATGTCCTCCCATCTCCATGCAGTTACTCTGACGAACCAGTAGGAGTCGCTAGTGCAGCAACAAGGACAAGATCTCTCACCGCTCCTGATCTTCAAATACTGCCAATTAGGTTTACTGCAGTGGTTACCTAACTTTTTCCGTCATGCCCCACTTTAGCAGCCGGAAAAAAAAATGTAATCAACTGGTAACAATACTGGGAAACCGCTAACAAAAGGAGCCACAATGAATTTAAAAAAACATAATCAAGAACCTCACTTGCTGATGTTCCCTTTCAAGCTTGTTTCTCATTGGTTTCAGATGTGCACATGAAAAATAAAATTTTGCCCAAACTGCCAGTTTTCACACACAAGGCTCTCCTGCTGTATTAAGCATCACCGTTTCCTCTTTGTGTCCATCTTGTACTCAATATTCTTTCTAAATAAATGTTGCTAACCTGAATCTGCGTCATCAGAGTACTCTTGTTTCTTTTGATATTTACACTCAGTGGCCACTTTATTAGGTACACCTGTACAATCTAATACAGCTGTTCTGCCATAAAGTCTACTTTTATGATGCTTAATGATGCTGAAGTGCTGTTGTACTGGACTGCTTTATATTCAGAGGTGTTTCTAATCTTCTTCATTTAACTATAACCTACTTATTTTGATACAGAATTTAATTTACACATTTTCGACAACATGGGCAATGACATGCAACAAAGGTCCCCTGCCGGACACAAACCAGGGATGTTGTGGTTCCAGGTCGGCATCTTGACCTCCAGGCCAACAAGTCGCCCAGTTCTTATATCTTTATCATTCCCAGATGAATCAAATTCAAAGACCTTTTGCACAACAAACTTTTTGACTCGTTATAGCAGCAACAACACAGGTGGAACTAATAACATTATTAATGGCTCAGTTTCCAGCAATTACTGCAATGCAGCAATCCATTATGTTATTAGTTACACCTGTGTTTGACAAGTCGCAATGTCTAGTTTCACTCCAAACTTCCCGGCTGATCATGTGTCTTTAACAGTAAAACCCCAAAGTCTATGGAATCACGAATCTCAAGGCAAAACTAGACAATATATGCAAATTTGTAAGACCTACAGAGGAAGTGGCGATGGTGCGGTATAGTGCTGAACCAACAGCATGCAAGCGACACAGAAAAATCTGTTTTGTGGGCAGACACTCACCGAGGTAGCTGTTGGCAGGTAGAGGCACAAGCTCAGGGTTCAAGAGATGCTCATCTCCGACTTCATACGGGCCGTCATCATACACTCCCATCTCTAGCAAAGTGTTGTTCTTTTGCTCCACTCGTACAATACCTGCAGAGGAGGCGAGAGGACAATGCAGTAGGTGTTGTAAACAAAAAAAAGGGTACAAACATCCCATCGTAAGTATGGTTAAATAGTGACCTTTCCAGTTGTAAGCTCCTGGTGCTCCAAACACCACGTAATGGTAGTCCTTTGTGAATGTGGCAGCCAAACCCTGCTGGCAAGATCCAAACATCTCGTGGCTTCTGGCTCTGCCCTCACAGAAGTTCCAGTTACCTCCGTCCTCATCAGAGGAGGAGTCGATGGTCAGGTCCTGACTCAGGACGTAACAGCGCCCGGTGATGTCCCGGGACTCCTGAGGGGTGTTCACAAACAAGCGCCTCTGATAGCGATGAGCACAAGTCTGAAATTACAAAACACAGCTGAGTTTTAAGTGCATCCCTCGATGACAGATCAGACCACACCAGGACTGAAGGTAGCTGGGAACTATGGTTCAGACGCTCAGGTTGACTCACCACAATCTTTCCCCCAGGTCCCTGGCTCTGAACCGTCACCCCCATCCACTGATTCTCCTTGTTCTCAACACGTACGTTCTCTTTTAGCAACACAAAACAAAGATATGAGCATTGATATTCATTCTTGACCTTTGGAAACAGTATATGCAGACAGACAGACAGACAGACAGACAGAGAACTCACCTTCACTATCAAATTCAATGCGCTCACAATCATTGGACTGAGTGATTTCACATTTATAAAGGCCTCCTGTGATGTTGGCTGCCTGTTTTCCCAAAGCTCTGGCTCTCGGTGCACCAATCAACAGCCTGAAGAAAAAGACAACATAAAATAATCAAACTATTCTTTTCTGACGCATCCCAAGAACTGAGTACTGAAAGTCATTTTCTACATTTCTAAGCTGCAGAGCAGCAGCTTGTTAAATTTAGTACATGCATGTGAGAACATACATAGCAACAGCAAGAAGTCTTTCCTGTCTAGAAAAAGGATGCAATATGACTTCTGGCTGTCTTCTTCTTCTTCTTCTGCTATATTGAGGAATTGGAATTGGTTCCACTTCTTCATTTCTCCTTCTGATTGTCAAAGTCTGAAAACCAGCCCACTGTTGACATTTATTTCAGATGAATATTCTTCTATTTAATTACACGTGCCGCTAATATCTGTATGTGTCAGTATCAACAATAATTAAGAACAATAGGGCCTAATGGTTAAGATGCACACTCTGTGTTATTCTCTGTGTTTATTATGTGATAAGAAACAAAACAGAAATCCTCGGTACAGTAGACTACTGTCCTGACGTTCTGCAGAGGGCAAAGGAGCAGTGAAGCAGCCAATTTGGAGCACGTTCACAGAGCTCACTGATCACAGCTTCTCCTCCAAACCCACATATCCTCAAACAGCCTCAGCAAGCATGACGAGAGCTTCAAGGGTGTTTCATCAACGTGTCTTTCACACATTAATTTTAGGACTCATGCATACTAGTCACAGACAAAAATCTAATAAATCTCACGTGATATGATTTTATTTTACCTCAAGTTTAATATTGAATTTGGATTTCAGAATGAAATATCGGCTATTTGACGTAATCAATGACTTTGGACCTGACTTAATCTGCAGGTCAAAAAAAGAAAGAAAAAAACATTTTGTCAAATGCTATTAGAATTAATTATAATAGCTATTACACCATTGTCACAGACTCATTGGAGATGCTCTGGAAGGCAGTAACAGAACCAGCATCATGTCGTGTAAAGGATAATTTCATTTGGTTACAGCAGGCCCTGTTGACACGATTTTAATACAAGTGTATTCACATGCCTTTTGGCCTTACTTTTAATGAGCATAACTGGGGACAACAGGAACATAATGGAGTGCTGTAACAACAGAATTGTAACTTACTGCACTAAATGTGGATGACAACCTGCAGACGGCATTTGTAACCTTTTACACACTCAAACTCTTGTGTGGTGGAGAGAGAAAACCAAAACGGGTCGTATTTCCTGTCAGTGGCAGGTTGTGTCGGTTCATAGAAAGTCATACTGAACAACACAGAAGCAAATTTCTTCCACTATTCGTAGTGACAAAGTGAAATCATCGTATATAAGACTACATTTCTGTTTTTCACAACTTGAATTTTTGAATACCTAACACAGTACATGTCATGATGGTAAGCTACACTACCAGCATACTTCTCTCCTCCCTGTGACTCTACAGTTCCCTTAGTAACCCACCTATTGATCTGTGGCACGGCCCTGTGGCTCTTCATTTGCTAAACAAGGACTCTCCTGAGGAGGTCTGATGTAAGACTGAAGACCAAACTGCAAACCCTCTCCTCAAACAAAGCCCAGTGAAATGCAAATACAAACAAGAGCCTTTACAAAGTTAGCTTCAATTTGACATTTCAGCTTCTGAGCCGCAGTAGTTCAGCCTCACATCTGTCACAGGGTGACACTTGATGCCAAACAGAGTACAAACTGAGAATCATCAGAGGCGCTGGGAGAACTGCAGAACATTAGAGACACATCAACAACGTGTCTTTGTTATTTTATATTAGATGAAACTAATAATATTTTCCAACACAGCAGTACTGCAATCTACAGCTTCAGAAACAACCAATACATCAAATGGAATTGCTTTAGATTTAGAGCCATGACGATTAATTGATTAGTTGATCAACAGAAAATTAACCAGGTAACTATTTTGATCAATTAATAGTTTTAGTCATTTTTCAAGAAAATATGCCAAACATTTGATGGTTGCAGCTTCTCAAATGTCAGGATTTTATGCTTCTCTATGTTATTTATGACAGTAAACAGAATATCTTTGGCTTTTGGACTGTTGGTTGAATAAAACAAGCTATCAAAATAAATCACCTTCGGCTGTGTTTCAATGGGCAGTTTTATTTCTGACATCTCATAGACAAAATGATTAATCGAGGAAATAATCAACAGATATCAATCTTTAATGTGAATAGTTCTTAGTTGCAGCCCTATTTAGATTTCACAGGTGTTTATATGTCCACACATTGCATTCAATTTAAAGTATCATAGAAAGCAAATAACTGGTGCTAAAGAACTGGTGCTTACACAATGAAAATGCAATGACAAAAAGACTGCAATAATACATTTACAGGGTGTGAATGAAAGATCTGTCCAAGTATCCCCTCAAAGCCTGTGCATCTATGCTTTTAAGAGGTACTCAGATTTAGAGTGTAAGCCACCATAATGTACTTCTGCATCACTGATGGCTCCTTTTGGCTCAAGAGAGGAGAATCCATCAGGCCACATGCAGGGAAACACATTCATGAAGAGCCTGTAACACAGGTAAAGGAAAACACCTCCAACTTAACAGCTGAGCTACTCAGGAAAGTGACAGGTGTAGAATTTAGCAAGTAACTGAGGGGTAACATTGACATTTACATGCAACACGCCAGTCTAGCAGACACATAAACTAGTATTTCAGTTTCAAAAAAGGGCTAAATGTCCGGATTTTACTTTACTTTCTGCAGCAGACATGGACAGCTATAGATTAAAGTCAGAAACATTAAATCAAAACATCAAACTGTTCTGACAAGAGTGGGATTCAACAAAAGTCACCTCAAAGCACACTAAGTACACAACACACACTACAACTGCTACAGAGACTGAAATACAGCCCAACCGCATCCCGCGTCCCATCATGCAACATGTCTTTCAGTGCAGTGTAAAGGGGAATGCACAGTGACTGGTGTGGATTTACACAGTGATCTCACTGCTCTTTGTTAACAGATGTGGTCCAGTGCTCCCACAGCTGTGCACTCATAGTCACAAGAACTGCTGCAGCTGTTCTAACTGTTTCAGTTCACACACACACACACACACACACACACACACACACACACACACACACACATACACTTTGATTGGTGCTGACCTGTGATTGCCTGGGTACTCATCACATAACAGAAGCAATCATGAATATTCACCACAAACACAGATCAACTTTAAGTAAAGAATAAAGTTTAAAACAAAGACTTAAATACATTTTCCATTTCACCTGTTTTAACTTTGTTTATTATTAACCCTTTTCTTAGCCAAACAATCTCTTTTCAAACTTGCTCAAACTTCAGAGTTAAGTTTGACTGAATGTCTCGACTGATGATTCACTGATGCATTTCATCTATCGGGTTACATGTGCACAGATGGCCGTGCATGTCCAGTCGAATGGCCATTTTCTCTGGTTTCATTCAGAGGATGTTATATCCACATCATTAACCCAACACATTATTCATGAAAGAGGCATCCAGTTGCTTCTTTGCAAGATGCCACATTATGTTCAGTCTCATGTTGAAACATGGATCTCCTTGTTTCTTCCACATGAGAAACCAATATGATAAGGAAGGCATAATAACACCATAAACACTGTGAGAGTCCAAGTTGTGCTTTCAATGAACCCATTAGAGGAACAACATGGAGACAGTTGCATAAATTGTTGTAAGCAAATGAATAACAAATCACTTTACTCACCAGAAGATTTGTTTTTTAATTGCAGTAAAGTGGGGAAGATTTAGCTTTCAGCTCTGAAACACTGAAGGGATGAAAGGCCAGTTTGGGTTTGACATGGGAGAGATTTAATCTATCTAGTCACACATGTTGCAAACATATTCAGCGTTTAGAAAATACCCTGTAAAAGGCCAGCGCTCCTCTCTTCACATATGATTTATTATAATCACATTAATGTACACAGTGATAGCCAGTAGCATTTTACAGCTGCTGGTGATCATCATCAAACACATGTTCGAATAAGAGGAAAAGAGACAGATGCAGAGTGTGTGACACATCGCTGATTTGTGGTTTCATGGCTTCAGTGTGTCTCACGGCTTTAAGTTAGGTGAGGCTTCTGTGTGCTGGTCCTGGTCTGGCCGATTATCTTTAGAGCTGAGATCATGGCCGAGAAGCGGGAGCCGCTGTTTCTTCTATACTTTTCTCAGTTACAAAAAGTACAGAAACTGAGGGGCGTTTCTATACAGTAACACAGACTCAATATGTTTTCAACCAGGATGTGATGATGATGATGATTATAACTTCATTATCTATATATTTTGTTGATTAAGCAATTAGTTGTCAGTACAGAAACAATAAGTTGATTACTCATTAGTCAGAAAATTGACCAAAAACAGAAACAGAAGATTAATAGGAAACTATTTTGATTGATCGATTAATTTTTTAAGTCACCTTCTCTGATTCAAGCTTCTTAATGACAAGGTTTTGTTGCTGTTCTTTGTCTAGTGTGATCATAAACTGAATATGTTTCAGTTTGATATTCAATAGACCAAGCGATTTATCGCGATAATAACAATCCTCATTAGTTGAAGCAATAGTTGTAAGGCCTATAAAATGTCAGAGAAAAAGTCCATTTCAAGTTCCCAGAGCCCAAGGTGACGTCTTGAGAATTCTATTTTTGTCCGACAACAGTTCAGATCCCCAAAATATTCAGGTTACTATCATATGTGACCAACAAAAAGTAGTAACTCTTCACATCTGAGTGGTCAAAACGAGCATTTCTTGGCATTTTCCTTGAAAAACCATTGATTGATTATCAAAAGTGTTGCAGAAGAATTTCCTTATTTCAAGTTAACTTCAGCAAATACCAAAAATAACAAACTGATGCAATGATGCTGTTTGTTTCTGTTCTCTGTAGTATGTTTGCTAGCAGCTTTCTCACAGAGCAGCATGTAAGCGAGGTGAGTCGTCACTCCTTCCTCTTACTTTTATTTGCTGAAAACCAACTATCAGGCCAGTGTCACATTTCGAGCCTCTGTTTGCCCAACAAATATCGCATTCAGTTTCATGACTTTCACTCTCTTTACACTCGTCAACTCTGATAAATATAAAAGTGCCTCTTTTTAGGATGCAGGGTTTTTTGAGTACAAAAGAATGCTTGTAAAACAAACTGCTTTTAAAAGACAGCTTGTCATTGTGCACGACCAGCACATTCAGTGCACGCCTTCGCACAATAGTCAAAACACAAGTTAGATCAAATTTGTCTCATCTATGTGATCTTTGGCAAATCTCTCTGAGTCCTGTTATCAGGGCTTCTCATCCTTGTTCTCTGTCTCTCAACATGCTGCTGCAGGGTCCTGCCTGCTAACCAGAGTGGAACACAGTAGCTGCTGCATGCAGGCTTTGACACGCCACCCCTCCCCTCGCTTCACCCCCGTTACACTTTGAGTAGCACGATGACCATCAGTATACACTGATGTCTCCTCTGCCCCCTCAGGGCTGGCCTGAGGAGATGATTTACTGCTGTGAATGCATGGTAGCATCACCAGGAATCCTTGAAATGCTGCACTGAGGAAACATTTTACAATTCAACCGCTATCTAATCTCATTTTGGCACAAGCTGAAAACCATTCAGACCGGGCTCATTTGTGTACATGTGAATGCCTAGATGAAATGTGTGACAGCTGAGCACAGGCATAAAGTGTCATAAACACTCACCAAAATCATCCCTTCTCAGGACTGCTCATAAATCAAACTTTACAGGTAAAACTGTTGTTTATTATTATGTTTTACAGTTAGAGCACCCCACCAAACACCAGGCATTATACCAAATTACTGATATTAACAGGAAAAGTCTAGATTTAACACACTGTGAATACACAAAGAAGTTGAAATACCAACCATCTATCTAGGGCAAAAAACTAACGATTACTTTCATCAATTAATCAATCACTTCTTTTTCAGAAAATAGTGAGCTGAAGCTTCAAATAGCTTGTTTAGTCTCACCAACAGTCCAAACCTTAAAGATATTCAATTTACAATGTTATCCTTTTGCGAAACTACCCAGAGACAAATTGCCTAAATGATTCATCGATTATATCAAAATGAATTTCTTGTTGATCAACTTCTAATCTAATCTCACAGCTGCAACATTACAGTACACCTCCTCTCAGTGCTCCCTCAGTTTGACCTTACAGGCACATTTGCATGACTGTTCAAACCATTGTTTATTCACTTGTTGTTCTCAGGCTCCTTCCTATCTTATATTCAAAGCACCACGGGGAGACAGTCGACCTCTATTGACAATCAGAACAAAAACACGTATAATCTGACAATAAACACTATGGGCTTTGGTAGAGAGTGACCACAGGAACTTTTATAGGTTGCTGCAATGCCTGACATCACAACCAGTGGATGAAAATCTGTTTATTGGTCTTCCAAAGGCAGAATCTTTAAATTAACAAGGTGTTTCCTGCCCAGGATAACCCAGTTATAACTTTAGACAGAAATAAATTAAGTTAATAATTACTGTCAGTAATTTAACTGAACCTGTCCCGTCAGGTGCTCTCATAACGGAGCTGCACTTTAAACCAACAATCAAAGGCAGATGAAAGATGAAGATGGAGATGAAGGATGAACAGATAAAGACTTCACTCACATTCTTTTATCCGGGTTGAGCTGCCGGTGCATCGCCAGAGAAAACCCGAACAGAGTCCCTGGCTCTCCGTCTTTCCTGATGACATGCCTGGTGTCAAGGTTGAAGCCGAGCACCAAAGTTGGCTCCAGAGAATAAAAACAAAACAAAAGTGCAACAAAAACAGCAGAGGGTCCTCCCTGCAGCAGCATTGCAGCGCTGTCCAGACGTGTCCAGTTATCCGAAGTTAGGAGGTACTGACCCCGCTGCTGCTCACTGCTCAGCCCGGTGCCGTTTGACTGAACTCAGCCGCTGCTTGTCTCCCCTCCGGGCTCTGCGCTCCGGCTCCACAGCGCCCCCTCTGGTCACTAGGAGGAACTGTGCTGCATAGGGGGGCCTGATAGAATAAAGGGACAATCAGTATTTTTTTGACCATATCAATTTGAGGTAGCCTATGTTTACATGTACATAATTAAAAAGTATTTGCTTTTTGTTTACATCTGGATTATGGAATAAACACACCTCTTTGTGACATTGTCATTGTGAGGTCAGGAATGATATACTGTCATATCATAGTTTCCATATAATCAGCCTGGATCCTTCCTCCACATTCACCCATGTTGAAAATACTGAAATTATTACGCCACAGAATCACACGGCATCTCAGACAATATCACCCAGACTTATCACTGCTTTTCCTCACAGCACTCCTCATCTACTGCTGTCAGTTCACATGCAAAATAGGGTACATTTTATTGATTAATTCATTTAATTATTAAGTTATATCTTAACTTACAGGTGATATGCGTGTATAGTAATATTTATGACACGCGCATAAGAAGACAAAAAGATAAAACAGCCAAATGTCAGAATTACTTTTTTTTTATCTAAAAGTGTCAAAGATGATTCAAAAACACTCTTTTGACAAAATGAATATCACAAAACCAAATCTTCTCTACCTGTATATCATATATGAAAATCTTAATCCACGCACCTGTTTTGTCCTTTTGCTTCTAAATGCCTTATTTAAAGAGTCAAAAACACAAAAGATAATGCCATTAGAATCAAACTATCAAACTATGACATGTGAAACCTGGACTTAACCTTGAGTAACTTATATTAGAAAGGGCTATGATCTATTATACACCTACAATCGGTTTTATAGGTAATAACCAAGAAGACAAATGAAAGAGCCACTAATTAAGGCTGTTTTGCTGTTTTAGTAGGTAGATAAACAGCAAGTGTTACAGTCAGCTGGACAAATAAAACCTCCCAGAGTCAGCCAGACAAGGAGACGAGCTGCTGTAGGTCACTAAAAGGCTGCACTATCTTTGGAAGGGTTGAACTATGAGTCACATTCAGGATTTATTGGGAAAAAAACAGATTTGTTGTGTGACTTTAAAGATAACATGGACAATATATTATGGTTTGGGGGGAAAAAATGTATGAAATATTAATGTACGCTCTCATTAATAACACCTGCTAAGGACCATGTTCATTAATAAGTCAGATACAGAAAAGATTCTCAGAGAGATCTTCAGTCACTCATGTCAAAAGCTCATGTTTGCAGTTTTGATGATGTTGTGTTCAGGAAAACGTATGATCATCCAGGCTTAAGTTCCTGAAAAGTCAAGTTTTATATTTATATAGTCCAATATCACAAATAACAATTCTGCCTTTACAGTCTTTACAGCTTACGACATCCCTCAAAAAGCTGGTACCTCAAAAGCAGTTTGAGATTTCCACCCACCAGCAGCAGTGATATGAGCCGGCGGCTTTGTTATCAACTAAATCTGCAAGAAACATAAAACAGCTTCATTGTATCGCCCGCTCACTTTTATCAATGTGTCTGCTGGTGTTTGATGCTGGTGTGAAGTTTGAACCAGCCTGGACCACAATTACTCAGCAGAACACAACACAATGTGGGCATTGTTGAGATTAGTGTGTATCTGTGTGTGTGTGTGTGTGTGTGTGTGTGTGTGTGTGTGTGTGTGTGTGTGTTGGCAGGATGTGGCTGAGGGGGTACATTTGGGTCTTAACCACATTCCTAATTGCAGCAAATGACTCGGGAGGTTCTAGTTTAAGATATGTGAATGGCATCTCTGTTGATGTGGGTTTGGTTAACAGATGCATCAGATCTCAACACATCACACGCCTCTTCGCTGATGTAGAAGAGGCGTGTGACCTCTTCAACCGGCTTCTCGTTAATGAAAAATAATTCTCTAAAAAACCTCCTCTCATTTATACAACAATGTTTCCGTATCTCAGTGGGAGATGACGGCACAGTTGTTCGCATCCTTTTCTGGTTGTGATTCTGCAGTAAGTGTTGTGTGTTGATGTATGATTTTTATGAATTCCTTCACCTGTTGCTCTCTACCCTAAAGTATTGTACAGTATTCTAGTCCTAATTTTTGATCCTTAGTGTCTTAACTCAAGCCACTCTGTATCTAATAAACATGATGTGAAGTACAATCAAGTCCAACTAGTCCAAGTGCATCATTATTCTTGATAGTTTGCTGTAATCTTAATGAGCCAATCAAAACAAATTAAAGGCTGATACCATAAGATATCATGCATGCTATGGAATATATAGCTTAAGCTAATTTACAGTGCATTTATATTTATTTCGATAGGAACAGATGAGCTACAGTATAGACAGTGCAGGCTTGCAAAACTTAAATTCCTTAAATGATCATATAATTTATGTGATTAAGTTTGATAAATCTAAAGAACAAAGAATCAGTTGCTTCAAATGTTTTCTCAGTGTGGTCTGTGTGTGTGTGTCTGTGAGCGAAAAGGTGTGTAACTGCCTTTACCTGGTTTCACCCAACCGCACAAGCAGCACTTTCATGTCCACTTTGGCCCCCGGGTGGTTGTGTAACTCGAGCTGCGAGAGGAGGCGAAGCTGTCCGGCCTCATATTGTCTCAGGTCAGTGGGAATAGAGAAACCGGAGAGATGGTGCAGGTCGAACAGGTGGACCCCTGCAGGTGACGAGGCCTTTCTTCACAGATTAGCTGCACTTTTGTACTAACAAAATGAACGCTGCCTTGAGAAAGGTCTGTGTGGCCCCCCTGGTCAAAACACTGGTGAAAATATTAAGTTTCACTTCTGGGGAAAGAATCAGAGCCCTTTATTTAATGCTAATCACAAGCATCACATCAGAAGTTTGATTAGGCCAGTTAAAAGGTAAAAATCTACCTCTTAATCAAATAAACTAATCTGGCCTCCTCATATTCAGTATGATTTTAACTTTCAAGTATGGCAGAAATGTTTTTATTAACATCTTCCCTGGGCATACTTTTATGACGACAATTAATTGAGTTTTTCACAATAACAGCATGTTGTGAATTGACTTTTTTCTTGCTACAAAATAAGTATTTTATTTGCACAAAAGTTAAAAATGCAAGTTATAATAACGTAATACTTGTAGCATAAAGTAATTTGCTACAGCATGGACAAAGTACTGTAATTACAGCCATCATAATCTACAAACTACATTTAACGTGGTTTTTGTACATGGTTAATGATGTTGATAGGTGGATTTCACTGATTTGTTCCCTTAATGCTGAAATTATTAGATTTTAGAAGCTCTGAAACTCAAAATCTGGTGAGACAGAAGGACCGGCTCCTCGAGTTTCACAGTGATGAAGTCAACGTAACAGAGACTGTTATCAGAGAGGCGAGGGAGCATGCCCAAAATGCACAGTTGGCATAGGCAATGTGGTGGTGTGCCAAGGCATTAAACCACAGTGATGACTACAAAGCAATGCAAACACATGGATGTTGTTACTTTAAATGGAGGACTTAGGTCAAATCTTATTGATGGTGTCATTTATACAGCACACAGAGGCATGTACAATTGATTACATTTCATGCTGATTTTACATCTTTGTTACAATCTGGACAAGAGCGATATAGAGTGGTACGAGTGTTAATGGTTGTATTTGCCACCTTCAAGCTCTGAAACTCAAACCCTGGTGAGACAGAAGAGCCAGCTCCTTAAGTTTCACAGTAATTAAGTCAACATAACAGAGACTGGTGGAGGAAACCGAACCCAAAAGTTATCGGAGAGGCAAAGAAACATGCCCAAAATGCACAGTTGGCGTAGGGCAATTATTTAGCTGGTGTGCCAAGACATGAAACTATACTAATGACCACAATGCAACTTACATACAACAGGTGCCTGTTGCTGCTTTAAATAAAAGACTTCTGATAGGCTGCAGTCTATGCCCAACACTACTGATAATGACATTTTTATAGCACACAGAGGCATGTAGAATTGATTACATATCATGCTGATTTCTCTACATCTTAGGTTAGCATATTAATTATCTGACTCCACTCAAAAATCTGTGATGGCATGGTCTAAAATGTGAGGGGTAAAAGCATCTAGTCATCACCAGTGAGGGGAATTAAGAGATTAGGAGGTAAATATTTCTGGACCTACAGCACGATAGTAAGACTGGAATTAATGTTTGTGATTCAGTTTGGACAACTCACTCAATCTTTGAGAACGATTAAGCAAAAAGTAAGTCATCTTAGTGGTGACTGTATCCAGAAATAGGGAAGAGAGACCTCTCACTGTTTTGAGGTATATGGATGCTGAGTGACTGCAGAAGTCGTGTCTGCATCAGTGGCTGTGTGAAGCACAGCGTTAAATCATACTGTGTGAAAGCGGTGAGCAGCTGATCCTGGTCCTGTTGTGACAGTGCCGTGGTCCTTTGTAGGGAGACCATCCACAGTAAATCTGCTCCACTCCCCTCGCACAAAGGACTGCTTCCATTTATGGCTGCTGGGTGGGGGGTGTGCCGCTGAATCAACAATGAAGGAGCAGGACCTCGCAGACCCCTCTGAATTCTTTCTCAGGCGGGCCGTGCAGATGACACAGAGAATTCCTTTGTTATCCCTGCAAAGTGCAAAACCATTTTTGCTTCAGTGCGAAGGAATTCCCTCTAGGATGCATTATCAATTATCATTATGTCATGGCAATCATGGCACACAGCAGACAGGGAATTTCCTTGAGCGGGAACTTTTAAAATAAGCTGATTTTTATGAGGAACTAAGAAGTGTTGTTTTCACATCAGGCAACAAGCAGTTTTTGAAGCCTAACAGGTTGTGGATCATTTTTCAACTTGCTGAGGAGGATGCAATCATTCAAATCTAAAAAAAGAAAATCTGAAAAATTAGGTTTTTTTATGCAACATCAGATCAATTTTGTAAAACACACTTTATTAGTGGACTGTAGCTAAACCGAACATCTTTAACACAGATTGTCCTGTTGTGGAGCATCAAACATTAACCTCACATCTGTTACGGGCTCAAAAGTGAACACTTCCTTCCAATTGTTATTGTCCGCCTGTGCTCGTCATTAAAGCCTTTGTTGTTAAAAATAACTTCTCATCAGGGGAAAAGCCACCATGACTAATTCTTAGGAAACACAAGCTCAATCATGAACACCACGCTGAGGGTTTCCGACTTCAACTCCGCTCACGTCCGGAGCTGTACAGGCTCAACCTTTGAGACGGAGAGGTCAAGAAACACTTGGTAAATCATTTCCACGCTTGCACATGAGGTGAATGTACACAAACGTTTCAGTTGCTGAGTCTGTGTCTTGGGCCAAAGCTTAAAAACATTTTGGAAACAATGGATCCCCCCCCCCCACCCCACCCCTCCGCTGTTACCTCTGGTTTGTTTGAAAGCATTTCATGGAGGTATTTAAACTTTTGAGCCTAAATCTGAAAAATTTGCAGTCATGTGATTTGACTAAAAGGGTGAGTTGCCAAGGTGATGAATGCTCCAATAGACCCAGCAGGAGATCAGCGAGGAGAATCCACCAACAGCCAAATCACTCTACTGAGCTAGAAACCTGCCTGCATTAAACACAACACAGCCATTACTGCTCCTGTTGACCCAGAGTACAGCACACAATGAAAAACATCTTACCTCCATTATCATACCCAAGTACAAACAAAGGATATTGACATATTATGTGTTAGCTATTATACTTTATATGTATTCAAAATGAGTATACCTTATGTTGTGTTAAATTGAAACCACTCAAGTTGTATTTAAGTTGTATATTAAAAACTGCACCTAAGATATACTTAAATATAATAACATTACATTTTTCATGTATTTTTGCACTTCAGCTTACCAAAATACTACACTTTAATAGGTATACTAAAATACATTTTGAGTTAAATGCAATTTTTCTTATTCAATTAGTGTGTTGTGAAAATACATATAATATACTTGTGTAATGTACTTTTCAACTTCACATTAGTAAAGGCAATTTTACACTTAAAGCACAATTACAAATGTATTTAAAATTACTGCATTTGATTAAAAGGTATATTATAATACAGCTTAACTTATGAATGTAAATTATACTCGCTGGAAATATGTTGTGAAATGATTTACTTTTAAAATCTTTTGCATCCAATAATCAATAAAATTGAACTCCTTTCCTCTGGACACACATAGAGAGTAAGAGAAAACCAAACGCTGAACAATCTTTGCAGTAAATCTTTGTGGGATGTGAAGTGTTAGTGTCAAGAGTAAAGTCTCTGAGATCATTAACTCATAATCATAATAATCATGAATCATGCAGAACACACTATAATGAACATCTCTTCAGGTTTATTTAGGGTTTCAGACTTTCCGCTATGTTTTGAAATCAATGGCAGTTTGTAACTAAATAAATGATATTCAGTGTAACACCCCCCCCCCCCCTCCCCCCGGCTGTCTGGCCAGTTATACTTTAAGTCTTCATTGGGCGGTGCCATAGCCATTATAAACAGACAGAAGACACTGTATGATCATTGAGTGCTATGTTGATTTCTGCTACTCCTCTATTGAGCCCTGACTTCTGTTAATATTTCTGAAACCTTCAACTCACAGTGTGCAAATGGTGTGTCATTGAAAAGATCTCAGCTTTTGTTTGCCCTTCTGAGCTTCTGCAACACAAAAAAAAAACAAGACAACAGATGCTCAAGATCAATAACTCCTCATAATGTCAGGGTTGTTATCTTCCACAGTTACTTCCTGTTTTGTGCACTTTGATTCCTCAAGACAAAATGTCAATATCTGTCAGTGTCGCCATTTCGAGAGCGCTCCTCACAACCACTCGAATGGGAACAGAGAGGCTGAAATGATGTGTAGGCTGTAATCCAAAGTTGATTGAAACCGGCTACATTATAAACATATGGACTGGACTATATACCGTCTATATAGCAAGAATGTCTCCGATATGAGTATGAGATGTTCTTTTTTTTTTTTCCTTGTTTGCAAACTTTTGATTCAATATGATGTGTGCTCTGTTCATACCTGTTCTTATACTCAAAATAGATGTACCAGAATCAGCAAGTACTGTCTTTGTCACGTCTTTTATACTCAACTTTAAACATTAGAAAATTTCAGTATGTGACGGATTAAATATTACACGGTACAAGCATGTTGAACTCGATAAGCAATGGTCATTTTAAGGTCATCTTTAGCATTCAAGAAATATTAAATAATGAATGGCCATCTTAATAAGTATTAGGATAAATTATAGATAGCAGAACAAAAGACAAGGAGAAGTGCTTCTATTATGTACAGCGTAGTTTTGTCCTTAAACCAAGATGAGACAATGTGAACTGGAATAAAGGAAGCTGAATACATATATAAAGCTGTCTGACTGGTGCGCTACAGGCCAAGTCAGGAGAAGTGGGAATTTAGAGTGCATGATAAAAAGCCGCTTACATCTGTGTGCTGTCATTTGGCATCATTTTCATGTCATTGAACACTGGGAGGATCCACTATACCAGCTGCTCTGCGGCAGGGAAAACATCAAAATTATAATCAACCAACTAGGCATGAGCGTCAAGAACTTCAGCAGCAATAACAACCGTCTATATCATGAAAAGCTGAAAGAAAAGGTATGATGACAACTATGTGGCCCGGTCGCTAACACACACAGTCTGTGCTGTTATGAATGTTCTGGCACACCCTGATGTTGATGTTGATGTGAACTCTGAGATTGTGGAACTATGTTGTGAAATCCTCCCTGACTGCTATCTACAAATCTGATGACTTGTGCATTCTCCAGAGGAACTTTTTTCATTCGACTTTGAAGCTGATTACATTTTGTGAAATATTTTTCACTCTGAACTGCAGAAAACAGAAAAAACACACAGGTTACAACATCACAGTTACTGCATATGGCATGAATTACATAAATGTACCTTTCGGGAAAAGGCCCTTTTTTCCAGGGAGTCAAACAAAGCTCACCTGTAGGAACAATACTGAGAAGAAGAATTTTAAATTATTTGTATTTTTTACCCAGAAAACTGTAATGTAGTATCATAAAACGTACTACATACTGCCATCAGATAACCTCATCAACTGAACCTTGTTGAGTATAATCCTGAATAGAGAAGATAATTGCTCACACGACTTCCATTGTTAACTATGCAATAATGGATTACAGAAACAGTCTTTTCAGCTTCTACGTGACTCTGACTGGAGAGGGTTTTTTTGCTCATTCTGGCTCTGATGCCGGGCAGCTGAATACAGAGACTGTGCTCCACTAATGAGCAGTGACATGCAGCCCCACTGGCCCATGGTGGGAGAGGATTGCTTGCCTTTCAGGAGAACAATGGGCAGATAGAAGCCTCCCTGGACTGGATCTAGGGGTCCTGCTGCAGAGCAGCCAGAGAAAACTCATCGTGCCCTCGCTGACAAATAGGCAGTATAAAGGAAGATAACAACATGTGCATTGAAATGGATCAAAATGAATAATTACTCACTGAAATAGAACAGCAACTGCATACAGCTTTCCAAGACTAAAGAAAGTAAAAGAGGCATTCCACCAATTTTACACATGGAGATCAGTTTACCCGTCATAGGGAGGACTACTGTGTGGAAACAGTGTATAAAGTTTTCTGTGGCGCTGGAGGAGCAAACTACTAAAGTGACGCCATCCACGTATCTCAGCTTGGACATGGGGAACCCACTTTTCTAACAGAAAGCCTGCGGTACTGGGTGCATTGAGTTTGAAAGATGTGGGCGTTTACCCGGCAGGGAGGGTCAAAGACACTTTCGAGTTGCATTATGGGAATTGTAGGATCCAGCATTTCTGGAGCTTGACCCCTCCTAGAGACTTAAAGTCAGGATATACTCTGCTGCTGTGATTTGGGCCAAACTCTTTTAAATCTGTCTTTTGCAAGTCCTCATTTACAGAAGAGCAACACTACATCGCTCGAGTACTGCTTTAAGACTTTCTACTGTCAACTGGTTCTTTCGTTTGCTTGAAATGAGTGACATCGGTTTTGTTAGGTTGGATGGTTTGTTTGTATCTATAAGTGAGTCTGCACTTTCCCCATCCCTTCAACAACCCATATACCATCAACTTATCATGTTTAAGATTTAAGAAATGCTTCTGTGTAAAAACTTTGCAACAGGCAGGTCCATCAGAGTATGTATAAGTTGGAACCTTTATCAACAAAACCTGGACAATATAATGTAGTGCAGTGAAACAATGCAACATGCAACAAATAGCTCATAGCTTTGTGAAGGTTATAATGTACAATTTGTGTTGATTTATTATTTTTTTAATGGGCGTTCATTACTTTAAATATTGGGGACAATATACCAACAAATTTAAAACTTCAGAGTTACCAGAGTTCAACATGTCTCTAACAGACAGATAGGCTCCATGAAGATATTATTAGGCTATTATTTTGGCTTGCATTACATTGTGTTATTTTGTCAAGCCCTGTATATCCTTTACATTGTCTGGAGTGCTCAGTGGTGCTCTGACAGACAAAAAAAAAGTAAAAAGCAACTTGACAATTGGCAGGTTAGTCTGATAAATACATGCAGTGGCATTTCAGAAGTCTCTCCCGGTTGTGTTAATAAAAGGAACTATGCTGCCATCTTGTGGCGATGAACACAGCACTTTCAGCACACAGAACTTCTGTTCTCCAGGAGACCTGAATGCATCACGATGTGGAACAACCAACACTTTAGACTCCGAGCAGTTATGGTGGTGAACCATAGTTCTGTGAAGCTCTTCACACAGCTGTGAAATGAGTTCGTTTATAAGGCGGCTGTGCACCCAATGCAGACAAAAGGAAATGCAAAAGGACAAGGGCTGTAAGTCAGATTTCCAACACCTGGGGGCGCTGTAGCCATCTGCAGTCACCCAACACCACCTTCAGCGTCAGTCACAGGGTTTGATTTGGTATCAACAGCTTTAAATCCCCCTCTGTCCCTCACTTTCTCTGTTTGGTTCTGACTGGTTGACCCAGTGTCAACTGTTTGTTTGTTTTTTTTGACCAAAATGCAATCACAAAGTAAGAAGGCCTGTGGTTCCACCAAAAATAGCACAGTGTGCTGAAAACGGATATAAATCTGCCATATTGACAAGCGTAAAATTCAAATGAAGAGGGCAAGCCGCAATGCCACTGAAAACTAATTTGCGGCATCAATTTAATGGTGGTCTATTCTGATGTGTAGTACGTGTTAGCCATATGTTGAAGTCACATCATATCTAAATGTATTCTCAGTCTGTGTTACAGGACGCAGACCAGACCTGTTGGGCCTGCAGGTTTGGTCACGGTACCTTTCTCTCTTCGAGATGCTTTGATGGAAAACTCTGTGCAGACAACCGGGACAGACAGACTTGAACAAATAATGGAGGGTGGACGCGGTGGGGAGTAGTCAGTCGTGCAGCCTTTACTCATTGGTTGCCTGAGACACAGTATAGCTCTCCCTCTCACGCTCTCATAAATGCGCTCCCACCACCGACCGTAGCAGATAACCACAGGCCACTGTGAGAGGGACACACCTTCCGCTGATTTTGCTACAGTTTACACGGGGATGAGTTTCGATTCACGAAAAGGTGTGATCAGTCCGAGATTTGAGTCGTGTCTTCAGCTTGCAGTTTCGCAATTTTGCGCATAGGTTACGAGATTGCTCCGCTCCAACTCGAAGATGACTGGGGTTTTTGAGAACTTAAATACTGATATGCATTCGAACCAGATTACCTCGAGCAGTTACCACAGCTTGCACAAATCGCAGGAGTCCCCGACTCTGCCGGTGTCCACGGCGACGGACAGCAGCTATTACAACAGCCAGCAGCCTGGCCACTGCGCAGGGTCTCCATTTGGCCAACTCGGCTCTTACCAGTACCACGGCAGCGCCACGAGCACTGTGCCATATAACGCAAAGTCATACGACCTTGGCTTCAACTCATCTTATGGTGCATACAGCTCCTACGGCTCCAACTCCTCTCCTACCCCAGCCGACACAGGTAACGTGCTCTTTAATTGTTTATTTTAAATTATTTTCATGCTTTTGTTTGAGACTTGAAACTTCAAAACTTGAAATGTATGAGGGGCAAGTTGAATCATGCATAACACATAATTGACAAGATAATTATTTTGTGGTCAGAAATGATTAGACACATACCTGTCTTACACAGATCGACACAAAGCATTGATAATGAATGTTCAGTTCATTTATTGTTCAATACAAATAAACTGACAACTTCAGAATTTTTTCCTAGGAATTATAATATAAAAATCTGATTAAATTCAATTAATTACTAGGTGTACACATATTTGCCAAACCCAAACTACACATAATGCGTAATAGTTCTATGCAGCTAAACAATTGCATTACCCTTCAAGCATAACGTCCATTGCATTTAAATGTTCCTTTAGAGAAAGAAGAGAGCGAGCCAGAAATCCGGATGGTTAATGGAAAACCAAAGAAGGTCAGGAAACCTAGAACCATATATTCCAGCTTCCAACTGGCTGCACTTCAACGGAGGTTTCAAAAGACGCAGTATTTGGCTCTACCCGAACGGGCAGAGCTGGCAGCCTCGCTGGGCCTTACGCAAACACAGGTGGGTGCATCAAAGACATGGGCGCAAATTCTGTCAAATATCCACTTTATGTCTAATACGAAAAGAAATTAAAACTGTCAAACGGGGATTTGGGCCGGAGGAAAATATTGGTTAATCAATTTTATGCTTGTGTCCGTTTCATTCTCAGGTCAAAATCTGGTTCCAAAACCGCCGCTCCAAGTTCAAGAAGTTGTGGAAAAGTGGAGAACTCCCCCCAGATCTACAAGTTGCTGCCAGTGAATCTCCCCCCTGCACGTCCCCGCCAACTATTGCCTGGGACTTTCCACAGACTCAAAGAATGAACAGTGTCAACTCCAGTTTACCTCAGAGCAGCAGCCCTCCCAACACGACTGCGCCTTCATCGTTTTTGGCAAACTACTCCTGGTACTCAACCACGAACTCTACGGCGCATCTGCAGCCTCCTCTGGTCCAGCACCACCACAACTCCGCCATAAGCGCTGGGACAATATTCTGAAACAACAACAACAACAACAACAACCACAGCAAACATCGGGTTTAAATCGGACAATACTGGTGAAAAAAAGAAAAACAAGAAAAATGTCAATACCTTCATTTTAAAGACCTCGTGTGCGCCATGCGAACTTTACACGCATCTAGGAGAAGTTAACGGAGCCAGGCAGGTTCATGGACCTTGCCAGTGTTAGAGCTGGCAAATGGTAGACACAGATTTCTACAGTTATTTTTGTATTTATTTATTTTGTTTATGCCGAGGGATGAATGAACCACTATTACCCAAAGCAATCACAGCCTGGGCGCGAGCCTACTTTTACGCGGACGTCACTTTTTTTGCCATTCCTGCAAATAAAACATGAATCGCAGGACAAGCTGTCACAAATGTAGCACAAGTTAACTGTATCGTGCCTTTTTCAATATGACCTCATTTTGTTGTGCGATAGAACAGCTTACCTTTGTCCATTCCTCATGCTATTAGTTGATTTGAATATACTGCCGGGTAAGTGTCTGAATCCACGTTTGTAAATATTTTACCACAGCTTTTTGATAGCACATGTTGCTTTGACTCTTCTTTTTAGGCTACAGGTGCAAATCCATTGACCACCGTGAGCTACTGATTGTCCTACCCTCTGATTTACTTGTAGCCTACCACATTTAATTGTATTTTTGTCTTATTTATTTTAGCAGTGTCCCATATATGGCCAGACGTTATTTAAATAAAAATGTTTTTCTGTGCATATGCATCCCTCTTTTTCTTTCCAAAAATGTTTCCTGTGCACATGCATTTCTCTATCCTTTCCTAACAGGCATTTCTAGATGAATTTGTGTTGTCGTTTTGCAGTTGACCCAATAACAAATATTGGCCTCTGCCAGGGATTTTATTTTTTTATTTTATATATTTTTTTGAGTTAGCCTATTTATATTACAAAATGAGCCGGCTAAGGGAAACTCCTCCATCTCTTTAATGGGTCCAGGCTGCCACAAACATGTAACAATGATTTATTTAACTGTGTTTTGGCTGCGATAGGCTGAAAGTCGTTGACAAGAGCAGAGAAACGCACACTTGTAGCTAACAAAATGAATAGCCTAGCTTATTAGCGTTTCTTAGCAACCATGTTCGTAGCTCCACCGACAACGTGTTGTTATAAGTTATAAGCTAGCTAGCTAACGTTACACTGATTAAAAGCTATTTCTTACGTAATAATATGTTCTTTGTAATTACAAGCGTGTGATGTGCTTCACAAGCGTGGACAAGCATACGACAATTCCTTAGCCCGAGCCGAGGCTCCTTCAGACAGGCAGGCAGGCAGAGGAAAAGGCCCGGGGCGCAGGCTCCGCGGAGGGGGGAGGCAGCACAACAACACGCCTTGGCATGCGGGAGGGGAAGATGAGGGTGGGTATGAATGAGCACAAGCTCCTCAGACTCTGTGGAGTCAGAGTCGTTTCCAGACGTTTTATGAACTCAGCCTAACAAGAGAAAAGAGAGGAACTAGGTCCAAGACAGCCTGGAGCTACAGCATCATGGAAACATTTCTCACGTCTCACAAGTGAAGTCTCTGATCTCCGAGGACGAGCAGATTGACCTACATTATGTATGTGGCTCATGTAGGGCCTGTAGGCTACATGGAAAACATAGGCACACGTCCAAAAACTAAATTTACTCCAGCAAGGAAACCCTATTAGTTTAGTACAATTTAGCTTTTATTTTATTAGATCTAGATTATTTATTTATAGCTAGACCGACAGAGACGGGGGGGGGGGGGGGGGGTATTATTATTAATACACAGGCCCATCACTTAGTTCTCATTCATGATCATCACTGTCTATCCCACGCGATTCCCTTCAAACGACCACGGGCCCATAAAGTGGGATCGTTTCCTTGTAGGCTCCATAATTAGGACTGTAGCTTGTCAGCGGTTGCTATATCTCCACGATGGAGCCTCCTCCCTGGAGCTGACAGGATCAGATCCCAGGCATGCAGCAGGTCTGTGCTGTGCAGACAACACAACATTACACCTCCATGTATACAGGCCCACGTGTGGACCTTTGCAGATTTCATTTGCATGTTATAGTGCAGAGAGGTGCATGCATCATGGCAGGCCACAATATTAGCTGGTTTTCTCCTCACTATTCACTTCTGTTTGGCTTTAATTGTACACCAGCTGGGAAGTAACCAGCACAGATTTATGAACAATACTATATATATATAATATTTATCGACTTCTTCCTCAACAATAAAACAGGATTTCTGGATGTTTTCTGTTGCTCCATGTGACTTCATTCATGGATTCGAGCTGCTGTGGTTTCTACATTTTGTATTTCTCTAGGCAACTTGTAAATGCACCCTATCCTAATTTATACCCTGATCTGTAATTTCATCCACATTTGCTCTGGTTTGAGCATTCTGGCTTTCAAATCTGAAAGCCTGCAATTACTATATAATTCTTCGCAATTTTAGATGTCCTAATATGGGGTGTTATTTTCTACACAAGACAATTTCCCGCTATTTCAAGCATCAACATTGTCAAAGTTGCATGTACATAATAAATGGGAATATCAATGCATAGTTTTTAGCCTAACATCTTGACTCAACGATAATTATATCCGTGTGGAGCCTACGCAGAATTAGCCTGAATTGCATGGTAACTGCTGCTTTAAATTTTAAAAAATTACTCATAATTTCCCCCAAAGATTACCAAGATCTCGAGTGCACAATGTCATCAGCGTAATGAGGAGTAAACATTTATGCTAATAATCTACATTTTTTTCCCCATCAGCTATAAAGGGTGGAAATAAAGCAGACATTTTCAGTCATATTCTGAACTCTTGCTGCTATAGCTTAGACCAACACATGGGACACATTTTGTGGGATTTAAGCGCTCATCTCGTGCCTGTGCTGCAGGACGCTGCTGCTCATCTGCCTCCATGCTGATTTCTGAACATGCTAAGAGGGAGCTCGCCTCTTCAAATTCAAGCTGAAAGGTGTGTATTAGAATTATATTTCTTAAATATTCACTGAAACTAGCGTGACTGAATGCATTTGAGATCAGAAACAGGAAACAGGCTTGATTCTCGTTATAGGAATAATTGATCCTTTTCTCCCCCCCATGCCTAAAACATTTCTTTATTTTAATTCTTAGTCAAATCGGTGAATGTTGCTGATTCTGTGTTGATATATTTCAAAGACTGGTTCCTTTAAGAGTAAAATCTTAGGAGTATTTTATCCTGTAACTTCGGTGAAAAAAAAAAAGAAAGGGTATTTAATGCAACCAAGGAGCTGCTTTGCTTTTGTGGGAAAAGTCCTATAGCTCAGAAAGCTGTTCACACCGAGAGGAAACGTAAGGAAAGGGAGAGACACAAGTTGTTCTTTGATTCAGTCGCTGCTCTCATTACTCTTACATTGTGCTTTGCTAATTTTGAAGCCTCTTCGCATTGACAACCCCCGTGATGTACTACACCTGCAAGCAATTTGCCAGCCTTACACATAGGCGCAGTCTAAGGGGAACAGTGAGGAAATGGCAGCTCACCTATTTCGCTATTTTTTTTCTATTGCAGCAGCACATTTCTTTCAGAGCACCATCTCTTTTGTCAACGCAGAAAGATCCTCCGTGTGAAAAAAAAATGCTCATAATTACCTCAGAGATAGGAAACTGCATTAGAATAAATAAGGGCGAAATTACTGTAATTATGTTGGGTTTGATGGGCTCAGCTCGTATAATCAAGGGGAGAATACAGCGAAATAACACTGACCCTCTTGGATGTGCAGCTGCGCCTTTCTGGGGCTAGGTAGGCAGATTTATGTCCCCTGCTGCAGCAGCACAATTCATATTCTTTCTTAATGGTATCGAAATATACATAGGCCTATTCTACCTCACAAAGGACTGCATATGTTCCGAGTTTTGTATTAAAATAACAATGAGACAGCAGAGGATGTTACACAAGGATCAGACAACATAGACAAACAGGCCAGAGCAATAATAACAATAATAATAATAATAATAATAATAATAAACCATTATGATGGTCTGATTTGCCCCTTTAACATTGAATATAAATGAAACATGAAACACATTATGAAGTGCTCGGTTGTGATGTGGACTCATGTTGGCCTCTTAAAGGGAAGCTCTGCAGACGGACAGAAGTTGCATCAAATGTGTCATTATAATTGCACAACATGTATATATTCTTGGAGATATTGCAGCTGGAGGAGAGAGAGAGAGTAGCTACAAGTAGCTTTCATTCACTGTTTCTTCTCAGGCTCAAACAAACATTCTCGCTTCAGATTCAGATACATTTTACTGTTTTGGTGAATATTTTTTCTAATATAATTATTACGTAAGAAATAGCTTTTTTTAATTGTTATTATTTTGCCATGTAGGCTATAACCAGTCCAGTGTTAATGGTCTTTAAATGGACAGGTAATTCCACCCGAGTCAAGGGCCGTTTCTTTTAGGCATCTTCTAAAAACCATCGTGTGTATCGTGGGCTCAAAACACATTTTTTGAATTCATATAAACTTGTAGCATTTTAACACATTTTACGATCTCCAAAAACACTAAAAGGCTCACTGCAGGATTGCGTAACGAGAGCAAATGCATAAAGTGTGAACCCCGAACAAGAAGGCCTTTGAACTTTTCACATTCACTGATCTCCATCAGATCCGCCCTGTGTCCCGCGTGCTCATCCAGTCCTTTTGCAGCACCTGCCTCTCGCGCAATTATTCACTTAACACACACAATTGATCTCTCCCATTCAGTGCGGAGAATGGGGATTGTCGCAAGACAAATGGAAAGATTATCTTTAAGAAAAGCTGAAAAGAAATAAGCGATGTTGTTGAATGAGTCCAGGTCTCCCGCACCGCGACGGTTAATAAATATAAATGATGCAGCTTATATCGGCCGAAGGATTCAGTGCTTTCCGCCATGTTTATAGTATGTCCCCATGTTTGTTTATATTTTCTATTCAGCGTGTAAAATGCAGCTGAACCACGTGTAAAGATATTTTCGTGTAGATGCACAGAGAGTCTTGTTTTACCGAGATTTTTAGATGCAACGTCAGATTTCTAATTCTGAGGTCACTCCAGAGGTTTGACAACATCTGCAACCAGTGAGCAGCAGCTGCAGCAGCAGCACGAACCCACGTAGGCTGAACGCTAAAACACGGCCATAAATCTAAACGACGAGCCTTTTGCAGCTCACACAAACTGGCACTCACATGGTGTCTGCTACAATAACCAACATGATACCGCTTTGTGTCAGCTCACATTAAACCTGCACCATGCTGAAGCCTTTCTTTTCACAAGAGAGGAGGGTGGAGGGTGGAGGGGGATGAATCAGACACCTTTCTTGACATAATTTAAATCATTATTTTACTGCTTTTGAAACTCTGCACATTATGTACATAAACTTCAGAAACAGATAAATAAATTAAAGTGATCAATACAAAACTAAATATTTTCTATGTTGACTAAACACATCTCGACGAATTACAGAAAGCCTAAAACCCTGTTTCACAGCGTATCCAGTACAGCACAAAAAAACAAATCTGAAAAGTATGTACAAAATACAGTGAGAAATGAGCTGCTCAACTGTCAGGATATTTTTTTTCTAAAGCAGCAAAAATTGTCAGGCCTTTTACATTTTTCACATAACATCGGGGCACGGCATAGAAAAGCTTTGCTTGCGTTAGTGCAGCATTAACAACACAGTGTTGTTGTTTCAAACACACTTACAAAATGAACACAGACTGACCTCAACAGAAAATAACTCCTCTGAATAATTTAAACTTAAATAACAAACACATATAAAACAACATAGTAGCAATTTGAGGCTTCGCACATTGTGCTCTGTGGTTAGATGTGCTGTAAGCATAATGGCCGGTTGTTTACTGGTGGAATTTATTCATTATCATTATTATTATTTGGTTAAACAAACACCCCTATCGACCTTTAACTGTTAATGAACGGCGACTGATTTTAGGTCATCATCACCTCGGGCCCGACAGCTGGTGTAAACAAACACGTGTTTTCTTATAAACAGAACAACTCACACAAATATGACATAAAAGACTTAAAAAATTTAAACCGACAGAGAAGTGATAAACAGCAGCCACAGAAAGGATCCATTTGTCTACGATTACCGCTGACTGTCATGGACTTGTTGCCCTTGGGCGCATTGCGATGCCTTTTCAGGCTCTCAGCTCCCTTCTTCTTCTTCTTCTTCTTCTTCTTCTTCTTCTTCTTCTTCTTTGCTGCTTGCCGTCATCCGGTATAAGGAGGCCACTGTGTCAGCTGGCTGCACGCGGCAGCAAACTCCGGGGTTGTTGTTGTTGTTGTTGTTGTTGTGTATTATCAGTGCTGGGCCGCGCGGAGCGGCTGCGGGCCCCTTCAACATCCTGATACACGAGCCATGGCAGAGTCGAGGGCTGAGGTCTCTGTTCACATGAGCTGTGACTGTTGCATAGACTCTTGGTGTGTGGTTGGATACCATGAGGTGTAGCTGGGAATGTAAGCTCCGGTTGTCCCCACTGAAGTCTTCACGGTGGTCGGCGAGCTCCAGACAGGTGCCACCGAGGGAGAACCGCTCGACAGTCCGCGGCCAGTGGCCAAAGCGTTGGCGTCAATTGTGCCACCGCCTTGCTTCATCAGTTTCTTGAATTTAGAACGTTTATTTTGAAACCAAATCTTCACCTGGGGAGACAAAGGAAAGAATCTGGATTAGAAAATTGAAACTGAAATTAAAATACAGTTTCAAAATAATTACGCATGCAGCAGGTTTCATCATACCTCGCCCTTGATTATGATATTAATGTCGTTGATATTTAGACATGAATGACAGGATAATATTCAGAGAAACAAAATGAATCCTTGGTTTGGTGTCAATGCTATTGTTTAATGAATGGTGTTCCATATGAATAGTGAATAATGACAATAATGTGTGTTGTAGAAAAAAAGAAATGACATTTAAAAAGGAGTAAAAATGCCTTCCGGTGCTGCTGCAGAGTGAAGCTATGTGGGAGTGTGTTTGGTGGACTTGCCTGTGTCTGAGTGAGACCCAGCGACGCTGCCAGCTCAGCTCTCTCCGGTAACGCCAAATATTGAGTTTGTTGAAATCTCCTGTTCAGAGCTTGAAGTTGTAAACTCGAATAGATAGTCCTTGGTTTTCTAATCTTTTTCCCTTTCCCGTTGAACCGAACTTCTCCGCCTTCGACCACTGTGTTTTTCTCTGCTTCTGGCGCTGGGAGAGACAGAAAGGAGCAAAGAGAAGGAAAAACATGAGGAAGCAGTTGTAGGCAACAGTACTGCGCAGCTATGAATACTCGGGCAAGTTTTACAGGCTGTGCGTTAGGTATAATTACCCTTAATTGCATACATTGTTTATACTGTTACGCAATAAATAATTACCAAGCCTAATTCCAACATCTGGGTCGTCTTTTCGATGCAGCGAGGACTGCATACAGTAGAAAGCCGTGCCAACACAAAAAGTTCATATTCAAAAAGATCCAAAGATGCGGTTGCACACTTACCTGCATCCTCTAACCGCGTCTGTGCGAGTGCCGAGTTGTTTTGGTAGGTCTGTACTGTGCTGAGATATGGACTGGTGGAATGGCTGCCGACGGAGTTCACGTATGGATAACCCAGAGATCTGGGGAACGACGAGGCTGGACTGTAGCTGTCCTGCTGGGTATGACCTGCAGAATGTAAACAGTGCATGGGATAGTGTCCGTGAGACATGGAGGAAGGCGACATTTGTTGAATCGGGGGTCCAAACTCCATGAAAACGGTTTTTCCTGAGGCAGGGCTATTAAGACTTTCTGGAATTGTAGTCATTGTCATCTCTTCTTGCGGTTCCCCTTGTCTTGCTTTTGTTGTTTTCCTTCTATGATCTCAGTGAAGGACGGGTCCCAATTTAAGCCGAACTGATTTTTTCTCTTTCCATTCATAAGAAAATGTAGTTTGTGCCTGTGAAAAGTCCTAGGTATGATGCTGTGGACCAAGACAAACTCGCTCAAAGGTTTGAATCTCGGACTCATGAATATTCATCAAAGACTGTCGCTGATTGGTCCACTCTCTCCAAGAGGGAAGCCGATTGGCGACGCTGGGGCTGGGTCCGAAGAACCTGATAAAGTCAAGGAAAACCACAAAATCCAAGATTTCCTCCCGACATCTCAAGATTGACTATTATCATTATTATTATTATTATTATTATTATTATTATTATTATCATTATCATCAAATAACATCAATTATGGACACCAATAAATATTATAATATTGAATACCATAAGGTTATAACATTTTTATGATACACGTTTGTCTCAACGGTATTAAAATGTGTAATACTTAATAAAATATTATATTGATGTAGCGCTCGATAATACAGTAAAATCAGGTTTGTCACGTTGTACTAAAAGCGCCGTTGTCATCCGTCTAAACGTCATTTATTAATGTTAAATAATATTTCCAGCCTCGTTAAAGCGGCTCTCTGCTGGCCAGTTCGATCAAAGCTTTTTTTTTTTAATTAAATGCTCTATCTGGAGGAAGGTGTATTAGCATAACAGTAGTGTTCAATTTTCATAAGTAGGTCTGTAATTAGTCATGTATTTAACACTTACAGTGGCTTGAGGTCTCAGTTACACCTGGCAGCATGTGGGACTGTAAAACAGTTCTGCTCTGATGTCAAATGAGGTTTGTTGCTTCAGTTTAGGCCTAATGATGTTTTATAACACCTGGAAACACATAACACCACAGCCTACATACACAATAACGAATATAGCAAAACAATATTTTTTTTTAATTAACAGGCCAATGTGTAATCAAATATAAGGGACCTGTGAAGTCTATTTTAAACACCTTTAAAAAGGCAACAGTTTTAATTATGAATTTCATAACAATATGATGGATAATCGTGGGGAATTGTATATTTCCTTGAATAGATTTTGTTTTATCGCCTGTTTTGTAACACAGGCAAGGCAAATGTATTTATATGGCACATTTCCTACCGAAAGGCAACCCAAAGTGCTTTCCAGGGTACACAGCCGTGAATGCATTCAGGCCTATTTTCTTATCACATTTAAATGATTCCCCAACAACTTTACGCACCTTCCATCGCTATCAATTAATGGTCCCAGTTTAGTTAAACACTGGCACCTTTGATTAGCAGGAATCTAAGTGAGGATGGGGGTGCGGCCAGCCTCCCACAGCCTAACAAGAATAATTATCCACGGACATTTGATTTAATTGAACTGACGACTGACTAAACATAGGAGACATTTTTTTTCATGAGCTGCAGGTTTAGACCTCCACAACTCAAAGCTCAAACAGGATCACTGCTGCAGCTCTACGTAGAGTTTAACCAGACTTTATTTAAAAAGATATATATTTCAATTTCAACCAGCAGCTAAAAGCGATGTCTCTCCACTTACTTTAAAAAACATGTGATGGAAAAGAGGCAGAAAAATCCGCGCCATCCGGGGTCAGAGAGACTCCGCAGGGTGCACTTGGTGAAAGAAGAAGAAGAAAGTATCCAACAGCTCTTCATTTTATTAGGATTCATTTGCGGGCTGCAGCTCGTGTTGTGGTGTCTGTGCGGAGCAGAAACACAGGCTGGCTGCTCCATCCGCGGTCCCTCCATCTCCACCTGAATAACAAATTAAAGGCAGTTAAATTCCGTCACTGTGATTATCAGTGTAATTACATAATTGAACTCCAAAACAGAACTAGCAAGTTGCAGAAATGTGTTATCAAAATGCAGGCGCTGACATCACTGCACGTGTGCCACAGTGTGCCAGGCGGCGGCGGATGCCTGGATTTAAAGATTTCTGTGCAATATTAGGCTATAACAACGCTGGTCCCTTGTCCCCTAAAATAGGCCAATTTGAAGTGATTTCTCTGGAATTACTTTCGAAAAATGCTTCAAGATTTCCTCTATCAACAATGACAATGATAATGGCAGTACAACCAATAATTATCATCTTCCAGAACAGAGGACAGATTTTTTATGGGCACTTGGTGGGTGCGACTGATAACTGTCATTATTTTTCCACGATTATAGTATCTGCAAACTGGCACGCGGCTGTGAGCAAAACCATTAACAGAACAGAGGCAGAATTTGCAGAAAAATGTAAAATAATACCACGAGTATACTACTAATAATAGCGGCAATAATTATACGCTTGTTGTAGAAATAAATGTAACTTGGGCCTGAGCAGACTCACTGAATATATGTTGCATGAATCATATTCATTTTATTGATACCCTTTACTGAATCAATCATTTACAAAGTGTTGATTTGCTTGCAACCTCAACGATTAACTATTTATCGGAGGGATTTTCTCAAGCCATCCTCGGTGTCATTAGGACGAGCAGGCGTGTGATAATATTAGCACTTTAATTTATAATTTGACTCCTGCGCCTGCTGGCAGGAGGGCAGCGCAGGCCACAGCGGTCCTTCCTGCAGCATGGCAGCGAGGGCTCTAACTCGCCACACTAAAAATAAAGTCCTCCATGCATGGATGGAGCGCGGAGGCAGGACTCATTAGGAGTGAGTAGCTCTGTGGCTGAGGGTGTTTTAACACCTGCTGCTCTTCACCTGAGGGTTAGTGCAGAGGTGGAGAGACAGAGAAAAATGGGGGGAGGGGGAGGGGGGTAAACGGGCCAAGATGTCACAGACTTCATTTCAGTCCGGTGATAGAAAACCCTCCTCAACTGCCATGCCAACCCACATTTTCACAGCCACCAAATATTATCCCGACCGCGGTGCATTGGTAAACTGTGTCTCCATGCTGCGTGAAGGCACAGCTCCACGTGCACCCTGCAGACTCTGCATGTGAGCAGTGATTAATTATTGTCATTTGAGGTGCAGGCAACAGTGGGTTTTTTCTATTCTTATTTCCCTTCCTTATAAAAGGAGACAAAACGCTGCTTTACAACATACAGGTGAAAGTGTTTTATGGGATTTCTTTTTTCAGCTTTAGATTTGATCATTTCTGGTGACTTGTTTTCATCTAAAAATGAAAATCAATTTCAACAACTTTTACATGATGTCACTCAATATCGTGCTGCATAAATATCTATCTCAAATATACTAAATCATAACAAGACAATAAATTGTTCTCACACTCTGGGGCTCTTTTTACAGTAGCTCATCATTTCTGAAACTGCCCATTATGGACATTATTCCCACATCACCTCAGCTACAGATGCTAATGTGACTTGGTGGGTGACTTCCAGCATAAATGTCACACTATATGAAGGTTTATTTCACCGTTTTCTAAAAAAGGCAGTGGCTCAAACAAGTGAAATTGCCTTTTGTTCTGCTTCCTCTCTGGCTTTGCTGCTCGCTGCCATCCTGTAATTTGCAGCGTCAATGAACGCAAACTAGATGCACTACAATTAACTCAATTCAATGTCTATTTTCATGTTCAATGTGGCATCAAAATGTGAATTGATTTTGTTTACTGAGTTACATGCAAACAAAAAGTGAATCACAATATCTGAGAAGCAAGATTGTTTCATTGGTTAATTGATTGCATTATCATAAGGGTCAGGAGGGATACAGGGAGAAAAAGGAATTATGTTAAGTTGATTTTTTATTTTTCAGAAAATACAGAAGAATACAATTTATTTTGGACAGACGAAACCAAAGTTAGTGTGTTTAAAAGCATTATTGGCTGGTTTACTTTTGTGTGATAATCACAGTTTAATACTTGATTTTATTGCCTGCAAGTAAGGTCACACTTTATGGCTTCTGAAATTAAATTATAGTAAGAATGAACAATGTTTTGGGGGGGTTTTTAAGGACACAATCGGTCATTCTTGTCTATATAAATTAAAGGTTTAATCATATAATATGACCTCTAAATTTAAGATATTTTTGTGTTTCTCCTTTGATAATAATTGACTGTGTGTTTATAAACATCAGGGAACATTGATAACTAGTTATTAATGTAATTAAAAGATCTGTCAGTCAGTTAGGGAGTCATAGCAGGTTCAAATCCTGTTTTAAATTCAGGTGTTGGGGGATTCTCTTCATAGTCTGCTTTTAATACGAACTCAAAAAAGTAGCATCATTTCCTTTATTGACAGCCAAAATAATTTTGATGTTTTCTATAGAATTAAATAATGAAACAATGAAAAGGTGTTGTTTTTTATTATGTGCATGATAATAATGTTAGTTTTGTTTGTTTTTAGGCATTGATGACTCTGTGAAGGAACTGCATCGCATCAGTTCAGGATGCACAGACCAAATGGGACTTCAAACTGGACTTGTTGCTCTATAGACGACTAACACTGTCACTGAGTGTTGAATCCTGGTCATAACACAAATAAAGAGCCAGTGAATGTGGCATTAAATTCAATACTAATGTTATTTTTTGGAGGTTTGTATTGTTTTTTCATCTAGCATTTTTTCTCCTTCATAAATCTGCATTTTGTTACTCATGGTATGTAGAAGCAAATTAATCTCGAACTGCAAAAATATTGCAATACAAAAAAGAAGGACTCTCTAATCAATACATGTGTAATAGGACTTAAAGCTGGTCATTGCAGAGCTGAAAAGTCACATTTCAACTCCTTTTCCCCCTTTGGTGTTCAGAGCAGCTCTCTCCTCAGAAGGCTGGGGTCACAGTGTGGAAAAGCCCCCAGCGAACTGGTAGAAATGCTGTCCCCATTACAGTGGCAGCAGGGGTCAGGCCATGGCAGCAAGCATCCAACCTGCCCGAAATTGGCTGCAAAATGACCAATTACCTGAGTGAAGGCTGGGGAGAAAGGACTTGGAAAAATATGGCTTTTACTTAATTCAGCTAAACTGTAAAAAGAAACTAGTGTCACATTGAGTTTCATACTTGCTACATGTTACAGTACCCAACCCGTTAAGTGACGATCTGGGCTTCAAATAGACAACTAAAAACTAAAAAGAATCTATTTTAAGGATAATCGAAATTTAATAAACTCCGCGAGAGAGCCGGGAATAAAATCAATACAACATAGCTATAAAGTGGGGAATTATTTCACCAACACTAAAACAACGAATTGATTAAACATCTTTACATGTAGGTCTTATTGAATTAATTTCCCTGCAAATGGAAAACATGCAAATTTGCCAATTAAGTCATTTGCCCATGGAGAGCTGGGCTGCTTGACGTTCAGCTGCCACAGCGCCTTTAGTCTGAAACCCCTTTTTAGTTTTTGTAAAGAGTTAAGTCTCTAACAAAGACAGGAAGGAGGTCAGCACTCAGCCAACACCTGAATGCGCCTCTCTTTTTTGTGCTCCCCTTGATCCCCACAGTCTGTGCCTGTCATTAGTCTTAATGATGGAAAATTGTCATGTTGATACAAGTCTTGCTCTCCCCCTCTCTTCTTTGTATAAGTAGAAGGTGGAAGCTCCATTTGTAACAAAGTTCTAAGCCGTGGACATTGCATTTGTGCTGGGGGAGAATAAAGGCTGTAGATGCTCTTTCCATAGCTGGGATAATTATTCCTACTGTGACCTTAATGATTCGCTCTGTTCATCCTGCATCTCATCCACGCGCCAGGCCCTCAGTAGAGCCCTGTGTCAGGGAATATGAAAAACCCATATAATGAAACCATTTTGGCTGATGGAAAAAAAGGGCTACTGAAGCTGCACTTGCAACAAAGACGGCTCAATTATATGAGTAATTGTGATAATTTTCCATCCATTCACTGCTTTCTCTGAAAGGTAAAAAACACAGATGCTGAAAGGGAAATTACTTGGACAATATATAATCTGTGAAATGGTCACAACAGAAAAAAAAAGATGACTGTAAGAAAGTGTAGGACTATAAATAGGTATGTTAATGCAGGGCACATAAATACACCCTCAGAAGCTCACAGACATAAAAAACAGCACTACCCTGAGCGGGATCATGTGAATAGAAAAAAACATGCAACAAATGACCATTGAAAAAAAAAAAACATGATAAAAGTAGACATGCAGCTGCCAGAAAATTAAACCTCCTTCTCCTTCCAACTGACAAATTTCAGCTCCTGAAAATGCAGCCCCATAGTTGGCTATCATTTGTTGTTCTCTGACAGGAAAAGGATAATTACCTCTCTCAGAGGCAGGAGGACTGACATGCCCTTTAGACTTTGCCATGAATGCAGAAGCTTGATAGAAAGCTTGAGGAATAATTTTGTTCTTTGCCTTTCCTTTATGTTCAAGAGCATGTTTTGTTCAGGAGAACTTGGAGATGGCAGTATTGTAGAGTGTATTAAACCATGGGTGTTCATACTGTAAATATGACATCCCCGTGTCTATCAGCTTCTCCATTCGGAGGAAAAACTCTGAAAATGCATTAAAATTTCAATTTCATCTCGCTGGGAGACAGCCGAGATAGTGAGATATGCATTACTTTTTCCTTTCACAGTGGGTGTTGGATTAAACATTTCCTCTTTCTCGCTGAAAAAAAAAAAAAAAAGCTTCTTCTTTCCGTCAGGCAGAAGAAGGAGGCCATAAATTCAAGTTTTGTGGAGACAGAATTTCATTGTTTTCTAGGAAGCGTCCAACATACGTATGTACATCTGCATGAAAGCAAACACTAAATTAACTCTTCACCATGTCTTGTAAGAGAGCTTTGTGCTTTGTTTCCCTGTGTTTGGAGGAAACTATCATTAAAATGTTCAGCACTGGTCTTTAAATAGACAGATATGATAGTTGCATACATAAAGAGAGTACGGTCTAGACCTGCTCTATGTGAAGAGTGCCCTAAGATAACTTCTGTTATGATTTGGTGTTATATAAAAAATATTGAATATAGATAAATAGACGTTTTTCTATTTTCTCCCTCCACCAACTGATTCTTGCATGTTGTGTCATTATGTCCACAACCTCTTCCCCCAAAAGTGCAATTTTTCTTTCCAGAGAAACCTCCCACATGTATGGCCACTGACCCCTCAGGCCCTGCAATCTGGAATAAATCTTACCAGACCAGCCGAGCAACATTGCAGCCTTGCAGCTCAAATACTTGTATCACACTCAAATGATGAGACTCTGTCACACACCATGTCATCAGTTTCACCCCCCACCCCCCACCCCAATAACTTCCATCCCATTGAGCAGCCTCGTGTGTTATGGGGGCCAAGAAAGCCAGAGACCCCCTGGTCCTACCTGATTGTGCCTCCTGTATCATGGAGAAGCAGCTTGGTCTCGCCACCAGCCTATACTCAGCATAGCTTTTGTGTAGCACACAAATGCAGACAAACACACACACACACACACACACACACAAACAAACCACCAATCTCAATGCAGTGCACCCCACTGCGCACTTCCTGACAGCCTCCAGAAATGTTTTCAAGTTGTCAAGTCCCAACAGTAATAGTCCGGGAGCAGAGAATGCAACAAAACAATAATCATATGATGGGAAATTTGGGTTATGTAAAGACTGTAAGAACAAAACTGTTTGGATTGCTTCTTACAGGCTCTTTCATTTGCTGTTTTCACTTTGTTTCATTCTGAAATCCAGCATAATATTTCTACTATTTGGACTTTGACACTGAACCAAATTGGATCCGTGAATCTAATTCTTTGAGTTGCAGCAGCTGTTGTGATATTTGAGCACAGATTCTACATTTTTACAAACAGGTTTATTTAGCTTGACGGTTGTTAGGGACTGTATGGAAATTATAAAGGGAGAGGGGAGGGTTTATATTTTTTTTTTCTTTTTGCTGTAGGCAGGGAAATCTGACTTTGAAATCTTTTCTCATCCCAGATTCATATTTTATAGAATTTATTCTCATACATATCAGGCTACAACATCATCTGATTTAACTTTCAACAACAGCAATAATTACGGTTCATTTGAAAGATTTCAAATCAGAAAAAAACCCATGATGTTCAGTTTACAGGACGCACCATTTTACTATGTTTGCCAATCGCTAATTATATTTCTAATGTGTGATTTGGTGGCTATGTGAAAGTTATTGCTCTCTTAACATATTATGGTTTAAATACTACACCAGGTTAAATTATTGAAGCACCATTAGTTAATAATGACCAAACAGCAGAAAGGGAAAATAACATAACTCTCCCCTTTTTCTGACCCCTTTGTCCCATAATCTTCATACAGTCCCTTTCCTCACAGTTTGGAAATAGTATTTTTTTCTCAAACAGTGACAGCATGAAAACTCCTGATGGTACACGTGATTCACAGATAAAGGCATAAATGTAGGGTCTATATCGTCACCCCTACTAGCACAGACATGGACCCTCAGACAGGGGTGGTCTGATTTTGTTCTTTATAGCCAGCAGTCTGATATAAACCAGTCTGACCTACAGCTGTACCTCACAGATATTACTAGCCAGGGACAGAGAGCTTCGTCTTCCAATTACGCTGCTGTACCACTGCCTGAAGCTCAGCCATCTATGGAGAAAGCCAAGACAAGGCTGTCAGAGATTTTAATAAATGTAGGGAACACTGCATGGGAAAAGTGTTGCTGTCTCAATAGAGTGACACAGACAGGCCAAGGCTGTCAATGGAGCCCCTAATGACAGAGTAAGATAATGACAGACCCCAGTTAGAATCAGCAGGAAGAGGAAGATCAATCTGCAGCCAGAGAGGGAGGGATGTAAGGAGGGGGACAAAACTGTGGGCTCTTTCTTTTCTATTTTCTCAGTTTTAGCTCATCTCATACATATATCTTTCTGCTGCAGCTGGCTCGCGTCGTGGCGGGGCAGCTCTGCATTAAGCGCACAGTGGATCAATAGCCATTACAACTCCCTCACAGCCTGACACATCGCAGGGCCACAGTTGACATTTCACTCAGGGCCGCATTGATCCCCAGTGCACAATATTCCAGCCCCCAGTTAGCAGCCGAGCCTGGGGTCTGGCTGGAATTGAAAAGCGAGGGAGGGGGGTGCAAAACGGCAGAGGGGTGGCTAACCAGCTGCCCGCGCTACAAGTAAACAGCACACCCCTTGATGCATTCCTCATTTTCAATCTACTGGTTTTCCTGCCACTACTGGCAATCCGAGAGGCTGTATCAGAGGATCAAAGCTTGACCTATGTGAATTATTTATACATGCACCAGATCAGTGTATATGTGTGTGTGTGTGTGTGTGTGTGTGTGTGTAAGGCAGAAATAGCCACACTGACATCATTGTTGATAGCATCTCCAGCATTTTGCAGTCCAGTGGAAAGAAAAAAAAATCTAAAATAAGCATTCGGTGCAATTAAAAAGTGGGAGTTTCCAAGAAACCTTGCTCAAAATAAACACAGAAAAATAGCAGACAACACAAAATTAGACACAATTTGAGTTAATTTCTCTTTAATTGCCTCCTGGGGCCTAAGATGTGATCTCTGTGGTCAGTTTTACTTTGCAGAATAACCACCAAAGCTGAAACAAAGTACTGAATTCATACCCGTACAGTAGCTTGCAAAGTGTGTAAATCATTTTTCTAAATATGAATAAAAGATCAAAGATCTGATTCTTTGGTACCTCTACAGTCACATTAAAAGGTGTCAAGACTACCTTATAACAATAATTATTGAAAACAGATTATATATTCATACAATACGTAGTGTTTTGTGCAGGACACTTTGTGAGTAAAACAAACCCATGAATAACCTGTCTCTCTGTAATATGCATAGTTTTTTGAAAAGGAAACATCATCTATATCTTAATAGAAATGTTTCAGGACTTATCTTGTGTGTTCGCTGCAAAGCATTTTAGTTAACTGAAAAAAAAAGGGGGCGGGGGGTCTTCTCATAACTCCTCTGCCAGCAAACAGAGCTCCTCCAGTTTTGATTTCTAAATTGCACTTCATAACTGAAAGAGAGGGGAATTCCCAGATAAAATGGATACAAGAGGTTAAATACCTGTCAGATGTAGTGCGGTCGCATTGTTCACTGTAAAGTCTGATGGAGGGAAATTTCTGTGGAGGAGAAGAAACATAAAAAGTGTGAGTCTTCTTTTCTGCACAGTTTATCAGACTGATTTTGATCTGAATAAATGATGCAGGTTGTTTTCTCCTTGTTGTTTCTACAGTGTGTTTAATGTATGTGTGTGACCACCTGTTCAGAAATGAACAGAACACATTAAAACATCTGACATTGAAGATCTCTCACATATGAAATCTCTGCACCACCCTCTAATACCACATAAATATATTAAATTACAGGGATTCATATTATAGACATATCGTAACTACAATTTAGACAGTTCTACCCGTGAAAGGCACAAATGCATCAGGTTACAGGTCTAATGCCATAATTGAATTCCTGCTCTGGGCAGAAATTTGATTTCATCAATTGTTACCACCTGGCTCGATGTTTGCGACGACACGAGAGACCACATGCAGAATCAGCATGTAAAACGTGATTTAATAAACATTAAAACAAAAACACATACAACGGATGCACACACGTAAACCCTACACACCTTAAACATCGCTGGACCCAGTGACACCAAGCAGCAGAAAAAGACCTGCAGCTGCCTCTGAATCAGATCCTCATCTTTAATTTCTATGTGGTCGGCCCCGTCGGATACAATGCCTGTCGTCACATAGTCTGGGGTCATTATGTACTGGGAGAAAGAGGAAAAAAAGAAAGTGTACATGAAGATGAGAGCAGGTCTGCAGTCACAATGCTCCCATTTAACATGGCGGGGTTGGGGGGGGGGGGGGAGCAGCGTCTTGCCCTCTATGTCCAATTGTGCGACCCAGGGCGGCCCGGCAGAGAGACACCGGAGCCCCGCAGGCTGACAGAGGACTCTCCCCATCAACACTCACATAATGCTGCTTTGGCACAGACTCACAAGTAAGACAAGGCTTTACTCCGAGAGCTGCTGGCATGTGTCCAAGTGGCTTATGGATATTTGCCAAGGCAGAGGATAGACCTAATGTTTACAGTGTGCGTATTGTTTGAATTGTTAACTGTCACACAGAATTAAATACACACCATATTTTCCATGACGAGTTTAAACTGTATTTTAAGGGTGAAAATCTGTAATTTAGATATTAATTTACAGATTTGACAAGCCAGTTTCAATATAAGTGAACATTTTCTGCAAGCTACATCTCAAATTCAAATTTTGTGTCAGAAATCTCAAGGCGACACTTCATTATGATCCCCATCTTCTTTGAAATCCACCTCTTTTGTCCTGTTCCAAAGTCACTTGTTCGACTGGTCAATTACTATGTTTTTCTCCCTCACAGCCACACAAAGTCAAATAGATGTTTTCGCAGCTCCGTCGTTATGACAATGTTTGTGTGAATTATTCGGCCTTTACTTATATCAAATAACAATAACTTGAAATACCATAAAGCAGAAATAGCAATTCACTCAAACAACTCGAAGTCGCTTTCCAGTTTCAGTCATCTTTCTGGGAAAAAGAAGTTGTCAAGGCAGCAATCTTCCAAACTCATACATTGTTCACCTCTGTTATTCATGGCTATACTGTGATGGAAACACACAATGCTTTATTATACAGTAGCTAGTGAGATATTGCATGTGTGTTTTATATTAGGAGCTTAAGGGTTGAGTTTCACATTGAAGTTGACTGAGAGTCACCTTTTGGACAGTGAAGGCAGCTCTCTGCCCTGACTTTGCTCAGAGGAAACACCTGCAAAGAGCAACACATGCTGGTCTGCAGAAAGAACCTCCGCTGTCTATTTTGCACTGATGAACTACATGCAAGTAAAGAGGACTCTGACCTTGTTCTGATCATTTGTAGCTCTGGATATTGTTCAAACACACCACTAGGGAAAGCCTGACAGAAAGGCATGTAGTGTTAGCAGAGCGGTTCTTTTTGTAGTGAGCAGCGGCAGCAGCATGATGGAGGTTTCTGCAAGCAGGCAACAAGCTAAAGCCTGGGAGGAGCTTTGCCGTGCAGCAGCTCTGCTTCTTCAGGCTGTGTGAGAAAGTTTTCTCCCTCCATGCAGCCTGGTTAAATTAGCCCCAGAGCCAGAGTGTGGACAGCAGCTGGAGTGCAAGAGTCAGCTCTGGCAGTGGTGATAATCAGCAGGGAGGATGTGGAGAGAGAAACCCTCAGGGAGGAGGGGGCTGGCAGTGAGAAGGCGGAGGGGGAGGGGGGGGGGGGATTGCTGTGATCTTACAGGCCCAATCAGAACCCAAGTGGAGCCGAGGCCTCATGCAGTGTAACAGCACACCATCGCGCCGCAGCACTCAACATCCTGGACGTAGAGCAGGTCTCCTCCCTAACCGGCTGCTTAACCCTTTCAGAGTGTGTGTGCGCGGCTCCCCTGGCCCTCATTCGCTCATCACTGCACTAATCAGCCTCAGAGACAGCAGCTGCAGGGAGCCCCACTCCTAACCTGGACTGGAGAGGCTGTTAGCCTCAGCAAGAGGAGTGCAAATACAGAGCTTAGTGTTCTCAACAGGGACCACAGAGCATCCACATGTCCGACACAGGCTGCTTCTTCTATTGTGTCATATTCAACTCAATTGTCAGAAAATGTCAGCAGATAATGTGGTTCTTTATCAGACAGCAGGGGGTGGGAGAAAGCATGACACGGAAATAAAGAGTAACTACTTACATGTGATTACAAGACAGATATATCAAAAATACAAAATACAAAACACCTTCAGGTAACATGTATATGAGAACAAAAACCCCTCTATATTTATCATTTCAAATAATGTGTTTATGTGCAAGATTTCAAATAAAATATCAAATAAAAATACAGATGTGCAAAGAAATGCTATGAGCACAAAGTTTATCCTGATAAATGCTTTTTTCCATATCTCCCACAGTTTATTCACGTAATTTAAATATCTTGTATGTGAATAGCCATTTCAGTCTTTATGTATCCTCCATACTATACTGGCTGACAAAGTCGAAACGCTGTAACTACATGTTTGGTCAACAAAAAAAGGTTAAGACCCTAACCTGACTTTCTGACATCTGTTTTATCATACAAAGAAATATTATACCATAGAAATGAATAATTTCCACAAGAACAGTGTGTCACATATGCAGTAACTACAAACTGAGATAAAAACCAGGAGAAATAACTGCACAGAACACACAAAAACAGCAACTAGACGGCTAAAACAGCTATATAATGTGAACGCTAGCGGGTGAGGTAGACATACCTAGCTAAAACTAAAACTAAAAATGTACATACTGGTTTTCCCTCGCTGCCCTCTGTAACTGAAATAAAGAAATAATAAACCAACATATTTCAGATTCAGTTTGTTATTCAACGTGACTAAATGAGGCATTGGTTAAATCCAGTCAGCAAATTTTAATTACTTCATATATTGTTGGATAATTAAATCTATAACTATGCATTGTATTTTATTTGTTGATCATACTGTACAGTAGCGAAGTACAGTAACGAGTAACTATAGCTTTCAGATAAATAGAATGGAATAGGAAATACAATATTTCACTGTGAGATGTAAAGAAGTAGAAGTAGAAGTGAAATAGGAAATACTCAAGTACCTCAAAATTGTAGCCAACTGAAGTGTGTTTCTATTTTGTTATCTGTCCATATATTGCACAGCTTGAGTGGCCACAGGTCAACTGTAAATCAGTGGGAGTAAATAAAGCCCGGATGAATGTTAAGGAAAAAGAATAATGTACTGTATTGCTTCAGTGGTGGCAGTTGTGGCATATCCTCTCTAAATCAGACTGCAGGTCAAACCAGCTCAGAGGTTGCACGCGACCAGTGGTTCATCAGCGTGTGCGTGACACACGGACATGATGGAGGGTGTGAAGGAACGTCTGGACAGGTAGGGTCAGAGCCAGGTCTGATTACACAGCTGCTGATCCTCCACAAAAACCCAGAGACAAACCAGCACCCCATTCCTGCTCCGGTCCTTGAATCCATCCATCCACTGCCCCACTGATGACGCAGACCCAGGCCTCAGATATACTGCACTCCACACTGCCTTGTGGTCAGGGACACAAAGTTTAGTTACAAAACTAACTCAGATTTGAGGTTGACTTTCTGTGCCACAGTTTGTATATGGGTCGCTGTGTAAAGGCAACAAACTTGTTCAGAGTTCACACAAACGAATTATACACAGTCCGCGTCTCTCCACAATGCCTCGTCCAAGAAACATTTCTACCACAGAATTGAGTGATACTGACAGAGCCGATGCGATCTCCGAGGCCCGGCTTGACATGACATGAAGCAACGATTTTATATTGTCTGTCAAATATACAGGGGGAAAAAAATCAATGCAACTTGACAGCATTACATAAAGAGCTTTTGTGCCTTGATATTTCTTTTCTGCTTGTGTACTTTTGTCTGGGGTGTAGAGAGCCGTTCTCAAGGCTCAGGGGGAGCAGAGCTGGCAAGAACAATGTGGGAATCCAAGGAGGAAACTGCACATGTTGTCTTTTCTCTACAGTTTCTGCTGTGACTCCAAAAAGAGGCTGCATCTTTACAGATCATTTCATACAGCAACATCATCCATCACCGCAGACAAGTCAAACTGCACCTTGTGCACAAGTCCCCGACTTGACCCCTGAATTCTTCTGAGATGAAGACGTTCAAAATCAACAGTGTCATGGATGTGAAACCCTTCAAAATACAGGATTAATGTGCAGAATTAATATCAAATCTATTTAACATGACATTGTTTTTGGCCGTGCCATGAATACTCAACATTTATTTTCCTAATCTGACTGTCTCTTCATTATTTTCGGTGCTGCCAAGTGCATTTTGTGGCTTTGTAATGAGCATTTTTGTAAATTAACAGTGATGCATTGTATAAATTGCTAAAGTGACATTTAAGTGCACAATTGCATCAAACACTCATTCAATATAACCAAACTAAGTGCACCCATCTGCACTTCATTAACTACAGGAACAGTCCACACTTTTTCAGTTTCATGAGAATTTGGGGAAACAATTTTTTGGGGGGGAAACTGATCAACCACTTACTGCAGCAGCGTCCACATAATCTGATTATGGCTAAAACCCGAGTTTATTGGCGGTGCTCTCGTGCAGAGGTGACAAAGCTACGAGCGCTACTGACTGCCCAGGTGCAACCTAGGGGGGGCTGGGAGTGCCTGTGTGTCCCTGCAACATTCCCAGCTTTTTACCCTGCAGAGCCACAGCCACGGCTGAAAGCAACATCCTCCCACTCTCCCTCTCGTCTAGAAGAGGATCAGCGGCGGCTTAGAGCTGCCAGGGCTGGGTGGTGAACAAGTGGGGCTTTGAGGAGCCCTCTGCCAGTCAGACGGAGAGCTCCAGGCCTCCAGCCCTCAGGGGTTAACCTCTCAGACTGCCAAGCAAAATACTGCAAGAGTCTCGCAATTACAGAGACAGTCAAAGGCCACACGCAATTTCCAGAGCTATTTACACAGTTAGAAGGCCCCCCCTCCATAACTGCCAAGAATAGGCTAGGCAGAATTAAGATGGTAGAGAAGAGACGTAAGGTAGGCTTTTAAATACCCTTTGCCCTCCTATGGCTGCAATGCATTCACAAAGCAATGGATGGCTTAGCAAATAAAAAATATGTGTGCAACACATGTATCTGAGACACATTCACAAATATATTCAGGGAGTTCACATGCTGACAAGAGCACCTGTTACAATATAATAAAGGCTTCAATAAACATTTTGCTTTAACCTTTGGGATGCTTAAATCGTTGAGTGTTGGATCAACCTAGTTGTAGGGGTGGATAGTATGGATCATGGGATGTCATTTTATATCACCATATAAATACATTAATGGATAATAAAAAGAAATCAAAGAACTTCATCAAACTGATGCAAAAGCCGAGAAAAGTCTAATAAATGGCCTCTAAATGTCTTTCAAATAAAACAATCTGAGAAGCAAATACCACTCTGCTGACAGTGATTTCAAGTACACATCACCTCATTTAAAAAAAGGGGGGGTCACAGGCAAAGGTTGTGGAACCAATGGTCTAATACACCCAAAGATCATTAAGGGATGGATACTACGGTAAAATTGCATATCTGTGATGGTTGACGAAACAGTTTTCTCACGATATATATTGTTGTAATTTTTAAGCTTGTGTCATATATTGTTATACTGTACATTAGACGTGTATCCAGTAACATGCCTTGGCCTTGCTGTGCAGAAGCGCATTATGAGGTTGTGCAGTGAGTCTGTATAAAAAGCAGTTGTACCTCCTGGCGGGCCGGTGCAGCGGTGCTCCCAGTGGACTGCAGGGGCCCCAGCAGCCTCTAACCCGCACAGCTGTTCTCCAGGTCTAGAGCCTCTCCAGAGCCCGGCAGTTCCTCCCGCTTTGGGGACCGCCCGCCCGGGGGGCACAGAGCACTAATAATAACAACATCCAACATGCAGGCCCGGGGTCAGACGCAAACCGTGACCCTCCCCATCACAGCACCAAAACCTGGACAGGAGCCAGGACACAGAGCCACGCTGCAGCCTGGGAGAGCAGGGTGAGGAGGGGTGAGGCGGGGTGGGTCTGTGGGTGGCTGGAGCTTTCAGGTCTCTGTTCACTTCCTGCTTTGTGCCCCACCACCACCATTTTGGGGGTGGAGGAGGGTTTGTGGAGTGGGCTATTATGCAGGGAGGGAGGGAGTCTTTTGGATATGGATAGATTATATTTGAAGCTTGTAGGTGGTATGGTGGCTTAGATTTGAAAACGTGGAGGCCAGATGATATATGATGAATGTCATACCTGAAAAGGATAATGTACGGATGGTAAACTGCTGAAAATAGCAACAAGACGAAAGCATTTTGCTTCTCAGCACCTGCGCTTTGCTGTTGCTCACCCACACAGGCGGCATTGAACTGCAAGAACGTCAGCATTTGAAATGACAGAGGCAAGAGGCAGAGCAGTATCTGTTCATGCATCTAACTGCAGCTTCTGGGAGATCCTGGGCTTTACTGGATTTAGCACTTGTGTTTATAAGTAAAGTCCATTACAAATTAACAGAGATCTTGGTCAACAAATTGTAACTTGCATCAAAGAAAACTGGAACTCGTGTGCTTCTCCTTGTATGAAAACTGAAATAACAAATTCCTGCTCTGAATAACAAATCCTGAGTTTGTTATGTTCAAGCGTTCAGTGGACAAACATGGAGCTCCGCCCCAGTCAGGTCTTACAGGTCGGCCAGCGGTGCACTTATGGTTTCTCACACACTCCATATGAGGGGGAATACTTGGCCCTAATTAGCACCGAGCATCTGGCAAATGTCAGTGTGTGTCTGTGTGCAGCATTCCTATTTACTTAGTAAGCTTGGGTTCGGCTGGAAAAAAAACACAGAGCTTTGCAGCGTTTCAGACCAAGGTCTTGGGAGTGTTTTGTTATCGCACTGTGAGTGACATATGTGTAATTTAATAGCAGTCTTCTCACTATCCCCTGATTCTTGTGTACAGTTAAGGTTTACTGAGCATTTCTCATTCTGCTGTAGGTCACATACACCCCCACCAACATATCCATTACTGTGTTGGTGTAGTAAAAATACTCTTCATGTGGATTTGTTTAATTCTTCTGAATGGCCCTCGCTACTGATTTTGATATCAATGGAACTGAGAACAATATCACTCCTCCTTAATAGATGGTGTCTACATCTATTACTTCAAGCATTTAGTATAAAATGGATAATGTTTTCTGCCTTTTTGCTCTTCAGTCAAATAATATTTTAATTCCTTCTTGTGATTGAAACTGAGAACATCAAATATGAAGGTTTAAAACTGCACATAATCTGACTTGACTTTTGTTCCCATAAACGCAGCAGACCTGTCGTCACATGTTTAACTACTACTGGTGTTATTCTTCAAGATATGCCATTCAGATATTTGTTATTTGTTATATATATATATATATATATATATATATATAGATCAAAACTAACCGTAACACAATGCTCTCCTTATATACAAAGTTGAAAATATTCCAACATGTAAACACCCAGGTGACATCCAGGCTCCTCTGTGGAAACAACAAAGATAAGGAGTTCACAGCAGTTCATACATTCGCTCTGAAGCGACAGTACAGAAGCAGCAGACAAGTGGAGTTCAGTCCAGTCAGCTTAATCGCAGCCTCAATCTCCAACCTGACAAGATTACACAGAGGCTTCCTGTCTCCTCAGCCGATACCATCTCCGTCTGACTTCTCGCTCCCCTCCCATACAGCTCCGTCCCAGCCTCAGATAGCACCAATTACAGCCTAATGGGACATTTTTAATTAGAAAACGACATCTAGAAAACCACATGTTCAACTCCACAGCATGGCTCATTTAAGAGATTAATATGCAGGCGGGGCCTGCACTACAAGAAAAGTCAGTGTCGAGAAATAACAGCTAGTCAAGGAAGCCATTCATGTGCAGATTAAAACAGAAAAGCCCACTGTTAGTTTTCTGTTGATTTTTTACAGAAATAACATCACAATGAAATCCTCCATGCTGTGCAGTACATTGGCACATGAATGTTTCCCGTTCTCCCACCTAATAATAACTCAACACAGTTTTATTTAAAGCACACAATTTTATTGAAAATTAGTCCTCCATGGATTTTCAACAAACAGCCCGATTTCCTTGTAGATGTTGTTATGCCATATTTTAGTGCTGCACATGGAGTAAATGAAAACCAAATGCCGCAGCAGGTTCCAGTCATTGACGATTATATGTAGTATGATGACTCAAGACGCACAAGGCCATTTGGATTTGTTCAAGTCAATTAAAAAAAGCAAAACAGAAAGACAGAGGGTAAAAAAGCACAAAATGAATCAAGTTTTTCAATAAGTAACATCATCTTTCTCCGGCTGTAATGAAGGAAAGGATTAATTCTGCAAACATGCATCACTAGTGACAAAAATAAGTCTCGTCATGCGGCTGTTCCCTAACTGTCAATCACGATAACAAAATCCAGTGCTTTATGTACACCAACTGATCTATTTTCGTGTCATCTGAATAGAAATCCGCTCGATTTGAAGTGCACCATGATCCCAAATCATTTAGCCGACAGATGCAATCACAACCGCAAGCTCTGGTCGTTCACAGATGGAAATCAATTACCATGAATATTACGAAAAAACACTGGCACGTTCACTCCCAGGACTCATCCATTTAATGCACATCTGCAATTTATTTTAAATCATGATGAACGCTTGTGTCTGTTTGTTGCAGGGGATTAAAGATTTCCTGTGTGAAAACATTTTGTTGGAAGTAAAGCTTTTTAAATTGTTGCTGCTATTTTTATATTTGCTGACACTAAAGGCTGAAACAAATATTGTTTAAATATGCACTGCCAAAGGATTCGTGTCATGTTTATGAAGAGGGGAACCAGCAGACTGGACTCCAGGGACGACTTCTACTAAACTATCAACACCACGACTTTCATCACATCCTTCACTTGAGCAAATTACCATATCAGCAGCATGATCTGAAAGAAGTCCAAGAAACCACAATCTCTGCTTTCTGGCGCACAATTAAAAGATGTCAAACTCGGTTTCTTTTACACTGTTTTGGTTCTGGCTGTCAGCGCATCAAACATTATCTTAAAGAGGACTCATTTAGCAGAGAAAAGGGACCGGCCAGGTTCACTGACGATGAAGAGGGGGCTCAGTAGCCTCGGGGTATGTGGGTAACCAAGGAGCACAAAAGAAACGGGAACACGATAAGAAAAGCAGTGATGGTGGGGGGGTGGGGGGACTCCAACTTTCCTGCCTGGCTCTCTCCTGGGAACCTGGGGGCTAAGACGCTGGAGCTCCTCCACACAGGTATCATATTCAGCAGGTCCTTCAGTACAGCTGGGCTCCGGTCCAAAACTCTTTGACTGGAGAGATGTGGAGGCGCCATAAGGTAACAGTAGCAGATATGCCAACAGGTGAAACCAAATATTCACTTCAAGCTTGATACTGTTGTTGTCATTTCACAGAATAATGGCATTAAACCTTGCCGCCTATTTTAATGTAAGTTACATGCAATTATTTGCATGATTAAACATGCTCAAACGTCATAGGGAAAAGCAAGGAAATGCAAGATTTAATAGATGTTCCTCCCCTTTTTTTCTAGTGAAATATGAAATTTGAGAGAGAGGAGATTGAAACCCATGACAGTTTCAGACATAAATCACCCTCCCACATCTCCACTCTGATACAACATAATAGACAGACTGTGTCCCCCTTACAAAAGCACAGCGACTGAGGGCCCACTGCTGGATCCACTGTAATAGCCTCGACTCCGGAAGAAAGGGCACTGCCTTCTTTAGATTTCAATTCACTGCATCTGAATGGCTGATCGACTGCAGAGGGGGAATAAGCTCAAATAGATGTGTTGAATATTGCAATTCTCAACCTGGATGTAGCTTTGTTTTTTTAGATATTTTTTAGACATCTTGAATAGCTGTAAAAAAATATATATAGTATATGACTTCTAAAATACTAGAAGGGACCACACAGAAATGTACTTCATGATCAAGACACACGATGCAACAGCTTCCTAATCTGTGCCTTTTCATAAAAATCAGTTTGGACTGAAGACATAAAAAAAAAAAAATCTACCAAGAGAGTTATTTTCAATAACACCTCCTGTGATGTGCATCATATCAGAAGCAGTGATGCAAGTAACGACTACTTTTATTATCGATTAATCTGCCAATTATTTCTACAAATAATCAGTTAATTGTTTGATCTATAAAATGTCAAAGCAATTCAATTTACTGTAATGTAATGACAAAGAGAAGCAGTAAATATTCACATTTGTTTGTCATTTTAGCTTGAATGACTAACCCTAACTCCAAAGGATCAATCGATTATCAATATAGTTACAAATAGTCATTTTATTGTCAATTTAAGTTCTAATCAAAAGTTAATACTCCATACAGCAGTTGGTTAGTTTAGCTTAGCAAAAGACTAGCCTGTTTCTGTCCGAAGGTAACATAATCCACCTACCGACACCTCAGAAAGGTGTGGGGGTTTCTGAAGCTATTCAACCACTAATTAACACATTATATCTCCTTTGATTAATCCTCACAAAAAAGGCAAAAATGCAAAATTGACGTTTATGCGCCAGACTATTTCTTAGTCAGGACTCCGCTGGTTGCCAGGTCACTGCTACTGGCCGAGCTTTTCCTTGAAATAAAACAATCTCTGTCTCAACCTCAATCTCAACAAGCAGACAGGTTCAACGAAACATGAGGGCCCAGGATAGAATTAGTATGTGAACTGTAGGGGGAATAATTAAGCTTCTGTAAACTCAACTGTGTGGTCTAAAAGGAGCAAAAGGAGTTTCACAACCTTTTGACAACTGCACAGAGGCCTGCAGATCGTCCACACAATCTACATCCACACTAGTTTGTTCTCCTACAGTGCACCAGATATGTGGAGACTGGAGGAGCTGCATAAAAACCTGACGATGGCTCTATTACACAGCCACGTACTGCTGGTGGAATTAATGAGACTGTACATAAACCCATGTGCCTACTAAACAACAATGCCACTTCCCAGTAGCAGGTCAGTCGGCTGAGCTTGTGCAGTGCAATGTGAAATGTGCACTCACAGCAGAAAAAGCAGAGAAAAACTACAGTGAGATGAGGCCCCTTGTGGCCATGAGTGGATTCAATCAATCCGAATTAGAGATGTGAAGGGTTCCAAGGTTTTGTCTTGTTTCATGTGGAGTGGGAAAAAAATTGAAAATTGACCTGGCAGCCTTCATTTAGTGACAATGTGCTAAAGTATCATAAAGTATGATGGGTATTCATCACACTGATCTGCATAAGCGGGGGCAATACAGTGGCACAAAGGTTTTCAATTGAAAACCATAATACTCATTAATGTAACACTCGACATCAGCAGCAATCAGAAGTTGCATTAGCAGCGAGAAGGTGCCTGGACAAAATTACATCCCTAAAATGGCTAAAATATATACAACACATACTGGAAAATGCAGGCCAGCTAGGATCTATAGCGTGGGATTATGCACTAAAAATACATCAAATGATATATGAATATCTATATATTGTCTCCTTGACATATTCAAGTGGTGAAATGTTCAGTTTCTTTTCAAGGCTGACCATGAAAAAATTATGACGTTTTCTTTGCAATTTCACATCATTTATCAGTTTAAGAGTATGATCAGGGAGGATATGAGAATACCCACAAATGCTAGCCTAAAGAAAACACGGCCTACTATTCAGTGTTAAAGCAGAATAAATAAGTGAGATAACATCATAAATACATCATGATTTTCAAGCAATAATAGAAGATAGAATTGCTTATTTATCTGATATGACATATTTAGAGCAGAGGACAAATTAAATTAATCTATCCTAATTGACTGCATTGTGCATCAGTATTTTATATTTAAAAAAAAATTCAATATTCACACTAGGAGCCAGGTTTTGAGCCAGTTTCGCATATCTAAGGTTACCATCTAGACAACCTAAAAAAGAGACGGTTCTTCTTCGGTTCTTCTGCGGCTTCGATTTTGATAATTTTTAGTGATGGTGGCAGCATGGCTCTAGGGTGGCACGTTGGTCGGTCTACATGTCTCAACAACTGTTTAATGGATTGTCATGAAATTTTGTTGACGTTCATGGTCCTTGGAGGATGAATCTTAATGACTTTTCCTCTTGCGCCATTAGGAGGTCAAGGTTTTCACTTCAGCATCCACTTGATGGAATCAAAATCAAAATTTGGTTTCCAAATGATTTATGATGGGTTTGGTGTGAACACACCATAAAACATAAAAATACAGTTTTCCTCTAGCGCCACCACCAGGTAGACACTTTTGGCTCAGAGTGAAATGTGTGGACAACTATTGGACGGATTGACTTGAAATTTGGTAGACATTCATGATTCATCATCGGCCATCATCGGGTTGAAATGTCCAATAGTGTCCACTACTTTTGTTTCTGTATTATGTTTGAAGTTATTAAGTATATTTTCTTTTGACAAAATACCTGCCAAACTAATGACATTCCAATCAGTCTCAACTTTGTTATTGCTAATTAGCAAAATATTATCATGCTAATACACTAAAAAAAATGGTAAACATAAATGCTAAACATCAACATGCTAGCATTATCACTGCAAGCAAGTTAGCAGGCTAACCTGAGCATTTAGCTGAGCCTCACAAAGACGCTAGCATGGCTGTACTGTAGACATAGTCTTGTTCTTAAACTGTCCGCCATGAGTCCAAAGTATTATAGAAGTGCGGTGGAGAACTCTGAAGAGTGCAACATCTGAAAGAGGTATGGAATATTAGTTAGCAGTATACATCCGAGTGCCAGGGTTGTTCTAATTGACCCTTTTATGTTTACAAAGTTGTTTATTGATGATGTCATCGTCTTTGCTTGTGTCCTTTTTTTCTATTTGTAAAACTCTGAATTATTATGCTAGGGTATTATGTCCAAATTAAATACATTTTATAAACGTTTGTATTTTTGTGTTGTACAATGTCAAAACATTAAATGAGTAAAAAAAAAAAGATACTGATTCGCTAAGTTTTATTTCCTTCTCTACAATAAGAATCACACCATTTGAGCAATATACAAAACATTTTTTTATTTTCAGTATGAAGTGTTTCAAAACACACATTGGGAATTGTTTTGACAAAAGATCTTTAAAAAAATGTCTACAATGGAAAAGAAGCAGGGTTTCTCTGCAGGGTAGTGGACCTCCTATCACCTGTGACATATTACACATCAGTTAATCTCACACAATGTGATTAAACACATGGGACAAACAGGAAGTCTCACCCTCCAGCTGCATCAATCTCCTCTACTGTATCAACATCAGCTGGGAAACAGACAGGTCTTCTCCACTGATACACCTGACTCAGCCACGATAAATCTGTAACACTATTAAAACAGTGATTCGTTACATCAGGAGAGTTTCTTCTTGGTTGCAGCTAAAGTCTGTGGTGATGTGGGCTTTGTACAGACAGGGCAGACCACCTGTATGTTGGGAGGGTGGGCTCCAGGCCAGCAGCATCTCAGAGTCCAATCAGGCCTGTGCCGCAAGCCTCTCAATGATTCTCCTGTAGTCTTCCACGACAACCTGATAACTCTTCTCCAGCTCTTCGTGCTGCGTCTGAGTGTCCATCTGACCCATGTGGGACACCAGCTCCTCCGGCCGCAGGCACTTCCTCATCTTCGCCAGCTCCCTCTGATTCTTCTGCACACACACAGGTGAGGTGTTAAGATCAGTTTGGCCACTTCCTCCAAAGACACATAAACATGCTATGTAACAACGTGTGGTGACAAACGTGTGCTTTTTCATTAACATTTAGGTGTCACTGATAAGGAATACATTATAAAGGGGTATATAAGCTATAATTAACTGGAGAGATATTGATGAGTTATCAGAACTGAGATTTATGTATATTGTACCATGTTCATGGTGCTTAATGGTGGGAATTATCATCAACCCTAAATCATTTTGTGTCCGATATCAGGCAGTGGCTACATAGGCACCATCATTTAGTAGTTTCAATTTTTTGCTGATTTTGGACTTTAAAAATGTATATACCCTTTATAAAGCATGCCTCATTAGACAGTGGCACATACATTTGTAGTAAAATCAGAGCACTGACAGGTTCTGGACATGGACGAAGTGTACATTCACTTAGTTTAGTGCAATCTGCTGTTTGAAAAATCCTGCACGCACATCCATGCAAACATGGTCTCTGGGGAACTGGGGTAAAGAGAAGAAATGTATAATCCCCCTCACATTCACAGAGCAGCGGCTTCTGCCATTCAACTAATTACATGCTAAATCTCCTCAGGGAAGGAAAACCGCTCTGCATCTGGCCACCAGATCTTTCCTTGCCACTCTCCCAAGGAATTCCTACTTCCCGCTTCACCACATAGGTCTTTTCCACGTCAGATTTTTTTTTTTTTTTTTGAGACATTTGGTTACCCTGCTGACAGCAACTTCTCTAATGGCTGGTGTGCAAAGTCTCAGTGAACAGCTCAAACAAAATGTCACAAGCAAACAGTCTGGTGAAACAGAATCAGAGAAGCTTATGATATTCTGTTCACCAGGTTTAAGTCTGTTGAACTAAATCTCTGAAACAAAGACAATTTTATAAAATTGCACTGTTTTCCTAGTAAAAAGCGCTGCTATAGTAAAAGCCACAGAGCTCTGAAGAGTAGCAGCTTTTTGACAAAGTGCTTCAAACACACTTTCATGAAAATGATTTCTCCCAAAGAAATGCAAATCCTTACTAATGACATGTGCCTGAATAGAAAAAAGCTCCAGCAGCAGCAAAACCACAGACGCCTGGTGCGCCCTATTGTGGCTGTAACAATACACCATTAGTAATCTATCAGTTTTATCGGGACTGAAGATCAATTTTTCGGCTGTTTTAAAAAGGTAACATAATAAACAGTGACAATACAGAGCTGTAAGCCAATCAAGTGTAAGCCGTACATGGGCCACTTTGCTTCCTACACTAAACAGCTGTAATGTTATTCTAACAAAAAGGTAGAAGACTGCTCACTGGATTCTTGTTTGACAGCAACAGAGACAAGTTGACGTTTGGATTTATTTCTGAATAAATCAGGAAATCACTTATACACAATGTCTTTCTGCATGCTGACATGTAAAGTACACTTCTGTGAAGGTGCGATGATTAAAACCTCACCCTGTATGGTCCAAATAGCCTCTTCTTCACCTCCAAACGGTACTCTCTTGCCTTTTCTTCATCGTTCATGTCTGTTGCTCGCAGGCGCAGGATTTCATACACTCGCCTCGCATGTTTCTGTAGGAAAAGGGGGAAAAAACATAATTAAATTTTTTTAAATGTACAAAACACCAGTGTGCCTCACCATGAACCTAAAACACTTTCCAGGAAAGGCTACAGGAAGTCATAAGCTATTCAGGGCTTATGCTAAATCAGGCCTCTAGTTATCTGTTCCAAGAACAGTATCGCTTTAGCACTTGTATGTGCTAAAACAATTAATGGATTAGGTGACAGACAAAAATTGTTTTGATGATCCATAATTGTTCATAAAGAAAATATGAAAAACATAATCTGGTTGTTAAATGTGAGGATTTGCTGCTTTTCTGTTTTATAATCACCATAAAAGTAATGATTTGGGGTCTTGGGGCCGGACAAAACACGCACATGAAGACATCATCTTGGGGTTCTACAAAATTGAGATTTTCCACTATTTTCTGACATTTTATAGACAAGACTACCAAATACAGAAAAAAAATCATCCTTAGTTGCAGCCTCATACAGCACCTTGTTAATTTTCAACTTTTCTTGTGCCTCTTTGACCATGTCAGCTGAGAAGCCGAGGTGCAGCTTGTCCGCAGTGAAGGATGACAGGCCTTGACAAAGTTTAACCAACACGTAATCTCTCAGCTTCACGTAGTTCTCAGAGGGGTCTTCAGCTGAGAACAAACACCACAACACAGTTAAAATGAGTGAACAGGGTTGATCTCATGGTTTTCAAATCATTTGCAATAAACCTGACACACGTGGCTTGGTTCAATACGTGCTCCTGTTAATAGTGTGTGTGTGTGTGTGTTGGGGGAGCAGGGAAAGGATTTTGTGGGTCTACAAAAAAGTCCCATCAAAACTTTTTCAAGAAGTTACTTATAAACAACAATAAAGAGATATTACTCAAGATCAGACGAACAGGAATGTTCTGCCTATTCAAATGCTACATTTTAAAGTTCTTTCTTGAAAAGAATTCCTCTCTCAAAAGGATAAAAGATGGGATGCCTCTTTAGTATTCATGCTCTGTCTCCATGTAAAGCAACTGTTTGGAGCCAACGAGTTTCAACAGAGCCTCGGCACATTCTGGTGTACATGCCAGCCCTCCAAATTAACTGTCTGCATCCACCTACTGCAGAGAAAAATCATTTAAGGTGTTTGTGGGTGAGGATCTTGGATTTAAATGTTTATCCACGCCTTCTTCAACACAGTAAATGCTGTTAATAACACGCTCACCTGTGATGTCTTGCACTTTGGGCAGGCTGCAGTAAAATCTGTGCACTGCCTCCAGAAGCTGAGCTCCATGACCTTCTCCTTGGAACGGAGGCAGGATCAACATTTGGCTGTTTAGTTAAAGGGCAGACAGACACGCAAACATAGAGCCAAATGAGGGAAACAGGTTTGTTCAAAATTAGTCACAAAACAAACTGATGTGGTATCTGAGTGGCAATTCTGAGCAGGAGCAGAAATTCTTTGATTCAAAGCGGGAAATAATAGATTGTTATCCTGATCCATCAATGCAACAAATCAAATCACATCAAAAGCTGATCCATAAAGTTGTTTTCAGATACAAATCACCCTGGTTTGGTAATGAAACAAAATCTGGTTGAATGGTTGGCTATATAAGCCAGTAATTTGGGCTCTTTGGGAAGAGGATAAAGAAATGTATAATTTTCCACTCCTTTTTCATACAAAAGAATGGGAAGGCACGTGCTGCCCCAGCAATTACCTTACACGTGGTCGGGTTTTGTCTGGGTACACGTAGTAATTATAAACTGTCATGTAGCCAACAGTTGCGTAGAGAGTCTCCCCATCTTTATTGTACTTTTCAAATCTGCAGATAAAACACAAAGGCAAACAGGTCAATTACAGGCACACTCCCATGCAGTGTCCATTTTAGCCTCTCTGTTCTCGTGCCCACCCCTCACCCCCCGACGTCAGCATGTTAGAGCAGCCAGGCCCCGATTGGTACACCTGCTACAACCTGAATACATTATGCACTTAATTGGAGTACTGCAACTTAGAGGAAGAGAAGGGGTTGGAGGAGGGACTGAGCTCCTCAAAATCACTTCAGTCCATTTTCCCCATTGTCAGTATTAATAGTTGCCAGGGTAAAGAAAACACTGGCAGAGGCTCTTTTTACTGTTAAGACATTGTTCAGTGTTTCAAAAGACAACAGTATTCAATTCAGCTCTTGCCCCTGAAAAATTTGAAAAGGGCTTTTGGCACAAAGGAAGCTCTTGCCTGATCAACAATTCTACAACTGGGGGAAATATAATCAAACTGGCCTGGTAATTGGTCACAAGCGCCACAAAGGGGGGCTTTGTTTTTCAATGACACAATAAAGGCTTTAGGGTAGGGGTGGGCGTAGAGGGGTGGCGGGTGTGGTGGGGTATGATGTCAATAGAGTGTTGTAGGGATGACATATTTTTGTAGGCAAATCTGTTAGCGTCGCCCTGGCTCCCTCAACAAAAGGCCAATGAGATTTGTCCATGGGATTTTGGATTATTGCAGAAAATAAGCTCTGTGGAAAACAAAAGTTTGATACTTACACGTTTTTGTTCAGCAAGATAATCTTTACAAATTAACATTTATGATTTTTGAAGCCTACATGGTTAGGCTAATGTTAGGCTATAAACAAACTACACCACGGTCACATTACTTCAACGTCACCACCACTAACCTTAACTTTTAAGAGAACATAAATAGATATAGATGTATAGATTATAGAGTATAAGTAATAGTACTAGTATATAGCACATTCTGTGTACGGCATGAAGACGTTTAATGTCCGCGACAACCTCTGTAGTCTCATTCAGCCACTTGTTAGCAACTGCCTTTTTTAAGACACGTAAAACCTTCAAAATTCACAAGTGGGGTATCTACTGATGTATTTTATGTCGTAGAACAAAATGTGAAAATCTCTTAAGCTTGTGTTAACCACAGATCTTTCATGTATCTAACCAAAAACCCATTTGAGGGAACCGGAAGTGTAAAAACGGGAGGACTCTATTAAAGAGGGCACTCACACAAGAAAGAAGTCCCAGCGATCATCGTCTGCATCGATGAAACTGGCAGTCTCTATGAACCACATGAGGAAGGTCTGCAGGCGCTCGTGGTACTCTTGGAATCCTGGGCAGGTAATATCAGCCTGTGGCGAACGCGGCATAAACAAATGTCTGATATGGTTTACAGTTAAATCTCATCCCTGCCATTATGAAAAGTTAAAAACTGATATTAAAATCTAAAAGGCATCCTGGATTGCTTTGGTGAGGCGGTGAATGGCGTTTGTACCTTGTGGATCTGGTATGTGAGTTCTCCTGCCTCCTCGCTGTGGACTGTGTACGAGTGAAGCAGGGTGCCGAAGGGCTTGAAATTGGCCTCCTTCTCCAGCAGTGAGATGAAGTCGTCAGTGTTGCAGGTGAACCCAGCAGGAACGATTTCCCGGATCTTCCCTTCGATATCGTCAGGCTGGATGACACAATGTATATGAATTTAGCACTGCAACAAACAGACCAGGATGATAAAATACATCTAGCATATGTTTTGTAAGACTTAAATGCCTTAAATTAGGCAAGACTGTAAGCTAGCAAAAAAAAAGCGCAAATATATCCTATAAAATAAAACTGGAAACATACATGTTTTGTGCCTATAAAAAAGAAAACCATTAGGCAATTAAAACTGTCAGCTGAGCAGAGACCACAGCAGCAACCTCCCCACCTCCCCGGTGAAAAGACCACTTAAATCAGTACATTTACTACTTATGTTAAACCATGAATATGTGATGAAGTTGCCACAATAAACGCATTTCTGCTTCTCACTGGGAAATAAAATCTTATGAATTGATCTCAACTTAACAAACCTTTGGCCATCCATAATAGAGGCCTCTCCTCTAATCCTGCCAAGTGAACCCAATCAAATGAATTTGCCCCTACGTTTTCAAAGAGCCTCGGAGACAAAGGGGCCCTACCCTTGGACTTTTTACTCAGTGCAACCTGTGGTTAGTTCAGCTGTAATGTTTGCATTGTATCCATTTCCACAAGGATTGACATGAGAACACTTTGCTAAGCAGCCCTTTCACACCATTTACATGTGTGATGGGCATTATTTCAGCAAAGAGACTCTTGCTGCTCAGCATTGAAAACTGGGAAATGAAGAAGGTCTGAGCAAAATGCACTACAAAAGGCTAATACAACATACTGCTAACCCCCCCCCCCCTTTCAGACATCAGCTAATATCTAACTGGAAGTAATGCACCTGCAGCTGAATGCCTCTTAACCATTGTAATTGTTCAGCCACATTTCTAAGGAAGGACCACACTTAAAAGGCCATGGACAAACAAGCCCCTTTGTCCCAGGCACTCTCCTACATACTAGACACTAAATTGCACAGCCTTCCAGAGTAGATGCCTTAGTTTGGCATGAATGTAACTTAACAATGTTCCTTTAGAACATTTTGTTAATGTCTTTGATTTCTAACAATACGCACAAAGGGAGTACAAACTATCTAATTTGTTGTGTTGGTATTATTCCATCTCTTTAATCTACTCCAAATACCAGATTACATTCAAAATCTGCAAAGTATTTACTTACATTTTTTGAAGTTAAAGCATATTTACACATCCACATTGATTATGAATGTAAAAGAAATAATTACAGAGAACTACTACAAGCATTCAGCAGCCAGCCCATGTGCACAAAAGGTCTGGCACTAAAAATCAGTGTTTTCTGTGAGAGGTCCAGCAGCACAGTGTTTTTGGCTGATTTAAAAGGGGAGAAGGTGATTTTTGATGAGAGTCTTGTATCAACGTGGCAGCTGCATAAACTCCATCTCTGCCTCCCCTCGTCTCTCACCAGCTGCACCGCACCCCGACCGTCCACATGCACTCAGAGACAAACACTCTTCAGAGGCAGCCTGAACTCTGCTGCTCCCCTCACTCTCTACCTCTACACCAGCTGCACTCAAACCCTTAACAAGGTGAACACTCAGGGGTCAACGCTGAACACTAAGTAGTGGCACACACAGACACTAAGCCAGCCATCACATTTCAGTTTGAATATCGGCTTCAAACTATGTTCCCAAAAAGTCTAATGGCTCTCTTTAGGTTTAAAAACAGTGAATTGGTTGCCATGACATTTTTTTTGGAGTTACCAGAGATGAAAGTAATGTGGCGCTCATCGCACCTATTGGAAGGAATCACAACTGTCGTGCGGGGTTATTTACAATTTGAGTGCATCCACAGAAACACAGAATCCTGGTGAGTTACACCAGTGCTCCCACTATCACCAGTTGAAGGCCACATTGTCCAGTGGGGGAGCCCCTGCTGTTTCCAGACAGGACAGCTGTCCCAGAGTTGAATCATCTGACCTCAATAGGGGCCCTGGCTAATTCTTGTATTCGTTTTGCATGTTTGCTGCATTGACAGCTTCAGGAAATACTCAAAGCTGCCTGCGGCCTTTTGTGAAGTCTTAGAGAAGGAGCTACTAGGACAAGCATTTCGCTTTACTGTCCGTTTTTTTGGGGGTCTGCCTGTTGATATGTAAATGCTTATGTCTGGCAATTAAAAAAGGCAGAAAGTGTTACATGCTGAGCAGTGCTACTCTCAGAAGAACATTGCAACTAATTGTCAAGTCTTTAGCAGAGTAATATAATTGATGAATGCATTAAAAAGAATCGTCTCACATTAAAAAACTGAATATAAACCTATTGCAGATCAGTTTACAGATATTGAACACCAGCGATTTTGATTGTCGACGACTTGAGCAACAATTCACTCCTGGAAATATATGTACAAGATTTCCAACCGTGTCACATTACTCCTCCTGCTGATTCAATCACACACACCTCTAAAAAAATCAATGCCTCATGTTAGACCCCACGTACAAAACCTTTTAAAACCCTTCTCTTCCGACAGGGAGGAGGAGGATTAGTGTACTGACACAGGGGGCCATGATGGGCTGAGATTTAGTCTAACAAAACAGGAGGATCTCTTACAGGAATAATGTCACCACCCAGAGAGGCTCTGAGTTACTTCAGTAAGTGAAGAAACAACATTATGGCACCAAAAACTGCCCATAAAACAAGTATATTAGGTCTGTCTACTCCCCTTAAAGAATAACTGATCACGTAATCCTTCTGTCAAACACTTATGGGGGCAAAAACGCTGTAAAGCTGCACAGCATTTGTCTGTCAAAGTTAGTTTGATTTACTAAACTTCAAATTATTAAAGAGAACGTCTATTGCCGTACTTTGATGTGCTGTTGAGTTTTTTTCAGTACGTTTTGACAAATAAAATGACACCCTGCTTCATTCTCACTTTTGCTGTCACCTGCTGTTAGTTTTTCAAAAACACAAATCATGTGTGACACTGGGTATCAAAACTAACATTTTCACAACTACTCAAAATACATCAAATGACATTTTTTCCTTCAGATTACCAATGTGCTACAATACTTTTAAACAGTCCCCGCTGTTTTTTAAATGTTTTTTTGAATACTGAATCAAAGTGGTCATCAGAATTAATCAATAATCTAATATTTGTCTATTCTCATTGATATAAACGGAGTGGGCAAAATATTACAAACAGCTCTCATTATAAGGCAATACAATTCAACAGATGACAGGATTTATTGCGGGACTGTATTTGACTGCATTAGTTTGGTTAGGTGTACCTAATAAACTGGCAACTGAGAGTAAATCTCCCAACTTGCAGCTCTCTTGCAGACTTTGACTTTTCACTGCATCCGTTTTGCCATCTAGCTTCATAAAGCTTCCAATCCCTGTTGCAGAGGAGCTTCCCCACAGCATGAGGCTGCCACCACCAGGCTCCATGGTGGGGTTGGTGTGTTTCTGCTGATGTGCAGTGTTTGGTTTATGCCAAATATAGCATTTAGTATGCTGGCCAAAAAGCTCAATTTTGGTCTCAGACCATAGAACCATCTTCCACTTCCACAACACATAGTGTCTCTCAGCCATGACACCCTGTACAGACAGACCTTTTGGTGGCCTCCCTCAACAGAGTCTTCCTCAAACGGACAGTTTTTAAAGATGGCATGCTCTCGATGTGTCAGATTACAGCTGTGCCATAATTTTTGTCCTGTATTTGTCTTTAATTATTTACCTCTCTGAACTTTTCTTGCAACCTTCCCCTGATTGTTACTTAACCTCCTCACAAATTTGTTTCCTGTGATGTGTGTAATGTCTGCAATCCTGGAGTGTGTTCTCAAACTTCTCTCGTATTCAGACATGCTTGTAGCAAACAGGTGCCTTCTTACATCCAGCAGAGACAGCGCAACATTAACATCCCATTGAATTCCTGTCATTAGCCACTTGATGAATAGAAGTCCAACAACTGCAACTACAACTACAACTCCTGAGCAAAATATCTTTAGCTGCGAGATGCTTGCCTTTGGTCATGAGTCATCTACTGCGGCTTTAACTAAAAATCAATTGGTTTGGTTTGTGACAAAAACACAAATACATCACTGACTGCAAAATCCACCCTAAGACTAGACAATTGTTATTTTCCATAACACCCCCTCTGTAAAACATAATGGAGCAGCTTTGGATAAAAACATATTCTCAACAGGATGCAAGGTGTATCACACCTATATTTTGTTTATACTGGTGGACAATCACCACATGGGTACCCATCATCATTACAATAATACAAGAAAATGGCTGACAAGTATAGTAAGCAATGATCCTGCCACAACACTAATAGTCACATTTAAGGGTGCTAGAACTTCTAAATGAAAGGAATAAAGAAATGCATGACCTACCTCCACACAATCAAATGTCTCAGTGACTTTTGAGGAATATTTCACTTTGAAGAGGTTACTCAGGTTTCCAGCAGTGTAGAAGAGCTGTATCTCAAGACCTTTGTATCCAAAAGCGACCTCACTGCAGACAAAATGTTTGGAATAATTAAAAATGGTTACATATTTAGGACTCAGCCGTTTTAATGTAGTGTGCAGTCTAGGATAAACTCATATCAAGGGGACAAAAATGCACATCTTATTAATCTTATTTAATGAAATTTATTAAATATACACCTGGAGTGAATTATAAACACTAACTGTAAGTCTGGCCACTTATTCCACTGTGTTGCATTGTTTCTTTCACCACTACATCACTGGCAGTTTATGGCAAAATAGATTTCATCATTATGCAACTGTGTGATTGAGCTTTACTAGCAATTACGATTGCTGAAACAATTAATGCCCCAATTACTGAGTTCCCTTTGAGCTGATTGCAGCAACCGCAAAAATAACCAATCCTAGTTTTGACTAATTTGGAAATGCAGTTTAGAGCATAATGACATGCTCCTGTAAGCCTACACACAGACACAGGTGTCACTGCCAATAATGTAGTCTTGCTCATGTTCAATAGCAATGCCTCCTTGTGCATCACATTAGAGTAATAATGTGACTCTACAGCTTTCTCTGAAGCTAAAATAACATGTGACTGAATTTTGTTAATGTTCACATGTTTTAACTTTGGATATCTGATGCTGTCAAATTCATCCATGACTTTTGCTTCTACAACATCTGAATGAACACAAGATGACTAGAAAACAGAAAATCTGTAGTGTTGGCAGGCTTGCTCTGAGCATTGCAAATATGATGGCATAGTTGCCATGTAAATATGCCGTGCTATCAGCAAGTCACAGGGAAAGGCAGGTGCTTAAAAGGTCAGAGAAGCCGCTTTGTAGCCATAAGGTTACTGAATCAAATCACCTGGCTTCACCAAGCCAGCCCACATTTGGTCGGGCAAGGCTCAATAGGTATTTATGCGAGATGGGCATCATTTTATGTCGGCTGAAGAAAAGGTGATTGACAAAAAGAACATTTCAGCTATTCCTTTACATGCGCACAGTGCAATGGCCTTTTAAAGATTACTAATGTCTGGAATATGTATTTGCTTGCTTTCTTTCTATCTTTCTTTCAATCCAGCCTAGTTAGCCTAGCTTAGCATAAAGACTGGAAGCAAGAAGAATAAGCTAGCCCGACTCTGTTACACCTACCAACACCTCTAAAACTCACTATTGTAACACGTATCTCATTTTGGTTTTACAGCGACTCACACAGTGTTAACTAATTATTGGCGAACAACAGCTGAGCCTAGTGACTCTTACAGTCTTGTCACAGTCAAGTTGCCAGGTTTGGTACCATGGTGCTTTGTGCAAAACCTGTGCTCAACAACTTTATCTGGCAACCTGCAATATCGTCAGAAATGCTGTACTTAAGTGTTGGGCAGATGGATAGACTGTTGTAAGTCAAGAAATAGTTACAGCATGTACCCCTCCAAAACCATTATCTGTCGTTCTTACATTCTGTTTGTGTGCAGATTAAACCAATGAGATACATCATTTTTATGTGTTAGGTGCAGGCAGGTGTATTTCATGACTTTGAACAGAGCTGGGCTAGTTGTCCCTCCCCTCCTCTGTCACGCTACAAACATCAAGCAGAACTTAATATTCTGAAGAACTTCCAACAAAATCAAAAATTGCATTACATTATGTAACTAGTTACTGTAGAGCCCTGATCAGGACCCTGAATACACAAAAACTGACCAAGACTTTTACTGTTTTCCTCTATTTTACACTGTTACTGCAATTTTCTGCACATGCTAAACTTAGCTGAAGATAATCTTTTTAGTATACAAGTACCTATAGTGAGGCAGGTAAATGTGGAAACACAATGATCAAAATGAACTGATAACTACCTACACTGTACCTACACTTGCACAGACTCATTGAAGAAGAACAGCAGAAAGCAGCTTGTACCTTCTGTGCTGCCTGTACCTTCGAGCGGCACATAAGGGAAGAAGTACTAGTAACCAATAGTGAAAAGTAATGATGACAGAAAGTACTCACTCGTCTCCAAAAAGTTGGTGGCTGTACTCGGGGTGAAATGTAGTGCCATCATCTTCAACATCCTCTGGAAAACGAACTGAGAGGAAAAGAAGACAGGGTTCAAACTAATTAAGAAATTCGAAGCTAATTCCACAAAACTTTGTCACTGCACACATAACTATCATACTGACAACAATTTACAAGACATATAAAATAAAGCAACAATAAACATACCCAGCTTCAAGCTTATAGCTTCATTGGTGTCACACTTGTATTCAGCAAGTTTCTTCTCCATGGTATTTACCGCTGAGGAAACACACAAACCACAAACCATGCTTAACATTTTTTTTTGTCAGTTTTTAACATTACTTGTTTCTCAAGACCCATTTTCTACTTTTCCATTTAATCTAGAGAGTGATCCGTTTATTGCTGCACAATATCAACAGTGCAGGTTTCTGGCAAATTAAAGTTATTACACAAGAAGAACGAGAAAACACAAGCAGCCCATGCTGACCAATCACAGTACTTGTGGATTCTATCACACCAACTTGTAGTTACATTAGCCTCGTTCATGGAGTAGCACAGGAAGTGCTAAGGTCATAAATGGCGTGATTTTTGATGAGGAGCACGTTAGCTTTGCTGGTACCTCTTGAGACTCCTCAACAACCTGATGCAAACGTATAGAGCCTGTGTTCTGACAATGTTTAGGTGCCCTACGAAGATGAACTACCAGTGTCATCATCTGAAATTAGATATGTCATTCTCTCAGCCCACAATATCTATGAAGATGGACTACCAAATGTGCTCAAAATGTAAGTTAAAATCAATTCTTTCTGTCAACTGAGAGAACATCAGTTGTAAGCACACAAGTTATGTTACGTGGGCAAAGGGCATCAAAGCGGACGTTAGTATGCCACACATTAAACACTACGTCCAGGTGTTACATAAACACACCAACATAACAGTGTGCTATGACAGCCTGATAGCATGCTACTAACGTTAGCAGGCAGGCCCCCACTGCTGCCTTTGCAATGTAACGTTAGCTTAGCTTGCTATGTTTTGAACAGGTCACAAGCCAACTTACAACTCTAACGGGCTTAAAGCGGGGCCAACGTCCATTTTGCGGTGAATATGCATTAAAACGAAGACAGCGGAATTAAAGCATGAAGGCGTTTATCCACTTACCCGCCATTTCTGCACTGTGTTGTGCGGAGCTGTGTTGTCCCAAAAGACCCGCGGAATCAGGACGACTTCCGGGTCCGTGTGGAAACAGGATGTAGTTTTTTCAACGGCTGCTGTCGATTTCAATAAAACGTTGTTGAATTTGTCACTTAACAGCATTTTAACATCGTACTGTGAATAAAACGGCTCTTTTGAACAAGTAATTCCTGAATACACAGGAAGGGTTAATTCAAGGCCAAAATACGTTGTTTACAAACTGAAATTAGTTATATTAAGGCACCAACTAGCGATTATATTCGTTATAGATTGATGTCAATTAGTTATTTTTTCGAGTTGCTTTATCGTAAAAATATTTGTTTATGTTTATGGGGGGGGAGACTATCGATATATAGGTAATTTTCAGATTTTTTAAACTCTCAAATATCATTATCAGTATCACCATAAACAATCTTGTATCAGTCAGGCTATAATGTCTGGTAATGTGGCAATAATAAAGTTGGCTTGTTTGGTCCGACCATATGGAGCCCATACGACCAAGAGTCCAAGCAAATTTAAAGTTATACAAAACAGACGAGCAGCAAGTGTTTGGTATTTTTGCATGATATACAACTTACACGATTAATCAATTATTGACACTGTTAGCAATTAATAATCGACCAATCCATAGTCGTTCCAGCATCAGTTAGTTTTCTGAAATATCAACACTTTTAAATATATTAAACAGGCGTTCAAGATATCTCGGGATTAAAGAAAACATACTGAAAAAAACTAGGGAAATATTAGCATTTCTAATCGTCAAGTAAAACACCTAATATATACATCACTTAATACCAACACGCCCAATTATGGCCTCCTTGGTACACTCTAAAAACTCTTACCTCCATTTATTAAAAAAAAAATTGGGTAATTACAAGAAGTTGTGTTATATATCCTTACAAATGTAAGCCTAACTTAATTTAGTGTCATTACCAGACAAATTATGTCAGTGCTAGTACAAGCTAATTACGTAAAAGACCAAAATACTTGGCTAATATGGTTTAAATAACACGTAATGCCAGTGTATTTTTTTTTTTTAATCAATATAACCATGATATGTTTATTTTCAACATATCTGCCAAATGTCCACTGCCATATTTTAAGTTTTTTACAGTTATGCTTTAGAGCCCAACCAATTTCACTCTGACTGGTCAAAGCCTGATTCAAGTTCTGAGAGCACTGACAAGTTTATTTTTCGACTATAAAATGTCCCACTCAGACATATCTAATTCTTTAATAACCAAATTTAAGGGATTCTTATCAACAAAAGGTTTGTTTATGTTTTGTGGGTATATAAAAACAGAATATCAGCTGATATATCATTATCATAGATATCAGACTCAAAACTCCATTATTAGTTGGGCTATATTGTGTTTAGGTAACAAATAGGACATACTGTGGTCATGGAAAGAAATGTCATCATTGAAAAAAGTATAGTTAAGGCACCGTTAAGTGTGGTGCCTAAAATGCAGAATTCTACATTTGAATGCCATTTTATTTGTCATTTTATTGTATTGTGTTTACCTGATGCAGCAGAGTACAACACCTATAGTGAAAATCAGTTTTGGCTGAGTCAAAATGCATATTTTGAATAAAATTCCACCTCATTTGGACAAGTTAGTGAGAATAAAGAAACTTGTCATTCAGAAAGTGGTTAGGTTCGACTACAGCAATATCTCAATAAAATAAATTGACTCTCCGGGGGAAAGTGCAATTCTGAACATCCCTCTGAGCCCAGTAATGCTGTGCTATCATCCCAGCCTCTGCTATTCTGTCCTCCAGGTGCACCAATGAATGACCTACCCAGTCATGTTTAAGCCACTGTAATTTTACCTCTACTACACTGTCAGCACTAGATTATCCCTTTCCTGAACAATACCATACCTTTTACAATCCTTAGGCAACAAATTGTGTCTGCATGGAGGCAATGCATGCTGCTTGATCTCTGAACTTCAAACTACAGTTGTTTAGACTTTTTTTTCTGCAAATGCAGGGAATGAGAGGATACTGCAATAGAGGAAGGAAATGCAATGTTGTAGTGTTAAATCGTTTTGGTACAGTCAATCCTCTGGTAGACATTTCTACAAAATTCAAGTGTATTTGTCTGAATGGGCATGATCAGTGGCATGGATGTGATAAATGCAGGTATGCAGTAGCTCAGGTGGTAGAACAGTTTGGCCATTAATCATATGGTTGGTGGTTTGGTCCTCTGCAACTCCTTGAGCAAGACACTGAACCCTAACTTGCTTTTCATTTGTGTAGGAAAAATTTGTAAATTGTTTTGGACAAACATGTGAGAGCCAGCTGACTGTTATATTGTGTAATGAGAGGAGTGAGATTTCACAAGTAAGTGTTACAGGGTTAAATGTTTTGGTGTCTTTGTGTTTGTGTTGTGAGTAGCCATTTACTAATCTTGTAAATGGTCAGTATATTTAGTCATTTTAAACAGTAAGCCTTTACTTCCCTGACCTCTGGATAATGTCCTGAGTAACCAAAGTTTGTAAACAGAGGTGGAAAGTAACAAACTACATTCACTCAATTGAGGCAAACACACGTTTTGTGGTGCACATTTAGTATTTTACATTGTGAGACTGTCAGGCACTAAATCTCAAACAAAAATATGGCACATTATACTCCATTACATTAACATTATGGTTTTACTTACAAAAATTAGCCTGTCAGTACTGGAGGTTTTGCTGGGCCTTGTGTGGCCTATAGTGATTTTTTTCTTTACATTTGCTTAAACGGCACATGATTTAATTAAAGTTATAATCCTTAAAATTTCAGTCCTGGTTAATTTGCCATCACCTGAGATGTCAGCACTAACCATTATGATATATATTGCATTTAATGTGAAGCAGCTGCAGTAGGAAATGTTAGGTTTGCATAATCCGTAACTTGAAACAGTTCTGATGTGGAGTTAGGGGAGTGAACAGTCAACAGTGAGAAAAACTGTAACATGCTGCATAGTCTCCTGTGAATCCCCTGTGCATGTGAAGGCAATTTGATTCCTGCAGAATGGCGGACCCCGACTGTATAGAATTATTTATAGAATGTAAATGCATTGAATGGCTGTTGCTGAAAAAATATACAATGAATAGTATAAAAAAACAGCAACTAATGATGATTATTTTCATTATGGGTTAATCTACTGATTTCTCCATTACACGATTGATTGTTTTGCAGTCACAATTACAAAGTGATGCTTGTTTTGTCCAACCAATAGTGCAAAATTGAAAATTCTTAAAAATAAACAAATTATATTATAATTAAAAGGAAAAGCAGCAAATCCTCATTTTTGAAGCTGGAAACATGAAACGTTTTGCATGAAAAAATAATTTATTGCCAATTCATTTTCTTTCAACAGACTAATTGATTAATCAACTAATAGTTTAAGCTGTAGGCTACTCATATACACTTTTGGGTAGTTTAATTTATAAGAAGACATTTTTTTAATTTGTAAAGTAACTAATAACTAAAGCTATCAAATAGATTGAAGACTTAAGTAAAGTACAAATAGGCTACCTCAGGTTAAGTACAGTACTTGAGTAGCCTATATGTACTTAGTTACATTCCACCACTGGATAATGACAATATTAGTTGCAGCCCTGTTACTAAAGCTACTACTAAGCTAAATATTCGTGGATTTAAACCCATTTTTGCCATTACATCAAGCAGAGTCACATTTAGTGAGTGCACTGTACACTGTGCAGTCCTGTGTATTGTCTGCAGGCACAGTTAACCGTGTCCTCGTGTGACCCGAGCAGACAGGAAGTAACACATCTGCTGACCAACTTTCTCTCTGTCCGGAGCATCTCTCCCTCTCTCGGCGGCTCCTCGCCGAACACACCGCCCCGCAGACGGTTTACAGGACGACACTTGGCTAAATATATTTAGGTTTGTCAGACCTCGGCCGTCCTGTCATGCCCGCTGCCGTCCCGGTGCCCAGCGCGTGCGCTAGTCCACTGCAGCTGACGTCACACCCAGCATGGCGGTCAAGGTGACTCCGTCGATATTTCTTAACTGATATTAATTTTAAAGGCAGTAAAGCGGCGGCGAGCTTACCGCTGTCGGATACGGAGGACAGCATGTCTGTGCGGACGCGTGGGTTGAAAGCTCTTGTCTTATTTGCAGCGGAGTCCCCCATTCTTTTATTCCTGCATCTTTACATAGGCGCATCTCTGCCGGCCTCGCAGAGACAACTGTAATTTCTTTCCTCTGTTGCATTTGTGCATGAGAGAGATTTGGCTTGAAGCGGTTTTATTTTCTGTCTGTATGGTTATTTTCACATGCAGGAGGTTGAAGTTGTTGTTACAGTCGTCTGTGATCGATCCTTACATTCAAAGCTTAACAGTGACAGCCTGAACTTCAGTTTTATTGATTAACTGAAGCCTCAAGTGTAGGCAGCATGGTGATACACTGACTTTTTGTTTATAGCAAACCCTTGTGTGTTTTAGGTGCAAGCTACAAAAAGAGCCGACCCCCATGAGTTGAAGGCTATTTTTCTGAAGGTAAGACTCACAGAAAGCAAAAAACTTGGAGCTTTTAACCTACATGGCAACACACGATTTACATAAAGAAACTGTGTGTTACAAGTCTACTAACATGTTGCAGCCAGTGAGTAGTTTCTGTGTGCTGTCCACTGGGATGCATAGTTCAATAAAGGTCACACAAATGCTTCGACTAATTTTGGATCCGCTTCAACAGAGAATCTCCTCCTTCCCTTTGACTTCATGTGAGGATGTGTGGTGTGTGTGTGTGTGTGTGTTTTGATCTTCAGCATGTCATTGAATTTCTCATCACGCTCTGCCTGCAACCGTTCAAAGAAACAAAACCCTGGCATTCGCGTGTAGGTTTGTTTACCACCACAGATCTTGTTTGGAGTGTAAACTTGTTGCTGAGAGTCGGGAGTCTGTTCGAGGTACAAGTCGCCTTATGGTCGCTCCACATCTCTTGACTCCGCCATAAGAGGGCTGTGTAATTTGTAATGCATATTCAGGTGGAAGAGTTAATTACTGGAAGCTCATTCTGACTGCCTGTATAATTTGATTAAGAACTACTTGAGGCCTACTGTGAGGGTGAATGGATACACAATCATGTGACGGAGTAATGTGGCAATAAATTGCTTGGAATTAATATTTTCACTTAAAACATTAATTCGGCAGAGTGCATTGAATTGTAGCCCTGAAAACACTTGGTGTGAAAGTCTCCTCCCACACTCCTTCTCTGTTTATCTCAGGCTCTCTCTATCTGAGCTTGGCTCAGACCCACGAGCGTGGCCTTTCTGTTGCCAGTTCATGTTGCGCTTGTGTTTCCAGAGCTATCTCTGCTCCAGCTTTGAAACCCAACCCAGGCTCTAAAAATGACCGTACGTCTTAAAGCCTAAGCCTGACTGAGATCTCAGGTTGAGCATAGCATTGGCTGTGCATGTTTGGCTTCAGTCAAGTGAAACACAGTCGCAATACAAAGCTTGCAAGGTTAATGATTAAGGTATTGTCGCTGTGTGCTCTGTGTTTTATCAATTTGAATTAAGTTTGGGCGTTATGACGATATATACAGTGAGACGACTGAAATGTGTTAACTGAGCAGGACTGATTTACAGTGATACTAGATTTATTTTTATTTATTTATTTATTTTTTGCATTAATGTGATAAAGCACCTTGATATTACAGGCATTTAAAACACTAGATTGGCCATTAGTATTGGACTGTAAACATAAGTGGTCACTCAATTGAATCTCCAGAAAATGTAGATTATCACCACGTATCTATCAGCATCGCAATATAAAATTAAATATGGCACAATAGAAGATTTTATCCATATCACTCACACCGATTTTTTGGTAGTGGCGGCGTAAAGGTTAGAGAGAGCGACATTTGCTCATCCCAGAGGTGCCAGTAGAGCTGCTCTGCGGCCAGCAGCAGATTGTACTGGGCAGCTTCCAGGTGTGAATGAATGTGTGTAACTGAGTGAGTGTGAACAGGGTGTTCCTGATAAAGAGCAGTGCCTCCATTAATAAATAAAGATTAGATAAGATTAAAACACAATTATACACTGTTCCCCTATCACCAAAACACTAATCATGGAAATAGTTATTACATCTAACACATCACAGGACTTATTTATTGAAGTGTACGGCACAGCAGCAGTATTGTTTTGTCTTTTTAAATGTAATTGTGTAGTGCCTGTTGATGAGGTGGAAATGTTTGTATCTAGTGCATGGAGACATGTGTCTCTGCCCTACATGAAGTCAAAGGATGACAATGATTTGAACCACACTGATGCTTTTTAACCCTATTTGTCATGACGGGAAGCAGCAAAGCTTTGTATAGATTTAAGATGCTTTAACTGTGAAGGGCCAGTAAACTGAGAACCATATGTGCTGGTATAGAAAACTGTACACAAACACCTTATTGTCACAAAGAAAAGACAAACCAATCGAGAAACCCGCAGTAAAAACAGACCTATTTGTCACCTACGGCTTGTTTTCTTCTCTTTCACTGCCTTCAGTTCTCCATTTTCTTTCTATGCACACAAAGGACATTCTACCCCACCGATTAATAATCTAAATCCACATATTCTTTGAGACATTTATCATCCACGTTGTTTACAGCTCTGTCTGTGTCTCCTCCGCAGTATGCCAGTGCAGTGGAGGATGGAGAGCGTTACATGACCCCCAGGGACTTTGTGCAGAGTTACCTGGGTCTGCATGCACAGCCTCAGTATAATCCCAAAACAGTGGAGCTGATAGCTGGAGTGGCTGACACTACTAAAGATGGGTGAGTGGATAGGTTATCCTGTTTAGGTTTACATTTCCTCAGCAAATGTTTTTATTTTTTATTTATTTAACATATCAAAGAAAAAATATATAAGACGTCATAGACATGTCGAGTTTTAGAGTTAAATGAAGTTAAAGGATAATTTATTTCCATTGTGGTCCTCTTTTGAAATTTGGACTTCTCACTGAAACTCATGTTTTTGGTCTGGAATAGCCTCATTGTAGTTCTTCTTCTTTGTGCATTTCATCTACTTTCGATAAACAAAATTTTTCTGTTGTTTTTAAACTTCTCCAGCAGAGGCGACAGTTTTGCAGTTGGAGGCAGCTGCTGCTATTTGATTGTATATAAAAGTATATATTACTTGTCACAGTTTGTTGTATGTAAGAACCAATGGAAACTGGATTTTGCAGATTACATGCTGTCAGCACAATACTACGCTACATGAATGGGCATTATTACACAAGACAAACAAGCGTGTCAGTCTTAACTGATGGAAGTGCACAACAATGCCTTGTTAGCTGTTATGTGAGGATTAAGTTGTGTTAAATGAGCTTACATTATGTCATTACACGTTCTGTTGATATGTTCCTGAACTTGTGTCACAAATTCCTGAACATGTATTGCACCTATAAACTGGTGTCTTGGCCAAAATGTAAAATCTCATTTGCCCCCCTTTGACTTCCATCCATTTAGAACCAGATACATTTAGCTTTTATGGGTATTTTGACAAAGCAAACCATGTATTCCTGTTTCACCAGGTTCTTCTTAACCATCTGGATATCACATGATCAAGCAGCAATTAACCTTTCAGTCCACTTTGACACCCAATTCTCATAATCTGTGTATGATAATTTTTCTCTCCAGTGCCCCACCTGTTGCGCTCTGTTGATTAAATATTCTTCAGATTCACTGAAGCAGTGCGCCACCAACAGTAGCTGCCAAAAGAGACTGTTAATGATTTATCTCAATGATGTTTGCAGAGTTAATAGGTATCTGTATCAGTCAACACCTGCAGCTGATCGATTTAAAATCCAGTGATAAGATAAACCAAAATATAAGTAAGATAAGAGAAAGTAAGATTTCACCTCCAGGTCCTTTAGATGTTCAAATTTCCATTTATCTGACTCATCCATGTTGGCTCATAAGTTGAGCTTCAAAGTTCATTCTAATTCATTATTAATGATAATACATGTATGTAGTTTATAAAATAATAATAGAATATAATAGAATGAAGCAAAACTTTTAACACAACGTGGACGAAAAAAAGTCCTTTAGGTGCTCAAAAAGATATTTTTTTGATTTGTGCAAACTCCATTTGCTGGCAAAGATCATGTGTTATGATTGAAAATTTCAGAACGGCTACTAAATGGACCTTGTTGTTGGTTTTGTCAAATGCTGTTTCCATTGTCAAGAATGAACTCAAAATCTTAGCTGAAAAAGAGGTTCAGTATCACATCACTGCATTTGCTTGCTGTCCTTCAGTCAGTCAGTGTTCTTATCTGTGTTTAATGGGGTTCTTTTCAGGATAGATTGTGTGTAGTTGTTGTTTTTGTAATTTTGTCAAAGACACATATGTCCTTTGTTCAGATAGCACTCTTTCTTTCTTGTCCAAACAGACTGATCTCTTTCCAGGAGTTTCTGGCCTTTGAATCAGTTCTATGTGCCCCGGATGCCCTGTTCATAGTTGCCTTTCAGTTGTTTGACAAGACTGGCACAGGGAACATCTCATTTGGTATGTACATGGTGGCACGCTGGTGTTCTTCATATTAGAATAACTCTTTTTGACTAAACATGTTGACTTCATGTAGGAAATTAAAGGAATTTTTTTGTTGTAGTTTTAATGGATAAGTAATAGAAAACAATGATGATGGAAAGAAAAACTTCTGCAAGAGGTGCATTTGAGGGTAACATTGAACGTTAGTGGGTCGCAAGTGCTACTCTCACTGAAAGCATGTGTAGTCAATAAATGTAGCACTGGCCATGTCTTCTTTATATATTACATATGCCAGCAGCTTGTATTCTTAAAGTCTCATGTCAGGGCAGGACAGCAAGCGAGGAACATCGCATTATAACGAGCTCCATCTGACAAGAGGAGAAATGAATCCAGCATGTTATAAACCAAGAGATGCAGAGTCTTACAAAGAAGCTGCTGCTATGCTCTATCTGTGCAATGGGCCTCCATAAAGGTGACTGAAATTGAGAGCAGTGAATGTCCTGGATGGACTCCCATCAAAGTGTGAAAGTAGTGGGACTGTCAAACAGCCTATTCAGCCTTGCAGTCTAAATGGACTCTTTCCTGTACTCTAACGAGGTTCTCTACAAATGGCATGAGGACGTGAGACGGATGTTACGACTGCATCTTGTATGTTTTTCCCTCTGTCTCTTGTTATTGCTCACTCATGTCTCACTCTTCCAGAGAATGTACGTGACATCTTCAGCCAGACCACAGTTCATCACCACATTCCCTTCAACTGGGACTGTGAGTTCATCAGGCTACACTTCGGCCATGAAAGAAACAAGAACCTCAGCTACACAGAGTTCACCCAGTTTCTGCAGGTATATAATGTATCTATACCTTCATCGGTTTCATTTTAGAACCAATAAGCTGTGCGATAAAGTTTGGAAATACAGTTAATCGCTTTCCTGCTGAGAGTTACATGAGAAGATTGACACTACTCTCATGTTTGCACCCTAAATATGAAGCTACCAGCATCAGCTGGTTAGCTTAGCTTTGCATTAAGACGGGAAAAAGGGGGAAACAGCTAGCATGGCTCTGTCCAAGGTGAAAAAGAAATCTGCCTACCAGCACCTTTAAATCTCACTAATTAACTGGTATATCAATTAGTCAATCGATCGACAGAAAATTAATCGGCAAGTCTTTTGATAATCGATGAACAATTTTACAGGGGTTTATGTGATGGACTATATCTTAGTCAGCGCAGTGACTTCTTGGAGTCTCTGCTGGTGACCTGAGAACCTCCAGAAAGTCACTGGGCTAAAAAATAGTCCCACACATAACCCCCTGCAAAAGTCTTTATGCTATGCTAAGCTAACCGGCTGCTGGCTCCAATTTTATATTTATTATAATATTGACATAATGATCAGATATAAGAGTGGTATCGATCATCTCATCTAACTCTTGGCATGTGTATAAGTGTATAATATGTGTACTTACCAAAATGCTGCTCTATTGAGTTAATGCTTCGCTCTACAACTTGTATGACCTGAAATGAAAACAAACCATAATCTAGACAGGATATAATGAACCCATTAGCTGTAGCATTCCACTGACACTTACTTTAATTTGAATGAGAAAGATTGTGCTATTTCTGCATGATCACACACTACAGTGTAAATTCATTGACCTCAGCTGCTCATAAGAAGAGCTACAGATAAACAGTTTTGTATGTAAATGCAACACGATATGCTACAAAACATATTGACAGCACACAAAATGTATTATTCAGTTTGTTCCCCCCAACATCTTAGAAAGTGTGCATCAATAAATGTGAAACCATTCATAATGTTCACCTACATCCCGTGGTGAGGCTTTTTCATCCTGCTGAGGGGACGAATGGAAATGACGTAACGTGAACTACATGCAATATATGATCTCTGAGGATAATGGAGTTGTGGTGCAGAGTTGCATCTTTAGTGTTTTGTCCCTTCAGCTGTGCTAGTGGCTTGCAGTAGCCCAGTGTGCCATTAAGACACTCAGCATTGCTGTCTTGCTTTATTGGTCGTTGCCTGTATCTCACTGAGACCTCCGCGCAGCTAAAGCAGCAGCAGCAGTACGGGTCAGGGAGGAACCCGGTTTGGAGTGGAGGGCTGTGGTCTTAGGCAGAATCTGGGTGGTCCGAGAGTTAGACAGGCTGCACTGCAGTGTGGGATCCCTCAGAGCACTTTGTGGTTTATCATACTAGACTAGGGCTTCCCACCGCTACACCAAAGACTCTCGTGTGTGCAGGATTTAATTTACATCCATCATTTTTTTTTGGTTTTTCTGTCATGTCCAAGCACGTTTCATTTCTTTTAACTGAGTATGACTAGTATGAAAGCACAGATCCATGTGTAGATTTGATTGTTTGTTTTTCAAATAGTCTTGGCTCTGCCACCTTGTGGTTGTTGCAGTATTTGGCTGGACCTGAAACTTCCGCGACTGCAGACAAAGGTAGAGCGTTTGTTGGCTTGAAAAGTACAATGTTTGCGAGGCGCCAAAGTATCATCATGAGTATTCAACAATATAATCAGCAAACATTGTGAGAATCAATCTTCAGCAACAATCCACTGATTAGGTTATCAGAACCAGAGTGTAAAGATGAAGTAACAGCTGAATATTGCAGTGACGATGCTCTGTGATCCTCTGGTTATATGCGATGAGCTTTGACAGCAGACGTTGACCCGGGGTCAGCCTCCCCCTGCATCCCCATCTGATTGCATGGCTGTCATATTGAATCATCTTCCTGCGGACACACCTGCCGGCCGTCTCACCAACCGCTCGGCTGGGCCCCGGGATCAGACTTCTCGGGACATGGTTTCCATTAGTCTCCAGAGAGACAGTGGTGATTACAAAAGCCAGTGTTTGACACATCTGATGACTTTCACATCTGTCCAACGCTGACATTATTATACTTTCATCCCCCAAAGTTCTGTTTCTCTGTTCCCTTGTAAAGCTCCTCGTCGCAGGAGCACATTCTTTGCTTCTTTTGTCAGCTAACAGCGTGACCTCCTCTCTACCTGTGTGTGTGTGTGTGCGTGTTGCTGCAGGAGCTGCAGTTGGAGCACGCCCGCCAGGCGTTTGCACAAAAAGACAAGAACAAAAGTGGCACCATCACTGCCTTGGACTTCAGCGACATCATGGCCACCATCAGACACCACATGCTGACTCCATTTGTAGAGGAGAACCTGGTTTCAGTGAGTTTAAGAAGTTCTACACCAGTTGTTAAAGCGGCTATTATGGATATTACATACAATAACAATAACAATGTTTTAAATTTGAAAGGGGTTGCTCGTAGTGATGACCCTACAGAGAATTATCACCTGAATCTGTAGCTCCCCTCAGCTTTATGGATCACTGTTTAGCTGTCTGGCCAACAACTTCACTGTTTTCACTCTCACTGCTTTCATAGTGTTGTTTTTGGCCGCCGCAGGCAGCTGTTTTCAGATCCATAAACCCACTGTACACTTCATGCTCACCACCAAACAGCAGAGAGACACAGTCAGCAACTAGCTGGTGAACGTAGCGGAGCATTTAGCAGCTAAAGATCCAGATATTTCCCTCAGGAGTTGGTAGAGACCAAAAACAGAGCTAAAAGAGAGAGTGAATATTGGACTTACAGGTGACCACAAACTCCAAATAATGTTGCTCAGTAACTGCTGGATATGTAAATAAGCAACTGTTTGCTAACAAGTCACCAACTTAAAAACTGATGATATGTCAATGTTGTGTTCACAACTGGTTTCTGCTGCCCCAAAGTGGCCAATTCTTGAAGGTTTAAAACAAGAAAGTAAAAGATTTGCGTCCAGTGAGTTTACAGTTAGCTTAGCCATTTATATTTTCAACTGCTGCCGTCATTTAGCAGAAAAAGGAGGATTTAAGAGAATATAATAAGATCCAGCAGAAGTCTTCCTATACAGAAGCAATGACAGACGTTTGGCTCTTTCTCCAGGCTGCAGGAGGCAGCACCTCCCACATGGTGAGCTTCTCCTACTTCAACGCCTTCAACGCCCTCCTCAACAACATGGAGCTGGTCCGCAAGATTTACAGCACCCTCGCCGGCACCCACAGAGACACACTTGTTACCAAAGGTATGCCTGAGATGCCCCTGACACTGCTGAAATTAGTCATATGTGATGTGAAATGTAGCTGTGCGATCATCTTTTAACTTTCTCGACAGAGTGGTGTGAGTGAACACACAGGGAACATTTACTGTAGCACTAAATTACAAAGGTAAATGAACATTTTTAACTTCAATCAGATCACCTCCTACTTGTAGACCTGTGTAACAGATAGTCATGCCATCAGTTCCATCTGTTCCTTTTCATGTTTCCCATTGAGATGCAAACTGTAGACTGATCCTCTACTTTCTCTCCATCGTTTTCCTCCTTCTAGAAAAGACTTTGGGCAAATAGTATTTGCAAATAATTATTATTTGTATTACCAACCATTATCAGATAGGTGGGTAAGTGTAAAGCAAACACGTCAGCTGTCAGTCACAGAAAAGTATATCATTGCAGCACTCGAGATCAGAGAAGCAGGCTTGTAACCGAAGGTTGTAATGCTTGGACCTGACAGGAAGGTCTTTGTGGGGGAATTGAATAACAAACTCTTTTCCCTCCTTCAACAACTACCATTAGGGTTTTTTTTAGAAAGACCACCTGATGGTAATGGAGCTTCTCAGCAGGCAACAGTTAAGAACTGAGTATAAAGCACATATAAAAGGGTGATGCAGGGTGCTGCTGGGAGAATGCACGACCGCTCAGTTAGTGTAAGAAGGTAAAGCACATATGGGATTGATTTAATGCTTTTAGATATTTTTGTAATGTTCAGCAGCAAGCATCTACAATAACACCAAAACAAACAAGCAACATTTGCAAATACTATTTAATACTAGCCTGCTGTAGAAAATACCTCATGTGGCTAACCCCTCGGCTTCCTGTTTGAGGCTTCCTTCTCGCATTGTTTAATTTCCTCTTCTCTTTATTACGTTGTAGAGGAGTTTGTTCATGCTGCAAATAAGTTTGGTCAAATCACTCCAATGGAGATTGACATCCTGTACCAGGTCGTTGGTCTCCACTCTCACTCCGGGTAAGACTCTGACTCTGTTTCAACCACCTGAGTCCGTCATCTGTGAATACACTGAGCATGTTTTATTTACAGTAACATAGCTTTATTTATATATACATGTAGAAAACCTGTTGAAAGTGCTGATGTGGGTCTTTCACACACTGTCTCATTTATGTCTGTAAACCATAAAATATTTGAAAGGAATTTTTAAAAACTTTAAAAACTTTTTAAAACTTATTATATTCATTGGCATACATAGACTTTCAATAGAAAAGGCACAAGAATGTGTTTGAATAAAATCACATTACATGTAAATAGTGAAACAATATTTTTTGTGTTCTATAATAATATTTTGTATGATTATGACTGAAGATTTGTACATTTTTATAGGCGTGTGTCATTTTTCGTGTGTTTTGGGTTCCTGGCAGCTTAATACTTTGTTGAATTGACGAAATGATAAGTCAGACATATAGCTAAGTTTGTGCTGAAAAAAAAAGATACAAGGAGTATGCAAGGAGCAAGAAAGTTTACAAGGTGCTAAACAGACAAAGAGACAAAAGACAAAAATGTGTGTGTAGAAAGTCGGAAACCTGGACTCTAGAAATTAAACTTAACTTGACTTAACTTTTCCACTTTTGTCATTCAAAACATTTATACAAAACGGGGATCTTTTTTTTATTCCACCATGAATGGAATGAATATGTTACAGGTCTGTTTATTGGCTATAAAGATAAAGTTATTGCTCATTCAGTTTAACAACAGTGGCTCCACTGGCTAATTTACAAGACAAACATAAAACATGGATCCAGACTTTATGATGCGTCAGGCCAGTGGGGAATATTTGTGTCTCAAACATTTAGTAACAAAACACTTTCATTTACTTGTTGGGCCACGGGCACTCACCCAGCTTTGTTTGTCTGTTGTTTATATAAGCTTAAATTAAAGTTGCAGTAACTTGGAGTTATATGCCAGTAAAAGGTCTGTGGAAAATCTTACATCACTGGCTGCTGCTCGCAGGAGATGCTCTCTGCTTTTTCCTGGCCTAACTCCTTCCCTCCCCTGCTATTGTGCGTCAAGGCGGCTGAACCATGCAGACATCGAGAGGATAGCCCCGCTGGAGGAGGAAGCCATGCCGTACCACCAAGCAGAGGCCCAGAGACAGGTAGCCTGATTGACTCTAATACACCTCACATCCTCCTGCCTTTTATCAAAGCGTCTTCTCTCTCTTTCTGCTTCCTTCTCAGAAAGGAGCAAGAAAGGGAGAATGTTCAGTCACTGAATTAGCAGAGTGCCCATGTTTTTCTTCCCTTGTGAAGTGCATTACTTAAACTCCCAGATAAAAGTACACCAATTATAGTTATAGAAGAGGAATGGATTGTTGCGTTGCAGCTCTCCATGAAAGGCTCTCCCCATTTTATTAAGTATAGCTGCACATACACATACACATCAGCTGCAATCACACATCTGAGAAGCTAATAAGAGGCTTTTATCAGTGTGGGGCTTGAGGAGTTTTAGGGAGCCTTTAGCAAAGTCTGGTAATGGCGGGAGGGGAGTGAGAGTCAAGGTGGATGTGGGAGAACAAAATAGTTCCTGCCTCCACCGGATAACACGGCTCTATATCAGACAGTGGTCAGAGCTTTCAGACCACTCATGCTCCTGGGACTCACGCTCAGAGGTCTGGAATTTGATTCCTTTGGGGGGGATGCTGAAATTCTCAGGCCTGCCCTTTAGTGGAAGTAGGCTAATTGTTTAAACCCTTTGATCAAGACCTCGATCTTGTTAGCATGCAACCCTCGGTGGAAGCATCTGGGAAGAGGAAAAGACTGATCTGCTCTACTCCCCTCTCATCTGTTCTTGGAGAAGTTACTCACCGCCTCGGCCTGCACACACACACTTTGACAGAGTTTCACTCGGACTGTGTAATATTCATGTAGATACTTATCAGTACATGGAAAAGGCTTGTGGGGCTAATCTGTTCCCCCGCACCACAGTGAAAACAAAGGGGCTCCACTTTCAACATCAAACATCAATCCGGAGATCAAGTCGATAAGAGAGAAATTATACTTTGTTGTGAAAATAAAAGAAGACCTTTAGCTCGTAGCCTCCTACATGTGGCATGTGTGGAAAGCTCAGCTGCAGGTTCACACAGTCATTTACTGTATCCAGAGCTGGTCTGCCTGTGACATTTAATACTGGCTGGTGATGAATCAGACGTTATGTCCACATTCCATTGCCTTCCTCCGTCGTTGAGTACTCCATAGCATTTTTCTTTCCACAATGTATCTGGTTCGCTATAGTTTAATAGCCAGCCGATTCATGGTTACTGTTCTGACCCCCTCCCCCGTCTTTCTCCAGATTCATTTGACCCCCGGTGTCTTTTTCTCCTATACAGCACAAGTCTCGGCCCATCTGGCTCCAGGCCGCAGAGTCCGCCTACAGGTTTTCTCTGGGCTCAATCGCTGGAGGTGAGTGACATGTCTGCGGCGGAGCCCCCGGCCCGCCCGAGGGGTAACCTTAGCCGGGCCAGACTGGCGCGCTGAGGCCCCGGGGCCAGCCATTGTGCACGATGCAGGGAGAGAGGGGTTGTGATGTGAGGCTCCGGCATTGTGCTGCCGTGCCACCGGTGGCTCCAGGCTGTCGTTGGAGTCGGAGCTTTGGAATGACACAAATCTTCCGGAACCGCACTCTCTGGAATCTCTGTCTAATTACACTGGAAGGAACTGATACAAGGAACCTCTGACATAACTGCTCCTCAGATAGGAACACTCTCCGGCCCTGTGTGTGTGTGTGTGTGTGTGTGTTTTGCTCTCCTCAAACACGCAAAGACTCATCAATCCTCACTCACCACAGTGGCCAATTCAGGCCGGGTCAAGAAGAGATGTATATCATGAGGTTTATAGTGAAACTGCCATGTCATTGTGGCGATAATGAGCTGTTTCTCACCCGACCTCGGTGCTGACCGAGCTGTTTGCATGTTTGAGAGAGGAGTCATTCCAGCAGCCTTTGATGTCAGACAAGACATGGCAAGTAAAGCTGAGATCAGGAGTTTAGTGCAACTTGCTGGAGCATTGCCTGCCCATAGTTACCAGACCTTCCACTCTGAGCTTAATAACAGTTTTTATAGTTTATACACAAACACAGCTCTATGTATTTCTCAGTGATCATTAAACACCCTCCCCCCCCAAAAAAAAAAAACATATCTGCAGAATTATTATTGTATATTCAACTGTGGAAGACACTAATAAATGAATTAGGGTGACAAAGAGGACTGTCCAAGAGCTCGAAAATTCAGTTTTAGAGCTGGAACGATTAGTTAATCAACAGAAAATTAGTTATGTAATATGTACTATTTTGGCAATTGATTGATTGTTCCAGTCCTTTTTCAAACAAAAAGGCCAAACATTTTCATTTTCAGTTTCTCAAATGTGAAGATTTGCTGCTTTTCTTTGTCATACATGATAGTGAATTGATTACCTTCAGGTTTTGGGACAGTTGGTCAGACAAAACAAGGGATTTAAAGATGCTCTCTGAAATTATAGTGGCCACTCTTTAGTATTTTCTGACATTTTACAGACAAAACAGTTAATACATAATGAAAGGAATTGTTAACCTGACAGTTTTAAGTGTATGTCTAAGAAAAACATATGATAATACGATAAAGCTAATGAATTTGTGTTGATGCTCAAAAATGCTGCCAAAACTTTGTTCCTTGAAAAACAGAGCAAAGATTTCATCCAGCGTACAAATGTGTGTTTTGTAGCCACCGGTGCCACGGCTGTATACCCCATCGACCTGGTGAAGACGCGCATGCAGAACCAGCGCTCCACGGGCTCCTTTGTAGGAGAGCTGATGTACAAGAACAGCTTCGACTGTGCGAAGAAAGTGCTCCGTTACGAGGGCTTCTTCGGATTCTACAGAGGTAAATCCTTCACAGATTTTATTGTACGTAAAAAAAAAAGGACCTGAAATCTGTGTGCAGGCCAACAACATGTGGCTCTCGTGCAAAACAAACCGTCTGATGGGAAAGCATTAGGATTTGTCAGTGCGCTAATATCAGCAGCATGGTTTGCTAATTGATACCAGAAACCTTTGCCCTCCCTGTTCAGCGGTGAATAAAGCAACACCCAGGGGTCGCGTTTTCATTATCTCAATACCTGGGAGAGCTCCACGAGGAAAATGACCAGCAGGCTTCGTGTAGTAACAGTGTCTGATCTGCCTCTGCCCGGGTGGTGATAATGGTGCTGAAGGCTTGTGATATACAACACTTCTTCCCTCGGGCTGTTCATATGAAGGAAGTCAAGACTGCCATCTACTGCTACGTCCACCACTGCAGCTCTTTGTTGCTCTGATCTGCCTTCCTTCCTCCCCTCTCGCACATGATAAGAGGGTGATTGACTCAGAGACAGACACGCTCGGCTGTTTTCTGGCTGCATACCAGCAGCAGTCACTCAGCAGCTCCTTCAGAAGTTTATCTGGCTTGATGAAGGACAGACGGTGAAACAGTATGGCGGTTATCGCCACCGTAGCACCCAGCCCCCCACCCCCACCCCCCTGATCTTGTCCGTGACCACACAGCTCTCTCTGTTCCCCACCAACACTGGGATCAGACCTCAACAATGCTGATCCCATACGCACCAGCAGTGTCATACTTTTTGGATACTTTTGTTCAGTTTCAATGGGACCTTTGTGTTTTGGTGCATCAGATGTATCAGCCACATCTGTAAATATTTATGGGTTTGTTTTACGCACACAAGAACCCTGCAGCTTACATCATGTCAGTGGATGTATTCATTCAGTGAAGATAAAAAAAAAAAAAAGTGCGTTTATTTCAAGGCAGACTTTGTCTCTTTCTCTCTGTCAGGTATTCTAATGGTATCCATGAATAATATTTTGCAGGTCTCCTCCCGCAGCTCATTGGCGTTGCCCCGGAGAAAGCTATCAAACTCACGGCAAGTCATTCCACTGTGTAGCTCAGAGTGTTCAGAAAAGTTGAAATGATTCACTGTGAATGAAAAACATGCATAGAGCGTAGAAGAAACGCACTCTTCGCAATCAAGATGTGACTGCAACCACAAGTTAACATTAATGCCCTGCTATCAAGAATGGGATTGTGTCTCATCTGCCTTCTTTCTTGATGCCCCCCCCTTTTCTTTTTCCAGGTGAATGATTTTGTCAGAGACAAGTTCACCACACAAGATGATACCATCATTCTGCCTGCAGAGATTCTCGCTGGTGGATGTGTAAGCATCGCTTCTTCTTTGAAATTCAGTCTGTAGATGAACTCAAAACCAAGTAAAGGAACACCTAAAAGACATGCAAAGTATACAAGATTTCAAGTCATTAATGTAGGTAAATATTGGAAATTATTGTCTGTCTTCATGAGGTGGTTTACTAAAATACATTCTTGCTAACAGTTATCACCATCCAAAGCAGCTGCTACATTTCTTAATAGAAAGTTTTGTGTATAGAAACTTGCTTGTTCACTTAAAAGGTGGATAAATATTCTAATTCATCAGGAAGTACAAGATAAATCAAACTACATGAAAGTATTTTAGATATAAAGCACACTCCTACCTACACACACCCACTCACACTGCTGTTTTGATGTTTAATATTATAATATAAATGTTTAAGTACCTGCAGTCTAATGACTATATACCGTGGTGGGTGTATTTAGATCCTTTATTTAAGTGAATGTAGCAATACTGCAGTATAAAAATACTCCATTACAAGTATATGTCTTGCCTTGAGAATTAGCAGAATGTACTGAAAGTATCAAAAGTAAAAGTACTCATAATGTATATTATTGGATTATTAGTACTGATGTATTAACGGGTAAGTAGCTGTTTTAGTTGGTCGAGGTTTTCACTATTTCATGTACTGTTGGGTAGTTTATAGCAATATTCATCATATTTTTAAAAGCTCTTATGTTTTCTGTGTAAAATCTTAGGTAAGTGAAATAAAAAGTACAATGTTTCCTTCTGAATTGCAGTAGAGAATACTCATGTACCTCATATTTGTACTATAACTAATTTATTTAGTTTGTGTAAGAGATTATAATTATTCAGCATCTCATGTCAACTAATCTTCAGGCATCCTGCATGGGTTCTCTGAATACAAAAGTTAACTTTCTTCCCTAAATCCTCTAAATTGGACATTTTTTAGTACAATATTATGTCTTCTGAGTGCAGCACCAGATTAAAGATGTAATTCCTTCACTCTGCTTCTCCCCTGGCTGTGGGGAAGTGAAACAGGCAGGCCATGCAGCAGAGCCTGCACGTTGCTCATAGAGGAGCGGGGTCTGTGGGGTCGTGATCCCTGTCAGGATGTAATTGTAGGAAGAGGCCCTGGAGGGTCCTGGATGTAGCTGGGTCTAGCTCAGTGTGATTGAGTTTGACAACGCGGTACATACCCAAGGAGTGGTCACAGTGCAGGTCCCCACACAGGACAACAAGGATGTTTCCAATACACAATGTTAACCACTGATATGTCACATCTAGGGCCTGCGTGCCCATGAGGTATATATTCCGTTTTATGAACTGGACGACATCCTTGTGTTATTTTCTGAAAGTTAAAAGTCTGGTTAATCTGACAGCTTGTTAAATTGTGGCTCCCATCAGAGGAGAGAGCTGAAGCAGATAAAAGAGAGGGGACGAATGCATCAATCTTCAGAGCAGCGGATATTCCCCCTCCGCTTTGAAAATGACTAAATGTGCCGGAGCTTTTTTTAGACCTTTGCTCGGATGTTTACAGATAAGACCCCCTTGCCCTGAATGTCACCAGCAGCCATCCTGGGGCCTGATTAGATTTGGGGAGGGTGATAAATGTGCCTGAGTCAGAGGGTGCCATGCCTTCAGGGCATCGCTTGAGTCGTCCGGGTGATTCACCGCTCTCCCCTGGGAATGGGAGTGAATTGGGGAAGTGTGCGGGACGAGGCCAGGCTGGGCCGCTCACCCTGCCACAGGAGGTGCCTCAGGGGAGGCGAGGGGGCAGAGGGCCGATGCCAGGGTCAGAGCCTCTCAACCATGAGCCAGGGCTTCTACTCACCCTACGCCTGCTCTATTCTGACCCCAGTTGTTCTTCTATCAATGCCTGCTTTTTCCTCCTCCTGTCAAGGCCACTCTAACTATATGAAATCAGATCTGGGGGAAAAAGTGTCTTTTGTGCTGAAGTTTACTGAGATAATTTGAAAACTCTACTAATAGGGATAAATGCTTACACATCATTACTTCTTCACCCCTCAGATGTGTAATCTCACTCAGTCTAAGAGACCTGCGTCTGTGCATATGAACCACTCGTCAGCTGTTTCTATTTCCTGTTGCGTCCTGCAGGCTGGAGCTTCCCAGGTGATTTTCACCAATCCTCTGGAGATCGTTAAGATCCGTCTGCAGGTGGCTGGAGAGATCACCACGGGCCCCAGGGTCAGTGCCCTGAATGTTGTGAGAGAGCTGGGCTTCTTTGGCCTCTACAAGGTAGGTCAGCACCTCCGCAGCACCATGAGGTCTGCAGCATCAACCTCTGCTAACTGTCATACAAGGGCGGTGAAAGGTGTTTATTTATTGTTCGCTTCAGTGTAGATACTAACAACGGAAGAAGTTTGGTGGAAGACATTTTCCGACCTCATTATCAGTTAATCGACCTATAATCATCTTGATTAATCATTTGGTCTTTGAAATGTCAGAAAACACAATTTCCCGGTAGCGTCTACGATCAACAGTCTAAAACCCAGAGATTTCTTTTCATATGAGACAAAGAACAGCTACAGATCCTCACAATTAAGGTGGAACTCAGGAATTTTGTTTTTTATTACTAAAAATTACTAAGTAAAGGTCCTCCATGCAAAATAACACCTTAAATAAAGTACAGAAGTATTATCAGCGTTATGTACGCAAGTATCGAAAGTAAAAGTACCCTAGTAAGTACTTTTGCAGAGTAGCCCCTTTCTGAGTTATCTGATTATCAATTGTTTTACTGTATTATTATTAATGGTGCATTAACTTTTAAAAAGCTAAAACTTGTTATTGTCATTAGGGTGGAATTATGTTTAGTTAGAGCTACAGTTAAATCTTTAAATCTTTAAATCTGTATGTGTACACAGACACAATGGAGATCAGGATCACAAATGTGAAGATCAGACAGCGCTTTTGCTGACTGTTTGCAATTTTCTGAAACAGTGTTAAACATGCGAAAGGAGCTGTGGCCGACAACCAACAGCAAATTATTGAGGGATTACGCTTTGCTACCGCTCCTTTCCAGATCCTTGTGGGTTTTACTTTCAGCTCCAGTCATGTGTTCATACTCCATATTTTAATGAGGAGCAGACAGTGTGTGGCTTGTTAAAAAAAAACTGACTTCCTCTTGGCAGAAGAAGCCAGCACTCCGATGTGCATGTGTGTGTGTGATGGATCCCTCTGGAGGCCCAGTGCTGCAGCTCTGCCTGGGGCTCTTTGGCTCCATCATCAACACTAAAGCCCCCTGTAGATTGACTGAAACAGCTCCCAGGCCACTTAATCCCCAAGACAAACCTCCTCAACCACTGCCTCTGCTCATGACTGACTGTGGTCAAGATGTATATATAAATGTTTAAATTTATCTCTTTTTTTCTGTTAGGGAGCCAAAGCTTGCTTCCTGCGTGACATCCCCTTCTCCGCCATCTACTTCCCCGTTTATGCCCACACCAAGGAGAAAATGGCCGACGAGGACGGAAGGCTGGGGGCACTGCAGCTGCTCACTGCTGGAGCTATTGCAGGTAACAAACATCTGGAAAGCTCAGGGTCCGGGGACATCCAAAGTAGTTGTGTTTTAATTGAGGCATGTGTCACATTTTCTGCTCCAAGAAATGCATTTTGGTTTGAATTGAACCTCACAATGCCCTGGCTGCATATACAGTGCCTTTGTCATTCCACACTATACAGCTATACCAATTTCAAGCCCTGCATGATGCTGAAGCAGGGTTGTCAGAATGTGACACCATCTGTGCATAGTGAAAGTGCTTCATTACGTCTGTTGTGAAACGTCTCCTAAGGTATACCGGCGGCTTCGCTGGTGACCCCTGCTGATGTCATCAAGACCAGGCTCCAGGTGGCGGCCCGAGCAGGCCAGACGACATACAGCGGAGTCATCGACTGCTTCAGGAAGATCCTCAAGGAGGAAGGTTTCAGGGCATTTTGGAAGGGCACAGCAGGTAAATGCACACACACACATACACACACTCAAATATCCTATAAGTGGTTTCATGACTGGAAAATGAGGCTCGCTGTGGTGGCTGTAACTGACGACAAGGCACCAAAGAATTTGTAATTTTCAAACTATCTTCCATTAGCTCGGGTCTTCAGATCTTCACCTCAGTTTGGTGTAACCCTGGTGACCTATGAACTGTTGCAGAGATGGTTGTACGTCGACTTTGGAGGACAGTAAGTACTTTAACCCTGTTTGCACAACCTCTCATCAATGTTAAGAAGTGCGTCTTGCACTAATTTGACTCTCTCCTCAGTCATCCTACTGGCTCTGTGCCCACCCCCAAACCAAGGATGGGGGACCTTCCTTCCGTGACTGCTGACCACGTAGGTGGCTACCATCTGGCTGCTGCAACCTTTGCTGGAGTGGAGAGGAAGTTCGGTCTGCACCTGCCCAAGTTTAAGCCTTCCAGAGTGGCGACAATCAAACCAGCGGAGTCCCAAACAGAGCCGCAGGCTTCATAAACCTTCACTCATCATGGCTGCGAGGGCTGCACGCTCCTCCAGCCATGCTTTTGAATGTTGCATGAGTATGGCTTTATTGCGGTTTCTTTGCATAGCTTGCACAACTTTATTGTACATATTGTACTTCTCTACAGAGGGACATTATGGCATTACGAAGGATTGTAAGTGTGTTTTTCTGGTGTGCGATAGCTTTGGTGTGCATGTGTCAGTTAAATTTCAGAGACGCAAGGATGTACAGATGTCTTCAAAAGTGTCAGTTTTGAAATCACAACCAGGGACATGGGACATAATTTAAAGTTATTTATTGTATTTTATTGAAATAAATCATTCAAACTGTTTCTACTGTGTGAAAAGTACATTCTCAGTTTTGACACCAAGCTTTGAGATTCTGTTCAGATCCTGTCAACATACTGCACAGATCTGAAAATCACTGAGCAGTTACAGCATACATGATCATCTTCTTAGGCATTGAGGACATTCCAACTATCTCAAGTCTAAACAGCTGCACTGATTAAGTGAAAACAGCAGTATAGAACAATATAGAAAGTAGAAAGACATCTGGATTTTGGACATTTCAGTATTTTACAGACAAGTGAATATTTCGGTTATCAAGTCCAAAAAGAACAGAGATGACAACATGGGCTACAGTTAGAAGAAGTTTACATTCCTGGGTGTTTAAAGATGTGATTTCTTTACTACAACTTTGGTGGAAATGGAGCTCAGCTATGAGTGTTCTTCATGGATATGTGGAGTGGGGCACCTATTTAGGTTGAAAAACTTAACTGAAAATTAAGGCTTACGTTAACATGCCCTAAATGAAGACAGGCAGGATTTTACAATCAAGATTAAAATTAAAGTTTAAGGCATCTGGTTGAAGAAAGGACGACTGGTTTGTGTTTGTGACTATGGCTTCATGTCTGAGGTTGACATCCCTGTCGCTTGTGTTATTCCAAGGAAGACTGGTGACGGTCCAGCTAACTGAGAAGGCAGAGTTGTCCAAATGAGAAGGTGTAAGAAATCAAGAGATGTCCATACTTCTTTCTGATGAAAACTAAAAGGTTTTCCTCCGGTCATGTTGTCAACGCATCTTTTCCTTCCATCAAAAACGGGGCTGAATATTAACAAGCACGCCACTGGTCCCTTAAACATCTCGTCCATGGCGAGTGGATCAGGCAGCCAGGCGCTGAGCTGCCAGCTCCTCCGCGTCATCTCTGTTCTCGTTGATCTCTGCCAGCGTGCGAACAAAACGGGTCCACTCGTCGTTTCGTGGAACCGCAATTTGCTGCAGGGGGAAGAGCACAACAGAGGGATGACTCAAAGTTCAACACAGGTAATGCTCTATATGCATATTTATGGACAATGTCTGCATTACATACTCAAACCATAAGAAATAGTTTGACTTAAATCCACAAAATGCTGATAAAAAATCTCATTATGGTGAACTGCCCACAGTTATGTTGTGCAACTAATCACTACAGTACAATTTATAGCAGATAAGAGGCTGAATTATGTCCGCAAAAAAATGCACAAGTGATTATGATTAACAAATAGACAACAGTCAAGAGAAATGTAATGTTAACAAGCTGAGTCATGCCAGCTCACCTCTCCAACATCATACACAAGAACTCGTCCATCAGAGTCTCCCACAGCGATTTCTTTGCCAGTGTGAGCCCATCTGACCCTGTTGAGGGCTGGGTTACCCTCTACTGTGACGCTGGCGGTAGGAACCTAAAAACAACACCACCATAAAACACCAGTTAGAGGAGTGGGAACATGCTCTGCAACCTCTGTGCTGCTCCCACCATGAAAGTATATTTAATCAAAAAAAAGTAGATAAATGTCTAATTGAGGTTTGAGTCTCCTCTCAGGATGTAAAGGAAAACAGTGAAAGCAGATGTGATGAAACACAGTATGTCTATGCTGTGAGTGCGAATGTAATACCTCGGTGTCGTTGTTGAGGTTCCACAGGTCGAGATGGCCCACTCCGTCCACACAAGCAAACAGAGCAGGGTGAGTCGGAGACCACATGACATCGTACACGTAATCCGAGTTATCTTCAAATGAGTAGAGCGGCTTGTTGTTCTGCATATTTGAGGAGAAAGATAGAAAAGACATTTACTTAATTTACGGAGAATTGTTGCTATATGGGTGTCTATCTATTTATGCAGAAGATTTCTCCATTTGATCAAACATGCTTAATGAATACAAACTTTGATGTTTTCAGATAACATTTTTTAAACCCCCATTTTCTTAACTCCTGTCAAACTTCCTAACTTCTAGGGAAGGCTCCACCTCTTTGGTCCAGAGTGAAAGGACCTATATAAATATTGGAGGATATAAACATTTGATCATATTTGAAACATAAGATCTTCATGTTCCACACTGGATGAATTGTAGACCTTTCGTCTTGTGCTACGGTCAGGTCAAACTTTTCAATTTGTGATCAAAAAAACTGCAAAACTAATGACATTCCTATCAGCTGTAGTTTATGTTGAATGCTATTTTGCATTCCTAAACTAATCCGGTAAAGGCCATCTGCTAAACATTACCATGTTAGCATTGGCTGTACTTGATAGCAGTAGGCACACATAAACCTGCTTAAATGCAGTGCAGGCAGTGGGTATAATGTTGAATGTCTATCAGCTGATAATCAAACAGCAGCAGTGATATGAATCAATCTGTGGTAACAATTCTTGTGTGTTTGATCTGTTCATTGGCTGATCCCGTTCCCATGAATGACAATTCACCTAATTGTGTACTAATTTCTCTCCCCCTAATTTAAGGTCCACAGAAGAGAACGATCAGCGGTCACTGCTCTCTAATCTGTTCATCTGTTAGATAGTGTGATCTACTGTCCAAACAATGGGCATCCTGTATATTTACCACTTTATTTAATATTTACTTTGACATCACCCTCTGGCCAGTTTTTACATTTACTTTACCACAACTGCTACAAAAAAAAAAAAGAATAATAGTTGGACATCAACTTTTATCTCTCTTCCAATGTGGTTATCTTTACAATTACAACAACAGCATTACAGCCTCACAGAGATGGTAGTGGCTGTAGACTCTTTTGCTTGTTAAATTAGAGGGAACAAAACAGGGTCTAGTATTGTGACTGTTCTGGTTGTCACAACTTCTGTCTTCAAATTCAATCAATACCCCTTTATACAGAAGTATGTGACTTGAAAGTCAGCATAAAAAGAAACTACAGTGCAGTTGAAAATGAACAAAAGCTGGATTATACGGAACCTTGTAGAGACGCAAACCACAGAGGGAAGGAGGAAACTTTTTCCTATACACAGATTGGTCTTTTCAACCAAACAAAACAATCCTGAGGTTTTCTTGGGCTATTGGACCTTTAAAATCGCTCATACCTTGGTGCTCCAGAGCTTGACAGTCCAGTCGAATGAGGAGGTAACAAACAGGTGGGAGAAGTCCAGGGGCCCTGGAGCTGTGTGGCAGTCGATCCCTGTGATGGGCCCATGGTGGCCCTCGAACATCTCGCTAATGCCCGCTTTGCTGAGGAGCACACAGACGAAGTGGGGAGTGAGTGCAAACGTACTGACAGATTTCCAAAAGCAGCAGATGTTGAGTAATGACCTTCAGTGGTGATAATGTTTGAATACACATTTCTGTACATTGCAAGACGGGAGCAAACGACAACAATTCAGAGGGTTAACAGATAGCAGTTTTTAAATGATTCGGGCATTATATTTAGCATGAAAGGAAGCAAAAGGCACAGACGGACGCTCTGCTGGACGTATTCACATGAGTAATTTCCTTATATCATGTGATTACCAGCAGGGTGGCAAAAGTGCCTGCAACCCCTCAACCACATGTTGCAGAGCTGTTACCCAACTGAGGCTCTGATAATTAACGTAGAGAGGTAAATACTCAGCATGAGTGATGCTTATGCATTATTAACTGCGATGAGAGTATCATACCATTGTAAATGAGGTGGAAAATTATTCCCCCAATTACGGAGGTGATTCTGCTGAGCAAAGCCTAGCAGCTATCCCCTCTCTGTGGTCTCTGGGCACACTGCAGGACATCTAACGTGGGGATAACATGCTGCTCACTGGCAGCTCTGATTTAAGCCACATTCCTTTGCTCCTTTACCAGAGGACCATCCACTGCAAGAGGAACCCCTGGTCTCTTAAATGAGAACATTGTGGGATGAACTGAAGTTTTAATTCTCCCCGGGACGGCCGACTGTAAACAAACTCTCTCACCCAGAGAAACATACTGAGAAGAGAAAAAAAAAAAAAAAGGACAGGGAAAAAATGATTTGTTTCCCCTGCATGTGTGCCCTGTTTATATTGAACGACCTTTACAAACACAACTGACAAGCGGAAAAGAAAAACAGGATGACTGAGCAGGAGTGAAACCTCAAACAGCAGGAGATCAAGTGTTGGATTTGTGTTGCACTGGGAAGTGAGTGGGCTATATTTATTTGACACTCGGTCCTAGGTGGGCCTAACAAGCCGCCTCAGTTTCCTGGCGGTGTTCAGGAGGGACGCCGGGGGCCGCGGGTTGCTCATGAACGCACCTTCCATGACGACACGACATGTAGACAGAGCCGTCCTCGCTGCCCACCACGAAATTGTTGACATCTCCGAGAGGGAAAGACATGGAGGTGACAGCTACGGCTTTGGACTGCTTGAACACCAGCTCCATGCTGTCCTGTGAGGGGAAGGCAGCATGGAACAACATCCTTAACAAGCTCCCTGCTCAGGCTTTATGTTAACACACAGTCTGCCAAGCACAACCTATAAAAATCACTTGACAGTTTATTAATGTTTCATCTAAATTCAACTAGCACTTTATAAAAAATGGACGTTTGACATTGAGGTCTTGGCAGTGCAGATGAAATGACACAGCTAGCAAAGTTAATTTCCCTGAAAGTGAAAAATGAGTTGAAGAAAACACAGGTTAAAAGCCGGGGGAAATACCAAACTGGAATGCTTAAACGAAGAAGTCCGGCCAAAATGCTTGACATTTAGCATGAATGGGAGGGACAGGAAGTGTGTGTGGAATGTGAGACAGAGAGAGAAGTTTTCTCTCTTCTCTTTAAAATGTGATGTATCATTAACATAGCAATTAAACTTTAAGGTTAAATCTTTAATCCTAAGTCATGTAGTGACTTCAGAAATGGTCCTCTGACCATCCAAAGGAGAAGCCCCCCCCCGCCCCAACACACACACACACACACACACACACACACACACACACACACACACACACACACACACACACACACACACACACACAACACACACACACACGTATACATGTTACCTGTGGCTGAGAGAGCATGTCCAGACTCCAGGAGCACATCTTGCCATCAGTGGAGATGCTGATCAGGTTGTTGGCGTTCTGGGTGCCGACCACATTCACACAGTAGACTGGGTGCTGCAAAGACAATGAGAAAGTTCACCCTCTTCTGCTGTATTAAAATAAAGCACAAGCCCACTGTCTCAGCTGTTGAGTGTACCGTATGTGCTGCTGCTGACAGGGGAGTCCTCTGCACCGGGGTCCTCTTGTTGCTCCTGTTGTCCCACAGTACAATCTGCCCTGAGTATGTGCCCCCCACCACGACGTTGGGGTGGAACTTGGCAAACGCAGCCGACATAACAGCAGACTGTAAGAGAGAGGGAAAAATAGAGAAAGGGACAGCCGATGTTTAGCTTCTCTGGTGATGAAAAAGTAATGTGTTTATAGTGAGACAGCCCGGTGACAGGTCTCTGGAAATGTACCAACATGTCACGTCCAATCAAAAGGAGCAAGAAGGCGTCCAGGCTCAAGTCATGCATGTGCACCTTTAAGACCAAGGCTCATTCCCAGCTTAACAATGCCAAATCTGTGTGGTAGGGTTGGTCTGTATGGCTAAATATCATGTCTCCTGACATTACATAACATCATAACCCCATTAGAATACCTTAACATATTAAAAAAAATTACTTTAACCATTAATTATTCCATGTTTGGTGTGAACCCCTGAATTTGCCCCTGAAATGAAAAATTAAGGTCCTTTTAAAAAAGGTACAAAAGATATGAAGGGGGCAAACATAATAGAAACACCTGTCGGTATAACACCAATTCAACAGCACCACAAACTGCATCCTACAAAATGATTATAAAGTTGAATCTGAACCTCTCTAAAACAGTTTCAACAAAAACATTCATGAAAGTAGGATTCACTGCAGGACTGTATTAAACTGCATTAGTTTTTGCTTGGTGTACTTAATAAGTGTATGTATCTTCTCTGACATGGCTTTTCCATTCAGAACAATAAGAACTGCATTCATTTATACAGACCAGTACAAATCCTGAACAACATAAGCACTTTACATTATTTTTTCAAAATGAATGCAAACACAAACCTAGAGTCAAATAACTCGGGGGAATTTTCCACTGAGGTAACTGACCACAAGGCAAAACTGTATGCAAATTGGGTTCTGGCTAGATTGCTGCAAAATACTGCTATATCAGCAACTTGGCACATTCAAAGTTGCCAATGTGAACATGGAAAACATCAACCTGAACCTGTTGTTTTCCTGCCTCATCTCAAAGTTGCATAACTGTTCTGTGCATGTCCCCTCTTTCCCAAAACACAAGCAAACACAACTTTCGTCACTCATGCCTCAGTTCTTACAGTGCAAACAAAACAAACCTCAAGGCAGGTCAACAGGATTTCTATTTATTTTTGGATTCTGGCTTGATTCATGAATTTTTTTTAGGTGGTCTACATGCACCCATCGCTTTATCTATCACAATCTCACCTCAATATTTTTTCTAAAAAGACTTTTCTTGACCAAAATTGCTGCGCACGGTTAAAGGAAAATCTCATTGAGCCGACTAGGAGGAAAGGAGAAAACTGCGTTCACACTTCTGTTCAGTTTTATTCATCTGAGCAATGTGCCTGCATCTACATCCGCTCTGGAGGCAACAACATGTGGTTCTACTCAACTTGTCTTGGTGAAGGAGCCTCAGGGCAGGCATTATAATAAGGCCGGGCAGAGCGGAGGAGCTCTGCAGCTCTCCCTGCGAGCTCGTCTGAACACAGGGCCCTTGTTTAGATGCACATGATAACTAGCCCTGCCCCACACACTTAATCCTGCTGCAGTGCTCGGATTGCATTCAACTCCTGCTGCACCACAGGTCTTCTCCGGCGCCTCACGAACATGTGTTTGTGGATAGATGTGGTGGAGGTGGATGCCAGTACGGTGAACTCACAATGTGGATGAAGGCAGGAGGGTGAGGGGTGTGGGAGCAGGGGAGGAGGAAGAGGGGGGGCGGGGGAGCAAACAGGGGTTGGTTGGCGGTGTTCCACACTTGTCATGGAAGAAGCCACTGGCGAGGATGTGGGGAGGAGTGGGTGGGAGAAAGAAGGCTTTGCTTTGGGTACCTGACAGTGGAAGACGTATTCTGGTGTAGCCTTCTTGTACTTCATGTTCCACACTAAGGCCACGCCGTCTGGCTCGTGAGGAGCGTCCTCGTTGTTGTTATATGAGGCAACAAGCAGTTCAGGATACTGGTGACAGAAAAAGAAAATCAGCCCAAATGAATGTCAGGGGGGAGGCAGACATGCCCCCCAGGCTTGGCTCCATGTGGACGAGCCTCGCCTGCCCTTTGCGGTGCTGCTGAATGCCTTAAAGAATGAGTAACCCTTTCCTCAAGATTTATGGCTCGTTTAATTAGCCACCCCCCCAAGAATTCTGGTAAATTACGTTTTTATTTCCTTTCATAATTTTAACCAAAAGCTACAGTTCTGAAAGCACTCAGAGGAACAGCGGTGCTCTACAACAGAACAGCTCCTTGAGAAGAGAATCTAAAATTGAAACCCACTGAAGTGCATATTAAAAGTGCAGGCAGAGAATGACTACAGAAACACTACCTAGATGTAAACAAAACCATTAACCTCTGCTGCCTCCAATACTTGATCTGAGATTCACAGTTTGTGAATTCATCATTTAAATCACAATGGTGTGGATATCGCTCTGAGCTAGAAAATACTGTTAACAAAGCATTGCTGTTCAATCACTGTCAAAAGTCATTGCACAATGATGCATTAAATGACCTTAGACACCAGAGGAAACAAATCATTATGGCCTCCGACTAAGTGACAATTTACGTGGGACATAACTTACTTTTCCTGAGGGACTTGTGGCTAAAAGTAAATGCTGTCAAACTCAAGCTATGTAATCATAAAGAATTATGGCTGTGCAAAGTTAAGTTGTTTCAACAGTCAATTAGCAGCAATTATGCACATATTACTTCTATTTTAGCACAAAACACAATTGATTAATTTGACCATTATAATTGCGGACAACGTATGCGTGAGATTCTGAGAAATGTGTTTAACAAGATGTTGTTAAAAAAAGAAAAAAAAGAATGACCTGGGGGGACCAGTCCAGGCAGGTGACGACACGATGCTTGGACCAGCGCTCATCCATGAACTGCCTGTTGAGAGAGAGCTTTGCTCCGGCCTGGATTTCACTGGGGAAAACAAAGCACCACAAATCAATAAAAAAAACACTTCTTCAAAAACCAATTACAAGTAAAAAAAAAAAAAAAAAAAAGCACTAGTTGTTCAATTATCACCCCTCCTTCTCCTCCAGGTCACGGCCACTGTAGTCAAAGAAGAGGTCCACATGCTCTGATAGAGCCCGCTCAACAATACGTGTGCTGTGGTCGAAGAAATTCACAAACTCCTCGGAGTGCAGGATCTGGAGTTTTTCCTCCTCCGTCAGCTCATGGGGGGGTGCTATACAGAGAAATGCAGTGAGGAGCCCAACTGCTTATTGCCATTATGATATAGAATAGAAACCTCTCTGTACTCATCAACAACTATTATAAAATCCCTAGAAGAAATGAAGCGGCTCAATTTCAGTGGAGTACTGCAATTATGCATCATCACTGGTAGAAGTGTACCTTCCTCCTCCTCTTTCTGGTCCGGTTTCTCAGTCTGAGTCTCGACTACTGGTTGAGATGGAGCAATTTCTTCCTCTTCTTCTTCCTCTGTTGATCAGAAAGTGAACTATGTTAAACTCACTGAGTGAGGTTATATATGCAGCACATTAACACATTCCTGCGAAAGAAAATGCAAATAACTTTGGTTGCGATTTCAATTTTGTCAAAACTTCAAATGTAAACAGGGAATCAAGTCGAGTTCACACTATGAAGCGATCATGCCTCCATACATACATACATACTACATCTTCCACCTCCATTATTTTCTTTTTTTCAATAAAAGCTTCACCCAGTGATTATGGGCACGGCAAAAGACTGATTTTGTATCTCTGCCTTGCATTTGTTTGGTTTGTCAGCACAATGTCGCCTTTCAAAAAGAACCTGCTCTTCTAAAGCGGGGAAGTTTGCCATTTGTGTTAAAGGGACACAGCGCAGCGGGTGTCTTGTTGTCATAGGGACCCCTGTCTTTCCCAACTGTTAATGAGACTCTAGCCATTCAATAGAGACGCTTGCTGTCAGTGTAGCTGTTTCCTCTGTGTCCCAGTAGCAGGTTGCCCCCTTCTAGGCCACAGGGCAGCGGGGCAGAGGGTGTGGAGCAGCTGCCCGGGCTCGTCCCATTGGTCTGGCCAGATGACGGTATGGTGCAAAAGCAGATGGTGAGGCTGGGATTGTCTTGTGCTCTTCAAAGGTGGCATGGGGATGGCACAGAGGTTTTCCGCCTGGCTGCCCCGAGACAAGCTTGTCCCTGAACAGCAAGCCTGTGCAATTACCATCCTAGCAGGAGGTCCTGCAACTCCTATTCAACCTCAGAGAATATACAACAAAATACAGGCCAGACCAGCTGGCAAACTGCACACCGGTTCTACCTCGAAGAAGATGAACACGCTTTTTCAAAACACATCTCTTAGAGACGGTATATAGCCTATGCTTCCAATGTAAAAACTAATAGCAAAAGCAGGACAAAACAGATTCATAAGGAGACGGGAAATACTCGCCTGGTTCAGGCATTTATCTTGCTATAAGCCTTATAGTTAATCTAAGATGACAGCACTACATGCCAGAATTTCCTTCCTACAGAGATAATCTAAATGATAATGTCATCTGTCACTTTGTCCATAAAGTGATTTATCCCCTTTCTCAGCTGGAGGTTTGGGGAAGAAGGTTATTGGGTGCACTGATGAGTTTACAGAACTGGGTTGATGACACAAGCCATTTCAATGTACAGCCATACTCCGCAACCAACAGGACAAGGTTAAAATCTTTCCTTTCAAGGGCCTCAATCAGGCTTAAAGGAAAACAGTAATCACTGTCTTTCAGCTAGTCCCGGCCGTGCTCGTCAGCCCTTTCCCTGGTGAGGCAGCCAGAGCAATCAACCTGCCAGGCATTAGGAGCGGATAGACAATCTGAAAATAAAGGGTATAATGCACCTGCCAGCCAAAATGGCCATTTGGAGAAAAGCTAGTGATCCTGGTGACCCTGCTGGGGATGTGTAGTAGCGCCCAGCGAGGGTGGGTGGTGGAGGGGGGGGGTTGCATTTAACAGAATTCACCCGGATCACCGATGTCCCATACACTGACACCTCCTCTCAAAGCAGGCCCAATTATGGCTTTTGTACCACTTAAGAAATAAAAGCTTTTTGGGAAAGGGAGGGGGCTGGACAGGAGGGGGGGGGGTAATCACAGGTCTTAGTCAGTGGACAATATATTAATGCAAACACGTTATGTGGCCAGTGATGTACAAGAATAAAACTAAATGACCTTTGCTCTCTGCTGCAGGTGTCTTCCACTTTCTATATGTCCACACAGAACAAAGGTCTGCATGTGCAGCAGGGTTTTTCTCTTCCGTATAAAAAGGCCAATAATGAAATCACAGAGGACAAAACTCAACCACACACACAAATATGTGCACTTCATTTCTTGTTTCCTAAAATAGAGTTCCTCTAACACCAGTTTACAAAATGCACTTGCGATCAACCTTTTCCATGTGGTACAACGTCAACATTTGCGGTTGTGTGATAGTGAAATTGCTGCAAGGCAAATAAAAACAAAAGACATCAGCAGTCAGACTTCTGTCAATCTGATAACACTGTTCCAGATTCAGTCATCTGTGAAACAGGAGTCTATTGTTTTCAACTTCTTCAACATGGTTACACATGTCACTAATGACACTGAGGTCTAAAGATCACCGACAGGCCAACGGTACGCAGAAATACAAAACCAGCTCCTTAAAATACAAAACAAAAGTCTGTCACAGATAATATACAAACTCACAATCTTGTTCAATAAGACTGAGAACAAGTACACATATTCAAACCATAAGCTCAGGGAAAAAAAAGAATATACCAAATATTCTGTTCAAAATGATTAGCTACTGTATGACAGAGGGATACAATAGATATTTAACAGTACTAATCATCAAGTGCATGAAAGCTGACCACAATTACAAGTGGCACTTCACACAAGAAGGCCATTAAGGGCTTTTGTGATTAAAAGTTTTGACCTGCCTCTGAATTCAGAGTGATTAAAACAATCACATTCAATTAAATATTAGATTTACTAAACTGCTCCACATACTCATATTCCTGACAAGCCTTTTTAAACGCTGTACCAGACCAACCACTCCACACACCACCACCACCACCACACCCCCCAACCTCCAACAATATCTTACTCCATAATTACAGCCTCTTGTTGAGGAGTGCATACTGATGCTGCATATTACCTACTACTGCAGTCTGGGAGTACTGTAGTGGCGGCACAGATATTCACATATCTGATGGCTTAAAATCAGCACATTCCCTGAAACGTCCTACAGATGGAGTAGCACTAATTTAAATCTAAAACACAAAATGCACCTATGCTGTCCGATGGTCATGGCAAATAAAGATATAGGCGAAATAATATCAAAATTGTACAGTCATAGACATCTGAGAGGAGATTTCAGGGCACACAAGGCTAACAGAGACTGTCTTGTTCATCTTGTGTGGCAGAATGACGCAATACTGCCCCATTAATAACAAACAAATCATATAACCCGAAGATGAGCTCTCCTTGACTGTTCAGGGGTTTCTCTTTGGGTCAACAGGGCAGGTGATATTAATATCTTAAATCTTTCACTCCTTCCTCTGAGATGTCTAGCAGACGCTGTGGGAACCCTCGGTCTGCGGCAGCCGGGGCCACGGCAGCCGCTCCCTCTAATGCCACCGCCTGCTGACCTTGAGAGTGCTGCGCCGTTGCCTCCTTTTGACAACATGATAAATCGCTCAATCAGAGAGCAGGCCTGACGCCACCCCACACATCAAAAATGCGCCGAGGGGAGCAAGCTGGGAAAGGGGATGCCGTCTCATCGAGTGCCAGAAGTGATGGTGTGAAAATGCACAATGTCACTGAGTGTGTTTTGTTATGTGCCTGTTCGGTGAAGGGAGAAGACAGGGAAGCGAGGGAGTTGATGAAATGATTACATAGTGGCAGAGAGGATAAGGGGGCCTCGTGTTGAACAGCTGGCAGAAACCATCATTGTTTAACACAGCTTTACAATGCCCAGTAGAGTCCAGAGTAAAGCGCAATGAGGAACAGAGGGATGCTCTTCATCCTTCACTAGTTCTGCTTATAGTTTTCCACAAAATCACACAATTTTATCTTACTCGCGCTGCATGCCACCTCAGAATTTTCTACACGTCACCTGATGGGACAACAACCCACTGTTTAAAATCCTAACCAGGCTTTCAAGGATGCTTAAAAAGATGTGTTAGCTGATGCAAATAAATTGAGCAAACAGCTAAAAAGACATTCCAACAGCAGTTGGAGGTTTTGCAGGATCTGGGGCTAGCTCTGTTATCTCTTTGGACAAAAAAATAAATAAAAATCTAATCAGGATTTCAGTCGAGCGCATTATTCGCCATCTGTCATTACACAAAATCAACCAAGAATGAGCAGCACACCCACAAATATTGCATATTTAATGGAACATGTGTTCAACATGTGGATGTAAGGAGTAGCCCAAATATTCTCTTTGGTCAACCACATGAAAGCTCCAGTGCAGCAATTACATACATATCGACATGCTCCAGAGGCAGTAGGCCGTTGTATGCACAGCGCTTCATATCTCTCTCACAAATCACATTTCTCCTTCCTGTCACTGGTTTTCTCATCCTGCTCATTAATTACACCAAAGCGCAGTTGGTTGTGAGGTTCTTGTCTGAACTGAATCTCTCCTTTGACTTCTTATGTTTCCTGGGCCTCTTTTTTCCTTTACTTTCATCTCACATCCAATCTCTTCCACTTGTTGTTCACTTACGGTACCCACGTGTACACTCATACAGCCCACAATACCCCTGTTATGAATAATTCTCAAGAGGTGGCGCACCCTTCCTGCAGCAAAACAAAACGCTATACATTTTAATGGACCAATGCATTTTTATCAATCACACAGTTAGGTGCATGTACACACAAGTTCCATTTTCCGAGGTTAACCTGTACAACATTATGTGAGAATCACCTTCTTTCTGCTGGGTCACGACAGGTGTCTGGGTCTCTTTTGTGTAGGACACAGTTTCACGTGGAGGGAAGTCCACTTGTGTGACTTTGGCCATTCCCAGTTTTGGAGTTCCACGCCTAAAAGCACAGAACAACTCAAACTTTGCACAGCCCACTATCACTACGAAACAGTCATGATTTTAACAAGAAAAAAAACACACAAAACAGTCATTCTACTGTAAACATTTTTGTCTGTTTTTCGTAACAATTTTCACCTCCATGCAAGTGCAAGAATCTTGTGCTGATCAAAGTACATTAATGAGTGTTTCATGGGATGGCAACGACTTCAGATTAGTTTAACAACCAGTGTGAATTTATTAAAAAGGTTCTGTCTGACCACTCTTGCATGCACGGCTGTTTTCCTGGACTGCATTAACTGAATCATGACTTTGAAAGACAAAAGTAATCATGCCATAGATTGAGAGAAGGGAAAATGACCAGGAAAGGAGAGAAGAGAGTGTCCAGTACCCCAGCTCAGAATCAGAGTGAAGTTGAAGAGTGGACGGGTCAGAGTCCCAGTGCAGAGTCCTGGTTAGTGTCACAGCAACAAGGCAGCATTAGTGAGAGAGACACGCAAGCACAAATGAGGAGAGGAAATAAAGTTAGCATTATGGCACACAACATGCTGATTGGATCCTATGTCACAAATCAGTTAAATTTGCATTTTATCAAAACACACTTCAAACGGGGAGGTTTTTCAGCTCAAATCAAGCTTGAATGAGACTCAGAGATGGAAGAATGTGTGCTTAAAATGCATGGATGCACGGACCCTCAAGAGTGGGATGACACTGATACAGCCCGAACTGTGTCACACCAAAGGCTCTGAGTGTTGTGTCGACAGAGAGGGAGGGAGAGCGAGAGCACCCTCAGGGAGAAAACATGACCTCCATGTGTGTAGGAAATGGCCATGCTGGTGAGGGAAATGAGTCAACACGTAGGGGGAACAGCTCCCTGGGCCTGATGGGACACTGGAGGAGCTTGAATTTCAGCCCAGGGAAGGGGCTCTAATTAGGGGTTAAGAAGTCCCCCAGGCATCACAGCAGCCTGCTGTTTTATTGTTAATTTAGGATCGTCCTAATTCAACAGCACACAAATTAAATAAACATGCACTCAGTTGGCATAAACTTCTCATCATTCACTGTACTGGTATGAGACTTTATAAAAGATTTTAGCTCGGTTGTTCTTAATGTAATCATGTTTTAGACATATTTACAGCTTTTGTCTGGAGTTGAAATTGATGCAAAGCAAAAACAGACCTACATTTCTTCTGTAAAATACTTCAGAACTAATTTGCTGTACAAAACATCTGCAGTTTAAATGGCTTGAGAAACTGTGACAAGGACGCTGAAATTGTATTCTTGCTGGCATAAGCAGAGATGTTATACTGTAGTAAAGAGACATATAAAGCTCAAGAAAGCACTAAGCATTTAAACAGTTTGCCTTAGGTGGAGAAAAAGCCCTTAATTCTTCCTAAGTAGGGATGTTGGCATTGTTTCCAAACTTGTAATGTGCTGTACTGTAGCGGGGAAAGAATTTTGTTAGTCACACTGTTTGCTCAGGAGTGTGTGTGTGTGTGTTTGTGTGTGTACCTGGGTCCCACGGCTCCATCAGAGTCTTGGCTCCCTGCCTCACTTGGTGTACCCGCCGATTTGGTAGTTGGAGACATGGAAGGAGGGACTACACAGTGAGACAGACAATAATCAACTGTTACACTACGCTTTTCTCAACCGAGTACAAATGCATCCACGCTGCAGCTTTGTGGTTTCAAATGCTGGATGAATTCTATCGATCTTAATGTAGCTTTCCTGACAGCGACATCTTAGCAGACATGTTGGAATATGTGTAAAGCCTTGACTTAATAACAAACGTAAGCTGTGGGAAGCTCAACACGTATTGGGAAAGAAGCTTTAATAAACACAATTACACTGACTTTTTCTTTATGCATTTTCTAAATGAATGTTTGAAAAAATGCTATAACAAGACTGACTATTAAAACTACACACAACTATGATTTCTTTTCATTTCTCTTTCAAGACAAGAGTTTCATATGGATCTCTTCTGCCACCTGCTGTTAGCAATGTGAAAGTGCTCCAACAATCCCGCTCTGGATGAATTCTATAAACTAATATTAATACAGTCTATACTAGTATTACTTTACAAATATTTATTTCTTTTATCAATTCCCTTGTACAGTACAGGTGTTTATAGACATGTTTTGTTTAATCTACTAAACTTACTTAGAGATTTAAGACACACACACACACACAGAAAGTGAGGAAGGACAAGTAAACACAAACTTGAAGTTATTATATATATAACATTTGGTTGCACACACATCGCAGTCAAAGACTGTCTGAATGTTACCACTTTCATCTCTTGCGTGTTTCTGAGCTTTTTGCTTTCAGTCTGATCTTTAACAAGTCAAACACATGATCAGCTGAACTGAGGTCAGGTGACTGAATTAGCCAGTAAAGAACATTCCACCGTTTGACTATAAAAAATCTGTATGTTTTGGATTGCATGGCATTATCCTACAGCTTGGATCTGCTTTGAGGGTGAGTTGAGGGACGTGGGAATAATAATAATAATAATAATAATAATTCCTACACTGTTTACCCAGTATGAATGTGAACACCCTCAAACCCTGGTCAAAAAGCCAGAACACTGAAAAAATATTGACTGTCCTAACGCAATGACTGCATGTATGTGAGATGTAATGGCAAATGAGCTACTGTAAGTGTTAGGATATATATATATATATATATATATATATATATGTCTAGGAACCCTGAGGACATCACAGTAGCTAAATATGCACAAGGTAATATAAAGGTAATATAAAAACATACCAACAGGAACATCCGAGGTTATGCCCACACTCTGTAGAAGAGCATCAGCCTCACGTCTTTTTTTCTCCAGGTCAGAATCATCTTGGTGAAGTGCAGCATCTTTCAATTGGTCCGCCTAGAAACACAGAAATTTATCATCTCTAAATCTGAACATTGCATTGCTATGATCTCAGTAAAGTGTACGGAACCTGAACTTGTTACAAGTTTCCTGAAGAGACTTGTGCACATCCTCAAATACTTATTAACTGACTAATTTGCATTCATTACGCGTAATGTCCGAATGTAACCTAACTAGCATCAGGGAACATAAAATGTCAAATGCAGTATGAAGGAGCTGGTCATCAGTAACACTTTGAGCATATAGAAAATTGATTTATGGAAAAAGAAGACTACCAAAAGCTGGACTTAATTTAATGCTTCTGAACAAAGGACAACTTTGTCCATGACCCTGTGTTGGAGGTGTAGCTTGTTTCTACCATTTCCAGACCAAATCGCAAGGTGAAAAGGTTTTATAAAGCTTTCCCCTCTCAGTTACATTATTCTTGCCGGTAACTGCACTCAAACTCATCGTGGCTTCAAGACAGAGCTATCAGGGCTTATTTTCTTATCTTGGTAGAAACTGTATGCTACATATCATTGTGCTACGTTATGAAAACCAACTTACAGACACTGACTCAGTCAGACATTACATGACAGTAAACCAGGACTAATTTTACTTGGATTGTTTTGTTGTTACTGGAGTATGCCTAAATTAAGAAATTTCATGCACTTTACTTACTGCTAATCAAATGACAAAGAATGATCCTTGAAAAACAATCTGTGAGATTTCTTTATTTCATATCCATCTCATAGTAATTCTGTAAAATAACAACTTTAATAATTGATCTGCATCGCATTCTCAAGAGAGTTTAAAAAATACAATAGTATTAGTTATAAATGAATTATTATTTAAAACAATGCTTCTTATATTGAGATCAACATGTAAACTTCTCAGGAGAACCCTACATCTAAGAGGCCTTGGAACGTGTCTGTCAACATAACCACCATCAGTTGTCCAGTTTAAGGCTCTAAAATGCATTTGACTCAGATGCAAATAGTGGCTATCAATGATTTCTTGCAGCATCTGGACTACCAAAACTCACAAAAATGAAGGTAGAGAATTTGCATTTGAATTGAAAAATGATTTTGCAATGCTCACACTGAGCCATTTGTGGCTTTGGTGGTGTTCATTCTACATATTAATTTTTAGCATTCAATGCCAGCAAATATTCAAAACATTTACAAAATGTTAAACATACCTCTTTCTTCTTGCGCTCCTCCTCCTTTCTTTTCTTCTCCTCTCTGATTTGTGCCAAGCGTTGCTTCTTCCTTTCCAGCTCTGCTTTCAGCTCACTTTTGTCAGACATGATGCCACAGCTGTATACAAACAACACAGGTTTGTTTGTCTTGGTGTTCCATTAAAAATACATTGGAAAAGATTGTATTTTTAAGACTTAAGCATAATAAACAAAAGCCAAGCATCCAGGATGAGTGGTCTCTCTGTGTTTGGACTGTCTGACATATAAAGGTTTTAAAAACAGCCTTAAGTAAGCGAAGCATCTCCTGACAGCCGCTGCTCTCAGCTTCAGTACCACCTGCACAGCAACTGAGACAGCTAGCTACCCAACTTCCCCTAGAAGATTACACAGGTAACATGTGACCTCCCAACAGTGTTTTCTGTCTTCTCTGCAGCCGAGTGCGCTAAACTTCTTAACTTCTGTTTTGAGACAAATGCTTAGATCATTTCTCAGCTATATGTAACTCTGTTACCACCACAGCTCCGCTGATCAGTTAGTCATTGTCAGCTAGCTAACAGTGAGCCCCACCCTACAGTTGTTACAATTGTTCACACCCGGTTAGCTTAGCACAGGGTTATCCTGTTTCAGTTAGTTGATTGTCTCTGGTCTTTATTAGCTTGTTTTATCCGCTATCAAACTACAGGCCTGCTCAATATTAATATGATGTTTTATTTAACTAGTCACACCGTAGTTTCATAGAAATCACGTAACGTTAACATCTAATCGGCCTCTGCCGCTGCTAACATTAGCCTTCCTTGTTATGACAGGCTACAGAGATAGCTCAACCATCCTTGTTGTACAACATTTAATTAACGTTACCACACAGTTTAATGTTAATATCTCAAGTAAAAATGTTTTTCGGGTCAAAGAAAATGTGACTTGCACAATCCAAACCAGCCCTTATGACTAGAGATGTAGCGTTAGCTTTATTTGTTAGCAGCTAGCAACAACAGTTAACCGGACCCTGGTCCGCAGTGCTGTCATGCGCTTTCAGCTCTACTGACCGCACAATGAATAAAGCATGTTGGGATACAACCACAACGACAAATACTAAAAAATGTTACAATTGTGTTATACTACAGCTAACACGACATTGATGTGTAGATTACAAACCTTAAAGCAGGTTTTCGACCTGACACCAAATGCCTATAACCAATACACAGCCAAAACAAACAGGCTGCCACCCAAACTACAGGTGCGTGCAAGAGCCAAAAAGAAGCGTTTCGCTTTGACGTGGCTGTGCTGCTGCCATCTGAGGTCAAGGATGGCGACTTTTGAGCTTGGCCAAACCTCAAAAGGCAGCTAGTGGTGTGAGGACAAGTCTTTGGATATATTACTTAATGGTGGTGGTTCATATTGTGAGTGGATGTGACTATATTATCTTTGAAAGGCATTAATATTGAACAGTAACAGGAAGCCAGAGCACTAATGGTTCATGTGGCAAATACGATCACAAATTGGTGCTCATATTTATTGACTGTGTTGTATTGTATGAATATTTTCCCTCTTCTGCAGCCAATAATTAGAATATTAATATATTTCTAAATATTCAAGGACTGTGAGATGCATGTTAGAAGTTGCAAATATTTATTGTAAAATACATGTAGGGTCTGCAGATATTTGAAAAACCCAGATACCAGAATACAAAAGGAATTAGAGTATAGAAAATCTATCATGATTATTTGAACATGTTTGTCAATAAAGTGTATTCCCACATAATCATCTGAATCTTGTTATAAAGTAGCTCACCATTGCGCTTACAACAATAAAAAAAAAAAACCCAACAACCTCAAAATACCAACAACATGAAACACTTTAAAGTGCAAGAGAAAAGTTATGAATGGAAAGATAAGAAAAAATAGATTTCCTTTTCACTTTCTCTGACCAGTGTAGACTGGGTGTACATACATTCAACACTGGAGACAGTATCATCTCTGAGTCATTTATGTAGTAATCAGTTAGCGTCATCGTCTAATTTGTTACTCCTCCACCTGACATCCCCAAAGGTCTCAGTGTTAGTTCCCTCAGACAGCTGAGACACGGTTGGACTGACTTTGGTGCCGTCCTCACCTCCCCCACTGGTGTGCAGAATATGCAAGGTCTCTTCACTGGGCCGTTTCCAAGACGTTTGAGTGGCAATCCAGAGGACAAGTGCTCCAAAAACCACGAGGAGGATTCCCAGGAAGTTCACAAAGACTGCCTCTGGGGGAGAGTCCTTATACTTCGGGTTGCTCCTTGTTGATAAAGTACAAAAAGTAAAGTCATGCCCACTGTAAAGCAGCACATTAACATTGTACACCTGGTTTGTAGATTTGTATAAACGATTACAATCCTTTATTTCTTTCTTTTAATACTCACAGGCCAAAAATTAGTTTCTCTGTGATGCCCATGAGTGCCACACCTATAATACTGGTAAAGAGAAAAAGGCCACTGTAGATGTGGAGGGGCATATACGCTGCTCTCCAGGACGCAGGTGTAGCTGGTATCAGGAACATGCCAACTCCGACAACAAGCTGCTCATTGAAAGAGAAGAAAACATCCTTGTCAGATATGAATCAACATGGTTGTTCACTATGACTTAGCGTTTCAAAAAGTCATTGTTTTTTGGTGTTTTTAAAGAAAATCTCAATATCACATGTGTAAGGCATACTGTCCTCTTCTATATGCATTGTGTTGAACCAGTCCACAGCTCCATAAAAGACAGATTAATAAAAGTGCAAAATGTCAAACTGTACTATTTATTAGTTTATCATCCATACACTCCTACGTTTATTTACCTGTGCACAGTACAGTATCACAGCTGTCAGGCCGAGCCAGCTGTGCAGACTGTACATGTTGGGGATTTTGGCACCATTGTGGAAGTCAAAAGCTGCCACCAAAGATACAACAGCAAAACTGAAGGCTAGAAAGTTCAAGCCTGCGTGGATGAGCTTCATCATGAGTTTGCTGCACTGCCAAGTCCAGGGGAGTCTGTAGACAATGATGGCTGCAAGAGAGGGTGACTCAGTGTCATTCAACCAAGTCCTGATGTAACTTTGATGCATATGTTTTTAATTTTGACAACATTAAACACATCTTAACTGCCAGGTTCTCATGTGTGGCAGGCACATATTAAAGTTTGATATGAAAGGTGTAGTTGTTGGTAGTCACATTAAGAAAGTACAACTATTGTCTTTATATAAATCACTTTTTATGCAGTAAAACCATGTGAAGTATACATGCCATGTGTCAAAGGTCCATGCTTCCCATGCTATTATCAGACTAAACTCATAACTTACTCACTTTTCTTCACACAGTGAACGAAGTTTAACAACAACAGTCTCAGAGGAAGTTGAGTTGGAATACGCTGTCATAATATTAACCCCCCCCTAACATCCTTGGAAAAGTGAACCTTGTGTAACTTGGCCTTGAGCAAGCATTTCCTTTAGTTGTTTACATTTCTTCAACGCAACGACCAAATCCCATTTCCCCATCATATTTCTTGAAAAGACGGACTCCTCTCACCCGTTCCCTGCAAGAAGATAAACCCGGTGACTATTAACACCGGATGCCAGTTGAATTCGGCCAGTCCTCCATCCCAGGCCAAACCTTCCTTGTAGTGGAGAGCCCATCTTAACACGAATATTATGGAGACGAACCCGACGGCGGCGGCGGCAGACAGAGCGACCAGGAACTGTTTCAAATTCTCCATCGCCACCAGTGTTGAAGCTGCAGCAAGAGACGGAGCGACTCGACTGCAGCAGCTGTTACCACAACAACTATTTCAAGTGGTGGCTGGTGAGGACGGACCACGGTCACATGACCCAGAGCTGAGCTAATGTTTGGAGGAGACGCCTTTTATAACTTGTCATGGTTACAAAAGAGTCTGGGAAGAGTGAAAAAAAAGAAAGGTTTTTTTTGTTTTTTGTCGCTGGATTGGATCATCTGACCCATGTTTACACTTTGAGTCTGAGTCTTGTAAAGTTTGAGTCTGAGATGTGAAGTTGGTGAATCAGGCAGGGTAGTGACCTCAGGTTAGGTTAAATCAGCCTTTAAAATGCACAGATGCCCTACACCATTTCATTTATGACCTACACCAAAGATATTGCATTAATATTTCTCTCTGAGATTAGAGTCCCCCTCCACTCAAACATGTTTTGCTTATTGTTCCTTCACTTGGATGTTTGAGCTTCACTGTGCTGTTGGACACTAAAAGGCTGTTTTCACATTCATCTGCTGAAGTTTCTCTGTACTCACCTTAAATCTGTGTTTAAGACATGCACATCAAAGCAAGTAAAGGATATATATAAGTTTAAGTGTGTGTGTGTGTATTTGCTCATTTTATATCACCAATTTAACAAGCAGCTAATTTGCAACAGGATTATTTCATCTCCTGTTAATTTAAACACTAATCAAAACACAATTGTGACCCATGCATGCAAGAGCCCAGTAGGACAAATTCATCTGGAATGACACATATCCTCCTGAGACCCGGCCCATTCATTTATGTCCTTTATAATGGACATTTTGTTCACCTGTATCTTTCTTAAGTATTTGGAGTTACCCTTCCAAGTCCTATAGTATTCTGTAGGGGACATCCTGGGCTTTCCAGTGATGTGTCATGTGATGGGTTTGCATGCTGGGAACTTTACTTTTTTCCTCTATCAAGATGGCTGCCATACCAACAACCACATTTTATGGAAAGAGGAGAGGCAAGTCAAATATTCTTTATCTATTGCTATTTTTACCATGATAATTATATATATTCTTGTTCATAAACATGTTAAGAACAATATTTTTACATCTGAAAACAGTTTCATTATTTCTGTTTTGAAATAACAGGCATTTAATGAATGTCAACTGTAGTGGACACCAGGACCATTTTAATGTATTTAATGACTGCACATTGTTGTAGGAGAAAGAAGTGAAGCAGAGAGGATTCTATACCGGATAGTAGAGGGAGATTCAGATTTGGAGCTTTCAGATGAGGAAAAGGATGAGGAGGATGAGTATCAGCCTGTGATAGGTGAAGATGATGATGAAGGAGAGGAAGAAGATGCAGGAGAATCTGATGAGAGTCAGAGGCAGAGAGGGAGCAGCAAAGTCGTCGTGCTCTGTGGGCCACCACTAACTTGTATGTTTTATTTAGTTTCAGGCTAATGTATTACATTTTATGATCATGTTAAGATTATTATTAAAATAAAAAATATATTTAAAAAAATTAAAATTGTAAGGTGTTTTTTTAGGCCCAAATAGATAGGAAATCACACTAAAACAGAAATTGTAAGACACTTTTTTCCCTTGGTTCTCAGGAGGATATTACATATTATCTTAATATTTGGATGAACGTGATGGAAACACAAGGAGGCAGAAATACAGAGCAACTTGGAAAAATATATTTTAATTTAAGAGAAACAGTGTAAAAAATGTTCAGACAGTGAGAAACGTGGGAAACATGAATACAGCACAGAGACCTCATTTAAATAACCAACTTGATTATAAAAAGTAATTCACACAAAAGAAATAATGACAATGATCCATATGTGAACTGTGTTTTATAGAAAAGCTGTACAAAAACACAAGTTGGAAACAAATATTTACATAATCTTAAAAAGCAAATGCTTTCCAGGAACTTAACTCACTTATTTTCTGGCGGCCTTGAGTTTGTAAACATGGCAGCAGAAGTTGGTGTTCTTCTGTTCAATAAGAACAAGTGTGTCTTTGTCAAAGAACAAGTCATGTCGGTAAGTCTGAAACAAAAGATAAGAGCACACATGAATCCACAGACAGATACTTCAGCTTAACGGTGGTGCAGTCATGTCAACACTCACCTCATCCCAAGGTTCAACCAGATCGACCGTCCGCAGTAACTTCCCGCTCTGGTTGTCATACAGTCGGATGTGGGCTCTTCCTTCTCCCTCTTCGCCATTAGTTACCACAACGGCCAAAAGGTCCAGCTCGTCCTCATATTCCACCATACGGAACGTCTGCAAAAGTAAAAGGTTCATTGTTGTGAACTCTCATCACAGAAGCTGCTCAGAGTTTTATGTATATGTAGCGATGCCTACACCAATTACGTACGTGAGCCCTGCATCCTGCTACTCATCAGCATTTCTTTAAAAGAGCTTCACAGCAGCTGAAAATATTGTCTTCACTGACCTCCAGTGGTTGAACTTCACCTTACTACACAAATATACACTTGGGGTGTGGTCAGTGATATCAGTGTTGGAGATGGGTACAGGTGCAACCAACAATGAAATGGCCAGAAGGAGGAGACAGCGAGTTAGCACAATAAGATTTAAAAATCGAGCCGTCATCCTGAACTTTGTGTACTTTGAATAAAATGCATATTTGTAAGCACTCCTTCAGTGGTCCGATGAAGAAAGGGCTGATGTTTGAAACCCAACAAAACTCAAAATAAAACAGTGAAACATGTCTGCCAGTGCAACACTTTTAGGTATAAAATGTATGTGTGTCTGTATTGTTGTGGTTAACTGACCCTGGGCTTTTACCCACACTGCCTAGACAGAGAGATTATAAGACCTTGGGGAGTCTCAGTTTCTTGAAATATGCTATGTTGGAAACTGGTGCTGACTGGATTTTGTTGTTTAGGGAAGAAGACATGATATCTAAGAAGAGCTATACACATATGGCCTACATACATGACCATACATGTTTTCTTGGGTATAATTAGACTGTTGGAAAGATTGATTGTCAAACAAACTCCACTGTTGTATGGGGTCTGTTTCCCGGTACCACTATTTTTTTTATTATTCAAAATAGAGAGTATACTTATATTCCATATACATTATGTTTAACTATATCATTTGCTTATCTACTGTGTGTAGACAGTAAGTCTTTTGTTTGCAAAGATACTGGATCAATGTTTAAAGCGTTATCATGTTGGTACCTCTTGACCTGGGTCATCATCCAGCTGATGAAATCTTCTCTTCACTGTGCGGCCCGATGAGGTGACAGTGACTTGTGAGGTCGGCTGCAGTAGATGGAAAACAGAAACATCAAATTTTAATTGCACCAAGACTGAGTAGACGGTCGCATGTGATTTCCCACCAATGTCATAGTAAATATGCGATACATACATGAGGCTGATTTATGATCAAGGTAAACTGTAGCGAGTACAGCACATAGTAGGCCTATCAGGAATATAAGCACGACACTTACGTTGTTGTTCCGATGGGTTGTCATGGAGAAATTCTCAACTACCTTTGATGGCAAATCATTGTTCAGTTCACCAAGGATTTTTCTGACACTTGGAGAGAAAAAAAAAAGACACATTTCTTGTGGAACATGTCCAGTATAATAAGATAATGGTCAGGATTAGGGGTAAATGAAAAACATGTATCATGCTGTATGTATATGCCCTAGATAACATGATATTGTTGCTTTTAGTGACAGGGGCAAAGGAAAACCACTTTATTCAACAGGAATGTCTCCTGATTCCTTTGGTTTGGTATGTTTGCCTCCACACCACAGACATTTTACCAACTTTTCCTTCATTTTGTTATGTAAACGTTGACTGTAGTACTCACTTTATGGTGGTAGGTCCAATATGAATGATTCTTCCTGAGTCGTCGGGGTGGAAGAAGATCCAATCACTCTCTAGAGAGCAGCAGTCCATGTTTTGTATTCCATTTGTTGCCTAATGTCATAAAAGTATTAAGTACCACATTAACTCATTAGCTAGGCCATGCATCAATTGTATAGCCAACTGCACATAGTACCATGAGCATATAACTACTAAAAAAATTAAAAGGCAAGATAAATATGAAAGTTTGTTACGTTAAATCTAATGACAAGTGAGTGAAGTTCAACTGGATTTGTGCGCTTCAGAGTCTGCAAAGCATCAACAACTTTGAGGAAAAGGCAATACTCCACCCAAACTCTATTGTTCAAGGCTTAAAAAAAGGTGGTTGTATAAGTGCACTTTTAAAGCTTCAAGCTGTGCGATAGCGCTGACACTTTTTTTCAGGTGGAGTATCAGTTTAATAATTAGGTGCTTTTTTACCAGTATCTCAGGCACACCACAATGATAAGAGCAAACAAAACTGCGGTTTCTTGTGTTTAGGAAACTGTGGTGACTTAAATTTGATTTAATGGTTTTTCCACACAATGCAGCCGTTGTGGAAGACATGTCTCTGGTAAGACATAAATGTGAGAGGTGTCACATTTATCAAACAAAATCTGGAATGATCTAGTAAACTTGTGAGAAGCTTGTGTTACACATACAGCACAGATCTGCACACAAGCAACTGGACCATTTTGTGGTTTTTTGTGATTACAGGTTTGTTTCTGTCCTGCTAGACTGTCACCAACATCTGTGGCCTTCTTACGCTGACACTTGAAATAGGCTCTGGCCATTTGGTGGCAGTTAAGTCTATCACACAACAAGAGTGGGGATATTCATCTATTATTTCCAAGCACATGCTACATTTTCTACTCAAATTACCAAAATATTATTGAAACGTCATGTTATAGTAAATGGTTAAAGAGGATTCTTTAAACTTACCATAGTGCTGTCCTTGAGTGAACAGATGTGGTGAGTCCCCTTGTGAATTTTATGCAGTGGTGTGTAGATGTAGTGCCATGGGTAGCCTCCAATCTGGACACCGTTATTAGAGCATGGCACCTCGAAAAGCACTGGAGGGCAATCTGTGCAATAAGTAAAAAATAAAAAAAACTGCCATGTTTACTTTGTAATGAAAAACATTCCTGCTCACAGTGGCTCTTTAACACAAAAGATACCATCGGTCTAGACTTAAAACCGGACTCACTCGTGATCTGGATATTTACTGGGATACCAAAGGGAACATCTCCCACTGTTTTGCCTCCAGGAAGTGAACTCGGCTTTCCAAGAGTTAACTTCTCTGTCAAGTACTGAAAACAAAGAAAATATTCATCAGACACACAGAGACGTAAGCAGCAAGATGAGCCAGGAGGATAATGAAGTACTGAATATGTAAATATTCACAGGTACATAATTTTCAACAAATTCATTTCTGATTAAATATTTAAAAATCGGATTAAATAAAATATTCAGCTTGCTCCACAAGAGGAAACTCTTTCAGGATAAAGAAAAAAATACATACCCTTTGGAGAATGTGCTCAAAGCTGAACAGCTTCACTGACTTGTTGCTGTAAGACACGGCAAGGACACCTTGAGACAGAACAACATCGGTAACACCATTTCCAAACACCTGAAAGAATAAGATTTACATTTTAATAATAGCATATCACTCCTGCAGGCAGATTTAAAAACAAATGTAATAAACTACAAACAAATCTGCATGCCTTTTTGTTGATCTCCAAAATGCCCACAATTTGCACAGGGAAAACATAAAAGATGGCCAGGTGCATCACTGTATTCTGAGTGATACCTGCCTGTAAAGTGAAAAAGAGAGAAAAAGCTGATTAGTCAATCCACAGAAAATTCATGGGAAACAATTGAGTCATTTATTAAGTTCAAATGCCAAATTTTCATTGGTTCCAGCTTCTCAAATGTGAAGATCCACTTCTATTTATCATGTTCTGATTATTATAAATTGAATATCTTTGGGTTTAGGACTGTTGGTTGGACAAAACTTTAGGAGCGGTTAGGAGATGTCACCTTGAGCTCTGAGAAATTGTAATGGGGATTTTGCACTATTTGATGACACCTGGTAGACTAAACAAGTAATCGATTCGTCTAAACAAATAGATTGACCTCACCTGTCGTGCTAAAGATGTTCCTTTGTTTTGGACAGATTTAACATAAAATGTCTCTTGAGAAACATCCCATCTAAGATACCTAACAAAAAAAACAGGTTAAAGGTTTTTTTAATGAACTCAAACTTAAAATAAATGTATTAATCTCCACTCAAAGATGAGACACCTTGGAGCCTTGATGATACCTGAACTTATGGTTTGAAGAGAGGTAAACTTTCTGCAGCTCTTCACCCGTTTCGGCTGAAAGGCGATACAGCCAGTTATTGGCTGTCAAAACCAAGATGCTGGGTTTATGATCAGAGGGGGAGGCTAACATTTTGTCCTGTCAACGAGACACGCGAAACGACAATCGTTAAAACCTGGTCATTGCAAGTTCAGCGTTAATCCAAAAAAGATGTTTAATGTTCAATTTCACTTACAACTGGGCTCTGACACAGCAAGGCATCTTCAAATTTCTCCAATTTAGACCTCTTCGGCAGTTTGTATAGAACTTGAGGCTCTGAGTGAACACTGAAAGATGTAATCACTCATTGTGTGTCAGAGTATAAACCTTTTATTCTGTTGTCAGTGTCCCTATGTATTCAGAGTGACAAGGCCTGCCACCAAATTCATAAAAAGAAGGCAATCTTTCATGACTGAGTTGCAAGGTTCAGATGAAATCATGGTGTGCAATTAGTCTTTTAGTAAGTAAATGATCTGCGTCTCACAGCTGTGATTCTCAGATTTTGCATCAAAAGAGTGTGCTTACTTGACTTGTGTATTAAGTGACTTTTGTATGCCACTTTTAAAGATGTTGCAATTCATCTGTGGCTCTAAATGTATTGTTTTGTTATTTGTATGTGTACTAAAGACTGAAAATAACTCACTTAATTATTCACACTCACCAGCTGTAGCAGTTCTGGTAATTTTCAAAGTAGATTTTACCATTCTCATACGTTATTGTGGACTTTGAGGTCTTGCTCCATACTTTAATGAAATCCCTGTTGTCCTACAATATAACAATAATATGGAAGATAGCACATTAGTAAAACATTCATTGAAACAAGTTAGGTAATGTTACAGTGCATTTCTAAACGTATCGTCTTTTCTATTACCTGGAGGAGGATACCTCTAAGGACCTTCATGTCGTGTCTGACCAGAGTCCCAGCATCCCTGATGCCTCTACTCCTCCGGTTCAACAGCTCAGTGGCGTTTACGTTTCTTTTTCTCCGGTGCAGCGCCATCAGCAGGTGGCACTTGTTTCTACAAGAGGGCTGTCTGGTAGCATGACAGCCAACAACAACCTGAACTGATTCCCTAAGACCACAGCCAGAGCCAGGTAAGGACGATACGGTCTCCCAGTTCGAGGTACCGATAACGTTAGAACCCCTCACTGAGCTTCAACTCTTCGAGACCACTGAACTTCATCCCCGTTAGCTAACAAGAAAAAGTTAACAGCTAACGTTAGGTTAACTTAAGTTAGCGCTGCTGAACGGGAGCACCTCGATATCTCGTTTAATTCGTCCAAAAGTCGTAACGCTACCAAGCTAGTTCGTTCTATATGACGTTAGTTGAACTGGGTAGTTGCCCAGGGATGAGAAACATTGAAGTCGGTGTAGAATAATGACGCATTACATTATGACCGATGTGGCATTACTTAGCTGCCAATGCTAGCTGCCTTCTCCCGCTCCGTTTTTGTAGTCTTCACGTTAAACGTCTTCTTCTACTTCGGGGATCAAGGTACACGACATCCAACCTGGAACGTTAGCGCCCTCCTCTCGACCGTTGGTAGGTTAACAACGGGGAATGGATGTAGCGAAGTAGCGTTAAGGTTGGAAAAATAATCTTATTTGTATGACTGTATTATATTTATATATTCTGTATTGGCTCGTTCGAACTCCCCATTGAAGCTATATGATGATTACATTGACTGAAATATTCAAACCAACCATATTTTTTTGGCTCAACTGTTCCATCAAATGGAAATATGCCAGATGTATCGTGCATCGTTTTATTCACATTTTCTCATAATTCAGCCTCTGAGATTTGGTATCTTTGGAAACGTTGTGATCCCCACTAGAATTTGGAATAAAGTTCTGTGGGTGTTAACACAATTTGGCTGCACAGCATGAGTTTGTAATAACTGACACACCAGAGGGTCAGTGGGGTCATGAGGTGAGCAGAGTTGGTCTGGATGAGATTCCTCTCAATGTTCTTGACTATCTCCCCTCAAATAACATAATGCAGTGTCACACTTTGCACTTTTAAAGAGATTTGATTTTCCTTCTGCATACTAATCACACTGAAAATGATGCTATCTCGTTAACAATGACCACATTTGCCTGTTGGATGCTTCACCATTCATTACCTTTTGTCATTTTTGTTTTTACATGCCTTTCATGATATCTTGTTTATTGATTGATTTATGTGTCCTGCCCACGGCACAGAGCCTGTGGGCTTACAAGACTCAGTTACTGTTTTGTTTTTACCTCATTCTATTTGAACCACTGAATTGTTGTCGTTAGTTTTGATTTCTTCGGACGTCTGGCCCATGTAATACTTCTGTTAATATTGACAAAAACCTCCGTATTAAAAAGCCTCTTCAATATATTATCTTTGGACAACCAAAACAAATCAGGATTCTTAATGGTTTGTTCTGTATAATTTAATAATAATGCTTGAATGTATTTATATTAGACTGCATATTGTTCCTGAAAAAAAAAATAAAGATGTTAATGACATGTTGATATCCAGCAGCAAAATATTACTAAAAGAGTAAAACAATTATTTAGATAATTAAACAGCTCCAGCTCCCTTGAGTCTTACTAGCCATAGGTGCACTGTCAAAGCATTGTGAAATGTTTTCAACTCTTCCTGCATTTTTACAGTGTAAATGCATAAACTGCGGAGCTTCTCTGTAGCCAAACTGGCTAAAGCTTTCAGCAGATTGTCCTCAAGACTGAAGAGCACAGGAGGAAGACCTTCAGCTCCACTGGGTTCACGGATTCTGACCAATACTGATGACATCTTTAAGCACAACATGTGGTTAGTGATGTACTGTAGTACGACTTTAATATGTTGCCCATCTGTATATGCCTTTCATGGAGATAGTAGGATTACAGCGTAGGTGTGCCTACTTTTAATAACGCAAGCTGAAATTTAGGTTTACAGTTAAGAGCTTTCAGTGGAATTATATGGTATTGTTTTGTATTTTCTTTTATTCAATACAGTTTGTGAGGAGCTGTAGTTGAACAGATGTATCAACAGTTGCTTTTGTAATGCTTATATTTCAGGGATCATGTTCAATGGACAGAAGAGGATAAAGAAAACGCACGGCAGAGGGCAGAAGAAAATTCCTGCGTACAAATTCCTTTAAAGGAACAAGGCAAGAATGTGTTCCCACAAAATATTTTTCCAAGTTAGATTTGATTGGGGTTACACCGCAAATAAACCTTTTGTGAAAATATTCTTAAATCTCCTCCACACAGGTAAATTTGACACAGAGGCTTTCCAATACTGGGACACGTTTTATGAGATGCACCAGGACAAGTTCTTTAAAGATCGCAAGTGGCTGTTTTTAGAATTCCCAGAACTGCTTCCTTCGGGTGTAAAAAGCCAAGCCACAAACACATGCCTGGGTCATCAGCAGGCAGCATACCCACAACCTACTGGATCCAGCATAGACACAGAGACCAGACACCAGCAACACAACGGCCCCACACACCATCACAGAAATACGGACATCTCCGATCGTCAGGGGTCCTGTCAGAAAGAGGCACTAGAAAGAAATGAAGCCGCCATACAGACTGCTACTTTCCCTGGCCAGCATGCATCATTCAGGATCTTGGAGGTTTTCAAAACTGTTCACATGTATTAGTTTTAATTTACATTATTTTAATATAAGCTGTTGCATGTGGACCATGACATAATTGTGATATAAAAAGTAGTAGGCTGTGAGTTGTCATAGTAAAAGTGACAGCTCTTACAAATTTTTGCCATGTTTTACATAAATATATAAATATCACCAATATATATTTTTTTCGTCACAGGTTGGATGTGGGGTGGGTAACAGTGTGTTCCCCATTGTTAATTCCATAAAGTGAGTAAATATTTTGAGATATTTCTACATATTCCATTTAATGTGTAATTGATAGGGAGGCAAAGATTGCATTTGTACAGTTATTGTAGCTTTGTAGGATGTCTACATCACTTTGCAAGTTCAAGAAAAGAAAATAATAAATCTTGGCTTCAGTGCATAATCCTTATAAGAGCTCCATGAAAGAAAAGGTGCTTCATCACAGTTGTACTGTATTTGTACTGATTTAAGTGTTGTTAAATTCGCTGTTCTGTTTTGCAGAGAAACCAACGCATTTGTATACTGTTGTGACTTCTCCCCATGTGCCATTCAGCTGGTCACGGTAAGCATTTCTAATATTGCTTGGTATGAACATGCACAGTACATACTGTATATATTTCTTCAAAGCAATAGTGACTATTATCACTTACATCTAAAAACAACCAAAGATATGTAAAACCTCAGTCAAACTAGCAGTGATGTGTTTATAGTAGTTACTGTGGTCATCTGGACAATATGTGGAGGGTATTTACAGTCATATCAGATTATTAGCCCCCCATGTCATACACTGCTAAAATATTTAGACAGATTACATTAACATTTGATGAAGTAATACATTTAATTCATTCATTGAAAAGCTGTTGTAAATGTCACTCTTTAAGCTTTCCAGAATGATTGAAATGAGATTTTATAGTTCAGACTATTGTTCCCTCACACAATGTGCATACTTTAAGGTACTGCAGAATGACTCAAAGCTCTGCCTATTAGCTACAGCTGAATCAATCAATTAATATGCAGAGAGGCTGAGAAAGGTTTTAATATGATTTGAATATAAATTATCTTTTGATTTTGGGCTCTGCAAATAACTCATCTTATTTAAACTTTATCTGCTTGAATATGTTTTGTCAGTAGAGTAAGAGCATAAAGCCAAAATGTCAAAAGAGTGATCACAATAGATGTGTCTTATTCAAAATAACGGATTCCAGTCAAAACAGTTCAAATTCATCTGTAGGCCTGTGCGAAATGTGTTCTCGAAATGTGGAGATATATAAAGACCTCAGGAGGAGTATATACTGTATCTTAGGACAATAAAAAAAGATAAAGTCTCACACTTGATTATTTCTTGTAATATTGGATGAACATTTTAATTTTATTTAGTCTATTATACATTAATATATCCATTGGATTATTTATAGCAGCATTCATAGTAATACTATGCATTTACATTTTAACCTGACGTAAAATGAATGCAAAATTATACTGAACATGATAGAGAAGTGATGGCAAGGCAGAAAAGGGAAATCGGTTGTTTCAATATTTGTGAAATTTGGAAATAGTATGAAATATTACAGATAGTTGCAAAACAAACACTGAACACTTACCCAAATCCATATCTGAGCGACCATTTGTAAATGTTCTTTGTGTAACTATAAAACAGTTTGGGATGTAGCCTACTTTATTTTCCTCATATAGGACCATCCAGACTACGATGACTCTGTGTGTCATGCCTTTGTCCATGACATTTGTGAGGAGATGGCCTCCTTCCCCTTCCCTCCTCAGAGTCTGGATGTTATTCTGGCAATCTTTGTGCTCTCCTCCATTCATCCAGACCGGTAGGTGAAGGTTAAAAGACAAAGGAGAGCCTGTTATCATTTCTCATCTGCCAGACCACCTCCCCTCCACAAGCCCTATAACACTGTACCCCCAACCCACCTTCACTTCCCCAGGCTTTGTCTGAATGTCATTATGAAACCCAAATATAAATTTAACCGTATTATGTCACAGAGTACAACATATTGACTGTAAAGTGGTTTGCTTGAACAAGAATTTAAGCGATGGCAGCTTACATATTTTAATTTTTAGGACGCAGTATTATCAAATGCACTTAAATTGGTACCTTAGCTGTTTTGTTGCCGCAATGAATATATTCCCATATTGTCTATATTTTGTCTATGGTTACTTGAATCTTCATTATCTAATTGTTCCATTAATTGACATCTCATTGACAGAATTCAAGGAGTTGTGAACCGACTATCTACATACCTGAAACATGGAGGGGTATTCCTCTTCCGTGATTATGGGAGATATGACTTCTCACAACTCAGGTTTAAAAAGGGTGAGCCTCCAAATAGCAACACACAACCTAAATACAGCCATTTTATCTACTTTACCTCATTTGTTGTATATTCTGTATACCCCTCTGTGTGTGTGTTTTTTTGGCAATTTAGTACATTTAATTTTTAGTCGTTTAATCTTTTAATCTCTTACAATCAGGACGGTGCTTATCAGAGAATTTCTACACACGTGGAGATGGAACCTGCGTGTACTTTTTCACTAAAGGTATTTCTGAATTGTAAGATTGTAAGATTTCTTCCACATGGAGTAAATCGTTGCTGACAGGACTGTAGCTACCACTGAGGACACTGGGTGTCATGTCCTCTGTATTTTTTCTGAGAATTTTTGGTTTTAGGACCCTGAGGGGAGTTTAGATTCTACATGGGTGGGTATGTTTATGTTTAAGCTTGACTATTTTTAGGCCAATAAATAAATATAGAATTAATAATTTTTCCCACTAGAATTTTACTCCTGGCAGTGAGGAAAAGGCTTTAAAATAGATTTAGACTTTCATGTTAGGGAATTTTTTTTACAAACAATATATCGGAACAGTTAACAAAATATATAAAATGAATAATATAGTACATAAATAATAATACGAATATAAAATGTAATTTTTTTTTTAATTTATTATTTTTTTTTTTACAGAGGAGGTTCATGGTTTATTTTCCAATGCTGGACTGGAAGAAATTCAGAATCTAGAGGACAGACGACTCCAAGTGAACAGAGGAAAGAAAGTTGCAATGCACCGGGTTTGGATGCAGAGCAAGTACAGGAAATTATATCAACCTTCACTATCTTAACACCCCACCATGCACAGCCTAATTTGCAACTATATGTCTTTTTTTATACTTACTTACTTTTTTGTTGTTGTTGTTGTTTTTTACCAAAGGAATGTATTACAACAACTAAACTGTATGCAATAAACATTTTGTCATACTGTGGTGTTATCTGGTTTCATATACTGTAGATCACTGTATTAATATCCATGAAATGAGGCCTAAGGTACTAAGTAATGACTATATATTTTTGACTTGGTATCTCGGTGGTATAATTGGTATAATTTTGATTTAGCAAGAAGTCAAAATTAACTTCTCGATCTTCTTGTTTGCTGTATGATGTTGATGATGTCCAACAGTTATTTAATTACTTCTGATCTTACGTCAAATATTTCTTTTAAGTCATCATAATTTCCAGTATTTTTTCAGTCTACAACTTGTACTCAAAATGTGTTTATGCATAGTTTAAGTGTGCAGTGTGTATCATTTAAAAGTTGTTTATGTATGGATTTTTTTTCTTCATGTCATTGACGTGGAGAAAAAATGTTATCACCCTCGCGATAAGAATTTTGCACACGATGCATGACGTTTCATAGGCAACCACTTGAAGACGGAGAGGTGGCCCTGGAGCCAGGACGCACTGCTGGGGTGTGAAGAGGTTTGTGCCCTTAAAACAGAAAATAATTATACATTTTCACCCATTGGCAGTCACTGCGCAGATGTAACAACAACAGTGGTATGCCATTCGGTTAATTATACAACCTGTGTGAAAGATTAACCGTGTGCGCTGCAGTGCCAACACACGAAAAGTAGCTTGATGAGTGTCCAAAGTAGTGGAAGTTTGGAGGGGACGCCATCTTTGGTCCCAGCTCTCCACGTCCCCAACACGGACTGTGTTTTCAGCAACATACCACGGCAGTGGTGAAGGCCCAGGAAGGTATTGTTAAACGTTTTAAGACGCATATGTCTTTTCTACTGCCTCGTTTAGGTAATTTTGTGCAGAGCGAAAGGAAATTGTGTCAAAATGACGGAGCAAATCTTCGTGGTGAAACCTGCTTGCTAACTAACGTTACTGTAACGCGTCAGCTCCAAAGTCAATTGAGCCTGTTTGGCTAGCTGGTAGCACTGAAGAGACAGGACCGTCTTTCTGTGGTCAGGCCAGTGCAGTAACCTAAAGAAATACGTCCATAATGGCGATAAACCTTTACGAGGGCAGAAAGGTTACCGCTGTAGTCGGTGCATCCTTGTTTAAGCATGCTGCCGTTGTAAAAGCAAACACTAATCAAGTTACACATAGATGTAATAATGGATCAGTAAATGCAAGGAAATAATCAAGCATATTGTGGTGATGTTTAACGTTATATCACGGGGTTGGTTGCAAGCAATGCATAACTTAGGTTGTGCATCGCACTGTTAGCAATCCTTTGTGTGTAGACTGGTGTTTCCCTACTAACAATGTTCACAATGTCTGTGCATATGTAACTGACGTTAATCACCATCTTAACGGCACACAAGTGTCTTAGGTCGGCTTTAAACAAGACAGTATGTAACGTTATCTAACATTAAGTGTAACTATGGTCTGTAACATAGCCCCTTGCTATAGATGCTACTGCATTGGATGGCAGCTAGCCTTGTTTGACCTTTTAGTATGACTAACTTAGAGTAGAAAGTGTTCATGTAACGTTGCCCCAACTAAAATGAATGGACACCCATGAGATACCGGCTGCTTTTGGTTGAACAGCACGCTAACCCACACATAATCAAATTAACTAATGTTTTTGGTCATTTTTGGTGACTCAATGAAGTTGTCACTTATGTTAATCCCGACTCCTTGCATCCTCAGTAGTTTTCACTGGTTATTGTAATTATGGAGGACTTTTTCTTGGCTTTGGACATTGAGGGAGCTTCTCAATTTCTTTCTATTATCAGTGTTAAATGCATTTATTGGCATTAATCAGGGATGGCTGCCTACATCATGTGTAAACATTGAAAATTAGGAGACGATTGTTGTCTGTATTGGGTTTTTTAAGTTTAAATTGCCAGTGAGTGAATTTAGGTGGAAGTAGTCCAACCCCAGTTTATGTCAGAGATTATTAAGACTTCCCAAGTGTCTGCCATAAACAGGTGGTCACACTGCTGAGCAGCACTGAGTTAAAATGACATCCACAGCAAGAGTTGTAAGGGTTCAACCATTTGTTCCTGCAGGGGCTTGAATATAGATAATAGTTATGCTCTGAGGCCTTCATGTTTGAAACAAAAGGAAATCTCTAAGAAACACCACACAGCTGATTTGTATTTATGATGTGAAACTGGCACAAACATTCTGGGTGAAAAGTAAGATATGATTATGGATCCATCTCAGCAAGACCAAGATTGTTCTGATTAGCAGCAGAAGGAAGAGTTTTAAAGCTACAGCTTCTCATAAAGATTATGGTTTTTAAAGGTAAAATCATAGAATTGTAACGAGGTCAGTTGAGCGCCTACAACAGCCACTTCTAGTGGATATTGCAGTGCTTATGTTGTAGTAATGCTAAAATGGCAAACACTGAACATGCCAGTCATTTATTCACTGCGCAAGTTATACTGGCCAGTCAAACTGTGTTGAGGTGAAAGGTGAAATGTGTGTCATTTAAATAGTTGGGAAATGAAGCGAGAAAACGTGTCTATGCATGTCTTGGTAATTACAGGGCTAAATAGTTAGTAAGGCTTTATATACTCACTGCAAAATAGTCTTGCTAGTTGATGACAAGGTGCAAAATCACTCATTGTGCATTCAGCTTTTTGATTTGCTCTCAAATTGATGCAGATAACGCATGCAGCAATCACAGGCAGTGCTCCTATAGTTGTATAAGACTGATGACCGCGGTAGATTACTTCTTCAGCAAAATGGACTGCAAACATGATTAGAAGCCACAGACCCATCATGGGAAATGTGGCAAGCGTACTTTGTTGTCTCTTGGATGCTTTAGGAAGAGGAAATGGACCTGCTGCCTGATTCCTAACATTTGTCCGATTTAACATTTATTTTTAACCAACGCAAGCGTCTCTAAGGACAGGAGGGTGTTGATTGTTTATGTGACTACTACTTAATCCAGGGAAATGAAAACCACATCATTGTTATTTTAAATTCAGTTATAACTTAAGTGCAGATCAAAATTATGATCCATAGTTCTTATCTTTAGACAATTATATTTGCATGTGATAATTGAATTTCAGTCAGACAACATTTCGCATTGCTAGACTTGCCACTTCATTGCATTTCAGTGCAGAACTTCATATGGTGTGCAAAGTATCATTGGTAATCATCAACCAATCATCCAAACATCAATAAATGAAGTTTTAGAAAACTACATTAATCGCAAGCCTGTTTTCCATTTGCCAGCAATTTTCATCCCACGTAGCTCTGTTAAGGTTATCACTGAATATAAACGGGTGACTAACAAGTTAGTAAAGTTGATCTAAAACTATCACCATGGTGGCTATTTAAAAATGTGGCTGCTGCTTTTCTTCATCTCTGCTGCTGTTCAAATTCTCATTGTACGTAGTTTTCTGGTCAATATGGCTACAGTTTGCTGTAGCCAGGTGCAAGCCTGTGATTGTTTAGTTTAGTTGTTAATAGCACACTTTTCAAAAATATATTTGTTATCCACACATCTACACACACAGCGAAATGGTTTAAGAATTTATTAGAATATTTTTTTAAACTGTGAAGTATAATAATACATTTTGCAATAATACAATAATACAATTACTTGTTTTGTGGATGACATTGATTGACCTGAAGTGTTTTGGTATAATAACATGAGCCATTTTGTGCTTTTTGTTTTGGGCAGCTACGTAATATTTTTTCTTGCGCACAAGTTGGTATTATTATAACACAGTATATAACATAATTATCACAACTGTTATGGCACATTTCTCAAGTGACTTCATGTTGCTCACTGAAGTGGGCCTGTGTGCTGGCTGCATTGTAATGCATAACTTACTAGCAGACTATTTTTGTTTTAGAATAAATGGCTTTTTGTTCAGCTATTGTTGCCAAGATGATTGAAGATTTGAGATGTGAAACTTGGTATGTACGTATGTGTGTGGTCTTATTATTTGTCAAGAAGGAAGTTGGCAGTACACACAAGTAGTATTTGACTTTCCACAACTTCTAATTGAGTACATTTGTGAAGTCCGTGGTTTTTAAATAATAAACATGTTGTAAATAAATGAGCTGTTCAGACAACTACATTCTGATTAGTATTGTTTGTATTGTTTCCCTCCATCTGCAAGAGATTTTTGTCTTTGTTTTATTATCAGTCATTTCTGTTTTGGTTCCCTGGAGCACTGCTTAAATGTGCTGATGTCCCCTGCCTCACGATTAGCTGAAGTCACATCTATTTTATTTAGTATTAGATGGTATCATAGCATGCCTTCTTCAGTCCGTATTTCACTGTCTGCATTTCACATTCACCTGCTGGTATGTTGCAATTTGTTTTTGGAGGTGAAGACTAACTCCATATGCTGCTCATGGTTAATTGGTGTGTGGCGTTAAATCGATAAGAGTTAGTATGTTTGTCTATATTTGGTGCACATTCATCATTTGACTAATCTTTGTTTGACCACAAGTAGGCTCTATTCCTAGCTGCTGTGATTGTGTGCTTAATAAGAAGAATTTCTCACTGTGCGTTGTGTTTTCCTCCACTTGAATTGATTCCTTTGTAGATTCAAAATGGTTGTCTCATTAAAGCACAGGTTTAGTGGGCAGACACCTCTGAGTCTGCAGCAACACTGAAGCCCAGGGAGCTCACGTAACAGTCCCACAGCAGCACAGCATTCATCAGTGCCTAGCAGTCGAAACATTGCTCTTGGACTCTCAGGATAATAGTGTTTGTGGCACAGAAATGCCTGTTACTTCTGGACTTATACTCTACGCTTTGAGTTGTAATAAATTATTGTGGTGACTTTATTTCGTGTAGTAGCAGTATTAAGCTGCTACTAGTAGATCTTATGGTGGTAACAGGAGTAACCATACTGTAATAAAAGTCTTTCTTATCTCCTCAGTGCAGAGTGAAACCTGTGTTTGATTTGTCTCTAGGAAATGGGCATGAGTTTGGTCTTGGCCTATATTGTGGTCTAGACTAAAATATTATCACCTGTCAGGGTTTGAGATTGTATATGTAACAAATAAATAACAGAGCTCCATAAGCTCCGGCCAAACAGTTGCCTACTCAAGTCCACTCGGCTACTTAATTACATTCATTTTTATTCTAATAAAATAGTTTTGATCAACAAGTTGCGATTCGGTATGCATGCACATTTTGCGACCACGAGCCTGTGCTTCAAAACACTACGAGCATGATGATAGAGAAACGTTCCTATCTGTCTCTATCAGTCCCACCCCCACTTGCTCTATATGAATGTGTGTGTTTGTGTGCACTCAGCTGAGAGGTTATGTCCTGCCGAGTAGAGAGCGGAGAGTCGTCTTCAGTAATTGACAAATATTAACCCCCGGATCCCCCTGAGCTGGCTACTTTGTCCCGCTGGCTACTCCTTATCCTTGTTTAAGGCCCTGAAATTTGTTTTATTTATCATAACTCTGCTCTCAAGCTCATTGCTACTGTGTCATCTGCTCTTGAGTGGGCATTCAAATGAACCTTGAATAACTGAGACATACTGTGAATTGTTCATAATCCTCCCAGGCACCATGGAGGAGCTGCACAGCCTGGACCCCCGGAGACAGGAGCTGCTGGAGGCCCGCTTTATGGGCGGTGTCAGCGGCAGCACAGGGGGCAGCACTGGCAGCACAAGTGGAGGAACCAAAGTGAGTGGAAATTTAGCACATTTAATGTCGGTGTTTGTATATAATAATTGGTGAATACAGTTTTTAGTGTCCACACCTTATCCTAAAATCTTCTAATTTTCTTTTTCAGGGTTTGACCAATAATGAATGTTCAAATCACAGTTTTGGGAGCCTGGGATCCTTAAGCGACAAGGAGTCAGAGGTACACTAACGACATCACATGGAATAGAATAAAATTATTATAAATCTGTTAATTATTGTTAACATTACTATTCCATTCATCTTCTTGCTGATTGCTGTCATGTCCAGCCCAATTAAGAGTTTTCCTCAGCTGGAATGTAGACCCACATGTAAAGTCATAGTGTGACTGAGGTGTATATATGGTATGTCTGCTGTCTCAATAACGGTACCAAATATTCTTAGTCTTATTATAACCTTATTTGCATTGTGATAATCAGAGAAAGCTGTTTATGAGGCTTTTTTTGTCTATTAATCTTAAACGGGTTCATATTTGAAAATGGTATTCTGAGTAAATGGTCTAAATGTAATTTGTGCTGTTTGTTTTAAAGGGTTATGATGATAAAATTGAGTTATGACAGCCACCATTTTACAGAACTGCTCTTGCTTTGTTTGTTGGGCATTTGCGTTAATGCACCTAATGCACATCATGACAACCGTCATCCAGACACTATGACAAATCTTTTGATAGCTCTCCTAATTCAGCAGCTTGGCCATTTGGCTACATAACTGGACCCTCCATCTGGGAATTGAACAGACCTAAATCTCCCCATTGGGTAGTTTGTCAGACTGCATTCAGACCAACAAAGGCTTCCTCATTCATTTCAGTAACCACTGCATCAGTGCAGCGTGGGATGCCAACCACCATGCTGTGTGCTGGTATTTAAAAAGCCTTCTAACTGGATCTCTTATGTTCATAATTTTTGTTCTTCCTGTATGCTGTAGCAGCACTCACCCACACCACTGCAGCCCCTTGTCTTGTGTTGCAGTAGTGCTATTGTTTGTCTGAATGCCGTTTAATGCATTTTGTAGCATTTTTTAATCCAGTATTTTGACTTAAGTTGAATTAACATGTACACACTGCTATTCATACAAAAACTGTGAACTGCTGTTGCTCTGCACTCCCTTATGACATTGTTCCTAATGATGCACAAGGGACAACTCAGATCAACACCTCGACAAATGCCTTTACTGCACAAAACTGGTTGGAATTGGTGGTCATAAAGTGTGTGAAATGGGAGTTCTTGTGATAAATTATGGTTATGAGGAGAACCGAGGATTGTGACCAATCTTGTTACTGTTTTTGTTTTTCATGGTCATCCTTTTAAGAATGATCATAGATCTATTTTTTCATAATGAAGTACTGACTAGTAAAAGGTCTTCATCCATTTTGTAAACAGAATCTGTGGGTTACACCCAGATGTTTCTGCTCTTTTTAATGACTCTTGTCTTTCTCACTTAATAGGGGTCAGATGTGAAAAGAGGCAGTTCTCCTGCTTATTCGGTAGGTATATGATGAAATTTTAAAATAGATAGTTATTTTGGTAAGGGCTTTTGCTGTTTGTATTTTCCACTGCTGTGGTTAACATATATCTAGACTGCAATTTGTAGTGATCCCTGTATTTGTTTGACATCATTACTTAAACTGAAGTGCCATATTTAAAACAAGAAGATTCAGAATATACTTTCAGCGAAACTTATTGTAGATCTAGTGTTGGTGGTACAGGCTTAGACTAGTTAGAAATAACATTAATGGACAACTAAAATATGATAAGTGCTAGAAAAACAACTCATGAAACTGCAATGAGAGCAACTACACAAGTCAAAGAAAAATCTGTTATTGTTATGGTTAAAATCTGCACGCTGTACTTTGACATTATAGTGAGTCATTTGATTGATTAAATGGTTGATAAAAAATATTGCTTAATGTAGCTTCAGTTTATTGTCAACCTGTTAAAAAGATAAACATTTGGGTTTGTTTAGACTATCCCCACTGGTAGCTTCACACAACCACAGTGCAGTTGCAACAGCAGCAACTCTTGGTAAAAGTCAAAGCAGCTTTTATTTGGGAAGTAATTGTTTTGTAAAACATTATTAAATAAAATTTCTCTTTCAGACCCCAGAGAAGAAACAGTCAGAAACAACCAGAGGCAGAAAAAGGAAACCCGAGATCCAATCAGAGAGCAGCCAAGGTGAGTTCCTTTGTGTTGGACTGGTTATATTTTGGCTCTTACTTGCAGTACTTCTTTGAAATGTGTTGATAAATCACAACACTCTTTCCCCTCTTTTCTCTTCACAGGGAAATCAATTGTGCGAGGACCCAAAATAAGTGATTATTTTGATGTAAGTTTTCAGTTTGGTGTCAGATGGTTCATACATTGAAAGGAAGTGTTGAGCAAATAATGTGTGTTGTATTAGTCTTTCAACATCGGCATAATCCATTTCCTGTTCCTAAAATAACAGCATTGTGAAAAGAAGGGAGCCGCTGGTAGGTCTGTTGTTATCAAATGTTATGCAGTGATGTCACTTTTCCTTTCTTAACCTTTCAGTTCCAGGGAGGAAATGGGTCCAGTCCTGTGAGAGGTCTCCCACCAGTGATTCGTTCTCCTCAGAACTCACATTCCCACTCCGCTCAGGGCACAGCTGTAAGTTAAACTTGTACTCATTAACATCTCCTTTTCTGCTCCATTTTGGTGTTGCCCTGTCTTAAAAGAAGGGCTCTCTCTTCTGTTGCAGGTTAGACAAAACAGCTCATCTCCTACTAGTCTGTCTTTTGGGGACCACATGACACATCCAAAGCAACTAGCAGTCAAATTTGTTCAGGTGAGGGGGGGGGGGCTGGATAGTCCAATCATCATCGGCTCTTTGTAGTGGCTCTTAAATGTGTTTGAGATTGCTGGCTAAGTTTTCATTCGTTGTTTTCCACTCTAGACTGACCTCACAGTGTTGAAATTGGCTGCCCTTGAAAGCACCAAGAATCTAGACCTTGAGAAGAAGGAGGGGAGAATAGATGATCTGCTAAGGGTAAGGATAAGGTCTTACTCTGTTTAATACCTTGACTGGGCTGTGCAAAACAAATTGGACAACCATACCAGTGTTTGGTAATAGAAAATACCTGAATTTGTATTGTCTGTCAACATTATAAATGGCATTTTAAAGATTTTAATTAATTGGTGGATTGGGAGAATAATATAATTTGTGCAGCTGCTGATTTGTTTTTCTGCTTCATAGGCAAACTGTGATCTCAGGAGACAGATAGATGAACAACAAAAATTACTTGAAAAGTACAAGGAACGCTTGAATAAATGCATCACCATGAGCAAGAAGTTGCTCATAGAAAAGGTAAAGGTATTATGTATTGTATTGTTACCCTTTATGAACACTCAACATTTACCTGCTTATGCAAACCTATATTTTGTGTTGCTCTTCAGAGCACCCAGGAGAAGCAGGCCTGTCGGGAGAAAAGCATGCAGGATAGACTTCGTTTAGGCCATTTCACTACAGTGAGACATGGAGCTTCATTCACAGAACAGTGGACTGACGGCTATGCCTTCCAAAACCTTGTCAAGTAAGTGGCTTTTAGAGAGATTGTCTTTGTCTTATTGATCATGTTTTTTGGTGTTCATAAATCATTTTCATATTTTATCCTTAGGAACTCTCTCTCTCTTTCAGAAACATTCCTGTCGCACTGAAGCAGCCTTTTCTCTTTCAGTTTTACAAAGCTGGTCTTGTGTAAATTATTTATGTAAAAGGAGCAGTTAGGTAATTTTGAGGGGCAGACTAGATAATGCAGAGCGATGTGATACACGCCTTGTTTCTTTGCTGCATTCACACATACAGATGCTACAGATGACAATAAAGTAATTTGCATACTCTCCTCTGACTAGACAGTTGTTTTCTGACGTAGTCGCCATACTACACACGAGCAAGTTGTTCATTTTCATTGTGTTTCTCGAGCCCAGAATACCTTTTGGTTTGCAGGGGGGTTTTCATCTTGCGGTACACTTTGCTGAGTTTTTAATGCAACAGTGATGCCCGAGTGGGCAAGACTGATTGGTATTGCGGTCCTGGATCTGTGCTGGAAGCGATCCCAGCTCCTCTTGTGGAGCAGAGACGCGAACAACAAGTGCGATTGGCTCTCGCCTGGTTGTTGCTGGCATTGCGTCTGAGGACCGTTGCATAAAGTTGAACTTTTCTCAACTTTCCGCTGTAGTGCTTCTGGGCGCCTTTTTTAAATCTCTGTAGCACAGCAAGCAGCGCTGGGATGCAACGCCAGGTCCCATTCACAGTGAATAGCAGCCTATCGCTCTCTCAGCTTTTGGGTCGGTATGTGTGAACGGCCCGTAATTCCTACTCGTTCTGATTATCGCAACTCCACTGCTGTATGAGTTTGACTAAACTACTCCTGAACCAGACCAGACTCAGTTACAGTTGATCAAGTAAGATACTAGTAAAGGTACTAAAGCTTGCCTCTTACAGGTAAAATATGAGACTTTATATATAGCCTATAATAGTTCACCTGTAGTGTAACTAGGTGTAGCTCCCCACTAACCCTGAACACTGTAAGCATCGGCCAAAACTGGTGAATCAGATTCAGCTTAGAGTAACGTTAAAGCTTTCATATTTGCGGATCATCTCCATCATGGTGTCAAATGTAGTGTTTTGACAAGATGTTGTAGTGGAACACGTATAACAAAAAGCACTTCTTTCCATCTGCAGACAGCAAGAGTCGATAAACCAACAGAGAGAGGACATTGAGAGGCAGAGAAAACTTCTAGCCAAGAGGAAACCTCCATCCTCCAGCAACTCCCAAACACCAACAACAAACTCGGAGCCAAAGCAACGCAAAACCAAGGCAGTGAATGGAGCAGAAAGTGATCCCTTTCTAAAACCCAGCCTACCTCAACTGTAAGTTCAGGCCTTGTGTAAATTACAGATATCAGAGCAGCCATTCCCCAGGCAAAGGCAGAGTATAAGATTGACTGTAGTTTTGACTTTATTCTTTGGCATAGTCAAATGTTGAAATACAAGTTTAACAGGACTGTTTAAGTGACTGACTGAATCAACTGATATAGTAATCTAAGTAAACATAGAGATGCTGTTGACGAAAGCAAATGCTTTTTTCCATATCTCTGTCATCCTGGAAAGGCTGACACTAGCAGAGTACCATGAACAGGAAGAGATCTTCAAACTGCGACTTGGACATCTCAAGAAGGTTAGCCCAACAATTGTTTTCATTTGTCTGGTGGGGAATTTGTCTTCCTGTGCAGTACAGGCACAGCACCTTTTCATGTATTCATTCAGGTTTTACATAGTTTAAAAGTTAAAACCTAATTGGAGTCAGTGAATTATTAAATGTAGCTTCTATATATAAGATAATTGAACATATTCAGCCTTATTCTCATGTTTCCTGAGCTGAACCACTGTTTCTTTTGTGTAAATCACCCGAAGGATGGAGTGAGCCTGTAGTTTGTCGATGTATTCATTGTTTTCCCGATGAATAAGCATCACAGGCAGCCCCTGACAGACTCTGTAGCAAGTCAACCGTTAATATTTAATACAGAACTAGTCAGCTGTGTACAAGTGGTTTTTGATGAGCTCCTCTCCTTGTAGTCAGAACTCTGAAGATCCTTTTGTGCGATTGTGTGTTTGTGTGCTTGAATCATTTATAGGAAGAAGCCGAGATCCAGGCGGAGCTGGAGCGTCTGGAGAGAGTGCGCAACCTTCACATTCGGGAGCTGAAGAGAATAAATAACGAAGACAGCTCACAGTGAGTCTGAATCAATTTACTGACAGTTAGTGCATTGACATTGGAACATGATGTACACAAGAGGTGGTATCTTCGTCCATAGTGGTGATATTAAGTAACTGCCCACTGGATGAAGCTTTCTTGTCTTTTTCTACTTTGGTTATTTATTGGCACTGCAATGTTAATGCAGAAGAATTGAGAAAGAAGTCATTGGCATGTAGGTCTGTCTGTAATTTTTTTTTCCATCCAAAGATTCAAAGATCACCCCACGTTGAATGAGCGATACCTACTCCTACACCTTCTTGGAAGAGGGGGCTTCAGTGAAGTTTACAAGGTAAGTCATTAGATGTTCTCATGTTACAAAACAAAATAATACTTTTACCAGGTGTGGCTTTTCAAATATCAGTCAACCTTTTGTGTGTATGCTGTGCAGGCTTTTGATTTGATTGAGCAACGATATGCTGCTGTGAAAATCCACCAACTTAACAAGAACTGGAGAGAAGAGAAAAAGGAGAATTATCACAAGTATGTTTGCTCATGTGGAGTACAAGCTGTTCTGATGTCCTTTTGCTTTCAGTGTATTGTTATTCCTCTCTGTAAGCTCCAATGTTGGGCTGTCAATGCAGAATACTGCATCTGCACCTTCATGCTTTGGTTGCTAATAGAAAATAATCACCTTCCTCTCCACAGGCATGCATGTCGAGAGTACAGAATACACAAGGAGCTGGACCACCCCCGAATCGTCAAACTTTACGACTACTTCTCACTGGACACAGACACGTTAGTGCACCTGATGAATTCTTGCTCATGCATCTGCAGCACTTTTCAGTTGGTTTCTGTTGGATGTGGGCCATAATCCTTTAAGTCCTTTTTCCATTCAATAGGTTTTGCACTGTCATGGAGTACTGCGAAGGCAACGACTTGGATTTCTACTTGAAACAGCATAAGCTAATGTCTGAGAAGGAGGCACGGTCCATAGTCATGCAGATTGTAAATGCACTAAAATACCTGAATGAAATCAAACCCCCCATCATCCATTATGACCTTAAGCCAGGTAAGCACGCCCTTCTGGACAGCTGATGACTCTCGTCGCATCAATTTAAAAAAATATCAGTTACTCTACATTAAATCTGAGTGTCAGTTATCAAGTGGGCCGAAGCAGTCATCCAAATGATGGTATGCCATTTTATTTCTTTCTTATTTTTCTTTGATTTCAAGGCAACATTTTGTTGGTGGACGGCACAGCCTGTGGAGAAATCAAAATCACAGACTTTGGTTTGTCCAAAATCATGGATGATGACAACTATGGTGTAGATGGGATGGACCTGACATCACAGGGTGCAGGGACCTATTGGTGAGAAGAAATGTCCCACATATACACACATCACATACAGAATAAGGACAGTGGTGGAAGAAGTATTGATATAAATTTACTCAGTAATAGTGGCAATACCATGCTATAAAAATACTCCATTATAAATAAAAGTCCTGGATTCGATTCTTTACCTAATAAGTGTTTAAGTATTATTAACAAGTATCAGTAGTAAAAGTACTGTTTACGCAAAATGGTCCCTGTCAGTGTTTTATTACTATACTATTAACATGTAAACAGTATTTTAATGTTGTAGTTTAACATTGATTTTAATAAATGTAGTATAGTAAAAAGTATAATACAAGCACAAAGGAGCATAACATAGAAATGCTCAAGTAAAGTACCTCAACATTGTACTTAATTACAGTGCTTGAGTAAATGTGTTATTAAGATATTTTCCACCACTCGACATGGGGATGTTTAACAGGCTGCTAGTACAGACACTAAAATTTTTTCTTTTGTTCTGGTCAGGTACTTGCCTCCTGAATGTTTTGTTGTTGGTAAAGAACCTCCAAAGATCTCCAATAAGGTGGACGTGTGGTCTGTGGGTGTTATCTTTTTTCAGTGTCTCTATGGAAGGAAGGTAAGGAGGGCAATGCAAATTCTACCCTTGAATGTTTCTGTAATTTATTGTGTGATGATTAAGCACTGGTCCTCCTTTTTTAGCCTTTTGGCCACAATCAGTCACAACAGGACATCCTGCAGGAGAACACCATACTGAAAGCTACCGATATTCAGTTCCCTGTCAAGCCTGTTGCCAGTAATGAAGCAAAGGTAGGTGAACTTGCATACAAAAGGAATACAGCCATTTTTAAAGAAGTCTTGTATTAAAGGAACATTTTAACACAGCTGATTGGCCTGCCAATGTTTGATACTATCCCTCCCTCCATCCAGGCCTTCATAAGGCGGTGCCTGGCATACAGGAAGGAGGACCGGGTTGATGTTCACCAAATGGGAAGCGACCCCTACCTGCTCCCTCACATGCGGAGGTCAAGCTCCTCTGGAAATCTGCAGATGAGTGCTGCTGGCTCAGGACCTGCCTCCTCCAGTATCATCTCGTACTGACAGCCTTGTACTGTGACAAAAACGCAAACTGACCAAGTTGCTGCCCACCTGCAGAGTTTCTCAGAAGCTTAGGCTGGTGGGAGAAGGAACAGCCAGCAACAGGAGCAGCAGGACACTGGTGGGGAGATCTCACCTGGCCTCCTCTGACCTCTGCCAGGCTTCTACTTGTTTACCAGGGCTTGATCAATGGAGGGACACTGAAGGGATGTTTTTAAAAGGACATGGGTAAAAGGATCTTTTGAGGGTCCGACAAAAGCACTGAAACTGACGACGTACCTTGAAGAAGTTGTGACTGGACTCTGTTCAGATGTTGCAGATGGATAAAGCCTTAAAGGGCCGAAGGGAGACTTGGCAGCCCGCCGTTTAGATTTAATAACATGGTCCTGCCAGGGTGCAAATGATTCAGCTGCTAGAAGTTAATTTACTGTGAGGAGATAACCGTCATCGTTATGTAGAACTACAAATATTTCACTATTGATTTGGCTAAATGTTTTGTTTTTTTCCACAAATGTTAGGCTTTAATTTGAGTTACTTAGCCATGAGAATGTAATGTGTAGCATACAAGTGGCATCTAGTGACACGTAGGTTGGGGCAGCATACTTAATGCACAAAGTAACCAAATGTAGAAAAATGACAATGTAGAAAATCCTATGCAGGAATATTAATAAACAGATAAATTGGAAACTGTATATGCTGTACAGGTGAATTTTCAAAATTTGAAGTGCAGCAGTAATGTGTACAAAGAGTTAAAATTTCCCCACGTACAACTGGTTTCCTGGAGTGTTTCATTTTGCTGCTTTGTTGCTCTTACTTTTTCAAGGGCTGTATGTTCCACTTCGGGTACAAATTGTACAGTTCTGCTAAGAGTGAATAATAAATGCCAGGAAACTCTTTTCTCGGCCACTGAATGGTTCTGTAGAGTATATCAGCCTGCTCATTCCAAGTTAACATCTGTACTCATCACCTGGTAATACACGCTGTAAATGTTAGGGTGCAGTCTGCCAGCATTTGTCTCCATTTTCTGAGATTATACTGACACTCTGTGGCTGTGTTTGGTACTGCATTGTTACAGGGCAATCAAGGATGCTCACAGCATGAACCACTTTAGAGAATAAAATACAAAGCAGAGGCTCAGATAGAGAAAATACATCAGTTTAATCAATGTGACGATGTCTCACTTTATGAATTATTTTTTGTACAAAACCAAAACAGTTTTCTATATTTAATGCCTACAGCACTGCAGCAAGAAAACCTGCTTTTGTAAAGGAAAAGTAGTAATGCCCCATCTTCCCCTGAAGACCTTAAGTGGTTTACGCAGCCCTGAAAGGTCATGGTGGGACCCCCCCCCCCCTTCAATTTTTTTTCACCTCACAATAAATGCTGCGCTCCCTTGCATTATGTTTTGCATTCCCTCAGATCCATAGAGAACGGCTGAGCTGTATTATGATACAGTATCTGGTATTATGTAGTAGACTGCCGTTGGTTGCGACCACAGCGTGGGCGCACCCTCAGCTGTCGCTGGCTCAGGCACAAGTCTGTTTCATTGCAGCTGTCGCATCATCTCTCCTCTCTGTAGTATCTGCAGAATGTTTCCCTAAACTGACGGTGAATTATAACACCAACTGTTCCTATGGATCAGGGGGAATACAAAAGTTCCCACTCTGATCCTTTGGGGGCTCCATAGTAGTTTGGCCATTAAAAAAAGATGCAAAGATACTGACGTGCACATTTGAAAGTAACCTGTTTCCCACAAATTTTACACTTTGTTTTTGAGCCAAGTTCAAAAAGCCCACAATTTGTTAACACACCTATTACTATGATTGAGTTGTAACTATTTAAAAACATTGTTCTCCGACAGAGTTTATATTTGAACTCTGCTGAACGGTCTGAATGATTCTTCTTCTTTCACTGCCATCAACAAACTGCTCTTAAGATACAGCACTGCTGCTGCTGGACACACATTCACAGGAAAACTTGAGTTTTGCTGCATGTGAGAAAACCAGCAATGTAGTTCCAGTGTCCTCGAGGTACTCAAGCTCGTAAAACAATCCTAAAGGTGTGTAGGAGCAATTTCTCAACTGAGTTGTGCAGATAATAGACTGGCTATATTGTGTTAAGACTTTAGAGCAGGCTGACAACCTTAAATAGCGCTCTCTGCTAAGATGAATCTGCAGTCATTGTGATATTTATTGATTCACAGGTGGTCACTGATGATGGGGTGGGGGTTTTGGTCAGTGAACTGTTCATTTGGATATGGGAGGAGGGAGCTGTATTAGCAGTAATCGGGGGAAGAATGAAGTCAGACGGAGGCAGAGTCACACTGGGGACCACACCTGGCAGGGTGAAAGGTGGAAGACCTGTGGAGCACAAACAAAAACTGTTACCAACTACTGCATAGGTGTCTCGTAAGACATTACCCACAGTAGAATAACCCATTTCAAATTGGCAACACTTAAGTGATAGCTTTCTTTCCATTGCATTTTTGGAGAATGTATAGATTTTTTTCAATTTCTGTACATGTGCTGAAGAGAAGACGTGCTGCCAATGTAAATTGTTTAATGTACTCATTGATGAATCACATCTGAGAATAGCAATCTCATACATTTTTTTCTAAAATCCTTTTTGGGGCTTAGATGGAGATATTCTGTATTTCTATTACTGTCATCCCATGAAAAAAAACGTATGTCTTGCAATACAACTAAGCAACTAAGCAGTTGCCAATAACAGCTAGTGATTGTTTATTTTTAGCAAACATTACTCAAATAGGAATAAAGGGTACATTTGTTGGACTATTTCAAACTGCAGATTTTAGATTACTGAATATTTACAGCAGCAGATTGGTGTATATGGGATTAAATAAAAATAAACTACAGCACATCTCTATGAGGGAAATGTCATTTAGCGCAGCAGTGTGGCTTATTGACAACAATGGAGGTCTATGGCACAGTGGAATGAGTTATATCATGCTTAGGCTACACATTGGCTAATTGTTAGTACAATCAAATCATCCTTGATTTGGTCTTCTCATGGAATTTTGTGGACAATAAGAAAAATAAGAAAAATGTAGAATAAGACCAGACCTTTAAGATTATTTACAACTAACCCATGCACACTCTAGACAATACAATACCTGCATGTGGTAGTCTACCAACTCCAGGCGGCAAGGTGATATTTAGATTTGGTAAGTTAGGAAAGGGTGGAAGACCTCCGGGAAAAGGCATGAAACCTGTGCAACAAAATATTATATAAATTAGACAATGCTAGGTTAACGGACTAATGTCATGCAAGTTTGGCCTTTACATCACACCTGAGGAGCTATAACCTCCCAAAATGACTTCTACTAACCTGGCAGTGTGGCCGCAGGATTGACAGACAGGGGGACGCTTTGTGAGGAGGGGACTTGGCTGTGCAGAGGGACAGTAGGAGCTCCTGAAACAACATTTAACAAAACAGTTATCGTAATTTTACATGTTAACAGAAAAACGCCAAATAGAGGGATTTAAGTGTCTCTTGGCTTGCACTGTTTTGTTTCTTCAAGCAGCATCATGGTGTCTTAATGAAAACTTAGAATTTTGCACAAATATTTTACTTTATCTGCCAATTTTATAGCTTCTATATCAACCTCACATCAATTCAAACAGGATATTTTCAACAGTCAGAGAAAGATTGTGTACCTGTCTGTAGACTGCTAGCGACAGCAGTCGAGTTAGAGCTGACCGACAAGCCGGCGAGAGACTGCTCTAATCCAGTTGATGCAGAAGAAGACACAGCTACTGGGACGGTTGGAATGACAGCAGAGAGATGGACCTGGTAACCAAAAGTACCCCATCTCAATAAACGTTCACAAGATCTGGAACCCAGATGACATCAAAATAATATTTTCGTCTGGATGTAATTATTTCTCTGTTTAAGGGTCTGAGCTACCTCTGTGAAGCCATCTTTAGGTGGAGGAGCTGGTTCACTGGGAGTCTGTGGAGGGAAACTGACCTTCTTGCCCTCAGCAAAAGGCAGTGTAGGAATCCTGTGCAGGTAGCCGTAGCCAATCCCACAGCCTAGACTAAAGAGACAGAAATGCAGCAATACTGTGATGAGAAAACATCCAAACGTTTCACAGCCTTACAGATGATGTGATATGATGTTACACTCCCCCCAAAGGGATCAAAAACTAAAACATGGAGCATAGCCATGAACTGCAAAAATATGACAAAAAAAAATTATTTTTATTTTCAGTCGGTCAAATAAAACCCTTTTTTTTTACCAAATGCTAATTGAAAAATGTATGTAAATAAATGTTCATTTTATTTAAAGGTGTTATTAGAATCATAATTACGTTGCAAATATAAACAATCCTCTTCTGAACACTGATATTAAAAATACTGAATCAAGAACTGAAAATAAACAAAACTACTAAACCCAAACTGAAGACATCATCTGGACTAAAACAGAAACAAATCTGTGCATTAAGTGTATAAACATAGAAACCGTAGTTGTGAAAAGTGTCCTGACCAACACCTGACAATTCTCATCAGAGTAGATGAGAATTGTTATCATTATTGTTACACTTATGCTATTTGGGATTATAGTTTGTCATTTAAAGTTTGACTTTAGTCACGCAGCAAAGGTTGAGGGCCGGATTTGCACCTGGAACATTACGGTTTCATCATACTGTAGGTACCAAATGGTTTCATGAGTGCCATCATTTTCCTAACTGATGTAAAACAATATCATACCGATATCAACTAGCAACAGAGGTAAAATTCAGGTAGATGATTTCCTTGATGACTCGTCATACCTGCCCTCTCCTCCCCAGTCACAGTTTGGAGTGATGACCACCTCGCGGCAGTTGTCTGTATCTGTGTTGTAAACATACAGCTTCAGCTCTTTCCCTTCATGGGTTTCAACAACGGAAAAGAAATCTTCACTCTGGTGAAGGAGCAGAGATACACGGCAGGTCAACCTGTTGCCAACTGTAAGTCAACTAATCTACGACTAATCTGTAAAGCAAGTACCTCATTCATGACGGTGTCTGCTCCTATAATATAGTCAGCGTGGGCCCTCAAACCAGCCATGGCTGCAGGTGAGTTTGGCTCCACTTCCTGGACTCCAACAACATAAATAAAACATATTAGGTGATAGCAAAAACTTCTAAAAAAGCGTATTCATCTTGTAACGTTATTTTACACAATGTTTGAACACCCAAAAATCTTATATGATATCTAAACAGCATGCAGACCAGCACACTCACCAAGACATGCCAAACATTTTCATTGGCTCCTTCGAAGCTACAGAAGCGAATGCTGACTCCCAGAAGCCCCTGGCCGCCCCACATGTTGCTGGGTGTGACGGTAGTCTCCCTCACTGCCAGCGTCTTGCTGCTGTATAACTGCACCTTGACGGGCCTCTCCACGTTCATCTTCAGCAACTCTTTCAGGGTGTCATTGTCCTTGTTCTATGAGAAATCAAAACATTCAGGTCAGATCATATGTCATAACACTTGTGGCTATATAAGACTTACTAAAGCAGTTCCAATAGCTGCAGCAAGTTTTATTATTGCCATTATAGTAAACTTACCAGTCTAGTGTCAGAAATGGAAAGGATGAAGTCAAAGAAAGGCTCCAGTCCTGCACGGTGACCAGGGGAGTTCTCCTGCACCTGTAAAATACAGCATGGCCTCCACAGTCACCTGGGGCTAGGGGTGGGCGATATGGCCAAAATCTTCTATCACGGTATATTTAATTTTATATCATGGTAACAATACATATCATGATAATGTAAATGTTCTGTAAAGTCAATTAAGAAATGGTTTCAAATAACCATACCATACTTTATGCTCTGTATTTACAATTTCACTCTCCACCATGCATACGCCATTTCCCCCCACATAAACTGGTATTTTATAGAAGAAGAATATGCCGTAAGAATGTGTGCCCCTCATGCATACTTCAGACCAGACATGAAATAGAAGGTGATAGACGTGACCAAATGGGCAAAGGGGGGCGCTACCCAGCATGAGAAAGGTGTACCTAATAAAGTGGCCACTGAATGTATTATCATAGTCTAAGGAGGAGGAGGGTCTAAGGACAGATGGTGTTGTATGCTGTACAGATTGTAAAAAAAAGCCCCTTGAGGCAAATTGTGATTAATGATATTATGCTACATAAATAAAATTGACTTAACCATTCATTGGGGCACTTTTGGAATGGTTGCACAAAGGATTCAAATATATATTCTTTAAAATCAAAATCCAATTTAGATCAAATATAATATTTGCCAGACACCCGGAAAAATAAATTATGGCAGTGTAATGCCATTGTTAGTCTCCTGTGAGGGAACCAAGACCTTGGATTAGTATGCTGAAGATTTATACATCCACAGAAAGATGAGGCTTTTAAAATCTTAACAATGACAAAACACTAGAGAAATATGCTCCATTTAGACTAATATATGTCTGATTTCAACAATTCAGGATGGAAAATTTCAGGACACTGACTCTATTCTCATTCTCAATTGGTTGAAAGCAGTGATTCCCAAACTTGGGGTCAGGACCCCTCAAGGGGACGCGAGACTGTCTTTGTGACCTGACAGCTCATGAGCCACACTTAATCCAGAAGTTCTTTTATTCTATTTTCTATTCCACTTCTATTTTATAATGACATTCACAAAGTCAACACCTGATCCCTTCATACCCTTAATAAAGTCAGTATTAATAGTGATATTACTGTCAGATTATATGTTATATGTTAAAAAAAATGTAGCACCATCAGACCACGGCAAATTCCTTGTAATATATGTTACTTGGCAATAAACAGTTTCTGATTCTGATTCTGATATCAGTCTGTGGTTCCCTAAATTTCAATAATTGATTCATTTATTTCATCCAGGTTCTCAAATGTGAATATTTGCTGTTTTTCCTTACTCTTATATGACAGTAAATTGAATATATATTAAGGTTTTGGATTGTTGACAGGTCAAAACTCCAGCAACACTTATATAATATAAACAACAACTTTATTTCAAGACTACCATGTTTCGCCTTCATCATGGTTGTTCTCACAATTAAGTTGATCTCTATACTAACTGTGCTAACAGACTGTTGGTCAGCCAAAACAAGTTATATTTCAACTTCATCAATAAGCGATTAATTGAGGGAAAACATCTGCATATTAATGTAGAGGTAAACTTTACAGCCTAAATCAATCAAAATCGAAATCTAAAGTTATATAAAAACGGGAAAGGGTGGGAAAAGGAAACAAGGGGTACATTCATCGCCTTTTTTCTAAATGAAAGTACGCCTCCATGTTCACAGTGTATTTAAAGTGGCCACACCGGTTTTTCAGGCAGCGTCAACACAGTTTGATCCTGAAAGCTCCCGAAGAGGCGTTCACCGACAGCGCTGACAGCACAGGAAACCAGCTGACGCAGTTAACGACAGCGCGTGCTTGAATACTAATTAACCATGTCAAGTCATATGAATTCATACACTTGACAAACTACCTATTCTATATAAATGATAACCAAAGACAGCTCACGCATAACAGCCTCACAGGTTAATGATAACCTACCTGAAAGATGCGTAACACCAACTAAGCTAGCTACAACACTGCAAGCACGAGCGCCCATTCACACATCTTGACAATTAGTTAGCTGGTCGATGCGATGACAAATTAGCAAAACCTCTGCGATGTCCTGTCAAATAGCTGCCATTGAGTGAGCACATTAAGATGAATATTTAGCTGTATAACTGAAACGCTAGCTAGCAGAGCCTGCTGCTGTGTCTCTGCAGCTAACAGGAGGTCTCTCTCACGGTCGGTAACGTATTCTGCGTTTCACCGGGACATGACGACTGCTCTTACTCTGAGGACGTGGTAGCCTTCAGTTCCTCCACCTGGTATCTCGACGCTTTCAGACGCTCCCATGTTTCCCTGAACGTGTGTGTATCAGGGTGGGCTAGCTGTGTTAATTAGCGGGCGGCTCTCTGCCAGATCATGTCCGTGAAAGTGCCGTGTTTCCTGCGGTTCCTGGTTCCCAGCACTTCCGCTGTGGTACAACCTCCCGTGGGAGATGTTTGATGACAGCGCTGTGTACTGCAAGGCTCCCCTGTGTTTATTAGCGTAAAGGTAGAGGGCAGAGTTGATTTTAACTCTTTTGCAAGGCTTCATTATCAAGTGCCTCAGGGGCCCCAGCTGCCCCAGGTTCACTGCATGTCTGCAAGGGAATAGTCCTGCTTGTGGACTTCTGTCAAAATCTAATGTTGGACCTGAATTATTTGAGATTATATTATGCTCACATGGTGTTTAATCAATTTACCACAAAGTGACTCACAGAAGACCTGATAGTGTTAAACCAGCACATAAGAACTGGCTGGATGTGACATACACAGTGCACCGAGGGTGGTTTGTAAGTCACATGAAAGTCTATCAGGTCTCTGCATACTGACGTAATGACAAGGCATTTAGATATTGTTCGTTCAAAGCTGTGTTTTTACATTGCTAAGACTAAATCAGTCCACAGGATTCATAATTGAATAATCATGGTTTGTGAACGAACTTGTTTTTGTTCGTTTTTGTTCCAGGATCAAAAGTTGAGATCTGAATGTTTTTGCTTCATCAGGTCTTTAGGGAGTCTAGTCAAGTCTTCATTTTTGGCACGCCTGACTCAAGTTTAGGTCTTATTTGGTTTAAGTCCAAAGTTCTGCTGGAAGGAAAAGTACATTTACTGGTACTGGTACTTTACTTGAGTATCTCCACTTCACTCTACTCCATATGATTGATGTACATCGATAAACATAGTCAACAGTTTGACCAGTTAAACATTAAAATCTTAAAATGCATCAATAACAACAAACAACGTTCAAAATGCGACTGAGTGTTAGTATATGATACGTTTCCTCAAACAAGACTCTGGACTCCGAAACTCTGGACAAATGTCAGAAATTGTGTGTGGGAACCCCTGGTGTTCGGGAAGATGAGTGATGGGCCTCTTAGCTGGTAACTTCCTGTCACAATCTATAACCATTAACATAGCTGAGCAATATCAGTGATAACCTCGGCTTTATTTAAAAAGCTGTTTTTTTTATTCAGGTCCCAGCTGCTTTTTGATTTGATCGTATAATCATGTCAGAGCAGAAATGAGAGCCGGGGAAGATGTGAGAGAATAAAATTGTCCCTGTGATCAAACTGTGATAATAAGCGACATCATCAGTGCTATGAAGAACATGGGCTCAAGGAGTAGATTAATGTATATGTAGTTGAATATCTCTGTAGTGCAGCAGCTCTTATCAAATAATTTGAAATAAACTTGCTCCGCATCGTGATTCTCCTCATCAATCATCAGTTATCCTGTCAGGCTATGTGTCCGTCGGGGCTCACCTTGATTTCGTCTCTCTGCAGGCTGCAGGCTGGATGATAAAACACACTCTCATTCAAGAGAGGAGATCAAGCATCGGTGTGATATATTCTGACAAGAAGATTTTATTCTTGACAATGTGGTCTGAACCAACACTGATTCATATAATCACTGTAGAATAATGATTCTCCACAATTATTATTTCACACTTTGTCTCCTGCTCAGAATATGGAAAATATGGAAACTGAGAAAATGAAAGACAAGTCTTAATTAATTTGACTGTCAACCGTCAATTAGATCAAATGTGTTCTTAAAACATGTCTGAAAATCACCAGATTGATATAACTTTCAAAATGACATATTGCCAAAGACAAATACAAAAAGTGAGTACTTTAACTGCAGCGATACAACAAAGGGATCAGTATACAAACATGACATAAGCATCTAGTTTAACATGTCAGTTAACATTGTGGTTGCATCAACACTACCTCAAAATTCATCACAAAATTGCACCAACATCTCTGGAGACACTGATGCAACACAAGATGTGTAACCTTTTGCAAGGAGGTTATCAGTATCAAGAATGCTGTTTGATGAGAATATTTCACCCTTTCCCCACATGGACACAGGTTTAACAAAAATCCTGTTCTCAATCCTTTCAGTTCTAGAGAAGCATAGATGACACAGTGACACATTTGACTACTAATAAATTCTAAGATGAGCAAATTCAAGTGTGGTCTCACAAGCAATGAGAGGAAGTCAAACTTTGCATGCCACTAGATCATCATCATTTAACGTTTGTGGGAAGAGCTGAAGTGCAGAATTAAAGTCAGTTTCTGTGCTTCATCCTTGAAAGATGTGAAGACTTTACCTCTTGAAGAAAAGCCCAGTATACCGCTGCAGAGTCAGGGATGTTTATGATGACTGTGATAAGTCGTGAAGCTTTTCTGAAGCCACACATTGAAATATTTAACACTCACATATTGCTTAGTGCTTTGTGATCACACCGGTATGTTTTTACTGCAAATTCTCTAAAGGGTTCGTCATCTTAAGGATGTAGCAAAGAAAAACAATAGTTTACATTCTTTTTTTATCATTTGAGATTATTTGGATCTCTTCTATTGTTCTATGTAAGTATATAGACAGAACATTAATTGTCAACTCATTTAATAATTCATTGATCATTTATGTCAGTTTTCAAGCAAAAATACTGCACATTTGATGGGTCCAGCTTCTCCAGTGCGAGGGTTTGTTGCTTTCCCCTGTCATTCGTTGTACATTTTCCACAATTTTCTTATGTTTTAGAGACCAAATGACTAATCAAATAAACGAGAAAATAATCAGTATATGAATCGCTAATCAATCATTAGTTTAAGCTCTAATATCAATACCATAGAAATGTAAAACTTGAATCATTCATTGTTCTTTGTGTAACAGATCTTCATATTTACTATTTACTACCAGTGAGAAAGATACTTTACACAGTGACACTTGCTCCTTCAAGAAGCAGATAAATAAACCCTGTATTTCAGCAGAAGCTTGCTGACGCCTTAAAACTCTGCGATCACTGTTCTGGATAGCTCTCTCAGATTTATACTTCTTCGGTCCTCCGAGGAATTTACAACTAAAGCTGCAAAGCACTGTGCTTTTGTTCAGGCATTTATACCACAGACACCACAAGTCTGAGGAGGCAAGGGGGACTTTAACAAAGAAGCGGCCAGAAATTAAAATGTCCGTAATATATATTTATATATATAATATATATAAATATCTATAGCCCCCCCCCACACACACACACACTGTATTTCTACACAGTAAGCAAAGTCACAGCTATGAACATCACAAACTGTTATTGTCAGGGTTGTCATGAGTCTGTGAGGGGTCATTCTTTGCAGGATGAAAGGGTTGTTTAGTAAATGCATGCTCTGTGTTGACATAATGTACTCTGTATTGCTGGAGGGCAGAGATAAAATGCTACGTGAATTGGAAAAGCCTGCGTTAAGATGACAGAGCAGCTGCACAGCCAAACACCAGTACAGGTAGTTATCACGTCATTATTGTTGCAGTTTATCATTTTAATTTCAGCAACATCAGACACATGTTTCCTGTCCTGTCCTGCCCCACCGTTCCTGTTCAGGACAGAAAAAATGGCAGCAGGCCGTACTCGAAAGCTTCAGAGCTACTAGATTACAGTCATGTGCTGGAGGTTGTTTTGTTCATTTAGCATGCGTGATAGCCATCACCACACACAGACTTGGTTAGTTGCAGTGTAATTGCTCCTGGGCTCATGCTTATTCCTTTAGAAAATGTCCAACAGAGACATTTACTAGCCAGCCTTTCAACTTTAACAAGCGCCACATTAGGTTTACACTCCCCAGCCATAGAGACAGGCAAGGTAGAGTCTCAGGACTATTAATCTCCCGATTAAAATTTACTTTCTGCCAAGATTAATCAAGCCATGGACACGCAGTCAATAACAGGAGGCTATTTAGATAAGTGTAACCCATTATAATTACTTTAGAAGTGAGAGGCCTTAAGGTGTTGCAATTGATTCTGTTATCACTTTTTTTAATGTCAAGCACGCTTCCTATTTGGCTTGAATTTAAGAACAAAATGAACAGACTGTGGTGGCACATAAACACCTTTTACAGCGCAAGACCACATAATTTTTGACCTTTAAATTGAACAACTATAAGAGCAAAACTGCTGTCCATGTTTTTAAGTAAATAAGGTTGAAAAGTAAAAAAATGAAATTGTTTTCAGGCTTTAATTGTGGCCATACTGTAGCTGCATGTGTGTGTTAGCGGTGTGTGGAGAAGAGGGGGGAGGGCTGGCAAGCAGCCCCGCAGTCAATATCATCATCATCATTTCATTAGACTTGCCTTACACAATGGGAACGTCAGTATCTATCAGGAAGCTAATGTGGCAGTGATTCCCAGGGGTGGGAGATATATTTGGCGCATCAGGAAACCACCGAGAAGATTCTTGGATATATAAGAGAGAGGAGCGACACAGCTGAGAGAGGAGAGATAGGCGAGCGACCTATTGTGTGTGAGAGGAAACTTTGCTTTGACCTCAAAAAAAAAAAGTGTCCCTAATGGAAATACAATTAACACACAGGAAGAAAAGGAAAATGCTGCCAATAAACATGATGGTCTTTGTTTCATTTGCAGTATTCCAATGGGTACTGAATGTGTGTGTGTATGTGTGTGTGTGTGTGTGTGTGTGTGTGAGCCAGGTGTGAAATGGAGGGTGAACAGACTAGTGTAGAGACAGACATTAAGTGTTTCACAGTCTGGTGTTCAGAGCCAGAGACAGAGGCTTCTGCAAAAACAGAACGGCTCCTTATTGTTTCACTGGCCTGATCTCCTCTTGGTCAAAGTTTAATTATGCTTGTAATTAGAACTGATGGAGATACTGATTGTTGATTAAAGCGATGAACCCCTTGAAGTACTACTAAATATTAATTTTATAGTCGAAATCAGCCACCTACTTTATTTGCCATTATATAGCAAATATAAATCATTTTCTGAAACATTTTACATTCTATTGAATAGACTGATATTTGTATAAACTGATTGGTTCAGTGATTCATGTCTGGGAAGACACTAAACTGTGACGAACTATAGGACCTGGGTTCATTTGCATTCAATCATTACAAGATTCTGCTCCCAAATTAGCCATGTCATTACGCTTTGGCAAGTTTAACCTTCAATGACAGTGTCGTCCTTTAAAGCAACAAAGTAAACAAAAACAGAAAAATCACTCTCCCTTTAGATGTGGCAAGAAGTCAAAGGTTAGTATTTCTATCAGCCCATTATATGAGTAGTTATTCCTTTAATCCTCTGTTCCCTGTAACTTTGCAAAGCAGCCAGTGACACCGGGGCTGTAATGATCGCTGCACTGAAGCGTGAAACAAAGAAGCAGCATCTGCCTGGTGGAGGATGGGAGGAGAGCCACTGAAACAGCCAGTCCCCCTCCACGGCGGTGTCGAAATAAAACGCAGTCAGGCAGAGCCGTGAAATAGGCGCCTCGGAAAAAAAATGTTAAGAGAGCACAGTCTAATGCGTTTTATGATAAATATCTCAAAAGCGTGAATAATGAGAGGAGTGAAGGAATTGGCAGGGGGTGCTCGTGAAATCTCAGCTGTGAGATGATCAGCCAATAAAGAGTCCCTCCAGGGTGATTAATCTGACCAATGGCTGGTGACAGCCAGGTGCATTGAAAAGGTGTACGGAAAAAATATTTAAAATGGGAAACAAGCACATTTACGCTACAATATCAGGCCAAGATTGATTAATCATTCTACCACATTATGAATTTTATCTCCATATATTGTATTCGTTTTGCATATATTTGCCTAAAGGTTGGAAACCACTACAGAGACAGTTTTCTCATCTGTTAACTGCCAACTCCTCAACACCTTGATGCACTCAGCCTGTCTTTGGCAGTGACTGATGAACAGCCAGAGAGTGTCTTTAAACCCTTATGTTCTGTTTGGGGACCCGGAGAGACCGGGTGCCTCTTTACCAGCTCAAAAAACAAAACATTGTTTCATCACCTTGATACTTCATGACTTAGTTATAAAAACATGTTTAAATTCAGTGGATTTTCATAGGCTCTGTCTGTGATTGGTGTTGGCAGGACTTTCTAGGCTGCACTACCCCTCTAACATCCCAGATAATGTGAGTGAAGTCTATCTGGATTTCAGTTTGTTCATAAGAAGTCAAACCTCTCTGTCATCTAATTGACCTCTAAAGTAAAAACACTGTGTAGGATGTCATACATTTTTTTGTCTGTGAATGACTTTCTGGCAAACAGAAGGAATATATATTTGCTTGTGCATATCTCTCATAATATGTAAGACATTAAATATTTCCCTTTTTGGTGTAATAACAATCCTTCATGGTCATTTTGTCATCTTCATCAAATGTGCAAGCCCAGTTGGTAGAAAAGAAAAGGCTTACCACTTCAATACTTTTCTATATATAGGGTTTTAAAAAGGTCAGAAGAAAACAAAAAATACTAAATACTAAACTCAACTAAACACGAGTTAAGGTAAGTCTGGATTTATTTGTAAAGTTCAAATGTCCTTTTACAAACTGCAAAAAATTGTGCCCACAGGTGTTCTACAGCTCATGTCTTTATTGGTGCTGTGGATACAACAGTAATACTCTGCAAATGATGGCGTGAAGTTAAAGTGCCTACATTGAATTTAACAAGGGATATTTCCACCCACTAATTCAGGAATGTACAATTCTTCAATAGCAAACACTGTGCATTTCATTGTTCAAGCTAAATTCTTAATGATAAATAATCCCAGTTTCTCACATTGTTTTGCCTATAGTGAGCATGTTAAGACAAACTAACATTTGCATATTACAGTTTTACTCCACTTAACACGTTATAAGACAGACAATCATGTGTCCACAGAATAAAAGCTGCCCCATGATCACGGTTCAGCATTGTGCTTTTTATCATTAATAAAGCACCGGCAGTAGCAGCCGCACTGCCGGTCATGCCTCCCACATATAGCCAAGTCTCTCGACAACATCCAGTCAGTGAATCACAATGACATTGCACAGTTACACAACATAGATTGCACTAAAGTTAAGGGCGGTAAGTTAAGTATTCTTATATAAACATCTGAATGCATCCATAAGGGAGTATAAGGGCCGTGTACATGATCAGAAACGTAACTCAAACCCTTCTTTGGTTCACAAATACACTAAAAGACTTCAATGTTATTCAAAACATTGTGATATTATACAGCAGAGGTTTCCAAATAGGAAGGAGGATACATTACAAATGGAACAGAACAGCAGATAACCTATTCACAAGTATAACCTCTGGATATAAATAAAGTGATTCATCTATTACATACTATACTGTATGGCCGATTTACATATAGGATTTTCTCACTGTAAAACTAGGACACATTTGGCACAAAGGCAATGTAACAATACTATACACAATCTACACAAAAAATCTCTAAAAACACAGCGATCAAGTACAGAACCTGTTACAATGACTGTGTTATATATTTCCACCTATGTAATATCAAAGGGAAATAACAGCTAGGGTACAATATGGCGGTGCATCTGGCTTGATAATTACATAGACGACATGGAGCACCAACAGTCAGTACATCATATATTTATATATATATATATATATATATATATATTATTTTTTATTTTTAATATATATATATATTACATTAATACTGTTTATGTCAATGCAATAAGATTCCCAACATTGTGCTCTGTTACTTGTGAAAAAATATTCTGATCTCATTCTGTTTTTAATACTGATCTTCATATGGTACAACAGTAAAATAAAAAAAATTTAATAGCTGCTATAGAAAGAATCATTCAAGTGATCAGATATTCTTGCTATTTCATAATTACATGAAAGGTAACCAGTGTTAATCTCATTTAACTGACATTATATGTGTTTATTTCCACTTAACACACGGTTTAGCAAGAATACCAGTGTACTTTTGTGATTCTCTCAAGTTTTGACTTGTGTCATTTTTACTCAGATAACCTTGTGTGCATACGTTTTGAATATATGTCATCGCTGCTAAAGACAGAAGAGACGAAGAAGAGACACACAGGGCTTATTATTTGTTGTGCATTGCCAGAGAAGACCTGTAAGCAAACATTTCAACGTCTTTATGAGACGAAGAGGGACATGAAGCCAAGCTCGAGGCTCTCCAGAGTTGGAAAAGACCAATGTTTTGGGGGAAAATGGGGTTGAGGTGTGGCTCTTACAAGTCATTCCCCAGTCGCTCGAGCTCCTCGATCAGGAAGTCGATGTCTGACCTGGTAGCAGCGGGGTTGGAAATGACCATGCGGAAGAAGTTGACTTTGTCTCCTTGTGGCTGGTAACCCACCATCGTAGTCCCAGACTCCATCATCATTGCCTTGATCTTTGGGGCCACCTGTTGTGGAAAACATGCACTGTTACCATCCAAACTCTGCAAAATCTAAGAATAAAAATACACGAATCAATCCAAGAGGGCAGGCAACTGCTTAAAAAACAGATTGATGAGTGAGTCATTACCTTGTGCAACCTCTCCCGCCTCTCGTCACCATCAGGCAAGCCGCGCAGGCTCGGTGGGATATACCAGAAACACACATTAGTGTGCTGCGGCTGATAAGACAAAATGGGAACAACATTTGTAACGAGCGCCGATAAAAACCTTCTGTAATTTCAGCTCTTCTTGTCAACTTGTCAGCAATGCAAAATGGTCCAATCAATCCTAAAAGCAAGTTAAGATGTTAAATATATTGTTTGTCATTTATCACAAAAGACAAACAGGTGTTCTGTAAAGCAGAAAAGCCCAGATAAGAACAGTATAGACAGTTTTCCTTTGTTGCTGTAGCTGATTGTCTTGAGTATCCATTGAATTCTGATTTATATTCATCTGGTAGCTCACTCGCTACAGTGAATATTTGGGTGTTCATTTGAAAAATATTTGCTGTGTGTGGAAATAATGACCTCACCTCTCCGTCGAACACCATCTCGTAGCCCTCTCTGTGTTTTATTTTATTGTAGAGGTACGCTGACAGATCCAGGCACTTGTCAATATGCTGTTCAAATCCTATTGTTCCCTTTTAGGTAGATTGAAAAAAAAAAGGAGAAGGAGTTGTTACTGTCACAGTCTAGATATGGCTGCAGGGTTGATGGAGGTTTTAGAAGAAAACAACTGATAAAATACACACCTTTGCCTTCCACATAAGCCAGAACTTGAAGATATCGACATGCCGTCCACACTGAATGGCCTTGTCACCTGTGTCGTACGAAACATCGTACTGTTTATCTGGCTGGAAGAGGTAACCGGCGCACATGGAGTTGCAGCCTTGTAATAATCCCTGCAATGGACACAGTGGTGGTCAAAGAAACAGTAAGGTTACCAAGCACCAGCAGAAAACAGTGTTGTGTATGTGCATGCATTTCTGCAGCAGGCAAGTGAAAAACACTCTCACCCTCTCTCTGACCAGAATGGCTGAGCACTGCAGCGGCACTCCCATCATTTTATGAGGGTTCCAGGTGACTGAGTTGGCCCTGCACAGATATTGAAACAGTAAGCACAGCTCTGTGAGTGTGAGTGTGTGTGTGTGTGTGTGTGTGTGTGCGTGTGCGTGTGTGTGTGTGTGTGCATCAAGTCTAGGAACAGAAGTGGTAACCTAAGAAGACATTGATCCTTTCAATTTCATCAAAATAACAAGTCTTTTGAAAGATTTAGTTTGATTTAGTTCTGTGGTCATCTGGGTGCAGATCTGAGATCGTACACCATTTTGGCACTGCATTTTCCATAATGCAGTTTATTAGCATCTATGTTCCCTGCCTAGTAAATGCCCATGTCTTTCAAACTCAATACTCCAAGTTTAACACAGGTTTTTTTTCCAAAAAATGTGTAGTCTCCACTCCAAGCCTAAGCCAAAATAATGGCTTACTTTGTCAGACTTAAGAAAGCTCCTCCAGAGCCACAGAAGTCATCATACAACTGTGTTCACTGGCTGAGCAGTGCTCTCTGTGACTTGATTCCCCCTTTAAAAAACATGTTTTCCTGTACTACATTAATTGTCATTTATATGTTTATGAATTGTGTTCTTTTACCTCTCTACTCCATTCAGCTTGTGCCTGTGTTTCCTGGACATTAGCAAACCTCCTCCCCATGCACCCTGCACAGGACACAACACATTTATAACAGTAAGCATGCTAAGGTCTATTACAGAGGCTTAACATGGAGCTGATGTGTACAGCTGACGTCATTCTTTTGTACTGAAGATCATCAATATTTTCTTACGTCCACATGAAGCCACATGTTGTACTTTTCACAGATGTCTGCAATTTCATTGATGGGATCAAAGGCTCCGTAGACGGTGGTACCAGCGGTGGCATTCACAAACATCGGAACATAGCCCTGCAAACCAAAAGCATCAGCAACATTTCTAGAATAATGCACTCTTCCCGTCTGTACCTACTGCTTTCCCATTTCTTCTAGTCTGCACACCACTTTACCTTTGAAGAATTACCTCCAGAAGAGGTACTTAAGCCTGGGGCAGCATCACATGTGAGCAGACGGAAGCATTAACCTTACTGAAATAACCTCGCTGCTCTGGCACACAGAAGTGTTTCCTTCGCTCCAAGTAAACTCCACGGCTCCACGGAGGAGTGTTTCTCATTGTATGGAGTCACTGATAGAAGGAAATAAATAAGTTAGAGAGGATGACATCTGAGTCATTGTTGCTGACATTCACCTTTTGCTTGGCCTCTATTACTTTGGCTTCCAAATCGGCAGGAATGACTCTCCCTCTGGAAAAGAAGAAGAAGACATACAGTAGCAAGTCATCCAGATATTTGACCTTTTACCAGACTGTCTGCATGTAGGTCAAGTACAAAGCAAACCTCTCATCTGTGTTCAAAAGGATCAGGTTCTCTGTCCCGAAGCCCAGAGCTGCACTGGCTTTCTTGATGGAATAGTGGCTCTGCAAGAACAGATGTTGATCCATCACAATGCAGGTTGGATTTACACTTGAAATACTGATATTATAAGTGTCAAACTTTGGGATAAATGTTGACAATGATCAGTAATACAAAGACTAACATGCTCTGAGGTGAAGAGGACCAGTCTGGGTGCAGCTGCCATGCCTTTGGTCTTGACTTCAGGGAAGAACTTGTACCTGGCGATCATCACACTGTACATGTTGGAGATGGCTCCTCCTGTAGAAGAGAGTAAGTACTATAATCAAATACATATTTGAGGTACTTGTACTTTGAGTAAGTCTATTTTATGGTACTCATACTACACATATTCCACTACATTTATTTGATGGCCTTAGTTACTAGTTACTTTGCAGATTCAGATTATTTATACAAAATGTAATCAACAACTAAATTATGATGCATTATTATAGATGAAGCTACCCAGCAGTATATACGCTTGTTAAAATTAGCCCCACCTTTTCAACAATATCAAAGTGATGCTTGTACATGCATCAGTAATTATAATCTAAAAATATTATATATGTTATTCTGAAATGTGCTGTTCTGAACAATGAGTACTTCATATTTTATAATGACTACTATTATTTTATGTACTTTTACTCAAGTCACATTTTGAATGCATGACTTTTACTTGTAAAAGATTATTTCTAGACGGTTGTATTGATACTTTTACATAAAAGTTAACAAGTTTCTTCCACTACTGGAAACCAGATGAGATCTTTTAGAGGTGAAAACTACAGATTCAGAACCATAACTAAAACAAAACACAACATCTAGTGGTATCTGATAAAGTATGACATAATAGTGAGAGTCTGACATGTCTGCATAAGAGTTAATGAGCTCTGTTCACTGGTTTGGCTCTCACCTGGAGAAAATATTCCATCGCCCTCTCCAACAGGCCAGCCAATGATCTCTTTCATCTTTTTCAGAGTCAGCTGCTCCATGAGCACAAAGACAGGAGCGATCTCGTAGGTAAACCTGGAACGAACCGAGAAAAAAAGTGATTTAAAGCAAAGTAAAGCCCTCTTTAATCCCTGATTGAACACACAGCATACTCTTAACTCTATATTTGTGTTTTGTTGTGTGTTATTTGAACAATAGTATATAAATAATACAGTTTCATTCAAGTTAAATTCCATTTAACCTACAGATTGCAGGAGAGACTGATGGCATCAATAGGAAATACACTGATATTTAACAACATGCATTTGTATACTCTAATTGTGCAGCATGGTTACTGAGCAAGCTGCTCTCTCAACACAAATGGAACAGATACAGCATTACGTACACAGTCACACTTCAACGACAACACCATCTTGTTGTTTTAGAAATGGCCTTTTGCTGCAGTGAAATGACACAGCAAATGCCTCACAGTCTGAGGCTCATTCATACAGCATCGGGGGTGAAAATTAGCGAGAAATGTGACGTTAGCCCAGTGAGAATATTCAACATATGAACAATGTACCTTTAATGGGATTAACAGTGTTAAAAACATTGGAGAAATAATGAGAATGCTCTGCTGTTACACTCACAAATCAAAATGGTTTCAGTGTGCCATTTTCTCATTGCAGGACAGTTTTTCATGCTTCAAGTATATACATTTTTTCCATATCATCAAAGTACATTAAAAACCTGCGGCCTCAGAGAAATAGCACAGTCGATTTGAAATTACAGCACCGGCAGGCTCATTCGTCTTCTCCTGACCAATATTCTTCTAATTACATAAGTATCTGTCTGTTCATGCAAAGAAAGTAAATGAATCAGTGTAACATTATAGAATGTCACATTGTGCCCCACAGCATCTTCACAGTTATATGGAGGGGAAAAAAACAAACAAGTCAGATGCCACTTCGCAGATGTCGCACATTAATTTCACCGCATTCATTCATGCAGATGACGCTCACTCATTCTGATTATGCAGGACCTGGATGTGATTGTCAGTCTATTAGTGTCAGTCAATATCTGCCAGGGGTAATTAGGGTTGATGGGGTAATTAATAAAGGTAAATTACAAGTATGTAAGCAACCTCCACCCTCTGGTTCAAGTCATCCTCGGTGATGTCGCCATCAACAACACACAAGCTAACTACAATGTGACTTTGGGATAGGCTGTGGAAGACAGATGGGTGACTGAGCCAGCAAGCAGGAACAAGGCTATGAACACGTGTTAATATAAACAGAGCCTCGTAAGAAAGGTTTAAGATCCACCTCTGTTACACTCCCAAAATCCTAATTTAATCTGATAAAATTTAAGACCACACACATCACAATAGAACTGATGGTACCACTTTACCTTTATAAAGGGTTTATAAATTGTATCTAATCATTTTATTAATGGTTAGTAAAGAAATTACCAATGCTTTATAGATCTATTATAAGCCATTAATGGGAAATAAAAATGGACAAATCCCTTTTTCTGATGTTTATACTTTCTGTTTGGTAATAATGCAGTTATAAACACTAGTAATCCATTCATAAATGCTTAATAAATTGTTAATAAATCCGTTTTGGTCCAGATCTTTTGCATGTCCAGCAAAATGCATGTCCAGATGACCAAACAGTCCAATGAGTCAAAGGGATTATTATTGTTATTATTATGAATTAATATTAATAACTGATTTATTAACCATTTATAAGCCCTTTATAAAGACTGCATTTTTAGACAGTGGCACTGAAGTTGTTTGTTGTTGTCTTCTTAGACTGATAAGCATTATGGAAATATCTGTATTGTCATCTACACCAAGTGATTTCATTGTGATGCTGCATTTTGTATTTACAGCCAAAAGTTGTAATATTCAAGTTCTCTGAAGCTGCATGTGAAGCCTTTATTTACAATACTGGGAAACATTATGGGAGAGGAAGAGGTATGACTTGCAACAGACACTCTCAATCGAACCTATGTTATGGTGTGAATGTTGGACCACTTGGCCACCAGGATGTCCCAGAGGTCGGGCTGAGTTTTACCTTCTAAATGAATCATCATACACTGAGCTACCAGTTTTTAAGGTACACTACTACAATCAAATGCACCTCTCTGACACAAAGTTGTGAAAAAAAAAAGACAGAAGTCATTGCTGAGTCCCAGTGATGGCTGTTCACTTTGTGTACAGATGGTCGGAGGGGGGGGGCCTTTTCCCCTCCTGGCATTGTTATGTCACAGGAACTAGCATTAGATGAAACAAAGACACCATGTAAACTGTGAATGCGAATCAATATGCAATTTAGTTTGCCTACAGGGCTGAATTATGTGACCACAGCTACGGCGCGGGCCAACATTGGCAATACTGTGGGGGGAGTAGCTGTACAAATGTCGTCTTTTGTGCTTTTTACTTTCTTGCTTGATTGACAGTCTATTAGAGCATGCAGGGTATTGCAGGGACAGTAATTACTATATGTCACTTCAAGTATTCCTCTAACTGAATGCCTCTCTTCTTACATGGGCCATTTAAAAACAATAAGTACAAAAAAGCTTGAAAGAAGTAGAATAAAATGAACCTAATTGGATCTAATTCTTATTGTTTATATCTCGATTATGACGTTTAAACATGAACTGATCAGTGACTCTGTATCACAGTACTCACATGTTAGTGTTGGCTGTAGAGGTGAGCCACTCTCCTGCCAGCCCAACAATGTCTAATCCAGTGGACAGCTGATTAAAGAACCTGGGGTGACCTGCGATTGATGAAGAGACAACAAAGCAACATAATCCCCAGAAAACAATTCATCATGTGAAGAATCTGAGGGAGAAAATGGCTTATCTGTAATCATTACAGCGGCGTGTAAGCTAATGAGAGTTATTGATTGCAGCAGGCAGCGCTGCGTCATCAGGCCTCTTTGTTCTCACCTGTTCTCACTCCATATTTCAGGGTGTCCCTGCAGTCCACCAGGATCTGCTCCAGGGACTCGGGCTGGTCAGAGAGCTCCAGGTTGAAGCCCTCCATGCCCTCCAGCAGCTGGTGGGGGTGGTGGAAGTCCAGGACCTTGGTGGATCTGTCAAAGGTCTTCCGTACGTAATTGGTGAGGATTTCCACGACCTCCAGCAAGAACTGCATGGTCTGCTCCTCTCCATTTTTGGCAGGCAACAGATCTACAAAATAAAATCCATTAACTCAGTGTGTGTTTCTGTGTGTTTCTCTTTTACAGGTCATTTTACTGTTGACTGTTCTGTGACCTCTGCGTTTCCCTGCAAGTTGATAATTACTTTTACTCATTTATTTTGTGCAAATTCTCCAACAGTTGGGTTAAAAATAAATTCACCCACCAACAAATGCAATAAAGGTAGTTTGAACAGAATTTGTTTCTTTACCATCGCTAGAGAATCATTTTTACATTAGCATCAGCACATCATTTACTTTTATTCATTTTCCTAGCATTACTTGCATGCTTGGTCATTATAACTCAGATTAGAATTTCCACACAGTGTTTTACAGTTTATGTCAGTCTATGTCAATGGCACCATGTTTAATTGCAGAGGATAAATACAATACATCTGCTTGTCTTCTCAGCCTACCTCTGGCGAACAGATTGGAGAAGTCGGTCTCGGTGCGTCTGAAACGGGCATCTCCTCCGGTGTTGTCGCAGGACAGCAGGTTCTTGGCTGTGCGCTCCTTGAAGGAACTCACAATCCTGCTCCTCTCCTCCAGACTGTTGTTCTTCTGCAAAAACCCTAAACGTTTACAAGAAGAAGAGGAGTCCGCAGGGTGGTTACACTTCCCATACATGTTGACAGCTATCTTTTAAAAAAAAAAGAAAACTCTACCAGGCCCGCTAATAATTCTCTATCAATTCTGACTTTAATCTCCTCTCTGTCTTTCTCCGGGATCTACACTTCCTCTCTCTCTCTCTCTCTTCTGTTTTTTTATGAGCAAAGGGTCCCATCCAGCTCGGGGAGTCCTGCTTATGGGCGGAGGGCCCTGTGGGAGGTTGAGCCCGGTGACATCAGCATCAAACTCCAGCCAAGCAAAAACGTCATGTAGCGGCTGTAAATTCTCCTTAAAGCGCCTGTGACGTTGCGCACTCCAGTGGGGAGCAAACGGTACAAGTAGCCGATAAGAAACACGGCACAAAGGCGCGTTTGATAACAGATGTGGATTCATTAGTAAAGCCTGCCGGGGAGGATGTAGTCCACGAGTATTTTTACAGAAGTCTCATCTGAAAATTGTGCAACATTAAACCTACTGTTTCCCCTCTGAAACGAATCCAACCAGAGCACCGGTTTGTTTTTCCCCTTTGTGTTTTGTAGCTTTATGGCCCTGAGTAATTAAATGGCCTTAATGAAACCAGCAGAACGTGTCGGTCAAAAATACCAGAAAATTGTACTGAGCACTGGTGCATGACATTCACCATTATGGTGGATGTCAGCCCGCCTTTGGTTGTGAGACTGAAATAGACCCTCAAAGTGGAGATCGGTAAAATCCATCCCGCATAATTTCCTCTTTAATTTCATCAGCTCCAAATAAATTGATGCTTTTGGCAGTTGATGCTCCTGGCTTTTTTTTTTCAGATGTGATGGTAATTTAATAAAGCTAAATAATATTGGTTACTCTAAACGTTTAATCCCCGTTTAGGTGATATTTCAAAAATATCCGGTTCGTCCAGAAATTCCGTTTCCATTGAGCCGAGAGTAAAATGGAGCAGGCCATGTGTAGCCTGCAGTCACGCCTGTGTGGAAGCCATAGATGTTTGAGCTCTCCATGACAATTTTTATTTTATTAAAAAAAAATACAGCAAAAATTCGAACTTACCACATATCTTCATTCCCAATTTTCTAGTACATCCATGAGCAACTCCACACCAAGCATCATAGCCTGAAATTATTTTAAAAAACAATTAGAGGGCCTCACAGAAGCCTATAAAGAAAATTAAAAAAAATCTAATTTCAGTGTACATTTTTATCTTGAACAATTTAATGTTGAAAAATAAATGGAGAGACGTATGAGGTCGAGTGATGTCTCATGCTGAAACAAAAATAGCCAGCATGGGTGTCTTGGGATTGTTTTAACATGAAACCGCACTCCCCGGGCCCCCTGGATCTGGATTAGCCTACTTCCACTGCATGTCACCGTTCATGACCTATAGGCAAGGACTTAAAATTAATTAGGCGTTTGGATCCATGCCAGCCTAAAGATCTAATTGAGTGAAAAAAAAAGATGCTGGTTGAAATGCGAGCATCAGTAGACACGAGCCGGCTGGCGAGTGACAGATAGAGAATTACTGCGTTATCAAGGGCTTCCAGCCAGAGAGGGGATGGGGCACCTTGGATGGGAAGCATAGACGAAATCCTCAAAAGCAGCAATTTGGGGGAGGAGGGGTGGGAGGAGGAGGAGGAGGGGGGGGGGGGCAATCCCATTCCCACATCCCAATTTAACCCCTTGCTTTGGATCATTAGATAAATTATTGCCCTGCGCAGCTCATTGGACACACTTTAACTCAGTCCTCACAGTGATTTTCTCCAAGCCAGGGGGGAAATGAGGAGGGCAACAAAGAGACAACTCAAAACATGGGAAAGGAACAAAAGCAGATGTGCTGACACACAGCATTCAGACCAGACTACAGGCTACATTTGCAGAGGTGCAGCTTGAAGGCTACTGTAGCTGTAGGCAATTTCAGCATGGGCCTCACAGCATACACTCACTGCTTCTCATCAGACACACATCAGTTGACAGTGCAAAGCCATTCCGATCTTAAAAGTGAGAAAATATATTAGTGAGAAGAAATAGTCTGTATAGTCTGAAGAAATGTTTGCAATGTGCAGATTTTTTATTTTATTTAAAAAAGGTAAAAATTAACCAATGCCTATCTATTCCTTGTGTCAGGAGCCCATCCACACCTGTAACATGATTTCAGACCTCTATTCTTTGGCAGAATCAGGCGTATTTTCGCTAACAGCTGACAATGAAAGGACTGTGGCGGCTGTGTGGTTTCTACTGTGCCCCCTTCTCGAAGGCTACAATGCTTAAGTGTGCCATTAGGGGCAATTTAATATGGCTGAATTAACAGCCACTTCAGGGGCAATTTTAATTTTTTCCCCCCATGCAGGCACTTTATTCAGCCGGAGCACATTCAGACAAACCAATGAAAAAAAAAGAAGAATGCATTAACACACCACCTCTAATAATAATGACAATATCAGTAATTATTTGTTTGTAATTTTTGCCTATGAATCATTTTTTTCTGCTGATAAGATGTTCCGGTGCTGCAGCCTCGGGCTTGTTTTCCAGCCTAATTGCCTTCAGTAATGTTAGCAGAGGACATCAGCTCCTGACAGCAGCATTCGTCTGTCACGCAGATGCGGGAGGTCCGCACGGAGAATGAAATGCAGCGGTGATTTGTGGCGAAGGAAGCCTTTTCAAATGGCAGCGCATTTTTTTTCTGCCCCCCGCCCCCCCCCCCGCCCCCTCTCTACCTCGATGAAAATGATTAATGGCATTGCCCACAAAGTAAATAGCACACGTGAAATAGCATTTTATCTGTGATGGACCTACTTGAGCCCGGTGGTCGTAAATTTGTCGAGTTGGGATCCGGTTCGCTGCCAGAGGAGGAGGGTGCAGACGCCGCCATCACTCCCGAGACCTGGTGCCAAAGTCCTCACCTCAAAAAGCCTGGTCACTTTTTTTTCTTTAAAGCCCCCCAAAATCTCTCTTTATACTATGAAAGATGAGAAGTAAGGCTCACTGGCAGGAAGAGAGAGACACCCACAGCGTGTACAGTATTTTAAATATGCTTGCTGTTTCACACTGACAGAGATGCTCAAGTTGGCGACACAGACCTGTAGACGACAAGGACACAGTCTGTCTCACAAGTCTTTTCACACAAAGAAAAATAATAAGTCGTGGATGAAAAGTTCAGTTATAAGACAAATCCTCAGTGCACCTACTTTAACCATCAGCACATTATCTCAGCATCCTGCTCAGCACACAGCTTCATGTTCCTCATCATAAACAGCACATCCCTAATTGTTCTATGAGGCTTTGAAACACCGCTGGTCATCAGATCACACATATTGAATATCTGGAGGTGAGGCCATGTGCAAAAACAAATGCAAATACAAGCCTATAAAGAGCAGATTAATTGCTTTATCACATTCATAATACGGCCTGTATCAGTAGCTTTGACTTCACAAACTCGCACGAGAAACAAGGTGATTATTGCACCGTGAGGCAGGTTAAAGTCACGGAGGACGACGCGCATCCTTCTTTCCAAACCACCAGCCCGGTATTAAAAGACTAAATGAGAACAACATAAACAGTTTCTACCCACATGGGGTTCACATACAAACTACAGGCCACATTTAGTCATTTTAACCTGTTATTCTGCAGCAAGTAAACCTTTTAAAGACACCTGTTAGAGCATCTCCAACGACAATAAAGAAGAGTTCGTTCAGTTTAGACTTGTTGGCCCCCACAACACATGAAGAAAGCCACCTACCGTGATTATGTGGGTCCAGGTGAACAGGTGCAGTCCAACAAAGAAAAAGTGAATTTACCACCAAATTAAGTCCTGAAGGAGAGACTGCTGCGCTCTTTGGTACACTCCAAGCAGAAGAAACAGACCTGAGCTTCAGTCCTCCGCTAGATCCCACACAAGGTGACCTTGCTGTCGTTCAAGTAGCTTTGATTTGCTGACATTTAAAGCAAGCCTTGTCTGTTTATTGTCATTGCGCACGAATGAGTCACGGCGAGTAGCTATATTACCTCCGCCGGTGCTGCATATTAGTGGAGCAGGACCCGTCTGCAGGCAGTCTGCAGGTTTGACACTGAATGGCGCCGCTTTCGGCCCTGAAGTGTCACTTTTTGGGAAGTGGTGCTTGTCTTCGGATCTAGATAGCTCTGGTTTGGATCCCGGTCACGAACATGGACTTGAAGTTTGATGCTCAGAGCAACACATTACGTGAGGAGGGCTCAGGATCGAAGAGGGGAGGAGGGGGGGGGGGGGGGTCGCTGGTTTTTTGTTCTTGTGGAAAAAAACAAGAGGACAACAGTAAAGAAGGCGCCACAATCACGAGCCTAAACACTCCTTTAATTGCTTTTATTTATGTACACCCCCCCAATCACATGAATGACTTTGCCATCTCTGCATTATAGAATTGGGGTCAATAACAACGTTTGCAGATGAGCTAAACGCTACTTGTCATTAAATCCACAACATGCACCTGTCACAAAACATCTTATTTTCCCACTTTTTGTGCAGACAGGATGGGGCTTGAATGGTGAAGATGTAACCTACGACATCATGACACACTGGAAAAGGACGAAAAACCCCAAATCCACAAGGTGGCAGTGAGAAACCAAGAATGGCTCCTGCAGGAGGCACAGCACACAAGCGGGCCACTCCAGAAATACCTCATGAAGCTAATTATACACCGACCCATTAATCTGGAACACGCCACCATCATACATGCCCAGGGACATGAGTGGACATACACACACACAAGACAATCACAAGCAATCACCCAGAAGACTCCAGAAGATTTGTTATCTCTTATATCATAAATCTGATTAAAGGTCATTTTCTCATGTTGACATAAAACACAAAACCGTACATTACATATAAGGACAGCATGTGAAGTGTTTTCAGCACCGAACAGCTCCACAGCCGGCTGGGGCTTTTTAAAGGCTGCTGTCCAGTCCTGACTACAGATTCTCAGGGCTGGTTTGGGGGCAATATTCAGCTTTGGGCCCCCCTTGACCTCCTGGTTCCTCCCTCTAGGGGCCCCCAGAATTACTGGGTGTCATATAGGATTCAGTAATTTGACTAAACATATATCTATTCAGGAATATGCACCATGTAAGCACAATGTTAAACGATAAAATAAGTCATCTCCATGAGATGGAACTAGTTGAAGCTATACTCACATGTACTTTGAAAGAGTCATCAGCTGCTGCAATTATTCTTCCTGTCCATACTGGCCTTGAAGAGATCCCTTCCTAACATGAAGTTATGGTATATTTTTAGCATGAAATTCCCTTTTTGTTACTATCCCTATACTGCAGCTCAGCACAGGAACATCGGTGGAAACACAAAGAGGGAATTTCATACTAAAAAGACCCACTTGATTTTGGTAACTCAGACTGCTCTACTGAACTTAGAAATGCATTTTTAATGCATTTTAATTTCAGGCTCCAGTTCGGGCTTGATTCCAGGAAGGGATCTTTTCACAGCCAGTATGGTCTGGAAAAAAAAGCTAACCTCTCCTTTAAGTCCGTTATCATTTCAGTTTATATTGTGCTTAAGCAAATCTGCAATTATTCAAATTATAACAAACTAATTGTCTCACAATGAACCTGGGGTCTTGGGGCCTCTGAGGGTCAAAGTTGCCCGTTTTGTTTGATAGTCCAGCTATGTGTACAATCAATACTCCTCACAAAAAATGCATTTCTCCTTGTCACACATCTATTGGATACCTGTCCTCTGCCACTACCTGTCATGAGGCCACCCTGCAGCGGCGGCAATGACACACAAGAAGCTTTTTTCTGTCTTTTGTTTCTCAGCTGTAAAGAGGTGGTGTAAAAAAAAAGAAAATACAACAAAAGATGTAAAAAACAAAGGGAAAAAGGGGTGGGGTTGTTTTTCACCGGTAGCTGTATGAAACTGTCCACAAGATGGGGCATAATCCAAATGTAGAGAATGAGAAAGAGATGGGGGGGTCAGAGAGACAGACTATTCCTGTATTTGTGACAGTGATTATTTTCACTGCAATCTGTGGGCTAAATCTGACTTAAACAAGTCTAGTCGTCTGATTTGCCAGAGAGTAAAAATAAGCCGGGAAGAGGAAACAGTGCCTGGTCCTGTTCTTGTTTCTCTTTGAGCCTGCAGCTGTCAGTGAATCTCCCTCGACTGTCACATGGCGTCTCACCGGTGTCTCCCTCATCTTGTAAACTTTTCATCTTTTCACCCCTCTCTCATCTCAAGAAGCACCCACGCACTAATCTGGCTTTATGAGTCTGCCTTGAATAAATAGTCCTACAACAATGCACCTTGATATGTTTAAAAATAAAGAGGTGAATAAATTACTTCATGTAGCAATTTACAAAAACAAATGGAGAAACTAAATTCAGGTGGCTCAGATTAATTGCGAGTCTGATAAAGTTATATTCCAAAAATCAGTCTGAACTATTCTAAAACTCAGCCGCGAGCAAACAGACACCTGCTGAGAGAAGACGTTCGACTCTTAACCCAGAGCTCAGCTCTGAGGATTAAGGATAAAATGGGGCTAACGCTGCGCTGTGTGAAAAGCACTGTTTGATCTTGTTAAAGCAGGTGAAGCTGCGATAACATCAGCAGCCATCATCTGGGACTGTTTCAGGGCCGGAGCCAGAATTTTAGAGAGCTTGGGGCCATAAGTGCCCCCTTTCTGCCCCTTCCCCAACCTTCTTTCTTTCTTATATTTCTTGCTCATATTTTATTTGTTCAATTAACTGTTTAATTGGTAATCCTTTACAATCAGCAACAGTAAGGGGGACAAAATATAAGTAGTTACGGGATGAGGGAGGAACAAATCAGGACCTAATAATTGATTAACAGCTAACAAGTAGTTACTGAATAACTCAGAGGACTAATGGTGAGTTCACTGAAAACCGTCTTAGAGATACTATATTGATTTATTCAACAGTGGTGAAATGTAACTAAATACATTTAATCAAGTACTGTACTTGAATAAATACTGATGGCAGTTAATCAGCTGTATTTCCGTTTTATTCTACTTTATCCTTCTACTCCACTAGATTTCAGAGGAAAATATTGTCCTTTTTACTCCACTACCTTTATCTGTCAGCTATTGCGACTAGTTACTGTTCAGATTAAACGTTTGTGGCTTTTGACCTCTTTACAACATTGTCTAGTTGAGGCTCCTTGTCATGTTTCAGATGAGTTGTTGGCGGCAGTTCCACCAAAGACCCATTTCCCCTCTAAACTTCTCACATGGCTTCAATTAATCATCTGTTTTGAGGTAAAACTCTCCTGAATTTCACAAAGAGGCAAAGGTCTGAACAATGAATCAGAAGTTATGTATCAGAACCTTTTTCTTCTTTCCTCTCCCATTAATTATCTCACAACCCCTCAGATGTATCTTGTGATCCTTTGGAGGGGCCCAACCCCTAGGTTGGGAACCACAGGACTAAACTTTCTAACTGTACATAAAGCAGACTAGCTCCACCTCAACCAGCTACAACTATAAAATGCTACTTACACACTGATGCATTTGTATGAATAATGTTATTTATTATATCAGTCACAGGGGCTGATTTTCTGCAAAAAAGTACTTTACACTTAATGCTTTAAGTGCTTGTATTGGTACTTTTACTTAGGTAAAGTATCTGAAAACTTCTTCCACCACTGTTACTCATAGATATCTGTAAATTGTCATACTGACCACTTTCTGTCAGTCATTCCAGATTACCTCTGAATCACCTGCACAAACAAGCACAAAACACAACAACTCATTAGTTTCTAATTACCGGAAGTTAATATATTTGTGCCCCATCAGGTAAAGTGGTGTCACTAATAATCCCTCACTACTTCAACTCAGTCATTGTACTGTCCTCCACATAATCCATGTGCTTTGACAGTCAGATAAACACTTTTCTTTCACTAACTTCACAGACAGATGGTCTTTAACTTAGGGAAGGAAGAAACTGAAAACACAAACAAATGCATCCCAATGAATTTATAATAACATCAGAAGTAAGGTAACATTAAACAGCCAATTTTTTTTTTTACTAAAATACTCACATAGAGAATATGGTGTGATGGAAATAAACCAATATATACAGACGAAACTACCACAGGACAGAGGATGACAGCAAGAGCAGATGGATTGTAGACAAACGTCCAGGTGAGGAAGCTGGTGATTCTGAACACCCATTTCCGGTACACATCACATGACAGGGTCACATGATGACTGTGAGAGAAAATATAACATTTCACCACTAGGAGGTACAGAAAACAAGCAATAACAAACAGGACAGGACCATGGGGTGCTGTCATTAGAGGAAGGAACTTGTGTGTGTGAATCCAACCAGTAAAAACTCAGTAGCTTGTTAGTTTTGTAGGATGATGGTTTATTTTACTTGTCTCTCATGTAAGTCATCATTATATAAAGTCATTCAGGAGTTACTTATTGAAGATGCATCAATTATCAGGTCATTCCTGATTTGTTTTGTTACTTGTTCAATGGCAACTACTCACTATTTCATGTAGCTTATTGTAAAGTGTAACCGTTTAATTTTAATTTATGTACATTTCCCAACATGAAGATCTAAATGCTGTTTTTGGTGAAGATATAATGAAAATGATTATTACTGATTATAAAGAATATAATGAATCTGAGAACATCCACAGCTGAAATAATTGTTTTTATCCTGTTATCTTGAGATCACAGGTCTTGTTATCTCAGGAAAACAACTTTTTGTTTTCTAAAGAGAACAATACATTTTCCTGTTATGATGAGAAAACAGCTTTGTTATTCTGAGATAATGAACTTTCAATCTCAAGTTCACAAAATAAAAAGAAATATTGCTGCCACGGCCGTTCTCAGCCTCAGAACTAATTTATATATTCTGATTATAAATAGTGGAATCAGCACAAAAAATACCCATCACATACAAGTTCTTAAAGGAATAATGTTTTGGAAATATCTGCATGGTAAATATGTACCTGAAGCAGCCGGTTAGCTTAGTTTAAACTAACCAGCACAATGGTGTTTGTACTGATTAAAGAAACAAGTTAAACTTGTTTATCAGTGAGGTGGGGTTTTGTTACCTGTGGACAGAGCCAGGCTAGCTGTTTCCCCGTTTCCAGTCTTTGTGCTAAGCTAAGCTAACCGGCTGCTGGATGTAGCTTTAAATTTAACGTATGAACATGAGAGCAGTATCGATATTTCATCTCATCTAAGTTTTCATGTTATTGTTCAGAGAAGGACGTGGATATGCAGGAGGCTATTATTATATGTGAAACAGACAGGGATGTTACATCTCCATTTGAGGTTTACAAAAGCAGAAGTTTTGAATGAGATTTAAGCTCAAACAGGGTGAAGGACAGAGTGTAATCAAGGTTGTATCCTGAAGGCTCAGAGGATAAAAACATGGTTCAAGTACTTGCACTGCGTTGTATTAGTGGGCGTACACTGTGACGCTATGTAAATACTTATCTGCATCTAAACATATTTATGTATTCAATAAAGGGATGCAAATCAGTTCTGAAGAAAAATAACTTGTTTTAATTACATTTTAATCACGGTGCACTGATGTATGAAACATGGATCCCATCGTGAGACTGACCTCTTACACATAAATTTCCATTCAAGAGTCATCATTTTAATCTGAAGTGGCATGAAATTTCCTCTTTATCACAACACTTTTATACGTCTAGATATAACAAGTATAAGTTAGAATCTAATTGAACAATTTTTCATGGTTTAAATAACCAATACCCCCTTTTTTCCTGAAAAGCCAATTAAAATATTCAAAAGTACAATCCTTTAATTTTCTCATAAAAATGTAAATGACTCAAAATGGCTGGTTACAATCAGAGGAATTATTTAACAATGGAAAATAAATCTTCACGTCTCCATGAAATTAGAAAGCAATGACGTCTCTGTTTAAGTTAAAGTAACACACGTACATTAAATAAACTGCGGAACAACAGGGATGTTTACTCTTTCTCTCCTGCTGTTGAGCTTTGCAGATGGGATGAGATACAACGTGAGGTCATCTTGATTACGCTACAAAACCAGGTTTATTGTCTTTGACTGAATGAGTCTGTTGTGTTATCCTAACCACTGGGTGTAGCTTAAACGGGTCTCCTGTGAGACATGAAAACCCCCCTATCTTCTCACAGCTAGAGACATTTAAAGCTCCTGTGTGAACACACAGAAGAGCTGAGCCTGAATCTCTCACACATCGTCCACTTTAAAGAGTATCTGTTAGCTGTTACAAGTGCCAGAAAGCAGCTACCTGTTTGGACCTGCGCAGGTAAATCCAGGGTAGAGGTGGAAATTACAGATCACTTTGCTGATTCAAAGATTCGACCATGTAGTTTGTTCACTTTTATCTAAGGCAAGAAGTGATTGCATCATCATTCAAACACACGTCAGTACGTATAACAGAAAGTTAAAGTTCAGTAGCAACAACTCCTCCAAATGAAACGACAAGATACAATAAAAAGTTGTTTGTCCCTCTAGAGCTACACATTGATGCGTTTTCTAACCTGACGTCCATATCGGCAGGACAACATTTGTCTGTTCCTTCCAAAACTGTTACAAATCACTGTTGAAAATTAAATCTGTTTCATGACGTGACAACGCTATCGTTAAGTTTAGGTTAAGTTTAGGCAGGAAAACATCTTGGTTAGGTTAAGGGAAAGCTCATGGTTTGGGTTCAAAAAAGTACTTTGTTTATGATAGAAAAACAATGTGATCTGGTTAAAATGACGACTCCTGTGAGGTTAGGGGACTATTCGCTGACGTGGTTAAGGTTCAGGAACAACCAATTCTGAATCAATCAATTTCACAACTCTTTTAACGAGGAAGTAAGGTCCTGTTTATCACAGCTGAGCTGACAACTGTGCTCTCAGTCACCAGTGAGTGGAGCTCCACTGCTAAAAGCTACTGATTCAGGCAGTGCTGATTCAGTGTGCTCAGGTCAGATTGAAGATTCTGTGTTAAAGGTTTGTTCATTCATGTGCTAATCATCTCTTGACTGGTTGAGAGCCAGTTTCCACATTAAAATGTCCCTTTTTGGGTCAGCAAGACAAAATATTTCTACCAAGCAGGAAGGTTTAAAAAACTGCTTCAGGTTTCTTACAAAACCACCAGGACTCCAACAACAGACCTGGTATGAACTATTTGATATGAGTCACAGCACAGAGTTATAAAACAAAGCAAACTTCAAATCCACAAGGAATGTGCCAGAAACTGAGCTACGATGTACTACTGGCATAGTTAGCTTAATATTGTAATAACTCCATACATATTATAACTCCATGAGTGAATTCAACAAATATAACTGAAATTAAATTTCATTCTTTACTAAACCTGTCCATCATATATGAATGTGTAAATATCTGCACAGAGGTTTTATTACTGACTATGTGACTTAAAATGAGTATTTGGTTCTACTTGTGATCCTGCCTTTTGGTTCCAATTTTAGACTCTCATTATGAAAACTCATCTATCTCTCAACTAAACTCTGAGGAAAAGGTGACATGAGCACACAAACATGTTCAAAGTATTTGATGATTTTACTTATTTCTAAATTGTTTTAACTTGTGTACTTTCCATTTTGTATTTATATGTTTTTATCCTGTCTCACTGCTGCACAAACCAACTCCCCTTAGAGTGATCGACTGATTGATGAATGAGCTCACCTTTATGTCACATTTAAGTTGACATTTTATCACTGCCCGTGTTTTTACACATTGCCTGCCTTTGGTCTGTCTGCTGATTTAGCAGACGAGCTCTCTGTGACACGTGGAAAGTCAAAATATTTGCCTTGTGATTTGTAAATGTTTCAGGTCACATAACGGGAAGACTGATCTTAAAGCCCTGAAAACCTATTTTCTCAATCAGCTTCCTGTGAGCTACAGGCTCCTACATGAACAAAACATTTCAAGCATAAAAAGATATATTTTATTGTTTTGTTTGTGCTCATCTCACAGAGTTTAACAATATTTGAATACAAATCTGATGATAGTTGTTTTGAAGAGAGTACAAAGATGCTTTTCAGACCGTCCAGCTTCAGCTCACAGATTCAGTTATTATCTGTATGAATGTCCAGACAAATCTTTTTCACTCGCCACACTGAATGTGACTCCAGCTGCAAGATTTCAGGCAGTACATAACTACCCTCCATAGAGTGCAGCCGTGCTGTTGACATCGGGGGTTTGATTCATGCCACTTCTTGTCAGTCATGTTATTTTAAACAGTGATGTAGGATCATGTCTGATGAAAGAGGATCTGCCCCGCTGCCTGAACCGGATCCCCGAAGCTCACGGTACTGCGTGAATTATTTCATTTTTAAACCTCAATTTATCAGTTTGATTCCTAAACATGGTAGTTAATATTTGATAATTAGTTATTTTCTAAACCAGAGGTGTAATATAAACTTCTAAACTTTTAACGTTGTAGTTTAATAGTAAACACTTAATAAATTGTTTATAACACAGTATAATGTATTTGTAAGCAGATATAACTACATTTTAAGGATAACTGAAATGAATCATCCACAGCTAGTTAATGAATGATTGATAACACAGTGTAACAAAGCTGTAATTATATTTAAAGATACATGATTACACACAAACAAATCTCAATGTGTTAAAAGCATTTGTTAACTGTTTTGACGCATGTAAAAATCATTCACAGACAAGTTTAAAACACTTTGATTGATGTGTTTAAAACTCATGCAGAAATATTGAGCCTGAAACTTAATTCTTGTCTTTGGAAATAGTAGTTTACTTACTTAGTAGATTTCTTACTGGGGATTTAAGCTGCATCCACGTGGTCTTCATCAGTTGTCATGGAGAGAGAAAAAAGTATTTTAAAATAATAATATGAAGACATATCTTAAATGACTATGAGATTATATTGTCAGTCATATCTGATTAACCCAGTTTGGATCAATACAGCACTGATACAATACTGGGTTAACTCTACCCAGTACCAATGGGCTCTTTTTTACATCACTGTTGTGTTATTTACCCAGACAAGTTATTTTTGTTACTGTTAGACACAGCAAGCTCACGTTTTACCCTGAAACTGTCATGAATGTATTGTTAGTTGTTCAACTACATTATAGAGTGTTTTAAACACAGCGTTTTAAAGGGAATGACATGCAGAATGAGATAATTAGGAATGAGCATCTAATCAGCAATAATGCTTATGCTAATAATATGAATGATGCTTTTCTTTCTGTCAGACTAAATCCTTTTAAATCCTACATGGACAGGCATTTGTAATATGAATATTTGAAGTTCTTAAATCTTTCATTCATTTCTGGAAAATAAACTTAAGCCACAACATATGATATATTTTCTATGAACAGTTAAGCATTATGGCCTCCTACAGTGTTAAAGAACAGTGACTCTGTCTTGGACAATGAAGCCAAATCAGAGGCGAACGATGTCTTTGTGCAGAGCCAGCGTTCAACACACCCATCCATAGGCTTCATTTTATAATAGGATCATAAAATTTGGATAAAGACTTTACAGTTCAAATGGTCACATCTCATCATACCACTGCAGCCTTTTCCTTCATACCTTGTGATGAACGTATGTTAATATCAATGCAGATTGTTCATTCTTGGGATTTGGTTAAAACTGTCGCAGTCTCACTTGCACATCTACTACTAAGTGCATATAGCAGTATTTGTATTTACAAAATATTACAGTACAGTGCAGTATAATATGGCAAATCTGGTTCAAATACTACTGCTGATAAATATAACTAAAACAATTCTAACATTTTGTTTGTTTCATAGGTCCAATCAGTAATTTGACCATATAAGTTATAAGTATACATTCATTGCATACTGTATATAACTGAAGTGTACACTTATAGAATTAATTCTCTTGTATTTTGAGTGTTTTTCATTTGATGATCATTCAAAAATATAGATCTGATTTGCTGCTTTTTACAAATATGACTGATGTAAACAAATGTTTAATAAAAAAAAAAGTTGAGTGCTATTTATTATTTATGTGTTAGTTAATTTAACAGGGACAACATTGACACACATTATAAGGAGTAATGCAAGAAATATGAGGAATATGGGGTATCTGGCTGAAGCTAATTTGCAGCCCCTGTCCTTGGTTAGGCCTTTAAATTCAGGTTAAAGTCAGTCTGAGAGTGAACACGTTACAAATCCTGTATTTTTAAATTTTGGTGTGGAGGCAAGCCCTATGTGTACATTTGGATGTTAAATTGCATCTTAAAGTCACTTGGTTGCACCTTTAAGTCACCAGATGAAATAAGTGGTATCAGGATAATTAAGTAACTTAACTGGATTTTAAATAGACAAAACTTCCTGGCTGATATTGCAGCGAGCCGTACCACCAAACAACAAAGAAACCAAAACAAACTATATTCAGTGAGGTAAAGGTTGAGCAATAAGATTAATAATAAAATTGAGTGATACCTATGGACTGAACATGTTGAAACTTCCACGACAGAGTGGACAACATGTAAGATATAAAAAAAGTCTTCCTCTGATTCCAAATGTAACTCTAACTTTCATACATGGACCTCTACAGTAATGAACTACATTTGTCAGAATAATATGTCTGCTCTGATGAACCACTGGGGCAACTTACAAAAGGGGGCGCTGTTGAGGCAGAAAACTGACAGTTCAAAATGCCAATGAATGGCAGCGGTTGTTCTCTTCATACTGACATTTTTCAGTGATCCCTCATAAGACAGACAGGGCAAGTGTCACTGCTGGCAGGCAGAAGTGCTCTCTGCATAACTGAGTTACTGAATTGGATGTTTGGATCATTGGATCATCATTCAGATCTATTCCTGAAGAGTTCTTCACTTCTCTGTGTTGATCAGTTATATGGACGTAGTTGCCTCAAGGTTAGAAAATCAAGATATTTCTCCCTAAAAGATCAAAAAGTCACCATGGGAGAATTTAGTTGGAGGAAGTCAACATAAAATACTCGTCAGTTTACTGCACTTTTATGTGGTGAAGCAGTGATCAATATTACATGACACTTAATGTAGGTGTTGGTATGTTATAAGTTTGCAATCTGTCCTACAACTGCAATTATTTCTCACCTCTGTTGGACAAATAAAAAACAAACAAAACAAAAACCTGGACAGTTGTCAGCTATCCATTAAGGTAAGACATTAAACTTGCTGCACGTTCTCTGTGTAACATGAATCCACAGTGGTCTTCCGCCTGAAAGGCAAAGTGTTTCTCTGTTAATGGGTCTCATCTCAGCCCACGGTGTCACTGCAATGTCCTTGGAGGTAAATGTGAAACGCAAAAAACTGTGGCACAAAACAAATGGACCACATCTATTAGAGTGCATTAACAAATTAGTGCATTCCTACAGTTGTTACTAATGGCAGAAGAATTAACATCAACTGTGAAGAAAATGTAAAAATGTGTGATATTCTCCAAACTTTAAAATTTGCTATTATTTATTAGGAGGGTGGTTTGCATTTGTATTTATGAAAAAGAGAACGTTTTTGGTAAAACCTCTCACCTCATAATTCACTGAAGTTAATACCTCCATACTGAAAGATAACAGTTTAATTAAATTGTGTTTCAGAATATTAACACCTGTATGCACCTTTGAAGCGCTCAGGTCTACGTGTGATGGAGAGGAATCTCTTACATGCTTTATGTCAGTTATTACTCAGTTGGTGGACAGACATCAGGACTCGCACAGATATCATTTCACTGTTCAGCATTGTATTTTATATTGTATGTACATGTCCAATTATTTCTGTGGAGATTTTTCAAACACAGTCCAGACCAACTCAACTTCTGTCACCTCTTCGCTACTTAAATATTGCTTCGCTTATGTTAAAGGTTACGACAACAGCAGTAGAGTAGCAGGGCAAAAAAAAAATTTGGATTTAAAAGCCAATAGCCAAAGTAATATTAAACATTGCTATATTTTGTGTGAATGACTCCTTTTTGACCATCACCAACAGCTAGAAACTGCAAATCCTCAAATCACTTAAATTTGACATTTATTCTAAAGAAAATATATTTCTATAACATCACCCATATGACTGAGGGATATTAAAAGAATTGTTCTTGAGTTGAGGAAAATGTTATAATCTTTATTCTCACACAGTATTTGGGTCATATCAACAATAGCAGATCTTTTCAAGAGCATGCTTAAAAACACCCCATAAGGAGCAAAAAACGGACACTTTCATTCAACAAAAGCTATTAAATATAATTTACAGGGGAGTGAAATCTTCCACCGAAGACAATGATCAAAACACAAGTTGAAAACTTGTCCTCTTGATATGATATAGACAGTGAATTCAAACTCATGAGCTATAACTTCTCCATGGTCCCAAATTAACTTATGAAACTTTATATATATACAAAAATGTGCTACACAGACCAGTGATGTTAGAAACTATTGTCAGGGTGTAAGAAATCAACCATCAAAATGAACAAAATACCCAATAAAAATGCAGCTCACTGTGTACTTTAACTAATGTAGGACTGACTGTATTGCACTAGTGACTTCTACTGTTTGAAAAGACTACAAGGTGTGTTACAACATATTCCTGGTGTCCTCCCTTTTGACATGGTCAAGTGTCTTGTCGTGGCACTTGCTTTTTTTGTTTTGGTGAGTTTTGACATGTTTTGCCAAGTGGTCACTCCTCATGAACCTCTTGCAGCAGTCCGGGCAAACAAAGCGCTTCTCCCCCGTGTGAGTCCTCAGGTGTCTCTGCAGCTCGTCCGACCTGGTGAAACTCTTGCCACAGAACAGCCAGTTGCACACAAACGGCCGCTCTCCAGAGTGCCACCTCAGGTGCGCTTTGAGGTGAGAAGTTTTCCCATAAACTTTCCCGCAACCCGGTATGTGACAAATGTGCTGTTTCTTCTTCCCTGGCTCGTCGCTGGACGTGGAGGACTGGCAGTTCGGACACCTGCACCTCCTGCACCGCCTCGCAGTCGCGAGGGGGGACTTTGTGTGCAGCAGAGCCGCGATTTGCGTCTGATATTGCGCAAAGTCCGTATGTCCCAGAACCAAGCCCCTCTGCAGCTGGAAGCGATGGGGACCAAGGGAGGAAGTGTGGCTGACATGGTTCCCCTGCTGGAGGCTCCACCATGGAATATCCTCTCCAGGGTTTGGGGACAACTGTCTCTGCTGCTGGTGCACAAGGCCGGAGGGTCCCGTGACAAAACTTGGCATCGCGGGAGGAATGGGAGTTGGGGCTGCGTAACTGACAGCGGGGACGTAGGTGGGAGGGCAGCTGGACTGCAGAGACTGCATGGAGCAAGGTAACATCTTCACAGGGGAGAAGTCATAGGGGTACGAGGGGTCCGCCGGAGGGGTGAGGGGCAGTTCGTGGTGCGAGCTGAAGGAGCTCTGGATGTGCGCAGACAGCTGGGGCTTGGAGGATAGTCCGAAAGTAGCGTTGCTGGCCAGGCTACTCTGAGGGGTTCCCTCGTTAGTCCACGGGTGAAATAAACGCGAAGGGGAGCCCAGAGTTGGGTCGTAAGGGACCTGAAGGAAATCTGAGGGGTTGGTTCCGTGGTGATGACCGATCCGGTTACAAGTGGCAGCCAGGAGAGCCAGCGGAGAGTGCTTACAGTTCTCTGGAGAAGAGTTTGGAGTGCGATCCTGGATAACCGAGACACACATTTTCTGTATTACAATCAGTGCCTAACACACTTTACGAGGTATAAAACACATGTAATCTGCTACGTTTTAATATTCAGCCAAATGATGGAATAGTTGGTCTAAATAGTTTGAATTTCATCTGCTCTAAATCGATCCTGCAGCCTGAATCGTGATGATGTGACATAAAAGTTGGCGTTTTGTTGCAGCAGAAGTCGTTAACAAAACAATTAGCGTTAGTAATTAAAATATATTACACTGGACCATCTAAGTAGCACGACTTCTATCTTCAGCATATACTCGTAACACAAACATAAATCAACTCGAATGGGCAAGTTTACAAGTTATTCAAGTCGTATAAAGTAAAGAGAAACTTGCGCACAAACCTGAAGAAAAGCCTGGAGTGTTTCATTCCGCAGTACAGCCACTGCTGCCATGGTAAACGTCCTCCTCCCTCTCGATGAAAGCAAATAAAAAATAACAGCACTAATTTAGATAAATATGTGCATTCGCAGTCAAAAAAAATATCGTGTCGAGCAGGTCTTCACTCTCCAGTGCTTCCTCTCTGCGAGATATCCTCGGTCTATCTGAAGAGTGAGGGATCACTTCTTAGAATTTGATAAGGACTTTGGTGGGCCGCCAGCCAGTCAGAAATAAGATTTATTACTTTGAAGTTTGCCGCTGCCCAATCATCAAAGAATAGCGGCTCTTTGAGAGGGGAAAGCAAATCCTTTGAATCCACAAAGCTCCTATGGTGTGTTTGTTGGTCTGGATAAAGGAGCTGATTATTAGGGGGGATGGGAAGGGAGGAGATAAAGGCGGGACAATTAATGAAGTAATCACTATGTGGGAAATGTATATACACAAATAATTGGATTTTCTTGATCAAAGACCCCCATGCCGCCTGGAGACCCCGGTATTGGATGCTGTAGTCATCTGATCCTCTTTTTGTAATTAAGGATTTGTAGCAGAACCCTATGTGACAATGTGACATTGTTATCTCTGGAGATCTCCAAGAGCGTTGCCTTGACTGTTTGATGGAGGAAAGAGACCAAATCAAGTGACTCAACACAAAGTTCTCATCTCTGAAGAATCTGCGTCTCTTTTACATTTCTAATTTGAATTAAATTTTCTTTGTTGTTCCTTTGAACTACAACATGGGCATTAAACACTTAATTATGCCCTCTCTGAATTATTTAAATACGTCTTTCTCCTTCTCTCATTTCAATCATTTGTTTTATCAGAACCTTACTCCTGATTTAGATTTTTTTCCCTTCCTCTTTGTAGAGCATCAAAATGTGAGCTTTTAGAGCCTTAGGGTAAATTCCCAGCAGCTAATTCAAATTATAACATGTTACTTAACATGACACAAAAGGGAAACCTCTTTTTTAAATCAGGTGACAAAAGCAGCACTTGAAATGGTGATGTCTCAATTATGTTCCCTTATAAACTTGTCACATCTATATGTCTGTGGAGGAAGTTCACATTCAGAAAAAACACAGGATGTCAAGCACTTAAGCATCCAAATTACAGAGGTACTTATATTATAAGTACCTCTGTCTATAATTTAACACAAAGGCTAAACTGACATATAATATCACATTTTGTCCTTTTTTTGTTTCAGAACATTTAATGAAGGCAAAAGTATGCAGTCTTCATAAGATAATATCCAAACTTTTGTGGCAGAGCAGTCGAAATGAAAGTTGTATTTTTCTATATGAACTCTCTGATCTTTATCTGGCTTCCCTGCAGAAACAATCACTGTCCTCTCAACTAGTTTGGAGCGGCAGATTTTGAATTAGATCTGTTCCTTTGAAGGGATTAATGTTCCCAGTCCTCTCCCACGGCTTTACACACAGTCATGAGGGAAAGGGGGAGTCCTGCTGGGCTGCACTGGAGCCATGTTAAACTACAAAACTGGCTACAGGAGTGGTGTAGTTGCACTGTTGACTGATAAAAAAACTAGTGGAGATTAACCTTGTTTACATCAAGTTATGGCAGCAGTGGGTGACGTGAAGTTTATTGTATAGGGTTTATAAAAAAATATGCAGAAAACAGGAGCCACGTCGTATTAAATCTGTCGTTTACACAAGACAGTGTGTGTGTGTGTGTGTGTGTACTTGTGTAGAATCTCTTTAATAAGTTACACCTGGAAATCATCTTACAAAAGTCACATTATAAATGGCTGCAATGTGTGGATGGAAGAGTTTTCATGATCAATGTTTGTACCACTTTTTAATAAGGCACCCTCCCTTTATAAACGGTTTATGAGTTATAACAAATTGCTTTACTTATGGTTAATAAATCAGTTACTAATGCATTATAAATCAATTATAAGCAACTAAGTAGAACAACTGTCAGGTTGCCAATTTGTGAAAAATCCTTTTTGCTGTTGTTTTTCCTCCTCCAGGATAACGAGACAACGTGCATTGTCTTTTTATGTTTTTAATTCATCGATAAGATGGATTTGTGTAAAAACACTTTATTGATGACTTATGGACTTACTGCAGAGTTGACAGCTTATTAGAAAGTGAGAAACACATGAGTATTTATTAATGTTATAACAACATTTATAACTAAATTATTACCAAACAGAGAGGAAAAACACCAGGCCACCTGGCAACCCAAAACGTATCCTTATTAATGGATTACAAATGATCTATAAAGCATTTGAAATGATTTATTAACCATTTATAAAACCATTAGTTACTACTTGTGAATTGTACTTCATTGGTGTACATGTATTCACTTTGTGCATTTTGGCATTAAAGGATTCTGACACAAAGGAGCTCAAAACAGGTGAAAAGAGAATTATAAAATGGCCGAATGGTTTATAGATCAATAAGGACAAGTTTTGGGTTGCCAGGTTGTGAAACATTTCTTTGATTGGTGTTTATCCTTTCTATTTGAGTAATAATTCAGTCATAAATGTTGGTGAAATATTAATAAACACTCCCGGGATTCTCACTTTCTAAGTCTGCAGTATGTTACTAAGTCATTAATAAAGGGTTTTTACACAAATCCATCTTACTGATGATTTAAAAAGACAGTGTCATGCTGGTGGAGGATAGACAACAACAACCACTTGGCAACCCCAAAGTTGCTCTTATTGATGCTTATAACTGTTTTATAAAGCACTAGTGAATTATTTATGAACCCTTTGTAAAGCTGTTAGTTACTACTTATAAACAATTTATAAAGGATACCTTATTAGAAAGTGATACGAACATATTTGACCCAGAATTTGACTGTGAATTATACTTATTAGTGACCATATATTCCCTTCATGCATTTTGGAACAGGGCTCAAAACAGGTAAAAAGAGAATAATAAAATGACTGAAATGCTGTAAACTCAGTTAACCAGCTGTTACTAACTAAATTACTGACCAGCTCAGACATCACAGCAGTAAACATTTTTACAGCCTACTCCAAAAGTTCGCATTTGTGCCGAAAAGTGCTGTCAGTTAGTGTTTGCTTCCAGGTTTAAATGTCAGATAAATGTCAAATGTTGTAATCTGCTCTCTCCTGTCAAACCAGACAACTGTTAAAGTAAAGAGAGAGAATCCACCCTAAAACAGAATTAACATTTTTTTTCTATGATCCTGAACAGCAGAAATGATCTGTGGACATTAAAATAGCAGACATTAATTCAGATTTAGGGTGGATTTTCACATAAATCAGCTTTACATGTGAGCTGTCGTGCTATGCAAAGGGAAATTTCAGCCATATGTGACAACTGCATGAATTTTGCGAACTATCAGCATTACCAAATTATTGATATCTTCCTTTGAGATACTCGGTTCAGCCCTAAATGCAAGTTCTTACATTTTAATGCATCTCAATGGGACTCAAGCTGAGGGATGGATTTGGCTGAGCAGGACTTTGATATAGTTTGTAAGAAATTCATGACTGTGTGCTTGACACAATGTCCAGTCCCCGAGGTAATTTACTTGCTCCAAACCTTTACCATCTCATGGCCATGCCTCAAGTTTTACAGGGTCACCTCAGCAGTCGTTTCACTAAGAGAAATTTCTCCAGCGGCATTTGATGGGAAAATTAACTTGGAGGAACCCCCACTGCAATAGTTTTCTGGCTGTACACTCAAAGGTTTGAACATGGAATCAGTCTGTACCATCCGTGTATTTCATAAAGTACTTTAAAGCATAAAGCAGAGAGTCGATCTGCAGAAGCACTGTTAAGAGGTGGAGACGTGTATGAAGCTGCATGTAGGGATTAGCAGAATATCTAAAAGGAATATGCAGTCTCCAGTTACAGGAAACAGAAAGAAACTGGTATTTTTCTACACATATGAAAGTCAGGGAAAACCATAAGTCAGTTTCTGGTGTTCTGCATTTTTGGCTCATATTCCGATTTTGATGAGATAAAACATATTCTAAAAGTTCAACAGGTGACTGTCATTCCTGTATGGGTTACACAGGCAAAATTGCCTCATTAACGGGCTCATTAATTACATATTGTCATTATTTATAACTTATAATGTGCAAATTATTAAGGAATGTTGTGTTATAACCCTTCTGTGCATTGTCTCAAAAGGCAGTGTTTAACTAAACTGAGATAAAAAGTATGAGCCCATGGCAATCACCATAATGGCATTGTGGTGCGTAAATTATATTTTTCTATCTAACCCTAACCCATAATTGTCAGAGTTTGCATAAGATGTGAAAAGGAGCACCAATTACCAGTAAACACAAGAAGAAATACACCAACAGTCAACAGTCAGTAGTTTAAACACATTTATTTGACTCATATAAAACGGCAGTTTACTATAAATAAATAAAAATGTACAATAGATATCAAGTGTGCTGCTGAGTTTGTTTTGGTTTCAGGTCCAGTTGAAAGTTGAAGAAGGCAATCTGCAGAAGAGAGAGAAAAACTGCATTGACAATCATGCCTCACAGTACTTTTCACTAGTAGTTTCAATTCATATCATTTTATTTGAATGATTTACTACTTATTGTATTGACCGCAAATGGATCTGAGGAAGTGGAGCCGCATGTGATCTTGACATTTTGAGATAACTGACAGTGAAGACTGTGGATTTGACAGAGTCAGGGGGCAACGCCACAACACGAACCCCTTTTTAACTTTCCATATTCTCTGGACAGTTGGAGAGAAAACAGGTTCCACATCTGTCTCATACGAGAGATATCAGAGACTTGGGCATGAGGGTGGGGTAAGGGGGTGAGGAGGGTGGGGTAAGGGGGTGAGGAGGGCGGGGTGGGGAGGGTGCATGTGTGAGAGTGAGAGTGAGTTTGAGTGTGTGGGAGAGAGAGAGAGGGGTGGGAGGGTGGGGGGGACGCTCGAGGCTACTGGGTACTTGAGCCGCTATAATGGTGTCTCGTATGAGAAAACATCTGTGAATTTCCTCAGTGATCTACAACAAAGTATAACTCAGAGCAGTCACTCAGAGGACCTTTGAAGTTGCTGTCTGACAGAAAGCTGCCATTGTTCACAGCCCCCAACACACAGAAACTCCAACTTTGGTCTCACTAATTTTCCCTGCAATGTGATACAACTCTTTTTTTTCTCTCCCTCTCATCCGAGCCTATGAAGCCGGGGATCTCTGCATATTCAAGAGCAAAGAGCAAAGCCTTGGCAATGTGCAGGGTTGGCCCGGGGTCACGTAAGGCGGGACAGGTCATTTTACCTTCTCCCAGCCCACCCTGGATGCGTTAATCCAGCCCTAAAGAGGGAAACTCGCCCCCCTCTATGATGATGTACAAGGTTACAGCCTGCAGTGCTCTCCCAGGAAATATTACAATAAGAAGATCTCACCTCCAATCATCATATATACTCTGATGCCATGAAGTCGGCTTTTAAAGAACAGGTAGTTTAGGTTTTTATTATACTCACATTTTAAAATATTCTTTTACTTTATTGGCTACTTTCCAGGCGTTATTGCTCCAGAGCACTTGAGCAAGGCAGTGAGAGCCGCTACATGCTTCCTGCTACTTTTGGTAAGCAATGATGTAATTGGGGGAAATTTGAAATATTGTAATCTGAGAACGCTTCAACCGTACACAACAAGTTGTTGGTTCTTAGCTCCTTTAAAACATGAAAACAGGAGGAAATAATACCAAGACAAGCAGGACTGCAAATATTTGCAAAATGTTTTTTTTGAAACGTCAATTTTGTTGAGCTTTGTAAATTTCTTTTAACATTACAAGTGATGTCCAAAATCTGTATAAATGTGTTACATTTAAAAAATATCAAAATTAAAATGTTCAGAAGTCAAAAGTTACTTTAGGAGAAGCAATGAAAACGTAAGAGAGTGAAATCGTATGGAGAAATGAATGATGAATGATGAATATTGATGATGTATCTCAGTGAAAACCGGTGTGAAAGACGGTGCAGAAACTATGGTGATCTTAAGGGACATTTAAAGAAAATATTACAGTTACACACTGTAATGCGACAGTGGGGGGTCTCCATGGACAACCACACAAATAAGAGAAATCTAGGAGCTGTCGGACAGATTTTAAAACATTTATACCGGTCACTACTTTATTCTGACCTCAATGAAAAGGTCGTTTGGTTGAACACCAGGTGATACATCCCTGCTCCTCCTGGCAGTGGCAAAAAAAGACAAGCTTTCTGTTACGCATCCCAAACTGAAACAAGGCCGTGGTAATTCTCACACTGTTACCCGTCCAGCGTTTATTCAATGGCAGCTGGTCGCACCATCTGGGAAAGCAGCACCGGGGCAAAACAAAACAGGTTACACCTTTGGCCATGCCAAGTCTGCTAGTGCCCCACTCAGTCTACTAACTGAGAGAGGCTAATCACAATTTCACGCTCTGATTTGTCAAATCCCACTCCAGCACCGGAGGCACCAAGAAAACTTTTAAGTCAATAAATTTCATGGCGTAGAGGATAACAGCTTTTCCATACTGTTTCTATTGTTCTATGTAAGGCTTTTTTTTTTTAGCTTTATCCCTCTTTACACGTGGAAGCAACCAATCTTTCTTTTGCAAATGAAAAGGAAGCTGTAATTTTGACCAAAACATTTGGTCACCACCAAGATTAGCAGCCGGGAAACAAACTCTTATCTCCTCATGCATGCATTTTATATTCATGCAAATGTTAACAACAAAACAGTGCATAGAGCGCCCTCAACAAACTGCAGGTGTGAGGAAGCTGAAACAAAAGCCACTGTAACCCTAATGGCATCCCTTGTCATTAAGAGACCTTTGATGTATGTACTCAACAGACTCTTTTATCTCCTACTTCCTCTATGCCTCTTACTCTCTCTCTCTCTCTGTCTCTACCGGCTCAACCAGTTTCTTTATTAATGCCGTCTTTGGGGAATGTTCTTTTGCTCAGAGCCCTCAACACACATCTGACATCTGGTTGACGCTCGCTTTCTTTGGCACCAATCATTAGCCAGCAGAGAGAATCACAATGCTAAGTTTGTAGCTATTCTAGGTGTCTGTTTGTCCCGCTGTCCTTCAAGTTGGTGGGAACAAGACCTGGCATTAATTCTTAACTCATAAAACTGTGGTATGCAATCATAATATAGTGTGATATATTCTACTGTGGTGGAAAACTGACACATCTGGATACCAAAAGCACGTATAATGCATTAAAACAGTATTTGAAAAGACTGCACATGAAATACTGGTATTCAAACTCTCACTTTGAACTCAAAGGATATAGAAACAGGACAATGTTGGCCTAATCGTGCTCTCTCTTTGAAGTGAGACATCACTATTAGGTGAAAAGGTAAGTATGCTTCTTTAGGAAATAAAAGCTTTTCATCATTTGTTAAGGCTGCAGCTCGAGCGATTTTCATAAAGGTGGTTTCAAACTTTGGATAACAGTGTTTGGGGGCTGCCTCGGATGGAGCTTTAATGAAAGTGCTGCGCATGAAGCAAATAGCTAAAATGGCAAGAATAACACCAGCAGTAACGCTAGCCACATTAAAGGAGTCCTCTCTTGCGTGCACCAGATGTTGTCAGATTTAATGAGGAAAAACAAGAGGGAGCTGGATTTACGAAGGCATATTAAAGAAAACAGGTGTCAGGCCTCCAACACGGACTTGACACTGCGTCTGTCCCTCAGCGTCCCGTAAGATGACCAGGACGTCCAAGTAAACACAGGAGCTTCAGTACATTAGGTCAGAACGTCTCTCATGAGAGTGACGACAGTATTTCATAACATTTGCCTTTTGCAACACATAATCAGCTAACCAAGGCAATTACGTACACACCTCCGCTCACCTCCTCTCATATGCTAAAGCAGGCAATCAGCCAGGGAGTTAATTTGGCAGAGAAAAACAGGGGAAGAAACACCCACTCTGGAACCATTTGTCACCACAGTCCAACCTTGTTATTCAAACTAGTGAGCCTATTTGAAATTCCTCTCCGTGGTAAAAACAGGGCCAAAATAATCAAGGGAGCATGATCACACTTAATTGATTCAGTGTACTTTTAAGATGCACTACAGGGTGCTGGGGTGACCTATTTCAGACTGCTCTTCAGAGGAGCCAACTATCCCAGCAAGGGAGTAATGCACAACGAGGATTTTAATTATTGCAGGATCTGTGGCTACGACCGGAGGTGAAATGCTTCTGAACTAACTGTGACACCACATTATAACACTGCCAGTGGTCTGGGATGTTACTCTTTGAGTTAAATATGACAATAAATCGAAAAGACTAGGACTTTGTTATTAATGCAGCTTAATTATGTGAGCTAATTTGATCATGGAAACAGCTGATTTCTACACATTTTATACTAACTATTCAATTTTCATTATATAAGGGCTTTTGTGTGTTACACAGTGGTAAAATGTACATTTACTTAAGTCCTTAAGTACAATTGTTGGGTACTTTACTTTTTTTAGCCATTTTTTTAATCTGGTTCCTTTGCAGACTATGTTGTCATATACAACATAGTCTGCAAAGGATCTATGATAAGTTTATAAAATACAAAGCATTGTTATAGATGAAACTACCTAACAGTATATACATTCAAATTAGCTCCACCTCAACTAACTGCTAATGTTGTTTACACATTAATATATCAGTATCAGTAATCCAGTAATGAGTAGATAATAATGTAACAATGACAGAAGTCATTTTCTGTATAAAATCTGTAGTGTAAGTACATTTTACTGCTACTTTTGTACTTTTACTCAGGTAAAATTGTGATATGCAAGACTTGTAATGGAGTATTTTACATTGTTGAATGGCTACTTTTAAAGTAAAGCATCTGAATACTTCTTCCACCACTGTGTAGAGGCTGCGTTACATCCAGGAGATGTGTAACATTTAAAATTTGGGATTAACCATACTACCACTGCGAGCATTGTGGTTGTTCAACAGAAACAAACAGCATAGTTATGGTTGGAAAATGACAGGGTGAAAACCACAGTGTTGTCAAGTGACAAAACCGATGGACTTCTCTTGCACCGTGTTTTAATTACATTAAATTTAAGGAGGCGGCATCTAAAGAAATGCCTTATATTTCACATGCTTAAAAAAGGAGAAATAACACGTTTAACCTGTGATGTTTAGATGACGAGCCAGTCCTCAGTGTCTCAACCCGAGTCTGACCCTCACAGTACTCACTAGTGGGCTTTAATGAACACTTTGGGCCTCTTTAAACCCACCAGGATTTCTGTGAACCTGAACCTAAGTGAAGCCGGTCTCGCTATCTAGGCAGAGCTCTAATGTTTTCCCTGCTGAGTATAAGGAGGATGAGATCCTCAGTCATACCACCCTACTCTTCCTATTAAGATCAAAATCTCCTCTCAGGCCCTCGGGTGTCAACAAAGGGAGATGCAGTAAATGATATGCAAATTGAAAAGAAAAAAAAAAAAGCTCTACAAATCAACTCGCCAGCCCTGCATTTCCGACACTTCACATCTTAAAAGAAAATTCCTGCATTTAGGGTGAAATTCAAAGTGAGGTCTAGCTCTGCCTGTGTGAGGATATGTGTGGTGATTCCAGCACTCAGACAGCACAAAGCCCCTCTAACTACAGGCGGCTCGCTGTGGGAGAACTCGCAGAGAGAGTTTTGGGTTTCAGAGGGATTTGTCTCTGGATCCGACTTAGACAATAGACATAATGCTCAAAAATAGGTAGATGTTTCCAAGTCAGGTTAACACCGCTGAGTTCAGAAACGCGCTGCCTGCAAGATGAGGGGCTCCTTTGAGTAAATGTGAAGCAATGCAGACACAATCATAGATCAATTGACAGAAAATAGTCAATGATCATTTTAATTTAAACCAAACATCTGCTGGTTGAAGCTCTAAAGATTCAAGGCTTTGTTCGCTTTTCTTCAGTTTATATCATTATAAATGAAAAATTATGGGATTTTTGACTGATGGTCAAAAGAAACTATTTGAAGACATTTCTTTTGTCTCAGGCATTTGTCATTATTTTCAACATTTCATAGACTGAAGAATCAATCGATAAAAAAATTAGTAGATATATTTACAGCCCTGATAAAGACCTTAAACATCTGACACAACATTAAAACTACAAATGGATGCTCAGCATTTAAGTGTTTCATTGTGACTTTGCAAAGTGTTTCTTATTAATGAAGCCTCCCCGCCCAGCACACCACATGACGATGTATTCTTTGTCTTATGTGTATTGTCATTAATTTATTTATTGATGCAACATCTGTACCATGTCACAGCAGTTTTTGAGCTGAATAATAATTTCTTATTCAGTGCAGGATTTAAGACCCTGAAAAAGCCTCTGGAAAAATGACAAATGCCATAATAATATTACACTTTTTTTGCCATGTTGAGAGGCACAATAGCAGCAAATCGAGTACAGGACTAGAAAAAAGTTCAATAACATACACCAGGAAGACGTCTGGAGCCCCTCGTCTTGCAAAATTTCACATTTCTAGCTATAATCAAGAATTATGGCTATAAAATGTGATGGCTTACTGCACAGGAAATAGCACAATACTTATAGAAAACTGTTGTAATAATGAGTAAGTCGTTCCTGTAAACACTTTCCGACCACTTTGGATTAACAGCTGAGGCAATCGCCTGTGCAGGTCGCTTATTCTGCACTGCTGCTACTTGCTCCACATACCACAGCACATCCAACACTGAGGATGTTCTTTGGAGTGTCTGTCTACATGTCTGGTGCGTCTGCCTTACCGGTTGACATGGTTGTAAGGCTCAGCTCTGACTGACGAGAGGCCCACTAGAAAGGGTGGGAGGGGGGAGCGGTCGCGTACTCTTCCTCAGGGATCGACTCCACAGTTGACAGTAATTTGTAGTACTCATCTTCTCCATCCAGCACTTTGATTTGACTGTGATGGGAAAGAAGACGGGAAAGTGGTGAGAAGTAACTAGGAAGAACAGAGCAGTCTTGAAGTAGACATTTAGAATAAAAACAATATTTGCAGATACAGCAATGAGGCGCATGCGTTTTCTTAAGCATACTGATCTGAACCAGGATGTCATTTATAGTACAAATACAAGTCAGACCTTCAACAATTAAAATTAGCATGCTGACAAAGCCTTAATATGTAACCCCCTCTCTAATGACGCAGAGCAACTGCTCATAAAAAGCCTGTTATTTTCGGCTCTCCATTTACATTAAAAGAAAACAACTCCATTTCTGGATTCTCCTATTCCACAAAGGGCCTGCTCTGTTTAGAGTTGCTGTAAGTAGGAAAGCAGTTATTTACCCAAGTTTTCTCGGCTTCCTCTTGCTCCCCTGGTAATCCAGAGTTCTCTGAGGAAAGGGCCAAGAGCACACAGTCAAAAGATGAGCAGAGAGTCATTAATTTTTAATTCAAAGTGATTTTGTGTTGAATGCGAGCAGATGCTGATAATATCAGAAGTCACAGCATAATTTTTTCTGATCAAAGGGATCAAGTGAGTCTGATGAAGCATGCATCTTGCTCAGCTTTGATAAACCACATCAATTATTCACCGTGAAGGCAGACATCCTGACATGAAAGCAACAGATAAAGAGCATAAGCACATGTTCAAGACAAGAGGCAGAGAAGCGTGGGGGTGGGGCTCCAGGGTCTGGCACAGGTAGGTTTAATTGTATTATCATGTGGAACCAAAGTCAGACAAAGGCCTTTATCGGCACTTTGAACTCACATTTAGTTGGTTGTAGTACAGGCTGTCTTCAGGGCTGTTGAGCAGCTTGGGCTGTTGGCCCCGCCGGCGAGGAGTTCTCTGCTGCAGCTTCATCACTGGACCTGCAACAGAGGAAAAATGAGGGCAGTGATCCAACCAAGCAAAACAACAACAAGCACCAACATGATCCTGATGGCGATGACAGCAGCAGTAAACACATTCTGCCCTCAACTTTTTAAAATCTGCACCCTCGTGTGACAAAGTGGCAGAAACATTTAAGATTTACGTTGGTTTAGGTTAAAGATTATGTAATTTCATCGATGAGCTGACTCAATAACAGCTTAACATTGCACAAATCCACACGTTTCAACCACATCTAGTCATATCTCTCCTCACAGGTGCACAGCAGACTACAGTTCAATTAGCTAAATAGCTACAATGGAAGAGGCAGATGAGGTGAGACTGTGGTGTGGTTGGTACTGGATACACTTCTACACTTCAGAAAACACCTCTATGTTTAAGAAGCACCACCACTCTAATATCTGTCATTTAAATATGAACCTATAGCCAGCTTTGTACAGAGCCCGGCTAGCGGTTTACCCCTGTTTCCAGTCTTTATGCTAAGCTAAGCGGCTGCTGGCTGTAGGTGAATATTTAGCGCACAGATATGAGAGTGGCATCAATCTTCTCATCTAACTCTCAGAAAGAAAGCAAATAAGCGTATTTCTCAAAATGTCCCACTTGTCCTTTAAAGGATTGGTTCACCTAAATCAAAAATGATTTGCAGATAGTTTTGATTGATTGATTTTTGCTGCCATCCCAATACAATGGAAGTGTATAGAAATTTGATTTGAGGTCACCCTTTAAAGTGAAGTGACAACCATTAGCTGGCCTATAAAAAGTACATTTCCACTATGCACACTTGAAAAGGGACCGGAAAAAAATCCCACACTGACTCAGCAGATCTACAGGACTCTCGATGTAGATGTTCACCCTCCTACTTCCCACTGAAACCAGTGACACAAATGTGAGCCGTGGCTAATCTGTTAAACAGAGGAAGAAGTCATTTACACGTTCAGATTACCGCCCATTGAATGACTTCTTCTCTCCTCTCTGACGAGCTTTGTGATAAACTGATTATTCAAACGTAAGACAATCGTGAAGGCTTAATACATTCTTCTACAAGACCACACTCAGGGTCTCAAAACGTATAGGTTACAAAGGTGTGTTTTAAAGCCGGGACACCTTTACAAGGAAGCATCTATATTTAATGTCAGATAACGTTTCATCTTCTTTGCCTACGTTTCGGGTGAGACAGGACATTTCTTCATCATCTCTTGCTACCTCGGCTTCTCTACCTTGACTAAAGCTGCATTTGCTTTTTCCATCTTAACACTACTTTGTACTCACTTTGAACAGACCTCATCACATCTCAATCCTATACATCAAAGAGCAAGCCCCCCCCCCCCCCTCCACCCCTCATCCCCTCTTTCCTCGGCTTTCTTGATGTTATTCAAACCAGCACAGGTTTACTAAAGTCACACTTTGTAAATGCCCAGAAAGTTCCTGTCAGTTCTGAGATATTAGCTAACTTTTACCGTGAATCTTATCTGTCCGTGCCTCAGAGGTGCTAACCGTCCACTGTGTGAATCCTTGTCACCCCTGAGTGTTTGAGGATATTTGGATGGATCTCATGTACTGAGGGAAATAGCAGTGGAAAAAAAAACCCAGCTGTGTGTTTTCTTCTAAACAAGTATTTTGGTTTGGCTGCATCAAAAGCACTTTGGTTTCAATATTTCATTGAGATAAATTGTACAACATTGCTGCTTAGCTTTGAGAAACCTGAAAGAGCTACTGCATCTATATGACATGCTGTGGTGAAAAGAAAAACAGAAAAACCTCACATTTTAGTTAAACAATGTCTGTATGTAGGACATTGTTCTGCTAATGATGCAGAAATGGATTTCATAAGCAAATGTTTTATTCCCCTGAAATTGCATCAAAGCATTCAATCACAAATAACAAATCCTAATGTCCTTGAATGAAGTTTCAAAATTGAATCATATTGTAAAAAAGACTGCATGTTGTGTTTATGTGTTTTCAACAAACGTATGTTTTGTTTATCTTAAAAAATAAAAAACTCCACAAATATAAAATAGTGAAGCACTGATTCTTAACTGAATTCAGTGCAGGCATGACAGTCTCTGAGTGCCTGTTTGCCTCAGGATCTGAGCTGAACAATCCAGTTTCTATTTCGAAATCGCGATTGGAAAGAGAGCAAGTGCTGCAATCTTAATCCTAATTTACAGTGTCTTAAAAACAAGTGAAAGTTGATTTGACTGTCGTTTTCACCGGCTATAATGACAACTGTCAGCTGTAAATTTACTCAGCTGCTGCTAATAAACATTATTCTGTGAGTTCTGTGAGCCAAACAACAAAAAGTAGTCTTGCCAGATTAATATGTTCTCTGCACGTTGGTGTCTTTAGTTAAAAATGATTTTGTGAAGGAAACATCACTTCGCCACTTTTAGCCATGGTAGCGACATCGCTGTAGGAATAGTAATGTCGGTCGGTTGGTCCACCGCTTTGGTCCAGGTCAAAATTTTAATTTGTTCAATACTAGCATATGACCAAATATCTGCAAAACTAATAACATTCATCAGTCACGCTGTGTGTTTAGTGCTAATTAACAAATATTAGCATGCTAACATGCTAAAGTAAGGTAAACATGGAAAAAATGATACCTGCTAAATATCAACATGTTAGCATTGTCATTGTGAGCATGTTAGCATGCTGACGTTGGCTTTTAGTTCAAAGCAAAGATGTGGCTAAGTACAGCCTCACAGAGCCGCTCAACTCAAAGAATGCAAAGGAGGTCCTCAACGTCATTCAACTACATAATTTTATCTGTTTCTATAAATGTAGATGTAGATCAATTTGTGACTGTGGTATATTTTGTTTAATACTATGTAGACCACAAATACAAGCATGTAGTTAAGTTAATAGAGAATAATTGCATTTTAAATCACAATTGCAAATTTGGTTAAGAAAATCTCAATTAGATGTTTTTCCTAAAATCGCTCAGCGCTGCAGATCTGAAGCTCAAAACACGACACACGGGGGTTCAGCATCACCATTTATCCATCCTGACCTGCAGCGATTAGAGCGTGTAGCAGATCAGAGGATGGGTCAGGCCTCCCATCTCTGTGCCTCTGTTTGGGAAATCTCTGCCATTTGATCCAGGCCAGCCCCAGAGGAATGCTGCTCCTGCAGATATGTTACAGGAGAGGAGGCTGCCAAACTGGCTCCTGGCATGGGAGCGCGGCTTGGACATGGGCAGGCAGAGCTGGGAAGGGGTCAGGCAGTGGCTCACACCGGGGGTTTGCTAAATGATCGTGGGTAATGTCTGCTGTTTGGGGTGGGGAGGAATAATGGCCGACTGGGAATACAGAGGCAGCATGCTTCATACAATATTGATTTCTCCGTATCAAAAGAAAGCCAAGCAGAGTTTGCGCTTCTTGGTGAGAGACTTACATATTGTACATGTTTGCTTCTTCAGATAAAAAGGGCTGGAATTCTTTTTGAGATAGGTATTTCTTTCATTTTCAAAGAGCAGCAGATGACTCGTATTACATCTCTAAATACCACTTTGAAATCCCCTGAAAATCAGAATGCTTCTCAGAAACAACATAAAAGAGCTGCTAAAAGGGATTTTTAGTGGAATAAATTAGAGATGTATCGATTTACTCCCCACATCACGTGCTATAATCACCTGACTTCTCCCAGACCACAGAGAACCACTTGGGCTTTGTTTATTCAGATGGAGGGAGCAGAGGCACCAAAAGGCATGGATTATAAGGAAAAATCATCAGCAGGGGCCTTTGATGTCTAAATGAGGCATGTGCAACCCAGACCCCTCTCTTTACCTCACAACCGCCTCTTCACACACATGCACGGGTACATAAATCCAGACACATGCATACAACTTGTGCACGCACACACACACACACACACATATATATACATATCTGCGTGCACACTAACACAGACATTATTCCTTGGTTGCAAACAAAGACTCCAAACAGATATCTGAAGTTGAAGAGGATTTCCAGAAGTTTTCAGGGCTCCTGATTTATTACCCCTCTCGTCATTTTGGACATCATACTTAAATAGCAACCCATGTGCTTTAAATTATAAGACAAACTGGTCAAGTCCTGCAGATAATGCTGAAAAAAAAGAGTAGTTCCTGCATCTGTTTTCACTAATGCAAGCAGAGGATGTTGTTACTTGCAACCAGTTTTTCACACTGAAATCAATCATTTCCCCTGACAGCAGATTTGGAACTTTGACTAAAGAAATGTTTGCGTGGAGGAAAAAAAATCTCTGAACTTTGTGGAAGTCAATCATTTGTCAGAGACATAATACATGTAATTTATAAGTGTGACCTAGCAGGATGAGTAAAAAGTAAGCAGTGAGGAGGGAGACATGAATGACAAGGAAACCAGGCCAAAAATAGATTAAATATGCAAATGAATGGCATTAAGCTTTTTCTCTCCTCATCGGTGGGATCCCGAGTCATTTTATTAGATAAAATATGGTCTATCTAACTACATAAAAATGTATTTTGTCAACAACAATGACAAACTAATAAGGTTTTGTGTTTGGAAAAACTTTGTTAAACTACATCAAATGAGTCAATCCACATGTGCGAAATTACAGAGAACTTGGAGTATCATTTTCCACCTTGATTTTACGTCTGAGGAGATTATTCTGTTGGAATTGTGATGATGAGTAGTTTGGAAGTACATCCTGTTAACTACTCCCACTGACATTAAGAGGATTACGTAGGTAGCGTCAGACAGAGGCAACTCCTTCCGTTAAGTTGAGTCTTTCCTATCCCTTCCAAATCTCTGCTGCCGCTACGTCAAGCCTGTAATTTGCCTAAAACTGAAGGCATCCGTTTGAGACGCCACGATATGTGGAGACAGACAGATCAATCAAAGGGCTGAGAGACAGCGAGAGGGTGGGAGCGTATTTGTCTAGAGAACATGGAGAGGGTGGATCATTTGTCTGGCAGATGCATGTTGATATAGTGATGCTGCTGCTGCTTTGAAGGTGGTGGTGGTGGTGGTGGTGGGTGGTGGGTTTGTGGAGCAGCACCTGGTGGCTGCAAACCTTGTGGGAGGACATGTGGGGAGATGTTTAAGAGCTGAGGGAGGGAGCGAGAAGAGAGGAAAGTGAGATGTACTGGTGAGTGTGGGTTTGACCTCAGTGTTGGTAAAACAGGATCCACATTTCCAATGAGCTCTCCCAGCTGCAGCTATAAAGCGCAGAGAGAGCTCGGGGCAACACACAAAATCAATTCTTATTGACTATACCATGTTATGCACTGAGGGGACATAACTGTAACCAATAAGTCAACGTGAACTTTTTTGTTTTTCTCCTTTCTCATCCCTTCAAACGACCAGGTTAACTATCTTTCAAGGCACAGAAGTAATTGGTCTCTGTGTTGTGCCTCCACATTATCACTGTCTCTCTCTTGACATGTATGTTTACCACAACTATAATCTTCAAAAAGCCTGTTAACATAAGTAGCTCAGCTTTCATAAACCATAAAGTCAGCTCTGACTGATCCTCAGCACCATCCTGTTTACCACGCTGAGGAGCATAAGCAGCACTCTGATCATATCTGCTTGCTTGCTAGCAAAAGGCTTTCTTTCTGCACCCGCCTCTGTGACTCATTTCCAAACATGTTGTATTAATATTCAGGAGACAGGTGATGAGAGGTGGCATCGTCTTGAGCGTGCAGCTTACACGACTACACTGTGTATGCGTTAACTTTTTCACTGACAAAACATGGGAAATCAAAGGTTGGTGCTGCAGACATCAGAGAACGCCTGGAGTACAAAGTGCTTTAATGCTCTCTTCCCACCATAAAATGCGACACTGCGGGTATTTGGCTAAAGAGCGGGAATAGTTGCTTAGCCTGGTGTCAGATATACAGTGAAACAGACATCTATCCAAATCATATCACTCCCTGGTTGGCTTTGTTTCACACATGAAAGAAAAAAATTGGGCTGAGCACGTCACTTGCAACACTAGGCTTTGTTAAGTCACTCAGAAAAGAACCAAACGTCCATCAAACTCATTGAGAGGTTCCAGGTCATGCCCCGGTGTTTTGGCATTAATGGGAGCAGGGTGTAGAGTGTGTGCGAGTGTCTGGAGGGGTGGGGTAATTCGATTTCCATGGCTAATTTTCTGTTTTTCTCCACTGGTGTCCTGAAACACTCCAGGTCGAGCTGCAGCCCGGAGAGAAGCGGTGCGATCACCAGAGGCGACAGCAGGATGAGACACAGGAAGGAGCCTGGTCTCCAAACATCTGGCAGGGCAAGGCTTCCATGACTCGCTCAACCTCGGGATAAAAAAAAAGGGCTCTCAGATCTGCAGGGATCAAAGTGTGCCCTGGGTGCCTGAGCCACCGTGGCCTCCCCTCAACATATTCAAATGGGGCTTCCTGAAAGAAGTCGGAGCCACAAGCAGACCTTGCAACACAAATGAGGCAGGAAACGAGCAACGATGAATACCTGAAAATCTGTGTGCTCTCCACACAAAATAAGTAAAGAGTTAGTAAAGCCCATGGCAGAAGAGGAAGGGGATTTTATTTTTGTCAGGACATTTAAATAGAATATTACTGAACTGTAAGATATGTTATTCATGTGCCCGATACTAATTTAGTCAGTACAGAGACTTCAATTCACCTAATAACAAAAAGAAGGCTGATAATGTTTTACTGCAATAAATGATGCCAATGAGATTAACTAGAAAAGTTTCAGGTTGCACTAAGTTAGCGGTTCCCAACCTGGGAGTCAGGACCCCCCTCAAGGGGTCCCTAAGATAAAAGATCACTGCAAAAATTTCCTTCTTTTCATGTAATTTCTGCTTGTAATTTGAGTCCTTAAAGTCTTATGTTCTTAAAACAAGTTTGCATTGAGGATATTTTGACTTTTTTTACAACGTAAATCAATTTGTTTCAAGTATTTTCTAAAGTTAAGTTTCATTTTTCTTCATTCTAGAGCAGCAACCTGCTTTTTTATTTCTTGTTTCAAGACACAGACACTCATTTCTAGAAAATACTTAACTCATAACCTCATTTCCACACTGAGGCCATAGCCCGTAGACATGACTTAGACATGACTTCTTTTTAAAGGGTCACAGGCAAAAAGGTTGGGGATTAGTGCATTAGGTGCTACTGTACAGCATAGTGCTACGTTTCATGGTTCAAAAGCTCTACTTTTAATGTTGTACAGCAATAAAATCATTTAAATACTGTATATTTTACCAAATTTAAAGCTGAAAGGAATGTGAGTTTTACACATCAAATGAAACATTCTCAAACCCTTATCTTAAGTAGCTGGGATTGAAACTGCAAAGGAATAACAAAAACAAGGAAGTAATTCAGCTGTTATCTCAACTCTTGTGTTGTGAAAATGACTGGAAGCTCCGGTGACGCAGGACAAAACATACATTTGAGCAAAATGCCCTCATACTGGCATTCAACCGCAACGTCTCCCTCCATAATCACTCTGACATTATAAATTCATCAAACACTGCCTCCCTTCAGCAGCAGTGATGCCTGGGAGCGGGGGTCACCTGTATGCAGCATTACCGAATTATCCGCTATCTAACCCAGACCTGCTGTGGCGTGCTGACACTAATCCCGGGCCCGTTGGAGAGCCCTGTCTGTGTTACATTATCATGTCTAATCCCCGTAATCTCTCAGCCGCGCCGCTAAATGCTATTTCACCTCCGTCTCTTACCTCATACCCCTCTAATAACATTAATGAAGGGCCGGGCCCCCATTACCCAGGCTACCCCAGTGGTGGGCTGGGTGACGGCCATAATCGGAGGCCCCCTGCACAGCCACCCACTCAGCCTTCCAGGCAGCAGGAATTAATGTAATTCGTCGCCTGGGGCAAAAAGCAAACCAAACATATGTTCAACAAATCAGGGTTTGTGTATTTTCGTGTCACCGTTACTGTGCAGGTCTATTAGAGTCATTGATGAGATCCTTAGTGAAGGGCTCGCCGTGCGGGAGAATGAAGGCTTTGAAGTGCTTGTGCCACTTCGAAAGCCCCCCCACTTGCCATGAGACGTTTATGATGAGCTGACCTGGGTTATTAAAATACCGCAGAAATGATCGCCCGTAATGCTTCTCTCTTTTTGCTGTCAACAAAGAATGGCAGCAGAGGATTGGCTGGGATGAAAGGTTGAAAGGGGCCCCGTATTAAAAATGGCACTTTATCCATTAAAGCGGGATTTCTGCTGTCTCTTTGTGTAATTACCTGCACCCGCCAGCTCTGTGCTCGGGCTTACCTTGTTTACACTGCATGTCTCGCAGCCTAGCTGTCTCCCTGCAAGGCTTCGTTGCACTGTCTTCTGCTCTGCCTTTGTCTCCCTTGATGTCTTTCACTTGTCTGTCTCGGCTGTCGAGGCCAACCTTGAAAGAGGAGGCGTAAACACACCCAGAAGAGCAAAGTCAATGAAAGCAACGGATAAATAGACACAAGTTAAAGCAAGCCCTGTAATGTGGTTTTTTTTTCTTTTTTCAATTTAGTCATGTAGACGCTGTATTCATTTATTTACAATTTACAATTTGGCACTCATATAACTCAAACCCATTAATGTGCTTTGCAATGTTAATCAAATGCTAATGCAATTGCATATCCCCCTTTACTAGCCCTACCTCCTAGCAAACAGCACCACACTGACTTAATTGTGAGGGTAAAAAACAGCTCATACAGACTTCCTCTCATATTTAATTTTATCTTTGAATAAAAGAGCTATAGGAAAGTATTAATCTGCTTAACATTTCTAAGTACATCCTCCAAAGGATTTTGCTTTTTTAATCTTACATATGCTCAGCAGAGTTACTGGCAAAAACTGTACATTTTCCTCATTTCATCCTTTCAACATCAAATGGTGAGCAGCAAAAATTGGATCAGACTTCAAAGACTGTGATGTGCTCCAAGTCACGGAGTGGCTCTTCTATTTCACATATTGAATCCGAGCAGGATATCAAAGTGCTACCAAAGAACCTCAGGTCTTTACTAAAAAAGGGGTCTAACATCTGTAGAAAGAGGAGCGCAAAGACAAATCACCTCAGGGAAGAGCGAGCATTTATTCTCAGCCGTGAATTTCCAGCCTTTTGATTCTCTCGTTCCCGTACCACCCTGTCTTCTCCGCTGAGATGGAGGTTGGAGCAAGAGAACTCTTTTGTCTCAAGGACTCAAAAAAAATTCCCAAAGAATAATCTGGGTTAAAGCTGTTTTGTAGAGGAGAGAGAAAATGCTCATTGATATTCTGTTACTTACATTTCCTCTATGTATGTGATCTGTATGTGCCTCTTTGCTCTTTGGGCTGTTAGATCTGTGAAAGGAAAAAGCATTTTTTAGCTGAAATTAACATAAACTGTCATAGAACAACACATGTAGGAAGTATCTGGTTACTACACAGTAATGCAGAGCTGAGGTTTGTATGAGTCTCCTTGTTTAATGATAAAAAACAGCTCTGGTTTATGATTATGCAATTTGCAGAGAGCGAGACAGAGATATGTTTCTGTGTGTGATCACTCGCTCTTGCATTATTTAAAAAAACAAACACCAAAAGAGACAACATCTGCAAACACAATGCTGCATGCCAGTCGCAGTCATGCTCTGAGTCTAGAAAAACAAAATCTCATCCAGTTTGGACTTGGTGATGCAACTGGAGGCTCTGCTGTTTGGATGCAAACACCGAATTCATGCGTGGCAGAGAGGAGGGATATCAAAAGGGAAAAGAACAGCATGTAGGTGAGAACATAGATCTTACAGGAGGAAAATGGGCCAGATCATGTCAAAATAAATCTATATGGAGAGATTCCAACACTGATTAAACAGAATTGTTAAGTGGAGGTTTGAAGTTTTTCTCACCAAGGAATATGATTGTAAACATGGAGAGAAAAATCCCAGATGAGGCGCCGCTCGGTTCGAGTATACAACAAGCATAACATTTTCAGATGTGTAAATCTAGTATTTTGGAGTTTGAGTCTGGAGAGAGATGCACAGCGTTGACCAAAAGTCACCCAAGATTTGAACGAGATTCACGCGTGAATTGGTTTAAGATGTGCACTGATAGGCAATGCAACTCCACACGTACGTACTTGTCATTATTGTAATTATCTGGCATTCTTTTTTTAAGCTACTGTACATAAAAAAAATATCATAACACCCCAAATCCTTCAGGAATACTTTTCCTCTTAGATACATTTTCAGTATGTAATCTCAAAGCGAACCTTCTGCAGAGAGAAGCTAAACACGGAGCTAAAAGCCACCATCGACACCACGTGTGCATCTGTTCAGTCGGTGGCTGCTCTCCTGCTTAGCACATACTTTCTTAATGACTGGCCTGCCCATATGCTGAATAAACACAAAGTCTTCAGCTCATACATCTGGAGACCAGTGCAGCGCCCAGCCCCATTTGTGGTCAGACAAGTGTGCTATCTTGGTGGAAAGATATTTATTACGTTTATAAAACTGAAAGAGGTGGTGCGTAAGGAGGAGCTTTCTCTTCAGCTTGAAACAACACTACATTACAGGGCAAGCGGAGCCCGTCCAGCAGGGCTACACATGAGTGACAGGTATGTGAGACCTCTTGCTCAATAAGTCTCTTATGGTGATCTCATTTTACTTCACGTTTGAAGCCTATTGTCTGCCCTGTTAGAAGAAACAATAGAGAAATAACAAAAATCAAACTGCAGGAAAATATTCTTTCAATGAGAACAGACCCCGAAGGACAAGAGATGTCAAGGCTCACCCTATGTGCTCCCCCTTGGTGGTCTTTCCTGCAGCCTCAGGGTGACATCTGTGCCTCTGGGGTCCGTGGTCCCGACGCACCCGATGACCCCTGTAAGCTGCACAGGATGTGATTGTCAGACATACTCTCACATGGTCGGAAAACGACTTTCCTCCCTCTGTCATCCATCTAAACTACATACAATAGTCCACTGAGGCAGTTATCAAATGTAATTGGTGCAATTAACACAAGTTACAACAAATTTATCGAAGCATTAAATCAGCCTTGTATTGAAAACACATTTGCATGGAGGAAGTGAAATGTGTTTAGCATCCGTATAAGGAGTGTAGAGTAGCGGTGTGAAAACACTGTGTGATTATTGAGACATACTGGGCTCAGATGGACGGTAAACGGAGCCTGCTGACTTACTCCGTCAACGGGCTTTGTGTTTTTCTTGTAAAATTATATGCGCAGGAAAAGAAAGCTCAAGTACATTGTTGAGCCATGGTTCTATTTTGCATGGTCTAATCTGATCGATGGTGAGCATGTCCCCCAGGCCCCGCTGAGATCTGAGAAGCCACCAGGCTCATACATTTGAAAGGCATCTGTTTATTTTCAGAATGCAAATGCAGCCCACCTCAAAGGCTATAAGCTGCAGAGAACACACAATGTGAATGTGCTGGAGTGCTCCGCCGGGGGGCTGAGGCCCCACTTATGTCAGGTTCAGGCCCCCCCCCCCTTCCCGAACCCCAACGGCCACACACACACACAAACACATTTCTCTAAAGAGAAAGACAGCGGTGGCAGAGAGGCTTTCCTCACACCAAAACCATGTTTACCCATTCTGCAGCGTTATTTACAAGGGTTTTAATGGAGGACATTTACACAAGGTGTGCAGGCGACTGAGATGCTCTATGTGCCAGATGAGGGCAGCCCTTAGGAGAGCTGGGGGAAACAATGCCAAATCTCCTCCCCCTGCCCTCCTCTCTCCTGCCCCTTTTGGCACCCTCCCTTGTCCTCCAGTGAGAGGCTCCAAGGAGGGGGGGGGGGGTGGATCCAGGAAGGTTAATGTGCCCACTTTGATCTTCGTCAAGGCACACTGAGTAAGAATTAATTTACATTTCAGATGAAAAGGTTGACAGTATAAAAAGGCATCTTGTTTCTGGTATGTGAGAGCTGTGTAATAGGCCAGGAATTTGAGAGAGGAAGTCGTGAGGAAACAGAAGGGATAAGCCCCTCTCTTGCCTTTACTGGGAAAGAGATGAAAGGAAAAAAGGATCTCAGTATGCACTGTTCTTCTGAAACATGGGGACCAAATGCTGCCCAAACTTTCAAAAGCTTTTCTTTATGCATTATTAATTAATTATTACTGTTTCGTAGGCCACTCATTGAGATCAAAAAGGTGTTTCACAAAGATGTAAGGTTTCAAGGCCTTTATCCCTTTTCCTTTTGAAAATGTATGAAAAAGCAGTTCCACCGGACAGGCGACAACATGAGAAGTTCCAGAGGTCCGCACTTGAATATATGAAGAGCTTCAGAAGAAAAATGTAAACATTTCTTTACCTGACTGAATGCGGATCGCGGCCTCTTCCCGCTCCTTTTTTATTTGCTTGAGGTTCTGCCGAGCAACATGGCCCCTCCAGGCTAGAGGAAGAGACACAGTGTGTGTTTGTGTATGTGTGTGCAAGAGATTGCTGACCTGCCTCTGTGAAACAAAATAGACTGCACATACTACACAAGATCCCACTTCAAAACACTGCTAAACCAGGTGGCAGAGGGATGGATCCCTTTGAACTCTCTGAGGTCTTATTGTCTGCTCTGAAGCATTGCTCTTAACCCCCGTAGGTCAAGCTGTGGTTATCAAACTCATCTCTTTTATGAAGACTCACCGGCACATAATAGTCTAGAGGTCATTAAGAAACCAGCGGTCAGATTCACATCAAATTTGCACCTGTTTCATCATTACGTGATAAAAGAATACATCAGAAATTGATAAAAGAATTCATCAGAAATTTCACGTTCATTTGCATTTTTTTGACTTAAGTTCAAGTTTAATTAATACCAGTGTACCTGACTGGATGATGATGGCCCCGCGTTTTCTCTTGTCCTTCTCTCTTTGGTAACGTCGGGCACCCAGCCAACCTTTAGTGTAAGCTTGCATCACCACCACCCGGGCTATCACCTCCCTCAGCAGCAGGTTGAGCTGCTCCACATGGTAGTACCTCAGAAAAACCTGACAGGATGTTTAGCCCAGGTTAGAATATCCAAGTATCTCAGTCCAGATGTCTATACTGCTACATATATATGCTACTACACTTACAAAACAGTTAGGACTGTTTTCTATATAAGGTTTTTGGTACATGTTATACTTACTGTATGTAAAATGTATAACACAAACACAGATTTCTTTATGGTTTCATTTTTTGGTTGCTATAATCACATTACCTTTGTCGTTCCAAGCGCCCAGTTCTCCAGTTTGGCCCGCTCCAGGATGGCAACAGCGTTCTCTTTGCTAGTCTCGGGCATCTGGTGAGCCCGAAATGCAAGGTAGTAATATCTATGAGAGGAGGCAAAGGGGAAAACAATGAAAAATGTGATCTAATGTAGTTATAGCACTTCAAGAGCAGAGTCGAGTCGTAGCTGATATGGTGTAATCAAGATTTAGTGATCAGATCATACAAAAACTGTAGTCATCAAAGATTATATTTGGAAAGAAAAGTTATCTGATCACTGTTTAAGGATTACTTTTCAAGGGTTTGTTGATGTTTTTTCTGAAACCCTTTGGTGTTTGAAACAGGAAGTTGATCCATAAAACACAAAGACAATGTCGAGAAAAATGCACCACATTGTGTAAAAGAGCTAGACATCCGTATCAATAATGGATTACTGCTTGTTGCCAGTCAAATTTTGAATTGTTTTTGCTTATTAGCCTTCTTGCCTTGAGTTAGATGAGAAGATTCATACCACTCTGTAAATATTAGGCTACAGCCAACAGCCTGTTAGCTTAGCTTAGCTGGAAAACGGGTAAACAGCTAGCCTGGCTCTGTCCAAAAGTAACAAAATCTGCCTGTCAGCACCTCTGAAGCCCACCAATTAACACATTATATCTTGTTTGTTTAAAAGATATAAAAATCAAGACAAGCCACTGGCTGTAGTTTCATATTTTCTGTACAGATATGAGGTATGGTATTGATCTTCTCATCTCAACTTACAACTACTTTTGTGTCAATTTAGTGTAAACTGTGAAATATATTATGATTAACACATGTATTATTACTACACAAGCAGATAATCCAAAGGTAATATACAAATATTCAGATTAGATTCCTCAATTACATAAGTGATTATAAACATGGAGCGCCTCTTCAGTCACAGCAAAGTAATTTATCCCAACGATGGTCAAGAGGAGAGACTAGAAATCTTAACACATCTACTGGAAGCATCCCCACCTGCTCAGTCAGAGCAGAAAGATGATCCTGAGTGAGACATGAGTCTTCAACAGAGGCCCTTTGTTGGAGCTCTTTTGAATGGATCATCGTCTCTTATTTCAGTGGCCACAGAAGATGCCCATCGGCCCGGGCCTATCAGTGTTCATCAGCCCCACTGCATGTTTATCGCTCACATTGTCTGGATCCGATCCACTGATCCTCTTGTTGTAGTTTACAAAATACCAGCATAGGACAAAGTGGCTCTAACTGTTTGCTCAGGGACATCAAGGCTCCAAAACGACTGGTTCAGCTCTTGTGTTCTGGCGTTGGTCAAAAAGAAGAACAACAAGAAGAAGAAAAACTTCTTTGAACTCCCCTCCCCGCCTCAGTCTACAGCCTTTCATTCTAATTCCTGTTGATACCTGTTATTTCTTTGATGGTAAATACAAAGCACTGCTTGGCAACATCAGACGAGCCTTTGATATGAGAGCACAAATTTAAATCAGTTTTCACTAAAGGTGCAGTTTAGCCGTTCTGGTCTGTCTGTACAACTTCTGCCTGGCTCAGGTAGGATGATATGGATTCAATAGCGAGGTTAAAATATAGTCTGAAGTGGTAATGCACCCTCTCATTCACACACACAGGTGCTGTAGAGAAAACAGTTAAAATCCCTGAGATAATTTGATGCTCTTTCAATAATCAAACTATCAAAACTAGGACATGCAAAAAAAAAAAACATGTGGTCACTCAAAGTTTTAAGTCACCAAAATTAAGCTACAATTTTTAAAGCTTCCCTAAAGCAGCGAGAGTAACCAGCCAGTCAAAGTATTTCCATAGCCATTTTTTCCTACAGGCAACAAGCCTCAGTTAATTAAATTTGATATCATCTTAAAGTCTCCACATTAGAGGTGGCTGGAATATTTTTCAAAGGAAAACTGATCAAACATAAGTTTCCTTGCATTTTCCCACAGACTCGTCTTAAGTATGTGTATTTTATAGGAGTGTGTGTATTGTAGGTATACACTTTGTAAATTTGGGGTTGGACGTTTGAACAGGAGTGTGTAGCACCTATTAACAGTTATCATATCCTGTCCCACATTTTTAAAAAACAAAAACAACACCCTTACGTAAAGTCGCTCTAATGATGAAGTCTTGTTTTAATTGTGTTCTAATGAAACACCAATGGGACGTGGAGACTACATCTGAGCCTTTCCAGGTCACTGAGTTTAAGAACAAACTCTTTATGAATAGTAAAAGGAAATCCATTAAAATGCATCACCCCTTATAATCACAGTTCCTCCCTGTTTGAATTGTATCCATAGTTTCCAGGCTGGAGTATCCACCCAGTTAAAAGAGCTCTAGGATTTAGTCTTGCACTATCACTAATGACTGCCAATTAGTCAGCCTCTTGCTCTGCTCAACTTGCACCCCTATCTAATTAAAGAACCCGTGTTTTTGTGTGATGCAGAGCACGGCTCGCTTGTTCTGCTCTATCTCTGGGGTTGTGTCGACGCTCAGCATGTGTGCACGCTGCAGTGAGTAGGTGCTGTCTGTCTTGACGCCGGTGTTACCTGTTGACAAACTCTTCAAACAGGATGCGGTGGGAGTATCCTTGGCGGCGGATGTTCACTGTCTCCAGGATCCCCGTGTAGCGCAGCTGCACCATCACCCTCTCCTTGCAGAAGCGCAGCGCCTGCCTGTCATCATTGGGTTTGATGCAGCGTACAAAGTGTGGCTGACCCACCACCATCTTAGACAGCAAGTCCATCAGGGAGTACTGCAGACACACAATGAAACATTAAGTGGTGGGCAGAGACAAGGCAAGAGAGCAGTTATTATATAAATTCACATGATCAAAGTTCAGTTATAAAGATTTGCACTTTTTCCAGACATAGATGTGTTTGATAACAGAGTACAAGCTAAATAGTAATTGACAGTATTAACCAGTCCCATCAGGATCTGGCAGACGTTTTTCATTCTCATATAACAGACTGAAAGAAATAGGAATGTGGAAAAGTCAAGAAAAAAAACTGTGATTGTTTAAAGCTGCATAAAGATGATATTTTTTGCATTGGGGGCAGCAGAACATACATATTATCATATCAACATATTATCACCACATAAAGTTCTGATGGCGAATGAGCAAACTACTGCAGATCCAGCAGACACGGATCAACATTAGCATTCATTTGGAGAAGAGTGTCTGGCCACCTGACAAAAGTAAGTCCAATATCTGGCTCTTTAGCTGCTAAATGCCCACGTTATTAATTGAGACAGGACTTTATTTCTAAAGTTATATTTGATCATATTATGGTACGGAGCCACCCTTTCTGTTCTCACCCTGAGCTCCTGTTTTCTTTGTTATGATATGCTGTTACTGCTATTTGCTGTAAATGCAAACTCATCACATCTTCAGTGTGTTTCACATTAAAAGCCCTCCAGTGGCTCAGGAAGAATAATCTCTTCTCTACATTTTTTGCTGTGAAACATCTACAGGAAGTGTCGAGTTTCATTAAAAGCAAATTAGCATTGAGAAAGGAAAGTAGAATTGATCAAAAATAAGTTACCAGGAAGAGAAACTTAAAACAACATAATGAGTATGGTGTTTCCGATGGAATTAATGATGTAGAAATTTAGATTATGCTGAATTTACTGTGTGAGTTATCATAGTAAAACCTTTCAATCAGAATATCTTAGGTTTGTGGCGGGAATGATTAATGTGGTAAAAACGATTTCTGGTGTTTTCATTGGCTTTGTGTCACTGTGGATTTTAGTTGTTTCTAATTTAGAGGTAATTTCATGTACGTTTTAGAGGCAAACAAGACTATGTGAAGGCTCCATTTTGTCCATTTCCCAGAGTGGTACATGCATTAAAATACAATTAAAAATGTAAATTTAACTGAAATTGGCCTTAAATAGAGACATATGATTAAATTCAATGGATTAAGGCTGACAATGTTACAAACACTAGCCAGTTTGTCGACATAAGCAGAGTCCTGTGCCCTTTTCTGCTTTATTTCAAGAGTTTAATAGTTAACATTTTTTCGAACAGTTTGTTTGTATCAACACAATTCTGATCTTAAAATTGAACAGAAGAGTACATAACATGTATGTTCAAACTGTTGGTTGCTGTCAGACTGTTAAGCAGCAAAAAAGATGAAACACCCACACGGAAATAGGAGGCTACAGTCTGTCTCCTCATGTTGGTGGTTTCTTCTGGGTGACGCATCATCTCCATGGTGTCCACCTGAACACAAACATTCACAGTGAAGACGCTGTGTTGACAAACAGGCCAGACTCAGGCCAGGAGCATCACTGCAAAGGCAGCAGAATCAAATGAGATGCAGTTTATTTGCCAACCTGACGTCCTCTGTGGGCTCTGTAGAGATAAAGGTATTATTACAGCAGGTCTCCTTCCTCTAAATGAGCCAGTTGGGGATACACAGCTGTATTAACTGTGCCATCTGTATAACATAGCCCCATAAACACTTAAAGCTAACAATCTAGAGAATAATTCTGCACTGCTGTGGGGCATGGGAAAATTGCAGAGCGTTCTGAGTAATGAGACTAGCCATCACCAAGCAGACAGTCATCCCGACGACGACAGATTAACGAGGACACAATATAAGCTTTCTAATGGCCTGCACAGTTCATGGCTTCATCAAAATTAATGATGCAATAGATATTTTATGGTAAGTCTGTGTTGCAAAGTCCATATCTTCATCCTAGCACAGAGCAAGAAAGGTACGTCAAACGTTACATGAAGGGAGGAATCGGACGCTTTGCTATTTTGAAAGCAGATCACACAGAAGTACGAACGGTTATCTCGGACTCACTTCCACTATTCTAACAACCGTCGCTCCACTTTAATCTGGTCATACTGGTAACTTTGTAAGTGTCTGTTTCTGTAAACCCCCCGACTCTGATTGAGAACATGACGGCATACATATTACATCAATCACATGGAGTTGTTAGTAAGAAGCCCTTTCTTGTTCAAGAATAACTGAGTAGGTGCTTAGGGGAAGTTCAACAAAGTAGAGCAGTTTTTCACTGCTTCACTGTTATTTTGGTGTGTCCCACATGAAGTATTTCTACAACCTAAAGATGCATCACAGTGCATTTGTTTACATTAATGACGCAGAATTGTGGCTGCGTGAAGAAATAGTTCAAAAGAAATGATTTACATTTTCCAAAGCCAGACTGTGATTGATGTTAGAAGAGTGAAGCTGCACACAATTCAAAGTGAAACATGGTTAAAGTTTAAATTACAATTACGATCAGTTGATTTCAGTGAATTACGTATTTTCAAAGATGCTTGGCAATTTGAAACTGGTCTGTGATTTAGAAATATATTTAGATTTAGAAACTTTTTACTATTTTCAACAGGAGTCTTACCTTCAATAGGTATTTGGGAGACTGTGAGTACGGCACATGTCGGCGAATGACATGGAAATAAAGGAAGAGAGAGGTGGATAGACAAGAGGTAAAGAAGCTGAAATTCACCTTTAAGGGGGTTTCCCACTGTAAATCATAATGTGAAGACCAAGTAAAAATAATGGACAAAGACGTCTTCAGTTTCATATCTTACAGACATTATGATTTGACCAAATGCTTCCCCTTAAAGTAAAATAAACACAGTGAAATGAAACTGTTCTGGTGAGAAAGTTGACCCTGTTATTAAGAAACCTTTTGGGGTAAACCACAGTAGTGTGTGTGATGACATAAAAAGACACTCAAACAAACACTACATGAAGGACCTCAGTACGAACATGATTAATAGACAATATGGATCTAAAAATGTTCAGTGTACCTCTTAGTAACTAATTTCCGTGTTGCTACATGAAGATGTATTGTGGAATATTATACTCATGAAACTATCATGGCCTCTTATTGAAGTATGTTGATGCAGTTATTTGATTTTGTGAGGACCTACAAAACATTTCTACAATACTTTAGTGCCCATTAACAACAAAACAACAATAGTTCGGAAGTCTGAAAGACTTTTATGCCGTAGACACCAAATGCCAGATGGCGATGCTGCACCACCACAAGCAAGACAGCAAACATAACAGGGTAGTCAATTAATGTGGCTATGCTTCACAGCACAAGTTTTTTACTGGGTTTCTTATGGTGCAATGCCTGTGAGCAACAAATAAAACAACATTATGTTCTCAGATGTGATGATTTGTGCTACGGGAGCACAAAGCCTTACCTTGGTGCGTCCTGAACCGAGCTGCGGAGGCAGAGATCTGGAGGCAGCCGTGACCCGGGCTCTGGACGTCGCCAGGTTTCCTGTTCAAAACCAAACCACAAAAAACACAAGTGGTCATGTCAGGGCTTATTTAAAGCTTAGAAAAGCTGTGTGGAATAAAGGGAAGAAATGATTATTGAGAGCAAACTATCAAACATGGAGACAGAGTAAACACTTTGGGGTGATATTCTTTTTCAACATACAAGATACAAGAAAACAAAGTGAACAGCTACACTGCTATGTTAACAGTAGTTTTCATACTGCAGCACAGTATAAAAAGACAGTTCAGATGGAGCCTAAATCTGAGCTGAATCCCATGGACTCAAGAGTGCAGCTGCATGCACAGCAGTCCAACAGCCCCACACACAGCGGAAAGGATACGAACATAGCATATGCAAGACAGTCTGAACATTTCAAAGTTTCTGCACAAGATGTCCAAATGTTTTCTCTGGCTATATCTTCAGAGGCTAAACTGTGATTAATAGCAGTGAAAGAAGCCTTTGAAGCAGGATTGGTGACATCAAAGTCCTAATCCATGGGTGGCAGGATTTTTATAATGAGTGGGAAGTATCTTAACACATTTCAAAGGGTTTACTCCATGAATAAACAATAGCTGCACAGATGTGCCACACACACCTTTAGAAAAATACGTCTGCAGACACAGGAGGCAGCATTACCCAAGCAGGCGTGTATGGCAAGGAGGAAAACCTTTGTAAGTTTTTTAAGATAAAGCTGAAGTGACAGGCCAACAATTGTTCTAGATTTTCTACTGCACACAGACGAACTTCTAAAATGCAAATATTAAAATAGTCGGCTTCTGCTATATAGTTTCAAGACTCGCGTCAGTTGTTGAGGACGTGGTCTGACAACGAGCCAAAAACTTAAAGACTGGATCAGCGCCTGCCTTTCTCAGAGGACTCGGCGCTATCAAGTGTGTATTAGAAGCATCAATCAAACACTGGAGAGATCAAAATCAATTTATGATGGATTAATTAACAGACAGACCACTTCTAACTTTAGACAAAGAACGTCCTACTTGTGCCAAAGGTTTTAAAGTGAGCCAAAGCAATGTGGCGTCTCATGGGACAAACATACACGCATGGACACACACGTACACACACACACACACACACACACACACACACACACACACACACACACACGCACACACACACACACACACTCTGCTGTAGTCAAAACAAGCCAAAACATATGATGTGAGAGAACTTCAAAAGGACTCAAACAGTCTTTTAAGCTAGTGATGATGCTGCTTTTAGCGTTTGACAGTTATCTGCTAATTTTTATTTATTTATCTACTCATTTATTCTGCTATTAATTCATTTTGCATTTGGTAAATAAACTAAATTCAACATATTCTGTCACATTAAAATATGCACTTTCATATTTGTTAATAATGTGCTTGGGAAAAACTATCCACAGGTTTTGAGTCTGAACCTAAAAATAGAAGAAAGGAAAGTGTAAAATATGATAACATGGAAATATGAGCAGTTAATTGCTCATTATGAACACATGTTTGTGAGAGAGGGCCTTGTGTTTAGGATCACGGGGACAGATTTTACAACCTCAAATGCCCCTTTGGCACAATCTACACACACACACAAAAACACACACACACAAAAAAAAAACTATGATCTTTGAGAACAGGAGCCGTTAAACTGTGTCGGGTATATTACCAGCACACAGGCAGGGAGGGCCCCGCTCCAATTAGCCCAGAGTAAAGCTGGATGGATTAATTGGAGTGGGTCTTGTGCAAATGAAGTGCGCTCTCTCCTCTCCCCATTAGTGCTGCTGGGCCAGATCATCTGAGCACATTTGTCATGATGAATTAGCTGCTGCGAGTGGAACGGGCTCGTGGAGTGTCACTGTGCTTTCACGCCTCTCACTTCCATGACACCATCAAGGGGAGATGAAGGGGCTGCGCCGCGATGAGAGAAACTATGACAGTTGTACCTAAGCCTTGCAAATGGACACTCGCTGCTTTCTTCGTGTATTCCTTGGCGGGTCGTATTAATTCAGTCTTCTGGCGGGTTTCATATCCCCTCCTGACTAGATGATTAGAGCACGGGTTAATAGTCAGCATCCTCAAAGATTTTTGCCTCCTGAGACATGAAACCAAGGGAACACCTGTGATGTCCGGCCTGAAAGAAGACCTTCTAATTTAGATACAGAAGGGAACTTGTCTAATGATGTGGATTATAATTATTCAAACACAGACGGGCAAGAAAAGGGAAGATTTGTTCTTTGACAGAGGACTCAGTTGAAGAAAGAGGCCACATATGTTTTTAGTTACAGCTTGAGGCAGTTCTTACTTTTGTCAGTGCTCTCAAATAGACGTATGATGATAAAATAAGAGTGAAGAAGATTTAATATAAAAGCTTGATAATTAAAAGAGGCGAGCAGGTGAGGGGAATATGTCCCATCAGGTCATTCAGTCTTGAGAAACAGGCGGTGGAGGAGCGTCCCACTGATCGTTTCTGCTTCACGCATGTTGCTCTTGGCATGGACTTCCAGGACAAACACAGAGTGTGTGGGGAGGGGGAGGAGAGGAGGAGGAGGGGGGTGGGGGCAGAAAGAGAAAAAGCCTTCCTTGGCATCTGTGCGTTCACTTTGAAAATTAAGCCCAGCAAGAATCTTGTAGGAAAAAAAAAAAGCTCAAGCTGGCAGTTGTATTGGGGTTCTATTGACAAGAATAGTCAATGTGCTTGGGATTAAAAAGCAATCCCGCGTTCAATATGACACCTCCCTACATGCTTTTATGAGTGCCAGTGTGCGCCTTGTACTTCAGAAGCTGTGGATCGAGCTGTCGACACGGGGGACAATCAAAGTTGTAAGAGAGAGCAGCCTTCCCGAGCTGAGTGAGCAGAGGCTTGCTGGATATCTCTGCCGCTCTCCCGCTCTCTTTTTGAAAACATATGATCTAGAAACTCAACTCAGCAACCAAGCAAATGAGATTAAAGCACCCATAACCCCCCGCCACCCTCCATAACCACCACCGTTTATGCCTAGAGATGGCTCCGGGGGCTGTTGATTTAAATGCCATCCACTACTGTCAGAGCAGATCAATCATAAAAAGCATGGTGTAATTGGCTTTTAGTGACACAACACAGTGTTGCATTTATCAAAGGATGTTGTACCATGTGACTTAGGAGAGCTGGCTCCTCGCTATTGATGTGCGGGGCTGTCAAAAAAATCCCACTGCTGACTCAAAACATTCTCCAACACCACGATTAGGGGAGAAATTGAACAAAAGTATTACTTGGTGAGTGTCTCTTTCGGTAGCGAGAGCACATGGAAGTGTCGGGAAAGACTGCGGCGTCTGCCCACTGGGATGAAAAAAAAGGGAGAGGACTGGGAGAGAACAAAGAGCCAAATGTTTCATATCGCTGGGAGAAGCCTGTCATTTCTACACAGGAGGATCTCCTAACATGAAGGGAGACGGAGGGAGAAGCAGAGGACGGGAGAACTGCAACTGTGGCTTCATTTGAAGATGTAAAACCAATGTAAATTGCTCAGCATACATGACGGACTTGAACTTATAACCCCTGATATCTCACAGGGGAACATTGTGCGTATGTGCTTGTTTGGTTAACTCATCCAGTGTTACAATTGTAAAATATAATTGACTTTCCTGACGGTAGAAATTCAGGTCAGAAGTCTTGTCGCTCACAAGAAACGTGAGACCTGAGTTCTGAGTTTATGGGCTTATTTTATGGGTCTGTATCATTAAGCATCAAGCATTACAGTAAAGTTAGACCCTGATATGGATAAAAAAAAGTAAAGGAAGTACTCAGATCCTTTACTTAACTAAAAATAGCAATACCACAGTATAAAAATGCAGACATATTAGCAGCAAAATGGCAGTGTTATGTTCATCATATATCAGATTGATTAATTATTATATGATGCATTGTGATGTGTAAAGTCTTTGCCACCCCATGCATACATGCAGCAGTAAATCTGACTTGTAGGTAAAATATATCTGCAACTACAGCTCTGCATACATTAATGCCCCTGCTTAAGTTAATAATTCAAAATGATCAATGAATTGCAACACTGTAGTGCAGGTCTTGCTCATACCAGTGATTTTCTTTTCTCTTCCAATAGTATACACTATAAAGTGTTAAAAGGCCTGTTGAAGACAAATGGTGTATATCAATAAGAAGGAAAATACAGGAAATAGTCTGTGAACTCTGCACATCCTCCATTTTCATTGTGCTCTGACAAAGGACTGGCAGTCTTGAAGTGCTGTGTGTGCAGATGTGCTGTGCTACAAGCAACAAGGCCAGCAGCAGCCACACACACACACACACACACACACACACACACACACACACACACACAGACCCATACTGTGACCGCAGGCTGCCCAGGCCCTGGTAGGCCCTACTGAGCCCAGCCAATTCAAACACTGTGATCCCCCTGATCTGGGAAAGGCCCTGGCTCTGATGAATTTGTCCATGCAAATACATCCCATTTCCTCCGACAAAACACCACCACATGTCCAAGCCTCAAGGACCCACATTCTGCAGGGCTCAAGTGGCCTCGCTATTCACCGCCTGGGAGCTTTTTACTTTCTGGGGCCCTCCTAGTTTCCTACTGTTCTCCAAACATGAACTGCTTCGAAGCTCAGACCATCACATCTCAATCTGGTGTGCGGAATAAATGGATAGTCTACTGAAATATTGCAGAAATGTGGACTGTGTTTTAAATATAATGTAGAGGGAAATTATCTGGTTTAGAGGAGTTGTTTCTGTATCACTGCAGTTCGATATGTGTACCAGCAGAAACATTAACATTCACTGCATGTTTGTGTGTAGTTTGACACCCCAGATCCTTTATTTTACTTCCATCACAGTGTCACAGGCTGCAGGTCTACGAGGGTGTCCCCTAGTGGTGACACTGTGAGGAGGCGACCCACAGTGTGAAACCACCCTGGTGTAAAACAGATTTCCATCAGATCCCCCCAGATAATGGTAATTTCACAGATAACAGTGAATCTATAATGTGAAGTAAAATGCAAATTAAATCCCCCCACAATTTTTACCCTGAAGAATAGATTTATAATTTTCTTATGCTATACTGTATCTCAGTTTAAACGGCGCTCCATCTTTTCTGGACTGATAAGCCGGTGCAGAGTGTTTCATAGCTTTTATCTAATGAGATGATCTGCAGTTTCACAAAGTGCAATAAGAAAATTGGACCTCCAACTCCAAAGAAATAACAGAGCGAGAGAGAGTTGACTGTGAGCATATTGTAGCCACACTGCCTTTAAATGAATTACTGTGAGCTTTGGTGGAGCTTTTCAGGATAAAATGGCTCAAATTTCACAAACACATTAACAGTTTATTTGTGTGACAAATCATCACATTAACCTGATCCAGCAGTCTGAACGGCAGGACAGACAAAAGCGCAGTGGAACAAAAAGGAAATCAAGAAGCTTTTAGACCAAACTGACACTATGTCAGCAGCAGTAAACATTACAGCACATCTTAGTATCCATTCAGTGCCTTTGTGCCCTGAAATGAAGTGTTCCCTGAATTTGTTTTTATAGAGTGTACTCCTCTGAAGCCGTTAATTGCAGAAAGGAAGTGGCTGAAGGCTCCCTTGTGCACAACCTGCAATTGAAGTTTACAGACACATCGCACAGATTTCTACTGGAGTCTCAGCTAAGGTGCCTTTTGTGAATTGAAGCTCCTTTTAATGCCACTGGGACTGAAAGCAGGCATTTACAGGTCGCTAAAAAGGAAGTGAATCACATAATGTGGCTTAGCTGAAATAAAGAAGGAAGTGGGAATCTGATAATTTAACACATCTATTAGCATTTCAGCTAAGTCAAGTGACCAGGAGGCCTCAGCAGCAGCTAATGACGGGCACATTACTCTACCTTCATTTAACCAACAGAAAAGAGGTGGGAAGAGTTGCTTTTGTGTTCTCTAAATACTATTTCTTCATCCCCTGGGTATTTAGAAACCTTATCATAAAAATATCCCACTGCACCCACAATCTGTAGATAGCATTCAGCAGTGGGAAACCAAGAGGGACAGCTTAGTGAAAATAAAAACAGAGCGCCGTGCAGAGCGCTGAGCCTCTCAAGAGATAATGGAGACTGCAGATTTATCCGAGCACGGCACACAGAGGCTTGAAATGAAGGGGGACCAGGAGATGCCTGGGAGCCGCGTCTTTAAGAAACCCACTTACCTGAACGTTTATGGAAGCAGTAGACACCAGCACAATTCACAGAGTAATACAGTCAGAACCCGGCCTTTGTTAACAATAGTTTGTCTCAAAGAAAACTTTCCATTTCCATTGTGGTTAGCGGTAGAATAATGTTCCTGTCAGTGGCTGAGAGGCTCTACGTTGCTATGTTTTTCATTGAGGCCTAAATCATAGCATACCTGTTTTAGTTAACGGGCTGGAAAACAGCTGCTGCAAAAGTTTGTTCTCTGATGTTCTCAGAACCACGACGATGTCTGCAGGAAGAGTGTCTCTGTTCTTCTCCAAAAATCCATTCACGTTGTACATTACCTGTCGAGTAGGACATCAGACATAAACAGTCTAAATGTTATTCAGATTTTTAGGAGCCAATCTGATTTGTCTAATGTAGGGCCGGGCAATATAGATGAAACTAGTATCATTAGATTTTTCTGATATCAATGTATGTCATGAAATTAGGTCAAAATATAGAATTAAAATGATGTTTAATGCAAGAGGCCAGAAGACATTTTGACCTGTCACAGAAGGTTTAGAAAATAAAATTAATTATGGCTGAATTCCATTTATCTGCTTCAGTTTCAGGCTCCTGGTATTGTGCATGCTGGCTCACTGTCATGACATACTGGGACACTTGAATAGAACAGAGCAATTATTAATGTTAATAGTAACACCTGTGGTTTTCCCACTATGACAAGTCAAGAAACAAAGGCCTATGAACTATGTTTAACTGTTCTACATTACAGAAATCAGCAAAAATTGCTTCACACATGAAATGCAAAAATGTCAGACTAATTTTGTTATACTTCTAATTACAGTTTGCTTGGAATCATTAATTAATATGATCATATCGTCACTGACAGTTGATAAACATTAACAATTAATTACAGCCCAGCCTAATCTTGAATATTCAAGACGTAATTCAAATTTGAGCAGGATCTGAATGAATTAGTTTATAGAAAGAGTTTTACTTTAGCTCACCTTCCATTTTAACTCTTGTTAATAAATGTCTAAATCTCCACTCTTATCACAGCAACAAACAGGGCAGAAGGTTATTTCTTGCACACATCAAAAGACTCACACCTTTCCTGCATAATGCTGAATCCCAAAACAAAGCTCCACACGCTTTGGTATCCAGAAGTACTTGCAGCGCAAATTGTCCTCAACTTTATCTGCAGGCAAGAAATGAGAAAGATACAAAAAGATGCTTTAAGCAGCACAGGTAGGAAAGTGTTAAAGTATATAAACTGTGAGACAAGAGCTGCAGCTACATTCAAACAGTCACCTCTGACCTCTTCTACTCGTTAATCACGATTTTTGTTTGTTTGGTGTCCGAGCATGTTGCAGGAGTAGCTCCAGGCTTACCCACTAAGGTCTGGTCCGTTGCCTGCGGGAAGCGGCTCTCCTCGTCCAGCAGGGACAGCAGACCCATGGGCTTCTGCAGGAACATGTCCAGGATGGGCCTGTTGTCCTCGTACTCAACCAGGCTGGCATCAACCCCCTCGCTCTGGTATTCCATCTAATTAGGACCAGTGAATGTAGAACAATCTAGTTAATGATTTCTCTAAATGACCCAATTAAACAATCTGGGCTAAATATGATTTGTGAATTTGTGTGGGGGAAAAAAAAGAGTTTCTAATCAACAAAACCAAACAGCTGCAGCCGGCTGTGTGTGTGTGTGTGTGTGTCTATGGCTGAAGTTTACAGCATAATAGAGTCTTTTACTGAATGCATAAAACAGAACAGCTCTGAACTAACAAATAGAGCCACTTACTTATTCATAATTTATTTCACTTTGCAAATAACCCAGAGTCATATCATATTATTGCATCTATTTAAATTCAGATCAAAAACTTGGTTTAAATATATATTTTACTAATAAAGTGGAACCAATGGATCTAAACCGTCCTCATGTTTAAGTCATTAACTCAGAATAATCAGTGTCTGTGTACAGCGAGACTGAAGACATCTACACCAAATACACGGAGCACCAGCCCTTCATCAGGGGCAGCTCGCACTTGTTTGTAGAAGAGAAACTTTTCAACAGGCTTAAAGGCCTTATTTTCAATGCTCGCTGTTGTAATTAATGTGTAAATGTTAAGTGTAGCTTTCAATTTCCACAGTCCCTGTGCTGGAGAGTGCTGGAAAGTGTAAATGAATGAGCAGGGAGTATTATCAGTTTTTATGTGCGAAATCCTGCCTCAATAAATGACCTTGTTTGTATTTTATTAAGTGTATTCTTCTGTACATGTGTTGCTGTCTGCATTTAAATGTAAGAGATTGAGTTTACTTGTAATAAAAAGTGCTACATAAATAAAATAGCCCTGCCTTACCTTGTTTTTTCCTTTGATAAGGACTGTTGCAAAGTTAACACACACACACACACTAAAAGGCATTATGGCAAAATGGTTCTTGATTAATGTCTATTCATTTCCATCAAGGAAAATAAAGACTTCTTCAGGGTAAACAACTTCATTAAATCAATTAAGAGAGTCATTTAGTGGTGCCCAACAGTATAAACAATCCTTTACACATCACAGCCTGGCTAAAAGCAAAATGTTCATGTTGAGAGCATCTCTGCCCTGATGGATGTGAAAACACGCAAATAATATTAAAATGACTGATTTCCATAACTGCGAGGGGGATTTGTTTTGCTCAATATCTTTTATTGCAGAGGAGTGTCGCTTTGTGGATGCTTTCATTACAGTGACATCAAAAGCATGATGCATTCACACATACCATCAATAACCTCTCTCTCTCTCTCTGTGTCAAACTCACCTGTTCGAGGGCAAATATGTGCTGGTTGAAGTAAAACTGGATCTGCTCGTTGGCGATGTTGATGCACAGTTGTTCAAACGAGTTCTTCTTGAAGTTTTCAAATCCAAAGATGTCCAGGATTCCCACATTCATGCCGCTCTCTGCGGCACTTCAAAGGAGGAAAAGGGGACAAACAAACTTATTCTTCTGTGTGACGGAACAAGCGAATCCCCAGCAGGCGTATTAATTGATAAAACTTTAATGATAATCCAAGTTCAACCCAAATACTGAATCTGGTCTGGACGGCCTAGTAGTCTGATGAGAAATCATAAACATCAGCTTTCAGAAAAGTCAGAGCTTCTTAAATGGTTTTATTTCAGTCTCTATTGATTTAACCTCGAGTCATTTCCAATATCTGCACAAACAATACTGATTTCAACAAGACGTAAGACCCTGCATTTCATATTCAGTGCTTAGAGCTGATACTTTTCATGATCAGTCATTACCCACTGTCTGTAGAGGTCACCTCTAGCCAGTGCTACCGGGTTATTAATAGCAATAAGGAAACGGCAAAGATGACTGGAATGCAGACAGGAACTCTGGCTTTTGTACATCTCTGAAAGACGACTCCTTGACAGTCGACGCTCATATTTATGAAGGAATTCTTTTGGATCAATGAACAGCCTCTTTGCAGTCTCTCTGAAGTCTGTTTAATCATCTGAACATTATTTTCTCTGCACGCAACTCTGTATCAAAAATTTATTAAAACTTTTTTTTTGCTCTCCTTTTTCTTGTCTTGTGCTTGCCCATTGATATTCTCCTCTGCATGTTTGCATCTACCTCTACAGACTTCCATAAAGGTCATCGGAGCTTTGCAGAAACTCTGTGTGATCGCTCAAGATAGTCGAAGAGGAGAGAGTAACAGCGAACGTCCACACAGATGTTCATCACCGGCACACACTCACCAGATATTCATGTCAGGCTGCAGCAGGGAGTTGATGCGGTTGACAATCCAGCTGAAGAGGCGTCCGTACAAAGCCTTGGACATGGCGTCTCGGACGTCGGTGGCTTTGTCCACGGTGTTGGTGCGGATGATGGTCTCGCCCCTGGTGACCACACACTGGGAGGTCAGCGCCTCCTGGAGCTCCTCAGGGCCGATGCTGAGGAGAGACGCAGCTGAGAGAAAAGACGAGAGAGTTAATCAGTATGATAATCAAGAGCTCATCTGCCTTTATCATTAGCATAAAAATAAGCCTTTTACTGTGGATGTCTTGGCTCCTTTACATGCTTTATGTAAATGGTTAGGGTTCTGTGCTTTTGGAATTACAGAAAAAAGTTCCCCTATTTTCTGGGTAACAAGATATGATTGATTCATTGTTTAGTGTGTGTAATGTACATAAAAGTGCCCACAAAGGCTTATATTACATCCAATATACTGTTGCCACAATGAAACATCATATGTCACAAAATATAAAAAACATAAGCTCTGTGAATGCATTTCTCAAAAAGGTTCCCTTATTAAAACACAACTCAAGTCGTTTAAAATTCATCCGCCCAGAAAAAAGGAGGACATTTTACTACAGAGTGCAGTCCTTAAATCATCGCACAAGGAGGAATAAAACATAAAATAGCCTCCTTTTATTAATCGCATCTAAATCACACAACAAACTCTCTGCTCTTCAGGGACACCATTAAACCGACCTGTTTCTTTGGCTAAAAGAAGAGTATCGCTGAGCATGACAACACACATTGCCTGATGTATTGTATCTCACCGTTCTCTAAGGCCTCCGAGTTAGGAACTTCACTCTTATCAGTCTGGTGTTGGGATGTGATGGCAGCAAATTCAATATTGCCAGTGTTCAAAATGGCTGAAAGAATTCTGTAAACAGAGTTGACCTCCTAAAAAAAGAGGGGGAAAAATACAAATATTACAGTACTTTATTATAGTAGAGAACCAAATACTCTATATATACTATATTAGATCGTGCATCAAAGTACCTCTTCAGTGAAGCCGATATTTCGGAAACACTCCTGAATTGCGTCAAACTGCTCCTTGTACAGTTTGCTGGAGACGATGTCTTGCATCACTTTGCAGTGCTGACTGTCAATATACCTGCAGATGCACATTATGACCATCAGTGTTAATCCCCATGATGGGAAGGGAAAGATGGCAGGAATACTATAAACATGTCAAACCTGGGAGGCGTCCTGCCTGGTAGGCTGTAAGTCTTCAGCTTGTCTTGGTGGTAAAGCCCTGCGTATATGTAATAAAATATGTGGAAGTTTTTCTCCCCCCTGAAAGAAATCAAAGTAGTAGTCAGAGTATGACAAAGGGAACTCCAGTCAGACCAAGCCTGAGCAGCACATACACAGCCTGTTTGATGACCCTCGACTTCTCCAGCAGGTACTCGGATATCTTGGCCCCGATGACCGCTCCAGTGGGTGTGAACTTCATCTCCAGGTATTTGCCAAAGCGGCTGGAGTTGTCGTTGATGGCTGTGCAGGCGTTTCCAAAGGCCTCTACAAGGGGGTTCACCTGCAAGATCTTCTCACGCAGTGTCCGATTGTTTGCCTGAGAGCAACAACACGTTTCTTTAATAAACTATGGCATCATTTCAAGAAAGTTTAGAGTAGCATTAACACAGTTAACAATGAGGATGACCACACTGCTACTATACCTTTCCCAAGAAGGTAAGATGTTGAACAATCAAATGAGCGCTCTCTGTTTTCCCTGCACCGCTCTCCCCACTGATTATGATACACTAAAACAAAGGGAAACAAATCTAGTGAGTAAAACATCAAGCAAGGAATATTACAAACAATTTTCCTTTATTCAACCAGGTAGAAGTCTTGCAGAGAATTAAATCTCTTTTTCAAGATAGACACTTTTGTCCAAAGTGCATTCAACTCTCTCAAATAAACATTGTTTAATATGATTTTATTCGAAGATTTTCATCATCATTGTATCAATGTTACATCAACAGGGTTGGATGTTTCCACTAATCAAATGATTTTTCTGTAGAATACCTGGTCTTTGCAGAACGTCACCATGCCTTGGTAGGCTGCATCTGCAGTAGCAAAGATGTGCGGAGGGTTGTCAGCTCGCTTCACGCCGTGGTACAGCTTAGAGAACTAAGAGAAGGCACATACATGAACAAGGCACATCATGTTCAGTTTTAACAGAAAAACTCAACTTGGATTTTTGTATTGTTATAATTTCTCAAATCAGATTTTCACCTGTTTTTAATATTTCCAACAAACACTGACTCATCTCCAAGCTTTTTACAAAAGCCAGCCTTGCTAGAAGCTCTGTGAGGCTGTACTTACAGCGGTGCTTTGAGCTAAATGCTAATTTCAGCATGTCAACATGCCGATTTTTAGCAGGTAAAACGTTTACCATGTTCACCCTTTTAGTTTAGCATGTTAGCATGCTAATATTTGCTAATTAGTACTAAACACAAAGTACAGCTGAGGCTGATGAGTTTCACAGGTATTTGGTCATAAACAAAAGTAATGTACGAACTGAAATTGTGACCTGATGATGGCGAGGGATCACAAGTTTTTACAATTCAAGAGAGGATCATGAATGTCTGTACCAAATTTCATGAGAATCCATTAAATAGTCGTTGAGATATTTCAGTCTGGACCAAAGTGGTGGACCGACTGACCGACTGACCAACTGACATTGCCATCCCGTTTCTGCTGAAAATTGTATTTTTAAAATCAGATTTTATGCCAGATTTTTGTATTTGTTTTTTAATCAGGTTTTCAACTGCTTTAATATTCAAAATAAACACTGACTAATTTACTGAAAAGCATTTCCATTGTGACTGGGAAACTACTGGGAACATTTGTGTGACTGCTCCTCAACCAACCTGGGGAGAGTAGATGCTGAGATTCTGGAAAGGATTCAGAGCGATGAGGATGTCACCAACGTAAGTGTACACCTGCAGCTCATCGTACCTCTTCTGGAGATGGCTGATTATTATCTCCTGCAGAAAAGACAAAAAAACACACATAGCATCAACAAGATTGTACCTTGGACCGATCAATGCATGATGAGATAAACACATTAAATCTTACCTCATCTAAGAACTCCAGGTTTACCAGATCATCATCAGGACAGCTCTCTATTATGAGGGTTTTACGAGTATTGATCCTCTCGTGCCTGTATGAAGCCAAAGACATGATAATGCCTCAGAAAGCTGTAAAGTGACCACCACATGAGAAACAGTAGTTTGACTGGCTGGATGTAAGAGCCAGTCACTTCCATGGTTTGTGTAAAGCCCTTAAAGCTCTCCCAGGGGACACAGCTCCCATTATCACAGGCTGTGATTGCACTTCATCTGTGTTTTGACCTATCACTCTCCAATGAGCCCCGGCGGGCAGAGGTCAACACAGAGCCAGCTGCCTCCACGGGACTCAGGGGACACCAGAGAGTGTGTGAAAGACAGCAAAAGAGAGCTGTGTCTCTGAGTGCCAACTGCTTTATGTGTCTATATACTGTACATGTGTGTACATACATACAGTAGGCTCCAAAGCACAGTGGACAATTTATATTATATGTTTGTGATATTCTACAGTCATTAAATCCCATGAAAAGACCAAAACCTACACTGAATTGATCCTAACATATACTGTCTGTGTATTCCTCTGTCATAGAGCTCCATTGTTGTCAAAAGATTATCAATAACACATCAGTGAGTCAGTTCCACATACAGCGTCCTGATGCTGTCAATATCCGCCAGGAGTGGGAAGTTTGTCCTTCCTAAATTAGTAACTGTTACCTCGTTTCAAGTCATTCACTAAATTGAGTTGCACCAATAAAGGCTATAGTAATATGTAAATTTGTTGCTCGGAAATATTTGTACCGCCTTCCACTGAAAAGCTATCAATTAGCTTATGTAACAGGAAGTCACTGGAACGTAACTGGCAAAAAATAACAGTTTAAGGGGGTCTTGTGATATTTAAGTTTAAGTATTTAAGTTAACTGACAATTCTTTGCAATTGTGGGTCGGACTTTATTTTACTTAAATATGCATAGATGGAGAGTTATGTCTCAGAGTTACGAGTATTCTATATGCTAACCTAACCAATGATCTTTAAATTAACTTTATTGGCGTAACATTTGTAATTTGAGGTAAATTGCATTGTTTTTTTGTTTTGTGTTTTTATTAAACAGCATTTTAATCAAATGTCAGGTCAGATATATCGACTATATTCCATATTACCTCTTCAATCTAAACGGGTCGTATATTAACAAGCTACTGTTAGCTTTGACAGTTAGCTCAGCTAGCTAGGCAACAGTTACACCAGGCAGTTACTGGGTCTAAATATTAAAACTTAAGAAGAGTTGGTGCACCAATTGTGTATTAATAACTGAAAATAGTCCACAACAATCGCACTATTTACTCCTTTTTGAATGATGTTTGCTAAAAATTACAATGCCCTGTCAGCTGTTTTTAAAGATTTATGTCTTTAGTGGGAACAAATAGACTTTGGGCTAAGTGCCACAGAGTAGGGAAGTCAGAAAGTAGTGAGTAAGACTAACAAATTCTTGGTTTTGGTCTTTTCATGGGATTTGTTGACGATTGAGGAAAAAAATTGAAAAACACCAGCCTTGTCCTTTAAATGAAAGCTATTGACAAAGCATCCAAACACTTCTGGTTGCTTCTCAATCCTCAAAACTGCACAAACAATAAAATATCTCATTCACAAGACGTATCTATAATCTATTATAGATTATCTATATCTATAATTTATTATAGATTATAGATAATCATAACATTAACAAAAATATTCAAGCTTCAGGTTAAGAATTGTTTCTTTGTATTCATTCTGTATTCTGAATATAGTGTAAATGCAACGGTGCAGAAATAAAGTCACATGCTCCATATGTGGTCCCTCTGAAGTGAATACTTGTCATCACGTCCCTTTAGAGAAGGACTTGAGACCTCCAGCATCTACCTCTCTGCTGCTTTGAAGTAAATCACACTATTCCACCTACGGCAGCTACTTTTAAGTTCTCTATGTCTTTATTCTTATCTGGAGTCATTGTGTGCTGATCTGTGGCATGAGAGACTAAACCAGGCGAGCCCAGTTCTCGCCCTACAAGCTCCTAATCCCATTATCCACTTTCACTGTGGACAGGAATTCGGGATCAGGCTCAGGCACCGACTCTGCACACTCTCGGGAGTAAACAGAGCTGGCACAACATCAAGACTCTCAGTCAAGGGCAGGTTCAGCGAACTCCTTTATAATGAAGATTAAGCATTGCCAAAGTCAGTATTTCTCCAGTAAACAACAGGAGACTTTCTGCTCTGTCATTCACTGCCATGAGAGTGTCTCTGTGAACTATTCATCATGACACATTTTAGGATAAAACCTCATGAAATCACCCTCTCTGTCTTTACATGTACATTTATCTAGCTATCTAGACAAAACATAAGAATCTTGTATAGTAGCTGCTATTACAATCTGTAAATAAAACCGATTAGCTCATTCAAAACCAAGCAAAAAGAAATCAGCACAGTTGAAAAAGTCTCCTATTTTCAGAAGTAAATCAATCTTGAACAGTATATTTACTCCATCATTGGTTTAATCACACGGGTGTGGAAGTGCTTTGTGCTAAGGACTCCCCATCAGACGGCTGCCACATCCACTGGCCTAAATGGCATTTATTAATGTAAGGTTAGTCAGCACAATCACTCCTTCTGAATTAGTCACACTCCCCTACCCTAACTTCCTTTTAATCACACACTGGAATGTCCATTACTGGGGCTCATCATCATTTCAAAGTGTAAGAAGATGAGACCCTGCCCCCTACTGGACAGAAAGAATACCACCACTCAGTCAATGCCCATCCGCTGCAACAGAGATCTCCAATGACAGCACACATATGAAGCAAACAGCTTTGTCATTGCAGCACATTATTTATTCTGCACTGGCAATTTTAGAATGAAACATCAAGGGACTTACTTGGTTTTGGTTTTGCAGCCCGCTTCTTGCTGCTCCTGGATGAGAGCAGCTAACTGCTGTTGGAGTGCCACATCTTTGCCGTGGGCCTGATGGATGAAGGGATGCTCCAGGAGGTGGGTCACAGATGGACGTGCCTCAAAATCCTTTATCAAACACCTTACAATCACAAAAAAAATATAAAGCAACATTTAACACCTCAGACAGACAAAGCCTCACACATTATCTACTAGTTTTTTTCAATCTTCAAATGAGAGTGAATTAAACAGCCGAGGAGAAACTGTACAATCACCTGAACATTGCAGACAGCTGATTTGTCTGGATCAGACACTCACAGCAGCAGGGAGCTCCTTGCAAGTGTTTTAAAGTCTGGGTCACTAATCTGTCGTTCTCTGTCTGAGTACCACATGGTCACTATCACCATGGCCCCCGAGTCCAAACAAGCCCTGCTGGGGCACAGCAGTGAGTCCTATCTGTGATGTGCAGTGTTTGCCAATACGTGATGGCACTTTGTGATACGGGCCCCACAGCTACAATTCAGCATCAGTTAGCTGCAGATACAAATGGTTGCAAAATATTGACCATGAAGCAGCACACACCCAGGAGAACAAACCTGGCTTTCATTTCTGACATATTCTGATATATTGTGTGACAAAAACTTTGAAATTAGAGGCCTTGAAATCCCCACCTGAACGCAGCGATGCATCCATCAACAACCCACATTTCTACTGTTCAATTACTTGTTCAGCTAAAGACTTTCAACTTTCTGGATGTGTGTGTCTGTGTGTGTTTGAGCACTACAACACCAACGACTGCAGACAGAGGCAAGATAGGAGAAAAACAGCTATCTAATTCCTACCACCTAATCTACACTGAAATTCTGTTTCTTTTATCAGTTTGTTCAGCTCTGAAAGTTAATTCCATGAATTCATTAGCGTCAGGACATTAAGCAGAGGTTGCTGCTATTAGCAGGGCTGTGCTGCCGGGATGCCGAGCGGCAGGCCACTTTGTCACAGAAGTCAGCTCTTTGGCTGCACAAGTGCAGACACTGGTGATGGATTTATTATCCTGAACCCCCCCCCCCGCCCCACACACACACACCTCAGTCACACACACACACACACACACACACACACACACACATACACACACACACACACACACGCACACACAGGCCTAACGGGGCTGAAAAGGCTTCACAAACAGCCTGCAGAGCTTGATAACATTGTCCAGCCTCCCCACATTGAACTCTGCTGGGCTTTGTTTGAGGAGATTATTTCTGATATGATATCACACAATCCATTAACCCAGATTACAGAGCTGCAATGCAAAAAGAATCCAATGAAAACCTTTGCAATTACAGTTGTAAAAAGTATAAAAACTAGCATCACTGCTTCTACTGTGTTGGCTGGTTTAAGGGACGATATGCTGAGACCAATCAATAACTCGAGTGACACAAAAAAGGCCGTCAAGGCAGATGGTCTGTTTGTTTTTTCAATTACTCCTTTTCAGTTATTGCATTTCACTGCAAACCTCCAACATAAATGTTAGCTGGAAACCATGCCTACACAAATAATTGAATTTTATTTTCTCATTATGGCTCAGACTCACACACCTCTGCCCAGTAGATATTAAGGTTGTATATTCTGAGCAACCATTACAGGCCACCCCCGACATTATTAGCTTTGCACAGTGGAGGAAATGATAAGTTATCTGGGCCTCAGATAGAACTGATAACTCAGGTGAATTAGTTTGTTCCTCTGTGGCAGATTTACACAAATGAAAGTCAATGAACAGAGAGACAAGAGGGAAGATAGAATCTGGCGATAAAATATCAATTTCAATTCCCTCCATGTTTACATGCACATTCCCACCTGCTGACAATGTCCTACAGCTAATGTTCAGCTGTTCCTGATTTAAAAAATGTTATCTCCATTTATGTTTTATCATTTCACACTGGACAAATTCTGTATACCTTTTTTAAATTGTCATATGGAGTAGCGGCTCATATAAACGATACCAAGAAAGTAATATGAATGTTTATCATCTAAGTCCTATACTATATATTAACAGCACTCTGTTAAAATAGTATAAATTGTGTATCATGTATTTTTTGTTATCACATATCATTGACCGTGGCGACACTGACATGTTATTAATAGTGACATACTGACATTGCGTAAAAGAAAGCAAATTGCAGCAATAAATTATTTACAAGTTGCATTTTTATGTACATTTGATGTTTACCTTTGTTATTTCATGTTTAATAGACTTTTATTTGTAGTTTTTTGTTTACGTTAAATATTCTGCTCCAGACATACAGTATACTTTTTGATTATTTTCTTAGTTCACTTGAATTTACCTTGTGAACATAGGCTGAAATACTGTATTACATTATGCAAATAAAGTAAATATAAATGCAGATCTTTCCTCCTACTCCATCCCTAAACCATCCCACTCAACCACTTCATCTGCACCACACATATCTTACCATATCATTATTTATTAACAAAACAAACTCTTAATGAACAACATTTGAGGTATTCTTACCCAAAAAGGGTTATGTTATGTCTATGTAAAAATAAATAAACAAATATCGGCCGATTTATCGTTATTCTAAAATATCTGCCTCAGATCTTCACAAGAGGTCGGGCTCAACAGTAAGTGTTGCTGTCTACTGTGCTGCTTACACAACCCTTTTTGGGAAATAACTGCTTTTCCAAAGAGTATGAAAACAAAAGAGGACAAAGGCTGACAGGTTGAAGTCAGAGGACACTTACTGGCCGATGAAATGGCAAAAACTTCTGCACCACTGCTCTGGATTTCGTAATGTAGGGGAGGGATTTCTGAAAAAAAATCACACACACAAAAGTCAGCATAAAATTCGCATGAAACAGTGACTTTATTAAAAACATTCAGATGACATCATGATCGTCGCAGAATATTAAAGCCTTTGAGCTTGTCTCCTGACTTAGCTGACAAATGATCACTGGCAGGCAGAGTGTGACCGTCAGACTCCTGTGAGAGTTTTTTGGTTCGAGGACGAGCTGGTCGGGGTCCAGGTCTGTGGCAGCCACAGAAAAAGTGACAAATGATAACAGCTCCTCCACTGTCTGGCAGCAAGCATCTGCCAATGGGAGCCAAAAGTTATGGGAGCTAGTTATACCTCTGTCAGCAGCATTTACGGAGGCCATCTATAATGAGGCTAACACTTTTCAAGTGCGCATGATGACAGGAGGCAGGTCTGTATGAGGAGCCAAGGCTGGATGGGCCAGAGTACAGTCATCTTCACAGGGAGCTGCCAGTCTGACAGCTGGAGGCTGAGCCTTTTGTCACTGTCAGGCAAGCAGTGACAGACCTGGTCGAGACGTTTATTAACTGTGTTAATTACTACACACGTGTTGTTTCACAAAGCTGTCAGACAGATGTTAGAATACGAAATCTCAATGAGTGAAAGCGGAAAAAAACACATGAATTTGGATTTAAAAAATGAAAACTGTTTCATTTTGTTTATCACAAACAAACCAGAGGTAGAGGCAGCTACACATTACACAACATTTTTGACATATTTTTCTCTTCTTTTGGAATGGAGGGGATGATGTTGGGGTACAAAATTTGTCATTTTCCGCAGCACTAAGTTAGTCGAGTCTTTGATAAGGATTCAGACAGGCAATCCTTTCCAAAGTGCAGATCAAAGCCAGTAACTGACTGCTTCAATGCAACCTCTAATATGAGCCTGAAGACACGTTCTCGCCTTGATGTTGTACCATACTGCTTATACATTACAAAGTCAATATAGCAGCATACTGCTGATACCACTGTCAAGTGCGCTCATTGTGCTTAGCAAATTCAGGCAATTTTTTCTTTCAGTATTTGTGAGAGTGCTGGCTCATATTGTAAACACAAATGGCTTATTCAAATCTAGGTCCAGGCAGAGCTTGTACTGTCAAGACGTTCCTCAGAGTGGATTGAGGCAAAATCACAGAGGTGTCAACAGCACTTGACGGCTGTAACTAAGCCATGAAGGAAGACAAAAATCAGGCCATTGAAATATTTGAAAAGGATTCTTCATATGCAGAATTTCCATTTCCCTTATGATGTAAAACATTGTTATTTTTCATTCAAGAAATTCTTCTGCTGTGCGACACTGTATTCAGCAACCTCTCTTCAGACTCACTTAAAATCTTTCCATTCACCCCTGAAACAAACGCTGTAAAGGGTTTGAATCAGTATAATTATCATCATCATCAAAGTCCACAATATGGACATTAAGCCATAACATGAAGTCTCTGAAGGTGATTAAATTACCAAAACAACAGGCAAACCAGCAAAGTTATGAAGGATAATTGGGAAGTTATGCTGTTGACATTGGGGGAGAATAAGAAGTGAGCAGTGATGTCCTTTAAATTGTACAAATAAATCACTGAAGATTCATTATAACTAAAAGATTCACGCATTTGGTTGAAAAACATACTGTTAGAGGGGATCAGTGTCTTAAAGCAGAAACACAGTGGCCTTTATACAGGCGTTACAGAGAATGAGTAAAGGGTCCAAAATAAAGACTTATTCAGCGAATGGACTACCCGCTTAAAATTTCAGCTCATCCATCACCGCAGCCAGAGCACCAGCACTTCTTTGCGCATACATGCATGAACACGGAGAACTACTGCTACATTTATCATGTCTTTGGCTGCCACATCTCTAAATGCTGCAGTCCTGGACACCACACAGAGCAGTAAAATAACGGCATCAAAGATAGAGATGTTAATGCTTTTTCTCATGATTGGAAAATCATCCAACCAGCCAAAGATCTCTTGTCAGGGGTCAAGACTGCATCAGTGTCTGATAATAGGGAATCTGTCACATGAAGGTGACTGGTTACATCACTCCATCCAAACAGCCTTTTTTTTATTACATAAAATGGCAAAGTAGACAATCAAAGTCATGTGAGTTCTTTTAAACGATGGCTGGTTTTCGCAGTAACAACGAGCAGTTTGTTGAGAGAAACACTGGCAGGCTACACACAGTTTCCAACTCAGCAATATTTCTGACACTCTCGTGTGACAGACTGAAAAGTCGACAAGTTATCAATCAGAATCATCCAGAAGTGAAATGTTTCACTGTTGCTGATGAATAAAGGGTTTTTGAGCAATGGCTTTGCGAAAGGCTCTCAGAGAAATTATCCACAAATACGTGTAAAGCACCTGACCTTTCCTCTAGCGCCACCATGAGGTGGAAATTTGTGGTGTTGAGTGAAATATCTTGGCAACTATTGGATGGATTGTAATGAAATTGTGGTCCAGGTATTCATAAAATGTGATATGTTTATAAGGATTTACTTTTCTTTTCACCTAGCACCATCATCAGGTCAACAATTAGTCTAAAATTAGACAAATTGGATTATATATATATTGGATTTTACTATCAATATAGTCCAGTAATGCATGGATTTAACATATTATACAAAACACAAATAACACACAGGTAACTTAAGGTCACTCCAAACTTGATTTTTCACCTCTTGAAAGATTTCATTCTGTGTCAGAAACTGCATTGATATCACCCTTGGCTGTTCTGCTCCACAGATTTTAACTCGGGCTTTTTCCATGAAGAGCTGTCTCTTACAGCACACTGGTCTGGATCTCTCTCCCCGAGCCTCATGATTTGATTAGCCTTTGTTGCCTGTGACAGGCCATCATTTACTTCTGTCCTCCGTCTCGTTCGTTCTGGTCTCCACTCAAACAGATATACTGTACTGTTAAATACGTGGCTAATATCTACAAGGATCTGGCAGAATAAACACAACCTTGGACGTCTTTGCCAATTGCCTCTGACCTTTACAACACATTTTACACAGACTTTGGTTTGACTTTACGTGGACACTCTAACGCTCTACAGCATAGAGAGCATCAGCGCAAGCAATTAACCTTTCCGCATATTAAATATCACAGACCCTCTTTGTCTTGAGTATCGGTAATTAATTTAGCAGTTGATGATTTTACAACTTTACCCTCTGACATGCTCCATTACCTTCATTCATGGTCACCATGGACATCACATATCTGTCAAACGCACTATAACACTCTCAATTACTTGTAATCATAACAAAAGCCTTGGTTTCAACTTAAAATTAAAACTGAAGCTACAAAAACTAGCAGAATGATCTTTGAACATATGTGTTGATTGACGGTATGTCACAACTCATCAAGTATCAGATATTTCTGAAGCACAAACAGACGACGCACCAAGGTGACCCTAATTCATGGAGCTCATCAGCGTCCCCTCTGACAGACATCAGAGCTCTTCTTATCGTTTATAGCCTGCTGGGACGAGAATCATTTCCACCTGTGCAGGTTTTTCCTGTAGCACAACCAAAACTGTGACATAATGGCTATCTGCTGCTAGCCCCTGTAGTCAAAGTGGTGATAGCAGCGAGTGTTTATTTGGTCCTCACCAGGAGCCATTAAATCTTTAGCTTGACAAGAGAGACTGTCCAGTGAAAGCTTACGGTGGTGTTCTCAAAAAAAGAAAGAAAAGAGACAAACAGCATCACGCTCAGGTGAAATAGCACCATGAGAGAAGGTTGACTACACGCTACTCGGACATATAAGAAAATGTACAACATGAACCACAACTGGGGGGTAATTTTCTTCAATATTGAATAATATCTTGTGTATTATATATTTCTTGTTTACTATCTAGATGTGCTTCATTGAGGAGGGATGATAAGGTGGATGATACACACAAGATTAACTACGTGACAGTGAATCCTTTAGCCTGGAAACACGTTACTGGGCACAACTGTAAAATATCAGAGTGATGAAAATGCTTATTGGATGTTTTAGTGCTTGTACGGTTTCATAAAACACGTACTACCCAAGGACAATACTTCAGGAAAGGCCCCTCTGGTAATGGTTTGTGACGTATCAAATAGAGAAAATCTACAACTTTGCAATCGTCAAAACTAGTGAGAATGAATCTCTCTGATTTCGTCATGAATCACTCTCACCGCCACTAAAGACCCAAAGGTGAAACACATTTCCCTATTTAGAAAGTAATTCATACAGGGGCCATAATTTACACCACGTTTCCTCGTGATTTTATTCTGACATGCCGCAGTGATGGGAAAATATATTTGAGATAAATGACACGTTAACAGAATCATTTCATGCTTCAACACATTTTGCTGTGATTTATACCGCAACCGCCAAGCCTTTAAGGTCCCACTTCATACCAAAAGGGCAAAATATCTATTTTGATTGGAACGGAGACGGAGGAATGTCAGTTAAAGATATACGTCCAATTCTATCAACATCCTTGTTATCCCCAAAGTCAAAGAGTGTTCAGTCTGCAGTAATGAAATAGGATTGGACATTGACAAGTGAAATGCATATGCCCTCTCTTATTATGGCGACTGTTTGAAATGTGCTTGCTACTTGACAGAAACCACTCATCCAGTTCCAGGTTGCTTTTTTAAACATTTCCCAGACACACAATCCCTAAACTACATCTATTCCTAACAAGATGACGTGTTATAAGAAGAAGGAGAAAAACCTAATTCTGAATTAGCAGCATTCACTTTACTCAGCATCCTCCTCCTTGCTCTTGTAATTATTTTAAATTCTGGTTGAATTTGGTGCTGATGAAATGCTGCGTTAGCGCCATAATTCCTGCCACACAAGCCATCCCTGCTCCTCCTCTGGCTTGGCAGGGAGGAGATAACATTGTGACGGGGAGGAGGTGACAGCCTCATCTCAATGTGAATGGAGCTAATCACCAATGCAAATTGCAATCAGAAGGGCATATCTCTACCTAACTGAGAGATAATTGCGCGATTGTGCTGATAACAAAAGGTCAACCGCGTGTAGCCACTAAGCTCTCAAATGATCATCAGGCACACACTGTCTCCAGCAGTGAATATTTTTACAGATTGAATCACTGCATTAATCTTAAGGTAACACAACTACATTTTTTGATGGTGAAAATTTTAAACACTGATTATTCAGCAGATGCCTTTCTGATTGAAAACATGAAAATGCAATGGCAACAAGAAACATGGATCAAACCAAAAAACATAAAAGTTTAACCCCTCATTTGCTAAATATGTCATAATAAAAATAACATCCATTCATCAAGAAAGCCACTGCCTTTTCTTTTCATCACCTCTACTGTCAAATTCAGTTTGCCATTGTGCTCCGACATAATGGAAAGCAGTATTTGAGTGTCCTTGTGTGGGCAGCCTCCAGCTGTGTGGTGGGAGCGCCCTCTAGTGGACTCACCGAGGGATCTTGAAGAGGGCTTTAACTGGATGCATCTCAGCCAGCGGGGGATCTCCGTCTGCCAGCTCGATGGCTGTGATGCCGAGCGACCACACATCACAGCGGGCGTCGTACGAGTAGTCATACTGCTGTTCGCAGGCGATGACCTGGCAATGTGACACAACAGTGACCATCTGAACAACTCATTCAGACTAAAATCCAGACAAATCTGCCAGTGAGGTGAGATTAATGTACTTTTTGCCTGAACATTGTGTCACATTCTTGAGATATTGAGTAATAATTTAAAGAAAATTATGTTCAAAAGGATCATAAAGCTGGATTTTACTTCCTTGTTATAGCACTTTCTTACTTAGTGCCTAAAATCTGGCAGAGTTACAAACATCTATATTTATGGACTATTTAAACACTGAAAGGTAGGTCGGGTCAGTTGCCAGTGGTAACGGTCAATAATTATAACTGACACCACATTTTATAGCTGAGTTTATTCTAATTGCCCCTGAGGTCCCTCCCTACCAGCCCAATCACCGCACCTCATTTCTGCCAAGGAGTAAGCCGAGGGGCCACAGACTCCCAGCTATTAACCTTGAGGCGACCTCAAGAGCTGCACCCGTGGAGGGGAATACACAATGACACAGGGGAGAGTCCCACAGAAATAACTGAGCCTCTCTCCCTCTCTCTTTGTGACACACATAACAGACTTTGCTCATTTAAAATGTTCCATTAGGCACTAAAACGTGTGGTATTTTACTGCTGTGTTAACTGAAGCGTGGACTCTGACCTCAGGTGCCATCCAAAACGGAGTCCCGACCGACGTGTTCCTCCGCAATCGTGCGCTGGTCAGTTGAGCAGAAACACCTAAAAAAAATAAATGAAAATAACATTCAATTACTTCTTATAATAATCAAAATGTAGATCTTAGTATGTTTATCAGTGTGAATTTGAATAAATATAGAATTTACGATAGAATCTAAATGTTTGAATGAATCAATAAATCCTGGTATATAATTTAGTGTGGCAACCTGCCAAGCAGTAATAATAAAGGCCTATAATCATTTCAAATTATGTAGGACAGATTTTTATCAGCATGAGTCCACTTCATCTCCATGACACAAAGGACATAAACATGCCTAGGGGTGACTCCAAGTCATTTGCCATAGCAGCTTTCTTTTAATATGCAAAGGATCAAATAATGCTATTTAAATGAGCAATAATAGCCTCGGGTTAAGGCTACGGTCCATGAAATAAAAAGATGTTATGGTGAGCAAGGGACTAAAGTGTGGAGCACATTATTTTTGCTTGTGTGCACCTTGACAAACAATGTCGCAGGGATGTGCTGCTCTCACTTCCCACAGATCAGTCAAATGCCAAAATGGACTCGTTCATCCAACAATGCACTTCAGAGAAAAGATAAAGCTGAGAGACAATTCTCAGACCTTGATGCATTTGTCTCTTTCTAGCTATCCGTGAATTGGCTAAATTGCCTCTTTCAAAGACCATTACCAAAGTCAACCAGTTTGACTCCTCCCTCAGTTGTCAGGAGGATGTTGTTGCCTTTGACGTCACGATGGATAATCCGGTTGTTGTGCAAATGCTGAAGACCCTTTTAAGTTAGAGGACAGAAAACACAAGGTGAATCACAATCGTATTATTAGTCTGTCATTAGTACAAATGAGTATATGATGCATCAAAGGTTGAGCGGTACAAACTATATAAAAGAACTCCCACAGCTGTTCAGAAGGAGAGACATTCATTACCTCCCGCCACACTTCCCCTGCTGAAAATAAATCCTCAGCATGCTCTCTGCATGTTTGCATCCCACCTCCTCCCTAACATTAGCAGCTTTGCAGCAGGCCATCTTACCAAGAGGGCACTGTATAAGATGTATGAGATAACGGGCTCCTGCAGACGCTGGCCTCGGATGAGCAGGCCTTTGATGAGTTCTGTGACAGAGCCGCCGTTGCACAGCTGGGAGGGAGACAGAGAAACTCCAGTGACTCGTCCATCACTCACCACTCTAGATTATGATTCATGGGGAGAGCTAGCCCACACACACACACACACACATACAAGTTGGAGGAAGCAGTGTAGCATCACATGGCAGCGTGATAGCATCAACATTCATGTAGGTGGGTTGCTGTGACAAACTGAGGCCCATTTTAAAACTATTAAAGGGCTTCACAAGCTGCTACTTAAGTTTTCAGAGTTTTAAACATTTTTGGGCTCACAGACACAAAAGTGCAGTCTTTGGATGGGGATGACAAGCAAGAATTAAAGGCACCCCGTGGAGTTGTCTTGTAAACAATCAAAGTTGTTTACATTCAGTGTTACTCACCAAAACACATTATGTGTATACAGACATTTGCAAAGCTGATTTTTAAAATATTTTGAAACCTGAATAGTTTAAATCCTCATACACTGGCTTGCAGTTTTCTTCTTCTTCTTTCCCGCCATTTGCTAGCACATTGCTGGATGTCAAATAGCTCTACCACTTCAGACATGGCCAGTCTTTGAGGTAAATGTCACTTTCATTAGGCATTGTTTAGGGCAAACAGGTGTTTCACCTGTTTTTTTTTCTTCTTCCCTGTTTGTTATAACTTTCATGCTACATATTTGCACTACTGCCCTCTGCAGTTGCCAAAAAGTAATGCGTTACCCGCATGCTCGTGCGTTTACTAGTAGAGCTCATCAACATTGCTCTCTATAGCTAGCCTAATTATCAGACTGAACACCCATTTTGTTTTACTTAATTTATTCAGCCTGACATTGTGTTCATGTTCATGCCGATTTCTTGTTGGGGGGGTATTTTGTTTTGCTTTGGCCAAACCAATCAGGAGCAAGTGATGTACCCATTCTGCTTCTGACAGGTCAATTGTTTCTCTAACCAAACAGCCTTTAATGGGCACAACACCAGACCCCTTTGATTAGCTGAACAAATCAAAGAAGTGGTTCAGAGATCTGGAACCAGGCTACCATAACACCACTATAGTAGTCAATAACTCCACAAGGTACCAGGAATAGTTGGACATTTTAAGAAATAATCATCAAACATCTCTTGCCAAGAGTTAGCTCGATGAGAAGATCAATATGCTAAGCTAAGCTAAGTTTTTATGCTAAGCTAAGATGACCAGCTGCTGGCCGTAGCTTCATGCTTAATGTACAGACATGAGAGTGGTATCGATCTTCTCATCTAACTCTCGGCAAGAAATCAAATACTTGTACTTTTCAAAATGTCAAACTATTATTCTCAGTGAAATAACAACAGCGAAAAAAAAGCACTGGCACACTTATAATATCAAAGTAAGGATGCAAGGCAAAGACGCATCTGGAAAAAACGGTAAACCTTGATCCAGGGCCTGCAGTGACACAGAGACATTAAAAAGAGCTCACCTCAAGTACCAGCCAAAGTTGTCCACCTGATAAGTTGTCTGACTTGTAGAACATGCCAAAAAACTTCACTACATTAGGATGGTTGGACAAGGACCTCAAGATGTTGTATTCTGCCTCAATCTCCTCGTCCACATCCTTTAAAACAGCAACAGAAAACAGGCAAAGTTAGAACTGCCAGAGATGTAGCTATGCAAATAACAGGGTGAAAGATAATAAAAACATTTCTTCCTAAATATTTCAGGTTGTGTTTCATTCTGAAACACAGCAGAAAAGTAATAGGTTGACTATAATTAGACTCCTAAAGATAGGGTTATAAACTCAGTAACAGTAAGGAAGGGACGAGACCGGGTGCTAAACTATTTCTGGAAGCGATTTTCTATCAAAGTAAATCTCAGAGGAGGGGAAGAGCAACAGTCAGAGCAGCAGAATTTCTCTTCCTGGATGTCTGAGCGATAGCGTCAGCAGTCTAATCAGGGAGAGAGATGAGAGAGGGGGCAGCTTCATCTTCATGGCCATCAGGGAAGCATCATTGTGGATAGCACTGCCAGGATGGCGATTGTTCCATTGACACAATCACGGGAATGCCTCAGACCAAGCCTCACTAGCACAATAAGGTGCCAATGCAGAGGCTACAGCGTCCTTATCGCACAGAGAAATGAACGGATATACAGAGAGGATACAGCCAATGCAGGAGCTACACTTTCTGGTAGGGTGTGTTAGACGTAACATGACAGGAAGTGAATGAAAAGGGGAGACGTTGATATATATCACTGGAGCAAGTACAAGTACAACTGCATCAAGATGGAGAGGAGGAAAAAGTGCTGGCAACTTACTCTGTTTGAATGGCTCGCATGCTGAGACAAGTCACATAGTTATAAAGAAAAACACAATAGTTTTAGTCTTTGCTTTTTTTTTTCTTCTGTCACAATATTATGAGTTGTTGCAGTCATGAAAAAGCTGTCAAAATTAATGGTTGAAGTACTTCCTCACCAACAGTAACAATACAAAAGTACAGCAGGGAGGCACAGGGGGATGTCAGATCAGTGTTCTTTTTATTTTCATGTAAAATTCATTCATACAGGGTAGGTTTGCTGAGCATACATGGTCAGTCATAAAGAGAACAGAATATTAGACAATGAACAAGGTACAGGCGCAATTAAAGCAGTTACAGGTAAGTAAAGGACGCTTCTTGAGAACGGTCTTAGTTACAGAGAGGTGTTAAGTGTTATGATTTTTAGGTGACTTTTTTTAAGTGACTCTGCACTAATGAAAAAGCTGTCTTCTGCTTCTGTTTCCCTGTAGCCTTAAAACTGTGAGATAACCAGTGGCAAATCTAGATACTTCACTTCACGTCACATGTAGCTAGAAACTACTTATGCAGCAACATGTGTTCACAAGACAATTATCAAGCTAGTAAAGCAGGAAACAACTCTACTGCCATGCAAGTGACTCTGTAAAGCTGTACTTAAGCACAGCTATGCTAATGTCAGCATGCTAACATGCTTCCCATGACAATGCTAACATGCTAATGTTTAGCAGGTATAATGTTTACCATGTTCAATTTTAGTTTAGAGTGTTAGCATGCTAACATTTACTAATTACACAAAGCACAGCTAAGGCCGAAGGAAAGTAATGAACAAATAAAAATTTTGACCTGCTGGTGGCGCTAGATGAAAAGTCAGGGGGTCACCAAAGTCATGAGAATTCATCCTCTGAGCACCATGTATATGTGTATACTTTTTCTTATTCTGGCCTCAAATAAAAATGTATACTTTTTTTGTTGTTGTCTTGCAACCCTTGATGGCGGGTAGTCATAGTCAATTTAAGTCAAAACTGTTGGAAACCACTGCATTAAATAACTGAATGACTGAGTTTCTGGATGCTTTCTGGATTACATAAACTACAGTACTTTAGAGTACTTTCTTCTCCCACTACATTTAGGGTTAGTTTGACCAGCTTGTGAGTTCTGCAAGGTGATGGTTCTTGTGCTATCTTAAGCGTTGCAGCTCATCCAAATTATCTTTTTTAGTTAGCTATCAGTACACTATATATAATACAATACATATCATAATACAATATATCAGTCAGCCTTAACAGCTTTTATCTGACTTACGTTGATCGGGTCCAGCACTTTCACTGCTGCCTGACTCCCATCCTTCTTGTTGGTCACTCTGTAGACTTTGCCATACGTTCCTTTACCAATGGTCTCCACTATGTCCCAGTTACCTGATGGATCGCCCAGGTTCTCCATGCCAATCATGCTGGACTTATAAGGATACAATCCATATAGTGACCGCCTAGAGGATAAACACAATCCCAGGTGGAAAAAACTAAATATAAAATGTTTTCATATCAACGACCAAAATAAAAAATGAATTCATGCTTGAAATACTTCTGTAGTGAGCGGAAACTTAATACAAACTAAAAGAAATGTTAATCCCTTTCTAATACCTAATACTTTGTTCTACAGAAAGAAAGCTTCTTGTGAGTAAATCAACAGTTGAGCCTCATTGCAGACCAGACAGACTTTTACATTGTCGCAGCAAGAAAGAAAAACACATTGTCTCCCAGTTAACGTCACAGAGAAGCAAGTTATTAAAATATAAACTATGAAATGCGGAAAGCTGTGTATGTATAGCACAGATGAATGCATTCATTCCCGAAGGCCTTCTCATTGAGCTCAGTGAAACGACTATATCCGCCAAGGGAGCCACTTAACAGGTTTAAAGTAGGAGAAATCAAAGCAAAAACAAAGCAGACAGCTGTAGGTGGAGATGACGGTACTCTACTCACATGGCAAGTGTTATTTTCTTCTGACTCATCAGGGCTGAGAAAGATTTACAGCTAAAGAGTCTCTAGTGATCATAATATAACAACACTGATAGCAACAGCATTTGCTTCCTCAAGGGGACGGGCAACAAGTGGCATTTCACAGAGGCACTGAATTAGCCCTCTCCACAGGGACCTAGTCACTGCCCACTAAGAAGTGCAATCTCCTCCAGATCAATTGGATTGGACAGAGATTAACTTGACAAGTGCCGTCGTGAATGAGCAGTGAACCGGCACCACATCTCCACACAAACTGTTTTGTGAAATGGTTATAAAGTAAAGTCTTCTATAAGGTGATTTATGTATGTTCAGCTTATAAAAAACGGTTATGAGGACTAATGATCAACAGCGATACAAAAGCCAGATATAAATAACCCTTTAAGTCTACAAGTGATGTTTCTGTGACCAAATACAACATGTAAGACCAACGATACAAAGCACTGAGTGTCAAAACAGCTGAGACATGATAGATTAGGAACTCATATTGCCATGTTGGGATACATGCATTCTATTTCTTTTGGAAAATTACCAGAAAATGATGGAGATAAACATGATGGAGAGGAATGTTTGTGTACGATCTGGCGACTGCTCCACTTGTCTTAAACGTGTTATGCATCACGGCGGGCGTGTGACCCTGAGGGAGGAAAGTCGTTTTTGTTTTGGAGGAGATCGGCAGATTGATGTGGAAAAAAAAAAATGTGAATGATGTTTAACCCTCAGGAGCTGTGGCAACTCACACGTGAGGACAGATTTATGAATTGTTGTGCATGCAGGTTGAGCGATGGCATCCAGGTAGATGTTAGATGGATATACCTATACTGTGGAGACGTTCAAATATGCAGCACAGATGTCCTTCACTGTGTCCTTCAGGGAGTCGCTTGAGATAGTAGCACCAGCAAAAGTACCTTTTGTAATTGTGCGTTTTTATAATACACATTTAAATTATAATTTAATTTCATGGTTTCATCTTCAGTCTTATAATCCATCATTGAATCATTGATTGTTCTGAAGTTAAACCATCTGTGAATAATGCATCACACCTGCCTTATTAATCAATAAGATCCAGACCCGTTTACTTGCCATTTATAACTGTTATTCTGTTTTGTAACATGTGCTTTGAACACATCACCAATCGCCTGTTGCCAAGACACCTTCACCAACTTCTGTAAAAGACGGCTCATATTGCTCCTTTTTGTCTCTAATGACCGGCTGCATCAGATACATCCTCTAAAATATCAACGTTTTCCTGCGGCATATAAACAGAAGTTTGAGCCTTGGATGTGCAGCTGTGGACTGTTTTTAGTGTTATTGTTAAGTGCACAATAAATTTCAGTGGCTAAACTCTAATACTATACAAGCAAGCTTTCAAAACAGTAAAAAGTACAAGCTTTTACAGCAAAACACAACAACAACAACAACAACTAGACTTTAACATCAGATCAGTCAAGCATCATTTAGGGTTGAACAGCACATATAATTTCACCTACTGTTTGAACATCAATCATAAAAACACATTTACTTCGCAGTCTCCAACCATCACACACAAATAACTAAAGTGGCCATTTAATCCTCTGCATCTATTCATTATTCAAAATAGTGTTTAAAGGCCAATAAAGCTCAGATCATAAAGCCAGAAGTCACACATACCTGTTTCTGTGAAAGTGTTTGTCTCTCCCTCACACCACAACGCGTCCAGACTAATTCATGATAATCTATAGGAATTAATAATTCACCAGTAATCTGCAACCTGATCTGCAGCAGTGTTAAATATTCAGGTGGCAGATGTATCCACTCATAATGGCGGTTGATATGAAGCATCTCAGGTTGCACACAGGTAACCAGGAAGTTCGTGATAGTTGCTAGGTCACATGACCGCTGTGTGTCTCCCCCTCTGCACATAATGTTCTTTACACTTCCAGCTGTTTCTGCTTCATCTGACAGCTTCGTCTCAATTTATTGTACGCCAGTGACAACAATGTAATAAGCATCTCTGCAGCTACTGTATGCCAGTGCAAGCTATAATGGGTATGTTGTGGTAAAAGGACAATAAGTCAAATATAAGTCCAGAACTGAGGGAATTATTTTATGCTTGCACTCACTGTAGGAGTTGATAATTGAGGCTGGGTCAGGCTTCTTTGACAATATATCTATATCTATATCTACAAAACAGAGCCTACATGCTGAGTGACAGTAACTAAAAATAAGGCATTACTCCACCTGAAAAACAACAACACTGGATGTTGCTGTTGCCATGAGTTAAAAGCCCCGGGGATCTACTGAAGTGAAAGACAGTCACACCAGCTGGAAAGAGCAGAACATGCTCCAAGAAGAGCTCATATGTTCATTCATGTTTTATGGCAGTTGTTCCCAAACTTTTATGCTGCCCCCCCCTGGAAGCCAAAAAGATGTCAAACCTTCCCACCCCCACCCCCTCATTGGTATTTAAATAATGTATTAATTTGTTGCAATACAAGTTGAATTTAACTGCAATAGCATTATCAAGAACATGGACAGCATGTTTCTTTTTATGCATGTTTCCCATTAGTGTCTGTTTTGCAAATAAAACATTTATTTTTACACACAAAAGGCTCTCCTGCTATATTCTGACTGTGAACTAGAACAGTGGTTCTAAACGAGAGGGTCAGGAGGTCAGGAGATAAATCTGAGGGGTCCCAAGATGATTAACAAAATGAAAAAACAGGATACTAACACTGGATATTTTTTCTCCTCTGGACTTTTAAAAAGTATCTGAAAAGGAAACAACCCCCCCAGTTTGGAAACTACTGACGATATATAGCAGATGTTAAGCTTAAAAATAATTGGAAAACCCGATGCTACGTCGCTTCATGACAGAAACCTCCCTTCAACCGTAGACATGCTGTCAGAAGACATTTTTTGTTTTATTGTCTCAAAGCAAAGAAAAAACCCAAATGCTGTTCTTTTCAACGGACAGGAGACACATCATTGCTGCTTTAGAACAGGACACCACTGGTCCTAGACAGCAATGCTCAGGTTACCCTTTGTTTACTATACTGCGTCAGCATACCTGAAAAAGGGACATCGTATCTGGTGTTCAAAATGCTGGTCAGTGCTTCTCTGTGGCACAGAAAGTGGAATTTGTATAAAAACTGGGATATAATACAATATAATAGTAAATACAGATGCTTCTTGAGCTAAATAATATTCCCTCTCAACATTTGCATTTCAGCGATGGTTGGCGGTGGTGACAGCTTTAGATGATGTGAACAGCTGCAGCACAGCGACCGTCTTTGTCACCAGAAACAGTGCAAAGTAAAAGTGAGTAATCTAATTTTCTGCTTCCATCAAACTCGCACAATCCCACCCTCTCTGGTGAAGCCTTACGGGAACTTCACTTGGTAAACCCTTTGGTAAGTCTGTGGAGAGAAAAAAAACACTCTGAACTATAATCCCTTTTAAGGGGATATGAAGAGGCTTTGCAGTAAACCTCCGCTAGCCACGAGCCAGGCCCAAAGCACCGTGCCCTTGCTCTCACCCTGGACGACCAAAGTCTCACACGACCAGAAACAAACACTTTTTTTTTTTAAGTTTAAGCCCCTAAGGCTTAGCAGTGCACCTGCGTGATTAATGATCGCCAAGTGACAACTTTGGATACACAAAACATCAACCTAATTATCAAAAAGACAACATCATCATCAAAATAATCAATCTAAAAACCAGAACCACGGTCATTAATGAATCTCTATCTTCTAATCACAAACATCACAGCTGTTTCAGCAGCCGCTGTGACATGATGCAGTGCAATACTGTACAGTGCTAACTGACTGTTAAATTAAATCAAGGTTGCACAATATGAATCATATTACGTATTATATTTATATTAAGCATTATGTGTATTTTTATCACTAAACTCAGTATCATTCTGAGAAAATTGAGAATTATAACTCCATGTTTAAGTATTTTCAGACTCTGTTTTTATAAAAGGGTTTCAAAGAGCAAAATTCTTATCACCAAATACAAAATGATATCCATTATGACCACTGTTAACTGTTTTGATGAGAAATAGCAGCCTTACTTCATAATGGACATTTTATTTTGAAATGCAACAATTCACTAATAAACATACACAATGTTTTGATGCTCTGTTAAACTTACTATGTGATGCATCATCATATTTGATGCAGATCTTTTTCAGTTTGTGTGCTACCTGAGATTTTGAGGCCAAAATTAGGAGTAAAACAGAATTTTGCAAATTGAAACCCTGTTGTGAAAACAGAGCCAAACAACTGTAGAATAGTTTGTGACCCTTTAGGCCAACTGCACTTTAGTATAGTCACCCACTCACAGCAGTCATCTTCAGATATGTTATCCTATTGGAGCTTTTGTGGAACACTATATAAAGTAGTTAAAATGAGCCCAACCTTAAACATCTACAACAGTAAAATGCAACATACACATTAAAGCAGCAGTAATATTAATTCAGAAACATCAAACATAATAAAACACTGACGGGAGCATTTTACTGCACAGTAAGTACTTTTCATCTTTTTGCTGATAATACTTTTACTTGTTATGGACTATTTTCAATGTGGTATTAGTAGACTACTTTTACTTAAGGATCTGAAAACTTCTTCCACCACCGTTTTATACATTAATGAACTTAAAGTTAAAGATATCCATCAAGCTGACAGTGGAGGCTCGTGCTTTATCTGCAGGCCTACTGATGAGGAAATGTGAGTCCTACCTTGACTTTGCTGCCTCCGTATTTCCATCTCTAAAATCTGCAAAACAGGGGAAAGTGTGTCAGACACCAGCTGACTGCTGCTCCCTGTATCCATCTCTGTGTATGTGGGTCAACACAGCCAACACTGGAGACAGTTGTACATAAACTTCACTGTATTGGCTTTAACTAACAATTCTGTACGTGCAGCTTACCGTCCATAGCAACATACCCGAACTGATTTCCCTGTTTACTCAGTGAAGGGTTTTAATAATTAACAGTATAGACACCTGAGCAGACCAGAAGCGCTTAGCTGACCTATATCACCTCAATGGTCTATTCATGCTCTCTGAGGCAGCAGTGTACCTACCTGCACAGGGAGAAAATGAGGAGATGTCCAGTGATGCTCGCCGTAGCACCGCCTGTTAACACCGCCTGTAACACCAACAAGTCTCTGCATTTAACTTGTCGTACAATCTCGGTGGTTTAACCCGGTTGAAATTCCTCCGCTGGTCCATACTAGGACTTCTTTTCTTATTGTCTAATTGGCAGAAAAGAGAGGCTTTGTGCGGCCAATGGTCATTAAGCAGAGGGCCTCCCTTGTTTATGAAACCTCAGCCCAATTACCCTCAAAGTGCTCAGCCACATGACTGCAGTGAAAATTTCTCTCTGGTACTCTGAAAAGAGACTGTGTGCTATTTAGATTAACTTGAACAGTATTTAGAGAAATCACCAATATAGCTGACAATATAGATGACAAGCTATGAAAAAAATGAATGGCAACCAACCCACTGACAACTGGCATACACTGATGTGTCAGTGGTCTCAGTACTGATGCATCTGGTTCAGTTGCAACTTTGAAAACATTATGCAAATTTTTTAGACAAACTGTATTCTGACATGTAAAGTCACTTTATCCGATCAAAAAGGTCCAACGATTTGTGGAGGTTATGATCTGAAGTGAGACCCCTGGTGGACACACATTTCCTCACTAACAGCCCACATCAGTGTATTGAGACTGGATTAAAGCCTTCATAGTAAGTAATATTTGAGCTTTATGGAGCTGAGTCGATGGCAGAGTAATGAAATCCTCTTTCCTCTTGTCGATCTAGCACCCAAAATTATTTCAATTACACCTGCTAGAAATTATGGTCATGATAGCATCATCTGCTTGTTCAAACAGCACAAGATGAAGGACTTTGAGATTTGATATTGGTGTAAGACCAGACAAAGTAATTCATTGAACCACTAAAAGACTTAAAGAAAACTGGCAACAGAAAACAAAAAGAGGGACACAAATCAGTGTGTTTATATTTTATTCACATATGTTACATTTTGCATTAAATGTCCAAGTCACACTTTCTGGTCAAACTCAGAAAGTTTGAGTCAGCACCTACAGTAATGTACTGTATCCTCTCTTCATTCATACAGGAGAACACACAAGAGCTTTCAGTTACAATTTACACCCATTACTCGTTGGCTATTTGGTTGCGGTCATTTACAAAGTGGGTACTGCAAAATAAAGAAGAGAGGAGAAACTCAGTAAACAGAGAAGCAGCATGCATGAATTCAAGAGGAAGTTTTTCAAGTGTTAACCTTAAAGATTCCTCGATACAGCCAGCATTTCAAAAACCAGACATCAGGGACGTTCAGCAGTATGCCGTTTATCACTCGAAAAAAATCAACATTACTCTTGCAGGCACGACTGGATAAATTTCCTCTCTTCCAGAAAAAAAAAAAGAGGTGATAATCAGAAAATTAAGTAGCTAAGACACTTAAATAATGGTGGCTTAAAGGATGTCATGCACAGTGTATAACGGATACTCAAGTTTGATAATCTTGTAATGTTGGAATGCAACTATAAATCACAACTAGATGATGCATGAGTAAGGGATAGTCATCACAATAAATGTTCTATACTGCAGTTAGAACTTGACAATCAAAAGCATAAAAAAGGGAAAAACTTTTTTGACAGCACAGAAAGATGAAGAGTATTGGCATTTCGTCTCAAAAGCAACTCACATTTCATTGGGTTTCATATCTTGAGAGAGAACTTTGACAGAACCAATATAGTATTTCTGCTCTCATGTGGCGCAGCAGGACACCATGTCTGTCCCATGACATTTCCTTTCCTTAAAAATGTATGCTACTTAAATTCTGGATGTTTGACTTTTTTGTGGAGCGGTGACAATGTATTTTGAATGACTCAAAGACCGGTTGTAGCTTTAGCTTGTTTTAAAGTTGGCATTTGAGTTTCTTCTTCAGAACCAGCCAGAAACAAAAAGCGCAGATAGGGCAGGACTGCAAGAACTGTAGTGAGTGTGATGAGGTGACCGCATACCTCCTTAAACATTAAAGTGAGTTTGAGTCAACATTCCCAACCATCTACCATAAACTCAAAGCACAACCTTAGAAAAAAAAATCTTCACAAAAGTTAAAATTACTTACTTGAACAATGAGCAGCAGCATTTATTTAAATATCTAAAACGTATTTTAAACAGCAAAAACAAAAAAAAAAAGAAAATTCCTGAGGATGGATTGCAACTAGACCCATAAAAAGAGCCTTTGCTTTTTTTTTTTTTGCAAAAAAACTCTAGTGTGTTGATGGGTGGACTTGTCCTGCCTACCATCACATGTCAGCAGACAATGAGTGCACATTGCAATAACATCGCTACACTCATCAGGAGCTTGAAACTCATGCCAGCACAGCAGAGCACATTTTCATAAATAAAAGGGATATGCATTAACATCATCATAAATGGTGCAAAAAGTAATCAAACTTTGCAGGGACATTCAGCACTTGATATATATGTATTCTTTTAACCCAAATAAATACGACAGGCTTCAAAAGCCTGTCCCAAACCAATTAAATGTCTGGGCAAAGTTGTGCTTTTTACTTTGATCTTACCGAATTCTGTTTTTCCCTGTTGAAAACCACACAATAAATCACTTAAACACACACACGTGTTAATCTTTAGGCATGATTGTACACCAAACTTCACATAAACCAAGGCTGTGGCAGCAATACCCTCACTGGATGTTTGTGTTTATCACGTTAAAGAGTTCCCAAATATTTTGATCGAGGCAGACACAGAAACCAGAAATAAAAATCTTCTCAGTCATGGGTTGCTGTTTTCAGTGGACTTTGGAAGATCTTAGAGTCCATTATAGTGGGGCCCCCAACGCTTATTGATGTGATCAAAGGTGTGCGAGACCCACTGTTGCTCCAACACTCGATACCTCTCTTCACACAAGAAGAGAGGCTTGCCACGGCTGGAGAAAGGCCAGAGGGGAAAACAAGAGTGAGAGCTGTGCTGGTTTTCTCCGCAGCAACAAGTATTTAAAAATCAACTGTGTCCCACTTTCATACTCGATCCTAATTCTAAGAAGGTGTGTTTGTACTTCAAAACTTAAATGTACTCAGTGTAATGTTTGTATGCATACTATATTATGACAACTAATTTGACTAGCTTGTTCTACTGGACGAGTTGCTCACAACTGGAAAAGTTAAAACAAATGGCTAATTTTGTAATTTTGTTAAGTTTAATTGACCGTGACGTTCAAAAACTATTTGACATCTAATTGTTACAAAATTTGAAAGTGCATTGATTTCTTGTACACTACCTGCAAAAATAGTATACCATGATAATTAGTATAAATACATACTGTATACAATAAGTATGTATGATGGAACTGGGACACAACACAGGAGTACTCAAATGTTTTAACTGTGGAAAGCTCACTGCACAATACTGTGTGTGATGTGTCATACCGTAAATCGCGGTCCTCCTCTCCGTGGGCATCAAGGTAAACAGAACCCCACAGGCAGAAACGATGTCCACGGATGATGATGATGACTGAGGCATTTATCAGTAGAAAGATGCCTGTAGCTGCGCCACAATGTTGGGAGTGCTACAAGTAACAAAAAAATTTAAAAAATTTAAAACGACACTGTCCTGACACTGTCAAACAGAGATTTTAATTTGGTATAAAATTAGTAATTTTGTTACAAAATAGGTTGTGTTGGACCTGGAATAAGGATCATAACAATATGGCCCCACCTTTGAAGCACTGAGAAACTTACCAAAACACATTCACAGATACCCTGCTGTTTGCAGCACACGCCTTTGAGACAGACGAAGGCGCCACAAACAAGGCAGAGTGCAGGGTCTTTTGGCACCTTTTTGCAGGCAGTGCAGGCCTTCCTGTGATAGTACTGGAAGATGATATTGTAGTTGTCAGGTAGCTGGAGAAGGCGGGGGGCTGCCCACTGAGGATCCTGGACAAGCAAGGTCTTCAGTGAAGAAAGACAGACGTACATGAAATATACAGTATTCAGGCCATAAAGCTATTGTGCACTACAGTCATTAATACATTTGGCCTCAAACTCTTCACTGCTTTTTTCTTTTTATTTACATGAGCATAAAAGAGCAAGAAATCAGACTAGTGGTCCGTCTACACAGAATAAAATAAATTCACCAGGTCTTAACTTTCCTTGTTTTTATGACGTCCTTTGGCTTTGAGATGTATTAATAAATAATGTCCCATATTAAGTATTAGCAACATAAATTGACATGCAAGACACCCCACAGTGTCTCCCCAAATGATGTACAACATCCAAGGTTACTGCAATACTGAATGACGAGGGCATAAGACACATGGCTAGTTATGCAGTCACTCTCCTCAGAGACACTAACAGCTACGGACCTTGTCAACCGAGGTTGAAACTAATTGTCAAAGTGTTAATAGCACTTGAGTTACATGAATCGTTTACAGGACATCAAGTTCAAAATACATGGATTGAATATTTAATTGCAGAGAGAGTATTTAGACTATTTCTTTGAAACTCCAAAACCAATTAAACTTGTGCTGAAATATACTGATATTTTCTGAATTCAAAACCACTGGGAATTAGCTTTAGTTTGTTAAAGAGGCAGAATTACTATAGTTATTCTGAAAGGTGATATATGTTCACATTCAGCTATTACCTGAATATAAGACTTTCAGCTTAAGATAAGGAATATTTTTGGAAGTCTCATGTGTGATTTTACTGTCTTTTGCATGAATCAAAGGTAATAAGGCTCTAAATATTGATAGGGCAATATAATGACCCTTATCAAGAACAATGACACATGACAAAAAGTTAAAAGTATTAAATTGCAGCAACAGAAGAGCAGTTAAAATATATTAAATAATAAAATCCAGTGAGCTCTCTGTGAGCAGAGAAGATCTGGTCTAGTCTGAAATTCACATACATACCAATGATTGCTCAGCCTGCATCTGAGAGAGCCCTGTGACCTCAGCGCACCACTGCGTCACCAAGTCAAAGGCGCCGACCGCCCACTTCAGACATGAGGCACTGTGCACGATGTTGGAAGGCTGAGGGGCTGACGGTAAGAGCCCCAAACACACAGCCAAGGACGAGAACTCCTCCTCCTCCTGAGAGCACACAAAGAAGAAAACAGCTGGTGAGGACACTCTCTTTGTCTTCACCAACACCTGCAATTCATTGGAAGTGTAAGGATCTAAACTCTACCAATGTGCTGAAACGCTGGGTGAGACATCAATCATGCTGGACAAGATTTCATGTCATCATCATGAGAAACTTAACAATAATGTACACAAGACGAGCAGCAAATATTGACCATTCTTGTTGCAAAGACACAAGGGTGAGGGTAGTTTCAGCAGGTGGGGTCACATTTATGATAAAACATACCAGGCAGCCAGTTAGGTTGTCTCCGTAGAGGTGATGCTGCAGAAGGCAGGAGAGGCGAAGAAAGGGCAGGCAGAACTGCTGCAGGCTGAACTCGATAGACTGTGGGGACCACACACTGGAGATCAGCTGGAGAGGGAAACAGTAACACCTGATCAATAACCAGCCAACAGCTTGCTGATAATACTGTGATGTATATCTCCCCAGGAGATTAGTGGAGATGTTAGACCACTGCCTCTCAGGGTAATGGCCAATTCATTGTTGAAGAGAAAAGGAAAAAGAGGAGAACAAAAAAAAGGAGAGCACCATCCTGAAGGCTGTTGTGTTCTGAAGTACTAAACAGTCATTTTAGTGGCTCACCATTGAAGTTTCTTCAGCGTTCACCTTGTAGACACTCTTGTCCTTAGAGAGCTCACAGATAACATGACTGAGCAGCGCTTCAAAAGATTTCTCAGCATTTGCAGCATTCTGTGGCAGAAAATCAAAATGTTGACAACATGTAATCAAACATTAACGATTTTCACTTTAATCTCTTCTGACAGTCAGCAGACATACACTTCTATTTATTCCTTGTTTGAGCTTAAAGCAAAGTACTTATTTTCCATGTTGTTTGAGTCACTCCCAACGCTCAAAAAGCCCTAGTAGCTCACCAGGTAGAGCTTGAACCATATCAAGGCAGAGTCCGCAGCGGCCCGGGGTTGATTCCAGCCCGGGCCCTTTGCTGCATGTCATCCCCTCTCTCCCTCCCCTGCCTTTCCTGTCTCTCTCCAGCTTTCACTATCATAATAAAGCATAAATGCCAACAAAAAAAATGCACACAGCTTTTGTGCGTTTTGTTAATAGACAACAATGAAATATCCTCATGTGGTGGCTGCCCCCATATATACAGACAGGTGTCAAATTAACAAACAAAAAAAACACCATTAAGTGTCTTAGTATGGTGTTGGGCCACCATAAGCCTCCAGAGCATCTTCAGTGTAGCCTGCTTCCACAGCTCTGAATTGTTACCAATGTTTATTCAGTGTTCCAGTGTTTGTTTTGTTTTGTAGGGATTAACAAAACAATCAAATGACCCTTAACCAGGGACACATAAAAATAAAATAAAATGGTCATGGCATTATCAATCTATTGTCCGTTTTCAAGTATATGAATGTCACGTCAGAATATATAATGCAGATCACAATGCTTCACTTGGGGGTCTTCCTAGTCCTCCTCGTCAGTATAAAATGTGCTGCACTGTAGAATATAATGACTTATGCAGAATATGCAGAGGACAATAATTCTTTCTTTACAATACACCATCTGATAAGAGGTAGAGACATTACTGAATGTGTGTTCTGATAAAAATGCAACTGGTTTGGCTAGTATTTTATAAAGAAGAAAAGCTGCAAGCATTTATCAAGCTGAAGGTGGTAGAATATAAAACAGCAGTCTTATCTCGTCTGCTGTCCTTTGTCATAGATTTATAGGGGAGGAATTTCGAGCCCATGGATTTCCTTCCTCGGGGCTCTGATCTTTGTTCAGGCTGCATATTCAAATGCAACAACTTCTATTCAATTACAATGGCGCTCTACCAAATATGGATGCCGTCCTCATTGTGGATTTGAAATCCATCTTAATGGCAGCTTGTGAATGCCTGCACTACTGTTCATCACAGTGTAGTGGGAAGATACTAATCCTCCCCTCCATTATGGATGGAAACACCCTAAAGGGGAGCGTTTCAGCTATTTGTCTTTTGACATTCAAGCCAGCCACTCACTAATACAGATTTAATAGACTGAAGACAGACAGCCAATTAATGCAACACTCTCTCGCGATCACACTTTCCAGATAATGAAGATCGATACCGTCGACTGTGGAAATCACGTAAATGAAACCGGAAAGGGCTCAATTCATCTCAATACTAAGTTATACACAATGATTTACTGCTGTTGTAGACTGGTTCTAGGGAACAATCAGAAGATACAACTGGTTCAACAAACCGCCAGGGAACAAGTAGACTTTTAACACCCTTTGAAAATGTGGAAACTGCACTGGGAGCAGAAAATACAGTGATGGTTCTCCTTACACAACTATTTCAGCAGTACTTGATGGTCTGGCATGACAGCACAAAATCTTTATCTGTACAGTATGACCACCAGGTTTAACATTATGATTAGGGATATACAGAGATGCAATGACTAAAGAGGCCCATAACAAAGGAAAACCAACATATCAGCAACAACAAGAAAGAAATACAAGCCCAGAAATAAGCCAAATCCCTACAACAGAGAGAGAACATATTAATACAGATGAAGTAATGGGAGGTCACACTCTCAAGTGATTCTATTTCCTGGTCTACATGATTAAAACCTTGGAGCATTACAATGATGAAAGAAAAGGAAAAAAAGACCTACTAAATGCTTGACACTGGAAATTAAGGGATGTAAGTTTGGCATCAGCATGTCATTATGAATCAGGGCTCAGGCTACTCTAATACGATTTCACTTTTACCTTCTTGAGTGCTCCAGATGTGCTCCAGGCCTGCCTTTCCTCTGGGCTGAACTTAGATGAGAGTGCAGCCAGAGCCTGGGCGAACTGCAGGTTGTACAGCATCTTCACCACACAGTTAAAGTGCTCTACACAGGGAGAGAAGGTGACACTGATTATAGAAACCAAGCCAAGTGGAGAAGCACAATAGGCACAGATAAATGATTCAAAGAATTACATCAATATGAGATGTGTGTTATTTTGAATTAAAAAACATCTTCTATCAAAACAAAAAGCCAGTTCGAGAGGGTGGGAGCTATTCAGAGAGGCATTGTGTTTGGTTTCTCAGTTCTGCATAGAGAGAGTCTCACTGAGCAGCGTGCAGGATAATTATCAGAGTGTTTCAGGCAGAATATGTAGCCTGCCGGATATTTAAGTTTGGTTTAAAGAACAACAAAGAGTGCCATTTGGTTTCTTCTACAGCAAAGGGCTGCTGACAGCTCCACTGTCCTGGTCACTGTGAAAAGTGTCACAGCACACACAATTAAAAAGGTAGAACTGAAAAAGGATCCAATCATTTTATAGCAATCCAGTGCACAGGACCCCTGAGGGAATGATTGTGCATCACTCTTTCTATTGCTCAGAAAAAAGACAAAAAAGCATCTCTCACCTTGTTGTACAGAAAAAACAAACCATATTACAATAACAGTGCACACATAGTCTGTAGCAATGATGCATTACATGCTATAAAACACCATGACCTTGATCATAATCTGACAAACAATCCTTAATAAATCCTAAATCATGATTTATAAACGCTAACGCCATAAAGGATGTCTAACCATAATGTCAACCCTTTCAATCAAAAGCAATAAATCCACTTTTACCATGTTCCAAAAGTCCTAATTGTCCGTGCCAGCGGTCAACCTAATTCAGACATCAATGAAATGATCTGCCTGTTGTGACACTCCTCCCATTAAACATGACTGCAGTGTGTTGGGCCAGGTCTTTAGGTGGCCCTCCGCCTTTTCTAGTGAAGGGGCTAAGATGGAGGAGATGTGGCTACAAGCCACAGATGAAGGGCACACAAAGGAGGTGCAGCCCTCCCATCACCAGGGTCGTGTGTCTCTGATCCTCACAGCCAAACAACGGCAACAGTAGCATAGATAAGAGATGTGAAATGCTTCTTTCCAGCACTCAGCCCAGATTACTACTGATAATGGGGCTGACCTTGCGGAGCGGCCGCCGATACACTCCCTTTTCTCTTGTAGTGTCATGACGCAGACATAGGAACTGTACCTTTTCGCAGAGGCTGTGGCATCGTTAGCACAAAGATAATCAGGAGGGATGGGACATCTCGAAACAGCATGGGTACCTCAGGTCTCTCTTCATCAAAGCCACTGCAAAACATGCAACAGAGCGTTGATTTTTTATTTATTTATTTTTTTTTAATCAGAAGGTACTGTGTATAGTTTGTCTCAGGTGAAATAGCTGTTCTGATGGAAAGAAATCATAAGAAACAAACATTATAAACATGGTCTATAAAAACTATTATTTGATCGTGCAACCAGAGCAGAAGAGGTTAAAAAACCCTCGCATTACCATACACCAGTTCTCCCTCTCTATATTTTCAGTTTTCATTCATGTTATCTGCATGGATGAATAAAATGAATATCTATCGAAACGATTTACATACAAGAGAGTCGCAACTTAACATCCTGTCATTCAATGTTTTTACATGACAAACTTTATAAATGAAGCAGCAGAATTCGCTCTCTAATAACTTAAATGATGTAACCAAAGCGAAGCAGTGCATTCACTGAGAAGCAGAGGTGGACGTCCCTCGTGCTCACGCCGGTTATTAAGTTTTTAATGGCAAATACGTTTTAAAATGTGAAGTGATGGAGCCTCTGAAAGAACAGAAGTCACTTTTCTTTTTAACTTGCCTCTGTCTCTCTCGCTCAAATATCATGTGAGCTTTGTCTCTTTCCGTCAATGTGTGAATAAAGCCGTAATTTATGTAAATGTCACCTATGTCTGAATGCCAAAAAGCCATGTCTTTAACAGCTTGATGAAGGCAGCAATGTTCTGTATTGCATGTTTGAAGAGGACTTTAACAAAAGGTATGAGAGCAAAGGTCTTGCTGTGTATATAGTTTTAAATTTGCTTAACAAATGCATGGCTTGAAAAGGCCCATTTCTTGTATTCCGAGACCAAACTTACTTAATGCTAGTTACATATTCGTCTTGTGTGCCATCTCCATTTAAATGTCTTCTTCTGTTGACAATTCAGCGAGGTTCCAATATCCACTCTGCTCTTGAAAGGCCTCTGGGCTTTTGAATGAGAGGAACTGCACTTAAAGAATAATACCTCCCATTACCAAAGCACTCACCAGTTAATTCCACTGTGCATTGGAGGAAAGCCTTAGAGGACAGAGCTTTCAACCCCGCTAAGACCACTACATACAAACAATACTGTAAAATCTTAGTACAGTCCTCTTTGGTTTACCTAATAGAAATAAGCAATGTTTTGTATCTATGTAGAAACATCTCTCTCTGTCCTATTTAACTAGGCTAGATTAGGTTGACTGCATCAAGGTGTCAATGACAGTGCTCCCTCGCAAAACCCTAACAAAGTATTTTTAAACACCAAATGGCTCCTCTGAGAATACTGTATGGCTGTGAGCACTTTAAAAGGTAACAGGTGTAAAGGCTGTCTTACAACACTAACAGGGAGGAAAGGTTGTTCAAGCTCATTTGTATTGTTAAGTGCTGCAAGTAGCTTTTTAAAAAAAAAAATAATTTTTACTCTTTTTTTTTTTTTTAAGAGCATCAATCCTGACAACCAAACACATTTAGGCATTAAAATAGCATGTTCTGACGTACAGTAGTGATTCATGATAGAAAAAGACAGTGTGTGGTAGAAACTATGTCTTTTGTATTTTGTTAAATGCGGGTTTCTGTTAGCTAGGTGGACAGCTGGGACCTGAGATGCCGTGCTGGTATGGTGTTGGTGTGGTGCAATTGTTCCCAGTACTGTGAATTTGACAGGGTCGTTTTGCTCTCTGTGGAGTGCCCGGTAATTTGCCAGATGCAGCAATTATTGGTATCTATGGAAACCACGCATGGCCCCTTTTCTGTTTTTAGCTCTTTGTGTGGAGGGAAAGCTGTTGGGGGGCAGGAGGAAATGGTTGCCGTTTAGAGAGAGGACAAAGTGGCGCTTTGATTGCATGTTTATGTGAGGGAGGAAAAGTGTAGAGTTCTGGGAGGTATGAAGAATGTGGGAGCCGATTTATAGATTTACTGTTCGAAGAGGTACTTAAGAGTGAAAGTCACTCACTCTGCCTCTCTGCTTTGTGTAACCTGAGTCAGCTTAGTCCAGGGGTTGTAGGCTGAATCAATGCTGTACAGACGCATGTGCATGGCCAGCACATGGAACAGCTGATCTGAAAGGGGAGTGGGAAAAAAACAAAACACATCATTGTTATGTTTCTGACAAGATCTGAGAGGACCAAAAGCACCAAGAGTCTGTTTATCTCAGTGTCCATTGTCACACCCTACCAGCAACCAGTGTAGATCAAATGATGAAAGCAGTTGACTTGAACTGACTGCAGGCTAATGGTTTGGCTCAGATAAAACCAGGGCAGGCCAGATGGATACATGGTAGTGCTCGATAGCCTTGAGCAACTCTTTGGTCAGGTCACACCTGTTCGTTGTGAAACTAATGGAACATGAAGAGACTCCCCTCCCGCACACACACTCTCTCGTGTACACACTAGCTTTTAATAGCAGGGCACTTCACAGCCTCGATTGTGTTTGTCTGGAGCAAACCTGTTACAAGTACCAAAATGTATGACATTACAGCGGACCACAACATGGGAAAAAAGGCAGATAGTTGGCCAAATCATTTTAGATGTTAAGTAATACATTCCAAACTGAAGAAATGTCCTTGTCTTTCTTATTAGTCCAGAAATAAATTATCCTACTTATTTCTAATTATGAACTCAATCCAAGTCCTCCTAAAGACAGAAATTAAAATTGCATAAGAGCAATAGATTTAAATCACATGAACAGTGTTTGAAACCAGTGCCACTGAACCAATTAGTTCCATTTAGTTTCATCTTTAGGTGAACCCAACAACCTTCTGCATAACCTAAACCTTTTCCAATGAGCAACACTAATCCTATTTAATTTTGTTTTACAGGGAATTATGATGCTGTAATGCAGCAAAGTGCTTCAAATAATCAGCCCTGCAATTTGACTCGTGAGAACTGTCAATACTTGGAGCAACACTGCCCTCCACAGGTAAACAAAGACACAGCACAAAGAAAGCCAAGTGTCTGTGTCAGTTCTTTGTTGCATCCCATTTGTCTTCACTACGGCTTGTTTCCTCTCTCCCCTCACTACCACTCAGGTCTTCCCATGAATTAACCTGGAAGAGGTAAGGAAAGGGAAGGGAGGTCTTTTTCCTGTTATTGTCATAAAATTGCAAAATGTATACAGATGAAAAAGGCTTATTACAAGCTTCAGGGCCAATGTCTGATCACAGTTGTTTGTCTCTGCAAAGCCAATTTAAATGCGTGTGATGATAAAAAAAAAAATCAGTGGTGACTGGTGTCTGGCGTCATGGCATGATTGCTGCTACAAATCTAACAATAAAGCATGTTATTCTGTTTCTTAAACTACCGAGACAACTGTAAGACACTGGGGAACAAAGGAAGACAGGAGATAGTCAAGAAAAAGCATTTGCAGAGTAATGGGAGGTGTCCTAAGCTTTGAGATGAGTCAACACCATGGAGCTCCAACAGGAAATGGCTGTGCTCAGGACTACTTGTCTGGTTTCTAACAGCAAACACTGCTCTCTTTATTCGGTCTGATAAACCCACCTGAACAACCTGCCCTCAAGCAGAGACCTCTCACTTTGGTTGAAGATAATAATCATCTGCATTCCAAGTCACAACTCATGATAATCAAGATCAGCTCTAATTTTCTTTTTCTTTTCTAATTATAGACTTTAAAACACAGTGTGCCCTTTGATATTTCTAGATTACCAACTCCTTCAATCTGTTGTCATACAATTTGTTACCCATACACTGTCTAGAAAATAAGCCTCTTTCACAGTTGATATTTTGACTATCAAAGTAGGTAAAGCACATGTGTTACTAATAACATTAAGAGTGTGTGACAGTGAGCCAGCATGCATGCATGCTACCAGGACCCTGAAACCAAAGTAGCTAAAGGTAATTCGGCCATCATTAATTTTATTTTTTTTAAACCTGTGCTTTCCTACTGCGACATATCAAAATGTCTTCCAAGAAAAAGGTGTATTTTACTGATAGTGTTAACTTTACACTTTTTCACTGAATGCAATGATAAAAGTGCATTTTGATGTGTGCTCGCTTTTCATGGCACGTATTTGACAATTACATGTTTCCTTTCATGGCATATGATCATACAGTGGTCTACATGCAGCCACACAAAAAAAAAACAGCTGTCAACACTCTGTACTAAGTGTTGACTTGCAGTACTCCTTATTACTCCTGTACTCCTGTACTTGCAGTACTCCTTATTTGTACAGTACTGCAAGTCTGCACAACTGAGGTCAACATGATTTAAACTGCACAGGAGCAGCCACATAGACCCCAAGATTAATTCAAATATTTGCAGCAGTTAAATAAACCAAGGGCATGCTATTTGAAGGCTGGACTCTCTAGAGTTGATTTAGCCCATTTCAAGGGATTCAATTGCAGGCAGCTTGCCTCTGTGGTCCATCGTATCCTCATCAGTTGAAAAGAAGTATTACCTACTGGGAAACAGGCTTAGAAACCCCACGAGCTCTCATAGCACACGTCTGCTGTTCTCCTTCAAATCCATTTCCCCTAAGAAGAACGAACACTAATGTACTGCAACTGAGAAAATTTGGCCATCAGCACGGCTACATGGTTAATGTAGCTCAAAAATGGCAAACCTCCAGTGTGAAATCTCTTTTCAGCCACTCAAGGATGACAGGCCATTTCACTGCAGCAGCAACAACTTTGACAGAATAATTAAACAAATTGAAAATGGGGTGTTGTCTGCACAACAAACTTAACTCCTTCACCTTCATATACACTTTCTATTACAATATCCTATCCACAAATATTTTAACAATTAGGAAAAGATTTTAATCAGTAATCAATACAATGAATGCTGGTTGTGGTTGATGTTCAGCTTTTTCAAGAGGTTCAAATAAGATCACAGTCTTCCTCCTTCCCTAGACACATGCCCTTGTCAGCTGTGACACAATCAACTAAAACAGCACTTGACCCATTTGTCTGCTTCATTTACCCTGACTGCTCCCAACAGCTCACCTGGGACAGCATCTATCTTTGCCTGCCATTGCTAATCGACCCTTTGTTTTTTCTTTTTCCTTTAATGGTTCAGCTGTAACACGCTAGAATGGGTTTGATCTCAAGTCAGACACTTTATTAAACAGAGGCCCATGGGAAATGATGTACAGCCACCTGCAATAACACGTCACAGCAAAATACATCTGACATAGCACCACATTAAATTACCATTATATTCAAAAAGCAGTGAAAACCCTGCAGGTCAACTAAAACCCACAGACAAAGCATAGTTAAACAATTAAAAAAAATCAGTATAGAGGGAAAAAACATTTTAGAGCAATTTTAACTTGTGTTCAAGACTAGATGTAGCTACATAAGGCAATAGACACATTGTATACCAGTGGGGAAAAAAAGGTTTAGAGGAGTAGCACTGGAAGATAAACAAGATGAAGAGGTCTAGGAGTAAGTACTCACTGAGACATGAGCGTTTGGCAGCTGCACTGGCCCCTCCAGAGCACAAGTTCCCTCCCCGGTGCACAAGTTCCAACTCCAGGTTGGTCCTGAGGAGACAGAGTCCTGCTCGGTCATACCATCACTCACATCACAGTCAGAGCACATTCAAGACCCCTGGCTTTACCAGGACAAAAGCACTGGCTGTTCATTGGCTAAAATAATACAGTATTAGTTGACAAGCAGTATATCCTATGTTATACCTGCATATATTAATGTACAGTAAAAGTGAATCGTCAGAGTGGGACTGCTGGCCAAAGAATGCGTTATTCAATTAAATGAATAAGTGTGCAACACAGTGATTATATAGCGATATTTCAGCCAAAATACATGTGTTTATGTTATGTTATAACTGAGACGTGAATTATAGAGCACAACTAGTTTGCCAATTATTTTTAATAGAGGTTTATTTATATATTTAAAAATATACTGATGTCACTAAGAGTCCCCATAATCAATCAGCTTCATTGTACCACAATGGCTGCTTTTGTACTCCCAGTTCTCTCTGGAGGCAAGCAAGTAAAAAGTTCTTTGTCATGTTTTGCAGGTTGCATGGGATGAGTCACTGATACAAAAATGATCAATTTTGGATGCAGTATTCCTTTAAAAACAGCCATTGAAGCAGAGAGTGTGCATGTGTCAGAGAGTGGATGGAGGTGTTGATATAAATGGCTGAGTATCATCATATTCAGCTTTTGGTTACGCCTGCCTCTTTTACCAGTTTGATTACAAAGATGAAAGATGCTGCCTAGTCAAGCCGTTTAATGCGCCTGTTTTGCAGCGGCAATTCCGTATCAAGTAAATGACAGCTTTCCAAGACTGATTTTGCACAAGCTGGACCATTAGCATAAAAGCTGCTCCAACGACAGTTCATGCATAATCCCCAATGTGCATTTCCCATGCATATCCAAACACATTTCACTCCTGAATTTTAATTCCCCCAATATCAAAAAAGTGGAAATATAAACTAAAACCTCTAACAAAGTACATAGATGGTGAAAACAGATAGGTATTACTAAAATAACTGATCTGGGCCTGTTTTCATCCCGCCACTGGCCATTTCCTTCTATAGGCCAGGGAGGTGGGGGTAAATCCTTGGGTTTCCTGGGAGAAAAAGCAATTTCACATAGATAATGCAGCCACGGTGAAGCTCCATCTGGCTTTTGCTGATAAGAGTGCCCCTGTGACAAAGGAATTTTCCACTCCTCAGGCAATTTGCGCTGTTCATTGAACTTCAGAGAGCCAACAGGCACCCAGACATACTCAGGGGATCTTTCTGTTCAGGGTGGAGGGCTGAGGCAACCACAGTGATGGGTGGGCAAAAGGTCTGGATGGTTACGCTCCAGGAAGGGCAGAGTTTTTGGGATGGGAGCAGTGAGAAGTTAGAGACCCCAAGGTGAACTGAAAGCCAGCCTTTTCTCTAAACTGTGACTAGCTTGTTGAGAAGATACAAATACCTGAGAAAGGACTGTGTATTTATTCATTTTTTTCAAGATTATGTTTCTGGCCTTTTTGCCAGAGGATGTGAGGAGGGTGACATACGGTTAAGATTCCTGGCCAAAATAGAACTGGGACATCGCAGTTGCATCATATGCGTCTTAGATCAATAGCTCTCCCCAAGTTGCTCCACCACAATGTAATGTTAAAGAAAGGTGTGAAGGACCACTTAAAAAGACCAGCGGTCCTAAAACTCAGTCAGAGAAGGTGAAATAAATCCATACTCTGACAGACCTCATAGTGAACACAGAGCAAGAGTCAATACCATTTTACTGTGAGCTAAAGTGACAAAGCCGCTAATACTGCTTTAGAAGGGCACTGTTCTTGCTACACTTCCTGGACCAATGCAGCAGTATAATGACAAGTATGGAGAAAACAATTCAACAACACCTTCACAGCTACCTGAACAAATTTGAAAAAATGCAAAGAAATCCATATGTTTGGTGCAAGTACTATGCAACATCTGCAGTATTGAATTTTAGTTCCATTTCACGGCGCCTTTCTGGAGTAAAACCCCAACAAAGTAAGACTCCGAGAGAGGACACTACTGTCCTTTTGCATCGACAATCATTGTTATTCAAGCTGAGGAGCTGGCATTAAGAGAGAAACTGAAGAGCAGGCAGACATTTATCCCACTGGTCTCAACAGTCAGTAGTGTGTGCATGTGTGTAAAAATGTGTGAGGTAGAGCAGAAAGAGGACGTCCAAGTTCAAGGACTGCAGACGCAGAGATATAACCCAATATGACCAAGTTATAGAAATATTTCCAGAGGACGGATGGCATATAAAATCCTTCCAGCGTGTTCTGGGACTATCCTGGGGACTACTCCCAGTTGGACATGCCTGGGGTGCACTTTTCCCCGGTGAATGTTTGTTTGGTCGCTCGTTCAACAAGCTAAGGTGCAGGACAAGACGCAGGCTCATGTTGGTAAGTTAGACAAGAAGGACACTTTAGCAGGAAAGCTAATGTGGCTCTTGTGTTGTGTAGCAGGCTGCTGTCTGGCTCAGTGTTATCGTCTTTTCTGCCTATAATAGAAGGCTGACATTGCTGCTTTATGCAAGATTTGATTGGCTGTATCGAAATAAGGTCTCCATCTATGTAGATGGAAAGGCAGTCTGTCGAATCAAAGCAAAACTTCCGCCGCCTTCATGAAACCAAACATTATGAAATATATATTTCTCCCTTTTGGTTTGATTTATTCTCAATGGAGAACACAGGATCAGTGACTTACAAAGCAGATAAGTACGCTGTAGCGGACATGAAAAAAAGGCACTTTAACCTTCTCGTGAGGGAAGCAACTCACTCCCAACTCAAAGGGGCCAATTCACTGTTTGATGACAGAATACCATAGCCTCAGATATTGAGATGCTGAAACTCATCCCAACCACTTTAGACTCAACAACAATGCCCCAAGGCTTGAGGTCTGCCTGAATAATCCAAAAGAATTACAACAAAAAGTGACTTCTCAGCAGCATCTGGATGGAAATTCATTCTGTCCATGAAACAGATTCAGTGACAAGGCACAATCCTGGTCCAAAAATGCATAGACTGGATGGTCAAACTCCCATGAGTATCTGTACAAGACTAAAGAGTTGGTTTACTGTTGCACAACCACAACAGAATCTGCATTGCTTTCTGAATCTGAAGTATGACAGTAGTCTGGAGCTTCCCTTACTGTAGGATTTCCCAGGGAGGCTGGGCAGTATGATAGTGGAGCACATCCTCCAGGAAACCAACAAATCTGACCAGTTTTCCCGTCAACACAACCCCCCGGGTCATAATGGCACAAAATCGCCACCAGTTCAATTTATCAGTCACATTCACCTTTTCCTGTGCTTTTCAGCAGAAATTGTGATTTTTCAATATACAACCACACCTGAGTGATTACATGCCTTATTATCACCTCTAAGAATAAGATGTGAATTACATTTAGTGTAAAAATGTACAATGTCTCAGTGTGATTCCTCACCTTGCAACGGAGTACATGAAGAGGAAATCATTGTCGGGGGAGCCAGGGTTCTTGCCGTAGTCCATGTATTTCTTCTGGGTGGTATTCTTGATGTCTTTAATGACCAACTCCATCTCTTTACTCAAGTTGGATTCTGTCTGAAAAAATGAGAATACAATTAAGTTAAAATGATTTCTAGAATGGACTTTGGGAAGCTAACCTAGGCTAACAAAACTAAATAACATAAACAAGTCAAGATCTGGCACAAAACGATGAAATAAATAGGAAAATTAGGCTGAATTAGATGTATGTCCACAACCTCTTCGTCATGTTTAGCCATTAATCCAAACATTTCGTTATCAAACATATCCCATTACAGTACTTGCCTTTCTGTTATTAGCTATCAGCGAGGTGAGTCAATTCACTTTTATTGAAATTTCCTTTTCTTGTTTTCTATCCCCTCCATAGGCAGTTTAGACTGCAGTTTGAGATAGTTGATCTGGTAGCATCAATGGCTAAAAATGCCTCACAAAGAGACTGCAGACAGTGTAATACAGAAGCATATAATCATAGGAACTTTTACAGAAACAGTTTCCAGTTCTTCCTTTTAAAAATGTTTCATGTGTGTCACTTTGTAAACAGAAATTTGCTTGACTTAGCTGTTTTCTTGAGCACATTCTTCAAAACACCCACAGGGACACATGATGATGACAAATGATAAAACATCAATACCACAATGTCGATTTTTTTCACTTTATTCTACTCCTGCAGCACGAAGTTGCTCAAAACCATTTGAATTCAAACTTCTGACTTCCACCTTTTACAAACACCTGAAGGGTACATATGAATCAATATGTATTGTAATGGTTCATCAAATAAAAGGACGGTTCCAATAGATTGCTCATAGCTGTTAACCCTTTCAATAAAAGTTCTCTGCAATTCTATGACCTGCAATTCTTTTCCTTTATCCGTGTGTGATAATCCAATTACACCACTAAAGAATGCCATGAAAATGGTTATTAGACTGATCAAGGATATGTCATTTGCAATTATTAAAAGGTAAAACATGCAAAGACACTGGTGTAGTCTTTTAATCTTTTTAACTGTATTTAATCAAGGATACAGCAGGAGTAAAGCACTATCATTAGGAAGCAAAATGCCAATGAGAATAAATTAAAAATATGACATCCATCCATATAGATCATCAGTTCAGTGATTGTGCTGCTGGTAGTTATTGACATTTCAAGACATTTCAAGGCAGTCAGGTGCTTGATGAAACAGGGGTATGTCTCTGAATTCTCCAATTGAAAAACAGTCTCTCTAAAACAGAATGGCCCTGTTTACATATGTATCAAAAGGTCAACACTTTCCCCAATTTGGAGGAAGCTGTGTGTGTGTTGTTTGTCGTAATTATAATCACCATCTTTGTCACCACCAGCCAGTAATGATTTGACAGTGTGTTTTAAATACAGCTGTGCAAAACATACAGGATTCTTTTAGTGATAAACTCCTGGCCTTGTTGTAAAACTTACTGGGAAATGGCCAAGTTTCTCCTGAAGATCTTCCACCTCCTTCACAAGCACATACGTCTTCTTGTTTGTTGGTGTGTGCCAGGCACCAGCCTCTGTGCCCCGCCCAGGGCGACAGGGAAGGACACTATTAGCAAACTGTCGACAGAGTGGACACGTGAATTCACCCTTGTCAACAGAGAAACCCTGGAGGACCTGGTCATTCTGGAAAAAAAGACACAGGAAAGTTAAATTTGACGTATACACTCTAAACTAAAAACTTGAAAGAGGCAACTGATACTGGACTTTCTGAAAATCTGATCCAAAGTCTTTAGTCCATACTGCATCTATACAAGGAAAATGTAAACAAACAGTGGATGTCCAATCCAATGATTGCCATCAATTCATTGTCTAGTATTAACAAGTAATGCTAAAAAAAAAAAAGGACCAGTGCTCATCTTCGTACTTACAAGAGCTAACATGATGCCATTATTTTGCTGACATTTTGTCTAATCAAAAGCTAACAATATTCAAATTCTTATAATAAGAAACAGATAAGTAAGAACCTTCTCACAATTAAGTAGCTCTAATTACAAAGTGTTTCGTATATTCACTTCACTATTGACATAAATTAATCAACTGTCATCGATTAATTTTCTGTCAAATAACGACTGTACTGTAGATGACTATGGTATAGCTTTCTCTTACCCTCAGTGACTCCATGTATGACTTGTGGCAATCTATATGCAAAGTGTGTCCACAGGTCTGGACGTAGACGCCTCCATCCCAACCTATTGACACAGACTGCAGACAAGAGCTCTGCAGAATTCACAAGAGAAAAATCACATCAATTAGAGAATAGCAAATACACATTGCCAGTCTATTAGGTACACCTAGCTGAAACTGATGCAGTCTAATGCAAGAGTCCTGCAATAAAACCTCCCTTCATGAAGGTTATAAAGTTTTTGTTGAAACTGTTAAAGATTCAACTTTATGGTCATTTTGGAAGCTGTAGTTTGTGGTGCTGTTGAACTGTATTGCATTATACTGACAGGTCTTTATTATTATTATTTCTTCCACCCTATTTATATCAACGAGGGTAGGCTAAATAACAGAAACACCTTTCTGTATAATGCAATACAGTTCAACAGCATCACAAACTACAGCCTCCAAAATGATCATAAAGTTGAATCAACACTTTTCTAGTTTCAACAAAAACATTTTAACCTGCAGGACTGTTGTATTAGACTGCATTCATTTTAGCAAGGTGTACCTAAGTGTTCAGGCATTCAACCTCCTGTTTATTTGCGGTGCTAAAAAACACATTTAAACACATTACATCATTTAAACACACAAGTTTAAATGAACAAACTGCAATAAACATCCTTTTGATGTGGAATTTTAAAGCCTGCATCTTTTAACGGACAACTAGACTGAATCACCATGGTTATATTAGATTATATCCAATTCAACTAGCGTAATCATTTTTGGTATGGAGCTGTGTTGGAAGCGAATCAATACACAATGCTGGCATGAGAAGCAAATGAATGCAGCTAGGTCAAAGCAATTTTCAATAAAGTTTTAGGTTTCGTTTTTAGCAATAACTTGCTGTTTGTCACACTATGTTCAGCCTTAAAAGGTGATGTTATGTGACAGCCATTAGCTGGCCTGTAACGTGACAACCACAAGCATTAAGACATGTATTCTTTAACAGGGACCATCCAACACCCTACTGTCTCTTGGGAATTCAGCAGATGCAGATGCTCACATTGTTGATATGCATATAAACGAAATGTCAAGAAATTCAAACACAGACAGGATGAAAGGCTGTCATTAGAGCTGCTAGAGCCGTTATCTGACACACAAAAGTCCATATCGCTAATAGTGCTCTAAGTGCTTTCAGCTATTTTTCTCTCGTGTGGCAATATTTTCTGAGAAACCTACATCTTTGAAGAACCGTTGCATGAGCGTGAGCCTGACATCATGAGCCACTCCACACGTGTCTGCAGCGTAGATGTGCTCTTCATCGCTAGTCGGTAGCTTCTTAGCCTCTTTGCTTTTGCAGCGATGTCCGAGCACTGAAAGCCAATCACAGAAGTCAGTGGTGAATGATGATGTAATGATGATGAATCTGTCTAAATTATTCAGTATTTACATGAAGTTCATACAGTATTAGGGCTACAACTAAAGATTTTATTATTCGATTATTATTATATATACTACTTATCTTTTGTTTGATTAATCATTTAGATTTAAAAACATCAGAAAATAGTGAATAATATCTGTCTCAATTTCCCAAATCTCAAGGTAACGGCTTCAAATTAAATTTTTTGTCCCACTCAACCTCCAAAACCGAAAAATATTCAATTTAAATGATGCAAAACAGACAAAAGCAACAAATCTTCACAAAACTGAGCCGCTGACTCCAGAGAATGTTTGGCAATTTTGCTTGATTAATAAAACTCAGATTTTTATGCTTTTCACAATGACTGATGATCAGACACAATCTGGCATTCAGCTACAATGAAATCAAATAGAAAAACGTACAGCTTTAAATTATATAATTGCTTATGTAATGTAATTGTATGCTATTACGGACCCACTGTTGGTCACTGATAATAGATTTTATGAGATGTTTTTGGACGTTGAGGTCAGAGCCTTCTGAACCCTTTTACAAGGTGACTAATTACTAATCAAACATGCCATTTATTTGGATGACAGAGAGTGATCCTCCTCAGTCCACAAAAACATGGAAAAGAAATGACCTCTTACAATGATAGGCTCCATGTACAAGTGAGCAGGGATCAACATGAATGATAAATTAGCTAATTAATACAACGGTTAACTCACCAATTAAAAAACTAGATGTTCAATATGGTGGATCAAAAGGTGCTATGAATAACGGATTTGGTTTAAAAGGCGAGACTGCCAACAGAGAAATAGAACAGTCATGTCTGGTTATTTAAATCGTACTCCAAAACCAAGAAAGTGTTAACCACCAAATGTGTCCTGTGTAGGCTATTCATTTCAGCATCAGAGAATTGAAGGGGAAGATGCTGGACATGCAGTACCTGAGGATGCTTGTAGGAGGACTACTAGGCCAGTGGGTCTGTCCTCGGTGGAAGGTCCGCTCTGGCCACAGATCACGCAGTCATAAAGAACCTCAGACTCCATCACTTCAGATGCTCCAAGGTCCATGGCTGCCTCAGTGTCAGGGGATTCTAGCACAAAAACAGTTAAAATCTTAATATAAGTTTGCAAAAGCTTCCATTACAAACGTACACAATAAACATATAATCGTAATCATGGGATGCACTGCAACACCTGAAGACAATAACTACTGAAATCTGTAAAAGCAATTTTGGGAAAATTCAGAGAACTTCAAAATCATTCATATTCAATGATCTGTAAGAAATACATTCACCTCTGTGTGAATGAAAAGCATTCAACTGTGTGAGAAACAAAAACACTTAAGAGGCAATGTGGTCTGAAAGCCTTTTCTTTAGGTAGATCAGAAGTGGAGGTAACGGTCCATGCTGAAGGGAGGGCACTGACTGCAAGCCATGCTCCTAATATACTCAATTACACAATACTACTCCTTTCTAACTTACACTGAAAATAACCAACTCTAAGAACATACTTCTGACTTTGATCTTTGGTATATTTAATAATTCCTATGTGTTGTTTCCTCCATACAACCATATTTCAATACTGGGAACATAAATTCACTCTCTGCCGCCCCTGTCTGCATGATTGGCACAGCACTAGAAATAAACTACTGATGCAAAGTTAGCTTTAAATGTTAAAAACTGTGTTCAATTTGAGCAGTAAATATTGTGGAGAAATGTCAAGCTGTGTTGGGAATTGATTTATTGCTTTTTTGAAAAATATGTTCTCAAGAGAGGTCACTGTGTTCCTGGGGAAATGAAGGATGCATTAGATGTCAACACCACAGCTTTAGCCCCAGGCCATCCCAGCACAGAGAGCCACCAATGTTCCGCACAAATACACATAAAAGGTAAGACGACAAGGACGCACAAACTGTTGGTGTGCCGCTGTTTTATGCTTCCTACAGAATAAATATCTGAATCCTCTTTAAAGTATTGTATGCACACAATGTTACTAAATGCCTGTTAGATTACTGATCACACTGAACATCTCCTTGCATACAGATTTGGTATAATTTGTTCAGGTTTTGACATATCTGTCTTTGAGATTCCCACCTCCACTACAATACAATACAGGTGACTGGAATTTGGTGCGTGGCACATTGAAAAATATGACATTTACTAATTCAACCACATCTCTTTCTACAAAGAGCATCCAGGTTACTCTGAATAATCCAGAGGACACACTATCAGCTTTCATAGGGACTATTTCTGTTAATTATTCTGAGTAACAGGGACAGTGATTTGGGAAAGACACGTTGCTATTGAAAATTCACCTCCATTTTACTGGAAAGGAGGCAGAAATCTCAAGAGAAATATTCTGTGAAGGAGAATGGCAGACTCGAGGAGAAATGCCTCAATTATGTTACACTTCCTGAAGAAAATAATGCCAATTAAAAGTAATTTCAAAGATATCTACCAACAGCCTATAATGTATTCACTTGAATTAAACAGTCATCTTCCCATCCCATTTAAATCACACTTTGGTTCAGGTGATGCAAAACCAGCAGTGATCTTGAAATAAAACAAGTAAAGTCACTGTTTAGCAGGAAGTGTGCAGAGAGAGGTCAGAATACAGTCCTGCCAGAATGGTCCGTCTGATCACAGCAGCATTATTCATTCACTAACCATGCTGTGTCAAGGTGGGCCCTGGGAGTCCAGCACACTATTAGTGCTTTGATCCTACGTGCCCTCAGCCAGCAGCCACCCATACTCCCACAAGAGCACTCTCCTCTCAATTTCTCCTAACAGGCCTGCAGAGACCACAAGCGCGGACTCGGCCCACTGTCACCTTGCCCCAGTGAAAAAGGCACAGCAATGATAGGTTTATTTCAGCCCACAGCGCTTTTCCTCAAGGGCAACAGTAGCAAGATGTCCTTCAAACAAAAAGTGTATGTTTTGTCTTGTACACCCATGTCCAAACAAACCCAGTTTGATAAGCACATTCTGTCAGAGTGGTTGCTACTGAGTGCTTGCTGAAGACATAAATATCCAGAACAGTGGTCTGTGCATATTGCAGATTTTCATTCTACATTTTTAGTCAGTTTTGCTTGATTATACACAGGAGAAGGCCTATAAGGAATACAATGCTGCTCAGAGAAATGTGTTTATTTCACTTAAATTAAACTGATTTTAAAGTCAGAATCAGAATCAGAATCAGAAACTGTTTATTGCCAAGTAACATACATTACAAGGAATTTGCTGTGGTCTGAAGGTGCTATTGTTTTGATAACAAATAAGTAGAATATAAAAGCTAAAATAAGAATAAGAATAAAAGTAAAAATAAGATAAGATAAATAACAACAGTGCAGTGACCAGAATAAAGGAAAGTATTTCTGATTCTGATTGTGACTGTCCTAACTCAATGTATGTACTCACCAGATTAGAAACAAATGAGATGTAAGTGCGGTAGTTAAGCACCTCCACCACACACCTCACCTTATGCAGTAACTCAAAAAATGCATTCACCATTCTTTGCTCACCTGTTTGTATGTGCCGCATTAAGGTTACAGCCGACTGAATACTGCGCTTTGATTTACAACTATGTTATGTTAGTATGTTAGAACGTCAAGTAAAAATAACTGTTAGTATGCCAAGTAAAGATTGTGCCAGCACATGAGCTCCACTGCTGCTGCTGCTGCTGCTTTTCTGCTTCTGCAGAGCATCCTGCCACACTTTCAGTGGCTGCTGCGAATGGTGTTGTTAGTAATTTAAAGCTCTAAGACCATGAAACTAAGGCAACCAGTTGGTAAAAAAGGTGAGCTAGGCTTTTCTTACCAACATCCATGGCCGTTTCCATGAAACTCTTCTGCCTGGAGGCAAATTCAGCAAGCAGCTTCTGCTGTCTCTCTCGTGCCCTCTGACGTCTGAAAGAAAGAACGAGTGAAATACTATTTGATGAAAATGTAGACTTTCTAAAATCATTTTCATTCTACCAGTGAGATCGTATTGAAGGGGTTAAGGAATACATTCCATGAGAAAAGATACACTCTTAAGTGAAAACAGGGATTTACACTGACAACAAGCACTGCTCCACTCGCTCCATTTATGAACATTTATCTTTGACACTTTCTCTTCACAAATGCATTACAGTATCCTGGGAATAAACATGTCAGTTGTGCAGGGAATGTTTCTCCTGATCACCAACCGCATGTGCAACAGATTCTTCCATGATACTGGAAGGGGATACTGTTATATACTCAGCAGGTGTCTGATTTTAACAAGGCTGCGTTGTTAAAGTTGGAAAGGTTGATTATTAAACTAATATGGTGGGTTGAGCCTCACGCTGCAGACTTACAGGGTGAGAGCTGACTGTAAATTAAGTCCCTAATAAGAGGACATAAACAAATGCTGACAGGAGCGCCATGGCTCAATAATTTTCACTGATGGCTTCAGGGACACCGACAACCAGCATGAGGAATGGGCAGCAGCCTCTCACTTCTCATTGCCACTGACCGCACTGCTGCCTGACGGTTGCCTTGGAAACAGCACTAGTCCGTGTGAATGGGAGAGGTTCCACCTTTACCTTTGTCTGTGGGGTGAAGCCAACCCCAAAAGCAGGCAATTATTAAATGGTTATAGCCCATTCAATCATCGTTACAGGAGGGAAATGGGAGACACGGACTAGTGGGTGAATGTGAGGTGAAAAGCCAAAACACGCTGAGCCAATGGATCCCATTTGCATGGCTGTGCAAAAATGTACAACAATTTTAAAGTTTTAACACATATGATCATTGTGTAGATTATTTTTCTTTCAAATTTAAAAAAGCTGGTAAAGAATACTTCCAATAACTTCACAAATAGATTAAGATTCATTATATTTATCTTAAAAAGAAGCATAATCTGCTGCTGCTGCTGCTACTTTGGCATGTTAGTGGTGATATACAGACTATTTGCTTCTTGCCAGTCTACACTTCCAAGACAATATTACTGAATATCTTATTCAGAGAAGCAAGTTGACACTTTCCTTTAAGCTGCTACGTAGTGATTGGTACAGCTGTTTAAAAGATATGATGTGACAGGCTGAGAGGATAATGAAGCATTATCACTACATTTGACTCAAACCTTTAGCATTCAGCGCATATATAAAGAAAAGAAACAAGTGTGATTGGAGCCGTTAAAATGTAAATCCACAGCGGTGAATGTTATTTAACAAAGAAAAACTACACCATCATGTTACCTCTCTTCTTTATCCATGGTTTTCTTGTCAGTGGGACTGTTCTTCTTTGGTGGCACAGGAGGACACACCTTCCCACAAATGTCCTGGATGCTACGCTTGATTTGGCAGCTGCGCGTGGCTGCCTTGGTGAGGATGCGCTCAATGGCTGTAATGCCATCTCCATGAGCGTGGCGGCTCGTGTCCATATCCTCTAGCCAGGATGCCGACAGAGAGTTCTGCTTGGACGACAACTTCTGGTGGAGCTTGATGAGGAGGGACAGCATGCTCTCCCGGATCTCCAAGATCTCTGTCACCAGCTGAGGGGGTGTGCCTGGTGGGACCCAGCGTGTTGAGGAGCTCTTGGGCCTGACAACCTGGGTGGCTTCAGTGTTGCTGCGGTTGATTATCTCCTGGAACTTCCTCCTGCGCTCCGCTACAAGGCTGAACACCTGAGCTTCACGCAGGTTCTAAGAAAGCATAGAAAAAAAAACACATATTTAACAATATACTTATTTACATGAAAGTACATATTTGGTGAACATTTTTATGTGAAACACCTTACAACAACATTAGACCATTTGTTTTTGTACGAGGGATCCAACCCCCAAGTCTGGCAGTGTTAATGCCATGCCATATGATTAATGCTATATGGACACACTGTAAACACATGTGGTACATAAATAAATGATGTCACACACACATACACAATTTTTGACAGCACACATCATTTCAAGAATCAAGACCACACCATATCAACTAAATATGCAAACAGATAGAAAAGACAAAACCCTTGTGACCAACATCCCTTCAAATTCCACCTGCATCTGGGTGCTTTGGCAGATGTGTCTATGAGCACAAACACCGCCTCCTAAAATGACATCACTAATAGTATGATGGACTTTGATGGATTGGAGGGGTGCTTCGTTACCATAGTCAGACAGGCACTATACACATAAAAGTCAAATTAAATGTCCATTATAAAATTTCAGCTGACGTTTCAAGAGTACCTTTGCTGATAGCACTCAGAACAACCATATTCAAACCATCCTGATGGTAAAACACACAAGCCATCTGAGGGATTGCCATGACCTGACCTGACGGAAAAGGACCCAAGCTGCCCTGTTAAATAAACATACATCATACAGCCCAGTCAAGGCAACATCAATCATACTGACATGCGGTTAAAAAGTGTTTATCCAAACCTGCATTACACACGTAATTAGTTTCAGCAGTCAAGAGGGAGGGGAACTGCTGAAGCACAGCATTATACACACACCATAACACACAAAGGCAGACGTCCTTTGAAAAGCACAAAAAACAAACATGTGCAAAGAAATTCTTTCATAAAAAAGATAAAAAGTAGACAAATGCAGCTGCTAGTGGCCTCAAAGCCATCCGCCTTTTTACAGAAATGGATGTAGATAGCTACCTCTCTCCAATTCCCTGCAAGACGCCTGGAGTTCTGTGGAGCAGGTACAGCAAAATTAATAACAACAATGCTGCATTCACGTGGATTCAGGCAGACGGTAGACGACAGATGGACAACACCTTCTGGACGGCACAGGAAAAACAAACGAAATGGCAGGATGGCAAAATTAAACAGCATGATTATATGTTGCTATGGTGATGTATTCTTTACAAAGAATTAATAAAAAAAATATTAAATTAAATGATTTCGTGTCGATTATCTTATGTAGTTATTCTAGTAATGCATGTGGCTATTAAATGTAGCTTACACTTAATATTCTATTTCAAACTTAATGTTAAATTCCCTCCAAATAGTAAGGTCATTCATTCATTTCCAACATGGATAGTGAAATGAGAATTGCACTTGGTGTATCCCTTATTTATGTTTGTCTTGTTCCAGATCGCCCATGTTTTCTCCTTTTGTGAGGGAGGATGGCAAAAAGTTTAATTAATGCCGTCTTACTGTTTTCTGCTGGCTTCACCTAATATTACCGTCCTACTCTCATTCGCTAAAATGATATCCGTCTACTGTCTGCCTGAATACATGTGAATGCAGCTTAATAATGATATATGAAGGAGGTACCAAAAAAAACATGTAAGATGATAAACCATACTCATGCCAGGACAACTCTCAAACAAAATGCCAAAAAGCCATATTGTTTTTGTTGGTGTAATGTGCCAACATTATCATACTAGCATGCTCAGTGTTACATTTAGCATGGAAAAGTCAGGGGAGGACCAAAGCCACTTGGATTAATCCTCCAGATAAATTAACATCTATACCAAAAACCATGGTAATCCATTCAATGTTGAACCAGTCCATAAGAGACGTGACCCTAAACTTTGTCAACAACACCTGTCAAGTCTGATGAGTGAACTTAACTTGACGCTTAACACCTTAGATCTCATTTGTTTAATCCGCACAGAAACTGAAGTGAAACATTTGTTTACACTACTAAGTGCTGGACTACTTTTTGGCCGGCAGCAGTGACTTCCTGTTGTCTCCACTGGTTGGCTGGCAACCTCACACTGATGATATGACCATGTCTTTGGCTGCGCTCCATTTGGCTGTACCGGCGTGCCGCTTGTTACATAGTGGCAAGAGTGGGGAAACTCAGTTGAATGGAGTACAGAAGACAAATGAGACAGTCGGTATGACGTTAAGTCCCTCTCAGCTGATAATCAAATAGCAGCAGGTTGAGGAGATGCTGTGGCAGACTTTGATTTCATCTTTTCACAACCTTTAAGTGTTGTTAGAGACACTACAGTACCTTTTCTATTTAGATTCAGCCACTATGTGTTTATGAATCTATATTGTTTACGATGCTGTTGGTACTTCGTTTAGTTGCTGTATGGAGCCGTCAATTCAAGTCTGCATAAGCGCCATGTACCATTTTGAGTGCCAACCCGAACGTGTGGGAACCACACCAGACCCCGACACTGTGCTGGTCTATTGACCACTGCAGGACAAAAAAAACAAAACAAAACTGACAGCAACAGAGGCCTGGCATGCTCAACGCTTAACAAGTGTTTCTGGCGAACCTTTAAGCTGACAATTGTCTACTAACACAATCCCGAAAATAAACAGCAACATTGGCATTGAATTAAGTTTTTGGACACCTGATGAATTTTAGGTTGGTTCTCCTGAGAAAATTATCTGGTTCTTGAGCATTTAGATGTTCAGCTTACTTCCCCAGCCACTAGTTTAATTGACTGTAGTTTAATACTAGCAGGAAGCATTAAGTCAATACCAAACTGGGAGACAGTATAGTCACAACACGTTTCAGTTGCAGTTGTTGTTACTACAGTGACATCGTACTGTAATCAATGGTACTGTAATCTGGCTCAGCCTATAGCAGAACAATATTTTACCTGGCCATAAGAGGAAGCTTCAGTGCTGGTGCTGGGAGGGGCCTCTCTCTTTACTTCAGGAGCTGTCTCAGGAACCCGAACCCTCACAAAGTTGATGACATGGTGCAGATTGGAGAGGAGGTTGGTGCCAGGGAACCAGCTGTCGTGGCAGTGCTCCTCAATGCAAGGCTCCTGGAAGCATAAGATCCTGTAAAACACTGGTGGACACCAGACGTCTACACAGTGAGGAGAGTGGTTGTAACTCTCACCTCATCCTCCTTGTTGTCTTGAACCTGGTTGTCCAAGCCCAGCTCGATCAGGTACAGCACCATGCACAGCACATGTTCGGACATGTTCTGATGATCCATCCATATCTAAAACATGTCAAACTATTAGATTACACTGAAGAACAAGTAGTAAAGTTTTCAGTTTAGTTTATTACCACAAAAAATGTTGGCAATGGTACAAATTACAAAAACATTATCCCTCTCACTACTGATACCAACTATGCCAATGTTGTTACATTTAAACAATTTCTCGCCTGTCAATTCTTTTGTCTTTTTCTTTCTACTTTGCCTGATCTACACAATGAGGTCTGTTCATTTTGTGCTGCACCTTCTGCACTTAGTCAGTCCTGTATTGTAACAATATCTTGTAACATGTCAACTCCAATTAATTAGTTATACATGTGCAATTAAATATGGCAAACAGAAGCGCTTCTAATTTAGCTCAAGGTGTAAATTGAGATGCAAGGGCAGCACTGTATTATATCACATGAGTGGTCGTTGAAAGGCTCACCTTGTAAAGGAGAGTGAATATCACAATGTGCAGCGTCTTGCAGTGCAACAGCTTGATTAGGCCTTTGTAACACGGATGCAGAGGAGTCCTCTCCTTGTAAGGTGGCCATGGGTTGCCGGTGTGAATGCCAGACTGTTTTAAACTAGGTGGCACCATCATTATCAAGAAAGAAAACATCAACAAAGAACAATCAGCAACACACATGTGCAGGGCGTGTGCTAGCTTACATGAAACAGAAGGTTGAATTTCCACATAAGGCAGGACGATGAGAGAAATAATAGTTTGATGAAGTGACACCTTACATTGTTCAGAGTAATTCACTGCACAAAAAGGTTTTTAGTCTATGCAACAGAACAGCCGATGGGCAGCACATTCGCTCTCTATTAGTGATGATGGAATCATTGTTATATAAAACCAGGGCAGCCCGACAGGCAATCCATCATATTCAAACAGTGTGAATGAGCAACATGAGGCTGTATCAGACTCTGAAGGTGGCGATGGCAGCTTCAATATGTTTCAAGGAGAAATATGCCTTCGTTTCATCTGGTTTGGATCACCAAAACTGGACGAGAAGCATAGTGTGTATGTGAAAGAAGTACAATTAACTACATCAGTGATCTATGCATACAGTTTCAGTTACAGCTTTACCAAAAAAAAAAGGCCTAAAATCTCATTAAAAGGTTATCTTCCCAACTACTATTTCAAACACATACGCTTTCAGTGAGGGACCCTTTCCTTATAATTAGCATCTTCACACGTTCTAGCAACCCTCAAGGAAATTAACCCCAAGGTATCTCCCTCACCTCCACTGACACGTTTGTCTTGGGAGACGTCTGTACCACAATCAAACAAGAAAGATTTCCTCAATTCTATTACAATTTAGAGTGAAATATAGATTTTTCTAGACAGCTTTCTAATTGGAACCAACTTGAGCACCCGGTAGACCTGACCTTTCTTATCATGTCCCTTCATGAGCATGTGAGAGGGGACCCTACCTCACTGAACAGACCATGATGCAGGTTGGTTTTGTCAGGGACGACTGAACATGAATACTCCCAACAAAACAATAGAGTACTGTCAGGCAAAATGCAACAGCAATATGTGATATACAATGATAGTGTTTCACAGTTTATTAAATACCTAAATGACATTAAAAAAACATTTACATGGGGAAAATTAAGTCACCACTGTCAACTTACAATGCTGAGTATCTGTCCATTGCTGACTGGACGTCACGTCGATAGACTGTTCTGAGGACGACCATGATGGGGTCAAACTCCTTCTCCCACACCTCGGCTAGTTGAGAAAAGGGACAGAATTGTTTTGTAACCTCCTGTACAAAGTGACATTGATTCACTTTCTTCCTATTTTCATCTTCTCTATGTAAGTGGTGTAAGGCTGCCCCCAAGTGGTCTGCTGAGGACTAATGACATACATCTAATGCTCAAGACTTTCAGCTCATACTCATTATCTTTTTCACTAATTTCTACCCACAAATTAGAATATTAAATGTGTGGTCTGAAATACAATACATTACATTTATTCCCTCTCCGTAGGTTGTGCAAGATATCTATTACACAAATAGGCACGGAGCATACGTTTGTTTCCATTATATCAATACAATAAACCTAATAGGAGCAATGCACCAAGGACTACTTAAGAATAAAGATTATGATCTGTTGAATACACCAGGATAAAAAAATATCATGCTCTTCTGACTGGAGAGCAATGTAAACTTTTGTACACACACACATATTCAATTGTTACTAGGCACAAATAAAGAACTTGGATCCATGAATTACTTGTGGTACATTTTAGGCCATGAACTAGCAAATAAAATACTATAGATACTGAGAAAATATATGTTTTATTAGGTTTCCAATTCAAGTAGAAACTGACCAGTGATTTGGTTAATATTACATGGCACACTGTACCATTTCTTTATTCTATTAATTTGCAGCCCTTCTCCCCCATTTTCTCCCTATTTGGAACACCCAAATACCTTACTCATTGCAGTCCTTGCTAACATTACTGTTGACCAGTGGAGGGCAGCAGACAGACCTCTAGATAGGAGGTACAGTTTTGCGCAAATTCAGCATTAACCACACCAGCTACCTCTGTGACATTCCCGACTGCACTTTTCAAAGCAGGTTGTGGTTGACCCCAAACATCCTACCTTTTGGTGTATACATGCCCTGCTGCATGGAGCCTCCAGGCTCAAACACTGGCGCTTTGAAGTCAGCCACAGCAGAGAGCATCTCCTCAAAACTACAACTCCCTGGTACAATGCCACTCTTTGGGTTGGGATTCTCAGGAATCTAAGATAACACTTTTAAGGAAAAAGGCTGTCATGGATGACTGAATATATTTGGTCTTTAATGTATTTGTTAAGTATTGAAGGATACAAGGTCTAACAGCGCGCTGTGTGTACGGTCATTCATACACAACTGCGAGACCATCTCAGCCCGAAGGATCTCGTCATCCGTCATCCCTGTTAGTGAGAGAGAGAAGAAGAATGTAAGGACAAACTGACGAAGATTACAGTCCTACATTAAATACCAATTAGCATAACACAAGAGTGGAGGCCGTGGGGTTTAAGCAAATATCATGTTAAGTGTCTTTTAGTCAGTTTAAGCAAGAGTCTGCCTGTGATAACAGTTCTTAAAAATGTAGGTTTCCTGTGTTTGGCAGAAGGATTATAATGGAGAGGAGTGTCAATGTAGGAAGACATTTTTGGATACGATTCAGACAGCCTATATTTATCTCCAGCATGAACAAAATACTGTACTTTAGCAGCAGCACTTCATAGGTGTGTGCTGTACCTGAAAAATGTCACTAAGGTTCGTTTTTTAATGCCACTCATACTTTCACCACTTTAGGCTGTATATAGCCAATAATGCTACATCAAATACATGTAGCATAAACTACATTTTAACTTGTCAAAATAGAAAAAAGCACAGGTGTTACTATTAACAATGACTGCATTCTATTGAAGTGTACGCCATGACAGTGAGGCAGCATATATATATATATATATATCTCATAGGCCTATGATAATATGTGCTCTACAGTTTAACTGGAAGATTCCGACTTCCATCACAATCTACCAGCTGTCAGTAATGTAAACTAACGAGTTAGCTCTTTAGTTGCAGAGTGTGACGTGAAGTCATCAGCAAGTCCTCTCTTTCTTTTCAGACATCATAATTATACGGAGTGGAGTTTCTTTCTTTGATTGATTGAAAAACAGCATGCAGATAACATATTAACCAGAAAACTACCAGAAATTTCATTTTGTAATTTCAATAATCAACTCTAGAAATGAATATTAATAAGTCTAACTAAATTTGCCAGTGACAGAAGCTGCCAACAAATAACTCTTGCCTCTCTTACAGCTTGTTAAAGACAAAGCAATTCAAATTGTGGCACTATTTGAAATTTGCACTCTTTTAAATTGTGACTGTTTTAAACACAATACATCATTCAGCCCCACCACTGAGTCTGCTGAGCACAGTCTAACTCAGTACATTTGGCATAGCGCCCCATGTCCTTCAAGGTTTGGCATATGTCACCATGAAATTTGAACTCATTCCCTAGCCAGATTTCATTTTGGGACCCCTACCTTATGTTTCACTAAACATTCACATACAAAAACAATGTATGTTGTCACATACTGCTAATTGATATCTTTTTTAATATGATTAACTTCAGTTGCTGTTAATTATGATTCACTACAGTTGATGCCTGAATTGCTGGTGGATTAGTCTGAAACGTTGCAAAATTATGTGATGTGGCAAAGAAAAAGTTTTAAAAAATAATGACATCATGTGCCAAACATAGGAAAACAAAACTAGCTAACACTCACCAACAATGACTCAAAGACACACCAGGATATTTTCCCAACACACTGTGGCATGTGGCATCAAAATAACCACTTAAGTGTATCAGTACCTCAGACAGCAAACACGTTATGATCTTTATGAAATTAAATTTACCGTAGCCTTATTTTATTATATTGTAAGCCTTTTGTTCATCTCTGACTCCCCATACACAGTGAGCATCCCCCGTTGTACCACTTACCCAAATGAATGCGAAGGCTTGTCAATATGACCAGGAAGGTCAGTGCTCCTTCAAGCATCGGACGCTCCTGCTCAGAGTCTAACACAGCATTCTGATGCTGAGAGGCCATGGTCAACAGGTCTACCACTTTGAACCTGTGCGAGAGAAGACATGTATACAATGCAACTGATCTGCGTTGAATTACAAATGATATGAATGCATGGGTAGGAGGTCGAGCTTACCTCTCAAAAACACTTGAGATAAAGTAGTCAGGATCTAGTCTTGATGCACAAACCTATAAAATAAATAAAAGAGAAATTCATAGGAAACAAAAAATGAAAACAATAATTATTGTTACAGTCTATGAGCAATACTGATGGTGAGTAATGTCTGTAATACAAAAATCCAAACCTGGAGCAGATAGATGTCTGGGTCAATCATGGAGTTGCAGAAATGTGACTGCACGTAGGTCATAGCCTGTCCCTTGATCTGGAGACCATTCCTGACCCACATGTTGCTGTGGATCTCTGACAGGCTTGCCTACAGCCATACATAGCAAAGTCTTAGTTAACATGTGGCAACAGAAAAACAGAGGAGATGTATTCATGAATACAAGCCCACAAATCTGTTCATGGGCCTCTTGTATTATACCTGGATTTGGAGTGGATGCACCATGATCTTCATCAGCATCTCTTGGTCAGGCAGGAGGCTGTCCAGGTCCAGGCCTTGGCACTTTACAGCCTGTAAATTTTCAACCAAACAGTTAACTTTCAAACACATACAAATATACTGCTGAGTCATGTCTTAAGAGATGAGAGCCTCCGACATACCTTACTGAGGAACATGGCATAGTAGCGGTGCAGTGGCAGGTGAAATGTCACTTGATTTGGAACAGGCTATAAGAGATATGAGATATAAGAGCCATAAGAAACAGGAGGAGAAAGCTTGCTTGTAAATACAGTGGTTTGGCTTTTACATTTACCTCATCAATGAAGCCAATGGCATCAAACCAGATCTGCAGGGTCTCCAAGCAGTAGCGAACCACAGTTTTAGTATATTCCTGTGTCTCCTGTTAACAACAATTTAACATGTTAAAAATTCATATAGGGTTAAACAGTAAGTGCATGCAGCACAAGATGCTCGACATGCATGTTCGTTCAAGATCATCAGGAATGCACACAGGACATGTGTGTGAGAGTAGTCTGAGTGTAAAGACAGGACTTACTTTGACTTTGCAGTGTGTTAGAAGACCCCACATTGGTTGTGCACAGGCCTCGAGCTCTGCTGCAAACGCTGCATAGTATGTCTGGGACTCAAATTCCACGTGTTCATTCAACTCCCGCTTATTCAGGTTCATGCCTATCACAGCAGGAAATGGTTTAAAAGGTTAGACAGTGACCACATGTTACATGGCTTCTTAATGCTCATATGAGCAATCAATAAAAAAATAATTACAAAGAGCGTACCTTGTGTTTTGAAAAGTTTATATTTTTTGTACACCAGAATTTAAAGCAAGAGCAGCACAGTAGATATGCATATAATGTAATAGTGACCCTGTGCACATAAAGCCAGCAAGAGGATACTCAAGCCTGCACTGCAAGGGTGAGTGTTATTTTTAAGGTTGTGGTAGAGTACACATGGCCAGAGAGCAGCACTAACCACAATTCTAATTCAGTGACAGAGTCATACTCCCCTCGACTCACTTTTTCTATGAGACATTATTATCAGCAGAGGACAGATGAGGTCCGCCTCTGTCTGACTAAGCACACCATTGGTCTATAAAGCCGTACTGAAAATCTGCACAAGCAGGAGCAATCATTTAAAAGTGTTGTGTCTTGGCACTACACTGCCGTAATTGAATAGATGGGGTACAAGAAAGCAAGTATTAACCAATGACAAACAAATAACAGGGTAAGGCAAGAGCAACACCTGTTTCATGACCACCAGCTGTAAAAATTCTAATCTGAATTACCAAAAGGTAGATATCGAGGTTGAAATGTCTTTGAGCAAGCACACTGAACCCCAAACTCTGCCTCTATCAGTGTGTGAATGTGTGAATGAGAGGCGCAGTGAAGTTCAGTGCAGTCGATTTATCATTTATCTATCAAACTATGACTTACCTTGGAAAAATGACACGAAGCTCATCCATAGCATCAACAATGAATGGTCTTCCAGGAACTTTTTCGCTACACTTTGGTGTGAGAGGATGTTAATAAAGTCACTAACTAATGGCCAGTAGGTGTTGTTCTTCAACAGAGCCTCACTGCAGTTCACCACAACATGGCGACTGTTCTCTTCATCTAAAAAGGAAAAAAACAAGGGACAAGGAAACACACAGACATTTAATTCATGTATTTAGTTTTTCCAAACCAACACGTCAAAAGAAACAAATATGTGAGACATGAGAAAGACAATACACTCACAAGTTACACAACTCAACACCTGGCTTCCAATACAGAGTAACAATTTTATAATAAAAAAAAAGGACTACACTCAAAAATTTAAAATTCAAGCTTATTTCACTCGCCTACACAATGACAAAGGCCAGAGGGATGAAACATCTGTGCATGTTTTTTTTCTGCACTGAGAATGATTAAAAATACAAAGCAAAATTAAGAGCTACGTTTTGCTCTTTTGAAAGCGTTCCAGTTTTTCCTTCTTAAAACATTTCACAGGCTTCATGTACCCGATTTTGTATTACTAAAAACGAGAGAGTGGCAGCTTATGAATATAAAGTTAATGGTAGAAGTTAATCATCAGTCTGCAATATCACCAATCACTTCTAAAAAACCTAGTCAGAAAGTCTCATGCTGTTCACATGTGGTGTTGTGATCCAAACCGAGTATCACGTCGTTCTTTACAGGAACTACTTGAAGTGTGATGAGGTGTGTTAAATCAAAATAATTAGAAATTCAACACATTTGAACAGCTTACCCTGAAGTTCACTTTTAATAAGGCAACTCTCCATCATGTAGAGGAGGACTGTGACCATGATGTCCAGCAGCTGGCACTCCTCCGTCACATGTCGAGCCAGCTCCTCGTTGCTGAACAGCTGCACACTAATATGTACAATGCGGTTGGACATGGTATCCGACTCGTGGCTTTTCATCAGTGTTTTCATGATGAATGCATAATGCTGAACAAATGTTTTTGTAAAAGTGATCTGCCAGACAGGAAGAGAAAAGCCCATAACACAATTAAGGCTTACTGTTGTGATGCTGTCGCTTTTAATGAGGATTCCATTTGCTTTCAGAACATAATACACATGACAAGCATAATTTCAGTTACCCGAGAGTCTATGCCATGACATGCAAAGGAATTATATTACAACAAAAGACCAGACATGCATCTAAAAGTGATAGTAAATATAAATATGGAGAGAAAAATACCTTGTAATCTTGATCTGGCAACATGTTCAGTAAGAAAGTGACCATCTTCTGAGGAAACTCATATTTTATTGTCCAAAACAGCAATTCCTCCAGAAAGCATTTATGCTTCAGGGATTCAATAATACACGGGTCTGAGGGCAGAAAAGGCACATAATAAGACGAGTGGTTCATGAAACATATTCTAGTGCATTACATTTTACAGTATATTCTTTACATTTACCTTTGGTACTGCTGCTCAGCTTAACCCTCTTCCTCTGTCCAACAGACTGCCCTGCATCTTGGTCCTCCTGAGAGGAAACAAAACAACGCAACTTTCAACCAACAGGTCTACAAAATGTTTAACATTAACTGTAGTCAGTTTATATTAAATTAAAATCAAACTAATCTGACATGTTGAGTGGCAAAAACAATTAATCAACAACCATTTTGGTAATTGATTAATCATTTAATTATCAAGTAAAAATGTATTGAGTAAAAGTCCCAAACATAAACTGAATATCTTTGGATTTTTGGATGATTAAAGAGTAAGACATCTACATATGTCTGGTCAGTTGTGATGGGCATTTTGTTTTTACATTTAATAGACAAAATGATCCATGTATTAATAAAAAGAAATGTTTAATGAGTTATTCGATGTCTGATGGAGGCACATACCTCTTTGTTAGACTCATCTGGGCTCCCTGGAGCAGCGGTTCCTAAGAAAACCAAGAAAAACATTTAGCCACAAGTAGACTTGTAACATCTTAAGCCACTAGACAAACACATGTAGATGTCCGAGATATCACAGTTCACATTCAACATGGGTCAAAATAAGAGGTGACACACTTTCTAATTCCTTCAAAATCATTTATGTAAAGTTTGACTTCTCTTGAAATAAGTGCTGAGGTCTGCGCTGTCTGGCGATAAACTTTATTTGTTTATCTTAACCAACTGACATCATACATGTGCATTATGTAGAATAGCTATGATATAGGCAGTTCAAGTAGAGTGTGTGTTAAAGAAAGTGGTTGCTGAAAGTCCACAGGACTGTGGTGCTATGGAATAAAATTTGATTGCTTTTCGATTCCTTTAGCAAAATGCGATTATGTTTCACTCTGTTTGCTTGATGCAAAGAAAAGTCCTAACAATAACTTCCTGGCACCTGCAGGGCTTAGTCACCCAAAAAATGCATGCACATTATCAAGAACTTCAAAACAGAAAATATGCGTCATGTAATGTGTAATGGTTATCTTACCCAACAGGACCATTGCTCCTGCTCCTCCTTCAGCACCACCAGTGACATCAGCAGTAGCACCTTGGGCTTTCTCCTCCACAGACACCAGACCTGAATTCTTCAGGGCTGACAGATACTTGTCATAGTTCTTTTTAGCATATAAATTCTCCTCTTGGCCTGCAACAGTGAAGCAAAACAGAAATTGCAACAATTGTCATCATGCCAAGATAAAGAAAACTTTATCACAAGCTAATGTGCAGTACTTGAAGTAAAGGAGACTAGATTAGGTAATCTCCTACATAATGCATGACTTAGATGAAACTGCAGACCAAAAGGTTTTCCTCTTTCCATTCCTTTTTAACAGTGAAAGTTATACATTTTAGTAAATGCATTGTGTCAATAGGTGCCTAAATAAATCAAGCAGAATCTTTTCCTCATGAGAAGTAATGCATTGGCAATGGGTGACAATAAAGAAACAACACAATAACATCACTTCAATCATTCAAAAATGATTGCCTAAAACCAAGAAAGAAACCACTAAGATTCTGCGGTGTGACGATGCTTAATAATTATCAACCTATGTTGGTCTAACACAAACTCTGGTGTAAATATTTACCCATGCTCAAGTCCTTGAATGTTTGCTGATTGGTCAAGATCTTTGTCAGTACAGTCCTCATTGCTCCTCCCATCTTTGTGAGCTCCTCCAGGAAGGAGATCTGAGGCTCCAGCTGCTGCAGGACTTTCTGTAGATCTCGCTCAGTTGAGGTGTCTGGCAAGTCAAGATAACAGATATAAGCCATCAGTACATTGTGTACATAATTTTGGATGTAAACAGTTGTATAACTCTGTTATCAGTTTGCACAGCAAATCCTGGGTTGCACTTGATATGCAACAGGAGATCCACATCATATATACAATGCCAAAACCAAAAAAGTAAATGGGAGATTATGGAATACTTTTGATACTATGTTTCTGCAAGAAAGACACATTTAAAGTATATTTTCATAGTTGCAGCTTTTGTTTAAGGTGGCCAGTGGGTCAAGTACATTATCTTACATCTTTGCAGTTTTCTTTGTAAAGAGAATATTGTTGTCATGAGTGTTGTCACCTGGCTCAACGTATCCATCTCTCAGATACTGTATGATACACAGGATAAAGCGAGGAAGAACCATCTCAGACATCAAGAGAAGATCTCGAGGTATTGAGGGCACATTCTCCCCCGTTCTCAACCGATGCCGTCTGCAAAACCTGTCAGAAAAAACAACAAAACAAATGTTGATGGCGCAGCTTAAATCATCATAGGTGACACCAGAACCTGGAATTGCAATTTGGTCAGAGGCTTCATAATGGTCCTGCCACACCGGGAGGTTGGGTTTAAGTATAATTTTATTTTCATTTTTTGTTTGCTTTCATGGATGTAATATGTGTTATTACATCAAGGTAAAGAGTTGAATATTGGGTTGGGTGGAGGTTAAAGATGGTTGGGATTAGGTGAGAATTCCAGGGTAAGAATCTGGGAGGTATTTTCTATCTCTGCCCATACACACGGTACAATCAATAGCAATTCACAAACTACTACGTCTCTTGCTCATACTCCTCACAACTGCATTTGAATGAGACGAATCAGTCAGCAGCAAAGTCACTGCAAATAAAAGCACCAAACCTTAATTGTTCAGCAGACCACTGCCATACTCTGACCTGCTAATAAAACTGCTTGACAGTAAGTATAAGTTTTGACTCAGTCAATATTTTATCCAACTATGGCCGTACATTAACGGTTTCTGAGAGGAAAAACTATCATCAAGAATGGAGATATGATGATAAATTATAGCTATCATTTAACTGTAATTCAGGCTTCAACGAGAGTGAAAGAGGGCACGTTTATATCACCATAATCGGACTCCCAGATCATACCTTAGCAGTCATATATTGGCAATCTATAGATGTATTGAAACCTACAGCTGCTGGTATGAAAATTATTGTTATGGTTAGCATGGCTAGCTAATCCCCTGAGAAGAGCTGCTTAGTCGGTGGTTTCCTGTTAATAAACGACAGGAGCATCGTATTATTCAAAAGTGTTGCTGAGTGGCAGTAATTTGTAAGCATATCTCAGACAGAATTATCTGGAAGCTGACACCGACTACGCAGATCAGAAATTTTTATTAGCTAAGTTAGCTTCCCACCAATACCTGTCAAAACAATACTGGATAGCCCGTTAGATAGCATAGCCAGCTTAGCTAACAGCTAGCTTGGACTTACCCACTCTCTCGCATGACATTACTGTCTCCACAGTCACAGGCCCCACCAGCCTGGCTCCTGAACATGTTGAAATCATGGCCCGTGTGGTCTCCGTTATTGAAACACTCAGCACACAGTGACATGCACGGGGAGATGCCACAGGTCCGGCATCGATATGCCACGAAATTAGCCGTCCAAACCAAGCCGCACAGAGTCGCGTTGTCATAGGACCGGACCGTTTTGCAGAAGTCCTCGAAACCTTCGCCTCCTGCAATTAGACATTTACACCAGTCAAGAGCCTCTGTGTCCGCCGCTGGTTTTTCGGGATTTAGTACAGCGTCGAGCAGCTCCTGAAGTTGCCGGACCCCAGAGCTATTGTCAGTCCGATTTAAGTCTGCCTTCAAGTGGGCAGCAGTGGCTTTCTTGTCCCGGCGCAGCAGCGACGCCGCCATCATGCACTCTGGCTTGTTGTCCACAAATTTATTTTTGTTGTCTTGTTTCCATGTTCTCGTGCTTTCTCGCGATACGGCTCGCTACGTCGTTGTTGGCTGACGAATTTCCAAATGTAATTTACGCCCTGTGTACAATGAAAATGAATCTTATATAAGTGTTTGATATAATTAGGTCTTGTACAAGTATTTGATCTAGCAGCGTCTAAGGCGTGTTGCTTCTTTAACCAGCTCACTTTATACACTGTCATACGTGTTTTCTTGTTTCTAGGTAACTGAAAGCCTCGTTGGGAACCGGCCCCCTAACCCTATCATAAAAGATAAAACATTATCTTACTGTAGCCATGCAACAATGTTGTTGTGTCGACCCCAATGAGAGGGTCGTAGCATGAATGTGTATAGCATTTAAATGATCAATTAAATAATCAAATTAGATAATTCCCCTTTGTTACAGTTTTATAAGACACTTGATTTCATATTGTTCATAACTTTTAATTAAAATTTTATTAACTATTACATATTTTATATTTGTATGTATTACTTACTAATTTTTGTATTTATTTATTTTCTAGCACTCACCTTATCAGTTGTAGTGTAATGAACTAACTCATTCTAAGATGGCTGTTTGAAATTTTGCATACAACAAATTAATTTCCTAAAACAAACGGTGTGCAGGGAGGAACTACTATCACGCGTTCCGGGGTCAAAGTCGGATTGTTTTGGTTGATACGCACACGCTTGCGGAAGTCGTCTACAACCATGCTCAAAAATATACACTCGCAGTGATTTTAGTTGAAGAACAACTGTTTGAAATAACTTATCGGAGCTGTAGCACAGGGGCACACAGGTTTGGGACATAACAGTCGTTAGTAATGAAACTAAAAGAGTTAGAGAGCTGCTTACAGCAAGTGGACACATTTGAAGAGCCCAAAATCCTTCTTGAACAATATCCAACCAGCCCTCATATTGCAGGTGAGGTGGCAACGTGTGATAATGAGAGAGATGGTTGATAGCGCATATTGTTCTCATTAACTTGCTGTTTTTTTCCCCCACAGCATGCATGCTTTACTCAATCCAGAGTACGTTTGATGACATTGAGGGTAAACTAGTGGCTGATCTGGGATGTGGCTGTGGAGTCCTCAGCATCGGGGCTGCGATGCTTGATGCAGGGTGAGGGCATCTGACCATCCTCTTTACATTGTTTTCAATCATGTCAACACATTTCGGATAACAGCTGCACTTTTCAATTACCTTCGTTCTTCATTGCCTTCTCTCCCTCTTCTTCAGTTTGTGCGTCGGTTTCGACATTGACAACGACGCACTGGACATATTCAGAAGAAACGTAGAGGAATTTGAGATTTCTAACGTGGACCTGGTTCAGTGTGACCTATGCTCTCTGGAGGCAGAGGCGTATGCCAAAAAGTTTGACACTGTAATAATGAATCCACCTTTTGGGACAAAACACAACCAAGGTGAGTACACCGTTTAAAGGACCACTCCAGTCATTTAGTATTTTGCTTCTATAAAGTTGGGGGATTTCCAAAAGACAGATTAAAAAAGAATCCGGCTTTTCTTCCCATTGAATGGGTCAAGATACAAAAACTCTGGATGCTACGATCCCCATAATGCAACCCAATAGCATTTGTCTTGGAAACGGTCATGTCTCTCAAACTCCACGCCCCCAGTTCTAACACATGCTTTCTTTTTAAAATGTTAAGTCCTAAATTACTCTAATGACATCAATAAGGGGTTATTTTATGAATTCAGGTTATATGGGATGGATGGTAAAGATTGGTAAGATTCCCATTTTTACCACTTGTGAGCATTCATCTTATCAGACAACTTCAGATAATTGCATGATTGCAGAAAGTGACAAAAAAACTTTCTGGAGTTTTGCATTTAAAAAAAAAAAAATGCTTTGCATTGAAAATGTGGCACAATCTCCATTAAATTTGGTTTGGGTCAAATTTGTTTTGTTTTCAAACTTTTCTGTATTATTTAGCTCAAAGATGGACATGTCAGAGCTTTCTGAAAAATTGGGTGTTTCCCTGTCGTAATCACAATCTTGGATTTTGACACAAACAGTATTTATAAGTTCGAAACTGGTAATCATGGCAACTCCACAACATGAACGTGGCATTAGAAAACTCTCTGAAACCAAGACATTTAACAACAGTTTTCACAGGTTGAGTAGCAGAGCGTATACTGATCTTCATGTGTAAAATCAGTAGAGTACCCCTTTAACTAAGTGCAGCTCTATCCACTTACATGTAGTTTTTCATTTGTTTTTATTTGAGGTATGGACATGAAGTTCCTACAGGCTGCTTTAACAATGGCAAAGACAGCAGTGTATTCACTTCATAAAACATCAACACGAGAGGTAAGTTAAGTATCCATGTCAGTCGCATTTACAGCACTGTGGTTTTAGACAAAGCTTGTGAGGCAAATCAAAGTGAGATCACAAGTCTTTATTAGGAAACAGACTTTCAGTCATTAGTAAAAACAGTGATTTCACATAGCTGTAACCTTGTTCTTTAAAAGAAAAAGGTCAAAACTTAATTCAAATCTCGTTCTCTTTCTTGATCTGTGGTATAAAGATTGTAATACTTGATGTGTAATTCATCATCTGATTACAGCACATACAAAAGAAGGCTAATGACTGGGGAGTGAAGATGGAAGTAATAGCAGGTGAGAATAATACAGTACATCTTCTCTTCAACCAAAATACTCAAACAAAACTGAGTACGTACTCTCTTTACAGAACTAAGGTATGACTTGCCAGCATCGTACAAGTTCCACAAAAAGAAATCGGTAAGCAAACATACTGTCACACTACAGTCTCAGGGAATACATGTTTTCCAGCAGATGCTTCAGACACATTCAAACAGATCTTGATTCATTTTTATAAAGTTTTTATTTGCTATTCACATACTTAACGCAAACTTAAAAAAATAGCAAAGCAGATGTTCTCATCACTCAATGTAGGAAATCTACAAGGAAAAAGAACACACCATGGCACACAGATTCTAGATGTCACACAGGTCTGAAAAATCAACTAATTGTTCAGGTGAAATTAAATTACTGTCAAAGAGCAGATTTATGTTGAATATGATAAAATCAAAAACATCTTAAAGAGAAACATAGGTACACAAACAATGTGAGAGGCACAGTATACAGGGACTTAAAAGGCTGAAAATTGACATCAAGCTTCACAAATTCTTCTCTAGGTTGACATCCAGGTGGACTTCATAAGATTCTCCAAAGCCTGACGCTTTCACTGGAATGGATTTAAGTTGCCTCTGCATTTTCACTGTTTATAATAAATGTTTTCGAAAAAGAAAAATTCTGGGTGTGACCTCGTGACTAAGATCCATTTTCAGTTTTGGCAACCTTTGCTGCAGGACCATCAGCGCCTTCTAGTTCTCTCTTTGGGGCTGCGGGTGCTAGAGGAAAAGCACAAAGTAGATATGATGAATCCATCAAACCAAACCATCAAACCAAAATTTGAAGCTCCGAAAGATGCTGAACTTACCATCATCGTCATCATCACTATCAAATTTCGTCTTTTTGCCCCTGTACTGAGTTCTGCCTTGATCTCTGCCCCCTCTTCCCCTTCGGCCTCCTCTTCCTCTGCCACCTGATCTTCCTCTGCCACCTTTTAAGACAGACAAAATACATCAGTACTAAATCATTCATAAATGAATCATTGATGATATAAAATAGTTTATTGACAACGTTTTGGATCAGCTGCTAGTTTGAAAATAGTATTTACCTCTGCCTTTGGACCTGTTGTACGATTCTTGTTGAGCTTCGATGATCTTCTTCAGTTCTTCTTTCTCCTCATCTCCTTCAAGCACCTGCCATGTGACACTGTTGTTCTTGATTTTCAGTTCCCCTCCGTTTGCCTCCTTGGCCTTATCGAACGATTCCTTTGCGTTCCCATCGAAAAGGAGTGTGCCCTTGTGGAAAGTAAAAAATACATAATTTTAACTGTCACATCTCTTTACCTTGAGTACGAGACTTGAGTGGTGGAGAGTTTATTTACCTCTTTGGCCCCTCTTGTAAAATCAACCCACTTTATCTTTCCATGCCCAGAGAACAATTCATGAAAGTCCTCTCTTGAAACATCTTCAAGCTCTCCTGAAAACTTCAACAGGCAGCCTGTCTGTTCATCCAAAAGCAGCCCCTGCAACACAAATGACAAAGTATAATTACTGTGACCAGAGCACATCCCAGTGAGAGACCTTAAGCTTGTAAGCACTGAGGGGGATCTTACCATTTCTTTTTCTTCTGCATGTTTCTGCTGCTGTTCCTTGTCCCTGAATAATCATTTCAGGCAGACGAGGAGGGTCAGTGATTTTTCACAAAATGTACAATATGTTTTTTAGGACAGGAAGGTATTGCTTGTGTACTCACTGTTTAGCTTTTGCTTTTGTCTCTGCTTTGAAGTGTTTTCTCTCCTCTGCTTTCTTTGTATGGTAGTCTTCTCTGAAACAGAACAGCAATGACATGATCATTATATACAGTGAAAAGTATGTATGGAAAATGCACTATTTGTCCACTGTAGATAAATCTTAAACCAAGAAGCAGTACAACTTACCTTGATAACACAAGCATCTCATTGTCTTTGAATGACTTTATGTCTGAACGTTCTAGGAACTGCTTAGATGACTCTTCTGTGTCAAAACAGATGAACACTGATCCCTGTACGGAAATTAAGTGAAGTCATTTAACAAAACCTCCCCAAATTCACTAAAAACAATTGGAATTGTTAGACAATATATTTAATATACCTTGAACTGCCTTTGCAGGTTTCTCCTCATCTGAATGTTTTCTATGGCACCTTTCCCATTCAGCCACTCCTGAATCTCATCGAGGGTAGTTTCGAGAGGAAAACCTTTCTAGATGAGAAAAGATATTAAAATGTGGGAAAACAACAAGTATAGAAGAAAATCTATCCTTTTAAGTATGCAAATGTTTTTAAAATAAGAATTCTGAATGGGTGTGCAATCAATATAAAAAAAACTTACAATGTACACAGATTTGTGTTTAAGAGCATCTTTGTATTCATCATTCACTTCGGGTAAGGGTTTGTTTGGAGACCTCCTGACTTTAGTCTTGTCTTCGCTGATTTCTAAGAGGCCTGTCTTTGATTTCTGGAGAGCTGCAACGATGACGCTGCTTTCCTCAGTTAAAGACTTCAGTCTGGGAAGAGAATACGAGATTACAGATGGTTGAACTCAAAACAAATTCAAGATCAGTCCTGCTGTCAGAGCATGTGTAAATACTAATGATCTACATGAGCATGGATTCTTCATCTCACTGCAGTGACACATTATAAAGCTGGAGACACTGCAAAGCATCTAAAGTCTTCCTTTTAATGAGGGTCTTTGAATTGTTTCAGCCAGTACAGATGTTGTGTCACCAAAGTCACTCGTCACACTGGGTTTTTCTCGATATCTGCAGTATCTCCATTTATAAGGGTAAATGAAAAGAATAAATCACACAGGCAACTGAATTACAACTACACTCCTCTTTCAAGTAATTAGGCTTGATTAGAAAGTAAAAGTGCTGACTCACACAGACTGTCTGCATAAAACTACATACAGACTTTAACAAGTCAGTTGTCAATAGGAGGGTCTCTGAGTCTAATGGTGCTATATGAATACCTCTTACATTCAGCAAAAGAGTGAGGCATGCCTGTTTTAATGTGTGCATGCTGTGGCTAAATGCAGTCTGGCTGGTAACAAATGCACTTCATCGACTGGTTGAGGACATGTGCTAATCTTGCCCTGCTTGCCATGATGAGTCATACAATGGTTCCACAAACTGTTTAATCATCACTGTCTTCCTCTTATTGCTCATTCACCAGTTTAGCTTTTCTCCAATCAGCTAATTGAAAAATTCTGCACATCACCATTACTTGGTGAACATTGCTTTTAGTTGATTTACACCCCATTTTGTTATTGAAGCTTCAGCATCTGATTGAGTCATGTTGTGCTGGTGAGACAACAATCAGTGATGTCAAAGCAAATATGTCCTCATCTTAAAATTCTTAACTGTCTTTGAGATATTTACATCATTTACACCACTGTTTTAAAAATAAATAAATAAATACTCTGTTACTACACTAGTCTAGTGTAGATTACTTTTAGGACTCAGTGATCTCACACACTACCTTGAGGTTGAAGGTGTGGTGAGAATAGCAGAGAGGCACCCCAGCAATGCAATAACAGCAGTGTGACTGCAGGTAAACACTAACATTACCTACCTCTACCTATTATAAGATCCTCCTGCACATGTATGTCTCAGCATGCACAAGACAGCTACAACCTCTAGATGATGGTAAAACATGGAACTAGATAGGCACTGAAGCAGAGACTGTCAGACCATTTCGTATCAGTCAGCTTTCTTTTATTAATTTGCCACAGCTGAATTTCCTGTCAGGTGGAAAAACTTCAGTGTTGAATGGGGTTTATGATGGACTAGCCCTTACATTACTTGGTTTATGTGTTGTATGGGATGACTAATGTTGCGCTTACGCAAAGGATAGGTATTAGTGGATTAAATAAAGCTAAAATATGAGTAGTAATTGTTTTACAGCAGTTAAACAGAGAGTGCACTAAAGAGAAGTACAACAAACCTGTTGAATTTAAGCATCGTCTCCAAAGTCACCCAGCCATCATCAAGTTGCAGTTGTTCTTTGAGAAACTTGTCTCTTGGAAGATTGTGATCCCCAAAGTAGTACTAGAGGTGGGAATGAGAGACATTTTTAGAGCTCAATTTAACTGACTTTCACAAAATGTAATCGTAAATTTGAATAGTCAGAATTACCTCTATTTGTCGTGCCACTTTCTTCTCAATTGGAGTCATCTCATTATTTTCTGCCATGATTGATCTGTGTAGAAAGAGACCCATTAATGTAAATTTAAACATAGAAACGATTAGTCGATTAAGCAATTAGTGTATCTAAAGAAAACAAAAACAATAATGTGCTTATCAAATGATCAGTTAAGCTACATATTAAGCAAAAATGCAAAATATTCTCTGGTTCCAGCTTCTCATATGTGCAGGTATCCTGCCAGGTATTTGCTGAAGGTTTATAAATCATAAAAACTGTCTGCGGTCTCTGTAACCTAGACATTGTTAATTTGATGAGGGTTTATTTCAGTTGTATTTTGTTAAGATTGTGAGCACAGCAACGTAAATTCCATTCACTTCCATTGTATTGTAGAAGACTGCTGTGTGGATGTTTCCAACATTTCTGCAAATTATCTGCAGGTCCAGATACCACGAGGATTTTTTCTTTTAAGATTTTTTAAGATTTGAGTGAACCAGCCTTTTACTAGCTCAACAATAGTTGTGAACCCTTCCCTGCCATAAGCAGCAACAGCAGCACTAATGTGAACTGTGTGTATTATTCTGTAATGAGTCCATTTATAATGTGTTACAATTTAATAGCAAGAAACAAATTCCAAAACAACATTAGTCAGCTATCTTGACTAGCTTGACACAATAAATGAAATCTAAACAAGCCAGTTTAAGATTGACTAAATATGAAAATTAGCATATAATTGGCATAAACAGGATATAGTTAATTTATGCTGATGTCCTGCTGCTGTTGCTGCTGCTAGCTTGATAGCTAACCTGCTAGCTTAGCTTAGACGCCGCAACTGTACACCGGCCACGCTGTGTCGGTAACTTACACTAACAGCTTAGTCACTCAGCGTACTGAGTCAAGCTACGCTGTCAGTAATGCTACATGTTTTATTCAGTGTGGTGTTTAGTTAGCCAACTACTTTAGTACGTAATGTTAAATCAGCCATTTACACTCTGCGTAACTCCATTCTAGCAAAAGCATGCTAGACGAGAATGTCTAACGTTACTGTTCTTTCGTAAACCTACAGAACATTTCCAAGGTAATATAAAGAAACTATAATCGCCCTTTTACACCACGTTGAAAGGGTATACTTACGATACGTTGAGTCGCTAGCACCAGTTTTAGCTGTTCAAACCAAAAGTCCTCACTTTTCTGCTCGCACGTTGTGGAACTGCGTGCTACGGAGCTCACCGAGGACCAAAAAGAGATCAGCGCTAACGCCACTGTGGCTCTCCAGCAGGTTGGATCTGAGCAGCAGCTACAGCATCGTCATGGGATTTTCTGTGTGATGGAGGCCGCAGCCCCAGGGTGTCGCTGTGACTCGATGTCACTGCAGCACAGCACTGAGACTGCAGTGTTGATGTCAAACCATTTGCTATCATTTATGATTTAGCTATGGTTTAATTTAAAAAAAATAACACATATGTATGTTTTTTGTTGTTATTTAATTATTTAAAAAAAATGTATTTATTGATATTTTAGGTTGTTTGTTTGTTTTTATCATGTTTTTATTGTATTTCATTTTTATTTTTATCTTTTTATTGGTGGTGAAATTGTTTTTTTTGTTGAATGATGTACCCTTTAAAAAGAGCGGTTACTGCAGCCGGAATGTGTCAGCAGTTTTGTCAGTCCATAAATTAAACAAAATGATCAAACATGAGCTGTCTCTTTTGCTGTTTTCACTAATGGCGTGCCGTCATTTCCTGAATTTGTTTTAGAGAAACACATTGCAGTTCTCTTTTTGAGGCACAGCACACAACTTAAATTCAGTGCAGAACAAGTGCATTTTTTAATTATTCCATTATAATTGTATTCTCTTTTTTTTTAAACGTATTTATATATTGTTTTTATTGTATTCTTTTGAAATCATACATGTATGTCTTTTGATATTGCCTTGTTTATTTTAGATCTTGTCTTAATGACTTTTCAAGTCTAATGTAAAGCACTTTTATTTTCCTTGTTGTTGAAAGTTGCTATACAAATACATTTGCCTTGCCTTTACACTACAACCAACATCAATAAACTCTACTTCAAAACTCTTTACATAAAAACGGCCAGTCTATACCTTAAATATATAACATCCAAAAGTTATAGGATAAATCTCAAGGTGACTGTTCACATAAGATGTGATTAAACTTATATAGTACGATATATTTTATATGGAACTCACTGATTAATTCAGGCAGAACTCACATCATAATGGTAGTCATTTATTTAATCAAGTAAGGTGGTGGAGTTCTATCAAAAGACTATTTGGAGTGCTCTAGTGCATCAGCAGTCTGAGGTGGATTATGTGTATATGTAAAGTGCATCTGAATAATACTCAAATATGGTCATCTTCCTATTTTCAGTCTTTCCTTTCAAGCTATTAAAACAGAAATACTTAAAAGTAAACTAAAATTCTACAGTAATTGTGAAGCCCCTGAGTTGCTTGTTCTTTTAGTGCTTGCTTGTTCATTGTATTCACAGTTTGGCAAATGTGTAGCTCTCTAAAGGCCTTTATCCGGTGCAAAACATGAGCTAAGTTGACATCTTGTGTGGTAGTGTAATCTGCCATTTGAACACTTTTGACAGAATACAGTTCACCATTTGAATCATTGGCACAAAATTACAATACTTGTGATAACGGTGTGACACTAAACACTGAAAACACAAACACATCCATGTGATCTGGCTGGGCTGGGAAGAGTCCCCACAATCTCCCAAGAGTCCAGCTGAGGGTCGTATTTCTCAATACTTTGCAGATATGTCCCTTTTGAGTAGGAGTATCCCCCTGTTACATAAATACAACCATTTATTACTGCTGCCCCACACTCCATCCTCCTCTCCTTCATCACTGATATTGGTCTCCATTCGTCTTTCTCTATGTCGTAGCAGTCTGCGATAGTCGTCTGTCCACCCACCAAATACAGCTTGTTGTGGAGAGATACAGAACACAGCCCATACTCTGAAAACAGAGGATTTCAAATCAGAATACAGTATGCAGCATATTTTTATTCCTATCTCTTCTTCTTTTTCTCATACCTGGATGGGGAGTTATTGTAAGGATGCTCCACTCATTGACATCTGGCCTGTAGACTTGGATTTTTTCATAGGTGGAGTTTCCTCTGTATCCATAGTGACCTCCGGTCACATAGATTTTATCTCCCATTACACAGGCAGTGGCATTTCCTACACCTTCAAAGGAAACAGAGATTATTGGTATCATTTGATCAATCACTCACGTCTATAAATGTTAATGTTAAACCTTCATTAATAGATTTTTTGACCATTTGGTGGCAACGCAACAAGCTGTAAACACAACAAGGACATATTATCAATATCACCTTATAAAGTTGATATGGCAAATTGATATGGCACATGCTCATTTACAGATTCAGCAGATCCGGAGCACCGTTATCATTCATTTGGAGTCGTGTGTCTGGCCACCTGGCAAATGTAAGTCCAATATTCACTCTTCTCTCAGTTGTGTTTTGCTCTCCACAAACTCTCGAAAGAAATATCTGGCTATTCCGCTGATAAAGGCTCCACTATGTTCACTAGCTAGCTAACTAACTTTGTCTGTCTGTCTTTGGAGCTGGGCAGGTAATGTACAGTGGATTCATCTAAGCTTTTTCATTTTAAACCAGCTGCCTGTGTTTTGAAATGGGGTTGATGATAGCAGTGTGAACTAAATCAGTAAAGTTGTGGGCCAAGTAGTCATGTGATCCAGTGTTAATATGACAATATTGATTGGTGGAAGCTTTAAGTTGTAAAAAATGTGTGAGGTAATATTACTGAATATAGTTTTGGTTGAAAAAACACATTTCCACTTCCACAACAGTTGGAAGAGAGGAGTAAAAACACAGAACCTCTTATTACCCTGATTGGTTGTTTGATTCAGACCAGTACAGTTTAAAAAAAAAACTAAATACAGAGAGGCAGGTGCTCACAGACACATTTTGTTCAATTAGATATTGTTAGTGACATGCAATGGTCAAAATTAGTTATTTCAACCAAAATTATAATTCAATAATATTGCAGCTTTTAGTAAAGGATCTGAGTACTTCTTCTATCACTGTTGAAAGCTCCAGAAAGCTATTAAATTGACCCTGTTGTGAGATTAACTGACTCTTCGGTTCATCGATGCATATAATATATCACTTCATATGTTGCATACCTTGGATCATTTTGGCCACAGGGAACCATTTCCTTTTCAAAGGATCATAAAATTCTGTCTCTTGCTCTGGAGCTCCTCCTCTGTAGCCTCCGATGGCATAAATACAGCCATGCAAGGCCACAGAGCAATGATAGTATCTAGCTGTGATCATGGGGCAACCCTCTGTCCATTCGTCATAGTCACAGTTATAAACTGAAACTGTGTCCAGAGCCTCAACAGTGTTTGTCCTGTAACCACCAGTCACATAAATATTTGCTCCAAGTAAACTGACGCTGTAGCTCTCTCTTGCATGGTCAGGCATGTCTTTTCCTTGCACCCAGGTGTTGCTGATAGGATCCCATGTGTGAACTTCACAAAGAGGGTGCCAGTAGTATCCACCGATGACATACATGCTGGAAGACATTTTCCTGCTGGCTGACATCTCCTTGCCATTGGACCTTAAAGCCTGAACGATCACAGATTTTAATTTCCCTTCACTGTTCAGCAAGCATGGTCTTTGCACCTCTAAAGTGGCCTTGAAGTAAACCTCATCCAGGTCCAGATGGATGGAGTGCAGCATGTCTGCAGCATAGTGAACACGATTATCCAAGTCATGGGTGACCCATCTGGCTACGGCATCTATCAACACCTCATCCCTCTGCACAGTGAGGTTCTGAGCAGCCAAGACCGACCTCATCTTCTCGTGATCAAGCTCGAGGAACTCCTCCTGCTGGATGAGCTCCGTGAACCGGCTCAGCATCACTCTGCGGGCCTCCCTCTCCAGACCGGGACACAGGTGCAGCTCAGCAAAAGCGTGCATCCCCAGACAGTTGTCCACATCCAGGAGGCGAACGAGGAACTCCTCGCACGCTTGCTTCACAGATATGAACTGCAGGAGGTCCGCTGCCTCCAGCAGGCTCTGCACGTTGCTCTCGGTGATGCACACCTGCGCTGTGTACACATAGTCCACCAGGGCGCTCAGGACCACGCAGTCCACCCCGGTCAGTTTGATGACGCTGTTCGACCTCTCCCTCATATCAGCTGTGAACATGACTTTGAAATAAGAGCTGCGGGCTGACAGCAGCGCCTTGTGGCAGTGAAACACCTGTCCGGACTCGCCGCATTGTAGAGCCACGTCTGTAAACAGGCCGCTGATGTAGAAATGCCGGAGAGCATCCAGGAGCTCTGCTGGGTGGTCACCATCACAGAAGTCGTGTGTGTAGATTTCGGCTTGCTTGTGTGACATCATATCTGGAGAAAACACATTAAAATGTCCAATTACACAACCTGCTGTGCAGAAAAACAAAGCACAATCGAGGTGTCATTCCCATTTATGATTAACTGCAGCATTACGACACAAATGCCCCTTTATTTACCCTTTAACTCATCCACAGAAGGCTGCACTCAGCCAGAGAAACTACGGGCTTACCTCTCATCCTATTTCCATGAGTAACCCGTGCTGCTCACACTCGGCAGTGTCCTCTCTTTGAACGCTCCTCTCCAAAACACATGAACCTCAATTTAGCTCCTGCAGGACGGTCGCAGGCAGCTCTATCCTATTTTGGTATTTGTGTGCAGCGGCCATCCCCCTCCCCCCTCCCCTCCTGCAGCAAGTCTCCACAAGCAGGTCCTTGACAAAACCAAGCAACCATTGAGAAGGAATCACCCAACACCGCTATTTTCTCTCGGAGCCTAAATATAACCTTCCATCCACAGTCTCGTGATGCGCTCGTGGACGGCGCATTAGTGTACCCAACAGGCAGAGAAGCATCACTTGCAGAATACAAATCTTATACAAATCAGCACCTTCAATACAGCACAGCAAGAAGCCATTGCACTCTTCTCTATTCATGTCTACCCCCCAGTCTTGTAGTCGTTGCCATGGCATTTTTTTTGAACCCAGTTCCAGTGTGGCCAAGGCTTTGCCTAATCCTAACAAGGATTAACAGCACAGTGCACATTATTCATTCCTGCACAAGGTCTCAGAGATGACTACATGAGGTGGTTGGTGCTCGTTTAATTCAAACACACAGGAGAGTCTCAACAGTTTTGAAATACTGTAAACTAAATGCATGAAACAATGGTGGAAAACGTTCCCAAAGTCTTTACTAAAGGTGATTATTTTAAGTCACACAGTGAAAATTGGACAAAAGTATCAGTGAAATGTACTTTTAATGTCAAGAACAGTCATATTGAAGAATGGCCCATTTCAGAGGGGTGCATTTGTATAGTGTTTTACAAATGGTCAATGCTGGTGGTCTATGCTACATTAGGGCTTACAAACTGTTGGGTCCTGGAGGAAGAAGTACTAAGATATTTTACTTAAGTAAACGTGGCAGTACTGCAGTGTGAAAGTACTCTGGCCCATTTCAGAATCATTTATACATATCAATTATTGATGCATTCATGTGAAAGCATCACTAATCTTGCAGCTGGTTAAGGTGGGATTCATACTGCTGGGTAGCTTCATCCATAATCATAATTTATTAGTTGATTTATATTTTGTTTTAATAATCGGAATCTGCAAAGTAACTAGTGACTAAAGCTTTCAAATAAATGTAGTGCAGTAAAAAGTACAATACTGGCTTCCAAAATGTAGTGGCGTAGTACAGTACTTGAGTTCCCTCACTGCTGTTGGGCAGTTTAACTGGACATGCATATTTTATGAGCTTGTTTTGCATGAAAACATCTGAACAATAAGAAGCTGTCATTTACACGGAGAAATGATGTACCCCTGTACAATGTAATATGATTAAATACTATAAACTATCGTCTAAAAAAAAATAGCCAGAGTTTCAATAAATCCCCTCTGACACAAAAACTGGACATTTTTAACTTAACAAAATAGGAGTTATATTGCAGGGCTGCTGTATTGGATTGTATAAACTGTCCAGGTGTGCTTAATAGACAGGCAACTTGGTGTAGTACATTCATTTTAAAATGCAAGAAGTGAAAGGGTCAAGTTCTCAGAATAAAAACACTGAACTGCCGGTACTTTAAAATTGTTCTTACAGGTTTTAATAAGTGCACTTTATTTAACATCTTAACAACAAACTTAACAGCTCACGACACTGAAACATTTCATTTAGTTTTACTTCAACAAAGTGCACGTAAAGCTTCTAAACACTGGAATGTTATCAAAATGCAAGTTTCAAACTGCTTAAAGTGTTCAACTTCTAAACAAGTTGTTAGTTGTAAATGTTAAGACTGAGACGGCTCAATTATGTTAGACACTCTTCAGAAAGTTAAGATTTCCAGATAGCGTTGCTGCTGCCATTTAAATGCTGAGCTGTGCTGCCTCCTTAACCAAAGGCTTCAAGGCACTGAGGTCTTGCAGGAGAGAGGACACCCCCACACAATACCACAGATCCCCAGCGCGGTCTGCGGGAGCACTGAAAGACTCAATCTCCACTCCCTCTGTGGCGAGAAGTCCTAAACAAAGAACAATCAAAAAGAGAAAATAGGTGCGATTTTAAACCAAGTCATAACTCAATACCATCTTTCATCCATATGGAAAGTGGAGAAAACAAATCTGGTTCAAAGTTTCTGCCTTGCTGACAGAAATATGTGCTTTATTTTGAAATTACGACTTTAGTTGCACAGTTGAGAACAGGTGTTCTTCCTCTGTCCACGGAGGGTGACAGGTTCAGAAGTATACAGGAGGAAAACAGAATGAAATAGCTGCGCAAGTCCCATTTCCTTTTGTACTACACGTACTATTATGATTTAACAGTATCAATTTTCCATGAAATGGTTCAACAAATATAGTTTGCTAACTTTGTCTCATAAGCCTGAAAAAGAAGCAAAGATGGATTATTGTTTGGATTTCTCCAGTATTACACAGAACATGTCAGAGATGTTTAAATTTTGTTGTAGACAAGGAAGATCTGATAGTCTGATTGTGAAAATTATTCAAAATGCTTCTCTTTATTTTTTTTTACTTGTTGTAGTATTGTTTGAAAATGAATACGTCACATTCTGGATCTGGCTTGGTTGTATCATAATCACAATCATGAAAACTTAAATTTATTTGTATTTCACACTTTGAAGTGAAATGCTTGAATACACAACACCATTTATGAATGTCTATAGAGACTGAAAAACTGGTCTTTGACACACTGTGATGGATTTCTGCTGGTTTCTCTGTGTAAAATGTTGAGGCTTGACTCTCTAATTTCGACTATGAATGTTGATGTGTTTTGTATTTTATATTTGACAGAGCTGAAACTTTGTACCATCAGTTGACATGTCACAAACATGTTTGCCCTGTTACGATCTGTCCAGAGTGTGTTGATACAGAGACAAACTAGTTGTAGCTGTCAGTTATGGCCTTATTCTGACAACTTCAGTGTTGTAGGAGTGATTTTCCCCTTAACATTACTGGGTAATTGCATCATTTAAAAAAGTTTCTTACCAGCCACTGAGGATAGCAGCTGAGGATCTGCGGAGGCCTTGAAGAACAGCAGATTTCCAGTGAGAGAGACCGGCTGTCTGAACGCACTGCCGCTCAGCTCCAGGAGGACCGGCACGCCACCTTGAACCGAACCGCTGGCTTTGTAGCTGCAGCCACCGGCCACAATCTCCACCTTACACACACCACGGGTTGCCCCGTCAGACGCAGAGTGGGTCTGGTTTACCTGAAGAGTCGGTCCACATGTATGAAAAGATTATTTTCTAAAAAAGACACACGCTCGTTATCATCATGTGGCCTTTGAGTTGGTGTTGTACCGTGATTCCAGACTCCTTGGCGAGGCTCAGTACATTGATGAGGTTTGGGCAACAGCCAGATTCCTGATTCAGCAGCCCAACCAGTACTGATGAAGTCATGTAACCAGTGGAGGACTTCATACAGTCCCCTGGTTTGAAGAAAACAGTACATGTGTTTTAACTGCCACTATTAAAAACTCTTAACAGCAGAGTGCATTGGCATTTAATTTACTGCAATACCTTGTGTACAACTAGCTTCTATCAAATACAGTGGCTGTTTCACAATCATACCACCAGAGGGAGAAAAATCCCCACCATTACAATATTATCTCCCTCTGACATGAGCCCGCCCCCCCTCTCTCGTCAGGTTACACAAACTGGTCAGACCAGTAGTTTTACCTTGCGTGATGATCTGGACATGACTGAACGGTTTCTTAGAAGCAGTGCATGACTGCAGCACAGCTCCGACAGCTTCTCCCAGTTTGATCAGCTGGTGAGATTCCTGGGAGAACGTGCTGGCAAAAACCTGTGCGTTCACCTACAAAAAAGGAGTTTAAAAAAGTGAACTGACCACACTTGAATACACCCGCATCTGGAATCACATGTAATAGTGAGACAGTTAAGGTAAGAGACTTGTGATTTCTTTGAGATGGAATGAGCTGTAAATGGGGTTTTGAACAGGGAATCTGTTCAGTCAATTTAGATGCCAGAAGAACTGAAGCAGTATTTGCATTTGTGTAAATAAATAATATTTCTACATATGAAGATCCCTTTACTTGTCATAGGGACGACTACTCAGCCTGTGAAAACAGGTGTATGATGTTCTCTGTGGCTCATGCAAGAAATACATTTTAGACAGAAAGCCTGCGGTACAAACTGGTGGGTGGAGTTTGACAGATTTGGGAATTTACCAAGCATGAAGGGTCTAATAGAAGATGCTATCCAGTTACATTAGTTGAAGTGTAGGTTTCATTGTTTGGGAGCTTTTTAGGGACTGGAGGTCCTTTATGGAAGTATAGTCCTAAATCACTCAAGTGGCCCTTTAACATGTTTTGCAACAACAAAACTCAAGGACTGAAAACAAATAAGAACACCGAGTGAAACTTACAGCTCCAACCAGCTTCTTGCCCTTCACCATGTCCACAATCTGCAGAGCGATGTCCTCCCCACAACGAGCCTGAGCCTCCTTTGTGCTGGCTCCCAGGTGAGGACAGCTGATGACATTAGGATGGTCGACCAATGAACGGTCCTTAGGAGGCTCCTGCGGCCAAACACAAAGTAAGCCTCAAACTATTATAGTTACATACAGCAGTACAGAGTTATTTGTGTGAGGACATGGTCCAATAATCTCACCTCAACAAAGACATCCAGCCCTGCGCCTCCACACTGCCCAGACTCCAAAGCTCTGACGAGAGCAGCCTCGTCAATGATGCCCCCTCGTGCACAGTTCACCACCTTCACTCCTTTCTTGCATTTAGCAAACGATTCATCATTAAGCAGACCTTAGGCAAAAGGAAAACAAACAATTGAAGAAGAAATTACACAATTTAGTACAATTAATGGTAGCTATATAATCAGGAGAGCCTGAACTTGAGAAGTAAAACTCACCAACAGTAGAGGGCATTAAGGGAGTGTGGACCGTAATATAGTCACACTGGGGCCACAGCTGCTCCAGAGACATCTGCACCACCCCCCAGCTGGCTGTCACCTCAGGAGGAGTGATTGGATCATAGCCGATAGTCTAAGAGGAGAGAGAGGGAAAAACATATCTTGCCATGTTTGTTTCATCGAATTATTAAAGTGCAATTAACCACTGAGAAAGTCTTGTCACCAATCTGGTTACTTACCGTCATGCCAAATGACTGCATTCTTGAGGCCACTTCTTTTCCTATTCTTCCAAGTCCAACTATTCCGAGCACCTTGCCATACAGCTCTGCGCCCATGAACTGTAAAATTAGAGACAAAACAATGACCCCCGTCTATGAAATCCAAAACTGCACAGATCCAAGTGTCACATCTGATTAGCGACGACGGGATGAACACTGGAGCCGACCATGCGACAGTAATCGCTTTGTGTGCCAACTGCAAACACTCATTCAAACAGCACACACTGGGGCAAACTAAAAACCTCTGCTCACCTTTTTGCGATCCCAGTTCCCTTGTTTCATCGACATTGCAGCTTGAGGGACATATCTGAAAGCAGAAGGGTGGGTAAAGTTAGAGTAATTCAGTGCAATTAAAAAGACTGAGCATGTTGACAATTACTCAAGACTCGTCTTGCCTTGAGAGGCTCATCAGCAGGGCACATGTCAGCTCAGCGGCACTGATGGTGTTACCGCTCGGTGTGCTGAAGAAAACGATCCACGGTTAACAGACAGCACATTGTATTGGAACAAAAATTTGTGCACAGACTGGCGACTTACTTCATGACAATAACACCCTTTTTGGTGGCAGCATCAACATCCACATTGTCCACACCAGTCCCAGCTCTCCCAATGATTTTGAGATTACTAGCAGCATTAATAACATCAGCCGTTACCTTCGTTGCAGATCGAACCACAAGGCCATCGTAGTCCTAGGATTGTGAGAAAAAGCACACGGTTGATCTCATGGTGTTTTATATCTGCGGTTAATCTCAAGGCTAGATTACACTGTACAGAGGCAAATTGCCCTGTGCCCCCAAACCTTCAGGGGCCCCGAAGCCCACAGATTCAATGCAAAGTTTTTTGTACCATTCCAGCACAATATAAACATGACATGGGCCTTAAAACCATGATTACCTCATCTTCTGGCCACGTCTTTTAGAGGAGCATTGTGTCGAAAATGTAGTTTTAATACTCAACTTTAAGTTTCAGTTTAAGTGTACATGGTACACATAGTTAAATGAATTTGTATCTACTCATGTTATCGCAAACTAGGGGTGTTTTCACATCCAACCCATTTGGTTCGGATTAAACGGTGCATTTTCACGGTTTGTACTGTTTGTTTGGGCTGATGTAAAAGCTGGTGCAGAATAAACACCCGGACCGAGACCGTCTGAGAAGGAGGATCTTGGTCTGCTTCCAGGCAGACTCTGGTGTGGACCAACCCTATGGCCTGTGATAGCAGATGTATCTAAGTATTATAAGCCCATAAGAGGCCCAGTTGCAGCCATGACTAATAACGCTCATAATAAGTTACTTTTTAGTGAGCTATTTGCTAATACCAGATTAGATAAATATACTCATATGAAGCAGTAATCAAAATTCAGTCAATCAATATGCCTTCATTGTGGTTCATATGTAAAAAGCCAGTGTGATCATGAACTGGATCAGAACCAAAAGGCAATTTTTTCTTGGTCCAGACCAAATAACAGAGTTACAGTGTGAAAGCACCATACAGCAAACATGAGGGCAGGCGTGAACACTGAGTGGTTTCTGAGACTTCATGGGTTGGGGTTAACCAGAGAAGGGTCAAAGGGTTAAAAAAAAGGGGGGGGGACCAAAGCTTACTTTTGCCCCAAGGCCTTACAGTGGGTTCTACAACACTATAATGCATTCAGTCTGTCTGAGAACAGTTTCATTACAACCCATTGTTACTAATCTGACAAATCTCAAGTTGTACAAAGGCAAATATGTGTTTGCTCCGTGCACAGCCTCTGCATTAAGCTGATAAAAGCTGCCACTCTGCTGAATGAGGCACTCAGAGAGAAAGTGATGGGTGAACCGGCAAAATGAGGGATGAGTTGCATCAGCTTCCCAGGAGGCGGTACTAACTTAACAATCAATTGTCACACCTCAGCCCGGCTAATACGTGTCAGACTCAGGAAGAGCGTGAGAAACATAGCCCAAAGACAAAGACCTTACAGTAAAGTTTCCATGGAAAAAACACAGGTTATACTTGTTTTTTTTGCCCCACTTGTGCAGCGGCAAATCACGCGAGCTTTTAAAATGATGCTCGCTAAAGCGACTAAACTTTTTAACGTGATTGAGAAACATGTCGCGTAGAAAACAAATCACACACGCTGCATGTGAAAGCAATTATGCAATACAGGGTGCCAGCTTTACCTTAATCTCCGCCATTAATTCATCCTTCTTCATATTCTGCTTTTCCGTGACTCGGATGCCATTTTCCTCCAGAATCGTCTTGCAGCGAGGGTCAACGCTCTCGCTGATTAAAACTGTCTTGATGGAGATCGGGGCCATCTTGGGGGTTTTCTCCGGTTAGCTGGTTGGTGGGCAACTGATGTTGGGCGCATGGACGTCTAATGCCTTAGTGAAGTGATGGACACGGGAAGTTTTTTTTCCCTCTGTTGGTTTTGAATGGTTATCTCGGATTTAAGACAGCCCCCTTTCAAAGTAAAACCCGCCTCTCGTGCGTCTCCTGCTCTGACGTAACATACAGGAGGCCATCCATACTGGAGACCAGTTTGAACAAATGCTGGCGCCAGTTTGATATGATTACTAGGCCATCAAAAGTGGTTTTGTCTTTTTACTTTAGTATAAAAAAAAAAGAAGCAATATGACAAGTACTCTTCACTGCACGTAGAAGAAATGTACTTCAAATATCAAAAGCACTCATTATGCAAAGAATCGCCCGCGTCAGTGTTATATTATTATTTACTGTAATAATGGATTATTATTACTGATGTATTAACATGGGGGGCACATTTTAATGGCTTTATATGTAGTTTACCTGTATATAAATATATAGTACATTTACATGTAATATTGAAATGAAATATAATATAGGCTAGGTGGTTTTGTTGAAATAATTTGAATCCTCAGAAATATCAAACTTGTTCACATCTTCCCTTATGTAACAGTAGATCAGGTCAGGCCTTAATTTAACAGACGCTGTTCATCACCTGACTCATTAGGCTGCACGTGACGCCCCTCAGCTCAGTGATTTGACATGACTGTCAAAGTCATGCTATTACATCTGCTTTTAACACTAGATTATAAAATGCAGAATCCATAGCGAGTGTCCCTACAATATGCCTGTGTCATTCAGCTGTGATGGGTTGTTTCCCTGCCTCCATTACCCATGAGTATGAACCGAGAGGAGTTCTGCTATAAACAAGAATCTCTTGTCATCTCACTTAGTTCACATACTGAGCAAACAGTTTGGTAATATGAATCAATGGCTGGATTAACCTGCTACAGGGTCCTATCAACTCCATGTTCCCCCTACTCTCTCACAACGTGTACACATTTTCTATGCTCCAAGCTGATTTAGGAATATGCAACAAAAAAGCACAAAACTTAAACAATGAAGGTCTTACAATTGAAATTTGATACTGAGAAAGACACTTCTTAAACAGAGTGATAAACCTGGATCTTCAGGACTTTATCATGTCAGTTCATACTGTATTTTAGTGGTGCACATTACTAGACACATTTCAATTAAATAAACACAAATTTAATTGGACTCACAGTGAGAATGGAGCTTTCAGTTGCATATTCTGTCCATTTAGTGATCCAGACCCATCATTTTCTACAGTATAGCCTATACAGACACCCAGCTTTCTGACACTGGGTTCCTTATTGTGCTCCAAAATGCCCCGGTCATCTCCTGAGTTCATGATGCAGTTTCCAGATTCAATGTGCCCGGTGCCTGAAGCAGCAAAGCAACCCTAAAACATGGCTTTTCCTCCTCCATGATTGACTGTCGGGTTCTTTTCTTTAAAGGCTTCATGTTGTTTTCTGTAAACAAACATATAGAGAAATAGAAAAAGAAAAAGATTCAGTCGGAATCACTTGCTTGAAATCCAATTATATATTAAAATGTTTAAAATGAGCCAATAATCTCCTGAATCCCTTGTAAGATTTTTTTGGCATAAGATTTATTGGCTTATTTTGTGTAGGAAATTCGTTTTGTTCCAAGGCAAACCAAAAAATTTTTTTTTTATACATTTCAAAATTGTTGTGGAATAAATGTGGCATTATTTGAAAAATGAAATATTGTGTGGTGTAAATAACTTTGTGGATACTCACAGCGCCACCTGTCGTCCATCAGCGGGAAGGCTTCAGATTGGTTCATGCGTTGCCTGGATACAGTGCAACAAATGCGGACCCTGACGCAGCTGTATGTTACGTTAGTTAACCTGGAAAGAGCTACAGTTGAAGTTTTTGTCAACCGTTTCATTTGGCAGTAGTAGTTTTGCTTCTTTAAATACTAGGTAACATATCGAATACAAATGGCATCGGTGGTTCAGTACGGCCGACGAAGAGGCTCCAGTAAGAGAGGTGAGAGCTAAAGAAAGTTTAACCGTACTGAAGGTGAGGTAAGCTAGCTAGCAGTTATGGCTAACAGACAATATGTGGCAATAAGTATCTGATGGTAACAGCAGTGTTGAAACCCAGTAACATCAAACAGAATTCATAACAACGAAAGAGTGGCTCTAAAAACACACGAGTTGTTTAACATCATGCCCACGAGCAAACCTGTAGCCTCTCTCAAAAGAAAACAACTTCCTGTACAATGGTATATTTGCGGGATATTACTGCACAGTATTACAGTAATGTTTTTGCATTTATTTATATTTCTCATATATGATATATATATATTCATATGATTTAAGTGTTCCCTCATATTTTCTGTAATTGCTGTTTCAAAGCTGCCTTCACAATCCCAATATATCAATCTGGTGGATAAATACTGAATCCATTCATTACATTTAATATTTTTCTGCCTAAAAACAAAAATGTAAATGGATTCTGTTAAAAAAAAAGAAGAAGAAGTAAGAATTACCTTTCAAAATTCAAAGCATGTTTAACATATATACAGTAAGGACAAAACATTATACAAAACAAACTGATAAAAACTACGACAAAACATAATTTGGCGGCAGTACAGTACCATACAGTTAAATATACTCTGATTATCTGTTATTATAGGGTATAATCATCTCAGGTACAGACCATAAAAAGTGTCAAAAGGCAATTCCTCACTTGATCCCAAATCATTCTGGGACCATAAATAATATCACTTAACATATCCGCTATTCCATTCCATGTGTAATTACAGAAAACAGTACAGAGGACGTCACCCTAGTTTACTCATTGGTAGCTACGGCCCTGCTCATATCAACACATATCAACACAGCAACTGTTATCCCTTCCAACATGGAAGAAATAAATATGCATCCCACAACATACTGGAGAAAAGCATTTAATACATGACTCTTTTAAATTATTAATCTGTGTTGTCCTCAACTACCCAAATGACACAAAGTGATGGTGCGTATGTTCAGTTCCCTTAAATACACTGTGTTCTAACTGTAGTGTTTGACTAACAGTAGGTCTTCATAGGGCAGTTTCTTCCTTTTTCTAACAGATACTTCAGCAGAGGAAGCCAACGGGATGATCCAGCCCCCAGACCTCCGACAAGTTACAGTCTTAACCAAGGCTGAATGGCTGAAGATTCAAGATGAGTTGAACGGGGTTAATAAAGATGAGGAGAGTGTGAGAGAGGCGGCTAAACAGAGAGAGGCCCTGCACTTGCAATCAAAAGAGGTGGTGAAACTGTGGTCCAATACCATCGCTGTAAGTTTGCCTGTAAGGGGGTTGCAAAAAGCACAATATACTGCAGCAAAGCAAAAGGTTAACACACTGTATATTTACATTTATCAAAGGGTCAAAGGCAGAAGAAGCTCGAGGCAAAGAAGATTCGGGAGCAGAATGAGGAGGAGAAAAGGAAATTGACTGATGAAGAAGAGGCCAAATATCAGGAGCAGAAGCGGAAAGAGGCCATTGAAAAAGCCAAGACTCAGCTGTATTATCAGACAGACCGTGTTAAAGGATTACATGTTAGTTTCGCTTGGGAATTATTATGGTGTCACTTGTACATGTTTGGCTATAGGTTGATGTTTAGGGGATAATGAATGACTGTTACTACTTCCACAGCGTGCGCTCTTGCTGACGGAGGTGCTGAAGGAGAGGGAGGCTCAGATTGAACTGAAGCACAGAATCAAGAGTGCCTCTAAAGATGCGGACGAAGAATTCATGAATAAGGTAAAGGCCACAGAGTACGAAGCCTTGAGACAGGAGCAGGAGAAGACACGTCAGAAAAAGCTTGAGACAAAGGCTGTGGCAGAGGACCTGAAACACCAGTAAGTCTCACATCAGACCCAACAACCAGCTTTGAACATGCTGCAGGTGCACCAGTTGTCAGGGTCTTCACAGAATTATCCTTTTCTTTAGTATCAAGGAAAATGAGCTAGTGAGAGAGCGAGAAAAGATAGAGAACAAGAAGGATGGAGAGGAAACCCAGCACCTTCAAGAGCTCTATCAGTGGGGCCAAAGAATGGAGGAGGAAAGACAAGCCAAGCAGAAGAGAAACCTTATGCAAGCTCACCTGGTAGGGTCTTAGCAGCACAGGCCATCAAGTATTCGCATCCTTATTGTATAACGCAAAGAGTTTACTTATGTATACTCTGTATTTACAGGCACATCTCACCAATAGGGACCTCATAAGAGCGACAGAGGCACAAAAACAGGAGGCCGAAGAGGAGCAAAGGAAACTTTTTCTCTCTGCAAAACAAAAAATGGTCAAGTTACGGAAAGACAAAGAAAGAGAATTGTTTAGGTGAGAGCCAGCAGAACAATAAACCCACAAACACCCAGTCATCTGTCTTGACATCTCAAACATACAGTAACAATGGTTGTTCCTTTCTTCAGAGAGGCCCAGCAGCGCAGAGACTCGGTCATCAAACAACTGACAGTCACACCAGAGGAGCAAACTGTCAGCGAGGAGCAGAGGATCGCAAAGGCTGTCGCTGAGCAGGACGCGAAACAGGCCCAACAGCAGTGGGAGGAGGACGAGAAGAGGGCTGCAATGCTGAAGTCCATCGCTGCACACAGAGAACTTGCGGTAAGTTTAGATGCTGCGTCTGCAAAATACAAAGTTACTGTGGCATGAAGCTTGTGTTACAACATTGATATCAAAAGTCTTCATGGTCATTTATGCGTTGTCGTAACCTGTAGGTTAAAAAAATGTGTAGATTATTCTTTTTCTTTATAGCTGCAGTGAAATCTGGTTGAATTCAGCTGCAGCTAACAAAATGTTATCACACCTCTAACGCAAACTGTGTTTCTCAAGAGACAAGAAAAAGAGCAGAGGGACAAAATGGCCAAACAAAGCACCAGAGAAACACTTGAGGCCAAGAAAGAGGCAGACAGAATATTTTCTGAGAAACAACAACTGAAGGCTCAGAAGGTCAAAGAAGATGGCAGAAAATTACTAGACTTCAATGCCACACAAATGGTAATGTTGAAACCATCTCCACCACCAACATTACAAAAATGAACAATTTTGGTTTAATGGTAGTTACGGTCCTTGTTCTCTGAAAGAAAATTTGTTTGACATTTATCTTTCGAATCCAGGCTGAAAAAAGTGCCAGGCTTCAGCAGCTGAAGAGAGAGGAACTCGAGTTTGAAGTGAAGAATGCAGAGCTCACTGCTGAAGAGGAAAACCAGTTTCAACAGTATTCGCAGCACGTCATTGATGCAGCGGCGGAGGCTCAGCGAAACATGTTTCCACTTTGCAAAGCTGCAAGAGAAGGGATCGGAGGAGGGCTTGGTCCCATTTCCAGTGCAGTCAGGTCTAGCTACCTCGTTCAGGACTGTACTGGTGCTCAAATGCCCAAATATGTCTCTGGTGTCACCCAGAACATTAAAAATCTTAATGAGGCTGCAGATATTCAAGAAGCAAAGATGAGACTTGGATTTACATGGCAATAGGTTCCCTTAAATTTACCATCTTTGAACATACTGAATGTTTTAATAAAAGCCTTAAAACATTTTGATCGTGTCTGAAATCTCTCATTCACTTCTCTGTACATAATGCACTCAATATATGCTCTATTGTGAATATTAAGTTGGGATTTTTGACAGTTATGAATTATCATTATTTTGCATCATCACTTAAAGGTGTCGTGCATGATGTTCATATTAATAAAATACAACGCATTGCATTGTGGGATTGAAATACAGTCCATGAGGTGTCCTGGTGGTCCATGTGTTTAATGCAATGACCTAAACAGCCACATCCCCGGTTCAGGTGCCGCCAGGAACCTGTCGTTCCCATCTCTCTCCCTCGTGTCCTTTCATCTGACTAATAAAGGCATAAAATTGCCCCAAATATACTTTTTTTGAGCCACTATATGGTGCAACATGTTCACACTTACAGCACACCGTACAGTAAATAGTACACAGTGAGTGATTTTGGACACAAAAACCTTCTGCAGGGATGTTCTACAAAGTCTGGGCTAAACATATGAACTCTCGAACCTGACACTGGATGGCAAAATGCTAACAGTACAGTGTATATTTCCTGTAATAATGATATCACTGTTTAAACTATTTTTGGATGCCAGTAGTATTTAGGCCACCGATAGATAGATTGTGTTTGTGACAGCATTTACAGAATATTAAGGAAACTGATTAAAATGTTGAGGCTTTTATTTAATTCTACACTGCAGTTGATTTCTTCTTAAAACCAACTTGCACAAAACAATTTATACAAACTGATTTTATGTTGTACTTACAGCATGACATTTCTTTTCCCGTTCAAAAAACAAACCAGAGGTATCTCAAAACCGGTTAACAACTAGGATTACAGTAGGTACAGTACAGTCATGGGTGTACAAAGTAATGGATGTACGTACAACAATGGCTGGGGTAAGCATGCAACAAACGATGAGCGATCTCTTCTGGATCAGATTTTTGTAGTAAAAAATAACTTGACAAGTAAACATCAGACGTTTGCAAACTTAAGAGACGGACCTTCTCCTCTAAACCAACTGTGTTAAATAACTAAAACAAATTTAAGGAGAAAATTTCTTCTTTTTTTTTTTTTTACAGTCAGAAATTGTAACTATTGTAAAGCCAAAATATATTTTACCAAAGAATTGAAACAAAACAAAAAAACAGCCTTCAAACTGACTTCCTCTGGTCACAAACGCTTAAAAAAAAAAAACTTTGACACTTGCTGCTAATGCAGTACACACTGTAGGTGAATCCTTTTCTCTAAACTGGCCATGCAGCTGCAGCTACCCATCAACAGTGATAATGGGGGACAAATCCACAATGTCCACTCAGTGCCAAAAAGGAGTCCACAGTTCAGCCAAAGCTCACATGGTGCTGCAGTCTGTCATTGCAAGTTTAAGTCACAGTTTTGGAAATTATCTTAGACAGACTTTTGTACAATCATGTTAGCTTTGGCTGGACTGTGGAGTGGGTTTTCCTGCACTGAATGAGGAATGTGAAAGAGTCCCGCTCTGGATGGAAAGCTGGTGCTGCATACTACATGTTTAATAAGTATAAAATATGGATAGACTTCAAAACTCCCAATCTACTCCTTTAGGATGTCATCACAGGCTCAGTCGCTGTCAGAGCTCGAGCTCGAGCTCGATTTCTTCCTCTTGCTGTCGTTTCTGCCTTTTGTACTATCTGGTCTGGGTTTGGCCGGGCTTCTTCGGTCTTTGGATCTGGAGGTACTTTTAGCTCGTCTCCGTCTGGAATCTGGGCTCTTTTCACTCTTCCTTTTCTCGTCTCTATCACTCTCAGAGCTGCTGCTACGTCTTCGCCTCTGGTTGGCAGCTTCTCTGTCCCTGTCCTTCCTATGAGAGGACCCATCTTTGCTGTGGTCTCTCCTGTTGCTCTTGCTCCTGGAGCGCCGGCTTCTGTGCGAGTCTCTAGGCTTGTTTCTGTCTGGACTTCTTGTTCGATGTTCCTTATCCCTGGATGTTCCTCGCCTCTTATTCTCCCGTTCGCTGTTGTGTCGTCTTTCCTGACTCCGGCTACGTTCTCTGCCCCTCTCTCTGTCTTTTTCCCGTTTGTCTTCTTTGTCTTTTGATGCTGCACGTCCACTCCTGTCCCTGTTCCTGCTGCTTGATCTATGCCCATCTTTTGAGGTTGTTCTTTCCTTGCTTTGTGACTTTGTCCTTGTCCTCTCCCCATTTCTTCCTTTGGTATCCTCTTTATGCTTTTTATCGGACTCGTGACCCTTATTTCTATCTTTATTGTTATCAGATTCTGACTCCTTTTCTTTCTTATTAGCATTTCCGTCTTTGCTCCGAGAGAGACCTCTTCTGTCATCACTTTTGTGCTTGTGAGCCTTCTCTCTGCTTTTTGACCTCCTACTCTTTTCTCTGCTTTTACTGCGGCTTTGAGATTTATCTCTTTTCTTTGCCTTGTGTTTGCTATGCTTCTCATCCTTCTCATCCTTCTCAACAGCATCCTCTTCTTTGCTTTTGGATCTATGTGACCGAGTTTTCTTGTCTTTTTTACCCTCAGCTGTGTGTTCGTGCTTTGTGTTGGAGGTCCGTCTCTCTCTTCTCGGAGCTTTAGCGGCCTCATCCTTGGCCTCATTCATGTCACCTCTGTAAAACAGTGCAGAGTAAAGGTCACCTACAGAATGGCAACTGACATCAGGCAGCATTATGGAACAACATGACAGTGTTCAATAATGTTCTGAGCCAATGCATTTGTTTGTTAGATGCATTACTCAGAGAAAACATTTGAATTATCTTCTTACATAATGCATGTTCTTGAAATAGCAGAACAGTTTAATGACACCTGGCCTTTGCATTTCATCTACAATTTATATCTATGAACATTTCAGAAGCCAAGGCCTCTGGCAGAATACAATGTTCACATAAAACCTTATCTTATTGCCTTTTGTATCGTTTTATATATTTCTTTTTGAGTATTGTTTCTGAAACTGCAGTGTGGAGGCAAAAGCAAATTTCTCCAGGACGACATTAAAGTATATTCTATTCTGCCTATTCAAACATGAAAGCTTTGGATTTTAAATGATGTAGCTGTCCACACTGACTGCTTTGACTGCACTTTACATTCGTAACTATGACCCAAAATGTCTTTTCCGACTCTCAAACACATGACTGGCTGACTAGAAACAGTGTGTTTACACAATCTTTAATAAGTCAAAGTGAGGCTATCTTACCTGTCACCCTTGATCCAGCGCTCTCCAGTGACTGGCCTCATCCTCTGACGGTGCATCTCCTGACGCCAGTGCGGAGGCGTTTCACTGCGCCGAAAACGATCTCTGGACCTTGAACGAGAGCGTGACGGAGTCCGATACCGCTGGATGGGAGAAATGACAAACCACTTACTTCTGTTCTATACAGACTCTCAACAGACTGGAACCAGCACTGGTAAGACAGAAATCTCACAAACCCGCAATTAAAATGTTAAGAAGTGGTGAAATTAAATTGTATCTGTCGCTACCTCATAAAAGCAACTTGATATATTTCAATCTCATTAGACACAGTATGAATTGTGACAAAGTGGACAACATCTTAGCTGAGTTCCACTCATTGGTGCAGTGCACCTACCCTTGGACCCCTGCCTTTAATCTTCCTTCCGGATCTTGTCATCACCAGTCTTCTGTGATATGCTGACTGAGAATTAAATGTTATGCCAGCACTAGAGAGAGAAAAAACAAGGCATGTAAATTAACAGACAGTGGCATTATGTTTGGATGTTTGCAAATAACTTTGCTTTGACAAGCAGACGAACCTCTCTCTTGGCCTTTCCTCTTTATTTCGCGGATCCTTTTCAGCCTCCTGTTTGGACGTCTGGACTGCCTGGGGGCTCCTCCTCATGAGGAATCGATTCTCTGGGATGGCTGGAATTTCTTCAGGACGTACAGTAGATGTAACCAACTCTTCTTGTTCTTTCTCCTCAGCACTTTCAGCCTCTGACCTAGGAAAGCATTGCAGCTCAGAATAAAGACACTAGGTACTGTTTACACTGCAGACACTGAAAATGTGAAAATAAATGAGGTACTTTTTCTTTTCCTTCTTCTTCTGCTTCTTTTTTAGCTTTTTTGCCTTCTTTTTCCTCTTCTTAGATTCTTTCTCCGACTCTTCGGAATCAGAGGAGGATGCCGATGAGCTTGCAGAGTCGCTGGAGCTACTGCTGGAACTGGAAGAGGCTCGCCCTTTCTTTTTTTCATCTTTCTTTGCTGCAAACATTTAAGAGTCTATTAGAAGCACTGCTTTACAAAATCTAAAAACTACCTGCTCAGAAGTTGAACTTTAAAACTTATTTTGAAAGTATGAAAAACGCTTCACACAAACAAACCTTTAGATTTAGGGACAAGCTCTCCGCAGTTCAAAACTTTCACGTCAGCATACGGTCTGCTATTAGGATCCGTTTTTTGGCTCTCCATGGTTTGAACAACCTCTTGGCCAGAAATCACATGACCAAAAACCACGTGGACACTGAGAAAAGACAGTGGTGTTGAGCTTTAGCTATGCTGATCTAAGCCAAAACATATTGTGTACATTGTGCGCTATGCAATCAATCAGCAATTCAGATGCAATCAAGCAGAACTTACCCATCCAGATGTGGTGAGGGTTTTGTAGTTCTGAAGAGTCACAGCAGGCCATTCAAGAAAAACGGGCATATAATTATTTGTATGGCTTAGGGATGACAGACTGAACTCATAATGCATCAAATCTATAACATGTAGGAAAAGACATCGTGCTTACATGAAAAACTGTGATCCATTTGTATCTTTGCCTCTATTGGCCATAGACAGCAGGTACTCCTTGTTGTGTTTGACAGCAAAGCTTTCATCTGGGGGAAAAGGATAAGATTGTACTGCCATCTTGAAGCCAATGTCGGTTTGGATAACAACTGACAGCTCTGACAGTGGCCTCTTTACCTTCAAAAAAGCCTCCATAGATGGATTCGCCTCCTCTTCCATTACCTACGATGTCAGAGAAAAAACAAAAAACATAAGCAAGGGGGCTGCTACAGGAAAGAGGTTTAGGGCATTTAAAAACTTGTAATAATTGCTGGTTATTTAAATAGGTTTAATTAGGTTAATGTTAACATAATGTTAAACTTTGTTTATGCTTTCATTATCAGATGCTGAAACCCTCCGCAGACGTCAGTCAGTACCTACATCCTCCCCTTCTTTAATAGGCCACATTTGGACTTAAAGCACAGGTGTTCCGAGCCAAGTACACCATTTACAACCTTTGATCTTTATTAACTCACCTTCACTGAAGTCCCCTCCTTGAATCATGAAGTCTTTTACGATTCGATGGAACAGACATCCTTTGTAGTGCAGGGGTTTCTGGGTTCCTTTACCAATTCCTTTCTCACCTGAATGAAACCACAGTTCATATCAATATTAAACTGTGCCCTGAAGTAGTGAAGTAAAATTTTTCTGGTATATTATTGTAGAGAAAATGCATTATTCACCTGTGCAGAGGCATCTGAAGTTTTCACATGTTTTGGGACAGATGTCTGAAAACAATTCCACCACAACTCTGCCGACTGACAGGAAAGAGTATTGTTACTTTGTTAGCTTTGTTTATCGTGGTGAGAAATTACCTTTGGTTGTAAATTCATTAGATGCATCTATCTAAAACTAATGCAGTCTACTACAACATCCTCGCAAGATAGCCAACTGAAACCCTTTAAGAGAGGTGTTGAATCAACTTTATTCATTCCAGTCATTCTGGAGGTTGTAGTTTGTGGTGCTGTTGAATTGTGTTGTATTGTATTGTATTGCATTATACTGAGAGGTGTTGCTAACCCTGTATGTATCAAAACTAGTAGCTTAGATATTGGAAACATTTTTTAGTATACTACAATACAATTCAACCGCAGCTCAAACTACAGCCTCCAAAATGACCTTACAGTTGAATCAACACATCGCTGGAACAGTTTCAACAAAAATCGAGCAGTATAACGTTAATGAAGGTAATATTTATTGCAGTCGTATTAGACTGCATTACTTTTACTGTAATAACCTAACAAACTGACAACCGGGTGAATGTGTCTGGAAGTAGCCAGAAAGTTGAGGTTTCTTTCTTACCGAGCACGTTACTGATTCCAATGTCAAGGAAGCACCGGGTGCGCTGAACCTTGATCCCCATGATCACCTCAACTGATCACACACCTGAAGATGAGAAATACAGATAACACAAATAGTGACAATTTAGCAATTAATAAATTGTCAGTAGGATGCCAATTAACAGCCGGAATTTTCAAGAAAATCCTGCACAGGTACCGTGTCTGACCAGCTGAACGATTTCTTTAAATGCTAATTACTGAAAACCATATGATGCTAACTGAATCATAAATGTGTTGACTGTAAATCGTTGCTAAACACTTAAAACATATCAAAACAACATTATCGTTACAGACGCAGTTAACATTGGATTCTAATCAAAATTAGGTTAGCTATAATGTTCGTTTGTTTATGATTCGCAAGCTAGCGTCAGCTAACTAGCAACGCGTTTGAGGTCTCACTTGACATGTGCAGCCAGTTGCAATTATATTTTACGGAGTTTAACCATCACAAATGCCCCCGCTCACACACTCGCCAATCTGTAGTCTGTCGCTATGGTTTCACTTAGGCACACGATCACCCATAGTGTCTATTTAACGTTAGGCCTGGTGTTAGCATTAGCAAGTTCACTTAGCCTCCGCCAGACAACATGTAGAGGGATTCTTCCTCGAGCGTGTACCATATGATTTCGACATATTAAATACACACATATATCGCGAAGACATAGTTAATGCGAAATCACATCACCTGGAAACCAACAGATATCACTCCATTCAGCGCGTAGTTCACACAAACGTCGAAAATTAAGTTTCATTCAGTACTGGGCTCTCTGTTTTCTAAAGATGGCGCGGCAGGGACGTCAATGTATTTCGAGAATCGTGCGCCAGTCAACGCAGCGGGGCGCGTAGCTGGGAAGTCTTGGGAGATGTATGCCCTGACTTTCACCTGTCAGGTACAATTCTCTCTCTGGCTGCTTAAATCATCCCGTCCATTTAGTTTCAATCAGCTGCTGAATAACAGCGCTTTGACTTCCACCAAGGCTTCGTGCAGGACCCTGTAAAGTTGATTTGTATTTGCTATGAGTGATACAGAAGGGTAACACGGGTATGCAAGGCATTTACACTTCGAAAAAATTCCCTCAGAACAATTGGTTACCTTCTTAGGACGCCCTCGATCTCCCCAGCATGCATGCGCTGCTGCCTGAAAGGCAAAACCCAGGGTTTTAAAAGTTCTAAATCAACCTTATGTCACTGGCTACGGAAGTGAAACGTTGTAGCACACATGCTAGGTAATATTGACTTTGAATGAGCGATTTTAATGACAGTATTGTATTTATGTTAGATATATAATGTTTTAATCTCTATAATCTGCAGGAATCTAGCTAAGAATCCAACTAGCAGGGCTAATCTGGGGTTGTCAGTCATTTTAGGGGATTGTTTCCACATCCACGTGAATACCATGTTAGCAAACTGAACTTAGCTACTGGTAGCTCACTTCAGTATAGTGGTGCACCGAAGGAAAGCCATATGAAATCTCTGAATGGGGCTGTTCGCAAGATGAAATCATCTGAACCTGAGGTCAGCATGTCACACTGAGCTAATTTCACTGTCATGCAAGGGTTTTCTTTGTGCATGCAGTTAAACATATAGCCAAACATAATTTAAGACATTGTGATACAGGTTAAAATAATGTGTTTCTTATGTGTGTTTTTTCTTCAGTTGACGCAGGTCCCTAAAGGAGCACCTAACATCTACTGCCTCCAGACTGTAGTTTTGTGGATGTGATCTCAGCTGGCTGAGCCTTTCTGTTGGTTTGACATTGAGGTGGACAGTGGACACTGTGTTGGTACAATGAAGACCCCAGTGCATACTTAATTTGAGCCTAGGTCTGTGGAGATGCTGCGGCTCCGGTGTGTTAATTCCTTCCTTCGGAGGCTCCTTCACAGGGAGACAGTGAACCGACACCAGGTTCTGGAGCAACTGCGGGTTTGCTCTGCTGAAGACCAGGTGTTTGATGTGGTGGGCAAGAACAAGGCCAAGCTCACAGTGAGCCATGTCAGCTGGGCTGTGGGGATGCTGTGGAAGTTTCAGAAAGAGAAACCACAGATGCTCAGGACTGTCGAGCTCCTCAAGAGTCACCCGCAGTTCTTGACTCTCCGGGTTTTGGCGGAGAACAAAATTAATCTTATGGATGATTTTATGTTGGTCGACATGCTTTACAGTTTCCTCAGGTACATTAAGATATCGACACAATCGATTTAAGTGTTATGTATTTGATTGATAAGATGGTAGTGATAACTGTATTATTGTCCATCTTTTAGGTTGAATGTGGATCCACATGACTCCCTTGTTCAGCAGTTGGTTTCAGAAGCATGGCTCAGAGTAGACAGGTATGATTGTATTACATTGTCTTGTTTTTTTATCAGTTTGTTTTGAGTTAATGAGATGAAGGGCTCCAACTAACTATCATTTTCATTATTTATTAAGCTTGCAATTATTTTTTCAATTAATCAAGTAATTAGAAAATGCCCAAAATAGTGAAAAATCTGCATCATCAATTCCCAGAGTCCAAAGGTGATGCCCTCAACAGTCAGTCCTAAAAGTTTCGCTTGACAAATTACTGAAAAGATAAACTTTTATCAAACTTTTCCTGCCCACTGATTTATTGATTAAACATCTAATTGTTTCAGCACTAATGAGATTTTACACAAATGTGGATTTTTTGCAGATTTCCAATGGCATCCCTATCCAAGTTCGCCATCTGTCTAAGTGATCAGCACCTTCAACACAGTCCTCTAATGGGCCACATCGCCCGAATTGTGGGTCAGAGGTTGTCGTCTATTGATGATGCCAGGTTGGTCATGAGACAGATGTGATAAAATATTTTCAAATATAAGTACCTACATATTGTGTATTTACCCTCTGGCAATTTTTTCCCATCATCCTAGGATCCTAACTACACTGATGATTAGCGTGTCGTCCCTGGTGTCTCCCCGGCTTCGGGATGCCCTCATTAGCAGGGCAGACCATCTCCTGGACACCATGGATCCTTCAAATTATAACAACCCACGGAGAGTGGTGCAGTTCCTGCGCAACATCAGGTACAGCCACCGGCCTCTGCTGGAGAAGTGCAACGAGATCCTCTTGTGCAACATTCCCAGGCTGGACGCAGAAAACATTAGCATCATCATGGGGCTGTATCAGTCCCTGCAGTTCAACAACTGCGACTTCAGGCTGGCTGTTAAACAAAGACTAATTGAACTGGTTGATTCAAGTACTGATCCTTTCTCCTTCACCAAACTGTTTGTTGCTCTGGCTCCGATGGCCAGTCAGGAGATCAGAGAAGGGTTCGTATCTTTCTCAGTGGAGTGATCCATGATTGGAAATCTAACCTTTTACAGCAATTCTTGACTCTAACAGGTGTCCAATGTGGTTTCATCCCTCTCAGGTTGGAGAACACTGCCCTCCTGTTGGCGGACGAGCTCAATGCACAGCAGGCTCTGGCTGTAGCTGAAGCTCTAGAAGAGATTGAGAGCAGGAATCTTAGCTTACTGAACAAGTGAGTTCATATCTCTGCCATAAAGCACCTGCATAGCTCAAGAAGTGGAGTCAGTATATCAGCCAATATCAACTTCTTGCAGATATATCAGGATTGTGTCATCTGAAAAGTAATAACAAGTTGCCGTACAAGAATGAGAAAAACATTTTTGAGGTAGAGATTGAATGTTCATTCTTGACCTTGGAAACAGGCCCATTTAGGAGCTCTTCTGGTGCTTTCGATCGTGTCCCTTGATCTTCCTTGACAGATGCAGTTGCCCAGCTGTCACAGAATTGTAGATGTACAAATTTTTCTGAGCACTTTAAGGACTTCTCACCCATGTTGTCTTAAAAGTTGAGATTGAAAATTCATTCTGGACTTTGGAACCAGCAGTTGACAAAATCTCACCACAAGGTCCATTCGTTTAAAAACAGTGACTTGATTGTGTAGTTAATTATTATTATTATAATAATAATTATTACTATAGAACGTTTATTTTTCAATTGTCAGATCTCCCACTCATGTCATATCTTATTAACAAAAAATCTAATTTAAGGGATCCTCATCATAATGTTGTGGTTTTATTTAGTGTGTGTATGCAAAGAGACAGCTCTCCACGATGTATTGAAATATTTAATAATTAAATATTTTGTATAATTGCTAAATTATTTTCCAGAATTGCATCAGTAATCAAAAGGAACCTTCATGTCTACAAGCCAGTGGAGGTGGCCAGAATTACCCAAGCCCTTTTTCTGTTGCAATACCAGAACCCAGAGTTCTTCACTAAACTAAGAAACATTTTGATCAAGTAAGTGTTTATTTGAGCTACAGAGTCAATTTTGCGTCACACTGAATAAAACGTAGACTGATAACGATTTTACCTCGCAGCTTTTTGCAGCGCAGCGTCTTCCCCTACGAAGTGACCATGCTGACCCGTGTTCTGTCCATGCTGGCCTGCCCGCGACTTGACGAGGGCGTGATCTCACGGGTGGAAGCAGTGGTGACCCAGTGCAATCTCAATGACCTCAACACCATCTCTTTTGCCGTTGCCAAGTGGATGCGCAACGATCCCTCCTACCGCCACAACACTCCCAGCAAGTACGTGCGTCTGCTGCAGACTGTGAACCGCTGCGGCCACGAGAGGCTGCAGACGGCTGACCGGCTGGACTTGGTGCTGGAGGAGCTCAAGTACATTTCGGGAGAGTGGTTTGAGGAAATGCTGGTCGAAGAGACGATGGTCACTCTGCAGAGGATGATGGACCAAATAAACTGGACCAATGTGCCAGAGTTGGCCCTCTTCTTAACCAGGATAAATCACGTCTGCCCTCCCCTGATGGACCGAATTGCCAGTGTGGCCATTAAAGACATCGACAAGGTGCTCATCACAGAGACATCACAGTATGTTAAATCTGGAGTGGTTAAATGTATATTAACTGTACTTCTGTGTCATTTTTAAGATTCACCACTCGGCAACATATGCCACCCTGCTGCCCTTCTCTGTCCTGAATTATGATCCTGCTGAAGAGTTTTATGATGTTTGTATTCAGCGCATCACTCCTCATATTAGTAAGTGAATCAGTTTACACATTTTTTTCTCCCTTATTTTAAGCTTAGGGTAACATCTTTCTCTGTGTTTTTAGGCTCCTTTGACCCACACCTGCTAGTTCTTCTGGCATATTCTTTGGCTGTGGCTGACTGTTTTCCTGAGGAATTAGTCAGAGAAATCTTCTGTATCGACTTTCTGGGAAAGCTGGATGCCCAATTAGAAAGTATGTCCCCACTTTGCTTTTAATTGTGTTTATAATATGATTGTTAATTTGCATCGGTAGTAAAATATTCACCTTGAGATGTAAGCACCTCACACTGGTTAGATAAGACTTATGTACCTCCTTACTTCTTACAGCCCTACCTGACGCCCTCAACATGCGGACCAGACTGCGCCTCATGGAGCTCAATCGCGCCGTGTGTCTCGAGTGTCCTGAGTTCCAGGTGCCGTGGTTTCATGAGCGCTACTGCCAGCAGTTGCAAAAGAAAGGTAGAAAGATGCACAGAGGAATGATTGTCTGTTTGGTTTTTAGAAAGGAATTAAAAGGAATCTATACTATCAATTTACCTGTCAAAATGTTTTGTCAGGGAATGGCACCATCAGTCCTGCACAGCAGCAAATCCACAAAATGCTGGGTGAAGTTCTTGGTGGCATTAACTGTGTTCGAGTAGCAGTTGTCACTCCATATTTTTACACTGTAGGTGAGTAATACTGGGTAACTTTCCATTTCCAATTAAACACTGATTTGATGATATTGTATCTCACCTCTTCTATTCTATTCTGAAAAAGGAAAAAAGAAGCTCATATGATGGGTAGCCTCTGTACCTGCAATGTATCAAGTCAATTTACAATGCAATTTCAACTAAATACAAGCCTTAAGGTACGGTCACACTAGGGCCACTAACGATTATTTCATTATCGATTAATCTTTTAGTCTATAAAATGTGAAAAAAATGTGAAAATTTCCCAAAGCGACAAATTGCTTCTTTTGTCCAATCAACAGTCCAAAACCTAAAGACTCTTCATTTACTATCATAAATGACAAAGAAAAGCAGCAAATCCTCACATTTAAGAAGCTGCAACCAGCAAACATTTGACATTTTTGCTTGAAAAATGACTGAAACGATTGATTAATAATTGATTTTCGACTAAGATTTCGTTGCAGCTCTATGTCACACACATTTCCGTTAAATTAAAATTTCCCTGCACTCTTATTAAGAGCACTGTGACTGTGATGTCACATCTCCGGTGCTGGTAATGAACAAATATCAATCCCAGCAATCACAAACTATAAACAGTTTATGGAACCAGCTGGAGATCGCAGGCTTGAATACATCCATCGTATGGGCTTCAACAGAAGTGAAAAGGAAACAGAGCAAATATTCGTAGGGTGGAAGTGTAATGTGACCACATTTTGTCTTTTGAGACTTTGAATGCATACTGGACAAACGGCTGCAGCCAGTGCCTTACAGTGAGCCGAGCACACTGCAGATCTCCGACAGAGGAAAGGTTCACTGGGGGACAAGCTCACTGAAAAACACCAGGGACGAGCTGCCACCTGGAGCTCAGCGGTAGGGCATTTATATCAGAAAACAGCCTGAACATCAAAGATGAATAATTAGACCACTCTGAAATGAAATATGTTTGACAGTCTGTCTTTACTCATCACTCAGAGTTGCTGTGGACTTTCTTGATTCAAAGTCCTTCTGCAAGAATTCCCACCATATGAAAGGTGAAACCCTGATGAGGAAAAGACACCTGGAAATTCTGGGATACCTCGTGGTTCAGGTGAGAAAACTTTTTTTTTTTTTTGGTATGTGGTATTGTACATCTCTTACACTGAATCATATTAAATGTCCCTTAAAGACGACTCTCAGACAGTGAAATCATTGTGTTTTACAGATCCCTCACTTTGAGTGGAACTCTATGGAGCTCTCAACGCAGGACGCCTGGAAGGAATATCTAAAGGAGAAAATATTTGGAGAGCTTTCACCTTGAAGGCCTTATTTATTGAATAATGAAAGTAATGTTACATTCAACGCTGAGCTTAGAGTTTGGTTTTGAGAGTTTTCATGCTGATGACTGACCAGTTTTAAAAACATCAAGTGCTCCTTATTTTAGTCAATGAGCATAAAGTTGACATGAATCTACCTCATTCATGTTAAGTGAGATTGTGTATTATGTTCTTTTGTATGAAAATTAGTATTTTAAATAAAATGTGAAGCTACATTATCTCTTTTTAATTGGTATTGTCAGTGTTGCTCAACAAACTGAACAGATTTGTATGTTTTAGATAATTTATTACGACTGAAGATTTAAGGGTATGGAATTTAACACTTTTGGCGATCATGTGTTTTGCTTGCACATAACATGCTGCTGTGGAGTAGGTCAATATGGTGAGGCTCAGCAAGTTTAAAATGATCAGTAGCTGATCATCAGCTGATATGTCTTTCCTCTCTTGGTGAGTTTTGTATACCAGTTCATACAAACCATTAAACTGTGTTTGTAGAACTTCTGAACATAAGCAACAACAATATTGCCTTAAACTGTTCAAAATGAAATGTGTTCATATTGTCAATATTTCTGGTTTTGAATAATGTCCATGTTTTATGAACTGTGTTAAAACTGTTGCTTCAAAACAAACAAATCTCAAGTGTCAAATAGACACAGTGAGTCTGTGAGAGACATTTTAATACTGAAGAGTTACAGGATACATGTAAATGACTGGAATAGGAACATTTCCAGATTCACAGAAGGAAACTTTAATTTATATGCAAACCTTTACCAGTTAAACAGTAAAATACTCATTTAATGGGTGGAAGTGGGGTGGTGGGAAATCCTCAACAAGTGATATGTTTCAGGAGATCAGAATCAACACTAATGTCTGGTCCAAACAACAGTGACTGTTCAAGTTTAGACTGATGACTTATGAGAAATAAGCCAAATAAAACCATGATACATTTTATTGAAACACTCTCAGAACAGGCAAAGGCGACGTGTCTGATGTAAGCCACTAGATAAGAGCATGTACATAATATTCTTGCCTACAGCAGTAAAGTGAAAGTCTGTTGTTTGTCGCCGGACTGTTGTTACAGTTTGGGCATTCTGGCCGCATTCAGACGCATGGACACACAGGAGGCTCCAGCTGCATAACGCATCTCTTTAATCATGCCAGTCCACTGTTTCTTGTCATCTTCATACCTGGTGAGGCAGTTTAAAAATGTTACTAAAATACACTGTGAGAGGAAAGCTATCTGCGTAAAAGCAAGTGAACAAGATGACATTGTTTGGTATCACATATATTACTAAAATATAATGCAACAAAATACAATACATACTGCCAAATGTCAATGATTTCACTGGGTGCACACTCTTTGTCCTCGTTCTCCATCATGGCGAAGCCTCCTACAGCGTACAGCAGCCCTCCACAGCTGACCAGGTTGACTGAACTCCTCTCCTGGGGAAACTCTGTGAAGGGTGACCACCTGTAACAAGGTGCACTCGGCTGCATAAATGTGATGTCTCCATGTTGTTTTTTACTCAATCTCAGCAAGAGATCCATGACTTTTTATTTTCAATATGGATTTAAAGCAGTGGTTTCTAACCTGGGGGTTGGGTCCCCACAAGGCGTCAAAAGACAATTAAAGGAATAAGAAAGAAAACATATACTGTACATCTGTCAAACAAATTATGCTTAATTTTCTTTCTTTTCTTTCTTCTTTTCTGAATGCTTTCTCCGCTTTAAGAATCCAAAATCATATAATCTGAGGATGACAAACCAGTCTTTGTTTTGACTGCAAGCTTGATTTAAAGCTGCAACATTTTATGAATATTTGACTGAAACTCATCTGAACATGGTTAAGTTAAGTTTTAAACTGGAAATTCAAAACAACAATAACCAGCCATGCACAACAGTTTGAGGGGTATAATAATAGAAGCACGTACTTGTTGGTTCCAAAGTCATAGGCTTCACTTGCAGCTGTGAGGCCTTCTTCGTTGACTCCCCCAGCGACAACAATCTTGCCGTTGTGGATAACTGCAGCAAACATTGACCTGGGTGTCTTCATGGAAGCCACCTCCCTCCACTCTGACCTCTTGTGGTTGTATGCAAACATCTTATTGGTTGCTTTACTTTACCAGTGAGACACAATGGTTCCCAACAATGGTTAATGCGATGTGAAAACCACACTATAACTAAATATAAAAATGTTTCGGCATTGCAACCTTACTTGTCATCTGTTTTTCCTCCAATACAGTACACCAGCCCGTTCTCTGACACCACACAGTGGCCGTGGATTTTCAAGGGCAACTTTTTAGTTTCAGTCCACTTCATTTTTCTTAAGAGGGCAGATAAAGTAACAGAGAACGTGCTCAATAATAAATACACACCAGTGTTTTCAATAAGTAAATTCTACTGAATGAGCATATCCAGATTGTTGGTTTACCGAACTTACTCAGTGTCATAGCACAGAACACTGTCATGAGACTCATTGGACTGTAAATCTTTTCCTGCTACAGCAAAGATGAGATTTTCAAATTCCCCTGTGGCAAACAAACACCTGGGGGAGGGCATGGGTGGCAGAGCAATCCATTCAGCAGTGATACTGTCCAACTGAAAGACACATTGTAAGTTATTTGAAAAAAAAAAGAAATGAGGGAATTACTTTGGATGTGTTCTGCAATGTAAATTAAATGTTTATACCTGGTAGAAGTAACACTGCAATGGGTTTTCTTTGTCCTCTTCATCTACAAACAGTCCTCCCAACACATACAGATTGTTCTTCTTTGATATCAGACTGACATGGTTTCGGGGGATCTGCTCTGCCATTGCGGCAAGAAAACATTCGTTCTCCTGGGCGTCGTAGGCCACGGCAGCGGTGTCATTGATCATCAGAATCATGTTCTTGGTGTACATGCCATATCTGCGGTTATCGTTTAGATAGCCGGGCAACTTTCCCTCCTCTCCCTCCTCATTATCTTGTCCCTTTTTCCTCTCGGGCAGCTTCCCGGCGAAGGCTTCCTTTATGACTTTGATTTTTTTGAGAAGCTCGGGGTCAGCCTTAATGAGGTCATCCTTCTCCACCTTCTCCTTGAAGTACTTCTCTGGGAGTAAACGGAAGCGAATGTACTCAAAGGCCTCTTCTAAGGATTTCATGCGCTTCTCTTTGTCTTTTCTGATCCACCTCATGAGGGTCTCAAACACGGCCTCCTCTTTTTCTACATTCAGTGCATCTGCTCCAATAACGGCAAAGAGTTCAGGTGGAGCCAGCTCTAGGAAATCCTTGTCCGCGGCTATGGTCTCAAACCGGTCTGCAATGTAATCTCGAGCTGCCATTGCCAGCCTGGTGCAGTTCAGCATCAGTCCCAGCCTGTAGATGGCAAGGCAGTTTTTCTTTGACAGCCTCTTCTGGAGATAATTCACACAAACTGTGAACACTGAAGGGACCTGGAAGCGATTGGCAACGGCCAAAATATCCTGCACATTGTTATCATTGATGTCAATCTCAGCTGAGTACATGTAATTTACTATCGCCTCCATAACATTGGGATCCAAGTTCTCCAGGACAACATCCTTTTTGTCAGCCTCCTTGCCGTCCACTGAGAAGTACAGCTCCCGGAAATAAGGACTACAGGCCGCCAGAATGAGCCTATGGCAGGGGATGCTTCTGTCTCCAATCTTTAGGACACAGTCAATCAACTTATTCTCATTCAGAAGCTCTTTGAGTCCATCCTGCAACAAAGTGGTTTGAAACAGACGGAGATCTTCCCTCAAGCCTTGGGGATCCATTCTTTCAGGACAGGAAGTGGATGGAAGTGGGGCAGATCACAACAGACTGTCCTAGCTGGTGAAGAAAGAGAACTATAGACAGCCAGGTCTGAAGCCACTTCAATATAACCGTGCCCCTCTAAATATAGCCAACCACCCCATCCATGAAGAATTCAGGTTGGCCAAATCGGAGGGCTCACACAGCTGTCATAGAGCAAAAACAACTGTGGAGCCTTGTCACCCTAGCGATTAGTCACAACATTGTTGTATGGCCACACAATTATAACCTCTGATCTTTTCACTTTATTCACTCTTGTCTATCTAATAGGGTGAAATATATCGTTGTACTAGAAAAACACACATTTTAACACACTTAACACAGGCAGGACTATTTGTTCCAGTACTCTACTTTATGTACTCACAGATATGGTTGGCATTTACTACAAACGTGTGTATTCTAGGGACGTCTACATGTGGAGGGAATCATAATTCACTGATAGTAATGACCACCTCACAGTGTGACTCAGTATTTGTGTGCGAGATATCCACAGGGGAGTTACCTAACAAGTAGACGGGGTCAGTGAACAGCTGCTGCCACAGGAGGTGACAGTTTGTCCTCTTTTTAGATTTTTAAAATACTTTAGTGCCTTGCGCAGTTATGCATTTAGCCTGAGATCATTGTGTTCTTTCCACATACAAATGAACTGTTTATGAGATACAGCACAAACCTAGTTCATACATGTTATTGAAAGGTTAAAAAAAGCACTGTTCAATATCCATTTAAATACATTTATTAACTTTAAACAATACAAACTGCTTATATTTCACATTCTTTTCACTACAAGAAAATATGTTTTATACAAATCTCCCCACAATAAATGACATACATAATTTAGTATATTTTCTTTTTATGAAAAAGTATCTCTGCATAAAATGTACAACTTTTAACCTGACCTATAAATAAATAAACTGTTGCCTTTATAATCACAATGTGCACAGAGAATACATACATGTTTCATATTATTTCAGCCCATGACTTCCCACAGTCCTTGAAGTGTGAAGCCATCCTTCAGCTTTTCAATGGCGAGGCCCAGCTCCTCAGAAAAAACTGGCTCACGGTCTTGTTGCTGTGGCAAAGCCCAGAAGATGTTATAACACAACATACTATACAACATATTTTGCAATTATAGCTTGTGATAAAACGAATAGTGAGACTTTACCTTATTTCCATCAGCAAAGTAAGCCTGTGGGCAAACAACACACACACACACTTCAATTCATACATTTAATCAAAATAACTGGGGCATGTTGTCTGTAATAATGTTACTCCGTACAAACACGAGCACTAGGCAACATAAATTCATATTTGTTCATTATGCTGAAGGGCATTAGCTAACAGCTATTCTGAGAGTCTGAAAACTAAACCATTGACTCCCAGAGGACTGATGAGTGGAAGGGCGGCACACTCACAGTGAAAGCATCAGTCTGCTCGTCGGGCTCAATTTCCACATCATCAGGAGGCTGATCCACTGTGAGTTCTTCCAACGGCTGGGGCTGAAATCAGTGTTAGGACAAACAGCGCTATGACAACAAGATCAGCTCAGTTGGTGAAAAAGAAAGCTACAATGGAATATTCAAAACATTGTAGATAAAGGGAAGGGATTGTAGGGAATGTAGATAAATCATCTGTTAAAATGACACAGTCATTCAAAAATAGATCAGCTTCCAGTTTCAACAGTTTACACTTTAAGAGATGTTTACTATTAAGGTGTTCATGGTCATTGATTCTAAAATTATGCACGTATGGCTACCTTTTCTTCCATTTCATAGTCCACTCCAAAGATGGGGTTGGCAGAGTACACCTTATGCAATGAGTTGATTTCCTTAAGCGCATCTTGAAGCTTATCCACGGGGTCAATCTTAAACCCGAGCACATAGCCACCACTCTAAAGACAAAAAGGACAGAGTGTATTTGTGTATGCGAAGCAACAAACTTACTAGTATTAAATCATTGTATTGTGATCAGTTTAGGTGAATGTGTCTCAAACTGCAGAGAAAAGCAGCTTACCTGGCGTGAACTCTCTATCACCAAAGCCAGGCCAAACTTTGAGTCTCTTATTCTGATAGACCACTTTGGGGGAAAAAACAAGATAAAGATAACAATAAAATAGATACACAATCTCAAACTGAAAGAGAAACAAAACATGATTTTACAACCGAAACGCGATCATTAGTAGCAGCTCATGTGCAAGGGTACAGTGGAGTCTGTCTATGACTGAAGTGAAACTACCTCAACTTGGTAACTTGGTAAACACTCTGTAATGGCACAGTGCTAAAGTCAAAGAGTCACTAAACAAATATTTATCATCCACTGACTAAAACATAGAAAATCCTCATGTAAAACGTGAGGACTGGATAGGTAAGGTTATTTAGTGTATTGTACTTACAATCTGAAGGTAAGGAATGCTGACATTGAAGCTCTCGTTCATGTTGGCGTGCCACACAATCCGAACATTGGTGATGAAGAAGGTTCCAAGGTTACCCTAAAAAAAAAGAAAACCAACCTCAGTCAAGGAAAAGTTATCAATTTTAAAGAGTAACCTTACATGTATTAGATGTGGACTCTTAAGAAAGAAGAGATTCAAGTAACAACATAGTTAATGGCGGAAAACCACTTGTTACATTGTTAACAAACATTTTCATACAACTGTACTGCTCATTAAAAGCTTGTTAAAAATGACAATAGAAAGTATACACACCATAATACATTTGGGATATGCAATGTAACTTTTGAACTCCTGTTATGTAGAGCTAATTCTGTTTTAGTCTGAATATGTGTGCTGTCAGAGAAACTCTACATTTTCATTTTAAGCAGCAGTACCTGATCACTGGATAAATTCCAAACTCCGTTAATTTTATCATACACTTGCTCCCGGGGCAAGAGTCTTAGCTGCTTGTTTTGAATGAGAGCGGCTCGCAATTTCAGGTCTCTGTACATTTTAGATGTCTCATAGGCCCTGTGGCAAAACAAAACATTTTAAATTGTTTAGTAGGACATACATTTTATGGAGAACGTAATCAGAGAATTGAACATTCCCTCAGCATTGTTTTACCTGTGTACAGCGATGACAGAAGTAAAGAGCCGTGGACTTCCTGGAACCACATTTGTGAAAATGAACTCAAATCTTGTGTTGTTGGACTTTGTCAAGATGTAGAGAGCTTCAGTTTGGCCTCTCAATTTCTGGAAAGAACATTCAATTCAGGAATTATCCATCTTTATCACATTTTTTATGTACTTAATTTATTATTTACTTCAATACCATGTCAAAACAACATTGCAGTTATTGGCTTTGTCCTTGCATAGATAAGATTTTTCCACTACAGAAGTGACTGACTTATAACTAAAAAGACTCAACATATTTAACACAAACTCAATTCATTTAAGAACTACCAATAATGTAGACAGTATATGCAATGTGTTTGAGGAAATGTAAAAGGATTACGGACAAATACTCTGGACTTGAAATAATATGATAATAAAATAATGAAACAAAACAAAGGTTTACTTACTGAGTTAGCTGTCCTTGTTGTGATGTTGATGATGGAGTTGTAACCCACAGCTGAAACAAATAACAGATTTGCATTTAGGTTGGCTAGATTTTTCATATGGTTACACACTTGGCTTCTTCCAGTCATCTAGACTGTTCTGTCCTTTGTTGGTATGTACTTGCAAATGTGAGAACTCAAAGTAAAGTTGCAACCTTAAAACACAAACCACACTTGGATTCTCATATGATATCTGATAATGGCTAGTTTCTTATTCCATATCTCAGTATGCTTTTCTTTATTTTAGAGCACTCAATATTACTTGTAGTGCTCATTCGTGGAAAAACTTTAAAAAATTAAAATTGACTGAACATAAAACATACATAATGACATGAAGACATGAGCTTCATCTCACCAAATGATAAAAGCCTATTTTCTAATCCTACAATAAAAGCTGTTTAAATCCTTTGAAGATGGCCACATAATACAATTTAATAAGATCATTTAATGCCATGAATTTCCAAGAGAGGGCAGACACATTCAGCTGATGGCCTGCTGGTGGAGACAGAATCAAACAATACAATAAATAAATGCGTTTAATCATGCAGGTGTACTCACACAAATTGACTCTTGGCAGGGCCAAAGAATGCCAAATGATTCTCAGGTTTGTTACTAACAGTCGTCCTGCAAAAAAGTGGACATTATCTGTTATTGACCAGCCACGCACAACTTGGAGAGATAGTTTTAACCTTCAACATAGCTAACTACCTCGATCTCCGTTGTTTCCTTTCGTGTCTTCTATGGAGTCCAGACAGTCTATTAGTGCTTCCCCTGGACGAGTTTTCATCTGCCTGTGTGATAGATTGACAGATTGATCAGTGATAGCTGTAGCGCTGAGGCTTAATTTAGATCACGTTAAGCGTATCACAGCTGGTTACAGTGATGCTAGTATGGCTAAAGCTTATCTACGACATCTATACACCAAGATAAATGTGACATAAAGCTTTAGTAAAACGTTTTTTTCCCCACAACAGAATATACAGCTAAACACAATTATGGGGAAAACCTTGCAGCCTAGCATCAGCAGCAGGCGAATTACTTCATCTGACGAAGCCAAATCTTAGCGTAGCTGAGCTAACTAGCTTGTACGGTGGAGAAATAATACCAAACGATTTCAATGATAACGGTAACTTACTGCGCCGTTATGTCGAATCTAACGTCTCTGTCTTCCCAGAGAGCGTCTAGAACAGATGCCATGACTGCAGGTTATCGATCCCTCTGGTTAGTTTTGTAACCTTTAATAGCTACCTACAGTTGGTTTACTAGCTAGCTAACTTAAATGTTCGACTGGCTAATCAGAAAAAGCCTCTGTAGCGTCTTAATCACCGTGGCAACAGACGGCAAGTCAAGGGGACAATATTGTGAACCTGTTCAGACGTTGACGCGACATATCAATACATTTATTACTAAAATTATCAAAAATCAAACATTTACTTTTTGGTTTTACTAATCACTCCTCTGCTATATAAAACTGTGTAAATAAGCTGACTTTCCCCCACCATAACTACAGGGCTCCTCAGTTATGTAAACTATTAAAGCCCAATTGGACCCCTAATTAAAACTTTATTACAGACAGGTGTGCTACTGTCAGTTAAGAAGTTAAAAACACATGGACTGAGAAAGATACCAAACTATTCTAGCTCAATTCATGTCCAAGGGGAAAACTCAATATATTTCATTTTCACAATTATGAATACATTTTAAAATGATATTTTCTCTGGATTTCTAATTTTATTTGCTCTGAATTTTCAATACCATTGCTTGAGATTTAACAAAGCAGCTAAAATAGCGTAGAGAAACTTTTGATGGTATTGAAAAGCTATCAATATTTAACATCAATTACTAAAAGAAAGATGTTAAGGCTACTAACCGAACATAAAGGAGGCTGGACACAGATGATGATGGTTATAATGGTAATAGTGATTCTGGTCATTTTGCGTAATAAACACACAAAAAAGGCAACCACCATTATTTTATATTTTATTATTAAAAAACATACAAATCATTTATTCAGATATACACACACACTGCCCAAATAGAAAGGCCTTTAATGGATGGATTGCAGAAATCCTCAGTCTTTATCACAAGATGATAGCAGCAGATTTCTGAAAGCAGTACCCAGATCCAGAAATGGCCCTCTATTACAGCTGCCAGTTATAACTCGAATGGACACTTTGTAGAAATATATTCAGTATATGTAAAGCACACGGCTCATGGAGGTGTAAGAATAATCTACAGGCTCATTTTAAATTGTAATAACATTTCTGTGGTTGTTATTTTAAACCCAGGACAGGCAAACCTGTAATAAAAGATTTCTTCTGGTGTATCAAGCACAATAAAATTTCTTTGAGGTAATAAAGTATTTTTTTGCAGAAGTTAATCTTAATTCATTCATTGGGTTGAATCAACAACATGCAGTTTTTCAGGTTTTGGATTCAGATGGTCACTTTTTAGCACTGTTTTACTATTTTATCAAAAAATGCATTTGTGTGTGAGGACAAAAGTGTTAGAACAGTGCATTACATTTTTTGACCGAATGCATCACATAAAAATAACAAATCACCAGAGTGTAGAGTAGTAAAGTCCACTCTCTGATGGCTTCTTCTCCTTTTATCCTGCTGGGGGACAAGAATCATATTCTGTTAGTAAAAATAATAAGAGAATGTACACATTTGCCATTAAAAATCTGCAAAAGTTACCTGTTCTGAATAGAACACAAGTCTTCTTGCATTCATCTTCTGTTTCGAAACGGTTGTTATTTCCACCACAGCCTCCATACCAAAACTGTGCACAGGCATTGGCCTGCTTGTCGTAGTACCAGCGGATGCTATAGTTTCGGCAGGCACCTTGATCCAAGTTGAGGTAACAGCGGGCATCAAGAACAGGGGCCTCTGAAGAAGAAATGGTGTGTGAGATGCACATTTTCCAAAGAATATTAATGTACTCAACGAGAATAGGCCTTTTTCACATCAGATACTACTAATAACATTAACGATGGCTCTGTTCAAGAAAGCCAGCATGCACAATCAAAATGTCCTCTATGAAAAAGGCCTGTTGAGCAGGAGTGCAGTACTCACCTTCAGGCAGGACTGGCCTCACCACGGGCTGCAACTGAATAGAGTTTAAAGATGAAACTGAGCTCAGTGTTGACAAAGATGTTGCAGCTGAGGATGAGGATGAAGAGGTAGATGATGATGAAGATGACAAGGCCGCCTCACTGGAGACGGAGCTCTCTCTCACAGGCGATAAAGATGTTGTTTTGTTAACCACAGCTACAGTATTACCGCCCCGCGCATGGGCTCTCAAGTCTAAATCCTCACCATCATCATCTTCCAACACCTAGAGGAAGACGACAACATAAAATGTGTCAGTATTGTGATGAATTTTGATGATTTGATGATTAAAACAATACAGAATGTGATTTCAGCAAAGACCTGAATAGGGAGAGGATCAGCACTGATGGGCAGCGTGAAAGTGTCTCCACGGCCTCGGCTGTTGGTGCGTCTCTGATTATGGATCTCCTCCTGGTTATTGTAACCATTCCCATTGTTCCCATATCCATTGTTTCCCAAAGCATAACCATTATTGCCATAGCCATTTTTTCCATTGGTATTCTCTCCATGTCCATTGTTTCCATTAACCCCATGCCCATGCCCATTGTTGCCGTTCCAGTGTCCATTTGTAATGTGATTGTAAATAAGGGCGCCATTCTCATCTTCACAGAACTGGCTGACGAGTTTTGACTCCAGTGCTGAAAAGAGAAATTAAGAAATCAGTTGACTTTAGGCACTTTACAATCTCCCAGCCGAAAGCAATTATAGCTATATATTTTAATGAACACACTGCATTATATTTACAACGTCTGACTGTGATTATCACCTGGTAGAGTATTGAAGTCATCAATAAGGTACATGTGTTCACTGTCCGGGTCAGAGGCAATGAGATTGAGCTCTCGCAGGAACTCCGTCTGTGTAGGGTCCGAAGAATTGACAATCCCCAGGGCGTACATCTCGATGTTTGCAGCATGAGCTTCCCTCACAGCTATGTCAAGTTTGACAGGCTCCCGTTTGTCAGTTTGACCATCAGTGATGACGATGGCTACTTTTCTGACTCCAGGCCGAGTGCTGAAGAAAGCCTCCTGAGTCGCCTTTCTGATGGCGGTGCCAGTGTAGGTGCCCTCACCCATATATGGCATTTTTCTGATTGCCTGCTTAACATCCTGTTTGCTCATGTAGCGAGCCAAGTTGAACTCCAAATGGACATCCAGACTGTAGAGGACCAGTCCGATTCTGGTGGCGTTGCGTCCAACTGTGGTACGGTCCACCAACCTGGTGACAAAGTCCTTGATGATTTCAAAGTTCTCAGGGCCGACGCTCTCTGAGCTGTCGATGACGAACACAAGTTCCATCGGCCTTTCCTTGCACTTGATGCCACATCCTGAAAAAAGGATATACTGTCAGTACTTGATTACTGTCCTACTCTGGTTTACCTAATGATAGCTTTAAAGCTGCACCAATCAATATTCTTATTGTAACAATGGATCAAATAACTATGTGTAATGTGAAACGTGTTATCGTCCGACTCTGCAGCTCCCATCAGCTCTATAGTGTCTTTTAGTGTCTTTCAGCTCATTGTTTTTATATCATAGCTCCCAACTTTAATGTTTTGGTTCACTCTCACCGTACTCAAAGCCTTGTTTCCAGACACAGCAGGCAGTGTTTTCAGTGAAAAAGCTCTAAAAACGGACAAAGTTAGCGGCTAAAACAGTGAAAACCGAGCTAAAAGGAGAGTGAATATTGGACCAACATTTGTCAGGTGGCAAAAACATGAATCTAAATGAATGCTTATGTTGCTCCGTGTCGGCTTGATGTGCCAATGGGCAACTATTTGCTGACATGTTCGCAATATCTATTTTATAAGGTGATAGTATGTCTCAACAGTTTTTACCACTGCCCCCAAGTGGCCAAATTGAATCGCTTATCTCTGCTATAAAATTGGTGCTGTCAGAATCTGAACCAAACCAATAACATTTGACAATAAAACACCTTTCAGACTTTTGTCATTTCAAAGATATATCAGACCTCCTTGCACATTACACATTGCCACATACCACAGATTTCTTTGATCAGCTTAATAATGTCTTCTCTCTGAAAATGTATAAAAAAAATGTATGAGAAAATGTACAGTAGTACAAAATCACTATAATGTATTGAATATTCAAACATCAGTTGAACTGATGAACTTACTGTGAGGCCTGGTTCTCCCTTTGTTCCTGGCCTCCCCTGGGATACGAGAAAAGTTCAAAACAAACGTAGCATGTTATTGAAAATAGTTCCATCTCTTTCTAATAGGATTGTGGATGTATATCAAAGTAATGGATGCGATGATAATCATTATTATTATGCAATATTTTATTACTATCAAACAACTAATATGTTTGACAGTATACTTGTTCTCATATAGTGCACATACACGTCTTTAAACTAAACTATTATTAGGTACAGTATCTAGCCCAGCAGAGACTTTGTAACACTTATTTCTCAGTTTAGATAGCCAATTTGTGAAACAGCCTCTCTGTACATTGTACAAGGAACTTGAATTAGAAAGCCATCCCATCCATTTATTTGAGGAAGTGGAGAATAAGATCTGTTTTGCTTACCCCTTCACCAGGGACTCCAGGATCTCCCAAGTCTCCTTTTATACCTTTCATTCCCCTCTCACCTTGTAATCCACGATCACCCTGTGATCAAAAGAGAGAAGAGTAATTCATCAGTCAGAGACCCGTTCATCAGGTATCAATAAAATGTTTAAAAGATACGTGTAAATCCATCACCTTAGCTCCAGGAAATCCATCTCCTTGAGGCCCTCTAGGCCCAGTCATACCTTGAGATCCTGGCTCACCCTGAAATCAGATTCTAGTTTTACTGAATCACACAGGACACTCTCAGTAGATCATAGATTATTGTTAAGTATATTTTTTGTCCTGCAGCTAGTTTCTCAGGCAGTTCTATTGAGTAACATGTCAGCACCATTTAAGTACATCGTATTGCTTCACTCTTACTTGCTATGAACAAATCCTGCTTCTGAAGCGATTGGTAAGTGCTTGAAAGACAACACTTGTGTAAAACAGGGGTAACATTTACCTTTGGGCCTTGAATACCCTCTCCCGGAGGTCCAGCTTGACCAGGAGATCCTGACCTCCCAACATTACCCTTAAAACAAATGTTTAACAGTAATCAGAAGACTGGTTTATGATAAAACAACCTGCAAACTTGCATATAGTAAACAATGAAAGTACAACGTCTAACGTCATATATTGTCAGAGGTTTCATTTGTGTAGTTATTAGCTATGATTCAGATTTGAATATTAATTATGATTAGATCAAGCTGTTTGTTAGATAATCTTTCTTACGGGTGGTCCTTGTAAGCCCTCTCCAGCTGGGCCGGGCAAACCTGGCAATCCTCTAAAGCCAATGTCACCCTGAAACAGACGTGAAATTATCAAATGCACTGTGAGCATCCCCGTACACACACACACACACACATGCAAAACAGCAGACAAACAAAAAAAACAAAAAACATGTAGACACAAACCTTGGGACCAGGAATTCCTATTCCTTCTAGGCCCGGCTCGCCCGGTAAGCCTGGCATGCCTGGAGGACCCTAAAATAAGCACATAAATTAGTTTAGACCATGCCAACTTGCACAGGATTTACTGGTTACAGAATATTAATATGTGCAAAATGTTGATAATACAAACCACAGGGCCGCGGATGCCTTCGCCTTTTGGACCAACTGGACCTGATGAACCTGGATGACCACGATCACCCTGGTTAAACAAAATGTTGTGATGAAGACCAACATCATTATGCTGTTTGGAACAATATGGTTAATAAATGATGTAGAAAATAAAATACAGTGTTTACCTTTGGACCAGGTAATCCAAGGCCTGTTTCCCCAACAGGACCGGAGGGACCAGCAGGGCCTACATCACCCTGGAGACAATAAAGTCACAGTGTTGAAGCATTGCATCACATCAGACTCTATCTGGCAGCTCTTCTGCTACTTGTCTACCTCTGTGCCAAGATCTGCGATGAGTTTTTATTTGTTTACCTTTGGACCTGACACAGACCGTCCCGGCAGCCCTGGCATGCCCTGCTGGCCTGGTATCCCGCGTTCACCCTGAAAGGTGAGAGTTGGCAAGAGACTTAAGATCCAATTTATGCTCATCTTTATTTTAACAATACTTGTGCTGCCAACAACCTGCAGAGGACTTATTGGCTTTTTTGGCTGTCTTCAAAGGTTCTTCAACAGCAAGATATTCATCATAGAATAAATTGAAAGAGGCTGTGTATACTACTTCATCACAGAAGCTATCACACCACAATAAAATACTCGTTCTGTTGATTCTTACCTTTGGCCCAGAGGGTCCAGTGATCCCAGGAGGCCCATGTAATCCACGGATGCCTCTTAGACCCTGGTCACCCTGCCAGGGATTACGGCACACATCATCTTATTAACATTTGTTGTCTTATACATTTTGATCAACACAAGGATTCAGTATCTAAAGCATACCTTCTCCCCTTGAACACCAATTCCTTGTGCTCCATCAGGGCCTCTTAAACCAGGTAAACCAGCCTCCCCCTAAGAGAGGAAAGGTAGATGAGACATACAAACAATCCTTTTTTAAACCCTCAGCTGGGACAAATAATTCTGGAGACAAAGTAAAGGACGTTAGAGTTCAGATACTAGGAAATTGGGATACAAAGTGGAAGTTTTCCACAGATTTGCCATAATGTGTGTTTACCTTCTGCCCTGGAGCTCCATCCTCTCCTGGAAGACCATGCAGGCCACTCAAACCAGTTGATCCAGGCTCTCCCTGTAACAGCAGAATAGTATTATGATGGATTTTGATGGATTCAGTACATTGGCACTCCCCATATGCTAATAAAGACCATGACTAAATTGACTTGTTTGGTTCAGGACATGCGTTGTTTTACCTTTGGTCCAGGCTCACCAATGCCTCTCTCTCCTGGAGCTCCCTGCTCTCCTGGTAAACCTTGTTCTCCCTAGAAATAGAAATAGCATGATGAGATAGGTAATTATTAAAACAAATTAACAAACCTGCGAGTTCTCGACTTTGACATGTTGTTTGTCTAGTTTATTGTTTGGCGGCACATTTGAATTTTGATATTAACATTGTATCCTGTTTACAATGACAAATGTGATGTTATATCCTTAAATCTGAAAATGAAATCAGCTATATTACAACTTTAAAAACCACCTACTTACTTACCCTATATACAGTTGATTTGCAGTAGCTGGGTAATTTTAGGTATGTCTTTTCTCTTTCATACTTATAACACACAACAGGAAACTTGATTGAATGATGAAATTCTCTTTTGACTCGCCCTGCTTCACAATGAAGTGACAGGACAGTATTGAATTGTAAAGCTAGATTGACCTGGAATCAAATGCAGAATCTTGTCTGTGTGAGGTGGCAATGTTAACCATTGTGCCAGCTCTCTCTGACCAAACAAGCATTTGCAATCTTGCATTTCATACAGTACAAACCTTAGATCCAGGTAAACCCTCTCCTGAAAGTCCTCTGACTCCTGGTGGACCTCTTGGACCCTCGATTCCCTGAGAAATTAGAAGGCTTTCAGTCTCTAATGTCCTACTTCTCTATGTATGTGACATTGTGAAAATATAGATAACGGCATTTTGCCAACCTTCTCTCCCTGTAAGCCCACTCCTGTCGGTCCTGTTGGCCCTGGAAGACCTAGAGGCCCCAATTCACCCTGGAAGTAAAATACCAGTTTAATACCCAAGTATCAGTTCACATTTCATGCATATTCCACTGATCAACAGGTAGCGGTAACAAGCCAAGATACACAGGAATCTACCAGCAAAGGCAGTGAAGATTTAGACAATGCAGGTTTCAAAATCTACTTTGCAAATGTTTTATGAGGAAGGAAATGCTCTCAACAAGTTTGTTAGACCTCAGTGATACACACAATGTGTTTTGGTGAGTAATACTGAATGTAAACATAACTTTTGTTTGTTTAGAATAAAACTCCACAGGGAACCTTTATTTAAAATAACTGCATCAATGACATGGATGACTTCAATAACCAGACTTTAAGACTTTTCACTTTACTCAGTCTAGTGTTCCAAGAAGCCATCGTCAAGCCTAGAGGACATTTGCGCCCCTTTATGGATTCTTTGATGATAAATTTGTAACCCACCTTTTCTCCTTTGATTCCTGCACCCTGCTGTCCCCTTGGCCCCCTCGATCCAATGAGCCCCCGATCCCCCTGTGGAACAAAAACAGGTCATTTGTGTCAGTTACATCACAGACTCTTGCCATTGGGTCACAGCTAAGTCTGCTTTGTTCCCAGTGAAGAGGGTATGGAAAGAGAGCATGTTGGCTCCTGTTACCCTCTTATGATTGATTTAAAAAAATGATCCTACGCACAAGGAATGGTGTCTTCATAACATTTCTAGACTACATGATTTTTTTAACCAGTACCAGTGAATTATGAAGTGAGAAGGTTGCTGGTGGGAGCAGCTGGAGCAACATCCAAGTGTAATGAAACACAGACATGCAGAACTGATCATACTAACTTTATATGTGTGTGTGTGTGTGTGTGTGTGTGTGTGTGGAGAAGAGAGGGTTTGATCACCTCTGACAGAAGCACTCTGATCCCTTTTTACATGAGGTAGAAGTCAGCAGAGGAGTAAAATCTAAACAGCTAGGAAGTCTGGCACATGTCAAACAGATGTGTAGTTGCTTGAGGACATTTCCATTTCCAAGAGCTTTTCTTAACAAATAAAAATGTACAACCACATAAATATGCTCCTCCCACTGTCAATTTACCCACAAGTACTGTCTTGTGAGAGGGTATTGATGCAATTATTTTTACTCTTACTTTCGTAATCTCACTTCTATTGCCATTGTTAATAATAATCTCCATGCATATTTCATACTGTAAACCATATAAGATTGCAGTCTTGCATATCTTGTCAAACCCTTGTTTGAAGTTATCTTCTTTTGGACGGGTGTATTGTAAAACATACAACATCTCCCATAGTTGCATGTTGCAGCATGAGGGGAAAAAATACTGTTTTTACAGGCGTAACACATCAACAGAGTGAGTAGTAACGCTAGAGTGAACACCTAAGTTGTGAGTCAGTGAATTGGAACAGAGTGAGATCTGGTTTTGACAGATGCAGGCCATGAACTGCAGAATGGCCCAGATATCCAATGTGCTTTTTGTTAGTGTATTTTTGGGGTCTGAGAGTTCAATATATTAGTAATCCCAGCCACACACATTATTTAACGGTACCTTATGCTGTACTCTGAGGATCTAACAACTGATTCATGCAAGTAGGTTTTGAACTTAAAATTAAAGTAGTTACTTACTGGTAATGGCTAATTCTGGTTCTTCATATATTTACAGACTAATTTAATTGTCCGCTTAAGTTAGGCTTGAATTGCTTTTCCAGCAGCATTGTGCTTGACATTTATGCAGTTCCACATATCCTGAGCACCTTCACTGGGGGTTAAGTGCTTTTGCTGAAGAGCACCTTGACAGAGTAATCGATGCACCTCAATTTTTCTATTCTATATTTTAATGGATATCTGTCTCCTCTATTTGATTGAACTGGCTAGTGTCCATGGAGAACACTGTTGACCTGCTCTCTTCAAATGTATGTGTGTTCACACATATTGAACCATGTAGACTTCAGGCTGCAAAACCTTGTACAAACAAATCACTAACAGAGTAAAGCAAGACAGTTCTCTGCAACATTTATCAATATTTTTGAAACATTAAGGCATTATTTGATGTTCAACAAATGACTCACTGTTATCTAATTCATCTTTAATGTTATTAAGGTGTTCAGACTTTAATTTACCCTATAGAGAAGGTTAGCAAAGAGTTGTGGTATGTTCTAGTTTTGACCTTGACAATGTTACTATTGTTTTGATGAGTTGTCTGATGGTAGACTCAAAATAATACCTTTGGTCCGGGAAATCCCTCGCCTTGGGGTCCTTTTTCCCCTTGAACACCTTGTGGTCCTTGAGGTCCCTGTAATCAAAGCCAGAGTGTCCAATATGTCACCCAAACTGCACTTAGGTCCTACAGGTAAACTGATCTGCTATTCTTCCTCACTTACAGTAAGGCCGGGTTCACCCACTCCGATATGACCAGGAGGACCTGGTCGGCCCTGGAATCCCATGTCACCCTGCAGATTTACATAGTAACTTCATTTAACAAGAGAACCCCAAAGAACTAACAAATAAACAATCAAAAGTACAAGAAAACATTTATAGGATAATTGATAACATTATTTACTTTTGGTCCAGGAAGTCCAATACCAGTTTCCCCCTGAATCCCTGGAGGACCACCTGGGCCACGTTCACCCTGTGATCACAAACATAACAACACTTAACACCAGTTTACATTGGAGCTTAAATCATGTATCAATATAGCAGAAGGACATGTGGTCTGAACCATTAATTAAGTGTCTTTGTATATGTTGCACCACTGAAAAGTAAAAAAAAACTAAATTTGACTGCACACACACACACACACACACACACACACACACACACACACACACACACACACACACACACACACTCCTTTGAAGCTAAAGACAGTGCTGTAAACCCCTTAGCTGTTGTGTAAATGGGGTAGTGGGCCAGATATTTGATCTCTTCCTGCAGGTTAGGACATATAAGATCTTCTTGAGCTCCAGTAATGACTCAAATTTCAAGAAACCCCAAACAAAGGTGTCTCAAAATAATAAAGAATGGTTGGAAGCTCTTTACTACATCAAAGTGTGGGTTCATTACAATCTTTGCTTGGCTTTTTGCCATGTAATCATTTAGCTTATTTTAACAGAGTATAATAGTTTCTATGTGCCATTTTACGGCATTTCACATGAATTTAACCTGAATGATTAACACATTTAACATTTAAATGTGTATTTTTTCAAGAAATATATATGAATAAAATGAATGTGTGAAAAGGCTTGTCTTACAGGAGTCTTTATAAGGACCACCAAGAGTCCTGTTAATCTTTGCAAATGCTTCCTACATGTCCTCACATGGCGAGACACTGAGCATACACTGACTTTCCATGTATGTTTTTAGCTGCAGGACTTGTTGGAGAAGCTGACAATGCTGTAGGCACTTCCTACGTGGTCTGTATTTAGAAACAGGATACAAGCCATCAGGAGAATCTGTAGTGAGATTTTTTGCTGATGGTTCATCCCTACTCTAGTGAATAACAGTAATGATGGGGAAGACTTTGGCTCGTTGCCAACTGTTCACACAGGGGTCTATTACCAGACAAACAGGCCTCTATGCTACATGGTAAAGACCGGGGTGGTAAAGCTCCAACCTCTTGTTTAAACGAGTCATAAAAGGAAATGTAAAGGTCACAGCAGATGTGCACGATGAGGTAAAGTAAAAGTTGTTCAAAAGGGGCTGACCTGCTTTCCCTGAGGGCCCTCTGGTCCAATGTCTCCATGTGGTCCTGGTAAACCCTGGGCAGAAACCACATACAGCCATTATTAAAGAAATATCAATGTATCACAAGTGTCAATCTGTATGGACAGGAGTAAATGTTTGACCTGATGTGTTCATTTATGCAGCTATTTTCAGTTGTGTAAAGATGATTTCCTCTAGTTCACACACATTATTCCTAACACATACAGCAGTCCAATCAGTATTTCTAATAATACACAGCTATGCAAATCTACAATGTCGTACTAGCATACAAGTTAAAAGTATACCTGAGTGGCCCTATCGTTTGAGTTAAAAACATCTCCCTCTTTTGTCTGCTTGTTACCTGTCAAAGATAAGCTCTAAAAACATATGAATTGCATATTTAACTACTAAAATATTACTGACCTGCAGACCTCTAAGTCCTCTTGTTCCGACTGAACCCTCAGGACCCTGAAGCACATCACAAAGGGAAGAGAAGGACAATAAGATCAAGTAGGAATTATCCAACTGAAAACATAATATTCAGTAAGTGTAGCGTCGACAGTGCTGTCGTACCCTGTCTCCTTTGATTCCTGGAGTGCCACACTCACCCCTCTCACCCTGTGTAGAAATGACAAGTATTACACAGGCTGGAATTGTTTCCAACAAAGTAAAATGTTATCATTATCATTCATCTAAATCACCTACCTTCTCTCCTTTGTAACCTGGTTTTCCCTGCAAATAAAATGAATGAGATGTTATGTGTGAACAAACTACAGAGACAATAATGAATATTTTTGGTAATGAATAGTGACATTTACCTCAGCACCCTCTCGCCCGGGAAGACCGCTTAGTCCTGCTTCACCCTGATATGACAGAAAGCACACTGACTCATTATATCAATGAATAAGAGTTATCACTGAATAAACTGTCTTAAATTGCAGGCATATACAGGCAACAACAACATTAATGGACTAATAACTTAAAATAAATAAGCCCTATAAGCCTAAAAAAAAAAGTGAGATAAACAAGGAATTGATGTTGAATAAATTAGCTGTTTATGATTATTCAGAATTTATCAGTCATATCCTAATCATTTGTAACAAATTAGTATTTCATGACTAATTAATATCATTTAAATATAGGACATATTTTATAACAATAAATGCTAAAAATATAAAAAACCAAGAGCACAGTTCACAGAAACACAAGGAATAAAATTAACAGAATATAAGAAGTTGTATACTCAGATTAACATTTGTAGACATAAAGGCTGAGGTAAAGATATTAAAATGAATTCTGTATTTGATTGGTAGCCAGTGAAGAAAGGCTAATACAAGCTGCCATGGATTACAGCCAAGATGTAAAGAAGTATAAGCATGTGAAGCATTGTCTCAATCCTTAAATGTAATAAATCATTTTAATTTTGAAATAGCAGTTAGGTAGAGAAAGCTTATAACTGAGTTTATTTGTTGAATTTTTCAGGAAGCCCGACGACTCTTTCCAAAATTGAAACTAAGCACTCAGGAAGTATTATGTAACTCCTGAAAGAGCCGTCAGCTAAGAAATACATAGTTCATATGTCCGTCAAAAAGCACGCACCTTATGCCCTTTAAGCCCTGGGGCTCCGTCATCTCCGGGTCGACCTTTTTTACCCTGGAGATTGAAACAAAGTCAGGGTTAACATTTGATTCATTTCTTCCCTTTTGCTCTCTTCTTGGTGTTCACTAAAATCACTTTTTCTTCCTCTGGACAGGCATTGTTTGAGAAAGACAGAAAAAGGAAAGGGGTAACTGGGCTGATATCTGAATGTGTGTTATATGTGTGTTTATGGATGTGAGGGCTGTATGACAGCTGAAATAATAGGTGGGCATGAGGTGTCTTGTCCACAGAGCCAGGGGTCATTGTCTTGGGCTGCACCTGGACAGCGAGTGTCAGTTGCTATCCACCAAGAATCGCTCGTTTGTGACCATTAAACTAAAGAGAGCAATTATGAGAGTCTCTCAGTCTGAGTGTAAGAATTTGAAGAATCTCTCTGAGGAGAAAGCACCTGGGGAACGACCACGCAGCTGTCTGTCAGCAACACGATTGTCTGCCAGCTCGCTGCAGAGCTTACCTGAGCTGTCTATTATCTGAGGAGGGGACTGGTAGGCAGTTTGCAGTTTGCATATGAATGAAAATACATGAGTCTTCTTCTTCATCTAGCATCACACAGACATTACGTGTAATATCTGGTACTCCATACTGCGGTCCCTCCATCTCCTGCGTAACTGACTGTGGCGGTAGGGGTTGTATGTGAGATTTATGGTGGCCAAAGGTCCAGTTTTATAGGAAGTGGTGCTCTAAATGTGGTGCCTCTGGTTTCCATGGGGGACATCTTATGGTACATGAGAAATGCACAATAACTTGCTGAGACTGGGCACACAGAGTCACAACAAATATATTTCCCTGGGAATATCAGACCACAGTCTCTCTTCTCCTTTTACTGTTGCCGTAGATTTGCTTTATGAATGTGGGACAGGACCACCAAACCTCTGACTCTAAGTGTGCAAATGCCTGCAAGCTATACTGAGGGGAAAAAAAGCAAGTAATTATCCTGATTGTTCAAAACTGCACAATTACCATTCCTAAAATATCAGGATCATGTTAGAGTTCTCTGCACAAGATTTCAGGAATCTTTCCTTCTGACAAACTGACTTGTGACACTTCAAAGGAAACTGCTTGGGTTGAGGGATATTTGGAAAAGTTTGAGGCTAAATACTCACCGCAGGCCCGCTTGGCCCCCTCTCTCCTTTCTCACAAGCACATCTCTGAGCCAGAGGGCACTTAAAAAAAAGAGACATGTTTGCGTCATGAATGAAATTCTATACAGTCAAAGTGGGCACCTTCACCTAATTGCACATTATTGAATGTCAAACGTTTCCATATATAAGTCTATTTGTAATAACACTTACTCCTTCATCAGCCAAGCTGGTCTGCAAAGAAAACAAAAGTTGATTAATATCAGAATTTGAATTGTAGCATTATTGCAGTCCCTCATGAGATTTATTAAGCCTTGTTATGATCATTTCACATGTAGAACAATGAATGCCTATAAAACAACTTCATACAAATAGTAGTTCTGGGAAACCAAAGGTATAGGCACTTAAAATGTAAATAAGAAAAACTGATAAAGACAAATAACCTTCTTGACTACTTCAACTTTTTAAGTTCTTTAAGAACAATGAGTTACAGCCAGTGACTATGAGCAGTCACAGTGTAATAAATAAATGTCTCAGTGAAAGTATCATGTCTTACTGTACAGAATATCACTGTTAAAACCTCCTTAAAGGAACCTAATGTGAGTTTGCAAGACAAAGAAGATCCTAGGAGATGTGCTCCTGCAGATGTCAAGCAGTGTTTCTCTAAAGCTGTGTAAAAACCTTATTATCCAGAGCTGTCATACACATTCTTTCATTTGTTTCTCCAGAGCATTGCCATCATTCCATCTCTATACGAATACCTGAACAAGCCTGTCCATGTGTCAACCCTGAATAGATGCTTATTCAAAGCAAACACATGGCTTTTCTTCTCAATGTCGTCTGCTGAAAGACAAGGTATTATACTCACAATCTCAGTGACGATTTTTCCTACAATGTCTTCGTCCTGTAAATTGTGGAGGAAGCTGGAGGCTGGGGAGCTGGCGAGTAGACGAAGTTGGGCTACATTGGCGGGCTCGTTCGCGGCCCGGGTGATGCCCAACGTGAAGAATTTGATGCCCTGGTTCTTGGCATCAGCAACAGCAGAGAAAATGTCAGGGTTCCTCGGGTGGGAAATGCCATCTGTGAGCAGCACAGCTACCTTGATGTTGCCATGGTTGGATTCCTCCAGGTAGATCTTGGTCATGTTGGTGATGGCGTAGGTGGTGTAGGTGCCGTGTCCAATGTAGATGATGGGAGCTATACGGGTCTTGAAGTTCTCTGTGCCCCTCCAGTCTCTGAAGGTTTGCTCTGTGATAACATGACTGCTGTACTGCAGCAGAGCCACCCTCAAACTCAAGGTGCGGCCGGTCTGCAGCCGAAGCCCTTGCAGTCTGTCCACCACGTTCATGGCAAACTGCTTTTCCTGCTCATGATTGTCCTTGGCACTCTCAGAGCTGTCCAACAGGAAGGAGAGCTCCAAGCTACAGTCCTCATCTAGGATGGCTGTGTGCACACAGAACAGAATGAAGGACTCTCAACAAATCTATAAATCATCACACAGAGGAGGAAAACTGTGGATTAGTACAATCAGAGTAAGACATGAACAAGGTCAGGCTTATCATTTTTTGGTACTGTAATGGATTGATTAGGCAAAATAAAGGAAAGCAAACACCACACAAAACACTGAATATGAAACTGTAGCAACATGATGAATTTCCTGCATCTAGCAGACTATTTTCATTCATTGTATTTCTCATTCTCTTACCTTGTCCGTCATGAATATTTGCAGCCAGCGGGTTGGCCCTGGATTTCTTGTTTGTTTTCCGCTCTTCATAAAAGTCCTGGGCCCAGACAGTGGTCAGTGCTGTGACCAGCAGCACCGACATTAACGAGGGGAACATCCTTGTTCCAACTATGGAGAGAAAAAGCAACAACAATTTAAAATCAATCAATCAATCCGTACATTTTATCTGCTAAGTTTAAGGTTAAAAGTCAAACTAAATTGTTTTGAAAATGGGGAATAATTGAGCAAAAGTCTTCACATTGACTCACAGTCCAACCTCTCCTGGAAATACAGTTCTTTTTAGTATTTCAGTGTCCTGTTTTGAGTGCAGCCCAAAATGGAGACTTGGAAAAGGTAGCAGGAACAGCAGAGGACCGGGGTGGACTGTGACCTCCGGTTAGCTCACTGATTGTGCAGAAGCTGCAGTGTCAGTCATTCTGTGGAGCAGAGAGTGCGAGACCCTGAGACACTCGCTCCCCTTTATAAGGAGGCACCGACAGACCAGATCCCATGGAGCCCTGCCAAGACTCCCACTCTGCCCTCAGGGCAGGGGAAGGCTGCTGGGAGGTGTGAAGCAACGTTGTGTGTTGCTGAAATGTGTATTTTAATCACTACAAGTGCAATCAAATGTAGATGTATACGTTTACTGGGGGGTAACTCATCTTTAACCACCGCAGAATTATAGTTATCATGTACTGTAATTGCATGTCAGTATATTTGTCAAAACTTTGTCTTGATTTGATTGAAAAGTTACAGAATCTTTTTAACTGCCAGCAAAAACAGTTGATTCACCAGGATTCATACATATTTCAACTTTTTTTTAAAATTCACAATACACTTAAATAGTTAGATTAACTGCTTAATTATGCTTGATTATTATTTCACAGTGTTTGCTTTGAGAGGATAAAATGTCTGTGATGATGTATTAGACTGAGTTTTGTGAGGTGAGCCTTGGATAATATTGGTGTAAAGCATTTTGTTTGGACCACAGAGAGCAGGGATGAGTGGGATGGTTATACATACAAGGATTTGGAATAGTTAGTCAGCAATATTTTTTAGAATACATTAAAAATCTGTTCATTTAGTCAGTAAAGCTCACAGAAAAATGTTGGATATAAACTACAATAAGGTTACATCAGAATAAAATAGCACTTTAAACAAAATGGCAACAACAAAGCAGGGTTAAAAGCATTTTTAGGAGGTGATTTGGCATTGATAGGAGGCATTGATGCCAGCATAAATTCCACAGGTTGGGGTTTTTAAAATTTAGAGGGCCTAATGGCAAAGGCCTGGTCACCTTTGGTCTCCTCCCTGGACTTTGGAATGACCATAACAGTTCTGCCTGAGGAAAGGGGGTCAAAAGGTCTAAGATTGACTAAATTAATCCTAAAATGACCAACCAATGGCAACTAGTGTAGTGATGCTAGAAAAGGGGAAAGTGTATCCTGTTCTGCTTTACAGTGGATGATCACAGTATTCTCAACAGAAACCTCAACTAGACCAATCGATGAAAATGAGCTTTATTCAAAATGTACTGCAGTTGGTAAAGGATAAACTCTATACAAAATCCAGAGGATAGTATGAGCAATGCATATGAGATTAGAAACAGGTATGAAACATCTTCAATGTACGAGCAGTTAGTACGAGCAGTGAAGGCCTCACAGTAACCTCAGACAATGAGTACATGTGCAGTTACTGCACTACATATAGAATACCTTTTGTTGGCTTGTGATTTGTTTCCTTTAATTATACTTTCATGAAAAGAGGGTTACAACCAGTAGGCGAGTATCCTGCAATATATCTTTCAGAAAATGAATAACTGCGAGCTGTAGGTGGTGCTTCACCTTTCATACCCTGAGAGATGACCATCTGACCATTCACTAGCAGAGATGACCTTTTAGCATACTCCTGCTGGTGTGGTTTGTGGTCCTGTGCGGACTGGCTGAGGATTCATGGAGTGTTCTGCCTGCTGTGCTTGAGGTGAAGAGGCTTTGTATCGCAAAGCTTCAGGCAAGAAGTAATTAGAGGAGCCTTTTTGACACAAAGGAATGTTGCAACGAATGATGGATTGGCTAAATCCACCCTGTCACTTTGCCCTGTGATGAATGACACCCATTCATAGTGTTCCTATATGCTGCAGCAACATTTGTGGGTTGTGAAAATGATTGTTAAGTCAGTTTGTCTTTCATGTACGTCCATCACTGACTGAATGCTTTTGTTTATGTTCCCCATTACATTTGTGACTACTAGTGATTATAGAGGCTTAGAGCTGTTTTTAACATTTTAAACCTGTGATAAAACCATATACTATGAGGTGGGAAAAGAAGTATCAGAAAGACCAATTCAGTCAAACTTATATCATTTAAACTGAGTGAATGACATTAAGTGCATTTTTGTCAGGGGGTTGCTCTACTTTTTTTTCTTCCCCACTATTAAAATGCTGTGTTTTGTTTTATTGTTTGTCCGGTTCAGCTGCATATATGAAATAAATCATTTTGTAAATGATAGACAGGAACTGCACTGAAGATCAGAGTATAAATTATACTTTATTATATTTTACAGATCATCTGACTGACCAATTCTCAAAGAAATATGAAATACACTGTTTCTATAGACACATTGAAATATTCTCTGGTTAAAAGTGACATGCTTGAAAGATAACCTACTTTACACTTTTTGAACGTTCCTGCTTTCTTTCCTCTTTACAATCTTAATATGAAGTCTGATCATATAACTATGAAAATGATGCCATATGAGCAGTTGTGTGACAATATCAGAAATGGTGGAGGGAGGGGTCAGAAAACACAAGAACTGCACAATCTGGTCCTCTAACAGAAGGGTAGAATATACAGGTGTGCAATCCACGGCTACAAAATGCTTAAGAAAATACGATAACCTCGTAAATTGGCCTTGTTTCCGTTCAGTTCTGTGGTATTTTGAGTGACATTAGGATGGTTTTACTTAACACAGTGATGATAATGTAAATCTTTCATGAAATAAAGAACCAGATACGCCCTACTAGACAGGTTTGTGCTGCCCTCCTTCGGTCAATGGTGGGTATAAAATCAGGACAGACTGCGCATGCTCAAACAGGCTGTTGGATTCAGCAGTAGAAGATCGCCTGCTCGGAAGCTGTGTGCGTGTGCGTGTGTGTGTGCGTGTGTGTGTGCGTGTGTGTGTGTGTGTGTGAGCTCAGACTTCACCTTCAGCCATCTTAACCATGTTGGCCGCTGTGGGACGGTGCTGCAGCGGGGCTCTGCAGGCTTTGAAGCCTGGGATCAACTCTCTGCAGCCAATCAGTGGGAGACATGCGGCTCTTTCTTCGAGTGAGTGAATACTCTTTTTAATGCTTAAACTTCAACTGTATGTCCTTTGGCTTGTCTAACAGAAACAGATGTATGCTCAGTGGGTCAGGCCTCAAATTGCCCATTAAGTGTCTCCATTCATTTGCTGCCAGTAGGAATTTATAATAATTAAAGAAGCTACAGTAAGAGAGAAGAGGTTATTTGGTCATATAGTTAACATAAGTCAGACGTTGTTGCTCCAGTCATTGGATTGTCCAATCAATGACCTTTCCAAGTAACTCTCTAGAAGTCAATGTTTCACACACTGCCTGTTTGAACTTTTCAGCCTGTGAGTTGTAGTGGCAACACATGGTCAATGCTATCCTGAAGCACCCAAATGTGGAAAGATATTTAGCTTATTTGTCTTTTCATTTATTTATTGCTATATTGATTCAGTATATCACATGCATACGATAATCCTTGTTTATTCTCTGTAAGATGTTTTGAGTTCTCAGATCTAGTTGTCACATGTAAATTCACTTTTATATGTTGCCATTAATGTCATTTTCCTCTTTGTCGTTGCCCTTTCAGGCAGGGGTTACGCTGCCCCTGCTGCTCAGGCAGCTCTGGCCAATGGCCGCATAGTGGCTGTGATTGGTGCTGTGGTGGATGTCCAGTTTGATGAAGGCCTGCCTCCCATTCTCAATGCACTGGAAGTGGCTGGCCGTGATAGCAGGCTGGTGCTTGAGGTGGCACAGCATCTGGGTGAGTGAGTCAAATTGATAATGGGGTCGAAACGTTGCTCAAGAAGTCAGTGTTTGCGTGTCTGTTGTGTCTTTACTGTCTCTCCTCATGTGTTTCTTCAGGTGAGAACACAGTCAGGACCATTGCCATGGATGGCACAGAGGGTCTGGTCCGCGGTCAGAAGGTTCTGGACACCGGAGCCCCCATCAGGATCCCTGTGGGCCCAGAGACATTGGGCAGGATCATGAATGTCATTGGAGAACCGATTGATGAGAGGGGTCCAATTAGCACCAAGCAGTAAGTGTTGAGGAGATGATCATGATGCTGGAGTTATTCCATATTTTTCTTGTTGTCAACAAAGCTCATGAAAAAAACAACAATGAGCCAAGTCTGTCTCTCAGTACTCCTTGGGGGGGGAAGCAAAGTAATGATCTAAAACAGCTGGGGAGTCACTCAAACAGGAGTAAAAGTGTGTTTATTGAGGACTATATTTATTTTGCTGGTTTGGGTCTTTTTAGTTGACAAGTGTTGTAGTCTTATCCTTTTAAACAGCATATTTAAAAATAATTTATTATCTTGCAGAACTGCTCCTATTCACGCTGAAGCCCCAGAGTTCACAGACATGAGTGTGGAGCAGGAGATCCTGGTCACTGGCATCAAAGTGGTAGATCTACTGGCACCCTACGCAAAGGGTGGAAAGATTGGTTGGTGGATTATCTGACACCCTAGATTACTTAATATTTGTCTGCACTCACATTTTCATACACTCATATCATGATTATTGGTCATTGTGCATGTTGTATACTCCTTCAGGTCTGTTCGGAGGGGCTGGTGTTGGCAAGACTGTGTTAATTATGGAGCTGATCAACAATGTGGCCAAGGCTCATGGTGGCTACTCTGTGTTTGCTGGAGTAGGAGAGCGAACCCGTGAGGGAAACGACTTGTACCATGAAATGATTGAGTCTGGTGTCATCAACCTGAAGGACACCACCTCAAAGGTGACACCCTCAATGAGTTACATGTATTTTTTAAAACACAACTTGGCTTTTCTGACTCAGATACTTAAGCACAGCATTAACATGTAGTTTGTCTGATCTACTCAGTGCTAAACTTCCCAGCTGATTCTTGTCTTCATGTCTTCATGTCCTCAGGTAGCTCTGGTGTACGGTCAAATGAACGAACCCCCAGGTGCCCGTGCCAGAGTTGCTCTTACCGGTCTGACTGTTGCTGAATACTTCCGTGATCAGGAGGGACAGGATGTGCTTCTCTTTATTGACAACATCTTCAGGTTCACCCAGGCCGGATCAGAGGTGCGCTAAGCCAAATAGATTTTTCTTTATTTGAAGTCAACAAAATAATGCTTTTTAAGTCTACATATCTTGCGTCAACTCTAAATTGCCCGTAGGTGTGAATGTGAATGGTTGTCTGTCTCTGCGTCAGCCCTGCGATAACCTAACGACCTGTTCAGGGTGTAACCCCAATGTCAGCCGAGATTGGCTCCAGCCCACTGTGACCCTGCAAAGGATAAGCGGTTATAGAAGACGGATGGATGAATATCTTGCATCTGAATATTTGTGTCATTGTCCTTCAGGTGTCTGCCTTGTTGGGTCGTATCCCCTCTGCTGTGGGTTACCAGCCTACCTTGGCCACTGACATGGGGACAATGCAGGAGAGAATTACCACCACAAAGAAGGGCTCTATCACCTCAGTACAAGTGAGACAACACAAGATGTTACTCACATGTCGGCACGCTCTCCTTTTTTCACAATTATTCCTACTAAAATGGCTCATGTTGTTATAGGCTATCTATGTGCCTGCTGATGATTTGACTGACCCCGCTCCTGCCACAACTTTTGCTCACTTGGATGCAACAACTGTGTTGTCTCGCGCTATTGCTGAGCTTGGTATCTACCCTGCTGTGGACCCTCTGGATTCCACCTCCCGCATCATGGACCCAAACATTGTTGGGGCTGAACACTACGATATTGCTCGTGGTGTGCAGAAGATTCTTCAGGCAAGCCTTATGTTGGATGCTAACAAATCAAGAATGGCTGTCAACAATATCTGCAATCTAAAAGCAAAAGAGAAACCTCATATACAAACCTAACTGTTCTTTTACATTATTTTTTTTTTTCAGGACTACAAATCATTGCAGGACATCATTGCTATCCTGGGTATGGATGAATTGTCTGAGGAAGATAAGATGACTGTAGCTCGCGCTCGTAAGATCCAGCGTTTCTTGTCACAGCCCTTCCAGGTAGCAGAGGTCTTTACTGGCCACATGGGAAAGCTGGTGCCTCTCAAGGAAACAATCAAAGGCTTCCAGAGCATTCTAGGAGGTAGAGTGCTGCACCAAGGGTAAAACATTTCTAAATGGGATTAATTTAATGGACATTTGATGGTAACGGTTCTTCTTTTCTCTCTTCAAGGTGAATATGATGCCCTGCCAGAGCAAGCTTTCTACATGGTGGGCCCCATTGAAGAAGTAGTCCAAAAGGCTGAGAAACTGGCCGAGGAACATTCTTAAGTGATTTCTCTGTAAAGGTTTTTATGAGAAACATTTGTACAGTATAATTGTGTCCATGCTAAGTATGTTGTGTTGTGGTTCCATTTCTCTGGAAAGGTGAAGATGAAATAAAAAAAAATTGCATTGTGATATATACATTTTTTTTATTGTCAGTCTTCTTTTTTCCATTGGTAGTGAGTGAGTGAATATTCTTGGTGAAAATTAATTGTTTTAATGAAAACACAACACTTAAATAATGCTAAGGTTTAGCCCATCAGGTGGCGAAGTTTCTTATTTAACTCCCTTTCTTGTATAAGGAGGTTGGTGATGTGTTCTTTGAAGGCTTCAAAATCCTGTAAAATAATAAATAAAACAGAAGAAAATATGTTGAGCATGTTCCCATCCCTATATAGGCCACTGTCAATTACACTTTTCAATAATGCAGATTCTAACAAACCTTTTTGAAATTCCCATATTTTGTCGTGGATTCATCAAGTGCAGACTGGAGAGACTTCACTTTTACGTCTGCATTAACAGCTTCTGCTTCCTTTTCAAACCTGAGACAAGTTCAGGGACAAATACAGACAAGGACGACACTTGTTCTGAAAGCAGTAGTGTGTTGTTGATTCACAATTTACCTGTCCTCTGCTTTGGCCCTGGCTTTTTTCTCTTCTTTCCATTTTGTCTCCAGCTGCTGGATTTCCTCTTGTTTCTCCTGTATTGAAGACCAATTTGTACGTACATAAAGTGATTGGTTCATCTGTGCTGAGCTGTGATTTAAGTAAGGAGAACAAATACTTTTCAATTACCTGTATTACTTTCCCTCTTTCCATAGACAAATGCAATAATGTGTCCTTCTCTTTGGTGAGGCTTGTTATGCTTTGTCTCATGTTGATTTCCTTCAAAGCATGCTGTTCTTCAGCCTTTTGTAGCTTCAGTTTAAGATCTGATCATGGAGAGAAGACCACAAGTTTACTAGTGGTTGTATTTTGTAGCACTTCAGAGGATGAAATGTTGACTACTCACCTTTGCACATCTCTACAGCATCTCTTTGCTGTTGCTGAGCATCATGCAATTGATCAAGTAGCGATGCCTCTTTGACTTGATGCTGAGTTGCTTGTTCCAGGAGTTTTGACTGGCATCCAGCTAATTTCTCCCTTAAACATGGATGCAAAATACAGCAAAGATATTCAATGTAGAATAATGCAGAGAAAAAGAGCAAATCCTCATATTTTAAAAGCTGAAACCAGGGAATGTTTGGCAGTTTTACTGGATAAATTATTTGTATATATCTACGAAAACATCAAAATAACTGTTGATTAATTTTCTGTTGAACAACCAATAGATTGATCTTTAAGCACTATTAGTAACTGACAATGATTCTTCTTACCGATATTCACTTTCCTTATTTGTGTGTTTCTCTGTCAGCTGTTTGATTTCTTGCATCAGTTTTTGAACAAACGCTTCTTTATCTTGTAATTTTTTGGAGAAAAGCATGTCATTTTCTAACTTCAGCTGTTTGTTTTCCAGCTTTAACTGGGCATTCTGCTTTTTGTGCTCGTCCATGAAACCAATAATGGCTTGATTGTTGGCAGCTAAATCCATAAATCTCTTCTCTAATAGCTCTGCTTTCTTTCTTTCGCCGTCCAGTTCTTTCTGGCAGTCTGTTACTCGGCCCTCCAGCTCTGTATTGATTTTTTGCAGGGCTTGATGGCGGAGAAGCAGCTCATCTGCTCTCTTTTTCAGTATGCAGATCAGACTTGACTGTTCATCTATCCTGGACCGCAGCATCCCTGTGTCTGTTGTATCCTCTAGAGAAAGGCTATGAAGTTTCTCCAGTGCCTTCTGAATGCTGTTCATATGCTGGGAACAAGGGGAAAAAGGCAGGTGTTAAAACATGGCACACAGGTGCTTTAGGCAGCTTCTTAGTAAAGTTATGCTGTGTTTGGACTAGGGCCTGAGTGGCACTGTTTTTTGAGGCTGACACTGATATCAATATTTAAGAGATGAAAAAAATTGATAATGATATATTGGTGGAGAGAATTGTGATCAAGATATGAACTGAAGGAGACATTTTACACTTGAAAAATAAACTTGAAGTGCTCTCTGGTGGACAAATTATGTAATGATCTCACTGTTTTTAAACTACCTCAAAGTTTTTTGGTAATTTCTGTACTTGCAATTTCTTGTTACTTATCAGGTGACATACCTGATATGTCTACAATAAGATGAAATATTAAAATATTGGCCCGGTCAGTTATGGGCTTTAGTTTGGACAACCACAGTTTACCCCCCCCCCCAAAAAAAAATCGAATAAATCAAAAACATACTAAACATATTGGTATCACGGAAACATGTTCAAAAGAGGTAGCAACACTGTCCAATTCAGTGGTGGAAGAACTATTTGGATACTTTACAGCACCAATACCACAATGTAAAAAATGATTTAAGTAAAAGTCATCTACATTAAAATGTTTGAAGTAAAAGTACAGAAGTATTATCATCTAAAGATACTTTACATATATTTAGTATCAAAAGTACTCTGGTATGATTTTACATATCATTGGATTGTTATTAAGTTAGTGATACATTTCTGTGTAAGATGGTCGAATTGGATTTAATTTGACAGCTTTTCTTATACTTTATAGTATATACAGTTGGGTAGTTTTATTTCAAGCAATACCCTATATTTAAAGTTTTCAGCTCATGCTTTGTACACAAAATATTATCAACTTGTCAAATAAATGTAGTGGTTGTATAAAGTAGAATGCAATGGTAAAGTTACAAATAACAACCTTCTATAACTGTAAGTACAGTACTGGAGTAAATTTAGCTATTTAATTTATTTATAATTTTATTCATTATTTATTATTATCACACATCAAAGCTAGATAATACTGGATAACAACTGAATAAAACAGTTTGGCGTTGACCTGTCTGAAGACAAGCGCGAGACATTAACGTTTGCTGGACAGTTAAGGGTTGCTAGCTTAGCTAACTACTTTACTGTTTTGTAGCTCTATTTTACCTAAGCTAACTCATTTTATTCTATGGGACACGTTTTTCAAGTTTATTTAAATACTTTTCATTTTAATACCACGATAATGTGACATTTGCGCAGGTAAGATAACTTCACATTACATTTGAAATGTATTCAGAAGACGGCTAACTAAGAAGTTAGCTAAACTAGCTAACTAGTAGCTATTTTTTATCAACCCATGGATTTATCGTTGTCAATGATAAGTTTTACATACCTCCGTCATGTTGCCCTCCACCTTCATGACGTTATCTGTGTTTCTCTGTGGAGTTGCCATGATGAGTAATAAGGAAGACAAGGCAAAGTGTTTACTGTCGGTTTTACATAGACAAACACTTCATTTTGTTCCTCAACGCTCGGTTCCACATTTCTTGGAAATCGTCTCAAAGTTTCAGTTGCTCGGTCGCTAATGGCAACTATCTTTGAGCTGCCCTCTCCTCTGATTTAGTTGCAGTGGCAGGTTAAGTGATGGTACCCCTGCTCGGCCGCCTGATGGTGGTGTTGAGCTTTGCATCAGCCACTAGCACTGTGAAGGTATGGACGATCTCGAAAAATCATGGTGGAAGAAGCAGTAACTGTTTTCTTATGTTGCTTAAACCCCTTTTCACTTTGGTACAAAATGTGTTACTTAATTTGATGTGGCAATGGTCTTTTTTGTCACTTTAAATATACTGCTGTCGATGTTGTTGTTTTATTCACAAGTCACTTGTGAAATCTTTAGGGGGATATTCTTACATGACATTAAGTGTGCCCATTGTACCTGATAACTTAATGAATGTATGGCAGTTGATGGCATTGTTCGCCTTTTTGCATTTGGTGTAATATGTAAAACATTCTTACAATGACTTGCAATTTTCTAGTCCTATATCAAGCTTTGGGTGGGTAAGTGTGTGTAAAACATGAAACAAGGGTTCTTGGTCGACTCGAACCAGAGACATTGGGATTACGTGACTCGCCTGGGCCTTCAGACACCTAATTTAAAGCTTTTCGTTGTTTTATATTTTAATTACTCCCATCAGTATTTTGCTCTCAATCGCCAGAAGCCACCCCCCTACTTCCCAAGTGCGGTGCAAATAAACAGTGAAGGTAGCCCGCTGTGAGTGAAAAATCACTGGCACCGGGGACAAGTCGGACCTGCATGGCATTATGCAGATTCCTGGGCCAGAGGGATTTATCCGGAGGGCCGAGGCTGGCTTGGGGGAGCGGCTGTCCTGGCTTTTGTGCACGCCCCTTTTCATCAACTAGCAGGCCAAGAAAGACAGACAGAAGAAAGCAACAGCATCCCAGCCTCAGTCCCTACAGCTCCTCCATCTGCACAGCGGAGCTGGACGGACCAGCCAGAATGTGGAGAGCACTACTACTTAAACTCTTCCTCGTCTTCATATGCTGTGTTAGATGGTGCCAATCTGAAGGTAAGTAGAGTGTTTTTTTCCCCCTGTACATTTTCTGTTCACACAGCTGCATGATTCATTGAGGACCTGCAGAGTTGTTGTGCTATTAGTGATTCACCCAGTGCACTTGTTGCTCATCAAAACAAACCAGTCATTGTGCAGGGAAATTTAAGTTGAATTGTTGCTGAATTAAAATGACTCTGTATTATTATTATTTTTTAGCACAGACAAGTAAAGTGTACATCCAGTAAGTAACAGTTCAAGTTTTGATGGGAATCAAAGTGGATAAATCAACTAAACACATGAGAACAACCTTGTTGATGATTCAAAAAGCCGCTGTTATCATGGAACTACACGATCTCCTCTAGTAATTTTGATGTGGCCACCAGGTAAAGTAATTCTGGCTCTAGAGCTAAATGTTTTACCACATAGTATTACTTTAAAGGTTGAGCACAAAGCCTTCCTCAGACAGATTGGAAGTTCTCTTGAGGAACTTTTGCCTGGGCTTTACTGTTGCTAGGTAACAGAAAAGAGCATGTGACTTACAGACAATCTGTGAGGACTGCGAGCTACTGGTACAAATCTCATTCAGTGGAGCAGATTTTACGCTGCGAACCACTGATTCAAACTCGATTCCAGATCGAGGAAGAACTTAAATTTCCAATGTAAGACAGAGCCAGAGACAAAATGCTCAGGATACTGCTCTTTATACATGACAGTCTTGTGTTTGTCTCCTGTGTTTGTAGCCCAGCTAGATCCTACTTCTCAAATTGTAATCTGCTTTCTTTTTGCTCAACCCTTAGTATGTAAGCTCCTTAGTGTGAATCAAGCAACTAATTACACTGCAGCTGCTGCAGAATGGAACCATTTCTACCTAAGGAGCAGTTTGGAGTTAAGAAAAAACTGTACCAAGAGTAAGACCATGGCTACATCTTTCTTTATTTATTCATTATGAAATATCCTGGACATATTTTCCTATATTTCCTCACTGGCTAACAGACACACAACAATAGAAAAGGTGGATGGTCCATGCCAAAAAGACAATATAACAGTGTTGACACTGAGACTGTAGCATTTAAAAAATCCACTTGGCATTTCCTTTGAATTACAGCAGTCGCTGTACTTGTAGCTGAAGTTTGCTGATGACAACTGAGGTGTACAAAATGATGACTTGACAAAAACCGCAGACTCTCAGCAGACTTTGTCGGCATGTTCTCATGGATCATTAGCTTGGATTTGTTGTGATTAACAGACAGTGATGTAGATTGCTTAAATAACATTCATACTGTAATTTTTCGTTAACCTGGATTTTGAATAGGTGCTTCCTGAAGGCTATCTGGTGGTGTGTGGATCAGACTTAAAGATGTGTCACTTAATGGTATACTCAGAAAGATTAATGTTTTATTTATGTAGTTTTACTATGAGGGGACAAGGTACTTTCTCTAATCTCTACTTGATCCTCCTCATATATCCTTTAGTATGATAATTGTTTCTTCCATGACCCCCTGTAACACATTATCCAGCCCTCTGGCTTGATACTGCTACAGAATGCTTACACTGGCATTAATAGCTAATGTGATGGTCTGAGGGGATTTCATGGTGCTGGTTTGTTAACTATCCTCTGCCATTTTTTTGCTGTTCCAGACATGTTTTGTCAGTAAATTGAGTTGTTTTCTCCATTAATCATTGGCCAGTGAACTCTTAAAAAGCTATTAAGTGCACAATAAGAACTTACCCGTGTTACAAATTAAGCTTTTATTTCATAAGAAAACAGACAACATGTTTTTTTAATGTATTTGTAGTTTGCTAGTATTTTGGTCAGGTGTGGGGCTAGACTGTCTTAATTTGATCAAACCTATTTTTAGTTTGAGTCTGTAATGACATCGTTGAAATGTCTTCTATTGTGTTCACACTTTTCAAGACACACAAACTTGGCCAGCACGTGCATATTAAACCTCACGGATGCCGGCTTCTTTCCGGTGTAGGAGCCTAAATCCTTGTGCAACAGTTACACTGCGTTAGAAACAGGAACACATTTGGCACAAATCAAGAGCAAATCCTTTCTTTTCCTGCAGCCCCCTCAGTCTAGGTTACAGACACTGAGGATAGAGTTTAGCCTCCAATAAAACAGTTGGTGAGCTGTGACTCACTGTACAGAGGAAAAATAAGCTGTCCAGTGGCTTTATCATTGCATTGTGACAACTTTATTTATGGTTCTTTTCACTCATGTTTTTGTTGAGGCACGTACCAAAAATCATGTTGAATATTCCTCAGTTCTAACCAGACCAAGGCTTTATTCCTCACTCCATTTATTCCTTCCTTTTGCTCCCATGCCACTGCCAAAGCCCCTTGGTGTTTCACTGTTTTGTGTGTCGCAGTAAGAGCCAAAGTCACTTGTTTGGCAATTGACTGCATTCTGCTGCATTGATTTCCATATGAAATAGGCAGCAGCACTTCGCTCTGACAGCATGGACGGGTCCAGCGTTTCATGCTGCCAGCAGCCGTTTTCTCCACATTTCTCCACACACATTCAGTGAGTGAGGTCTGGGCCAAAACAAGACGGTATTGATGAAAGCTTGAAGACATCTTTCAAGCACCCCATGTGACAAGTACGAGATGTTTCAGCGCTAGTGAACAGGTGTTTTCTTAATGGGTGGCCGTGAGAGGGGAGCTTATGTTTATGCACTTTTGTTTTACCTTATCGCAGGAAGTAAACCTTACTGTACTCAGCTTTCTGCTGTCCATCTCTAAAGTGGCTTTTTTAGGGTCACACTTCCAGTTATGAGTTTGCATCCCTGCTGGCACCTCTTTTGTGCCATTGTAATTTCACAGTGGGGTTTAAGGCGTTTGGGGGACTTCATTCTAATGAAAATTCCTCTACTGCTCTTCTTTGTTGGGCAATAGTAGGACGTCCTTATCTTCCTGCGTGGATAGTGCGGTGCTCTCTCCTGCTGTGGGTTTAAGTTGCCAATTAGAAAAGACAAGGCTAGAAAGAAGGGAAAGGAAAACATTAAATTACACATAAACACTCAAACAAAAAAAACGACTAAAAAAGTACAGATCATCAGACTCAGATTAAACATTCTTAATAGCAGATTTGCACCATTCTCCCTTTACCTTCTCTAATATTGATAGAGAAATTGCAACTTTGTCAGGATGAAGACATAGAAATTTGAGGATTAAAGAAAAGTTACAAAGAAGACGTTCTTTTCAGAATGTAAGAAGAACCCTTACGCGAGACAGTGTCGTTGAAAGGTTCAGCTTCAGTGTATCTGTCACCTTTCCCAGAAGTAATACTGTCAGGAAACGCTGGCTGCATTTCAAAGCTTCCAGCAGATTGGTTTCTCCTTGGCATGCGTGGTTGTAGTTGTCAACCTAGGATGTATGGCAGCTATAAACATCTTGATATTTCCAAAGCAGATTGTGATTTGATTCAGTTGCTTTGCAGATGTTTACTATTTTATTTTATTGTCACATTATTATTGTTATTCAGTTTGATAAGACCATTATTTTTTGTTTTTTTTACAGACAATAGTGTCGTCTGGACATTCAATACTTAAATGTACTGAACGCACACTTCATTGTTGAGGGAAGTCCTTTTGTTAAAAAGAAAATATTGTGTTTTTGTTAAATACAGCGCATCTTTTAGCTATTTGTGTACTGTGCATGCAGCACTTGTGCTTGCTGCCATGATATAGATGATGCTGAAACCTCTGGGATCACTGCCTTGCAACAAAGGCTCCCTTTGAGCAGATTGAGAGCAATTTTATCATTAGTAAACTGAGCAGGAAAAAAGCCTCCTGGATAGCTGCTGAAGGAGTTAAATATGCAACTTATTTTGCTGGGGTGGTCGTAAAGCAGTTTGGTGGTTTGCTGGCTAATTAATCTGAGACAAGAATTCTTGATCGGAGCGCATGCAAGGCTTTTAGTGCAGTAGCACAGGCAGTGACCCCCACAACTGTTGTGGAAGTGATCCATCTTTAAAAGAGAACATTACATAAAGGAGATGACAAACCTCTGACTCAAAATACAATCAACTCCTCACACAGCATGTGTCAACCAATAGACTGTTGGTTTGTAAGCCCTTAATTTCTAGTAATTTACCTTAAAGACATTGCATTTTCAGCTCAGGTAAACGTACATGTTGGCACAACAATTTTCACAGCTTGTCTCTATAATTCCTTGTAACTAGTAACTTACAGTGGAATTGTAGAGCTATAGCTATGAGGTACTGCAGCATTTTAGATAATTAACCCCAATATTTAGCAAGTGTAGGAGGCTATTTGATCAAGGAGGAATGTTTCCAAAATGTTGGATAAGACAGGACAGAGATGGACCACCAACCCCAAGCATGCACCACCAATCACCAGCTCACAGCTCTTCTCATGAAGAATTTGGGTTGAAATGGTTGTGGTACCACCCAGTACCACTATTTATTCCAATTACATTTCAGACCGGACAGGAACAGCATGCACCATAAATCAGGCTGTCAGAGAGACAATCAGAATTGCACATTCCTGTTTGGACGGGTCTGATGGAGTGATCTGCCACTGAACTATGCTGCCTGAATCAATCTCTCCTGGAAAACATCAGGGAAGGTAGAGTGGTGGTACCTTATCTCTACAGATGCCACTCAGTGAGAACATCAAAAGGAGGCTTGGGATGAGTGCGGTGAAGATTGTGTAACTGTCGGGGGGACGGCTGGCACGCTTGTCTCCAAGGCTTGTCAATGTTGTTAATAACATGCTTCATCAGTGGAAGGCATCCCTACCCCATTCTTACTAAATATATTAGTATTTTAGAGTATTTAAGAATTTTTTAATCTAATCTGAAAATAATTAAATAATGATAACAATATATGTAATCAACATTAAAATTGCAAAAACATTGATGAAAAACAAATGTGGATAAAAGATCTAATAACATGTAAGACAAAGCTTGAAATCGAGCACTGAATTATGTACAATTTTAATTGTGTCTAGGATGTGAGTTGGGGCAATTCCGCTGTGGGACAGGCCGATGTATACCAGGTGACTGGCACTGTGACGGCACATCAGACTGTGTGGATGACTCTGATGAACACGACTGCCGTGAGTTACTCATTATATCACACTGTAGGCTGGCATAGCACCTGAGAGGGTTGGGATATTTAGTATAATGCTTGTTTGACGTGAGTGTCATTCCAATCTGAATTACAGCAGTGGTCGAAGAAATACTCAGCTCCGTCACTTAAAGTCCTGCTTTCAAGAGTTTGCTTAGAAAAACAGAAATATTATTGGCAAAATATACTTAAAGTATCAACAATAAAAGTGCTGTAAAATTTAGTCGAGTACAAAGTACAATATTTTTCTCATAAATGTAGTGCAGCAGAATTATAGTAATTCAGAATTGTACTTAAGTACTGTACTTGAGCAAATGTAGATAGTAACTTTCCACCCCTGGATTACAGTCAGCTGTTGTAAATCATGAAATGCTCTGTGTGTATTCCCACAGCTCAGGTAACATGTGATCACAGTCATTTCCAGTGTTTGAGTGACGGCGAGTGTATCCCTGATGTGTGGGTGTGTGATGATGAGGAGGACTGTGAGGATGGCTCAGATGAGAGGCAACACTGCCGTAAGTACATTTTACATTATTATCAATTCTTATAAATGTTTCATGGAAAATATAACAAGTCATTATTGCACTTGTCTTTCAGATGAGTTATATTTCAACATTTAGAAAAACACATTTTTCATCACATATATATTTAATATCTGCTCAGTCCAGTGCATAATTTGAAAATATTGTATATCACACTTATTCTAATTGATAATAATAACTAATAATTAGTCAAATCCAGGATGTCATTTTTATGGCTGCACCACATTAGATAAAGATCTTTAAGATGAACCCGCCAAAGGGCCTGAGGAAGTTAAGGAATTAGATGAATGTTTGGTACCTGTATCTACAGTAGTAGATCACATTTTAAGTCCATTTAAGAACTATGTGAATGAAACCATTCTACGTGCTTCTAAGTCACTCTCTGATCTGTCCCCAGCTGGGAGGACGTGCACCAGTGGCCAGTTCAGCTGTAGTAACGGGGCATGCATCCCAGGAGAATACCGGTGTGACCGTCTGGCGGACTGCTCAGATGGGTCTGATGAGAGAGACTGCCGTAAGTCTTCTCCAGGGTGGTTTCCTTTTTTTTTTTATCTCAGGCTCCTGTGGCATTTTAATCAATTTGTTAAGATTAAGAGGCACGCTGACTGACAGAATGGGCCACAATATGCTTCTTGTTGTCAGAGGTTGATTGCAGATTCCTTGGTGGATTAGTCAAGCTGAAGTTCAGCTGCTATGCCATTATTGTGCCGACATGGTAGACTCACAGCACTACACACTGTGGTAATCTCACAATTGCATAAAGAATGCTGTGGCGACTGCTGTTGTTATGGTGGTGGCGTTAAATTTTAGTCTCTTATCCTTCCCATTCACCAAGCTTTTCACATTTTAAAAGCTAAAAGGAACACAGTTGTCAGGTTGATTTGAATGCATTGCATTGTCCTGTTGATGATTTAATCTTTCAGATTACCCCGAGTGTACACAGCTGAGGTGTGCTAATGGGGCCTGCTACAACCGGACCCAGCGATGTGACCACATACTTGACTGCCGTGATGGCTCTGATGAGGCAAACTGCAGTAAGAAGACAATTCTTATCCAAGTCAATTTTAGTGATAAACAGTTCATGACATCATCACCAAATATATATTTTTTGTCTTTTTCTGTTGTGTTTTCTTTAGCACAGCACTGTAATACGGGCCTGTTCCAGTGCCATAATGGGGTGTGTGTTCCTCAACGCTACGTCTGTGACCATGACGATGACTGTGGAGACCGAAGTGATGAGCTAAACTGCAGTATGTTGCCTCATTTCTTCTACCCTCTCTTCTCTTTGAATCAAACCCCACTGTCTGTCTCATGACTATTTTCTTCACCCAAATAGATAAGACTAAATCTCTGATCTGTTGTTGCTGTGTATTAATATTCTCCATTTCACCTGCAGCATATCCTACATGTAGAGGGAACTACTTCACCTGCCCCAGTGGCCGCTGCATCCACCAAGTCTGGCTTTGTGATGGAGAGGATGACTGTGAGGACAATGCAGATGAAAAAGGCTGCGGTATGGACACAATATTTGGAAAGCAGTTATCATAAATCGAATAATTTTTTACTGTTACACCAGAAACGTTAAACATTTGGCTCGTTAAGGAACACTAGAAGGGGTAACAACTCAAGCTCTCTGTGTGAACCTGATTCATCTCCAGTCTCCATGGTTGGTTTGGGCTAGCAAGACGCAATGCCTGTGCTCCTTTAAGTGTGTTATTCAAATGCCTCTTTGTGGCACAAGATCGCGCAGCCCCCCAAAGGGCTTTAGAATTCCTCCACACGGCTGTGAAGAGTGTGTGTTTTTAGAGGATGGGCTGCAGAAGCCCTCTGAGCCCCCATGTGACCCCCTCAAAGCTCCACTCCCCTGCATCGGTTTAAAGTGACAGTAATTTCCCTGACAATAAAGTCCTGGTCACAGTTTTCTTAAGATCACCACCACATTCCTGTGGAGACATGGCTGCCTGTCCGTAATACACACTTAATATCTTTTAGTTCACAACGGTCTGACACGTGTAAAGGTCTCTGCTGTCCTGTTTTCTGATTTTGTTTTGTTTGTGTAAGCCTTCACAGACAAAGATGATGAATTTGTTTTGTCTGCAGATAATGTACCGCAGGAGTGTTACCCAGGAGAATGGCCCTGTCCATCCTCTGGCCTGTGCATCCCCATGGATCAGCTGTGTGATGGGATGGCTCACTGTCCCGAGGGAGAGGATGAAACTAACACCACTGCTGGGCGCAATTGCAGTTAGTACTAACACAACTAGTGTCAAGTACACATTAGGACATCTTATATTACAGAATATGTGAAATATGATAATTTCAAATATAGTCATTCACTGATCTGGTTTCTCTGCTGGTCAGGTATCTGGAGATGTGCCTCTCTAAGCTGTGAGCATCGATGCCATGCTTCCCCTGACGGAGGCACCTGTACTTGTCCTACTGGATACATTGTCAGCAGCAACAATAGTCGCTCATGTATAGGTATATATGCTTCTTTGAAGATTTGTTCCTCATATAGACAGTTGCAAGGATAAGTTGGGAAGTATTTTTCTGTAAATGAGATAAGCAGTAGCAGTAGCTAGAGCTGGAAACCTTTTCATACTTTTTCTTTTTATGGTTTGAGTTTTCTCCCCAAGAGCACAACATCATTCTGTTAACAACAGGATACCAGAAGTACACAGAAGAAGCTTTACCCAAATAAGACCTTAACTTGCTGCATGTAAACACTGACACTCAATCCTTATTCTGGCTAGAGCCTAATCAACTCAAAGTAGGATTGCAAGATCTAGAAGTTCACATAAAATCTGCTGTTTTTGTTTGGACTCAAAATGACAGCGCACAAACTGTTTGGACTTATAGCTGAATTTAAAAGAAATAAAGGGGAAAGTTTTGCTGGCTTACACGTCATTACAGCTTTATGGTGTTGTGTTAAAAGTCTAATTGTTTAATTCTCATCTGCTGTGATTCCTATTTCATGCTGAAGACTTTGACGACTGTTCGATGTGGGGCGTGTGTGACCAGCTGTGTGAAGACCGCATAGGCTCCCATCGCTGCAGCTGTCGAGAGGGCTACATGCTGGAGCAGCACAGATACTGCAGAGCTGATGTCTCAAGTGAGTGTCATTTCCTCCCTGTTTAAACAGATTGTCTTACATACAGTATGCTTAGATTTTGAATGTGTGAATGATCCGTCCAAATGAGGTCCATTAGCATAGCCCCCTTTCCTGTTTGCCAACCACTGTGGCTGCTTTACTGAGCGTCTGCACTTCTTTCTGGTGCATTGTTGCGTACCAAATGTTGTTTTAGTTAGTCTCTTGCCTTTGTGGAACATAGAAAGAGTGTTGACTGAGAGGCTGACCTCTCTGCCTTTAGCTTTAGTGAAAAGGGTGTGTAATGATAGTGGCTAGAAAGTACTACCTTCATTAGTCTGAGTCAGGGATCTGAATTCATGTGCTACATTCTGTAAATTTCCACTGATATTAGTTGAGCATGCATACTACGAAACTGATTTCTGTTTTGATACAAATCAGGCTACGGTTCTAACCTGAAATTTTCAAATGACTTCATGCTATGTTTTGTAACTGTATTTTGTTTCCTCTGCAGCTGGAGTACCTTCCTTGATATTTTCCAACGGCAGAGACTTGCTAATAGGTGACATCCACGGAAACAATTTGCGTACTTTGGTTCACTCACAGAATAGAGGGGTTGCAGTGGGAGTGGACTTCCATTATAATCTGCATATGATCTTCTGGACTGATACCATTCAGAATAAGGTATTTTTTAAAATCCAATTTCCATGTCCAATGTTATTTGTACCTATTTACTTCAATGTTTGTCTTAGAACATGAAATGTTGACATGTTGTTATACCTGGGTAAGAGTTGACAGGGAGTAGACCATTTTCTTGTTTGAGAAAATACTTGAGTTAGACTGGAACTGGCCAGGATGGAATTCTTTCAGTTATCCTTTAAAATATCAGAAATGTTGATACTATAATAATGGGATAGCTGTTGGCTCCTTTGCGGCTGGGTCATAATGAAGGGAAGTAGATGTGGAATGGAATCCAAATGGCCTAATCTTGAAACCTGTCTGATAGGCTGGTATGATGTTCACATACCAGGGTGCAATTTTTGTAACTCGATCTAGTTTGAAGTAATCACGCTGTATTTGTTTTCAGTGGCACCGTCCATCTATATGCATTCTTTGGCCAGCTAAAAAGCCTTTGTTCGGCCTATGCTTTGGCTCCCCAATGGTTTGAACTGCAGCCACTGGGCTGAAAGGCAAGGACATATCTGTGACTGGGCATCTGAGTGTATCAGCCACCTTCATGGCAGCATGTCAGATTAAAAGTAGGGACAGCGCAAACAGGGCATGTGAATGCAACCAGAAAGGTTAAACTACCAGGCTATTTCCACATCTTCAGTTTCTCTTTAAACAGGTCAGTTGAAAATCCTGCTTTTTAGACGTCTGGATCTTGTTTCCAAAGAAACAGGGCTGCTAAGAGCAGTACCTCCCTAACCAGCAGAAAACCACTTTACAGGCTTCACAGAAAGATGGAATCATCAGACAAGCAAACAAATAATCTCTCTCTGATTTTTCTACTTTCTAAAATGTGTTTCTTATTGTTACCTTTACATTCATGCCTGTGACAGCTGTTGACTGCCTTAGACTACTCTTAAATCATACTCTTTCTTAAAAGATAGGTTCACATTCTTTCAAGACTATCTTAAAGCAATACTCATATGCTCATATGTACAATGAAATAGTTTTTGTTCGCTGTAATTGTTTCTCTTGCTCATACTGGCCACAAAGTGGTACCATCTTAAAGCAATTTCAGTTTCACTGATGGGGTCTATGTTCTGTGTAAGTTCAACCAAGAGCAATTGTTAGTAGAGTTAGACAAATCACGTAGCTATCATCCAAAGTTGCAGTCTTGTTAGCGCAAGATTCCCTTGTTGCGTTAGTGTGTCTTTGCAGCAGCTCAGCAGGGAAGCACTGTCGGTTGAAGCATCCATTGAATTTTGTAAAAATAATAAATAATTTTGAAACTTGCCCACTTGAGGCTTCACAATGCTGAAGCCTAAAGCCTTCTAAAGATGAATTTTTTACTCAGAATAAGGACTTTGAATTTTGTCTGCAATCACTTGCAGTGATGCAAGAAATCCTTTCTTACATTGATTTCTCTTTGTGGCCAGTATGGACAGGGGTAACAATTACATTGACCAATAACACTTTCAATGTACCTATGGGCATGTGAATATTGTATCAAGAAAAACTGTGAGCTTATCCTTTAATATTTTCCCTTTCCCATTTCTGGAAGCAGTGACCACCTAAGGGCTAATTTCCTGTCAACAATGGCGTCTTTTGTGTACAGGTGTTTTCTGTGGATATGGACGGTTCCAACATGCAGGTGGTTTTAAATGTATCAGTTGACTATCCTGAGAACTTGGCGGTGGATTGGGTGAACAATAAACTGTATGTGGTGGAGGCCAGCGTCAACAGGATTGACATGGTGGACTTTGATGGAAGTAACCGGGTCACACTCATCACTGAAAACCTCGGAAACCCTAGAGGACTTGCGGTGGACCCCACTGTCGGGTAAGCACATCTCCCAGTTTCCATTCATTCATTTAACCACCCATTCCCAAACCCCGCATACAGTATCTGTCGTGCTCCATTGGCATGGAATAATGGGGGGTGTGTGTGAGATTAGCAGATTGCCCTGGGTGGATTAGTGAGGAGCAATGTAAGTGATGACCCTCATTGTAATCCAATAGTATAGTTCAAGGGGGGAGGAGAGCCAGGTGGCTACAGATAAATTGCTTATCGTAAATTAATGTACAGTTCTTTGGAGAGATGCACGGCCACCCACCAGGGGACATAATGTGAGGTCGTGGATGCTAGACTTAATTAACAAGAGGAAAAGTCTCCTTTATATTTTCTTAAATTAATACTTGTAATGTTATTTCTGTGGTCCCAGATGTACATAGCAGTCCTCATTTAATGATCCTACCTCAGAGAAAAATGGCAGATTAAACATTTAACCTCCTTTCACAGGTATATGTTCTTCTCAGATTGGGAGGCACTGAATGGACAACCAGGCCTGGAGCGTGCCTTCATGGATGGCACCAACCGTTATGGGATCATTGGGACTAAACTGGGCTGGCCAGCTGGTATCACACTGGACATCGAGGCCAAGCGCATCTACTGGGTGGACAGTCGCTATGACTACATTGAAACTGCAACATATGATGGCCTTCATCGGTAAATATGTCATGTTTTATTCCTCCAAAATAACCCAGCATTTTAGGTGAATTTACAGCAAAAAGATTAAAGCTAATCCCCAAGAATTATGTGGGGTAAACAAGTATAAAGGCCCATGCATTGATGTTCTTAACATTTGTTCAATAGAAAAACAGTAGTCCATGGTGGTGCTGTGATCCCTCACCCATTTGGCATCAGTCTGTTTGAGCACAATGTCTATTTCACGGACTGGACCAAGATGGCCGTGATGAAAGCCAACAAGTTCACTGACAGCAGTCCTCAAGTTGTTTATAGTACATCTCAGACACCACACGGAGTAGCAGTGATACATCAGCTGAAACAGCCACATGGTAAGCCCCTCAGTGAGCCAACTGTGTCCTGCTCAGTGTGGTCCTGATGCAGCTCACAGTTCTCACAGTTCATTCTACAGTATAATATAAATGTACCCAGATTTTCTGCAATGTAACTGCTAGCGTTTCGAAAGGAGATCCGAATCCGTAATTCCTTTCATATAACTATGTAAATTACTGGGATTGTTTTTGTTTTTCTCTCTAGTGCCAAACCCTTGTAGTGTAGACAGAGGTGGATGTGAGCAGATCTGTGTTCTGAGTCACAGGAGTGATAATGGAGGACTGGGTTACCGCTGTAAATGTCGCATGGGCTATGACCTACATGCTGATGGCAAGCGATGCTTTGGTAAGAGAACATTTCTCTTATAACAGTAGGGATTTTTTTTCTTGAACATATCTGAGTATGTTTCCTGTTTGTGTAAAATTATACTTAATGCCCCAAAGATGGGGGTTCACCCAAAACTCACCTGTGCAGCAGCCTGCAAGGGTTTCATCTTGTTTAACCCTTTCTTTTGTGTTATGATGTTTTTGAGAGGCTGAATGTCTTTGGCATGAATCGTCATTTTGTTTGATTTGGTCGTCCGATTTCTTATCTTCAGCTGTGAGGCAGTTCCTGCTGTTCTCCAGCCAGCTGGCCGTGAGAGGGATCCCCTTTAACCTCTCTTCTCAGGAAGATATCATCCTGCCTGTCACTGGATCGCCTTCCTACTTTGTTGGGGTGGATTTTAGTGCTGAAGACGATGCTATCTTCTTCTCAGACACAACCAAAGACATTATCTATAAACAAAAAGTGGATGGGACTGGTGAGCATCTTGTCAATCTAGTTGTCTTGAATTGTTTAGAATTTCCTAATTACTGTACACATTCACGGCATGTTGTGGAGAATGAAAAACTAATATGCAGCTAATATGTTTCCAGTGTTTTCTCTGTGCTTACATCCTTGGATAATTTCTTTCCAAGCAGAGAGCTCTACCATGTGATTCGGCCAGGCTTATACAGGGAGTTAAGGGAGTGCCTGATGGGGCCGACTGGTACTATGGGGGAGGGAGTGGACAGGAGTATGGACAGTGGAAAATGGATCATATAATCAACTTACATCTCAAATGAATGACCTGAAAATGTGTAGGAAAAACTAATCAAAAATGTTTTACCAAGCAGTTATTATATTTAGTTTCAAAACTATCACCTTAGTTATGGAAAGTAGTTACTAATGTGATAATCCACAAGCAGTCACATCGCTCTGATCAGTGATGTTGTTTTTGGAGCTGCTCTAGTTTTTTCTGTCCGGTCCACATGGGGAAAATGCAAGCTGACAGCCTATTTATTTAAATGTGTTCCTCTTTCATCTCTGTGTTAAACGGTGGTCTGACTGCTTTGATCTACACAGGCAGGGAGGTACTGGCAGCCAACAGAGTGGATGGAGTGGAGGACCTGGCTTACGACTGGATTTCAAAAAACCTCTACTGGACTGACCCGCGATACAGGAGCATATCTGTCATGAAGCTAGCTGATAAGTCCAGGAGAGCCATCGTACGTAACCTCAACAACCCGAGGGCCATCGTGGTGCATCCTCTCATTGGGTAAATCAAAATAGGACCGGAGAATTAAAACTATTTTTGTGACTGTTGTTCCTTGAAGCAAATATTGGTATTGTACTCCTCCACAGAGAGGTTATGTTGATAATGCAGGGTCAACTATAAAACTATAAAAAAGCAATTTTGAGGTTTGTAGGGATTCATACTTTGCCTGCAAAGTTCATGGTTATGTGATTGTATAAGGAAATATTCCTACTCACTGTATTATGATGCTGCCCTGATGTATGATGAATAAAAGGGCTTTTAGCCAGTTTACAGCCCATATGTACTGAATTTTCAACATGTATTACATTTTAATCAGTAAAATTCATTTTTAAAACATTTAAATGGATTAAAAGTATACATTGTATGTGCTGCCAGTATAGTAAATATATGAAGCTACTGATAATGTAACCATGGGAGTTGTAGCTTTCTTCAGTTTCTGAGACACCTTAAGATGTGCTCAGCCATTCATTAAAATGTCCTCAAATTAAGCCCCCACCTGATAAAAGGAATCCTTATTTAGAGCAAGCTGTTATTTCCAATAGCCTCAAAGTCATAAGGCCTCTGTGTCCAACAGCTGAGATTAGTTCAGTGTGAAGGGCAGTATTGTAGCGAACACTAAGAAGTTGGCTTAAACAGAAAAGCTCTATAATGTGAAAGTATCCAAAATAATATCTAAATAAATATTTTTATTGTCACCCAGGTACAGTAGATGTTTCAAAATATTAAAAGTTTTGAATGAAATTTGACATTGATGCTCATTGTTGTTTACTTCCACAGGTACATTTTTTGGACTGACTGGTACCGGCCAGCGAAGATTATGAGGGCCTGGGGTGACGGGTCACATGCCATGTCCATTGTAAACACTACTCTTGGCTGGCCAAATGGCCTAGCTATTGACTGGAGGTGAGTCAAACATCCCATAGCCATGAGGCTAAAATAACAGTCCCACAAAACACCATTTCACTGTCTTCATTACACTTAAGATTTATGTAATTTTTCATTGTTTTACCCATACATTTTGGTTGCTATAGCAATGTTTTCTTCATATCATTCCCCTGAGAATATTTGACTGTGACTGATCTTAAACTCTTGCTCTCTGCTCTGATCTCCACCTAGCTCAATGCGTCTGTATTGGGTGGATGCCTTCTTTGACAAAATTGAGCACAGCAATTTTGATGGACAGAACAGGATTTCTTTGGACCGCATTACCCAGATCTCCCATCCATTTGGTCTCACCATTTTTGAAGGTAATAAGTCCTGGCATAAATAACAAGCTACCTATAAAGTTCTGGCTGAAGATCATGTATTTTATCTAAATAAAGAGGAAGTTCATTTCACTGGCATTGGCTTGAACTGTGGTTTGTCATTCTTGCTTTAATGATGATCATGTCAAAAGAGCAATTACTGTTACCAGGAGGTGATGACGGATAAAGTAACTGAGGTTATGCTCTGCTGCTCCTGTCCCTTGAAGGCTATGCATATTTTACTGACTGGCGCCTGGGTGGCATTGTACGTGTGCGCAAGACCGATGGTGGGGAGATGGTCATTATCAGAAGAGGAATCAGCCACATCATGCATGTCAAGTCTTTCAACTCCCACTCTCAGATTGGTCAGTAGCTTTATTCACTGCTCTTCTCGCTCCACTATTAATGCGTAGCTGAGGCTCACACTTGTCCGTCGTATTCCTGGTAATTACACTCCACTCCCCTTCTCAGGTTCAAACCTCTGCAACAGGCCAACAAATCCTAATGGAGACTGCAGCCACTTCTGCTTCCCAGCCCCAGACTCACAGAGGGTGTGTGGCTGTCCGTATGGCATGAAGCTGTTGCCCAACCAACAGACATGTGTGGAAGACCCTTCCAATGAGCCCCCCACACTGCAGTGTGGAGCCAACTCCTTCTCCTGTGGCAACGGCAAATGTGTCCCAAACAGCTACAGATGCGATGGTGTTGACGACTGCCATGACAACAGTGACGAAGTCAACTGTGGAATTAACAGTAAGGTTTTTTTTTCTTTTTTCGTAAATCCAGTTCATTATGCTGGCTTGACCTGACCAGAGTAAAAAACAGTTTCATGCCCCTGGATTTTTTAAAATTCAGTTTCATATTATAATGTTTAATCATCTTTTTTTTCAGACACCACCTGCTCCCCCTCTGCATTCACCTGTGCCAATAAGCACTGTGTGCCTGCAGGGTGGCGCTGTGACGGGCACAATGACTGTTTTGACAACAGCGATGAGTACAGCTGCCCTACGCGGGTGCCTGGAACATGCCCTGCCAATCAGTTTACCTGTGCCAACCACCGCTGCATCCCACATACCTGGCGTTGTGACACTGATAATGACTGCGGGGACAGTTCAGATGAAGCTGACTGCCGTGAGTATCCCTATAGAGGCTAATAACTTAAAATTAATAGGATCTGCTTAGACACATGTTTTGTTAACTCTAACCACAAAATAGGCAGAAAAATGAGAAGAGAAAGAGATGGAAAAAGAACAGTTATTAAAGAAAATACTGAAATCAGGTTGGGAAAGAGTGAGTTTAATATGCCCTGATGTAAATTTAATGCACAGTTGATGAAGTGATAAATTAATATACGTATATAACCTTAATTATAAAAGCATAGAGATAAAAGCTGGTCACAATGTCACTGGAGATAACTCACTTTTACAAATACTATTTTTAGATGCCTCTTAAGTTTATCCAGGATCAGACAATGTACGTATGTTAAATGCCCCACCTATGTCAGGCAAATGGGTTACTCAAAAAACTATTTATGGCTTTAAGCTACACTGAATCTGCTTTGGACCCAATGGTACACAGTTGCCATTAATCAGCTACTTATAGAAGCAAGGCTAGGAAAGGCTAGGAGATTAGCTCATAGACTCATATTGCCGTCTAACAATTTGTGTTGACAGATCTGGGAAACACATGCCATCCAGGACAGTTTCAGTGTCCAGACCACCGCTGCATAGACCCCAACTATGTCTGTGATGGAGACAGGGACTGTGTGGATGGGGCGGACGAGCAGGGATGCAGTAAGTATCTGGATTATAGTTTTCCCTGAACATACATATAGTTGCTGGTTTCATCTGGTGCTTGTTTTTAAGTGTCTATTTGATCAAATCTATTTAGTTTAATTCTGCTTGTATTTATAAAACAAATTAAATTAGTTGCTATAAGTTGCTAATTGTGAACTTGCTTTAGCCCAGCCTCTCACTTTTGAGAAATTGTAAATTGGAGCTTTATCACACATTTCCCAATAAAGAATAAATTAAATAGTTCAGTCATTCATGCATTCAGCAATGCTCTGTTTGTACCAGCTAAACATGCTCAAAAAGTTGTAGAGGTCAATTGAAAATTCAACAAGCATTTGCTAAGCCTCTTAGTTTATTGATCTCATTACCTGTGTTGCACAACATCTGAGCTCAGCACACATACAAAACTACAGAAATATTGAATATGAGGTTTAACATACTCAACTGGATTTTTCAGTCTACAACTGCACTGTGAATGAGTTCAAGTGCTCCCGTGGTCACCAGTGTATCAACTCCTACTACCGATGTGATGGGGTCTTTGATTGCAGTGATCGCTCAGATGAGCAAGGCTGTCGTAAGTATTTAAACGCTGCCTTTGGTCATAGGTTATATTACCAAAACATTACTGAAGTCTTAAGAGATAATTATGTACACGGTTGCTAATATATTTTATTACTTTCTAATTTTGGACTGTGCTAACATGCTGTCTGTGGTGTTTTCTAATGTATCTCAGCTACTAGGCCCCCAGGGATGTGCCACCATGAGAGTGAGTTCCAGTGTCAGTCAGACGGGAGCTGTGTCCCGTCTACCTGGGAGTGTGATGGTCATCCAGACTGTGAAGATGGCAGCGACGAACACCATGCCTGCCCGCCTCGCACCTGCCCCTCCTCACTCTTCCGCTGTGACAATGGAAACTGTGTGTTACGGAGCTGGATTTGTGATGGGGACAACGACTGCAGGGACATGAGCGATGAAAGAGACTGTCCCACGCCGCCTTTCCGATGTCCAAGCTGGCAGTGGCAGTGCCCTGGCCACAGTGTGTGCATCAACCTCACCACAGTGTGTGACAACACTCCTGACTGCCCCAATGGTGCTGACGAGTCTCCTCTCTGCAGTAAGTCTGATCTCTGCCTTCTCAGTCAGTCTGGAACATGTTCTTTGTCTATCAAAAAGACTTGATTGTATTTATTACATTTCTGTGTTTGCTGGCCTCCTCAAATTCAATAAAATTTTCACATCACATGACAAACAGAATCCAACTCTCAATTGATTTTGTTTAATTTGACATTTGTCTAGCGCCTGTCTTCTGTAAACAGGAGGGGCCACATTTCACAGAAATTTTGAGTTGAATGTTATCTGTTTGTCTTTGGATTCTTGTGTTAAAATCATGCATGTGTGTGATTTGACCGGTATTAACCTTAAAATTATCTGTGATTTTCCTTTCTTGCCTTTCTCACTACTTTCAGACGAGCCTTTGCCAGGTAGGAACAAACTCTCAATCATTGGTAGAAATGCTGCAAGCAGTTTTGATTCATTTTCAACATGATATCTTTATTAACTAATTTCATATTTACATATTTGTTTCAAAACAAAATCAAAGAAAAATGTTGTCCTTAGTAGAGTGTGTTGTAAATGTAACAATAAGTTGCTCCAAATATCCATAAAAATAGTTCTGAGTAGCACTTCTAAAGACACTTACTGAAGTAGTTAGTGCTTTGTTATTCATTAATTATCATTAGAGCATGTATATTAATTGCATAATTTGGTGGATTTTGTATTTGTGTTGTATGCGTTATCATTTACTTACTTAATTTCCATTTTTGGGTTCTAAATTGTGCTTTCCGTGCTTTCAACTCAGATCAGGAGAGCTGTTCTGACAACAATGCTGGCTGCACCCATGGATGTATCCAAGGGCCGTTTGGGGCCCAGTGCACGTGCCCTGTGGGTTATCAATTGAGCAATGACTCCAAAACCTGTGAGGATGTAGATGAGTGTAATCCCCCTGGACTGTGTAGCCAGCACTGCTTTAATGAGAGAGGCTCTTTCCGCTGCCACTGCCAGGATGGTTACTCCCTCGAAGCAGACCAGCGGACCTGCAAGGCCTCAGGTGAGGAGGGATATGGCTTAAACCTTTTGTGCATGGAACATATTGCTCCCCTGGTAGTCGTAAATAACAACCTATAATTTCATAATGCAGTAAAATAGGCCAATTGTGAGTCCTCCAGTGATTTGGTTGTCAAGATGATTTGCCTGTACAGTACATATCTTAGTTTTTCCCACTGTGCTGGCTGTTGGGCATGAGTGAACTATGATAAAGGGGGAGCTTGGCCCCCAGACTGCGAGACTGACACACTGTCTTTCTTCTCCTTTGTCTGTCCTTGCTGCTCTGATTTCTTTAGATAAGACAAATAACATATATGTCACTCACTGGCCATCACTGGTATAATTAGGACATAATCACCAACAAAGGGCTGTTTATGGGGAGTGTGCCTGACATGAGCTCCTCTTCTACACAGATAACCCGCTGAAAGGCTTTGCAATACAAAAGGTCATTATTTGGACAAAAGTGCATTCCCCAAGGATTGCCATTTGAGTAGGGTCTATTTAACAGTCCTGTTGTAGAGTTTTGGTAGACATGCAAAAGCTGATAAATGCTCTTATTAGCATGAGAATGGACATGAAAAATAGGTAACAGAGATTTGATGTCTGTTTACAGATTCTCGTCAGGCGTTCTTGCTAGTGGCCAGTCGAAATCAGATTGTGCAAGATGACATAACCACTCAGCCCAATGTGGTGCGCTCGCTGGTTCGAGATGGACGCAACATTGTGGCCCTAGATTTTGACTCGGTCACTGACCGTGTGTACTGGTCCGACACAAGCCAGGACAGAATCTGGAGTGCTAACAAAAACGGCAGTGACAGAACTGTGGTGAGTTTGTTTGGTCCTTTTTGTCACCACAGATAACTTGCACTAAAACGTTTTGTGTTTATTCCCAGCTTTACATGTCATTTCATTTTCACCTGTTTCACCCATATTTAACTAATAATGAGTCTCTTGCGGACAGATATTTGATAGTGGAGTGACTGTAACAGAGAGCCTCTCTGTGGACTGGGTGGGCAGGAACCTGTACTGGACTGACTATGTCTTGGAGACTATTGAAGTGTCCAAACTGGATGGCACACATCGTACTGTATTAGTCAGTGAAAATGTCACCAACCCCCGAGGCCTGGTGCTGGACCCAAGGGACAGGTCAGTGACGTACAGAGAAACACATTTGTTTTAAATCTGTCTCGGAATGGGATGCATGTTGTGGTCACTGATTTTCATTATCAAATCAGTTGGTGCTAAAAGACGACCATTTGTTTTGCAGTGCTCACCTGATGTTCTGGACCGACTGGGGAAGGAACCCTCGCATTGAGAGGGCCAGCATGGATGGGAAATTGAGGACTGTTATCATAAGCAACAAGCTATACTGGCCCAATGGTCTAACCATAGACTATCCAAACAATTTGTTGTACTTTGCTGATGCCTACTTGGATTTCATTGACTACTGCGACTATAATGGCAACAACAGAAAGCAAGTTCTGGCCAGTGATCTGGTGAGTGTATGAGTAGGAAGAGGGTTTATTCTGATGATGTTTTCTGAATGATATGTAGAGAACTTATTTATGTTAATAATCTAAAATTGAACAGAGCACATTCAATTTCCTTTTGAATAGTTTGTGTAAGACACATTTTTTTTCTTTTGCTGCTCTCTATGAAAAGGTACTGCAACATCCCCACGCAATTACCATTTTTGAGGATTTTGTGTATTGGACCGACAGATACATCAACCGTGTGATGCGAGCTCATAAGTGGCATGGGGAGAACCAGACAGTGATGCTGTTCAACCTCCCTCAGCCCATGGGTCTGGTGGCAGTACACCCAGCCAGGCAGCCGGCAGGTATGGCTAAGATAACCTACATTAACCAATTAGCTGACAACCAGTATTAGCTGATGTTGACCATTGTCTTGACCACCTGAATTGGTTTGGTAGTTCTTGTATATTGATAATAATTGCAACATGCAGCAAGACCATTGTTTTTGTAAATACATTTAAGAATAATCCTAGAAAACTACTCTGTTAACTCTTTGCGGGTATGCGTGTGTTTTTGTGTTTGCATGTGCGGTTTGACACTTTGTAGGTGAAAATCACTGCTTGAGGAGTCCTTGCACTCATATCTGCCTGCTTTCTGCTGTGGGGCCGATGTACTATTCGTGTGCCTGCCCCTCGGGCTGGACACTGGCAGCAGACCAAATCACCTGCACCAGAGGTATGCATCCTGCCAAATGGAGGCAAACACTCATCACTCAGTTTGATGAAAAAGGAAGTCAGGTCTGATGCAGTTGATAAGTTGATGTACCCATAAGGTACATCAACCTTAGTGTGGTTATTGTTGTAAAAGAGAAAACCTGTTATTGCGAAAATGATGGTTTTCGCATGCTTTATTTGCAGCCATCTCAATGTTGGTACGAAGAGAAATCTTTGAAAATACTAAACTCGTATTACAGATCGATCCAGGTACTTGTCAACAGTCTCCCATTTAGATTCTCTTGTAAACTGCTGTTCCAGTCATAAATATTAAGAATCATATAAGTATGTCTTTCAAGGTCTTAAGAAGACAAGGGACCTTTAATCCAAAGTCCAAGGAGCCCCCCTAGGTCAACAGCTTAACTCATCTCAGGTTTCAGCCCATTCAAGCCAAGCAGAACACAGTCTCCCCCTGAGGCCAACGATTATCCAAGAATGAAAATGCCCCGCAACCATTCATCGATTCTAATCTCTGATGACAAAGCAAATCAGATTGTAGAAACAACTTTCACCAGTCAATCCTCTTTATAGATAAAGGCCTGTTAGATCAGGATCCCTATTTTGCACCAGGTATCATACATTGAAAGCAACTTTTAGTTTTGGATTACGATGGGCTAAATCCACATGCAGGAAACATGCTCTCCTAACTTTGTTTCAATTAGTTTTGTAACTTCTATTTTGTAATTCACAGCCTTGAGGAAAAATTCTGGTTCTATGGTAGGAAGAGCAGTTTGTAAATGTATTGTTTGTGACTGTTTATTGACTGCTTTATCGTTTATTATCGTTTTTACTTGCAGTTGAAGATCCTTTCCTGGTGGTTGTGAGAGACAGCATCATCTATGGCATTTCCTTGAACCCAGATGACAAGAGTAATGATGCTATGGTACCTGTTGCTGGGCTTCAGAATGGCTATGATGTTGACTTTGATGACAGTGAAGAGACCATCTACTGGGTGGAGCACCCAGTAAGTGACTGTCCAAACATGCTATTTCCAGTTTCCTACTTCTTAATCTGGTATAGTAAACAGGGAACTCGTGTTATGCAGAAACACAGTGTTATTAGTTATACAAGACACATACTGTATTTGTACTGTAACCGTGCATGTCACAGCTCAGTTAAGAACTTTAAGATTATGGTTATCAGTAAAAATATACAATAAAAACTAACTTAAAAGATGCCAGGAAAACACAACACAATATTCACTCTACACATCTACATTCAGCAGTGGTTGAGATGAATCTGTCTTCCTTTGTCCACCAGGGTGAAATTCACAGGGTGAAGTCAGATGGTACTAACAGGACAGAGTTTGCCCCTGCAGCCATCCTTGGCTCCCCTGTTGGCCTGGCCTTGGACTGGATAACAGAGAACCTGTATTATACCAATCCATCTACACAGTCTATTGAGGTGAGACAAACAATACTTTGTCCTGTTGTTATTATTACTGACTTAAGCTTGAACTAAAATTAATAATGTTCTTGTGATTGCGCTTGTAATAGGAAAACAGAAACTAAGTGCGAATAAGGGCAGTGTCACCATACAGCACTAACAAGCAAGACAATAATTGCACCTGTCTGTGTTTGTGCTCGGCCAGGTTTTGAAGTTGAGAGGGGAGGTACAGTACCGGAAAACTCTAATCACAAATAACGGCTCTCCAACTGGCGCTGGCAGTCCTGTTGGCATTGCAGTGGACCCAGCACGTGGGTAAGCCCCATTTAACACAGTCCTGGCAGGGCCACTCATCCCCACAGCTACTGAGCTCTAACAGCCTTCTCATCGCCATCTGCTCTGCCTCTGGAGAGAACTCAGTGTTACTGAATACCACACTGCACACTCAAGTCCCAGCAACGTACAATAGAGTACACTCAAGAAACAAGAGACATTTCTAAGCCATCCCTTCTCACTCTAATGTGAAAACATTGCAACACTGATTTTGGGTAATATGACTATGCATACTTCAACTCATGTATGACCTGGTCCTCTGTGGGTTGAGATAATTATCTAACTTAATGAAAACCTTTGAATTCCACTGAATTAACTCAGAAAATGTCATTTAACTAAATGCAAGGCTAATGTTCTGAGTTCCTGAAACGTCATATTTTGGAGATTAAAGGTTTTCACTTAATTGTGACAACTTTTATCTTGGTTGTTGATTATGAAATGTACGTAGGACTATTAAAAAGCAATAACCATAGAGATCCATGACTAAAGTGTAAATTGTCTGAGACACAAACACTAACCTCCATTCTTGAATGTCTTCTAAGCAAACTGTACTGGACAGACCAGGGAACAGAGAGTGGCATCCCTGCAAAGGTGGCATCTGCAGACATGGATGGCTTAAACCCTGTCACCTTGTTCACCAACAACCTAGATCACATTGAGTTCCTCACTGTGGACATCCAGGAGAACAAGCTGTACTGGGCTGTCACAAGCACTGGCATGGTGGGTCTTCACTCTCTTTGCTCTCAGTTATCACCATGTGTTCATTCCATAAGGTTCTGACAAACGTAATATGATATGCAACCTCATGTTAATCTTGATAATTGTACAAAATGAACATACCGCGTTGCCTGTCTGGCATGTGAATCTCCACAGATTGAGCGTGGTGATCCAGATGGGAGTAACCGCATCACCATAGTGACAGGCCTTTCTCACCCCTGGGGTGTAGCTGTCTATCAAAACTACCTCTACTTCACTGACCGCAACTTTGAGGTCATAGAGCGTGTGGACAAGTCCACGGGTGCCAACAAGGTTGTGCTGCGAGACAACGTTTCTGGACTCAGAGTTCTGAAAGTGCACCATCGAGAGAGTGCGTAACACAAGGAGACGCCATCATCCTCATTTTCTGTTGTTTGTTCTTGGCCTTTGTTTGTCATAATGTATTCTCTTGTCAAACTCAGCCTCTGCAGGTACATCCAATGGCTGTACCAACAATATGGGAGTGTGTGAGCAGCTCTGCCTGCCTCGAACGCAGGGTCTGTTTACCTGTGCATGTGCCACAGGTTTTAAACTTAATGCTGACAACAGGACGTGCGCTCCCTACCAGTCCTATGTTGTCATCTCCACTCTATCTGCTATCAAAGGCTTCAGTCTGGAAGGGGCAGACCACTCTGAGGCCATGGTGCCGGTAGCTGGGAGAGGTTGGTGATTCTAATGTTCTAACGAAAATGTTGAGTAAATTTAAGTCAAAAAATAGAAAATAAGTTTAGGTGGAGTAATAAACTAAATAACTGACTGACACAGCAACTGAATATGAAATGTTCATGATTATTGTGTTTGAAGTAACAATAATGGCCTCTCATGACTGGGTTATCCTCTTGCAGGTCGTAATGCTTTACATGTTGATGTACACATGGCCTCTGGTTTCATCTACTGGTGTGACTTCAGCAGCACTGTGGCGACACAGAATGGGGTCAGACGGATCAAGCCAGATGGCTCAGGATTACGTAGTGTAGTAACATCTGGAATAGGACGCAACGGGATACGAGGCATTGCTGTGGACTGGGCTGCAGGTATGCTTAATCTATGTGTTTGTTTTAACTAAATACTGTGAGCAGTGTCAAATTAAGTCACTACAGTAAACTGAACTGTTCTGGATCTTTGTTATTCATTCGTTCAGTGCCCTCCTGGTTGCTTTTCTAATCTTCACATAAGTCATATATCTTTATCCATGTGAAGTACTTCCACAACACTTACATAACACTTTAGATGCAGGTCTCAGTCACTTGTTATGTAGGTGTTGGTTCTGACATTGATGTAGATTAAGTTCACCACCATCAAAGCATCTTAACCTTATATTGTAGAAGATATTATAGACAGTTAGGCTGTCTGTTTTCCTTTCTAGCTTTGGCAGCAGAAACAAGTGTTACTTCTAACTGTTAGAATGGTCAGTATTGGTCATTACAGACCATTGGCACAAGAGCATAAATCTCAGTAATTAATTTACCTCCCATTCTCATTGTATTCTACTTAACATGTTTAAAATGCTGGCAAGTGTATATTTCCTACAGTGTATAATATTTACATGATGAAGTCATTTCTATAATTTTGTGCTTATATTCCAAATATTTTACCTCTCCATCTTATATTACGTTTGTGTCTTGAACAACCTAATTTTCCCACAGCGAAGAAGAGTTTAACTTTTAAATGTGCTGCTCTTAATGTGTTGATGTAAACCAGGAAACCAAAAGAGAGCCTAATTTGAACTTGTTGTATGACACAGGCGTCAGGCAGCAGACTGTCTGGTAGCGTCAAAGTTAAGAAGCTTTATCACAGTGCTGGACTCACAGGGCAGGGAGATCAGTCCCACGCAGGTGACAGGAGAGATGATTTAATCAGCTAGTTTAGGAAAAACAGAGACAGATGCAGGCGGGAAAATCTGTTTGCTTGTCACTTGTTTATAATTGCATCACTACAAATGAAGGCATAACAGAAAAATCTATTTGTTATTGGATTGATAACATCATCACATGTCAGCTAGTAATTTCTACTTTAATTGTGACCTAATTGTGATTGATGACCTCATGCTCTCATGACTTACAAATACATGATGCCACTTTAAATACTGAGCTTACTGGATTCTTTCCTCAGGGAACCTGTATTTCACCAACGCCTTCCTAACTGAGACATATGTGGAGGTGCTCCGCCTGAACACCACTTTCCGCAGGGTGCTGCTGAAGACCCAGGTGGACATGCCACGTCACATTGTGGTGGACCCCAGAAACAGATACTTGTTCTGGGCCGATTATGGTCAGAACCCCAAAATTGAACGAGCACTCTTGGACGGAACCAACCGCACAGTTTTAGTGTCATCAGGGATTATTACTCCACGAGGTCTCGCTCTGGACTGGCAAACTGGCTACGTCTACTGGGTAGATGACTCCCTGGATATGATTGCGCGAGTCAACCCTCAAGGAGGGGAGACAGAGATAGTCAGGTATGGCAGTCGCTACCCAACTCCTTATGGAATCTCAGTGTTTGAGAGCAGCATCATCTGGGTAGACAGAAACCTCAAGAAGGTGTTTCAAGCAAGCAAACAGCCTGGCAGCACAGAGCAGCCTGCTGTCATTAGAGACAACATCAACATGCTGAGGGATGTTACCATCTTTGACCAGCGTACCCAGCCTACCACTGCCCAGGAGCTTAACTACAACCCCTGCATAGAGGCTAATGGAGGTTGTGCCCATTTCTGCTTCGCCCTCCCTGGCTCTGGCACAGGTAACCAGAACAAAAAATGCAGCTGCGCTTTTGGGAATCTTGCAGCCGATAACGAGAACTGTGTGGTGTCAAGGGATGATTATCTGATCTACACGACTGAGAGCACTGTGCGCAGCCTGCGCCTCGACCCCGAGGACCATGCATTGCCCTTCCCTGTGGTCAATGTGCCACGTACCTCAGTGGCACTCGATTTTGACCTCACAGACAGGAGGATCTACTACACACAGAGCTCAGGTGCAGGAGCAAGCAAGATCAGCTACATCAGCCTGTCCTCTCCCACCGCAGCTCCTGTAGCGGTGGCTTCAGGTAGGTTTTGCACTTACACATACAACATTGTTCCTCTTGGAGAACTTTTATGGATGTAGGAGTTGATACCAGTGTTATTGCTGATGTTGCTTTGGTCCCTGTCTTTGAGCAGATCTAGGGGCTCCTGATGGCATCGCTTATGACTGGATAAACAGAAGAATTTACTACAGTGACTATGTCAACCAGAGCATCAGCTCCATGTCAGTGGACGGCTCTCAGAGGACTATTATTGCACATGTGTCCAGGCCAAGGGCCATCATGTTGGATCCCTGCAGGGGGTAAGACTAACACAACACACTCTCTTTGTTCATTAGATTAACTGAGGTTTAAAGTTAACCCTTCCTTGTCCCATAGATACATGTATTGGACAGACTGGGGAACCCATGCAAAGATTGAACGTGCCACCTTGGGTGGAAACTTCAGAACAGAGATTGTAAACAGCAGTCTTGTTTGGCCCAATGGACTGACCCTGGACTATGAAGAAGAGAGACTCTATTGGGCAGATGCCAGCTTGTAAGATCTGAAAAATTCCATTGCTGAAATATGTACTCAATTGTGTCTATTACATTGTCAAGCTCCTGCATTTATCATTATTTTGCTGTGCCATCAGACAGAAGATTGAGCGATCCTCTCTCACGGGGGCAAATCGGGAGGTCATCGTCAGCACAGCCATCTACCCTTTTGCTATGACCATGTTTGGCCAGTTCATCTACTGGACTGACTGGAACACACGCAGCATCTATCGGGCCAACAAGCACGACGGTTCTGACCAGAGGGCCATGATTCAGAACCTTCCATCTCGGCCAATGGACATCCATGTTCTGGCCAGCAGGAAGCAGCAGCAGTGTGACAGTCCCTGCCAGCAGTTTAATGGAGGCTGCAGCCACATCTGTACACCAGGTACGAGCAGTTTTACTCTCACTTTGTTTTTCAGCATAATGTTCTTTTAGTGCAGTAATTGAAAACCCTGACTAGTTGTATGAACTGTTCTATGCAATTTTATCTTGTTAGGACCCAATGGGGCTGAGTGCCAATGTCCATCAGAGGGCCGCTGGTACCTGGCTGACAATAAGCACTGTATCCCTGATAATGGGACTCGCTGCCAGCCAGGCCAGTTTACCTGTATGAATGGCCGCTGTATTCGTGCCCAGTGGAAATGTGACAATGACAACGACTGTGGAGATGGCAGCGATGAGTTGGAGAGAGTCTGTGGTAGGGTGTTTTTAAAAGAGGATTTTGTTCCATTATTTAGTGTCACCTAAAATCTCACTGTTGATTATTAGTCATAGTGGTCCTCATAGTGCCTTTACTCCTCCTGCATGAGTTAATCAGAACTCTCCTCTATTCTCTTTACCTTCACTAATACTAACAAGTTCTGTTTTTTTTGCTTTAACAAATTTCTTTCTTAGGACCTAAACCTGACTTCAACTATGTTGGTGTGTATGCTTGCACTTCATGATTACATTTCCATTAACATGCGCCTAATAAGTATTTAAACAAATCAACACTAACAAATGACTCAATGTCCTCATATCTTTGCATGCAGTCCCACAGTTGCTGTCGTCCTTTATTGCCTTGTCAGGTAAATTGAGCTTCCATTGCATGTGTATGTCAGCCTCCTTTCTCCTGACCCCACTCTCTATTGGCCAGAGCTCTGACCCATTCTTGATTCTGATTGGCAGCCTTCCACACCTGTGAGCCTACAGTGTTTACTTGCGGCAATGGCCGTTGTGTGCCCTACCACTACCGCTGTGACCACTACGACGACTGCGGAGACAATAGTGATGAGATGGGCTGTCTATTCAGACCATGTGACCCTAACACAGAGTTCGCCTGCAACAATGGCCGCTGTATTGCAAAGGAGTATGTTTGCAATGGTATCAACAACTGCTATGACAACGGCACCTCTGATGAACAGAACTGCCGTAAGTATACTAAGTTTACCACAGAAATTAAACAGCTGTAAATGTTCAAATCAAAGCGGTTATTACTTATAGTAAATATGTTCTAATTTATGATTATTTCAGCGGAGAGAACCTGCCAGCCAGAGCACACAAAATGTCAGTCTACCAACATCTGCATCCCGCGTTCATACCTGTGTGATGGAGACAACGACTGTGGCGATATGAGTGATGAGAGCCCTACACACTGTGGTCAGTTCAGTTCCAGTTTTAGGGTTAAAGCAATATTTGTTTCTGTTTAAGTTGCTTATTAATATTTTCTGTCATTATATTAATTGTATGGGATAGGGCTATCATAAATATTATGAGGAACACCTGCTTTTTGTCAAAATGTCAGCTGCGATAAAAAAGCCTATTGTTTTGTCACTTAGGCTATGTCAAAAATCACTCCTTCCTAGCCATTCACTATTCTCCACATAATAAACATTAAATGGTTTACTCTGCATTGGGAAGTAAATTGATATTTCAGACACTTATAAATCATCATCATAATTTTATGTCAATTTCCACATCCAGCATAGATGAAGCATTGCATTGTAGGGTTTTTAAAATGTTATGGACAATGTTATTTTTGAGGGCACAGCACAGTGCATACATTTCAGACTGAGATTTCAAAAATAAAATAGCTGAAAGTTGATATAGTGCACTAGGTAGCAAATGGGGAGTGATTTTGGACACAGCTTTGATCATACAGCCCCTCGCAATCACCAGCAGAGGATCCCAGAGGATTTTTACTGAGAGACAGTTGGTCATACCGTCAGTTAAAAATGAAAAAACACTGGCACAAACTGCTGTTATTGTGAATCAAACCAAAAAAGCAACATATTTTTTTTCTTTCACATTTGGATTTGATTATAAATACCATTTGTTTCCTGTGTGTGGATTTAACCCATAGAAGTCTGTAACCAGAAATAATTTTGAGTATGATATTTTGCAAATTTACTCTGCTCAATCTGGGTAAAACAGGATTTGAATCTACCTAAAGTTATGAGAAAGAGGATATAAAAGAGTCAGAAACAGATCAGTGTTCATCCCGCCCCCTCATCAGCATGTTAAGATTCCCACAGTCCTCCAAGTGATTTCATGCCTTTCTACATCTTCTACATAGCGGCATCCACATGTTCCCAGAGTGAGTTCCGTTGCTCTAGCGGTCGCTGCATCCCCGCCCACTGGTACTGTGATGGAGGCGCTGACTGCGCTGATGGCTCTGATGAACCCCTCTCCTGCAGTGAGTGTTGCAAAACTCTCTCACCCCCAAAACGGGCCTGTTGGCTTTGTGTTTCTGCCCCCGCCCCATTATCAGCTGCTCGGTTATTGTGTGTTTGTGTCTGGCCGCCAATCTGCATCTGTGTGCTGGTGTGAGAGTGTGCTGTGAGTGATGTAGCGGAGAGTGTGAGTCAGTGGTGTATTTCTTTGTTGACGATGTGGTCAGTCAGGCCTCCTATTGTGTGCTGCATTCCTCTGTGGTGACGCCCCTCAGTGTCCTCTGACAAACAGCCCCTCCCCCTCCCTTTGTCCACCAGGGGTTACAGAGCCTCACTTTGGCTTTTGTTTAGATAGCTCACCATGCATGGGAATGTGGAGTTGCCATGACTATTTTGAAAGCTTTGCCAGTGTTGTATTGTGCCTTGCTTATTCGTAGAAAAGCAGTGGGGGAAGTACCTGAGATAATTGGCAATCACAAAAAGGAAAAAAGTTGTTTCAAAAAAGGGATAATCATTTATATTGAATATAAAACACACTACTGTGCTGTGTTATCTACAGTTTAATGTTATATGATTTGTCTCTGCAGCCACACTGGTCAGAACCTGCAACACAGATCAGTTTCGCTGTGATGATGGCAGGTGCATTGCCTCATCCTGGATCTGTGATGGGGACAATGACTGTGGCGACATGAGTGATGAAGACCAGAGGCATAACTGTGGTACGCATCCTTTCATTACTTCTTATGCTTTCTCTCTCTCCACTTCTTCTTTCTCTTTGTCCTCTTCCTCTTCCTTTTCTGCATCTTCTCACTTCTCCCCTTGTAGCCCATCCTCTTCTTCCCCATCACTTCTCCACTTTGCCCCCCTTGCTTCCCTCATCCTCTCGTTATTCAGGACGCTGATGGATTAGGATACACACCACTGGGGGAGTGTTGTGTGGGAGACACTGGCAGTCAGTGCCCTGCATCTTAGTCTCCTGTAGAAGGTCTCCCTTCCAAGGAGATGACATTCCTGATTTCTCCTGCCTCACTCGTTACTTTGTGCATGTCTCCTTTCTCTGGCTTCCTGGCTCAGGGTGGATCAAGTCTCTTATGTCTCACCAATGTGTGCTCCAACAATAAGATGCCTGAAGCTAAAGACTTCAGCACTGCCTGAGCCTCTGTAGGAGACTCACTTCAAACAATGTGGATCAATCACATTAGATGGATAAAGAATTTGAAGTCACGGCTGCATGTTTTGAAATACAGTTTGGAATGTTTGGATTGCCAAAAACGCAGGTTGACATTGGGTCATCGCCATCATTATTTAACTTCTTGTAAATGCCTGATTTTGTTGTTTTTTTTCCAGCCAATCGCACATGTTCAAGTGCAGAGTTCACCTGTGTAAACAACCAACCACCTCAGCGGAAATGTATCCCACGTGACTGGGTGTGTGATGGAGACGCAGACTGTGCAGATGCATTGGATGAACATCAAAACTGCACGCGCAGATCCTGTGGCATCAATGAATTCACCTGTAGCAATGGCCTCTGCATACGCGGCTCCTACAGGTTAGAAAAACGAACTCCTTTAAAATAAAAATGACATCTATAATCAGTCTGTCTGGCAATGTGAGTTCATCTTTTGTGGCCCGTCTTCTAAAATCAGGTGTGATCGACGTAATGACTGCGGGGACAGCAGCGACGAACAGGGCTGCACCTACCAGCCGTGCCAGCAGCACCAGTTCACCTGCCAGAATGGCCGCTGCGTGTCCCATGACTTTGTCTGCGATGGCGACAACGACTGTGGGGACGAGTCTGATGAGCTGGAACAAATGTGCCACACACCGGCACCCACCTGCCCGCCTGGAGAGTTCAGATGTGACAATGGACACTGTATCCCCCTGAGCCAGGTGTGCGACAGGAATGATGACTGCTCTGACAACAGCGATGAGAAGGGATGCGGTGAGTGTGAGGAGATTTTCAGAATAGTTCGAGAAATTGTTCTATGAATCATTTCCCCTTAACCTTTCAGTTTCTTCAGTGACTGTCTCCAGTTGGGTTTCTCCAGCAGGTGCATGCTCCCTCTAGAGGAGATGTCAAAGAAGTGCTGGAGGCGGTGTGGGGAAAGACAGAGAAACACAACCAATTATTGTGGACAATTGTGCTTTCTGCAATATTAATAATAATTGGCTAATACAAATACTGCAGTTGCAGATAATGTATAACAAAATACCAAGGAGAGCATATAGCATTCTCACTCTACAGAATTCGGATTAAAATACTGTGATTATGTCTTATCTCATATTTATAGTTAAGGTAAGAATGATGAGCCACACTATAGATCCAAAAAACAATTTGATCTGAAAAGACAAAAAAAAAAAGTTTAATGAATAAATACAAGAACACAAATAATACAGCTTATCATCTATGAATGAATTAGTCTGACAGGATAAAAGTGTTTGCTGATGACTCCAATAACTTTGTTGATATTATGCTTCTTTGACTGTAGGTGTCAATGAATGCACAGACCAGTCCATCCATCACTGTGATCACAATTGCACCGACACGCCCACCAGCTTCATCTGCACCTGTCGCCCCGGCTACCGCCTCATGTCCGACAGCAAAACGTGCGATGATGTCAATGAGTGCGCAGAGACCCCGAGCGTGTGCAGCCAGATCTGTGAGAACACCGTTGGCTCCTACATGTGCAAGTGTGCCCCAGGATTCCTCCGAGAGCCGGACGGCCACAGCTGTCGTCAGAACAGCAACATCTCACCCTACCTCATCTTCAGCAACCGCTATTACCTTAGGAACCTGTCAACAGACGGGCAGGCCTACTCTCTGATCCTGCAGGGCCTGACCAGTGTGGTGGCCATGGACTTTGATCGTGTCGACAAGCGTCTGTATTGGATTGATGTGAGCCGCAGAGTGATTGAGAGGATGTCCTTCAATGGCAGTAACAGAGAGGTGGTGGTCAACGGAGTTCTGCATGGGGAGGGCCTTGCAGTTGATTGGATAGCCAGGAAACTCTACTGGGTGGACAGCTTCTTGGATTGTCTCAAAGTGTCTGAACTGGATGGTCGATTTGTGAAGAAACTGGCTGAACACTGTGTCGATGCCAATAACACCTACTGCTTTGAAAACCCCAGAGCCATTGTCTTGCATCCCAAATATGGGTGAGTTGGAGGCAAGAAGGAATTACATCTTAGGATAGAGCTGGATCAATATATCAGCAAGGCCAATATTATTAGTTGGGCTGCTATTATCACCAATATTGGCTATACACAATATACTGGTATAAGCATATAAGATGGTGGATAATCTAAAGGAAATTGCAGTGCAGTAAATTGCAGAAATTTATGTTGTATAGACATGAATATTTGATCTTTCTTTGTCGTTTCTTCAGTTTTAGGATTGTTAAATTACCTAATTTGAGGGATCCTCAAAAAGTACTCAAATATATTAATCCATACTTTTCTTGGTTCCCTGTTAGATTTGTGTACTGGACAGACTGGGGAGACAAAGCCTTTATAGGTCGTGTTGGAATGGATGGAACCAACAAAGCAGCTATCATCACCACCAAGTTAGAGTGGCCCAATGGGATCACGATTGACTACACTAATGACAAGCTCTACTGGTCTGATGCTCATCTCAGTTACATCGAGTAAGTACATTTGTCAGGAACTGATCACACTGTCTTTGCTTACAGTAAATGCAGTGAGACTTGTAACCCTGGACTTTTATGTCTTTTGTCAGATACTCAGACTTGGATGGTCAACACAGACACACAGTGTATGATGGAGATTTGCCCCACCCGTTTGCCCTGACTGTGTTCGAGGACACTGTATACTGGACTGACTGGAACACACGCGCAGTGGAGAAAGGCAACAAATACGACGGCTCTGGTCGTCAGGTTCTGGTTAACACCACTCACAGACCATTTGACATCCATGTATGTCACCCTTACAGACAGCCTATTGGTGAGTTAAAATCTCAGAATCTTCATTGTTCATAAAACTTTTATTTACAAAATAGTTGTTTCTTATCGTAAGAAACCCTAAGTTTATTTAAGTGCAGGTATTGACCACAAGCTGAACAATACCTGGCCTGTATTTGCCCAGCTGTGCGGAATTGAGATTGTTTGACCGACTGTGGCTCTTCCTCCTTTAGTAAACAATCCCTGTGCGGTGAACAATGGTGGCTGCTCTCACCTGTGCCTGATCCGTCATGGGGGGCGGGAGCACACCTGTGAGTGCCCCGACCATTTCCTGACTGTCCAAATAGGAGGTGTGACCCGATGCCTTCCCATGTGCACCAGCACCCAGTACAGATGTGCTAACAATGAACGGTTTGTCAAGATTCTCTCTTGTGGTATGCTTGGTGATCTTTTTATGTGATGTGGAGCATTTCAAACATCAGTATATCCTTGTTGAAGTGGCTGTGATACATTAGTGGGACTACTATAAACAAATTATACCACTGTTAGGATGATTGGTAGTTGTTATCTCATGCCAGCGGTTTTGTTAGTATCAAAATTCAAAATTGAGACCAAAGTTCTTAAAATCACCTTTCTGTCACAAAAAGGCATGTGCTACTTTCTTGCCATCCTGCTTTGCCAGGATATTTTTCATTCTCTTTTCCTTCACTCAGGAGGAAAGAAAATCCTGGAAGCAGTATTTACATTGGCTGTTCACTTGCTCTATCCATCGTCTTGATTTCAAAACACTGAAATATACGCTGAATCCCTGTTTGCTCTCTTTGCAATGGAAACACAGCACCCCCAGCTGTTTGTGTCATATATACTATAATCCACCTGATTTTTCCAAAAGTCTATCTTTGTTGGTACAAAATGTGCACAGACAGTGCAGTCATGGGATCGGTATCATACTTGTGTGTAAAAGGTAATGTAAAATTAGTGTAGTAATGATTTATTGATGTGAAATGCTACACTCGCCACTGCCATTTAAATTTTCAATTCAATTAATTTATTTATATAGCAGCAAATCATAACAGAAGTTGCCTTCGGGCATTTTTCACATGTCTAGGCCATACTTTTTATAATATTTTTATGTCCACTTACATTTTAGCAGCCTTTCAGAGAGTTGTGAGTAGTTATGTAGGTGATGTAATGAGTTCTGAATGGTTAAAGGGAATTTGTTTTATTTAATGTGCTCTGCGTTGCATTAGTCAACACATGGATTTTCTTTCACATTATGTAAAGCTCTGGCAAACACGCTGAGCATTTTGACCTCTGCTTCAACAGATGTATTCCTATCTGGTGGAAATGTGATGGTCAGAGGGACTGCAGAGATGGCTCAGACGAGCCCTCCACCTGTCCGACTCGCCACTGCAGGCTCGGCCAGTTTCAGTGCAATGATGGAAATTGCACCAGTCCGCACTTCCTGTGCAACAGCAACCAGGACTGCAATGATGGCTCAGATGAAGACCCTGTGCTATGTGGTGGGTTGTGTTCTCTTAGCTGACTCATTTTAATTGCTATTATTAGTTTTAATGATTTTCTTCAATTTGTTTGTGCAACTTTAAACATGATTCACTTGTCGTCCCTCTAGCTACACACCAGTGTGAAAACCATCAGTGGCAGTGTGCAAATAAGCGGTGTATCCCTGAGTCATGGCAGTGCGACGGTGAGGACGACTGTGGTGATCAGTCTGACGAAGATGCTGCCCACTGCTCCACCAGGACCTGCCGCCCTGGACAGTTTAAGTGCCGCAATGGACGCTGCATCCCGCAGAACTGGAAATGTGATGTTGATGATGATTGTGGTGACAACTCTGATGAACCGTTAGAGGAGTGCAGTAAGTAATACACAGTTTCTTTCTCCTACTCATCGGTATTTCTTTGATTGACTCAATCCCAACACCTTTTGGCATTAAATACGGATGTGATGTACCTTTGTCTCCTTTACTTGACAAATCTGATGTTTTCTCCACAGTGGGACCGGCGTATCGATGTGATAACCACACAGAGTTTGACTGCAAGACCAACTACCGCTGTGTGCCCCTGTGGTCTGTTTGCAACGGCCACAACGACTGCAGAGACAACAGTGATGAGCAGGGCTGTGGTGAGTCTGCGACAACCATCCTTGAGTCAGTGCTGAGCTGTTTACATCGTGGCAGTGACTTGGAGTTTGTTATAAGGATTGAATATGCTGTCAAACTTTATGTTAAAGCTTTCCAGGTTGAGTCACATTTATCTGCTGATATAGTAAAATGATTCTAGAGATCTCAGAAGATTAACACATTTACAAGAAAGAAACAAGATAAAGTTTTCAAGGAGTGAGTGAGGGGTAATTAGCCGACACCTCAGCCTCCTGTGGAACATTACACAGTGAGGTAGTGGGAGGGGCTGATGGAGAGGGTCTCCCCACTCCCCCACCATTTGCTTCTCCCTGAGAGTACCACAGATTTATGAGCTGTCCGGTGGTATGGGTTTACATATATGTGTGTATCTGTGTGTGTTGTTGCTCTGTCCTTGCGTGGGGGCAGGGTTCACACAAGTCTCTTTGTACTTTCCTACGATCCAAACTCATTCGCCGCGGCCCTCCCCTCTCTTATCGGAGGCCCTCACTCCATTAGTGCCATGCCCGCGCAGGACGGGAGATCCGTGCTAATCTTCCTGTAAGAATGTAGCAGATGGGCCAGGTGGAGGGCTAGGAGTGCAGGACTAGCTAACACTGCGCTATCTTTGACCCCCAGCGCTGTGTGGTAGAGACGGCTCAGACCAGCTCTCCTCCACTCCTTTCCCGTCTGTGCTTCTCATCTCCTGCAGTCTTATCCTCTGCAGACACATACAGGCATGGATAGAGGTCACCCATCTGTCCGAGGCTTGCTGCTCTCCTCCCTCCATGACTATTGCAGTTTAATTAAAAAACAAGATGCCTTTCATTTCAAACTGACATTTTTATCATTACTTAAAAGCCTAAAGATTTCCAGTCATATCAGTGCTGTTGTTGCTCGTGTTGATAAAATTATCTTCTGGAGCATCATCATCTTTGCTCATCTCTGACTGCTGGATGTAGAAAACAATTTCAACAATTTGTTGAAAAACAATTTTCAATCCTCACTGTGTGATTCAAAGTTTAATATACAGACAAAATGCTAATGAAGGAAAGCTGTTAAATCTGTGAAACTGATAGCAATTTGCAATATACACTCAGTTTATTAGGTACACCTAGTTAATCCAGTTTAATATGTCCTGCAATAAATCCTACCGTCATGGAGATTTTTGTTGAAACTGTTTTAGAGTGTGGATGCAGCTTTGCGGCCATTTTGGAGGTTGCAGTTTGTGGTGCTGTTGACCTGCGTTGTGTTACACTGAGGGGTGTTTCTAATATTTTGTTCACCGCAGTTATAAGCCATGAGGGTAGACTAAATATTAGACACGTTTCACAACAGATTAATTGCAAGGCTGTTGTATTAGAATACATTAGTTTTAGATAGGTGTACCTAATAAACTGGGAATAAGTACATTTTGGTCAGCCTCCTTCCACTGTCATTTTTCAGATCATCTAAATTTTGCATATATCTTTGTATACTGTCTTTCTACAAAAAAGTAATTTTCTACTTGATGTTCTTGTAAAGCACATTGCATCTTCCCCTGGGTGTGAAATGGGCTATATATAGCTTGACAAAATATTGTCATTTGTAAATAGCACAAATTCATGTTACAGTACCTAAAAGACTGAGCCAGTGCATCAACTGCAACAGATTCAAATTAGGCAATTATGTAGTGTGCTCCTAATTGTATTTTCTCTTTCAAATATTTTCATGTAGCATGTATCATGCTATATTCTACCCGGTAAAACAATTGCACTAAATATCTTTAATCCAAGCAGCATATGCTTTTGTTGAAAAGTTGAAAAAAATGGTCACAGAAAAGTATGTTCTTAGGCAGAGCACAGAGAAAAGATATACTTAGTGGAACATAATGGTTTAAAACGATGACCATGTAAATGCTCCTTTCCCAGATGAACTGACCTGTGATCCCAGTGGAGACTTCCGCTGTGACAACCACCGCTGCATCCCACTGAGATGGAGGTGCGACGGGGACGACGACTGTGGGGACAACTCTGATGAACGCAGTTGCAGTGAGTGCTGTTCACTGTCACAGTTACTTCATTCAGTTGTGTTTGAGGGTTTGGTTTGAGTACTGACGGGAGTGCGAGCAGTGAAAAAGCTGGGTACATTGTTTTGATATCGTCTGAGTGTCTTTAAGTAGGTTTACTGTGGGATTTTAGCTCCTGTGAATTGTCCAAATGAAGAAGGAGTGTTGATGGCAGAGAATAGTCCTGCTATCATTTTGTCAGACAGCAGGGAGGTTTTGTGAGAGGCTCAACACTTCTGCCGACAGTGGAGTGCTGAGAGAGGTAGTCTTATCAGCTGCTAGAGAAACAGGCTGTCCTCAGCGTGTCAGAAAGTGGGAGTGAAGGAGTCTGTCACCCTTTGCCCTAGAGAATTTAAACATGTCTGAGAACATGCCAGTTAATAGGGATAATGTAGCTTCTCAAGGGAGAAACGGTGATTGGGGTTAAATCATGGTGGTATCGCTCCCCTTGCTGCTGCGCTGCTGATGCCAGCAGAGTTTGTCTCCAGTGAACTCATGAGCTCACTGCAGAGTAACGGCTGCACATACTGCATGTGTTAGTGTGGTGTTGGCTGTTTTATGTCATAATATGGAGGAAAATAATAGACAGCATTTGAAAACCCTTGACAGGTTTTAGAAATGTGTCAAAATTCACACAAGAGCTTTTGACATCCCTCTGATGAATGCATCTGTGTGTGTAATGGACATTTAATAAAAAACAAAATAAAGTTCTGCATTCGCTGAATTCCACACTCACTGTCTCATTTCTGTTTTCATGTTTTCCCTCAGCTCCACGCGCATGCACAGAGAGTGAGTTTCGTTGTAATAATCTGCGCTGCATTCCCGACCGTTGGGTCTGTGACCATGACAACGACTGTGAGGACAACTCGGATGAAAGGGACTGTGGTAAGTGGAGGCTCTTTGTTGGCTGGCTGTGTGTGAGTAACGGAGGGCTGCACTAAACAAAGAAGCAATAAAACTTCACGTTCTGAAGCGTAGACAGACAGGACCACCTAGAGTCATCTATTCAAAAATAGTTTATTCACTTACAACTGAAGGATTTCTTCCTTACATCACTGTGTTACTATTTCAAGTCTCAGCGGACATCACATATTTAGAAGTTATTCTAGATGAAATAAAAGAGTATTTCCCTTGTAGGAATAAAGAAAGAAATGTGGGGATTTGGGGTGTAGACTAAATGTGTCTTTCCATGCCAAAGACAAAGCCAGTGCTCCCCTTTATCCTGAGTGGAATACACTTTTATGTGAAGTAATGCGATGTTTGGCTGTGTTGCAGAGTTGCGGACTTGTCATCCCGGTTACTTCCAGTGCGGCAGTGGACATTGTATCGCTGAACGCTTCAAATGTGATGGCAACGCAGACTGTCTGGACTATACAGATGAGACGTCTTGTCGTAAGTGTCCCGCAGCAAATGGTTTTTCCTGTGCACTCTTTGGTGATAATTGAGAGTTTTAACATAAGTGAATATAGCATGCAAGTGTTTTATCACCCTCTTGTCTTGGCCTAATTAGGATTGAGATTGTGAGTTACTAAGTTTAGTTTAACAGAACGGTTCTGACTTTCAGCGACCCGCTTTCCCAACGGCACATACTGCCCCCCCTTCCTTTTTGAGTGCAAGAACCACATATGCGTCCAGCCTCATTGGAAATGTGATGGAGACAATGACTGTGGAGATAATTCAGACGAGGAGCTTCACCTCTGCTGTAAGTAGTAACATAGACACTCAGTCAGTCCAGCACGCGCAAAACCAAAGCAAATAACATCAAACTAAATATTGTTTCTGTCCATCCGCAGTGGAAATCCAGTGCGAGACTCCATTTCGTTTCCGCTGTGACAACAACCGCTGCATCTACAGCCACGAGCTGTGTAACTCTGTTGATGACTGCGGTGACGGCTCTGATGAGAGACAGGAAAACTGTAAGTATGAAAGTTTTAGTTCATGGTCTCATCTATCTACTCTATCTCATGTCATGTTCTATTTTTATTTTTTGAACATAACTACATGCATCTTCAGCATTGATATGTTTCTCTCCATTTAGGCCAAAGCCCCACTCACGGACCCTGCACAGATGATGAGTACAAATGCAGTAACGGACAGTGCATCCCTCTGCAGTACGCCTGTGATGATTATGATGACTGTGGAGACCAGTCGGATGAGCTTGGCTGCCGTGAGTACATTAGCAAAGACCATATTAGTAATGATGATCAATTGAAAAATGACTCAAATATATCAAACATTTTCTTATTTAAATTCTATTATGTTTGTATGTACCAGTGATTAGTGCACAATTTATCAGCAGGTGCACTAAAATTCAGATATAATTCAGAATAAATAAAATCATAACTTGTTTCCAATACAGTTTTAGGAGTAAATATGTTGCTTTTTGGAGACAAGACACCATTAAAATGCAGGATTGTGGGTTCAACAGGGTTAGCTCAGCCAGACCATTTGTAGTAAGTTAAATGAACATATCTTACATTGGATTAATTCAGTCCACCGCCATGACTATAATGTCATGAACCACTTTGTCATTTTTATCAACTTCCACTTGACTGTACCTGATTGGGTGTAAGAATAAATACAGGATAAAACTATAACAGACATACTTACATACTGTAAGTACGATACTGTTACCTCTATGAGTGTCAAGTTTCACATTCAATGTGTTTCTGTATTTGCTCCTGTCAGACCACGGTGGTGGGCACATGTGCAGTGACAACATCTGTGAACACAACTGTACCGACCTGACGCAGGGAGGCTTCCTCTGTTCGTGCAGGCCCGGCTACAAGCCCAGAACGACAGAAAAACACACCTGTGAAGGTAAACAGCACATCAATTAGTCAGTCAGGTACTGAGTCCATTTAAACACTGACACAGAAGTATTTTTCTACATTCAATTCATGTTTTTTCTTTTTTTTCATTCCTGTTTGGAAACAGATGTGAATGAGTGTGAGGTGTATGGCACGTGTCCTCAGGAGTGCAAGAACACAAAGGGCAGCTACGAGTGTTTTTGTGCTGAAGGCTTTCTCTCTTTTGGTGAACCGCATGGGACAGAGTGTGCCGCCCAGGGTAAGAGCTCGGCATTCGCACATGGAAGAAAAATTCTTTACAAATGTTCCCTTTCATTAGTATGTAAGGCCAAACTCTGTACTGACCTAGGTAGTAGCATTCACCACACCTCAATTTCTGTACAGGAAACCCACCAGTGCTGCTGTTGCCAGACAATGTTCGCATCCGTCGTTTCAACCTGTCCTCTGAGCAGTATTCAGACTATGTGGACAACGCTGAGCACATCCAAGCCTTGGACTACCTGTGGGATCCAGAGGGACAAGGACTCAGTAAGACTTCTATTGTAACCTTTTAATGTTGTTGTTGACTGCAGTGAATATAAACGTGATCTCTAACCTTTATCCCTGATGTGCTGTAGGTATTGTGTACTGGACAGTACTGGGTCGGGGATCTCAGTTTGGCTCTATCAAACGCGCCTACATGACCACATTTAACGATTACGGCAACAACCCAGTGAAAGAGATGGATCTGAACCTGAGATACATCGCTAATCCCGACGGCATTGCCTTGGACTGGGTTGGCGGGTAATTCACCAAGATTATGACTTAACCATTGCAGAGATTGCTCTAAATTTTGTTCAGTTGCTCAGTATGTATTTATGACCTTTTACAGGCACATTTACTGGACAGATTCAGGCACCAATCGAATTGAAGTGGCCAAACTAGATGGGCGGTACAGGAAGTGGTTGATCCACACAGACCTCGACCAGCCCGCTGCTATTGTTGTCAATCCATCACTCGGGTATGAGGCTGTAGTTTGCATCCTTTGTACAGTCTGAACAGGCTCTGTATCCAAACAAAAAAATGATGTTTATTTGATGATGATTGTTTCTGTGTTGGCAGAATGATGTACTGGACAGACTGGGGCAGGAAACCCAGAATAGAATCAGCGTGGATGGATGGTCAGCACAGAGAGGTGCTGGTGAAGGAGGAGGACCTGGGCTGGCCTACTGGACTGGCTCTGGACTATCTGAATGGGAACAGGATCTACTGGTGTGACTCCAAAGAAAACATCATTGAGTCCATGAAGCCTGATGGCACAGACAGGAAGATCGTCATATCAGGAGGTCAGAACATGAGATGTAGGACAGCCAGTCGGCAGAAATACAAACAGATATGAAGTTTTATGGGCGGCACTGATATATTTTATTCAAATAACAACGGAGGTGATTCAAGATTGAGTATAATGTGCATTTAAAATACGGTATATATGGTTAAATATGGTTTTCTCTGTTTCAGACATTGGACACCCCTACAGTCTGGATGTGTTTGAGGGGCATGTGTACTGGACAACAAAAGAGAAAGGTGAAGTGTGGAGGACGAACAAGTTTGGGAAAGGAAATAAAGTCAAAGTTCTGACCATCAACCCCTGGCTGACTCAAGTCCGCATTTACCAGGAGCACCGACACAACCAGTCAGGTCAGAACACAGAGATTCATACAATACAATACAATACAATGGTGTGTGTCATGTTTAAGGTATCACATAAACTGATGTTGGGTTATTGTTGACACACTCGTGCCCTTGAACCAAGTCAATGTAGTGACCTTTTTTGCCAAAAGGCCTGTAAGACATATTAAGAAAAGGTTCTCAATATGTCACATAATGAAAACAAAAATGATGAATCGATCCGATGACTTTATGCAGCGGATTTTGCAAAAGCAAGTCAAGTCTGACCGTCTCTTCCATCCATCTGCACATGAACCAGTCCGTTTAATATTGCACACAAGAGCGTAGCTGTTGTGAGGGAAATTCCTTTATAACAGTGTTGTTCTCTTTACTCTCTCCTCTTCAGTGCCCAGCCCTTGTAAGAATGTGTGCAGTCACCTATGTCTCCTCCGACCAGGTGGATACACCTGCTCCTGTCCACAAGGGTCCTCTCCGGTGGAGTTTGACTCCAATGAATGTGATGCAGGTAAACACCTGAGTGCATCTGCTGCCTGCACTCTTGTGTTGCATCTCTTTTTGCATTCATAAATCCGTTCTTCACATGTGCCTGGCTGCTCCTGTGTGGTTTTGTTAAACTATGGTGTGATATTGTGTTGTTATTGTTGTTGATTCTGTGTATGCCTGGCTTTTGCTCCTTCAGCCATTGAGGCACCCATTGCAATGCCCCTTGCATGTAGATGCATGAATGGTGGAACCTGCTACACCGATGAAGGCGGTCTGCCCAAGTGCAAGTGAGTTTAGTTGTAGGTGCCATTTACACCAGTGACTGATTGATTCTCCATCAGTCATATCCAGTAATGGCTGATATTGTTTGGTAGTCCACCTTTTTCAAATACGCTTAAAGACGTTTGTTTTCACATGTAAGAAAATTATGTTTATCATGACTTTCTGCAGATGTCCTTACGGTTACGTGGGCAGCTTCTGTGAGATGGGGAAGTCGAGGGGCGCTCCAGCAGGAACAGGTACTGTAATTCACCCATTATCTGACATAGGGGTCTCTGGTTGACATGTGGGAGCTGCCGCAAAGTAACGTCATGATCTGTTGGCTTTACTGGAACAGATCTATCTAAAGGCTACTCAGGCCAACAAAACATCACAACAACAGTCTGGCTCAGCATTTGCTGAAGATGTTGACTCACATGTTTCCTTAATAAATAGCCAAGTAACACACAATAGATCACTGTTTTACTTCTCTAATGGTTTAGCAAGCTAATGGGCCATCCGAAGGACATGAACAACGATGGAATAGTCAGCAAAATGTTATTACAGTAGGAATGTTTATGATCAGCACCTTATTGCAAGTGTCCAATATGCATACAACTAAATATTTATACTTTTTCTTTAGCTGTGGCCGTTCTACTGGCTGTGATTATCATCCTGATTACTGGAGCTTTGGCTGTTGGGGTTTTCCTCAATTACAAACGAACAGGATCTTTCATTCCCTCCATGCCCAAACTACCAAGGTATGTTGGCTCTCCATCACCTCCATCCACTGCATGTGCTTATGAGTGAAACCTGTACTAAAGCTGCTGCATGCAGAGTTTAAATCAAAGTTCAAACTGGAGCGTTTTGTTTCTGTCCAGCCTCAGCAGCCTGGTGAAGTCCGGTGACACGGGGAATGGGGTGACGTTTCGCTCGGGTGATAATGTTGATCTTGGACCATCACACATTGGAGTGTCATTCATTGACACAGCCATGCAGATGGTTAGTCATGGAGGGATGCTTATTAGCAGTTAATATGTCACTGAAAGCACTCTATCGGCAATTTTGTCTCACAAAACATGTGCTCTATGTGGTGTTTATTGACAACTTTCATTTTAGCAATCCTTCTAGAACTGCTTGTATCAGCAGCAGTTGAGGAATAATTAATGGTGTGTCTTTAATGAATGCAAAAATCAGTCTTATCAGTATAATATCCCCATAGGATGATAACTTTGCCATGGATGCTGGGAGGCAGCCCGTCACATTTGAGAACCCGTTATACGCCACTGCTCCTGGAGTGTCTGGTGATCCTGCAGTCATTCATGCCACACAGGTACTCACAAACACATTAACGCCACATATAAACTCCAGCAGTTGACACTCCAAAGCTTTTTTTAGTTTTACATAATAACCTCTTTCTAAAATGACATACAACAAAATGCACTTTACTGTAATAAAGTCAGGGCTTTATTTATAATGCTATGGGTATGTTTTTTTCAGGAGTTACATTATACAGTAGTACAGTAAGTGATAGGAATAATATTTATGGATGTCACATACAATTTGAGAAGTGCTCAATGTTTGCTGTAGAAAAAATAGCAACAATGCAGGATTTTTTGGATCTTTTTGTGCAAACAATTGTTATCCAGCACCTCCAGAGAATTTATGGATGTGCGTGTGCCTCCTGATTATTTTATTAAAATGAAAGATTAAGCCAAAGTACAATTGCCATGGTGGATGAAACTGACAACCTGCTTCTTAACAGGTGACTGTGAATGTGAGTGGTGAGCAGCTGGAGAACAAGTTTGTGAACCCGGCGTATCGCGGAGATCAGAGTGTGGGCATTGTGAACACTTCTTCTGTCAGCTCCATACCTGTGCAGGTGAGTCTCTTGTGTACAGTACATCCTTGAAATGAAACCACGTCAGCTTAATTATTCAAGTGTGATGCCACCTCACCGTTTGTGTTTGTGTCTGCAGGAGTCAAAGTGGAGCTTATTCAAGCGAAAATTAAAGCCGAGCACCACATTTGAAAACCCTTCATATTCAGAGGTAAGTTTGGGTGATGAAAAACATCTTGAAGCCAGCAGTTACAGAGCAGAAGGTGTCTTTTGTCTTGTTTACCCTCTGCGTTGTTGTGCAGCAGATGAAGGATGAAAAGCCTGCAGGAAGCAGTGGGGACTCTTCTGCCCCTGAGCCGTCTCCGTTTGTCCCCCCCGCCAAACCTCCGAAGAGGGATCGTCCGAGCACCTTTTCGCCCACCGAGGACAGTTTCAAAGACACAGCCAACCTCGTGAAAGAGGACAGCGATGTATAACCCCTCTCTCACAGACGGGAATCGAGAAAAAAAACACACTTTGCACAGAATTTATTTTTTTATGCAGCCTGTGTACAAAACTCAAATTGTTTTAGGAAAGAGAAATACATTTCTATAGAATGAGGAAAAAAAGTCTTCTGTGACTATGCCTTCTGACATTTCTTATGCCAATTCTTGTGTTAATGTTTTCTTTATTCTGATGTACAATATGTATATCTTTGCACTGAAGCTGCTGATAGAAATGTTAATAAATAAGTTGTATATTTGTAAATTTGAACAGTAAGATTTTGTCAGAAAATATCTTTTGAAATAGATCCTATGAATAGTTCAGCATAAACACAATAACACGTAAGAAGTGAGCTGCATTCTGAATGTACAGTACTGATCCAAGGTTATTAGAGAAATGTGTTGAGTAAGGACATTTTTTTTTTTGCCACTGAACAAAACTGAAGATGTATTTACTTCATCTTTCATGTTTATATACCTCATTTCAGGGCTGGAAACGAAACAAAAGTGAGACAAAAAATAATTGGACTTTAACTTATGCCGTTCATTTTTCAAAGGATACATGCTCGAGCATAAACAGATGCATGAGCTAAAATATGAGTGCGAAGCATACTTATTGTACTTAATCCAACTCATTTCAACCTTATGTCCCCTGACTTTGAATCAACATGATCATTTGTTTTTAGTAATAATATTGGAACAACGGCCAAAATAGTTTTGGATCAATACTTGAACGTGCCCGTGTTTGTTGCGTGGAAATTAATCCATGTAGTTGATTATCTTGAAGAGCAACACATGACCTGAGGATGCAGACGTAGAGAGTCGTTTTGTAAACATGGTGAATAAATTCTTAACTTTACAGAGTGATTTATTTTGTATCATAATGAGGACAAACTGTATCTGTGATCATCCACGACATGCCCATATGGTTTAAATTGCTGCTGCTGAGACATGAATGAATAAATTTCCTATTTTGTAACACAGTCTTGACACTTCTTTCTTAACCTTAATGTCACAATATACTTTATTTTACATGTTTCCATGCATACATACACTCCGGACAGAAAAACATGTCATCATACAAACTATTTCACAGAGCTAGATGTTTTTTCTTTCATCCTTAGGTGAAGGAAGAAGCACATTGATGACAAAGTCTGACACAAATGAAGGGAGGTAGGACAGAGGAATCCAAAAAAGCTTGGCATCCCAGCCAGCACCATAACGTGTGCGTGGGAAGCGAGCTGTCAGCGCGTGCTCCATACACCAGGTCACCTTAGAGAGATCTGAACTGCACAAGATGCCCATGGAGAAGTCCTGAGCTTTCAAATCTGACGGGGGGGCGACAAAGGAGAGGCGTCATTTAGATTACTTATTTGACACTGAATGCTGAACGGTGCTTCCACTCACAGTCATCAAAGTATGTCACTCCATAAGAGTCTTTGACATGTTGAGGGAGGCGGGTCCACAGCCTCCTCAGGTCAGCTTCAATGAGATCCAGCCGGGTGACCCCTGTCTTGAAGAAACCAGGCTCGATGATGCTCACTTTGATGCCAAAGTGCCGCATGTCCCTCCTGGGCAGAAGAAGCAGACCATTATGTCTCTTTAATGTCGCTGGAAAGCTTTTTATTGAGTATTTTTAACAATTATTTTTTATTTTATTTTCCTTTAAAATTAGGTTTATGTCATGTTAATATTTAAAAAGCTTTCAGATTACTGTAATTGTCAACCATTTGCAACTGGTTACATTTACATTTACATTTACTCAAGTACAATTTTGAGGTAATTGTACATGAGTTGAGTATTTCCATTTCATGTTAAATATAAAATATTGTACTTTTTACTTACATATGTAAGATTTTACATTAGAACACCATATAATGAGCTTTTGAAATACAATACATTATTAAAGATGGTTACTCTTAAATAACTATTCAAAGCCCCAAGAGGTCAAATGATCTAACATGTAAAAAACATCTACAAACAACACTTTTATATAGCAGAGCTTTTTCTTGTTCCCTCTCCCATAAGCCCCTTTACAATATGTCCTAATGTTTGTCTTCCTGACCTGAGGCTGTCGGAGAAGGCCTCCACTCCCCATTTGGACAGGCAGTACCCTCCACCAGTGAGAGACAGTCTGCCCAGGATGCTGGCCACATTAACCACCCTGCCCTGGGCCTTTTTCATCAGTGGCAGAAACTGGAGTGTCACCTCAATAACCCCAATCAGATTCACATCCAAAACCTTTGTGAAATCCTCCAACCGCATCCACTCCGTTGGACCGATGGGTACGGACCTGCCAGCATTATTCACCAGACCCCACAGACCTGCAGAGAAAAGAGGCAGGATGACGACCAGCCGATATCAGCTTCTGATCCTCATTTCTCTGTTGGTAATACAAGAGAACGTTTTTAATTTACTTTCACAAATATCACAAATGTCTTGGCAGTTAGCAATTAATCTGATTCAGTCCTCATCAATATGAGTCAGGCAAATTTTGAATTAAAGGCTAAAAAAAGATCTTGATCTCATTGAATCCCTGTATTTACATTTAATCCAAATAGACTACTTTTGGCCCAGCCAGAACAGTTATTTATGGTTGAAGCAGCTTTACTGTGTTCCTGGCTGTTAAAAATGCATGAGGTAAGTATGTTCTCCCTCCTCTTTAGAAAACCCATCAGTAGGAGGATGATGATGATGATGATGGGATGGTCCAGGTTGCCTTTATCTCTCCCAGTGCCTCACTCTGACTGGCACCCTATCTGTGTGTACCCCCCGCTGTCCGCCCCCCCCCCGGCTCACCTCGCCGTCCGACCTCTTTGCTCACAAACTCCACCGCCCTCCTGATGCTCGAGCTGTCCGTAACATTCAGCAGGAGGGTCTTCAGTCTGGGGGAGGCGGCTGCTGCCAGATCTGCTGCACCTTTCTCTGTGAGACACGCAGCTATGACGTGGAAACCTTTTCCATCCAGTTGTCTGGCCAGCAGATTCCCAAAGCCGCTGTCACAGCCTGTGATGAACACATGCTTCTGGGTGAAGCCATCGACCTTGTAGGAGTCTCTGATGTACCAGCAGACGGCAGTGAGAGCGGCCAGAAGTGAAGCACAGGTTAAAGCCAGGTGTGACAGGATCACCTGAAACACACAACCCACGGCTTTGACTAAATCCGGAAAGAAACATCTTTCTATTTTCTTCTAAATATCCTGCACATATTCTCTGTGAAAGGTCAATAAAAATGGTGAAAATAGAAGAGAATATTTATGCAAATAGTGCAAACAAAGAGAAACCAACTTACCTCTAATAGATATGGAGTTAGACCGTCAGTTGACTCCTGAGTGGAAAAACTTGAGATGTATTTCTTCAGTTCAAAACATTTCAGATCAGATTAACACTGAAAAACCCGACATGTGTCTACTTGCAGTGGTTTAATATAGCTACATTCATAGTACATTTACTCAAATACTGCTCTCAAGAACAAATTTGATGTACCATTTCATTCAACTTTATTCTTCTACTCCACTACATTTGTTTGACTTACTTACATAAAAAACATGAACAGTTTATGAAATAGAAAGCGATGTCCCACAAAGGCTCCATATTCATTATGTGTCAGTTGGTTGGTGATACAGTGATGAACTGCACATTTACTTGCACCACTAACCCAGACCAGCTAATCCAGAGCCCCCCAGTGGGTTCATCAGGGCATGGCAGTAATGCACCTTCACACTAGACATGATACCCCCAATATTTTGACTAAAAGCAGGGTTTGTACATCTGTTTTTTTATAAATATATATATATATATATATATATATATATATATATATATATATATATATATATATATCACTCATATGAGGGAAATGTGACTTTACTTTTGCAAATACTGGGTCAGTTCACCCAAATAACAAAAGAGCACACAGGTCTGGTTTGATTGTTGATTTTTTATATCTGATACTAACTACTTAAGTACTGAACTATAGCAGAGGGAAAGTTTTACTACACTACATTTATCTGACAGCTGCAGCAACCAGTTATTAACTTGGTTTTAAATGTAATTCTAAGAATAATATAACACTCACAGGGTCAATTATCCTGCATAATAACTACTTTTACTTTTGATACTTTAAGCACATTCTCTACTGATGTTCCTGCACTAATTAACTTGTGAATGCAGTTTTATTTTTGCATTGTGTTGTTGCAAATTCTACTTCAAGAGAAGGATCTGAATACTTCCTCCACCACTATGCCGTATCAATACATTAACTGAACGTTGTTCAAAACGTCAAAATGATCGTTTGTATGCCAGAAACAAAAACCCATTAGCCTCCATTGTGCTGGGTCCTAGCAGTGGAGATCTCAAAACTGGACACAAGTGGGAAAAGTTTGTTTTTTGGTGAACTGATCCTTCGATGCAACAATTCTCACTCGACCACCAGATGGCATCAGATCTCATTAAGCTGGTTTGAGCACAAAAAAAACCCTAAATCGTTCAATTAGTCCACAACTGTAGAGTGTCTGCTCCTTAATTTTGTGTCAAATAAACAAAAATAAAAAGAGCGAATATCCAGATGCCAGCTGTTTGGGTGCATCTAATGAGCATCAAAGCAAACTAACACTAATTAAAGCCATATGAAATGTTTATTATTATTAATAATAATAATAATAATAATAATAATAATAATAATAATGCAAACATACCATGGCTACAGATCTTTAGATGAAGATGTGTCTTCCTCATCAGAGAACATGTGACGATCCCTTCTCAGTCGACACTGGAGGCTTCAGGTGAAGTTGTGTTAGGGTGATGATTTTGTGTGTGTGTGTCTGCAGAGTCAAGGTCCGTAGTGGATACAACAGCCCGGCTAAATGTTTCACCAACATGGGATTGTGTAATAGACAACACCAGATTACATGACTTCTGGTTACGATGACTGCATATTCCCTTTTACCTCAAATCCACTCTGAAAACACGACATCTCGGCCCAAAGGTTATATTGATGTTGACGGGAAATCAACGATCTGAAGAGCAGGTTTGAACAGAGACAGAGGAGCCAAAGTCCATCAAGAACTAAAGCTTCACAAGTTGACGGAGGTGTGACACGGCGTTTAAGATCTATATCACAAGACATAAGAAGCAAAGGGCCGTGTGGTCAAAGGCCAATACCTGAGATGTGTCTACACTATTTCTTATGTTCAATAAGGCAGGTGTAATAATAGCTGGAGTCATGCAAACGTTTATATGATGCTATCAACGGTGTAAACCTGTATGTTCAAACATTTATTGCAGTGAAAATAAAAAGACACACTTCAAATGTCTATCCAATAACTGATTTGACAGAAACTACAGTCCAGACATTTTCTGTTTGAGGCCGTCTTGAAGGAAAAGTCTGTCGGAGATGCAAGTTGGCATGTACGACATGGGCAACCAGAAGAACTTTGCGTCCCATCCGGCAGAGTAGCGAGTGCGAGGATGAACGGCGGAGATGGCGTGCTCCATACAGCCGACCACCTTCATCAGGTCCGCGTCCGTCAGCTGCTTAAACCGCTCGTCCAACCTTTGAAGAGCTGAAAGAGAAGCATGTCACACACAAGGTTTATATACATACATATGTACACAAATACTTAATTTTATCCTAAATACTTCATAATAATCTCCTAGGAAGTTTTGTAATTTGGCACTAATTATACGATGCACCACTACAGTTGAGCATACAATCCAACATATATGAAGAATAAAGTTTATATGAAACTAAAATATAGTCTTTTTTTTCTAAAATTAGTCTTTCTTTCAAAACATAGTAGTAGGCACTATTACTGGATTATAGTTTTGGTTGAAATAACAAATTTTGACCATTGCATGTCACTAACAATATCTAAATGAAAGGTTGTTTGATTCCCAGGTCTGAATCAAACAACCAATCAGGATTAGCCAGCAAGTAAATGGCCAACTGGCGACTCTGTTCAACCAAAATTATAATTCAATAATATTGCCTACTGTAGCTTTAATTATGAGGAAATAAAGGAACTATAGAATAAAGCATTACCTATAATTGGTATCATCAGGATGAAAAATAGACATAAGCGAAATCATAAACATTTTATATAATTATATATCACTCAGTGGCTTCAATTTCAATGACTCATTCATTCAGAACTGAATGTGCATCTTTCTTCTGTGCCACCAGTGGGCATCAGACCCTCAACAAAGACGAGAAAGAACAAAAAAAAGAAAAGAAAAGAAAATCTACACTTCAGGCTTATTTCCATCAGCTCAGAAACATGTCTGAGATCAGGCCGTTTCTCTCAGTTAGAAATGCGTGTAACGATGCAACGTTTTGGTCTTCAGGTCTGTGGATTGGAGGTCTGCCTGACGAAAGACTGAAACACTACTGCAGTGTGGGAGAACGGGATTAGACCTAATAAATACGTCGAAATAAATAAACAATTACTGCTCAACATTCAGTTATTTCCTTTCAAAATCTGGATACTGTCATTCATGCACATTGCTGTAAGGCCCTGTTAACAGAAGAAATCTCTTTCCTGTCTGCAGCTTCATCACCCGCACCATCCTCCCATTCCATTTACAATTGATTTTTGAATGTCATTGATTACTTTAAAAGCTAAGCTAATGGACAAGATTTAGTTGCACAGGTGATTGTGCCTTTTGGTGTCATGGCTCCTAGCAGCCCGAGCACTTCCCCGTGTTAAAGCTCTTTTAAAACACACTTTTACAAACTTACTTCAAGTGATTGTTTTATCATTTTACTCTCTTTGCTTAGCTAAGTCTTTATGTTTCATGACTTAACGCACTTTGTAGCCGTGTTTTAAAAAGTTCTATATAAATTTATTATAAAAGAGACTCAGTAGAATAGTAGAGTAGAGTAGAATATCACAGCAAAGCTTTAACGGAAAACAGAGAAGATCATCTCTTCTATGTTGAATTGTTCTGTTTATTAATAGTTATTAACAGAAGGCGCAGCGACTCACATGCCCCTAAGAAACCTTGTCCATAGTCGTCCTTCACCTCCTGAGGTAATCTGTCCCAGAGCTTCCTCAGGTTATCCTTCATTATCACAGTATCAGTCACGTTTGTTTTGAAGAAGCCTGGCTCAATGCACGCCACCTTGACTCCAAATGGTGTCATGTTTAAACTGAAACACAAAGGAAGTCGCTGTGAGTCAAGAAGACGCTCATGAGAGTAACAATGTGTGTACAGCTTGAAGAAGTTAACATCTCCTTCTCTCACCGCAGGCTGTCATTGAAGGACTCCACTCCGTACTTGGACACGCAGTAAGGTCCACCAAACGGGCTGATTCGGCCAAACACGCTGGCGACGTTCACCACTCTGCCTCTGGCCTTCTTGACGAGAGGGAGGACGCTCAGTGTCACGTCGATCACTCCGCACAGGTTGACAGCTAGCATGGCCTTGTAGTCCTCTATAGTGAGCCAGTCAGTGGGACCAGACGGCAGAGCGACTCCGGCGTTGTTCACAACAGCCCACAGGCCTGGAGCGACACAACCACAACAAGATTAATAATACTCACATGCATGGCACTTTGCATCTCCTCGAAATGAAATGCTGCTTCAGGCTTTCTTTCTTTTTATGTTAATTCCTAAAACTTGAGTTGGAGGAATGCTTGGACAATATGGGAAATATGGTTTCTTTCTCATGAGAATGAAAATTGATATCACTCTCCTGTCCGTACGCTAAATATGAGGCTACGGCCAGCAGCTGGTTAGCTTAGCTTAGCATTAAAATTGGAAACAGCTAGCCTGGCTCTGTCAGAAGGTGACAAAATCCGCCTACCTCTAAAGCTCACATGTTATATGTCTTTTGATTAACCCCTACAAAAACTGGTTTTATGGGTGGTTATGTATTACACTATTACCGCTGGCTGCCTGACAATAATAACAAGACACACCGGGAAGTCACTTTGCCCGGCAATGAATATAGTCTGATGTTTCATATGTTCATATGGAAGTGAAAGTGAAAAAAAAGAGAGAAACCTCCACAACCACTGACGCTTAACATGATCACAGGTTAATCTGAACGAATAAACAAATATTACATTTTAAGAGTAATGTGACCCCATAAAATAAGCACCTCAAAGCCACTCACCCTTCTGCCCAACCACCGTCTTGATGAGAGCCGTTGCTTTGCCGACACTTTCGGAGTCCGTGACATCCAGGTGAACGGTCGTCAGGCTGTCGGAGGCCATCTTCTTCAGCTCATCCTCACCCTTCTCAGTGTAACAGGCTGCGATCACAGGGAAGCCCAGCTTGTCCAGGTGTCTCGCGAGGAGATTACCAAACCCAGAGTCACAGCCGGTGATGTAGACATGTTTGTCTTCCTTGTTGGGCACTTTTTTGCTTTCCTTGTACCAGCGATAGGTGAACCAGAGAGGCACCAGTCCGAGGACATACAGGAACATTTTTCTAAGGCAAAGAAGAAAACAACTTATTATACTGTTTGCACAGTCTTTGTTTTCATTGGAGACCAATGGTTTCCTAAAAAGGCTAAATAAGAAATAACTCACATTATAATCGTATAGATTTATTATGTTCAGTAGTGACACTGGCTCCAAACGAAATTCACAAAAAAAAGATGGAGCTTATTTCTAATTACGCAAAAGGACAAAACTTTGATAAAAACATGCAAGAAAAAAATTGTGCAACCAAATAAGGAAATCATGCGTAAGTTAATCTTCACTTTTAACATCTGAAACCATACAAAAGAAATCAAAAATCAACTGAACTTCTGCCCAAATGCGACACACAACACAACATTTAAATCTGCGAACAGAGTGACTTTATGGAGTTTTGCTGTGTGGAGGTTTTATGTCACCATCAGACATATCAGGTGAGGATCTATGAGCGCTACTGTACATCAAATGGATATTCTCCTTTTCAGACACGTACAGTTCAATAAATGTATAAACTGAAAAGGAATTTTCTATTTTCATGTCATAGCATTGAAAAGGCCCATCCCACGTGGGGTTATGTGACTCGAAATTACACAACGCCGCCCAGCAGTTGACATTCATGTTCCACAGGAAAGACAAGCCATTGCAGCATACCACATACTATGCATGTTTCTAATAAAAGAAAAGAAACTGAAATATGTCGAAGCCATAAGATACCTGAACACCTAAACCTTATATTAAAACTGAACTTTGCTGAGGAAAGTTTAAACATGAAACTGAGACATGGCGAAAACTGCCCCTTTGTTTTGGGGTGGACAAAACAATTAAAGTGCTTTCAGGAAAGTCTCTCCTGCGTGATTAAACATGCAGGCACATTTTTGTGAGATGAGTTCTTTGTCAGCACTGCCCTTTTCCAATGTGATGCCTCACAAACCAAAGTAACAAAGTTTTATTCTTAAAACGATGCAGTGTAAGAACACAGGTGAAAATGGTACAATTAGGACACCGCTTTATTTATGTTTTTAATTCTCATTTGTATTGATTTTATTAACCCACTAATCAATTAGCTCTACTGAATATAGCCCACCTGTGGTGATGTATCCTGTACCTCAAGTAATTTAATCAACTTGCACAAACTTATAGCTGAAGAAAATCAGGGCACTTCAAACACCAGACAGATGATCCTTTATTTACCACTGATTTCTACACAGTTTTGATAATGATTTTAAGAAGTTAGAGCTGATCTTTGTCCTAGACATTGTTCCCACACTAGACGTCTGATCACAAGTCACTTCAGCAACCATTTCTCACCTATGATACCAAGTACCAACTACATTAGTAGTTATTTCACTGTACAGTTAAGAGGTGAATTTGCTGAATGTTTCAATGGAGTCATGTTCAGGATGACCATAATTATAACCACATACAATATGAACTTATTTTAGTGTATAGTTTTGGAGAAAATTAAAGGGAAAGTCACCTAAAATTCAATGTATTATTATTATTATTATAGTTATTATCATCATAATCTTTTACGGGGCCCTTTATGGGGTCTCAAAAACTGTACAGTAAAATAACGTTTAATTCTATTATTATTTAATGTTCTATATGAAGTGTAATATAATGTAGTTTGTACTTATATCAAATGTGAGATATGGTTGCTGAAATTATAGTCTTTCGTCCTTTTTGGCCACTCCAAGCTCCTGTACCGTAACAGCACGAGTAGACGCGCATTAAACCCAAGCGGCGGCGGCTAGCTTGATAGGAGTCAAAGTGTTTGTCGTTCTCACTAACGACCAAGTCAACCAACCAGCATTTTGTCACCAGGACTGCTGCAAATAAAAGTGTTAAGTCTGCGCTCGCATTGACGTTATTAGTCCGATACTCAGACTGAATGGCCTCTTAACGTCATCACCATTATTCTGTTAGCCCAAGTTAACGCGGCTGAACTAGTTGAACAAACAGAGCAATAAAGAAACTTACGAGTATATTTCCTGCGGCCAGACCATGACTCAGTGTCGCAGAGCAGAGCAGCGGAGCGTGAACCTCCAGGAGACACACTGAGGTGGTGGGAAGAGATTCAAACTTTGTTTTTCTTTTCTACTTCATTTGGTGTTATTTTAATGTAACTTCCGGTGAATCTCCCACAGACGTTATGTGTTAAGAGCGCCACCCGCTGGACACTACATGATAATGTCAGATAGAGTGCACATTCATATTTTTCCATATTTCCATAGCAGGCATGGAAATATACTAATATTTCTATACAACACTACAATTCAGAGGGAAAGGTTTTATTTTAATTACATTTATATGACAGCATTGGTTACTAGTTAGTTTACAAATTAAGATACAAAACACAACATACATTTACTCAAGTAACATTTTCAAAGCAGGATTTTTACTTGTAACAGAGTATTTTACAGTGTGGTATTAGCACTTTTACTTAAGTAAAGGATCTGAATACTTCCTCCACCGCTGACTACATTTGAATACAGGAAAGACCAAAATATGAATACACTTTTATTGAATATACTTGATTATACCTTATATTTACACACAGTTGTCAGGTCAGGTTCCTCCATGCCAGACGGCCCTCAGCTCTGTGAGACAGATCCAACAGAGTTTATCACAGTGAGTCTTTGACTAGAGCCCCCTCCTTCCTGTGGTATTATCAATCACCTGTGTGGTGAATAATAAACGGCTGTAAAGAAGGAGCAAATTCCGAACCCTGGCCCTCTATTACTTGTCCTGGCAGGCATTAATCCCCCGAACATCTGCTTGATTACTATATTTGTTTTTCTATTTCCACTTGTAATAAATCACATAACATCACACATTTGATATGTTAATACTTTATGTACTAATACTCATGTAACTGTGAAATGAGGAAACACCACACTGTTGGGTAGTTAAAAAGGTATGGAAAGAGACAAATTGATTATAGATCTAATAGTACGAATCACACACAAAGTTAATTATTGTATGATAAGACACTCTCTGAAATAGATAATTAACCCATAGACAGCTGAGAAGTGCTATCAGGTTTTCTTTCCCTAGAACTAGTAACTACTAGTAGGTAGGGACCAAACTTCCACTATCCACGACAGTTTAATTGGATTATGTGTGTATTGAGACAACACCTGACCAAAACTAATGGCCTTACGATCATTAAACCCATTTTACAATCACTTATGATGACAAGTAAACACATTTATACCAAGGGATGCTTTTTTCTGTAACCAAACATTTGAAAATTTCACTGTTTTTGAAGATACATAACTCATTAACTTGGTTTAGTGATTGAATTTTGCCTCATGAAGGCAGTCTAGTGAAGGTCATAATGCTGACACAGCCCTTATCAGTCTAATGGAGGTGTAGATAATGGGAAAGGAGAGGCAGAGGTTACCTGAAAATAAGATAGTTAAGATAGGAATGTACTCTGATGAGCCTCAGTGGTGCTGTTGGATCTCTGAAGACATACAGCGAGAAGTCCAGGGACAGTTCGCTTATGCTTTTCTTCCACCATAAAGTGTTTCGCTGCGTTGACACTCATTCAGGATCATTTTCACGTGAGTAAAAAAAGTAAATAATCAAATCAACTCACTCTATTTTTTTTAATTCATTGTCAGTAAGTGTTAGTGTTCTGAGTAATGGGGTTCTGCACATGTCAACAGAACATGCTTCTTTTCAGTCAAGGTCAATAAAATAGTTTCTGGCATCAGTGACTCAACCAACCATTAGATACATATTAATGTTAATATTAATACTTAATATTGATATTTAATGTAATTAATATTTTCCAAGCTGTACACATTTTTTTTCAGGAGCAAGTTGTTTTTTAATGTTTGTAGATGTGTACATGGGTTGTAAACAATCTGAAAGCGTATTGTTAAAATTAATGGATTAAACTGCATGGAGCCCAAATTATGATCATGAGATGAGATTTTTTTTTTTTAATCCACTGTTGCCAACTGAAGAACCACCTGCTTGAGTTCAGGCAGGCAACATGAAGAAATCCATCAAACTCACAACAACACCAGGTGCAGATAAACGAGGCGAGTGATCTGTTTTCATTCATATTTCAAAAACTTGAAACAATAATATAAGAGTTTTGTAGAAAAAGTTAACATAGTTTTCCCTCTTTTCTTTTCTTTTTTTAGCAGACATTGAGAATGGGTAAGTTTGCATTGCACGGTTGACATTTCCCATAATACACTATGTTTCAGACCACAATATGTTTGCAGTTGTTGTGAACTATTCCTGGGGCTTACTTTAATTTACATGTGTTACAGAGATGAGAAGAAAAAAGAAAACACACTGAGTGTTGGATACTTTCAGCTGGTAAATACTCAGTATATTTTACTTTACATTCACTTGGCAGACGCTTTTGTCCAAAGTAACATTACGTAGATATCATCTAAAACTTTGTGTATCCCTTTCAACCAAATAACTAAAAGCAAGTGGTTAGCCTTTTAATTATTATTCATCTATTTTAAAAATAGATGCACGTAAGTACTGGCAAAGGTTGTTGAGATGTAATCTGAAAAGGATTGGTGGATTTAGACTGTTGCCAAAGACGAAGATATATTTATTCAATGATATAGATTTAATTTTCACTAGTTGGATTTAATTCAGTGGAACACGAGTCAAAACTAAGATACTTTGCAGATTTAAGTGCCCGAGGAACTTGTACACATACTTTTATCAAAATAAGAGTTTGACTGTATGGACTATTTTACATTGTTGTATTGGTACTTTCACTTAAGTAAAGGATCTGAGTCGTGCTCTCACCTCTCTAGACCACTGTACATTTCCCATCTTTAAATGTAACATTAAAAATCAAAAAGAAAATAAACAATATGGGGAGCAAATTCTCACAACTTCATTGTTGAAAGATTTTTTTTTAAAGAATCCACCAATTCCTTTTTGCAGTTTCGGTTTGCCACTAGCAAAGACACCGCGATGATGGTCGTGGGGGGTTTGTGTGCCCTCGTACACGGTGCTGCTTCACCTCTCATGCTTCTGGTGTACGGCATGATGACAAACACCTTTGTGGACTATGAGCGCGAGGTCCAAGAACTTAAAGACCCGAACAAAAAATGCAACAACAACACAATCTATTGGACAAATGGCTCCATATATGAAACAGCTGAAAACAGCACTGTGTACTGTGGGTAAGTCTTTAGTTAATTGTTGATGTGATTGTTGTTACAGTGAAAAGCTGCTGTTACTCATTTTCTTCTCTCTGCAGCGTTGATATTGAATCACAGATGACCATGTTTGCATATTACTATGTTGGAATTGGATTAGGAGTTCTGTTTGTCAGTTATTTTCAGGTAAGTATTCATGCTTGCCAAACTCTAATTATGTAGTAATTATGGCTTATGACATATATAGCACATATATCTACTCAAATAAATAATTATGTTCTCGCTGTAGATTTACTTCTGGGTGTCAGCGGCTGCAAGACAAATTCAGAGAATCCGAAAGACTTACTTCAGAAAAGTAATGCAAATGGAGATCGGATGGTTTGACTGCAACTCTGTTGGTGAACTGAACACAAGGATATCAGAGTGAGTTGGGGCTCTCTATCTGCAGGTCAGGCTGTTATCAGTGCAAAGCAGGGAGAACGTTTTGCACAGAAGAGTGTTTCTGTTCCCTCACAGTGATATCAACAAGATTAACAATGCCATCGCTGACCAGGTGTCTATCTTCATCGAGAGGATCTCTACGTTTGTGTTCGGCTTCATGGTTGGATTCATTGGCGGGTGGAAGCTGACTTTGGTGGTCATAGCAGTGAGTCCGCTGATTGGTATAGCTGCTGGACTCATGGCCATGGTAAGGAGGCCTGTTGTGAATCAAACAGAAGGATTTCTCACTGCTGGACGGGAGAACATTGCCACTGTATGTGGTGTCATATGTCACAAAGCTTAAATAAGTGTTATTTTCTGTCATGTCCCTGAAGGCGGTGGCCAGGCTGACAGGACGAGAGCTAAAGGCCTACGCAAAGGCAGGGGCCGTGGCTGACGAGGTGCTGTCATCCATCAGAACAGTAGCAGCGTTTGGTGGGGAGGAAAAAGAGGCTGAAAGGTGTTTGCGTAATTTCCTAAGATCACAAGAAGTTTGCAAATGATGATGGGCCATTACTCCGCATGATTTGAAGTGAAATTAAAATGTGAAATTTGTACAGGTATGACCGAGACCTTGCGGAGGCTCAGAACTGGGGTGTGAAAAAGGGCACGATCGTAGGTGTTTTTCAAGGATACCTGTGGTGCATCATTTTCTTTTGTTACGCTTTGGCCTTTTGGTACGGATCTAAATTGGTCATAGACACCAAGGAGCTGTCTCCTGGTACTCTTATTCAGGTATGCACAATTAAATGAATTCAACTTCTGACTCTATATAATATAACATAAGTATTTGAAAGACAATGGCTGCCGTGGGTGTTTTCTCAGGTATTCTTTGGAGTACTCATGGCAGCTATGAACCTGGGCCAGGCCTCTCCCTGCCTGGAGGCCTTTGCTTCTGGCCGTGCTGCAGCAAAGACCATCTTTGATACAATTGACCGGGTAAAATCAGGAGGCTACTCAAGGCTTCATATTGGAAACGGTACATTTTAAAAAGAAAAATCTTCACCATAAAATAAAGTTCTGTGCTGTTAACGTTCACAGGAGCCAGAAATCGATTGCCTCTCAGAAGCCGGTTACAAATTAGACCGAGTGAAAGGTGACATTGAGTTCCATAATGTCACTTTCTTCTACCCATCCCGGCCTGAAGTCAAGGTAGATTTCTTCAACTAGCATTTCTTTGTGTCTATTTCTCAGTTTCTCAAATTCAACTCTGCTACAATACTTTTTCAGATTTTAAATGATCTGAGTATGCAGATCAAAGCAGGAGAAACCACTGCTTTTGTGGGACCCAGCGGATCTGGAAAGAGCACCACAATCCAGCTCTTCCAAAGGTTTTACAACCCAAAGGAAGGAATGGTAACAATCTGAGCTACCCGCAGACACTCAGGACATCAGTGGAAGGTTTGAGGCTTCAGTGTAATGTCATGTGTGTAATTTTGCATTCTCAGGTGACTTTGGATGGCCATGACATTCGCACTTTAAACATCCAGTGGCTCCGATCTCTCATTGGCATTGTAGAGCAGGAGCCAGTGCTGTTTGCTACAACCATTGCAGAAAACATCCGGTTTGGTCGACCTGAAGTAACCATGGAAGACATCATCCAGGCGACAAAAGAGGCTAATGCCTATAATTTTATTATGGATCTACCACAGGTACATATTCAAAGATAATACAGAAGAATTACAGTGCACACAACACTCTCAGTGAATGAACATGTTCTTACTTATATACCAGAAATTTGATACTCTGGTGGGAGAAGGTGGAGGACAGATGAGTGGAGGACAGAAGCAGAGGATTGCTATCGCACGAGCTCTGATCCGAAACCCCAGGATCCTGCTGCTGGATATGGCCACATCTGCCTTAGACAATGAGAGTGAGGCTGTTGTCCAGGAGGCGCTGGATAAGGTGAGCCACTCTCTGCCCGTTGACAACATAATTCACAATTAACTTGAGCAGCACATCATGTTTTGTGGAATGACACCCTAATAACTGGTATATATGCAGGTGCGCATGGGCAGGACAACAATTTCTGTAGCCCACCGCCTTTCCACTATTAGAAATGCAGATGTCATCATTGGTTTTGAGCACGGACAGGCTGTGGAGAAGGGAACACACAGTGAGCTACTAGAGAGGCAAGGTGTCTACTTCACCCTGGTCACCCTGCAGAACCAAGGCACATCCAACACAACTGATGGTAGGATTGATGCAGATCTGCTAATCATTAGAGTAGGGCGGCAACTAATGATCATTAGTTTTGATCTTTTGGTCTACAAGACTGTAGTGGGAAAATACAACACATCCCTTCCCACGACAAAGACTTCAAATTGTCAGTTGTCTTGTTTTGTCCCGCCAACAGCCAAAAAAGCCAAATATATTCAGTTTAAAAAGCAGCAAATCCTCACATTTTACAACCTGCAAAGATACAGTGGTTGTTATTTTTGCTTGATGAATGACTTAAATGATTAATTCATTATCTAAGTTGTGGCTGATTAATTTGTTGATCAATGAATCAATGCATCGGTTAATTGTTGGAACTGGTGAACCTAAATGAAAAGCAGCCATTGTTAATTATTAATTTCCTGCTATGACAGATAAAGATGTTTGTTCTGAAAAGGGCCTATAGAGTTTCTTAGAAGGCAAACTATGTAGAAAAACTAGTACTGCAATCCATATTCTGTGTGTGCAGGCAGGACCCTTTAACCTTGTCACCCTGTCACCATAAATTCCTCCCAGTATCACAAGAGATTGGTGGGTCCATTCTGATTGGTTGAAACAGCACATTTCAAAGCACTCAGCAGGAGTCAGTGGGCAGTCCTATACAGTGTTTGAAGGTCCTTACTGTGTCTGTTAAAGAGCAACAGAGGTGTCAAAACTTGTATTAAAGCTGTATTGATTTGTTATTTCTTTTTTTGCCAAATGTGATCTATGAAGCTCTTGAAGACTTTGATCCAAAAGCGAGGAGTTTCAGCCGCGGAAGCTGCAGATCCAGTAAAAGGTGCAGTAAATCCAGCTCAAAAAGATAATATCAGAACAAAAATACAGATATCATTATAGAACAATGAAATAATTTGATGTTCTCAATATTACTCCTGTAGGGGCTCTGTTCGACTGCGATCTCAGAGCATATTGTCAAGTAGTTTTGACCCTGGCACATCATTAGGCAGCCTCAAGACCCTTTCAGACCAGGAGATCACACCAGAAAATGTAATCTCCTTTATACTGTTTAATATATTTACTTTATCACAAACTGGAAATTAACAGCTCCAACGCATATTCTTTAACAGGAATGTGAGGATGATGAAGATGAACAGGCAGAGCCTGCCCCAGTGGCACGTATCCTCAGGTTCAACCAACCAGAATGGCCCTACATGCTGCTGGGCTCGCTGGGAGCTGCCATCAACGGCTCTGTCAACCCCATCTATGCCATCCTGTTCAGCCAGATTCTTGGGGTGAGGGTTCACATACCCTCGTTGCTTGTGATTGAGTTATGTTCTGATTTACAAGCTAATGTAGTTTGGTGAAGAAGTACAAGTGACTTATATGATCTTTGTATTTGCAGACATTTGCCATTCGTGACTTGAACGAACAGAGGGAGCAGATCAACGGGATATGTGTTCTGTTTTGCATTGTGGCCGTGACGAGTTTCTTTTCCCAGTTTTTACAGGTTTGAAACATACACAGACATTTAATTCTCTTTTTCAACTTGATATAGAAAAAAGCAGAACAGAATACTCTAGTATTTACATGTAAAATGATTTAATGTTCTAGGGATTTGCTTTTGCTAAGTCTGGAGAGCTGCTGACCCGCCGTCTGAGGAAAGTGGGCTTCCAGGCCATGTTGAGACAGGAGATTGGCTGGTTTGATGACCCTAGAAACAGCCCTGGAGCTCTGACGACCAGGCTGGCCACTGATGCATCCATGGTGCAGGGGGTAAGTAACAAATCTACAGGCCTGCATCCATATTGCTTATTTATAACACAAAAAAGCATGTATTTGGTATTGCAATCACAACATTGTTTTGCATGTGGCTGGTATGGTTTCTGCAGGCAACAGGATCTCAGATTGGCATGATCGTTAACTCGTTGACCAACATCGGGGCGTCTTTCATCATCGCTTTCTACTTCAGTTGGAAGTTAACTTTGGTAATTATGTGCTTCCTGCCACTCATCGGGCTGTCTGGGGTGTTCCAGGCCAAAATGCTGACAGGTTTTGCAAATGAAGATAAAAAATCCATGGAAGCAGCGGGTCGGGTAAGCTCCACCAGAACATTTGCCATTTAGGCCCATTGATATCTATACATTTCTATAAGAAACCAAAGGCCACAGTATGACATCTTAACTTTCTCCCACAGGTATCCAGTGAGGCTCTTGCCAACATCAGGACGGTTGCAGGCTTGTCCAAAGAGAGCTCATTTGTGGAATCATATAAGCAGCAACTCGAGCCTCCATATAAATCTGCCAAGAAGAAAGCAAACATCTATGGGCTCTGTTTTGGGTTTTCCCAGTGTGTCATCTTCATGGCATACGCTGCTTCGTTTAGATTTGGAGGCTATCTGGTTAGCTCTGAGGGGTTACCATACATGTTGGTTTTCAGGTTGGTAAAATGATTCCTTTCTTTTTCAGATCCTATATTAAAATGTATTTTGTGTTCTGTGGTGTGATTACCTAACATCAACCCCCATGCTCATATGGTGTTTCTGCAGAGTGATTACAGCAGTAGTAATCAGTGGGACGGCACTGGGCAGAGCGTCCTCCTTCACTCCAGATTACGCCAAAGCCAAAATTGCTGCTGCTCAGCTTTTCAAACTATTGGACAGAGTTCCTAAAATCAGCATAAGCCACACAGATGGAGAGAAATGGGTTGGTGCATTCAGAAAATAAGACAGAATCATACATAATAGGATGTCATTTTGTCATGATGCTACTTTCAAATGATTAAGCTTCATTATCCTTCTTTAGGATAACTTCAAAGGTGAAATAGAGTTCCTCAATTGCAACTTCACGTATCCAACTCGGCCAGATGTCCGGGTGTTGAACGGCCTGGTCGTGTCCGTGAAGCCTGGTCAGACTCTGGCGTTTGTTGGGAGCAGCGGCTGTGGGAAAAGCACCAGTGTTCAGCTGTTAGAAAGGTTCTATGACCCCAATGAAGGGCAAGTGGTATGTAGACTGATTAATAATTTTAAAAAATCACTAAATGAGTTTAATCTATTCCAAAGCCATCAACTCTGTCTTAATGATGTCATCTTTTATTTTCAGTTGATTGATGGCCGCCCGTCTCAAACAGTCAATGTGCCCTTCCTAAGATCTCAGATTGGCGTAGTGTCCCAGGAGCCAGTGTTGTTTGACTGCAGCATAGCGGAGAATATCCAGTATGGAGATAACAAGCAGAGTGTCAGCATGGAAGAGATTGTTGAGTCCGCTAAGAAAGCCTACCTTCATGACTTTGTGATGACGCTACCAGATGTGAGTGGAAACTTTACTTAAAAATACAACTTCATATGCATATGCATTGGTACTGTAAGCCACTCTCTTACTGTTAACAAGAATCAAACACGATTTAAGTATTGTTGATTTGTCGGAAGCTTATTTGATTGTGGTATTAACACTTTACTTAATATAGTTTACTTATTAAAAAGTTGTTCCTTGCAGATAGAAATAAACTGGCAAATAAACTCAACAATTTGGAACCTGAGTGAAGTTTTCTTCAACAAACTATTCTCCTTCGATGGAAAAAACAGGTCCATTGTTCTGGAGCTTTCCATCGTATCACATGATCTTCCTCAACAGATGGAGTTTGCCCAATTGGACAGTTGAGTCAATTTTAAGTCCTTGAAATGGTAAGAAACAATTCCATGACAATTGGGCAAACTCCATCCGCTGAGGAAAATCATGTGATATGATTGAGATTGAGCTCCAGAACAACTAAATAGGCCTTGTGGAGAGGCTGTTTTGTCAACTACTGTTTCCAAGTTCAAGAATGACCTTTAAATCTCAACGTCTGAAATGTATATGCACTACTTCTGTCTTTATCAGATGTGTCAACATAAACAATGTTTTAAATCAAATAAAACACACCAGGCATTGTTACTGGAAACCCAAGAAGTTAATATTGTAAAAAGAGAAAGCATTTTATTGTGGTGGTACAGGTTTATAGCATTGTTGACCTTGTGACCTTTTCCTTTCTCCACCTCTCTCAATGCATTTGTAAATATTAAGAAATATGAGACTCAGGTTGGTGCCCAGGGATCCCAGCTGTCAAGAGGACAAAAACAACGCATCGCTATCGCCCGGGCCATCGTCAGGGACCCCAAGATCCTGCTGCTAGATGAAGCTACCTCTGCCCTGGACACAGAGAGTGAAAAGGTAATACATTTATAAACACCATAAATCAAGGTATTCCTTTACATCAGGATATATTTTTCATGATTTACATCCCCACATGCTTACATGAGACACTAAGAGAGTGGGTTTCCTGACAAAGCTCTGTTTTCCCGCAGACTGTCCAGTCGGCTCTGGACGAGGCGAGAAAAGGACGAACCTGCATCGTCATCGCCCACCGGCTGTCTACCATCCAGACTGCCGACATCATAGCAGTGATGTCCCAAGGAGCTGTCATAGAACAAGGCACGCATGATAAACTCATGGCCAAGATGGGTGCCTATTATAAACTGGTCACAACAGGTGCCCCTATCAGCTAGTCACCTGCAGCCACATGTGATGAGCATTGGATGGAAATGATTTTGTATAGGTCTTATTGTAGATTTGAGTGAATGTGTTGTGGTGTCGCACTGAGAAAGTCTGATGCAGTACTTGACATTGGATTTATGCATGCCCTCAGAGATTGGGATTTTTTTCATTTGGCATGTAAAGAGTAGAAATTGGTCTCATTTTCTGGTTTGAAGAATCAGTTTGAGTAATTATGTTGTTTATTATTAATTATGTGGAGATAAAACTATTTATTGTATATTTATTTGTTTACAAGTAGTTCCTTTGTGAATGAAAGGGTTCATATTTTTACATGCATCTGGCCATGTTTTTATTGTTGGACTGTAATTGATGTTTTGAATGATTCTTCATGTAATTTATGACTTTTTAAATTAAAAATATCAAACTATACTATGTCACTTGACTTAAGTCCAATATTATCCTTGTGTTTATCTTAAGAAATCCTGTAAGTGTTCTTTTAGGTGTAGCAACTAATACAATCCTGAAAGTTTGGATTTATTTCTCATGTTTCCCTATGTTTTCTTTCTGACTTCATCATAGCTCACATTTGAGTTTAAAACATCAACAGTGAGCTGGGGGGGAGTTTGGAGATTTGGGGGCACTGTTGGGCAACATAACATGAATGCAAGGATGTTGAATTTAAGGGGTTTTACTTTTCTCATCTGAATATGACCATCTAAGGAGTCCTAAACAACATTTTTTAAAGAAAAAGTGAATGAAAATGTAATTGTATCCTAGACAACAGTCACTGTTATTTCATCATTTCAAACAATATTGTATGTAATTAAAATGTGTTTCTTCTTGACTTTCTAAATATCTAACTTTAACTAAAGTTGGAGTGAATAAGGGGTAGGCTGCTGAGTGGTCCTATTTCACTTTGCCCTCAGCACCGATGTATAATAAAGTACCCAGACACACAGATGTTTCTTCAAGCTTGGCTTGGCAAGTAACCTACACACTAAGGACAGTTACATCATTTAGTGCCAGGCCTCAGGTGCCACTGGATGCTAAGCAACCACAGACGGTGGGAAAAGACGTGGAAATGGGTTCTGCTGGGAAGTTGCACTAATCTGCCTAATCTAGTTACATCAGAGACTCTGTTCTACCTCATTACATTTTTGCTGATTAATATCTGAATTGGCCTGAAGAAACTAAGCGACCCATAAGAGATTATGTAATAAACAGAGAGCAGGATATACATCTACAGCTCATACAGGGGCGCTGCAGGAGAGAAACCCTGAAAGATTTAGTTGGTCCTGGAACATGCAGGGAATCATAGGAAAGTGTAAGTCAGATCTGCTATTGAGCTGCTGTTATGGCGCCAACAATTTGCCCTGTTTGAAGAGTACGTATGTATATACATTTTTGTATTTTTATTTCTATATTGCAGCATAATCATGTTGAGAAATTCTCTGACATGATATAATCATTATCTAGAGTTTCACTTACTTTTTTTCAGCAGCAGTGCATCATCTGATAAAATATGGTCATAACATATCTTAAGTTAGTGTTTTGTCACTGATATGCTGGACTGATGGGAAAGTAAGTATTGATTGTTAGACAGCCTTACAAGGACGGAAACAATTTTGTCTTTGAAAGGTATTTCAAAGGTAAGGTATAACCTTGTTTCAGGCCTTGAGTAAAAAACACTCATTTATTTTTTTAAATCTAACTTTTATTTGAATCTGACGTTTGCAGTGAATCAGCTTCAAAAACCTCTTGTGCTCTACAGCCTGTGTCCCTGAGCGAGACACTGGACCCTTCACTGCACCCAATGTGTGTTTGTAGGAAAAATGTAAATCTCCCAAATGAAAGTAATGCAGTGATAACTTTCCAAATGAGCTCTTTAATAAGAAAACTATGAATTCCAAATGGATAAAAATCTTAACAGTTATATTTACAACAATCTTTCACATATAATGTCATTAATGCTTCACATATACACTCATGCTGTAGGTTATACTGTACATGTAAACAAACATATAAAAGACAACAACTCAGATACACGTCTTACTTTTCTATGTTCATCACATTAAGTTAAACCACATAAAAACAGATTTACTATTCTAACCCAGTAATGTAACGTTTTTCAACATATATTGCAGTTTCAGTGCTTGTGTGACTGTGCAATAACTTTGACTAACAGTCTAACAGGTGGTATGTATGTATCCACTTGTCTGTGGACAGGACCTGACCCATTTGATATTCTTTAGTGCTAATTAGAAGATGAGACCAATGTTACAAAACTCCACAATTCCTCTATAAACTAAGCTAGTTTCCTGTCCTCATCTCCGATCAGCAAATGAACACAGTAAGGAATAACAGCAACCACAGCAAGAGGAACTGAAGCGCTCTTGCAAAATGATAAAAAGTAAAACAGAGCCTCAGTGTGAGTGGGTATTTTGATAAAGTCATACAGTTGCAGAGATGTGAGAGTTGCTGTCACACACATGAGTTTAAATCTGGTTTTGCAGCCGTTCTTCCCTTTACAGCTCTGAATGAACATCTGAGAGTTCACGGCCAGGCCCAGACCAAACAAGGCTCCCAGGTTTCTCACCAGACCGGCGAAAGGTGTGGTGTCGAGATGGACCCAATCTGGGTTAGCGCACCACTTCTTGGCTTTAGTAACCGACCACAAAGGATCAATGTCTGTCGATTTGAGGATCAGATAAAAGCAAACAGCAGTGGAGAAAAGAAAAACATTGGTCTGTAGGTACACTTTTAAGCTTGCGTTGTAGACTGAGGGGATGTGATCAAACGCCTCGGCAACCAGCATGCCTACACATTGTAGAGAAAAACAGAATTATTAAATATAACATAAACAACTATGGCATATAACATTGTGACAGCAAGAAGAAACTCACCAGCTAAAAGGCCGAGGATAACCTGATGTGGGAAATGTGTAGCAATAAAAACCCGGGACATGCAAACGCTTATCTGAATGACCCAAAAAACCATCCACAGACAAGACCTCAGAAGACGAAACCTGCAGGGATAAAAATATTTAGACACAACCAGTAATGAAAAAAAACCTGATGTGATGGTATCAGGTAAAATAACCGCCCACCTTTGAAAACTCTGCACAGAAGCGACAGTGGAGGGAAGCCTGGTCAAGTTGAGAGCAGAGGTGATCATCACAAACCACACACACGATGAGCCCATGGCATGACCAGATGGACTTCCTGCATAAAGAAACATCAGAAGAAAGGGTTTGACGGTGCAAGATAGTGTTACGTTTAATGGCATTAGCTAGAATATACTTTAAATATGCTAACCTGGCCCTGTTTCACATGTGATGTGAAATTGCTCCAAATGTGGGAATGAATCGTTGTGGTAGAAGTGAGTTTCTTGCACCCACCAGTAAGGTCGCTGCCCAAACAGAATCCTGAGAAATAAGCACCGGATTAGAGCCTATAAATACACAAACTCTGAAAGATGAAATATTAACCTCAGACTTGGCTTACCATTTGAAAATAAGATTGAACCAGTCTCCAATAACAGCCACCCATATCATCTTGGTGCCCACATTATGACTGAGATGGAACCAGAGGGGGAAGTAAACAGAGAAAATGTTACGAGGGTCTCCCACAGTTGACATGAAGTTAAGGAAGTCGTGGTGTTCCCTGTAGTTATTCTGGAGGTGCTGTATAACCAGCACCTCGCTGCTGTAGACAAAATCCATCTGAGGCTCCCTTTCTGTGTGCCAGAGTGCAACAGCTGCTCCTTCAGCACCAGTCAAAGCACCGTGAACCCCGTCCACGCCTAAGATAGCTTTATATCTCAACCTGGCATCATAAATCATTCAATGGAGCCATGGCAACAACTGCAAGCTCTTCAGTTTGAACCCAAAAGGAATAAAACGATGTGTGCTTAAGTCATGAGAGCTCAGCATTTTAAGAGATGTTACAAAATCTGTTTACACCCTGACTGTGTAGCCATTAGATGTTTTACAGACCATTGCTTTTACAGCTGTTACATATTAGCCATTGTACACACTGAAAGGGACAGTGTCCCACGTAACCTCCTGGATCCCTTCAGCCTCATTAATATTCTCATTCTCTGTGAACGTAGCAACAAAATGGGCTTCCCATAACACTGTAACTGAAAAACATAGTCCATCTGGCATCCACAGTTAGGCATATATCCAGTGGGTCGATCACCACTGTGTTTTCCTTCCATCTTAAAACAACAGTCGTCTTTGTAAGAGTGCTTGCATATACAAAATTGGCAATAATAGTATTTTGATGTGCAGTAAGTTAGAGTGTTGAACTTAATGTTGGATGGTTTGGGCCCACTCGAACCTCCTCAGATTCACCACAAGGTGGTATAAAATCGCAACAAAGACAAAAGTTGCATTGTGGGAACCTCAAGGCACTCTTGACTGCATTTTAATATTTAGGCGAAAATAACATGATCAAACAGCAGCCACATGTTCTATTCAAGTACGAAACAGCTACGAAATAGAAACACAGTCCCTCTGAATTGTAAAAGGCGTTATTTAGCTGATTTGTACGTTAAGCGGAAGAAAAACACACACAACGTTATTTCCGGTGTTCAGCCCCCGCCTCCTGTGTGCAGACCGCGGATTTTTGAAAATAACGACTGGTTCAGTAGAATCAACTAGAGGTGACCAACGGCCGTACATTCAAACGTGTGAGTATTGCATATACATTAACATTAACTAACAGTTAGCGAATCCAATGTCAGCTTGTAAGCGAGTATGTTAGTTTCATTTCCTGCGTAACTTAAGTAACGCAACTTCTGGTCAAGCTACGGCTCACTAACCGCTAATGTTTCCCAGCTAACGTTAGCATTAACCTGATAGTGTTGAAAGTTGGCCTTAGTTATACGACTATGCTAACCTCAAAACTGTTTAGGTAGGAACTGTTAACCAGTAATGTTATACAGGAACAAGGCAGCCCCCCATTTTGACCTCGGCACTGCGTAACGTACGTTACTCGTCAATTCGAACAAAGTACGTTAACGTTATCCGTCAATTCGAACGGAGTAACTATAACGTACGGAGGAGGGGTGAAGTCGCAAATGAGACTGGGACCGTGAGCTGTTCGTTTGTAAGGAAAATAACTAGCTTGCAATGGAAGTCGAGGCTGCTAATGTTTTATGAAGGTTTTACAAAACAATCCCAACTCAAGTTTCATTTCTAGATTATTTTACGAGCTGTCAATCGTACCACACTGTCTTCATCAGCGGATAGGTTGCTCGGTTGTCAAGGAGATGGATCTGTTGACATTGCATCTCAGTTGCTGTTAGGATTTCATCCATAGCACTTTTATGACTTTTTGGCTTCTTGAACAAAATAATCTAATCCAAATATCCACTTACTAGTTTTTATTCTTTCATTTGTATCACAGTCTCTTCATCCTATATACACGTTAAAACGGTTGATTATGTTGTTAGGTAGTATCTAGTTAAATTATTCTTATAGCACTTCTTCTTCTTCTTCTTCTTCTTTTTGTTTTAATTCACTTTCTGGTAATTCATATGTACAGGCTTGCAGGTATATATGTATGGCAGTGGGTGGGAGTAATGATCTGTGCTATACCTCCCCCATCTTAATATAGCAGTAAGTGGACTGCATGTCATCAGCTTCGGGGCATTGTACTTTGGCTGACACCGGCCCCTTTGTATTTGTTTCTCAGCCTCAACTTTATCATTATGGAAATATTGTATGCAGCCAGACATTAAATGCATACATATCAAAAGTACACTAATGACATTAACAGCTGCAGTCTATAGTCAAAAGCATACAAGCAATATAAAGTACATTTTTAAATAATGTAATATAAATGATAATGTTGTTCTTTTAAGTGCACAAGATGAGCATTGTGCTGTTTGTTGTTTTTATCGCAGATTGTCTGACATCTGAACATTATGACGTCCGTCACTGATCCAAGCATGAGTGACAGGTTCACCAGTGCAATGGAGGAGATCCACAGCAAACAGCTTAAAACATATGGGGAGATAATTGACGCAACGACAGAGCTGTGCCAGTCCCACAGACAGTTTGTGAAGTCTGCACTTGGTATGTTTGAGATATTGTTTAATGGGATCCCCATTAGTTGTTACCGTGGCCTGGGGTCCATATTCAAATAATACGCATATAGTCAACAATGCATATACAAAACATTTAGAACAATTTAACTTGATTGGAAGGTAAAACAAAACAATAACAATCTCAGTCCATCTCAACATCCATATTGCAAATGTCTTTAACAGCTTCTGTTGTATATTCTTGAGATATAAACCACAGCAAACTGTTCAAAGTGAAGTTTTTTTTGAGCTGTGGTTTTGAAGTATTTTATGACACTGAGTGTGACTCAGCATGTATATCATTTAATTATGTTAATTAATTTGAGAGTTGATATTGTTTTTTCCTTTGCTGCAGATACATGTTTAAAGAAATGTAAGGACGATGAGATGCTGTTTGAGACAATACAGACATTCAAAAGAGGTGAGTTTATTCATTAGACCACAAAGCATTGCATGTTACACTGCATGTTGAAGCTGAGTATTTGTATGTTTTACAGGATTGATGAAGTTATTGATACTGGCCCCACGCCATCTGTATCTTTGTTCCGGCACTAAAACTGTTGCAGCTTCAGAGGCTTCATTGTTTATGTGGCTTCATTGTTTATGTGAAAGCACATGATGCAATGTTTGTCCCCCAGACTTGGAACAAAAAAATGCGTCATTGAAAGAGAAACGGCACGCCATTTCTGACATGATATCTGAGATTCAGCAGAAGGAGATGCAGAAAGATGACATTATCCAGAAGATAGAGAAACTTAAAGAAGAGCAAGCCAAGAGAAAAGAATGTAAGTTGATATTTGAAAATGAAATTTGTGGTGTAGATAACAGAGTTTAATTTACGACTGTGGCATATGAATGTTTTTTTTTTTCTCTCTTCCCTTTTCAGTAATTGTGTCTCAAAATAAAGCAAACAAAGACAGACTGAGGAATCTGCAGAAAGCCAGGCTCGTCTTTCAGGATCATTTGGGGATGGAGATACGAACAATTCTCGGCAAAACTCAATTGGTTAAAGGTATGCCAGAAACAAACATATACATTTCCATATTCAGTCCTGTTTCTATTGTCCATCACTGTTTTTATACAGACAGTACGTCACAAACACAGCCACGTCTTTGTGAAACACATAACAGTAATTGTAGCTTGACTTAAGTAAAGCCCTGACTCTCTCTTCAGTTGAAGTAAATATGATAGAAATATATCAGAATTTACACAATGTGTCTGTCCTTTTTTTAAAGGTGAAAAGTTGCAGTTTGTTTTCCGGCATATCAACCCTTCAGATCCGGAGAGTGCCTACGTTGTCACAATGGGGATTAAAGAAGATGGATCATACCAGAGTAAGTTACACATATACTGTATATCTGAAGGCTATAATATCTATCTATGTATTGCCCTCATTTAAAAGATGAGGCTGACAATATTTTATAGTTTTCTTATTGTCACAAAATAAGACCAAAACACAAGTATCGCTCATGTTGCCAGAGTCTTATATAGCTTATTCCTCTGTGCCATAGAGCTGAATGGTTGTCCAAAAACTATTCTAAAAAACGTATAAATGTGCCACAATGTTGACATATTCCCATTCATTCCCATGAACACGACCACTGCAGTGCATTTTGAGTCAATCCTGCACCGTCCTGCTGCTGTAAATACTCACTAGAGCATAAAATGTGTATTATCTACAACTGAAAATAGTCCCTAACAAATACAGTATTTACTGTTTGAATAACATTTGCTTAAAATGACAGTGCCCAGCTGTATTTGGCATGTTAGTTTGCCTTGTTTAAAAAATAAACTACATGTTTATGACCGGTTTTTAAATATTTATGTTTTCAGTAGGAACTTATGGGCATGAGGGTGAGTGTCACAGACAGGGAAGGCAAGTCACAAAGTATTGAGAGACAGACAAATGCATTGCAGGTTTTGGTATTTTCGTGGGATTTATTGACAATAAAAATAAATATCACCAGCCTTATCCTGTAACAACCATTGGGCTTCTGTAATATTAACCCATGTCTTCAATTTCTACAGTTGTGTCGAGTGACCCCGTGCTCGAGTGTTTGCCAGTCTTGGAAAGCCGGCTGCAGGAGACCAATAACTTACCAGCATTCCTGGCAAATGTCAGGAAGGAGTTTATCTCTCTGGCACGCTGCTAAGATTGGAAGGAAAGGAGGATAAAAAAACATAGTGAAGTTCTTGCTGCAATGTGGACTAATGTTAGCAAGGCACACAGCTTTCACTCTGTATCTACAGTCCAGGTCTGTAAACAAAACCTCCACTGCCTTGTCAAGACTAATAGATATGGATTTAAAATACCCTTCTATGGGCAACAAGTAAGAGCTATATTAAAAAAAAATCTGGACTTTTAATTCCTTAAATACTGACGTTAATTATATGCACAAGTGTCTCTTCACATGGTCATGTTTACTGGAAACTGTTTCAAACGGTGGAGTTTGGCCTCGAGAGAGGGAAATGATGGGGCCTCACTGTTTTTTGTGTTTCTCTAAATCCTGAAAAATTCACTAATTTACTGCAGATGTTCGTCAAAAGAGATTCACATATGATGAAAACAGTTTTCATTTATTTTCTCATGTCATCACTCAGTTTAAACGGGGTGGGGACAAGTATATAGTTTTTATTTCCCATGCATCTATTAAAATACATATTTATTAAGCACTATAGTTAAGTTTGTTTGTACACAATGTGGCATAAATACAAAAATTATCATTTGGGCATAAAAATTCACATGCAGTATGAATCCTAACAGCACTACAACATAACTGTGGGGAGAGCAGGGACAAAAATCATAGATCCTGACTGTCAGCAGAGTAACATGAACAATAATTAACAATCAGTACAAACACAGAATTAGTTTTAGTTGATATGAGACTGTAGTTGCCGTTTTTAATTTGTGATGCTGCAGAAGTTAATCTCTTTGATTCAGGGTGAGTTTTGTATTTCAGTCAGGCGTCAGATGATTTGACTTTGCTTAACACAGGCAGCTCCTCAACATAGGTTGATGGGAAATGGCCCGTCTTCCCGTTAAGTTTGCCAAACCACCAACCATTCTCTTCCTTTACGAGAATGTCTAGAAGATCTCCTGTGAAACAAAAATCGTTTCATAAGATGAGTTATAAACCTCTACTGTTTGTTAAGATAATCTGCAGCTGAGTTGCCACTTACCTTCTTTCAAAGTCAATTCATCATCCTGTTCAGGTGTGAAATCGTACAGGGCCTTGCATGTTCCTATACTGCACAACTCTGGTGTAGTTTGACCTGTTCAACATTGAATATTGTTTTTAATTGCTTTAATTTCATGATGAAATTCCAAATGTGACGAATAGAAATAAATCTTGTGTCTGTCTAAATCTGTTTATGCTCTGGAAATGTATTACCTTGTTCTTTCACGTCATCAGTGTGAGGCAGGGCTCCGTTAACAGTGCTGTCACACTCTACAGCTACAGTTTCATGTGTTGTGGAAGTGACTTGGTCAGTTGCACTCGGTAAAGCCTCCGCAGACTGCTGTGTCACAAACTGAGCAGGCCCTTTGTAAATGATGGAAGCTCTCAGTGACTGTCGGGATCTGAATGGGGTCCTCCGGAGTTTGACTGGACGGGTCAGTTGAACAACACTGTGCTCAAAGTCCTTAGACAGAAAAATTGTTTGTGTTATGTTTGATCCACATTATTTGTCTTTAGAAATGTCATGAAATATAGAATACACAATATCCTATAGCAATGATTTTATAACCAGAGGTACGTCTGCAGTTCGGAATAGCTCAGAAATTATGTTTTGGTTTAAAGAAAAAGCTGCTATTATAGGCGGGATAAAACTAGTGAGCAACCAAAGAGGGAAGCTGAAATTAAAAGCTAAAAGTGATAAAACAATTTCCTTATTGTATGCTGTATAGATTGTAAAGCCTTTTGAGGTAAATTTGTGATTTTTGGGGTATATAAATAAATTTGATTTCATTAATATACAACATCCAGCTTGTGCCACTCAAAGTGGTTGTAGTACAAATGCAAACTCGACCAAACTTAACTTAAACAAAACTAAAATTAAAAAAAGGGACCAACCAAGCCTAAACATTGACAATCTCAGAATTACTACGTCTTGTATAGAAATAAAAATATAATCAATTAAAGAATTTGAAACATCAAAGGCGGTGTCGATGTTTGAGCTCATCTGACAAAAAAAGGTTGGGGATCATGGTACTATAATATCTGAACCCACACAGCTGCTCCTTAATTCAGCAGTTATAACACAATCAACACATAAGGATTTGTAAACTATAAGGCTGCTTCACAATGAGCAGAACACTGTCCTTTTTAGTCCAGGGAAAGTCAGAGATACTCTACTTCTCACACCATCTGTCCAATAAGACCAGTCCAGTATCCCACTGTGGTTTCAATTTTCCCCCATTACGACGTTTCCCATTTGTTTTGGCCAGCGACATCACAATTATAAACTCTCAATTAAGCACTAGGCTACCACTACCCCAGTGCATACCTCACATCCTGAAGATGATACATGCAGCCTTACCTTATCTTTCCATTTCACAATGCTTTCACTAAATCGGTGCGAGGACTTGGGTTTCCCTTCTAATTCAGACAGCGACACAGAGAGTTTGTAGTGAGTGGCCTCGAGGAGATCCAGCTTTAGAGTACACTACAGGCAACGAGAAGAACACTTCAGTAAATCCAAATATAATCAATTTAAAGTAAATATCCATCACTCTACACACACACACACAAACACTGCACACTGTTTACCTCGTCAAGCTGCTGTTCAGTTTCCTCAAGGTTCTTTTGGTTTGAGAAAGATGGATTCTCAGAGTACGTTTTAATCAGTTTTTCTATTCCTGCAATGAGAATGTCGTAGGTGATTTAGAAACAAGATTAATGACCTTACATAGTACTGTCCATTATGAATCACTGAGTCACACTGAAAGACATTTTGTCCGCCTCCATCAGATTTTACTGTGTAATTTTAATGTACTATTTAATGGACAATGTGCTGAACTCGCCTTCACAGTCTTTCTTTGTTCTTGTAATACTGTTCTCCAGACGCTGGAGTTTGAGTATGATGGCCTCTTTTCTTCTGTCTTTGCCCATCAGTGATTTGCTGTCCTCCTCCTGATACATACAGAACACACATAACATGGATTTATCCAGTCACATCAGTAACTATGATGGTCTTTGTTAAAATCTACTATTCATGCTTTAAGTGGCAAAGTTACAAGGTCTTTCGTGCTGCGGATTTGAATGGTAACACATTGAAAGCGAGTATTTCCCGGAAACATGCCAATGTTCACTATTGTACTGCACTCTGCACATTCATACAAAGTATATAACCTTTATTAAATTAGGAATAATCCCATTGCGATTATCATGTTTTCGAGGGAGACCTGAGAACAACCTGACAGCTACATAATTTAAAATTTATAACACAACAAGATGTTAAAAAACAGTAAATATACATTAAAGCACACTGGGTAAAAAACAGCCTTTATGTCAGGCCTTGTCACAAAATGACAAATTCAATTCATCTACAACTTGTGCACTCCCATCAAAAAGACACCCCCTACAGAGATAACTGGGTATGTCTTTGAATGGGTGAATCACTGAATGAGTCTGTGGCCTGCAGACAAGCTCCTCAACAGATTCTCAGAGCAAAAACAAATTGCAGACTTACGAAATAATCAGCCACCAAAAACTCAGATTTGTTATCTTCAGCTGTGATGTTGTTTTCCACCACCAGGGCTTGTATGTCTTTATCCATGTCCACCCTTTGGACTGCCTGTTCTGTCTGTTTTTGGTGCTGGAAGTGGCAGAGGTGTGTATATAGTTATATATAGTTATAATATCCATCAGGGGGTTTAACTTGGAGGTGAGGATGTCTTACATGTATGAGGGTCTGCCCAAAGCTGGACATGTGGAGGTTGTATCTAGTCAAAAGGCTGCACAGAACCTCAATTCGCTGTTTCTCCAGCTCCTGTATGATCTGAAAAAGCAGAAAGAAGCGCTGTGATACTTTCTGTACAACACATGAAATCCCTATCGCCTCCTGCTGGATGATTGTCACCTAAACCTGAGGTAAAATTAAAATAATAATAAAGCACTGAAGAAAACAAGGAAAGACCAAAAGATCATGGGTTTGAGCCAGCAGCCTTAGACCCTTCCCACATTTTCCCTTGTGTTGCTAATCCTTGCTGCATGCTGATAAAATGTCTGAGAATACAGCATAAAATAAGTTGCACTGGCTGGACTGTGGATATTTGGTGCTCCAAACAGAGTACTTTGGTGGTAGGCTGACCTAGTGCTCATAGAGCTCACTGGTTCAACTCTCATCACAAATGAGGTGTCCTTGAGCAAGACACTGCACCTACCTGTTCACTCACAAAAAGCCACTCTGGATGAGAGGAACAGATAAATGCCTGCAATATGAGAAGCCGGAGAGCATTTTTCCGCACCTGGTGGCAGTTTTTCAGCGTGTTTTCCCACTTGAGTCTCATCTGATGACCCTCCATGTTGATATTAAAGTACTCCTCATCCACCCGCGCCTGCATCTCTGCTGACTTAGTCAGCCTGTTCAGCATCTGTAGTCAAGAATGGGGGCGGGGTGGGGGTGGGGGGGGGGGCGTTGGCAGCTTTTCAAACCCAATAATGAAAACATATGGCAAATAATGGTGGCCATATACTGTACCTTTTGTTTTTCTTTTTCTGTGCAAATGTGTTTGTTGTTCTCAACAAAGTTGAACAAGGCCTCGTGCTCTCTGGTCAGTCCAACCAGTTTCTTCTTGATCTGTTTTAGAAGAGGAAACACAAGAATCCACATAAACATATTATTGATACAACAAAATGATATAGAATAAGATTGCACTCAGCAAACTATGCCACGAGTGAGTGAAGGAGGACCATCTTTTTAAAGCAGCTTTAAACTGGGAGATTTTAGATTTTTGTGGTGTTTCATAGCAACAGTCAAAGGTTTTTCAGAATACTTCACAGTTGGTGAAGATTTTAAGTCATATGAACATTACGGTCCTTTCTGTTACCACAATGAGCAAAGAGCGTGGTCATGGCTGGTCATAATACCTACTGAACAATGCCAAGATGTTTATGAGACGTTGTGAGATAACATGTCATGCAAAATGGATAGACTGATCACAAACTATTATAATCCTTGAAGTATTGTGATCCTAGTTTTAATGGCTTGTTTAATCATTATGCATTATTCAAGCTTATGTCCTCAATAATCCATTATGCATGCATTGTAATGCATTATATATATCGTAAGGGCTTGACTATAAAGTTTGCCATAGCCTAATAGCTGACAGTCACACAAACCTTTTTGTGGATTAAGGATTTATGGATCAGCATGATAATAATTGTCTCTGCAGCTGCTCCATCGTATCTCGGCAGTATTTACATTTTTTTCTTTTCTTTTCTTTTTTGGAGGAAGATTCTTTACCTTGAGTTGCTCACTCCAATTAGCAGTAACAAGTTTTCCATTTCTTTCAATGGCACTGTCAAGCTATTAGAGCACAGAAAAGGTTAGAGACACAGTACGACTAGAAGCTAGAATAGACAGATATTTACTGAAACAAAGATAAAGAATCCTTTTCATACAGGCCTCTTCCTCTTAGTATGCTCGTCTAAGACTTGTCGTATTTCCAGAATTGCCTCTTGCTGAAATGCATTTCCTAACGATCTGAAATGAGAACAACACATATCACATTTAACTGCAAATCTCCCTTACATTTGTTAAATCTGTGGACAGGCACAGTTATGAGGTGAGCTCAGGGTGAAAAGTACCTGTGGGTGTCTGCTCTTGAGTACATCTCATCTGACACATGACACCAGGCACTGTAGGTGGAACTGAGTGGGGAGCCAACATGAAAAGGTTAAAGCTGTGGGCTAATTAGCCACCTAGACACCTGCCTATGTTTTGATCACATCCAACTTGCTAGGCGCATGGTATTTCCATGATACCATTATTTCTGTACACCACTTGGCAGTTAGTCCTCAGGAAGACGTCATGTTAAACACAAAACAGACAGAGCAGATTAAAAATTCAGCACTGTGACTCTTACTTGTTTGACATTCCTTTGGAGGCCCTGATGAGTTTGCCAGCAAGTTTTTGTAGTCCTTTAGAATAGGTAAGTTCCAACTCAGCCCTAAAACAGGAAAAGGTTGCAGCAAGAGTCAAACAATAACTCCAGCTGTCATTAAATTTAGTCTGAAGGCCATAACTGTATGGAATCTACCTTTGCTGAAAAACTGTCATAAGTTCTTTGCAGAAGTACTCCCCAGTTTTTGAAAATCGTTTCACATTTTGATAAAGTTGGTTATACTGAAAGACATAGAATACAGAATAAGGCTCCATGAGAGATTTGCCATAGAGCAATAACGGCCTGAATCAACTGAATTCAAACCGATACTAAGTTATTTGTGATTTGTGAGATCTGTCTATGAGAGTAAAATGCATGTTAAAATCGTGTTTTCTACTCCGGTGCATTTCGAAAGTAAAAACTGAACTGGATTTTTCAAAGAAATACTCACAGAGCAGGTGCTGATAGGGTCCTTCATCTTAAGACTGTGGCAGTTTGTTGACTTTGGATCTGGGACTTTGACCACCCTCCTCCCAAAGTCACTCATGCGGAAATCACCTGAGCTGTTTGTCAGTGCACTATACGAAGGAAAATTCCAGTGAGAGGGGGAAGAAGAAAAAAAGAAACTGCAAATGTAAACTCAAGCAGGATGGCAAGTCAGTCTGCCTCAGATATAAACAAAGGAAAACATATAAACACAAAACAAAGGTCCATTCATGCTCTATCAAAAAAGAATGCACTAACTGGGTATAACTTTCTAATACGTCCCCCTTTATAAAGGGTTTATAAATTGTAACTAATGGCTGACACAGAGCAACATTAGCATTCATCAGCATTCATTTGGAGTTTGGATGTTTTTGTCCATCTGATGGAAGTCCAATATTCACTCTTTTAGCTCTTTAGCTAGTTTTTGGTCTTAAGGAAATATCTGTCTTGTCGGCTGTGCTCCATGATGTTCACCAGCTAGTCGCTAACTGTGTCTGTCTGCTGTTTGGTGCTGAGCAGGTAGTGTACAGTAGGTTTATAGAGCTTTTTCATTAAAATAGAGCTGCCTGCTGCTACGAGAGCAGCGAGACTGAACCAAAACAGTACATTTGTGGGCCGGAAAAACCAAAACAACAAGCTGAAAGGCACAAAAATGCTCTATATTGTCATGTGATTTGTTGTTAGCATAAAAATATTGATTATGGTCACTAAAACCATTCATGATGGCTCTATTCTATTCAAGTGAAACTGAAGCGGCTAAAAGGAATTCAGCAATAGCTAAATTAATTTCTCTATAAAATCAGGTTTGACAAATTGCTTTTCTTTGCTGGTTGAGCTTATTGAACGGACCCACACATATCTGCAATCTTCATGTTTTTTTATTGAATAATTCAAACAACTCATGTCTGCCTCGTCAGAGGACAAATGGCCTTTAATGAAATGCTTACCAGAAATGTACCAGAATACTTAACAAAATGCTTTAATAGGGAATACAGCATCTAGCCATGTCCGATGCACACACTTAATACTGTTATTGACATCTCATACACAGTTTGAGTGGAGAATGTATTTCAAAATGTGAGCAAACTTTGCACATTTTGGCATATCTTTGGGGGTGTAGCATTAAAAGTAAACCCAGGTCTTCAGCATTTTGCTAATACTCGTTATCATGATGTGTGGTGTGAACAAACAACTGTGTTGTTGTTGATCAAGTTATTTCATCTTTAACACTGACATCCAAGAAGAATAGATGTCTGACTACCATCTGCAAACATATCTATAAAAAATAAATAACATAAAAAGACAAGAACATAAGAAAAAACACACCCCCAGTATGCCAGACTACTGTATGTTAAAGTAGCATGCTTACACCATAAAGTGGAATGCTTTCATTCATTGGCTAAACAGAGAGTGGGTTGTACCGATAGGAGTGCTTTGATATTTCACTGAGTGCAGTTTGGTGCAAATATATAGACAAAGAAATAATTGCGCGAGGAAATTAGTAAAGAATCAAATTGATAACAAAACTGCATTCACATAAATCTATCAAGAACTTCCAATGCCAGACAGGCAATGTTGTTCATGTCTCCGCCATACACTCAAATACACACACGCACACGCACACACACACACACACACACACACACACACACACACACACACACACACAGATTGATGGATGGTGTCTGTAGCATGGCTCCAGTGTTGTGATATCAGCTTAGTCAGTGTTCGTCGGGATACGGGGCTCCTGTCAGGTAGCCATTGGTCCCGTGATTTTTGTTGGTCCCGTTGGTGGTGCTGCTGTGGTGCCTCTGAAAGGGTGGGGGGCTGTCATCCTCATCAGAGCTGGACTCGATGTCACTGCGGTCGTCTTTAGACACCTGCAGAATTAGGGGAGGGGGGTTGGAGATTAAAATTTTCTCATTAAAATTCTTATCTGTGTCATTATCTGTGGCAGTCATGCATGGCGGTGCTACAAATGGGCTTTTGCCTTCTGCTAATCAATATCAGGCAACAAGCTGTAAAAGCCATGAAATCTATTTGCTCAAAATATGGAGACTAGACTAGACATTATATAATTTAACATGTGAAGTGTAGATTTATCGTATAACAAGTATTCAGGATTTACAAATAAATTGACAACATAATAACAGGAATACTAATAAAAAGCAGCACAAATGGTAATGATGAAATGAAGGATAAACAAGAATATGAGTCTAGAGCCATGCTGGTGGCTCTGTGAGGCTGCACGTTGGCACAGTGGTGCTTTGAGCTCAACCTGCTCACAATGACAATATTAACATGCTGATGTTTAGCAGGTATAATGCTTACCATCTTAATTGAGCATGTTAGCATTGTTAACATTTGCTAATTAGCGCTAAACATCAAGTACAGTTGAGGATGATGGGAATGTCATTAGTTTTGCAAGTTTTTGGTCATACATGACAGTGTGACTTTGACCTGCTGGTGGTGCTAGAGGAGAGGTCAGGGGATCACCAAAGTCTGTATGATTCATCCTCTAGGGACCATTATTGTCTGTACGGAATCTCATGGCAATATATCCAATAGTTGTTGAGATATTTTAGACTGGACCAAAGTGGTGGTCCGACCAATCGACAGATTGACATTGCCATCCCTGGAGCAATGCCGCTAGATGGCTAAAAATGAACTGATTAGGTTAGGGCTAATTAGGTAGATTGACCATGCATGCACCTGATTACATGGCTGCTACAGACGTGAAATTAAAATATGCATACAGTACACCATTTTGATTTAGATGTTTCAGGCTACTTACATGTAATGGATTCCATTTTCCCACCTTGAAGGTTGCAGGTTAGCATGGAGAATAGAAAGGAAAAGTCAAAAGTGGCAACTGAAAACACTGTACAAGCAGCAAAACACCTTATCATGCAAGAACAGGTATAAATGCAAGTCACAAATACGCAGAGGGACTCGAAAGAGGAGCTGAGTGTAGTGACTCACCTTTCCTTTGGAGATGGCTCGGCACGCTGTCTTCACTATGAGGTAGGACCAGAAGGAGTGAAGAAGCTGCAGCAGGATCAGAAGCAGGTTGAAGACCCACCAGGACGGGTAGGGCCCTACAATCTCCCAACTCTCGAACAAGGTAGTATTTAAAATCCTTCCACAGCAACAGAGGGAGAGGGAGATAATTAACTTGATGTATTTCATCAACGTGTGGACCCACGTGTGCGAGCCTCATTTCCATTCCCACAGTTCAGCATTAACACCTTAAACAGTGGTTTGCATATTGATATTTGTGCCCAGTTTTTGTGCGTACATATCGTTTATACATCTGACCCCTGGCCTATAATGATCTGTTTGTAGCACAAACAGATGTGTGTCTTTGAAATAGCCTTTTGTTTATAGTTCAACATACGGCTATAACTCGAAATGTAATTAAAATTGCTGATGGAGAAGAAAAAGCGCTGCTGCCCAGCTTCACATGACATGACATGAATCTGTGTTAAATTTATCCCTGAGCCAATTCTTGCAAATAGCTGTCTGTGAATCATCCTCCAGATACTGAAACCATGGCAACAGCTTTACAGTAATGATAACAAGTGTAAGATCATCATATTACAGTGTGGAAACAAAGGCAGAGAACTGCGGGGTGTCGGCTAAAACAGCTTAAATAACAGTCTTAAATTGCTGCACAGACTAATCTTAAAGCCTCTGCATTTTACAGATGCTTTCTCCAGAAAAATTATTAAGTTAACAAACTTGAATCTAAAAGCCCAAAATAGCATTTTTGTGCTGATCAAGAATCGATGGTATCTCAGAGAAAAGCAGACTGCAGCTGCCTGACTCGGAAACTAAATCATGTCTCCCTTCACTTCTCTGAAAGGTGTGATAACACTGCTGCTGATGACTGCTGTACACACTTTCAAGGACTGAAATTGATTTGCGGTAACTCTGCAAATATAATCAGAAAGGCCCGTTATTATTGGCATTCACCAGCTACTGTAATTAGACTGCATATGTAAAACCAAAACAGCAACATCACAAAATGATGAAAGATTCTCACAAAGAGAAAACCCTCTGATGTTTTAACAATCAGGTGAAACTCTACACACTGTTTTCAATGATAAAGCAATAACCATAATGATCTGCTTCATCATTTGTTAATTTGTTTGGCTTTCTTTGAGAGGTTAACGCTGCTGTATCCATAGTAACTATTACTTAGCAACAAAATTCACAGAGATGTGTCTGAACTGCAAACCGTGGAACTGTGGAGAAAGTAGTAAAAAAAAAAAAAAAAGCTTCTTCACGGCACTGACATGCATTTTCAGGGATGGTCTGCCAAAATGTGCAGAGCAACACGGGCAGCTGGCTGGCTGCCTGTATGGACTATACTGTATGCAAATGACAGGCTAACCCTACTTATGTGAAGTCAGCCATTAGAAGGATGCTAACTGTGCTACACAGGACAGAGAATAACACTTACCAGACAGGATAAACTCCCAGCCTGGAACTTATGAAGAGAATTGCAAACATTGCAAACAGTAGGTTGCACAGTATCTGACATTTGGCATAGTTGGCCATCTTGGCAGCCTTGAAAGAAAAAGAAAAATCAATCATTAATCTGATCATGTAAACAACTTGAAATATCTCTGACAATAGAATAAAAAAGCCAGCTTTGTTGAGGTTATAACTAAACTAGCATAATCTAATAAAGAGTATATTCGACATGCACTGTGTCTATATGATACAGTCTGACATAATGTTCATAATATAAGGCCTGTAGTTAAATTTAGATGAAGATGGATAGCTGAGCATGTAAACTCTAGACACTCCACCTACACACCCAACCAACTGTCTGTGCCTCCATTTGCCCATCTGTCAGCATTTAATTCTCTCACCCATCCTCACCTCTATCAACACGTCGGCTGCGTCGTGGAGACACATGACCAGAGTTCCCACTCGTGCCATGTTGTTCACGTAGGAAAAGGTGATGAGTGAGATTGTTGCCACATGGTGCAGAAACATGATCAGGAAATCCTGGGGACACAGTTGCCAAGGAAACGTCACACAACTAAATGTAAGCACTCAATGACCAGGCCCCTTATATAAACTCAATAAGTGGAACTTTTGTGCAACACAATGGTGCCTATTTTCAAAACAGGCGCAAGAAGCACTACATGTTTGTGTTTTCATGACCTTAAAGTGTGCTTTGTCCAAGTAAGTAGCTGCACGTGAGTGTGTGAGTGTGTGTGTGGATCGATGTCTGTCAAAATAAAACCTCTATTTTTGTGAGCCATGTTCGTCACGTGCCACTGTGATTGGCACAGCTATTGAAAAGATTTAAAAAGTTATGACAAGACAATGATTAATCGCCACTTTGACAAACAAAGATTGCAAATACGCCGTCAGTGTCCGAGCACTCATGAACACTCTGTGTTGTTGCAATGGTGTTGTTGATGTTGTTGATGTTCATCTACTGAATGTGTAGGTTATAGTTTACTCCTCAGCTTGTCTTTGTGTCAAACTGCAATATAGCCATTTCAAAATATGTTTGAAAGCAGTAATAGGGGAAGAATTCAGATCCTTTACTTAAGTAAAAATAACAATACCACAATGTTAAAATACTAAGTAAAAGTGCTGCATTGAAAATATAGTCACTGAAATAAAAGGATGAATTATCAACTAAATGTACTTAAAGTATCAAAAGTAAAAGTACTCAATGCATAGAAATGGCCCCTGTGAGTGTTACTATTATATATCTAATCTTTAGATCATTATTATTGATGTATACATTAGAAAGTATTTTACTGTTGTAGTTGATCGAGGCAGAGCTACTTTTGATTCTATATACTGTTGGGTAATTCAATCTATAACAATGCATCATATTTTATAAGCTTATCACATGTTCTATATGTGAAATCTTAATTTTTAACTACTGTAGTAACTAAAGATGTCAAATAAATGTTGTGGTGTAAATGGTATAATATTTCCCTCTGAGCTGTAGTGGAATAGAAGTATAATATAGCATGAAATGGAAAAACTCAAGTACAAATGTCAGTACTTGTGTGAGCGAAAATCTCTGTTTCTCCACTGGAAATCAAAATCAAGCAGAAAAGAGGATCACCGAAGCTCAACATGATCTAAAACAATCACTACTGTAGATATAATTCTAGTGAAAACATATGACAGTTTAGTTTTGGTCCTGTCTGTGTATGAGCCGTTAGGTTTGGGATAGTCTTGAGTGGAGCTCCAGGTGACTAAGGATGCAGACAGGTGGCATGGGGAAGCATTCCTCTAGCAAATATTAATGAGCTACTAAAATGCCTCAGCTCAAAGAAACCAGAACCAGTCCAAAATGGCGACAGAATGAGAAGGAGGATGAGAAGGAAGAGTAATAATGCAAGATACAGAATGAAAGCAAGGCAAAGAGTGTGCGGGGAGAACATACTGGAATTGGCAGGGGATGCAGAGGACCTCCTCAGTGTAGTACTGTGCATGAAAAAACTGAAAGGAGAAACAAAAACAGACAACATGCCAACAGTCAACAAAGAGATGACAGAGTGAAGGCATACACAGCATGGCATCATGAGGGCTGCTGTGAGTGCGGTGAGTGAAGTGTGTTGTGGAGAGGGCAGAGCTGGGGATGGACTGGAGACAGGAGTAAGATCATGGCTGGAAGGCATGCAAATTGATACTTAATGAACCAAAAGTGTAGCCATTTTTATATCAAAATAAAAAGAAAAAAGAAGAAGAAGAAGATGAAAGTGGGTTGAAGTGGGTCATTGCCTGTTAAGAATGTTTGTACAAACTAGTGCTGAATCTCAGCTCTTACAAACACTGACCAAGTTGGACCTCTTAAACTTTGTATAATGTATATGCACTACAAACTGATATTGTGGTTTGTAATCATAAATGTAAAGTTAAAGACGCCTGCAGCTTGGTGTTAGATGTTACATTTACATGAAAGAAGACATAACAGTGACATGTAAATACTTGTGATTTGACTTGACTTGTTATGTGAGTTGATTGTGGATTATTTTTCAGGATTAAGTACAAATGTGTCATAACACTAAGCCTTTTGCCAATTGCTATCCCTACCAGGAAAATCTCATCTGATGTAATTGTTTATATACATAACAGATTTAGCTTGAAATACATCACTGAATCGTTACGTGAAGTGAGTATTGTACGACACCATCATGTAACAGATTACATCTTAATATACTCAATATCAAGTAACAACAAACTCTACACCAATAGTTAGGGAAAGCTTGAGAAAAGTTTTTGTGAAGTTTGACAGAGAATCCAATTTCTGAATATTCGAAAAAAGTGTTAATCGTTTTTACGCAATGTTGTGTTATTTCACGCATCAGTGAGAATACACTGAGGCGGAAAGCAAATGTTCACAAGCAAATAGACTAAACATTACAGAGTTATGGTGGCAGTAAGAAAAGAGATGGACAACCAGGCAAAGATAATGATGTCCCTTCTGTGACAACACTGCTCACAATGGCATAAACAGAACATCATTTTCTGGTTTCAACACAGAAAAAGTGACTTAAAGTGTCACTTTCTGCATTACAGTAGAACTTTTAACAAACATTCAATGATCCATGTTATTGGGGATGCATGATGTATGTCTTGGTGTGACTTGCAGTCATTCTTACCTTCCTCCTGATGTCTGTGAATTGGGAAAAGAGTAAGGACAGGTAGAAAGACAGCTCCAGTATATAGTAATAATGGATATCCACAGTCAGTGGCTGCATAAACACAAAAAGCAACAAGGTTAGAATAAATATTTGAGAAGCAGGAGTTTTAGTAATGCGAGTCATCTTGCTGTACCATGAACACTGAGGATGGGCGAACATGCTGCATTAAAAGACTTTTACCTGGTAAGGGTAGTTGTACCAGCACTCTTTAGTGTTCCAAAGCCATGCAGTCTGCAGAAAATGAAAAGAGTGACTTGAATGTCAGCACTTTTTAACCTATATGAAACAAATAAAGCTAGATTATATTTTGAAATGTAAAATATCATAAAACCGCGACTGAATGACTGATGTCAAGAAAGCAATGTAATACACTGTGAAAACTCCAGGGACAACAATGGAAATGAGTCCAAGACTTTGTTGTTCTATCCCCGACAAAGTCTTATATGTTGCATTTTATAAAACCGAGAAAGAGCAGGGTCCATTAACAACAATATCAGTGCAGTGTTATGCTGCTCCCACACACACAGTTCGGAGTTCAATTCAATATTTCCTTGTCATTTAAGATGTGACCACTGAAAAATGAATAATTCCCTTGATGGATGCTGAATGAAATCAAAGTGGTTTATAAAACACTGAATGCAGGTTGAAGGAAGAGATTTTGTTACAGTGCAAATGTTGAAATAAAAGGAAGTCGGACGAACAAGGAACCGAGTGGGTTCATCTTCATATGAAGTCCTGAGTAATGATATAATGACAACGGGATGACAAGAAAAATGGTAACTGTGATACATAAGAACAAACAGTGACCTATCACTGTGACTGAGTTTACGTCTCCTCCACTCCTCTCCAGACCTGCTCTATTAATAAATCCCACAGAGAGTCCAGCCTGCGGTGGGGATTGCCAGGGAATGAACTATTTTCACAAAGTGCTTTGTCATGCAACTTGTGTATTTGAGAGATTTTTCCTACTCTGCTACCTCAACTATCACTCTGTTGTTATATATATTATATATGTCTATAGTCATCTCAACTCTAATCATTTTGCAAGTAGGCAAAAGGATGTACCATTTAAAGTAACAATTGAAATGACACATCCTTCACAGATAACATGACACCCAGTGAGAGCATATGTCAACATTGACTTCCAGCAGTTGACATTCACAATCAAAAGAAAGACAAATCATCACTGAGTACCACGTACTTTGTTAAAAATGGATTGCATATTTAATGGGTGGCATTATTTAGCATTGGGGGTGTTTTTATTTGTCAGCTGCTCCCCCTTTCCTTGAAAGATCCTTGTAAGATCCATTATTAATGAACACTTTTTGAACTAAGCCTCGTTACAAATTACCAAAATGTGTCCCTTTCACCTGAACATCCATTTTACTTGCCAGTCTCATGACTAGGCACCAAACCACAAGATTTTCATGCAAGCCATGGACCTCCATATGTGCTGTAGAGAATGGCATCAGACCTCAGTGACTCATAGCAGTCATAACAGGAGGCTGAGCAAAACTTACCTTTTTAAGGAAACGCACTCCATAGGTAAATATGTATAGATAGAATGTAAATCTCCACCTGAAAGAAATAAATAAAGAAAAAAAATACATAATGAATCCTTAAATGAAACCTTTCAGTACTTTGCAATTTTAACTTTTTGCTTTTGGGCATAACCTTGAAGTCACAATTTGGATACATCCCAAAATATAAACATTACCAAATCTACTTAAGTAGTTTTGTCCCTAGGTGCAGCACACTGTGACACACTATGTGACTGTCATGCCTGTAATCAGGAATTTGAAGTGGTTTGAGGACCTCTTACTTCCCCACACGCTGTTTAGAGTGAGTCACTGAAAAATGGGACATCACTGACTTCACGTTGGTGAAGTCCAGGGGGAAAGACAAGACACCCACACTGTCCAGTCCCAGCCCATCTTGCTCTGTGCTTTATACAACCCTGCACATAATTTACAGTAACTACAACGACACAATGGTTGAGAAAGTGATCATGAGCTCCGAGCTTACAGGCAGAGAAGAAATTGCTTCAGCTGACACTGCAGTGATCAAAGCCTTGCTGAGCTGGAAAATGTGCATATATACCCAACTCATAACAGTCAGCAACTGGGAGGAAGGATTTAAGGCTCTGGAAGTTGCATCAGATGAAACCATATGTGTTTCTACAGGGAACAAAAGCAAATTTGCCTGCAGGGCTTGAATGAAAGACCCCCTGTTGTGCATTATTAAGTTGTCACAGCATTTCACAAATTTGTAACCAATTAAATTAAATTTTTCCCAGTGGAGCCTATATTCTAAGATACATACATATAACAAATACTCCTGAATACAGTGCGACAGCTTCATGAAGTAAAACATACGGAAGAGGAACAAAACAAATTTCTGTCATATGTAAAAAAACATCCACTGATGACTCCCATGGCTGTGACAGGAGCTGTATAGCCTGTCATGTGAGACCAGGTTTGCATACTTTAAAGGTTGTGCCGTGTGGTTGTTCCAGCTGACCTCAAATCAAACACTTTATGACAGCCACAGCCCTGAAACACAACATGTCATCAAGACTCAAAAAGAGAACAGGGTAAATCCATATCAGCTTCTCAGTGCAGCCACATCCAACAGAGCTAGTCCCTTTATGTGGATGTTTGTTGAAGATATTCAGTTCTGACTCTATAATGAATACAGGAGAAATGATTAGCATGTTAACACATGGCCTGTGGATGGCGTCATTAACTGCTGTTTGTGCTTGATCAATGGTATTGTAAAACCAAATTAACTGTACAAGTCTACCTGGCACACAGCAAAGACTGTTGCATGGCAACTGGTTCATCAAGCATCATCAAGTCTTTTTCAAGTGCTGTTGAATCGCTGCTCTATATGTATAATCACAATGACTCACAGCTGCTTCCTGTGAATTGTTTACTTTTTTTCCAAAGTCAGGCACAGATGGTTTTTTGTCATTATGAGTTTTTCAGATACAATGCTGATAATGATTGTTGGTCTGAAAATTAAAATGTTATGCATTTAATTATCTTAGATCCTATCCTACTGATGTAGCAGCAACTAGCCAATTATACTAAATAGGGATGGGTAGTAACTGTAACAGAATTACGTTTATGTGTTATGATGAACTCGTCCTGTAAACAACAAACAAAATATGGTATATAGGATACAATAAGAGTAGGCTTATGAAATGTGTTATGTGAACCACCATCCTTTCATAATAGCTTGATTATACATTAATGAATCATTCATGATATCTTTTAAACTGGGACAGATCCACTGATCACTATTGGATCAGGACTGGACAAAACATCGCCTGAGGGAGCAAAAAGATTGTAGGAGGGCAACTTTGATTTGATCAAAAGGCTGCCTTTATTCTGAGTGGAGCACCTAGTTTTGGAATAAAATAAGAAAAAGCAGGTCATGCTGGCTCATTTTATTCCACTTTGTCACTTCCCCAGGTAGGTAGTCTGAGCACCAGCTGGCTGAAACTGTTTGCATTTGGATGGTTTAACATAACAATTAGTCATGAAGCTCTAGGTTTGATAAAATTTCAGTTGTGCGAAAGCCTAGATATTCCCTCTTTGCTGTTAAATCAGGAGTAACATCTCTGTTACTCTTCATGCAGTAATAGCCGCCCGTCCACCTTTGTGTATTTGTCTAATTTGGTTTGATTACCAGGAACGATTTCAAATTGCCCAAAATAAAAAGCTTGTTAATAGCCAGTTAATTTACTGTGTGGTGCTTGTAGACTACAACTAATTTAAGGAAAACCATGGGTGTGGCCGTCCTCTCTCAAGAGCACATGTTGATGGCTCATCTCACAGCTGTCCTATAAGCATCTGCTGAGCACAAACATGCTTATTAGTTGTCGGTGTGGCGTCTGCTGAGCTGCTTCTGGGGAGGTGTGTTGGTTGAAAAGTATGAAAATCATACACCTACGCATCGGTTACAGGAAGAGCAGTAATGAGGATATTGGTAATCTCAGCTGCTATTAATAGTATGTGTCTGTAAAGGTTAAATGCCTACATTCAGTTTTGAGAATCTACTGCAGGGTTTGATTTTGTATCTGATCAAAGTAAAGAAAAGGAGATCATTAAGAGATCATAGTAATAGGGAATTAATTGTCAAGTACATTTTTAGCTATAAATCTGACAGAACTATGAGATGATGGCATAGTTGCAATGACTACCCACCTCAAAAACAGGTAAAGCGCTTAAAGGAATAGTTTAACATTTTGGGAAATATGCTTATTTGCTTTCTTTCAGTCATGTGAAAAGATAAATATGAAGGTACTGCTTCCTAAAGGTAATAAAATACATCTAACAGCAACTTTAAAGCTCACTAACATGTTATATCTTGCTTGTTTAAATCATACTAAAAATTAAGTGTATAAAAAGTTGTGGTTGGGAGGGGTTATGTGCTGGATTATTTCGCAGTGACAGTGCAGGAAGTGACTGCATTAGTCCGAGAAATAGCCAGAGATACTGTGAGATATACTATGTTAATTAGCTTTAGAAGTGTCAGCCTAGCTGTCTCCCCCTGTTTCCATTCTTTGTGCTAAGCTACGCTAACCAGGTAGTGGTTGTAACTTCATATTTAGCGTTTCTCATTTAACTCGGCACTTCTCATCTAACTTGCCAAGAAAGGGAATAAGCGTACTTCCCAAAATGTAAAATTGTTCCTGAAAAGATCCATTGCACATGGTTGTAATATATATATATTGCAAAAGGAAATAACATTTTTAAAACCCATTGAAAAACAATGGGTTTTCCATTTTAGCATACATCAAATATTAACTGAAGCCTATATAAATATTACAAGATAAAAATAGTAACTATATTTAGTAATACTACATCTTGTCACAGAAATACCCTGTCTCTGTATCTTAAAAAAAGCTGTGAATTGCATTATTTTGCTTATGATAATTTCTTTGTTCTTACTGAAAGCAGAGAAGAGAAAGGATGGAGGAAGATCAGACAGCAGAGGCTATTGAGGACATCAAAGCATGCTCCTTCCTCAGCCTGGCCTAACCGAGGAGAAGTGATGAGAGGAGGGGCTCTCTGGTAAAACTACACTGAACAAAAAGCTCATCTTAATGTGTCACTTAGTCTCATATTGAAGCTTTAAATCTAATACTGTTCTTAACAAAAATAACTTCTGCTACCATGGTGAAGTAATACTACTTGGATCTAGTGAGTTGTTTCCCATTGTTGCAAAAGTGCAAAACACCCATTTTAAGATTTTTTGGAAAGAATTCAGTTTCTGTTGTAAAAACAGAGGTTACTGTAGGTTTCCTGCTAAAAAAATCAATACTTGAACTTGTTGGAATGGCTTTTTTTGCTGTATATTTTGGAAAAAGAGAGGCAGTAACAATATCTGGTAAACAAGCCATGCAGAGTCTTCATTATTTCCCGACCAAATGTGTCTGCTACATACTCCCTGTTTGCATAATGAAAAGAATAGACAACAGATCAGCCATCCTGACGACTGAGACACAAGGAATGCTATCAGTCTGCAACAGCTGTGCATGAGGGCCTAATTAGAGCACAATCACTGCTGGAAGGACTGAAGCCGGCCCCGTTTGGAGAATTGCACCGTAAGCAACTGAGACAGACAACCTGGCCAAACTCTTGCAAAGCCCAATGTCGTCTGCAGTCAATTATACTGTGAGCAGATAACAGCCATGGCACAGTTCTTGCTTTAACTGAATGAATGCCAGCTAAGCATGTTCGAGAAAGTCACACATATTCCAGATGACCCAAACTTAGTCTCTTCTTGAGTATAAGAAGGCTTTGCTTTTTCACTTTTGCTTTCTGGGGTTGTAGAAGGAGTCCAGTGGTCTAATAAGCCAGCAGTGTTCTCCTGAGTGAACAACAGCCTCAGGCTGATCAGAAGATGTGAGGCTCCCTGTGTCTCAAACTGCCAGATTTGCTTGGCTGGTGTCAGACATGACTCTGCTCTGACAGCCACACTCGCTTGTTGGCCTTTAACATCACACTGCTAAGTAACTACAATCTCCCTGATGGCAAGCGGCTCTACTGCAGATTAGCCAGTTCTCTATTGCAGCCTGAGTGGGTTTGTTGGTTCGCACTGGGACACATTTGACTATTATCCTTACAGCAGTCCCAGGATTCATGTTGCAATCTTTATAAGCCATGATAGATACGGCAACGGTTAACCTAAACAGAAGTACCATCATAATGGCTGTTACAGGACCCTAGCAGCTTCTCTGCTTCTGTTTGTCCATAGAGCTGAAACAATTAGGACTAGATTAGTATTAGAAAATGTATTGGCCACTATTTTGATGATTGGTTAGTCATTTCAGTCATTTTTAAAGCCAAAATGCCAAACATTCACTGGTTCCAGTTCCTCAAATGTGAGGATTTGCTACTTTTCTCCTTTCTATAATATTGTGAGCTGAATTTTAAATTTGAAGATTAATCCATAATGAAAATAATTGTTAGTTATAGCCCTAAAATACATTGCTGACTCCATTTACTTAATAAGTAAAACATGTTTTTGTGAATGTATGCTTTTAAGCAGCTACAGAGTTCCCCTTCATTTCCGTACAATGTGAAAATGAACTTGCAGAAACATGAAACTTGCTCTGATAAAGTTGTCAATCACAGCGAACATCATGCCTGCTTTTACTACTGTCACGGATGTGCTAATGATGAGTGGTAATGCAGTGCAGCCTATTTCAACCAGTCTTCCCTTACAACTGCATTACTAACAATAAAGTAACAATACACTTCTTCACAAAGTAACAATACACTTCTTCACCTACCTCAGGCAAGTTGAAAGTTTGTGCAAGTTCATTTTCACAAACCTTGATGTTATGACATGCAGAGAAAAACTGGGCTTGCAGCTCAGTTAGGTATACTGTTGTGATTTGCCTTACATGCTTTCACAGAATCGGGCGAGAGTGCTGGGTTTCTCCTGGTTGCGGCGTTGTCTGAACCAGCGTTGGATGGTCCGCACATCCCAGTCTAGCTGCTTGGACAGGCCCTCCAACCTCTTCTCATCTGGGTGCTGGCGGGACGACACACTTCATGGGTTAGATTCAGCTTTCATTGTGGCACAAAGGTTATGAGATGAAAACACAATATTAAAAATAACAAAGAGAACACATGCGCCACCTTGGTTATAGCAGTGAAAACCTTCTCCAGGATCGCGTTGGGTTGTGCTTTTTGCGGCCCGTTGGCTTGGATCTTCAGGCCCATGGCACATGGTCTTGCAATAAACCTGCGAGTAAAAATCATCATGACACCCTTCCACATCAATACAGAGGCAGTAACTAAAAGTGAATTGTTTATATTTCGGGAAGGGGACACAAGCCATTCAATCACCAGGAGACACATGCATATCCATACATTCTTTGCAGGTGTTACCCAGCACCCGGGCACATGCGTCTGCTTCTTCCCAAGTCTTCTTTAATTCTACCAGGGCATGACAAAGTTTTGACCACAAATGGTCTTCCACAGGACATCTTGAGGAAGACCATTTTTGGTTGAAAAGTAGACATTACCATGTAGAAAAAAACAAGAAGAACTGGGAACGACACAGCAGTGTGAAGAACATGTTCTATTTGTCCTTTTGACACAAGGCATTTGGCATTATAAACCACTTTACAAATCATGTGCAGTCTGCAAATGTCTGATCGCATTTTAGTACAACACTTGAATTTGAACTTTTTGGCAAGCAGTGATGGGGGGATAGGCAAACAGCTACTCAAGTTAACATGTAACTATGTAAATAAACGATATACAATGAATACATTCATGATATAAGCAGTATTTCGTGGATTTAACACCTATAGGTCATGCATTAAGGCTGTCGCATTCTCTGTTTCAGATGATCTTCACTTAACATTCTGTATTTTCAGGGATAAATACTTTAGTGGGGAAATTAAAGGCCTCACTCACTACTCCCTAAAGAGACTTCTGACCCACATATGAAAGCATTGCTGTGACCATCATGGATCTGTGCTTTACTGTATATTGATGATTGTAAAATAATATTCATAGATCAGATGATGCAACATAATGCAAAAACACCCGGATTAGTGCAAAGAGCCTTTTACAGCATGGCACTTTGTTGAAATTCAGCTTCTGAGCTGAGAGCAGAGTAACTGGATTTTGGGCAGGTATGGCAACTTGGCTGCACAGTGAGTGCACTGACAGATGCATCAAATGCAGACAGCGCGTAATGCTGCAGGCCTGCAGAAAGAAGGATGATCAACCCTGGTGATTTGTGGGCTAACCAGATAAGATGCCATTGTTTAGGTAACAGGCTGACAAACATGGACAGCGGGGTGTGCTGCATCATTCACCGGAATATTTCATCGCCATAACAAACCGTAACACAGCCACCTGGATTATCGCGTGTGCTCAGACCCACCTTTCGAAAACCAGCCGTATCATAAAGATGCAGAATGCTAAAGGACACGCCAGATAGAGATCCTCGGCTTGCGGGAACGTTGCCTCATCTGTGTTTTTTAAGTCAGCCCAGGTTACATTATGGGGGAGCCAGAACCTCTCGTTCCAAAACCACGCCAAGATACCGGCCATCTCCCTGCAGCAGACACTGAGACCGGGTCGAAAGAGAAATCGATGGCCCGCTGTATCTCGGAGGTCCCTCTCAGGCGATCTGACCGTGCAGACTCGGCTGATGATGAGATATCCGTGCGAGATCGCCGTCCGTCCGTTTCCCCTCAGCTATTCCAGTGTAGGGAAGTAGACTCAATCAGCTCCTCCGCAACTGATTGGTGCGTTGAAATGTCATGCAATACAAGCGGCGTACGTTATGCCGGCTCGACCTCGGCGTAATCAAGGTAAACCACGTTTTGTTCCGCACCTTTAGAGTAACACTCAACCTAACGGTGCAGGTGGGTTTCCTTGTTGAGTGACTGTGGAAGACTGACTGGCTTTTTGTTGTGTTTATTTCGTTTTACACGTCTTGCTGTTATGTTACGGTAGAAATCCCACAATAACCCGCCCGTCAGGTGGTTTGTCACCTTCAATGCATTATTATTGACAAACTCGAACTGATCGTTAATCAATTTGAGTAAAACAGTGAAATTTAAGCACAATTAATACGGCAACACTTCAGCAATGGGCTTCTGGACTACACCATGATGGTTAAACCACGCCATCTATTGACACTTTTGATGTAGCAACCATTAGATATAAACCTTAGCTTGTAAAGACGAGACCTAGTATTCTTTATCTTATCTCTTTTCAGCATTTGGGGAAATAGCTTGGGGCACCTATAAAAAATATATAAGTTTATAAGTATTATATATATTTTGAAGCTGTAGTTTGTCTTTGCAATATACAGAGAGGTGTAATAAAAAAATGTCCAACCATTTATATCATATATATTATAAAGCAGTATAATTAAACAGACCCACAAACTTCAGCCTCCAAAATGACCTTAAAGTTACATCAAAACATTTTTGTTTCGCACCTTAAAACTGAAAATCATAATCGTCATTAAGAAATAACTTATTGCATGGTTGTTGTATTAAACTGCGTTGGTTTTAGCCGGTGTAACCTGGCAACTCGGTTTATGTATGATATGTGAGGACAGTACAAAACACGAGCATAAAAATATAGAGAGTTTTTTGTTTTATGTATGCAGTATGCCTAATATAATACAAAAAAAATCATGAAATGTTATTCAATATTATAATAGACACACTCCATATTTTTCCTCCTGCCAGAGCTTATATTTAAGGGTTCTGTAGTGTAAGAGTAGACACACATTATATAAAAAATATAACAAATAGGGCAGCAACTAATGATTATTTTCAGTATAGATGAATCGGCTGATTATTCTCTCAATTAATCAATTGGTCCATAATAAAAAGGTGAAAAAAAAGTCCAACCACAATATCCAAGAGCTCAAGATGTAATCTTCAAATTACTTTGACCTACCAACAGTCCAAAGCCCAAAGATATTCAGTTTACTAAAACATAGGAAGCAGGAAATAGTCACATTTAAGAGGTTGGAACCAGACAGTGTTTGCTGGTTAACTTTATATCTATTGGCAAATTGATTAATCGACTAATCGTTTCATGTCTTATAACACATTCTCATGTACATTCAATTCTGCAGTTTTCAGTATGGAGCAATGGTGACTCCTTCATCTCCCTGTCGTCATACGCTAGAAGACGATATGAAGATGTGATGGCGCCATCTACTGGACGGTGTTAGCAGCGTCACTTGCACTTCTGACTGCATGTGACATTAAATCGTCACACATACGTGTTACTGTCTCACACAAAGCATTTGCGATGTGCTTTTACTTGATAATGACACATCAACGTCCAGACAGTATTTTAACAAAGTAGTTGTTCAGTAAATTAACTAAAAACATAATTAATATAAGATCTGCAGCCTCTAGAACCGCCCGGCGGTCTTCTAAGATGATCAGTAGTGATTTTAATTAATGTCTTCCTGTGTGTATTGAAGTATCGTGTCACTGGTATGGTATAGCGTGCGCGCGTGTGTGTGTGCGCGCGCATGTGTGCGGTCCGTTATTTTCCGGGTTGTGCTCATCGCTAGCGGTAGTTGCTCTGCTTCAGCCGCCAGCTGACACTTGTACAGAGGAGGTGAGGTCAAATTTGACTGTCTCTCGCTCCCCCTCTGTGTGTCCGTCTGTCTGTCTGGGAGAGAGGCTGCTAACTAGCGCAGAATCATCATCATCATGGCGGATCAAGGCGAATCTCCGGCTCCTGTCCACCACCCGCAACCAGCGCTGACAACCAGCTGGCCAATTACCAGGGAGTCGTACGAGCTGCAGGAAGTCATAGGTTAGTACCCGGAGATGTGATGGACGCTTTATATTATCATGGAAAGGCACGCCGCGGCGGGTTATCAGCTGTGAGTGACGATGAGGGCCTACCGGCGTTTTCATATGCAGTAGCCTCCTGCAATGCTTTGCAATGCGGATGTTAACAGGCACATTTAGACACTACCGGTTTACAGCACTTTGAGTTCTCTGACTCTGACGAAGCCGAAATCAGTTGAAACGCAGGTTACTGCACGGGTTTGAAAATGTCACCTTCCCTAAGTGCGTTTTTAGTGGCTGGGATAATAGAGACTTACTCCAGCTGTGCCAGTTTATGGCACGTGCCCGCAGTTTATTAGCCATCACCAAAATCACAGATGCTGTGGCTGTGAAAACCCACCACGTGTTATTTCAATTGTTTTATCTGAGATGGCATGTAAACAATTAAAAGGCCCGTCACATCATCTGCCATCAAGTGGGCCAGGTTACAACTGTAACATGTACTTAATAATAATACAACTAAGCATAATATTTATGATAATAATAATGATAATGCAAATAATAACATTAGTAGGCCTTATAGAATTCTTCATTTTAACTTCACTAAAACTTTGAGTTACCTTAAATAAAAAGTGAGAGACTCAACTCCTAGCAGGACTGTAACTACCTAGTATTTTTGTTATTGATTAATCTGGTGATTATTTTTTCATTAACCATTTAGTATGTTAAAAATGCCCAACAGTGATGTCGTAAAATATGCCTTTTGTGTCCGACCAACAGTCTAAAACTTAAACATATTCAATTTACAACCTTTTTTGCTTAATGATTAATAGATTACCATAATAGTTGGTGATTAATTTTCTGTAATCGATTAATCGACTAATTGTTTCAGCACTTACTCCTGCTTACTTACTTACTTACTCCTAATAGCCATGGGTCAAAGGCAGTGAACTTACACATGCTCACTCTCTTGTTAAGCCTTGTTTATATATACCTAGAATAAAAACAATTGACAATATATAGCCCTTCATGTGTTTTATGCATGTTGTTATTATGATTAACCCTGTGGGTGTGTAAGTTTGAAAAGTGTCCCAGCATAAGACACACAATGCTCAGCTTCAGGGTTGTCATGAATCATTTAATTTTAGAAATGTTAGTAACTAAATAAGACAACAATAAAAAACCTCAAATGTACTGTGTAAAAGTTCCCTGAATATTTTTGGCAAGTGCATGCACTGTACAGATGAGCTGACAAGTCATATCATTACTGATAAGAAATAGCACCACAGCTGTGTGCTGTTGACTGTGATGAGTTAGGGAGACCCCCCCCTCTCTCTGTTCTCATAATCAACTGGTTAGCAGTCAGATCTCATGTGTTCTCTTCTTCTCCTTATCTGCCGCTCACAGTTGGCAAGCAGTATGCTGTGTGTCACAGCTTCTTGGTGTGAACTTTCACTACTCCAGCGTGGCCTGATTTGTAATGAACCAACTAAACAACACGTTGAGGGGGGAAAAAAGTGCTGTACTCAACTTCAGCTTATGTCATTTTGTCTAATGTTTCAGCCGGCACGCGTGAAAGATGAATACCATAACATAAACACACAAACTGAGGAACAGAAGGTCAAACAAGTGCCGTAAAGTCACAGCCTGATGATGAATTTAAAAGTTGTCTTCCAGCTGTGTGTGCTGTGAGTCCCCTCTTTGCTCATGTCCACTTTGTCATTGCTCTGTTGTGGCTGTGATTCCAGGCAGCGGGGCCACAGCTGTGGTACAGGCAGCCCTCTGTACCCCCAGACAGGAGCGTGTTGCCATAAAGAGAATAAACCTGGAAAAATGCCAGACCAGCATGGATGAGCTATTGGTGAGTACAATAAATATGGGCTTATTTTCTCAGTGTGTGTTTTTGTACCACTCTCTAAAGCCGTGCTAATACTTCCCCTCTGATCCATATTGTTATTGCTCTGTGTAAGTCTGAATAATGATATTCATTAATGTCCCTAAGAGGTTGTAATACTGAATCATTTGCTGTGAGGTTGTATATACTGAGATGTATATCAATTTACTGATTCCTGTTACTACAGTTTCTTATAGATTACTACAAAGATAAAAAATACAAATGGTAATTAAAAAACAAATGCACTAAAAATCTGTCCAGTTTAACATAATTTGACACGTCGTATCCTGTCGTTTCTCTCTCACACAATAGAAAGAAATCCAAGCAATGAGCCAGTGCAACCATCCCAATGTTGTCACCTACTACACCTCCTTTGTAGTGAAGGATGAACTTTGGTTAGTCATGAAGCTTCTGAGTGGAGGTAAGCTGCATGGCACCAAATCCTACTTCTGGCTTGATACTACATGAATGCTCAGTGAATGTGATGATGCTAATGTGATGTTTATAACTCACTTATTCTGTAGTTGTCTCCAATGAAAAACACTGTAGTCATACAATATACAATATGCTAATTGTCTATTGACTACATTCATTATTCACTATTCTTTACCTTTATTTTTACATGTTTGTTGTCAAAACAATAGCACCATCAGACCACGGCAAATTCCTTGTAATGTATATTACTTGGCAATAAACAGATTCTGATTCTGATTATCTTTACTCAGTATTTATATCTGGATAGTAAAAGGGACAACTGGCAACAAATAAGACAGAATTCAAATGATTGAAATGGTCTTTGTGAGTTTTGCATAAAATAATCAGAAAGAGCATTTCAACCACTATTTCCCATTATGTATCCTGTTTTTTTCAGCACAGTATTTTAGGCTGGTTGTAATAATTGATGTCTTGTCTTAGATTCTCTTTCTCTCATTTACTACGTGTGATTTGTTTTGTTCATTTTGTGTGAGCATTGTTGGAGGGGTCCTGAGACCAAACATTTAATTGCCAACGACTGCTTCACTTTAATTGTTGTGCATATGACAAACAAAGAACTGAGCTATTACAGTTGTATGGAAGCAGCAACACCCTCTTGGCTGCGTGCTTACATCTGTGGTCTGATGATGTTTCTTTGCACATCCTTACGGTTCTCCCTAGAAGGAATTACAGCAGTGATGTTACTCACTGTAATGTACATGTTATGTTTTACTGTTTAAAGGACAACAAGCAATTAGCAGACAGTGAAGTAATTTGCATCTGGATATTGATCATGTAATGACTCAATGTAACACTGCAGCTGATTTGTGTTCCTCATTAATATGGGAAAAAATTAACTGGATGTTTTTGTTTTTTCCATGGTGTCTTTTTAGGCTCTATGCTGGATATAATTAAGCACACAAGCAAAGACGAGGACAGAAATCGAGCGCTAGATGAGCCTATTATTGCTACTATATTAAAAGAAGTCCTAGAGGGCCTGGACTATCTGCACAGAAATGGACAGATTCACCGGTAATGATTTTAACATTTTAACTAGTTGATTATTTTTTATGTGCTTTTGTTTGTGGAAGATAAAATGTTGTCCCTCCCTTGTAAGATGCTCTGGACAAGAGAGTTAAACAAATGGTTATAAGAAAACGTTAAATTAAAAGCAGTCCGGTAATTATATGTGTTGAAAGGCAGTGCAGTTATTTTGTTCTGTAAACTCCCTGCATTTCAAGGTCACCGAGAGGCAGGCTTAGACCTCTCTCAGCCCCTTGGGCAGAGTTCCAGATGGTGGTGGGCTGTGGGACTAGTTTACACGAACAGAAGAATCAATGCTGCTCCACATGACTTTGTTGTTTGACTGTGTTTGTGTTTTCAGGGATGTGAAAGCTGGGAACATACTACTGGGAGAAGATGGATCTGTTCAGATTGCAGGTGTGTGAGACTGTTGATATTTCTTCAATAACTGCTGACATGATATTTAATAGGTTTGACCAATTTTCGAAGCCAAAAGAGAACCAGTGCTTACATTTGCTTTAAGTTATAAAACTATTTTCCACACTATATAACAATGTCACTTACCAGGGTACATATTATGGATCTTCACTAAGTCAGCCCCGTGCTGACACAGCCATTTAGAAAAAAAAAGATATTCACAAAAGACTTTATTGAACAAATAACTGGTAAAACTGTGTAAAGAAAATGTAAAAGAAAATGTCTTGACTCATTTCAACATACCCAATTTTTCTCTCTTAGCTATGAGCGATGCATTGGTTATTTGTTTATATTTTCAGATTTTGGAGTGAGCGCATTCCTAGCCACAGGGGGGGATATGACCAGAAACAAAGTACGAAAGACCTTTGTTGGCACGCCATGCTGGATGGCGCCAGAGGTGATGGAACAGGTGAGTCTCTCTCTATCCTTACAAAAAGGTCACCAGATATCTCAAAATGAGCTTGCTTCTGCTGTACTTCTTCATGTAATGCTATTAGCCGATGTATTTTTGACATGATAACCACTTAAATCACAACATTAACATAAAGCCCCAGAGACTTAAGTGCATTTGATTTATTACAGATTACTTTGATTTTCTACCCACAGGTTCGAGGCTATGATTTCAAAGCAGATATATGGAGTTTTGGAATTACAGCCATAGAGTTAGCAACAGGCTCTGCACCCTATCACCGCTACCCTCCCATGAAGGTGAGTGTTATTATTGGTGTTACTTATTCGGTGTGGTGTCTTAATCGCAGGTATTCTTGTGGCTTTCCTGAACCAACTTGTTTCTGTGAAGTTTCATCGTTAGCAAGAACAAAAGATGTGGAGAGAACACATTTTGACTTGCTGCTTTTGCTGTAATTGGGAACCCGAACAATGAGGCAACCTTTTATCGAAAAGAACCCATTGCTTTTACTTTCCACAACATTTCCTCTACAAATGGTTTCCTGCTTTGAGTTTCTTTTCCTCAGTTACAATGTTTGTGTTGCTGCTGAAGTGTTTTTTGACCATTTTCATTTCTGTCTTTTTAGGTTTTAATGCTTACCCTACAGAATGATCCACCCACTCTAGAGACTGGAGTAGAGGACAAAGAAGCGCTAAAGAAATATGGCAAATCATTTAGAAAGCTAATAACTATGTGCCTTCAGAAGGATCCTGCCAAACGGTTAGCACCACATTCCATACATAGAGCAAAATATTTCAGTAAAGAGATTGACATTCAGGGAGTGCTGTGTTGTGATGTATTTTCAACAACTGTACTTTTTCTTTTATCTCTAGGCCTACAGCTGCAGAGCTTTTGAAGTGTAAATTCTTCCAAAAGGCCAAGGTATTTGTTTCATCTCAAATATTTGACTCGCCATCTCTTATTAATGCTATGTTTGCGATCTTTTTTTAGTTTATGATGGTTATACGTATACATCAAACAACATACAGTATAAAACGTCCACAGGGACACTGTATTGATACGGAAAAAGGAAATCTAATGTTCTTGTCTGTGTCTTGTACTTGAATTTATTTAATCCCATTAAAACACATTTTTGGGAAAAGCAGTTTGAAATGTAGAACCAGAGCACTAAGTAGGTTGTTTGAAGTTTATTCTTCTGTAACACAATGACTAAGACTTTCTGGACATTTTAGAGTTAAATGCACAGTATTTTCAGTAATTTAACATAATGATTTACAAGGGTGTCCTCATGCTCTGGTTCAGAGGTTGGAAAAGCTGGTTAAAAGCTGATCTGAGTATCTGCAATGCACAATTGAGTAATTATTTGCATCATCAGTTAGTATAGTTTGCATAATGTTCATTTTATCAATGGGAGGCAGCAGGACCAATTACCGTAACCTCATGGTATTGTTTCCATTGAAACTGGTGTTTTTAACCCTAACCCAATTTATCAGTTCACTACGTTTATGAATTTGATTTTTCTCTTGCAGAACAAAGAATACCTGGTTGAAAAGCTTTTGTATCGTGCACCAAAGATTTCCCAGAGAGCGAAGAAGGTATGTTTACGCAAACATTCCCTGTAAAATAACTCCGTTATTGACTAAACATGAAGAAATTATGGCAGAATGCTGGGCTCAACTGAAGTCTCTCTCTCCACCAGAGCGTTGCATTTACAGTCAACACAAGCTACGCACTCTGACTTTCTTAAGAACCTCAAACACTTCATGCCCAAACTGTTGTGTAGATTATGTAAAAATATGGGCCACTGCAGCATAAGAGTCAAACGGCATAGATGTACGGGCATCTTGTGTCAGTGACTCACCATGCAGCTCTCTGCACGTGGAACAGTAAAGACAAACAGGATTAAATTAATTGTTTACATTAGGTAACAGAAAAGGGGACATTATTGTTCAGTTAGCTTGCTCAGTTGCCCACTGGGAGGAAGTGCAGTTTTCAGGAACAGCTGATATTGGCTTCACATAACACTCTGCCTGGATGGACAGGACAGAAATGGGAACAGAGGGCCATTGCCGGAGGGCAGAGTGGCCGAGTGCAGGGGTGGAAATTCACTGACTGGTCGGGAGTAAATGGAGGGTATAGTGGATAGCAGGGCTATTACTGTGCATGACGTTAACATTACGCACAGACAGGGCAGGGTGTCAATAAAGAGGGAGGCAACTGTTGTGAGAGTGGCGTAATTTTGTTGAGGTCTGTTGATGGTTAATGTGGTAACCACAGGCATCTAGCGATCGTAACAATGAATGGAAAGGTACTTATTTCTAAATAGGTATGTGGATTTCCTATATTAAGCCTCATCAATACAGTGTATTACAGCCTCCACTTTAGACTGTATTCACAGTCTCTTAAGCAAATTATGTGAAATTGGATCTAAACGATGGCACTTTGTGAATGTACTTCTACAGACAAGAACCTATATCCCATGGAGCCATTTTATCCCAAAATGAAAATACACAATTACTTAACCCTTACTGTAATTAATACACTTTCTGTGGAGTCAGGCCAGGCTGAATCAGACATTAGTCTAATTCACTTGATGGCTTCGGTGGATTGAATGTATGAGCCACAGAGACAGTGTCCTTGTTGCTTTGTGCTGATTTGACCTGCAGAGTCATCTGCATTATACAGTACATTCAGCAAACATTACCCAAAGCTTGCAGAGACAAGCAATACTGCAGAGACATTGTCATCTCAGGATGCTGTGACCTCTTAATATCAAGACCACAGTGGCTTAAGATCTTGTCCAGTTACTCCCAAACCTCGGAGTTCAGCTCCTCTCTATACACAACCACCTTAAATCTCTTGACCTCTTTCTGCCTTTCTCCATCTCTGTTCCTTGGTGTTCTTGTTCTTGTTTCTGTAGTTTTTGTCTGGTGTGGTAGTTGTTCTGTAGCCATGGTAAACACATGCAATTCTACTCCCAGGAAACAATTACTATGTAGGTTTAAGAGACGAGACTCAAAGCCAGAAAGCTCAGTATATAACCTTACTCCATGAATGGGCTTTAAATGGGACCTAGTTTCTCCTTGAACATACTCCAGTGGATGAAAAGGAGATGGCAGATCCTCCGGCCAGCTGTCAACAACAAAGTAATTTTAAATGAATACTTCATCTAATGAAAAAAGGGGGAAACTCAGGAATGATTTCCTAAAAAAACAAAAAAAGAAGAAAGTGAGGAATAGAGGAAATTGCCTCCTACAGACTCGACAAACAAAGATTTGTCAAGGCTTTTGTCATATTTGAAATATGAATGTAAAAAACGATCATGTTCACCGTCACACAGCATAAACCGTAGTTACATGAGAGTTGAGTAACCAGCAGAGGGCACCCTGACACCCACAATAGAGCTTCCAGATGAGAAATTGGGAGAATTGGAGGCTTTATTGTTTAAAGATTGGACATTAGTGGCTTGAGGATTGATATTGAGTTCCAGTGTATGGTTCAGTGCACAAACGATGATGGAAGACTGATTGAGTTCTGCATGGATGCTTTCTGAAGCCTGATTCAAAATAAAGGACATTTTACCTGAATGTGCATCAGTTTTATCCCCTGCACACCCTGATATCAGTTATTAGCAACACTGATCTTGCAATGTTTCTATTCATACTCAAATATGTTTTCATACATTAACAGTGGGTTGAACATGTCAGCTGCATGTTTGGCGTGTAAGTTAGTTTTTTTTATGCTTATGAATGTCAGTCGGCTGCTGAGTGCATTGATCTGTGTCTGTTTTGCTCAAGGACCCCGAGCAGAACTGGGGGAGCCTTGGTTCTATGTCAGGTTTGGAAAAAAAACCCGACACCACCAGCTGGGTAGTGCTTCTTTAACTCTGACCTTGTCTAAAGCTGGGTAATTTATATGACCCTAGTGGCTTACAGTTTTGTGTGCTGTCTCTTCTGTAACATTGTGGTGCTCTTATATTTTACCTCACACTGCTAGACTAGTCATGTGTTGCTTGCCTTACACACTCTTCCAGACTGTAGAACTGCAGGCTTTACCAATGACTCTGTCATACTTACCTGCTTTGTTATGCTGGTTACATTTGCATTACATTTGCGTTACATTACTACTGGTGTTTAACCAAGTCATATTGGATATCTCTCTTGTGTTGCCTCTTTATATGATTTATAGACTTGTACTGTGCTGTACTCATTGTGCTGTACCCATTTTTTAAATTAAATAGTATTATTGCGAGCAACAATGTGGTTTCTATTGGAGTACTGAGCAGTTTTGTGAGTCTGTGTACTGTATATCACCAATGTTGTGATGACATTCATACCCGTGACCTTTGCAAATGAGCATAAACAACCTACAACATATGTAATGCACCCGTGGTCCGTCAAAGATTGTTGAATAAATGTGTGTATATTTTGGTTTTTGCTAATTTAAATCGACTAATATAATTGTAAAACAATAGCTCATCAATGAACAAAATCTGCAGGGAAAAAGTACTCTTTCCTGTTTGAGCACTCCCGTTCTCTTCCAGCCACAACCAGCTGGCCTGATTAGTTTATATTCCAGACAACTGCAGCGTATCGCTGCCACCATGACAAAAATACCCAACATTGCTCTTGTTTCTTGTTATAATGCCTTGTTTGAACAAGATTTCATTTTATAACAAGATATTACTACATACCAAATTGTTCTATTTTTACAAGAAACTTTTCTTGTTATAACAACATAACACTTTACCATTATAGCCTACAATATCATCTCCTCGTTTTTTTCTCTTTTAATAACATATACAACATAAGTTTTTTATTTCATCAACCAATACCAGTTTACCGTGTTAAAATGACAAAAGTTTATTTTAATAAGATATGTCGATTTTATGAAATAACAAAAAACGTTTTGAGATATAACAAGATTAAGTGATATGTTGTTATGACAAGAAAAGTTGAAAATGGAAAAACGAGTATATGTTCTTGTTATAACTAGATTTTTTTTGTAATTGTGGCAGCCATACACTGACCAGACGTATATATTTACTTTCATTGTCGCAAATGTGCAGCTGGGGTTGCCAGTAGTTTCTCTCAGGGAGGGGATCCTTTAGGGTTCCAGTACTCCAGAAGCAGTAAGAACCACTGCTCTAATATAAAGGCCTGTACAACCTAATGGAGTCATGGGTAAAACACAATGTACATACTGTACGTATTCAGTCGAAAAACTATGAATCATGTCATTAACATTAAGCGTGCTGGCTGTGTGTCGTCATGCTCCAGGTGAGGAGAGTCCCAGGCTCCAGTGGCCACCTGCACAAGACAGAGGACGGAGACTGGGAGTGGAGCGATGACGAGCTGGACGAAGGCAGTGAGGAGGGCAAGGCAGCAGTGAATCAGGGCAGGGTAGGTGAGACTCCACCAAGGCTAGCCTCAGCAGTATGTATTCTTTCATATTTACTCGTGATTCTTTATATTCATCTTCAAATGCATAGGAGTTTTATTACACATCAATCATCATTTTTTTAGATTCAGCTTTATTTGTCATTGTGACAAAACTACAATGTGGAAATTCAGTATTTGAGTTATTAAGGTGTTGGTCATTATTGTTGCATGTCTAACCTGTAGATGAAACAGTTATGTAACTTCCCCTCTGTCTTTAACCCTTTACAATCCTCCCCTCCCTGATCAGTCAGTGTTTTTTTGGATAGCAGATGGCTTATCTCTGAGAGAGCCTGTCATGAGGTCGCTGTAATGAGCTGCAAGATAGCTGCAAGGATTTGAGGCAGGAGGAACTAGACAGCTATGATCAAAGAGCCCTTTGATAAAGATACCCAGCTTTAATGTATGATGCAATAAATACTATGTTATCAGAAGTAATGATTTAAGAAATAAGTTGTTGCTGAAAATAGGTTTGGACTGACAGACGGATGGACAGATGGAGAAACAGGCATACAGTGTATGAAGGGGTGTTCATCACAAGTTCTTTGGAGGAACTGAAAAGAAGGAAATAAATCATTGTTATTGCTGTGTGCCTATGAACATGAGACAAATGTAAATGTGTGTTTGATTTTTCCCTCCAGTCACGAAGGGTCAAAGATGAGGCCAAAGATGTAAGTTAGCTCTTCCTCTCGTACACCAAATTTAACAACAAACAACAAGTAAACATTTTAAATATCTTTTTGTATTTTGGTGAAGAGACCAGTTGCCATAGACAAATAAGCTTCATCCTTTCTGCTGCTGTATCATTTTTGGAAATGCAGTTAACTGCAGCTTGTGTAAGAATCATGAACTCAATTATGAATGTTTATTTCACCACACACACATTTTTATGCAGTTTAATCAAAACAGCCAAGCACCTGTTTTAAACTGTCTGACGAAGCTGGCAAATTACTCCTCGTCGATTGCTTTGAATTGACTTGTTTTCTTTTTATGATGAGCTCTGATTTGATATTTACCAAGGATGTAATAGCATTTGCACAATTATACCTCTCATTTTGTTCCTCCCAGAATGAGGAGAATGCCAACAATGTCCCTATTGAAGGGTTGTCTATTCAGCATCCCCAGGTGAGGGATTCAGCCGCAGCACCAATTTGTCATGATTCAATGACCTTGATGCCACATTGATTGTCTGTGTGTGTGTGTGTGTGTATGTGTGTGTGTGTTTGTGTACATCTATGCGTGTGTACATGTGTGCGTCTGTCTGTGCACATGTGTCGGTGGATGAATATGTGTGCGCACATGTGTGAATGTGGGTCTCCTGGAGGGATGCTCTCAGCAGTAATAACTCAGAGTAAATGGTTGTCTGCCTGACAGTGCCAGCTCAGTGCCTGGGTGTATCTCATCTAAAGACTCTCTGCCATTGCAGCCCATTTTCTAAGGCTATTGTCATTTTCGAGAATGAGCCAAAGCAGTTTGAGGTGTAGTCTTGTGCTCCATTCAGGAATTAACTCTGACAGCTACTCAGCAGTCATTTCTTAACCTTGATATCCATTCTTTACCATACAAAGCCTCCATTTGTAATATGGTAGTGATAACGGTGATATATCCTTACACAATACACCTTTATGTATTGTTCCTTTTCTTTTCCCATACTAATTCCCTGCAGCTGCAATAAATGGAAGGCATGTTTCAGAAAAAATAAACCACATGCGCTGAGTGTGCGGCCACCGACACACACACTTGTGGTTTATGTTCTCTGACTATATGTTCATCTCGCAGTTACCAGAACCTCTTGCTCTGCAGTATATGCTTCTTACTGCTTTTCACAGAAAACTTGTTGGTCTGATCTCTAAGTCCATTAGTGTACCATGTAAACTGCCTCATCATCAGATGCTCTCTCATGCAGGTCGAGCCCTTTGAGGACAGACAATACATTCAAGGCGCTGTGAACATGGTACTACGGCTAAGGTGAGACAGATGCTTCTTTTCAGATCATTTTCTCAATCATCTGCTGATACACAAGGCAACCTTAAGAAAATATTGATTTGGATCACTCGTGGCAACACAGTCTTAAAAAGCAGTTTAAAAAGATAAATGCACAGCAGATTTACAAATGACAAATTACGTTTATGGATGCACATCACTTTGCTTCCTACACATGCAGGATATTAATAGACATAATGATCTTTGCCTGCTACAGAGGGGGACTGGCATTGCCATGGATCCCTTCATCTCCCTTTGTCTCACCGGTTGTGTCGTAGGGAGGAGAGCGTTACACTCCATTGGTTCTCTGGCTGTGCTCCACAATCTGCTTTCCTCCATTCACAGCACCTTTTGCTTCTTGCTGTAGTATTCCAGACATTGCTCTTTATGATTTCAATGGCAAAGTGGAGGCTTGTGATTCAGCCTCAGAATGATCAATGTAGATCCTTACTGTTACAAAACAACCAAATTTATAGTGCCCTTTCACTTTAACATATGTAGTAAGAAAATGCAAGGCAGATATTCACATTAAAAATGAATTATCTGTAAATCATGTACTTTATATCTTCCCTCTCCCTCTCAGAGAGAGAGAGAGAGAGAGGGCATTTTAAGGGATGCAGCAACAGACAGACAATGGTGCATTTCTGGACAGTTGAAAGTCTGCCTGTAGCTCCCTGATGAGCTGGTTGCAGAGCACACACTCTTGGTTGAACAGACATCTGAAGGTCCCTCAGGCATCCAGCACAGCACAGAAAGCCATTTTATTTTGTGCTCACTAACAAAACAGTGGTCTGGATGCAACAGGAGATGGCGAACTGTTTGGTGGCAGATGAAGAGTCATTATTCTAACCTGGTGATTAAAATAAATTGCCTGTTTCGATGGTATGGGATTTTTGCTTCCTCGGTTTCACAATTCATCCATGGATTTAATGATGTTTGTTTGATTTGTGGATTTTTTGGCTTAAACACAAGATGCAGATTAGATATGGTTATCAATAGTAAAGCGCTTGTGAAATCTAAAAATACGGTTACCCTGGTAATTTCAGAACAAGCTTGTAAAAACATGCTGCAACAGAACATGCAGCAAATGAATTAGTTTGTACAGAGAAATGCATTCACTGTGTTTAATGTGATCCCAGCATTAGGCTGGCAGGTGGTCCCTCTGGTTTGTCAGCTAGAATATTCAGTATTACAGAAGCAGACGTGGAATGGATGTCTTCTTAGATAGAAGTCCATGAGGCTTGATGGCATTTTTTTTTCTAGAAACATTCAAATGCTTAAATATACCCTGGTGGATTACCAAGACCTTTCACTATACTCTCTTCTTTGAAATGCTCTCTAGTATGATGATGGGATTTTTGTATTATGCTTTATACTCCCTAAACTAGAAAATATGCACTTGACAGAACATTGCATTGCCTTTGATGCAACAGTAAGATACAAGAAACCTTTTGAAAATGCGAATAGCATCAAGTGTGCGTGTACAAGTGCAGGTATCTCCACCTGAACAGCAGATGTTATGCTGACTCATTTTAGGAGCATTTGGCATGGAAATCTTGGAGTGAGTGCAAGAAAACTGGTTCTGAGCTATTTGCTCTTAACTGAAGAAATGTTTCTTTAAGAGAATTTATTTTTTTATTGTTGAGAAGGATTTGGCTGGTATGTTTTAAGGTGAATCAGCACAGAAGGTATTATAAGATGAGAGACTGCATTCATAATATTCCTTGGCTGTGCTCTGATGTTTTGGGGGCAGAACAAGAGATACTTATGGCCACAAATAGTGTGAGACTGCAGAGGAAGAAGTGTATTTAAGTAGGGTTTATCAGGAATATAAGATTTATCAGGAATATCAATGTAAGGCAGTTGTTTTTGTTAGGCCTCGATGCAAATTCAAAGAAAATAGTTGTCAGTTGTCAGGTAAAATATTATACTAGCATATGAGCACGCTGGCAAAAAAACACAACAATAAAAACCTGATTTGAAAAAAAAAAAAATTATTGTAAAATATTATGATCCTTGAGAATTCGTAAAAGTTTAAAGTTAAATACCAAATCCACGAAAGTAATTGCATTTGAGAGAGCAAATAAACAGCTAATTGGTCTCCTCTCTCAACTAATAAGGGAGTTCAGCAGATTAGCATGAGTTCATGGTAATATGATCCCCTCAGTAGCAGAGACGGGAGAACAGCAGCAGCATGATTGGATTTTTGTCAACATTTTTCTTGGAACTCATTCAATCTTTCTTTTTTTCTTTTTTTTTACAAAGGCACTGAGGTCTCCTGAGAATAGCGTTGTCAGCAGTTTGAAGGGAAGTTCAGACTTGCATAATGCTTACTGTTGGTGCAATGTCATTGGAGCTTAAATAGCCCAGATGCAAATTGATTTCACTGAGCAGTTCAGAGGTGACATTTCCACATGTTTTGTAAAGGTTCGTCTTTATAAAGGGTAACTGGCAGATCAGAAACATCTTTTTAATACATTTTTAGAGAAACAGTAATGTCACCCATAAGCCTGACGTTGGGTTTACAGTTTGCTGCCATCTTGTCACATGTTTTGAGCCAAATAAGTCCCAACCACCTCTGCACAGGCATCTCTCTCGCTAGCACAATAACTTGGCCCCTCATTGTCTTATAATACAGTATATTTTTGGGTTTTAGCCCGTTGGTTTGACAAAACAAGCAATTTGAAGATGTCACTTTTGGCTGGAAACTGTGACTGGTATGTTTCACAATTTTCTGACATTTGTGTTGTTAAAGGAATAATCGATTAAAATAATTGATAGTAAAAATAATCAGGTAATGCTATTTTACGGGTTCATAATTTCCTAATAATTTCCTAGTAAGTTTGCTAGAGAGAGGAGTTGTTGAATTGTATGTTTGGCTGTAGGCAATTCTAACATTTTGCATGTTCAGCTGACCGGCTGTTCACTGACAAGGTTATGCTAGCAATTAGTTAGAATTAATGAATTGTTAGTCCAGAGGCTGAACACTGTCTTACTTTCCCTACAATTAATAACAGATATTATGGTTCTTTCCTGGAAGGTTCTTGGAAATTATTAGGAAAATATAGGGAAATTACAGACCTGTAAAATAAAGTGTTACCTGAAACAGTAAGGGTTAGCTAGTTGCAGCCCTAGTAACATTTTAACACATTTAATAGTTTAAAGTACTATACATTAGTGTTTTCTGTGTGAAACCTGGATCTTTAAAAGTGCTTAAAATTGGTTGCCTTTTTCTTTTGATGTGCATTCAGCCATGTGATATGCTATTAAGATATGAGCTGTGGGTACTTCTTTCAGTCATAACAGTGGATCATCCCCATACATATATTGACAGTCAGTATGTGTAAGTAGATGTAGTGGTAGTAGTCAAGGCTATGCAGTCTCTGTGTACTTGTCACAGTAGAGCATGTGTTTGTTGGCCTTGTTGTATCTTCTGTGACAGATCTACATTTTTCGTACCTAATAATACCGGTCAGCTCCACGATCAGTAACATCTGTGACAGCCAACAATGCACGGCTGTAATTTGTTGTACTGACAAACATTACCAGGTGTACGTCTGGGAACACTTTTAAAAGATTGTCCTAGAGATTTCCCTACCTGTCTCCATTATGTTTGCCAGTGAGATGTTTATTAAAGCCTCTACCTAAAATCACAGACCCGTCTTTATTAGTAGGAAAGCAGTCTGTCCACTTTAGGATTATATCGTACCATTTTTTTTCATGTCATAAACCTGTCATTGTCCAGTGGGATTATACAGTCCTCTCACACACGCAAATTAGTTCACAATGTGTCAAAAATATAAAGGGGGCTGGTGGGTGAAATGCTAAATATACTGCTGTTGAACTGTGGAAACATTAAATCTTCACAGTGGTATTTAAAAAGGTTCTGTAACTCTCACACGTCATGACAGTGTTCAGTCGACTATCTATGGCTAATCCCAAGTGGTCCTGACGTAGTCTGACAGAATGCTTTCTAAACACTGTGGGTTTACTACGGAGGAGGCAGATTTTAGGCACAATTTATTTGGGCAGGGTTATGATCCGCTTACATTCATGTTGCCTTGACAGCCTTGGCAATGTGCACCCCCTGCTTCCACTGCTGGGAAGAGAGATGTTCATGTCCATCTGCTCCATCAGAGTTTTTATCCGTTTTTTTTTCTGTAACTATCTAAAATTAAAAAAGCTTTCAGCTAAGATGATAGCAAGTCCTTACTCCCACTATTTTGCGTAGACTTGCTACTAACAAACTCATTGCAAATATGTCTTTGGTTATGTATGTGTTGAATTATGGGTCTAATCTCTGAAATGAGGGTTGTGGGCTGAAAGTGTAATTAATATAACTAGATCAAATTAATCTTCTTCTACCACACTTCTTCTTTGGGGTAGCACTGACACGTCCTGCTTTTATCAGCTACTGGCTACTCCCCTGTCACGCACACATTTTAAAGACAGATTTCTAACGTCAGTGTTGCAAATGAATGCAAGTTGATGCTGTTTAGAGGCTGGAGGGCACATTTCATTAATGCAAACAAACAAGCTGGATGTATACATGCCTGTTTGTTTTTTATATTTTACTGCAGGCTAGGTTTGAGGATACACACCACCTCAACAGGCTACAGTTACATTACAGCCCCATGTAAACACTAAAATCACATTTAGTCACATTTAACCTTCACAGAATCACAGAATCTAAACAGGTAAATTCACACAGATAAGCAGAAGCCAGCATTTTCTGCAGTTCTTCATGTAGTTTTGAGAAAAGCATTTTTACAGTATATATCTCAGTGGATACAGCAGGTGTGAGGTGTGAGAAGCAGTTAGACAGCTGTTATCTACTACTCACTATGAAGCTACTGAGACATGTCCTCTGCACATTCATCCACTGCTACAGCACATTTTTCCCACAGGTGCTCTGTTTTTATGTTAAACCTCAATATGTAAAGTTGGTCAAAGTGAAGGACAATTCACATTCAATATAATATCCATTACTTTTTTATTGCAACTCATTTACCTAATGATTGTGTTAGTTACTTGAGGAAAGGTGATGAACATTTATATTAAAAGATGGATCAAAATGATTATGTGTAATGTGAAAGGAGTCGCTGGTAGTGATGAGAATTATTGCTAGACTCGGCAGTTCTCCTCAACTCTGCAGTGTTTTAGTGCCTTTCAGCTCATTGTTTCTGTTTTCTTGCCTGCAGCTTTACTCTTTTAATTCACTCTCACCGCTCTTATCGGTGCCGTTATCAGCAATGCTCATGCTTGCTTCCTAATGTTCTGCAGTTCAGTCGTGTCTCTTCTTCTGAGAAACACAGCTGTTAACAGACAGAGCTACAACAAATTTAAATCTGACATTTCAGATACGACTTGTGCAGTCACACCCTCTTGTCTCTCCTTTCAGGAACTCTAGAAAGGAGCTCAATGACATCCGGTTTGAATTCACTCCTGGGCGAGGTAAGAGGTCTCCCTATATGGATTTGGATGTGCTATTCTCTTTGTGATAACATCTTCAGGCACAGTGGATTGTTGTGTGTGTAATGGGTAATGGCTGTGTTTGCGCTCATGACAGTATCAAATTCGATATCTAACACAATTACCTGCTAAGTGGAATGTTGCCGGCCCAATATTTGTCATGTTATTCCCTCACAAGACACTGCTGATGGCGTTTCCCAGGAACTGTTCTCGGCCGGCCTTGTCAACGGGCACGATGTTGTTATTGGTAATGTTCCACCTCTTTGTTCTGGTAAATTGTATTGTCTGAATACATACTTATCTAAGCCAGTGTACCATAAAACAACATCATCATCAGGATTTTACTGGAAAGAGGCTGTTATCAGAGATGGACATGTATTTCATTTAATTTATTTCTAAAATTACTTTAGTAACTAAAATTACTAAACTAAAAACTACATACAATAACCTAACTATTGTCATAAAATGTTAACTGGTATGGGAACTGATCACATGAAATATCTTATTTTTCGAATGCTGATATATACTTATCTTCTACTGTTTTACTGTTCTGAAATGTACTCTGCAGATTGTAAAACTTGTTTGATATTATTATAACATTATGTTGTTGTATGCCCTCTGCATTACAGTTGCTGCTAACCTTCAGAAGATTGTTGATGACCCAACTACCTACAAAGTGTTGACCTTTAAGCTGGTGAGTTTCTAGATGAGTGATGGTTGATGACCCGCTCCTGGGTTTGTCCTGGCTGACAACGTAAACAGTGTTGTTGATGAAAGGTTCAGTGAGGAATGTGGAGTTATTGGAAAGGCCGCAAACAAACCAAATAGCTTCAGCATGAACCAACATCTGTCGATGAAGGTTTTTCAGTTGATGAAGGAGTTTTGCAATGTTACTAGATAGGAATGTCTTTGAATCTGAAGTGCAAAAAATCTATTTTTGTATGTTGTTAATTAATTTCAGTGGAGTAAGAGCCTGAAAGGAGTGCACCCCTTTTTTATTTAATTTCATTCTGTGCAACACAGCTGCATTAAGTATATTTTGCTCACAGTAAGCCCACATTAAAATAATAAAATGATTTAAATATATTTCACAGCTGAACAGCTCTGCATAAGGAAACTATACCTTGTATCAGAGCTTTCCTTTGATGGTTTTCTTTAATATTTTGTGTGATGTCTGAATGTGTTCTGTGTATTATCCGAGCAGAAGATTTGGACAGCCTCTCTTTATCTCCAGCATCAACAAAACACTGAAGGCCACACACAGTTTTCAACCAGCAGCAGGACTGCTCTCCTTCTGCTGGCTTCACTCTGTGATGCATCTTGTTAAATCATAATTGAAACTGCTGGATGCTGTTTATTTATGTGTGTACTATATAATCTATAATCACAGCAGAGGGAACAGACGGAGACTAAGCGCATGTTGCGAGCGTGCCACTTTAAGAAGTCACCTTTGTAAGACTATTAGAGAAACAGTGACATTTGTGAAGAAAGAAAGGAAGCAATAATGTCAGTCATCCTGACAAAAATATGTAAATGATGTTTTATTGACCTTTCTGTAGTTCTGGGTAAACAACATCTGTGCTCTAGGTCACAGAGCTTTACAAAATGACCTTTCTGCCATGTTTGCCTTATCAGCAGCTAGTGAGTGTTGCAGGTGGACCAGTCTCTGGAGAATCCGAGTGAGGGCAGTGCACACACCATGCAGATATATGGGCATGCTTCCATTTCCATATGTTAACTCTGCTCCACTGCAGGCAGTGTAAAACCCTCACTGTGGCTCCATCCGCTTTTCCAAACGAAGAGTTACGAGTGCAGTGTCACAAAACCCAGGGAGTGAGAATAATTACCCTCACTCGGGGAGCTGTTCCTAACACTTCATGCAGACAATTTATGGTGTGGGTGGCACTAGAGCAACTTTATGACTTAACTGTACAAGAGGTCACTAAAGACTCAGAAAGAGTGACCTGTTTTCATAACAGTCCCTCCATGCTGATCAGACAAATACAGACCTCTCAGACCCCCCGAGGGATGGAGTGTCTCTCCCTGATCAGGTGTGAATTGCTATAGGCGGGCAGGTATTAGGCCACCCGTTCACACGGGCTTTTCCACAGGAGGAGGAGAGCTGAATGAAAAAGTCCCAGGTTTTTCGGGGTACACTCAGACAAATCTAAATGTGCACTGCCTTTAATATTGCCTCCGTGAATAGAATCTGAGCAGCCTATAAATTGGGGTGAGAAGAGGGGCTGGAAGGTTGGACTGTCAGTAAAATACATACTGTGCTCTGTCACTGGGAGCTGATAAGTTTAGGGAGGATGCACTTCATGGCCAAAAGTATGTGGATACCCAAACGAAGTCTTGAGTTGGTGTTCCTATTCATCCCAAAGGTGTTGGATGGGGTTGAGGTGGAGGGTTCATCCACTCCAAACTAAGAAAGCCATTTCTCTATGGACCTCAGTTTGTGCACGGGGGCATTGTCATGTTAAAATAGGAAACAGCCTTCCCCAAACTGTTGCCACAGTAGCACATTATTGTGTAAAATATCATTGCATACTCTTGCATTAAGATTTCCAAAAGTACACATATTGTGTATATGTTACATACAGTTTGATGATACATGATATACATGTATGTTTCAATGTGTGCTACAATTACAAAGACATGTCACATTTAATCCAACTGTATAATATAATAAGTGATGCTTTGACCGATGCTCTGCAGAAATGGCTCCAATACTGACCTTATTAAACAGATTGGCCAGATGTGACACACCCACATGAAAATGCTGTTTCTTACTCACTTTCACTATAAAATTGTAAGAGTGCAATTTTATAAACCTTCTAGCATTCTAACCTTTTAACATTGATGTGAATGTCTCCCCTTAAAGTTAAAAAATAAGAAAAGACCAAAACCAACAATGCGTTAATCCGTTTCTCAAATCTCCTAAATGCCTACCCTATTTGTGGCACTCAGCCCTAAGGCCATTGATTCCTGTTGAAGATGTAAAACCTTCCCCATGTTCCCATATAGGTGTCTATGGCACAGAGGAATAGAATTTTTGAAAATAAGGTTGAAAAACTTACTCACTAACTTGCAGTAGTTTCAAACCCCTGATTAATCCGCAGTGTTAGTCTACATCTGTTCTAGAGATTTTGCAGGATTAGTTGTTGTTGATGGTGATGAGAGTGTCAGGATGTGAGCTAGCCCCCATTGACCCTCTTGATATCCTCCTCACGCAGGCTTCCGGCTGTGACGACACAGAGATCCCGGACGAGGTGAAGCTGATCGGCTTTGCACAGCTAAGCGTTAGCTGATGCCCTCTTCATGCCTGAAGCAGGTGAGACAGGGGAGACAGTTCAGGGCAGACAGACTGAGGAACACACCACCACTTCCTGCAACATCTTCCCCAACACCCTTCCTGAAAACTCACTCCCCCTCCTCCCTCACCTTCCTTTCACCTTCCCTGAGGCCAAGCACCACCACCACCCCGCCTACACCACCTTAGCACCGACTTCCCTCTCACTGTCCCCTGACCTTTAACCTTAACAACATTCCACCGCCCAGCGCCCAGAGCGGGATCAGGATACAGCCCAGGAACCTAAAGATGTACTCAGGTGGTGACATAAGGTGATTAAGATGTAGCTTTGAATGTTTTATTTATTTTTTTCTTTACTCTTTTTTTTTTTTTTTTTACATCACATTACCTTTGTGTTCGGCAAAGCTCTCATTATTTATTGAAATGAGGAGGTATTTTCATTTTGTTTCTCGCACTGTTTTGTTGCCACAGTGAAAACAAATTTGCTTTGACTTGCATCTCACAAACACATTCATTTGTGATGTGAACATTTAGTTAATTTATGGGGAAAAGCACATTTTCATAATAACATAATGAATGTCTTAAAAGAGAATGAATTGTATTTCTGTGTCAAGAAAGACCTGTTTTACATTGACAAGAAGGGACCCATTTGCTTGAGTGTGCAGAAAACAAAATGAGACCTGGATGCTACTGTGTATAATTTGCTGCTCTCGACAGTGCTAATGCTTCAAAATGTTAGAGGTGCCTTGTTCATTTTTCTGTGCCTAAGAAAGTAGACAATGAGTGAGACCACATAAAGAGCAGAGCCTGCTGATTACCATTTCACCAATGTATTACTCCAGCAATGACACAATTCAAGTTACTTAATGAGACAAGCTACAATGCACTTTTGGGCTGAGTGTGTGCACCCGACAAGCAGATGCTTAGCCCCTGGAGACAAGTTAACTTGTGTGCTTTTGTCATCCGACAAATAAAACATAACACAACCTGTAGTCATGTAATCTGCTCTGGTTGACGTGTATTCAGATGCCAGGTTAACAGACAAAACCACAACAGTTTAATTTTCTTGCTCTGTCCTGCTGCACTACAAAGCCTTTTGTTCCCAAAAAATATAGCAGTTTCTAAAATGCAGTGTATGACAATGCATCTGAGGACGAAACCAAAAGGCAACTATTGAAAGGGTGATGAGCCATTTGTTTGTCCAAACAAGTCCAGTAGCTCTAAATTATTTTTAAGTATTGAGGTGGTAAATATTAACTTCTAACTAAATTCTTTATTATTAAGTAATTTATTGTGTTTTCTATGTACAGTATGTGTACCATTTCAGCATATTACCCCTGTTCCCTCTCTGTAATCAGCTGATGTCAAATTTCTGACAAAGAGCAACAATAAAGAATTGCTATTATTTAAAAAAGGTGTGGAGTATTTACTATGACAGTATCATAACATCCTCAATTATAACTTGATACCACCTCCACTAAAACTTTAGATATCTGAAGATTGATGATTTTGAGGAAGTTTGATTTAGTAGATATTTGCTACAAAAGGCCAATTCACAACTGTAATTTTTCCTAGTGGCATTTTGCTACTGCATGGACTATGGTCCATTCAAGTCAAGTCAGTTTTATTTATATAGCTCAATATCACAAATCACAAATTTGCCTCAAGGGGTTTCACAATCGGTACAGCATTTGACAGTCTGTCCTCTCCAAAAAAAACTCCTTTAACAGGGAAAAATGGAAGACAACTCAAGAAGACCAACAGAGCAGGGATCTCTCTTACAGAAAGTACAGACATGCAATAGATGTTACCTACAGAAAAATCATGAGCCGTAAAGGGTGAGCAGCTGACAGACGGCTGCTTTTGAGCACGTTTGGCTACATTGTCAAAAAGAAATCAAACATTGTGTTTTTTACTACTTAAATAGCTTTAAAGTGAGACTATGTTTGAAAAAAACTTCCTCTTACAAGTGAAAAGTTGAATTAATGAGAAATAAAATGCACCATTGCTCAGTTCAATACACTCAGGGGTTTTGTTGCTACAGGCTTATTTGGTATGATCAGTAGCTTATGGTAGCTAATTCTTGTCTCTACTTGTGATACTGTTAAATTATGTTTAATTGTTTACTCTTATCCTCTAATTTCAAATCTGTCGTTGTTGAGGAAGTTACATAGGTTTGCTTTAAATGGCTAAATAGTTTTAAATAATCCCTTATGGGACCACAGTAAAACAACCTGCTCTTTAAATACAAACACAACACTCGACACAAAAACGAAACTTTAATAAACCTAAAGCAACCCTCTGCAAATCTATAACAGGCAACGCGAATCAGGCAACAAGTAAAAGCAGTAATATAACTTTAATTATTCAAGTATTTGTTTTTTAATATAAAAAACATATAATATATAACAACAACCCCTTGCGGGATAGATGCTTTCACAGTAAATGTCACGTTAGCTTATAATACTACAAAACCTTTGAAAAAAAAAAAGAAATGAAAATTTGGCCAGAAAAGCAACGTTTTCTGAAAAACACAAACTTTTCCATGATGTCAGTAGCAGTGCTTCAGTAATCACCGATTCGCCAGATACATGTGATAATACATCCAGTCTGTAATGGTCTTAGCTACAGTTAAACTCATACTTGCACGACATGGTACTGTATTTCTCTTAATGTGCGGAGGAGTTGATAAGCTGAAATTGCTGCTGACGTAAAGCATACATAACCAAGAGCAGCAGCTGGAGCAATGAGGAGCCGGTAGCTGAGACACACAATTACCTCAAGTATGAAAATGTCAAAGAGGAGGAAAAACAAAATGCATCTAAAAAAACAAACAAACATACATCTGATTTTTTCAGAGAGAAGAGGCAGTGAAATGATGACAATATGTAAACAAAAACATCAGGCATATTCATAACAGAAAAGGAGCACCAGCGAATTCAGTTTAATAATTACCATTGCTAGAGACCAGTGATTGAAAAATGTCAAATTATCTTTCAAGTTGGTCTGTTCGGAGACTGATAATATACTGCAGCTTATTTTCAGCTTTGTATCTGTGTTCATGATAAAGAAAAAGGGGAGAGCAGCATCAGTGAAGATTTATCTCAACAGACGACCTGGTTTGTTGTTGGATAAGATTTGCATTCTCATTGTTCAGGAACTCTTCTTTCATTTGTAAATAATACTTTTAAAATGTATAATATCATAGATGTAATATAGTAAATTGGTACTTTATTGATTCCTGCACAGATATGCACTCCTGCAGGAAGATCAGGGTGCTAAGTCAGCAGCCTGGCAGCGGGTAGAGATTCAGTGTCTTGCTCAAGGACACTTTCGCAGGGCAGAAGGTTGTCAGAGCAAGGCCTTGAACAAAGGTCGTCTGGTTAAAACACCGTCACGCTGCTTAATGCTTAACGCTGATTGACTTAATGCTTATAAAGAATAGTCTGCTTAAATGGAATACATGAACTAAATTGCTTTCAGTAACAACACCACATTTTAATTATGCATGAGAATACGCGCTTTACAAGCCTCGTGCATTCATTAACAATCATGGAGGTGTAATCAGCAGAAATAGACATATATGGATGTTAATGAAAACATCTGTCATGATATAGAGCCTTGCAGAAGCCCTCAATGTTTTTACATTACTCGGTGTGATGACATTTGAAAAGGAGAAAAAGGCAAAAAGAAAAAAAGTTGTTGTTCAGTGGTCCTCATGTCCCCTAACATCTCAGGTGCTTCTTGCTGGACATGTCATTCCAAATGCGGTGCATCTCCTCCGGGGAGATCTGGTGCACCGTGATAACCCGTCTGTACCTGCACAGACTGTAGGCCATTTTCCAGTGATTAAAACCACTGTTCTGATACGGGTGTATACCCAGCTTTCGCAAACACAGTCCCACATACACATCCTCCAGGTGCAACAGTCTTGTGTGTAATGACGTCTTGTAGATTAGCTCAGCCACATCCGCTGAGAACACGTAGCCAGTGCCCGAGCAGAAAGGTGGGTATTTACTCTCAGGATACAAGTCCCTCGACATGTACCACTTACTGCGCATATCCCTTATGGGACCACCATTTATAACGTAGCCGGTAAAATATCTCCTTCTTGGCTTGGTGGTGGGCTTCAGGAGCTTGTAGATCAGATTGTCCATGTTGACAAAGATGTCACTGTCTGTCTTCATGATGTACTGCGCTTTGGGGCAGAAGGTAGCCACCCAGCGCATGCCCATCATGGTCTTGAGGGTGAGGTTGTGGTAGGAATCAATAAAGTCCTCCACCACGATGTCATGGAAGATCTGGCTCTCCTGCTCCACCATCTGGTTCAGGACGGCGTCCGTGTTCTTGCCCAGCAGAAAGATGGTGAGGATGCGGATGTCGCCAAAGGTGCTCTCATCCCCCCAGGTCTCCCGGATGGCCTGCCGCGCATCGAACTCCTTGTGCGTGGTGCTTATGAGGATGACTAGGAAGGGAGCGACGCTCTCGCACTTCTTCGGCTCGCTGATGACAAATTCAAAGGCATGTGGGTTAAGGGGGCGGGTGCGGATGTTGTCGAAGGTGATGTTTTTGTGGGGTTTCACAGTCTTACGTATAGGCACGGACATGTGGCCGACATAAGTGGTTGTCGGGCGAGATATGCTCAAGTACCACAGAGCGCTCGCCCAGCACACCACTGTCAACAGGTATAAACATGACACTTTTGAAGGCATTATGCTGCATTTAGGTGTATTTTGATGAGCTGGATCTTATAAGGCTTTCTTTCCATTAGCAATGTTTCACCCAGTGAGGCAGCATGAAGCTGCTCCAGCGGGCAGTTTGACATTAATTGTCAGTAATGGTTTACTTTAGAGAGAAGCGTATGGACGTCCAGTTTCTCTTGGTGACACTGCCGCTTCTCCATTTACATCTGAAAGAGAGAGAGTGAGAGAAATGGAACATTAATACAAAAGGGTTAGGGTTAGACAGGCGCTAAAAATATATTTTTGAATAAATCATGAGAGAAACCAGTTTTTTTAGATCCAATAAATTCAGCAGTGCCAACTCAAATATGAATAAAAGCCTAACCATGGACTTTGTTATCAGCAACTAAAGCAACAAGTCAAACAAATGTTGCCTAACTCTCATTTGTATACAATAAATAACTTCAAGTACTGTAGAAACACCACAGAGAAAGTTGACACATCAAACTCCTCATTTGAGTGTTGGAGTCAAAAATCATCACAGCAAAAATCAATTTGTTTCCTTGAAGTAAATCTAGTCACAGTATCAAAGGAAGGGACTCAGATGAAATCAATATCTAATAAATTGCCAAAGGGGTTGAAACACACGTGGGAAAGAATGTGGTGCCATCAGCCGTCTAGCATAGGTGACTCATCATCAGACGCATATTATTCATTAGTTATTATTCACTGGCAACACACACTGTGATGCAAGGATTTTCTACATACTGTGTTACAGCCTTGGTTTACAAATGGGCCAAAATCCACTCTGTGAATAATGATTTTCAATTTTGTTTTCAGTTTGCTCTCACACATTCAATGACAAACAACACAGAATACTTAATGGTTATGATCATGTAATAATGAAGCAGATTTTGGTTACGGGCAAGGAAAGCACATCACAACACAATGACATCTCGCTGATGTATTGGAGCGTTGCAAATGCCTAAAACTGCAACACATTTTCCTGACAATTTGCGTTTTGTTCAGTTTGTGGTCTCTACCAACTCTTGAGGGAAATATCTGGCTTTTTAGCAGCTAAATGCTCCATGATGTTCACCAGCTAGTTGCTTACTGTGTCTTTCTGAGCAGGTAGTGAACAGTGCGTTTATATAGAGTTTTTTTGCTCAGAACTGCTTCTTGCTGCAGCCAAAATCGACGTAATGAGAGTGGTCAGAGTGAATCAAAACAGTAAAGCTGCAGGCCGGACAGCTAAACAATGAGATGAAAGTCTCTATGAAACTCTGTAAAGCTGAGGAGACACATTGTTATTATAAAAATATAGATTATAGCTGCTTCAAGTACATTACGTGAGTATGTAAAATGTTACACTCCACCAGTGGTTTTGTTTTACCGTAACAATAGATAAAGCCATCAATAACAATACTTTTCAATTACCTTTTATTACTTTTGCCTGTATGTAAATGAGTTATGGATTTTGTATCAGAACTTCACAAAAGATGTGACGACATTTTTAACATTCAGTACATAATCTTAGTGCACAGGTTGACATTTCACAGTAGCAGACAAATGCCCTTTTAAACTCAAACCAAAAGCAAAAAAAAAAAAGAAAAACGGTTACAAGCTCTCTTGTTCTGTGGCTCAAAAGAGATGTGGGGTTGGCAGCATTCTGCATGACAGCGTGATATGGTGGCACAAAGGGAACACCGTGCCATGATAAGCTCTCCCCCTGGGGTGAGTTTTTCCCCCCGGTTTGTTCAAATACTGTCTGCCTGTTACTGAGCTGACAGAAATTTGGCATGTCTAGTTTTTGGGCAGTGGTTCTGCAGCGTGGACACTGAAATGGCATTTGTTTGTGCTTTTTGCGCAGGTGGCTGAGCAGCCACGGTACATGGTAGCATGTAGATCATGAATCCTGTCTTTTGAAGCTCTCCTGACTTTTCTTTTCAGGGAAGGCAGATCAGATGACACACTTCACAGGAGAATGGCCATAATGCAATACAACTCTACATTTCCATCTTCAAAGCTGGAGAGTAGCAAAACCCTGTCTGAAATGCAACCATAATGACTTGATTTGAATTTCATATAAAACTGCAGCTAACTGCACCCACATTATATACCAAGGTACGTTGTTAGACTGAAAGACATGACATTAACAACAAAGGATACATACATGCTTTGAAAAAAAAATGCCTTCTTCTTTGCAGGAGGCAATCTGTCACATTCATTTTGCTGGACTTTTATGCCTGTGGACTATGAGACATATACCTTTTCATCTTGCGCTGTGACTACATCTATACAGTTTATTTGGTGTCAGTTTGACAATAGATTTTAGAGCAGCAGATTATCAGTCTGAGGCTGCCTTACAAATTCTGTTACTTCTCAGTTTATTTTGTACTGAGCCCTTTTCCCCAGAGTCTTTCAGCAAAACTCCTGTGTTGAGAGTATTTGCTCATAATATCAGACTTCTCCTCCTCTTCTGAAATTACTGTTAGATCTCATAGGATTTAGAGGAGCAAACAATCGTTCTCTTTAACAACACTACTCAGATGTGAAAAACACACAGAGATGCCAATATTTTCTAATACCGGGTTGGGGTGGGGAGTGGGGGGGGTTGTTTGCTCCAAGGTTAGTAATAGTGAAAACAGAAATCTACACAAAGGCAAGGCATTGACTGTATGTGCATGTTCACATGTTCAAATACACAATAACCAGGGCCAGCTGGCAGCAAGCAGTCACTGTGTCCCACATTGTCTCCCGTTGGAATCTCACTTTCTGAACTGAAGCAAAAAATATTGACAGAAGTGAGGCAATGTTTGTGTGACAGTTAATTTAGCTGCCAGTCTGTAAAACATAACCTCCAGTGGCTTTTCAGAACAAACATTTCTAAGCTGGTCTGGGTCTCTCATGCGCACACACACACCACCAGATTAAACAGACTACTCAATTTGTCCCTGACTCTGGTTGACGTAGAGGAAAGTACATTTTACTACTTCTGAATGTCTGTTGTTAATTAGTTCAGAATGAACTGAAGATACTCCATGAGTACACAAAACTGAAGCGAGAGAAATTACACAATGTTTCTCCACAGTCTATGAACAGCTGCGAGTGTACTGACAAACCAGAGTGACAGCTCAGTACTGTCGCATATTTTTACTGTCACGCAATCAAACCAAACGATGAGTCACTGGTCTGTGTGATTATATTGATCATGATGATTGTGCATCATTCAGTGCATCACTTTAATGTGTGTGTGTGTGTGTGTGTGTGTGTGATTTATCTCTGTGGGGCGAAACAGAGAAATATAAATGGGTCTATGGGTTGTGGGTGAATAGAGAGCTGCCAGAGAGCTGAAACGAGGAGAGACAGGGTTGATGTAGATCCTGATTTAGAGAGATGAATTATCCTGATGAATTCTGTGCAACAATCTGCTCAGCGTAAGTGTGCTTTCTGCTCTGCTGCCACTTCACTGAGCAACAGTTTCTAAAGAAACATTTGACCTGAAACAGGTTAAATGGCAATATGTTATATGTAAAGTCATGCCTGGTACCCAGAGGATGAATCCTACTAACTTTGGGGATCCCTTGTCTTTTCCTCTAGTCCCACCATGAGGTTCACATTTGTGATTTTGAGTGAAATGTCTAAACAACAGTTGGCACTGCTGTGCCTATGTACAGCCTCATAGAGCCACTAACATGGCTGTAGGCCTCTTAGTCTTTGGTCTAATAATATTTCACAAAGCATTTTAGTGCTGAAACTAAGTTAGGGGTATTTCAGAAGAACTGTTTACAGTCAGTCCGCTGCTGCACGTAATGGGCCTTGTTGCATCAGTGTTTTGGAATAACAATGAACGATAATGAACTATTTTGATGGCAGGTGAGTTAATAAGGATCCAGTCAACTCAATAAACACATAAATAAGTAGGTTTTATTTCCCAGGATAGACGCTTACATCTACATATTTTTCGCTGCACTCCTGCTTATTGATGAATATTTCATTTCACATTCACTAACACACATTCACTGTGGACATAGTGAATAAGTTCATTCATAAAACATGATGTCATCCATAGCAAAAACGTAAACCACACCCCTCCTCTTAGCTTAGGAGTTCTCTCAGTCCCACAGCAAAAGTTGCTCCCAGCGGCTTTGTGAACAGCTCTTGAAAGGAAACTTTTAGCTACATTTAGCGCCATTCTTAGTGGTAAGATCAGATATAAGGTGAGATACTTTGTGAACTTTGTGCCCCATATTTATTTTTTTTATCTCAGCTCTGTGATTTGTTACAGAGGTCTTTCAGGTCCAGTCTCTGGTTGTCTGCATGTGTGGAAGCAGAGATGTGGCTGCTCTAGCAAATTACTGTAGCATGGAGCACAGCCTTTAGGCAGGCCGCCAGACCTTTGCAGAGCTATTATTCCAATCTGTCTCCATAATAATGGATGCCACACTGAGAGTCAGTGATAAAATCTCCCGATCTGTGTGACCGGATCGGGCCGGTGACTGGCAGAAAGGGTAGTAAAATAAAATAAGACTATATGGGGAGGAACACGGCCACACAGATGAGCACTGGACCTTCAGGACATGAAACGTACTCACGAAACACAACAGGGAGGGCAATCAAATGAGGAAATAATTAGCCTATTCTACCAGCAGAGACCTAATTTATCATGATTTATTATAAAGCAAGAGGTAAACTTGTATGGGGAGCATGGCACAAAGACAGCCATTCATCAAGACATGACATTTCTTTCTCCAAGCCTCTGGGTTGACTGTTTGGCGGACTGGTTTCTAAAAAGGGCTATTATGCTCTCCTCTGCGCAAAACGAACATGTTTTGATTCATGGCCCCATGACCATCGAGGGACAGGCCTCTAAACTGTTTTTCCAATAACAACGTCTCAGAGCTAATAGATTGCCAGATTTAATTTACTGGTTCAAACAAAGACAGAGTATTGACAAAATTGCCAAAATTTTAAATTGATTACCTTGGCTTTCATTTGACACGACGCTCTTTGAATATTACTGGTTACACTTTAAATCAGACAGAACACCTTCAGAGATAACAAGATTAATTTTAATAATACATGCTTTGCATATTAATATCTCACTGACAGTATATCCACACCATGCTGTTATCATATATGCACCTCTGCTGCTTTATATTTAGAGTTCAGTAATATGTGGATGACGTTATGAAGGTTGGATTCCTCCTTTGGTCCACTCCTCTCCCCAGACTTTTCATTTTAAATGAGGATTACAACCCTAGCGTGGAACAAGCCTCTATGAATTTTTTTGCAATAACAAATAATTGAATGATATATGAAAGACTGATGACAGGACCGCCTGATGGAGCAGGGATGTGTGAAAAATGGTATGAAAATGGTAGCACAGCAAGCTGTAAAGTCTTCAATCTCCCGGCCCACCATTATGACGCATTTGAAGGCTTAGCTGAGTTTTCATCGACCTTGGAAAAGAAAGGAAAGTGACCATGCGCACATTTTCAAAGCCATGAAAAGGTGTTTTTCACAACATTTACTTGAATCTCTCTTGAATATTTTTTTAACCATTTTTCTGGTACTCTCTCCATCTATAGTACAAGATCCCTTAATACAAGAATGAGCCTTTTGTCACTCTGTCTCTATAAATCTCCATTCCAGAAAGACTGTTGTGTCCTGAAAGATCTGTTGTTCTGGAAACACAGATGGCTTCAGTATATAAACTGAGAAAAACACACACTTCTTCTAAATAATGGCTTTCGATGACAGCCCTGGCAGATAAATCAGGTATTAGTGTACTGTAGTGACATTTATATCAAAATCAATTTTTTATGTGCCGCACCTTTTTTTCTTTGCTACTGTAAGTCTATTCCCCCCCGAGTTTCTATGGTGACCCAAAGTGTTCAATATTAAATAAATAAAATGAATATTCTCAGCTTATAATTGCACCCTTTTTCCAAAGACCCGATTCAGACTGAAGCAACAGCTAATCACGAAACTGGCCCCTACCCTGTTTGTTGTGACTAGCAGACAAAGACTTTGAGATGAAAAGTGGCATTATGAAATTAAACAGTTATTTGGAAAATGGCATTGTGAAATAAAAAACTGTTGGAATGAAATAAAAAGAACCTGGACTTGCTCTGTTATTATAAAAAGGATGAAATAACACTTAACACATAATAATTAACTAAATTCTTTGAAAAATATTGGATTTTACAATTTAATGGTTACATTATATACTTTATTTTATGTGTGTATGCAGTTGTGGTTATTTATTATTCCTTTCATAATGTCTTATTAATGTATTATTATTATTATTATTATTTAAGATGCCCTCTAGACATGTTATAAGACATCTTAAGATGCTATGCTTTGAATAATAATTTGTGTGTGATATGTTTTTCCAATTAAAGAATTAAAGACGCAGATCTACTTCTTCAATCCAGAATCTATTAATATATGTTTATTTTCAAAAGTTTAACTGCTGGGGGAAAAAGTCTCCTACTTCACTGAAAAATGCACACACAATGTGTAAGCTGCATAACAGTTTAACATGTATCATAAATAGCATACATGTAGAAGTAACTGTCTCCATCTCTCTGCAGAGGGAGATGAGATTTGATTTGAAACCAGACGAACAAAAGAATCTCATTGTCTTCTTTATTGCTCCCTGACTGAAACATTAAGGGAATATTGTCATTTACATATTTTATGCTTAGTGCTGGATCTAAATAGTGTTCTGCTATTACAGCAAGCTAAACACTGGAGGAAAATCTATACAAGCAATTAAATGAGTAAAGCTACATTAAGCTGAATGAAAACTTTTGGTAGAATGAAAAACATAAAAACTTCACAGTTACTTTATTCCCACTGGGAGAGCTGAAATCCCTCTAGTACTGTCGCATCTTGAAGAAAATTAATATTAGTTAATAAATGTTGGTACTCCAACTGAATATAACTCACACACAGATTGATATAACAGATGCTTGGGTGGACTGCGGGCTGCTTTTCCACTGTATACATAATTTCAGTAAAATGCAGGATTGGCATTATAATGGGCTGATTGCAGCAAGAACAATTGTTTTTCATACATATGTACGCTGAATTAAGGAAGTGAAGTGTAACAGAAAACAATTCTACACAGGTATTGTTGTTGAGTGGTTGTTCAGGTTTCATTATCACATGAATTTATGCTTTAAATTAAAAGGGAATGGCAGCGCATCGCTGATTTTACTACATTCGTTGTATTTTCTCACTGACTGAGGGTGCGGTAAATTTAAGAAACTAGAATTGACCGTTTAATATATTGTCCATAGCTTAGCAGCCATAACCAGGCACAGGCTTTATATTTCTCCACATGCCAAAGTGATGTGCATGGGGCTTTAAAGCCAGGCAGGCGGTCGGTGCCAGAGGAGTAATAACGTTGACAGAGCAACTAGAGGAAGGACAAAGAGTGGAGTCAAAGATCCTTACTCAATGGTTACTCTGGGGACTGCTCGCACCTTTCCGCCATCAGGTGTTGCCGAAAAATATTAGCGATGAGTCAGGGTGAGTTGGAGGCTTTCAAAGCAGGGCTGCAGACAAACAGGAAGCCGGTGTCCCGCTGGGATGATGCCAGCATTCTTTCTCCCTGAGCAGATGCCGGCCAGTGCCCACTATTCTTTGTTCCCTTCCCCAAAGACATGCTGTGTTGCATGCTGCATACAGAATAAAAATGCTCACCTTGATGCCAGTAAAGGACATGACGCAAAATATATTGTGCCAGTTTTAAACCAGCAACCACCTCCTCAATTTTTGATATGCTATACTTTGGAAACAATGAAGGCTTGCAGAAAGCTACTTCTAAATTTTCCATCATAAATTCAAGGCTCAGTTTGAAGTCCGTAAATTATCCCGGAGATGTGTCATTGTTACACACACAGCTGGCGCGATAGATATTTAATGCCACAGCACTGGCTACTGGCACTGAGAAAATGTCAAGAAATGTGAGAACTGAAATGCAACCTCTCTCTCTCTCTTCATTACCAGCATCACATAGCAACCATCGGCCTCTTGAAAAAGTGAGCAAGTAACTAACACTAATTTCTCAATTTGTGACAGACAGTCACAGAAGAGTATGAAAATGGATTATACAATTTATTACACTTTTCTGGTTTGATAGAAATACTATATGTAATAAATGATACAGTTAATTAACATGCTTCAATTCAGAAAGCCTTGTGAAATTGTACATCAACGGGGTCCACTGCCCCGCATCAATCAGATCAAACGCTCTGTGAACTAATGTGCTCTTGCCTGTCTCTGTACGGTACAACTGAGAACACAAAGTGGATATTGTATCTGTTCACAGGCTCCTAATTTAACATGGCTTATATGGCCTGTAACTTGAATTAATCTGTAGCCACATAGCAAAGACACAATAATGAGAAATGTAAGCCTGTAAGTATAATTACTGATTTGTTTACTTGAAGAAAAACACGAGATCTGAGATGATTAAGAGTACATCGTGTCAGAATGTAGGTAAGGGCCTGAATAATGTGATAATAATAAACGTTTAGATATTTCTAGGTCTGTAATGAAGGAATGTCCTCAACCACTTAGCATCAAGCAACCACTGCTCATAATAGGAAAAAAATTAATTTATATTATGTTGCTGATAGAGTACAAATGATCAATGATTTTACTCTTCAATATGCTAGTTAGCTAGCTCATGTTGCTCTGGGTGCTGTAAAATGCTACATTCAATTAATTTAGGTGAGGCGTGGAAGGAAAACAAAGACGGTGAGTTCCTTGTGGACCAGATATCAAGCACCTGCTATTTCATTTCACAGAGCTGTATCCGTACAACTGACATTTGCATAAATTCGGTTTGAGTTCTGCTTTCACGCCTCCCTTTCGCTGCTATGCCTGAACATATTTTAATGCTCAGCTTCCCCACAATTGTGAACTTGTGAGGCTTTCCTCACAGAAATGAGTAAGAGGCCTGATTTTCAATTTGAAGTTTCCTGTGGTGGCCATTTTATGTTTGGACCAGAGGGGTGTTTCTATCCAACTGTCCAACAAATGATTCCTTGCAGTAACACACACTGCAGGCAGAAGAGACACTAAAGATACTACTGCTACTCGATACTAAAGTTAAATGTCTCAGCAAACTCAGCCAAAGTACAACTGTTTTTTCATTGGGTACCTTTTCTCCATGCATGCAGTACATGTGTTTGTATATTATTGAAACACTGACATGAGCAAATTATTTATGATCACAAATGTTGGATAGAATACAGAGGGCAGCTGGGTAGGTTTCCTAAACGTTCTCACAAGTGTTTTAGAGTCTTTATTGAGAAAGAAATTCAATGAGTCAACAAGAAAGCATTTCCTGTGTTGCAGTTTATATAAGAACCATCCTTGGGAAACACTGAAAAACCTGAGTGACTCTCTAATACAAAAAGGAAAATACTGTCATTGGGTTGGTGGCTGTACTACGTCTCCTTTTATCCTTTGTCCTCATGGATCGAGTCCCGTCCTGTCCATTTCTGTATCTTGTCCCAATTAATATGATGTGAAGGACCCTCCTTACTGAGGCCAACACACTAAATTAAACAGGACACGACATGCACAGAGCAGCAATCAAAGTGCAGACCTCTGATCCCTCTCAAACCCAGTGACCGTCTCTCCAATCTCAATCTCAAGACTTTAATTTCTTAAATATTGTTAAAAATAGACATTGAAATGTGCAGATAAATCCATGCTCTTCATTTTCAGCTCATCAAATACTATGCATGCGGTTGTGGTTACAGTTTTGCTGACTCTAATGTTCTTTTTTTCCAAATGACTCCTTAAAAGTTACTCCATGAAATAACTAGTCATAAGTTATGGTTATGTGCTGCTAGAGGAAATGCTATGATGCGTTAAACAGACGGCAGGTCACCAGATTCATGAGATTTATGGCTTTGCACTCCATCTAGCTCCAGCAATAAGTGAACACCTACGGAATTAACATGCAAGCCTATGAGCTCTGGCAGGAGTTTATAGTCTGTACGTGACTGACTGGTCCAGTGCAGCAAAACATCTCAGCCCTAAACAAACAAGTACAAATATGTCAGAGACAGTTTTCGGTAAAAGCACAAGATGGCTTGAAGAGGATAATCTGAGAAATTCTTTTACATCCTAAACACTTATTTGTTTTCATAGTGACTCTGAAACTACTGGTATTATGTTACAGAATGAAGCCTTATGGCTATTTGAATGGCAAAGGGGACAGAAAGTACAAGCCATCTATCCTCTTTAGTGTCTAAATGCTGCACAGTTAGTGTATGACCAATTAAATGATAAGATGGCAGTATTCTATACTCTATATCTCGATCCTACCAACAAGGGTTCCCTGTGTAGCCAAAGCCTGATGTAGCTTATTCCTCTGCGCCATAGACCTCAATACACTGACATCTCACATCAATGAGCCACATCGGCTTTATTTTGACTCAATCCCACCTACACCTTCTGAAATACTCAATAGAGCACCGCACGTGTATTAATCTGCAGCTGAAAATAATCTTTTACAAATGTTCTATTTAAACCTATTGGAGTAACACTCATTCATTCTGAAATATACAGTCCACAGGTATTTTAGGAAATTACTAAGCCTTTTTTAAATGTGTGAAACAAGAGCCAAACATGACTGACACCCTTTGATTAAGATTGAGTATTTACTCCAGGCTCTATATAATGAAAGTAACGACACTGACGAGGATTTTCAGAGCTTCCAGCTAGACGTTATTATGCAGAAGATTATCTTACACAAAATGCCAACCGCACATATAAGAATCAGTTCTCAAATGTCAAGCAAGCACAACTTTGAGTGATGTGTTCATTGTTACAGAGAGTGCCCTGGATTCGTGGCATTAGCACACAGCCAGGGGATAAATTGGATCAGGGCTGTCCGGGCATCGGCCCTGGCACACAGTCTCCCAGACATCATCAGGCTCAGCTAAGCCCCGACATGTCCTCCATCAACAGCAAAATTATTCACTCATGCTTTTCTACTGTGGAAACAAAAAGGCATTGTTTACAGGCCGGTCATTAAAATGAACCCAAATTGGTTTTAGATATGTTGTTTTCAGGCTGACAGTCACTACTAACCACCCACTGTGTACTGTGTCAGCACTGACATGATTAATGTGTGTGGAGGAGCAGCAGCAGCACCAGTCAGTCACACACTGTTAGTCATGCTGAGGTAAACTAGGACTATTTTGATGTATTCTGACTTAACAATACATTACTCAGACTGTGAAGTACGCAGTTAACTGCATTATTACTTAAACAATCAAAGTTTAAAATGAACTGTTTGTGAACTGTAATGATTCTGTAAAGAGCATAGATAGCCTCCACCTCCGTGCTAGTCAGCACGATTGGTGGTCTGGTGGCTGCTGGCAATCCTGAGTCTCTCAACGATTGCAAGGCGTGGTATTGATACGGCGCCAGGCAGTTTAACAGCGATCTGCTTCCTGTCTGCATCTCTGGAACTCACTGGGTATATGAAATTACAATATAAATTTGCCATGGCATTACTGGAAAGACTGGAAACAGCAGCCCTAGAACCAAAAATACATTTACCTTTGAGATCACTTTGAAAGTTTTACTTAACAAAAGCAAACCACTCACAAGGTTGTGAATTATTCTATTAAACAATCCTACCCACCTCAGCAGGTAAAATGTTATTCATTAAGCCTTGTGAGGAAATTCATCTTCTGAATTTGACCAATCTCAGAGCAGTGGTCAGCCACAATGCAAGTGAACCTACTTCAGTTCTGAGGCCCAAGAAAACCCAAGAAAACATGCAACAACTCTACAGCTTTGCAGAGACAGTCTTAACTACTGCAGCTGCCCAAATACATTTTGTCGTTGCTTAATGAAAAAGGACACAGAAATGCGAAGGTTGTAAAACAAGAGCCTAAATTTGAAGCCATACTGACAAATTATGTGTAACTGACAAATTATGGTTATGTATATAATGTATATGGCCAATTTTAATTGGCAATATCAGTATTAATCAACAAAAATGTACACTCAATGCAGGTCTTGTAGAAAAGCACATCACATGTCAATAGACTGTGTCCTTGTTATATAGTTGTCAATAAAAACTATATATATATATATATATATAATTAAAAGAATATTATTTAGAAAATTATACTGTATGGCATTTAATTGACGGAAATTACATCAATAATCAAAATATATTGTTAAAACTGACTTTGCATAGTTAGTCTTCTCAGCTTTTAAGACTATAGGATAGATTCAATTTATTTAAATTTAATTGTAAGGATTATCTCAAGAGAATCTTATTTCTACCCAGTTTATCTGCTTATATTATGAGTCACTCACAGGATTATAAAAGTCCTGAAGTGGATATTTTCAGATGAGGGCTATGGGGCTATAGTGCAGGCATATAACAGACAAATTGAGAACAAACAAAGATGCTGGTTACTTTTTACTGTATACATGCTGAAATAAAATCATTACCTCCTTCTTCCCCGTTGATGAAGGGGCACGGCGGGAGTATTCTTTTGTGTGTTAAAAAGAGAAATGTCTGATCATGTGTCATCAGTTGTGCAGAGTTGGGTAGAAATGCAGCGACTTAATGAGAGGATGTTTGCTATGGAGCCTCTCCAGCCAACCATGTCACATCACAGAGCAGCCAGGTAGTCATTAGAGGGACAGATGGTGCCGCGGCTGATTGGTCTCTCGGCTGACCTATTTGAAGGTGTTTTTCCTCATCATGCCTTTCCTCAGAAGTAGTGAGCAATGTAGGAAATAGCGAGGCTCCGATAAAGACAGAAATGCAAAGTACACTTCAGTAATCTACGGGAGGCCTATTGCAGCTTTGATGTGTGGGAGACTCTAAGGGGCTCAATGAGTTTGTGAATTACTCATGAATAACAGTGCAAAACATGTCTTCTTATTACATGAAGCCATATAACTGGGGATTATGCATATAACCAATGTTGCCTGAGGGAGGGAAAAAAGGTACAACAGTATGGAGATTGTTCAAGCTACCAACCTTGAGAACCTCTCTCTAAACGTCTGTCAAGGCTAATGAGACTGTCGCAGGGATGGGAAGCCCTGCCTTCCCACAGGGCTACAAAGGACCCTATGCAATCTCTCCTCCTCAATCTAAACTCCACTTCACCAGCGGTGAAGGGTCTGACTTGTATCTTGTTTGCCTCCCTAAGGGAACCAACACCCTTTCGGTTGCTGCACTTGGTACAACACATCAATATGGGGCTATGGCAGCACGGCCACAGACGCCCCTGCAGATAGACTGAGAAGATCTGGCCCTCGCACAATAGTGACGTTCACAGTGGAACAGACTTGCTCCACTGAAACACCTTTAAAAAGAACCCAAGATGCCGCCATGCCCCTGGTGGAGTGAATTGGGCATCTGAGAGCCCTTAGTTGTAAGGGCTGAATTCTCTCCAAAGCCCTTTCAGAAGCCTTTCCCCAAGGCTACGCCAGCTGTTCTGGAGAGCCGGAGAATGATATCATTCTGTGTACTTCATCCAACACCTTGGTTTTCAACATGGCCTTGTGTAGATCCTGCAACTTCTCTGCCTGATATACTTGCAGCATCGAGGCCATATTCAGTGCTCTAACGGTCATACTCTGGTTGTGGGATAGCTCACTGTCAGACAGTTCACCTAGTGGCGAAGTTAGCTGGGTCTTCCTCCATACTGACGTACTCTGCTGAGGACCCAACGGCTTTGGACAAAAATGCGTCTCTGCAAGCGACTGAACTAACCTAACACTTTTGACGCGAATGCCACACGTCCCTCCAGGGTCGCCTTCTGGTTTCCGGGCTGGTAAGTGCAGCTTTCACATGTAAAATGCTGAGACACACTGGGTAGTATCATGTGTATCCGTCTCGGAGAGAGCACTTGGGCATGGCTGATACTTCGTTTTCCAAGCTTTGCTAGACCCACTGGAAGAGCTTCCCCTCTGGGACCATTCCACTTCGCAAGTTGGTGTGCTAAACAAGCAAGTTGTTTGCAAGCTAACGTTAGAGAGGCTAAAAGAGTTAGTTAAGCTAAGCGGCAGGAAATGCAACAAGTTAGCAAGCTAAATGAGTGCTACGCAGACACAAGCCTTGATAGTGATGGCCTTGTTAAGTAGCTTTAACTGTAAGACAGTTAAATTGCTAGTAAGGGTGCTGCAAGAGTCAGGTTAAGCAAGGTGAATAGATTAAGGAAGAGAGTGCGCAGGATCTTTTGTAGCCACAGGGGAAGGCGGGATGACAGGCGTTTTGTTGAGAGATGCTTCAGGTTGGTCACACAAGGACGCAGTCCCCATACTAACGTGTTGTAATGTGTGCTGACCAAAAGGGAACCAACTGTCATCTTAAAATGTTCCTTTTGCACAAAAATCATCTGCAACCAGGACATGAGATGGATTACATGCAAAATGAAAATGTCAAAACTGGATTGAATGAGAAAGTCGAGATGATTTTATTTAGGCCACAAAAAGGGATATAATGAATTAAATAAGAAATGCAGAGCAAAGGGGCCAGCCGTTCCTCTATCTGAGCAGCCGGAAATCCCTATTATCTCCTCAACAACCTGATTTCAACACGTACAAAAAATATCAAACAACCTAAAGCCAGTAATCTCTCTTGATGATGCCTCTGATGTTCCGAATTCACACTTGAAGCCATACATTTTTACTTTCAATAGAAATAACACAGCAACCAGGAGAGGAACAGACAGGGCTTTCATGTTGCAGAACGCCTATTGAGTTTCATTTTGCAACATTTCAGAACAGGATGAAACAGGACGCAGCAGCCACAGCAGGAATAATCAAGGCTAGATGGAAGAGAGATGAATTATGGGTCACTTCTATGGTGGCTGTCACTGCATGTCTGGCATCAAAAGATGGAGCCAAGAGTGTGGAGGAGCCTTTCTGTCAAAGCCATGACCTTCACAGATGGTGAATAAACTGAATGAAGGAATCTATAATTTTCACTGTCTACTACAAAACCACAAAATAAACAACAAATTGTGAGGGGAAAAACAAGGTCTTGCAGTGCTTGACAAACAGACATATTAGTCATGGATGTTGTTTTCAACAGCATGCACCTTGTCTGCATGTCTGGGGAATTCTCTTGATACATTTTCAATTTTGCTGAATTTATGTAAAACTCAACAAGACTGACAACCTCCCAGATGATTTTCAAGTTATCCAGCAAGGTCTGAGTCTGCCAAGGTGTGTTACAGTAGAGATTGAACAACTTGTAATATCTTTAATCAATGTGTCAAACTACTACTGTAAAAATAATTTCTGGTAGAGCGTTACCTTGAGGCAGTTCAATGTTCAGGACGGTAGTAGTCCTGGTAGTAGTTCTCTGTAGTGGATGAAACAGATATTTGACTGCTACACGCACGATACATAATGCAGGATAAAAAAATGTTTGGCTCTCTCTCAGGGAATTTCTCTCACTACTCCTTCAGGATGGGTGGATCTGTTAAAAGTATAGTAAGTGAAATGAGTACTTCATACTAGATATTTCTTGGTTCAAGAGGGTGGTGATGATTCAAACCAAAAGGCAGAAGATAAACAACGGCATAAATAGAACTGATGAACAAAAAAACATGGATCATAATGTCAACAGGTTATATATTGCACGTTTCCTTTCTTGTTGTTTCACAATGACAACTGTGTGAGAGATCAAAGCATCAACAAATGAGAGTAAACGCTTGGAGCTATTTGAGGAAAACAGCTTGAGTGAGTTCGGATACTCACACGACAAACTCTACTCGATGCGATAAGGCGCCCTTTGCAATAAGGCTGTGTATTTAAGCAGTAAATGCTCTGCCCACAATTTGCCAATGCTGCCAGGGTTGGGGAGTAGTACACCACTAGCTTAATTACATTTCCCAGTAGCATTTGAGTAGAGTAGCTACTTTTCTAATGGTATAATATTCAAATTAGAGAGCTATTTTTTCCACTAAGTAGCGGGGTAGCATAAAATAATGAGCGCATTTGTTTATAATTTCTTTACAGTTAGATGCTTCATAATGTGAAATAGCTTCAATGTATTAAGCTTCTTTTTCCGGGTAGCTCGCAGTGTAAATTTCTACTTGCCAAGTGTGGTGTTAATGTAGCTCGACTACTTCAGTTATAAAGTAGCCTCCACAAAATCGGCTGCTGCTTATGTAGCATTTTATAAGCATGCTCCCCTGCCAACAGGCAAATCAAGTCACCTCAGGATGGCATTGTGGGGGGAATATCAGTAGACGTTTTGTGGTGTGCTCCCTGCTGCCGGTATTTGGTGATGCCATATGTCATATCGTCTGCCAGCCTCAAAGTGCACCTCAAGCCAAAAGCAAAATATTTCTGTCTTGCCTGTGGCTGACGCAACTAATTTCACAAAGCTAAAGCTTAACTATTGTTACTTAGCTAAAATATTGGCTCAGTCAATAAGATTTTATGCTGTCAATGTTGCTGGCTGTTTTATTGCGGATGTGGTTTTGGGTGATGGGCCTCTTCTGGGTGCTAATTTCTGTATGTGTGCTGCTGCCGTTTATTTATGCACATTATTTGTACTGTTACAGTGAATTTCTTGGAGTGGCTGTGCTTATTTTCTCTTGTTGATTAGCATGTGCATTACGATGCTTTCATGCTGCTTCATGTTGAATTCACTTTGCTGCATTTCTCCCAAGGGTGTTGTTGTTTTGGAGGGGTCTCCAATTGGCTCACTGCAGACCAGGTCCATAGTATACAGTTATATTGTGCTTTGGCTTCAGGAATGTTTTACTGCAGAGCTTGGTGTATTTTTGTGGGGAGTGAGGAGGTCAGAGCCTAGAAACCAAATATCTCTGTACATACAATATATTCACATAATCTGTCCCCAGTGAGTTGAGTGACTCTGAGTGAGTGAGTTTTCTAACTCTGCAATATCAAGTGTAGTGTCCTTTCAGAGTAGTTTGCCATGGAGATCTTGAGCTGAACTCAAGCTGTGACCAAATTAAAGAAATAAAGAGAATTAAAGAGAAAAGTAGACCTAAAAGTAGATTTGTGTTCACTATGATGCCTCTAGCTCCCTAATTTTATCTCCGCCACCATCATAAAATCTAAATTATGAAATTATTTCAGCTCAATTACAAGATACAATTTTGGTCAGAGACACTTATGTCAAGCTGTTGATCGTTTATGTCAAGCTGTTGATCATTTATAGCAATGGCTACACAGTTAGATTTGGCAGAAAAGGCTCTGAGGGAGCTCTCAAAGAATCCAAGCAGCAATAAGCATTCAGCTGGAAGAACCGATCCGTCCTCAACAAACCTACACGGGTGTTAAATCTTTGTTATATCAACAAAACCAAAAGTTAAGCACATAAGGTGGAGTTGTGGGGTGGTGGAAGGATCTCAGGCAGCAAACTGAGAAGTGTCACCTGCATGAATTTGATTGGACGTCACTAGTCAGCTGGTAGCCAAGCAGCCAGTGATTGTGATGCATAAATGAAGCAGCTGATACCAATCAGCTAAAGCAATCACGCCTTAAGTGCTCTGCCTGAACTAATGCTATCCTCCATCACGCCACTCTTTAATGTTTGCTTGTAGGCAAAACTGCATCATCCCAATAGATGCTTTATCTTCCCCACAGCAATGCCGGGGTCAAACAATTTCAGTTTTACCTGACCCAAAGAGATTTGTCCTTCTAACATATGGTGTCTATATTTCATTCTAAAGCTGAAGGCTAAATGCACAGTATGGCACTCCTCCATTCAACTCCCAGAGTTGGTGGGTTATCTGTCCAGATGGCCACTGAAACGACTGACCGACTTGTATCATCTCAGCTCAGGTGGCAAAATGGACCATGTGCTTTTCCACTGTGTATAAAATGGATGCCCAGCCACCCCAGCGGTCATATGGGAGAACCAGCCACAGATCATCACCTCTGGAGCTGGCAGTGTTTTCTCTAAACACGCTTTCACAAGGCAAATGCTTCCTGACATGGAGCGTGAACCCAAGCTGTCCAGTTGATACTCAACTGATACAGAAATATATTGAAATACCCAGCAACTTTAATGGAACAATAAAGTAAAATACTGAGAATGGTGGGCGTTTACAGCACAAAGGTTCCATCAGAATAATGCCACAAAACAGTTTTTAGGCTGTGAAGCAGCAGTGTAACATTTCCTTTCTAATGTGAAACAACAGAATAAATTATAAGGTTAAACAGTGCTACAGATACTGTAACTTTCCTGGCTGACTGTAAATAGTTTTATATGCTGATCCCTGGGAATAGTAAAAGCAAAAGGTAATTTATTTAGTTGACTGTGCAAATTGGTGTATCAAACATGCTCCTAATGATGTCCTCGTCTCCAGGTTAATAGGGGTCTGTAAATGTGTGGTTTATGAAGCCAGGCATTTAAGTATCGATAGAGACTGTGGGTCCTGCACATGTGACAGGAAGTGATTAAGCTTCCATTACACAGAGTTGCTCATCTCTGCACCATTAATGCACTCTAAAGATTTTCCTCTTGTACGCTCCAAATGCACGGTCACAGTTAATGTAAATAGGTGAGCATGACCCTCCTGTCACCACAGCCTTTCCCTTGAGTACTAACATCAGCATTAATGATGAATCATCCTGCTGTGGAATCTGGCATTTTCGTCTCGTTATCTGACAGGCTGCAGCTCCCCCATCAACCCCAAAGACACCTCTGTCTTCTGAATCCTATTATCCCTCCTGCGGCAATGTAAAGAGGATCACCAAGCCTTGTTATAAAGCACTTCACCATGACACATGTTGTTGACCACAGTTACACCTGTAATGTGCTGCACCTGTGTCAGACAACTGAATAAAGAAATGCATTGTGAATATATAATTTGATGGAATATTGTACACCCACACAGTGGGCGTCGTTAGGGCTGGGTGTCCGAGGCTACAGCCCCAAAGATTTCATTTAATTCCCGACCACCCCCAACCCTTGCTGCTGCCTGTGCATGAAAGTAGAGAGACTGAGGGTGTGGGGTAACGTCCTCTTATATACAAGCTCTGACAGTCCATCCCCTCTTTTGCAATTAAAAACCATACATTTTTAGGATCTGTTGCTGCAATGAGTTTGAGAATCCTCAGCTGCTCTGCAGATGTTAATTCTGTCCAGAGCACTTGTCTTAACATTACTATCAAAAATTGAAATCAAATGCAATGTAATAGTCATACAATGCAGTAAAATTAAATGAAATTTAGGCAGCAGTGTTCCAGGCAGAACAGAAGGTACCACCCAAAATATATTCAGTGCTCGCACAGCGTTTGGGCGCACACCCTGACCTCAGCCCCAGATGCTTGTCAACTCCTAGAAACACCCTTACACCCACACATGCACACACGGGCCACTCAAAAGTGTTTTTATTATCGTATGCACCCACACACATACACAATAAAACAACATGCAAAATGCAAGACACAAGTTTCTTTTGTGATAACGCTGCTGTGCCTCTGTGTGTACCCCTCAAAAAGCACAGGTTCTCTTCGATTCACCACCCTTCCCTCTCCCTTAGTCCCAAAGCTCTGTCATGAAATATGTATTCACATTCAATATGTTGGGATCCAGAGTCAACACACTGAACCAAAGGAACAGCCTGCTTCCTTTGCCAATTGCAGAAGTAAGACCTGCTGCTTTTCGCTTCCAGCCCCTTTTCATCAGCACAGTGCTGTGGATAATTTATGATATAAGTTAAAGCTGTGAGGCACAATTACAGCTGGCCACCGTGAGGCCTTTTGTCTCTATTGACCATCAAATGAAGAATGAAAAAAATATCCAGCTTTCCTTGTAACTAGGCTCAAAATTTGATCAGGATTTTGTCTGCATTGAATGCATATTTTTCATATATGATAACACAGTGTATGTGTCGCATCATGCAACTTGACTGTGTGTTTGTGCAAGCATGAAGCAGAGAGCCAATAGAGCCGTTTTAGAGACTCAGCAGGAGTTCCCCAAGCAGGTCATGGGGAAGGATGATGGGAAAAATACAGCTGTAGGGCTCCCATTACAGGTATAGGATATAGAAAGATAACAGAGGACAAGTGTCTCTGGAGAAACTCTGTCCAAAAATGTTTTGCCTGTCAGTGCCATGTGAGGTGAAAGAGGCTATTATAAAACCCAGACATTGAAAAAGTAAATAGATCCATTATGACTCACTTTGCATAAAAACAAAAAATCTGTCAAAAAACTATTAGCCACAAAACAAAATCCACCGTTTATTTATGCAATTAAATTGCCAGACAGAATTTCCACATGCACTCAGAAGCCTTATTAATAATAATAATGCTGTTCAGGAGTTCTGGACTAATACATCGTTTCTTTTACCTGACTGTAGCCTCCGAGACAGAGATGCTAATTCCAGCCCTGCCCCAGAAATACATCACTTCAAGCAGTTGGCCCTGTGTCCACACAGCAGAGACAAGAATATAATGGACACTCAACATTTAAACTAATTCACAAGAACATTCTGACAAGTGACATATTCACTGTCAAAAACATATATGATTTTGGATTTCCAGGTGTCTAGCGCAGTATGTCTCCTCCATCATGAAAAGAAACACGACAAGCTACACAATTTAAAGTAAAATCAATACTATCTTCATTCCCTGTGATGCAGCGACAAAGTGATTCATGTCCACATCATCACAGAAAAAGCTTGCCCCATTTGAAGTGTTGTTCAAGGCGATGTATTCAGTTCAATGGGCACAGTCGCCTAAGATGATGAATGAAAAGAAAAGTGGAGGAAGACATGGTAAATGTTGCACCAAATCTGTGTGTTCTATTCTATTTTCTTTCACCTGAAAAATCAAGGCACAAAGTCTCCGACGCTAATAGAAAGTGACAGAACCCATGAATAGATCTTGGTGATTCTTGTGTGCTTTATTTGTATTTTCAGTCTAGTCAATACATATAAACCTTCTGCTGCTGCTATTTGGCACTTTTGGCTGTTAGGGATTGTAGCGATTATGCTTTAAGTCAAAAGTGCATACACAGTCATAATATATGCTTCCACTAAGACATTTCAGCTGTGAGCTTCAGTCTGCTAAGTGGTGTGCAAATAGAGAAAGTAAATTACCATAATACCACGTTTCTAGCTGTGGTAAAAGGCACCAAGGACATGGAAACATGCGACAAAAATGTGATGAACCAACAGCTGTTCCTAAATATGATTCATATTAAATTGTGTGAGAGGCCTCCAAAGACATGACATCTGGATGCCCTTTATGATGACTGCATGCTTTGACCCGAGGCCACATCATGAGGCAAACTTGAGTTAGTGTGTAGTTTCAAGGAACTGTAATTGAGATAAAGCCTCATTCAGTATATGCATGACAAAAACCTATTCGAGTATAATTATCATTATATTGTTAAACTTACAATAACTAATACCTTTTTGGCCACTCTCATATCTGAAGGTGAGCTTAGTTTAGCATATAGATTGGGAACACGGGGGAACAACAAGCCTGGCTCTGTCCAAAGATTTAAAAAAATCAGCTGACCAGCACCTCTAAAGTTCATGTTGTGTCTTGTTTGATTTTTTAACCTTTGGAGAGAGCCAGGCTAGCCGTTTCCCCCGCTTCCGATCTTTATGCTAAGCCAAATCAACCTGGCTGTAGCTTCATATTGAACAGATAGACATTTGGGTGGTAATGAACTCATCCTTCAAGTGAGCACATTTCCCCGAATGTCAACTATTCCTTTAATGTGCACACCTCCATCCGCATAAACAAATCTTTCAGATTTCTGTATGTGAAAGGTTCAAAAATCTGGGTGTGATGGGTATCTGACTCAACTGAGAAAATCTATATCCATCACAGCAGGGCAAAGAAAGTCTCATACTTTTCAAAAGGGAGAGGCTACAGAACTACTGCCAAAAGGAATAACATGCAGAGCACAACAACAGCCTGCCATTCATCAAATGCCAATGCTTCAGGTTCAGAGAAATGTGGTTTTATGTCAGGAATGAAAGACAATGTTGCTGGTTTGTGTGGCTTAAAGAAAGTGCAAATAACAGGCGCTCCACTGTGTCCTGGTTTGTTTGCAGAGAATCAAGACCCAGAATCTTAACCATGTGAGAGATAAGCATGTTTCCAAATGAAATTATTCACCTTTATTTGTCCAGTAGAATTTAACCATCCTTTGTACTTGAAAATACACATTGCCGTTTGTTTTCGTTTGTCAGTTTGGCTGCACATCTGCGCTTCCCCACAGGAACAGCTAAAATGTACTCTTACTGAGCACAGAGAATTTAAGATCCTCTAGAGACACTGTGCCTCTGAGACCTGGCATGAGGTGCATTATTTAGGGTATTTTCAACTGACAATTATGAAAAGCTGCTGTGTGTACTTTTTCTCCAAACTTTGAAATATGGTTTCTTCAAAATTGGTGACTCTGCAAAGACTAATTTAGGGCAGACTCAGGACAATTACTCAGAATGTTTACTTAGAGAATTAAAAGTCTATAATGAATCCAAAACCAGGTTATTATACATGAAAACAGACATACATCACATATATTACCGAAGGAAACCTACAAAATAAACCTGAAATCACAAAAATATTAGGGAACACATAATTCGCTAAATTTCATAATGAATAAAATCTTGAGAATCTGTCTCCTAACTCCCATTATTATGTGAAAATGTGTCAAACTAGCAGTTAGATGTGTTGTATCCTGTCACAACCACAGAGGGAACAACTAATGATCCTCTAAGAACAGAGAAAACAGCAGGTTGTTTTCATGCCTGTTATAATTATTGCTTATGTTTAGTTGGATTGTGCGCAGTGTCGAAGGAAGTGAGTCTGTGTTTCCATTTCTCCTTGAGTCAAAACAGTCTCTGCCTGTCTCCACATTCAGGCTGTGCTCACTGAGTGTGGACCTTTCTCAGTTCAGGGTCAGTAACAATGCTGTTTGCTGAGTGTAGAATATACTCACCAATATTGAACATAAGTGGGTATAGACCTTTTCCAGACCTGCATGGAATGGAAGTTTTGTTTTATAACAAGAATTGATTTACACATTGTTAAAAATGTTTTATACATGACCCTCAAACTTTGCTAGTATAAACAGCATTTAGTTTTATAATAGATTAAAACACGTTAGAGTCTGAGTTGGTAGATCAAATTTAATTACTGTGCTTGCTCCTCTTTCACTTTACTCGCTTGTTGACCTCTCTTTTATGATCTGTTGCTGTTTTTCTCGACAACTAGTTTCACTTTCAGTCTGCCCTCGTGGCTTTCTGTCACAGCCAAAGTCCCTGTCGCATCAACATGAAGTAGCAGGTAGTTATCATGTCTAGAAGACTGCCTTTACCGGAAAAACAAACCTATTGGTTGTTTGTCTAAATGCTTAAAACAACCCATGCTTACATTTTTTTAACAAGCGAAACAAAACAGATGCTGTATACCGCCGCAAGAGGTCAGAGGTCGTGGTGGACAGGCATTCAAAGCATGTGATTTTCACAACGGAGAACAGTTTGTTTCCCGTCTCCTGCTAACAGACTTTGGTGTCTATCAAACATGTGGATGATCTCTCTCTAACCTTAAAGTGGCTGTAATCGATATTTCTACATTAACAATGTCTCAAATGTGAAAACAATGTGACAATATGAGAGTGGTTGCTCGTAGTGATGAACCTACAGAGATTTATCATCTGAATCTGCAGCTCCTCTCAGCTTTATGGAGCTTTACAGTGAGTTACAGCTCATTGTTTAGCTGTCCGGTCTGCAGCTTTGCTGTTCTGGTTCGCTCTCATTGCTCTTGGTTAACTCTCGTAGAGTCGTTTTTCAGACAGACAGCTGTTTTCAGTGAAATAGCTCTTAAAACCTGCTGTACACTACCTGTTCACTCCAAATGAACGATATGCTGGATGTGTAAAGAAGCAACTGTTTGCTAATAATCACCATATCAACTTAAAGATGATGATATATCAATGTTATGGTCAGAACTTGCCTCTGCTGCTCACAACTGGCAACCCCCCCTGCATGAAGACTGGGTGACGGCAACATTCACAACAGAGGGTTATGAACAGTACCAGCGATAGATAGATCGATCGATCGATAGATAGATAGATGACATTAATGCAGGATGTCACAGCACACGTCCTTTCATTAACTGAGAGGATAAGCAGAAACAGACAGTAACTACTGCTCATATCTTGTTGTAATGAAGTCTACCAAAATTACAAATTGTCACACGTTATTAGATTTACTTTTTTCCCATTTTTCTTGAATCGATTCTCCGCGAATGGGGGAGGTTTACTGTGTTTGAAGCTTAATTAAAGAAGCCAAAAACCATCACTAAAAGGCAGATGGAGCTGCCAAATGCAACGTCTTTACAAATGAACCTAGCAGCAATTTGTTTCAATCAGACAGATGACTGAAAATGTTGCTAACTTACATTACTATCCTAGGCGTCAGACCTAACCTTATTTAAACCAACCTTTCACAATCTGTTTAGATTTCTCCTGTTGTTTAAGTCATAAGAGTACGATTATATCTATGATTATACAGGTAAGTATTCGTGATTCCTCTAAAGCGCAGCTCTACATCGTCCAAAAAGGTGTCTCATTATGCAGATAATAATTGGTACTGACAGTCAGTGATGAGTGAAATAGAACTGCAGAGTAATTACAGAAGTAGATTCATCATAGTTACTGTCTGTAATTATGTCTTGGCAGTTTTACTGTAATTCAGTGATCAGACAGATTGCAGAGTAGAGGATGTGAAAGGGGCTGCAGAAAATCTTCCAAAAAAAGATACATCTTAAAATCTTAACGCATTCTCAGTCGGTGCAGTGTTATCATGTGAGCAGATTTCCATATGTAGCGTGAATAATAGGACATATCAATATAGCCTCCTCTGTGTATGCTGCACTGTGTGAAATGGTGATTCTGGCACTTTTCAACATCAAAATCACACTGATGGCTGGCGCGTTTGCTTAAAGTCATTTCCCTCAGTTGTAAATGGATGCTTTCACTGTGTCTCCCTTTTATCTCACAAAATGTTTTAGTCCAAAGCGTGTGTCCAAACTGCAAGCAAAAATATAACAGGCAAATACAAAAGAGCAGCTTTTGTTTTGGGTGAATTTTTATTCACGTTTGTTCAAGGCCAAACCACAATTAAGGCCAAAGCAAACTAAAAAGAAGAGAAAAGACTAAAAACAAGAATATGTCCTTAGAGACCTAAACCTAAGAAACACACAAACACACTCTATACTGTTCTATCACTGCGCAGCTCAGCTTTGTTTAACTTGGTTCTCTTGTTCAAATAACAAGGTGTTGCAGTCACGTTGAATCTGTTTTATTTATATATTCCCAAATCCCAGGTTTGTCCCAGAGGACTTCACTGTACATCTAGCACTCAGTAAGGAAGATAAGGAAAAAATAAATGAACGTTAACAGGAAGAAAAAAAACATAACAAATCTTGGACGAACCCAAGTTCAGCCACCATAGCCAGGTTAAAAACCCTGAGAGTTTTACAAAGTTTCTGCAAAGCCTGTGGTGGCACCGCCTTGGGTAGTTCATTTCAGCTATAGATGGGAGGCCTGATGCTGACAGGTGGCACAGTGATATTACACTTTCAACAATGAGGCTTTGAGATACATGCCAGTGGCAAATTGAGCTATGATGCTTTGTTCACCTCTAGCTTGCAAAAGTAAAGTACAGCCAAACCTCAAAGGCACTTTCTGAGTACTGCTGAACTGGTGCTTTAATGTGGACTTTTTATACTAAGATACGAGAAAAAGTACAAGATGGAGTTTATTTCTAAACTTAAGTATAGAAGTGCATGTATGAATTCAAAGAGAACTGACTATCACCATTGTCACTGACCGAATCCGTAGCTTTTAGCAGAGGAGCTCCCGTTACTGGAGTGGTGTCGTCAGCTCAGATGTGATTCGCATTACATTACTTTCTTGTTACGAGCATATTAAAAGGCCGCGAAAGCCACAGAAACATTCGTAATCTGATAACTCGGTCGTAAATAACAAGCTGCTGAGCTGTTAACCTTATGTGCAGTGCTTGTACAGTCTAGTTTTGTACTGAACTGAATGTGACAGCTTGGACTGACTGAACGTACTCCTGAACTGAGGACAGTCAGAATACGTATGAACGGTGATGCGTTCACTTACCGCTTATATAGCTTAGGAAAAACAGTGAACAAACTACATGGTCAGCGACAACAAATCTTGGAACTGAACTGAACAAAGTGATTTGTGATTTCCAGTTCAAACTCAGGATCTCACGACAGACTTAATAGGATAGTAATAAATCAAACAGAGGGATTTTCGGTTGTATCACACAGCACATAATGCGAGCAGTAGAAACACATTTCTCTGTGCAATGATGGATTGCAGTGAGAGCACTGGCACACTGAGTGTCCCCCAACAGCGTACTGTTAAAGGACCAGTAATTTAATTATAACCTCTCTCTGGCACCTGAGATTGTCTCTGCATGTAACAAACTTACTCTTAGAGATGCATTCAGAGTTTGCTTTAGTAGATTTCAGCCTACTTTATTGTTCCATATCATTTATCACCTTCATTATGACAAAGTATGAAAAGACTTTGTTGCTTGCAGAATACTTTCAAGTACCTTTTCAATATTATGGTTACAATACTTTTCCAATCTCAGTCCTTCGCGAGTCAGTGCACTTGAGGAAGTAAACATTTCGAACTCTTGTGCAAGACTATTACTTTGTGTAGTTGGTCTTAGAATCTCAGAATGATTTTTAGTGGTGCTGAAATGATTTGTTGATTATTAATTCAGTATTTATTCAACTTACAATTAATCAATGGGAATTTTCATGATTGATTAATAGTTTTTTTGATCAAGAAAAAAAACATTTACTGGTTAAAAGTTCTGCCATGGGAGTTTTTTTTGTATCATTTTAAATTGAACAGCATTGGTTTTTTTTGACAGCTGGTCCCAGCTGTCAAAAAAGCATAAACTGAGCATAAGAAATTATTCCACATCCTTGAGAGCAAAAGCCAAGGCCATTATGAACACAACAAAATATCCTTTATCTACACTTCGTCCTGAAACATCGCCCTTCTACAAAGCAATTACAGAGGAGCTGCAGGTACTATTTTGGAAGACAAAGGACGGCACCGCAGAAAGGATTTGGGTCTTTGAGCACTTGGACACAGAGTGATTAACCTTTATCTTTCAACCCGTCCCTGTCAGACATCATTAGTGAGAGGACGCTCACACGAAAAAAGATGGCATGAAATAACAAGGAGCATTATGTATGTACACCCTGTTCATTTTGTCACAGAGTTTCACTTCAAACATAGTGAGGGAATGTGCTATGCTAATATAACGTATCAGAACAATATAGTGCTGCACTGTGCTGCAGTCATAAATTATAGATAAGTAAATGCACTGTAATTAAGCCACACTTTGTAGCCATACATTTCATTTTAAAAGTGCACTTGTAGTGTTTTATTTCAGGTGTTTTATTAGTGCACCTTTTTAATCATTTTATTATTTTTAACTGTCACAAAAGCAAACAGTTTAGGAAAGCTTTCATTTTCTCACTGCTTTTCCTTCCCTGGACCTCCATTGTCTGAAAGCTCGGTTCATGGTGACCTCAAAGAGATCATGTCACGACTTGCATTAGACAATATGACTCCATAACCTTATGAGCAGACAGGGCCCTACAAATGAGGAAGTTGTTGCAGGTGAATGCAGCTTTCTTTCCACCATGTTATCCCCTAGAGCTGTGCTCATTATAAGCGAGCTGGGCCAACACGTCCTCAAAGTGGCCCCTTGGTTAGACCTGCTGGAAGGTGTTCCAGACTATTATTCTATGGATATTATTACTACTTATCCCAGCTGTACTGTATATAACAGCTTAATCAGTGCAGTTTCTGTTAAAAGACAGAACTCAGGCTATATGCAACATGAACGACATTCATATTTTTGATTCAGAGATGTTTATATATTAAAGAAACCTGGCTGATAAGGGTGTTGATTTAAGTGTCCTGCATCTCCTGTAGATCAAAACCCAGTCACAGAAATAGACTATTAGCACGATACACTAAGATCAATCTCCATGTACATAAGCATCGACATGGTAACCGTACGCCTTATGACATTTCACATTTACTGAAAATCAATTTTCAATCAAACCTTTCACCGCAGCGTCTCCTCCTTCTCAAAGACACACAAAGCAGACGCAGGTCGAACAGACAGGAACTAAACCCCATTAAACACCAGAATAAAAAAGGATGCTGAAATGGGGGAGGGAATATTTACGGCATCTAAAAGGGAGCTTCCACACTAAATCAGGCATTTAGTGTTTCTGCTGCTTGTTGGACAGATCAGCTTATTGTGACATATAGCCTTCCCACCAAAAACTGTAATTTGCAACTAAGAGAATTATCTGAACTCAATTGTGCTTTGTCACCATATGCACAAATAAAACACTGTGCAAAGAAAGGTCATTTGTATTCTATTGTGGACTTTGTGTGCAAACGAAAGTGCTCTCCTCCGGGGGCTTGCACTCAGAGTTCAAATAAATTGAACTGCTGACCTCTGTAGCTGCGACCAAAGGGATCGCTGGTGATTTAGTGTGTCATCAAAACATAAACAAGGGAATGGAGAAAAAAAGTCAACCCGTGTCTCTTATACCCATACTTTAAGATTACATAGGGATCCGTTCAGACTAAAATAATATGCCTGGCACAGGAGCATAAGAAATACTGGATCCTCTGAAAGAATATTATGAATACCATGAATCTCTTTTTCAATTAAACCATCTCTGGAATATTTATTTGTCTCGAATTGTCTCGAGACAACATTGGCCTGGCATTTCTAAAAAATACAAATTCCAAGTGACTCTTATGTTTATAGTGTTTTTTTGTAACTTTCTTAATGCAAGTTAGATGACATTTTACCTCTGGGGGCACATCTGTCCAAGTCATGTTTAGTGTAGCGTAGAACAGAGACTAAAAAGAAAGGGAAACAACTAGGCTGGCTACGTCAAAGGTGTCTTTCCACATCCCAAAGCCAACATATTTTCATGTATTATCTTCTGTATGTCAGACACACACAGAATAAAGAAATAAGACATTGGCCCTCAGAACGACTCATAACAAGAGATTTGGTCTGTAGTTTCACTTACAAGCAATCTAAGAGAATTTGTGGCATTCACCAATTTTCTCTGACTTGGAAGACAAACGAAATCCTTGACTGGTCCAGACTTGTCGTACGAGTCATGTACAGATAATCTGCATAGATAGTCTGCATAGATAGATAATTTCATCTGATCATAATGCCCTTGATGATACCGAAATAAACTAAAATTAATAATTCTACTGTTTGGTAAAAGTTTTGCGAATGAAACCTTCGCACACACGGAGCGGAACAGGTAGGTAGACTTATATAGCAATTTTAGGGGCGTTGAGTCTGCTAATGATGAAATCTCACAAACGCACACCTCCTCATGAACAGGTGGCATTCATGAGGCTGAAACGAGCAATTTACGACAGGTTTTCAAATGTTTCAAGAGAGTTTGTTGAATCTGACTTGGAACACTTACGAGCAAGCCTCACAGAAAAAAGACAAGAATACGAAAATGAGGGCCAGCGTGCGTCAACAAGCAGTTAGCTTATTAACATATTGGATATATTTAATGGCTCAACATCATGCAACAAATCAGAAGTCCTGTTGGATGTTTTGGGTGCTAGCTCACTAGCTCACAAGATACATGTCACTTTTGGATAACTTTCTTTGGAGCTATTTGAAGTTGTATTTTTTTCACTTTTGGCAGGGCTAGCAGTTTCTTCTGCTCGCAGTGTGCTGAGCTAAGATAAATGCATCCTGGAACAATCTCTCTACTGAACACACAGAGATGAAGCAGATATTGATCTTCTCATCGTACACCTGGTAAGACTGCTACGTAACAAGCACATTACCTAAATTACTGGAGTCTTACTATTGTTTTGTTTAAAGACTTTAAATCTTGTTGGATGTCATGAGGACTTGAGACTGACTGAAACTTGACTTTCTTGTGACGTGAGACCTCAAGATAAATGATCTGGTGGAAACACTATTCATTGGATTTGAAAGGAAAGTGTTCAAATGTTGTTCAATTCAATAGTCAGCATCGCCCTGAAAGACTCATTATTATCAGTTGAAGCTGTGTCTTCTGTGTATGAATGACATAATTTTAGAGATAACGTTCATAAAACCTGTAATATTTTAAAATGTATCCTCTTATCGCACGCTTATCTAGACAGTCCTGTCATTTCCGAAGGAATTCATGTCATCAATTCTCCTAAGCTTCTTCGTGCAGAAGATACCTGAGCAGGAAATGTAATGTGTAACGTTTCCATGACGGCTTTTGACTTTGGCTAGTTTTGTGTTTTTCCTGTCAAATATCTTTGAACATAATTTTCCCCAGTGGCTTTAGACTTATGCATGCTTTTTTTTTTACATTTCAATGTGCTGAATATGTTAATGAATAATTCTTTGATCTGTCAAAGTTATTTTTCTGCTGCCTACAGTAAATGACTGGCCTTTAGGAATGGCTTTTTACACAACACCCCAGGCTGGTCAGGCAATCATGCACTACAATAGCTGCAAAGCTAAATTTGACTCAAAAAAATATCCTGTTTACAAAAGATATTTATATTTGGCTAGAACCCCCTAAAGCTAGAAAACTTCCCCTCTGTCTCATATTCTTCCATCCAATCCTGGCAAATATTACCCCAATTCAGCTTTCAAGAGCCTTCAAGACAAGGTCTTTAATCCTGAGCTGATATTACTGCAAATGGGCCAATGAAACCATGTGTATTTATCTTCCTCTGTCAAATGCCACCATCACCTTGTTCAGCACTTTTGTGTGTCTTTATCGTACTTAATTGATACAATTATTGGCTGACTGATGAATACACCACAAAGAAGCAAATAAGCAAGATACTAGTTTCCATCAAATGGTCTAATTTAGCCCAACGCAACGTTTTTTCTTCTTTCACAGTGGAGCTTCAGCAAACGTATCATGTTTCTCAGACACATGACATTAGAATTCTGCATCCACCCCAACAAATCACATTTTCTCATTAAGCGTGTCTAACTGGAGACTTCTTTCCTCTTTTAGAGAGGCAAATCTGGTAGTGTTCACTCTCCTTTCACATCACTGAACAGATGTTGCCTACCAAGTTACAGAGGAGCTGACCTTTTCTGTCCTCTGAAGGAGAATACCTCCAGAATAGCAAGTTGTCCTGCAGAAGAAAATCTGAGGGTGTCTTTACATTGTAAAAAACAAGAAAAAGAAAAAAAGCATCAAGCATCATCTGCACTTATTAAGTTTATAAGGTGAATAAGTTTTTTTACGAAGCCAGAGAAAAAGAAGAACCTTCCCTAGAGCTCTCCACAGGCATGCCAGAATAACAAGTGAAAAAGTGCTTGAGGAATGCTTTGGGGAATGATCGAATGGTTGAGTTTCCTCGATTCCTTTTGGCTAAAATGTTTCTATTTAATTGAAGTTTCAACTAAAAGTTCTTCTTTTCAAGCAGCCATTGCAGTGACAGCCCCAGTGCTTTAGGATATATAGATTCAGGACCCTCCTTGTACAACAAAACACAAGACAGCGATTGCGCTTAAAGCACATCACACTGTATGTTGCAGGACTGAACTACTTGTCATCCTTCTGAGCTACGCCTCATACATTTTCTGCAGTCACCACCAAGGCTCCACTTCAGTAATTGGCTGGGGATTTTGAGGAATATCAATTCCAGGCAGGCTGTGCATTGCTTTGTGCAAGGTGCCGGTACAGTGTCACCTTCACAGGCTGTCCTGTTGCTCCGTACCCCAGAGAGAGGGGAACAGCACTGAGATCACAGGCATCTCTTCATATTTTCTGTGATAACTGCCCTGGATCAAGTGGAAGGGATTCAGAAGACGTCTTTGATTTACTCTGGTTATAGCGCAGGGCACAGCATTGAGGCTTGGCTTAATAATGTTGACACTAACGTCATTATAAAAACTGAAACACACAGCAGCACACTGCCACATGAACACACAGAGAAAATTAATCTACTTTTTACTACCAATAGAAAACTCTTATTCTCTCTCTGACGGGCTCTGCTCTCTGTTCTTATGGGCAGCTTTGTTTAGTCTTCTTGCCATTTCAGCCCTAGATGACACAGCTCTAAATAAGGACATAGCAAGGCAACGGCTCTCTCTCTCTTTTTCAATGCAAGCGCATGCTTTTAAGATACAAAGTCTTTTGATTTGAGGCCAAGAAAAAACAATCAAATCTTTGTCACTTTGAACTATCAGTGCTGGATGGACTTGTCAAACTGGATCATCAACTAGTGTAACATGTTCTGCTACATTAGAACATCTTGGCTGTGAGGTTATGTTTGTACCAATTTGCTGTTGCTGTTTATATTAGTGTGTCTGCATTATGCATGAGATCCTGCTACATTTTGTTTTGTGCCTCGTCGTGCATTGAGTAACTTGCTGGTAATATCTCACTGCCGATTAACCAAGTTACAAGTCGCTTTGCACCTGTTTTATAATTGGCACATATACAGTACAAGCACCTGGGATGTTCACACTTTAGGTGTTAACACTTTCTGTCTTCACAGATGGCCAATCTCATGTTTGCCTAAATGTTGGAGGAATAAAGGTAAAACATTATATTATCTTCATGCACAGCATCTCGATGGAGGAGAGGCTCAAACACCTGTAAGTGATAACTGTAACCGCCACTGACACAAAGAGGTCAGCATTTTAAAAGAATGCTTTCCATACAAGCTGGTTAGATATATATTCGGAAACACTGAAGTTTGAACTGTAGTCTCCTGTGAAATGCAACAGTTATACAAGCACAGCTCAAATGGTGTCTGACTTAACAATATAACAAATTGTGTGCAAGTTGCTTTTTTTGTTTTTGCCTTTTGGCCATAGCACAGAGCTGTGAGAGTAGGAACAGGCAATGTAGAATATTTTAGTTGAATTTCTTGAATGAATGAGATATGAAATTCAGTTCCTCACACTGTTAGAATACTGTTAGGTTAACAGTGTTATTGTGTGGGAGCAAAACAGATAAAACATCCTACTGGTATGTTAATGCAGAAACTGTCTTGGTGGTTTTAAGTGTTCCGCTAAATTATACAAACTAAAGTATTTTGGTATATCCTCATATTTGAGAATCTGGCACAAGTGTTCTTAATAGTCTGTTGAATCAATTAATAGATCAAACATTTTGCCACTAAGTAGAAGAACAGGCCTGTGATCTTTTATCTGAGTATAAATCTGCCAAATTCTGCTCTGTAAAATGACCCAGGCAAAACCAAACCCAGTGGGATTAGGGCGAGCTCTAGAGATCAGGATGAGCTGGGACGATGTAATGAGTAAAAATGTTTAACTGGCTGATTTGGACACTAGTGTACCATATTGCATATTCATGTGAGTACATCGTTGGGACTTCTGTGGGAGTTTAAATGAGGGGACCCAGCTCCAGAGGGACGAGTTCCTGCAGGCAAACAGAAAGCTCATTTACTCCATGACTTAACAAATCACATAATGCATCAGATGAAATTTTATAGCTCTCTAAACTAATACAAGCCTACTGCAATTATAAATAGATGATTTCTAAACATTCAGACGAGACTACAAGATCCACATGTACCGTTTACAAATTTACTTTAATGAGTGAGACTGAAAAGTCTCTGTGTTATTATCAACTCAGACACAGTCTCTGTGAGAAAAAGATGAAATATAAACTGTAACTTACATCTGAATGTGCTGCAGTCAAAATTCAGATTAAATAGAAAATGAATCTCTTCATATTATATGTACAATAAGATATATACATTAAATAGAACCCTACTGCCAGATCCTGGATTACTTTCAATGTCAGCTTTTTACCTCCAATGCCAATGTGTTTAAAATTCTTGCTTTCTTCAATGTCTGTGCATGGCAACTACAGTATGGTTAAATAAGCCCTCCAGACATGTTTAAAAATACTCTTCTTTGAATAATTATTTGTGTCTGACGTGTTCTTTTCCACAGAAAATGACCTAGTTAAAAGTTCTTAAAATCACTGCTTCTCCCTCATTGAAAATCTATCAATATCAATATGGAAATATCCTTCACTGTCTCAGCACTTGAAATTTCAAGTTTCATATTGGACCAAGATTGACTTCCAAAATAGTTGTGATGTCACAAAATGCTGCTCCGACGAACACGTCTTAAACTCAGACTTTAAGGTGAGCACTGTACACCCCCTTCATCAGATGAATGTGAAAACAGTCTTCTAGTGTAAAATATGCACATAAACCATTCGGCACAGCGGAGCTCAAACATCCACGTGAAGAAACAATAAGCAAAATGCATTTCTGAGTGGAGGGGGCCTTTACGGTTAGAAGAAGGTTGTGGTTCGTGGCAAATAAGACAGTTGGTAGATACACGGTTAGGATTATGGTTACGACGCAAACTCCAACCTCCTGCAATAAAGTCAGACATTGACATTGAACATAAATCCTAGGATACTGGGTTATACAGAAAAATATTTATTTATATATTTATTATTATTGATATGTGTCACATTAAATTCCCTCAAGGGTCTAAGACACGTCTAGACAGCAGCTTGATACCTTCAAGGGTCATTTAGGATTGTTTGTTTGTAGATGGAAAAAACATGTCGCTATTTCTGCATAGATTTTTGCATTGGCCCATTTTTCCCCAAGAGAGCAATTTGTTACCGCAGAATGTACAAGTTGGTTTTTGAGGCATTCAGAGTCGTGGAAGCATGAGGAAAATAAATCAGATTTGGGCTGAGCTCGGAGACTGTTAAAGACTATAGAGTTGCTCCGCTGACTGAGACAGTCGGCGTATATGTTAAAGGATTACAACACAGCTCTGTTATGGTAGACCACAGAGTCTCTCACTGTACCAGCTATGTAAACTGGAAAACACTAGGCAAATTCTATGAGCCAGAAATAGCAGCAGGTGCAAAGTCGAAAATCATTAACATTGATTAAATGACTACTCTAATGCTCTTAAAATATTATTTTTACAATAGTAGTGGTGTTTGGATTAGTATTATTTTCTGGCAAAGGCGTTAACCAAAAATGTAGTTCATTAATTCATCAGGAATCTGATTGCACTCTGGTAGTTTCTCTAAGTGCTGTCTATGAGCTCTGTTCCACTCATTTCTGTTAAACAAAATAAAAGAGAACAGCTATGACGGCTGTAACATCTTATGTGCTGCGAGGAAATAGATTTTGATGATTTAGTCTGTCTACACTGTATTTTAAAGACAAACTCTGTATAAAATAACAGACTATTCCACAAAGGAGTCAAACATGCTACAAAATATAATGTCTTATCTTGAAACCCATTACGATGGACCCATAAATGCTACTCTGCTCTTCTTGTTGAACAACTTTCTATACGCTTCAGTTGGAATCTCAGGAGTCAAGATGCTACCTCATGTCAGGAGCAGCACCGGCGTCAAAGCTGCTTTGTCATATAAGGGTCGTGGCTCCTGCAGTACTTGTCCAGGGCCCTTTTTGTCACAGCAATGAAAATGGTTTGGTCTGCTGGTCACTGGGGAAATCAAGCCAAACTTCTACAGGCCCCAGTTCAGACTCATTCCTCTAATAAGGTACCTAGAAACCAGTCATGGGCTGGAATTGTTCCTCAATGCCTCCTAGTAAAATGCCTTTCTTCACTCTTACTATTTGTACCCATGAAACTGATGGAGTAGAGGTCAGCATCAGTTCTTGCATGGATCTGACAGTAATGGCGGTCCAATTAACAAGAAAACATTAATACTGTGTGCACAAATATGGGTAGAGCAAAATTGCCAATATCGTTATTAGACACACCAACATTTCACTCTGCTTATTTTCAAATGGCACCATAACTTCAAATAATATTCATAGTCAGTTTTTATATTAGGCCGATTCAAAATGATATTTATTGAAGAGCAGAAGGAGGGAAGAATGTAATATCTATTTAAAACTTGTTTTGAGCAAGGCTACACTGCAATGATAGAACAAAGCAAAGGCCATTAAAGACAAAATGGTTCAGCAGAACATGTACAGAAGTGTATTTCAAATTGTGATGTTTTAGATAGTTCTCACTGCATTCTCTTAAGTGAGAAGAATCTCATTAATGAGAAGAAATAAAAAGAAAAACTACAGTTGTGAGGCTGCTCCAGAGTCTTAAAGGAGTGAATACAAAAGGTAATTACAGTGTGTGTGTGTGTGTGTGTGTAGGAGGATCATAATGATCACAGTTGGGAACATATTTGGATGCACACACACACTAACAAGACACTAAAAAGCAAGTAAATGCTATATGTCATAAAGGGCCCTTAATTCAATAAAGGGAATAACATTGAAGTAGAGATAGGACCATGAAAGCATTTAAGTTTTATATTTAGACATGAAAGAGGCTACAGTCGGGGTGCATTGCAATGCGTTGCATGTTTTAATAATCTTATTGTTGTGGTATGTTATGCAGAGATTTCTCAACATAAAGGTACGTTTTCGGTAACAATATTACTGTTTTGGTGAAAATGGCACAGAAATGTTTTATAACTGGTGTATTCTTAGTGAAAAAGAGGCACAAGCATTGGATATGTATGTGCATTTCAAGGGATTATGTCCATTCTAAGACAATTTACTTCTTTTTACTGGACAGATCAGCAGTTTGTGAAACTAAAATGTTTTATTACTAGAAAGCATGTTTTTGTGGGTCAGAAAAGAAAACCCAGAAAAGGCAACATCACAGTTTTAATGCCAACTGATAATCTGAGGCAAAAGAGGTCTAATCATCACTTCTGAACCATTTTGGGTATTTTCCCAGGGGGGAAATCTCTTAAGATGTTCCTCAGTGTAAGAGCAAGGAGCTTGTAGTAAACAATATTCAAAGATTTAGCACAACATGTAGATTGTATCAAAAACTGCAGATAAATGTATGTTTGTTTCTTACAAGTTGACTTTGATTCAGAAGCAGGACCACATGTCAAACCTACTTATACCTAACCTGTCCTCTCATGGCTTTGTCTCCCATCCCTTTCCTTTAACCCTGCACCTTCCCCCCTTCATCCATCCCTCTTCATGTCCATTCATCTTCTCATGCCCCCTTTCATCCCTCCTTCTTCTTCCTCAAGCATACATACCTCTCCTATCTTTTCCACCGACCCTCACACAGTCTCCTTCTTCCTGGTCTCAAACGATCAGCCTAACCCAACAACCTCCACCTAGGATCATCCACTGTTTTACATCCATCCGTCCTCAACATGCAATACCACCTTAAATCATTGAATCTTTCATCACATATTGTGGCAGGGTCCTTATAAGTGGAATTTGGTTTTGAATTTGTCTGTATGCCACATATCAAAAAAACAATAAAAACTAAGTCTTTGTGGGTCTCTCACTTCACATTGTCTGATTCTCTTTCTACAGCACCTCGCTATCTGATAATCGATATGAAGAAGTGCTTACATGTCTCTGATGACTGATAATGTTGCCCCTACACTGTGCTAATTACAGTTTTATTCAATATATGTACAACAGTCTAATAGTATTATAGTGGTGGTTTGGCAAAGGCCGCCTTTCTTACAAGTATAGCATATAGTATATAAACGTATGGCATATAACAGATTGAAGCATTAACATTTACAGTATATGACATCACACATTTGACATCTGTGAATATAGATTCGAACTTGAAGGATTAGTCAATTAAGCTATTTTGATAATTGTTTAAATGTTTTTTCAAGCAAACGTGCCAAACATTACATAGTTCTCGCCTCTCAATTGTGAGGATTTTTGTTGTCTTATCTGATAGCAAACTGAATATTTTTGGGGTTTGAAACTGCGTTTTACACCATTTCCTGACATTGCATAGAAAAAACGATTCAGAAATGAATTGAGAAATCAATCTGCAGATCATGAAAAGTATTGTTACAGTAGTTGCAGCCCTACAGTTGATACTGAGCTGCTGCACTGAAAATACAGCAGGTTATGAAAACACAAAGTCTACAAGCTGAAAAACTGCATACAATTTGCATAAAACGTCAACATGCACAACAAAATCTTTCATAATTCTGAGGGATGCATCACACAGCAGCGAGGGAGGAGGTGCACTCAACAAATCAACTTGTCTCCAAGAGCATCTCTGCTGTCTCACGTATGAATGATGAAACAATCACACATGTATTTTCAGTTATTTTTGGCTGATTAGACCTTTTATCAGGACTATAGGGCCGTGCACACACTGGGCATCATTGACATCTCCCTCACTCTCTTATGAAGGTTTTGTTGCACATGTTAGTGTTGCACAAATAGCACTTTTATTCTTTTGAGTATGTAGAGTTAATTTATTTAGCAGTTTTGCATCATTGCTCAGTCTAACTTCAACCTGAGAAAAAGTCTAATCAGCCAAATCAAGCGTAGGTTTGGCTTAGTATATACTGTATGAAGCTGGAATCCGTAGCTCAGTCCAACTTGTTTCTATACGTTTGTGCATAAAAACATTCTTAATCAAGAAAATATTAAATAATGTACACTGGAATCTTAATGTGCTGATGTTGTTGACATCCTCGTCTCCATTTAGAAAATGTACACTGACTGGGTTGTTGTGAAAATTATGGAGCAGTTTTGATATTTTCATCCAAGCTGTATACATACAAATGCTTCCATGGACTAAATTTGCACATTAACAGCATGTTTTGATAGTCTGTGTATGAAGAATGTGATCACAATTTAAGAGTCAACATTTTTGGGCTAGTTGCCTCCTAGTAGGCTTTGTGTTCTTTACAGCCCACACAACAAAAGTACTTTGAACCTGTTTGAGTTTGGTTTAAAGGAAAAGTCAAAGAAGTTTCAGTATTATGCCTTGTAATATATATAACTGCAGTTGTTTCTAATGGATCTCTGCTCTATTTATGGCTGCGTTATGTGTACGTGTGTGAGGGAGGGAGGAGAGGATAAGTTCTATCAGAGTCGTTGCATATTCACACTGGCCTTATGCCATCCTCAAATAGGTCAGGAGATGTTACACATTTTTCAGTAAAGAACGTGTCAAGCTGTGCTTTTAGAGAGGAGAAAGAACTGGCAGAAACACAGCAAGAAAAAAAGCTGTGCACATGTGAACCTATTATTAGCGAGCCTATGCCGCTACTGTTCTTGACTGATACAATAACCATTATAGACCTAACTGGACAGGATGCATTGTGTAACATTATGCAGAGAATAGAGTAAGTTATATTTCACATAGTCACATAAGATTTCTTTACAGCTGTAAATTTAAATTCTATCTTGTATGATAGCACTGAGCATTGAGAATTAAACCAATAATGTCTAGCAATTCTATCAGATTTATAAAATAACACAAAGTCAAAATTACAACTATTTCTCCTTCACTTGCTTCACACAAACCTAATCATTACAGACAATAGCCATTTATTTGAAACAAAAGCTCAAGACAAAACACCCTCTACATGAATGCTGACTGTAAGCCCAGTGTAACAAGGGAAGCAACACCGACTAAGCAAAGATACAGTACACTTAAACCATGGATTACGGCTTTAGACTCCCTAGACTAATTACACCTTGCAGAAATGTGATTAGTGTGAGCAGTCGCAGTAAGCAGGGCACAGGCACAGACGTGGAGTTATAGTATGAGCACAAGCTCTGCAGCAAACAAAATAAAACATAAAGATGCTTCTAGACAAACAGACAGGCTGGCAGAGGAAGTTACTTACTGTACCAGCAGATGGACATGTAATGGAAACCATCATGTGCTTGAATGAAAAAGAGGATTAGCATTTGATCCAGATAATGATCTGAAATGTCCCAGTAATGGCAGCGAGAAGAAACACAGCTCCTCAAGAGAGCTCGCTCACTCCTGACTCTGGACTTTTAAAGCTATTCGGATTATTTTTACAACATTGTTTGCTACATAAGTGGTAAAATAACACTTTAGAAATACCAAGGCAGAAAGGCTGGAGTCTGACATGGATAATAAGTGAAATAAAGTTGCTTACCTCAAAGGGAGTAAAAAATAAAGTAAAATTAATGATATGTGTAATGATACACTGGGTTGATGGGTTTCAACAATACACACTACATACACACTACAACACTACATTTCATGACCTTTTCATGCATGTCTCAACCCGAGCCTCCCTCTCTTTCAGACATCAGCACAACAGTAGTAACTCTTTTCTTCCTTGACAGAAGTGTTCGAGTTGGGCCTACCACAATGAATATTAAGGATACAAAAACATGTTCCCACAGTTTCTATGACTACTCAAAACTTCATTAGACTAGAGATTTTTCTAAACTCATTTTCAATTTTTTATTGGGTTAATGTTGCAATCTGAACATCAAAGTCTCACTCAATGAGCATCATTCATTATTGACCAATAATAAATAATAATTAGTCTCTGGGTCTGACGTTATCACTCGTCAGTCAAGTCAAATACAAGGCTACCTCTTCAATGTAAACACTGACAAGAGGTTCGAGCACTCTGCAACAAAAAAAAAAGACTGAATACTGTTTAAAGTTAAGCTGCTGTGTAACTTGTCCACCTGCACCTCCCATCGTCCTGGACAACCTACGCATTTCTAACTGCGAGTGCAGAGGTGAGAGGCTCGTCCTACTGGACGGAGATCAGTGTGCTAAACGCAGACTGAGCCAAAGTAGCTGCATCATTAAAGACCCACACGCGTAGTTAAACCGCAACGGGACTAAAGGCAGAGATCAACCCCCCCTCCCACCCCCCAACCCCCAACAATAGCCGGGACACCCGAAAACCTGCAGATGAGCGCACGGAAATGAGGAAGGACACGTTGTTATCAGCGGATAGGCGAATCTACTAACATTGCAGAAATTACAAAAAAAGTAGAACCATCAAATAGCGCTGCATCCCGCAAGATAAGTGAAGCTCAGCCTGCATTGTCGGGCAGAAAAGACAGAAAGCATCGTTGTTATGCCTACCTCACTCTGTGTCTCCATCCCACTCAGACTTGTGGTCCTGATGATACGCTACTGCTTTGCTCCAGCATCCTAAAGCACTGTTATTCGACTAGGGAGGAGGGAAGGGGAGGAGGGGGCGGGAGATCATGATGGTAGTGCAACTGGGCTGACGTACCTCCTGACGAGACAGAACCGACCAATCAGAGCGTAATCCGATAGATTGCTTACCAATCCGCTCAAAGAGAGAAAGTGAGGACTGCACGCAGACAGTAGTAGCAAGGTAGATTGACGCTGTGGGAGAATTTCCAGTCAACTTCCAGTTTTCACCCCAGACAAGCACAGTTAGCTCCTGTCACGAAAAAAAAAAAAATTGAATGGGCCAAACAAGTCTGTACTGAGGTGTTTTGTTGTTTAATTCGTGTTATAGCAGGGCCTCTTACAGCTTGTAGACACATCTCCACTATTAATAGATTAATAGATTTGCTTAATGCTCAATTAATATGTGCAGTGGCATGCTGGGTGGCTGCTCTTTTCTCTAATCACTCTAACTCTAATTTTGAATAAAGTAAAATTATATAAGAATAAGAGCAAAAATAAGAAGTAAAAAGAAATATAAAGGGTAGGCTTCAATAAAATAAAATAATAAATATAAATAAATAATAATACATAAATAGTATTACTGAGCTGAGTATAAAAGTATTGAAATGCTAAAGTGTACATATTGGCGCAGTGTGTGCTGTAGGTGAACTGTGCAATTTTTCACTATATGTAAAATTCAATATGTCACAGCTGTGTAAGGCAATCTATACACCGCACAACAACCTGTTTGTGTCCCTACTTTAAATATATTAAATATTATTCCACCTTTAATCTACTTCCTCACATGTTAGAACACTAATGCTTCCATATTAAATAAAAATATATCTTTTGCTACATCTTGCAGTTTTAAAGGTGGTCGAAGGCAGCAAACTGTAAGCTTGTGGACGTCCACAGTAAGGAGCAGTAAGAGGATGAGTAACCACATTTGGTCATAAGCTTATTTTAGACTGGCTGTAAAATTCATGTAAGACGTGCTGTATCCTCTGCTGCTGTATCACACTGCATGTGTTCAAGCTGTCCCTCATCTGCCTTTATTTAAATGCTCAATTTCCAATTTTTCACTACATGGAAATGGTTTTCTAGTCTACTGTAGGCACACCTGTGGTTTGAGCTCCAAAATCCCCTCCAGGGTGGGGATAGCCTGTAAATGAGATTATACTGATGGTGTGAGAGGGATCTGCTGACCTGCTCCTGTTTCCTGTAGGCTGCTTCAACCAGACACACACCTGACAAGCTCTGCGACAGTACGTCCTCTTTGTGCTTGATATGGATGAACTTTGGAGATAGAGTAACAGGTTCACATTTCACACGCAGTACATGTGAGCCAAAGTAGGCCATAGACTTTCAAAGAGACAAATGAAACAATTAAATTCAATATTTTATTGCCCTTAGATCAGCAATAAAGTAAGTGAACCAGCCTGACAGCACGACAGAATCAGGAATTTTCTTGTACAAAGCGTCTAATCTACAAAACTAAATTCTTCATTCAAAAATATTAGTTGTTCAAAAGAGGATACAAATGTCCAAAACAAACATGATTATCACCAATTCACTTGTTTATATTATATACTTTCAATATTATAAATAAAATAGTTCCAAGATGCTTTTAGTAGTCTGCACACCAGGTGCTAAAAAAATGCAAAAATGTTGATATGTTGAAAAATAAAAGCCCTGACAAAATAATACAACAGAGGAGTCCACAGACTGAAACTATTTCCATGAACCGGCATACAGTAGCAAAAAATTGGAGTGAATTGTACAATAAACCAATTACTTTTAGAATAAAATAAAAGGAGATGAAAAAGAAACTCGGCCAAATTATGTTTGATAACGCCACTCATGGATTTTTTTACTGTGATATCTTCAGGAGCAGTGGGAATTGTAAGGTTTAGATGCTTAATTACAAATGTCGATTGATACCAACATTAAGATTTTTTTGCTGTAACTATTTTATTTGATCCAGATCTTAAATTTATCATGATGCTGTTTTGAGCCGTAATGTGTTTAACTTAATGTGACTAACTACAAGGCAAATGACAGGTGTCACATTTGATTCAGTCTTGTGTCAAATACTAAACGGTACATCAGTGGGGCTGCTGAACGTCAGGAAAAATAAAAATAAAATGCAATGAATGAAAAATTACACATGGGATAAGCCTGTCAGTTCAAAGCACACTGCTTCCTGTCTACTTACACTTTCCACACTTTGTCCACATCTATCTCTCTAGTACTTACAGTTACAACCTGCTTACTTGCACACCCTTTACAAGTATACGCACAGTTTCCTTTCATATCCTTACTTTTCATGTTCCTTTTTAAATCACGTAACTGCATGACCTTCAACCAAACACTTAATTAACTGTACAAACAGCACAGTTCTTTCCCAGTATCTTTTTGTACCATTCATTCTTTTGTGCTTTCTCTTTGGATTTATATTTGACTAAACTGTGTAGTTGGGTGACTTTATTTCAAAGGACACTTCTGGGAACAGCCTTTCTGTGTTGGTGTGTGGGTGACTTGGGGGAGTTGTCAGGAGGGGGCCAATGTGGTTTAGTTAGCTGAATGTCTTCCTCTATTTTAAAGGCTTTCTTTGGGGGATCGGCCTGTGGGGGCCAAACTACAAATATTTTGTTGCAGTGTGGTTTGCTTTCATCACACGTTTTTGTCATATCGTTTTCACCACTGTGTGTCTTGTCTACCGAACTTAGGCTGCTCATGGAATATCTCCATTCAAGTTTCTCATCTGAGGGGATAGGTCCAGCACTTCCTGCGGGAGGTTTCTGCCCAAGTCCATTATCGTAGTTCCCTTTGGACTTGAGGAGTTGCTTGTAATGGTGTAGACAGTAGAAATGTCCATGGAGAGAGACGTAATTTCCTAGGCTGCAAGGGAAAAGAGCGTACCACATCAAAATCACAAAACCTCATTAAAACACTCAAGTGTTTACTAATTAATACTGCGTATATTCAATGGTGCCCATGGTGATCATATGAATACCATATTTACCTTAATTTATTTCCGCAGTGCTCACAGCAGAAACAGGATTTATGGTACTTTTTTTTGTCCACTATCAGAGCATCCATCGGATAAGCTCTCCTCCGACATACTGTGCAGAGCTCCGACTTCGGAACTCGAACCTGTTTGAAAAGATAAAATGCAAATTATTTGATTTTCTTCCCCTATGTGAAGAGCATTTCATTTGGGCTGCCTCACAATGCACCAACTACGGCTGTTCTTTCATTTTTTATTATGGTTAATCTTGTTAGTATAATGCAATACAATAGACTGCCTTTGTATTTAAAAAAACACGCATTTCACATGCTCCTTCATTTCCTTTAATAAAACATTTACAATCGGTCATGAGAGTGAATGTTTAGTGTATTTTTCCTCGGGATTTTATTTTATTTACTCATCTACCTACACACATGCATGCACAGATATAGATGCATCTCTCAGCTGTACTTTGGCAGTGTTTGCGAGCACAACAAATAAGCTGTCATCCAGTTCAGTGCAAGCCCTCAGCTAGAGTATACTGTAATTTTCCTGTTGGATAGATACATTACATGCTGGCTTTATTCTGGTCAGCTAATGGACAGCCTCTTGAAAATATAGTATGGCTGCAGTGCTTATCATGACCAATTAGATCAATTAGACCCATTAGGTTGAGTATGGCATCATCCTTATTACAAACAATGTACAAAGAGTTCCACAAATTAATTTGATTCAAGGTCTTATTTACTTGTTTTTTCCCCCCAGAGCTTTCAATTGAATGTCATGGTTTTTTATTAGTGAATGGAAATGGTTGAGTTGTCATCGCATGATGATAGTTGGCCATAAAAGGGAGGAAGATTGTAACCATTGTCTCTCACCATCCATAAACAAGTTCATGACAACTCAGGAAACTCCATTCACTGACGACCATGACGACCATGAGATGTGGTTGAAAGCTTCAGAAAAATACAGTAATTAGTAAAATAATCTGCAGAGATGTTCCCAATGTCAAGGATGAACTTTCAAACTCAACTGTGAAAACCCGTCTTATCAACACAGTGTTCAGAGAATAGAGTTAGCTAGAAACCTTTTTATTAGCCATGCTAGCGGTGGGGCTGTATGGATGGCAATGGCAAAGCTTCACAAAACTTCACAGAGCTGCTAGCATGGATGTGGACTCTTAATTTTTTGCAGAAAAGCCAACACAATCCATACAATGTAGTAATTAGAAAATCTGCTTTTGTAACACATCACAAACAGATATATAAAGACAACCCATCCATCCATAGTCCATGCCATTAGTTTCTGTTGTTTCATGCTGTATAGGTCTTTACCAGATGGGACAATCTTCGTCTGATGTGACACAACTTGTGATGTTGTCTCCTCAGAAACAGTGTAGCCAAGACTCTTGAAAACTGTCTCACTCTCTGACCACGTTTTGTGGAAATTCCTCAGCAACTTCTCAGTAGCTTCGTCATCGTAGGTTTCTGTTCGCCTCACTGCTGCAGCTTTCCTTTTAACTGCATCAGCATAGGAAAAGGGAGCCTGTTGGGTTGAGACACTCTCAGAGTGCTCAGTGACAGCTGTCCTTGTTCCGGTCACCGTGTTACCTAACTCATCAACATTTGAGAAATGTTCTGTGATTGATTTGGTTTCAGAGAAGGCTGATGGTTCTGCTGGCACAGTTTCTACCTCATTTTTCTGCAGAGGGAGGGGCGTGCTCTGCCGTGAGCTACGCTTTGTCTCTTGAGGACTTTCCCGCTTTGAAGTGTCTGCTGTTGTTTCACTCAGGCTCGACACAGTCTCCTCCTGATCCCTTTTCTCCTCTCTGAATGAGGAACTTTCCTCACCCAGTTCAAAAACATTTTTAATAGCCTGGATGTCAAAAGTTGGCATTTCCTGTTCCAGGATGTCTGCTTTCTCTTTGTGAGAATCTGTGCTTTCAACGTCATTGTGAAGCCACTCTGTGAGTGGGATAAGCTCTTTTCTGATATATAGTTTCTCTTCTAGTGATTCAAATTTGTTTACAAGACCAGACATGTCTGCCCTAGGAAGCTCATCCTTTTCTTTGTTCTTATTTTCTGCCTCACACTCCTCCACATCGGGGCCCAGTCGTTCTGGGATAGCAATGGGCTCCTTTCGCATATAGGTCTTATTAATTTCAGCCTTTTGAGCCTCTTCAAAAAACTCCCTCTTTTCTTTGACCGATGCAGATGATGGCTCTGAAATATCTGCAGCTTCAACAAGATCTAGGTCATTTTGACACAATGGCACAAGGGTCTCAGACTTACTTTGTATTTCATTTGCATTCAAACCCTCTGAATTATTAGCTTGATCTTCTTCTAAATGTGCATAATTTACTTCAGCCCGCTGAGCCTCCCCAGATAAACTCTTTTGGGGCTTTTCTGTTGCAATCAATGTCCCTGAAGCCTCCACAAGTTGGGACTCGATTTTGATTTGCCGATGGAACGATGCAGGCGATTCTACAATCTCTGATTTCCTCTCTGAGATTTGCTGGGGAAGTAGTGGTGGCGGGGTGACGCCACGTGAGAGCTTGGCCGTCGTGTCTTTGAGCCGAGCCAAATTTTCTGCTCTGTCAAAAGTTGGGGAAGGTGTGATTCTAGTGAGGCGTGATGTCGGGGTGTCACACCTGCGTGGTGGCGGTGTGGGAGGTGTGGGTGGCCTATGCAGCAGGGTCGGTGACGGAGTAACTCTCTGGGGTGAGTCAGTTCTACGTGTGGATTCGATGGTGATAAATGTTGGTGAGGGAGAACGCATCCTCAGTGACGGCGAAGGAGCCCGGAGGTCGACAGACTTGCAATAACTCACTTCTTCTTTCCTTCTTTCATGGGAGGTCTTTTTCTTTATTTGGTTCTCAATTTTGGCAGAACCAATACTGATCTTGGATATTCTTGGTGTTGCCCCGCCAGTAACAGACTTCTCAGAAACTGGCTCACATTCGTGCTTCTCCATTGTCTCATCATCTTCTTGATGCATTAGTTTAGCCTCTGCTAGTTTCCTTACATGTGAAAGAATGCCATCATTTTTTTTAGCGTCACTTTCCTCTACAGATCCCTCCAGTTCACATTTTTTGTCCGGACTCATGAGCCAGTCTGGTATCGTGCTGAGCAGAGTCTTCACAGATTTAGAGGAGGAATTTTCTGAAACTCTTTGTATCTCTGTGATGTGAGAGATTAACACTTGGACCTCTTGCCTCTGAGATTCCTCTGTTCTCCCTGTTGTGGACTTTACCCGTTCATTTTGTTCTGACTCGCCTGTCACTGTAATTGGGACATCCCTACTTTCTTCTGGTGGTTCCTCTGCGCTCTGCTGAATAACTGTCACTCCTTTCTTCTTTTGAGATCCCTTCACAAGCTTTTGAACTGCTGTTTGCTGCTGGGAATTCTGATCGTCTTTGCTTTCTGTGGTAATGACTTCTCTCTTGACTTGAATGTGCTCTTCTTTTATACTTTTGTGAATTTGGGCAACTGCAATTGTTTCCTGAGTTTGGTGGGTTTTTTCAGAGGTTGCTGTCTTGGTTTCTATAATGTCTGTCTTTGATTCTGTGGAAATCTCTTTACCTTGACCTGGCTGTGCACCCGCCTTAGACTTTTTGGACTTCTTTTTCTTCTTTGCTGGAGTTGGAGTTTCTGGTTGAGTGTCAGTTAAGCTAACAGTAACAGCAGGCACAGAGGAAGCAGCAGGGGGGGGAGTAACTTTATTAATCCCCTGCTTTAACTCTGTCTTTACGTCTTTAGCTTCACTGATCACTTTCACCTCAGTAGCTTCCACATTGAAATCTTCAGAAACACTCTCACTACTCTCATTGGATGTTTGTGTCTCTACTTGCTTTTCTTGCTTATTGTTCTTTTTCACCTTTTGGTTTGGTTTGCCTGTTTTCCCATTTGTGTTGGTTGCTGCCTTTTCTGTTTGCATCGGCTGATCGGAAACTTTCTCTTGGCTTTTGGGGGGAGAATGATCCGTTTTCTTCTTGTTATCACGCTGTGGTAATTTGGACTCCTTTACATTTTTATCTGAAGTGGCATTTTCTATTCTTTCTGGTGCTGCATTAGCTTTTGTCTTCTTGTTCTCAGATTGTGATTTGCTTGATTTGACATTCTCCTCAGGAGTGAAAGCAGGTTCAGATTTTACTATTCTAACAGGGATTTCATCTCCCTTTTTATCTTCAGATTTGATGGAGCCCTTTGTTTTCAGATTTTTAGGATCTTTCACTCTATCAGCCATCATGTCTTCAGTTTTTGCAACAGCAGTGATTGAGGTCTGGACTTTGTCAGACTGAGCAGACTGCTTGGACGAAACAGAAACTGTTTTCTGTGTAGTCGTATGCATCTGTTGTCTAACAGCTGAGACAGATGAGGTCTTTTGAATGGAGACAACCTTAGAAGTTTCATTAGACACAGTTTGCTGTTTAGCAGAAGATATGATTGTTGAATCTTTGAGGATTTTCTCATCATGACTAGCACTCACATTGCTCTGAGTGGTATTTGAGACTACAACATTCTTGGATAAATCACATGATAGGGAGTCTGCATGAACATGCAATGCCATCTTTTCAGCTCTGTCCTGTGTGATTTCGGACATGTTGTTATTTGACTGCTCTGTATCTTTGGTGGAAAGCATTTCAAGAGAAGCGGTAACTGAGTCATGTATGTAAGTGGGTGTTGGAGTAGTTGGGGGTGTGTTTTCCTCCCTCAGCTTTCGGTACTTTCCTTCTGCTTTCATTAATGGAGTGCTAAATTTACTCATTTGCCCTCTCATGAAAGGTGGAGGAGAGGGTGGAGGGGTGAATTTCACAGGAGAGATGTAAACTTTCTTTAGTGGTTGTGGTGACTCAGACGGTGGAGGGATTTCACATGAAACAGTTTTTGATGCATGTGTTATTGATTTTGATTGGTTTTGGCTAATTTTGACCACTTTCTCTGATGTGACATCCTCCTGCTGTGTTTTACTTAATTCCACTTTGGGATCCAGTTTTGGGACCTGGTATAAAGCGGGAGCTTTCACTTTTTTGACTGTCATCTTTTTTGCTTTTGCTGGTGAAGGATGAATTGCCTGTGTTGGCATGCTCTCCAGCTCTTGTTGGGATGGAGGAGGTGGGAGGAAGTCCTGCTCACTGGTGAGAGGTGGTGGTGGAGGAGGAAGGTGATCAATGTCAGAATCAACAGAGGGAGGAGGAGGAGGAGGAAGATCAGTGTCTACCATTGGTGGAGGTGGAGGTGGCAGAGGCAGATCAGGCTCTGGCGCTTGTGGTTGTAGGATGTAAACATCAGTTTTTACTTTAGTTTTATCCACTTTTATCATTCCCTTCGGGTTAGATTTTAGATTACGAAACTCTGTGTTTAAGGTTTTGATGCCGTGGTTCTGGGTAATCATTTTATGCTCCACCACAGTTGTTGATTGCTGAGCAGACTGCTTCACAGAACATGACTTTGTTCTAACAATTTCAGTTTCATTAGACATGGAGTGATTTTCTTTTGATGTTTCAACTACATTAGCAGTTTTTATCTTTTGTATGTTCCTATGTGCATCAGCATTTAAGTTTTTAACTGGAGGACCCTGTTTGACTCTAACTCTTCTGTATGCTCCAACTCTGACTTTGGGAGTTTCACGCTGTGCAGTTTCCAACAATGATTTGATAGTGCCTTTAACATCTCCCTTTATCACTTCCTCTTTCTCCTGCTGGGTTTGCTCCTGCGTCTCATATAATGACTTAATTGACATCTTGACATCACCCTTAACGTCACCCTCGAGGCTTGGACTCCTTTGCATCCTCGGTGAAGGTGGAGTCTCCATTAAGAGCTGAATCGTTCCTCTGACGTCTCCCTGAACATCTGTTCCCTGTTGACACTTTCTCTTCTCGCTGGAGGCATCGTGTAAACTTTGCATTGCTGTGTGAACATCGCCCCTCACAATTTCTTCCTTTTCAACTTCCCTCACCACTTTCTTTGCCAGCTCCAGAGATTTTAGTGTGGCCTTCACATCTCCAGGAACTAAATCCTCGACAGCAGCTTCAACTCTGGATGTTGCTGATTTCTCAAGAGATCGCAGTGCCCCTTTGATATTTCCTGGTATGATATCTGGCTTCTCCGCCTCCTTGTATCGCTTTTGAGCCCTCTCCAGGCACCGCAGGGCTTTCGGTATGTTGCCTTTCACCACCTCCTCTTTCTCAACAACAACTGTCTGATTAGCTGATTCAGACAATGAATTCAAAGCAGCCCTTAAATCGCCTTTGACTATCTCTTCCTTTTGGAGTCTTTCCAATGAGACAGTTGGCTCTGACATGAAAACTTTCACTGTGTTGTGAACATCACCGGGTATAACATCCTCCACTGTACGCTCAATTTGAGTTTGATTACGGCCGAGGATGAGTTTTGTGCCCTTAATGTCGCCTCCGATGATCTTCTCTTTTTCTGCTGTGTCAGGTGGCGTCTCATCAGGTCCTAAATGGAGCTGTTTGAGATAGTCAAGAGCCCCCGATTCAATGCATGTGGAGTAAAAGTCAACATTTCCTTTTTCAGCATCATCTACCTTTATCTTCACTGCCTGATCTGGCTTGTCTGGGCTGGATAGACTTTGAAGAGCACTCTTTATATCACCTCTTACAATGTCCTCTTTTTCAACATTATCATTCTCTTGTTTGTTGAGAAGGGAATATATTGTCATCCGCACGTCTCCTTTCTCGTCCTCCTGAATGAGTATTCCATGTTTTGCTGACCCGCCCTCATCGAAAAGGTTGTTTATAGCTTTCTGAATGTCACCTCGTAATATTTCCTCCCTTTCAATACTGCTGTCTTTCTCTTGGTTGAACAGTTGATGCACTGTTGAACTGATATTACCCTTCTCCTCTGAATCTATGACTATCTGCTGCTCCTTTCGTTCCTGTCTGTTCAGTAGGTTCATCATAATAGTCTGCAGGTCTCCCCTGATGACTTCCTCTCGTTGAATCTCTGGAGCCTCCGTATTCATTAGCTGGTATTTTGCCATCCTAACGTCTCCAATTTCATCAGCTTCAATGAGTATTCCCTTCGATTTCACCATTTTCTGACTATAAAGTTCCTCAAGAGTTCCCTTGACGCTCTTGCCCAGGATTTCAGTCTTTTCCATTTTTGTTTCATTAAAGTTGTCAAATGGTGTTGTTTCAAAGAGCCATGTTGCTGTCTTTACATCCGCTTTAGAGATTTCCTCTTGCGTGATGGTTGGATGATCTTCGCCCTCATCTACCTCTTTAATGTGGTCCAGAGGATTTTTCTCAAAGAGCCAGACCGAATGTTTAACATCTCCCTTTGCAACCTCCTCCTTTTTAACTGTCTCAATCAGATTTTCAGAGCTCATGCTTCTTATTTTGTCAATGGACTGCGTTTCAAATCTCCATTTCGCAGTCCTGACATCACCTTTTTGTATTTCACTCACATTAACTGTTCTAACAGATTCTTGTGACAGGGCATCAGACTCAAAGCGATCTTTGTTCATCCTAACATTGCCTCCTTGAATATCATCCACAGTTTTTATTAAAGCCTTCTTTTCTTCAGCAATCCTGTCGAGAGGCTGGGTCTCAAATTTCCACTTGGCAGAGGTGACATCTCCCTTTTGCACATCCTGTTGTGTGACAGATTTAATTATATAAACCTCATCTGTGTCCTTGATAGCGTCAAGGGGCTTGGTTTCAAACAACCACCGGGTTCCAACGACATCTCCTCGTGTTACTTCCTCACTTGTGACAGTGGTGACCTCGTGGTAAAGGCCCTCTTTGTCCTGGATGGCATAAAGGGTCTGATTTTCAAACATCATGGTGTAATTTCTCACATCGCCCTTCTCATCTGCGTCGCGGACAATTTTTTGCATTTTCATCTGCTCTGTGTCTGTCTCAGAGGACACCTCCCGAATTGCATCTAAGGAGTAGGTCTCAAAAATGAAACGACCCTTATCTACATCTCCTCCTTGTATGTCATTCACTTTGCGGCTGCTCATGGATTCCTCTTGGCTGTCATGTATTGTATCTATGGATTGGTTTTCAAAGAGCCATTTGCAGTTCACCACGTTTCCTTTTTGTATGTCCTCAGTATGAACTCTCTTGAGCTTTTTCATTACTTCCTCAGATGTAGAAGTCATGATATCGGAGGTTTGGTTTTCAAAAATGTACTTCATCCTTGACACATCTCCAGACCCAATGTCTATTTCAGTGACACGCTTAAAAGAGCCAGTCTCCTCCCCAGTGAGGTTCTCCAGGTTCTCTGTCTCAAAGAGAAAACAAGCCGTTCTTACATCTTTTCCTCTAATGTCCTCTTGATTCACAGTGCATGTTTTCAGAACGGTCTCTGTCTCCTCGTGGATAGTATCAAGAGCTTGTGTCTCAAAAAGCCAAGTGCAAGTTTTGACATCCCCCTTTTGCATTTCTTCAGATTCATTTTCACCCTTTAACTCCACTCTTTCATACAGGATGTCCATTGGTTTTGTCTCAAATAACCACTTGCAGGTTTTCACATCACCCTTCATGACCTCAAGATTTTTGCTCGTCTCCACAACTTCATCTTCGATATTGCTGAAGTACTTAATAGCATCAAGAGGCTGTGTTTCAAACAACCACTTTGCAGTTTTAACATCTCCAGACTCTATTTCTTGCTTGGATATGCCCTTGATAATTTGGTATTTATCAATGCTTTCATCAAACTGGTCGATTGGTCGCGTTTCAAACATCCACTTGCATGTTGTTACATCTCCTTTCACAACCTCTTCACGGCGCACTGTTTTTACCTCATGGAAGTGCCCTGAGCTGTCTTGCATGGCATACAGTGGAGTAGACTCAAACAGATTTTTATTTGACTTCACAGAACCAGATGTTACACCCTCTATGAGAATCTTTTGAGATTCATCCCTCCAGTTTAAATCTGTGCTCTCAAAGATTTGCTTGTAGTTTGAGACGTCCACTTTATCAATTTCTTCCAGGTCGATTGTTCTGGTGACTTCCTTCTTGTCCTCTCTAATCTGCTCCAGGGATTGGCTTTCAAATCGCCATTTCTGATGTCTGACATCACCCCTTTCCTCATTAAGTGCTACTGTTTTTTTCAGTTTGCCCACCTCTGCAAGCTCCTTCAACTCCTCTGTGGGAATCGTTTCAAAATAATGTCTGGCTGATCTCACGTTACCTGCAATAATTTCCTCTTTTGTCTGGGTCAGAGTATTTGAATCATCTTTTAATGTGTCCATCGGCTGGTTCTCAAATACCCAGCAGTTCTTGCGAACATCTGCCCGGCAGCTTGTGCCATCCTCCTGTGTGAGGTCGTTTTCAACATTCACAGTGCGAGTAACCTCTTTCTTCTCCTCCCTTATGTGCTCTAGAGGTTGACTCTCAAATCGCCACTTTTGGTGTCTCACATCCCCTTTTATTTCTTCATTTACTGTTGCCTTTTGAAGTTTTCCAACCTCGAGGCCATTCTTCCTCTCTGCTTGAGGGCTGCTCTCAAAAAAGTGCCTTGCAGATCTGACATTGCCTCCAATAACATCTTCAATAGACTGGGGTCTCGCATTGGAGTCATCCTTCAGAGAATCCATTGGCTGGGTTTCAAACACTAAGCAGTGCTTACGCACATCAGCTCCAATGATCTCTTTCTTCTCCATTTTTGAGCTTTCCCACTCATTGAGAGAATTTAGTGTCTTTATCTCAAACAACCACCTTCCCCAGTCTCCCTTATTGCTGTCCTCCATGGAAAGACTACACACAAGTTTCAAAGATGTAGATTCTGTGTTTTTCACCTCCAGGGGTTGGGTATCAAAAAGCCAACGTGAAGCAATGGAATTTTCCAATTCAGTTTCAATTTTACGCACAGACTTAATCTCCAGCATTTGGCTTGATTGTCCCATAATCATGCATTTAAACTGAGTGTCAAAAGTGCTTGTAACAGTTTTCACTTCTCCATTAATTTCCTCCAACACTGACCTTAGACTCAACAGGTGGCTCTCGTCAATGGTCTCAGTGTGCCCAAGGCTTTCCATATACTTATTGTCGATCATGTAAATGGTAGCATTTCCATCCTCCTCTGTGAATACAATCTCTTTTGTTAAATCCTCCTCCTTATGCATTTTATTTAGATTGTCCATTGTTTGGGTTTCAAACAACCACGCTGCAGCACGGACATCTCCTTTATCAAATTTGTTAAATTTGTTTTTATATTCTGTGGAGTTGATATTGTGGGAACTCAGCTCATCCATCGGCTTGGTCTCAAACATCCAAGCTGTACGTCTCACATCTTTCCCAAAAATGATATCCTGTTCAGTTACTTTGTTGTTGTCGTCGTCCTCATCAGGTGTTTCATCTCTAATGGTGTCCAGTGGCTTATTTTCAAACATCCAACGCATCGCCTGCACCTCCCCAGGGAGAATCTCTTCCCATTCCACGTATTCTTCATCGTTGATATCATCAGGACCACCATCATCCTCATACATGTACTCTTGGCTCTGTAGCTGGTTGTTCTCAGTTTCATTGTAATTAGTGTAGTACTCCTTCTCAATATTCTTACGGACCTCAGGATGAATGTGCTTGTAAAGACGTTTCAGCTCATTCATACTCCTCTGCTTGTGGTAAGCATCTCTGTTGAGTGGGTATTTGGAGGAGTTTGATGGTTCTGGAGGCTCAGGTGAGTAATTGCACGCTGGAATATTTTCACTGTCTGATGGCATTTGTAGTAAGTCTGGAGGCGGAGGTGGAAGATAGTCCGAATCCTCAGCTGGTGGGGGCGGAAAGTCCTCATAATCCATCACTGCAACCAATATGTCTTCTGTTGCCTCAGTAGCAGATGCTTCATACACTTTACTAGTCACTGTGTTGTTTTGTGTCACATGTGTGGACCACTTAGATCGATTGATGTCACGTTCAATCTTTGTAAGGAACAAAAATGATATTTGTATGTAAATAACTAAATCCATCACATTCCTCCATGACAGAGTTATATATGTACATTACTTTTCACCTTGTTGTAACACTTGCAGATAAAATGTAAAAACTGTAAAACATGAATAATCTTACATAGCTGTCAGTCCCAGGTTTAAAGTTTGAACAAGTTGCTTTCTTATTATGCTCTTTCCAGCCAAATCAATGAATCCCTATGATGAGTTAAAGTTATAATCTTTAAGATTTTCCTGAAATCAAACCACATTGTTTATGTAATTCATAGCTTGCATTATTTAAGCAATAGCAATTCATTGTAATTACAGTCTATTGTCTCTCAGTATACATATGTCATTGTTAGTGGTGGAGTCCGCCATTCCCACGCTGGATTCAAATTGCCTTCACACAGGAGGGATTCACAGGAAATGATGTATGTATGTAATCCAGTGTTACTGTTTTAAATTGTATCTCATTGATAAAGCCTCACTGTTGACTGTTCATCAAAACTGTATTAAGTTACTGCCAAAGCAAACTGCGCATTTCTTACGGATGCTAGGTCGTATTGAAAGTGTATAACTGGTGAAGCATAACCAAAACCACTTGGCCCACCTGTTGTGTGGAAACAACTTGTGTTGTCTGCCGCATGAAAACAAATCGCGGCTCCAATTATTTTTGACTTTTGCCTAACTCGAGTAAAATGGAAATGCTTACCTTTATTGGTTTCGGTGGAGCAGCCTCTTCTATTGTTCTTTCAAAGCGATCCCTCAGTTCTTTCGTAGTGTACCTGGGAAACTCCTCCTCTAAAAGTCAGCACAGACATATGTATAAGGGCGGGCCTAAAATTTGTTAGGCAGTGACAGTGCATATGGCAGAGAATAAAAATATCAACAACATCCTACCTGTTTCATTTTGATGGTTTTCATAACTGGATTCCAAGTTATTGTCGCTGTACTCCTACGTATTTAAAATGAGAGGTGGGCAAAAAGATATTAATGTTTCAATCAAACTGTCAGGCCACTAAACAAACATTCATTACAAAAACCTGATTGATTGCAATCAGTTACAGTTTTTACTCAACAAGGCAATCAAAGTGTTTAGCTCATTAGCAAATATTATGGTGCCTGCAGTAACACAGGATTAGAAAATGTTCAGTACCGATGTTTCTTGGTTGAAATTTAGCTGTTGACTGCCTGGGACGACCTGCCTGCTGCCACTCAACACTGTCACCTCAGAGTTCGACATTTCCTGTGAAGATGAAGACAGTGGTTGCCAAACACCTTGAAAAATGTGTGCGTGCCACACAAACACATATACAGACACACAGATAACTCTCTCTGTCTCACTTTACTTCTTTGTCATAGCCACAGATGTGAGCTTACTCCACTCCAATTTACTCCACCAGCCAAAGCTGTAATAGTACACAACTGAATACCATGCAGAGAAGATGCTAGACCAGATTGCTCACTACAGTTTGAAATGACTAATCACAGATGGAGGCAAGATGACAAAGAATGTGTCAAGCTGTTCACTCACACTGTACCATAGCAAAATTAGAAATGAATAATATTTCCATTGCTTTGTGTTAAGTTTCTATCTACTGAACAGAGCTACAATGTAAGTGTTATGAAAGCGCCAAGACATGTCTGTAATTTAAACCCACACACTTTGTTATTGGTGCTATAAGATGTTTTAAGACCCTCTGTGTTAATAATCAGCTTAAATGTACATATTTTTACTTGCACAACTCCCCATGCAGAAATGGACAACTAAATGGAAGGGTACAAACAGAAACATGCTCATTTCAGAAGAAATGCTACCCTCATTTGACCACAGTCATCTCTTTCATGCTCTTAGCCTGATGAATGTACAATCTGTGTGTACCTGCACAGTTCTGTGATGAAAATGGAACTGGGTTACATTGTGAGATGTTGCAGTTTCCTGGGTCTCAAATTGTTTCCTCACACTGGCAAGTCCCCCCGGCAGGGAACAGACCTCCGACTCCTCCATGACCTAATGAAGCAGGAAATATCATTAGCTGCCTCCACTGCTACATGACCTGAAATCAAACTGATGCTTAATAGGGCTATTCTGCCTGGTATGCATGCAGTGCAGGCCGCCGTCAATTGTGGTGAAGATAATGCGATGTGCGGTTTGCTTTTTCTCTCCACAGACACAAACTCGCATAGTGTTCTGTTTACGTAATAGTTTCAAATTTACATAAGGACTTGTGAGAGCTCCCTCAAAGTAAAGCCAACAATATTTTATGTTTACTGCAACCTTCGTCTAATTTCTGCCCTATGACTGGAGTCTCATGTTTCCCCTCTATTTATATATGTATAAGCAAGACTGCTGACCCCCTTCCCCAGCTGCAAAACTGTCATCACTTCCACTAATACTGCATGACAACACCAACAATAATGGTGACAATACCAGCTCAGTGCAGCACAGCTACTGGATGCTCTACTGGATGCTCTGCAGCAGCTAAAGACTAAACTATACAGCATAGAACAGGAAAGCAAGCAAACCAAAATAATTGCCCATAGAAAGTTTGCTTCTAATTACACAAATGTTCTTTTCAATACAGGCAGATCTGGCAGGTATTGTTGCTACATGCAGTAGTTGAAGTAATACTAAAGTACCCCGCTGGAAATGGTGTTGTCTGCTCGCTTGGAGACAGCTGCCTGGTACATGGCCTCACAGTTGTGGGATGACCTCTGAGTCTGCAGAGTGAATCCGGTCCCTCTGGTTTAAATCTCTTTCAGGAAGTCCTGCCCTGGTTAAACTTGCGCTGCCAGCAGCTACGGCACACATAGCCAATAAACTGTTAAGGAAAATGCTTCTCACGTGTGTTATTAGGTGTCATCCAGTTATTAAGAGGTAGCACACAATACTTAGTGGTGTAAACACATGCAATTAAAGCACTGCTAAGAGTGTCAGACCCCAAGTACAACGACAGGACTTTTTTTTGGAGTATATGACTTAAGTGTATTGCAGATAACATGGCTCATATATTGATTACTCTGCATATGTGTATAATCATAACTTATTCAATCTAAATCCACTCTAAAGCACCAGTCTGTTGTTGAAAACATTTACATTTTTAATCTTAAGATATGAGTTCAGTTTATAAATATATTAACTAAGACAACAGAATTGGAGCCACAGTAATGCTTTAAAGGTGCTAACATAGCGCAGGTGGTGCTCTTGTGAGTTATTTAAAATGCTCTACAGGGACAATATTTATACCAATTACACACCTGTCTCCTGACATTCAGTTACTCATACGATATAGAGGATTTATTATTATATACAACCGCCCAACTGTGCAGAGTGACAGTTGTTTTATCAGGATGTGAGATCATTTTGGTCCATGCATCCTAAGTTGAAACATTTAGAGCCAACCCCAATTAAACTGATAGTTTTGTCCAAATATAATCCTTGGTTGATTGCTCCTTGAAATGGTCACTTGGATCGCATTGAGTTTTAAAGAGGGCCATGACTTACATAAATACATTGATTGTGTTATATTTTGTAAATAAAGGCATTGCTTGTACACGTACGTTGCTTGACTACACTTCCAATCAACATAGAAATGTGTCATGGGGCTGGTGATCATCCAGGAAGTGGTATTAGTAGTCATTAAGATTTTTTCCCTTTCATCTTAGGCATAATTAGACTTTATTAGAGTTCATGTCTGGAATTGCATCGACCAACAGTCCAGTGGAACATTATTGTTAACCTGCAGGGTAATGCAATGTGCTGAAAAGACAGTTAACGAGATTATTAACTCTACCAACTGTTAACATCCACAGAGTCTATATCCTGCCAGCTGCTTACACAACATTTCTGTCTGTTCATGAATTCAAAGTATTCACACCTCAGTTCTTGTGGATATAAATGGGCCGATGCAAATAAGATGAAATATGGATACAGACTATTCTGTTGATTGAAAAAAGTACAGCATCAAAATCTTCATAAGACTATCCATTACTCTGAAGACTAACAGCATATTGAAAAGCTTCATCTCAGCTCTGCTCTGCTCTGTGGTGAATTAGTGCTACTTGAAGCCATGTGTATATCCAACTCATTGTAATATCAAGAATAATGTCAGCAAAAAGCTGCCAGACTGGCGATGTGAGGTGATATTTCACATCTGTAATATTATTTCTGGCAGCAAAGGACAGATCTAATCACTGCATATCATCAGTACTGAAAACTCAATAAAGTACAGAGTCAATGAAACACCAAATCAGATCAAAACACCCCCATTTTTTAATCAGTTCTTTGAGTTACAGATAGCTAAATGTGATAAGCTATTTAAAAGTAAGCTGAATAGTGGGCTCATGAACCTGAAATAGCAAGTCATTAATGCAGCTCTCTAAATTTCATGGCAGAACATTTTTTATAACAACTATTGGTGCATTGCACTGCTTTCCATTGGCATATTTATTTTGCCATTTTTGATTTGTAGCTTGCCAGTCCCCTAGGATGATCTATTTTAGCCATGGCAAAATGGTGGGTATGATTATGTAAACCAATCAGTCCATTAAAACATGGGACATTAAAATTAGACCATTTTAGTTTGTCACAGCGCATCTTTTAGTTCAAATCTTGACTTCAACAGTGAAGCTTTATCAGCGGCAAGTTCTGCACTGCAACATATTCCAGTTAAGGTCTTGATGGCGTAGACTTATAGAGTGTAAATTATTACGGTAGGAACTAAAATTTGTAGCCAAAAAAGTCTGTCAACAGTCTGAGGCTATCTCATGACACGTTAGGTTGGGCTGAGAGCTCAAATAACAAGAAAGAGAAGTAATCTAGGCGCCACGGACTAGCAAAAATAAATCAAGCCTATTTTAAACTTAACCATGACGGGTCATGTTTCTTGGTGAAATATAGAGGAAAGCTAGGAGGTCAAGGCTTTCCTTTCCTAAAGCTTTTAGATAGCCTGCATTGATAACCTTGTGTTTGTGCCTCTATTTGTATTTGTAATACTCTTCAGTATTTCTCATTTCATGGCTTTGCCTGGCGACAAGGAAGTAGAGTGACATAACACTTAGAGGTACTGGCCTTGGTACACCTCAGCAGCTCAGAACTCCATCTATTTGGAATTAGTTAACAAAATAAATCTAATCTCTCCTCAAGCTAAAAATCCAGAGTTAATTTAATATTTCAGTCACAGTTTATTTTCCGGACGGTCTGAAATAAGATTCATATTTTGCCTCTGTATCCTGAATTTTGAGTGGAAGTGCTCAGCATGAGGACAATGGTTGATGAATTTTAGAATACAATCAAGAATTCAATGCCAGCCTTTCATGTTTTTCTCTGCAGAAATCAAAATTAGATTTTGTAATGTATTGCGTTTTGCATGCAATTATTAACATAGAAATATAATTTAAAAAGCCAAAAATCATTCAAATATTTCTACAAAATTCCACTGGGCACAAAGACACAAGCACCGCTCTCAGAGTACTCATCACCTACCAGGTAAGGAGGATAGCGAATTATAAAAAAATATGAGCTCAGCAGGTAGAAATCCCACACAAAGGCCACTGCACCCCCGGCCTGCAGGGTCTCTCCAAGACAAAATCAAATCCCAGCCAGTGTTGGAGACCAGCTCCAGTACTATGTGTTCACCTCTGTCCAACGAGCAGACAGTGACAGCTGATTTTATTTTAGACCCCCCGCCCACTTGCAAAAGATGGGCCTGGGGTGTGTTTTTTTTTAGAGAGCAAGGCCGCCGTGCCTCCTATGCCAAGTCCTCAGAAAATCCATATGGAAGTACTTCCTGTGACTCCTCTGCAGATGCTTGTGTACCAATAAATCAGGCCACCCTGGTTTCATCATCACGGCTTCCATGAGTGCACTGCATACTCCAGCAGCTGTTACCGCCTGTCATGATATGCCAAATTATGCTCATACAAATCCACAACAAATACTCTGAGAATCTTTCATTATTCACTGCTTTTGTTAATCCCCAAGGAGAGTAAAGTGGATGTCAGGGCAGGTGCAAATTCAAGTGAGAGTAAATGGTGGTGAAAAGTGTTGGCCATGCGCTGCGCTTTGCAGTTGGTCTGAAATGGGGTCAGTGATGTAATGCTATTTGTTGAGGGAGAGGAGGGTTAAGGGGGCCGTAAATATGACAAGAGACACCTCTGAGCGTGGAGGAGCTAGCCAGCTCATCTTGTTTGGCCCAGCTGGAGACGGTGGCGCCAGCCTGACTCTGGTATCTCATGGAAGCTGGGCCAGTGTTTGGAGACCAGACATGTCTGCCAGGCATCTGCACGACCCTGTTCATCCACAGCATGTGTAACTCATACCTGCGTTTCCATAGACCCCCTGTTTTAAAGAGACACTCTGGGATTCCTGCTCCCGCCAAACCAGACTGAAATGCAAAAGATCCTGTCCACCTGTTTTCCTGTTCATTTGAAATGCAGATGAATATGATCCTGACATTACTCTGGTGAATACTGTTTGAATGACTATTTAATGTTTGAATACTCTTAATGAAAGTCACAATCTTTTTCTGTCAAATCTTAACATGAGCAAGACGGAATATAAATGTTCTTTTCATGATGACTGTGCTTTATTCAGCTTGAAGCCAGTCCTCTGTGATCCATAGCAGGGTTAAGCCAAGCAGTGAGGGTGAAAGGAAAGAAAAGATATTTAATTCTCTCCCTCTCTCTCTCTCTCTCTCTCTCTCTCTCTCTCTCTCACACACACACACACACACACACAGAAAGACGAGTAGCTCTGCCAGCTCAGGAGATAAGCAGTGATTTCCATCCGATACTATAGTCTTTTACATATTAGCAGACAGACACAATGCCAAGATGAAACGTCCAGTCTGAGGAATGTTAAGCTGAATATTTTAGTGGCAGGGTCTTTCGCCATTTCTTTGGCTGTAGAAGAGTCCAACTCTATTCAGATGTTTCTATAACTTCCCTCAAAATGCCCTTAAGCAAGGCACTAAACCCCTGGCTGCTCCATCCCGAGAAATGGCTCATTGCCAGCCAACGAGTGTTTGGTGGAGAGCCTCAGAGTGTGAATTTGTAAACCTCACTCCTCTTGCAACTACTCACCCAGACTGTTGCTGTAAATATCTATGAGCTCTTTGTCACAGTGCCTGACTAAATAAGAGAGAAGCCTAGAGGAGAAGCCTCTGAGCTGTTTACATTACAACGTTTGATTACATTTCCGAAGAAACAAAGGAATTTCTGACATACTCTGTGATGGTTTTCATTACTGAAAACAAATATGGTTTTGATATCAGAGGCAAACAGAAGATTAGAATGAAACAATGATAGCTCCATATATCCACTAACAGTATAATAATGCAACTTAAACACAAATATCTGAAATATCAGCGTCTTAATATGATGGCTGCTAAATTATAAATTCAGAAAGAGCAGCACTTCCCTGTATAATAGTTAATTATGACCGCACTTTCTCCACACCTAAACACATGATTCTTTTTTAATGAATGTAAATGAATAACAATTGTTATGTGTATTAATTGCAATGCAAATGTTCGCCACTGCAGTTCTCCAAAGTACATCAGTCATTTTAGAGAAGTGCTGAAATTAGCCACTGCTAATTAACAGCTCTGTCACCAGTATCACAAATTTATGACAACAACAATTCTTATTAAATCTGCAATAACAGTGAATTATGACAGTCGCTGGACGTCTCTTCCTGTTTTATCACCTCTCTGCTACATAACTGCCGACACATAAATGAAGTTTATATGCATTTCATCTGAACGCTATGGTTTCATCCATAACTTCAATAGAAAATATTTCCCCATTTTTGTCAATTTTGTTGAAATATTACAGTGTTTTCATTTTGATCCTCTCCTGAGCAGAGGCTTGGTGTAGCTCACATAAGTGAGCACTGCATGTGGACCACAGGCAGAAAGCACCATGGGATGCATGACAATGAGCCACATCTCTGCCAGATGCCATTAGAAGTGAGGCTTTGAATCACAAGGATTCTTGGATTCACACACTTGCAAAGAAAAGCTTTTTTTGTTCGGGGCAGATTTTTAAAATTCTTTAACTGGATTCACATTTATTTTGAGTGAACCAGGAATTATTAACTGCTTTTACTGCAGCTATCTAGTTAAAAGTACGCAACTTATAGAACTCACCGTATTTCTAAATTAATTTCTTATTGCTTTGGCTTTTGATCATCTCTAGCAGAGGAGTGTAATGTGTTATGTATGAAGCGAGATGAAGCCCAACAAGCCTAACAGATGATGTCAGGTGTGAGAGGCCATTGATATGCTGTATTTTAAGAAGCCCTATGAGGCAGCTCCAAAGTGTCTGTACCCTGTGGCGTCACATAGAGTAGCAGCAGCTTCTTTAAGCTCCACATAGTCGCTGCTCTGTGTGTGGCGGACGCACACACAGAAAGTATCACTTTGTGCTTTTGACCACAGGCCACCTGGTAGTACTAAAGGGAGCTACACACATGCCCAGCCTATCAGAGACATACATTAGTTGATTAGTTTATAGAGAGGTTTATGAAATGAAGAAGGGAACATATATATTTGAACAATGAAAACAGCGCAATTTTAGAGCACAGTGAGGGTAAAATAATACAATGGTGTATGACGCTGATTGGTACTAACTCTATTACTGTAGAGAGAGAAAGCCAAATATGAGAGGAAGCTATTTGTTCATTATCAGGAAGGCTATCATCTTTGACAAGCTTGGTCTCCTGTGGTTATTAATTTATATCAGGCACACAGTAAATTTCCCAGCCTGACAATGACAGCCCTGTCTGTTTGTCCTTAAATATACAATGAAACACACACATGGACGACTGAAAACAACTGGCATGAAACAACATTTAAGTTTCTAACCTGTTTAACCTGTCTAAAACTAGCTTCTCTGTTGTCTTTTGCTGAACCAGACTAAGAGTCTGCAGCCTGTGAGACTGTACTTAGAGACAGCATTGATCTGAGCTAAATGTAATGTCAACATGCTAACATGCTCACAATGACAATGCTAACATGCTGACATAAGCAGGTATAATATTTACCGTAGTCACCATCTCACCATGTTTAACATGCTAGATGAAAAGTCACAAGATCACCAAAGATATTTTAAGTCATCCTTAGAGAAACATGGATGCCTGAACCAAATTTAACGATCCATCCATTAGTTAATATAGTAATAGTACGTAAATATTTCACTCACAACCATGAATGTTGACCTCATGATGGCACTAAAGGAAAAGTCAGGGGACATCAAAGTCATTAGGATTCATCCCCTGGGAACCATGACTGTCTGTGGAATATCCATCCAGTAGATATTGAGATATTTCACAGGACAAGTGAAAACTTTGACCTGCTAGTGGCGCTACAGAAGCCATCCTCTGGGATATGTGTGCCAAATTTCATGGCAAATCTAATACTTGTCAAGACATTTAATTAAACAGAAAATGTCAACCTCATGGTGGTGCTAGAGGTAAAGTCAGGAGATCACACAAGTCAGCAGGATTAAATGAAAATCTTCGAAACTCTTTCTGTTTTGACAGCGTGACTGTGCAGGTGAGGATCCTTCATGATCCTACAGGCTCTGGTTCTGCACCTCCTGGTGTATAAGTTCTGCAGGAAGAGGAGTGTAGTAATCCAGTAGTGTGTTCAGCTGAACTCTCTGCAGAGCCCTCCTGTCCTGAGTGGAGCTGTTGCCAAACCAGGCAGTGATGTTTCCTGTCAGGATGCTCTCTACAGCTCCAGAGTAGAAGGATTGAAGGATCCTCAGAGAGACTCTGAATTTCCTCAGCCGCCTGAGGTGGTGCCTTTCTCACCAGAGTGTCTGTTTTTGCTTTCCATGTCAGATCCTCTGTGATGTGGACTCCCAGGTATTTGAAGCTGCTCACCCTCTCAATAGTAGGCCTGTTAATCTTCAGCGGTGTGTACGTCCTCCACTGTTGTGCTCTCCTAAAGTCAGTTATCCTGGAATAATATGCATACTACTTTATCTTTATATATGTAAATGCTCTCAGGGGGGCAGCAGAAAGACAACGATAAGGATATACCGCTTAGCTGCTAATCAGCACCACAGGACTCAGAAATACTTCTCCTTTGGTTTTCAAATTGTTTGCAAATTAAATGAGCCCCCGATGGTGCTTCGCCTGCTGCTTCTTTGAAAAAATTAGGTGGAACAAGTCTGAAATCGAGGCTGTGCCACCCTTCTTCTTGGAACCTGCAGCGAGGAACCTTCTCACACAAAGTTCAGCCCTCACATCAAAACACTTTACGGGGCTGAACTCAAATTCTAGTAAGACAGAAAATGCTAAACAGGCATCGGAGAGACAAGAAACTAAAGTGAAAGCAGAGATTCTCAGGAGGCTTCTTCCACCGGATCAAAATAGTCTTTCCTAACTGTCTTCAAAATATCTATGCTCACTTTCAAATTGACACTGTGATCTTATATCTCTCCCACTACCACTCACACGAAATAATGCAGGTGTTGTTGCTTGGGGCATGAATACAGAAAATCTTTGCAAACTGTCATGTCGACAGGCCTATTTTTGACATTTTAGTGCTGCTGTGCACAGATTAGATGTTCATTTTAGACCTGAAGTAGTTTAGAAGGCAGTTAGAGATTCCCAGACTCTATGTTTGTCCCTGATATATTTAGTGTGGTGTTGGATCACTGGCTGCTGGATAAAGGTGGTTTCCAACATGATCACTGAATTACTGAATACGAACGGCACACACACACACACACACACACACACACACACACACACACAGTCATAAATTCATGTAAAACATGGCAAAAACTGAGAGCAGTGGAATGGTATACTATTAACATGTACTATATGTACTGTATTCATACATCACAGTCACAGTATTTAAATCAAGCCATGCCGTGTCAACCAAATTAGAAGCAGCTTAGTAACACCAATAACGTGTTGCAGTGACTGTCAGCCTTTGCTTACAGTAATAAAGCAACGCCTACTCACAGCCCTCTGTCAGAGGCAGAGGAAGCATGAGGGTTAAAGATATTAAATATTTCACAAGAAAAAAAGGAAAAACTAGAGACAAATCTGAAAAACCAAGATTTTAGATTTAGATTTTATTGTCCCAGGGGGAGATTTGTTTTCACAGCCAGTACAACATAGAAATATACATACAGACAGACAGACAGACAGACAGACAGACAGACAGACAGACACACATTTGTATAGACCAATAAATTATTTTCTAATAAAACAAATTAACTTTTGAGCCCTCAGAATGAGAGGCAATAACGAATTAAATGAATAATTCGGCATTATGGCAAATATAATATTTGCTTTTTCTTTGAGAGTGAGGTGAGAGTATTGATGCACTCTCATCTTTGTGCAGGAAGTATGTAGCTCGAACAAGCGGGGGCATACTGTTGGCTGCAGGGGGAAACAGCTAGCCTGGCTCTGAATGTAAAATAATGTCTCTTAGAAACAACAATTTGTAGTTTTAGTCAAGTGGCATACTGTAGATACTTCTTGTTTATTCATCCACCCAGCACTTCTGTGGAATGCCTCTGCTGGTTGCCTGGTAACCTCACTGTGGCAACAAGACTCCAAGAAGTCAAGTCAGTTTTACATTTTTGTTTTCATACATATTTTTTTAGAAGATACAATGTGCTAATTAGTGGGCTTTAAAGGTGCTGATAGAGTTTTTTTTTTTAATTTGGGGAGAGCCAGGCAAGCTGTTTCCCCCTGCTTCAAGTCTTTATGCTAACCAAGATAATCACGATCTGGTTCCAGCTCCTTACAGTACTTAACGCACAGACATGAGAGTGGCATCTATTTTCTCGTCTAACTCTTGGAAAGAAAGTGATTTTCCAAAAATGTCAAACTAGTCCTTTAAACTTTTCATTAGATGTTATCCCGCTGCAGACTCTGCACACGTTTTATTAGGAAATTGGAGAGTGCTGATGGACAGAATGGAAGCAGCTCATGTGTGAATCTCTTGGAAAGGAGTATCTGATTTATATTGCAGCTCACTCATCATTTTATATATAACGGACTCTTTATGTGCTCTTTGTGTATTTAGATTTCTTTTTTTCCTTTTGTTGTCTATCTCACTGCCTAATATATATGACATTTCTTTGAAAAAACACAAAACAAATATTACTCCGGTGAATGATTATAACAATGTTCAACCACATAAAATTATTTACTTTATTTATTTAAAAATATCCATCTGTGGTGTGCCACGAGGTAGATACAATTCAACACTGCACTTCAACCACTCTTTCTCTGTCTAAGACCATAATCCAAATGAAGACAATGCATCGCTGTACTGTTACTTACGTGGCTGTTAAGGAAAAAATACACATTTGTGTTGGTCAGTCTGTCCAAACATTCTCTGTTTCTCACATGACGACACCAGAGAAATTCACAAATTCATTAACAAATGGTGGAATATCTGTAAAATAAACAGACACTTTATATTAGACTGAGAGCTTTGATGCATAGAGGCAAGTTAAGTGTCCTCTGGAGCAAATCATCAATTCTTCCTGGCACTGCCTACCTACACACACACACACACACACACACACACACACACACACACACACACACATACACATACAGGTACTTTGTGCTTTCAAGCCTCCAGCCAGCCTTCAGAGCTCCCACCACTGAGAACAAAAAGCAGGCCGCACTTTGTTTCAGATGCTCAGTGAGGTGGAGCCTGCCTCTGCCCACCACACACACACTGGTGTGAGGAGCAGGCAGCATTGGGAAAGCTTTGAATTGGTTGACTACACTGTGACCAACACACACACACACACACACATGCCACCCCGCACATGTTGTGGTTTTGCAACTGTTCAAGATTTACTTTGGAGACTCCCAGACAGGCACAACAGGTTCAGTATTTCGGTCTTTTGGGTGACTGCCAATCAATATAACAATAACTTTGGAAACAAATATCCATTAACTGAGAAGCACACAGTTGAAAAACCGTCACTCAGTTGCACAGCAAGGGCAAAATCCTACACTAAGATTTTTTTCAGGTATGTAGTCAAGAGAATAAAAGGCCATTTTTCCCCATGAGCAGCCAGCATGAAATTAATGCAAATGATATCCTACGTTGTGCCCTCATGCTCCTCTCAATTCATACTTATTCATTCATTCAGTGTTTTTCTTAAGAACATGGGTTGAATCCACAGTTCACATGAAGGCAGAAGAACAGGGTTAAGAAACGTCTGAGTCAATCAGACATTCATTTAATATTTCTATAATAATTAACACTTATTATGAACACTGAATTCAGTCATGATATTTTACCTTGCTTTGGTGTCAAGTTCCTTCACATTCATTCATTTCTCACAGATCAGCTGTTAATACCAGGGCTCTTCCATGGCAACCAAATATTACTGAATAGGACACTTCGTTGAAGTTTATAAAACCTTGATCATGTGTGAACTTTCAATTAACATGTAAGAGTTTTTTACAAAGAGAGAAAACACACACACACACACACACACACACACACACACACACACACACACACACACAATACATCAGCCTTGTAGTGAAAAGCTGGTGTGTCTGGATGGATGGCCCTCCCTCCCTCCCTGCAGAAGGTTAACATGTGACTGGAATGCATCGAGGCATTTTAAATATTTCAACATGTTTGCTGAATCGAGGCAATGGGATTGCAAAGCAATGACCTCTATCCAAAAACCTTCTACAACCACTGGTTATTTTTTCTTATGAAAAAAAAAGGAACCTGGTTTTCCTGGGAAAATGCGCTCATTTGCAATGTTTAAAAAATCAGTAATACAAAGGAAGAGACTTTACAGACAAATCTTAACCTTTCATCCAGAGGTCCAGCACAAATGTAACACCAATCCACCCCGTCTGTTTGTATGATTGACACCAGATCACAGCAAACAACAGATGGAGAACTAAGTGAAGTACAAACCAATGAACTTAGATCATGGTATCCAAATGAGGATTATGTAGCATTAACAATTAAGTAACCTGATTTCTTTGAAGGATTACTCTTATGAATGATTAAAATGACACAATATTACAGTGACTCTAAAGAGGTGTTTTTCTCATGTGCTGTTCTGCTCCACACATCCCACCACAATTTGATAAACTTCTGCAGAAATAAACGTTACAACTTCCTTGAATCTGGGTCGTTCTTGCAGAGGAGGAACATCATTAGAATGGAATGGCAGGTATGTGTTTCCTATGATCATCGTGTGGGACTGCGGCAGATACTGTGCATGGCTCCTAACTGCCTCCACCCACCGCTGTCCATCAATTATTGTGTCAGGTTTCTGTAAAATAATCACCCAACAGTTTGACCCTGATCTCATAAGACTTTGTTTCTCAACGTGTGAGGCTATGTACAACCAACGAGATGAAGAAACAAAGGAAAACATAACGGCACACTAGATCTTCACATGCATTTCTGACGACAGATCCTGACAAATCAAGACGTGTAAATGTTGACATGGAGCATCGACAGAACTGAAAAATGGTCATGGGTAAACCTAATTTTCCAGTCAATTCGCCTGTAAATGTTCACATGCCTTCAGTGAACAGTTTGTGTGAAATAAGCTGCTGAGACAATGACACAATGAACTTGCAAAAAAACACACAACATCAGCAACATTCATAGCAACAGGGCGTATATTTAGCCCCTGCTTGTCCTATGACATAGTCATGCCTGACACCCAATCTCGGCACCAAAAGCCACGACGGAAATTCAAAAAGAACCTAAAAATAACATGTCTCAAGTGACAAAAGACTAAGCGCCATGACTCACAGAAGGGTGACCTACATCGCTGTCAATAAAATGTTCAGTATCGTGAAATGCATCCTAATGACAAATCATATCATATCTCGGTGACTCTGAACAAGGATACAGTAGGTCTGTTGGTAAGTAATGTAAAGCTTGAACAAGCTAAAAGGCATTGAGAAGAGTGACTAAAACCACACTGTAAAAAAACACTTGTATAAGTAAAAGCCCTGCATTGAATGTGTTACTTAAGTCAAGAAAATGTATTTAAAGTATTAAACGTAAAAGTACTCAACGAAGAAAAATGCCGCCTGTGACTGTTATACAATTATATATTATATCATTAGATTATTATTACTTGTGCATTAATATAAAAGCAGGATTTTACTGCTGTAGTTAGTTGAGGTGGAGCTAATGTGACTGCAACTAATGATTATTTTCATTGTGGATTAATTGGCTGATTATTTTCTCAATCAATTGATTAACTGTTTGGTTTGTAAAAGTTCCAAAAACAGTGACAAAGTGATACATTCACAATGTTTGTTTTGTCTCAACAATAGTACAATTAAATTAAAATAGCCAATTAATATTTTGTCAATCAACTAATTGATTAATCGACTCATATTTATGAGCTATTTGTTTTGTGTGCAAAAACTCTTAATTTGTAAAATAACTAGTAAAAAAGTACAATAGTTCCCTCTGAAATGTAGTGGAGTAGAAGTAGAAAGTGCCATGAAAAGAAAAGGCTCAAGTAAAGTACAAGTACCTCAAATTTGTACTTTAGTATAGTACTTGAGTAAATGTACTTAGTTATATTCCACCGTTATCTTTTACTTTCAAAATTAAAGCCATGTTTTTCAGTTTTTAAAATTAATCATCCCATGACATAAAAACATCATTAAATCTACAACAAGACTTAAAACAAGACTTTAAACAAGAAAATAAAGTATTGTCTCCTCACATTGATCAGAGATAACAAAGTTGACTTTCCTTGTCTGTGTTGAACTCTATCCATCTTCCCTGAGTCCTCACCTTTCTGCACTTGTCAACCATTTCACGCTCATCAGTCAAAAATCTATTTACACACCGTTGTTCCATTTCATTCTGGTCATTTCTCTGCTACAGGCTGTTGCAAGGCCAAGCAGCTCGACCCCTTGTTTGGTTAGTGTACATATTCAGCTGCACTTCAGCTCCAGGGTGAAGCCTACTGAGTAAAGCCATGACCTAGTATGCCGACCCATGCTTATATTACAGGACCAACAGACTTGGACACTCCAAACCTGACTGAGTCCTGATTTTCTCAACAGTACGTCTCCAACAGTTGTTGGCTAAAGCTAGAAGTGGCTTTACGTTGGGCAGTAAAATGGCTACAGAGGGCAGTGATGCTGTTATCTGAATACTTATTTTTGTGATGATATTTCCACAAGTACTCCCAAAGGCTTTCTGGTGCCTCTTTAGCAGTGGCCGTGGGATTAAAATGTGTTAGCCATACTGTTAGATTCATACAATGGGGCAGCTCTCTGACTTGAAATGAATAATGTATTATACATAGATTTAATAATTTATTAGAAATAATAAAATCTCCAGATATTCAGCGCATTCCTATGGCAGCTAAATGTGTACTAGGGCTGTAATGATTCTCAAAATTCATGGCTCGATAGGATATGATACTTTCCTGACACAATTTAATGCATTCTAAATAGAGAAAAAAACATGCCTGAGTATGTGCCTGGCATTTAAATGTGATTTAGTTTTAATACAACATTAAAGGTTATAAAATGATATTATCTTACGGTACCTTCTGTGAATCAATGAAAGTGTACAGGGGAATATGCCTGCAATCCATATCAGTCAGGGAAATTCAGAATCAGAATCAGGGTTTATTTTAATATAAGTTTTCACATACAAGGAATTTACATTGGTATATTGGTACATAACAATAAACAGCGAGGACAAGTAAAAACAAGTACTGCAAGAGTCAAGAAACAAATAGAAACTAGAAAAATATGTTAAACTATGACAAAAATATTATAAAAAATATGTGCAGGAATGTGCAATGAAACAATTAAGTCTAGATTGTCCTGTTAAGTGACGGTGCTGTAATGTGGTGGTTAATTTTTATGAAAATATGTGGTCATTTGTTTGCTATGGCACACCAAATATTGAGTGTGTGTGCGGAGGCAATGTATTGTTACATCCATAGTGTTTATACATGTGTTATTTGTGTCATATCACATGTGAAACGCACATAAAAAACACAAGGCATTCAAAAAGAACCAAATCCAAACTCCAACCAGCTCCAAGCACTAAACTGGGGAGCATCTTATTAATTTAAAAAAACATCATCTTAGACTATGCATACTTCGTTAAACTGTGGTAAACTTGAGGTTTGCAGGTTTAAGGTTGAATTTCATAAATGTATTACAACTGATATACAACACTTTGGCTCACGTTGATTAACAGTGTAGTCCTGGTAAACTCTAAATTAATGTAACATTAAACTGTGTTATACAAATGAGCATCAGAGACATAATGGCATAAAGGCGGAGTATTTGTACCCAGTAGACTGTGGAAAAGCTCTGGTTCTGCTTCGCAGTGGTTGGGGCAACTCAAAGATACCCACAAGACAGATTTTTCTCCCTATGTCAATTACCAGACTGCCCATAATGATTTATGTTAAGTGAAATTGTTTACTAAACACAAGTGCGCATTATGCAAAATGCATCATGCTTAATTAATCTTTGCTGCAGTGAGGGTGTCTTGCGGTGTAAGCATATTAAATCATAAGTCACATCAGCTTCAACTAAAGTAGAAACATGTCACCATTGCAGCTGGTTTTGGCTGTTGAGGGATTAATAATAGAGTCAGAAGATTTGCAACGGAGTTATAATGAATGTTTTATTGATGTTGTTTTAGAAGCACAACATGTTTATTTAGATTTGATCCATTTCAGTCATTTGTTTTTTCATTCATCTACCTGTGGTATACAGTAGGGCCACCCAGCTCCCTGCAGCAGGTATGTAGTTCCTAAATGGTATTTCAAAACTGATCAAACCATTACCATCCAGTGAGGGGACCAAAGCCATCTCCATGGTATTATACACTCATTAGATGAATCATTTGGAGAGTAGAATCTCAATTATAAACAGGCAGTTTTTATGTTCCAGTAATTAAAGTATAATTCGGTCTGTTTTTCATGGAGCTACAATCCACCCTGGCAGGAGGAACTTCAGAAAGCCAGCCAACACAATATCCTTGTCAAGCCGTGGTTCTTCTGTCTGTACCTACAAGCCATCTTGTGGTAAAATACAGTTACTACAACATGATGGTAGGCAATGAAATACGAGGGATTCATTAATTTCCTCTGCCAGTTTAGGCAAAAAGAATACTGCATTGCAAGTGTAGAAGAATAACAGAGGACAGGAAGTCTCTTTCGTCTTGCTGTGAAGTGCATATCACTGAGCCAGTTATTGTATTTCCCTAAACATGAGCACCCTTTGGTTAATGTTGATCACACAGCTCAACATCTACCACACATTACAGGAAAAAATGCTTTCTGTTGCAGGGCTGGAAAGTCTGCGCAACTGTTACATCTCACGCCCGATGCTCCCACAACAGAGTCTGCATGCAGATGAGCCACATGCATAAAGCCAGCCAGCTTGCTGAAACAATAATTCACCAATGAGTTTCATTGTTCATGTACAAGATATACTGGCTGCGCACTGTGAGATGGACTGACAGATCTGAAAAATGTCAATCCAGGAGGTTAATATGCTACACGGCCCACTTGACATGGATGCTGGAATCTTTCAAACTAAATGAGGATTTACTATTGTGCACACACTCATTTGTTAGTCGTCATGGATACCCTGTCATTCAAATTCCTCAGCGGTTCACAGTGCTGGAATACAACATGATTGGCTCCCACACACTGCTAATCATGCATGTCTGCGTCCTGCCAGATTGTCTTCCCCTATTAAAGTCATTCATGTCGGACTGATTATGCTCATTGTTCTTCTCACAGCATCAAATTACTGAGAACAATAGGATCCAATGAGAAGTTACTGTTTCTCAAAATCATGCCAGCAGTTGCACATTCATCAAACTCATGCTTTGGTAGGGAGTGGATTCTGAATCAGTGCTGACTTGACAGAATGAAACTCATTAAATGCTGGCGAATAGCGAAACATCACAAAAATGTAAGTCACAACTGGCTACTTTGGTCACACACATAAGCTGTTTGCTAAATTTTTCTCATATTTTTTCATGGTGGATTTAGATAAAATCAGAGCAGTTAAAGTGGCATTCATTGATTTTTTGCCCACTTGGGGACAGTGGAAAAACAGCATTGACACATAATTGTATTGTAAAGTTGATGTGGCCAACATGTTAGCAAATCATTCTCTATTTACACATCCAGCAGACGTGGAAGAAACATTAGCCTTCATTTGCAGTTGTGTTCCTGGCCACTCTCTTTTTAGCTATGTTTTGGTCTCCACCAACACCTGAGAACAACATCTGGCTCTTTAGCTGCTAAATGCTCCACTATATTCACCAGCTATACGCTAACTTTGCATGTCTGCAGTTTGATGCTTGGCAGATAGCGTCCAGAGGGTTTATCAAAGCTTTTTTGAAATAGAAACTGCTGCCAGATGCAGAAGCTGATTGAACCAAAACAGTAGAAACGTGGGCCTTAAAATCAAAACAAGGAGCTTAAAGATGCTAAACCATTCAGCTGCAAAGTTGGGTGAAAGTTCTCTGTGGGTTCATCACTACAAGCAACTCCTTTCACATTACACATTGATCAATTGTTTATATGAAAATATTGATTGGTGCTGCTTTAAACATAAATGCACCATTTATTTTATAGCATATGTTTGTGTTATACATGCTTGTTTGGAGGACATTCACAGGAGCTGGCTGAGCAAGCCATCTATCAGTATCCATGGTGATGGATGTTTCCTATGCTAATGGTGGAGAGAGTGGGAGTGAGCTCCACCGTTTACCTGTTTATTTACTTTACCATTAATGTGGAGTGGCCTCCACAGCTGTGAGTGTGACTTCATACAGAGTGACTCTCTGCAGTGAAGTGCTAGTGAGGATTGATCAGTTTGGAAAAGAGCAAAAAACAATGGAGTTGTTGTTCATGAGGAAATGAAAAGCGAAAAGCCTGTCCTTAAGGTGGAATCAGGGATGTGTCTTTCAGCAACAAAACAAACAGTTTAAAGGCGAACACTTACTCTGTGTTGCCTTTTAGCTGATTCCTTTAAGCTGAATAAGCATTTTGTTGCCTTTCTTGCTTCACAATTCTGTCCATCTGTCACTAAAATAGCATTTGGTTTGCATATTTTGTAACAGAAACAGGTGGATTTGTCAGTTTGCATACTGTAACAAAGCCTGGTCTGTCAAGGTTAACCATTTCTCAGGCCAGCATACCTTACTTCTAGTGGATGCCATAGCAACAAATCCATCAACATTTATCTGTCACTATTCACTAAACACAATCATCTCTTATGAAGTGCATGGTATCAGTTATGTCCTACTGTATAAAGCTTTGACTGCAGGTGATAATTATTATACTCCTCCCATATGTCAGTGACGCCATTATTACCTTCACTGCATTCACACAGATCACACAACCACAACCATAAATAGAGCAATAGTTGCACTTACAGTAGGTGAAAGTGAAGTTGGCGATCTTCTCTCCAAACCACCTTCCGATACTGAAGTATCTTTAATCCAAATGTGTTAAAAGTTCCTCTCTAGATGAATTGATCGATTAGCAGGCCTGCAGGAGAAGGATGGGAGAGTGGTTGCTACTCACTCAGGTCCATCTCTTGATTGAATTTCCATTGTGGTGCAATTGTATCACCAGGTACTCTGACTACAGGAGGGAGAGGACACAGGTCACCGCACTCGACAGGGTTCCACTTTCTTTGCAGCCTGAGGGGCGTCCATCAGCAGCTCTATAAAGGCAGAGAATTGACAGACTCTGCACAAAAGCTCTCTAGAGCTCTGTGAAGAGAGACACGCGTAGTGATTCTTGTGTGGGAGAGGCCTTTCACACATGCATAAACACCCCAACAAACACACACATAAACAATATGTGAATAAGACAATATAGAAACAATTTCCCTGACCTGACTCATAAAAGCTCATCGTTTTCTTAAAATGGTCCAGAATGGATTGTGTGGCTGCTGGGGAGGAAGAAATACGAAAGAAAAAAATATTCATGATAGATCTGTCCACTGTGATGTGTTGAATGAAGGACACTGGATATCCACTGTTAACCTGAGAGGAATGCATAATTCAGAAAGGCCAGAACAGAGAGTCGCGTGTAGCCTGGTCCTTTATGCATTCACAGCCATCAGGTTACACTGAGAGGGGACGACTGACAGCAGACCACTCCACAGTAATGGACTGGACTGGACTTTCCAATAACATACCAAGAGGGAAACAGCGAACAATGCAATTTTCCTGAAATTTACCTAATGTGAAATGTATAAACGCATTTTTCATTATTAGTAATCTTCTTTTTCTCTTTTTTTCATGTGCTAGGTGCTAATGTAACAGGCTACATGCGAACACCAAATTCTCATTAGCACTAATTAGGACGGCAAAATGCTGAAATTAAATAGAATAAAAGCATTAAAATACATCCAGAACTTGGAATGAAGGCACTTAATGTCACAACAGTTGGTGCACTGTCAAGTCTCAGAATCCAATTTACCGACAGCGTTTACTTATTTTTTTGTCTTGTAATGCAATAATGGCTAATACTTCAGAAATAATTGTGCAGTTTTGGAGGAGCCCTGTAATGGCTTTTTAAGCATGTGGTCCCTCTGAGCTCGGGTTTATTTTTCAGGCCCCGTTAAATTATTTATGATGATTAGAACAATTCTTTCATTTGACATGAGAAGTTAGCCGACACCAGACAAGAAGAAAGAAAGAAGAATATGGAAGAAAAGAAGAAACAGGAAATAACATGCACTGATTCAACATTCAACACACAGTACAGCAAGGCTCCCAAACTAACATTTGTGCATTCGCTAGACTTACATCATAACCCAATATTTGATTGGTCTAAAACCACGAGTTTGTGCTAATGCAATATGCATAAATTCCTCTGATTTTGTGTTGTATTGGTTGAATTCTTTATAGTTGTTTTCTATTATACTTTGTGCATGTTCTTTTTAGTAATCCCAATGAATGCCATCATCTTTTTGTTTTAAATCTTACTACAGTGCTGCCTTTTTCCCTCTAAGATTGCCTCTCCTTTTCATGCTCCTTACATGGAGGTAAGGTTGTGTTTGAACCCCACCTGGTTATGTATGTGTAAATACTAAATGTACTCCTTGAAATTAGGGATGTAAACAGGATGTCTCCGTTTCCACATCACCATGCTGTATCTTTGCATGACTGGTCACCTTGTCTTTGTGTATTCCCACGTAAAAGGACTGAAATTGCTTGAGGTATAACTGTGTAAATGTTTTTCCAGAATGAGCTCTTCAGCGTCATCTACTGCTCTTTGTGAGAAGCACAGGCCCCCTCCATGATGTCTGTTCAACCACCAGTATCAAGTTATCCAGACATCTGTGGACATGTGATACCTAACTGGGTGCAATAAACGGAGTGACAGTGAAAGTTAGAGTGACTGTGTATGGAAGGAACAGGTAACACGGCTGCTAGCTCATGTGCCCTGTGAAACAAAGACTATCAGCAGATGATCGTGCTTGCATGAACAGATGTGGCAACAGGCATTTTTCCAGACATTTCGACACATCACTGTAGGTAAAGCACTGGTGTAAACAATAAAATGAAGGACGGCTGAATTTCATTTAGCTGCTTCAGTTTCATCCTATATTCACAAGTTAAAACGTCGGCTTTAAAAAAAAAAGGCCTTTGAAGCATGTAGCAATTCTGGGAAAGAAAAAAAGTGTGCTGCTCCACTTTCTCTGGCTAAATAAAGGTTTGAAAATAAACAGGAACTATAATTCTGAACGTTTCCAAATGCAACATTCACTTTCACCTTCATGTCCAGCAATTAACAAGCACAAAAAAATACCTCGCACTGAACAAGAAGATTGAAGAGCATAATTCCTTTTCTTAATCTCAGCAGACTCAGATACCCACCCACACTTCTGTCTCTGTTTGGAAATAAACAAGAGACAAGAGATTTTTGAATATGGGCCTGCATAAGACCTGTAGTTTAACACTGTGGCCACAAGATGGCAGTGTGCTTCACTGATTCAATTTTACCCTCGACCCCCCCGAGAAAGTCACACGTTGAAGACTTGATGCTGAATATTTGATTTCCACCAAAGGGACATAAAAACAAACAACGCTTTCCTGCTGCATTCTGCTGTAACCTAGCAGAGACCCTTTACATTTGGCTGAACTAACTCACATAACCCAGCAGGGACTAATTAAATTTGATATAGGAGGCCTATGGATGCCAAGGCAGCTGTTTCTTTTTATAAGCCTCTCAACTTCATCAGGTTCATTACCATGTGTGGCTTGTTTGAAAACCATAACTATTACAGAGACCACAGGAATACAGTATATCTGAGAAGGACAAACGTTGCAGCAGTGGTAGTAGTGGTGGTCCAGTTCCGTTTCTAAAATAACTTAAAGCCCAAAGGAGACAAAAATATTACAACATAGGAAAAGACAGAGAGATAAGTAGAAGTCAAAGTCTTGGATCTTCTGTTTTAACTCTTGTTTCAGTCCAGAATGAAACAGCAAATCTATCTGTGACTCACTTTTAGATGTCCTTTCACCCGACTGACTAAGAATCTTCATAGACAAACATACAGTTAGATTATTTAAAATCACCTGCTTCCGATTAAACACTACAAATCCCCATAAATATGTTTTTAAGTCATGATTAAGCCCACCTCCTTTGGCTACAGTCTGCGCACATGATTATACAGCGGGATTTGCGCTGGAGCCCACAGTGGGCAGGCAGCAGCGCTCTGCGGCTGATTCCTGGTTTATAAAACCACGATTGGACAGACGGAGTCACGTTGTCCGTGAAGCTGTCAGTCTGATGCTGCACCATTGTTCCCCTGAGCAGCCGGAAGGAGCGCTTGTTAAAGAGCCGTTATATGCGACAATTGTGCCGGTTATAGTCCGACACTATTCGGGAATCCGCTACCGGTTTTAATGATCTCGCGGCTCTGGTGGAGGGTTTCCGCAGCGGAGCGCCGGTTTAGGGAATAAGAAAAAGTCCATTGAGAGAGGGGCGTCATTGACTGGCAGGATACTGATGATAGTAAAGAAATGAATGGTGAGTATGACCAATCTTAGGTGTCAGGCCTGTGTTTTATCACATGCACATACATTAGATATGAAAACACAGGCCTGTTATTTTTGTTTTTCATGTCTTTTCTCTGTTGCATGAAGTCATTGGACATTTTATATGTTTGCCTGCTGTTTTGTGACCCACCCCTGAAGGGTCCATTAGTCAAACTCTTCTGGGCTTCACACCTCAGTAGTCACTCTGCTCAGGACATCTACTACCACGAAATGGTCCTTCAGATTTGAGAATAATACTTCAAGACCCACGTTTTCTTTGTTCCCCCTAAAGCATTGACCATGTTCAAATGTGCACAAAAGGTTCACTACTCTATGTGTATGTATGAAATAGACCAAAGGGACCATGCATGTTAGAGCTCCGGTACGCCTTTGTGTATTGTTTAGTTGTGGTCGCACATGTGTGTGTCATGCAGGCTACTATAGGAGCCAGCTGACTGGTATATGGCCAACTGGCTGAGAGGCTCTCATGCAGACCACAGGGAAAAGAGAGTCTGGTTCCCTGCAGAGCCTCCTGCAGAACAGGCAGAGGAGGCAGAGAGTCTGTTCCCCTCCTGCTGCCTCCCCGGGGATGCACCCCCCCCCCCCCCCCTCCCCTCCAGCCCCCAGCTATAAAAGGCTCACAAAGAGATTTAGATGATGGTCTGTCAATCATCCATACATCAGTGCTGAAACAGCAAAGTTTCCCTGACAAAAACCTGTGTACCACTGATCACAACATATGCATTACAAAATAATGGCTTTGTGTTCATCTTGTCATGGCACCTTGTGTGAGCTGGAACAACAAACAGCATAAAACACAACATGAAGTCAACTTTTGCATGATCTCTTCTAACTCCAGAAATGATATGGTTGTTATGCAGACAGTTACAATCACATGTGGCTGCAGAGTGAATATCGTTTATATTTCTCTTCTCTTTCTTTATTCTTCACAGAACAGAGGCGGGTCGCAGCAGTGTAATATATATTTTGCTAAAGGTAAGACCGCGTCTCCGTCTTGCTGTCTGAAATATCACGCCACCAGTCTTCAAACACATTAACATATTGAATTCATGCCTGCGAGATAGATGGTGTTCAAAGCTTGCACAACTGTTGCTACGCTGCCACAAAAGACCCTCTGATAACAAGATATGATGTGATGTTGATGCAGACAACAGTGTTTAGTCAATACAGACAGCTGTGCTATTCTCACTGGATTATACTAGAGAGATGCCTCTGATATCAAAATGATGAAAAGAGGGCATATTCGTTCTAGAGTATGTTGCATTATATGCTTGATATTTCATTTTTTTTCTTTGAATTAACCACCAGTGCTACAAAAATGGGAAAATCACAGGCCTTGATATATTTCTAAGACTAACAAACTAAAGACTGTTCTAATATGTTTACATTAATGTAATCAAAAATGCAGCAATATCCTTAAGTGAACTGTCTGGGTTGTTTTCTACATATTACGCTTGAATAAGGCAGCATCATTATCCTTCCCTGCCTTCTTTATTGTTCCTCTGCCAGCCTCTTTTGTCAGAAAGAAAAAGCAGCACCAACAGTCCATCGTTGTGCGAAAGCATGCACTCAAACATGCAACCATGCGCACGCAATCACACAATCATTTCCATCTTCGTGATTGAGATCTGAAAGGTGAGGGGGGTGGGCGATGTGTGTGTGTGTGTGTGTGTGTGTTTGGGGAGTGGAGCCTCTTTTCTTGTGACTGTGTATTTTTCCTCCTCAATCCATCTGTCTCCTCAATCTATCAGCATCCAGTCCTCAGAGGAGCAAATTTAATTAGTACATGTGGCACTCAGTTAAAGGACATTGAAACATTAAGTAGATGTATTTACTTGTGAAAAGCTGCATCATTAAGCTGGCTTATTTGAATAAGTGATTCAGTCATGCTGCTATTACATACTGCAGCACAGATGGCTAAAGCTTGATAACAGTGAACGTGGTCCATTAAAGATTCGCAAGAAAGGTGTTATGGCTTAACAGCACGAAGGAGAGTCTCTCTGCGGGAGGCTGGTGTGGGTGAATTGTCTGCACAAAAGGGTTCACATGCACAGCTAAATCAATTTTGCCTCCTTTTATGTGGGAACAACAGGAATGCAAGGCTTTAAGCTCGACCTGGAGGTGTAGGCAGGTTGACTGAGTCAGGTTAAAGGTCAGATTGTAAATTGATGTGGGGAAGACTAGCAAGAAATAAAACCATCTGCTGGAGTTGTAATTGTTGTAGACATTGGTATCTATAAAGTGTGCTAGGTTGTCCTACTACCTGGATATGATAAGTGAGACAAATCAAAACATACATTATGGACTGTCTTTTAAAATATGATTCTCTTTTTTGTATTTTCCAAGTTATATACTGAAAAGTATCCCAACATACACGGAAAATAACTCAATATAGTCCACATCTCATCCCTCCTTTCCTCAACAACAAAACATTTAAAACGAAGAAAATTACTCATATGCATACACAGCTCATTCATACTTCTTATATTCCTGCACACAAAGGGCACTTTTAGTCACTACTACTTTTACCCCACTGACCATGGATACATAGGATATAACAGGTGTCCACATTTTTCTAAAATTAGCAGACTTTCAGCTTATAGTACATTTTATTTTCTATAGTTATGAAACGAAATGAAACACGACATCTTTCATGAGTGTTTTGGACTCTTCCAATAAAACAACAAACCAACAGGCAGGAGAAGGCTGCAGCTCTGTATATTTGTAGACCAGGCAGCATTCTCTGATTTTATATGGACGGTCTTTTTGAAGTGGCACTCTCAGTGATTCTGCATTCTATGTTCAATGTGTTTTTCATTAATCGTAACTGTACATTCTTCCCAAATGGCGCATTAAACTCGCAGCAGCAGTGAAGTATACAGAGGGATTGTAATGTGAACTAATATCAACCTTTTAGATTACAGAGCAGCTTTGTGTGTCTCAGCAGGGTTCGTGGTTCCAATTTAGAAGCTTTTGATATGACTCTTTTTGTGTCTTTGGCTCCTTCCTGGCTGAGCTCTGAGCTTTTACGGTTCAGGATTGTGCTCTCTTGAGATGTTGCCATGACACCTATTTGGAATCTTTTGTCTGTTGCCAGCTAATTAAGTGTTAAGGGGGAAAAAAAAGACATTTTTCTGCTTTAATGAGTTTTATTTGTCAGTGCATGGTATGCCACTACATAAACGTTTTAGACAGCTAATGCTAGTTCAGACATTAACATCTGAAGTGATTCTGTAATTGTTTTGTTTGCAAATATTTAACAATCGGTACAGATCACATTTCAATTTTAATTTCACTATTAATACTCTCTTTCAGTGATACTTATAATGCAACTGCATTGATACACAAGTAGTTACTGGGTTGAACTAAGGAAAGCTCTAGTGGAGTAAAACTAGGAATTGTGGATCAAATAATTGAAGATATGATAGCACAACATATCAGAGTTATGCACTCTGTAATGACTTACAAGATTAGTTTTATGTAGAAACGCTGCCTTCATATCATTCAAACATCAGATTCATAAAATGTTTTATGAGAAATGTAATTAAAACAAATGTTAAACTAACTCGTCACTGCTTCTCATGTTGTATTTTGTTGTGCTATATTTAAATGTAAATTCATTGTATATGTGGTCGTATGTGACTGTGTGTTAACTACTCTATGCTGCCCTTTTGACCAGGACTCTTTAATGTATCTCAAGAGACTTCCTGGTTAAATAAGTACATTTAGTGTTGCCTATATATAAGGTCTGATTTAAAATGTGGATCAGAGGCTTTTTCTTTAAAGGCACTGAAAACCTATTTTCTCAATCAGCTTCTTCGCACGAGTGACAGGGTCCTACATGAACACGCAATTTCATGGTTTTGGTTGTCGCACATGAGAGATTTCCAGTTTTCTCATTTCACTGGTTTGGAGTGGGCGGGGCTCAGTTGGAAAAACATGATGCCACGTACTTCCGTGCACCAATCAGGATTTAGCGAAACATTTGATTCAGATTCAACCACACCCTCACAGTCTTGATGAAGCAGATTATTAACTGTTCAGTTCTTAATAAATAACACCTAAGGTTTTGAGATCATGATGAGACTTTTACAGCCACAAAAAAAGTTATGCAAAGTCTTTTGCATGTGTTGGCACAGTTTGGCATGTCTAATACTCTGGTCTTTGTAGCCAAAAGCTTTGATAATACATTTTGCACAATGGAGATAAGTGTGCAGATGTTTTGATCTTTTTTCATTCAAGCACAGTTGGGTCTCTCTCTAATGTCTCATTATTTAATCTCTCATACGCTATCTAATCAACAAAAAGCCACGTAGACAAAAGCACAGAGAGTTCTCCAAAAAGTAATTTAAAAGAAGAAAAAACTATTTTAAATTCAACACCATTGCTGCTATTGAAGGATCCCAACATTTTTAAGTTTTTAATTTTAACTGGTACTCTGGTAATGTTTCATAGTGTATATTTGAATTAATGTTACAAAGGGTAATATAAAAATGAGTCACATTTTTCAGAGAAACATATTTACTCATGAAGAATGTATCAGTGATCTATATATACATATTCTCACTTACAATTTAGATGAATCATCTCTCAGAATCACAACTTTACAATCTTGATTGATTGTCTCACAGTCAGACTTTTATCAGAATCATAGAAACGTAAAAACATCTTAATGGAATTTCGACTCCTAATGAACAACGCATTCAATAACACCCCTGATATTAGGTATGTATCCTGGATAACAATTCACAGGAAGCATTTTGTGTCACATTGTTTTTCTATCACTCTAACTCACCGTATACTGTAATCACATGCAGAGCTGGCCTACTTCACGAATTTCCCTCAGATAGCAGTGCGAATGTTTTGCATATAAAAAATGATTCAAGATCTCAACGTGATACTGGCTATATATAAATTATAAGGCTTGTCTGCAGAATATGAACCCCACATCCCACAGCTTTCCCAGCCTGTGCGAGAGATGAAAGCGCCCCTGTCTCGATGAAATGCCTTGGCAGCTCTGTTTCTGCCAGCAAACCGGCTTTTTGCGAACTTTCAGGTGGCATGGGAAAATATAGTCATAAATAAAATATAGCGCCATGAATAATTTAGGCGAGCATTGTGATTGACATGAGGGTGAGGGTACCTGATTATGCCTCCGCACTGTGTGACTTGAATTACAGCAAATCAAAACATTAGTCTGAATGTGGAGCTCGCTCCTTCGTGCTTGTCTGCTACTGTGTATTTTTGATCACTGCTTGTAACAACAAAGACGGTTGAGATGCTGGATGAAGTGTCTCGTCAAAGGTTACACTTCAATCCAAACATGTAGCGCTATGTCATTAAAACACTGCTAATGCTGCTTTTGTGTGAAAGAATGAAAATAAATAAATAACACACACAGCATCACGCCAGGAGTCAAATGAGTTCACAACAAAAATATTTTCATTCAGATATAGTACCACAATATAGTAGTGCACTGTCCACTCATAATACAGGCAGTTATTTCAAGCTCTTTATGCTTTAATGTGATGTTAAAATGCAGCTAGATGTGTGGTACTGGAGGAGCGAGCGCCCTTTGCTCTGGACCCATGTGGTTAATAAGGAGCCGTGCTTCCTCTGTTGTTCTATGAGGAGGAAGAACAGATCAATGATTCCCAGCACTCGGCTGTACTGTAGCTGCAGGAGGGAGGCTGCATCACCAGGCTGCAGCTCCTCCGTGTGCTGAGTGCTGAGCAGTGGCCTACACGCTCTCCTCCCTTCCCTCTCTCTCTCTCTCTCTCTCTCTCTCTCTCTCTCTCTCTCTCTCTCTCTCTGCCCTGCCACCCCCCCACCCCCCTCTTCCCCTCCCTCCTTTCATGTGTGTGGAGCAGATCTGTCTGCAGCCTCAGGCAAGTGCAAGTTAACAAATGTACAGAGCGCATGTGAAGGCTCATTTGCATAAATCTGTAGATGTCACTACATTTCTTTAAATGGATTCCTTTGTGTTTAATTGCTGAATGTTTTTTTTCCTTGTGTACATGTGGAATTCTTTCAAAGCTGACTGAGAATGAAGAGGACTATATTTGACAATTAGTGCTATTTATGTGCATGTCCATCTGACCTTTATTGCAGTACAGTGGAAAAACAGCCTGAGCAAATGTTTACTGTCACTGCCACTGAACAAATTGTTAGGTGTTTTTCCTCACTGCTCTGTGCCTAACGTGAGTAATGACAGGCCAGTTGCAAATTCGGCAAGGACGTGTGCATGGATAAAATATTACAGCATGGATACAGTATACTGTAGCTTAATTGTAGCATTTGCACATGGATTTTTTGAAAATAACTGAATAATCTATGAGAGTTTTCTGCTGCTGCCTTTTTTTCTGTCCTTACACACACACTATTACCCTTTCATTTTAAGCATCCATTGAATTCATTTATATTTGGTGTGTGGTCCCTGCGTGCTCTCCAGGGACAGGATGCAAATGACTGTTTATTGTGTAGCAAATACAGATTAAGGCAGATGCCCCCTGACCTATCATAAAACACGTTCTGCTGTGGCCTTGTGTGTTTGTGCTCTCTCGGTGGCAGGGATCCTCCACTGACATCATCTGTAGCTGTATAATCATCCAGGCCACAGCGTCTCCTCAGGGGAGTCCAGCTGAGACCGAGCCTCTCTCTCTATATATCTATCTATTTATCTCTCTCTCTCTCTCTCTCTCTCTCTCGGCCTAGCTTTCTCTCTCTCTCGGTCAAGGCTGCCATGTATGGCTTAGTGTGACACAAGTGATGGATGAGTTCGAACACAACCTCAGACTGGCTGCACGGCCCAGGATCTTTTGTGGTTTCAGGGTTTGTCTTTGCTCTGTGATCGCATCAGTTGGTTCCACTGGAACGCACCCTCAGTCACTCAGAGGGGGTCTACCGCAATGAAAAAAATGAAAAAAGTTTCTTGCATAAAAAAAGAAAATTAAGAATTAATAAAACGATCTGCCAAGCCATCTGGGCTGTATAAATGTGTGCATCATCACTGTGGAAACACTAGTAGTCTGTGATGCGACCAGCCATATTGAATGGCATAGGCATTTGGCAGACGCAGATACAGAACAAGGAAGCAAAGTTGCAATCTATATCAATCTATACCCACCCAACCCCACCCCTATTCCCCCACACATACACGTTTGGCAGTCGTTCAGAGAAGAGTCTGATGGTCCTTCTGGAGGAAGTGCGTCTCCTAAAGATTGTATTTACATGCAAATAATTTGTGTATACATATGTAACTAGCTAATTAGTGATTTACGTATATATTCACTTGCAACACTTCATACCAATGCAGAAGGGATGCATGTAGCGCAGGGAAGGTGAGAGGGTTGAGGGCATTTGACTTTGACACTGACTCTGAACATACGGGATATCAGGGTTGCTATTAGAAACATTTAAAGCTGCAATAAGCAATTTATGACCACCAGAGCGCCGAAATACTCAGCCGAAGCACAGCTGTTAATGCTATCGGCTAATTCATTTGGTATAGCTAATGTGTTAGCAAACACTTCATTAATTACGCAACCTACAGACACAGAGGTCATGTTTCTGGTCACCTGAGTGAGTCAGATATTCTAACTACATGGCCAATCTGTCTGAGCTGATGGTTATGGTAGAAATCCAGTAAATATGTGTTTCCATGCATACTAACATTTGTTGATCTCTTTCCTGGCCGATGTCCATGATTTTCAGGAGGCACCTCTGGTATGAATTTTTCAGGCCTCTGAGATGTCTGTACTGTACTGCCTCTGCACCACATAGTGGGGTGGGCAACTAAGTTTGGCAAAAGCCTGCTTGTGTAGCTGATGTGTTGCTGTATTTCTGTGTCAGTATTTGCTCTGAGGAGAGAAACAAACTGCCAAAGTAGGCAAAGTGATCTATGGTACATGTGAGGAGGTGGCACAGTCCACAGTCTTCTATCTGTTTATGGCCAGTCCAAGTATATTTTATGCCTTTGGAAATGCACAGTGGGTGCACTGCAGATCTTGTTCTGAATGATGGCAGATGGCATCATGATCTGTGTACTACAGCTTCATAGAGCAGCAATACGCAGCTGATGGAGACCTGATGGAGGCCCTTGGCCTTGGACTTGAACCTATATAGGTTGAAGAACCTGCCATCTGTTCTGTATGGTATTAGAACATACTGTGAGATCACTGTGTTGGTGCTGAGATGGATAATGGCTGTCATGAAGGTGATAAATAGGGTGGATGCAATGATTCATCATTGGTTCACTCCAGTTTCTGCCATTAAAGGTTCTGATTCACAGCTACTGCTGCTACACATTTGCTGATAGGTTGTCATGAAGCCAGACAGTCTAGAGTCAAATGTTTTGGTGAGATCACTGAAGGGTTTATGTAGTGATTGCTTTTACACTTTGCATTTTCACTCAACACGTGCACCCCCCCCGAACGACCTGTATCACTAATGTTGTGCCAAGGACCCTGGATATAGCTATCGCAGGACAGTATTGGATGAGGAAGGTCATGTGAGTGCAGACAAAAGGCAAGCGCTCTTAAATGATTCTTCTCCCCCTTCCACTTTGTTCGTGCACAGAAAACAAACAACGAATGAACCTTTGCATTTTTTTCAAACAAATGTATACAGCATTTGCCGTGAGAAATTACAAGCACTCCTCTGTTTGCTCATTTGTTTTAAATAATAGGACTCGGAGATGTCATTAAAAACACATTCTAAGATGTAGGCTACCTTTCATCTGTTACAGTGGGAGTTGGGCAAGTCTTTTGCATATGACCTCAATTACAGTATGGGTACACATGTGATTAATTCTAAACATTTCCTTTGTTTATTTTCGCCTGCTGTCTTCGATTTTCCTTCATTGAAATAAAAAAAGCCTCTTGAAAGTCAGAGCAAATATAGGTCACCATCACTGCTGCAAATGGTGTAACAAATGCTATCTCTCCAGTTTAAGTTTTGCATTTTGTATGTAATATAGCAGCATATACAGTGTGTGCGATGCTCATGGGTGAATCATTAAAGGAATGCAGATGAGGTCATCTAATAACACATTTCATCAAAAGCTCTGCAAGAAGTGATCAGAAGAAAAAACAGGTTGGAAAAAATGGATGAATATATTGTATATGCATTATCATAATACACTCTACTTACACTCAAAATCATTTAAATGAAAAACATTTGAAGAGAAAAGAGCAGTGCAGAGTAACAGCTGAACAAGATACATATGCACACAATATGTTTTATTCACTCTGGTTGTTTTTTCTGATAAGCAGAAGACCCTTGTAATGGAAATATTCTATGATTCTTGTAAAGCTTATATTTAACAGCCTATTCATGGGTTAATATTGTTTTGTCACAATTATTAAACCTGCTGGGCTGGAAGTAAAAACCCTAAAGAAAACCTGGATGCGTTACAATAGATGTTTCATTGATTTAAATAAATTTAAGTATGAAAATGATAGCAAACAGTTTAAAAGACAGAAACCCAGGCATGGGTTTATGCCTATCCATTTCCATTATACAAATTTGAATACAGAAGTTATTCAAGTTAAGATAGAGATAGTAGCTTTGCTTTACAGCCTTACCAGACAGCCGAGAACTAGACCCCACAGATCCAGCAGGCACAAATCACTGTAACTCATGTTCCCACCTATCAGTATGACTAAGTCATTGGCATTCATTTTGATTGCAGGGTCTTTCAGTGGAGAGAGAGACACATATCCATCCACACACACACACACACACACACACACACACACACACACACACACACACACACACACACACAGGGCTGCTGCAGTTGTTATGCTTGCTTGTTCTTTGGTCCTTCTGATTCAGCCATAATAGCAGAGTGCTGAGCAGAGGCTGTCAGAGTACAGTCAGTACACTTCCACTGGCATCCTGTGTGCAAACCGCATATTTAAAATGAGCCATTCCAATGGCTAAAGTCCCTCTTAGAAGGGGTATAAATCCTTAAATAATATACTATTCCCACTACTACTGCTGCTACTATTAAATGTATGAATGTAGCATGTTCTGTAGAAATGCAGCTTGCTTGACAGTTAGTGTAACATCACAACAACTTGATGAAATAATTACATGGACAAAAAGAAAGAACATTTGCTTATTAAATACTGCACAGTACAGGGTAATGTCACACTGATGTTTGCTTTAAAAAAGCTGTGATTCAGATCTACGATATGATCTTCGACAAAATGAGCTTATTGCTGTTACCTAATGTGTCTTAGACTTTGGCTGGATGACGTTATATAGTATACAAGAGAGAAAGAGAGAGACAGAGAGAGTGCAGTGTTAGGAAGAGACCACAGGGATGGAGTTGGTGCTGTCGAGGCGAGGTTTAGTGAGGACACTGACATTACAGGGTCGAATGACAATCGTTGCATCAAAGAAAAAACACAAATCCTTTCACATAAGATTGTCAATATTTGTTGACTTTAAAAGACAAACTGACCCACAATGGATTTAAATCATGCCCTCTTAAGAGCCATGAAAAATGCAAATGTGAGGTTATGAGTGAATGCTTAGTAGAGCTGCCTCTAACTGTACTATTCTTGCCAACTGCATTGTGTTTGTGCTCAGAAACGGTCATTTGCTTGTACAGACGGTAATGCTGCGCTGGCTGTAAAAAAGCCTCTAGGCTTAAAGCTATCCTGTACGAGGAAGTGCAGGACCTTCTGTTGACATAAGGTCCAATTGAGTGCAAGAATGATATAATGGCTCTCTGACTGCACAAGCTGAGGCCCCACTAACTCTCCTACAGAACTTCCTGGCATATAGGAAGTGCTGTGGTCACATTCACTACAGCGCTGGCAAATCTTATTATTTTGTGGATGAGGCAGTACATGTTAGTATATGGTCAGATTTCTTATGCAAAGCTACTTTTCAGCTGGATGATGTTGCCAGTTTTGGCAACACTTATATATGTTTTTTTTATTTATCTAAATAATAATGTAATGTTTCATTCAATTTGATTTATCCTGGTCTGTTTAAGTCTTTTAAGCTTTTATTTTGTAGTTTTATGCTCTCTTTATGGTCCTATTATGTTGTTCTTGGCATCAGATGTTTCCCTTTTTCCTTTTCTTTGCCCCTTTCCACCTCCCTTCTCTCTCTCAGTCCACCTCTTCCTCATTCTCCCCCTCCCCTTTACTATTCCCCTCTGAATTCCCTCCTCTCTGCATATCTGCTATACCCCACCCCCCCACCCCCCTGTCGGCTCTTCTCCCACTGCCCTGCATCTCCCATATGCCCCCCCCCTCATTATCCATTTCTCCAACATTCTGTCTTTCTCCCTCTTTCTGAACCCCCCCCCCAACCATACCTCTGCCTCCTCCTCCCCCCTACTCGCCCCCGCTCCCCTTCTCCAGCTCATGTTGGTAAAAATATCTGCAGACAGCAGGAGCAGAGGCACGCCTGACTCTCTCTCTCTCTCTCTCTCTCTCTCTCTCTCTCTCTCTCTCTCTCAGACATCCCACCCATGTGATCTCACAGGCTGCCTCTGCTCTGCTCCACTCTGCTCCAGTCAGGCTCCTGCTTTTCAGCCGGCTGCAGCTAATGAGCCTTTGTGTGGCCAAAGAGAGAGAGAGTAAGAGAGAGAAACAGAAAGAGAGAGAGGAACACAGTGACAGACAGGGACTTAAAGTGAGAAAGACTGTCGTCTTGCAACAATAAAGCATACGGTACAGACAGTGCAGTCAGAGCTGGAAAATTACAAGTCTCTCTCACACTCTTGCACCCTTTTTTCTCATGCGCGTGGAGCGCAGGGGTCGCAAGTCAGTGGACTGAAGCAAAATGGGAACCTCTTCATTCATCATGTTTCACCTTTTTTGAATAGCCACATTTATGATTGTGCGGCTGTGCTGCTGTGAGAAGAGGTGAAAGGAGTCACAGGCTGCCAGTGGATACAGGTCAGTTGTTCCTGTGAGGGCCAGCACACACAGAGAAGTGTAATCTGGTCATTTTAGGACTGATGTGTCATGACTTGCTCCAGATGCCATAGGCTTGTTGGCATCACTTGGCATGAGTGTTTTGAGCCTTGTGCTGTCACATCGGTTTATTGTGATTGTGGGAATCTTGTGAATGACGAGGGGGGAAAAGAATTACATTCAGAATGAAAGTGTGCTACAGTGCTGCAAGCGCTGTTGATTAAGGACAAGAGTTGGTTTCCACAGTTGATGTGTGTGCACAGAGAGGCAAACACAGGGAGGGGCTTTCCAAGCTGGCTTTTGCTGCATTATTTTCTCTGGGATTTTCTCCCTTGTACCATAGTGTGTGCTGCCCAGCCATGATTAGTGGTAAGGCAACAGTGAAGACAAAGAAAGAGCTGTTGGAGAGGAGCAACAATCTCTTTATTTAGCTGTGATGAAAGAGGTTCACCCTAGATTACCCACAGCTCTGTGGTTTATGATGTCATGCCCGTCCAGTCTCAAGATTTTAACTTTTCATGCTGTCGTAACAGAATGCAAATGAACTAATTATGCATTCATCTGAGAGAGGAACTGTGATAAGTGTGTAAACATAATTTGCTTAGATATGAACTTAATTTGCTCTAACATTGGTGCTTTAGTATGAAGAACCCATATACTGTACACAGTATGTAACGCTGGCTCATATGGGAAAGCACAACTTGTGAGAGTACATTAGAATCTCCATGGAAACCACTTTTGGTATCAAAGGCTAGTGCAGCATCAGCTGAGAGCTAAGCATACGAATAGGTTTCCAACAATGGTATCTAATTAGGACCCTCGCTAGGAAATGGACTAAAATTGCACAGGTCATTTCTGGTGGAAATTTCCACTCCTGTCTGCCAACAAATGAAGTACATTGTGAAATGAATTCGTCTCTTTGCTGTTTTGATGTGAGATCAACATTTTCCACCTCACAAGACTAATTTAATATATTTCAGGATTTATTCATTACTTAGTGTCATTATGTTTGTGTCATAATCACTCAGAAGAGAAAGGAGATTGATGGTTTCTTGTCAGCCAGCTCAGTTGTTGGCTTTACAGAATCTAAAAGATGGTAAACTCTCGCTCAGGATACAGCCCCTTATGGATTTCGCTTCCAAATTAATATCAATTCATCTTTTCAGTGAGGTTACCCTGACAAACACCTCTCTCCTCCACTCTCTCCCAGATGGAGGATGCCTCACATTCCTCAGTTGTAGGTAGAGTTGTTGACTCTGGAGGTTCTCCAAATGCTGGCGGTGCCATGTCACTGCACTGAACAAGCACAGCCTCCTGGGAACAATGACCCTCTTGCTGGCAACGCTAGTCCTCTCCGGGTTGCACCTCTTTTCTCTCAGGCAGCATGTCTCTCAGGCAGCATTTGCATCTGTAATGACTCGATAGCAGAGCCTAGATGAAACACTGTGGCTGTCTGTGAATGGAACTCCCCCACAAGCTGCTCTGGCAGATAGACAGAGTGGGACTGGGTGAAGATGCATGCTATCTTTACTGATTCCAGTTTCCAGGAGAGAAAGCAGTGAGGGGGAAAAGATGCCCATCATAGCAATTCTTGCTGTGCTACAGCAGCTCTGTTGTGTTATTGGGTTTATTTTAAAAATGTGACATGACGTTCCAGCGGCTCTACAGCTAAATACATTAAAGGACTACATTTTCAACAATGTCTGATGTCATGAATAGTGAGATTAGATAAGTCCTGCAATATAACAATCCATGACAGAAGAATGGTGGTAGGATATTATTCAAAGGGAAAAAGCTGTAATCAAAATAATGTATCGTTTGATAGTTACAATGCAGGAGTTATTAGAGACGGTTCCAGTGTAATGGTGATTAGTTTTAGTGTAGTTGACTGATGAGCTTGTTCTTGTTTATTTGTCTAATTGCATCATCAGTCAGAGGGAGTTAATGGCCCCTCTCAATTGACATTGAAGTGGTCTGTAACTCCTCTGTTACAATAGCCTCTGCATGAAGTGCTGTAACCACAAAACATTTAGCTGCACCTACACAGCCATACAAAGATAGTTCCTGGATTATTACAGAAACTGTGCACTACAATGATTTAACTGGAGAGCTGCTGTTATACCCATCTGTTATCATGGCACTATATAAAGGTAGTTATCAATGAAAGGTCTGTTAGTAGTCCATTTCTGCTATTATATTTACACTGCTTTATGATACATGATTATAGACTGGCTTTGTAGTAGATTATAAGGCAATAGTCTGTCACAGTATCTTTTTTGTCTCTGCTCTGCGGTGACTGTGGCTGCATTCACCTGAGGCCTTTCCTTTTTTTTCTAGAGGAAGCATCTGACCTAACAGATGCTCATTAAAGACGTACCGGATGTCAGTCATTATATACATAAATGCACATGTTTCCACATCCCACCAATACTACTTATGTATGTCTGAATGTGTTGCATTGTTTTTTTAGAAAAGGCTACAGATTGTACTTCCTATAAAATGCAGTTTAATACATTTTAAGCCAGTGGATATTTGTATTATTTTGATATGCTTTCTAGGTGTAGCAGCAATAAAATGCAATCACATAATATTGTACATAATGCATATATATATTATAGATAATTTCATCCTGACTGGCAGCTGTGCAAGAGAAGTTGGCCCGGTCTCTTTTTACTCCAGCCTCTCAATCAAAGGCAGTGGAATGAACTTCCTGTAAGGCAGACGTAGTATGTAATTAGCAGCTTTCTCCTTCCATCTCAACTCCTTTGTGCCAAGGTGATCAATCGCCCAGGGAATGCCTGGGAGCTGGGATAGCGGCAGGAGAGATTGTGTGTGTGTGTGTGTGTGTGTGTGTGTGTGTGTGTGTGTGTGTGTGTGTGTGTGTGTGTGTGTGTGAAGGGAGGAGGGGGGTCTGGGTCTCATTGCTAATTGAGTGTATTGAGGATTATGAAGGCCCTAAACTGGATATTAAATAATGTGTGGCCCCTCTGCTGTCTTTTGGTTTCAGGTGCAGATGCGGCGGGCCATGAGTGGAATACTGAAGAGGAAATTTGAGGAGGTGGAAGCCTCCTCCTCCCCGTGCTCTTCCTTGCGGGAGTCTGATGATGAGGTCTCCTGCAGTGAGAGTGGGGACAGCAGTGACAGTGTCAACCCCTCTGCCTCAGGCCCTTTCACCCGTGAGTGCCTGTGCCTTTTAAATTCATGCATTGTGCTCAGTGTTGCTAACGTGTGCTATTGACAGTAAGATTAATGTCATCATTTCATCTCGAGGAAAACAAAGCTAAAGCACTGAAAGGGATTTTTAATCAGGACGGGAATAACACTCAGAGAGACAGCCTGATTTTGTAGCTCACAATCAATGCAGGATGCAGGTCAAAGAAAACAAATCTGCATGTCTGTTGATAAGGGAGCATAATATGAATGTACAGTTGTAGCTGTGCAGAGGAGAGGAGAGGAAAGGAGCCTGAGTGATGCTAAGAGTCTAGTGCTGTAATAAAGGGGAAGGATGCACAGACAGCCATACTCATTAGGAACAGCATCAGTGTACAGGCCCAGCCAGATAAATGAGCTGATGCAGTCTCAAGCTGTGTGTGTGCAACACAGTACATGTAAAGGTACCACTCTCTCAGTACATAAAATTATTGTCTTATTTATTTGCTTATATAAATAATATACAAACACTTCAAAAGAGGTCTGCTACTGAGAGATTCCACATTCATTCCTGGCTTGAACTGGCTTCGTATTAAATAATGCAGTCTTAATGGAAGATAAACCAACCACAAAAGACATGTCCCCTCTGCAGGTTCAAAAGGACACTGAAGTCATCTCTAATAAGTAACGCAGTGCACATGTGACTCTTAATATCTAAGAGATGAGACAGAATGTGAGTGAACTAGATAATACAGGTGTAGTATATTAATCCTTTTGGGGGATTTTTCAAAGCATCCAGATACTCGGTGCCAAAAAATCCTAAAGAACAAAAGAAAGGAGTCACGTTTTGACAGCATGTGTGTGTATGAGCACAATTTGGCTACTTTCGTTTTAGTTAAAATCAAAGTCAACACTACATTTGTGTTTTGATGATGCACTATTTTTGTTATCTATGTGAATGATGTGCAGATGGGTGACAGGGCCCCCGTCCCTGTAGTGAGACACAAGTAGGGTGCTACGTCCCTAAAGGCTGAGCTTGGCCTCTGTGTCAGCTGCAGCTGCTGGTAGCTAACAGCAACAAGGGAGCTGTGCACCATGAAGACTTCACTCCTGTGAAGTGACATGTGCAGGTACAGTGATTGACTGTCTTGGCAGAGAGATGGAACAATTAAGTCCTAGGTGGTTTTACATCCCATGCTGTTGTGTCGGGGAGAGGAGGAAACACATCTGTAATGTGTTTTTAGGGTTTAGAAACAGTCAGGTCTGAATCTGTCTTTAAATGGTAAAGGAACACTTAATGATTATAGCTTGCAAAACTGTGAAAAATATGTGTGAGATGTTTTTTTCTCATAGGCTTTAACATAGACATTCTTAAAGAAAAGCAGATTACAAAGACATTAACATCTGTTAACTGTTTTGACACCAAGCTGATAGCTGTTTGCATTTCTTTTGGTAGATAATGAAGCTCAGCTTTGCTTTGTACCCTGACAGCTCTACATCTGTAATGAAATGCATTGTCCCTCTTGCGTGGGGTGGAGAGCTGTTGTAACCAGATGGTTTCTATTTGTCCTGTCCTGTCTGATATTGGGGTGAACGCTGGGAACACTGCTTCTGTGAACCAGCACTCTTCATCTCTGGGCCAGGCAGGGGATTATTTATGCTCCACCGTTGCCCTCCTCTCTGCCCCTCCCTCTCGTAGAGCTCTCCTTAAAAAGACACACACTGAGGACTCACATGCCAAGCGGAAGCACAGAGATGTGATGAAATCCTTCCCTGCAAAGCTGTGCTAAGATATGTAGAGGATCGCTGTAGACCTGGCAAGACAGAATTTTGCCATAAAAACGTCACTTATCTTAACAGGCTTTACATGGCTATAAAACTGTTCTACTCCAACATGGAAGAACGTATGTGATGCAGTGATTTATAATGTGGAGCTTTAATTCTTTCCACATTGGATTAATGAATTATCGAAAACAGTTTACAAGCAAGATGACAATTATATGCACCACCAAATGTACCACCTTTTTAAGCTTTCCCATTTTCCTTTACAGCTGACTCAATACTGAAAAGAGAGAAGCGCCTGCGGACGCGGAGGGTGCATTTTGAGAATGTGACAGTGTACTACTTCAGCCGGCGGCAGGGCTTCACCAGCGTGCCCAGCCAGGGAGGCAGCACGCTGGGCATGTCCAACAGACACAGCTGGATCAGGCAGTACTCCCTGGGTGAGTTTGCCCTGGAGCAGGAGAGGATCCACAGAGACATGCTCAGAGATCACCTGAAGGAGGAGAAACTCAACTCAATCAAACTTAAGGTAAAGGCAGTATCAGTAGGCGTTATGATATCAGTATCAAGTATGTGAAGAAATTGGCCACTTTGTCATTGGACTTAGTCTTGGATGTGTCTCCTCTTTGTTTTCAGCTGACTAAGAATGGCACAGTGGAGTCTGAAGAGGCCAACACGCTCACGGCAGAGGACATCTCTGACGATGACATCGATCTGGATAACACAGAGGTAGACGAGTACTTCTTCCTGCAGCCTCTTACCACTAAAAAGCGCCGGGCACTGCTGCGCTCCTCCGGGGTAAAGAAGATTGACGTGGAAGAGAAACACGAACTGCGAGCTATCCGGATGTCCAGAGAGGACTGCGGCTGTGACTGCCGAGTCTTCTGTGACCCAGAGACCTGTGCCTGCAGCATCGCAGGGATCAAGTGCCAGGTAAAGCCCATGACGCGCACATCCTCAGTTTTGTAAACAGAAAAACATACTGTACATTCAAAGAGAAGGTGCAGGGATCAATGACTGATACAGTATGTTAAAGAAAGCATTTTCATTTTTGGTTCAGTCATGTCATCTGTTTAAAACAAAATGAATAGCACAGTAAATGTCATGTTTTCCTCAGGTGGACCGTATGTCATTTCCATGTGGCTGCACAAAAGAGGGCTGCAGCAATTCAACTGGGAGAGTGGAGTTTAATCCCATCCGTGTTCGGACCCATTTCTTGCACACCATAATGAAGCTCGAACTGGAGAAGAGTCGCGAGCAGCAGCAGGCGTCCGCCAATGGTTTCCGTGGTGATACTAACGACCTGGGAAGCGCAAACCCTCTCGTTCAGTCGCAGCACAGGTTGGAGTACTCTCTGTCTGACACCGTTCCACAGACGGCCAGCATGCACCTGCAGGCTGCCGATGACATGGAGGAGCCGCTGGATGACGAAGACGAGGAAGAAGATGAAGAAGACGAGGAGGAGGAGGAGGAGGAGGAAGAGGAAAACGAAGACGACGACGACGAGGATGAGGAGGATAGTAGCAGTGTTTGCAGCGGACTGTCTGACTCCAGCACCCAGAGCTTAGCTAACAGCGACTCTGAGGATGAGGAGGACGACGATGAGGAGGAAGAGAAGTCTGAGAACTTCCAGGACGACATGACAACCCTGTCAGTGTCTCATACCGAGGTGGTCCCCTTGTCCTCTGTGCTGTGTTACAGTGATGGCTCGGTGGCACATGATAACCACATGAACGGAAACACTTATTTAATGAACTCTTCTTCAGCTGAGTACTATCAGCTGGGGAGCTCCAGCGCCGTCTCTAATGGCCAAACCAGCCAACCCAGTAAACCCTACGGGGAAGCCTTAGCATTCCAGGATCCAGTCAGCACGACCAACGGCAGCGTGACCGAAGGACCATTCAACGTGTCTGCTGAACAGTACACAAACTACTCCAATCAGGCTGAGGAACAATACCCGGCTAATCACCCTTTCTCTCTGACCAACGGCGCTGCTGCTGCCGCCCCCTCGACCTGCTACACGCCGGATCAGGAGAAGAAGGCGCTGTCCAAAGCAGCGTTTGTGGAGCAGCCTGACAACCAGAGCCAGACACAATTTCAAAACTTCCTGAACAATAATGCCCAGGGCTCCTACAGCAGCCACAGCTCATGTACGACAGATGAACAGCCACAGCAAGAGCCCAGTGTTAATGGACACTCTGACCTGACCTCACTAGCAAACAATACTAAGAACCTCCCTTTACCAGACCATTGCCCCGAGGTCACAGCCATTTAGTGGGCCTCACCTTTTGAAGTGTTCTTTCATTATTATGTCTTTACTTGAGCCTGACCAAGTGGTATTTTAAGGGAGAGTAATCATGGCCTTTTTGCATTATCTGACCTTAAATGTCAAAGCAATGTACAGCACCGTCGTACATTCTCATCTGTAACTATAAAGCCATAGGTTTATGATGGAAATGTTATTTGAGGAGTCATTTGCTCCTGAAGGTTTCTCCACTACAATGTGCGCTTAACTGCAAGATGGAACAGATCAAAAACATTTTAAAACATCAGTTATGTCATGCTGTGCAATGTATCTTGTAATTTCAGATGTAAAGTTCTAGTTTTAAGCAGATATTGTACTGTAGATGGAACTTTTCTATGTCTACTGTATGTGTCAAATGTGCAAAAAATGTTTATTGTCAGTTTATTTATTGTTTCTGAATTATGTGTATACTTATATACTGTAAATGTTTTGATAACAATACGCATGCTGTTTTGGGAATCTCAGTGACATTTAGGGGGAAAATATTGCCATTGTTTTATATAAAAATGTGTTGTATACATAATGTACATTTCTCTTCTTCTTTTTGTCGCTATTATATGCTTTTCTATGGTTTTGAAAAGCATGAAAAAGCCTGGATTCTTATTTGTATGTTTGGAATACAATATCAGTAGCATAAACTGTCAGAAATCAATTCACAGCCTTATGCACATGTGTGTGGGGGTCCAGTGGCATGCAGTTAACTGATAAATACTTGAACGGTGGAAAAAACATGGCCCCTCACTTGTTTTTTTTTTCTCTCCACTGTTCACTCTCAGAATATCCCGTGATTTGCAGGTGTCACTACAAATGAAGATACAGGGATATTAATAAATTAGCACTTTGTCATATCTCCAAAAGAATGAGGAGCTCTATGTTTCATCATAGACAGCAGAACTCTATCTTTATCATTGAATTAGCATAAGAGGCTTCATCTGAAAAGCATCAGTAACCAGTCTCCATCGAAGTATTGACCCAAAATAATGTGTCACTATTTCGTAAAGGATCTGGTTATTGGATTTCTGCTTTTGAACGCTGTAAAAGCCACATTCCACTGTCTAATAACTAAGATGTTTATTTATGTGGATCCAATAATGATGTTGATTTGTTCTGCTGAAGTGTTAAGTGCAATAGTTTTGACGGTTTTTAAAAGGCACTCTCTTTTAGAGGAAATTCTTGGAAAGTGGACTGAGATTACTTTTAATTGACTGTCAGGGTACTTAATATTGTACTTAAAGCACCATTAGTTTAATGAAAAATATGCCACAGGTTCAATAATTGTATATGGAGGAAACAAATGTTCAAGGTTGACAATCAAAGCTTATTATCAAATATGATTCATATCAGTAATAGCTACACATTATGACTCCTGTGTCCCATGAGCCATTGAAAATGACTTAACAGCCAGATATTCAAAAAATGTTTACCAAAAATCTGTAAATAACCTTTTAACACCTTTATAAAATCACTGACAAAAGGGAAATTGGAGTGACCACTCAACAATTGGGGGACTGCAACAATTTAGTGAATAGTACTACTGTAATACCTTGCTGAAGTTCTTTACCTTGAGCTGTTTGCTCCTGCATGAATACAGATATTTGTCCCTCTTCCAAGCTTGCAAATATCTGCCCATATTGTATAATCACTAGTATCAGTTGTGATGGCTCTGTGTGGTTGTCGAGTAGCTGGGACCTCTGATGCTACCTCGGTGGCACAAAGGAAGCGTACAGACTGCTGTCAGGCAATCAGTGGCATCAACATGGCCTATAGTACAGATTAATTGTGCCAAAGCATACAGTGTGAGAAGGCTAGATACAATGACACTGCATCCAGTTAAGAATCCTGTGTTGGATTTTATTTTCCAGTATTTATTATGAATGATATATTGAAATGTGTATTTATTGTGTTTTACTAAAAGTCTGTATTGAGTAAATTGATTCACTATCTTAAAGTTGTCTTTTGTTTCATGCTGATTGTGAGTTGTAAAGCTTCATGTGCCTGATTTGATTAATTCTTTTTCTTATTCTGTGAAATGCATATGTTTTGCACAAAATGGTACAATTTTGCTTTTTTTTCCCCATGTGTTTGGTTTTCCAACTGTAGATAGAGCCAACTTCATTTTCAGTTGTTTCATTTTTCACATGGTTTTGAAATAAATTTAATTAAAATTGCTAAAATTGTTAGTCAACATTGTTCAGTTGTTCAGCGTAATTTCTTGGTGCAAAGCGCCCTCTGCAGATCACAGGGAGCAATGAGACAAAGTGGCTCGCAGTACTACCCAACTGAATTTATTGACCTAAACATACCAAGACAGTCTGACAACAACATAAACAGTTTCCATTCCACAGGCAAACTCACACATTTGATCTGTTCCTCACCCAGTCTCAAACTTAAAGTCATTTATAATATTCCACAGCCATCCTCACACTAGTGCCTGCACCAGAAATTCATTAGTGGACCCCTGTTTAGATGAGGAGGGGGAGTTTCAGGCATTTGATCAACAAATAGGAGTTCCTTCTGTGCATTCATTTATGTTAAAAGCTCCCTTTTGATAAGCACCAAAGCATTACATTTGAAATTAAACAGGTAAACACTGGCGCAAATAAAAAGAAGAAAATGATTCATCTTAGAAATCAATAATGAAGTCTGACTGCATGCAGGTTTTAATAAAGTATTAACTGTATGTCAAATAAAAATGCATTTTAATCTTCAATAATAACGTCAATTTCACTATTTTCATGAGCACAAAAACCTTAAGTCCGAACACAACTGTTCATGTTTAAGGACTTTCTCTCAAATGCAGGTCTAAACTGATATTCAAATGATCATTCTTCATTCATAACGTCTCTACTCATAGAAATTATAAAAGCAAAGGTTTCTGGTCTTAGAGTTTGGAGAAAAAAAATGACTTCATGAAATAATCCAATCAAACCCTGATCTGAAGACCCTCTTGATCACAACGCTGTAGAAGACATTGTTCCACATCAACAGAAAACTGCAACAACCCCACCACACCATCACCCATCCCTCCACCACTCCACCCACCCAGTATAAAATAACATCTAAGGCACTGGACGGTAGCAAATAAAAGGTTTTACATTATTAAAATATTTAAAAAAAGGGACAATGCACAACATACTTGTGTGTTTCAGGTTTTCACGTTCAGTCTCTTTGGTGTGTAACATTTGGGATGTTGAACTCCTTGTTTATAATATACATGATCTACTGTATTTCTTTGTATGATTTTGTTTCAGATTTGTACGTCTCTCAGGCTTCATATGCCTAATACTGCATGTGTTGGTTGTGAAGACTTGGAGAAGTGAAAACATCTCAAACACAAAAGAGGCACTTGTCAACGCAGTGCATCTTCATTGTTCCAAGAATCTTAGTTCACAGTCTGATTGGGAGCATTGTTTCAATGCTTCCTTCCAGCAGTGGCACAATGTGGTTTCTCTCAAAGTCCAAACTTCCCAGCAGCAGCAGCAGCAGCAGCAGCAGTTCAGTTCATCTATGTATAAAAATAAATTAAAACTCAATGTCATTAATCTAAAAAAACTGCAGTATAGTATACTCATGTCCTAGTATGCCAATGCATACAGAGTGGCTATTTTGTAAAGTGGTAGTTTGCACACTCAGACGAAGGACCAGAGCTGGTATCTGTCTGAGGGGTTGCAGAGGGCCAGAGAGGGATGCTCCTGACGGGCACTCAGACACATGTTCGATCCTGGCATGTAGAACAACTGGTTCTATATGAAGAGAAGACCAAACCATTACTTTCCTAAAATGATAACCAGAGTATCTGAAATCACAAGTGAGTGCACAGAAAATGCAAAAGGCCAAACTCACATCCTTCAGTTCCCATTTTTGCTCTGCTCCTGCAAATGTGTTCCTGCCTTTATACTGGCAGTCGTCCAGCCTCACAGCCCCCTCTGCCCCGTGCAAACACAGCTCCTTCTGAATGTTGTGTCTGATCTCGCGATGTGTGGAGTACTCAAAATACTACCGCAAAGGAAAAAATAATGCCATCAACCGCTGTGATTAAACCACATTCGTGTCATTCAGTGATAGAAGGTACATTTTCTAACTGACCTGGTTTCCTCCTAATCCATGACATGGGTACATGATCAGCTGTTTCCCACCCTCATTGTTCTCTCCAGCATCCAGGCACGAGTCTTTGCCGACATTTTTTACCTACGGAGAAAGAAAAGGGAAGGGGAAAGCAGTGAGAGGAAACAAAATGAAAAACTAACATCCAGTGCAAGCTGTTCAAACAACTTTAGTCTCTAGAGTGTTGTCAGCGGTGTCAAATTGGAACTGCTCAGTACCCTCTGGAGATCCTAAGTGGAAACCCACAGTGGCTAGACAGAGCTCTGAGGTTTGGAAAGAGGAGAGCTGGTGGTGGGGTGTGTGATCTTACCGAGCCAAAGCGGAGTGGGTTGAGATCAGGCATGAAGACTTCTGGATAAACGTTCTTCAAATACCATGAGAAGCCCTTGCACTGCAGCTGCGCTCGGAGGTCCACTCGTTTGGAGATATCTCCAAAAGCCCTCTGTTAAAACAATGGCAGGCAGGAGAGAAGAGTCTGTCAACACACTGCAGGCATGCTGGTTACTAACGGGGCTAATTCTGCAGGCGTTGAACTACAAAGCAGTGATGCTCCGTCTTGACTTCAGATAGGCTCCTCTTGCTCTCATCATTACCGTGACATGTCTGACAAAAACACTGTCACATATAGAATAAGGTCACTTAGGAGCAGCTGTGAAGCAGTTTTCTGAATAAGACTGTGTAAATGCTAATGTCAGCATGCTAACATGCTCACAATGACAATGCTAACATGCTGATATTTAGCAGGATATAAAGTTATATATAGGGTATAAACCATGTTCACCATCTTAGTTTAGCGTGTTAGCATGCTAACATTTGCTAATAACCACTAAACTGAGGCAGGTGGGAATGTTATTGCGATGATGATGAGTAAGTGATGCAAATTTCATGCAATCCATCTGATAGTTGTTGGCATATTTCACCAGAAAACAAAAATGTCAACCTCATAGTGGAGCAAGCGGAGAAGTTAGCGGATCACCAAAGTCATTAGGATTCATCCTTTGGGCACCGTGGCTGTCTGTACCAAATTTCATGACAATCCATCCAATAGCTGTTGAGATATTTCAAAGTGGTGGCCTGACTGACCGACTGACACTGCCATCCATAGAGCCACACTCTGAAAAGTCATTCAATTACAGAAATAAAACATATGACTCCACTGCAAAAAACAAATAGGCATAACCTCAAAGAGAATAGGAATATTCCACATTGGATTTTTTAAATTATTTTACTTATATCATCATCACTTTACTTTTCTGAAATCAGTGACTCTGTTCCGGTGCTCTAATGACTCCTTTATTAAACAAATTAACTACCGACAAGTACTCGATCACTGTTCCTTTTAAACTGAAGCGTAGCCACACATTTAAAAGGATTTGCAGGCACCTCATGCTCTTGAATAATGAGAGCACTTACTATAATGGCGAGGATGCTGCTTACACTAGTGCACACTGATAGCTACTCCAGCGTATTTCTTGAAGCTGTTGATGACGGCGTGTCTGTTTGAAGCCAGCGGGAGAGGGCTGGCCCGCTCTGTGAGGTATAGCCCTGAGGGAACCGTTTATGGCACCTACGGGACCACATGTTGAGAAATGCTGAGAGCCTGTCATTTACCAGCGCTGACTTCCTTCAGGCCCCTTTTTCTCTGTCGGTTAACAGCTTTCAGCCCCTAATACCTCATCTATTGCTCTCCATTTCAAAGAATGTCTCATTTCTACGAATTCATGCATTGAGAATTACAATATGGTCCTCCCACTAAGTGTAGGTCTATGCTTTCCCCTGCAGAGTATGTTCAGTAAGTCATGATCAGACTTAATGCTGGTTGTATGCAATTCACAGACTGGAGTTGGATTTGCTCAAACTTGTCTTAAGGGGGCAGGGATAATGAGTGGTCTTAAAAACCACTTACATATGACCATGAGGAGTAGAAGATAAAGCTGCATTTGAAAGGATCCCAGGATAGACGTGCAGGATTTCAGAGGCGCATAAAGAGTCTGAAGCAGTACGTACATCTTTCGCCAGCTGTGCGGCTTGCTGGTTACGACGGTAAAAGATCTCCTTGTAGTCGTCCATCCAGACCTCCGCCAGTCGCACCTGGTTACGAGCAATCACTTGTGTACCCTTGGGGAAGGTGTGGGGGCTCTTGGTGCGGAAAACATGACCAACAATGGAACAAGGGATGATCTCCAGCTGTCCGCCACACTGCCACACCTGCAGGTTAATGGGAGACAGCACAGACAGATGCATAACAGTTAGACACGCCTTTACAGCCCTTTGAGGGATGAGGCCCAATGACAAATAACAAAAATGCTGCACGTCCAGAATGACAGCCAAGTGACGTCTTACCCTGAATGACATTTCAATATTCTCACCGCCCCAGATTTCCATTTCTTCATCATAGCTTCCAATATGGTAAAAATATTCTTTTGAGATGGAGAAGAGCCCACCAGCAAATGTGGGAGTCCTATAGAGAAATGTCATTATTTAATGATTTCCTGCAAAAAACAAGAGTTCATGTAAAGGTGATATTCTTTATTCATGAGACATTTTTGCTTACTTGATGGGGTATGTTTCATCCTTCCTCCTTTGTTTCTCATGATCTGGCAGACTCTCCCATCCGAAGGAGAGGCCCCAGTCAAAGTTGCCCCGGTTGTGGTTCTGGCCATATGGGGACGGTTTCATGAACTCAAAAGTATTGAGATCAATAGTGGTTATATCAGGACTCACCACTGCAGTGTAGTTCTCTGCTATCCTGGCCAGCAGAGGCTCCAGCCACCCATGAAAGCATTCACCTGACAACACACGCAAAGCAGACATTGCGTCACGACATCTTTCTTAACAATAACCACTTAATGGCTAATTTTGGAATGTAAAGCCATGGCAGCCATTATGTTGTTGAGCAGGGGGTGTGTAAGTACGGGTGTGTCTAGCATGCAACTGGTTTTAATGTGTGAGTAATATCAGCGGTGTTGACTAACAGTGGGCGTCTAGAAAGGTGAGCGTGTCTCCGGTGGCCACGGCGGCACCCAGGAGCCGAGCGGTGATGAGTCCTTTCCTTTCTCGCTGGCGGACAACTCGAACAATGCTCAGCCGCTTCAAATACGTATCCAGGTCGTCCTTCAACACATCTGAAAGTATGGGATCTCCATTAGACATAAAGTTATAGGTTGAGAAGAACATTATGAAAAATCTGATCTGAAATAATATATGAGTGAACATTGTACAGTCTTATGAGGGCTATTGCTAAAGTGATAAGTAGATAATATTCACAGCCCTCAGCCTGGAGGGTGAGGGACTCAAACAGATGAAAAATGACAAAGCTGTCTTCCTTTCATCTTCAACATGGAACGTGGCCTCCATCTGTGGCCTGCTCCCAACAAACAACAGAGTGCAGAAAGTCAGATGGACTGCATTCCCTGAAACCTCTCTCCTTGCCAGCATTTTGTTTCCTTCCTACATCAGACCTGTTTACAAGAGTTAACTCTGACTCATTTCTAAGCACAACCACTGCTAATTCCTCTTAGGAAAGTATTCACTAGCAGCCCCTCGCTTCCTGTTGTAACCCACTTCACGGGCCACAGAACAAGCAGGGAGCTCCTGTCTGCACATTTCGTGGCACAGCAAAGAGCTGCCCACCCAACTTGCTGCATGAAATCGAACCCAAAAGAGAGCAGGGCGGTCCTGAAGGGCCCTGTTGAATTTTACCATCCACGCTGGCGTCGTCCACCAGGATGATCTCCTTGAGGAGAATGGCAGGGGAGGTGTGGAGGACACTGTATACTGTCCTCAGTAGAGTGCTCCAAGCCTCATTGTGAAACACAATTATCACACTGGTGGTCGGCAAGGGGGGGCATCGCTTGAAGGTTTGCTCAATACATCTGCAGCGAGAAGGGGAAAAAAAAGAGCACAAAGATCTGACTGTCCTGTACAGTTCCTGAGTGGCACAATAGTCTAGTTATTACATCTGCAGACTCTCCCCTGTGGGGTGTCCATTTCAGCTGTGACACCGCATGTGCAGCAGCCTTTTGAAATACCTGCCATATCAGAGTGGGAGAGACTTTGTAATTCGCCCAAATAAGATAGCCGGTACATGGACAGGCTTTATGTCCGTGTCATGAACTGACATGTACTTGGACTTACATGCACTTGGATGTACTGTAGCTAGCCAAACATAACTGTGCTCCTCTCTGAACTGGCCACAGTAACTGGGCAGGCATGCTGAAACAAAGTCTCAGTCAGAACAATCATCTCTGTGGTTTCTGCCAGACTTTCCCCAGTGGCAAAAAGCAAATATGATGAATGTGTTTGGGTTAGTCAGATTTGCTTTACCCCATCTATATTACACTGATCTGTGTGTGTGAGACTTTGAGTTAGAATCTGGGCCAGTACATTAATCCATGGAGTAGTAATAAAGAAAGTAGAGTACTTCTTGTACAGAATCAAAGCTGCATTTATACCCACTAGGTGGTGCAATTACATGTTGTTTGTAAATCAAAATCATTTGGAAAAAGAGTTGAATATTATTTGGTCAACTATGTTCACTTTTGAATGACAAATTAGGTACACATGAGGGATTTTTGCACAGCTTTACCAGAGGCACAAAGATTGTACCAAAGTGACATACTCTGGTGGTCTCGTGTCTGCGCCCAGGTCCCTGCTCAAGGAGATGCGGTCACTGGCATACAGGTTAAAGCAGTGTTTTTCTTCACCCCTCTCCTTCTCCTTCTGCTCTTCAAGGCTCAGTGAGTCTGTGTGGAAAGGTTTCCCAGCTGCTCCAGGAGCAACAGGTTTCTGAGGTGGCCGCTCCAGAGCTGGCGTGAGCTCAGCTGCAGTGTAGTGACCGGGCAGACAGGACACGCTGTCTGCACTGTCCTGCTGCCGTACAGGGGCTCTGATCTGCATCTTTGGCATCGCGTCCCTGAAGTTATTCACAGCTCCCATCACCATGCCCAGCATGGCATCTCGCTTCACTGCCATCTCCTTCAGCCACGGGTCCTCCTGTTGGCTTTGGCTGCCCACTTCCCATTGTATGAAGAACACAAACGTGACAAAGACCAGGGCCACTATCACCAGTTTAAGTGGGTGCAATCTCCTTCGGAGCACTCTGCGGAGAGCTTTCATTCTTCTTGCACGGAGAGCAGGCTGGCTTTGGTCTGAGATTCCAAATAAATAAACAGATGCAGATGTTTAATAATGATTAACCAGCATTGATGTAATTATCCATTTTAAGACACCAGGCTTTCAGAGAAAATACTGGAAACATAGTGACACACTACTTGCCATGTCACTGCATTCACATCTTAGTACTTTTCGTCTTTGAAATAAAAGAAATCACATGTGTAGCAGTTCCTGGTGAAGTTAAAAGTAGTCTGCTGTTATCTACAAATCACATATTTAAAATCGGCTCATGGAATCAGCAAACAACCCGTGCTCTGGATTCCTTCAGAGAAAAACACCACGTACCATGAGTCGCTGAACTACAGGTTCAGGTTAGAAAAGCCCTTTAAATTGTTCTTGTAAAACTCGACGAGTGGCATCCTGCTTTGACGGGAGATCCTCTATTTGTTGCTTGAAGGCCAAAGAAACTGTTCGAGGAGACGGGAAAAGATTTGCGGTGTGTCCTGCCTTCACAAAACTTCCGTCTCGTTGGATCCAGGTGAGCTCTTCTCAGGTAGAGGGAGGAGACGTGCGGGCGCGCTTGCGCAGAGGGGGCTTCTGCGTGTCAAAATCCATATCTGGAATATATATGAGAAATCAGGCGTTACAAGAGACCCGACAAACTAGTTTGAGGATGGCACTGTGATATTTTAAATATTATATGCCATAATCCTCGCTCAACCATTTCTAGTGACAAACCTCTTGATAAATACGTTCAAGTGCTCTGCAGCCACTTCGTCCTCAGTGCAGACTGTTCTCCGCAGAGTTCCTCAGGTTCAATAATGGTGTCATTAATAGGATTTGTTCAACTGGTCATTCACTGGGACAGTTGCCGGGTTACAAATAACGGAGGAACGCGCAGTAGCCCACACACAGCCCCCCGCGTCCAATCAGGTTCTCTCACAAAACATCTCGAACACGCAGCGCGTGAAGTTATGAACGAGAACACTTGATAGAAACTAAAAACGCACATGGTCCAGCTTGCATTTGGAAAAGTTAAGCTTCCCTCCGCAATGGAAGCGGATCTGCCTGGATTATTAATCACATCTGACCCCTCCTGATAAAAGTTATAAAAGCTGACACTCACCAGAGCACTCTGTAGTTTATTTAATCCTTTAATTTCGCAGGTTCCCCACAGCGGATGGTCTTTATAAAGAGTTGGATGCTTGAAGGAGTAAAGACGCGGATTCCAGCCGCAGGGAGCCCGCTCTGGTGCCCAGTTTGAAGTCTCTCTGCCTTTGACTCGCAGACTGACTCCATCTGTAGTGACTGTGTTCCCCAGCACTCCCCATCCACGGCAGGCATCCAGTTTATTATGTCCACTAAAATGTTCACTGTGTCCTGTAGTTTTTCCAGTCACGCTTTTAAATGTTTGTCTATGTGGCAACTGTCTGTGGGGATACTGATGATGTAAACTGTCTTAATCAGGAGGGTACATATGATCATTAAATCTCTAGGATAAAAAAAAAAAAAAAAAAAAAAGAATCAGGCCAAATATCCAACATCATGTATCTAAATCATTTTATTTTTTAAAAAAAGCTTAACAGCAACAAATATCCACATGTATCTACATCCTCAATATTCATCACAAGATAAAACAATACAATACTGATTTTCATATAAATAAACCATAGGAAATCATTTCAAACACAATATGAATGTCTCATATTCATGTCTCAAATGTATCAAATAGAGCACATTTCAATTTCTTTTTATTATTTATTGTTTTTATGTTCAGAAATCAGTTGAAATGTTTAGGGGTTTGGTGTCTGGCTTTATGAGGAAAGAAAGAAAAATGCTTTCAGCTGAGCATGTGTCTGAACCCCTGGCCACTGTGTTTTCCCTCAGGATTGCCAGAACCCAACTATTCATATACTCGAAACAAATGTACATAGCAATGTGTTTCAGGGGTTTTCCCAAAGAAATAACACACATAACTGCACATTCTTTTAACTTGACAGTAAAAGCCAAACAATAAAAGTGGAGTCAATCAAAGTAACTCATTCTATTACAGAAACATTGGCTTAATAAATCTCTCTCTCACACACACACACACACACACACAGTTCCAACACTAAGATCTCAGGGCAGCACGAGCCTTGTCTAAGATGTCCTTTCTCATTCTTGGATAATTCGGATGAGCAGCCAGAACCTGTGGACGGAAACAAAGATGATTCACAGGATAAAAAGAGATCTAAATCTCTCAAACTGTAAACATCCGCAGGTGTCTCACCTTATGACACACATCTATGGCATCAACGTGCCTCTTTGCTTTCAAGTAGTTGAAAGCAAGCTTGTATCCTAAAAATACAAACAGACATTACATGTTAGAAATATAATTCTCTTGATCCCTTTTGTCCTTATAAATAGAACTGGACACGTGATTTTGGTTGACATACCAATAGTTGGGTTAGTCCGATTTCCATATTTCCAAGCCAGTTCATAGTTGAGTGCTGCATCACGGAATGCCTGCTCTTTTTCCATAATGTAGCCCAGATATTCATAAGCTTTACAGCATGACTGTGGAAAAAAGGGCAATTCTTATCACAAAGAAATTTACATGAAAGACTACCTCTACATTACAAAGTAACACAAATCTACAAAATAAGGGAAAAGAGTTTTTGTGTGACTTGAACTGCCTTGAAAACCACATAATATTGAAGCGGTGACAATATTTTCAGGCTGACCTTGTTATGATTGAGGCATCTCTTTAAGAGGTCCCCAGCCATGTCATACTTCCCCGAATGGATGTAGATGTCTGCCAAGAGCAGCCAGCTCTTCTCGAACTCGTCGGCGTCAACGATGCTCCAGTTCATCTTAGCTATGCGTTTGAGCTGGTTCCTGGCTCTGGGAGTTTGTTTGAGCATCATATAAGCTGTCGCCATGGCCAACAGTGCCGGCACGTGGTCTTTCTGAGTTCAAACAAAGAATCCTGGTTAGACAGGATGAATCACTATCCCACTTCCATTTGTTTACACCAAAACCATACTGATGTCAGTTACACAAAGTTAAATAATAAAATGAAATGTTAAAATCTAACAAATACAATTCTGTGCATATTCCATAAAAATCCAGCCTGATATAATGTGCAGTTCATAACTAAATGGAATGACTGACATTAAGAGAGACCCTGAAATAATGCATGGCTCCTGGTGTGGCTATATTTACACAAGAGAGAGTGATGTAACTCATGCACACCATCTGGAGTTTACTTACCTCATTGTTTGCAATCTCTGTGAAAACACTGAGGGCTTTCTCTACATCTGCCTTTTGCTTAGTCGCCAGAAAGCAGTAGTTCTCAAGGATGCGGAGCTGTATGTGTCCGCCCGGTGTCTGAGGCTTTAACTCCTTCAGCAGCTTCTCAGCTGTTCTCACAGCCAGCTGCTCGGACTCCTGCTTCTCCGTGGAGTTCCTGGAAGGTGAACATTGGGAGTAAGTCTGTGGGTTTGCCAACAAGAGAATATGTACTGTATGGAGTCTAGAGTCTTAGTATGCTCCTGCTGCCACTCACCCAATTTCACCATCTAAATTCTCAAATACTTCTCCTCCCATGGTGTCATTGTCAGGGTTCAGGTAGATTTCGATCATGTTATACACAGCATTTTGACCCCAATCGTTGTCTTTCCGTGCTTTGTTGAAGTGTCGCAGGGCGTCATTAGGTTCTCCTGTGAACCTGAGCAGCAAGCGCAAGTTCAGTCACTAATCTTAAAACAGATGTCGCCATTATTCCAAGGAACCACTCCTCCAAACTTACCAAAGATAAAGTCCTTTGCAGTAGTTGAACCCAGGGTCAAACTTAGTCCTGGATGAATGTTTTTCTGCCATATCAACAAATCTGGGAACTTCTTCCAACTTCCCGGCCCTTCTCAACAGGTCAATAAGACGTGACAGTGTTGGGTAGTTGTCTAAAAGCAACAGGTATAAGTTATTATGCTTTCCATTTAGAGAAGGGCAAATCATCAATTCATCGCAAATGTTTGAAACGTGGCTTCATTGCACCTGGTTTGCGCTCCAGGAGTTGTTGAAAGTGGAAAACTGCTTGTTCATAGTCCTGCTTCCTGAACATAATGTCAGCCATCATCTAGAGTGAAACGTGAGAGAAATAACGAATTATTTCCAAAAAAAAAAAAGGTTTTGGTCAAAACTGTGGCAATAAGACAGACAGAACAAACCAGAGTTGCATCTTCATTAAACTGGTCATTCTTCAAAATGACGCTGCATTGGTCCTGGCACGCATCGACTTCATCTAGAGTAAGGTACAAGCGTGCCAACTCCAGCATCACCTAAGAACAGAGAGTGCATTCATATGAATTCATGTGACAACAGTCTTGGTAGAAAAATGTAGGGTAGATAAATCAGACATCTCGCTTGAATCAAACCCCTAAGATCACAAAATTTCAAAAACACAAGCACTAGACTCCAAAAGATGCCAGTGCTTGTTAACCACAGCTGCAGTTGAGTACACAGGACGTTTTTGATTCCGCTGCACTGACCTTGCGATCAGTCTCACAATACACAAGAGCCTCTTTGTAGAATTTGACTGCTCTCTCATAGCCCCTCTGACTTGTGTAGTGATTAGCGATCTCAGCGCAGATCTCGGCAGCAAGCTGCTTCTGCATGGGGACGGCGTCGGGCTGCTCCAACTGCACCCGCTTCAGCACCTTGGCCTGCACATCCCGCGCCTATACACAGCAAAAACACAACAACAATAACGAGCATCATCCGTATCATCTCTGTAGGAACAAGTAAAAGTGTATGTTACTCTATGTCTGTCCTTTTAGGCAGACCAGTTTTGCTTGGAAATAATCACGCACAATATTAGATTCAAAATGTGATAAGATGTCTAAGAGAGTCACTGAACTAGAACCACTTACTCTTTGTAGGGATAGTAAAGCGTCCTCATTTTTGTCAACCTTATTTTGGATCTTTGCCAACAGGACCAGATAACGGCAATCATCTGAGAGCGCCGGCAGTTCATTCACTGGGTAGAAGTTAGAAACACAACAAAACAATCAGTAAATGCTTTTTCTGAAACATAGTACTATAATGTTTTGATTTGCTTCACAAATCCAAAGCAGTTTGCCATTGCCATTAACAATATTTGCCAATATTTTCTTTTCCATCTTTGTATCAAGTTGTTTTTACTTAAGCATGATTTGCATCATGTCTATGCACAAACTATCATCATGACCAGATGCTCTTATTCTTGGACTTGTTAGGAGGTAACTGTGAGTGAAATACTGTGACATCTTAAGTACCTGGTTCATGGGCCAGAGCTTCATGCAGGACTCTCTCACAGCGTTCATGTTGCTTCATCTTCATCAGCAGCTCAGCCAGATCATAGCGCAGGAAGTTCTGTTGCTCAGTCTTCAGGGCTGCTTCATAGTAATTTATTGCCTGTGGAACAGCAGCCTTGTGTCAACACTGTTTTTTTTCCTGTGAGTGAATCGTGTTTATCTTTAAATGAGTGTACGACACAAACCTTGACGTAGTTATGAGTCTTGACCAGGGCTTTCCCAATCTTGCTGGCTAAAGCACCATCTTTGGGGTTTTTCTTCAGAGCATGCTCATAAACCTCAATGGCTTTCTCTGGCTGAGGATGAACACGTCACACGGTGAGTGGTGTCACAAGTTGTTGTTGGTTTGAAGTTTTTGTAAATATTATTCAAGAAGTCAACACATTTCATTTCATTATTTACAATATGTTGTGAACATGTGGTAAACACCTTAAGGCTAGCATGCTTCAAATTAAGAAGTGTTGGGAACATTGGATAAAGATGATGGTCGAGTTGGGAAGATCTATTTCAGCCCTGAAAGTCAACATCTTCCCTATCATCACAACCAGAATATGTGTCAACATGCCATAAAATCAAGCAGGTGATCATAACACCTCCTCTTTGACTTACTGATTCATCTAAAACTAACTCTACTCCACTCAGGCTCTGGCACACTGTGTCCCTTTCCATTGTCAATCATTATTGAACAGCTTTCTGATGAGACTTTAGTTGTTGTTAACCTTGTTTCAGTTATCCTATTTATTGCAACTTTTGCAGTGGTTTAGCAGTTGTTTCCCTTAAGGATGAGACTAAATAATCACTTCCTATATTAATTACAAAAGTCGATTCTTCTTTATTAACTAACATTCTGGGTTGTGCACAAATGAGAACATAGTTTTCTTCAATTATTTCTCCAGTATTGCCTGGTTGATGTGTATGCTAATTTCCCTTTTGAAACATTGTGTGGTAACTATTAACCCTGTTTCCTCCTTTATATAGCCTATATAAAATACTGTGTCACAATCTTCTACAGTAGTTCCTGCTGACCTGTAATAAATTGTTTATTTTTTTTACTTCTGTTTACAGGTGGTGTGCTGCTAATGATCCCCTGTGAACTACCATGCAGTGGGTTTAAAAGTTTAAAATACTTGATTCTTATTTAGTCCTCAACATAGCTATTTTATCTGCTTGCTGCTGCAGGATTTTTAATAATTTGCACTCCCTCTTTATTCTCAACACATTATTTTCCAGGACATTTAACTTTTTCTGTCATATTTGACATGTCAACTTGAAAACTAGTCTGCAATTTTCCAGAGGCAGATTTGCTTACTTAATGTCCAGTGAAGGTGCTGATGACTTAGGTTGCACTCATTCAGACCCTGAGACAATGTTTGGTGAACTGTAGATAATGTTTAATGATGGGAATATGGTCATTTGAAGCATGTAGCACCTTTAAAGCAATTCTAAGCTAGCCAATATCCACACAAATCAGTTGTGGGATAAAAAATATCCCATATGACACAGATGAATCACATCTCCCACTTACTTCTTGAATGTTAATGTAGGCATCACCAAGTAAGAGGTATGTGTGAGGGCTGGGCAGCTTCTCCACCATTTCTCTGGAGGAGAGACAAGAGACATCACATCACATATGGTGTTCTTCATTATGTAGACATACAGTATGCCTCCGTTGGTTCGGTTCGGTCACGCTTTACTACATCTCAGCTGTTGATGCAAGTAGCATCAGAGACCAGCAGAAGACTGTGCACATTTCTTCTTTACTGCATGAATGGCTTCAGTTAAAGTTTCAGTTTTTATTTGATTTACTTTGTTTGTGGTCTACTAAATCCTACTACAGACTGGATGAAATGTTGGTGCACTATGGCTGAATGTCGTCGTCATATATTTAATTAAGCTGCAGCCGTTACTGTTCAGACAAACATTTACAATGCATTAGGTTTCAGATGGAGTATAGTCACTCATTATGTTCAGCTACTATCTTACATCAAGATCTCTTTAAGATTTCAGTGTGCCTTTTCTGTTCATTCGGATCCAGATTTACTGCTCACCTGTAACAGCTTGCATACAGACGTTTCTCTTTTCTGTGGTTCAGATATATGTCTCCCATTTTCTCCTTGGCTTGGATGTAGTAGGGCTGCTCAGGGGTAATGTTTCTGAGCATACTCAGTGCCAGCTCGGTGTCACCACGCAGCAGGGCCAGGTCCGCATTGGCAATAGTGACACGTAGCTCCTCAGGGGTTCCCGAGAACTCATTGATGGCGTCCTGCATCACCTTTGCTGCTTCATGCTGAAATATTAAATCTGTTCATAAGTGTGTACTGTATGTTTTCCTTCAAGGCCAGGCATATGTGGAAACCCAAAAACACTACTGGGATGAAAACCATAAAAAAGTACTCACAGCAAAGTACCATACAACACTACTTCACATTAACCATACAGAACAATATCTTTAGTGCTTTAAATTAAACAGGATAGTATCATGTACAAGCTCTCTTACATCAAAACTCACTATGTTACCTGTTCTCCATTGAGCCACAGGGCCTCAGCTAACTCCAAGAAAACAGAGACACAGTCAGCAGGACTCAGCTCAGTCTTCTTGTTCTTGGACTTGGACGAGGATCCAGCTCTGCGGACACCTGGAAGACTCATGGCCATCTGCAGTGTCTGAATAGCCTCCGTCAGCTCACCCATTTTCTTCTGAGCCTGAGCCTTGATCAGGTGGTACAACGGATGCTCTCGAATCTGGAATGGGACAAGAAGCCATGACCCATTCGAACGTGCAATCCCTGCTGTTAACCAATATCAATATTGTCCTGGTCGCATAATAACTCTGCGTGTGAGTTCCTGATTGTAGCAAGAAATAACATTAACTACAGAAGTCATTTTGATCCTCCAAACCTGGCTAAACTGTCACTGATGACACAGATTCTGTTTTGATGTTGGCATTTAATAATATACACTGATTGTCAGTACCGACAATATCTTCAAAGTTCCCCTCTATGGAGGCAAAGTACATTTACCGGATGTCACTTTCTTCTTCCTGTCACCTGCATCCTTTTCTGTATCACTATGCCTAACTGAGGACAAGCTGACATGCTCCTACATGTAACAGATAAAAAGCGGCAGAGCTGCAATGTATTTACACATTTACGGTGGCTCAAATAAGGGACTGAGGGCACACTGTCTCATAAACATTTAGTGGTCAATAATACTGTCCATGTCGATGGTGATCTTACCTCAAAGTTATGGCTGAGGCAGAGTTCAAGAGACTGGGAACACATTGAGAAGTTACCCTGCAGCAGATGGATCTGTGCCATTAGCAGATGAGCATCTGCATGAGAGGGACACTGGTCCAGACAATGTTGTAGACTGCTCTGAGCAGCGTCAATGTCACCTGAATGAACACAGAAGCAATGCATTTTAAAATAGCATTTGCAGAAAAGAAACCAAAACATGTATTTTAAATGCAGAGCTCACCAGACTGATATCTGACTTTGGCTAGCAGGAAGACCCCTTGAGGAAGACCTGGCACAATCTTGACCACAGTATCCAACAATGTGGCACAGTGCTGGAGCGGAGGAGCAGGAGGCTGGCCCTGGGCTGGAGGCTAAAACAAGAATAGTACAATTTTTATTTACTGCAAAGATTCTCAAACTTTTTTATGATGAGTCTCATCACAAGAGGATTAAGTAAATGTGTGAAATAAAAAACACAATCATTAGTAGCAAAACAAATACACAACTGACTGAGGCTCTCTTGCACTGCCCAAATTTAAGGCCCAGAATTTATATTTTAATGACGGATACCCCGTCATTGATGAGTCTACCCGTCGTACCTTAGCAGGACACAGTGCAAGATACTCTTTGACAATCTCCAGCAGGAAGTCGGGGTTCAGCTTCTCAAAGTACTCCACTCCCAGAGGCAGACCCTGCAGAGTAGAGAAGTGTGTGTCCACTGCATCATTCAACAGATTGGTCACCTCTTCCTGTGGCCGCTGCTTTTTCACTGCCAGAACTGCACGTAGGTACAGTAACTCCTGATGAAAAAAAGAAAATAAATTAATTAAATAACAGAGGTAGAGGAAGGTAGCAGGGAAGAAAACTTGACAAGGGTATTCTGTGTAAGATGGATGAAAGACACCAGCACAAAAACGAAGTCTCCCAGGAAGAATAACTGAAGAGAAAATACTGAAGACTGCCAGGAGCAGCTGCTGCCTGTCCAGCCTGGTGCTCTTGCTTAGTGCTTTTCAAACAGTTTTTAAAGCATAATAAATTATTCTAAACCATGATGAGCATCTTCCTCTAGGATACTCTGAATAGAGTGAAAGATAGTGTATGTTGTCAGCATTTACAAAAGACGTTACCCCAGATTTCCCAATAGATTGTTGAATCTCTGTGAGAAATTCCAACTGTTGTTCTGCATCTTCAAGATGTCCCTCTATTAGCTGGCAACGGATTATACCTGCGGAACAAAAATAACAAATCTTATATCTTCAGAAACAAAAAAACGTGTGTATGGACCCTGAGTGTCATGTAGACAACATATTAATAATTGTAACACGTTACCAGTCAAAGCAGAAACACTTGTCTCATCCAAAGTCATGGCGGTCTTGTACCACTTCATGGCCTCCTTCATTCTGCACTGTAGCACCATCTGGTAGCCCAGCTCTGTGGCTAAATCGGAGTCCCCTGATGCCACAGAGAAGGCTCTTTCCACCATCCTAAACGTCTGCTCAATCAATTTCTCATTTCGTCCACACTGTGACAAAACAAAAAGAAGAAACACTGCAAATGCTGAAACACCATGCAGGTCAAACAACTCTTCAGAAGTAAAGAGGACCAAAAATGACAAAAAAAATTGTCTTACAACTCGGGTGAAGGCTAGAGACATCCTGTAGAAAAGCTCTGGGTTGTGTGGTTCCAGGATCTCCAAGCTGCTCATGAGGTTTGAGAGCTGCTTTACTGACTGCCAAGGAGGATATAAAAACAGTTTCTGTAAAATGATCAGCACTTTGCCACAGCTCCATCATCAAAGCCAATATTTACAATTTAATTTTGATTCCTGCAGATTTGCATCCCTACCTCAGTGATATCTCCATCTCTACATAAAGAATGTAGAGCTAGCATCCGTAGTGCCTCCAGGTTATTTTTATCCTTCTGTAGAAGCCTGAAATATGAAACAAGGTGCTGTGAATGAAGTCCATCTCCTACACTTGATAAGCTTGAATTTCCTTGATTGATAGTATTAGAATATCTGATACTGCTGCAGTACTGTGTTGAGCTCCCAGACAAATAACATTATAACTAAAAGGAATTGTGAAGGCTGCCAAAGGATGTACAGTATACTGTATGCTGCCTGCAACCCTCCCACTTCACAACTTCCCAGTGATGCCACTACAATGGCTCTGAATTTGGTGCAACTTGAGTAATCACACTTCTTCTTCCTCCTGTTCAGCAAACCTGAAGCAGCGCATCCTCTGAATTGTGTTAGACTTCTGCACTTTGGTTCAAAGGCCTTTTTATGCTGTCTAGAACTGGCCAAGGAGGGGCGAGCACAAACAATGGAGTAATCAGTATGCACTGGATTGAGGCTTCACGCTAGTGTTGCATTTGCACTTGAATGCTGAGCTATTTGTAAAGGCAGACTGTGTTTTCTAGTTTTCTTTTTTTAAAAACATCCCTGGTGGTGATTACAAACGTTTTTGGCGCTTCACCATAAACACTGTAACCCTTCCTTGAGATTATTTTAAGAGTCTGGGGAAGAGAGCTCAGATAAGCGTGCCCTGAGAGAGATGAGAGCTGTGTATGATTTGGGAGAAACCTCCTAACCACCTCATCAATTACCTGTGTGCTGCATCTATGGTTTGCTCCCAGTCTTGAAGGCTGAGCAACAGTTTCATCTTCTTGATGAGGGCAGGCAAGAACCCAGGGAAACTAACAATGACCTGGTTAACCATCTCCAACGCTCCGGAGTAGTTCTGACGATATTCATAGTATTGAGCCTAGGACAGACCAAACGTCACTTAGGGTGTATCATTCACACAGGCTAGTACAAAACATGACAATCACTTTACCATTCAATATGAATGAAACATCTACATGTCTAAAGGTAATGAAGCTATCAAGAGAAATAACGGAAGCAGTATATCCAAATTTACAAAGGAATAATCCAAATAATGCACTGTCCAAAAGAACTGCAAGAGATTTCATATGGTGATGGGAATAGATGAACTAAACATTGGCATGGGACCCATTACATAGAACACTGAGTCAATTAGAAACACAATAGGTAATGTAAGAGGCATAGGAAATGTGAGAAATGATAGCCTCGCAACAATTTCAGCTGTGGCTGAGGAAGACTATTCAATATGGATTTGTAATTCCCACCTCACCTTTCCCATCAGGGCAAAAACATCTGCTCTCTCTTTCAGTCCCTCATCAAAGTACTTTCCAGCCTTTCTGGCGTAGGCGTCTTTACCAGATGTCACATCTATCCAGGCTTTTAGGATTATTCCCTGGACAAATAAATATCAGTGCAAATTTTACAAAAGTACAAATAGATGAGAAGCCAGAATGCCCCTCTTATCATTGCATATACTCCAAGACATTGCATAACAATGTAATACTGATGCATTTCTTAAACATATGACAAAAATGAAAATCTCACCTCTCTGGAGCCACTGGAGAGTTTGATCATTCTCTCTGTGTACTCCCTTGCCTTATCATTTCGCCCTAATAGCCAGAGAAACATCCCAGCATAGTACAGACTCTTGGGAGATGCACTTTTACGATCCTCTTTGACCTTAGCATCAAGTTCTTGAATGACTTCTCTGTCTGTGAATAAAAAGACACACAAGAATATCACCAACAAGCGTGTGCCGTCCTTTAAAAGAGTCTGGGTAAACATCTGTGACATGAATAAAAGGACTATGCTGGCCTACCTGGGTTTGTCTTTTTTTTCTCAGCATAGACAAGGGCCATTAATGTGCATAGAGACACATCTCGACTGTCTCTTATGGTGTCCAGCTCTACTGAGGCTTCTTGAACTTGATCTGTAGTTAAATAGTGACATAAGTGCATGTATGACAGAGGAGGAAGAGACACTTGTCTAACCATAAAAGACACATTCTGCTATTTTCTTTGATTCTTTCATGCTTACCTTGCATAAGGGTACCATATGCATGGAAAAAACTGTAGATAGGACTGCTGAATTTCCTCTGAGCAGCTGCTGCAGCGTTTACAGCGTGATTGAAATACTTTTCATAGCAATAGTACTTGATCAAAGCCTGTGGAAAAACAGACAGAAGGCACTGCGTTTAGCTAGCAGCAAAACGGTTTGTAAAATACGATCTCAATCACATGCTGCCACCAATATTCTTTTCATAACAGAGCATAGAGGAATCATGTGTTTAGCTTCAGTATATGTTAAGGCTAGCTAACAGTTAACTTAACGTTAGCTAATTGACGTTATTAACGTTAGCCGATGTCATTCTTTTGAAAAGTCTTACGAAAAGTCATCTCCCATTTAGCTATAGCCAACTAACCTAGGTAACTTTTCTGTGTCCTCTTGGCACAATTCCAACTAGCTGAAATGTAACATTTTTGTAAAATTAAATATTTGTTAAATTGGACTGGGTGAGTCTCCAGGTAGCTTTTATCTGGAGCCTTGGGTGCTGTACCATTAAAACATGTTCGCTTACCAACGTTGTCTCTTCCTCCTCCATGTTGGTTGAGACGCTTTGTGCTTAAACAGTTACTGACGTGATAATAACTGACGATTCACCCTGTCTGCGTTGTACTTTAGCATAAGAACGATGCTATTGCAGTTTTTGTTGTGTTTTCGCCATCTTGCGTCAACTCATTTAGCGTTACCCGGTAACTTAGTAACAGCAGAGTAGAGAGAACGTTATGTACCCTGGGGAGGTTCTTTCAGGCAACACTGCCTCTCCTGCTGCTGTTGTATCCCGCCTGCTTCAGTATGATTGGCAGATCCAAACCCCAACCATATTTTATATATCCTTCTGCATCCTTTCATATTTAATTGGTAATGTTTTTTGGGCTATGATTGGTAAACATTTACGGCTCTCTCAGTCAGGTAGGAAGCCTGAAAGACTAAACTGAGGGAAAAAAAACACTTGTGGACGCCATCTTTATGAATCGAGCTAGTTTCGCCCTCGTATCTCCAGGTGGCGCAGTCATCCTTTTATAAAATGTAATACTTTTACTACTACTACTACTACTACTACTACACTACCACTACTTATTAATAATAATAGCCCAATAAAAAAAATACTTAGCTGATACTCAAAACATTTATATGGGAAAATAAATGAATTCAGAATTCATGGTGATCTAACGTAAGGTAGGGCAGGGTGTGTGTGTGTGTGTGTGTGTGTGTGTGTAGACGGGTGGGGTGTTAATAAATATGAATTTTACCATGCGTCATGATTTTATCACGACTTATAGGGCATTTGAAACAACATTCAGGAAAATATTGCATGTCAGTGTAGGTTTAACCTCCTTTGAATATATGGAAATGATTTGAGGGAGCTCAGTGGCTTGGATTACACTCACAGAGGTTGGATTAATGTGGGCAGTAGGCCTTTTGTTTGCCAGACTTACACAATTTACCATCCTCAGTTTAGGATCTAGAGATAATGTCAACATCTATCTAATTTTTGTAATTGTGTAATGTAAACTACATTACTGTTTAGCTCATCTAAACAAGAATGTTCTCATCTGTTAATACATCTTTACAAAGTTTACCATGTGCAGTGGAAACATATTTCCATCCAGCCGGTGGTAATTGGAGGCCCAATGTTATGCAATACCAGGCATTGACTGTCAAGTATGATGTTTACGGTGTTGAGTCCATGGCAGGAGCGGCCAGTGTCCAGCATGGGTGCAACTGTTCCAAGAGAGACTTTTCCATGCCCCATCAGATACTATTTAGCACTAACTCTGGCACATAATCATTACTCTCTGCAGCACACATCAATGGAAGAGTAAATCAGGTTGGTATCGAGCTCTGAGCATGTGCAGCAATGGGAAATGCCTGTGTGCTGTACCACACAATTTAGCTCACAGTTTTTAAGCCATATTGTTACAGGTTATTTTACCAGAATAAATTCACATGATAAATAATGTTATCTATCTAATATGACTTACTTTGTGTTTATTGATTCATTAATCCAAATTAAATAAATTATATTTTCAATAATACTCATACAGTATAGTAGTTACACGGTTGATGATCAGGTGTTGTGCTTAGCAAAGAGCAATAAATACTGCATGTGTTGTTGCACTTAAAAGAATGCATTTGAAAACCTATTAGAGGAAAGTCTGTGGAATATGTACCCCTTGGGAAACACTGCTATAGCATTCTAATGGCTATATCCATTGTGGTTTGCACAGACGATTATTGATCAAAGAGCCATGCCCAATAACACAAGCAGCTGGTTTGCAAATGAACTCTTTTATTTCTTTTTCCATATGTTGTAATAAAAAAGTTGTTTGAAATTGGATTGCCTTGCTCTTCAGTGCGCACACATGCCTGTACTAAATCTAGCCTTGTACACATACAACAGGTATCATATTTATGGTCAGGGATTTATATATATATATATATATATATATATATATATTTTTTTTTTTTTTTTACGTATTTGCAGTTACTATATTGCTGTAATATCTAACAACCCTCTGTTGTATTTCTACTTGACAAGGTGTCTGTAAACGGTGGTATTTGTAGGCTATGTGTGTGTGTTGTTGTGAGTTATAGAGGGAGTGGTTCACTTGAGGCAGCGTATGTCTGTATATGTGTGTGTGTGTGATTTAGTGGTTTGGACAAAAAGTGAGTGAGTGTGTGTTTGTGTGTGTCTGTCAGTTTGTCTATTAGCACCACGGGAAGGTATAGGGGGGGTACTCACCACTACGTAATCTAATGTGATTTTCTTCCCATCTATCTACAGCAAATAAAATTACAGAGCTGTTATGGGTAGCATTCTCAGATTTCTCTCTGACTTGTTTTTCACCCTGCCCCTCCAAGCATGCCAGTGGCGAGATCCCAAGCCAAATAGACATCCTTTCATATAAAACATGCCCACATATTATTGCCCAGCCTGCGAGACTACCTGGGTGGGGACTGCAGACCAACTTCCGACCTTCCACCCTAATGCAGTCTAACAAAGGAGCTTGATGTCATGTTGCTGGGCAACCAGCAAGGAGAATCTGCAGAATCACTCTTGATTTACTGGTCATTAAAATAGGCAATCTGCAGCCCCACCTGTTGCCATTAGTGGAGCTGTGTGCTGGTTTCAGTCATTTCAAAGTCTATTGGCTCTCTTACATCAGATGGTGAATGACATTATAGGCAAAAGATTTTTTACAGAATAAGAATGTTTTGACGTTTACCATCTCAATAATTGACAGTTTGTTTCTGTTATAATGCCTTGAGTTTTGAGAGCATGCTGGCAAACATTTATTCAGAGACAGCTCAGCTGTTCTGCTTACTAGCTCGTCAGGAAAACAACATGTGAACCATAAAGTACAGTGAGTGGGTGTGGCACAAACTGATAATCACATCATCGTTATGAGACAGAATGGCAGGAATAATCAGCACTTTGCCATCAGCCTCTTGTTTACTGCCCTCAGGATTCAGCAGCCACAATAGGCAAAAGCGATGTTGGGCTGTAATGAATATTTGGACTGTTATTAATAATTAATAAAAATGTTCTACCCACTTAAGATGCTAATAGTTTCCGGCAGGAGCCACAAAGCGCACTCAGAAACCAGATTCTAGCTTCTTGCACAGATGTTGGCTGAAACACATTTCACACTGAAACTGAAAATATCATGAACCTGTACACATTTTCAGTTCTGGAGCTCCCTTCTTGGCCGGGATTGATTAAATATTTTGAAGACTTTTCCATAGTGTATTGTCATGCCACTCAAGATGGCCTGCTTAAAGTCATTAATTCCCAATGGCTTTCAATATCCCAAGAGATCAATAGAAGTTGAACCATTTACAGTTTAAGTGCTCATTACATTTTGTACATGGAATGGACTCTGATAACTTTTACAACATGTACAGGTTCTGAAATGACACTAATGCTGATTGCGGTTCGGTAGCTATCAGCATTGTAACAGTCATAAAGCTTATAACTGTAATAGCTGATGCTTAATGTCTCTAAATGTGGTTAGCACTTTAGATCCTTTTTTCAAAATTAAATCCCTTCACTTGACTGAAAGCTATCAGGACAGTCTGATGATTACTCATCAATTTCCTTCAATGATGATCAGGAATCCATGCCTGCCTGATATTACTGACATTAGTTTACTAAAAATGCAGCTTTAGCATTTGATAAATAATCACACTGAAAATGTAAACATAAGAAAATAAGAGTTTCAACACAAGAGAAATCAACACGTGTGTGCTTCCTAATAAGACTTTGCAATGTTTAGACTTTTCAAAGAAAGTCAGGAGCAGCTAAACATGTGACACCCAAAAATGTGGTCTTTGAAAAAGAAAGACTTCAGGAAACAGTGTCACCAGACATGTTTTCATTTATGCCTATCCGGGAGAGAGAGTTTTCGGCAGTACATTTTAAATGGGTCATGTGCTTCAGCCGTCAACAACAACTAAAACATGTTGATTACTTTTGTAGAATATGTAAAATAAAATACCTCCATTCATGGAAAAAAATAAGAAGCATGAAGAATGTAAATTCTCACACATTGCCCACTCTACCAACTGCAAGCAATGCTCCAAATTTGTGATACATTTATGCAATTTGTGCTGCTTTCAGTGCCCTGTCAACAATGTCTGTCAATGTCATTGTCTCTGGTACCCTTTGAACCAGAGACACACATGAGAAAGGCCCCTTCTGACCGAGCTGTGCCCAGTGCTCTTTTCACTGGTCATTACAAAAATACTGTGGACTTACTACAGCTTATTTCAAATAATGCAGACCAACTTCTGACAAAAATATTAGCAATATTTAGAAAAAGAAAATATTATGTAACACAATTTTAGGATCTCTGTAACGGTTTCCTGTGAATGAGAATGTGCACATCACAGTATATTATACACATTTAGGTTTAGAAGAAAATCACTTCAAACTTTAGGAAACTTAAGAAATTTGCATGTGCACACAAGGCATACTGTGACATACTGTACCTGCACATCACAAAATGACAAGTGAAGCACACAATTTCTGAGACGCACAGGCCCTGAACAACGTGGATACTAAATAAAACTTGATACAACTCACAAACAGCTGCTCTCTTATGTACCGGACTAGCAGCTCTGACCAACAGACTTACATTTTTGTTTTCATCTCGACTTAATATTAATATACTGATTGGACTGTTGGACGTACAATGAACTGATAACAATATTGATCTTAAACTGAGAGGCATTACTCCAGTCACACATCTACTGCAAGTTAAGATATAAATATATAAGAAGTTAAATGTTGCTGAACGTGGCATGATAAAAGAGAACTGTTACCACTGTAACAGAGGATTTGAAGAGACAGAGAAACAGACATAAAGTAGCAGTTTCACCAGGACATAGATGATAACAGTCATTCTTACTGAAAAAAATGCAAGTGACAAAAAAAGTAAGCAAAGCATCATGAGCCAACCTTTGGGCAGCCAGTCTCACTCTGGGAGAATATTTTACCCATAATCCACCACTAACCCCACTCTGACAATCAACTCAAAAAGAATGAAAACATAACTAAATGAAACTGGACCTTACACACATAAATATATATATAAATGTCTTTATATAGCATGATGAAATAAATGAATGTTTTAGGCATACTTGAGGTACACGTAATCTTTATTCTTTTGGCGTTTCAGTAAAATGGGTTAGAGCAGTGTCTTGCATGCAGTTTATTTATACACTACAAGCAGTATGCATATGAATGATGGGAGATGTTAAATTCTATGTGATCAAAACATTCTTTCATAATGCACAAAGTATAGTGTAAGTGTTGAACCTTCTAATTACATGCAAAATATACTTACATGAATGGAATTATACTTTTATAACATGGAACAGCAGATGCAGTTGTGACACAGTTTAGGGTGGATGTCATAGCTATGGGAAGAACTGACAAAAGTAACACAACTGCCACTATAAAATGTAAACAGAAGTAGGAAACAGCCAAGGGGACATGAGATGCGTGATGCCATGTCCTTGAGACAATCATTGAGAATAATCTTTCATCCAACTTAGATATTTTTCATGATAAAGACTGAGAGGTAAACTGTGGAGAAAAAAAAAACTGTTTACCAAGCATACAAAAACTCAACTACCTTTTTTTCCCAGTCAAAATTTCCAAATAAAAATATGTAGTTAAAGGTTGAATAAAGTAAAGTCATAGTCATATAACATCACCAGTAACCACAACAAAAATTGCCGTCCGTATAACAATTTTCATGGACATTTACATTTTTCACCTCACAGCTCCTGCTGAATGTCTAATATCCCTGTCTGTCTGAATGCAGCAGAACATGGAGAATATATTTGGTTTTATATCACAGGTAATAAAGTGTAATGGTTCCATAAATTCCATAGTCATTACAGAATACACATTGAGGTTCATCATCAAAAGCAACAAACGAGAAAGAAATCAGACAAAATGAGGAAAAGGTGGACATGTGGAGGAGACCTGTCTTTTGGTCAAAGTCAAAACTTTTAAGTGATGCTGCTGTCCAACAAATAGACAATACAGATAATCTTCTCCTGGAGCAAACTGTTACAGATTTATGGTTAAGTGAGGGTCAGCTACAGTGTGCAAACAACACAGTCTTTTTTTGAATACCCAGCTTTGAAGAACAAACCTTCAGTTGAAGGCTCTGTTTTTAGCACAGTTTCATGATAAAATGTGTACATGATTAGCAACAGTGTAAATGGTACATAGGTAGCACACATCAGGCTGAGATGAAGCATGTGAATAATTTTGATGATTGTACAAAACTGAATGTGCAAAGTACTGCAGTGTTACTACTCTGACACTGATAATCAAACATAATCAACACACTCGGCTTCTTTTGATTGGACTTTAGGCTAAGGTCACCTTTCTGTCATGTATAAAAAACAGCCATGCGTGACTGTATACTTTGCATCATGAACTATGATGTAGAAGGAGAGAGCATGATGAACATAGTACACTCTAGCATGCATAATCATGGAGAAACATTCATGCAGGTCTACATTTCTAGTTAAGTGCAGCAACTCCAACATGGTCTTTTGGATTTGTCAAGTATTCTATGTGCTATCAGTTAGCAAGACTAGCCTTAAAGCACTGCTGCTTATTGTAAATACTACCCCTGAAAGAACAACCCTTTTGAAGAGTAAAAAAAAGTGTATAAAAAGTCAATTAACCAAACTATGAATTAATAAGTAATAACATTAAAACATCTTTTTTTTTCTGCTTGAAAAATAAGTTGGTAAAGTAATACAACGGTCAGTGATATAACAATAATTCAAGACACTGGATAGCGGAACTAGCTGCAATATTTATAAGTTAAAGCATTAACTAATGTGTCTTTTCAGAACACTTACTCATCTCCACAAATAGCCACAAGGCATTGTTGCTCCTGAACATAGACACAATTGTCCCACTACAGCCTGAATGAGCCACTTTTCCATTGTAGGTACCAACCTTTAGACTCAAGTAAGCATGGGCTATTTGGCATAGACATCCATACTAAGGAAGGGAGTCCAATGGATGTCTTAGTCACTTTCAAAGGTTGTAAACATTAGGGTCATTAATTAAAATGTCTTTGTAGCATCTCCAGCATTATTTTACATATCTTGCTCACTGACATCTTTGCCCACAACCTCCTTTTCACTTTTGTCTTTTTCATATTTGTTTTTTCCATTTGTTGTCACACTGTTACATGAGGGTTGAGCGGCTGTTGAAGGTGTCAGTTCACTTTTATCTGCACAAGAAATTTCTTTGAGTTTGTCTGCGACAAGATCCTCTTTGTCAATGACTGTTTCATCCTTTTGAATGTTATCACTGGATGTGTCGCAGAGCTTAATGGCAGCACATTTCTTTGCATAGTGTCTGAATGCTCTCTGGATGACAATGGCTGATGAGTCCTCCTGTTTGCGACGGAGGGTGGTAGTGATGGGTTCGTAGGACACTTTGGAAGGATTGGAGGCCATGAAGCGCTCTTCCATCTGCCCCCTTAGGATATCCATCTCCCCACCCTCGCCCAGAACACGTTTTGTGAATGCAAACAGGATGTCCAGGCAGTGAATGCGTTCACCACTCACCATGGGTAGATCCATAGAGATCAGTTCAAGCTTGTTAGGCTCGGCTATACGTAATGGTGGTTCCAGAGCATCTGCAAATTCTGACAGCTTATTGTACTCCACGAACTGTGTTGCACTAGGATCAAATCTTTCCCAGATCTCATAAAACATTTCAAAATCATCCTCACTTAGTGGGTCCGAGCTCTCCTCAGTGGCCACACTGAAGTTTTCCAGGATGACTGCAATGTACATATTCACCACAATCAGGAAACAGACGATGATGTAGCTCACAAAGAAGGCAATTCCCACAGGAGGATTTCCACAGTCTCCTGTTCCCGAACTGCCAGGATGCTCCGTGGTAGGGCTACAATCATCTTTATGTTTGTTGAGAATGGGAGCTAGTAGGCCATCCCACCCTGCTGAGGTGGTGATCTGGAACAAACAGATCATGCTGTTGCCAAATGTCTCAAAATTGAAAAGGTCATCAATGCCTGATTCGTGCTTGACGTAAGCAAAGTTTGACATGCCAAAGATGGCATAGATAAACATCACCAAGAACAGCAAGAGACCAATGTTGAACAAGGCAGGAAGTGACATCATCAAGGCAAACAAGAGTGTGCGGATTCCTTTGGCACTTTTAATAAGGCGGAGGATGCGGCCAATCCGAGCCAATCGAATGACTCTGAACAAGGTAGGCGAAACAAAATATTTCTGTATCACATTTGAGAGACTCATACCTAAGGAAAGAAAGCAAAACACATTAAAATAACTGTAAACAATACATGTATATAAACAAAATTCATGATTTTAATTTATTTGAGCACCACAGTAAACAGAGGTGAGTCATACCAATGACTGACAGGATGACCACGATGAAATCAAATACATTCCAACCATTTGTGAAATAGTACTGGCGAAGCGAGATCATCTTCAACAAACACTCTCCAGTGAAGATGCATATGAACACTAAATTAATCCAGTAGAGAATGTGGCCCTTTTGTTCAGACTGGTCAGCAGTTTCCACCATCATGGTTACCATATTTAGCCATATTAGAACCATTATTACAATATCAAATGCTTGTTTTGTGGTGAAGTCAAAGATGTATCCTTGAATTTTGTTCTGAAATAGACATAAGGTGGAGAAACAAAAATACATTTTAGGTGCTATGAAACAAAGACCAGATTTGTATTGCAAAGTTTATGCAGTCATGATTAAAGTTACATACTGATGGTCTAGGAATAGGTTTTTGTGGTTTCTTTGACCCCAATTTTTTCATGGCATTGTAGTATTTCTTCTGTTCTTCAGTCATGAAGATGTCTTGACCTCCTAGGTAAAGAGGGGATGTGAGGCATGTTAAATCACAGCAAAGGTGATGAGGAGACACTACAGAAAGAGAAACAGAAAGTGCATTTAAATATTGCATTTCCACCAGAATATCAAGTCAAAATATCACATTTTGTTTAGAAAGCAGATTTGATACTTATCTTTTTCTTTTGCTGATTGAAATTGTCTATGATGACACCAATAAAGAGATTGAGTGTGAAGAAGGCTCCAAATATGATGAAAACAACAAAATACATGTACATCTTCAGGTTGATTTCATACTCTGGTTGATCATCTGGCTATAATAGTGACAGAAAATGGAAACGTATTTTAAAGTTAGTTTGGTTTATTTGTTTACAGCGAAGCCAAACAAACTCATGTTGCTGTAATAAAGAAGTTAGTAATAATTGAAATTGAGATCTGATTTCAGGCTGCACACAACGCAAGTCATTTTCCACACAAAAGCTGGGAATGGTAAACCGAGTTAATACAGCATTGACACAGCATTGACAACAAAATAAAATAAAATAAAATAAATGAAGTGAAATACAATACACATTGTAATAAGATGGTTGTTTTTAAATTTTGCATGGACAATGTCTATCCAACTCAAAAAAGAAAAAGCTCCGTTGCTATTCCTAATGAAAACTAATGACAATGTTTTACCATAGTATTGGCAGGTTTAATCATCTGCTGTACAACACTGAAATGCAATACACTTTGTGTTGCGATTTGATGTGATATGGAAAATTAATGTCACAATGAAAAAATTCACTTAAGTGATCAAAAAAATGTTTTTGTCATTTAACAACTAGTCTCGTATAGTGAGACCTATCTCCGCACTTTGGAGAAAGGTCTGGTTCAACCCATTATCATTCTGGGATAGAGGAAAAACGCACTGGCTTGTTTGTTGTTCTTTAAACCAATCACAATCGTCTTGGGCGGCGCTAAGCCCAGGATGCAGCGACGGTGCCCTTGCAAAACGGTAATGCGCAGTTAGTGGAACAGTAGGAGAATTCCCACTGAAATAGTCGGCCAATGGCAGACTTATCCCAGCAGCCTACATTTGGTGAGTCTGACTATATAACAACATACATCAATATGTATTGCATTTCTTTTTAAATCTTTGGTTTGTTTTTTATTTAGGCATTTTAAATCTTCCATACCTGGAGAAATAATTTCAAAAAAATCTATTGCTGAAAAAATGACAACCATAATATCAAAAACGTGGTTTGATTTAATGAAAATCAGGATTTCTACTAAATAATACTAAATAAGTATTGCGATATTGAGAGGCACAATTTATAAGATAGATTATAAAATGACAAACAGGATGAGCTAAACATGACAATTTGACTACCTTGCTTTGAGAGTCCACAGCAGCATACATGATGTCCGTCCAGCCCTTGAATGTAGCCTATATGAAAATGAATATCCACAAAAAATATTGTAGTAGCCATTGCCAATTGTCCACCAATACAGCAAATAACATATTTATAAGCTTAAAATTGCACAGACTAACACTGATGATTTAAATGACAAATGATTTAGTTACTTACCACTTGCAGCAGTGCAAGGTAACCCAAGCCAACATTGTCAAAGTTAATTTTGTGGTTCTTCCAGCGAGCCTCATTGCCCAAGGCCAAACAGTCATTCTTGTGTTTCACCTCTGATGTTAGGAATCTCTTATCTGTGGTTCTGTTGATGCACTGGTAGTACTTCCCCGCAAATAAGTTGACTCCCATGATGCTGAAGATAAGCCAGAAGATGAGACATACCAGTAGCACATTGAAGATGGAGGGAATGGCTCCCAGCAGGGCATTGACAACCACCTGCACACCAACACACAAACATAATCCATCAGCAGTCAGAGATCACAGAATGTGGAATTGGTGCACAACACTGTATACTCTGGTAATGGTAAGAATAGGAAAGCACAAGAGTGAATGTTTAAGTGCCAACATAAACATCAGCATGAGCTCATCACAGCTATGACTAAAACTAAAACTCAAATATAATGATAACTGCATGGTACAGGTGGGAAAAGAATTAGGAGAGGAGGCTGGAGACCGATGACGTATATCTAAAAGTGGTTTTAGTGGGTTACAACAAAATTTTAGGAAAACATTGAAACAGAACACCTTGTAGAGGCAGGATGACGCCACAAAATTTGTAGCATCAATCTTCTCATTTAACTCTCGCCAAGATAGTGAATAAGTGCATTCCCCAAAATGTCAAACTATTTCTTTAATCAAAAACCCTGCATCACTGGTGTATAATTAGATGGTAATTTCAATGAAAGTGATGTAATCAACCCTGTCACTGAAATACTTGAGGACAAGTAACCGCTGGAGAAAGAGGATTAGGGAAGGAGAGGAAAACATAATTTACATGCAACACACTTTCGGGGTATCTGCTCTCTAGATGTGGCAAAATAAAGGAGATTTTTGCTGCCCTTCGCCAGACTGCAGAGTGCCTGTGCTCTGTACCAGTGCAGTGAGCTGGTGGTAGACAGCGCACCGTGACTCAGAGTGGGTGGGGAAATCCAGTGACTCTTACCCTCATGCCTTCGAATCGTGACAGGGCTCTCAGGGGTCTCAGAGCTCGCAGGGTTCTCAGAGACTTGATGGGACCGAGATCAGAATATCCAATGGCATTGGCTACCATACTGACCAGTGAGACCTAGAACACACACAGATGTCACATCATAAGCAGAGGAGACACATCATGCGCAGTTTAAAGGGAGCATTGTCAGATACAACAGCATGCCTTTCATAAAAAAAAAAAAACAACACCTGAAGAATTCTTTAAAAAAATAGGTGTATGTGTGTTTCTGTGTAAGCAGAGGTGTTTCAACCTACATCAACAATGAGAAAGTCCAGCCAGCACCAGGCATTTGTGAAATACTTGGCATATCCATACGCCACCCACTTCAGTAACATCTCCAGAATGAAGATGTAGGTGAAGATTTTGTCAGCAAACTCCAATATTGTTTTAATGGTCTTCCTCTTCTCAATGTAGATGTCTTCAAATGCCTGGATGTCATGAAAATAACAGTGAGTAATTAGTTGTAAATATGAATACAGATAAAATAAATACATCTTGATCTTATTTTGCATAGAATGAGACATTTTCTATATTTTGTAACAAACCATAGCAATGAGAACAGACTACGGTGAGACTGCGTTACAATATGTATATAATATATATGTATATACATGAAAGCAGCCAAATCAAGGTGTTTAAAAACAACAACTTTATCGACCTTTATCTTTGCACGCACGGACGTACCAGTGCTCCACTGCTAAGCAGGATCATGAAGATGATGAAGCTCTCAAACCAGTTGTGCTCCACTATCCGGTAACAGGTCTTTCTTAGTGTCCACCACACCTTCCACCAGCCCACATCCGTATTTACCTGACAACATGGGAACTTTTTCACACAGCCTGAGCACAGACAAAGGGGAGACAGTGATTTATCAGTGCAATATGCAGTATCAGATTAACACCAAGGTAGCAGTAGTTTAAGTGGTGGCAGTGGCTGTAGAAGTAGTATTCACCATCAGGAAAGCAGGCATCAGGTTCAATAGATTCTTCCAGTTCAAAGTCTACAGACTCTACATCCCCGCCTGCCTCCACTGTGCTGCCCTCAGAGGAGCTAAACTGGCCATCGTCTTCTATAATCTTGGGATGAAGCCAAGTAAAACCAGTGTTAGATTAGCAAATATAACAGAGCCATGACAAATGTGATGGGCTGACATGCTGAGCACCTGTCTGACCACTTCATGCACTCCATATCTCTTCAAAATGAAGTTATTTTCATACAAAAAAAAAAAATACCAAGAGGCTTGCACAAGACATGTGTAACTGGTTACTTTTTAGCTGCCACTGAAACTTGAGCCTTGTTTAAGGCTGTTGGTAAGAAGGACTTCACAAGAATCAATCAAATGTATGATGACTACAATAAAGAACATGCATGAATCAGTATTTGCTGTAACAAGATTAAATAAATCTTAAATTTAAAGGTGAAAATACTTCTGCATGTCCTCTTTACATTAGGGCACCCTTGTTAGCTTGGCAGCAGAAGAACACTTTGTCAAAACAGAAGGCAACAAGGAGTCTTCATTATAACCTCCTCACCTGGCTCTCAAAGACATGACATTACACCAAAGGTGATGGTGACGCTGATTAGTCACTATCATTTTAAATGTTTTAATTATACAGTTGCTATTATTTATTTATATAAATAAGAAAATAAATGAATAAATATATATAAGAGTACAAAGACATGAGCATACTACAACTGTCTGCCCAGCATGACTTGTATTAACAGTCAAATGTTTGCTTAGCCAATTAGAGACACACAAAGTACTAAATACACAGTACTTGCAGCCAGTCCTATGAAATATAAAAACAAAGTACATTTGATATATAAAATCATTGAATATTTGAAGCCTGGCAGTGTTGTAGAATAGCCACATGGTCTCTCCTTCAGCCTGTTGTTGTATGGCTTTCTACAGGGCGTGTCTCCTAATAGCTGGTAGATGAGAGCAGCTTGAATGCAGGAGCACTTGGCTGTCCTGGGACCAGCTAATGCAGTGCAGAGAACGATGTAAGCATGTTACTGCGATATACTGTGAGCCTCTAAAGTCAATGTGTTGATGGTTTGTGCTTCGAATTGCTTTGAATTAGCATAGCTAGCTGAAATGTACTGAAATCAGAAAATCACTATGAACCACTGATGTGTTGTCCCATTATGCCTGGTCAGGCAATGCACCATTGTAGTTCAATGGAATTGATGTCAAGATGCAAAATCCATTTACAGTTTTGTCAAAACCCCAGGCAATGAAACAAAAATGTATTTAAGTTAAATCGAATTAATAAAGTGAACTAACCTAAGAATCAAGTCAAAGAAAAGCTGATTTTGCAAAGAAAATAAATATTCCAGCATCAACCAAAACACAAATTCAGGACTGGAGGGTAAATGAAGTAAGGCCAATAAAGGATGAGTGATCTGCTAAAAAGGTTATTTGATGGTTATTGTAAATGAGGCACAAATCTTCACATAAAATATTGCCTGTAGACAAAATGAGTACAAGCTGAGACAAAATGTGTAAGTAAAAGTAAATTCACAAAGTGAATATATAAGTAAATTAGCAACAATAACATTGCAACAATCAAAGTAGACAGTCAGTGTGCTTTTTTGTTTTTCTTTCTTTGAGCTTTTCTCCAACACAAAGCAAACAGCCCTCTTAAGAGGAGGACTCAGCTACCCAGCACTCAGACTCAAATGGCACATAATGTAATCTACACACTGGTATTTTCCTGTCTATATGGCCTCTCCTCGTTAAAGGGTCGTGGTATATGGGATCTTTAGGGGAAACATCACGTCACATGCTCATACCTCATTGCCATTGATTCTCGGCAAAATGCTTCAATGTGACTACTGCCATGGATCATACTACTTAGCTATAACAACAGATATGTTCGCCAAGAACCACAAGCAACACTGAAATCCTTTATCATCCATCACACATCACAAACATTAGTATGCTTGTGATATAGCTGATAAGACTTGGTTTTAAAGGAGCATTATTTAGCTCATCTCTAACAATAAGGCACCTTGACAGACCAATTGGACCAATCCACAAGAGCATCCTTACCACATGGCATCCTGCTGCATCAGACGAGGCACTGCTGAAGTCCTCCGTGTTGAGGTTTTCAAAGTCAGACTCTCCAACAGCGATAGGAACAATGACAGTCAGACTAGGATTGTTGATGAAGGACATTATAGAATCATCGCTCTTGCTGCTGACTATGTACTTGTCTCCATTTTTGTCCACTCCAATCACATCCCCGTTGCCATTCTTAGGGAAGTCTTTGATGGTATGGTTGGGGACACCATTCGGCCCAAAAGGTTTGTGGAGCTCATCCAGCGATTTGTCCTCACCCTTCCCTTTCTTCTTATTCCTGAGACAGACACTGTTGCAGCTGCTTCGAAGCAGGGACTTGGCAAAGGCAATGCCTTTCTGAATCCGTCCAAGGGCAACCTGCAAATTGTTGTCGCTGTCGTCTTCCGTTGCTGCCAGGTTGTCGGCACTGAACGAACTCAGCAGCAGGGCCAGGAACAGGTTCAGCACCTATCAGATATCAGATAGATATGATGTAAGATTGCGTTATCTTTTAGCTATTGTACATTATGATAACAGAAGAATGGTTGGACAAGGTGGACTTGTGAATTGACCATAAGAGATGATAATGTACCACAAGGTTTCCAATAACCATGACCATCATGTAGACAATGATGCACATGGTCGTCCCAGCCACCTCCATACAGTCCCACATGGTCTCTATCCACTCTCCACAAAGCACTCGGAACACAATGAGGAATGAATGGAAGAAGTCACTCATGTGCCAACGGGGCAGAGTGCAGTCGTCAGAGATTTTACACACACAGTCCTTGTAGTTTTTTCCGAACAGTTGCATGCCCACCACAGCAAAGATGAAGACGATAATGGCCAGCACCAGCGTCAGGTTGCCCAAAGCCCCCACTGAATTACCAATTATTTTGATCAGCGTGTTAAGAGTGGGCCACGATTTCGCCAACTTGAATACTCTCAGCTGTAAAAGAAAAAAAAAAAAAAAAAGTAATTTCACATGTTTCTGCACTCAAAATGCATCTGAACATATTGGCTATGACACATATATATATTTAGACTTACCAATCTGAATGATCTCAAAACAGACATGCCAACCACATTTTCCAAACAAAGCTCTACCAAGCTTAAACTGACAATGATTCCATCAAAAATATTCCATCCCTCCTGAAAGTAATGGTATGGGTCCAAAGCAATGATCTTGAGGACCATTTCTGCCGTGAAGATGCCAGTGAATACCTTTATATAAAAAAAAGAAAGAAATACTGACCATTTAAAAACATGACACCTATTCTGCAAAAAATGTTCTCAGTACTCTACACTCTACAGTCCACTAACCTGGTTGCCCACAGCCAGCATATGGGCAAAACTCGGGGTCATTGGATAATGCTCCATGGCCATAAACAATGTGTTCAGTACAATGCAGATGGTGATGGTCAAGTCCACAAATGGATCCATCACAATTAGTTTAACCATATTCTTGATCTTCAGCCATACTGGACAACATTCCCAGATGAGGAAGGTGTGGGCAAAATTGTACCAGCACGGAGGACACCTCTGCCTCGACTCTTCAAGCTCTGAACACACAAGTGGCGGCAAAACAAAAAAAACATTTTTATCTGAAAGTTCCATTTATCTTTTCAATACCAAAGATATAAGCAAGATAGGAGACTTATACCATGGTGTACAATACCTACCCTCCATTGTGCTTGTTATGACACTAGCTATACTATGAGCTCTCTGTCTGGCCTCTGGGCCCTCGAGGAAGTCCATAAACTCCTGGTGTGTTCCTCCACCGGCCTGTCTGTACTCTGTGTCAGTGGTGTCAGCCTGGAGATAAAAAACATTGTTACAGATGTGTTACAGAAAAAAAGTTGCATGTTACCATGGATATACAGCAGCTACAACATGACTAGTGACAAGTGTCAGTATTTTGCATCACATTGCAAAGCGAGAGAGAATTGTGCATTACAAAGTTGCATTGTTTTTTTTGTCATTCCTGACCCGTTAAAAACAGCATGACCTGTTAAAAGTTAGTTTTAGCATCCCACAAGGCTCTTGTGTCTCACAAGGGTGGTAGGAAGTCTTGAGAAACGCTTTCCTTCCTGACCTTCCTGAATATTTGCGCCAGTGTATCACAGATGGAAATATTTTTTAAGGGTCTAAAGTTGAGTTCAAATATCAGCCGCTTTATCTTTAAAGCTTGCAAAGAAATTTAGAAAATTGCTAATATTTTTATCCATGCTAGTGGCATGAGGCTTTTTTTGTTAAGTGTGTATGGTTCATGGATTGAAATTTGAGAGAACACTGAAATTCACATGAAGGTAAACAGCACAACACACAGTGTGAGTCAGGGAAAGGACAAAGAAAAAGAATCAAACCAAAATAGACAGAGCTATGGGCTATGGGCTATAGACAAATGAAAGAGGGTCATCGGGGCTAGACAACCCCTTCTTACATTGTCTCCGGTGGAGGCCATATCTACAGTCACTTTAGGCAGAAGGAGCCCCACAGGTGACGATGGGAGTGAATTCCCACCCACCAGAGACACAACCCCATTGCAGTCTACAGAGCTGTGCTTGATCCCATTGGGTGGCAGTAGGAGATGCGGCAAAAAGCTGCGTTGGCTCATGCTGCTGCTGCGTCGATCACAACTCCGGGGAAGAAACAAAGAGCCCCTCCAACTCAGGTTGTCTTCAAAAATGCTGTTCTCATCATCGGCAAACTCATTTTCTGAGCCCACGTCCTGCACTTGGCTTCGGAAACTAAAAAGGCTGGTCCTGCTGTTCCGTCTGGATGAGAACAAGGGTCCGCGGAAACTCAGAAAGGACTAGGAGAGAAAGATATTCTTCAGGGGATACATGATACATGCTGATTGTAAAGAGGAAAGAACGGTGATGATCGGCATATGTGCAAATGAAATCAAATATTGATTTCTGCGGTGAGGTCAAGGAAAACTTGCAGGATGATGACGATGATGATGATAATGACGATAATGATCATAATGATGCCTGTGAGCATTTTGAAGAAACTGCAAAATTATAAATACATGGTGATGACCGGTATAAGGATGGTGATGGTGATGGTGGTGACGATGGTCATAGTGATGATAAATAAAAAACGCATCTTGATGTTGATTGACAATGACAAGAACATAAGAAGTTGATGAAGACAAAGAAGAAGAAGATGTGATGATGATGATGATGATGACGACAATACTGATAAAAAATGTCATTGTCATAGCAGTGAAAGAAACGTTGAATTGGGTTTAATTGCACAATATGAAAGTAATTATAAAATCAGCATCAGGAAAGTTAGCAAAATATATGTTGAACAACGAAACATATACTGAATATTCTAAAATCCAACACTTGGACATTGCTAACAACTATCTGCCATTCAAAAGGCTGTAATGTAAGTCAAAGCTCGGTAATCACATTATCAGTCCATTTGCTTCTCCTGCCTGTCACTCATTTTGAGCTCTGGAAAGAGCTTGACAAAAGGCAGGGAGTCTTCTTATTGATAAAAGTCAGATAGAGCTTCACAACTTATCTGCCACTCCATTAAGAGAACACTTATCACAGACTGTGGTTTTGATTTATCCTGATGAAATCTTAAAAATCGAGAATCTTTTACAGTCTGTGGCCATTTCAAGCACTGCTACTGTCTGACAGGCTCAATACATGAGTCAGTATTTTAACATTATTTTGCAATAAAAAAGGTGCATGTCATACTGAAAAAAAATGTTGATATTGAATATTACAGCTTATGCCACTATGGCACTGTAAACTGAAGATTTAGGGAAGTTGCTTCTTCAGAAATTGGTCACTTTAAACCCAAGCGGGTTAAATGAGGAATTAGACTTGAAGCTTTCTGTCCACTGGATTATATTTGTTCTCCATAAACAGGATTTCTTTGAGAACAACTGCAAGTTTAGTTCTTGGATGGATGCATTAAGTTCAAATGTAGATGGACTTTGATATTAGTTATAATAGGGTCATTCGTAAATATTAAGGGATGGAAGTGATTTCAATACACTGTCTTTTGAAAAAGTAATCTGAATAATTTTTATTCAGTAATCTGAATTAAAGGTAAAAATAATGGGAAATGTACTGTATAAAAGGGATTATGAATTTGGGAAATATTAGGCTGAAAGCAGGGCAACAGTTCAAGATTCGTAGGTAGAAGAATATCACTGGATTCACAGACAAATCATACTGACAGATCGTACTGAACCTGATGAGCGGATGAGCATTTCATGTCATAGTTGAGCAGGTTTGCATCCACAGAGAAGCGGCAGCGACCTTTCTTCATACTGTCCAGCGACTCGGATTTAGGAAACTTCTTATCAGCCCCTTTTCCCTCCTCCTCCTTTCTTTTTTTTCTCCTGTTGCGTCTCTCTTTGGCACTTTTGGAGCTGAGCTTGGAGTTTTCAGAGGAGCTCTCAATGCCACCGACTTTGTCGCTGACCTCCCCGCTCTCTGCAGCTGCAGTTGCTGCTGCCTAGAAGAGGAGAGAGAGGACAATGGTAGATAAACAGGTGGAATAGATCTTTGTGATTCTTTTATTGTTCAGTTTTTGCTGACACTGTGTCAGAGAGATGTTCAACTGTTACAGGGGATTTTGGATTGTCCTGTACCTGAGCGTCCTCTTGCTGCCGTTTCAGCTGCTCAAGCATGGCCTGAAACTCATCCTCCTTCTCCTTAGCCTCCTTTATGGTGGCCTGGCTCTGCTCCTCGTAGGCCATAGCTACTACAGCCAGGATCAGGTTGACCAGGTAGAAGGAACCAAGGAATATCACCAGCACAAAAAAGATCATGTAGGGCTTCCCAGATGCTCGCAAGGTCTGGAAGGAAAATAAACAATGTATTGGTATATTCATACTTGTTCTATATACCTATACTTAATATAATGCATTTTCTTCTTCCTTTAATAATGTGTTTCTTAATTCCACATTATTTTTCTTATTTTCTTGCCTTTCTGTAAATCATTTGGTAAACTGCCTGCTTTGTGCTATATGCTGTAAATTAAGTATACGATTGATATGGTTATCTGACTGACATAAAAGAGCCAAACAGGTAATGCTACCCAATCACACACAGTGATACAAAGATTTGCTCGTGGGAGCGTTGTTGTATTACTGTTTGCTGTACTTGCTGATATTACAATGTTAAGCAGTGGCCCATTCAGTGGACACCTATTTGCCTTTAGAGCCATTCAAGTTGTGTTTGCCTGAGTCAAAGCGGGACTCATCTTTGTTCCTTCTGTCCAAGATGCACCTGCACTGCATTTAGAGGTTTGTTTGAACACTTTTATTACCAGTATTGTAATGTGAGAACGCTTTGTCTTTGACAGAGCCGCTCCTTAACACAGCAAGCTCTGACTGTTTCTGCTATTTAGAGAAGCAGACAGTACAAACACAGCATCCTCCACCGCACATGAGGTGAAACATTTCATCTGGGTCACGGAGCAACCAAAGGACCGAGACCCATAATGGCACTTGAGGTTAAGTAACTAGCTTCATACAAAACAGAGCTACACAAGAAAATCTGGACTAAATTAGCAGTTCACCTTGATGATCACAAGGATTTTATGAAGCAATTTAACACAGCTATTCGTGTGCTTTTCAGCATTTCAGTGTTAGCCTTAAAGACACACCGCTCACTCATTCAGATACAGATGTGAGGCATCATTAAATTTGTCATTGACTGACAAAATACATAACATTAGAAAATTGGTTACTCCCACTCAATGTGTACTTTTATCCACTAGCAGTCAGTGGTACATTTAGAAATCTCGATAGGATTTAAAGTGGTTGTAGTTATGTCATTAAAAACAATTTAATTGTTAATACACTCTCATTTTATCATTGTGTTTGCTGTATTTTTAATTTAATTAAAGCATTTAGTAATTGACATTCTTGCAGCTTGATCAAAAAGGCGTTTACTGAAGGTTATATATACGTGCGTTTATATGTATTACATGCCTGGAAAAGTTCTTCCTGTCTTTCTAATTCCACTGCCTACCTGCTGGTAAAGTTTTTCCCAATAATCCTGTGTCATCAGTCTAAACAGGGAGAGGAAGGCCCAGCCAAACGAGTCAAAACTGGTGTAATCATAGTCTGGGTTCCTTCCCACTCTGAGGCATAAATACCCCTCTGGACATTGCCTGCAACAAACAGAGAGTCTGTGAAGCTCAGAGGGAATCGTCCCTCCTCATATTCACACTGTATGGTAATGTTAATTCAGAAGCAGATGAATCATAAGTATTATATTCTATATATATATATATATATATATATATATAGTCTTTCTACTTTCTATAGTGTATCTAGTTTTCTAGTAATTGGAGAATAAGCTTACCCAGCTTCACTTCCATTTCCACAAAGCAATGGATCTCGTTTGCCTGGAAGGTAGTAGTGATTACCTGATGGGGAAAGAAGGAAAATCACAGTCTGTGGTGAGGACTGTGTTTGACAATAAATGATCTCTCTGTGAATCTTGTGGTGTTACGTTTTTGTTGACACTGGGTTAGAGATGTGTCAGTTCAACTCTGTGGCCATTTTTGAGGCTGTAGTTAATGGCATTGTTGTAGTAGATGGCATTATACTGAATGGTGTTTGTAGTGTTTCTAATGTTTTGTCCACCCCAATGAGGAGACAAAATAAATACACATCTCAATGTAATGCAGTCCAATACTGTACAACAGCATCATCAAATATAGCCATGTAAATTACAATGTATTGTATCTCTCACACAATGTCAACAAAAACTCACATAGATGGAATATATTGCAGAGTTGTTGCATTAGATTGTTAAGGTGTACCTAATAAAGTACACCTTATACAAGTTATATCTTTAATGATGTGTGTTTTGATGTGTTTTTTTGTGCAGGAACAAGTTGTGACCAACTTAAAGTAGAACAGAGGAAAATGAAATACTCACTCTTATTAAGTGTGTGCTCAGTCCAGTTGATGGTGGAAGTGTCATTCATCGGCATCAGTACACACTTTTGCCTTAAATGGCCCATGAACAGTTGTAACCCTATGAGGGCGAAGACGCTCAGGCAGAAGACGGTGAGGATCATCACATTGGCAAGCTTCTTCACTGATTGGAACAACGCACCAACGATGGTCTTCAGGCCTGCCAGATACAGTATCATTTGTCACTCTAAGTAGTCAATTAAGAGACATTGTCAATATTAACAGCAGGCACGTGCAAGCAATGCAAAGTGATGCCAGCGAGCTCTGTCTTTAAAGGAGTATTCCACCGATTTAGCACTGCCCTCCTATAACACTATCAGACTCGTAATGGACATTTCAAATAAAAAAGGATCAAAATCAATGCAGCAGAACCAGAGATATCGTCTTTTTTACTCCACGCATTGGTGCCTGGTGCCTACATTACACACAATGCAAATTGACTACCGCATTTTTCCCCACATGCAGTAGTACTCCCAACACCTACAGTGCATCCGGAAAGTATTCACAGCGCTTCACTTTTTCCACATTTTGTTATGTTGCAGCCTTATACCAAAATGGATTAAATTCATTTTTTTCCTCAAAATTCTACACACAACACCCCATAATGACAACGTGAAAAAAGTTTGAGATTTTTGCAAATTTATTAAAAATAAAAAACCTGAGAAATCACATGTACATAAGTATTCACAGCCTTTGCTCAATACTTTGTTGATGCACCTTTGGCAGCAATTACAGCCTCAAGTCTTTTTGAATATGATGCCACAAGCTTGGCACACCTATCTTTGGGCAGTTTCAGCAGCAGTTGCAGCACCTCTCAAGCTCCATCAGGTTGGATGGGAAGCGTCGGTGCACAGCCATTTTCAGATCTCTCCAGAGATGTTCAATCGGATTCAAGTCTGGGCTCTGGCTGGGCCACTCAAGGACATTCACAGAGTTGTCCTGAAGCCACTCCTTTGATATCTTGGCTGTGTGCTTAGGGTCGTTGTCCTGCTGAAAGATAAACCGTTGCCCCAGTCTGAGGTCAAGAGCGCTCTGGAGCAGGTTTTCATCCAGGATGTCTCTGTACTTTGCTGCATTCATCTTTCCCTCTATCCTGACTAGTCTCCCAGTTCCTGCCGCTGAAAAACATCCCCACAGCATGATGCTGCCACCACCATGCTTCACTGTAGGGATGGTATTGGCCTGGTGATGAGCGGTGCCTGGTTTCCTCCAAACGTGACGCCTGGCATTCACACCAAAGAGTTCAATCTTTGTCTCATCAGACCAGAGAATTTTGTTTCTCATGGTCTGAGAGTCCTTCAGGTGCCTTTTGGCAAACTCCAGGCGGGCTGCTATGTGCCTTTTACTAAGGAGTGGCTTCCGTCTGGCCACTCTACCATACAGGCCTGATTGGTGGATTGCTGCAGAGATGGTTGTCCTTCTGGAAGGTTCTCCTCTCTCCACAGAGGAACTCTGGAGCTCTGACAGAGTGACCATCGGGTTCTTGGTCACCTCCCTGACCAAGGCCCTTCTCCCCCGATTACTCAGTTTAGATGGCCGGCCAGCTCTAGGAAGAGTCCTGGTGGTTCCAAACTTCTTCCACAGTGGAAACAGGATGCACCTGAGCTCAATTTTGAGCTTCATGGCAAAGGCTGTGAATACTTATGTACATGTGATTTCTTAGTTTTTTATTTTTAATAAATTTGCAAAAATTTTTTCACATTGTCATTATGGGGGTGTTGTGTGTAGAATTTTGAGGAAAAAAATTAATTTAATCCATTTTGGAATAAGGGTGTAACATAACAAAATGTGGAAAAAGTGAAGCGCCGTGAATACTTTCCGGATGCACTGTATAAGCGATGGGATAAAGATCTTTCATAATGATGAGATGTTTTAATAGCAAACTCTATGAATACTACAGAAAAATAAGTCTTTAGCCACCCCCTTTGATAACATTTTGTTCTCAATTCTTTTGGAAAAATGGAGGCTGTTTATCACTCAATGTGGTAATCAGAAGAAAGTAACAGAAAATTAGGATCATGCATAATGACAACAATAATGGGACAAATCCTCACCACAGATTACATGACATTATGCCTTCATTAACCACAAGCAAAGAGGAGCAAATGGCAGTCAAGGAATAATCAGAAGCATCAGTGCAAGAAACACAAGAAGCAGATTGTTCAAAAGACATAAGCAAATGCCACAGATCTCACAGAGTAACTATGCAAATTAAATTTACTATTCCCTTGTAGGAGGGAAAACACACAAGAACTTAAAATCTTTAATTTTGCTGCTTAAAATTCCTGATTTCAGTGGCTGCACTGTGCATGAGAGTCAGACAGCCAGAGCCAGAAACTGATCCATTAAAGACCTGAAGGCACGCCCATTTGAACTCGCTCTCACCTGGGATGCCAAAGATTGTTTTTACGATTGTGGAATTTCACATTGCTGAAACAACTCTGTGACATATCTGTGATAACCCCGCATACATGTCATGACAGTTGCAGGAGGGAAGGTAATTGGAGGAGAGGAGGTGAAGGGGCAGGGTGAGAAAATCGTGCAAGAGTCTAACTAACATGCACTTACTCCTGCTGCTTACCTGGGATAACTGAAATGGCTTTAAGAGCTCTCAGCACTCTGAATGTGCGAAGAACTGACAGATTGCCTAGGTTTACAAACTCTGTTACATACCTGCAGGGAAACTTAGAATTACTATGGGAAATTGACTGAGACAATAACACATAGATAACATAGTTAACATAGATCGAAGCCTACAAATTTAAATAGATAAACTACATAATTACATTTTAGTATATAACAACATCAGGTTAAGCAGTCAAACAGTAAACTGAGACATGCACATTAGTGAAGGTAAAATAATGAGGTGACTGATGAGCAATAACATATACACTAGGTCCCATGTGATACAAACTTAAAGGATACGTCTGGTGATATTCTATATTGTTCTATATTGTTCAAATCCCTAAAAACCAACAATCAATTTTTTGTACTAACTACTACTGTCCTTGTTACCAAAGTCCAATATAGCTTATTCCTTTGTGCCATAGACCTCCATTGTTGTCCAAAAACACATTAATGAGCCACATTGTTGCACTGGGTGCCCGGCGGTGTTTGTGGGATTGTGTATTAATCCACAGCTGAAAATAGTGCCTAACAAATGCACTATTCAGGCCTGTTCGTGAGATGTTTGCTAAAAACTAGTGTTCAGCTGTTTTAGAAAAGTATCTAGCCTTTTTTAAAAATGAAAGTCTTGAGAGATGTGCTAACGCATTATTGGTTTGGGATTTGTTAACTGTCAGAAAAATATAGAGTGACACCAGCCTTATCCTGTAAGACCTAAAAAAGTAGCTTTATGGATTAGAAATAAGGTAAGTAATGTTCATACTTTAATAGTAACACATTTCGACAAAACTGTTGTTTTTGTTACTAACAGTGAACCCAGTAAAACATAAAACTCTATACTAAGGAACCTTTGGAGAAAATATGTTAACAATTGTTCAAGCATTTTTCTATTTGACTAAACATGTGGCAAGTACTTACGCCATGACAATGACACTGAAATCCAGCCAGTTCCAGGGATCTCTTAGGAATGTGAACTTCCCTATGCAGAACCCTCGAGCTAAAATCTTTACGAGGGATTCAAACGTGTAGATTGCAGTAAATGAGTACCTGTTGGAGATGAAACATAGCCATTAAACTAAACCGCATTTTCACTGTGTGTAAGATTTGTGATTTTAGTAGGCAATTCAGTGTGTAATTCATGGGAAACTTACTCTACGTTCTTTGCCCATTCAGGGGGTCGACTCAGCGTCATAACTCCACAGTTGGCGATGATAGTGCACATGATCACCATACTGAACAATTTGCAGGCAGTTGTCAAGGAAGCCACTTTTTTTTTACACTATAAATATAAACAATTCACCCCTCACGGATAGAGGATAGTAACCACAGATTCAGTGTGGGCTCAACATAAACATGATTCATTCTTATCAGATTAATATCTTGATGAAAGGATATGAGTGTACCAAAATCCTAATTGATATTCTTCTGAGAAAGTTGAAGGGGCTCAGGAGGTACAAGGCAGGAGCGGCGTTGAAGCGGAAGATGACATTTGCTTTGTTTAATACTATGAAAGTCTGACAGAGAAAGAGAAATACATATAAAATACTCTGACATGCAAGATCTCATTATAGTTTACAACAAATGATAATATCATAGGGCTACTTAAAGCTACTAATCAAATAGTACTTTAGTGCTATGATTTACAGCACCCATTTCAGTGTTCAAATCACTAATCACATTTTGTATATTGCTGATGAACCTCACATAAATCTTCTTCTACTGGCCCAGTCTTCCTGTCATCTAAGACTCAAAGCCTCTGGCTACATGACAGCACTGCCATGATAACAGCTGCAGTGCTCGATGAGAGAATCCAAATTTCTGTGCTACTCTCCCCAAGCCTCTTTAAGAATCTTAACCAACAACCAATACCCACGTCTTAACACAGTTAAGAAAACATCTAAATGTGAGCATGGAAGTAGACGTTTGAAATGGTAGTTTTGTTCTTGGGTCATGTGATAACAACTGAGCAAATTGCATTTGCTGCATTTTCTCAAGTAAATGTCTAAATACTCTTTATCTATATCAAAATTTGAATCCTGATTCTTCTGTGTTCACTGTTTTCATCCAATCTTTAGGCTTCATGCTCAAGTTTGAAATCAAGCAAACCTACTTTCTGATTACAGTAGCAGGGATCCAGGTCCTCCAGCGGTATCGACACCATGTCTTTCGGAGCATCCCCATACAGAAGAGGGAGTGAGTTGCCCGCCTCCAGGTCACGGCTGGGCTTGAGCCCATTCTTATCTTTGCGTTTTCTTTTCTGTCCCTTGGGCTTCTTGGCTTTCTCCTCGGCTATCCGTGTCTCGATGGCTGTGAGGGACTCGAGAGTAAAGGGGCGGAAGCTGTCTGGACCTGGTGGTACAAGCAGCTGTTCCATCTTTTCATCCTGCACTTTCAGAGTGAACAGCTAGCCTCCAACATGAGAAAGGCCTGAGGGGTCAGACGGATAAGGAGCACTGATTAGAGGTTGACAAGTGTTGTTCCAGTTAACTGCCCCTCAGCTATTTCGCCAACGCCCTGTTGTTGTGTTGATTTGAGTTATATCCTATTTTTTAAATTTATATATGTAATTTTACGTTATATCTTAACATAAAATATAATTTTATTGGAAACAAATAATTGAATGTATTTATGGCAGCACATTTCTATTGGAAGAGAAGAACGGCTTTAAATGAAGACGAGAGGAAGGTGGGTGTGGTCCTGTTCTTTGGTGAGAGATCATCTTCTCAGGAAGTGGCAGGCTATAATGAGCCTGGAGATGGCTGTCATACACATAAATTCCTGCCAGCTATGGTAAAATTAGATCTAATTATCTGCTCTTCTGTAGATAAAATTAAGATTTGACATGACAATGATCAATTCCAGGTGAGACTCTTGCTCCTCTCCTCCATCCCTCAAAATGAAAAGAGCTCACTTTTCCCGCAGAGCCTGAGACAGAGTAGGGGGAAGAAAAGATTCATCCTGCTAATAGGCCTGACTGGTGTGACGTGTTGGGTAGACCTATGCAGTATTAAATATGAATGCACTACAGACTGCACTGAATGTCTCTGGGTGCCCTGCCACTGAGAGCTTTTTGCCTGGTCTGAATGTAATAGTGTAATAGAATACTTCCACCCGCTCTGATGCAAGAAATCCATCATGAACACACTGGTCAATCAACTGCCCACAGCACTGGGTTGCACATGTGTGATGTAATTGCAACGACAAAGGAAGGTCCAACTACTGAAAAAAAGGGTTGACTTTTCTCTTTTCTCTTCCACATGGTTTCACATCTACTCAAATGTTTACACTGAGAGAAACAGACACAGTTGAAGAGATGGGATTCGGATCAAAGGATTACTAACTACAGTACTACAAATCAACAGCATTAACATTGCCTCTGGTAGTCGAAAGATTCCCTGTTTGCCTCTCACAGAGAGATGATCATTTGCACGCGAGCATCTGTGGCGCTGAACTGCTGAACTAGTCAAATGCAGCACACAAGCCTTTGCAAGTACAAAGTGTTGGTTACAAATATTTACCTGCTGTATAATTCATCTAATCTAAACATGTCACAGTCCAACAGAATTCAGTTGTTGCAGTCATAGTCATTAGTGACAAGTACCTATAGATCTGGTATCAAACTTTTAAATTACATGCATCTGCTCCAGCTCCAACACAAACACACTACAATGAGAAATGTGCTTTCTAACATAACATTTTACAAAATAAAAGTGAACCATCTAGGACCAGAGTTCCATATCATTTCCAGTCATTTCACACAAAATACAGTTTTTCATGAATTGACTGTATTTTATAGCTGAGTGCAAATGATATTATATATTTTACTGGCTTTGTTTGATAAGTGGTGCAGTGTGCTTCAAATATGCACACTTTCATGGCTGATATTGCTCATGGCACAACTACTCTGCTCTGCTGCGGCCTTTGTGAATGAAACACATTAAATAACAATAAATGTCATAAGTGTATATAGCGTCATAGTTTAGAGTAAAATGTGTTTAGCCATTTGTTACAGTGCATCACATGTGCATTGATAAAGTCCTTCTGATGTGAGAGGATCTTCTCAACAACAGTTACTCCATATAACTATATTTTGAGGAATACAATACAGTCTTGGTTAAAAGGAACATTGGAACAATAGTAAGACAAACTTCTTAACTTTCTGAAAGCTAACTGAAAACATAAAATAAAATAAACCTTGACTTGATGTTCACCCAACAAGGTCAACCCTCAGTGATTAACCTCTAAAGAGGTATGCACCATCCTGTCAATCTGTCCCCAACTCATTACACACAACTTGCGATATGAGCTGCCACTTTGAAGCTTCAAATAGGCCCACTTCATTTTATCTGCAACCTGTCGGCATCATGACCTTGTGTCGACTAACCTAAAATGGATACATTTGTTTCCCTCAACCCTCGCTGGAACAGGACGTCAACACATTAGTTTGGTATTTGCTATTCAACCTGCATTTAACTGTGTCCTGCTGACGAGCTTTAAGTGATGACTGACCCTCGCTTTAGCTTCCTGTTTCACCAACAAGTATATTAAACACTCACGCAGTGTCAAACAGCAGCTCAGCTTGAATATTTAATGTACATTACTCATTGCGAAACTTAATTTCATTGACCTCAAAATGCTTCTTGGTACTTAGACAAGGTAAGAGATGGTTTGTGACAGATTGTAGTCTATTGCTTCTGGGCTTCCAGATGAAACCAATGGAACCATTGCAGGGTAAAGCTACTGGAGGTTTCGGCGTCGACAGACTTATAATCGTGTGTTAATTTTAGTTGTACGGTTAAAGAAAAAACATTGTCCAAAACCTGAATATCATTCTGATGAATAAACTTAACCACAGCATGATACAGTGTGTTTGCTCTGCACCGCAAAGTGGCCCGTGGATTTTGTCACACACTGGAATCACACAAGCACTGGATCTCTACCGGGACAGTACAGACAGGAGGAACAATTGCAGCTACCAATAATTTAGCCTGATGTACTCTGATCGAAGTTTTACTAGTTTGCTTGAAACTTGAGGTTTGTGGGATACATAGTACATGTAAAGACAGTGGGTGTTCTTCAACATCACTACATACTATAGCTCAGTTTCGGTCAGTCCTGACCGAGTCCTGCTATGCTGACCACCTCAACAGGCCTACAACTGAGCAGCAGAACTGTAACAAAGGCGACTGGAGTGACTAAGGCAGAGTTAGTGATTAGCAGGATGACTTTCGTTAATGAGCACAGGATTGAAATAACATGTTCTTTACACTTAAACATACCTGTATATGATCACAGTTCAGTATCCACGGGCTCCTGAGGGACCGACACACTCACAGCTCTTAAGTGCTCACAACTAATGCTTGCTGCTGCCTCTTACTGACTACAGGGTCAGGATCTTGCTCATTCAGGGCGTTGGCGAAATAGCTGAGGGGCTGTTAACTGGAATAAAGTCATGTTTTTACGTACAACCTGCCAGGCTACACTGTGTGTACGTACAGTGTGGATAGAAGGCAAACAGGGCAGTCTAATCTCTAATTGACAGCAATCTAATAATGATGTTGACAGTCATCCAAGCAGGAAGTCGTCTAAGGTGGAGTGTGGGCTAATAATCGCTGCCATGTCCATTAACTTCGGTAATATTTGTTGCCCATGATTTGCACTCTAGTCTTTCTCCATATGGACTACAAGAGATCAATCACTTTTTCCCCCTATACAGGCCTTCCAACACAGTTACTATAATAATAATAATAGCAACACTAACAATATGATAGAATGTGAAATACAAAGGCTACACCATATTGTCAGGTGTGAAACCCCTCAGACACAACTCTTTAAATATAAGGACATTCAATATTTTGATGAAAGGGAAACTACTCCTTTCTGAACAGACACATTTGAATGCATGTTGATACATAGATAAACTCTAAAAACACAAAGCAAATGTTTTTTGTTTTATCAGCTACACACTTCCATAAACTTTTCAGTCAATTTCAGCCCAATGTCTTTCCAGAAAAAGCACTCAGATACAACTTGAACAGATTCTTTTGACTCACCATCAGTTTTCCATCCTCGACAGGTGAACTCTAAAAAATGAAGAGGGTGGAAGAGCTTCAGTGTGTATAAAACGTTGTTTAAAACAAACCCGTCCGTCCGTTGAAGGTGTTTGACTCTTCTCACAGCGCAGAACTGGTCATTTTCACGATTTGGACAGAAGAATGCTGAGAGAGAGCGCGTACTTCATCCGCCCCTCCGTGCGGCAGAGTCAGAGTGCTGGACTGTGGCGCTTCCGGATGTTCCTGGGTACCAAGTGCGGACAGAGATGCCAGAATGGCTGTTGAGATAATATTGTGGTGGACATTATGGTGCGTAATTGTCGGGAATACAGATGTTTGGCGTGTATCAGAAACTAAAAGCTAAAACCACGACTATGAATCAGACTGTGTTCTGAAACTCTGGGAGAGGAGGAGGGGGGGGGGCAGACTTTTCAGGAGCCTGTAGTTATTCAAATGTCATTACACCAACTGTAACCCTGAGTTTCCTGCAGTCCGTGAATACACAACACATCAAAATGCAGCTCAAGCAAATCGCTAAGGTATACCTGTAACTGAGATTTATGTTATTCACATCAGTAATCATTTATTTTGTAAAGTTGGGTGGGTGACTTGACTGTGGGCCAGGACATTCACTGCGAGTCTTACGCCACCTGGTGGATGCAGAAAGCATTGTCAGAAACAGTTATGAAGGTCTTTGAGTTGTAGCGCAGAGTATCACAGAGTTTCCACAGTGGAAAAACACTGGATATATATATATATATCCAGTTTCGGTGTGTTTTTCCACAGCGACACACATACGGTGTATGTGTAGCCTATATATATAGTAGTCAGTAGATATTCGACCGGTGTGTTTTTCCCATATAAACCTATATATTGAAACTATTCTGATTGAAAGCTTCAATGACTACAAAAATGCGTTGAAAAAATTAAAAACTAGAGAAAAGTAAATGAATGGAAATAGTCCATGGAAATGATTTAAACAGTAATATAGACCGAATAAAACAGAATTCTTACGTAATGTTCTTATTCAAGAAAACACAACATAAAGGTTTGGTAGAAGATTTGCATCTGTGTATGAAATACTAGACAAATAATATCATTATCAAAAAAAGTATGGAAACAAAAGACCACTCCAACCGGACGACTCTACCCCACCCCCACCGGTAACCTCGACAGTGTGCTTCACTGCTGACCATGTTAGGAGACAGCTGATGAGACTCCACTCAAGCAAGGCTGCGGGCCCTGATGGTGTCAGCCCCATGGTGCTTAAAGCCTGTGCCCCCCAGCTATGTGGAGCACTTCACCATGTCTTCAACAAGAGCCTGAGTCTTCAGAGGGTCCCCGTGCTGTGGGACTGTCCTCTCTCCCTTCCTCTTCACCATCTACACCACAGACTTCAGCTACTGCACAGAGACCTGCCATCTTCAGAGGTTTTCTGATGACTCAGCAATAGTTGGATGTATCAGTAAGGGTGATGAGGAGGAGTACAGGGCTGCTGTGGACACCTTTGTCACATGGTGCGAGCAGAACCATCTACAGCTCAACGTGACAAAGACAAAGGAGCTGACTGTGGATCTGAGGAGGAACAAGGCGCCGATGACCCTTGTTTCCATCCAGGGGGTCAGTGTGGACATTGTAGAGGATTACAAGTACCTGGGAGGTCACATTGACAATAAACTGGACTGGGTTAAGAGCACTAATGCCCTCTACAAGAAGGGCCAGAGCTGTCTTTATTTTCTGAGGCAGCTGAGGATCCTTCAACATCTGCTGGACTATGCTGAGGATGTTCTATATGTCTGTGGTGGCCAGTGCTGTCCTCTATGCTGTTGTATGCTGGGGCAGCAGGCTGAGGGTGGTGGACCCCAACAGACAGTGGGGGTGGAGCTGGACTCTCTGACGGTGGTGTCAGAGAGGAGGATGCTGTCCAAGCTACGGGTCATCTTGGGCAATGTCTCACATCCTCTCCATGATGTACTGGTCAGACACAAGAGCAGCTTCAGTGGGAGACTCATTCCTCCAAAATGCACAACGGAGCGCCACAGGAAATCATTCCTGCCTGTGGCCATCGAACTGTTCAACTCCTCCCTCTGAGTGTCAGACACTCAGAATAAACAGACTGATTCTGGACTTATTTCACCTGCCAGTGCAATACATACACACACACACACACATACAGATAGATAGATATAGATATATATAGATATATATACATTGTTATTGTATATATTTTATTTGTATATACTTCTCATTTCTAAATTTATGCTACTTTTCTACTCTTGAATGGAAGCACCTGTAACTGTGTAATTTCCCCCCGGGGTTTCAATAAAGTATTTCTGATTTCTGATTTTGAACCCACCTATTTAGCATTTATAAGCAGTATATAAACATTTAACAAATTGTATATAACACACTAGTTGCTGGCAGATTTAAGGACATTTTTAAGTGTTTATTTATGTATTTGTGAACGACTATAACTCCACCTATGAAGCATCCATTCTGGTAATAAACAGATAATGAATATAATGGTTTAATCACATGAAACACTGTATGTCTTCATAGTTACAATTAATGACATATACTGTAAACCAACTACATTATGTGTGTTATAAACAATTTATTAAATATGTATATGCTGCATAGAAATGATGAATATGGGAGTTAAAGGTGTTACCTCCAAAACACATTTAGCAGCGTTTCAGTTTTACAAACTGAACTAATCAAATCAATATCAGGTGTAGACTTTGTTATGTAATGCTGCTTGTGTATCTATCTTTATGTGTGGAAAAGTACTTGCTGTCACATTTCTTGTTCTACAGTGGTGGCTGTTTTCTCTGCCACGTGAACATAGTTTGTTATTGTGGGGAAAACAGAAGGAGTCTCTGACCTAAACTGATACAATTTCACAAAATATTTCACAATCCTCATCGCGAGAAACAGTTCTCTTTTTTCTTATTGTAACCCACAGTTTATCTCCAATTCCTTCTTTATTCTTTAATTGTTTCTGTCCCTGAACAAAGGCGTCTCTTTAATAGTCAGATTTACAGTATAATCCTTAAATCCTTCATTTCCTAATTTCCGTACACATTTTGGCCTTGTGTCAAAGTGCAAACCTGTGTCCCAGAAGTTAGTTGAATTAACACTCGTCTGACGCAGTGTCCAAATTACAGGCTGTATGTTTCAAAAAAAGTCAGTATTTATTTCACCACTGCTGATTTGCATCCATTACAACGTATAGAGGTCTCACTCAGTATAAGCAGGGGTTAAACTGGGATTTGTGAGGAGGGCTGGAGGTTTGGGGGGTTGGGTGATGGAGGGGTGGACAGGTTTCATAGGGACTACTTCTTCAGTAGGAAGTAGGTCCAATGAAAACTGTTGTATCTCAAATTGAATATAATCTAAATGGCCAGAAATAGAGAGAGGCTTCTGTGAGGTCCCAAAAGACGATAACACAACACCCCAACTATAAAAGCCATTACCCAAATCTTAGCAGACGATTGTTATTCGTAGTTGCATTTATTTCACAAAACACTGACTTGGCTTAAAAATAGACATATTTTTCCACTGAGGTAACTACAGCATCAAAAGTAACTTATAGACTTAGTACAATAAATTGTGTTTCCATTATTATACGGTGAGTTCGCCGTATATAAACAACCGGTGTACAACAGCTCGACTGGTTGCTGAGCTGAAAAGCATTTAGGTTAAAAAGGCGAGCCTCGTCAGAATATGTAAATAATTAATGACACCAGGTGCTTGAAGTGCGCACAGCCTCTCTCTCAGATACATGTTTAGATCCTGCTGCTGTGTGTTGGCCACAGCTACTTCATAAAGTCAAGGAAGAGGAGCCTGTTCCACATCTGTCCGGTCAGCGTGAGACAGCGGATGAGTGTGACACATGACAGCAGACAGTCTGGCTTCTGACAGGGTGAGATCCGGGTGTCAGGGGGCGGAGCTCGGCCGCAGTTTAACCCCTGAGTACAGGCCCATGACCGACCAGGGGCGCTGTTGAGATATAACAAGGCTTTAGTTGAGTAGAATTGACAGACCTTCTTTACAAACTTCTGCTAATTCAGTCACACCGCAGATATGTGAGAGTGAAACACTGAAGAGACAAAGAGGAACAGATCAGCGACCAGCAGGTGCTCACGATGGCTAAGCAGGTCGGTCTAAAGTGATGCTGTTGCTGCAGGACACCACTTGATAGTTTTCTGATGTTTCTATCGCTGCTTTGTGTTCCTTTTTTCCCCCCAGTTTAACAATGAAGAAGGGGCAACATTAATTCCTCCACTAAAAGCTGCTGGAGAGCCCAGGAGTTCAATGATATCTGCGTCTTTTAATTTCATCAATTCCATTATAGGATCTGGAATAATTGGTAAATACTCTCTTCATCATTCAAGTAGCCTACATTGTGTTGCCTAACAAACCCTAATAATTAAATAATATGCAATGATGATATGAATGATAAACTACAGCCTGTCAAGCTCTGAGATGAGATGATTTGGTTAAATAATCAGTTTAATTTGCTCATTTTGGTGCAACAAGATGAAGCTTTCATATTATTATAGCCCTGCAGTGGTAAACCCTCTGCATCATATGACTAGCGCCTGTTGCCCCCTCTCTACCCTTTAACTCTTTCAGAGTCTCACAGACAACACAAACAGCAAAGAAGCAGCACAGCATTTTATAGACTAGGCTATTGAATGTAACTGTAACACTTTTTGCATTACAATACAAAAACAATTTAGAGTTAAACTTTGGATTTTTCTCCAGAAGATCACTAAATTAATATATATATAATCAGTGTCTAGTAAACATGACACCCTTCAGACTTCTTTTGTTTCATGCTATTATAATCTTGTTGTGTTTTCAAAATGTCTTACAGTGAAGTTTTCAAGAATCTGGGGAAGTACAGAATGTGTGATAATCTCATGAAATTCATGTTGTCATCCTGTCTTTAACATGAACTTGTCTTTATTGTGTGTTACCTGTGTAAGGGATCTTTGATATTCTCTTAAGGGATTCTTTTGCTGCAGTTATGTATATGCACTATGTTATATATATACATATATATATATATATATATATATATATATATATATAATATATATATATATATATATATTTCTTTTACCAGGTTTGCCATATGCATTGAACCAGGCAGGGCTCCCGTTTGGCCTTCTGCTGTTGATAGTTGTTGCATTCATCACAGGTGGGTGTATTGAAGGTGTCATTGTGAAAATGGAAGCATGAATCTATCAAATGAGCAAACTAATAACATGTTCGCATTTCATGGCAGACTACTCAATCGTCTTACTAATCAAAGGAGGCAACTTGTCAGGAACAAACAGTTATCAGTCACTGGTGCAAAGCACATTTGGTTTCCCTGGATTTCTGGTTTTATCTGGACTGCAGTTCCTTTATCCTTTTATTGGTAAGTTGTTTAGTGTGCAAATAGTTCAATCCAAAGTTAAATATTATATCATATGTGCAGTAGCATTTTATGTGCAATGTATGTGTAATGGTCTGACAAATAATTGTATCTATTGTCCTTTTCCTATTTCTGTTCCGTTCCTTTTGACTATATATGAATAATATGATGTTTGATCTCTGTTTTCGTCCTCAGCTATGATCAGCTACAACATCACAACTGGTGACACACTGACCAAAGTATTTCAGAGAATACCAGGAGGTATGCTGCATATAGTTTATTCCCTCCCTCAGATAAAAGCCAAACAACACTACATGTGCGATAAATAAAGTTCCCAAATGAAAACACATGCAGTGTATCTAGAATATTCAAATGCTTCAAATGATCAATGTATATGTGTCATGTGTTGCGTTTGCAGTTGGTCCAGATCACATACTTGCAGAGCGTCACTTTGTGATCTTGCTAACAACCGTTGCATTTACGCTGCCTCTCTCGCTTTATCGAAACATTGAGAAACTGGGGAAGGTAAGTCTGATTATTACACAATTGTCAGTGTTGTTTAGTGATTTTGAAGCTGCCTGTAAATCATCCATATGTGTTACCAGGTGTCCTTCCTGTCAATGGTGCTGACACTTACCATCCTCGTCATTGTAATCATCAGAGCAGCTACCTTTGGACACCAAATGTATGAATGAATATTCAGAAATTTGCTAATCCATAGGGATTTTAATTTAAATATCTATGTGTATGAACAATAGGGTTTTTAATGTATACCCACTAAAATGCTATTATACAAACATATGCTTCTCTGTTCCTTGATGACTGAATATGATTATCACTCTCTAGCCTCCCTACAGACAATGCATGGGCATTTGCAAAGTGGAATGCAATTCAGGCAGTTGGTGTAATGTCGTTTGGTGAGTTTGTCTGCATGATGGTGATGATGGAGATAGAATTTAGAATATTTTAACAATATGTTGTTAGTAGACTGAACGTATGTACTGCAGACAAAAATACGTTAATAGTAGAAAAGTTGTGTAAATGAAGATTTTCCACAAAACTCAGAAAACAGGATAAAAGCAGTATCGCCTCACCTGGGCGAGAGAGATCATATGCATCGCAATACGCCTGATCAAACCAATGTCTGCTGCATTCCCAGCACCAAAGGGTTGACAAAGTACCTGACAAGATTAAGATATTTTTCTCAGTAGTTGGTGGAGACCAAAACAGAGCTTTAAGACCTGTGAATGGTGGACTTACATTTGTTGGGAGGCCAAAAACATTCCAATAGGATGATAATGTTGCTCTATGTCTGCTAGATTTCTTTTAAGTAGGAAATTGTGTGCATTTTCTCACTTATATTGAGTTGGCCACTTATATTGCCCGACTCAATATAAGTGAGAAAATGTCGGGGCTTTGTGTCCGTCAGCTTGTTTTTGAGTTTTTCTGCCCTTTAGTGGCCAGAAATCGATTAATGCAGCTTTAATTTAATGTCATTAAATTGATCCTATCAAAGAGCCGAAGCCCACAGCTTTAATGCACAGTGTTGAGTGAGGCTCGGCCCATCAGTGCAGCCAGTGAGTAGAGGTCTGGGTTTTCTCCGGTCCACCAAGGCCTCTACGCACATTGTGGTGAAAATTATGGCCTTGAATCAAGTGCCTTGATGATAATAGCTACCACTGCTACAAAGGAGGCCATTTAGATGGGGATGTGCATGCTCTTAGGAAAATACAGTGCTGTGTAGCCTGACCTAAGACGAAGAGACCCTCTTGGTTCATATACAGGAAAAGTACAAATATTAGACACATTAATTATGTGCAAAGATTCAGTCTCGTATGCTCAGTTTCTAAAGGAGCATTTACAGTTTAAGTTCAAGCACAGAAGTAAAATGCTTCAAACTGTCTGTTCTGGGGTTTTCATCTAAACAGAGCAATATTTTTAATGATTTTATTCTGTATGTTCTGTGTGTCTCTTTAGCCTTTATATGCCACCACAACAGCTTTCTTATCTACGGTTCTCTGGAGCAGCCCACACTAGCCAACTGGTCTCGGGTCACCCACGTGTCTGTAGGCTCTGCGCTATTATTCAGTGTTGCCTTTGCTGTTGCTGGCTACACCACCTTCACTGGCTACACACAAGGTATCAATGTGAGAGATGTTGAACTACATGCCTCTAATTTCTTTTTACATCACAAATGTGTTTTTTATGATCTTGTGTTTCCACTTTTTAGGAGACATATTTGAGAACTACTGCAGAAATGATAACCTGGCAACATTCGGCCGCTTCTGTTTTGGCCTCAGCATAATAACCACATTTCCACTGGAGTGTTTCGTTACGCGAGAGGTAAGTGATACTTTCCCACACACGGCAACCTAAGAATTTAACAGTTAAACGTTTACATATTTGAGGGAAAGTGGTACTTTGAGGTTTTGAGCTATAGACGTGGCTTTGTAACTAAATGAATAAAAAAGAAAGCTTGGCATTTACACCCAATTGCTCCTGCAGAGCAATGCTGACAGTACAATGTCAGATGCTAATTTGAATTACTTTTCTATATGTTGGGTTTGCTCCTCTTTCTACCAGCTGAGGAACATTGCAAAAACTCAGGCCCACTGTGTCCCTAGCTGAGATGGAGACAATTATTCATGCATTTATTTCCTCCTGTCTTGACTACTGCAGTTCCCCTTTCACCTGCCTTAGCAAGACTTCCCTGAACCGCTTACAAACGGACCAAAATGCTGCTGCCAGGCCTCTTACCAAGTCCTCCGAAAGGTCTCATGGAACACCAATCCTAATTTCCTTACAAAAGGAGACTGTGCTTTTGTAGCTCCTAAACTTCTGAACTCTCTTCCATTGGACTTAATATCTGTGGACCCTGTGGCCACATTTTAAAAAAGAACTCAAGACCCATTTGTTTAGATTTGCTTTTGTTTAGTTTGTGTCTATGTTTTTAGTTGGATGTCTGCATTTAATGTCTCTTATTTGCTTTTTTGGCATTTTATGACGTCTGCTCTTGAAAGGTGCTATATAGTGTAAATAAACGTACTTACTTAGCCTCTAATTAGGACCAATTCATTCACATCCTTGTTTATCTTCTCAGGTGGTATCCAATGTCATTTGCAGGAGGGATCTTTCAAAAGCTGAACATGTGGCCATAACGTTGGTCATAGTTGCACTTTGCGCGTCAATATCTTTGGCCTTTGACTGTCTGGGAGTTGTTCTGGAGCTGAATGTAAGTCATATCAACTCATCCAGTCTGTACTTGTCTACATTTAATTTTGGTTATAATGTGATGTTGTGAGTGTTTTATTAAGTGTGTGTTCGACCTTGATGGTCTTCTCTTCTGCCATCCAGGGCGTTCTGAGCGCCACCCCTCTTATCTTCATCATTCCATCTGCGTGCTTCCTCAAACTCTCCCCCGGCCGCTGGTTCCATGGTGAAAACTTGATATCCATCATCCTGATATTACTCGGTGTGTTTATCATGATCACCGGTTTGGCCATGACTGGCCTCTACCCTCAGGATTGCTCACATGGCGTGGAGATGTTCTACTGTGCAGACGCCAATGTCTCTGGCACTGTGCCACCTGTATGAGATGAACATCCACCAAATATTTAATTAAACTTAAACTTACATTATATATGGCAAAAATATGGACACCCTTGTCCACATACCTTTATGTACTTGATCTGGTGCTTTTTTTCATGGTTTGGGCTATATTCTCCTTAGTTCCAGTTAAGGGAAATCTTAAGGTTACACCATGCAATGATATTTCATAAAATAGTCTGCTTCGCACTTTGTGGTAGCAGTTTGGGGAAGATCTTTTCCTCTTTCAACATTGCAGTGCCCCCGTGCCCGGTCCATAAAGAAATGTTTTATTGGGTTTGGTGTGGAAGAACTTGACTGGCCTGCACAGAGCCCGGACCTCTATTCACACCTTTAAGATGAACTTGAATGTTGTTGTGGGAGCAAATTGCTGCAGCCAGATTCCAAAATATTTTGCAGAAAGCCTTTCTGAGGAGAGTGGAGGCTGTTATAGCAGCATATTAATGCCCATGGTTTTGGAATGAGATGTTCTCACATATGGTGTAATGTTGAGGTGTCCACATACTTTTGGAATTAATAGTCTGTCTTGATATTTATTATTCTGGATTATTTGTATCACTCAGAAGGTGAATTTCTTTTTCGTTTCCATATGCAACCACACGATGTCACTGTAGACACATAAAGCATTTATTAAAGGAAGTACAAAACAACAACACTGATGTTTTTTTTTTATTCAAACTAAATGAGTGAATTTACTTGGGTTGTTTTTCGTGGCATGGTTGTTGCTTTGTGTGTTCTTGCTCATCATATAAACGTGGACATGATACCGTTATGCCACACGCTTCAGCAGGATCCTGGAGGGAAGGGAAACTGGATCTGAGAGACGCCCCGCTTTTTACAGCTCAATGTTGCGATGCAGTGTCTTGGATGTATAGAGAAAAGTTGGCAGAGCTGTCCACGAAGTCAGGGGCAGAGTGATTTCGATATGGCTGACTGTGTAGTTTAAAAGGAGGAGAGACTTATCTTCCCACACTGGAATGGTTTGCGTAAAAGGCGCAAAACACGGAACTTCACAGCGGAATTATGGATCATTTATCCAAACAAAGCCTGTTTGTGGCAGTGTACAACTAACGTTACCTTTCTGAGGACTGATGGAAGTTGACAACTACGTCGAAAACCAACTACATTCATGGTAAGACGTGATCAGTAAATACTTTTAATCGTTAGCCCTATTTCCAGTAAAAAGAAGGGGAAAAAAACGTTCATATGACTGAAAAACTGATGACCTCATGTGGGATTCGCCCATATTTCAGTATTTGCCCGTTTGCATCACTTGAAAGCAGCAGGTTAGAGTAGCCTTTACAACATTTGGTATGTGAACTCTTACTAAAAATGAATTGTGCTTTTTGTTTGTGTTTGACTAGTCCGAGGGATTTTGTTAAACCAATGAGTTTAGTCATGGATGATCATGGATCCCAGCCCCATCCACGGAGCTCTGGTCTGAGGTATGTAGCAAACTGTCAGTTGGATTACCAGCTGTCCTATCTGTCTGTGTTATATAGAGACGCCTTTTTACTGAAAAATTAAGAAATATTAATTATCATTTACTGTTAACTGAGCCAATAAACCCAATGTCCTGTCCATTATTGTTTGGAAAATAAAAGTATAAAACAGATAAAGTACAAAGGCCTGGAAATGCAAGTCTTTGCTTTTTTTTCCATTGTGCACAAATAATGCCATTAAACTCAAGTTCTTCCACCTTTGACTGGCAGACTGTGCAGTGCAGTTGGTAGCAGGTTACCAGCTGTTTGTTGCCCAAACTGTTTAAAGTATGAATATAATGCCAACTTTTGTAAAATAATGCATCTGCATGACCAGCTTTCAAACGTTCCTTTCACTCAGTGCATCTCTGTGAAGTCACTGTTGTTGCAGACGTTTCAACCTTTGAACTCTCCTCATTTCCTGCCCTCAAAAGTTTTACTGAGAAATTGCCTTGACCATGTGTAGAGGTCATGGGAAGTATTTTGCTAGGCAAAACATTCTGCCTCTTCTCCCTGTGATGAGCCTTACGGTTGTTCGTCTTGTGGAAATCATGCGTTCACTGGGCTTGAAACTGATATTCTATAAAATACTGATTCGTCATGTCCAATAGTCAAAGCAAATCACATTGTAAAAGTGCTGTGTATATGACTTGATGGAATTTCTCATCAGTTTTGGTTCAGGGACTTTGAGGTGATGTCAGCTGCTTGTATTCCAGAGGTTGGAATCATTAAAAAGGGGGAGTGAGTTTCCAGAGCTTTTGTACAGAGTCACTACTCACTCCTTTGGCATCCAGAGGAGATCTGCCGAGTTTTTTTTTTTTTAGATTTAAATTAGAGGTGAGATGGAGAGTTTAAACATATGATAGTTTCCAGTATTCCATGATAGTTTCCAGTCCTGCCCTGCATACTGTAATTCCCCATTTGTAAAAAAAAAATAGCATTCAGGCACATCATATACACTCTCTTGGTGTGACTTGTATTCATATTTCATAAATATTGTGTAATCTGGGAGCACAGCCACACTCCCTGGCAGTGGAGAGCAGCAGACTACCTAAATCTCTCTGTGGTTTGACTATTATTTGGAAAAGTAAACCACACTCCTTCATAAGCTGCTCAGGGCGTGTGGGGGGGAGGGGGGCACGCATGTTCTCTGTCTTATTTGTGGCTTCTTGTATTTCTGGAGCCAATAAACCGCTGCTCCCTGCTTTTTCAAATGCAGTCATATGTGATCATGTGACCCCTAAAGCTACGCCACATTAGTTATCAAAATACTGACCCTGTCAGAATCGCTGGGCTGGCTGTTCTCCAAGCAGAGATGCTGCTAGCACACACAACACAGACACAAGATCTATTAACAACAATAGAATTATAACTGGTGCATTTTTTTTTCTTCTCAATTGTACATCTTTAAAAGGCATATTCACCTATTCCTACACAGTGCACCGCTTGGAGCTGGCCCTGCTAACTGGACACACCTTAAACCATGAGCTCACATGGCTGGCTTTCCTCAGGGCAGAATGAGGAATTAGTTAAGGTATTGTGAATCCCCACAGCTGTTTCCCGACATGCAGGCAGTCCAAGGGCACAGCTGCTCACATGAGTCTACAGATGAAAATTGTGGCAAGCGTGAGTGGCGAAACTTAAACACGTGAAGCAAGTGGGCATGTTGAGTTGAAACACGGTGGCAGTCACTTGTTTTTGCAGTGATTAACGTTTCACAACAACTAGATGTGTGATCAACATCTAGGCTTCTAGTCTGTCGAAACCAAGGACACTAAAGCATAACACAGCCTTTTCTCCTCAAAATGATTCTCACAGACAACAAGGCTTTCTTCATTCAGGAAAATATATAATTTGGTCTACAACATGCTGCCCACAGGAGACCCACTCAGATCTTCTGTGCTCGAGAATCAAGATAAAGGGTGTCATTCAAAGATATCCACCCACTAGATGTAATAAAGCAAGAGGGAAAATCAGCAATCTTCTCCTGGCAATGAGCTGGTGTGTCTTTGCTTTACTGGGACGTTTTATCTCATGGATGCTTTCTGCCTCACAGGGCTGAAACAGACAAAATGGCTAACATCCAGGGAACGGGGAATAATGGCTTGTCTTTGTTACCACACTGAAGCCAACGCATTGACCGTAAATACCAGTGAATACCTCTCACTGGACAGCTATGAACATTATGAAACAAAGTTTGTTGGTTATTATAGCAAACTTTTCTTTTTATCGCTAAAGTAGACACGATTATGTATTTATATGATATTGATGTTGTGCACAGCAGCATAAATTAAATAGATTTGCTGCACAGATCCTGCCTGGACTCTGGCTAAACAGACTGGAAGTCTTGGCCCCTCTTTGTTTCTGCTATGCACTCTTCCAGGGCATAACAGTTGGATGCCTCCCACTCTCGGCCTGGGTAACATTCAGAATGACCTAACGTGAATTAGTCCTTTGTGTGCTCTCAATATGAACTTTTACTTATCTCCAATAGCATTCAAACATTTTGTGTGACAAAGGGACAAATTGCCATGATTTGCGTGACCTTCATTATCCGTGTTTGTCTTGCCTAGATGAGATATTCACAGAAAAGGCCAAGCCAGCCCTGACGTTGGCATTGGTTGAGTTTACAACTGGTCTTTCACAAGCTGTATAGCAATTATTCAACCAATGACAAATCATAAATCCAACCTTAAACCAATATTGGCAGGTGTAAAATGGAAAATGCAAAATTGCACACCTTGTTCTCTAGATGGCACCATCACTGTGCATATGTTCAGAATGTTGGATCCACCCAGATGTTTGTGCATATGGGTATGGAGGCACTAGTTAATGAACTGAATTACCGAACCTTATCATCTCCTAACTGTAGCAAGCTCGTGAACCACGGCATGACATAAACAAACATCAGCCAGCTGTTTCAATGAGGATATCCACACTAACAGTGAGCATTAGTAAGTAAAGCAAGCAGAGCTACTGTGTATTAAAGATTCTGTCACTTTGTTTCTGTTCCAGCTGTTTTTCATTATATACCATGTCTCTGAGGATTTTTCTTGAAATTGCAATTGAATTTCAGAATTTCGTTCATACTTTGTAGAGGAACAGAAGCACATGAAATATTTCACAAGTTAATGTTATGAATAGGGAACTCAGTTTCAAAGACAAAGTTGAAGGAAAGGTACACAAGCTCCTCCTCTGACCGTGACATTGAAAGATCAGGATAGTTGTGTTGTTCTTGCCTGAAAGGGTGTAACCCTGGTGACATCAGGATGAAATGAAGTCTTCTTTTTTGGGGTGTTGAGGGTTTTGCAACACTGAATATTATGTTTACACAATTAGCTATGAAGTAAGACACTGAATGTGCCTGTTTTAGTGCAGAATTACTGTGCGCATATACACTTTTTAGAAACCTCAGTTCATGTGATCAGCAAAAGAGGGAAAGCATGCTGGTGGAGCCTTTTGAAAGATGCCCCACTGTAGACAATGCTGCATTGTTTCAGATGAAAGGACATAGTGTGATAGTTATAATTATGACTCAAGGGGAAGCTTTCTTTCTCACCAACTTTATTTCATCTAAATGTTGGTCTCGCTTGGAAAAAACACACACACTTTAGGTCAAGTCACCAGAGGTTAGAGTGATAATTATCTTTTCTGTGCATGCTATTCAAGCTGTGTAGGGCTGTTGTGTGTATCTGGAAATGAACAACTTATTCTAAGTTCACCTTCTTGACAGGCTTATTCAATTCAAAGAAATGTATTTGTACATTAACAGAGACCGAACCATTGGTTTGTTTCAGTGTAATGTTTAGAGTAAAATGTTTGAGCTGCTCTGAGATAAGATGAGGGTAATGTACCATAGCAGACCCCAGTTCACAGACTAGAATGACGTCAGCTGTATTGTATAGGGAACTGAGAGATCACCCCGTATAATCTCATTACCTGATTGCCTGGCAGACCTGCTAGCTCACTCTGGCTCTGCTGTACTGTAGTATTAGTACAATATATAGTGCAAGAGTGAGCACCACGGGGAGCAATAATGCTGAGTGAAAATGAGGCGGATCATGACAAACGGGTATTACAGACTGCATTGAAAAGCTAATAATGTCATAAGGTTGGTCCATAAATATTTATCAGAATTGTACATTGTGGTGTTAAGGATGCGAGAGTTTGAGTTTGACCAGGCCTGTGCTGCAAAACGCTGTGGGAAAAAGTTTTTGTTTTGCCTGCAAAAATAAACGATGCACATAGGAAGTGGGAAGTTCTCATAGGGTCCCTGTGCTCTTTTTCTCCCTAATCTCGTTCCATATCCCACACTGCTTATGAAGTAATGGCTTTTCCAGACCCCCTTTAAAAATCTTGTGTTTACTGTGAGTGACCTCTCACCAAATTACCAGCTGTGGCTCTGGCCCTGTGTTTTGTCCTTCCTCAGGGATCCCCCCCCCCCACCCCCCACCCCCTTCTGTGCAACTCTTTAACTCCACCCCCTCCGGCCTGCTCCTACACACTAACATCTCCATTCACCACTTAACTTCCTTATCGTCTGATGGTATTTGATGGTGGTGTTTGTAGAGTAGGCCGCACATTCTTAAGTGAAAGTGCAGGGCTGACTGATAAAGGACTGGCAATGAGCACTTACTTCATAATGGAAAGTCAAATGTATTGCCTCCGTACCGGGCGGTGTACAGTTTGCAAAACAAAGCCGCAGCTTTTACATTGCATCAAGCACATCAAGCATCAAATCTGCAGGAAACAACATTCGTACTGTTGGTTATAGGGTTCAGGAAAATAAGTAAAACTCTATTGATTAAATCTAATGCTGTGTAATGTCGGGAAGTCACAATAACCTACTAATGTTGCTGTTGCTAGAAGCTCCCTGCTTTTGGTTGCATATTCTATTGTAAACCTTTTGTGTAGATCAGAGAAAGGTGAGGAAGCAGAGCTAAAGCACTCTCTCCAGTGAATAATGTGCAAAGCGTGTATCCATACCTATAAAAAGTAAACAGATAAATACATATGCAGCTAAAAATAAGTGTTATGTTACATGTCATTCCTCAAGACTGAATACTTTTTAATTTGAATTGTGAAGTGTTGATTAAGTGAACAGTGACAACAACGGAAAACCTACCAAAGGCAGTGCTTTCTGTGGCCGGATCTGTTAAGTGCAAGGTGCTGACAGCCTCCTTTGACAGCTTTGTACTATCAGTTTTACCTGCCTGCTTTCATGAATATGTTTATTGACTTTAGAATATTGTATTAGTCACAGCTTTTCACATTTATGTTTTTAAATTAAACCATGTTGTCTGAAATTCTGTGTAAGCATTTAAGAATTGTACCTTGGGAGTTTTATGTCTGCAGTCTTGAAGGGAAGAAAGTGAGGAAAGAAATAATGAAATCATCACAACACAAATGTGAGGCTCCTCAGTGTTTACGTGGAGGAAGTGCTTACTGTTAGGAAATATATGTTACCTTTTGTTTGTCAAGAATCACTATCGTTGGCGTGACGCTCAACCCACAAGTCCTCTCACATGATTTTGGAGTGAGTCAGTGCAGCAGAAGTAAGGTGTGGTTTTGAAAAGTTGGCAGTGTTTTTTAGTAACGAAACACAAACACAGGAGAAGTACCTGATTAAATTAGGGAGTGGGGAGGATTCCAAGTTTTTAACCCAATGAGAAGACAATAAATGAGATAGGAGTCCCTCTGACTCCCTTTGTTGTTTTACTCTGATACTCTGAGGCTCATTCATGATTGAAACACATCATGATAATTCAGCATATTTAATCCAGTCTAAATTCCTGAGCTACCAGGGGGGCACACGCTGCAGTGTGGCTCAGTGCACTGTTGCTCCACTGGCCCCACCCACAGGTTCATGTCTGCACAGGGAGGCAAAGCTGCTTACCTTTCTGCTCATGACCGAGGGGGGAGTGCTACTACACACTGTGCCGCCGGAGCTTTCAGAGACGCAGCGAGGGGGCCGACAGGATTTAGGTAGAGGGGGCAGATTGTCTGATGTCACAGCTTGGGCGTGGCATTAAGGTGGACCTTTACTATTACTAAGCTATGCTGATAGAGTTTAGTCTGTCTGACTACTCATAGGAGATGCACAGCAGAATGGAAATTATTTGAGCGGAGACAACCTTAGGCAAAGAGGTAAGAGCGTGGAAAGAAATGTTGGCAAACTGAGAGGAAAAGCAGGTCTGTCACACCTGCTCTCCAAATTTCTGGTTCTTTCTTCTTGTAAAGCCTATTGTGTTATCTTTACAGCACAGTGGTGCTCTCACTGACTTCCCCTAAAAGTGTTTGAGAGAGGACCTTGAAATGTTTTGGAGTACTAAATGTTTTTACACAGACTGTTAACTACCTCTGTGTTTTGACTTGAAGTGGAGGGTGTGTTGGACTTGCAACACCGTGGCATGTTTGAGCCTGTACATTTGACTGTGCAGCCAGCTAGTAAGCTGCTGCTAGCAGAGTTATGGGAGTGTTTTAAGTCATTGGAGCATTCAATTGTTGCTGTTGTTTCTTAAAATAATTGGGTGTTGTCTGAGCAGAAGGAACCTCTTTGAAAATGTGTTAGTTTCTATGTACATGAACCCACAAGTCCCCAAAGGCCCCATCCTGCTACCCAGCAGCTGCTAACGTACTACAGTAGGCAATTTAATGCTTCACCTTCTCAGACTTTCAAAGGAAAGTTAAATTTCTACCAGTTCTTTGGGCTGCTTTCTTCTCTGGGCTGCTTCCCCCTGTTCATTGTTACATTTGATCCAGCATTTGCCTGAAGGGATTTTAATTGATTGGGTGGAAAGAATACATAGAAGTGACTGAAATGTTTCTGGTAAAAGTCATGCCAGCTGGAACAAGTGTAGTGGAATGTAGGGAATTTGGATATCCCTTTATTCAGCTGCTTGATTCCTGCAGATATTATGATTATTTTTTCATTTTTGATTACTTATGACAAAAGGACAGATATGCATTTCCACCACTCTTCAGACTCTCTCTCTGGCCCTGTCTCTCTCTGTCATTCTGTCTTTTTCACGCATCATCACAAAAGTATTTGAAGTATTTTTACACGTGAAGCAGCATCTGGATATTATACTGGCCTTTCGTTATCCTCTATTCTAGCTCTTTTTTCCCCCACTGTCTCAAGTTATCCTGCATATTTTCCTCAGGTGTGAGGCAGAACACCAGACATCTGTCGTTCACACATATTCACATCACAAATGAGTTGGTGGCTGCAGTTAAACCAAGACACAACACAACAACGCGTAGCATGCAGTATTTATTCATCACAGTACAGCATATTTGTTTCAGAGTCCATTTGTTTACACTACTGAAGTTCACAAGATTATCGTATGATGAAACAAACAGTGCAATGACAGCAGGCCTGTTATTTCCTGGTAGTCTGTGATCCTGTCTGACAAGCGTGTCCTCTGGTATTGAATGGGCTTGTTTGTGAGTGTCAGACCTCCCAGGGAAACCCTGTGAATGAGGCATCAGCACAGTCAAGCTTCAACACGTCTCCTCTCATTCAGCAACACATCCTGGGCCTCTGGAAAAAAAACACAGGCCTGGATGGCAAAAACAAACCAGCCTGTGTGTCCGTGTCTGTCACCTGCTCGAGGTGTCTTGATAAAAATCACTGATGACACAGCTGTATAAACTGGGATGACCCTGAACCTGAGGCATGGCTATTGTGTCCTTTTTCCATACTCGTTTATTAATTGATTCTATTCGGGGCATTCACAGTCAGATATCACATTCTGTTTTTTCCATTAAAATCACAAGAGCTGTATCCATTTAATAAATCTACTTGCATGGCCCAGTTTTGGAGCATTTATAAAATGTGTGGAAAAAGAAAAAGTTTAGACGCAATGCTAAAGGAATATAATCCCATTGCCAAATAAACAGCCAGAGCCATGAACCAGGACTTTGTACCCAGTAGAGACCACATTGTGAATGTCTGTTTTAGCTAGCCAGTCTGTTGACACACTGTATGTGCAGGGAATTCATGGTGTCCATGGTCATATTTGGTGGTTCCACACCAACAGTGTGTAATCGGTATATTATTATTCATCTAACACTGTAACACACCCTTCTACACTGTCCAGTAGGGGTTGAGAAGTTTTCAACACATTAATGTTATTCACATCTAAGGTACCACTGCTGGTCCCTAGAGGTGGCAGTGGTACAGTTACATCCCATTTGACTTTTGGCTTCAAGGTGGAATTACCATCTGCTCTGGGGAGCATTTGTGTACTTTGCAAATGTTATGGAAATAAGCCTGTTACATTATGCACCTCCATGTGTGAAGTGAACATTTTGTTGTGTGGCAATATCATACTATTTTGGGAACAATGAATATTGAATATCAACAGTAAATGTCATGCCAGTTCTGCCACGAGTGAGTTTTCTGGAGGAAGTGAAAGTTGATGATGTTGCTTAAAGCGACACTCAGATTGAACGTGAAGATTTGAGATGGCAAGATTGCGTACAAAGGAGAGACACAAACAGCTAAACAACAGCAAATAAAGCAATGATGTTCATCACACACACACAAATAAAGCAAAGTTCATGTGTGACCTAAATGAAAAGAGATCCTCTTGGGAGCATGACCATGTTTAGTAAGTTTTATGGTGATTTTGTTTTAAGCTCAGCCACCAGCAAACTATAACTGCAAGACTTTGGTCTGCATTGATTTGACTAGATAAAATGCAAACAATTAGATCAAAATGGCTTAGAGACATTTGGATTTTAAACTTATCATTATTATAACATTGAAATACAAGCATCATATCACTGGCTCCAAAATGTCAACAGAGCTGTAGGAGTAATTGTTGTTGATTGGAAAATCCTGGTGTCTTTTAACTAAAGGGAATTGGAGACCTACAGTCTATAAATAAATAAATGAATAAAAATAAGGGGCTAAATCCAGAATTTTGCAATATGTGCCACAAGGTTAAATGTAGATGTATCAATAGTGCAACAGGGTCATGAGTGTGCAGCCCTCTCCTTCTTCCCTGTCTACCTTCTGTCAGCCTGCACCTCACTGGAACAGGTTTTGTTAGGTTTATTCAGTGGAAATGGTGACGGACAGATAGAGGCATCATACTCATCAACACAATTTTCGTTACTCAAATTTCATCCACTTGAAGACAGATTAACTCAAAACAAGCTGACAGTCACAGACAGCCATGAAAACGGATATATCAAGAGAAACTGACCTCATATTGTTGTTATGGCTTACGTGTCAGCATACAGCAGCCTTCTTGAGGAGTTTTTTTGCCACATGACAAATGTTAAGTGTACTGTTCTAACTCTAGTTGGTCCCCAGCAGCTCCCAAGAAAAATGTCTTACAGTTGCTTGCTAGATATCTGTCTGTCTTCACCAGCTGGTTGCTCACTTTGTCTGCTTCGGCAGGGGGTTTATTTTGTCGTGTTCGCTGAAAACGGCTGCGTGCTGCCTCCAGAAACCATGTTGATGAGAGTGGTAAGACCGAAGCATACTGTAAATTTGTGGGCTGTAAAACTCATGTGAGCTAAAAGTGGCTACAAAGCTCAGTAGACCTCTGCTAGGTGATAATTCTCTGTATCTTGGCCAGGATCTGGTTGGCAGTTAACCTCTATTCTAAATTAGGGAAGTGATATTAAACTACAAGTAACCATAACAACAATACTTCTGCTCAATGCTATATTACCAGTTACCTCTCACCAACTCTCAATAGTGAAACAGACCCATAAGAGTGCCAGAAGGATCAGACCTCACTCCTTGGGACCCCAGGTTAGTGAGTCAATGGAAAGAGCGAAGAGTCTTATTCTTAACAAGGTTCAGAAATATTCCCAAACTTCATCAAAATGCTGTTTAATAATGGTATAAAATGGGGAAATTTCATACCTTTTAATGTGATTAAATGACAAAATAACTTTGTACTTTGATATCTAATATTAACTCCGAGGGACACTCTGAAGAACACATTTCTCCATGTTTGCACATTTAAATAAAGCAGTCATACAAAAGATTGCCAGTTTAATTGAATATATAGTGTGGCCTCCTAAAACTGTTACATTTGTGAGTTACAGTATGTTACGGTCTTTTTCTTGACATAGTTGATGGCTTTTGATCGGAAGGTGCTACAGATGTTACCCAGAAAAAGCTTACACATTATCTAAGTCTTTATAGCGTTTCTTAAGAAGTTTTACTGGTGCAATCCGAATGAGTAAAAATCCAGTTTGAAACTAAGAACAAAACACGAAACACAAACTAATGGATTATGTATTTGGATTTAGGAATAGCTGACACAACCCAATCCAGGGATCCTTAGGAGAGAGCTCTGCAGTTGGACCCTCTTGCTTGGTTTACTTGCCATTTTTCCTTTCAGTTTATTTTTTTTTTCAAGCTTGTTACAGTCTGTCACAGACACGCCAGAACAGAATCAACAAAAATAAACAGTTCACAAGTCACGGTGGTATATTATTTGGGTTTACTCATTATTGTCTGTACTAGATCGTGTGGTTTTATTGTATAGACTGCTGGTGCGATTGGCCTAAAGATGAACAGATAAACAAGTGTGTTTCTGTTGTGTCCCACTGCTTACTGCTTGTTTGTTTTTCCTGTTGCTGCCTCAGCTCTTCTGGCAATTTCTCAAATTATTGTGTATCCTCTGTACTTCCTGTAGTCTGGCTAACTTTTGATCAGATAAAACAGTAGACACATGTATGTATTGCAAAGCCAGCCATGTAGTTGCTTGAGGAATAACAGACAATAATGGATGACTGATGTCTGAAATAACCAAATACATCCTGAGACTTGGAGGTCTCAGCTAGCGGGAGCTAATTTAGCAATAGCATGCTAAAATATTAACTGCCTGAGTCTGTGGGTGCAACTCACTTTTGAGTTTCGAGGTTTGTGTGAGCTTTTCCTTCCAAACTTGTAGTCCTCATTGGTATCCCAGTACCATCACTCAAGACATAGATTTTTCACAGCAGCTTCTACTGTAGAACTGTAGGAAATAGATCATGTCTAAACTGGCAAAGTTGCCCTGTAAGACCAGAAAAAGTCACCATTAAAGTTGTTTCCTATCATGGTAGTATATAGTAACAGTAGTATTGGCAGTACAGCATATTTCCTGTGTGACTGAGACAAGAATGTCCATGATAATGGCTTGTTTCTGGACTTTATATGACATATAGGATGGCAAATACTGCATATTGACTTTATGATTTGTATATCAACAGACTATAGTAACTCTGTCAGTCAAAATACAAGTAACTCCATGTGTCTTAGTGTGTGTGTTTTCATATATGTCATAGTGTTGAAGGACAGCTGCCCCCATAGCAAGACTAATAATCCTTTGCTAGACGTGCCTCAGTGGAGCCTGTGACCTTGCATTGCTCGGATTCCTCTGTTTGAATAAGCAGTGCCCCCACGTGAGACTTTACAGGCTATAATTCAAGGCGTTGGGTCTGCAAAAAGCCTGTTTTTATCAATGCGCTGACTCAATGATGTTAAGTTATTTATTCCTTGGCCTTGATGGCATCGCAGTACAATGGTATGGCCTTTGCTGACTTGATGTGATCTTGGGTTTGCTTTGGTTTGTTATCATAACATCTGCAGCTTTTTCCTTTCAAGCGAACGTTAACACCAAACAAGATGTGTTACAGCTAGTCTCAAAACCGTATAATTATGACCCTGTTCAGATCAGTGTTTTTTTGTTTACTGACAGCAGGTTTTTATTGTCCACCACCTCTCAGGAGCATTACGAGAAGGGTGTAATTATCTTGAATACAATGCGTCACATATTTCCTGTTTGTGTCCAACAGATGGCCAGCTGACATCTTGAGGTGAATGAAATAAGTGGTACATGAAATAAGTGGTACATGGCTTGTGATTCTTTTTGTGTGGCATACCTGGTCTCCCATGACTGCTTATGCTCTCTCCCACACTGTATTGACACAGTTTCCAGGAATGTCAAGCTAAGACAAACACTCAAAAATGCACCTCAAAACCGAAATGTGTTTGTCATAGTTAGTCACACTGAAAAAAGCACACCAAGTCATGTTCACTAATACATGGGGCATTGTCTCTATACTAAAAAGAACATGCACTACGCTATAAAACCGTTTTTTTTTTTACCACAACTTACATTATAAAACACAGTGTCTGCAGTTACAAAAACTGTGGTCTCTGTCTTGCGTCTTATTATCAGTCTCTCTCACATGTCTGTCCATTCACAGCCATTTCTTCAGGCTCAATGAGTAAATCTGTCCACTTGGTTGTCTTGTGACTTGTTTGCAAAGTGGCCTTGAGCTCTTTCATGTAATAGCCTCACTGCTTTCTAAAACCTAAGGAAGAAAGGATTCCTTTCATGCTGTCTGGTGCACTTTGAGTTTCAATCAGATTATTGTCTGAGATAGCAGAACCAATTTTGATGACATCTTTTTAAAAATACACACACATGCACAGAAGTGGAAAACCATTCCCAGTTTGTCCGGCTGTGTCAAAGCAATAGTCAGACTTTTTTGCAAATGCTGATGCAACTCTGAGAATAATTTACACGTTCTTGTCCAACTACAGGGTGTCGACCAAAAGTAAAGCACCATCCCCGCCAGGACTAAAGAGGCTGGACTCTCCAGGTTTCTCCCAGTGGTACCCAGGAAAACCTCATTTAACCATGGACCAGAAGGAGAACCTTATTGATAAAGACCTCTCTCTGGTTGTGGTTCTGCCTGGTGGAGAAGAAAAGATGACCATAGTCCATGGAAGGTACAGTTTGACCGCTGTATCTAAATCAGTATCTCTCAATCAGTTTGTCAGTTTGACCAAGAACACCATTTGTTCATGCTGAACATTTCAATATTATATTTAAACACTGCGTCATGAGACTCAGATAAAGTTCAGTTCCAGTTCGATTGAGTCAGATAGGTGGAGTAGCTGAATGTGTGTGCTTAATATTTGCAGTAGGAGCAGAATTGATTGCATTTCTTCAGTTTGTTCTCCTATTAAATGACGTGAGTAAGTATTGCATGCTACAGTGCAAAAAAGACACATGCACATCTTAAGCTAGGTCTGCACCACCTAATCAGATCAACATGTGTCAACATACCTGTATGTCAAAGTTTTTTAGAACAAGGTTGGTGTGTCCTTCTGTGAGTCTACGCAGACTTAGACAGCTCAGACTTTCCATCAGCAGAGTTTACTTAAGATATGATTATCTTTCCCACAATGCACACAGTTTACAAACATTTTTTTCCTGGGTGTCTTTTGCACCTTGGCCTCTTGAGAAATTGCTGAGAGCAATCCATTATGAAAGGATTTAAGCACTGAATTCTTTACCTTCTTTTCTCCATCTAAACCTGTTCCAAGTGCCTGCACAGCAGAGTTAACGCTTTATTTTCAGGATAAAGTTTAAGGCATTATGTTTAAACTGTATTATCAGTGTCAGGAAAGCTTTATGCGGCTACTCTTGCTACTGTAACTTAATGTAAATGTGCTCTTTATTTTTTCCACACATTCTGCACAGCTTGTTTAAATTTAAACATTTAATTTAAATCAGTGAGTGTACCAAGTTATGAAATCTGCTGTCTTAAAAAAAACAAAAAAACAATTTGACTATCAACAGCAAATTAATCTAAAACTTTTTTCATAATCAATTAATCGTTTAAGTAATTTTTTTAAAAACAAAAATGCCAAACACTCTGTGGACTCTGGCAAACTGGGATGGACATGTTTCACAGTTTCTTGTGGTGTTTTGTAGACGTATTATAGATTGATCTATTAATTGAGAAAATAATCAGCAAAATAATCAATAATGAAAAGTAGTAGCTGCAGCCCTAAAAACAATCATCCAATTATCCTCAAATCAAAGCATAGAATGAATTGATAAACGAGGCAATTTTCATGCCCATTTTTTAATGAGACATCAGATGTCAAATCATATGTATTTTTCTTTCATTTCAAAATTGCTTTGTTCCGAATGTTCTATTTTGCATTGTGTAACTGGCACTTAACCAGATTTCATCATGTCTCCCCTTTATGCCAAACAAATAATTTTGTTTTTGTTCTTTCAGCAAACCCCTAATGGATCTATTAGTGATGCTTTGTGCAAAGTATCACCTGAACCCGTCGAGCCACACCTTAGAACTGGTCACCGCCAACAGGAAGAACACCAAACTCAAGCCCAATGCTCTCATAGGAACTTTGGATGTAGAGAAGATCTTACTTAAACCTAAAGGGGAGGATAAAAATAAAAAGACAGGTCCTCAGATGCCTGAGGTACATCAAACACATCACAGCATGCTGGCACATACAGTAAACACCACTATATGCTATTATAATTAACAGATTTTTCTCAAAGTGGCACATTTTGTGTTCTCCAGGCAACAGTTCGGATGGTGATAAACTACAAGAAGACCCAGAAAACTATTCTACGAGTCAATCCTCGAGTCCCCCTGGCTGAACACTTACCAGCCATCTGTGAGAAGTGTGAATTTGACATAGAGAGTACAGTTTTGTTGAGAGATGTCCAATCACTGGCCCCTTTGGACTTGTCCAGCTCTCTTAATGATTATGCAATAAGGGAGGTTTATGCAAGAGACACTAAAGGTAAGTACGGGTGTATTAAAAAAAATCAAACCAATGCTTCATGTGGCAGGAGATTTTGCAGATTTGATCATATTAACCAACATATCGTCTTGTATATACCACTTGTTTTGTGCTGAATCTCATGCTTTTTGACTCTGCAGGACAACCTGCTTCTCCTGTGTGTCCAGCCTCACCAGCTCATGCAGGTATTTCAGTTTGTAAACTGCATGATTGATATCAACAGAACTGTCATGACTACTTGTTATCTTAAAACTGTGTTTTTTGTTTCTTGTTTGTTTTTTTCAGGAACAGTCATGCCGGGAAAAGATAAAAATCAGAAAGAGGAAGAAAACAAAGGCCTCTTCAGCAAGTTTAGAAAAAGCAAGAAAAAATCTGACCAGGTATTTTGTATTTACTGAATATGCAAAGATTGAGCTGTATCAGAAAGGAGCTTTAAATGTGCAGTGGGAGGTTTGTTTACTTTGGTTTGCCATTGGTTGACGTGCACAATGTTGTTTGGGAACAGGCCTCTTATCATGTTCTGATTGGATGTTTGCTCTTTTAAAGGCAACGACAGCCAGTGCCCCAGCTTCTCCTGTGCTTGTGAGCAAGCCTCGACCCCTCAGCATGGCCTTGCCTAGCTCAAATTCGTCTCCGCTCAGCTCCCCTACGATACCTGCCGATGTGCCAAAGAAGAGACGTGCACCCGCACCCCCAATCCTCGTGTCTCAGAGCTGCCCCTCAGACCTCAGCATTCGGCGGAGACTCAACTCTGAACCTAATGCACAACTGGACAGTGACCAGGTGAGTGGACTGAAGCTCTGACAGTGACAGTGAATGACAATATGATTTCTAATTGATTGTATAACTTCATTAAATCTTCTTATGTACCATAGGTTGCTGGTTTGAGTCGTGGGTCATCAGCAGAGTCTTCACTGAAGAGAACCAAACGCAAAGCTCCTCCACCCCCAACATCCCCTAGTGCTGTGGTCCAAGAAACAGTTCCTCCAGATGAAAGTTTGCAAGGTTTGTTTTTGTATATATTTGTGAATTTTCTTGATCACTCAGAGGGGCTGCTAGGACCCTTTTTTTTAAATAAAGTATTGCCTGTTGTGTGATGTTTTGTCATGTGTACTTTGGCCTCAAAAGACAAAGACAGGTCATTTCAAACCTTGCAGCCCAAGTCTACAATTTTTATTTTATTTGACTCTTGTGCCTCCTAGTGGTCGTTTTTGAGCAGTGGCTCATTTTAAACACTTTACAGCCCTGTTAGGAGACATGATCATGGGAACTGCATGGTGGTCGGAGCATGGAAAATTATTCATCTAAACAGGTTTTATGTTTGACTCTGCAGATTCTGCTTCATTTGTGAATTTGTGCTGCACTGGTTCTGCTAGCATGTTCTTTAAACTGCCTTTTTCATTCATTTACAATTCTAGCGCTTGGGCTTCATCTGCCTGTTTTTCCGGTCTCTGTGTGCTCTCTACCACTTTTATTTACATATGTTGACTTACTTGAGACAAGCTTTTTTTTTTTGCATAGACTCACTTTTATCTAATTAGAAATTAAGTCTTGATGATTCAGATATCTCTGAAATGTCTAATATTGAGGAAACTTACTGTTTGCTACATTCCAAATTATTGTAGGTTCTGAATTCCCCGGTATTTTTTCTGGGTTGATTATAATTAACTTGCTTTGACATACTTTCCTGTGATTGTGTAGAAACAGCTGACCCTCACTGTATTGTCCTGTGAGGGAAACTCCTCCCGTCCTGTATACAAAGCAATTTAAAGCAAAAACAAAGCCTATCTTTCCAAAATAATTAACTGAGGTCTAATAAACAAACACAGGCAATTTATTTTGGCTGAAGTGATAAAGATGAGAGAAATATTAGGACATACAGCCTTAGATAAAGTTGGATTGTATCCTGTTTTTTTCTTTAAAGCATATTTTCTCACTTTCCATTGACGGCATGTAGCCATGCATCTAGTTGTGGTTTTATTGGCTGAGGTTTTGACATCTCTGCCGCCACCCTGATACGTTGGAGGTGAGGATGAATGTTTCAACTGCTTTGAGCACCACAGACAAATTTCACTTCACTCCATTAAGTGTATTTTCTTTAGACATAAAACTAGTGTCCTGTATATCTCACAGACACCCAATGAACATAGCACTTTTCCTTCTTGTCTAATCTCCGTTAAATTACTGTCTAAATGCATCTGTCTCTCGTTCTTTTACAAACTTTTACATTGTTGTTGCGTCAAAAAAATCTCACAACTTTTTTGTTACCCATAGTTCACTAGCAGCATATCTCCCAGGCCTCATTAATAGAAACTGTGTTCACAGACTTTTTACGAATGCTTTCTACATGTATAAGCCGCCATTTCCGTCCTCCCATTGCTCCTAATTTTTCAAACACTAAGTTCACAGAGAAAGTTCCCTTTTTTTGCTATTTCCCCAACAGCCCAGTGCTGCTCGGCAGATATAGAGATCAGAGGCTGAGAACAGTGAGAAGCTGCAGTTTTGTTTAAGTAGCCTTGAAATTCCTTTTGCTCTCTGTGATGCACTTCCTTGAAGTGCTAAATTAGGAACTAGACAAGGGAGACGGAGATGTAAAAGATGAAGTGGAATTCATTCATCAGAACATTATTAATGTGTGTACCTAATGAGCACAGACATGGATATAGAAAGATGCTTGGTTTCTCATGCATGGGAAAACACAATAACTAAAATAAATAATCATATCATTGCCAAAAGTAATTTTAACATTTTTAAAAATATTTTTACAGCTAACACATGTGATGTTGGATCCACTGATCACCTAGCAACATTTGGCTTATAATGCCATTTTCGGTACGGTAAATGTCAGTGATTTTTACATGACCTCTTTATGCTGTTGTTTTACAGGGGGTGCAGCTGCTAACACACTGGAGGAGATTATGGAGCAAGAGGAGACCACTGCCTCTTTAATGTCTGCAACTGCTAGTGATACCCAGGGAGAGGACAGCATCCTCAACATGTCTGCTGGGGTTTCATTGCATTCCCTGTCCCCAGATACTGAGAAACTGAGCACAATGTCCTGTGAGGGCAATGGGGAAGATCAGTCTCGTGATCTGTCCTCAGATGGCAAGTACGAACTCTAGTATGACTTCTCAAACCTGAGCCACGTTTCTCTGTTAGTGTTAGCAGTACTTTTAATTCCCTCTCTTTTTTTACAGTCAGCTGCAGAGCACAGTGAATGATTCTGCAACTCTGAGTGATGTGAAGACAGCTGACAGCACAGACTCATCTGAAGTGGCAGATACTAGTGGGTTTGCACTTGGATTATAGTGGTATTATACTAATGTATTTCTTGAACTTTGCTATACTAAGCCAAGAAAGTCAGCACACCTGTCTCACGTGACAAATTGTCTTTTCTGTACAGATGGTGGTCCGCGTCAAGTTGAAAATGTAAGCCAGCAGCCCATCTGTGAAGTGTCTATACCTGAAAGTGTCGAAGGTGATTGCAGTACTGTATCCAGCAGCCTCCCTCCGCCTGTAATGCAGGATGGAGACGCGCAGGCCTCTGTTCAGGCAAACACTGAAACCCTCCGGGAGCAGACTGACAGGCTGGAGAGCCCGGTGGCTGCCGGCGCATCATGCCCCGCTGGAGAGGATGCTCAAGTGCAAACAGATTTCACACTGCTGCCTTTGCCTCCACAACAACACATGGACAAAGTTCCTTCCTCAGCTAATGCGCCTGCCTTCGAATCAGCAGGGAAGACAGATATGGCCACTTTGACGGAGGAACTGGACCCACCTGACCTCACACATGCCTTTTCCCACACCTCAGAGACCTCATCATGCCAAGACTCAACACCAAGTGCCCCTGCCGCAACAAAGGCACCGTCTATTTATGCCACAAACTCTGAGCCAAAGCCCAAGCCTTCCAACGAGCTGACAAGAGACTACATCCCCAAGGTGGGAATGACTACGTATACTATCGTGCCTCAGAAATCTCTGGAGAAACTTAGATATTTTGAAGTTGCACTGACACTGGAGACGCCTGCAGCTCCAGAGGAGGGACTTGATATTGGTTCTATACAGTTGGAGGAAAGCACAACACCGAGTGGACAGACGGAGGTCTCAAAGGAAGAAAGTGAGCTACACTCTACTATACCCAGGGAAGACTTACTGACTAGCACTACTACTACCCAAGGCACTGTTAATGGAAGTATACCTGAATCCATTCATTCCTCATCACCAACAAGTTTACCTAAAGCAGACGACAAGATCTCATCCTCGGCTGATGGGGCGTCTCAAGCAGGTTCACCGGCGGAGGTCAAGGAAATGAAAATTCCACCCGCAACTAAACCTAAGCCTGGCTCTTTCCGCTTGGCACAGCACAAAAAAACACCTGGGTATTATGTAACTTCAGCCGCAGAAAAGAATCTCAGTGCCAGTCCTGGCTCTGGCCAGAGGGAGGCTCAAGGAGCAGCAGAGAGAGCAAAGTTACCGCCCCCTCCTCTCCCACCTCCTGTGCAGTGTCAAGAGGAGACGACAGGGGCCACTAATGTCGAGCTGAGCCCTAAAGGGGATGACAAGAATGTAGCCATCATGCGAATGACTAGGCAAAGTAGTTTGTCATCTAAAGAGCCAAGCTCAGGGTTAAGCTTGGAAAAACTAAGGAGCTTTGCTGCCCCAAGGCCCTATTCTCCTGCAACCCCATCCCGCTTCGCCCAGGCAGTGTCCTCTGCTGTGAGAAGAAGCCAGTCCTTGTCCCATGGGCCAAATTCGCCTCCCTCGCCTGTTTCACCACCCATCTCCCCAATTAAAAGTCCCTCATCACTCATAGAGTCGAAAGGATTATCGAAGCTCAAGGTGAGTTCTGATAGCAAAGCATACTTACATTTAAATATCTAAATAAAGATGAAAGCAGTAAAGGACTATTTTGTATCGCTGGTCATAGCTTTTTTTACACTTTAACTCGTACACTGATGTGTTAATGCTCGAGCAGAAGAGCACTCTGCACTACTGATCAAAGCACGTTTTTGGTTTTCCCTTAAAAGAGTTGTATAGAAGTGGACAAGAGTGTGACTTAACCCACTACTGCTTTAGTTTGTTTGAAATAAAAACCACTTTTACAACTGCTGTGGTGCCTCTTTTTGGTGCTTTGTCAGCCATTTACACTGTGACCAGTGGTGAACATTATAAAATCTTGATAAGTAGCAGAATACTTTGTAATAGTTCCTGCGACCCGTTGACTTGAAGCAGCCCTGGGTTTGATATAAACTAACTGCTGTATTCCCAAATCCTTTTAAAGGCGATCGCAGTGGGCTTTCAATTTTAATCAGTTTGAATTTTTATTCTGTTTAGTTCATTTGAAATTAAGGATCAAGAGGGTTTATAGACAATTTCAAGAGAAACAGGATGAGAGGTGGCAGCTGAGACAAAGAGGGAATGAGGGGCACAATCCTCTAACAATTAATTATTTCTGCAGTGTATTCCACACAGAATAGACGTAGAGTGATGACGGCTGTATACCCCATAATTCACTGCTATCTGAGCTTTAGTGGTGGTCAAGAACTTGTAGCTGTGACTGTAGACTAAATTTTAATGCAGAAAGAAATATAGAATTAGATTTTCTAGTATGACTTCTTAAATTATGGCAAACCTGTGACCGTGTCTGTAATGAAGCAGTATTTTATTCCAGACAGAAAAGTATACCTTATACAGCAGTTGGACTTTGTGAGGTTTTCACGATTTTGTGGGTTTAGAGAAAAGCTTTTATTAGTTACCATACTCAGATATTTCTGACCTGATCCTGAATATCTGGACAGACTTAAGATACTGAATACAGGATTTCAGGACTAACTCTTGTGCATGCAGATCACCATAAAACCAAAGTAAATTCTGATTTTATACATTGATTGATGTGTGCATTTTCTGTACTCCAAAGCTACAAAATATCTTCTCTCAACCCTTCTCACTCTCTGAATACTTTTTCATAATTTTTCATAATAGTCCACATAGTCCAAACAAATGAAGAGAATTGTTGAGTCGAGATACAATGCAGTCCCATGCTTTATTCCTTCACTACTGGGAGCATTACAGGGCACTGGGGGCTTTTTTTGTATTAAATTTTGTAGGGACAATCCTTCATTTTCAGTCTCTTCATGTTGTCTGGCACAGTAAGTCTTCAGTGATTGCAAACATTGTGTCTCTTTGTTAACATCACAGGAAAATACAGAGGTGGATGGCAATAAAGGCTCCTCCTTGCAGGGAGTAGAGGGTGAACCACCAGCTTTTAGTGGGATTGTTCAAATGGACGGAGAGAGCAGTCCATAGCAGTGCCTTCATTCTTCTGACAATATATCACCTACTGTAAGCAAAATCCAACACATTTTAATATGATGTAATTTAAATGTGTCTAAAATACATACATGAACCATTGTATTCTTTGTTTTTCTTCCAGGAGGAGCTTATCCTGTCGACTTTGAGTTCTCTAGAACCACGACACAGACGCAGAAACTGTCTTCTGTTTTACCTCTTTTGGTAGTCTCCAACAGTGTACATAAAATGATGTATTTTGATCATTAATAATTGCTGTATTTTGGTTTATTTTCTCATATGTCTTTAAGTAATATCCCTGGCTGACCTGCATATTTTAATGCTTCTCTTTTATTTTGTGTGATGACTATCTTGCATTTAATGCATTACTGTTGTGAGTGAATAAGGACGTTTAAATGAGAACAATTCTATAAATTATTAGACTGACTTCCACAGTTGTAATATTATCGGGTTTATTCAGAAAATGTCTAATAATAAATGTAAACAATACTGGACGTGTAGGACAGACCAGGTCTGACCTATGGTACTGAAATGCTCCTAAGATTATACATTAAATCCATATTTAAGTATTACAGAGTTTTGATTAAGCTATATGCAGAAATACACTGATGTGCACAGTACACCTGTTGTTCTTGTCAAGCAGTGTTGTGATGAATAAAGCTTTTATCATTCCAGTTGTCTTTATTAAAGAAGTCATTGCCTTCAGTGAGTGCAAACATGATGCAATACAGTTTTTTTTTTCCTTGTATAAACTGCTGAACTCGGATCCCGTGGAATACAGCCTGTTTTTCACAACAGGTAAAACGTGATCACCGTGTGTGACGCAAAGCTAAGCACGTTACAGTAGAGCACCTGTGCTGCACGTGCGAGCAGTGAGTGAGTTTCATTCCCCACTGGAGCAGCGACATGAAGACCAGGTTTCAGGGTTTGAATTGGAGACTCCACTCCACTAAAAGGGGAACAAGGTAAGAACTGCTGTAAACACGTCAGGTCATTTCAAACGTATTATTGAGTCGAGTGAAGCTGGTGCAGAGAGAGCAGGAAGAGCTGCGACGGTGTCACATTTTCAGTCTTTCAAGTGTTTTTTTGTTGTTGTTGTAGTTGAACAACGTTTACCTAAGTTTTTATTTTAGTGAATTGCAGGTCTTATTGATTTATAATGAAAATGAGTCGCTCACTACGAAGAAGTCTGGCAATAGTTAACGTTACGGTCCGAAAGGTCGTTAAAGCCTTTGAAATAGTTGGACAACGGGACAGAACTTGAGCTTTTCTTCGTACAACACTTAGCAATGATTGTGATAGCTAACTAGTTGAAACACATCAAGGTCGTGCTTTCTCCCACACGTTTCTAAATGAGGGATACGAATGGGCAGACCTCCCGGACATGCAGTGGATATTATCAAAGCATATTTAATGCTAACATCCTCCCAACTGTTATCCATTATTTCTACCAAGCTCCATGAAATGTCTAAGCTAGCAACATATCCCATGTTAACAGCGTCAACCCAAGTGTTGAATTCGACACCGTCGGTGTTTTTAAACGTTAACGGCAGCCAACGTTTGTTGTTCATGAGCATGAAGGGTTGTGTGTTTAACTTCATGTAAACAACATATATCACACTTTTCAGATGTCATGTAAAATAAAGACGGCTGTGAGTAAATATGACCTCCCAGAATTAACATGTTTTAATTATCATTATGTTCATTTCATTTACCTGCAGTTTCCTAGTTACTGTCAGTGTAATGAAAAAAACAGACCAGACAAATGTCATTGACTGAGCACCCATTTACATCCAATGTAATTCTCTTTTTGGCAGCATATTCTGCGTTCCTTCAGCAATTCAGTGAGAAGAGGATATTAGACAGTATGTCATTTGAAAAGGGAATAATTTGATTTTCAAATGTGTCACAAACAAAGCTGTCATCAAAACACACAGCCAGGAGGAAAAAGAAAACACACTATCACAATTTTCAGCATGTTAAAATAGGATAACTCGCTGGAAAACGATACAGTTTTGTATCTGACAGTTGCCCTTGCTTCTCCACAACTTTTTTATAACATGCCAGAAATTATGCATTGAATTCAAGTGAGAAATTTCAGAATGCACAAATAATTATTCTTGCAAGTGGTGAGAAATGACATGATCGCTGACATCTCACATTATAAATGGGCTAGCGTGGATTTCGTCTGTAAAGACACGGCTGCAGCACAAGTGTTAGCCAGCCACCCTCTCCCTGTAGTCTCCAACAGCTGCTATGCCTCTCTCCATCGCATTCCACATAAGCCACCCGACAGAGTGCACAAATGTTGTAACCTTTCCATTTCATTAGATGGATAGAGTGCATCGAGCTGAACTGGACAGCTGTAGTTTGACTTAAACTCATGAGGTTCTTTAGCATGAAAGGTTTTGTCTAAGTTGTACATCAGCTGGTGGACCAACAGACCAAAACTAATTTTCAAAAGTAAGAGGAGCCCAATAGTAAGTGCTGTTTTAGAAGGGCTGTCTTCTTGAAAATGCTGGGGTCTGAGGGAGATGGATTCTCCAAACAGTTCTTTATAGTAGCAATAGAGCATCCAGGGGATCTTCATTGTTAGTGTGCTAGAGGGCAGTTGTGTAACATGGGCCATAACATAGCCTATGGCAGTTGAGGTTTTTCCTCTCCACCAGATCTAACCTCTGAGCTAATACAGAGGTCTTACCTGTTGTTACAGCTGTGACAGGGACACACCCAGCAGCCGCAGGTTGTTGGCCACCATTGCCAACTGTATAGCAAGGTGGAATATCCAGTTTCCACCGTCTCCTTGTCCATGCTCTGCTGAGGGGTGGCCTGCAGGACGGCCTTTGCAAAAGTGAGGAGGTGATAAGTTTGGATGAGGTGCTACTACACTTTGCTTCACTGTTTTAATCTGAACTAAAACAACAGTGGTAGTACTTTCTTTACTACTAACACCTTATAAGCCTGGCAATTAGCATAGTGGCAGGCCAGCAACTCTTGGCGCTGTGGCACTGAAAGCAGAGCTGCTAAGAATGGCAACAACCAGAGTCTCATTAGGCCAATTAATCTGTGCCCATGATGTCATTTTTGGCACTTACCATAAGTACAGCTCCAACAGGGTGGAATTTCCTAAATTCCTAAAAAATAATTTAATAAATGATATTAAAAGGTAATGAGTCTGTCATTTAAAAACAAAATAATGCAATTGAATAATTGATTGGCACATTTAATGATGATTGTATTACTTTTGTACCAAAAGTAAAGTGATCTCAATGTGTGAAACCTAAACCAAAATGCATTACAGTTACATTACACTACAGCACGTGTGCACAAGAGCAAACAAGGAGGCTGAAACAATTTTCAGTGTAGCATGGAAACTCTATGCAGATGTTAGCGTTAAGTGGACAAGGACAATCAATCATCAATATGAGGGAATCAATTTAGCAGTTTTTGGTACAAAACCGTTGCAGTAAAAGAAATCTACCTATTTTCCAGTTAGTCACACTGACTCTCAAAGTTTTGCTTAGCAACAATTCTTTGTGCAACCTTTCTTATACTTTTTTAAAAACTGTCTTACGGTTATATGAAACACTGTTATTAAGTCCCTAAAATAGATTTGGCGTTCATCCTACACCAATGTAATTAGCATTTGCATTGACTGATACCAAAAGAATGTGTTCCAGGCTATGGGTTATTTCTGGCCCTCTCATGCTGCCTGGGGTTTCTTGTCCTTGTATCAGTCCACTGGAGGACCTTAGCTAAACCATTTGTCTACACCCGTCTCCTGCTGCTCTCTGCTCTCCAGAATCAATCTCAAGAAACTAACACTGACACTGCTGGTTTTACCTCTTAAGCCAGAGCAGCACTGGCACACCGAGGTGCAGATTTGTCTGGTGTTCAGTTGTTTCTCTTGTGTTCATGGCATGCATATAATAGTGCTTGTGTAAAAAGGTAACCCAAGCCACCTAGAGCTGTGACAGATGCTATGGTAGGTACATGTCTGGGAGAGTGGATTAATGGAGACAGAAAGACACAGGTCATACAGATCAGTCTGATTTCCACCTCCTAGCAAGATATTTCCTTTGAGAATTAAACCACACAAAAGATACATATTCAAGTAGATGAAATTCATGTCTTGAATCATTCTGAGATGCAACCTTGTACTGTTTTCCTTACTCTGCATTTCTTCCTTTTTTTAAAGTAAAAAGAACTGGACCACGGCCCCTGTTTGTCATATTTACCAAAGTAATCAAGTTAACTTTGTCTTCTGTTAATGTTGTGAGGTATTGCTTTAACCCTATGCTGCCTGTTAGTCTGTATCTCCAGTAGCCTGTCCTCCCTTGGTCAGACTCTGTTACACATTACCTTTCAGAAAGATGTTATCATCCCCACCATCCCCCACATGGAGCCTGTCACTGAATGACACAGCCCACAACACAACCAATCTGCTGGGCTGGCTACTCTGTACAACCACATGCCTTCTACAGTGTACTAAGTTTAAAGTGCAATTTGGATCCCTGTGCGAAGTCCATGACAAAAGAACAGTTTGTTTTATAGTACTGGCGGCCCTCCCGGACTCATTACCGAGCTAAAGACACCCCCTTTGTGTAAGTGTGCTTTGTGTGCACATTTACTGCCTTCCAGGTTGCAAAGGGAACTATATCAAAAAGCAAAACAAGGGAAATGAAAGCAACAGCATTAACAAAAGACTTGAGGAGGCTGAGCAAATTAGTTGATTATGAGTACGCTACTGTGTCAGAGCAAGGATGACTGTTTTGGGAGTCATTGTGTTAAAAATATCTTTATTGTGGTGGATCATGTTTGGGTAGGAGGGATCGTTTTGCCCCACTGGGCCAGCCTCGTGGGCAGCAGATGAGCCAGAGAGACACTGTGTGTGTGTGTGTGTGTGTGTGTGTGTGTGTGTGTGTGTGTGTGTGTGTGTGTGTGTGTGTGTGTGTCTGTGTGTGTGTGTGTGTGTGCGTGTGTGTGTGTGCGTGTGCGCGCTCTGCTGAGCTGTGAGCAGAGGAGCCCCGCCAGCCAGCTTTCTCTAACTGTGCTCTGCACACACTCCAGTCCAACAGCTCGTCTCTTCTCTCTGCTCCAGATGATGCCTTGGATTTAGCTGGCCCACATGAGTGATATGAATAACACACTGGACAAAATACACACTTCTGGAAGCCTCGGAGAGAAAGCAGAGATTTTTCAGAGTGGCAGTGGTAATGTGAGTGGCTTTTCCAGCCCAGCCCTCATCCCTTTGCGAGCTCCTTTCCTAACACCAAATGCCCAGAAGATCAGGACTACGCTCTGCAAGGGGAACAGGTATGACTCTTCTTTACACTTGCCATGAATGACACCACTCTGTTTCATGAGATTAAATTAAGATAAATTCACTTCCACTTAAACTGATAGTATTTTCTACTGTACACACTACTGCTCACAGTGTGAGCTGCCTTAAAGAATAGTACACTCTTTGTATTTGCAGGAGTGAGACACAGAGGTCTATTCGAAAGCTGTAGCATAGACTTTGTACCTGTAAACACAATTGGCTCGACCCAAACGCAGCTGTCAATGAAGTGTAATGTATTATTTCAACAGTGCAGTTAAAGACCTGGAATCAAATCAAGCACCTGTTAGTTTGTGGGAGATAATTAGTAACTCAGTAACTGCTGTGTTTACTGAGCAGTAAAGAAAGCGTCAGTCAGAGAACAGCACCTTTCAGACACTGAGGCCCTCTCATCTGCAAGTGTACTAAAATCTAACTCTTTCTTACCTTATGATGAAAATGGAATATTGTATTTTAGATATGTTCACAGTTTTATAGATGTTAGTTGACTGCAAGGACATGTTAAATGCATTTTAGAAGTAAAGTACAAAACGTTCCTCATGGTTTCTCTGTAGTGTTAAATCTTCACAGATAAGAATGCAGCAACCCTTAGGAATTGTGATGAGTGACACATTTATAAAATATTTTGAGATTATGACAAACAAATTGCTTTACTCTTTGATCACGTGCATTGCCTGCCATCTTATCTAAGTCTGATGGTGAGTGGGGTGTGTCGTCTGGTAGTTGAGAGGGTCCATGCAGAGACGGCTTTCTGTTTCTGTCCGTTTGTTTATCACCTGCTCCATTTATATTCCTCATTCCTCTACATGGGACACAGGCAGCAGAGGAACCAGCAATATGTTGTAACAGCTCTCTAAGCTACAGGTTGTGAAATCAGTGTAGTATAAAGTCTAATACATCATTACAATGTTACAGTCTGGACTGACTCTTACAGGCAACGCAGGGAGACAAGTGATCTATTGTTCGTATTAATCTTTTTAAAAGCCTGATTTTCCACAGAAAGTGCTCCCTAAGTTTCTCACAATATCACATAAACTGTTAATTCTCTATCTGCTTCATCCAAAATGTCCCTGAAGCTTCTGTATACCAGTATGATACTTTAAGTGAGATTCAATGGCCAAGATACTTTGGTTTGTAGAAGTGTGCATCATTTTCTACACATTGCCCAAAAACGGTGCTTTTAAAAACTATGGGACCTCATACAGAATTTGAAACAAGATCTGAACAATGCTAGCTGTATTTTATGCAGCGTCTTTTTCTTTCTGTCTGTGTGTTTTTGTCCTTTAGGAGCAATAAAGAGGAAGAGGAGTCATTCTCTTCCCCTGTTCCAAACCCTTTTCCTGAGCTTATCCCCTCAACCCTCTCCCCCCTTGTCTCTGAATGTTTATTACCATGGACCAAAAGTAGTGCAACTCAGGTGAGTGTTCCATTTACAGTACTTGATGTTTGTGAAAGTAAGAGGCATATTATTTGAAAAAATAAGGCCTCTGTTGTAACCTTTTCCATATGCTACCTCAGGCAGCATAGTCATGCTCACTGTAATTGGAATGAGTGCCAGAAAAACAACCACAGGACATATTTAAATTTAAATAAATGCATATTTACATGAAGTTTGGCTTACGATTTGTCTGAAACTTCAGGGCATATGGATGGTAGAACCAGTTTTGTGAGTCTGTAAATTAGTTGCAGTGAGGAGAAAGAAATGCTTTCAGCACACTCAGAAAATCCACACACAATGTTAATTTTGAGGGCCCAGGTTTATACCTGCATACAGTGGTCATTACAATGTGCAATACATGTGAGGTCTGATACCACCTGTAGATATTGTATTTGAAAACCGTATGGTTTACCCAGGATATACCTGGCTTAGTGCCCAACAGCCACTCTTGTACGTTTGTTTTAGCACAGGGTGTGTGGTTTGTCCTGCACTTGTGGGGAAGTACCTGCTGTTGCTGGAAAAGCTTTCACTCCAATCTAGATCTTGAGCCAATTCTGGTCACCAACTGACCATATACTAAGCCCCTCCCCTCTTAATTACTACTACTGTGCCTGTCAAGGTTTCCAGTCTTGCATGGCACATGTGCAGCTGACCATTATAACAGTGCCAGATTTACCACTTGATATTGATAGTAATTTAAGAAACAAGGGATCTTTGATTTTTACCAGAAGTAAATTGCTCATTGCTTGCCAACGACTGTCGATTTTGGCGGCCAAAATCACAACTGTTGCAGGCAGACTATATCAGCTGTAGCTAGCCAGCTAGTTAACTAAGTAACACAAACTCTGTCAGTTGTTACAAAGACCATCGGATCGCTTCCCGTGTTCCTCAGAGCCGGGCAACTATCAACAACACAAGACAACACTGCATTTGTTTCCAAATTTCCAAGAAACGATCACCACCACTTTGGATATAAGATATAAGGAAGAAGAATGCTTGGGATCCAAGAGATCGTATTTGGTGGCAGACAGAATTACACAGTGAAAGTGAGGCTTATAGGCAACCAATATAAATGCCTCTATAGCCATTGTATTGTGCAATCAATATTTACTTCATAATGATAAGTTAAAGTAAAAGCTACTGAGTACCGCACTAGAGCCACACCCACACCGTCACACACACATTTTTGTTAATGGCACACCGCCATAGTGTTGTACAACTATTGTTGCTTGCCCCTGCAATCTAATTATCCCATAATTTTTGGCAATAGATCAGTCTACGACAACTTGCGCAGACATTTACGCAGGTGATTCACAACTCAAGATGAATAATCATTTACTTTATTTCCTTCTGCTCTTTTAAACAATGAGCGCAAATTATATGAAAATGTATTATAATGCACAACAAACAATTATTTGATTTGACCCTGTGATCTGTAGTTGAATTGTACATTTATACCGAACTCACTGCCAAATTCTAAAAAGAGAGCACATTCATTATCTTGGAAAGCTAACAATTATAGGTCTGCTTCAAAAGTGCATGGGTTTCAAAATGGATTTTGTCTATACATTTTCCAGGGCTGTTAAATTAGTCTGGTTTGTCAACCACTAGATATTTCCAGGATGTGGATCCCTATACTGTATGCTGATGTTGATTTCAGGTTTGTCAGTATCTTTGTGGTGTGTGTGTGTGTGTGTGTGTGTGTGTGTGTGTGTGTGTGTGTGTGTGTGTGTATTTCTGTGTGCGTGTGTGCGTGTGTGTGTGTGTGTATTTCTGTGTGCGTGTGTAGCAGCAGGGGGCAGCTCAAAGCAATGACTCATAGGAAAGCTTGAAATTACAGAGCTCAGCAGTTACCAAGGACTATCAGCAGTATTAAACCTCTCTGTGCTCATGTGTGGATTTCATGCTGAGAATGAAAAAAAACATACAGAAAGTTGTTTTTAGTGTTTTCTGAAGCTTGTCCTCTGTAGTATGTGTGTGATTGGCACAGGAGTGTATTTGTTCCTCTACACCCACTGTGGTAAGATTGCTCGATTATTAACACTGGAATCTCCACTTGATATACAAACTCTCAAATGAGCCCTTCTACTCTATTCCATCCTCACTCAAGTCAAGGTTTCACATCAGAAAAGTGATTGCCAGTTCTCCTGTGCTTTCACCTACCTATTGTGAAGACTGGTCAGGGATTTGCACAGATTTGGCATTTTCTTTGATAAGTGCGAGAATAATCCGCCAGTTTCTCAGTGAAGTGGCAAAATGACAGCCAGTTGTCCTCACTCTGCAACAATGTGGCTTGCTTGTTAGCAAGTCTTAGAATGATCCTTATGTATCTCGCTGATGAGGCCTGTGCCTGCACCTCATGGGCCTGACAGCCTCTCACTTAGTCTTTTCAGCAGCGGTATTGGGAAGACAGAGGGAGTATGTCAGACTGACCAGCTGTTTTTATATATAATCCTCATGTCACAGGGTTATGACCTTCTTTCAATAGCACTTAAGAAACCAATGACATCATTGTTCCAACTGTGCAGCACTCATCCCCTCACCCACCCTTCTAACTTTTCTATAAAGGAAAATTGTCCATTGAGCTTCCCTGTGTGTCTTTTTGGGTAGTAATTTTCCCGTCAGTTACAATTGATAATCTTATCAATCTTATCTATAAAATGAGAAGGCTAGGAAAATGGCACTGGTGTCTGTTGTTGTGGCATCTCAAACAACCCACGTTTTCGTTTTACTGCAGTTGATTTGAATGGCTTTGCTGAATTGTGGCAAGACCCTTTGCTTGACATCTCTTTGTTTTACACAGGCTTTAAAGGTATGTGACTCGTGAGAAACTGGTTTATCGGAGCCCCCTGTGAGCCCTGTGTTTGCGGTGTCATGGTACATTTCCATAACAAAACCACCAAGTGACTGCCACATTATGTCAGTGAGAAACCTAGATTCCAGCCTCCAGAAAAGTACATTTCTAAATGGATATAAAGTCATATAACGTGTGTGGTCAGAATATGTCCTGTACCACCCCAGCTGGTTCAGACATACAACCGTGACATTAGAGATAACTTTGTGACATAAAATCCTCCTGCACTTTTGAGTGTGACCTCAGGAAAAGTGCACACTGGCAATACCAAGGGTTCAGCTTCAAAGACTGTTGGCTCAGCCACAGCACCGCGCCACTGCCGACACAAACACACAAAATTTAGCATGACATGATGCTGCTGTAAATGTTTGTAGGATTGAGAAACCTGTCATGCTACTAGTCGGTCATTGTGAAGACAATTCTGTGTTAATATTGTTGATAAGGGCAGTGTAAGCTGGAGAGCAAAACGTCATGGAAGAACTGGAATATCTTCATGATACAACAGCAAAATAAACAGTTTTTTGTGGAAGTCCAAGTAGCTGGCACAGCCTCCACTCTCCAGGAATATAGTGGGCAGTCATGCTTGGACTCTTACCAGAAACCAGAAGCACATAGACAGTCTGCGTCCAGACAGTGTTGAGTGTTCAGTTCAGCCATATGACTCAGAGGAAACGCCTTCCCCTTTTAGAGATGTTATTTCAGATGCTACATAGCACCACGTCCGTAACAGATATAAAACATTTATTCATGTTCTCTCCATTCAACTAATGATTTGTCAGAAAGCTGCTTACTGACCGAACAGAGCTATGCTGTTACCATACCTTATGTATGGGTCGTGTATAAACAGCAACCTTAAGGGATTAAACTGTGAGTAGTATGATATTAATTGGTCAAATGCAGAACATGTGTTTGTGTTAAACACCGGTAGCATCTCTCTCTCTCTCCCTCTCTCAAACACACACACATCACACAGATAAATAGGCTGTGTTCACATTCTTTTCTGATCCTATCAGAAACAGAATTACCATGTGAATACACTAAAAATCCAAACTTACTCTGATTTGGTCAGTCAAACATTTAGTACTTCCTGTTGGTTGTTATGTGTGTGGACAATAGCTACTATTTTTTTTACTGTTATCCATAATGATACGAAGCTCATGATATGACAAAGAAATATAAGGGACTTCTGTTCCCCCAGTATATCCTAAAGCCTCTTCCCTGGCTTGATGCCATTTTAGGGTTTACCCATTTGCTGGGAGGCAATACTGCCTTAAAGGCTGAATTCAGGGAACAAAATTGTTGAGTAGATAAGATTGTAACATGTCTGGCTGCGTCCTTGCTCTGCAAGATGGATACTGATATATATCTCTTGCTGTTTTTAGATGACCCCCTCCTGCCCAGAGTTAGGTATACACTACCTGTATAGACACTCGCCTCTGCACCTCTGTTTGGTGACTTGTTACTTTGACAGAGCCTGCAAAGGGTCTTGATTAAATCAACCCTGGACAAGGACGATGTGTCTGGAGCTGGCTTTATAATGGGAGTTGTGGAGACTGTGTTATCATCCTGGCTCCATTAATTCCAATTCATTTTTAGCTGTGTGATAACTAGCAGCGTCTGCTTGTCTGTGCTCTCACAAGTCAGTGTGCTGTGTTTCCAGATAAACATGAAGCCTGTTGTGGGAGGTTCTTCTTTTCCTGTCTGTTCTCATGAGTTGAAACAGAGGACAATGATTGGTGCCAAACTTCCACATTCAGGGATGTGAAGTTAAATATCATGATAACATATACTGTTTATGTCTATAAGGAGAGAAGATGGAAGAAGTATAGACCCATGCACATGAAATTTGAAATGCAGTGCACAGGCTTTTTACTGTAGCTTTGCAAGATTTCAGTGACAAATTTGCAACATAGCTACCCTACTTTTACTCCACGGCTAACATATAAACCATACTGAAAGGGCATACACACCACTTGAACCAGATATACAGTACAGTGTTACCATTGCAGGGTTGAATGAGTTTGAATGTGACATGGTCAATGAGTTTCAGGCTCCTTGTGGTCTGTGACTGTTTCTTTCTTTATAAATGCATTAATAGCTTTATTGAAATGGCATCTACCCTCCACAGCATCTGGTATCTTGTTCATACTTTTGCTTACTGTAATTTCTGAAATGAGTACACTAGTATAGTTCCATGTTGTACCAGTGGAAAGTTAGATGCCTTGTAATATGTTAAACTAGAGGCGAACGATTAAGGCCTAAAATATAACTGTCAACCTTTAAAACTTTGTTTTATTTGACATTGATTTATAGTTGTTAATACTCTAATGGTAAAGATTGAGGCTTGAAAATGGGCGTGTCCTGTATAGATGGCACACTACTATTCACAAGGCCTCTTTGTCTAGTCGCACAGTAAAACAGATGTAAATTGTGGCTGTGGGAGTAAGAGCTATTTAGGATCTCTCTCTTTCTTAAAGGGCATGGCCATATTAAGATACAGTTATGCCAAAGCATTGTATGAATATTGACTCAAACATACAGCATATTCAGAACATTAAGACTAAAATGCATAGTTTAATTTGTTTTTTATTTCTGTGTCTAGCCAAACATTTGAAAACCGCCATATAGCAAACACTAAAAAAAATCTAGATAGAGAATATAAACCCAAAAGAAAAACATATCTTGGTAATGGGGTTTATTCATCCTCGTATGACTTTTTAAAGAATGCCTAGCAAAAAAATTTCAATAGAAGGAAAAGAAACATGACATAGTTGAGTTGTGTGTGTATGTATAAGAGTTACGAGTGGACACTATTACTACTGCTACTACTACTACTAATGATAATAATAATAGTGATTAAATAAAAGCATTTTTGAAAAGTGAAATAAGAGAATAAACAAATAATCTGAGGCCTGATGTAGATCTAACAGGTGTTAACTTTTTTTTATTTCCCTCACTACACTCTTTAGTTTTTCATTATCTAGTAATCTAACAAACTGTGGACTTTTTAGTGGTCACTCTTTGCTTATATCCTTGTCTAATATCAGCACACACAAAGTATACAACATTAATGTGAAATTTTCATGAATATGCTCATGAGTGTTTGTTTAGTGAAATGTATTATGGGACTAAAGACTAAAAATAGCCATGTAGTGTCTGGCTACAAAGTAGGCAAAAACAATCTGATACATGTAGCCTTCTTTCCGGGAAATCTTCAGCTCCTTTGCTGTGTTTTACATTATCACCATGCCAAATGTATAACTTTGATTCCAAGTATTTGAGCTTTCTCAGGCCTCGTGTATTTTAACAATGTCCACCATGAGAAAATCTTTTTTTTCACGTTTTTATTGGAACTGACTTTCTAAAAGGAGTGAAAAGGAAAAAGCTTTTACATTCCCAAGGACAAAGGAGGAGTTTGTGTTTGGGGAGGCAATGTGACTTAGTTTCTCACTCTTTCATTGTGAAGGATGTCACTATAACTGCTGCCAAAGGGGTTACCATATAGAAAAAAACTCTTCTGTATTAAATACTATATTATCTATTATTAATTGACATTAGAACTAATTTCTACATGGTCCTTATTCCTTATGTATAGACATTTTAGTAATTAATTGCGCACTTTAGGCAGAAGAATGAATTTCCATGCGAGAAGAGTCACTTTGCCTGCCATCACACCACTTTGTCTGCAGAAGCGGGTAGGAATCTTTCATCTCCTGTGTACTATCTCTTAACATCTTCACATTTTCCTCTGTATTAGTGAAGCGCTGCCTTCAATGTTAATGTTCGCCGATTGTTCTAAATTTTTAAGCTTTCTTTTTAGATGGCGATGAATGAGATCCAACCTCATGTGAGACAAAGTTATTGATTATTAGTTATATTACCAAAGTTTTTAAACTTCATAAATATGTTCATATTGGGTTCACAATTATTTACCTGTGCTAATGTTACTTGTTTGAACTGAATTTCCGCTGGGATTTCCACTGGGTTCTTAAAAAATGTTAGCTTATGTGAGTGTGACACAGATGCAACTTATCATTTGATAGTCAAAGATGATGTATTAAACTACAGTTCACTTAAGGAGCATAAATACTAAACAGAGAAAGTGCACACGTTAAGTATGAATGTCAATAGACTGTTTTTTTGTGTTGTTTGTGGAGCAGCGCTTTACATTGGTAGGACATACCTGATTAGAGTTTTGGTCCTGTGATTTCAAAGTTGTTCATGTTCACAAACATCCGTTGATCCGTCCAACAACAATATAATGTAAATTATAAAACTCCGGCCTGTTCCCCCTTTAAAACTGTTCCATAATGTCTTATGGATTTATAGATCCTTGCCGTCCTTCTTATGATGACTTGCTCTTACTGTTTACTTTGACACGGGGGAGTTAACCTGTATATCATACTAACAATGAAATCACTTGTTACCAACAGGGACGACCTGGAATGTAAACCATCTGGCAAGTTGAATTGTACAATGAAGTGTGGACCTGTATGACAAATATGGCACCTTCTTGTGAACCATGTAGCACGAGATAAATATAGTGTTATGATGGGACACAGCTGCAGTGTTTTAATAATAATACATTTTTCATGTTCTTAGAGCCACTACAAGTATCTTTTGTATCCTATCTCTGAGTGCAACATATTATGCCAATCCAATCCCAACAAACTCAGCAGAATAACAATTCGGCCAAATATTTGTATTTATTATTTACAGTGGTAAAGACTGCAGCAGCTCAACAGTCATTTTTACTGTGTTAAGTAGCAACTTGCTTTCCAGCATGCTTATCTGTGTAGCTTGATAACATTTGTCTGCTGTTGTAATTCATCACATCATTGGTGCTGAGTGCTCTGTAAAGCAAATGGTATTCTGGCTATTACTTTGTATTTCCAAGTGGACCATGTCTTTTTCAGCACTGAGAGCACCGGCATCTTAGTTCATGTTTGGGAGCAATTAGTTGTAACCCACAAATAATGTAGTAAGCTGTTAAGGCGTAAATAACACCTGGCTTGGCCTTCAGAGAGAATGGGCTTGTATGAAGCTGAGACTGTCTGTTTTTTCAGTGTTGTTACAGTGAGGAGCTGGGAGGACATTTCTCAATGGTTCCTGAGATAGATGAGGCTGGAGGCCACCTCCTCACCACCATGCAGTGATAGAGCCGCAGCTGTGGGAGTGCAGTTCAAGGTTAAACCAGAGCAGTCTAATTGGCAAAATGGTTCACACCGTCCTGTCCTTGAGATAAAAAGGTCTAATGTTCAACAAGACTATGTACTGCTACATACTCAATGTCTGGATTTACTCTGCCTTGTCCAGACTGTTTTTTGTTTTTTTTTTGCTTTTCATTGAAAGGCCTTTTGTGCACATCATGTTCTGTTGCTCTGCCCCCAGCTTTACCCCTCACATCTGAGATGCATGCAGCTCTACAAATCAAATCTAGTTAGCATCAAAGTATGTTGATTACAGCTGGCGTTTGCATACTGTAGCGATAGAGCCTGACCCATAAATTGGTGGGACTATATGATTTCTCCAGTATTGGCTTATTACGTATATATCACTATACGTGAGTATATCTCAGCTGATAAGTATCAAACAATGTGTAGGATAAGGTTGCGTTAATTTAGAAACAAAGTTTTTTGACTAGAGGGCACTGACAAATTTATTTTTCCAACTTTCAAATATCTCACTTGGAATATATATCTTGGTCACGATTCTGTAACACACAAATTGAAGGTATTCTTATTTGTTTATGTTTTTGCATTTCTGGCTGCCGCAGGAGACTTTGTTGCACCAACCAGTTTCAGCAATTAGACAGCAGATTTAACTGTGGCTTCAAGTTGGAGGAGGCTAAAATGTTTGTCTGTTTGCTCTGCCAATTTTCCAAGCTAGCGATACTGTATTGTGTGGGAGGTGTGAAAATAAATTAATGTTGACAGTGTCACCACTGCTGAAGGTTGCCTAGATTAGAATGAATTAAACCATTCATCAGATTTTCTCTGGGTGGTGAGTTTTAATCAACCTTTAACAAACTATCCACATATTTGAGATGCACTTTTTAGAAAATTGTTGTCCAGTATCTCCCCCAATGAGGCTGACTTTAATACCATCACTTTGTTAATGTTAGTGACGTCTCATTTTGGCATGGCTGCAACCAAGACAACTCAATATTTTTAGTTGAACAACTGATGCCAGTTTTCTCTTTTTCTTATTAAAGTGAGAACAGTAATCTCTCCAGCTAACATACTTTATTTTTGCATGTTGCAACATAAACTTTGTGTACTTGATTGACATGATGTAGGCGGACATGAATGCTTTTCAGGTGAAAGCGTGTGTACATTTGGATCAGGATTACTTGCTGATGAATGCAGCTCTGTATTCACTGATAAAGACATTAGCCATTTACACAGCATGCTACCTTGCCTGGCCATTCATTAAAAATTCTTAACCAATGATTAACAGTACCTTCCACTCCACTGTTTTCAATTACCTGGAGTGAAGAATTATGCATAATGATACAGTAATTTGTTTCTAGTAGTTCTGAGTTCTGCAATTATAATTATTTGACCTATCTGTTGATAATATAAACGGTATATACTGTGTATTATGGAAGTATGTGTATTTCACAATTGATTTGTGAAAGTTGTCGTTTGCTGCTTTTAAAGTTTTTGTATGTTGTATGCCTGCCTTCCAGAGATGTAACATGAGTAGAAGACTAAATATCACCAGTGTGTCCTGTTTGATTTGTTGCTGTGATTCACATCGCCGAATGATGAAATTCCACAAGATTTTACAATATCATACTTCCTATATATTTCAGGTAAAAACTCAAAACAAGATGCCATTTTATATGACTGCACTACATCAAATGGAACATCTTGTTGTTTTTTTAGAGAATTTTATACATCTTTCCTTCAGCATGGAATATTTTTCATGTTTGGAAACAACATCTGGTACTTTTCTGCATGACTCAGGCATCAGCTAAGTTAATTAGTGAATCTAAAACAAGCTGCAGAGCAGAATTCATTTTTCCTCTGCTGTGCCTCGCTTTTAAATAGCTTTTACAGCAAACCATGTGAATACCATTTTGGTGCCTTAGGCCAAACACCCACTATTTGACATCAAATAATTGGTGATAATTATGCAAATGTAACAAAAAAAATACTATCACAGTAACCATGGAGACAGCACTTTAGCACGTTCACAGGAAACTGCTCTACTTGTGTGGCTCTGATGTCCACCTTCACCAGCAGCAGTAACGTAGTGATAATGCACCTCCCAAAAAAAGATTTATCTCATCTAAGAAGTTTGCTTCATAATTATTTCAGTGAGGATTTCAATGGTTTTTGCTGCATTTTTGATACCCTCTACGATTCCTCCAAGGTCTACTGTAGAGATGCAACCCAACAGAATGACGCTGTGACTGGTGAAGCACCTGGGCAACAGTCTGTATGCACAGTATCTTCATCTCAGCTGTGGAACACAGTAGCTCCCTCAGAGTTTCCATAGGTCTTTACAAAACTTCAATATGCAGTAACACAACTCCTGCTTCAACACTGTGTAGTCTCCCTGTCTCTTCCTCTTGTATAATAGTCATATAAGAGGTTGTTGTATGCAAGTTTACAGGATATGGACTGACTGATGGAATGGATTCATTTCATGGTTCAGATAAAATGTCATATTGGCAGTCATTGTCGATGTGTGTCTTCTCGACATCCAAACAAACTAACTAACTAATATTTTAGTTTGTCTGGGCTAAGTAATGCAAACATAAAGTACATTTGCAATGCTAATGCACCAAAGGTTTCCTCACCCTCTGACAAACCCTACCCTGTTCCTGGTGAAATGTGATGCCTGAATGATTTGATTTGGCCAACTCTCAGGAAGCCACTCCCTCACAGCAACTGAAGCCCAAACTAGATACAGTTATCGACATCAGTGCAGCAAATACGGGGTACATTTTTTTGTTTATTTTAAATGATTATGATTTTGCACTGTTGTGCCAAGTTCTCGGCTGTTGTTGTCTTTGTCTCAGATTTGGTTGAGAAGGATTTTGGATAATTAACCTGCAGTGTTGTGATGCAGCGTTGACTATATTAAAACACCGGCTGCTGGAGTAATCTGTTTAATGCAGGCCCCTCGTCTTTGTTAGACATCTACAAACAAAGATATTTGTCTTGTAAGGCTCCAAGCGGGCTGATTAACCACTAAATGGTTTACACTGAGAGGTGATGTCATCGCTGGATGCTCCCATTTGCTGATGACTCCTTGAGGGTGCAAACCTCAGCCGTGTTTGAGAGCTCTGACCTCCTTTCTCTCCTCAAAAGGAATCGGGCTCATCATGCCCAGCTTTAAACGACAAATAGAGCTCAATGAGAGAAAAGAGACAACCCCCCCCCCCCCCGCACCCGACTCTGTCAACTTTAGACTGAGTTGACTCAACTAGCATTACATTTAACCAGCACCTTTTGTAAATTGCTCTGTGGGCTCTTGCAGAGCATTATGCTGGGAGCTCTGCTTGCCATGGGCGTGTGAATGTGAATAGAGAGGGGGTTGGAGCCTTGTGACTCTCTCTCTCTCTCTCTCTAGCCCTTTTCAGACATGGCAACATTGCTGGCTTCGTCTGTTTGTTAAAGTGATGGCATTTTGTCATTCAGACATAGGTGATCAGATCAGACAGTCAGATTAACGTAAAGGGGTGCATGTCTGGAAGGGGCTCCAGTGAATGAGCAGATTGATCTCTGGCTTCTTTACGCTTAGTGGTAGAGAAAGGTAGCAGGTGATTTGGTTGCGATACAGATATGTGGAGTCAGGACAGCCCTGTGCTAAGAGGCAGTTTTGTCTAATTGCCTCCTTTCAGCTCCACTGCAGCACAGAGCAGGAGAGAGAGAGAGAGAGAGAGAGAGAGAGAGACTGGTTGCTTCCCAGCTGACAGTTGCTGTGCTGTCTGATGCACGTTTTTATGATTCTTACAAAAGCTCTCTTTTGCAATGCTGTGTACTCAGCCATGCATAGGCTACAGAGCTTGCCCAAACTCAGAACTCTGCTTGGCTCCAAACAGGGGGGTAAGTTCTACTTTCAGATGGATTAATTTGTTAAGTGTTTGATGTCTCACTGTGGTATTATTGCAAGATTACTACACGGTTTTCTTCACAAGCTCAAATATTTACATCCTGGAACCTGTATTGCACTTTGATCTCTACTTTTTAGGGCTTTCATCAACTCAAATTTTTTGAATATCGAGTTGCTGCAATAGAAAACAGGACAAACCTAGCTGGTGTATGTGGGTCAAACTGATTAATTTGTCTGATACTTTGTCTCACTTTTAATACTGTTCATTGCATTACCTCAAGTCAAAAACAACACTCTGCTTGTACTCCTTCAAGGTAAAAAGTATCCCATCCTGCAGAAAGGCTGAAATGGTTGTTAATTCAATGCTCCTGTTTCAGGTAATCAAAGTTTATAATGAAGATAACACCAGCAGAGCAGTAGAGGTTCCCAGTGACATCACTGCCCGGGACATATGCCAGCTGTTTGTCTTGAAGAACCACTGCATTGATGACCACAGCTGGACTCTTTTTGAACACCTCTCTCATCTGGGAATAGGTAAGATTCTGTTTTGTCATCATTGTCATCTTTTTACAAGAATGTAAAAATTGTGATAACAGCAGGATCAATATCTTAATCAAATCTCAGAACACTGAAGTTGTATTTAATCAGAAGGTCCCACTGCAACCCAGTGTATCAGAGGCTCAGAGCCGCACGGTTTCCTATACTCTACATTGTAGCCAAAAAACTACTCTGACATATAATATATATCATTCATCATTATATGATGTCATTTTTGTCAGTCACTGTTAGCCATATTTTTTGCAATGAACATTTAGCAAAAATAAAGGTTTTGGCTTTCTAGACTGGTTCCACACCTCTCAATCAGTGTACACATTTCAGTAATGATGAATGAAATGATGACGTGAAAACGAAATGGCTTTCTGGCTCCAGGAGAAAATTTAATGTGGCATTTGTGAGAGTCTAAGATAATGTGCAGAGTTCAGGTTAATTGCTGTTGGTCAAAATATGCATGAATAAACTTGATTTTTATTGTAGTATGAACTGGTATTAATCATGTGATGGTAATGTTGTTAGGCCTATGGGTGAGGTTTGCTTGGTTTGGTGGGAGGAGTGGTGAAATGTGTAGAGATATGTGTGAGTGGAACAGAGCATCGTCCTCAATCCTGAACCAATTCATTTCCCAGTCACATCATGTAAAATATGAGGGAGCTGATGTTGGTACTGATTGTGTCTTAATCACTGTGAGGCATCAATTATAGATCTCCTGTGCATAGAATATTATGTCTTATCCACCGTTGGCATTGCATTAGGAGAGAGGTAGTTCAGTGCATGTGTGAAGACACCACTGTCTACATTGAGGTATATGGATTTTCTCTCACTTGTATAATTTTCAACCGTACTTGTATTTTCATGGCTTTTTTTGTGGAATGCAAGAGGTTGCTGTGAGGTCTGCATTTCTAAGCAGCATTACCTGCTGTTATTTAACTATTTATGTAACATATGCTGTGACAGAGGTATTTGTACATGAAAGGCACATTACCTCCATTTGCATTTAAGAATAGTTTATGAATGACATAAAATATAGTTCTTATTAAGACAACAGTGAAAAACGCACACACTTGTCAATGATATATTAACACTGATCTGTTAGGGGACAGTGTGACTGTATAAAAGATTTCTCAGCTGCATTTTCACACTATTGCAGACATTACATAATTCATCCATCTGTTCTGTTCCAGTCATCAATGTTTTTTTTAATCAAAACTACATATCATTGCTATCCAGTGAAAACCATGTATCTAAATATTATTTTACTTTTTCAGATAAACTAATGTATTCAGTGGGTTGACAATATTCCCCTGGACTAATATAACCCTTTAAACATTGTGTCATAATGTAATGTCTCAAAGCTAAAGGCTCTTTTTCTCATAAAAATTAAGAAAAATTAAGCCCATATTTAGGTTGTAGACTGTAGTTTGCTTTTTTGCACAACGATCAAAATTCATATGTAAAGGGCACTTATAAATGCTTATTCAATTCAATAATTTATGAAGCAGGGCATATGCATTTTTTTAGAATGATCTTATCAGCCATGTAAACCAGGACTTATTACTTGTTGTCTGGTGACTTTTTGGCTTGATGTTCATAGTTCATTGTTCAACAATGCTCCACATGGCTGTCATTTTCCATTAATTCAACAATCATTTTAAGTTCTTGGAAATAATTAATGTTTCTGTTGTGCTGCTTGACTTGCGAGCCATGCTCTCATCCAGAGGTTACACATTGATATAAGGTTAATAATCAAACTCCTCGAAGTAAAGCAATATAACTCTTATCAGCAAGCCTTCTGCAGATATCATTGCATTGTGATTTTGAGAAGATTTAAATGTATGTCTTTTACTGTGGTTTGGCATTACATCTGATTCTAGTTGGTCTCCATCTGTTATCCATAGAGAAGTGAAAAACAGGTTAACCGGTCATTCTTTTTCTTTTCTCCTCATCTCACAAGAGAGAACCATTGAAGACCATGAGTCTGTTATGGAGGTGCTATCAGGCTGGGGAATGGACACAGACAGCCGGCTGTGTTTTAGGAAAAATTATGCTAAATATGAATTCTTCAGGAAACCTCTGGTGAGTTTGTGATGAAATTATCTCTCTATATGGTGATGGATTCATATACATCATTTTTGCATTTGGTATATCATCTCTTTGAACCAACCCACCTGTATTCCCACCACTGTGTGGGCTGAGGGGTGTTTGTCATAACTGACATTGCTTTCATATTGGTAGGACTTTTTCCCGGATCACATGGTCTCCATATCCAGTGAAACCAATGGGATGTTGGATCCCTCTCAGCTTATACAGGTATCAAGTTCCATCTGTTTACAGTGCAATCTCTTTGCCCTTGAGTGCCAATTGTATAGCTCTGAACCTCTATCTAAATGTGTTGTACCTTAAGAATCCCCTGCACACACCCATCTATGGACAAATATTTCTCTTCCCAACACAGACCTTTCTCAACTCCAGCACTTGTCCAGAGATACATGGACACCTCCATGCCAAAGAGCAAAGCAGGAAGTCTTGGAAGAAGTTTTATTTTGTCCTGCGGAGGTCAGGGCTTTATTTCTCCAATAAGGGAACTTCCAAGGTCAGTAAAACAAAATTACATTAGCAAAAGCATGAAAAGCAATTTGAAAAAGCAGATTAATGTGTTATTTGTTGCATACAAATAAAACCATTCGATCACATGCAATCCTATTTTGATATGTAAATACATTACATTGGTCCATCATGTTTTTTCCCTTACTTGAATTAAATGCACATAGTCCTTAGTTGACACAGTAAACATCCAGAATTAAATAATGCATGGCACCAATTGGAAAATTTCTATTCTTGACTTAATCTATGAATACATCCTCGTCCTCTGTTTGTACGCAGTGGGGTCACCAGTTCATCCTCTGTATATATCTCACTCATGTTGTGAGAGGGCAGTGGAACAGGTTTAGCTTGATTTTCCTTAGGTCAGCTGGCATAGCAGTCAGGCAGAAACAGTACTCTCAATGCTGCTGACATGTGAAGCTTATAGGCACCAGCCATGCCAACTCAACCACTTCTCGACTGCTTTCATTTCCTACAACAGTGGACCCATTTGTTGTTGAGTGCAGGGAGGCTCTTTGGTATGGTGCCCACTTTTACTTCAGCAGGTTTACCATTCATCTGTGGTCAGACATATTGCTAGTCAGTCAGCACAGACACTAACGGCTGTTTCATTACTTTAAAAAAGGAAGTGGGAGCGGTGTGTGCGTAACAAGAAAGCACAATGGTAGTCTTTGTGCTTTTCTTTCCTTGGAAAATTATCTTTGGCACAATGTGGCTGTTCATACTGTTTCAGTACAGCCCTTATCAATATGTCTAATTTTATCCTTATCTCTTTCATTACATTTATAGGTTAACCACACCCAGAATCACTGATAACACTGTTATTTATAGATAAATATGCGTTGTTTAAATATAAGTGTGCTCCACCTCTGTCCTAAATGACTTGTATGTTCCTTCTGGCCAAAAGATTAGACTGTAAGCATGGCTTGATTCAAGTTGGTTTTATCCACTTTTCAGTTTTTAAGTTTTCTAATTGAAACATGTCCCCATCATTTCTGAAAGGAAATTACTTTCATGTGCAGTTCTTTTTTCTCATTCTTTTTTGTTTTGTTTTGTTCCTCACACTAGTGATCACATCAGAGAATAAATTGAAGAGATACTGACACAAGCACAAACAAAGACCTTACATGCTTCTCCATCCCTCACATACAACAGATTTACAGACGTGTTGTGGAGATGAATACTAGACCCAAAACTGATTTGATGTTGCATGAAAGTTCATATCTATACTGTATTTTTTTCTTATTTGTTTTACAGGAACCGAGGCATCTCCAGTTCATCGCCGACTTTAGTGACAGTGATGTCTACACAGTGTTGTCAGCCAAAAAACTACACGGAGCACCCACAGATTATGGCCTCTGTGTCAAGGTACCATCACTTTCTAAAAATGTCAAAACTGTACAAAAGGAGAAGTAGAGAGTATTGATTTCCAGCATGTTGAACTCCTTTTGTCTCCCTGTAACTTCTTTCTCCAGTCCGCAAAGTGTAGTTCAGCCCGGGACCTGAAGCTGCTTTGTGCGGATGATGAGCAGACCAGGACCTGCTGGATCACAGCCATGCGCTTGTTAAAGGTTGGCTTGCTGATCACTAACTCCGGGTGATGTCTAAGAGGAGGAATGCTGAGTCAGTGCTAGAATCAGATTTAGCTTTGGGAGGAGGTCGAGGGAAACTATTGAGTGCTGCTGGATTAGCACTCCCGCTCTTTATAGAAGCAGCATGTGTTCATTGTCTGGATATCCGCTGGATACAGTTTAGAGCATTACTCACTCTCCTGCAAGTCTATAAATAATATACAGTAAAGCCCAACAGACTGTGATTTATTTGTATTTGCCCTTTTTCATCATCACACTACAGGTATATTGAAAGAAGTTTAAAGTTAACATGTAATAAATATTTGGGATTAGAATTTGAAATGCTAATATTTCTCTGTGTTTCAGTATGGGATGCAACTGTACCAAAACTTCATCCAGCCACACCAGAAACAGAAAGCTTCACCAATGGTAAGATGAAGGGCTTCTTTTTATGTCATAGAACTCACGCGAAAAATTAAAACCAACTCTGCAGTTTACCTGAACTTCACCTTGTGGGGCCTTCTGGCCTCTTTTAACACTCACTGTTTTGTTTTTTCAGCCCAGAAACTCTGCGCTCATTAACGTTGTGTTTAGCTGCAGTAGGCAGCTCTTTTTTTTTTTCAGCCAAAAAGCTCTGATTAACCCACTTTCTCCAAACGACAGACGTATCATGTTAGAAACTAGCTGGGGAACGTGGTTGAGCATAGCGGCTAAAAAGCCTGATATTTTCCCCAGGAGTTGGTGGAGACCAGACCAGAGCCAAAAGGAAAGTGAATATTGGACTTGCATTCATCAGGTGGCCAGAAATACAAAACTTATGAAATACAAATTAATGCTCATGCTGTTCCGTGTCTGTTGGATGTATGGGGAAATGTTTGCTAACAACTTTGCCATTACAACTTAATAAGGTGATATTACATCAATGTTGTTCCACTGCCCCCAGGTGACCAAAAGCAAATCAATTAATGCAGCTTTAATGACAATTTCTCAGAGCTAAGACATAGCAGTGCATTAATACATTTGCACAGGACAAATGAGGCACCTTCAGTGTGTTAATGTAGGTTTGGTGTCCCAGAATAGCCTCAGGCTCTACAGGGAGTATTTTCACAGCAGTGAACACAATCTATTTATGGCTTTTGGACATGTTCATGAACCCTCTGCTTTCTAAAAATACACAGTGATCAGCTGCTCTCAGATTTAACAACTCATCACCTCTTCTCTGCTGTCGGAGGGTCATATGTGACCAACAGCCTCGCCAAGAGGATTAGCTAGAAAGATAAGGGAGTACACGAATCTGCTGAATGCAGGGTCAGGGTGCTGAATCTTCTGTGGTTTACTTGACACATCTAGCTCAACATGCTACCTTGAGAAAACTGAAAAGTAAATGTTATTCAGCTGTATTCAAATAGAATATTAAGTAACATACCTATAAGCAATGATACGTATCATTGGAATTGGGGCAGAGTGGAAGTGACGGACAGGAATGCCTCTACCCTCAAAGTAAACACTGTTCACTTTGTTTTAACCACTCGTTTAAATTGTAAGCTTAGTAGCTGGTAGAGGAGCGAATGTGGTAATTTAAAAGCTTCTTGGTAATCCTGATAAGAAGAATTTTCATAAGTGTGTGTGCAGTGAGCCACTCACTATATGGCAGCTTAAAGGACTAAAATGTGCCCATGTGTCATTCTTTTCAAAGCCACTCTAATCTCTTTTCAATGGAGTTTTCTGTCTGGAATCATCTAGAAATGATGAAGATGGAGTCACGTTACTCAGACACTAGGTGGCAATACAATACCACAAGACGGCAGAAGTCAGTCTACTTCCCTTCCACAGTGTACAAAGGAAATCAAACCAAAAAAGAAAAACCTCTGGGTATTTTAGTACAATACATATTTTAATACAGTAGTTTTTTTTTGTATCATGAGAAAATAAAGCAAAAATCTGAGGATGGATTTAAACAAATAGAAACTCAGTTAATGCAAAAATAATATTTCAGTGTACGTGTGCAATTTCAGAGAAGCATCTCAGAGAATTCACTGGTGGCCATGGACTTCTCTGGCCAAAAGAGCCGAGTGATTGAGAACCCGTCTGAGGCATTGTCTGTGGCTGTAGAGGAAGGCCTGTCATGGAGGGTAAGTCAGGGTAACGCTCACAAAACCTTCTCTGCCTGAGAAACAACAGTAAGAGACATTTCCCAACAACAGCCATGTTTCTGTTGTTTCACCCAGTGAAAACATGTACTCTAGACATTTTGGTGAACTCATTCTCGGAACCCAGCAATGAAAACGGCCAATGTTTCGGGGCTTCCGGTGTAGCCAGCAGATATCCGGATAACTGATATCCCCGCCAAGTCTTCCTCTTCTGTGCACCGGTCATTGTTTACAGTCCAATTAGCAATCTCAGAACCCATCAGCTATCGCCTGAAGATGATTTGACTGTTTACCTGCATGCAACCAAAGTCTGCTCAAACGTGATTGGTCAATACTACTTGGACTACAAACGGAACCAGAACACTTCCGATACCAAAATCTTACTGACCAGACAGATTCTACATTCATATGTAGATATCTGTTTATGGAGATTATGGTGAATTCAATGAAAATCTTTAAAATAAATGGTGCTAAAAAGGGTGTAAGAGAATCTAGGAACAAATTCTTCAGATGTAATCTTACAATTCACAACCTTATCTTACCTGTTAATGTCAGTGTAACGAGTTATTAAGAATTTACATTGTATTTGTGAACATATACTATAATATATATTTATACACACAACACAGTTAACACAACAAAATAAAGCTAATAAGGTCAACGGTTGTGAGCACCTCATACTTTATTACCTATAGAATACAAAGACAAAAGAAATATACATTAATAAATTAACTATGTATTAACATTACTTTAGCTAATATTGTGGCTGTAATTCGTTTCTCCTGTAGAGGAAAAGCTGCCACCGTCTGAGCGGCCACGGGAGCCCCTCCACATCGCAGAGCTCAGTGTTAAACATAGGTTTGTGGGAGACATTTCTTATTTGCTCTCTGTACACAGGTGAACTAAATCATTTCTAATATATTGTCTACTCTTTGTGCTTCAGCTCTCCACTGTGCTCAGTCCTGGTTCCACGGCAAACTGTCTCGGGATGAGGCTCAGCGTCTAATCACTCAACAGGGTCTTATCGATGGGTAAGCAGTTAGACTGTTGTTGCTTTTTGTTTATATTGTGTCATTAAAGACATTAGGTTTATTAGTCTTTTAAGAAGACATAAGAAACATTACAACTGTATTATTTTATTGTATTATCACAACATCTGAATGTGTCTTTACATTTTTGCATCTGTCAACATACAGAAGAAAATCTCCAAAAAGCAAAACAAAGGGGCTAAAACAATGTTCTCTAGTGGTCCATAATAGACTGGACTTTAAGAGACGGTTTGTCCTAAGTCATTCTTGAATTGCTAGCAAATGCCGCATGATGTGTTATAAAATGATTTAGATTCATTGTTATCTATACTTTGGGAAATCTCGAGGTAACACGGTAAAAGTGAGGACTTAAAACAACAGTTTGAAGTTTTCTTTTTGTTTTCAGAGTATTTCTTCTGAGGGACAGCCAAAGCAACCCAAAGACATTTGTACTGTCACTGTGCCACATGCAGAAAATCAAACACTTTCAGATCTTACCTGTGAGTACAATCCACTGTTTGGGTGTACAGTTCCACAATGTTTTTCATTCATCTTCCAAAAACTACCTCCAAATTTGAGCCTTGTGCTCAGTAAGTCACCTATCTCTTCTGTGCAATTCCTTTGTGTGTTTATGTGTGCATACTTCACTGTAGGTGGATGATGAAGGGGAGTTATTCTACAGTCTGGATGATGGTCACACACGGTTCACCGACTTGATCCAGTTGGTGGAGTTTTACCAGCTAAACCGAGGGGTGTTGCCCTGCAAGCTCAAACACCACTGTGCCCGGATCACCCTGTGAACAAGGGACCCAAAAGACCCCCGAGGGCCCACATGCACCTTAACTCTGGGGGCTTTCTGGACAAACACTCCCAGTGTTCCTGTGCCTTGAAGAAGAAAGATACACAGACAAACTGATCAGCCATGCTCACTGAAACCACTGTTATCATCCACATTCATAGTGTGGCACATGGTCCCTCTTTTTGACAGTAGACTGTATAATAACTGACTACATGTGCTGAAGATGATTTGTTTTGTCTGGTGAACATTACTCTTTGGCTCTGTAATGTGCCCATAGATGGCGGTAAATCCATTGTGCAAAGTCCAAACATGACTTCTTGTGCTCACGTAGAGCTGAATGTGTACTGCAAACAGCTTGTGAGTCTAACAACATCATGACACCAGTGAAAGTCATTTTTTCTTGAAGTAAGTGGCATACAGTAGCTGGAATTTGAATTTTCACTGAAAACATTTCAACAGTATGTATACAGTAATTATATATACCTCTCAGTCATGGTCTGTCAAAGCTAATGATGGTTGAACCCCAACAAGGGCATCTACTTTTATTTTAAATTATATCATGCTGGGAATTGTAGTACACAATGTCTGTCCTGTTAATTTTGAGTAAAACTAAGCTATCCTACTTTTCATTGTCATTGTATCTCTATGTATTCAGGTATTCTATTTTTTTTTTAAAGAAAATAATCGTTTTCTATTTGAGAGATAAAATGACCTCTCAGGAAGTGTCACTGTGCATGCCCTGTAAGCTGGACTAAGACTGCTGAAGAGAGAGAAAGAGAGGGGTAAATGTACAGGTGGAGAGAAATAGCACACAACCTCACTAGCCTGCACTGTACATTCATTTTAAATGTATGTGATTAAATGGAATCTTTGTATTACATGAAATTAGTTGTGAGCAAGAGCAGTGAAAAATGTTTCACCAATTTTTTAGATATAAGCCATTAAGATGGAAATCAGAAATGGTGTGTGACTGATTTTGATCATATCTGAATTCATTGTATATTGAAATTTAGGTTTTATATTTTCCAGAAATTCAGGTATACAGTTTGCAAAACCTGGCTTGGTTGTATTTTGATGTTATTGCCACTGCTGTGCATATACAGTGTCAGATATTGTTTGTTCTCATAAAGCGAATTATGCATCAGCTTTTAAAAACAACTTATTTTAAATCAGTGACATGATTGAAATGATCTTCTGTTGGTAGTTTTTTTTTTCCCCAACTGGACGACAGTGCATTGAACAATGAATGTCATGGACTGCATAGTTTTGTATATATAAACAGTTTGTTTGTTTGTAATGTTTGACTCTGTATGAATTAATGTCACATTGAACAATAAGCTTTCCAGTAGGTTTCAGTGATGTTTAAAAACGGCCAGCAATGGGATTGCTGTAGTTCAGCACGCAGCACACTAAACTCTTAACTCAAAAGCCCTGATGAGATCTGGGACAGTGTGAAGCAATCGATCACGAGGCCGATAAACTCAGCCTTTATTTAAAGTATAATACAGTACACTTTATAGTCTTTGTATGGTAAATAGGACATACAGGGTTGTGATACAAATGCAATGTCAGACACTAAATCTCACCTATAAAATGAAATGTCCACCTGAGCCGTCTCATCAGCTCACAGTGGGGTGCTTCTGTGCTCAGAAAGATTTTTATAGTGAATACATAAGTCATGATTTTCTAATGAGATCCAGCACATAGTTAAATTTAGTCACTATATATGTGTATGGGACACATTAGCCTCACATTGTCAAGTATGATTTACTGAATTCTGTGGGCCCTGTATGTATACATAGTACATACTCTACGTGTCCTTCGCAGCACCATCACATACATTTTTTCACAACCACTAGATGGTACTAGAAGCATTTTGCTTTAGCTTGTCCAGGTTTATGTTTGAAATGATAATGTTTGTAGAGCAATTTAAATTACATAATGCATTTAAAATGTGTCAAAGATGCATGTTAGGTTCATGTTGACTTGAAAAAAGTTAAGTTGCTTAAAGGTTGTGCAACTAAGACTTCATTGGTATTGAGCATCTGACATTTAATACGCATAGAAATATGCATACACCAGAATACAATAGAATACTCCAAGACACATGTATGTATACATTGCAAGTGTGTTTCACAATGACACCAACAACAATCCTCTGGTGGTAATGATTTAATATTACAGGTGGAAGTAATGAATTTAAGGTAATCACATCTTCATTTACAACTGACTTACAGGGCTCCATAGAATATGGAAATAAATAGTAATGGATATGATTATGGTTCCCCACACAACAGTAAGCGGCAGAGTGTCTTGTCTTGAAGCATCCGTGTTAAACAAACTTCTCTGTTGTGATACGAGCACATTGCCCATATACCTCCTCTGCTCTACTTCAATAGCACATTTTGGAACAGTGCTCACATCCAGGGGAGATGTGCGCACACAGAGAAGTCTTAAATGCACCCCTGCTTCCGAGGTCTTGTGCTAAATGTTGTTTTGGATGTATTCCTGCCATTGATCGGAGTCTGGCTGCAGGGGGAGAGATGGCAGCTGGGAGAGACTGCGCTTCCTTTAATGAATTCATCCAGCTCCATCCTGCCCAAACGGCCTGTGGATACAGCACTTCTCCCAGTAAATAAAGCCTCTCTCCACTCTGTCTCGGCCCTCATGGACAACCACCACTGTTCGCAATACTTCTCACCACTACATTGGATTTACTCCTGCCTGCACTCTAACTCTTATGACTTCAGGTTTTGCACTTGAGTGTTGTCAACTTCACTCTGTTCTTAAATGCCCCTCTTGTTGTATTCCCCCAGTCTGTATTCAATTATCTGGCTTCGCAGTCTTCGGCCAATTACTGATTATCTCCAATGAAGTGAAGACCTTGCTGTTTGCTCTGCTCTTGATCCGCAAAGGGGCATTATCTGGGCTTGGGTATGAGTCTGTGAGGAAATGAAGCTAGGTTTGTTTAGGGGATGCACTATAGTGAAGGTTAGAGGCTTTAACTGTTCCTTTGCAAAGGGCTCTCCCATCAGGAGTATCTAAAGCCAGAAGCAAATACAACAACTCTTTACTGTAGCTGCAGTGGCCACAGTGGACCGGAGTGAAGATAATCATGTGTCGAGAGCGAAAAAATTTAATACGTGGAAGAATCTGTTTTCAGTTTTTCACACATAATACAGATAAATTGTAAAATATCATCAAACAGTGTTGAGCAAATTATTAGCTACGTTAAATCAGACAAACTGTAGAATGTGATTAACTTGTGGCTACATTTCACAGTTGTTCTGTTTTTGCTTTTACTTTATTTTCATTTTGCAGTAATAAACATTCAGTTTTCATTGACAATGTTCAAACACAACATAACAAACATCTTGTCTTAATAGATTATAGATCAGAAGCTAACAGCAAGGGAGGCCATGCAGGTTGATTTGATGCTCTTTTCTTTATATAACGCCAGAATTAAAAGGGAGGATTTTTCTCCCTGCCCTTATAACAGTGGCACCACTCCAGTGGACAGTACAACATAATTTAGATCAAAAATCTGACTTGTTTTAAATTGACGATTGCAAAGTCAGCCACTGTGCTGATTATTTTGATGTAAATCAAAAAAACAATTGTGAAAAAAAGTAAATGCAAGAACAGAGACACATTTTTTTGCAGCCCAGGGATTTAACTCATGGTTTCAAGAAATGTTATATTTCTGCATTTGTGCTTTCTATCTGTAACATGAAGGCATTATCGGTATTGGTGGCAAATTATTCAATATGTCCAGTTCATCCAAAATGCCCCCAGAAATTTTAAATGCTATACAGTACTTTCTCTATTTGTTGTTGATAAATTGATTACGAGACATCTAGGCTTTTATGATGAATAAAAAATTGCACAAAATTTCTCAAATTTTGACACTTACTGTAAGAGCAAGGGTTTTAGGGGTTGAAATCTTGAGGTCATATGCAGTTAAATAATACTGCTATGCTCTATAACGTTGCAATAACGAGTGTTTTATGCAGATAATATTTTGTGGTATTAAAATGTAACAGCAATAATAAGGAGACATTTATTCTAAACCAAATCTAAAGCTATACAATGAATGCCTGTCATATCTTTTTACACATTGCATGAGATTTCTCAAGACCATGGTTGTGCCGTGGTGTGAAGGGGAGTTTTCGTGGCGTATTGAGCATCTTTGGTAATGTATTATGTCTCAGATAATTGCCCAAACAGTGCTTGCTCTATAAATCGCCTTTCTAACCTCTGATATATTTTTTTCTGGGGGTCTTGGAACTGGCAAACGGTAAGTGCCAAGCTTTGTTAATTACAAGGATAACACATGCACTCGTCAAATAATGGATGCAGTTTGCAATTTCAAGTTTTAATAATCAATTACTGGCAGTAATTCTCTGTGGAGTCACAGGATAGTCATTAAATCTCAAAAGGCGAGACACACGCAATGTAGCTTTTTCCAAAGCCCTATTTTTAAATACATGAGGGAACAGGGTCTGCTTTAATCCAGCGCATTTTGTTGCCTTATTACAATGTAAAGTAGCTCAATTAGACCTAGACAGTGCAGCCTGTAAAGTAACTGTTTAAGACAGTGAGTGATGAATGGTCATATTAGCTTATTCCTACAGGAGCCGAGCCAACAAGGACAAGAGTGGAGAGATGCTCTGTTACAGTAATACTGCAGATCAGCTTGTTTTTTTCTTTAATATGAGTTACTGCTTTTATTATGTCGAAGCCAAAAGTTTCATTTTAACACAAAGTCCTGTATGAACTCACATTAAACAGACATATCTGTCTTTTGTTGTTTGGCCTGAAACACCTCTGTAACTGGCCTCTTTGATCTTAGCAAACAGGTAGATGGAGTGGTATCGAGTCAGTGCCCCCCCCCCCCCCCCCCCCACACACACACACACACATACAGCAGGGTTCCTGTTATTGTATTTTCAGTCCACCTTCAAAGCTGGAACATTGCAGAGGTTCTTCTTGACCTTGAGAAATTAACATGGGAGGACTGGCTTTGCTCTGAGGGAGCCCTATAGAGGCCACGTCCCCTCCTAATCCCCAGTTGAAAGGCATACCTCCACTGCTCAGACGAAATAGCAACATCCCGGCAAACCAAGTGTTTACATGAAATCAGATGATATCCTGACATATATCAAGACATAAAACATTTCACTTCATTCAGATGATTTAATTCTGAAATGTTCTCTTTGTGACAGATATAGGTTATGGTGGTGTGCTGTGTTTGCGTGTATAATGTGTGTGTGTGAGGTAGTGAGCCAGAGGGAGGGGGGGGGGGGAGAGAGAGAGAGAGAGAGAGAGAGGAATGACTTTGGCCCTGCACAGATGAACAAACAGTGAATCTGAAGTGCAGCACCCTGTGTGGCTGCCCACCAACTGAACAACATTAAGGCAGTCCTCCATGTAAAACCTGCTCACTTCTCCCACAAACACTCGAGTTTGGCAAACGGGCGGCGGCTCAGCGGGGAGGAGCTCTCCCTGGAAGGCAGTGGACAGCAGGGAGACATAAACCACAGCTTCTGGTGGTGATGGACTGATGTTTTAGGTGATCAAAAGGATGGATAAGAAAAGGAAAACGACAGGGGTAAAACCAGGAGGGGGTCTTGGAGAGGAAAACATATTGGACTTTAAAGGTAGACAGACATGAAAAGCAAAGTAAAGCTTGAGATGTTTGACAGTGCAGCACTTGGGGTGAATATTATCGTACACTGCAAAAGTAGACCCAAACTCTCTGATGCACTTTCCTGCGTTCGCTATCATTCACGCCGTAACATGTAGTTGGGAAAAGAAACTTCAAAACAACATGATATATATCATGGGGCAATTTACTTCAAGGTTACAGAGCACAACTTAGGATGATGTATTGTCCTTGCATTTTTCTGCAAAATAGGTCAAAATGTTCACAGTGGCACACACGGATACACGTGCGCATGTGCACAAGCACATTTACACACGTATTGGATCAATTTACATTACAGCCTACTTTTTTTTCTCTCATTTACATGGTGTGCGAGTGACTCCTGAACGGGGTGGGAAGCCTTGTGGAAGAATTAGGAAATGATCCATTTCTGAGAACACAGTGGAATAGAAGCAGAGCAGCATATGTTGGGATTTGAATGGTCAATCGATGAATAACCCAGAGCGGTGTTTTTTTTGTGCAGATTGGCAGGCATTGTGTGGTGGTATCTGTGTGTATGTGTGCAAGAGAGAGAGGGAGAGCGAAGGATGGGGGGCATGGAGGAGTGGGGATTCATCCTTCCCCAAAGTATTACGCAGTGGTCAAAAATATTTGCAATGCCAGGAGGTATTTTGAAAAATATTTGAAAAAATTCAATACCGCGCTGACCTTTTGCTGGGCATTTGTGAGCAGACTCCCTCTCTATGTAATCTGGCTCAGAGTCAGGAAGGATCTGTGTTACTGTATCACACTGGCGGTTCTAAATTATGTTAATCTATTCTGCTCGTACATTTACTTTGATGTCTTTATTCAAATCTTTTGTTTTCACTTTACATGTCGAGGTGCCATACTACAAATTTAGCAAAACGAGAACCTGAAAATGAAATTGACATATGCTGGACAATTTACAGACTATAGAACTGACAGTCGCCTATGTAATTTATAAAGGAAATACATTATATGTGATCCAAAAGTATTTATTTCTCTTTCATATCAATTTTACAAAAGCACATTATATGCATCAAAATCCTTCTTTTAATTTTTCTCATATATCTACATGCTATATATCTTTATATTTATCTATATAATTATTGCAAATCATTTAATTTCGTGTCACTTAGATCTTCTTGCTGATGAGATGTGAAATGTGCCTCATTCTACAAAGTACCACCACAAGAGGGCAGAAAGCATCCAAACACACACAAGCTAATGACTTTACAATTCATTGCATTGTATGTCTACAGCATTTATACTATAGCTCTTCGCATTTTTAAGACAGTGCCATTGTACTTGTCCATGATTCTTCATCAGAACAGCTGGCAGAGGCTCCCAGTATTTGCTATCAGTGTTTTAAATTGTTTAAATTGTCCTCAGGGTGATTTTGTTGTCAAATAACGGCTGTATGCATCTCAAATATTACAAATATTTAAAAGATTAACAACATTTTTAAATGTAGAAAAAGAAATGTGTTATATAATGATTGAAATGATGCTGTAAATAAAAAAGAAATCTGATTTTCATTCAATTTCATTCACTGTGTTGTTTGTCATATGCACAGATAATGAGTTACACAATACAATGACATTCTTTACAAAACTTACAACAGGGCAATAGAAACAGAAGAAAGAGGTAGTTAGACACGTATAAAAATGAATTATAAATGAAAGTCATGCTGTCAGATGTGGTACACAGGATTGTGTCTTCACTTTGCAGAGATGAGACTTTGCTGACTAATCAGCCCTCTAATGCTGATCGATGCTTGTTGAGGTGGATACTGTCCCACAAGTTTTACAACACCATGGAGGAATGAAAGCAGCACAAACATTACATTACATACAGAGGCAACGGATCATTTGAGGCAAAGCCACCCTGCTGGCAGCGGAAAAAAGTGTGGTTTTAGAGTAACTCTGAGTGAATTAATAGAATTATGGATTAATGTGTATCATATTTATCATTATTCTACAATAGAATAGTGTTTTCTTTATTTGGGGATAGCCCCACATTTGCAATGTCAAGTGCCCCGAGTGTGGAAAAGCAACAATACGCATGCACAAAGCCTTTGGCAATGAAAGCGGATGGCACAAATTTGATGCCAAGTGGGGCTGATTGCCTGTTGCCACACTGCTATTTGATTGGCTATTTGCCAAGTACTGTTGTCGTCCTTTGCTTGCAGTTGGCAGAAGTTAGTAATTATTTTAAAGAAGCGAGCTCTCTCAACTGCGGTCGTCATGAACAAAGTGGATTATCTTCTACAGAAAGAATTTAAAAGTCTGCCTTTTGAAGAAAAACTGGAGATGAAATGCTTCGTTGCCCACCAGCTGTGGGATATTGTTATAAACCAAACTGCTGGTAAAAATAATCACTGATTTAACGTGGAGTGGTTCTCCAGGAAAAAATGGCTAGCTTGTCAAACAAGGTGCTTTTTTGCTTCCCGTGTGTGTGTTATTCAGAAAGGTTGGACAAGAAGAGATTTTCAGGACTGCAAGCATCTTTCAGAGAGGATCACCAAACATGAAAGCAGCGGGAGTCATCAGTACAACACGGTTAAATTGGACTTGCTTGGCAGAGCAAACATAGCTACCCAAACTGACAACACATATAAACGAGGAATTGAGCTGCATAACCAGCAAGTTGTGAAGAACAGGCAGCGATCGATGGAAGGTGATAACAAAAGGGCCAATTTTGAAATAATATCACAAGAAGCGGCCAAAGTAATCACACACAGCAACAACACTGTTAATGGCACCCGCAGAGTGGGCTCTGAGAGCAGTCAAACTTCTACAATGTCAGGTAAAGCAACCGTTAACACAGACAAACCCAAACCAGGTTATGTTCATGAAAATGCAGTGCAATAAGAACACAGTCCTAATCCGCCAAAACGTCTAAACACAACCAGTAAAAAATCACAACTTGGGTGCATAATATGACAAACAAGTTAGCATAAGTAATTATTGCATGGCGGCAGTAAATATAGAAACATCTCACCTTAGGCACACTGTACTCCAAAAGTAGATTTCCGCTCAGGAGTTCTGATAAACTCCCTCATGAGAGCCTGAATGTCAATATCATCAAAAATGTCGCTGTGGACTGCAATTTCTGTAGCCGTGGGAGTAGCAGCAGTCGGGCTAACGTTGGAAAGCTGGACTGGAGTCAGCTCCCTCTCCTCTGGGCTCGGGCTGCTCGAGGGAACAGGTTAACAATTACAACATTCTGCAGCCGTCTTATAGCAATATATATCAATATTGTCTCTCTCTCACTGGTGCTTGGGTTGAAACAGTGAGCGAGAGGATCACAAAAAACAACTGAGTGGGGGACATACGTACGCAGCCAAGCTGGGATGAAGCCACCATCATCAAAGCATAAAAGCTTAAGGACCCCACCTTCCTACAGCTATTGCTCATGCCACAGGTGGATGTTTTGTACAATATTCTGCAAAAGTGGACCAAAAGTTGACAGACTGGCCACTACTACCCCACCAATAAAGCACCAGTTATGAATGAAGCATGCCACATCATCATCTCACAGTTACCACCTTATTGCTGCTAAACTAGCTGACAGCCCTTTTTCTCAGAGTTTGTTAAATCCTTTCCCACCCCAGAACTTGACTGCGCTGTAAAACTTTGGCCCCTGGTGAACAAGGAGAAGTTGAAGACTGAGTTGACCACACTGTGACTCTACTCAGGGCTTCACAATGGGAAGACGACCCTGTCCCTGCCATCATCCATCCATGACAACAACTTGCTGAGACTGTCAGGCAGCTGAAAGTCATCATGACAACTCCTGTGACAACATCTGAGTCAGAAAGGAGTTTCTCCACTCTGAAGAGAATAAAAACATTCACTCGCAACACCATGCGGCCCCAATTGCGCTGGCCATGCTCTCTGATAAGTTTGCCAAGAGGAAGAACCCGCCGTGCCTCCTTTCTCTTCAAGTGAGTTTTGAATCGGTGGGTGAAAGATTTTTAGTCTACCTTGCTGTTATAGCATGGTATGTATGTGTAATCTGATTACATCAGATCACTTTTCTAATGGTCATGGCTGACTCCTCTTCTCCTATTGCTATCCTTCAGCGTGCAAGCAGTGTTTGTATGACGATCACATTGCATCATTTTACCTAGTCCTGCAGTATCCTGTAGTCCTGCTCTAGAGGAGTCGAAATATTAATGATTATTTTTTTAGGCATATGAAGCATTTCATATTTTCCACCTTCAAACGCCACTGATTACACAACCCCACTGATTAGCTATTACTTTACTCACAGTAGTCACTGATGACACAGTCCTACACAGCAACCACACTGACTGACTGACTGGCTTAGTGTTAAAGCTACAAGCATGCAGTTATACAGTGTAAATACATAAATACATTTTCAGTGGTTCTGTTAAACTCACTGGCACAAGCAGTACTGGTATGATACTGTATGAAGTAGTGATTCAAATTTAAATCAAACTACTTCAAACAGGTGATGCACTGTTAGAAAAGTTTGCATTATGCCGTGTGAAAATGTTGCAGTGAACACGACATGCCTATTAACAGTGTTTGCCTCTTTAATTAGGTGTGTGTGTGTGTGTGTGTGTGTGTGTGTTTAGTTTACACTTCATGTACGTCTCACAAACATGACCAAACACCAGAACAACAAGACTAATATATTCTGGGGCTGTTGTGAGGAAAGAGAGAGACTGTGAAATGTGCAGTCAAGTGAAACATAAAAGGTTTCTAGACAGAATCTGACACTGTCATTCATTCAGCACAAATAAAAACCTATTTGTCACTGGAACTCATAGTATTATCTGCAAAGAACTATAAGAAACACAAGTACAGTACAATGACACTAAGCATGCCCACCACGATCAATCAGTGTTTTTTTTTATATAAATAATACAAAATGAAACAAAAAAAGATAACAAGGACAGTGCTACTATTCTTTTAAAGAAAAATATTCAAAATAAGATACTGTTTAAATTACCAGTTGTCCCTTCACTGTCCTCCTCTACCTCTCTATCATTGCCCAGAGGCTTTCTCTTCCCTCAGATAGAGGCCAGTATGAGATACAGCTAGTCCTTCAACTCAGAGATTTACAGCTCAGCTCACAGACTTTATTCAATTCATCAACAAGCCACAATGCATACACATTCCAAGCACTGATCCGGTAAACAGCAATGGTTCCTTTATAACCACGCACAAACCAAACACCATTTCATGTTTCCAACAAAAAAAAATATGAGGGTTTTTGGACAATTTAATACACAGAAGGTTTTGAGAGCATGCTATTTGTTTACTTAGCGCTTCCTTTCATGCTGAGGTTGAATGGAGGCTAACGTCAATCATACCTCTGGACCTTAGTTGTGTACCGCTAACTCCCAGTCTTTGCCCCTTATTATAACACAAGTTAATTGAATCTCAGTCCAGTATTGCCTTCCAGATGCTTCTGTGTGTATAAAGGTACAAAAGTGATGGAGCAGGTGCAGCAATATTTGCACTTAGAGTATTTCCACTGAATATCAGTTTGCTCTGGTCAGACATTTAAGAGAATAGTTCTAGCTTTGTAAACCCCTTTCATTTTGTGCTGGCCAGTATTCCTATCTTCCTGTTTTCAAAAGATTCCTCTTTGACCCACATATACCAACAACAGTGAAGAACTTCAGTTTGAGCTACGGCACACGGTTTGCGTGGCTTACTAAAGATACACCAAGAAATGGGATATGGACAAAATGGCCATGACCTCAGACATGACTGCACACTAAAAGGAGAGGAATGCATCTTTGTCCATAACAGACTGTTGAACACAGGGATCACAACATATTTATGTGTAATGGTTTGCAGAGGTGGTCAACTCACATGGTGGTGGAGTAATTGCTGTCGTATTTCTTCTGAAGACTGAAACATGGCAATAATAATTTACTAGCTACAGCCTCAGCGTGTACATGTTTGTGTGTCCCTCAGTGTAAACCATGGTGGTGGATGGTGGTTTGCTTATAGTGCTAAAAACATCATCGCACATGGGCATGCACATACACATGCATTTTTACTATTTACCTGAAAGAAAAAATGGATCAGAGAACCTTTTGTTACAAAGTATCACTTATTATCACCACACAAACTATGATTGTCAGAGATAGCAAATAGCAGGTGAACACAGTAGAGCATTTAGCAGCTAAAAGGCCACATATCTCCCTCAGGCGCTGGTGGAGACTAAACCAAAGATGAAAGAAGAGAGAATATTGGACACCTGGGGCCAGATGTATACACAATACATACTGTATGCACAAAAACCATGCATACGCCATTTCCCCCTCATGAACTGGTATTTTATAAAAGATGAATGCGTGGTGTGGATGTGCCACCTCAAACTGACTTCAGACCAGGTGTACACTGAAAAACAGAGAGGAAGACATCTCCCTTTATGTCCCCTGCTAAGCCAAATCTGCCAAAGACAGTGACAAGAGCCAAGAACATGGCCTGTGGTGTTCGTGCAGCCATGCATATGGTCAGCTAAATTAATTACGTAATCTGATATATAACCTGCTGTGTCTGAATGTAGCCTTGACAATGCTGTCTGGGAAGTCATTTTACTCAGTGTACAGTACAGCTACTATAAAAACTCATATATTTGACACTTCAGAGTGCATTATCAAACTTATACTGATTTCAAATGAGCTACAAACATCTGTTTATTTTTTACAAATGCTGATATAAAACACATTGCCGTCATAGGTACACACTCATTGGTACATGTTGTATGGAACAAATGATTAAACTGTGATGATGTTGTCTTAAATACTTTGTTGAGGTGTTTGGCCATACAGAATAGTTGTGCACTAAAGCTGTAGACAAAAAGTGTAGTCACAGTATGTTGCTGCCACCGCTCTGCTAATACAGATTTTCATGTCAATAAATAAACTATGTTCTCTCTGCTGCTGTGCTGGGAGTTACGAATGGCTGCTCAACGCTTTCTTTATGCTGCAATACTCTTCTGTATACTGTACTCAAACCAGACATGGTAAAACAATTTGACAATTTTTCACCCGTTAACATTTTGTATAGTGTATGGCCAATTAATGTGTCATTTACAAGATGAGCTGCAGTGTGTAATCATGACGTATTACATTTGCACTTTGAGATGTGTTATTGCTGTTGCTTATTTTTGCGTTATCAAACTCGTCCACTTTGAGTGACTAAATCACATCTGCATAAACTCATATCTTCCTCTTCAATCTCAGTACTGTATGGGCACTTCAAAAATAGTCCCCCCCCAATTTTTTTTCCTATGGATTGGAGAGCCATGTCACAGGAAATTGAAATTGCAAAGATTTGACATCGTATTTTTTTTTTTGCAAAGCAGGCTGCTCCTCGTATCAGTGAAGAAGTACTTGAGATAAGGATAGCACAATTTCAGCACAATTGGAAGAGGACTATTTCCCCAAAGCAAAAGCATGTATTTCACTTACAGTGTTGAGCACAGATTTCCAGCAGTTCAGAATATTTTGACCATTGTCAGTTTGTGTACACTGAGACTTACTCGACTCAATATAAACAGCTCTGTAGTGCTCTCTGAAATCTTTGAGCACCAGGGACCTCTGAATGACTCATCGAATGGCTTAAATGAGAGAGGCACATTAAGACGTTGACGCCTTACCCCACATTGATATCTGCTTTTGCATTGATGATTACATTAGAGTCATAAATGAGCACTGTTTTCATCAAAATAACAAATTAGTATGTTGTACATATGTACACCTAATTTTAGGCAAAACTCTGATTAATTAATAAGATGTAAAATCTACAGCTCCCATGATCCAAAGTAAGCAAAGTCAAAAATCTTAAAATGATGAGGTGCTCATGAGAATTTCCTGAAAATGGTTATTTGAACCCTATAGGCTATAGTCAACAAGTAGATTCTGCAGTTGAGGACATTGTATTTATTATGTAAATTGACAGCATTTCTAGCATAGAGACAACCTTTGTGGAATTGCCATCTCAAACTTCAGCCGTGTCAGTGCGATATACTGTACTGTAGATCAAGAGTGTATACAGGCTCAGTGCAAGTCATGTATAACTGTTCAACAACTGAGTAATAATACATTTCACAAATCAACATTATGATATTTAAATATATTTCAATGGTTTGTGACCTGGAATACAGAGAAGATTCACAGGAGGCATCAGGTGGTTTCAGTCTTTGAGCAGTTTACAGCTGCTGGATGTTGTTGTCTATTCCAGATTTTCACTCGCACACAGTCCAGCCCGTAATCCTCTCATGAGATCAAAAGATGTACTTCAACTGTTCGTTCCCTATCTGATTTAGTCCATCTGTCAACTGTCTGAGTATGGAAGCCATTGTGGAAGAGCTTTATGATGCTGTTCCTCTGAACATATCTTCTTCCCATAAATAAAAAAAGTCATTACATTCCTTCCACAATAAGAGGCTCAGTATCTAATTCAATTCCTTGTAATGTGTGTTACCTGCCAATTAAAGTCAACATGATGTAGCTACTGGCGAAAGATGGGGAACCTGGGAAAGATCATAGAAATGAAAACTAACGCAAAGTTAACTGTATTCTCTAACACATGGGTATACAGAATTTACATAATCCAAATTTATGTCAAATATGTTATATTAAAGTCTTGCTATATAAACTTTTTCATTTGAGCAAACCAGTCTTGCCCTTTATTTATATATTAAACAAATAAAGAATCCTGGCCATCACAAATATACTTAACATATAAATATTTTGTTTAATTCTTACCTTGCACACACCTAATATGGTTATGTAAACTAGATGTTTCAGTTACAGTAAATGTCCAAATCAGGTCATGCTGTGTTGTGTAGGGCTGAGCCTAATAAAAGCAAAGCCCAGCAGTGGTTGCAGGTTGCTTCTGAAGGTTTTAGACAGTTATGCCAAGCTTGGGGCAATGTAGGTGACACCCAATTCACTGAGAAAAGAATGAAGGACTTATAATAAATGTACAGTCTTCTGTTCTCTCAATAAATATACAATGGGATATAGAGTAACCTGTTACCCTTAAACATTTTGGGAGATACAGTATAACAGTATTGGCCGTTATGATCATGATGATGATATTTCAGCCAAATCTTTACTCATTTATCATGATTCATTTTAACGAGCTCATCAAAATAATTGACCAATGATAATAATGAACATCTGATAAACTGACCAGGCCATCAAGACAGTATTGAGAATTCATTGTGTTTCTGGGAAGGTAAAACATTTGAAAGAGGAAGCAGTGGCATAGGAGGATACACAAGTGAGGACCAAGGGGCTTTTTGAGTTGATTTCTATTTGTGAGGTGTGCTGTAATATTGACTTCTTCTGAGAAAACCACTGTCAATTAAACACTGTTTGGACCTATTTTTCCATGATCATATTGGAGGAAGATCAGGGACATATTTGTCTGAAGAATACCATTGATCTGATACGAATACTTAAGAATCAATGAGAATCCAAGGCAAATTACACACAATGCTACTGTACTGTATATTCAAATTTCTGGCCTTTTCCTTCTATCTGTTCTCAAATCACAAAGTATGTCTATACAGATTCCCATATATAATCATCCCATCGAATGGCGTTACATATTGAGGTCACCTTTTCTGGGACTATGCACTCACCGTACTACATTCGAGCAAAATACTAAATGTCATTATGTTGAGCAATATAGCAGTAGTCTGTTTCCTTTCTGCTGTCATATGACCATGCAAATGTTGCCATGGATTTACCCTAAAGTCATTTTCCCACATTTAAATCTTTAATGTGACATAAGAGAAAGGGAATGGACAAGCAAATCTATTTCTCTAAAGATGTGTATTTTAAAAACAACTTTAAAAATTACTTTAAGTATCTATGCTTAAATACTTTTGGCCTGCCTGATTCTTCAAAAGCCTCTGTTATAATCCATCAAAGGCACGTGATTAGCAAAAGACTTTACAATACCTCCTAATGTGACAAATAAAAAAAATGAGGAGTATTACAGGTTCTCAGGTAGAGTACCACACAAAGAAAAAGATATTCAGTACTCAGATACACTAATGTCACTCATGCAGAGCATCCCAGGTGCCCCTCTCAGCTCTCTGGGTCCCCTGATGTTGAAGAAATGGAAATACATGCAATCAGGATTCAACACATGAGGTCTCTGTGATATAAATTCAGGACCATAGAGGTGACTGAATAATAACATTAATGACATTTTTACATTGACTAAAAGTCAGAGTTCCCCTTCATTAATTTTGCACTCGCTCTTTAGCGCAAAAATGTCTGCCCGTCAGCCTGTACTGGCAACAAAGCTGCTTCTGTCCACATGGGCTATTTTCAATAAATTACGTAAACTTTAACTACTAGTTTGGGATAATGTTAACATTGTGCGAATGAATGCACATCATCAGGTAGATAAGAGCTCGTAAGTGCAATCAATGCTTTTGAAATAAAGATGACAAAGCTGCTAAGTAAAACCCAGAACACTGATTATCTCCTAAAATTGCTACTGGCTGTCCAGCCAACTGTCGCTTCGCTAATCTTTTTACATCTGATGGCTTTGTATTTCAGTAAAACACAGTCATATAAATAATATCCTTATCTTCTGTTCCCTCTTTGTGGCTAAACAGAGGATGTGGGTTTTCATTTCAATGCTATGATCTGCTATGATTAGGGTTTTGGATAAAGATGGACTTGATCTGCCCGTAAGAGAAAAAGACTTCACAGGATTTCTTTCTTGCCTATAACAGTATATCATATCATGTACATATAGTACATGTAATTGGAAATGTATGATAAACACAGCAGATCTACATCATCTAACTGTATTACTTTTACACCATTTGCACAAATCTGGAAGTGTGCGATGCATTGATTGAATAATTCAGATATCACTTTTTCCTCCTGTAAGAAGCAAACGTCTTTATTTCTATAAGGGACACAGGGTTTCTATCCAAACCTGAGATCTTCTTAGTTGACCATGAATAGTGCTTTCCTCTGGAGCCTCAGGATGTTATTGTACAGGATGGCCTTATTCCTGTTAAAGGCCTGGAGCCCAAGCTGGGACATCTCTCCTTTAAATCAGCTTTGGGATCTCATAGGCCGCACTGATTTCCTTGTAGGCCTTTGTGCTCTTAAGAAGTGATCACCCTCCTTCAATGCCCCGTGGATTAAACAGGGCAGGCTGGTTCACTCCTCTCTCACTCGGCTTCACAACGACTCTACCTTTGTAGCCAATAAAAGACTAACTAGAAAAGAATGAAGCGATGGGAGAATCAATCTACTGGAAGCCTCCCCACAGTTTTCTCATCATTTCTTGTGTCGTATGTCATCTTGGATTGTAACACAAAAAGCAAAACTCAGTATGAGGGATGGTTTTTCAGCTATTCAATGTTCAGAGAAGCCAGAGCGTGAAAGGGCTCCGGAAGAAGTGTGAGATAAGTTGTGTTTAGGAGTTAAGTGGAGAGTGTAGCTGTTTGCGGATCAGAAATGGCAGCAGTGTCTCTATTCAAGCTACACAGCTCCAGTAAACCATATGTTTTATCTTTTGTACACTGTGATTTTCTATTTGTACGACATGTATATTTTTAATCCATATTCTTTATTGAGAAGGCACCAGAGCCCAGTCAACATTATTATTATGTACCAATTAGGCTAATTATGACCAAAAAACGATATACCAGCTATAATAAGCATTTCACTATAATCAGTTCTTCTATATTCACACACAAACAGGTCAAAACGCTTACTGAAATATTAATATTTAGAATTTCACACTTATGTCTCTAATAAGAAACAATGCTGATTATAATGTTACCATGGCAGTTAGATATATTCATTTACACATATGCTGAGATATTTATTAATTAACACTTCTTACAAATAAAAAGGTTTAAAAAGATTAGAAAACTGAGATTTTGTACATCCATACACGTATAACCATTGCACATCCATATTTATGCGCATGTTATATGTGCATGTATCAGTAAACATGCAACCCTCTGTATGCACACTGCTGTATATTTCTGTGTATGAAAAATGTGGTATGGGACAAGACTTACCTTTTAAATGAAAGAGAATATAATGTGCAAAAAAAACCCTCTCCAGAGTTTGGTTTCCAAAAGTCTGTAAGAAAAAAACATTGGATTTATCATTATACCATTAATTTATCATTTGATTCAGGTTTTACCACTGTAATGTAAATATGAACATGTGTTTTTTCAAAGCTATTAATAATAATCTGTGTGCCATTAAAAAGCTTTCCTTATTATTTTCCATGTGACTGCTACTGTAAAGCACTATTGTATTTCCTTTTGGTCTGCTTGGCTCTACTGTGTGACTACTCCATATCAGGGGATGAAGCTGTCTGTTCAGGTGATTGACACAAGCCTACATTAAGAGGTGGTTTTGGAAATTAGTCCGTGGAGACCCTCTGGAGCCGAGCTGGAGAAGGAGGGCTGTCTCTGAGAGGAGCCGTGCCTTTTTAACCCCACTCATTGGTATGCCGATGCGCGAGTGGCAAGCTGCTCTCTAAATGGCTGAGGCATCCTGGCTGGTACCCCCTCGACACGTTCCTGCACAGACAGACCCCGTGGAGAGCTGCCAACAATATGCAGCCCAGAATCCTCAAATTACAATGGGCCCAATTAATAATCACATAGTTAGTTCATATTTTATATCTTATAGAGAGCTCAGCAGAACAAAGCTTCCATCAGAAATTTATAGCCTGCTTTTTTTTCTCCTAACCATGACCAAGCTTTACCGTAACACTATGAACTTTGTGTTTTCCTTTCCTTCGAATGCTCGAATTTGGGATTTTTTTAATGATGTGGTAACTTGACCATTCTTTCACCCTCCTTTTAATTCACTTTTATGGGCAGATGTGTAAAAAAAAAAACATAATAATGGGACCACTAAGGGATGGTCATGAAATTTGAATGAGTCTGTCTTGGAGGAACACACTATGATAAGATGTATACCCAAATCAGTAATGCCAGTTTTTGACCAGTTAAGTCTTTTTCCAAACATGGAATAGTTTAGTTACCAGATTAAATTTGTGGTTTAGAAAATGTGGTCAGAGGAAGCAACATATTATTCTTCCCTTCATATTGCATTCTTCCCATTTGGTCTTGTGCAAGGCAGAAATTCTTCACTTCCCATCATGATCTCCTCATCTACGTGTTCTGAAATACAAATGTTCCCCTGAAATAATGTGTAATTAACAAGATGTTTTAATTCACAGTAACTCTATGAAGCATGTGCATATGTTAGACAATATCATGTCATTGTAATCACAGTTTGTGTTCAGCGTTTTGTTACATTACATCTTATGGTACAGAACCAGCCTCTCTATGTCAGTGATGAACCATTTTCAGCTTTTTGACATATTCATTTAAAGTTGTTAATCAGATGTAAATATGCAAAGTGGCGTCCCAGGGGCTCCCTTTGAAATGCAAATACCGGGTGCAAACAAAGGTGGGGTGGATATAGGTTCTGATGCAGCAAAATCATGGAGGTATAATACTGTTCACATCTCATTAAAATATGAAAGACATCAACAATGTTCCCGCAACCTTTTATTAATGGACTTGCTGTGATTTTTTGGGTTTTTGTGATGAGATTTGGCATTTTTAGAGTTTCATTTCCATCACTCAAATAAAGCAACCTACTCTATCTATCTATCTATCTATCTATCTATCTATCTATCTATCTATGACAACATGATAAAATAACCTTAGTGATGCAGCATGTTGAGGTAACCACTACCTTGTATTTTAAACAGTAGAACTTATAAATGTAAAAGAGAAGCATTTGAAATCTGGTGGGAGGCTTTCAGTGATTGTATGAAGGCAATTTATGAAAAGTGCCCCATTATGCGTTGTGCATTATATCAACCTGTTATTACTTTCTATGTATGTGTTCATATATTGCATTACTATAAATAAATACTTTATTTGAAATGTCAGTGAACTCCACAGTGGGAATGTCTCACTTGTTTCTCTCTTGCAGGACTGAAGAATGTTTGGTTTGCCGTGTGTTTTTGATGTTGCAGGTGTCGTTCTTGGTAGACCCTGTTTTTTGAACCTCTTCCGGGCTTAAACACACATGCACTCACCAGAATTAGATGCTTGAATTATATCTTCACTTTATTCTCATTTTTTTCTCTCAAACGGACCTGTTGCATAAAGATGGTCACTTGAGGCAACATCAGACTACAAGTTTGAAAAATCTGTGGGGTGTAGATTTAGAAAGAAGTGTGCTTACTAGACCTCTGTTGCCTGCTTCTTATCTCTGCTTGAGGCTAGCGGCTTGAGGCTACATTAGCCACTAACATAACACACATAACAGGCTGATCTGTTGGCAGTCGAGTTGCAAGGTTTTGACAGGAAGAAGAATGTGTGGAATAAAAAAAGACGATATCTCTGGTATTGCTGCACCGTGAGCCCGACAATACTAAAGGCGTGCAACACTAAAGTACTCTTTTAAACAACCTAAGCTGCACTGACATTTTCATGTTATACAGATTATAGAAAATGACTGTATATGTGGCATAATTTGTAGCATAGTGATAGACAGAGAGACATATATGGACAGTTGAATCCAGCACTGCACCCTGCCACTGGTCAGCCAAAACTTTGTTGATGATTTGCACCTCACTCTCATGTCTACACATTTCCAATTTCAGGAGGAAAATTGGGATTCCTGAGTGTCTGAAGTACCATTTTCTGACTCTATGGAGTGGAAAATAGGATTCAATTCCTGTTCAACACCTCTTCATTAACTAACCACCAAAAGCCAGGCACAAAAAGTGCTTGTATCAAAGAACTTTGGTAACTGTGTTTCCATGCTTCTTAAAAACATGTTGGGGGGGTAGCAGATGTTCTAATGCTTTGTATAAAAAAAGTGCACTGAAACACTAGAAATGTCAAGTTTTGTGTAATTATTCATTGTGCCTTTGCAGAGCCTGGTAAATGCAATTTTGTTTAAACAGAGTAACCCTGACCAATCCCTCTAGAGAGGTGTTCCAGCTCCCGGTGTGTACAGCCACTTAACCAGACTCACAGACATTAGCCACCCATGACTTTGCTGCCAATCCAGATTCGACACCCACTGTACTCCCCATTAAAATTTTACAGGTCAAAAATTTAAAAAGCAGTTAAAGAAATGTTCTTTTTCATTACATGTGACAAAAAATGAGTAGGTCAGCCTGTGGCATAATGGCATGGTAATTAGAGCCTCACGCTTTGATAAAGTGTGACTGTAAATCAATGTAAGACTAATTAATCAATATTTTAATTATTAGACCTTTTAATGAGCATTTTGTTGAATTCCCCTGGATCTTGCTGCCACATTGGCCTCCTCTGTCATCATTAGCTGGAACACTGAGGTTTTTTACTGTGCTGAATGTGCCATCATCTCGCAATGAACGGTGACATCAAAGAGCCTTAATTCTTGGCTTTCTTCATCTTGATTCTGAAGCAAGCCAAGAAATAAAGCTCTGCCCAGATGTCTCAGTCCTTTGGATTCCAGTTTCTGACTCAGTCATCTGTAGCATTATGATTTTCTCCAACGCGTCTTTCCCAAATGCTAATTGCATTCTTTTTTATCGTCACCCACTCAAGTCATTTAACTTTACATTTCAAAGAAGAAAACTTATATAGACAATAACACCAGTCACACATTTGAAGCTTTTCTACCTTTAAATAAACTTAATGCAGTTTACCTGTCAGTTTGAGTTCATTTACAGCAGAGCAACACCAGCGTGTTGCTGGATATATAGTTTGGGAGTTGCCTGTACGTGAGACCTTAGCGGCTGTACAGAAACTCTTCTGCTTGATTTGGTCAACTTTGAGAGATGTTCAACAAGTTCATCTTTCTGCACATCGCAAAGTAAGATGTTGACACAAATTGATTAGATTGTTCCACCAGATTGTTTCCGATGAGAAGTTTCAGAGTTGAATTCTCCTCTTTTTGTCTCTTGAAATATTGTCATGAGTTTATTTACATTTACACTACTGCAGTAAATAAATTATTCACAACATCACCAGTACACCCCACCCAATAAAATTACATCAAAACCAAACATATGACATACAAACATAATAGAACAACTGACAGTAAAACATAAAAACAATCTTACTCCATTTGCACATCTATTGTCCTAAGAAAACTAAATAATACTTATTTTGTTTACTTGTGTTGTAGGCCTGTCCAAATGTAAAGATAACCTCTTTAGTTGTTTCTTAAAACATTTCACGAAGTCTGGCAGACTGCATTGAGATATGGCCTCTGTACATAACTGAAATAATAACAATACTTTTGAATGCAGATTAAATGGTAGTATTAAAACTCTTGTGTTTCTAAACAACATCAGTAGACCACATCTTAAAGAGATTAAAGATTTTTCAAGTCTTAAACAAGAGTCAGGTGCCTGTATGAACAGTGAAATAGGTTTTGCTGGCTGTAATTGTTCCTCCTGTTCATACTGGTCATTAAAAGGGATCCCTTCCTAATGCACTACCCATGTAAGTGATTGGGAAAGAAATCCACTGTCCTTGTCTTGTGTTAAAATGTATTCAAAAGTGTATCTGAATTTAATGAGGCATCAGTAGTCTGAGTTAGTCAAAAAATGGTTATCTTCCAAAGTTTTAGTAAAATGTTTGTTGTGGCGACCCCAGGCTTATTCTGTAGAGGTGACCTTGATTAAGAGGCATCATTGATTTTGATACTTGATACTTGCTATAAATCACGCATTTCGTCTGGAAACAGTAACAAAATTGTTTTTGGCTTCCCAATTTCTTAAATTAAATTGAATTAAATTCATTACTCAATGATTTCTATTTAAATCATTTTAGGTGTTTGAATACTTTAGATTCTTTAAAAATAGTGTAATTACAAAAATACAACACAATAAAGATGTGGTCTGGTAATAGAAATTTGCCAGCAGAAAACGGGTCTTGGTGAAGGCAAGGATGATAAAAAGAAAAGAAGAAAAACATCACAATGCACATTCCTGTAGAATGGAGGAAGCAGCTTCACACTTGAGCATCAAAGGGGCATTAAGACTACTACTTTTTTTAAACTTGCTTTTTCTCATTCATTTTTCACACAAAAATGTGTTGGAATAATTCAGTATAAGTTGGGTCCCAGTAAAAGTCAATGATGTTTCAATATTTTGTGTCTATTTGTCGAGTAAAATAATTTTCCTCCCATAACCAGTTTTAACTGACAGACAGTGAGAGGCAGTGAAAATGAGAATCAGGTGAGAAAGGCTATGACTATGTCAGGTGTATATTCTGTTCCAGCAGTGGCTCCATGGTTGTAAGGTGTCATGGAAATTAATTTTGATAATAATAATTATGCCTCATTTATAGACCATCAGCTGTGTTGCATTTCAATGTAAAACCAAACCAGCATAAAACATTTCTTTGTGATTGTACTTTCACTCTCATAAAACAAATGCAAAGCATCTTAAGCTGCAGTATCTAAACAGTCGTGTCAACCATCAAGTGTTGCTTGAGATCTGCAATTTCAAGTGTCTGATCTCTCGACAACAACAGCAAGTGCGTACGTCCACTAAAGCAAAGACACATGCACAAGACAAGGCGATACATTCAAATCTGATTAAACAACCAGAAATAGTTTAAATGTAAAAAGACCAAAGGGGTTAATTGTAATGACAGCACCCAAGTCTGGCTTGTGCAGTTGCTATGGTAACTGACATGCAAGCAGAGGTGTCTTTGCACCTTCACGGGGACCGCTTGTACAGAGAACTCTTTGACTCTCTGTAGGTGTCGCTCTATCCTTTGTTTGTTCGTCCATGTTGGAAACTGTAGCTCATGCTAACAAACTAGCTTATTTTTACTGGATACTCAGGGAGTGTATTTCTATTGCATAGGGTTTTTTTTCCCCATTAAACTTCAAGCACATTCATTTGACTTTGATTACTTCTGATTCTAGAAAGCAAAACTAGAAAGCATAGTTTGAAGACCACTTAGCATAGCTGAGAGCTTAGCTGAGAGCAGATTTCACCTGAAAGTCTCCTGCTCACAATATTCTCAGTCTCCTTCCTAATAAAGACAAATCTGTCTCTGCTGTGTCTGCTCATTCACACTGTGAAGAAATTCAGAAACACAACACGTTTGATTCCATAATCAGTATGAAGTCAAGTTATGTAAAGAGACGCATCAGGTTGGTTACTTTGTCTAAAAGATGGAAGCACAGAGAAATGCAGCTATGAGACAGGAGCGTGTGAAAATTATTTGGGAAATTCCATGGAGGCAACAGATTTTAGGCTATCCAGGAATATAAAAGGTCTATCTTAAGGAATAAACACAAATCTCATGTCCATGTACACTGACGTCATCACTGCAGAGGGATGCAACGGTTGAATTTGTCACACAAAGCTTGTTTATCGAAGGTGTTTGATCAGAGAAAATGCAATAAGGTTTTAGACATCACCAGTATGTGATTTTGTTGTTTATTATGAAGATTTGTTAAAAAACAGTGCAACGGAGCACGTGTTTCCTGTTTTGCAAACTGGACCACAGTTTTGGCGTTTAAAATGATGCCGAACACATTTTTTAATCTAACATCATGGTCTTAACCTAAATCAAGGCAGAATGGCTGAGCCGAATGTAAACAAAGATGTCGCACCACCACTAACACTGGCCTTTTTCAAAGGGGGCATTTTGACCTGTCACAGTAGGAATATTACAGGTGTAAGTAATAAAATGAATTAAGGCTGAATTCCATTTAGCTGCTCCAGTTTCAGCGTCCTGGTATTGTGCATGCTGGCTCACACTGTCATGTCTTACATAGAGCAGAGCCATCGTTAATGTTATTAGTAACACCTGTGGTTTTCCTACTATGACAAGTTAAAAAAAAAGGCAGCATATCCTCTTCAACACTAGACAGCAACTACATCTACGTCATTAATGTTTTCTGATACCTTTTATTTACGTCGGCCATATTTATAAACACAACTTAATTTTTCAATTATGTTTTACTGAGAAACAAACAGAAAAATGCTACTTTTCATCTATAATTCAAGCGCCACTATACAGTATATGTCAATATATAACTGTTCACACAGCCTTATGGTGACAGGTTACAGCAAAACAAATAAATCTATTTCACATACACGTAACGGTTTTGGCTGCGGTTGCCCTGTTAAGTTGAAGCTTACTTTTTTGAAGTGATTTCTACTGGAAGCCAATCACGGCACAGTTCCATTGCAATAACTACCTCCTTCCCTTTGCCAATTCAAAGGCTCTTCTAAGAATTGGGGGGGGGGGGTCATATTAGCAGGGCTATGAAGTGGAAGAACAAGCAAGGTTAATGAGCAAGAGTAGACAGAGCAGTGCTGACACCGGTGAAAGAAGAAGGCAAAGAGAGGTGAAAAGGGAAAGCCTTTGTTTTTGATGATTGAAGCAAAGATGGTGGGTAAAAAATTCAACAATTTGCCTAATGCATGTCTTAAAATGTAATGTTAACATTGAATGTGTTCAAGCATGTTGACAGACGCTAATATCAGTTTGGAGAATTATGACTTGCCTGTGGGATGTGCTTCTCTAAATGGGATTATACAACTCATCTGAGTGTGGCCTGCGAGTGTCAAACTACATCTTAACCACGACTGGCAAAACTGTGTGGAGCTCATCTCCGCTGAGGCAGAACTAAAATCTGGAAATAATCAGCTAGTGGGGAACATGAGAAATTCTCCAGAAAACACTTTAACGCCACTGGAGCCCACTGCTCCTCAAGATTGGATTCAGGTACCTAATCCCAGGCGGCAGCTGCCCCCCTCCCCCTCCCTTTTCTTTCATACGGTGGAGCGGAGTAGCCATGGGGTGTCAAAGGGGGCAGAGAGACTGCTGTGGCTGACACCTGCTGGGCGCTATAAATATAAAAAAAACCGAGCTGCCATTGTTAGTTTGTACTGTAGTTCTCTCTCTCGGGCCACTCTCTCTCGTAGGCTGATGTCTACTTTAATGCGGGCTGAAGGCTTCTGCCATCACCAAACCATTAGATAAGCAAGGCATCCAAATGACTCAACTGATTCTACCCAACAGCAAAGATCTCGGCCTAGATCGCAGGGAAGAGCTGTCGCTGTGGCTGGTGTTCCACAAGACGAGGGGAATAAAACCAAACAACACAGCCTTGCCATTCATTTAAACTCTAGGTGCTGCATTAAAAAAACCTTGCTTGATTGTATTTAATTGAAAATATTAGATGATGGTGAAGCTTACCTTGTCTATTTAAAACATTTGTATTTTGGGACAGAGATTGTCATTTCTGAACTAATTTGTAGTTGCAATCTTTGCACTGTCCTTTTCCTTGCATCATAGCAATCACAAATCTCATATGCAACCCATTGCTGTGATGCAATCAGGTGTTTTACTGACCCACGAATAAGCAAAGCCTTTTCATCCTTTTATCAATACCACCCAACAAGCTGTGTAGTATGTAAGAGAATGAAATAATGTCTCTGAAATCCCAAGATATTGGTCCGTGATGGAATGAACTCATAACGAGGTTTTCCTGCTAAGAAGCCAATATGTTCCTTCCAAAGAAAAGTATTACTTTAATACACGTTGTTAATCTTTGCATCTGACCTGGTCAAATTCCTTCAGGTAATGCAATTTCCCCCACATGTTCTAATAAATACTCAGGGAACCTGGTAAGACTCAACATCCCAGCAGATGTCAGAGAGATGGAGAGCTTTTGTTTGAAGATCAGCAAGACGTGAACCACACTCTCCTGACAAACAGCTGAATGGCTGCGCATGACACAATATAATACCTGTGCTGTGTTACATTCTCTTAGTAATGCCTCATGAGAAAATTGTAAGAACAATTGCGTGCTGTTTGGATTTTTTTTTTGCTCTGGAAATTTCCTGGTTATATTCTGCCAGAATGACTGGAATGCTTTTATTCGTTTTATACCAGGCTGTTTGCTTTCTGCCTTTTTCTCATCTGCCCTCTCTGACTCGGTTGTATCCTACACCACCGGTAGACGTGTTCTTTACAGATGATCTCCTCTGGATTTCCAATTTGCAGTGCTCTGACTGTTACAGGCAGCAGCAGTGCTTTAGCAGGGCCGTCAAAGCCGAACTGCCCCCCTGCACTGTCTGAAAGTGTGACACCTCCATTCCATGCTCTTGTCAGTCTATAGAAGAAAAAGTGGATTAATGTCAGTTTCAGGGAGCCTCACAAAGCAAAGTGTAGCTTCGAAACATGAGAGTGATTCTTGTTGAGACGGTCATCTGCAGCATCTGAGGGAAAAACGGGGGTGGGGGTAGCTAGCACTACAGCACATTGGCTACACACACCAGCAGGGTCATCAGATGTAGACTGTTTAGAGGCAAAGGCTTAATCACATGTAAGCAGCATCAGACAGCCGACACCTCGATGTGTTTTGGAAATGTGATGCCTGTGTGTGTGTGTGTATGTGTGTGTGTGTGTGTGTCTGTGTGTATGTGTGTTTTTCTGCCAGACCCTCCCCCCATGGCCTTCCCCTCCCCTTGATTTTCCCAAGAGACACCCTGCTGAGAAAACGACAGGGCAGCAAAAATGTACAAAACCAGCTCTCTGCTGGCTTACACCACCTTTCTCTGCTCACAGAAAAAATGTCTGAACCAAGTCAAAGGAATAAAAAACTGACAAGCAATCCTCCTCACTGTCATGCAAATAGATTGAGCTCTATTACCCCAAAACATGACATTGCATCAATTGAACCTTTAGTTTAGTATACTGATACTGTAAAATTGTGTGTAATGTGTTTTCATTTTTTAAATAAATTGTTCAAATGTGTACATTTGGATACATTGTTCAACAAGTGTTAATTGTTATCAGAGGACAAAATCCAGCATATATTATTATGAGCAAACATCCAGCAATCAACATTTTGAAAACTGTTTTTATAATTTGAACATATATATATACATATATAGCCTATATATATATACACACAGCAATTTGTATATATATACACACACACACACAAATTACTATAAACATACACATACCACAAAAATCAATGTATTTAAAAAATAAAAACAAAAACAAAACACAATCAATGTTTTAAATGCACAGCATGTAATGCCGCCACGGGTCTCTCAATCAAAACAATAACACATTGTGAAGTAGCATGGGATCATGATCACCATTGCCAATGAAATCATGTACGTCATTTCATTCTAATGAAATATCCACAAGTAACGTTAGCTAACGTAACGTTAACTTGCTAACGTTGCTGTACGTTGACACATACAGTCGCTGTAGCTAACATTAATGTTAACGAAGTAAGTTAGATCGATATTGAAATATCATATCAATAAATTAGGTCTCCTCTGAATTACTGTGTTGCAAAATGGCATGCAATTAATGAAAAATGATGCTGTGTGGCAGAAAAAAACGCTTTATTACTGTTGCTGAGTATAATTCTGTGACATTGTATTCCTTCCTTCCTCACTCTCTGACTTATCATCTGATGTTTCCCGGAAGTTATAGCAACAAGAGGTGGTAAAGGGGATATGAAGCCATTGACAGCCATTGACAGGCGACCAAATGAAACCTTACCTTGAATTAGATTACAGAGTTTGAACATTGTTGGAAACATTCGGAATAATGTAAGTATGCAACTCAACAAACATAGGTCTGGTCGTTTTTAGACATTGTAATGCGGAAATGTTACATATTATGTCTTTAAAGGCACAACTGGACCACCACCAAAATGCAAAACACAGGATCAGAATCTGCTGACACTCCTAAACTGATCAACTACATACAGATCTTTTTACATCACCAGTACCACAACTAAATCTACATTATTAGTGTTTTCTGGTACTGTTAAAGGTTTGCATCAGTAATATTTGTAAAATATCAAACAGGTTTAATTTAATGCTAACTGATAATCATAAAAATGCTATTTTTCATGTGTAAGTTTTGACTGTTTTGACTGCCTGTAATTTCAATCATCAAAAAAATATTGATTGGGCCTTTGAATATCGGCTGACTTGAAAGGATTAGACGTTGGTTCGGACTCATATTCAGCAAGAGTGGAGGTGAAATGTGCCAATAAATATGTATTAGACTTTGCTGCTCTCTAATAGGTCATATGTTACATGCTATTTATATCCTGACACTGAGGTCTGGGTGACATCAGTGACAGCTGTGTAAAGATGACTATTAATCTGTAACTGATAGGGACAAAAACATTCATTCAGGCTGCTGTAAAGACGGATCTGGTTCTAGGCTGCTTGACATAAATGGATGTTCTCGCTTTCACTTCATGTGTTTTTCATTATTAAAATTACGTGTTATTTTCTATGTTTAAAAGATATGTACTGTAAACTTTCTTTTCACAATTCTTGTTACAATTGCCAGTCAGAAATAAGCACATTATTGAGCCGCCCATTTACTGACTTAAGTGACCTGTTTTCCCCGACACCAAGGTCCTAGAACACACCCACTGTGGCATGCCTGACCATTAGGACAAATAGGCTTTGCTGCAATTATTCCTTTGCCTTTTCTCACAACAACAATAAATAAAAACTATTAGAGGGATGTACAGCATGATTTCTAGTAAGATATTGTTTCAAAGCAGGTCTGAGAACAGGGGGAGCATCCTGCATAATGATCACCACACAGTGTATGAAACCATTAGAAGTGGTCGATTTAAAGTTGTGACAGTTCAAGGGAACCGGGAGCCATAACATATTCAGAATGGTCCAGAGCAAGGTCAGTGTTTTAGTACCTCTCCATGTCTATGCACTGAAGCAGACAAGGATGCAGCACATTTCATTTGGGACCGCCGGGGAAGACAATGTAGAGCCATGACTTGTCTAGACGCCTGGTGCTCGTCCTTAGCACGGCGGCTTAGTGTTGAAATAAATCTGTGACCCAGTCTGTGTCTGTATGAAAAAGAACCAGCAGGTTCCTTGCACCCCGACCAAGCAATGTACTTCATATGCTTTGTAATGCATGCGCTTTACATTGCGATATATAACATTGGCTCGGACTTGCCTGATTGACCTGCATTCCAGAGCCAGCCCGCTCTCTGCTCACCACACCTGGGGCCCGGGGCTGGCGCGTGGCTGTCACCGGCCATCGCCACGCCATGCGATTGATGACAGCTATTCACTGATGAAGCTGTATTCATCATTCCTGTCCAGGGCTGCACTGACCAGATGGACCCTGACCATCCATCCACTGTCAGGGACACATCTGTTCCCGTTGTTGCTTAGAGTACTAACAAGTCACCTGCTCCCTGAAAGGCTGGTGTCAGCCACAGAGGGATGGATGCTGCTACATGCTGCCTGTTAAAGACAGAGAAAGATCCCCAACACAAAACTACTGAGTCTTTGTTCCATTCTTCTTTCTTTGCTCCCTCTCTTTACCCAGCATGATGGTGCAATCAAGGTGTAGCTGCCTATACCTCTCTCTATACCCCTAACCCTCTTACGTGAAATTCTGCAATAGTGAAAAGAGAAACTGAAATTGAATTATTGTGTTTTTTTCATTTAACCTTTCTGACAGAAGTGCTTTAAATAGAGCCCATATTTTCAGGTGAATTCCTCAGAACAGGAGAGATCAGTATAAAATAAAAATAATTTAAAAAGAAAGTAGTCTAACAGCTTTAATCTTTAACATGCCATTATCATTTAATTATTTTATAGGAGGCAAGAATTGTCTTAATTTCGCTTCAGAGATCATGTTTAAAAAAGGTTCGACACTGCCTGGAAAACATTCCCATCCACTGTCAAAAGACACAGCTGCCATAGGTTTGACATAGTATGTACAAAAACACACTATCCTTGTCTACTTATCCATGCGTCAAAAAGAAGAAAAGGGTTGCTATGAATATACTGAAGGAAAAGCCATCATCCTGTCAGGTTTCCCTGCTGTTTCTGACCATGTAACCTCCTGCCAGCACACGGCTTCCCACTCCAAACTCCACACACAAGAAAGAATGATTTGTGTAAGGGCTCCATGCGAGGTTTCACTGGTCATCAGAGCTGTTTCTCTGTCTTTTATTATGAAAGGTTACAGTTTTGCTGCTCCTGGCCCGTGTGTGTATGTGTGTTTGTGTCTACATGTGCGCACAGTGCATGCGCTTACAGGTGAGAGCTGGTGAGTCTGGCAGCAGGGCCAGTCACTCAGGGGCTGAGCTGAAGTGGTTTGGAGGCCTATTTAGCAGGTCTGAGTTCATTAGACTCCCCGCGAGGAGGCTGAGTGTGCCTGAGGAAGCCCCGCGAAGTTCTTCATTGTTTTAAGACTCAATTGTAATCACCTTACTCAGCGTGACTGACAGAAGAGCTCTTTGGCGTGATTGAAAGTATCGATCTTTTGGCGGCTCTCTCTAGACAAGTCGGAGATGCACAATCACAGCTCTCCCTTTCAAAAAATAAAATCTCTTCATCTTGCCTTAATCATCTGATCAATAATTAGCATCAGGACAGTGGGGGTTTTAGCCACGTGCTTGGTTAGGCTGCTTTCAGCCGCCTGCTGCCTCTCCTCTGTTTCCCACCGGGGGGAAGAATCTGCTGAGTAAAGCTGATCTGGTGGACTGGGGCAGTATAGGGCAGGGTGGAAGCCTAAACAGCAATGACTTTCAGTTTCATAAGCTCCACCCAGCCCGCTCCGTCCATCCCCCTTTGCTGTCGTGCAAGATCGGCAAGATTTCTGTCACCTTCAGCGATGGCAAACAGCCAAGTGCTCTTGGAACCAAACTTCATCCTCACAGCATCCTGTCGTAGCAGCATGAACCTGTTAATCTTCTGATAATTGCAGCTTTAAAGGAATATCACAACTCAGGTGGTGGGAGAACGGCGGGTGCACTTGATCTCAGTGTGTCATGTTGATAAACATCTTTCTACATCTAATTGCCAGTAGCCTCTATATGAACACATAATGATGACAATGCTAAACTTTTTTTGTATATAGTGGACAGGCAGTGATATTTTGTTTTCTAGGAATTCATTAAACAAGTTACAGAGCAGAGCTGCAATCTGGCCCAGTTACAGTAGCTCAGTCGATAGTTTACTGAGCCGTACACCCTCGTTAAAACTGTGCTTGTGACACATCTTTTCCATGGTAACGCAATAATGACAGCCTCCCTTGCCGACCAAGACCACAACAGTGTTCTTTGGTGCTGCCGCCCCCAATGGGGCTGCCCTCAAAGTAGGACTAAGCTAGTGCTGGTGACAGTGTGTGTCAGTGTCCAGAACCACAAAGAGCAAATCTGGAATCCATTATCACTAACATTCTCCTGCCAAACCTTTGATTTGAATAAAGCCAGTCAACTCCATCGCTGTACAAACACGTAATTGCTGGGTTAGACAATAATGAGTACAGCCTGATGTCTGTTAGTCTGTTGTTCTCTGCACACTCTCTCTCTCCCTCTCTGTTTCTGCCCAGGGGCCATGTGTGCTGGCCTTAGGGTACAAAGCACAACAACACTGGACAAAGCACACGAACAAAAAATGAAGAAAACACAAATTCCACAGAACACACTAACAAATCCGACAACATAACAATTAATCAGGAAACACAACCACATTTCAGAAAGTAAAATGGCCTGTCTCTTAAAAATTACATTTTTAATGAATGTATCAGGAAAGTCAGAAAATGTTCCTTCTGACCACTACTGCAAAATGTGCTCTGGCAACTCAAAGCAAAGCAGGTTATGGAAAGATGGCCGTCTTGGTAAACTATTGAAAATGAGATAGGATGTGCTTACCTTTCTGCAAGAACATAACAATTCCTGGGTTGGAAAAAAACTTGCAAGTGAACGTATTCCACACAGAAATTATGATTATGATGAATTTAGTAGTATATAAACTTAATTGTCAAGGAAATAGGGTTGATTTGTTGTTACGTTGACACGTTTTCTGTTTGTGTGTTTTGTCCAGACGCTTTGGCCCTCAGAGCCACCGTAGAGACCAGGCATCTGGAAGTTGAATGCATGAGCTAATTCTCCTGATGTGGACAGTTTAGGCACGTGGCAACAGCTGGAAAATTTGCTTTTTTTGTAACTGACAAGTCTTTTCACGACAAGGCGGTTGGAAAAAGGGACATTTTGCGGTTGTCTGTTGAGGGTAATGAATGTGTGTGTGTGTTATTATGTACTGAAGCATTCTTGATATTACACACATTTACAACCTCGGTGGCAAATAATTACAGGGGTGAAGATCTTCCATCTAGGGTTCATTTTGATATTTTCATATTTTTGCTGTACTTGGCTGTCTTGCTTGTATACTGCATCTAGGTTAACATTTGTTATGCGCCTCCCCTTCATCAAACACCATTTGATTATTGTTTTGTAATTAATAAAATGTAGTAAGGTAAGAGTCCTTGAAATGCCAGCTCTTCTGAAAAGCCTCCTTGTGTTTGTGTTGATTACAACCCAATGATACTGACCCACAGTACAGACAAACTCATCAGCTAATTGCTAAGGGTATATAGAAAGGTCACGGAACAATTAAGAGAAGTTGAACCTGCAGGGGATTGAGACTGCACACAGCTCACAGAAAGAAAAAAAATCACAAGACAGACATTAACCTGCTTCACGCAGGCAAAATGAAAAGTACAGTGTATCTCGCAAATTGGATGAAAAGGGGAGAAAAGATAATTACAGGGACACCAATCACTAAAACCTAGATCTCTCTCTCTCTTTTGATACAATATCAGTTTACCCCATGTTTCCTGTGAGATTTATTTCTAAAGTTACAGGTTCTTTAAACAGATTCATGTCTAAAGAAAGGACAGAAAAGCGCATAACATTATCATAAAATAGAGAGCAGGCTTCTCTGGAAGCTGCGGTCACACCTCTTCTCTGCACAATAGATGTGTAAAGTGTTTCTGGTTTGGATTAAACTACTCAGAACCTTTTATTAATCATTATCTGCTCTGCAGTACAAAAGCATGTAATTTTGTGGTGTGTATCCAGATTGTGACTCACCTTCCCACAGGGCTATTCAGCACCGTATTGTCAGTGCAATGATAAAGCTATTGATGATAAGAATGCAACAGAAAAACAGCCCTCTTTTAAACCAACCTTGAGTATTTTTTACATTCAGAATTGCTCTTCTGCTATCATGACAATGACTTTGCAAACAGGAAGAAAGTCTGCTGTTTGTCACCCGGATGTGCAGTGCTCTGCTCATTGCACCTATGAAAGAAAGAAAAAAAGGCATACATTTGTTTCTTTGCACATTTTTTTTAAAATGTAAAATAATCAAGTATAATAGAAAATCATGCCATTGAAACATGTGATTGCATGATTAATTTTATTCTCACCTTTGTGTTTTAATCATTCCTTTATAGCAGTCATCCCTAAACAGCACTTTACAGCAGGAAGTACTCCTACAAAATGTGATGTTCAGGCTGGCAGGTACGCTTTTTCCTTCTTCTGGCTAAGAACTTTGAGAAGAAAGACACAAGCAATTCTTCAGCGCTGGTGATGACAAACAATAGGCAAGGGAACCAATTAGTGTTTTTCACATGAAGGAATAATTGAAAAAAAAAATCCTACTTTATGTTGTGATTGTCCACCAGGAAGCGTTTAGCGAGGTACCTCTTTGTTTGCATAATTGTAAAGCTACTGTAGCATTGCCTTCCTCGGGGCCATGTCTTGCTGGAGATATGCCAATGGTGTTTCACTTGTTGAGTCCATCACTGTGCTAGCTCCAAAGCAAGCAAGAGCACACAGATGGACTAGCCCCAGCACACACAGCGCTGTCTCAGAGGCCCAGAGGGCTGCATTGTTATTATCAGCTCTTCAGGAAACACAGATGACTAACATATAGCTCTCAGGATGGTGCTGCTTGATATCCTTACATTGTTGAAATCTGGTCATCATACGTTCTTGTCAGGCCTTCTTGTGTTCACGTACACCGGTAATTCTTCAGCTGATGACAATATTCATATAATATATTTCATATATTATGTAAAACAGAAAACACAGCTCTATGTCCTATTTTATGTGGATCAATGCATGCTTGGGAGACCTTTGTTAGTGATTAGTAAAAACCTTTGTAAAAGCATAATTTGCTTTGTGGTGGTCAGTTAGTTTCTCGTAAAAGCGGATATAATTATTGATTCCTCTCGACTTCAGACAAAAACAACACAGTCTTCTGTAATTTACATTCATATACTTCATAATTTTATACCAAATACATCTTGTGGTAAACATAATTGCTGCCTGGGTCATGTTGAGTGGCAACGTTTTGAACTGCCCTCGGTACGGCGTGGAAGTGCTTGGGAAATGATTGAGGTCGTATAAAGTGCAGGAGTTTGATACCAGAGACCCAGGGTTCTGTGTCTGGTAGACTTCGGTAACTCCGGTTAAGGTTAGGGAAAGATGGTGGTTTCGGTTAAATGTTAATAAAGTAAGCTTATCTTGTAAATTCTGTCTCACTTTATTCAAGACAATGATCTTTCTCTAAACTTAACCAGGCACTTTGAGCCTAAACATAACCATAAAAATGTTAATCATGCTCTAGTTTGCTATGAGCAGATATTGTAGAAAAACAAATTAAATGTGTTGTAGTTTAATATGTGTTTTGTAGATATGATCAGTATGAACATTTTATGACTCGGCAGATAAGTTCATTAAAATGTTCCCTAATTATGTTGATAAAACATGTAATTCAGTAGCGCGTTACGTTTCCTTCAAATTGTATTTGCTGTTGCATACTAGTAGTATATAAACGTATGAGAAAAGAACTGAGACAACAATAATGTTATCAGAAGCTTTTCAAATGTCAAATAAATAAATGAATACAGTAAGATCATATCAAACTGTTACTCCACAAAGATAAAGATGTTTGTGTGTGAATGTGTGAAGCTATATGTGTGTGTTTTATGTGCCATGTAGGACTGTGTGTCCTTCTATATACCTTTGTCAATGCCCATGTGTGTGAGTGCATGTACATGTGTGAATGGTTCAATTCTGTGCATGAGCTTGAATATATCTGTTTGCGTGTGTGTGTATGTGTGTGCGTGTGTGCGTGCGGCTGTGTTAGCTGATGCCTATTCTGTGCTCCTCTGCTCATGCACAGGCACTCCAGAGATGTCTGCACTAATGGAAGCTGAAGCTGTCGTGGCTGTATTGATTGCTCAGACCTGCAGATTATTGCTCCGAAGAGTGACCAACAGCAGCCCACTGAGGTAAAAAAAAGTTCTCTAGCCAACAGGAGTCCGGCTGCTCTACCCTGAGAAGCAACATGTTTAATTGTTTGTGGTGTTCTCCGGCCCCTACTGCTGAGGGCCCTGGGGGAGAAAGGCAAGTCCGGGCCCTGACCTTTCCCTTCCACAGCCAGCCTCATTCACACATAGACTGGAAAATGTATCAGTGCTCCTCACTTCAACATCGCTCCAATTACCAGATACAAACAAAATTGGAGCCCTTATCAACTGGAATAGAAACACTATCCTTCGGAGACTATGAGGCGGCTTATGCACTGAATTCTACAAAAGAGAGTAAAATACACAGTGAATGAGGCATTATATATATTTCTGAATTTATATTTGAACTATTAGAGCATGTTATGACTGTTGTGTGCTAATTTCTACTCCCCACAAGGGTGTCATGAGTTTACAGATTGAGCGGAAAAATGAGTAAAAGTCAGATTGTATTACAGACGCCTTCCTAAACACCCACATTTATTGCTGTGCAGATGCAGTGAGAGATACATTAGAAAAAAGCTGGCCTGTGCTGGCATCCAAACACACTCCCATCAGCATTCAGCTCAGTAGTTTGCAATTATAATGAATATTAATGACTGTTTTCTCATACATAATATTCTCATAATGACTCTACAAAGTAAATGCAGCCCTCTTAAAACAACCATTTATCATAACTATGTACCAAAGCAGTTACACTGTCAGCCACTGAGAAGATAAAGCCGTCAGCTACGCTCTTTAAACACTAACATGTGAGCGTATGACAGAGTAAACATCTATTGTTTTTGAGGAGAAATTCTATTTTATATTACATTATATTTTACATTAACTGTAATATGAATCTATCCTTTTTTCCCCCCATGTTATTAACTGGATGAGTTGCATGAATTTTGGCATTGAATCTGTGTGAAACAATATAGGTCATATTAGTGCAACTGCTATAATGTTAAATCATTTCACACGCTATTATAAACACCTCCTACTGTCCAGTGAACAAATGCATTACAGCAACTTAAACAAAATGAAATTCAGGGCTGTGTATGTGCTTAAGAGTACTTCTTTACCTCCGTCAAATGCCTTTTCCCGTGGGCCATTAAAACAGCAGAGGAGCCTGGCTCAATCCTCACAGACATTACCTGTGAGCGACTGAACCCTATTTGGGAATTGGTAAAGCGTACAGAGAAATAGACTTGGGATAGAACACCCTGGCAAATTCCATTTCACATCTGAAGTGGTCTACTTGTGAAAGATCATTTGGTTTGGAGTGAGTAAACAGAGGGGACTCCATCGCTCTCAATGACTTATGTGTGAAAGCTGGGGATTACAGCCGATCAGGAAGTCTTGGAGCTGTTTGGAAAAGCATTGCCTTGCAAAATGAATCCAACTCCAGGCACTGTGTTTCACAAGCCTCTGCTTCTCTCGCATTTGTCTGTTCTATACCAGGCTGTGGTGAATGAAGCTCAGCATATGGTGTTTATGTTTTATTTGTATTAATGATTCTTGATTATTTTCATGTACGTATTGTTTGGCACCCTGAAACAGAAGGAAAAAAGGAAAATTACGATTTTAGATTCTGATTTTTGTTTGTTGGATATGATAATATTTTACTCGTTAATTTCATGGTTGAGACATGGGGATGTGGCTTTATACCAGAGTACATTAGGACAAGCAGCACAAGTGATTAAACAGGCTTTAACCCTTAAATGCATGGATGTTTTCATACTGTATATACCTTGGATATTTAGAGACCTGTCACTTATTATATAACACAGATTAAGCTACAAATTAAAATATCACTGCATGTGGACTTTTAGAAGATAGTTCTAACAATTACCCCCAGAGCACATTTATGCCATTTAGGTTTTACAGATGCAAAAAGAAAAAAAGATTACTTTCAAAACTTACTGGTATCTTTCAACGCAGCCTATTGTATTTCATGTTTAATATATATATTATAAGTGTGTTAGATATAGGCTACTCAATGACAGGCACTTACTAAACACAAATAAGTCAGCACGGTAATCAAACAACATAAAGAAACGCTCTACTCCTTGTGTCTGTGTTCATTTATAGTATCAGGGGCACTAAATGAGGGTAAACAAGAAAACACAACATTACCTTGAAGATAAAAAGACACTCTTAACTTGGGTCTCCATAGACAGCTCAGTCAACACAAACAGACAAACACAAACAGGAAAACAACGATTTTGAACAATTTTGACATTCACCAGAAATAGAAATAGTTTGAGGACTAGACGGGACATGAGAGGACTTAATTGAACATGATGAGGGTGTGATTTGGTCAAAGGTCTCTAAACACTCGTATGTATGATATGCGTTTAAGAGTAAAAAACCACTTCACTATTAACCACTTATATTGGTTTGAAATCAAAAGTGAACATAGTGTAAATGTCCATTCATTGTGAACCTGTGTGCACACACAGCTATGACAAGTAGACTGGGTCACAGTTGAACCAGAAAGAAGTTGGTACAATAACCAGTTTGGATAATAATTTAAATGTTTACTTTTGTTTTCATATTTTCATAACTGAGATAAACAGTATGGTAAAAATGTTATAAAGCTGCATGCAGAAGTGTCATTATCTCTATGGCAATACCTATTAAACAAATACTCCGTTTGTAAAAGGAAATATCTTTAATTATCTTCATTATTTCTCTTTATTTTCTTCAACCGGAATTTAAAAAAATGATATTGTGTGATCATAGTGGGCTTTAGTCTTGGGCACAAAAGTGACGGAGTGAAGCTGATAAAAGGGAGAGACATTAATTGAATGACCTTGGCATCACTGGTTTTAATAAGTGGATGTACTTCAATATGAAAAGCATACAACTGGAGAAAATCGTGTCTTAGTGAACTAACGTCTAGATCTTTCACCGTGGCTTGAATGCTGCTTATTGTTGGACCAAAGAATGTTTAATTGTTAACTAGAGTCAGCCTCTAGAAATGTGAATAAAGGATGTCAGTGGAGATTATTAGTTATTTACAACACAGGAGTGTCAGAAGCTTTCAAGGGAAGTTTGGAACAGAACTTCTGAAAAATGACTGTAATTATTAACAATAATTTTAACTGGTATCTGACAAATTATCTTAAAAAAATAAAGTGACCAGACGTAGTGTTTTGTCCTTCAGACACATCAGGAAAGGGAGACAAACAAAAGGAAATGCACTGAGAGAATAACCTGCGATAGTAATATGTGAGTGGTGGTGAATACCTGAACCCCAGCTGAGGGCAGACACTGGCTGCTATGACAGATCCATCAAAGCAGCAGAGGCTGTCTCTCCTGATGTGGACTCCGGCATGGGCTCTGCCTGCTGCTGAGAGCTGAGGCCTGCTCTGCAATGTCCACTGGCACCCAGCCAAACTGGCCCTGCTACTATTGTCCTTCACCCTCCAAGCTCTGAAGCCTGCTATTCAATTAAGATACAGTAACTTTGTAACGCAAGCTTCAAGAGATGCTTTAAACGCAGTTCCAGTGTCGGGAGCTTGAGTTTAAAAGAAAGAGCGAGTCGCTTGCGGAGGCGCGTTTAAGTTAACCGTGATGAGGGGACAGCAGACAGCCTTTGTGAAACTGTTTTTGTCATGCTTTCTTTCAGACCATATGACACCGTGCTGTACAGTATGCCTTGGACCAGACTTTCTAACAGTCCCTGCATCATCTGGTGTATCTGTCACATCCACAATTACATTATTGCTGTTTCACTCACACGAGCCACTGTGTCAGAGCTCTCAAAACCAAACAGATGGAGCTAGTTGGCAACAGAAGGCATGCAAATCATGGATCATTTGATTGGAGATCTTATTTAATTATTCAACCAAGTGGCCGTCTTGGAGAGGGCTCAATACATGCTGCCTACTGTACAATATGTGTAAGCAACTGTTACAATATTCAACTAATAATGAGTTACACAAAAGATGAAAACTAAGACACTGTTATTTAGTCTTTGGAGTATACATGAAATATTTGGTATTTTGAGTCCAATTTATGAGCTAATGAATGCTGCTACTGTTACTTCATTAAGCATAATGTAGTGTTAAGGAGGAGGAAGCTACAGTCTTTACAAAGTATGCTTTGATTTCTTGGTGACTGCATTACATACAGCATACTTACATATCAGGCACGTGCCAGAGTAGCTCATAAGGTCTCATTATAGCCACGTTCAGGTTTGATGTTCATTTTATCTGAGTCTCATGAAACCTTGAATTGGGAGGAAAAACTTGTGGTAACTGGAGAGGCAGCTGTGACAATGAACCAAAATTACAATCATGTGGAATGAGACCAAGGATTTCAAGTAGTGAAGTAAATTAAATGAAAATTTTAGCGTTGGCTGAAATAGTTTGCAGAAAAACAAAATGAGCTGTATTTAACATTCAGGCACAATGCTGAAAAGTGACAATTGCTTATCTCCATGGAGATCAATAATGGCTGCAGGATCATTGTGTAAAGTGTCTGCAGGTTTAATGCAGATAGGATGTCATTATTATTTTCTTTCTCCTAATGACCATCATTATGCACGGACACTGATTGAATTCCATTTGTTACCTACGTTTGAGCCTGAGTGGAATAATTACCATTTAAGTATCTCCATTAAAATTCATGCACGGATGTTCATACTCAGACCTTCTTTTAAAAATAACCAAAATATTCTTTGAATAGAAAATGCATCGGATACAGCCCGGCTCTGCTTTCATACTTCAGGTCTAATTACATGTGAGTGTTGTTAAAGCATGTCTTCTTTTTTAGTTTGCATAATTTTTTTTTAAAGGATGGCAAAAGAAAAGCAAGACGCAGTTGCTGCTCGGTTGCTATCAATGCACGTTCTCTTAATATTTAATTAAAATGGATCTGCTGGTAAGTGTGATCAATATCCAGCACCCTGTCTAAATTGCTTTTTCAACCTCTTGTGTCACATACAAAATAAATATGTTTTAACAGTTACGTACATTTCTGTTACATTTCAGTGTTTTTTTTAGGTGATTGTGCTGCATTAAGATATTAGTGGGTCTTTTCTCTGCTGTTTAGACTTCACACTGGTGGGATTATTGGCTGTTACAAACATGGATGACAGCTTAAGATGTCAGTTCTTCTTCCCAAAACAAACCTATCATAAGTCTATAAGCCTGTTTGTTTATCCATCGGTGTATGAATTCAGTACCAACAAGAACATGTCACTTCTTGTTTCTTGTTTCACTGGTGTGCCTGGTGCATATAGGTGCTCAAGAGGAAGTAACGGTGTTGCAGGTAAATAAGGCATACAGCCATCTTTCTGTAAATACACAGCTGTGGCTGAACAGTGAGCCAGCAGAGGAGAACAGAGAGGGGATTTGGCCACACCTAATCAATCACTGACAGATTACTGCTAAAGCCACTTCCATACACATTAAAGAGGGACAAATGCAGAATTGCAACTGAACAAGTTCTAGTTTTAAGCCAACAGCGGGACTTCCTGGTGATATATCAAAGTCACTGCCGCTGAGCAGCATGCCTGTGTGATTGTAGTTCACAGCAGACAGAACTGAGGCGCAGCATTGAAAGGAGTGTTTATGCCCTCAGCTGTGGCACTGTCAGCCTTGTGGAATTTACTGTAAATCACATTGCTTTTATTGCAAGATTTAGTAGCTTATCCTCTGTGGGCTCTATTCACTTCTAGCTTGTCCCTATTAGGATTTTAGCCCTGGTCTATACAGGGACTTGGATACACATCTTGAAATAATGTTGAAAATCAAGCCTGTAATTTTGCACTCCGTGCACATCTTTCTTTTTATAATAGCTGGTGCTTTTTTGTAGTAAAAAAATGTTTCATTGCTGTGACTAGACTACAGTGTCTTAAGCCTCAGTGTGTGTGTTATTCCAACTCAAAGATCTCTTTTCCTGATTAGGATCACTGCCTCTGACGGTCCAGATATACAATGCAGAATCTCGGCAAATTATGTTGTTTACAACATTACTCCATGAAAAGCTCCAAATCGGATTTGGTTAAGTTGTGTAATGATAAAAAATATAAACACACTTTGGAGAAGGGGAAGCATTACGTTTCAGTGCCAGTGATTTACTCAATGTATATTTTTATTTCTGTTAAAGATTGATGCTACATGGTCTTATTATCACACAATCACTGTAAAAAAAAAAAAGTGGTCAAAAGTCAATAATTCTATACACTACTCCTTTGTTACGTCAAGATGCATGCTCCTGTGAGAAAAGGCACGATGCAGCTGGTTTCTCCAAAGTCAGTGTGTCATGGCAGAAACAATGAGCACCCAGCAACATTGTTGAAGTGATCACACATGACATAAGAGTCTGTAGGCAGAAGGTTAAAAAACAGCCAGTCACGTGCCATGTAAACCCCTAACCTCATTCCTGGGGAAATGAACAAATCCACTATGTGTGTATGTGTGTGTGTAGCACCGGAAACGAGATGTCAGCAAGTGTTTTTTACATTCATTCAGCTTTTATTCTTTCACACTGTGATTACTCATTACAGATGTAATATACTTAAAAATATAACCTCATATTCATCTATAAAATACTCTGATATGTTAGTTAAGATGAATATGTTGATTTTCAGTAATTCATCAACAACTCTTAATTTTCAATATAATCTTACAGTTTTTAATCGTTTTAGACGCTCATTAACAAAATCCACAATCTGAAATTTGGATCTGAAACTGCCTGACCGCCAAATCATATAGCAACTGGCAAATGCTTTTATTCCTTGAGGTTTGATCTGTGTCAAGGAGGATTCAAGTGTGTGATGGACATGAACTGTGATCCCTGTAGCTGTATGTGCGGGTGTCTGCATGATGTGTGTATTGACGTGCTGTAGCAAGAGTTCAGGGAGGCAGCTGAGCAAAATAATTTAGAATGTCCTGCCTGCTGACACAAGGACAAAGGCACAGACTGAACATGCCCATATGAGGGAGGAGACAATGGACGTGGCTACACCTGGAAATGCACTGCTGTTGTTTTCACCGTGACCTCCACGGCACACAGAGATTTTCACAGGCTGTTCCAACAAGCGTGGACTCTCGCTTCTGGTCGAGTCAGCAGACTATTAACAGGACATTATTCTACTATGGTTAGAACATTATGATGAGCGCTAGCAACCTCACATAATTATCAGCTGAGCAAATGAAATCAAACACATACTCTTACAATGATTTGTTTTGTGTTTAAATCTTGGAGAGTTTTGACAGAATCTGCACTTGGTTTTGTCTCTAAATTTTGGCGACTGAGGAGTTCATGCATGTTATTATGTGTTTGTTTCACACTAGCAATGTACACTACAATGTATGAAAAAAAATTACAGAGATGAAAAAAGAAAAAACACTCTGCTAACAGGGACAGTAGCAGTGAATGATACCGGAGTGAATTAGCTAAGCCTGTCATTGTCCAGAGCAGCTCAGTGGCTACTCCATGTCCTGCCTTTTGGGTAGGATTTCTCCAAAGAGCTCATGCAGTTGGAATTAGCATGGTGCAGTCAAGGGAGTACTGAAGGCTGAATCAATGCATCACTCCCAGGGCCTTGGGTATGGATATGAAAGAGCATAATGGGACTTCTGGTGCTGATCCTCATATCATGTGTCTAATCAGGGTCTTCGTGCAATGCTTCCCCAAAGGAGAAAAGACCCCCCCCCCCCCCCTCTTTTGAAGGCCATGGACAGATAACAGAGAGGGGCTGGAGACTAACCTGCAAATGTGTGTGTCAATCAGTGAATTAAATGAATATTTGTTTAATATATAAATCAAGTTTTTTTGAAAATACCTTTAAGTCATACATTTTGGGAGATACGATTATTTACTTCCTCTCTGTGGTAGATGAGAAGACCAATACCACTTTCACATTTGTCAGGTAAATATGAAGCTACAGCCAGCTGTTGTTTAGCTTAGCCTAAAGACTGGAAACACGGGGAAATCGCAAGCTTAGCTCTATCTGAAGGTCACAAAATCCACCTACCAGCACCTCTAAAGCTCACTACATAACACGTTATATCTTGTTTCTTTAATCCATACAAAAAACAAACAGTATAAGCAACAAATCTTGGTTTTACAAAGGTCACATGAAGGACTATTTCTTTGCCAGGCGCAGCAACTTCCTGGAGTCTTGCAGCCACCGTGAGGTTGACAGGCAACCCGGCATAGACTCAAGTTTCCCCCGTTACCAGTCTTTATGCTAAGCTAAGCTAAGCTAAGCGAGCCAGCTAATGGCTGTGGCTTCATATTTAGCGGGCTGATATGTGGCATCGATCTTCTCATTTCACTCCCAGCAAAGAAAACAATTACACGCATTTTTTCCGTGTGTCATACTATTGTTTTGATATATTTTGTTACCTCAGACAAATATGCAACACCAGCAGCAGAGAAAAACACAGCGTAGGCCACAAGCAGTTGGTGAAGATTAGTTTAATTATTCCAAAGAAAAAAAAGACAATAATTGTATTTAAAAGAATAATAGCCAACAGATGAATATACTATAGAGAGAAATGTGTCCTTAATGTACAGACTCATAAGAAACCTCAGTCTGTGCCAAGCGGTGCAGATAGGCTCTACAGTACATGCCAGAAGAAGGCAGTCCCCTGCAGAGCGTGCAGACAGTACAATTAAACTGTTAATGCGTCAAACAGCCTTCAGCAGAATCTTGTCATGATAGGCCACTTGTGAACTGCTGCCTATTAAGGCTGATTCCCTTTGAATTTGGCTCCCGCCGCAGAGAACATGCGCAGTGTGCAGCGTGCCGCCTTCAGTCAGTGGAGCAGCTGTCCAGGGTTTGGAATTCCAACATGGCAGAGGCTGTGGTCAGTCTTCCCCCTCACTAACTTGGAATGGTTTCAAATCGCGAGCAGCCGCGCTTAACCTCCGCGAGCCATTCATCTGCACCGCTCACCGGATCGATGGTGCTATAAACCCCGACGCTGCCCTGTCACCTACACAGGTAAGCCTTATCCTGTCTATCGGTGATGTTGACAATTAAAAAGAGAAACGGAGCAGGCAGCAGCAGCAGCCACCCCCCCCCCCCCCTCCCCCTCCCTCTGCACGCGCAAACGCTCGCTGGGAGACAGTCGCGCATCACAGAACAGCGCAGTCTGTGTTCAGTCACTCCGCGTTCTCCGAGGCAAAATTACTTGTCATCGCTTCAGCAAACGCAAAATAAAGGCTGTGAAGTTCCGGGATTAGACCGAGTTCGCAATGAATGTTTCACTGTCCGCAGTTTGAGGAGATGGTTACACATACGGCTTGAATAACTTTCCTGCAACGAGAAGTTTTTTTGCATGTCAGCCTGAATAAAACTTGCCGCGATAACCGTAGGCGGGAGGTTAATAGATGGGATGTCATTGCGCTCTTAGTGGGACAACTGCTGGCAAGTAATCTATTTTAAAAGTAAAGGGAGGGGGGTGAGGGGAGGAGGGGGGGGCATCACGCTGGTTTAGCCTCTTCCTCTAATAGGCGGCATGAAAAATGTGTGTTTTCTGTCATCTACAGTCTCTCACATGCTCCCTATCCTCTTGTTTCAACTCGCGCATGAAGTGACAGGCTGCAGTCGTGCCTGTGCGGCTCTCGCGTCAACGTCCAGGGCTTTTTTCCGGTGTTTTTTCTTTTTCTTTTTCTTAAATGTTACTGGCATGTTCCGTTTTCCTCGGGTTGCGTCGTCCTTTATTGCACGGCCTTAATGAGTACCTGAGGAGAGAACAAGGGACCGTGCGTTTTTTTAAGTTGTGAAATCCGATAGCTGAGGAAGAAAGTGCCTGTAATGAGAAGCAACCTTTGGAATTCCTCCTCGTGAAAATTCCGACTCTGCTGTTTTTCCCTCTCCTCTTGTTTTTAGGCTTGAAGACATGATCACTAGCACCAGTATTTATGGTATGTTCATTTTGTAATTTATCATTAATATTATTGTTATTGCTTCATATTTGTCATATTTGAAAAGAGGCTGTTGTTGCAGTGCTGTATTTTTTTTTCTTTGTGCATGTTTGGTTCATCTTCAAAAGTTTTGTGCTTTAATTCAGGTTATAATAATAAATGAGCATAGTCCATAGATAAGGGCACATTATAATTTCATACAAATGGCATTATCAGTTGGGTTCAAAGTATCTTGTGGAGGTGAAACTATTTGCTCCCATTTTAATTTGGTTTGGTTTCTGTTACTGATATTCTTCACGTGCAGTTTAACTTGTTTCTGTCTCGTTGCACTGCTTTAATATTTTTGCATGCATAACTCTTAACAATGTGATTATTTTGCCTAACAGACAGTGGATGTGAATTTATCCAGAAGGGTTGCAAAATATTTCATTAAGAGATCAAATTTCAAAGCCACTTATTTATAACAGTTTCTTTGTGTGGAGACACAGTCTGCTGTTATTTAATTATTTAGCCATAAATTAAATATTTGCCCTTTAAAGAATTTAGAGAAGATATTCTCATGACAGCTTTAAAGAATGTCCTTTATTTTAAAATGTATGACATGGCTGTAGCTCAGGATTTCTTGTAAATGTGGAGAGAATGATTAGTGAAATGTCTGTTGTTTATATGGAGACTGCATAGGACAATACAATTAGTGTCACAATTATCTTACATCACAAATGTGCTACATCTTATGTTCAGTAATTAATAGTATGAAGTAGACTGAAAAGTAAATAGTACAACAGAAATACTTGTAATACAACAATGCGATAATATATTGACGATCTTATTATTGTATATTTGTCAAACATCATATGTGATATAAACAGACTTTCAGGAAAACTCACACTTGGCCTTGTTTTTCATATAGTTTCATATTGGAAGTTCTCATGTGCTTTCTTATTTAGTTGTCACACTCTATAACAACTCACCAGTGAAACTAAATCAGATTTGCTCCCAAATGAGTTCAAAGGCACCGTCAGAAATAGCTGTTATTCATGTTCCAGTGGAAATGGTTTATGACAGGCCAGTAAATGGATCTGAGCAGGGATACAAAGTCAGGAGGAGAAGTAACAAGTTGTGTGCTGTCTCTCTTTTGCAAAACACGTTGTCCTGCGTGAACCTTTCCCACCTCCATAGAACAATTTACTTAATTGTGTTCACACATTTCATTTGCATGTTTTGCTCTGAGAGTGAAATTAACATCATCAGCAGTGAGCTGAAGTATGTTTTCATTCCTCTTCAAAAATAACAGCGTTGCAGCGTCCGTCACTCAGTGGGAAAAAAATAATTTACATTACTAACACATTCATTATGTTTGAGTGTTTGGTTGTAATGTGTTTTTGTAAAGTGGGTATTACATTTGTTGGTCAGATTTTTGTGTTTCATATTTAGACCCCCCAAATGCATGTGTGGTGGGTATTTTTATTAGAAAAGATTAAATTTAATTTGAGCTGCTGAGATATGGATACTGAAGTGGATGGCAAATAGTTTGGAGGAATAAGTTTTATTTAAATTTACATCTTCAGCAATCTGAAATACCCTGTGCAATCTGTTAAATGTACCATTTTATATTTGGAACTACATAACTCAATTCAGAACCTCTAAAACTCACAATCATATATTTTCTTGCTGCTGTATGTTCACATCCAATTTTAGTGGAAGTTATGGTTTAAATATATGGTATAAGAGTAGGTTTATCTTTCAAAATTACAGTCAATCATCTTGCATTTATGGAATCATTCTCTCAGATCTCTCGTCTTAAATATCCTAATTATCAAGCTCAACCTGAGGATATTCATCAGAGTTCAAACCCTGGAAGGGTTCCATGTCTGGTCTCCTGCAGCGTGTTAGGTGATTCTTGCAGGTCCTTACTTAACCCCAGACACCTCCGGTGTGCATGGAAAGAAGCTGACAGCTCTGTTTATTTCTGGTAGGATAGCACTTATGATAGCAATCTAAGCTGTTGCTTGACATGAATCTCTGAGATGAATTTGACGACAGATGCTGACCCTCCTGTTTTCATCACCCTCTTTGCTGAATGTCACACATGTTCACACTTTTAAGAGGGACTGTAAATAATAACATGAAGTTGTGTGAAGTCAACTCAATAATTGCATACACCTATTTCCCAGTGACACGAGGATATAGAAGTGTACTCGTTATATTTAGTTGTGCTGTATTGACAAAGGAATTGCTTTCAGATGGTGGGCAAAGCAAAGGTTTTCCTCAGTCAGTGCACTTAAAACTTGTTTAATGTAGTCTGATGAATCTTTAAAAAAAAAAAAATGAATTTCCAAAGTAATTTCGAAATGTCTAAATCTTATCTCTCAAAGATATTTATTTTTGTGTACTAACTGCACCACATACATGAAATTAGGTTTCCAGAAATTCAGTGTGTTTTCTACTGTTATGATTATTATTACATACAGTGAATATATGTGCTGTATGTATATCTTTGATTTGTTGTTAAGTTACTTAATCACAGTTGCACCCCAGAACACAAACGCAAACAAAAACAAATCTTCGGCATGCATCTTACATTAATCTTTGACCTGATAGTGTCTGTGTGAAGCAATGCAGCCGCTCTAAATGTTCTGCCCATAATCTGAACACTATTTGCGATCACTATTATTGACAGCACAACTTAAACCATTACTACAGGGAAGCGCTATGTGACAGGACCGGCACCGTGTATATGTGCACTAATGATGACAATTAAAGCCTGCTCCAGAATACCTTGAGCCGACTCTGTGCAAACACCCGCTGGGATGTCTGCAACGCCGCTGTAAATTGATGAAATATTTATCTTTACAGACGGATCTATTTGTCAGTAACTACAAGAGATCCCATTCAGCCCTTTGACTATACTGTATGAGATCAGTGCAGGATTGTCATCTTTAAGCAAATATGTTAAGCGGTGTCTTTCCTGCTTTTCATATAAAAAGCGAGGGAGTCCCCAATGGAGTAAGACGCCAGCAGAAGGGACAAAAAAACTCCAATCTTTCTTCTAAGTATTTTCTACATGTTCCTCCCTCCCTTCCTCCCTCCCCTCTCTTTCTCTCTTCCTCTGTTCGTCTCCCTCCCTTGTATCCACATCTCTGTCGTTTCCCTCATGGCAGCTTGCTATGTTATCTTTGTGTGTTTCTTTCTATGCTGACAATTCTCGCAGTGATCTAAGTTGGACTGCATTAGAAAGTGGAGGCAGCTGTCTGTTGCTATACTGAGGGACGTGTTTGCTCTACTGCAAAGATGAAGGACCATGAATCCTTGACATCCTCCCTTTCTCTCCCCTCCTCCTCCTCCTCCTCCTCCTACCATCTCATTTAGACACAGCGACTGTCTGCTCAGACTTGGGGTTTTTTTTCTCTGAGTGACAGCATATGGCATAGACATTTTCTAAAATGCATGTGCCTACCATTGGCTGCTTGTACTTACCCTTCATATGTCTCCTAGCTACAGGCCTGTCATGTTATTTTATTCCTCTAATTCAAACAAAATACTCACGGTTTAATTTAGTTTAACAGATTCTAGCAGATAAAAACAACACAGGTTGCTTGTTAGGAACCAAGTGGATATTTACTGTTCCACTGCCACCTGTAATGCAAATCGCTCCATAGATTTCTCTAAATGTTTTTAAGGATTATGTGTCTTTATATGTGATCGTGTGTGTGCATGTACTGTATGTGTGTGTGCGTGTGTGTGTGTGTGTGTGTGTGTGTGTGTGTGTGCATGCCGGTCTGCCAGTCTGTTTCTCTTTGTGCATGTTTGAGCCAGTTTGAGGGTGAACACAACGCCTTGTTCTCTTTCAATTTCTTTATATTTAAGAAACTAATCTTTCCCACGCCCATCCTATGATGTTATTATGATCCATACCATCATGCACAATGTGCTTATAGAGCTTAGGGTTCTCTAAATGACTGATTCTAACACGCTCATAAGTCATGCTGTAGGGCTGGTTTATTCAGGCCATATATTCCAGGCATATCATTTACACAGAGTGTTGCATTTGTTGCCTTAAACTCCTCATTTCCAACACATTGAAACAGAGGCTTTGTTTCATCTCCTTCATATGAGGTGTCTCTGCACTCATAAGGAGACGAGGCAGCTCTGAGCCTGTTGGGGATTGGCTAGAATAGACAATCCCCAGGTGTACTAAACTAGGTTTAGCACTAAGGCTTTTAATCTGGACTTGTAGGAGATTCATGTGCATTCATAGATTTGCCTCTGTAATTATCATACCCCCAGTGGCAGCCAGAGACGTTTGCCTAAATCACTGATGTCCTCATTACACTGTTTACATTTTAATTAGACATGCAAAATTCTTGATTTTTTTTTAGTGGCCAAAAAGATTGGAGATTTCCCTATCTTTAGTTCAGCAAAGATAGACAATGCCTAGTGTTGCATAGCCGTAAATTGATGTCTTCTAATAGTGTGTGCAGCTCACGAAGAGAATTATAATTTCCCCAAGCACCAAACTCCAGGTCTGAAAAGTGAAGCCAATGCGGAAGTGCCTTAAACCTGCATTCCCTCTAATGGCCAACAGAAGGTGACTGCAAAAGTCCGATTGTCTATGAGAAAATGACTCTACTTCTCACTTGATTTATTACCTCAGCAAACATTTTCCTAATGAGTTTATGGTCTCAATTGCTAGTTTCACATCTTCTTCAATACAATATAATGTTCATTTTGTAAATTATGGTCCCATTTAGATAATAAAGCAGGGTGTGCTTTAAGGCGTGGTTCCCTTGTGAAGTCACTTCTACGGCAACCTGTCAATCAGGATAGAGGCATAGCAATGTGTATCCACCCTCTCATCCAAATACGGTCACTTCTGGCTCCAAAAAAACAAGAAGGCAACGGCCAAACTCGAGGCTTCAAAACGGTAGTCCACAAACCAATGGGTGAAGTCACGGTGGCTGCGTCCACTTCTTTTATACAGTCTATGAATTTCTCACAGTTCTTGGCTTGTTAATGTCGCCTTCTTTACATCCCTTTAAACTGATTTATAATGTAGTATTGCAGCTGAGAGCATAATTCGTTGGTTGCTTTATGAGCAAAGGCTGAATGGAGTGGCAGTGGACAGCTCTAGGACGATAGTATAAACATGTTATTCATGCATAAGAAATCATACAACATTAAGTCCTTATGGCTGAATCTACTTCCATATTTTTAAGTGATGTCTTTGGCCAGATTATTTACTGTTACTCTCAGGCAGTGAATATCCAGCCCTCAAGGACTATGATTAACAAAATCTACAATGCCATGACTTTTAAAAATAGCTGGCACTTTGAGCCGTCATTGTGTGCCTGAGTACTGTTGCTTATCATTGAATAACCTTGGTGAAGAGAGGTGTTTTTCCTATCCTTCTTTCAAGGTGTTTTTAAAAAAAAAATGTATTGCATGCTGTTGGGGAGTTTCGTATTGTGAGAGAGCAGCAAGCCTTTCACAAGAGGATGAGAGAAAACTCAATATTTTGCTGTATTGAAATTCCTCTTGTGTTCTCACAAAACAGTGTCTGACTAATCTGGCAATCGAGGCCGCCATTCTCCAGTTGCTAGACTGAAAACCCAGGCAACTAGAGAACCTTTAAGTACTTTTTCCACCACACCACCTTTGCCAGATTCATTCTAAGAACTTGAAATGTACTTTTTTATGAATTCAAACTGTCAAATTTGTCTTGATGCTGACCTGCCTTAATCAATATAACCCCTTAATTATGATAACACCAAGAGACTGTGATCCCACTGCTTTGATTCTACAAAACTGTAGCGCGTTCTAAATTTAATAAGAGATAAAATATGTGACTGTAAGAACAAAATTAGAATTTGAATAAATTTGTCTCGGCATGTCATCCATTTTATTTTGTCATTGTATGACAGTATAATAGTGTTATAATTCATATATTGAAATACATGCTTGAATTAACTCAGCTGTTTATTTTCAAGAGCATGCAAGGATTTGCTTTGAATATAAAAGTTAATCTTTTGACTGTTTTTCATTGTCCCATTCATCACATCGCACGCTAATTGCCTCAAATTGATATTTGAGACAATTAGCTAAAACGATGATCAGACGAGATGTGAGCTATCAGTGTTTTGGGGGGTTTTTCTGCAAAAGTTCTCAGCGATTCATTCATCCTCCGTGGAGTCGGGTGGCTGACAGGTTGGCATTGTGCCAGGTGCTGGCAGAGGGAGCCTTGAGTGCCAGGGACGGGAGAGGATGGGTTGAGGTCTGCTTGTTGGTGTGGAGAAGAGGGGGGGGGGGGGGGGGATGAACGGTGGGGAGGAGAGGGAAGAGGGGATGGAGGGGTGAGCATACGCTGCCATAGAGGTTTAAGGTGTCAGGCTGCGGCAAGGCAGCGGGTGTCTGCAGTGACTCTGTGACGTGACCACAGCAGCATGCGCAGAAGTGAGGCAGGGCAGTGATGTTATTGTTGTTATAGTGCCCAGCTTATTAAGGTGTGAGGCAATGTGCTAGTTAACTGCACAAACCACAAATAGCCTTTTGTTTTCTTCAAGGTAGCTGTTGAGAATGGAGGTGAAGCTGTGACTGATCAGCTGCTCTCAAGAGTTGCTGTATGCAGAAATAATTAAATATGAAACAATGAGAAAATGTTTGTCTTTTGATTCCTGGTAGATTAATGCACGTAGACAATTTAAATTCATAATGCTGTTTCTTTTTTTTTCTTTTCCTTCCCAACAACTTGAGTCTGTGTAAGTGAATAGTCACTGAAGTCTTGTTGTCTGGCGTGTGGCCTATTTGACAGTCTCTCTTGGAGTCCATACGGAATTAGATTAATTTAAATCAGAAAAATAAGAGTGCAAGAAAAAAAAAAGAAGAGCGTTCAAGAGTTCAGCATCATCACGGAGCTTTATGAGGGCTGACACTTCTTTTGTGTTCATTATCAGGAAATCACCTCAGGGAGTTGTGTTGACTTTGCATGGTCTAAAATAGCTGTTACAGTGGACCGCCCCACGCTCGCTCTCGCTCACTTCCACTCCAAGTATCTGGGGAGGCAAGGTGGAAATACCAAACGAAGGTTTCACTGAGAAAAGCTAAACATAGTTCAAACTCCCACTTTAGCAAAGGAAATCAAGCCATTTGTCTAGGATGTGGTGTGCACTGAACAAAAGCTCATGTTCTGTTTGTAAAGAATCCAGCGTGAAATCTACTATTGCATCTGCAGAAATAAGAAGCGTTTTTTGCTGGCTTTTTGTTGGCTTGTTGCCGCCAGCTCAGTTTGCCTACACATAATTTCTTGCAGTCTATTTTTACTCTAATGCTCTCCTGATTTAAAGGAAAATGTATTAACACTATGTCATTGTTGGCATCAATAGGCCTGCGCACGGTTTATAGCAGCATTTCTATACTGTACAGAAGAATAGTAGATTCATTTACTTGGAGCGTGATGTTTCTGCAGTCCAAACCCTGACTGCATCGCCTCTCCCACATCTTTAAATGGATCCCATGAGTCTCCAGCTCTGTTGTTTCCATTATTCATTTCAAAACTTCCATGTAGCATGGAGAGGCTAGAGGGGTGAAAAATTATTTTGTGTCTGAAAAAAATTTGATGTAGAGCAAAGTCACTGCTTTATGCAAAGTGTGCCATGCCTTGGGAGCATGTGAGCTGGTGCACTGTAGGAGGAGTGAGTGCTTGGGCAAGGGACGGACTGTATGTGTGTGTGTGTGTGTGTGTGTGTGTGCGCGTCTGCGTGTTCCTGTCAGTCTGTCAGCTAGGCCTAATGTGGCTCCCTAGAGGTACCTGGGGGAGACCCATCTAGCACCCAGTCAGCCTCTGCTGGCGGCCAAGTGGTGACAACGGGTTCCCACAGAGAGAGGAAGTGTCATACTATGTATGTAAACTACTGACAGATGACTGGAGACATGTGGCCTGTAGACACTGGGCCTGAAAGTAAAGCAGTTTTGCCTCTTTGACTTCCTTTCTCTCTTCCCACTTGAGACTTCAGAGAGTGAGCGTCGGGCTTCACAACGGCACGGAATACATTGACAACAAGTCAAAGATGCGAATATAAAGGATGCAAATCATTTGGCATGAAAAGACACATGCTATGCGCAAAAGGTTTTGTTTGCCTTTGAAAGACCGTAGCAAAGGAGTGAGGAGTTTTTCGTGTGCGGAGCTTCAGGCAGCTTTTCTAGGCCACAGGTCATGTGGGTCAGTGTTACACTCCCTGCAGCCTCACTTCAACCCTCGGTCTGGAAATAGAACATGCAACGTCACCCAGCCAGGAGGGAGGTAGATTCCAGACCTCAGTGGCCACAGGCTGCACATGTGGAATCTGCTCGTGTAGATGACCCCAAATGTTTGAAACTCAGAATGCTCCCAGTAGGATATTGTTATTTCATGCATACCCAAATGAGCAAGGCTGTACGAATTGCCTTGTACAAAGCGGGCCGGACTCTTCACTGTCGGCTGTTCACAATTCATCAAGGGAACTCTCACACTAGCCAGCGGCAGATTTATTTAACAGTATGCACATAAACTGTAAGAGAGGCAAAACATAACAAACTGAGGAGTAGTTGTTTTTAATTGCATATTTCAGCCAGCAGCCCATTTGCCTACTTTCCTTTTTTAAGCCTTCATTGAAATGGATGGAAACTTGGCACCATGGGAGATACACATTCAACCAGTGTGCAGTGAAGAATCAAGCAAGCTTTCTTAATGACTTCATCCAAGCCTTGCAATCACAGGCCATGAAGCACCTCTACTATTAGGCTTATTACTATTTTTGGCACAAAAAGCAGTTAAAAATCTTTTTTAGCTTTACAGCAACAGATTTTTTAATAGTGTATGACTAAATTCAAACTATAACTCTAGTTTGTATGTAACATATACCGTATTCCTGTTGTGAAAAATGTGAAGTGGATGTTAATACTGTAGTCGTTCTAGTAGCTGTTTTTTTGTAGTGGTTTATATTCACATTGTAATGGCCATAAATCAAATTTAGGTTTTGGAAAAAGGTTTTGCAGAAAGAACAGACAGTGAAATATGACTTAACACAATAAATAATTAATAATTAAAACAATAAATCACATGACATGAAAACACACTAAAATTAATTATTTCCCAGTGCATACTCATACACTCACACTAATGTTACCTGGACATAGAGGCAAGGAGCCAATAGATCGATAGGGTGTGATGTAAGGTCACCAATCAGAGCTACATGCAAACTTAAATTGAAAGACACAATATAAGTTATATTGTGTCTTTCACAATGTGTCTTTGTGTACATTTTGCTACTTGTTTAATTCTACAGAAGATTTTTATTCTTGATTTTTGCAGATATAATACTATAACAGAGACAATTCAAGAGAGATTAATTCAAATATTCAAGGTATAGTAGAGAAACCTGCATTAAACATTTGATCAGTATTTGATAATTAGACTCCAGTATGATCGCAGTATTGTGTGTGTAGTAACATATAAGCATTTGTGTGTTGTGATAGTGAACACCTGGCCCTTTTCCTAATAGTGACCGTTTGAGAGAACGCGAGCTGTACGTAAGTGACACCTCCTGCTTTCCATCCAGGGGAGTAAAATCTATCAGCACTGATGAGTTCGTGCTCTATCAAATATATCCGTGCCAAGCTGTTTATTGTGAGCTCCAGTTGTGCTATTGTGCTATTCTCTAGTCCGTGTGGTGCAAAGAGCCAATTCACATTTGAGCATTGGGTGACCCTGGGTTGTTTATATTGATGAGTGGGATTTGTTTCTTAATAGAATTGTGTCTAATTAATTAGCTTTTAATTGGTTGAACTCTGAACATGCAAATGCAGCACAATGTAGAACAATCAGTACTTTAAACTGCATAAAGAACCACATATTGAGGTTGACTAATGAAATGTGGGAAATGTGTTTGTTGTGTCTGTTTATTTTTTTATTTCTTGTTTTGCGGCGTGAAAATTCACTTCTTCCAAATTTACCTGAGGAATGGATTTGTAACACCAGAAAGGTGTTGGTTAAACAAACACAATGTGGAAATATTTGAAATTCCTACCTCTCAATTTCTACTAATGATCTAATTTATTTTTCACAATTGCTTTGTGCCACAGATTAACCTTTTTTCCCTTCATTTCATAATCTGTTAAGGAATACTCTGGAATAATTTTCATTTCATTTCATTTGCTTTCTTGTCTCATCTCTATCAAAGCGCTGAATTCTTTTAAGGCTGCCACTCTCTCATCCACACACACCGACAGCTTTCATTCAGAACCTCCATTTGCCATTTATACAGATTACACTACTGAAACAATTACACTGTTGCCCTGCTACAGTTTAAGCCATTCACAGAGAAGAGAAATATTTGTAAAGAATTTATATTTTCTAATGTTTAATTTGCTAATGATATATATATTTCCAGTGTAGAATATTTTGTTTGGCCCAGTAGTGACCACAGTCAGCTCCTGCTTTTGAATGGTAAATTTTTAGAACAAGAAGGTTAGTCGATTTAGGTAATGCTATGGAGAGTATGCTAGCCTTTTACCATGTTTCATTTTGTGCCTTTGAAGTTTGCAAGTGTTTCAGTAAATGGTTGGAGAACAAAGACTGCAGTTTTATTAGAGCTGATCAGAGCCATTTTCAAGAAAAATAGATGGAGCCAGATTACATTACATACATAACAAGGATACAAAGAACACGGAAATATGGAATAATATGGAATTGTGGAGTGTATTATTCTGCTATTAGCATATGCAAAATACGTGCAAAAATGCATTTCCACATATTCATTTTTAATAAGTCACACCCTTACTCTCATGTTATGTGTATATAAAAAAGCCTTACGATCACAGAGCACAGTAACATGAGTTTAGATATCAGGTGGAAATGGTTGTTTTGTCTTTTTCCCTACCAAATCCCAACACTTTCCCTCTGCCTTGGGACATTTATGTGAAAAAGCATTCTGTGCAGCAGCTTCTGACACAACTTGTAACAGTCACTGTCACAAATATCACAATGATACACATGTACATTGTCCTCAGCGAAAGGAAACACAGCAGGTTCACTCAGTATCTCTGCAGTCAGCCAACAGGTGATTTGTTCTCCGCACATTATCTCATCTAACTGAATAAGCTTGGAGTTCATTCTAGTTGTGTCTCTTTCTATTTATTAAATACTTAAGTGATTGGTGAATGCTGGAAGGAGCATACTACTCATAATAAATGCCTCACTTAGCATACTAGTTCCTATTCTTGTACCATTACAAAGGTGCCATTAAGTGTTGGAACGAGCAGGTACAGAATAGCATTCACTTTAAAACTACCTCAAGGAAAATTTAAGAACATATCAGGATTCAAAGATTCATTTTAATGTTTTTGATTGCAATATTTTTTGTCACATACATAGAAAACTTAGTAATATTTAATTCAGCCTTTTTACTTTAAACAAACTTACTTTTAAAAGCGAATGCTGTAATTCAGCTGCATGGTACTGCACTGACCGTGCCACCTTAGCTCTTAGAAGCCATTGTTTGCCAGTGGGCGAACCAATCTCCTAGACAGCTCTTTCCTTGTAAAAGTTCCCTTTTATGGCTTCGCTTCTGCACTTCAGTAACTTTATTACAGTATAGCTGAGAGATTTCTATTTCATATTGACCTAAGATTGCTTCAGTTGTCTCATTTCACCTTTTGTCTGGCCTGTGTTGGAGAAGTGACCTTCTTTGAGACTTGCAGTCGATACCACAGAATGCTTCAGAATGCTTCAATGAAAAGCTGGCACTGGTCACAAACATCCCTTTTCTGTTCACGTGGGTATTTTCAATTAGAGTTCAATTTAAACTTTTAATCAGTTTAATGTGCTTTCGCTTTTGAACTCCGCAGGTGCATTTGCCTTAATTTCTGTCTTTCCTTTGGTTTTCCTCAGTTGGACAAAATGTCGGTCATCATGCAGGAAATATGAGTTAGCAGTGTTGTGTTCTGTGTGATGTTTCTGTCAGAGAGAAAACAATAGTAATTTTTTCATTGTATATATTGGTCTTTACCATCTGATCTGTGTTGCTATTCTTATTGCATATAAATGCTTGAATATTGGTGTATAGCGACAGACAGTTCTTTGTTAGTTATAGACTTTAAACAGAGGAGCATTTTCTCCGTGAAAGGTTGAAGTCGTGCCACTGGCTATGTAGCTAGCTGTTTGTCGAGGAAAAACAAAACTTTTTCATTCTGATTTGTGTCTCAAGATCACACTGTGAAAAATGAGATTTTCTTTTACAATGTGAATCCCCTCCTGTCTTTACCAGGTTAACATGGCTGTAAAGTCTGATGGTAATGGTTGGAAGCGTGAAGTAATCACAGTTGTGAATCGGACCAGTGAACAAGATAATCTGTTAATTTCCAATGGGGCTTGGTTGTTTATAAATCAGATGACTGGTTCCTGGAGCCATTAAACCACTGCCGTACAGTAAAAGTCAAAATGTGCTAAATGTAATAAAAAGAAATCCAGAAAATCCTGCCGAATTGCCTGTTTGCGGTTTTTTTTTTCCCTGCCGGCCTCTTTGATTGGAGTCTTCCTTGGGGTAACAGGACTTTGGGGAATGAAGATGTTAGTGAGTAGCTTTTGGTCAATGAGCCTTCATGTAGCGAGGTCACAATCTGCCTCTCTTCTCTTTTGAAGTGTGTAAGTGATCCCTTGAGAGGCAGAGTAGCCAAGTTCATAGAGGCTCGCAAAACCACTGCCTCTACTGTACAAGTTTCACCAAGTGCTCGAATTCAATGTCTGTGTTCTTTTAGCTAACAAGCCATTTGAGTATTCATCAGTATTATGCACTACAGAGCACTGTGAAGCCTGTCTCCTATAATTGTCTTACTTTTATTCAGTGTACAAGTTCTACTTGTGTGTGGAGAGTTTAGCATGTGTGTGGATTTAGCTATACTTAGGGTAGTAATGGAAGATGTAGCCTCGGGGGCCTCTTGTCCTGAAGAGTCATGGTTTAATTAGCATCACTGAGACAGAGAAATGACAGCTCAGAGAATCTCTCAAACTCACGATTTACTGTATTGCAGGGAAAAATGACAAATACATATTCCCCTCCAGCCAATAGTTTATCATTAGCTCAGAGCAAAACACCCATGGGACTTGAGAACATCAAGGGCATGTAACAAAGAATGCATTATGTTGTCAAACTGAAGTTTTCAACAGCTGTGCACATTCACTGAGAATCTCTGGCAAGATTTTCCATGTATGGTGTCAATCTTAATGGCAAGAGAAGTATGAACATCTTTTGCACGTTTGCCTACTCTGCCATAATACTGTCACTAACAACAACCAATCAGCTTTCTTTGAGTTTGTTTTGAAGCAACAAATCAATAAGTTATTATTATGCTGAGGAGGCTGCTCAACAGATAAGTCCAAATGTGTTACTGCACTGTGTAGAAAAAAAAATAGAAAAGATCGTAAGTAACAAGGAAACCATAAATGGTATTGTGTGTATGCTTTTGTGTTTTCATCACTTTGAGTACATAGAGAAAAGCAGCTGCACACGAATGTTTTCTTATTGTCAACAAATCCCATGAAAAGACCAAAGCCAATAGTTGTAATCGATCACTCAATACTTTTCCATGCCCTGTTTATGTCAGCCCCAAGCCCATCTGTTCTTCATACTGAAGATGTAAATCTTTAAATACAGGTAACAAATATGTCATTAAATTTTTTTTAAAAGGCTAAGTAGTTAAAAACTCTCTAGTTTTTAACAAAGATTTCTCAAACAGGATGAAATTTTGTTGGGGACTATTTTCAGCTGCCTGTTACTGTAATAGACATTTAGTGCTCTAGTGAGTATTTACAGCAGCAGGACGGTGTGTGTGTGTGGGACTGACTCAAAATAAACTACAGTGTCCACGTTCATTGTAAATGGCAACATCAACTTAAGGACCTACACAGCACACAGTCACATGTTTTATACTACCTCTTTCAAAGACAGACTTGCTTAACAGTCATTTAAAATCTAAAGAGGGCATTTTTACAGGCAATTATGAAATGATTTCTGAGTGGGAAAATTTACATCTTCTCATTACATTTCAGATGAATTATTCAAATCATCAACAGCCCCCTGCCCGCAAACAGTTTTATTCTGTTACAGCTGCTGTTAAAATAATGTGCTTCTCTGTAGATTCATGCATTTTTAGGACCTTTTAGAGTGACTGTATGAGGAGCAGGCTTTCTTGTTCTTTTTTTCATAACCACCATCTTGTGTAAATAGCAAGCACAAGACATGTATAACTTAAGCTGCAAGAGTACATTTACTGTAGCTGCAGATTAAACTGGTATTATACACTGAGGGTTTATACTGCAGTGAATTGTCTCCGTGGCATCATGGTGTTCAGTTTGGTCGCAGCTATATAGAGAGGAGTGGTGAGTTAATGAAGTAATGATTTTGACCATTCAAGTCACTTTAACCGTGAAACTGATTTCAGTCAGTCAGTTGTAGAGCTGCAACCTTTGTATTCTTTATTTTGTGGCTAGCGGGCGCTAGCAACTCCTACCAGTTGGTCAGGGTGCCTGCACAGAAGGGTGGGATCTGGTGGATAGCATTAACCTAACTACACGCTCCTCACCTAACCTGTTGCCAAACCCAGGTGTATTAGCAATAACAAAGCAGTGCATTTGAATTTAGAATATGGATAAAAAAGGAAAGGTAGACTTTCCGTATAGCACATCGAAAAGTCTACGAAATATAAAGACTATTATCAAACCATGAAGACAAAATCAAATATGGCTTTCATTGTATGATCATGTTAAGGATTAAATCCCAAATCAGATGTGTGCACACATATCCAAATTTACCATTGTTTGTAAACTTTGCCATAATATATTGTAATGACCACATTGATTATATATAAATATATATATATATATATATATATATATATATATATATGCAATTTATCCATGCCTCCACACTAATGCGTTGTCTGTACCAACTGAATTAGTCTGTGAGTTTGCACCAGAATTTCCATTCATTTCTTTGAATGCTGTGTTTCCTTCCTGCAACCGCAGCTGTTTTTTCAGGAGAAGCACATGTTGGATTGATCCAGTCCATGCATCATATTCTTTGCACATATCTGTCAAGATGTGTAACTCAACTCTGATAGAACAGAGACTGCTTGTGTCTAAAAAATAAATAAGCAAACAAAAGTTGTACATTTTCAGTGTGCACACCTTATTTATTATTACAGCACAACTTCCTTTAATACTTTAAAAAAGTTTGATTTGCCTTGTGACAAACAATTCAAACACTACAGTTTGTTTTTCTTTAATGTGTCCCCCAATATTTAGTTATAACACACACTGTCATATATCTGCTGCTAAAGAAAGTTGATTGATTAGGTTGTTAATCAGTCTGTCAACATAAAATGAACCAAACCCAAACTCCAATGTTGACAAATGGTCATTTAACACATAAAATATCAAACATTTGCTTCACATGTAAAGAACCACTGTCTTGTGTCCATATCACTTTATATTTAATACTTACTGTGCTGCCATGTGAACAAATGCACAATTTTTAACATAAATATTTCTGATTAACTTGAAATTATTTATGAACTAAGTGATAATAAAATACATAAATTATTTGTTAATTTGCAAGTTAATTAGGTTATTCAACTCATTTTAGTCATTTATCAAGTAAAATATGGCCCAGATATAGTTGCAGCCAATTTGCTGCTTGCTTTTATCAAATTCTTCATTGCTCAGTTAATACTTTTTTCTCATTGTCAGACTAAGTATGCAGGTTTTGTGCTCTTACAGGTTGTGATGAACATTTGTGATTATGTTTGACATTCCATTAACTATATGATTAATTACATTAATGAATGGACTGCTTGTCTGGATACACAAAATCTCACCATATCATCTAATATCAAATATTTGATCTACTCTTTTATCCGATATTTTCTCAGATTGGTCTAATCTTTTGTATTGTTAATCAATATATGGATAACCCTGTCATTTCAAGTTGTTTGAGGGGTGGCATTTTTTTCACTAATAGTAGTTAGTCATAAATACAGCAGATACACAGCATGTGAACAGGCAAATGTCAGTGACAGACTCTTAGATTTTTTTCACTCTGTTTCATCTAAAATATTCTGCTACACGCATCAGTGTGTCAGACATTCAGGACAGCTGCTTTAAAGAACTCATCTGTGTTTACTAAATTGAAGTGATAACAGCTCTGTCACTGTAGACTGTGTAACTCACTTTGCTTCGACACGTATCATTATGATTACAAAGACAGGTCCTGTCACAGGAAGTTGTCTGCCCGTCTGGCAGGTTAACTACAATAAACATACTGTAAGTGCGTGCTCGTACAGTCATTTTCCACCTTTTATGTTCGGATTAGTGTAGACTCCACTGGGATCGGTGGACTTTGATAGTGTGAAGACATGTAGTAATTTGCTGCCATGGGTGGTCAGACTGTGAAATGTATGGGCAGTAGCCCTGGAAAAGACAGTGACGGAGGAAGGCATATCTTTTCTAAATGAGGGGTTAAATGGCACCCTGCCGTCTAAAGATTGGAATTACTGCCACATGGAGCTCTAAATTGAGTTTAAATAGTCTTAACTTGATATGTGAGATGAATGGAGTCTGTAGCCATACCGATTACCGTTTCACATTGTATTAGAATGTTTTGCCCCACCCCTACTTAGAATATCTCTGCTGAATTTGAATATGAATATGAGCTTGTTTTTATTTATAAAAGTAATTACTGTCTGTCTGCAATATTTGCATGCTTGTCAAGTAGAGTGGTCTGTGTGCGCAGAATAAAAGCAAAAGCTCCCATAATTATGTTTACGTCCGGCGATGAAAATCCCAGGGTTGTAATGATCAGTAATTATAAATACTTTTCAGCATGTCTACTGCCTCAGCTGGGACTATTGTGTGGTGTGAAGTGCAGAGTTTGTGCAGCTTAATTATGACATTGTACATGACTAAATGTACCAGTCTGCTTGGGCTCTGCAAAACACTTCCAGTGTATAATCATGCTCAAGTCTGACTTTAAAGAGCTCATTACAGTTAGTTTTCTAAAGAGCGGCTTATTAAACACAGTTACCTAATAAGCATCTTTGGTGGTGCAAATTGGTAAAAATGGTAATGAGTCTGATTAGGCCACGTTTCAATTACGACAGCTTTCACTTCCCTCCCCCTCTCCCTCAACCCTCCCACCTTCCCCTCCCCCAAACCAAAAAAGAGGAAGGAAAGTCCAGCTCTTTATGCTTGGGAATCCTCCTGGAAGGCATTTTGCTCTCTCTCTCTCTCTCTCTCCTACACATACACTCACGCACACACAGAAAGAGGAAAAGAAAACCGCTCTGCCACCTCTGTGCTTCCTTTCAGCAGCACAGTAATGAATAGAGAATTGTGCAAGCGGCGGTCCAATTTACGCACTGGGAAATTGGATGGACAGAGTGGAGGCCCACTCTTGTTTGCTTAAAAACGTCCCAGGCTTCCAGATTAATAGTTCCCAAAAAGGTCAGAATCTCTGTTTCATCGGTGATGATCACTGAACCAGAAATTAAACACCATAGCGTAGCATAACGCCATGGCATCACATGTCAAATGCATTTCGACTACACTTGATCTTTTTTTTCAATAAGGGCGAGATCGTCTATGAAGTATACGATATATAACAGACATTTTAAGGACATTGCTTTTAATCACAGTGCTGATTCTACTGAATTTTATGTTGTTAAGACAAATATGTGTTTTCATTTAGATATGAGTCGACCTATAAGATAGAGACAGATAACTCTTCCTATATTACCATCGTCTCAGATCTATCAAGGACAATTATTCAGATCTATGAATTGACAAACACAATAGTCTAACAAAGGCTGTATTTGTTGGTGGCTGATCAGTGGAATTTGAGCTCAAGCCCCGAGGCTATCTGAAAACATTCCACTAATGGAGCGCTCTGTAATTATACCATTTCAAAGATAGACAAAGGAACCTGTGGATGTTGTATTTGAATTTCCAGGCAGGTGGAATAAAGGACAACGGTTTCCCGTTATACCGAAGTAGGAGATCATTATGCTAATGTACGGCATGTGTGTGTGAGCATTTGTGTCTATTTATGTTAGTGTTTATATACATATTTGTGTGTGGATGCATTTGCTATCCATTCCCTAACCTTTGTATGAACCAAACAATTTAAAGTCTAATTCTCGTTCAAATAGTATGCTTTGTAAACATCTTACGAAGACTGGTTGACGCACTGAATCATTTTACACTTGCACACTAGCACAACAACACAAATTAAATACAAATCCTCTGTGTAGGTTCTGTATCAATAGAATAGACTTGTTTTGCCTGTAGAAGAGAAAACGCTCCAGAAATCCAAATCTCAGGTTTTAAGTTATTTTCGATATAGAAAGTGAAAGTCTCAGTTTCTCAGTCTGTTTTTAGCAGTGTGCTGTATTTATATAATCATCTTGGATGGTTTCCATTTTATAAAATACCTGATACTCAGAGATCTCAAGTACACTTTGCGAGTAGCACTTCTTTGATTGTCCAAAGTGGCACATTGTTCAGAGAGGATTAAAAAGAGTCTAACTCAATAAACGGTGTGCAATTTTGTTATTGACAAAATGTGCCTTGAGTGTTAATGAACTCTACTGAATGATTTCACCAAAAACCATTATCCTGATCCTGATACACACTGCGGCGTCAGTAAATGCTGTGAATGGCTGAGATATTTTTGGCAGGCAGCACAGTGCTGGTTGCTATTGCCCAAATACTGTTTTGTCTGTTTTGAAGGGAACATTTTTCTCAGCAATAATGTGGAAAAAAATGTATATTCATGTTTGTTAAAAAGGTATTTTATTTTAGTAATAACAAGAGGGGAAAAAACATCAGGCGTGTATGACAGGCTGCACTGGAAAAATAATTTCCCACTTAAAAAGTCTTACTTTTGCATTTCACCCACCTACAAATAAAAAAAAAATAGCTTTCCTTGAATACAGTGGTGGACTGACACTTCAATGAATGGGTCTTCAGTGAGATTTTTAGTATTCTCAAGGGCGTCATTCATACATTTTCCCCAGTTCATACACATATCAAATAAATTTACATTAGATACATTTAGTTATTTTTGTAATTGTAGTTAGGTGTATAGTTTAGTATATTCCATATTTCATATTCTGTTTTCTGTAGGTTGTTGAACCTTTCTGTTCCAGCACAGTATGGCTACCATGTTTGTCTTCCCAGGTTTTTTTTTTTTTGCCTCTGGCTGTTTTTCTTAATCATTAGCTTGGATGGTTGACAACTATGTGAGCCATAGCATGGATCTCTTTGACTAAAACCTTGTAAATTAACACAATTAGTGCAGCATCATCCTGCTAATTAGCTCCTGGTGTCTAGTGTGGCGGGTGGGCAAATAGCTGGGAGGGAGTCAGAAGGGAATCTACAGACAAACACTGCGTTTGTAATCTGCCTCTGGACAGTGGCTGTTTGTTGCCTAAATCCTGTGATATGGACTTAACCTACTGAAGTATAAAGTATACCACTGCAGCGCCTGCTTAGCAAGGGCATGGACCATTGTATAAGTTTGGTTAAATGAATCTCCTCTCATATCTTCTTGTAGCTTTTGGTCAGATTAGTGTGGATGTTAGATGTGTGAGGCTCTGCACACTATCTCTGATTGTTTTGAGCTGTAGCCTCTTTAATAGTCTACATTCTTTGAGGGTATAGTACATCCTCCGATAATCCCAAGCAGAGTAAAAGATGACAGCATGTGTAAAAACTTGTATTTGCAGATTGACTTTAGGATTTAACTTGATTATTTATGTCATTCAAACCCTTAAGGCCATACAGAGAGGCTGAGAGAAGCTGCAGAGAAAAAGACAAGTGAAGCATGTTTTTTTTTTCCCTCCCTCACTCTGGGACTAGGAAGCAGTAGGCAGACTGGATGTGGATGTAATTCATGCTGGGCTGAGGGGTTTGTGTGATGAAAGCAACAGAGCGCTGCCAAGGAAGATTGCTTTGCTGCTCTCCTCCAAGCAGATTTGAAACTGTCTCAGAATGCCTCAGATGAAAGTTGGATTATAGACTGACCCGCAATGTCTGTGTCATTCTGCTCTGCGTTGGGTGGATTATACCACGCTAACCAGGTGTTGGGTCCCATATGTCTGTTTGTCATATGGTAGACATTTGGGCATTGTGGTGCAAGTGGTATTTAAAACATTTTCTGGAAGATAATATGGTAAACTCTTGCTTTTCCTTTGTAATTTTCCACCTTTTCTCCACCCAAGCAATTAGAAAAAACAGCAAGCTATTCATGGATTATGGAATTATTTACTATTTGATTATTATACAACAATTAGAATTATTATTTTAAATGATTATTAACCATGATTTAATGCTTGCCTTGACATATTTCTTCCTTATGCGGAATATCTAGGTCTAAAGATGCAGTGGACCCCAGAGCACACACAATGGGCAGAGCAACACTTTGACATCTCATCCACTACCCGCTCGCCAGCACACAAAGTAGAGGCCTACCGGGGGCACTTACAGCGAACGTACCAGTATGCGTGGGCAAATGATGACATCTCTGCACTGACTGCCTCCAATCTGCTCAAGAAATATGCAGAGAAGTACTCTGGGATCCTAGAGGGCCCAAATGAAAGAGCCCTGCTGTGTTCCTACTCTGATAGCACCACTGGACTCATGAATGGACGAAAGTCAGAGAATGAGTCCTGGCAGGAGGGGATTTACCCAATGAACTGTGCTCCAGATGTTATATCTGTGAGCAAAGCTGGAATGACAGCTGCCCTACCCCCTACAGATGTGTCGGCTAGCATAGGCAGCTCCCCAGGGGTGGCCAGCAGCTTGTCTGAGCCCAGCTATTCCAGCAGTAACTGTGGGAGCCACACCGCCACTACGCTCCACTCGGGCCTCCCCTCTCAGGAATATACTGCCAGCTACAACGGCTCCTACCTGCATTCTAGCTACAGCGGCCAGAGTACCCCAGCCCTCCCCTCCCCACACCCCTCTCCTTTGCACAGTGCTGGGCTCTTACAACCACCACCCCCACCTCCTCCCCCCGCCTTAGTGCCGAGCTACAACGCTGGGTCTCCAAACCTTCCCAACTACAATTATCCTCCAACAGGGTATCCTTCTCAGACTGCTGTTGGCCCTGGTTATAGCCCTGGGGGAGCACCTCCTCCTTCTGCTTATCTGCCGTCCGGCATTGCAGCTCCTACACCAATCCCTCCCTCCACACTGCCTGGCTACACCTACCAGTCCCATAATCATACACCAATCGCACCAACACCTTTGAATGGCAGCACATCCAACTCATTAAAACGAAAAGCTTTCTACATGAGCGGACATGGAGATATGGACTCTAGCTATGGCAATTTCAACTACAACCAACAGCGCTCGTCACAGAGCCCAATGTACAGAATAGCAGACAGCAGTGTCTCAGACGCAAACAGAGGCAATAGTTTTGACAGAAATGCTGAGGCATCGTCTCTAGCGTTTAAGCCAACCAAACAGCCAATGTCTTCTGATCAACAAAGAAAATTTATTATACACTCTGGCAGAGCACTAACTCCTCCATCCTATGGATCAACCAAAAGCTCTGTGGGTGATCTTCGAACTGGTGAGCCCTACAGTAAGTTTGGATCCCCCATCATGAGTGAGCAAACTGAAGAGCACAGACAGCACCTCTCTCACTCCCTAACTGGGCCTGACATTGGTACGGCTACCTCGTCCATCCATGCTGCAGAGGAACAACTGAAGAACAGTGACTCCAACCTGGTGGAGATGGTGACCACAGAAATCCTTCAGCAGGGCCCTCCAGTGGATTGGAGCGACATCGCGGGTCTGGATATGGCCAAAGCAGCCATCAAAGAGGAGATACTATGGCCCATTTTAAGGCCAGATATGTTTAGTGGACTTGCCACATTACCTCGGAGCCTCCTTTTATTTGGACCTCAGGGAACTGGTAGAACGCTGCTGGCCCACTGTATGGCCAGCCAACTGGGGGCTGCCTTCTTGCGACTCAGCAGCTCAGCTCTGGTGACCAAGTGGCTAGCAGAAGGGGACAAGATCATCCAGGCTTCTTTCCTGGTGGCCCGGTGTCGCCAGCCTGCGGTGGTGTTCATAAGAGAGGTGGACCTGCTGCTGTCAGCCCAGCTCAGTGAGGATAGCCCAGTGAATCGCCTCAAGGCTGAGCTCCTCATGCAGCTTGACAATATTCTGACCTCTGCTGAGGACCATGTCCTTGTGGTCTGCTCCACCAATAAGCCTGAAGAGATCCCAGAGTCCCTACGGAGGTACTTTACCAAGCGACTGCTCATCCCCTTGCCTGATGGGACAGCACGACACCAGATAATCAGCCAACTGCTCTCACAGCACAACTACTGTCTTAGTGACAAAGAGATGTCACTACTGGTTCAGAGGACAGAGGGCTTTTCAGGACTGGACGTGGCCCAGCTGTGTCAAGAGGCTGTGGTAGGTCCTCTCCATGGCATTCCTGGTACTGACCTGTCAACCATCCACCCCACTCAGATGCGACCGGTCTCCTACCAAGACTTTGACAATGTGTTTTGCAAATTCCAGCCCAGCATATCACAAAAAGAACTTGACATGTACACTGAGTGGAATAAAATGTTTGGTTGTACTCAATGAAAGAGACCCATCAAACACAATTTCTTTAAACCCAGTAGTTGAGTACAAATAAGTGTTTGGCCTTCAGTGAACAAGAAAAACAACAAACAGTGGTGACATGAACATAATATATACAGCAAAGGGATTGTCCTTGTAGGCTTTAGACAGAAGATGACAGTCTGGACATCACACATTGGTAAAAATTAATTAATGCTTTATATGGCTGACGGCGTGTGATCACTAACACTCAACGACTTGGAGAAGAAACCCCCAGTTTTTGTATATACATATATATATAAATATATATACATACTATTCTGCTGATCTTGAGATTTAGTTGCTATCAAGTGCCTGAGGTGGTGCTGTTTAAGTTTTTTTTTTCTTTTTGCCTCACAATCTTCATTGGTGACATGTGCTAATATAAAAAAAAAGCTTTAAAATGAGACAAAAAACTTGCTTTCTCTTTTCCATTAGAACAGTGTTTTACAGCTGTGTCTGTTTCGTGCTCTCTGTGAACAGTTGTGGTTAATTTGAGCTAAATTACATTTATTGGTATAATTACAGTTGGGCTTCATTGCCTTACACAGGTTTTATGTATGTGTAAATCCCTTAATTACAATAATACTGACATGCTTTTTTTTGCTGGAACAATGCATTTTGTTTTCTAGCAAACTCAAAGGTGAATTTGGTTGTTGTACTAGCCTCTCCACTACGGACGAAATTACAAAAAGAAGAACAATTATTTTACAATGTGACTTCAATCTAAACAATAAATTACTATGTAATTGCTGTTAAAATATTGTTACAGTAGTCATTCACAGTGTTTCACATAAATGTAAAATTCTACCATTATTTCTTTTGATGTTCTCTATGTGAAAACTCAGGAAAGTGATAATGATATGTATAGTACCTCATAAGCTTGTGTCGAAGCACTACACACTACAAGACCATTTGGCTTGCATTTGAAATTCCATCATCAAACCATGTAAGGCTATATAATACCTCAAAAAGCTCAAAAGTGAAATGAGAAAGTTCCTAAAATGAATGTATGAGTGTCATTCTGGTGTATTTACAAGACAAAAAAAGTAATTTGTTTGGGGTTCTTTACATCCTTTAGCTTGTGGTGATGCAGAGCTGAGAGAAATTCGAAAGGTGCAGACAAACATCTTGGGGTTGAGGAAGACAGCTGCCCCGAGCTATTTCATTCCATCCTGCTGCTGTTTTATCATTAATGAAACCTAAGGATTATGTAGAGCCTAAGTTCCTTTCTACCTCAGTTTGTTAGTTATCTCTGAAAGACAAATTCATGAAGACAGCAAAATGTCAGCACCTATTCTGCTTGTTTGATGAGGAAACCTTTTGAGAGAACACCAAACAGTATTTTGTTGTCTGCAAAATCTGTTCGCTTTACATTATGATAACTCCCATAAGAACCCTGTTTCTCACCACATAATGCACTTAAAGGGGAATACCACTGAATATCAGGTTTGGGATACGCTATGCCTTTGCCTTAGGACAATTTGGTCTGTATTCGCTAACATTCATAAGTGGATGTTGTTGCCATTGCTCGTTTGGCCCCTGAATCTGTGACATCAAATAGAAATGTGACAGTATTCACAGTGATGTTTGGTACACATTTTCTGGCTTGAAACCAATTCCATTATTTCAATATAAAGTTTACAGGAGAATTGGTTTGACTGTCTTAGGCCATTACTGTAACATTCATGAATTGAGTGGCATTCCTTTTTAAGAACATGTCTTGAAGGCTAGTCTCACTGTACACAAAACTGTTATTCTTACTCTCTGTCATGTCATTTTCACTTTTAAACTGTTGTGTTTACAGTGCTATTAATCACTACTTGCTGCCATTAATCAGTACATTTCCATGCAACGTTTTTTTTGGCAATGAAAGAGAAGGACTGAATTGGCAAGTAAAAATGTTATTGAATGTATTACGTCCTCTGAGCAGTAAGGAAAGCAAAGCACTCGCACATTGAAAAATGCCACTGAAGTAGATAGCACTGTAGGTGTGGGTGTATAATACTGCAGAGGCACTAAAGGACCTTGTGTTCATTTTTTCAAAGGAGGTCCCTTCATGTTTGTTGCCTATTGCACATGTTTTACCTGTTCTTTTTTTATTTGACAGTTTGGTATCATTAACTCTTCCAAACCTGTATTAGGATGTATACAGAACATCCAGACAATAGCAGAGAAACTACACAGCCACAGCGAAAGCTAGCAAGCTTGCCGACAATAATATCTTGTTGTAGTTACACATTATCTGTGTTGTACATTTATAGATGTACTCAAGTCAAGTGGAGACAGCATTTTCATTGAATGCACACAAGTTACAGTAATTGGTAAAACATTATGATTAATCCAGGTTCGAAACATTCACCGTGAAACATACATGCATACATACATTTTGTTGACCTACATGTAACTGAATAGACAACAGTGTAGAATATCAATGCCTATTTATGTTTGCTTGTAAGTATTGTTTTCTCACAATATATGAATGTGGGTGCTTTGATTTCAAACTTCAAAATACTTTTGAATTGACTTGAATGGGTCACTTTTTTCACATGGTGGACCACCCCAAAGTTACACAGTACCACCTTTACAACAAAACATTTTTAGACAAAGCTTTTTTTTTTTTTCCGGAGACTTACTCTATACATATATCACATCCAGCGGGTCCAGAGCCAACTTTGTGTCCACCAAAGTCCATTTGGAAGGTTCAAACATGACAAACATGCAGTTACACAGGAAACTGGGCCAGTATTAATGGAGAATACATTTTAAAAAGGTTGCTTCTACTGCTTTAACTAGAAAAGTGTAGGAAATGAGCAGAGAGCTGAAACAATTGCAGAGCTCCCCTTAAATATTGTGTTTATTGTTGCACTTTGAGGTGTTAATTGGTTGAAATTTTCCTTGAAGCCAAAGTAAAATAGCTTTCTTTTGAATATGCTGATTTGTTTGAAGAAGTTGGGAATTTCAGTGTCCTTAATGCCGCAGTGTAAGCTGTGGAGATTTGAAATTGGTGATTTTGGGGCATTGTTAAGTTATTGTATGACTGTATGTCAAATATTTTCAAGAGATATGTGAGTTTTATAAAACATTTGACATTTTATCCTGTCTGGGTTTATGAACAGTCACTACGTCTGCCTGGAGTACAAATAGAAACATTGCTCATTTGTTTATCTTTAAAAAAGAAATGCAAAATAGATTAGCAGAAAATTAGCAGAAAATGTCACACTGGAATATAATTGTTTCTGGGTCCATGATTGCTAATTTTAAGAAGTAATTTTGCTCATTGCAAGGATTTTGACAAGAAGGCGATAAGAAGCTCTAAGTGCCATTAACAAGCACAGATTTCATGAGTTTAAGAGGTCGACTGTTCATGAACCTACAGAGAGATGTATGTTAAAAAGGGGAAATGTTCCACTCAAATTAAGTAGTGCTTGTAATCACTCCGACAACAACAGATCTTGTCACGTATTTGCTTTTTTAACAGTGCAACATAGCATAGTGTAACACAAATTTCATCACATGTAGACAATAAAAAGGCTTACAGCAAAATATGATATGAGGAAAACAATGACACATTTATTAAGATAGGGTGTATATTTCACATGCTATAGATGTTTTCATTAAAAATAGTCATTCATTATTGAGGGTGATGTGATGAAAGAGCCAACAGTCACAACCAACACTTGAGCAGAACCTATGATAAGCACATCAAGTCTCACAGTGATGCCAACTCAGTCACTTGAATCACTTTTTTTCAAAAATCCATCAGTATTTCTGTATGTACGTTTTGTTGAGAACTGCTTAAGATTTTGATTCCATCCTTATGTAGTTTTATAGTCTGGAATTCTTTATAACCATTTCTACCTCATTGCTACATATTGTACATGTAGTACTTATGTCCTGTCATTTTGAATGTCATGCATTTGTGGATAAAAAGTTAAAAGAACAAAAAAAAGAACAAAAAAAAAAAAAGAAGCTTGCCCTTGAATCTGAGCAGTCTACCTCAACAAGACTGTCTATACACTGTCAAGTACAAGTCACAGAAAAAATAAGGCATCTTGAGGGCAAAGATGAAGTCAATCTGCACACACTGACCTACAGTTTATTTACAATACCACGTTTCCATTGAATTGTTGTGGGCTGTGTAGGTCTTCTACAAGGTCACCAATGCAAATTCATTTCCTAAAAAGTAACAAATTGCTTTAATCCTTTGTTAATTGTTGTAGTGCGCATGTTAATGTGTATGTATGTGCACTTGCAAGTATGAGGGGATAACATTAAGATATGAAAAATCTGAGTTTTTACTTTTCATATACATGTACAGAGAATAAACTTGCACATAGCTGTATGTATTGTACATTTGCTAATGATATACAGCATACATACGAAAAATGCACCACATACATGTTTATATGTGTGTATGTATTGCCATACTTACAGTACAGTCAATTTAAATGTATTTTAATTTCAAGGTACATAAAGGTTATTGAAATACTGAATAAAGATGTTTTCTTTTTCTTTTTCCTGAAAACTGGATGCATTTTGTACCTTCACTTGATTAAATTTGCAATGGTGTGATTGATTTAAGCCTGTGCTATTTCCATTTCAAGCTATTTCTTGTGGAAGACAACTGAAACCATCATTTCTTTATTTCACTGGTGTTTAACGAAGATATAGTGAAAGTGATTCACTTTGCAGCAGTTTACAGAAGCTGATTTTAAGGCTTTACCTGTTATTGCACTCCTCCCACCAATACACCTCTCATGATTCATAATCATTTATAAATCCATACTGGCTGTTTTTTTTATTAGAACATGAGCAGCCATGCTTAAAATTCCTCTTTCATGATATTAAGTAGTAGGTGTTATATGCGTGGGAAGTTTCTGTGCAATTAACATAAATGAGAAAAGACACAGTATGTCGTGTCAGTGTCAGTGATTCTCCTTTTTATCCTGTGAGTATGTCAATATCAGCTGTGGGTGCAGTTTATCATCACATCTAACATACATCTACTATTTCGTGACTCTGAACACAGGGTGAAAAACACTGGTTTTACAGATGAAGAAATGTGGTACCTGTATTACGTTATTCATTCCGCTCATTTGAGGAAACATCCATACGTTGCACTGAAAATTGTAAATAAAACATTGTTTTCATTTCCATAGAGCCTTTCTAAATAAAGACTTGCATTGTACATGATGTTGAGTAAAATCAACTAATTTACAAACACAAAAGGGGTAATTTCATATTACCAATGTCTGAACACTCTCCCTCACAGGCAGTGATAAGCTTGTCAAAGCAAGAACACTAACACTTACAACATTTGCAGTTTCTCGTGGAGGACCGTCCTTGGAGGATGGAATTGTTCACTTGTCTTATTCAGCGTGGCTGTTATGCTGAAGAACATTGGCTGACAAATTATGTCGACTAGAAAAGTGGAGTAATTCAGTCAAGTTAATTCTATAAATTTCATATCTGAATGAAAAAACATATTAAAACTTATACACAAAGACAATTTAAAAAATGTTTTAATTCTGAAAAATGCACTTGCATTTTACTCGTCCAATGCAGGTGTAGCCACATCCACTGTGTTCTATTAATCAAGAAATACTAATCAATGCAAAGTTAATTATTCCAGTAAACTGCGAGCTGCTACATTCAGACTGTACAAGGAGGTAAGTTATCTAGACATCTCATATGTGTGTGATGACAGCTGAATCCATTTTCCATAATGTAGCCACTGTAGTGCAACCGCCTGTCAGCAACACCTTAAACTGAGTCTCTACAGTGGTGCTTCGGCATTAATATTGTCCCTTTCACAGTGCTAAGTGTGACTGGTGTTTGTTGTTGGATACACAGATGAAAGCAGCTAACTGCATATGCTTCATTTTCATGTTTAACACCTCACAGTGTCTATCTTGAGCCACAGCAGCATATCTGTTATAAGAGAGAGTTAGATGGACAGATATATATATATATATATATATATATATATAGATAGATAGATGTATCCAGCACACATCCTTCCTCCACCCTGTCTCTGAAATTCTAGCAGCAAACACGCCCTTTGTCTCTTTCCACAGCGTTTTTTTAAACAAGAGCCATTTGACCAGGAGAGAAGAAAAAAAAAAAGAATCAGGACTGATAAGAGAAAAATAAAGTTGAGTCAAACAAATTACACTCAAGTTATTAGTGGCTATTTTGTAAATATCAGAGATCCACTTGTCCCAGTGTTCTGTGCTTCATTTGCATTCTGATGAAACTGGAGTGGATGTGTGTGAACTCGGAGGTTATCTGTGGAGCTGCAGCGCCGAGCTGCCGAATCAGACAGCTCCGCAACCACATGGCTCAAGAGGATGAGCCACAGACCTCTCTCAAATCACTTCCTTCATAACAATTAAAATATGCAAAGTGATAATTTTCCTTAAGTAGCCTTAAATGTGCAATCTATTTAAATGTGAGGGAAATTGCCTAAAGCTTGCGATGTGTGTATATGTGGGGGGTGGGGGAGGGGGATAAATTATGCAAATAACAGAAAGGACTCTTGAAAGCCTAATTTTTCTGTAATAAGCATACTGTTTCATTTAATTTTTTGCCTCTTATTAAAAGTGACAGTTCTTTTTCTCTGTCTGATGGCTATATCTGACACAAGCCCATGGAACTGACTGCTAGACTAAATGGTAAAGCATTTTTGTAGCTTTTAGATGATGGTTACATTCACAAAGTAATTATGCACTAGAGAGTCCAGAAATAAGGTTTAATTACACAGTAATCGCTTCTGATGGACACTAGGAAGTGTGAGCACTGCCAGACTGCAATCCATCAATGACAAACCTCTGGCCAGTTTTAATTCCTCCTCATTTGCATCATAACCTCGGCACCAAGTTGCACAAATGCTGTTAAATGTTAATAGGACCTGTCTCTCTACTCAAAATGGATGCTTAAGCCATTTCAATTCTCCCTTTCTCTCTATCTCTTTCTTTCACTCCCTCTCTCTCTCACCCTCTCTCCCTCATAACACACACACACACTCTATCTCACACAGTCCATATCTCCTCTCTCTCGCCTCAATTCTCACATTCTCATGAGTCTTCACATAAATAGCCCCTCTTCAGAAGGAAAGCTGAGCGCAGGAGACAGTGCACGGTCACTGCTGTGCTAATTGGGAGCAACATGTAAAGTTTTATCTCTTGAGTGCTAACAAACCATACAGACAAGTATAATTCCTTGCTGTGTGTGTGTGTGTACAATTGTGAGACACACACACACACACAGCTACAGAGCATAAAGGTTTGTTCACACCATGTGAGGGAAGGCCCTCAAGTTATACCAAATCCCCATGCTAAGGGACTGGAAAAAATTATGTATTTATTAATTGAAAATTGTTATTGGTGCGGCAGACACATTTCTGCTCCTCTCCTGACTTTTATAAGGTTGATTAGAGGCACGATGTCTCATTATCATCCCGTCTCCTTCATGTATTGGAAGTATATCCCTGTATTATGCGCAGGATATCCCGGTGTACTGCAGTGTATTTTCCAATGCTCCCAAAGAGTGGACATTAGACCCAACGGACCACTTGTGCAAACAGAGTGGACTGTGTTTATTTATTGTAATAACGTGGAAAACAGCACATTTTGTACTTTACTAATCCTCCTGCAACATCAAGCCCACTATATACTCTTAGATACTCATGATATGACCTTGTTAATCCCCAGGCATTCAAAGCAATTTTATCTTGATTTGCAAAAATAATGAGATGTATGGAAACAAAGAAAAAAATAGATTTGCAAGTCAAACTATGACCCATGAATATAATTAGAGTGTGTGGATGTCTTCAGCATGATTTTCTCTGTTTTTTTCTGCAAAAATTCTAACCAACCTAAATATTTACGTTTACAGCCATCCAGATATTTACTGTCAACTTTAATTACCGATAACCATCTTTAACTTTATATACATGATTTATTATTATTAATACACATTTATCAGCTTTCTCGTGTATGTATGTTATTTATATATGTATTTTTAACCAGCATTTGAAACGATATCATACATGAAGTGTGATCTGACTCTGCGCTGCCATCCGTTTCACAACATGTAGTTCCTTATGACATCATTTTATGCCTCAGATCGAATTGTTAATCATGAAAATATCTTCACATCACATCTATTATGTATTTGTGTATATACAATATACTGTATTGATTCCAGTGATGGAAGAAGTATTGAGATACTCTACTTAGTAAAAGTAGCAATACTTTCCAAATTGAATTGAATTGAATTAATACTACAGTATAGAAATTAATAGTAAAACTTTTAGCATTACAATTGTACTAGGCACAGAAGTACTATCAGCAAAATGTGCTTAAAGTATTCAAAGTAAAAGTACTCTTGCAAAATGGCACCAGCAATGAGTGTTATATGTATCATATATATGCTATTGAAATACTATAATGATTAATTAACATGTAAGCAGCATTCTAGTTTTGTTAAAGTGGAGAAAATTGTAACAATTGTACAAACTGTTGGGAAGTTTGAATATAACAATGCCTCATGTTTTATAAACTGATCATATATTTTAAATAGTCTGCAAGGTAACTATTAACTATAGCTGTGAAATGAATGTAGTGGAGTAAGAAGTAATAAATAAGTAAGTTAATCTCACTTTTATTTTCCTTTTACATTGTTGTGATAATGGTGGTGGTGATTTCCACATTTGTCTCCATATGTACATTCAATTTTCTGTGTCCAGGTAAAATCGAGAGGAAATCGGAAACCATCTGATGACTTTGGTCTTCAGTTTATTCATTACTGTCCACCACAAATGAATAGACAGCAGCTGAAACATTCACTTTTTCCTCAGAGAGAGCAAGCTGCCTGACTCGGGGCATAGAGGTCAACATTTTCACATTCAACAGCCTGAAATAGGCAGAGTGAGGAAAAACTCTGCTGGAATCACCTGCAGTTTGTAGCAGCGTATATTAGTGTTGCAGCAGCGGGAGAGATGTCCCTCTCTCTCAGCATACACCGAGCTCGATAACAAGCTGGCCCCCTGCATCAGTGTGATCACGTCTAAATGTCCACAGGTCACTGCCGTCAACTATCCATTTCCTATGTTTATAACAAATTCTGGGTTGCGCACTGTAATATGGCTTTACAAATGCAGTACACTCCTGTGTGTGATCTCCACGATTCAGATAATTCCTTTTCACATTTTCACAAAGTGGCTAAAGTGGCATGTAGTTGCCATTACTGTGTGGTCTTCTTTGAAATATAATGATGGGATCACACACACCATTCCTGTAACACCGGGCCAGTGCTGCGGTATAGAGTCAATGGGATAACAGTACAGTCACTTTCTTCTTTTTCCTAATCGGTGTCAATTCCCTTTCTCTTTACCTGTTGAATAGCCAATCAATGTATTAATTAATGTCTATAAATTAAGGCATAACATCGAAAGTGACCTTCCTAGTAGATTTCTTCTTAATATCTTAATTGCTATTATGAAATCCCTAATCAATTGTAATATTTGGAGCTTTCAGGTCACCACAAATTTCAAACCTTCAACTTGATGACCAACAATTAATGAGCTTTATAACAGTTTTACAATTTCTTTACTTCATAGTTGATACAGTTGAAATACCATCACTGACACAAGGAGGCTTTGACTGGTCGGATTGGTGGATCTCTTTAGTCTGTCTTAACCCCTGGCTGGGAACAAGTGGAGCTAATGGGGAGCAAAGACAGAGGAGTGCATGTCCGATAGCCACACATCCTCCAGTCAAGGCAATCATGGGAAACACAGAGCGTCACTCTTTCAATTTCATCCTTTTCCACTGTGCAAGCCGTCCCATATAACGTCATTATCTCCAGCAGATCTGCAGGGTCCTCTGACAGCACCGTGTTATCCCGGCACCGGGGAAATGCAAATTGATTTCATATCAGCCATGGCATTTTTAAAGCCTCCACATGTTACATAGACTGTCATTTCAGGCAAAGATATGAAAATCAGAGGGAAATGTCAAACTGTGGAGGGACTATATTATACGCGGCGTGTTGTTTACTCTGATCATCGGCTCACGGAACAAGATACTTCTTAATGCCACGTCGTCAGTGGACTGTTTAAGAGGTCTCTATTATGTTTTTGACCTGTAGATTCTCACATCAAAATAACACAACTGACTAGACTGACGAGAATATACATGCTGAATGTAATTCAACAGCAGCTAACAAGAGGACAGATGTTGAGAGGTGAATGATTTGAATGACACCTTTAAAGGGGATCTCACAGAATCAGAAATACTTTATTGGTCCCCAGGGGGAAATTATACAATTATACACGATGATGTTATTAAAGCTGCTCCAATCAATATTTTTATGTTAAAGTCAAGATGATATATGATGATGATCTAGCTTCCGTATCGTGGCATATTTCCGAGTGAAACAGAAAAGGCATGCAGGACATAATGTTGGGAGGAATTTGACCTGAACACCCGAAGACACACTGACGAACCATGCTGTTGCTAGCTAGCTAACAAAGCTAGCTAACAAATGAATGTTAGCTCTGTGCCACTAAAAGTTGAAGAGTGATTGATGGGTGGATGTCATGATATTATTGGTTGAAACTGGTTGGTTCAAGTTTACCTAAGCATAGGTCATATTTTGTTTTACAGGAAGAAAACATGATTGGATTTTGATGTAAGACTACAAAGACAGTGCTTTTTTGTGTGGCATATATTGTTAAATAGGTGCACAATATGACCAACGATGTGATCTGAAAAGGTTAAAAAGCCATTTTTCCCTCAGCTCTGTGGAGCTTTTTAACATCTTTCAGCTCATCGTTTTGGGTTTCTGTCCTGCAACTTAACTATTTCGGTTCAGTCTCACCGCTCTCACAGTGTCATTTTCAGCTACATCAGGCAGCCGTTTTCAGCAAAAGGTTCTAACACCCTGCTGTGCTGTACGCCCAGCTCCAAACCACAGACAGCGTTAGCACATAGTAACATAGTTAGAACATAGTAAAGCGTTTAGCTAGCTACATATTATATATTTATACTTCCCTCTGGAATTGGACCAAAACACAACTCAAAATGAATGCTGATCTGTATCTGCTGGATGGGCAAATAGGCAAATGTTTGCTAACAACTTAACCATAACATAAAAGGTGATAATATGTCAGTGTTGTGTTTCCACTGCTTCCAATTGGATGAAAAAATCTGTTATTGCATTTAAGACAAATAATGGCTAATATTCTTATTAGCCTAAACTAATAACTATGATTTAGTGTTGTCTAAAATAATGTAATGTAAGCTTTCAAGCATAACCTATTTAGGGTACACAACTACTTTAGCGTGAAACTATAGACACTGAGGGGGGAATAAGGAGAAGAAACAGTAGAAAGCAGATGGCTAAAGATGAAGGTCAAAGCATATTGAGAAGTTTGTCAAAATTTGATGACATAAGCAATCTGTAAGCTGTTATTGCACCCAAGCTTGAGGTACAGAGAAACATATTGAAATTACAAAAAAAAAACACTGCAGCTGCCAGCGCACTGCCAGGAATGATTGCCCCAAGTGTTTTTTTCTTGCTTTGCCTCTCTCTTTCAGTCCCTCAACCCCTCCTTCACACGCATGGCTGCCTGCCAGATGTGAAGAGAGGCATATCTGGATTTAATGATATTACAAATGCCTTTCTTTATGCTCAATAATAACTCAATTTTGATTGATACATAACTGTCACCGCCTTATCTTGATACAAATAGCGTTGTCTGTCATCCAGCATTGAGTCATCAATTTTAGCTGGTGATGAGGCTCGTTTGCCGCACCTAATCATCTGTCTCGTTGGGGCCTCTGAGGCTGATCAGATAGCACTTGTAAATACTTGCAGCAACAACCATCACAACACAAGCTTTCAGGGAAAATTGAGTGGGTCCCATTACTGCTTGCACTTTTAGCAATGTCCGAGATTTCTTTGTACATGAAGCAAAGCCTGGAATAAATCATGCAGTACACCCACATTTCTATTGATTAAAGCCATTCCCATGCCTGCATCTGGTGAATTGTCCACAGAATAAAGAGCAGCTTTATATTTTGTCCTGTCAAAATGTTAGGTCATTCTATCAAGGCCAGCCAGTTCCATACAATAGCACAGTAAGTCTTCTGTTGAAAAACACTAAGAGGCAGAGAATGAATTCTTGTATTTTCTGCAATAGGAACCTGCCAGGAAATGAGTGGCCACTATATTGTGGCTTAGTATTGTGAGTAAATATCATTTTTTCTGTCATATTTTAACCCAGATAGTTTCTCTCTATTAGTATCCAATCCAAATTAATGTATAAAGCTCATTTAAAAACAACAATTGACCAAAGTGCTGTACAATCAAAAACAGCAAAAACCATAAAACGACACAATAAAAACAAAAAGAAAATGTTTAAAAGACACAAGGACAATAACATAGAAAAAGAAAAGTAACTCTCATACTGAGTTAAAAACTAAGGAAAAAAAGATGTGTTTTAAGACTGGATTTAAAAACAGGCAGTGAAGGGGCCAGCCTAACATGCAGAGGCAACTCGTTCCAGAGTTTGGGTGCTACAACTGCAAAGACTCGATCTCCTCTGTGCTTCAACCTTGGTCCTGGGACAACCAGAAGCAACTGGTCAGCGGACCTGAGTGACCTTGATGGGACGTGTGGTTGTAAAAGGTCAGAGAGATAGGATGCAGCTATCCCTTTTAATGATTTGTTGGCAAACAATAAAATCTTAAAATCAATCCTAAAATGTAGCCAGTGGGAGGGGAAGGGAGGCCAGGAGGGGGAAAATGTGCTTTCGCTTGTGTTGCTACAGCATTTTGGATGAAATGCAAGCGTGAAAGGGAGACCTGACTAACACCAACACGAAGGGCCATAAAGTAGTCAAGTCAGGCTGAGATAAAAGCATGTATAACCCTTTCAAAATCACTAAATGATAAAAAAAAAGAAAAAAGACTCAGCTGGAAAATGCTAGATTTGATCGGTTATCGGTTTGTCCAATTTAAAATCAATAATTGGAGCATCACCTGCTGTTTAGCATTCATATGCACTATATAAACATTAAATACATTGTTGATAATACACTATAATGTAGTATAATGTAGCAGATATAAGTGTTTATTTGTATATTTGTCAACAATTACAACTGCATTATAGTGTATCATAAACCATTTATTAAATGTTTGTACTGCTTTTACTGTTACAGTGTTGTGGCAAATGAGTTATCTCTGGTCTATAATGACTAGTTATTATACACCAGGAATCACATATTGTGTATTATCACTTTATAATTACCTAAAAATGTGTACATATATCACATAAATTAATGTATCCTAATCAGACTGATGGCAAGTGCTGCCTGGCTCCTCTAAAACACTGTCTTGCATTTTACTGCATCCTATACAATTATCCTGATGAGAACTTAAAAGACCTCTGTTAATGTGGGAGTGTGAGAAGGCCTGTAGCCTATAGACCCTGCTTTCATTCATCTCACTAACATCAGGGAGCTCAAGCTTGGCGTCACTCAAAGCTTTTTTCCTTTGAAATTCCCCAGGCAGACCCACAAATTAAGCTCACTTCTGTTTGACCAAAGATGAGACCAGCCCTGAAGTAAGGCAGCTTTCCCTCCCTTTTCTCACAAGAGTTTGCAATCTATCCCTTAGAACTCCACAGACCTATAAATCTCTTCAAAATCTCTCCATTCATTGTCTGCCCGCTATAAAGAAGCATATGGAAAATTCTTTCAGTGCAAATTTCAGTCTTGATCTGACAGCAAAGGACAAACACGGTGTGCTTGTGAATGCCAAGAGTGCAGCTGCAAGAATGAGTCTTTATTTTTTAAAGGAAACTGTAACTGTAAACATATATCAATGCTGAATGCTGCCAAAAGGTATAGAAATAATGCAAAAAAGTTTTGTACAGCAAGAATTGCTTGCCTTTAGGATGTAAACATGTAGGCCTACTTGCTTGTGTATGGTATTGAAAATGTGGCATTCAATCCATAAATGAAAACAGCCTGCTCCCTCATTTGTAATGATAATATATTGTTTGGGTGAAGCTTGATTTCCAAGGGAAAAAAAAACTGCACTTTTTTTATATAAGCTGGTGGGTAGAATTTATTGATTGAGGGTTCATGCAGCTCGCAAATAAATATTCATTATAAAGTATGATTTTGAAATCGAAAACTTGCACAAATGTATTTTTTCATGGATACATCCATATTGCATTTTTTGTGTTTAAGAAAAACCAGTGTGTTAGGGTTACGTCCTCAGACAGCAGGGTGTGTCCACAAGTTAAATCTCCCCGACTTGGAGGACGTCTCATGACAAGCAATCACTCTTAATAGGATTCTTCTCCTCCAGAAAGATTCACAAGGAAAGATTATCTGAATCTATTCTGAGCACATTCAAAGGCAAGGGACCATGCACTCCCCTTGCGAGTTCATTATCATTCTCAGGTTATCCCAGGCCCAGTGAATCTGGAACGCAAATGAATTAGTGAGAATTAAGAAGTCTCTGTGGTCTGAAACCTCTCCAAATCTCCTCCAAGATGAAAGGTACACAGCCATGGCTTATGCACTGTCGCTCTCCTCGCCTGAGCCCCCACGGTAGTCCTATATCTACAGACCTACCCCGGGACCCACCACCCCCCCACCCCAAATGAAATGGTACGAGCAGTTAATGTTGCCTAACGTATCCTGACCGCAAGGTTTTGTCGTGAGGGAGAAGTTGAGCAGGGCTGCAGGACTGAGGCTGCCATCACTGGCGATTAATTACAGCACTGTGGTGCTGGCACTTCGGCATGGTTGATCCCTCTGCAGGCAGGGCTTCCTCTCATCTCAGCCTCTCTGTAGCCTTCAAAGGGCTCTCCACTGCCTGCAAGACTGAACCTAGGCCAGGTAAGAAAGATGCCACGGCTCCATTGTGACTGTACTTCACATATTTCAATGGGACTTCAGTTGTAGATTGTGTCAGTATCACTCCCCCATTGTCCAGTGTGTTATTATGGATGGCTCTTGGTCATAACAAAGCTGATAATAGATACAGTTCTAAAGCAAAACATTTAAAGGGCTGATAGATAATAAAGATAATAATGATAATGTTGATACATACAGTATTAGATATGACCTTAATGGTTTTATGAATAGATTCATGTTTGGTTTTATAAGGAAATGTTTGCCCCACACAAGATTCCTACATGTGCTTCACGACCATTTTCTCTCAGACCATTACTATATTTCATCTATTTTGTCAGTCTGTGCTCAGTATTTTTCCCTCCTTCCCTAACCGTCAGGCCGGGCCTTTGTAACAGACTGCAGAGGCTGCCTCTCTCCCTCAGCTCATTCAGCATCACACCCTGCCCTTGTGCTGGACATCAAATGACCAGCTCACCCCCTGAGGAGCTCTCAAGTTTCTTCATTTCAGCAGCCGCCTGGCTCTCCCCTGGTCAGCAGCCGGCCACGCAGGGAGAGGGGACATCTGCCTGTCTGAGGATAAGGGACAGGCTGCCTCACTATCCGTCTGTCAGCCCCTCAGACTGGACCCCTCACGTCACTGCTCCACTCCCTCCTTGTTATTCTGGAGAGAACGCAGGGATCTGATATGTGGTATTGTTTGTGCCATACTGGTCAGAAAGACAGTGGGTACTAAGGCTAATGCATTGTAGGCATGATCTGCAACAGAAAATGTCGCTATTTGGCTTACAACACAACACCCTGTAAGCACATTGCAACCGGAAAATGATCATAAATATAATCTGTGTGGCAGCAATTTTATATATATATATATGTATACATATCCATATTAATTTACAAATTTAAGTCATAAGTATTAGAAACTGTTGAGTAGTTGTATGCAATAGATGTAAACATGTTCCGTTAGTGATTATTCTGTAATGATTATATCTATCTAATTACATGCGGCTTTCTCCATCCTGTTCCATCAAAGAAAGGCGCAACGATCGATACAGACATATTTGCATAAAAATCTATTTCACCGTAACTGGAGGATCAAGACTGAGCTCCTTGGATAAAGACACCTTTGGCCCTCTGGCCCATCTAACCTGCAAAGTAATTTGTTTGCTTCCTAAACTTAATATTTGTTCTTTTCCTCCACCGATTTATAAATGGGGTTAGAGTGCAATAGCATGTGGCTAAAGGAAGTGAGGAGTCTCACTGAAATCATGTACAAATGTTAATTACCACTCAAGCTGGTAACGTGCTGCTTGGGCTTCTGTTTAATTGGATTATATGGAAACTATTTCAACACACCGGTATAAAATGTCTACAAGTTGTGAATCTCTGAATTTACTAAAAAAAATAGTTATGAGCTCCCGTTTTATCATACTCATTTGCGTCCGGCTATTGCCAAAGCAAAACAGAACAATGGTGTAGAATCTGACACCCTGGTGCTCAGAAAGAGAAGCAGTGTACTGTAAATGATCCTGTGCGGTTGACTGCTGGCCAGCAGCCACATCTATATGAGCAGAGGAGGACCACTCCGAAGAGCCCGCACCTCCTGGACCGAGCCGGAGGTGAAGGAGAGAGTATCACACTCTCCTTGTCAGCTGCAAGGGTAATTACTGCTGGCTGAAATTACTCAACATTTGTTTATTAGCTCCCCAGAGCACACTGTAAATAGATTGTCTGTTATAGTCCGATCACATTAAAACCCTGTGCCGCGTGAACCCCCCCTCCCCTGCCTCCTGTTTGCTGTGAGCCAGCCTGCTGCTCACTTATTGAACAGCTAGAACCAAGGAGCCATGTTAAATGTGATTGTTTTCCATTAGCTACATCCTGTCTAATACCTCACTTGTGCGTTGCAATTACTGAATTCTGCCATGCAACATAACCTTCATTAGCTGACTGTAGAGTCCTGCAGCTCCAATAGCCCCCTTACCATTTTTCATTTTTGTTTTTTTATTCATGAGTGGGGAGTGTTTTAATTCAATATTGATTTCTACATAGACACTCTGTGCCTGGGCTTTGTGTACTGCATGGTTACCATGCTTTAAGTGTATGCAGTGATCGAACAAAAAAGAAAAAAAAAATCAGCAGGCCGTGTCTTTCCTTGTATTCATCGTGCTGGTTGGTTCCTGTCGAAGATGACATTCTGAAACATTTGACCCACTAAAAATGAATTCTTGGCCAGAGCCCAGTGACAGTGGAGAGCAATTCATTCCCCCGAAAATGTAAGGAGATAAAAAGCAGAGGCATGCAATAGTCCTGTCAAAAATAAAAAGGGAGAGATGTGGGGGGAGAAAAAGAGAGAAATGGAGTATATTAATGTGAATGAAATTTATATTCACGGCTGTCTGCACAGAAATCCTTTTCACACAGTTTGAAACATTACACCAAATAACTCATCTCCAGACAACGCTGGAACACTTTGGTGATAATAGCCCAAATGTTGCTCCACAGACAGAGACATTTGTAACAGAGATATTTAGCTGTAAAATGAACTAAAACAGCATGCTTTGTGTGCCTGTGACAGGTAGAGCATGGCTCCCTGGGAACCAGAGTAATAAAACGCTATCTTTCTGTAGCATCTTCCCTTTTTCCTCTAATGCTACCCTAATAAAAGCTACCGCTGAGGTGACTGCGCGCAAATAAGGGCCTAAAGCTGCTGGACATCTATCCCAGCCCCCTGGAGCCACATTACACACACCTAATGGCCACTCGAAGCTTCATTAGGATATTAATTCTCCACGTTTCTGAAGTGATTCCATCCGTAATGTGACAGTATCTGGCTGCTAGCAAGACAACTTGTTGTTATTGTCGTCCCACTCCCTTCATTCCACCCATTTTATCCTCCACCCCCTTCCTTTCTCTAAGCATATTGTTATTCTTATAGTGCCACTGTCTCAGTTTTTCTAGGGAAGAGAAATCTGATAATACTGGGTGTCCTTTGAGATGGAGGCCAACAGTACAGCTCTGAGCGCTGCCAAAAGCATAGCTCAATCTGACCAGGGGAGCAGATGGTCAGGTCCACCCCGGGTCTGGGTAACAAGCAGCAACGCTAAACATTAGATGTCGTTTTGCATTTTTTTAAATACGTATCACCTCCTCCCACCTGCAGGATGTCTGGAGTCCAATATTCACAGCCAGCAGTCATGTGGAGTGCATGTGGCAATAATAGATTTGTTTCTAAATGACACTTGGAAAAAATCATTGTCAGGTAAAGAGGACAGGAGAGTCAAAGCACCTTTAAAGACTTAATGGTAACACTTGGCTGTTTTCGACACCCTCTATTTAGGAGGGACATTTTCAAGAGTTTTTGTTAACAATTCTAACCCCTATGAAGCATCCATAACTGGTGTATAGATATGCCAACATAGTAAAACACTGTTTGTGTAATGTATTAGATGTGTTAGAATATGACTAGACATGTTCTAAAGCATTTATTAACCGTAATTACACAAGAAAAAATCGTTCACAGACGGTTATAAGATAACAGCTGTGCCATGTTATCAAGTTATCATTCATTTGTTTACATGTAAGAGATCCTTCATATGAGGAGTTAGTAAATTATTAAATTGTCCTTATATCTGCTTTCAACTACAGTAGCATGTTAAATAATGTATTATAAGCCATTGATTAATTTATTATAATACTACTTTTAAATGCTATAGGGTTAAAATGCATTAACATTAACATGACATACACTGTATACAAACTAATGGTGTCCATCATGTGTGTAAATTAGTTTGGCTTAATAAATGATCTGAAACACTAATTATCTGTCTGCCTATTAACATTCTTGGTAATTATAAGTACTTATTTACTATTTTTCTTTGTACGATATTGTTTTTTAGGTGTTATTTGGTGTTAATTCTGGAATGTGCAATAACCAAACTGTGTGTTTAGGGCTGAAATGACTGATCAACAACAATTTTGATATTATTGATTTATTGAGGATTTATCAAGGAAAAGTGCTAAACATTTGATACTTCTCAAAAAGTAGGCTTTTACGGCTTTTCTCCCTGTTATATGAATGGAAAATCTAAAACAAGCAATTTGAAGATGTGACCTTGTGATCTGCATTTTTCACTATTTTCTGACTTTTGTCTGTTTTGGACTAAATAATTGATCGGTTAATCGTTAAAATGATTGACAGATTAATCATTAGTTGCAGCCTTAGTGATATTGTAGTTGGTACAGTTCATATTCAACCATGTACTCACACACAGCAAGGCACAATGTGTTCTATATTACAAGAATTTCCTTCCATCACGGCTTTCACACCAATTAAACCTGAAACCTTAAACCTCTCCACCACTGTGATCCTATCACTTCTGTGCTCACATCCTATATCTTGAAATAACACAGCAGTTTCTTGGAGAATATCAAAGGAGGGGGGAAATGAATTAGGAATATTTAAAATGCAAAGAAATTCTTCTCTTGTTTCAAAGACTGCAATATCAGAAGGTTCAGGGTTGGTGGGAGAGAGCCACTCATCTTTGTCGGTGAAGAATTCCATTCATCCCAACGAGGCTCCTCAAGATACAACTGAAGTGCAGCATTCTGACATTTCTGAAGTGAAATGATAATTGCCTTTAAAGACCAAGGAGGGAAGAGAGAGAGGAGATGAAAGATAAAAGGTTGGAACTAAAGAGAACATTAGGGTGGTGAGAGGGAAAGCAAGCCACAGAGACCAGCCACATAAATAGTCATGAAATGAGAACTTTCTGCTTTGTATTTAAGTTAAGAAAGAAACATTCAGCGAGAGGCCAACAGGCCAGACTAAATAATCCTTGACTGAGCCTCCCATTCTGAATCCCATATTAGCTGCCCAGATTTTAATGTAAATATGCCATTACGCTGTCATTACAGTGATCAGACTGCATGGCTTACAGGTCAGCCCAGCCACTGTTAATTTTGCAGGCGAAAGCTTTTTTTTCTGTCTTTTGAAATGTTAATAACTTTCTATTAGTTAATGTAGCGTGACTAAAATTCAAATTAGACATAATTTATTTTAATATCTGTGACTAGGTTGTCTGACCATTTAGCAATGGTCTCCTGCTGAATACAACACTCTAAATTGTGGTAATTTGCATTAGATGGTTGAGGCACGCCTTGTCTCACTGTTATGCCGTTGTGAAGTCAAGGATTATTCATTTTTGCTCCTTGAGGTACAAGTATCCAGAATGAAATAATGCCATCAGTCACATTTAATAGCTTAGTAGCTTAAAAAGTGGGACATCATTAAGATTTGTTTTAAGTTTCAGAGCCACTGACCATCAAATGTAAAAGGAATAGTTGATCTTCTTTGGTACAATATTGATGTTCGCATGGCTGGATTAACCTATTAGGGGGCCCATGTGCAAAAAGTTGCTGTTGGGCCCCTATTGACCACCCTCTGTCCATTTAGTTTGTACCCTGTTGCCTCCAAAGTCCCATCAAGAATAGTGAACACTTCATTATATACCCAGAGACCCAAAGAAACGTACACCGCCCCTGTGCTGGAATAATGCCGTTTCCACACTTACCTTAATTTCACAGTGATGTAACTTCAGTATTTTGTAGGTGAAGATGTATTTTTTGTATTTCCTATTTATAATTATTGTACTTATTTTGTAAGTTAAAATATTTTCATGCACCAAAGCGATTTATAAACAGCATACAATCTAACCAAATGGTACGCGTCTTTTCCTTATACTTTGAAATTCTGTCCGTGTGAACTGTAAAGGCTGATGGTAAGTGCTACGTCACACTGTTTCTCAGTCCCTTTGTCCTGCTATTAGGAATGGTTTGTACTGTTTGTCTGTTTGACTTGGAGACAAGGTCACTGGGAAGAGTGTGCCAACTTGTCTCAGACACTTTTTTCCTGCTGGAACGTCAAGCCAGAATAACATATTTACTGCTATATTATGTTTTACACACGTGTTATTGTATCAGCTGCCACAATCTGGAAGCTGTGCTGCACTACAGTTATATATGAGATTAATCAAGGTAATTAGTTATCAGTCATGCTGATGGAAAACAGAGTCGAAGACAGGTAAAGTTACTATCACTGGTTAACACTGTTACATTAACATGCACAGGAAATGGATATGGGTTCAATATGAAAAGGTTAAGTGGCAAAAAAACACACCATAGTCACCACAGCGCCCAAGCAACACACACACACACACACACACACACACACACACACACACACACACACACACACAGCCATGCATACAGAATCAAGCAATTAGAATGTATCAGAAATTGTCATTATATTTTATGACACTGAATAGAGGATTATATATGTGTGTGTGTGTGTGTGTGTGTGTGTGTGTGTATATATACTATATATATATATATATAATATATATATAAAGTTTCAATAATATCTCATTGAAAATCTGTTGTACTGTACAGTCAAAACTTGCTTACAAAAAAAACTGCTCATTATCTGCATAGTACTTTTATTTATTAATTTCTTTTCCTTTCAAAAGGAACAGAAGTTAAGGTGATGAGTCAGAGGGGGGAAAAAAATGCAAATTATCATTGAAGATGTCAGCACAGGTTTCAGTTAATCAGATTTCCTCATTCGCTTTCATAAAATGTTTCCAGTGGTTGATGGTGGCTATCCAAATTCAGACGGTGCCGAAAGTGGGTGAGGAGGATGGGAGAAGCCCAGCTGATTGGAAACATCTGGGTGATTGTAGGGAGCACTCCCACATCATCCAACGCTGGCTGAGATTTGACAGTGCCCTCTGAAGTGACAGCTTTGACCTCGGCCAGTGTGCATGCGTGCAGCTGCCACAGACCGGTCTGGCTGAAAAAGAGGACAGAGCCAGACGCTCTAGGCACTGGATGGTACCGCTGCTTTTTGATCGGAGCTCTGTTGACAGCCAACGTTTCAGTAGGGGTAAAATACAACCAGCTTGTTGATGCGTTTGGTACCAAGAAAAGTGACCATGCAACAGCTTTTCAGAATATTTGGGGCACATTGTTGAGATGTATGCCATAACGTGTTGTTTTCTTTATGAGTAGCTGCACTATTCATTTCCTTTTCTTTTAAAAAGGGAGAGCAAAGAATACAGTAAGATTTCAATGTGCCAAGCAGCTCCGTGTCAGTGAAATATATATATTTTTTGTTTAATCTCTGGAAATGTCCCTGCATTTTTTGCCATCATAGACTTGTGTGATGTTGTTTACCAAAAAAAAAAACTCCCATGTTCAGAGCAAAATGCAGCTGCTTTAAATCCAGTGATTTTCAGCAGATGTACTGTACATTGTTATTCCAAACAGATGTGTGTGAGAGAAGCAAAAACATACAGCGCAGACAATGCCTTTTAGATCTTACCTGCCTGCGACTCAGTGACAGATTGCAAATTGTGAGCATGTTTATTATGATTTGTGGAACAGATTTTGCAAAAATAAAAAAATTAGTTTTCCACAATTGTTGTCGCAACTGTTGTTTCCACAATTGCATATTTAAAGGAACAATTACAGAGAGTGTTTTGGTTTTCCAGTGTTTCCTTTTTCTTTTTCCAAACACTGGCATATTGAAACACGTCATTAGATATTTTAGCACAGCATCGCCACATAATGACATTAATATTAATGCTTATGGTAATGAACTTTTTGTGAAGAGGAACACTTATTCATATTTGATTCATTAATGTAATGAATGCAAGGAATGATCAGATAATATGTTCTTGTGTCCTTGATATGCAATGAGGAGTATTAGACTGACTTAAATTCGAGATAGGTATGCCTAAGCTGTATTAATCTACGCTAGAATATAGAAGCTATAAACTCTCTGAGAAAAGACTGCAGAAAACCTACAATGTTATAGATTAAACAAAACAGAGTGAAATGGAGTTCATTTGCATCACCCTCCTCTTTTCAGAGGAGCTAAACTGCTTACCATTATTCAAAGATATCTTTTAAATAAGGCCCAAATATGCGGGTGAAACCAATTTAACGAGTGGCCACCAAAGACGTTTGTCAAATGATCTATATTGAGATTTTGACTGTGTAAGCCTCTTATCATAACTGCTATAAAACACACATCATTCTGTTTCAGGACTGAATTTCAGAGATATGAAAATACAATAAATGTGACATTTTAAAGCTTGGCTTACTTGTTAATTACAAAACCATTTCAAATTGAACTTGGGGAACTTAATAAGTACATATTTGTGTTGAGGAATGAGATTCACTGTGAAAAGAAAGAGAATCTTGGCTGATGTGTTCCACATGAGATCAACCAAAGGTCTTGTATTGCAGGTCATTTGATTTAACTGCTAATCAAGTTGTATTGCAGGTGCTTTCCTTATTTGAGTGACTTACAACCTCTGTGCTCTTTAAGTTTTATCCAAAAGCGAAAATCAAATAATTTAACTTTGCGTTGTGTGTATCCTCTCAGCATTTAATGGTATGTGCTCGAAAGGCTTTTCAGTCAACAAAGGATCGGAAGAAAATCACATTTGCATGAAGCAGGGGACAATGAGGACAACATCACTCATGCGGAAGAGCTTAATTACCTCAAAGAAAAACAAATGAATGCATCCTCTTTAATTGTCTGCTGATAACCAACACAGAGGAAAGAAATCATTGCGCACCTTGTTCAACAGCAGCAGCCTGATACGGCAAGTGTAGGTGTACTTAAACAATGAGCTGGAGCATACAGTGTTATATCTTCACAACGCTTTTCATTGTAAACTCTTAACAAGCAGCATCTCACCCAGCAGACACATTCTGACACTCGCAAACACTACATGCACCACCCTGTCAACAGATGATGCAGCTATCTTTTGTGCCTTAATTACAAATTTAACATCAGCAGTATTCTTGTGTCAAGTGAAACAAAAACAGTCTCTCATCTATCAACAGACCCTTTTAACAAGTCTAATGTCACTGGCCAAACGTCTGCTAATGAGCGTGGAACAACTGATTTAAATGTACAAAAGTGACAGCGAATATGGATGATTCTATGTGATTCTTTAAGAATATTAATGCTAATTAATTATGAATGACAACTCTCACTGACAGAGAGACAAACACCCTTTCCTTAAATTGAGGGGAAGAACAAACTGTCACTCTACACCAAAGCCTGAAAACTAATACATTATGTTACATTGTGCACTGTGTGTCTTTACACTGACTGTGTGGCTTATTAGGCTCTCTGTCTAGTTCAGTAAACACTGCACACACCACACACCACACACCACACACCACACGGTAAAGATGGATGAGCAACACTCCTCGGTTACTACAGCCACATTTATTTAGAAACAGTGGGGAGAGTTTTTGGAGGTGAGGAATAATTCCAGCCAGCGGTTGGTGCCCAGTTTGAGAAAGAGGAGGAGGACCACCATGGGGCACCTGACAGTGATGAAGAGCATGGGCACATGCTGGCAGATTCATCTTGAGCCACAGTGAGAGAGAGAGAGAGAGAGAGAGAGAGAGAGAGAGAGAGAGAGAGAGAGAGGGTTAGAGAGGGAGGCAGAGAGAGAAAGATAGAGCTCAGGAGGGAGGGCAGACAATGGCAGAACACAGGATTAACAATAAAAACAGCATAGAGTGTTGTCTTTGAGGTTTGTTCTGCAGCAGCAAGGTGCTGTAACTCTCTTTGAAACCTGCAGGAAAGAATGAGGCAGAGAGAGAGAGAGAGAGAGAGAGAGAGAGAGAGGGAGCTCAAGATTTTATGTGACTTACAAATTGACACAGGGCTTTCAAAACATTACCTGCTACTTGGCTGGTGTTGGTCAATTACCTGTCACTCCACAATTCTTTTATTCCCCCACTTCCTCCACTGTGTCCCCTGTGTGGTATTGTGATAGGGTTGATGCTGATCACAGTCCCCGGCTCTCTGCGGTCCAGCCGGCTGTCAGACAGGAGCTGAGCGGTGTGCTGGGAACCCAGGGATGTAAACGAGTGCATGCCTTTGATGACAGAGAGATGCACCCTTTCTAGTTTGTATTTATGTATTCAAGCTGCCCTCTGCTGTTCGTATTCCCAATGACAGGAGCAGGAACAAAAGGAAATCACACAAAGTTTCACCTGAAATCACAACAATGCGAAATCAGCAGCACAAACATCCGCTTTCATTCATGTTCCATTGCTTGAAAAATCCTTGTTGGTGTCTGATTCACCGTACTTTGTGTTTTTCTTTTTCACCTGTAGCTATGTTAAACTTGTTTCACCATGTGTCATGATTACATGGGCATTTATAGAGCTATCAAATGACACATGTTATGGATGATTATCACTGCTTTTTCTTACACATAAGTGACACCAGGGATGAAGTTGTAAGCGATAATGGAGAGGCGTGGAGTTGAAGCTAGTAGTGGCTGATTAGGTACCTGTGGATACAGCTTTTTCCATGTAATTCAGCTTCAGCAGATCCTTGCTTGATATGTGACACAGACTGATATTTACAGTGAGAGGTAGTGGTCAATGCAGGTCGCTGAAGTTTTTATTTTAATTCTCTTTCTTTTAGTTTTTTCTTTCTTTTATTCAGATGCTCTTTCATATTCTTATGTGTGTTGATCATTGACGTGCACACGATAGTAAAACCTTTAATAACCTCATTCACATGTATTTGATTTACAATTAAATCTATCTTCCCTCATTTTCTTTCTCACCAAATTATCTTTGACCTTAATGTATGAAATGGTGCATTTTGTCTTCCTACCTGACAATTAGATTATTGCTGTGATTTTCACAAATGTGCAGGCTGAATGATAATAAGTTTCTGAAATGCAAGTGGCCCATATGCTAACTAGGGCAACATATTTCCCCTTCACATTAACATATCATCTGAATTCATTTACCTGACACAATTGCAGAGATCAACACAGTTGATGTGTCAGCTGCATGTATGTGTTGGCTTGTAAAATCGGCTGCACTCAAAGTCAAGTGGATGTTAATGCCCCACAGACCTGTCTGTCTGATTTCCCTCATAAAGCAGGAGAGCATTTGTGCAATAGCTCTCCTTACATCTTTTAAGAGAAAATTGTGGAGTTTAACCTCCCAATATTATCTCGCCTTTTTTTCTTTGTGCAGGGAACAGGCGTATATCCACAAGGAATTTGGCACAGTCCACACAGTCAAGACGCTGATAATCCGAAGTCTTTGACTGCTGATAAGACGGCCAATTTAACATAATTATAAACCAGTAGTATGAATAGTAACGATTCATTAATTCAGTACATAGAAGAAGATGATAATTCAAATCTAGCATTTACTCACAATTATCATCACGTTATAATGATTTCATTAAATCCTGCTCAGTTTTTGGCATTATAAACATAATTGTCAGACAGTAAAAAACAGTTTAACATAATAAAATCGTAGAGTGTAAATTAAAGGATGTCGGCGCTGCATTAGAGAGGTGAGGCTGACAAATCCCTCTCTCAAAACAAATGCTGTTGACCAACACTATTATTACCTCCACACTTAATTACTTTTTGCTTTTTGGTTTAATTGCTTCAATAAAAATAATCTATAACGCTTTTTTAATTACACTTTCCGAGTGACCTATGTAAAGAGAATTTTATTATGTGTGCACAGTAATTACCCTGTCACAGTCCAGTTAGGGGCTATTGTCTAGCTATCTTTTGCATAACTGTTACTGGCATGACCAGCATGCCTAACTACCTATTTACTGAGCTTATAACTTTTTCAATAGTTGCACAATATGCACAACACAAGCACATGTGGTCTTGTTTTGTACCAGAGATTTTGCAGAGGAAGTCAGGAAGAGAGCCTCAGCTTAGCCAAAATACATTTTGGCACTACTGTTGTTTTGCCCAGTTAAACGATTTTAATAGGTTATGGTTCATAGAAACAGAATAAATAATATTTCTCCATCACAGTATTAGTAGATGCTACCAATAAGCTGCTAGGTATTTTTCCTGCTTATAAACTAAAAGGGGCTGGGGGGGTAAATGATGAAATGACTTTAATTAAATGGCTGAGGATATTGTGCAATATGTATGCTGCTAATGAGTTGCTAATACGTGCACAATAATTGTGATGTTTTGTCAATCTTAGAAATGGCATGCTTACCTAAATGTTATTGTGGCTCATAATTGCTTTTAGTTCCATTTGGTTGATCATGCAGTTAGAAAGCAGCACATAAGCTGTAACAGATTTTCAACATCTTGTGCTTCATTGTCATGGCATGATTCTCCTGATTTTAAAAATCCTTTCTTCAGTTAAACGCCTCATGAAAAGTTAACAGAAGCACCATTTTCTGTTGTTCTGTTTCTGTAAAGATGCTGTTGAATAAAACAAATATAGAGGTCACATATATTGAGATTGATTAAGGACCACAATATATATGAACACAAAAGAAACAAGCAGCAAGTAAAAATAATTGTGTGTTTATTATTGCGGCTGTTCATTTGCCTCCCCTCCCCCCATTGGATGACTAGAGGCTGTCCCTTCCTTTGTATGGGTGGCCTTGTCAGTCCTCATCCAGTTCCCAGCAGCCATGGCCTCCCCAATAACTATTGAATTAACAAGATATGTTGTTATGGTATCCACCTTTGGAAAAATGATGTCCAAGAATATATAGAATACCCCTGTGCTATAGAATACACTCAGTGGCCTCTTTATTAAGTAAAATCGAATGCAATCTTCTACAAATCTTCTACCTTTAATTTGTGGCAGATCTGTTGTATTGGATTGCATCAAGTTGTATAGGTGTACCTCATAAAGTGGCCAGTGTGTTTTTATCAGCACTGCACACATGCACAAATGTTTTGGTGCTATTTTATGACAAAATATTTTTGGCAATAACAGATCGCACATGCACTGAAATATCTATGTCAAAACAATTCAAAACAAATATCTAGTAAGTAAAGTATCTCTGTAAAAAAATACATTTAGTATAGTATCAATCTTACTTGTCCTCTGAGCCACAACATTCATTTTACTGAGTCCTGTGTTTTTCAAAGTCCCATAATTAACAGGAAAAACCCCTAAAACTTGACTATATGAAATTCAGAAGACATTTAAGACTTGAATCATATGGATCATTTGAGCAGTTCAGAATATGACCCTGCTGCAACACTGACCATGATTGAAAGCAGACTTTCAGAGAAATTCACAATTTCCAGCTGTACTATAGGACAGCCTCAGAAACGTAAAGCCTCAAAGCAGATATATCGTCCTCAGAATCTCTGAGCGAGGGCTGAGTGGGGAGCAGTGGGACAGCCTTGGGACTGGGGGCCTTCTTCATGCTGGCTTGCCAGAGAGCCGCCCAAAGCATGGACAATTAGAGGGGTCCCTGGTGCCTCTTTGCTCTCTGTGCGCCTGGTGGGCTGCTCTGTAAGGCACCGGGGGGCTTGAGGAACTGACTGGGCTGGCTTGGCTGGCTGGGCCAGAGGCATAGAGCTGGGGGAGGCCTGATCTCAATAATCCCTTTGCCCCAAGAGGCTGTCACACCACTCACACTGCTGGAAGCTAGAATGGAAATGGACCGAGGGCTTTCTGAAGCTTTTACCTGCTGGAGGAGCTCATCATTGAGAGACAGAGACGTACTGGGAACTCACTATGGTTCAAACACAGTTCTTTTTATAAAATTGAATCAATGCCGTTGATTTGACATGCAGCACTGTAAAACACCAGTTTCTTTATATTAAGGTACGCACATACAATTTCTCACAGAAGTCTGTAAATAGACTTTCTGCTGAAGTAGTTTTAAACACATCTTCATTACTGCCACACAAACAAAAAGACATCATCAGTAGTATTTTACACCCCATACATCCTCACCTCTCATGAGATCTGAGACTCCTTTACTTAAAAGAAGGAGAGGAAAAGAGCAATAACCCTGTCGTAATTCTTCTCCGCAGCCATTCTCCGCTTTCATTAATGAACAATTTCTTCTTGAAATTCCCAAGACCATGGCATAATCTATTGGCTTGGTGGTGGAGTATATATGATGTAGAATCACCTTGTTGTACAACTTAAAGTGAGCTGTCCCATATGAATATGGCCACAGTCAAAACCATTGGCCTAATTAGACCGACATGCCTCCGAATGTGAGGGGAAACTTAGTGCAAATGGATAAAGGTCTTTCAGCACTCTGCCACTGGCTGTCTCAGTCCCTTAATGTATTACCACCTGCACCCGCAATCAGCACAGGAACATTTAAATGACTGCCATTCAGAGGAGACCAAGCTCCAAACTGGTAGGAAACACATGAGAGGTGATTTAAAATATTGGCTGTAATGAAGCTGACCGTTGGTAGGTCTGCTCTGAATGTGATGGGAGAAATTAGGGGCGGGAACAGGTCACAGACGTACATATACCGGGGGCACGGCAGCAAATGAAATGCAGAGTAGAAGTCTATAGTCCAACGTGCTGTTTACTTCGTGTCAGGTAAACATCAACTACGGTGAGCTTTGGGTGTCTGTAAAGATGATATAATCAATGTTTTGTGTTTGTTTTCCAGCAGCTAGAGTATATTGTGGTGTTCCCTTCTTATCACCTCTGACTGCTCTCTTCCCCAACATCAGCCCTCCCCTTTATAGACTCAAGCACAAACACAGAAACAGTCTCCCTTGAGGTTGAAAATAACACATTTTCTTCTGTTTTAGCTGAAGGAATATATTTCTCTATATCTTTCTAAACAATGAATTACTCAAAACAAGCACGAAATAAAAGAATCAAAAGCGTCCGACAGCATTCGTTTATGATGTGTAAAAGTAGAAATCTTGGACAACAAGTAATGGAAAAAGGACAGCCTATGGAGGTAGAACATGAGGAGATGGAGGACAGGCAACATCTGGGTTCGGCTTCTCAGACTGATGGCTGCTAACTGATCCTTGTGATTGTGATTGACAGGCACTGACCACCACTCTACTGGCCCTGGCTTCTCCACACTGCTGAGCACAGCAGGTAGTGTGAAGGCTCGCTGAGATTCCCAATAAAATGGACATTACAGGGAAAAACAACAGCCGACCTCGCAGAGGTGAATGTTGGGCACGTAGCACTCCTCCATCACACAATGTACCAGGGTTCACTGACTCTGTACTGTTTCGGGATTGCAGAATATAGAGCCACACTCAGGCAAACATCTTATTGAAAAGGCGTAAAATGACCACTGGTTCGCTCCAGATATTCTCTTTGGTCAAACAAGAGCTTTCCCAAGAGTGAGGATCAGATGCTGTATAGGTAGTGTTGTATAATGATGGTAAAGAGAGTGCACATATTTATATCTACATGGAATTAGGTTAAATAAAGCAGAAAAGTCCACTTGCTTCAATTTTTTTTGACAGGTGCAGCTGTTAAAAGCATGCTTTAAATGTTGTCTAGTGTTTGTCCTTGAAAATTGTCGAGCACTATTCATGTGGTTTCCAAAAATGAAAGTATATGTATAATGTAGGTTACATAAGTGTCGTCTTTATCCAGTAAATATTCCCACGAGCAATGAAAATAAAGGCTCAAATCCATTTACATCCCTAATTTTCACATCCATTAAAGAGATGAATGCTTTGATACCATTGCAGTGTTTATCTGCAGTCTCTGGGGATTCATTAAAGTGAACACTCCTTTCAAAATATAATCTATTGCTTAATTAAACTTCCCAAATATGAAATTTGAACCCACATATCTGGAGAGAAGTTACCGCTTTGTTGTTCCCTCATTTGCACAATATTATAATGAACAAGTTGCGAAGATATATTGCCATTTACATGTAAATAAAGCTTTTTCTCAAGCACTTAACAGCTTTGATTTGGATAATATGTGTTTTTTGTGTGTGTGCTGGACGAACCTCCCAAGAATAAGGATTCAAGCCCAATGACTGCTTAGTAAATTTCACAGCTTCTAGCTCTGAAGCACATCATTACAATGTGTGAAATTTTAATCAGAGATGTTGTGAAGAAACAGCGATCAGCCAACGAACATAATTAATGCCCTCTGTCATAGAGATTATGATGGCAAATTTGAATGTGCAAGTGTTTTAAAGAGCAAGGGGAAATGCATTAACTAAATTACATAGCATGACGTGAATGAGCTATCGTGCTTTTATGTCAGTTTCTGTATGCACAGATATCCTTTATTATATACCATGCCATTACTTCCTTTTTAATTGAACAGCGTTTTGTTTGGCACCGGCCTACTGAACTTTGCATCAGCCATGCATAAATTTTATGCATGGCTTCCTCATGTGTGTCACAATCAAAGCAGATTTGCAAAGAGGAAGATGCAACACATGGCTTGGTGTATATTGAATATACAGTAAACCAAAACAAGATAAAACAAACAAAAAATACTCAAATTAATTTTGAATAAACTCTAAACGCATCCTGTGTGTTTACAATGGAATTATAGTGATAACTGATCTCCAAATGTGTGTATAAAATATTTGATCGCTAAATCAAGCCACTGCTTTTTTGTAAGAGTTGGTGTTTCCAGGACAATTTGTTTTATAATGCTCACTTGCTCATTAAAATGCAAATTGTGCATATGCTTTCATTTTCCAGTACAATAATCCAGACTCAGACTGTTTATCCAATCATCAACTTCACTATAAAGACAAGCCGGGGTTTACAGGGCGCTGCTGCCAAGACCAGGCAATGTGCACAGACACATGCACCCACTTGCCCTTACACACACACACACACACACACAAACACACACACATGCACAAACTCACAGTCAATATTGCCGTGCCACAATCTCACACACAAAGATTAATATTGTACTCAAAGTACTTCAAAACTATACTTGACTGAAGCACAACTCAGGATTCATTGTCAAGGACCATGTTTAATGCAAATCTAGGAATATTTATGTATACCAGGAATCCTTTAAAATTAAAGATATATATTTCAAAATGGAACTTATACATTTGAAGAGTGTTGGCTCACAACCATTGCATCACTGGACTTCAAGTGAAACAAGCAAAAGCTGGTCCAAAACATAATCACATGCAGAGAGATAATGCTGCTAAGTTATCCCAGTGGTCACATTGTGGGTGTCGTTAATGTGTCACTAATGTGTGTATGAGACACAGAGAGAGAGAGAGAGAGAGAGAGAGAGAGAGAGAGAGATGCTGCAAGGAAAGGCTGTACACCTGGCACTGTGCCCAACAGTTGCCAGGGCCGTACTCTCGTTTCTGTCAACAGCGTTTGTTTCACAAGCCTCCTAATCAATTGGAATGCAGCCCCTGAAATAGAACTTGGCACCAGGCTCAACTCCTCTATTGTGCCTGCTGGTCAATGCTCAGAGAATACCGCCCGTCACTCATGTCACTTTCCAATATCCCCCTTTAACAGGGTAAGCGGGGAGGACATTAAACAAATTTTACATTATTGGCCTGCCAGCTTGTAAGGGGAGGATTCCTACTGTACAAATAATTTACTCTGGAGTTGTTTGCAGCGAGTGTTGTCCTTTTGTGTTTCGGTTGACAAGCAATGTTAATGGCATCAGAGCAGCTGATGGTGGGGGGAATAAAGAGGACCGGTTAGGTTGGTTAGTGAACACTCGCGGTGAAGAGAACTGTAGGAACTGCATTCATTCTAATTTACTTACGACAGCACTGAGTGGGATCAGCACCTAAGAACACTGTCATTAGTCCATTTGATACACTGTCAGGTGCTGGATGTAAATTGCTGATTTCTCTCACAATGGATAAACAGCGGATAAACAACCCCCAGCAGGAAACCTGAAGACTGATAGACCATTGCCTCTGTGACATGCCATTGAATCAGCCTGTGCATGTTGCCATGTGTTCCCCAACTAATCAAGGGCAGCCTGCTTCTCACCATCTCTGTCTCCGACACATTCATCTCTGGCTGGGTTAAACAGAAATAAAAACACATTAGTGTCATGTTAGACTGATAGAGAGAAGTGCCTGGATTGGCGCTCTACAATGGTAAAAGTCTGACTGTGTATTGATTTGTGCTACATAAATCTTGTTTTCTGTCTGCGCTAGTGAATCAGTCGTGACCCCAAGGGTTAACAAACATTGTCAAGGCTTTCAGCTGGCGTGTGAGCCAACAACGCCCATGCATTGCAATAGCCATGCCCCGTCTTGTCATTTCTCAGCCTGCCTGGCTTTACTAATTGCTGGCAATCAACAGACAATATTATGGAGCTGAAAGAGGTGGTGGGTTTCTTGTGGTTTTTGGCTCTAACAAGGAGGTTTGAAGCTCCTGCAGCCAAAAACTATCAACAATAGATGTGAATTGGTCAGCAGGAGTCTGTGAGTTACAACCTGGATTAATTGGCATAAGGGGATCCAGCATGGCTAGCGCCAGATCACATTAAGCTGATGAGATTTGACTCAGTAAACTTTCACAAAGGCAAATCCCTCGTTACAGTGGCTGAATGACACTATAGCATATAAACTTCTTATCTGTAAATCCACAGCTGAAAAGACATTCAGATACAGTATTACATCAGCTGCTGAACAACATTTACTGGGGGAACTTGGAGGTAACAGTTGTGTCTTTTACAAATGGCCATCATTAGCTTTTGTTGAGACCAGCTGAAGGCAACAAGGTACACAATATGTAGGTTGAACAATTTAACGACTACAATGTTTTGCAGGTCCCCCATGGCCACTTTTTGTTTTAATAAGTCATGGAGACATCAGGTGTTAAATTGTTTAATCTTTCAGTAGTATATGAAATCCATTTGTTTGTGGGCTTGGAAGATTACCATTGAGAAAGTAATTACATTATTACAGGTGCTATCATCATCATTTATCTTTCTGACATTTAAAGACTTACTAAATGCCAAACTGTTCCTCGGAGACAGGAGCTTGATCCTATGTGATGTTCAAACACTTTTAATTACAGGATCTTTAAATTCTAACAGTGTCCATCTGCAAACTCCAGGCATAACATTAGCTCATGAAAAAGCATGTGGATAACCATGGGTATTGTCTTGACAAAAGTGTTCATATGCTTTTCAAAAAATGGTTTGTTTCCTCTTTGTTTGAGCAATCTGCATGAACAAGTGATCAAGTTAATTCCATGATATTGGACACACATGGGTCCTGTTACAAGTGCTTTAGAAGCCATAAATGTTCATGAGTACAACTGGCTAACATTAATCAGTAGGCCTGCTGAGAGGGAGGTCTGTGTGTGTGTGTGTGTGTGTGTGTGTGTGTGTGTGTGTGTGTGTGTGTGTGTGTGTCGCTGGGTAGGGAGGGAGAATAGAGCAAGTTAAAGAGAGAGAGGATAACAGAATTAAACAGCTAGATATAGAAAAGGGGGATGGCGTGTCTCTGGAGGCCTCCACACCAGTGCTCACCCTGCTGCCAGGCACGCTACACACACCAGAGACCTTATTTACCCAGCAGCCCTGAAGAGGCCTGGGCCCCAGATCTTATTTACTCAGAGTCTAGGCAACCATCAGGTGCTGAGGGGATCTGGCCAGCAGCAAAAGCAAATACCCCAGATCAAAACCAACCATGGATGAAGAAAGGGGCGCTCAGCCAAAGTCCTGGTCAAGCGCTAATGTTTACGCTTTGGTTTGAAGGGCTATGGATGGACTCCATTTGAAGAACTCAAAATTGACACCCCCACCCTACACCCCCTATAAAAGAAAGAAAGAAATCTGATGGCTACCACTGTCTCATATCCATATGTCTAGAGTACCTGCGGTAATGTGGACTTCTCTCGTTCTTTTAAACCAGCACTGCCACCGGTCTTCAGGATCAGACATGGTGTCGGGGGAAAGAGAGATGAAGACGGAAAAAAAGCCCAGCTAATGACTAGCTCTTATGCATCAGTGCACTTACTAATGAGCTTCCAGGGAGAGGCTGGCAGAGCCAGAGCGAAGGCTGAGCCGGGATGTGAGAGGCCTGGGCCATCACTTCCCCGCTGTGATCCCTGCCTTCCCACTCACAAGGAGCCCCGGCTCCCAGCCACTAATGAGTGTTAGAGGGAGAGTCCAAGCTTGCGTCCACCTGCCAGCCTTCAGAGCCCAGCCTGCTGCAAGACAGTAGGGGTCAGACGCATTCCTGAGCTCTTAATAATTTACATCATATTGATTTCCTCACTGTTAGACACTCTCACCTGCATGGGCCCTCACTCCCACTTTCTCTCTCTGCCTCTCTCTCCCTGAAATAAGCTCATTCCACCAGAGAGAGGAGTTAGAATGATACAAAAGCATGTAACTTTGCCCTGGCTCCAAACCAGTTAAATACAACATTCAATTTAATAGACTGTGGACAATGTCTGTGTCAGTGGGGACAGTGGGCACTGTGTATGTCAACCACTGGCAATGGATGGAAAATGGAAGACTCATATTGTACCTAACATTACTGAGTAGGTCTGCCGCCCATAAAACATTTCGCACAATAAAAGTGGAAATACATCTTTAACTTTCTTTGACATGCTAAAAAAAAATGGCCCCAATTATCCCTCATTTGCATGCTGTACCTTACCATGTTTCAGTTTAAAAAGGGAAGAACTTCTGCACAAAGAAGTTATCAAACCTAAAAAGAGGAGCCAAATCAAAAGGTACAAAAATGCAAAGATGAAAATAAATTATGCAGTTTGCATTCTGCTTAACCTCTAATCAGACTCAGAGAAGAGGACATTAGTATTCTCCCTTTGTCAATATGATGATCTGTATACTCAATTCTTTAAATATTCATCAGCTCAGAACATAGAGTTCTCCTTACTCTGATTCATAATTCAAATGATATGAATGTTACATAGGTACGGCACTATTTCCCCCCTCACAAGCACAACTTTCTATCATCAGTGCCACACTTAAGAATGACTTTTAACACCTTCCACCTTTCTTCATTGAGAGGCAACTTCAAAGTATACTTACTCTGCTCTCTAACACAGATTTCTCACCAAGAATCAACCCAACTAGGAAGGATTTACATGACATTGACACAATTATTCACCAGTTTCAGGCATGAAGCGTATTACAAATGCATGGAGGTGTAGTTCATAATTCGTTTTTATTCTATCTATCTATCTATCTATCTATCTATCTATCTATCTTGTGTCAGGTTATGTCTCTGGCTTTCTCTGTAATTCTCACCCTGCCTCTGGCAAGCCTAGACAGGCTTATAACTTTCCTCTGTTAATTCCCAGTGCGATAATCCAACACACACTGTGCCACAGGTTTTGTCCTTCCAGTCAGGTCAGTCTCAGAGCATCAGTCTGAAGCTATGACAACCGCAAGCTTGACATGAGTGTCATGTAACAGTAGAGTGCCAGTTCCATAGCCTCTGTCATGCATTAGTATTGAAATGGTGCAAATGTCATGAAAGTGTTGTCCATGGTGGAATTTGTTGGTTATTATAAAATGCAATTAAGTGATCTTACACTATAAACAGATTGTTAATTTTAAGTTTGGAAATTTCCCAATTCATAAAGACCACAAATTCATGGAGAATGTCACACAGTCAATAAAACTAACTGGTTGACCAGTGTTTTTCTCTGACTTCTCAGTTATATCTTGGTCAACACTGCCCTCTTCTGTTTAATATGTGATTGCAATATTTCTATGTAGCGGTTTGTTTTGGTTAATCACATCTCCTCTCACAGCCCTGTGAGTCAAACAACTGCACACTGACTCCTTCATGTGCCCTGTCGTTTGGTCTTATATGCTAGTACATACATATACATATAGTATATTCATTGTAATAAACTTGTTAAACAAGTTGTTGCATTTGTGTGTAGCATCCATGTTAATTTATTTGTCTCCTTTATTTCCTACAAAGCACTTTCTGTGATTCTTCTTTTTTTTTCCCTAAAGAGCACATGAAGGTGCACATAATGAACCTCACTTCATTTGGCTTAACTTCAGATGGCATGGGAGGCGTTTATGTATTTAGTGCATATGCCATAACATCCCAACATTATTTTTAAGAAAACTGAGGCTTGAACTGTATTGTTTAAAGACCATGAATATGTTAAAAGGAGAATTTATGCAATTACTTTTTTAATGAACAACATCAAATCTCTAAATACCATACATTTTCTATGAGAAATTGCTTAAAAAAACAAAAAAATATCTGTTTTTAGGTCAGTGGATGTGAACTGCCCATAAACCATGACCCTAATTGTTTATGAGGCTTTCAATTGCCTCAGTTCCATAAATTTGGAGATTATATGTATGACCATTGTTCCCAGTGTTTGATTTGGAAGGAAATGAGGTACAACGTTTACAACACACAAAAAACACATCTGCATACACACACATAACCCACCACATGGCAACTTTACCGTCTTTGCCCCATAAATAAAAATGTTGTGTAAAAAAAAGGCAAATAGTTAAAAATGAACTTTAACCAATAGCACCAACATAAACCATATGAAACCAAAATCTGGTTTTGCTACACAGCAGAAAAAAGTCAAGTTTCAATATTAAAGTGATGTACACAATAATACACAACTAACTGTAATCCAGTAATATAATATATATGATTCTGAAATCTGCCATTCTGCATCAGTAAACTTTTAGTCCTTTAAATAGCCTATATTTTGTTGCTAATACATTTGTACTTTTACTTAGATAAGATTTTGAATGCAGGACGTTTACTACTTTTAAGTAAAATATCTGAATACTTCTTCCGCCACTGAAGACTGGTTTTAAAACCACAAGTTTATATGTTAACTGTATGGATATGTGTGTCTGTCCTAGTACGAAAAAAGGTCAGTAGAGGGCGTTCACAGGACGCTAATCATCACTCTCGCAGCATCATGGCGCTGTTAATAGTCGAGAGTGATAGCAGAGGTGATGCATGTTGAGTGAACACCTGACGAGGTTGTGAACAGTGTTACTGACTGTTTTCACAAACCATAGACCCTTTGCACAGGTAAGAGAACTGTAAAGGGACTGTTATGGTGACAAAATACAGTAACTCTCGTGAACACGACAAACGTGGTTTGGTCGTGAATAATACTCTGAATTTGAGTTGAAGTGCGTGGCTGGGGTGCGTGTATGTGCTGGAAGCATTAGCGCCAGAAAATAGCGTGAGCGGTTCGCGGCTATCGATTAGCATTCGTGATTAGCTTAAGCAATAGGCAGGCTATTAGAAGTGCTAACGGCTGTTATTATCGGTCATTTAGAGTCAGTAAAGCCCGGTGAAACGTTAAGTATATTTGGGCCACCCCCAGCAGTTCATGTGATGTTATTTTATAGTTTTTACTATGACCTATACGCTGTGTTTTATGCAAACAGACTGCGTAAAAGGTAATAATATTTCTAGTAGACAGGCTGTAAGCTAGCAGAGTGAAAGCTGTCAGCCATTATGAATGCTGGAAAGTTATGTTTATTTATTTATTAAGTTAACTAAACGGTTGTCAACCTGGAGTTATTGACAGAAATGTGTGGAGAAAATATGTTAATTGTTGTATATGTTTAATGGCCCTTCTACTTTTGTAAACAGAACATTTTATTGAGTTTGGGTGTAAATGTTTTCTCTAATAGTGTACTCTGTGTTTTAAGTGCAGTATTATGACAAGTGTATAGCAGAACTGTAAGTCGAGGTGATAACAGCCCTGTTCACAGTCAAGAGCGATAGCAGAGCAGATGCACATTTAGTGAATGCCAGACTATGAAATGAACAGTGTTGCTGGGTATTTTCAGGAATATGTTTTGCATGTTAACCCCTGTAATTAAATATGTTGCACCTGTCTGTGCCGAAGCTTGTATTACTATAATTTACGTTAGAATTGTGATATTTTGTAAAGAAAATATGTCAGGGTTACATATAGTATTGTATAAAATCAATCAAACTTAGTGGACTTACTTAACCCTGCTGTGTCTAAAGAAAAGGCTAGTAAGATTAGAACTTGTGTTTTTTCCCACTCTCTTATCATCTTTACTTTCATCGTTATCAGTGACATGTGCTCTTCTCATCTTATCAGCTGCCGAAACTTAAACACGGACATGACAGTGCTGCACAGTCTCTTGGTTGGTGAAGTTATTTCAGTTATTTACTGTTTGAAGTTCCCTGTTTGCTGCTCACCGCCACCATCAACATGTTGTCCCAGCCAAAAATATAACAAATGATGAGCTTTTAGATTTATTACATACTGACATTCATAATGTTGCATTCAGTGACCACCCATAGATACGCAGACTGATCGTGGGTATAATGGATGCAAATGAACTACTGGCAGGTTAGCTGTAACAATATTTTGAAGTCAGGCTGACATTATTTATGGCTAGATGTTTCCTTGTGTCTTTGTTTACAAGAATGGGAATACACAAGGACAATGTGTAATCTGCCAGCTTTTACATGGAGATCACATGCTTGTGACATGTGTTGTGGGTGATGTAAACAGTCCAGGATACAGATCAGGATAGGAGACGTCACACCTATAACCTACCATGTAACTTGCACAAGCAACCACATGATGTCAGCACAGAGCCATTTATTCCTGCATAAACTACAACTCTACATTTTTATAGTTCAACAGTCATTTTCTTGTAACCACCAAAACATATTAAAGATGAACACTAAGCACCAACATCACTCTAAAGTTACATTTTCAGTGAAATGTAACTGGTGCATTAGTTACTAGTTACTAGTAACTAGTAATATGAACAAGTAAACTTTATTTTAACATTATTTAAAAAAAAAATTGATTACAATCAATCACCCAAAGCTGATGACATGCTTGCTTTTGTCTTAGGCATTTATACTGAGTTCACCCCTGAGTGCTTCGTCATCTTTCCTTGGACATCAAAAATCATAAACCTCTGTTTTTACTTTTAGTTATTACAGATAATTGCATCACCTATACAGTGGATGGTGGTGAAGATCAGAGAGAAGTACAGTGTAACCCAAGGGAATATTCATTAAAAAAAATGCTTAGGCAGGCTGTATAAAAACAAGAATCTCTCCTTTGACGAAAAAGAGCAAATAAGCAAGATTCAATGGTTCATGCCCCCTTTTTCAATCTTAATGATTCATGGCAGTTGCATATGAAATAAGCATCTTTGTGATGGCTGCATGGAAATGCATGCATGTATCTATCTGTCTTAAGAACAGTATATACTAGTAACTTATATATAATATATTATATATATGATATTTTTAGGTAGGTATTTTTAAGTATTACTGGCTTATATATGAGAAAACATTCTCATAGATGGTCGGAGCAGGGTGTGTAGGCTGTCGATGTGTGGTGCATGACGACATCTTGTGTTAGTTAGTTTGGATGTGGAGAGGGACTTTACTTTATTGGCTGCCCTCCAGAGAGACGGAGCTGTGGAGTCAGACTACTCATAGTGAGAGTCCCTCATGCGAGCTGTGCCAAGCAGACAGAGCAGGAAGTGATGAGGCTTTTCTCTGCCTCCAGTCTAAACATAATACACACCCTAAAACTACTGTTATCAAGTACGCAGTGATGTGAAGGGTGACATTGTGTAATACTGAACAGATTTAAAGCTCTATCAATCATATTGATAACGTTTCTGTTAGCCATCTTAACCTGTTGCTTGAAATAAAAGTCAGAGCCTAGTGTATTTAATATTATATGGCTCACTTAATTCACAAGCGGGGCTCAGTTATGATGAAAACATTATTTAGGAAAACACCACCATAGAACAATTATATGAAAAGTAGCCTATATTGCCAGGGGGAGAGTGGCAGTGGCACATCTACTGGGGCACAGCAGTTTCCATGGTAACCTCTGATCACAGAGGGGATAACTGAAATGAGGTAATCACTCCATTGAGCACTGCCAGCACTTTGACAAGAGTGGTAATGAACTGCTCCTCCTCCAAAACTTGTCAAGAGGACGGCAATAGCTGGAGATTTTCCACATCTTGATGACATTTTGTTTTACGAGTCTCTCCCAGAGATCCAAAGAGGACGCTTGTCACTGTGTCCTTTAAGGATATACTGCTATTGATGATTTGATATATTTGAGGTTTGGAGAGAGGTCATTGTGTGATCACAGACATATTTCCATTTTTCTCTTTAACATTTAATCTACACAGCAGGAAACAAAGCGAGATGGTCTAGAATAGTAGAGACAACTCTGTACTTTTGTAATTTGTTGTGTTGAGTGGATTTGGCTCATCATTATCTGCTGCCAGCACAAGTGCTATTAATATCAGTGTATTAATGCAGCTTATGAGTTAGCTTTTCTGAAATATGTATTGCTTTAGACTCTTCAAGTGTCTCCGAAAGATGTGTTTCTGTTTGTTGCTGCCGTTGTAGCAGCAGTAATAGAAGACATATACCAGTTGGTGTTTATTTGCTCTTAAATGATTAATCTGCTGTCGGATCAGAAGGTCATCAGAGTGATTTGGAATGGCATTCTTTTAGTCTGCGTCAGAGTTTAATTGGTGACGTTTTAATTGTTAATAAAGGTAAATTGTTTCTTGGGTGGGTAAAAGTTCAGTGACTGCCCTTTTGCATGTCATCTGGCATGACACTGCCCCTGAATAAATGATCCATAATGATGTTTAGCTGTAGCCTTGGAGAGCCATTTCCACTGGAGAAAAAAAAGCTATACTGCTGATGACCTCAGTGGGAAACTCCTGCCATTAGGAAAAGATGAAAGGCTTTAATGTCACCTCAAGTTGTTTTAAGTGCATCCCAATTATTTCGAAGTGTGGCCGCGGTAAAGTCAGTTCTGATTTTAATGATCTTTTGTTCAGGTAATCTGAGAGAAATCATCATTAACTGGAACTATATGTTTATTTTGACGCTTCAACCCAATTCAATTTGTGTAAGCTTTATGTATCAGGACAAATTCTCCTTCCAGTGCCAATCTGATAAACAACAATAGATGGCTGATGGCTGACCTACAGAAAATGCCTGGCTTTGTGATGAATCAGCAGTCACAGCCTGGACAAAGGCAAACGGCAAAGCAAGCCACACAGGTGGCGGTTCATTGTCAGATGACTTTGTAGCCTATTTGTGGGTGGCAACATATGGTGCTTGTGCCTGGAGACTGCAGCTGCATTGACACGGGGCCTGGCGCTAGTTTCCTCGCAGTGGTGACAGGGCAGATGCTGCAGTATTTCTGACCCTGTAAATTAGTGGAAACACGTGATATAGGGGGGTTCAAAACAATCTTTGTGCTCAAGGCGTCAGGAGAAAATGACAGTTGATGCTTTAATCGAGCATTTTACATATTTCTATGTAATTTCATTTTCACCCTATGTAATAGGTCTAACATTTTCAGTAGGGCCCAAGGGACAAAGCACTGACCTCTGGCAGATTAAATGATATTGTGAAGTCACATACTAAGCCAAAAGTGGAGGGTGGCCCTTTTTCTCTTCTCTTTTTTTTTTTTTTTTTTTGCTCCATTTTTTTTTCTCACTGAGGGCAGATGGTGGAGAATGTGTGCAGTGGCATATGGGGTGAGGCACAGCAGCAAAAGCAGCAATAGCACTCTAGTGTTTTGCAGTAGTGGATTATTCCCAGAGACAAGGCTGTAATGGTTTATATGGACAATGAGTAAGCCCTGCAACTGTGCTCCACTGGTGTACGTGTATGGGCCACAGTAGCAGAGAGAGTAAAAGGGGTGAGGGAGAGAGAGAGAGCTATACTGCCGTGAGACCTGGATTAGGCTCTGGACAGTGGACGCTGCTGTGGCTGCAGCTGTTTTTCAAATTGCTCTAAATTCTCAGAGATTATGTGGAATGAGTGAATGAATGAATGAATGACCAAATGAATGAATGGCAGCATGATTTACAGTATCCAGGTAGTGTTAGTGCTGGAATCCTTTGAAGCTATACGTTTTACTGTAAAAGAAAAAAAAAGATATCCTGTGTTTTATTTACGAATGTCACTCGTAGTCAGTTTTTAAGAGTGTGATGTAATGTTGTGTAATGTGACACAAGGTTGATCTTTATGCAGAAATCATTTCCACTCTCCTCCACTTTCCAGTCCTCCTCTATATAGTTGAGCTCATCTGTGAAACAGCAATCTCTGCTGGAGCAGATAGACCTTCACATTGTTGCTCAAAAGATGGATGTTTTCTGGCACGGAGGTTTGAATCTGGGCGCTCCTTCTTCACTAAAGCACCGTCCTCCCTCTTTGGAATCACTCATAGCTGAAACTATTGTAAACCGACAGACCAATTACAAGTACAGAAGCCACAGAGTGATGAATGTCATCATCTTGTTCAGTCACAGACACTACTGCCCGTCATTGATGGACAACTTAATGCATTCGTGCATCTTGTTTGAGTTACACCATTTTAAGATAAAAGATCAGGTACCATGCCATTAGAGTAAATGCTCTCTTAACATCAGCGTAATAAGACCTGCGTGGTACGGGTTCGGGGTTTCACTCACTTAATTTCATTCCTCATAGTTGAGTAGAGTGCTGTCTGTTCATCAAATTACTGATCCCAACTTCTATCCTCTTTACTGTAAATTGCACAACTGTCATTTCAGATATAGTAGTTCAAGCTGCCTTTAAACATTACATCATACAATGTATTTCAACACTCCCAAACCGCTCAAAACTCAGCACATATAGTAATTACTTTAAGTAATAGCTAACTAAAGCTAGCTAGAGAATTAAAGGTCAAATCAGTACTCTATGTAAACCTTTGCCCTTTTTGTCTCCACTACTTAGCTTATAAAAGATGGAAAAATTGCTCTGGCTGAATAAGATGTCTTTATTTAAAGTGTAATTGAGAGCATGCTGGAGTAGTTTTACACTACAGTATGCCTTTACCCAAGGCCACACTGCTCTCTGTGGGATATTGTTTCCCTTGTGTGCAGCTCTCAGTATCTATCACCCCTCACCCACCCCTTGCTACCCTTTGCTTTTACCAGTCAGCATATATGCCAGTGTTAATCAAGTATGTTTCTAGAAGTGAGATACATACAACAAGGATATTTCTCACACTAGTCATAATACTGTAAGTAATAGTTTGGACTCTAGGTCTTAGAATAGGCAATCAATCAACTGAATTCTCATCCTAAAATGCCAAGCTAAACAAACAACAGAAAAAACACAAGTCATGATTTTCTAACTTAATTGTTAGTGAGTAATGGCTGTCCTCTGAAAGGTTCAACTGTAGCTGTGTTGTGAGTAATGGATACGAGCTGCAGATTGGCTTAATGCAACTGTGATTTAATAAAACACAGCAGACAAAGCACAGCCCTGGGGAGCTCTGTGTTTGTGGGTACAGGAAGAAAAATACTCCCAAGATTATCCTGCATGTCACTTGAAAAGTCACAAAATTGCTCAGCTCACTTTTAAAGTGAACTCTTCCCAGAGCAGTGCAAAACAAGAGAACAGATACTGCCGCAAGCTTTGGCTCCAATTTTCCAAATGTAGGCCAATAAAACTGAAGAAAAAAACAGGAAGAAATCCTGGAGTGTTTTTCACCCTAAGAGACACACCTGCAGCTCCACACAAGCTCCCAGGAAGTACAGTATAAGGTAACAAAAAAAAACACACCAGCAAGTATTGAACAATAGTGCCTTTTTCATAATACATGATGATATGACCTGCCATTTAGGATTAAAACACAATAAATGCATCACACATTGGGTGGTAGTTGGTTAAATACAAATAAATACACAGGTCATCTTGATATTTATGGAATATGTACGATCTCTGGATATGGTCATTCAAGACTGTTGAGGTTTTGCATTACACATACATTTTAATTGTTTCACCACCTGGCTGTTGGCTGTAGTCATAACAGATGAGCTGAACTTCCTTGTTTACATGCTCCCATTCATGAAAACCCCATGAATGACGTAAAAAGAGTAAAAAAGGATTTGGAGAGAAAGTTTGTGTTATAGTTGTGTATACCAGCTTTTCCACAGCTCCCAGAGGATCCACAATGGTACTGAAACTGCAGGACCATGGACAGCGAAAGTTGTCTAGAAATGTGTACTACCTTGTGGGATCCCCAAGATGAAGAAAAAAACTGTCAACATATGCAGTTCATTTCATGAATAACTGAGTAGTACACAGTAAGTACACAGACCAACAGACCTTCTAGTTCAGCCCCTGTAACTCTCATCAAGCTCCCATAAAAAATGATGGGCAGTTGATTCCAACACATAAGCTCAGAAAACTGAATTGATGCTGCTGCTCAGCACCACAATTGGAACCTAAAGTAAACAAGTGCTTACTTTGGACAAACAAGCCAAGCTAATAAAAACTACTGTATATATTTTTCTAAAATAAAAAACTAATAAAAAACACTGAATACCGGATTTCATATTTACGTAATTCAGCAGAGCCACAGTGATGACAAGACTGAGCCCCCTAAACTGAACACTAGTTTCACTTCAACACTTCTGGTTTCTTCTCAGCAGTATTTATGTAAACCAGCGACGGTGAACACATCAGCCACACACAGTAGAGCAGATGCATCATGAACTGAACCCGAAAGAGTGTCGCACGATTTTCAACACCTGTTTTCTTTTCTACACAGTTTTAGGAAAAGATGACTGTTGCTGAGAGATTCCAGCCCACACGTATAAAATATAAATTTAATCAGGATTTCCTTCAGCACCATGGACAGCAACTTTCAGGAGCTCTCTGCAGCTGAACGCCTGAACTGGCTCTTAAAGGCCCAACAGACCTAACAAGTGCTTTGTTATTCTGGCTGAATACACCTCTGCTTGAGTTAAAGCTGGGTCAAGCTATGCTGGGAACAACATGAGGCCATCAAAGTACTTGTAATCAGAATTGTTAAGGTGTGATTTTGTAATTTGTGTGCTGCCCTTACAGTTGTAGCAAAACTAACAAGAGAGGTGGAGATGTCAATCAAGTGCAGTCTGTACACACCCACACAGTCCTGAGGAAAGGTTGCTTCAGGTAAAACAAGTGACAACACTGTATAAGTGTATTATAGGTCTATGTATAGGGCCTTGAATGGGTAAATTTGTGTAGAACTTGTGTAGAGTGTTTATAGAAATGAAAACACGACGCTTTTGGCAATAGATATTTTTACTTTTTTAGTTTCATCATGTTCGTATGACAGTGCAAGTTTGACATAAGCAACACTGGACACAATATTCTGCAAATTACGTATGAGCTAACCATCTTGCCTTCAAAATGAAATACAGTATTGCCATTGCTGGTAATGCCATTACATAATATGTATTAATATGAATTATCCATACATTATAAATGTTTCTAAATATTTGATATAAATTACATTTCCATTGATTTGAAAATAGCTCATTGAAGGAATAGTTAGACATAGTAGACATTTCGGGGAATCAGCTTTCTTGCTGAGAGTTCAATGTAAAGCTACAACCAACTGCCCGTTAGCTTAGCATAGCATAAAGACTGGAAACGGGGCAAACAGCTAGCCTGGCTCTGTCTATGGGTAACAAAATCCACCTACCAGCGTCTCTAAGGCAGCGACCAATTCAAGAAATAGTCCAGCCATCCATAAATTGTAGTTTTCACACTTGTGTTTTTTATAATGACATGAGCTGGCAAGAAAGCAAAATGTCTCCCAAAATGTTGCACCATTCCTTTATTAATTACTCATTAAGGTTTTGTTTACTAAGAGACTAAATGGTATTCATACATTTACCAGTTGACTTGGATGCATATGCAAAGCAGAAACTAAGTATAGTAAAGTAGAACCAAAGTTACAGGACAGTATAGTACTGCTGTATGTAAAACGTTGTGTGAAAATAACTGAAGACTAAAATTACAGGTAGAAACTAGTTGTGTAAACATATAAAATAGTAGTAGAGTGTATGTTAAGCAGTTCTTTCATTGTACGAAAACACATAAGAAGCACCACTACATTGTCAGCATATTGAAAGGCATAAAATACCAAATGAGCGCATATTCCGATAATGCTCAGTGTCGGTGCACAAGGCTGGGACTTATCCTTACCCGAGGTGGAGGGAACTAAGCCCCCTGGGAGCAACGTCACTCCCCTCGGCATATCAACCACTGTCCGCTGCATGAGCCCAACACGCCACAACAGAGGACGTCAGGATCGCACCCATCCTCAACGCGAAATGCTTTGCGAACCGAATCTAACTCAAGCAATCCTCCCCGATTCCGTGCGTATCGGCAAGGAGGCATTCACATGCTCAGGCATACAAGCGGGCTAAACAACTCCGCGGCGAAGTGGGAAGGTCATTTAAAGTGGAAGTCGAGTCGCGTCGGCTATGGTCCGTGGTAAAGGAAACAGCACAAAGAGCCAACATCTGTAACTTGGGGGATTTACTTGTAAAGGCGCTTTTATTGGAGATCGTGGGATATTCTGTGTGTAAACATGCCTGTGCGAAGAGGTCACGTTGCGCCACAAAACACATTCCTTGGATTAATTATTCGGAAATTCGAGGGTCAGAGTAAGTATCTCCTTGATGTTCAATTTCTGCTGCTGGATAAGAAAATGCTACAAAGTAAATGTTTTGGCAGATTAACGTTAAAAACAAAAATGATGAGTGTGTAAATGTAAGTTTATGGTTCCTTCCCATTAAAAACATCTTATGATGACTGTCTTTCTTAAGAAGACGAGAGAGGTTGAATTGGAGAGTTTTTGATTTGAGATTTGCTGAATAAAATAATTAGTAGGCTGCGTATCTTTCTGTACAGCATCAGGGAAAATGTTTAATAAGTGACAGTGAGCTTAATCAACTTGATTGCTGATTGGTTTTATGTGTGAGCTGACACCGTGGCTCTGAGGTCAGATGTACCACAGCAAGAAGAACACAATTCATGCTTTTTCTTTTCATGCAGACCGGAAATTTGTGATAGCCAATGCCAGGGTGGAGAACTGTGCAATCATATACTGCAACGATGGCTTCTGCGAGATGACAGGCTTCTCAAGACCGGACATCATGCAGAAGCCGTGCACCTGTGACTTCCTCCACGGTAGCCTGACCGACAAAGAGGCCATCAGCCAGGTGGCCCAGGCTGTGCTCGGGTCCGAGGAGCGCAAGTTGGAGATCACCTACTACCGCAAGGATGGTAAGTCAGCGACCTGGCACAGTAGTGCAGCATACCCGTGTTTCTTCTGAGAAAAGCACCTACTGCAGCTTCTCACTACGTCCACTCCATGATGTGTCAGGTTGTTACTAACCAGCCACAGTCAGTTCAGACATGAACCTCTTCATGGAGGAAAACAGTAAGGGCAGTCAGCTCTAGAATAACTCCTTTGTGTAAGTTTGTGCCGAAGGTATTCATGTACTTAGTGAAAGTAAACACATACAGATAACTTTGATCCTCCTCGCACATCAGGAGGGTTATGAATAGAGATTTCACAAGAGAGTCCATGTAAAGCAAAACATTACCCTGACAAAAAATGTCACTGCATATAATATCCACATCTAAATAATGACAGATTAGAAAATGGTTGTGGTGGTGTGGTGTGAAAATGGTATTATGGTAATGTTATTAGTGTTTGGCAGTATGCATTATGAGGTTTAACACTCAGTGTCAGATACACAGATAAACAGTAAAAAGCTCCATATGAGAAGGTATTGAAACACAGCAGTAGAGTTATGGACACATCTTCTTGGCATCATGTGCCTGGCTGACAAAAAAAAAGTCTGGCTGCCAAAATGATGGTGTGCACTTCTTCTTGGTTTTGAAATAGAAAGAGGTTGAAGCAGTAGGTGCTATGTCAGGTGAAAGCATGATACGCAGTGTTTGTGCTTTGATGGACAGAGTGAGAGGTGGTGGAGGAGAGCTCACCTGCTGTCCTGTAAAGTTTATTACGCTTTCTGACTTTGCCATAAATACATCTGCTTCACACATTTCAAATAAAATACACTCTACAGTGTGTTTGATTCATTTATCCATGTTGTGGTTTACAGCGAAGGTGTACAGCAGCTTTACTAGACAGTGGATCAATCCACTAATCTGTGAAATTGCTGTACATGTGATATGCTACAGCTTTGCATAAAAATGCTCTCCCTTTAATGCTAGACTGGTGTTTGTCATTCATTGTTGGCCAATCCTAGTCCTGATGTGAATGGTGCACTGCAGAGACGGCAATCCTGAGTCAGAGAGAATTAATACGATGTTACCGCTCAGTGGCATAAATCTCCGGATTGACCACCTCCTGCCATGCTCTCACATGAGCTTTTCATGGTCAGCATGACATAGCTGTGCAGAGTCAATCCTCTATACATCCTCTGCTCCTCTTGTAGAGCAGCACAACAAGAACATGCTTTTTTTTTGTGCCCGTGTTTACACCATCAGGGGCCAACATTTTTATGTGCGTGTGATATTATTGCTTTGAGCTCATATTCTTTCCTCTGTGATAACTTCCAAGGCGTGTACGAACAGCAGTAAATGAGGAGTAAGCTGGAAGTAAGCTGGGAAAAAAAAGACAATGTTTTATTTAATCGTAAGGAGCCAGGGCTTTAATTTTTAATTATGAGTTTGATTAGATTCTAGGCCATGGATACATGTTTAATCTACCATCTTCAGCCATCAGCCTAGACAGTTTTTTTTTTGTTTTGTTTTTTTGCTAATCAAGAAGGAACCAAGAGCCAGCTGCTACACTGCTAAAATAGATTTTTTGAGAAACCTGCAAGACAATTACACAAAACTCTTGAGGGTCTGTTTGTGAGAGCATTAACAGCTTGGTTTTTGACAAGCAGGATTTTAAAGCAACTTCATTTTGTTTCCCATCCTCCCATCTTACACGCATGTGCTGTACTCCATCGAAACATCATGCGCCTGTAATGTTTAAAGCGTGACAGATGAGAGCTGCAGAGACCTTCCAACATAATCGTTGCACTCCGTCTCTTCACAATCCTCCCTGGTGTGCATCACGGCTTCAAGACACAACTCTTAATACTCCTCAGAGGAATTTACAGTGAGCGCGTGTGCTCATGAATAAAGATGTCAGGGCTGACAGTGCAGTGACTGGGAAGGAGCAGCTTACAGAGTAAATGCATTAAACTGGTATGGAGGACACAATCCACACGCTCCCACTGCTATATGGGAATGAAAGATTCATGGCATCCTTGAGAGCGATGGCCATATTGATTCAAGACGCTCCGCAAATTGAATGAATTGGGTGGAAAGTGGATGTATTCCATGTCTCCTAGCTGTATTTCAAGTTATCAGTCCTCATGCAAATCAGTTAATCCTTTGTATAAAACCCCTCCATTTTCCATGCACCTACTGTACGTCACAAATCACACGGGTATGTAAAAAAAACAAAAGAACATAAAATAAACTAGCATAAGCTCAGATATGTTACCAGCAGTCCGTCTTTCTATTCCTCCCTGTTTTTCACACCGGAGATGCAGTCACTCTTAATATTGGTTGAAATTATAAGGTGCAGAAATGCCTTATATGCCAGTTTTTAGAGGAATTGCAATATGACATTTTGTTTTTCCACTTCCATCAGTAAATACAGTGGGAATCTTTAAAAAAACAAAGTAAGGTCAGGATTTGAGGAAGCCGTGTGACATCAGGAGCAACAAAGCTTTGGCTCTTTTCACTGAAAAGGCAAAAAGTTAAGCTGCTTATGCGTATGCTTAGAAATTAAAAGTAGAGGAACAATGGGGACTACGGGATCACAGCAAAGGCCTTTAGCACAAGCGCATTTTCGTTTAAATTTTCTGTGTCCCCCCCCTCTTTGTGAACAACCAAGACGGGTTGTGAGGGAAGATACCACAAGCAAAGTCTTCCTCCAGCGATGATACATAATCAATGAGATAAATGCTTTCCCTTGATGGCTTTGTAAAGCTATCCTGTTCCACGGGGTGTAATAATACTTTGTACCTAAATGAGTTTTAACAAAAGGAAGCTGACACCGTGCAGAGAGAAGTTAAATGGATAATGGCTACATAACAGTGGCAGCTTAGCTAACCGTGCTGAACGATCTGGGACATGTGGCATGCGTGGGTGCAGGGTTTCATAGGTGACTCCCCACCGAGGAGACTGAAGGGCCGTGTACCCCTGCTGAGGGTTTAGTGGCAGGGGAGCGAGGGGACAGGGGACACAGTGAGTGCCTACAGTGCACAAGGTGTGCTGCAGGACACTTGGATGACTACTCTCCAAAAAAGAGCACATCCATTTTTCATCACACTCAGCCCTCTTTGATGTTTCGCAGTATGAGGTGAAACACATACAGAGTTTTCCTCATCAGGTTTCATTCTGTTAGAGTGAAGTCAACTCGTCCAAGAAGTTGTAACAAATTAAAAAACACACAGTGGGGCGCCCCATTGCTGTGCTGTGGAAAGCGTGGATGTGCATGCTATAACTTAAGCTCATTTCAAAGAGAAGACATGAATATCAGCTTCATTACGAGAACATTTGCATATTTATTTAGATAATGGATGATATGCTACCGTAATTCCCATAATTACGAGTTTATTGGTTGTGATGAGCAGATGGAGCTTTGAACGCTGTAACAATACAGGTCTCACTTTGCATTGGATAGGATGTTCATCCACAGACTATTTTTATCTCATGGGATGGTTGTGCTGGAGGTGGTAATCTAATACTCCTCTCGATACCATCTGTGTTTTTTTTTTGTTTTTTTTTATCTTAATCAGTTACTGTACGCTAACTTAAACTTTTTACCATCCATTGCATTCAATCCACCAGCATTTGTGCTAAATTAAACGGAATAAAAGATCACGGAGCAAAGTATCATGAATTGATAAACACATATGAAATGTAGTTTGAGCCAGAGATGCTAGTTATCCCTGATGGCTCCGGAGACGCTGATTGAAGATGAAATTAGGCCAGGCTGTGTAGCTCACAGCAGTCTCACTGAGGCGAGATATTGCCACAAGGCCCGAGGACTCTAAACAAAGGGTTAGCTTGCATGGCCTCTCCCTACATGCCCTAGTCCCGATTGGCTATGCCCCAGTAACGTTGCGTATTGGCTTAAGCAGAATAGCCCTAAACGAGGAACATGTCAGATTTCATTATACAAGACTTACTACCAGGCAGTAAGTCTGGGGCTGTACTGTTTAAAAGCTGCAGTTGTGGATAGTACATTGGTAGAAAGATACAAAAACAAAAATCAGCGCTCAACAATATTACTCATGTTTCTCCCTAAAGCAGATCAGCTTATGCAGATTAATATGAAGCCTCAATACATAAAAATCGAACAGCGGTGTTCAAATAAGAAATAGCTTCTCTTTTTGAAATAAGATTAAAAAATGTATAGCAGTATTCATACATTCTACATAAATATAAACACTACTACTGGTAATATATATGCATATTTTAAGGCATCTTCCAGTTTCACCACAACTCTGTTTGACCTGTGAGTCTTTTATTGTAAGAGTGCCTGAAGGATCACTTGATTAAGCAGCAATGTTTTAATAATTGATGATGGAAATAGAATCTACAGTAATGAAATTTCCATCATGAAAAGGGAGCTAGTCTTAATACTGTACACGGTTCATTCATTCAAGCAGGTGTAAATAACATTTCTTGGCTTGCAGGGAAACACTCTATATAAAGGTCAGGGAATTAATGGACACTCGAATGAACCGCTCTACTGTCAAAGATGTTAACCATGTCCAGCAGCTATGGCTGTGTTTGGACAGTATTGTGTTGTCTGTTTAATTACTGTGTGTGCTGAGTGTTGCAGAAGAATAGGAAGGTTGTATAGCACTGCAGCACACATACTGTACATTACAGCTTATTTGTATTCATATTCATACCAGGGTCAGAAGGTAATCATGTCAAATGTAAAAGTAAAGGAGAGAGGAATACAAAGAGCTTGCTACACGGTGCAGCAGCAGAGAGAGAGTTAAAAGCACTGCAGCTTAAGAAAACACAATGCAAATAGACAAAACAAAAGAAAATGAAGAAAACATCTTCACCATTTTGACAACAAATACGTCACATTCAGGAAAATAAAGCGCTGCCCATAAATAAAACATAAGCCAATTAAAAGACACATTCACCAACTTGAAAATGTATAATGCAGCATAAAGTTGTACAGAATGAAAAAGAGGGACACTAAAACAGATGAACAAACCATAGATGTGATTTGATATTGGATTGTGAGCTGATAATGTTATATATTTTACATTATTTCATTAGCCTGCCATCATTGTGAGGGTCGAGACATAATGAATCGTACAAATGACGATAACGCATCATTTTGGACAGTCTCTACTGTTTCTGCATTCAGAAAGAGGTTTCAGATGCTGTTTGACGATCTGTCAAGGACATGGATTGTAGCATACTGACGCCTTTAGTCGGGGTAGAGAGCGCGCAGCTGGACCTTATCATGAATTAACAAACCGACGTGATGAGAGACAAAAAGCTAAAAATGAAAAGCAAATGTGAGACCAAATAAAAACAATGGAAGCAGGAAAGCCAACACTTCATTTATGGAGCGCCAAGATGCTAAAAAGTATGAATGAGTTTAAAATGCACCATTCATGTCAGAGTCACATCACATGTACAGTGATGATGAAACAGGAAGTGTATTCCATATTGATGATTTTGTATCTCCAGTACATGCTGTTTTCATAGTCATACAGTATAAATAGTTTCTTCTACAGGAGTGTCAGAATGCATTATATTTGATTTTATACATTTTTTTGTCAGGAAAAATGTATCTTCCCGAGGCTTTTCCCATTCTGTAACTATGTGCGACAAAGTGCATCACAGCAGCGTGTAAATAGGTCAAATTACAAATTCAATATTTTTCCCCAATGAATCTGAAAAAGGCCATAGCTTCTCATAAAACTGTCTGACAGTTTTATTCATCATGACACTTCAGCTGCAAAGTCCTGCCTGCCAAGGCAACAGCGGGGGGGCAGCATCACAGATCTATAAAATGGGATCTTTCCGTCTGAATTCAGTTTTTATTCACAAAGTATTCTAGTATTCTATTTGATTGTATTATCATGTAACATTGCATAATGACATTATAAACCTGGGCACACATCTAAATCTTCTTATAAAAATCAACAATAAGTTAATTTACACGAGTATCATGGAATGCTGTGGATCTCAATTAGTATTACTATTGGATAAAGTGGAATAAGAGTCATCACAAATATCGGAGAGAAAGTCAAGTCAAAACTTTGGATTCACATAATTTTCCCCACCAAAATACCTTCAGTAGGCTCTTGGCCTTTATTGGAAGTCAGAAAGAAGATGAATAACACAGTTGTTCCCAATCAATGAGTCTTTCTTCAGGTCATGAGTAGCTCTGCTGATCACATGGCTTACTGCAGCTGATTGTAGGTAAAGGGGAGAAAAGCGCTCCCTGTTTTATTCACAAAAGGGTTCCTCTTGTTAACCAGGACTGTGGGCAAATATATAAATAAAAATAAATTATGAATATACTGATGAGAACATATTATCAGATCAAAGTTAGAAGTGCACAGTCTCAGCTGATTTAACATAGCAGTTATAAAGAAGCTTTCCTTTTTGATCCCTTTTGGTAGAGGTGACATTCAGCAGGAGACCAGATGAGAAGGGACCCCCATGGTTTAGCCTTTAAGCATGACCATTGTTTCTCCATCTGGTAAGGTAAAACTCCAGCCCAGAAATATTTCTGCTGAATTTACCACCTTGTCTTTACACAGTATGGTTCCATATAATGCACACTAGATTGCTGTTAGGTAATATAAATATATATAGTGTATTACTCCTATTTTTCCCTTTTTCAAATGGATGGTTTTAGATATTATAACTTCATAATTTTTACAGCATTTGTTTCACATTTTACTTTACTTTGTAAATGTACTTACAGTACCTCAATGTCGGCTGATAATGCAGTTAAATCTCTCTACTTAACTAATGCTTACATTGTCTAACATATTCTGTAAATAAGAATTAATATATTTACGTGTAAGCATGCACCCATGTAGCAGGGAAACCCTGATGCTGTTAACAAAAAACAATTTTTAATGTATATGCTCGCAACTGCATTCAGTGAATGTGAACAATTCATATTTAATGCTCGGGTTATTGCTCTATTCAGAAAACTGTAGAAAACCCCTGACAGGGAGCAGAATTTAGATCACGTGTACTCGCATGCCTGAGCAATGGAGCAAATCGGACATCTGCATCTGTTTCCCCATATAAGGATGAGAAATGTTGAAATCAAATTTTTTATTACATATAAGCGACTCACCTGTGCCTCGCTCTACACTGACAGTACACTGACACTACAGGCTAAACATTTCATCATTTTTATTAACATGGCATTTGAACTGCAATAAATATCATACTATAACATATATAATCTACTTATCTTATCTTGAGTGGCCGAGTAGAAAGGTGGAGATATGTGTCAACTTTGTCATTTGCACATTTTGTTTGACAAACAATAAAGAATATGCGGTTAGAAATCTGACATTAGAAATGTGGTAAAGATGTCATGTTGTTAGTGATAAACTTGTACTCAAAAGTAAGTTCAATCCCAGCCGGGGATCTATTTTGCATGTCATTCCCTCCTCTCTTCCTTCATTTCCTGTCACCTCTCCAGTGTCCACTTTTGAATAAACGGAAAGAAATGCCCTAAAAATAACATCAATAAGTGCACATTTTTTGGAGGGAAGATTTTAAGGATTCATCACTAACACATTTAATTCCTGCAGGCTTTATCTGATAATTGAAAGTCGATACTGAATAACTCTCTCATTAGTTTGTCCTTCACTCTGAAAAATGAGCATACTGTTAAATCAAACAGATCAAAGTCAAAACCAAAAATGTTCCCTTTTATAGAAGGGACAATGTAGAATTAAGTGAAGGATTTCTGGGAAAGTGCTTTTTATGAAAAAGGGATTTTCTGGGGAAGGACTCACAGTTCCCAGGCTCTCTAAGCACCGCTCTTCTACTTTACAACATAACACAACCAGGCACCCATGACACCAGACAAGATGGGTGTGGAGTGCACACCCGCTGCTCTTATAATCCACATACAGCACATACACAAGCGTATGCTGTACTATTTATTCCCATTAATTCATATGATACTGTTGAAACTTTGAATTCTGCGTGCATTCTCAAATACTTTACTTTTTTTTTTTTTAATGTTTTCCATTGTATTGAAATTACATTATCATATTGTCAGTGGCGACAGCGCAGCATTACTTCTGGGAGTTTTGATGCCAAAATCCTTCCAATAGAACTCTGGCATGTTGAGGCAGACCAAGCTTGTTATATTTAGTCAGACAGCAAGTCTACTGCTAATGAATGCTGCTGGCAGGGTGTCTGTGAGCCCTGCAGAGATTACAGTGAACACTGGTAATATGTGTCCTCTGTGAGTAGCAGCAACACAACAAGCCACACAGAAAGACAGACCGACATACAGAGACAAGGGGGCAGTTGGTATTAGACATTTTGAGCATATTCTCTAAAAAAAAAAAAAAAAATTTACATTTTTTGAATATATGTAATATGTTTTTTTATTATGTGCTGGAGTCATTTCAGAGTTAACACTCAAGATAGCTTTCTCCCATACCGGAGATGATCACTGTGATATTGTATGTCACCCTAGCTGCGTAGTAGCTATTGTGTTGTTGTTTAGGGTCCAGTGAGTAGAAAGTTTTATTGGTGGGCAGTTGTCCCCGCAGGCATCAACAGCTTTCACTAACACAGCTAATAACCACTGCAGTTGAGAAATCGGGATATTCTGGGCTCAAGACTAAGTTTAGATCACGGATTGTTTTCTGCTCCACTGCCTCACACCCTGCTCAGTTCAAGTGATTATTCCCATGAGCACATTGCAATCCTCTAAATTGGCTGTAATCTGTCCTGCCTGTTTGATCTATTCCACTAAACCCCGCAGTCTGCACCATACTGTGGCTCTTGCATCATATTTGTCCAACTTCTGCAAGCTTTGTCATTTTCATGCTATGTATGGTCATTAAAATACATGTGGTTCAGCTATATGGGTGCAAGTAGGCATGCAACACAAACAAACACGCGCACACACACACACACACACCCACACACACACACAAATACACTTTGTGTAACCCCTGGGCTATTTCATTTGTTCTGACATGCAGGCATTGACCTTTAAATCGGATCAACTTCTCTTCGTTTTCCCAACATTCATGTGAAACCAGAGGGAGGTGTTAGTCATTTTTCTGTTTAATTAACATCCTAAATAATGGCCTCTACAATGATTTGCCTGATTTTGAACTTGTTGATAAATTTCCCTTGAGCATAGTGGGGTTTTTTTTCTAGTTTTAGGTCAAATCATCAGACATCTTGGGACACGCTGACACTTTTAGAGATGACAGGCTGAATGATAATGTATGATTCACATTTTTGGCACTGACACTTTGTTTCTCTTTCAGGTTCTGACTTTCAGTGTAACATTCACATAATCCCTGTGAAAAATGAGGAGGGCGTGGTGATGATGTTTATCTTAAATTTTGATTACGTCGTGGATGAGGAAAGTGACAACTCCACAGAGAAGATAAGCCCAACGTCCCCTACAAAGTCCGATCAAAGTGAGTATTTGATACACCATTCTCTCCTTGCTATGGTATAAAACTACCTAAAGAAGCATTTCTATGGAGTAAAAGAAATAAAAATAGAAATGGACTGAAATGAACCATTTTTGTCTTTGTTGTCGTGGTATTTTATAAGTTGAAATTTCCTTTTAATTTTTCTGATAAGTTACCCCACATCAGTATTTTATTTTATGCAAAAACTTTGTCACGACCAAAAATCACCACATTAATGCTGTACAAAAAAATATGCATGGCATTGCATCTGTCACGCATTTGTCACATTTTTCTGTGCACATTTTGTAAGATGGCACCACTCCTAAAACAACTAATTCCTCACTCCTTTGACCTACGGCAGTTGCATAAGTGGATGGCTGTAATTGAGATAATTCATTAAAATAGCACTCTACATCTGTTAGACACTAATTAAGCGCTAGAGATTCTGATTCAGCTCCCTGAAATGCTCAGTACAACTTCCAAACAAGTTGCCAGTTTCTATTATTCTTAATAAAACGTGTGCATTATTTAGTTTGCCAGTACAGTAAAGTTTCCATGTACAAATGCATTAAAATGCCTTGTGTGCAGGGAGTGAGGGGTCTGCTTACGTAACTTTATCTTGTTGAAAATGGTAAATTTTTAATCATTACAGTATGTATGTCTTATGTCTTTTGGGACAGCAGCATATACTGCACCCTATTTTTTCTTATTTGGTGTCGGTAGGTGTAAATGTCAATGACACATTCCAGCTCCTCCCTGATTGGAGGCACTCAGCATCTCTTCTCTGACCAGAGCTCAGCTATCCACTTCACTCAGCATGAATTCCTCCAAGGCACTGGCATTCGGATTGTGCTGTACTGTGTGTATGCGTGTATTTAAGTGTGTGCATGCATGCATATGTGTGTGTGTGTGTGTGTGTGTGTGTGTGTGTGTGTGTGCGTGCGCGCGCGTGTGTGTGTGTGCGCGCGTGTGCGCGCGTGTGTGTGTGTGTGTGTGTGTGCGTGTGTGTGTGTGTGTGTGTGTGCATGTGTGTATCTGCTTGTGTGTGAGTGTGTCCGTTGCTCACATTGCTAATCAGAGTTGATTGCTTGTGACAGTGCTTCAGCAAGGGGACCTGTGGGGAGATGGGGAAGATAAACATATGATGTGACTTTAGATTAGAAAGAGTCTTGACTACATGCACACATCACACTTAAAGTATGACCTTACCATTGTCTTTGTCTTTGAGCAGCCCTTAGATAACACCAGGGCATAAAAGTGCAATTTTCCGCTGTACTTGGTTTGACTTGGTGGCTTGGTCCTGCCCAGGGACTACTGGAAATTAGCTTGCAGCTAAATCTGGTACAATAAATCTATTCTCTTTATGTGAGATTAATGTTTTTTGTACATGGTCCCTGACAAATAAATGTTAGAAATTAAACTAAAGTTAAATGGTGATTATGTAATGAAGCTGCATGCTATAGGACTATATTATGTGCACATATAGTCTTTCATATTGACCATTTCCACAACACATATTTGATATCCCATTCAATATTCAGTATTTCTTCAGATGTGTATGAAAAGTACATGGATTTAATGGCATATACACCCGTAATTAGACACTGGCACCATTACAAATTAAATTCCTGTCAGGTTATCAGGCCTTTAAATCAGAGTGACAGAAGTGTCCAATTGGCAGAATACGAACTTTGACATGTCACTGCTTTACATTGTTTTTTTTACCATTTTACCTTACATGAACAGTGAGAACATTTCTGCACAGCTTAGCCAGACATCTTTGTGTATCATCCTGTGAAAAGTGATTTTTGGACATTGGGGGCCTAATTATGAGCCAGTGTTGACAGCAGGCAATATGTCTGCAGGTGTCAAGTAGCACAATATTGATCCTGCAAGAGAGTAATCCCTCTTTCCCTGAGTATTTCCCATGTAATTGCTGCATGCAGCAGATATTATGCTTTACAGTCAATGACCCCTCAATGGGTTAATTATACATATCAGTAAGAACTAGCTAGGTTCTGTCATGGTAGAAACACATTTAAGTTCCAGAGTAAACATAGAAATCTGACATTTACAATTTTGTCAGGGATTTTCTTGAAAGAATCAATGAACTTTTAAATAAGTTTCCTAGTTGAGTTACTTTAGTAATATAAAGGATCAGCAGGTCCACTCCTTGGTCTTTCCAGATGTTTAAGCTCCTCATCCTATCCCTAAGGGTGAGCCCAGACACCCTGTGAAGGAAAGTCATGTTGCCTGCTTGTATCCACAATCCCATTCTCTCCAATACTACGCTCAGCTCATGAGCATAGCTGAGGGCTAGAACATAAATCAGCTGGGGAATCGAGACACTTTTTCACCACAACAGCCCGATAGTCCATATCGCTGCTAATGTCGCATTGATCGTCCTGTTAATCTTACTCTCCATCTTAGCCCACTTGTGAACAAGGCCCTCGAGATACTTCAACTCCTTCACTTGAAGCAGCAACGTGCTCACAGCTCAAAGGGCACAATCCATCATTTTCCAGCAGAGTACAACTTGGAGACTTGGAGATGCTGATTCTCGCCTCCTTCACACTCAGCTGCAAACCGTCCCAGTACCAAGAATAAACATAAATATTAATTTATAATAAATATATTTTGCAGAGGATTTGGTTGACATGTCTCCCTCAGAATTAAGAGACATGAGCCCACCCACCCCCCCCGTAAGGCATTCTCAGTCATCCAGGTAATAAGATATTTAGAAGTACTAAATCATAGGCAAGTACAGTTGTTGTTATGTTCATGAAGACATTTCATCACTGAACAGAGATTTAATGACTCACTGGTGGGGAGTCCCAAGTAGGTAAAACCTCTTTGGATTATTCACACTTGAGAGTCACATGAGAGTCATTAAAGTCACATATGAGTTGTTAAGATCATGTGACACGTGTGAGTCATCAGAGTCCTGTGAATTCAAGTGTGAAGAGAAATATCAGGACAGCACTGTGAGCTGCTGATAAGCTTTTTCGGGAAAGGCTTTTGTGAAAATAGCAGCAAGATCTGGTAAAAACTCCAGAGTGACACACAAAGGAGCATAGCAGAGCACATTTGATAACATAGTCATTCTATACATAGATGGAGAATCCAAGAAACTTAGGAGGATCTTCAATAAACAGAGTATCCCTGAGTTTTCCAAACCCAGCAACACACTAAGGCAGATACCTATCCACTCTAATGACCATAAACCCAAATATAAGCACAACAGTGACCAAACGTCATCTCCTCAGGCAAAGTCTCTGCAGTCTGCCTATATATAAACAACAATAAGAGACACTCCTTTGAGGACACCAATGTGAATGTTTTAGACAGAGAAGACAAAAGGTCACAAATGTCAACCTCATGGTGGCGCCAGAGGACAGGTCAGGGGACCACCAAAGTCAGTAGGCTTCATCCTACGGGGACCATGAATATATGTACAAAATTGAATGGCAATCAGTTGCTGAGATATCTTAGTCTGACCTACCAACTGACAAACCAACAGACCATCCCTAGATGGAGCTACTGAGGTTAAAAATAAAGCTCTTCTCTTAGTTGTTCTCCATTAAATGTCATTAAAAAGGATTGTGACTCCTTACAATTTAATATTCCAACTGAAAAAGTGAAATATATAAGTTTTTATAGTGTAATGCAAAATGTATCTGTGTAGTACCATAATATATTTTTAGGACATACTCTATATGTGCTGGTGGTGATGTCATTATAGTTGTCCATATCTCCTGCCAGCTCAGGATGTCATTAGGTTCCTCTCCAGGAAACTTGTTGAGTGTCACGACTCTATTGTAAGCTGCTATAGTTGTAACATCAGCACATTTGGCCAGGGGATGGAAACAGATGGTTATGTAAGAAGGGTGCTGATGGATGGGTGCCTCATGAGGGAGGCAGGGTTCACTTTCACCCTCTTTCTATTGTTAATGAGCCAAAACCTTCACTCTGTCCCAGGAGGTCGTTAACATTTGCTACTGTGTCCATTCTTAAAATGTGGTTTCTGTACCAACATTGGGTTCCTGTCTCAAATTAATGAGGGATAATAAATCAAGTGTGCATTCAGCCATTTCTCATGATTATGGGCGCTAAAAGAAGATGTGTTGCGATATATTAAAACCAAATCTCTTTCAATTCATAATTTAGTTGCACACATGAGAAACCAGAGCCAAGATGTGTTCATTTCATTATTTGTTAGCTGACATGTTTCTGCACCTGCCGTTCTCAATGTTGGGCCTCCATATACTTTTTTCGCATTACTGTTGTCGCTGAAAGGGGAAGCTGACATACCAAAAGAAGTTCAACAAAGCACCAGGTATAAATTATATAATAATGGATTGTCGTATAGTCATCTGGTTCCACTGTCATGACCTGTGCAATTACTGAAAATGGGTCTTTGGTCTGGACCTATACATTTTTTATTTCATTTTCCACTTTCCCTCATATGTTTCATGAATTTCATTGGTCATTATATAATAAAATGATTAAATGCTTTTTGGACATTTTTATTTTTCACTGCTGTACACTTAAAACTTAACAAGCCTTCTCATAATTGTTCTCAATTTTTAGGGAGGAGTAGATTCTTCCGCTTCCGCCAGGCCGCTTTGAGCCTAATGAATACCAACAAGCAATCTCTTCCGCAAGAGGACCCAGATGCTGTGATGGTGGACTCGCCCAAAGAGAATGAGGACTCAGTGGCCCTGCAGAACTTCCCATCACCCACCAAGAGCATTTGCAGTCCCATTGAGGCCAATGACACACATGGCCTCATAAGCTCAAGTCACCACGCTTCCCAGGCCAGTATTGGTCCTGAACCACTTGACCATTCATCCCCTAAACTCCCCTGGGAGAAGCTGTACCAGGCAGAGCCCCACCAGTCCTCTACCACCCTGTCAAACACCTTCCCCAGAGGCAGCATCAACAGCATGAGGCGAGCCTCATCCGTCCATGAAATCGAGGCCTACAGCTCCAATTCCAAAAGCCTTTTCAGGGATTGTCATAGTGAAGGTATGTACTACAGTATGAAAGAATCTGAGATTACTGTACAGTCATCACATTATGATTCAGTTTGCATTAGAGTGCAGACCAATGTTAACTCAACCATATGACTCTAGGGCCAACAAGGCAATATACACCGATTACAGATTTGGTCTTCAAAATTAATGTTCAAGAGACACCATCTTTTGTATGTGTATAGGTTTATTAAAATGTATATTCTTTATTTGCTCTGTCCACAAAATGCTGCCTTTAGACAATGGTAGCCTTGTCAGAGGTAATCATGTATTTCTGTGCATGACTTCATTGCTCAGTGCTGTTTTGGAGCAAGGCAATCAGCATAAAGGCTCTTCACAGATCCACTTTTGATGGATAGGTTGAGTGGGCTTACTGCACTCAATTATGGGAAATGATTGTATACTTAGACCAATGTAGTGATTTTGTCACATCAGTTGTCTATAAACTCATATAATGTAATCATATAAGCATCATATCTGCTCTCGTCATATGTCAATCAAAGCATTGCTTTTAAATTAACCTGCATGAATGTATGCTTGTATTATGTGATACCATAGCTCTGCCAGTTAGTTATTCCAAGAAAATACTAAAGACTTGTATAGCTGGCCATATACCAACATAGTGTTAGGTTATAGATACACTCTGTTGCCACACAACAAAATTTCCTATAAAAATGATTTTAGTAAGAGATGTGCCATACTGTTGATGCAGGCGTAACCAGTGATGAAAACAGATTTAGGTCAAAACTTTGCTTTTAGGAATATGTGAAATTTAAAAGCTTATATCTCTAAATTAATTATCAGTTCCTCTAAATTTGTAATTGGTTCTAATTCACAGCCAAGTACAGTTCTCTGCACCCGACCTTATTCTCAACAACATGAGCTAGCTGAGCTGTAGTGCATTTCCCATTTGCAGAAAAAGCAGCTAAACATTCCCTGCAGCTCCTCCACTGATGCCGGAATACATTAGTCAGTGGTACTATGTAAGTACTATACGCTGCTACTGTAAAACTGGCTATATCAATACATCCACAGTATATGTATCACTGTTATGTCACCTTAATACCTAAGACAAGGAAATATGGTTTGAAATCAGGGAAGCGCTCCTTTGGTCTTTTTTAAGTCCATACTTGTAAAACCAAAAAATTATATCATTATTTCACTAAAATATTAATTGTAATTGCTTAAGCTTTGCTCACCAAATCAATAAGCAGAGCTTAAGCAATTAGACTGACCTTTCATTTTCAAAGCCATAACATAGTTACTGTATAATTTCAACTCTTATCAATAAATAAATGTGAAATATTGTGTAAGATTAATGACCAATCTTAGAGAATATAGTGAAGTTACCAAGATAAGATAAGTTTACCAAGAGTACTAATGTGCCATTCGTTCTAAACCACCAGGCCCTTTTAATCACGTGAAGTCCAGCCTGCTTGGCTCTACCTCTGATTCTAACATCAACAAATATAGCACCATCCACAAGATCCCACTGATTGCACTCAACTTCTCTGAGGGGACTGATAAGAAGACTCATTCTCCGCCAACATCCGAGACAACCATCATCGCACCAAAGGTCAAAGACAGGACTCACAATGTCACAGAAAAAGTCACACAGGTGAGTGAGGAAGTTCCCCTTTGTTTGATATTGCAGTATCTTCTGAACCATATGAACCATATTTGTGCCAGTAGCACATTATCCTGTGACATCTGCAGTGGGTAATTTTGAAATACGCATAGGTGGCACGGAGACAAAATTCTCAGCCCATGTTGCACCTTTCCAGTGAAATTTCTTGCTGGCAGGTGATCCCGTGGTTCACGGACGTAAAACGTGACTGTATACTGCTTACCCAGGTTGATCTTTTTACTCGCAAGCCCAATATAACACTTCTGGATTCAGTTTCTTGCTCAAGGACAATGCAGCAGGAACAACACTGCCTGTCATATGGCTGAAAACAAAAGCTATCTGGTGGCAGAATTCCCTGTTGACAACACTAGCAGCACAGCTGATGCCTGCTTGCCACAGGCAGCTAAGAGTGCAGGCATTTGTCGCAGTTTTGATTAATGAATACCTATGTTTCATCTGATTACATTAAATAGAAAGCCAAAATACTTAACCCTATATTTTTTACATACATTACATACATACTGCTACTTCTTTCAGGAAATGTAATGCACAATAGAGGCCCTGAAACCTTATATTTAACAGAGCTTTCTCTTTCATAAATGAAGACGAACCATCATGATTAAATGCTCTCCCTTCCTGCTGACTTTAGTTTGGAGTTTGGAGACACCGCTGAGACGTGAACACTGCATCTACTTCCTGCCTGCTAGCATGGGGATATCTATAATTCATGTTTTGAAGATAGGGGAATGTGCTGAAATGAATAGGAAGACCTGCCGCCCTCATCCTCACTCCTGTACTATTTTCTGCCATAAGTGAGCACCCTCTCTCTTTGTCTGCCACTGTTTATTAAGCCCAAAACAGGGGACAGCTTGGCCTTCCTGAGCACACTGAATAATTTACCATCCAGTCCAGAGTTCGTTCATGTGGGGAAATAAAAACAAATGTTTGCTTACCAAAATATGTTTAAAAATATCTATCAGCACAAATTTATACAGCCTTTCTCCACTTCATCATCAGTTTTCACCAAGAGTACAGAATGTGTTTCCTTCAAATGTGGAACAAGTCAATAGCAGTCATATTATTCATGGGACATAAGCAATCTACTTGTCATACTAGAGTGGCTGCCTTTACCTAATACTGTTTGACTGCTGTGTGTCACAGCTGCCGTCAAATCAGTCCTTGAAATCTGTGAGCAGGCTCAATTACCTTCTGCAGTAATTATCATAGGAATTAAGTGAGGGATGATCAACAAACAGCTAGTCTTTTTGTACACTATCACCATCAATTTAGACAGGTGACAGAAAATTAAGTTTTAATATTTTCAGTGATTGAACTAAGAGGTTGACCGGCCTTAAAATTAAGTGAAATTTCCTGACAAATGATGAAAGTGGAGAGGCATAATCAGGTGGTTTTCTGTTCTGACCCTCCCTTACTCCTCCTCCAGGTCCTGTCACTCGGAGCTGACGTGCTACCAGAGTACAAACTCCAGACAGCCCGCATTGACAAGTTCACCATCCTCCACTACAGCCCCTTCAAAGCCGTGTGGGACTGGCTGATCCTGCTGCTTGTCATCTACACGGCGATCCTCACTCCCTACTCTGCTGCTTTTCTTCTCAATGACCAAGGGGAGCAGAAGAGGCGTGAATGTGGATACTCCTGCAACCCTCTTAATGTAGTGGATTTAATTGTGGACATCATGTTCATCATTGACATCCTCATAAACTTCAGGACCACTTACGTAAACCAGAACGAGGAGGTGGTCAGCGATCCAGCTAAGATAGCAATCCATTACTTTAAAGGCTGGTTCCTTATAGACATGGTGGCAGCGATCCCCTTTGACCTTCTTATCTTTGGCTCAGGATCAGATGAGGTATGTTATCTCTAATGCATATATTTTTTACCAGTTTTTTTTTTTTCTCCCAGGGAGCTTTACTACACATCAACTCGGCCATGCTTGCACTGTTATCCATTTACTAAGTCCAGACTTGTGCCCCTGGGCCACTACTTAAAGCCTGAATCTTTCTGTCTCGGCTCTGAAAGGATTACTTTAAATTGCATGTTTTTTTTTTCTTTTTTTGTTTTTTTTTTTCTTTTTTTGAATGGTCCTCATTCTAGAATCCATTTACACGGATTAATGGCTTACCAAATGGCAATCAATGATGCATTTATGTGAGGAGCAGGCCAACAGGGCTGTGTGCACAGCTTACATGCAGATGTGAGATGGCCATTGGTAGGCTGGCTGCCAGGCCTGCTGGCTTGTTTGTTGGTAGGATATGTCCCCTCAGGCTCTGGATCCACTTCAGTGCTTTATCGTGCTTTGTAGGCACTCCATTACACCAGAAAAGCTCCTGATTATAAACCATAATCATCTTTTCCACCACTGCTGCTGCTGTGCTGCTACTGCTGAGTCACTTCAGTGAATGACAACAAATCATAAAGAAAATGGACGTTTGTTTCTTTCACAAGACAGTTGAGCTAACATCACAAAACAGTCATTGCAAATTTGCACAATAAGTTGCAAGTAAACATATTATCTTTTGCCTCAGGGAAATCGATGCAAACCATTACTATTCTGACACTATTAACTTGATTTTCATTTAAAGAATGAACTGAAGAGCTTTGTCATTCACATACCGTGTTAACATGTTGATAGATAGCTTGCATTTGTAGCTTTCCAGCTTTGTGTTTACAATTTTCAGACTGAACACGCAAAGTCCCGCTCAGCTGCTTTCTCATTCAGAAAATAAAAGCAGCTGAGACAGAGGCAGATGGTTTTCACAAGGCTCATTCAATTTAGCAGCTTAATAAGACGGTTTTAACCTAAAAGCGCTTAAGTGAACCTTTTGATTAGAGCGGGGAATATATTTGAAATAGATTTCAATCAATGTCTTGTTGCTTTCAAAACAACTTAGTCATGCCACAAAATTGAACATACTGTGAGAGGCATTATGCAAAAATTGGCACCACATAGATTTTTGTCAATAGTAATCATTATTATAGAAAAACAAAAGATTTACTTCAAGCTGTTTCACTGTGAATACGGTGGAAAAGAAGTTGAGTGCTTTGTCCTAATTTGAACCCCCTAAATGTTGTTCCCATTAGAGAGGAACAGAGAAGGGGGGGGGGGGGGGGGGGGGGGGCGTGTAGTGGTGAGCAGCTGTATTACGCTTGTGCAGGTACATTTAACACTTAATTGAACTTTCATTAGATTGTACAGAGCAGTGTGCTTGTAGGTTTAACCAATATTAGATTTTAAAGGCCAAATTTTAGGTTTTGTTTAAAATATTTCATGTTTAGGGTTTCTAAATAGTTATTTTCTGGTGTTGTTAGTAAAACGGGCCAATATTATGGTCAGCTGAGAAGCACACTACATACAAATTTTCCATTAAGCTCTGCAATTATGTATCTACATATACCACAAATTAAATTCTAATTATGGGCTAAAATACTGACAGACAAAAAGCATCTTAGAGTTTCCAATCCTACACAGAAAGGCCCCACCCAGACAGTGGACTCAAACCCACCTTTTGTTGTAAAGTGACAGTGCTAACCACCAAAGAAAACAGAATAAAATGCCAGTAGACGTACAGCAAGTTAAAATTAAAGATAGTTTTTGGGAGACCCGACTGTTATGTTTGAATTGTTTAAAATGGTGTTAAAAAACGCTTAGCTTAGATATTGAGCAATTTTGGCATCAGATAAAGTTCACAGCAACATTAGCAAAGAATTCTGGTCAATTCTTACATTTTACATAATGTAGTATTGTTCAAACCTATTCAGGCAGCCAGCTCATAAAAGTTGTGTGCCGGTGTCACAGCAATAGGAAGTCGATTAGCGAGTCAGTTTGCTTAAAATAGGGTTGCAAAAACCAGTGTAAGTCTAGTAGTAGTTTTGAAAGAACATTTGAAGACAGGTTGACCATTCTGTGAGGTTTTGAAGACCTAAACAATTGCCCCACTTGACTTTGTTTACTGTAAGCCCGGTTAGAACATTTAACTTCATTCAGTAAAGAAACAGAATTGGGAAAATGTCAGGTAGGTTTTGTTTTTCATTTGTTTAAAGAAAATCAAGATTAAATGTAATACTAACTGAATGGTTAGGAAGGAGAGTCTCCCTCGTGTGCAGACGTTAACTTCATTTTCAAAGGTCATTCAGTAATTGTCAGGTAGATAAATGGCCATGCTAATGGGAACGGTGGTTAGTGTTGCTAAAACCTTTCTTGATGGCGCAGGAGCACAAACAAACTCCCAGGGACCCGCCGAGTGAGTGTTACTGCCTATGCCGTGTTGAATAAATGAGGATTTATCTGTGGTATCTTCACTTCTGTGTTCATTTGCCTTTGAACAAAGAGCTGTGGGGAGTTGCCACAATCGTCTTTGCCTTTTTTTTTTCTTCATTACCTCAGTTTGTGAGGTGACTCTCATGATTTGTCACAATTTATGATTCGTTGTTAACAAAGAGAACATGTCAGAGCACATAGCTGTGATAGATATGCAACAAATAAGAGAGGATTGAGACTGGAGGATTGATACTGGACTGAGATACATGTTATTGTATATATAATACTGCAGTATTGTTAGTACACATTAGCATTCAAACTACTGCTGCTATTACTAATAAAATGCCGTACTGTACATTTTTTTTAGACTACCACCCTGATTGGCCTGTTGAAGACAGCTAGGCTCCTGCGATTGGTGCGCGTAGCCAGGAAGCTGGACCGCTACTCTGAGTATGGTGCTGCAGTCCTTATGCTGCTCATGTGCATCTTCGCCCTCATTGCCCACTGGCTGGCCTGTATCTGGTACGCCATTGGCAACGTGGAGAAGCCCTACCTGGAGCACAAGATTGGCTGGCTAGACAATCTGGGCGTGTCCATAGGAAAGAGATACAACTACAGCGATCCTAGCTCTGGTCCCTCGATCAAGGACAAGTACGTCACAGCACTTTACTTCACCTTCAGCAGTCTGACCAGTGTGGGCTTTGGAAATGTTTCCCCCAACACCAACTCAGAGAAGATCTTTTCCATCTGTGTCATGTTGATTGGCTGTGAGTATGTTTTATTTTCTTTTAGCATAACTTTATTCTGTCTTTTCTGTTTTGCTTTTATCTGGCACAGCACTTGAAATGGTTTAAGGCACAAACTTATTTTGGTCAGATCCTAGACAACAGATTGTCAGTGTTTATAGCAGTATTTGCTCACATTAATTCAACTTAACAGCATGTCTCGTGGATAAAGGCAAGAAAAACGCAAAGCAGCCTGTCGAATGTAAGTCACCTCATTTATTGATCATTGTCTGTATTTCAGCCCTCATGTATGCCAGTATTTTTGGGAACGTCTCTGCGATCATCCAGAGGTTGTACTCGGGTACAGCCCGCTATCATGCTCAGATGTTACGGGTCAAGGAGTTCATACGCTTTCACCAGATTCCCAACCCACTGAGGCAGAGGCTGGAGGAGTACTTCCAACACTCCTGGGCCTACACCAACGGCATTGACATGAACACGGTAAATAAAAAGGATCACCACACTGGATAGGATACCTTGCAAAATGAACTGATGCCATTGAGTGATAATAGAAAAACTGTGTATGCAAGATACTAAAAAGAGCTTTTTTTTCTCTTGTCTGCTTTTCATGTGGATTAACATCTCTACATTGGTAAGAGCAGGAGGTACATATTTTTATTCTATTTGTCATTTTCATGGCTAAATGCATCACTGTTTCAGAACTTTAAACTCTGTGAATTCAACTCATTGTTATAGCATTGTTTCATATCTTAAAGCAAAGAAATCATATCTTGTAGTGTTTATAGTTTCGATCATTTCAGTTCCATCTGAAATTTTATTTGCAATACTTTTATCGGTAACATTATTTTGCTGTCAACAAACTATATTCCTTACCAAAAATGTATTCATTTTCCACTTATTTATTACTTTTATATTCAAGTAAATAAAAGTAAAAGTTTGAGATTGTAACAGTGCAAGGTTTACATTAATTTGCAGGAATCTAATCTAATCATACAATATAATATATGATATACCCCATAAAGGATAAAGCAGAAAAGTTGTGATTATTGAATATGGTTACTGGTCAGAGAAGCCTGTTTTTCTACTTTAACAAGTACAATAATACTTTAAACTAGTACAAAAAATAATAGTGCATGCAGTCAGTCCTTTCCTTTAAGGTGGATGGATGCATGAAAAGTTTGGATTTAATCCTCGACTCCTACAGTTGAATGCACTTAGGTTATAAAAAGGGTAGCATTTTTGTTCCTTAAATTTATCTCACAATACACTTTCTCCTCATACACTTTCTCCTCACTCTGATATTATGTGTTACCAGTTTGAGACAAAGCCAAAACTGAGCATGCGTTGTGCTGTGTGTTTAGCTCAGGGGGCTGTTACATAAATCCAGGTGGCAGTTATTTTTACCTACTCCATTTGTTATGAAATTCCCTCAAATGCAGTTGTTACATCTTCATATAATTCATATGAATGCGTCTTAATTAAGAAACATCATAGTGTCCGCCATATTACATTTGAGCTTTTTCTTATGTTACACTAAAGATGTCATGTATATGTATCTGACTGTGTTTAATGGGTCTATGGCTCTGTAACGTGTTTGCTTTCATCTCATGTTCTCATCTCTGTGCTATTGTCAAGCTTAATTACAACTTCTTTTAGTAAAAGTACATTCATCTTAACACATTTGCTGCTCACAGCTTCCCCTGGGTCGAAGAACGATTCTAAAAGCGTCTCTTTGAGGATATCAAACGAATATTTTGTGTATTTTACTCACGGATTTTGTCTGCGTCACAGGTGTTAAAAGGTTTTCCTGAGTGCCTGCAGGCGGATATCTGCCTTCACCTCAACAGGAATCTTCTTACCAACTGCAAAGCGTTCCAAGGAGCCACCAAAGGCTGCCTGAGGGCCTTGGCCATGCACTTCAAAACCACTCATGCCCCTCCTGGAGACACTCTGGTCCACAGTGGCGATGTGCTCACTGCTCTCTACTTTCTGTCCCGCGGCTCTATAGAGATCCTGAAAGATGACATTGTGGTAGCCATCCTGGGTAAATATAATCCCTTGTTGATTATGTGAAGTATAATAAAAAACTTTATTTATTTAAACATTACTTTTCAAAACAAAGTTACAAAGTGTCTTACCTGGTTGAACCAGGATTAAAACATTTCAGGACTGAGGCAAACAAAATCCAGCAATTAAAATGATACAGAAATAAAATGGAATAAAAAAACCCACAATAAAGATAAATACTAATAGTACAGATAAGACAATAAAACAGCGTGTCGATTCAGCAAGTCTCACGTCCTAGGGACGGGAGTTCCAGAGCTGAAGGAAACCCTGGTCACCTTTAGTCTTGAGCCAGGACTCAGGAACAGCCAGCAGAGCCCTGCCTGAGGATCTGGGGCCGCGGCCCGGCTCATAGGGGAGCAGAAATTCAGCAACGTAGCTGGGAGCTGAGCCATGAAATGCTTTAAAGGTGATCTTAAAATCTTAAAATCAATTCTAAAACTAACTGGAAGCCAGTGAAGAGAGGCTAAAACAGAGCTGATATGAACTTGTCGACTAGTATTTGTCAAAAGTAGAGCAGCTGCGTTATGTACCAGCTGAAGGCGTGTTTAGTGATAGTTTTTTGGCTCAACCCTGAATACGATGAATTACAATTATCTAACCGAGATGAAATAAAAGCATTGATGACCTTCTCAAGATCAGGCCGAGAGAGAAAAGACCTGGTCTTTGAGATGCCCCTTAATTGAAAACAAAATGTGTAATTTATTTTTCAAATGAAAGGTCACTGGGACATCCAGCACTTAAAATTGCCTTCTAATAATGGGAAACCTGGGTGGTGGGTGCTAAATTATTGTAATAAAAGACCTATGAAAGCTGAAATTGTTATATTGAGCCAAGATAGTTTTTAGTTTGCCAGTGTCCATCATCAGTATCATGGATGTCACAGAGAGGTGTGAACAACTGTAAAAGTCACCTCCCTGTTGTGCAGAAGGTCTCTCAGTTGATTGTCTATTGAATGTCAGTATCAAATCCATTGAGGCAAAGACAAAACCTGTATGCCACTGCTTTTGGTCAATTCTGATCTTGGAAAAGGAAAGGGTGGTTCAAAGTCATATTATTCTGACCTCAGTGTTGGTTTTGTGTGTAAATCAATTATCAGTGCTATCAATAAGATTTTTGCTTTTTGTTTATAGTCAAAGAGGGAGCACTTACAAAAAGGTCACGCTGTGAATTCAATGTGCATGGTTATATTGGACGAATTGATTTAAAATGTCCATTTTCCCATTATCCCACAGCTTTTTGTGAAGAGTATTAATTATGTAGTTTGTTCTTATTGATTGAAATATTTAAATTATTGATGGTGCTAATCTCCCAGTCTGCGCAGGTTGCTTGATATTTTCAAATATGTGGAGATGCTGCTGTCATAAGCTGAGGAAAGGATGGGCAGCACAATTTCCCCATGGACGCACGTCATTTTAACCCAGTAATACTTACGAGGAAGCTCAGCATGACTTGTGTGCACATCGAAGAATTTCCTGTTATAATGTGAATAATTTTCCAGTCATTACAGCAGCTAAACCACATCATGTTCACACATTTTGACAAGAATGGCAAGTTGTGCCTGCCATCCCCCATTTCTGTCCTCTGGACAATAAGGCTGTTCATGTGGCAGGTTTGAGACTCTGACATTTCTATTAAGTGGCTCCATGAAAGGTTGTTTGGCAATTTCAAAGAACTCTGTGAAATAGCTGCCACTTTCTTGACAGCACAGGGAAATGAGTTAAAGCTGCAAAATTGAGATTATAAAAAAGGGCAGTAAAGGACTAAACTGACTAAAACAATTCTCTAAACTTGAAATATATTTTTCCTCAGTGATATAGTGATACTGAATACTCATTACTCTTGTTAGAATAATGAGTATTTATCTTTTTCTTCAGGGGTGAACCACAGCCAGGTGCTACAGGCCAGGCCTGGATTAAACTTGCCATTATTCAGGAGATGAATGCTCTCTAAAGCTGCACCTGACAGAATGGGGTTTAAGCTTAGCAAAAGCTGCTGCATCACACAAAACCCATTATTAACAACCACACAGGAAAAGTCACTGATCCCATAGATCAGCCCATATATATTTGATACAAACATAATGCTCCGTCAGCACCATTTTGCTCCAATTTGTTTGAGAACCCGTATGTTGTTTAGTGTGTTATCACCTACCAAATTGTCTCAGCCTCTAAAAAGGTAGTGATGAGACGATAGGGCCGAAGCATTGTCCTCTTGTAATGATACGAGTCCAACAAGGCTGCTATCATTGTCCCACAGGTGAGGAATTAGTCTCTTACACCGCCATCCAGCCTAATGACTATCTAAATCCTTGTGCTGAGAGCTGTATGTGGGGGAGACATACACCACTCTGTGTGAGGCTGTCCTCTGTGGTAGAAAGGTGTCCAGTGCGTGCTGTGAAAGGCACACTGGCTGCCAACATATAATATCTCTTTCTCCTGAACCGCTGCGTACAGTGTTGGCATTTAGTGAACCCCGGGACCAACAAAGGGATTTTTCATCATGGCCTTTAAACCAGACCTCTAGTCCTTTTGCAAAATGGACCCTTATTTCAGCAGAGGAAACTCTCTTATTCCCCAGTTTTAAAACTAAGCCCGTGTTCGATTAAATTATTACCTAGAGGTTTGCTGAAGAACTGGCCTCATTATGTGATAGCCATTATCATCACAAATATATCCTTTGAAGTGCCCAAGTGTGTCTATCACAATCAAGCCCTTCTTCCCCTCCACATCAAAGTTGCTTTGAGTTAGCAGTTATTCCTCAGTGTAAATAATGGATCAAAGATAGAAAGACAGCTGATGTGCAGGCCTTAGGAGAACACCGTCACTGAGAGGGATAGGCTGTTTGATTTTTATTATCCACAAAAACAAACACGTCTGGTGCCCTTTAGTGAGAGCCGGAGGAATAGTGAGACAAGTCCCTATAGAAAACACGACACAAATGAGTCTCTATGATGAGCAGGACTTCTTGTCTGAGATTTGTCCCTATACCAGTGAACCTTTTCGAGAAGATTTATTGTGTGTGTGTGTGTTACCAGGAAAAAATGACATCTTTGGAGAAATGATCCATCTGTTGGCCAAGCCTGGAAAGTCCAATGCTGATGTGCGAGCTCTGAGTTACTGTGACCTGAGCACCATTCAGAGAGAAGATCTGCTGGAGGTGCTTGACATGTACCCAGAGTTTGCTGACTGCTTCTTCAACAACCTGGAGCTTACCTTCAACCTCAGAGATGAGTCTGCAAAGGTAGACGATGATACGCTGGTGTTCAACCTACATGTTGAATTGATTCTGTTGAGCAAAGTATTCACATTGTCATGACTATGGAAATTCACAATAATGCTTGAACTTATTTTAGATTTTATTTATTTTATTCTAGCAATACAAAAGTATTGCTATTGACAGCTAGTTGTATGGATGAATAGATTCTAATGCTCACATCGTTGCAGCCCTCAAGTTCCCAAGGCTGTGAATCAGATGGCGAGGGCACTAAGAGCATTAAAAGAAGGATCTCCTTCACACCAGATCTACCTGAAGGTAAGTAGAAACTAATCTGCACAGGTCCAGTACAGCCTCTTTCAGCTTGCTTTGTGGTGGAAATGTGTTGTTTGTTATTGTTCACTGAGTGGGAGCTCCCTGAGAACATGTATTCTATATGGAATACAGCTGTTGATGCCTTTCTACAGGGGAAAACAAGGAAGTGGTGAAAGACTTGGGGAGAGAGAGAGAGTCTAATTCGTGCCTAAAGAGGTGTTCAGAAGTTCTGGGTCCCTCTCAACCCAATGCTGCAGTCCTGGACTCAAATCTTCAAGTCAGAGACAGCTCCGAGAGAAGGCCATCTTTTGAAGGTAAGATATTTAGTTTTACTGATGAATTATAACTAGTATGTGAACATAATCTTTACTGTTTTGACAAGAAGTCTTAAAAGTCTTGCCAGGGTTAGGGTGTTGGGAAGCCAGTGCGGGATCATGCCTTTGTTGCTGCACAAGCAACTCCCGTTGGATGGGTGGAGCAAATGTGTGAAGGGGGTTGACTTCTTCCAGGCCTCCAAGGCTGGTTTGAGTAATAGATCCATGAGTTTAAAGGTTTATCTTATGCAAAAACACAGCACAGCGGTTTGAGACATGATTTCACCTCTCCAGACAGTCATCACAGTGATAGTTATTTTGTATATCCTCCATTTCAACAATGCAAGGTTAATGATAGAAATGTAATCAACCAGGAATGTGCGCTTGCATATATTTAATTAGCCAACGCAGTGGTCTCATTGAAATAAATGACTGTGCTAATGTTGGTTTGAACATAGCATTAGGAATAACAAGGACCACAGAAAATAGGGAAAAATGCAATGGTTGAGTTGAATCACAACAATAGCTTGATATGATCATCATCCAATTATTATTATTAGGGCAACAGCCAATCCGCTGTCCTATTTTTATACAACGCATACATGTAAGGGAGATGTGATTCAATTCTCAGAAACACTGTCATTTCATGTCTTTGTTGTGGGAGTTTCAGGTGTCCCCTATTTACACCTGTATAGGGGGGGTACATACATTTGCCATGCGCGTCTCTGACTAAATCAGTATGCTTGATATCAATCTGCAATGCTGCAATGAAACAGAAAGTGGAAATTCTAAATGTATAGTCTCCTTTCTTTTCTCTGAGGAGTCTGGCTCAGAGATCTTAAATGACTGAACCTGATATAGAAATGGCAGGATTTTGTATGGGCATAGCACATCCCACTGGCAAGACTGACAAGCCAAGTAGTACAAAACAGACAGTTGGAGATATGTAGGAAAAAAAGGAGCTATTGTGTAATCTCTACTGCTGGAAGGATAGAGAAAATAAGGCAGCATGAGGGCAAATTTAAGTGCCATCCATGGTAAAGGCACACTCAACATCCGACGAGGATCCTCATATCTGTGCTCTCATCGTGGTAGTGTTATTTAAAATAACAAAAGAGGCTCCACACATATCACTGGACAGCAAGCTGAATACTAACAGGTGCCCAGCAGAGATAACAACATGGTTAGTTGGCTACTGGAAAACATTGCATTAACAATTCTCCCTGTACAAGGGCGTGATAAATTACAACAAGGAACCTACACGCAGCTCTCCTGTAGAGATTAATTACATTCTATTTTAGTGGGGGTTTTTTTGTTCAGTGATGACGTTGTTCTGACCCACATGTGAGGATGTTAAAGCATGCATGTTGGTTTGGCTCCCCAGATCTGTGCTGTGATAAATGGGCCTGTAAGAAGCCTACGGACTTCCTGGATGAGTCAGCACAGTTCCAGGACCTGAGAGAGGATGATAATTCTGCCAGCGAAATCACGTATGGAGAGGTGGAACAGCGCTTAGGTCAGCTTCAAGAGCACTTAAACAGGTATGGATTTTTACGGTCAGCATACACATGGTTGATCCTCATTTAGTCATAAACTATGAATTACCCCATACTGCGACTTTTACTAGCTTATAAACCAGTGTATGATGAAAGTGATACTGTTCTAAGTCTCAATGTTTGTTTGTTTTGTGTCTAACATTGTAAAAAGATAACGATATAGAGCACACTGCTTACATATAAATACATCAGTAATAATAATTCAATAATATAATAATAATTTAACACAGGGGCCATGTTTCTGCAAGTACTTTTTTACACTTTATATTTTGCTGATAATACTGCATAAACATAATTTTAAGTGTAGGACTTAACAGTAATTTTACATTCTTGTATTTCTACTTTCAGTAAATGATCTAAATGCTTCTCCCACTACTGTTATTCTGAGTCAGCTGAAACAGTCCCAAATTTGACTCTGTCAGTTGCAGTTTATTCTTAAACTCCACCTGTTAAAAACCAAACACGGTGACTGGCACAAGGACAGAAGTTTTATCCTCAAAGTCATTATTTCAGTGAAGTGGGTGGTGCATTTGTTGTCTTAACCTGTTGCGTATACACCCATAGACACACCTGTATTGTGTATTTATGTCTTGTAAACTCCATCCACTACAACAGAAAGTCAGGAGGCACAGTTGACTCATAAAACCTGGAGTCATGCGCCTCTATTAGAGCCTGCTGTGCTTTGACACAGTTCAGTTTGCTCTTGGTTTTAATAATGGACTGTATTATGCTGTCTGCTGTCTGACTCTCTGCGTGTTGTTTGTTGTTCTAACCCACAGAAGTTTATTTCAAGTTCATGGGGAGTTCCCAGAGTTACCAAAGATACCAGATATGTGAGGCAGAATTTTGGGAAAATGTGTATAAAATGATGCACAAGACAACTGGAATATTTCAGTCACACTGAACGGTGTTGCCATGAAAAATTAATAAATAATAATATTTCACTCAATGTATTAACGCCCTAAAGCTTCACAGAAGAGTTGGAACAAATGACACATAAACAATCAATATATGAAGGTAATATTGTCAGGCAGAGTGGAATAAGATTATATTTTAACTTGCCAGTTCCAGCGTGTAGGCTGCTAGCTCGGAGTTTCGGAAGTTTCACGTAGCGGGATATTGAAAACAGAGGCAGATAGAGGAAGGGGAGGAGAATGGCGACTAAAATAATCGCCAGTGAATTTGACCATTGACCTTTTCCTCATCATCATCACTTCATCGTTGTATCCCATTAAAATTGTATGTTATGGGGTTAAAATAAATATAAATACAGGGTGTCCCCATTGCTCAGTCGCTTTCTTCACTGGGTGTGCCAAAGTCGCAAATTTTCACATTTGACTCAAAGTGGCTTAAAGAGGAGAAGTCTTATTTTCAGTTATGTCTTCTAAAGGTGGCTTAATACTGTAAGTAGCTGAGTGCCAATATTAGAATTTCTTTCGATAGAATAATAAACTAGAGTCCATCTTGCCATGGGATCACACCAGCCACAACAACCACACCCACATACTAACAGTAATTTGTGCAAACATCCGTTAAGAACAACTATTAACAGTGATCCGCGACTTAAAACGAATGTGAGCCAGGGGCGTAAAGTGGAGGGCAAATGGCCTCTTCCCTACCCTCCTAATTCCAGTGTCCTTGCTCAGACCACACCCATCTTCGAACTTGGCCTTCATTTTGGTCTCAACTACACCCCTGTAAAGTTTTGACTGCATCTTGCACAGTTGTGACTAGGGTTGGACGATATGACGGTATATATCGTGTGTTAGAAATGTGTCCATCGGTAGAGATTTGGCAATCCGTTTCCACCGCAGAAGCTTTCTCTGCTATATTCTCGCGTGATCTCGTAAATTCAGCTGCCACACAAGGTAATGTGATTTGCCTTTTGATCAGCCTGTGCAGAAATTAGTAAAAGCACCTTTTTAGGACACTGAATTTTTATAGTTTTTGGTCGTATTCTGAGGAAGCAACATAATTAAATTTGTGATTATTCTTATTAATTATCCTACCATTAAATTTTCAGTTGGTGACTTAATGATTATGGAGTGCTTTATTTTTTTAAGTTGTCACCTCCCACACTGCTAAAAGTAAAGCTACACTTCCACTGTGATCACTGGCAATGTGTCATTCAATTGCCAATGTACTGCACATGAGTAGGTGGAGGAAGGCAGCTAGCTGGCAGAAGCTGTTGTCGGACTCAGAGTGGGCGGCTGGATCGACTGGAAGCAGGATGAACCACTGAAGAACCGGAACGAATCAAACTTGAGAATGGATTGGTATAAAATGTTTGTTTGAGTTGGACTCAGAATCTAAAAGTGATGACTGACAATGAAGTATGTCTGAAACATGTTGAGCCACTCTCTAGCTAAACTCGCTGTGATTTAAGCAATAAATATGCGAGCACACTACCTGTCCAGAATTATTTCATTTTAGTCTCATTATTTTCTGTAGTGGAGAGTCACATTGCCCTTAGTTTTAACAACACACCTGCAGCCAGCAGGCCACCTGAAACAGACACACAAATGAACAGCAGGTGGTATTTTTAGCTGGAGTTATCACAGAGAATGAGAGACAGCATCGAGTTGCCTGAAATACCGGGCTGGCTCATTTTATTTAGCACAAATAAGACATTTTATCCACTGCACTCTACCTGACCTTGTTTTTTTCCTAATGCTAGCTGGCTGCAGGATGAGCAGCGCTTCTTTTGCATGTTGTGTTTGTGTGGCTTTGATTAGTCTGAAACGGATATGACGGGGATAAATATGTTGGTGTAGCATTCTCTTCAACAAACCCATATAAATAGCCAAGACAATTTGCTGCACCTGTAATGAATGTCTACTGTGTGACTGCTTTTACTTTATCCCTCATCAGTCATAACCCAGTAAACAAATGCTGCCTCACAATAGAGCAGCACAGTAAACCAGGAACACATTTGACAATGTCTATGTATATTAGAAGGAATACAGGTCATTAAAAGGTTATTCAGCTTTGCACGATTTTGCCTGATGCCCTAAATATAGAGCTTTGATGAAATCTACTCATAATTAGATTGACCAAATGAGCGTGATACAGTCATTTCCACAGTAAACGCTGAATTCACACCTCCCACACAAAGCTCATTATCACTCCTAGCAGGAGCAGCGTCTTTCATCTACTACTCTGGCAGAATGTGTTTCCACGCCTTTAGCATCTCTTCATTTGTCCACGAGGAGCACAAGCTCCATCTAGTGCTCAGTGAAGTACTGCTGAGTATGTTTTCAGCCACTACGTGATCAGACGTGTCAGAATTATGCATTCCTCGCTTCTTGCCTGCGATTATCTGATTGTCTGGCTTTCTTACTCTGTTCTTTTTTCTTTCTGTTCTCTTTGAGGCTGGAGTCTCAGCTGATGTCAGATATTCACACCATCCTGCAGCTGCTGCAAAGACAGCCGACGCTGGGACCTCCCGCCTACAGCACTGTGACGGCCAGTCCAGACTATCACAGACCTGCCGTGAAGGTTCAGCCGGTCGCTCTGACTGCGAGCCATTTCTTCAGCCATACAGGAACTCAAGTAAGGAGGATTTAGGAGGTTTTTTAAGCTTTGCATTATTTATGGCAGCGCAGTGAAGTCGAGCATCAGCTGGCTTTTACAACCACCAATCACATTCTCACCAAGTCATCACTGATGCTCAAGGAGACAATGAGGCAGTCTCTGTAATCCGACAAGCTCCCACTCTTTCATAATGCTTTGCTCCCACCTGCTTCACACTGTTACTGCTGAATGTTTTGATTTATTGGTTTTGTCTGCCACAGTGTTTGTCAGAAAGTCGACAATCACAGGAAAGAATCTGAGCCACAGTCACCATCTGAATTGTCTGGATGACATAAAATTCACCCATATGGGAGTCAATACAGGCTAAAACAAGTAGTAAGGTTTTTAGTATGTTGAGGTGTTGTGGCTTATCTTCATTTTCTTGTACTATTAAACTTAATATTACATACATTAGTTTGTTTTTTGTGTGTTTTTTAAATATTACAATATTTGCTTTTACTAAAAATACGTTACCAAGTCAAAAACAAAATATTGAATGAATACAAAATGTCGGATGAATAAACCTGATTCAGTTTTAAAGTAAATGCAGGTCCATTTACCGCAATGCGGACATCTAAGTTGTATATATTCTTCCACTCTTCTTCTTCTTAGGCCTCCAACCTCAAACTGGAGAGGGCCATTCAGGAATCCAAAGACTCTCTGTCGAGCTTGGCTAACGTGAATGCACCCATCGAGAACAGCCTTACAGCATTGCTTGTACAAAGACATACAGAGCCACAACAACATCAACAACAGCAGAAGCAGCCGCAGCAGCAACAGATCACAGGGCATCAACAGTCTGCATTGATCCTTCTTCCAACTGAAACCTCTTCCACCTCCTCCTCCTCTTCCTCCCCAGCCCCTTCTGACTCCAACCTCAACACTGCTGGACTCCACAGACCTGTCTCGGACCAAGAGTTTCCAAGGCCATAAACCCTCCAGCGGCACTGTTTTCTAATATCTGGGTTGTAATGCTGTAATTACTAAGTAGCAGCTTTTTTATCAGCATGCTGGCACAGACATCTGTATTGTTTATTTGCAATGGCTTGGTAGTAGAAGTAAGATGTTTGGGGTTTTTTTTCATTATGCATGTGGATAAAATGCTGTTCGCTGCAGTTAACAGTGTGTTAACAAACTGTTTCCTGCAGTTACCAGTGCAATAACAATGGTTAAATACAGTACAGTAGTTCTATCAACACAGAAGCTCTCTGATGGACTCTCACTCATCTTCACAGCTTAACACACTCAAAATGTACCCAACCACACAGAAGGTGGCCCTAAGTCTACAGCTTCTTAACTAAATTCTGCTAAATCAACAGGGATGCTAAATGGCTTTATCTGGTTGTGATAGAACTAGCACTTCAACTAACACCTAACTTTCTGTTTCACCCAGGCTTTGTACTCTAATGGGCTCTGTATTGGTCACACTGGGCTCGGCTGAGTGGGCCACAAGGCTAGCTATAATGAACACCACATCTGTCCTACTGTTTGCAAATGGGGTCTTACAAGCACCAGTGCACCAATCCAACTACATTCACAACTTTATTCGTGGACCCAGGAAAAAGACCTGACAACCTTGACCATCAGAGAGATGTGTCCCTCTCTAAATCTTTACTTGCTAAGCTAAAGGAGCTGACTGTCCTTACCTACCTCACACTAGACGGGTCCTAAAGTCCAACACTCCAGGCATCAGTGCATCCCATCACATCATATGGGTTTCTTCCTGGTGCCAGCTGGAATTAGACTGGCCCTCAAGCACCCAGACCATAGCCACCACAGCTCACCAGTCTGTGCAGCAGATGGAGGATGGCCAAACAAACCAGGAAGTACATGCACAGTGTGACTCAGGCCAACTGCTCCTCAACATCCCCAGGCAAGATACCTGTGGGTGCTGAGCATGCTTGGCAAGGATCCAGGGAGAGACCAAAACCAGGGACTTATGGCAAAGTGGTGCAGCAGAAGGTGAGGGTGACAGCAGCACCACACAGCTTAAGATTGTAAATGCTGGCTGGAGGACGGCTGTCACCACCGCTGTCACCAAGGCAGTTTGGCAGCTGGTGGACAAAGACTTGTTGTTGAGGCAGTTTGCAAGTGCAACCTGAGACTTGGAAGCAAGAACGTGAGCCAAAGCTAGGGTCCTGCACTGCTTTGTGTACTCTTCGGCATCGTCATGCATGAGTACCTAAAGCATGAGGGGGAACTTTGTCACGACAGGAAAATGGTGACACAGCCATTCTTCCTCCAGTTGCTGAAATCTTTGCATAGCACCTGACTCTGAGGCACTGACCAGGCCATAGGTGGAAACACGTTAGATGAATTTCCCTTGCTGGGACTGAAGATCTTGCCCGCTACTGGCCACATGGACACCCTCAACAGTCGGTCGTTGCTGTTAGAGCCCATTAGAGTCTAAAGCCTGCGTGCGGTACATATACATACTCTACCACTTAGAGGGCCTGAGCCTGCATATGAACAGACAATACAAACTATTTTCTGCAGCTATTAGTGTAATACAGCATTATTACAAAGGTGTGAGAACAGTTTCCGTATCCTTAGTTGTATACCTGTCTTCTCTGAAGTGTGACTCAGGGGTTATGGACTAATGCACTGCAATATACAGTACAGTATCAAATATACTGTAGTCTTCTTCTTTAAACAATGTGCATTATTACTGCGGTCACTGACGTGCACCCTACTGTACAACTTTAAGCCAACAGAACACACCATACATGCTTGTCCGAGGCAGATATAGTAACGTGCAGATTTTTGCAGTATTCTGCTGTTATCCCAGAGCTAGGCCTCTGACAAACAGGTATGATGTAGGTATTTCTACAAGACAGTGCATGTGTTTTATATCTATATATTTACTGTTTTGCACTGCTTATGAGCCCAAAGTAGCACATTACAATATAAAATGATGTCATCATACTTGTCTCTTTTAGGATGCACATAGAGGGTGTGTTGGGGGTGAGGGGGGGTTGGGGGAAATACGTGGAAAGTTAGTACTTGCGCATAAACAGGCCCCAGAGAGGGTCTTGTGCCTATACAACCAATCCAAATGCTAAGTCAGCATTTTCATGTATAACTGACCATAACATCAACGGATCATATCGTTCCCCTGTGCTGTTTTTTGTTGGCAATGTACATTAAAGTTAAAATGTTGTTAGACAATTGTTAGAATATGAACACATCATATTGCCAGATGTAAAAAAAAAAATTTAAAAAAAAGTATTTTTTTTAACTGAGTAAATTATATGAGAAACTCTTTAGCAAAACAGTAGTACATGTTTGTTTTGAAGCTGTGGGAGCAATAAATGAAAACGCACTTATAGTTGTGTCACTGGATTTCCCTTTTGTTTAAGTCCATATAGGTGTATTTACAATGAAAATACTGCTCTACTTCTACAGTATGTGCAGAATAAGCAAGACATAATGACATGACCTATCCAGGAGGGATGAACAGACGATGAAAGGCCAGGGATTATTTTATTGCACATACTTTGTTGCTGGTATTGGTAGCAGTGGAGTTGTTGTGTGGGTTTAGGGGGTTAGCTGTTGTCAGGGAGAATGTTTTAGCTGTGCCACCGATCATGTGCTAACCTCACAATAATCACCACCACCACTAGAATGAAACTATACTGTAGTATGAATTGAGAGAATAACTGACTGGCAAATATATTGCTGGTTGCATTAGGACAGAACAGAAATAGGCCTGCAGTTATTAAGCAGTGGTGAAACCACAATCAGGAAATACATGCACTGAAACTTTTACTCAAATATATATATATATATATATATATATATATTAATAAAAAAGATATATATATATAAATTATAATATAAAAAATTATATAAATTATAATATAAATTCATTAAATATATGTTTTTCTGCAAATATATATATATTTGCAGAAAAACATATATTTAATTAATTTACAATAATTATCAAGTGTTGTTTTTCTGCCTGTCATATAGGTATGTATTGATCTGCAAAGTAACTACTACTACTATGATAAATGTAGTGGAGTAACAAGTCTAATATTTCCCTCTTAGTGGAGTATTTCTACTCCTGTAAAGTAAAATAAAAACACTCAGAAGAGCAAGTACCAATAGCAATGTTAAAGGTGTCAGTAGTCCCGCCTTTACCTGTGTGAGTGTACAATGGGTATGCAGGGCCTTCATACAATATACTAACTTAATATTCACCAAGAAAAGCTCCTAAAAGAATGTTATAAAAATATCATATTGATACAGAGAAAGATACACAAATGCATTAACAGCTGAATGCTAACAGTAGTCCTTATAAGTCACTGTTAGAATATCAGAAACATCTGTGTTTAGTGTTTAACAACAGCTGTAAATGCCTCAGTCAGTGTCTGCAGGCCTTTGGTGTGCATACAAAGACCTACCTACTGTGCTCCAATACTGACACCTAGTGGTCAAATTCATTCTTGAGAGTTTTGGAGAAACGAAAGTGAAAGAGTTTAAAATTCCCCGATACAGTGAAGAGGAAACATGTTTGCTGACCGTCGTCTTTCACAACCCTCCTGTACAGTACTGTGATTGGTGTTACCGTAATGGCATCCGATAACGACGGTGCAAACGAGCGTCTCATTGACTACTTCAAGCCGAGGCTGCGAGAGCTTATTGTGGTGGTGCGGGTTCTGGATTTTATACAATGTATCGACACCGACCAAAAGGAGCACATCAGACAAAAGGCGAAGGCCGACGGGAACCTGGCGGCCGTGGATCTCCTCCTTTGCGCAGTTCTCAAGAAGCCACATAAACCGGGCTGGTTCAGGGACTTTGTCGACTCCTTGGTAAATGCAGGGTGTGACTATGCAGCGGACTACATGCAGGTCACCCCCCAAAAACCCGAAGAGGAGGCAGAGAATGATTACTGCGTCAAGCTTGTTCAACTACTGTCCCCCAGTCTTGTGGACATGAAGACTGAGGAAGTGTGCTTACACTGCTTCTCTGAAGGCCTGCTGACCCAAGATGACTCCGAGGTTGTAAGTACACTGTTGTGACGGCGAGCTGTCACATCCACTGCTGAGTTGGTGTGGGGTTAATCAGCACCTCAGCTATGATCCAGGAGGATAATGAAAGTCTCAAAGGGGTCACAGTATGCATTCACAAATACATTTAAAGTACAACGTGTCAACACATGTAGTATGTATATTCAACTTCAGTATGTGTACTGTTTCCAGTTCAACTCCCACTACATGTCTTTGCAGTGATTGACCACAAGATGGCAGACAAATGCACTCATCTGTTTATGCAAAGCACACTGCACTTCACTCTGATTACATAACCTGACTGTTATTATGCTCCTGTCGTAGATTAAAGCTGCAACAGCAAACCATGGACGAAGGGATGGAGCCCGCGAACTTCTGGGAAGAATCGTGAGAGGTCGACCAGGATGGTTTTCTAAATTTCTCGCTATTCTGCGTGAGACTGGACACCAGTATCTGTACGAGCTGACTGGAGGGCCACCCAACTGTGACAAGCAAGGTGACTAACTTCACCGGAGCACATCACAGGGAGTGCCACTAGACATTCTTGTGGCACCTGTGTTGGGTAGAAAGAGACAAATATGCAAATATCTGTACAGCAGTGACTACAGCTATAGAGTGCTTATATATAAATATACAGTATATAGTACATGAGTGACTATAGCTGATTACAGTATCCCACCTTTATTAAAGATTGTTAACATAGAGATTGTTAATTATAGTAACCTCTAAAGTGTGATTTATTTATTTCTTATCAGGCTCAAGTGAGAAACTGCCTTCACTGAAAGATGAACCTATCAGAATGGAAGTTGCCACAGAGGAGAGTCCAGCAGCAGCTGAAAGCTGTGATAGTGTTGAGTTTATGGAGATGAGCGTACACGAGGAGCCTCAGGAATCAGGTCCTGATTCAGTACATGTTCAACAAATTAAATCAAATAACTGAATTTGGACATTCATACTGTCCAGTTGGCAGTTTATGGTTCAGTTCATCCAAATTGCAAAGCATGTATTTTCTCACTCACCCTGAGAGGTGTCTGTCCATGTAGATCATTTTCATGTGTTTCTTATGTAGATAAAAAGTCACATATGTCACCTCAGTTGATTATCATCAAGTGAACTGGGACAATGCTTCCTGAAACTATCTGCATGGCTAGATGCCATTAGGGATGAGTGGGGAGATTTGCTTCTTGGTAATTTGTGTGAACACAGTGAACATGATACATATCCTGCCTGTCTTGACTGTGATTTTTATACCTCAATCTTTTCAGACCTGTACCAGGGAGCGAGCGCTGAATCCAGACAACCCACAAACAGCTTGGAGCCCTCACAGCCAGGTGGGACTGATTCACCCTCGCTCGCCCTTGATACTGCTGGAGTTGTTCAAGTATTCGTAACAATCTAAAGAGCTTGTTCTGCCCCAGTTGGCCACACACGAACACCAAGCTTGGATCCCCTATAGTACCATAAATGCAGAATGAGTGCGTTTGGAACGTGTTGCAAGTGGAACATTTCTCCATCCCTGATTGCTTGACACCAAAGAATATGTTCCATGTGTTTACCATGATGAACCACATAGAGGTCAAAGAGGACAGAGCATAGCCAGCGCTTCAAATGAAAACCACATGCTGACTCTATCTTGGCGGATTGTAAAGTAATGTAAAGTCTATTTCAAGTCTCTGGAGTGGGGCCTTCTTTTACACCTCTAGGGTCTGATTATTTCAATGGCTACTGCATCAGCATAGTCTCTCACTGCACTGTGCTCATATAAAGTGCCCTTCTGACATTGTGTGTCACATAATAAGTGACTGCTTTAGGGCTAATCAACCCAGAGCAGAGAAGTGGCACAAAAGGAGATGCATGTGGACTAATGAGGCAGTGGCAATAATGATATGAAATGAAGAAGCAGAGGAAGTGTCGTTTATTTTCTTAACACAAGGTTACAGTACAGTTTGTCTCATTCATTTGAGTAATGCCGTAAGCCTGGCTGGTTGGCCAGAGTGCAAGCTTTAAACAGAAATGGATTACATGTAAGATTGTTCCACCAGCCTGTGAAACGAGTTGCATGTGGAGAACGATTCTTCTTCTTGTGTGTCTTCTGAAGTTAGCTGCGTTTCTCTGCACTGAATCAGAAAAAATAAGCCTGTGGGTTTTCTGTTCTTGTTGGAACGGTATTAAACATAGCCGATTGTTGACTTTCCACCTCTGAGAAGTTTATAATCTGGGAACTGCTGGTAAAAATTCAGGGGGCTACACAGGCTACTGTTTACTTCTTATTGTTGTTAAAGCTCTATCTCTCCATCGGCACAGACGTGTATTTACCTCCACGGAGTTGCTTGAAACAGCACTTTAACCTCTGGCATACCAAGTCTGAGGCGGAAAATTAAAAGCTGTCTGAGAGAAAAAAATAACTTTCTGGGGGTCTGAACTCATAACTGGGGGGAAATGTAGAACTTAGCGTTGAGAGGGGGGTACATGCACATTGTGCATGGCGCCTTAGTCATGTTTTATCCGCAGCCTAGACAGAGCAAATGAGTCATAGCCTGCCAGCGACTTTGGAAGTCTGACTAAAGTGGATCCTAGTAAGACTGCTGTCCTTGCAAACAGGAAAATAACACAAGATACTGTCACAAGAGACATCAAGAACTTTGCTGAAATGACGTGATGAAAGGACAGACTCCAAGCAGCTTGAGAACATCTGAATGATAAATACATGCAGATGTTAGTTTATGCCAGGAAATACAGTGCCTGATGTTTGATTATTTTTGGAAAGTTTGAGACAGTTGAATTGGGTCATATCCCCGTTTTCCTGTGATTTCCAGTTTTAGATTTCTAATGATGTTGTAAAAGACCAGATCACATGTATTTATTTGTACTTGAACAATCACATCTGTTGCACATTTTGGCCTGCTTTTGGCATTGAAGAAATATGATACAATAGTGTCTCTCAGTGACATGAGTTATAGTGCACAGTGTTCATATCGTAACTACTTAAGATATGTGGTTTGTGCTCATGTTTGTGTTGTAAAGTGTGTAGAAGCATAACTGTCCGAAGGCTCAGTGTTTGTGTTTGAAATATAGAACATAGTCCATGATTTCAGCATTAAGTAAACTACACTACAGGAACAAAACCACAAACAATGACCAGCACAGTCTCTTCCTGCCGGTAATGTGTGTAATTGTGGGTTGCTGACATGGACAGAAGTTTTGTCTGTCTGAGCCTCTGCTCTGCGTTACAGAAGGAACTGACTCAGTGGCAGCGGCAACCAGAGGCCCAGAAAAAGCTGATATTGTTCTTCGAGATTATCAGATGGACGTCGCCAGACCTGCCTTGGAGGGGAAAAACATCATCATATGCCTCCCGACAGGAAGTGGTAAAACCAGGGTTGCAGTTTATATTACCCAAAAACATCTGGACAGCAGGAGGGCAGAGGGGCGATCAGGGAAAGTGGTCGTCCTGGTGAACAAGGTACTACGACCTAAAGTCTGGTATACCTTTCTTATGGCTTTGCACTATTATGGTAACCTACTTATGTCCTTTTCAAATCCAAAGAAAACATTCTATCTTTCAGTTCATTTGCACATGTGGGTCAGCTCACCACAAATTACACACCATAAGGTTTGGATATTCCCCTGCACTTTGTTGCTATTTGGCCTGGCGTTCGATCTGCTCTGCACTGGAAAAAAATCACTACTTTTTTTGATTAAAGGTTTTCCAGCTATAAAACCATTTAGTTGAGTTTTAAAACAGCTGGAGAAATAGTGATTATATATGATTGAAACTCAATGTGGTTCTTTCTTCCACACTGGAAAGAGCAGAATAATAACTTTACTAGTTGTGTCTCTGCAGATAAGGGAGTGTCTTCTCCCTGATCCTTGAACAATGAACAACAAAATATTCTCGATCATTGCACAACTAATTTGAAACCCTGCCTTAAACCAAAGTGAAAAGAAGGAAGTACTGGTCATATTTATCTGTGCCAGAGTGTTGTCAACAAAGTCGTAACACAGCAGTTATTGTGCTCATAAACAAACACGCCCTCAAATCATCAGGGGCTTTGTAGTGATAGAAGCAAAGACATTTTTTTTTTTTCATTGACAGTTATTTCTATTTGTTCAATCTCTTGACTTTGCAACATCAGCATCATTAAACGTAACATGCTCTGGTATCCTGCAGATTCCTCTCGTTGAGCAGCACTATTCCGCCGAGTTCTCGCCGTTCCTGAAGCGCACATATAAACTGGAGCGAGTCAGCGGAGACAGCCAGCTGAAAATCTCCTTCACAGAGATCGTGAGGAAAAATGATGTCATCATTTGCACAGCCCAGATTCTTGAGAATTACTTGGAGAGGTCTAACAACAGAGAGGACGAAGGGGTGGACTTAAGCGGTATGATTTTAACAATGTGATTTTACAAAAGAACCCAACAAGGACTTTCCCTTGGCTCACTCATTTTCTTTTGGCTTCAGTAAACTCGATCGCTCCAAAAACAAACCAGCATTCAAAATGAAATAAGGTCACGACATCTCTAGATTTAAAAAAAAAAAGGCTTCCTAAAACCTTGAGTTAAAATCTATCCAGGCTTAAACCACAGACACTGACAGGCATTGGAATAGAAAGCCACCCAGAGGACTCATAACATCTCCCCTGATGATACCTGACAGGATCTTGTCAAAGTCTTCCGGCTCTGCTGTTCACTCTTGTTGGCACTCACCAGTCCAAGGTGGAATAGCCATCTCAGTGGAACATATGCTGTTTGTTGAAACGCCTGAGAGCGTGTCCTTCTTCTCCTTTTTTTTTTTTTTCTATCTCCTGCTTTCCAGGCCACACGTCTGTTCAAGCCATCAGTGTGTGGCTGATCAAATTCACATGAGAGCTTCTATCACCCACAGTACATCAAGCTGCCACTCTCCATACTCTTTTCCTCCAGGGGCACATTTGTACCACTCTGGTTAAACTCGCACACGTGAATGATTATAATTCACCTTCCTTACATTATAGTAAAAAAATAAAACAAAAATAAAACAAAATTAGAAGTCGTTTTTCCAGCATGTGTTATTGTGTGGCTCAAACTGCTGCGTCAGGTTACTAGAAAAGTGCTGGTTTGTGTGGGAGGATCTCTCTTACAGAAAGATGTTATGATCTGTGAGTGAAAGTCACCTCTATTTATTTAAGAAACATAAATAAATGACACAAAAATAACCCGGCTTGACTGAGCAAATTGTAGTGTTTCTTCTCTGCAATTTTGTCCCTGGACGATAATGTTACGGTGAGAAATGCAGACCTGTAAATGTTATCGTTTTAACAAAGCAAGCTGTAATCTTACTGAGCAATATTCTTACCAAAGAACCTCTAATCTCTCTTCTGCTTGTTGCAATGCTGCCATCATGGGACTGCATCTTTTGTTCCTCCATGTTGCTTTTTACAGCTAGCATATTATCCAGAGACTACTTTGTATCCCATTTAGTGCATTCATTAATTGTTGTCTTCTGCTCGTGTAGACCTGACGCTGATCGTAATAGATGAGTGTCACCACACTCAGAAGGGAGGAGTCTACAACCACATAATGATGCGCTACCTGAAGCAGAAGCACAAGAACAAAAGGCTGAAGAAGGAGCAGAAGGAGCCCGTGCCCCTCCCTCAGATCCTGGGCCTGACTGCCTCACCGGGCGTCGGGGGAGCCACAAAAATGGAGAAAGCTGAGGAGCACATACTGCGCGTAAATACCATCCTCTTTCTGTCTGCACCCATGCAGACAGAAATGTTAGCACCTATTAGCCCATGTGTACAAAATATTAGATTCACCTTACAATCTAATGCAATCTACTATAACAACAACAACAGAGACCACGGCCTTAAAGAGCAATGAAGAGATGAATTCACTTCACAAAAGAAGAAGTCATTACAGAGTATTTCCATTGGATTACATGTTAAAGCTGTTGCTTTAATTGTTCCCACGCCTACTATATTCACCATAAACATAATTTTCTTTCTTTTAGTTTCACTTCTTCGTCTTTTGTTCATCCAAATCCTGCCCCAGTTTCGCTGCTTTAGTCATCGAGGATCTTCTTCTTCCAGCCAAGCTGTTTCCAATGTTCCACACTAACCCTAACCCAAGCAGGGCAGCCATAAAGTTTCCTACCGCCACAAAAGTAAAAAATTGAAAACAGCCTTTTGGCTTCAACTCTGTGTCTGACATGCAGAGATTTAGTAGGAAGAGTCTCTTACACTAAGATAAAAATGGCTGATTCTGATTTATTCTAACATTGTAAATCTGTGTGTGTGTGTGTGTCTTTGATAGATTTGTGCGAACTTGGACGCTTTCAAAATCATGACAAGGAGCCTTGGGGAGTACAAAAAGGAACAAAGGAAAATAACTCTAACTGTTGAAGACAGAAGAGAGGTAAGTGTGTCCAACAGCAGATGGTTTCATGATTCATGATAACCTTATTTAATCATGTAGTCTTGCTGTTTTTCTCAGTTTCTCTCTAAGGAATGGCAGTTTTATATGTTTGTACAACCAAATATCCTTTTTTAGGATCCCTTTGGTGATGTAATCAAGAAAATCATGAATGCCATTCATACCCATGCCGATCTGAGCCCCACCTGTGACCTCGGCTCTCAAAACTATGAACAGTGGGTTGTTCAAAAAGAGCGAAAAGGTGAGCACAACTTTTTTTATGCTTCAGGTATAATGACCCTGCCTGGCTTGTGGGGATCTAAAAAAACATGTCTCAATCCATTTTAGCCGCCACAAAGGAAGATCAGAAAGTGCGGGTCTGTGCGGAGCATCTTCGGCAGTACAGCGAGGGCCTGAATCTCAGCAACACCATACGCATGTGCGATGCCTTCAGCTTCCTGAACAAGTACCACGAGGAGGAGATAAAGAGAAAAACAACACCAGACGAGGAGGTGACCATACGCATCACAGATACTGAGAGGTTCCTCTTCAATCTGTTTAAAGGTATTGTACAAAAGCCCCAATAACTTCTTGTATGACCAACAAAAGCAACGCAATTGTTAGGCGTTTTGGGAAATACGCTTATTTGCTTTCTTGCCAGGAGTTAAATGAATCTTACCTCTCATATCTGTTTGGTAAATATAAGGCTAGCTGCTGCTGGTTATCTTAGCTTAGCTTAGCATGAAGACTGGAAACGGGGAAACGGCTAGCCAGTTGAGGTTTTATGGGGGGTTATGTGCCGCACTATTTTTTGTTCAAGAGCAACAAGCTTGATGATTTGAAGTGCTAGTAGGTGGATTTTAGCCAGCTCTTTCCCCCTTTTTCCAGTCTCTCTGCTAAGCTAAGCTAACCAGCTGCTTGCTGTAGCCATATATTTACCAGACATATATGAGCACGGTGTTTATTCTAACTCTCTGGAAAAAGCAAATAAGCGCATCTCCCAAAATTTCAAATGATTCCTTTGACCTCACTTCTATCAAATCGTATGTCTTTGCAGAGAACAAGGAAGAGCTGCAGCGTCTCGCAGAAAATCCCGAGTATGAAAATGACAGCCTGTCAAAACTAAGAGCTAAAATTCTTCAAGAGTTCAGCACCAGGGTGGAGGCCAGAGGGATCATTTTCACCAAAACACGTCGCAGCGCCATCGCTCTGAGTCAGTGGATTCAGGAAAACCCCAAGTTTGCTGACATTGGAGTGAAAGCCTCGCATGTCATCGGAGGAGGAGACCAGAGTGTTGTTAAACCAATGACCTCGGCGAGTGCACATTACATTAAACAAACTGCCGCACATTTGCGTTCTAGCATCCTACGTACTTCAAATCTAATTTACACTTAACCTTCTCAATACAAATTGTGTCAATCAGGCAGAGCAAAGGGACGTGTTGACCAAATTCGGCAACGGCCAAGTCAATCTGCTGATTGCAACCACAGTGGCAGAGGAAGGTTTGGACATCCCAGCGTGCAATTTTGTTATCCGATACGGCCTTGTGACCAATGAGATTGCTATGATTCAGGTCAGTGATGTCAAATGACCTGTGGTGTGTATTAACGACTATCACTTGTATGTCCAATAAGTGGTTGCTTACCCTTGACTCTATCGTCACCTTTTGCAGGCTCAAGGCAGAGGAAGAGCCGACGACAGCAGCTACACTCTGGTCGAGGTGAAGAACTCCGGGGTGGCTGAAAAAGAGTGCGTCAACGAGTACCGCAAGAACATGATGAACAAAGCCATTGACAAAATCCGAGCCTTAAATCAAGTGGACTATGACAAAAGGGTATGTCTTCAAACTTTTTTTGTCTTTTTTGTTTTTGAAACCTACATTGCTGTGAGACGGCTCTCATTGATTGGTTTTTTTCCTTTCATCAGATCTCAGAGTTTCAGATTCAGGCTATAATGGAGGACAAGGTGAGAATGACAAAGAAGAAGCAGAAAGGCATGAAGAAAGAGAGCCCGTCTGACGTGAAGCTCAGCTGCCGAGGCTGCAGCAGACATGTCTGCAGCGGCGAAGACATCGAGATCATCGAAAACATGCACAGAGTCAACGTTACAACACAGTTTAGGTATTGACTTTTACATTATTCTGAACCTTTTCTGTGTGTTTAGTGATGTATAAAATGTATGTCATTTGTCCAAAATCAAACCAAATGCTGACTTCTTTTCTTTCTTTCTTTTTTACAGTAAGCTTTTCATTCGGAGAGAAAACACTACTCTTCAAGAGCGGCTTCTGGATTATGAGACCAATGGCTTCATCGCGTGCAAAGAATGTGGGCAGGTAAATGTTTTTCAGGATTTTCAGCTGTTGTTTATTGTTTTTGTTTTTTGTTGGGATTGTATAGAGAAAAAAAAATCACATCTTATTCTTGTATACACTTTGGGAAATATACTTACTTGCTTTCTTGAGGAGAGCTCGATGAGAGGATTGATACCGCTCTTATAGATATGAAGCTGTAGCCAGCATGGCTACATTCAGAGGGACTAGTGTCTGTACAAGCTGTCTCTTTAAGACCAGTCAACACTAAATAAAGTTGTTCATTATTTTCTGATAGCCAAGTGGCATCCCTTTTATGTTTTAACCGCTGATTGCCCGTTGCAGAGATGGGGTTCTATGATGCTGTACCGCGGGATCGAGTGTCCCTGCCTCCACGTGAAGAACTTCGTGGTGGCTTTGGATGGAAAGAAGATAAGCAAGTGCACCAAGTGGAGCGAGCTCGCCGTCAGGTTCTCTGCCTTTGACTACACAGAACATGCGAGCCAGGTGGCGGAGAGCTCAGATGATGAAGAAACCGAATCCATGACATCCACTTATACTCGCTAATAATCACGTAAAAACACTGATGTGCTCGCACAGCATGAATTACTGAACCCGGTAGATGCAATGGTTCCTCTGAGCTGGATAACTGGGGTCACTGGTGGTGGTGGTGGATTTGACCATGTGCTGTGTTTGTCCGGAATATGGAGTGTTTTTAGCATTTTATTGGTGAAAGGTTTATTTCATAAACATATAAGAATGTGAAAAATATGAATTTGCCCTTCGATTGTAGGTGTATCGTGTTGAATTTACTGCTGAAATTCTGGCACACTCCTGAAATATATGTATGAAGTGGAAGAAATGATAAATAAAAAATTTAAAAAGCCCTGTGGTCTCTGGAGATGGTATCCACTGGGCCCATGAGAGCCCACCTGTCAACACACATGCAGACAAACAGGTGCTGGTGATTTTCCATGAAATCCAACTGTTAGTGAGTCACTACTGTTGAGCAAGGCAGAGCTGCTATTTTTAGAATGTTTTTTTAAGATTTGTTTCCTCACACACACACACATAACCTACCTGTAACAATCACATTGATTGTCTGGGACAAGCAAAAGACAAGTTGTGTGAATCCTTTTTTTTTTTTTTTTTTTTTTTTTACTACATTTCTATTCTGAACAATGAATCCACAATGTCATAAAACTGTCCCTTTCCTCGAGAGTGAAAACAACACTATTATCATGTTTATTTTCACAACTGGAGCACATGAAGGAGCACATGCGGGGAGGAAAAAAAGCTCCAGCTCTCACATTTGTTGGGGGAATGACTCGCGCCCTCGGTGAAAAAGCCACTTCCTAAATACCAGCAAGTTGTGCGCTCTTGGAAAGTTGTGCAGGCTGCTGACTTCAGGGAGGCATCTGTCTGGTGTCGGACTCCTCTCAGGAATGCAGCGGGAAGTGTGAGAAGCCCGCTTCTGCTAAAGTAGGACGGAGCTCGCTTTTTCTCATGTTGCTGTATTTAGTTTAAAGCCATTGTTTTTTTTTTTGTTTTTTTTTTGTTTTTTTTGGGAGAGTAATGTTAACCAGGCTGCTTGTCCAAGAAGTCACTTTAAACTTCACATCATCGACCTTCAAGGATTGTTAAAGACTGAGAGCTTCGCGGCGACGCTTCTTCTGCATCATGGTCAGTAATAATTGATCAGAGAGGGGGAAGAAAAAGAGAAATGTTTTGAAATAGCCCACAAAGACAGAGAGACGTGTAAAAGCAGGATCACTTACTGTGGGCCGACTGAAGCTCCCTGTTGGGATACATGGTCTAGGAGAACCTGCAGCGTCAGCTCGTGTTGTGTGATTTCAGGGGATGTTTTTGTAACTTTTGTGTCACCTTTCGCAGGGCTGCAGCAAGGTGCTGTGGGGGGTGGTGGGGGCGGCTGTCGTCATCACGTTAATAACGATCCCAGCGGTTTATTTCAGCAGTAAGTTAAAGGCCAGCTCAGGCCTCTCTCTGTGCATGTCTCTCTCTCTCTCTCTCTCTCTGTGTGTGTGTGTGTGTGTGTGTGTGTGTGTCTGCGCTTCCTGCTGGACTTCAGTGTGAAAAGAACCAGAAACATCTTGTGCAACGCTAAAGCTCTAAATCATGTTTTACAAACCACTTTTTTTCCTCTTGATAGATTCATTTCAAGCAGTCTAAATGTGTGTGTTTTTTACTTATCCGTTTGTGTCAGCAACAAAGTTGTGAATGAACAGGCGATGATGGCATGACTCATTAGCTGATCTTGTGTTGATCACCAGTGGAAGTTGCGATTCAAATAGCGCCACCGCGTGACGCACAGATGGAGGAGTGTTTTCATTTCTCTGATTTAACCGCAACATCATTTTCTGATGTTGTTAAAGCTCTGATGTCAGCTAAAATTAACGCAGCATGTGCATCATTTCAGAATCTCGTGGCATCAAAAGGCCTTTCAACCTTGACGATTATTTCAACGAAACCATGAGAAGGAAGTCCTACAATTTGTATTGGATATCAGGTATCGCTTCACCTCCATTACACAGGTTGTTCTTTTGGGAAAGACAATATGTGGATCTTCATGTTGTGTTTTATATCTGCAGACAAGGACTATCTGCATAAAACAAGAGATGGGAATGTCTTCCTCCACAATGCTGAGACACAAGAGGAGTCACTATATTTGAGCAATTCAACCTTTGTAATATACATATATTTTCACAACAATAAACCCTTTTTGTGCAGAATAATAACTCGTTAATTATACTAATATTTCCATACTCATTTTCATTGTAGGCTCAAGTGGATGCCACAGGTTACATGTTGTCAGGTGATTATAAATACATCGCTTTTGAAAGCAATTACACAGAGGTGAGAAACTCCCAGTGAATGTTCCTCAGTTAGCTTTTTATATCTGTTTTTCTTTTCCAGCAGTTCATTGTAAATGTCACCTAAAGTTTGATCATAAAAAAACCTTATGACCAGTGGTGGGATGTAACTATGTGCATTTACTCAAGTACTGCACTTATGTACACTTTTGAGGTACTTCTACTTCACTACATTTCAGAGAGAAATATTGTACTTTTCACTTCACTACAGCTGTAGTTACTTTTCAAATTAAGATTTTACTTACAAAATATATGAGTTAAAAAACATTATCCATTGTTACAGATTAAACTACTAAAGTAGTACAAATGAGCTCCACCTTGACCAACAACAACATTAAAGTAATAATGATCCAATAATACAACAGTATTACACTGACAGTAGCCACTCTGCACTATGAATACTTGTACTTTTGATACTAAAAGTACATTTTGTTGCTGATACTTCTGTACTAATGTGAAAATTTGATTGCAGTATTTTTATGCTGTGGTACTGCTACTTTTACTTGAGTAAATTGTTGTTGATTATTTCTTCCACCACTGCTGATAACAAAAGTCTGAAAACAAGTTTTGTGTTTGCAATCCAACAGAATTGGAGACATTCATACACAGCCTCTTACTCCATCTATGACAGGGAGAGTTCGTAAGTGGCCATGTTTTATTGTGATAGTATCATAAACTGCAGGATTTCCTCAACATAAACAAAGGAAAACACATGTTTTTACTGTGGTAGTCTATTAAATTCTTCCGCAGTGATACATCACATCATTTATCATTATATGGACAGACACATCAGACTAATAGGAAGTGATTTACTTGGTATGACCCTAAATTCTTTTCATATTTCTTTCCAGAACATTTGTTATGCCTGCTAATCTTCCAACTGTTGTGCAGTACTTTTCCTGGGCCCCAACAGGAAACAAATATGTAAGTTTATACCATGTTATTATGTTCCCTTGTCTTCACATAATATTACTTCAACATCACTGGCTTTGAAATATGCTGCCTTGGTATGTGAAGCAACATATTTTGCAAACTAAATACACATCAAATATACTTTCTACAACAGTCTGCAAGAAGTATTACTGTGTATGCATGTGAGTATGGATTTGTACTATATTTGTAACTAAAATAATCAAAGACTATAACCACAACTTGTTTTTCAGGCTTACGTCTCAGACTTCAACATTTTTCTCAAATCCGACGTGGCTGCTGAAGCTGTACAAGTGACCCACAACGGGAAAAAGAATGAGATCCTCAATGGTATCCCTGACTGGGTGTATGAGGGTAAGTGAAGTTTTTCTGAGGTGTGCATCTGTGTCTCTATACGAAACATGGTTACAGATTTGTGTTTTCTCCAACAATTTCAGAGGAAGTGTTTGCGTCAAACGAGGCGATGTGGTGGTCATCAACTGGGAAATTCTTGGCTTATGCAGAGTTTAATGATACAAACGTTCAGAAAGTGGAGTTCTCTTGGTATGGATCTGAGCAGTACCCTAAGACAGTGGCTGTTCCGTACCCAAAGGTCAAACAATATTTATTTATATAGCACAAATTATATGGGCAGTTCACACTGTCTACTCCAGTGGTTCCCAACCTGGGGGTCCTGACCCCAATCATGGGTCACCAAAGCTCCATGGGAAGTCGTGAAGCCCTCTTGATTTTAAGGGTGTAAGAATTTTTACAAATATATTAAATATAATATACATGCATGTAATTAATTTCTGTGAAGAGGACAATTAAATCTAAGCGTTATTTTTGAAGTTTATATATTTATTTATTAATTTATTATATAGCCAGGCTGCTTGGACTAAAAACATAAAACATATGTATGATAGTGAAATTAAAAGAGAATCATAATACGGACGTAGAATTGTGTTCCTAAAAAGAAAAAAAGGAAAAATAGTCTGATACATAAAATAGTCTATTCAGAATTGTATGCAAATTGCTAGTTTTACACAACGTTCCTGCAGGTATTACGTTCACTATTTAGGTTAATTGTGCAGTTAATTGTTCTGTGCTGTTATTGTTTTTTTATGCAATGAATATAATGAAATATACATAAAGATATTTTAAAAGAAGGAGGCTACTTTTTCCCCGTTCGTCAGTGTATATACAATGGTATAATATAAGAAAAGGGTTGGGAACCACTGGTCTACTTCACATTTTATCTTCCTCACACTCTCATGATATGGAGCTATTTATCAGGAATGTTATATTTCATTGTATTTGATGTAGGCTGGATCCGCCCTTACTAAGGTGAAACTGTTTGTGGTCGACACCACAAATCCATCCCGCCGCACGCAGGTGGTCGCCCCCGCTTCTGTCGCTTCTGGGTCTGTATATTCTTGGGTTTATATCATCACTTAAATTAAAACCTCATTGGTCTGCCTTGTGTGAAAACCTTGTCACTTTCTGTCGCCTTTTGCTCAGTGATCACATGTTGTGCTCAGTGAGTTGGCTCACAGACGAACGCGTCGCTGTGCAGTGGCTCACGAGAAAACAGAATTACGTGGTCGTGCAGATCTATGATTTTGATGGAAGCAGCTGGAAAGAAAAGCAGGTAGCTGTCACTTCTCTGGTTTACCTGCCTGCCTGATCTGGAAACCATGACTGTGATCCTTTCATCATCATGGAGTCAACACATACATAATCATGACGTATGTGTTGACTCCATCATCATGTGCGTAAATGCTAATTAACTGCAATAACTGTCTGTACTCTCCCTAGAAATTTGAGCAAACGAGCAAGACAGGCTGGGTCGGCCATGTAAGTTTCCAAAAAGTTACCAGCATTGATTGTTAATTGTCAATTCACAGATTGATTTGGTGTATGACTGTGAAATATCACCTTTTTTCAGTACGTGCCCTTACCCCTTTTCTTTGCTGAAGATAAACTCAGTTTCTACAAAGTGATGAGTGACACTCAGGGCTACAAACATATTCATTATGTGAAAGACGTAAGTATTTTTCAATTAGATTTACATCACGTTTTTGTTGTCGAGTGTTATATTCACTGAGGGCATGTTGTTAAGGGCAAAGCAACACCTATTACCTCTGGGAAGTGGGAAGTCATCTACATATCCAAATTAACAAAAGATGCCATGTGAGTGATGATACCATACATTTATTAAACCTTAAAGAATATTAGAAAGTAAATACATGTAAATCTGACTTGTGTGAAATTATTTTCTACAGATATTATGTGAGTAATGAGTACCAAGGAATACCCGTAAAGAGAAATCTTTACAAGTAAGGACTTCTTCTTCTTCTGTGTGATGGCTAAACTGATTTGTTCAGATCACTTCTCTTTTTCTTGTCTATTATTTTTGCAGCCTTTTACATTTCTCACGTTCGCTTTTCTTTTGCACCAGTTAATGTCCATATGAGTATGTATTCATGGGCCCCAAACACATTAACATTGGGATCCTATAAACAATAAACAAGAGCACAAAATGTTAGCACGAACTGGTGTGAAGTGAATGACACAACTGACGTGAGTTGCTACTTGTTTGTTGATCAGGGTTATGATTGGAAGCAGCCCTTCGGCCCCTCAGTGCCTCACCTGTGGCCTGCATGAGGACAGGTGTCAGTACAACTCTGCTTACTTCAGCTTCGACGCCTCATACTACCGGATGGACTGCGACGGTCAGTTACACAGCCACATTTCCTCTAAAGCAATAAATCATCCGTGGCCTATGTGTTGTGTTGGGGAGCGTCTGCGAACAACAATCTGAGCTAAAACAGTCCCTTCTATTTCATCCGTTCATTTTCTATTTTCGTTTTTACCAGGACCTGGGCTGCCCCTCTACACTCTCATGGATAACAGGGGCCAAGGGGCAGGTCTGTACACTTAAAGTACTACATGTACTAACCACAAACTCATTATATTTATATTATTGCAGTTGCATCATTTTACATTGAAGTCATTATCTTCTCATCTCACTTTGCGTGCCATACGAATGTGCACATATTAAATGTTATTATAATACATATACGTATGTTATTACTAATTTACTTTTTGTAACACATGATTGGTTGGACACCAGATGAAGTTCTGTTCTTGTCATCTAAAAATAACTACACATGTCCTCCCTCAGTGTCAGCTCTGCAAAAGTAAAGGCCATAACGTGTTATGGTGATATTTGATCTGCTCTGTACTTTCTGCACTCATTCTTACTTCTGAGAACAGTGGCGTCGGGAACACGGTCAGACATTTCTATTAGCTGGACATTTTGACATTTAGCATTGCAGACTGTACATTTTCTTGTTATTTTCATTCATTTGTCCCCCTTTGTAAGCACATGTACAGTTCGGTATAGATTGGCTTGAACATGCAGATGCAGAACATGAGTAGGCCAGGGAAAGAAATGGTTAAAACTAATATTAGGTTTTTGTGCACATCAGTCATTTCTGTTATGACAATAATTGTTGTTCAATGATCTTTTTCTCAGAGCTCTCCGTTCTTGAAGACAACAAGGCACTGGAAAATATTCTGTCAGAATTCGAAATGCCGACAATGCAGTATGGCACTCTAAAGGTTGCAGGATTTGGTGAGACAATACATGTTTAAAGATCCCTTCCAGAGTGTTTGAAGACATATAAATAAAAATACTATACATAGTATGCTTGTTTCTGATATGGTTTTTCCACACAGAGAGAAAAAAAAACATTCCTTTCCTCTATGAAAAAAACAAAATCTATTAATCTTTCACTTCAAAAGTTGAACTGCTAGACACAAGATGTCTCCCGCTTCACTGTAAAGTCCATTCTCAGTGTGTACTGAAGGTTTCAAGTTTCCACATCACACCTGCTCGTGCGTACACATGTGAAACTCAGGTTTAAGGTGAGAACAGAGTTTCCCCCTTAAGCAGATTAATGCGTGTCACACATTCTGCACAGTGAAAGTCAAACATCCAAGGGAAGGAACAATAAGAGGACTTTAGATTTAGATGCATTTTGTCATAATAATTATATATATATATATATATAATTCATAATAATTTTATTAATATAGTCATATGTAGGCAGCTTCATATTAGGTTTACCTTTAACCATTTAAAAAATGACCCTTATCGACTTTGAGCATGGACTGTGATTGGTAGATTAGTTTTGAAGTAAAAACATCTGAAGCATTTATTCATTAGATATTGAATGGATGTAATTGCATTTTGTAATGACACCTGTTTTGCCAACAGATCTTTGGTATCAAATGATGTTACCACCAAATTTCAAGAAGTCTAAAAAATATCCTCTTCTCATTGATGTGTAAGTAAACACCATCCCAATATGACATATACAATATAACACACAATATGATTCAGTGATGATATGTGCTGTGGCCTCTGCAGGTACGGAGGCCCCTGTAGTCAGCAGGTGAACTATCGCTTCAAGCTGAACTGGGGCACGTACCTCTCCAGTTCACACGGGTTCATCATCGCCAGCTTTGATGGAAGGGGAAGCGGTTACCAAGGGGATGAAATAATGCACGCAATCTACAGGCGCCTTGGGACGTTTGAGGTGGAAGATCAGATAACAGCTGTGAGGTAAAGTGTGTGCCGCTGTGAAGTGATATAATTTGTTGGCTTTACCCCACTGTGTGGTGAGCAGAAATGTCTATATTGATGAAGAATTTATAATAAAGGTAAATGTCTGCTATAGGGAATCTCCAAACATGTTTCCATTGATTTTGCCAGAGAATAAATGTTCTGTGTTGTAGGAAATTCATCGACATGGGTTTTATCGACAAAGACAGAATAGCAATATGGGGCTGGGTAAGTTGTACTCTCTCTGTATTTCTCATATTTTACTCAATGTTTGTGCATTCACTAAATGTGATTAATTCTGACTTCAGTCATATGGAGGTTATGTCACGTCAATGGCCTTGGGTGCTGGAACTGGACTCTTCAAGTGTGGAATAGCAGTTGCCCCAGTCGCCAAGTGGGAATATTATGGTTGGTGTACACGCATACTATAGTATATATTTCTACAGTCTGTTCTGTGAGAACTATATTCCTTCTTTGACGTCATTTCTTAAAGGAGTACTCCACCAATTTAGCACTGCACTCCTATAACATTGTCGGACATTTTAAATTAAAAAGGGATCAAAATTGATGCAGCAGAACCAGAGATCTTGTCTTTTTTTATTTCACGTATTCTTCTTCCTTGTCAAAATCTGGCGCCTGCATTACCCACAATGCAACTTGACTACCAGACAGTTTTGTTGGCGGTTTCAGGTGTGTTGTGCTAGTAGCCTCGAGCCGCTAGCCTCAAGCAGAGATGGAGAGCAGGCTCAGTTCTGTCTAACTCCACACCCCCAGAGATTTTTTGTTTTTTCAAAATTGTAGTCTTCAGTCCCAACCAACTTGAGACGGTTCATCAGGCTTTGTGCAGCTCTGTTGCCACGGAAGGCTTTATACAACATGATGTGCAAAGTCAGTGGAGTTCCCCTTTAAGGATTCAAGTCTCTCTTGAAATCTCTGAAAACCTTTGAATAAGTGTGATTTATTTTAGCGTTTGTACAGTATGTACTGTACAATTGTGGCATTGACTGAGTTTCCTTTTGCAGATGCAGTGTACACTGAACGCTACATGGGCCAGCCCGCAGAGAATTCAGACTCTTACAAAGTAAATAATATACAATATTATACAATTTGCAATAAACTTTTAATAATAATCCATAATAAATATATATTTATTATGGATTATTATTATTAAAAGATTGTTTAGACATACAGTATATTATTAACTATGACATTTTCTTTAACAGAATTCCACAGTGACGGCCAGAGCAAGGAACTTCAGAACAGTGGACTATCTATTGGTTCACGGCACAGCGGATGGTACGTTTGGACTCTTATCTGCAGTTTTGTGAGCATGCGGTAGCCCTATTTCTCAACAGTGCACCAGGTAACACAGTAAAGCCTTGCACAAATAGGAATCTATTTGCCTTGATGGAAACTTGAGCTTCGATGTTCAGTCACGTAGTGAAAGCACTGTCTTTCCTGTAGACAATGTACATTTCCAGCAGGCAGCACAGATCTCCAAAGCTCTGGTGGACCAGCAAGTGGACTTTGAGGCGATGGTAAATATTGGCTCAGGGAAGTGGGACTAATATTGGCCTTGATGGTGTTGATTTAATGAAAGTTTCAAATGGAAAAAAAACTACCATGTATTATTATGCACTGTCTATAATATGTAAGATTTAAAATGTGTGTAATTTGACAATGTTACATGGAATTCAGAATTTTACAGTTATTTTCCATATATTCACTAATCTGAATTTGGTGTTTGTTTCAGTGGTACACTGACAAGAACCATGCTCTGAGAGGATCATCCTACCATCATGTATACACCCTCATGAGTCACTTCCTGCAGAAATGTCTCCTCAATCCCAAATAGATGTGAAGAATGTGACAGCATTTATAGTGAACATTACCACAGTTTATTTTTCCTAATTTGTGTATATTTTATCTTACTGATATTCTGAAGTGTCAGGTTTAACTCTGTACATTTGTTTTTATGTGCGATGGACGTTCAATTGCTCGCAAAAAATATTTTATGTGGAATTATGGAACCTTTGTTAAAATATCTGACATTTAAAACATACTTAAGCCATTGCATGCATTTATCGTTGAACGCATATTTTTATGTGAATATGATAACATACATTAACTATGTTGCACTGCACTGATTAGTTGTGGAGTGTTATCATTTGTGTTGCAGTCATATTCTAATGAAAGTGAAATAAACATAATTTTGAAATATAACAGTTTCATTATGATATCACATTGTTTTCGTCCAAATGATTTTTCCACACATCCTTACTGTCTAAACATAGATTACAAAGTTATGCATATTTTGTCTCTCTCAATAAACACCCAACATGTTTTCATATGGTCACATCAAGTCACAGTGAACTTTACAAAAATAACAACATTTTCCAAAGTTTTAAAGCTCACTTCACATACAAGTAGTGTAGAGAGAATATGGGACACTATTGTAAAATATAGCTTTGTCTGTGCGTGATAAAAACAAAAATATTCAAAATTACTGACCCTTGTTTCATGCCACTGAGAGTCATTTGAACACATATGAGTGCCAGGATTTATTTGTCAGGTTAGAGGTCATGTTTGATTGTAACACCTAAAGTAGCAGCTTTTACCACCCAGCAATAATGCGTTCAAATACATTCAGTGGACTGAGAGGGAAGCTGACTAATGGGTTGAGAGTAATGCAGAGGTTTCTGTGACGGGAGGAGTCATCTGGGAGAATGCTCCTCAGCTCCGTTATATAAGACTGAGCAGATAAAGAGGGGACCATGAAACAGCTTCAGAAGCCAAGAGAGAAGAAGGGCACCAATCAACGCACTTTACAATCTCTCTCTCAGACGCTCGCCAGAAAGGAGCACAGGTGGGAATTTTTCGTAACTACCTCCTTTCAAACATCCAGACTGTCTACATGAGATTTCATTCTCTGTATTGAAATATCCTCATGGTGTCTTTCTCTCTGTCCCTCTTTTTGTCTTTCAGAAGCTGAAACAATGAAAAGCGCTCACTCTTTGGCTGGAATCCTGCTCCTCATCATCATCCAAAGCAGCTGGCAGGTGCCTGACCAGGACACAGACCGAAACAACATGTAAGATCAACTCTCAGCTTTTGTCTCACTCACGTTGGCCTAAAACCTTGAAGCCTTGAAGTTCCTGAGCCATGCATAATCATGCAAAAAATTAAGCGCAACAGTGCATTTTGTTTGTTCAAAGATTTAAATATTCGTTAGCAAACAACGTAATTTAATATAATTGAATGGCTCAGATACTTCATAAATATGGCTCTGAGTGTTGCAGCACAACAGCAATCAAACAGCATCACTCTTTTGAGTCTTTTTGTTAAATTTGTATTTTGTTTTTTCGATGAGAGGGCTCCAGTTGGCCAAACATTTCTTAAGGAAGACAGGCAAAGAACACTTGTGCTTGCAGACTGCATTGCCACTGACAGCTCCATGTGTTGCCACAGGGGGAAAGGATCTACAGTGCATATAGACCAAATGTAATTTATCGTTACGTCAATTGAAATTCTTAATGAGAAAACTGGTGGGGAATGTTAGTTTTAATGTGTGCTTTAGGGAGGAGTTATGTGTTTTATGTTCAATGTATTTTGATACCTTCCTTGCTGTGTTATTTTTATGTTTTGGCATTTTAATGTTTATTTGTTGTAGTTATAATTTGGTTTCTCTTGTTGCTGATTAGCAACTGTAGTGCTTGTTGATGCAAAACTAAATTTACAACGGTATCGCATAGTGAAACTGGATCTTTTGAGCGTTCAATTTCACAAGCAAGAATGACAGCATCAGTGATGATTACTGATTATGAGATGTGTGAGTAGTGATTGGTGGATGAGAGTAATGGAGCAGGATACACAGTTGTGGTGTGGTGAAGAGAGAAAAAACAGAGAACAAAGGGCAGGGACGCTTGGGCAATAATGTATGAAGGGAAGGTAGGCATTTACAGACATATGACGGGGAGTGTTGGAGAAGAGATGGTGTCACCTTAAGCTTAATTATCTCCATCATTTCTAGGCTACTGACTGAAAACTCCATGCTGGCCGAACCCATTGAGCTCCCAAACATGAAGAGGCATTCAGAGGGAACGTTTTCCAACGACTACAGTAAATACCTGGAGACAAGACGAGCACAAGACTTTGTCCAGTGGCTAAAGAACTCAAAAAGGAACGGGTGAGTGTGCCCTTCTCTTCACACTATGAATTATGTTGAATATAACAACATAATTCAGAAAACCACAAGTCTGGCTTTCATTGCATTAGTACTGTAGATTGTTGTATGCCTCCGGTTTTGGATGAGAACTATAGTTATGATTTTAACTAATATGAATGTTACTCTTACCTAGCCTTTTGAAACATGATTACATATACGGTTATTGTGACTGTATCATCTAAATGTGTCTGTTTCTACAGGAGCCTGTTCAGACGCCATGCAGACGGCACCTTCACCAGTGACGTGAGCTCCTACCTGCAGGACCTGGCAGCCAAGGACTTTGTGTCCTGGCTGAAGACTGGCCGAGGCAGAAGAGAGTAAACTCAACCAGAGCGACAAATTCACACTGACTCTGTGCTATTATGTGTCCCACGATCTGTACTAGCCTTTTCCTTCGTCATGCTATTAAATTCCCCTCATAAGAAGCTTTGTTTGGCCTTCAGTGGTTGAAGGGAATGTTGTTCAAATGCAAACATTTACAGTATGTTTTGAAATGTGTCTCAGTCATAAACGCTGTGTGAATTTTTATCAAGCATTCACATCGTTTTTTTTTCACATTTTGGTATTTTCATCTTTTCTTGTCACATGAATTTGTAAGACTATGTTACAGTCATGTTGTTGATCTGAATTGCAACTTCGATAATTACATCTGTAGATAGTCTCAGTTTTCTTATTATTCAGATAAAAGTCATATTTAGTTTTCAATAAAGAAATGTGTACAATCTATGAGCTCCCTCTGAAATATCTACATCTCAGTGTATACATGTACGTATATTTACATACATCTACATGAAGAGGATACACCTGTCAAAAAACATTTTAATCAATACTCATTTCAAAGAGAACATTTCTTACATAGTCTATTGGTAAATGAGAATATAAAAGTCTTTATTATTATTGTTAACATCAGTGTTAATTTTTGGCCAAGACACGTCATTTGACAGCGTCATGCTTTCTTAATCCTTCTGTTTATTGAGGCAGAATAAATAAACACAATAAGCAATGAACACTCACTCTCCAGGGAGAAATGTGCGGTGGGATTTCTCCCAGGTAACAGGATGATGTGTGTCACCTGTCAGCTGTTCACTGGAGAAGGATTTCCCAATGATGCTCTGGCAGCACACCAAGGAGGGCTTCTGCTAAATGAAAGAAAAGGAAATCATGTCAATCAAGTCAGACTCGTTGGGAACAATGACTGGGTCGACGCTCTCGAGTGCCTCCCTGGCACTGAGACAAAACTAATTCACATGAGCCAGCAGCCTGACATGTTTTGGAATGTGCCACCTCTCTAAACTGTCATCCGTAGCACATCAAACCATCTGTTGATTACAAGAACAACTGCCCACTTCAATCTATTTGTAGGCCTAATCTCTAAGGGTTATAAATTGGATTTTGTTTTTTTTATTCTTAGCAGCATTAATATAGAATGCTTCTATCATGTCACGGCGTGAGCACCTACCTAATTATTTGACAGTTCATCGGATGTGTGATTTGAGCTTAAATAATCCTCCTGAGTCTTGGGGATACAATGAAAGGATTTGCAGTTAGTGATCAAGCCTTGTTAAACATCTTTCAGTAACTGTTGCATGAATCACGATGATTGAATGTATCAGGATGCATAATGAATTCCTGTTGTTCACCTTTAAGCAATGATAAAGTCACTATGACTTCATGTGATAAGTTTAATGGAATATCAGTTGGAGAATGTTTACTCTGTTACTTCATTCATTAATCTACAAGCCATTAAATTGTCTGGACTCCAGTCACATAGAGGCTAGGGGGTGTTGTTGTTATAGGAAGTGGAGTGTGACACACGAGAATGGATGAACTAAAACCAAATATTTCTAGTAGTCTCCATTTCTATTTGACAAATCAAACAGTGAACAGACATCTTTAAACAGAAATAGCCACAGGACTTAATCACTTAAAGTGATTATTGTAAGTATTGTAAATAAGTCACATGACGTCATCATTACTTCATCAGAACTTCACACACACACAATCACTGTCACTTACCTGGCTGACTTATGTGTTTTGTACCCTTATTAAGTTTTACTCATCTTTCCATTGTTGCTGTGCAAACACTATTAGGATTGAATGTGTGTGTGTGACAATGACAAGACAAACTCATAGTGCTCATACAAATTTATTAAGTTAAAATAACATTGACAAGATATACATAACAAAATTTTATTTCTTTTAAAGCTTCGTTGTAATCCTCAGATGCGTATCATAATTGGGATGTTTTTTTCAGGGTTAAATGCCTTTATGATTCACTAAACTTTATACAAACATTGAAACAAATTATTATTCAAATGTACATTTACAATATAAGCAAAACACTGACACCAGGAGGCAAAATACTGCAAGTCTCTGTTGGGCAACAAGGTAGCAACAACTTATTCATTATATTCCGCAAAATAAATATAGATAAATCCTTTCTCGTATAAATATTGTATTGGCATTCTAGCAGAAAGTGCTATTGCATTTGGTTCTTAAGAGATGTATTGCCCTTCATCAATCACTTTAAAACACTTTAAATGGGATTCTATATGGTCCCATCCCATAAACAGACATCAGAAATGTGTATTGTGCAGGATTTTCATGTTACAGGAATTTGTACACATTTATGTATCGACATTAACAACACGAGAGGTTTCACTGGTTCATGAAGAGGCAAAATACTTGTGACACATCAGATAACACAGTTATTCTATTACACACAGAGATTTACAGGACAAAACTCGAAGGATTGATAAAATACGATACGGATTTGTTTACGATAACACAGAAGGGACAGCGACAAAGACTCACAGCGCTGTCCTCCATCTTATTCTTCTTTATCAAACACCAGCGTGGTGAGAGTCTGTGAGTGTTGTAGTGAACTGTTAGTATCACGAAAGAAAAGACAGATGCATAATTAGTAGATATATATCACTCTATAGACTATATTGTCTTTTAAGAAGACTTGTTACCGGCAGTGGGAGATGCACTCAGATTCTTAAGCAGAAGTAGTAATATCAGAGTGAAAAAACTAAATTCAAAATTAGTAAGTAAAAATGTACTTAAAGTATCAAAAGTAAAAGAACTCATTATGCAGAATGGCCCCTTGTAAAATGTTGTATCATTATATACTGTATATATTATTTTACACTTTTAGATCATATGTTATGAATCAAAACTCTAAATCTGAAAAGTAACTAACAACTACAGCTGTAAAAAGAAAAAAAGTAGTACAGTGAAGAAAAATACAGTAATACCCTTTGAAATGTATTGGTGTAAAAGTATAAAGTAGCAGTTACTTACTACAGTAAGTAAACTAAGTGAATACATGTACTCTATTTTTTCCACCACTAGATGCCTGTAGCATATTTTGTCTAAAGCACATTTAGTTTACTTAGTTACTGAAGTGTAGATTACCTTTATTACGCTTGAGTTAGGTGAGTATGTGAATGTAGGTTAATTAAAGGAATAGTTATACCACTCTCATGTCTGCACAGTAAAATTGAAGTTACAGGCAATAGCTGGTTAGCTTAGCTTAGCACAAAGACTGGGGACAGGGGGAAACAGCTAGCCTGGCTTTGTACCAGCACCATAGTCCAGCACATAACCCATTTAAGCTACAAATATGAGAGTGGTATCAATCCTCTCATCTAACTCTCGACAATAAAAGCGAACAGACATCCTTCCCAAAATGTCTATTCCTTTCAATCTAAAATTCAACAACCTAAACAACTAAACAACAGTTAACCTACAGTATGTTGGAGATTTTCAGTGCATTAAATACACATGAATGGAGAACATGTTTGAAACATCTACATATTACTTAACTTTATGAAACCTTTCAAAGACATTTTCATCTCTGTCAACACAACACCAACTGTAAGCTATGAGTGAGTATACTGTATATTCAACAACGCAAAAAGTCTTACCATAATGTTTTGAGGTCTTGATTATTTCTCAGGTGTCTTAACTGTTGGCGTTCCAGGTATTTCCAAAAGAACCTTTTGACATTTCATCTGTGATATTGATGATGGGTATTCCTCTGTGAGAGGAGAAGCCAGGAAACAAGTTACTCTTTCATCTTTATGCAACAAATAAATATGTAAAATACCATACCAAAAAAAGGTTTGTGTAAATGTTACTTGTGAAACTTTGTAAGTATAATATAACTTACTTGTACCCTTCTAATGGCACTTGCACTACTCCTTCATCTTCTGCCAGTATACTCTGCTCTTCATCCTGAAGGTTGAATAAAATGCAGTTTAAATGCATGTGACTATTAACAAAATTACTTTGCTAAGAAACAGTGCACAGTGTTATTTGTTTATGAGAGCAACAGCACCTCTTCAGCATCCTCAAGCTTCTTCTTCTTGCTTTCTGGCATGAGGTCATCCAGCCAGCTCAACTCTCTCTTTGTAAAGAAACAGTCCATCAGCTTCCTGATGAACACCAGCGCCAACACCTGCAGAATAGACACAGAATAGAAACATCTGAGTCCTCAAAAATCATACGTCCCAATAAAGGAGTAAGCAGTGCTGAAGAGGGAGATGGATTTAAATCAAGTGGCAGCATGAAGGACAGCTTGGTTTAAATAGACCTCCCTGTTGTTAAGGAAGGAACACATGAGTATAAACAACTTCTGCATGTAACGCAGCAAAAACTCTATACACTTTTGACAACACAAGATATAGTTGATGGTATGACATTATCTGTACGTTTCATGTATTATTTTGGGAAGAAAGTAGAAAACAATATGAAATAACTAACAAAACTCCAAGGAGGCCACAAGATGAAACATACCCACAGAGCCATGATCCTGACCAAACATTAAGCCATTTTAGTGAAGTGTTTCCATTATTTTGTCTACCTTCAATAACTGACTGTACTCACACACTGAGCCCTGTTAACGCTTAGATTAGGCGTGTGGTATGAAAGGTATGCTGCCAGTGTAATGGTCCTGCAGATGGTATAATCGGACTGTTTACACACCATCATGGGAAAGACAATGGCGGCCTTGGAGGTCTTGATGACCCAGAGCAGAACCAAACAGGTGAGCTGGATGATGGTGAAGAGGTGCACCTTCCTCAGGGGTACATGTCGTAGATAGATGAAGTCTGGCTGGTGCTTAGCTGGCATACCAAACAGTGTCAGACGGTCGAAGAACTGGAGGGGACAGATGATAAACAAGTCTTAAACCTGCACTTTCTTTGGTCACTTGGGGGTGGATAAATGTTCCTAAAACCCACAGAGAATAATCCTCCAACGCAGCAGCTCTGCAGCTTTTTAGCATCTTTAAGGTCATCGCTTTGGCAGCTTTTTTTTTTTTTAACAAAAAAGCTCTTATAAAGCAACAACACACTGCCTCCCCAGCATCAGACAACATTACTGACTAGCTGGTGGACAAAGTCCAACACCTATCAAGCTAAACATCGACGTTCTCACTTGCAGAGGTCAGTTTTCGATAAGACTTAGGGGTACCAAATTGTGGAATGGCTTTTCCCACTTGGCCAAAAGCTGTTCCTCTATAAAATATTGAAACGTTAAAATGATGTTTAAAAAAACATTTAACTGCTATTTTGTAACTGCTTTCTGTGTATTGTTGTTCATGTTTCCATGTTTTTTTTCACTCATAGTGACATGTATTATTACCATTGCTCAGTAGTCAAATACAGGTGTACAAACAAAATGCCCCCAAACATGCACGCACGCGCACACTCACACACACACACACACACACACATCACACACTTACATTTTCTGCTTTTATATTGATATTGTTATTACTGTTGTTCATTATTATTAATTTTGTGTTCTTTGTAACTGTGAAATTTTAACCTTCTTTAGGTGGAGGCTTCAAATAAGCCCACTTGGGTTTTCTGTCTCTCCCTGCACTGCATATTATTTGTTATCTTTGTCAGTTTGTGTATTTTTTTTTAATTGTGCAAAATAAATAAACTAAATTAAACTAAAAGTTGCTCAGTGTCTGCTGGATGTGGACCTGAAAAACATAGAAGAAACCCTTTGCAATAAAGAGTTTTTTCCAAAAAGTATTTGTTTTAATTCAAATATAGTTTTCAAAACCAATAATAGAAAGTACTTAAAAGTGAAGAAAATAAGAAAAAAACAGGGCAATTAAATAACAGTCAGGTGTTCTGTAAATGCTGGGAACACACTAGAGGCCAATTAACACTTTTTATCTGGGCAGCCAGACAATATGGAGGCGCTCCCCTATTGTGGCTTGGTGAGAATTAACTGTCTACACAGATTATCCGGTAGGAGAGTCTACAAATTAAAATTCAACCACACTGACCGACTGTCTGTCTAATTTCAGCCATGCAGATAATCTCAACAAAAGTTTCATATTCACAAACAAACGTGTGAGATAATCACATTTCAATTTTGGGAGTGGAGGTCACTGTTTTCATGCCAGGTTAGCATTAAGACTGAGAAACAGGAAAAAATCCATGTGATAAAAAAATATATTGTTATGTGTGTGATGCAGAGTCAGTCTTATCAAATGTCATAAGAGGTTTGAGTTTCCTCTTGAAGAGATACAGTATAATGTGAGCTAAAAAAGATGCATTAAATATACAGTGAAATTCAAATCATCTTACCTGAATGCCTCGGAGAGAAGACGCTCCCATGTAAAGGAATACTCCATACAACACAGGCATAGGAATGAACTGAAGAGCAATAAAAGTGTTATGTCAGTAACAATATTATGAATGTCAGTAAATGCTCTATTTTAGCAGACCTACTGCACTCAATAATTGTCCAAGGAATATTAAATTTCTTCAAGATGAAGCACTGAGAAATGTGTAGAACAGTTACAGCAGGACACTTTATGTCACACTCAGTAATACTGGGAGAGTAACTGCACATGAACCAAAATGCACGACTAACAAAAAGAGAGCATCTGACCTTCAACACGGATGTCATGAAGACAGAGCAGCCCATGAGGGTGAAGATCATGAGGCCGGTGAAGCGCTGCTCTCTGATGCCGAGGAACTTGGGCTGCTCCCCGGGAGCCGAGCACTCTGACTCAAGCTTCAGGCTGTTGACGTGGCTGATGGACAGGACGGTGGCTGCGACGAACCAGGGCAAGCCCATCAAAGAGCACACACCAAGCATCACCCCCACCATGAACAGATCCAGGTGGTACCCGCAGCCTTTCTGAAGGGGGGGGGGACACCAGTAAATAAAGTTGAAGATGCTCTACAAGCCATCTTAGTAATGCATCCTGCAACCAGAGCTCAAAGCCGGGACATTAAAGTACCTTGAGTTTGTGCTCCTTCCTGTTGATGATGACAGCTGTGATCTGCTGGTCCATGAAGATGAGGATGGTACAAAGCAGAGCAGGGACCACCGTAATGATGGCGGTCCACCAGGGGTTGGGCCCGAGCGGGTTGATGAACCAACCTCGATCATCTCTGGTTGGCTGACAAAAATAAAAAAGATTGCTGTTGGTTAGACATAATTAGTAGCTTGTTGAAAAGTGATGATGTTACTTAGAAATGTGTTGACCAATTCTGGTAAAGAATTTATTTTGTGGACTAGCTCACCTTAAACACACTGGGAACCTGTAGTTTTGGAGAGGGGATGCCTAAGCCATAGTCAACTAAGACCATGGTAAGGATGGTGAAGAAAACAGCAAAGTCACTGATGATGCACCTCACCTGATAGAGAGGAAAACACACAGAAATGACTTAAAATGCCCCTAAATCAGTCAGTTTCATTTATTTAACCTGATGTAAATGCAAAACAAAGAGGTTACAGGACACACGACACCTTTTCATTTTCCAAACGTCTTTGTTTCTATTACGCAGTACCTATATTTGACCACTAGAGTGCATCACTGCACTACACTGCATAACTAAAGCCATGTTTGGCAGCTGTAGTAGCTTGGTCTTCATGCTTCATGCATAATGCACTCTAATGTAGTGATAATGCATGAAGAACAGTACCTTTGTGGGGAAGTAATTGCTGAACTTGAACTCCTTGAGGAAGGCAGACATGAAGACAGTGGAAAAGAAGAGGATGACACACCAGAAGAGGACATCAGGAACGTAGGGTCCATGAGGGCCACAGGCGCTGCCCACAAACTCCCCACGCTTTTCAATACAGTCCTGCAACAACAGGTGGAGGGCAGATGTACTCAAACTTTATCATATGATTATCAATACGGCAGCGTCGGTAGCCTCTAGGGTCCCACAAATAGGTTTTATGAGCATCCATGTCCACAAATAACTTAACAGAGTACCAAAAATGTGCTTTTATAGTGATTTGCAATGAGTAATCCCGTATAATCCAGCCCACATGCCCTTAATCTCCTCTGTTCAGATTCCTCCATCTGGGAGAGCATGCCACTTTAAGGTGGAAAACCCAAATTTGTGTCTTTGTGAAACTCAATGATTCCTATAAACATATTTTTCTTTTTCTTATTTTTTCCCTATGACTTTATTAAACCAAGTTGGCGTGAGTAATACCTCGGCCTCCAGTGCCTCCCAGTAGATTTCTGAGGCAGTGACGTTGTTGATCTCCCAATACTTCAGGGTGCCATTGGTGGGGTCAGAAGGCTCAACGCATGAACATCTGTGGAAGCAAACGAACATCTGGGTGACTAAATAATCCCTCATCTGTCAGGGATTTACAGAACCTCCAAGAAATGTACTTAGTAATTACTCCATTTTTTCTCTCACTACTTTAAACAGTATATTGTGTGAGAATTAAGTGTCCACGTACGAGTACATGGTGAGCTTGTCCAGGTTGTTGTTCTTATTAAAGGGATAGTGCTCTCCCAGGTGGACAAGTTTCTCCAAGGCCTCGTAGATGAAGATGATGCAGATGAGTGAGGCAAAGGCTTCCTCCGTAAAACGCGTGATGTAACAAACGAGGGAACTGGCATCTGTAGCCACCAGCACGATACAGAGGAGAGCTGTCCACAGACCAATACAGGTTCTCAGTGACAGATAGGACAAGCCATACTCCCTATGTGGAGATAAACAGAGCAAAAAATCACAGTGGAACCTATGTGAGATCAAGCCACATCATATATTGATTATGTACTGTTTGTAATGTGTTGGATTGGAGGAAGTCATTATCACAATGAAATGGTCTTTTATCCATACAATCAGAACATTTAATGGTCTATAGGAGGCCAGATGGTTCATTCATCCCACAGCAAGCCGATAAACATCAGACAATGCAATCGCAAAATGATGCAACGTATAAATGAAATGAACCTGAAGTTATTGGTCATTCAGTGAGATGATTCATGCGTACAGTCACATGAAAAGAAAACGTACTTGCAGAATTTGAACAATATCTTCTCAAATACAAGCACTGGCCCTGTGCTGCCCAGGATGGTTAGGGGCTGCCCGGCAAACAGGGAATAGGCTATTCCAGTCAGTGAGGCCCCGAACAGGGACTCAATTGCACTCTGAGGAAAGGGAAAGGACAGAGAGATTAGCTTAAATCATCTTTACCACACTGAACTACAACTGTTTGTCTGGTTTAATGTACTGAGCGGCTATGTGCAGTGTGCATCAGTGTACAGCTAGTCTTGGCAGAACACTGTGAACATTTAGAGGGATGTGATTTACTATGCGTCCTTCTGTTGCCTCGCCCAGTAGTCCTCCAAAGGTGATGACAGGGGACATGCAGGCACAGTAGAGGAATAGGAAAGAGGCCACACACTGTAAACTAAAAGCATCAGTGTAGTCGGACAGGTAGTGCGGTACCTTGCGCTTGATGTCTAAAAAGAGACCACCAAACCACCTGGAAATATAAAAAGAAATGTGACACTCGTGTCATTTATTCCAATGTGAAATTTCCATTTTCAAAACCATAACAAACCAAAAATCTACAAAATCCATTTTCATTTTGACAGCCTAAGTCTTTTTCTTGTTCCCTGACTCGCTCTACCTCCACTGCCTTCTACCCTGATGTTCAACCCTATACGGCTGAGTGTGATATGCCTCTATGATAGAAAAGTCTAGCTGCAAATAGACTTCTCAAGGCAGGATGTTTCTATGGAAACCACTTTATGACTACAACTGCAGACCAAGTTTGCCCAGAAAAAGCTGCTCAGCACTACAGTGTGTTTTCAGTTTACTGGCTGGATTTTACAAATGTCTGTGTACATTTTGGAAAACATAATAATAACCCAAAAGCAATGTATCATCTCAAATAATACTCTTTTCTAATATTGTAATTTATTTATGTAAAATTCTTCCACATACCAGGCATTACTTAGTGCCCTATGTCCGCATTAATATATTTTCTATTAGATACATAGAAAAGATGTTTTACAAACACCTTCAGAACAACTCTAAGCACTAAAAACATTTTTTTAAATAACCCAGTTGAAGAAGCACACTTTCAAAATCCCCTATCATATTTAACTGCACTGCAGGCTCTAAATTCATCTTTATATATTACAAAACATAAAATAAATGTAGTGTAGTGTGAAGCTCTGGCGGATGAGTAGTACAGCTGTAAATAAGTAGTGAGTGTAGTGAGTAGGCTGCATGCTGCACTGCCACAGCATTGCATTTCCACATTTTAGTATGAGGCACTCTTCACCTCTGTATAAAGACTTTAAACTATTCTACTGGCTATCAGAATTCACTTTAAACAAAAGCACTGCACGTTCTTTCCCTTTGTGTTTTCCCACCTTCCAGTGCGCTGCAGTTCTGGACCCCCGTGGCCACCTTCCTCCTCTTCCTCCTCACCCTCTACTAATCCGTTTGGTAAAATGTTACTTTTCTTTCTCTTCTCCTGTTTAACAAACAATCCACAACAGTTAGGTTCTTTCACCAGGAGTCAGAGAAATGTCATAGAAATCAAAGAAGAAAAGAAGGCAACCAGCTAACTAAACTCCTACTAACCTGAGATGGTACATTTTTTGGAGGCTCTATCCGTATGGACGGGTCCCACTCTCCTGGAGGCAGGACTGTCACTTGATCTAGGAATTCATCAATCCCAGCGATCAGATCATTGCGGTCTTTAGCTTTATAGGCAACATCATGGAAAACCTGGAAATAAAAACATATGGAAGGCTGACTAAGTCTGCAACTCCTGACTCAAACCTTGACTAAATGCAATGCACTTGCATACATATACTTATATACCATACACAGACTCATGGATATTTAAATGCAGGAATGTCTGACAACGTTAACTGTAATTAAACGGACTAACTTAACCCTGTATAAACATGTGCAGAAGGCCAGGATATTCAGACTTGCTATGAAACAGCAGTGTTAACCACTGGCTCACAATGCTCCCCTATAAAATATCCAGTTCCATCAAATCTACTCATTCCAAAGAGTGTATAACAAAGTTTGGACTTTGTCAAAGCCCATCTTTCCCTCCGTGATGATGGATGGCAGCCTAAATCCCAGACAAAAAGGAGGACATGAGGACTGACTAATCGCCAAAAGCATGTCATAAAAAGCTCTGAGCTGTGTTTCATGCTGAGAAATGTTCCATCACTTCAGGAATTTGTTGAGTTCTGCTGGACTGTGAATTTATGCAAAGTGCCTGCAGAAAATCTGAGTACAACATCTGGTTGACATTCAAACCAACCCGCCCTCCTCGAAACATTAATGAATAAATAAACCCCTAAAGGATGCTAACATGGTAATAAGGTGTTCTTGAGTGAATTCTTACTTCATCTGTCATAAGTGTTGCAATGGACCTTCCAATCTCGTGATACTGAGGCCCTCTACCCAAGGGCCCTAAAAGAATAAACAGAAACCTAAAGGCAAAAACATTATATTATTTAATACATTGTCAAATCAAATTTGAATCAGAACTAACTTAGATGCATATTTACTAAATGTCAGACAGGGTTCAGAGGGGTAAATAAAGAGATATTTATAGCAGAAGTTGAACTGGTTTAGTTGAATCCGCCTGCAGTAACCTTGTGGCGATGGGGACTTCAGCCAGCCCATTGAGCAGCACCGCAGGTGAAAGGCGAACAAACGCCACCACCGGCTTGTTCAGAAATTCCAGCTCTCCCACTAACACGTTACACGCCTCGGCCCCTGCGGGGATCTTCTTCATGAAGTGTAGATCTATCTGAAAGAGGACACAAAGCGCAGTGTTTCTTCCTAGACCTGGACTCCCTTTCCAGTTAGCTTATCGTCTAAACTGCTTTGACTGAGAGTATGCTTTGAAAAGATAGAAGAAGATCATTCATGCGCATTCTATAAATAAATTATTATTTTGTCCTCACACTGAGCCCCAAATGAACTAGTTTGACTGGATTCTAGTCTAAATATAGTCCAGGGGTCCAGGCATTGTGTTTCATACGACGTAACATCAACAGATGTGTTACAGCAAAATATTACAAAAGATTTGATATGTTGCATAATAATTCACAAGTATGAGGTATAGCTTTCATTTCCCACAAGTATGATGCCTAAAAGCGTATAAAAGCTGACCCCGACTATGAAACTGATCCTCTTACAGTAGCTATATCTGCTTTCCGCTCTTTGATGCATAATACAGAAAATTTTGGAATATTAAAGGTGTTGATTTTTCAGCGATAATTATGTGGAGTTGACAAGTGTTGACTGGAGTGTTGTTTGTTCCTTCATAGAGTTCATATGGCTCTAGGACGGCTGTTCAGAACCATCCACAAGAATATTTTTGATATATTGATGGGGCCGCCTCACAGTTAATACTGCATCAAGTAAATAATAATGTTCAGAATAATGCAGCTGCTGCAAAAGCCGAGTTCATAATTGTATAAGTTGCAAGATACATTGTCTGTATAAGAAAAAGGCTGCTGTGGTTCATTCAGTTCAACAGTTCTAAAAACACACTCCATATACGCAGAGCACATTTTAAATGTTTAAGCGAACAGGACAAATATTGACCGGGACAAAAGGTTAAACTCATATACATTAGGCAAAAGGTTTCAACAAGGATTTTTGTCTTTGCTGTGTGTGGTTTGTCATGTGGTTATCATCAGTGCTAAATGCTTAACATGGTTATAATCCTAATCCCTTACTAGATGACCTTTCCATTAAAAATCCCAACAATGAGCCCCTGTTTGTTGTTCGAAACACACATTAAATAACTGCTCATATTCGTCAAATATTACATACTTTTAGTAAGAATTACGTTTGGGCTGCTGTTACATATACACTATCATGTCCTGACCGCTCCACACCATTGTACCCACTCTGACAAAAGTACAATCAGTCCTTTTTGACAGTGACGCACAAGTAAAGTATCAATATATCTAAAGAAATAGTTCTATAGTAGTAGAGTAGTAGCTAGTTCTTTACATATTGGCAGGTATTTCATATATAAAAATATGTTGTGTTTTATAAGATGACCACATGTTTTGCAAATAAAATCTTAATTAACTAGTAACTATAGTTGTCAAATGTCTCCCTATATAGTATAAAGTATAAAGTAGTATGAAATGGAAATACGTATTTTATACACATGTATATTTGTATTACAGTACAGCTGTACAGTGTGTGTACTTTACTTTGCTGAAGTCCACAGAACTGTTCTCTCTACTGACGTCCCCTTTCCCATCTGGACCCGCTAACTGCGACTGGGAGGACGTCATCTGACCTGGATAATCCAGACAGGAGAATTAGGATTCAATTCCCAAAAATGTCTCAACAATTCAGCATTCTAGCAACTGATGATTTCACTAAATATAATGAGACTGAAGCCAGCGTTTACCGGTGCTGTTGTGGATAAAACCACCCAGATTTTCATCACTGTTGTCTCAAAAAAAAAAAACCCAGGCTCATGTTAACGTGATTACTGCCATGCTGCCTGACAGGTTTGGCCTAATTTCTGTATTCATTAAACAGTGGGGTCAAAAATGAACACAAATTATATTATTTAATACGCTCAGGAAGCATGACATGGAGCTTATCAGAGATTGTTGCTTTGAAATTAGCTTGAAAATGCAACACCAGTGAAAACAAATTGCTCATGTGCCACCAAGACTTCTAGTAAACTATAAAATGATTTAACAAACAGTTTGTTCTGCGTAACTAATATTATCATGTGGAATGTTGGCAAACCTGAAGCTTATAAAATGCAGTTGGCAACGATATAGGTAAGTAATGTTTCCAATTACGAGCCTGTCCTGGACTAAATTTAGCCCAGAATTCAAACAAATACTTCTTGTACTGTGAAGATCAACAGCAAACGAATTTGCATATTTATAGAATGTACTTTTGAACATAGTTTTTTAATCTTCTTTTTAACTCAACCACTCCAATTTTGAGTTGCCAGTATGAACACAAATCATGAGATTACTCCCCTCTACAATATGTTATTTAAGTATAAGCTGGTAAAGGGGAAAGGGCGTACTGTATAAACCAGCACCTGTTGACTTGAGCGGGGCTGCGGCGGGTGGGTGGGCAGATGGTGGGTGGTGGATAGAATCAGAAATGAAGAAAAGATGGGAACATACACAAGTTAAGACCATATGCTTATAAGACACATGCACATATTGCACATTTACAAAGAATCCACACTTAAACACTACCAACCAGATTCTTTACAGAATACAGTAATGCAGTGATTTGAAACCTTTTTGACTTGCGACCCCTTAAAACAAAGTTATGTCTACTTGGGACCCGTCTCACAGTTTGCATATAGTATGTCAACATGATGTGACCAGTTTTAACCAAAGACTGATTCTACCTTCTCAGAATGTTTTATTTAAATAATTATGAAGTAAAATTGTCCAACAATTCACAAAAAAATGCTAATTTAGAAAATATATACATTGCATTGCAGAAATATGTTTTTCTGCTCTCCTATTCTGTTCATCATCTCATGACCTCTTAGATGGTACCATTGCGATAGAAGAAGGTATCACAGCAATCTTTCTCACCATTCTTGTCCAGGTGGAGCTCCGACGTCCGTCGACCCATGTCAGCAATGGAGCGCACAATCGGCAGGCGATTAGCCAGCTTCTTGTGGTTCTGGTGATGGTGCTGCTTCAGCAGTGTTTCACGCACTTTCTTCCTGAGCTCGTCTCCCAGTGGTGAGTATAACTCCTGGTGGTCCAACACCATGTCTGAGGCGGACACAGACAAGCCGTTTGGATTCATGTTTCAGGGTTTGAATTTCGTGCAAAGAAAGATTAAGCTCATATTCCTAGATTACAAACAGCGCCTCAAACAAATGTAAGGAGCACAAACCACAAATTTTCCTCCTTAATTTACTTAGAAAGGAGCTTTACAACATTTAACAGTCACTAAGAAAATATTTTCAGTTCAGAGGTCTTAAGTTGACAAAAACACTACAACTGCCTCATTACCTGCAATCTCTTCGATGGTATTAGCCCTCATGTCGAGCAGCACAGTGCTGTTGATGATGCAGCTTCGCAGCTCAAACAGGCTGTGTAGAGACAGAGTGGCTACGTAGGGTTTACTCCATCGCTCTCCTCCGTCCTCAACATCCTCCTCAAACTTCAGCCACCTGTAACAGGTGAGTACCAGTCAGGAGGGGCCAGCAGACGGCAAACTGGCAGGCCATCTGTTCTAGCTGCAATAACAACACTCATTCATTCTGGGTCCCTCTCCTCACATTTAGCTCCAATATACCATTCTCCCTCGCTAGTTTTTTTATTTACTCCCCTTCCTTATTGCCTTTCATCAGGGCATCGCTATAAATAAAATATGTCAGATTTACCATTTTAACTGAAGGCCATAATTCATATGATAAATCAGTTCTACATCTTGACAAATATCAAAGAAACAAACTAAATGTTAATTCCCCTAGCAATTACAACAATGAATTGCAATTACTTAATGTGATGGAAACACACACATTAGACACACAGCTGCATCTCTCATCAGTATGAGTGGGATCATGGGAATTTCACAATCATGGTCCATTCAATCAGAGCTTTCTGTCATGTAGGTCATGACTGTGTGTAGATGCTACGATGTCTGCATCATGCTATAATGACACGACAGTCTAGCAGTACCTGGCACTTTCCCTCCACTCAGGATCCTCTCCATCCCTCACACAGATTTCATCCATCTCTGTGAAGAGGTCGTGAGGAATATGCTCCTCATCATCATCCTCAGTGCCCAGCAGGAACTGCACTCTCTGCGAGGGAGTGTCTGGGAACACAAGGGGATTGCAGTGAGTGGTTCAAACTGAAATACTCATAACAAGGATCATTTCAGCAAAAGTATAAATACTTTTTTTTCTATGCTATAATGCATGCACATCCATGATTGTGGCCAGTACCATAAACAGGAGACTCTCTACCCTCCACCAAGGTGGGGGCCCGGTCCCTGCTCCTTTTCCTGTGTTTGTTTCCATGGTGATGGTGCCTGCGATGGCTGCGGTGCCTGGTACTGCCCAAGGGGACGTGGACCCCGATGTAGAGAGTCCTGTGGCCTGGGGACACATCCAACAGAGGTTAGAGGAGGATCAACTGCAACATGCCTGTGTGTGTGTGTGTGTGTGTGTGTGTGTGTGCTTTCAGGAGCTTTACAGATAATCGTTATTATTTCACTGATCATGGTTTAGCACTACTTCTTTGTGTTACTCCATCAAGCTTTATATCATTCATCATGGGTTTCTGCTACATGCTGAGTGTTTTTACTGTGATGTGGTGCATTGCTCGAACAGATAATATGTTATAATAATAATAAAATGCTTACTGATGCTATATAATGTACCATGCCACATTGAGCATCAAGTTAATACCACCTGTTTTGGATGTGCAATGAGACATTATCAGAATTGCCTTTCCGAGAAAAAACATTATTGAAAGGTTTTCTAGTTTGGTTCTGTTAAACAAAAAACAAAAGAAGAGAAGACGATTTAAACACCTCTTTTTGCTGATTTAGAGATTTAGTAAAAAGATAGTTATTATAGGCTAGTTCATTTCTAAAGAATAAAATGGAAAAAGGAAAGAGTAACAAGCCACAGAAATCCACTGTGCCACCTTCATGAAAAAGTTCTCTAATAGTCCACATTGTAAATAAACATCTTGTTCCTGATTATGTATGAAATAAAACAGGACATATCATTATATATTTTGGGTCTATGCAAATAAATGTTTGGCCATTATGTAATGTGTCTAATGTGAGTTAATTTATGATATTTTATCGACAAAGAATTAATACATGAATCAAAGTGTGTTCAAATAAGCTCTCAACTAAAAAAGAAAACATGTCGAAACTGGTTTTAGTCTGCAGCTGCATATAATTATAATATTATAATAGAGTATGAAAAAGTGTGAAAAAGAAAGAGTGATCTGACATACAAATATACAAACACAAATGACAATTTGTATGGCATGAAATCACACTGTAATATAGTGAGATTATAGTATATAGAGTGTAGTATCTATTTATAGAATCCTTTTCCTGTAGCATATTGCATGATGTGAGTGCGTATGGCTGTGACAAGGAAAGTGTGAATTTACAGTTCAAATACATGATGTGTAAATTGTAATGCTGTATTTATCTACAAATGAGGGACTTATGTTTGTATCTACTGTTCTTGTTTGTAAATGACTGTGCATATACTCGTGGCTGTGTGAATTTGTGTCGCCTGGTTGCTAATTTGCGTAGCCATTCTTTTTACCTTTTAAACGTCACAACTATGCCTGTGTATGTGTGTGCGTGAGTGTCCATGTTTGTGTTTGTGCAGGTATGAGATAATGTGAGTGAGAGAGAAAGCATGTCTGTGTTTGCACTCAGTAAGTCAGCCCACTCAGCTCACTGCAGTATGGCATGAAGATTCAGAGCATACAGCACATACTGTACAGTGCTCTCCAGAATGACTGGTACAGCTGTGCCAATGTGCTGGATATATGCACAACACAAGGACTTAATGAAGGTATTCTGTAACGAAAAATAAAATATTACTTCATCAACAAACCCTTTTAAGTTTAAAACCAAACATCCCATTACCCATGCACTCTACATGGGATGATGTTCTGAATATTGTCAGTTAAGAAGCACAGTAATAGTTATTGACACACCTTCTTTTAATCAATTTACTGGTAAACGTTAATATAGTTGCATTCTTTAAGGAAAGGCCACACACGGTATAATCTATTTTACAACTGCTCTCAAAATGACACTCATGTGTTTTTCAGCATCTCAACTGCCAAGTTTTGTGGCTTAAAAAACTAAAAAGCTGAAGCCTTTTAATTTCACTGAAAAGCAGTGTATTGTTCTCTGTGTCTGCCTTTAGCTACCCAAAGTTACTCAATCGTACTGTTTTTGTTTTGATTGTCCATGTTTTTCAGTGGTTATGAAATTACTGCTGCAAACTCAGCTCACCCACAGCTTCTACCTCCCACTCTGCTCTTGTCTTTTAACTATATCCAAAAGCTGTCAAGAGGAAAGCAGCAGTTGTTAGGACAGAGTAGGCGGACTCAGCCATAGCAGCCTTTCACTGCTTGAAGCTTTTTGTATTCCAGATGCATTCAGTGTCCGTCCAGGTACCTTCAACATCCTCCTGCCCAAAGTTGGTTCCCTGTTGGGCCCGTGTTCCTCCTCTGTCCACCACGGCCTCGTCATCATTCCTCTGTTGGACAAACAAACACATATTCAACATCATAAACATTAATCAACATCACAGTCAAACAATATCTTATCACAGCTGGAACTGGAATGTGAAACCACATATCTTCCAGTACTTCCAGTAGACTAATGCATCCTGAGCGTAACGTGAAATAAAATGTTTGTTGACCTGGTGTTGCCTCACAGCCGAGGGCATTATGAACAAACACATCATCCAACCGAATAGCGCGGTTGCCACGGAAACTAATTGCACGTCTAATCTTGAAGAGGAAAGAGTATCATCTTAGTCCAAACAGAAAGCTGCTTTGTTAATGGTACCCGAGCTCAAAAGCTGAATTACTGCTTGACTTCATTTACAAAAAGTTGGATAAATGAAGTTTGTATTTTCCTTAACTTTCATTTATTTTGTTGTTTTTTAAATTTTAATCACTGATGTACCCATCTTCTTCTGCCACCCACTCTTATCCAGTTACAACAATACATTACCCTTGTTATTAATTTGAGGAGAGAGATAAAACACTTCTTTATTATTCCAAATAAAAGAAAGTTTTAAGATTATCAGCTTTGATATCATGTTACTCATTTTCACTGCAACAGGCATGAGAGTTAAGACTGGAAGACTGGTCCACGTGGAGGTTATCCAAACTGCGTTTCTCATGTTTTTTTAGCAGGCCACACAGACATTGAAATACAGAAGTGACAGAATACAAGCATAGCGAAAAGAACATAATCCCCAGTGCAGAGCTTTTGTCAGATTACAAGACAGAATACTGAATGACCCCTAAAAATGTCATTAAGGCCATTTGAGCATAAGAGATTTCCCATGGACCCTCCTGTCCTACAGAACCACCAGGCTGATACACCCTCGTAAGTACTGGACACCTGTTCCACATGTGGAAAAAGTTAATAAGCAGTTAATCACAACCCGTGACAGCTCAACAAGAGACAGCAGGGCATACAGTCATTGCTATAGCAGGAGACGGCTTAGAGCACATGGATCCCCTTGACTGGAGTCAGATCACAGAGAGAACCAGCATTCTGTGGTGTGAATGTCGGCCTGCTTATGTAACACGCGTGAAAGAAGAGAGAGGGAGTAGGTGGTAAGGGGGAACAGAAATCATTATTTTTCATTTAACAGTGCATGAAAGGATAAAAACTCAGCACCAGTTTTTATCTCTTTTATGGAGAGAAAAAAAACAGTGTGATTCATTAAAGTTTTGGAGCTTTTCAACATTACACAGATGATTTCTTAATCTGAACGCCAACACACTATCACAACTCGATATGAACATTCACAGCTAAATTATACAGCCTGAAACAGTGGACGGGCATGCTAATGAAGGCACCAGGCCACTACTGTACTTCTTCAGTCTGCAGGAACAAAACCAACAGCCCACTCACTACCTGTGAAATCAATGCGCCGTCATTATCAGGCAAACCTGAGAAGATGTTAGCAAATAAATAAATACATTAAAAAAAAAACTCTGACCCACAGTATTAACACCTGCAGTGGTTTTGACTAACATCAGGTGCCTCTAACGTTATTTGCAACCTCTGTGACCCAAAGTATGCTAATACATGAGAGGCAACACCTGGTGTAGGTATATACAACACTTTCTTCACCACAGCTTGCTCGCTAAAGCTAAAAACATTAGCCCCAATTAGCGGCTGGGCGGTTAAGCAGACGTACAGCTGCCAAACCAATGAGTTAGTCTTTATCCTTGAAGTCTTTTCTCTTGTAAAGTTTTCTAGTTAAGTGTCTTTTTCGCTCGTGGTGCACCAACCTAGTCCTTATCGGCTCAGGGAAAGGTCACTCCACCATCGGCGATTTCGTGGGTTTCCTTTAAGTCTCGGGTCCGATCTCCCGGCAAAATGAAGGCTCGATTTACGGCACAAAGGAACCGTGTCAACCATTGCAACCAAAACAGAAAGAGGATAGCGCTTTTACCTTTCTCTTTATACATCCGGTGAGTCCCGTTGATGGAGGAGGCAAAGAAGGCGAAGAGTCTTAAAGTCTTAAAAACAGAGGTAAAACAAGAGTGAACCATGGACTGGCAGAGAGCTCCGGGGACCTGAGGGGGGTCCCAAACCGACTTTGTCTTGGCTTTCTTCCTACTAGATCAGTAAGTAACAAAACCTGCCTACTTATTAACACTACCGGGTGTTTTACCCTGCCTTTATCAGAGCACCGAGATCTGGGTTTCTAGATCAAATTGGGATTCTTAATGTTGTTTCTTGCTGTGGGCAGTAGCTAGCTAGCTGCTGCTAGCAGTACTTACTTTATATAATCAATACTCAAACTATGTTATTACTCTATAAAATTAGAACAGTTTCATTTTACCTCTTCAGTTAACATGCTTATTTCTTATCTTACATTTCCAAAGTGATGGTGAACGTTTCTTGGAACAAATGCAGTGTTGTTGCTCGGCTCTGGTTGTCTTTGCGCCAACACTAATACCACTTGCAAACGCTAGAGGGCGAAAAGTTGCCTATGGCCACTTGGCGGGAAAAAAATTAATGCATATTATTAAACACTGCAAATGTTCAGACATGATTGCTTACATGCTGGTGTTGATTAGTGCACCAGTGGTTAAGAGTAAAACTCATTTGACACTGTCATTTACTGTAAATCCAAGCAGCAACAGCTGGGATTGAGAAAGCAATACAAACATACAACTGGGTTGTGCAGGATCAACCCTGTCTGCTGGAAATTACAACCAGATTCAAAGCACTTATCACAGTAGGTATTTTTATCCTGAAAGCTTGCTTGGATCAGCTTTTCCCTGAGCCATCTTGACCACCAGTTGACCATCGAGGCATTATGATAATGAAGGGCACTGCTGTTCACAGCTGCAGTGCCACATGGGCTGCGGTTGATAATCTGTCTACAAATATACAGGGCATAGATCGACATATCCCTGCTCAGATTAAAGTGTCAGTATTTGTTACTAAAACAGCCACATTAGCCTATATTAAATGTGCACCATGCTCACATACAATGGTTACACTTCTAAAAACAGTATTACAGTTGTTGTTTTTTACAATTGGTAACACATATTTCACAACACTGAGTTCACTTTTTCAAACAGTCAGCACAACAGAAATCAGTGTGGACTAAACTGAAGATCAATTTTCATTGCTTTGACACAAAATGCATTCAATGGCCACATCTTTCAAAATTCATCAACGGTTTTCTCACTCAAACTCAACCACCACCATAACTCTGTGTATTTACAGTCCATTTTGCACATATTTACATACAATTGTAAAAATTGACTTTATTTTATGAAGCATATTGAAGAATATAGCAGCATTTCTGATTAATTTCTGTGACATTTACTGTAAGGTAACACAACCAATGCAGTAAAGAAGTGCGCCTCTTGTTGCTGTAATGCAATCTTGGTTTATGCTAATCAGATAAATACAAAGTGATGAGTGACAAAGTGTTACTGTTGGGAGACAAAGGTACAAGAGTTGATCCTGAGATGTGTATCAAGTGTTTTGGTTGCATTAGTGCATTTTGGGAGTTAGATTAACTGTTTTGCTGAGCTGCATGTCGGTAAAGAGAACTGTCTGAACAATTTTGAAAAAGTGAATTCAGTATACAGAAATGTGTGACACCAATAATTGTTTAAAAACTGTAATGTGATGCGAGTCCACACATGGTGTGACTGAAGTGGGGCACTGACTTATGCAGGCTGGCATGAAGTACGTGTATGACACACACACATCCGAATAGCATCAATTTACCATTTCTTATATGTACTTTAAGTACTAGCATTACAGTATCTTACAGTTTCTTACCTTCCTGTGTTTATATTTATTTGTAAAAAGATAAACAGATCTACCAATCAGAGAGAGGCACCTTACAAATGTAATATCAAGTTTCCATACTTTATTCTTTGAGTCCTCAAAAAGAAATGATACCTCTAAAAGTAGGCTACATACAAAAGAAAACAATGCACATTCAAAAATACTTGTCAAGGTCCCACCTCTGACCTGACAGATGGTCAATTATAGGCCCATGTCACCCAAGGCCTGGAGGACCTCATGTATTTTACCATGATATTCCTTAATAAGTGCACCATAATCAGTTAAAAACAGATCCACTTGAAGCAGCTGCCGTGATGGTTCTGTATAAAACCCACACGAACAGACTCCGTGTTTTTGTGCCATTTAAAAGGGCTGATTGGACAAAGAGATGCTAGGATGTTAACACATAATCGTGACATATTGATTTACTAATCCCATCATGGAGATCAGAGCAAGATCAGATCAATAAACTCGGTTTGCAAGACAAAACAGGTTCTAAAGAAAAAACAGGAATCCAAAGAAAAGTTCATAAATAGTGGTCTAATTACACCCCAGGCAAAACTACACCCCAGTAATAATCATCTACTCACCAGCAAAACCATGTTAAAGGACTGGCACACCGCACAGCTGAAGTGATATCACAGGATGTGGCACACACTTGGATCTGATCCCTGCAGATGGCTGTGGCGATTTTGGAACCATCAGTGGCAGCAATATCATTAACCGCACAGGCTTTCATGTGGCACAAAATGCACTGTAATCCTTAAATGTCTCTGCTGTAAACTTCAGCATCCTGTGAGAGGTCACATACGCTCTAAATTCTGCTATTTAAGGTGTTTTACAGCTTTGATCCCTCATTTTGGCAGACTTAATATCTGCATCCATCTACAAGCTGTAAGATGGGTCAGTACTGGTCAGCGGGAAAAAAGCTCTTTCCCATTTATTTTTTTGCCAGGATTTTACGCTCATTTTAGACACTTGGAAAGAAAGGTCCTTATCTGCAAAATGTCCAAAAAAAAACGCACCATGACCTCTGTTAACCACATGACAATTTGAATTTCCTCAGTCAAACCAGTGAGTGTATTAGCCATAACGTTACAACAGTGAAGATGAAGATCGAGTCTTGTCCTACCTGATATTTGAAGAGCCAATAAGGAGACTCCGACTTTTCAGAATGCATGAGCTTTCCCTCTGTGTCTGTCCTCTGCTATGTAATCAGTTTGGACAGAGTGCAACACCTCTGCAGTACAAACTCCTGCTGCCCCGCTTCACACCATGCCTCATAGATGCCGTTGCCCTTCTGTCGTGTCAAACAACTGTAATTTGTGATTGAGCATCTATCAACAGAGCCACCAGTCTCTCATCATGAGATTATAGCTGTGACATCATCGCTGCTGCCCAGAGGCATCTTATCAAAGACAAAGCGTGATTCATACCATGCCTCCTCTCTTTCCTCTTTATAAGTATGTAAAGTAACGCTATAGATAAACTTGTCATGTCACATCAGGTCAACTTTGTCACTACAGAGTGTTTCTGCAGCTCCACCAGTGAGTCCGACTTATACTTACAGACTTTAGAGTTTGGTCTACAACAAATCAATTACCTCAATGCCACAAAAATGTGCATTTTATATGCTAGTTTTTAATTTTATCTTTGATCCTCAAAGTGATAGACGCCATAAAATCCAGGGAATGTAACTCACCAAACTTCCACGGCCAACTGATGAGCCAAAGGAAGAAGTGACCTGAAATTTCAAAAATCATCACTTTACATGTAGAAGTGTTCACATATACAGTATATATATATATGTATATATATATACATATAGATATATAGAGATATATATACATATATGTATATATATATATATATATATATATATATATATATATATATATATATATATATATATATATATAGTACGAATATGTCAGTGTTCAGTGTAGTCTAGAAAGTTCAAAAGTTCAGGAATCAGCCACTCAAAACACTTTCACAGTCAAAGATTTATTTTTCTCAGAATCAGATAAAGATTAACTGTGAAATGTTATTTTTAGATTCTTAAATGATCAGTGACTTATAAGGTCAGGTCGCCACCTTACATTTTTGAAACCAAAGCCACGTGGCTCTAAAAAAATAGTGCTGGAGCAAAGAAACTCTCAGCCAAAAGCCTGTCAGTCTAAAACCTTCAGCTAAATGGAAAAATCTGCTTCGGTGTAAACAGCAAATGGATAATGACGACAAATCTCCTCCAAAGTGTTCAGCAAAGACCAACAGGGATGGGCCCACACCTCTCTCAGATCATCCCCTTAGAGACTTTCTGTTATAGTCATATATGTTTTTGAAAGCATGTCTGTGTGAGCTTGCTGCCGTAGGAATATTTACATACAGCATTACCCCGTTATACATTTTCACTTAATCTATATGTCACAATTTCATTAAAACATAAGATGACACAAGGTCACCTCTGCCTGAATTTCCTATATTAATAGGACATCTGCCACATCAGGGAATTGTCATATATAAAATGATAAAGCACAAAGTAATGGGACATCACTCTTGATTAGACAAAGTCATTTTCTGTAACTGCTCAAAGCTCCACAGGTGGAGAGATGTTGACTTAAACATTTTGTGTCTACCTCATAGAGGCAGATATACAGCACATAGATGAAGCTCGACAGTCTGGATAAAAAAAAGGCGTCCTGAAATATTCATCTACATGCGTAAATATGTGTCCCAAGAGATGAGGGCTCTTTACCGTTGGCAGCAGCGGCTCTATCTGAGCGCCTTGGTCCGCGGGCTCCATCCTGCTGTCCCCGCAGTTCACCGTCTCAGAGAGATGGAGCAGAGACCTCCGCTGTGTGTAATCCGGCAGGTGCAGCAGCAACTGAGCGACCACCCAGCGGTCACATGTTTAAATCGTCGTCGGTCAGCAGCTCGGTGATGCTTTTGAGCCTCTCGTGCTCCTCTCCTCTTTCATTAAAAAAAAAAAAAAAAAGCATGCGCATCTCTGCAAGCTGACGTGGACGCGTCACTCTTGAAATGTTTAGCCTTTGTTTGAGCCGCAGAGGTGAGGGGAGAGGGACCACGTTTTCCGTGTAAAATGTCATGTGATGTGTGCTATCTGTCACTGCAAGTTATGTAACAGTTTTTGGTTTTTATTAGTATGTGACTCAGTGTGCATAAACTTACTCACTGCCTACAATATCTCACTCATACTCCATGCAAAGTAAGAAAGTGTTAGTGTACTGACATACAGTCATCTTATGATTTGCAGAATTATATTTACAAGTTCTCTGGGGATAATGACTTTGTCTGTCCCACTAAAGTTAGACTTGTATGACTCTGAGACAGCGTCAAGTCCCCCACTGGGGATAAACACAGGAAGTAACTAAGGGACCAAACCCAAATTCTCAGATAAGAAGCGATTAAATAATAATAAAAAAGTAAAGTAATAAAAGAGAGACATTTGATCAATTTTATTGTTTGGGGATATTATGGTGGAGCAATAAGAACATGCATATATGATATACAACACAAAGGCTCTCTGCCCCCCTTTCTAGATGATGTGGGTCCTTATCTTAGGCCATGGTGGCAGTGGTGCCTACAATCAAGACAATAAACACTCACAGCTCTACCTTTTTAATTAAGTAACCGAATTAATATCTATCAAATAATTGCTAAACGACTGAGGAATAAGGAGGATGGGGAACTAGGTTTGTATTAAAGTAACTGAACTGGAGGATGAATGTGGGCTTTTGCCCTTTAGAGGGTCCAACTTGGTCCATCTGGGTGCCGGACTGTTCATGCCAATACATGAAGATAGCTGTTATTTTGTTTGTTTTGTTGTTTAAGTTTTTATACTTTTGATCAGGGAGAGAGTGTACTTCCCTCTTTGATGTGTTCATCGTGTGTTTTTAACAGCAGGGATTCCTTGATTTGATATAATAATAGTAAAGTATCGCCATCTGGTGTAGATCACAATCCACGTGTGGTTGAATCCAGAGGCAAACCGCAGTGCGGCCTTTAATTGAGTCATAAATAGAAGTTAGTTTATTAATACATATATTATATATTATATTCTTCTTTTTTTTATGATCAGTGCGCTTCAGATTCCTGCCCTCCTGAGAGCTGCGGACCACGAACCACATAATGAAAAGCTGTGTGATTGCAGGACCCGCATTCAGTTATCGCCATCTGCTGTTTATCCCTGGGAAGGCCTATAGCTGACTGTCAGAGTGAGCATTTACACACACACACACACACACACACACACACACACGCTAAATGCCACACATCTTATTGACAGCTGTGAGCACCTCCTTCACACTGAAATTCCAATTAAGTGCACATTGAGCCGATTATGTATCTGTTTTAATTATATTCCTGAACGTCATTAATTTGATATTAGAGTTCAATATTCTTTGACGACGCAATTACAAGTCTGATGATTTAAAGCAGAGCACAAATAGAATCATCCAATCAGCAACTAACCAATCAACCTGCTATCGGCTGTAGTGAATGTTAACTTTCAGCACGTCTTTTATAAGAATCACGTGTTGTCTTCTGCGGGTCTCTTCTGGTCCCTTTTTGCACATTTTCACACAGGCAGGACTTTCTTTCTTTTTCATGTGTCACTTCGTTTGGCTGCCGAGCAGAAAACTTTTTTTTTCAGTGTGTGTAACTAAGACCAAAAGACTCTTATATTGGCAAAAAGAAAAAAGAAAAAAGATTCTTACGATGCTTATTGTTGAGTCAGATTAAAAGTCCACTCTGTCAGGTGCGTTTCATGGATCATACGGATATAACAGCTCCATTCACAGTGTCTCCCATTATTAGGCAGCAATTATTTTTGTGCCCGCTTTAATTGAACTTTTTTTGCTGGGTTGCGCCGTTTTTGCCACGTGGAAGTCTCATTAAACGGACCTTTTGAATCCGCGAGTAGGTTTTGTGTTTTGTGTGTTTTGTGTGTGTCATATTCTGGACCAATCAGAGGACACACAAGAGAGTCTCCAATTTAACAAAAAAAAACAGCAGCTAATTGGGATCATTTCTAATTGATCACAGTGAGATTAGAATATTCACCATTTCGTTCAATTCATCAATGAATTCCTGGAAAGATGCTCTAAATGATGCGTTCATGAAAAAAGAGCTAAATTAATTTAAAGATATTTTGAATGCAAATCAGGATGTTAAATAAAACAAAAAAACATTGCTCACTTGTCCTCATGATAACATCATTTATTACGTTTCAATCACATTACAGCAGATACAGAGATTTCCACAACAGCATAGCATACAGGCTATGAAATAAATATTTATATAAAAACAAAAAAAAGACTCTAAGTCTACATTACCAACATTTATAACTTCTTTAACCACACTTGTCATGGATGTAGCAGTGATCCGTAACGTCATAAACTTTTGGTAGCCTACAGCTTTGATAAAGTACAAAATACTTTCTTTTTTTTTCCACTGACGGGTTATTATGCCAGCATTATGCTACACAAGAACATTTCATGTACAGATTCATCAATATGTTTCTTTACTGACAGTTTATAGGCTACTTAACAGAAGAGGCTTTTTAAAACACTACTCATGAATCAGACCTATTTTGTGTACATCTAATCACTATCACCAAAATGTTCAATATTATCTACATTATATTCATAATTACAGTGGGGTTTTTTTTCTTTTTACTGAACAGTGTGGAAACAAGGCGCCCAACCCATGACAGAACTGGGTAGTCAGTAGTGGAAGAATTTACACTTTGGCCATTAACTGTGGAGGTGACAGTCCCTCTCATCTTTTTTTATTTGTATTGATTAACCTGTTTGTTAGATAGATAGATAGATAGATAGATAGATAGATAGATAGATAGATAGATAGATAGATAGATTCACATTTCATTGTTTTTAACTGTGAGCATAGAAACTGTAATAACCAATGTCCTTTGTGCAGTTCTTCTCACACTCTCTGGGTGCCAGCAGCTCAGATTTTAACGGGGACACTGTCTCTGAAACTGGCGTGGCAGAAGGTGAGATTCGTCTCCTTTTGGCCTGTTCAAAGATACCAGAATCGCTCGAGTCGATGGACTTAATGGAGGACGGCGTCTCTATCCAGCTCGACTCTGATGTCATGTCTTTGGGTTTGGTCTCCTCCGAGCCGCCGATCGGTGACCTCTCCGTCGGGATGGAGTCTCCCTCCTCGGCCAGGTAGTTGGCGCCCGCTCTGCCAGCGATAGAGTTAGCGGGCCAGCAGGAAAAGACCGAGCTGGATTTGCTATTTACGCCACAGTACTGCGGCGGCGTGCGTCCTCCCCAGCCTGACGGGTCTGCGTAATAGCCAAGAGGCCGGTTGGAGCAGCCTGCAGTCGGCAGGGGAAGAGCCTTCACTCCGGCCGCTGCGTAGGACAGCAAGGTGGCCGCGTTACCGGCGAAATCAGCGGCGTCGTATGCCGAGGCAGCAAAGTCCAGTCGGTTGTTGGCAGGGGTGACAAACCATCGCTGCGGGGGGGTGGCAACAGTGGGCTCCTCGGTTTGCTGCGGGGATAGCAAGCTGTTGCCGAGTGGGACGCTGCGCTCCGTGCCAGGACCAGTCCCCATGCCAGGGTGAAAGCGAGATTTGGCATAAGTGCTGACAAATTGGTCCTGCAGGAAAGAGCTAGGCATGGCATATCTCGCACCCGGCACGATCTGTGAACGCGGAGAGTCACCCGGTGATGGAGTTAGGCGGTCGATGTCGCAGCCTGTGTAGACACTGAAAAGATGGAGAGAAAAACAGAGAAACAATTCAGTAACTAAACTGCGCGCTGTTGCTGGTTCTGTAAAAAATCAAAGAAATTAAGGTCAATATCCATTTCACCAGTGACTTTATTTAGTAGAGTCTCACATCCCATGAGAGGGAACTGTTCTAGAGATAACTGCAGGCTTTCAAAACATTTATGGCATCAAATCTGATCTTTACGCAAGCGGAGTGTTTGGAAATAGGCCCACTGCCTTCTACCAAGGAAGAAAACATCCTGACATGCAAAGTTGCATTGCCCGAAGGTTATCGCTTTGTTCAGTTTGTCCACATCTGAATTTTGCGGATCAATATTAGAATCGCTCGTCAGTGTGCAGTTATTTTCAGTGTAAGACGAGCCGAACTCACATGAACGAGGGATATTGTCAATACAATAACGGAACAATTTTAACGAATATTTGGATATTAATGATTATTTGTTGTCAAATATTTAAGTGACATCTCTGGCTGTTGAATTGAAAATGCCTTGCTTCAGTTGAAGTCAAGTCAGAAGTACAAAACCACATTTTTAGGCATTTTTACTTTTCGAAATCTCATGAGCCCCCTTTAACTTTAATAGCAATTCACTGAATATTCAGCAGAATTATAGAATTATTCAGCTTTTTGATAAGAGGTAACCTGATTGTTGCTGAAGACTTTTTATGGATTCAGAATTACAGCACCATGGAATAAAACAAAAAGTCGACAATTAACAAAATTGCAATCGAATAAAAGCCCCAAAAAATCTTAAAAAATAAAACAAAAAAAGAGGAAAAGGAAATCTTACGTGTCATAGTTGTCCCGAAATCCTTTAGCAAACGGATTGTGGTCAATCTTCAGTTGCGTAATCTGTGGGAAAAAATAATGCATTGATCAGAAAACAAAGGAGATCATCGCACTGTGGCGTCAATCTCAAAAATAATATTTCTTATTTTAGTAGTGAGTCTTAATTTGCGTGAGAAATTGTGCCAATAGGATGAGGTCATTCCCTCTCAATGTCTTGCTAGAATTTGAGCCTTTTTTTTTCTTGAATCCCATTCAAATCCGCATCGTTTTACGATAATAATAATAATAATAATAATAATAATGATAAGAAATATTTTAAAATGTAGAAAATTCTGTCTCGTTCTTTCAATACTATTGAAATTGTTAAAAAATGGTCAAGAGACTTTTGGGTGTTGTGTCAGATAAGAAGTGGCCGTACGTCGGTATTCTGGTAAGCTGTGACGGCGATGAATTGCGTCTCTGTGAAGGTGAAAGTCTGGACTCTTCCTGTTTGGCTGGTGTCTTCTGTCCCGTCCTCGTTCACTTCCACCACATGGAGCCTGGGCTGGTACTTGTGGAGAGACTGGAGAACCACCATCTGGAGATCCAATTGAAGACGCACGTTAGAAACTGCGGCTTCAAACTTTGGATGGATGATTAACGCAGAGCACTGAACAGATTTATAATCATTATTATAATAACACTGCACCACTGCTGCTGCGCTGTAAACGATACCAGATGAAAAATAATAAAAATAATAATTAGGCTATGCAGTAAACAGCATTTTTTTCAACTGGTATTACATAAATAAATCAAAACATATTTGCCATTGAAGCATCGGGTATGATGTTGCATTACCTGCCCCGTGTTGTTGGAAGCACCTTTGTTGTTTGTAAGCTTTAGCTTTCCAAATGATATTTCTTGACGCATCCAGTGCGCACCGGTATTTGGTGAGTCCGGGTGCATATACACCCTATTTCCTAAACAAAAACAGAATACGCAGAAATACAGCTAAATAAAACACATCATATGTGGTTTATTATCAGAAATACATTCGTTTGCCAGGATTTTTAAAATCTGAATTTCCAGCCACATCCAGGGACAAAATGTATCAAAACAAAAACAAAAAAGTTTAATTATGGAATTAAAACTGTTAATTGTGCAGTAAATATAGGAATGAATCAAATATAATACCTATTACATTTGTGTCTGCTTTCCCACATGGCACCCACTTGCCTCCTTGAAATCGCCAGTGATTTGGATCAGCGAGTATTACATCCACAAATATATTGTAGTGAGCAGTTGGGTCGAGGCCAGAAATGTTGAAGCTTAAAAATGGGAACATTCGTCTGTGGAAAATGGAGGAACACAGTTTTAGAAAACGCCTCTCATAACAAACAAAAGGCGCAAAAATATCAGATTCAATTCCCTGTTTTTGTCATGAGCTTCCCTTGGTGTAATTCAAAGTCCATTATCCTTTTTTTATTTGGGGAAATAGTGATTCGATGTTAATACACGTCAATTTTGAACTTTGGGAACAAAAGCTTCACAGTGATGTAGCCGAAAATCGACTAATTCTGCAGGTGTGTGGCAGATGAGCCAATGTGCGCGCACTTACCGTCCTTGCTTTGTGATGATCATCTCTGTTTGGTGTCTGTGAAACTTCAGCCACAGGGCCCTGTTGCACAGATACACCTGCGCCTTCCCCGGAACCAGTCCTGCTTGCGCCGAGGAGAACTGGTAAAAAGCCCCTCCTTGGTACGTGTGTCCATACTGTTGCGCGTAAGGGTAGCCCGCGGTCGGGTAGCCTTGAGGAGAAGTGTTGGTGAGAAGGCTGTTGTAAGCTCCATTAGTTATGACCGGGTGATGGGCCATATAGCGGCTGGGACTTCCGATAGAGAAAGCCGGGTGCGCTGGTCCATGCTGGCTCGAGTAAGGGAACATGGCACTGGGAGCTGCTGAGACTGACTGCGGCTGGGTAGATGGAGAAAAGATGCACCTTTCTCCTGCAGATCCATCGAAATTATGACGGATGTCAGAGACTCCGTGAAGATCAGGAGAGAGTTTGCCCCTCTGGACGTCCCCTGATGCGTCCTTGGAGTCGGGAAAATTGTCTGCCTCTGACTGATTCGTCATCTCCCTAGAGTTTTTTTTCAGAGGTGAACTTCTCTCCAGGTTGTCACTTGCACATATAATAGGATGGTCCTGCAACGAAAGCTCTGATCCATCGGAGCTCGAAAAGCCACTACCCACATTCATAAATTTCTTGGAGAGTTCACTCGCTGGCGAGATGCAATTCTCGACCTGCATAGCTCAATAGGAAGCCACTATTAGCTCAACCTATATCACAAGCTTTTGCACACGCCTTTCCTAATCTAACACTATGAAAACGCCTTGCTATGACTTGAGGTACCGAAGGCAGCAAATTAGCCAATTGACACCATCCTGCAATCAGGAAGGATTTTCTTTCCATCACTCTCCCTGCTTTGCTAATGAAACAAGTATCGCCATTGGTTAACTCAAGGCTGTAATTTAATTAGACAGCTCTTAATTAGGACAATCTGTGGAGCGCTGTGAGCAAAGTGATTTATTTGTAGTGTGACATGGGCCTATATTTGATTAAAACATATGGACTCCGACAGCTTCTTCGAATTTATATGAAGGGAAGCGCACAAAAGATAAAGTTAAAGAGTATAAGGGTTATAAAGCGTGTTTTCTGCTGTCTGCTGTAGCGTTACCGCCGCGTTATTTACCTATTTATCCGCGTTATTTACCTATTTATGCGCCATGAGTGCCAAAGTATGTCTGCCGAAGAGACCAAGATATATTATTAACACACCAAAAATGACAGTCCATGACAGGCAGTGCATCTGATGCCTTAAAATGTTTGTGATATAGCGTGAAATCATGGCGTCCCACTGAAGATGTGTTTATGAGTCCCAGTGCTGGTAAATATTTTATGCCTATAAAGTTATGAAGCAGCGGGCTGATAACAGGGCTGCTGTGGCAAATGCATCTCACAGAAAATAAAGGGACATCTCAAAACACCACATTGGGTCTGATTCACAATTATTTTGATATCATTTAATAAAATCCATTTTTGTCTTTTTGGAGAAGTAAGAGTGAGAGGCATAATAAAACTAATATTAAATCTGACTGGTTTATGCATAATGAGATCTGCCTAAGAAAAAATAACCCTCTGGGGAAAGCATTTCCCACCAAATTACATTCAAATAAAGATCAAATTTGGCGTCAGCGGGATGCAGGTCTCTGAGATAATTGACAATTAGTCCGTTTATTGTTAGAGTTCAGTGCATGAATAAAAATAGAAAAGAGCATGAGGAACCACAAAAGATCCCATCCTTTAATCAGACCTTTCCAATCCTCACTGCAGTTTTATGAAACTTGATGTTGATTCAGTGACTCAGTCCCAAGTGCAGAGAGCGGCTGCACCTTCCTGCTTAACTTACTAGCAAGGTTATTATCAAGTTAACACAAACTGCTTTTTAAAGAAGGAGTGGTTTGATGTGCAGTTCATTCTATGATTGTAAGACCTTTTTAAAATGTCAAATTTACCTTAACAATAATGTATTCAATACAGCCTTTATGAAGCATATACTGTGTCAGAGAGGTGTTGATTCAACATTATGGTAATTTTTTAAACTGTAGTTTATGGAGATGTATTCAATTGCATTACATTAAAAGGTGTTTCTATATGTCCTTCTCATGCATGTAAATGAGGATAGACAAAATATTAGAAACACCTTTCACTATAAAGCCGCCCTGTATGACATCATTTGACTATAGCATAGAAAATGGATAATTTCCACCTCACTGAACAACTTTTGGTTTAGTTATACTGAAGTGTCATTAACCAGCAACTGTGCATTGTACAATCTGAACCAGACTTTCACTGGTGGGTACATCACATCCACAAGTTTGTATCTCTAATGAACAGCCATGAATCTCTGAAGCTAACAGGAGGGGTCATTACTGTAGGGCTATAGGGTCCAGCAATCTATTCCTGTGAAACATGCAAGCACAGGCTTGTCTGTGCCCAAGAAAAAGAGGCCACTCTCTGCTCTCCTCATTACAGGATTATGGTTCACTTCCATCACTGATCTTTAATAAGCAAAATGCCCCCCCCCCCCCCTCAACAAACCAATTGTTGAGCATCCGTGCAGCAACTCAGTTTGTTTCCCCAGGTGGTCTGGTGTTTACTTATTAGACTAAATCCTCCCTTTCGATTGGCTCAGCTAGTTAGTGGACATAACCAAAGAGAGGAGGGGCTGATTTGTTAAGCTCGTGGCCAGCCTCATCCCTCGGGGAGATAGTATAGTGCAGGTTAGGATCTCTGCCTCCTGCCACCTACACACCCTCCATTGACCAGCTGAGCTTAATGCACTGGGTCCCTATGAACAGTATTTATGCGATTTCTACTCCAGAATGATTGTACCTCTTAATTTAAACTCTAATAAGCGCATGTTTACAATTTGTCAGTGCAGGTGTAGTATAAAAATAGATCCTAACCTTTTTGCCAAAAAAAACCAAAAACATTTGAAAGATCTCCATTAGAAATATCCTTCAATAATCTGTGAAAATACAAAAAAAATATAAAAAAAAAAACAACCACATTTTAATTGTTCAATGTTCAGTTGAGCGTAAAGCAATGTGCCTTTTTTTTGTTTCCAAGTGCTGTATCTCCAGTTTTTTTATTGTTGTGCCAAAGAAATCTGCTTGCCACCTGGGTCTAATCTAATCAATGTGAATGACAAGGAGAGAAAAAGCCTGAAAGTGAGCACCAGCTTAGGGACTTTACCTAATGCCCAGTACTGTCACTTCAATGATATGATCACAGCACACAAAATGACAACAAAATTATAGCCAGCAAGGATATGGGGACATAGTGTGCTACTCCAGTCAGGTGAAATTGCTTTTTCCGACTATGAAATGGCTTGTCTCTTGTCGGATGGGTAAACATTTCCTTGTCAGGCCAGTAATAAGGAATGAGGCACACTGGGCTGAACTAAGAGGATAGAGCCAAGGTTATTTGGGATTCATGACAGGTAGTGGCTTATATTACAGCGGCACTAAAAATTTCATGGGAATGCATTTAAGATGGCCTTTAAGTTATTTATATGTTGTTTGCCAGACGTCACATTGCAATTTCCATCAATAAATCAAAGTGAAGTATTTCTTCCCTTCTTCCTGGCTCTTTGATTTAAAACCAAAAACAGAGACAAAACCTGTATTTACCTTAAGCCTTTAATTAAGTAGCATGACTAATCTGGTCAAGTGTGGTGGTGCTTTGTGCTATATGCTAACATAACTATTGCCCCCTGTGGTTTCCTGCCATCAGCGATCTGCTCTGTCAGAGAGAATCAGGGTGCTCTCTGACAGAAAAGACAGCTGGAGGCCTGCAAAGGGGCGGAGTGGACAGTTGTGGCTTTTAAACCCTTATTAGCCGTCCTCCCTGGACACACTAAGACACGCGTCTACGCAGAAGTGCACTCCTACACCTGCTCATTATTGATGTCCTTTAAGGGTCGCCCAGCCAGACCAGACCCAGCCCTGTGATTCCTTACCACAAAGCTCACAGCAAATTAACCTCTAACAGGTGATCATGGTGTTCAGTGGGAAAACAAGTGACACGGCTCCTGTGGTAATGCCATACCTGAGTGATTATTTGCCCACAACAAATATTTATACATGTGATTCACTATCAAGAGTACAATGAAAGAAAGCAGTGATTTTAGCTTATTAAAAGCCAACAGTTTATCCCTTTATTCCTACAGTATTTAACCTTTTAAATACATCCTCCAATTACTTCCTTATTAAGTGAACAACGTTACGCTGTTTTCCCATGCAATTTAGCTTTGATATAGAAATATAATAGACATTGAGACATACACATTAAGAAATTATTTGAATATTTTGTTCAGTTATTGTTTTGTAAACTCACTACTCGTACCAGGATAAAGCACGTTGTCGTGAGTTATTTTTATCGTTATTCTTTCTGTCCCTGTCAGTTGTTTCTTCCTCGCAAGGCAATTACAGTATGATAATTAACACACTCCTATGGAAATAATTGTATAATTCTACGGGAGTATGAACATGAACCACAAGTTATGGAGCCACACCACTCAACTGAGCTCTCCCCTTCAAAAAGAACGAGAATGACTTGTATACAGATGATGCTATGTCAAATTCATGCATAATTATAGATGTGTGAATTTTGTCTCATTCCAATCCTGTAGCAAAGTAACACTTGTGAAATGCTGTAATCCTCTGGGTGCTACAATCCCAGAGAGTTTCATGCACTCTGGTGTGCATTATTTGGCTTAGCAAATAGTGAGGATATAATGTCAGGAATCGCAAAGTTAGTGGAAGGGCTAATGTCCCTACGAAAACTTGTTTTATCACCTGCTACTGACCCGTTATCAACTGTTTGGTTTGTTGCTAGTCTCTTTAAATTTTAAAGAGCCTGTGTGACCCGGGGAGTGCAGTTGGGGTTTGTGACCATTTTGTTATTTCTGCTGCCATGCACTGTCAGACGTCTGCAAGTGAAGAACATGGCCACTGTCCCCAGTAGGCCCATGGCATGAAAAATTCAGACTAACTCTACTTTTTAAGCCATTTCTGATGAAAAGCACGCAGAAATGAAACTGACTTATGCCAAATGAATATCATTGGATCGCTGTGATTGTGAGGCTGATGTTTGTAACTTTGAAATTATTTATAAAACATCAGTTCCATTTTAAGAGTAGCCATGCCATGAAGTGTGTGCACTTATTCCTTTGAGAATCCTCTGAGGTTTCCCTATCAGCCTAAACCTCCGAACAATAGAAAATAGAAGGCTCCAATCCAGTGGCTTAAGCTTTGGCTTTTTTGATGCGAGCCCTCGTTGCTTAGACAGGATGAAAATAAGCACTAATTACCCAGTCACAGCTGTGTATTGTTTAATCGATAACTACGTTGACATGACATGTTTAATCCAAAAACAACTCAGAAACCTGTTTTCTGGTTAATCAACATCCTCGATTTGGTACCTAAATATCTTTAATTATATCCACAACAAACTGGTGATTGATCTGCAACAGAAATACTTTTTTTAAAATAAAACACAAGTGCTGCACGGATCCCTCGAAAGGAAAAATAAAATTCTCCGTTTTGAAGAGAAAATATTTTGAGGAGAATAGGAGCAAACAGGCGACTGTCGTGTTACAAGAATAATCTTCATTAAAATCACAGGCAACAACACCAGGCCAACACGCAGCTCATTGGGAATGCAGTGTGAAAAGAGAGGCCCACAGATTATCACTCTACGTAACTCATGTTTAATTTATCCAGGAGCAATATTGTCAAGAGCCCTACCAGTCCAAGGAACAAGACGCTGATAAAAGCTGGAATAAGACTTAGGGAAGCCCAAAAATAACACAGGCTTTGAGTAAAATGTCGCAAAATGGAGTGAACACACTTGAGAGTGGAAGCATGAGAGACATCTTCGATATGTTTAGCGCAGCTTCACAGCAGTGTAATATAGCTGCTTTAGGATTGTTAATATTTCAAAAGATGACTTCTAAATGGAGATGACGGTAAAGTGTTCGCACAACAACCAGACATGATACACAGCACTTAACCTTTGCTCTGATTTGGAACTATTCTACAAAAACCTGCACCTTCACAGCAGACTGTGCATTGTGTGCTCCTTAAATCAAGGCAAGACGAGCAGGAAAGCAAAATAGTCTTACATTCGACTATAAGAAGTAACCCTAAACCAATTTCTGTGTGCTCTATGGTGTGTTTTTTCCCCCCTCCTCCTCCACCTCCTCCTCCTCCCCATGGCTGAGTGAAATGGAATTGCCTCTCACATTCAAAGACAGCTCTAGGAAGGTGATAATAGAGCTACTCCCTGCTGTCTGCAGGCAGGAAATAGGAAAGTGGCATATGGGGCCAGGAACCAAATAGAGAGGAAATGTGACCAGGCAAGGGAAGGAACTAAAGGAAAGGTTAATGATCAGTTCTGAATTCTACAGGGAAGAGAACCATGTTCCAAGTTGAGAGGAAAAATAAATGTGACATGATTTTATGTCTCCACCACTCACATCTTGGCTGTCACAAACAAACACATGGAAACCAGCTTATTTTCTTGACAAACTTTGCCAGTGGTAAGGCTGATAAAGAAATAAGTGAATGTTTAATCCATATACAGCCGCACAAGTGCCACAGGACGCTGTATGTTTCAGAATGGCTTAGAGAGAAGAATGTATCACACAGTGCCACTATCTCACACTAATTAGAAAGATGAGGAAAAGCAGACAATACCGTATAATCTCCAGAGAGTCCAAAGAGTCCATCTTCACAGCCTCACTGGTTTGCTCCAACAGGTGTGAACTACTGGCCGGTGTCCTACTGTTGCCTTTATAGCAGCCCGACATACTCTCCGGCCTGCAGCATTTCCAAGAGCCTTAAGGAGCTGATCCACACTTTAAATGACCAGGACACTGAGCCGCTACGCTGGGACTAAATTGGACAGTGGACACCGTACACTGATTTGAGAAGAGAAAAAAAAGGAAAAGATAAATCATACAACGACTAAAAAACGTTTGCCGCGATGTGAGTGTGAATGAAAACATGAAAATTAGTGCTGTGAGTGCTATACAGTGGGTGTGTTATCATTAAGGGGCACTGTGGACTGCATTAGCAGGGAGTGAATTTGCTTTCAATTTTTCACCCTGTTACCACACCTTGGCTGAAAGTGAGTTTGTGCCCTTTTCACCACAAAGCTGGATTCCCAACCTTTAACTATCAGTTGTGTCTGCTGTAAAAGAAGGAATCAGTTTTGAGGCAATTTGCACTTGGTTTGAGCTGCGACCGAGCTTCTGATAACATTCATTGTAAATTGTCTTTTTAATTATCTGAGGGCGCAGATGACACCAAGGAAAGGAAAGATAGAGACTGACTGAAAGTGTGGACTTAAGAATCAACTGTCATTCATAATGTGGGATTTAATAGCATTCTATGAATACACAAGTATATTTGTTGAAACAGGTGCACACTCAATCACATGTAACGATTATACAGATATATATATATGTAGATGATCAGATATCAGCAGGTTAGATATAAATCTTAACACAGTCTAAACACTGGATTAAAATATCCTGCTGGTGCAGACTGTTGTATCAACAGCTGGACATTAGAGACAAAGCAACATCACACAGGCCAGCTTTTTCCAGGTCTGACAGCTAGATCATTTGAAGCTGACAAGATAACACTTAAATGCAAAGGTGACATGACAGTGTCTTCAGAGCCAGATGGATCGATAGTCAGCTTGGCTCGTCAGGATCTGAGCAGTGGTTCTGCAGCCATGTTTTTTTTTTGTTTTTTTTTTTACGCTGCCGTTTTGAAAATAAGCTATCTCTGTCTAGCACAATGTCTGGTACGTTATCAATGAGCAGATTTCCTTTCTTATGCTGCGACTGAAATATTGATACATTCAATTTAGCAAAACAGCCCAGGAGTCCAGAGGAGATTCAGACCCTTTTTACTTATTACCTTTTTACACTATGGTTTAGCTTCGGCTACAGTTTGAGCTCTAGAAATGTTCCGCGAGGTGCGATGAGAGATGCAACTGGTACAGCCGTAAAAAGATAGATACCCAGGTGACTTAAAAAAAAGCTCTATGCAAGAAGGTTTGATCAAATTCTAAACTAATTGGTGGCCATAATTAGGAGACTAAAATGATCAATGATCCGTCAACTCGTAGTCGCAGTCAAAAGGCGCTCGAAGAAGCCCGCTTTTCCAAAACGTCCCCCAGTGAGACGGCCAAGAAGTCCCGTAGATCAGTTAGAAAAACTCGGCAACTTGCCTTGGTGACCGTCCAGGCTGCACCGCCTGGCACTATCTCTATTTTTTTCCCCCTCTCCCTTCCACATCTATACACTTAAATAAAAAATCTAATTCTATCTTTCAAATATTCAACAGTCCCTTTTCCCTGGGAGAGGTAAGGAGTATTGTTGAATAATGCAGCCAGACAGGGATCTCCCTGAGCTGGTCTCTACAGGCATCACTGAGTAGGTCTGATCCCACTTGAGTAGCATCTATCACGGTGACATCATCATTCACACAGGGAGATATGATAAGACAGTAGTACACTACTCTACTACTTGAGCCAACTCTAAAGCAGGCAGTGGTGTTACTCATTTTAACCAATCTACTGGCCATCTGTTGATGCTAAAATCATGGTCTGACTGCCATTTCTAAATCAAACACCATCAGTATGCCTTTATTGCTTTCTGCTGAACGCTAACATGTTTTCGAGAAGAAAAAAAAAATTGGTAGCTTGCGAGACATTCGCATATTCTCTTTTACCTTGTGTGATTCTGGTGGGTGTGTAAACGTAAAAACCACAGGGACAAGCAGCTAAGGAAGAAGAAAACAACATCTACATGCAGCAGCAGCAGGTCTCTGCCTTGCAGATTAGGGCACTGGGAGCACTTTGCAGGTTGTTGTCACAGGTATGACGAGGGAGAGTTGTGCTTGCTATCCCCAGGTTACACAAGGTGTGAACAAAATATGCAGCCAATTTGTTTTGTGCAGAATTAGAACGGGGGGGCATTACAGGAATATGTTTTGGTTTATCTATATCTATCTGGGTTTGCTGTTTTTCATCAGCTTTAACTATATTTGCTCTGATTAAAACAAATGTGCTTGGAGGTATATCCAGACACGTATGTTCTGGTTCAAATGGTTATTTTAACTGAGCCGCGAGTGACATCAAATCAACAACTAAACGGCAGACACAGCATCAAGAAGAAACCCGTCCAATCCAACGAGCTCAATCAAATCACAAGGACAAAGAGAGAGTGTGAGCATTGGCACAGGAATTACTGATCTTGGGGGAATTGGCAAGACCAACAGCAAGCAAGTGTATTACATATGGCGTGCCATTTTCACAGCTTCCACAAAGAGAACACAAAAAGTGTTATATCTCACTATCTAAGACTAATAAACAACAACCCAGATATGCTGAATCTGTCTAATCCTGTAACAAAAGACTTGGGGTAAATGGAGGGAGACTTTTCACTGCTTATCTGTAGCTTAAGAGCACAGAGAGATTGCTGAGCCGTGTAGTCTGAGCCGAGCAAAGACGGTAAATGAAGCCGTCCTCCCACTAATTCTATGAGGTGTCAGTCAGGAAACTGGCCTGCCAGGATGACTTTCAGCTCTAATCAAGCCAGATGGTTTCTTAACACTGAATAAATGAATTGATTTGTATGTAGCATCTCTCTACAAGGTTCATATTCTTCTACGCATGACACAAAGGTGGTCAGCATGAGAATAAGAGAGCCGCTAACCTCTCCTCAGTCCTTCCAACATAAATATGACTAACATCTTAGCAGCGTTTGTATCTGTTATGTTGACAAAGCACTAGGACGAGGCCTTTGTCGTCACAATTGTACACAGCTCACACCTCAAGTGTTATCCTCTGCGTCCTAACCCACTACACTTTATTACTATCATTAGATGGATCACTGCACTTTCCCTCTAGTGTGAACTGCTATCAATTATGCAGCCATATTTCAATTATTGTATATTGTTAAAGTACCTGCTAATGAATTGTGAAACTACTGTGGTACGGTGTGATTGTACTGAGCAATAACCAGCTACTGTACACTTTTCAATTAGATCTATGTGGTGTTTTTTCAGTCATTAAGCACATTTGGTGTAAGGATGTCCACCTTACACTTAGCCAAAGGTGTTTCTGCAGTAGCTGTTAGCCAGCAGCTTCTCAGCCCCAATGCAAAGCCACTGCTGCATGTAAGAGGACTCCGAGGACAACACCAGAGTACCCACTGTGATTTTCACTGGGGATTTTGATATTCACACCTGCACTAGGTGTTGTTTGGGAGTCTGATAAGCATGTGTGAAACCAGAGGGGCGACTCGAATGGGGACCTTATTTGAGGGGACAGATCTTTTCAGAGATATCCATCGACGACGGCACTGTTGTTTTGTATTTCTAATGCGTAACAATAAGAGAAGGGACAAAGCTAATCAAGCACGGTGTATCTTAGATACCAGCCATGTGTCTAATTGAAGCTGCACATGGCCATATGGGCATGTGGGAAAAATAGAATGTCCAACAACTACATAAGGATTCAAGCAGCACGTGGAAAAATAAAATATTTCCAACATCACTGCCAGTCTGGTAGGCAGTGACCACGCAAGCTCGTGGAGTGAGGATTTATCTCAAAGCAAATTGCAACAATTCATACAAATATTCTACTATTCTACTACGAAATTTGTGAGGCAAAATCATTTTCCACATATGAAGAAATCACAGACCTTATCATTACAGGATCAGAGGCTGAAAAACAAAGTGCATGAGGGTTGCTCCTCCTCTCCCTACATTTGTGATGTTCAGAGGCAGCCTGTTATTGGAGGTGTTAATTGGCAAATTCAGTACAAGTCAAGAGCATGTTCCCTGTCGTCCTCGCCCAGCAAGGCTAGGTCATTAAACCGAGAATGGATTCTTTCATGCTGCCTTAACCCTTGAATTGCGAGTTACCATTCCACAAACATCCCCATGGTCCATCCCACCCCCATGTGTCAAGGAGAAAAAACAACCTACGCTGATGTAACGGCGACAATAAAATAACAGGAGGATGACATCTTGAGAGCCAGGCTTTCAGTCGTACAATTATTTCAAACTGGCAGCCAAATGTCTTCAAAAAAGTTCAGAAGTTTACAAATGCCCAACACTCCAACCCTCCACAAGTAAACAATAAAAAATAAAAAAAGTAGTGTCTGCTGCGGTGGCTGAACAATGTGATTTTCAGAACAATGGCATCATCAGACTCCACTGATCGGTGCTTTTTTTTTTTTTTTGTTTTGGGTGTTCTGTGTATTGAACGAGCCCATGAAATGTGAGCCTCCTTTGGGGTTCTGGGTGCGATCTCACCACTGCCTCTGTCATCACTTGCTGTGACTGCCAAATCTCTGCTCCAGAAATCAGGGCTCTCAGACCAGCACCGCGACAAACACAATGGAAGCGGGGCTGTTCTGAGACTTTGCACAGGCAGCGATGGCTTCAACACGTTTAATCGAACACAAAGTCAGCTCCACCACTTCTGCACGGGAGAGCACGAGGAGAACCAACGCATGGCAAGACAACTGTGAGGTGATACTCTCAGCTCGCAACGCCATGAGAGTTGGCAGTCTCTCATGCCAACGGTGACCAGTGCACAGACAGCTGAATATGCTTCTCTCCTAAGTTGTTAATTATCGAAATGACATTGATGTGAAGAGGGCATTCTAGACAGGTGACCTTAATCCACTTGCTATCTCTCTGTTTTGTTTCCATTTGATTAAACCCTTTAACAATCTCTTTTTTTTTCCCCCAGCTTGTGTTGTATCTTCTTGGCAATGGCACGATCTGATAAACATTGTTTAAATATTTAGAAGAGTAATTGTTGAAAATAATGACTTGGTGGAGTGGTGCCTCATCTGTCTATTGTCTACTGCAATTATGATCCAATTACTGGCCAATAAAGAGGAAAAAAAGAGATATGTTTGTTTAAAAGTTGAGGTATTTAACATTGTTGTTGAAATAATATATTTTAAGCAATGAGTTCTTGATATCAATTAATGTCAGAAACAAGACAGAGATAAACATATTTGATGTCTGTAGGAAAAGAAAAACTACTGTTGAGAATCAAAAACTAATGTACATTTATTATACACAATATAAAAACTGTCAATAGGTGTAAAACAGGAGGAAAGAAAAAGTACTGTGAAAAGCCATTCTTTTAACAAAAATAATAATAACTAAAAAGGACAAGTACGTCATTTCTTTAACACATTAGATTCAAGTAAATTTGCACTTACAACTTAGAAATTTAATTTAATTTTTATTTTCATTTTCAGTGTTTTGCGAACCCCAAAACAGCTGTGTCTACACCCATTGTGGATGTAAACAAACCATCAGTAAACAAAGGTAAGTGGAAGTCAAGTTTGATTCTTTTTTTTTTGGGGGGGGGGGGGGGTCTTTTGTGGCAGCTGGGTTATGGGCTGCACATTTAATGTAATAGTGCTTTCAACTTTACCATTAAACTACAAGACTGTGGTTATGAATGAGTGTAGATTTTAAATGCTCTCAGAAATACACAGCTGCATTTTCCATCTTTAAACACTATTGTAGCGGCCCTGCTTAAAGCCACATATGACAGTATTTAATTCAGTCTGAACACATCTGAGGAGATGTGCTGCTCACATACAAACTAGCTGTGTTATCATATTGATATGATATGACTGATTTTTTTCAATCAATGAGTTCTGCAGGAACTAATTCAAAACCTGTGGCAAAGAATAATCTTTTTTTGAAGCATAGTGTTTTTTTCTGTTCATATAGCATGTTCATGTTCCTTTTATTCTTCTTCTACTGCTTCCGTTTTTTTCTGTCATTGTCCATTTTCTTTATTTTAACTTTAATTTGTAGACAGTGGGTGCATTTATTAAGTGTCATGGTCATTTGGGTGTATGATTTAAATTACTCTGTCACTGTCTAAAATCTCAAAACTTATTCTACTGATCTTTTAATGACATTGCCACACGTATATATTCTGTGTTACACCATAGTGGCCTATTATTCCACTCAGTCCACTAAAAAACACTCCAGTACAATCAGCTCATCTTGTAAGTACAAGCTGATAACAGGCCACACAGACCAGCCTCTGCATATAGGATAACCTACAAGCTCAAATAAGCGGTGGAAGAGAGCCAGCAGCTATACTGTGCGTCACTATCCTCCCTCTCAACTCGGCTCGAAAATGACTGTGGTCCCCTGAAGCCGGTGACTTCCCTCTCTCCCCGAACTCTCTGCAGCACCGACTGGTGGTGCAGAAGCACTGCTGATTAGCATGCAGTAATGATGGTGAGCTGGGCTCCATTGTTCTAACACCTCCCCTCTCCTCCGCACCAATCTGTCACCATTCAGTGGGCTAGAGCTGCCTCAAATGCTTCTCTCCACAAATGAGATGGATAATTAGTTGCCCCTCACGAATGCTGCACTCTTCTCACCCCTGATTGCTTTCACCTTTTTGCTCCTGGCAATTTTGACACCTTGTAATCAGCCTGCTACTTCTCCATCTCAATCCATTTCCTTTTCCTTTTTTTTGTCCTCTTTCATTTTTTTGTAGCTCTTAAATCTATTTCAAATCTGCTGCCTCTGGTAGCAAATGTCCCAAGGAGAAAAATGGCCCTCATATTCTACGGATGGAAATTATGGCAATAACAATGCCTTAGAGCTAAAGTGGAGTTTTCTCAAAAAGTTCACAAATGTATACACCAGCGAGTAAATATACAGTGTACAGAAATACACACACACACACACACACACAAAACCTAGCTGTCAGTATGAGTTTCCTCTTCCAAATAACAATGAATGACAACATAATTATGAGCAAGCAGCTGTTCATGATCCCGGAGAGAAAAGCATGCAGGCTGCACAATGTCCGACTCTTCACAGATTAACCAGAGAGGATCATTAGGGATATGTATTTGCCAAAAAAAAAAAATCTGAATAAATTCTCCCCTCAGTGTACATGATGTGATGTGAAATGTAAAATGATGTGATTTATGTCACTCCAAAATGAACATGCATTATATTTAGCACATTACATTAGATCAATATGTAATATTCACCTTTGTTAATACACCAAATGACATGTATGATGACCACGTAGACGATGTGTTTTAATAGTGCTCTTCTATCTTAGTCTAATGACTTACTAGTTGGGAATAGTTGATGGCATTACTACATCACAGTTTTTACACAGTTTTTATTTATGAAACACAGTGAAATGCTCAACGCCAAGTATCAGTTAAGGTTGAAATAACAAATCAATCAGTCTATTAAGCAGTATTTGATTATGAGAAGTGAGTTACAAGGCCCAACACTTATAAAGAGGGAAAAAATGGCTGTTTGCAGTCTTCACACCAGCTCATCTACCCAGCACAAGTGTTACCAGCCCATAGCTGAAGAGCTGCGAGGTCCTCTCTGCACATCGAACGTGTTCCAACACACACAGTGTCCTCAAACATCATCTCACTGAATGGTGAAACTCACTGCAATTGTTTGCAAAGGTGTGAATAAATACTGTGGAAGTCAAACGCTGATGCCGCTGTTCAGGTTTAGTCAAATGTTAGGTACTGCACATACTGTAAAATATGTGCTTTCACACAGTCACTGAAACATCATCTGTTCTATTTCCAAATGTCCTGTATTTCACTGTTCAGTCTCTTTAACATTGTGTGAAACTGTCATATTTTCCCATAATTATTCATTTGTAGCCTTTGAAACTAGAAAGTCTCATTTTATCACTTTGTATAAAAACGTCATATCATGTTAATTTACCTATTAAGTAAATATTAATAGAATAAACATAGTACAATATTGTCAACGGTAAAAACCATTACTATATAAATAGCAAGGTAATTGGGCATCTAATTGAACAATGGGCTTGTGCCTAATGTTATGTGTTGCCATCTGTGTGGAGAATTTTAATGAACACATGGCATGCTAACTTTTAAAATTTCAAATCTCAAAGTTGTAAATAACATAATAAGGAGGCAAAGGTGTCTTATTTCAGCAGAAATTACTGCAAATGTATGTTCACAAAGTAAATCTTCATCAATTGCCTAAGAAACGGTTGCATGTTATTAATGCAAATGGTGTTTTAAAATAAAACTGTATAAACGTGTTAAAGAAGGAAAGTTAATAAATACACATCTCGTCCACCTTATGTCTTCATGTAAGGATAGAGTATCTCAACCTGTTTTACATTTGCATGTTGGAAACGATTCAAATGATAAAAAAAAAAATGTTGCAAGAGTAAATGTCGACTTTATTTTGCTCATATATACCATATTATGCATCATCGTCACTTAGTACTAGAGTAAAATCTCAGCGTGATATTAGAAAAATATAATGGGCAAGAGAATGTACCATTCAATTCTTCAATATTAAATAAATGGATTCAAGTCTTATTGCAGTGTCATTTCAAATCCAGTACAGCGCATATACTTCATGGCAGGAAGGACTAGACCATGAATACAGTAAGTCTTGGAGTAGTTGTGGCCTCGGCCCATCAGTCTCTGCTTCCACTGTCAATTGTCGGCTTCATTCTTAGGCGAGAAATGCAAGTAGAGGTGGCTGTTCATTTGGTCCTGAGGAACCACAGCGTGGCAGAAAGCACATTTATCAGGACTGCTGCTCTGAGGCGTCGCCAGCTCTGTCCCCGCGTCAACTGCATCACACAGCTCAGGGCTCCAGAGAGGCTGCAGAGCAGGATGAATCAAAGAAAATAATATATTATTCATGCTCTAAACAATCCTTACACTCACTCGATTAAAGCATGCTGGACCGCTTGGCCTTCAAGTTGAAGTAGCTTGTTGCTTTAAGGAACATGTCCTCTGGCAACCCAACAGTCTGCACAAATACTCAGCAGCAGTAAAGGCAAAAGTGTTTAATTATCTTACTATTCATGTGTTCATCCAAACTATCAAAACAGCCTTGCCTATTATAAATGCCTGTGTTGATGTAATCCAGGGAAAGAATCATATTATGAAAAACTGGACCAACTTTTAGATCTTACTGCGTGTCATTCACAATTTTTTATTCCACATATATACACATCAGCAAATAAAATCCCACTTAACCATCATACTCATTTCATCAGATTCAGACACTGTAATGTGCTTCCATCTGGCTCACACTTTCCAGCAAAGATGCCAAATATAACCAGAGCATCCATGCTTAAAGTAAAAAAAGACTCAGCACACATTACACAGTAATACGTTTCAAATTAAGCCAAGGGGATTTTTTTTTTGGACTTCACACCGTTTCACTCCTCCATTAGCAAAGACCAATCAGAAACTGATAATTTGCTACTAGTTTTCTCAGACCTTCTCCTGTGATTCTCACCTGCTGGGGTCCCCGCACGCTCTCCTGGGAGAGTGAGGGTGATGTAGAGTGGGAGGGGGATGTAGGGTAAACAAAAGGCATGGGCAGTTGCACGGGCTCCTCCTCTACCAGTGTGGAGGGGACACTACTTAGAGGCTGCTTCATGGGCATGGTCAGACCAATGTGTCTCTCCGGAGCACTGTTCAGGAAGTCATATTCACTGTCCGCAGGGGGCGGGAATTTGACACTGAGTTTGGTGAGAGAGTCTACTAAGTCCCTGTCCTCGGGGCTGGCGCCACGGGATGCCAGCGACGTGGGTAGGAGTGGGATATCCACTGCTGACCTGAGCGCTGAGGAAAAGGGTGCCTCTGCCTCTGCTGTACCGTCTGTGCACTGGATGGGCATGGAGAACCGCTGATCTGTCAGACGGCAGAAAAACACGAGATTTTTACACAGTTTTTCTGTCTCAGTCAACATGTTGACGTCTTCCAGCGCTGGCTTTAAGGACATTTGAGCTTTGCAACGATTCGAGAAGTTGCAAACATTAAAATATAATCCAGGCCATTTCGACACGCATTTATCACAGAAAATATTTTTATCACACCTTTGTATAAATTATTATATGAATAATTATGTTATATTATTAATTATACAGCTGGTGTCCAGAGCCAGCATCATACATTTGTCACTGGAATTATTCAAATGTGTTTATTCGCGCTATTTTCAGAGGTGGCCAGCCATGGTTCAAAAGGGCAATGAAGCATTCAAGTACAGTGCTAGTTAAGGTGTCGCCTTCTAATTATCTTAAAGAACAAAGCAAAAGCTAGTAAACTCATAAGTTGTTATGACATATACAAACCTATTTCAATTCAACACATTTTCTTTAAAGTAATTCAATTAAGGAAACAAGACAGGAAAACAAAAAAAACGGCAGGTAATATTTGGTAAATATTAACATTACCGTTTGACGCATCATTTCCTCCATGGAATCTTTTTAGGTGATCTTTTTGTTGTCTGGTTAGAGACCGAATCTGCCGGAATTTCCCTTGAATTGCTTCAAATTCATCCAGCATGTCCTGACTGACAAACAAATAAATGAAGAGTGAGGGGGAAAAAAAAAAACTTTCTTTAACTGTAATGTCAAAAATGTCAACAGAAAAAAACAGAAAAAAATAAAAGAGACACATACTAGTCAACGCTGCTGTTGACTGGAATTTTAGGAGCAACAGCAACAATGCCTTTATTCTCCTGGAAAACAAGACACATTTCATTTATAGTGGTCATTAGCAACACTTATCCAAGGGCATATTGTTAATACATCTGCAATTTTGTTTTCACATCACAAAATGTATCTTTACTCGTGAAAAATGTTTCCAGGCCCGGTTAAATAACAAGCAAAGCTCAAGCTGCTGAACTGTGCAGCGATATTATCCTCTAGCACCATCTGGTGAAGTGAAAGTGGATACACCTTGTGTGGAGTAAAATATTACAACAGCAATGTAACATCTTAAGTCTCCGCTACTGCTTGAATCTTTGGGAAACAAATGAGTGGAAGCATAAAACAATGAAAACAAGACATTCACTTCCGATCAGAGCAACTGAGTGAACAAGGACAGAATTCCTCTTAACTATCATGTGATTATCTGCACACTGCTTTAGAGCTGTGTGAACAAGGGTTAGAAACACGGAAAAAATGCTCTATTTGCAGGCTGACTTGTGCTGTACAGCCAGAGAGGCACTGTGGTGAATGAAGAAGTTATTTAAATTAAGCTGCTGTTGTCCCTTTAACGTGCAACAGCATCAAGCAGAAGTGCTATCAGCTTGTGTGTTTGTAAGCGAGAGGAAGCTGTGTGTGTGTGTGTGTGTGTGTGTGTGTGTGTGCAACTTCACACACACACACACACATAGAATAAAGAAAAACCAGTTTGGGGGGCCATCATATTGGAGTTTTCCCATAGTGTAGACACAGAAAGAGCACACTGTAGCACAGCGAACATACCGGGTACTGTGTTTTCCTATAAGCGCCGGCCCCATCGAGGAGATGGTTGCAAGGCTCACATTTCATCTCTCCTTTGAATCCAAAACAAGGAAAATTAAGTTAGGTTTGTATGGGAGGCAATGCTAGATGAACACAGATCCATCACAATTTACACTTACAATTTGCTGACAATTTCAATGCCCAGAAAGCAATGCAGTGCAAGAGTACATTATGTTGTCGGCACATAAGCAGAGGGATCATCTGGTGAGTCTCACTAACCTGGTGGTTGCCTCGTTGCTGATAACTTAGCTTCAAGTTTTGAAATCAACAGCTGCTGGTCCTCTATCTGCTTCTGAAGTTTTTGAGTGTATCGCTCATAATATTCAGTCTGTAAAAAATGAGGTTTCTGTTATTTTATAATTACATTTTCAGTAAGTTAGTTACAAAATCTTTCTTGTGAAACCCGGCAATGCAAGCTACTCTGTGGCTTATCATTTGTGCTGCATGTTTGGCCCATTTCACACACAGTTTGAAAAAGTTGTTCTCCTCACGTCGTTACCATTTGCTGCAGCTCCTTTTTAGCATTGTCCTTTTCGATGGAGACCTGGCGATAAGCTTCAAAGGCTTTGTTGAGCTGGTCTCCAATGTTCCTTTCCATGCCGTGTGCTCCACAATCATCACTGACACAGCAGACATGAGCCCTGTGAGTGAAATCACAAAACGTCTTAAAACATACAAAAAAACTATTCTTACCAAAAGAAACACAATACCTAACACAGCACTTTTATTTGAATAGTGGAAAATGAAGTTAGAGGCCCTTTTGGCTTGTTTTATAAGGTTTCTACACGGCCAACTTGTCTTCACACACTTTTAAAGTTAGAGAAAGAGGTCAAAACTCCTTAAGTAATTTGGTTGATTTAAGTAAACTACTGATGCAATGACAAAACTGAGTAAAATCTGTACTAATCTGTACTAATCTGTACTTATTATCAAAGAATATTGGCAGTTCCGGAGGAATATCAGCTTACGCACAGAAGCAAAATTATATTCACATTTCAACAATCGATGCCTTGTTCTAGTTCTGTGAGAAATGATGTGCTGTAGATGTTGACGAGCAGCTGAGCTACTCAAAAGTAAAAGTGCACTTGCAATTTCTTGCACAACTACTATCAGACCACTGAGCAATCCTTACATTTTTGCCATTTCTCGTCCACTGACATTCAAACAACTTTTGAGCAATTGTTGGGACAATTGCAACCCCACACGTAACTGTTGTGATAGTTAACACGGACGCGTTGAGACGATGCAAAGCAAGAAAGAGGCTGGTGTCAGTTTCACCCGGAGCTGCTCATCAATTACTGATCCATCTTCATTATGAATGTCATAGTAACGCGGTACCTGTCAGTGACGCAAACCAACGGCTCTTGTGTGAAGCCACAGTTAAGCCCACAGGCTGAGTTAGAAAAGGACATTAACACTAACGTCGGAGCCGACCGAGACACAGCAGTGGAGCGCTTTAAAGTGCCATTCAAAACCTAATCCGCACAGTTCCGTATTCTTTAAACTGTAACTGACCGGTCAGCCATAGCTCATTCAACCGGCGGTGGATAAAGCGACCGAGCAACAACTCCCCAGATCAGTTCCCCCTCGCTGCCAGTGAATGAGAGTCCTCTTACCTTCATTCGAGTTACTGCTAAAGTCGAATTTATTGTTTTGACACCACCTCAGCGTCGTCGCCTAATCTTCAGATGCAAAGTTACGAAGCGCTGGAGAGGATATGGCAATGTATGTTTTACATAGCCTAGTCGAGTTGGGAACTTCCCTCGGGGAATCCCCCTGCTCTGTAGACTTCCGCCTTTGCTCGAGCCCGGCCAATCAGCGCGCAGCTCAGGGGAGAGCTGGGTGTTTAGCTGGTGAGGGTTCTTCCAGCCTACGCGTCTGCAAACCGACTGTCGTGCATGAAAACTGTCCCCAAACTAGAGCTGCGCTGTGCTCATTTTACTCTCCAACATGTTTTTCTTACATTATTGAACGTTCAAGAAGTTCTGTTGAAAGAACTGATCCTGCCTGAGCATGGCCGGATTTACCTCATAGGGACCCCACAGGCAAAAAAAATGTGCTGCTGGGCCCAAGTGTGGTAATTTTATTAAACACCACTTTACCATCTGTACCATCTGTGCAATTAATTAAATTACTAAAAACTATTGACATACAGTGAGTTTGGGAGCTAGGTTAGGGTTATTCTAGCGTAGCCTGTTTGTATAGCACCTTTCAAGAACAAGGCAATTCAAAGTGCTTTACGTAAGACATAAAAGACATGAAGACAAGATATAACATGTATCTTTTTTATATTATATACTGTCTTAGCCCCTAAACTTTGGAATAGTTTATTTCTCAATTTTAGATCATTAAACTGAAATTTTAACTAAAAACAACTTCTTAACACATATTTCCTAATTTTTCACTTTTGTTGATGTTATTTCTGGATCTGTATGACTGCTGAGTCATACCTGAGGCCTTTTTCACAGAAAACATTTTGACATGACATTTTGCTAAATTTCATTTAGCTGCTTTGTTCTAAGGTCCTGGTGTTGTGCATGCTGGCTCTCTGTCACACTGTCATGGCTTACTGGGACACTTGAATAGAGCAGCGCCATTGTTAATGTTATTAGTAACACCTGTGATTTTAATACTATGACAAATCAAAATGTCTGCTGTGAAATAGGTCTATTCAAAATCGAATTCTGTGCATTGTTCATTTAACCACAGCCAACCGTGATGTCAGTGTGTACTGAATACATGTTGAGTACACTTTTACATCACCTCAGCAATGACAACTATCACCACTGGAGGTCAGCAAACACAAGTTAGCGTTTTAATTACTAAGCAAATATAAGAATTAGACTAATCATGAAGAGGGACACCTCACCCTGATGCATATGCAGAAGGAATAAGAATCCCACAGACTGTTGATAAAGACTCTATGGTTTTGCCATACAGTGAAAGCACAACCGTCCAGGTAAGACATTCCCATCTGTTCCACATTACTCCTTGAAAACCACCACTATGAAGAGAAAACCCACAATTCCTAGCCTTGGTGGGTTACTTCCGGAGAAGTTAAGTTGGCTTCCACCACATAAAATCGAGACAAAGAGGCAGTGAACTGACACCAGGTTAGCTAGTAAAGCATGAGTTAAGTACAAACAAAACCTCAGCCAACACGTAAGCTCCTACGATACATTTCTGCAAATGTGAGAACAAATATCACAAATATTTAATGAAAAATAATCTGTGAAATATATTCTGGACAAAACAATTCACGTTTACATTCAGTGAGAGTACCTTGACTGTTCATCAAGAAACATTAGCAGTGTATAAAGGTGTGCTTTGCTGAGCTATGGTGCCCCCTGGTGATATTTATGGTTAAAAAAGTAATTTGGTAGCCACAATTTATACCACATGGGATCAGGCTATTATGTTGAGGCCAAGACTCAGTAACATGTGATGTTAAGGCTTCATATGCTCCCTCCAACGCACTTCTAAAAACCCGTTCAGAGCCAAACTTATGAAATCCCTGATGAGAAAGAAATGCTGAATGATGATGATAGAATATTCAGTTGTTAGGAGAAAATGGGCCACACATTGGACAGTTAGTTCATTTTACTGTACATGGTTGTGCTTCTTTTGCAGCTTTTCTTTTTCTAAATTTGGCATTGATGTAGACTGTTAACCTTATGTTTATGCTTGAGCAATAAACATAAACATTCATACATGAATACTGCCGTAACTTAATGTACTCAACTGTTTCAGGCACTGTATTTCACTGTATTTTCATTCAGTTTTTTTTAATACATTCATGCAAAATGTGCTAAAATAGTAAGTAAATAAAATAATAATAGTGATTTTCCTGCATGCATCCTTTTTTTTCAGCATCAGCCTGCAGTAAGTGAGTAATGATGCAATATTCTGTTCTAGTGACATTAGGGTTAATGTCCTTCCTGTTGCTACACAACTAATGCTTTTTCTCTTCACCAGACCTCTATTGTTATATGTAGAGGTATGGCTGCACATGGTTTAGGTTTATATTTCTGATGTGTGTATCACCTCTGACCTTACCTAGATGCACTCATGTCCCAGAATGCTTTATGTGCCGCAGTGAGAACTCTTTCCCCTGCAAAGAGCAACCCAAGAAATACTATCGGTACAAAAAGAATGACCAGTAGATGGCAGCTAAGAGTGACTTATTGAGATGCAGGTATGTCTTAACGTCTTTAACCTTTAGTTATTGAAGATTCTCAGAGCATAGAGGCAGAGTATTGTATACAACCCACTGAAGCTACGAAACCAAGTGAAACTGGTCATTTATGTTGTAAATCTCATTTGATAATTTCAAGTGTCAGCGTGGTGGCAGTGTAAAAATCAAAAATCAGATCCCCCTTGTGCTGATAGCCACAATTTCCATCTAATATTTTCCAAATGTATATGAATATGTTGCCAGTTGGTATTAAAGGTGCAGTAAATAAGCTTTATAACAAATTAGCATAATATGTTGGTACTGATAACTCTACATTACTTGCCTTTTTTCTTAATAACAAAATTAGAAGTTGATCTAATGAAGAAAAATGTCTTCATACAATAAAGATTACAATAAACAATGATAATAATTTATCATTAGTGAAATTTCCAAATATGGCTCTACTTGTTTCAGATTTTCCTCATGATGCATTTGAAATATGTTGATCAGTTGGCCGACAGTACACTTTTTGTACCTTCCTCATGGATGCATAACAGCGTCTCCTGGGATATTTTGCATATTTCATTACCTAACTTTACCACATGGCTGTGTCTGTTATCTCACCATGGTAACAGCCAAAGATTTTGGAATTTCTGATTGACAAATTTATTTTCTCTCTACGAAAGAAACTGAAACTATAGGTCTCATGTTTGTGTGAGACACCACAATGTTCAGCAGTTTATAGTCTGAAATCAACTAATATTAATAGCTTGGATGTACTCTAATAACTAACATGCATACCTTTTTTAATCGCTGTACACAGGGAGGTATGTGTTTGGTAAAATGAGCCATTCAGAACTGACTACAAATGGCGGAGCAGCATCAGCAGATGAGCATTTCTTGTCTCCATCATCAGTTTGAGTGTGAATTAGTGCAGAACAGTGGGACTCCAGCGGCCTGGCTCCTCCAGGGATCGTTTTCCGGGGTCCTGCCACAGAGGTTGTTGTCTCTGACCCTCACTGACATTCCAGCCTCAACCTCTGCTCCTGCTAAGAATGACTTACACTCCCAGAGTGCTACGGACAACCTCAATTCATATGAAAAACTTTGGGAATTCCTAGAACAGCAGGCCATCATGGTTGCTTTGAACTCTGGGTTTACAGCAATCTGACATAACTCTTGTCTTGTGGTTCTGGTAAAGAAAAAAGTCATTTAGAGTGTGGTATACTGATAAGCAATGATTTGATAATTGAAAATGGGGTGAGGCATATGAGTCATTTCATTGACCATAACTATTCATACCATTTTCTCTTTCTGTTCGGTCCTCAATCCTCCCTTTGTTCATCTTTCCTGAGGAGGAAATTCTATTACCCAGCCGGCTGCTCAGGATATTGATATGTTACAAAAAAAACATCAGAATATTAGATGGAAGGAAAAAAAAAATTCTGCAATGCATCCTTTATCAACTTCACCTGCTGTGCCTGGGTGAGAGTGAACCACACTAAAGATGAGAAAAGTGCGAACATGATGAGACAGATTTATGAATCCCTTTCATGTGGCGATCTGCTCTGTTTGATCGCTCTCTCTCTCCTTCTTTCTTTCCTCCAAAGTAAGAACTGAATGCACTTACTTCACTCTCCCTCGTGTGACTCATGAATCATAATGGCCTCCACAAAGCTCCACCATGCATTACTATCAGCTAACACTCACACAGGCTGAAAGGCAATGTGTGCTCACAGTGAAGCACTTCCGTCAACAATATGTGTATCTACATTGTGAGACCACAGTATGAGCACTTCAATAACCCATACACACCGAAATGTTGAAGAGAAGAAGAAGAAGAAGAAGAAGAAGAAGAAGAAGAAGAAGAAGAAGAGGAGGGATACACTGATTGCTTCGGGTTCATTATAAACTATTGTGGCCTTCAGACCTGTAATCAGTCTTTGTCACATGTAGCCAATTAAGACAGATATATACGCTAAATGTGCACAATAAAGTGAGCAGAGAAATGTTTTGCTGTTGAGAAATGAGTCTCTCAAAGTGATTTTTGTCTAATGCCTTGACCTCACCACTTACAAGAGGACATCAGTGGTGCAGAGAGGCCTCATACATTTTCAGCGGAAATGATCTCTGGGGAAATGCGGTGTGCTTTTCCAGCATCATCAAGCTCACCCTGAAGAAGACATATGAAAGGGTCAGATGTGGGTTTTTTTGTCCATGATAGGACATTGGTGTATGTATGTATATGGTGTATGTGGTTTATTGAATGATCCTCTATATCTACGATTAGTAGAATGAGTGGATTATTCTTATGCTGAATACCACAATGTGATCATCTAATGTTGTATTCCCCAATCAGGCAATCCAATTGTCCTTGTCAGTGGTGAAAAGAATACTAAGCTTGCTGTTATCGGGGGGCCCTGTTCTAGATGCACATCACACTGGAGCCTGGTTGGAGCTCAGCAGTAAATCTTCAGCCAATGAAGGGTCCATCCATGTTTCCTCTGTGTCTAGCAAAATAAACAATCTGCTGTAGGTCTGCAGAAACGCGAGATCAGACAGAGGGCAGAGCTGAGGACTCAGGCATGGGGGGGGGGGGTTAGGGGAATGCAGGGGGAAACGCGTAGATCAGATTTCAGGAGCCTAGAGAGAGGTGGTGGAGAATGGAGAGAAACCTTGCTGTCAAAAGACCAAGAAACTACAAATGTAAGGGAATAAAATGTATAAAAAGTTCCTCTTTACTCTCTTTACTTTGTCCTTTCACATATTTTCTTCATACAAAAGCTTGCATCGCGCGTGCTTTTGTGTTAGTTATTCATCCGAATTGTAGTGCCAAAACTATTTATGTTATCTCACTATGAGCAATTTGTGTTTTTTTCCTCAAATATGTGAAAGTAGGTGTGTGTGTGACATCAGAGCGGACCACTGAGCCACTTTGGTTTCCATCAGAAGCTAAAGCCGCACTCTGTATTGTTTTGGTTGAGGCTCTGGCCTCAGGGGCTTCCTGCTATTTGAAGAGGTTGGGGTGGGGATGAGTATGTTGAGAAACTGTGAGAAGATTCTGTAGTTCTGAGAGTCTTTCACAATTTTGATTTTAATCTGAATCTTTATGGGGCATTTTATGATCGTCAGCTGTTGATGCATATATAGACTCTTGCAGGCTAAGGGATTTTTTTATATGCCAAAATCCAGGGAGGCTCAAAAGCATGCAACAGACCTTTGGAGTATTATTGTGTGTTAAACCACAACCACATTTATTTGTACCTCCACAGTGACCTAAATAAGATGTCGCTCTTAACAGTTTTTTCCGACTGTGCAGAAATACTGCAAGAACACTTTCCTGCCAGCTTATAGAATTTCCTGATTGATAGCGAGAGGAAGTTCTCTCCCTGTTCCTGTTACATAAGAGCTAAACCACAAACCTCTCATTGAACAAAATGTAGTTCACATTGTATTGCAAGGCAATGAGGAACAACCAAGCTAATTCTAACATTCCTGAATATCTCTTTAATATTAACCATATATCGTGCTACTTCAAGTATTATTGAGTTAAGTTTTGTGTCACCTCTGTCAACAGATTTTATTGTAAACACAAAACGTCTACTTTTGGTCAAATTAAATGATATTTTAGCTGATTTAACTTTATCCAAATGGTCATTTTATTTGACCGATGTCAACAGTCCAGTTCCCCCAGAGTGAGCCAACATTAATTACTAGTTGTCCTCAAATGCGTGCATTGATTTCTAGTTTGTCAGTATAAGATAAGGCATTTCACATGTCCAAAATCAATGGTCATGTGGACGGGGAGGGTCACGGCGGTGTGTGTTTCCCACAGAGGGTGAGGTGATATGGATGTGACCCACTGACTGTTCCCTCTGTTACTATTTCCAGTACCTGCAAACCACAGTACGGTATGTTGGGTTGCATATCCTGTACATTCTCAGGGGATTGGTTGGACTTGATGAGGCATGTGGGATGTTCACAATTGGCTGACTGTATATAGATCTCATCTCTATACGCTGTACAAACCCAGCATGCAAAAAGCTGGATTCTTGTTGTTGCAGTTGTGAAATAGATGCTGTATTTGCTCTTTTGTCACTAAACACTGAGCACAAGTTGGCATCTGTTAATTTTGCAAATGTTCTCATTTATTTACTGTAACAACAGTCTATAAGTTAATAGCCTGAGCAGACTAAAGGTAATTTATGTTGCTTTGCAGGGTAAAACACAAAAAGTCAGTGAAGGGCACATGAGGTTAAGAAGAAAGTCCCTAGCTGACCTGCAGGCATCTCAGCTCACATAAAGAGCCCTCTAGTGTGCTTCATTACTCAAGCTCATGAAAATGTTATCAGCAGGAGACATGAGGCTCCAGATAGACAATTTCTATCAGCAACAGGAAACACAGAGCATGCATTCACACTATCAGTTATCCTACATTGAAAGTAGTGGAAATCATACTTTTTGGCACACCCTTAAACACACTTCCAGAGGGGTTCTCAGTGAATGGACTATAGAATGGGACCATTCATTCATGGCGGCTCTTATGATTATAAGGGATGGTAGGATTCATCTGAGATAATTTAACTGCTTACCAGAGTACCAAACAAAACATTAGTGTGTAGAAAGTGAAAATGCAGGCTACAAAATCAGGTTGGGTTTTTGAGGGGATTTCGGATGTTGCCACAAAGTAGCAGTGCGCTACCTTTTGTGACATAAACTGATGTGCGAAATGTTACTGTGTCCAAGTCACACACTTTCTTGGTTTTCCTTATCAAAATAAACATGTACTTATCTTAATAATGAATTTGACCTCACATTTTTATACATTACAATTATGATTCTGTTTTTGGAGGATGGACTGTGCCAATTTCATTCTTGCTCAAGATTATTTTAAAATAAAGCATGCTATGAATATAGATGTTCAGAGATAACATCTCTTAGCAATTAAGTGCTAATTTGGTAATGTTGTGGTGAGAGTTGATGGCAGGCTGCCTCCACCAAAGTAAACTTTAAATCATTGTCAAGGTGAATGCATTAACTGCCATGGTGAGAATGTGGACAATGGCATTATGCTGAGGCTGAACAGCACCATACAATGTTTACAATAAAGTTTGGAGAGTTGCCTGGCAGCAGAATGTACACAATGAAACAGCCCAGTAGTGCTGCTCTTTATGTCACTGTCAGGCCTGAAAGAACTGCCTTTGTACACATATGACTCTCATTCTCGGGACGTTCACCATGAGCAAAAATGAGGGCCAAGCTGCACAATAAAACCTTTCCCGCTGCTGTCAAGAATTTCCTCTCATATATTAGAAAGTATTCAGAAAAGCGTCAAATATGTGTGTAAAAATGTCAGTGAGAAATATGAACAAAAACCACTTTATCAGGCAAACCCCTGTATGCCGGGACAATTTTTAAAAGCTAACACAGAAAAAGAATCATGTGATTGTCATGATATCATGTGGGCATATAATGTGTCAAAACATTTGTATTTGCAACCCTGTCTTTTATAATGTTTTTATATTCCTTCATAAAGTGGGTTTAAGGAAAAGTGAAGTCAATAAAACTGTTGTCATTTATCATCAAAGCTTTAGCATGTATTTTCAAAAAGAAATAACATTTTTATGGCATGTAATAAAGACCATTTCACATCAGATGGTGGCAGTGATTTTTTAATTTCCTGTTTCTTGACTTCTAAATAGCGTTGCCACATGTTTTATACATTGAGTTAATACTATGAAAGTCACTCTAAAATAAATTAGTACGTCCAACATTATCCTACAGCTGCTGTGAATGGTGCATAATTATGCGCTTAAGCTGTCTTTATATATATACACATACATATATATATATAAATAGATAGGTGCCAAGTTTTCTAATGCTGTATAATGCTTATAACTGGAAGGATTTACTCACCTAAACAAAATTATAAATACAGAATTGGAGTGCAATGATGACACAGCTGCCCCCACCAGTGTGATGATATCCAAGTTCTCCGTTGCTGTAAATCAAACATAGATTATGTACCGCAAGATGAGGGATTCCAAAGGTTGCTGTAATAAAGACTATGAAAGACCATCTAGTCATTTCAAACATCTTACCATAATCTATGACATATTTCTTAGACATTCAAAAACAGCATCCTCGATTGTTCGTTATTACACGGAACCAGTAAAGTGAGTCATTCATTTTTGGATAACTGAGCGGGGCTGTCATGAACACCACCCCCACATCAGCACCTCAATTAAAGACCAGAGTTGTGAATGTGGCATTTCTTTCTGTGTGACACACACACATAGGCACTCGCAGCTCTTTTTTTGTGGGTAATTTACAGTCAAGATTCAGGGGAAATGAATCCGCTGCTGCCAAAGAGGGGTTACACACCCCAGCCCAAAACCTTCCATCCTGGCAGGAAGACGCAGAGCTGTTACTAAAAGCTTCCTGAAGCTGCTAAAACTCTGTCCAACACTGATTGAGGCGGTGCCACTCAGGAATCCAACACGCAGAGGAAGTGAGGAGAAGCGTCTCTCTCTCTGCCTTTCACAGAATGAGCTGTGAGACTGTAATTGCTGTTTTGATTTGTGAGGACAAAACAGAGAGCAACGCTTTCTTCATATACCTCAGAGTTGTTTGCTGGTAGAGACTGTTTTCATTAGTTCAGGGAAGAGTGAGAACAAGTAGCACAATGTCCTAAAATAACCTCACTCTCTTATTTCCCTTGGAAATACCCAGTGTGTGTGTGTGAGCTTGTGTGCCTGTGTGTCTATGGGTTTGTGTCTTAGTGATCTTAACAGTCTTTGCATCGATGCATGTTTGTGCCTGTTCGTGTGATTATGCATGTGCAATCTAAACCTGCATCCATAATGAAAGGAGATCTCCTTCAGGGGAACGGCATACTCTCTCTGGATAAATGTTTGTTCCTCCATTGGCAAAGGCTGCCCTTTCATATCAAAACAACCTGCTTGAAGTGATTTAATGGCATATTATATGTGCTATAGCCTTTACATTTAAATGAGACATTCATTCCAGGTCTAGTTTGTGATATGGAAAGCAGTGGGATTTGTTTAATTATGGATAAACACTCAAAATGATTCTACCTTTGATAATAACATTAATTTCCAGTATTATTAGATCCATGTGCAGGTTTATTTAGGTGTCATTATAGTGCTGCACAAACGCAGGGATCAGAGATAACCTTTGCTTTCACTGTTTCATAAAAGGTGGTGATTCAATTCCCTCTCTGTCTTCCCTGCCCCCCCTTTAGTGCTGAATCAGACCTCTCTCCCTTTCCTCTAATGCTGACCCGTTGACTCCTGTTGGCCTGGTGAACTTCTCTACATGCTCTACTGGTGACCTTTGCTTTCCTTTAGGGGTGACATATCACATATCACACCTACGTATACACATTGTGCCGATGCCTTAAATGAAAGGACACTGGTGTCACAGTGGGTAATTTCAGTGATTACTAAGCATTAGGGACCCAGTGTTTCATTATACAGCTAGAGCAGAGCCACAATTGGAGGGTCTCTCAGCTATGGTCTTTCTAGATATTAGCACATTGCACATGTGTGGGTCGATGAGTTAGTGAAAGTGAATACAGGTCTTTAACCAGATAACATTTGATCTGGATCCTATTTGTCTTATTTCTTCTAGCTGACAGTGGTGACACAAAACAACTGCTATCAACAACTGCTAACTAAAATCAGGAAGACCAGAAGGGACAACTGTTTAGGGAGACTATAACGGCAGAACAAGACAGTGGTTATAGCACGGTGCTTGTACCTTGCTGAAGGTCGCCACTAATTCACATTTTCTGCCACCAGTGTTGGTTTTCCAATCAGCCGTTGACAGTGGTGGGTAGATTGCCTTTGATTTATAGCCCAGCCTGCCCCTCTTACCTGCTCCCATAAAGACCCACACACACACGCACACATACATACACACACCACCACAACCACCTGCCACTCACATTAAGAGGGTCCTACTGCACACAATCCATAATAGAAGTACAAATCCTAATCCTTGAAGGATTAGTTCACCAAAATAATTGAAAGCATATTTCCCCAATGTCCTCTGGTGGCTTCTAGCCATGCAGATAGTTTCTATTAAATTTTCAGTGAGTCTTCTCCTGGATAATCTGCAAAAATCACTGTTAACACTGTTCTCATTATAAAATAATGAAAATACAGTATTTTTACCTTACGTGGAAGCAGTTTAATATAATTGTTGTTAATAATGAAAATGATTGCCCTAGCACCACAAATGAAATTGCATTAATCCCCATTGTATTGGAATGGTGGCAGAAGTTACAGGGGGAGCTAGCTTTAAATATCTGCGTAAGTATACCATTCTTTTAATTGGGAAATATGTCGTTGTGTAATTTGGGTGGACTGCTCCTTTACTCAGATTGTGAACCATTTCACTCGTCCTTGACATAATGTAGCAATTACATTTGTATATTGAGGGATGGTCCATTTTCACAATGTTTTCTGGCTGTTTAGTGTGACTTAATAGTCTATTCCCATGCTTATATGTGTGTATCAAATGTAATTTTAAATTAAAGGGAGAGAGGTGCATTTGTACTACAGAGTCTGTTAAAAATTTGCTAACATGGAGTGATCGTTTTTATTCAGGCTTCTGTAAAACCCCACCAATTTATCGTGGCCATAAGAGCTCATATTAATCATGGGTAGACAGCTTTCTCCGAACTAAATGGAACCATTCACTGCCATTAATAATTAGCATTATACCTAAACATAGAACTTGATTTCACTACTTTTTTATTCTCCGTAGCCTGTGCGAGTTAAACGCAAAAATGCACTGAAACTTGTCAGAATATCACATCCAGAAACAGCCGCACGGTGGAATGTTTGGTATGCGTCCTTTAATACACGAACAACAACAGGGGTGAAAACATTGTCTTTATATTATGTGTTCAGATAACAAATACAGTATAGATAATCATAAATGCCAGAGTACATTTTTTATAGAAGTGAATAATCTACTTTTAAATCTTCATTAGAGCCAACACATACAAATTGCTATGTATTTTGGTAACATTATTAAAATACCACCCCTACACCAAAGGGTCGAATGGTTTCTCCCACCGTGGCGGCGTTTGTCCTGCGCAGCGCTGACTGCAAATCAATGAAGCCAGTCAAACAAACGCAAACAAACGGGGCTGGGCAATCGAAGTTGGGACAATTTACGGAGGTTTCTGTTGCCGGATAGTCGACGACAATAAGGACATGTATACAGCTAATATGTATAGAATCCTATTTTTGTGTCCTTTGTCGGAGTAAAGAGGATATTCACGTCAAATTATTTTCTACTTATACGAGGAGTTTGATGTATTTCGCTAGAAAATTGTAGCTTAACTGAAAGAAAAACTACCCTCCCTATTCGAACTGAGGATGATTTTTGCTAATACTGGAAACCCACTGAGGACTCCGTATCGCAAACAGGTAAAAACGCTAATATTTATCAAAGACCCGCCTCAAGACATAATGTCCACAAAGCTGACTTCATGGAAGTCGCAAAAAGGTCTATTTGACAGGAGCTCACAGCCTAAATAAACTTGCCGACGGTGTACTAGAAAGAAAACTTACTTTGGTTTAACACTTAAGACGTTTGAAATTTCAGTGTTGTTCTGCGGTGTGTGATATGAGTTTCAGATAGGCCACTTGTGCAAAATGAGAATACCTGCTGCTCGGGCTGTGGTCCAGGTCCGATACTGCTGGAGAGATACAGGCCTGTGACTTCAGTGGATGCTTAATGTAATGGCTGGTCACATAGCAAAATAGTGGGCTAACGTCTTCCAATAGCATCACTTATTAGATATTTTGGATTATAAATGAAGTGCACATGGGCTTGTAACGACCACCACTTCACAAAAGTTTGCAATTTCTACAGAATATATTCTTGTTTAGACCAGCGGACATTTAGGTTGGCTTCTATTTTATCAAACTAATTTTCAGTGATATAAGCCATAGGTTACCTAAAATATGTGCAGTAAAATGTAATTCATACATCCTATCGTCTTGCTTGATTCGGTGTCTCTGTATTGTACAGAATTACAAAGTATGGATGACCGATTGTCCACTGGTGCATTCACTTTGTCCCAGTTACATATAGATTTTTAAAACTCCCTTTAGCCAAATAATTTGAATAAGCATATTTACTCTGTCGTGCTCATGCTGCTATCCTGTGGCTAGAGCTCCATGGGCGAGGCCTGTTACTGGAAGCCCTGTGTATTTCCAGCTCGGATATGACGGGCTCTGCTGGTCTGGAGCTGGCTGATAAGATGCCGTCCTCTCCCCATCACAGTCTCTCGCAGGCCTGCATCAGAGTGGGCTAGCAGACGTATGAAAACAAAATTGCCTTTCAGTCTCACAGAAAAGGGAAGTTGTGCTCACCTGAAGCCCAGACTCTGAAAAGGGGTCTCAGTAATCTGTGGCAGGCATTCTCTTTAAAGACTGGCTTGTCTGGTGTGTTGCTACATATGTTATATACTAGTACTGGAATATATATAATGCATAATTTAGTCTTTTTACCAAGTCATTAGTTGGCATGTTATTTAACATATTTACAGCTCACAAATGCATTTGATACTGTAATGAAAGTGACTGTCAAAGGTTTAAAGTTAAATAGAAGTGCAACATGGAGCTTTTTTTAGCTCTTAAAGCTTTTATCTCTAACCCCTTTGGTTTCCCACATTTGGTTGCGTTTACTTTTCTCATCTCCTGCCCTACAGTTTATTGTCAGTTATTACTGACATGATGACATTATAAAGGTACATGTTTTGATCTCCATAGCATCTACTTGAAATTCATGCCTGAAACCATAACCACCCAACTCAAGTAAATGGGGGAATACCCTGAGCTTTGCATTTTCTTCAGGGTATGTGTCATTATTCAGTATTTTCCGTTCAAAACTCATTGTGTTATTTCTTGTGATTGGATGAAAACCCTGTGAAAATTGAGGGATACACTGTCCACGTTAAAGGATGTGCATTACCGGAAGACCGTATGATGACGTAGTACCTGTCACTATTATTTTGGCACACCAGTGAGGAAGTTTTTCCGCACTTGGTGCCAAACTAAGTTTAATTCAGCGTAACTTAGGAAGTAATTCCTGTTTCTTTGGTAGGTTGTTGGCCTGACTGTAGTCGAATCTGTGATCCATGTTTCCTGGTAATAAATTCTGGGAAATTTAGGGCTAGTCATAAGAGCAACTGTGACGTATTTCACATTTATTATAGTTCAGGTCTGTTGATGAGTTTTAGTTTTTTTAGTTTTCCAAGAGCTGCCAGAGATTTCTTGACTACTCTTCTGTTGCATATTCATGTAGCAACGGTAGCAACATTACTGCTGTTCTTTTTGTGGCAACTATTAAAGAGCAAGGCCATAATCTTCAGTTTGATTAAAACTCCCCAGGTAATACTTCACCTTTTCAATTTATGGAACCATTTTGTTTGCTCCAAACACTGAAAGCGTATTCACAATTTTTAACTTTGTGACACAAAGAACAGTTAACTGTGGAGGAAATCAGTTGGAAAACAGTAGGTCAAACTGTGGGTCAGATGTGAGGTGGTCGACCAGTCGGTCACAAGAGAAGATCTTCTAGACTGAAGTCCAGACTTGGGTTGCTCAAGCCTGTCAACACTTCATGCTTGGGATTCCATCAGCTTCCTCTCAGCTTGTGATTCCTCAGTGAGGGGGGTTGGGGGAGGGGGATCAATGTCGGATTGTAAAGAAGAAGACAAATCCCTGAAGGGGACAGCTCTCTCAGGCTAGGACATCTGTATCTTGTAAACATAGTTTACAAAGTTGCTCAATCACTGGAGGGTTTTTTGCTTTTTTTCCCTTTGCTCCCATGGACAGGCCCTCTGCAGCTATTTTGAGCAATACGTAGAAAGTGAACCAAAACTGAATAGCTTTTGAAAATGGCAGTGACAGTTGTTTGGCTGTGTTTTACATCATCTCAGAGCAAAAAGTAGTTAATTCTTAGTAATTGTTTTTTCTTGACTAATAGGGAAAAGACACTCAAACCACTCTGAATATATACAGTAAATAAAGCTACTCATTTATGAGAGTGCTAAGGTTAAGAAGTCTGGCACTACGCCAGAGATGATTGTTTATGTTGACCTGCGAATAGCTTATTCGACGCCCCGGGGCAGTGTGACATCAGTGTGACACTGATGTCAGAGCTACAAGCCCCAGTGGACCCTGATTTCGCTGACTGCGAAGGTGTGATGGAGATTGTTCTGCAGATATGGATCCCTGCTCTGTAAAAGATTAATCCTCACACTGGACAGAAACCCACATGATACTAATGATGGAGTGTCCAGACAGTTAATCTTTTTTCACCACCTAATATATGACTATATGTAGTGAGGGCACACAGCTGGACTTTCTTGGACTGAATTTTCATGCAGAAATGTCATGCAAAAGGGTCATTATATTGTGATACAGCTCATTCAAATATTAATATTAATATTTTGTCAGAAAATCCAAAATATACTGAAGCTAAAAAAGTGCAGACATTTTGCAGCAAGTTGTTGTTTTTTCCTGACTTGAACAAGGACGGTGTGTATGTGAAAGGGCTCACTTGTAGTAACGTTCCCACTGACAATTATCACCCGACTATGCGGTTCCCCTCAGCTCTACGGAGCATTTCAGCATCTTTTAATTTATTGTTTTGGTTTTGCAGCCTGCAACTTTACTGGTTTTTGGTTCACTCACATTGCTCCCATCAGCGTCATTTCCAGACGCAGCAGTCAGCTGTTTTCAGCTTGAAAGACCCACTACCTGCTACCTGCACAGCACCAATCCGCAGACAGACACAGTTAGCAACTCGCTAGTGCACATAGTGGGGCCTTTTGCTACTAAAGCGCTAGACATTTCCTGCAGAGTTGGTGGAGAACAAAACAGTTCTAAAAGAGAGTAAATAGTGGACTTGCATTCATCAGGTCAGCAGAAATACAGCTCCAAATGAATGCTAATGTTACTCCGTATCAGCTGGATGTGTAAATAAGCAACTGTTTGCTAACAACCTCACCATAGCACATACTGTATGTGTCCAAGACAGATCTTATATCAACCTTTTAAGGTGATAATATTATAAGTGATAATATAATATTTATAGCTTGTTTCTGCTGCAGCAGCCAAATCAGTTATTGCAGGTTTAAACAGTAACTTAACACCTCCTAAAAATCTTTTTTTCTGCTGACCTCCAGTGGTTTAACTTCTCACCTTGCTGCAGTGATGCACAAGTGTACTCTAGGGTGTTCCTGTACACTGTGACATCAGAAGCACACTTCTGACCACAACCAACCACACCACAGATGCCAGTTGTGGTCAGTGGTGAAACAAACCTTGGTGCATCTCGGTAGCTCACTTGTTTAAGCACATTTTGGGAATATTTTGATTTGTTATCATTCACTTAGACTTGAGAACTTTGAGCCATGATGATATCTTGATATGTTAAATTTGGCACATTATATGGAGGGATGGTAAACAATGTTATTTAATTACCACCCAGCCTGAACTTGAATTCAACCTTGCCTATTCCAGCCACCTGTCGCCCCATCGTCACATCCCATGGCTCCACCCAGCCCAAGCACCAACAGCAGCACCAACAACAGCAGCAGCAGTAGCTGCGCAGGCTGGGATCAGCTCAGCAAAACTAACCTCTACATCCGAGGCCTGTCCCCTTCAACCACAGACCATGACCTGGTCAAGCTCTGTCAGCCGTGAGTACCACACTTCCTCCCATCAGTATCTGCTATTGATCAGCTATTGATTTTTTGGCCTACTTAGTTTTAGTGTCTAGCTTAAATTTACAGTGACAGTCACTTTTTGACATACATTTGTTAAAATACAAATATGGTGTGAAAAAAAGTAAGCTGTAGATATTTTAGAAGTACAATTGCACAAGTATTGTATTGACAGATCAGAGGATTTATATAATTTTGTCTTTGTTGCAATTTATTGTTATAGTACATTTTCTTCCTTTCTAAAAAGCTGTCTTTAAATGAGAAATTGAGCCCTACAGGTCTGTCTAAATGTCTTCTAAGAAAAGATTTAATCAGCTTTTTATAATGAATAGAGTAGTTTCGGACCATGTAGAGAGCATGGTGAGACACATATGGATTCTTATATATATCTGAGATTATAACAAATGCAGCAGTATTGCAGGCTTCATTTGAATATGACATGAAAAATGATCTTGAAGACCAGACAAGGACAGAGCATAGATGATGAGCTACTTCATATATCATGTGTGCGGATAAAGGGGAGACACTGTCAGCACTGGGCTCGTCCACAGCTCTCTTTGTGCGCTGAATGTTTTATATTTGCCAAGCAGAGAGACCACCCTGTTGCCTCATACATTTTATTTGCTTTTTTTCTGAGGCCCCATCTTCACAATGTGATACCAACTTTGCAACACAAAGCTGCCAATTCATTCTATGGCTCTTTATAAATATACTACATGTTGAAATTGGCCTCGGCAGTGACATACACCATTATTTTATTGAGGAATTAAGTGGAAGAACTTTCGATTGAAGTTCAAAGCTCCCTCGAATGCCATTGCAACCAAAATGCATTCATTTTTCACTTGTTTTAATGCCCTTCATACTACAAATGTGGCCTAAAGTATAGGATGTGTTTATTTATCACTTCCTATTTGAATCTGTGGACAAACATGACTTCCTTTTTTTTGTATCTCACAGGTCACTCTGAATATCCTAAAGAGTGTTAAGTAACTACATGTCCATATACTACATTTTGTTGGTGGTGTCAGAGCAAACACATGAGTTGAGATTAGAGTTGAGATGAAGGAAAGGTCATAAGTTCATGCTCTTTCACCCAGTTTAGTATTTAGCCTAATCTCCTGGTTGACTGCAGGCTTGTATCACTGTCACTGTAGATCATATAGGTCACTTTTAACACACGATACCTGTGGACTGATTGTGTCCACAGTGGAAATTACACAATGGAAGAAATTTATTTTAAAAGAAGCCTACTTACATTACATAGAGACTACTGTACAGATTGAAAACTATACAACAGATGAATTTATGACATGATGAGGAACCAACCAAACCAACCAAAAGCCAACCATTTGTGTGAAGGATTGCATTTAATATAACCCTAACCGAAAAATACACAGTTAAATTAAAAATATTAAAATCTTTGTGTGTGTAAAAAATACCGTCAGTTTTTTAACACACACATCAAAGCGTTTTTTAAGAGGTGACAGTGAAGTAATATGGTACTTTCCTGTGGTCTACACACATACCATGACTGATCTGTTGAAACCATGGCAACGACATGAACCATACCAGACTTTTGAATGTTACAATCTCTGTGTTTTGTGAGGCAGTGGTTTGCATATGCGAACAAGCATCTGTAAGTGTAGTGAAATGTGTGCCATGAAAAGATTGAAAAGGTGTCTTTGATAATCCCAACTTCTTCTAAGAGAGACTTTGGTGACTGTATAAAGTTTGATACAGTGGCTAAAGAAAAAGGGACTGTTTAGCTTTGCACTCACATGGTGGGGATTTTCAGCACCCCATGGAAACCACTTCCTGTTTCTCATATTTTCACAGTGATGTCATAGATTGTTGCTCAACCCTCCCTCTCTGTGTGTTTTATAACTGGCTCTGTCTGGTACATAATCCAGCTAACAATGCCTCGCCTTTCTGCTCCTCCCCTAGGTATGGCAAAATTGTTTCAACAAAAGCCATCATGGACAAGACTACAAACAAATGTAAAGGTGTGTGAAGTTGTTTTTCCTCTCTCCAACACCGCCCTCTTTTATCTCTCCTCTAACTAAGGATCAAGAAGCCTCACAAACTGCCCTGCAGGATTTTCAACACCTTACTTCTACACTTCCCCAAAATTGGTCGACGTTTAGTGTGTGTGATTTCTATCCAAACATCATGTCATTCAGCAGCTATGCAGTTTTGTCAGATGATCCGGGCAAGTCAGGAAACAGACAGCCAGGCTGCTTAAAGCTGCCTCCCAGCTCATGTTATTTTAAGCCTCAGCCCTTGTCTGTTGGTGTGTCACTGCGGTGGGTGGTTCCTGGGAAGAAGCGGCCGACTCCTCCTCTTTCTGCTGACTGACAGTGTTGGTCTTGGTCCAGTTCTAGTAGACTGCCCATCCGACTAAAGAGGGACTTACTGATTCTCTCTTGTGCCAATGGGATTAAGAGAATGCTTTGTCACTCTTCTCTGGATTATACAGATGCCAGTTAATCAAAGGCTCCCAGTGAAAGGGGACACTGTTAAAGACCTTGTAAAGCTCTGACTGTATTTTAGATGGAAGCCAGAGATGGCTTTAGCAATAACCGTGTGCGACCTTGAGTTTCACAAATTTCTTTAGCCTTTTTTGTTTTACTCATTTCAGAATTATCAAGAATTTGTAGTAACTAAAACAGGGATTCACATTAAACTTTCAGCCCTGACATATTCACCGTAATTTAGCTTAAACAGGTTAAATATAGCAGCTGCAGTAGAGGTGAGGGACTATAGGTTCACCCTGTTTGTACCCCCCAGGACAAAGAGCTGACCTGAGCCATGAACATCACACTGGTATCTGCATCCTCAGCACTTTTCTACCTCTACTTCCCCACACACACGCACACAAAAGCACACATAGACCGATGTAATGCAGAAGTACATACATACACACTGTAAAATCACAAAGTAACACACTGTATGTATATATGTATGTAAAGCTTTGTTATACCCACTAATGAACAAACATCCCGTCACCATCCCCCTCAGCGAGGCATAGGTCAGCCCACACAACACGGAGGCTCAGCCATTATTTGTGCTGGAATATTAGAATATTGTCCTAACTGTGCTGCTTGTCTCCTCAGGATATGGCTTTGTGGACTTTGACAGCCCCGCTGCAGCACAGAAAGCTGTGGCTGCCCTGAAGACCACTGGTGTCCAAGCTCAGATGGCAAAGGTGAGGATTCATTACGGTCTAATCCTGATATCACATCCATACAAGTCACCCAGTAGCACAGCAACTTAAACCTAGTTTTTGTATTAAATAACAGGAACTGGAACGTGACTGTAGGGTGTATGCTCCCCAGTCTGTGACACCAGGTTGTTGCAGTTTGCTTGTGTTTGCAATGTGGTAAATGATCTCACTTCTATAGCGCTTTTCCTAAAGCGCTTTACAGCTAAGTCTCATTCACTCATACAGCCGCAGACCGAGCTGCCATGCAAGGTGTTGGTCTCCATCGGGAGCAACTTAGGGTTCAGTGTCTTGCTCTTGCTTCGACATGACAGGGGGTAGCTGGGGATCGCCAACCCGCTCTAACCAGCTTTGCCTCCTGTGCGACAGTGCCACGATGCCGCCCATGCCGTGCTGTCCCTATTGCACATGCATTTTATTGAGGTCTGCAGAAATAATAGGTGGAGATACTGTATGTTAACACAGGCTGATTCTGTATTCTCCAGGATTTACTACAGTAATTTGCAATAATTGTTAATGAACACCAGGTCATTGTGTAACAGCAAACAAACGGTGGAGGGGCTGTTGTGGTTTAAGTTCATTAAACTTGAATTTGAACTTGAGGTTTAATGACCTGTGAGGTCACAGTGTTAGTTTCTTTTGACAAGACATTCACAAGGAGCACTTGGCATTTGGCATTTTAACTGTGAGACATTCACTGTATCAACAGCGTCTCCACCCTCCACCTGCTGCACTCTGAGCTGGTGCTCAATCTTTCTTTCTTTCTTATTTGTCTTATTCTCTCGTCTCATCTCATTCCATTTCTTTTGAATTTTGAAAGTCTGTTTGACTCCAGTTGCATTAATAGTATAGCTAACAGTGTCAATACAGTGCTCATTTGTGCTGCACCACTTTCTTAGTCCCCCAATGATTAAATGTGCATCATCAGCAGATTTGCTGTTCATATATGGTGTATATGTGGGTGTTTCCCTGCAAGTGCTACGTGCATATACATCATTGATGGTTCCCAAAGGTATTCTGTTAGCCGACAGCTCCCAGGCAGGCTTTAGAAGGGTTTCAGACGTGAGAGACGCCAATAGTTAGACTATAGGGTGCAGAGGTTGGTGTTACTGACAGTGGGATGACGTACCAGAGAAATTATACACCATGTGGACGTGCTTCTACGGTAAGCCTGTCCAGGAGTTGAGACCAGTCTTTCTGTCCCCTCCAAAGCACCATTACACATTTACATTTTACATTTAGTAATTCTTATTTAAATGATTTTACTTAAACTTCACTTTAACACATTGGAAAACATTGCAGGAAATACAAATAAACAAATTCCTCTTCTTCACTGGACAAGTTGGAGTTACAGTAGATTATCAATTTAAAGAAATAGTTTATAGTTTAGACTATTGCTTTAATGGTACCCAGTGTTCTGTGGACAGACAGTCATTCAGTCTTTCAATACACTACTGATGCAGCTTTATTGTATAATATAGGAGATTTTCAGATGAAGGGCTTTAAAGTAGGACTGTATTACTTTAGGCGTCTACACTCTCTGACACTAGAAAAGGAAGTAAATAATTGTGTGTTGTTATGGTAACAGGAACCAGTCAGGAGAAATTAGTTCCCATACAGCGCTGAGCAAGAACCCTTGGCCTCATTTCCCTGTCTGGGGATCTGCAGAGCTTCTTGACATGCCTCTGTGCACCCATTTTACTTTTTTAATTAAAATAGAGCAGCTTTGAGGGGCATACCAAAGTTTAATCTTTGTATTGTGGAACGTAAATGCCATTATAAAGTGTGAGCCATTCACTCTAGCTTTATTATCAGCTCACTATAGCTGAAGCTTGTTTGGGCTTAATGGACTCTCTGACAAAGGTCCCTTTTCCTGTTTTTTTTATCTGCCCAGGCGCCTTTCAGTGGGCTTTCTCTCATTATTATTTCAAAGGCAGGTGGTGGGAAGTGGCCAGATAAGAGTTTCCCTTCTTTTTACCTTATGTTAATATCAATGAGTGTATAGTGATACTTGATGATGTGCTTTCCTTTCTCTATATACATGCAAGGGATTCACCTAGAGTTATTAATATAGGCAAAATTGTATATCATGGAATTCTTTAAGATCGTTTTATCAAGCTATGTGGATGAAATGTATAGAGGAACAGCATTGTTTCTTGTAAAGTCGCAGTCCAATTCCTGGGTCAGCAGGATGAATGTGGGTGGGGGAGGTGAAAGAGCAGCACATGCCCATCCCTCATTACCACCATTGTAGTGCCCTTGAGGACGACACTTAATGTCCCAATGGAGCTGCTCAGTGCTCAACCGATAAGACTGAGGCTGTACTGGGCACCTGCCAGGTGTGAATGTGGAGTAGGTTGTTCCTAAAGCATAAATGCTAACCTAATATGAAGGTTAAAAGTACATACATGTTGTATATACAGCTTAGGAGTTGCAGTTTACATTCACCCATGCTATATCCCAATTTGAATCCTTTAATCAAACGGCAATAGGTGACATCATTTTTACAACATCTCATCCTCCCTGTCTCTGTAGCAAGGCAGACCCCTCCATCAGCTGCACCTCTCTCCCTCAGCTTTTCATCCACAGGCGTGCGTCAGTCCCAGTTAATGACTGACTGATGGGTGGTGACCCATTCAAAGCACAAAAACAATTGTATTACCTCACTGCCATATTTCCGTCCCTGCATTTCTCTGACATGCAGTTTTCTTAAGTGATGATAGAGTCCGTATTAAAACAGAGGGGCTGTTATGGTTGACCTACTGCATCAATAAAACATGTGGTCATTCACCTCACCCTCAACCCCTCTTTGAATAAGTCATGTAGCATGATTTCTTCTGGAATAGAAACTGTGACAATGAACAGTTTATCAATTCCCTTCCCAAACATCTTCCCTGGGTTTTGTTGTGGCTCATTCATTGTCCTCTAATTCTGAAATGTTGATTTTTCTGTCAGTGTATTACTTTTAGTAATCCAACCTGTCCCTGTAGCTGACTCTGAACAACACAGCGCTGATGAATATTAATGGTGAGAGGCCGCTCCCCGGGGTCTCGTAGCCATGTCTTATGTTTCTGCTGATGCTATTAAAATACAGCAAGAAATCAGCTGATGTGAGCCTTAAGCCACCGTGGGCTGCATGCAAATCTCTATTTATCACTGAACATAGTGACCCTTTACCACCTAAAACCCCCAACAGAGACGGACAGGAAGAAGCAGAGATAAGCAGAGACATGCTAATCCTAATACTGAAGTCTATTAAATGTTTAGCAATTTCCAGGTATAAATTGTGTGGAATTGCATGGAAACTTCTCCTTCCTCTACATGTTACTAAAGCCAGTGTTAATGTGACACTTCAAAGGAATGTTTTTTGTTTTCCAGGTGTGTTTCAAGCATTTCCTGTAGTGTAATTACATTAACTCTGGCTTCCTCTCTCTCCTTTTTTCACCATGCAGCAACAAGAACAAGACCCAACAAATCTGTACATCTCCAACTTGCCTTTGTCTATGGATGAGCAGGAACTGGAGAGCATGTTAAAGCACTTTGGCCAGGTCATATCCACACGCATCTTGAGGGACTCCTGTGGAGGCAGCAGAGGAGTGGGCTTTGCAAGGTCAGATCCTTGTGTAAATGTGTTGTCAATGACTCATGGTCCTGAAACAATATTAAGAGACTGTTACTGGTACTACATATCGGATTTCAACATCAATCAATCTAAACTATGTCAAATATGACACATTGGTATGATTAAACTAAATAAATGATATCCAACTGAGAGGATGCTTCATGGTCAAAAGAGACCCCACAACAGCAGTAAACAGGAACAGACCTGTTCAGCCAGTGAAATGAAAGTGATATCAGGGGTGGGGGAAGGGAGACAAATGGCAATATCCTTTTTACAACATTAGGCAACAAAGTCTATTTATTTTCAGATACAACACCACTAACAATACCAAAGGATTGAAATCAATGATACCAGTTACCAATGATAAAGTGATGTTACACAGTGATATAACACCTTTCAAATTGTTAAAAAAGATTTAAAACACACTGGATTTTGCTGATTTCTCATCATAAGAATGAAAACTTAAAAACACGTAGATCAGATAACAAAGCAGAAAGAACCATTCGTGTATGGACAAATGGAAACTCCTGTAAAAAATACTTTCACAATGACTGGGTGATTTAATTATAGTGGTAATGCCGGCTTCCGCCAGTCGTACTCGCATAACCTGACGTTTGACTGCAATACCTGACAGGCAAGGCCAGGGTCATGATTGACGAAATAAAAATATCATAATGCATCATAGGAATGTTTGTGTGTGTGGGTGGGTGTGCACTAATAGGTCTGTGTGGCCTATACAAGTTGATTCCACAACGTATGTACACTTTAGGCTTGCAATCTTTTATATTGAACCACCCCTTCCACCCACGAAGAGAGGAAGCAGTTCTTGGAAACAACCTGCTCACCCCTTGATACTTGTTATCACTGATGTAGTTATGCTCTGTGTGTCTTCTACAACTTCAGGATGGAGTCAACTGAAAAGTGTGATGCAGTCATTTCTCACTTCAATGGGAAGTTTATTAAGACACCTGCAGGTGTTCCAGGTAAGACATACTGTATAATCATCTCATATTAGCAGGCACACACTGCAGAAAGATAATGTTAAGCGATGTAGATTGCCATGCCATGAAGAGAATATGTGAAAGAAAATAATTTGTGGATTTGTCTTAACTAATAATAAATTATAACAGCTATAATGTGTACAATGTTAATGGGCAGTGTTGAATGGGCAGGATGAAGTGGTCAGCCAACTGATTCATGCCTCCAACAGGAGTCAGCAAGTCTGCTGGTTAAGCGCTCATATACACTCAGCCCTAAGTGGCAGAGCGCAGACAAAGAAAACGAGGGAGAGGGAGCTGCTCTGTGTGGCCTCCACTCCCTCTCTAAGCTTTTTAATTGGATTATTAGACTAAAATAGTCTCTGCTGGCCTTGCCTCCTTTAGGAAGGGGAGGGGATTACAGCTCCACAGCTGCCAAATTAGATGTCTGTGTTCCCAGGCTGGCTAGTAAATGTGCACTCCCAGGCTTCAGGGAGTGAATGACTGTATAGCAAGCAATGACAGACAGCACTGTGTGTGTGTGGTAGTGTTTGTTTAAGACAAACCTTTTATTTTATTTTCTCCCCACCTCTCTCACTTTAGCGCCACCTGAACCCTTGCTGTGCAAGTTTGCCGATGGTGGACAGAAAAAGAGACAAAGTCACAATAAATTTGCCCAGAACGGCCGAGGTTGGGCGAGGGACAGTGACTCCAGACTGGTAAGGATGGAGTGAGTGGCTGATGGTAACCAATCCTTGACCTGATAGGATTAATAAAGGACAAATTTCAGGGGCACCGAAAGTGTTGTATGATAAACAACAGAAAGTATAACAAGTATTAAAACCTGATGACTAAAGCAGAGGCACTTAACATGCATCATATCTGTCGCTCTAAAGTGCTTTTGATTTTTATTGAGCTGTAATCCTGGTTATGTTCTCTGCTGCTTATTGTAAAGTCTTTTGTAGTCAAGGGCGCCCTCTTTCATGTTGGAGCACAATAGATACACAATAGACTGTTGTGTGATTGTGTGTTGGTGAAGTGTTCGTGTTGCGTGCTTCAGTGAAGTTGCCAAACCTGTGACTTCTTTTGCCCCCAGGCTGGGTTGACACTGACATATGACCCCAGTGCGGCTGCTATGCAAAATGGGTAAGCTACAACTACAGATCAGATCCCACTGTTGTGGTCAGTATATATTTCATTGTACTTCACTTGTTTTAATTTGCTTACTCCTGTGTCTGCAGATTTTTCCCAGGAGCATACAGTATTTCGAACAGGATGATCGCTCAAACATCCATGTCTCCTTACATGTCTCCGGTTTCAACATACCAGGTTTGAATCCTTTTCTTCAATGAATATGTAGCTTTGAAACTATAATACAACAAAGACACAACATTTCATTCATCATTTTTACATGTAGTAACTCAGCCTTTATGTTTATAAACCGTTAGGATTCAGAAACATGTCTTTTGGGGTTTTGAGTGTGGGTTAAATATATGACAAAGGGCACTGTGGCCTTTCATGCTTGCTGCTGTGCCAGTCGCAGTAGCATGTGATCTCTGGAAATAGCAGCAGTTCAGTGCCAGTATGTTTACAGAGCGTGTTTGTGTGTGATGTTCCAGGTGCAAAACCCATCCTGGGTGTCTCATCAACCCTACATCATGCAGCACCCGGTAAGAACAAAATCTCATCATCACTGTCTTCATCACAAGTCTCTCTGCCCTCTCTATTTTTTTTTCTGTTTCATCAAAACATTTCCCTCTGTGGTTGTAACAGAATTGAAACATTTTTCTGTAAACAGACAGACACAATATGGGAGAGTAGTAGTTACACATAAGGTGACACTGATCCTTGAGGATTTACAGCACTAAAGTGTTTGTATAGGAATGTAGAAAACGACTGCTTTGGAGAGAGGCTGTGTAAAACTGTATTTGATGACAGATGCCGAATATTTTATAACAGATGGGTTTGAATTGAGAGAGAAGAGTCCTTTCTTGCTTTGAAAATGAGCCAGCATAGATGAGACAACACTGCCTGATGCATCAGGCCAGCCAAGATGCTTATAGACAACTTGCTCAACTTGTGACTATTCTCCTTCTGCTGTGGGCATTACATGTGAAGTCTGAGATTACTCAGTTTCTCTCTGCCTGAAATCCAATCATGCAAAGCTCATTACGCATTTACATCCGAAATACTCTGCATAATTTCCCTGACATTCTGTTATCTTTATGCAATATGTTTTTAGAGCATTTTAGATTTACAGAACAACATACCTTCAGTGACTTTGTATATGCAGCAGCTGCTTATAGTTCTCTCATCTGGTCACTCTTTTCTCCCAGGGTACAGTAATATCGCCCTCTATGGACCCGTCTATGTCACTACAACCTACTTCCATGATGGCCCCGCTTGCACAGCAGATGAGTCACCTCTCTTTGGGCAGTGCAGGAACGGTGAGAGAACTCTGCATGGGAGAGTATAATAAGATCACACATTATACTTAATAACAAGTAAAGAAGTGCTTCGTTAAACAGCAAAATGTATAGATCATGAACATGCTCTATATATAGCCTCTTTCACACAGAGTTCCTGGGAAATTACTGGAATAACCTTTCAGGCACCACATTCAGGAACATTTCCATCTTGCATCTTTTCACACATGCAACAGCAATGCCGGAATAGACGGGGTAAGGGACAGGCTGGATGTATACTCACACAGCGGAAGAGGAGCTGTTTTTGTTTTTGTCTGGTGCCAGTGTTCCTGTAATGTATTTAATATTCATCATGTTTGCGAGATGTGTAATGTTTTTTCTGTGATCTACTTGAATCAGAAACACACATTTGATACATTAAAAGGAACATTAAAAGAGTGTTGGATGCTGAACTGGACAGAAGTAGAGACAAATTTGAAGAAGATAGGCGGGTGAGACTGAGGCACTATAGCTGTTCCAGAGAGCTGCCTATCAATGTCACCCTCTGTATGGACTGAGAGGAGCTGAATCTGTCCAGTTTCCAGCCATTGCTGAAAAAATGAACTTGTATTGCTTGTTAGTTATAAAATCAACTGCAAAAGCATTGGCAAGGCAAGTCGCTGATTCAAATACGTCAGCGGATTCTTGTGATTGGTTCACAGCTACACCAGCATTTTCCCTGAAATGTTTCTAGGTCTTGAAGTGGGAAATTGACGGTACAGATTTCCCTGAATATCCCTGCTTCAATTCACACATGACCCCATGCAGGAAATGTTCCTGAACATTTCAGGGATAAACTACATGTGTGAAAGGGACTCATGACTCTGTTTCTCTCTCCTTCACTGTGCAGTTTATGGCCGCCAACACAGCTATGCAGGGAGCATACATCCCACAGTATGCACACATGCAGACATCAAGTGTTCCTGTAGAGGTACGTCCATTAACGTCATTGCACCCTGATGTGTGTAAAACATTATCCTCATTTCCTCATTTAAAACAACAGCTCATTGTTGACAGACTGGCGGTAAGAACGTTTATTTTACTCTCTCTTCCAGGAAAACGGTGCACAGTCACAAGTGGACTCATCCGGCAATCATTCCCCATATTCATACCAACAAACCAAGTAGTGCTGAGGTAACATTGGGACAACAGCTAAAACAATCATGTCTTCAAATGCAATGGATGCTAAAGATATCTTCACTGTTTTGCACAGGTTCTGCAAATGTTTTAAGTGAGACTATTTTTGGTATCGTTTTCAGAGGGAATATCTGAGTTCATCAAATGATTCAAATTATATAAAAAAAAAAAGTTTTGAAAAAGTTTTATTTTCATACTAGAAAACGTTTATTTTTTACCAAGGATTGCCGCAGGATACAAGAAAGAATCAAGTGACTAGTTGTTCAAAGTGCATGATAGTAAATATGTCTTTTGTTAATATTTCCAGATCTTTTTTTTTTTCTTTTTTCAGCCAGACATTTTGAAAATGATGTTTTTGTGCTTGCTGTGTGAGTGTTGCTATGGTGAAGTGTTCCGTGTTGTTTTCTTGTAAAGTGATTTCTCTTAGTATTTTAGATTGATCTTGCTATCTGATTAAAATTTGCCTTCATAGTTTTGATACAGTAGTTGTACAGACCACCACAGTGGGCGGCAATAAGCAAAACATGTTGAGAGCTATTGCCTTGGAAATGAGCTATGTAGGAGGGTTTTTTTTTAATGAAATCTATGTGTTATTGCTTTCCCCTCCCAGAAGTGATAGAAAAGTAGAAGAAATTTTAGAGAAAATGTTTTAATGAAATTGCTCCACATCTGATGATTTTATTGGATGTAATATTTATTTAGTAAGAAGACCTTACATGTGTCTGGATGTTGGGATGTGTTAGAAATTGAAAGTTGAAAGAGCAGCTTTCGAATCTTGCCTTTTTGATTACTTGGTGTTGTAGAATAGCTGAAATTGAACTTGGAGGGGTGTGGGAATGAGAAGGGGCAAATTAATTTTGTTTGTCGGCCATGTTTTTGTCTTTTTTTGGGTGATGTTAATTGTTATTTTGATGGGGTGTGTCTTTTTTCACTTTTATTTGAAAAACTAACAGCAAAACATAGACTTATGATTGTGCAAAAAACAAAAAAACTCATCAAAGCCTTGTAATAGAACTTGTTGGGGGGTAACATGAGATGAACATGTGTATTTTATTGCACCTCGCTCTTTGATAGGAAACAAACAAAGTGGCACTTTCAATTGTAGTTTACTCCACCAAAGATTGTGAGCTAGTACACTGAGGAAATAGCATCATTTGTCTCCAGGACAACCAGGACATAAGTGACTCTGCAAGCTAGATTGCAGTTTGGACAGTGTGCCTTTTTTGTACAATCAGTTTTCATAGGTATTAGTACAGTGCGGACACACACACACACACACACACACACACACACACACAATCATGAAGGAAGGCCTGGATCCAACAAGTGCCACAGATGAATTTCATACTTAGAGAAACATGGACAACATTATAGTAAAGATTAAGTTAAAAGTAAATAAACAATGAAAGGACAATGCTACAACAGCAATCTGCTATGAACTAGCACTAAAGAAAATGAGTCAGATTATTATTTTTTTTTATCCTAGTGGATTAAAGCAGGCTTTTTGATTATGGTTCCCTCCAATAAGCCTGTGATTCGACCTGGTGGTCAGTCAGACCAGTTATCTACCTCAGAGCTTTCTTTCTCCTCTGTACTAGGTCGGGTTAGCAGGTCCAGCCCGCCCTTCCAGACCAAACGCCACGCTCAGGAGCTGGCCACATAACAGCTGTTTCCTTAAAGGTTGTTTTGAATACTTTTCTTCAAACCTATTTTTTAATGATGTGTTATTGTAATCAATAGGAAGGGGCGACAACATGTTTCAACTCACATTCACACATTCAGTTTCATCGTTTTAAATGAGCTGCTGCTTTTAATCTGCAGTAGATTCCAGAGGCTGATCTAAGATGTTAAAGGCCAACAGTGACAGCAAAGCATCCTCTGGATCTGTGCTCCTTTTAAACAAACATGTTTGTTGCTTTGTCTTGGGTCTAGACAAACTCGGAGCAGCATTTCCTCTGTAGTTAGCTAGGTGTGCAGCAAATGTAGAGGGACGCTGTGATCATACTTGAGATTTCTGTGTAATGCCTGAGACTGAGAAGTAATACTGTCTTGTGAGGTTTATGCTGCTAGTGGTGTCTGAACCAAGTGCCATAGTATCTGGGTCAAGAGTTGCAGAGGTGCATCCAAGAAAAACTGCTCATATAAGTAACCACCATGTTGAACAGTCATTAAGTTATATGAAAAAGTTCTAATTTATGAAGATTTTTGTACAGACAGCTTGAGAAAATAAGAGATTTTCATAGAGCTATATGAAAGTTTTATTGTTTTTATTTTTTTTTTTACTTGTGCCACACAATTGCCAGTGGTAACTTGCATGTACAGTTTAAGGAATCTTTCCTCTGTATTTTTGTTTTGTAGTGTTTGTTAAAGCCAAAGACTTTTTTTCAGTAGATTTGTTGCCTAAGGTTTATTCTTTTCATTTCTTTGACATTTTTGAATAAAAAATTTCAAAACTTTCAACTTTATTCTGTTGTAAGCCTCGTCTTTATTGTTGCGAAGAGCTACTGTTCTTCATCCTGGACCCCTGTTTCCCCTTTTATTGAGTATAGCTGGTTGCTAACCTTGTATTGGCTAATGATTAAATTATGTAAATACATCATTTGTGTAGTCCGCCAGTAAAATGGTTTTTTTTTTAAATAGTTGAACAATAAATTTTAATACGAGGATGGTTGTTACTGGAGCTTGGCTGCGGCTTCGAAGGGCTGAAATCCAAACACTGTCTCTCACTTTGTCTCTCACATTAAATTTATGTTTAATAAGGACTCTGGCCTCATCAGAATTTGGAAAACATGCATGCGTTAATGAATTACCTTTCTTGAGACAGCTTGAAGATAATGCCTTGCTCGATTTTATCTTTACATGATAATTTGGCAAACACACAAGTGCCATTAAAAATTAATTTTGTGGTATTCTGTGTTTTGTTTTTCCTTTGAATGATTTGAGACTAAAGATACTTGAGCAGCTCTTCTCTGTGCGCCAACATTCAAAAATGGAAAAGTAAAAGGAACATCTGTTTTGTTCCCCCATCTAAGCAGCAGCTGACAAAGGTCACTTTGCTGTCAGTTTTCTCCCAGACAGCAGACGCCATTAAAGTGACAGTGACCATCTCCTGCCTTACACATACATTAACCAGTCTGTCAGGTATTCACTCAGTTAATAATGAGGCATTATTATCTCTTAGCTGGCTGGAAAACATTTAGCCAAGGGCGATGCTTTTCTATAAAATGTGGTGTCTCTTTATTGTACATCACAAAAGAATATATACATATATATATATTCATATATATATATACATATACTCAACATACACTAAACCCATAATCCATAATAAATAGCTATCAGGCAGTTCCATGTGTCCAAATGCATTCTTCTACCGTATTCCTCTAAGTGAGATGTTCATATAGTTGTAGCTCTGTTGAGTTGGTCTACCAGTATTTACACATAGGGTGAGGACCCAGTAAGGACTATATAAACACTGTCACATGGTATTGTTGACAACATGCGTGGCCTGGACAGGGTGAGTTATGGGTATCAGGACGTATGGCGTAGGGTGGGTGGATGGGGGCGTCTGTGAGCAGGCCTTGCCATGGCAGATGGGTCCCCACAGTATCCTGCCGGGTGTTGTGCCACCCTACGGGAAGCCACCAGCTCCAGACGAGGAGCAAAACTCACGCTCCAGCTGTCTGTGTTGGTGCCACCTGCGCCTATGGAGTTGAAACCCCCTCTCCCCCCTGAACAGCGACCACCCTGCTGCTGAGGCTCTCTGCTGTCCCCTCCCTCACCTGCTCAGGTAGGAAGCATCCTACATTCACACCCTTTCTAACGTCTGGAGCTTAGGAAGCTGCTTTTTGTTAGTTAATTAAAAACCATATTGATTGTGATTATTTCAGGCATCACTGTTGTCTCGTTACAACGCTATTTATTGGACCAGACTGACGCTTGACTTCATATATTAATGATAGTAGATACAGAGTGGACAATAATACAATATAATGCAATCGACTGCACTACCACAGCAATAAATACAACCACTGCAAATCTTACAGTCTTCAGTTTTTGTTGAGACCATTGTAGAGAATATAATGCAATATGATGCAATTTTATAGTAATACAGTATGTTTAGACAACAACATACATTACCAGTCAATTTAGCGATTCTTTTTTTCAATTAATCGATTCATTATGTAGCTTATAAAATTACATGAATTAATTAAATATGTCTATCACAGTTTCCCAGAGAACACAATGACTTCTTCTATGTCCAAACAGTCCAAAACACAAAGATATTCAGTTTACTATGAAGCAGAGAGAAGCAGCAAATCCTCACATTTGAGAAGCTGGGACCAGAGAATGTTTTTGATTGATATATGACTTGACTATGAATTTTCTGTCAATCGACTAGTTGATTAATCAGCTTATTGTTTCAGGTCCAAATATGTTTCTTTCTTCATTTATTAAGTGCTCATGTTGTTGGCTACACAAAACACAGTAACTTTGAAGCGAAAGATTTCATAATAAATATATTTGAGGATAAGCGTGTTGTGATGCATCGTCTTGTTCTCAAGAGGGTCCTGAGAGGTAATTGGGTGGTACGTACTAAAAACATCCACCAAAAAAAACCCATGGCAAACAGTAAACAAAAACAATAACAAAAGCACTGCCAGGAAAAAGCAAACATTAGAATCAAGAGAAAGTTGAGTTCAAATAAGTTTTGAATAATCCAACAGATGCCATGAATTAAATGTGTGATAGTAGGTATTATGGGAAATGTGATGGGAGCCAATGTGATGTTTTTTTCACCTGTCTCTGTAGAGACTGAGGGAACAGGGCAGCAAAGCTGACAAGAGTGTCTTTATGAAAACACTGCTCCAATAAATTGGGTAATTAGAATACATTTAAATTTAAAAATTCCTTTGTACCAATGAAATTTATAGACAGCAAATTAAGAGCCTCAGATATATCACAATAATGGGTATGAGATGGGCATTTCAAAAGAAATCTACTGCTGTAAATAACACATTTGAGTGTGTTGAATTGTACAGTTTAAAACGATGCAAATCCAGAAGCACCGTTCAGTGTGATGAACACTGTGCACACAGCGCCACCTACAGGTCCCTGTGTGCAAAGCCATCTGATCCTGGAGGACTGCCGTTTCTGTTTCCATACTAACACAACGGCTGCATTAAACGGAAGCTTCTTCAAACATTAGCCTTCATTTACATTAATTGTTTTGTAAATAAATCGCAGATAACAGTGTTCAAACTGCTCTTGAATTTTTGCTGGCAGTTACGTGTGTAAGCAACGCAACAACAAACAACAACATTAACTTAAATGAGGTGAAATCAGTGCAGACTGATGGCTCTGAATTACAGTGTAGCCGATTGAGTCTACGTGTGTGTGTGTGTGTGTGTGTGTGTGTGTGTGAGAGAGAGAGTGTGAGAGAGTGAGTGAGTGTGTGAGCCGTGTGCTGTGTGTGGGTGGGATCTCGCTCACGTTGCTGCGGACTCCTGAGTCGTGCAACAGTCAGAAAAATAGTTTGGTGCTACATGATTTCTGTTTTTTCTTTTGGTTTGTCTTCTTCGCTCTCATGGAGTCTCTGGAGGACAACCGCCGTCGCCGATCGGTGTTACTGTGTGTCTTTGTGTTGTGTGTCCAGCTGCCGCTGAGTTTGACGGGAGGTAAGAGTTTAACACGGAGTCTTTGCTCGACATTAACGCGATATCTTCTGCTGTGTGGTTTAATTTAGCATTGCGTAGGCCTGCGTTACAGTAAGTGCCCATAGCTCCTCTGTTTGTTTAGTGTTAATGTATCACTGTTTATCCAACCAACTTTCCTGAATGTCGACACTGTTGTTTTGATATGGCGACATCAACTTTTGATCTGGACACACAGCTCGTGCCCCTAACTTGAGTCAGAAGTTGTGTGCTTGCCTGTGCTGCGACACGTTAATAAAACATTAGAAATCCGTGTTTTCCCTCCCAGGCTGGGTTTTCTTTTGATTTTGCCCTAAGGTGTCTAATCACGGCTCTTTTGCGACAAAAAGGGACTAAATCCAATTGTATAGACTATATTTTCGGACAGTAACTGTATGTGGAGCAGTGGGGCCAATGTCGTCATTTGTTGCTGTCAAGTATTAACTGTAAAGTAAGGTGATTAAAACCTAGTAAAGTAAAACGCTGCTACAAAGATGAGACACCGCAGATAAACTGTGTTGTGAGTCTTTAAAGCTTGAGACAGACAGCAGAGCTCCATACAGGGAAAACAATCTGACCCCCCCCCCAAAAAAAAACAGGTGCAGCAGTCGGGAAACTACAACAGTCTAGAAAGTCACGACACAAACTGCACTGTTAAAGAGGAACAGTGGTCACAAGTTGAAACTAACACACTGGGTAGTTTCAACAGTCTGTGGGGGGTTGTAGAATGATATATTATCCAACCAAACATGATGCAAAGTTGTTGCAGCATTTTAAAATGGTGATTTGGTTATGTTTGTTTAGTCAAGGGGCTTTCTTAATTTTCTTCCTTTAGCATCAAAATAATCCTACATAGATGGAAAGAAATTTAGAAAGGTCAGGTGCCAAATCTTTCCATCACCATGTTTTGTACCATGATTTTCCTCAGACTGCCCTGCAGATGGACGCACCTGGGTGCCGTTTGAAGACAAATGTTACCACTTTGTCCACGGAGAAGAAGACAAAATCAAAAGCTACACTTTCGAAAGAGCAAAAACCCTCTGCCAAGGATTTGGTACCTGAGATATTTTATTTTCAAATATTTTGTCATAGACAAAATGACAAATGTACTGTATTCTCAATGTGTGTGGGATTCCGTTGTCATACATTGCTGTACTTTTTCTAGAGCTTTTGACCATCCAGAGCGCCAAGGAGAATGACTTTGTCATTAAATATAGCCCCGAGGTGTGGAAAGGCACTGTCAACGTGTGGCTGGGAATGTATTATGACACAAACAGTAAGTACCGTGTGACCGGAGGACTGTGAAAACATGCAGGCCAACTTTCTCTCTATGACAATCAAACAGGAAGAAAAATACAGCTTTTTACTATTGTTTGGTGATAACAAGGTGGAAAAACAAAACTGAATCTTAAAGTTGTTGTAGTAATAATAATAGTAAAGTGTTCTGTTTCAAAGTCCATTGATTATTTGTCTCTTTTCTAAACTAAAGGTCAACTTAACATATTTCTAAGCTCTTTTATGACGAATTGTCTGTGTAAGTAAAGTAAAGCATGAACGTTTATTCTTGAACTTGGAAACGCTGTCTATTTGCTTATCCCCTATTTTCTGCTGGTGCCAGCTACTTTTAAAGCATGACAACACTGACTCATCCTTGTCTTTAAATCCTGGCACCACCTCAGTAAATCCAGTTTTTTTGAAGGGGGGGGCTAAGCTACCAGAAACTCTCACATTTCAGTGTGATTCATCGTGTAAATCCTGAGGAGGGAAAAGATGCACATCAGTGATTTGTGTTGTAACACTGTTCAGTGCAGTTTATTAGGACCATAGGACCATAGGCAATAATGATTGACATTACCTGCGATAGTGGCTGGTATTCCCGGCGCCCGTCACGCTGGAGTACTGATTGGTGTATCTTGTCAGGTGACGACATGAAATGGTTCGGCGATGACCCCGTGCGGTTCACTAACTGGGAGGACAGCTCTTCTCCATCTGACCTCGTGCCCTTGGATACATGCGTGGCTCTGCACAGCAACACGGGAAAGTGGGAAAATGTCAGCTGCCTGGATGAAGTGGAGAACGGAGTGATCTGTGAGACAGATCAGAGTAAGATTTAATGCAATATATAAGTCAAAACATCTTTTAGACCTGTTTCTGAAAGTGACTGATCCGTGAGTATGTAGCGAGGATTTTAGTTAATGCGACTTAAGAAGATGTGGTGGGGATTGTTTTCCACTTGTCTCACTGTGTTGTTTTTTTTTCCTTTCTCAGAGGCCGACGAAGCCAAGCAGAGTAAGTCGACCTTTTGAGCTTTTTTTTGGTAGTTTCTTTAGTTATTCCTCTGTGATTTTGGTGTTTACAGTAGTGACCTTCCTTGCATTGTTACTTGTCCTCCTCAGAACCCAGCGCGCTGCTGTCCGCCCTGGTAATTCTCAGCGTGGTAGCTATCATGGGAGTCTCAGCAGTTATTTGGTTCCTGCACCAGAAGCACAATATTGGCTCCAGTATCCTCACGGCATTCGAGTACCACCCTCCATTCCGAGTCCTGGACACGGACCAGTCCTGCCTGGTGGAGGCTGAGGAGACAGACAGCGCGCCATAGGAGAACCTTCTCCCTCTTCCACAATAGGCCCCCTCCTCACCGGGTGGGTGGGTGTTCGTGCAAAGAGAAGTCCACTCTAAAAAGAAAAAACAGTACAGAAGTAGTTTTGGGTTAACACATGTCGACGTCATGACTCAGAATAATGTAGTGTGATTGTAAGAAAACTGATGCCAGGCTTACTCCAATACTAACCTCTCACGTGGCACATGAACATCCTACTACTTATGCTTTTTTTTTGTCATGATGCGCTAACGAAGAATCATCTGATTGGTGCGTTTTCATCTGTGATTTCATGTAACATCGGCTTATTATCAGGCACTACATGTTTCTTGGATAACTTTTGGGATCACTATTTCCCTCTTGCATATTAAAAGTAACTTGCTATTGCTCATTGAAAGAGGAAGGGATTAGATGAAGAGCAAAGCTTTCATACTTTGCTGTGAACAGAGAGAAATTCAGAAATCCATTTAGTGTTGCTTTCCCATAACTGTGTTATACATTTGTTGTCTATACGCCCAAGCTGAGATAACCCTGACGACATCATCAAGCGTTATTTTCTCAGACTTTAGAAAGCTCCCTCCAGAGCCACAGTAGAAATGGCACAACCATGATGAGTAAACGGACCTTTTTGTGGAGTGTCCCTTTGTTAAGCAGTATTATTAAGAAACAGGAATTCTCAATCACAGGCACATGTAAATAGCTTGATCCAAACAAGAGCCCAGCTAGAGTGTGAGCTATTGTTACTTCACGCATGTAAATGTAGCCAGTGAGTTCGATTTGCACAGTCCATACAGCAGATTCCTTTCCAGGTAAAAGATCTTATTGAAACAGAAAGCCGTCCTAAACCAAAACCACCAGAGTCCTGACAGACTGCAGTTTTCATGTTGACTAGGTGGTAGGCTAACCAAAATGAAGCCAGTAAAGCCAGATTTTGTTGAAAATCATGAGACTGATGAAACGGTCTTCATTCATTCCAGGATATTTTCTAAATGAAAATAATAATGTGCACTGTTTATCTGCCCTTTATGTACTTTTTATCTGGTCAAAAGATATAGTGCTTATTTTCTGGGTGTATGTTAAGTGTTCCCTTGCTGCCCTATGAAGTCCAATCTTGGCATTATCATTGCTTGTGTGTGGTCATGATTTTGGTGTTTGGAAATACTAAATCCTCCTGTGACATTAAAGACAATCAGTTTTTGGCTGTGGAGTGGGAGTTATACATTTTCAGCAGCATGAATGCTTTTGTGCAATATTTGAGATTAATTTGGCAGGATCTGAGCCCTTGTGTATTTTTCATAATAAAGTATGTTTGACTATAAGAAGTTGTTTTTTGCTTTATTGAATTGATCTGACTCATGAGGTTCCATTAGGCAGTAACAGGAAGTGTCTGCTGCTAGTAACATGTCGCTGTCCAGCAGTGTCAAAAATGTGCAAGTTGAGAATAAAAGAACGACTTCTTTCCATTCTGTGTGATCTATATAGAACAGTTCTGCTAAATATATATGTCGATGCATAATTGAGGAGAAAAGGATGAATTAGGACACCAAAATTGGGGATAGAGTCTAATTAGTTCTGAGAGGATATCTAAATCACTGTCATCTGAGAAAGTGTCACTCCTTCCAAATGTCCAGTGGCTCTGTTGACATGTCAGCGTGGGCCAAGATGAAACAGAACTGGGAGAAATCAGCAGGAAATCTCTTTTTTCTCTTCCCATTCACATCTAATTTTAGACTTCTAAGAAGTCTGTCGTCTAACAAATTCTCTTTAAATCTTGGCTGCATATGCCTCTTTTTGTTGAGCACTTTCTCTTGATGTTTTTAACATCTCGTTATGAATTATCAAAGGCATTTGCGGAGCAACATTTATTGATGTTGCGCACCAATAGAGGACCATAAAAACAAAACCTTTTCCTCCAAGCATTCCAGGTAATTTCTAGATTCGGCCACAAGGTGGGACATTGAATCACATTTCTGTCAAGTCTCTTCAGGGAAGGGATTCTCTCCCACTAATTAATGAGGTCCGGAAACATGGAAGATAATTGCTGTGACACTGTTGTGAGAATATTTGTTGTTGGACAACAATCTGCAAGAACACTGAAACACAAGATCAGAAAGATTATCTTGTCTCCAGGCTGAGGTGAAAGTCCTCTTGATGATTAAGAAAGCAATGTGGTCTTGCTGTGGTAGCCAATAATTAACATGCCATGCAAGATAAAGGTCCAAACAGCAGAATGGAGACCGGAGAAGGCCATAGCTTTAGTGTGGGGTATGGGACTGGAGCCGTTGGGGCTCTGTGTGAGGTTATGTGTGGTGGGAGATGTTAAACTGTTGCTTCTGTCAAGTTATAGTTAAAATGTCCACTTATAATAATCAAACACTTAGTTTCCTGATTCAAATACGAACAAAAGCCCGACCACCAAAAACCAAAACACACCCTGCTATCAGTCTGGAAGTGATTGACAGGCAACAATGTCTGTCTGTAAGGTTTTTTTTATTCTGTTATGCATTTGTTTACCGTAAAATGCTGATTTTCATGCATTAATTCAATTATGTACAGTGCCTCAAATGTACAGATTGGGCCTTTAAAAATGACATAATTGGTTAGATTTCAGCAGATATTTATTTTCAAAGAGTGATTCACGCTCATCATTATGCAATAAAGTATAATTTATTCAAGATACAATAGCTGATTGCTGTGAGTAGAGCTTCCGTTTGAAAGGACCCCTGAATGATATATTTAGAAAGCTTGGAGCGTGACTGCAAATGCTCTGTTCTTCACACAACAGTGTACACGTTCTGGTCGTGGACTCTTAATTGCTGTCCTCATCTCAGATCTTTTTAGCGATTCAAATAGAATTAGTTAAGAATGAATAATGACGTGAAAACAAAATGGCGATTCAGTCTGATTATCTAGACTGTATAAGGTCTACTGAACCCACACATTTGTAATTTGTTGTGATGCTACAGAAAAGTGTTTAGCTCCTGTATATCACCAGTTACAACAGGAAAAAAATGTGTATTGACATGCAAAAGGCATAATTATGATAATTCTAATTATGATAATTTATTGTAACACTAATATACTGAAAAGCTTCATTTGATTTTCTGTAAATAATGGGGTTGAATTTAACTTATGATGACATTTGAGGCACAACCCTTTATTTTTTGCAAACCATCTATTCAGTTTAACTGGGATGTATGAATTGTATTGTCACTGAGGGGCTGTTGTCTCAATCACAATGGCTGTAATGGCCTATTTTCGCTCAAATAATAGCAGATGAATTTCATTCACACATCTGCCACACCACTGCTTGAAGCAGGAAGAAGCCTACGCTGACCCAGAATGACTAATTAAAATGGACATCAGTATGCATGAATAAGATATGACACACAGTGGCGTGACAGATGGAATGAAAATGAGAGCCACGCCGGATCACAACGGACGTACGTTCATCAAGTCTGTGAATTATCAAGTTGCGTGTCAATAAAACACAATACAAAACAAAAAGCAAGTCCAGAGTCAAAGTCAGTCCAAACTCTTTCCTGCCTTTCTGGTTTCATGTCTCTTTTTCTCAGGATTCTACCAGATACCAGATTATTTCTGTTCAGCTCATCCTCTATTCATGCTCCAGTGTTTTTTGGGAAAGGTGTCTGTACACAGATGGGTACATGTTTCATGTGTCCTGGAATCTCATGTTTCTCCCTCATTCCCTATCCTGGAACATGCTCCAGTTAACATAGGAAAACAACGGCCAGTATTTAGATGACTGCTCTCTGATCAGCCACTCTACATAAACAGTAGTATACTCTATTTTATGTCAAGACGTGGCATACTGCACTCTTTTACCACCTCCAAGGCTAAGGTAATCTTAATTATGTCACTATTTGGATGTGTAAAATCAATGTTTTTAATATATAGAGTGCCACATATTCATGTTGATGCAACATGAATGCAAAAAACTGTAACTGAGTAGAGTTTCAACAGCATACACACACACACTCTCTCACACACACACACACACACACACACACACACACACACACACACACACACACACACACACACACACAGAGATGCAAACTTAAGCGATGAATGTACCCAGTTTTTTTTAGCTCAGACACTGTGCCATTTTCTAAATCAAATGCATGTGCAGTGCTGGAAGGCTTTGGTGTTAAAGGGATCAGAGCATTGTGTGCTGACATGATTAAAATCTGTATTATTTAAATGTGTCACCACAAAAAAAAAAAAATCAATGACAGTGAGTCCAACTCTGTGCCTTAGGGGTATAGTGAGCTTTCTGTGGACTGATGGAAAAATAATAATTAAAAACAAAAGCACCATCTTAATTTGTTTTCCATCAGTCTCTGGAGAGATCATCTTTGCTGTGTCTTTGGTATCTCATTATACTTTCTAATCAAGACTCTTTAAAAATCCCTTTAAAGGGGACAGACTGTTTGCCCTTCCCCCAGCATGCTGCTGCATTGCAGCCATCGACTGCGATTTATTATGTTACAAATGACCAAGGTAGGCTGACATTTTGATTGCACAATGTGAAAAACCATGGCTGGAAAAAGGCTTTCGAAAGTGACGCTGCTCTCATCTCTCCCATCGCTCATTCTCCCTCTAATGAAGATTGTTCAATACAATTAAAAACCCAGGTATCCTGTGGCTCGGCTGACAAATTTATCAAATCATTTTTTTCCCCCCTCCCTCACCATGTGTGTTCATCCAGCCGGGCGTGTGTCTCACTCAGCCCAGTCAGTAGCTCCTCTGACTGCAGCATCTAAAATGACACAGAATTATGGGGGAGAAAAATCAATGAGCACAAGGGATGGTGAACAAGCAAATAAACCTGGTTTCAATTACAAGTGCTGATCAAGGATTTTTTCCCCTCCACATCTTTAATTCAAACATGCCCTTGTGCCTTAATTACCGTATCCAATTAGCTCAACTTCATGTACAGTGTGCTTTGGCAAAAGGTGCAGTGCCATGAATGGAAATCCACTCTGAACACTAACACATCTTCTTCTTTCAAAAAAAAGACAACATGGTGCAACGTACTGTAATTACAAGACGTGACTCCAGAAATTAAACACAGAAATCTCATTTCCTTGACTCTAACCTCCCAGAAAAAAAAGCAAATGTTGATCTTACTCTGCAACAATTGATTACAAAGTTATTTATAATTTGTGATATTTAAACACTGGATCTGCAGTAGTACATCAGTCCACATGAGCGATACATTTTCATACTGCTACACTGTTTTAATTACACTGTGTTGTCAATGTTTTCTACTGAGGTTAATGATAAAATGCACCCCATTTCCTGTTGCAGGCTGTATGCTTGCTTAATGATCAGAAAAAAAGCGGATTGTAGTCCTTGTCTGACTGGAATCACTTTATTGCATTACTTATTTATTTAATTTCAATCATCATCAAAACGTTAATGCCTTGTTAATAGTTTCTCTTTCCCATTTTGAGCATCATTTGGTCCTGAACTGAGCAGTACATACTTCCAGACAAACCTACCATCCCTTAAATAAAGACTCTGAATTTACCTATTGCTTTCTTACTGCTATTGCATGTTGCTTTTTCTAAATTTTGACCTTTTATTGTGTTTGTTGTCTGTTTTGAGGTGTCTGCCCGTGCCATGTTGCAATCCAAGTTTTGCTTGTGGAACAATACGACTGAACTGAACTGTTATACCAAAAAAGACATTTTGTCAGCCAGTTTTGCATTTCACATAGTACACAACACTGAATGCTCACTGTCACTGTCAGCAAGACCTATTTTGCCTGCATCAGTTGGGTTATTAATTACAAAACAAACTATAAAAGAGTGTGTACAGTATAATCTACCACCAAATGCAATGGGCAGTATTTTGAATTACCATAGGTGACTTATATAGCTAAGTCAATTCAAAGGGTTGTAAATGAACCCTGAACCCCTTTGTAGCATCTAAACATTTTCAAAGCAGTTGGAGGCAGGACAGTGTTTTCACTGTCACACCAAATTGAGAAGCTCCTGAAACGTATGCACCTGTTTGTGAAGGACTTTACCTACTTTTACACATCTATGTAGTCAGAGTAATGAGCAGCGTGAAGTTATTGTAATAATAAATCATTAATCTATACCATTCTGATAAAGCCTGCATCATCATTTAATGTATGGTTTACATTTTTACATTGGTGGCTGTTCTGCATATAGAGGCCACCTTACATGTATGTTTAAGTGTAATCGCAGGTAGTTTGTGCACTTGCTGGCTGCAGTTTGGAGGACAAAAGTTTGCATTGTAGAAGCCTTGAGCTGACGTCACTTCTCTTGAGTTGCTTGGAGTGAAACGGAGGAGAGAGTCTCTCTTCAATCTGCGATTAGAGACCAACACACTGAGACACACACTCCCACCCCGGACTCAATCACAGACCGAGTCTCCATTCACCTCTCTCAACATCCCTCAAACAGCGCAGAAACTGGGAAGTAAATTAACACAGTGCTTTCTTTTTCAATTTCGCTTTTTTTTTTTTAAAGGAATACACCGATTTTCGACTATAAGGTGAGTTTAATTGTCTGTGTTTAGCCCTCGGGAGTTTTCAACCTTAGGTCGCTAGGTATTACTCACCAACGTACGTTCAGTAATGTGTTATTTCACGAATTCCTGTCGCCTGAGCTAACAGCTAAGCTAACGTTCTTTTGCTAAACCGGTAGCATCCTTTTCATACACTTGCCCTCATTGAAGCGTTATCCGCTCCGTGAGTTTCAACACGGCGATAAAAAAGAAAAAGAAAAGTTCATGTCAAAGTAGATCCAGCGTTCTTCGGATGTAAACTTTGTTGAGAATATAGCTGTTGTCATGTTGAATTTGTAACTTGGTCGTGAGAAGAGTGTTCTGATATGAGAGTTGAAACAACTAACGTTTAACATGTCACCGGTACGTTACTTGGCACAGACAGGCAGAGCTGCTCAGTCTTGACATTAGCTACCTTGCAGCGTGGATCTCGTCTTTGTTGCCAGCTTGGTCCACACTCTGCGGATCCACCGTTTGTCCAGAAACGTTAATGGAGGTTTGATGAATACATGTACGTAAATTAGCTTCTCAGATTATTAGGTTTTTTAAAATTGTTTTGGGTTTTTTTTTGTAGCTCACAGCACGCCTCTTGTAGGAGTGTTTCATTTAAAAGTAGTCTCTGGCTGCCAGCTTGTTGTGGTTTTAAGCTTCGTGTGACAACATGAAATTATCAAACAACTGGTTATAACACAGGTGGGTTTTCTTAATGTTTTCGCTTCTTCGTCTATTCGTCCTAACATTGAATTATGTGTTATCAGTGTTTAAGCCGGGGGCTGCCCGCTGGTCTCGTCTCCCCCCTCTATCTTCTCTTTTTGTTGCTTCCTCTTAAAGGAGAGCGCAGCTAATGCAGCAGCTGCGGTCTGGGCTGAAATTTACCCTTTGAGATTATGACAATACCCTCCATTTTTCTGCTTTCATATTGACAACAAGGCATTCGCCATCTTGGGGTATTTAAATTAGCACGGTCTGTGTTAACGGTGTGACAAAGTTATGAAACTTTTGGTGGAGAAAAGATCTGAATGATACAACGTTGATTTCTGTTGAAGTGAAATTGAAAGCAGCATTTTATTCACACATGTAATGCGGTTTGGTGTTCTGTGGAGTTTGATTTCTGCTAGTGAGATGTCAACACTGATTGTGTATGTTATGAAACTGCAGTCAAACCGCTTTCATCTTCCTGTGATGACATGTCACACATTTTTAAACCTTGTAGTGACTATCTTAATCTGGGTGCCACAAGCACAAAGTAGGCTTAATTTCCAGTGGAGAAATCTGGGCATTTTATCATTGCTCACATTTCTTCCCTATGCACTTAAACTGGAACAATATGCTCCCAGTTCGATACTATCGCGATACTTGGGTGCTGATTTGATATGTATCGCAATTCTACAAGTATTGCGAATCGATGTTACGATTTATTGCAATTTTTGTTTGCTTATTTAACACTAGACCAAGTTGAATCATAAACGTCTAGAGATTGTATATCATGAGTCATATTTCCAAAAACAACGCACATCATGTCAGTCAGTTTTATTTCTGCAGCATCATTGCTATACATAAATAATATAGATTCAGGAATCAAACAATTGATTAAAAATTGTAAAACAAAGAAAAAGAATCATGGTACTTAAGTGAATGGATTTTTTCCCCCCACCCCTACTGTGCACTGGGGTTTTTAACTTACTCTAAATTTTAAGGAACCAAAAAAAAACAATTATTTCAATGACATACAGTGACCTTTTTCTGTCAACTCTGAACACATACACGGACCGGCACATGGGCCACAGAAGCACAGACTAGAAAAAACGTTTACTACATTTAAAGTGAAACATTAAACATTAATTCTACAAAATGCTACAAGCTATTGCAAGTGAAAGTATTTAACACCATGCTTGAGATAACGAAACACCAATAAGCCTTTTTCACAGAAGGGTTGTCATAGTAGGGAAAGCGCAGTTGTTACTAATAACAGTAACGATGGCTTCGTTCTATTCAAGTGTCCAAGTAAGCTATGGCCGTGAGCCGCCATACACAATAACATGACCCTGAAACAAAAACTGCTTAATGGAATTCAGCCATTATATTTTTATTATTTACACCTGTGATTTTCCTGTCATAATGTCCTTTGTGAAAAGATTTCTTCCCTGGAAATGAACTTGTAATAGGACCTTGCATCAACTGCATCAACAGCATCAACCACCCTTTACATACGTATGTGGTGCACCTTGATTTGTGAACAATTGTGCTCATACAGCGTAAATTTAATTTGCGTCATTTAGTTTGTTTAAGCAGGCATCTTTTGTTTGCTGCAAAGTGAAGCTGATTTGTCTTCCCAGATATAGTTGATAGTAATGAACTAGTGTGTGCCCTTTGCACACATAGTCCTTAGTGAAATGGCAGTAAACATGATTCCTGGTAAAGTCCATCATTTAAATGGCTTCAGTAGCCAAGGCAGCAAGATAAATCAGATCACAGCCTTGATGTGTTATGCATGCATCCAGTAAATGCCAATGAATCAAAACACAGGTAGAAGGTCACTAAATTTGCCTCATATTTATTCAGAGCACATGTCCTTGAAAACCTCTGCAGAGAGAACAATGTTGAAGTGCTGTGTACTAAAAATCTAATATGAGCTTTTCACATTGAGAAATCAAGAGTCAGCAATTTGGATTTGAATTTTAAAAATATGGCAGAGTTTTGTTCTTTCAGGCGCTAAATACGAATGTAGCTCATGGTTGCTGAATTTCTTAACGGGGCACTTTTAAATGTTAGCAGCCAAATTTAAAAAATACCTTCAGCTTAATGATTTACACTTGATTCCAAACTTACTATAAACATTTAGACCTTTAAATTGCATCACATAGTAAATCAACATTGTTAGATTTTTGTGCATGAGGTCAAGACCTACAGTGGTAGATTCAGTCGTCTAATATGTCACTTTTCCTGGTTTACAAAGTTGTGTTAGATGTAGCCAGATTTGTGTTTTTCTTTTAATGAACTGGTCACAGAGCTCACCATTTCAAGTGGGGATCATATTTAGCATTTCTGTAGCCCCTCTTGGCATGTCCTCTCAGAATATTCAAAAGGCCAAAGGAACATAAAAAAACAGGACTGCTGATAATTGTGTTTTCACCCATTTTCACCCTGTCTCTTATACTCTTACCCTTTCCTCAAGTTTGCACTCATTAATCAAAGGTGCTGGTCTCCTGCTGAGGGCTGAGCCGGTTCATCAATTTGGCAGCCAGCTTGCTGTAAGGAACAGTGCAGAGGCTCTTAACACACACGCATAAATAAATCTATGGTCTATATATGCAAGCCCTGAAGGTTAATACTGTATAATTCAATATACCCTCTTTGTCTGTTGTGATTGATGTTTTTAAACATGTAAGGCTTGACGGGAGTCCCTCTTTGTAGGTCAGTGTTGACACTTTATGATTGGGTGAGCTTGGGGGGAGCGGCACGAGGGAGGTGGATTATTAGGAATATGTCAGGGAGATTACTCTTTTTCACTCATCTTCCTGGTCTATTTTCTCTCCGCCTGGAGATGCTTGTCGCAGTGCTTTATTTGAACCAATGATGCTTCTGAGATTGAAGTCTCCCCGCTGTGTTAATGGGGCTGATGCTTAAAATGCTAGTGGTCTGGTCTATTTGTTTGGCTGTTTAGTATACATCTACCTCCTCCAGCTGAGAATGAATGACTCCATATTCATAATTCTTAGTCAGATACAGTACCAATACAGGCCTTTCGTCCAGTTTCTAAACCACTCTCACACAAAGACTGTGCCTCAGCAGCCCCCTTTTTATTGATCCTCATGCATTTAAAATCTGGTCACTGCTTCCACAAACACTTCCCACCGCTGTGCAAGGCACGCTGCTGCAGCCACATTTTTAAATATTTAATTTTTACTCACTGATAAGAGACGGGAGAAAATAAATTCATCCCTAAAAATGTCAGCAAAGGCCAAAATCTAAGGCTTAGTGAACCTAATGACTAGATTCTTTCCTCACCATAATGAGACATTGCACAGGCAGTGGGTACATATTTGTATTGCAAAGCTGTCTCTTACTTAAAAAAACACCATAAAGGTACAGACCGTACCACTCATTGTATGATGTACAACTTTAACATTTTAACATTTTATTGAAATTCTCTGAAGTGTTTTAGCTGAGTGGTTCAAAACGATCTGCAGTTCAGGTGTAGTAGATTATCTATAAGAAGTGATCTCTATAAGAAATAATCTCTATAATCTAAAGTACCTCACAACATTATGTAAGCTAACTACAATTTAAACACATTGGCTCTGATGATTGGAATTGTATTGGGGAGGGTGCTCTCGATATTGTTCAGGTGCCGAAACACAGTAATATTTTGATAGCCTGTTCAACAATATCCACTTATCTCAGAATTTTGCATTAGCAAAACCATGAGGGAAAATGAGGGAAATCACGCTGCTGCCCGTTTTCTGATTTTTCTTCAACATGTCTGAAAGAGTATTTATATTTGGACCAATATTGATTCTACACACAAACGCCTGAGCATGGCAACTGAGGCACAGTATGGCAAAGCAAATAAAACAAGTAGTTAATGTTTACGTCAACTGACACACCTTTTCTTTTCACTACACTATATGAATGTCACACTGCTTTCTGTGTTGGCACTGAATGTTGCCATTGAATGTAATGTTGCTAATGTAAAAAGCTAGGAGACAAAACTTTGTTTTGCCAGAGCTGAGAGAGAGGTGAGATTAACAAATGAAGAAAAGATATTAAGATGCTACAGGCCCGGTGTTAACAAACATGATGACCTCACTAGCAAGCTGAAACCTTCAAATCATGTAACACAAGGACTGCCAAGGAGACTGAAGAGGGAGCCTGCTTTTGGTACCCAGGTTGCCTGTTAGTTATTAATCTTGTCTTAGTAAACAGCTTTGTGTGTAGGGAGGCCAGTGCCTTTATCTGTTCTTTAAACGATGACATGGATCCAGATAGATGGACTGCTGAGTAACATGAGGAGGCTCAGCCTTGAAGCAGTTCAAAGACTTGTTGCAACAACCAATTATCTGAAACTAGAGAGTGACCTTTTTACTCCTGATATTGAACGAAAGATAGTCGACAGTAATCTCTTTAACACTGGTATTCACACCACAAACTGACACAGATGGAACTGTAAGGTGACCCGCATGTAGATGACGCACAACAAGTGTTGCTGCTACTGATGAGAGCATGGAGGCTATACTTGTAAGTTATGAGACATCTCATGTTTACTGTTCTTATTTACAAAGTATAGAGTAGGAGGGCAGCAACATTTGTATATCAGAGAGTAAATGTGACTGATGAAAGTGGCAAATCTGTCGATTCAATCCAGAGCTTTTTTACTTTTGAACAATTTTTCCTGTTGTGTCTAGACATTTTAAAAGAATCAATTTTGTGCTGGTGGGTCATTGTGACATGAAGTGAGCTTTATGTGAAAGCCATTGCACCACTTTTGAACATAAGCCAAGTCAGTTTTGAAGATATGTGGCTGGGTCAATGATGTGTTAACCTGTGATGTGCAGATTAAAGAGCTCCTAAAATCATAACCAAATAAATGTGCTTGTTAGGCTTTCTCGACAGTCTGTTATATTTTATGTTGAGGCATTTAAGGCTCTTTTAAAAACGTCATACAGGTGCTTTAACCAAACATTTAGACCAACAGTCTCCAGTAGCAGTCCACTTAGATATGTTACATAAATATGTTTACATAAATAATATATCAAAAAGAGATGAATTAACATTTAACAGAAACATTTATTAGTTATTAATCATAAACTATGTCGAGAAAGGATATTGTCTTTACAATTATTAAACCAAACAAACCAACACCAAAAAGCAGAATAGAAAGCTCAGGTTAGTTCATTTGAGTTGAATGAAATTAGTTTCTTAGTTTTTGGTAGTGGGCAATGGTTAACTATTACTACAACATTCTTGCTCACCAGAAAGTCTTATTGACAGTTGAGTCAGATTTGTCAGATTTGTCTGATCAGTCACTGTTGGCCTTAAATATTAACATTGTTTTGGTTCTCATACCTGCAGCAGGTTTGGATAGAAACGGCATAAATAAAGAGTACAAGTGACTGACAGTGTTAGCCAATTAATGTTTGTTTGTCATTAGTGGAAGGCTTTTATTCTGTATGTATTTTTCTTAGCTGGATTTTAATTCCATATGTACCTGTCAAAAGAAAATCTAAAGGGAAAGCTTTTTGTTCTTATTTCTAGCATAAAGCTTTAGGTACCTGATAACAATCATAAAATGCCCCATTTCAAAAGGATTGTGGATATTCAGAACAGGTTTCTTACCAAGAAAAAAAAAAGTGCCTGTCGTTTTCTTCCCTTTAATTTTATCCCATTAAGATAGAAGCTTACTGCTTTGATACTATTAGTTGGCTTGCAGCCATTTTTAAACTAAACTATGAGGCGAACATCACAGCCTTCAGCTGTTAAAAATATCAAATGCAGATAGTCTGACCTGACATATGAGGACTATCCTTTTTTCCTTTTCCAATATCCCAAAGTAGCCAGTTTTTAGAGAGAGGTGGTGTACTGCAGATAATGTAAAGGGAAAAACTGGGTGGTTTTTGAAGTGGAAAATACAACACATTCCTGTGAGATAAATTGCAACTTCTCTGCATATCATACTCATGCTAAGTGATAATATAGAAGTTAAGAACCCTTTATGGCTGTTGTTGATAGACCTCAAAATGGTTGTTGTCCTGTTGTATTTCCAGTGGCTAGGCTTGATTTAGTTCAGAGTGTCAGAGTGACCAAACAGGACCGGGACTTCAATACGTCTCTGGTTCCAGAGACACCTTAGAAACTCAGTGATTTTGAGTGATGCAGAGTATTGAGGTGATTCAGGATTGATTCAAAGATTGAAACTGGTTTAGGCTCCATTTCCTTTACATTCCAAATGAAATGAACCCAGATGGTAATGCACAGATAGTATATGGTGGCTGGTCAGAAATGTTTGCAGTGCCCAACATATGCATGTTAAGTTATAAAATCTCTCAGCATTAAGGATAAACATTGCTTTATCTCTGCATATGTCAGTGGAAGGGGTAGACTTTAAACAAAAGTATTTGGGTGTTTTTCAGAAAAGGATGTTTCAATTTCTACTCAAAAATGACATTTATTAGATACAGTTATGGTCATTGTATTTCTGCAAAATCAAAATGTTGTTACTCTTGTTATGCTGTAGACCATAATCAAATTTCTTCCAAGTGTTTTTGTCATGTCCCATTGCTCTGTGTTGTCTTTTGGAGAAGGACTTTGATTTTCTGCTGATGTTTAGAATGGATAACTCATCTCCCCTTGGGCCCATATTACCATCTTTATTTAATTTTCTTGGGGCTTTCAGATAGGAGAGATGCTGAATGAGTAAATCGATAGAATCAAGCAATAAATCTGACTGTGTGTTTCAGGTGCAGAGCAGTGATGTCACTGAACTGAGGGCCGTTTCATACAGTAAGTGTTTTACTTACATCAGCTTCCCATTGTCCATCTCTGCCAGTAGGCTCTTTGAAGTGCCTCTTTCGATTTTGTATAGGAAAAAAAAACAGTTTGCTTTGTTAAATTGGAAAAAGTAACTCATGAATGGAAATGCAGGACTAAGCGGAACACCTCATTTTAAAGTATTATTTAGTTTTAGGATTAGAATTTTCCAATTAGGTTGAGATTTAACAAGTCCCCCTTTATGAAATTAGTTTGTGCTGCATTACACTTTGCTCTCATTTTGTGTGTATCTAATTAATTCCCTGTCTTTCTTAGAATTAGATTGTCAAGGCTTCAGAACATATTTAAATCTCTTAGGGGAGAAAAGAAAACTTTTTTGACTATGGGGTATATTAAGATAAATTACTATGAGCCAAACAGGGGTAATTGGTGGGGTTGGACCTATTGTTTGGCTTTGTTTTAAACTTTAATTTGGGCTACTCCACATACACAGATGTTTCCTGGCTGCTATTTAAAAATGGAATCGTTGCCCCGAGACAGAGGTGGTGGGTAAATCAAATTCTCTTCCCTCCAGCCTGAGCTCTACTCTGTCAGAAAGTGTGACGTGTCTTTTCTCTGACAGCAATACTTGCTGCCAAATTATGAGAGAAGTAATTTGCAGTCATGCAAGTGCAGTTAATTTTTCTCTGTTGTACAAGCTCCATTATGGAGTAGGCGTGTATTGATGAGAGATATTTATTATGAAACAGTTAAGCAGTGAATATATGAGGCCAACTGCACTTGGTTCTCACACTAAATCAACACAGTTTCAAAGCAGACAAACTTGAAATTAAATTAAAATTGTGTTGCAAGTGAAATATCTTCAACAATTTTTCCCTCTTGTGTCTTTGCTACTCTCCTTTTGTGCTACTCAACTCTTTCAACATTTAGTAAAATCCTAAAAGAAGTGAGTAGATGTGGCTTTATGAGGCAAAGAATGCTGAAATCACACCATGAGATTTATCAGATGTACATTGCCACCTCCCGATCTAGAGAAAAAGTCTCCTACTGTTTATGTGAGTGACCCTGGAAAGAGACAGGTCATCTGTAGCGCTGTAGACAAGCAGAGCTGCAATGGCAAAATGAGCCTCGCCGCAGGAACCCCATCATCTCTAAACCTGAGCACTCTCCCTTTCATCTGTGTGTGCAGGATTTATTACTGCAGTTATGAGTAACCTTCAGTTTACCTACAGGGTCCAACTGTAAGTTTCAGGAACAGCTGCCAGGTTGGCAAGTTATAGCCAGTCGCTGCCTTTGGTTGCCAGAAGCTGACACAATGGTTGCTGCACAGTAATCTTTCTTCACAGTCCTGACATGGCCCTGAGTCATTAAACATATATTCTATTATTAATGAATGATAAATAATGGTTTCAAGTTTGTCGGTTGTGTAGAGTGAGGTCAGGCTGAAAACAGCTGTTTGTTTATAAGGATGTAGAAAGTAGTGGTTTTGGAAAAAGCTGAGTGACTATGTTCATGTTTTGTCTGTGTATCCCTGCCTCTGATTGCTTTGATGCACTTTCCTGTTTATCAGTCCGGCTTTGCCTCCTATAATTTGATCAAGTTTGATGAAAGTTTACTTTCCTTTACATATAGTTGAAATTTGGTTTCCCAATCAAACTGCACAAAGCTGTTTCTGTTTAGTTGTTACCAGTGGGCCCCTCCTTTCTCTGCTAAAGGGAAGAGTAAAGGAGAGGGGGAAAAAGAAAATGAATCAACAAAGAATTGGTGAAAAGAGTGATGTGGAAAAGGAGTACAAGGTGATATTATTCCAACAATTGATCGCTACCTGATTCATGTAAAAATACAAGGATCTGTGGTTTTCTTGCACCGTGTGCCGGCAGCTACTTTAAAGTAAAAGCCTGGAAGGGTTTGCATTAATTTCTATACCACTTCAACACAGTGGAGATAGAAAGCACTCAAAGTAAAGCAGGACCTGCTCCTTTACACTGTTAAAATGTCAGGCAAAGTCTAATCCAATAAACATATTAGTGTACAATGGCATTTTGAATTAATAATTAAATTTAAAAATTGTAATGATTTTTACAAATTCAGCTTTATTATTTTTAGTAGTTTACAGATTGTTGGGTTGAGTTAGTATGAAGTGTGTTATCCATCACTTACAGTCACATTATTGATTTTCGGTGAATCTCCCATTTGGTATCACTTCAAAAGTAGTGCTATTAACACTGGTATCATGATTTCCCAAACAGTTCCCAGTCTTAAATGAGAGGGAGGGAAGCTTTATGGACCTGTGAGTGGCTTGTTTTATATGCATAATCATTTTCTGTGTTCTGTATGTGTGTAAGAGAGAGAGAGGGACTGAGCTATGACAGTTTTCCCCCTCTTTTTTTTTATATTTATGTGTTCAGTTAATGGTGTAGCTTTACAGAGTAGGCTATATTTTGTGACTTTGCCAGAGGAGCGAACAGATTGCCGTGGCTATATAATATGATGTGGTAGCACGTATCAGAGTCCACTCTTCTTTATGCTCGCCACATTTTTCTGCCCAGAGGGGGACTAAAATACATACAGGAAGGAAAAGTGAAGTTATGAAAGAACTCTGTCAATGGTAAATCAAAGACTCGTGTGAATTGTGCAACTATGAGGCGTATTAGTTGTATGGGTACATTGACACTGACTGTTCTCAGAAGTTTAATGAATACAGAGCCATAGTTAGTTTCTAAGAAAAGCAGTAATGTGCATCATGTGTTTCTGTATGGTGCTAATCCAGAACCACTGGTTAGGTCATGTTGCCTTATGAGACTAAGGATCTTTACATTGAATGTATACAAATCCTGCCTCTTTTCAGACTACTAGTCAGGTCAGATGACCAATCCTCTGTTTATGACTGAGGTGGCACATTGTTCTTGGTTCTGCACCTACATGTATAAAACAGAAAGAGACCATGAGAACTTAAAGCTCTGCAAGGCTTATAAGGAGACTTAACCTGAAAAAGGAGGAGCAAAACCAAGATATAGGTTGCTTCATAATTTATCAGAAATATAGAATTTATGGCAAACATCTTTGCTTCTGGAAAGTCAGATAGAACTTATGCTAATCTAGAGATATTGTCTCCATCTTAGCCTTGTGTAGTCATTAGGCTGTTTCAGAATGTTCCCTATCAGCCCTTCTGAATTTTTGGTATTACACTACATCACAGAGATGATGGTGATGGTTCACTCGTTTTATCAGCTTCTCTTAAATGAAGGATGAAGTCATGTCTGATTGAGTCAAGGCAGACACTGATGGACCAGAGCAAAAGTCCAAAATTCAGCACCAGCATGCAGTGGTCACCTGTAGAAATGTTTTCTCGTGTTTTTAAGGTTAGTTTTTATACTGTTGTTTTGTAGGATGGCACAGTACATAGCATAGTACATGGAAGGGCCAAATAGTAGTGTTTTCTAGAGGGTTTTGTGGTTTGGTTGAAAGTGTGCATGTTGAGAAGATGTATGTTAACTTTGAAGACCCCTCTAGTTGTTACCAAAATGCTGTGGTTGCCCTGTGGAACTAAGAGAATGACTGAACAAAATATTGAATTGATTAATTCATGTAGTCTGTCCACTTGGAGGAAGAAAACTACTGTACTGACTTCCTGATATGTACAGAAAACCAACCCATAGGTGGTGCGTGTTTGAGTGATATATATTGTATATTGATGCCCAGGCACACTGTATTTTCCTTATGTACTGTTAGGGTCTCTCAGGTCATCTAGCCTGCTAGTTTGAAGGGAGTAATATAATATTTAAGATGGGAACACAGTGGAGGCAGCAGTATGGATTTATATGGAGCAACTTGTGTCTGCTCAACAGGGATAAGACTACTGGGAGGAAGGTGGTATAGCAGAGAGTGGTTTGACTTCCAGGCAGCTGCAGTCACAGAGGCTAGTTTGTTGTCAATAAAGTGGAATTCATTATATATTCTTCTCTTCTGGGGTGAGAGGTGAGGCAGGCCGGGGTGTTGGGACAACGCTGGCATGGTCTACTGGGGAGCTTGTTGGAAGACTGAAGGCCTGCAAGGGCGTCTCTGAAGTGTGCAGATGGCATTGAGGAAAATTGAATTTTCTTGGGTGGTCATGGCCAGCTGTCTGCTCTTCCTTCTTTATTGTTTGCATTAAGTCTCCATTGCACAACAGGGATTTTTCATCAGTTCACAGCAACATAGTGCATCACAAAATAAAGATCCCGCGGTGTCTCTTGGAAAAAAGCTTCCAAAGTAGGCTGTCTTTGTCATTTTTGGTGGGCTTGATGTTGCTACTAATTTCAAGCCTTGCAGCTGCTTGATCATAGATCTCAAAATGTCTAATACTAATGAAATGCTTACCGTTCTTGAGCAGCATAAATGCCACTTAGCTGTATGAGAGTTTTGTTGGCAGTCTACAGGACCTTCGCAGAGAGGATCTGTGGTGTCAGCGCTCTGACGGGTGTAGAGGTGACACCAAGGTGGTCGCTGAGTTGTAGACTGGTTGGAAATCATTGATATTCTGACTCGGAGGCTGCAAATGGCTTGGTGGCAGATGGAGTCTTTGTCAGGGAAGAAAAATGGCAGCTCAAGAGCACCAGCGCCATTTTCCCTATCAGCTTTGCTGGCGGGCGGTGACCTTCTGCCGCTTACAGAGATCCCCTAGCACATGATCAATTATCTCACTTGCATTGTTTACTAAGCTAGTGGAAAAGGATTTAAATGTCAATTTTTTAGGGAGAGACTGCATGTGTAATCACGAAACTGGTGTCTGTTGTTAGTGCATAATGAGGAAGCAAATTGTAGTTTGTGAACAAGCAAGTTTTTGTACCTTTTTAAGCACGGTAGAAAATAAATCAATGTAGGATTATCGCATAGAAAACCAATACGTGGCAGTTGTTTAGCTCCATTTATTTTATGTTGTTACAGAATTATTGTAATTGATTTGACTGAGTTCCACCAGTTCTTTAAACAACGTTGTTAATGGAAGAGATTCCTCAGGAGTGTAGATGTATCGCACGGCTTCAATTTGGCAAATGGTTTTCATTAACTACTCAAAATAAATAATTTGCGAAGGTGAAAATGTTTATGCAAATAATATTAATTTGGTAATGGCTCTTCTCATTTCACAGATAACACAGGCACACAGAATAAAACCGTGATATGCAGTCATTATTCTTGACTGGAAACAAATCTAACTTGAAACTAAATATTGAATGAACCTGGGGAAAAATGAGGAAAATGAACAAACGATGCAAAAGGCAAATGACATTGAGACCCCCGTTTAATATGTATGTATTTCAGCTTGATGGTTGATTTCATTAGCAGATCTCATTGTTATGCACTGACTGTCCTCCTGCAGTAAAATGAATATTGTATTCACGTAGCCTTAATATTCAGGAGAAAATGTTTGGATTTGAGTGGCATCCTTCAGAAAAAGTGAAGTGTTGCTCTCCTACTCCAGATTGATTATTCACTATATTGATATTTATACAATGTATTGATCTTCATTCATTCCTAATATTGTGTTGTTTTATTTCCTTACAACCAAAATGTTATATAGAATTTTGATTAAATCTGTCCAACTCTAATGTTTGATTAACATTAACCATAAATATCCATATAAATTTTCTGGGTTACTGGTAATCTGTCAGTTAGGTCAATGGTATATATGGGAAAAAAGCTGTAGCCATACATATCATTGTAAAGGTAAAGGTATCATTGTATGTGTTCTTCTCTCCGTATTCAAATAATTAAAAGCATGTTTCGGTATATGTGGTGGGAAATCTGATTTTGAATGTTCTGTGCCTGCTAAAGGTCCGCGTCCTATACACTTGAGACCGTTGTGATGAAACTATCCATACAAGCAAGTTATGTGTCTGTCTTTAAGGAGGATGCCATTCAGCCTTCCTCTCCTCTTTCAGGCCTGGCTGCACACAGCTTTCAGAGGGCAGAGCTTGTCGAGTTTCACTAACAGGAACTGTGTGAAGAATTTTCTATTAGTAAGGGTCTGTGTGAGTGCAAGGTGTTCTGTTTCACGCCATCCTCATACAGCTGCCCTGCAATGACAATATTAGCAAGGACAGATGCTGTGCCTCATTGGGCTTACAGGTGGTAACCTACTTAAGTGAAAGTACATGTGTATCGATATTAGTTTGGTCTATGCCAGGTTGATCTTGTACTGTTCTGACAGCAGGGCTGTTTTAAAACAATTTAAAAACAAAAATGCCACAGGCAGATAAATTAGGTGCCTTTAGGTTCCCCCTCAGGTTATAACAATATGGTGAAATGTTTCAGCAAGATATGGCAGCAAACATGATGATCTCTGTTGATTTTAGATTTTTGAATCAATATTTCTTGCTGTATTTTGCATCAGTATCTAACCTGACAGTGCAGATGTATTGTGACCAGAATGGGGTTGTGCTGTTTTTGTGACACTAATGGTCATAGCATTGTGTTGTTAGGGAGAGAAGGTAGGTGGTTTTATTGCCATCTATCTGTTAGGAATGTCTGCGTCTCTATGTTGTTCCTTAATCAGCGGTAGAAAGTGAGATTGAGAAACAGCAGCACCTTCTCCAAGCGTTGCCATGATTTGCTTAATGTTTTTTTCTGGTTGTTTTTCTGCTTTAGTACACAACCACATTGAAACTATAAAAATAAATCAAAGAAATTTCCGTCCCTAGTCCTAATAGTAAACCTAATGCTGACCTCAGTTTTTGTGCGTAGTTTTGTGGTTTGTGTCATTTCAGTTTAACTCCACCCTTATAGCTCCTGTCCTGTCAGAGAGTACTTGCTCAAGAGAAGGGACTTTTTGGGAGCAGGAATTATGGATTACAAAAACTACAACTGGAACTAGGTTCTGTGGTCAAAATGCACTAAAGGTTTTTCAGTTCCCTGGGAAAGTTAATATATCATCTAATTTTATTAAACTCTCAAATACATATCAGTGTCAGACACTAGTGTGTGTGTGTGTGTGTGTGTGTCTTTACAGTCTACGTAATGTCCATACGTTAGCACTGACAGGTCTGCAAATGACAGGGATTCCCAAGAAAAAGTCTAAAGAACAAAGGGACTGCTCTGTCCCTTCACTCATTGCAGTTGCTACATTTGTAGAAGGCACTGCTGCCTGCATTTACCTTGTTTGGGTTTCAATTTGCACATTGTCATCATTCATTTAAAGCCAATTCTCTCAGCAGTATCATAGTATATGGCTATTCTGAATTTGAATGCCTTGAAGTGAAGTAGCAGTAGTCCTGAACTATAAGCATGTTCAGTGCACGTCCTATATATTCCCTGACATAATCCACATTTACCCTGATTTGTTGTTTTTAGGAATGAAGCATTGTTAACCCAAACTCTGTGGCCAAGGTTGTAGCCATAGTGATCTCTGGTACAATAATATTTCATATCTATTAAAATGTCCATTTATTGGTTACTTCAAGTGGTCGGTGTTGTTCAGTACCTTTTTATAGTCATTGTTAGCACTGATTAGCATGATACTATAGAGTACACAGTGTCTGAAGTAGTGCAAGCAGGAGATGGAAATATTCATTTAACAGCGGAGAAGAAGCTCTTTTTGTGAAGATGGCTCAGAGGCAGACAGGAAATTAGTTATTTTCCCCACACATTCATCAAAATAAAAATAGTCTGAGTATCCCAAGTGACTCTCCCATATCTATTGAAGCCACAGCTGCATATACCGTGCGCTTAGTATTAACTCTCCATTGAATTTCAGGTGTTTTTGAGCACTATTAAAATAAGACTTTTTTTCCTTCTTCCTCATCTCAAAGGCATTGTCCTGCGTTTTATCCCTTAAGAATTAGCATATTTAAATAATGAAATGCCCTATTTAATTTTATAACCTTCACCTATTACTTTCCTAAAATTATGATGTGAAACACGGTTACGTCCTGGCGCCAAGAACAAAGAGCTCTGGATGGCAAAACTGTTAGATATTTGCCTTTCACACTTCAGTCTCTGATAACCTTTGATTTAATGACGAACAGAAGCAGAGTGTCAACAGGGACTGTCTATGAGCCAAAGTGTTCATCCTGTGGCTCTTCTGCAGCCTCTGCACAGATAAAGGTAAAAATGCAGAATTGCCACAGCATTATGAAAAAGTGCATGTGTGAAAGTGGGTCAATATTTTTGAATTTACATCACAACCATATTTAGCCTAAAATATGCAGTAATGCAAAAAAACATTTATTGGGTTCAACGCAAATGTCATTTTTCAAGTAATCTGTTAAACATTTAACTTTTATTTCTTTTATTGTTCTCCTTTTCTGTTTGTGCTCTGTCAAGTATAAGGTTGCTGTATTATAACAGGAAATGTAGCAATAGACTTTATCACAGGGAAGCAAGCTAGTTTTTGCAATTGTACTGCCTTAGTGGTTTCATTTTACTATGCATTTGGGGAAAAACAAAACTGCTGAGCTAAATGAAACTTGCAGAATTTCTTCATTTGCCACAGTCTTAGTAACTGAGCCAAAGCCACTATTGTTAGGCTGATTAACAGATTGACAAAATCGTCGACAGATTTAGCGATAATGGAAATATTCTAATACAAAGCTCTGGTGAAATTCATTCATTCATTCGTCATTCATCTCTCTAAGTACGACCAAATTAAAACTGAGTGAAGCAGAAGACGGTCAATAACCTCAGTAGAAATGTTGTTATTCAAAAACAGATGTTTTTTGTGTATTGTTTTTACAATTAGTGGAGTTCAGGTCTCCTTTGAGGGAAACCTGGCTCTCCTATCATAAACAATTATGTGTGCATGCATGTTGCATATGTGAAACAGTTTTGTATTTCAGTGTACTGTAGTGTGGCCAGCTGTACACTGATTAGACTTTCAGAAACTGTTAGTCGACTGTACAAATTGTGCAAAGTGATGTTTTTCAGAATGCTGTTTTAGAAAAAGATGAAAATCATCTTCAGCATTCAGTGTTTTTTTTGCGCTAGCTTGCATTTTTTAATCAGGTTGTTCCAATCAGACCTGTGTTATTCAAGGCAGCTCTATCCAGGCGGGAGTTATTAATCCTGTTACACCTAATGTTGTTTCGCCGCTGGTGATGGAGACGTTTCATAAGAATATCTCCTCTCTTGATTATAAATGCAAATTTCTCACATTTAGGAAATCGGTTCAATGTTTCACTAGCTTATGTTGCCTTATGTTACTGTTTAAAGATGCACTCCCTCATTTTGTTACTGTGCCAAATAGTGCCCCCCAGTCCCAAAATTTTCTCCCTGCTCACTTTTAATGTTTAGAAACTCTGTTATGAACTGTGAAATCAGGACTGTGTCTTTGAGCTCTCTTGAAAACCACAGTTTGCATACCAAGAAAAAATTTCTGAAATCTACATACTGAAGTCTCCTTTATCCTGTATATTGGTTCCAAAGGGAATTCTCTGCAGTGTCTCAAATCATTCCCTTTTGCTGCCCAATGCACTGAATTTAATTTCCAAACTTAACAAATGTAGAATTGACAAGACAGGTGCAGCTGTGGTGTGGACAACTTTGTTGCATAGTGCACCTTGAGGAGGTAATTGTTTCTGTTTCACAGTGAATGGCTTCCAATTGGCTGCCAGGAAAACCTGTCACCCAGTGACAGCTTGTCTACAGGTGTAACCTATAAAGTACACCATTTTAAATGTGTTCAATTCATTTCATTTCATTTCCTCTTTTTTCTACAGGCTATATGTAATGCCTTTTATTATGTATTTTCACTGCCACATTCACAGCAAATGATATGACAAGGCTTTGATTGACATGCAATATAAAAGTGAAGATCAGCCTTGTGTGCTGCAAACAAATGAGCAGGGGAATGTTTTATGTTGAGACTAATTTCATATTTCCTAAAACTTAGGCCTGAACTGGAAGGTTAGTGTGAGGTGCTTAGCTGAGCTACTCACGCATCATCACTGACAACTCTTAATGATATTAAGACAAAATACTGTAGGAGAAGCTGGGAAACTGATGGTTCAGTAATTGCCAGACTTCACCAGGAGTGCAGCTGTATCTGCGATTCTGCAGACCTCACTTCTGGGTCTGAAAATTGTGTCGAAGCTGGAAGGTCTTCTATCAGTGTATCATTTTACATGTTGTCTTAATCATGCTTGCTCAGTCCTGTGAGGGCCCTTGTTGTTTCTTTGTGTTCCAAGAATTTGTTATGGGAGTATAGTCCCATGGTTCTCCACATCAAAGTGACTGGTCTAGAGATGGGACGTGTCATGCATCATGCATCTCCATTAGGAGTCCAGCTATTGAAAAGTGTGTTCCCTTTTTAGCAGCCTGACATTATCTCGCTGTATGGCTGCAGTGCCAAATTATGAGGTTAAAATTTCTGATCATCTCACTTTTCCTATATTATTGACCTTCATTTAGGACATTCAGTGTGTGCACAGGTGTTTGTTTGAATGTAACCAGCATCGTCTGCTTCAATAAAGCAGTGGACATATGGACACTGTGTGACTAATGCTTTGAAAGGGACACTCGGGATCTGTTTTATTGCTTCATTTGGCACACCGCAGTCCCTCTTCCCATTACGGTTGCCATGTGATTTATGTTGTGCTCTTTGGAGAGTGAGAGAGAGGAGCTAGGAATGAAAAAGCCGCGATAGCCATGTTTACCTTGATCCTGGCTGCCTTTTATTTCATCTTGGACTTTGACAGTGGGGAGAAATGGGTTAAAAGCCCTGTTAGGCCCCATGTTTTCCTGTACATAAATGCTGTTTCTTTGATCATCTAAAGCATGAGGGTGTTATTGACACTGCAGTGTGGAGCTTTAAAGACTATCAGAGCCTTGGACTTTTCACCCTCACTGTCTCTGGCATGATACATAGCCAGTATCACACCTCACCACCTTCCACCTACAGTCAACTAACAGATACTTGATTGATAACACACTGCAGGTAGCTTTTTGCCATAATTTAATTCTATGGCATAGTCCACCCAATGGCCTCATCACAGCTTGTTTGTCTAACAAGCAAATAAGAAATAATCATAATGTCACAAGGATGTCTTTGTCTTCTTTTACAGTTGAATCTAAACTAGTAGAAGCTACTTTTGTTCTGTGTTATTTAACAGTGCAGAGTGACAGATAACCTTTGCACCAGCGTCCTACTCTCATGTTAAATTTGTAGCTATGCTTCCTGATTGTGCTATGTAGCTATGATTGTGCCTGATTTATATTCAAGCTGTTTTTCTCCTGTTTACATGCAAATGCACACCTTTCACACCCCCATAATATTAAACTGAGGTAAACTGAGGTTCACCTGCTGAATTTCTTTAACATTTTGAGTCACAGCCTAACTGCATTACTTCCTTGCTTTCTGTGAATAATTGAAGTTGCAAGGTGAAATGATGCAAATTATGTTTTCTATATTTATATATTTTTATACACATGAACACTTAATTTGTGCCAGAAAGCATTTTAACAAATAAAAGTGTGAAGTCTGGACTAAGTAAACAAGCGTTATTATGTTTGTTTTCTTATTAGTGGCATGTAAATATTTTTGAAATGGCAAAGGTTTTCAATCATCTAATTGAAGAAGCTCCCCTTGACAGTGATAAACTTTTTGCCTGCTCTTGTTATAGTATTTTAAAGTCAAGACCTGTATGTGCAAATTGTTCCCATCTAAAAGCAGAAACCTTTTCTTTTTGCCTCTGAAATACATTATTGTATGTCTAATCTGTGTTCCGCAAACTGTGCAAAAAATAATTCCAAACCATAGAAGCTTGTGGACGCAAGAAATTCACATTGTCATAAATTTAGCATCCTCATTTTATGCCCCACTGAGCAATAGTTTTTCACTTTTCCTTTTGAGAAACAAATACTCATTATAAAGATGCCTTCAGCAAATGATGGTGAACAAATGATGAAGGAGTAAACAAGGAGAGTGTAGTGGGAAGTTGTGTAATGATAATACTATGGTGTACGTGTGATTATCTTTAACAAGTGTTGGCTTGCCTTTCCACCTCCCTTTTAGAAAACAATGCAAATACTAGCAACTGGCTGCATATTAGGCCATGAACAGGTCTACAGTAGCTCTCATTTTTACAGTTAAGGGTTCATTTATATGAAGTCTAGCATTCTACTGGAAAATGTGCTGCTTTAGCAATGCCTTAACAATGAAAATGCCATCCAGTGGATGCCATTCTCCCTGTACCACCTGCATTTTCTAAGCCAACAACAACAAATTAATAGCAGCTGATTGGGAGATGCATGAAATGACTTGTCCTTTTCCCGCTCTCTACCCCCTCTCTACCCCCTCTCTTCCTCCTTCTCTGTATGTGTCTAATTAAAAACTGCAGGCTGAGCCACACAATTTATGGCTAATGCCTGCTGCTGATGGGGCAGCAGTAGGCAGGAGCTCTAAGAACGTGTTCATGATGGATGTCAGTCTGTGCCGAACATGTGGGACTCCTGTTTCCAGGCGCCACATCCCACCCCCAGATCACTCCTCATGAAAATGATCCACATGCAAACTGCAAACCCTGCTAACACTGCTGTGAAGGACAAATGTGTGTCTTGAAACATTTGTCATACTGAGGCCTAACATCATTCATCAGAGTCCATCTGCCTCCTTAACTACCAACCTTTCCACTATATTCATGGTAGCATTCAATACTTGTTTGAAGCAGTCGATACAAACAGAAATACAGTTTTTGGCGTGAAGGTCTCCCTAAAAGATGGGTGTGTTGAAGAATGATGATAAAAGAATACCTAAGCTTTGTGTTGTGGTGGTAATTCTCAGGAGCAAAAATGGATTATTATCCTGTCTGTATGAGCCCAGGTGGATCTCTTCACTGGGCTCGCAGCATGTGTGTTCTTGCATAGGAGGTCAAAGATGTGATTACACTGATGCATAAAAGACCATGGCTGAGACGGGCAAATCAGTGAATAGTTGGTGTCTGAAGGTGTTTAGTATCACTAGAGCAGGCTTTGCTATGGATCCCATTTAGTGACAGTGGGACTCTCACTGTATCAGTGTCACAGAGCATCCCAGAGGCCTCCCAGTGTAACACTACTCTGCCATCTGCCACCCAACAGTAATAGTCGGGGTTGTCAACCAGTCGCTCCATAGACCTCCATAGATTGCTCCTTATTTACAACCTACATCCAGTAGCTTCATCTGAACAACCATCCTTACCCACACTCATGAACACAAGCTCTGCAAAGCACATGGGTTCTTTTGTCTCCCAGCATGGTCATAAAAAAGGGGCCCTCGCTAAGAGCAAACCTGGGAGGAATGGTAAACCAGCCCTTAATGCAGAGTATTGATTGTGTAGCAATGCCATGTTTTTTCCTTTGTAATCACTCTGATCTCACGACGGCATGCTGTACTTGAACACCATGCTGTGTTCCTCCTTTATTTGTAGAAACCCTAGAAAAATATTCAGTTTACAATGTTATAGAAAAGCATCCTCGCATTTGACAAGCTTGAACCTGAGGGTGTTCAGTTCTTTTCTTGCTAAATGACTTAAATGTAAAATTGGCGTTGATAATTTTTCTGTTGATAAAATCAAGTCATTTCAGCACTAATTTAGTTGCTTTGCTACTGTGAGGTGAACAGGATTGCTGAGGTTTAAATACATTGAGCTCAAAGTCACCACTTCAACGACTTGAAATGAAAACACTCAAATGTTACCTACTTTGTAGTGTCACCCTATTATGTAAACACTCTATTTGAAAATACTTCCACAGAAACAAAGAAAATGTTTTTAGAGGGCACATAAACCTCATCGCAGGCATGAGTTGGCCTTGAAATCTCCCTTCTGCCTGACTGTGAGTAATGCTGTGTGTTACTGTAGTTTCGCCCCTGATGCAGGTCAGTCTGAAGTTTCCTTCCTTAGCTGGTGGGATGGGTCAGACAGACCACTTCATCACTTTCCAGGTAGAGTAGGAGTCAGGGCCAAGAACAATAACTTGTTATCAGAAGACATGGACTGAATGAAGAGCTGATTGAAACTTATAGGAGCATGGTATTTCGACTGAACTGTGGGTGTACCGCTGAACTTGTTATGCACCTAGCTGCAGTGACCCCACACTCAATTTTCTGTCATTCTTTGACCATAAGAACCTGCCCCACAGTCAGCTCTCATCCTGCTCATCTTGTGCACACACAAATGGGGATGAGTCGGGGGGGGGGGGGCTTCACAAATCATTGTCTTCATTTCAGCTGGCCTGCTGGGTGACCTCAAAGAGAGAACGGCAAGTGGGGGAGTGAATGGCTTTTCATTTTTTTGCTTTACTGCTGTCAACCACTGGGAAGGTTTCTGTCCCTGTGCTTTTTACATCCATTTATTTCCTCCCATCCAGAAAATCACTGAGGCCAAACAGTGAGTGGTGTTGCTATTTTTCCATTGTAGCAGAAGGAATTAATTGTGTTTAGTGGGATGATGGACACCAGCGGTGATTGTGAGGTTTGGGAGACTACAGCTGGTGTCAAAGCAGCCATCTATAGAATCAATCAGGGAGATGTTAATGTCTGAGGAGGTGGATTTAACATTGTGATGTAATGCTAATTAGCAGGCCTCCAGGAATGTCAGAACTTGACATGTTTGTTTTCTCTTTTTTTTTTAGTCTTTATTTTCATCACTTCACTTCCATCACATATTAATGAAGAGCAGACAGAGGACCTTTTGAGTGATGCAGCTCTCTATCATCTTAGAACAGTGTCAAGATACTCTGTTACATCTCTTTCTGTGGCTTGCATGTACCTTCCATTAGCTGAAAGACACTGTGTTTGCACTCCAAATACTGCTGATCCATGCTGATGACTCTGTTACTGGATTATCATTGTTAGCATCAGCCATCTGTTATTGTGCAAGAAGATAACATGGACAAGGAGGAACACACAATGGAAAACAAATGCTTACGTGCATCCAAAACATAACAACGCTATGTGAAATATGCACAGCTTCATCACACACACACACACACACACACACACACACACACACACACACACACACACACACACACACACACAAAGACACAGCTGGAAAGAGTAAATACACAGACAGAAAGATAAACTCTCCAATTTACATAATGTGTGCTAGTTTATTCATCACAGTTGGGTCAAAACTGTTCTTTTGCATTGTTTTTAATTTTTTACTTCAGCATTCAGTTTAAAAGTAAAAATAGTTAGATGAGATTGATACCATTCTCATATCTTTATGGTAAATATAAGGCTATATCCACCAACAGGTTAGCTTTCCATAAAGACTGGAAACAGGGGAAAACTGCTAGCCTGGCTCTGTCCAAAGGTGACAAAATCAGCCTACCAGCACCTCTAAAGCTCACGAATTAATACGTTATATCTTGTTTGTTTAATCTGTACAGATACCAAAGTATAAAAACAACACATTGTTCTCAGCTGTGCGCATGCTAGTAGGCAGACCTTGCAGTGTAAGTCAATTAGTTGATTAGTCGACCAAGCAATTAATTGCGAAAATTATCTTGAGATTGATCGATAAAGAAAGTAATTGTTAATTGCAGCCCTAATTAGCTATGCTAACTGGCTACTGGCTGTAGCTTCATTCAGCTGTACAGACATGAGAGTGGTATCAGTCTTCTCATCCAATTCTTGGCAAAAGAATATGCATTTTTCCCAAAATTTCAAACTATTTATTAAAGCTAATAAAGTACTGAAAACTTCCTGAAGGCTTTCAGAATAACATCAACAAAACAAAAAAGATTCAAATAGGTAGCAGATAACAGCAGAAGTGCACACTTTTTAAATCAGTGGTTTTGTAAGCTTAGCTCTGAGACCAGCTGTATGATTTCTGTTTTTTTGTATCCAAGGCAACATGTCGGCTTAGTTGATTAGCTTTGCCTCTTCACAGCAGGAAGTTCCTGTGTTTGATCCAGGGTTTATTCTCCTTGTAGCCTACTTGCACATGTCTGCTGTTGGTGTTTCAGTTTCCCTTTACATTACAAAGACATGCATGCTAAGAGATTTGGAGACTCCTAAAATAGTCTGTTGGTGTGAGTGTGCCCTTACACCTGTGATGGACTGGCAGTCAGATCTCCCTACCTACTGCCCATTGTACCAGTGCATGCTGGGATAGGCTCCAGCTGCCCATGACCTTGAGTAGGAATACGCAAGTGCACAAAGTACAAACTGTATGAAAGTGTTGTTTTAACGCGAAAGTTTGAGGTACTGCATCACACTTGCAGAGTGTTTGTATTATTATTTGAGTAGTTATAGCAGCCTACATTGAAATGATGGATGGTGTTTTGTCTCATTCAAATCTAATTCTGTTGATACATTCATCGTTTACTTGTTGAGAGACATTTTTACTCAGATGCATTATGAAGCTTGTGAAAACATATATGTGAACATGACTTTGCCTCAATCAGAGTCATTTGTTCTGTGAATCATCTCCAGTATATTAGCATGTATGTGCTTTCATAGGACCTGCTTCCTGCTGCTTCAAAGAGCATCTTTCACCTCACATGCGTACATTAGCTCAAGCTGGTGGACATGCATCCATCAAATTCATTAAAAATGTTTATGTAGGTTGTAAAACACCCAGAATACTGTACTTGCTGCCTCTGTGGTTTTTATGTTTATTACCTATAAATTCAGGCTGATTTGCTTGTTAAACCCTTTTTAATTTCTAGTAAGGAAGTCAGGATGGGCTTTGTAAATGCTCCAAAACACTCTTTCCCTACAGAGCAGTTTGGCTTTTTGCTCATATATTTTTATTTGTTTGCAATACCAGGATTGAAGTGAAGTCAACTGTCATCAGTTTTTAACATTTATAAAGGAAAGGCTACGTCAGACGTTATTCCACAGGTCTTCATATTGATAGGAAATGCCAGTTTAATTATGCAGTAGAAAAGAATTACCCAGTAAGAGATCATATCTGCAGCATATCACTGTAAAATGAAGAAGTAAATCAACACTAAAATTTAAAGTGTGCAGAATTTATTAGTGACACATTTTTCCTTTAATCCCTGACAAAATCTTTGCCACACTGTTGAACATTTTATTTTTACAGATTCATAATTGAAACACAGTTAAGGTTTTTGATTTTCATTAGCATACTGGACATGACAGGTGACGTGTGATGTAGCAATGTCAAAATGATGCAGACTGTTTTTTTCTTTTTTAATTTCCCATTTTAAATATGAAAGCACCTTTTGTTCTTCACAAACTCCCACTCACACAACCGCAGGAAACAGTGGCCTTTCCAGTGAAGCATGGCTGCAGCTTTCATGTCATTTACGTCTCATCAGTGCTGCTCCTGGTGAGGGATGATACTTGATATTCAGAGGGTTAGCTTTGTTTCCTCAAATTAATCAGCTGCTCCTGTTTTCTCATGCAGAGGAGAATCACTGGGGAGATCTAGAAATTGTTGGGGTAATGTACAACACTATAACAAAGGCAGGCTGTAAAACAGAATCTGGAAAGCGTGTGTTCAGATGGATTTCAGATGTGGGCTTTCGTGATCAGTGGGATGTGAAGTGGTATAAATAATGGACAATCCAGAATATGTGGTGCTGATGAAAGAGTATAGTTGTGCTAGAATCTCTGTGGCGTGATTTGGATGATGGGAAGTGGTCTGAGAGTCATCAGAAAATGGTGGAGACTAATTATAGCTTCTGTTTATGCATCTGTATGGACTCGATTAAGGCATACTCCTTCATTAGACAGATCACAGCGCTTATGGCTGCAGTTTTACATTAAAGAGCTGTGAAGACCTGATCTTTGATCTGATTGAGTTGTCACCAGCACCTTGTGTGTGTGTGTGTGTCTAATGTGTGCATGTTGTTTTAGCTGTGTTTTATTGTGTGTGTGTCACTCTATCACTCTGTACTATATATTTGTGAATATTAAGGCAACTGAATGCAAAATCACATATAAAATAATTATCTTGATGTTCATTGCGATTACAATCAGTGTTCCACTGTCATGCTTTACATTAGATAAAACTCTTTTTAAATGTATAAAACAAGACCTCCAAAAATTCATTATTAGTTTTTAATTACAATGTACTCATTCATTTAGTTTTGTACAATAATGACACAGTATTATCTTATCTAGGGCTGCAAATGAAGATTATTGTTGATTATTGTATTATTTACTTTATTGTACAATCAATTGATTGACCATTTACTCAGATTGCAGAAGTTCAAAAACCAAAGATATTTAATTTACGATAATATGAAACAGAGAAAAACGTAACATTTAAGAAGCTTAAACCAGCAAATGTTCGGCATTTGTGCTTGATAAATGACTGAAACAATTGCATAGTGGACAATTCATTTTCTGTTGATTAAGTAGTTGACAAATCATTCCAGCATTAATCATACCATCACAATTCAATACCTCTCAAAGTCAATAAACAATACTATTGAATTATCGCCCGCCTTATTTGTACTAATATAGGGAAACATGTTGCTTTCACAAAGGCCATCTCAGAGACTCTGAGTCCGACACATTGAGACGTCAGGGGTTGAAATCCAGTGTTGTTGTGACGGTTATTCAGATGTGTGTCAGTCTCAGTGGGGTGTGTGTGGCGTGAGTGGGCTGTTTTTTCGCCCCCTTCTTTTCTCTTCTTGCATCTCTAAGTGTTGACTGGATTGTGTTTGACAGATATGGAGTTTGGAGAGCGGCTGGCCTCCCCATCATCAGCCCCGTCCTCCCTTCACATGGCCTCCTCTTCAGCCAGCTCCTCCCCTGCTCCACCCCAGACACCCTCCACCAAGTGCAGACCGGACCCTAGCCCTGAGGGCAGCTCCCCTCTCACCACCTGTGGTACGTACACACACACACACTCCCACACACTACTTAGATGTGCACAAAGTTAAGGCACAAGATCAAATATGACTCGGTTACTTGTTTTGATGTGTCATTTTGTTTTAAGTTGATGTATTTTATCATTCTGGCCAAATTTTAGACGAGGTTGAGAAATGATTTTCAGTAGGTTAAGGTCCGAGTGCGCAGTGCTGCAAACAGCATTAATGTTCACCCACAAAACAGCCTTAAATTCACAAGATATTAATAAATGTAAATTAATGCGCCACTCTGACTGACTTTACAATCGGTCTACATTTATTATTATTCTTTATGACTACGCTTCCACACAAACTTTTGAGAGGAAAAAATTAAGAAGAGCCAAATCTATTTGGAGGGGCTGTCCAAATATATTTTGTGGAAAACACTGAATTAAAATTGTGCAACAATAAGGGGGCTTAAGACACCTTCTCCCAGTCTTAACATGTAACAGACAATTTTGATAGGAATGGAAAGGCTGTTGAATTAATGAATGCCAACAATTAAAAAGCTTTGTACGCCCTTGTGGATGTCTTTTGACAACCTTTAGCTCCAGTTTGTCCCGCGTGATTTGACACGTCTGTCAGCCTCACAGTGTGCATGCAGCCGCCAACATCCTCTTGTTTTCTCTGAATACTAATTGTGGTCAAAGTCATTATGCATTGAGCAGCAGTGATGCATAAGCTGTCAGATTACCCCTGACCACAAAATAATGTGCAAATTTACATACCGCAGTTTGTGATTATTTTTTTCTTTTCCTTCATGATAAGATGCCCCAAAAAGTAGTGTTTTTTTGCCATGCTATCACAATGAAGAACACATTAGAGACATTCTCATAAATTATTCATTTTCAGACCCCCACACCGAACGTGCACAGAAATTTCCCAGGTAATTTATTTTAGACTGAACACTAAATGCTGAAAGCACATTGGCACCTCTGTAGTCACATTGCTGTTAAGAGTATCAAGTAAATTGAGTTCTTTTAAGAGATTTCTTATCCCCTGTGGGAAGTAGAAGAAAGATATTACACAACCAGTGATGGTAACACCCCTTTGAATAGAATCATACTCTTTCATATGTATTTAAAAGCTTTCTAATTGCTTTAACTAGGTGAGGTGAAACGTTTTTATGCAGCACCTCCTAGTTAATTAAACACAGTAAGAACAAGTGTCTGATTCCATATTGGCATCTGAGAAAAGGCATGACCAGGTTATTTTAAAGAAGTTGGTGAAAGATTTCATTGTTCCAGTAAAGCAGAAGTACATTATATAAAGCAGTGGCCAAAACAGTAGCTGACTCTTAAAGAATAAAGCTGATGTGGTTTAAGGAGCACATTATACAAAAGCGCCTTTTCAGTTAATTAGTTTAGATTGCAGTTAGGGGGTATAGTTTTGATATATAAGCAGTTACAGACAAAAGAACATAAAATTTATTGGCCAGATGGGGTTAATAATTTAAGTTAAGTTACCAGCTGATGATGTCCTGTCTCTGCAGTAGGACAGCATAGAACCGAACACAGCGTTTAGCCTAGTTGGCTTTGCATTTCACAGAACAAATCAACTGGTTCTTAATGAAAATTAGGTATTAACTCTAGTTAATAGGGCTAGACTGGTTTCTCTGATAGAAATACTGGATATATTTGCCTTAGCTGTTGTAAAAGGAACAGGTCAACTTGGCATCAGTAGCTCAGTCTTTTTTTTAGTTATTTATTTATTTATTTATTTAATTATTAGGTGTCCTTTTTTTCCTTTTTTGCTGGAGTTATTGTTGTATACATCTAACAGTGGTAATCCAGTAATAATGTGGTTTGTTCTAATTTGTTAAATATGAGTGGGGGTGCCAGACCCTGAATCATTCATGATTATCACTATGAATGGATTTTCAGACTCATCAGATGACTGTGTCTGTTATTTGCTGAATCAATTTCGAACAGATCAAGCAGAACCCACAGCTTTATCTTCAGTTTTACTCTTTTTTTTTCTTTTGAAGTATAAAATACGGTCCTAAGTCGTCCCTAATGGTATAATGGTATTAACTATTGATGAGATTAGAAATGAATAATTAAAACATGATGTGTTAAATCCATTGTTGTGCACTGTACATGTACTGTATATGTAAATAGAATATCTAGATAGACTGTCTGTCTAGATAGCAAGATTAACTGATGAATTCATATGTTAATCAATAGAATATATTTTAAGCATTCTTCTTACTGTGTCCTTTCTTCTCTAGGTCATTTGCACCAGATAACGGGGGATGGACGTTTAAATATGTCTGGCAGCTCCAATGGTTTTCCTTTAGTCAGCCATCCAGCTTTTGGGCTCTACACATCAAGTTCAGGCCGATCTGAGTTTGGAGGCCTAGGAAGTCTGGGTTTGTCTGCCTTGGCTGCTCACTCCCAGTTTGGTACATTTCCAGGTAGAGAAGCTCAAGGTGCATGTTTTTTTATTTTCTTAATGTACATGAGGAGAACATTTTTCTTCATGGTGAAATTAATGTTTTTCAAGCCTGTCATGGAGATTATTTTGGGGTCTTCCTGGATTATATCTTTAGTAAAGTACTGTATAATTTTTAAATGGTGAGGACAATCGTATACTGTAAGTCTTTATGTATTTGCCTTGTTCATAAAATGCAACCTTCTTCTCTCAAAGCAAGAACATGCAACATTAAGCATTACCTTATGTTTTCATCCTTTATTCTAATGAGGAGGTAAAATGTGAAACTTCACTATAATCTTCCCACAAAAAAAATTTGATTTTGACATATAATTTTTATGTCAAAAATAATTATTTTCTCAGTGATATCTGATTATATGCTTTTGTGATAGTGATATCACCCTCACCTCAAAGTAAATGCACGTTTTAGAAAGCAGATGCTGTTTCAGAGGAATGCTTCTCTTGGGGAACAGTTGCAGCTGTGACATGTCTAGTAGATGAGGTGAATCTTTGCAGCTCTTCCACCAGATGACCTTAACTTAATGTAACTTTTCCTCTCTGAGTATAAAGGGATGATATCACAGTCGGTGGAATGCGCTTGTTATCAATGCAAAACTATATTTTGAACAGAGTGATTAGTACTGTCAACAGGTTGGATAAAACATGCTCTTTTAACATGTTGGCAGATTGGATTCTCTGCATATCTAGATAAAGTGGCTAGTTGTGCCTAACTGTACAGTATCGCTCCCCCACTCCAGAATGGTGGCGGCCATCTGAGGCACATAGCAGAGGAGCAGCAGCCTTCTTCCATCCTCTTCTGGGTCTGCATCCTGTATTTGCATCAACCTTCAAGAGTCACGATCCCGTTCATTTGCAGTCACGTACCTCAGGTAAAAAAGAGCTCACTCCTACCTAAGGTCAAACATGTAGTAGCACATACATAGTAGTTTAAGGCAAAGCAAAGAGGCTCTGCACAGTATATTTATTCCATAAACATATTTTTGTTAAATATTAAAATGCTGACATTGTTAACATTATGAGACTTGTTGTCCTTCTAATGTGTTTGACTCATATTGCTTGTTCTCATGAGTATCCATCTAAAGAAATGCACATTGCCAGTTTCTGTAGGCGTAATTGGAACAGTGAATGGTAGGAGTGCTTCTTCTCCTACTGGGAACTCTGCTGTGAACACCAGTTCATTTCCAACAAAGGGAAATACGGAGAAAACTAAAGCCAACAGTAGTCGAAGTCAAAAGAGCAGCCAGGACCTGGGCCAACTGCACCAGAAGACCGTTCAGCAAGCAAAAGAAAAGGTTAATATTGTATTTGCACAAGCACTACAGTACAATACGCCTGCATGAAAACTCACTTCACTGTTCCGTCGTTCCTTTCTCCTGTTTTACTTGATTAACAAATGCAAATTTTTCGTATTATTTAGAAACCCAACAAAAGACTGCTAGAGACCTCCAGCATGAGTGGCAGCCAATCGGGATCATTGTCAGATAGCTCCAGTGATGGTGAGGAGAGCAGCAGTGACCCTGATGACATGGAGGAGGAGGAGGAGGAGGAGGAGGAGGACAATGACGAAGATGAGGATGATCAGAGCAATGACAGCGAGGACTCTGATTCAGAAAAAGACAGTCGGGTGAAAAGGAAGGTCAAGGTAAGTGTCTCTGTGTTTAAATATAAAATTTGTCAGTAACATTTTAAAAAGCTTGACAAAGAAAAAAAATATTCCTTTTTTTAGTTTCTTTTCAGAATAACACATGAAAGCATTTTTTCCTAGGATGGTACGAAAGTGAAAGTGTTCCTGTGTAAAACTCCTCTCTGTTTAGTAAATGTTAGTTGGGATTGTCAGAAGCAGCCATGGTGGTGGGTGGCAAACTGGATGTATGTGCTAGCTGACAGAGCTGCCACTGTGAGACTCTCTCAGTAGGAGCTGACATGACATGCTGTCTTCTCCCCGTTTTTCCTCATCCTCCTACTCAGCGGCTGACACAGAACACTTCCGAAAGTAAAAAGAAGAGACCTTGCATTGCTGATGGAAATGCAGCTCTAGACAGTCTTCGTGACATCGTTCCTTTGACTTCCTCGTACCGCCTCCAGTCCTCTTCTCATCCTGCTGGCCGGCCACAGTCCGCAGCTCTGTTCCTCCAGAGCTCCAGGACTGCAGAAGAGGAAGGCCAGCAGCACATCAGTGTCATCCAGGCCACAGGGTCGGCAGCCGGCAACAGTCCCCAAGGAGAGTCCCACAGGGAGGCCTCTCCTCTGCCCTCCGGCTCCTCGCCCAACCCCATGTCCTTCTCCAACTCCCCCAAACACTTACCTCCTTCCACGTCACCAAAGCACTTCTCTCATTCGTCCTCACCAAAGCCTAGCTCCGTCTCTTCCTCTCCCAAACCTCTTGCTCTCTGTCCCCCTTTGAAGCCCCTGTCTCTGTGTTCGTCACCCAAGCCTCTATCCCTCTCTTCTTTACCCAAACCACCAACAAACCTTCTGGATGACAGATCGTTACACTTGAACAGTTTTAAATTGAAACAGGTGAGTTATATTTGGTATTTACATTGCTGCATTGAAGGTGATTTTCTTTTTCCCCCCCTGACATCTGCCTATGGTACAAAAAGCAAATTACTGTAATGAAACATAAATGTATTTCTCATCCTCTTTTGCGATAGAAGGAGCTCTGTTTTTATTCATTGTCCATCATTGTTTCTTTCAAGAAATAAATAAAAATCAGTGAGTTCTCAGTGGGCATCAGAAAAGAAATGCTTATAGACTATTATCAGGGCTTTTATTATACTGCATGTGAGTCTGACCGCTACATGACTAGATGTGACAATGCATTTAGCTCTACTGGGAATACTTCACAAAATTGACAAGCAATTAGCTCTGTTATGCTTTGGGATGTTTGTTATCAAGAGGGAGAAATCGGTCTCTTTTAAAGGACTCTCTTATTGTCACTATTTTGAAAAGGAGGGAAAATGTAGCAGTCTATAACAAGAGGGTTTTAATTCATATGATGGTGGTACATTAAATACAGGCTTTTGATTGCCAGAGTATGACAGTAGCAACAAATACAAGATGACAGCTAAAGTCGCACAATGGCACTAAGCCAAACAATTTGAAAATATTTTACACAGCAGCCTTTTTTTTCTTTGCTGTTGTTGACAGGCTTGAGCCTGCTCTTCATTGTCCTTGTCTCTTATTACACCTTAAATTCCTTCATTCACAGCCCACAGCAATGTAATGTGAGTGACAGTTTGTGTAATTACTTCCTTTTTTTCTTTGTTTCCCTTTTCATTTTCATTTTTATCTATGAAGCCCCTCCATTCCAAGGAGTCTGTGAAGCAAGCTTTCTCTCTGCGACCTAAGACCAAGAACTGGTATAAAAGTCACAAAAATTCAGCATCCTCTTCATCGTTGCAGACACCGCATAAATATTCGTCAGATACATTGAGCAGTCATTTACTGTCTCTCCCACACAGCAATGATGCCAATCTGTTCCTGAACCACCAGCCTAATGGAGTGATCCACAGCGCAGTTCAGGATGCCCCCTTGGCCCTCATCGCTAAACCCCGCAGCCAGAGCAGCACCCCCAGTCGCAGACCCCTCCTGGCAGCCGCCAGCCCTCCCTATCTCATGCCCATCAACTTGAGCACTGGCACCAAGGAGATGTCGGGCAGCTCTGCTTCCCCACTTAAGTGTTCTGCCTCATCGGGTCTTGCTCGCAGACCAAGGAAGGCTAAGACTCCCAAGTCTCTTTATGCAGGAAAGAGCCTCTCTAAAACCAACTCATCCTGTCCACCTGTAGACTTGGTCAGAAGCAGTGAGTCTGATATCCACAGCAGCAAGGACTCAGACGACTCTTTAGGGGATGACTATGATGACGATGATGAAGATGATGAAGAGGACATTGGGGATGAAGATTCTGGCAGTAGCCTGTCAGGTAGATTAAACACACCTGTCTTTAATTTAATAAAGACATGCCATTGATAGCATGTTATTGCAGATATAAGCAGTTAGATGAGACTTCTTCTAGAAATTAGCAGTGCTCTGTATGGTTTGGTTGTGAGATGAATGCTAATTAGGGTAAAATTTTTCTCTCTCTCTCTGTTTCACTCTGGAATCCCCTGCAGAGTCGGAGAGCAATCTGGAAAGCGACTCTGATGGCTCTGAGGATGATATGAAGGAGCGTGGAGACACAGAAGCAGATAGCGATGCAGAAAGGACTCCTCTGAAACTCGCTAAAGCGTCCTCATCTTCTCACAAGTCCTCCTCGACCCTCTCAGCCAACTGCTCCCTGCTCAACCTGCAGATCATCAAGCCTCCCAGTTTACCTAGTAGCCTCCTCGCCCCCACAGCAGTGATCAGCTCAGGGGCACTGAGTAACCACAGCTCCCTATCGCCATCCTTCACGTTTGCCACAGGTAACAAATCTGTGTTTGCTGAAAGACCAAATACAGCCACAATCTACCATACAACTTCAATGCACAATTTAATAAGATACTTGAATGTGTGATTCACAAGTGTTACTCAGTCAGATAACAAAGCAGGATTATGACCAAGGTCTGCTTGGCGTTTATTTTCCCCCCTCTCTATTTTGTTGCTGGTCCAGGCTTTTTTGTGCTCCCTCCTTCAGACTATCCAACCGTTCAGCGGAAAAGGTTTTCCAGTATGAAAACATGGGTATATATTTCTCAGTAGTTCCAGGTTAAAATGAGCTCTCTGGAAGAAATTGGTTGTCATTGTTTTGATGGTCCCCAGCAGCTTTTGCTTTAATGACCCAGGCTTATGCTTTATACATCTGATACTGGATGAGTCACGGAGCATATTACGTTACTAACAGAGCCAGATTCTGCCCATAATGGGGAAAATATTCATTTATTGTTCAATTCAGTCCTGCAATGGAGTAATGGAAGAATCATCTCACAGCCGTGAATTACTCTTCATGATCTTAAAGACACATTTATAAATGTTTACATTTATAAAAGAAGGAATTTATCAGTGTATTTTACACTAGCAATACTACAACCACTGAACTGTCATTGAGGCAGTGAGGGCTGTCACTGTACAAGCTCTGTTTCTGTGTTTGGCACTTCTCTAATGTGTCCAAAGGTCTGAATATTGTTTGTCTAATATTTTATGTTGATGTCCATGCATATAGGGTGAACTCTGTGCTGCACTCCATTGACCTTGGTCGTATGGTTATTTAAGAGAAGTCATGTGAAGTAAAGTTTCCTATTTAATATATAGAACAACTATCCACAATCAATTGATATGTCTAACAGCGTCTGGGTTGGAGGTTTTTGATTTTTTTTTTTGCAGTAATATACCCCCCTCCTTATTCTGTATAGTGGATATATCTGTAAACATGGCAGGTTTGTGGATTTTCTCAGGTCCCTGCGGGTGTGAAAAGCGCTGAGTCATTTCTCCTGTTTTCTAGGATCAGGGAAGAGGAAGAGAGTAACGGACGAGAGAGTTCTGCGGTTGCCTCTTGAGTTTGGGTGAGATGTTGTGCAAGCAATTCATACCTTCATATCATAAAGGTTTGATGGTCTGACTATGTTCAATTTGTCCTTACTATTATACTTCCTGCATTGTTTGTGCTTATGCAATTGGTGTCATAGTAAAATGTCAGCTCACTGAAGGCTGACAAGTGACCTTTCCTAAAAGGCACCCATGGCAAATATTATCATATCTCCGGGTTTGCCACATACAGACAATTAATCATCTTTTATAAAAATTGAATTCAACTTGAAAATGAATAAGAAACACAGTTCGCTCAACAAGTACTGTCATTGCGCCATAAACAAGATATTTATCGCCTGTAGTTGGGGCAGATCCACGTGTAAAAGTGTGAATATATAAGCACAGCTGGAGATCCTGATTTGAGGACAGTGGCTTTTTCATCAAGAGCTACGTAGGAGTTGACCACAAAAAACATCCTAGCCTATCTGTTAGGGGCCTTTTAAAAACTCAAGTCTTGAGCAGGAGGTCATAGTGGGCCGGAAATGAAATGAGGCCCAGCAGTTCAGCATCAAGGGGTTAATTGCATCCAGCTTCAACACAGACATGCAACATTAGCAGCTCCCTGCCCACAACTTCTGCAGTCTTGGATCAGAGTGCCTTTCATCTTCTAGGGATGTTTTTCATCAGCAGGTTCACAGGAAACAGAGGCCACAAGGCTGTATATCAGCCCCTGCTCTGTCTGGGACAACAGCCTGCATGTCTTTTTCTGTAAGCCATGGCTGCTCTCCAGCGGAGCTCATGGGAACTGAGGGGTTGCCCCACTTGGCCCATGGCCAGTCAGGAGTGTGATTACTGAAAGGGTCAGAGGACGACAAGGCCACAGACTACCCAATACACAGCTGTACAGACATCATTTACATAGCGTATCTCCTTCCTTGCTTGCTGTTGTGAATGAGAGCATGATATGTATCTGTCCCAACACTTGACACTAGAACAATATTATTACTCTGCAGGAGGGAATTTTGAGCAAAACATTCAGCTTATAAACTATATATTAATATATATTAATATAATATATATATTAATATATTAATTAACACATGTCTTTGTTCCTCAGGTGGCAAAGAGAGACCCGAATCAGGACTGTGGCAGGTCGTCTACAAGGAGAGGTTGCTTACTTTGCTCCATGTGGGAAGAAGCTGCGTCAGTATCCTGATGTAATGAAGGTAACTCTACAGTGTGTAGCTTTAAATGCTTAGTCATGACATTATGTAATTGTAAAGGATGACGTGTGGTGATTGGACTTGTTAATATGGCTGAAAGTTCTTATCAGTGCTTTAATAGATTTGCATTATTCTTTTTTTCTGCAGTATTTACTACGGAATGGAATAACTGAAATCTCACGGGATAACTTCAGCTTCAGTACAAAAATTAAAGTTGGGGACTTCTATGAAGCCAGAGAAGGACCAGAGGTAAATGTTTCTACTTCTTTTACCTCCACAACACAACTGTCACACGACCTTTCATCATGGTGTAGTAATTATCTAGAATTCATCATCAGTTTCTTCACTGAAGGATGTCAACATTGATTCTGCAGAAATATGTCATTTAATCATAGATGGAAAAGTAAAATAATATATAATGTAATATATATTTCAATCTATCATTGTAGTCGTGTGATCTATGCCCACCTTAAAGCTGCAATTTGTAATTCATGAAATTTCACTGAGAGAAATTACAATGCCCACATCTGTGTTTGTTTTGAAAACACGGGGTTAAAGAGAGATGAAACACCCACACATACATTTTAAGCATGAGAAACAGTCTGCTGTTGTCTAAATGCAGGAAAAGTGTTCCCTACAGAGCCTCAACCTCACTGTAACAAACTTTGTTGGTTTTGAATGTCTTCCTTCTGCATCCAATAACCCAGGGTTTTCAGTGGTTCTTGCTGGCAGAGGAGGAGATTGCTCCCAGTATCATAGCGATGGATGGGAGGCGCAGCCGTTGCACAAAGTCTGAGCACCAGCCGATAGGTGATGGCACTGGGGCCAGACAATGGAATTCTCATCCTCTTAATATTGGTGAAAATAACTTTCAAGATGTCAGCGATGCCAAGCTGCTACGCAAACTGGAGGCTCAAGGTCAGTTTACATCTTAGAAAACTGTCAGCGGCCCCCGGGTCAAGAAAATCAAACATTAAACACCAACAACAATTGGTTTCATATTGCATCAGTTATTTACACAGTGGTTTGGTACATTTATCGTTTTTTTAACTGGAGATAAAGTGATGTCACTTCATGATATTTCTAGATCTACATCAAAGAAGTTCAACAGCTATGTAGATGTTAATAGTGATGAATGTTTTTGTGTCATTTCCTCAAAATCAAGCTAAAAATGATTCTTTCTAGAATCACATAGTACAAACCATCTTAAAAGAGGCAGCAATATTGGTTTCTTAAAAGGCCATATTGCCATTATTGCAAAGACAGTAGGTCGTTGCAAAAACTCCAGGCACTTACTAAGAGTATCCGCGGGTCAGTTTTTCATGAAAGTTTTTACCTCAATAGGGTCTGTGATTTCAGTAACACATTTCATCATGTTCTAGAAATAGCTCGACAGGCTGCTCAGATCAAAATGATGAGAAGACTTGAGAAGCAGGCCATGGCGCAAGCAGCCAAGGAGGCAAGGAAGCAACGAGGTAAACAGCTGCTGTCTAGTCTCTTAACACTGCGTCATAACGCTGTGTGCAAGCCTAATTTGTTTGTGTCTTCCAGCAATAATGGCTGCAGAGGAGAGGCGGAAAAAGAGGGAGCAGATGAAGATTCTTAAACAGCAAGTAAGGATTTTACTTTGAGTGCATTGTTTAATTTTCCATGCAAAGCTTCATGACTGTGTGCAGCTGCTTGGAGCACAGTTTGTGTGCTCCAAGGTGAAAATGTTTTTAGTTGAATTGCTTTCTACAAGGAAGTTGCTATCCTTCAAAATGCTGCACCTTCCTCATCTGCATAGACCCACTATACTTCTTCACCCCCCCCCACCACTCTATAACATGCATGACTTAACAGTTAATTTATTTGATCTTGCCCTCATCCTTTTACCAGGAGAAGATCAAGCGCATTCAGCAAATTCGTATGGAGAAAGAAGTCCGTGCACAGCAAATTCTCGAGGTTCGTCCTGAAAGTTATTGCAGAAACATTCTAAAACACTTCCTTTCTGCTGTTGATAGGATTTTTTAAAAAAACCAACCAAAGGCTATTCCTAAATTATGTGGTCCCACTTTTCGTCACATCTAGTGAGTACATGTGACTAATGCTTAATTGGTTTTTTGCAAAAGTGCCATTGAATATGAAAATCTCCTCAGACCGTGATGGAGCTTAATACAAAATACAGTATTTCATTAAGTAAGAGGTGGCCCAGAGTTTACCATGGCTAGGTGAAATACCTATTTAGCATTCCCTCACTAATAGAAGCTGTGAAGTATTTTAGCTTTTTATAAATCAAATTTCAGTTGACACGCTTGGCAAGCGGCTCTTAACAGGATTTTGTTGGGGCTATAATTACTGATAGAAATTTTGCTTAATTTATTCTCACTGCCTGCTGGTGTTTCATAATAACTACAGCCACTTTGTCTTTCAGTGTTAATGGGACGAAATAATCATCTCATTGCTCAAGATTTCAATATGTTAGATTTGACTTTATCAGTGAGCCACTGGCTCTATTTAGATTCTTATATGTATTTTATACATTTAAGATAATTTGCCTAGTCCTTTACTTTATTTTCATTTGATGATTTTAATTGATTTAATTTATCTTGGCTAATTTTCATTCATCAGAATTTGCTGCCCCAATGAAATGTTTATTCAATCAAATTCAATGTTTACACAATCTGGTGTATAGAGTACGTATGTGTTTTAATATCATAACCTGGTTTGCATGTACAGGCAAAAAGAAGGAAGAAAGAAGAAGCAGCCAATGCCAAAATAATGGAGGCTGAGAAGCGAAACAAGGTGAGTACCATGATATTAAAGAACAAACTGTGATTGTAAACTGTTGCTTCTAGTTTCAAACTGCTTAAAACATAAGTCAGTCTGATTGTTCAACTGCCACAAATCTCATGCCCCTGACTCTCAATCTTTTGCCCCTGTATGTCTGCACTACAATGTTTTTGCTCCATTTGTACTGCTTGTCAGTGCAGAAGAGATTTTCCTTACTTCGGGTAATCACTATGATAAAAAGAGTTTGGATCACCTCCTCGCACTCTACATGTATCTGAAACAAGTTTCATATTAGCTCAACCAATGAAGACTAGCGGCCTGGAACTTTAGCATGATGTTGTTCAACAAGGCCAGACGTGTATGTTTTTATGTGTATGTTTTGGTTTCTAATTGAGTTCCTCTTTTCTTCTTAAAGGAGAAGGAGATTCGAAGACTGCAGGCTGTCATACTGAAGCACCAGGTAGGTTTCTTGTCCACAACCACATTACACCAAAGCCATTCTTACTGTTCTCTAACTAATGATTATTTTCAGTAGCCTAATGGAATTATTTTGTACAATATATCCTGTCAAATTGCGCTTTGGGGTTCTTGGTTGTATGTTTACTTTAGCTTACCATTGGTTGGATTTTTCTTGCATTGATTTTCTTGTGTGATTTTCTATTTCTTAATACTTTGCCAACTCTTTCTACCAGGAGTTGGAGAGGCATAGACTAGATATGGTATGGGTATGTTTGTTTCTGTACATTTAACAACATATTGTGAACGTGTTGTGATAAATGGTTGCCATCATAGTAATGCGTAAAGTGTAGCATTGGCTGCAGTCATACTAGTCATCCTTTCCGCATGGCTTTTCCAGAACGGTGCACTGCATACGTCTGCGCTCTTTGTCTCTCAGAGAAAACACATCCTTTATCCGCCCGATATGATCAGAAAGGCTGTAACTCCACAGGAAATATAACAGGATGCAAAGCATGCTGATAGCCTGAACGCACACCAACTACCTATGACATTGTTTTTCTTTTGGATTGCTTAAATGTAGGTACACAAAATCCTGTTACTCTACAGCATGTGAGCCAGCCGTCTAATCCATTCAATCACCTGAGAAACGTCAATATACAGTGTGTACTCTTGCCAGTGATTTATACCACTGAGTTAATGGAAACATTATTCTTATCTTTTTAGCTTATTAATTTGAGATTTAAATGTTTTATCATGGTTGTTCATTTGCGTGATTATTCTCACGACATATATCTTAACTGTAAGGGAGGCAATGATAGCATGGATGGATGTCTTGATAGTTTCATACGACATTGTACATCAGTTGATTATAAATTCAGTGTTGTGCTTGTCCCCGTAACACTTATTATTTTCTGCTTATAGTTTTAAAGCTTTTGGCGTGTACCTTTCAGTCTGCCGCTTGCCAACATGCTCATATTAATAATGGCTGTTTCTAACTTGGAGCTTATGCTTTGTGTGTATGCATCACTACCCGCAATCTAGTCTATCATCTTGTTCCATGTGGTTTAACTGTTTTGTGTTTTTACAAAGTGCAACATTTTGATTGTGTGATGATTGTAACAAATGGGTGATGTGTGTTTCCTCTTCTACTGTGCATGTCTCGGAGTTCATACTGTGTTGCATATATGAGCCCTTTTCTTTTCAAAAAAACAGTAGGCACTGTGAATAGATTAGAAACTTTATGTCTGTGCTTTGCCAGGAGAGGGAAAGACGCAGGCAGCACATGATGCTCATGAAGGCTGTAGAGGCCCGTAAGAAGGCAGAGGTGGGTGACACCTGATCTGCTCTTTGTTTCTGGTCATCCCTGCTCCCCTGTTCTGCTACACTGTTTTATTGTGTTTTCTTTTGTTTAGTAATTTCATGTGCGCGTGCTGCAGTCTGTAGTGGTGGGACATACTAACATAAATGTACAAATGTGGTCATTGAGGTCATAGTTTGTGTTTTTTATTGTGTCCACCCTCTGTAATTCTGAGCGAAAGCACAAACATCTGCTGCAGTATTATTAATACTTTCTCTTTCTCTTGGCTGTAGGAGAAAGAGCGTCTGAAGAAAGAGAAGAAGGATGAGAAGCGGTTAAACAAGGAGAGGAAACTGGAGCTCAGAAGGCTGGAACTGGAAAAAGCGAAGGAGCTGAAAAAGCCAAATGAAGACATGTGTTTAGCAGATCATAAGGTATTCACGCACTGGGGAGCTGCTGGTAGATGAAAATGAGAGTCCATCATGGATAGTCTCCATCTGTGGAGTGTGTGTGGAAATCAATCATTATAATCACTGTAGGAGCTATAGGCATGGAGATTAGAAATGCTTTTGACAAATTTGTGGTTTCATTGTTTCACTATCAGATCTACCAAAATAGATGTGTAATATCACTGAAAGCATCTGGAATTGATTAAAGAGAAAGCAGGTGTAGGTCAAAATACTGCCACCAAGTGGCTACTGATGCCAAAACACCAACCAGAGTATTACTGATGACTGTACATACATTTCTGTAACAGCAGTTAACAGATAAACTAGTCTGAAACAAGTAACACCAGTACTGTGAGAAACACTGTAAAATATATCTAAAAAGACACACATGAATAGTATTTTAAAAAGAGTAAAACAAAAAAGATAAGATGAAGCTAAAGTAGAATAAGACAAATCAAACAGTAGAATAAGAATTACAGTGCAGTGCAAGATATGAATAAGTAGTCCCAACTTTAACTTAATAAAAAGAAGAAGAAGTGGTCAACAAAAGAAAGACCTGAGGATTGGAGCTGATCTCAGGGTTTCTTGGAGTTTGTTCCGCATATGTGGTGCATAAAAACTGAATGCTGCTTCTCCATGTTTAGTTTTGAGTCTGTGGACATTGAACAGACCTGAACCAGACGGGCTGAGTCTGGACGGTTCATAACAGAGCAGCAGATCAGAAATTAAACCATTCAGTGCTTGTCAAATTCTTTGACAAACAGGAAGCCAGTGTAAAGATCTGAGAACTGGAGTGATGTGGTCTCTCCTGGTCTGAGTGAAGACTTTAGCCGCAACTCTCTGAATCAGAAGACCAGTAAAGACAGCGTTACAGTAGTTGAGCCTACTGAAGAGAAACGCATGGACAGGTTTTTCTGAATCCTGCTGAGACACATGTCCTTTTATTCTTAATATATTCTTCAGGTGATAGTAAGCTGATTGTTTTAATGTAGATTCTAGATACAAATGGTTGAGAGATGATAAATATAATGTATTTTATTTTTCGAATCTTGTTTCTTGTATTTCTCCTCAGCCACTTCCAGAGTTGTCCCGGATCCCGGGTCTGGTCTTACCAGGAAGTACCTTCTCTGACTGCCTGATGGTATTGCAGTTTCTACGCAGCTTTGGGAAGGTCCTGAGGTTAGACATAAATCCAAACATGCTCAACCTAAGTGACCTTCAAGAGGGGTTGCTCAACATTGGAGACAGTATGGGCAAGGTGCAGGACCTGCTGGTGAGCCTGCTCTCTGCAGCCGTGTGTGATCCTGGTATACCTGCAGGTCACAAGGTGAGAGTATTGAAAGCCATACTGTGCTGGGTAATCATGTGATTTTACATTACATTATTATATCTCTTCATATTAAGAGGCTGTGTGTACACTGAGTGAGATGAGCATACAAGGACAAGAGATAGCAAGACTGTCATCTTAAACATCAAGCATGTTTCATAATAATCCTAGATGTGTCCCAGGCTCATACCAGGGGTCACTTAAGCACTTAACGTTACTTTCTTTACTTAGAAAAACCTCAAAAGGACTCCTGTTGTGCTCTTCTGGGCTATACCCTTCACCTGTGCTCTGCCCTCGTGGGCTACAGTATATGAAAAGGAATTCTGGTTTTAACTTACTTGGTAAGAAAAATAAGCATTTGTTTGTTAAACACTGTGACTAAACTTTTTTAAACACTTTTTCTTTCAGAATAAGACTGCCTTGGGGGACCACCTGACTAATGTGGGGATCAACCGAGACAATGTGTCTGAGATCCTGCAGATCTACATGGAGGGTCACTGTGAGCAGACAGAGCTGGCTGCTCTGGCCCTCAGCCTCAGGACCAAGGCTTTTCAGGCCCACAGCCCGGCACAGAAGGCCTCCATGCTGGCATTCCTGGTTAATGAGCTGTGCTGCAGTAAGGCTGTGATCAGGTGAGGGTCCGGCCTCATTTTGTCCTTTGATTTAGCTGTTTAACAAATAAAGCAAACTCTCAGTGTGTTTGTATGGCAGTAATTCTACTTGACTATTCATGGTAAACTAAACTACCACTAAAATAAATCCTGGTCATTTTAAGGCTTTGATACGTTTGCGTTAGATAAATCATTGTTGGCCTGTGAAAATGAATCAGAGCTGTAAAAAAAAAAAAAAGTGTTCCTTATGTGCCTGAAGCAAACAAGTTAATCTCTGTGCCTGAGAGTGGGAAGTCTTGGCTTGTTTTATTCATGGAGGCTTCAATTTTAATGGCATAAAAGAAGTATCAAAAGGAATATGACAAATCGCGGTCTGATAGACAGTTTCACAAGGTTGCATCAAACTGCGTGTCATCAATTTTTCATTAGTACTGGTAACACTTTGAAACATATCTGATGCACATTGCAGTGTGGCACAAATGCACCATGTTCTTTTCATTATACAAAAAGGTGAGAGAAAACATCTGTTTCAATATCGTCTGATACTTTACAGTGAGATCGACAAAAACATAGATCACATGACCAACCTGAGGAAGGATAAGTGGGTTGTCGAGGGAAAGCTTCGCAAGTGAGTATATGCATCGTCTAAGCTGTTATTGGAAGATTCTGTGCTTACACTTCAACATTTTGTGTTAGTGAATGAGAGGGCGATGCTGAAACAATCTGAACTGCACATGATCGTTTACTCCACAAGCTAACTGCTGACTCCCTGTTTGTCCTCAAAGACTGAGGAACATCCATGCCAAGAAGACAGGGAAGAGAGACAGCAGCGTGGGCGGAGAGGACAGCCACACCTTTGTCATCCCCACTGCCAGAAACAAATGCAAGAGGAAAGAAGGCGACAGTGAGGAGGAAGAGGACGAGGACGACGACAGTGAGGACCAAGGGGAGGAGGAGGAGGAGGAGGAAGAAGAATCAGGGGGAAAGAAAGGGAAGAAAGCAGAGATATGTGAGGAGGAGGTCAGTGACAGCATGATGCTTTTGCTGGAGCCAGCAGCTAAATCAGTGTTTGTTATAGTAAATGTCAGCTGGTCTACTGGTCTCACACTAATGAGATCTTTTCATCTAGGACAACAGTGTACACTCCGCCAGCATGGAGGAGCTGGAGAAACAGATAGACAAAACATACAAGGTAAATTAAACAACTATGACACTATTTTTGTTTTCACAGGATCAGCTCACCAATGGATATAATAAATGTACTTTTTGTTCTCTTTAGCAACAGTGTCAGATCAGACGGAAGTTATTTGACTCATCTCACTTGCTGCGCTCCATGACGATTGGACAGGATCGCTACAAGAGACGTTACTGGGTCCTTCCGCAGTGTGGCGCCATCTTTGTGGAAGGCATGGAGAGCGGTGAAGGTGCAAACCAAAACTGATAAGCTGAGATGTTTGGGTTTTTTTGTGCACTTTGCCCGAGCTGACGTTACCTTTCATGTTACTCAGGTTATGAAGAGGTGGAGAGAGAGAAGAAAAGACAGAGGACTGTTAAGGTGATCAGGGTAAAAGAAGAGCCGCTGGAAGAGACAAAGAAGCCAGTGGTCTCCAGCCCGGCGTCGAGCACACACGGTGATACATCCACACCAGAGAGCCAGCAGGACAAAGACAGTCTCAATCTCTTCCTCCAGAAACCCGGCTCCTTCTCTAAGCTCAGCAAACTCCTTGAAGTCGCCAAAATGGCTCAAGATTCAGACCTCTATTCTCACAAGAGTCATTCTGCTGAAATCCCTGCCACTGCATCTTATCCCTCATATCCCTCCTCTCAGACAGCCACTTCTCAGCAGGGACTGACAGATAAAAGCGATACTTCAGTGCCAACTCTGCTTAGTTCCCCCCAGCTCAAAAGCAGCCCCTGGGTAACCTGCAGCCCCCTATCTATCCTCCATGACGACCAGCTCTCCAAGACTCTGACGGAAAAGAGTAACCAGTGGTTTAGCCTCTTGCCTCGCTCTCCTTGCGATGAATCTTCTGTCACCTCTGGCTCCAGCCCCCCAGCCTCCTCCTCTCCTCTTCAGACCATCAGCTCCAAATCCCCCTCCTCCCTCTCCCCTAATCCCCGAGCTACATCCAGCTCCAGCGCTCCTGCTGGGATCAATAACATGTCATCTGTCCTTCAGGTCGGTGAATAACAAAAATGCTGTCTCCGTCTCAGACACAATTATTTCATATTTTTTAGAACACTGACACGTGTTGCAAGTATTAATCCGTATTACATGACCATAAAAGTGGTCTGATCAGTATGTGTTTTTCCTTTCAGCAAGTAAAGTCTGGCATTCATCAGAGCAGAGTGACGCTATGTGACGTGTCCAGTCCCAGCCTGCCCTTCTCTGGTACTTCTTTACCCCGCATGCTGGATCTGGCCTCCCAGCATGCAGAGGGTAGCAGGAACAGGGTCTTCTTTCTGGCAAATAACAACTCTGTCAACAAGAGTGAGACTCCAGAGCCCCTGAGTGACAAGCCCGCTTGTGCCTCATTCCCTGCTGCGGAGGTGGCCAAGACCCAGGACTATCCTAGTCCTCAGCCTATTCCCGAGGGTAAGAATGGCTCGCTGCCAGTATGCACAAGTGAAATATGCTGGACTAAAGACACTCACTACCCAGACAGCACTGGAATACATGCTGTGATGGCCATCAGTCAGTTATACAGCATCCCTATGTTGCTAAAATTAAACAATTATGTGATATTAGTTTTTAAATGTGTGTGTGTGTGTGTGTGTGTGTGTGTGTGTGTGTGTGTGTGTTGGCAGAGATGCTTTGTGGCTGGTGGAGGGTGTCAGACATGGAGGAACTGCACAGTCTGGTCAAGGCCCTCCATAGCCGAGGAACCAGAGAGAAGGTCTTGCAGAAACAGATCCAAAAACATATGGAGTATATGACCCAGCTCTGCGCCAATAGCAAAGATGGTTGGTTCACATTTCCTCTGCTCTCTTTAAGTCAAGAGTCAACACACGCTGTGATATGAAAGTATTGTTATTTGACCTCTTGTGATGTGGCACTTGGTTGCCTTACATTTCATGAGATTGCTTTCAGTAGATGGTAATTTGCTGTACTTTTTGTATGTATCTGTGGTGGCAGCGATTGATGTGGCAGAGCTGGAGAAGCAGGAGGTGAGTGAGGAGACAGTGGAGAGTTGGTGTGTTGAAGAGCAGGCCATGGAGGTGGACATCAGCCTGCTGCAGCAGGTCGAACATCTTGAGAGGAAAGTCATCTCTGCCAGCCTGCAGGTCAAGGTACTGCTACTTTTTCACCAGTATGTTCTCAGATAGGCTCCTGTGTCTTCACTTTGTCTTGATGTTAATAACTGTGTTGCGATGGCCATATTTCACCATGTGTTCTTCAGGGCTGGATGCATCCTGAGCCCCAGTCAGAGAGGGAGGATCTGGTCTATCATGAGCACAAGCTCTTCCCTTCCCCTACTCCAGAGAAGAAGGGACAGAGGGAAACCAGCCAGGAGGAACTTCCTGGCACCGTGGTGCGGCGGCCCAACAACCCGCTTGATATTGCTGTCATCAGGCTGGCAGAGCTGGAGAGGAACATCGAGCGAAGGTAGGGAAGGAAGAGACCCTTAAGTACAAACTTTCAGTTCAGAGTGGATAATATCAGTGTTCATCCTCTCGTGGTGATGGTGAAGGTTCATCCCACTCATTCTAGAGATGCTTAACTGCTCACTGTGTGTAACACCAAAGACTGTTTCCCTCTTTACTTACTTTTTCACTGGTTGATGTTTATGACTGTTATCATTCAGTGGGATAATGGTACAGACTGTGTGTGTGAATGCTGTACAGTTATGCTGCAGTCTCCCTTTCTGTGACCTCTAAGCAGTGAGGAGGAAGTGGCTCCGGGGATGAGGTTGTGGCATAAAGCCCTCGGTGAAGTCCGCAGCTCAGCTCAGCTGTCACTCTGCATTCAGCAGCTGCGGAAATCCATTGCTTGGGAACGATCCATCATGAAAGTGGTTAGTGAATTGTTTATATTGTTTTATAGCTCACACTAAAGATGTCCTTCTTCATGAAGATCAATCTTTAAGGCTGCAGGGCTTCTCATTCCATTTCATGAAAAACTACTATATGCATTATCATTTAAAAATACATGAGCCTCTTGAAACGAATCAAGGATAACACAATAAATCTGCACAGCTTGTGTCCCTTTAAAGGTGAAAAGGAGGGAAAGGTGTGTCAGCTGCATCAATTTACAATACATCATTACCAGCCAACAACCACATCAGATAATAGCCCAATCAGTAACAAATCAACATCATTCAATATGCCTGGCTGCACAGAAAAGCATAAATCACTAGTTTTCATAGTGAGGTACTGTATATCAGTTTGAACTACATATGTTTGGTGTTTCCAGCACTGCCAGCTCTGTCAAAAGGGTGATAATGAAGAACTGCTCTTACTCTGTGATGGCTGTGACAAAGGCTGCCACACATACTGCCACAAACCCAGGATCACTACAGTACCTGACGGCGACTGGTTTTGTCCCACTTGTGTAGCGAAGGTACACCAGCATGCCCTGAGACTGTATCCCATGTACACACCCAAATTAATTGATTTCTGTTTTTTATATTTTTGTACATACTCTTATTTCTAAATTTATGCTACTTTCTACTTGAATGGGAGCACCAGTACTGTTTAATTTCCCCCTGGGGATCAATAAAGTATTTCTGATTCTGATTCTGATTTGAATATGATACGTTGTGTGCGTCTCTACACCAGTCTTCTGTGCGTTCTGTCATTCAGGAAAGTGGTCAATCCCCTCGGAGCAGGAAGCAACAGAGCCGAACAGCTGGAGGAGGGAAGAAAGGCAGTGAGGTAAAACGAAATAGTAAGCCATCTGCGGTAGGAGAGCTCATCAAAGAGGAGGCTGCCAGCAGCAACAGCCTGCCAAAGAAAGGTACCAAGGAGTTCAAGAAGAGGAAAGGAGACGACAGCCCGCCCAGCTCCCAGGCCAGGCATGACAGCCCTGTCTCTTGTGCAAAAAAAGCCAAAACGGCCAAAGACAACAACACGAATGGGCTGGCGATGTGCCGGTACGCATGAACACACACTGCATGCCTAGGACCTAGCAGCATTTACTTCATCTTCTCATTGTTAAAAACCCTTGTGCAGTCATGAATCTATGACAATCAAAACATCCATTTACCGTCATTGCATGTCATATCAAACCCTAAAATCAAGTGGTGAAACTAGAGTGAAAGTAAATCAAATTTTATTTGTGGTGTGAAGTGCTCAGCTTTGTTTGCTGCTTGTTCTCTCCAGAGTGCTGCTGGCTGAGCTGGAGGCCCATCAGGACGCTTGGCCCTTCCTCACGCCGGTCAACCACAAAGCTGTCCCTGGATACAGGAAGGTCATCAAGAAGCCGATGGACTTTTCCACCATCAGAGAAAAGCTCACCAACAACCAGTATGTTTGTGTTATGTTCAGTGTTTTAAGATAGACAGATGTTTTGTTTTGATGTGCATGTGCTCTTTTCATTTCATGATTTTCTATTTTTGATTTGGACGCTGCATATAAATTAAAACCCTTTTCTAATAATTACAGATACTTGAATTTGGAGACTTTCATCATTGACGTGAACCTGGTTTTTGAGAACTGTGAAAAATTTAATGAAGACGATTCAGAGATTGGACAGGCTGGCCACAGCATGAGGAGATTTTTTGACAAACGATGGACTGAACTGCTGGAATAAAAAAAAAAAAAAGTAATCCAGTGAGGGCTGTCGACGCTACTCTACATATCAGACTTCATCTTTAGTGTTGGAGGCCTGCGACACTAAATCAATACAAAGTTATAATAACACTGATGTGCAATGTGAAAGGACAAATTCTTTTGCTGAGAAAAGACACTTCATGGTTTTAATATCCAAAAGTGCAATACTGTTTTCTGTATCAAAATGCACTGATTCCTGGACTCAATATTGTATTTGGGAAACACAGATTTCCACCGTAGATAGGTCATTCTCTCTTTTTTTTTTTAATCATCAGTACTTTAGCGTAGTGTATATGTGTGTATTTATTTTCTTAAGTATTTATGTTACAGTTAGTCTTTTCTAAGAAAAAGCAGGAAATGGCACACAGCTTTAAAAAAAATCTAAATATTGTTTTATGGACTCTTGAACAAGCCCAATCAAAAGAATAATTGTTTACAGCTTTTTGACTATAGGGTGCCAGCAGCACTACTGTTATTTTGTGTGAAATACAAGGAGGTATCACTGTCACTATTTACAAGTTGTATTTCTAACATGTATAGAGTGTACAGTTCACACAGTACAGTTAAAGATATTGTTAATGCATAAGGATGATTGTAGCACTTCATATGTCTTATACTGTACTCTGCCTGTGCTGAATATCCACTTGAAATACTGTGGTCTCCTCAGTATTGTAGTGCCTGGCCTCTGACCTCTAAACAGTGTGTGGAGGAGTGTGTTGTTGTTTTTTTCTATTTGTCAGTGTGCGTACTGTATGTGTGTCCTGCACAATATACTGTAGGAAACCCTTACACAAAATGTTAAACTCTGTCGAGGTTTTTTTTTCCTCTGAAAAGAATTGATGTGGTGCATATAGTGTGTTTTCATCTCCAAGCATTTCCTTCACACGTCCTGTAGACAGACGTGAGACTTGCACTGGGCTTTAATCCAGCTGGGAGTCGGACAGTGTCACGGTCCACTGGAGGCGTCTCAAGACTGAAGCTGAAGTCAGAGGACTTGAAGTAACTGTATTTTATTATGAATATTGTGAAATGAGTAGCAACTTTTGTGGGAATATTATTTTTAAATAGTGGGTGTGTGGCACAGATAAAATAAACCTGTTTTTCAAAAATAACACTCTTAGGCCCTCATTATCTCCCCTATTAAAGCTCATTATTATTATTATTATTATTATTATTATTATTATTATTAAGTTCAGATTAAGTATATTTTTAATAATGCATTTTTGAATCATGGATTTCATTTGAAACATTTTTATTTGGTTTAACACTGAAGTAAAATGGTCTGATAGAAGTTAAAGAATGATTTGATTTTATTCAGTGCCAGTAGTGGAAGTACATTTACCCAAGTACTGTACTCAAGTTTGGGGTACTTGTACTTTAGTATTTCCATATGTTGCTGTTTTATACTCCTACTCCACTACAGAGGGAACTATTTTACTCCACTACATTCACGGTTACTAGGTACTTTGCAGATTCAAATGTACATACAAAACATGATTAACAAATAAAACACAAGTATTGTTAAAGATAAAACTACACAACAGAGCAAAGCAGTTAACATGAGCTCCACCTCAATCAGCTGCATTCCCATTCATTTGTAAATAATTATAATCCAATAATAGAACTATAACTGTATTATGACTCATAATCCAGTGTTATATTTCTCATTTTTATTTTAATTTGAGTACTTTTACTTTTAAACTTAGCTGATGGTACTTAATGCTTTGAATGGACTCTTACTTGTAGAATATCTTTATATTGTGTGATTTTAGAGGCAATTATAATAAATCTACTAAAACTGACATTACATAACAAAAGAGAGAAAAACTCGACTATGATCATTGTGTAACTCAATAACTCAGCGTCATGTGACTGATAAAAGTTGTGCTTGACAGACTTTATAGCTGCTGGAAGAGGAAGTGCTTTTTAAGAGAAACGACGACACATGAGGAGCAACCGTTTGTGCCGTTTCAGTATTTAAATAAACGTTACTCCTCCAGTCAGGTGTCACTCCTCTCTGCCGTTTCTCAGGCGGATATTTGAGTATTTGAGTATTTGGCGCCACCTTGTGGCTCCCTCAGCAGAGCCGACAAACCTCTCTGTCGCACGATGGTGTCAGTAATTTGCACTCTCCGACACCACACGGACGAGGTCAGCTGCTGTGCCTTCTCTCCGTCCCTCCTGGCGACCTCCTCCGGGGATAAGACTGTCCGTGTTTATAGCACCGCTGACTTCTCGGAGCTTCCTTTCTCTCCTCTCGCGGGACACGGCTACGGGGTTCACTGCTGCCGCTTCAGCTCGTGCGGCCGCTACCTGCTCAGCTGCTCCACAGACGGGTCCACCATCGTGTGGAGCTCGGAGACAGGTGAGCCGGCCGCGGTGCTGCAGCACCCGGGCCGCAGTCCGCTCCGAGTGTGCGCGCTGGCACCGGACTCCTCCCTGCTGCTGGCAGGGGCCTGCGATGGCACCGTGGCCCTCTGGGACTTCCCCTCCAAGGCATTACGCAGGTACAGTGTGACCCAGAGTAAATCACATCAACACTTAGAGCAACCAAGGGCCAGTTTCCAATTCTTAAAGTGACACTCCTTTCTGAAGGATGACTACTGTAAGCAATTATCAAAGCAAATACTCCAATACAAATCCAACCAGCCGTCCAAAACCCAAAGATAAATCAGTTTGCTTTAACATATTACGAATAAAAGCATCCCATCCTCACATGTGAGAAGCTGGAACCAGCAAATGCTTGGTTTGGCTATCTTAGACATGGTTTGGATTAATCCTACATTTATCAGAATCAGAATCAGAAATACTTTATTGATCCCCGGGGGGGGGGGGGGGGGAATTGTACAGTACCGGTGCTCCCATTCAAGAGTAGAAAAATAGCATAATTTAGAACTAAAGGTATGTACAAAATATAAAAATAAGAAATAGAAAAAAGTTTAGCCTAGTCTTGAGTTAACTGAACCAGTTGTCTAAATAAAGAGTTACTAGCACTAGTCTACATTAAGGCAGGTTTAACAGTAGAGACACGTGGGACTAATGAAGATCAAAGAGCACAACCAGCCAGACAAGCACCTACTGACAGGAGCATCAGACTCAATAACACACTCTGGGAGGAGCATTTGTGAATAATGTGTCTTTTAATCCTTTGATTCCACAAGAAAAGATGTGATTTCTGTGATCTGTCACAGCTTTTAAAAGCACCCGCAGGCATGCTGTGGCTCTCTAATTGAGACTCCCACAGGTGGTTTAAACGAATCTCATTAAAAATGAGTCTAAAACCTCATCCAAATTAATTTCAAAGAGCTACATTCTACGTCCTGCTCCTTGTTTATTTTAAACCTTTTCTGGTAAACTTTCTGCTCAGTCTATCCCAACATCGTCTATTACAGATGCAGTGCAGTAAGCGAGGCCAGTGTCGTGGCCTGCTGCTTCTCTCCCTTTGGCCAGATGTTTGTGACCGGCTGCACCCACGGAGACCTCAAACTCTGGGATGTGGACATCAACCTCCTGCATGCTGAGAAGGACGCTCATGACCTGGGAGTCACCTGCTGCAGCTTTGCACCCCAGTTTAAAGTTGGTGAGTGCTTTTTAAAGGGCCAGTTCAGCCAAATCACAAATATATACACTTTTTTCATTTATATTCACTTATGACTAGTGGTGACTAGACAGGCAGATTCATGCTGCCAATCCAAAACAATGGAGGTGAATGGAATAGGAGAAATTACACTGATAGATTGATGATGAAAATAACAGTAGTTAGAATAAACAGAAACGGCTTGAATCAAAATTGTACACTGTTTGCTCTTTGCTAAGTATGGGGAATAAAAAAAAAGCATATTTTTGTTATGGAAATCTGGCTTTAATCCAAACAATATGTTTATGCCACATGTTGTTGCACTTCACAAACAGGCATATTTGTTTTCTTTTGTTATTAAACTCGGTCGAGCATGAACGTTCAGGAAGAAGGAGGAATGTAGCTGTTTTTGTTCTGCAGATGGCTGCTGTGTGGAGCTTCGACTGGCCTCCTGTGGCCAGGACAGCCTGCTGAAAATATGGATTGTTTCCCAGCGTGAAGGAGCAGGTAGGCCGACCCCTCTGCCCGCTTCCTCGACTGAAAGCTCTCTCACTCCATCGCCCATGAGAGAGAGAGAGAGAGAGAGAGAGAGAGAGAGAGAGAGAGAGAGAGGCTGCTGACTGTTTTAACCTTGAAATCTCTCTGCAGAATAGAGGAATTTTATTAGTGTGTGGAATAAATCAGCTGCAGACTGACTCATTAATAATGGATCACTTTAAGACGTTCTGCTGAAATACAGCAGTAGCAGAGGACTGTGTGTGTGTGGAGAAGAGTTGGGAGGAAATCAGGTGCATATATCCTCTGTGACATCTTGTACAATCAACAGCAGAAAGAACATTTTGTGTATGTTCATAGATTGCGTAACCAGACTACAGACTGTATTTTCGTTTGTGTGTGTGTGTGTGTGTGTATGTGTGAACACGCCATGTTGTTAGTTCCTAAGATGTGTTGCCGTGGTTACAGCCGTTCCTGGGGAGGATATGACGGGTCCCTCATGGTGACCCGCTGAGGTGCATGGGGATTTTTCATCTCCGAGCAGCTCAGTTTCATGTCTTGTAAATGGGGTTTTTCTCTGAGCTTACCTCTCTGAAATGAGCATTTATCTTTGCCAGAGGACTGCATGCTTGAACCCCTCTTCCACCACTTTATGGGATAGAGATTTAAGTGTTGATGATTCAGAGAAGCAAGGGGACAATTCAGAAGCTGGGACCACTGTAACATTTTTCTAGTCCCTTCTTACTTTGTGGAGCAGCCCATCGCTCTATATGGCTCTATATCCAGAGGAAATGGTCTTATTCCGGGTCCATTTGGTGGCTCTGGGTCAAATCCATCAAGTTGTCAGTTTTGAGGCCTTTTCCTTCCACCCAGCAGCGCATGTTGATGCCTCTCAATCACACATCACATTTGCTTGTCTCAAGTGGTCAATCCAATTCTGTCAGGTTTAATAATGTTTTTTGCCGTTTTGCAAAAAGGTGTTTCACATCACATCATGAATATGCATGCAAATAACAAATGAGCCTCCCACAGTCTGAAAACAGTATTTTTTTCCTATAATGAGAAGAGAGAGGTTTAATATAACACATGTGTTTACAGGCTGATCATTTAAATGCTGCCACAGACCGATTAGTTTTGGCACATTATTGCACAGTGAATTATTGCTCTGCTCTCAGACGTGTGTTTGCGTCTCAGGCTGTGAATGTCTCAGGTTTATTGCCAAAAAAGAAAATCTTTTGTTTCCAAGCAGCTGTCAGCAGGTGGCACAGCTGCAAGCCAGCGAGAGGGAAGAGAGTTATTGACAAAAAGTTTTGAGTGCAGATACAGACGATGATGCACTTTGAAGTGTGTGTGTGTGTGTTCAGTTTCAGACTGAATTTTTCACATTTTTTGTCAATAATGGACAAAGGAGGTTGGTAACAAATACAATTTTGTTTTGAGCTCTAACCTTGTGTGTGTGTGTGTGTGTGTGTGTGTGTGTGTGTTGTTGAACCTGAGTCTGTGTCATGAAGCTGCTTCACACTCTCACCAGCCAGTCGGCTCCAGTTCTGTCTTGTGCTTTCTCTTCTGACGGAGAGCTGGTGGTCTCGGGGTAAGACACACACACAAACACACACTCACACAAATCACTTCTTCTTGTCTTCACATGTGTGAGCAGAACTAATAAACACCTTCTGCGCTGGCAACTGAATATTGACTTTTGTGCCTGTCAGGCAAATGTTTCATAATGTGATTTGTTTTATTATTTGCTGTGAAGTCATTTGCTCATTAACTTTAAATTAATCTCTCCTTCATGTTTGAAATTGCTGAGCTCTCATCCTGCTGTTCCCTCAGTTGGCCACAGGAGGAGTGTCTTTTATTGTCTTTAAGCTTCGGTTAGGGTCCTCCTGCTGTTTCTGGCCTCCGTGTGGTTAATCTGTGCTCTGATTGTAGCACTTTTGAATGGTGTGTGTGTGTGTGTGTGTGTGTGTGTTGTTTGGCAAGGACACGTTTTCTTTTATTATTATTATAAAATGCAAATGCATGCATATAGATTCTGCAAATGCAGCTGACTTTGTTTACTCTCTGATTATTCAACAGTTCAGTGGATAAAAGTGTTGCAGTTTATAATGCAGTAAGTAAAGTACAAAAAAAACCACTTAAAATGTAGTTTTTTCTTTTGTTTAGCTTTGCTGCTTCAGTTAACTGTGGCAGAGGAGATTTCTAAACAATAAATCACAGCCGCTGTAAACACAGAGAAGCCAAACATTCTTGTTATGTCCATGTTTGTTTGTAATTTGTTTACAGAACCTGGGAGCCCAGCTCTACACTTTGAAACAGCACGACAGGTAAATAACCTGACCTCCCGCCGCCACGCAATCTCTTCAGCTATCAGACAAACAGCAGAATAGGAGTCCCAGTGTTTCAGATTCAAACATGTAATTTTTGCCTGATTAGTTCTTCCCAGAAGCACTGGGTGCAGTGATGCAATAGCATATTCTCCAGCGCTGTTTTCCAGACAGTCATTGAAGTGGCACCGCAGGTAGGCACCAGCCAAGCGCTTTGAAGTGCTTGAAAGGATTTAAGATACTGTACGATCTAAGACTGGATATATATATATATATATATTTTTTTAAAGGTAGAGGGAACCTGACTTTTAAAGCCAATCTCTTCCTGTGCCAGATGCAGTCTGTTATTCACATTTCTGCTCCTCTTCCTCTTCCTCTCAGGTACGTGACGGCCGTTGCTCTGTCTCCCACCATGCCGTGGATTGCAACCGGCTCCATGGACAGAAGCGTAAACGTGTGGAGAATAGGAGATGGAGTCAGCACAACTGGTAAATACTTAACGGAGAATTGTTTAGGTTGGCGCCTACAAATGCACAATCACTCCTCTTTTCTTTTTCTTTTTTTTTTAAACAGACTGTTAGCAGCGCTTCAGAGCCCAGAAGCCATTTGGAGCGCCGAAGGCTCCCAAAAGAGTGTTTTGGGAGATATCCAGCCAGAGAAGCTCCTATTACATGTGTATTGCTGTCTGGCTGCGATGTCTATAGGAGGAATTGTGATTGATGTTTATTGGTGCAGCAGGGCAAACTACCACTGAGCCTCAGAGAGCTGCTGTTGTTATGGAGGTGAATCCTCTTTAAAAAAAGGTTTCACCCAACATGAAAGAAAACATTTGGAATGCTAAATGAAAAGGTGCAATCACCAGACATCTGCAGGCCTTGAAGCATCATCAGGGCAGCTCTCCATCTGCCATTAGTCAGGTTGATGTTGACAAAGCAAATTCCATCTTTTTTTTGCCTCTACCTTTCTCTCTCTCGCTGTCTCACCTTTCCTTTAATCTTGTTTCTCTTTCCACATTTTAAAGTTATTCCTTTTTATGTTTTTTTTCTGCAGCAGCTGAATCAAGGCAGACAGTGTGCCAAGGTAAATGAATGCATCACTCTGTTTTGCCCTTAGAAATCTTCAGTTATTCATTCTTTGAGCTGTTCTGTTTTAATATGTACTTTCTGTGTATGTGTGGATGGTTCAGATATTAGAGTCTAGCACACCTGTTGAGATACTTTAATGTCTTGATCCACTGAAAACGTCTTTTCTTTTGAGCTGTTGTTGTGGTGTTTTGTGATGGAAAGCTTTTCTTGTGATTGTCTTTGTCCTGTGTGTATACTGTATATCGTCAAAAAAGGTGCTTTGGTGAAGCTAATGGGGATCCAAAGAAATAAAGTGAAATAGCGACTGCCTGGCTTTAAAGGATAAGGGTGGCATTATTCATTATTTTTCTTAATGTCAGTAAATCCCATGAAAAGACCAAAACCATATTAAAAAATGACTCACTCACAAATATATAGTTTCATTTTCAAAAGAGGCTCAGTAATTTCTTAAACCCAATGGGCACTGTAGTTTTTAGCCATGCTGGCTGACTGTATTAATGGCAATGTCGGTCTGTTGGCCCACCACTTTGGTCCAGACGGAAATATCTCATCCATAGATGGACTGCCGTGAAATTTGGTGCAGACATTCATTCCCCCCTCAGGATTTAGAGGAAAAATACTTTGATTTAAGACTAAATACTTGCAAAGCTAATGATATTCCCATTAGCAACAGCTGTACTTTCTATTAAGTGCTGATTAGCAAGTGTTAGCATGCTAACATGCTTAACTGAGATGGTGACCATGGTAAACATTATATTTGCTAAACATGTTAGCATTGTCACTGTGAGCATGTCAGCATGTCAGCATGCTGGCGCTGCTGAGCCAAAGCACAGCGACACAGAGCCGCTAGCTGTATTAGCTCTTTAGGCAAGTTTATTTGTATAGTACCTTTCAACAGCTTTATATAAGATATAGAAAGGCTTTAAGACAAGGCAATATAAGAAGAATAAGATTTAGAAATAAGCTAAAATGGAGTAAAACAGAATAAAAAATTACAGTGTAAGATATGACCGAATGGCCCAAAATTTGATTAAAAACCCCTTAACAACCATAGACCACCCACACAGGTGTTTTCATTTATGTCGTTTAATTAGCCCTCTTGGCTTTATAGACTTTACTCTCCTGTTTTGTTGCATCTGTTAGGACAGCCTACCCTGTTATCATTCTTACTAGTGTGCAGAGTTTGGTGACATCAAGTGATTCCCAGTTCACCCAGCTTCAACCTGACTAAAGGTCTAATCAGCCACAGTGGTTGAAAACGCCGGCGTTTGTAAAGTTACTCAAATAGAAGTAAATAGTTTATTTGTTGGGGACTATTTTCAGCTACGGATTAATACACATCAGGCATGCTAGTGAGTATTCACAGCAGCAGGAAGTTATGTGAGGCATTGACAGTAACTGTTCATGGCAATGAAGGAGCATGTCACTCAGCGCAAATGTAATGTGTTTTTATAGTTTTTGGACAATAATTGAGGTCCATGGCACAGAGGAATAAGCTATCAGGCTTTATCTGCACAGACAATACTTGTTAGTAGAATCACTTCATTGTTGGTTTTGGTCTTTTCATGTGATTTGTTGTCAATAAAAAAAGATATTGACTATCGCCAGACTTCTCCTGTAAATAATGGAGGTGGTGATGAGAGCTTCATATGTGCATCTGTCCAAGTAATTAAACACTGCAGTGTGAGCGGTCCCAGTCTGCAGTGAAACTCTGTGAGGTTTTCATGCTTTTGGCACAGTGTTTCCATGACTCAGCCTCCTAGACTGGGAGACTCCACACACAGAGAGGAGGTGGTGTTACTCTGCTCGCTGCTGGGCAGACCCAATAAGTGGATATTTCCACTCAGTGAGACTGTGCTTGGGGCAGGGTTTTTTTGTTTGTATAGTTTTACTCTTGCCCAAAAAAGGAAAATCACTTTAACACGACATTGCAATTTTAGTTCTGGGTGTTTTTTTTATTTTTTTAATAGATAACTGGCTCCATGTTGACAATTATGGATATTTCCAGTTCAGCTGCAATGTAGGGCAATAGCAACACATTTGGCTCTAGGGATGGCAGTGTTCTTTCAGACTGAAATATCTAATTGGATGGATTGCCATAAAATTCAGCACAGATATTCTGGTTCCCATATGAAGAATCCCTAATGAGTTTGGTGATCACCTGACATTTGTGGTTTTGAGTGAAATGTCTCAACAACTGTTGACTGTCATGACATTTACATCCCAAATTGTAATCACTTTTCATTTAGCGCCACATTTTAATTTGTCCAATACTTAAGTTTATGATCAAATATCTGTTCCCTTCAGCCTCAGATGTACTTTGTCTTTAGTGCCTGCTAATCTAAGATGGTAAACATTGCCTGCTAAACATCAGCATGTTAGCTTCGTCATTAGTCTTGTTTGCATCTATCTGAAACATCAACAGTAAATGGAAGGTTTAGTATCAGCTCAAGGTTTAATAGTAAATATTAAACCATGAGCTAGTCCTTATGTCTAGACATGCTGTCATGCCATTCAACAACCCAACACAAAGAGATGAATTTGAGTTTCTCTGAAGCCTCAGTAGACCAGAATGTAGTGCAGCCACAGTTACAATAGGAGGATTATCAAAACGCATTTTGGCCTACGAGGTCAAGATAAAATGGCCTGTTGAGTGCCGGCCCTGTTGGCATTCAGGACCACAATCTTTTGTGGAAGAGATCGATTGGGTATCGTTTAGCCTCCCGGCCTTCAGGGTTATCCTTCACATGGCTAATGATGGGCGATGGGTACCGTGAGGCTGCTGTGAGGTGTCATTAACGGGGCCGGCACACAACAGGCCACTTTATCTCGGCCTCGTATGATAAATGACGGCTGCTCGCTCACATAGTGTCGTGTGAAGGTTGATGAGCTGTATGCTGGCACAGTCTGAAGTAACACAACCCTGGGTTTAATTTTCTTTTCTTTGGTAGATCAGGGATCTGTGTGTGTGTGTGTGTGTGTGTGTGTGTGTGTGCAGGAAAGTAATTGTCACTTCCAGATAAGCACCAAGGGAGTGTGTCCTTTTCTGTGGAGTGTGAGGGAAATTGTTTGTTTGCATCAGATAAGTTCTGTTGCAGGAGACGGGAGTATAATAGCAGAGCACTTCCTCCCTTCCTGTTGTGTGTTTTGCAGGAAGGAAGTTGCCGGGTCACTCCAGGCTGCTGGTTGCTGATTGGTCGGAGGAGGATGTGCAGACTTGGCTGTGTGAGGAAGGACTGCAGGAGCTCGTCAGCATCTTTAAAGCCAACAACATCGACGGACCAGAGCTCAGCCAGCTGAACAAGGAAACGGCCGCAGAGCTGGGAATTGGTGAGGATGGAATATAAAACACTCACACATAAAAGAGTACAGCACACACACACTCACAGGGACACTGGGATTCAGTATTTTTGTGGGGATTTACCGTTTGATCCTAAAACATGACAAGCTTGAATTGGATAGCATGATATAAGCCGCTTTTTATCGATGTTCTGATTTATGCCCCCCCCGACACACACACACACACACACACACACACACACACACACACACACACACACACACAAAACTCTCCCCAAACAGTGATCTGATTTAGGGACGTGAAGCGGCAGCATTTCTATCTGCTTATACAATCACAAATCACGCTGTGAGGACAGCACCCCACAGAATGACCTTTACGTCACAAACAATGATAATCCCTCTGAAAATAAGATTAGTCCACTCAGGGTCGTCCAAGGTCTCAGTGTGGAAAGTCACTGTACGAACTGCAGCCCGAAAACAAAAAAACATTTCTCCCTGGAGTGGATGGACACACTGCAGACACCAGTGTGTGCAGTAAACAGGAAGCAAACAATGTACAAATGTTAGCAGTTAGTTATGTTTTAAAGGAATAGTTTAACATTTTTGGGACATAAGCTTTTTCACGTCCTTGCAGGTCGAATGATACCACTCTTATATCTGTCAGAGACCAGTTTTTACATTTCAGTTTTTGGACGAATTAAACAAATGTGACATAATGTGTTATTAGTGAGCTTTAGAGGTGCTTGTAGGGGGAAGAAAGACAAACATTTGTGTAGGCTCTCTTTGCGTCGTCCTGTTTTATAAATCTTATTGTTAAAAACCGGGAGCTCGTGCATAAGCCCGACTTCCAACCAGCACTTTTTAGACCTGCCAATGAAAAGAATGGCAAAGAAAAAACACTGTTTCACTGATCTATGTCACGTGTCTATGTGGCATCAGCAAATACCAGAGCAGCCATCATTACGTACGACCATTGACGTACATGCCTATTTATGGCACCAGTATTATCATTAATTCACCCGTCCTTGGCAGTGATACTTCAATCATCATCATTAACCATCAGACAGACAATCTGTGGATATAAAGGTTAGAATAAGAAGTACATTAACACAGTGAAATCATATAATTAATGTATGAATGCACCTTTGATTGACATGTTATGATCCATGTGTAGAATATATAACCAAACACAATTAGTGAAATTGACTAAAAACCTAAAGGAATGTTTTATTTATTAGATTTGATCTCTCACCTTATTTTCAATTCAGCATTACCATATCACACACAGCTCTCTGTAGAAAACCCGCACGTACACCTGGTCAGAAATATGCACGAGGCGCACACACCCTCACTGCAGATTAAAACTGAATTACTGTCTGTTGAAATAACACATTTAGGTTATTGTTAACCTTGGAGTGGGTGTCCTTGGTGGAGGTATGCGTGCTTTCTAGTTAGTATTTCAATACTGGTAGTTTCAGCTAAGCATGATCTTTTAATCCTTATTTACACACACACACAGTTTTGAGGGGAATTAAGCAGACAGTTCACGTGCTGCATGGATACCGTGATGCCGACTGTAATTATGTAACTAGCTGCGTAACAGTCCCACCCTTAATCACAGTAAAAACGCTCTTCTGGCCGTTGTTGTGTTTGCTTTAATTGGACAGCAGTAGACTCAGTAAAAAAAAAACAACACAACAGTAAAGCCAACTTCCCTCCCCTTGCTGCTCAGTTATGCGCAACATGTCCTATAGACTGAGCATCTCTTTGCCATGCGTTTAGTATGGAGGACAGCTTTCATCATTACCACAAAACGAGGACAGAGGAAACTGCCGATTGCCACATTTCCTGTCCTTTTTTGGGCTGTGAAACCAACAACTACCACTCTCCATGCATGTGTGCGTGTAAATGTGTGCGTGTGAATAGACACACACGCAGCAAATTAGATTCCAGCGCACTTTACTTGATGAAATATTCATGAATCTTTGAGTAAAGGGAGGAAAAAAAAGAAGTTCCTCTCGGATATAATTCTGTGTATCTTTGTGGAGACAGCCTCATTCTGCAGTTTTATTGTAACGTCTCATCAAATTATCAATCTAAATGTAAAGTGGACAGTATAGTACTAATGGCTTGTGATCCCATGAAAAATGTGGGAACTCTTAAACCCTATAGAGTTGTTAAGCAGTTTTTCTATTCAGAAGTATTGGATGAATCAGAGGACTTAATGGGTTCAGCGTGTTTCACCGAGAGAAGACATTTTGATTAAGCGCTATCACTTTTCCCGCAGGATCCAAATTATTTGTGATTGCGACAGCGGGCCTTCGCTGCTGCGTCCGCCTGTTTTCACTTTAAACCTTGAATGCAGGGTTTTCAAGGCACCGAGTTCATGATAAGAAGTAGCCACAGTGCACTTGAATGTGCTCCTCTCTGAGTGCAAAATGAAGATGGACTCGCAGCAAGTAATTTGCTGCAGTAAGAGAACTAGCCGGTCCTCAGTGGCTGATTGTGTGTGTGTTGGAGGCTGCTGTGTCCTAGAAATGGACAAAATTTCTTTCTTCCCTTATACATCATGACATATAGGAGGAAGAGTTTCATTCAATTCAAACTACTATACAGACTAAGTTATTCTAAAACAAAACGACATAAAATCCATCCAGAAATCTCTGCCACGTGTGTTACATTCACACAGTCATCAGATGCAACTTGAAGCCATCGTTTTTATCACGAGTTCCAAAAATCGTCCTTTTCGGTCTGACTTTCTTGACATCATTTCCAAAGTCATTAACTGTAAGCTAGAACCAGATGGTTTATTAAGCATGTGAGTCAATGACGAACCTCGATACAGCTCAGACACACTTTGTTTCTCATTCCCTCATCCAGGACCGTAGCTACAGGACACTGAGCTCATGTCTGAGACGTTTTCTTTTGGGGAATCTGGGGTTTTTAGCAACATGAGGGAGTTAAGACTCTGCCTCGTTAAGAGAAACTTAATGATTGTGGGTTGAAAAAAACCTCTTATTTCTTAGGCTAATTAAACAATTTAAAAACCCTGCAGTTGCAACTGCCCTCACTCACTGTATCACTTTACCTCTGCCTGTATGAGACCTGCCCCTCCGTGGCACTGGACACATCACTAATCATGTGTGGCTGTAAAAGTCCTCCCAACATTGTAGCTGGTGGTGAACTTGACAAATTCAAAAGGTGCTGTCAGTGCGACGTGCAGCCGTGTGCAGAGTGATTTTCTTCTTCTGGGCCCTTTGGAGTTATTCTGGAGTAGAAGAATGAGAGATGTTAACTTTAGCTGAGTTACCACCGCAGGAACTTTCCCTAGGGACGAGGAACCTTTGGAGGAACTCGTGCGTTTCCATTACAGGGACCAGGGTCTAAATTTAAGTTAATGTTCCGGGGACATTATTTTACCCCCCAAAAATCCCTGCTCGGTGGGCGGGTGGGGACTAATTTGCCTGATCTTCAAGGGTTTTTAGATCGCATTGGAACGCAGACAACAACTGGCTGAAGGAAGGTTTTTCTTGAAAAGTAAATCCTGGGACTAAAAGTTCTGGGTACTTTGGTTGGAAAGGCAGCTTTTGGACTACAACCCACACAAACTCCTCAGGGGAGAGACACCATGCCTGAGTTGTGAAGCCATCATCACACAGTGAGTGTGCCTGGCTCTTGGTGTCTCAGCACAGATTGATTGAAACGAGGTTCAGATTTATTCCTGTGTTTGTCGAGTGTCTTTTGCCTCATTGATTCAGTTTCACAGAAAACATTAGTGGAATAACATGAGATAGTATTTCACATAAACCAACTAAAATCTAAGTCTTTGGTGATCAATCAGTGGTTCAAGGTGGGATACAAACAATCTTTGCTTCACTAAGTTTCAAGTGTCACATGAAATTGCACTGCATGTGGTGTAATTTACCAGTCGTACTGAGCAGCATACTGAGCAGTGTGTTGGTTTCTCAGAGTCCGTGGGCCTCCGCGGTCGTCTCCTCAGGAAAATTGAGGCCCTGAAGGCGGAGCAGAGCGGTTCAGAGGCCCCAGATGAGTTTCTGTGTCCAATCACCAGAGAGCTGATGAAGGATCCAGTCATTGCTGCAGGTTAGACAGCACGATTCTTTCTGTACGTTTTTGTCTACATACACTATTATCTCAGTGTGTATAAGGTGTCAAAATGTGTGTCTACTCCACAGATGGGTATTCCTATGAGAGAGAATCCATTGAGAGCTGGATCAGGGGCAAGAACAAAACCAGCCCCATGACGAACCTGCCCCTACTGACCACGCTCCTCACCCCAAACAGATCTCTGAAGATGGCAATAACACGATGGAAGTCGAGCCAGTAGACAGCAGAGTCCAACTAAACTAAGTACTTCATCATTAAATAGGAAGTTCTCATCTGATAACAAGTGCTCTTATTATGAAAGAAGTAATTACTGTTCCGGGTACCACAAAATAATCAGAACGTGAGATCTCAGATAAGTCAGTGGATATTTACTCTGTAAATAATTAGTCCTGTTTACCAAAATATCTGCATACCTGCCAATGAAAGGCAATATACTGTATATTTGATCTGATATATTATCACTTAAAGCAACACTTGAATGTAGAAACAACAGCTTCTTCTTCTCACAAATAAAAAGTTGACTTCATAGGAAATTAAACGCACCACTGTTCATTACACTCAGGGTGGCTACTGTTAGCAAAGATAGATATTGCTGTGTACCTGACATTACTTTGTCTGCTGTTCAGCTAAAAGTGACAAAAGCTCGCTTTAATTATTGGGATTCAGACAATTGAATTCAGGAAAACATCTAATGCTGCTTCATCCTTGTGACCAGTAGCGAACGGTGGCTGTTTGCTACTTCTAGCAAACTTTAGATATTTCAGTGTAACTGAATGACTATTCCCTACTTTTGCGCTACATTTTAACATTTTACAGTTATTTCAAGGCTTTTATCCCAAATTAAAAACAAAAAGTCAATGCACCGTACCTCGCCAGATATTAATGTACATTTAATGTGCTGTTGTCCTGTAATTGCCATTTGTGGCCACTGTTCAGAAAAATGTATTGATACGTTGCGTTACCTTTGGCAGTGACCAAACAGCTGTACAATGTTTACACACCTGTTGATGTTAAAAGTCCTCTTAACTCAGGCAGTCTTGTGTTTGAGAATAAAAGCCAGCAGACCTGCTTGTGTTTTCCTCAGTGGGTCTTTATTTCTCTCTCCCATGGTGGCTATGGCAGTAATGTTCTATTACAGTATGTGATCACAGCTAATAAAGCTCACAATACTGAAAACATGGCAACAATTGCATTTAACGTACATATTAAAATAGAGCTGATGGCACTGTGCCCCAAAACCATTTCTGTTTTCATAGATTTTTTTTTGACTCTGTAATATAAACTGCAATTGTAGCATGCGCTTAAACTCAACATCATTGAGAATCATAAAATGTCTTAGTAGCTGTGCAAAAATAACTATATAAAATATATTGCTTTTACAATTAACCAAGCCATTGGCGCTGTAAATAAATTAAACTAGACAGCAACAACAAGCCGATACAGAAAGGATTTCAATTCAATGTTAATGGTGATTTATATAATGTACAAACACATTTAACAAATGCTTTTTTTTTTTAGAACCTTTAACACCATTTGAACAACATTGTGCATAAAACTCAAAATACACAAGTCTGAACTTGTCAATACACTTAACATAGACCTTCACTGAAAAGAAGGAAAAGTACATATTTATATAATATACACAACATGAGGATCTATAACATCCTTCGTAAAACACAGGAATGCCCGTCCTTTAGACTTTCTTACACCTTCACTTCCTCTTCCTTATGTCTCCTCTCTCAGCACCATGGACGTCATGAACACAGTTCAAACCCCATTTCACTCTCTCAAAACTCTTCTGTAATAACATTAAGCTGTAACTGAATATGTTGTTTAAGCACTTGGGCGGCCTAAGTGTGTATAAAGTGCTTACTGCCACCGTTACGTTGATGAGGACTGTACAGTACATGTCCAGATACTTCCTTCAGTGCAATGTCTCCAGCTTGGCTGAATGACGGCGGACATGTTGTCATGTAACAGAAGCTGACAGCCACAAGCGACAGGTTGGGAGGAGAAAAATCTGGAGCATTCGGTACACCGCCTGCAGTCTGTATTCACACAGGAAAACAAGCCGCTTGCATACTGTACTTCTTACAAGGCTTAACAGAGAGACTGTATTCTGTTTGGGGTTGGTTAAAAAAATTTAAACTCTTTCTCACTATAGATTTTTGTATGTGTGTGCGTTGTGGACTGTATGAGAGATAAAACAAACATCTCTACACATTCGACTCTATAAACGATCGCTTTGGTTTCATTGAAGCTACGTGGATGGCAGGATTATCTCGGGCTAGGCCAGGCTGCTTGGGCTTACTGTCCATGAAAGTGTGCTGCATAGCCAGCGCTGGCTTGGACTCTTTGTAACAGTTGGCGGCTTGGCAGAACTTCTCTTTGAATTCCACGGCGTGCATGCCGTTTTGTAAGCTACTCATCGCCATGGCACCCTGAGGTGGTGGAGGTTTGTGCTGCTCCTGGTAAGTGCTCACTGTTTTGGCGTAAGGCAGCTCACAGTCGACAGGCAGCAGGCCCATCGCTGACATGTTGTGACACACCAGACCGTCGGACGAGTGGTTCAGCCAGCTGCGGCCGGCAGACTGCAGGCTCTGGTGACTTTGCAGGCCGTGGTGCTGCTGCTGTTGTAGAATTTGCTGCTGCTGTTGGAGCTGTTGCTGAAAGCGTGCTTTCTTGTCAGTTATGCCCATGAAGGGTCTGGGTTTGTACTCCGTTGCAGAGCTGGCCTGTTGGCTGTGCTTTGTTTTGTCAGAGATCTTGGTGCGGACATCAGGTCCCAGCTTGCCGCTGTCTGACAGACTGCTGCTGGACGCCAGGCTGCTGGTGGAGCTGGACACACGCATGCTGCTGCCTCCTCCCTGCGATCCCACTGCACCACACATCCCTTCTTTTCCTGGGTCAGTGTGGTTCCCCTGGGGTCCAGGACCAGAGCAGGCCAACCCATCCAGGGAGGATGCAGAGTGGGCAGAGAGCCTGTCTTGCCCCAGCCCCTTAGAGCTACTGCAGGATGAGTAGGAAGCCTGGGAGGAATGGAGGCTCTCGTTTTCACAACTGTGACCTATGGAGATGGAGGCAGCCGCCAGCGACATGCGGTTCCCGTATACAGGCTCGTCAGCGGGGGGCGGCAGAGGGCTGATGTCGATGCCTGGGCCCGGCTTCAACATACTGGACATGTGTCGGCTGGGTAAGGGACTGGAGGGAGCATACTGAGATTTGGGCCCTGCTGCGCGGCCCCCCAGGGCCCCTCCTCCAGCCTGCATGGAGCTCATGTGTTGGTTGGTCTTGACTATCTGGGCCTGCTTGCTGGGCTGCAGGACCAGGCCTTGTTGGGCCAGCGCCTCCCGGTGCTCTCGAGGGTACCGGTGGGGGGGAAGCCTGCCAGGGCCTGGGGGTGAACCAGGGCTCAGGCTCTGACTCTGATGTCCCATACTGTTGCTGACAGGCTCGGAGGGTAAGACTCTGTTGTAGGAATAACTGTTCTGCGACCAGCAGGCATCAGTTGTCCTGTCATGCAGCGAGGCCTCGTCCTCCTCTTCCTCCTCTTCCAGGATGCCTCTTTGTCCTTCCAAGCTCCTGGCGAGGCTGTGCTCTGAAGGGTCCTCCTGCCCTTCGTCTTGCTCCTGGTCAGACTCGTGGCCTCCTGACGCCTGACTGGAAGCAGCTGCAGCCCCAGCGAGGCCTCCTTTCGTCTGGGTACGCTGCATCTGCTTACACTCCTCCTCCACTCGAGCCAGCAAACGACGGATTTCCCGGTTGTTGGGGCACAGCTTGGCTGCTTCGTGCAGGTCAGCCAAGGCCGCAGTAAACTGCCTGTGGATGGGAGAGAAAATGAAAAGAGATCTTTGCCAGATCCAGACCACATAATTCACCACCAATAACAACCACAGAAGCTGGCCTGGAGCTGTCCTGAATAGTTTACCTGCTGCTTCTTTTAGCTCTTGCACGGGCGTAGTAGGCCTCATAGGATTTGGGTTTCAGCTCCAGTGCTTTTGTTGCAAACTCCTCAGCCATCCCAAAATCCTACAAAAAGGAGCCAAATCAATAAATTACAGTCAACCAGTTCATATTCAAGCACATGTGGCTAAGTATATCACAGAAATGAACATTTTAAAATACACAGTATACATGTTCCGTCCTTGTTGCTGGTTGTATCTTGTTTCTTGCTTTGGGGACATTACACAGCATTTTCAAACTAAGTAATGGATAAATTTGACCCATGCGACATCTCTCCAACACTTCTGCCCCCTGTGTGAAGTGATAAAATACCTGGCAGGCACCCCGGGCATTGTAGAAACACACAACAGACAACCTCATGGTGCCCGTTTTGCTCATATCTCCTGCTTGCTTGAGGCATGTAATCACATCAACAGCTGGTGACAGCCGCTACAAAAGTCTTCCTGCTAGACGCATGACTAGACTAAGACTTATGTAAACAAACTTTTATGAAGAGCTTTTTCTGCAGAAACAATTATCCAGAAAGACTTCAAAATGACCGCTCTCCTCATGTTTGCTTCAATGTAATTTTTAAGTCATTTAAATTCATCATTCTGTTAAAACATTGGGCGAAAACTGCAACAGGAAAACGGCACAACTGCTCGGCACACTAACACTGAGCAGACAGGCTGGCACATGCGGGAGCTGAAATTGTTTCACAAGAAGATTTGAGTAGATTGAGGCTGCTGCCCAGTACGCGTTCAGCTTCCTCCCCGTTACCATCTGAACACTAACAAGCTTCTCCTGCCCACACATGCTCAAATCATTTCACATGCTGGAGTACTAGTCACAGATTTATCTCTTTGTCGATAACATTTTCAAAACAATTGGGGATACTTCCCAGATTTATATTATATTCACTACACTGACAAATAAAAATCTGGAGAGTGAAACGCCGTTTTTAAAGTCATTAAAGGATCATGCTAAAAATACAGCGCTGGCTGAGGAACAAAGGGGAAAAAAGTGGAGTGTCTTTTAAGAGGCTTACGTTGGTTTTCCTGCGACAGCGGGAGAGATTGAGGTACAGAGAGACCCTCAGGTCTTTGAATGCCTTCAGGTCATCGCCAAAGCCTTCTCTAGGAAACTTCCTCAGGGCGTACTGGTACCTCTGGGCTGCTTCTTTCATCTTCCCTTTCTGGAGGACACATGGAGGGCAAACATGCAGTGAGGAAGAAGACAGAACCAGAAGGAAAATGTGGGGTGGGGTGGGGGGTGAGAAGCAGGGCAAGGTATTCACCAGATACTCCCACAATAGCTGTTCTCTGGCTCGAGCCCTCCCTTCTCATCAATCTCACACACACACACACACACACACACACACACACACACACACACACACACACACACACACACACACACACACACACACACACACCACCTGCCAAGCTTGTCCTTTCTGCCACAAAGCTCAATCTGTTAAATGTCAGGCATCGATCACGGCTCCTCTGGTAAGCGGTGCAGAACAAACACATCTACTACATTTTCTGCATTTAACTGAGCTACAAAACTATGGAAATCATTTTATTGTTATGTTGAACTAAATTATATTGTTCAGTGCTTTTTTCATTTCTTTATAAAAAAAAAGCCATCATCTGATAATAACTCCTTTGTGCCTTTGAGTACAGCTGGGCAGTTTAGTGAAATGAAACATTTCATTAATACAGGAAAGTGCTCTTTCTTTGCCAGTTGTACCTTGTAAAGTAGGTTTCCCTCCTCCATCAGCTTCTGAAGAAGAATGATCAGGATGTCAGGCTTGGAAGTAGCCATGGCCCAGGCAGCGTTCCCTGTAGGCGGAGAGGGGAAAGAGAGAAGTCGAGGGAGACGTGTTACGTCGGTGTTACTGGTGCCAACATATGGTCACTGTATTCTCTGGAAATTGGTACAAGGTAAAGTTACCTAAAGATTGTACCTGATCGATCGTAAGGAGACGTTCTGTTGCCTTAGTTTTTATTGAAGGCAGTTAAGAAAGAGTTAGGAGGGAAGAGAGCGAAGAGAAAAGAGGTCATGCAACAGCAAGGGTAGTTATTTGTAGTGAAAGGAAAAAGTGTTATAAAGTGTAGTGTGACAATATAAAATTATGTGTCACTCAACTTGAAATGGCCTTGTATTTTCAGCAGTAAATGCATGCAGACTGTTAACTGTGCAGAAAGAACATTTAAAGGTTCTGCCCATTACCATTTCTTTTTTTTTACTCTGAGACAGCAGAGTGCTCTGCAGATAAGCCGCAGACCCAGATAGCTCTATGAATGTCATTTAGGTGATAAGTCACATTCTTAAATTAGCCAAGCAGCACACAAGGGAGAAGAGGAAGGACACACACACGTGCACTGACATACCAGGAAAAGTGAGCGCACACCCACCCACACACACACACACCCACACACACACTCTGAACAGTGAGTGAAAAGCAGGAATGGAAACAGGGTTTTTCCACAACATTCCACAAAATTAGCTTGAGCTTATTCTTAGCACCATGAGATACTGAGCAGGACAGAAACAAGCTCGACACAGAGACAAAACAAAACACTGAGAGTCTCTCAGTGTTTACTGAGACGTGACAGAGCTCCGCAGACCACGGACAGTTTCTAGAGACCACAGGAGTAACAGCTGACTAAGACTTGTTCTACAAACTGACAGCGCTGAGTGTCTACACACAAAGCTACATACATGTACATGTGGGTAATAAATAACCACTGCTTACCCAGCTTGGCCCCTTTCTTCAGCAGAGTCACCACCACCGATGTGTTCCTGCAGCCTATGGCCCTGTCCAGAGGCCTCATCCCACTGTAGTCCACATGCTCTATCACCGCTCCTCTTTCCACCAAATACTGGACCTACGTGAGAGCGCCAACAGTTAAAAAACACTGTGTTGAACAGTTGAGCGCCGTAACCCTAACCCTAAAGCAGAACGGTACGTGTTCAATAATGGCACAGGGATGCTCTCAGTTAAGGCTGAATGAGGTGTTGTTATGCACGTGGCTGTGAGTTCACTGTGCTGTGTGTGCTGGGATGTTTTCAACAAACAGAAACTCATTTCACTTACAATCTCTGCGTCTCCGTAGAAGGCAGCGAGGTCCAGCGGAGTTCGTCCATTTTTGTCCGTGTGGTCGATGACCGCACCTTTCTCCACCAAAAACTGTACTACGTTCTTATGTCCTTTTAAACATGCCCAGCTCAGGGGTGTCAGTCCCTCCTTGTCCATCGACGTCAAAGATGCACCTTGAAGACAAACAATTAGTCATTAAACACTTCATATTAACTCACACTGTTAAATGAATACATCCAGCTAATGAGCATCCACAGCCTTGTCATTTCTTGGTGAATGAGACTGATGTTGCTTGGGCTCACCTTTAGAAAGCAGAAACTCTACGGTGCTCAGGTGACCCTCGCAGGAAGCCACCATGAGTAGGGTCCTGCCCTGCTTGTCGCTGACGTTAATGTCGGCACCGTGCTGCAACAGCAGCTCTGCGATCTGGGAAACAGACAAAAACTGTCAGAGAACAGACCTCAAACCCATCCAGGCACACAGAGCTCACACAAAACTTTAGTTTGTTCTTTTAGCAGAGACCATGACCCGGAGAGCAACAACAAAATACCACACAGTGTTTTAAGAGTCAGAAGAAGAAAATGTTGAGGTGTAATTGTAGCTTGAAGCAGCGTGGTTGCTGTAGTTACAGAGAGATCGTTTTGTCTGGGACAATAGAGCCACTCAGTATGTCTCACCTGCCAGTGTCCCTGTCTGACGGCGCAGAAGAGAGGAGACACCCCCCGCCGGTTGACCTGCTGCACCACCGCCCCCTGCTCCAACAGGAAACTGCAAACCTCCATCTTTCCCCGGCCTGCTGCTGCCGTCAAGGCTAAAGAGAGGAGGACACACACACGTTAGGATTGATGTACGTCTGACTTAAGGTAAGGATACAGTAAAGTAGTGAGATAAGAGTGGAATTTAAACCCTCCCTCTTAACAACACCAAGCCAGAGAGGACACTGAATAGCAGGAAGATTAGTGAACATGATAACATGCACAGTACACAGAGACTTGTACTGTTCATGAGCAACATCCCGACTCTTTAGTAACCCACAAGTATGTGGAAAAAGGAAAGGCTTGGATATAAATAGTGTTTGCAATCCCAGAATCCCTCATATTCCTCACAGAACAAAGATGAGTAGAGAAATGCAGGCTAATATTTGGTGATAATTGAGTTTAAAAACAGACAATTATGTTATGCTTATTAAACTCATTAAATTCCTGCCTCGAGCTCCCCGAGTCTTGTACAGAGAGATGAGAATTCAGTATTTTTATGCATCAGCAGACAAACATTAGACAACAAAGTCAAACAATTCTGTTTAACACCCATTCTTGTTTATATTTTGTCTCTTTTTCGGATCACGATGAACTGGAATTAACTGCGTCTAATTCACATCTAACAAAAATAAAATATATTAATGTGTGTTTTTCTATTCAGGTCTGTGAAGAAAGCAAAGACAGATTCTTCAAATGTTCGATGCTTACAGTTAATCGGCGGCTGCTTGCGTATGGCAGCAGATGGGTCGGTCTTAAATGAACGCTGGTTGTCAAAACGAAGCGTGATCCACTATAAGAATCGGGAACAGCTCTGCTCTCACATTCAGATTTAAGGTGCCGCTGAGCCTCCATATCTGACTGACATCGTCCATCTGGATGAACAGCCATCAGAGCCAAACAACCCCGCCCTCCATCTGCTCAAAATATGGATATCCTCACACACAGCTCGGTAAAAGAACAATGACTCTGAGCAGCTAAATTTAGGCTCTGTTTGTGCTCCAGGGAGCAACATTAGCAGCACCTGGGATGATCCTGGTTTACACTGAACGTACGGTCAACAGCTGTGTTGATGTTTGAAAGTGACGCCTCATTTTAAACTTAAAAGTCCCATGTCCTCATGCCAAGTTAATAGCATTTATTCAATTCTTCAGAGTATTTCAAACACTTTTCTTAATACTAAAACATCTCAACGCTCCTTTTCTAACTTCATTTACTGCTTCAGTATTGTTAATTATTTACTCATTCAATAAGTCGTGCCTTACTTAATCTTATCTTGTGTATTGTAAGCTATTCATCAGCGTTCTGCTCTGCCTACTCCTCTAGCCCTCCTACAAAGCTGCCTTGAGGAGGAGACTCTAAATCACTGTCTGATAAAACAGATTTAAAAAGTAAACACATGATGACGTCCTCATCCACAACCAGGCAGGAGAAACACCAACAACAACAAAGAGGTTGTGACTTTCTTTTTGAAGATTATTTGTTTTTGCATTTATACCTTTATTAGGCAGCAACAGTGAAGAGGCAGAAGTGTGTGTGTGTGTGTGTGTGTGTGTGTGTGTGTGTGGCATGCAACAACACGGTTGCAGCCATGTGGCCATGTGGCATGTGCTGTAACCATTTGGCTGAGGAGGTGCTCCGTGACCTGGCATTTTAACCAAAGTTTTGCAGATAAACAACCTGGAAGCATTTTACTATTGGTTCTATGTAATCATTTCTAACCATAGTGCTTGCTGATGTTATAGTTGCTTAAGCTACTCTCAGGGTAGAATTCATAAACAACTCAATTAAGAATGATTCAATTATCGACAAAATGTCTATTTCAAAAGGTTGCAGGCAATTTCTAAAAGCCAACACTGAGGCATTGATTGTTATTTGTAAAATGGCAAGTTTGCTTTGCCTGGGGACAGCAGATGCACAGTTACATAAGAAATGCATTTCTACTGAGCACACAGGCATTCACCTCCACCTCCGTGAACAAAATTTTAATTCTACTGTCTGAAAAGTTTTCTTTTACATGTAACTGAAAGAATGAAATTAGTGACAAGAAAGGAGCAACATTTCCTGCAGCTCATAAAGAGAACGGAGAATTTACTTCCTGTTTAAATCAGTGTTGTTTTGAATCTTTTCTACAAAATGCTGATAAGTAAAACCCATAGACAAATATCTTCTCCTCAGAAAACAGTAAACACAGTGCACAACGCACACACAGTGAAATATGCAGGTGTTTGTCACTTGATGCGAGAATAAAGAGCATATTTTCCCCAGGCACCTGAGTGAACCCACAAATAGCTGCCTGGGTTAGCTCCTGCTGCGCTCTTATTGTACAGTATGAACTTGTATTCTTTGTACATGTGGAAAATAACAGCAGAGCCTTGAATGAACGCTTAATTCCAAAATGATTTTAAATCCTGACTCAAATAAAAGAACTACTGACTACTGAATAATACACACAAAAGTACCCACTGGCTACTGCATTAGTCAGAAGATGTTATATATTTATTTATGTTTATGATGCCTCACAAAATGCCAGAGAATGATATATACTCATCTGTGCACATTGTGCCACAACAACAGAATATATCATGAAATGATGTGTGATTTACAGAAGATTACACTTCTGCAACACAAGAATTTGTACATTTGCCTTGAGCCAAACCTGCCGCTGTGTGCTGACAACAATGAGAATGATTGTGTGCAGTTAAATTACCTTTCTTTGCATAACGGGAAAGAGGTTTGCATCCTAAGAGGGGATTTTAAAAGATGGAGCTTGCCCAGATGTGCAATCCAATCTGCCTATATTTAAACACGGGAGACAGTGGGCCTATTTGCATAGAGATGTAATATTCCATTGAATTTTAAATATGAAATACATTTTCACAGAGAAGGTTGTTATCGGAGAATTGTTTTCAGAAGCAAGCATGAACGGCCAGTTCTAAAAGGGGATACTTCAGGAGCTTTTGTCAGTTTTGCTGTTCTCTGCATCAGATCACCGGCTGCTACCAGGTCGCATTATTAAATCTGCGCCATGAATGGCAGAAAAGGGATTAGAGGTGAAACCGAGATTTAATATATCTCTCAGTGCTAATCATTTCTGTTGTTTGCATAAGCTGAGTCATTTTTACTGTCTGTAGTGAACTCCACTACAACGCGGCATCTCTATCTCTAGTTCACCTATAAATATTAATTATATGGCTGCAGAAAATGCCTCTTTTTTTTTCAAGCACGACCCAGTGAACAAAAATCAACATTATAGTCATAATTGTGTTTACTAACCTATTTTTCCTAAATGCAGATGAGCCTCATTAAATCAGTGGTGCCATAACTCAGAGCCTTCCTATTGCTACCTGAGATATTTCATTACTTTAGAAGGGTGCTGGCTGAGATTTAACATCCACTTTGTAAATGGAGCTGAGGTTTAAATACTGCAGCAGCTACAGGTGGCTCCAATGTTTATGAGAGTATTATTATTATTATTATTATTCACAGCAATAGTCATGTCCAAAGTACCCTGGGCTGGAATCTAGACTATATATCAGGTTTAGTAATACCACCCAAAGCTTTGGACAAATGTATTACGTTTTCAACAACGAGAAGATAGGTTGTTTCGACTGCACCATATGTAATAATATTTTAGAGCAACAACTCTTTGTTCCAGGACTGCAATAAGGTCTGAAGTCCTGCAGTCATTTAGCAGGGCACAAGCACCAGTTAACCACACTGTGGACAGTCTCTCTCCACTAATAGGCTGACCTACATTCCTGTAGCACCAAACTTTTTGAGCTAAATCCTGCTGGCTTACAAGTGAGACAGACACACAAAGAGACTATTATTAAAATCCTCCTTTTTTTTAATCTATTCTAGTATGATTGTACACAAAAAGAAGAAGCATCAAACACCGTTGTCAAATAAGAGGGGGTGCGATTCGAACATTTATAGCTCTGGATCACTAAACTCTCAGAGCAAAAGCTACCGTTGAAGATGAGAGACAACATTTCAAATGTGTCCAACATTTCAAAACCTTCTACACTGAAAATCACAAGAAATACTGCAGAAATATTTTTATATAAATATTTTAGTACTTAAACCGGTAACCAGAAAACAAAGCAAAAGGGCTAATAAATATTCTTATGACATCACCTCTGCAATGGCTAAAAAGATGCCTGGACCCTTCCAGAATACTTATTCCTGTGAAACCAGCTTTCGACTACTTTTTTCAGCTTTCATGTAACCAGTTTTACACCTGACAGACACCTCCTGCAGGCCATTAACTACAGCCATTGTCCACAACATCTACTCCTGATTAGCAAACTCTGTCTCACACTTTCTGTCATCACTCAACTTTAATCAGATGGCAGATGCACAAACTTACCAGCAGTCCAAAAAACCTTCTCAGAAAGAAAAACTTGTATCAACAGCAAAATGTAAGAATTTTGGTTGGTTATAATCAATACGTAATTCTACAGCAATACCCCTGGTGTACCTAAACGTGGCCAGGAATGTATACAACAGATGGTGGAGTAACTTCAAAATGTCTAAACTGTTGGCAGTATCTTAACATGGAACACCAAGGGCATACTGAAGCTCAAATCCTGGAAAATTATTGTTCAGAGGAAATGCTGTGTTGACCAAACTCTAAGTAGAAACCCACATGATCCCATAGTAAGTAATGCTTTCACCAGAAAGAACAGCACAGGGAAAGTTGGAAGAGCCGTAAAAATGTACACATTTGGGATGAGTGACATCTACATCAAACAGAGAGCATTATTGTGCAGGAGAGAGATACAGGACCTTCCACTTCAGCATGCAATTACAGCGGTGAGGTCCAGAATGCTAAAACAGCAGGTGATAATACAACAGAGCCACGTAATGCAAAAAGATGGATGAAAACATACCTGTCTCTCCCCACAGAGTGTCGTGGCTATCAATTTGCACAGCGTGCTCATTATTCAACTCCAGCAAGCCCCTCACAACCTGCCAAAAAAGAAACTTAGATTAATGGCATACTGTTTCAGCATAAGATATCAAATAAACCTTCAAGAGGTTATACAACATGCTAATTTTGTAGCTGAATAACAACAAAAAAATGTGATACTGCTGCCTGAGCAAATTATTATAAATTAATCACAGAACCACTGCTCCCTAAACCACTGTGTGAGGTCATGTGTCCAGTCTGATTAATACTTCAACTTTAACGGGGTCTACTTCTACATGTGGGTTGACAGCTTAGCTTGGCCCAGTTCTGTTATTCTAAGCCAGGCCTCGGGATCCCATTCCAACTAATGAGAAAGCCAAAATAAACCTTGAGCCTGCATTGCACCTGAGCAGCTGAAGGCACTGCACCGTGATTGATCCCTGACTCCTGCCTTCAGACACACAAGGCCGAATAACACTTCAAACTTTAAGTCATCATCACGGAGGAACAAGATGTGCTCTGATTTGATCTATTGTTCCCTCTGCTCGCTGAAATTCTTTTGTGGATCGTCGTTGTGAAAACACACAGGAAATAATAAGTGTTGTTCTGCTGTGAAGCATCGAAAAACCTTCAGAATTCAATGTGGATTGCATTTTTGCAATATGCAGTGTAGTAGTAGTGAGTTACGGTTTCATAAAGAGGACTTTCTTTATCATATCCTCAGGTTCATTGGTCATTTTTACTGTGTAGGGGGGACTGGTGAGGCTGATTTTGTGCAAAGTAAATTATGTGCATGTGTGTCAGTCAGACCTGTGTGTGTCCCATGCTGGAGGCTGCTATCAAAGCCTGCTGCAGAGCTTTGTTCTTCAGAGCGCAGTCCTGCTGCTGCCCCTCAGCACTCCATTCTAGCTCCAGCAGGTACTGGATAATCTCTGGGTGTCCTCGGAGAGCGGCATGGACCAGCGCACACTGGCCACTCTTATCTACATTATCAACCTGGTGGAAATACAACAGGGTTAGTTTTGTCGCACCAAAACACAGGAAATATTCCCAACACCTGGGGTAAATGTACTGTATGTTTAAAAAGCTTCAAGTTATGTGCTGCATAAATGCAGCAGAGCAAAGTCTGTGCAGGTAGACATGGCTTCAGTTTGTATGATCACAACTTCCATATTTCTAACTCATCTTTATTTATAGACCAAGAGTCTCCTCACCTTGGCCCCCCTCTTGCAGAGCAGCATGACTAGTCCCAAGTGTCCTGCAGCGGCTGAGAAGCAGAGGGGGTTCATGCCATTTTCAGACACCACGTCTACGCTGGCCCCGAACTCGAGCAGCAGGGAAGCTATTTCCTGGTGACCGAGGTGGCACTGGACGCAAAGCACTGGCGCGTTGTTCAGGACCTCTGTGCGGTAATTCACGTTCGCCCCACCCAGCATCAGCAGACGGCTCACCTGATTGTACAAATGAAAACGCAAACAGAGACAGCTGGTTTGGAACAATGTTATCAAAATGTTCCCATCTGTGCTCATATTATCTGTAAACCATTCCATTTTATTGCATTTATAAGCCCTCTTATGTAAAAAGACAATAAAAGATGTTTTTGAATGTTTCCTTTTATCTGAATTAAAGATTAATGTAATTGGCAAAATGAGGGGAAAAAAGCCACATCAACATGCTGCGTGCTGTAATTTCAGGGTGAAAAATCTGACTATATTTAACCAAGTCAAGTCCATTTTTATATATAGCCGAATATCACGAATCACACATTTAAGGACAACACCCTCTGTCCTTAGACCCTCAATTCGGATCAGTGAACCCCCCCGAAAAAAAAGAAATGGAAGAAACCTCAGAAAGACAACAGAGGAGGGGATCCCTCTTCCCCAGACACACTAGATGTCGTGTGTACAGAATGAAGAATATAATCCTGTGAATCCTTATGCACTCATTATTCCTCTTAAAACCTCTCTAAAGTACCTTCAAAGGTAGATAAAGTAAAATATTCCACACTATTTCACAACATTACACAAGAGCATTACAGACATCTAAAAAACTGGATCTTGACCAGAATAAGTAAAGTTGATCAATACACGAGTTTGTAATGATGGAGGTCAAATACGATGTGGAGATCAAACTATTTTCTAAACTCATACATTTTTCCAATTTACGACTTTCAAGGATTTGTGAACACGGTGGTCAACGACTAATTTAAACGAGAAGAATATAGATCTAAGAATTTAAGATACTTTTGATTTTACCCTTGTAACTCATTTCAGTGCAGAAGCTCATATTGCTTCAGCCTAATCTTGAGATTCTTCTCCAAGCAAAGGTCAGACAGCAAATGAAGTGGTCACATTCTGCTGAATGCAATTATTAAGTGTGTTATTCTCTTCCATGATGAGGAAATCAATAATAAATGCATAGTCAAACAGAGCCACGAAGCCAAACAAGTATCCGACAACAGGAAATGAAAATGTATGTTATTTGTTGGATCCGCTGTGGAATAAATTAGTAGCGATTCTTGGTTTTTCCCAGAGGACAGAACAAGGTCATTCTGTAAATGTCTCTTTGAGTGATGTTACACTTACACACAATTACTGGCAAATAGACAATGAGGATGACAACAAGTGATGGAACACCACTGAGACGCTAAGAGAAAAAAGTAGGATAATTTAGCTTCAAGCTAGAATACATCATTGCGACATAATGGCCTTTCCAGGAAAGGCTAACGATTTTTTCCCTCTCAACAGAAAACCGGAAAGTACACAGGCAATTCTCTTAATTTAAGATAATATTAATCTTTGAAGTTTAACAAGCTCTACTGCTGCTAACTTTAACTTGGCCTTTTGTTTGTCAAATCCTTGATAAAGGCACCTTCCCTGTATGGAGTTTCAGAATCAACAAACCATTAATAGACTATCCCAGGAGCCAAAAGTGCAGTAAGTTCAATAATTTATATTTATAGTAAAAAAACAAAGAAGAAAAAAGTTTGTCCTTTTTGACTTTCTGTCCCTCTTTCATCTTGTGCTGACCTTTTAACTCCTCACGTTTCCCATTTTCTTCCTCCTGGCACACGTTTCATCAATATCTACTTCCAAATTTCCTGCAAAGATTTTTAATTTTCCATTTTGCTTATATGAGAATAAGACAGGGTCAGGGTAATATCTGATACATAAATGGCTCATCACTGTGTGAAATAAGCATCTGACAAGATATAAATTATATTACACTTGGCCAAAGATGCAAACTGAATGTATCTGCCTTTTTCAAATAACTTCTTGTTGTGTTCAAATAAGCGGTTGGCTTCAATGTGATAGTGCCGTTCTGCCAAACTTTGTTAATTAACTAACGTAACACAGACGGTCTTTTATCACTGACACACTCTTTTCATTTGCTCTAGTCTATTTGCTCTAGTCATTTGCTCTAGTCTATATTCATGGCTAACATAAGACACACACACCCTAGATCTATCATTGTGCTGAACATACTGAGACATGTTCTAATCATTATCATATAAGGAAGAATAAAATGGGACACATTGCAAGAAATGTCAAAAGAGGGTCATGTGAGAAAAATGTGAATTATTGTTGTGAGAAAATGGGAAATGTGAGGAAAATTGCAAATGCTTTGTGTGTAGAAGAGCTAGGACTAATAAAACCGGAAAAAAATAGGCCGGTTTGGAAGTGAAGGAGAAAGTTTAAGCTTTTATATTTTTACAATCCATTTAAATGACGTAACTGACTCTGACTCTAATTACTTGTGTATTCATTTACACTTTTGCCTGCCTATTAATAGTGTTTGCTTTGTCATGGATCGAGGAAATGGCAAGAAACAAGATGCATCAGTCCAGGCCGATAAGCGCCTTTATACTGCTTTTCATGGTGGTTTCCATTGTTAGTTTGCGCTGAGCTCACACTCATCGTAAGGAGCAGAGCGTGGCATTTATAATAATTCACCACTTAATTGCCATCTGTGGAGTTACAAAAGCATTTAGGAGGGACATTTGAGGATGTCAGATGTCACTCATAATACTTTGTATACTAATCATCATCGTGACGTGTGATTTGAGAGTTTGATTTTTTTAATTATCAAGCAATCTATTGACTTCTTGATGTATCAATGAACTACTGTGAAGTGAAAAATAGTAAGTGTCCATCATAAGTTACCAGATTGGGAAGTGATGTCTGCAAATTGCTTATTTTCTCTGAATAGAATAGAAAAACCAGAGATGATTCAATTTATACTGGTATAAAACTGAGAAAGCAAACCTCTGCATTCAAGTTTGCTATTATCATCAATTAATAACCATTTTCATCATCTGATTAGCTAATGGGGCTGATTGTTTCAGGTCACGCAAGAGCTAGAGAAGAGCTGGGGAACATCTTTACCTTGACGTTGGGCGTGTAGAGATTCCTCAGGGAGGCCAAGGCTGCAGAAAGGCCGTCGGCACTGCAGCTAATCCACAAAGCCTGCAGCACACTGGATGACACACCTGTTTTCTTACTCAGGCCCTGCACACACACACACACAAACACACACCAGTGGATATATGAATGCACAAAGACACAAATACATAGGTAAAGTGAATGAACTTGAACTTGAGCTGCACAAGCCGTCAGTGTTTCTCTTCACATCCCATGGCTTATCCCCTGGTGAACTATACTGAGAGTGAACACCATGAGATTCCAAGTAGGGATGGCTGATAGATAGCTATACCTTGAAGATGTGTGCTTTGAGGATGTGGTGTCCCAGCTCCATGGTCTGCTGACGATTCAGTTTCCCCTCTTGACGGGAAAGCATGAAAGCCATAAGAGCATGGCCAGTCCTGGGTGAGCAAACGACAGAGGGGATACAAGGACAGTTAAAAAACAGAATGACAACAAAAAGGCTTGGAGACATGAGTTTTCCTTTTGTTGTGCAAAACATAATGTTCATAAAATGTTTCCATAATATACTCTCATCTGGTCTTCTGCTTCAGGACAAACCTTGGATGGTAATTTTTTTTGCCATATGTAAATCTGCTGATGCATTTGGTGTTCATCTGCCTCACTTAACATGAAACTACTTGTTCATTGTGGTCATGAAGAGCACCTTAGCACCTTTGTACTGTGAATTAGGTATAAAACTTAACGCTGGAGGAAGAGTGTAAAACCATTGGGTTCTCCACTCTGGCGTTTTAATTAATGCAGAACTTCATTAAAAGGACATGCATGACTGCAGATCACTTTGATCTGGTTAAAATTCTCTCTATTCGTGCCCAGGCACAAACAGAGAGGCAGTGCTGCAAGCTTTTGTCTGCATGTGCATTCCCTATGCCAGAGCCTTTGTTTTTTTTAATGACGGAGTTGGAAGGCTGTGAATGACCAGAATATGAAGCTCGGCTCTGGTCCATTTAGAGACACCACTGGTCCATTTAGAGACACCACTGTGTGAGCTGAGGTGATACTGACAAGCAACAGGGAGGAAAAAAAGCCAGCCAAAGTGACGTCATCCAACGTATTAAGTGTGAATGACTGAAGTCTGTAAAGTGGGTGATGGAGCTCCAGAATTACAATTAGGTAGCACTACTAAAGCAGATAAGCTTGTCTCACAGGGCAAGAAGGGCACGGCAGGAAGCGATGATCTTTTTCTGCAGATTGAAGTCTCATGTGGAAATGTATTCCAGCTCAAGTGAAATACAAGGTAGATTCACATGACTACATACATTATGTAAAATATTTAGGCCAACTAAACTAATCTGCAAATTAAAAAAAGGTATTCGCAGTTTTCCAAACAACTTATTTCCCAAGGACATTTGTAATATATGTTTTTAGTTAACAGAGACATATTGGTAGGAATGCACACTAATAACATAGCTTTTACAAATGAATCCCATAGATTTTTGACATCCAGCTATTTCAAATTAGGGTGGCAGCCACTGTATTGCTACCAACAGCCAGAGCTCCAGAATAAAGAATAAATATAACTTGTAAGCTTTTGTTTTTCAAAGGAAATTCAGTTATTCTGCCTGCGGCAGGGATCTCTGTATGTCAGTAGGGTCCTCGTGAATTGCTAATTGCTAGCACAAAATAAAAAGTAGCAGTACAGCAACTACATTATAAATAGTGGGTTATTGTGATTACAGTTAATACCTGGAACATCTTGAACTTGAACCCCTGACTTAGAAATGAGTCATGTTGCACTTATCGGTTCGAATATTGTACTTACACAAAGTCCATCATGTTAGTTCACTTATGTGCAAAGTGAACATTAGAGTGCTGTCTGCCACACAGTCTCAAAACCACTGGAAGAACATTTTGATTAAAAGCCTCCAACGTTCTTATTTAAATTTATTTGACTATTGCCGTGTAATTATCATCATGGCTTAATTTGTGCTTTCCAACAGATTGTTTGAGGTCTAATTGTGACGCGTTACAAGAATATTTTCTAGATGCAACTCAGACTTGTCATGCCTGAAAGAGTAGCCCTTAAGGGAGAGCCGCTGAGTTACTGCATTTGCTTACAAAGCAGAAGACTGACCTGGGGTCACAGAGGAAGTCCGTACTCTCTCCATCAGCTCTCCACACCAGCCACTCTCTGAAGGAGGGATGGCAAAACATACGCGTCTTGTCCCGCCGTTTGATGAGGAAGCATGAGAGCAACTCCATGCGTTGTTGGAAGTCCTCCCACTGCAGCTCCCCTTGGATGAAACTGGCATTGATGGCCTGGAACAGCTGCTCATCAGTCATGGGGTGCAGCGAGGCAAGCGCCACGTTGAGGATGGGCAGTGAGCGCTCAAAGGCCGAATTGGTCATGAACTTCATGTTGCACTGTAACTGGTAGAGCTCAGCCAGTGAGACGGGCACCACTTTGTAGCTGGCACTCTTGATCACCAAGTGGCCCCTCTCGAACAGATCCAGGGTGAGTTTGAGATACAGGTAGGAACCCTGGCTGCGTGAGATCAGGTGGCTACTGAGCTTGCCAACTGTAATGGGGTCAGCCTTGCCATTCAGGCTAATATTGTTCATGATATCCTTGCTGCCATTGATGCGGTACTGGATATATGCATTGAGGTCGTTGCTTATCTCTTTGTTGTCGTTAAAGTCATCAAGGGAGATCTGGGAGAATGGCAGAAGGCTGGTGATCTCCTATGGAAGACGCAAGGTAAAGACAGTCAGTGACATCTAAGTTATATTTGAGGAGCCTGCTGTGTGATTTCCTTCTCACTGAATATTAGCCTACGTTAATAAGAAAATGTACCAATCAAATCTTTGGGTCTGAATACCCGAATAACAATAGTCTCTGCAATATAAATTGTATTGCTTATTACCACAACAGACATATAGAAAGATTATGGCTAAAAGCATGCATCCTGAGACCTGACATTCTGCTTATTCGTTTACTATCGGAGGACTGTCTTTGAGCAGCACAGGAGCGACCACGCTGAGCTATCAGGCCAAGGCAGACACTTGTTACTGTTGTAAATGTGGCTATGAGGCAGGGGATAGATGGCATGGTGGTGTGGGGCAACAGGAACACTTCTAGCAGAGGTCTGAGCCAGAGCTCACATTTCAATCTATGTCCTGGGGGTTGGAGAAATCAATGCACCTTAATCCTCCAATCCTCTGCCTGTCTAAGGCTAGAGAAACATTGCCTCAGTGAGATAACACTTCCCTCTTCCTCACCATGACAAGGTACAGCAAACAGACACACAAACACATATCTCCACACATGCACAGAGTCCCTGAAATGCAATGATCATAATCCACGAGGTGTATGTAAGTGCTAGCAACACCTCACAGGTATGCCAGATATTAGTCTCGCAAGCAAAGGCCAATATCCTGAACCCTTCCTCCTCTGTGAAATCCTATTTGTTTGCTCAAAGTGCAAAACAATACCATAACACTTCTTCTTCACACAAATATGATGCTGTGGTTGCAAACTGAGTAATATTTGTTCATGGCTGTCATAGAGGAGAGTATTATGTGACCTTCCAAAACCGAATATTAATTGTGGCACAGTCGCAGACTAAAAACAAATGGATTAGCTTGGTTTGTAGTGCACTGCATACTGATGGACAGTACCTCGGCCTGGCTTCTGCCTGAGCATTAATAACTTGAGTTCTGGTCATGTCAGTCAGCTATCACAACATTATCCCAAGCTTAGCGCTTTGTCCCAGCAAAGACAATCAGCCGTCATGTGGCTCATGTCAAAGCCTCAGCTATTGCCAGTGTGAGTTCAACATGGGCCCGGCACATCTCTGTAACTGGTTGACCTAGTGTCACTTTCCCTCCAAGCTAGTCAGCTCAAAGTGACTGACTGCTTCTTCCCTGCCACGCAGTCTTGATCCCCGGGTCACTGATACTCATATTCCTTCATGAATGTTCCTGGATACGCTTGACAGAAATGACTCTGTAGAGAGTAGAGCGTGACAAGGAAAAGCAGCTCAGGAAAACTCTGACACTTGTCAAAATCCACAGGGTTTGATGGCAGTCAGAGTATCAAGAAGTGACAGCAGATTGGATGTTTATACTACAATTGCTAGCTAACCTACTGTAATAAACTAATCTCCCTTAACACAAGACAGATAATTTGAAATCTTTAATGAGTCTGAATGACGACGATTCATTCTGTCATATTCCAAGAAAATATATGTTGTGTATATACATATGTAAGACAAGCTCACCCCAATATATCTTCCTTACCAGTAAATTGACCCGGACAGTGACCACCAGTTTAAGCCAGGGGGGGAACTTGGCAATGATCTTGGTGATGAAGGAGGCAATGGTGTCTCCGTAGTCTGGCTTATGGAACTCTGCTTCGTTCAGCCCGTCTATCAAGATGATGTGGTCCTCCTCTGGAATCTTCCGCTCTGGAAACACACGCACAACAACCAACAAAGGTAAGATGATGTGCAGTGAGGTGCAGCTCATAACAGTATTAGCTCATCTAAACTGCCCCGTGGTGATTGTACAGAGAGGTGCTTTGTTTCAACGCAGTAACTACACCCTCTCTCCCTCTCAGTGGTGCGGTGAGAGTGAGTGGTGAGGGCTTTTACTTAGATTCATCAACTACAAAGCCACTGCTCCCACTTCACTCCCTACTGAAATGTCAAGTTACATTTGCTCTGTAAAGAAAACGGTGAATACTTTCAGCTGGCTGAGTTACTTCCTGATTCTTTGGTATCATCACAAGCTTGTATTAGTCTTATTAAACATTCCTATAATGTTTGCAAGCTGAAGTGTCTCTTCATGACATAGCTAATTAAATTAACACTTCAGTTACATTACATTACAGTAATTTGACACTTTATAGGTATATGTATATATGACAGTTCTGTCATCGTGTTGTGCCATCTACAGATTGTTTTCTATACTATACATTTCCTGGAGTACTGCGGAGTAACACAAGGCTGTTAAAGAATAAAACAGTAAACAAGAAAATAAAGTCACAACAGAAGAAGCTTACAAACATGAAATATTATACAATGGTGTTTTACCTTTACGAAGGTTGGCGAGTGGCTCAAGGACCCCCCTCCGGAAAGCGGCCATTGGGTCCTGCACACAGGAGCGCAGACTGAGCATGCTCTGGAGGTGGGGCTCTTTCAGCAACAGCTCCCGGTACGCACTGAGCTGGTGTGCTCTGCACAGCAGGGCAGCAATACTATGTACAAACTCTGGTACCAGGCAAGTGTACGTGTTATCCGCCTGGCAGTAGTGATATGCCACCACCTGCAACACAAAGGGAAGGAAGAAAAACAGATAAAGGCAGGGTTATTTCACACATAATTAAAAACACGAGTATTGAATGAAAAGCGTAAATTAGTTTTGGCCTTAAGTAATGAAAAATATAAAAAGCTGGGAACATTCAATAACCTCAAATCATTTGCAAAAACCAACAGCCTTGATTGTTGAATAAAAACCCCATTCTATGGATACAGTATTGAGTCTGATGCCTTTTTATATTCATATCCTCCATAAAGCCACATATTATCTCTTCAATCATGATGAGAACATCACTTTATATACCTCAGAAGGGACAATTAAGTAACTGGGCAATGGCTGACCACCTCAGATAAACTCTACTATAAAAAGTAGGCAGTGGATCCCAGGTGGAGTTCTAAAAGAAGGATCTTCATGCGTCTGAACAGGTTGCTGCAGTGTTCAAAGGAGGTCTGATTTAAAAGGGAAAAGGATGGACAGGCATGGGGAATAAGGAAAGAGAGATGCCCTAGGGATGTATGACTTTGTTCTAATTACAGTCCAACCTGGAGGAGCTGACACACTTCCAGGGGCAGCAGGAGGGGCAGGTGACCTGTTCCTCTGCTGGCTCTACCTCTACAGCTGCTGCCTTTTGCTCCATCAACAATGATGACCAGCTTCTGGAAAAGCCACTGACTAAAGCCTACTTTTCTTCTAAGCCATACCACAGTGACATCTGAAAATGTATTATATATTATTATATATTATATATATATTTCCTCATTTGAAATCGACTAATAAATCCACCATAAGCATTCTAGCTGCAGTAAAGCCATATCTGTTGAGGTGGCACAGAAGGATTGGTCCAAAGTGAGTTGTTAGGTAGGGGAGGTAGAGAGACAAACAGACAAATTGTTTTGCTGCAGCATCTTCTTGGACTCATACTGTAATTACATGTGATGTATGACTCAAATCCTTCCTACTGAATCATGGCAATCGCCTGGATGTGCATACCACTGCAGGAACACATTCTGGTCTGGCAGCTTTGGGAAACAACCTGCTAGTACTCTAATGGGGCAAATCTTATATTCAGCTATAATGTATACTGAACTACCATGATGAGGTTTGGCTAAAATGTGAGAGGAAAATAGCCTGAAAATCAGACTGAATTGCCATTTCACTGAAATAACAAAGATGTTGACAGTGATTTAGAGGTCTGAAACAAGGCAAGGTAGGAACAATGAAACCGTAAACTTTCTACATCAATTTAAAGCCTTGTGACGGCGGTGCTCAAAGAGGGGACTATAATTGCAATTTAAGGGAACAAAAGCTCAGGGGTTGGAGCTTTGTCTATGGTACATTTCAACTCTATTTATCACTACAATACCGACTAGTTGTATCCAGATGTGTGCTCTGGATACAGCAGGGTAGTCTGTCAGAAAAGTAGGCAACTCCAAATCTAAACGCACCAGCAACGGCAAAGTGAAGAAAACAACAGCCTTGGACTGCCATTAAATTTGCTCTACATGTCATCATAAAAATACATAAAAGTGAGCGAACAGGAACTAAATTAAACCCAAAGAATAACACGGCAACTGATTCATATATCCCTTCAAAAAAGATGACTAAATATTACACAACACTGGGGGATTTGATACAGTTTTTTAAGCCATGATGACTCACCAGTCAAATCACCTGTGATTAATTACACACAAGGAACAGGGCTGTGATGTGGTGGTTTACCTTCAATATTACAGTCAAACGAGAAAACAGAGTGGAACATTTATCTCTTGGGGCATTTTATGTGTCACACAATTTGAGGGTTTGTTGGAAAGACACGATAACAAAGCAACACATGGAGGCTGTGACATTATGTTCAGTGAATACAGTAAATTAAAGTTACCTGCTGTTTGTATAAACACAATAACTCTGTATAGGTGCCTGACAAAGAGACTGCAGTAATAGTTAGCGTACAAGTCATGGAGACGACTGCCTCATCAATGAGCAATAAGAATCTCAACAAATTATGATGCAACATTCTGCAGTGCACCTGCAGTACTTCATCTGTTCGCATAACAATGAATTTATTGTTGAGAAACAATGCCTGAAAAATGCACCTCTGTCACAGGAGTGAGACATAAAACTTGCGATAAACCATAAAATGTAATGGCCTCAGTGCCCCTGTTATGAGACCAGATTTAAATCAATGATTAAAATGAACTGACAGAATTTGACAGAAGCTGCTCAGTGTTGCATCAGTACTCACACATCACAGGAACAGAGCCCCTGTGAGAGCGCCTGTTGGAAACACTTTACACAATAATTGGCTTGAGGGATATTGCTTGGGTTTCATAGACATTTAGATGAGCCTCAGCGGCATAAAGTCAGCTGTCTGGTGCATGAACTTTAGAGTTCCCAGTAGCAGAGGCAAACTGCACAGTAGTTGTCTCATGCCCCATTTCACTACAAAGGTGTTACAGGGACACCAGGATGTAATCAGTAGCATTAAAAATGAGGACAAAGCAGGCTCAGTGACGGAGTCCTATTATAAAACTGTCACCCATCAACCGAGCTAACAACCCATAGTCACTAAACGTGCAGAAGTCAAAAAGAGAAGTTTCTGCCACTGAAATTACTTCATGATGTTGAATACAAAAATGTAAGATTTGATGATTAAACTGGTCAAAGAAACACCACCATTACAGTTTTAATAGCAGAATCCAAAGATGTGGAGCTAATAATTATGAAACCAAAAGACAGCTGCGAGCAGCAATTCCACAAACCAAGCCAAAGTGCATTAAGTAGAGAACATTTCAGACAGGTACAGTGCTGACTTGTCTGCCCACTGAACAATTTTCTTCATAATCAGAGAAAGCATCGCAGAAATATGGTCCAACTCCTGTTTGTGTCTTTTTGCCAACTCTGTCACAGACAAGTGGTCTACAATAATGATGACTGTGTTGCTGACTAAAGTGCAGAAATGTTTAACTGTTCACTTGCTACAATAACAAACCAAGTTTTATATTTTAAAAAATCCCTGTTCGCTGTTAAATGCTGTTAATACTGAGGCTTTGATTAAAGTGATCAGTTCACGGCCAAATGCTTAGAAGTATGTAGCTGTTCTTAGCTAAAGCTATCCCAAATATGCAGACTTTCACATAGAGTGGGGAATAATAACAATTACTAGATGTCCATTTGTTGCTTGGTGCCCTAATAACTCTTAATTACTAAATGTTAGCAATAAAGCCATTTGTAGATTTAGTTTAAATATATTGGATACGGGGTGCACGCTGGCTGCAGACCTTTGTTACCTGTCATTTCCAATCCCTCTCTCCTCTCATTTCCTGTCATCACTCTACTGTTGGCTGTCCAGGCTTAAAATGCAACCCCCCCCCCCAAATGTTTGATGTCTAGCCTATCTAACGCGTTGCAACTTGAAGCACTGTTCAATGAAAGCAGCTAAAATGTAACCTCTCCAACAGATGTAAAAAAAGACTAATCAGAGTCTTTACATCAGACAGCTGATCTGACTGCAGTATAAGAAAAAGTTCTGACTTTCCTGTTAGTGTGTTCCCATGGCAACGCAGAGAAAGACCCTGTGGTAGTTTTCAACCTACACAACGCAAATGCCTCCCATCTGTGAGCTAAAAGGGCATCCTAAAGACCTGAGACCAAGTTTTCTATCTTCACACTGCGGTGCTGAGATGCAGCGGACATAAATATTGAAGTTGCCTTTCAAGGCCAACTCGTTAACTAAGCTCACTGCTTCTCAAATCAAAGAAGCCTGTGATATTAAAGGTCTCTGAAAGACCAATGGAGGCACTGTCTGTCATAATCTCAGCAGATTGCTGAAGACCATCCATATTTCAGAGGCTGAATATCAAACAAATGAACATAAACAACCATAAATCATATAAACATAAATCAACTGAGCAGAGCTGGTATCAGGTTTCTGCAGCACATCTCATACATACTAAAAGCAACTCTGCACACCATGAACATCTTTGTAATAAAAGAGAATAACAAGAACACACGGGGAACTGCAAGAAGGGTAAATATACAGCATACTGTCCAAAAAAGTAGACACAGTATATCAATTAATATTCATCAGAGACAGCGGATACCTGTGCATTTGTTTAAATAATGATTGATTCATTATCAGAACTTCGCTCTCAGGTGACAATTGTTATCAGAGCTTTTTTTTTTAATGAAGCCGACTGCCATAATATTGAAGTGAGACAATCTTTTTCTCAACATTCAGGTTTCTTTGATTTCTCTTGAATGCTGAGGTACAGCATTAATTAGAAAAGTTGTACCTTTGCAGCCAGGCGTTTGACAGCCTCCTCCCTACGTCGCTGCATCTCGGGGGTCCCCGGGCAGCTGTTGGTCCGCAGCGTGTTGGTAGCACTGGAAGGTGGAGTGGGCTGTGGGGGCTGGCTGAGAGGAAGGTCTGTGCTTGGACCCCCACCACCTGGAAGACAAAGACACACACTTTATCACATATGCATGTAGACATTAAATAAATACAGACTAATGTGTTTGCAAGTGAGGATGTTTGAGTTAATATTGTCAGTGGATATATCCTCACTTCAATTCTTCACTCTGCAAGCTAATATTACATAGAAAATATAATAACAATAGCTAAAAACTAGCAGCTAATATAGTGCTCACATCCAAGGGCAGATATTAAAATGGATTACTTTTAGGGGAGGCACTGGGACTGTTGGAGGCGATCTGACGCATGCGGCCTCCGTGGCAGCTCAGCGCTACTAGCCGGGAGATAATGGCCGTCTTCCCATAACCCACGCTGCCCACCACTACAGCGCCGTGGTTCTCGGTGGACTCGCTGGCCTTCAGGACATCTTCCAACTGCTGAAAGAGCCAATCTCGACCCACGAACACAGAGTCTGTGGTGATGCTGGGCACCTCAAACAGCAACGGCTTGAGCATGATGTCCACAGGTTTGTATGGAGCAAAACGAGCTGAAGAAAGGGGATAAGGGAAAAAATAATAATTAGTTTGTAAAAAAAATATGGAGTGTCTGAGAAATTTAGACATCAAACCAGTTTGCTTTTGGAATTAATCCCACTTTCTGTCAGTAAGACAATGTTTTCATGTTGAAACATCAACCATGTCACTGTAAGCTCTTCTGCAGCCTCTGAATGATGAGCCAATAACACAACCATGCAATGACAACATCGGGCCTTTCTGCGGGTGAAAAAGCTTCAAACTGATGCTGGGTTGTAGTTCACCCTTAATTTATTCCAGAATAAATTCATCTTCCATCCTTCACAGACAAACCTGCGTATATTGCCATACTGTATACCAGTTTTTAAGGAATACTTAATCTATCTGTAGTATTACTTTTCCAGAGTGGGTCACGTACATCAAAATCCTGAACATTTTAGTCTGGAAACTGTCTTTTTTCATTGTCTGCTTTAGCTTGGATGAATGCCAATTTAAGTGGAATCACAAAGTAAGTGGGCTTGAAAGAGGACTTTCTATCTGGTCCACTTCAGTACTAATTTGATCTAAGAACACTTCGGGAACTCTTTTAAAGCTCTGATCTTCTCTACTAATACTAGTATACTAACTACTGATACTTCTATTACTGCTTTTATAGCTATTATTCATACCACTGTTGCTAGTTAAACTTACTGCTATTATGACTACTACTAAAATAATATTTCTGCTTACTTTCATACTGGCCAAATACCTACTCCTTTTGAAAAGAACCATAGCCTTGGCTTAAGAATGGCTTAATGTTTTAACAATGAGTCCCTGTGCCCAACTTAATACCACATGCCAATAACTATATCACCATGATGGATTACTTACTTTATGTCTAAAAGTTATTTTTATAAGGAACAAATACTTGTAATAAATCAAAAGTACTGGCTGCTTGAAAAGGAGAACATCTATTTCATAATTCTACTTTGGAAAGATGGTTGGCAGGACTTCTAAGTTTCTCAGTAACAATTTTAACTTAATAGGACAAAGAATGCAATGTGTGTTTTTCTTTTTCAAAAATGATTTATCTAAATAGGTTATAAGCCTTTACATAACACAGTCATCTATACAGAGGTTTTTGTACAGTTTTGAGGTTTATTAATCAACATATTTATAGAACATTCTGTTGGTAAGCTGTTGGCAGACTTTCGACCTGACCTATTGTGTGGGCTATGGCGGTGTCCTCTGCACAAACACCCACGTCTACAACAAGACAACAAACCATATCTAATTTCTTCACTCACTTAAGTCTAGAACAGTTATATACACATAAGACTGTAACATTAAGCAGCATGCAACTGTCAGCAGGCCCTGGCAATAACAGAAATCTAAATACATGCATACATACAGTGCAGAACAAAAAAAAAAAAGACATGGACTATTCCTCAGTACTGAATTTTATTCCGCAGGGATTTAAAAATGAATCCACTGACATGATGCTTCTGTATCAACGTCATGTTTAAGGAGGTGTGGGAAAGGAAGAGGACGTTTTCAAACGAGGGTTAAATAGTTTCAGTATCTAATGATGTCATATTAAATTATTCATGTTCTCATCAAATATTCACTCTGTGGGATTTCTCTCAGTGAGGCAGAGGTTTCAAAACATATACCACAGATAGCGGCTGGGGAACCAAGGAAACGTTGCATGATTTTAACTGAATGCGTGCAGGAAACATGCTTTTTGATAGTACAGCATTAATATAAATCTGTGCAGTGCATACAGTAAGTATTTGGACAGTTTTATTTGTGGCTCTGCACTTATGCACACTGCAATTGAAATTTAACAATGACTATGAAGATAAAGTGCAGACTTTTAGCTTTAATTTGAGGGTGTTAACATCCACCTCGGATGAACCGTGTATTAACTGTAGTATCTTTTATACATAGCTCTAAATAGCATAAAGAGCTACAATTCCTACACTGTTAACCTAATATGGATGTGAACACATTAAAGCTGAAACACAGCAATTTTCACTGTTTTATTTGAAATCTAGTGGAGTGGAGCGGAGCCATAACAATGAAAAACATCTCACTGTCCAAATACTGCACTTTATATTGTGCTGTATATCCCACTATCATTACAGTCGGAGTGTTAGCCATGTGAGCTTTCACATATTTGATGTTACTGTCACTAATATCTAAAAATAAGTGAACTGACTGGTATATGTATTAGCTGATGTGTTTTTCCACCATTCCCTGGTAGCCTCATGCCTATCTACAGCAATAATGCAAACACAGTGTAGCCACCTTTAGAGTCCTGAGGTGGCCTTCCTCCTGTGTTATGCCAGGGTAGGCGAATGGATGTCCGCAGGGGGGTGTTGCGCTGTTCATCAAGAAAGCTCAGGTCTTCCAGCTTTGTGGAACTGGTCGCTGTAGACAGAGACAGAGATAGAAATAAAGAGAATGTCAAGTAGGCACTTCTTGAGTGTATTTGTCACACTGACTAAGAGTAAGACAGAAACACACACAAGATAAAATTTAGTGGCACGTTTGGCATCCCTGAGAGACAATGAGTGAAGAAGAGGCAAGCCAGTGCGCTCTGACATTTGTAGCTTCCTTGAGGCAGTGTGTGCAGATACCAGTATCCCTAAGTCAAGACAAAAATGCTCCCCTTTTCTTTGATTTGAGCTGACAGCTACACACAATATAGCAGTAAGAGGTCTCTCCCCACAGACATCCCCGCTGAGGTGTACAGAGAGGACCAATTACCTTTGCCTTTCATAAAAGTCCAATAACCAATCGGAGAAAGCTATAGAAATGTTCCACTTTACAGGTTCACTGCCATATTGCTTAAAATGACTCATTACTGAGAATCTACTTACTTACTATAATTTCGGCACCATAATACAGAACAGACCTCAAGATTTGCAAACCAACAATCATTCATGAACAGGGCCAAACTATATAAGGCATTAGAGAACACTTTCCAACAAAGAAAATAAGAGGATTTTACTATAGGTTAATCTTTCAACCTCTTAAAATAGACCCAGAAAAAAAATGTGGATGTTTGAAGTGACGTTCAGATTCTGTTAATCATTTTTTAGCAAATGGCGGCGAAGTAGGAGAGCAAGAGATGTTTTCAACCCCAAAGTGGAGGATGTCTCCTTCAGAAAGTTAACTCAGTAGATTAACTACTTGATGAGCCAGTGCTTACAAAGCTATTCAACTTCCTGGTTGAATTATGAGACACAGTCTATAAACATAATAAAGATGTGCACTAGGGCGACAAGGTCTCTCTTCCAATTGCTGTTCACTGTTCAACAGTGCTATCACCATGGTGATCCATGCTCTCTTGGCCCTGTTGAAGAGCAGAATCAAAGCCTCTGCTTTGTACTTTATCAGCCTCAGCTGGGAGAGACTGTCACAAACACTCAACTCTTCTCTTCACTCGCTCTCTGCCCTCACTTGGTCGCTAACTTACTCTCTGGAATGTCCCACTAATTAAAACCCGTCTGCTGACAACAGAGCTAAGGAAGCTGCCATCAATCCAACTTTGACTGGAATAAAAGAAGGCCCTCATGGTTACTTTTACTGCAGTGGATGGTGTTTTCACTATTAACTATAATGGACAAAGTCTAACTTACAACGAACAAAGTAAAGAAATCAACCAAGGTGAACACATAATCTGATGTCACTGAGTGCAGAGCAATACAGCACTAATACTTGAGCAAACCTGATTCTAAAGCTAAACTGAACAGCTACTTACATCCAACAGCAGAGCCAGGAAGGACAGTGGGAATTCTCAAAGCCCTCCCCTTGTCCCCAGTATGGAATATACTGGGGCAGGCATACAGGCAAGTAGGCAGGGTGCAGACCCTCAGCTAAATCTCTGGAGAGTGCTCCCAGAGGATGAGCTCACCGAGGGCACAAAAGCGATTCCTCTGCCCCAGCGCTCCCATGCAGGCACACTGACAGCATTCAGCTGCTGAGCAGTGGGCTTGGCTGCCCCCTCTCTAGCGCACAGCCAGTCACAGCATCCACAGCATTAGGCACTCGCTAAATGAATGCAACGCTTTCCAGAGTGGCGCCCTCCCAACACTCGCTACACAAATGCATACACCTCTGTCCATGTGCTGTAAGCATATGCACGCACACGCACACACACACACACACACACACACACACACACACACACACAACCTGAAAAGCAAGCAGCAGAGGGTGAAAAGGGAGTGAATTAGAGGAAATATAAATAGAAAATAGACAGATTTAGTCTCCAGTAGCTGATTACAGGTTGTAATGGGCAGCTACTGTAGTATTAATCAATGATCCTGGCTGGAGTTGGGTGAGGGATAAAAGAAAAGCACGAAAAAAGGAGAAAAAGCAGTAGAATTACATGAAAGAACATGACACGAATACTGTGGTGGTGGTGGTGGGGGCAAGGGAGATGTGTGAACAGAGGAGGAGAGAGAGAACATGGACAGAAAATCATCTCTATGCAGCAAATTGCCACTAAAGCCCAATACTGACACGTAGAGTACATGAAGAGGTCTCCTCTGATTTCTTTCAGGTTTCTGAAGTGGAGAACGATGCAAAAGCCACACTGAACCTCATCCTACACGAGGCACATCTTTTTGCCCATGGGTCCAATAAGCAAAGACTGAAGGCAATACTCAGTTTAACTTGCTTAAGTAGCTTAAATGCATACACTTTTTCACTCCTGTCTGTGACGATGCAACCGGCACCAGTCATATCTCTTGATATCCACAATTCTTTCAAGGCCAGAATTCCCACAGGAAGATTTCATATCCCTCCACCCCCTCTTCAGTTCCTTTTCCACCCTCAGTCTCCAGATTCCTTCCTTTTCTTACACATCGCTACTCATTGATAAAACGTACATATGATACCTTGAAGTCTGCGCTTGCAGTGACTTTGAAGCTGCACAAATGTGTCAGATTGTATTCTGATGAAAATGGGATTTTTTCCTCAGGCAGGTCTGCCCTTTGAAAACCTTCAGTTGTGTTTGTCCCATGACAGAACAGGTAAGAGAGGGCTGAGCTCCTCTGCTCCAACCACTGCCCCCCCTCCCCTGTTATCTCCCTGGCTTGACTCCACTCTCCTCTTTACCAGTGGATGCAATCAGTAGTCCCATCAACTTGCCCAATTTCTTGCCTTTTCAAGTTGCAGGAATTTATTGTAACCATTGTGTGACGGTTTCTTAGAGTAAGGCTGGAAGCAAATTCTCTCTAAAATGCAAGGCAAACTGTTCAGTTGCTAGAACAGAGATGGAAATCTGATTCCCACCGTAGTAAGTGTGGGGGCGATAGGGACAAATTATTACTGTGATAATTATCTTAGCATAATCTTGATATCAATTTGTTATAATATTTACCAAAATATTCAAAAATGTATTAAAACTTATTAGGCCATATCTTTAAAAAAAAATGTTAGAGATGGGTTAGGGTAATTATGGGAAATCTTGATACTATAACATGATATAGAGACACAATCAGTTAAAAAAATAATACTTAATTATCACCCACCCATCCCTATTAGTCATGACTGTGTTTCAGAAGGTGGCGGTGAACTGTCAGTACTAAATACCTTAACATCATCTCTAGGTCCAGCCCTTCTCTGACCTGTTCAGTCAGAATTCCTTTAGCTTAAGATGACAAAGTGGGATCTTAAGTGGCCTAAACGCAAATGTGGATTGTTACCAAGGAAACTATAAAATTCCTCTAGCTGCTATGGTCCACTTTCTTGATCAAAGGTGGAAAAAGATGCAGAAATTCACACACACACACACACACCCTCATAGACCTTTGTCAGGGATTCTTTGAATATATTGGCCGTACTGCAACCATAACCATCTATAACGTAAACCTGAACAAACCTTTTGAATGGTGAAGCTTGCTGGGAGAAGTACACATCCTTGGAGTACAAGCTATTTGAGAGATTCCACTCAGTGTAACGAAAACCACAGACTCACAGTGGTCGGTGGCCAGTTGGTGGCTGATGAAAAATCAAACCAAATATTATCAGATCATAGAAGCAGCTTGCTACCGAGGTTTGACAAGAACTCCACAACGTGACGTGATACAAGTATGATGCTGACTTAACAAGTTCCATCTATTCCAAAGAAAAATGCTGTTGTCTATAGCCATGCTAGCAGCTCTGTCAGGCTGTACTTAGAAACACAGGTGCTTCAGAGGGTATATTTATAGGTATATTTACCAAGTCCGGCATCTTAGTCTGGCATGTTAGCATGCTATCAATTGCTAATTAGTGCTAACAACAAAGCACAGCTGAGGCTGAAAGAATGCCATTAGTTTTTTTTGTTTGTTTGTTTTAAAAGTATTTGATTATAAAACAAACTATTGGACAAATTTACATTTTGATCTGATGATGGCGCTGCATAAAAAAATAAATGATCACCAATTCATCCTGAGAGGAACCTGTCATGAAATTTTTTTTCATGGATTTCCATCCAGTATTTGTTGAAATATTTCAGTCTGGACCAAAGCGGTAGACAAACCAACCAACTGGCTCACAGAGCCATCCCTAGAGTCAGGCTGCTAGCGTCGCTAAAAATCACACACTCACGAAAGAGACTGCACTGCACAAAGCAGACAATAGACAATAAAGAGAGAGTGGCTTTGAAATGGGTTTTCTACACTGGAAAAGCACAAACAATAGCATGGGCAATATTTCAGTGCAAAAACTTCAAGAAGAAAAGAGACCTTGGACATTACGATATCCATGCTGCCGTAACAGTTGCATAGTTCCTCAACAGTTATTATATAATTCTCAATCGTGGGCTGTCAATCAAACTTAACCAGATGGTTCTGTGGGGGCAGAGGGTAGTTAGCTAACACACTGTCCCTTTGAGATTCGGCATTGGGCAGGTTCTGATCTGTAAATGGAGACCCACTTTGCAGAATTTTAAATGGCTTAAAAACTGATTGCAGATTGATCTCTGCATCTCTCTATGTCTCCTGCTGCTACATAGAGGTACCAACAATTCTCTGAGAATGGACATTTTAAAAGATGTCACTGTGACCTTTTCGGAGAACTGCAGGAAATTAATGGGTTATCTGTTTTCTTCTTGCTTTCTTTTCAATCTCTAAACTAAACAGACCAATGTCTACATAAAGCCAGAAGCAGAAGAGAGTTCCATGACTACATGAAGACATTACAAAACACTGACAAAAACAAGTTGACATTGTCCAAATTACAGCAGACAATATTGTCTCGAAATCTACCAGGGAACACATGAACTAACAGCATTTAAGATAAAACAGTTACATCATGCCTTCCTGCTTTGTACTACAGAGAGACTACAGCATATCAAATTTAAAAAGCCATAGCTTGACTTCATGCTGCAGTACTGCAGCAGTTTGAGAGACATGATTTTTTAATTTGAGAAAATTACTGTCTGACCTTTGCAAACATCGTTGAGTAACAGATTGTGTTCACATGGACCAGGTGGAGATGAGATCAGTCCCTCTAATAAAACACAGATGTGAGCTGCACTCAAACCTTACCTTGTCACTGTTCTCCAAGATAGAGGCACAACATATCCTTGAAGTTGCTTGTCAATTATAGCCTATAGCCTTAAGTCAAGACACTGTCTAACTAAGGATCTTAGATCCATTATCATCGGCAAAGTTATCACAGAGCATGAGTTTTGCTAGAAGAACAGAAGACTTTCTACTGTACTGTACCTCAGCGTGGCTAAGTCCACAAAGCTCACCACAGATGCAGTGTAGCACTATTCCTGAGCCACAGTGACCCTGACTCAATCTCCCTGTCTGAGCAACCCGACCACAAGCAGCTCAAGCTAAGATTTCAAAACCATGGAATTCCAGTGGCCAGAACTAATATGGCCCTTTGACTCTGTAAGCCTTTTCAAAAAGCTTCACATGAATGACTCAAAAATAGAATTGTTATTACCTAAGTATAATGAAAAGTAAGGATGGCAAAGAAGGCAAGACATATGAAGTAAAATTTGAAGGTCGGTAGGTGCTGCAACATCTGACATTTTAAAGCATCAGTGTGGACAAAAAGGTTAGTGTTGTTAATGTGTTGACCAGGCACGTGAAGAAAAGATCTTACAGGCTAAATCCAACATTACATCAATTGCAAGATTCATTTGCATGTTCTACAATGCTGGATTGCAAGATATGAGACACCAAGAGCCATGGAGCAAACTACCTTGCTGCCTAATGCTACTGCTCAGAATGAAATGTGAGGTCAACACTGTCCACACTAAGATCATCAAACACATTTAAACAATTTCTCACACAAAATGTGGCAGACATTGTTTTCATACAAAAAGATACCGATTACAAAGGTACAAAAAGATATTCAGTCTTTACCATTGATTGACAGCACCATTTTAGGGAAGCAGGCTTAAGATGTGAGTGTTAGTGTGAGTGGTGTACTGCAATTTAATAAAATATTTAGTGAAATAATCAGGGGGGAAAAACCTGTTTTACTCTCTTCGCTTTTACAGAGTGATGCTGTTGCAAACTTTTCAGCTAGTCTGACATGCATTGTTGCACACATATTTGATGGTTATACAAATTTGACTGATAGTTACTGAATTGAATTGCACCATATTGAAAAGAAAGAACTGGTCTTGAATCAGATATTGTGAATCAAACTGAATCATTGTTAAGACATCCCTAGCTAAAACAAGGTAATTTGTTTGAGGAGAACTGTCTCAGCAGGCTATTAATAGAGGGCTGTAGACAGACCACTGCACTATGAAGGGAGGTTAAATGCTTAGAGATTGTTTGCTGCAAGGACATGAGAAAACCATTTTCTCCCCATACAGGTTCACTGAAAACACAAAGAAGCCCAAGGTAAAAAGCCAATCACATATCTTGGGCTTTCTATGTATCACAAACACACCTTATATTTGGTCAGCTCTGACCTTTAAAAAGTCTGTATTTTCAGTATATTTTTATATTAAATGGATGATAAATGTCTGTGGTGCCTGTTGGGGTTGCCATTGTGACAGCTTTTTAATGCTGCCTTACAATATGGCAGAAAATATATTTCTATAAAGAATGGTGGCCAATGGTGTTCCTTAGACTACCAACTAATGATATAATTACAGACTGCTCCCAAAGAGGCATCTGAATCCAGCTCTGTCGGCGATGACAGGTGGTGCAAGCAACTTGCCACAGCACATGCAGGTTCCCACAGTAGCCCAGGGACAAGCTGAGTGGGTGTGTGTGTGTGTGTGTTCACAAAGACAGTGCAAATGACACTTCCCGGCAATAAGCGGACATTCCTTCGACGTACATAGCTAACATTCTAGAGGCCCAGCTATACACCCATTGATTGGCATGAGGCACATGGACAAAATCCACTTTGCCTCTGAGAATATTTGGCCTTTGTGCTGCAACTCTCTGCAACTTTGTGTTTCTTAACTGTTTTAGTGACATCGATATTTCAATGCTACCTGGGCATGCGTTGCTAAATGATGCCACAACAAAACAGTGAGGGTTTATTATTATCTACTTTCAGTGGAAAATAGATCTCTATGTTGACCACAAGGGAAATCCATCTATCCATCCCTCCATTTTCCACCATATATCAGGGTCAAGGTGTCAACAGGCTAAGCCAGGCTGTCCAAACTTTCTTCTTCGTCTACTATGCTCATGACCATAGGTGCCGGTTTGAATGTGAGAGCTTTGCCTTCATACCTAGCTCCCTCTTCACCGTAACAGTCCAGCACTATGTCTGCATCACTGCCCACTCCACACAAATACACCTGTGGCCTTGACCTTATTTAGAGCAGAAGTCGCTCTCAACCAATCCACCGTTTTCAATGGTCTCAGACCTGGAGGGGCTGACTCTCAGAGGAATGAAAGTCTACTGAATGAATAAAGATATTTACTCAAAGCCCAATGATGACAACCTACTGGCTGTGTCTTTTGTTTGATATGTCATGTTAGCTTACAGTACCACATAGATCATTAGGTAGCTAGGTAGCAGCAGTGTGTCATAAAAAGTGAGTCAGTATCTTCAGCGCCCTGCATCTTTAAGAGACTGGGGGATTCATTGTATCTGAAGTTTTGCATCAGTATTTTTAAGCAAACAAAAATCAGCCATTATATTTCTTTTTATGTTGGATCTTCATGTCTTTACTTAATGTTTATCTAACAAAGTGAAGGCAGATTTACAGCAGACAACTCAGCTATCAGTTATCCAGCATACAGAGGCACACAACGTAAAATAGTCACCAAGTTCTGGCACATGGAGTGAATGCACTAATGATGAATGTACTTTTGTTTGTTTTGTACAATGGTATTTCCTCCATATGGCTCCTTCCTGCTTCAGTAATTGCTTCTTTAGAATCATTTTTTTTATTGAATACAGTTTCCTTGAGCATCACCTGAAAAGAGGCACTGTCCCTGGCACACCCTGACACCATCACAGATTGGTTTGGGGTATAAATGAAGTTGTCTCACCATGTCCTTGATGTCCTCTCCCAGCGCTTTGCCACACAGCGTAAAATCTGAGGTGTGAATTCTGCAGGTCTATAGAGGGCAACGCTGCATAACAATGACATCAGCCCATAAACTCTTAGAACACACGGGGAGATGAGCACACTGTGGCTCACACGCAAGCCAACACACAAACAGTCAAGCATGTCCTGGTCTGTTAGCTTTATGAGCCTGTGTGTGTCAGTGCCATTCAGGTTTATGTCAGTGGCAAAATAATGATGAGATGTAAAAGGATATGGATTAATGGGATAATAGAATGGCCACTGAACAGGCATGTTCAGCACAATGCCATGTACCACTTTATTTTTACTGTGTGGGCACAGATTCAACTGTGGGCTGTAGAAACACTGTCAAAGTAACGTGCAAAAGCAGGGCACACTGTGTGAAATACATACATAACCTATGGCGTGTACACTGTCTGAGAGCAGGCTATGCACCAACCATGTACTATTTGTTCTGCTTCTATCTCTTGTACCCACTCTTAGTGGGAACACAGCAGGGACCATTTTGTCAAACAAAATCAGCAGACTACCTTCAGCGGATAAGTGGGCTACTTTATGTATTTTGTAATGGCTTTGAGACAACCATGGCACCTTTACATTGCATTACATTGATTTGGCAGATGCTTTCGTCCAAGGCGATTTACAACTGTTCATTTGAACTCAATAGGAACCTGAGCTAGATGAGAGTTGGCAGTAGACATGAGTAAAGAGTCAGGTTACTTTATTTGTACCTGTAGGTAGATTTGGTTTGCAGTAGACAAGGCATCCATCTTGGCACGCATTTTACAAACAACACAGACAATAGACAAACTTGATAAAAGTATTCAAGTAATGAGGACTTAAAAAGAGAAAAATAACGCATAGAAAGACCACTAAAATAAATAAGCACTAGCAATATTGCTATGACTTCTGAGTGATGGCTGCAGGAACAAAGCTATTTCTATACCGCTTTGTTCTACTCCTTGGAACTACAAACCTCCGTCCAGAAGGAAGAAGCTGAAATTCACTGTGCAAAGGGTGGGAGTCATCATTTACTATATTCCATCGAGGTCGAACCCAAGGGAGGCATATTTTTGCAGGAGCAGTAAAGCATTTGAACTTCAACACATTGGCAGCATCCAGGTGAAATAGGTAAAACACTCTTTTCACCCTGTCATATTACCAAGCAACACAATATGACCCAAGGACATCATCTCCCAGCCAAAAACGAATATTCACATGTTGATGGATATACTACTCTGTCTGAGCTCTGTCGGGATTCTGGTCTTTTATTTGTCGTCTCAGTCTTATAGGTTTTTTTTACTTTGAGTCATCTTCGTCTTGGCCACTGGTCTGACCTAAGTCCACTTACGGTTTTGTGCTTCTGCCCCTGCTTTTACAATTTCCTGTGATTTCGCCTCACCAATGGAATCGTTGGCTTGTACAAAGCAATGTGACATGCAGTTCATCTGCTCCACAACCTGCGTTACCCTCATCTCCGTACAATCTTAACCTTCCTTAGAAGAGTGCTTTTTTCATTTGATTTAAGGTACTTTCCCTTTTGCATACTAATCACGCTCTAGTCTGCAACCGCTATAACAATCAAACATTTAACCCACGTCCCTGATGTTTATATTGCTGTTATTTCTGGTGTCTAGTCAGCCTGACAAAAAGCATGTGCAGCATGTTACCCTGGTATGAAGTATTATCTTACTCCATGCGGCATGTGATGTGTACGTAGAGCTGCAGAATACAATGCTGGTGATTGCGCAGTTCACTTACATATTAAAATCCAACAACTGTCCTTCTTTTAACATAGCTGAAAATAATAGTTTTCAAATAGTAGTTCAACCATGGCATTCAGTGAAGGCTTGATTTTTGCTGGCCTTTGCATCAACTTGGTCTTTGGACTTTAATTTTAAAGGAAGATTTAAAACGTATGGCTGTGTGAGCTACAACAACAGGGCCAAGGTCAAAAGCAGCAACATCGAAGACAGAGGGAGATAGTGTGAGGGAGATCTGGGAATAGAAAAGGGGGGAAAGAGAGAGGGTGAAAAAGGGGGTAGCGAAGGATATCAACAACTGTGACAGCTGTGTGGATATGGCAAGCTGAGCCATAACAGGGAGGTCCCAGGGCAGGAATGCAGAACAGATCAGCCAGACAGTGGCTTGTATTTAAGTCCGACATGGCAGGCAGGGCCGAGGCACAACATGCAACAGCTGCCTAATCCCAAACTTCTGCCTTGATACTCCATTCCTCTTTGAAACGCACAACCTGGCTTCTGAAAAACACAAACTTCTCATTCCCTCTACATCTACACATGCTTTTTCCTGTCTATATCTGTCACTTGCTTGGACTAGAAGTGACACCACACAACACAACCCAACCACTCAGCCTCAGGCACAGGTCATATCAGACAATCTTAGACTGACTGGCAATGCAAGCCCAGAGACACAGTTTTACAGCCAGCATAACAAAAGGTTACAAGGCTACAAGAAGAAAGCTCAAGTAAAATGTTTCACATAATGCTAAATGAACACACACAGTCACTGAGGAAAGGTATACAGATCCAGATATCCAGATGTCCAGCTGTCCAGAGCTCAAAAACAAAGGGCTCTTACCTGCTACAGAGTTCGGCCTCGGCATCATGAGGGAAGAAGATATCTGTGGTGGGTATGGAATGGGTCCCTCAGGTGAGTGACTTGGAGGCTGTGGTGCCCCTGCTGATGTGTTGGACTGCTGCTGCTGCTGCTGGCCTGTCCTGGATGGGGTGTCGGCTGGTGTTGCAGTGGCACTGTTGGAGTCTTCTTCAGCCACCGGAGAGCAGGTATCAGCCCGCACACTCTGTGCCAGCCCATGGCGCCCGCTGCCTCTCAGGCTGCCATCCTTACTCCACTCCAGGCTGGAGCCACTGCGGTCATCATTCTCCGAAGAACTAGTGATGGTGGCTGAGAAGAGATGAAAAACAGAGAGGGAAATAGAGAAAGTGAGGGAGGTAAGGTGAGAGAAAGAGGCAAGAAATGTGAGAGTAATGTTCTTTGTGAGCTATGAAACGTTTATCTGTCTTTATCGCTAGTGAGATACTGAGCTGTAATGGAACTTTTAACTTTGAATAACTCCCTGCCTTTCCTCATTACCCTTATCAACACTATTCACCACCTGATTTTATATTAACTGAGAGTCTGCTTGCACTAATGAAAAATGGAAATACACGATGGCATGGATTTGTTGAATTAATTTCCTGAGCCCAGACTCGTCAAATGTCTTTTGTTCTTTTAAAGGATCATCAGTTGAAGGATCCAATGTCACACCGTGTAAACAGCGACTGGATACGGTGCCATGAAACTAAATTCAGACTTAAATGTATAAAAAATGTAGAGTGAAGGAATAGTGTTGAAAACTGGTGTTTTTGAGTTCAGACAAGTGTTTTGCTAACACGACAGGCCAACCCAGCCCTCTAATACAATCCTAAAAGATGAGCGGAGAATGACGCAGCTGGACAGAGAAACATCAGTACAGTCAGGCCTGGAACTGACAGGCCAGCTGTCTGTGTTTGCATCACACACTCCTAATCTGGATTTCATAATGCCGCAGCACGTTGCAACATCACTTAAATGAATGTAACACTTCCTGGACCTTATGGCTCCTGTGCTGTTTACCTGGGCAAATATGAAGTAATTCATGACACCAGTCACGTCTAGCCTTGCTCTGAGCATGGCATTAGCAGTCATCGCAGTGAAGAGGAGGTTGCAGTGATTGCTTACTTGGTTGAACTATACTCGCTGGCAAAGAATACATTATTATTTATTTATATAAACCTATGGCGAGCATGTCATTTTACCACATGAAAAGCTAGTTATGGTCATTGCTAAAGGGCTGTTACAAGTCCTTCTCTAGGCACCTTGTACAGAAACTCCTCTGGGAGCTGTTCTGTAAATGTTAGGACATTGCAAAGTCTCCCCAATTCTACCGAGAAGCTTTTAACGCAGGACAAAGCCAAATGAATGTGCTTTTGAAATCAGTCAAACTTCAAAGAACAGGGAACATTAATCACAGGCTGAAATCTGACTTGTGGACACAACATAGCTTTGTTCTTTTCCATGTCCAGTCTTATCAAGGCGGGTGGGTGGGATGTTGTAGACCACCGTCACGTTGTGTCATTCTCTCACAAAATACATTTTGATTTGACACAAGCAAAGTAGCTTTACAATGAGATAGACTACAACACATGCGATGTGACTGTATGTCTCATCCTGGGTGGCAGCATGTCGATGCTCCATGCTGGAAGATACTATATCAGAGCTTCCATAAATTATTTAGCAGCTAGCTATGATATTGCTCTGGGGGGACAGAATGACTGACTCATGGTAATCAGTTATGTCAACTCTGCAGTATTGGAAATCCAAATTGTTGTGTTATATCTGGCTTCAGCGCACATTGCTTTTCTGCTGCAGTTACAATTATCTAAATCAGTCACCATACAAAGATAAGGAAAAGGTTAAACCTTATTCCCAGCTGCAAACTCTTTCCCCCAAATCTACCAGTGCCTTCAGAAATGATTTCAGTTCAACTGAGGATAACTGCAGGATCATGCAGTTACAATTTTCTATTGAATCCTCACTACAAATATTCAAAAGCCATATTCAGAATGAATTTCTAACATTTGTAGAGCCACTGAAAGCTTTGAGAGTAGAAACCGCAGACAGATTAATATATCATATAAACTACATCATATTCCTGTCAGCTTGTGTAAATCCCCAGATGTCTTACAGGGCTATTACTCGAGATACAGACACAATACAACGTCAAACTGTGGCAACTGTCACCTCAATGCTCTCTCTTGCCGGAACAGCTCTATAAAAACCCAATAACACACAGAGGATGAATACAAGCTGACACAAATGCTGTTCAGACCCAGAAAAAAATCCTGGGAAATACTGTCATAAGTGATAATAATATGTGCTGAAGAATCTGTACTGATGGTTGTATTGTGCAGGATAAATGCCCAAAATTAAAAAAAAAAAAAGATTACTTTGAGGTCAGCAGACCCTGAGTCATTACCTATGTTTTTATCAAACCCAGTAACTCATGTAGCCACTGGTAAGCTGACATTTTTGTCATTACTCTGAGGTGGGCTACTCACACCCCTAACTAAGCTATTGAAACACTGTGCCCAGTTTCCCAATAGATCTGCTGCTGACTTGGCTCATCACTGGCATTCCTAGCGTGGTTACTGACCATTTTTTCAAAGCCTCCACAGGTGGCTTTTAACTGCAGTAAATGGTTATGTGACAGACACTCTATAGCATGCTTAATGTCTGTTGAACGGTTTAGTTTTGCATCATCCTGTACAATTTAAGTTAAGTGCCTCACATACAAAAGCAGTACAACAGTAAAACATTTCTACCATTTCCACATGTGGCTAGCTTTAAGCTGCTAGCCCTGTGGAGTTTTCTTGTTAACAAATAAAAGTGTTACTCACAAAAACATGTGAACCCTTGAGACCTGAGAAATGTGTTGAATGCATTTGCTTCCTCATAAAACATTTACAAAGCTGATTTTTATAAAAATGTGTTTACATCCATGTTTGCTAACCAGCAGTCTGTTTTGCTGCTCTTTTGGCCCGTTATTACATTCATTTGCTCATTACCACAGCCAACAACATAAGAATGCATATTGCACTGACCACATGGTCGCGCATTTGCATAAAAACAAACAGAAAGGGGACTTGCACGTAAAATATAATACCTCTATAGTGCAAAAACTTGACAGGGTGACATGGGTGCTGTCTCACAAGTTTTTCCTGCACCATACAAGTTGCTATTTGGGTGCGATGAAGGAGTTGGTTATTTCTCACCTATGATCCCACTGTCTTTGCTCTCAAGCGTGGAGCTGGGGCTTGTGATGGTCCCGCAGGGGCTGGAGCGGCTGAGAGGGGGGCGGCTGGTCGTGCTGTTGAGCGTGGAACATGGGCTGTCAGTGCTGGGAGATGCCGTGCTGCTGGTCAGTGTAGAGCAGGGGCTGATACCCTGGCTAGTCACAGAGCACTGAGGAGAAGGGGAATAGAAAAAAGGGTTAAGGTACACCAAGAATGTGCTCTACTAATCACATATGTCAATGAAGTATGGAGTAAACTCAATATAAACTGTCAGCTGGCAACATGTTCACATTTTTTCAGCATGAGCAGCAATAAATACAACAAAAAATAATTTTCCAACCTTAGTTGGAAGGAGAATTGAGAAAACTGTAAAGAATGATTTGATCTAAGTTCATTGCCTATTTGACCTGGATCGTATGAAAGCAATGCAAAAAATTCTCTCACAAATAAACAAGCCTTTCACACGTAAGCATGACACACAAGCCGAAGGGCATAGGCACTGTAAATGGAGCAAGGCTCGAAAATTACACACTCATATGTCTGGAGGAACCAAAATAAGCCTGAAGACAATTTCACAGGGAAGAAGTCTCTACTTTGTTGTGACACAATAGACACCTTTCTCATGTCATCAAGCCTGTCTGACAACCATAGAGCAGCTGAATCTTTGTTTGAGCTAACTGACAACCATACAACTCCAAATTAAAGCTGGTTTGTCCTGTTTCCCCATCTTCCTTCAACTGTATTCTGATTTCACACAATATACTGTAGCTCAAGAAGGTCATCCTTGTCACACTGTAAGAGGAACCACAGCCTGAAATTCACATAGCAGAGACTGAGCCTGATTATCACTCAGTAAGTTTTGAACGAACACCTCCCTCATTATGCTTCATTCACATTAAGTCAAATACATTCATTAAACTTTATTTTTCACCAAGGGGCAATTTCTTTAGCAGGCACAGTGCCATTGGTACAGACAAAGCAAACATAAATGTCTATAACATGGCTCCATGATGTTCCATAATCCTGTCTCTTTGGGACCTTGGTAAACATGCTTGTACATATAATCAATTACTACTTGTTTCCACATAAAACACTCCAATTAAAAACCACTGTTACAAACCCAGGTCAAATCAAATCAACCCTCATCCTCAATACACCAACTTCTTAGAAGATATTTTGTTGCCTGGGGGACTTTCACCCACAGTTGGCTTCTCAAGCAGCCCCTTACTACAAGGCTTTTCTCAAACTCCAATTAAAATCCCAGCAAACTATTACAAACAATTTCTAACTATTATACCTGAACTCAAACATTCCTAACCCTTTTTTAAGCCTCTTTCAAATACTGCATATTGGTATAGCACTAAAATCTTTACTCTCAACTGGAACAACTACAGTGCTTACTGTACATACATAGTGATTATAAGTGAACCTGTCAAATAATGGAAATCTTTATCCTGCTTAAAACATTACTGCAGTATTTTTCTTCTGCAAAATATATACTCTTGTTCAACGCAACTGAACTCACAAAACAATAAGACTCACCAATGCTTAGCAAATTTGAGGCAGAAGTGGGACTAACCTCTCGTTCAAGATGTACTGACTGTTTAAAGGTCTACATGTTTGTACAGCGGCATGCTGAAAGAATACAAACAGCAGAACAGGAGGGGCACTGCACGGCTTAAGGCATCATTAACAACTTGTGGAATGCTAATGTTAACTACATAACATTTCCTATTTCTAAGTCCCACCTGTTTTTTTGCCAGTTGTTTTTATCCTGCAATTTCCAGCCTAAAGCTGCAGCCCAGAGCTTATGCCACCTAACAAATACACAGTAAGAGCCAAAACAGCTTCCTGACATTTAATAATTTACTGTAAGACAGAACAAAAAACAACATGCCGAGTTAAAGACATGTTGTAAAACAGCAGTATGGAGGAAAAGAGAATTGCTGGCAGATGAGGTGCTCCTCCCCAACTGAGCTCTGAAAACACACACTTACACACAAAGTTAAAACCATTACGCTTCCATAATGCTCGTCTTCTTTTTTGACATCTCAATGAATGAACATGAGTCATAAATTACTTTGTAAGTCTCTTTCACGTTCCTAGAATTGCAGGTTCAGTGTTAAAACGTGTCCAAGACAAGAGATGAATGAGGGAAGCACAGCGTGCTTGCTCTTCTCTTCACACAGCCCCAGCTTAATTAGTAGAGCCAAACAAACTGAGGCTCAGACCTAACATAACTCTATTTCTGGACCTGGGCTCAGACACTCTTGTTACATACTCAAGAGCCCCTGGAATAGCACTCAAGTTACTGGGAGACTCGCACACCACACTGGAGAGCTTGCACTGAAATAAAACAGCATGCCGTCAATTTTAAATATGCGGTTACTTTCTTTAGATCATCTTTAACATTTCAAACAAAACACTTTGACAGTTACCGTTGTTTGTTGTCCCAAACAAATTATTCCCCGAGGTGCCTCCTAAATCCCCATCCAAAGATAATTCGCAGGGGAAAAAATTAATCAAGCTGCAACAAAAAAAATATCCATTCTTCTGTTACACTGTCACAACTCCCTCCTGCTTTCATCCCTTCCCTCTCTCCTCTGCCTCTCTATCTGTGTGCTGCAGCAGCGGCAGCAGCTGCTGTTGGAAGAGGGAGGGAGTTGGAGGGGAGGGAGAAAATGAAATACCTTCTTTTCATTCTTGTCGTCCATAGGTATGCGTGCCGTACCCGGGATCCCTTCTCCTAGTAAAAAGCCCAGCCTTGTCATCAGTTCTTGAGTGGCAGGGGAGGAGGAGCTTGGCTTTTTCTCTGCTTGCAGCTCTAGAGAAGAGGGAGAGAGAGGGAGAGGGAGAGAAATGCTCAGCGTTAGCGGGCAGATTCCCTCTCTCCACTGGATGGCCCACACAGGGCCACTCTGCCTGCCCTGCCCTCCTCGGCTCTGCTCTGAAATGCTATGCTGCACTCTCCAGCTGCTGCTGATGTGGTGCAGACCCGGAGAGGGGGAGGAAAGAAGAGCAAGAGAGTGAGAGAGAGGGAGGGAGGGTGGTGGGGCTATGGCTTGTGTGTGTGTGTGTGTGTGTGTGAGTGTGAGTGAGAGAGAGAGAGAGAGAGAGAGAGAGAGAGAGAGAGAGAGAGAGAGAGAGAGAGTGTGAGAGAGAGAGAGAGAGAGAGAGAGAGAGGGTGAGGGTGAGGGTGTTCTAAGAGTCTGAATACATGTGAATGTCTAGCATTGTCAAGAAAGCAGAGACTGTGTGTGTGTGTGTGTGTGTGTGTGTGTGTGTGTGTGTGTGTGTCCTGCAACACGCCTCGAGTGCCAATTCCACTGCTTTCTGGTTGTTTACAGCTCTCACTCATAGAGCCTCTGAATATCAATGAGTGGACATGGGCTTTCTCCAACACAACTTAAACTGTCTGCAGTCTTCACTCTCAAGGCATAATACTTGTTTAGAGTGCAATTTCAAGGTTGGGGTGCCATCAACAAGGCAGAGACCACTTGCAATCTATTTTCTGTGTCTGCATATTAACGTATTAAAACCCTCCCAAAAAACACTGGAGACAAATAAGACACTTTGTGCAACAACATGTACTTGTGCTGCAACACCACCATGAATGTAGAATGCAACTCAAATGTGGATGTGGCAAATTAATTAAGGTAGAGTCACAACATTCCCTGAGAGTGAACAGACAGTCTGACCGACAGACGGACGGAGAGAGACAGAGGGAGAGAGGGGGGCAGATGTCCAAGGTACAAAAGCTTATTATACAGCTCTCTGTCAGCACCTTCTCCTCCTTCCTCCTTCAGTTTCTCCTTTACCCTCTTTCTTCCACAGTTATTAATAATGCTGGCAGTGAATCTGATTAAATACAAACAAGTCCAATGGCACAATGTACTGCCAAGCCCCAATGAAGTCAAAATCAAGCCGCCGCCACCACACACACACACACACACATATATATATATACATATTTGGCATGGAGATGCCCATATACAGATAATGTGTTCTCCTTTATTGTGAATGTAAATACTAAATACTAAATCATAATTGCTATTCTTTTACTCAGAAGGTTGGATAATTCATCAAATAACACCCACTATAGAAGACAAAACTGGATAAGAGTGGGAAATGCTTGAAATGGTGGTGAAAATGTATAGCATACACCAATAAAGGGAGACTCCCTTGAGAGAAATCATTAAAAAGACTGCTCTCCATCCCTCCATGAGAGACCATCTACTTGGAAAATAAGCCTTGTTTTTGCCCTGTAACAGTTTTGAGTGCCTTTATGGTGCAAGGCACTACTTTGAAGACAGCAGCAAACATGCTAATATATCATATTTCAAGTGCTAGCACTGGGGGCACTTGCAGTCCTGAAATCTGACAGTATACAACATCTTACTGGATGTCATCATATGAAAATGCCCCTTCACCTCAAATCTCCAAAATTGGTATTTGGGATAGCCCTAGAATACAATCAAGAAAATAACTCCAAACTATCAGTCAGTTTCTTCTATGAACATGATGTTAAGGGGAAGGAATAGGAAGAATGATGGTGGTTGAGTTGGTGTACGGAAATCCAAACCAACCATGGACCATAAGTGCTAACCTAATAACTTCCACTCATAAAGTCATGCACCACATAGAGCCCTTCTGAAAGAATGCATATTTAATCATATACAGTAGGAAATCTATTCATCTACTGTCTTGGCAAGGGTTAATACTTTCTAGCCACTTGTCCAGAGGAAGTTATATTGCAACAATAATGAAGGAACGTCATAGGTCAACGGTCTGGTAAGGACAGTATGCAATGTTAAACCAGCCACCAATGGCAGCAGTGAGGGCAATATTATAGAGCTGTACTCCCAATATGGAAAAAGACATATTATATGCCATCTTGGACTTTACTGTGCCTTATTCAGTACAATGATCTCACTGGCAGACCATATTTTTAAGTTGCATATTTGTTACATAATACACACCACAAGTCATATCTCTCTGCTTTGTTGCTTTGTTGAGGAAGGCTTTTTGTAACACATGAGGTGAATATCACTGCTGCTGTAGTCAGAAACAGCTCATTGAAACAAGGAGACAATAAATGGCAAAGCATGTGGATATTATAGACACACCATCCCTATAACTACTACACTCATTCAACATCTTGCTCAAGGATGCTTCACATGTCAATAGGAGAAGCCAGGGATCGAACCACTAACCCTAACCCTAGTATCCCACCTGAGCTACTTACTTCAGCAACAGATCCCACTACTACCCATTTCAACAGCTCGACTGGCTGTCTTGTCTTTGAAAAGTAGCTTAATTTTTATCCAGACATACAAAGCATGCTTAATCAAGCCGATTGCACAAGTGGTGAGAACTCATCCACCACTAATTTAAGAACACCAAACGGTTCTTGAATTCCCTTGAAAACGTATGCTGGTCATGACTAAAATGCATGCAGCTGGTCTACTTTAACTACCAGAGCAGTTTCATGAAGGAAGAATAAACCATGCCAGCAATTTATCAAAGGCTTCTGTACAAAACAGAATTAGCCGTTATGGCTGGCACATGTTAGTCTATGTCCTTCAGCCAAGAACAAAATGTGTTAGACAAGATACTTGTAAGTGATGCCAGACGAGCACATACCTCTAAATTGAAATTGAGCAGAATATTTATGTTAACCCTTTGACACATCTGCCCACTGGGTTGCCTGGTTTCTGATGTTAGTGTGTGTTTTATGTTGGCACTGACTTTAAGCCAGTTGCACCGTCTCTAAGAACAGTACTTTGCTTTCATTTTGAGAAACTGAAATATTGTATAGGCCTGAAAGGAAACACAAAAATAATAAAATAGGCCTAAAGGTTCCACACTGAATAATTTGAAGCTTTTGTCTATGTAGTATTGAATGCTAACCTAATACACATTGGCTGCTATACTTGCATCACCTTTTCTCCATTGCATATACTGTGCAGTAAAACAGACCATACATTGAAAATCAATTCTTTACAGGGAATGTCACCCTGCTCATTTAAATGCTTGAGAGGAGCCTTTTAAGACCACTGGTGCAAAGACAATATTGAGGCCTGAATGCCGACAACAACGATTTGATAGATTCAGGGTCACTGGATTATAGCATACATCTTGTTAAGTCTTCACTCAGCTCTATAATCAAGTAAAAAGGAAAATCACATTCAATTGTCATCTGTCACCCACCACAACATGCACAAATCTTAATAACCAAGAACACATACAAGTAGCAATCTTCAAAAATGTTTTTTGTTGGCTTTAACAATGTTTTGAATGTAAACGTTAAATGCTGTGGCTCTTTGGCCTTACTTTTGACATCTTTGTTAGATTTTCTGTCATTAAGGTTTGAGGTCCTGTAGATGCTGTCAATGTACACACATACATCAATACAACAAACAAATCTATTTCACAACAAAAGAATAAAGAAGAGTTCATGAGCTACTATAATCTAAATCACTTTTGAGTAAAATCAGAAGGTGACAGAGGAGTATAACTGAGATTTATGTTAAGCATGTTAAATTCAACTGTGCACAGAAATGATCTATGTTGAGTGCCAGTTGTGGGTCAATAGTAATTTGAAGTACACAACAACAAATTGCATGCTTCATCAATTTTTAGTAGACGGGTACCAATAATGGGAATTGGTCCCAGGTCTTTAAAAGGGGCACCTTACACATCACATATTTATGGCTATCGTACATTAGCAGACAGTGACAGGATGTTTTTCATTGCGAGAGTCTGTCAAAGGCATGGCTTTTAGTTCTAAAAACATTATGGATTTGCGAAGACTAAACTATGCAGAATCACACACTGTGAGACTTTAACATTCTTTAAGAGATTTTTACGCCATCCACTTGATGTTGAGGAAAAATATAGAAGTAGAAGTACAAAAAAAAAGAGTGCTGTATTTGTACCTGCTCTGGCTAGAATGTAATACAATGTAGAAACTAATCCAATTTGTTGCTTCTTCCCTTCTTCCCTGACAGGACCGCTACATCACTGGTTCCTCAAAACCACTTAAACTCACCTGCCTCTGAGGACCAATCAGTAGCCCTGGAACTGTGCTTGGGCTGTGATGGACCTCTAGGCATCTGACATACACAATGACAGAAAGAAAGGCTGACATATGTGACGCACATGGCACTTACAAGCCAAAACTGAGGCCCTCGGGCCACATCAATAACAACATCTACAGCCAGTGGTATCTCTGCAAACCAGTACACTGTTCCAACAACACAAATTAGATGCACTGCGACTGCACCCACTGCTAGACACAAAACCTTCACTTTGCAAGCAAATCTTTCACAGTGCTCTGTGCTCATGCATTTATGAATAAAAAGCATAGCACATGCAGTACATGGACAAGCCTGTTTTAAGCTTATGGTTGTACTGCTGGATTATTAATTACACTACTGTGGCCTTAGCTTGACAGCCACTTCCGAATGGATTTGGACTGTGTGACTCACTATTCATTCTGTTTATACACATGACACAACAGGGAAATTGTCTAGTACAGCTAAATGGTTAACCCTGGGACCAGTTTCTTTAATGAATGTTATGATAGCCTATTAATCACTCCTTCCCATTTTACTGTCTGTTGACAGCCAAATACCTTAAAGTCATAGTAAACACGACAGGCAGAAAAGAAATTAAGTAGATCTGGCTCATGTGAAGTAAATACTGGTATCTTTTGTTTTACCTTTATTTTCATTCCTAGAAGCTGCCCAACCACCTGTCTTATCTGTAGGCCAGTCTTATCTGTTGTTGGTTAAGTGTCTCTTGCTCCGGGGCACCTCAGCTGTGGTACTGAGGGACGGACACATGCTGCTTTTTCGCTTTCCTGCCAGATTTCTCCAACCTGGTTGTGGAAATCGGCTACCTTTCAGTCATAAGCTCTATGCTCCAACCTGCGAGGGCCACCACTGCTCTTACACTGATCTAATCGCATCTAAAGCTTTATTGAGCAGCCATTGGCTGCAATATGACATTGCCGATATCAATGTAATCACTGTAACTGATGACAACATGCTGTAGGTGCTGGATGGTATTAGTCTGTGGAAATATGAGACAGTTTACCAGTTAGCTTTACTAGTCATTGTTTTCCTCCCTTAAGGATTTTCTATGAAACACGGTCGGTGTTTGGGCTTTTTATGGCAGTAATGGCTATACAGTCCATTCAGTGCAGACTATACTTGATGTTACTATGGTGCATGTCTCCTATTCAGTGGTAATCTGGGCTCAAGGCCATATAAGTGTTACAGTACTGTACATCTCTTCCAATAAATAGAGAAGAAAATTGTCAACTAGAACAATACTACATTAAACCGATGGCATGGTACACTTGAGGAAAATGAATCTGACAACCATCCTATTCTAGTGTGGCAACTATATCCCTGGGTTTTGTTCTCTACTTCCTCTGTCATAACAGTTTGTTCAATCGGAGACAGATAAATACAACAATGAAAGATAGAACTCATCCCCAGGTCAAGAACCACAATGGTGTGTCTCATTTTTAATTGATAACTTCATACATTAGACAAAGGACTTTCCAATCCACTCCAAATCAGAAAAAAACTGTCAACATGGTCAAAAGACAGACGTCGGTATGGGGTTTATCAGTTTTCTCAAGCTGTCACGCATTCCTGAAAAGGGAAGCATGAAAGAGAGCTGCTATGGTTTAGTGAATTAAAATGCTATCAGCAGTGGAGCACTTCTGACTGCAAGTGGTCTACCTGTCAAGATAACCTGACAGTGGTCTGAATACCAGCCAGACCTGCTGGCCTCCCTCGCAGTGTTCAGAGATTAGGTCTGCTTTAGTTTCATGCTAATGTACACTGGCTTTTTTACCTGGGGCACAGCAGGTCAGTCACACACATGTATTCACATAAAAATGTATACTGTAGACTTACTGTATCTACGTGTGTGACACGGAGGGGCAGGGGACACTGGGAGACTCACCGACCCCAGCTCAGTGTGGCAACATAGAGCTGGCAATTAGAGCTCACCCGCCATGAGCAGCTAGCTAGCTAGCTCTGCTGGAAAGACAGGGAGTCCGGCGAAGCTTTGACAGTCACTAGAAGCAATGTCCCTTTGAGAGAGTTTGTTTGTCATGGTTAACATAACTGTAAGTCAGCCCTAAATATCTTTTTAAGCTATGAATATAGCACAGTTATTGAGCTCATGGGTTGTGTTTACTGTCACTGAGGAGGAAAACATCTTGTTCAAGTACAACGGCATTCATCAGGCTTGCTAACGCTAACACTACCAGCAGCTATGAGTGAGGCACAAACTGGGGCTATGGTCAGCTGGTGTTCTGCTATTTAGACTTGGCGTAGAAGCTGATATACGAAATATACCTAGAAGTCTTTCTGGGCGTCAGCCTTTGGGCAGTGGGTGTGTAGCCCCAAGCCAATAACAGCACGCAGGATGTGATGGCAGGACTATAAAAACGTAGCGACCAGGTGCCAGATCGTAAGCACGCATCGAAGAGGAAGCTATAAGCTGGGGAAGAGGGGCCAACTTTGAATGTTGTGTTTACAAACTGCAACCGACAAATCCTACTCATTCTGCCTTTAAAGGATCCTTTTTTTTTTAAAAACATTTATGTAAAAAAAAATAATAACAATAATTATATCAGCTAATATATTGTTACCAGATTTTTTACATTCAAATATTGATATCAGTATCAGCCTAAAAAAATCGATTGGGTTCTAGTCAACTCACAATTCACTCCATTACTACAGATTACAAGATTGTAAATGGGTTTGAAGGCATCTGTCCATTACTCTGTCTGCCTTTACCAGTTTGTGTGTGTTCGATGGAGGCTAGCAAACTCTCTGGTTGGAGGTGGACCAAATGCAGCTGCCACATTACACCAAATGACAACTAGCCATTTTATGTTATCACAGTCCAATAATGTGTCATTGGAACAGTGGAGTGCTGTAACAAGTAAGCAGACCTCCCCAACAGTCTAATAATCCCAATTGATTGTTTCCAGTCAAAACTATAATGACTAGATGACAGATTAGTTATATTGGCTGTAAAGGCACCAATGCCCTATAATGAGTTAATATATATTCAATGCAGCATCACTGGATTAGGACACATATCTTGTGCGGCCATTTCACAGCAACACAACCACATATATGGAAAATTCACATTCAATTATCATTTCTCATGCATGGAAATGCATGTGACAACTTAAACCTACCCATTTCTGTTGTTTATTTAATAAACTCTGCAGAAGTTCTCTGGAGTGTAAAGGCAGAATGAAGTCTTTGGCTAACTGGATGGATAACAACCCTCAACACTGACACACAGTCCTAATTGGTAGCCTGTGCGTAAAAAGAAAAAACTAAAAAGCTTGCTGACCATGCAAGCTCAGTAAATGGATTGTTGAGCTATAGGTAAGCTTTTTTTAAGGCTGTAAACTGCCTCAATGTAAATGATTTGATGAGAAGGAAAACAGGCTTGGTAATGATTCGTCTAGTATGACCCACCCCCTGTAATTTTGCAGTGGATAAAATGCCATCCAGGAATGATGAGTGCCGTCAATCAGCAGCATTGTTCTCATGGCTCTCATTAACTACTCTCAACTTGATTAACCCAGTTTATTAATTAGTCCCATACGATTGGACTTCATGACTTTATCTGTGAGAGCAACACTGGCTCTAAACTTGCACGGCACAACTTTATCACTTTAAGATGCAATGGAACTGACATTATTTATGATCCTGTGGCAAGCATGATAAAACTGTGACAGTAGGGCGACAGCAACTTTGTCAGTATACATAAGATAAAATGACTGCATTTATCTGGATGGAAGACAGAATTAACTCCCTGTGCTATATACAGTATCTTATAGTCCTCTCTATCTTACACTATCCTGCAGATATGGAAAAACCAGGGATGTAGCTGGTGCCGCTTTTTGTTATTCCAGTAATTGTACAGCAAATGGAGGCAAAAACAAAACAACATCATTATCTGCTGCCTGAGGAAGTTTATGAGCAGGTGTGAAATAGCAGCCGTGTGGTGCAGGGATAGAAGACTGAAGACGGAAGGAGGAGGAGCAGAAGAAGGAGGGGGACAGACTGGCTCCACAGAGCTGTCTTGGCTCTCTCCCTGCCGAGAAAACAATCCAGCCGGTGCTCATTAGCAGCTGGAGTTTCATTACCACAACAGTGGAGCCCGTTTAATGAACCCTCGATGAGAACATGCATCCTGCATCCCCCTTTGAGTACAGAGGTACTAGGTGACGTGACCCCCCGAAGCACATTATTGCACATTCCAATGTTAAAACCACAAATGTCCTTTGCTGCGAGCACAGATAGAGTGTCCAATGAGACTTAACAGCATACTGAGGTGAGACTGTTGATAATCAGTAAAATGAGGTTTGGAGGGTGGGGATGGCAACGTGATAGTAATCATAGTTTTGACTGACATCTCAGCTTGACACCATCTAGCTGTTATTGTTGTTGTTGTAATGGTAGATACAGATGGCATTTCATTAACCATTTGACCAGCAGAGCTAAAGCTTCTTCATGCAGCGATTCAGCCCTGTGGGGCACAGTGGCTATGCTGTGTGGATCCCCAAGAGATGAACATCATAGATTAATGAAGCTTCTTCATTAAACAAGGGAAAAGACAGACAACATACAAAGTCTCAGCTTCCAGCTGTTGATAGAAAGAGGGAATATATGTCATAGAAAAGGGACAAAACTACCAACTACAGCCAAAAACAAAATCACACTCATACATCAAAGGCCCTGCTTTCCTAAATGGTAGATGGTGAATGAAGGCTGTGAATGAAGGCTATCATCATAAATTCTATAAACTGGAAACAATGGGTCTTGATTATACAATTGGGCTTGATAAATTGTACACAATACATGCAGTTTGTAAAACTGTTTATGCCATTGCATTCATTTCACTTCCACACCACCCACATACAGTATCATACTAAGAAAATAAGAATAATCTGATATTAGCTGTACTATTTTAAATTGGTAAATTGAAATTGTAGTGTATAAAGAAGTCACCAGTGACCCCATGGTTTCCTACATTTGCGAACATTAATTGCATGCAGCCTGCCAGGACCCCAGCTGTGGCTGTGAGATCTATTACTTATCTTTGATGAGATGTTTTACATATCAGGGATTAAGAAAAATATCAGACCACATTTACACATTGCCACATACACTTATGGACTGACGTGAGGCTGAATCTATTAAGTTCTGTATTCTGACAGGGCTAGTCCTTTTTAAGCCCTACATTTTGCCAAAACGACACATTTGACAGTTACAGATGCCTACATTTAAAGACTATTATTGTCACTGTCACATTGGGAGTGCCATGAATAGCACAAAGGAGGGCATGTTCTCCAAAAGGTGTTAACAAATGAATTGTACAGGAAATGACAATGAAAGGTCAGATTAGTACCAGTACAGTTACAATAGAGAAGTGAAAGCAATACCACAGCCAGATTTAAGTGGTGTAAATTCACAGAATACTTAACAATATAAGTTGGGCCGTAGGTTCAGCACTGACAAGATAATCAGTACATGAAGAGACAGGTGTTAAGTGCTTGGACCCGGGTCTCACTGCAGTTGTAACATGGGGGGTGTAAGAGAGAAGCATAATTGTGGGAGAGGAGGGGACCTGAGGTTCAGTCTTGATTGACAGAAACAGAGCTCTGTGACAACAGCTGAAACAATTTTGACAGGCGGACTTCGGGCCGCCTGTTGCAAATGCACTCATGCATGCAAACACACACACATACATAAACAAACATATATATACTTGCGGACACATAGACAAAATAGAAATACACGTTGCATTCACACACATGCACAAGAAACTCTATCCTTCTTCAATGACAGAGCTATGTGAGATGGTTACACTGGAGGTCAAACACGCGTTTTATTTCTTAGCCTACAGCCCATTGTGCTCATCCACAACAGAGATCACTAGAAAGCTGACAGTCCAACCCAAAAGAAGAACAAATGAATACATTACAATGCCACATGCAAGCTTTAATCATATCTGAGGATGGCCAAAATGAAACACACATGCAAAAATGATACTGCAAAAAGATCTGACATTCACTATTTTAGACAAATCATTGTGTGCACTGCCTAAAAATACCACAAAAAGCCTCAGTTGCACTCAAAATGTGACTATTGATGTGAAGCGTGGCTTTTTGATATCCCAGAGAGGCATCCTTCAGCACAACACCCAACAAAAAGCCCCTTTGCAACTCCTGAGAACTCACTTTACTTGGGGCCTAAATGTCACACAGTTCTCATGCAGGAAAACTTCCAATGGATTTTCCGACTCAGATTCTTCCGGCACTGGATCAACATTCCATGCTGACGCTGACCTTGTTACAAAAGCTGCAATGTCAAACAACCATCTCGTCCTGTCTGAGCAGTTAGCAACAAAAAAAAAGCCAGCATTGTTTACCCTCTCTGAAGTAGGAGACAACACAGGCTGAAAGATGCTCTCTTTATTGACAAAAGAACCCTGGATACATCCTTGTCACAAGCGACATGTGACACACATTAATAGAAAGGAATCTAGTCGATGTAACAGTATGGTGTAACTTCAAATAAAAATGCACATCCTATATGTGTGAAATTGTCCACATGGGAGAGAAAAGGAGAGGCATAGCATGTGTAGCTCTGCTCAAAAGCCTGTCAGCTGTGCATGGGGCCTTGTCCTACTACAGCTGGGCAATCACAATTAACCATCATTAGTCTAGAATTTATATAGCACCTAATTGTACATAATTAGTTGATTGGGTTTGCTCATTCCTGTAATTTCTTAGCAGTAAACTTATTTTACCTGATAACTATGGCTGTGGGAAGAAGGAGGTTGATAGTTTCTCCAGGCTTATCTGCTTATAGTTATTAAATAACTGTACATGGCAGCAATGAAGGCCACAAGTAAGTAGCTGTCTGACCTTATAAACAGCTTGGTTATTTCATCTGTTCTATGAGTGCTGAGTCAATATTTGGGAACATGTACAAGTCACTACCAAAGTTGCAATATAAACTAAAATGTTTTAAATGCCTGGAGCTGCTCATGGAGAGACTGACTGACTTTTGCTGTTGTTCCAACAGTTATGAGCAATAAAAATGTCCTACATTAAGCTGGGTTCGACTCCTAGAGACTGAGATGTCATTTCTTATTTGTCATAAATTGACCAGATCTGTAACTGTAGAGTAGACCAGTAGAATAACATAATGCAAAATTCAATTTATAATCTGAGCTCAGTTTGTGTACTCTGGACTGAAGCAGTTGGATGGTTATCTACACTTGGTGGTAGCAAAAAGATTCTCTGGAGGCTTGGTCAGTAGATCTGTCACATACTTGTAATGCAGTTAGGCCTGTTTATATTGCCTGAAGAATAATTTTAGCCTAGAGTGAAATTAGAAAAGAGGCAGCACTGAGTACACAAGGTTAAAACAACCACAACAAGATTCCTTCTGTAAACACGAGTAGTTTCGTTAACATTAAGTACACTCACCTTGAGCATTATTTTTCTTTTCTCTGTGTTGTGAAGCAAGATGGAGGGGGGAAAGCTTAGGTGAGACAGCACGGGCATGTGAATGTGCATGTTTTTGTACGCATGCTTCAAGGGGGATTTCAGGTTTGCAGAGGGAGGAAATGCATTGGGGAATGGTAGAAAGGTGTTGAGTGATGGTGAGAAGGGGTAGAGGGGTGTTGTTCGTGCAACCAGTAGGTTTGCATTCATACTCAGAAATATTGTACCATGGCGAACCAAACTAGATTCTACCCATTTCTGTTCAAAAAATCCCAACCAGGTCTCTCAAAACTTTTTTTTGACTATACAGCTCATAAAATTAGCTTACTAACAGTGCCAGTACACCAGCTGTCATGAGATAACATTTATCTGGCGTCTGCAATCTGCCGGTAGCTCGCTCTGAGCCGAAACATTGCTCTGTGCCAGCTGAATGTCAGACACACCCTCGCGCTTGGTATGTAGCAGTCAATAGTGAATAGGCTGCACTGGGTGGGTTACTACTGTCTGTGTATGTGAGCCATGTATAATCAGAGGGCACCGCTTTCTGTGTTGCCTTTTGCTAAAGATAACGCATCCTACAACTCCACTTGAGCCAATGGGAGGAATTTGAGCCCGTCCTGCTCTGCTGGAAATCACAACAGAGCACTTAGTGGAACATTACCCCTACACACTTAAACACAGGAGAGAGTCGGCAGCAATACCACTAAAGGCACACCTCGCAGAAGCGCACATGTTAACATGTGCAATTACTGAGAAAATTAAGCCAGTGCTTTGGTCAGACAATGAATCCCCACACAGTGGAAAACTGACTTCACTGTAATCTAAACACACATTTTAAAATAAACACAAGACTATTGTGTGTTTGTAAAAGGGGCTACATGAAGGAACACCGCTCAAACGCACTGGTACTTACATGGACCACTCATGCAGGAACTGATGCTACCCTTAAATTACAGAGACCTCTCCCCAACCCCATGGACACACACAATGATATATAACACAAAACACACATACAGCTATGAAGACTGATCACAGTATGAGGGCAAAGTTGTGAATTCCAGCTGACAACATGTACGTTACTCACTCTTAAGCCAGTTTGCTAAAGTCTAACTGTTTCCAATGTCTCCAAAAACACAAGCAGCCATATACACAAGTGAACGAAAAGCAAAACTCACCATTGTGCGAGGACTCCTTGTTATCGGCCACCTTCCTCAGCGCTGAAACGATGGCATCAGAAGGAACACGAGGACTCTCCACATATTTGGGCTTCCTGATTGGACCTGGTAGCACGAAACCGAAGATACAGGGAGAATGACAGAGAGAGAGAGAGAGAGAGAGAGAGAGAGAGAGAGTTCTCGCTGGATTAACGTGTTCCAGATGGGACTAGAGATGAGAGGCGGTGGTGTCTTAGTTGGACAGGCTTGGCTGCACTCTGTAGCACACATAAACTCTCTCACTTACACACACACACTCTCTCTCTCTCTCTCTCTCTCTCTCTCTCTGACAGCTCCCTGCGCTGATAGCAGCTCTGGTCTGTCTGACAACCCAGAATATTGTCTGCATGGCTGGAGACTCCCAGTAAAACACAGCTTGCCAGCTCTGGGAATGTAAACTACAGCAGGAAACCACAACAATTAGCCTCTTAGTGAACTTTAAAAAATGAGTGTTTAAACACACATATGCTCTGCTGGGGATCGGCAAAACAGAGTTTTTCTGCATGTTGATCTGTGAGCAGTCCCTTGAATGCATACCCTCAAGGATACATATGGATAGATTGAGGTCCTGGTGTAAGTCCGATGATGTATCTGGGACAGCGGTACAGTCCTCTGAGGACTGTCTTTGTCGTTAGTGAGGAGTCGAGGTTAGCTGTTCCCTCTGCTCACACCGTGACAGAATTAGAAAATCCCACAGCTCCACACAGAGTGCTTGCTCACTGTGCTGAACTTTAAGACAGACCATTGACATACTCAGTCTCTCACTCCACTAGAGACACATTTGTGCCTGCTAAAAGATTTGCCCCAGTTGTCTACAACAATCTGTAAAAATTGCCTTTTAATCTGCCCTAAATAGACAAAACATTCTTTCTTTGAGTGGTAGCAAAGGCCTACTAATCTTCCCTAAGAGTGGCAATGTAATTGTTTATACATGCAGGAGATCCAGCAAAGACACTAGACTAAATACTAAGCCATGAAACAAACATCTCCAAAGCAACTAGCTGTGCACATTTCAAGTCCTCTACATCTATCCCACAATTGTAAAAAAGAAATGCATTCCAGAGTCCACAAAAGCAAAAATGAAACTGCAGAAAATAATCTGAAACCAGGAGGAGACTGTATAATTTAGATTCAAGAATCCATAGAGAACAGCAACAGCATGTCTCCCCTTGCACCACTCCTCCATGCTCCTCCAACCCTGACCTACTGTAACCCAATCCAAACCTCTTCCTCCTCCTCCAGACTCCTGTTATCAGATGACTGTATGTGTAACCCCAGTCATAACATAAAGATTAGATGGGAGAGTAGAGATAGCCATTTCCTATTACCACATTTGATAACCAGTCTCAGTCCCACCTAAAGAAAAAAAGAAATCCTCTGAATCAGATGGAACATTTTTTTTTAAACCACAGCTGCAATCTTGGCCCCAGATACTAAGCAGCGTTAGTGAGAGGGTAGGAGGGGGTTACAGCAGCAGCCATGTGAGAGGAAGTGCTCTGGAAGTGTCATTGCAACAAACCAAGCATGAGAGTCAAAGTCAACTTGATGCACAGTGCCATCTATGGATATGCGACTTGAAATGCATAGTGATGAACAGTGCTTTTGATACCCGAGAAGAGCTTCTGCCTCCGCAACTTCTTTTGCTTGTTAGCAGAAGTCATGATATAAAGCCAGCCGAAGAATTCACAGTAAAAGCCCAAAAACCAAATGCAGTTGTCCATTAGAGGAGCAGGAAGCAGTAGTCGTGGTACGTAGTGAAACATAGTTTTAAAAGGTGATTAAGGTGTTAAAAGCACTCTAAAGATTATATTTCCAACACGTATGATGTACCACACTATTTGATTTGTGATAATAGATGAGGTCTAAGCCTGAAGGGGACTGATCCAGTGAAGCATCTACAAAAGTAATCCAAGTCCGCCTGCTATTTGGCAGACAAAGCTAAAGAGTCTGTCCTGAAAACCTCCATTCATGTGCGGATGGTCAGGCACAACCCATTACCGGGGAGTCACACGGCTCCAATTAAAGGGGGACTACAGAGACAGAGAGGGCTGTGTGTGAGACACACTTAGTTCAGGTAAATATCTTGGACCAAAAGCGCAGTGCTAAATATGTTCCGTTGAGTGTATTTCCTCTAAAAACAACAGGGGGCATAGTTTGAGTAATTTAAACCATATGCTTAAGTTCAGATTCGGTTTAGACAAAGTGCCCAGAGGAACACAGGATCCACACATGAAATAACAAACATGTGGCCTGCTATCAAGGGTAATTTTAGGCCACATCTGAGGGCTGATGATACAGCAAGGAGGCAAAAGGTCCTTCAATAAGACTCTGGTGACTCAACATCAGCACATGACAGATGAAGCACACAGGGGTTTCTTTTCCATTCAAAATCTCATCTCAGGATTTAACAGGGTGTCATTACCGTTCTGCCCTTCTAGATGGAAGCACTGACGAATAAGCAATTGCAGTTTATAACAGGCATGAAAAGGTCGCAGAAATGGAAGTGTCAGACATGCGTCCCTTGAAGGACAATGAGAGAGAGGCAGAAATTTGATGGGCTCTCACTGTTATCACACTAGATGCAAAATCCAGAATGTCAATCTAATCACATGCACATTACTTGGTACGCAATTAACAATAATATATGTAGGACAATCTCAGCAACTTTAATTTCCCAAATTTTATAAAAGAACCATGGAGGAAATGATAATGAGATGGACAAATGTGAGGATTTTCACCCAACTATCAACTTGGTCACATCTCCACATTCTATCTCGGAGCCAGACTCAACAAATTAAAATGCATTAAATCTCAGTATTATGAACGGAACCCATGCAGAGAGGACAAACGAGAAATATCTCATTCTCTTCTCATGTCCTCTAAGAAGCAGGCAAGAGCTCATTAGAGCAAGGGAAAGCTAGAAGACTGGTTCAAAAGTATATTGGGCTTGAATAAGAGAGAGAAAGAAAGATGCTGGGCTGGCTAAGAGTAGTTTTTGGGATTGCAGCACCAAAAAATAAGAAATGAAGAAAGTTCCCATTAGAGCAGGCTGCTATTAGGGTTACAGTACTTGATCCTTATTTTCATATTCATGTTTAATATATTTTTTGCTGTATTTGTGTTTGTATAGATAGTTATCACAAAGTTTACTATTCAGTTGTTAAATATGCTGTATTAATATGTACTATATGAGGGATCGTTGATTTAGAGTTTATCTAAAAACTGTTGTGTTGCTCTGATCAATGTTGTGCCATCCACAAAACTCCCCTCTCAGTTAGGCTGCAGTTTGTCTTTGCTCAACAGTCCTCTGATGGTTTGGGAGACGTGCAAGATCTTGTCACATGCTGCATCCTTGTCTCAGTAAACTCAAATGTTTCTATTACTCCTCTAACACACTTATTATGAGTGACTGCAAAGCATGGAATACCTTCCAAATAAGGGAGTGACGGATGAGACAAGGGCTTAAATTACATCGAAACAAAGACGGCACATGAGGTTCACATGATACTGTATGTTCATGCACACACTCTGTACTATTCTGGTTGAAAACATCCGCTTCTCACCATCAATGTACAGTAAATATATGTGTAAATGTGTATCTATGTAAATACATATGTTAAATAGGTGAGAAGAAAAGCAAACAAACAGAAGGTAGGGGAGGAGTTGGGTTAAGGAAGAAAAACAAGAGAAAAGAGAGTATCTCTAGGGTAAAGCAGCCAGGCGAGCTGTGACTGCAGAGGACTCTTTATTCACCGGTATTCACTGTGAGATTCAGGAATCCATGACCAGCCAGCTATCAATCAGCAGGCACATGCACACACACATACACATACCAAAACACTCGAATACCTATGAGCAACGACTTACAATGTCCAAGTCAATGCCAGTGAAAGAGAGGATTGTTCGTGGTCAGGAAGTGATCAAGGAGTTTTCCGAACATTCTTCAAGATGGACTCTTGACTTCTTCACATTTCAACTTTTCAATAAGTCAGTGTGTCCTCTTTGTGCGGCCAAAAGAATGAAAGCAAAGTCTCACAACAGCCCTCTTTATGTTTCAAAATGTCATTCTTCAACTCAAAGTGAAAAATAACATATTCTGGCAAAAAACGATGGATGAGATTGGTATTCTGGAGTGCTGCATGTCAAACTCAGCTACCAGTGTTATTTATTGAACGTTTAACGAACAGATACAAGGTTTTGGTGATAGCTATTGTGCAACCATAATGGCGAAAAGATTGGTACAGCGGAGAAAGTATTACAGGCATAGTGCTTTGTGAACTTTGTGAAACGCTTTGTGAAAAGTTATTTTCTGATTCATTCCCTATTAACAGCCTGACATATTGCCATTCTCATGGTTAATGCAATCTCTGCAGTGTACAACAATGAGACTACATATTTAATAGTCACAACTAATCTCACGCATGCTGTTTCACAAGCTGGTATGAATTATGTATCATTCTCCTCTGTTCACATGGTCATACATTTTCAAAAGCCTACAAAAATAACTACAGCAATGTAAAGTAAATACACCTTTCCCCTAACCATTTACAATCCAGTGTGATACACCACTTTATCATATGAGCATTCAGGTTCTACTGACTGACTGGAGAAGCAATGACAGTGTTGGGCAGTAGGTGAATCTGGATTCCACTGCACATGAAAAAGGGGACTGCATGTGATAAGGAGCCAAAGCTGGAGTGTAGTGAAGCGCAGTGAAGTGGAGAACTGGATAGAACTTTTCACTGGGCGCTCATCAGAGGAACCTTTCAAAGGGTTCCTGTAGCATCACAAGCTCTTTTACAGCTCAGCTCTCAGAAAGGCATCAATATTCCCTCAGGGCTATCTGGTTACTGTCAGTACCCCAGAGTTGACTTCAGGAGAGCTGAAGTTCCTATCCTCTTGACAGAACTGCAAAATGAATTGCACTCATGTGGCAATGTAGAGGAAGAATGCTAGTGGATGAACACTGTATTCACACAGGATATTGTATGATAATATGACTTGTTTTAAATCAAACAATGATTTGGCAAGAACATTTCAAAGTCAATATTGCTAAGGAGAAAGGTGTCTGGATGAAAAATGATTGAAGAAAATTAGTTACAGTTATAAGGAATTATATCATTTTGAATCCTATGACATAAGTCTCTGTTAGAGGAGGTGGTTTCAGCCTGAGCAGACACTGTCCTTGAACTTGTACATGCTGTTAATGACTGCTCTATGACCATGAGGCTTTGTGAAAACACACAAATCCACAGAGAGATCCTGAAGTGTTTCACCAAAATGACTTTCTGTGTTGTTTTATGTGGTCTGTTGTGATAATATCCTCTAAAGCTTTAACCCGTGCTCCAAAATAAATCTCACAGAACGCAGACATTTTACTTAATGGCTATGGTACTTAATAACCACAACAAAAACAACACTGTAAAGACTGTACAGTGGCTTAAACACTACTGATGTATAACATTCAATGTGCTCTGTGTGAACAGTGGGGCTGCTGCCACAAAACAGAGATAAAGAGGAGATAAGCAACAAAGAGGTCACGGCATCAGACCACTGTCAGTGAAAGTCGTCACCTGCAGATCATTTTTTCAGGTTGGTCTATTGGGTCCAAAAGTGTCCAAACACAATAGTTTGTTTTAACCAATTAAAGAGCATCTTCTTCCAGGCAGGGTGGTGACCCCACCCTGCCTGGAAGACAGAAAAAAAGCTCTTGAAGCATTTCCACATTCTTTGATATGGAGATCATGTCACAATAGTGAACTGTACTCCCTGGTGGTGATTTGCAGACCTGCTTGGCTGATCGATAAATTAATCAGCCTCTGTACCACGGAAAGATAAAGCTCCCATCAATAGAAAATGCACTTAACTCCTTTCAATATACACAGCAGCCTACCAGAGACCATTCCTTCTGTGGCCTCATTGCAGATACACCAATTCAAATTATACACTGCCCATGACAGCAATAAATTCATATGAACTGCTGTTTTATGATCCATTGCAGGTTGGCACAGAGGCAAAACATCGTTTTGTCATGTGACTACAGAAAGGTCACACATCTAATGTACATACAGTGGCAGCACCAGAATCACCTCTGTATCCGCCACTCTTTATACTCTTAGAAGGAGATCCACTGTCACTGAGATCTTATATTCTAAAATATCTGATTGATTGCCTAGTGTCATTCACACCACGCTGTTATAGGGCTCATATTTCAGGGATGCAGTGTTGTTGTATAAAGTGTATGGTTGTATAGTTTTAGAGAGGTGAGGTCCAAAGTGCTCATTCAACAGATGCAAAAGCATCATCTTTACATACATGCGACTCACCAAGCAATGCAACCTTGAGTACAACAGATGCTTTTAATCCCACAATGGCACAGTAACCTATTACAACCAGAGGAGGTCACTGTGTAGATACCCAGGAGACCGCCAGAGGTGGAGCACACAGATTTTCGAACTGTTGAAAAGGACCTGAAAACCCCATTTACTGTGTCATCAACTATGTCCAACCCACTTAAGATCAAGGTTAAAGTTTTTTAAAACCTGATCTTTGACCTGCACAGGGTCGGAGCAAGATGGGTCCATCCAGGCAACATTCTTGCAGTAAATGTCCCTCCCTGAGCCTTCAGGGTGCCTGTAAACTATTAAGACTATAAAGCCTAGGTGCTATTCAACACATGCCAGGGTGCTGTGTTTCATGGTTAAGCTCTGGGCTTAGCTGATCAAAGCTGTGGCACTCCAACGCCACCAGGACTTTGCGGCTCAGGCATCCGTCACACTCCTAATTAGCTCAATGTTTCTCTGTTGTCCCCTGTGAAGTTTTCATGAAAAGAACAACCACCAAGTCAGAGCCTTCGAAACTGTGATAGATTATCCAATGTGTCAGGAAATGAAGCAAAGCCACAAAATGCTGTCTGAATCTGTGAAACCACTTCCCCTCAAAAGGCATCACCGATGGCTGGATGGGAAGGAGAGCAAATAGGCGTGTGAAAGAATGCATTGATGGATGTGCTGTAGGTATAATTAAATGAGGGTAGTATGACTTCAGTAAATAACTAAAGTAGTTGACAGGACTAGCTGACAAAAAACCTGGGTTGGTATACAAACCTTTATGGAAATGTTCTTAAGACTTAAAAGACTTAAAACTTTGAATTCGAATGTGTTTTCACACATTGATATATCAATTTTAATCAATTATATACATCATTATTGCATACATTAGGAAGAATTACCCAAACTGAATTGACTATGTTCACATTGAACATGTCTCGAACATGACGACTTCAACCTTTTTGTGTTGTGTTTGTAATTGGGTAGGCCCAGTATCTTTTATCAACTCCCAGGACAGCATACATTTCCAAAACATCTTTTCTTTGTTGTTAAGTCCATGGTCTCCACAACTGTCTGCATGATGCAACAATCTGCTGGTAAATCGTAACTGGGTGAGAACACCTTTCAAGGTCTCTTAATTAGGAGCCGAGATCAAATCATAACACTTAAACATTTACACATGGTATTTATTTTTTATCCAAAAAATACCAGCAAACTTATATTTTCATAATATTGGCCTGCTTAAGAACAAAGTATTAGCGGCTTTATACATACTGGCTCTGGTTTAATAGGACCAGCCACCAAAGCCAGCACCCTTGTGAACTTTACCCCATGATTGTGTTGAAATGGTACCAATAATTCCAGCTTTCCTGCTAGAAGTCCGAGGTGAATCAAAATGAACTAATCTCATTAACAATTTTGTTTTGTTAGCAGAACATTTGCATTATGGCAATGAACTGTCTCGATTCCATCCAATGTTCGGTAGAGGAAAACATTTCAACAGAGATGAGTATCAAATTGAGTATACTGTGTGGTTTCTAGGGCTCAGCAAGAAGAGAAAATGCAGCATTATGACCCATGTTGTTTTCGTCGCAGAGCTGAGACATTTCCTGCAGTATGTGTTTATTAACTGGAGGTGTGAACTCTCCCCCTATGGGTTTTCACAGTTACCTGTGAGGACAGTGGAGGAGAGCCTACAAACCATCCCCCAACCCTCTCTCCCTGGTTGTCCTCCATAGCATCCTATCTTGTCAGTCCATTTTGTCCCTTTTTCCATGCCTCAGAGCACCCCAAGTGGGAATATGCCTGTAATGAGTGTTCCCCTTCCCCTGTCTCCAGGGCCCTTTTCACCTTCACAAACCCAGCCTCTTCTCTCTCTTCATCTCTCTCCCTCTCTTGTCCCTCCCTTCATGTCACTAAATGTACATTTCATCAGCGCTCTCTTTGATGGGTTTAAAACAGTCATCACAAATCCTGCCTCACCTAAGATAGTTGAATAGATTTGTTTTAACTTGAGTGGGGGCGGAAACTCTACTTGGCTATTCAAAACTGTATTGCCTTTTGTTTTACTTCTTGTTTATAAACTAGGGACAAAGCATACGTGCAATTATGTATCTGGTTTTCCACTGAACATTTGCATAATGTACTGCATCACGATTTCAAGCCTGCAACTCCAATATTAGGTTTGAATTATGTGACGAGAATTGTGGAAGAGGTGCAGAGAAAATCAGGTTTGAGGAGTAAAACACTGAAACAAACACAATATAATCATCCTAATCTGTAACTGAAATTGGAATATGGTGTTCTATATAAGTAAACTCATTTAAAACAAACTAAAACTAAGTGAAACACAACAACTTGCACCCAAATTTTAAACGGCTAAATGACAATTCCTTAACAGAGATGTAAACTTGAATGATGCAAGTTTGCATTAGGATTAAACCATACTACCCCCTTCCCACCAATTCATCTTTACACTGAAGAGATCAAAGCTGTAACCACTCTAAACAAGGGCTAGATAGCCCACAGATGAGTGCCACATGTGAGTGGGGCCACATTGACCACTGAAAGGATTTCTCTCCTCTTTGCCAAGTCTCCAGAATACAAAGACTCAGGTTGAGACAAGTTCAGCTACAAAAGGTATCCCCTGCTTTGAAGCACCCCACAGCTGCTGACAAGCATGTTCTCAACATGGTGGATCGAAGGAGCCCGGGAGGACTGACAATTAGATCCAGTGTAAACACATGCCCATTACCAGTCACTAAAGAGTAAACACACGGTGCAGTTGTAGGGACCTCTACATCAACACAAGGTGATCAAATACAAGGATGAAGTGACAAAAACATTCTGTTACAGTCTAACTGCTGGGATCCAGAAAGGTCTAGCTATCATTATATATTATACTTTATCCACCTATCTTCCGTATGACTTTTATTCTTCCAAGAGTAACAATTACTCAGAATAGTTTGACATGTTTCAGAGAGGACTAAGTTGAAAGCTGCAGCAGCAGTGTTTTAAGGCTGTAGAGGGACTGTCATTCCTGGAGTGCTGTCAGATGTTCAACAATTACCCATTACGAGACTGAAATAGTGTACAAAGAATCGGAATAACCTACATTTTTGCAGTTATTACCCATGATGGTGTATGGTACAGAAGATTTCTGTTCTGAGAGTATTTTACTCAATGGCAACAAAATCAGGAATCATAAAGAAAAGCTCAAATATAAGTACAAACAGTACCTGGTGATCTCTTGCTAGGGCGTAAGGGCATCATGTAGGACTGTCGTGGCAGAAGAGGTGAGGATGGAAGAGACATGGACACTCCCTTGGCAAGGCTTAATCTGAAAACATCATCTGGGACATTAGGGTGACCGCTGCCAGGCCCCTGGGGTTGAGGGTTTCCCTCAGGTGGGAATCGTCTTTGGGCACTGTGGCTGTGGACATCACCTGTTGAGGGGAACCACAAAGTTGTTATTACCTCATGTAATGTCATAAGAAAGAGCAGAGTCCTTACATTTTGCTACCTATTTCGTTGTGCACTGACCTTCAGCAGAACAAAACACACACTTATGCAGGCTTATCTTTTTCTCTTATTGCACTTGGTCTTTTGAGCTGTTTATGTAGAGCAGAGTTTTCAGGGCTGAAGGAAGTTAAAACTCTGAGAATTACTGAACAAAGTACTAATGTGTGTACTAATTGTGTTTTTCACATTTCTTAGTTGATGTCATGAACTAGGCGAGAAATGTGGTTTGTGATGTAGAAAGCAATGTACCAAATAAAACTTATCTTATTTTAAAGGTTTTTATTTTATACAGAGACCAGAACCTGCAAAGGCCATTTGTTAAGACTTCAGATAAATAAAGATGACCCAACTGATCTTGAAGCTGACCCAACTGAAACAATGTACCAATATAATTTTCATACTATATGAAAGTATACTATACTATATGAAACAGAAATTTCATAGTTAACAGGTGAAATGTTTAAACCCCAAAATGTCAGCTTTTCAGGAGTAAAGCAACTGTGTTGTTTCTAACTTAATGACACATTTTTTCATTTTATCAAATTAGTTTTCACAGATTTCAAACAAAACATAGAACTTTCTACATCCATATAGTTTCAAGGTATTCAGGTGACCGTTATGCAACCATGTTACAGAGGCAGGTGCCACAGACTTGCAGAGAAATCAGCTTACACAGCAGGGATAATGGTGGATTTCAGCATACAGTAGAGTGGGCTCTTACTGAGTTTTCCTGTCATGATTTGATCAAAACTGAGATACTGAGCATGTATCTAGTTTCTCCTGTTTCATAGGAAGAAAGCCAATTCAGACAACTGAAACTACAATGCTACACTCACATGATCCACTCAATGCAACATGTATCCAATGCACCTTTTGCAATAAGGTGGTTTATCTAAGCTGTCAATACACTGCCCGCTTCTTTTGCTCTTACCGTGGCTGCTGGTTCACTGTCCTGTTTGCAAACACTGCTGCATGTGTCACTGCCTCTGCTCAGTGTTACATTATTTAATCACCTCCGTTCCAGCATCCACCTGTAGGCTCTGTTTGTTGCCCTCGAGGGAAAGTTTACTGACATCATTCCTCACATGCCTTCACTTGGCTGAGCTTTGTGTATGCCTGCAGGGGTTGATGAGGAGCATAATAGATGCCAAATGTTTACTAAGTTCACACTCTGTATTCACATAATAAATGTGTCCCATGTGAGTTGGCGGGCTGACTCATGATTACAGGAGTTAAGATTTCCTTGCATGTGAAAAAATATTTGCTGATTCTGTGGGGAAACATTTTTGACCACCCACATCTTGCAGTATGGTTTTTCTGTCAAAATTCCGTTCAAGGGTATAAACAAATTAAACTCAGACTCAAGTAAGCGCAAATAAATAACATTTTAAGACGACTCCTGTTGTTCATGAAATCAACTTGACACTAAGAAAGCTACAGAATGCCATGCCAGAAAAAAATGTCAGAGATAAGTCTCTTCGTAGGTTGCTAAGGACACAAACATGGGTGACGGCTAGAGGTGGGAAAAGAAGCAAAAGAGACCTGGATCCTGGAAAATACAGGGCCACATAATATGTATTTAAACCCAGGGTCATGGACCAGTGAGCATTTCTCACGCCATGAGAGGGACATTCAGTTAGTGAAGTAAATAAGGCTGTGTCATTGCCCACTGAGTTAAGATAACATGCCATTCACTATGCACACTGGCTGGATGTTCCTTGCTAAGTATTTGTCATTACAAAAGGATAAAAATCTGTAAAATCGTTGGAATCTGGTGATGTTGTAGTTATGAGGCAGACAGAAGGAGTCCATTACAGTGTGCAAAAAAAGGAACATCAAGGACATCATTTCAGAGAGAAGTGGTGGTGACATTATAAGAAGGGGATGATTTTCATCGTTTTTGAACTGGCTGTAAATTACATACTTTTGCCATTAACAATACATAAAATCCTACCCTTGTGTTCAGAATGCAGTACTTAAAAGTGGCCGAACTGAAATTGACATATTTTAATCAACACTGAGCAGCTTGAGAAACCAAGAGCAGAAACTGTATCCATGTCACTGCCTGATTCATAACCGTTTCTAGTAGCTGCATCCACCTGAGCTTGTAAGAATATGGCTTGAAGGAGAAAACCTCACCCATGGGAAAATTCCTCACAAACCAATAAACCACCATAGATTCTAACAAAAATTCTCCCCCTTGTTGACTTATAGCTAAAGCACAAGCCCTTTATGTTCAGTGTGCAAGACATCCACATTTCATGTTGCCTCTAATCTCTATGAAAGTAGGGGTAAGCATACGTTGTTGTTTCCCATGTAATTCGAAACCGAAAAACGTGTTAATCTGGTTGCGGTGGTGTGAAATACAATTGTCCAGAAATCTGCTGGTTTATATTGCATGCCAGCAGATTCCTCTTGTGGTGTCATTGAGCCCTACACTTAATCATTTGTACCTTCAGGGCAGCTATATTTCACTTTCTCACACTTACATCTAGGACTAGATATTTCCGATATTCTTCTCTCTCACCTATTGAGATACTGTAATTTGTTCTCAGAGAAACGGTTCCCCACAGTCTCTACCGATGACTTAGCTCCAGACTTGCCAATGACTTAACCTGGATACTGGTTTGCAAAGTGGAATCCAAGCCCTAGATGGAAAAAATGGTTTTGCTTTACTGAGAACCAATCCTGCATGGAAAGACCATTCTAGCCATGGAGCCGGCTAACGGCAAAGTAATCTATTCTGCGGCATCAAAGTTGCCCACTCATCATGGCCACAAATTAAAATGTATGAATTATCAACCTCAAGATAACATGTAATACCTAACTAATAATATAGACCATACGTCAGCAGACTCAGCTAAATCAGAACTGCAGATGCGGTGAACCACAGTAATGACAATTAGCTTTGGTTCTGTTTTCAGGACTGTGCTGCTTGGGAAGACTTCAGCAGATTAGCACTGACGCCTGTCTGCAGCCAGAGGTTTGTAGAAATCACTGAAGACTCAACTACAAGAGGCAAGCTACTAATAGCATCCTGCTTCTCTCCTCAGGGAAATGAGTGTTGTTGGGCTGCCGGGCTAATCAGAAACAGAGACCCATTTTCTCCACGCCCCCGCCTCGCCACAGGGGACACAAAGCTGTTCTGTGTTTTAAAAGGGCTCCTAAACAAAGAAGAATGCCAGAGACAGGAAGCGGAAAGGTTGCAATGACACCTCTGCATGCCTTCAGACGTGGAAAAACCTGTGAATGGCCCAAAGGTCACTCAGCCAAGGCCAGGACCTGCCATCACCCTGACCGGAGAGGGACCTACTGCATCCACATCGATACTGACACTTTAAAGGGTCCTGAGGGAAATGTGCTTGTCTGACTCTGGGTTAGATATGCAGATATGGGAGTCTAGTTCTCTCTGTGGTAAGCATTCACCACAAACCATGTGACGTGTGTTTATCCTAGCATTTCAATTGCTGCTACAGGTGTGAGGGTGTGAGAATGGGGGCGTTAATTAATAATTAATGATTAATAATAATGATATATTTTGGGCACCCTGGTGGCTCAGGGGTTTAGGCACTGACCATGACCCACAACATCCCTGGTTCCTGTTGGGCAGGGACTTTTATTGCATGTAATTTCTTATCTTTCCCTCCCATCATTTCCTGTCACCGCTTTACTATAACTCTTGGATAAAAGCATGAAAAGCCAAAAAATAACTAATTAATATACACATTTTGACAAAGGATAATTTTCTAAAGGCTACATTGGGTATACTGTCAAAGAGCGTTCACTTGCTGCAGTCAAAGCAGGTCATGGCTGATACAGGTTTCAGCCATATTGCATGCTAAAGAAATTATGGCAAAGTTGTAATTTTGGTAGTTGGTTTTGAAAACAAGAGGCACCACATAAAAAGCTGGCCGTTCAAGTGCTGGTGAATAGGCTGCAGTGTGTCACGGTGACTGCTCTGCCATCTGACCGACACTTTATAACGCGGAGGGACACAAGGACAGAAACTCGCCAGTGCTATTTGAGTTACTTTCCTAAACCCTGGTTGGGGCAAGGCCTGCAATTTCAGCCCCTGCTGTGGTCAAGGAAATCAACCCTTTCTAATTATATAGTGCTGCCCCAAGATGATGTAAAAATGATTACAGTCCCTTGCATGCTCTTTCCTCCTCATCAAAGTGAAAGGCCAGAGCCCACGAGGACATGCCCAACCCATAAAAAATGGTTCAATATTATTTCAAGACACTAATAAAAAAATAAACATTAAAGTACAGATCAATTATTTGAACAGGTCAATGTGAGTCAATCCTAAACCTTTACTCTGACCAATGTTGTCTCACTGTCTCCTACATTTGCAGTAAAAACTAAATATAAAAGGGAAATATAAACCCTTAACTGGCTGAATGCTGTTAAGGGTATCTTCATTGTTTGAAACTGCATAAAATCATATTTCTTGCATAATGAATTTCACTCTTCTGTGTTTCTCTTGCATTCTGATTACAAAACGTAGTGAATGGTTGTCCTGTACAGTCTTTACTCAGGTAGCTACGTAGAAAAGTGACCATCCTCATCATATGAAAGTCAACCCAGATGAATTAAAACCCCTCTTTTTTCATGCATGGCCTGAGCGTTCCCCCTGCTAGCATGCTTGGCACTGTTGAATGCTTTCAAATGTCTTTCATGGGTATAAATCTGGATGGTGTCTTTCGCCTCTCAAGTAAATCTATGCTGAGGAATGTGATCCGTCACTCCTTGTGAGGGAGCGCAGGGGGGGCCTGAAAGACACCCTCTCCTTTCTCCAACAGAGGTCTGAACTGTCCAATAAAATGATACAACCATCAGGAACCTGATGTCTTATACACCTTTCATACAGGAAATGTACATCTGACGCATGTCTACTGAATGTTCCGTCCGTGTTAGACTCACAGGAGACAGATGTCATAGGTTAATCTCTGTTTGTCACTGTTAACAGAGACTTCAGTCTGCAGTGTAAGTTAATACACTTCACTGCAGAACCACAGTACACAGAAACACATCACATAATTACCAAATGAAGTTAAATTTCAGTTTCACTTCTCTCCTTATACAGCACTATAGTATAAGATAACAACTTTCGATTTCTGCCAGGTGCGTCTCTCTCTTTCTCTCTGGGAGTCAGCTAAATTAGTTTTAAATGCTAATAAAATTACATTAATTTTCACAGACACCTTGTCACCAAAGATGGACAGTGGCCTGTGTTTAACCCAAGTAGAGAGGAGAGGAGGGTAGGAGGGTTAGCTGACACACATTGACCTATTGACCCACATCACTGTGTCTGTCCTAATGGGAAGTCAGATTCTTAAGGCCTGACCTACATATGACCACTGCTCCTGCACATACCGCCATGAATTTGGAGTTTTTTCCCCCTCTGTATCACAACTACAAAGGCAGCTGTACATGAAAGCGATAGTAAGTTGAATACTAATTAGCATTGTGTGCCTACTGTAACAAAGATCTGACAATAAGATTTAAGGCAGGTCAGTCTCTGCCTGAACTGCTGGTGAATCAGTTGCCAGATGTATGTAGCAGAGTCTCAAAAGTCATGATATATGCCAAAGACAGAATAACTGAATTAGCAGAGAGGAACAGTGGTGTTTCGGTTAGTTTGTCCACTGCCCTTAGTATTCAAGGCAAACCACAAAGAGTACTATTTACAGTGCAAACTATTTCTGCAAAAGCTGGTTATACTACAAAAGTCTATTTAAAACAATATGAGCCATGATACCAATCTATTTTCTTTCCATATACATATACTGTACACACACACAGACACGCACACACAAATACTCTTAGCAAATATAAATACTATTAGCTATTCACTAGTGAATTTTAAGGACCACAGAGAAAATGAAGAAAGGCTATAATTAATGCAGATTCTTTCAGTCGACACACAAAGCACGATGACCATAGGACAATCCACCAAAGGGGGAATTCTCCCGCTAGACTGAGTGCCAATGTGGATTCCCTGTGTACTTCCGAGACCAGGGTGACAGTCTCACAAAAGCTGTCATGGTTAACACACAGCAACCCACAGGGAGGAGAGAGAGCCAGACAACAAGGAATACAGCGTGGGGGAGGGTACTTGGTACAAGTTGTCTATGACGATGGAGGACAAATCAGATCTAATATGTTAATAAGACGCAAATCTGTCTGGTTCAAAATACACTAAATAATTTAAAAAATAATAAAAACATTTGTTAAACAAAGCCGTACAAACAATCCGTGAAATACTACGGAGGCATCAGTGTTTTTCCCATGAGGCCATTCTAATTTCAGAGCACTTCACTCAGTCAGTGGTAGCCATAGGAGCAGTCAAAATACTGTATGAGGCAGCCTGACAAAAGACTGTAAAACACAGACTGATGTAAGTCATAAATAATAAAGCAAACCAAGTGTGTTAGCTCTCTTGCAACACATTTGTCACTGTTTTTGTTTTCACTTGTGTAACTGAAGCATCATTGTCCACCTGACTTCATTTCTGGTGCAGAATTAAGTATACAGGGAATAAAAGGCAGCCAATGTGACATCTCTTCCTTGCAGCGTCTATTTCTACTCCACACTTATTTATTGTATATTAAGTATATTAACAAGACTGCCCACATCCCTCCTGTGGGCATATTTTCCACCACAAAATGTCAATTTTGTCTGCAACAATCAAATTCCATTAACTCTCCAACTGTCCCGAGCAACTCTCTTACTAGTTTCAAAGGATTACTCATCTACGCTGGTGGCCCCCGAGGAGAGAAAACAACTCTGACAGCGTCTTTAGTTTTAGCATGTCAGAAACAGGAACAGTTCCTGCAGCTTTGAAACCCTCAACTCAAATTCATATGCACTTGATAATGAAAACAAATTAGCTGCTTTATGCAAAAGCTAAGATGCTGTAGGCAAAGTAAGACTGCAGAACGTTCTGAATGCAAAACTCTTCTGTCTGTCTCACTCTTTCCCTCTGATGCACACTCTGCAGTGGCCTGAGCTCTGGAATGCCTTCCCCGCTGGCCCCAGGGGGAGACAGACTGACAGGGAGGGGTATGTGTGTGTCTTGGGGCGAAGAAGTAGAGGAGGAGGAGGATGAGGAGGAGGAGGAGGAGGAGGAGGAGGGTAGCACAGGGCAGGCCCCATGACATTTCCCATTCCTCTTCATAAATCGCCAATTTAAGTGGGTATGGGGGGAAAGAAATATGAGCTAGACAGCATCTTCACCTTGTTTTATTTCAAGATTTGTGACAAGCAAGCAATAGGAAGGGACTGACAGTGGAAATATACCGTGTGCTACATCATAGTACAAAAGTAAAATGAAGCAGGCTAAGATTAGACCATTCTCACTGAGTAAGAGGATATTACTACAAGTACAGATGCTTGACCTACCTTAGAAGAGGCTATATAGAGAGGAGCAGGTGTGCTATAATTGTGAAAACACACAATACTCGCATACGATTGCACAAATTTGGCTAGTCTATACTACAGTATATTAATGGTGAGATCTTGCAAAGCCACTATGTGTGTGTTCACATCATCAATCAGTCTCAAGGTCGCTGCTGAGTACAGTGCTCTCAAAGTTAAACAAAATGCAAGAAGAGCATTACTGTATTTCTACCAATGAAATGCAGCACTGAAAGGAGGTAGAGTGTAGTAAACCTGGAGATTAAAATGTGAAATAATTGTATTGTCACAAAAAATTCAATGACACGATTTCGGGCTTGCATATTGCAGACAAAAGACAATAGCACAAATGCAAATGTTTGACCATCCATGAAAATCTAAATTAATCAAGTGGCCATGTTGAGTTGCCAAGGGTTTGACCTTGTTTCATCAGAGCTTTGGAATAAATTAGGGCAGATCCACTGTTGACAGTCCTGGTTGGAGAGTTATTGATATTCATGCTAATAGTATTGTGTGTGTGTGAGGTCCCAGTATGTCTCTCTGCAGGTCTCCTCAGTATCAGACTCTAGGCAAGTGGGGCACAATGTTCACCGCCACACTACAGGGAAAATACCCCTCTCACCTCCTAACCATTCACATCCTACAACACTCAACTCAGACAGTAGTACCTGGCAAGAGTTTTTACATACTATACATAACTGAGTACACACCTACAACAATTGAGGTCTTGTAAAGAGGAGCTAATACAGTGGCATTACAGACACAATCCATCTTTTTTGACTGTTTTTATGTTCTTATGTTTTTTTTCTGGTAGCATCTCTGATCAACAGTCTAGGCACTTGATTTATTAGATCAACGACAAGGTCTTGATGTGGAATAAAAGCACTGATCTACATGATCTCTTTTTTTTTTAACTACAGATGCATTAATGCTTCTACAGTGAAGTCATAAAATGTCTCACATGGGTTTTACATGGGGTTAATTACATCTACGTCCTCTACAAGTCATGTGAACAGCTGGTACAGTCCAAGCAAAGGACAGATGGATGATGGATGAGCGAGCACACTTGTCCATACAGTGATCAATCATTTTAACACTGCGAACACAGCTCTGGGGCCACTGTGCTTCAAAGTGGAGGAGTCACAATGCATCCAGATGAGAGGTAGACGAGAGTTTTCAGCTGTCCCACATTCTCTGATTTCTCTCAACCACGGAGCTCTCTCAAAAGTTCCACTTGTAGTTTTTTTTCTTTTAACAATGTGGATAAAGCAGCTCTGAGACAGGAGTGGAACTTATTTTCAGGCAAAAGTGCAATGTGGTCTGGAGCCCTAGGTTTCCATGGAGATCTGGTTTAACAACAGATCTGGATTGCCATTAGCACAGGTCATTAGGCAGAGCTTCTCCTGGGGCCAGGTGAGGTCATGAGAACACCACTAACCCCTGGACAACAGCCTGTTCAGTATCGTTAAATGGACGAGGATATGGCACAAAGGCTTCCTTCCAAAGAGCCTAATCCCATAAGCAAACATGAACCAGGGCAGATTTTGCAGCTTTGCGCCATCTTTGAAAATGTTTGTTATTGGTGAGTCTGTGTTAGCATCAATCACATTCGCCTCATTTGATGCACTTAGATGGTCGATAGGAACTTCTTTTTCAACCATTAGCAAGTGGATGATATCCTGACTTGTTATTTTCATGATTAGAAAAGGAAGAAATTGTTAATTACCCACTCTGACACTAAACAGACCTCTTACACAACTCCAACAGAATGTGCCCCAAATTAGTAAACTCCACCAACAGAGTTTTCAAATAAAGAATGATCCTGAAATGCCACCTTTAAGATAAGAGAGATGTAAATATGAAGAGGGAGCACTCTACGCAAACTGCTCCTCTTTGCAATAAGCACCATCCCCTGTTCCTTTGAGGCGGGGAACAAAGGAGCCGAGGTCATTAGTTCAGCCTGTCTCCAACCCTCCTGAGCTAAGGATGGCAAGACATTCATCTGCAGGCACAATTACAAAAAAAGAGTCTCTGTGTTCAAAAATGCAGAACAGAGCAGTGCAGAGCAAAGAAGGAGAGAGGAGAGAAACCCCAAGACTGAACAGAGGTCTCCACAGACACCCACAGAGACTTTTCTGAGAGTCAGACACTGTGACTGCATGGGTTGGTGTCTGCATAAAAAGATGGCGATAGATGAGAAAAACAAAACCGTCAAAAACTCTAGGAAAAATATCAAAGTCAAGTAAAGAGACATGAGGCAATCAACAGCTAGTACTTTGTACATTCTATGGGTGACCTATGGGAGTAGTCTTCTGCATAAAAAGGGACACTTTTAAGTGTTCATTTAGATCACAGACAAAGGATGTTAAAAGGTACAAAAGCAAAACGGAAAATCAGACAGAAGGAATGTGTCTGCCCAGGCAAGTCACGCTGTAATTAGAAAAACCGGTGGCCTGCTGACCTCTCCAGCCAATGAACTGCCATGACAGCCACTATCGCCCCTTCAAAGACTATCTAAAATACCCTGGCATGTTAACTGATAAACTGTTTTTCCTCCTCTTTGAAGAAGCAAAAGAAACTATTTGCCCATTCATGGGGGTTGGGGTAACAGGGGACTATGACTGGTGTGTTGCTATGCTGTAGATGACATCACCCCCTGCTTCCACCCAGCCCTCATGTATTTGTTTGGCTTCTTGTCTGTTGCTGTGCACACTCTTCCAAGGTCACAGGCACCATCGATGCTGAGTGTATGAGAGCCAAATTAGGGTAATGCAGAGTGGTCACCGGCTGCTACGGCCGACACTGGGCCTCTGGGAACCACGAAAGAATCTCTCAAAAATCTTCCCAGTCAGATGCCACAGGGTAGGAAGAGCAGAGCCAGATTTGACCATTAGCTAGTGCATTTGGCTCTCCTACATGTGTCACCAATAAGAAGGACAATGGGATGCAAATTATAGTCCAAATTAAAACAATCACTATCAGAAAAAACTTAATTCATCAATACTTTAATGAGCCATAACAAAAGTTTAAGGGACAGTGGAACAGCCTAATTCTCAAGCCAATTCTGATCAGACGCCAGACTCAAGTCAACTTTGACAGATACCCAGATGCCCATTGACAATTACTGTATTTTAGCCAGTTGGAGACACAATGAACCAATCAGAGCTTTGATGAGGGGATTAAGAATGGGGACGTCATCTTTGTACAACAATATCCATGGAAAATAGTGATAGGAATATGGCGACAGGCGTGGATGAGATTAAATCAGCTGTACAGGTTCTTATAGGTTGACCTACATAATTAACTCTGAACTCAACTTTAACTACAGAAATGACGACTCATCATCATATCATATCATCAAAAATCATATTTCTGTGATCAATGTGAAAAATGTTGACTGCTCATAGTGACCACTACCTAACGCAGCTTCAGTACTTCAGTATTGACAGGGAATGACATCAGCGGAACAGATAAGTAATCTGCTACTGACTACTGTTAACAAAATAACAACCCCAAAGGAAAAACTGTTCAAATGAACACGATGTCAGGTTGACTAAAGAAGACTGAATGGCCATTTTATTTCACAAATGGCAATTCAGTCTGATAACCAGGCTAGATTTTACCTACTGATTATGTGATGTAATGCTGCCTTCAAGCCCAACTTGTAGGTTGTATTTTTGAGAACACAATTGTTATGTGACTGGCAACAAAAATGAATGCTGCCTCAGTCCATTTTGCATTTTTCAAGTTCTACTCAAGGTTGTTAGTAACACAGCTGTTGTCAAAATGTGCTTTTCTTGTGAACACGTTAAGCAAAAGACCAATCTAAATCAGTACAATTAGATTAGGCAGTATTAACTCTTTTTAGGTTTGCCACATCTTGGCAATTTTGATGCATGAATTGTGATCAAAAAATGATGAGCTTCATAGCCTAGCTGTTTAGAAGTATCAAGTCATGTGAAAGTTAAATGTAGCCAGGGCCTAATGTTTGTTGTAAAAGTCTCTGCAAACAGAAAACAGCAAGACTGGAGGTTCACTGCTTTCCCCGAGAGCCCTTATTTTGCTTTTCAGAAGGAGAGACAGGGAGTGTCTAATGTGGATACACCTGAGGTTTGTGGGCGTGTATGTACGCATGTGTGTTTTGTGTGTGTGTATTTGTACATGAATGTGTGTGTAAGTGAAAGATGTGGTTTGAGCTACGCCCTGCTAATCGTTGCCTGCCGGCTGCACATTGCTTTGATAGCCGTGTAGGTCTGTGCACTCAATGGTCTCCTTTGTAGATCAGGTGCATTCTTTTCTCCACCGTTTTAAATCCTACCACAACTGTCTGGACATGGAAATCTAGACAAACATGACTGGGAGCAGAAATAGCAAACATGGGCCAAAAAGCCATTTCACAATAGTCAGCAAAGTTTTCTTTTAATTAAAGTTACAAGAAGAGCATTGGATGGTAACCTAGATATAACCCTAGAGGTGTTTTTAAGTGAAACTCGTTTAAAAATCGATTTGTCACAGAATATTTAGACTTAGAAAGCTCAAGTGACAAACTAAAAGCAAACCCGAGCTTCATAGCTGCAGTTTTTTCAGTACAAAGTCTTTCCAAAAGGAAAACCACAAGCTGATGATAAAGAAGTCAGTGGTTCTGGTCTGAGCAATACTTATTATGGTTAATCAAAGGATGTTAATAATGTATCTTGAGGTTGCTTGCCTCTGTCTCTGTCTCTGTCGCTCTCTATCTGTGTGTGTGTGTGTGTGTGGCATAACGTGGAGTCTGTCTTCCTGTCCTGCACAGGTCACATACTGTATATAATCTGTGGTCTAGACATCCTGTGGTGGACTGTGTGCATCTTGTTGGTCTGTCTGTCTTGGTTCAGCACTCACAACTTTTAATTTTGTGACACCAAATTTAAGAAAAGAACCGTTTGTCTTTTTTTAGTTAACAAATTTCTGTCTCTATGCTTCAGTATCAAGACCGTGAAGTACATGAACACTGCCTTTCTTTGATTACATGCTTCCTCTGCTGTTGTTACGGTACCAGTTTCATCCAGAAACTACACACCAGTACTACACTCATGCATTCCCAAGTCACCTGGAGCACACACTTATCCTTGGTGTAAGGGCGGTTTTCCTGTGAAGAAAATGTTAAAACTTCCACCCACGACGGAAGAACACAGTGAGGGAGTTTTCATTAAGTTCCCTTACAAGCCACAGGACAAGGAGGGAGCGTGTCTCAAAATGGCTGCGGTAGATATGGCTGGAGAGGAGGCTGCCACCCAGCTGTTCATAGAGAAGAAGCAGGCTACTAGGCAGTTTGACACTACCACCATGTATATGTCAGTGAGAGTTCAACGTAATCCTGCATCCGGTTTACTGCTTTCCCACAGTGATGTTGAAGACTGCACCTAACCAGCAAATAACAGACATGTCAGGCTAGAAACAAAGTTCTTAAAAAGAAACATGAAGCACATCCTTTGCCGGTTAGATGACCAGTACTTTTTTCTGAAGCAAAAGTGGTTGGCACACATTAAAAAGCCCAAAGGTGAGAGAAAATTGTTGGGCAAAAGCAAACCTGTTGAGTGTTTTAGTATTTAACTAATGCTGCAGTCTTGAAAGAACAGCCTGTGATTAAGTCTGACTCATCTGAACAAAGATGAAATATTTCCATTTCTGATGGCCCACGAGAGACAGCTATATTATTCATGTGCAACAAGTGTGTGAAAAAAGCGGTTTTAGCTGCAGTGTCAAAAGCTAGAAGTCCCATGGAAAAATGACTTTGTTTCTGAGACAAAACTTTATGATTATACATTTATATTTACACAGTAACGAATAAAAAAGTTTGTTTATCCAAACAAACCGCTTTTGTGTCTGTCAAAAGCTCTTTTTTGTTTAGATAAATAACTGTCCATCAAAAGCTTTTTTTTTTGTTTGGACAAATAACTGTCCAACCACCTGTGGTTATTGTTTATTGAGGGAAGTCTTCCCATAACAGTAAAAATTCCTCATGTTAAACCCCTGAGGGCAGCTGAAAGAGAATAGAGAATACAGACAACAGGGAAGGAATCTCTGCAATGTCAGCTGCAATATTTAACTGTATCACCACAGAGAGGGAATATACAATATAGACAACAGAAGAGAGATTACAGAAATCATGAAGGCAATTTCTGCATTGTCAGCTGCTTTGTTTGGCTTAAGTAAACCACAATAAACAACAACACAACAGCAGAGACTACTGCTTCAAAACAACAACATCAATAAAAACTAAGCATTATAAGCTTTACAAAAGAAAGCTGAATGGCTAACTAACTATCATCACTGTGGTGCTTCAAAATTCAAGAACCATATAAAATCCTACAAACAAAACAAAATCCTGCTTTGTAAACAATTTGCTGTTGCCTGACCCCTGGCAACAAATCACTGTTTCATGTCAAAACACCCGAGAAACTCACAGAAACTGCAGAGACAGCATGTACCAGTCACCACCACAGCTGAGGCAACAGAGTGCAGAGCTTAATGGTCTCTCACACACACACACACACACACACACACACACACACACACACACACACACACCATTAGTTTGTGTATGGGTCCTCTGCATCACTAACATTCCCTTCATCGTTCACTTTATCTCCCTGAAATCTAGATGAGGTTCTCCTAATCAGGAATTGCTTCTTTAAAAATTACATTACAGACTTAAAAACTATGCAAGGCAGCAAACCAATAATAATAATAATAATAATAATAATAATACTTGTCTGAGGAGAAAAACCAACCCCCTGCTGTGGGAGTCCTCGATGATGATAAAAGTAAAGTGGCCACATGTTCACTCTTGCAAGCCATGCTGCATTTTAAAAGAACACAGACACGTGATCTTTTAAGGGGGATTTTGGTGTAGATGCAGTTTTTATCAAATGTAAATGAAAACTGACGGCATAATAATTGCACCTATCCTTTGGCTCCTCCTTCACGTTTTAATGGTTAAACCTACCATTTTTGACTCTTAACAAATCAATCTTATGTCATTGCTGTCAGGATGCCACACAGGACAATTATTGTCCCAGTTGATACACTGCTGGGAAATTAAAAGCTAAAGCAGGGCAGTAGGGTTAGCCCCCCTTTTCTGTGCTGGCAGGTCAACAATAGGACTGCTGCTTCCCGCCCAGCCAGGTGCATGAGTGGCTTCAGTCTCCGTACAGCAAAACAATTGAAGAAAAGCTCGGCCAACTGGTGGTGGCTGCATATCTGTTTGTGTGTACCGGCATGTGTGTGTATGTATGTGTTGGGGGTTGGTGAAATTAACAGCTGAAACTGTTATCAGCCTCAAAGAGTGCACGGCAATGCACGCTTGTGTGATTAACACTGCGTCACCCACAACAGACAGACAACTGTCTGGCAGCTGCCTCAAGCAGCCGAGCTCATTGAGTTGTAAGCCCAAGTTGGAGGGTCTTAAGAAGCATTACCCAACCCACACAGTCTCACACACAGTCACACAACGCAATTAAAGCTGCTGAGTCAAAAATCATAAAAAGATACTTGTTGATAATACTCCCAGTACAGCAGCGACAGTAAGAAGCAGTATACTTTACTCAAGAAAGTGAGGTTTTAATGGGAGTCAGCCAGCGGAGCACCTGTCAGGTAAAAAGAAAAAAGAAAGCCACTTTCACCAAAGAGAGTATTAAATCTTGGTGGAAAAATGCAGACTAGTCCTCACGTGTTTCAAGTCCATCAAAGGGATTTGGCATCGCTTAAAGTTGAATTCATTTGCACCGATAAAACACCGCCAAAAACTAGGGATTCACTCCCATTCACTTCTACAGGCTGGTAAGCAGAACCAATTGATGACATGTGACTTATCTGTGCTGTGGACTGTCACAACCCTTTCACATTGGACTCCAGAGAGCAAGACTGACAAATCAACAGGTGGGCTGAAAAGTGACATTTTCTACCTTGGTTTGATTTTCTGAAGCTGTTAACAGTCAAATAATAATTCTGTGGGTGCACCCAGAGGAGAATCACTGCCACCCACTGGGTATCTTCTGCCTATAATCACTGTAGGCTTACCACTGTTTGAAGAATGTTTGCATCGAGAGGAAAACAGGATCAAACACACTCACACAAACTTGCCTCAACACAAGACACTGTCCCAAAACAAAGAAAAAGCAATTTGTTCTGCCATGAACTACAAAGCAGACACTGCTGAGAATTAATAGGAAGTCATAGGTGAAACATGCAGTAAAATCTGAGGGGACTGTGTCCTCAAAGAGAACACCAATTAAAACACTGCTTGATTCTTTACAATATAATCATCTTCTTGTGCCTCGGGTTCCCAAATCTATTAACTCCAGTGAGGCCTACTTACAATGTAACCTTTCTCAGAAAATGTTGACATCAAAGGCAACACGCCACAGCAAACCAGCATCCCACTTCCAGAATGGCAGACCATAAAAAAAAAGAGTACTTAAAAGGGATTAAAAAGGCCAATTCCAACCAGATTCCTTACAGACTGAGTCTAGAGGAGGCAAGCAAGAAGGGGGAGGAGGAAGGATCTAGGAGGAGCACATGATGGAGAGACTAAATTAGCAAACTGTGTGTTTTTGTGGTCTTGGCAATGGGGAGATCCCAAAGGAGAGCTAATGACTGTAGTGGTATCTGGCATAGGGGCCAAGTTTCCTTGACTGCTTTAATGTTGCCTCCAGTCCATAGCCACCATGTCATGAGCAACATATGCTGAGCTATCTTGCAATTATACCATTATCAAGGTCTTTCCTCCCACTGATTTCCATTATATGTTGCTGAGCAGATTTTACAGGAACTAAGTCCTTGTGAAGGAAGGAATGTCTGTACAGTCTGACCTATGAGAATGCAAGCAGCACTGTGGAAAACAATGAGGTTGACTAATAAACACACACATAACATAACACTGATGTTGTATCAACCAAATTAAGTTGAAAATGTCAGAAAGACAAACGCGTATAATAAAGTAGATGACAAAACTCAGGTGTACCAGACATTTAATTCTAAAACAACTTTCTTTCCCAAACCATTTGGGATCAAAATGAAATCTTTATTCAAGCCTCGCAGAAGGTGCTGTGAATATTTTATGTGCAATATGGTACTATCTTGTCTCAGAGACCATTAACTATACTGCAGTGTACCCAATCTGATTAACACGGCCTTCCCTATCAGGGCGTCTGTGTTATAAACCTCATTTCTGATCCCAGGAAGGACCCGAATCTACTAACAAATTCTCTTCTTCAAGGACAACAGACAAGTAAACACAGGGTGGCACAATATGCAATTTAGCACATTCAATGCAACTTTGCATTGCAGACCCCGACCTTCAGAAAACTCTTAAAGCCTGAAAATAAAAAGATATGCAAGAGAGATTTGTGTCCCAGGAAGGGCAAAGTGACCACTGCTAGCTGTTGTATCTCTGTGACCTCTCATCTGTCGTAAGAGCCCTAAACAACAGAGCGGAGTGGGCAGGTTTTATTGTCCCAGCATGAGAAAGGGAGACAGAGCTGCTTTGGCTTGATGGATGGGGTCCAACTGGGAGAGTAAGGCTGGGATAAAGGAGTTGTATCCCGCCATAAAACTCTGCTGCTCCCAGCCTTCACGTACACAGAACCTCCTGTGTTTAAGTTTATATGTGTGTGTGTCTGGATAACAGGGACGCTGTGTTATCAGAGTGATTCATACATGCCAGACAGGTTGCAACAACTTGATAGAAAACAATACAATACTAAATTCCCCCTCTGTACTGTACTGGAGAGCAGTGGAGGTGACAGATGTGTAAAGCAAGTCAGACTCCCTTTAATTTTAGCGCTGACTGTTGAGTGAAACAATCACGTCAGACAAAGGCAGACAGAGCAGGCCTATGAGACATGTATCTACTGTATACAGTGTTTGAACCAGACCTTCTGTTAAAACCAGTCCTGAGGTGGTAAATCAAGTCCAGGCCGGTAGATGCAATATAAGCATAAATGGTCACATTTGTTATGTCAAGACAGATCATTGGAGAGGGCCACTGTATGAACAAGAGATTAGTCAATAACCTATTGCTGAGCGTGACTCACGTTTAGTCATGGAAAATAATACAGATTTCCAAAGGAAAAGACAACATCTGTCAATGGGGTTGTCTCCATAGTAAAAATCAAATTTTAAAAAAGGTGGAAGGTTATAGACATAACAATGGTTCTATGATTTTTGGTGGGCTCGTGCTGGGCTCTATCCCCGGTAGCATACATTGTATGAGCCTACACAGTTATGATTTGCTCCTCACCACCCCTACATAGACTGTACAGCTCCTTACTATTACAGCAAGAGCCTTACTTCAAGTGTTGCATTCTGGGGCTGTGTATTTGTACCCAATTGCAGTGTATAGCCCCATGTTAAACAAAATGGCCAATACATTTTTCCGGTATGTACTGTGCCAAATACTTTATGAAAGTTCCATTTGAGTTACAGTGACAGTGCTTACCATCATATAAACAAAGCACTTTAAGCTGTAGACCATTTAGTCACACTAACTGCATACATGTACTCCACTGGCTTCAGTTATACAGCAAAGTTTGTTTTGTTTAGAGTGAAAAAGTAACTTGACTTGTAATATTTTACTTTCTTCCTTGTGTGCAAACATCTTTTCCACCTCTTACTGTGGGTATTTACATATGTGTCAATCACTTACAACCACACAGCGCTCTTCAAAGACAACGTTTCACAGACAGAGGTGGTATGAGGCTAAATTATTGGCCATATATGTTCAGGCAATTGCTTCCAATGATGGGTTAGATGACAGTATGTTTAAGTGCATACTTAAGATTTAGCAATGCTTTTGTGCTTTCATCTCAACTTTCTCTTCAGTTTACTTTAGCTTTATTTACGCACTTCAGCCTTCACATTCCAGATCTTTACTAAGGGTGTCTATGAAAGACGCGATAAAGTTTCCATAGTTACATCCGCCTCTGAAATAGATTTTGTGTCAAAGCCTTTGGGGTATGCCGTATTTGTTCCCTGAAACCTAACTTGCTGTTTTTCCTCCTGATCTTCCACATACCTGAATCCTTCCTGCTCCCCTTGCCTCCATCTCTGTTCTTCTTCAGCACTGCCTTGAACATGGCAAGATTCTTTGAATCCTCTCTGTAGGGCCCCTGGGGGAAAAAGAAAACAAAAAAAATTCAGTCACTCACAGTCACGCCACAACAACAGAAATGCATCTATTGTCAGTCATGCAAAACCATGGAAATTATCCAGCAACACAAACAGATCTATTTCGATTTATAGGACAGAACCAAGACAATTTCTTCTATTCACCTGCAAATAAGAAAACCAGTCAAACACCTACATATGCAAGTATTTTATTTTACCCAGAGCTAACCAAACAATACAAAATGTGTCCTCGAAAACCTAAAGTGGCAATGGCAAAACTGTGTATATCCGCATTTCATACTGCTTAGCTGGCACTCATTTGGGAGTTTTCCCACAGCACTCCCAATCCTGCAGGTCATCAGTGGAGGGGCACATGGAAAGAATGCTCTAATATTTAAACAGAAAAGGACATGTTCTGCTATCTTGTTATGCAGGAAAACACTATCGAATGCCCTGAATTCCACATGTAATTGATGCTATGTGGCTGAACTTGGCTGTTTGCAACTGCTTTCCATGGTTGTTCCCAAGCAAGTGTGGATTTTGAATCCTTAGAGTTAAACGGTATAACATGAACTCAAGGTCCAGCCTGGGTATGCCTGGATGTGCTTGTTTACTTTGGAATTATTTATAGTCTTATGTAGTTGGACAATGGTAAAAACAGACTTAACTAAACACAGCAGCAACTGAAACAGTTAATTGAGTGGGATTTTTGGTTTCTAACCCTCTAAACACATTATAGGCTGCTACAGGGTACCCTACTATATTAATAGCAGCAGAGCAATCTTTCCAATGAAGAGAAATAAATAGTTTCATCCATATAAGGGTATGCCTTCTGCAAACAAAACACACAGTCCTTGCACTGAGTTCTCAACCCCAGAAGCCAGGCTTTAAATATCTAGGTCCCCTCACTGCTGCTGTGAGAGAGGCTATCGATCTGCCCTTTTTCATCCTTGATGGTGTCAGATGAAACACTGTGAGGCAGAGCCTCCACTGAATCAGTTATGGGAGGTGGAGGTGGAGGGGCATATCCCTGATGAGCCTCTGCATCTCGACTCAGCCTTGACAGGTTAGAGAAAAACATTTCATGGGTTTTTACTCCACCAGGCCAAACTCTAAATCAAGATTATGAATGCAGTTTCAAGGTAGCACATGGTTACTAACTCCTTTCTCTGGAGATTAATTCATAGTCCTGGTTTCTTCTGTGGAATGGTTTCATTGGAAAAAACAAATAAACTTAGGCAGTCACGCCATCAGATCAAATGTCGGGTGCTTTGAGTGTCACCATGACCTTGCCTTCTTCTAGCAGCAACTTGTCTCCAAATAAAAGCCATCCAAGAAGTCAAGTAACACCTGAACTCAATTGAGTTCATTCAAGTAGTCTGATCAATTGCCCTGAAATTTGATGACAAAAAGTTGGAAATATTCCATTGCAGAGATTTCTGCAATTTACTACTACTGTTAACTTACAGCAGTGACCACGGCCACCTGAAGGCTGCCCAGCAATTTGTGCAGTTGAGCTGCTCAGGACTCATCCTTTTATTTGTCTGCTGCCATTCAAAACCATTTCCTCCAGCCTCCATCCTTCTTGCCAAGGATGACGTTTCTCACTGACTGATTCAACCTAGTCTCTCCATCATATGAGCGAGGTGAAAAGTGTCTTATAAACATTCCTTCATCTAACACTGCTTTCACTCAGGCATACAGTATGTCATTATGTACAGGATAAATATAGACATCACTCAAAATATTAGGTTTAATACGTAACACTATAATGCCATTGTCGCAACATAATTACATCCAGATGAGTCAACATGAACAAGCATGCAGGCAGCTAAAATGCTAACAGAACACTTGGGGCTCCTAACAAGTTACCTCACAAGTTATGATCATCAAAGGGAGCATCTCTTCAGCCAGAAGTAGCCTATACTACATGTACTCAGACTGCTGCTAGCAAATCACAGTATCCCACTACAACTCTGGTGTCGTTTAATGATGCTCAGAAGTCACAGTGATGCGAGATATGACTTGAAATTTCTCAAATTAAAAAGCAAACAGAATTATACTAGCTAAAGTTAGTACAGGTCTCTCTAGTAAAACTAATGCTAAATCAGTATAAGGCTTATATATAATTCTGCTTAAGTAAAATATGTGGACAACAACCAACCAGATGACAGACGTGAGGTTGTAGCAGTAGCAGGATACAGATTATTAGGAAACTCTGAAAAAGTTTCTCTTTTAAAAGAGAAATGTTTTGTAATCTAATGTGTAAGCCTGGTATATTTTTAGTCTATTTCAAAATATTGATATAATAACAGGGAGGTCAGATGGCAGGGTCAAGTACAGAAGTACTAGTTCTTGGATGATTATGCCCATGACAACAAAGAGCAAGTAAATGTCATATGTGATGTAAGAAACAGATCTGAGGACTGTGTCTATCTGTATCTATAGTGTAGCTCAGTGTAGGCCTAGTCAGTGGAAATGCTGACTGCCGTGTGGGAGCTGGCTGTTCATCTCCACAGTAACAATAAACATCACCCAGGTTAACCCAAAGGAAATGAGAAACGCCCTCTTGAAACTCCAAAAGCCAACATGACAAATTCCTTCCACCCCCCCTCCCCCATCACAGCCACCAAACACACACACACAGTCAGTACCCAGTGTTAGAGAGACACCACCTCTTCAGTCATCATCACTTTTTATCCTGAGGTATGCCTGCCTTCATTAGCCATTTTTATCCAAGGTGAGGGAATGGAGGCCTGGACATTACTTGAATGAAAGCCAAACATGTCCGTGTTGTCAATAAAGCTAATTTAACAATGACATAGTGGTCATGACATATATTAAAAACAAACCAAGAGTAGTTTGGTTTCCTGTGAGCCACAATGTAGAACTAGTGCCATTCACTATTACAGTGTGAAATTTTTCCCCACAAGACGCAGACACATTCTTGCCAATTGAACAGACAGCTATCACACTAGATTGCAATAGCCACAGATGGTCACGGATCAAGATGATGTTATTATTGTACTGACTCCAACAACGTCTGGTAGTGGTGCAACAATAAAGGTTTTTTCAGAAGTGACCCCAGTATTAGAGAGAACTACCTCTTTGCACAAATTAACCTTAAAATATAACCAACATTTAGGTTTTGCAGGTGATGCTTTCTAAACAGACCAACTCTGTGTACATCTCTCCCAGGCCCCCTGAATTACCCACTGTGTGCTGCATTGAGACAGTATATATATATATATATATATATATTTGTCTTACAGGTAAGGAACCTCTGTTGCAGCTAACACTAGCCACATAAGCTTGCAAGCTGGTGTTTGTTTGATGCAACATCGGCAATACGATGCTGCTGACATTTTACTAACATTAATTGGAGCTATACCATGCAATGACAACTTACATGATAATGAGTATCATGCATATCTACTTATACACTAATAAATCCTTAACATAACACTGTAACATGATGCGTTCATGCCCTGCAGAGACAAGCCACTTCGTTAAGTATCTTCACCAAGTCTTTTGTATTCATGAATGCATTATTTGAAATAGGCATGAGGACAATATGTGTTGATGTTGCCTACGCCTTAGGCTGTTTATATTGGAGGAAGATGTGAGGAAGTGTGGATCCTACAATAGCAAAGGCACCACAATCAACATCAAATGCAGCTACGCTTAAGCTGCAGTGGGGATATAACTGTGACCCATGTAAGAAAGTCTCCTCAGAGAGCGAGTCATGGACTGCATGGTATGCAGCAAGACGAGCATCAAGATTCCTCAAGCCCTCAAAGTCAGGTCCATCCCAGCGTTTTAAGCTGTGCTTGGATATCAGCCTCAAAGCCTGGCCCCTTAGAAGGGGCCTCTCAATATTAAAACAGAGCAGGGAAAGTCCCACAGTGGCTCACAGGTCTTTGTGGACATACACACTGGCTAAATGAATATTCACATTTGCTCTGTGGAAGACACGACAAGAACAAGCAAAAGCCCCAGAGTATTGTGTTCATGGTACTGCCTCTTTATTTATGTCAAGAGACCAGCCTAGTCATCAAAAATCCTCAACAGGTTTCAAAATGCCCCAAGCAACTGAAGGAATACATGCCAATCAGTGTATTTGGGCAACAACATGCAGCATTAAGGATGCTTCCCCACTGCTAGCATTTTCAGCCAGGCATTTGTCAGCTCTGACCTTCACATGTGGGCTCTCTGTTACCTTGGAGCAGCTCAAGGCAACAATAAAAAAGGACTCCAGTCTATGGTACAATGTAGAGACCGGTTCCTTTCACTGAAGAGAAATTGGAAACCAGGACAGTTAAGGGGTCCCTCAGGTTATTAGCATGTATGTTTTTCCAGGTCATTCCTGACTTGATACAGTTCAAATCCAAACAGGCTGTGAGGAAGAAAAGATCCTCACCTGCACAATGCTGATGTGACACGTGGTTAATGGGGTCATCTTGCTATACCACAGTCATCTGAGAAGACAGCTATATATAGAACGGAAATAGGATTGTTTGACCAAATTGCCTCTGGCAGGGAAGCATTTCACATACATTCACAGTTGGTGAGTTAGAACCAGTTTTGTCCTCTGTTAGGTGGCACACAATAGGGAGAGCACCCTTAAGCTCAGATCAACTTCACCACTCTTCCAGGACTGCAGCAAACAGCTATTTTCCACCCTATGCGTTCATCTCTTGCCTGTTGAAACGCCCTGCCAGCTCTCCTCATCAACTGATTCTACATGAATGATCACTCTCAGATTTCAACACTGTTGTCATAGCAACATGACCTTCAACTTGGTTTAATAAACACTGCATAGAAGTGATCAGATATTTTAAAATCCTCCTGTGAACTCCATAATTATCTCTTCTTTTGTTGTCCGTTCTCTGAGGGCAGGAAACAGGCCCAGCCTGGACGGTGAGTTCAAGTGGTCCATAAACAATGGGAAGTCAGCTAACAAACCCTTGAAGAAGGAAGTGTGGGGAGTAAGTATGGAGGACAGCAGAGTCTCAGTGTCGGCCATTGTAAGCAAAGGTTGTTATTCACACTAACATGAGTGGAAGCGAAACAACAAAGGAACAGACATTTTTATGTAACTAGTCTCCCGGTTTGACTCAAGTGCTTCCTGCACAGCCCTCCACCTCTGAGCCTATGAGAAGCAGGCCTTCATCTTAATACCAATATCTAACCTTAAAGAGGAAAGACAATGTTTATCTAATATAATACTACAACCAAGTCGCATCATTTGACAGGCCAGCAGCTTAAACCAAGCAACAGATCATACAGGTATGTCTACTTTCTGAACATTTTACACTGTTTTATTGCAAAATAATGAATGTTTCCTGCGGTTGAAATGCAGGAAGAATTCCTAAAAAGATTTTTGGGTTCCTAAAAAAGAGCAATTAGACACCAAGAAAGGTGGTGGCCCAATCGGACTATTCTTCAAGAGCTTTCTGGAAGATTATACAGGAGAAGGATACTAACATCAGGAAAGCATCGCAACTCTACTATAGGCATGGCATGTGGTAGTATTCATAAACGTGGCTAGCTCATGACAGAGAATATAAGGCATTTCATGGTATACATCTTTGAAACTAAATGATGAGAAAAAAGGCTCATATTCACTTTAAGACCTGTGTGATTGTTTACCTTTACCTGGTGGGAAATAATATTGTCCCAGCACAGACACACAGGCAGAGTCAAAGTTCTAGCTTGGGGCAAAGCCAGCTCATTTCTTATTGAGGAGGACTAGCCACATGGCTCAGCGTGAAATTAAAAAGGATAGCAAGTCTGATCTACTCATTAGACTGCCATGGGAAAAGTGCAGTCATTTTGGAAACACTGATTCGCCCTCTGAGGCCACTAGTCCCTGATCTTTTCTAATATGACTGATGAATAAATCCAGACACAGGTCTACATGCTGGCTCAGCAGTGACAACAAGAAAACCTTTTTATCCCAGCAGTGTTGCTCTAAAAGTGTCAAGGCATGTTTTAGAGGGGAATCATTACTCTAGATTTACTGTTGCACCCCAGGCTCTGGTACCTGACTAAACCTGAAACTAAAAGGTTGGAATAAGACAAGACATTGCACATCCTCAGCAAATAAATATCACATTCCTTGCTACACACAGATTAAAAACCAGGCTAACCACAGGCTTACATATAACCTTAATTAATTGAGCTTGACAGATCAGAGTGTAACGTGGATTTATGGACGAGTTCACGTGTACAGTGGGTCTGCCTTTTAAGCTTTCACGAACCAGTTTCTCCACTCTGAACCTTTACTTTTCTGTCACATTTGTTAGAAGTCTTTCCACAATAATTACACACTCCTTACATCACACAAACAGCCACCCCTCTCCTGTCATCATCATCAGCCGGCAACAGATTTAACTGCATGCTGAGCGACAACAATCATCTCATCAGAGTTACAGACATTAACTCCTGCTATTACTGCTGATTAAACTTTATCACTCTATTACTGATTTGCCATAGCAATCAAGTGTTAATGAACATCTGGAGTAAAAATAAATTAAGCCGGAGCATTGTTGCCTACACTCAGTCTGACATTTGCCTCCCAGGAAGCCTGGTATTTGATTAAGGGTAAAACATTAACAAGCAGTGTTTAAAGTCTACAGGAAGTTCCAGCAAACACTGCCAGAGATTCTCCTCATGCTAAGATTGGTCGGTCAGAGTCACATACACATGAATCAGCATCTTATCGAGACAAAAGAGATTATTTTCTAATTATACAATTCCAGCAATAAGGTAGACTTGAATCCACTGACTTTTAATGAAACACTTTGCCTAGTGAGCCAGGATTTCAGACAGGACAACAGGGCTTCAGACCAAGAAGCACTTTGCAGATAAGATGCCATAACCAGTGCAGGTTTATTCTTAGCCCGTCTCTGTTTTCCTTTACTGAGTGAACTACTTACAATATCATTTAGTGTATTTAAAAAAAAGGAAAGGAAAGGTGGACTTATTGATTTGTATGCCATAACTGCAACTCCATACTAGACTGTGACTTTTACAGACCCAGTTACAGCCGAGACAGACACAAACTGACATATCGGACTTGGAGATAAACAAGCAAATCCAAATAAGATTTGTTTCAACAATTCATTGTTATGACAGAAAAATATCGAGCCGGGCACAAAAGTCTAAAACCCAGTCCAAATGTCCGCCCTTAAAGCGTTTGAGGGCTTTGCTCAAGGGAGGAACCCACAATGCATTAGTGTTGTGGTGTTAAAATGGCGATTACAGTGTAATTTCAGCATAAAAAAACATTAACAAATGACTCACTTATGAAATATGAGCCTCACACTCTACTTGGCATTGAGATGCCTCCCTCCAGGTATGTGATTTCACAAAGTGCCATCCCATTCATACAAATTGGAGACCTTACACTCTCCTGCATTCAGGCATTTGCTGATCATACAAGTCATGTGAATTAAAGTCTGTGAGGGTCCACTGCTTAAGGTGGACATTTGGACTGAGCCTGAAGAATTCTACCCACCTAAGGTTGGTTTTTAATGGCATTTTATTGAATCTGAACCCAAATCAGAATCTGTACAAAAGGAGATTTAATCCAGTTTATGAAATTGTTTGTTTGTTTTCCTCTTGCTGTGAAGGAAAAGGGCCTTTTCTGTAGCTGCTAGAGCTGCACTAGCCGTCAGAGCTGAAATAATCATGACCCGGTGGAAAGAACATTAATTCTGCTTTATCATTTTCCCAGTGTCAACAAAATTAATCACAAAATTAATTCTTTGTAAGTACCTTGTCACAAACACTGCAATCCACACTTTGGCATGTCGCTCTGCATCCCTACATCTCTCCCGCTCTCTCTGAGGCTTTCAAAAACACTTGACAAAAAATGTAAATCAGTAACAGCTGTTACTAAGAAACACTTCCAAACACACACGTGCTTTAGATACACACATGCGAGCAAGCATGAGCACACATATGCACATGCTTAGACCTTGAAAACACACACACACTTGCTCACCTTGACTTTCGACTCATACTACAGAAAATACTGCCGTTTTGTTGTGATAAATCAATTACTGGTATGTAATTAAGCAGAATGCCCTCATGCTAAGACACTAGCCAACACCATCACTGCAATACGAAGCAACTCAATATGCATCACTGTCATTCTGTAACGTCTTAATAGACGACCTGAGGGGAAACAGGGCACTTAAATGGTAAGGCAAGCATTTTGATACAGAAATTGTCATGAGCCTTAAAGGAACGTGAGCTAATTCAATTACACAATGTCACTTTGCCAGTAGGCTTGTGAATGATCCTTCATCTCAATGCTGAGAATGCAACATGACTTCTTTGACTGATGATGAATATCGAGGCATTTCAGAACACAGGGACTTATGATGTTCATGTCATGAGTCCTCTTTTGCAAGAACAATAAAGAGTAAACAGAAAATGAAATATCACCATACTTTTGAAGCGTTAGGTTTTTATGATCTCTTGATCATATAAAAAAGTTTGATCACTCAGATAGTGTCCCCTGACAGCATGGCATAAAACATAAAACAGTTCATAACAACCAATGCTATGTTCAAGTTCCAGGAGCTCAGGGGGTAACTGCTCCTGCAATTATTTCACAACATGCCCTAAAACCACCTCAATGACTTGGCCATGATATATAAATCCCATTTATAATACACATTATGAGGATCGCTTACATTTAGATGGCATAAGAGTTTGCTACCTTGAGAGTTCCCATGATAAGCGGATAGATAATCGTACTTTAGCTTTCAAATTCAAGTTAAATAAAATTTTGAAAAAAGCTAAAAATGGGTTAAAGTTAGGTGTGAGAGCACCTTTGGAGTGTTATAGGACATTATATTGATGCTTATATTTGTGGTCAGGTTTGGTTTGTGGTATCAAGTGTCCCGGAACCCCAAATCCACAGAATCCCAGACCACAACATTCAGGATTCATTCAGAAACAATCTTGGTTAAACAGTATGCTGACAGTAGCGGTCCCGAACCCATCTCATTTCTAAAAACCTGGCTTTTTATATTGGAACCATGTGCTTGTGCAATGAGTAGCCCTTTTCAAAAGCACAAAATCATCATCATCAACAACAACTCAGTATGTGCTGTCTGTCAGGTCACTGGCTCTAATAACTTTCCCTCCTCAGCCATAACAATGCGACTCTGATGCCAGCATCTGTTACTGGCCAACTGGCTGGGGACCATGGGAACCAGGCTCTGCAGAGACTGGGAGGCAGACTCTTGTGGCACTTTCAATAAGATGAGTGCTCTGTAGTGCAAACATCTCATAACCCTGCAGTTGGTAGACAATTGGAGTAGCTCTAGCATGGAGGCATGCAAATCCACTATAATAGTTCCATAATGAGCGTAAAATTGCCTGAAATTATGTTGGAAAGTTCATACTGACTATCTCCAGGTTAACTGGCAGTCAGCATGACTGTCAGCAGCAAAGCCTGTTCCACCTGTTGAGTTGAAAATCAACACTGTACATACAGTTGAATTACCCTTGGAGCTAGATAGAGACAAGTAACTCGACACAGGAAATAGCAAATGTTGTGGCAGGTTCTGCCAAGGTAGAACCCAAAGAGGTTATGAGGTTATGAAGACTTCATAACACTCGTTCAGACAGCACATTGAATCGATGAGTTCATGTGCTCACAATGATCAAAGCTGCATCCTGACATTTACAAGCAATTTCAGAGAAGGGGAAAACTTTGATTTTCAAAGCACCTGGCTGAGTTACAAGGGGGATTCATCCACTGAAAATATGCTGAAAACAGCAAAAGCCATATACAGCCAGTGGTCAAACTTCAATGACTCAATCTATGCGGGCGGACAAGATTACAGTCCCTTAGCCTTAAGCCTACTACTATATCTGGGTTGGGTTCTGGTTTGAAAACCACCGCATCCAATCACAAACTACAGACTAACATAAGCATCAAACAAGACCACACAGTTATAAGAAAAGTAATGAACCTTTTCGTAAAACATCTGCATCCTAGTGAGCAGGATGTTACTCCACACAATAAGTCTTACCAATCTTCAAAAGTTCTTGGATGTCAGTTCCAAGAACTTATAGCGAGGTTAACACATACAGTAACAAGCAACTTAGGATATTCTGCAGTGACATGTTGTAAACAGACAGCTCCTCTAAGGCTGCAACTTATTATTATCATTATCAATTAATCTAGTTAGTTTATAAACTATAGAAAAAATAGTAATGCCTGTCACAAGTTCCCAGAGCCAAGAGTGACAACTTCAAATTGCTGGTTTTGTCCGTCTAAAACCCAAAGATATTAAATTTACAATCATATACAACTGAGCAAATTTGCAAAATATAGAGATATTGGCATCTTGCTTTACATAACTGACTTAAACATTAATTGATTAGGTAAATGTATCTTCTATTGTAGTAAACTGAATATCTTTTGGATTTGGATGTTTGGACAAAACAAGCTATTTTAAGAGGTCACCTTTGGCTGGGAAATTGGGACAATCATTTTAATTATTTTTTGACATTTTAGAGATTAAACGATTTTAAAAAAAAATCAATAGATTAATCAGCAGTAAGAATCGTAAGTTGAAGCCCTATTTGAAAGGAAAATATTGTTTATATTGTTTAGTTTTACTCCACTATATTATTCCTATATCTATTCCTATATTATTTGGTACTTTTCAAATGACTTGTCCGGTTAATCGACTAATCGCTTTAGCTCTAAACTCTTTAATGAACAACTAAACATTTTAGGTTTTTAATGCCAGAACAACACGCGTGTAAAATAAGTGAAACACAACTTCTCTGATGTAACGCTGTAGATTCAGTGTGACTGGTGTCCCGTTAGCTCCTGTTCACACTAAAACAAACGGAAACGTTACCTGTAGTTTGACTTTACGTAGCTACGTTAACCTAGCAAGTGAGCTTCATGTCCAGCTAGCTAGCTTTAGTAACGGTAACAGTTAACGTTAAGTAAGAAGCGGCACGGAAAACAACACAGAGGATAAACAACCCCGAATAAGCCGTCATTCCCGTTGGGTTTGACGGCTGCTGCTCACCGGGCATGTCCCGACATTCCTCCCAACAAACTGCCACTGAAACAACAACTTATTCCTACTTTTCTGAGCCGGTGAGCCGACACCTCCGGGATATCTAACGTCGACACAGCCAACTTGTGAATATTGTTTTGAAAATGTTTTACCTGATAAATGTCATGGGTGTGAAATTACCCCCAAAAAAGTTCTCCCCACTCTTCCAGCGTATCTCCACACGACTCAGTCCACCACTTGATCCACCAAGGTAGGCTACGGGACGCTGGGCTCCTCCTCCCCGCATGAGGTCATCTGTGAGGGAGGCACACCATCAACAGAGAGTGCAGGGAACCAAGGCAAACTACCCCTCTTTCCTCCTCCTCCTCCTCCTCCTCCTCCTCGTTTCCTCTTCTTCCTCATTGCTCTCTCTGCATGCCTCATGGACACGACAGGATGCTAGAGATGCAAAATACATGTATCAGGACAACTGTAGGCTGCAGGCTGGGAAATCAGGGACAGGGTTTTCAAAATAGTGAAGAAACTCTCCCCAAAAGAAGGTCTTATTATTGCATATTCTCTTTTTTCAATTAGATGTTCAGGTATGATTTCTGCAAGTTTTCTTTAGTAGTTCTTTCAGGGAATTTCCTGCCAATAAACTTAACACAACTAACTAAAGTCTTACTAAAATAATGGCCTCACAGCTTCGTCTCTATTAGACTGTAATAAGTACCAGATTACATTGTTTGTTTGTTTTTACCCAGGAAACTTCCCAAGAAATTATTAGGAAATTACCGACTCATAAAATAAAAAGTGTGTGATGCTGAAAAGTGAAAATAAACCATGAGATGCAGCCGAAAGCTCAGTAATTGGACCTTGTGCTGATTGTTTTATCACACAGAAAGCATTATCGTTTTATTTGCCTAATTAGAGGTCTAAAAGCCCCACGCTGCCAGGAATACAGAATTAATAAATCCTTTATTTATTTATATATTTTGTTAGTCAAATTTTAATAGACTGAGTCTTAAAGAACTGGAATCAGCCTGAAAACACTGAGGTGTCCACCATTAACCATAAGTCCTCTGTTATTTATAATGTTAAACAGCTCTAGTCCTCATTTTTGATTGGCTAAATGAACATTGAATTTGGAAACTACCTGAATACAGATGTAAAGTATGAAGGTACACACAGGTATTGTACTCAACAGTTTTAGTAGGCTGATTTAAAACTGTTTCCATTTTGTGCAACTTTACACTTCTGTACCAGTAGGCTTCATGTCAGAGTGGAGGTGAAACGATTAGTTGGTTAAACAATAGAATTGAGTCGACAACAATTTAGATCATTGGTATAATCTAAATAAACAAGTGCTGCTTTGTTCTTTTAAATAATAGCAGATAGATGAATCAATAATGAAAACAATTCTTAGCTGCACCCTGTTTCAGATCAAAATGCTTTTTATATCGCACAGTAACTTTTACGCCATACATTAATCTTGTGTCTATCGTTATTTGCCACTCTGCAAATTAAGATTTTACACATGAGATATAAAGAAGCGCATAAAACATGATGCATTGCTACATGAAACCGTCCAAGCATATTTAAAGTAATGTGGCACCACCTGGACTGGCCACAACATTAAGATGTATCACTCTGTCTTTATAATGAGCACTTTTACTATTAATACTTTTTGCTGCTTCTGTACTTCAAAGCTCAAATACAGTTTTGAATGCAAGACAAGAGTATTTTTACCTTGTGATGTTTTAATTTGTCTACCACTGCCTGATTAACACACACCTGAAGTTGGTTAAAATTAGGTTGACTTTAAATAGCCAATCAATGCCCAAATTTAAAATGACCAGTTGCCCCACTACTAGCAATCTTAGCAAGCACACTGTGTAACTTCCTCTTTGTTAGCGTACATCAGAAGAGGATGGATTGATTGAGTCAAAGCTTTTATATAAATTCTGCCTAATTGATTTAGGTTTGTACTAGTGGCTGTTAAAAGCAGGATGTTGTTCAGTAGCTTTGTGTATATTGTTGAATCGTACCGTAGGCGTCATGACTTCAGCATTTAATAACACATATCTGCATATAGCTTAATTTAAATGTCATTGCTATGGAGAGGCTAAAATGTTCTCAGCATGAAGGTAAACAAAACATTGTCTAATATAATCAAGCAAAAGCTTCAAATCAATGCTTAGTCTACTTGATTATTGTAATGAAATTCATTGCAAGGCTTTCTACACTGTTGGACTCATCCTGGCTAATGAAGCAGCCTTAGTCTATGGTGACCTCATGAGGTGACAATATTTTATGCAGCTTGTTTCGTGTGTGAAATGAACATGACTAAAGACTGTATGTGTTTGTGTGTGTGTATATATATATCTAGTACCATTCAATATTTATTCCTTTGCATAATTTGTATTTGTTTACAATCTACACAACACATGACTTGTATATAAACATTGTATGTTGTTGGTCATTGTTTTTTATATATATTTAAGAAATCAGAATCAGAAATACTTTATTGATCCCGGGGAGGAAATTACACAATATATACACATATTTTTCACCTGCTTGTATGTACATAATATTTCTATGTTATTAGTGAATTGCGAGCAATATGAAAATAGAGCCAAATTCCTTGTATGTGTGCACATACTTGTCCTTTAAAGCTTATTCTGATATGTTCAACAGAAGTATAATGTCATAAAACCATTGATTGTGTGTCTTCTTGATTGTGATTCTGTATTATTTATTGTGTGAGCTGCAATATAAGAGAATAATCTTAATTATAGCACAGCAAACCTGCATACTGTACTGTGGTGATAAGAGTACATTTTGGGACTGCAAACCACGTCTTCTCAGTCTGTCCACTCCTCTGTGTGAGGCGGTGTTATACAGTCGGTGTGCAGTGTTTTCTCAGCAGTGTGGTGGGCGTCACGGGGTCAGCGAGGCTCGTCAGATGGCTGGGAATGGGCAGACACTGGCAGGGAAATGCACCATGTCTGCAAGTCAGAAGACCACCAACTGCTCCACTCCTCAAACAGAGCCGGAGAGGTCCCTGCACTTCACACGCAGATGGTATCAAAGGCATGTGTGAACAGCATGAGCATCACAGAGAATTTAAGGTCGGCACATTGTGTTTACAAGGCTATCATCAAGTACTTTCTTGGCGAGGGAACGAGCAGATATTGTTTGTGGGCTTTCTGATGCAAACAAAAAGGCCCATGTATGAACACAGGGACACAACACGGTTCACACTGAACCAGTTTGGGGCTGAGAATAGCTGTTGTACTTTTACACTTGCAGGGATTTTTATTGAAAGTTAGACACTCTGCAGTGTCAAGTAAGGTGTGAGGAATCATACATTTTGAGAGACATCGTTAATATTGGTTTATATATTTGTTGTTGTTGTTTAAAGAAAAATTGGCAACAAATCCTATAGCAAAGTTGGCATGATTTAATCAAACCTAGTATAGAACTGAAACTGATGTGAAATTGAATCTGCCCAGGAGGAAATGGTCTCCGTTGGTAACGATGAACAGGATAAGCTTTGTCAGTTGTGTGAGTTAAATGAAATAGAAAGATGAAATGCACTTTGTTTTTTAGTGTCCTTCACTGTACATCACAGTCTGAAATAAATAATAATGTAATTGAAGATGGCTGAATTCCATTTATCTGCTTCAGTGTCAGGGTCCTGGTATTGTGCATGCTGTCACAGCTTCCTGGGAAACATAGTATTTTTTCTACTTTCTAATTATACTTTTATATTCTTTTAAGGAATAGTATGTTGTATGCAGCATCGACTTATCTTTAATCTTTATGTATACTGAATGTGGTGTTATCTTTCATCCACTCATATAGACTGGAGGACTAGCAACTCATCCTCACTCTGCGCTTCTTTATCAACATAACACTTCTACACAGAGCTTTAGTTTAGTTTCTTAAAGCGTCTCTTCAGGGTTCATTCTTCAGCACAAACATGACAGAAACAAGAGAGTGAAAGCTGTAGTATGAGCAGGCTGAGGAATGTCAAGTGGAAAACCAACAAACTGTTTATGATCCATTTGGCCATCCATCTCCTCCCTTCTTCTCTTTTACAATGCACCCCAAGCCTGCATTCATGAATTATCCCAGAAAAGGATTAAAACCCCAAGAATCACTTGTCTGTCTGCACCAGAGCCATAATGATACAAAACATACTGTAGTCTCTTTTAAGTTTTGGTATGAAGCTATGAGGCACCCAAATGAGGCCTACTTTCAAATAAGTGCCGACAGCATTACGTGACAATTTCTGCATTCTGTCCTACATAAACAAACCACTGGGTGGATATATAGTTTCATACATACGGAGGCCGCTTGTCCTGCTCAGGTACAACATGGTAAGTACACAACTTTACACATAGATGTTGGGACCTTAAATTAGCATGCATATACTTTACATTTTATACTGTTGTTCTCTTGTAGAGGCTTCTTTTTGTCGGAGTAATTTGCCCTCAAGCAAAGTCAAGCAGGTTCTGTGGTTCTTGTTGACTGACAAGACCTAGCTGGCCTTTATGGGAGGTTCCCAAAGAGTTCTTCCATTCAGACCATTAATGATGAGTCACTGGCTGAACATACTGCTATCATCCAAAGAAACCTTAAATTCAAGAGTCACACTAAAAATATAGTTCCTTTGGCAACATGGAGGGCTAGTTTTTTTAGACAGGATTTAGTCATTGAGGCTCTTCTTACACAATAAACAGGGGGTATGTATAAAAAGGGAATACATGCTGTAAGTAATGCAGGTTATAATTGTTAGTTTGATTTGACAAGTAGCCCAAAGATCCTCTGACTTTTCGAGCCTGGAGTTTATAAACAGCTATTTACTGTCATCTAGTAGTCATTGTGGTGTACTGCAAAAGAAACAATGAGTAATAAGGAGATCCACAATCTGGTGATGCCATGCAATTTCTTTTTTTTATTAAATCTAATAAGTGCCAAGCTATACATAGAGAAGATTACACTAGAACCCCCCCCCAAAAAAAACACCTCACTTTACAACCCCCAAGGTAAACATACCCAAATGCCATCTGTTTTTCATCAGCTGGTAAATACAACTACAGCATTTCTCTCATAACATTAGGAAAGCCACATTAAATGCTGGTTTATAGTATTCTCACAAACAAGCACAAGCCTGGAAAAGCTAATTATCTCCTCTAAAAAACGTAAATACAGAGCTTGATGAAAGCTTTCTTTCCTCAACACCGACTTCACAGACAACCTGTCAGTCCCCTCATGTGTAACACTTCATGTTTGCCTTTCACAGTTGACTTAACACGGTTCCCTCTGGGGCATTCTTAAACACACGTCGTTCAAAACTTCCTCGGCTGCTGGATGAAAAAGGTCCGGGGTGAGTGGGGCTTCTCCACTGCAGGGCGCACCTTGCTGTGCCTCACACTCACTGGTGTCTCTGGGAAGTCGTGGCTCAGCTGCAAACACAGGCAGGCAGGAGTTTATTACCCATAAGGATCTGTGGCCTGAGGGGCACCGTGACTAATCCAGTTTGCCCAGTAGGAGTGAACTTCACATGCTAAAGTAAGAACTGGGAATGTTTTTGTTTACCTTGTCAAGAGTTCCTGCCAGAAGAATACCAACTTGTTGCATCCTGTTGGCGGTGGCGAGGGACCTGCTGCTAAGATCACAGGTTTCAAACACTTAACTTTCAGTAATCTACAAGTTCACATGCTGCTGGACATTCTGACACACAGCAACACCCATTTCTATGCCCTTGTGTCCTTAGAGTTTACACTTCACACCCATTTTATTATGTGTTGTAGATGCAGACTGTAGGCCTACCTCAATTTATCAGACCTCTTAGTCTCCTTCTCTGGAGTCCCATGGGTGCCACTCTCTTCCAAGCTTTTCTTGGCTACCCGTTTACCTCCAGCCTTCACTAATGACCCAGAGAAGAAAAAGAAAACAAAGCTTTAAGTGTTTGTTACTTGAAAAATCAGCATGATGAAGTAGTGTTCTGTATGCACCTGGCAGATTTTAAAGATTACAGTATGCAGGGCATCACAACCCCTTTCTGTAAACATGGAAAAACTAAATCTTCAGCCTATAATCCACAGCAACAAAATTTTAAACATTTGAGTCCAGCAATGACTGCTTTTGCAGTGTTACGTCGCTTTAAAAAAATAAACTGCACATGTGGTAAACGTATGGTAGCAGGCCATTGCTTGTAACTGGAGTCCAAGTTGAGCGAGTTGCCTACATCTTAAAAACAGTAGTTTCCAACCTGAGGTTCAGGGTCAGGATTCAATCTGAGAAGTCACAACAGGATTAAAGCAGTAACATTTTTCAGATTCCAGATTTTTTCTTGACTTTTTGCCTTTTAATCTCTTCAGGCTTCTAAAAATCATTAAAATAAAGAAAATTATATTATTACAATAATATTTAACTACTGAGAAGCCATGTCCACACTTCAGCCACAGCCTGTGATGGGGTTTGCGCAAGTAGACGTTGCTACATTGAAAAAAAAAGTGTCACAAGACAAAAGGTTGAGAGCAACTGATTCAAAATCTTTGACACGAAGAGTTATTTAGACCTCCAAGCTGTCCCCCACACATCGTGCGATGCTTATTTAAAATGTAAAAAATTATTCAAGTATACAAAATAAACAATCTCTTTGTCAATTTGCTTCTGGCTTTAAATGCATTAATGTTTTCCTAAACTCTAAAAAGGGTTGAGCCAGTGAGGAGAACACTGTGTCTCTTTCACCAGGGGCCTGCTGGAGAAGGAAAAGGCATGTGGGTGTATCACGTTTACAAAAACTCAGCCCGATTGATGCAATTAGCATAAACAAATCAATTCGTTTCCCACGATGCGATTACAACGTAGCGACCTGTGCTGCACGACGGGAAATAAAATAAAAAGGTAAAAAGCTGCAGGAGCTGATCCAAGGTCGCGCGGTGCAAAACAACAACGCTTTGGATTTAATGAAGTAAAAAAACAAAAAAACAACAACAACATAAAACTGTGCAGCTCGAAGTCAGCGCGAACATCAGTTTACCTGCCGGAGGGTGGCCAGCTTTCAGCAAAGGAGACTCCTTCGCTCCAGATTTGGAGAGTTGCTGCACCATTTTTCAAAACTTTCAGGACAAAAGCAAAGAAAGCACCAAACTCCCCTCGACGCCCACTCGGTTGTTTTTATGCTCAAACAGAGATGACGTCGCCCTGTGTGGCTACAGGAAGCCTGCAGGGAAACGCCCATCTGAATGTGTCACTGATGTTGACCTTCGACTAATGAAGTGAAACTGAAATAGCGACACAATTTCTCATATTGATCATTTACTAATAAAAAAAAAGAAAAAGATGCCTGTGTGGTATTTGTGTTGCTCCTTGTTAGATTTTCCTTTGAAGGACTGTCTTATTTTGAAAATCCCGGCATAACCATAATGTCAAATGAAGAAGCACCACAACCCCCATCAACCATAATATGAGAACTTTATTAAGTTTTAATACTATTTTAGTGCCATTAAGGAATAAAATGAAGGCATATCAAAAAACAAACTCAGCACAACATTTACAAAAAAAACAAATCTCAGTGATGCATAACGGCGCATGAATTTCCTCCAACAGGAAGTAAAGACTGATATCAGCATAGAGCTCCGCTGTGCTGATGTTCACAGGTTTATCCCCTCACTCCGGCTGAATAACAGACTTCTCTTTCAGGCTGAGTGTTTACTGAGGTCACAATACTGACAGGAAATGAAAAAAAAAAAAAACCCTCCTCACACTCAAAAGAGTTGCTCAGCTTCACAAATGAAAACGCCTGTGTGCGTGTAAGTTACTGGTTGAACGTAACTAAATACATTTACTCAAGTAGAGTACAAATTCAAGATACTTGTACTTTACTTGAGTATTTCCGTTTTATGCAACTTTGTACCTCTACTCCACTACTTCTCAGAGGCAAATATTGTACTTTTACTGGACTACATTTGTCTGACAGCTTTAGTTACTTTTCAGATTACATACCTTTCCTGTCCAGTGAAAACCATGTATCTCCAAATATGGTGATTTTGAATTACATTTTTTTTTAAACTGGATTAGCTGGAAAATGCATTGTCACAAAGCTGAAAACACTGACATGGACCATTTTACTACAGAATGAGTACTTTCACTTTTGATACTTCAAGTACATTTTGCTTGTAATACTTACATATTTTTACTGAAGTAAAGGATCTGAATGCTTCCAACCTGCTTCTATAGTTACAAATAATACAAATCATTTGTGTCTCCACGTTAACTTACATGACCTGTTGCTTCCCTGCAGATCAGAGCAGGTTCATTTAAAAGCGCTGCTTTCAGAGGTCTAACCCTCAGCTGTGCTGAGGTCAGTGTCTGAACTGCAGTGTTTGGATTTTCTGCTGCACCACTAGTGGAAATTATTTGTATTTTATGTCTCATTAGCACATCAATGAGGCCGTACAGTCTGTGCTTGTGCAAAGTGAACATGGTCATTTCTATCAATTGCAAAGGGCAATAATGTACATCAACAACTCCTGGTGGTATATAACTGTCAGACTTTCCCCAGATTTCCAAGGGCCCCAAAAGCTCCAGGATAACCGTTTGTCAACTGGTTTGTGCTAATATAACTAACACATTAGTTTGGGAATATACAACACTAAAGAACAATATCAAGTGACATGATGAGGGTCTTAAGGCTGTCCTGCTTTGTCTGATCTTGAGGCCTCTTGTCCCAGAAGCTAAAATTTAGTTTGAAGACCTTCATTATTTCAGTTTTGTTCTTTTATTTTTCATATACCTGAATGTATGTGTTTAATCCAGTTATCACACAGCAAACCTTGGACCAGGTAGTACAGAAAAACAGTATATATTGCACAGTGGGGAGGAGGACTGAGGGGTTAACATAGCAGCTTGATCCTGCCATGGACGAGGGAACTGTTTTGAAACGGAAGAAGCAAACATTTGACATGTCTAATTCTCATCTTTACCCACAGACTGTTGCATCCTCTTACGGGGGGATGTGTGAATGTTAAAATGTGCTGATAAGTGCTGTGTTGCTCCCCAGGCTCTGTGGGCCACAGCTTTCTCTTCCGCCATACCATCAACTGGTGAAAATGGGGATCAGCAGCTGATCATGGACCATCTGGGGGTATACACAGTAAACGCTGAGGAGCTGCACATCTGGTCCTCTTGGCCATTTTGTCATTATTTGGACGTAAGTGTTTCAGTATATTAACTCCTACCTTCAGTGCTTTCCGGGAAGCTCCAGATGGGAGATGGGCTACTGTATTTTGTTTCTCTTTTCTCCTATTCCTTGTATAGTTCAGGAGCTACGTTTAGTATTGTAACATAACATTTCTGGGGTCAAATTAATCTAGTAGTGTGGTTTTATTATTTCTAAATCCAGGGCTGGTTTGTTGTTTTAGTCTGAGCCCTCCCTGAAGTTCAATTTAAGCTCCCATATTTGTCAATAAATGATTTGAATGGATTGAACAAATCGACTCCTCGTATTCTTAAACTGGTGTTATGTTGCTCCAACTACTATTCTACGACTACAACTCCTACTAATTTACTGCTACAGACAGGGGTGGGGGTCATGGTTATAGTATATATATAGTAAATATAGAATGCCAATTTCTACCTCAGTATAGTGATTGTCCTTCTTTACATAACTGAAAAACATTTAGTGACTGCAAGTCTGATCACTACTTTATAGGGAAGTAAATGTAAGTCTCCAACATGCTGATAGGTACATGGTCCACACCAGCAATTTGTATTTAGTGGCAAGTGACACTCATGACCTGTTTACCTTGATGTATTTATTCACACAAAAAGTCCAAGTTTATGTGGACCTATTAGACACAGGATTGTTGACTCCCTCACTGTTAATACATTTACACTGTGTGTTCTTCATATTCAATCTTTCAATATCAATATTTGGTTCTTTTTTTTCTGAAACGAGATTGTTTTTTGATCTCAAGAGCAACATTTGTTTTGCCAGGTGTGAGCACGGGGGCCTGTTACTGATCATGGTTGGTGGGGATTCAGTGTTCTGCTTCAGGGCGTCTCAGCAGTGCAGTTTTATGAAACACAGGTCTGCTGGTTCAAAGCTGGCCTCCCTCTACTCATGTTTGTGTAAATACAATGTAATGAAACATTTCCCCGCAGGAGCAGAAAAACTGCAGAGAAAAAAGAAACTGTTCAAATGAGAGAAGAGTTTGATTTCTTCTTGGGATCTCTCCACGTTCAAAATGGCAGTAAGAGATGTTTGCACTGTGCCTGTGAAAAGATGCAATTACACGATGTGTTTAAAAAACAAAACTGACCTTTTATTATTTTAGCATGGTTGCGTTATGATGCCATCTTTGTCCACATAGTTCTTCATATATTTATATATCTATAGAGATTTAACATGGCACAAGTTGATAGTTTAACCAGTGCTGATGAGTGTAAACCAGGTAACATGTTGTTGTTTTTTTTCTGTATTTACAATAAAATGAAAGAAATGTACAAGACTCCATGGCATTACACAGCTTCAACATTAAGTACAGATACAATTTGATCCCTCTGTACAATCTAACATCATTAGTTTACTATTCTTGGTTTTTTCTTTCTTTTTTTGTTGTTTTTTTACAGATATGAGTTCATGATCCATTTTGGCTTCAGCACATACACATTTCCCATCTTGACATCTTACCACGGACCCTCTCTCTCACATGACTCACGCCTTTCACCATGCTATCACGGCTAAGAGTTTCATAAAGAAAATAAAACTAACATCTACACAGAGCAGGACACACGTCTCCTCGCAGTAGCGGCCGGTTATCGTCCCTCAACAGACACCCAGCATGATTTCCATCTTCCTTTCTCTACTAAATGAAAAATAATTTAAAAAAACATTCCTTGATTTCCCTCTTTGGCACACATTCCATCTTTCCATCTGCCATCGCTCAGCTGAACTCCCCTCCACACACACACACATTCACTTTAAAACAAACACACTTATAAAGCCAAGTTCATGAAAAAGTTTGTTGGTTCTTTTGTGCTCCTCGCCTCTGCCTCAGGGTGAAGAGACCCCCCCCCCTTACTACCCTAAATGAGAATCAGGGATGAAAGAGGTTCTTGATCGTAAACACAGGAGCACCTCCAGACCTATACCCAGGAGTCAGGGGAGCCGGGGTACTGCTCTGCCCGGTAGGAAGGCCTCCGTGTGCTAGCGTAAAAGTCCACATAGTTGGTGGTGGATTTCAGTCCATGAGGCTGGGAGCTGTAGTCGACTGTGGGCGGGTAGGTGATCACCTCCTCCAAGTACGGGTCGTCGTAGCCGTGGGGATGCTGCAGGTACATTCTGTACGTATCGTAGTTCCTCCTGCCCGGGTCTTCTGTATAATACATAGGCTGCGAGTAGAAGAGACAGGTAGGCTGTGATGGTTTTCACTGGAATACGATGCAGCAGTGGCAAGTGACTAACTACATTTACCCAAGTCCTATATTAAAGTTGTAATCCCCATGAAGTGAAGTCAAATCATAAAACCACATCCTGTTTTTGATACTCTTTATTTTCTGCATTTTTTCAGCTATTCATGCGTTTACTTTCTGTCATTATCTCTTTCGACCTGGTTTAACACATTTTTATTCCTTGATTTTTAACTCAGTATGAGGGTTGCCTTTCTTTTCTGTTATTGTCCTTCTGTCTTTTAAACTGGTCTTTGTGTTTTTGTTGTGTTGTTTTTTGATTGTACAGAGCTTGTTGTTGTTTTTACATGTGCTTTATAAATAAATTGGATTGGATTTATTGTTATTATGTAGTTTTCAATTAGTTCAATGTTTAACTTGCCTTCAAACGCACGACAGATTCTCAGGAAGTGATGTGCGTAATCTAGTGTAACTACTTTTAATTTCATCTCATTGATGTCAGCCTCACTGTTCAGTGTTCACTCTCTTAACACGGCATCAGAGCTGTATCTGCTTAATGCTAACGGGATGGCTAATGGCATTTATTTTAGCAGCGGAGCAGTTAGATGAAGAGTTGCAGGCTAACTGTACTTGCTGTTACCACCACTAGCCTAATTAAGGTAATTTGCTAATAATACTTATGTGTAAGTATGAATTTAATTACAGGACTTTTACTTGTAATGGAGTATTTTTTACTTTGTGATATCTCTACTTAAAATAATTGTACATTTTGGGGAATAGGCTTATTTGCTGTCTTGCCAAGAGTTCGATAAGAAGTTTGATACCACTGTCAGGTCTCTCTGTTAAAGAGAAGGCTACAGTGAGCAGCAGGTTAGCTTAGCATAAATACTGTAAACAAGGGGAAACAGCTAGCCTGGCTCTGTCCAACGGTAACAAAGACTGCCTACCAGCACCTCTATAGCTCACTAATTAACATATAATACCTTGTTTGTTTAAACAGAGGTGTAAAAATGTCAAGCTGTGGATTTACGGGGGTTATGTGCCACGCTGTCTCTTGGCTGAGCACAGTAACTTTCTGGAGTCTCCACTGGTTCCTCTCATCTAACTCTTAGCAAGAAAGTGAATAAGTATATTTCCCAAAATGCCAAAGTATTCCTTTGATTAAAGTATTTGAATCCTTCTCCCACCACAAGTCAAGAACACAAAGAAAGCGTGAAGAATACCCTCGAACCAATCTTCCAACTGGTGGTGATAAAAAGAAACAACATATACTAACATCTCAGCAGTTTCAGCAAAATGCTCTCTTGTCTGGCTTTTTCAGCCAGTAAGCTAATCAATCACCTCCGAGCCCACACGCCTCTGGCCACTAATGCAACAGAAAACAGCTTCAAGGTAAATGGTAGAAATCTGGAAGATAGATGGAATTGTGTTTGTCTGAAATAAATGGGGTAATGACTGTCCTCACACATTAACTGCTCTAAATGTGATGGGATGAAGGGCACAAGAGAACTCTCTCTTTGTCTCCGTCGTCTCCTCCCTACTGCCTCCTCCTCACTGTGCCCATTATCTGAATGGGCACACATGGATGTGTCCAACAGTGACAGGTGCCTGAGACGCACCCAGACCATCCCAATCCCAGCAGTCACATTCACTCTCGCTCAGACAATAGCTGACGTGCTGGGTCATTCCCAACATCGCCATTTATCCGCAGCGGAATATGTGTCAGTCTCTTTGTATTAGTCAAGTGAGGTGGAAGAGCTGGTCGTCCTCGCCAGGTTTATACAGCGTGGTGGAGGATCTCAAACCAGGGCCTTGTACCAATACTATCAAACACTTCCTAGAAGAAAACACTGGTGGGATCACACCTAAAGTTTGAAGCAGAGTAGGCCTGTAACAATTAGTAGATCGTCAAACAACTAATCGATCAAATAATTAAATGAATTGTTTTAAATCATATATCAAGCAAAAAGGTTAAAAATTCTCTTGTTCGAGCTGCTTTTCTGCCTAGTAAATCATTTTAAATTGAATGTCTCTTTTTCAGACAAAACAAGCCATTTGAAGACATTTCATCGACTAAATGGTAAATCAAAAAAATAATCAACGGTGAATGAAAATAATTACTAGTTGCAGCCCTAGTGCAAAGCTTTACTTGGTTGACTCTCTTTTGTTGTTGTTTTTGATGGATTTAAACCTCTAACAACATTAAAATATTGTGGATGCAACACTGATTAACTTCTGTCTTAGAACATGCAAAATTGTTTGACCTTTCCACCAACACTTGACACACAGTGATATTTAAAAACTGTACACGCATGTCACTCTCATGCTACACACCTCGAATGTGTGTTATTGCATGTTGTATGAGTGATGTGTGATAACTGTGATGCTGTCATTGTGGGGTGTGCTGATGTGTGTTGTGTCTATATAAGTAACTAAAATACAGTATACAATTATAAGAAGAAGTTAAATACAGTGAATTTGCGGAAATAATCTCAAGTAGAACAAAAACATTTATGCTGATTGATCATATTCACCTGTGTTCTTCTGGGCTCCTCTCTTGTGGGTGATGAGTAGTAATATGGAGAAGGCTTTCCAGACCCTGGAAAAAAATATAAAGAGAAAATCTGTGGAACTTGATACAAATACACTGAAGTGAGTATGCAGTAAATATGCACATCCGCAGAGGGCAAATGTCTGTATTTAGATAGAACAGGATCAAGAGGTGCTTTGCTGTGCTGGGGAGAGAAATAACACCAAATAATGGAGTTGGCCACTGCTGTTCTGTTGTTTACATAGCCCATGGGATGGATATTTTCGTTGGCGCTTTATCCAACCGGTGGAATCCTGAAATTCAATTTCCACTTCACTATGTAACGCATGCACTGTTGAGGCTGCGGCTCATTTTGTTTACTCTGCCCTCCCCCTGTATCCGCCAACCAGCATAGGCTGGTGAGAGCTCTCGTCTGGCTGTAGTATGCCTGGGTACCCACTCACTGGCCCTGTCTGCACGCTGTGACTTGGTCCTGCTAACAATGGCACCATTGTAGAGTGTCCACCACAGGCCTGCCAGTTCAGTTTACTACTGTGCAGAACATCTCCAGCACAAAAGCAACTCTGAATTTAACTGACTGACTGACTGTCTGTCTTGGGGCTGGCAGGCTTTTCTGGAGATGATAAGAGAGGACTGTCTTGGCAGGGAGACGAGACTGGCCATGGAATCTGCTCGGAGCGTTATAAGGGATAAAATAGATAATGCCCTGCAGAGAGAGGATCAGGGTAGCCTGTGATTACAGTCTGGTGCAGATAGTGGATACTACTTGAATAAGATTTTCAAGACTGCTGATATGCACTTTCAATAGCTTTCTGATGTGTGCATTGTTTGAGTACCTGTATACTGGTTTTTATGGATACTGTTGTCCCCTTGGTAATTATAAAATTGCATAGTTGACTGTGCTCTCTGATAATCTCTGATAGTGTCTCTATGCTCTTTGATGCCCAGCATGGCAGGAGACGACGTGGCACTGGCAGCTGTGAAGAGAAAAGCACATTTTAACATGACATTCCAGAGGTTTTCCTGTTTCACTGGAGGTGTCTATTTTCATCTAGCAGGGTCTGTGGCAAACTAGAGCCTACCAGGGTGGTTGACTGGGGACATCTGAATGGTGCTGGTGGGGAGGGTGGGCTGGGACTTGAACCTGTCCCGTTCAAGTGTTGACACTGGAGTGAGGAAATGGTTTTGGTTCCATCCATCCTGTTGGGAAGAGCACAGAGGAAAAGTGGTGGTTTGAAGAGCTAGAACAGCGCTGCATGTTGTTAAACTCTTTCTTTGGTCACAGAGGGAATATTTGAGAAATTCCTTTGCTGTGTGGTTTTACCCTTTTACCCTTTGGTATTTAGAAGACATGTCTTTCTTCTCAGTTAAAATCCAAACATATTGTACACATGTGAGAATATTACTTATATAAACAAATGTTTCACAGTTTTTCTTGCAGTTAAGCTGCCTCTCCTTACAATAAAAACAAAGGTAATCATTTTATTGTGCACAGACAGAATTAGGCTGTTTAGACGGTATCATCACGGGCCGTTGTCATCAGTACCAAATGTTCTTACTTTCTTATAGATGGTACGCAGATCCCGGTACTGCCACAGTGTGTTGAGCACCTGAGCAGCTGCTTTAACCACCTTCATAGAGTACCTGGAAAACAGACAAAAACAAACATATTTTTGTGTTATCCTGAGTCACTTAAACTACATTTTAAATTACACTGTAAATATTACAGCACAATATGAAGGAAGAGAATGTCCTCGGTGTGTTTCAACCTGGAACATTACTGAATATATAGCAGGCTAAAAATAGCTGCTGTGCAATCATTCCACAGGGAGATAAAAACCCCAATGCACGCAAAACCACCTTCCCTGTGGCTATGGCTTCTCCTTCTCCGAGCATTTAAATGTTTGTGTGTGTGTGTGTGTGTGTGTGTGTGCTTAAATGTGTGAGTGTTTGTGTGGAACCCCCCCGTCCAATGTCCAGGACAGTCTGTACAGCCACATATGGCTGATGACCGTTTGTGTGTTCAAGCAGTGCATCTGAGCACACGTTAGCGCGTCAGGTTAGTATCAGTGTGTAAACTGTACACTGTCTACACTCTCACTAACAACACAAATACGTGCTGCTGTAGCACACCTGTCTCCTCTGCCCTTGGTGATGTTGACCAGCTTCTCGATGCCGCCCGTGTCGGCCAGGGCCTTGGCGTTCTCCATGTTTTTGCTGGTGACCTCGTGCAGGGTGCAACAGATGGCCGCCACGGTCTCGTCTGACAGCAGGGTGGTGTTCCCCCCAGGGAGACGATTGACCAGGTCCCTCATTGCATACTTCCCTGAGAGGGAGGAGGGGACACATTATAACACAGTATGACATAATGCACAGCAGGTTTGTGAGCAGAAGCTTGCGCACAGAGAGAAGAGGGGGACGATGCCACACATACATGCATTCACTGCATTCCTTTTTACATTTTACATAATGTATAAGTGTCTGCCACAGTGACCTAAACTACATTTTGTTCTTGTTATATCATGAGTGATATATTCATTTAGCTTGAGACTGCAGTGAGGTTGGCAGTTTCCCTAAATGACATTGCGTTATCATGGCAAGGACGTCGGAGTGTGTGCACCCTGGTGTTAAAAAAAGAATTGTTTTGCCTATCTCTCCTTCAGCAGAGAAGCCCAGCTGAAGGACCTGAATATGAGCAGCACAAACTCTAACACACAAACACACTCAAAATCAAAAGCACCTTAAACCAACACTGCAACCCCTCCCCTCTCTGCCTACAGGCGTCACCCCTGCATTGCTGGAACTGTAACTCCTCATTAACTCCACAGAGAGAGCACATAAAAACTTGTTTTTCATTAAACGAGGCTGTTTTGTGGAACAAAAAGGGGCTGGAGTGAGATGAAATAAAAAAAAAAACCAGTAGTTAAAATGGTTACAAAATGCCCTGGTTCTGTATATAATATATATGTAATATTCATGCTGTCAGTAGGTATATTCTATATATGTAATGTGTTGAATATAAATATAGTATTGTGGACATTTGACTGTATATTTATATGTCTTGCTCAATGTATATCAGTATAATTCTTATAAATGTTGTACAACCTTCCCAAGGATTTTACTGTATGTATCCTATATACTTCTTTACTTTACTTTAACAGTTAAAGTATTTATGATGCATATCAGTATATTATATTCATGTTTTATGCTGTATTTGTGCATGTAGCCAAGCTAAAACCATTTACAACATGAGCTACATTTGAACTAAAACAAAGCCAAGGTAAGAATAGCATTAAGAATTTTCATATTTGAGTCCAGTACAGTTGGAAATGTTAGTTATTTGACAGTGAGACCACTGACCTATGAGCTCCTTGTTCCTGACATCCAGTGCCATGTTTCTCAGAGCAGTGGCAACCGAACACACCACCCTGTCGTTATCCATCCGCAGCAGCTCCACTAGGATGGGCAGCCCCTTCTCCTTACGCACTGCTGCACGAATGTACGCTGCAAACTGTACACACAAAAAGGCATTAAAGGTTCAAAAAGGTCTCGATGCCACACGGGAAAACGGACAGTCTTGAGGAGTGCATTTTTAGCATGTGTGATTCCAAGTGTAAAACTGACGTCAGCTTTGACTGACACAGAGGAAGTGAGCTGTTAAATCCTTTTTAACCAGTTGAATAGATGCTTTGTCTCCTAGGATATATATTTTATAAAACAAAAGAGAACGTGTATATTTGTTTTTTGGGTACATAGATACACAAACATTACGGTACAGTACCTTCCAGTTGCCGGCTGACAGGTTCTGAAGGGACCCAGCGGCACCCTCCAGAGTGGCGGGATTCGAGCTCTCAGCCAGCAGTGTCAAGTAAGGCTTAACCACCGCAGGGTGCCATAGCATCTCTGCCCCCTTGGGAGACTTGGAGAAGCCGGGGATGGGTCCCACACCGTCCCACTGCATAAACAACCACAGTGTTTAGTCAGGCTGAATACATGCTCTGATGCAGACTATTTAGCTTTTCTAAAATTGAGCATTTACATGTAAAACAAGAAGTACAGAATACGTAATGTAACTGAGGTAGTAAAACTAAAGCAGAAATAGACATAAGATGACAGTAATAGTACAACAGTTATAGAGGTATTGGTTACAGAGGTATTGGTGGGACCATTCAAGGGAATTTGACCTATCATATTGAAGCATGATAAAATATAATTAAATGATATGATTAAGCTTTATTCTTTTCATACAGATATTACACAATGTAGCAGCAACAGCTTACGATTGCATGGTTTTCTGTATTTCTTGCAAAAATGTTGTCACTTTTCCCCAAGAAGTTCCATTAACGTTGACATACAAGTTGAATAATTGTGGACAATCCAAACTTTTTGCTGATTTGAGTACTGCTCTGTTTAAAAAGCACAACACTCACTGTGTCTTCCTGCGAGCTCTTTTTTTTCTTCTTTTTCTTTCTGCCCCAGCAGCTGGAATCCACCTCTTTACTGGGCGACTCGCTGCCCAGTAAGCCGTCTAGCTCCTGCCCCCCTATCAGTCGGGATGGCGGTATCTCCAGCTCCAGGCGATACGACAGGTTCCTTAGAGTGCAAATACAGTTCTCCACAATCTGATGGCGGGCAGAGGGAGACAGGGGTTTGGGTGGGTAGTTATAGCAGCTTTCTAAATCACCATGACAAAAGCTACAACACAATAAACTCTGTCCAGCACGCTACAGTATCTACGGCTAATGTGCAGTACACAGGCCTGCTATTTATGGCATTACAAATCAATTAGTTATGGAACCCCAGGGTCTCCAGTTAGAAAGAATATCTGGACCAGAACAAATGGATTTAATTCCACGCTGTTTGAGTTCTGTACAGGCTTTGCCTCACAGAATGTCAATGAGCATATATGTTTGACAAAATGAAGGGGCCCAGTTCCCAGGGGATGCCATTTCCATGTTACAAATGAGCCACTTGACTTTTTATGTCTTTTACGCTGATCTGTAAAATAGATCTGGTTTCATTTCTACTGCTACCATAGAAAAATGTTAATATGCTGTACACCAGGTCGATGCTGCTGGATGCTGTAAGGGTCATTTAGACACAATAAAATGATTCAAACAGGGTTCAGTAGGAATTTTCCCCAGAGCCTCTCATCATGTGGCAGCATGTTTTCCTCCTGGAGGAAGTGTGTGTGTGTGTGTGTACCTTGCTGTCGAAGTCAGAGGTGTTTACACAGGCTTTGATGACGTAGAGTAGTGAGTCAACCAGGCCCTCACAAGTGCGCATCTGTTTTCTGGCCTCCTCGCCAGCTGAACTCAGGTTCCTTTAAAGAAAAAAACACACACACACACAAATAAATTAGATTTGGGGCTTTGCTCAACAAACAATGAGCATACGCAAATACACAAAATGACAGCTGTCTGTGTGAGAGTGTGATGTGTAATGTGGGTCTTGCCATCCCCATACACCATCCATAATGTATGAAGTGTGCGTGTGGTCTGACTGATGTCATTATAGCACTTTGCTGAGTAAATACGGAACTAAGTGTGCTCGCACACAAACAACCATATCTATGCATGTATGTGTGCAAAGAGACACACACACACACACACACACACACACACACACACACATTAACACACTCACACTCAGTTCAAGTGGCTGTAACCAATTAAAAGCTGAACTCCACATGCAGCACAATGTCTTCAAAGGAAGAAGCCCCAGGAGAAAAGCTGGGAATATTACATCACTGACTGTGATGGTCTATGAAATGATGATACTTTGAAACAGAGACAAGACGGGTCAAAGTCCTGGCTTTTGACTAAAACATGCACATTATCAGAGTTTATGTAATTTTTCTTTTGATATTTTATATTAAAAGCATTATTTATAACAACATACACATCATTCTGAGACTGTCCATGTAAATATGACCCTTCATTGGTCTCTAAATATGAGTTTTTTGTGTTTATGTTTGTGGTGGGTAGCACCAGTATTATATATTTTCTTCAAACACAACATTAACAAAGCTATTTACAGAGGAACCACAGTATGAGCTCATGCCCCACTAGGTGTAATAGCGTCAGTTGACCACATTGGGGTGCTAGTGACAAGTGTGTTCATCAGGTGGTTCACCTCAAACAGCCGGAGGTGTTCCTCAGCACCAGGGAGGAGTGGAACTTCAGCTTGTGGTCGTCGTCGAAGGTGGAGCTGCTCCATCCAGAGTGGGGGATGATCACAGTGTTGGTCAGAGTCGTTAAGGCGTCCCGGATGATTGTCATCTTGACGGCGTCACATGACGACAGGTTCCACAGCACCCCTGTGAAGACACCCGCACGCAAACACAGACATTGAGAAACAGGCACGCAAACCTCCAGTTATGTCAGCTGTCATGTGCCGTTAGGGTAACCCAGCAGAAATACCAACAACTTGGGCTTTTAATAGCTCAGTGTGTGTGGATATTGTGTCCACGAATAAACACATAAAAACAAGCAAAGACAGACAGACTCTCACACACACACACACACACACACACACACACAACACAAATGAAAATACTCCTCTTCACAAATGAAACAATAGCTCTCGCATCAAGGCATCAGACATTCACATCAAATCTCATCTAAGCAGAATATCCTCAGGGCGAAGATTATTAGCTTGAAACGGGAAACTGGAAAAAGAAAGAGAACAGGGCGGGGATCCATATGGAATGGGCTCAGTCATTTGAAATAAAATATAAATAATGTAACGGCTTCAAAAATTATGCCATCATTTCTCTCAATTCAAATATAATTTTGGTAACCACTGATAATCATGCACAGTCCTGACAGCCTTTGATGCTGCATCTGTCAAGGATTAGCCAGCATGTAGCATGTTCGTCCGCCTCTTGCTAGACTTAGTCTGAAGCACAGGCTGACTTCTGCAGGGCACCAGCAACACTGGTGGAGGTTAATGCTGCACAAGCTGGAATCTAATGCAAAGACACAGGGCCAAATGCATGGCTAATACTAACAAATGCTCCTGCAACAAGACTACAAGGTGCATGTACAGTATGCATGCGTGTTAGCAGTCCAAATGTGATTACTTCATGACTTATGCATTATGCTTGTCTCCAATTTCAATATTGTTTTTGCAACACAACTTCTAACCTTGGTTTGTAAATGCAGAACACAGTACATGACCAGGGCAGGCTATTACACTGAACTCTGTATGTGTGTGTGTGTGTGTGTGTATCTGTACGTCACATACAAGGTCAAAAATAAATATTAGCTTTTCAGACTGTTTATTTCCTCTCAGCACGCTTGTCCCCCTCTCTCTAATTGAACCATTGGAGACCATAACAGTCTATAATATGGCCCAGGAGCCCAATTCAGACACACTGCTGGCAAGAAGCTATATAGAAAGATATGTGTCAGCCAAGCAGCATCTCTTCCAGTCATTTCATCAACAGTCATTTCACTTGCCATTATCCTTATTAAAACTACATCAAAGCGCTTTAAAACCCATTAAAATCCTTGAGCGAACTTTCATTATTTCATTTTTGACAAAATATCGAGACAAAGCTGAGAATTAAGCGATACTTGGCTCTCGAAAGTTAACATGCATCATGTGCGTCTTATCAGAGCTTGCCAGCTGTGTACGTGAGGTTGCATGCAGAAACCCCAAGCATCAGGTGGGCTAAGGTCTCTGCTGTACTCAGGCAGTGGGATACATTTCAATCAAATCCTTCTGCGGTGAACGAGCTCTGCTCCTTGCGCAAGCACATTCAGGCCTGTGTTTGCCGTTCTCACGGGATACTCGGACACACAAGGATTGCCCTAAAATAGGACCTCTAATGCAGTGATAACACATGAATTCTCACGCCTGCTGACCAACTTCCCTGGTCCTTTTACCTCCACACCTACTCTTATGTCAATTTGTAGAAACGAACACTCTCGGCAGGATCACAGACTAGCCCTGTGGAGGAGGTGGCATGCCGGAAAAATCTACAAAATCAAGAATTCACTGAGGTGTGACTGACAACGCTGTCAGGGGTGCAACACCAGCGGCAATACCCATAAGTTATACCTGACAGTCAGGCACTTGTATGTGTGTGTGTGCACGCGTGTGTGTAACAGAGTCCTAAACTGTGTTCTCTGCTCAGTGGCATGTTCTCAGGTGCCTTGGCCCGGCTTTGAAACACCAACCCAAAGTAAACACTGTTGTGACACCGGGGCCAATAGTCTATCCAGAGCTAAACTCCAGAGAGCACAAGAAGAGAGAGGGAGCGGCTCAATACAGACATGGAGAAAAAGAAAAATATGAAGCATTGATCCAAGAACTAACTGAATTGAAAACTGGATGGACATTTGCCTGGCACTGTTGGCGTTACCTGCAACCATTCAACAGTTTTTCATATAAAAAAAATCAATGACATCACCCCTTTATTGCTATTTTTCCTTGTTTTTCATCTCAAACTTTGCTTTTCCTCTGCCACTAGCATTCATATAAAGAGCATATAAAGAGACTGCTTAAACAGATTCATAGTGGCATGAAAATGGTAGGCTGAATTACACTGATGAGGTATTTACTCCAGCCAAGGTGGAGAGTGTAGGTGTTTTTTTTGCCTTTATTGGATACTTGGTGAGGAGACAGACAGGACACGAGGAGAGAGAGACAACATGGGGTGACAAAGCATTTAAGTGCAGTTCTAATTTATTGAAGTCGGCTTTGTGTGTCAGGGCCCAAAGTTCACACAATCTACCCAACCGTCAAATTGTCACAACTAGCACAACACTGAATCATGTATCCGTTACAGGTTCCCTATTTTTCTTTCAATAGTTTTCTCTGTAACTCTGTATCTGTTGCAATGATAATTTTGATTACTTTTTGCCATTGAGACATATCAGACCTGTAGCTGTATAGCATCAGAAAGTACAGCACACTGCATATGCAAAGAAAAAGTTTGGATGGCATTTGTAGAAAATATAGTCACCTGAACTCATGTTGTAATAATTACAATGACTCCAATACCCACTAGGTTCAAATCAGTCCTAAAACTCAAACACAGGTTGGTAACTTTTTTTCAATATGGCACATGGTTAATCTACTATATCAAACAGCTTCAAAGCTGTATTCTTTACATGTTACTGCATAAACTGAAAGCCAGTCACCAAAAAGCTTCTTTTGTTCGCCACAGTAATTTTTCAATTTCGATGAAACAATGCCAGCTGTTTCTCAATTCTTCTAGTATTTGTGCTAACCAAGGCTAAGCACAACCTGCAACCATCTCTCTGCTAGACACACACAGATTAAATTGATCGTTTTTTTGGTTGATTCCCAAAATGTCTGACTGCTCCTTTGTCTCCTAAACCACAGGTCTGCATGTCATCATGACTTTAGTCAGGGGCGGTAACACAGTGGGCATTTACTTCATTCTGTGAAAATCTGCTGATCTTTAAAAAAATGCCCAATTTATTAACCTTTCAAATTTGGGGAGTTGAACTGGAAACTTGTCAATGCTGCATCGACTAAACCTCAGACAAGCTGCTTGGTGTGTACTTCTGAGGTTCGTGGGCGTTTCTCATTTTCTCCCTCATGCAGTGGAAGTCTGTGTGTTGCTGCTTACGGCTATAACTGGATTTATTTTTGGATCAAATTAAGTTTCTCATTTTTCATTTGACCAAAAGGTCTTAACCTCCACATTCTTTGTTCGCAAACAAAACAAACACAGCAATCGATGCCAACACTTGGCAACTGGGTCTATGTGTGTTGATGCTACTCTGTTGATATTTGAAAAAGTTAAAACTACTTCCAATTCAGCCAAAGTAGTGTTAGTTTGGTGAAATAAAAACAGGGCTACATATTTTAAGTTCAACAGTTTCCAAAAAAATATTTTTTTGATGTGTTGATCAAACAATATCAGGTCTGATGTAAAAGGGACTGGATCAAAATAAAAAACTCACAACAGGATTGTGTTAAAATAGGTAATCTCCATTCCGTGTTTGGTTCTATATTTCACTGTTTTGTATGTAGGTCTGCAGCTTTAGAGCTCTAAAAACAGGTTTTAGTCTGAAATCGTTTGTCATTTTCTTAAAGTACTACTGACTCCAAATATAATTTAATTTGGCGTGTTACCGCATCAAATACAGCACTGTGTGCAAACACCAGTGCACTCGCTGCAACTCGAAATCTCCACACCAGAATGAGAAGTTTGTGAGTTGTAATGAATGAAAGAGCCTACAATAAATACAATTATAGAGACAAAGACAATACAACCTACAGCATGACTGCAGCGAAGTTACAGGCGATAATAGTACAGGAGGAAGGCGATAGCTCAAGTACTATTTTAAATGTAAGAGGAGACAAGGAGTTTGTTAAGTTCAACAAGATCCAGGGATTTGTCTTTTCCAGCAACAGATGAGGAGTATAGATGAGGCGGCGAGTGCCTGAAAGCCAAATCGATGATCTAGTAATTGACTGACACTTTTTATTCAACAAAAACATTTTTCTGTAAGAACAAAGAATTATCTTCAAATACACTCAGCTGTACTAAGGTCAACACACAGACTCTCAAAAGAATGTAGTCGAGACTGCCAAAGTAAAGCCAAGATAAGAGGAGCGATATAATATAACAACTAAAACACAGGTTAACAAAACATTGTTGTGTGTGTGTGTGTGTCCGGTGTTGGAGCTAATGGCAGTGCTGCGAGGCTTGGCCCTTTGATCTCAGGGGCTGTTGGGAGGACAGAGCAATAACCACAACAGCTGCTGGACGACGGGGCAGGTAAGGGAACTGAGGTCACTTTGTGTGTCCCCACAACATGACCTCTGACCTGGAGCAGGCGGTGGCCTGTTCTTGCAGCTAGTTCTAATGAAGCACATGTGACACCTGGACCTCCCAGCAGAGTCGAGACGGAGCCACTGACACAATGGGAACCCCAAGTTCTGACACCTGGCTGGCTTCCTCACAAGCTCTGACAACACTGATGCTGCTTTTGACGGTGTTATAATTCATTTATATGTAATGCAGCCCAAACAGTGCTTTATAAGTAGAAAGGAGCTGCTTGTGAGTGACTGATTTGCTCTACTTAAGGCTCTGGTGTGGGATGCCCTTGTCATCCAGCTGAAAGCTCTTTATGTGGATTGTTCACACAAGCTGTAATTAACCAGAGGTGATGCAGCACTGCTAACCTTTTCTAATTGCTCCCCATCCTGAGGCCTGCACTTCCAATTAGCCACAGCAGGCTCTCAGGCTAGTGGATGAAAGGGAAAAACTTAAACAGAGCACACATTAAAGCTGCTTACTCTGATTTGGGCAACACATGTCTGTACAACCTTTTGAAATTTGAATGAAGGGAGCGAAGAAGGACGTTTTAGTGGTTTTCAGCCGTTAACTCCTGCGTACTTAATTGTGCTTTAACATAAGCACGAGCATGAGCAGAGACAAATTATGCTCTTGTGTGTGTGTCTGTTAAAATGTTGATTATTTTCTCCTTTGGTATGTGTTAAGCAAAGTAAACAGATGCTTAATTGAAACAGGAAACTGAAGGAAATCTCCTCCCAGACAATATACAAGTGCTACAGAGCGTTGTGCTCTGGCTGTATTGTTGTCCTTCGGGGGGGCCGCTGGACTGTAACCAGAGACCAAGTTAGAGCTGGGAGTCGAGCTCTCAAACAGCTGACTCAGCCACCTGGGAGCCAAATGTCTTGGCTTGCTTATTTCTGTAGTGCTCCACCCTGATCCTAAACAACATGGATTTATACCGTGTTTGCAGAGCTTAGACAACACACAAATACAACTGAGCTGCACGCAGTCAAAAGACGGAGAGGAGGAGACTGACAAGCAGACTGTCAGTTGTTTTCAGAGAAGGAGCTAAATCTCACTGTAGCCGCAGTCATGAAAGAAGATGAATCCGGTGGAAATGAGTTTTCGTAAGCAGTAGTGACAGCAGTAGCAGCAACTCAAGGAAAAGCCTGTATGACTCAGTTAGTACGACAATCACAATCTTAGGATAGACCATGGTAAGCAGTCTGTTTAACTGTTTAGTCAGAGTATCTTAATTCACACTTAATCTCCAGGCGCAACATTGTATAGACACTATGAGAGCAATGAGATCGAAGCAAAACAGTTGCAGACCGGTTATCTTAACAATCAGGTGAAACTCACAATAAATCTCCGTAAAGCCGAGGGGAGCTGCAGATACAGGGGAAAATTCTCTCTAGGTTCATCGCTACAAGCTACCACTTTCACACTGTCACATTGTCATTTCATTTCGTTATTATAAAAAATTGAGGATGTAACTTTGAACTCGGAAAAAGTGTGATGGGTATTTTTTTCACAATTTTTTGAAACTTTATAGACTGATTAAGGACTGTGGAGCATTGCAGTGCATCATCACTATGTGGAGGAATGTAACAGAGGGGTGGAGGGATAAAGAAACAGTATGATTACTGCATGCCCACATTCTCAAACATGAAGGGAAAACGATCAAGCTCAGAACTTGCATCATGGTTTGTTACGTGCAGATATATCTCTCCACATGCTGTCTTACCTGTGACAAGCTCCCGCACTTCTGCATCAACAGTCTTTCTCAGCAGGCGGAGCAGAGCAGGGATACCTCCTGCGTTCTTCACAGCGGTCTTGTTGTCATCCATAGCTTTGCCATAAACGAGGTTCCTCAGAGCTCCACAAGAGTTCTTCTGGACCTCAAGGACCTTGTGGTCTAGTAGGTCCACCAGATGTTTAATTCCTCCCAGTCGACACACCTACGGACAATGTGAATGAGATCACACATCATCCTCATCATCAGGTGGGGAAAAGATTCTGACAACTAACAGCATTGTTTCAGCTCATATACTGTGGAGAGCAAAATCATGCATTTATTCATGTGAAAAGGGAATCTATTCATACTAGATACCATGCTAATCTATGACGATGAAAAAGCCTTAACCACAGGAGATGGTAGTTTAAAAAGACTGGTGAAAAGAATGAAGCACACCAGTAAAAAGATTTGTTCAATCAAAATAAGCTTCTGGCTTTTCATTGTATAGCACGACTCATTTTGTTATGTGTTCATCTCTATAAACAGCATATGAATGCAGAATCTGTAGGTAAGGGGCAAAATTTTGGTATCGAAAGTGTTCTGTTTGTAGTGTTTGTAGTCTGAGTAGTATTGACCAATCATGTTTGAGTGGGCTTTAGTTGCGTGCAGGTAAAGAGTCCAAACTCGGAACCCATTGCCTCAAGACGATTTAGGTTTTATCAATCTCCGAACCCAAGGAATTAGCTTTTATTAGGTTTCTTTTTAAATGAATCTGCATTCAAATCGTCATCAGACAATAGCTGATGGGTTCTGAGATTGTTAATCGGGATGTAATAAATGACTGCCGCCCGGAAGAGGAAAACTTGGCCCAGATAGTCATTATCCGGATATCCGCTGGCTACAAAGGAAGCCCCGAAACATTGGCCGTTGCCGCCAGAGGCTAAGTCGTTGTCAGACAATAACCGATGGGTTCTGAGATTGGTGATATGTTGACATTTTGCATCTGAGAATAAGAAATTCATATCTGATGTCTTATTCCTCTTTCTGTGCCTTCCTATCAAAACTCAACTTCTTTCAGCCAAATGCATTATGCTGAAAAAGGATGAGCTTGACCTTTAATGTTTGCGGGGGAAAAGGGTGGATTTCTGTGTCTATTTAGTTTTTTTAACTGTTGGTGTATGCTTTTTTTCATTTGCTTATGGCATGAGAGAGCAGTGTGAATGTGTCTTTGCAAATATGTGTGTGAATCTGCAGTAGATATAATCTCTATGAAGGATGTGAAGCCCTTGCTGAGTCGTTGTGTCCAGCTCCTTTTTTTCCCCACCAACTTGTACTGACACCTCCGGAGGCAGTACAAGTTCCCTGCTAAACCGTGAAAATCCAGAGAGAGACTGTAGAATGACTGAACGGTCATGGGAAGACCAGCGTTTGGCTTAAAAATATACACACTCACGCACTTTAAACACACCCTGGGATTGGCTACGCAAATCATCTGCTGCATCACAAGCAGGAGTTGTTCTTGTGAGGCACGGTGGTGCATTCAGCTCAAGACTAACACATCTTAGTGTAGCAAGTTAGCATAACACAAACTGCAGTTGAGGATGAATTGAATTTCATTAGTTTTGCAGGTATTTGGTCATAAACCACAGAATTGGACAAATTGAAATTTGAAATAATTGTTGAGACATTTCACTTCAAAACCCAAATGTCAACTTAATGATGGCGCTAGAGAAAAAGCCAAAGTCAGTAAGATTTATCCTCTGGGGAACATGAGTGTCAGTACAATTTGTTTTTATTTTTATCTTAATCCATCTAATAGTTGTTGGACTGACCGACCGACCTACATTTCTCACCAAAGTAATTGCTGAGGTCTTGGAACGGAGCGAAAGCAAGATTAGCCAGAGGATTTGGCCGATTAGCTACCACTTTCTTGGGGAGGTAAAACCGAAAGTGAGTCATGATGCCGCTAATAATCTGTGAGTGAGAACAGCTATAGCAAGTATAGAAGGTCAAGCTTAAACCAGAATGTGTACAAATTTCAATGTTTATAATGGTAAAGACAGTTTGGGTTGTAATTTTAATTGTTTGCCTTAGTTTCCTCTTCTAAATAAAAATATTACCAGAAAAATCACTTTATTATTACATAAAATTACTTTATTATTACATAATAATTGTCATAATTATCAGAAGTTATGGTGGTCATTGTCATGAGACACAGTATGGAATCAGTGGTACAACACCTACCTCAGTCTTAACTCGATTATCGCCAAAGCACAGGTGCTGCAGGTAGGCGGCTGCGTTGGCCTGCACTGAGGGGAAGTGGTGTTGCAGCATGTGGATCACCTCCATAAGCTCTGGGTCACGCCACGCAAACTCCCTGGAATTACAGGTGGGGTGCAAACGTATCAGCATGACGACAGACGCAGGAACAAAGTTGTCTCCACAAAAAAAACACGGGCACAGTTTCCCTCAAGATGAATACTTCAGCACCTCGGGGCAAACTGATAAGCCCAGGAAATTACATTCACATCGGCTTCTATATAACAATCCACTCTGGTCACACTTGGATTACTGCTTTTCTGTATGCAGTACACTAAAGGAAGTCTCTAGACTGCTCTTGAAATATACTATATAAGAAACCATTTTGTACACTCTAAAGTAAATAAAAAAAATACTACTGGTAGATGAGACTGAGACAGAGTAGCAGCTACATATAAGCATTTGAAAAGTAGAATACTGGTGAGTACGAATTATGTGCTGCAAGGCAACCTAGGCTGGTCAAACTCTCGATTGTATCACAGCAGAAAAAGAGCCAAAGCTGAAACACTGGTGGATTTCCCTGGACAGAAATCCTGTTAAATATTCTAGGGGAAATTTTACTCTGATTATTTCCTGAACGGACCAGTGTCATGGTGGTCCCCCTGGTGCACTCTCTACAAGTATTGACACTACAACAACATACACAGGTGTAAACAAAGCTCCCATTGTGCAAGGTCGGGGGTTTACTGCAGAGGAAAACCCATTCTCTAAGCTTACACGTCTGTATGACAGGAGCCGACGCAGCACTTCAGTGGCCAGGCATAGTAGAGCCAGCTTATAGACCAGAGCTGCATGTGACTACCCAGGGGGCTCCTTGTTTGAATAGTAAGAGGACACCGGTGTTGACCTAGCAGAACAGGGATGCTTTGTAAGCATAAGTAGTCCCTTTGGATGACTGGTTTCCTGCTACACTACGCTGGTCACTAACCACTGACTGTATCTAGTAGTTTAGAAACACAGCATTTCTTACCGGGGATCCTTCTGAATGCTGTCTATGGAGGGTGAGCGGGTGGCACCATCATCCACGACGACAGCCTGGCGAGTGTAGTTGGGATCAGAGGGTCGGTACTGCGCTGAGCGATACGGATCAGCATAGGTGGCTGCTGTGTTAAGAGCATAGTTGTTTCTTTGGTAGATCATGGCACTGCGCTGGCTGGAAGTCCGCTGGAGACTCCCCACACCTGAGGGCCAGAAAGCAAAAACCTTCAGACAGAAAGTTTAAACAGAAAACACACATGCAAGCTGACAAAGCCATGTTAGTGGAGATTAGCAGCTTTCAGACCTTTTCAGCTAAACTCTGAGCTTTGCACACGGGCAGCATACGACTTTAAACCAAGCTAAAAATACAAACATGCGGCCGTTCTGACAGACTCAGCAAATTCTAAAATCTGTAACCAATTAATGACGAGGATAAAACACAGCTCCCATGGTTCCACAAAGCAGAAGTCTTAGCCTTCAAGGGGCTCTTTGCTTGCTGTCTTGTTTTTACAAGATTGTGTTTAACCAGAGGGATCCTGCTGGTTTTTCAAAGAGGACAGGAGGACTCAACCTGCTCGAGGATCCACAAATCCTCTCCTCACCGCCTTCTTGCTCCTTTGCGCCACTGTATTCTAGGGCTAACTTTGCCAAACACAGCAGAGAGGCAATGGTAAATCATGACCAGCGCCAAAAACAGTCAGAGACACACTAGCAAAGCTGAAGCATCACAAACACAAACATGCAGAAAAGTCATCCTTCCGTCCAATATTCCGCCTGACAGCATCTTGCTTCAGTCATCTTTCCTCTTTCCATGCGCTCCAAGTGATATTATGACCTAGTTTTTGAACACAATGGGTCACAAACACAGAACTGCATAAACAAGCTGGTTGGATTTAGCCCTCCTTCTCACCAGAGCCACGTGATGTGTGGCAGCGTGACTGCTGCGCTGGTCAGATCTCTATCTGACTCCCAACAGGACTGGGCATGTGCGTGCTCAAACTCCCTCCTCCCAGAAACCAAGACGTCAACTTGTGGGGCTGCTCCAAAAACACAATTTCTCACATCAGTGCACTTCCATGTTGGGCAGCAGCACTACCCTGCAATATGGTTATCTCCAAAAATGTAACCTAACAGAGCCAAAGACACTGGAGGACAAATTATAAACAACATGGTGTGGGGCTTTGCAATTTTACCAGAACTATTTGGAATCCATCTCTCATCTTTTTCAGCCAAGGATCAATATTTCTACTTAACATAAAAATCTCACTCTCACTTGCACAGAAAAGTACAGTGCTAGCTTTCAGAAAAGCTAAAGAAAAAAAAGCCAAAGAATACATGGAAAGCCGATGGGGGGAAATGGCCCATTGAAATTTCATTTCACAACATAACAAAGAAAACGCTGGGATCAAATTGGATTTATCTAATGAGCTAGCTCTTACAAAGCCTCCATATTGAACACCCCCTCCAGCTCCGCCCCACTTGCCTTTTCTCAATATAGCTGCCATAAACACATTATAGTGGCTTGTCTGGGGGCTTCTTCACAGCATCAATAGCATTTATTAGTGAACTTATCGGCCTAAGCAGATCTCCGGCGTGCCAAGGAGAAGGCTGAATGGAGTGTGTGTGTGTGTGTGTCAGTGCAAACTAAGCATGTGTATCTGATGCAGGAGGGATGATGAGACGAGAATGCCAACATCAGGAGAGCTGGAAGAGAGCAGGCTGTGGATGTGGGTAACCAAGCTGTCCCCTGGCCCCCTCCATCCTGCTTCTCATTCTCAGTGTGACACACGGGTAATGGACTCCTTTGTGGCAGGATGACATATCAGTACCTGCCTATTAACTCATGTCTCACCCTTTCTGTCTGACAGTGGAGGGAGAAACAGAAGGGAGGCAGGGAAGGACAGAGAGAAAGACAAATAGAAAGCAAGACAGAAAGACACATATGTAGCGCTAAAGGCCAGATGGAGAGAGAAATGGTGTTCCCCATGAGTCAGTGGGACCCAGATTAAATGGAAAAGACTTTGGGGACAAAGGGAACATCTGTACTAGCTAACAAAAACAAAGTGCTCCGTGTCTGCTTGACATAAAAATGTTATGAGAGAAACATTTTTGCTCATCTTGACCTGCATGACTCCACTGCATGACGATACAGAGACAGCACGAGAAAAGAGGAGACATTGAACATTTTGGATCAAAACCTCCTAATATACAGCATATGGAAAATTACTTTACATCATCATCTTCAATTGGTATCACTTCAGTCCTACACTTGTTAGCTAACATTTCTTTCTGGTTACCAGTTTGCAGACTTTGACGCCTTTTCAACACCTGACCCTGGTGACACAAAAGGTAACACTTAAAATGTCTGAATCATAATCACTTCACTTCACTTTCCTTTACTTTAAATTGTCTCTGACAGCTTTCATTTGGTGAAAGAAAAAACACCTTTGCAATTCAAATTCACAGAACAATAGCAGGAGTATCATGACAAGGTGACAGCCCATAGATGAGAGGAAATTAAGAAAACACACAGCGGTGGGTGTGTCTTGGATATTGTGTTATAATGATGTGTCCTTTGTGGGTGGTTTGTCAATGTCCTTATTGAGTTTTTTTTACTTGCCTCTGGGGTTGTACCAGATAAAATAACGTGGGACCAACCTGAGGTGCTCCTGTAGAGGGTGCCCTGCTGGGTGTGGCTGGGGCTGCGGTACAACGGGCCCTGGAACGTCCGATCCTCGTAGATTGGTGCAATGTGGCGGTCTGGGGACATGGCTGACCTTAAGTCCTGGCCCAGCTGACTGTGTTGACTGGCATATGAGCTCCGTATTCCTGAAGATGTAGGAGAGCAGTTAGCGGATAAGCAGCAGAACGGTCTAATGATTACACAGACAGTCTCATAACAGAAGTGTCAAAGTGTTTGAGCCCTGAAAGAGCAAAAACCTGTCAATCAACTCCCATGTGTCCTGTCAAAGTGTTGTTGAGCAAGACACTGAATGACTTTTGGGTTCATCTACTGTCATTCTTTCTGGATAACAGTATCAGTTAAATATCTAAAACATATCAGAGTGCAATAAGGGGGAGAGAAACAGGAAGGGAGGTGTTTTTGCTTTATATTATATCTATAACAAAATATCAAATTATTTTCCCCCACTGTGTAGGCAGCCATTGGTTTCCATTTATTCTGTTGTGGTATGAAAAACTGTTATAAGAGACTTGATACTTGCTTGAGTTAGATAATCATATTAAACAACATGTCTCCTTTAATTGTTGTCAAAGTTAATGTCATTGTTGCGTGGTAAGGCAGTTCACTTATTTGCACAGTCCGCTCTGCATTACCATACAACAATAATGCAACCCGGACAAAAATAAAAGCAGACGTGGTGTACACTGTGACCTCTCTCAAGCAAGTTTCAGCTTTGTATGGCAATTTTCATACAGGATGGAAATGAATGAAAAAAAATCATGTTTTTAAGACAATTAAAAAGAACTGTAACTGTTAATCCACATTACATAAAGTTGGCATACACACTGCCCACACACTGTACTTATGCTAGATATATTCCAAATAAGTATCATACCAATTAGAATATGGAAAAATTAAAGTGCAAGAGAGTTGAATAACAAACCATGTTACCATGAATTTGATTTTGTCACCCCAACTAAAGACTTAAAAAATTCAGATTCTCTATACAGCTACCTTGAGCCTTAACACACAAAGCCAACTTCAAAGAACTAGCACTGACAAAAACAGGCGGCCTTTGCCTTACAGTCGACATTCACGCACATTCTGAACCTTGCCTAAAAGGTAATAACAAGTAATTAGTCAGTAGTTGAACTCCAAAGAACATTGTGGAGAGAAGAACAAAACAAACTAGCCATTCATTTCTATTAGCCTCATATGCTAAAATACAATTTGAGAGTTTGATAAAATAACTAAAAGTGACACTGTTAAGTTTGTGTGTTGCTTTGCTTTTCACTGGTGTCGTCCGTCTGTCATCTTTTGCTGGTGGAGGAAGAATAGGTGGAAGCGAATAATATATTATAATAAATACGGCACTAAATGGGTAAAATCAGCTACTGGTGAAGGCCAACTAGAGCCGAGGTTGCTGGACCAAGAAGAATGTGGACCAATCAGAGCATGGCCAGAGCAGATGTTGGGAAATGTGTGATACGTGAAATAGCTTCAGTAATCAGCGACAAGGTAACCTGACAGGGCTGAGAAAAAGAAACACACAGGTGAGTGCTCCAAATTAAAGCTTTCCAGAAAATTCCCTATAACAACAGGCTGCAGGAGCAGCATGAAGCAGCAAGTCGTGTCTGACACCGATTCAGTCCAGATGTGAAACAATAACAGCAGAATGAGGCAACAACAATATCTGTTGCTCTGAGTCCTTCCATATAAAGAAGACCCCCGGTTATGAGACTGCTAACCCGATCTCCATCATTCATTTTAGATAACAGGTAATTACAAACATGTAGGACAAGTACCGGATGAAGCACTTGAAAGTGGAATTATTTCCACTATTCATTAGAAAAAAGTCTATGTGACACTGTAACAACAACATATTTTATCATTAACGCACATACAGAGCAATGTGCTCGCCCACCACTGCAGAGACCCGGGGTTTGTTTCCTGATAGCGGACCAGCTTGATTGTGTGTTCCTAAAAGCACATTTAGCAGTGTTTGAGGGTAGGACAGTGGGTGAGGGTCCTTGTCGCAGTGACTACTACCAGGACATCAGGAGGCTTTCTCAGTTTGATGGTGGAACCAGGAGGACAGTGTGAACCTCCTGCATGCTACACCATCCCAGTGAAGCCCACAGCCGGTTAAAAAAACCCGCTGGTTTACAGTGACAGGGAAAAATATGCAATAAAAACAAAATGTTATGATTAAAATACAGTACAAATTGAATCTATGTTTATGTGTTTGTGTTGAAACCTCACATTAGTGAAGCTCACTGAACTGTGAAGCCCAGTGGACCAGTATACAGTTGGCAACTAACTGCTCATTGCACATTTCACGAGCCTCCAAACGTCACTTGGGTCCTCTCCAACTGCATGAGCTCAGGCGCAGACTGCTGCTAAACACCAACTCTGCCATGCAGAACAGCTAAATGAGGGATTCTTGTCACAGTTTGAGAAGAAGGAAATTAATAAATAAGAATGTTTGGCTCCTTTGGGAGCAGAGGATCTCTGGGGGCAAGGCGAGTCAAGATTTTAGATGGACAAGGCGGGCCAGACTGAGGCTGACCTCTGAAGCACCAAGTCTTCAGCAGTTCAGAAGCCGAGCTCTGGGGGGGGCATCAGGCAGCTGGTCAAAAGACCCTGCTAACCTCTTGCTGCATAAGAAATGCATAAGAGAATGAATTAACTAGATTAATGGTTAATGTGTATTTTAAAAAAAGTGGTTGTAGTCCAGATTATGGACTGGTTAAGACTAGCTGATAGACAGGGCTACCCCATATCTCTTTAAATATTAATGCTCTGAGGGAAAACCACAACTCACAGTATATCTGTACTGTACTGTTTTGCTTAGCCAACAGCTAGTGTTGGGGTAGGTTTGAGAGAAATCTCAATGGGCTTCTACACAGTTGCAGTTTGAGCTGGTAGAGCTTTCTCCTCATACAAACACACTGTGATAATGTGCAAACCAAGTCTAGAGTATAGGGAAGTAAGTGAGCATAGCAAAATGGAACAGTCCTACCAGTGTAACAGTGGCTGGTCAGGTTTGGCAGTATCCCATTCAATCCCGTCTACAGTTAGTGCTCTATAATGATGGATATATTTTGTTTAATAATATTCTAATGCAAGTGCAAGCTATTCGATGTGAAGCAGCTCTGACAAAATACTAAATGAACTGTCAAGATCAAGTTAAACCTCAAATAAAGGTTTTCTCTGATTTTCATTTTATCACTGGCTTTCTGCTTAGCCACCTGACATTGTTAAGAGTTATAATCAAGGTTGTGGAGGCCAGTTACATGTTGAATCTATTTTTCAGAGCTGATTTCCAACTGTTAATGGAGTGCCATTTCGTTGGCGTGGTGTCTCACGGAGGGTTTTGTTGTTGCGTCTTAAACAACCAAATAATTTAATTACAAAAAATTACTATGGTAAAAATCTTGCCTATTTTGCCGATGCAACAGGTTGGTCCCCATCAATAGCAGCCCACCTCCTCCTCCTGACCACCCTTCCTCTATGGTCCACTCCACATTGTTTAATTACCGGGCTGAACATCAGTCCCACTCCACACCTGCTCCCAGGTTGTTTCTCCATTGTTTAAGAATGGCTTGGTTTTTCTTCAAGCCATTCAAAAGAAATTATATTTCCAGGCTGTTTAATAAAAGCAATGAGCCACTTAATGCAACGCTTTTAGATCAGCTTAGACAGTTTTAGCCACTCCAGGGTGAATATATTTGTTTTTGGTGTGCTCTCTTGTGGCTTTTTGCTAAAAGAACCATTGTAGCTGCAATATACTGCAGGTTCACAATATCACACTTATCTGGATTCTATTAAATACCCAAAAAGCTTTGAGGCACATGGGTTAAACTTAACTGTGAACTACATGGAAACAAGTACTCCACTACCGTGAACTAGTAAAGCAATGAACAGAGTAATACTGCTGCTGTGTACTGTACTGGCACACTGAAAAGCCCAGGAAGCCGTTCACACTGGCAGTGCAGACAATAGCCACTAGCAGCAGCTTGGCAGGAAATCAGTTCAGCTTCTCTTGTTCAAAGGTTTAAAGGGGGTGAGGATATGAAGAGAGAGGAGGTAGTGGGAGGACATAAGGAAAAGGCGGGAGCAGCAGACAAGAAAGCAGGAGAGAATATAAGTGGGGGAGGGAAAGAAAGGATGAAAATGAAAAGAGGGTTAATGAGGCTGTCTAGGACCACCAGAGACTTCTCATCCCATGTAAAGCCCGGCCACAGAAACGGGGCTTTTGGCACAGCTGTGACCGAGTGAGAGGGACAGAATCTCCCAGGCACAGGAGCCTTCATGCATATCTCTCCCTCTCAGCAGCCTGACTCCTGAAAGTAGCAACATCCAAACAACCTTAGAGGAGACTAATCCGTCTGCCTTCTTTATTCTGCTCCCCTGATAGAAGGACTACAGTCACTTCTAAAAGCATCTGCAAATTGTCAGGGAGAAATAACATACTGCTGTCTGTTGAGGATGAATGGCCCACATTCCTGGTGCGTTATAGTCATTTAATTCTCCCCCTCAGCCCTCTCACCGTGGCTTTAACAGATTACACTTGGCAGCGGCTAGATGAAGGGCGGTGGCGGCTTGGCGCATGCTTGCTCTGGAGAAACAAACACTTAAATGGATGCAGCTGACTGCATTCCTCAACAAAAATAATTTTCAAAAACCCTCTCCAAACAAGCAGAAGAACTGGCATGATTACCAGAAAATCGGTATACATAAAAGTGAGAATAGCTATAAAAATAGAGTGTACCACAGTCAAAACCACCATGGTGGCTTGGCTGTCAGGTTGAGAACGCAGACATGCAGATATGCCCTTTCCCCTTGCTCTTTCTTTGTTCACTCTGCTCTGAAATGGACATTGAGTATAATGAGCACATTATTAGGGACAATTTGTCTTCATTTTCCATTTTTCAGCAGCAGAGGGAAGGTATGACTTCCTGCCAATGACAGTGCAGGGAGGGGAGCCAGGTGGGTGGGAAGGGAAAAAAAGATTAGAGCACAAGATAGGAGAAGACAGAAAATACGAGTGAAGGGAACAGAGGAAACCACAAAATGTGTGACAGAGCAAAAGAGAGGTGAGGAAAGACGGCAAAACATCTTCTGATATATATACTGACAGAAAACCACCAACAGCAACAATATCAAGGTTGGCGTTTGCCAAATGCTTGCAATTGAGCCTGATCATGTGATCATCCCATTTCCTTCTACTATGGCTCATCAAACACTTGTGACAAATGACTATGTTAGAGGTAAGGCTCCACTGAGGTTTATGTGAGAGAAAGGGAGACAGTAAGGGGGACGGGGGGTGAGAGAGACAGGAGGATATGGGAGGGCTGCTCTACCAGAGAGGAGAACTAGGCTGGTGTCTCACTCTGCTCAGAGGACAGAGACTGAAAACCCATTTATGTATGCTTGAGATATCATCACTCATAGCTGTGTGACACAACTGCCTACTTAAAGGAACCTGCAAATGCACCTGAAAATGAACGTCTGACAGAGGGGTAACATCCCCACAAGATGAAGAATTCTGGCAACGAGAGGTCACACAACCTCCGGCACTTAAAGGAGGTTTGGATTTCTTAAGTCCAGTAAAGAGCAGTTTGATATATGTGACAGGCGACATGTGCCAACAAGGCTGGGAAACACAACACACCTCCTCCTTTATCTGAAAAAGGTGCCACCCCACCTGTGAAGAGTTTGCAGCCCAAAATGCTAGCACAAGCACATAAGCTAGCACCAATGCCAATACAAGTTTCTTGTGATAGCTCTACAGTCAAACCCCAGCAGCAATTGCCTGTGTCTGCATTTTTAGCTGTTATACCATATGATAAGAACTCAGGACATTTTACTAATTCGTATATTTTTGTGAAATACAGCATGTTTGTTATTATCGCCAATATAGCTCAACTTGTTTATCCTTTGTAATAGTTTAACAGCATTGTTTCCATTGCCTTCTTGAGGCTTAAAAGTTAAACCATATATACTGGTAGTATTATGTCATCAATTAAGAAATAAATCATTGTCTGGAACTATTAAAATCCTTCAAACCTAAGATGAATACATCTCCTGAACTTCAAATGAAGTTGTATTATGTGTATACTGTGATAATTATCAATAGAGCAATATGAAAAAAACATTTTGTGATAATATTTTTGACCTACTGATAGCATAGTTAAACCACAGTGTAGCTGATAACACTACAACACTACAATAAACACGTTCACATTCAATGGTAACAATGGATATTGATTGGAGATGATTATTTAACTGAGAACAATTAAGGTCACATGTGCACATGCAGCACCTACATGCAAACACAATACACTGAGGATGATGGGAAACCGATGTCACAACGACCAGAAATGTTCACCTTGAATGTCATCATCAACCAGGGCGTCTGAGGATATCCCCAGGCAGCATGAAGTCAAGCAGAAAACAGTCCATTAACCTTGTGACAATAATACAGTGATATGCTGAATAAGTGCTTCTTTTACCATTTGGAAGAAGGCAAAAATGTTCTTGGATTTTATGGTGGGATTTGGGCTTTGACCAGTTATAAATGACTACTTTCATTTCTTTCTTCAGCTGAAAAACCTTCATATATTACTGGAATGTGAACAAAAGGTGTGATTATGCTATGTAATAACTGTGGTTTTCATTATTTGACAAAGCTACATTTTTATCTGCAGGAGATACCTTAAAAAAGTGAGGGCTGAGAATGAATCAGCACAGGCTGGCCTCTTCCTTTTGCTGTGGGGAAGAATTGGATGGCTCCAGATTTGGACAAGATGCATGTTTGGCTAGAAAACATTAGGCAGTGCTTGTTTTAGCCTCTTTCTCCTAAAAGGATGACACACAAGCTAGTTTGGGCTCTGGTTCTGCAATTATCATCTTCCTGATCTCCTCGACGGTTCTGAATAAATTACACACACACACGCAGTTATACGGCCACCTTAGTTTTTCCTTTGTGAGTGCCCACAATATAACCTTAATGCACAAAATAATGGATTTGGAAGGAACTCCATTATGTGCGGTGAAAATGTTTTCTTCTATCTTCTCTATTATTTCACTAAATAGGGACACCTCCTTTTGTATCAACTTGAATTGCTTATCACTTATTTAACCTGCAAACTAAAAAACGGTCTTTACATAAACATCATGCATACTTAGTATACAACATGTATACTATAACCATACACCATGGTTACAGATAGGGCAGAACACACTATTGCCCACACCCATTAGTAATGCTGGGTGTAGTTAGAGGTGCAGCAGATGCACAAGATGCTCAAACACACATGAGAAAAGTCTTCTCTATATTTTGCAAAGCTTTAGAATTAATCATTAATTCAAAATCTTCCAAGACACTTCATAGCCATGTATCAGCTATACGGGCTACTAAAAAAAAAAGCTAAAACAAACTATGATTAGCAGCCTAGTATACTCTTCGCGCTAATATTTGTCTTCTTGCAGGGACCTTGTTTTGGCGCCACTCCAGGACAACCACTGACCTCACAGTCATTGTTCTTTCCAGAGTCAGTATGCTGAATCATCAGAGGCAACAACAAGCCAACAATAAGTGTATCACTGTCCAAATATTTACAGCCAGCACTACAAATCCTCTACTAAATAACATATATATATATATATATATATAAATAAATAAATAAAAAAAAGGTGTTTATTACTTCATTATATCAATGTCCTTGTGTTATCAGGCTTTTCAAGAAGGTAATATGCATTTAAACTAATGATAGCTTCATACATTTCATTACATGACTATGTTGAAGCATTTTATCTAAATGAATGCCTTTCTATTAATGCTGCAGGTTTGGCTCTATCATATTGTGATGTAATAGTGTGTGCACACACGATGACACACAGCTATGCATGAATGGAAAAGAAGGGGCAGCGAGGCAAAACAAAGAGGAAACACCATGTGCTCTCTTCCTCTTTTCCTGATTTGACAGAAGGTATTTTACTATTGCTAATTGCCCTTAGACGTTTTATATAGAACACTGCAGCACCTGTTGAAAATTGTTATTATCTATTGATCTGACAGTCTAAGTGAGTTTGAACAGACTGCTGAGCTGATACACTGTAAATGGTGTGTGTGTGTGTTTGTGTGTGTGTGTGTGAGTGTGTGTGTATGCATCTGAGCACCTGTGAGGCTGTCAGGTCGCGTCATCCTCTCGTAAATGTCGTAACTCTGGGGTCCATAGGGGTCGGTGTTGTGGAGCATGGAGCGGGGCAGAGTGGAGCTGTAGTGCTGGGGCACAGCGGTCATACTAGCCCTGACTGGAGACGATGAGTGAGTAGGCAGCTTAGTCAGTGGAGGGTTGATGCTGTCCACCATTGTTAAAGGCGAGCCCATGCGGCCCGATGATGACCCCGCAGAGGCCTGATAGGGCGAGGTCGTACGACTGCCTGATCGTGAGTTTGTGGAGCCCATGCGTCGCAGTGCAGCTGGGGAGTTTTTCTGTGTGGAGTAGGGTGAGCCGCTGCCGGCGGCGGCGGTGGTACTGGTGCGCTGGGCAGAGGGCAAGGTAGTAGAGAAGATGCTGGAGAGGGGTTTGGGTTCAGTCACAATGGGGGAGCCGTAGGCACTGCCAACTGAGGTACGCAGGGAGCCGCGGGAGGGGGACACACTGCTGGCGTAGGCTGGCGAGTGAGAGCGAGAAGGCACTGAGCTTACCCTCCGCATAGCACGGCCAGGCACTGCTGTCGTGACAGCTGGAACCTGCAAGTCAGGAAGAAAACAATATGGCTTCATGCATTTCTTCAGTCCTTAAGGAGCTATAAAATTGCTTTCTGCAGGTATTTCTGCCTCCGACACTGTAGAGTCTGGATCTATGATTGCAAGCCACCTAGTGTCCTCATGTTCCTGCTCGACACCCACTGCTACAATTATTATTATTGTTATTATTATTATTGCTATTATTGCTTTTACTAGTACTTTACATCTCTATGTACTGTATGTTCTCTTTTGTCCAGGTGGGAACTGTTGGCTGTGGTGGGAACTGTTATTAACAATCATTTTGTACTCTCAATTGGCTTGTGTGATGATAATGCTAAATAATACAGCATTACATAAAACAATTTATTACAGGGCATGACTCTAGGCCACATTTATTTTCTCTTTTCCGCCCCCCGTCTGTTGTGTGTGATGGTGCCATTTGGTTTCTCAGTGGCATGTGTGTACAGCACTGTATGAAGCATGATTATGTCCCGGTGCTCAGTGCACTGTGTACCTTCTGTGCACCTCATTACATCGCTACCTTCACTGAAAAACATGCAACAGCAGTTTTGGTGTTTCTCTTTTGTTGTCATCAATTAAAAACTTATTGTCGGATATGTAATTAAATTTCATGAGCGCTTGAACATCGTGAACAATGACTTTCTAATTAAACAATATACTGCATATATACTTGCGTTACTCAGAAGATAATTCTTTACAGATACATTTTGTGCTTGACAACTGCAATATGTTTGTACGTGCAGTTGCTGGCAGTACCTGGGCTGAAGCCTGGCCCTCAGCCCTGGCATTCTTCCCCAGTGTACCAGTGCCAGCACCAGGGAAGGAGTGCTGCATCCTCAGCTCAGCCTTGCCCACGTTCTGGCTGCTGAGGTAGCCGCTGCTGGCATCCTGGTAGCCACTGTCCGAGTACGAGTTCATCTGAGTTGAGCTACGCGAATTCCCCGTGGACCCTGAGAGAGAGAGAGAGAGAGAGAGAGAGAGAGAGAGAGAGAGAGAGAGAGAGAGAGAGAGAGAGAGAGAGAGAGAGAGAGTGATGGAATAAGACAAACAAAAATGAAATGTGGAAAGAGAGCAGAGAGAGGGAAGGGTTAGAGGAACAGGAGACAGAGACATCATAAATGGTTTCATAATAGACCTTTACCTAGACAGCATTACTAATGACAAATGGCACAGCAAGGGGCGAACTGTTCTACCACCCTATGATTCAGTGTGCCATGGTACATCATTCATCCTTTCATAAGCTGCGTTGAGGGATCAGTTGTTATCGGTGAACCTCAAAGTATCAAGTATCAGTATGGAAAAGACAAATGTGCAAGACAAAACAGGCTTTCTGTATCATCAAAAGAGAAGTAAAGAGACAATCTGTAGTTGAAGAATTGCCATTCAATTTTGTGGGACATCGCTGAGGCAAGAAAATCAAGATGTGAGTACGAGAAAAGAGGGCTGCAGAAGATGGAGAGGAGGCAATAACAGACCCTCACTTTCATGGAGGGAGGACTGCTCCGGGGAGTACAAAGACACCTGCTCTGACTCAGTCCTGATGCGGTAGCTGGGCGACTGGGAGCTGTCAGTCACCCGAGACTTGGTATCTCCTGAGGCGGAGACATCTGGGGAGACACAGCAGAGCAGGGAGTCAGAGCTTTCAGTCTGGAACAGTTTAAGAGTTTGGGCTTTGGATGGAAAGATTAGAATAGTCATTAAAACAGACAACAATTTTTGGAGTTGAGAGGAAACAATAACAGACAATCATTTCATCAACATTAGTTTCACGCTTGTATACAGTTGGAGTCATTAAATTTTACTGCCATACTAATTTGGGAAAGCAAAACTGTGTAGCACATCTCTTCGGCTGTGTATGCAGCCATGCTCCAAATAGTTTCACTGCTCTAACATTTACCTACATCCTCCTCTCTTCATGCATGACAACAACCAGTGTGGCAAACAGGAACTGGAATTAGCCCTCTAATGTGGCTGTGCACAATGTTTCCCCATTATCACAATCTTGTTAAGCGTGACCGGTGTCATTCAGTTACTCTGCCATCACTAGAACAATAGGCAACAAGTGGAGGGGAACCGGGAGGCAAACATTGGCTGCCAGGGTCTATCAAATCCTGCCCAGTTAGCTGGTGAGAGAATCAGAATTCAATCCCATGAAGAAGCCGCCTCGTTGCCCATGCTGACCTATTGACACACAAGACTAGTGTGTTTGACAACCTGGCATCTTGCACTCCCACCTCTGAAGATCTAAAGTCAGATTGTCAGAATAGACATTTGCCATGGCCTGTTGTGAGAAGGTCACCCCACTTTTCCTCAGTGACAGTACCTCGACTTCAGCAAGTCCAGCCTCTGTCAAACATCCTCACTATTTGCAAAACAAGTGAAGCTATTAAATGTATTTGGTTGTTATTTGAAGGTTTATGTTTAGTCTTGCTTTCTCGCCCACTCACTGTCTCTTGTGTACTGTCTCTCTTTCTTTGTCTTTCTCTGTTTGTATTTTTAACAAAATACCCATTCCAAAAAGACTTGTGTGCTGGGTAAGGGCGAGACATACAAAGTCCCGTAGCCAGAGGAAACTTCTTGGAAGCATGTGATTTCCTCTTTTAGCGTTAAAATTATAATAACATTACGGTAAATTGACAATATTTCCATTTATTTCATAAATTTCATTTTATATATTGTTGGACAGAATTCAGGGGGGAAATTGATGTTCATTTAATTTTGTGAGAGGCTGTTGCTTCATGATTCACAATAATTTTGCAAAGCAGTGAGATTTTCCTAATAATTTGTGAAACATTTGTAATTGAGCCAATAAAAGCACAGCGTTACAGTTAGACTTAATTACACTTTTGCTTAAAAGACTATCATAATGTCCTTGAAACATTGTAAAGCACTTATTGACAGAACATATGACATTTGTCAGTGAAACAATAGGACAGCATGAAAACTGAATTGGTTGAAATACTCAAAGGAATTTTCACACATTGTAGTGGATGAAAGTGGATGAAAAATCAGTCTAATTTTTTACTTTTGCATCACACCCCAATGCCTCCCCTTGGCTACGGGCTTGTTAAAGTATTTATAGTAAAACAACGAGACGGCTCTATAAGAAACATTTCTGTGTCCTTTAAACGAAAGTAATGACATGACTGAATAAGTCTTTTGTCTCCTTCCATTCTGGCAGTGACTCTGTGTCTGGCACACGGTGTGTCGTTTCAGACCACAGGGTTTTTTATACTGAGCCTTGACCCTGTTTGATAAATGAGATGCCAAAAAGCCAGAACAGAGGAGGAACAGGAAGAAAGAGAGAGAGACACACACAGAAGCCCTTTTTCTTCACACATTGAAGATGAAACATTACTGGCTTCAAATATCCCTGCGTGGCATGGGTTTTTGGCTTTCACAATTAGGTCTCCTACATGTAATGATTTAATGTTGTCAATGTTGCTGTTTTCACAAATAACATGACCACTCTGGATAGAGTATTTTATTTTTCTCTCGAGACACTGAAGAAGAGAGTTGTCTGTTCTCACGCAGGTTGCCTCTGTGATGAATTTTAAAACCAGCAGCACCCACACAGACAATCAGCTCATCTGTATCCCATTAGAATATCATTCGTATTTGTCTCACATGCTAGGTTGTAGGTTGCTGTTCCCAGTTAATTAATGTGTTGGGAAATGATGTGGGTTTTCAAAAATGATATCTATATACAGTATATACAAACTACAGTGACATCTGGACCTGGTCAGGCAGTTTTCATGTCCACCAGACGTGATGTCACATAATGGAGAGTGGCCAAGCTGGGTCAGGTTAACCAACACTAAACATGGATTCTAATGCTTGAAAATACATATTAAAAAGATGATGATGATGATGCTGACATGTTAAACTTTCTTGTCTGAAAAAAGAATAAGCAGCTCAACAGGAAGAGACAGGGGACAGAAACAGAGAGAGAGACCTTTCATTCTGGGGTGTTTCGTCTTCTGCTCACAGTGGACACGAGGTGCGACTGCATTGACATCCTGGGGCTAAAAGGCTTGTTTCCACAGTAACACCTCCATCCCGAACTCCCAGACATTAGAGACATACGGTGGCTCGTGAGGCCAATAAGCCTCACGGACATTACGCTCTGTGCCACACATTTAGACTTAAATTCATTTTGATTGGAAAAATAGTACATTGCCACATCTGACTATCATTTATCATCTACAGTGCAATAAGAAATCTATACAAAGCAAAACAGTGATAGTGATTAGCCCCGGCTCTGTTCCAACTCTAATGAAACGCATTCAGCGAGGAAATGGGGAGTAGGCAGCGAATGAGAAAACTGCGTAGTATTAATATTCCCAGTGCATATGTACAACTATAACCCCCCATAGGCTCTTCTGGCAGGATCGACAATAAAAGATTAATGACCATTGAAGAAATTCGCCAAGTTCCACTATGCAATTAATAAGCCATGAAATACATTAGTAAATTCAATTCATTATCTGTTCTGTGCTGAAGATCCTTCAAGGATGTGGGCTAAACAAACATAGACCAAAAGGGTCTGAGAGGGATCCTTCCGCTCCCCATTACTGATGCTGTTGTGTGCGAGTGGGCAGAAAAAGCTTTGATAAATATTAAGACAAGAATACAACTTAGGCTGTCTATTACTGGAAGTTAAAAAGGCTCATCATTAGCAATGATTATTGGTGAAATGTAAAACATGCCTGTACAGCGCTACACAAACACACACTTAACCAAGCCAGTACAGAAAGATAAACACACAGTCCTTTCTGCCAATATTCAATAATAATTAAAAAGCACTCAGCTGAGCAGTTAAGCCTTACTTATGTTACATATGTCACTATTTCATTACTGTGATACTGAACAGAACTGTCTAGTCCACTATCATTTAGAGTGGACCTCATAAGGTAAACCAAGAATATGTAAGCAGATGGGTATTTATGTCTATTTACTGACCAACTATAGCGCTTAATAGGTCCAAAAAGGTGTAATCAGGGCCAAACAGGAACAGAAATGAATGAATGAATACAAATGTAAGCTAGCTTGATACACAAGCTACAGAGACATGTTACTTCAAACCTGTAGGGAGAAAACCTAAATAAGTCTATGTATTTTAGTATTGAATGATATCCAAAGCAACAAGTGTCCCAGAGAAAGTAGGTGGCCTTGTGACCCATTATGTTACAGTAAGGCTCTATGGGGGGGGGGTTGCCTCAACACTCCTACCAATGAGTGTAGAGGACACCAAATACGACCAGAATGCATATACACATGGCTATCCCTCTTTTGTTAGGAAGAGGGTGTTTGAGTTGACATACCTGCAGTTCTCCAAGGCAGGGACTTCTCAGATGAGCTGTATGGGGGACAACAGGAGATGAAAAAGTGAATAGGTGCACTACAAACCAGAGACACCACAGTGAAAGACATGAGTGAAATCATCTGGAAGAGACACCTCAGGGGCCTCATATACTCTTTCCTTTCACAACAGGGTCACAGATGGTAAGCACTGTGTTTGAGATAAAACAGCTAGAAGGTTCAGAGTATACCGCCTAAGTGCAGATTTAATGTTTACAACTCAGATGTAAAGTCCATTCCTGTCATCTGTGTTTATCAAGGCCTAAAAGGTGCTTTTGGTGACAGCTAGTTTTTTGTTTGAGGACCCATCAGCACTGACAAAAAAATAGCTATAAATGTGGGACTGGAAGCCTGCAGCTTTACTAAAACAATGCTGAGCCAAAAAGTACAAAAAAGGCCGGGGATGGAATACATCCCGATGGGAGCTGAAACTGAGCACTGACAACTGAGGCAAGCTCCTACAGTAAATCAGAAGTGATCATACAGTATATTCACACACACACACACACAGTGTACAAGCTCACAGCGTCCTGACATCTGAACACAATCCTGACATGCATGCCAGTGTATATTCCAGCAAAGAGAGAATCTCCGAGAGATATTCAGCCTCAAGAGAATAATGCGGGTGAATAATGGTCCAGCCAGAGCGCGATCACAATCTGTGACTATTACTCAGCCACAACACTGAGGATACCAAGCAGCAAAAACAGAAAGGATCTCCAGACACTGCGTGGTGATTGATGAGGAATCGTCCTGGATCACAGAATGAAGGACCATACTTAATGACGAGCTCAGATCAGCTCAGAATCTGCATATTGTCACCAGCCTTTAATCACATTTGCAAAATGTCTGGGGCCTCACAATCGGTACGAAACATGCCTGACATTTTTGTTTTCTAGTGGGCTACCCCATGTCACTGACTCCTCTTTTGTTGCACACGCTGCTTTGACTTGAAGACGTTGATTCTGTTTGGGAAATGTGAGATGTCTTCTGACGAAACATTATCTCATAGGCCTTTGGCCGGAGGCATCCATTCCAGGTTAGAAGATTACAGAGAGTCTCTTCCCTAGTGTTGTCTTCACTCTCAACAATCTCTACCAGCATCAGAAACAAGTAGGATGCCGTAGCTCTGACGTGTACTTAATTTTTTTAGGAGGTGCACGCCAGCCACAGCAAAGCCTATGTCTTGACTGAACCTTCACAACAGGAATCTCACACAGATTCCTGCAATCAAGGTGTTGATGTATACAGAAAGAAAGATGAAAGCAGGGAGAAACATTTGCTGCTCTTAATTTTGCTCTTCAGCTTGTAAGATGATTGAAAACATTTCTTCCAAGTGCTACTTTGAATGGCGTGCCGATGCATCCAGTTTAATACAGTATTTCTTGTCAGTTTCTTTTTAACTATAAGTTTCACCATCATTTCTTTCAGACTGTCGCCAAAGTTAAAATATGGAACAAAAAACAAAATAAGAAGACATTAATTTTTGTGTGTTCAGTTCATGATCAAGATCAAGAGAACATTATAAGTCCTGTAAAAGAAAACACCCATTTTGATCTTCTTAAATCCCACCTTAGAATGCAACTTAAACTAACTAAAACTGAAACACACTAAAATCTTTTAGGATCTTAAGATTTTTCAAAAGATATTTTTTAAATAAGGAAAATTATAGTAATGCTGCAGCAAATGTGTTGCATTCAAATTATTACTTTCTGTCAAGGCCCTGGCAGAGAGGAAAATGGAGAACAGACATGCAAGCCACCTTAATAGCCACCAAAAGGACCAAAGGGAGTCATTCACTTTCTCAGAGCCATTTTCCCAAGGATGGTTATTACGAGGCCAAGCAGGAGACTTCGGTGCAGTGTTCCCACCTTTTTCTTTTTTAATATTCTCTATTTGCTGGTAATTTCTATCGTGCACCTGAAGTTGCAACTGCTGCAATTTTTCCATCTAACGTGACACTCAATGGGCTTTAAGACGCACAGCTCTCAGAATTTTAATGAGCACGCAGGCAATTAAAAAGAGGAAGTTGGGTGGGTTGTGCTCCACTGGACCATGGCAGATGAAGTAGAAGAATGGCTACCATAATGATGATGCACCATGCGAGCTGCATGTCGACCGGCTGGCTGGGTGAAGGCAGTGTAAAGTGATAGTAAAACTGCCGATGCTGATAAACAACAGGCCTAACCCTGAGAGGACACTTTATTTCCCATCAAACCCTTTGGAGGTCGCATCTTTTAGGAGTTTTGCCGGAGGTCAAGTTTGACGACCACCCCCTGTATGCTTACAGAAATGAAGGGGGTGGTCAACTCTGGAGGTGTCATGAAATGTAATGACTCCCATCAGAATCCTAAAGTGTGCCGTCACCTCTGCTGTCACCCTGCTGAGCTATTGAGCCAAGCAGTGTGACCTCAATGGTTAAAGCTAATCTCCATTCACACACAAATGTCCAGTGACAACCATTTTATTTGTCCTTCTCAGGATTAAAAAAAAAGGTGTGAAAATGGTGTTGCAGGTTTTCTTTATAGGGTCCCTAGGAGGTGGTGGAAGACTACTGGCCCCCTGGTGAGTGGCTGCGTTTACATGTACTTGTACTCAAAATGTGATTACATCCTTCGGCAGTAACCTGCTTTCCGAAACACCATCTACATGGGAAACTTGGCTCATTATTAGAATAGGATTATAGGAAACCTGGATAACAAAGGTGCTGGAAAGACCTGATTATTTACCAACTATTCAACCCTTAGCTATGTTTCTGAGAGGTCTTGTGGCCACTTGCGTGCCAAAGAACCATGACACAGAACTGCTATCTCTGTGGCATCAGTGAAGCAAGGTGATAGGAAAGTACTGAACTATTAATAGCTGCTTTGGGTAGTATCCAAATAATTAAATCCAAACTCAAAATCCAATTGGAAAACAAAGTGCATTGATTTTTCTGCAACAACTAAAAACACGAACTACAAAATAAACACACAGCTAAACAGTAGGTTATTTAGTGAATTGGAACACAAGGGCACAGTAGAAAAAAAACAGTGTGCTCTTTAACAACAGTTCGCTAACAGCACTGTCAGATCAAACAGCCTCATATCATGCCACAGGTAAACATGGCCCTTTCTGATTGAACAGTCTCAGGAACTAAACCTAGAAATAATCCCTGTTTGTGTTTCCTTTGCATCTGAAGAATTGTGAGGATCACTGGCAACTAGTGCTTGCTAACTTTGTGAATGAAAGCCGTGGAGTTGTAGCATCAGCCTCGAGGCTTATGAGTGACCAATCCTTCAAAAGTTCCTTCAGTTTAAAGGGGACTATGTTTCAATTGTGACTCTACCGCCATTAATCATTTTAATATTAAGACATATTTAAAAAGAATCATCTTAACCTGTGGGGACTGCAACAGACAATGCATGCCAAACAGTTGGGAGTAGGCATTGAAGCTCTGACAAATGATGAGTAAAATTACATTTGTAGGAAAGACACAAGTATCTTTTAATGTTACTTTCCCTTTCATCAGCTTTGTGCAGGGGCTGAGGCGTGTCTTCACCTCACTGAGGACTAATGAATCTAACAACCTGGAGATAAAAGTTGTAATGACGGAACATTATATTCCAAAATGGCTACCATCATTATATGGTGGCAACAAGAGAACAGGAAAATTGCTATTCCTGTTCAAAGCAGAAATGGATAATTATGTCATTTTCAAGTCAGGTTATCTGGTCAGGGGGCAAGATTTTGTCAAAGAGAAACGCAGAGCACAACACACACTGTATATGTCAACAAGTTAATAACTTCTGCCATGTCGAGACATATAATATGCCTCTTATTTAGCACATTACAAATTAATTCAGTAGATGTTTCAGCTTTAACATGCACTCTTTTGCCTGTCCCACATAAACTAGTTGTAGTCTTACGGAGTAGGTAGTTTACAGCAAACAAAGGGAACCTAAAGATGTCAAAAAGAGGAGAAACTGAGTTTTTTTAAAACCCCACCACCAGTCACAACAGCTTATATCTCTAAATATGATCACTGGCGTGGTTGGATACACTAAAATTGAGGTCTAGAATACAGTACTTCTTAAGAGGAAATGAGACTAAATAGCCTGGCTGTGTACATTTTCAGAGAGCTGTTGTCCGGACCTTTTTGGCAGCACTTGAAGCAGCTCTATACCTGCTCCTCTCTGAAAGGGGAGAAAAGGGGAAATGGACACTCCTGAGTACTGCAATCTGCTGGCGGTAGGTGGGTGCTTTTTGCAGGTAAGCAGGCTGGAGTGCAGGAATGCATCGTGTAAGGGCATAGGGCTTATTATCACAAAGAGAGCCATTACAGTCCAGGCCACGTGTTATGTATCCATATATATCCCAATTGTATCATGTTTCATTTGAGAACAAATGCAGCACAAACCTGACATCAGAATGCAATATACAAATAACCCTAGAAGACAGTATATATGTGTTTATGTGGAGTTTGCACTTGGAGTGAAGATGTTTTACTGTTTAATTCAGTCTCAGTGATTAAGTATCACCATTATGTCCAACTTTATACGTAATCATACATTTTCCAATTAGGCATAATGCATATGACTAAAACAGATAGGCGTGTTGGTTAATCATTAGTAAAATACTCACACAACACAGCACTATGCAGCACCATCAAAACCGCTGGCCTTAGTTTGAAGCAAATAAGCAAAAGCAACAAAGAACCATCTTATTAATGGTGCCTGAAATATCTGACCATTAAGCAATCTCTTAAATGTCACAGTCTACTAACCCTTATTGTAATTCCCTTGTCACTTTAAGAGATTACACTTTTAACTACACCTAAAAGATTGTCCACATATTACTGTGCAACTACAACTGAAAACAGTGATGCATGAATGAGTGTTACACAACACCAAGATTACATATCAAGATTATGTCTATCTCAAGTTTTTGACCTTCATACTTTTAATCTGTAGTATAATTCATTTTGATTGATTTTTGCAGCCGTTATTGGTCAATGCCAGTAGCATTCCTGTATATAACTGCATCCCCACATCTTTTTTATCTTTGACAAATGACATTGAAGTAAACCATCAAGCCATGTGATAACATAAGACTGGTGTCAAGCCCTCCTTACAGCGGGCCTGTGAAGCCCTGTCTGTGAACTATTGTACGTGGTATTGAGCTGTACAAATGAACCTGGCGTGTCTGAGCCACAGCAGACAGGACAGAATGTGTGGTCACTGAGGTGTGATGATCAGGCTGCCTAGTGCCGTCGCTGATGAAGTGGGAATGAGTTCCCAGAACAAACTCAGAAGCTCTGCGCTCCTTCCACACCGACAGCAGTGCTTCACTGACCAAACAACACTCCACTATCATGCACATTCACAATTGCATACACATGCTGTCACTGATAAACATAGGCTTAGTATTTTGCCTACAAAGCTGTATATATTTTCATTGAGTCAACTAGCCAGGTCAAAATCCTGCACATTTAAATTGCTAACTGATGTGACCGTGTTTCTGATTAGCTTAGATAACACTGAGGCAGTTCAGTCCATTTCAAAATAATAGGACAGAAGGGGAAAATGTTTAGATTTACAGTCCAATCAGATTTGAGCACACTTGGTTGCTGCATCACTATGCCATAAGGTTACACTATGGAATATGGCCACCGCTGTGAAGGATGAAAAAGCCATGTGTTGGATTGTGGCTCTGTGTGTGTGTGTATCTTCTCATTACCTGCTGCTACCAGCGCCTGGCGACTCGGCCCCGAGTCTGCATCTTTCCAGCTGATTGGCCACAATCTGCCTCTCCACTTCCAGCTCCCTGGTTAGCCGCTCAAACTGGAGCTCCTGCGCATAAATACAACAGATAAAAAAGGCAAGGGGGTGAAGGCCAGGAATACATTCTCATCAGAGAGAGCTTTACATACTTCTATTGACAAATATGACAAATGTGTAGTCAATATGAGGTTGACAGTTTGACAGCTTGCTCGAACAGTGTTGTGCTTCATCATGGCATGTAGGTTAATGATGACACAAAATAGAAGCTTAAGGCACTGCAAACAAGCTAATTCCAAATAGAAATGCTTAAAAAATAGAGACTATGTACATTCCCATACACAAACTTAGGTGCACACACACACAGGCTATATGGTTCTGCCATTTTTCCAGCCCACACAGAGAGATAAGCACAACTTCAGTGGGTGATATTTAGCCTTGGTGGCATTGTTCCTATGGGAGTCGAGTAGAAATCAGCATTTGACTAATTATCTAGCCTGAGTGAGGCTATTACTTGCACAGCTCTCCAGCTCTAAGCGCTGCATCCTGACACTCGAAAGACACGCACAGGGTCTTTTGTACACAGAAAAATGATTGCACACACTCATTTGCATACTGTACAGATACCTTACCTTACTCTCCCACACCACTACCATGGCAGTAAAAAGAGTGTCTGCACTACAGCACTAACACTCTTTCTTGCAAAAAGGCCTCACTCATCATAACTCCATGTACAGATGGCAGGATCCTCGCCTTGCTATCTTAGTTGTCCCATGTAATGTCCATTACCATGGTCAATTACATTCACAGCCAGATGCATTCCCACACTCACACTCTCACAAACCGGCTCTCAGCTTCTTTTGTGACTTGTCGGAGGAGGTTTAGTCACTCTACGGCACTGAGACCAGCCTACTTTTCACACCTACTCTTCCAATGTTCCCTGAGGGTCCACTGAATTTCCCTTCACATTGTAGACATGCTCTACTCACCCCTCCCCCAAACTACTGCTTTATACCCTCCACTGCTCTCCTCTCCTCTATCTCAGTTGAAGATATGCAAAGCTTGACTGCAGCGAGAGGGAGCATGCAGGAGGGAAAACTGCTAAGTCCTATTTCCTTAATATAATAATGTTTGGCTGGGATACCCGTGCAGCGCCATGAGCAACCCAGATTACATCTTGTGCAGAGTGTATGCAAATAAGATAAGATAAGATAAGATAAACCTTTATTTATCTCAAAGAAAACATTTGTGCCCAAGATATACAGTGTGACACAAATATATGTACATAGTATAAATACACTACAGAAAAAAGTTATTGTTTACCTTCATGACGTGGTGAAGGTGTGTTGGTTTGCACAAAAGCACAGTAAAAGCCTACAGTTCATAGTGGCTGTGAACCCAATCCATGGATAAAATATCTACAAAAAAAGTCCACATCTTGCTGTTTAAACCAATTTTTATTGAACAATAGTGCAGCTACCAAAGCACCGCTAATCTTCATGACAAGTAACATGCATTTCCTGTAGCTACTACTCAATAAAAGCTTCCCCGGGGTTCCCGGGGTGAAGCTTTCAATGTGGAGCACTAGCAGGAATTGTTTAGTTGGCAACTTAACACAGCAAATGCAGCTCTAGTTCAGCTGTGGTGAGGCTGATAGCTGTTACAAAGTACGAACACAAATCACAGAAATTCAGTTACAAGCTTAAAAAAAATTGTGCTTTGTCCCAATTAGACCATTCGTTAGTACCGGCGCTGGCCGAAGTGGTTTGTGCTTCGATTGAATATTCACTTATTGTTTGATGTTTGGCTACATATAACTTTATTACTTCAATTTAATTGGCCTTCAAGCTGCCACTTGCCATTGGAGAAAGCAGTGTAATTCCCCTGTACCACAAAACATTGAGCAGATTAAATTTTTTAGATCATCATCCAAATCATTTTATCACCCAGCACAGGCTGCTTATTCCTGATACAAAAACACATGACAAGCTAACAGGGTGCAGATACAGCTCTGGGAGCAAGACAGGAATAGAGCGGCGACAACACTGATTCAGAAGAAATTAGCCATAAGTCCTCTGTGTGACACATAACCCCTACTGAGAGACTTAGTCACATGAAAATTGCCAATTCAACCTTTCATTCCAACCAGTCATCCTCGTTTCCATTCTTATTTTTCTAGAGACAGATGACTCAATAATCAAAATACTGAAATGTATTGCCACACTATGTACGACATATTCAATTCATGGGCTACTTTTGACACAGCATTCATTTTAAGAAATTGGTGTTATAAAACATAATCTTTTTAGCGATAAATCCTTTGATTTGAACTCCTGGTGCTGCACATACTCGACCAAATCCTCAGAAATGCACACAAAGCCTGAAGATCATAAACAATATGGACTGTTAAGCCCTAGGACTGAACCTTACTAAGTGATGCACAATGTGACAGTGCTAGTCGGAGGATTGTTTCCCGAGAGACAGTCAAAAGATTGAACCATCATGACACCATTTCTATACACACACACAAAGACGTCTGTGTCTTGTACGCATTTTAGGGGCTGTGGTAGGGAGATGACTTTACAGAGGAAACAAGGGATAAGAGTTAAGGTTAGGCCTTCGATGTATAAGAGAGAGGACACTGAATAATAGTGACAAGAGGGTGAGCCACACAGGGAGAGATGATTCAAATACAGTCGAACTGCTACTTGATACAAATCTGGAAGTACTCCAGTGTGTGATTCTGCCACCAATGTGCGAGAGAGAGAGAACATAAGCTGAAAGTGACAAGAGAGGGGTATAATCCATATGGATACACAGATAAAAAAAAAAGAGGCAGAGAGAGAGAAAATGTGAACATTCAAATATTAAAATACAGTTAAATCCCACAAGATATGGTAGTCTGGGAGCACTAGGCCATTGTCTGATTTGAAACAATCATATAGATGAGTGGAAATGGGACTAAGACAGCATACATATGCATTTTCACTCATCCCCACACTTAAAAGCTAAAATTCATCTTGCATATGTAAAGCTTACTAAGTGACAGTATGTGTGTCATGTATGAATATGCAGGAGACCTATGGGGGAAAAAAAGATTAAACATACGGTGGACCAAACTGTTTTGTTTACTGTCTAAATGAGGACGGAGATTTCCTGCTCCTCCCACAAATGTCACTATTTTTGGCCCACCATTCCTGTGCCTTCTTTTCTTTTAAGCTCATTATCCAATTGTTTTGTTTGGCGGCGTGTCACCTTTCTCAAGTATAGCAACTTCATGTTAGGCGGCACTTCTCATTACACAGCAGTACATGAAGGCACGAGAGAAATAAACAGCCATGCCTCTCTTAATACTTCACAGAAAAGTGGCCGGCCGTCAAGCCTGTTGATTAGATGGTTTGTGATCTTGATCAAGCGCAACAGAGAGAGGCATCTGTTGCAGCCATAAGGCATAGAGGTCTCTGTCACTACTAATATTCAGAGCTGCTCCAAGCCTATAGCAGGCGGGCATCCTGCCTGCAACCAAACCTGCAGTTTCCTTACTATGGAGAGGCATGGAGGCAGTCCAAAGCTTCCTGTGTGGAGCTCTGTCCTCCAGGTCTTTTCTATCGCTTGACAAATTGGTTGCAGCCCTGCTCTCAGTTGTAGGATCATTATGTTGGGCGTAATGGTTTGTGTTATATACTGTTATGTATATTCATAAAGTTGCTTGCATTAAATGTTTGTTGGGGTGCAACTTCCATCGGTGAGGATGGAAAGAGTCAAGTCTTTGCTATCCTATGGTCAGCCATGAAACAACACTGCACTCTTTCTGTCATGATGAGTTTACTGGCCTTTACTGGCTTTGAGGATTACTGCCATGCCTCTTTACTATCACACCCTCAAGCTTTCCTTAGCAAAAAAAAAAAAAAGCTCTGTAAAGCTTTATTTCACCCACACACATTTCAGTAGGCTTTCCTTATTCTGCATGACTCATTAAGACTATTATGAAAATGGATCCAACATATCTAATAATTACCTTGTGATAGCACAGGGCTATGTGCCAAAAAGGGCCCTGGTCTGATGAAACAGGGACAAGGATCAGTCTTGTAAGTGGGGCTCATATTAGCTCTAGGGAGATAGAGAGAGTACTCCCTGGTCTGTGTAATTCATTGCATTCTCCTTGCTTGGCCCCTACACCGAATGGGGGACATCTATTCAGCATAACGAGCCACCAATTCAGACGGAGCACAGCAGTAATGACCATTAAACAAGGCCTATGCTTATTTAACGGGTGTGGGCCCAGCCTTGGTTGGTACCAGGCTTAGTGTGGAGAGAGAGGACAGAGACAATGGGTGGCCGGCTGTCCTGTACCAACAAGGCCTCCAACGCCTTTATTTGCCATTACAATGAGCCTGTTGGGCCTGATCTGCTCGTAGTCCACGAGCTGAATCAGATCCTGTCCCCTTGTGTCCTCAGACGGGCCCTAAAGAAACAGATGACACACGGCAGCAGACCACACTACCAATATACAGGCTCCCTTGTCATCTTTATGGATGCTGACAATACAAGACCCATCTGAAATGCCTGAAGTGGCTTCTGCCCGCTGCTGGTTCAGCACATAGACGGTGGTGCAGCATAGATAAGAGAGGGTTACGCACACACAAACCCCAAATGTCATACAGCTATATTAGCATACACTGACTTACATGTGCACTCTACTACTCCTACTGCACTACCATGAGACATAAGTGCATTTAATAATATACGGTATTTTTAAATTTAGCACAGAAATACATTTTTATGGCCTAAGAGGCCCTTTTTGGCATATTCTAGCAATCAAGAATACAACCATATTACCAAATACAGTCTATTATGGGTTTTCCTGACTTACCATCTGTTAAAATTTCTTGTTTTGCATTGAAACCATTTAAAAGTAGAAACCCTCCAAAAGAGAAGCTACTGAGTCTGTGGTAAACACGGAGTTGGGGATAGGACATATTCTCTATGATGGAAAGTCTCTCTACCAGAGTTTCAGTATCTTTCACACACTATTGGTCAACCAGCACACTCTTGAATTGTTGATTTTTTTCCCCTCAAAAACTAATTCAATTGGACAACCACAGAAAATGTTAACATGTGTCAGCATATACTGTACCTTGCATTATACCTTGGCGTGTATTTCTGCTTACAACAATACATTATTCAATACATTTTAATGCATATCTAATTTTTTGTTGGGCAGGTTTGGGTGCATGAATGTTAAGATTGATTATGGAAGATTTTGCTCTCTTTATTCAAAATGAAAGCGTATGATTGAAATTGCAGTCTGCTACAACCTTGTCTGTAAGTGATTTTCCAGAAATATAATGTTCTCACTATCAAATATTCTGACTCGCAAAGGGTGGTTGCAAAATTTTGGTATTTAGAGTCCAGTGAGCATGGTCAGCTTAAATGTATGGAGGTAAAAACGCTCCATTTGCTTACTGCTGTCTATTTGTATGTTCCAAACACGTGTAACACACAGTGTTCATTTGTAGCTAGTGAGGCTGCACATACATACACCACAATATGTGATGCCATTTATCTAACTGGACCTACAACATCATGTACATGCCATGTGTACATGATAAATTAGGATAATGTGATGCAGTGCTAGTGATGTGTGAAATTGTGCTTGAATATTCTTGGTAACTCAGCACCTTCCTTTATAGGGCAGAATAATAAGTGTGAGGTATACATCTGAGCAATCTTTTCCTAATCCTTGGTAGTGAGTGTCCAAATCCCACTATTAATTAAGACTCAAGATCTTATCCCTAATAGTTCTTATTACCTCTAGCGCTGCCCATGGGAGCCTGCGTTAAAGTGTGTTTTGGTAGTGTTGTAAAGAAAGGGCTCCACGTTCATTTGTGATGTTCACAGATCCATTTTGCATAACTAGTGCAGATGGCATTTCCTCTTATTCAAAGATGAGAATCTACCAGAAATATGTGTGTTCATTAAGCGGCAATGAGGCTTGACAGCTCTGCATCCTCACTGCAGTGTGGCAGACCCATTCCAACGAGAGCCCAACAATGCTGCGCAGTGGGAGAATGACAGCAGAGGTTAAAGGATTTCTGCAGCAGCAGGGACAGAAAAGCAGGCCCGAGGTGTGAGTGAAGAGAACAGGCCCCAGAACAGTCTGTGTGACCAGACCTGAAGGAACCACGCAGTGCAATTACTTACAAAAACTGCAACAAAGTCACCTTGTTAAAATACTAAGGTTTGAGGAAACTGGCTGCAGCGTCATGCCACCATAGCAGAATTATAATAATCATGTTGGATAGAAAGGCATTTAAAAATACAGGAAAGTGGCTTGCTGAGGTAAGAGAGTGTACAGCTGCAGGCATAGCTATAGGTGAATCAGAGGGAGAAAATTGCTTTAGCACCCACAGCTGCACCACAGCTTTTACACTGTATAAACTGATAATGTGACAAGAGGCCACAAATGTGAAACATCATTCACTCTCAGATAATGGAAAAGCAAGTTCACAATAGAACATAATTTCAGCCAGGATTTCTAATGCCGCATTACAAGCATTTAGAGCAGGAAACTTGCAGAGCTACCAAATTATTTTTTTAATTCTTTGACAGAGAGCAAATTGACATACTGCGGTTGTATACACAGACATGGAATTTAAGGTCAAAGATAGGGATAAAGGGATAAGACTGTTGCAGAAGTTGGGTTCTTACAAAATGTGTTTTTCTGGTGCAGATCTGATTCATTGCTGGTTCCACATGTCCAACCATGGTGACCTCATTGTTGTACCAGTACACTTTTGCTGCACACCAAAAAGATGGCAACATAAACACAGTATAGATGTTAAATTACTTGTGTTTTATTGCGAAACACAATTCTCATCTCTTTAACTTTAAAAAGGTAAAATTATGTTTTGTATCATCACTGTGAGCAAGGTTCACAGTAGTGGTAGTAGTAGTAGTGGTTCTTTGTTGTCTAACTTTGATGAAAGCCCATTTCTATGTATTTTAAGACAACAAAGACAGAGGATTGACTGCACAAGGGGGAGCGTGAAAAAAAAAAACCTGTCAGTGCTCATGAACAGATCTAACAATCATTTTAAAATTTGGTTCCAGGCGATTTTTTCTTTTTGTTGTGAGGAATTTCCCTATTTGATTGTTCATCCTCTTTGGCAGTCTTGGCTCATTTACAAGTACCAAGTCATCTAAAAGTTACTGAACTTTATAAACCACCAAAGTAAATGTCTTTGCATTTCTGCCTCATTAGCATTCACAGCGTGACGCACATAATTACACTTTAAAAGCACTCACAATTCATGCACCATTACTAGTTTAAGTGGAACCAGCAATATGTGGCATAATTTGAAATCATTTCAAATTTAAAGTTCTATGTAGCAGTGGACACAATTTCTCCATTAAAAAAAGGTTGATTTCTGTATTAAACCTGGCCTCAAATGCATGTGACACCTGATTATTGTGTTATGTCTATCACATACTGTTGAAACAAGCTTCTAAAGTAACAGCACCATCTTATCCTTGCTGCTTTTAGCACATGTTTAAAAAGCTTGGATTCAAAAACATGATTACCAACTGCAAATTACAAAAGCCCTTCCCTACATTTAAAAATCCAATATTTTTTTTCCTTCATCCACCAGGTCTTTTGATGTAAGTTTTGTACTAGACCTGCTGCTGTTGTGCGCAACTACATGAACCTCAACAAAAGCTCTTCTGTGATGTTGTTGATAATAAAGCCAAGGCATAGTAGCAGTGAATGTGGGTAACTCACAAAGGCAATCTGTATGTCCTCGATTGGAACAAAAAACAAAAATGCTGCAGCGGTGCAATCACACAGCCAGTGCAATTCATGTAGACCTGTGAACATACTATTCCTGTGAGAGATCAATAGCGTTGTGTCAGACAAAAAGAACATTGCTCCGGGCCAAAATGAGGAGAGTAAGCAATCTAGGGACTGTCAATCTGGAGGTTGCGGTACTGAACAAAGACTGCAGACTTGTGAGATTACCTCAGAATCAGTCACTTAGAGAAACTCATCTGAGAAGTGTTTGGGCAGAAGATGATACAGAGACCTCATTGGTGACTCACCCAATCAACTTCCTAAACTTCCCCGATGGACATATGGCATTCCAAGGACAGCCTAGCAGTATTTACCGAGCTTCCACCTTCCCGAGTACAACTCCTGATGGCCGGGTCCTCTGTGTGTGCTGTTGACGGTGGCAATGATTATAGCGATAATGATGATGATGACAGTGATGGTGATGAGTATTAACAGACTAGCTTGGGGGAGATCTCCCAGGGCTGAGTTCAAAACGACAGTGCTATGCCAGGCCTGACACACACACCACTCCTTTGACATCATGTCGCATTGGGAGCAGATTATCTCCCCTTCCTCTTTTCCTTCTTTTCTGTTTTCCTCTGCATTGACAGCCTCCTGCCACAGCGTTTTAGGGAACCATTCACAGGTGACAGCCTCTCTGACTATGCCTCTCTCAATCATGCTCACACTCTCCCTTTTGTCCTTTTCCCTTCAGTCACCACCCTCTGCGCCCTCCCTCTGTATCTGAGCGTTTTGTCTTTCCTCTGTATATCTGAGCACTCTCCTTCACCTGTACCCCTCCCCTCTGAATCTGTCTCACTCTTTCCCTCTCATACTTGTTCTGCTCCCCCATGGGGTAATTGCTCGGAGCCAGGCTTCCATTTTTATGACTATAATCGAGGCCAGAATGCTTATGCCTCTAGATTTCTCCTTGCCTGTGTCACAGCAGCAAGGGAGAGGAAGGCAGATAAGACCCGGAGGAGTGGAGAAAATCACTCGTCGATTGTAATTAGAGTCCTTATTTCGCCTATGGAGGTGGAATAGACACTATCGCCTGCAGAGAGAATTCAACCTTACTGCTGCGCTTATGGCATGGAAATGCATAACGGCAAAAACACTGCCTTGAAGCTGTGCCTTGACCCCAACTATTAACTCCTTAAGCTGGGTCACTTAGACAAAGATGACTTTGGCTTCATTAAAACATGATAGAGGCTTGCATCGGTATCTCAAGTGGGTAATATTTCAGCCAGCTCATCAAGCCTTTAAGAGGGTGCTGGAGTTGTAGCACTCAAAGCAAGGTCAGCTCATGGACCTTTGCAAGGAACGCTGGAGTCTGTCTGTGCCTGATTCGGATGAAAACCGGGTCACAGAGTGTAACTCCAGTTTGCAAGGGAGAAGCAGGAGGCAGACAGATTTTTCATGTGTAATGGACTTCAACAAAATGGGAAAATTCCACTGTGGTGTTTTCTGGGAGGCGGTGTGTTGAAACACCAAAGTGTGGCGTGCCTAAGAGGCCCTTTTTGCCAGTCGTGTGGTACATATAGGCATGTCCAGGCACAGCTAATAACAGCATTACTCTGAAGGCAAAGCCTCATAATGGAGGAGGAAGAGGAGCACACCAAAACACAGCGTTTCCAAGGGCAAGAAACCGCAATCTTGATACTAGAAATGATCTGCTCAACAGCGCTTTAGATTGCAAAGACTAATTTGACCACAGAATTATATTTATGTTTGAGGGAAAAGCTCTCCACAACACAGAGAGGATAAAGAACTTAATCAACCTCCTTCTCTGAAGCTCTTATCGCTGTAAAGACATCTCAAGTACCAGCCAAATAAAAGGCCCTCATGACCCTTTTTAACAGTGGAAAACAAACAGAAATACGTACACCTGCTACAAAATGTGGCAAGTGTGTGGCTGATAACTGCTGACAACAAAAACAAAACTGCTTTCATCACTCTGGATGACATATGAGGCGTTGTAGGATATTAGCCAGCTGTTTAACCAGGTAAAAGAAAACTGTTAATCTCTGACATAGGATGGAGTTGTAGCAGCAGAGGGGAAGTGCGGGGGGAAAAAAACACACTTCACCTCCGCTGCTGCAACTCCATCCTACACTGAACACCTGAATGGAAATACCATTTGCTTTAACAAATAAGTAATATTCCCTTAGCAGTAATAATGTATCTTCTTTGTAGTAGATAGCTCCTGCCCAAGATGAGTTGAACTTTCTTTTTCTTTGGAGTTTGCAAACAAAGAGTCTGCACCACTGCCACCTACTTATCTCTTGTATCACTTGGCTTCCCAAACTGGCTTTAAAAAGTTTGTTTCTGTCTTCATAACTGACCGTTTGATGATGTAATCTTGTGGCATATTTACATCAGTAGTTGTAGGAATCACATTTTGATTTGCATTTTGTTTCTAACATGTTGGAAACTTGCTTGAAATTTGCATATTATTTGGGTGTAAGCATGCTGTATACCAGTCATCATCTCAAAGCTAAGCAAGCTAATAAATAAATTCAAGCCAATTACCTTGCAGATTGGTTATATGACATATTATATTATACATATTCTGAATTGACATTGTACACGTAGGTTCTTCACACTGAATATACTTAAGAACTCCAGAGAGGTCTCCTAATCAGGCGAGAATATGGTATTTTTTATATGTATATATGAGCTAAAATTCAAAATGCAAATACATTAAACAATTGTAAGCTGCTGATGGCCAAGTGGTTAAAAGCCACTTGATTGAATGTGGCCATCAACACTCATCAGCATCAGTAAACGCTACCCTAAACTGTACTTGCACTCCTTGTAAGGCACACTGGAAGCATAAGCTAAAGGACTAAAATGAAAAATCTTAACATGAAATGCAGTAGTAGAGGAGTTCTTCAGCTGTTTTTCGACACTAAGGGCTAGAAATGTTCTATGTTATACGAGCTGTTGTTCAATCATGTCGGCAGGCTAAAGTGTTTATAGTTGTTGCCACGCGATAATCATTTAAATATGGGGATCATGGCACTCATTATCTGACAGCACTTCTCTGCACATCTGGCCAATGTCTTTTTCAAAAGGTTACCAAAATTGTCAGATGCAGCCCAGATTTCCCAATATATCAATTAAGTTATAAAAGCAATTTGCAAAGGGTGCACAATACTGTATGGGTTTGCCAGTGTCTCATAATTGTAATATGCAGGGTTTTATACCAATATTGATAGGATTGCTGATTCTAATATTTATCCATTGATTTCAATACCACAATGTGTCTAGTTTCCATCAGTTTAGGTTAAATATTTTACGGTCATACTAGATGCAGACATGTAAAAAATCTCTTTTACAGCAGGCCGGTCCTTGTACGTCTCCCTGTCATAGTGTCACTGTGATTCGATATTAAGCAATCTGTTCTAATTAAAGACTTTTGTCACCTTTGTCATCAGTCATTGTTCTCCATGTTCTCCACAAATCACATTTTCAGAATCAGAATCAGAATCAGAAATACTTTATTGATCCCCGGGGGGAAATTGTACATTTTGGCACTTTGGAGATCACAGAAAAACTGGACTTGATTGTACCGATTAACCTCATTGCTTGTATCATTCATGCACACTCAAATTGTAATTTGGATATTTCCAGCAGCATTTTAACACAGCATAATGCTAATTTAAGACATAAATTGGGTTGCTAAGTTATGCTTAACAAAATGAGTCTGTCTCTGTCAGCTCTTTACAAATGAACAAATAGGTGACAAATTAAACTAAAGTGTCTAAGTAAGGTGTTGTGCCACCGTGAGCCTCCAGAACCGCTTCAGTGCTTCTTGGCATGATATTAAAAGTTTCTCAAACTTAATTGGAGGGATGAAACACCATTCTTCCACCAGGGCTGAGATAAAGTGATATTATTGATATACAGTGTATCAAAGTATTAAGATCTATAAACAACTCACTTTGTTTTATAAAACAGTATGTTCATGTTATTGTGACGATTCCTTTGGGAATTGATAAATAATAATATTGAGTTTGAGTCGAGAAAGCAGAAGAAAACGAATATGCAGCAAAGAAGATACTCTGAATTTCTGAATGAGGCAAAAGACAGCTGAGAAAATATGCAGTCACATTTAGTGTCGTAACATACTGTTGTCATATCTCTATATTGAGGCAGCATCTGGCATGCAGTGAAGCGGTATCTGACATCCATGTCAGATGCCATTAAATCAATTATACTTTCAATGAAGAATCCCCTCACAAAGGCTCATCGTTTTCAGACTTTACAGATTAAAGAAATAATAAATAAAATAATAAATATAGAAATAAGATCATTTTCTTTTTTTAAACACGTTTTAAATCAGATTTTATGTTCCCATACATCAAGACGTTGTTGTTTCCTATTGCAATCAAACAGGGTCCTCTCTCCTGGCTCAGATTATGCTTTCAGTAACAGAAAGTGAAGAGAAAAATGGGAAATGCAAAAATGCAAAAGAGCTGGTGACTGGACTGCCAGAATTCTTCAATTTAATAAGTAAATAATAATAATAACAGTTATAAACAATAAAAACTACACAATGTATGTGGTGCTAGATGATTCTCATATGGAGCGATTGAGTATTGATTTTTCCTCACCTGTTTTTTCAAATGTTAAATAAATATCAAAGACATATCTGGTTTTTGGAATAATAAAAAACAAAAAAGAAAAATATATTGACAAGTGTCGTGATTGCAGAATCCACACAAAACACAGTCTGTCTGGATGAGTGCCACAGCCTCCCATTGCTTCAATTACACTTAAGATGAAACAGATAAAAAAAACTAGGTCTGAAACAACCCCTTCGGTTAAATTAAATCCTAATAAGATAATAAATACTGAATAGGGGAAATTTCTAAAGTTAATTCTGAATTACAGGACAGTTTTAGATTTTGTGGTTGAGTCAGGCTTGAAAAATAGCATGTGTGGTTGTTCAAAGCAAGTCAGAAAGTGTAGCAAGAAAAACACTGACATTTAAGCACTTAAATGGAGTCTGTAATAAACCATTATGGATGTGTCATCCAGATGGTGGATCAGTGCTATTAAGAAGGCACAGAGCAAAGGCAGGACTCTAATAACCAGGAGCAGCAGCACGACAGAACCAAATTTTTAAATTAATAGCAAAAAGACTGGGGCTTGTTAGTAGTCAGGAGGGAAGAAAGAGGGAAGACGTAAGTCCAGGCAAATGAACACACAGGGAGAATGCAATCATAATATGTTGGTGAGTCTGTCCTTGTTTGGGCATGTGGGCAAAGCCTGTGCAGCTGTGACTACAGCAGTGACAGAAACAGAAGTTTGGAAAGAGAGACAAAGAAAAATGAAGGAAGGCAAGGAGTGAATAAGACAAGTGAAGGAAAGGAAATCAGCCAATGAAAAGGCGAAAAAAAGGACAGAAAATAAAGGATAGTAGAGCCATAGAGTAAACACTTACCAAACACTCAGTCATCCTAAGCCCCAGCCCTAAACGAGACCACAGCATAGCAGACTTGCATGTTTACATCGACAGCAAGATCCCTCGAAGGTCTGCCTCTCAACAATCACAGGAAAACCTCTCGCAAAAGCACAGAGGGGGAAAAAAAACACACTCACACTAGCCTTGTCTCTGACCTCCATCTTTTCACTCTCACTCACCCTCTGATTTGCCTCTCCAACTCCGTTAAATACTGAGGAGAACGATCATTTTACAGCCTCAATTCTTAAGCAGGAATCCCCTCTGAGGCACGTCTGCAGCCAGTCACTCTAAAAGCAACAGCTCAGCCAGGCTACTCGCTCTTCCTGCTTGCCTGCATGGATATCTGCTCCAACCGGATGAGCCACTGAGGAATACTCTAGGGAAGGAAGTGACATCGACAGGTGCTCCCTCCTTCCTTCCTTAATCACATAAACAATACCCACTTTCCTGCAGCAAGCCTAAATGGGACATCCGTGGGCTATTTTATAGTAAATACCAGAGAACGCATATAATTCATTTCAAAGTGTAGCTCGACTTAAGTGTCACTCAGGAAAAAGAAAGGTATGTGAGGTATCACAGAAGGGAATTAACATCATTAATAATGAGCAAATCTCTTTAGCCCAGTTTGCCCTGTGCTGGATTCCCAGGAATATGGAGGGTTGGAGCGAAGCCAGACAGGAAAGGAGAGAGAGTGTGTGTGTGTGTAACAGAAGGGAGTGTGGATGAATCACAGAGAGACAGGCATAGATGGAGTGAGTCAGAGGGCATGTCCCTCCACAGGCTCACAAGCCCTGCTAGAGATGATCTTCCTGGTTGTCCATTGATGCAAGCCAGGCCATGACTGCAGGCAATAAAGAACCAGTAACTCCTAGTCAAGCTTATTCCACTTCAATTTTTCCACAAGACAAAAAAAATAAAGTCCAATCCGTTGACAGCTCTGCTATAAACAAAAATCTTTTCATCATCCCACACTCAGAGAAATGACAACTCTCTACTTTACGGTGTGCCACGAAGGTAAGACATATGATTACAGTGACAACAGGGTGTGTGATACAAATGTGCAGGAAACAAATGTCCACATACTTCACCCAGTGATTTTCTTTTTAATACAACGTGTGAGTCACCAGGCAATTTAGCGTTCTATAAATGTCACTGTACATAAATGGTTCATAAAAGCTTTAACAGTGCCATAATATGAGAGATGTAACATGAATAAATGGGCTCTTGGCGCACTATGAACAGAAGAAACACACTACCTGTTCTTTGACGGAGGCCAGGATGTTGTTGGCGGTGTTGTCAGCCTCCATGTTGCGGCCAGCTGAACTGTCGCGGATGGTCAGCAGAAGCCCCTCCTCCGTCACTGGGCTCTGCTCAGGAGCTGGCATTCCTCCTGTGTTTATGAACACACACACACACACAATACGCTCAGGTCAACACAGGCGCTCTCAACACAACAACACAATCTTGTACACACAACAGACCATGTGTATGCGTGTGCAAACACACTGCACTCATAAATACACACCACTCACCGATACACACAGCGAATGATGCTGAGAAGTGACTATCAACGGTCACACGCCACCACCAACAATACACAAACACACACCCACACATGCCATATGGCTCAAAGAGAGAAAGACTGTCAATGCTTCACGTCTGTGACAGTGCAAATCAATGCCATATGGCCTTAACACAAGTTAAATAATGATTTGTGTATGTAATACAGTCCCATAAAAAAATACAACACAAACAGAGTGACAGCCAACGGTTCTAGTGAAGCCACAAAACTATGGAAATTCAAATCCAAGCAATGCCAATCCTGCCTTCAAATATCCAGCATGTGTGCGCACAGGTGAATACTATACATGTTTGTGTATACGATGCAGTGGAGAGGTTGAAGGAGACTAGCGAGGGCAGGCCTTTGAAAAAAACAAAACAAAAACAAAAAACAAGTCAGCAGCCCGACGGAAGAGATAAGGTGTTCCTGTCTCCCTCGCTCTCTCTGGCCTCTTGTCCAGGATTGAAATGAGAAAGTAGAAAGAATAGTTATGGTCTCATTATATCTGTTGACAGGGAGAGTGTCAAGGGAACGCTGCTCAAGGTGGATCCATATTTACTAGAAGGGGGCCTGTTAAGCCAGACAGGGCAGCTAAAGGCTGCGATGGCTGCCTCCCAGCTCAGGGCTGCAGACAAAAGGATTGGATCTAATAACACAGGAGGTATGTGACTTTAGGGAAACAGGGATTTTACTATGACTTTTACTGCCTTAGAGATCCACTGCTCCCGTCATCTCCAAGATACAAATACAAAGACATATTCCAGCCGTTGGTTCCTATACATATTTCTTTACCTACATGTTTTACTTTACTAAACAGAACGCAGTCAAGGTGATGCATGTTGTGGTGAGTCGACGTCTTCACATGTGAATATATAGAGGAAAAACTACTGCTAAAACTACCATGAAATAACCATATGGTAATTTACTAAATATCCCCGCCGCTAGCAACCTGAATACTCCCTCCATGAAAGTGTCTATTATAGTATTCGTAATCCATAATGGTGGCCTGAGGGTGACTGGAAGACCTCATATACAGTAGCTTTGCTGAATTAGTCAATTTCCTGCCGACAGACATAATTTTAAAGGGTTAAAGGGTCATGTACTGTCATGTAAAAGTAATCACCGACTTGAAATCGCCTGCCCACACACACACACACACACACACACACACACACACACACACACACACACACACACACACACACACACACACACACACACACACACACACGAGTAAGGAATCATTTAGCTCAGGCTGACAGCCAGTTTGTGTGAGCTGGTTGGGTTGTTTACAGTGAGAACATAAAAGTTTTTGGCCAGGGATGAGGCACTGGGCGAGTGGTGGACGAAGTATGTGTGAGGTCCCCCAGACATTTGGATGAAACGTGACCCTGAGGTATTCTGGGAGTCTGTCACCAAGGCAGCGTGAGCATTTCAAGGTGTCTGAGCTGAACAGAGCCATGCCAGCCCTGGTGTTAAATGACAGATATTGTTTTACTACGACAAAGTATGTTTGTCCACACAGGATATTCCACGTATCCCCTTGTCAATCTCCCAAATTCCTTTCCTGCTCATTCATAGTGTTGCAACATACCGCCCTCACTCCCTCCCACCTCCACTGCAGCCTTTGAATCAAGGACATGGCACTTGATTCCCAGAAAATACAGCAACAGGAAACGGGAAAAGCTGTTTGAGTTTGGCAGAACTCCTCCTCCCTGACTTCTGCACAGACACAGAGGAGAACAACACAGACAGGACTGACAGAGTGCAACTTTTAAAACTGACAGAAGTTGCAGACCCGGTCGGTGTGGACTAAATTCTCTCTCTCTCTCTCTCTCTCTCTCTCTCTCTCTCTCTCTCTCTCTCTCTCTCTCTCTCTCTCTCTCTCTCTCTCTCTCTCTCTCTCTCTCTCTCTCTCTCTCTCTCTCTCTCTCTCTCTCTCTCTCTCTCTCTCTCTCTCTCTCTCTCTCTCTCTCAGAAGGACAGAGAGAAGTGTGCAGCAATGGAAGCTAGGCCCTGATGGATATTGTCATTTAAATCACCATAGACTAAGTATAACATAGGCCTTATCGTGCCTTTCTGTAACCCTTCACAATTTGATAAAACACGCCTTCCATCAAAAAATGAAATGAAATGAAAAAAGAAAATTCCTCACGCTTTGACCAAATTCTGTGTATATAATCTGTCCGAATGAATATTTCTAAACAGTCTAAACTTGACTGTTGGAAAGTGCACACTAAGCAGACTGTAGGAAATAGAACCACAGAAAAAACAACATACAAAAAGAAAGCAAAGCCTCCTGAAGGCACCATTAAGCAAAGCAAAATTGTGATGTGAGCCTACCTCTGAAATTCCCCATTATATTGGGTCCAGAATGACTTCACTCTGTGTAGTTTGTTGTTCTCAGCAGCTTTGAGAGGGGAGTGAAGACAACGATGCTGCTGCCAACCTACCACAGTCCTATAGGTACACGGCTGACTGGTTCTTCAGCATTTCTCTTTGTGTATCGCTCCAAATGCTGAGGGGAAAAATACCCTTGCTGAACTGCCTAGCGGTTAAAAACTTTGGTATGTCAAGCTCTTAGACAGCTTGAAGAGCAAGCACAAGACTGAGAAGTAGGTGAGAAGCATGGGACGCGAGCCCAATCTGTGCAGCTTTCAAGGCTGTCATTAGATTAATGCCTAAGGACCATACTGTAGTTCCCACAGAGTAAAGATGACCTCACTCTGGTCTAAACAAAGAGGGAAACCAGGGTCTAATTATTACCATTACGGTTATTTCCCTTGACTAAGCAGAAAATGAACCCACTGTATAGGACAGCATGGCAAGATCTTTGAGCAAAGCTAATGGCAAAACAAACCTGATTAATTTAAACAATATTTCTTTCAGTGACGGGTTTCTCCAGCTACTCAACATGGAATAATAAGCATCTCTTTCACTCGAAACTCTTTCTAGTCAAAGCTTATAAGTATTATAATCCTCAGTGTCTCCAAGCCTGCCAAGAAAAGTCTTAGTCTGACCCCACCCTGACTCGTCGGATCACGTGATCTGATCTCCTGACCTCAGTCTCCGGCCACTCCTCTGAGCTTCTTACGCAACTCCTCTTTCTATGACTCTCTGTCTCCCACATTAAATGTAGTTTATGGTGCGAGGAAGGAAAAGGAAATGGAAGCTATTTTAAAATCTGACTAATTCTGTTAAAAGTGTCAAATCCTAATGGAAGAGCATGTTTGTGAAGGTAATGCTGTTCAGACAGATCTACTGTCCCAGATTCAAACACTGCCTTCTTGCATCAATTTCATCTACAGACATGAATTCATCAGTTCTCTGATCCCTCTGAAAGCCACCTGTGCCTTGTGTCACCTTCCCCGAGGAGCACTGCAGCAGCAAATATAATATCAGCCATCGCGCAGGCTGCGTTTACATGCACACAGGAAACCAGGTTACTGGGAGAAATCAGGTTAAAGCAGGAAACCGGAGAACAAGTCTGCATGCACCTCAATAACACGATTATTGTAACTGCTGTGTTTACAGCAGCTGGTCAGTCAGCACATTTCTCCCAGGGCATACTTTGGGACAAGACTGCATATTTAAGTGTATTGGTCATTTATCAATGTGAACCGAGAAGATTTGTTTTCGTTTCTAGTCAGAGCATTTGGATTGAGAGGTCAGGCTTTATGGTGGGAAATCACACGGTTTCCATGACTGTGTTCCTGTATCTGAATGTTACAAATATCCTGCACTTAAATGGTTAAAACCAGCTTCTTTAGACTTATTCATTTCTGTTTCTGTTTCAGTCTGTGCTTTCAGTCTTTCGATTTGATTATTTTGGAAGGATGCACCGCTATGACTAATAATCTTTCCTTTCATGTTGCTGCGTTGCTGTCACACTGACACTACCTGTCTGAAGTGATCGTCACAGTCATTTGTGTTAAACACATACATAGCTGAGAAATCAGGTTTCTCCAGCAACAATGTGTTTTCTTTTAATCCCTCATTGCTTTCATGACTTTTAAGAAATCACATTGCTGCAGAAATCCGACAGTAACCTGACTTAATGCACTTAAATGCACTGACTGATGTATTCCTTTATTGCTCACTTTTACATTAAAAAGAGATAAACTGCCGTCACCTGAACACATGCAGTGTTCCTGTGAGTCAAAAGATCCATTGTCTGTCAGTCAGCGGGAGAAAGATTTGTCTTCCGAAGGCTGAGTGGCACCAGGTCACAAGCGCTCAACACAGACAAATGGAGATGAGCTGAGAAATTATTAGACATTAGCCTGAATTCCAATTGCAGGGAGATCAAATGCTGATTGCTCTGACTTGCTGAGCTAACAAGGGCCGGGACGTCTACAGCAGAAACAGAGCTGACAGCTGCTTCAGGAACCTACAACAGGCTACATCTCTCCCCTCTACTGCACCAAAAGAAGTGATAAGCAGCAGTTAATTACCATCTCCTTAAAACTCTTCCACGTGCTGAACCAAATTTGTCAATCCATGAAGTGAAATCACAAAATATCTACTCATAAGAGCTACATTGTGTGCAGTGAGCTAATAAATATTTACCGTGTATCAAACTTTACATCCATTTAAACCTCTAAGCATCCATATGCACACATCAGGATGTCTAAAACAAACATGAAATGATCAAACAAAGTAAGACATATACGTATATCTAAGCTGGAAATTAGATATTCACTGATTAGCACAACTTAAATTTGTACGGGAGGAGCTGATCAGTGAAATCATCAGTGAAAACTCACATGCTCTCAGGCCTCTGTGGCACATGGTTGCTTCAAACTTATCTAGAGTGACCTACCAGAACTATGTAGCATGTGAAAGCTTTGTGGGCGAGAAATACAGTCCCCATTACTAATCTCAGCAGCTAAAACAGTCGTCCCCAAAGACCAACAATGCTTAATTGCTTCTTTCAAACAGCATATTGACTTCCCTTTTGCATTTGTGGTCCAGTATAATTTATCAGAATTCACCAAGACGAACAATAATACATTTCAGCCTCAATAAATCCCCAGAATGTAGACGGAGGTAGAGAAACACTTTTGCATCAGCTCAAAAAGCATTCACAACAGCAGCATTAAGTTTTTACAGTAAGTCACACACACACTGTTAGGAAGTGTTGACTGACGTACTGACAAAGTAATTGCTCTGAGCTGATTTGAGAATGTGGGCAACACAAATATGCCAATGGTCATATACATCCTGCACGTCACTTATTAACCTCCGACAGTACACTCCTAAGTATCTGCATAATGACTTCTTCGTAGGTGACACACCTGGAAAATTCTTTTGAGGACGATGACGAATAATAATAATAATAATAATAATAATAATAATAAGCTAATAATGTTATTATTAGATCCCTAGAGATTTCACTTTCTCAACAGCTGAAAAGGCTTTGCTCATATTGACACACCCAGCAGCAAAAGAACGTCTCCTTCCCAGAGCAGAAACAGTCTCACATGCACACACAATCACTCTATCAATAATTACCCTGAGCTCCAAAGAATGATGTAGCTTCCTTTAAATAGACACATACCTGCCCTGCTGTTGATGTAGGATTAATCAAGGTGAGAAGAATGAGGCTACATGGAGTGGAGACGACAGTCCGACAGCATCTCCTGCACCTTCTCAGCAAAGCGGACATGCAAAAGAAATCATGCAGAAGCTGCACCCATGCCGACCTCACACCTTGAACCTCACCCCGACAAATGTTGCAATAACCTGAGGCCTATCTGAGCATGTGTATCCGCAGGGCTGGGCTTGTGTCTGAGCAGAGGCAGGACACACAGTCATTGTGCTAGTCTATGCAACACACAAACACATGTACACCGCATGCATACTCACCCGAGCTGCACTTTATCTTGCGAGATATGTTTACTCAGAGAGGACATGTGGAAGATGACTGCAGACTAAATAATCCATGTTTGCACTGCGCAGCAGTAAAAACACACGGACTAACTTTCCGTGAACAATTTCCTACAACGATCATTCACCCCCCAACACCATTTTCTCACAATAATACCTCAACTAATGGGGAGCAGAGAGGCTCGGCTGAAGTCTCATCAGCTGTTTCCAACATGTCACCAACATTAATATGATGAGTTTGTGCTAGACAGACGTGCTTCATCCCGTCACACATTGTTAGACAAATACATTTAACACCCTAATGCCTTTCTGCATACAATCACAATGCAAACACAACAAATACAACAGCCATGCTTCCCAAGAAGGAATTATAGCATAATGCCCCGCACATCTCTAGAGAAGTCAATACAATACAAGTCATTGCTTGTATAACGGATGTGGCACAAGACAAATGTAATAGAGGACTTTATGCACTAAGCTAATTGACAGAGTTGAATAAAGGAATTGAATTATGGCTTGGGACGTTCATTATTTAACCTCATTTCAGTTAAAAAAGGTGTTCAATCAATGCTGCCGTTTTATCAACCCTGCGCACTCCATTTGCTGTGTCAAACATTTTCCCACTGCTAAGCATATCAGATGGTTATCAAAATGATCATCTTCAGATTGTATGTCACGCGGGATTCTGAGAGAGAGGTTTGAAAGAAATACCGAGATCGTCTGAACGGGATAAATTGAAAAGGGAAATTAGCATAAAAAAAATTCTGCTATTGGCAGTGTCCTGGCTCCCACAATGTAAGGTGTCTCTGAGGTGAATAACTGAGCTCACTCAGCACCTTCTATTAAGACTGATTACAGCAGGAGATGAACTGCCCCCAGAAAAATAATCAATCACAAAGCTATGAATTGTATAAATTTAGCTTAGCTGACTGCATCTTCATAAAAAGGACAATTTTGTAGGTTTGTTGTGATGAATTGGAAGATAAAAAAATGATGGCTTTGACATTTACTGTCGTACATACACCTCGCTCTGACATATTAATGAACATTTCATGTGCACGAGTGACTGTGTGAGAAATAAAGATTGATATGACCCATCCATTTCAGTTTTGTTCATGTCTAGTTGCGTTCTCTCTCCCAAGCCAATTCCCGCTAGCAGGTTTTTATTATATGATTTTTACATTGCTAGTGTACAAACAGGCATCAAATTAATGGACACAAAGGGAAAAAACAAACATGGAGGATGATATGAAGATTGGCTTTAAGATCTAAAGGTTGAAGTGAAGCTTGACAAGACTAGCTGCTTGTTTACCTTGTAATGATGTATCAATATACTCAAATGTTGGATGTAGAATTTACACTGAAGAAGAAAGGAGAAAATCTGTTGCTTCGTCTGGTCAATAGTGCCTGTAAAGTTGTGTGATTTCTCTGATAACTATGAGCTAATAGATAAACCTCGTACTACAAGAACAGATAAACTTATTTGGCCTAAAGTGTCAATCAACTGTTGAATAACAAATCACAATGATAGCAATACATATTGACTCCAGATTATATCACTTATGCTACATCAAATCATAGCCATACGAAACATGTTGGTTTTTACCAACCTCACAAGCCCTCTAATATCGCTGTCAGCATACTGCCTGTCTAACTTCATCTAATTCTAAACAAATCCAAACACCTGCAGTATGAGTAGAACGTCAATGAGCAGGGAAAGGCATCTCTGACAGTGGCCAGGGCTAGTTTCTAGAAATCAAACTAGCTTTTCTGCTCAAGGATGTAAAGAGAATAATTTTATATCGACACAAAAATACTCTGGTTTTCATTTTAATTGACAAGCCCCAGGCGCTACATCTGTACAAATATGCTCTGGTCTTCAGGCTTAAAGCTTTGCTAAGAAGTTGTAAAGAGTATTGAACAGGCTGTTATAGACAATGAGAGAAAAATACTGAGATCGAAAGATGGAATTCCTCAGTGCAGTTACACCGACTTCTGAACTTTGGTGAAACTCCTGTTTTGGTGAAGCATTATGAAACCAGCTTAAAGAGGGAGATGGATAAGCAGAGGCCTGGCCGTGTACTTCCAGACGTCTGATTTGCATTGGCGCTGCCTACTCAATGCTGTGCACTCTGGAGTGGACAGGCAGGGGTCATGGAACAACTTGCTGCCATCCATTTCAATTTGAGTGCAGCTACTGATAACTGCTCAAACAAACTTTTAAACAGAAACATGATGATCGACATGAACCAAAGTCCTCCAGAATGAAACGAGCCAGACCATCAATAAGTTATGGTACCATTAATAGGCACGGTTTCAAGGCCTTTTTGGTTCTGTAATCTGTAAATGTGATGTTTGGTAACAGATGGAGAGTGAGTTTTAAAAGTACCTGTAGTGATTTATTGTTTTACACTTAGTAACTTAAACTCAAAAGTAGATAAATAAAGGACAAACACATTTGTTCTGCACACATATTATTTTTCAATTACCTTGTGATGGGTAGTTAAATGTGAGATGTGTCAGAGATGGCAGGTTACTGTAAATAACACTGCTACAGAGGCAAAGAGAATAAACAAAAAACGGCTGCAACTTTTATGGGTATTGCAAACTATTCTTTGCAGTGCACAATCAAAAGCTGAAAGGAACAGAAGAACACCTTCAAGATCAAACGTGCTGGGATAACACAGCTGATGAAGCAAAGTAATAACTGGAATAAGTGAAATGTGTAAAATCAATTCCTGTACCTTAACAATCAGGAAGCTGGCGTGCATCGAACCATGATGCAGAAAGACAGAAGGAATGTAGTTGCTTAAGTAAATGTCAGGTCAGCCAGCCAGCACCAGCTGGCCTTTTAAAACAATGACTTAGATCAGGTGAGACTACACTGTATTGGATATCCAAACTTTTTTAATTTCTTGGCATAGTTTAACAAAAAATCCTGGGACCCTGACGCAGACAGACAAAAGGCGAATATCTCTGACTGCAAAGTCACTGCGTACTGAAGGGAATATAGGGTTTCTGTTAGATGGCACCATATGGATAATTTATCAAAGAGGATTTAATTGAAAAAATAAATCACACCCCACAAGTTGGTAAAATAAATTCCCCTTTAGTTGTACTCTGTAATGAGTCATAGAGGAGGTGTATGACTTTGCAGTTCTGCAGAGGTACATATGGTTTTACTTGGGCACTGCCTAGAATTTATATCCTTAGGGTGCAAGCGTGGGTGTCATCAAGTTCATCGCATCTCATACTTCTGCAAATCTTTTCTTATATCCAATGTATGACATAACAATATGATTTTTTTTCCCCAGTAGCCACAAAAGATGTGTAGCTCTTTTACTATGTGTGTGAGTGATGTTTGTTCAGCATTTATGGGCTTACTTCGGCTACAAAAGGAAATCTTAAATGATGTGAGAGCACCTGGGAGTGAGTGTCCGTCTGAAAATAAGAGGGCTTGGCATCGTTCAAGGTTACTGGTGCATGCAGAGGAGAGTGCACTTGGATGCCAGATGCCAACAGTTCTTCCTGAGATGAAAACAAGCCCCTTAACAGGTTGGGTGCGTTTGTAAACTGGTAGCATAGAAATCATAATTTCTCTAGTGAAATATCAATACTTGACGTTAGACAGAAACGTACTGGTTGTTCGATGATATTCCTCTGCCTCTTGGGAATCTGCTAACTTAACTTTGTTCTAGGGTTTGGAGAAAACTTTAAGAACAGTGTCTTATTCACTTAAGTTGTATCAATCTGTGCACCGCTGCCTTAAGGCTACAGGTTTTTCAGCTTTGATGTTGACACTATATCAAGTTACTCTGAGAAAAAGAAAAGATACAGTATAAGCTTTGATATCACACAGCCCCCACCTGCCTCCCAACTCCACAACCAAATGCAAAGCTTGGGATCTATAAAATGCCATTTTAAATGTCGTGTGCTTGAACTGTATTTGTTCATGTCCAATGTCAACAACTCCCCTTTTCAGAGAGTTAATTTTACTTGGTGGCAGTCTTTTAAATGCCTTGACATTTAAGAAGTGAATCTCTGCTTCTTGGCCAAGTTTTATGGAAACAGGTGAGGCAGACAAATCCTGCAGATTGTTTCAGTTTTCAGTTGTAGTCTGGGAACAGGCGTAACCCTTGAGGTCATGTAACCTGACATTGGGGAGATGCCTTCACCTTCTGACTAAATTCAGCCACCGAGTGCACTCACATACCACTTTGGGATGACACCTGATCCCACAAACAAGCTCTTTGAGTTTTAAAACGGTCTGAACTGAGAAGTACACAGCCTAAGTGTATGTCTGTAGCTTATGTGCAGAAACTGCAAGTTAATTAAGCATTTGTCAATTGACGGAAAATAATTTAACAAACTTGAGAATCAACTTTTGAGTCATTAATCAAACAGAAAATGCCTCAATCCCTTTTTCAAACGTGTGAAATTAGTTTCCCCCCTAATTGCATTTTAGAAATATAGGCATAGTTTGCTTTGCAAGATAGTTGTCTGGTACCAGCTAAAGTTAGGAGCCATCCCTTAATCCTGTTGTTTAGCCTTCTGGCTCATGAGCTAGTCGTGACTTGTGATAGCATAACATCCTATTTAATATTGATAAAGGACAGCTGTGTTAATCTTATGGCAGTGAGACGATTTTTTTTACCACCACTATCACAAGTTATAGTTCACAAAACACTGATATCTCCAGGTCAAAATAAAAATAAAAATCTTGTCATTCTTTAAAAAAAAAATGACATAAAGCCCCAGCCCTGTCCTTAGTCAGGAGGATGATAGTGCAAGAGGTAGGTTATCTTAGGTGAGATTTATAGTGATAGGCTATTTTTCCTTCGTGGAAATGTATGTAGATTTAATTAAAAGATTTGTTCCCTCTTTTGTGTGACCATTTCAGACCAATCAAAGGACGATGATGATGATCAGGCAGTTAAAGTTGCTGGAGAGAGCTAGAGATTCCTTTTAGAGTCTTGCAGACAGACATTAAGCTAGGCATGAAAATCTTACACTTATTGCTTATATCCGTGTGTGTAGGTGTGGTTACAGGTTATATGTACTTCGGCTAATGGTGATGATGAGGAGGCTGAGCAGTTACAAATAGGTTACTACTTCTATGTGATGTCAGCACAGTCTCATCTGCACTCATGTTGCTTCCTATGCATTGTGTCTGAAAATTACTATTACCGTGTTGGCAGGTTCCTTTCATCTGTGGCTTTATTTGTTCTCTAAATTAATTTGTATTGTGGATAGTCTTTTTATGTGAATGTATGCCCTTAAAAGTTTTTGGGTGAAGCAGACAAGATTTAGCAGCGTAGAAGTGAGTGAATGAGCGAGTGTCCTTTTCAACGACCATGACATGAAAATCTCTCAATAAATATACAGTCAGATATGGGAGATTACACAGCTACAAAAACTGATTTAGTAAAGTTTTAAAATAATCCCCCTAAATTGGCTGAATATATCTAACTATGAAGGAGGGAGTCTCTGTCTATCTGTTTGTATGTGTGTCCTTTGATTTTCTTGAGAACCGTTCATCCGATCGACTTCACAATTGGCGGGTGTTCTGCTGAGGACCCACGGGAGAGTGTGAAGTTGATCAGATGAGCGGTTCAGTTTGCTCCAAAGTGGCCCGTCCCGACAACGCTGCATACATGTTCCGAATGGGCACACCCCAAACAGGCACTGCACTAGTATGTCAAATTGCGTCATGATTTTCTTTTCTTTTTTCTGAGGAAGGACCCTCTAGGACGCTCTAATTGTGCCCCCCAGAATTTCGGCTCGCATGACGCCCCTGATGTGAGTAGCACTTTGAAATATTCAACAAGGTATTATGTGCCCTGTTGAGGTAACTCTGCAGCTAGATAGGCTTAGATAGATGGGATTGCTTGAGCAATGAGCTGGCAGGAAGTCTCTAGTAGTAAGGCCGCATGTGGAGCCAATGACAGTAGAAATGCTCTGTCCCTTAACTGTGGCTGTCCAAATAGCAGATACTGACGAGGGGACTTCTTTCAGACTCAGCATGTCAGGCCTATGGAGGGCTATTTTACCGGACAAAAATCTATTGTGCACCTAATCTCTGAAAGCGCTGACGTGCTTTGTGTTCTGTATTATCTTTAGCTGTCCGGGATCCAACCAAAGCATGAAATCTGGGGCTCTTTCAGAAATCTATCTACATATCCAGTGAGATCAACAATCAGCCAGCAGCCGCACATGTCATGGCTTATCCACGCAAGCCACTGCCAGGCTGAATACACTCTATACATGCAGTATGGTTCTTTAATTAGTTCAGTTTTCACATATGATTGGAAAGCACATCTAATAAAGGAATGGGCTACACTGCAAATTCATGATTAACAGTTAAGCTTGGAATCCTCCTGCATACTAATGCTGTGTTGAATCTCAATCTCAATATATTTTAACTAAATAATTAATATTTTTTTAATAATTGGTCTGCTCGTTGGTCTATTCGATACATTTCTGGAGTGATATAAAAAATATAGATATTGCAAGTTCACAATGGAAATCCTCTACTCTACTGCATTACTGCATATGGCTTGTTCTAAAGGGAGGCAGGAGAGAAGAAGCAACTCTCTTCAGACCACACCATACAAATGTGGAATGGAAAGAAGCTGTGTGGGGTGGGATTCGATGAAGAAAAAGATTTTCCACGCCAAAGGATGAATAAAAGCTTTTCTTTGGTAGATTGTTACTATGAACTATCATTATCTTCCCACACTGGAGCCACACTACGGTAGCTGAGAGTCCTTCCCAGACATAAAAAAACATATCTGTTGAATGTCTTTCACACTTTTAAACAAATCTGCAACATAATGCAAATTCTGAAATTATCCAGTAAAGCATTTTAGTGTAATATAAACATGGACGGTCAATCTGCTCGTAAGCATGAACAGTCCATCTATATCTGTATCTATACCTATAAATTCTGCATTTATGTTATAAATACACTGATATAATAAATAATATAATAAAAAGATGCATTCATGGGTTGGTAACGGAGCTGACTGTCACTCAGTAAAAGCTCTACTTGACTGATTGAAAAGTGCACAAGGGGCGCCGACCTTCTCTTGGCTGATGGGAGGGAAGAGGTTGATACTTCAGCACTTTACTTAAATACACACATGAATGCACAGACACAAGGCAAATAATAATTTTGTTTCCAGGCATACAGACTGAGAGGCAAAGACTGGGAAATACTTTCCCTTTCTTAAAAGAGGGGGGAAAATACTTTTTGATCATAGTAGAAAAAAGCAAATCTGACGTGTAACAGGGGTGAACGCTTAAGCCTTGATGTTGGGCCAGAATTAGGGGGTGAAAAAAATACAAGGAGAGGCCCGCCAAAGGGCGCTAAACTATTCGACTGTTGTCAGTTCCCATTAAAGAGAACTCACCATGAAGACTGGGTCAAACAATCACACAAATACACAAAAGGTCTTATGCAGGCATTTGTGTTTTTGTCTACTGAAGCACAAGGTTGTTCTTTGTTCTTACATGGACTAGTATCAATACAGAAAGTTTCAGAAACATGTATCACTATCTTGTACAGCAAGAGTGATAAACAACATGGAGCATGACAAATGAAACTGACAACTGGTTGGCTGAGCTGCTAAAACCTCTCTCCTAGTGCCAAACACAGTGTCACTGGTCAGAGTAGACGCAGAAAGTACTAAAAAACAACAAAAACAGAGGGGGAGTTGGACTCTTAGAAGCAACAACCCTGCTGTTCTTTCAATTCCACAGTAAACCACCCTCAATGGTTGTCAGCTGTGTGGCAGTGTGTGTCTTGTGCGGTAATGTGAATCACGAGGGGAGTAACCTAGAGATTCCTCTTGGGTGTGCATGTGTGTGTGTGCATGTTGTGTGTGTGAGAGAGAGTTCACATATGATCCCATTTGCCATATGCACTTCCACTCTTGGTGGAAATAAAATGGACTTGCCACCATAGTCGCATTAGTGATGCAGACAGATAACCTTTCCACACCTGCATGGCAACAGGACAGGCTTGAAGGCCTGCTCCCAGCATCTTTCGCGTGATAATAATAGTATGAGATTTGACATTTGGTGAATATCCATCATGGCCAAATTAATAACTGCTTCTTCAATCTCTTGAGTGTCATCTGCTTCAGACTTACAGTTAAGTGGTAAATTCTCTATTCATGTTGCAATGGCATTTCTCACACTAGGGTTGTACTCACAGTTCATACAGACAAATACTAGGTTATTAGATATACGAGTTGGAGACTGAGCAAAGGACTTAAGGTGATATGTGAGACACTTGCACTATTGTGCATTTCAGATCAGACCTACTTAGTAAACCAAAGTGGGACATGGTAATCGACATGTGTCTTGTCCAAGGGTATAAATCCTGAGTGAGTAACATAGGATTGGAGACAACAACATAGCTAATTAACCAAGCTAAGAGAATGCTGCACTTAAATGCATTAGGCCAGGTAATTGTGACTATTTCTTTGACAACTTACAGAGTATAAAGGTGAGTCCATCTTGTCCTAAAAGATAGGTTATTCGTGCACAATGCAAAGCAATGAGGTTCACGTTAAAAGAAACGCCCCTGCTTAGAAACGTAGCTTAGGGTCATTAAATATGGCGTAGTTTGAATGTAGCGAGTGAACGTGTGGGTAAAGGTAAGCTTATCTTGTGGGAGCAGAGAGTGGATCTCCGCCCCTCGGCAACCTCGCATTCCAGAGATTCCCACACTCTAAGCTCACCTGCCTTTTCCTTCACCACTTAACAACACGCTTTCAAGGGCAATATCAGAGAAAAGTGGGTTTTTATGTTTTTAGTACCGGAAAACAGGCGCCGAAACAGTTTCTGTACGTAAGCCAGCTAAGTTTTCATCCCAACGGTTAGGGACGACATCGAAGACAGCGCGTGAAGGTCCCTCAAAGGTGTGCGTTTGTTGGCGATGAATCGGTCACAAGAACGAGATTAGCTTAGTATTAGATTGTCTCCCGCTGTGGAGACATCTAAAGAAGTTTGTCTTGTGCCACATACATACAAAAAAGCTAACACTTTCTTTACACAGCGAATTCAGTACTTTCTGAGTTCAAGTGGCTGTCCATTCCCTCCTGCCTTGCACACAGATTCTTTTATTTTTCCCTACGGTTTCCCCCCAATTATTGTGCAGTTAGTGAAGGAGAAGGAAAAAAGCAATTAAATACCTTAGGAGGACTGTTGTTGCGCTGGCTGAGCTTCGGCTCAGATCTACATCGGAACATCTAAGTTCATCCGTAAAGTCCCGTCGTTTAGTCCCATGCATGTGGAAGAGTGAAACGCGCCTCAATAAAGCCACAGTCGAGAGGAAGAAGACGGCCCCTCCGCTGCTCCCTGCTTCCAGCAGCAGTCCCAGGCAATGCGAGCGTGCATGACGTCAGTGGGAATGTGGGAGAGCAGCGCGCACTCCTGATTGGTTTCGATGGGAGAAAGGGGCGTTCCCAAGGAGGTCCGCTTCGTTGAATTAACCAATGGCTGAAGAGATGATAGTTTCCTTGGTTACAAATTTTGTCAACCTATACACTGTACAGAAAGAGATAGCACAAGGTAAGCTAGGGTTCAGTGGGTAAATGTTCATTTTACTCTCATAGCAAAGACTTGATATTAGTCGTGTGTGTTGCATTTTGTTATATTATTATTATTATTATATATAGGCTCTGGTCCTGTTCTCAGCATTTGGCATATTTTTAGCAGTGTTCAGATTTCAGTGTTGACCTAGCGTTAGCTAACTGACAAGATAGAACTGCACCTCCACCTTTCCAGCTCACCTGCCTTTTTGCAAGTGTGTGTAGCTTATAAATTTGTGTGCCCCCATATTATTGTTGAGCTATAATAGGGCTGCAACTAGTATTATTACGATTATTGATGATTTTCTCGATTAATCTTGAATTGATTGAATTGAATTGAGTTGTTTGACTTGCTTGATTTGATATCCAAAGGTAGGCATTTCAGTATAAAATATGAAAATATATTCACACTTGAAAAGCTGAAAACAAGGTATTTCAGGCATATTTGCCAAAAATGATTGAAAATATGAATGGATTATCAAAATTGTTGTGGATTACTTTTTTGTTTTATCAATTAATTGTTAATTTATAAAAGTAATAACCTTGCTCTGTATTTCAAAAAAAATGCCATTATGTCTGCTAGAGATGTGAGAAAAAAATAGCAATTATCTTCAATGGATTCAGAACAGAGCATCTATTTTCATTTCACTCATAGATTGAATCCATTCCTGCATACTTCACACCAACCCTTAACTGACACAATGCCTGTGTGGCCAGAATTTTTCAAAGCTTAATCCAAAACAAAGACAGAGTTATTCCAGCGGCATATCTGATCACACTGGGTGCACCATCTGTCCCCTCCCAAACACTAAAACTTGTGAGAGTTGACTGATTTTCAAGCAATGTCATGCAGACCTTGATGGCAAAGTTTGGTTTCTGATGGGGTTTATAGCGTTTGGCTTGTAGTCTCCTGTTAATCATTTGAATGACCCCTCTGTACATGTGCAGGTGAAATATTGTCTTTTATCAAGCTTTGCACAACCTCTGTATTTTTCACATGGAGTGATTTATGTCTTATTTTGCAGGCACTGTAGTGCATACACATAGAGCTCTACAGTGATGAGTGGAAGGGATCTGTATATGTTCATTACAAACTACAGAGCAGAAGATGTGGGTAAGTCAGCAGAATTTGGGTCTGAAATTTTGCTGAATTGTGACATAGTGGCCCTTTGATCTGTTGAACAGATTTGACCTGAAGTCCCCATGCTGAATTCTCCAGGTACTTTCGAGTCTTTGATGCTTTTGTCAGAAGCAGCATTGCTTCTGTTTATTCACCTGCCTCTTTGAGTCACAGCTGAGCTACTCAAAAAAAACTGTCTGACACAGTTAGTTTGCTCTCTGCTACCCCCCTCCACCTACCCCCAGTCATTTCCGAATTACAATCCATCAGTGCTCAGCTGGTGCTTTTCCTCTGTCTTTACCTCTCTTTCTTTGCTGAAGTCAGCATAAAGACTTTACTTCAAACATTAAAAGTGATGAGATTTTCAGCAATTTCAGTGATCCTAATTCAGCCATATCATTTGCTTCCATCCATGCAGAGAGACTGACACTGCGGATGAAAAATGGTCTTGGCAGCTCTAAGTACAAACCTGCTGAATATAAAAAACTACAAGCCATTATTGATGCCAAACGCCTGGAAACTGATCTAATTGGACAAAAGGTAAATTGTGGTCATTATCAATATCAGGCCTGTGCTTAAAACAGCAATTTTGTTATAAAATCCATCCCAGTTACATTTAATAACATGGTGATTCAGACGCAAATGAAGAAGAATGTGCAACAACACAATGATATAAAATGTTTTTCCAGAGAGCAAACAGGCCTCATTACCCACCACAGGAAGAGCTTGAACTGACAAAAACCTGATTTTAATGTGAGGTGATGAAACAGCATGCCTCCAATAGTAGTAAATAGCAGCGTTTCTTTCTGTTTGTCTGTTACCTTTTTTTCTCTCTCTCACACACCACATACTGTAAAGGGATTTCACTCCATATAAAACAGGCATTGCATAACCTTTATAGTTTGTCCAACAACATGAAACACAGCAGTAATATCACGGCCATACACAATAGCATCAGCAGTTTCATGAATATTCATTTGACTGCCCGGGGTTTTCCTATAAAACTGTTTGAAGTTCATAGTCATCTTACTCTGAGCTGAGCAAAAAGTTAATGCTGGGGCAATGGAGATAAGGCTGTTAGACCTGTGGTGTTTTAATTGGTAAACTGTGGCAGACGCCTTTTAGTATCCTTATGGCTGCTCGTGGCTCCTTCCAACCCTGCTCTCTGCATAACCTAGATAAGACAGGCTATGTTCACGTTCAGTCGCACTGCTGAAAGGCAGGCTTTCTGAGCATTCTCCCATTGGTGAAGGGTAAATAAATGACCATGAGTTGCCTCAGGCATGGGGTCATTTTTGCTCCAGGAAGGGAATGGCAGCGTTGCCTATGGATGATTTCTTTCTCTATAGCACTGTTCAAAGACGTTAAAATATAAAATAAAATAAAGAGATAGAGATGCATATAACAATGAACATTTGAAAATAAGAAAAAAGAGATACAGCTTATAGCCAATACTGATGCTAACTAATAACTAATATAATATGATGATAATAATACCTTGGCCAAATTAGAGATTATGAAAGTTAATCGGAGCACCGCATTCCTGTGGGACAGTCTTCAATGTTTAATTGTTATGTTGTTAATCCTTTATTTATGCACATATGCACAGACATTATCTCTATTTCAAGATCTAGGTTCAAGAAAATACGAAATAGCAAAAGACAAGCAAGCAAAATTCCAACACGCAACTCAAAATGAAAGAAAACAATTACAAACAGTCTACGAGTTCGGTTTCTTCAAATCAAACAAGAAATTTGAATTTTGAAAAGTTCTCTTCAGTTTGCTTCAGTTTCAGGGTCCTGGGCTTTGATTTCCCCTCTGCCATTTTATTTCAGTTTCTGAATTCTGAGTAAGAAATTCATGCACAATATAGTGTCCTGAAAAATTCCCTCAATGGAATGAAAAACATAGTGTTTCTGCTGCAATGCAACAATGCACTGTGCCGCATTTAATAGATGTGAAAATCAGACATAAACTACTGAGTGTCTATTACACAGGGTAAATGAGTGGACAATAGAACTGCTTTTCCTATTATGGCAAGCCAAAATGTCTGCTGTGAAAAAGGCCTATGGCAAGTGAGAAATGCATAAAACACAGTCCACTGTGGTAAAATGGAGGGAGAGCCATGCATTTACAAAATATCTCCACAGTCAAGTATAGACATGATTTTTGACTGTATTGTAACAGAGGAGCATCATAATTTGTTGTTATAAAAATACATTTTTGACTTTCAACTCGTGTTTCAGACAGATTTTAAAGGGTTTGTTAATTTTCACATTTTCACTTTGGGAGCCCCTACGTGTTGTGCAGGGATTTTAAACATACCACACATTTTGTTATCAATGTCAAGGCTGTGATTGTCAGATAAGAGATATCTGAAAGGCACCAAAATCAGACTGTAAATCTGCAAGGGTTGGATTAAAAGATGACATATAAAATGAGATGTAAAATTGTGTCATGTGTGTAAAAATGTACATTACAACATGGTGTGGCAAAGATGTGAATACAACAGAGAGAGGCATAGATTTTCTCCAAATCAGGTTTGGTTCAAATAATAAAAAAGCTCACTAAAATGGTAGAAATGTCTTTTCTTGGTAAAATGTGAATGGGGATCTGACTGGACACTGCAGTTTAATAGCTAATGTAAGATCGATATGGGTACATTGTAATGATTTAGTTTTATTTGGCACAATAAGACTAGAAATCAGTTGATGCAAATTTAGCTCCAGGCACAGTTTTTTTAGTTCAGCTGAGTTATTAGACAGCCAGCACAAATTAAGATCACCTACGATAAATTGCCTGGAAGAGGCATGGGATGACATCAATTTGCCCTTTTTCTCTCAGAGCAGCACTAGTTTCAGATTGAGCGCTGTTGATTTCAATAACTATAAAGTGGACGTCACCCCGGGGGCAAGTGTCCAGCACAATATATTCAAACTTCTATTGCAACAACTGCAGCAGCAACTTGACACGTAGATAGACAGTCACGCCATAAAACAACACCCTAACTCATTTCGATTTCCTGTTAATATGAAATGGATTGTAACCTTGTATTAGTTATGTTAGATTTTCTTTTGTACAATTCTCTGAGCCAGTGGCCTGTGTATAAAAACACTGATAAAAGACAATGAATCGCTGCACTGAGAACGCTCTGAAGGAGGGCCTTGTTCTGTCTTGACGAAAAAGGAAAACAAAGGAGAGTAGATTAAGACTTCTACCTCCCCCCTCCTCTCCTAATAACATGCCTCATGCGTGTCATGCATATTTCTACTTGATTATTTTAATTTGCAGCTGTTTATTTTGCTTTCACGCTTTAACAGCGATACTGTTTCAGTTGAATTACCTAAGTTTATGAGCCTTTCACAGACACAATAATGCCAATAAGGGCTGAAGCAAACACCTGTATACAAATATTCCTGATGTGCAGAGAGGAAGGGAACAACTTATTCTTAACTATAGGATATATAGACCACTATATTCACTTTACAGTTGTTATGTCACTCCGATGTTACAAAATGGTCCTGATAATTGATGCATTAAAACACTCCAGATTCAGGTTTGTCCAGATGAAGTTAATTATTTGTAGGAGGGAATAAATGTCATGGCTAAAGTGTATTTAAAAGCAAACACTCCAGCTATTTGTTTTTTACAGGGATTATTCCAGTTCCAATGAAACTGTTTATTCCTGCTGTGCATTAAACCTTGTCTTATAGGTTCAGAAGACTCGCTGTGCAGCCAAGGCAACCAAGGAGAGCTCCATATTACGGCAGCACAGACAGGTGTGGAGCAGAGAGTGCCCCAGGCTGCGAAAGGCTGAGTAAGAGCCCCCTATTACTCCCTGTCATTATCTGCTGCAGTTTTCTGAGCCTGCTATTACACCATGCAACCGTTCCACTTAAGCCCCATTGAGCCCAGACTGGAACCTGCATGAAAAAAAAATAGGGTGTAAAGAGGGGGGAGAAAAGTAAGCCCAAAGAGAAAAGTGTATCAGGCAGAAAACAAAAAGAGAGAAGATTTAAGCTGATTTTTTCTTGCAGTGATGACATTGAATTAAAGGGTGAGAAACAGAGAGAAGTGGGGGGGGCAGAGGGGTACACCGAATGGTTCACTCTTCTGCTGCATGCTGAGGCAGAAGTGTGGGACTGGGGCCCCAGCGGTGTCATGCCTCGTGAAGTGAGAAGGGCAACGCTAGCTCTGGGGTGCAGCTTGTTTGGCTGCGTAATGACTGTGTCTGAGCCACCCAAGGTTAATGATGTACACAAGCGTGAGCCTCAGTAATGAGCCTAGTCATAAAGATGTGCCACTGCCTGCAACTCTCTCCACATATATCTAGTTAGACTACCTTGGGATTCAAAAGCCACCTTGTCAAATGGGAAAACAGTATATCTCTATGGTTACTCTTCCTTTATTCACAATCACGTCAACCCCTTGGCCTGTTAGTAAGAAGCAAACAATTACTGTAGCACCCTCCATCGGCCTGTTAGTGTGATACATCATGTCCCCAAGTTTTTGTCAAAGTTTTGGGAAAGTTCCACGACTTGAGTACTTCCATGACTGGTTGTATGTATTCAGTATGGAGAATGCAACTCATAGCAGTGTTATTGTCTTGGAAAATTGGTACATTGATTGTAACTTATTTGATGGTGATCTGGTGGGCAGGAAGCAAACAGTAGGCTAGTTCTTCAGCAATATCTTCTCAGCTAATGTTGTCTTGGCAATACTGTGTGCCCAGAATTATGATTTTTTTTTCTTTTTTCCCAGCAAACATTTGAACCAATGTTGATTGTTCGCTAAATCAACAAATGTAATGTGGTTGTATTTAACACGGCTGTCTCTGTCTCTCATGAAACAGGGAGATGGCTGAGAATGACATCCATAATTTTCTAGAGCAGATCAGGCCAAATGATAGAACAGACACTGCCATCTTCTCACTTCAAGATTACGGTAAACAACACTAACAGTATTTAAATAGAATTAGTAACCGTATCTCCATGAGCCTCTGCTGTTTATAAGTACTGTACTAATATGTGTCTTTTGTTTTGTTTGTTTAGGGCTGCTCCTAGAGAGGGAGCGTGAGGCATTCAGGATAGCCACAGTGCAGCCTGTTCATCAGCTCAAGGATGATCTGTGCTTCAGACTGGGTGAAGTACAACATCAGCAGCTCACTGCCCATCGATCAAACTGGGAACAAGTAATGCAACAGGTACCTGTGTGAAGTGAAATCAAGAATAATGTCTGACAAGCCTTAACAGAGCTGAATTTGTTGCAGAATGGCAAGATCTCTAAATCTATCTCCGAAAAAAGTGATTTATGTAGTCTTTTACTGTACTGTAGTTCGAAAAATAAAATGGTTCAGCTTTTGAGAACACTTGTGTCTTACAACTCATGTCCTCGGCTGTTAACAAACTATTTGAGAGTATTTCATCCCATCAGTGCACTTAAAGCCCTCAACAATGAATCTTAGCTGTGCTCACTCTCTGCAGGTACCAAACCAAAACAGTCTGTCCTGCACATCCAACAGAAGTTTAAGCCCTCCTGCTTGTTCACACAATTATCTCAGCTTGCACACAGCATTGAATTCACTGTCCATGAACCTCTTGTTTGTTAGATATCCTTAAGTCACCAATTCTGCCTTTGACTCTGAGAGGCTTTTTGCAAGCTCTCGAGATGAATGGCGAGATTAAGGAGTAAGCAGGGGTCTTTAAAGACGGGCCATACTTGGAATGAATGTCTGCCAGCCATTTTGTCTCCTCTGTTTGGCTCACTCAAGCTTGTTTCTTTCCCATGACTCTACTCTTGCTGGCCCACAGCCCCTAGCCACCTGATTGCATGAGCACAATAGGAACCCACACACACACACACACACACAAACCCAGCCGCAGTGCCTCTGCTTTTTTTCTTTTTTTTCCTTTTTTTTTTCCTCAAGTCTTTTGTTGATTTTTTTCTATTTATTATTTCACAGTGTCACTTCACTGTCTGACTCACAACAAATTCAGCGAGAGATCCTTTTCAGGTGCTATATAATTACATTTCCATCCCTGAGTGTTTTAAATGAAAACTAAAGAGTCTGAAGAAGAAGGGCACTCTGTTAAGCGCTACTTCATAAAAGGGAATCAAAAGGTACAATAAAGAGCCGTGTTACTGGCTGGTGAAGATTGTGAATTGTTTTGACACCACGCATTATCATTTTGTTTCCAATATTTTCCAGATTTGAGAGTTAAGATTTGAGAGTTTCTCCTTAATCGTTCATTTTGTGCAGTGTGTGACACACATTTTCGTTGGTCAGGTTTTCCCTTAGCTGTGTTTATGCAGTTTATCAACTAGATACACAAAGCTAAGATCACTTTCAGATACAATGACCACCCATCTATCCATCCATCCATCCATCAATTATTATTTTTCATGTCGCCTATCTGACTGAAAGGTGCAATGGCACTGTGAGAAATAGCAGGCATTCTGCATGGTATGCCTTCTCTAGCAGGGAGATATACAGTATGTGTCCTCTGCACACAAGGAGCATGAGCTCCACCAACCTGAAAAACATTCTCATGCCTTCCTGTTGTATCTGCATTCTTTATTCAGAGTTATGGAATGATAAAATATCTTGTTATCTTTGGCCATATATACTTTTATCTTTTATATCACTGATGTACTATATATTCTTTTAATTTGCAGTAGGGGTCCCCATCATTATCATGCACGAATCCCATCCAGCCTCATAGTACCTGTGTGCATATGAAGTGCGTTATACAAACAAAATAGAAGAGATAGGCAATGTGGTTGTAAAAAAAATAATATCTTGATATTTTTAGCTTTGCACTGCATAGTCAGCAATCTGAACACGGAGCACATTTATTAATTTGTGTTTTTTTTTTCTCTGCTTCCTTTCATTGGCATATTCTTTGAATGTTCGCTCATTCATAAAACGCATTGACATTAACTACCACTGGTAACTTAAGTCACAGCAACAGCAACACCGTATAGCTCAATCACAAGGCTGATGTTCTGTTTTTGTTGGAGAATATTAAGATCTGATTTAATCTGTCATCATTTTACTATAGAAAATGTACAGTTTATATTAATATGCAAGGAGACACAACATTGCCTCTGTTGAGAGTGTGAAGGGCTGAACTCAAGTGGTTTAACAGTTCAGTATCCTGTGTGCAAAGTTGTGTGGGCAAAAGCACAATTGACAAGCGTCTAGCCACGGCTGTAGTCTGCAGTCAAGTCTTTAGTGATGCTTGGACAAAAAGGGTTCTGGTGGGCATGTGATCACTCTGTGAATGTCAACAAGATGCTAGAAAAGAGAAACTGAGATGGATGTCCTCAGTGAGAGTGCTAGACCAACAGATATGTTCCCTTAAAGGATCGAGGACTCATGTCACTTAAGGATTAAAAGAACTGATGTCTTTCATTGCACTAGCCTTTTGAATAGTCCACAACCAATTGTTTGTTTTAACAGGATGTGTTAACATATTTTTAATGTTTTTGTTGTTGGGAAACAAGCGGTTACTGATTACTTGCTATTACTGAATCACTCTGATGATAAATGTTTCTGAATCTGGATGTCTGAGAGAAAACAGAGGGGGGGCCTGAGTTCAACCAGCGCTGTTGATTTGAGCAGACATAACATAGCGAGAGGGAAGAAAGTGTGATCTCTTGAGGCTTGTCTGTGCACAGTCCCAAATTTTTTTAAGCTGTAAGAAGAAAAAACTGCGTCTTTCTCAAAGCATTATTGATATCAGAGGAATTCCTGGATAGTCAGGGGGAGACGTGGAGCTCTCTTTGCCCAAAACAATTCATTTGATAGTAAGGTGACAGTTCATACTCCCTGGATAAAATAAGGTCAAACTGTGCTACTGTCATGTTTATTTTTTAAGCCTGTATTAGACAAGTGTTTATGGTTTTATCCTTGAATCAACAGATAACCTTTGTGAAAGACCAACAAGCTGACATAAATGCAAAACTTGATGCAGAGTGTCTGGCCTTGGAGGAGGAGATCATTGGCCATGGCTTGGAGGTAACTTTCTAGATATCCTCCTTCTGTTTCAGCAAATCACCAATGGAAATTGGTGTTACAGCTTAACCTTGAGCTTAAGAAGTGATCGCCACAGTGTGTCACCACAGCAAATGTCTAAACATTTCATTCTATATCTCAGAGATGGTCACATTGTCCTCCACAGAAATATCTTACTAGTGCTTCAGATAGTCCCGTGAACATAAAAAACATTCCAGAGGAGGTTTTGGATTCAGACTGCCCTTACCCAGAGCTGAAGGACTCCCTGATCCAGGCCTTCCACTCCCTGTCAGAAAGGTACCAGAGCAGGCTGCAGAGTCTCCAAGAGCAACTGCAAAGAACTAACAGGTAGGCCTGAGGACAACTAAAGTTCAGCTTTGCTTCACACATTGATTGAAAAGAGAAATTGTAGTGATTTTGCAGCTAATATGAAATAAGTGTATGATGACAGTCCCTTCAATATCTTACCCAGTCTTGATAGAAATAGGCTTTTAATGATTTTCAGCCATCCATTTTGATGAATAAATGTATAGGCAGAGCTCCAGTGTAGTTGGGCAGATCAAGGTAAAAGATTAAAAACTCAGCAGGACATTGACAGCATATAGAGACGCAGCCACTTCACTCACCAGAAGCGAGCTGTTGCACAAGTCTTTCTCCCCAGGAGGCTGATTATATCAATGTCTCAAAAGCCACTCCATCTCCATATAGAAGCTTTATAGCACTTCCATGAGTAGTATGCAATTTATCAATATGTAACCTTTAGAAAAATGAAGTGAAACAAACGAAGGGGAACATAGTGTCATAGTATTATTTATTTATTTTGCTTTATGATCATGTATTTTCTGGGGTTGGAATCTGTTTCAGGTTCTGTGGCTGGTGTGCAGAGGACCACCAACGCTTCCAGTTGACTTTGTCTCATTACACTCATGACACGCCCAACCACAGAGCACTCTACATGGACATGCTGCAAAGACTCTTCCCTGAGAAAACTAGACAAGAGCTGGTCAGTACTATGGCAAAACAAGCTAAAGGATTTAGTTGTTTATTAAGTAGATGAACTAAGTTTATCAAATTGAAATGATGCAATGTACAGTATGTACAGTAAGTACACAGGCATGCACACACTGGTCGGTCGTGGCCTGAAACATTGTACATACAATGCTGTTTACAGTGTATACACACACCAGTCACCTGAACACACACACACATAAATGTAAAAATACTGATGGTTATATGGTTATATGTTAGTAACTGAATATCTTTGGGTTTTCAACTGGTGGTCGACAAAAGAGATTTCAATACGTCACCATGGGAACTTTTCCCTATTGACATTTTATTGACTAAACAACTGATCGATAAAGTCTTGGGTCTAGTATCCTGTGGGATAAATGTTGGGCACTACCCACTTCTCTCCATTACTGTACTGCACACAAAACACACATATACATGCCCCACCTACATGGATGGACACACACATGCACATACTGTTTATTGACGCACTTCCACACACACCTATCTAATAATGTTACTCCCTTCCCCAGTCTGAAGCATCCCTGCATTGTGAGCCCCAGGCTCCCTGATCAATGTAGCTCAGTAGCCTGAACCGAGCAGACAGACACACGATGAGCCTGGACAATGATCCGCGCAGCACGTTGCAGGATGTGCCATGTCACCCACAGTGGACAACTCGCTCACGCCACCGCCTAGCATCGCCATGACAACCGCCAGCCTCCACTCTCCTCCCTCAGCCGCACCCAGAGACCTGTCCTCATATCAGTTCCAGCTGGGTGCTGCATTTAGAGCTGTGATCGTTCAGCCTTGGGGGGGTGTTTCTTAACATGTCTCTCCACACTTTTCACTTCCTCAGAAACAGACCCAGAGTGGATGTAGTGCTGACTCCACCTAATTCAGCCATTAGTCATAATTAAGATGGCCTGCGTGAGGGTGATAATCAGTGTGAACTACAGATTTAGCTGCTGAATCCTCACTGATTAAATGCATAAATGCTAGTCTGATATCAGCGTGTGGAAAAAAAACCCACTTGTTTGGCATTTTCTGTGTCTGAAATCTAAATTAAGTGAACAAGTATGACATTGAGTGGTATCCAGTAAGATCAAAGGATGGTCCCCTAGTTGAAGTGAGCTCTGTGCCTGTGAATTCTTGGCTCCATCAGACATAAAGTGAAAAAAAGAATCCTGTCTGTTTGGCAGCAGTCGGCTTTGGGCAAATATTTCCCTTCTATTTGCTACGTGAAAAATAATTCCCATTGCTCCTGCAGACATAGTGGTCGATTGGAAATTCTATAGTTAGCACTTTAATTACTGAATCATTTCTATGGAGTCAACGTCTTAGCTCTAAGCTTTTTTTGTGTGTTGGTTTCTCACTTCAGAGAGTTGAAGTTCCTGTATGAGCCTTAATATTTTGCTCACCTGCCATTTAGTTCAATCTGCATGCAATAATTTCAAGACGAGTGCATCATTTTCTGTTGCTTTTGTCGGTCTTCTTTAAATTCTAATGCAAGATACAACAGCTCTGTTTTTATAGCTAGATAGCAGGTGTGACATATTACCGCAGTTAAAGGGTTTGTGCGGTGTAACAATTTTAGAGCCATGGCGATAAATAAGCTCCTATGCTCTCTTCAGTTGCTCGCAGTATCCGCTGGTTTCCCATTTTTGGGGGGTAAGATTGTAAGAATAGTAATAGAAAAGAATAGTTTCAGAGAGTGAACCTTTTTTAGAAGCTTTACTTTGTGCTCTGTAAAGTTAAAGTTATCTTGCAGAGAAATAGCCAAGGAAAGTAGAGCAGAAGCAGGGGGTTTAGAGCATTACATTAGTGACATTTACTTGCTTTGCTCTCTTAATCCCAAGATATTTGAACAAAATAATTCATTGCAGCAGTTTGTCTGACCATGACCTGCAATTGCAATCCAAGTACACATCACTGTCTCAGTAAAGTGCCACTTTATACTGTCTGTGGAAGTATGTGGACCTGCTTTCTATGTTCCTTTAGCTGACTTAAAATAGAACCAGTCTCTCAGTTTCACTATGAAATGGTGGTACTCCAGCCTGCTTAGAGTGGACATCCCCCTCTGCTGGATGGGGCTGTTTATTGTCTGTTATGACTTACTTTTTGGTGGATACATAGTACCAGCAGGCTTTCATAGTATTGCCCCCATAATGTGATATGGCAATAGTGGAAATAATTCACACCTCTTACCTTTTCTGACTATATCTGGGAAGCCATTTTTATTTTCTCCTTTGTATGGCTCAGTCCTGGTGGAGACAGCACTCCGCAGAGGGAATGTGGATGCAGCAGCTAAACAAAGTGTCGTGCCACTTTAAGTGTGCACTGCAGACACAGTGCGGTACCTCCACATACATACTGTATGTAATGTGTTTGCTAAAGTGCATGCATGCCTATGTGTGAACACACATTGCATGACAAGTGCCAGCATGTATGCACACACATACTGCTCACGCTCGCTCACTTTTAACAACACAAGGAAGGCAAGGGTAGTGAAGGAGAGGACATGAGAAAGTGAGGAACAAAGGGTGGATCTTCCTCAAGTTCTAAAGTTGTGCATTAATAAACAGGATTTGCTTGACTGCCTCTGGCACTTCTGTTCCTTTGGCAGGTCTGTCAGCTCACTCATTTTCAATAAAACCAGTCAGCCGTCTAATGCCATCCCACCGTCAGTTAGCCGCTATTAGCCCATAGATGAATATCATTCCCTCTGTTCCAAAGAAGCAGCCAAGTGATGCAGCCTCTGTGAGCGCTGACACAATGATGAATAGCTACAGGCATCCCTCACACAGACAGGAACTGTTTTCCTTCAGGATATTTCACAGCCAGGAGAGAAGGACCATTTTCTACACCAGCAGAGCTAGATCTGACACAGTTTTCCCTATGGTCCTGCTGCCATTATTATAGACAGTATATCATGTAGGGGTGTTTGTGGATTTCTGTTTGTATGTCATCAATTTGGCACAACACTGTGTTGCCATTTGGGCCGCAGTACTTCAATGTGTTCTTCATATTCACCTTTCCAAATTTTTTCCATAGGCAATGATTTTTGTTCAGTTCTTATAAGAATAATGAATACACTTGACCAATTAAGACATTCAGTTATGCCTTTGTGCAAACAATGCCTACTTCATGCATGTTGTTCTTCCAGATGGAGCATGAACGTGTGTGGGACTGGCAGCGCTTCACCCAGGCACAGCTGAGAGTGGTGACCCAGCAGTGGCAGCGGGACCAGGAAGAGCTGCTGGCCAGAGCCCTGGTCACCCTGCAAGAGGCGAGACATGCCCACCAGGAGGAGCTGGAGCTCCACAGAGACCGCCAGCACCAGCAGGACATCTGCTCGCATCTCAGAGAGAAGGTTAGCGTCTGGTATACCATCACACCAGGAGCTGTCACGTTTCAGGAACACTTCCAACTTTATGAGACGTTTTATGTTGGCAATTATGCTACAGTCCTCCAACCCATATTTAATCCCTGCAGGAAGTGGATCTATATCTTTAATATTATACTTCATTGTTCTGCAGCTTACCCAGTATGAGCTCTCTGTGGTCTACTTCTCCACTATTCTTATTTATAAGGCACACTCACTCACTCACATCTGCTGGTGGAGTGGACATAATTGAGCTGTTTTCCAGCATACTGTATATTTAGCATGATATCCTTCTCCAAATATAACGTGTGGATGGGATAGTTGTTGTGAGGGGCCAGACAGGCAGCAGTGTCTGACTGCCTTCTTGTGTACAGTATATCTGCTGACGAGGCTGCATATTACACAAGGCTGCCTGACAGCATCTCTCGCTTTAGCTGCCACTTGGGATGGGCTGTGAATGCAAACAAGCTAATAAGGATGGTCTTGCAAACATGATGTTGCTGTCTCTGAGGGGTGCTAGTTCACATTCACACAACAAACAAGTTACTCATGTGAACAAATCCATGTGTTGTTGATGCAGTGCTGTACAAATTGAATTTGCTTTGCCTGCCATTTTTTTTACAAAACAAATGGTGCTTATGCCCTGTGGCTGATTTGATAACTAGACACTCTGATATACTGAAGGAGGGTTGGTGTGGGCCACTGTCAAATAACAGGGCATATCACCAAACAGAGGGCAGCATGCTGGTTTAGTTTTTTGCACTGTTGCTTTGCAGGAACAAGGCCCTTGGTTTGCATGTTCTCACTTCACTTGCATTCATTAATAATCTCTAGTCTCTTCTGGACATGTAATATTACTCTGCGCATATATTAGCCCATGTTAGGTCCTAATATATAGTTTGCACATATTCCACTGTATGTGAAGCACATTCATGGGAGGTCAAGCCAGGTATGTTGTGAACTAACAAACCAACATGCCTACTGCTGGGATCTTTTCTCAGGTCCCCATGTTGGGACAATGGGAACACAACAATATATGACAATCTCCCTCTTAGTCATGGGGGGCACTCCCTGTACCACTTGCTTTGGACAATAATTGATTTTCCACATCTGTGTCACACTGGAGAACCAGATATAATATATCCCACTTCAGGCATTGTCTCAAAGTGACGGTCTCAAAGTACCATGTAGTAGTATGTTAGTGCTGTCATTTAATTTTCTAGCAAGGCCTCAAAGTTGTGGTATAAAAACCGGCTCTTTATTTCACAACCTAACTGTGCAACTAAACATAAACACTTGACAATTATTTTTTCATGGAGTTTAATATGCATGCTTCCTGGTCATCTTCAAGGACTCAATGAGTACAATCTCAAGTGGCATTACTCTACGGTTTCTCTTACTCTAAGGGAGAATTGAGGGAAGGGCATGTTACTTGGCTTTGAAGTGTATATAGTTAAACTTTATTAATGACACGTGAGGTTTTTATTCTCTTGAATGTTCAAACTGTCTCACTATGCGAGAACAACTTGGCCAGTGACCCCTGTCTTAAAAGATAATATCAATGTATTTTTTCCATATTGCCTTCGGGTAACATCATACATACATACATACACAAATTCTTGTGTATTTGCCACAGTGAAAGGCTACTTCAGTCTGTTTTGCTGCATGTTTGCTTTAACTCCTGGTAGTCATGTGATCCTACAGCTTCCAGCAGCTTCCAGATTCCTTCACTTTGACTAACACAATACATCATGTTGGATAGGACTGGTATTGTAGTTTTCTCCTAACTTGCTTTTGTTATGCAGCTGATTATTACATTTCATTGGACTGATTTCACTTTATCCTTTACTGTGCTCTGTCAGTAACTGGTATTTACTGACATTTACTGGTGTTAGTGAAGAAGCAAATTCAAGGACGATAATCATTTCACATCCAGTTCTGTCAGTGTGGAGCTACTCTAGATACTGTTGTAATGACTGTGGCATAATAAAGTAGGAAAAAAAATCACAGGTTTCTAAAATGATGGAATATGTCATTCAAGACAGCAGTATGTATCTGCAAGCTCCTGTTTAATATATTTTTGAAAACCACAGAGGCCTTTGGTTTTCAGTAAGCCTGCAGTAGAACATAAACTACAAGCCTCTGACTATAGCACACACATTTCTGAGTTTTGTTTTCATGGCTCTCTGAGGCAATAAGAAAAATAAAATCACACAGACATTTTCATTCCCATGTCTTTTCCGCATAGACGTTTTTTGTTTATGCAGTGCATGTGCACATATTTGAGTTTGTGTGGGGCTCAGATGGACGCCTGTTTGCATCCAATCTTTCTTTCCACTGGCTTTATCATCCCAGCACAGCGACACAGCGGAGAGACAAGATGGATTCTCCTCCCATTGCATCTGCTTCTTTAATGCTTTGTTTTCTACAGCTGCTCCCTCTGACCCAAGCAACTCTCCTGATTCGACTGTGTGTGAGTCATTCACCCCTCTTGAGATCCACATTTTCTACACCTTTCTACAATTTTATTCCTATTATGTGTGCTGTATAGTATAATATAATTTAGTAGAAGACTGGCACAATGTAGAAGGCCACTTCTAAATGTAATTAGCTGAACAGCTGAAATAGTTAGATAGAAGTTATGGATAAACGGTTCAAATAGTTAAAAATATTGGTTAAACAGATGAAATAGTTAGCTCAAGGTAATGGATAAATTAAAATAATTAGCTTAAAGCATTAAATAAACAGTTGAAACAGTTAGATAAAAGTAATGGATAAAGGATAAGGTAGGAAATAGATAAAAAGGTTCAAATAGCTTAAAGTAATGTTCTATGTTGGTTATATAAAAAATATTGTGATAATGCCCACTTAATATGATTAATAGTCTTAAATAATATCCAGTTTATAATCCATTCATAACACATTTCCGTGGTGCCAGTCAAGGGGTACTTGAGCTCATCTGATAGGGCTGTCGGGGTATGAGAGACAACAAATCTTTGGAAGCACTGGTCTAGATGATGCCTTCTTTCAGTGACATAAATGAACTAATCTAATATAGACCCTCTTGCAACAGCTTCTACCAGTGGTAACTGGTTTATGCTACAGCATTTTAAAATAAATTAAGAAGATAAATGTATCCATGTTTTACCTATACATGTTTATGTTTATAAGGGCCGCTGTGGTGGTACTTGTGATGGTCGGCTAAGGTACTTACTTGCTTGTTATATTTTCTAGCTGTGATGCAAATAAACACCCGTCTCTTTGCCTCCATGGGTTCAGGTGTGGTTCTGACCTCATTATAGGGAGCAAGGATGTGTACTGCCAGCTCTCTTCTGAGGGACAAGTAGTGGGAAGAAATCCAGGGTAATTGATTTCAGAGTCAGCTTGTACCCCTCGGTTTTGGAAAGGGCAAGGCTGTCACATAGACCACAGCTTCTTCTTGAGAACCACAGACTGGTCATGCAAAGATGACTGGCAGGATTCATGTGTCTGGACACAGATTACATTACTGATCCTATAGCAGTGTAGCAGGAGCTCCAGATGTGATATTTTAAAAGGCGGAATGAAAAGTATGATTAAAATAACCAGTTAACATTTAATGCATGGCTTATTTCATTCCACTTTATCACTGAAACACAGACTCTTCTTTTCAAATAATCCGCTGTTTGTTCTGCAGTGTTCTGGCTGCTGTAATTAGCTGCCATTGTTCTTGGTGTTACTGTTAATTTCAGCCTTTTATTCTGTCCTTGCTTTCATTTTGCATCCCACTTATATCTCACTCCCAGGCATCTTTGATGAGCGATTGTGTTTTCCACATGAGTAAATAAAGCCTGGAGGGATGTCAGATTGTTGCAACATGCTCAGGTAGGAAAGGGACGAGCAGGCCAACAGGACAAGCGACTCAGCTATCGAAAGACGATAAATTTCCATAGGACCAGAGGTTTTCCTTTATTGCAAAAGCACATGTTTCATGTCCTGCTCTCCAGAGTACTTTGCAATATAAACAGCATTGTTACAGATTAATTTATGCCCACATGATCTGTGTGACCCTCCGGTTAGTGACTAACAAGTACAGCTTTTCATTCCTCTGGTGGCCGAACGGACGTGGCAGAGTCTCAGTAGTTGAGACAGTGCGTGGGCCACCAGTGTTTCAGCTGACAACTCTCTGAGGAGTTAATTGCGTATATGTATATGATTTAAGAGTTATAAACCTCAGGAAAATTCTCATTGTGCTAGCTGTGGAAATACAAAGATAATGGCATAGTTTCATTTTTCCTCATCTCTTAATGGACATTAGTTCTTGTCCAATTAAAGATTCAGTAAATCTCATGTGTCATTAATGTCACTCAGTAGAGTGGTCCCACATGTGGAGGAGTGGTGCTGTTCTTATAAATACACCACCTATTCTCTCCAGTTTGCTGCTCTAATTCACAATAATGATGCTGGTTAAAGATTTGCTGTTTCGCATGAGTTCATACCTAACCTGTTTCACTCGTCTGTTATATATCTAAAGTTTCTCATTAAATGACCTGCAATAGAAAGCTTTGATGGCCGCAGCAACGCCCCCTGACAGAAGACATCACGATAACTGTACAGTTATATTAACAAAGGCTTTGAGCAGGCTGCAGTGTGCAGATAAAAAGGCCATCATTCTTTTGTTATTCTGACATCTCTGCAGTCTTTTTTTGTGCTGCCATGAAAAAGGATGGTGTCCCATTTCCCTTTGAATTCACAGAAAATGAGATTCCAGTGACAAATTACTGTAGACTGTACATAATGACCATTTTATTCTCTTTGTGCTCCCTAAAATGCCTTTTCATCTCTGCCTAAACAAGAAAGACATATAAAATCAGCCACTGTGGCTCTTACAGTGTTCACAGTCGATCTAACGCTATAAAGATACATTCTGTTCTGTGACCTTAGGTTAACACACCAAACTTTTGACTTTTTGCCTCATGAGACTACGGAAAAAAACAAAGACAGTGTTATCTGTCACGTTAGTTTGTATGTCTCAAAAAATGTGCTTCACAGACCCACCCACCAGGTTGTTTACACACCCCATCTCTCTGGGTTCCAAGCATCAAACATGCAGGTATATTATCTGGGCCAGGCCAGAGCTTGATGGGTGGTTTAATTATGTGCGCTTGTCTTTCTGTATTTTAAAAAAAGCTTCTTTAGTTTTATTTTCAGAGGGAGAGAAGGAGATAAAGATGGGGAATGACATGCAACAAAGGTCCTGAGCCGGGCTCAAACCAGGGCTGTTGTAATTACTGTACATGGTCAGCTTCTAGGTTAGAGCACTGTATGTAAAAATATCTCTCATGTTTTATACACTAAAGCATTTTAGTAGTATGTTCTCGATCTATGTTGAAACTTGAATGTGCTATTCAGATTTGGTATCGGTCTAGTGTTTTGCTCGGGGCAACACTAGTAGTCATTGGAATCAGACACCTTTCAAAATGACAAGATTATATTAAACAAGGCAATATTGGAATCAACATCAGCAGGTGAACATTACATATTAACACCCAGTTCAAAGGAAAAAGCAGCAGGACATATGAATTGCATATTGGACCCAGTTTCAGGAAAATAGAGCATTAAATATCTGCATGTGGCACCATTATGATTTCTAAAGAAGAAGCATGTTTCATCTCCAGTTTCAACACTGTCAAGTGGAACCGGATTTAGAGGCTGGATTGTTTTAAGTCTCTCAAACACAGCTGCTGCTTTTTCTCAGGCAGACATCAAGTATGATTGACTTGATGATACCGCTGGTTCTAATGTGTGTGTGAGGCCACGTTAATGTGCAGTTCATTCCTCCGGGGATTCCTAAGCTCTCCTCTGATAGATCTGTGAATCTGTCTGCCCGGTCGGAGTGCAACACTTTAATACCCAGCATGCCGCAGAGAGGCTGCTGCATAACGAACCTGTCACTCACTCCCTGGCAAATGTTAGACTGTGTGTGTGTGTGTGTGTGTGTGTGTGTGTGTGATAAGTGTAGGCCGTCTGTTTCCAGATATCCAGCTGGGTGAGGGAAGTTTGCTTTTTTTGTGAACACAACTGTAGAAGAGAAATATTTGTCTGTATGTTCTGTCAAGACATTGTGTCTCCATGTTTGGTGTTGTTTTCAGGGTTTACACGCACTTACTTTTGCATAGTAAACTCAAACTAAAAGTTAGTGCTCAGAATCTTTACCGTTTAAAAGTTGGATGGGCATCTCAGTGAAAATGAGACAGTTTTTCTTGACTTTTTGAAAGAGTGTATGATACCTGACCTGAGTTGCTGTATAAGGACAGCACTCTCCTCACTAGAATAAGTTCTGTTTGTTATAGGGCTCATACACAAGAGTTAATTTACAATTCAATGCTTTGACGGGCCCTGAGGTGATCTAACACGAAGTGTGAAAGGACGTTTTGACACCTTTTCTAAAGTTCATGCCACACTTTGGCACCAGGGCAGTGGGGCTCAGCTGGTTGTCTCCCTGTGAGTGATTCTTTGAAGACAGCTGTTGATGGACAATAACCTGCTTTTTGTTTCTCCCTGGTGTGTATTTGCATGTGTGTGTTTGTAGCTGCAGCGGTGGCGGGCCCAGCAGGAGGAGGTGGCGAAGCTGGAGGCAGCTATAGCTGCCAGACAGCAGGAGGAGGAAGAGGCGAGGTTAAAGAGGGAGTGGGAGAAGGAGACCGCCATGAAATCACAGCAGAAAGAAAAAGTAAACACTTCTGCATCACACCCATCATAATAAATGTTTCAGGGCGAATGGGTTACACACAACTTTTGTAAAAACATGTATTATGATCAAACCGAGTTGAATTAAAGCATTATTGAATGAGAGATCTCCAAAATAGGTATATTAGTAAATATTCTTTCTAGATGATAGATGGTATTTTTTATCCTTTGCTCACAACATCCATATCTTGTGCGCATAAGTTATATTACCTTGTGCGTTTATTATCTTGAGGAAAAAAAACAAATAATTTACTATAAATTCATATGCTTCTTTATCACCAAAAGCTAGCCCAGTTTAGATGCACACAGCCAGCTCAAAATGTTAGAGAAACAAAGGACTGTCCTCAGCGGGAATGATCTGCTGAGTATTTTAACGGACGACAGGTATAGATTGGTTAGGTTTAGATTGTTGTTTATGGTGTGCTGAGAAAATTGCATCAAAAGTAAAATAAATGAATAAGTAAGAGTCATATTGCCTCAGCTGGATCCCAGCGCTGGCTACACAAATAGCAATGATTTCACAGAAGGTACTTCTCAAAAGCACCAACTTATATGTGGCACATCAGCTCATGCTCAAACCTTTTGGTGTGTGTACGAATAAGTGTATGACAGAACAGAAAATAATGGCTGACTGCCGACATAAAAAGCACTGAAAGTTATTGCAGGCTATTTTATAGAACCATTGGAAATGCTATGTAGTTGCCCCAAACTTGTGGACACTTTGATAAATTGTTTGCATTAGATAAATAAAAACATATTGTCCTTTGGGACATCAGGAGCTCTGTATAAAATAAAACCATATTACCATACCATATCATAAAGTTTTCAATATATGGCAGCCATTTCATAAAATGACGCTAGCGTCACGTTGCTTAACATTTGTGGATACACCGCTTGAACACACATGAAGATCAAATTGAAAGCATATGTTGTTACAATTATCTGGGTATTTTGATCATTCAATTTAGTTATTGTCCTCACTGGCACAATATTACCAGAATGTGTGTGTGTGTCTGACTGTTTAATTAACTCTCTCCTCAGGGGTATGCTAAGAGAGCATGGGCAACCTGAGACACTCTCTGATTAATGAGAGCATTTAGGCTGCATTGGATTCCATATAATTTAGCACAATAGTCTGCCAGACATTGAAATATCATCTCATTCTCTCTATTTACACTTATCTGATTCCTGCTCCGTCACAATCGATAGGACATGACGATCCTAAGAGTTCTGTGGGAGTCAAATTAGTCGTAGTGTGGATACTGTTCTTGTGGCTGTTGTTAACTTTTTGTCGTTATTCTTTGTAAAACTGTTGTTTTCCCCCCAGGTCAGACAGTTTTATTTAAAGCAGCAGAAGAGGAGGGAGGTGCTGGAGCAGAGGGATCAAGAGAGACTCGCTAATCTGCGGAGCGTCATTGAAGAACAGACAAGGCGAGATAAAGAGAGGTAAGCATTGCGCCATGGGACCTTGAGGTTTCGAAGAGATGTTTAAAGAGTTGTTAAAAGAGAATCCAGAACCCTAAAAATACATTATTACCTGTTATCAAGCATGGCATGACATACCACTTACAATCACAGATATACCACAAATACATATTTATGTTTTTTTATTAATATATCCAGTATCAAGCTTAAGTTACTTTTGTGATGCAACAGCTATGTTACAGTTATTAACATGGCACTGTACCGTACATGTACATGTCAAAATCAATTTACTAGTCATATGGAGTACCAGAGACTGTAATGTCTTCTGTGGCTCTACAGGAGCTTTGACAAGTCTGAAAAAAAAACAGGAAGGGTCCAATAAAAAGATGCTATTGGTTGCATTTTGGGAAGTATAGGATCGAGCATTTTTGGAGGTTGACCCATACGAGGGACTAAAAGTTAGCATATCTCGGCCTCTGCTGCTTGAATTCTGAACATTCGTTTTTTAATCTGTCCATTGTGCGATACCCAACTTTATGGAAGTACAATACTTAATTGCTGGATTATCCCTTTAACTAAAAGACTAAGGGAGACTGATGAACGGCACCTCGCATCAACATACCTACCTTCGATTGCACTGACCTGATCACAGATTGATGATGTAAAACAACGTATATGAATTTCACCTTTAACCCCTAACATGGAGCGTCTGCAGTCTTTATGACGTTTTGTGCAGCCAAACATTGTTGAAACTCACAGAACTTCATTTGAAAGTCTAATGCAGTTCCCAACCACAGTAGGGTGGGGTTAACCTCCTAAGACCCAAGCTCTGTCTTAATTTCTCTTTGCTCTTTGGGCTTATTGGGACCTGATAAGTATAAAAACTAAGCATCATCTGTTGACATGATGTAGTTCCACATACGGGGACAATTTTGAATTTCCATATAAGCCGAATTAAGTACTATGGTATAACCCAAAATGTGATGTCTACGCATGTGGATGCCAGGTCTTAGGAGGTTAAAGGTGCAATACATTTGAAGCGTTTGCCCAGAGAAGTGAAACACTGCTTTTTAGCCTGGTGTTAAGTTACTCTTGAAAAATAGATGATTCTGCATTTGGTGTGATTTGCTTAGCATTTCTCTGCAGACACTCACAGAGACTGGTATTAATACCAGATAATGGTGTTGACTTTGGCTGTGTGAATGAACTCGGAGCAGGGATGAGAACAGGAACCATGGGGGGCTGAGAAAGAGATAAAAACAGATGATGGGAGAGGAGCTGCACTCTGGCAGCTGCATAAAACCCTCCACGGCCCGGAGGCCTGCTGTGTCAGGAGCGATAGGTGCTGTTTAGGTCTGATGTCCACACCCTCTGTGCTCCCTCTAGGGTGCAGTTTCGGGCAGATATGTTGCAGCGGCGACGGGAGGAGAGAGAAGCGCGCGAGCTTGAGCGGCAGAGAGAAGAAGAAGAGAAACAGAATCGTCTGGAGGTTCTCAGAAACCAGGTGTATCATTATCTGCTCTTAACCTTTTCAACCGCTCTGATTTTGTCTGTCAGTTGTAATGACCCACAAGGGAAGACTTGGACTCATCCTTATCTGAGTCGAGGCATCACTGCCACCCTATGGCAGTAAATAAGAAGACAGTTGTATGTTATCGCTTTATTAATTTTTTTTCTCCATTTACCTTAGGTTGGGGTGGTGGCAGAGGCAGACCCAGAGAGGATGATGGCAGATACAGATGCTTGGAGGAGTCGACACTTGAATGTAAAGGAGTTTGAGCTCCAAAGGCCTCTCTACAGTATTAACACGTACACAGACACACAGGTGAGGCAAGATAGCATCTACCCTGCTATAACCTTTAGCTTTGTATGATTACGAAAGCTCTACAGCTCCATGGTCATTTGCCCCAAACTCCTTATCTATGCTCTGCATATTATGAGCCTGCAAGAACTCCTTCCCCAGTTTCCTTGATGTTGTTAGCAGTGTGTTTAGTTTCATCTTGGGTGAGACTAATGAGTGACCCATTCAGTGGAGGAAAATTATGCAAGCTGGGTGGCTGGACAAACAATGTTTGTCCTCCTCTCAGATAACTTAGATAACTTTATACAGAGCCTTGATCTCAAGGCCACCCAGTCAATCAGTGCACAAGTTTGTCTGTGAGTGTGTGTGTGTGTGTGTGTGTGTGTGTGTGTGTGTGTGTGAGTGTGTGTGTGTGTGTGTGTGTGTGTGGGTGGTTGTTTCATCGCTGTAGAGAACAGGCTAGAATTTGGTTATTGTGTAACATAGGCAATGACTAATGATTGTCAGACTGTGCAAATCTTCTCCTCCAGTACCAAACCGTGAAGGAATTAGTGTTTAATCTCGTTGCAAGTATTAAATGTGTGGTAAACCGTAAAAACAAACAATGGTAACATAGTGGGTGTGATCTAGTATGAAACAGCTGGAAATGTATTATTTACTGTGGATTATTTTTTACATCTGTTTCCCAGATTGTGTCTGATCCAAGAGTGCGGGTTGAGCAGGCTCTGAGGGAGGCTGGTCTGCACCACAGCCAGTATGCCAAAGAGGTTCTGTCTGTTATCAAGCCCCCTAAACCACCTAGACGAGATACCAAATCCATACTCAAATTCTGACCATGTGACCCAAAAAGGGGGTTGTTTGGGGGTCACGCTATTAAGTCCCACCAACTCTTGTTTTAGTATTATGCGTTAAATGTAAATATTTTACTAAGCTGCATGTGTAAGAATCATATTCGCAGTTGGTTTGTTGGTGTTTGGTACAAAAGCTGCTGTACTCACAAAGTCAACTCATATACAGAAGCTACAGTGTTGTCCACAGAGTGACACAATTACTATTATTGACTTTTATTGTAGGTTTCATACTCCACAGCAGTACAGTATCATACAGTAACTCTGAGTGATGATAAACATGTACCTCCAACAAATGAAAATGACCTCTCTGCACATTTATCAATATGTATTGGCTGCTTATGTTACTTTCAGGAAGTTTGCATTTTCATAAACAAGCTTGTATGGCAGAAGCAACTAAATGTAGTGTCTCTGATCATTTGATAACACATTCATCACCGAAATACATTGTAGGAGGGTCCATAAGAGAAACCACTATGGAATGATAAGTGCTTCTCATCTAATAAGCATATAAGAGGAAAACCCTTTAAAACTAGAGGCCACTAACAGATTGCAAACCTCCACTACTAGCGAATCATTTATCATTTAAATGTGAAGTGTGTGTGTCTTGATCCTACAAACATCCCCTCAGAAGTGTCTCTTTATCTAGTTAGATTTGTAGTTATAGCTAAAATGATTATTGTCTACAAGTCGCAGAGTTGGATCACCACCAAAATATAATAAATTGTTCATTTTCCAAAGAAACAGTCTCAACATATTTTTGAGATGTCATACAGACAGACAGGCAAACAAACTACCAGATGTTGTGGACTTTCTTGGCAGAGTTATAAGTGTAAGTCAAATATTAAATCAACATACAGAACAAACTTTTTAGAAAATTATTGTTACCTTACATAAGCACCAGAGTATTAAATATTACAAGATACAATACATACTTACACATATATATATATGCAACATACTACATTTTAGCTTCATCAAAGAAATCATAAAAATCTAAACAACTTTTTAAATAAGTGTCTAATGTAATATTAACATGTTAAGTACAGTATATATACATATCCACATATATCAGTCAAAGCTATATACACTCTATTTGGGAGGCTGGGGTCGGGATGGGAGGTGTTGGGGACTCAGACAATATGTCCCAGGCGCTTCTTGATAAAGTGGGACACCAGGACTTGAGGTCTCTGCTGGTACTCCACCAGAACGTCATGAGAGGAGGTGATCTGGTCTCCCTCAAAGCGGTTCAGCAACGCAACACAAACCACAGCCGCTGGAGAGAAAAGGGAGATTATCAGTCATATATGGGGTAAAATCACAAATCAGCAGAAGTGAGACACAAGTATCTATCTATTCTGTACAACTTAATTATCTTTATTGACCAATATCAAAGTAGGCTAATAAAAAGATGTAGGAAACAATACCTTTAAGGCCACATACACGGCACATAGCAGCAAATACGGTGGACTCCATTTCAATATTCCTCACTCCGGCCTCGTAAGCTTTCCTCAGATACTCCAGTTTTTCTTCATGAGAGAAGGAGCAGAGAGCTCCGTCAAGTCGACCTTGACCTAGAGATACAGCACAGGATTTGTCACTACCTGACCACTGGTTTTGACCTGTTGAAGTTCTTGCCTGTACGCCTCATGTGTAACGAGGTGATTACAAATGATTTGCAAATGTGGTCACAAACAAGCTGAGCGTGCGATGCTGTTTATACCTTCATAGAAGTCATGGGTGCACATGGTGTTTCCAATCACTGTTGGAAGGTTTTGAAGCTCAGAGGAGCACTGCAGAAGCTCACTGGCCACTCCCTCGTCCAGCTCTGTGCTCCTGGTGATAACTTTACCCAGAACCACCTGCTCAAACTGGGGGCGGAAGGAGTAGTCCACTGCTTTATCTGTGATCACCACTGTCCCTGGAGCCAGACCTGGAGGCGACACCAGGCAGATAGCCAGGGTAGAGGTGTCATTCAGGGAAAGCATCATCGGAAAACGTTTTTCACTTTCAAAACGAAAAAATACAATGTTCTTACCGACTCCACCAGATGTTCCAAGTCGAAACAGGACCACATCACGGCACTGAGCGTGGTGCAGCAGTTTGATGAGCTCGTGCAGCATGATGGAGATGGAAGGGACACCCATGCCATGCTGTAATTGCAACAAGAAACAAACCGTGAAATGATTAAACCAGTAATGCAATATCTGAAGTACTTGCCATTAGAAATAAAGCCGACGAGGACAAAAAATGTTATGTAATACTTACACTTATAGAGAGCACTGGTCCCACTTTATACATGCAGTAGCGATCAGTCCCCTCACAGATATCTGTGATTTCCTCTGGGTTTCCGGGCAGGTTCAGCTCCTGGTGGATGAACTGGGCAAAAGCCTTCATTCGATTCGCACTGCCACCAACACACACAAACTATGGGAAAAAGAGAAAGTGAATTTTGTTTTTAAGCTTTTGAAATTGCAAACCCAAAATTATTCTTTTTTTTATTAGCATTTCACAAACCTTAATATCTCCAAACATTTCTGGAAGGTTGTGAGTCTTGGTGCTCAAGCTGAAGTGGTAGAGAATATCCTCCTCCATGGTGTCCAAGTAGGGATTCTTCACTTGGACTTGTTGTCTAAGAACAATGTAGTGCAGCATATTAATAAATGGACAGATTGCTCGAGTGAATCCGAAGTGTGGACTAAGTATATGCTCTGAATGGATTAACACAATTGAATTTGATTTTGTGGAGCAACAAGAAACAATCAATTCAAAGCTTAGTTGAGGTTCTCAAATACTTACTTGATATACTCGTTGTGGTCATTCCCCATGCAGTTTAGTAAAATCGGTGCCATGACTGCAGAAGATGCTTTGAAATCCAGTTGAAAATGTCTTGAAAGTTGTTCTGCTGTAATAGCTGTTTTTGAATAAGAGTTGTGTTTGAGTGCAGAGCTGATATAGTGGTGACTTCTAGCCTTGCCACTGATTGGTTCCAGAGAGAGGAGTAGCACCTGACCTCGCTCCCACAAAAACATCCACGGCCCCAAACAAACAGAGCAAGATCAATCACATCAAAATGATAATTGGCCAAACTCCAAAGTGTCAGTATACCTTCAAAAAGAAAAAAACATATCAGGGTCGACGAAAAACAACTTATGTGATGTAAACTGCTGTTATGACTGAACCTCGCAAAGCCATGAGCTGGAGTGTATGGTGTCTTAACAATAGTCAATCTGAAGCCAGTGAATAACTAATGTGTTATGACATACAGCTTTCGCAAAGCACTGAGATAACCTCTGACACTGGTGTGCAATACACTGTCATGTCAAAACAATGACACACAGAACCAACTTAATGTACAACCAACAGAAATGCTGTTTGTTCAAGGGACAAATATCAACTACATCAAAATATGCATTATATAATTTGCTTTAAGAGCAATGTTACACTTCTGATATGTCCCAGAAAATGGACCATCATTTATTTGTAATGTCAATATTATCCTAATATTATGTGGCAAATTATTAACATTCACATTTCAGCCTGGAGAGCAAATACAATTGTGGTATAATGAGGCTAAAGTAAAAAAAAAAAAAAAAAAGATTATGAAGCACTTAAAATAGATTTTATTTTATTTGAATAATTAAACTTTCATTCCTTAAAGCTGCCTTTTACAGAGTTACAGACACAGCAAAAAACTTAACACTAGAGTTACTGGTGCCTTCTTTACTTAAAGAATACAGGTAATGAGGCACCACTAACAGGCACAATAAATAAAAGGTCCTAGCTTTAATTGAATGAAGCACTTTCACACTTGAGCAATACATCTAACATGACAAAACAACTGAAACTAAGTTAAACATTTGATATGGCTCAGCATGAAGGGGTAAAGAAATTATGAATGTTGTTAGAGGATGGCAACTATTCCTGTTGGAAGCATTTGAGTTTGTACATCCTTTTCCCATTCACTGGCAGTCTTCTAATCTGTTGACAGGGAAATTCATACAAGCATGAGTTATTCACCTAATCGTTATCACATACTTCACTAATAATCTCTATATTATACTGGCAAGAGGCATCATAAATTCTTAATGGCTGAAGTCTTAATCTTAATGTTGTGACCATCATTTCATTATGCACTATATCTACAGATTAAGCCAGATAAAATCAATACACTGCTAAAGAGCTTGGCTTAATTACCTTGTATTATAATAGAGGTGAATTTTGATAGCTTGATGAAAAAAGCAAGAAAGGAAATGATTTATGGTGACCTGGAAGACTGGAAGTCAAACTGTCTGAAACACTGTGCTACTTACTTGACAAATCAGTGTTGGCTATTGGTTTGTCATCTCCTGCATAACCAAAGCTCAACAGCTTAGACATGTCGACAGGCGCTGGCCTCTTGTCAAACACTCTGTGAGAACACCAAAGACATAAAGTCCAAATGTGATGGAAGTGCAATTTCATGGAAATCAAACCAGATGGGGCTTTTGTAGTTACAACTATAATTTAATGTTTTGTCATTGCCAAAAGGGCCAGAGAGACACAGTTTAAACATTAAATATGGACCCTACCCTTCCAACATTGTTTACCAAGACAATATATATATATACTCATTACAAAAGTATTCTTCCAACAAAGCGCACAGAGTCAACAACTGGTATTTACAATTCAGAGTCAGTTTTCTCTTCATCTTATACCAAACCACCAACTCTGCTAAACTATCCATCTAAACATGTCATTTAATCTCAGATTCAGCCTTCTTATCTTTCTGTGAAAAAAACAAGACCCAGTATCACTGCACTGCAATTACCAAAATAACGGCTTCTGTCCGTTTTGACACATACGATTGGAGGACTTGCAGTGGATCCTTTGTGGACGTACAGTATCATAACAATACATGCACTATGACCACAATTTTTACTTCACAGTCTTGTCTCTGTAACATTGTGTGTGAGGTTATTTGGGGTTTTTGACAAGTCAATGACATTTTCCCGAAGGAAAAGGGAACACACAGCACAGAACAGCTGTGAGCCAAAGTAAACAGGTGAATGTCCAGACTGGTCTCTCTGTGTGTTTTGTTTGACCTAAGTCGGAATCAGAATCAGAATCAGAAATACTTTATTGATCCCCGGGGGGAAATTGTGCAGCCTGCCATTTCTGCTTAGTCACCACAACATGGAGACGTCCCTTTCAGTTATGCTACCTAAGTACATATTTTTTTTAATTTGTATCCATAGTTAACTAAATTACAAATAAAGCACTACTGATTATAGATTAGGTAGAAAATGTTGAGTATGTATTAAAGTAACATAACTGCTCTGTACTATGACTCCAAAAACCATGTATTCCTTTTACTCAGTTACCTCTGCTAACAGTTGCTGATATGGTCTGACATAATAAGATCAGTGGTCTATAATAAATCTATTCTACTTAGTGCAATTCTGTTACTGAGAGTTGTAATAACAGGCACTCTGAGACACCAGCCACTTGCACTGAATGTAATACGGAGCAACAGCACCATCTTGTGACCACATGAACTTACATCTTCTTGAATTTGCTGGCCTCATAATATTGATTGGATGACTGCAATTTCTCCATCTGGCTGTAATGAACATTGTTGCTCTGCAGAACACAAAGCAAAGCCACAGTGTGATGGTTATTTTATTTATGTAAATAAATCTTATGTAAATAAATAATAATCTCTTGCTTCAATTTGGCAGCATGTATGTCTGCCTGATCAAGTAACAACTAAATGAAGTGTAGCACTACAGCATCACTAACAGTCCTTCAACTTTGTCTTAAAACATTGGGTCATAACAGAATAAAACAACGCAAGAGATAGAATAAATAGTTATTGTGGTAGCTACATTACTTTCTAAATTACTTTGGCATTTCTCTGTTTACCTTCTCTTTGCCATTGCTGCTGCTATCATCCCTCTCCCAGGCTGACATATTGTCAGTCCCAAAGGGGGGATCTAGCAGCTGAAAAGCTCCAGGGTTTTTCTTCTCTTCACTGTTAATTAGACTGTTGGAAAATTAAAACAATATAAGCATATAAAATGTATCCTTCACTTAATGATAGCTGGAATATATAATGAAGAATAAACAGTAACAATCAGCCATCATTATAGACTGTTCCCTCTATTTGACAGTACTTTAAAAGTTTGTTACAAGTGCTATAATAGTAATACTGTAATTGTTAGTGTTATTAACGATATTAACAGTCAAGGTAGCAGGAGCAGGTAGTAGCAATAGCAGCAAATGTGTAATAGTGAGGGAACATTATCAGTATCATTACAGCAGCAGTACTGGCTGTATTAGTACATTAGCAGCAAGTAATAGTGTTAGTAATGGAGGTGGATGCATTCTTTAAACATAAACTGACTACAAGTCTGAGTGTATGATAATAATAACACAAATGTTACAAGTACCGTGGTTTGTTGTTGTCTTCTGATGCAGTGCAGAACCAGTCTGGAGGTTTGTATGCATTCGATTTGGAAGTAATCGTTTCCTCATGCCACAAAAGTCCTGTTGAACAAGGATGAAAAAATAAATAAAAAATAACGTTGGGCGGAAACTATTAACCAGCCAGAGGGGAAAGTGTAGATATAAGGCAACAGGTTAACTCTACCCTTATGCCCTCCTTGTTTTGCAAGCTTGACATAGTCAGAATCACTCTCCAGGACTCCGGTCCTCCGCCCTCGGGCCCTCTCCTCATGAAGAGTGTTCATGGTTGGGGACAGTCCTGGGATCTGGGAGATCTGGCCATTTATTCCATCGTGCCCTGCAATGTTAAAACACAAACACACACACACACACACACACACACACACATTAAAGACAGAAAAAAAAGGAAAGATACCATTTCTATGTATTGCTTCATTTGAACTACACTACCCCACATATCCCCACGCAAGTGATAACTCGGCAGCATCTTCCCACCAGGGTCCGGCAGATCAGTCTCCCTGCTGTCGATACAACGTGCGGCAACTAACGCCAAACTAAATCAGCATAAACAGTTGTACTTGCCAGATTGTGTCGACAGAAGATCGTTACTCGTGAGAACTGAGGATTTTCTAGTGGAAATGGAAACAAAACACTGTCAACCTCCTCGGCGATAGCATGCACGAGCGAGCACTGTCATTAGCATCAACAAACCAGCCTGACTTTACATTCACGTTAGCGTCGGTTAGCTAATGCTAGCTGACGGCAGTTAATTTACCCAAACCTTAAATTGAACACAACTTCTAAGTTACGGCACTATAAGTAGTCTACAGAAAAGAAAACTTTCAACACAGTAAGTTAATTGGCCTACACAAATGTTCTTAACTAAATTCAATTCAGATAGTCTTTTTTTTTTTTTTACTTACTCTGAAGTCATTTTAGACGCAAGGCAAGAAACTGCTGTGTACGGAGCACCGACTGTGTTTGGAAGTTATGGCCGCGTTGCCATGGAAACGTTTTTTAGGCACAGCCCGGAGTACAGCTGCTGCTCCGTGATGTGTGGTGTTGAGAGAAGACTGGTAGTAGGGTACGGTTTCTTCTTGACTCGACACCAAAGGTAAAAGTACTACTGGTGCATTCATGTGTATGCATTACTTTAACGTTGCAGATGGTGGTTGGGCTCGTTTTAATTACTTTATGTACTTCTGGGTAGCATGTCAATACATTTGGTATTAATAATCTAAATCCTCAAAGTAATCAGTGACATGGAGTAGAAGTCTAGAGTGGCATGAAATAGATTTGTACTTAACTTATACTCAAGTTAAGTACAAATATCTCAGTAAGTAAGTGTACTTTCCACCACTCAACGACCCTTTCTGTTTGTGGGCCCATATGTGCTGTGTACTATAGGCTACACTGATGTTTGAAGTGTTAGTGTTAGTGTTGGAATGCTGAAACATTTCTGTAATGTGTTGACAGTGTTGAGTAATGGTTAAAGAAATCATTGATGCATTGCACACTCAGAAAAGATGGATCTCTGGACGGTCTTTGAAGTTATTACTGTGAAATTATAGTCTTCTTTAATGCAAATGTGCCTAGCTATTTGAAAAGATATTTGGTGGTTTTATTACAGATAAATGAGGATGTGCTTCTATGGTACTAAATTCGGCTCTTAATTGCTTTTTTAGTAGCCTAATCTCCATAAGTATTTTAACTGTGATTCACTGCTTAATGATTTGGTTTTGTTATTAAATGAACTATAACTCTTTTAACCTAAGATTTTTTTTCACCCATACTGAATAAGTTGTCCAAGCTCAATACTCTTATTATACTGCTTATTATAATTAATAAAGTAATGATTCAAACTGTCTAGAAATAACTAATGACAAAGTGATAGGAATATAATGATCTCTTTAGGTAAATATTATACATATGAATACCTCATATGATAATGTGTTCGATAACACGTTTTGAAGTGATAATTTTGTTTCTGTTCACGGAACATGTTCACATTTATTGCCTGAAATATGCCCAGTAGCTTGAACCCTTAACTCTCTAAATGCTAGGTTGTGAACATGCGCAGAGCAAATGAAATTGTCCTTTAATTACAGCGCACGTCAAGAGAGCCAGAGAGAATAAGTCAGGACAGGAAATGCACGCTTTTGCTTCAGCATGAAAGCACAGTGTATCGCTGGGTAATCAGATGATGAGAAGAAATATAACACTTAATAGCATTTTGGATGCACAATTAGGTTATTTCATTAGGGGTTTACTGTATTCTATAGTTCAATCTATATTAAATTTACAAAATAGCAAGATGCTACTTCCTACTCCACTACCTTTCAGAAGGAAATGTTGTTGGCTACTTTTTATTCCATTACATTTATTTGACTGACTTTACTGTACTATTTGATTTTGATATGTACATACAAAGCATACGATCATCTTATGACATATAATGCTTTTCTATAGACTTAATAATATTAATAATGATATGATATAGTCTACATAGTGTCCATTCTACATAATGGCCACTTTGACTTTTGAGTACATTCAGCAGATCCTATACTTCAGTAAAAGTAGCAATACCACAATATAAAAATACTCCTGCATTGGAAATGTTTATTAAGTAAAACTACACAAGCATCATAAGACAAATGTACATTAAGTATTAAAAGTAAAAGCGATGAAAAATCCCTGTAAGTTTTATACTATTATATTATCAGAATCAGAATCAGAATCATAAACTGTTTATTGCCAAGTAACATACATTACAAGGAATTTGCTGTGGTCTGAAGGTGCTATTGTTTTGATAACAAATAAGTAGAATATAAAAGCTAAAATAAGAATAAGAATAAAAATAAAAATAAGATAAGATAAATAACAACAGTGCAGTGACCAGAATAAAGTAAAGTGTCCAGTAGGGGGTGGGTGCGTTAATGTAACGCAGGGGGGTGATGTACGTTAATATAACGTATAAGTAGTGTGTGGGGGGGGGGGGGTCAATGTAAGTTCGTCAGGTTGGATATTGGATAATTATAACTGATGCATTCATGTGCAAATAGGATTTTATTTTTTGTAGTTGGTCAAGGGATAGGGGTAGTTTAAGCTAAAACAATGCATCATATTTTGTAAGGACAAGATATGTTTTGTGTATAATCTACATTTATACACTAACTAGTAACTACAACCGTAAAAAGGACCCTGAAATGTAATGGAGTAGAAGTATTATTATAAAATGGAAATACTCAAATGAAGTACCTCAATGCTGTACTTAAGTACAGTAAAATGTACTTACATTTTGCCCTTGTTTTGCAGTAACATTTAAATGTAGACCTTTTACTTAAGTATCACCAACGATGTAGTATTACTACTTGTTCTACCATGACCTGCATTCTTCTTCGACCCCTGGAATAACATTAAATTGAAAGAACGACGAAGAGCTATCTTGTTTTATTTTGAAACTTCTGACCGGAAGAGCCTGTATTTATCGTCTCGTTTAACGCTGGTTAATTACAGTGAGTTGTAGCAAGGTAACTTCCTCCTCCGATCCTGGCTTTTTTTTCTGCCTTCGTGGACTGGGGCTGCGAGTTGTGGAGCCCAGAGAATCCTAATGTGTGAAGAGGAACAACGTTACAAAATGTATCTCGCTTTTTTCTCTCTCCCAAAAATGAACATCGAGTGAATTTGACACTTTTTTTCCCCACCGAGCGAACGGCGGACGATAATGTTGGCGTCATGTAGGCTCTGCCTCTCAGACTTTGGAAAACAAATCGGGTATTGTCGGTGAATTCTCGGGAGATGGCAGAATAGTTCGACCTGCGCCAGTTACCGAGCCCTCATAAAGCACTTTGAAAAATAACCCGCAAGGTAAGTTTAAACATGACGTACCTAAAATGTCTCTAATATTAACATTACCGTCTGTATTGTAATATAGACATTTTGGAGGACGTGCAGAAGTTTGCTGATTTGCAGTAAAATGTTTCGTGACGTGCTCTCGTAAGAGATCCTGCCTCCCTCTGAGCTTTTCTTCGCAAAATCTTGGCCTGTTTTGTTATTGCAGCCACACATTGTATTTACCTTCTTCAGCTTGTGTTGTGTGAACAAATACCCACATCTGATATAAATATGATTTAGCACAGAGGTAGCCATCACGCAGCATATAGCCTATTATTATTTTCATGTGACCGCGTCAGAGAGATGTTTTTGGTTAGTTGTTGTTAAATGGTGATGAGCTCGAGGCCAAAGGGGCTGAAATGAAACGTCTCGGGTCTGCCATTGCGGCTTTTCGTGGTTGTGATTTCTATTTCACAATCAAATCAAGCGCACAACATTGCAACTAGTTGTGACTTTGTTAGGAGTTTTTTTTGTCATGCAAACAGTCTTTGGGAGGGTCGTTCCTGCTTGATCGTGTGTCTCATCATCCCATGCTGAGCACTTTTAACATCACAATCGCACAATCGGGGGTCTGAGGGGTGGGGCGGGGGGGGGGGGGCGGGGGTAGTCCGTGGTTTAATTTTGAACAAGTTGGCGATGCAGAAACACTTAAATATCACCATTGTAGATCTTATAGAAGATGCAAAAACAATTTTTGACGTTCTTTTTCCTGTTGATAAAACAATCAGACCAAACAGGAAATGGTATGTGATAAGATTGCAGGGCAATTACATGTAAAGCCAGCCGACCTGCTGATGAGAGGGTACAAACTTCATTACAAAGGTGTTAATACTTGCTGAAAACATTCAGAGATAATTGTGCAGATTAAAAGATGTGTGAATGGGGATGTCTCACACTGAAGTGCCCTTCTCCTCAGAATCAACTCATTGTGTTAGATCCTTGCTTTCAACAAAATTACATTCCCACATACTAATCAGGTTTTCCTTCACTAGTAGCCCAAATGTCTGGGGAGCACTTGATTGTGCATTTGTTTTTCGCTGCACAGCCAATCTCCCTTTTTAATTTTGTGATGCATTCAGTTGACCACGCTTTTAATGTATATGCATAACAATCTGACAGCCAAACATGTGCAGCTGTGTCTGGCATGGGAGACTGTTAAATCAATGTGGATTAGCCAGAATGTTAAGACCCCATCAGTTGAAGTTGTAATACATTAATTGTTGGTGAGTTTCCTTGGAGTTAAAACAAGTTTGGAGTTAGAAATACACAATTGTTGTTAACATTAATGATTTCTTGCCTTAAGTATTGGGTACTGGAGATTTACCAGTCAATGGAGTAACAAAAGAGGCTGTGACAGGATTACTGCAGTTGAGGTTATTTGTTTTGGTTAGTGGCTGTGTGTTTGTGTTGATGATCTGGAGAATGTAACCGCCTTAGCCGACCAGTCGCTGGGGTCGGGCCTCTTTTTGGGTGCCTGGCGTTCTCAGTGGCTTGCGTCGCGGAGTCTGGCTGATAGTGGTCCCAGATAAACGGACGTCAGGCAGTCTGGGCTGAGATATGGTTCAACTCCAGGGTATCTCTGGGATCCTGTTCTGTTCAGCTGAGGTAACGGGCAGCGGCCTGATTGTGGTTGCTCACCCTGCCATTGTGATTAGTCCTCATTCTCCCCGTCTCTTGTTCTACAACAATGTTATTGTTTGGCTTTAGGCTGGTGGCATTGTTTCAAACAGTCTGTGGCAACTTATTCCTCAACCAGTTAGGAGGTTATCTGTCTCTTTAAGACTAACAATGCACTCCCAACAATAGGACTGGTTCGGGGTCTGTCTTGGCCAAAAACACCGGGAGAGCAGACATCAGAATATTGTTCTTGCATTTGTTTCAAAGAGGCCTTATACGTGTCTGATTTGTGATGCTTGAAGGGTATTTATGATGTTATATATGTTTATCTTTCTGTCAACAAGTTCCTAAGAGCCAGTGCTGAAACAAATTAATCAAGAAAGTTAATCAGTAACAACTTTGATTATTGGTGAATCCTTCATTGTCAATTTCACAAATGAGACGCTATAAGCACAAAATGCTTAATAAGTTGTCAAAATAGTTGGTTAAGAATTTATTGTCAATCAAGCAATTGACCAGCAATTTATGAAGAAAATGTAAATGTCAAACGTAAGTTGGTTCCAGCTCCTCCTACCTAATGATTTGCTGTTTTTCTCTGTTTTACAAATGTGATGTTTTTGTGTTTTGGATTCTTTGAAAGGAAAAATCAAGCTTTCCACTTGGACTCTTGTGTGGCATTTTTAACCTTATCTAACATTTTACAGACTAAATGATTTATCAAAAAAACCATGTCAGAACATAAATTATTAGAAATTTGATAGCAATGTTGAGGTTGTGCCTCATTCAAGTTGTCATTTCCACAGTATGACTCCCGAATTCCTTGGCTGCTGATATTTTGGCCTCTACATCAGTGCACTGCTGTAGCGTTTTTTTTCTGATAGACATAAAGTGTTGTGTATAATTTGCCCACAGAGGTCTGAGCATTTCAGAAAGCATGAGGCAAGTGTGAGTGGGGGGTTGTTGGGGTGGTGGTGGGGGGGTACGCCTCCGATAGCAATCATTTCTCTGTGCACAGTAATTTGGCTGTCAGAACCATCTGGCAGTTTGGGTTGGAACAATATGCAAGGGAGAGGGAAGCGCTAGCTCCAGAACACCCTGAGAGAGTGTTTTTTTGGGGGGGGGGGGGGGGGGTGTATGCATATGTGTGTGTGGAATCAGGTTACCCAGTCTGTCATTAACAAGAGAGCTGCAGTTATGAGACCAAGATAGACTGCTTCAAGTCTGAGCAAGAGTCTGAGGCTCATCGCTCTTCCATGTAGGTGGCTCTCAAGTTAGGGAAGAAAGGGAGGGAGGAAGGAGGGGGGAGAGGGGACACTGTATGTCTGCCTGTGTGTGTGTGTGTGTGTGTGTGTGTGAGACGGTATATGAATGTGTGTGTGTGAGTGGGGTGGGGGCGGCTGAAGGATAGAAAGAGGGCAGGATTTTGGCTTGAAGTCTAGCTCAGAGTAGCAACCTTCAGCTATCTTACTTCAGCTTTTGGCCGTGTGCATGTGTGTGTGCACGTGCATCTATGTGTGTATATGCTGACTTACTAGAAAGTTTGACTAGCAACGAACCTGGCATCAGATGAGGCAGCAGGCTGCAGAGGAACACAGCATGTGGGTTGAATTTGCTTCTGCTCTATGCTCGTGTTCAGCTTTTTAGAAAGGGGCCCTCTGTCTGCAGTGTTATTTTTAGTCAAAAAATCCTTGAGCCTTTTAATAATCATCAGCCTTATGTAGCCCAAACATATCACGATGAGAAGAGCTGTCTGGGACTTGCGGGCACTGCAGTCTCAGCATGACACGGGAAGTTAGAGGGGAAAAAGAGAATGAGATTAAAGACTGCCTGTGTATCTGCCAGATTTTTAGTCTTGTTTCTGTTTGCTGTTTTGGAGCTGGCTCTCCTTCTTCTGGTGGCTCTGCGCAGACTTATTGATTTCTCTTATTCTGTGTTCAAATGTGGATGAGGACCAGTGGAGACAGAGGGAAGGGAGACAAGACACTACTGTCTGCACAGATGCACACACACACACACAGATCTGCAGTGCTCGTGGCTCATCTCCTTTCTCCACACTAACCCCAGACTGCACTGGAGACAGTCTGCAATACACATTTTATGAGCCCTTCACTCGCTTCAGTGCTCTTGTCTTATCGCTCAGCTGTTAGTGGGGAAAGTTATGGCTTTGTTTCAGTTGCTGCCTCTCTCTGATCTCATTCCCAGTCCCAGGCATGGGCTCTTGTTTGGTGAGGGCACTTTGTCTATGAATTGAGAATAATCTGTTTCATCTCTGGGGTCACAGGGTCATAAACTGAAGTAGTTCTGTTGTGATGGTAGTACATCAACGTCACATTGATGGGGCTTGCTTGAATTAGTCCAGCCCATTCCCCATGCCTGAGCCGAATGGGGCATTTATAATGTTTTACTCATTCATTGGTTTTGACGTGCAAGTAGGGCTGGTCAATATGGCTGAAATCAATATCACAATATGATTTTGCGATATGTGCATGTATGTATATTATGATATGGCAAAAGCACTCGTGCAAAATCTAAGGCTGCAATGAATCAATCCATGAATCGAATAATCGATTAGATAAGATACACAATATTATCATATCATTCAACACCGAAAATTCCTAAACACTAATATTGAATTACCACCCAGCCCTACATGCAAGGACCCTTTCCGTCTTAGTTTCCTATTTCTGACTATATCATTTTGTTAGAAAGTGTTTACTACTGGTCTTTTTCCTTAGAAGTCTCTCCTCTCCGGAAGGCCAGGAAACTCCCAGCCATAAAGACCCCATTGGCAGCAGGATGTAATGGCCCGGGTCCGTTGCACTACGGCGCATAGCGCTGTATACGCTTTCGTTCTTTTGTTGCAAGCTGTTTGCTGAGTGATTCTCATCACGGTGGTGAATGGTTTGGTCGATGTTTCAGGTTATCATGTTAGCCCTCTGAGTCCTGTAGCTCAGTCTCTGCCAGGCAGGGCGCAGAATCAGTCAATACTAAACATTCCCTGAGCTTTGAGTAGTTGTACGCACAGCTGGTCTGTTTGCCTGATTTACTTGCTTCACAAGAAGGAAAAATGTGTTTAAAGGGTGTTCAGCGATACAAATCAAGGTGTCCTTTTAAGAAAAGTATTTCCCCAGAGCGGTGAACTTTGTGAGATGGTCATTTGGAGGGAGAGTGTTTGTGCATTCCTCTGTTGGCAAACATAGCTGAGGGCCGTAAAGACGGTGTTTGAATTGGCTGTTTCAAATGTTTTGATGGCTGTGTGAAAATGAATGTCTAATTGCTATGGTGACCATTGCGTAGAAGACCTGTTAACAGTGTCTTCCCAATGCTATAAAACCTTCCAAGTTGTGTCTCACAAGACTTCATGCAACACAAAGCTGTAATCAAACCTGGCGGAACCACAACAAGTACTATTACTGCGTAGAAATTTAAGTGTGATAATGCAGAACTTGAATTTGCATCTGTCTCTCTCTCACAACTGTTACCCTGGGGTACTATGTCTTGTCCAAAAACAAATCAAACCTTGTCATGGTCTGTCAGAGTCAGAGAGTGTTGGTGCAGAGGTGGAAGGTAGGGTGGGACTACAGCAGGAAGAAAAGGCGACTATTGTCTCTGATTACATTTGATCTAGGCGGAATACACTGTGTGTGTGTGCGTGTGTGTGTGCGTGCGTGCGCACACCCTGGGTTACACTGTATCCAAGGAACAAAAACCTGCTATGCTGTTGTCTACTACAATGAATGTGCGAGTGAGAATTGAGCATAAGCAGGGGGGCATTTGCATTTGATTACATTCCTCACATTGTGAAAGGAAGGCAGCTGCTGAGATACTGTAGGGCCCTGAGAGATGGAGCCTGGCTCGACCTGATGGGGCACTGCAGATTCCACAAGCTCTTCCAAGGGGCCACAGAAGTCCCTCTTTCATCTCCCATTTGATGAGGCCCTTGGCCAGCGAAGTGTGTTTCCAAAGGTTAATGAGCTTTGCTTTCTACTCAGTGGAACCACACGTTTTTCACACACAACCTCAGTGTATGACACAGGATATCAAGAAGGGGTCAACCACTGTTACACCAGACAAGTTCAAAGTATTTCAATACTGTTGCCAATGCAATACCTGAGGCTTGGTTTTGTTTTGTTTGTGTGCTCTGCTAGTATGCAGATTGAATTCCAAGTGGACCAGAAGAATGCTGTAATGAACTGACATAGAAGTAGTGATGGTTAGATCCCTCAAACAAGCTGCTCACTTGATGTTGTTTTGCCAGAAAATATTTCATATATTTCATTCCTGCTGCCACAGTGATGCCACTTTGATTGTCAGTCTAAAACATTGGTCTTAGAATCGAGAGAGAGACATTCACTGATTTAGAGCTTTGGTGTCAAAATTCTGACAGTTTCAGAAATGTAGGATCAAATTCTCACAGCGTGACTGCTGTTTCGAGTCTACAAACCGGCCGCTCAGAATACTGTAGAGAATAATAAAGGAAGTCCAAACCTTGAGTATTGTTTTGTTGCATTTTCAAAACACAAGAGCTGTGCATAGGGATGCATTGACTTCACGTCTCCGCTTTTTTTATAGCCCTACATTTCATCAGGCATTCATCACACACACTCAGAATGGATGTCGTACAGCCTGACACAGATCTGGGACCAAGATTTTATTCGATCCATCTTGCACAGTGTGATATGTAATGAACCTGCAAGATTGCTGATATCACACGGCGTGTAGGGGCCTTAAGCCAAACGGCAACTACACAACAAACCTTCCACTAGATGACAAGGCTCATCAAATCTTCAATCTTAAATTGGTTTTCCTCAAGGTATTTTGGAGATGACATAATCGGAGATTGGTCTGTTTTCAGGCACCATAATTAATGTGTAAATATGATTGTTGAGACAAGCATTTATTTCACGAGTATGGATAATTGAGGAATTAATAACATAGCCAAAAGTAATGTGGAAACCGCTTTATGCACAGACAGCCCTAGACTTTTGGACTGCAGTTTTGTTTGGCTTGTCCCTGTGATACTCAAATATTATTTAAATCCATCACTGATGTTTGAATCATTAGTGTGCACCCTTTTTTTTAAAAAGGTAAGATTCATTGTAATCTATTGTATTCCCTCATAATCTACAAGAAAGTTGAGGTTGTGTATTGTTGTGACTTGTTTTTAGTCATCCAAAGTGTTGTATTTGGCTGTAGGCAGAGAATGTTTTTTTGACTGAGGTGAACGTGTTGATTTGCTGAGCTGTAGTGTGAATATGAATGTGGGCTGCTGCTGCAAAGAGGACGACTTTCGCCCTCCGGTCTGTATTACACCCACATCCACCTAGGAGCGAACCATCTGTGTGTCCCTGATGGCATGCTGGCACTTTGGCTGTTTGGGTCTGGGTCGGGGACGGGGACAGGGACACGAACAGCAGGCTCCGCATTGCCCCAGTCTCTGCCTGTTTCTTCCCTCGCCGCCCTGCGGTTTGCTGCAGTTTTCTCGGTGCCCAGGCTATTTGTGCCATGGTAACTGTGCCAGCCTGCCAGCTCAGACACAGATTCCACCTCTCTTCTCCCTCTCTGCCAGCATGATGACTCAGCAGCTCCTGCAGGGCTTCCAGCCTCCTCCCTCCTCAACCTCAGTGATACACCATGCTCATCAGACAAAGTAGTGTTTTGTCATTCTCTCCTTCGTCTTGACCTGAATACAAAACAGACCAAAATAATAAAGCATCCAACGAGAATAATATGTTTCGTTTGTTATTGAAAGCTATGTAGCTAGGTATAAATGTCACCTAGAAACAACAAATGGTGATGAAATATTAGGTTTAACACTCGTGTAGTCTTGTAAGTGGGAATGTGTAGCAACTCTTCATATGTATTTGAATCATCATAAGAGTCTACATGCTTCTCTTTTTGGGTTCAGTTGTACCAAATCGAGCATTTGAGTGGCACGTTTAATCATCTCCATCTAATCACTTTAAGCTCAGCTCAACTTCTTAGAGAAGTGCTTATCAAGATAGCCCTCTGGAGTGGGATCACTGGAAAGAGTCTGGGAAGGAAACGTGGCATCATAAAACAGGAGCCTTGATATGTAGGATCATTTTCAAGTCCCTCTAGCAGCTCTCAGCAGGAGTCAACCCTAACATACTTTTCACCCGGCCAAGTCTATTTCAACTATTTCTCCCCGGGTTGTACACACATTGGCTACCTTGTGTTGAGCTCAATGTGAGTTCTGTATTTCCATGTGTAAGGTCAGTGCTTACGCATCTCAGAGGCATTGATACCATCATACAAAATACCTGTGGTGGAAAAAGTATCCAGATTATTTACTTAAGTAAAATCAGTCCATTTGAAGTAACAGTCCTGCATTCAGAATTTTTCTAAAGGAACAGAAGTTTTATCCCCTAAAGATGGAGTAGAATTTTGAACTAGCATAAGATGGAAATATCAGAACATTGTACTTAAGTACAGTTCTTGATTTACTTTCTACCACTGCAAAACATGGGCTGAAGACACTCACAAGAAATGGCAACCAATGCATTGTAAAACAAACAGCTTAATCACAATAAGCTTGCATAAAATGTAGCTCTGCTTTATACTGTAGTGATACCCATTCGATTATTAATTCCAACCGCAATAAACATTGTAAAATATATCTTACGTTATAATTACCATGTGGTATTTATATTGGTTTCCTATTACACCACTTTAGAGGACATAGGAAGAGGGAATAAAAGGAAATATGAGGGGTTGAGACAGATAGAGGGGGGAAATGAGAGCACACCCTTGGCAGGATGTCAGCTCTGTGAACACACACTGCAGAGCACTGCCAGAGAATTCAATACGCAGGGATAGAGGGCTGCAACATACACACACACACACACACACACACACACACACACACACACACACACACACACACACACACATTCACGCGCAGCGCCATAAAGTTGTCTGCTCAGATCGCAATCGTTTCTGCAGATGCTAGCGCTGCCTCTCTCCTTTCCAAGAATCCCTTCTGAGGTCTCCAATATCAGAACTAGTCCTGGCTGTGTATTCGTCAAGCAAAGCTGGTAGCTGGCTTGATGATATGTTACCAGCTAGCTATGCCTCTTGTGTGGATAGATGCACGAACATATACATACAGGCTGCTCAAAAAGCCCTCAGGTTTTGCAGTGACTGAAATATATAATACACATAACAGGACTACTCAGCTGCCTGTGTGTGGCTCCCTGCTTACGATAGCTCATTTAAGACAAAGTGTCTGTGTGGGAGATATGAATTGAGACAGAGATAATTTCAGTACCCCGCCGAGGGTCTTTCAGCAGTAAATGTAAACAAAAATGCAGCAAATCATTTACCTATGCTAATTGAAGCAATTAAATGGAGCCCCATGACCTGCTCTACTTAGTTAATTGAGGTGAGTTATTGATCCGTCAGCAGCGTGTGAGTCAGGATATGGGGCTCTTTGTAGTCAATATCAAGATTACCAGTCAGACAGAATCACTTCTTTTTTTTTTTTTTTTCAGGGCTCTAGTGTGTGCTCCAGACTATTGTCTTTTACTCCTGTGCTTATCTCTTTATCCTGTTTCCTCCGGCCCCCCTGGTTTCAGCGCAGCCCAGCCGGCCGTCCCCCACCAGCATGGTGCCCTTCTTCCCGCTGTCCCCCTGGGCGCTGACACCAGACACCTCCTTGTCCCACTTCCCTCCCTTTAGCCTACCTCACTGCTGCAGCCCACCCCGGCCCTCGTGTCTCTTCCACATTGGCCCGGTTCGCTGCCCTTCTCTGACCCACTGTCCCCCAGTTGCCCCCTGGCTATACCTCCCTTGCCTCCTCATGCCCTCCCTGCCCCCATTGCTGCTCCCCTCTCCCCTGGTCCAAAGGGAGCAGACAGAGCTCCTGATTATCTCTGTGTGGCAGCCTCTGTTTTGTGCTCTGATTAAAGGAGCAGCATGTGGTCTGTGTGTGAGCGGCCCGTACAGACGCCGCCGTTGGGCTAATGCTAACATTACGTGCTTAATCATTTATGTCTGGGAGACGGGCACAAAGGCTTGGAGGGGGTGGAGGCAAGGGGGGCACTGGGGTATTTATCTTTGGCGCAGATGCACTCAGGCGCACACACACATGCTTCCAAGATAACAGCCCCAGTGCTTAGTATGGCATAAACGGGGCACGCTGCAGGCTATGATGTCTCTACAAAACTCACATATCATCTTTATAAAACGGGTAGCTGGGGGGGGGATTTTTCCCTTGAGTTTCCAGCGAGTTAAATTGGTGGTCTGTTTTAAAATCTGTCACTGGATAAAGAAAACAAACAAACATAACTGCACGGCGTATGTGGACGCTTCTACAGACGCATTAAATATTGAAGGATTAGACTGTCTCCAGGTCTCTAAACGATAGTATTTGGGCACCCACACTCATTCTCCCCGCTGTGCTCCTCTCCTCTTTCTCCTCCTCCTCCTCCTCTCTCGTCTGTCTGCTCCTCTCCCCTCACTGCCAAGCAGCCTGTCCCTCCAACACACACACAGACATCAACACACACACTCACGCACAGAGGCAGCCAATAGGAGAGCACCAGTCTCTCCATTGCTTGCCACTCAATGCCTTGTTGCCAGGACAACAGGAAGGCATGAGACCCACTTTACTTGAGCATTTTAAACTTGGTGTTGACTCTTTTTTTCTTCTGAAAATAAGAAAAGGTCTGTAAAATTGCTCTCTCTAATACTCTTAGGACAACAGCAAATCCTGTCATTATCTGTCTGTCTCTCTTGGTCTTCTGTCTCACTGAATGGTGTCCCGAAAGATGTTTTACAAAAATACTAAAGGTATTCAAATGCATCGATATAAAAATTGTTTTCTTTGGAGGCAACATCAACCCCTTTTCGCCTGGCAAAATATACATATTCATCTGAGTGCAGCCCTCATTTTTGTGCTTTTCTCCCCCCCCCCCCTAGGTCTACAATGACGGTTGGGGACATGTTTCTTTTGATTTTGATCATCCTGGTCCTTCCCTGTTCCAGCTTGGAAGGTAAGTGTCTTGTCACAAAACACAGCTTGTCACATCAGGAAGCCTTTTTTCAGAAGAGAGGAGAGGTTTCTGCAAGGATAAATAGACAGGATTTGGTTGAATTTAGCCCTCTTTCTCCGTCTGAACGTGGAGTTATCTGTCGCACATCCTCGTTACTGCAAAAGAACAAGATTACAGTAGGTCAAACACTGTCACTGGAGGTCCCAAGCACATACAATAGCTGGAAAGATGTGTACTAGATGCCTTCTCTTTTACTCTAGTTAACATATACACAATCTTTCTGCCTCTGTGTCTTTCTCTTTCCCCCCTCAAGTCTCTTACATGCGTAGACCAAATATTCACACAATCTTTTTTTCCTTTCACCACCCCTCCTCAGTCTGTCTCGCTCTCATCTGCTGTCTCTCAGTGTTATTTTAAACAACTGCAGTGGCGATGGAATGCAGTGGAAAGTGGAGGGTTTTTTTTTTAGGGTGGCAAGCCACACTTGTCCCCATACTTACAATAGATATACATGCATCCTCATAAGAGGGATAAGCACTGATCAGCTGTTGTCACAGAACATTTGGAAGCATATTAGAGATTAAAATCCTCCTTAGCAGGGCTAAATCTATTTTCAATGATGAATTATTTCCATGATTGTTTTTTTCTTTTTTCTGTTGTAGGTGACGTCAACGTGAGAAACTCTGAATGCTTGTGTGACGGAGCGTCCTGCAGCGGTGGGGACCGGTGTTTCGGCCAGCAGTGCTTCACCTCCCTGTCCGTACTGAATGGGACATCGGTCCTTCAGAAGGGCTGCGTTGTGGCTAATGAGGAAGGGTCCTTGCGCTGCGGAAGCCCGCCAACTCCTGAGCTGGTGGTAGAGTGCTGCTATGGGAATTTATGTAACATGAACGTCTCCTTGCAGTCACCGGTAAAAGGTGAGCTGTTTGCATCATGACACTGCGTGAAAAATATCCTGCCTAAACTTCTGTAGGATTTTCATTATCAGTCCCACTGGGACAAGTCCGTTACCTGAAGTTCATCATTCAGTCTTTTTAAATACAGTGGAATGAAGAAAGTGTCATTTTAGTAGTACTAGTAGTAAAGACTGTAGTAGTAGTAAACTCAAATAAGATAATCACATTTTCAGACACAACTCTTCATATATGTAAAATAAAAACCTTTAAACACAATTTGCTTGGAATTTTATATTTAGCAGGGAAATATCACATTTTCTGTCATACATTTAAACTTACTTGGCCTCCTCAGGCAGCCAGCAGAGATACATTTTCAGTTTACATGTTTTCTAATCTGAGTGAATGCCATTTAATTTAATGGGATACTAATGGTATTGCTCTAATGGGTTTCCCCGTTTTCCTATTTCCTCTTATCAGATGTAGAACTGTCTGCTGGCAGACCAGTCCTCAGAGACCAGGAGTGTGTGTGCGAGGGCGGCGTGTGTGAGCGTGATCATCGCTGTGCAGGCCAGCAGTGTTTCTCCTCTCTGAGGATGATTGATGGGGTGGCTGTCCAACAGAAGGGCTGCCTGAGGGACGACGATGAGGGCAGAGCCACCTGTGCCATGCCACCCTCATCAGCCCATGTTGTCAAGTGCTGCCAGGGCCATCTGTGTAACATGAACGTCACTGTGCAAGCTCCAGGGAAAGGTGACTTTGGACACATTGTACACATTGTACACATTTATCTTGGCTGTCGTTCGCCACAGACCTTATGTCACTTAAGATTGTGCAAAAGTTCAGCTTTGGATCTGATGTCTCATTATACATTTCATTTTATTTTCTTGAATTTGAATTCATTTTTAAAACACCACAAGAAGTTGTATGTGATTTTTATAGTAATGCAGGAATAGCTTTATCTCATATCAAGAGTTTACTTATTTACCAGCCATGTCTTCTTCCTGAATCTTTTGCAGAGGAGGAAGTAAAGCCCCCAATCAAAGAGGAGCATGCGTGTGTGTGTGAGGGCAGCTCATGTGCCACAGGGAATCGTTGCATGGGCCACCAGTGTTTCTCCTCTCTAACTGTCAGCGCCGGCTCCCTGGTGTACCAGAAAGGCTGCTTCAACGTCTATGAGCAGAGCACACTGACCTGCAAGACCCCACCTTCCAGAGACCAGATTGTGGAATGCTGCCATGGCCACCTGTGTAACATGAACAGCACTGTGAAGCTGCCGGTCAAAGGTACAGTACTATACTACCCAGAATGCATCACAAACACAGTTAGTTTTCTGTACCTTTCTATCAAAGATGCTCAAGAGCTCCATCTGTTGATTTCAACATTGAACTGTGTACTTTTAAAGTCACTAAACTCGTTCCAGACAGAGTGCAGCATAGATTTCATCTGTTCAGAATAGTAACGACCATGTGGGCTAGTTATTACTGTCTTAGACAAAGTAACACATATTCATTCCTCTCCATCATTGTCTACTGAGAGGGCTACGCCATCAGGCTGTGAAATTGTCATGCCATGGCTGTTCTAGATGGTTTCTTTTGGCCTGAGTTACACCTCTGTGGTCACACTCCTGGCACCTTATGAAACAGAAATGAGGGAGACAGTGGGCAACCAAAAGGAGGTTTTGAATATTATTTAGTCATGGTCCACTTCCCCTCTGTCCTCTCGGAGATGTCAGAGCTGGCTGACAAGAGCCCAGAGGGTGAAGCCACCTGGGAATCAAGGAGAGGTGGGCATCTGTACACAGAGCTGATGTTGCCTTTTTGTTTCTTTCACCTTTTATTTTTCTATAAAAGCAGTCTTTTGTATTGTATTTTATAAATAAATATTTATACCTAAAATACTGTAGCTGTATTTTTTGGTAATACTATGTTTGGGGATTAGATCAGAGCTAAATACAATTTTCAAATAGTAAATATTTGTTATTTTGACTTATCTGGGGAGAATTGCTCATAATATATTGCAACCCACCACTGTCTTGTTCAGTTGCCACACATACAATAATCATGTGAAATATATTTGTTTAAGTTGTCTAGCTAAATGCATCCCTTCCCATGTGTTTGGTTCAAGTCTAGTGAGTTGCCAGAATGTGTTGCTCGTTGTGTGTATGTGGGAGAAACATTTCATTATTCCAGTTGAGAAAAGTGGATCATTGTCTGTGCTGCAGGCAGAGCTGAGAAGTGTTTCCCTTGGAATGTTTGGGAAGTGTGAATGGTGGTCAGCTTCTCAGGCTGGCCTCTGCTGACCTGTGACTGTGTTTTATTTTTGAACATTGAATTGGCCCTTCACATAGATCCTGTTCATGGTGTTGTTATTTATTGTCCTCCAAAGTCCAATACCGTTTTTGTCTGAACAGTTTTGATTGCTGGTGACTTAAACATCCACGTTGATGACATTTCTGATGGTTTTGCTACTGAATGTTTAAACATTATTATAGCCTGTGTCAGGCCCTACTCAAACATGTGGCCAAGCAGTGGACTTAGTTTTTCACCTTTCATAGACAAGATTGAGGACATTCGATTGAAGATTCACTCCTGGATCTGACTTGTCTTGCTCTCAGCTGGATACTTTGCATGTTTTTAAGGAAATGTATTTGTTGGCTGTGATTTCGTATTTGATGTTCTCCTGCTTTCTTTTATTTGTCCTTGTTTGTGAAGCACTTTGTAACGGTAGTTTTGAAATGTGCTATATAAATAAAATTATTATTAATTCTATTACGTGAATGCTCATGCGCATGTGTGACCACCCTTAACTGGTTTCTTCAGAGGGTCTGCAGAGTGCTGCAAACCTGTGATTTGTATATGGCCGAGCCTCCGTATGTATGGCCCAGTCAGACAAAAAGACTTTATCCTCAGTGTACATAATTATGATTTGAGAATTAAGTTCTAGTGGACGCTCCCATCTGTTGTTTACCTAAGCAACTACACTCAGTTGCAAATCACGCTTTAATTTGTGTTCTAAAGATGTCCAAAATGATGACCTGATAGTTTGAAGAAAAGTCACACATTGTACATTTTTCTCTCCCCTCACAGCTGATGAGCTGTCCAACTACAGCGTGACCACACTGGCTGTTGTCATTGTGGCGCCCATCATCGTCCTCATCGTCCTCTCTGCTATCGCTATCCTGGTGTTCAGACGCATCCACAACAACCAAATGGAGAGACTGACATCACGAGACGCAGAATATGGAACCATCGATGGCCTCATAGCATCTAACGTGGGGGAGAGCACTCTGGCGGTGAGTAGTGGACACTATGTTGGAGGCTTCCTCCCAAGCTCATTAGGAGACCAGTATAAGAACTGCTCAAGGCATATTTTAATTGACTGGTATGCTGAATATTAATCCAAATCAAATTCCAGTTCTTTATTTTAACCCACCTCTTTCCCTCTATGCTAGCTGCCATATACTGTTGGTTTTACTATTTGATGTATCTGAAACGTCAGTGTGAGCACAGCTGTAATATGTAAGAAAATATATATCAGCTCAGGACTTGGTGAAGATTATGTAATATTAAATAAGTTGGATCAGCTTTTTGAAACACTTTTAGAGCTTTTTTCAGAGAGTATTTTCACATATACTATTGAATGTGGATGAAATTGTTATTTTGTACATTTCTCAGCTGATAAAAATATAGGTCAGTTTGCTTTCTTTAAATATTTAACCAATGTAAACAAATGTAGTTCCAATATCTAAACACCTATCGATCATTTTGAGAGTGATCCGATCTTGTTTTTTGCTTTAGGGTGGCTCTTTTCTGTACACTTGGATCAGAGAGAACCCCCTTCTAAAATTATGTGTTGTATTAACTTAAGTGATTCAGCTGATGAGTTAAAACACTGTTGCATTAGTGGAGACGTCCGCCCCTTCTTTGTACACATTTGCACTATTTACCACGAGCTAATATACAATAGAGACATGATGGCACGATAATCCTTGTTTGCCTCTTTTTAATCCAGATTTGTGATCAAGGCGGTCATGTGGTGGCACTGTAATCAAGAGTTTAGTCTTGTATGCTGTGATTGACCCAAACATGACACAAATACTGAATTGGACACTTGTAGCAGTCCATAGAAAGCATGTTTTTTTTTTCCCAACGTAATGCCAGTCAAATTAAGTCCTCCTTATAAAAAAATAAAAATGTAGTGAGTGAGTCCTTCAGGCCAAGTCAAAATAAACCAGTTCACTGGACCGTTGTTGTTCTTTTTTAGTTCCATTGGGTTTATTATGACTTCCAAAAATCCCCAAAACCTTATGTTTAGTTCAGCAAATGTTATGAAATTATAGATAGATACACACTGTATAAACACAGAGGCAATGTTTAAGCCTAAATTATATATTATAGAGCTTGGTGTCATTAGGTCAACGTGTGTGCAAGGTCTATCACTTATGAACTTTGTATACTTTCCAGATCATAATCTCAAGAGTACTTAATAATTCTTGTGCAATGCATAGTGGCTGCACATGCATAACATATGTGTGGGTGGTGTTATTGCTGGAATTAAATGGTAAAACTTGTTTTGCATTTTTTCAGTTATTTTTCCAGTGTCCTTTTGCTGTTTATTTTCTCTCCACTCAGCCATGGATTGTAAGTTTTCTGCAGAGTGGTTTATGTTTTGAGGCCCACTAAACTGATCCAGAGGTTAGGTGGAGCCCTGTGGTAAGCGTTTAGTCTGAAAGCCAGCACATTCACTGGCTCACACACACTGTGTAATCAAGTTCAGCAGGGACTGCTCACAGCATAGCTTGTGCCTTAACAAAATACATGGCCGTTACCGTCCATTTTGTGATTCTATATCCTAACTAAATCATACTTAGTACTTTTTTTTTTTTATTATGGAAAGCATTTATTGAATGTCTGTAGCACAAATGTTCTGTCATGGACCATAGATTCTCTTTTTGTAAGCATGTCTAAACTCTTCAAAGCCCAGATTATCCCATTTATCTTTAATTATGAAACTTGTAAATAACATGTCCAACTGTTTACTAAAACTATGATCATTCATGTATGTGTGTGTGTGTGTGTGTGTGTGTGTGTGTGTCAGAGAAAGAAATAGCTGATTTTGGCTGTCTATCAAGCTATTTCCAAAGTCCATCAATGCACTTGGCAACGGAAAGCCCAAATATGGAGCCACAGAATGTTTGTTTCAGCATAATTAAAAAGTGCTTGGCAGCACCATGAGAACGGTTATTAGGAACAGTGGTGTGGCTGTGAAAAGCAAATCGGACTGAAACACATGTGCTTGTCCCTCTGCAGCCTGCTGCCCAGAAGTCGTCTCTGATTATAATGATATTGCAGCGTTCTGATTGCATTCTGCTGCTTAACGGCCTGGCCCAAATATGCCCTCCTGAAAAACAATCCTCCTGTACCAAAGAGAGGGATTTAAACTCTCTGCAGAGTAACTCATCATTCATTTTATGGCCTCTGTCTTGCATTCCTGTGTTGTGATTCCAAATTGTCTCTCAGGCAGCTCTTGCATTATGCATCTGTTTATCTGAGGCATCACTCTTCTCTGTTGTTTTCAATCTTCATCCTCCCCTCCCAGTTTAGTTGTTTGCTTTGCAGCTGCTGACTGTGTTGCTGTGCACTGCCCTCCTGCGTCAGCACCGGGATGCTGCATGTCTTCTAGCTGAGATAAAAATAAAAGGCTTAGCAGCATTGCGCCTGTTTTGGAGTCTGGCCCTTGGATTAGATAAAATCTCCAGCGCCCACACCAGTCACCAGGGAGGGTGGCACTTCTGTTGTTTACTCAGCAGGGGGCACTCTGCACCTCCAGCACAGACATACACCTACACACAGCTTGTCCCCCTCCATTCCATGTGGGTGCCACATCAAAGGCGGCCTGCTTGTATTAGTCTCCATCTGAGTCCCAGATGCTCCTTATTTCATCATTTTTTAGACTCAAGCCACACTATTCATTTGGGAAGGGCTTCATTCAGATAGCTCACTTGCATACACACATGTAAATATACAAGCCCTTTACTCTCTGTTTCTGTTTTTCTCTGTTCCAGGATCTGCTGGATCATTCTTGCACTTCAGGGAGTGGCTCAGGACTCCCTTTCCTTGTTCAGAGAACTGTTGCAAGGCAAATCACACTCAATGAGTGTGTGGGTAAGTGTCACGTTAAAGGCTGTTTTCATGTTGACAAAAGCACTGCCCCAGAAAACTCAGCCTCCTCATTCATTTCAATGAGACACCCCCACTGTGTTGACACAGGGGGCACTGGCAAAAGTGTGGTAATCTCCTGCTAAAAAGGTGGCCCTGTCTCAACTTAAGCCTCAGTTCAGCCGTACACCATATAGTGTGTGTAGGGACATACAGTATATATACCAGATACTGTATTTTCTACACTACACTCTCCTTTCTGCCTTCATTTGTAAGACTGGTAGGTCTTCAAAGTGCTTTTATCCATCAGAAGTGCATCAATTTGAAATAAACATTTGGGTTGCTAAACAGACCAATGCTGTGAGGATATTCTGCAATTGAGCAAGAATGAATGTGCAATAGTCCCAGCAATGAAGTCCCTAGAGCCAAACATTGCACAAGCTTTATTTTTGAGATTGGTTGTAGTATGTTAAGTGTCAGAGAAAATATTGCCAACAAACATGTTGCCATAGTTATCCGTGCTGAGGGTTAAGTCACTCGTGTTGAAATAATAATCACTCATCACTCTTCTACACTGCTTGTATTGTTACAATTGGTAGTTGCTTCCAAACTCTCCAAGAAAATCCTAACAAATTAGATATGTATGAAAAATGCATGATTTATGGCCACTAGGGGGCAGCAAAACAAACCGACATGCACATACCCCACCATATCACCAGCTTACAAAGTCATTATGGTGAACGTGTTAGAAAACTGTTGCCTATTTACACATCAAGTAGACACAGCTACATTAGCATTCACATAGGACTGTTTATCTGGACACCTGATAAATGTAATTCAATACTCACTTTCCTTTTACCTCTGTCTTGTTTCTGTTTGTAGTTGCTAAATGTTCACCAGCCACTCAGTAACTTTGTCTGCTATTTGGAGCTGGCCAGCTAGCATACAGTGAACCTTATCACATTTGTCTGTTACTGGAAAGTGTTCCCTACAGAAAGGTTATGAGCTAAAAGAGGCTAAGAAGCTCCAGAGTGCTGTAGGGTTTAATGTAAATAATGCTAATTCTAGCGCTATGAGCAACCTTCACACTTAAAAGTCTACTCCCTGTTGGAGACAATAAGTTGTTCAAGAGCAGGGTGACTAACCAAACACATGTTGGTCCCTTCACACCGATGGCAAACTATGACGATATAACTATTTTTATGAGTCTATTTCTGTGTGTGCTGTTTGGTAATTTCTCCCATGTTTTTGCCTGCCAGGTAAGGGCCGTTACGGTGAAGTGTGGAGGGGTCAGTGGCAGGGAGAGAGTGTCGCCGTCAAAATATTCTCCTCCAGAGACGAGAAGTCCTGGTTCAGAGAGACTGAGATCTACAACACGGTGCTGCTGAGACATGAGAACATCCTGGGTATGGACCATATTTTCATGTACTACAGGACACAACAAATATCACAGTTTTAATATCCTGCTGCCACATGTCCCAACTGAAAAGCAACATGCTAAAATTGTAATCCCTAACACCAATTTATTCCTAAGGAGGACCTGATAAAGATAATACAGCTCATGCAGGCCATGTGTTGTGTAAAGATAATTTAATTTGTTATATGTATAAGTAATTGCTGTTTTCGCTATATTCATTTTTAAATTATAATTTGTTTATTTCTTGTTTTTAAAAGTAAGAAATGCTTGTGCAGACCATACTACCCCACCTTTGCTGGCTATTTATTTATATGTACAGTCATGCCCAAACATGTTCCATTGGTTCCATACTATCATGCATATGTTGATCAAAACTTGCTATATTTTCTCAATTTAGGCTTCATAGCTTCAGACATGACCTCGAGGAACTCCAGCACTCAGTTGTGGCTGATCACTCACTTCCATGAGATGGGCTCCTTGTATGACTACCTTCAGCTCAGCACACTCGATGCATCCAGCTGCCTCCGCATGGCGCTCTCCATCGCAAGCGGCCTGGCACATCTCCACGTCGAGATCTTCGGCACTCAGGGCAAACCAGCTATCGCCCACCGAGACCTCAAGAGCAAAAATATATTGGTTAAAAAGAACGGACAGTGCTGCATTGCTGACCTTGGTGAGAATACTGACGGATCTATGCCATAAATATGTTGTTCATGTGTTTTTCCCTACAAGATTTGGATAAGAATGTGTTTTACACTCTAGAATATTTTCCTTAGGTTGAATAGTGCAGCTACAAAACACGCCGAGTCTTGGGGTTTGAATATTTCACTCTGTGTAAACATAATATGGCTTCAATTAAGAGATGATAAAAGCTGATGCCCCATAAGTGTAAGATGATTTGAACCACCTTAAAGCTACTGAAGGGGTTAATCGAATGTTATGGTTTATGGGTGTTGCACAATAGATGCATCTGCTGTAATATCGCTCTACTCACATCTATCCCCTTAGCCATATTTGTTGTTAGGATGAACAACCACTGCTAAATGTACCACCCGGTCCTTAATCAAAAACACATTTAGAGGAACTCAGACCACTTTATCTAATACACCAGTGTTCAATTGGCAGATGCTTCAATAATCAGCTAATTCAGGCACAAGCCATAACCTGGCGACAGGCTCGACATGTTTACAGGCTCGATGTAATAAATTCTGCTCCGGATGACGCATTTCGCTGTCCCGACAAACATGGTAGGAGTTGTTTGTCTCCCAAACGAATTGTTCTTATGTCGGAGTACATCCTGGCTGTTTACGACAAACAAGTAGTGCTTCAGCATTTAAATCAGATGATGGAGTGAGTCGAGTGTTTTGTCCTAGCCATAGTTGTCTGCGATGGTAAACCGAAAGTCTCCCTTCACTCCAAAATGTGTTTTGCTTATTGTTATATTCCTTGGATGTTTGAACTTCATTGTGTCGAATGATGTATGTGCTGACACAAGAAGGCTGTTTTCACGTTCATGTTCTGAAGGGGGAAAGTTTGTCTGTTCTCACGTGTACGAATGAGCAGGATTTTCACACGTCTTGTGTCTGGAGGGGATCTTTTAAAGTGTTCTGTGTTTCATGCTAGGTCTGGCGGTCATGCATTTTCAAGACACCAATGAGTTAGATGTGGGGAACAACCCTAAAGTTGGCACAAAGCGCTACATGGCCCCTGAAGTTCTCGATGACTCCATCCAGATGGACTGTTTTGAGTCTTACAAGAGAGTGGACATCTGGGCCCTGGGCCTCGTCTTGTGGGAGATTGCCAGGAGGACAGTCAGCAATGGTCGGTACATGTTTTACACTAACTTCAAAATAGTCCTGTATTTATATCAATTATTTTCCTCAATTCCATCAATTAGGCTTGTATGTTGCAAATTTGCAAAACCAACCAGCAGCATATTGTCAGTTTCTTAAAGATGTAGGTTGTGCAGTTACTGTGTTTTTTACACATGTAGAAAACATGATGAACCTCATTTAGGCAGAATATTTATCATAGATATCATATTTATGTGTTAGTGATCAGATGATCAGTGATTAGCGTTCGATAGGTAAAAAAAATCGCTGCGAACACGTGGCTCCCTTCAGAGTGAACAGAGAATCATTGCTTTAACTCGAACTAAGTAAAAGCATTTCTGCTATTGATAGAAAGATTTGGCCTTGATACACACGTCAACATCTACTGTCTGTGGTCTGAGCAAAAGCCAGAAGCTTCTTATGTGAAATAAAATCTACTTCCTCCATGCATGGTCAAATAGGTTTACCACTTGAACTGGGCTTTCAGCAACACTTAAGATATTGATTTATCCTTCTGACACAGTAACCTCATATCTCTATTTTATCCCACGGCTGCACTTGAGAGCAACTTAAGGACAAAACTGCGGTGCCAGAACATGAATCTTTTTTTACACACCTTAATGTATTTTATGTGTTAGTCAGTATAACTTGTATTTTACACTTTGTTTTAAGTGACATGATCTTGAAAGTGAACTGTTGCTCCATTTGCAGGCATTGTAGAAGACTACAAGCCACCTTTTCACGACGTGGTCCCTAGTGATCCCAGTTTTGAGGATATGAAGAAGGTTGTGTGTGTGGATCAGCAGAGGCCCAACATCCCAAACAGATGGTTTTCAGACCCAGTAAGTAATAGAAAACAAAAGCAGAAATAAAATGAAAGCATTTCAATAATATTCTAATGTTGCCAAGAGACACACTGATTGATTTATGTCTCCTAATTTATTTTCAGACTTTAACTTCCATGGCTAAACTCATGAAGGAGTGCTGGTACCAGAATCCATCAGCCAGATTAACAGCGTTACGCATCAAAAAGACTCTCACAAAGATCGACAACTCTCTGGACAAAATCAAAACGGACATTTGAGCATGCCTCGAGAAGAAGAGGCAGACATACTGAAGGCCTTTTGACGACATCCAGAGGATGGACCATCGTAGAGAAATCTCACAAGACAATAGACTTGATGGGTTCAGTGCCCTTATAGTGGCACAGACCTATATTTATTTTAAAACACTTGGCGGGACACATTTTGGCATCCAAAGATGGCTTACTGGGCATTTCTGAGACTGCCAATGGTCTTGGAAATAGGAAAAATATCTATTCAACTTACGACATAGGAGCTGGACTGATGTTTTTCAAGGAAGAAACTGTTACCTGGGCATTTGAATCGGCTTGCTTTTACTAGAACCACAGTTTTTGTTTGACACATTTTTTTTAGTTAAAAAATGTCTGAACATATTAGCAATTCACTTTAGCTCTTTAATTGTACTGAATTGTTCATTTGCATTATGGTGGATTCATTTGGAAAATAAGTCAACTTGCCAATTTAACCTGCATACTTTTCTACAGTGGTCACAGCAAGCAGTGTTATGTTTTACTTTGTGTGTCATGCACCTCTGTTTACAATGCTGTCAGAACAACCTTGGGATCTCACCAACCCTGAAACATTTAGTTGTACAGCTGCGTCAGTGGCACTGTTCTTTTCCTGAGATATCATCCAACTAAAGGTACTCTGTCGCAAACCTTTTGTATATCACCATGAATTTTACATTGAATTATGTACCTGTTCTATGTTTTGTTTCTTCAGCTTTACAGAGACAAATGCTAAAAGAACAAATAAAATATCTGCTAGATGATAATGAACTGTATTCCTCCAGAGGCCTGTACGTAAGCCTGTAAAGCCTGTGTACTGTCTTAACGCGTGCATTGTTGTCTTAATGCGTGCATTGTCAAGTAAATGAAGTCAAACTTCAGCCTTTTTTATTTCTTTAACATTTTATATCAATTAGTGATTTATATTAATTAAATGGAAAAAATGTGTATCTGTCTCATTTGTCTTGATGCCGTATCTAGTAGATTTATTTATTTTTAGCCAGTCCACCACTTTGGTCCAGACTGATATATCTCAACTACTGGATGAATTAAGATGCGATTTTGCACAGACATTCATGGTTCCCAGACGATGTGTCCTAATGACTTTGGTGATCCCCGGACCTCTCCCAGCAGCTTGTTTTCACTTATCCTGTGCAACATCTCCCAGATGGATTGGCACAAAATTTTGTACAGATGGTACCATGGTAGCTTTTATTTGAGTACTATATGTACCATGTATGGTTTCAAATCAAACCCTGTCTATCCCCTTTCTGACCTTTGGAAGTCCAATAGGAAACCATGCGCACAGTATGTAGTGGGGACCAAGTCATTTACCATTTCCAAATTAAGTGGACTTTTGTCAGCCTTCTGCTAAAACCACTAATGTACAGTTATTTCTTCACAATAATCTATTTCCTGCCTGTAAAAAGCTTGATGTCTGCACTGATAATGCGACAAATTAATTTATATTCATTTGGAAAATGTCGAAAGCCCAGACGTTTTCCCTGCCAGCTGTAAACTGAAACTGTGTGCGCTGCAGATATTTTGGCAGATGTCAAACAGAAACTGGGCTCCTGGTGGCTCTCAGGCTGATTAATATGCCGGAGGAGAGTTATGGACCAGATGATAGAAACACAACAGTGGATGTCTGACAGTGCTGAGATGCCCTTCTTGCCTGTATCAACAGCTGTCAGGCTTTTTTGTTACGTAGACTGTCTTCATATTCAGTGTCATTTGATCCGTCCTGCGCCAACGGAGCACAGAGGTTTGACTCCACTTTAAAAATCCCATTGTGGTTCCCTGAGGTTCTGTACTGGGTTTGTGTACCTGCTGTGTACTTCTATGTACCTACAACTGAGAGGGGCACATGGTAATTTGTTTTCCCTTTCCAGAAAGTATTATAACGTTCTTGATGGTGATTGCTTGCAGAAATTGTATTTGTATGGCTAACTTTTTGAGTGGTACAGTAAGAGCAGAGATTCCTGGATTCAGTAGTTAGATCAACGACTGTCTCCCCATTGTTTCCAAAGCTGTGCTGTTTGTATAGAACATGAAGCCTGCCTCGACTGTGCTGTGAATATATAAAAAAAATTACATTTTGTGCTTCTGCTTTTGCTCATGTAGACTTAAGGATTAAGCTCCGTTCGCTCAGTCACTCTCCCCCTGGCAGTTGCTATGGAGCCTGAGCGCTTGCAGTAAATAACTTATCGCAAGCAGGTGAGTTGAGCTGGAACTTTGCACCGAGCTTAATGTACAGTGGACTCCAGGACTTCAGCCCTCACTGCCTGAAAGTGTTTACTCTCTGCTTGGTTGGATGGGATGTTAGCAGTGGTGTCTGTCCAGGCTGGTTTACTCTGTTTTGCTGACCTGAGTTCTGCTCACATCCAGGGTTTGCAGAGGCCACTGGGGTGCAAGATAGGCTGGATTACCAACCAGGCTAAGAAGGCAACTGCCAGTCCCTCGGGGGCCACAAACTTGTGAATTGGTCTTCGGTAATTTAATTAAGTGCAAATTTGTGAGGGAATTTGCACCTCTCAAGTACAGTATTGACAAAGAAGGGTCCTGCATTATTACCTAATCTTGTGGCCCGTGTCTTGCAGAGGGGCCTTGTGTCGAAACTTTGATTTATGACCTTCATTAGTTTAGTTTATATTGGGCTCAGGCGGTGCATAAATGTGTGTTTAGTCAAATAAGCACAAGCTAATTAACACACAAAACCTGAGGCAGGTAGTTTTGCAACAGAGCAGTACTGGTTGTGTACTTGAGGGGAACTTGGAGGCGGCTGGGTGCATAGCCTACACACACTTTTTTTGCCCCAATGCCCTGAAACAGGTTAATCCATCCGTAGCTACTGTTCCTTGGAAACCAATGCATGTTACTATAGAGCATTTATTGGCCCTCTATGTACACATGGAGACTGTGTGTTTGTTGTGCTCAATAAGGAGTTCAGTGGTCTTGTTGTACATTATTTGTTATACAGATTGGTTAGTCTGTACTTTAGCAGTTTCTCATTTTCATAATGTCCTCACAAAAACTCTGGATTACATTAACATAGGCCTATTCATGAACAGTTTGACCTGGTTTCCTTCCTCAGCAAGCACTTGTAAACAAGTGACACCTCCGTGAATTGAAGAAATGTTCACATTCAATATGCATGCAGGAGGTGGTGTTTTACTGGACCTGCAGCAGTTAAATGGATGTGCAACACACTTTCTCTCTGGCTCTCATTCACATGTCTTTATCAGAGGTCTGCAGCACTAATCCTCTTAAATCCCAGTCAACAGAGGCGGAGCAAACCTCTCACTGCGCTTTACAGTTTCCTCCCCGCATCTACTGCGAGACATTTGTGCGGGTTGCATGGCCAACGGACTTCGCCGCAATGTGTAGCGTTGCGTTTCGTGTAGAGTAGCTGCGTGAACGGTGCGTCGGAGAGGGAGCAGATGCGGCTCTTGCCATGACTTGTCCCGGGAAGCGGAGCTTTCAAGCGGCGTTGATCTTTCTGTCTGTGGCCCAGCTGACTGCAGGTACAGTAGCTGACAGATCCCACTCACTCAGTTTGCATTACGTTAATCACATGCGTTCATTTAGTAAATAACAGTGTTTTAAGGTTTTATGTGAGTTATTAAGCTGCCTACCAAATGCATTGTTGGCTAACTAGGTTAAATAGTTAATTCGGTTGATTTTTTTTTTTTTAAATCGCCCATGTTGTGTTCTCAGAGAGCTGTTCACACTGTTTCTAAGAACTACGGGTTATGTCACCAAACACCATGTATTAAGTTTGTTTAACCCTGAAGGACACACTATGTTATACCAATAAAAGTTCAATCAAAACGCACCTTTATAAATTCAAAGATTACTATTTCATTTCATGTCTGTTGCTGTTAAAGCTGTGAATGCAAAGACCAGATATCTAAAAGAAAATAAAAAGCTAGCTCCTACACACAGCCTGTTTTTCCATGTTAGGTCACTTGTGGAGCAGGAGCTGCTCATAGCCCATGTGTTCAAAGCTGTCCAAAATAGCTTACTTATAAATGAACACAGGGAGTGCTTGGTAGAAAAATCATTTCATAATTTTAATTGTTTGTCAGGCTTGTGGCATAACCTTAAAACATTCAAAATATGTAAGATATTGTCAGTTTTCCCTGTCAGTACACGTGTTTGCAAGACTGTGGTGAGACCATGGTGTCATTGTGCTGTCATTGTTTTAACACTTATGTAGTTTCATACAGCAGGATATCTTTGTTTCATTTACACATGGTATTGAGATCTGAATGGTCTTTTCTGGAGACTTTTACCTGTTTGAAGGTTAAAGTTGTTTGTTTGATAATGAAAACACTCTAATTTCTTGGACTAAATTTACACAAGAGCTGAAACAATCTGTTGATTAATCATTTAGTCAAGTGACAGAAAATGAATCTGCAACTGTATGATAATTGATTACTTATTTCCATCATTATTGAAGAAAACAAATATAATTCATTCTCTGGTTCCAGCTTCTTGTGAGGATTTGAAGCATTTTCTTGTCATATATGATAGTAAACTGAACATATTTGTGTTTTGGACTGCTAAAAAAGCTTTAGGCTTAGGAAGGTGTGATTTGCATGTTTCATCATTTTCTTAAATTTCATAGACCAAGCGATTAATTGACGAAATAATCAGCAGATGAATCAATAATGAAAGTAATCGATAGTTGCAAGCCTAATTGACACTGCAAGCGGTGGTTCCCAGGCTGTAATGCTGCAACATGAATGCCTCCTATACATTTAGTGTCAAAAAAACAAGCTGCTATACCTGATTTGTTAACAGGTGATGGTTCAGAACTATATAAGAACAAATGTAAGCACATTGCACATCCTGCTGTTGTTCACCTGGTGTGTGTCCTGGTAAACAGGTGTGTGACTGAAAGCTTGTCTGTCTAATAAAGTTAAAGACAGAACACTTCAAGCATTTCCTTTTGTTTTGGTCTGCTGATGGTTCAGACTTAGTATAAGACATTAACACAAACTTGAAAAAAGTAGAGCCTGTGCCTGTTTGACACCAAGGTGTGTGGGAGCTGTTATAGTGTGTTTCCGATGGGGAAAGCAGGGAGGTGGGTTGTTTACAGAAGGGACAAAAGTTTGGAAGGTGCTGCCAGTGAACAGGCATTTCTTGTTTTATACACAGTAAATGATAGAAGTGCACATTTTTCTTTTGTTAAATTCAGCTGATCAGCTCTGAGATGCCCTCATTCCTTGAAACTAGCTGCATAATGCAGGTAGATTCAAAATACGGAATTCAAATGAAGGTTATTTTCAAGTACCAGTACTGTGTTACATTCTGCCTCTGTGTGTAATAGCTTAATTTGCGTGAGTTTTCATAACAATAAATCACAAGACCAATCAATACATCGTCACTGAAGACCTCTGTGATAAAAAGGTTCTGCAAAACTACAAGCCTCTAAACTGGAATTGCATAGTTTATCGTCCCTACTCATGTCTACTTTATTAAGCATATCAGAGAAGGAACTCAGTTCTAAACTTTGTTCACGTAGTGAATTACTCATGTGTCCTCCTGGATTGCGGGAAGCTGCATTAGATTCAACTTTTTGAGATACCTTTTTTCCCGCTGCTCCATCTAGAAAACTGTGTCCACAATGCAGAAAGCAGGTGCTTTTTCAAAACAGATTGCATTTAATGCACCTTGAAGCTCCAATTCCATAATATTTTTTCTCCATGTTCAACTGTGTTCAACTGAACTTTTATGTCATTTCTGGTCCATCTTCACTCAGTTTGTTTCATTTGTTGTCGCTCACTCATGCTCTATGCTGAGGTACAGAACCTTTGAATCCAGAATCAATATGAAGTCACATGTAAAGAGACACTCCAGGTTGGACACCTGCTGTATGCCATAACAAAATGGAAGCAGAAAGATTAGGTGAAGCTGTGAGATGTGGGGTTGTGTGAATATAAGGTGGGAAAGTCTGTGGAGGCAGCACTTGCCCGACTTTGTTATAGTGTCATATTAGACGTTCAATCAGGCTGTAGTGCAACCTTCAGGTAAAGCTCTAGTCCTATCTAATAAAAGCAAAGATCTACTTTTCACTACGCTCATCATTCGTTAAGGAAAGTGAGGGAATCTTTCCTGCGTGGCATTGGAAGGGCCCCCTGCAGAGAGATGCCAAGGCTGGATTTGTCAGACAAAGGTTTTTTATCCAAGGTGCCTGATTTAGGGAACATATTACAGTAGATCCAATGTGACTAAAATTAAATTAGATATGACCTGATATAAATGACAGAGATGGAGAAGTAAAATATTCTGTTAATTTTATTAAAAATGTATTTACCTCTATTAAATGAATTTGGTGTACTTTGTAGAAAAAGACGGTTGTTTCTTTTTTCCACTGTCCGTGGTGTGGAGTTTTTTGTTCCAGCAAGACACCAGTATGTGATTTTGATGATTGTTATGTTTGGAGAGCATAACACTGTTTTAAGCATGTATTTTCTGTTTTGCAAACTGAACACAGTTTTGGTGTTTATGGCACCTTTTCCCCAAATCATTAATTTGCTTCAAAAAAAAAAAAAAGACCAACCATGTCATACCTCAGTTACAGAGCCACACTTTATTCAAACTTTCATCATCCTTGAGAAACTTGTTGCCAGGCAACTCGCATTTATGCTATTATATTCCAGCTAACCTTCCTCTGAATTGAAGCCATGATCTTTGTTGCCTGCTGGTAGGTAGTATTATGTATTTTTCTAAATGTCAAGAAATCCCATTAAAATATTTTTTAATGGATTAAGATTTTATTCTGCTAAAATGTACACCACACCGCTACGCTGGGTGATGTGTTCCTTCATTACAATGAACATGGGCACTGCTGTTTATGTTGACACAATCCTACACCATCTTGGTGCTTTAAATAGTCACTGGTGTATGTAAATGTATATTAGTCTGGGGCTGAAAATAGTACAGAAGAATGCAATATTTATTCCTTTATGAGTGACTTTTGCTGAAGACTACAGTGCCCAGCTGTTTTAGGAAGTTACTGAGCTGTTTTAAAAAATTTAACTATATATTTGTGACCCATTTTGAAACAATTACATACAGATACAAATGGACGGAAGACTGAGTGCCACGAGGTCAAAGTGGAACAAACTAGCATTCCTTCAGTGCTCCAGTGTTCACAACAAAGAAACAGGGTAGATAGACAGACTAACATATTTCCTGGTATTTGTTGACAATGCCATTCCTGTAGTATTTATCTCTCAATCTTTGTTGATGAGCTGCAACACTGGCTGGATGTACCTCAGGGATCAATCCTTGATCCCATCCTGTTCTCTTTTTATACAAAAAAAAAAAGCCTTGTAAACACATGTTGCCATGGATGGCTCGCAGCTGTATCTTTCATTTAAGCCATATGACCTTAATAGCCTGTCCTCCTTACTGAGTTATTCAGCAACTGTGAAGGACTAGAGATCTTCAGATGTCATTCAAAACTTTGACATAAAAACATCCTGACCGAAGCCATGCATTGGAACATGAACATTTAAATTCAAACCCCAGTTACAAACGTATGAGTCACTTGTGTTCACAGCATGAACTTTGTTTTTTGTTGAAGGACCTCCCACCTGTACCTTTAAAGTCCATAAAGATACAAGTTCAACACACAATGATGTTGATTCTATGTAAGAAAAGAGAGAGTGAATACAAATGTTGTATAGTTACATAATTCAGTTCTGGGGGGATTGTTCAAAGGCTGTTAAAATAATCAATTGCCATTTCTTATAGAAACGGTCTACAGAGCCCCTGAGAGTGAATTTTATCTCCTCGAGTTTAAGAAAAAAGTCTTTAAGCCTGAAAGAGGATGATGGGGGATTCTGTGACGAGCTAATAGATCTGGAAAATATTTATTAATGCTTTTTTCCTTCTTGGATTGCAATACATGTGCAGTATATATGCTTAGAGGCAAGCAGTCAAAAATGCAGCTGCCAGACTTTTAACAAAGTCCTCACACAGTTCTTTAATAACTCTGATCATACCATTTCAACACTGGTTGTCTGTAGGGTTCAGAATTAGTATGGGGTTTACTATGTATTAATATTTCACAAGTTCAAATTGAAATTAGAGAGTTTGTTGTTTTTGAGGTGCCTCATTGAAAACCTTAAAAGAGTGCAGATGATGAGGATTTTCCATCATAAGCACTTTATTTTGTAATGTTATGTCTCAGTTGTTGTTTTTTAATCACATTTAACCACATATACATCATATCTCTTTGACATGTGCCATATGAATAACATTTACTTCCATAACGTCACTACGCATGAGGACGTGTTGGGAAAAAAAAGGAATGGGCTTCACATTCAGTGGTAGAGAGCACAAATTCAATTTCAAATGCAATCATGTTAGAAAAAATCTGGTTTATGATGGCCCAGAAAAGTAGTCCCTTTCAACTGTATTCAGACTTCCTAGTTTCATGTCAACCAGGTGCTGATTTCAGACATCTACTTCTTTAGAAGTTAAATAACCTAAAACAATTTTCACGTTTGTTGATACATGTGAAACTGACGAGAATAAACCATAACTGTAAGTAAAAAGAGGTGTAAGTTTATATTCAATGGTCAAAGTTTCAAAAATGCTTAAATTATCAAAAGTTTAAAGACATATTTCTACAACTTTATAATATGATGTATACTTACCTTTACTTACCTCATTATGGCTAGTGCAGTTATAAATCTGAGCTACTGCATGTATTAAAAATAGTTTAATTGAATAACAGTGTCATTTTCTTACAGTTTATTTCCAGGTTTTTTCCGGTGAGCAGGCAGTACAAGCTTGCTTATCAATCACTTGCAGTCTTATCAAACAAAGCATGACAGCAGCTCCAAGTAGAACACAAGATTATCTGGGTGTTAAACTAAGAGGCATTACTCTGGCTCCCCCACCTCCAGCCACTTAAGAACATGGACCTCCTTATGTAATAGGAGCATCCTGCTCCTAAAGAGTTAAAGACCGCTGGCCATGACTGTTTGTGAATGAAACTGTTTGTTTAGTGTCCTTTTCGTCCTCAGCAACTTTATAAATGAATGAACTAACCGGTGTCTACTGGAAAGTGTCTTTGTAAGTAGTTAACTTATCGAACCGTCTTGCAACGTGTTTTCAGGTCTGAAGTGTGTGTGCCAGCTGTGCGCCAACCACACCTGTGAGACGACCGCAGACGGTGCCTGCTGGAACTCTGTGATGTTGATTGACGGGAAGGAGGAGGCGGTCAAGTCCTGCCTGTCGCCCTCTGAGATGAAGGGCCAGGTCTTCTGCTACAGCTCCCGAAATGTCTCCAAGAGGAACTGCTGCTTCACAGACTTCTGCAACAATGAGACTCTGCACCTACACCCAGGTACAGCCGATACGATGCTTTTGAACTGGTGCAATCTTGTCTCCATCTCTGGTTGTCTTTTAGTTTGTTTTTTTTAATTGATGTGTTTTAAGTGGATGAATATTTTGCCTGTATGAAAAAAGGAAAGATGGATTCATCCCCTCAGACAGTTAATGTCACATTGCCCTTGCTTAGTTACAGTATTCATTCGACAGCAATGCCAGCCCAATCAGTGTGGGATTTCCCACTCATTCTGGCCCTGGCTAGACGAGGTGGATGCTGATCCTACTAGATCCTGTGACATAACAAATCTGGCAGAGGCAAAGGGACGGCAGTTAGTTATCCTCCCCCTCCCTCCACTGATTTATAAATAAATACTTCGTCAGGCATGTAGTCCTGTCCTACTGCAAGTTAAAAGCCTCTCATGGGCCTGCTGGGTGGAAGTTGGCCTTAAAGAAGAGGATTTACTCACACCTGTGGATATGCAACTCAGTGGAAAACACTGGGAGGCCATGGTTACACTTAGCATGGTGGTTCATAGTGGATTTGCTGTGTTACACTGCTGCAATGCATAAATTAATGTTAAATGTGTAGTATTTTTTCAGTTTTTTTGTAACATCCAGTTTCAGTTAATGGCAGTTTAAATATTATTGTTAACTGGATCATTCATAAAGAATGTAGATCAGATTTGTTAAAGCTGCATTAATCATTTTTAATCAGCCAGTCGGGGGCAGAACTTCGTAACTAGCTGAAAAACATGCACATCTGACTTATTATGGCCTTGAGAAGTTGACATGGTTAACGTGTTAGACATGAGGCAACATTAGCTTCTATTTGGAGTTAATGTAAAACAAATCTATTCAGGTGGAGCACTCAAATCGATTGTTCTAAAGGGAAACACTTCTATATCTTGGTGATTATACTCATATTTTGTCAGACAATGATCATTTTCATAAAATACAGAGGTGATTTAAAGTGTAATGGGCTGCAGACTGCTGATGAGTCGGGTCAGGGCAGCACCCTGAGGCTGTGATGGTGTTAACCGAGAATGAGGACACCGCAATCAATCTGTTCCACTGCTGATGTTGTAAACATCAAGATGTAATGTTCATCAGCTGCCTTGCTGTGACTTCTATACATGCCGGAATAGTAGAATGCATTAACAGTTATGAGGTGTTAGTTATAGATAGTGGTTAGTGGTTTTGTGTATCTGTTTTGATAGTTTAGTTTGTCCTGTAACACTTTGGCCGGGATAGCCTCTGTGTTCTTCTATCCCTAATTTCCAAACATTTATTTAGATCTTGTGTCATACAAGCAGTTTAAAAGTAGAAATGATTTCCAAAATTACTTCCTTGACTCACGCAGAGCCAGAAAACAGTTGCAGTTTTTTGAAGGTCTTTTGCCACTGGGCCAGAGGAGAGGAGAGTCTTCTTTTGCACCATATCTGCTGAGCTCCAGTCGGACACATGGCAGGATATGTATTTAGGTAAAAGGCTAAAAAGATGTCTTAGGAAACTGTGGTTTAGTTCACGGTGTGTTGCTTTGCACATTGGGCCATCTGCAAATGTTGCATGTTTGAGGCACTCCTGGTGAGGACATTTCATGCTTTGGGGATATGAGAAGATGAAAAGGCTGAAGAAACGTAGAACCACTTTATTAGATTTTTGGGGTTTTTCAAGTCTGTATTATTACAATACTCACATGCCCATGTGTATGTTGAAAGAGTTATTAGTTCCTGCAATAATTCCCGAAGTTAATATGAGGCTACAGCAATCTGAGTTGGCCAAGTCAAGTGGGTGTCTCCCAAAGTTACAGTCTTTTTAGTGCAAAATCCTTAAGTATTTCCCCAGACCTATATCATTGAATTGTAGTGCTATGCTACAATGCAATTGCAGTGTTCACTGTACATTATCTTGTCTTTAAATCTCATATTATCACATCGCCCACCAGCTCTGCTATTTTTGTTTGTGTCCAGGTCTCCTCTGTCCACCCACAGTCAGATGAAGGTCAGAGATAGAAATGCCAGGTTACATTACATTGTTTTGCCAAACCCACAGTTTATTACAAGGTCTCAGTGTGCACCTGTTGTTGATCAGAGCATGTCATTTATTTCAAATGAAGTGTGTTGTCAGAAAAAAAAGGTTTGAGAAAGGTTTGTTGGCAATGAAATATTCTTCCTCTGTATCTCTTTATTACTTTTGATAAATGACATTCATGGGAAGTGATGAAAATGTCTAGCACTCCGGAAAAACACATTCTTTTGGCCGACATAACTTTGCATGTGCCAAATGTACAATTTCCATCTCTCTGAATTTTGAGATTGTTGACAGGGTGATGGCTTCATTTTGCTGATCTTGTGTTAAGGCCAGTTTTTCTGAAATATAGAAAGTACATGAGCATATTTCAGCAGGAGTTATGCACCACTGTTAACATATCGTCCACTTGAGAAGATGATTTCAGTGCACACTCTGTTGTACACAACACACTTAATGCCATAATCAACAATGACCACCAGACGGTGCAACAATCGTGGGGAGTGCAGTGATGAACATTATTGCAAATTCCCTGTTATTCTATTGATTCTTTGTCTTGAGAGTTAAATGTCGGGGGAACAATGATATGCTAACAATATTGGCTGCATTGTCATGTTGTCTGTGTGTGTGTGTGTGTGTGTGTGTGTGTTATCAGAGAGGCCTTTGGAAGAACCCGGGTGGAGCAGGCTGCAGCTCACTGTGGTGATCCTGGTGCCCTCCTGCCTGTTGTGTGTGGGGATCCTGCTGGGTGTGTTCGTTGTGCAGGGCCACCGCTGTGCCTACAGCAGAGCCCACAAGCAGGACCCAGAGGAGCCTCTGGATGACCAGATGCTCATGTCACCTGACAAATGTCTCAAAGATCTGATCTATGACATGAGCACCTCGGGCTCTGGATCAGGTATTTTGACTGATGTGATGACACAGACTGTTTGATTCATTCTGGGTTAAACTCAACTAGACTTTAATAAACGTGAAGCAAGTAAGATGGAATGATTACATATCAATATCAGCTCATGGCCTTCCTGGTGTCTTTCAGGTCTGCCACTGCTGGTCCAGCGGACCATAGCTCGGACCATTGTCCTGCAGGAGACCATCGGGAAGGGTCGATTTGGGGAGGTGTGGCGGGGAAAGTGGCGTGGAGAGGACGTGGCGGTGAAAATCTTCTCCTCCAGGGATGAGAGGTCGTGGTTTCGCGAGGCAGAGATTTATCAGACAATCATGCTCAGACATGAGAACATCTTGGGCTTCATTGCTGCTGACAACAAAGGTGTGAGATTCAGATACACTGACCAAAGTAATCAAGTTACAGTTATGAGATAAATGTGCCAACATGTGACTGTATTATTTGCTGTTTGCTGCAGATAATGGCTCGTGGACCCAGCTGTGGTTGGTGTCAGAGTACCATGAGCACGGCTCCCTGTATGACTACCTGAACAGGTACACACTCTCTGTGGAAGGCATGATCGTCCTTGCTGTGTCCATAGCCAGTGGCCTGGCGCATCTCCACATGGAAATCATTGGAACACAGGGTAAGTGAATGAGTTTGTGGGCACTGACCTCATATTGGGGGATTCAAACAATTATGGCACTTGTGTGACAATGACAGTTGTCATTTGATAAATTAGACTGTAATTTGGGACTTGCAACTAAAGATTATTTCAGAGATTACTTGCAACTAAAATGTCAAAAACTAGTGAAACATGGTCACCACAGTTTTCCAGATCCCAAAGTTTTTTTCTAACTGAAACCCAAAAATAATCAATTTACAATGATATAGAACCTGCAACATATAGAACAGTAGCAAACCCTAACTTTTGAGAAGATGGAACCAGCAAATGTTTATTTTGCTTGGTAAATCACTTAAAAGATTAATTGATCAGGAAATTTGTTGGTGATCATTTTTCTGTTGATTGACAAATCGATTAATTGACCAATCATTTCAGCACCACAGTAATTACACAATTCAACTGTGTTATTTTCATTAACATTAAGTTTCATTGATGGCTGTGATCATTTGATTCGATAATGTTATGTATGTCAGAATACTACAAAACATTGGTGCAGATGTTTTTTTTTGCTGCAATAATTCTGCAAAATATTCCCTATTTTTGCTGAAAGATGACAAATATTTGTCTTCACATGAAGCACAGTTTTGGGCCTAAAACCTTATTTGTGGCCTTCTTGGTTCTAGGGAAACCCGCCATTGCTCACAGAGACCTAAAGTCTAAAAATGTCCTGGTGAAGAAGAACGGCACAGCAGTCATCGCAGATTTGGGTTTGGCTGTGAAACACGACTCCAACACCAACACCATTGACATACCATCCAACCACAGAGTGGGAACCAAGAGGTTGGATTTATGTCACAAAGTAACACGCAAAATAGAAACATGAAATTAAACTGAAGTGACTTCAAACCTGCTTTTTGACCAGTACTTTTTATTGGCTCACAACTTGGAGTGAGCCAGCTTCCTAGGCACACTGCACTGTACACAAAGCAATAATTAAATAAACCTCATGTTATTAATTAAAGCAAACACGATTGATGCAACTACTTACTGTAAAAACATATTTTTCTAGTTAAGTGATATATGAACACATGCATTTATCTATATAGACCAAACTTCATGTGTAGAATTTGAAATATTTTGACTTTGGCGACTCCTAGTGGTACTATCAAAAGCTCACACGATTCAAACTGTAAAATATCCCTTAGATTGATATCTTTGTCAAACTAAAGCCATAAATCAGTGAGTGCTGATTTTAAAGATAATGTATTTGTTCTTCAAGGTCCCAGAAACATAACGTTTGAATCTCTTTACGTTCAGAGTGAACTGTGCTTGTGTTTTTCTGAGAGATTTACATTAAAGATTTACAATGAACCCACTCACAAATCGGTTAAGGAAATATTGCAAGAAGTGCTGGGCTTTTTGTTTCATTAGGCCTTAATCATTTTGTCCTCTGCAGGTACATGGCCCCGGAAATTCTGGATGAGACAATCAATATGAACAACTTTGAGTCATTCAAGCGGGCGGATATCTACTCGCTAGGCCTGGTGTTTTGGGAACTGGCCCGAAGATGCTCTGTTAGGGGTACCTTAAATGACACGTGCACATATACACTCCCACTCATATATCGATATTTATAGAAGCACTTAATGGACAAGTCATCAGCAAAACTGCACCGTGGCACTAATAGTACATACATGACACCACTGATGTAACTGTAATTTTAGGTGGTTTACATCCTGTTTTTCTGTACATTGTACATCATCAGTCCTGTGCGTCATTAGACATGATATAAAAAAACATCTCCATCTTTGTCATTTTCACAGGACTTAATGAAGATTTCCAGCTGCCTTATTATGACCTGGTGCCTTCTGATCCGACCATCGAGGACATGAGGAAGGTGGTGTGTGAACAGAAACTCAGACCCAACATTCCCAACCAGTGGCAGAGCTGCGAGGTGAGAAATGTTATCTGATGCATCATCATCTAAGAGAGTTATCACTGATCACTAGCGTGTATGAAACTGTAAAAGTCAGAATCAAAACAAAAACAGATGATTGATTGAATGATTTTGTCTGGTTTGTTACAACACATGCTTTATTTTTGTGGTAAAGGTGTTCAGTGCAGGTATGAACACATTTTTAATCCATAAACTCAACTGACTATCTTTAATTATCATTTGCAAGTGAATTAGTAGCTTTTATCATTAGAGCTCCCCTCACTGGTGACTGAGAGCACTGTCTTCAGCTCAGTTGTTCAGTATGTTACTTCGTGGATTAAAGCTGACTGAAAGCCAAAGAAACAATCATGACGCAGTAACTGTGTTGCAGATTGGTGGTTAATCTCTCATTGCGCAGGAAAACGTTGTGCGATGATACACAGAATGACTACATTAAAGGCCTCAGTATGCTTCAGTTGTCAGATGGTCGGAGGCTGAGTTTGACAACTGTTGTAACTCTTTGAAATCGACAATTAGACAGTCACGACCAGTTCATGAGATGGTTGGTCTCACCTGACGCACCTGACGCTTTTTCTTAGCTTCCCCTTGGGTGACTGACTAGGAGTGATTGACAGGGCGGGGTCATGCCCTTTTTTCTCAGACTTCTTATTGGATTGGATGTGCTTCCACTCATTTAACTATAGTGGCTAAGCCTTTCTGTTATTCTGACATATCACATTATTTTTGGCCACCAAAAAAAATGTTTTTCCAAAAACTTTATCTGTTATAAGTTATCTAAACAAAATCAAGTAAAGAAGTTAGATCGGTCCTTTTGGTCAATTACCAAAGGGAGATTCAACGTACATATAACTGAAGGTCTTGGTATTTATAGGTAGTTATTCAAGATAAGAAACTGACACTTCAGCCTGTTGTCTAAATTATATAAACCATACTGTCTCCTTGTTGATACATCAGGTTCTGCGTGTGATGGGCAAACTGATGAGAGAGTGCTGGTACGCCAACCCTGCCGCTCGACTCACTGCACTGCGGGTCAAGAAAACGGTGTCTCAGCTGTCCTTCATCAAAGACGTCAAAGAATAGTTCGATTTGTTGCGGTGCAGCACTGGTGCTGGCACTGTTGCAACACGATGGACTGAGAGTTGTTGGAAGCTGACAGGGAAGAAATGTTCGCTCTAACTGCCTGAGGCTGCCCTCTTCAGGACACAACCACACTGTTCACCCTCAGAGAGCAGATTCAGGTTGTTTGTTGGTGCCAAAGTATTGTAGGGGGTGTCTGTGGCTGCTTTGCACACAGACACCTAATAAACCAATTTGAACCAAACAGGTGAAGTTTTGGTAGAAAGAGCCATATGAAATAAGAATATGTATAATGTATATACAGATTATTCTGCTACCTCAGACATTTAAGTGCCCAAAGCTTGAAGTTGCACATTGTTTTTGTGCCATATCTTGTAACAAACAAAGCATTACTGGGTAGGTAGTGTGCTAAATGACAATCACAAAAGATAGAGAGTTTTAAATGACACATCTACAGACGATCCCTGAGAATCTGAACTTTAAAGTGCTTTTGCATAGTTACTATAGTACTATTGTAGATAAATGGTTTGTTGAAAGCTCAGTGGAAAGGTTTCTATACACCTAACAGAGATACAACTGTGCATTTCCAAGTGGAAGACATCCTTTAACTAAGTATCAAGTGAGTTTTTAGTGTGATTTAGTTCTGACTATTGAATTTTTTTAAAAATTATTTATTAGCTACCGGGGTGCCCCTGACTATTGATTTTTAACCTCCATGGCTACATGGATTGGGCAGTCTGTACGTTGGTCGCTCGTTCTGTTGGTCCTAAAACCTCGACAAGTATTGAATGGAGAAGGATGACATTTGGCACATACATTCATGGTCCCCAGAGGATAACCCTAATAACTGTGATGATACCCTGACTCAGAGTACAACTGAGGCTAACGGTGTCCAGCTGAAACCAATAAGAGTCAAGCCGAGTCTTGGGCTATCCTAAAATGGATTATTTAAAAACCTTAAAGACCGTTCCTCTTTGAATATTTAGACTGACTAGTGGTAAGAATTACAAAGTTGTCTCTCCATATTTTAACAGCCTCATGGGATTGATGGCTATACACTTTTTTGTCTTGTCCTTTACATAAAAGAGAAGTACAGCTATAAACTCCTGCTATAAATTTTGCACATTTAAAGCTTTCAGTTGCTGGAAAGAGCTGCTCTCTGACAGGTGAATGCACGTTTGTTCACAAACAAGAGCTCATTCATGAATGTGAAAAGTTATGTTTTGTATTTTTTGAATATATTTATTCACACTGGAAACATGTTACTGAAATGATAAAACCTTAGCAACCGTAATGCACAAGTCAAAACTTCAGAAGTCAATTGCCGTATTGTTAATGTTGGCTCAAATGTATTTTTTAACAGGGAAATCTAACAACTACGTACAGTACATGTTAGAAAAAACTCCACTTTACAAGCCTGATGCAGTTTTACAGCAGGTTTCCCGTTGCACCAGATAATTGTGATAAAAGCAAAGACCAAGATAAGATCAGATCTTGATAAAGATATCGACAAAGCTAAAGATAAAATCATAAAACAAGAAGATAATGACAAAACACAGAACAGACATGTAGAAGTAAAGTATATTGTGTTAATTGTGTACATTGTCATTGGTACTGTAGTAAATCAGTTTAAGACATTTCACTTGGAGTGCACAGTTTGGGTGATGGGTGCACATATGATCACTAATGCCGCTGTCTGTCTTCGGGACAGTGCACACGGATAAATCTGTACACCACGTGTGATTGTATGGGCTCACATGTGTGCAGGTGTGTCTGTGTGTGTTTCATATCATGTGAACAGATCCTGTATTTAAAGATGTGTTTGTGTAACTGGTGCTGTGGAGAAAACCTTTCCATGTTTCCCGTCCATCATGGCTTCGAATTCTTGTCTAGCTCTACATCCTCATATATGTTCATGTTGTTAGTTGCTAAGGCGAGCGACATACTTCACCATGTAGCTGCTTAGTGTCAGCGTTGGCACGTGAAGGTGTCATGATTACTGGATGATATGTAGCATCAGCTGTGTTGCCTCTTGAAAATAAGCTATGTACAGTAGCCCATTGCTCTCTTGGCAAATATCAGTTCAAGTCTCATTTTTTTCTTTCTGTGAAATGATTAGTTGACTTCAATCATGGAATCGTTTGACTTTGTGTGTTGCAGGATACAGATAGGAGATATTGAAAATGCAGTATTAAAGTGTCTGGCTCTGCCTGTCTGTCCATTGAAAATATTTGTGGTATAACTTTATTTTTTATCTGACGTTGGATCTACGCTGAGCCAAGCTTGTATTTTGTCTATTGTGTCATATCTGCTTCTCCAAGAATCAGACAGGCGGCACAGAGAAAAGCTGATAGCTAAACATATAAAAGACTTATCAGTCATTCCAAAGAGGAGTGATCACCATGTGCAATTTCTGTCTGGTGTCTTTTTTTATATATTGTATATGAAATAGTTATAGATGTTAACAAATGTGGTACGGCTTTCTTAAAATCATCACAAAACCATCCAGTTATTTAGATTCATATTTTTGATTTACGTGAAACAGTTTTGTGTTGTTGCTCAGATTTCATGCCATTGTATCTTTTCTCTTGCACTATTTATTCTGTATAGAAATAGATGATATCAGTGGGTCAATAAACTATTTTTTTCATGGAGTAAAGCTGTTTTCATGTCTTTTTTTTAGTATCAAATGTCTCACTTGATGATTTGAAAGCACTGATTGTGCAGAGCTGTGCACATTGCTGCACGTAGGACAGAATTTCCCTAAGCAATTTTTCTGAAGCAGGTCATTTTCATTTCCCCCATCACACTTTACCTTAACTGACATGACTCATCTCTGCTCTCTGGTCTGCTGGTCGGATGTGGCTGTTAGACAGAGGAAAACATTGAGGCAATCAGCACTATGCAGATGAGTCAACGCCTTAAAGATTGTGCTGCGAGTTGCTTTTAACGGATTTTAGAGTCTGCCACCTCAGACAAGGGAGATCACACAGTTTTACTTACATGAGGTTTATGGGGCACATTTGAAAACTTCCCCATAGTCAAAACACTGAGCAAAGCATCCAGTTGACAAAAATGTGACAAAATGATGTTAATTTTAGCTTTTTAGCTGTTTTAACTACTTACAAGATGGCCTTTAAACAACACTCACATGCCCATATGTAAATTGAAACAGTTATCAAACAGCTTATTAAAGAAACAATGTTCAACATGGAATTTCTACTAAAATATACTGTAACATTGCCACTTGATTTGATTAACAAAGACTACTGTAGCCTCATATTCGCTTCAGCTGAGCTTTAGAATGCATTTTAACACAAAACACACAGCCAGTATGGACAGGAGGACCAATGACTGTTTCAATGTACATATGGACATGTGAGTATTGTTTTGAGATAAACAAGTGTGAACCTATCCTTTAAAGCTCAAGCAGAGATGCACATTTCTCACTTCACAGAATCACTGATGATAGCATCCAATGCTTTTCTGTTGTCTTCCTCACTTGTGTCAAGCAGCAGGGGAGTGCAGGCTATCAATGAAGACAACAACATGTATTATTTCTCTGTACTTAAAGTAGTAAATATGTGGATGGGAATGTGCAATGTCCTGGTGAAATGGGACATCTGTGTTCCAGACAGTCCCGTGGTCGGTTGGCCAACGGCTGAGCTGAGGGTTAGTGGGGCAGAGGGGATTGCTGTGAGGCAATCTGCTCGTTAAGTGCGGGTATTTCAATCCGGTTCATACACAGAGTATCTGGCTCAAAGTGAACTGTCTCTGATTTTCTGGTTTTGTGCATGGTGAAAGATGATATTCTTTTCCTGCAGAGAAACAAACAGTGTGCCTTTTGAATGCATGGGTGTGGTAGTGGGAGAAGGTTTGTGCTCTGTGGTTCAGTTTTCTTTAACCCATCAGCCATTGTCTCCCTGACTGCCGGCCTGTGCGTGTGATTTCCCTTTTGAACCGACCATGTCTGATGCCTTCGGCCCAATGACCCATGCTGTCTGTTTGGGGAGCGTGACACTGGCCCCAAGCTAAATCAGCCTTTTGTCTGTCCTCATGAGACAAGTCTCCCTGCTTGGCAGAACACAGGACTCAGGCTTAGACTGAGGCTTAGCCCATTGAGAAACTGAGAGTGAGAGAGGCTGGCAGCAGGTGCTGGTGGAGGCGTGAGGTGGCAGTTTCTCATGCATTGCTGGTTTCTGACAGACCATAAATCGAATTGCTAAGACAGCAAAAAAGGAAAGGGACTGTTTGAAGGGGCAAAATAAGAAAAAGGCTTAAGCATCCTCCTTCCTTTGCTTTTCAGAACATCAGATCAGCCCTTCTCAGGAAAGAGAAAGAAGAAGAAAAAAAAAAAAAGTTATATGAGGTGAACAGGAAAGTGGTATGTAAGGTTGTGATCTGAGCAGATGCAGGTCCACCACAGCCGTCACATGATGTGGATTTCCGCTTTGACACATTCTGCACAGCGGGGCAGGGCCACACAATCACTGAAGAGCTGCTGCAGCAGGACATGGTGGTGCTTTGAGGACCACTCTTCCATGCAGTCCACCATGAATTTCAATGGACTTCAACGCCAGAGCAGCCAAGAGAATTACATTCTGGATAATACTCTGAGGAAGAAAAGTTCCCTGTGGTACAGGCGTTCACTGAGGGGAAACAATGATCGACACCGGCAGAACACAGGCTCTCTGCCCAGAGTGCGCAAGGTGAGACAATAAATCAAGTGCAATATATAGCTGGAATATATGGTGTAAACACTTCTGCTATTTCAATCAAATATCATGAAACGGTGACATAAAAAATAGATTAGAGCTGAGATTTCTCTGATACAGAATTATTTTATAATAAGAAGCAGTTCACTGATTTACCACAAACTGTGTAACAAAAACACAGCAGCTCCCTGCAACTGGCCAAAAGCCTTTTCACAATTTTAATCTTTTGAGTTATGCAACACTATAGGATCAACGTGTTCTCACATTGAACAACTTCTCTAGCTTCCTGATAGATTTAAAACTTAAATCTGTTGTATTGCTTTAAAGAGGAACTCATTTCTCTTTTGCAGCCCACAATAACCCACTCCAACTCACTGGTTGATTACTCTGACCCACAAAGGTAAATATATCAAAGCTGATGTACAATTTATCATACAGCAGAGGGTTTCACATGTGAAATACTATATATTGCATTTTTTTGTCTTTGTAATAGATCTTTTTAGTTCCTAAAATATTAATTTTCTTTTTATTTAATCTCTTTTGTACAGGACCACAATTGTGCTGGAAAAGCAAGACAATGAAACATTTGGTTTTGAAATTCAGGTAAGTGTTATCACATTTTATAATCATTAAGATGAAGTACATATGCATTGTTGTCATGCTTTTTAATATCTAATTCAAGAGTAATTTTTATGTCCACTCCATGTTTAATAAGATTTTGTTTTGTGGAAAAGTATTGTTTTTGGCAGCTTTTGTGACAAAGTTGTCTGTTGTTGCAGACCTATGGCCTGCAGCTGAAGGACAGCTCTGCAGTGGAGATGTGCACGTTTGTGCGCAAGGTGCAGGAGGATAGCGCTGCTGAGAGCGCTGGCCTGACCGCAGGTGAACCACCCACGTCTTCTTTACAGGCCTTACACAGGCTTTCATAACCGTCAGACCTTATTGTACCTGCCTGGTGTACAAAGAGTGACATATTTATCACTTGCCACACATGCTACATGCACGCTACATTCCACCCCACCCATCCCCACACGCACACACACACACATACTGATGCACAAATGTGTTGCAAAGCCATGTTGTCTTCTCGTAAGTGATTAGTTCCTTTTTTTTGCATCCTCATTTATTGTAGGAGATATTATCGTCACTATCAACGGGGCCAGCATTGAAGGATCATCTCATCAGCACATACTTGATTTGATAAGAGAATCAACCAACGGTCTAAAGTGAGTGACAATAAAGTGAAATAAAAACTTCACACTGGCACAACAAAGCACAACAGAGGATGAATGCATTGCACAGAAATATAACAATAATAATGACGCGTTATTATGTGGTTCCAGGATGGAGACTGTGTGTGGGAATGTAGTGAAGCAGATAGAGCTGGAGAAGAAGATGAACCTGCTGAAGGTGTGTCTCTTCGACCCTGCCCATGTTTGTTGTTACTATAGCTCTGTGTGTCGTATTAAGTAACCTACAAACGAGTGTCACTGAACCACACAAACCCAGCTGGTTATAATGAACAAGTAAAACTGTCACACTGTAGTTAATTACAGGCTGACCTGCTAATACACCACTGTGTGAAACAGGCTACATTTCACAACTAAACCCACACTGCAGAAGAACTGTGTGCTCTCATACTGAGACATGTATTTGCAGATACATGTTCTGAATGTATAAGATAAAAGAATTTCACTGGAAATAAAACTATGATGTTTTTTGTTTACCCATACAGCAATCATTACGAGAGAAATTGGTGGAGCTGCAAGCGCTTTCATTACAGGAAAAACGCCTGACGCGAGGTGAGAGAGTTTAACAGCTGTCAGACCACAACACTTCCTTTCTCACAGCCATTGTAAAGGGACGCTGTTTCTGATGTGAATTGAAGTGTAAACTCCGATAAATTAGATGGAGGAGTTCCCCAGAGAGATGAACACTGAAGCTGCTGACGAACTTCCTGTTGCAAACTTACTTACAGAGACTTTGTTGTGTTTTCAGGTAACTTGAACAACAGCAGCCTCCACCTCTCAGTGGACTGTTCAGCGATTCTGAGTTCCCCAGCAGGCCGCTGTGGCCGGCGTTTCTCTAGTGACAGCAGCTACAGGAGCGTAATGACAGATGACAGTGACCAGGCCAGTGTGTTTGGGGACCTGAACTCTCCCAGCCCCTGCAGTTCAGCCAGCACCACAGACAATAGCTGCTTCTTCTCCAGAGATTTTTTCTCACAGGACAGCTCCAGCAGGCTTTCATCGAGCTCCAGCCATCCTCACCAATCCCTCGGCCGCTCCAGCAGCTCCAGTTTGGCCGGCAGCAGCAGCTCCCTCTCTCCTTCCTGGGAGGAAACAAGGATCTCCTCCTTGTTTGGTACCCTGCCCCGCAAAAGCAGGAGAGCCAGTGTTCGCAAACACATCTTCAAGTTAATTCCTGGACTCCAGCGATCAGTTGAAGAGGAGGAGACGGGAACAAACACTTAGCGACATGTTGTCCACATGCTCCTTGGTCTACTTGATACTGAGGGTTTCACCTGTTGCTAAAGAGGCTGCAGAAAGAAACAGACACTGTGATGAAGTGTTTCCCCACACTTAAAATGCTGGGTTAACCCTTTAAAAAATGATAATGACTGTTTGCTTTTATGGGAACACAGAGGTTATCTCTGTTGTGGCACTTGGCATTTGTCAATGTCAAAGTTTGCCCAAGAGGGTCCTGAGCCTTTAAGGTGAGCATGGCTCACTGCTTGGCTGAGACTTGAGGTGGCACAAAAGCATTATGAAAATGTAAAATGTTCTCTCTTTGAGCAAGTGTTTGAATGAATGTATGCATACAAGAAATGCAATGTATGATAGAGGAAATTATCCTACTAGCTTGAACGAAGAACTGAAATGTATTTTTCCTGTGTCATAAACACAGAGTGATCAGCATTTATCATATCAGTCTGAACTGCAGCAGCTGTCCTCATGTAGCACTTTGAATTTTAAAATGAGACTATTGTGACATAAATTATGAGAATCATGAGAACCGTTCATCAGATAAACATTTAAACAGTACTTGTGTCACGTTCAGGTGTTGAAAACCAAAAACCAAAGCTCTACTCTGTATAGATGGCTGTTCAGCTCAAAACAGGATGTGGGTACGAGAGGTACTACATACAACTATTTTCATTTCCATATATATTTTCAGGCTGTATACAACTTGCTTTCACTGTTCGTTCACAAACACTGAAACTGTTTCTTGTAAATTCTGAATGTACAGAAATGTGTGTGTTTCACTTTCAGTGGCAAGAAAATACAACTTTTTAGACAACGTGATGTGTCAATGCTTTATTTTTTGGTATCAAATCAAGATTATATGTATGCAAAAGACCAATAAACCTGTGAAGTCTTACAAACCCACCAGTGTTTTCTTCCAGATACCAGATAATAATGCACACTCATTCTAAAGTTATACAATTTCAACAGGAAACGTGATCTAATACTGAGGGAGCTACACTGGCATTTTCTGTTGATGATGCCGGTATTACACATAATTTACTCATGAGCAGAAACAAACATTATTTTGAGGAATCCACAATAGTTTGCAAAAATGAAGCTATATTACTTGAGAATAGAAAACCCCACACGTTTCCTGTAATAAGTCTCACTTCTTTGGTTTCCTGCTGCTGCAGCTAAAAAGAGAGAGAGAGCGCGCTATACTGGGGCGTTATCACATTATCACGTTACAGAATTAAAGCGTGTTTTCCTGTACTTGACGATAACTATTCACAAAAACGATGACGCACTTTAAACAGCAAAATCATCATATCAGAAATCACCTCACAGTCCTGCATTATTACCAGCAAAGGGTACTTAAATTACCAAAAGTAAAAGTAGCAGTTCTGCAGTACAATGTCCCCTGACTGATCTATTATTATACATGACATTATTAGATATTCACTACTGCATCAATGTGTAAGCAGCCTTTTACTAGTGTAGCTGGTTGAGATGCAGCTACTTTTAACTACTTTATACACAGTTAGTTCCAACCAAGTTTTACCTCTTTGTACTTCAAACAGTTATTTAAATGAAACCATGGGAGAAGTTCAGAGGGGAAATGTCTCCTTGTTGGAACTGCTGACAAACTCATAGAGATCTGAAACATGACAATCTATGTGTTGTATCTTGTTGGTTTCATCATATGTTTTTAATGTAAAATCTTAAGCTAAAAAGTAACTATAGCTGTCAGATGAATGTAGTGGAGTAAACAGCACAATATTTCTCTCTGAAATGTAGTAGAGTAGAAGTATAAAGTAGCATGACATTGACAAGTACCTCAAAATTGCACTTAAGTACAGTACTTAGTTACTTTGCACCATTGCGTGCTGAGAACCTCAGTGCTGATGTTGTGTGTTAAACATAACATACAAAATATTCTAGCAGCATTCCAGGCGCCTTACTTAAGATGTAAAGGTCTTTATATCAACACCAAGACATAACGTGGCTTAGCTTCAGCACGTGCACAAATGTGACTGGTTCAGGCGGTGAAGTACTGTAAAGGAAACTTATAGGGGAATGTTAATCCAGACTGAAACGCTACAGAATGAAGGTGGTCACCCAGCAGAGATTATTAAAGAATGTGGACAATCACTTCGTATGCAGATGCCAGAATCACAAAGAGTCTTTGTTGGGGCTACAACAAAACCCCCGTTCTTCGTTGATTTGACGCGTACACAGAATGACATGGTACTCGCACTGGAGAGCTTGACCTTGCACCGCTGACTGAAATGTAGGATGGATTCTTTCTGTATTCTTTGACAATGCCGGATAAGAACAAGTATTTTGGTAACGCTGGAGTGGACGATGTGACAATGTCTGAGGTCGCTTAAATTCAACAAATAATCTGCAAAAAACAGCAAAGAGCATTGGAGCTTGACTGTTTTCAGTATCTCAGGGGAAAGAAAAGCAGACAGATGGAGATGGAGACGGGCACAATTCCTCCAAAGGCCCCGAGGCTCGCAATAGGAGAAGATGAACTGGCATCCCAGGTGCTGGAGATCATTGGCGGGATCACTCTTGAGGCCCTCCAGACCCTGGAGGACCCTGAAGAAAGAGATGTGTGGTCACTGGAGGAGGGCGATGACTCTGTGTTCTACAGTGATGAGGAGGACGAAGCTCATCAGGACATAAAAGCAAACACATCTTGTGACTCTGGTGCCAACGAGAGAGAGCGTCTCGTCAACAGCGTGTCAGCTGACGAACCAATCCCACAGAGGGAGGATGATCCAGGAGAGGAATCCATCACTGACAAAGAAAATTCAGAGATGGAGAAGAACGTGATTCAGCAGATCATTCTGACTGAACAAGAAGAGGAACACCAAGAGCTGCAGACACCAGAAACTGAACCCATGGATCAGGCAGACCCTGCAGGTCCAGGAGCACAGTCTACTCTAACTCCAGAGAAGTCAGTGAGCACCTGTGGAGAATCTCTAAAACCAAACTGCACAATTGCAGACATGCAAACACAACCTAAGCAAAATATATCTGCAGAAAAAGGTAAGAGGAATTGAGTATTATTGTCTTTGAGAGGGAGGTTTCTGTTTACAGAATGCAAAACAGACCTTCCTTTTCTTTTCAGCGAGTCTACCAGTTGAGGAGGAAGAAGAGGGGCTAGACGCACAGACACTAAACCATGCACCCTTTGATGTAACTAATGAGGAGAGTTACACAAGGCAGCAGATGTCTAGCGCCGAGCTCCAGATACAAGGTGACAGGCAGCTTCAGGTGGACCAGGAGCCAGAGCAGGACCACAACTTCTTCGTTCCTGTAGGGTGTCATCAAAACCCTGGTCCAGGCCACTCCACTCTGCCTCTGCTGAAGAAGTCCGGCCAGCAAGAATCCTACAACCACCTCGCTTCCTCCAAATACAGCACCGTGTCCTACCGCAAGATCCGCAGAGGCAACACCCGAGAGAAGATAGAGGAGTTTGAGTACATGATAATGAATTTGTAGAGAAGATGGAAAAAAAAAAAAAAAAGGACTGCGGGACATGATCCATAACAAGAAAACAAGCATAAAAGGAGACTGATTGTACATCTATGCCATATGGTACACAGTTTACATATTTATTTGCTCTAAAATCTACTACTACTAGGTAGAAATGAAAATCTCTCATGTAACTTTCAAATCTTACAAGGTTTCTAAATGAAGAGTATTATTTATGTATGTATGTATGTATGCCGTGATGTATCTGGAGACTGGAGAGCAATGCCCAACAATGATCTCATATCTAAGAGGTACTTTGTGTGTTTCATTTGATGGCTTTAGGATGAAAACATCTTGTTAAGCGAGGCAGGTATTTGAACAGCAGATTAAATAAATAAGAAGCTCAGGGCTTTATAATCCTACTAGCTATAATAAATAAGATGTTGTTTGGTATTAGAGCTTCAGTATCTTAACCTCTAGAGTGAATAGCAAAACTATTAGGCTAAGTACTTTGGAGTGATTAACCGAACACACATACCTACATGTCCTAATGGCTAGTGGACAAGAAAATAATAATAAAGAGATACATGCTATTAAATCTTTAGCTTCATCATTTTATTTTCACTTTGTTACAAAAATGCATTTCCATCAATATGTGGTTAAAGAGTTTGACAACAGGTCACAAATCATGAAATCACATCACAGGTTTATTAAGTGTTTTGAACCAACACTTCCCTCTAGTGACAGGAAGAAATTCATACAAAAAAGGGACAGTTTTCACAACAAAACCTACACCTAAATAACACAGCCGTTTCACCCACGTGCCTCATCAAACATAAAGTACGAGATATCTAGAAAAGAAGACGTCTCACCGAAAATATGTGATATGTTTCATACGAATGAAGAAATTACATGCAATTAAACTCATTATTGAGTCCCAGCAGAGCAAACACAAAAAGGAAAATCACTTTTTACATCTCATTTCAGTGAGGCACTGTTTATCTTTGGTAGTGAAATGATAAGTTTTGCTCAAGAACTTATCAGATGGAGTGTTCCTCCACAGACATTCACCTGAAGGCCTTTAGTCTTTTTCTTCCAAACGCCAGTGTAAAGGATCTTTTCTAAAATTAGTAAACTCTGGTCCAAATCTTCATAAAAAAGAAAGAAGATGCTCTCTTTCCTCAGGCACTCGTGTTTAAACTCATGGTCAGTCCATGCTGATATAATAAAAAGGTTATTAGAAACATTGCACATCCCCACACCCTCCGCTTTATTACACATATCACTGCCACCAAAGCGTTTCCCGTCTCCTCTGGACAGTCGAGTGTAGAGGCTGGACCACAGACCGTACAGTAGTGTGAGGCCACTGACGCTCTCTTGTAGTGCATGTTTGACACCTGAAGCTCAGTTCAGTCTCATCACTAAGCGTGGTAGTGAGTGAACTGCCACTTCTGGAAGGTGTTTCTGGGCTCACATGGGTTGAGGCGAAGACTGTCACCCTGAGGCCCCGCCTCCAGGCACATGTGGTGGGAAACAAACTCCGCTATGAGGTGCTCTGCCTTCACGAAGACAAAACAGGAAACACGATGAACAAACAAAGCTGCAGCCTCTAAACACTCATTTTCAACTTTCTAAAATGACAGAGTTGAGAAAGGACAGAAAACACAAGAGACCCAGAGTCTACCTACCAGAGCGGAGTTGGAGGATTTGTGGAACCAGCGGAGTTCAGGCTTGGTGTTTTCACATACTTGTAAAGCAAAGCCGCTGCCCTTGCCTTGGGGGGCGACACATAGATCCTGCTGGCGAACGTGCCTCATCCAGGTGTAATTAAAGTGCTGACTCTGAATATCAGCGAGAGAGAGAGAGAGAGAGAGACAGAGAGAGAGAGAGACAGACAGACAAGGATGTAATTATACTCCATAAAATGATTTTGAAGGACAGCTCAGTGGGGCTGCACTGAATCCAAAAAGGCCACATTTAGAAAGGCCTGGTCTCGTCTTGGACTCCACCCTTGTTTATCGTGGCTTGGGTCCTGTCTTGGATTCCGACTGATACATTTGTCCTGATCTAGGTCCATTCCAGGATGTTTTTGTTATGCCCCCATAATTACCACAGTCATGAGGCCAATATGTGCATATTTTTTCTCAGAATCACTTTGAGAGAGACAGTCAGATAACCTGTTAGAGAAAATAAGAGACGTACCTGCTTGCTGAGATCACATATCTCAAACAATAGAGAGCCTTTCTGCAGAGAGAGGCATTTTCTTAAGCCGCGATTAAAGACCTACAAGGAAAGATTAGATGATTAAAATCTTACAGAAGTGAAACAACAGCACTGCAAACATTTGTTTACTCAGTTAGAGTTGTGCATGAAAATAGGCCTTGCTGCTGTTCCCATGTCCTTCAATGAATCCTGACAGAAAGCTGGACAACTATTCTTTGTTCCAGAGGAGCACAATCACTGTCTCTGTTTGGTCGATTTTGTTAAGGGGTTCTCAGCAGAGATAACAATAGCTTCATGGAGGGAAAGAACAACAAACTTTCATTTTAAAAGGGATCTTTTAGGGAAACGTATATTGATATACATACCAGGCCCTCAGCTTTGACTAAGGGAGCATCCATATCTGGGTACACGTTCTCCAGGTACCACTTGAAGCTCTTGCATTTGAGCCTCTTCCTCAGCTCAATCTGCTCGGTGAGGTTGCCGATGTTTTTATCCAGCAGGTGGTGGTAGCCGTGGCCGTAAAAAAGGTCCTTGTACTCATCCAGCCAGACCTCTGCCACCCTTGCCAGGTTACGCTCCACTGTCTTCTGCCTGTCCTTGGGGAATTTGTAAGGATTCTGTCCTCGGAAAATGTGTCCCACTCGAGAGCAGGGGATAATCTCGATCTCCCCGCCGCACATCCAGATCTGTTCACATGGCAACGCGTAGGATAAAGAGTCTTGTGAGACAAGTTCCCAAACACTTATGGCCGATATTCATGTCTAAATTACACGAGTGATATACCTTAAATGAAATCTCCATGTTCTCCCCGCCCCACACATCCAGGCCAGGATCATAGGAACCAAGCTCATAGAAGTATTTTTTGTCTATGGAGAAAAGGCCTCCAGCCATAACGGGACATCTGTAAAATAGACAGAATAAATAAAAACAGCAGAAATAATAATAATATAATATAACCATGAAAATGGACTGTTGAGGTACCTGATGGGATCTGAGATGGTCATGTTGTTCGTCTTAATGTACTCCTCTGGTAACGCGCTCCAGCCGAACACCAAAGGCCATTTGAAAATACCTCTTTGGAAGTTGTCAACCAGCATATAACTGAGGAGGAAGGAGCCAGAACAAAAGCTCCAGTGTCAAAATTACATTTCCTAATTTTTTGTCCTATCAAGCATTCAACATTACTGTAGAAAACATGATCACATCATGTGTGGCTTGTCCGTTACTCAGATATGGCAGTCACCTCATGTCCTTATCACTGATGACTTCAATAACCGGACAGGGCACCTTCTTGCGATCCAGGTAGATTCTCTCCAGCAGCGGCTCCAGCCAGCCAACGTTACATTCAACGTGGGAGTCGAGGAAGGTAAGAACCTCACCTACGTTACAGGAAAGCAAACATCCTGCTGCAGTTAAACAAATAGCCACATCTACATTTTAACAGTGCAACCGTTGTAACACACACACACACACACACACACACACACACACACACACACACACACACACACACACACACACACAAAGAGCTCTTTGAAAGGCAGTTGTTTGTTTATGTATGTAAATACTAATACTGCATGATAGTATATGGTAAATATAAAAGAGAGCAGGTGAACCTTTGGGTGGGTTACTCCGGCAAAATAATGTGCAGTGCAACTGCTCTCATGTTTCAGTACTGAATTTGACTATTTATTCAATTTATGAACTTTCCCAATTGGAGTTATTTGCATGCACACATCTAGTGAAATGTGTGCAAATGCAGTTGCACCAGTTCACAAGCAGATAAAAGAGACTGGCTTTCTGTACTTGATTTGTTTGAAATGCAATTGCCTGTGTCAGTTGTGGGTTTTGGAAACAGAGATGACTAAACATGAGACAAACACCCAATCAGTGTTATTCAATAAACCAGAAAGTGTAGATTACATTGTTAATGTGTGCATCTTCCACTTCCTGAGAGAACATGTTGCTCTTTTGTCTGTAATCTAATTAAATAATCTCTCAGCCTTATTTTTTATTACAGTTAATAATTAATAATTTCAGACTTGAAACATTTATAATTTCAGACTTGTAATGTGTTTACATTCTCCTTATCTGATAAGTTAGTTTGGCCAATAAACTGTATGTCTTCTTGAATGTGCTTCTATCCGTGTCATATTGCTTATCATGACACAATGTTTCATACAGTTACAAGCTTGTGCAGCAAGACAACCCACATCTCAAAGGAGTGTTGACATCTTGCACAACTCACACACAATGACAAAACTTAGCTGCAGCTTGAATAATAGGAGTATGTCACATAAATACAGTATCAGTCTTTAAATCTCTCCCCGCAGTGGTTACCTTTGGCTACAGCAGCTCCAGCCAGCCTGGCCCTGATCAGGCCCTGCCGCTCCTTCAGACGAATGATTCGCACTTTGGGAAACTGGGACATGTACACATCCAGCTTCTCCTTCAGATAGTCTGCCGGAACAAAACATTACATATGCTTTTAGAACACAAACAAAAGTGCATATAGCTTGAAAAGATCATCTGCAGCACTTAAAAATGTTAAATTCTAAGTAGAAGCACTGAGGTTAAGCTTACACAAACTACCAGGAACCAAATAATAACAGATGAGGACCTTTTACTCTGATATACTTTATATTGACACATTAAATTACATACTTTATTTGAAATGCTGCTACATAGTACTAAAAAGGTTGAACTATAACCATGTGCTCCAGACTTGATCAGTCCAATAGCTGAGGACTGATTTCTTGCTCAGTACATAATCTCTTTAATCTTTAATAACCACATTTCAGGGATAGTTCTAAAAAATATTTGTTTACATGATGCATTTATGTAACTCAAGATTAAAACATGTCGCACAACTCTTCTCCAACACACCAGAGCCGTGTGATGTGTTAATTAATTTGGTGGACCTCGTGTGTGTGTTATCAAAGTTATCAAACATTAACGCAGTTATGTGAGAAAAAAAAACATTAGATATATTGTAATCAAAAACGTTTTACTCTCAAGTATTGGTATTAGATTTGTCATAAATAACAGTTTCGGCCTGGTAATTAACGCTAATTAAATCCACATAAAAAATGAATATGATAGAAGTATCAACATTTTCATTAAAAAACGTACAGTCCAAGAAATTAATGAACATTTTGGAGAGGCAGCTGCAAGAAATGTCAATATAATCAGAAGAGTGAGGTCTAATTATTAGACAAACTATCATTAATAATACTGCATATAGGAGGTCGCCTACAAAATGTAGGCTATAAATCAACGAATTGTATCACAGAATTGAACTCTGTGAAAAATGCCTGTAAATGTTGTGTCTTTTCTGGCATTCTGTACGTTGCAGAGCAGCCAAAAGGAATAACCTCCCTCTAATAATAATGGCCTAGTGCTGAGTGTTGTCATTAATAGCAGTTATCTGGTGCTTTAGTTGCTGCAGTTGGCCCCCCTGTGAAGACCCATTCAAGGTAACATGCTCTACCCGTGATGCATTCATGACTCTATTACCTCTGGTGCTGAAATCATCCACCAGAATGATCTCTTTGAGGAGGTGGGGTGGAGATCTATTGAGCACGCTGTGCACCGAGCGGAGGAGCGTGGACCACACTTCATCCACGAAACAGAAAATCACACTGGTAGACGGCAAATCATCGTGGACCACATTCTGTGCACACCTGGAAAACACACAGCAGAAACACAGAAGCATTCAGCTGGGCAATCACAGCCTGTTTGAGAGGTAAAATGTGTAGAAGAAGACTCACATCTCAGGCCTGGTGTCTGGGATGGCGCGGTCCGCTGGGATCTGGTCACTCAGGTAGACATTAAAATGCCCTTCATCCCATCTCTTCCTCACCTCTGCATCTTCGTTACTGGCAATGAGTGCTGCCTGGCCAAACTGGCCCACCGCGTTGGCATCTCTGGGAGCGTGAGTGATGTCCAGAGAAAACACTTTGTGGACACCTGGCTTTCTGACAGCAGCGGACTTATGCTTGGAGTCCTCTCCTGCTTGCAGCTTGATTGTAGGTTTCGTGGTTTCCTTCACTGCATTTGGATCACTCTTGACGATAACGTGTTCGTCCTCTGTTTCAATACTTGGCGCCTTTCCTTTTACGTCCTTGTTGGGAGGTTTAGATGTTGTTTTAACAGGGTGCACCTCCTTGGCCTGTGGCTGGCTCTCTTTTGCTCCAGTCTTGATCTTCTCGTTTGTCTTTGAATCAATTTTGTCCAGAGCGTTTTGCACAACATCTCCAGTTTTAATTGGTCCCTTCTTTGAGGTTGGCAGCAGAGCATGTTTGTTTTCCTGAACACCAGGAGGCACTTGGGTGATATTAGACACTACTACAGGTAACATCACTTTCTTAGAGCCATCAATTACTCTACTTTTCTCTAATTTTGTATCATTCAGATCCAAGTTTACTGCTTTTTTCTTTGCAGGAACACCTTGCTTTGATGTGACATTTTGTTCTTTGTGTTCAGAAACAACATATTTAGGGGGGTCCGTCTTGGGAAATTCTCCTTGTTGATGAAAAGAGTTCATCTTTTTATCCCCCAACACTTGGTCCTGTTTCTTGCCTCCCTGCCTGTAAACTTGAGCTAGTTTGACGCTTGAACTGAGTGGTCCCTTCCCAGCATGTGTGACAGTGAAGTCCACCCTCTGAACAGGGTGTTTAAACCCCCTTTTCATCAGCTGTGTCGCCCTGGACTGCTGTTTGAAAATCTCCCTCTCTCTTATCACTTGCTCCTTCAGCAGCTGACTGTTCACATCGTTTATTGATAGACGAAGAGCAGCCATGTCAAACAGCAGCCAAATCACAGAGGCGATGAACACAAACGCGAGTACCCTCCCACTCCCCCTCAAGTATCTCCTAACCTTCATCATTCTCAGGTTTTTGAAACAAGGAAATCCAGGCGAAAATATAGAAAACGTCAAAATATCCTACTGTGTGGGCCACCTTTGAGTTGTAGGCAAAGTTTTATTTTCTTTGGAGAAGTTAGCTGCCTGCGTGGCATGCTAGCGATATTACCCGGAGCAGCAGCGGTAGTCAGTGTTGTCAGTCAGACATACAGCAGGGTCTGACACCCACATCCCAGCACAAAGCTACGACGTAATGTTATTTTTTCCATACCGTATCGCTCCGGTCATCTCCAACTGCCGGGGGACATTATCTTTGTTTCGCGAAATTCGCGAAACTTCTTCGTCACTTAAAGAAAGTTGGCTAAAGTTTCTTCGCTGAATCTCCACGCCACAACTTTGACTGACACACCGTTTCGTATGAGGACGTAGCAACCAACTTCCACCTTGTCAGTAAACTCTGATTGGACAGATTGACAAGGAAAGTCTCGGCCTACACGGAGCTAACAGCAAGCTAGCCGGAGGTAGCTAGAGCGCTACAGGAAGTGTGGCGTTTAACCTTCAAAATAAAGCAGATGGTAGATGGAATTACTAATTGATGAATTATTTCCACGCATATAACGCGAGGACCTCGTGGTAAATCACTGCAAATCACTGAAAAATCAGTCACACCACGAGGTCCATTAAGTAGCTGATCTGAAGCCTTTGATCATAAATAGAACAGCTACTTAATGCATGTTGTGACCTTGATTTCTCAGCTGCTTTCTCTGGCTATCTACAAAGTAATTTATCCCACTCAAGGTCCACTCACTCACTTGTTCTAGAGCTTTTGACTAAATCACATGGTCCTCATGAAGAGTGCTGACACGTCCTAACTGTAGCTAAGAATCATCGACAGTTTGACCACATTTCCATGGCAACGGAACTAATCTGCCGATGAGGGCCGTGTGATGTGCTCAAAAGCTCAAGAAAAAGCAACTTTGTGGACCTTAAGTTGGTATTGTTTTTTTTTCCAACTGCTGTGTTCAAGAGTAAAGTGTCAGCCTCAGTTATTGAAACAAATTATGTTTAGTGACAACTTTACTTTGTAGGTCTTAACCGGAAGCCATTTCTTAAGTTTTACAGCTTCACGTTTACGTTGGTGAAAAGTGTACCAGCCACTTGTCTCGGCGTCAAACTGGAGGCTACATGTCAAACTGGAGGTGCAGTCCGACAGTAACTCATATGGGTTGAGCATAAAGTGTCTTTTGTCTGTTGACGTTTTACGTACTCAAGCTAAACCTGCACGACCGACTCTGCACGCACACACCTTAAAATGCGGTATAACTTGATTTATCGTTGTGATAAATCTGGAGTGCACGTGTGCTGTTGTCAACGTATTCGTGTAGGTGAGTTTTTAAATCAAATTGAACCACATATAAACATGTTTAACAGACCAAGGGCTGCCACAATTTAAATGGCTAAATTGTAGCCGCAGGGTTATTTTCATCCATGAATCAATGCTGAATTTTAGATCAAGTGATCAATCAATAGTTTAGAGAATGTCAATAATGTTTGACATCACCACAGTGATGTCTTTCCTCTTATGTTAACTTCCTATATGTTTGACCAACAACTTTATACATTTATGGTGTGAATCTGATGAAAAATGTGAATTTCGGTTTTCCTAACTAGTCATAATTTTAGTTTTTACTATTGTTTTGTTAAATATAACTATCATAAACACTGTTTTGGTGTTTTCTTGATTAATTATTTAGTCTATGTCAAAAAATGGTGAAAAATGTCCAGGTGATAGCAGGTTCCAGTCCAGTTTATATTTGGATAATGGGTTGGACCTTTTAATGATATTAAACAAAGCAAACAAACAAAAGAACCCAGCAAATCTTCATATTTTCTGGTTTGGTGAATCTGACAATGTCCTGAAAAGGACAATAACTCTACACCAAACATCTTTGGTAGCAAAATATGCACACTACCAAACATAGAGGCACAATACATTCCCCAATGAACATTTTAGTGAGATTACCAATATCCTAAAACATCAGTATCTCTCTCTCTCTCTCTCTCTCTCTCTCTCTCTCTCTCTCTCTCTCTCTCTCTCTCTCTCACACACACACACACACACACACACACACACACACACACACACACACACACATGTACAGGCACACATGCACGATTTGTAAAACCCATGTTACTGCAGCTATTAGGCAGTGATTAGTGAAGGTGGTGACAGGTTTTCCTCTTCATCAGCAGGCCTCTCCTGGGAGTCCCATTGGCTCCATCCAGCCTATTAACAGTCCCCAACATGAGGAGGGAGGGGAGTGGTACCTCCCATGGTGGCTGCCCTTAGCCACACTACACACGCTTTCATTAGTGTGTTAGCTAAATGATTGGCCTCAGGATAGCCCCCGAGCCCTGCAATGCATGTGTTAGCTTATATGTTCCATCCACTGGGCAATTTATTCATGTATTCATCCATTTCTGCATTCACACTCATGATGGCATCATTTGGTAAATTTGATTGTATTTTCTCTAAACCGAACGGGCACAGGGTCGGGGAAAAACACTAGCAAGACAGAGGTGAGAGAGCATGTAACGGCGTGTATGACTACACAGAATTTCATTCATAGTGGCATCACCTGAAGTGAAACAATGTGCAAACACACAGGTGTCTGCTCTTACGTATATGTCGATTAATTCATCAGTCTGCGATCAATTTTCATAATTTATTAATTGTTTGAATCATTTTCCAAGCAGGAATGCCAAATATATATTTGTTTGAGTGTGAGCATTTTCTGCTTTTCTCAAGTTGAACATCTTTTGGTTTTGATTTGTTGGTCAGAACAAGACAAGACAAGCAATTTAAAGACCGCAAATTAATTGAAAATGAAAGTAACTGTAAGTTGCAGTTGATTTGATGTAATATCTGTAAATTTGAATGTGTTCAACAGCTTTCAGTGCATTGAGTTGATGTATTTTTACCCATCTAAATGCTGTTCCTCCACCCGAGAGCATGTTCTTGGTATTTTTTATAGCAGCAGTGCCAACTGAAAACCACTTGAAAATCACGCAAAAGTTCTTCACTGATAAAGATCAACCACACCATATTGATCTACGGGCTGTTATTATATCACTCTAGAGTCACAAACGCCTCCGTGACATCTTTTGAGCTAATCAGTCTCACTAACTTTGATTGTGCCTGTTGACCTCAGTATGATAAGAGGGAGTAATTGGGACGAGTGTAAGAAAAGAGGTGGCTAAAACGCCCACCTCTGTTAGAAATACTCTCGTAATTCACATGTAAGCGCTCTCTGAATGAGCTCAGTCATAATGTCTGTAAATGCTCACAGCTCCAGTAGTCTTGAGTTTTGAGGGTGGTGAGTCACCCCGACAAGAAAGTTCAGCACTTAATACAATAAGCATGAAAAGAATAATAGCCTTTTTGTCACAATTGACATCTGTAACATAAGCTGTCTTGACGTTTTCCCATCAAAGGGATTAGACAAAATTAAGGCAAGTGGGAATCGTACATTGACACTGGCATGTGTGAAATGAGCTAAATGTACTTGTATGATATCTTCAGAACATGTTAATTAGACCCTGGAATTAAAATTACAACAGTTGGTTGGTAATTTACATAGAGGTCATGTTGTGCTAATATGGCACTCGTTGAAATAGACAGCCAGCAACAATATGGTTAAGTCTGACCCACTGACATTTTCAGCTCCAAATTATGCACATTGTGTGAATTAAATTAATTAGAGAATTCATTAAGAAATATGGCTTGCGGAAACGAGTGTAATATTTAGTTATGTGATGTAATTTTCTTTCATTGTTAAAGATAATTTGTTTCATAACAGTTCCTGCGGTAGTTTTCCCCCCTGTGCTAACTATGATGTATGTAATTTGTTAGCCATTTAATTAATTATGATTAGAAGTAGTGAATGTACAGCTTGTTTTGACAGATGGTTCCCATCAGGGAGACCTTTGCACAATTAACTTATAATCAATTACATCCCATTTCCCCCCGTTTGTTACATCTTGAAGTTTGTGTGGAAAATATCCGTAGCATATGCATCATATCAATGTTTTACCCTGAATACATCAAATGAGCAATTATCTATAATTTGCCCAATAATACAAAGCAGATAAACAACTTTGATTCATTTCATGCTTTGTGAGATACCTGCGAGCTCGTGTAGACTGCTCACTTAGTGACTGTTTCAGCTACTTATGTCCTCTGTTTGATGTATTCATGGGATTCTCAAATCATAAATGTTTCTCCCACTAAATGAGAGTACCATAAAAGGTTTATTGATCGCTTTACTGCAGATTTGACTCTTTTCTTGAACACATACTGTGTCATCACACTCACACTGACTTAATTAGTGCCTTGTTTTTGTCTGTTAACACATTATCTTGCACATATTTTTTTTTTATCATTTCAAGGGCTTAATGCAGGCACATCTGCTGCTAAACCTGTAAATGGAAAACCCGGGAAGCTATTAGGGCGCCCCTCTGTTGTACTTGTTTAAGTCCACAAGATGGAGCTTTAGCTCTGTTCATGTTGTGCGCTCTCTGGTGGGATGATGATCATTTGGCTTGATGGAGGAATCTGCAGCAAGGACTCACGTTGTCCCTTTGCTATATATCAGTTGAAACTATAAGTTTAAGAAGTAACAAATGAAGCTTATAAAGTATTGACACCACTGAAATATCATTTGTTTTTAATGGATTTTGACAGTTTATGTAGCATGCAGCTTTTGTGATTAAAGTCAGGTGGGGTTTTATTTATTTTTTTATTATAAACCCTTGTGATCCTTTGGGTTTGCAGCAAATTCTAGGCTCTACACTCATTCTGCTCATTTTTCTTGCTTTTCTTCAGGCTTGGAAGAAATAATCGTCTCAGAGCAAAGGAAACCATTGCACCTTCTGCAGCGTACAGGTAGAAAATTCTCTTTATGACATGATTTTATCTCTGTTTTGCCAGCATCCACGGGCAGAGAGAAAGGATAAGACCCCTGAACAGGACTGTGATTTTGCCCCAGTCATCCGATGGTTCTGTGTTTAGTCCGTTTATAATCAATATGATATATAATCTATATAACATTTCATATTAGTGTTGAAGTCTCTGCACTACAGATCAGGCAATAATCTTGTTTTGTGAAACCGAATGTTTCACCAAATAAGTTGAATGTTTAAGAAGTCCACAGCCTTTTATCATTTTCTTTTTCCAGGTGACATGAAGGTGATACTGATTTGGCTCCCACTGGACATGACTTAATGTCTGACATAAAAAATAACTACATAATTTGTCTCAATCCAGAGGGCTGACTTGGCATGGATAGCAGCAGTCCTAAATGTCACCCTATAATGAGTTCTGGCCAAAGGTACACAGTTAGGACAGTGCCCGCTGGCACCTGGGATGCCCACTGGCTAGCTTTTTACCCCACAGCCATTTGGACAACCCCAGCTTTCTTTGTGAATGCTGCCGTACACGATTTGCATCCAAACAAAAAGTTTCAGTATTGTGAAGTTTCATTTTGCCCTGGCAATGGAGTCATACAGAACAGACTACAACGTGATACATTTAGTTTCATAGTGCTAAAATAAAGCAACATAATGAATAATATTTTGATAAAATACAAAGAAAAGAGTGAATAGAAATGTGCAGGTTTTACATGTAGTCTTCTGTGACTCACCGCTGCTAAACCTTACGTTATATTAAGATAAAGCATTGATGTCGCAGACTGAAATGACTGTAATGATCACGTAACACCAACTTGCCGTCTTCTCAAAATGAACGCAGGAAGACTTTCAGTTTTGAGGAACTTGACTTCTTTTGTTTGACTGTTATGAGACCTATTGGCAACACGCTGCTTTTATTATCTGACAAAGACACAGGAGATGAGGGAACATTGTATCTAAATTAACTTTTTCTATTTCCTGGTGAATGAAATCAATTCCGTCCTTTTATGTTACTTTTCATCTGCCTTTTGTCTTGTTGCGGAATCTTTTCTCTTTCTCTCTCATTCATCTGTTTTGCCCTTTCCTTGATCTGATAGCATTAAACATATAATTAAGTCATAAAGGAGGGGACTGATGAGTGTAGCAGATGGTAATTGCGTCCTACATTTGAATGAAATGATATGCATTGCTACAATTTACAGCCTTCGCCTCATATTTTATTCAGCAACCTTTTATCTCTTTTCCTGCAGAATTATTCTGCAATAAATTTAGACATCTTATCAATAGCTGGAGTGATAGTGGCAGAAACATGGGAAAAAAATGAGCCTCTGTCGTTTTATGCTGTTTAAAATAATTTTCCATAATAAAGGAGCTATCAGAGCTGCTCTATCACTGTAGAGGGGCGGATATTCCTATTTCTAGTAAGGCTGCCCTTGGTTTGTGGACAAGCTGTCACTCTCCTGTTAGTCTGAAGAAATGCGAAAGGACAGAAGGACATGGTTTTAGTAAAGTTCAGCCGAGGTTTGTGAACCTCATACAGGGAAAATGAAACAAGTTTAATAACTAATAATAAGCCAGCTGTAAGTTATACTTGTTTTCTACATGAAATCCTAGCTGTTTTACAAGATAAATTTATGAAATGTACAAGTATAATTTGGGGGCTAAAGAATTACTTTTCTTAAGGTAGTTCCCAAGGAAACACACATTTAGATCCTGCAACTTACACTCAGTGGACAGTTTATTTAAGTTTATTTTCTTAAAAGTTAAGAGGCGTCAACGGGGGTCGACTAAATATTAAAAGAACTCTGAATAAATTGCAATATAGTTCAACAGCAGCCCAAGCTACAACCTCCAGAATGATCCTGAAGTTGAATCAACACTTTTCAAACACTATAAACAAAAACTGAACTTTGTAACCTTCATGAAGGTAGAATTTATTGCAATAGGCTGCATTAGTTTTATATAGGTGTGTCTAATAAATTGGCAACAGATCTAGCTTTCTGCTTTCCTCTTAGTCACAGTGAATTCAGCGAAAAACAGGCCGAAATAGCAAGCAAACTGGACTAAATGTTATTATTCTGCTTCATGCTCAGGTACATTTTGTCCATGAAATGCACATTACATGAAGTACAGATAAATCACTTAGTCATCCAGCTGTTAGATGGTTCCCTTCCTCACAGGATCATTTGTACCTTTTTCCTTATGAAAACTTTACTCCTGTAACAGCAGTGAGCAGAGCAGTTGAGTGGAGAAGTGCCAGAAGGAGCTTTTTGTTCTGTTGACATGCTTTCCTCTCACCAGTCCCTGGTGAAGTGCTGGACTCCGCTGATATTTGAGAACCGGTAGCTGGAGTGATATAGGTTTAATTCTCATGTTTCCCCACGACCTGCCAAGTACAGGCGTTGGTTGCCAGCTGGAAGGCTTTCATATGTTGGTGTGCGAGGGTGAGGGGTGGGGGTTATTACTGTAGCAAGGGCAGAAGAGAGGAGGGCAAGTATACAGTACATACACAAGTGTCTCTAGACCTTGAAGGTGCTACAGAAATGCTTTCCGCATCTAGACACCCCAGGCACTTAGCGTTTAGTCATGATGCAGGTCCATTACCTTTAAGTACAAGTACTTACGTTTGGTCGCCTGTTTTTACAGCCCTTCTAGCTTGAAAGGAATCTACCCGGGGTGACCCAACTCTATTTATTGATGCCTCCTGAGTTTCCACTTGCTGGTAATAGACTGGAAAACACAGATAATGTGTTTGATCGATCAACGTGAACAAATTTCATTTGTTGGGATCAATAACAGTTTACAGTTGACAGAGCCCAAAGAACTACATTTATTTGAGCCTTTTGATTGAAGCTGTCTTGGCAAGGCGGCAATGTGAGGTACTCCAGACTGGGCCTATGTGGCAGGCATGGACTCTTCTGTTCTATTATTGCCAGCAATCTGTATTTAAAACTAATATCGGTGTATGCTGCATGGCTTGGGGCAAAAGGCACCAAACCAATCTGATATACAGCATGTGTTTCTTTTCGGTTCCTTGTGATGTGAATTAGAATGTGAAAAATAACAATTCCCTTACATTTTTCACTGCTATCCATTTTTTCATTTGAGGGTGTAATGATTAGATTTCTTCTCTTTCTTTCCAGCAGCATGATTTGTATTATGTTTTCACTGTGCTCAAAACATAATAGAAAAGTGATGTGGAACCAAAGGGAAAAAGAGGAAATTAACTGACGTGCAGAAGAAAGACGTTTCCATGGCTCAACCTTTTGCAGTTTTCTTCATGTTTCTGCTTTTCATGATCATGCTCTGTGGAACGCCCTGAAGACATGAGAGCCTTTGCTCTGTGTCATACAGTTCCAGGCCAGGCCGCTACCTTCTGCACACACAGACAAAACAGCATGAGATGGGAAGTCCACATGGATAAACATTTACAATGGTAGGTGTTGCTTCAGGCAAGTGCTATTCAGGGGGAATTTACTGTGTATACACCGGTGTTACGGCAATAACCTTCTTATAGAAGCGTTTCTGCAAAGCTTCTTACTCCAGTGTAGTAAACAGGCTCATATTGGCTTTAGCATGAAAGCACAGTGCATTATGGATATTTGTCATATTTTACCAAACTTAAAGGATTACTTTGGGGACATTTTTTATTGTCAGTACATCCAAAGAAAAGACTAAAACCAACAATGTAGTAAGTTGTGTAGTCAAAGCCTGATGTGGCTTAATCCTCCATAGACCTCCACTATTAGAACACATCAGTAAGCCACACTGTTGCTCTGGGTACATGGTCCTTCATTGTGATGAACATGTAGTTTATTTTGAGTTAATCCCACATACATTGTCCTGATGCCATAAATACTCACCAGTGCACCAAACTGGCGGCTGAAAATGACTAATATTTGCAAAAAAACCCTACAATGCCCAGCTGCTTTAGTAAATCAGTTAGCTTTTGTTTAACATGAAAGTATATATTTCTGACCCTTTTTTAAGATTTCCATTAATGGGCATGGAGCTCAGAGTGATATATAGATTAGGGAAGTCAGAAAGTGTTGAGAGACGGACTAATGCATTGTTGGTTTTGGTCTTTTCTTGAGACTTTTTGACTGTAAGGAAAATAACAAATAACACCAGCCGTATCCTTTCACTTAGATTTAGATACATTATATTTAAACCTGCAGTAACTGATTTTTTAGTTAATATGGCAAACTAGTTAGCAAACAGTTGCCTATTTACACATCCAGCTGACATAGAGCAACATTAACGTTTATCATTTATTTGTTGAGTTGTGTTTGTGTCCACCTGATGAAAGTAAGTCAACTATTCACTCTTCTTATCTGGCTCTGTTCTCCACCATGTTCACTAGCTAGTTGCTAACTTTGTGTGTCTGCTGTTTGATGCTCAGCAGGTAGTGTGTTTTTAGGGTTTTTTTTCTCTGAAAACAACTGCCTGACACGATAGCTCAGTCAAGCTGAGGGCAGCTGCAGAGTTGGGCGATAGTTCTTTGTGGGTTCATCACAAGGAGAGACCCATTTCACTTTGACACACATTACACATAGTCATTTAAGCCATTATTAATATGAAAATATTAATTGTAGCCTCTTTAAGGATTTTGATTCACAAAATGTTCACAAAGAGACTCTTAGTCTGCCATTTCTTATTTTGCACTACACAGAACTTGGATTGTTCTCACCCTTAACATTTTTCTTTACCCCTTTCCATTTTGTGACCTCAGTGCTGTAGACTAGAACGATAATGACCAGTGTTAGTGCAGATGCTGGTGAAGATGGCGCCTTTTTGCAGTCTGCTCTTACTGCAGGCTGTGTGTGTGATTGCTGTGTGGCTGCATTCACAGGGAAGGGCAATGACTTGGATTGGAGGACAATGCTTTAAGACTGCTGGTCCCTATGCCTTAGATTTGGCACAGGTTAGGGAGAGGCATGAGATGCATATTGTTTGTGTTCATTTGAATAAGGACAAATGTCAGATTTCCATGGCTCCGGGCGGCCTGCATGTTAGATGATCAACTCTTTTGGGCCCCTGGATGTGGGGTCATCAGTAGCGTTTCCAGGTCACTGTCACTGCATGCCGGTTTGGGGCCATAATTGACCTTTTGACAGAGCGCAGGGAGACAGCCTTTCTCTGAGGGCAGGAATAATCACTTTAGATTTACTTGTGGCTGAGCTCGTGTTAGCTAATTAAAATGTTTGTTCCATTATGAATTAAATTTGTGATTTCAGATTTTTTATTTGCTTGTTTGATATTTTATCAAAAATTATGAATACTTTTAAAACAATAAATGAAATGTTGATATAAATCATTGGCAGATAATTGATCCGTTTGTGCTTATGAAAATGACATTAATTGTCTCACATCTGTTGTGTTATGATGAAAGCTTTGATTGATGCGGCTAAAAACGTAGTGTAAAGTGACTGCAGTGCATTTCTGATGTTTTCCGTGACTTAATGTGAGTCAGCCAGTCATTTACTTTTATGTTTAGTTAACATGTTTGTTTAGTGTGAACAAGTGAGTCAGTGCTTCTCATGGCGTACTGTAAAAGTGCCATCGTTCCCTGTTGTTGTGGTGTGTGTGTGTGTGTGTGTGTGTGTGTGTGTGTGTGTGTGTGGCTGCAGAGAAAGGTTGAATACAGCCCCGTATCCCACAAGCCCTTGAGCTCCCTCAGGCTTCTTTCCGGTCCAGGATCTCCAAAGAAGCGTGTGTTTACCCTTCACTGTGCATGTTATTCCTCACAACATAGCACCCACGGCCATGTCTCTGTCTTCATAGCCCTTAACATTAACTTTCATTCACACCATGTTCTCTGCTTACATGGATTATTTTCTTATCCCATACACTTTCTCTTCTCTAATACTGTTAAATAAATCTATTTCTCTTCTCCTTCCCCATCCTCCTCCAGTATTTGTGCTCCTTTCTTGGTTTCTTCTTCTAATTGTTCTTTACCTAAATGATGACATGTGCCACAGTGTACTTTCCTTGGGTCCTAAGCTTTCACATAATGCTAAAATACATATTTCTCTTCCCTCCCTTATGTATCAAATCCAGTTGCATGAGTTGGAGTGTGTAGAAAAATGCTCCCAGCATCTTTGCTGGGATCTTGAGAGTATTTACAAAAAAAAAGCAGCAAAAATGCCAGGGGTCAAGGCTTTGAGACCAGGGTATTACATTATTAATTAAAATACAAGTTGCCTTGTTGCCCATGGGTATACAATGTAACACACTTGATTGAATCAGGTAGTGGCAGCCTAGGCCTTTTGTATTTTGCGCTTGAAGGGATGAGAGAAATTTGAGCTTGGCTGTATTACTCCACACACAAAAGCATGTTTTGAGAAACGGTTGTGAGCTGTCATTGAAAGCTATAGCAGATTGAAAATGCAGTTAAATTCCCCACGCAGTAGCCAGACTTGATCCATCAGCTAACTTTTTTCTCTTGTTGTAGAGTTTGAATAGCCATCATACAAGTTTAAACAAGTGCGTTTCTTTAATTTGTGCTGCAGCTGTTCCATTAGGCAAATTAACCCATAAGTTAAATACCAATCAAATATACAATTATCTGATCATCTATATTTCAGTCTGACTCAAGATACTAATGTCCAACATTCACTTTATCACCTTTCTTTATGTAATAATATGAGAACATCTGGTCAACCTCATTTTGCCAAATTCATAATGGATGATCATTTAATTAGCATCATCGTAAACCTTTCAGTTATTTTTGTGATCAGTTTTTATTTCATTTTCACATCTCATCTCATCATTTTCACATCTCATCTCATCATTTTCACATGTCAGCCACATAACATTAAGGAGATTTAATAAATATAAATAAATAAATGAATACAGTATTTAGAGCATCCCATTTCTGGACAGATGCAGTAAATGAGCATAGTAAACAACATCTCAAATTGTATTTTTGGAGTGCCGAGTCATCTATAGTTGGTTCAGTTGGTTACTTGTGAGGTAAACACATCCAGATGTCATTAGATTACAACCCACCAGACTTCTTGCCTGTGGGAATATTGGTCTGTGAGCTTGTTTTTGCTGTGAAGTGACGCACAGTTCTTTTTATTCTTACAGAATGCAACCTGATTAGTTCTAATGTGCAAACTGTATAAACCCACTAAAACAACAAGTATGAAAAATCGCTGACAAAAGCAACATTTTACACTGTTGCATTTGACATCTGACAGAATTCCTGATGGTATTACAAAAAGAGTTTGAACTCCTCTTCCATCACTGCAGCTCAAGAGAGCATGAGCTACTTCTGCAAATAGAAAATGTCTTTAGTGAATAAAATTATGATTCTAAATGGTGTGCCCGTTGACGTGTTTTTACTACAAAACGGCTGCACCTAATAACTATTTGTATTAATAGATTGTATTTGTATTTGTAATTGTTTGGTGACTAAATGTGAGAAAATAGTGAAAATGGCCATCACAATATCCCAGAGCGAGATGATGTCATCAAATTGTTTTATTTGTCTGACCAACAGTCAAAAAAAGATATTCAGTTTATCACATAAGTCGAGGAAAACCAACACCTCACAATTGAGAGGCTGGAACTAGTAAATATTTTGCATTTTTGCTTTAAAAATGAATTAATTATCAAAGTATATTTTTGTTGTGCTTGTTTCAGCTCTGCACTGAAGCTAAGCTATAAACACATTCCTCATTTTGTCGCCTTATCAAGCATTAATCAAGCTTTTATTTCCCTGAAATCTTTTTATATACACAATTACACTCTCTAGTGTTAGGCGGCATTCAGACCAAATCTGGCAGCCCTCCCATTCATTTTGAATGAGGGTAGTGCGTTTAGGCTGCGGAGATGTTAACCGCAGGGGGGTCCCGAAAAAAACAGCAGCGCCGCCAGTTGAGACGGATTCACCTTTTGGAGAAACAACCCTACGTCACGTTGCGGCGGCCAATCATGTAGGCCGCCGATCAGATCGGGAGACAACCACGAGAAGAAGAACCTTGTTCACCTTTTACCAAAAGTGTGTTTGTAATCTGTTGATACGGATAGACAATCACTTCGGGTCAGGGGTTAAAGTTCTTCTTCTTCTTCTCGTTTGTTGTTGAGAGGAAGTTGGCAAACTGCTTTTAAGTGCATTATTGCCACCCTCTGGATTGGGCGTTAAAGTTAACAGCATAAAGTCACATGAATGCTTACAATATGTATACTCGACTCGATGTTTAAAATCCAATACTTCTCTACTAATTTGTCAGACTATAGGGTAGCTTTATTTTTTTATTTCCCGCCAACACCTTATTGCCTATAGTTTGTCATAAAGTGAGGACAAACTGTGGGAGTCTCCCCTCATCCTCATTAAGGGTCTGCTCTACAGAAAGTGTGAATGTGTAAACTTTTAATAAGCGCCTTGACAGAATAAAGTTGGTCCCAGTTCTTTTAGTGCTGGGGTGGGAGTGGTAATGGCACCAAATACAGGACTAAAGGTAACCGTGAGTGAGTGAATTTGTGTGTGTGTGTGTGTGTGTGTGTGTGTGTGTGTAAAAAAGACGTGGACATTTTCAACTCCTTTTCTAATTTTAATTTCCTGTCCTCTCCTCTCCTCTCCTCTCCCTTGATTCCTACTGACCTCCAGTCTAGGTCTGTTAGATGTAGTCCAGGTCATAGCAGACAAACGAACGATGGAAATATCAAAGCCAGCCCAAGGCCTTTACATTCGGTTTTCTGCTCCAGGTAATCACAGTGTGTAGATCAGCACGGAGCACAGCTGAGGCCTTGTCTTCTCCTTAGCCCGTCTTTTATTCCTGCGTCCTCTTTCACGGGGCTGAATTCACCGACTCCATTTCTGCTGTCACAAGCAAATCGCAAGGTTAATTATGCCTTAATACAGCATGGCTACTAATATCCAAAATGGCAAATTCTAATGAGATTTCATTAATTGAAACTGTGTCATCTGACTGATGATATTGTGTGTTAAGCTCATATTCTCTATAAAGAATAGAATGACGGTAGCATCTATCCATTAGACATAGACCAGGATCCATCTGGAAACAAAGTGTTTGTCAGTAAAGCCGCCCAATTGTGTAAGATCATGGCTGGCTGTTCGGCTCGCGAGGTTCTGAAGTGTATCGAGAGGCACAGCTGAGTGAGTCGAATAGTCTGTGGTCTATTGATAACTCGCGCCTGTTTTAAAATCCTGGCACAACAATGCAACTAGGGCCTTGTGTGCTCCACTGAGCAACAATACCTTCTCTCACTGGCAGCTTCAGTGTAATGATGACAAACAACAATAAAGGAGCTCTTTTTTTCCACGGGCTTCTCCTTCCTGGCACCTTTTGATAAGGATTTAAGTTTATCCAGAGATAGACTCTGGGTGTTTATAGAAAATAATTATTTTATGTTTAGATAAACAAAAGCATTTAGTCAATGAAGATCAATAGGCGGCTGTTAAAGGCAAAGAGACCCACCTGTCTTCCATCTCTTCTTCTGTGCTCCTTGCCCCCACCATTATCCGCCCACCTCCACACACACACAACACACACGTACATGCTCGCACATTCGCTTCATCTTCATCTCTCCCGCTGTGCTCCTCTCCCTGTCTGTCTCAGTGTGTGTATAGAGCTGGTTGGCTGGGCCAGTAGCTGGGAGGTATGGTGGAGTGTAAGCAGTGTTGATGTGGATGGCCCCTGGTCAGAGGCCAGGGCCTGGCTGTTAAAATGCAGCCTCTTTTGTGCGTCAGAGCCAGCATTGCCAGTCCTATTCCACCCTTGTCGCTAGGGGTGGGGAGGCATTTACCCACCACATGCATTCATTCCATTGGCATTGCTTGATGCAGGGCTAAATGGCATTGTTACAACGTGCCTCTGAGAAGTGTTGACAGGTCCATATGCTAATTTTAATGAATACAAGGGAGCTGTGGTTTTATTCACCTCAACTCAGCTGCAGAATCCTATCTGCACCTAGACTAGCAAAAATAATTGCAGCAAACTGAAATGAGCTCATTAGGAAATGTATTGAATTTACACATTATTTCCAGTAGTTAAGCTGAGTTATTTTCCCTAAGGACTCAATTACATACTCATTTGTGACTCAGGTAAATGGGTTTATGTGTGTGACTTTTTCAACTGCAAAATTGTAGTCACTGAATAATTTGTAAGAAAGCTGTTGTACAAGCACATCTATTGACATTCATTTGTGTGAGGATTTCAAAATGGAGAAAAAAAACTGCAGACAAGATAACTACTCGCTTTTGTTCCTTTATTCACTTCATTTGATTAACTCATAACATTTCATTCACTCGTGAGTTATTTGAACGTGTACTCATTTGTCTTCAGTGGGTTTCCCTCGTAATGTTTTTGTTCACAACAGCCTTGTTGTCTTTCTGACACATGTAATTTCATCACTGAGCGTGTGGATGAACTTTATCTAGTCAAAAGTGCGAGTGCAAGTCCTTTTTCACAATGGAAGAAGGACAGAACGCTCAATCTAAAAGAAGACCTGGTGAGTCAGGGTTCAGTATCAGGGATTATGCCAGCCTACTGCGCTCTGAAATGAAAGTGAACATTCATCGAGTGACTCACTTCTTGAACCATGTCCTCCCCGAGCCACAATGAGGAGATTGTTGGAGGAAGCGGACATGGTGTGGAAACTATGTGACAAAGAGGAGTGCCCAAAATTCAAATTGCTCGTCAAATTGCTGTTTGTTCTGTGTGAAAATGGCCTGATTCGCTGGAAAACGACAAAGAATTTTGGATGGGTAAGCATAAGGGTTTCCACAGAGCTTTGTATTGGCTTGTGCTGGATGAACTAAAGTGACTCTGGCTTTTGGCGGAGTTCCCAGGAGCACATTGAAGACAGTTTCAGGCAGTTGTAGTGGACTTCAGTGATTGAAATGTGCCACTGATGTCTGGTATGCATGATAAAATGTTCCATAACTTAGCTGTGATCTCTTCATGATTGGAAGAGCGGTGCACTGCAGGGAAACAACTGGGCCGTTCATACTAAGGGTCTTTTTTGCTTTACTGGATACTACACATTGGAGGGTGCAGAGGAGATTTTGGAGAGGATGACTTGTCATAAAGGTCATTCTCCAGATTCAGACTCTCCGTATCACAAACACATGGCTTACTCCTTACTCTGCTGAGCCAGCAAGCTGCCAAGGGTATGTGAAATCTAGTTTTGTGTCATTCTGTGCACCTCCATATTGTGATTTCATGGTATCGTGGGCTGTATTTGTGAGTGCTGGCTGTCCTTGCCCATGGAGTGGCCATAAGGGAAGTGGGACTGGGCCTAGTGCTGCCCTGGCCCTGCAAGCCTCGGTCCAAACGCATCCTCTGCACTCAGCTGTAAATATCACCAACAGCTGGTGGCACACAAGTTAGTCGTGCTTAACAAATTACTGGCCTACACGTGGAGGGGCAGGGGGCTTCCCTTGCCTCCTTGCCAATAAAGTGGCCATGCAAGTGCAATCTGGTTTCTGGAGTTAAGTAAAGAAATCATCTGAGCATGTCTTTTCTGTGAGGCAGTGTTGGGAAAAGAGACATTTTATTAAGTAAAAATCTATAGAGAGATAGCCGGACAGTGTTGTCCAGCATGGCAGATAAACCACACAGCAGCTATCGCTATTTGAAGACACATTCCAGTTAAAAAAAACAACAGAAGGTCAAACTTTTTGGAAACCTGTTTGATCCCGCCCATCTCGGCTCCTACTCCTCATAGACACGGAGCTCTGTTTAGAGAGATAGGAATTATCAAAGTCACCTTTGAGCTCAGTAGCCTGTCTAGTGCTCATGGTATCACACATAATGACATTCAGTGTAGCCCAGATCACATTTATGATAGCATATTTGATACAGCTGTACACCAGCAAAGAATAACGCAGCCTAAAAGAATAAACCCCCCTCTTCTTCTTTTTTTTTTTTTCAGTTTAAACACAATCCATTTTCCAGTGTAAATCACTTGTCACTCTATTGCAAATGTAACGGCTCTGATCTGAAAGAGAGAGGTGGAGAGAGAGAAAGAGAGAGAGTAAAGATTATCTTTTGGGCCATTTCACTGGCACCGTTGCGTGACAGAGACTGACAGCTCTTTCAGATGACTGACAGGTGTCCTTTGAAATGCCGGTGAAGCAGCTTCTGTTCAGACTGTTGAAATGCATATTTGGAGCTCTTATCATAAAGGCATGGATGGCCCAGATAGGTGCCGTTAACATTGCAAATGGCTCCAGAATTATTCATTGTCAGTGCTGCGGGAAAGAATGGGGAGGGGAGGGGGGGGGGGGGGTGAAGTTTGATTATTCTGCTCACACAATGGCAGGGTGCTTAATGATTCCTCTCCACCTTGGCAGCGGCTTGTGCCGACTTCAGGCGCTAGCGGCGGGTGACACAGGTCTGGCCAAGTGTTAGAGCAAGATCATACGTCCGGGCCCCATTTTAATTTCTAATACATTAATCTTTTCCTCACAGATCCTCCATGAATATTCCAGGGCTCCTTGTTTGTCGGGAAGGCTGTCTCGCTTTCATCTATTCAGGTGGTTTCATTCACTGTGAAAGCCAGCTAAATGGACCCGATCAGTCAATGACAACTGGGATACAATAGAGCCCGGTAACACGTCCCTTTTCTCCTTTCAGCCTTCTGATAGACAACCCTGACACCTGCTCCCCGGGGAGACCCTCCGCCAAGTCAGTGCACTGTTCCTTGAGAGACTTCCCTTACTTTATCAGCCCATAAAGGATTGTCACAGGTGACTATATCAGCTGAGGTATGGAGCTGCTCCCTGTGACCTGCCCCAGCGCGGCGAGGTCGAGGCCCCCGCGCGGTCGAGGCACCATGCGCCGCATCACAAGCGGATTAAGGTGGCTTAAATGCTGTCATACAAGCAGACTCAGTGCTTCACACTTTCTAAAAATGTTAAGCCTTTGTTCTCCTCCATTAATTAGCATTGTCTTAAGTTCATTAGACCACTGCTCATGTTGTTACTAATGAGGCAACGTAGACCACCTACATCAGCCGTAGCTTTGTAGAGCCTGACCTGACAATGGCTCCTGTGCTTTCCTGTCCATGGTGTAATGACATGCACAGAGAGGGATGCAGGAACACAGATACTCCCGTGTGAGACTCTCATAAATGATTACATTTCTACATTTAATGCAGATTGCGTATATATATTTAAGAGGACAACACAAAGTGTCCCCTTGTATTAATATGTTAACTGCTGACGTGTTGATTTATAATGGTGCCAGTTTCCCTCCTCTGTTAATAGCTGAGGTTGACTGTGTGAGATTAACAGATTTTTAGCGGCTTCGGGAGTAGCGTAAAAGTTTGCTCTCTTCTTTTCGAAGGGATATTTCAGGGCAGTGAGCTTGTGCTTAATCCAAATGAGCCTATCAATCAAAGCTCCCTTTTCCACAGCTAAGTGAGGCTCACAGGGGCCTGTGTGCTCGAGAAGCGCCACACGGTACTATAACTCAACACAGGGAACACCTTAACAGTGGAAACTTAAATGTGCATTGGCATATATGGATATTAGAAGTGTCAAGCCCGGTGATGTAGATTGGGTGCCATTCATAATTATGATATCTGATTTCGGCTCAAAAGGGACGCTCTAGAGAGAAAGCGGGAGGAGAGCACCAATATTTTAATGGAGAGGAGACAGCCTTCTCCCTCAAGGAACATCTTCACTGACACTGGCTGCTGGAAAATTGGGATTTATACTTCCTGTTTTCTATTAATATGGAGATGAATACAGGTGTTCCTGTGTCGTAAAATTAGTTTAGCTCTTGCAAATTGCAATTACACGTGTTGGGGAGAGAAAAGTGATGTCTATGCATTTTAACAGGCAAGAGAAAATGTGAGAAAATTAGGAAAAATATCTAGATTTAAAATGAACATAATAACGTGTAATTCTATCCTCCCCAGCCCCCTCAGCCCAGCCTTGGCAGCTGTACCTATTTGTTCTGGTGGTGGCTTAACAGACTAGTACACTTTTCCTTGCTGCTCATGCAAGAAAAAAGCGCAGCAAATAAGCTGTGAAACGTTTCCCTCTTCAAGGGTGAGGACTTGGGAAGGGCTTCAAACCCCAAGGAAGTCATCCAAAATTCCCTGCTGTCTTCCTAAGGGGCTTGTGGAGGGCATTGTTGAGCTGAGGACACTGAATGTACCAGCAAGGTGAGGTGGGGCTGAACCACAGAAAACACCAAGCTAGCAGCAATGATCTGCTTATGGCTGGTGCACACTGGTGCAGCAGCCCACCAGGACAAGTCACTTTCCCCCATGAAAGTGTAAGCCATAGAGGGTAGTGAAGATACAGTACACAAGCAAACCCTGAGTGGACTTTTTTGAACCAAATAATCAGTCACATAGAGTAGCTAATCTTGCTCTCTGTAATCTCCAGTAAATTTATTTGTATAACTCTTTTCGCCCTGTGTTAAATGAGAAGATGGATACCACTCATGTCTGTACAGTGAATATTAAGCTACCCCCAGCAGCTGGTTAGCTTAGCATAGCACAAAGACTGGAAACAGGAAACAACTAGCCTGTCTCTGGCTAAACCGAAGTGTAAAAACAGCACGTTGTGGTGTTACGATGGGTTATGTGCTGGACTATTCATTGGCCAATAACAGTAACTTCCTGTATTCTCCGCTGGTTGCCTGGCAACCACACTGTGACACTTTTTGTGTGGATTGAACAAATTACATACGACGTGTTAAGCCTCAGAAGTACTATTAGGTGGATTTTGTGACCTTTGGGCAGAGCCAGGCTAGACGTTTCCCCCTGATTCCAGTCTTTGTGCTAAGCTAAGCTAACAGGCTGCTGGCTGTAGCATCATATTTATTGGACAGGATCTGAGAGTGTTATTGATCCTCTCATCTAGCTCTAGGCAAGAAGGCATATAAGCGCTTTACCCAAAATGTCAAACTTTTTCTTTAAACACTGCCCACACTGTAAAACAAGAAATGAATTGTAAAGAAAAAGCAGATCACAACGATACAAAATATTTAGTTGCCTAAAATTTTAAATGAGTTAATTCACAATTTTTGTCCCTAGCGGTTATTCTAGTCCTGTGATTTAATCAATATCAATGTATTTTCAGCTCCACAGTATTAGAAACAAATGCACCACTGATTTATAACAAGACATGCAAAGCAGCAGCATTTAGCTGGCATTAGGCTAACTTTCTCTCCACAGCCAATAGAGAGGCTCTGGTATTGAGGCGAGACATTAATTCATTGTGTCAACCTGTCCCCCTGGAATATTTATGATGCTAAATACATTTAATTAGGCACTGGAGCTCTGATGGGAGAGAAAATGCACTGTCAGTATATAAAAAAAAAAAAAAGAAAAGATTTTGTTACCTCTAATGCTGATAGGCTGGTAATGCTGCTTACTCATTCTCAATGACAGGAGGACCAAACACACTGCAGAGGGAATTTGAATCACTCAAAATCATTTGTGGCATGTTCATTACAATGTCATCATTGCACCTGAAGAGGATAGTACAGATGCTTATTGAGAGAGGGAATATTTTCCTGAGCAGGTTTTGGCGTGCCTAAGCAGGTGTTATTAATTGCCCTTCATTGAGACTTTTGCACAGAATACAAAGGACATTATCAAGTTAAAGGGACTGACAAATAGAGCAATATGCTGTGTGTGAAATGTAATGAGTAGATGATGGTGATTTGCCAGGATAAAACTGATCCTGACATAACACAGTGAGTTATTTTAATAAATAAATAAATAAATGAATGTATACTTTGTACTGCTTTTCTCTGAATATCACAAAAAAAAGAGGTTTGATGCATTGGCTGACAGCTTGGAGTAAAGTGAGACATCATGTCTGTCTGTGATAAAAACATGGCTACAGTAAATAATAGCCAGTTTCCATCTTGACATCTGTCATCCGAGTGGAAATGGATGGGGAAATGACCAGCTCTCTATCGGCTGCGCTCTGGCTGTGTCACTGGCTGAATGATGCAAATAGAAGATAATATCAGTGCTATACTGAATGGCATTACTCCAAATCTAATGTCATTAAAAGGGTGGGTATTAGCTTTGCTGTCTGGAGGTGGTGGTGGTGTGGGCTGCTCCGGCTTGACTGACACACAGATTAAGTGCAGTGACAGGGAGCACAATAAAGTCATCAGAGAATGTGACATGTCAGTTAGGGGGGATGAAGGGATGAATTGTCACTCTCTGTCAGAGCCCATCCGCTGCCTTATCCATGATGTCCCATACACCACCGTGGGAAAACAGGACAGCACGGGCGCTTCAGACAAATATTTATTCAGGTGGAGGACAAGTACACCCACTCAAGCCTTTCCTGTTCGCTACATGTTTGTAAATTTACTCCCGGAAGAAGAGAGGATGATGATGGATGAAAACGCAAAAATGAGTCCACTTGTTTTTACAAGCCATCACGTGAAATTTTGTCAATGTAATATTTGAATCATGGCTTAAAAATGGCAGAGAACATAATATCCAGTTACTTTCAGGAGTTTTGTTGTATCCTGGCTCCAGACAACAGGATTTTAATTCATAGGCGATATTAAGGATATTAAGAGAAAATGCATGCAATTTAAAAAGGAAGACAGTCAATATTCTTTTGTTTTAACAGAATAATTAGCAGTTACTCATCCAGCATCAAACATATCAGACTGTTCAATTTAGTTTTGTATTATCAGCCGAAAGATAATTCTTCCTCTATCTGTAACAAAAGAATAAATCCATTATATACCTTGTGTCAAGCTGCCTCAGGACCCTCAGTGTGGTTTTGGAGATGGAGTATCCATTTACAGGGGAGTATACAGTCTGGCCAAAAGATGGCAATGTTGCAGTGCTGAATTCCAAATGAGTTTTCTACCGGCTGGCCCCCCATGGCAGACTGGCCACTGCCTTCCCCTGCAGCACTCTTCTTTCCAAACTAGCCCAGAAATTTGTCATCCTCGCAGGGTACAACTGCACTGAAGTGTAAGAATAACGTGAGAGTCGACCACTAAAGTTGATTACATGGAGGACGAATGAAAAGAAATAGTTTGGTGTGATAGGTTGAGGGGATTGGGCCACAGTGCATTGAATGCACTTTTTTTCCACCCTGGCATACAGAATGTGCTGCTTAGCATCCAATTAGTGCTTTTGTCTCTTAGCGCAATTTTCACTTTGTACTTTTCAGGTCGATGTTTTATCAGAAGTTAATATTATTTCCTCAGTCTGCAAGTATTTTGTTCTGGCACACAGAGCAATTTCTGTAATTACGAATAAATCTAAAAACTATTTTGTCCTTTTACAACTCCAGCTTTTAAATAAATTTACTATCACCTCCTGTATCATGTCCATACATTATGAAATTAAGTTTAGTTAGGTTAAGTGCAAAAGATTTTATTTTGAGTGTTTCTGAGTAGTTACAGACAGTAGGAAACCATTTCAATGCATTTGGTGCGGTCAAATAGACACCCAGCTGAGCAGCAATTGGACAGCTATTACAGCACTGAAATACTTGAAATGTGCCTCAGTAAGTGGATTATGAAGTTATGTCTTATGCTGAAAGGGTTAACAGGTCTGCTGAAAATAAATTGTCAGTTTTCCACTCTCAAAAAAATTACATCCTTAGATGCTTACAGAGGGAGACAGAGAGAAAGAAAATGAGAAAAACAGTTTCACTAATTCAAGAATAGAAGAAAGTTGCAAAAAAAAAGAAAAAAAAGACACCACTTTAACTTTGTACACCTGGTTGCAGACTCCTGAGTGACACTTGTTTGCTCTGCTGTTTTGAAAGTAGCAGAAATAGAACCCTCTCCCATGGCCACTTTGCTGGTCTTTATTATTGGCTTATTGCCTTTAAGCTGTCACCACTCAGAGCATTACTCCTCTCAGGGGACTGTCTTCAGGGACTCGACAGAGCTCGGCTGGCTGGGACTACTCAGCTCTGTTGCACACTGCTACTGTGTCATGTTGCAGGCAATGTGCGCTCACAGTGCTTATTTTCCATTATTTTCCACTGATTTACACAGAAAACACCCTCTCTGATATTCAAAATATCTGTGTGAGAAGTGTCCGAGTTAACACTTATAAAATCAGTTAATCACCCTTTTATTTGGGTGTATTTATTACAACGTTTCTACAGTTTTATTGTGTTTTCTGTGATAGTATAAGACAGCTTCCCCCTGTTTAGAACTACTTTGTCCCTTAAGCTTATAAATTACATTGGACAATAGGCTGTGGATGGTTGAGGTCAATACATACGAAGAACACGAGCTGAATGCCAGTCGAGCCTCAGTCAGGTAGCCTTTTTGCCTTGGGCAACTGTTGTTTATTGGCTAATGCATTAAAGAGAAAGTGTGCCAGGTAGATGTTCAAATAAAAACCCAAACAGACGGAGAAAAAGCATGAATATATGTAATTGGGGGGGAAATAAAAATCACATATGTCAGTTACTTCTTTTATACTCTGCCTATAATCTTTATATGCTATTTGTAGAATAAAATAATTTTCAAGCTTTTGTTTTGGAAATGTGGCAAACGGTGAGGCACAATGAGAAATAGTTGATTTGAAGTGTATAGAAATCTGAAGATTTAGCAAGAGGGTGTGATTTTCTGCTCCTGAGCCTAATCCCACCATTCCTCCACCTCTCCTCTCTTATGCCAGTCACATTTTCTAATTAGCTTTCCCTGTGGAGGAAGAAGATGGATTATATTTTAATATCTGGGGCCTAAAATTAGTTTATATTTTAGCAAGTTAGCACTTCTTAGAAGTTGATTTACTCTTGAAGCTGTAAAACCCAGTGAGCTTGCAATTAATCATTCTCTTTGGTCTTGGTCTCAAGGAAAAAAGAGGCTGCAGTGTCACAGGCTGGATCACAATAGGTAAACACCTAATTTACACTATTTAGAAATCACCTCTCTAGTATTGTACAACACATGACACTCGCTCCCTCAATTGTTCTGTCCTGCTCCAGTTATTAATTACAGCACACTTTTAACAAAGCGACATTGTCTATGACTAATCATCGACACACAGTGATTAAAGATGTTCCTCGCTTTTTTGAATTACTTGCCTCCCCTTCGTCTGTGTTCATTCATGAGCTACATGTCGCTGCCTTTTTTTTTTCTTTCTTCTTGGTCAAGAATTCGGTTTGCTGTTATCCGATTACCAGCGTCCTGAGAGGCTTTCACAGGCCCATCCATCAAGACTAAGGGGTTGAGGGAGAGCCTCGACAATGCTACTGCAGTGATGTAAAGCACTGAGGGATTCATGGTTATTAAAAAGAAGCAAGGTTTTTATATAGAACTACATAAGAGTTGCCTTGCAGTATGACATTATGTGATGCTCTCTCATGTAACTTTTTATATAGGTGACAGTGTATCTTTTTTCCAAATGTGTTAAAAGTCACCTGTTTCTGCAAAAACTTCCAAGGGTTCACGTTCTGAAAAAGCATTGTTCCGCCAAGACAAAATCTGGTTATTTGTAAACACAAAACTTTAATGCTACTATAAAATTACACCTACCAAGAATTGCAGAAAAGTTGACATGCTGGGAAAAAAACCCACAATGTGGCTTGAGTGAAATGTGCTTGACAGAAGAGCAGAAGTGTGGATGCTGTTCTTCACCATACTGCACTCCCTTACAGCCACACAGTGTCAGGAGAGTATCTCTTAAGCCTGGATCTGGCATGGCTTTGGAGTGCTGTTTGGTGACTGGAGGTAGAGCGGTGTCGGGAGGATCATCAGTGGCTCTCTCCCAGGGAGATGAGCAGCATAGGCCAATTTCATATGCAGGGCTCGGCCCCTGGGTCTGAGTGGAGGTGGGCTGGGTCCACCCAGTATCCTGGCTTCATTAATCATCCCGCCAAGGCTTACCGGCAAACCCCCTCTCCGCCCTCTCCTAGACAACCCCTTGGATTACACAGAGCCAGCGAAATGTCAGCCCAAATCTGAGTCTTGATGCAGATAATCATTTCAATAATATTTCTCCATTTGTGCCCCCGATGCCAGGGGAATAAAGCTTTTCCACTGTCAGGTAGCATAAGACTACAGTTGGTGGGAATACTTGACTCTGAGCCAGATGGCTTAGCCATGCTTGCAGCATATGTTCAACAAGCAGTCCTGTGCCAAGCATGCATTAGGTTTTTATTAATTTGAAGCAGGCAGGAATGCATACATATATATTTACCTGATCCCACCACTCCTCCCCACCCGGCAACCCCAGTGCTCCCTATAGAGAAGTTAACTAACTACTGGTGCCTGACAAGTATTTTATAATATAAATAAAAGATATTTATAGTTGCCACATTTCTAATATAACATTTCTAACATTACCACAGACTGTGTATTAGTTAGATGTTATGCTGGAGAAAATTACAATTAAAACATTTCCTTTTTTAAAACGAGAATGAGTTGGTAACTAATCAAAGGCAATTATAATGTATATTTATGGCTCTGATATCTGCCATAGTGGCGTTGGTTGTTACAAAGCAAATTACCATTTAGATGCATGAATATGCTTGGGTCCAAGACAAAAGAAACAGTACTGCATGGGAGGGCAAATTTATTCATTACCACTAAGTTGAACTTCCCTTTAACAGCCCTGTGCTCTGCAATCCTGGGAGTTCTTCTCTCAGTGACTTATGGTAGTGCAGGGGGAGGGGGGACGGCGCGCCGAAAATGTCAATAGAAATAGTAAGTGTGAGAGGGAAGGCTTGCCTAATTAGTGCCCATTTAGATTTTATGATGGCTCTGAGATCTGCTCTTCCTGACAGAGAGCACTATAGTTGCATATTGTCCTAGCCTGAGGGAACCATAGGAAAATCCAGATTTATTGTACCTATCATACCAGCATATTTCATTTGCCATTATGAGATGCCATCTTGCAATGATGCGAGATTATTTATTACAGATTAAATTGTGGGACCTGGGTGGTTGAGGAACATTTCAAAGTACCATTCCTCTTATTAACTTCTTCATTATCTGCCCCACTGTGATCTAAAAGCTCCCTCCTTCCTACCTGCGTTAACAAATACATTACTGATTGGACAATGCCTAACTGTTTTTCCACTCTCTGCATTTGTTTCCTAACATTAGTGCTGGTGAGCGCCACAACTCATCTGTTTCCTCGGTTTAGGGCAGACTGTGATTTCATTAAGCCTAATTTTAACATAGAGAAGTTTCTTTTGTTCAGGTTTTTTTGTGTTTATAACCAGCAGTTTTACAGAGGCAATGCTTTAGTTTTATCATTGAGAACTATTCCTGCAGGTGAATCATTGTGGAGCGTCTTGTGTTTTAATTATATTGAGAATTATATTTATGTCATTTTGTAACCGCATGTTTCCGGATGCACTAAGGGTAGAAACTGCACTCTCCTCTCATTCATTCCTGCCTACCTCTGCAGTTTAGATGCTTGAGTGGTTTTATATATTTTGTGTATTAGGTAGTGTTTATTTACTATGTCCCTTAAACCCCAGGATGTTGGCATTTATCCTATTTACACATCAATATTACATCTCCATGAAGGCCTTGAGAGTTGCATTTAAGTCATTGTGCAGGGTGGTATTAAAATGTACTCCATACTGTGAGGGGAGCTCGTCAGGGAATAGCTGGGCCCTGGACTCCCATTACCCAGCATAAAAGTGTCAGCCACTTTAATTACATTCATGCCTTCCCCAGTCCATTTTACTGCAGCCGCAATCAGATTTCATGCACAGATCTCATGCCTCTGTCTCAAACATTTGGACATTGTTGGTGGTGAGATGAGGATCTAACATGATTTTTAGATTTTTTTTTTCCCCGTCTGTCTATCTGAACACATGATATATGACTCAGAGTAGCGTTTAGATGTTAGATATTACAGGTGTTTCCAGCTGGTCATGGATCCTCAGTCACAGGCTGAATGCTTTGTCTGCTGCTCGGCCCCTCAATGTGAATTTGAGTATCTGTCCTTGGAATTGTTGATTAAGTTGGCATACCCAGCCACTAAATATCAGTGCACCCCACTGAGAGTGGAAGAATTGGTTGTACACAAGACACCCTCACAGAGAAGGGTGACGGCGGAGAGGGAGGGTGGAGGGAGGGTCAAGTTCCACCGGTCAGACTGTTAGCGAGCGCAGAAGAGGCAGTGTCACTTACTGTTTCACGGGGAAGCTTCCTGACCTTCTAGGAGTGAAAGCGAGATCCTCTCTTGTTTATACTCAGCCATGGATCAGTGCGTGGAATATGTCTACATCCTCTCAGCCAATTTCACACAGAGGAGGCGCAGTGTGGGCGGCCGACACAAGCCGTTTCCCCTGGACGATGAGGCCCATCCCTCACGCACGTCCTCTGTCTGTGACTGGAGGTGTAGAGACAGACAGAGACAGAGGCACTCTACTGCTCCACTGGGCCACAGAACTATCCCCTCCCTGGGGACCCTCGTGCTGGGACCCGCCTCTGACTCTGGGTCCTTATCTAAGACACGAGATACTCTCCCAGCCAAACAGTAGTGAAATAATTAAGAGATTTATTGCTTTGGTAGCTCTTCCAGAATAATTGTTTGTTTCTTTGTACGCTTTATTTCCCCACAGTTAGAGTGCATTTAAAATTTTTGTTCAAATGCGACTTTACAAACAATGCACGATGCATCACGGTGGTGTATCTTCTAGTACTGAACAGTGAAATGGTGAAAAACATCTCATAGAGCCTCAGCTAAAAAGCTCTGTTTTGAAATGACAAGGGAACAAGTCCTTCTAAAGGCAATTTATAGGCCGAATAAGTGGACATAAAGCACTCAGGTGAATTATCAGAGAAGCCATTAATTACCGTTAATGATTTGAACGTGACAAGCACATTTGCTATAAAAACTATTTATGATGCACATTAAGGTCAAGCTTTTCTTAAAACTAAGATTCACACACATATCAGTCATTGAAAAATAAGCAGAAAACAATCCTCCAAACTCTTAATTAGAAAATAAGGGATTTATACCGTTGTGGCTAAATCCAATTTTGCATTAACAATCAAAAGGTAATCACACCTCAGTCAGTGATCCCACTTCAAAACCACACACTGCTCTTGGATGAAGCCTCTTCACTTCATGCCCAATTGATCTAATTACATAAAGGGAATTCTCTCTCTCTGTCTGTCTGATATAGTGGTTCCTGTTAGATCCGGCTGTTCAGTTAATTAAGTCTTCATTCTTTATCACAGTGGTGGACCCAGGAAGACCATCCAATATTCTGTCTTTCCAGAGCCCTCTTCCAGCGCTTTGTCTTGTTTTTCAGCACAGCCCGAGGTAAGCGCAGCTCCAACCACTGTCCTATCTGTCTCCATGCTGCTCGCCTTGTAATCAGCGACCCCTGTTACTCAATTATGGGTTGTGAATTTGGGCTCTTTGGTGACCTTCTCCCAGTGATCCTACTACTGACCCTTCAATAAGAGCGCAGCCTTCCCACTACTGCTTTGTGTGTTGCATCGCATTTTTTTTTTCATTTGTGGGATCTTTATGAAGAGGGAAATGAAAGGAAACGGGTCACTCGTGTTGTGTTCTCACATCTACCCACTTCAGAGGCTCTGAACAGGGGCTTGGTGTTTACTTTGATTCTATGTAGGGTACACCTTAAGTTCAAGGGTTGGAGGGCATCGCTCTCTTGTAGGTAATCATATCCAGCTTTGTGCTCCTTGTACCCCGACACTGAGGGTGGCAGCTTAAAGGCTGTCTGGAGCCCTGTTCCACCACTGGACCACATGTTTGATATCCATAGCGGCAAGCTTCCTACACCGGTCTGTGCGATCCTGGAGGATTCGGCTCAGCCCTGTGCTGATGTACAACTCCTCTCTGTAGCAGACCAGTTCTTTATGTATCGCACCTCATTTCTAGCACTCCACGTTTTTAAGATGACATATTAGCCAGCTCCGGGGTGGTTAAAGGTGATGCAAAGATTACAGCTATTTACTGAATTATCTGTCTGTGAGACTACCCTCATATCTCTGCATATATTACCTTGAGCTTGAGTTTAAAGAGCGATTGCTCAGAACAAGGAAGTTAAAGAGGCAATTACATAATGAAATGGGCCATCAATTCTGTTCGTGGCCTTTTTCTCTTTGAACAGAGATGGCCCAGATATCCCTGGTTTAGCTGACCCAGTAGAAGTACAACTGTTTGTGTTAAACTCTCCTTTATCAAGGGACTAAGAAGCTGCATGGGTCTGTCTGGCTTTCTATCTCTGTTCTGTAATTCAGTTATTAATTACCCTTCCTCCCAGAGCAGCAGCGGCCATTGTATTTACAGTGTTTCCATGGTGACCCTATCCCATTTATAAGGTTTTGTGTCAGCATTAAGACAAGACCCGTATTCAAATGGCCTCCATCTAAATATAGCAGTGTCTCATAATGTGAGGGTTATTACAGTGAAATTAACACTGCTCCATTGCAGGTTGGGTTATATTATAGACAGCATGCAGAGGAAATGCAGGAATGACGGTTTTTAGGTTATATTGCACAGTTTGTATTAAGATATTATTGATGTCAAATATTTATATTCTAGATTATATTATACGTGGTGAAGAATAAATAACATTACATGTACATTTTGAATGGGATCACTTTATTTTAGATTACAATAGTTATGTAGTATTTATGAAGTAATTACGGATACATAATGTTCAGTAATTAACTGATGTTTACTAGCTATTTGTTTAGTAATTATTGATTAACAAAATGTGCCTGAAACTTTATAGAATAACGTTGTAGGGTGTAGCGCTAAATATATCAAATACCAAACATTTACTTTGAAATTATGCATTAATTAGTCGTAGAAAAAGTAATAATACGAAACATAAAAGGTTACGTTAAAAACTATAGTAGTTAACTAATATTTATTATGTAATAATACTGTAATTGATAGTAACAATTAATATACTCATTTCAAGTGAATATAACATAGTGACTCCCTATTGTTTACTAATAAATACTTCCTTATGATTAAGACTATAATCATGGCAGTTCAGTAATGTATATTATGCAAATGTATAAGGCTTGTTTATTATTAATCAGCTCTTACCATAACTTTAATTTCATTTGTATTGTATTTGTACTCACTTTTTACTCAATACAGCTCCCATTTGTATGTAGACGACTGGCTGGGCAGTTGTTACCTTCTTGTTTGAATAATTACTGAAAAAATACTTTTCAGGTAAATATGTGTAATAGCTTAAGTAGTTATTTAATTTATTACTGTGTTATTTACTGGAATGTCTTTTTTGTACCAAATATTACCCACTACTCAATTATCACTATACCTATAGTAAAATGTAATCATTGTACACTGATGTACATGTGATCTGTAACTTTCTGTTCATGAAGGGTTCATGAAGGCTTTAGTTTGTGTGGACTTGCACACAGTATCAGTAGGTACCAAATAAGTGTTCTATCAGCAGCCCCAGTTCCTCCTCTGTTCTGCTCAGTATTACGGCTTTAGTTTGTCCTTCTGGTTTGGAGAGTCAAAGAGTAAGATAGTCCGGGGCTCTTATTTGGGCCCAAACAGGACCCACACCTTCTGTCACAGCCTCCAGCCCTGGGCCCGACGGCAACCTGCTGCCAGGCCTATGCGCGCTGCCAGTTGTAGTTTTTAATTGGCCATCTGGGGAAAGCTGGATCTAGTGGCTGGATATTAATCAGTAAATTAACCCAGCCATAATACAGCTTCCTCCCAGCGGAAGCCCGGCAGCTGTGGGCAGAGAAAAAGAGAGCGAGAGCACGAAAGAGAGATGAACCATAGGCTGGAGAGGCTGAAAAGGGAGGCTCCCGAATGGGCTGGCCCGTGATTGAACATTTCCTCTGTGTCCCTTGCCACATTCCCCTGTCTGCAGCGCCGCTGACCCCCAATTTGTGCGACAATCACATGGAGGATTATCTCCAGCATGTCAGTGCAGATGTCACAGGTACCTCCTCTCGCTAAGGACAAAGCTGCAAATTCAGAGTTAAAGCTTGCTTTTCTGGCCAAAACTGACAGCTGTATTGAAAGCTGGAGTGATTGGAGGGAGAGTGCTCTACAAAAGTTCAGGGGGAGGTTACTTCTGCAAGGTCTTTCTGTGTGGAGAACTGTTGTGTGTGTGTGTGTGTGTGTGTGTGTGTGTGTGTGTGTGTGTGTGTGTGTGTGTGTGTGTGTGTGTGTGTGTGTGTGTGTGTGTGTGTGTGTGTGTGTGTGTGTGTGTGTGTGTGTGTGTGTGTGTATCATTAATGTATTTGACTGACTGGAATTGCTGGTGGTCCCCAGAGTTAACCAATTAAAAGGCTAATGAATATACAACAGCTAATTATTATAAGTAAGCTTAATTATCATAATAGCCTGTGCTTACAGTTTTAGCATTGAGTTCGGACATACTTAGAATAGTTACCGAATTTGTAAGGTGCATGCACACATTGCTAATGAAATGAACGACCTATGTCATTTACTGTAAAATATAAGAACAAATGATTGTGCTATTACGCTTATTAAATCACATCAAGATAAACATGGTTTTCTGATATTGTTATACACTTTGGGGTGTATGTAATTTTATATATATTATGTATGTATGTATATTATGTGATACTGTATATTTTCTGGAAATCAAATTGACTTTTTTTGTTTGCTAATCTATTGAATTAGACAGATCAAGGCAATTTGTCACATTAATGAAAAAATCCTGTACCTCCAACATTGTCATGAAGTCCTGCTCCTTCGTTTGCAACATTGCCCGCAATGGCCTAATGCAACAAAAGATATTAAAGAGGTAGCTAACAGTAAAGCAACAGCACTACAAGTTGACATAACATCAGCTCCTTCTTAAAGGAACCATTCATACTGGATCAGGATATCCAACTTGTACCATTCTGAACCACAGCTGTTCACGTGGTCCGGCAGCCTCGGCTTTAAAAGAAACAGCATAGCAGCGGATGTCACAATACATCACAGGAAAGCAATGTCAACCACTGACCCACTCTACATCTCATATATTCATGCATAGCAAACACAAAGACTCAAATCCGCGCGGCATATGCCATCTGACCCTGCGGAGAGCTTTTATGGTGTGATGTCATCACGCCCCATTGTCATAAATGAACCAGCTCACTTCTCCGCCTGCCTGTCAATAAATTTCCAAGGGGCCTCAGTCATACGTCCCCACTCTACTGTGCTCTAGATGGACATGAAATAATTGCCATGCAAAGAGTTGCACGTTTCCTTTTCTAATTTTAAGGGTCAACAGCATTTTAATACAATTTTAAACACACACACAGTGTTTTTTATGATGCATGTACAAGCGGCTTTTGATAGCTTAACCAGCCAAGCATGGTTAAAGAGAGAAACCATTGCAGCTGCTTCCAGGACCCACTTAATTTAGTCCCCTGACCCCGGTTCACCTGAGTCTGCATGGAAATCATAATGCAATTCAAGTGTGAAGAAAAATGATATACTGTGTATTTACCCCAAATATTTATGCAGGGCCCACTAACGGTCATGCTTACTCCTAATAAAGGGAAAGTGATGCCTTGTAACACTGAGAGTGCTGGGCTGCTCCTACATTGCCTGAGGCCATTGTTTCCTCCATTATCATTTTCATTGGATTCTATACAGGGCAGTGTTTCCAGTGTTTACAATGCCTGCCTCATATACTGTAGGCCTTAGGTGTTTTACAGAGCCGTTTTGGATATTGAGAGATTTCTTTTTAGAAATTTTGACTTTATTGTCAATAAAAAATCCACAGTATTGTATTATTTGTATTATTTAATCTGAAGGACACATGAGGCATATTCTGACGCGCATTTACAGACACCATATAGGAAATATCTGCTATAAACCCACGATATGCGCGATAACATCCTGGATGGTACCTAACTAAGGAAATGGTGATTTGCTATGAGTGCGTATGATCTCAAGGTGTTTTTCTTTTCCTCCTTTTCCTACCATATTCCTCTGTCCGCTCAAGGTTGCAGTTCACTCAAACTGACAGCTGCTGCGGGGGTCCAACAATGTGTCTATTGCTCAACATCCCCGCTATCTGCTGGCCTGATGATACTGCGCACTACCTGAGGGATGAAAAGCCAAGTTGGAAAACACAATAGGATAAAAGAGGAAGCCCTCCATACAGTAACAACCCTGAATTGGATTGTTATTCTGCAGTTCAGTTCCTTAAGAAGTGTGTCAATAGCTATTAGCTCCTTAACAAGGGGATCAGGTGAGCCCTGTAACAGCGAAGCAAAGCTCCCTGAGGCACAATCATGTTCTATATTTCCAGAGAGGAGGTCTGCACTGTACTCTGGGTAGCAATCTTCCAGAGGCCTATTAGACTACTGTAGCTGTATAAAGAGTCAAGCAGAGAGGGTGTCTCATCAGTGCTGATAACAGGGTATCTGGTCAAGTCATTAGCTCTCCTCTTATTGAATTCCTCCAGCCAAATAGACCAAATGAAGCTAAATAAAGCTATAGATGGTGAGGAGCCTACAGCCTATTAATATGCTGCCACTTCCCCCTCCTCCTCCCCCTCCTCCTCCTCCCAGATCCACCTCTCTTTCGCACTTTCTCTCCCTCACATTACCTCTTTTCTCTCCCTCTATCCATCTCTTCCTTTCCACTTTTTCCTCCTCTGTCATTCTCAGCTCGTCTCTGCTTCTCTCCTCTCCCTCGCCTCCTTCCTTCCCTCCTCTCTCCTCCCTCACTTCCTCCTTGTCTGGGGGCCCTAATGGCGAGCATGTACAGCAGCTCTGACACCGTCACATCTGCTGGCAGAGAGGGTCTCTCCCTCACCACACAGCCTGCTAATGAGATCTTCCCCCATTTAATTAATACCATAAGAATTTTAATTCTGACTGAATCAATTTAATGTGATGTGATTTTGTCAGCTCTATTCCCCAAGTAAGGAAAAAAACAGAGCGGGCCCTGATGCTTATTACATACATCATTTCACGGGCCCTGCATTCCCTGCTGACTTAAACAAATTCTAATTAAGACTAATTAAAGCATCATTTATGAAAACGCTTGTGATAGTTATGCAAACATTCTGGGTGGGTATGCTCTGCATGATAATTACCCCCTGGTTTAAATTAAGACCTGTTCCCTGGCAATTATGCTAGCCACACACCAGCACCTCATGGAAAACGTTCTTTATTCAATTCCTGCAATTAAATATGAGACCTGGCTCCTGAACTATCGGCTCGAAATGCATTTTATAAGAAGAAAAGGGTAATTATGCATTGTTGTTTTTTCGCCTCTGTCAGGTGGAGTAAATGGAGCCAATCCAGTGTTCTGTATCAGAGTTACACTGGGGTTAAAGTGATGATCATAAAGCAGCCAGTGGTGACTGATATGAGAGGTGACACCAGCTGCATTTGGATGAGGTGATTAGTCTGTGTTTTCTAGGTGAGTTTTTTGTCACATTAATGCTGGTTAGGCAGATGTGAGCAGATGCACTGTCTTTAGATCTCCACCTTCGCTCACCAGTGACTTCAAACTACAAACTGTACGGTGTGTTTTTGTGATGCGCCTTAATTTGGCTCTTTTCTCAGACCAGAGTTAACACCTTTGAAACAAGATTTGTCTGTGGGCTTAAAAGAATATTTGAAGTGGGTCTGTGGTCGTGCTAGCTCAGTGAATAGAGCGTGACGCCAGCAAGCTTAAGAGTTGGACTCCAACCATCAAAGCCATACCAACCATATTTTGACATTTAGGGGAATGCACATTCTTGAGATAGATGTAAAGATACCATTCTCATTTCTGTACGCCAAATATGAAACTACCACCAGCAGCCGGCTAAGGAAGCTTAGCACAAAGACTGGAAACAGCTAGCACGGCTCTGTCCAAAGGTAACAAAATCCACCTTCAAACACCTCTAAAGCTCACTAATGAATACTTTGTATTTGTTTAGTCTGCACAAAAAAACAAACAGTTTTTATGGAGGGTTATGGGCCGAACTATGTCTATAGGACTAGTTGCCAGGTAACCAGTGGAGACTCCAGGAAGTTGGTCCTGGCCAAGACGTAGTCAGGAACATAACCCCATGTATTTTCACATTTCAGTTGTTGTACAGATTAAACAAATGAAATACGTGTTAATTAGTGAGCGTTAGAGGTGCTAGTTGGTGGATTTTGTTTCCAGTCTTATGCTATGCTAAGTTAGCCAACTGCTAGCTGTAGTTTCATATTTCCCATACAAACATGTGACTGGTATCAGTCTTCTCATCTAACTCACGGCAAAGAAAGCAAATAAGCGTATTTCCACAAAATTACAAACTATCATACCTTTAAGCTCTTCAGGGAGTTCCTGAAAAGCATTTATCAAACACGAATATTGTTGTGAACTAAATAGTCAGATGTTGGCCTCGACATTACGTACAAAGGCTGAGAAACAGTGAAAGTGTATGATGAGAACAGGATTTCCCCTCCTTAAATTAATGTGCTGATCCAGTTGCTTATGTCAGCCGGCTGTTAATAGACATCCTGCTGCCTCTTTATCAGGCTTTTAGCAGGAGTTTACAGCGTGACGCTGTTACACCTATCAGCTCTGTTGATACAGCAGCACACTCCCAGCAATACATTGTTTCACAGAGGACCAGGCTATTCTTACTTTATTGGCACTATTTAAAGCGCTTCAGACATATTAACGATATTATATAACATATTTATCTGAACGGTACACCCACCTGTCTTTTGCAGGTGTTTCTGGTTTTATTTAAGCGGAAATTACAGTGGTGAAAAGTAATTTCATACTTTTACTCAAGTTTTGAGGTACTTGTATTTTCTGCTACTTTATACTTCTACTCCTCTACATTTCAGAGGGAAATCTCATACTTTAATATCATACTTTTACTTTACTTCAAATACTTACTTACAAAACATATGATCAGTTTATAAAATATGTTATAGACTAAACTACCCAGCAGTATATGAAGTAGTTAAAATGAGCTCCACCTTGACCAATTACAACATTAAAGTACCGCTTAAATGTTAGTGCATCAATAATAATAATCCAATAATAATAATATTATAACACTGACAGGGGCCAGTCTGCAAAAAAGTACTTTTACTTTTGGTATTTGATATGCTTGATACACTTATATACTTTAATATGTATATTTTGTTGCTACCTCTGTGCTTTTACTTAAGTAAAATATGGAGTATTGTTATAGTGCGTTATTACTTTTACTTAAGTAAATGATCTGAATACTTCTTCCACCATGTACTAGGCTTTTCTTGGTTTCCTGTCATTGTTCAACTGGCCACTCATTACATACGTCTTTCATGTCTCGACAAGATACTTTGTGTAGCTCTACAAATAAAACGACAAACAGATGAGCAGCTCTTTATGCTGCGTGGTAATTCATTATACTTTTAAATGCTTTTAATAAAGTTGAGGCTTCACTGTGCTCAGATGGTCGGACGCGGTGGTGTTGTTTATATGTTTGCACAACACTTATCACTTCTGTCGTGTTTGTTTACTTTCTTCGGTGTGTTCGATTTTGGCAACGCCGCGGCATTATTGCGTTTTTACTTCATGAGAGGCAGCTGGTTCAATAAGATGAGGAAAAAAAACAGGCCCTATTCCCAAATCAGTTGCTGGTGAGGTTGAGGGAACTGGAGCAGCAGGGAGCAGACCCCGGTTCCACCCACGTCCTGTTTTACGTGCGCTGCCTCTCCCTGTACATGCAGATGGCACAGCGCTCCCAGATTTCATTTGAGGTAATCTAATCCCTCCACTGCTCCCTTTAGAAAGGAGGAGTATTAGCGGCCATATGTCAACCAGATTTGTCAGATTATTCATTACAATTAATTGCTGTTCCACTTAAGGCCTTTAAGGCTGTGAATTGCTCCGAAATCTATTGCAAACACAAAAATTATGAGTAAAAGACTTTGGCCCTGTCATTCAAATTTCAGGCTGACCTTTAGCGGAGCCTGGCTTTTCTGAGGGAGTGCAGGAGAGAGAGCCTTTCTAATTGGTGTTTCTTCAGCCTTTTTTTTTTTTATTTTCCATCTACAGGTAGAGCGTCTGTCTCTATTGACAAGGAATACAGGGAAGACTGTTGTGCCAGTCCGGAGTGATTACACCTACTGCCCACTGAAGTCCACTGTTTGTTGCAGCACCCGCTCCACTAAATATACTTCCATATTGGTTATATTCATATCTGCAATTTGTTTTGCTTATTGTTGGGATGCAGTAACACCATAGTTAGCTTTCTGCACAATGTACACTGTCAACTGAATTTCAATGTGGACCTTTTTCGAAGGTTGGCTGCAAGGCAGCCTAATAGCCACCTGAATTAATGTGCTGTCCAAGGATATGAGCCATAATACTTTGGTGATTAATGTTTCACTGGTGCTCTGCTTCCATAGTTAGGGCTCAGACCCCAGAGATAAACTATTCACCACATACTCAAATCACATCCAACCAACACACAGAATCACGTTCAGCTCTAAATCAGATTTCTTATTTGTGTAGTTTTCATTTTTTCCCCTTTTTTTTTCCAAACCTGAAAAATATTGATTTTTAAATCCTATTAGCTCAAATCACACCAAGTAGTACTTGAAGAAAAAGTCACAGCAAATTACAACATTATGATTGACTATGATTATGATTGAAATCCATGGGGCTGATTCATTGCTGATGATGTATTTTGGTTAATTATGGAGTTAAGGTACTAGAGGAGTGACTTTAAGCCTGTCTGATTGGCCCACTTAATTGTGCTTTATGAGATAGGGCTTACCAAGCAGGGCTTACAGACTCAGTGTTAGGGCTGGAGTAGGAGGAGAAAATCTCTCTCAGGTCATATTACCCAGGCCAGAGTTAATGAGAAGGTGGAGGTAAGAGAATCCATCACCATATCAATCTGCACCACCTCTCCTTTCACCTCCGCTCTGACTGTTTTTTATCTTTTCCACATGAATCATCATTAGCATGACACAACATTGTCATATTCCCAGTTACACGTAATATTAGATCTACGTGTTTTACTGAGAAAACTAATAAATACAGATGAAATGCTAAGATTTATTTTTATAAAAGCTGTTGTTTTATAGTTTATTTTGATGTAATTGCTATTATTGTGTATGATTCAGGAAAAACAGGCCGATCTATTACTCATCATTAATCACAGACAGGAGGGTCCATATGCCTCTCTCTTGTTTCTTATTGTACTCGACGGCTCAGGCTGCCTCAAGTGCCTCGGAGCAGCTCGATGAGATCTCGTATCCACCTGTATATTGGGAGAAGGAGGCGTTGAAATATTTCAGATTCTCCTCTATACTCATGGTGCCGGCGGATCGATGCTCTAAACGCCGGTTGCCTGGCCTCGTCTCATCACTGTACTCCTGCCGACTGACACATCCTCATTATATTACAATACGGTTGCCACTAAAGGTCATTCTCCCAGAACATAATCACACACAATCAAAACCACAAACTTCATATATCAAGGAGACAGTAAATAGCCTCAGGGTTTATTTTCTACTGCCACAGAAATGCTCTCGGCCCATTCATAAGCTGAAGTTGGGGTGACTTGAAAGATCTGATGACACAAACATGACGCAGAAAAAAAATCCTTTTAGAGATGAGCAAACACACTTATTCATAAGTCATAAATAATTCTGTATACTCATACTATGGCATGCCTGTACTTCTGGTATTTAAATCTAATATTCAGTATAAAGATCGACAAGTCTCTTATTTAATGAGGATTATTTATCATTTATCAGAGTAGATTCATTGAAAGAGATGGCTGTTGTGTCCAAGCTCCTAATCTTTCCCTTCCTCCTCCATCAGGAGTAGGTTGTCAGGAAGAAGAACTGTCAAAGTAAAAAAAAAAGGAGCGGAAACACACCCCTCTCCTCCATATTACCATAATGAGGAAAACACACTTAGTGGGCCATGACCTGATGTCATCTGATTATATCCATGATTAATGATATCCTTTTACCAAAACATGCCACTACTGTAACTGTCTGGGATTAAAAGCAGCAGATGGTAATGTATTCATGCTTTCAGTAATGTGTTCTTATAGCCAGTGTGTGTGTGTGTAATACTTGCTAAGATGCATTGTTTTAATGGAAAGGCATTTTATTTTTTTGACTCTGGTCCATATAGGTTTTTTATGAGCTTGGTGTGAAGATGTTGCATCTCTGTGCTTGTTATAAACTCCTTTTTTTGCAAGCTATAAATGGCATGAACAGCCAGCACCATCTGTTGTAGAATTAGACCATTTCAGTTTCCATATTAGGTCCAACTGTGGATACATGTGCACATTGATATAAACCTGTTTTTTTTTTCTGTTCTTGCCAATGTAGAAAAAATGTTTGACGTACAGTCCATAATTGGTCAACAGTGTACAGTGAAATAACAAACTGCGGTTGACACTTTCTGCACCTTTTGGTGTGAAGATGATCTTAATAATGGAGCAACAGTATCCCACGAGAGAGAGCGGAAAGCTGAAATGCTCGCACAGCTTTAAAGCCGTTTTGTTTTGTACTCAGACTCCAGTCTCCAGATACCAATGTCCAGTCGATGAGTCAGTTGAAAATATTTTCCTCTGGTTTTTCCTCTGTCCAGACGCCATGTCAACAAAGCCTCCAGTGTTGCGGCGATGTAGGAGCTACAATGTCAGTCTGTCTGCTTAATTGCGAGTGGGATGAATGTTAATTTACTCAGTCAAGAACCCTCTTTGTAGCACTTTTATAGCCCAGAGGTGTAGATTTACATCTTAGGGATACAATGAGTTTTAGCTTGTGCTAAAAGGGGGGTGATAGGGCCCACATTCCTCGACCTCCCACAGCATATTGTTCTATTGTATATGAACACCTCTCTGCCACAGACCAGCCCTGGTCAGGGTAGGTGTTGAAGATGGGGGGGGTCATCCTGACCTCTAGCTGAACTTGGGCAAAAGGCAACACTCTATATTTGCTCAGTTTGCACGGTCGACTTCACTAGAAGTGATATAACCGTGCACAACATACCTGTCAGCACTGTTTGGTCTGTAATGCACTGGCTGGCATCTGAATGTGGCGTGTGTGCACTTCTGGCTCTGTGAGTTTTGTTTTTAACCACTGAAATGTATCTGCAATGTTATACTGTAATGGACAAATTGAATTCCCGTTTGAACAGTTCAGACGTCGTGCGACATTCGGGGAGATCTACTTCACTAGTGCAAATTGTAGTACTGTGTAATTATAAGAGAGGTGGTCCTGGCCTCAGGGGGATTGCTGCTAGATTTCACCAGAAAGGTTCCCTGTGCACTACATGAATTTGCTCAAGAAATCCACCCCGCATTTGTGTATTGGGCTGTCAAAAAATTAAATGAAAAGTCATTCTAATAGGTGACCCCTGGCCTAGTTCATATTTCCTGTCAATTATGAAAGTATGAAGTCATGCATAGTTATGAGGCATGGGCGGGCCTATTAAAATTCATAAATGATTTGTGTTTATACCAGGTTACTCTAAACCACTTAATTCTATGTGGTCATGTAGAACGAATGCCGCTCCCCGCTGTATACCTTAAAAAGAGGGCAGGTGCATTGTGTTTCTCCCAAATTTGACTTAATTTTCAATATTACACAAAAAATCAAAAACAAATCATACTAGCTTTATTCTTGCTTTAATATTGACAGCATTCAACCGCATTTTTATTTTCAGTTGTTTGTTTAAAGCCAGAAGCTGCATTGGAAGTCTCTTGCCAACTGCCACTACAATGGGCTAATTGTTTTCTGGTAATTATACCTTCTTCACCAGTAAACGTTTTGCGGACCTCTTGGGCTCTTGTGTAACTCAGGTGTGTGTAATTACATTTCTTAAGGTCAACCTTTCACCAGGATGAATTAGTGAAATTGCAGTTAGTTGACCACTTCAGGGCATGGATCCAAATGCAATTATCTTTGTTAATAGATCTGCTCTTCAGTGCTAGAAGATGATTTAGAAAAGCAACTGATTGACACAAAACATGTGAACACATAAGAAAGTTGTCTCACAATTTTTTTTTTTTTTTTTACACGTGCATCCAAATGAATTGTTCTCTCTTTACTCCAAATGAAGGACAAGTGTTTTGGTATTTAATCCTGAATGCCAGTGTAAATACTTGCTGGAAATACACAAACACTTGATTTGTTTTCTCTCACCATGTGGGGCCTGGTGCGAGATATTGATCAGAGCATATCCTGGTCAATCAGACTAAATGATTGCCTATAAGCCCCCCAGCCTCTCCTGCTGGCTGGAAGGCATGAGGGGGATCCGAAGGAAACCGAATTATAGCAGCCCAGATATGAGCTGCCTGGCCACTGATAGTTCCCAGCAGCCTCATGGAACTGAGCAATGCAAATGTACAATAAACAGGGCCTAAGCTGGTGGAGGTCTTTCAATCACACAGGGGCAATAGTTCAACCCCTGCCATGCATAATCCCAGCCTTGAAACCCCTGGGACTCCAGCCTCCAGCCTGCTCAGTGGCACAAAGATATTAGATAGCCATATGTAGATTCACTAGGTAAACAGACTCTCATGATAACACAATACGCTCTCTTTTCTACCAGGAATATATTTGAAGCTAAGTTCCGCTTTCTTCTGAGGGGAGGCTCAAATTGAAGGCTTAGCTTTGCACCATCAGAATTCGATGCAGCTGTTTGCTTTGTTTAACGTCCTTGATATATCTCTTGCTGAGAAGAAATTGGTATCTCTTCTTTGTAAATTAAGCCTGGGTGTTTGCATTATAGACCAGGCTGAAGTGTAGCTGATAGAGGGCCTGTTGAGGTGGGCGGGTTGAAGTGTGTTTAGACGAATGGTAAAAAGATCAAAATGCGTGCTGAAACTGAAAAAATAAAATGCTAACGGTTGTAAAGTAGGAAACAGAAGTTATATTTATATAATCGTTTGATTACAACTTGAATGGTTTTATTCTAACGAGGTGATGATTTAATTGATATCTGGCTGAAATTGATCATGTGTATGACTGTCTTTGTACAGCATTTGACATTTATTGTTGATATCTCCCCTCGATGTTTCAGCTCATGAGGTTAATCCTTCCCTGGGACATGTTCACTCACTTACACACCCGCACACACATACAGTGCACACTTAAGATCATCCATACACAAGCACACAAGCAGGCCCGTATGAAAACACACACACAGTCACTCTCTGACACATGCATCCACCAGTGAAGCCCATATGGAGATAAATGACAAGTGCACACACACATATACACACACATACGGCAGGAAGACTCTGTCTATACGTGGGGGAGGGTAAGAGGACAGGAGATGGGGTGGGGGGTGATGGGGGAGGTTGGGGGCTGTTGACAATGCTCTCCAGGTCTGTGTAACCCCTCCTCCCTCCCTCCCTCCCTCCCTCCCTTGCCAGCGGCTCAGCAGTCCCAGCAGGAGCCACTCCAGCCTGGGGAGAGGGTCCTTCCGGCCAGCGGGGGATCCAGAGGGGAGGGGTGGGGATGGGGGTGCAGGGAGAGAGACACGACACGGGCCACTTTAGTCTTGCATCACATGATCCATGTGAAAGGAGGCGGCTGATGAGGAGCTGACACCGATCATCCGTTCTGCCCGTCCATTATGTCAGATAGTGTGAAGTGACAGGAGGCCGACGTCTTCAAAATCCAGGAGATCAACCTTTTTTTGTTTGCAACCAATGTAGCAGAAAAAGCCACAGGAGTCCCAGATAGGATAAGTTCTGCTCTGAAATAGCTCTCCTCTAATGTCTGAAAACTAATGTGCGCCAGTTTTCTCACTTCTAATTCTTCAAAGTTGATTCTTTGAATTTCAAACCTATACCATTGATTTGTCCAAGCATCCTATCTGCGTATTTGCTGCTAATGATGCCTCTGAGGTGCATTTTATTTTGTCACAGGATACCGTGCTGTAATTAAGTGGCTCACGGTCCTGCTCCTCAGTACCCAGAGTGCTGCTTGTTTTCAGTCCTACCAGATATTTAATTTCATTCAGCTGGTGTTCCAGGTCTAAATCAGTCCCTGATTACATGACAAAAATGAAAACCAGCAGGGCTCTGCAATCCGAAAGGACCAGGAATGAGAACAACTGAAACTCTCTGCACAGTAGAAAGCAAAATGCAAATCAGATCATTTAAAAAAGTAACCAAGTTTGTCAGTTTTAATAAACCTTGTCCGTAGGTAAGCTGAAGGCGTAAGAGAGAAGCTGGAGGCTGTTCCATTTAGCGCTGAACACATGCAAGCCTGTTCAGAAATGTAAGCACTTGTGAGTAAGAGATGATAATGATGGGATAATAGGAATCTATTAGTCCTTCAGTTTTTGTATGCCTAATAATTAGATTAATTGAATGACACTCATTTAGAGAAAATGAGGGACCCAGTGGTGTTAATTCAACCTGTGTTTCCAGATGCTCATTTCTAAACAGCTAAGTGAACTACCTAATCATAGCCCACCATCTGGGAATTCCCCTCCAAGGCAGCAATAGGAGATGGCGCCATAATAGGTTTTAAAGACATCGACTGATGGCTGCCTGCAACTAAACATATTGAAGCTGCCGTTTAGCCTCTCCAGCTAACAAATAGGGGGTAAAAGTGAGTGCCTTGATTATTAACTCCCCGTTCATTTAGGGCACCTAATGCTAATTTCTGCCTTTTATATGAAGGTAAATAAGGTCATTATGGCTGTGTTAATGATTAGCATATCTCACAGGTGTAATTCTCTGGGAGTATTGCTCTGAGACTCCTTCAGTAAAAATCACTCAGTGCCATGCCAACAAAGATGGGAGACTGACTAATTTATCCCCAAATTTGCACCATGTACAAAAAATCATGCAAATGAACTGGGTTCTCATTTGGAAGACACAGCATTTGGGTGACATTAATCAAAGAAAAATATGCAGACAAAGGTGACAGTAATCCCAATACTCATGCATAAGTGGCACAGCTGTGATTTTGCTCACTGTATAGTTGTACAGTACCTGCGTGGACTGGAGCGAAAATGGAAATTCTATACCTTATAAAACCACCTCCTCTCATTATTTTTATTTTAGCTCACAGTGATCAAGTGGCTATGGACTTTTTTTTTTCCTTTTCACACTTAAGTGCTCATGCCTTCCAATTACAATGACGCAATTACAGGTATCTGTTGGTTTTTCCATTATCACTTAAAGTTGGCAAGAAGCAAAAAAAAATTCCAGCTTGTCTAGAGATATGAAATCTTGTTATTTGAAAATGAACACGTAGTTTTGCAGCAGAGATAAGATATACAGAAAGGTGCTTGACGAAAGTTGAGGGAATTCAAATTAATTGATGGTTAAATGCAGGAGACATCCGTCGAGATAAATAGAGCTGGTTCGTATATGTTTTTCAATCTGGTTAATGATGATTGATATGGACATGTGATAATTGTAATTATCTCCACTGCCTCTTGCTTTGTACACATGTGCATCTTCATTAGCTTAGTCAGCCTATAGATACAGTGTGGCCATATACAATTCCTTGGAGTGTGAAATTTCCCGACAGTCGTCTATTCATGGGCTCGGTGTATGTGAGAGCAGTGCCACAGCCCGAGCTCACCTAAGCTCTCCACTGAGTTGTAGTGCAACGCAGCCTAATCCCCCAACAGAGCCGTCAAGCCAGCCTGCAAACAGAGCTCACTGCTGGCTCTCTCTGCGTGGAGGGAGCAAACCAACACCATAACAAAGGGTGTTTATGGAAAAATAGATGCTGGCGCAGCCGACCAGAAAGGGCTTAGCAGTGAACAGACCCGGCTCCCACCTTTATCCTTCACCGTTCACATTGAAATGCAAATATCAAGGCAGGGTTTCCACCCGCGTGCCACTCACAAATTGAAAAGCAGTTTTTATCTATGCAAATGCAAGCATGGTAATTGAAGTTAATCAATCAATGCTAGCTTTCACTAAAACCTTGAACATGATTGAATAAAGTAATTATCATTCAGGAGAAAATGATGAAGTTGTAGACAGCATGAACCTTATTAAAGGAGGATTTTGAGTCACAATGGCTTAATTTAGCCAGCAGCCCCCTCTGTGTCTTCTTCCTCTTCTCCCCTCTGTCTCTGCGACTCTTTCTCACTCCATCCCTCTTTTTGCTCAATCTTGTGTGAAGCAGAATAGCTCGCTGTTAAAAATATTTTAAGGCAGTGTGAAATATGCCAAAGTCAGACCACTTGTGGTACATGGCATAAGGGAACTCCTGATAGGAGTACTTATTTCAGATTTATTATATTTTCCCACCGTTGTCACGTGGAGTCACATTTTGTGCTCTCTTAAAGACATGGCAGTCATGCAGCCCCAGTTTGTGTTTCTCATGTGTTACCATTACTTTCACTGGTAAGCTTTAACAACACAGCTGTTTTAAGGACTTTTCTGATCATCAAATACATCAACAAATACTCCCTAGTGGCAACTGTATTTTCTAATCCTGGTAGCCAGAATTCCATATGTCCATACTCTTTCTGTAAAACACAAGCAAAATATTGACATGTTATTTTATATGAAAATTTTATATATTGATATATATAGTTTGGTTCACGTTATACAAATTGAACAAGGAAATATGTCATTTCTGGATTCTGAAAAAGAGCTTCAACTTGTTAAAAATATTAAAATTAGTTTTTTAACGTGGAGCAAGCGTAATATTTTTTCCTCTTTGAGAATTCTGGAGATACCTTCAGAACAGCTGTAAGTGTTACTGAACGACCTTCTGGGGTTTCTCAAAGATCGCTGGGTAATTATTTTCCGAAAAATCAGATGCTTAGCTCTGTGATTCGAATGTAATGGTAATACATGAGAGGCACAAACTGGGGTTAGCACCCCTGATGCTTCTACCAAACTGTATTTACCTCAGCATGTTGCAAAAAGAAGTCACTGAGTGAATTCTAAGTGCCAGTGGCGGCTTGTTAAATGAAGACCTTGAAGGAAAGTACCGTCCCCTCAGAGCTTATCTAGGCTGACCGAACCCAAACCTTCTCTGATTCACACTTGATGTATCTGTTCTTTGAGGGTAAAATGACACTTGTACATAATAATGTTGAGGTTGGAGATGAAAAAAAGAAAAGAAAAAAAAGGAGAGAGACGTCAGTGTCAACCCATCCCTGTCAGCCAAGATGGTGGTAATTGAGACTTCCAGTGTGCTGTGGCTGGCTACCTTACTGTGGCTCTGCTGGCTGCTCTCCTCATGGCAGGGCTAGTTAAAGGCCTCTTCGGTTTGTCACAGAGTTTAATATGCACCCTACATAATTATGCAGGATTCACAGTGCTATCAAACTGCAATTCAAATTAGTTCAGGATTAAAGGCACAGAACAGTACTGGTTCCTTAATTGCATTGTACTGTGCTGATCACATTCAAATACCCATTACTCATTCCCTCTGCGGAGCAATAAGTCAGAGGGATTAATACTGAGGCAGGTGACAGGGCCAAGCCATTAAAAGGCAGTTATGCAGAAAGCATGGCTGGTTTTATTCACGTTAATGAAATCAGCGAAATGAAACTGTAATAGATTTATCAAAGCTCAGATGGATTTGCAGTAAATCAGTTTGATTCAGGCAATCAAACTGGACAATGGAGATAGTTTTCAGCTACAGCAGTGGATATCAGGCAGCAGCATGTGAGAAGTGCTGATATTCTTCTTGTGAGGATTTGGTGAACACCCGGTGCCTAGGCCCTATTCCCAGAGCTGGGCCTGCTCATTTTTGTCAGCTAAATGGTGCCAGTGACTGATAAAACATACTGCCTTCCAGTTAAACACCATATTCTTCTACCCCCGTCTCTCATCCCACACTCTGTCTCTCTCCCTCTCGCTCTCCTCTTGAATTTATGGACCGTGTGTTGCTGATTCTGGCTTGTTATACAGTGCACAAGCCCATGAATTAGAACCTAAATTCACTTACATCAAACGGATTAGTGTTGAAATCCATCCGTCTGAGCTTGTCTCATGGCACAGGGCTTCAAGTAGCTGTCCAACACAGGATGCTAGATGGACAAAACTCTAGAAAGAATAAAAATACATTCAGCTATTAAACGGAAATTCTCGCATTAAACATAGTTTCAACACTTTATTTTGAGTCCCCCTATTTAACATTTATAAGCAGTAAATAAAAATGTAATAAATGTTTTATAACACACTGTAACATAGTTTTAAGCAGGTTAGAAGACATTCTTAAGTGTTTATAAATGTCCACTATATGTCAACAATTCTCCTATTTTATATTATTACAACTGTGTTTTACTGCATTGTCATATAATATCTGTATCGCCTCCACGGATTAGTGCCTACAGGAGGAGTTAAAGTTGTTGACAAATACATTAATTGTCACTTATATCTGCTTACAACGACATTATAATGTGTTATAAACTATGTATTAATGTTTATAAACTGCTTATAATAATACTAAATAAAGTGTTACCATAGTTTAGCACTAAAATAAATCAAATTGTTTTACAGAAATTGAACCGAGCTGGAGCACCAATTGACAAATCAATAAGTGACATTTTGCATTTAGTGGTACATATACATATGTCTGTAGGCAGTAACAGTGAGAGAATTACACCAGCTATTGCACTTTTTTCCAAGTCCTGCCTTACACTTTTTCAATGTAAAAATGGTTAAATGACCTGAGCTCAAATGACATTATTTTTAAATGTGTTCTTAATGAGTCGTCCACTGTACAGTATAAATTCCAATTACATCCAATTAACCCCAATCAGAAGCACCTCATCTCTAGCCTCTTTTTTTATTTAATGGTTCGCTGCGGCTTCAACCATTGATTAGGCTGAATGAGCAGCACTACTAAATGACCACCTTGAAGGAGACGGGAGCTGTTAGCCTTAATAGAGACAGCCCGGCCATTACACCTCTGTGTGCACAGTCCCCCTCTTTTAACAGGCTAGATCAACTTTTATATTGGGGTCTGACGGGCCTCTATCCAGGTTGATTTTGACTTTAGCCCATTTGCTTCGAGGGAAAATGTTAAGTAGAAACCTCCCATCCATGAACACTAGCCCATTATTTTCTAATTACAATGCATTTAGGTCCTCCAGTAGGCATGCATGATTATACACAACGCCATTTGAATGTGTACACAATGGAGGTGTTCTCAAAGCAGTTATTAAGCCAAATGTTATTGTCTGAATTGCCTTTTGTCTTACTCAGAAATATATTCACTAAAGACACAGTTAAAAGACATAAAAAAAAAAGATTTGGAAGATGTGCATGTGCAGAACAAAAAACAGGCTAATAATTATAATAATATAATTTACTCCAAAGACAGTTTGAGGCTGGAAGTGATCACAGCAGCTTACTTAGGTTCTCGATGCTTTGGTCAGGATCAAGACAAGACTCTGCCCAACTGCAAGAGAGAGACAGTGAAGATTAGAAATAAAAGCATAAATCCATTCAACATGAAGCATCCTCGAGTGTCCAAACTGGCAGCAGACGCTCGGATAAGCCCTCCCACATACTCGGTCTTGAGAATTTCCCTGTTTGTGTTCTTTTGAGGAGTTTGCATTGCATAATACCCATGTGGCTAGCCACAACAATCTGTAGATTAAGCCCAACAAAAGTATGCATTAGAACTCCCTGGCTTAAACAGTATCATAAGTGCATTCAAAATACAATTCCCTCATAATTTGAGCTTTGTAAAAACAAAAAAACAGCGCTGGTTTCTTAATGAAAGCACCCAATGTTGACGTTGGAAGTGGATTAACCAGAAGAGAACTAGAGATGCACAATAAGTCTTTGAAACAGCCTTCATATACAATTGTCACAGCAGAGCCAAACATATGAAGCCTTCACTTTGACAGTGTGCATAAGAAAATAATTGCTTTATTTATAGATGGTGTGAAATTAAGCACACTTAAAAGCCTGGGACAGTACGGTTTAATCAACCCCCTTGATTCATGCTCACAATTCACACAGCAACTGAAAGGGGGGTGGGGGGTGGGGTATTAAATACATTCCCTTATTACTCTATAAATGCAAGTGGCCAAGCAGACAAAACCCAAGTAATAAATTAATAGTAATAAAAACACCAACTGCATGGACAGATACAGAAATTATAAGCCAGCATCAAATACAACACACCATTCAGCTTAATAAAATGCAAGACAATAACATTTCTTGGAACCAATCACATGCACCTACTGGATATTTAAACACATTTAATGTTGATTTGTATCTCATTTGGCGTTGACTGAATTAATCTAATAAATATCAAGCATTTAGAATCCTTTTGGGAAGGCTGGCGTACAGATTTTCATGGCAGTGAGTGGAGAAAGCAATTATTTTCCAATTAGATGACAAAAAATATGTTTTCTTGCTCATCCCTAGTGGTTCCTAGCCGTACAGACAGTTTTGATTTTATGTGTCAAGGTTTTTTACATATTTTGACATATTTGCTTTCTACCAAAGAAATAGTTACAATTAAATCCTTTGTATTGAGGTGGCAGCAGAAAATTTTAAGGTAGATATCCCAAACCTGGTACCAATGGATTGATACCACCAGCGTTAAATGGGAAAATATGTGACTGTTGATGAACCCTTTAAATTAACCATAGGAAAACTATAGCTTTCAATCACAACAGCCAACAAGCACTTATTTTCAGGTTGAACTGCCATTTTGTTTCACTTCATTATTCAGTCTGACATCGCGTTCATATTAGCCAATTTCTGTTTGATAGCGAAGCTATTTTGTTTTGTTTAACAAACAGTAGCTAGCGATGTATCCATCCTTTCAGTTTCAGTTGAGACGGAAGCTGCAGTAGTGGTAGTGATCAAAGAAATTTGCTGATTTAGATTTAGTTATTTACATCCACGTTTGTTTTTGCAGCAATTCCTTTGTGCTGTTATCTTTTGTAGATGTAGCTATGTTTCTGGCTTTGGCCCCGGAAGATGATGTCGTCATTCTTAATACCACGTACAAAGCTCTGATTGGTCAGTTGTTTTTCAAACCAGTGAAATGGCCATCAGTGAGCACACCACCGGACCTATTTGAAATCTGAGTTTCCAGCATCAAAAACAGCGGAAATATTTATGAAGAAAATTCAACCAAAGGAAAGCAAGTATAACAGAGGCTAAGACTAAATCACAACTGTATCATCCATAAAAGTTAAACGCAATATTTAAATAACTCTTTCCTGTTAATACATAGTTGCTTTTGCATTATTGAAAAACACAAGCATAGTGGAGGAACATCTTTTCACTATGAAACATGTTTGTCACATGAAGTGTTCAGACACAGACAGTGTGATGTGCTTTGCACAGCTTGTCATCTATACATGAACATCACTAGCTGACATCTCACAATCACACATAAACCCAAATACCAATCGTCCTCATTTTGAGAATTTTTAGTCTCACAAAAATCAGGACACAAACCTAAAATCTGTTACACACATAAAACATTTCTCCTGTGAGTTCCACATTTTCTAGAGGTTTAAAATTATATTCTAAAAAAAAAGAAATAAGAACATGAAATTCTCTGATGTGTTGGCCTTAAATTCATCACTTTCACAACGTGGTAAACCTCCTCCATTTTCTATCCAATTATACAGCATCAGCCTGATACTTTGTAACACTGACGGACATACAGTAAGTATACAAGGTTCATCATTTACAACCAGAAGTTCAAAATCAAAAACTCTCCTAATTACGTATATTTCACCAGAATGTGTCATCAAAATGTCAGAAGCCTCCACACTTTAAACACATGCTGCAAAGGCTTTAGACATCTCGTACAAGTAGAATCCACTTATTACAATGACAGCCTATTGCTGATGAAGCACTGTACAGTGAGCGTATATAACATAAGGCACCTCCTCATAATAATTCAGCTCTGTAAGGTAGATAAGAAGCCTATAGCATTATATAAAAGTGTGACCATTTGGACAGCGAGTGGAGTATATTTTTGAACGCGTGTCCATCTCAGGTTTGAGAATGGCTTGAGATTCCCATGACCTCCTGCTTCAACAACGAGGGCCTTATCTCTGGAGGGTCAATTACCATTCGCTTTTGCTTGATCTTGTTTGTTTAACTTGACACAGTGAAGAAAGGCCTGACATTGACCAGAATCCGCTGCATTAATGTGTTTCATGTTCTGCATTCATCATTGTCACTGAGCTGGAGAAGACTTACCAGTGTCACAGGAGGAAAGAGGGTGTATTTGTGTGTGTGTAGTATAGAGAGATGGCAGGAGAGAAATATATGTGTGTATGTGGAGGTGAGGTAAGAACATGATTAATTTCTTAACTTCAATAAACAATAAATCTGTAAAAATAATTTGACCAGTGGTTTCAGTTGTGCAGCCGTTTTATCTTAAAATCCTGTGTATGTGTATGCGCCATTTCTTAAAATGATAATTAGGGTTCCTCTTGACATGTTTTCAACATGAATTACCTACTTTTAATGATCAAACAAAACAGTCCAAAATGCCCAGATAATACTGCCCCAAACACTGTTCCTCAATTCAAATCTCAATCTCTTACCACATAAATTATTATATTATTTTACAAATTATTCAACAACAACATGGTTGTGTTTCATACTTGTCAGGTAGGTATGCAACAGACATGTCTGTGCCTATAAATAGTGAATTAAAGAAAACTCACATTTCACATGAATCTTGTGAGATAATAGTACAGGTTTTGTTCAGGCGGTGCACAACTCCACAACTTCCTAGTTCAGCGTGCAACCTGTGTGATGATGGGTGAAAACTTGCAAATGTAATTCTCAAGTGATCCTTAATATAGGGTCTACTGTTACAGCGAGTGGACAGCTAATTCAGGGTTTAGTTCACAGTTTGTCTCTTTGCTGCTTCTTTCCTTTGCTTGTACTCTTTGTATTATGATGATGTAATCAGTCACCACCTTCACTTGAGCAAAGTGACAGTTCATGACATGATTCTTATGTTGTTTTTTTTACCTTAAGAAGACAATTAATCAATATTTATATATTAATATTCCAGTCTTAGCGAAGATTGACAAATTATACATTTTCTGTTGTATAAATTGACTCTGTTGTTGTTATTTTGTTTCGGCTGCTCTACTTAACTATTAACAGATGTTGTTGTAAAAGAACATGTATGCTCAGAAAACATATCCTGTATAAAGTTAAATCAATAAAATAAATAAATGTTTCATCTATTGCAGAAATCAGGCCTGTTTTTTGTGTTTGTTTTCTGCATAAACCTGCTCGAACAGATTTTTTGGCCACTTGGGGGCAGCGAAAACAAGCTGTAAACACTGAAACTGACATATAATAACCTTTTAGCTCTGTTTTGCTCTCCACCAACTCTGGAGGTAAATACCTGATTCTTTGGCTGCTAAATACTTCTCGAGATAGTCGCTAACTGTGTTTGTCTGCCGTTTGGTGCTGGGCAGGTAGTGAACATTTAGTTATTCAGGGCCGGAAAAACAAAAACATGAGTGGAAAGACGCATAGTAGAGCTGAAGAGAACTGCATAATTAGGTGCTAATTATCTGTGTGTTAGTCACTACAAGCGATACCTTTCACATACACCTGGTAATTTCATACATTGTTAATAGATTTAAATATGTACTGATGTACAGCCTCTAATAGACAGGTCAGGTTGGGTTGGGTTTAGCAGTCCTCACTCAAAGAAAAACTTTCAGAGCCTCAAAACTCAAATGGAGCATGATTAAAGTGTATTTAAATATTTCACTTTCTTGTCAGATTAAGTGAAGTCAGATTTATTTATATAGCTCAATATCACAAATCACAATTTGCCTGAATCTCTAAATCTTCCCTCTACATGTAGTTTCAATGAGGTCAGTGCATTGACGGTAACACAGATGTATGGTGTGCCTGTCACATTGCTCAAGTAAAAAGGAGCCAAATTCAGTTTGCACTGATCTTCATTAAAGCCTTTAGTTACCATGAACTTTGTTTTGCTCTCATTTACCAATCATACCATTCTCACTGCAGAAAGCTTTAAGGTATTACAAATGCAGCTGACTGTCTTTTCACATAAACTCTGAAAACACAACGTATCGTTTGTTGTCTGAAGACCTCAAATGAACTCTATAGTTGAAAGCTCCAGAGACAACAACAAGAGGCTGCCTGGTGGAGCGCATCTCAACAGGTCCAAAAATCCTTCCGTGCAGGTTAAATGCAGAATAATATAGGCATTTCATATTAGAAACGCTGAAAATTTCTTATGAATATGTCTCTTCAGTATTTGCAGTATTTTCAGTCGTTGCTGAAATGTGTTTAATTTAGAAATTGTGTTGACAGAAACTCCCACACAAGCCCCTACAGCAAACCCACAGCTCAATTAGTAGTGCAGCAGGGTTCACTTAGAGAGTCACAAGCTGAATCCCTGTTTACAGGTAATCCATACTCTTCCTATCAAACTGAGGTGAACTGGCGACAGGGCCAAAATATAGTCTGTTATACCCCAGTGGCTTGGGAACACCACTGATTGAATGTTTCCACTGAAAGTTGTTTAAGCACTCTCTTACTACAATGCTACAGTGCAGGGTTCTTTGAACGTCCTTTTTAAGACATAAGGTGTAAATTCCAACAATTTTTGTCAGTATCAAAGCTTGTGTCTTAACACTTGTGTACTGTAATATGTACTGCAAAATGTCCTGTATCATTTCCATAACTTTCTCAGGTTTGTCAAAGACAAAATGTGTCATCAGGAGTACGATCACAGGGAAAAACAACATGGATGTGCTTCCAGTTCCAGTCAACATCTGGAGTGTTGTTACTGAGCCTGCATATCAGACTGGGAGTGTCATGGTTACTGAGCTAAAAGGGGATCATCAGCACAGGGTTGTCTATAGAAGGAGAGAAATCTAAAACCACTCCACTTCTCATAAAAGGCTCACCAGAGAAACAACGCCCACTGGTAATAATCAGTTCACACACACACACACACACACACACACACACACACACGGGCACTGATCTTTACCTCTAATATTCCTTGAACATCCATGGATGATCAAACTTTTGATTTCTTAAAAAAAAATATGCGTAGAACCTGTTCATGTCAGAAGAGGAGCGAGGGATACCTGTAATCACCCCAAGAGACCAAGACAGACACTGCATTCATGTCATATGGGATGATTGGCAGAGATGAGAAAGATTCCCATGTTAACAACTTGTGAGCGTGACCAGACAACCCAAGACAGTTGTATGATAGCAGAGTTTGCCATGTAAGGGTTAAAAGTACTGTACATGGTCAATATAGCACTATATCCATTCAAATAGTTTTAAATGGTCTTGAATCACAGACTCTGGCTGAAGTGAGGCGTCCATATTTACTTGCCTTTTCACTCACTATTGTATTATTAAGCACTTTAGTCGGCTTTGTCAAAACTTTGAGAAAAAGTCGTAATTACGTCTTGGAATGTGAACAGTTTTTATAAGTTTGAAACTAGTAATTATGGTAACTTCTTTTAACTTCACATCAAGTTACACATATTTATGGATTTATGGATATATCTGTATGCAATAATGCTGTTGTGACTATAAACAGCATTAAAAGAAATGTGCATGTACATAATTAAAAGAATGAAGGATTTACACTGTGCACACAGTATGTGAAATAATATTACAGTTCAGTTTTCATGTAGAGTACTGTCTACTATCAGGGAAACCAGAAGAAACAAGGTAGTGTATTTCCACTGTTTGCACAATCCAAAATAATCGAAAAACAGGAAGTATTTTCATTATTTATTAACCTGCTCATTCTTATTTTCTCGATTAATATACTGTACATAGTTATAGTTTGGTCTATAAAAAATCAGAAAAACTCAAAGTTTTTATTTTAAACAATCTGGAAATTTATTTTGCGTTTATTATGAATAAAATTGATATTCACCAATCAGTGAAATCAGATTTAAAAAAAATCTAATACAAAAATCTGTGTGAAACTCTGATCTTGGAAATATCGTTTGCAATACATACTTGAAAGTTCTTAAACAAAGAGTAGTTTCCGTCTCATAAAGGTGCTGTGAGGAACACAAGGACAGCAATCAGATCCACGTCTGGGCTGCACGTCAGATGACTTATTAAGGAGAGAATGACAGGAAGGGCAAGGTTTCAACTAAGCTCAGCAGAATCAAACTGTATCAAAAGTACTGCTAGCCAGAGTGCTAATAATAGACCAATACAAACAAAACTCCCGACAGGAATAGAAAGATCAAAACAATGCCTATTTAGTGCTCACGCAGGCAGTGTGAATGGCTTTTGTGTGGTGCTTATTATTGCAATCTCAGTGTAGCAACGGTACAGAGCAAATCTCAGTAATTAACCTATGGTAATGACAAAAGCCAATTTATGGCTCTTAAAGATCAAATGTATCTGGGTTAATGTGAGGTCAATCTAATGCATGTGCGGGAATAGCAGCGCTGGAATTGAAGTAGCTGGTTGGGGAGAGGTGTACTGGGATTACTGTCAGTGTGAATGGTGCTGTCAAAAGCATCCATTCTAAATAGACAGTAATGCACAAGCTGGTGTCAGGCTTAATTTGACGAAGCAACAGCACACATTGTGAACACATTTGTACACTAAATCATCAGTCTTTATAAAGTATGGTGAGTTAAACAGAAGACAGATAAAATAGACATGTTTTTTATTTTGAGAAGTTTTTGGACGGCCTGTGGTCACTGTTGAACATGTCGGTTTTGAATAAGAAACCTGAGTCGTCTGCTCACGTTATTTCACATGCCTTGCCATGAGCTTCACAATTCAAGGAAGAGCCTCCTTTGCTGCCTGCATGCTCAGGAAGCCCAGCAGTGTCTGCCACAATGGCTGTAAACACTGTACATACTCTTTTACAGCATGAGTCCTGTTTCCACTGCAGGAACGTAACGACCCGCAACCTGGAGCTTCTCATAACCTGAACTTTTTGGCACAAGGTTCTGTCCTTTTACAAACACAGTAAGCAAAGTTACGACACATCTGCATGATCAATAACGATTAGCACTATCAAGCCCCCCAGAGAGTATCTGGAACATGCACTTAGTAGCACCCTCTAACGCAATGTCGAAATTAAGTTCCAGGAACAGCGGCAACAAAACACAATCCGTAAACTTAGCAAGACGTCCCTGGATCGCTCTCATGCGATCCTGAATTCTGCTCCACAGCTTTTGACTCGGTCTTCTAAAAAGACACTGATCTTGAGTTGATTTCTTAATTTAAGATTCTTGTGATCACCTCTAGCGCTCTGCATGGTCAGGCTCCTTCCTACATTAGAGAGCTACAGTACCGTCTGCAGCCCTACATCAACAGTAGGTGTCTGAGGTCTTCTGATGAGGGCTTGCTAGTTGTTCCTGGATCCAGCCTCAAAATTGAAGGAAACTGCTTACGAGGTTGTTTGCATTTAGAAAGTTTAAAACTCTCTCCCTTTGGATAAATTTTTTGTCTTCTCATGTCTGTTGCTTTATGTTTTACTGTGAAGCACTTTTGTGACATCTGCTCCAGAAAGCTGCTCTTTAAATGAACTGACTTACTTTTCCGAGGTTATATGAGCCCTCCTGACCACTTCGTAGGGCCCTGCCTCTGTAGGTAGAGGCCAGATGTTGGGCCACCTGGACACAGTGACAGACAAAACAGGCATTAGTTATTCAGCCAGACTCCAAACAGAGCCTACTGACTGATCATGGCTCCTGGGGAGTTATGCTGCATTTAAATAGCACCTTTTGATATTAGATCAATACGACGGATTAACAGTCAAGTCACTCATGGGCAGATGCTGTAGGGAGACAGCATGCTTTGACTGTGATACATTATGTGCCAGAACTAAACAAAGAAGTTATTTCAATTCCAATGGTTTTGTTACTTTTTTCACAAAAGGTCAAGCGCTGTCAAAAATATCAGCATATTGACCTTTTTAAACATTCCAGAAACATTGGGATCATAGATTATGCTTTCTTCCCTTCTTTCTCACTAACAAAGGGTTAAAACTCATTCACACCAAAGTCGCAGGGGGCTGCAAATCTCTGTGCTTGTCATTTTCAGGTCATTGTACAGTTCATTTGAAGTCTAACATGGCATGTACTGTCCTGATGATATGTGTGTATTGTCAGGAGGACAGAGACACTGTGCAGGCTCTGTTACTACTCGAGTAGATCTGTTCACGTCTCACACACGGGTGGCTTATTCACTCACACCTATGCACGTCTCATCACCCATGTTTGCAGTCTAACTCTGAAACCTGCCAAACATTTTTATGTTTTCAAATCTTTGAATCTTTCATCTGTGCACACAGTGTTACAGGACAAACACCTGTCCATTGTTACGTTTCAACTCTCGTCTCCTCTAGAAAGTTTTCTAAAGTTAGTTCAGAAATACACTGAAGGCAACAACCAGACACTGAAGATCTAACAAAGTGAATGTGTAACTGGACATGTTTAAATACAGTCAACATGTCATTTTCTGAGTACTGTGGTTGTTAACATACTAACATAGATTACTGGCTAACAGCAGCCAGTTGTGATAGATGATACTATATACTATATTTACTGTGTTTTAAACAGGACCGACATTCACAGCAACTATACTGACATTTCTTTCTATTGTTAGTATTAGCAGATTTGAAAGTAGTCTTTAATCTGTGATCATGTGTTAACACACATAACTGCTGTTCCTACAGATTGACAGTGTCCTTGGAGTTAGGCTTTATGACTAGAGGACAAAAAACACTCCAGGGGGCCGAGACATCTCCTCTCCTGTCTTAGACAAAGACAGCAGGGACAGGCGTGTTGGTGAACATAAACATGTGGACACCTAGGGTATGAAAACACGCACATCCTGCAGATATATTGCAACGTGTGTGCGTCTGTGTGTACACGCGTACCCTGTAAGTGAGTTGTCTATTCTTTCTATTTCACTGCTACAGCAGGAAAATAAACGAGCTCCAGCTGCTTCTTCTCAACAATCCACTTTTTCTTATATCGTAGTGACATATAAAGAATTAAATATTAATACGCTATTGTGTATCGATTGAAAAAATACCTGCCACTATAATGGGCTGGTTGATATTTCTGAATAAAACAATGACAAACTCGTTATCAAAGGGCATTTTTTAAACATTTATGACAGCAGAGTAGCTGTGGAGCAGAAGGCCTCACATGGGCAATAAAAAGCATGCAGATGAAGACAATATCCATTTATACTTGTTCAAAATGAAAGTTATGCATGATAAACAATGTCTCCTGAGCTGTATTAACCTTGGAAGACCTGGCACAATGGATTCAACAGTCCAATTGATTGATTTTGATGGGTGAAAACTAACACTTCTCCTGAACGTCAGCACAGTCTACAGCTCCAACAGAATTATCACAGCGAACAAAGGGAAGACGTTCCTTTGGATGTGAGGGCTAAAAGATTGGACTGGAAATATTCAGTGAAAAAAAAGTTTTTCATTCTTTAATTCCAGAGACGGAGTGAGCGACACTGATGCCTTCTTTGTTCGGCTGACTCATGGTTGGGGAATGGAACTGTTGTGTGGTGTGGAAAGATTTCACCACAAAAACAGAAAAGAGAGTCCACTTCAGGCTGCAGGAGCTGAACAAAGAGAGTCTTTAAATATGCCAGTCCAGTCAGTGGACAGTCCAGTAGAGTCAAACTGAGTATAGCGGAGTAGAGATCTGCTGCTAGACATGCAGGAACTCTGGTGTGACTGTGAGAAGCCATGGAGACCCTTCTCCCTTAAGGGGAAGACTGGGGGAGACACTGGCTGTCCACTGCGGGGGCCAGTAGGTCTTCTGAGGTGTCACCTCCACACAATGTGACAAACCCCTCTGGTGTGACCCTTCTTCACACTCCCCCATCCCCTTCCTTCCACGTTCTTAGACAAATGAGTGAAGACCCCGGCCCGGGCACTACCACAGGCAAGGACGGACACTGCGTGGACTCCGCCAGTCACGGCTTCTCGCTCCATCACTTCACACTTATATCCCCCACGCTCCCCTCTGTCCCCTTCCTTTCTCCTTTTTTTTTCTCAGGCTTCAGGCTTTCTCTGCTCATTTTGTGACTACAGGACTTTTACCAGGGTCTCGCCCAGACATACGCCACATGTCACCCTGCCGTCCGTGGCCACACTGCCTGAAGCCCGATGGAGTCTGAGGCTTGATCTGGAGAACCACTGTGACACATCGCCAACAACCCTTTCTCTGTCTTATTCTCTATTTCTTACAGTGATGGAAGAAGCACTGAGATCCTTTACTTAAGTAAAAGCACCAATACAGCAATGTAAAAATACTCAAAGTAAAAGTCCTGCATTCAAAATTCTACTTAAAGTGGGAATAGACAAGTTTTTGCTTTAACTTATCATTATGAAGTAAATGTTGATTGCACAATGTAATGGCTATAGAATAATGACACCATCGACATTTAGTGTGTTTCTGAAATACATTTCATACATTACATACATTTCTGCAGTAAATCTTTGTGTTTGACACATTCTTTTTAAGCTAAGTTGCTAAGGTCATATTGAATATTGTTCTTCTCTTTACAGTCACAGTATTGTCAGGGTAATGAACTAAAGATTAAGCTTTTAAAACTCTAAACAACATGCATGCAACACACATGATATTATGAAGTCTAGCCTGGGTTCTCAGATACTGTGAATTCCTTCTCACAATGTCACTCAATTCACCATCAACTGTTCTCCTGAACAGTTTTTGATGTTGTATACGGTATCATTGTAATCCTTGACCATCAAAACATAAGGGTAAGTCACCTTTTCTGTGTTATCACATTTGGTTCATGAGATATGATGCAAAATACATCATTCGGTTCTGGCGGAAAGTAAAATGGCCGCCATGGCCTACACGCAGTGTTTTTGCGATGGCTCCATTTCTGAAATGTTCAGGGCCCTGTACAATTGTACCAAGTTTATTGCTTTTATGAGTGAAAAGTGAAACATTTTTCACATATCACCTGGTCTATAGGCACAGCTGTGCTTTGAGCTAAATGCTAATGTCAACATGCTAACATGCTCACAATGACCACGCTAACATGTTGATGCTAAGCATGTGTAATGTTTACCATGTTCACCATCTTAGTTTAGCACGCTAACATATGATAATTACAACAAAACTCAAAGTAAGTTGAGGTTGATGGGAATGTTATTAGTTTTGCTGGTATTTGTTGATAAGCCAAGCTATCGGACAAATCGAAATTTTGACCCGCTGGTAGCGCTAGATGAAATTTAAGGGGTGTGCCAAATGTCGAAAATTTCATGGCCATCATTCCAATAATTGTCAAGACAGTAATGATAGCTGTCACATAAATGTGTGAGTAAAAAGTAGAATATTTCCCTCTGAAATGTAGTGGAGTAGATCTATAAAGTGGCATCTATTGGAAACACTTTACTTGGAAAAGTAAAGTACCTCAAAATTGTACTTAAGCGCAATACTTTAGTGTATGCACTTACTTTACACCACTGCTCTCTTAATATATATCCATCTTTCTGTCATGTGTACATCAATCTGTCTATAATTGTCTCACAATCTCTCGCCTGCACTTCACAGGAGATCAAATGGATTGTATCAGCCGACTTTTTCTCTGTTTTTTTTCCTTTAGCATATAGAAGGCAGAGCTAATATTGAGGAATGCAAAAAAAAAAAAAAAAGGAAAAAACCCCTCATGGACTAATCTTGTGCTGAGTACAGCCATGATAATGATGATGGATTAGAAATACAGCAGTGTATTGGGATTACAGTGCTATTAACTGGCCAGGGGAGGAGGATGAGGAGGCAGACCAGTATCAAGCTAATCAATCAAATAATCGGGACAAGCCCTTGTCTACTAGAAACAATTAGACCACTTCTCCAAAATCAATAGCCCTGCATTCTGTTTAGATACCCACTGGTCACTCATTCAATAAAGCCTCCATGGGTTTTGATAAGCCTGCCAGTCGGCAAGGGCCATTTGAGGCTCCGAGTGGGAACAAAATACATCAAACAGGCTCCAGGAAGGCCTCATAAAAATTGCAAATCGAAAACAATATAATTTAATGTGGCAAAGGTTATTTTTCCACTTGTTCATTATCAAATGTCTCATGTGAAAGCATTGCTATAAAGGGGAAAAATCTATTTTGTCTTGAGTGTTTGGGGAATACAGAAGGGACATGTATTATATCTAAAGGAAAACAAAATAACGATGGAATCAAAGGGGTTCATAAAGTTGCTCTGAGAAATAGTCCCGGTAGTAGAGGTGTCTCCTGTTTCCAGCACAGCTCCCATACATAATTAAAGCAGGAATTTGTATCTGTCTGCACTCTGTGGCCTCCTGATGAATTAATATCTGGTGGAAGTCTTACACAGCCATCAGATTAGCTCATTTATTTCTGTCAGCTGCTTGCTCTATCAGCTATTTGTAAATCAGAGAGGGTGGGTGGGTGGATAGGGGGGTGTTGAGATTGTTGGACGTGTATTTATTATCATAAATGGCTGTTATGAATTAGGTCTGATTCAAACGTCCAGGCTATAGTGCCGCAAGTGTAAGTGCACAGTGATGACAAATTTTTTTTCCCTTGGAGAAATGTTATGTTGACATTGTTTGCTAGTTATACCATAGCATCACGGCTAGTTCTCTGCATATGCCAACACTGTACTGTAAGACTGACTGCAGACACACAGTCATAGGACAGATCGACAATTTCCAATTCAGTTAAATTTTGAGATTGTGAAGATTTGCAAAAACAAAAACACACACCATCAACACACACCAAAACACCAACAACAACATAGAGGTCACAATGAGGTATGTTAGCATGAAAATCCGTGTGATGATCACCTTTTATGTCCTGGCTGAGCTAGGACTAGGTAGCTGTTGACTTCAGTCTGGATGAAGTTGATGTCCTCCTCCACGGGGATGGCTTGCTGTGTGTGGGTGTGTTTGGGCATCCTTTACTGTCATGTCAGTAAGAAGATGACGTGACAGCATCCAGGAGCTCCATGTTGTACTGGAGGTGTGTGTTATGTGCATGGGAGGGAGCAGGGGTAGGGAGGGGGAACAAACAAGAAGACTGCATTAACCTTTGGTCTGCTGGGGAGGGGAGGGCACGAGCAGGCCGGGCTGGTTGAAGGGACACCCCATAATCAGGCTCCTGTCAGCGCTGTTTCCAGGAGATTAATTCAGCTGGTTTCAATTCCAGCCGCTGTTCCCCTAGTCTCAACCCAGGGTGCACATATTGTCCTGTTTAAAACACATGCACGCGGCACTGACTCAATTTAACACAGGCATAGCTGAGGGGGAAGGCTGGGTCACAGGAGTAGCCTTCCTCCCTCGCAAACACAAATAACATGCATCAACAAGAAAGCAGAAATCCCAGCTCTGGCCGAGGCAGAGATGAATCCAATCAGAACGGAGTTGCAACCTCCACAAGAGGAAATTATGTTTGATCAGGCTGGACCACTGAATTACACACAGGAGATGTTAATCTTCTCTTACAGTTAAGAAAATGATTACATGACGCCATGACACTCCTCGGCTGTGGTGCTCATTTCTACTAAGCACCTGCTCTGAGCCATCCCATACCAACAGAGCTGCCAGACAGTGCCTGGTTGCTGCGGCCAGAGGCTGAGGTGTCTCTACTGGCGCTAGCTAATGAACTGATGAGACGGCAGCGCTAAGGAGCAGATGATACAGGGGGACAGTGACAGAGACGTAGGGGCCCACCGTTAGTTACCTGTAATAGCCCAGGATGACGATGTGCACCCCAGCACTAGGCTGACAGATGTCGGGGTTCGTCTGATCATCCATTTTCCGCAGCACGTCTGTAAAAGGTCCCGTGGCATTGATAACACATTTGGCTCTGACATCAAATTCCTGCCCTATGAAAGAAAACAGCATCAATCACCAGGGGCTATTCATCTGTGGCTGGTGACAAGCCGGATTATTAATTTATCAGCGAACGCCCCCCTCTCTCCGTAATAGAGTGGCTCGAGTGTGTCCATGGGAGACTTCCCAGGATTGTAATTAATAGGAAACAGACATACCTAATTTCCCTCTTGCCTCTTTGTGTCACAGAGTAGCTCAGTGGCAGTGACTGAGGGAGCCTTTTGAAATTGTGGAAGGGAAATGTTTGTTAATGTGATGCTTGATGTTGACGAGCTACAGTATATAATGGGACGCATATCAAAAGATACCATGAGGATAGCAAATGATCTGTTTTGACAACAAGATGAATGACGGACTACCCTTTCTAATTTGACATGTGATGCTGCCACTGCTAAGAGAGAGGAAGAGGAGAAGTGGAATGACAAGGTGTGTGAGCCTGAAATTCATATTTTTGCAAGGAAGAAGAAACAAAATGGAAAAAAGACAAAGAAAAAAGAACTGATGACAAAACTGTTTCTATTATCCTTTCAGTCTAAGCCCTCTCTATGTGAGGCCCTCCTCTCACATTATTAAAGTGAGACATCTCCTCCAGAGAACACTTCCATCTTTTAAAACATCAGGGGGTGGTCATGTGTTGAGATCCTCAAATCTTGGTTATTCATGAAATGTTTCAGAATACCATCTTTTACCCTTAACTGCTTTATTCTTCCAAAGCCGGCCCTATGCATGACATTTAAAAGGTAAGTAAGGCCATTTGGAGTACGCTAATTCCGTCTTATGTTCCTCCCTACAAGATCTGAAGCAGCCCTCTACCATAAAACGCTTATAAAATATTAAAAGCCCCTGCATTAGATGTGCAATGACTATGTGCAAACTAGCACTGAGTAAGAAGTGCTGGGAGGGCCCCTGTTGTGAGAGCTAGAGAGAGTGGGAATAGAGTGAAGCAGGAAGGAAGGAAACGGCTTTTGTTGGATTTACCTGTGATCACATCCCTGCAGTGTGCTCCGCAGACCCTCTCCTTCCCCGTCTGAGGGTCTGCCCTCTTCAGTAGGTGCACCACTTCAGTGTAATTGGCTATGGCAGCCCCATACCTGGCAGCAGTGAGGGCGATGGCGAGGTTCATTCGAGCATCGTTGTGTTGTCCTGCAGCGGGGGGACAGGACCAGAGCAGGGGGATGTGAGTCACCCCGAGCCTGTGACTGGTGGTATGGAAGTGTGTCGGAACCGATATGTCACATCTGTCCCTGTCACTTTGCATCAGCGCGATGGCTGCTCTGGCCACACAAGGAGCACACTTAAAGCCACAGTGGCCCTTTGGCCTGAGAGTGGGCCCCCCCCCGACCACCCCGCCCCTCCCCTGCACTGGGAAAGGGAACTGCTCCTCGGGAAAAGGCAGGGAATGTGGGGATAAGGAGTAGACACATCAAAGCCTTAAATATACAGAGAGTGCAGAAGTAGGAGCTGACGAACCTGTTGTTTGACAGCGTGTTTTTTTGCCCTTATGTGTAACACATGATAGCGTGTTATTTCTGCGTTTAGAGGATGCTCGGATTACTATTAATACATTTTATCACAATTTCTTTGAATGTGCTTCCACCTACATTTTCACATAGCACTAATTTTAGTTAAATAAAAGCAATACAAACAAGAAACATCCTACGTTTTAAAAAGAAAACCATATCGAATGATCACTGAAAATAATCACTTCCACTCCTGATAATCACATTTTTCAGTATGTCAGTATGGCGGTAAACAGCTCTTGACAGCGGCTGATCTGCTTTTCTAGCTGAAGATCCTGTGGCAGAATCCTTTTAATGAACAGAGAAATCTAATATCAAGATTTATGGATTAATCCCTCTTCAGCTCTAAAATACCGGAGATCTATATTCAGAGTCACAAGGTCACAAGTTTTGTAATTTAAATGAAAGGGTCTAAAAGGTGACAAATGAACAAAGCCCAGTTTCATTAGGAAGTGATTCTTATGTACATCTTTGAAGATTTATTGCTGGACAATCCCTTGGTTCAAAAGTAAAGAGAGAATAGAGATGATTAATCACTTTTAATGTTGGTGTCTCGGGTGACTTTCTTTCTATTTGTTATTGCCAAGTAAGTTCAAGTCCTCATTGTCGGCCAGGGAAAATGTTGCTACTTTGCAGGAATGAGCAGGGTCCTTTGTGCCCTGATTTATTTTACGTTTGAGCGACTTGAGGCTAGCTAGCTGGTGGGCTCTGCTTAATGCTACGGCATGCTGGAAGCCATTCCCCCACTACGGGAAATAAATAAATAAATTGAAAGCAAAAAGTACAAAAAAAAAACAAGAAAACAACAGATTTAAAGGCCACATTTTAGAATGAATTACATACAAGAGTATGCACCCTGCCATGATGTATTAGGAAGACCATGGAATCCACTTCTTCATCTCTGTAGGGTGAATGTGACCATTATAGTATGTGGTTAGCAAACTTATGCCACCGGTGGTGTGTGTGCACGTGTGTACACACACACACACACACACACACACACACACACACACACACACACACACACACACACACACACACACACACACACACACACACACACACACAAGCAGCCCAGGCTTGAGAGGGGCTCAGCACCAGTAGGCAGTGTCTGATCCTTGGTGATTGCTGAGCCTCCTAATGACCTTTGACCCAGTGATTCACAGCTCTCTGTTGTGAGCCTGTCACAGATTGGCACTGGGCAAAGAAACAGGAGCATTAATACTACATTAAATGTCAGGAATTCAAGGATTAGTCAGATCGCGGTACCAGGATTTATGAATGAACAGCGTAGCACGGCTATAACAACCTGACACCCTGATGAAGATAACAATAATGATGATGATAATTATTATCAGCAATTAAAAGCCAAAATGGCCGAATGACAGAGGAGAGCTAAATGAGCATTAAAGCTCCCTGGAGGAACAGGAAGCCCTCCCTCCTCTTCTCCTCTCCCCCTCCCTCCCATCCCACCCCTACCTCCGCTCGGCTCACACCACCAGTCGTTCCAGCCTCCTGGAGGTACAAAACTCAGTGGAGTGAGAGGAACTCTGCGGCTGGACAAAATGCTGCAAAATGACAGGGACAATAATGACAATGAATTTCATGTCTCCCAGTCATAGAGCCAGAGATGCTTGGCTAGGCTGACTCGTCCAATTAAATTGTTACAGGTACAGTGGGAGATGAAGTTATTATCCCAGATGCTTTTGTCAATTACTCCTCTAGCACAAAGAAAAAGGGCACCGTTGAAAAGTATAAAAGTTTAAATACGGTACAGAATAAGTGTTTATATCATATATGATCAGACAGAACATTTAGACGACGGCTGCTGCGTGTGAATATTTTGAGTTTATCAGGTCCCGTTATGAGAATATTTGGCGTTGTGACTTATGTGTTCGGAGTCTGACAATCTGTTCGTCATGTCTTTACAAAATGTTATGTTTGCAAAGACTGCGTTTGCTAAGGCTAAAGGATGTCTACATGTTGAAACTATCTGACCATGATGGCTTGAAAAATCCTGAGGAGATGAACCCGAGCAGTCAAAGCCCGATCCCCAGTAAAGAAGGTCAGGACAGAAAATGTCACTGCCATAATGTACCCAGTTGCGTATGGGAAAAGGGGTGGAAAAGACAGCTTGAGGAAAAATTAAATACGTGTAAGCGTTCTAGTGTTTTTAATTTTCTTATTCCTTTGTCCCTGTAATTATGATAGAATTTAATATTATAAAACTCTACTTATAGCTTTTAACATTTCCTTCCCAGAATTTGCTGCTTTCTTGAAGTAGAAAAGACTGCTACTATAAAACTGAGCAAATATAAATAGCTCATGTAAAATACCCCCCTCTCCTACTTACTTCTGCTAAATGAATAAGGTTGACAGATCACTGCTCAGATAGTGGCCGTATTCCCTCAGAAGTATGTTGCCTTTTTGCAGTACATGGGAATCCACATATCCTCAAATGCTAAATGAAGTCTGACAGATAGCCTAGAGAAACAAAGTTGGGAGTTTGCAGCTACAAGGGAGACCTTGAGTGAACAGGACATGCTATGTACACCCTGGCTAACAATCAACATATGCTTTGTTTTTCTGATGCCAACACGAGGCACATATAGCCTGGAGAAAGATGGATCCTGGGACTGGTTGGAACGCGATGCCTACTGGCTATTTTCTGTTTTAAAAAATGCTGTTTCTAATTTGTTTACGCTTGCATAGACAGCAATTACACGGCAGTGTGAGACACAAGATATTTTACTTATAAGGTATGATCTAGAATTTAAGATTACTGACAAATAATAATTAAAAACCTGTATTTGATTTTCTTCCTGGTGCCAAACAGACTGATCTAGACATTTTATCTGTGCTGCTCTCATTCTAATATTACCTAATTTATCTAAAGAGTTACAAGGGTTCACGTTAGTGTTTGGGTCATACCTGTTAATGACAACAAAGAGGTCTTCAAGTGGCATTCAGCTCCCTACGTATGTGTTATATTTGATGAGAGATTCTGAGAAATCTTTTATCACTGCAGACCAAATATCTGTTGTTCTAAAAGTCAATTTTGCAATCACTCAACAACTTTAGATTTCTACAATTTGCAGTCAGATTGCTGCCATCAGCATCTCCAGCTGTGATAAGTGCTATCATTTTTAACATTGCGCAAAGTGATTCATACACTTACATGGCACATAGTATTATGTACAGCATGCTATATACTGTTCAAGGCTCTGAGCATCATAATAAAACAATGGCTCCCACCGTTTTGTCTTTCATGAACATGGATGGATACCGGGGTTGGTAATATGTGCTGAGGATCATATGTTACCACAGAGTCACCTTATGATACTGTCTGCGGCTTCTTCTTCTCCACGACAGTATTTGCAGCACTAAAAAAGGACTTCATTTTATGATAGGCCTGAACTCTGGTTTGACTGATGATAGCTGGGTCAGATATGGCTTTGTGCAAGTGAAGGAGGGGTTCTGGGATGGTGACAGGCAGCATGATGAGTTAAGGCGCTGCCACGGCCCAGCAACGAGAGAAAAATCAGAAAATCTCCTATCCCCCTCTCAGTAATGAGCCACACCTGTACACTGCTTTAAATACCAGAGAGAAGCTTTAAATGTCAGGTGCAATTAAAGCTTATGATTCAAGGCTGCACAAATCAAATCAAGGCCCCTGAGTTCACCCAAGTCTGAGAGAGCAAAGGCGAGATGGTGCAGAGATGCCATGGACCACTCTTCCTTTACCTTACACTTCAATGGGCCTCTCAGCCCAAAGGTGATTGTAAAGTTTACTACCATTCGGCTGAACTTCTCCGTCTTCCCAACTCCCATGCCTTTATCAAGGGAAAGGTTTACTGCTTTTTTTCTGGTATATGAGGGGAAAAATGATCAGAGAATAGGTGAAATGAGGTTTTACTTGTACACCTGAAGCCTTATGGATAGGGGTGCGGACAGATATGTGTGATAGTCAAGCAACTGGACTAGACGTGGGCTGGACATGGACTCATTTCATGACTGGAGCAGAGGAGAGTCAAAATGGACCATTTATAAGAAATAAAATATATTCTAATTAGGGCTGAACTAATGATTATTTTCATTACTGAATAATTGCATGATTGTTTTCTTGATTAATCAATTAATAATATTTCCATAATATCAAATGCCAGAAAACCATAATGTCCATGACAGTTTCCAATGTGACATCTACAAATCTTTTGCCTCCAAATTGTATTTCCCGCACTTTTGTTAGTTATTAGTTGATTTTGAGCCCTGAATTGGATTTGAGGTTTTGGGGGTAAATATTATTGTGACTAAAAGTCTTAGGTTCCCAGTCCCAAAAGCTGTTGCTCTAATTTGCCCTCTGATCCAAGATATGTAGTACAGCCTACATTTTACTGTCGAGCTGCTGACTAGGCAGTTGTGTTTCCTGCAATCACACTAATTGGTCTCTTCTGCTGCTCACCTCCAGGACCCTCGTATGTTCATACAGATAGCAAAATAAGGCTCTTAAAGAAAACACAAGCTGAGAATAATGAGATTCCTTATATATTGTGAAATGTAACAGAAAATGGTGACATTTCAGTTTGAACCCGGGTGACTCGTCTTAAACAATTCACAGACAAAGGAGGACACGTAGGCTTCATTCCACCCATTACTGAGAGATAATTTTATGAATTAATTCATGATACGATAACAACAGAGGTCTGCTAAGTTGTAAGAATTCTTTAAAACAACTTCAAAAATTTCCAGGCAGGCAGTCATTCAAGGCAAACATGTCACTGCTTCCCATGAATGAAAAATGAACATGGGAGGGTAAATAAGGCAATATGACCAGAGGGACCAGGAATTCTGCGGATAAGTGTCAGCTGTGGAGAAAAAATGAAGCATTTACCTGTTTGTAATCCAATTTCATGATGGCTTTCTGTAGATATCGGACTCCTCCGTGAATGAGCTTGGTGCTCCGGCTGCTGGAGCCTGATGAGAAATCGTCTCCCTGCACAAGGGCAGTTTTCAGATCTGACAATAGGAGCCAAGGAAACACATCAACATTTGGATACTTATTGTCCCAAATCTTTAGAATGGATCAAGATGCTATTCACATATGCACAACTTTCCACTGTAATATTCATGACGGGAACAATATTGTGAGGCCATACATATTCCATTGGTTAAAAACAACAATCATTTCCACCAGTATGACAGCATGAATCTCAAGAAGGACCTGCATGTTTTGAGAACACAGAAACCATACTTACAAAGAAATCTAGAAAACATTGTTTTTTCTTCTAAACATTTTTTATAAATGTATTTGAGGGAAATCATATGACTTTCATAACATTTTTAACACTGAAATCGCTCTTTACTTTGCCTATTAGAAGCTTCTTTGCTGTCCCAGATGGTCTGTAAATCCCAGTTTTGAGAAGAAGAAAGGAAGAATAACTGAGGATTAGAAGAAAGGGTTTGGAAACACCCTCTACAACGCCATTAGACAACCCGAGTAAATAAAGGGGCAAAACACATTTAAGAAGCCTCCAACCGGCAGCAGAGATAATTGATTTGGTATGTAATGGTAACCAAGAGGATGCTCTCACTCATTGGAAAAGAACAAAAGAGTTATCATTCTTTTTTTTGGGGTGATTGGACTAAAGCCCGTGGACTTGTTAAGGGGAGAAATCCTCCCAGTCTAAACATGCTGCTGCTCTAGACTTCATAGCAGATGTGCGAAGCGCCTTACAGATCGAGCCCCAGAGAGACGGCTTGGAAGCAACGCCATCACAATGGCAAGGAGGTTATGCAACATCAGGGTGGAGAATGCCCATTTGTAGTTGCAAGCAGGGGCTGAACAAGAGTCTGCCATGAAAAATCCTCTCAAAAAGCTGCTCCCCAAAAAACGATGGCACTCGTGCTGAAGGAAAAACTTGATTTATTGGTTCTTCTGCTCAAGAAACCTCAACACATTCCTAGCACACAAGATGACCTTTTTTAGTCATATTTTGGTATACAAAGTAAAGCACATGGACCACATAGAATTGGGAACTAGCTGTAGCTTAATAACTGGCATTGGTTCCTACTGAAGATGTTAATCTTTAAAAACAGGTCACAAATATATAGTTTCACTTTTTTTAACTGCTTGGTAATTTCCTAAAACAGCTGTCCACTGTAGCAGATGTTACTCAAAAAGGAGTAATTAGCACATTTGTTGGGGACTATTTTCAGCTGTGGATTAATACACATTTGGTGCTCTAATGAGTATTAACAGCAGCAGGATGGTGTATGTGGGATTGACTACAGTACCCATGTTCATGGTAATGAAGGAACGTGTCACCCAGTGTAACGGTGTGGCTCATTGATAATTTGGATGACAATGGAGGTCTATGGAGGAATAAGATACATGAGGATTTGGCAGCACAGTTAGTGAGATCAATTCATTGCTGGTTTTCGTCTTTTCATGGGATTTGTTGATATTAAGAAAAATATACAATATCACCAGAATTATCCCTAAAGGGGTTTTTAAGGGGCATTCACAGTCTCTATACGAGCGGGCAAAATCTATAGTGTACATCAAATAGAACCTTTCTTGTCTCTGTTAGTGCACGTATGAGGCTGTACTGAACAGTTCAGGTCCCAGAAACAGCTGGTAGACTCGAACTAAATAGCCTGCTGCTTGGATGAGCAATGCAGAACTCTTGCTCTTTTTCTTTAAAACCAGAGGATAAAAGCAACTTACTCCCAGTAAGTGCATCTAACCTGAGTCAGTGGCTCCTCCTCCACCGATGAACCCATCAAACTCCTGTGAGACCTTTGTAAGGCCACTATCTGAGTTCCTCTGGATGGGAGCTTATCCATGTACCCGCACATGTACATATACCCGTATGTTTTTACCTGTTCAGCCGCCCCCCCCACATGCGATACACAGGCCTACAGCATCCATGCAAAAGAAAACCAGTCATCCATTTCATTGTCATGTGACTCCAGGGGACAGTACACATTAATAAATGTGTTTCATTATTATGCATATGTCTTTATATTCCTCATGATGGATTTAGGAAAAAAGAAGCCATGCATTTTCTGTGACAAAGCTGTCAGACACCATCAAGCAATAAGAAACAATACATCACATGCTTATTTACATTCCACTCCCAATAACATTTCAAAATAGTGTCTTTCTAGATTAATCACAAAATCTGCATGTGGCACGCAGGCGAGCTGCACTGAGACATGCTAACAAGCAAACTTGACTAATTGCAAGACATGTACTTAGTAAAGAAGATGATGGCACAGGATTATCTAAAATAAGCAAAAATATAAAGAGATAAATGACAGCCATTCTCAAGTTCAATGCAGTTGTTAGTCATGTACACATTACAGAGGCACCATACAATCTAGCATCTGTTAGAAAGGAGAGGCAATAGTGAACAGGATGCAAAGAAACTAAAATGAGTCCTTGAGAGGCTCCTTATTATGTACCCCATTTATGGTGATACATATAATTAAATTGTATTACAAGTATCATCTATATCAGCCCACTTTTTAATAATAAATGAAAAGTAATATGAGGCCTCCTCATTATATTCATAAGACTTCACAACACAGCACACTGAGCATTTCTCTGCAACACTTGAGAGAATCTCACCTGTTTTGTCTTGTATTCTTCCAGCTGAGTGAGGCTATAAAATGCAAACAAGCCTCCTCTAGCAGTGACAGCAGTTCCCATTACTGCCGTGTGGAATGCCATGCCTCCTCCTGCAAGGCGCCGATACAGCTCAGTTGGTGATCTACAGGAAAAAAACAGAGGAAAAAGAACAGCAGTGTAAGTAATCCATTGCTGAAACAAACTGCATACAGCAGGCCGTTAAAAAGCATTCAGAATTTATGGATCTTATCTTTTCTTAGTTTTCCCAAAGTTTGCAGGCCTTTATCAAAGAAACATGCAGTGGTGGAAGTAACTACATATAATTTGCTAAAGTACTGTACTTAAGTACAAATTTAAAGTACTTGTACTTTACTTGAGTATTTCCATTTTGGGCTACTTTGTACTTGTACTCCACTACATTTATTTTACAACTGTAGTTACTTTTCAGATTCAGATTTTACATTATAAAAAAAACAAGTGATAAAATGATAAAACACAATGCAAGATTAAACCAGTGGCTCCCAACCTTGAGTGTCTAGTTGGGGCTGTTTCAGATCTCTATGAGTGATTAGCAGTTCCACCAAAGAGACATTTCCCTTCTGAACTTCTCAAATGGTTTCATTTAAAAACAGTTTCAGGCCCAAACTATCCAATACTTCTCATAAAGGAAATGTTTTGCGATTCTTTGTTTTTTCTTCCTTCCTTTTCCATGAATCATCTCACGACCCCTCAGATTTATCATGTGACCCATCGGAGGGGCCTGACCCATAGGTTGGGAACCACTGGACTAAACTACCAAACTGAGTATAAAGTAGTTAAATCTAGCTGCACCTCAACCAGCTACACTAGTAAAATGCTACTTACACCCTGATGCATATGCATTAGCAACCTAATAATGTCACATATCAGTCACAGGGCACATTTTACATTTGGTATATTTCACTGGTGATATTTTTGCACTTTTATGAAGGCAGGACTTTTACTTGTAATGGAGTATTTATACTTTCTTTTATAGGTACTTTTACTTCAGTAAAGAATCTGAATACATCTTCCACCACTGGAAGCATGATGAGTGCTGTGCCTGTGAAATTGACTTTGTTGTAAACAATGATACCATCTCAGGACTGCCTCTTCTACTGGTCTAGAACCAGGTTTGACTCCATACACCACAGTTTGAATGCTGCGCTGCACTAAACTGAAGCCACAAGGAGAAAAATCCCATCCCATCCAGCTGCTTAGAGGAGAAAGCCCGGCAGCTTAGGCAAAGCTTTATCCAATTCCCTCATTATCCATTCTAGGACACTTTAGTGGGGCCGAAATGGAGTCGCAGAAAATTCCAGTACAAAAAGAAAATCTGCCACAGCGTGCCCACTATCAGCGTATAACCTTGATGAGCAGGCTGCGCAAGCTGCTAAGTCTACTCACACCTCAAACAACTTGGGCAAGAGATAAACTGTATGTAGCATCATTACAGAGCACAAGCACATTTCTCATGTAACTAAAACAATTCAATAATTTGGTATATTCCTTTTTAGTCAAAACGTCATCAATACATTTTACCAGTCATCTTATTAATGCCCAATAGCCAGTGGCAATGACATGGTATATACTGTAGGAGTCCTTGAGGCCTGCATTCATAACTATTACAAAGAGATTCACTTTACACTATTTAGAGACCTTTTATAATTCAGATATATTATTAATCAAAGAGATTGACAAAGAAACTAATGGTTTGTCTGATTTTCACTGGGGCAAAATCCAGCCAGCAATTGATTGTGGCACCAGGGACACCTGCAGCTTCAGAATACATTTTCACTTTCAGGAGGAGGGAAAAAAACAGCACCACGAGGAAATATTGCCCCACCACATGAATATGCAGGGACTTGATACCAGCAGTGTCATTACTAATGTTGCTGCCAATTACAGAGCATGTCATGACACTGTGATTCATGAATATTCATCGTTGACTGATATAGACAGCAGCAGTATGCAGAGGCCTCTATTCCCATTTTACTGTCTCATTGTGAATGGTGAACAGGTACCTCCATCATGCCATGGAGGCGCCTTCCAGCTGCAAGACAAGCTGTTCCATAAGGCATTGCTAGTTAACAGTGTGTTATATAAAGGTGTATAAAAGTGATGAAGTGCTCCCTGGCTCTAAAGAGCAGGCATTAAAGCATATTAAGTAGACATTTAAGCTTGTAAAGTGGGAATCTAGAAATGGAAAGAAGACACCGAGCAAAGGGATGCCTTCAGGGTCGGGCTGTTCAATTCTCAGAAAGTTTGATACCTGCCGGTGCTCCGAAATGAAATGAGGTTTGTGTGAGGGACCGGCAAATTCTGCAAACTACCTGGGCTTCAATTTAACTTCCACCTAATTTTTATCCAGTTTCTGGGCTAACTCGTGTATAGTAGTAAGTGGATTCAATCAATGATTAAGAAATAATTAAAAGAAGTGGAAAGCCTCTTGGTAAAACACATTTTCTCAGTATCTTACTTTTGTCGAGCATTATCCTTAAACACAATTTTTGAGGAAGTGGTGCTTCACAGAACATGTCCAATTTCAGCAGCTTTATACATCAGCCCCTCTACACTTCAGAGAGAGATATACTGATCTTCTTCAGTTACGTCACAGGTAAGAAGCAAAACATGTGACAAGCTGACATGAAGAAGTGCATAGACTAAAACAATAGAAAAACAGTCTGACTTATTGCACTATACCAAGTCAACATATAAGTGCTGCTTACACATTAACAGTGCTGGATGAAGTATTGAGGTCCTTGACATAAGTAAAAGTAGCAATAGAACAATGTATAAATATTGCATTCAAAGTAAAAGTCCTGAATTCAAAATCTTACTTAAGTAAAAGTACAGAAGTATTATAAGCAAAATGTACTTATCATAATATTAAAAGTACAAGTACTCATGCAGCTGAACGGTGCCTGCCATAATTATAATATTATTTTATATCATGGATTATTGATGCATGCACATGCCAGCGGTATTTTGATATTGCAGCTGACAACTATATATACTGTTTGTTAAATCTATAACAAATCATCATATTTTATGAGCTGATCATGATTTGCATGTAAAATCTTAATCTGAAAAGTTGCCATTAATTATAGCAAGTAAAGTGAAAGTACCTCAACATTTTAGTACTGACAGTTTTTCATTGTGGTATTACTAGTTTTGATCAAGTATCTGAATACTGATTTTATCACTGGAAATGACCACATCCGGTCTTGCTCCACTACATAAACTCACCACAACAATGAGACTGTATTATACCTGTTTGAACCAAAATACAATCATGTCAAACTTTAAATAACTTACAGTGGGCAGGCACAAAGGCAGGCACGTGCACCTGTGCCAGTGAGATCATGGTCAGATCTCTTTGTATCCAGATGAAATAGAAAAATAAAATGGACTATTTCATGTGCTGATGGTTGGCCCCTGAATATGAGGACCATTTGCAAGCCTGACTAACAGTGGCATCATGTGACCTTGAGATGATGACAGCGTCTTATCCACTAATGAAGTGTATTTCTTGCAGATTTCCTGATTGTACCTGCAGAAGAATTAATAACTGAGAGCTGTGACGGTCTGTAAGCCAATGAAAAAAGAAGCATCTCTCTCTCTCTGTCTCTCTCTCTCTCACACACACACACACACACACACACACACACAGAGATACAGTATATAGGCGCGCACGGTTGCGCGCCCACACACTAAAATTGGTAATGTCAGTAGACATTTCTTCAAACAAAGTTAAAAATATAATCTCAGGAAATAACTTCTGTGTGATTAAAACTAACTCCTCACTTTCAAATGACTGTCAATTAATTGCGCATATAAATGGGAAGTTAATTATTCTTCGGTAAAATGGCCAATTAAACTGCTAATTGTGTTTTCATTTCAGATTCTAAATAGTAAATGGATAACAGAAACACAGCGTGACCATGCTGCGTCATGGAGATCATGAAAACATCTTGTCATGGATGTTTTTCAGACAAAATCTTGAACTGAACGTGTGCGTCACATACTGCACGTACATACATGCGTATGGTCAGTAGGTTTCAGCACACGGTGAGAGGTTTTGTGCAGGTGTTGACAAACTAGAGGCCTCCTGTACAAGATGCAGGCGAAACGTGGTCTAATTAGCAGCTACCGTGAAGGCAAGGAGGTCAAGATAATTACAACTTCTCAAAAAGCACCAGAACTTTTACTACACTGTTCAGCTTCCGCATAGTCACAGTGCAGTGTGGGGAATCTGTAATTTACAAATGCTGCCATATAGCCCACCTGAAAATGACTGGGCGTGACCACACAGCCTTAAATGGGGTTGGGTTAATTAAAAGGTTAATTGTATGAAACAGGAGCGGCTTGATGTATGGCTGGTGAACAATAGTGTCCTCTAGAGGTGAGTGTAACCATGATGTACAGTTTTCTCCTTCCCCCTGCTTGCACACTCTGTCCTTGTGTGCACTGAGTACAGGGCAGTCAGAAAAACTGCTCTGAGACTGAAGGCTGTTCTGTGGCTCCTATAATAAAAGCACCAGTCCGCTAGAGATGACACATGATGCTGTGATGCTGGCTGCAGTTACATGAGCATACACCTCTGCACATGTTGTTGCACCCTATATGCACGCTCCCCCACCTTGACTTGCTTCCCATGCAGGCCAGTAGAAAATTGTAGACCAAGTTGATTGGCTACAAGGTGTTGGTGTAAGATTACACTGAGATCAGTTATGCCATCGCTGCAGAACAATAAGGCCAAAAGATTATTTTGGCGACTGCGTCAACTTGAGCGTTTTTCTGCGTCACTCTCCATTCTGCCGGCTCCTATCACGTTTCCCTCTCTGGGGACTAAATTGGTTCCCCCATGACAACTGGCTACAGGCCCACTAATTATCCCCCCCTTCCTCCTCCAGTAGCTCACATACACTACACAAGCTCTATGAATAGGCAAGCCCACCCCACAAACCCCACCCCATCTGAGGTCTAAATTTGGAACACAATTGAAATACAGAAATCCTGTCAGAAGATAACGAAGAATAATATTGACCCCCGCTTCATTAAGCCCATTTCATACGAGCGTAGTGAGTCTGGCGTATCAGCCTCATTGTGACATAACTGTGCCTGGATGTGCCAATGTACACTGATCTCAATTTTACACTGAAATAACCATCAGGCAATAAATAAACTTAATATAAACCAGTAGGGGTGTTTCTGGTGAGCTGTGTGCTTTAATACCTGATTATAAAAATGCACCTTTTAACCCTTTTTTTTTCTTTTTTACCTGGCTGGGTTACATGTTGGCCTGCTGCAACCTAGAAGTTTACCTCTGTTATATCATGCGTGGTAATAAATGAACAATAATAGTCCTGTGTGTTCACCTGGAGGAGAAAACATTACACAATTACCCAAATACAACTGTACATCAGCACTAACACAAGTTAATCATACGTGCAGAAACTACCATAACATGTCTCCTTTACTTTGCAGACCTGTGATGAACACAATGAAACCACAGCAGGTGGATTCATGTCAGCCCCAAAAAACAAGCGTGGCTTGAGTCCTCTGCAAACACAAAGGTGTCTGAACTGAGCATGGAAGGGTTTAGCCTCCACTACGTCTCTGCTAATGTCCATGTGGGAAGCAACATAGAAGACATACCACAAGACAAACACGCTCACCACAAAAATTGGGGCTTGAGAAAGTCCCCGAGCGGATTGGTGCGTGTCGTTGTCGACGCCGATGACGTCGCGCTGTGAAACACGTGGGCCACGGTATCCAGAGCTCACATAAACAAAGCCACATTGGCTAGACTGGGTAGTCGAAGCTCGTGTCGCTGTCAGTGCGCGGAGTCACACGCTTTTCCTGCCTGGCATTGTTGGGTACCGACGCTCATGATTTGGAGCTTTTACAGAAATTGATGAATACCCCCTGCATGCTTATCGCATGGATTGAAAGCCACGATCCTGATGTGAATGAGGTAAGATTCACTCTTCTTTTTCCTTGCAACGTAATCCGTGTCTGCGATTTACTTGCACCGCTTTCTCCGAGGCATTTAAATCTTTTTTTCCACTGTTAAACTGACATTATTCAAAGCTGGGTCTGACTCAGACTGTTCACATCTGTGGCTGCTGCTGATATTTCACAAGACTTTTTAGCCTTCTGCTTTCTAGACAAGTTGTCACTAATGTCAAGTGCGCGAAGTTGGTCTGTTCATCACGAACAACCCCACACTTTTTAATAACAAAAGACAAAGGACGACCTATGCTGCTTCATTTCTATATGAGCGTATTTTGTCGGCATTCATTCAACATTTTTATTATATTTTACAAAACGCTGTGCGTAATTAGAAATCGGTTACAGTTTGTGCGCAATTTTGTGCGGGTTATATCAGTCTTTATCCGGCATCTCGTGGTCATTTTTAGATATTGTTTTATTTTATAATCTAGTAAATGTCAAAGTGATGTGTTTTATTAGGGGAAGATCCAGAACAGAGCCGCTTCCTTGAATCCTGACACCCATACAACTCCTGACAATACCCATTTCAAGTGTCACCGAAAAACTGTCAGAAGACTTGAGGTACGATATGGAAAATTGTTTACAAATAAAAAAGCACAGGTGTATTATTGTTTTATGTTATTTTATTCTGAAATTATTTAGCAATGTAAAGCACTGTTGATATATATATTTTTTGTTTAGAGTAAAATTAGATTAAATAAACTAAAGTGTAAAACTTTTGTTCACGGTTTGAACATTTATTTAAGCATTTCTGATGTGTTTTTTTACCCGTTTGGTTTGCAGCCATGCCCTGCGTTCAGGCTCAGTATGGATCATCACCTCAAGGAGCTAGTCCTGCTTCCCAGAGCTACAGCTACCACACCGCAGGAGAATACAGCTGCGACTTCCTAACACCCGAGTTTGTTAAGTTTAGCATGGACTTGACCAACACTGAGATCACAGCTACTACTTCTCTCCCGAGTTTCAGTACATTCATGGACAACTATAACACCGGTTACGACGTTAAACCGCCCTGTCTGTATCAGATGCCCCACTCTGGAGAGCAGTCCTCTATCAAGGTGGAGGACGTCCAGATGCACAACTACCATCAGCAGAGCCACCTGCCACCCCAGTCGGAAGAAATGATGGCTCACTCTGGGCCTATGTACTTCAAACCCTCCTCGCCTCACGCCCCGAGTACACCAAACTTCCAGGTCCAGCCTAATCACATGTGGGAGGACCCTGGCTCCCTCCACAGTTTCCACCAGAACTATGTTGCGGCCACGTCTCATATGATGGACCAGCGCAAGAATCCGGTGTCAAGGCTTTCGCTGTTCTCCTTTAAGCAGTCCCCGCCCGGCACTCCGGTTTCCAGCTGTCAGATGCGGTTCGACGGGCCGCTGCACGTGTCCATGAACCACGACAACCCGGGCTTGCACCGCGGCCTGGACGGCCAGAGCTTTGCGGTGCCCAGCGCCATACGGAAACAGGCTGGTCTGGCCTTTCCCCACTCTCTGCAGCTCGGCCACGGGCACCAGCTGGTGGACAGCCAAGTGCCATCGCCCCCGTCCCGAGGATCTCCGTCAAACGAGGGTCTGTGTGCGGTATGTGGGGACAACGCAGCCTGCCAGCATTATGGAGTGAGAACCTGCGAGGGCTGCAAAGGATTTTTCAAGGTGGGCTGACATGACAGCAACCATGAATCAGTGTCACTGTTATTACATGAAAGTAAAATAACGCCGTATGACAATCATATCTATCCACACATAGTTGATCTCAAAGGAAAGAGTAAAATATGAAAGACCACGGATGTGTATTTGCTTTCTGTCTATTCCCTCTTGTTGGTTCAGACGGCGCAGTCCCAAACAGGAGATGAGACAGATATTATATCGTTCTCATCTTTTCATATTTTTTTTTGATGTTGGTATCACTTGTGCAACAATCCACAGTCCGTGTTCTACATGTTATGTATAGCCTTGGAAATAGCCCTGCAGAGTGACATTATGTTTTTCTTTTCTTTGCAGCGCACCGTCCAGAAAAACGCAAAATATGTGTGTTTAGCAAATAAAAACTGTCCTGTTGACAAACGCCGAAGAAATCGTTGCCAGTTCTGCCGTTTCCAGAAGTGCATTGTCGTCGGAATGGTGAGAGAAGGTATGTTTAGGCCATGCATTCAGTTATTTTTAGAGCAGTAGTTAATATCACACACTGCTACACTGGGAAGACATGTGCGTAATACAGTGATGGATTGTTTTTTAAACCTCATTTAAGTATTTACGCACAACAACAGGAGTGCGTATTGATGTCATATATTTCTTCCAATTTAGTTGTCCGAACGGATAATCTGAAAGGTCGGAGAGGACGCCTACCATCCAAACCCAAAAGTCCCCAGGAGCCCTCCCCACCCTCGCCGCCGGTGAGCCTCATAAGCGCACTTGTCCGGGCCCATGTGGACTCCAACCCCTCCATGTCTGCTTTGGACTACTCCAGAGTAAGTGAAGTACCACAATCCCAGAAATAAAACACAGAAACACAAAACTTCAAAAGAAAAAAAAAGTAATAACTGTAACTCTGGGTGAAAACGGAAGGAACAACAAGATTGACGGCCTTTTTAATTCAGTCCTGCTTTTAGGTAACAATTTACTGCCTCGAAAGTTTTCTAATACATCGCTGAATTCCCAGGCTTTTAATGTGGCATATTTTTTTCCTAAAGTCAATCGCGTTGAAATAGAGAACTTAATAAAAAGAGGACATGAATTTAATAGTAAAAAAGCACCCTCTCCCTCTTGGAAATGGGCATTTGCAATTTCACGGATTATATATTTTAAAGGACCTCATTAAGGCGCTGTTTAAATTAAATTCCAGTTCCAGGCTAACCCTGACTACCAAATGACTGGAGACAACACTCAGCACATCCAGCAGTTCTATGATCTCCTGACGGGCTCCATGGAGATCATCCGGGGCTGGGCGGAGAAGATCCCTGGCTTTTCTGATCTACCGAAGCAAGATCAAGATCTCCTCTTTGAATCCGCCTTCCTTGAACTGTTCGTCCTGCGGCTGGCATACAGGTGAGCTGCGTAATTATTAAAAGAAAACAATCCGGGCTTTAGATAATCATCAGCTCCTCCTTCAAGCTTCATTGCTTTGGGTTTTATTAGCTGGCCAATAATAAGAAGGCTCTTAAATTCCCATTTATTGCCAAGCGTAATTAATGGCATTTTCTTATTAATTGCAGGTCCAACCCAGTGGAAGGCAAACTTATATTCTGTAATGGGGTGGTGTTGCACAGGCTACAGTGCGTCCGTGGATTTGGAGAGTGGGTGGACGCTATCGTGGAGTTTTCTTCCAACTTGCAGAGCATGAACATAGACATCTCAGCGTTCTCCTGCATCGCAGCTCTGGCCATGGTAACAGGTGCGTAAAGGCGGCTGCTCCTTTGGAAACTCTGCCTGCGTTATACAATGCAGGCACGTACACACACACACACACACACAGAAGGTGAATGCATCGGAAATAATGCGTCTGTGTCATTGCTTCTATATTTCAGAGCGACACGGGCTTAAGGAACCCAAAAGAGTCGAGGACCTCCAAAACAAGATAGTCAACTGCCTCAAAGACCAAGTGACATTCAATGGCGGTGGATTGAATCGTCCCAACTACTTGTCAAAACTCTTGGGAAAGCTCCCTGAACTGCGCACACTATGTACCCAAGGTCTGCAGCGTATCTTTTACCTAAAACTAGAAGATCTAGTCCCTCCGCCAGCAATAATTGACAAACTTTTCCTCGACACCTTACCTTTCTGAGTCTGACTCGATGGAGAGACCTCAAAGAACTTCCAAAAGACTGTTTGAGTCAGACTTTTTAACGTCATTATTTCAGAATATTTGCAAGCTCCGTAGGCTAATAGAACAACAGTACATCATTATGAGTAAAAAAAAAAAAAAAGAAAAGAAAAAAAGAATAACAGGAGGAAGAGACAGAGTTTGATTGCAGTGTAGGGCCTATTTTTAATTCCTTGAAATTGTTTTCTTGAGTGCCAAACGAGTGAATCATCGCGGGGAATTTCTCTCCAGTGGGCAAATTGTCAACAAAGTTAATCCGGTCTTGCAATCACTTACTGTTTATTTAACATCGGCTCTACCGATTCAGCATACTCAGATGTAATATATTCCATTTATATATATATGAACACACACGCGCACACAAACACGCACACACACACACACTCACTCACTCACACACTGTATATTGCGATAGATTATGTGATGCCTCCAGTGCATCGGTTTATAACATGTGTATAAAGTTTGTTATAATGAAAAGATTTAATTTTCTTTTCTTTTCTGACTCGTGCCTATGTGTTTCTGACAGGATCCCAAAAAGTATCCAGAAAAGACAACGCATGTTCTAGTTTTCTTTTGTTCATTTCTCCTTTTTCTTTTATAGGCACTTGCTGAGGTGATGTCTATATATAATATATACCGGACACTATGTAGTCTGCTAGATTTGATACAGATTCGTAGTTATGGCACTCCTTTTATGTATGACGCATATGTGGAAAAATATCTCATCTGTATAGAAAATGAGGGACCCATGGTGTTTGTAAAACTGTCAGACATTCCTTGTTTGTATGTGCTGTAAGTATTGTTGCTGTTGAATATAAACGTTTCTATATATTTATTATTTCTATTGCCAAGAGCTACACTAAGCATGGTGCAATTTAAACGATTTCAAACATCCAAGTTCATGCTGAGCACGTTGTCTATGTTTTATGTCTTCTAAACGTCTAGGTAGCTATGATTTAACACGTTTGGAAATGGAAAGCTCCATCTTATATCAAGAGGTTCATGAGTGTGTGATATAGGCCCACCTCTTTGACATCATGATGTACTTACAACTTCTGTAACGCATTTGGTGCCGAATTCAAAAACTTTAGAGAGAAAGAAATATTTAATGTTTACAAATAAAACTTTTAAATCAATTCTTTGCTAAATAATTTCTCTGAAATTAATTCATTCTTTAAATACGGACCTCTCTGCTTTAACACGAGAGAGAAAATATTATTTAAGAGTTCAAACTTTTTATTCTAATTTCCTGAAGTATTGTGATGAGCGCTTACAGGCCTATTTTGCGCAAAACCAAACATTTCACAATTCGGATCTTCTTTTGGTATCTCACTTTAACTAAATGTGAAATTGTGTTATTGTAGTAGTAAGTAAGTTATTGCTTTTAAATATGTCGCAAATAATAGGCCGGCCTACTCATGTTTAAATTCTGTATTTTGTTGACACAAAAACATGTTGCACATAGTTTCTATTGGACCATTTAAATCGTTTTATTGAAGCCTCTACTGAGCGAATATTTCAGTCATGAAAATTCAATTTGAATACACGTTTAATTTTGGGAACACCTTAAAGTTTTCTCGCATGCGTGTCTATATTTCTTATATTTGAGTTGTAAAAAAAAGACGCCTTTATTAACTCATCCCAGCCTGTTAAAACCTCTTTTCATTTTCTAATGTCTATTTGTATTTGACAAAGGAAAAGGCTACGACGGATTAAATATAGGAGTCTTCATTTTTCATTTGAATCCCAAATAAAGTAAACTTTTTGAGCGAACAATTTCAAAAAGAAACATCGGATTTTATAACTCAGTCTCATCCTCCGGATGTTCTTAGTGGATGCAAATAAAAGTTTAAGGTTGTTTTTTGTTGGACAGACTTGTTGCCTAAGAGTCAAAGGGTTAAAAACGTTTAGATTATTTTAATTTGTATGAGAGGTCTTTCTTGTGCTACTTCAAACCGCAAACCTTCACTTCTATTATGTAAACGGTTAACTGTGAAACTGTTTTACCCTGCAGACAAGTCAGACCAGAGCCAGAACCTAACAGTTTTCCGACAATAAACGGCCGACTACCCGCAACCTGCAGTTACAAATCAGAAGGAAAGGCATTCAGCGTGCAGCTGAAAAGAACACAGTTGTTGTGAGATGTGAAACCTGGTTGCGCACAGGTAGCGCAGCTTTACATCGTGCGTCACAGCGCTGCGCGTGTCCGTGTCACTTTGAATTTTAAGTGAACAACAAATATATGATGATGCCACACAGGCTGCAGTTTAAAGTTGTTGTTTTTTTTTTTGTTTTTTTTTACCGGAGCCGAAGACAAAGATAGACACAAAGTAACCCAGTTGTTTTATTGTAGTTTAATAGAACGCTTGTTATTACCGTCACCCCCCCCCACCCCACACACACACACACACACACACCCGGAGAGTCCAGCTCCGCGCTTCTGTTTTCACATCAGGTAAAAAGCCCTTTAATCCCGTTTACTGATTGCCCTCATACAACTACAATTAAAGCCACTTCGAGATATTGCTGCGCATCAAATCTGCATCGTGTAATCTGCAATTGCAGAAATGGAAGCAATTTAGAACTAAAACGGCAGTGATTGGCCTACAAGAAGTGAAGCAGTGCCGCTGTCACAAACCCTTTCCTTTAGTCTGTCAGAGGAGAGAAGTGACGCCTGGCTCTGAGGCATGTCTGGGACTTATCCTCAGTGATTCCACATTTATCACATGATCAAGATGAAGGGAGCAGCTTATTTTGAGAGATATTAGCAGCAGGCAATAAATTGTCTAAATAATTAGATCGTCACTGTAAAGTGCTAATTCCAAGGCAAATTGGGATTACATTCAGAACCAGTTTGCTGACATTTAGCAGATCTGCTGAAAGGGTGCATTACAATGTCATAAGTTCTCTCTATTGACTCAAAGTACAGTTAGGTTTTAAACATGTCTATCTCAGCACAATAAAACATGACACAAGTAGCGAATACTTCTGTCAGTGTTTGTGCATGATTATATATGCTGGAGGACTCTGAGTCTAAATTCATTAACAGCCCATGACTTCATTTCCTCTCCACACTTGACATCAGCGGAAGGTTAGGTATGATCGTGTCAGCACAAGTCAGGCTATAGAAGAAAGAAATAATTTCCCAGTTGTTCAGCCTCGTCTTCAGCTGCTGCACAGGGAACAACAGAACCACACAGCCAGCAGGTGAAGGTGGCCAGCTGGGGCCTGAGAACAGAGCCCATGTATCTGCTGCTCGTACACGCAAAATGAGAAAGGAATCAAATGATCTGAGAATGCCGCTTCACATTTACAGTGCCACCGTTAGATGGTATACCACATGCACACGCACTGGTGCACGCTGTGACGATCAGGGATTATGGTGCACGTGATGCACAGTTTGACAGGTTCACGTGTGGTGCTTGGTGGATATGAAGTGCTGTAGCTCTGCTGTAGGTGCGCTTAGTGGTGCTGCGTGCAGTGGTTCGTTTGAGCTGAGGGAGCAACAACAAAACTGAACAAGGAGATACTTTCTTTTGACTCTAATATGTCATATTTGTTTTTGCAAAAAGGTTCGTATGTTGATAGCATTGGCTCTGACTTCAATTTAGTCCGGAGGTCTAATGTGTAAATCACCATGCTGGGAGGCCGAGGTGAGCAAGACCTTTGCCTCATCTGATCCCTGTGGTGGGAGAGCACTTGACCTTTCACCTTTGCACTATATAAGAACATATAAGACAGTCATCTGAAGAGGGAATCTCACAGCTCCTCAAACTGCTACTGGAGGTTTAGATGAAGTTGCAGCAGCAGTGAGTGAAAGATATAGAGGGAGAATAACTATAACGATGCACATGCAACAAACTTCTGTGCTACGTTGTGCCAAACTACTTTAAGACGCAGCTTGTCGATGCTCCATCTTCTCTCTGAACAGCACGAGTTTCGGACATGACGTAATTTTCTCCGACTTGGATACAATTAAGCTGAGAGTTAAATGACAGTTAAGTATTACCTTTCTTTACATTTCATGTAAGTGGCATTAAAGTTTTGAGGTACAGAGTGAGAATCTTATGAAAGCTTGTGAGCAAGACCTGAAATAGATCCACACTGCGCTGCATTACGACTAGAACGCCATAACACGTTCTTTATTACTTGACTTCCTCTCAAATGAAAGTGATTTAAACAACTCGTCTGGACTTTTTCAGTGTGTCAGCGGACTCTGCTTTTTATGTTGCTACTTCCTGCGGAGGTTATCCTCCACCTGTCTAGTCAGCAGTCCTTGGTTATGTACCACTTTTCATTCATTCAGTCGACACTCAGAATCACTTCCTTTCATGTTACCTTTCCGTCTGTTCAGGCGGGCTGCTGTGCGAGCCCGCAGTAAAACATGTTGATTACACAACTTATGAATCTCGTGAGTCCTGCCGACTATAGCTCTAAACAAAATGAATGAATAATGAGTTGAATGATGGCCCTTTGGATACGACTGCCTATAGTTATATGACTGTGACTATTTGATTTACCATATTGAATTGCTGATGATTGTCCAATAAATAATGCAAAAAGCTGATTTCCAAGTGGCCAGGCAGAAAAAGAAATCCACCTTGCATATAGATGGAAGTGAGCCGTGTCTGTCCCTCTCAGCCTGTGGCCCAGAGCAGCTTTATCATTCATAGGACTAAACAGACAATCAATTCAGCAGCCATGTATGAAGGATGAAGGGATGCGACAAGCTGTGAATGATGAGGAGCCAAAAATCAAAGGCCTCACTCCTTCTTAGCTCTAATGGCCATTACCAGCCCAGACAGCACCAGTAAAATGAGGTTAATCATTTGCACAGATCCTCTCAAAGAAGATTGACTGGACTTGATGCCTAGTCAGATCACTCATAAATATTTACTTCATATTAAACAGCTGTGTATGCTCTGTTATTGCGCATTGATTTCTGACGGACACCATCAAATTATTGTTTCAAGTGTGGTCAGTAGAAACCGTTAATGCAATGCTTGTACCAAGACTCAATTATGCTAACCACGAGAAATTAATAATGCAATGAAATTGACAGGACATTATGTTAGAGAGGGGTTTCTTCAGATTTCTGCAGGAAACTATAGATTTGGGGGAGAAATTTTGACAAATTATCATATAATCACCAGAAACCAGAAGAGTGTGTATGGTACATTCAGTGCTGATAGATAGCACACTCTGTCTGCCCAAATTAAATAGCCCTACAGTTTAAGTTTATGGCCACAGCATGTATCAGTATTGAACACATGGGTTCAGTCCTTTGACCTTATTGACAAAATGAAATCGGAAATTTCCTTAATAGAAAGAGTTAATGTTTCCTCGGGCAGACATGTTTCCGATTCAATTAGTTTTAATGAAGCCGGTGCTCAGTGGTCACTGAAGTAGAAAAAACAGGCATAAATGCCTGATGGTAATAGAGGACATATTAAGGAGGAAGGGATCGGACACACAGTGCGTGTTTCTAAGTGGCGAAAAATGCCTCTATCAGGCTGGTAGGAGCCAGTGGCATGGGAAGCAGTGAATTGTATGAGCCTCAAATGATGCATTAGGTCTCTGGGGCGAGGCTCGAGGAGACTGAGGAGCAAACTGTAAAAATACACGGGAAGAAGAAGAATCTGGTTTTGATGACGCATGTGGGGTATCACCGAGCCGACAGTAAAATCATGCCCTTCCAAAAATCACATCTACATAATTTTATCCTACAAATCATCTTAGATTAGATATTATTTTGTAATATTTCATTTTCTAAAATACAATGCTGCTCATTACCTGCTTTTTGTCTTCTCCCCCATTTACACCTTCCTGTGACAATGTGACTGAATGCAGGGCTGCAAACTATCTCCCCGTCTGATGTCAGTGTGTAAAATGTCAACATGGTCAGATGCACTGGCTCAGTTCCCGCAAGAATATGCCCTCATCCTGTGTTATGGTTTGTGCCGCTGCTTCATGTGAAGTGAAACATATTAAACACATCCATGCACATGTAATCTGCTCATGTCTGTGGGTCAAATTGTGCGCTTCTGTGTGTGTGTGTGTGTGTGTGTCTGGTCTTCTATCTTCTGCTAAGTGTTTGAGTTCCTTTCAGTCTTTTGCAGTCCTCTCCATATGCACTTAGTCTTTCTAAAATAAAGCAATCCAGATTAAAAAGAAGCAGGCACATGGCTGTCCTGGTACCATACGGGTTTAAAGTGCTGACCATGATGATGGCGACACCTGGTTTGATTGCAGCTGGGGAACTGTGTCAGTCACGACTTCTCTCTCCTCCGATTTCCTGTTTGTCTCTACAGTCTGTTCTCTAATAAAGGCATAAAATGTCAAAATAGATACATATTCTCATAGGCATCACATAGAAATTACATCTTTTAGAAGAATACAGGTATAGCAGAAGTTATTTGAGTTAGTTAAGTGTAGAGCTAGACAAAACTGATGCGCCTGTTGAAGGATTTTTTGAAGGTTCAACCAGAAAATTAGTTCTTACGAGGACCAAACCTGAGACCCCACTTGTGTCGTCCCTTGATTAAATAAGCACACTTGGAAAAAGGTTGCTACGGTTTTGCAGCTACAAAGTCGTCCCCTCAGTGTATATTTTTGCTTCCAAGCAGCAGAATCCCAGTAGAGATCAAACGAAGTTGAGAAAAGGAAATAAAACAGCTTGCTTTAATGTGTTTTTCCAAACACTTGTTTTATACTTCACCTTCTCTGTGCTGACTAACAAGAGGTAAACAAGCCTGAAATTCACTCACACTTGTCTGCATCTACAAGGAGTCTCAGGCCTCTGCTCCTGTTTGCTGCTAGTGTATGCATGGATTTCTATGTACATAAATACAACACAAATAGATGCATGTAGTGATGGTTTTACAAAGCTCGCATAGCACATATAAGTACACATCTACAGTGTAAAGATGCCAGTAAATGGTGGAGTGGTGGATTCTTGAGGGGTCAAGAGGGGAATATGGTGTGTGTGTGTGTGTGTGTGTGTGTGTTGGACAAAAGGGAAGGGGAGAGGGGGTTGTGGTGTGTGTGTGTGTGTGTGTGTGTGTGTGTGTGTGTGTGTGTGTGTGTGTGTGTGTCACAACAGACAGAAGAGATCCAGCCCAGGCTCCCACACAGCTTTGTCATATCACTAGGAGATTAGGAACACACACAAGTCAAGCTAGGCAGAGCCTGCTGCAATAATGCACCTGCCAGCTCTCAAGATCCACTCAACCCCTGTTCAACCCCTTGTTCCACCCCTTGTTCTGACATGCTAACAAAAGGCCCACACACACACACATAAATGTACCAAATTTTTAAATATTGATTCCTTAACGCACATATAGAAACTGAAGGATGTAATTTGAGATCAGTGGAAAACAAATGAATTAAACACAGCTTTGAGCTTATTAACTTGTCACACAAAAGAGGAATACATCTAAAGCAATGTGAGTATTGAAGTACGCTGAAGAAAAATGTAGTTCAACAGACGTACAGTGAAGAACACAAAATATCAAAGACATGAAAAGGTTGGGATCTGGGAAAAGCGGATATTTTATATAAAAAGCCTGACGGGAGAAGGTCGTTGTCTTTCTTCATGACAGAGTTCCCCGAGAAAAGGAGAGAAGGGAAGCTCAAAGAGATTCATCTCCACCAGGATTCAAGGTCATCCAACCTAGTCATCCTAGAAGCACTTGAAAAATATGGAGTGAAGACTGGAGATATTCTTCCCCCCAAAAAGGAGTGCGGAGGGAAGACTCTGACTGAAGAGAATCACTGACCTTCAAACAAGCTCTCTATCCATATAGAGTAGGGGAAGACATGCACAATCCATCAAAAATGCACATGAACTTTCCCTCTTCAAATAGTTCCCGCTTGAATAGCAGTCAATGGATCAACTATGAATATTGCATGTACTGAATTGCAGGGGATCAGATTGAATTCACTGTGAAAAAACAAAACACAAACAAATCTGTGATATTAGAATATCATATTTTGAAAACCGAGCCTCAAAAATTTGAGTAAAAACTATTTCAATTGGCTAAAAGTATGAGAACGAACGATGGATTTTGAACCCTGCTATCAAATAAAGTAAGTGTGTAAACATTTAAATCATCTAAAATGTAGAAGAGAAGAAAAGATGTGCCAGATATCAATAAAAAGTGTAAAAATAATTCAGAATCCACACTATGGTCATGAAATTGCCTTTTGTCCCTTCTTCAGGAATGGAAAGATCAGTGTTAATTTTCAGCCGTTGTTTGATTGGATGAACCTGCCTCCCTCTTGCACGACATGGCTACCACAGGTCAGTGGCTGGTGCAGTGTAGCATGAAACAAACAAATAGAAAAAGGCACCTTGTGGCACTTGACTCTCACCAGAATGCAACTGACGGCAACCCTGCCAGCGTCCTATAATAACGGCCGGTGCCTCCTAACCAAAGAATGGGAGAGAGACAGAGAGAGAGAGAGGAGAGGAGGGGTGGAGGGGAGAGAGGAAAGAGGAAAGAGAAAGCTGGCAAAAGGGGAAAAGATGGATTTAGAGCTGGAGATTTGGAAGGACGGCAGAGAGAGAGGTTGAGGAAATGGTTGGGAAAGAGGGTCGAATCTTAGTGCTCTGAAATCCAGGATGAAGTGACACCTGATCAGAACCAGCTGCAGTGGAAAATCCATTTAATACTGAACAACAAAAGTATGCAGCAGTATGTAGAGAGGAGAAACATAACTAATGAATCGTGACAGAGAAGAAGTCACAGACTGCTTTACCAGACAGGCAGATTCTAAGTGTGTTTATTTTTTCTACGTACTAACAATGTATGATCACTGCATTGCTGTGGCAACTTTATGATGTTATGAACTCAAATCGCTGAATCTCAGGGTGTTTTTTCTTACTGTAAGGCCTGGTGAGCTGTTTGGATACTGTATTTATTTTATATACAAATATAAAGATACAGATACTGCTATTTTAAAAAAGGCATTAAAGGGGAATTCCACCGAGTTACGTGAAGTCTGAAAGAAAAAAATCTGGGAGTGTGGAGTTAGAAAGAAATGAGCCCACCAAACCTCTGTAGCCTGCTCCTCAACTCTGCTTGAGGCTAGTGGCACAACGCTACGTTAGCCGATACTAGCACAACACACCTGAATCCCTGAACGAACTGTCGGTGGTCGAGGCACCAGGTTTTGACAAGAAAGAAGAATGTGTGGAGTAAAAAAAGACGATATCTGTGGTTCTGCTGCATCGATTTTGATTCTTTTGTGAAAACTGTCCATCGTGAGTCCAACAATGCTACACAAGTGCAATGCAAAATTAGTGGACTTATTCAATTAGATACAACATAAATGAAGATGTGCATAGAAATAAGAGGACAAAACCTGTACTCTTGCACCAAATCTGAACATAATCGAAACACAACTATGTTTCAAGACAGCCTTCTCTACCAGTGCGTGCAAAGTTAAGAAAAAATATGAGCTGGACAGGACAAGGCAGAGAGGGTAGGAGGAGAAGGGACAAGACAGGGGACAGGGGAATGGAGAACAGGAGAGCCAGGCCGACCATCCTGTGATAAGACGAGGAAAATAAGTCTGATTATCACAGAGGCCGGGAGCATTAGACAGACAGTTGGGAGTCATCTCAAAACTCAGGAGGGAAGAGGCAAGACAAGAGGTCACAATTATGCCCCACTAGCTGCACTCCCCTCCTCCTCATGAAGTCCTCTAATATATTCGGTTAGTTCCTGTATGGCACGGACGGGAAATTCTAATTAAAGGGTGTGGGGAATTTTGACACATGTGAGGCAGAGATCAATATTTAGCACCATAATCAGCTATTCCTGATGGCTTGACGGTGTCACTGCGCGCAGGCTGCAGCTCTCCATTAGAGTGCCTGGGAAGGAGCAGGCGGGCAGGCGAGCCGGCAGGCAGCCAAGCAGGCAGGCTGCAGCACAGAACCACAGAATTCCCAGCCATCATGAATCAAAGCAAGTGATGCCTCTCGTGCTCCTTTTTTGCTTTGCTTTTTATCTTCATTCATCCTCTTAAAGGAGAAAAGTGAACTCTGTCAGACTGGTTTGTGATAGGGGTGCAGGGGAGGTAGAAAAGAAACGAAGACAAATGCCACAGAGGGGTTTCGGTAGATCAGGAGGAAGTGCAGCTGTCCGGACTTTGGACTGCGAGATGATTGTAAGGTACACAGATGGTCCTGTCTATTGAGCCATTTCTCCTTTTGGTTTGACAAATATTTCCTTTTGATTTCAAACACTGGTGGAAGGAATATTCATATATTTTATTTAAGAAACAGTAGCAATACAACAAGGTGAAAATACTGCATCGGAAATATTACTTAAGTAAAAGTGATCATAAAGCAGAAAATGGCCCCTGTGAGAGTTATGATTATATAATTGGATTATTATTACTGATGTATTTACTGTTGCAGCTGTAAAGTAAAAGTAGATAAAGTACTGTATACATTTTCCAAACAGATACACACACACTCACACAAGCACACACAACATTTGTGGCATATGAACAAGGCTGCTCAGCTGACATGGATAGTGACCACTGACTCAGTATCAGGAACATGGTGTTGTTTCCAGAGGGCAAGGAGAGAGGATGAGGGGCAAAGGAGGGGGGGGCATGTGGAGGGGTGTGTGTGTGTGTGAGTGTGTACATATATGTGTGCATGTATGTGCGTAGGTTGGGGGGGGGGGGGGGGGGGGGGGGGGGGGGGGCAGCCCAGGGTGTCCCCTGTCTCCATGTGTCAGCCCATCTCCTTGTTCTTGCATGTCAGTGACACACACGTGGGTACTTACCAACCCAAGTTGCTCCAATTAATGGCTGTCCCACTGCGCTGTCCATTGTGCGGTGTGCTAGCCTGGGTGACAAGATATGGTCTGGGATCTGTCTCTCCAGTGACATAAGGAAGGAATTTTAAGAAGGAAAAGTGATGCAAACACACACCGCCTCATGCTGCGCCAAGATAGGTAGATAACAAAGACTCTTGTAAATGAGTGGCAGCGAGGAAGGCATTGAGGATTCTCTAATTACTTGCTGCAATCTATCTAAGTCACTGGCCTTCTAATTTGATTTATCAGAATGCATGAAATCCCTTGGAATAATGCCCTTATTAGAAGGACAGAATTGACGGGGGGACAAGAGGTCTGCCGAGAGGAGGAGGAGAGCGGAGATTTAAGCATCAATTACAGTCAAAAGGAGAATTAATAGTTATTAATCCACAAACATGGCGAGCGTTCCCTCTGCTACCTCTCTGCCACTATGAGACGATCCCCTTCACACTTGCCCCGCCACACGCGTGCACGGTCACACATACTTCCACTGCATGCAGACATACATACATACACCAGCATAAAAAATGCATACACATGTATACATGTTTTTTTTGTGAGGACACACCGGTATGCACATAAACATGCACATCTACAAACAAACACCCGAGTGGAAATAAGCAAAAACAGAAACAGACATGCACACTGCAGAACTGAGTGAAAATGAGCATCTAAAAGAAATCATGCGTAAACGCAGCACAACAGTGACAAAGGCAAGATGCCATAAATATCTCTTACTCTGGATGGCTCGCATCATTTTGCCCACCGGTAGATCAAAGGTCTTTAACTCTTTAACTAAATTCTTGACTGACAAATTCAATTGCTGTCAGTCTTCCAGGGCCCTCAATGTAATATGTGCATTTTGATTCAATTTGCCCTGCAAATACATACATATACATATTGTTTATCTGGTTATGGGCACAAAAAAATCAATACTTATATCTGTTCTTTGTCATTCCTAAATGCATCATGAAATAGCAAGATATCCCTCTAATTGAATCTAACAAAACCACATAGATTGTTAATTTTGTGCTATTAAGCTTTTGCAACATTTACAATGTCCTCTGTTTGCCCGTTGATGACTCTTGTTTGTCCCCTTGTATGGGAAAAGAACATTTTATATATCTAAAAATTGAATTTAGAAAGGTCAATCTCTAAACAAATAACAATAAATCAAAGACGAAGCTAACTTGTATCATTTCTAAGGAGAGGAATTCAAAGTACACAAGAAGAGTTTTCGTAAGCTCATATCATTAGAAACAGAAAAACCCTGTATGTTGCTATGTGCAGGATAACTATTTTGTAATTACATTATAATGACTATTCACATCATCCTAATTAATTCATATGTTACAACAACATTTTTTTAATGCCTCCATATCACATGCACATGAATAACAACAAAAGGACAGCTTGTCATGTTAAATAATTTAAAGAGCTGCGAAGGCAGCAATGCTGCATTAGGTGACACTCTGATCTGAGTTTTATGTTAAATCCTGTGTTTTTTGTTAAAGGGTTGCTGAGTGGCTGAAAGGAGAATGCCAGTGTGCTGTTGCCTTGCTGTCAGTCACACAGAAGCAGTATTTAGACAGGGAGCTGAGAGGTCTGCTCCGCTGCCAGCTCCTGCCTTTTAAACAGCCCTTTCCTCAGAGAGACAGCTTAGCACTGAGTGCCAGTCAACCTCGCCTGCCCAGCCAGCCCCCCCCATACACACACACACACACACACACACACACACACACACTCACACACGCCACACACACACACAATTTGGCAGAAGGGGAGAAATGATCATGTATGGTTAGACCAAAAGGTACATTGTAATAGGTCTATCCTCCCGTTTCAACAAAGTGGAGCGAAAGGCATCTGGACAGCAGATTCATCAGCATTACTTGAATGGAGGAACAAGCTCATACAGCATTACGTGGCTGACAGGGAAGATGAATCTAGGCAACACAGCGCATCGGGGATCCTCATAGACCTTCAGTCATGGCCTGTGGTAAAGACTGAAGGATGGGAGAGAGGTTGTGGAGATAACACATCACGCCCTGTCTACGTCCCATATTATGATGCTGTCCTGTAGAGTGTCTGGGACAATACTGTGTTAGCTGCCAGAGTGCCATTGACATCACTGACAAACCTCTATGGTGTCAGGCAGTCACTCACACTTCTACTGGGTGTCTGTCATCATGCTCAAACGGTCAGGCACTGACACCTTTTCACGTGAATGAAGATTCTCCAGTGACTGACAAAAAATAGTGGATGGCCTTTAAGGAGGGGAAAAAGACACTGCAAGAATAGCACCTCTCCTCAAAAGGAGAGACTTATAATTTGCAATAATGGCACACCAGTAGCTGTCGGAGAGAAAATTACAGGAAAAAGCCGATCTGAAATATCCTTTTAACTGGCAGAAACACATCCATTGTAGACAGAAGTCTTGTTTACTTGGTAAAATGGCATCAATTAGGAGCGGATGGCAAAATTAGCATATTCTCTTAATGGACTGGCCTTTCTTGTGCGGCGCTCTCACACTGATTGTATGGAAGGGACATGTTAAGGGAGACTGAGAAAAGGTCAGGTGTCTGCACCATTCAGGTGATCATATTTTTCACCAAACAGTTGTGCATTCTCCATGGCTATTGTCATGTTACACTGCAGCTGAGAGCAACATTCCAGTGTGCGGGGGAAATTTTTATTTTGAATTATTGCGGAATACAAGTCACTCATTCTGACACTTCCAAGATACTGGACATGTAGCCCTTGAAAATATATGCTGTGTTTAAGATATTCCACATTCCTATGTTTTGTTTAAAAACAATTTGATCACAATGTACATCTCATCATTAAAGCACGTCAATAAATGCAGTTACGTCAGAAGAAATTATCATTAATTTAAAAAATCAAACAAAAAAAGAACTACAGTCCAACAATACCCATCTGTAAGGCATGCGGCCAAAGACTAAAGTTAAGTACAATCAGATCTACTGTGTGTTTTCTTTCCTGATTGATTAACGTCAGCACACTGTTAGGATTTAAGCATACTCTTTAAAATCTAAAGAGAAAATACAGCCAGAAATTAGAGAAATTAACAGACAATTTAATTTATGTTCAAAATCCTGTTCCAAGCTCTGAGCTAATCAATGAGCTAATCAATTTGAATGATTGGCCAGTTTATTTCCATTATTAACAGCCCCCCATCACTTTGGAAGCTAATTAATTCTAAAAATGATATTTCATCATCAGTGCTGCACTACGTATCTCAAGAAGGGCTCAGCTCCTCCCAGCCAGACCAAAGCTGCAGACTGCAAATTCTCTTCCTTCGTCTTCCACCCCCTCCTCCCCTATTCCCTTGTGCCTCTGCTCCCACCACCCCAAATTGACTGGTCTTGCACAGTTGCAGCTGAACAAGAAAGGAATTGCTAGTGTCAAGACACAGTTTACAAATATGACATCTCCTCTGCCATGGCTGGAAATATGAAATATTGATTTATGTGCAGTAAAAGGTCTTATAAAAATGATCACATACACATGAGGGATTAATGCGCAGAAGATCAATAGAAATTTCATTCTTGACACTAGACTGTCACCTATGGTGAAATGCTAAAATAAAGAAATCAATATTATCTATGAAATGTCAAATTTATTATAATTATGTGGATGAAAGCTGGCCAAGTGGCTCCCAGGGGGCTGAGAGGGATAGGGTACCGCTCTCAAGCATCCCTCATGTCCCTCCCTCTCATGCTGCCAATTTTGAGAGCAATATTGGTGTAAAGGGTTTTCACCTGTTATGTATGGCCTTGTTGTAACAAATTCCTCCAGGAATATTTAACTGTGGAAAGACTGACAATGGACAGAGCTGCAGTTCATAGCCTGCAGGTTGCGTAGTTAACAGCTGTTAGCTTTGGCACATATTGTATGACTCTGCCCTCTCGATTGAAACCTATTTGGCAGCTGCTGCTGACATGGACAAGTCACAGGCCACTAAAGTACAACATCTCAGCATGCGTCCTGTTCAAAGATGACAGATTCAGTCAGGCTGTGCATTGATCTTAAGGCTCGAATGTAGTCAGTAATCATGCTGATTTGTTTTGCCGTCGACATAAACTATTTAAAAAGGAAATTATTCAGATGAAGCCATAAAATAATCATATTAATTGAGAAAACAATGCAAATTTCGCCACACAGGGAAGAAGTTTGTGAACGAGCTTCTCCATTTTCAAATGATATCAGAGACTCTGTATGTGTTATTAGGCTTTCTTAAATCTCCCTCAATGTTTTATTTGCTATTGCATTTAAACTAAGAGCTATTTGTGTTCATTCACTTGTTTTCCATGTCTAATTAATATCCTTTGAATGTGTGGGGATCAATTTATTTAATCAATGTTGGGTAGTGCCTCTGGCCTTCTAAAGGTCACTTAGATATGGAATGCGAAATCATCAGAGTCAGATCACAAAGGGGCGAGCAGGTAATTTGAATGTGGCAGGCAAACTTTGCATGTATGATCACACATTTCTGAAAAACTACAGAAAGATTTTCCTTTCCATCTTCCCATTTCAGGCAATAGTCTTTTTTCCACCAGAGGCCCACTGTACACACTAGAGTGTGGCAGCTGGGTAATCCCTTTAACAACCGACGGGGCTATTAAATGAACCGGCGGTGCAGCTGCAAATAGCCAATAAAGCCAGCACAATATCATCCCTATTAAACAGTAATCTCAGCAGGCTTAAGAAGTTATCTGAAAAATGGGAGAAAAACCATAACAAAATGTAATCAAGCAAAACATGGGGATTTTCCTCAACAAAATAAGCCAAACAATTTTCACAGTGGCTTACATGAAAGGTGTTGAGCAGCAGCACTCGAGCCTCAGACAACTTCTCAGCCTCTTCAGGTGACCACGGTTTGCTGCCTTATCACAAATACAGAAGCACACAACAAATAAAATGAGCCTGTCAATCGAAGCAATTTATCGCCACAGATATTAACAGAGAAAGGGAAACAGGGGAAAATAACAAATTGTGCAGTTACATTTTAAAAGTGACCAAATCGAATTCATAAGATCACAATTTGAGAGATAGAACCCAGTTTATTTTTCCTCCCTTTCACCGGCTTATGTGCTCTGTCAGATGAAAGCGGCGTAGAGAGCCGCTGCTGATGGAGCCTTTGAGCCTGGGAGAGGAGGCAACGCAGCCTCTTGAAGGGATGCCGGGGACAGCGATAACCGGGGAGGCCGCGGGAGCTCCCTCCGCTGCCGGGGGAAGGTGCTCCAACTTATCAGAGTCTGCACGCGGGGAATGATTACCCCTCTGCCGGGCCGATTACTGCTGGCTCTCCGGGTCAAAAGCAGGCCAGGATGAAAGAGAGAACTGAAGCCTCCTATCCTGCCTCCAATCATCCATTAGCACTCAGAGCGAGGGGCTTGTCTAGCCCTCCACCCCCCCTCTCCGACATGGGCTTGTCAGTCTGGTGCATAAGGAGAAGAGGGACGTAATCACAGGCGGGACTTTCACTCACACCAGTGTCAAGGAGGACAGCGTGGGGGCCTGCAGAGGTAATTTATGGATCTGAGCATAAGCACTTGATATTATTTATTCATTTGAGTTTGTTTAAGAACAATCCTCGTCATCTGCAGGGCGAGGCAAAGTGTTTGAGCGGTGTTTACACTATTGATGTATGGTATATATGCTGATCCACTCGCATGAATAAGAATGTGAAACAGGCCGGGAAGCACAAAACAACAGACACATCAAACAACAATAACTGATTGCAACACACACCATTCAAGATTTCTCTCCTTTCTGTTTGCAGTATTCAGTATATGTGGGAATGAGGAATGTACTCACGCTGGTCTTTCAGTATGCTTGCAGCCTCTGCAATATCTGCTCTGTATATTTTTTACACCATTTTCACGCCTCTCCATTGAAAAAAAAAAATGGAACATTGTATTCTCTGTGAAATATCACTAAGTACTTGAACAAACCACATCGGCCTGAAACTGTTCTACTGGTTCCCGAGTGAGTGAGACTCTACACTTAAGAGTATCTACATTTAATGCTTCACTCTGTATGCATTCCCCAGCCACCGTCATGTTATGGATGGACAATGGGGCCGGTGTTGCACAGCTGACCAGACTCACCTCTGCCTATAACAGCACAACCCTTCAGATTAAGGTCAGTGCTTCAGTCAGCTACCTCTCACTCTCCTTTCTTTAATAACAGAAAGGGAGGAGAAAAACTCCAAGCCAATTGCTAGTGGCATCTCTGATGAACAGAGTGTAAAAATGTGTCTTCCTATGCTTCCATGCACAGGTCAGTGTAGGGGTCTTTACATTACAACAGAGTAATGCCTTGCTCAGAAAACCTCAATCGTGTAATTCCAGTGGCCAATCTATTTGGTGATATGGAGAGCTGGGTCTCAGGGGAGTGTGTCCGGCTGTGTGAATTTGGGACAGATGTGTGTGAAAGCAGTGCCGTCTCTCCCACAGGTAAGCCACAGAAAGGCTGCAGGTCAGTCGTGAGAAAGGATGAGTGGGTGCTGCCATTTACAGGCTGCAGCCACACACGACACCTGGGCTACTGCTCCATTTATAGTTCTTAATGTGCACAGAAAAATGGAAATTGGAACATTTACATTTCCACAACAACTGGGCAAGCGCCACCTGCTGAGGAAGATTGTGTGATACAATTGAAAGCTCCAGAAAAGCTACAACTGGAAATTATAGTGAAATTGTTTTCAGCCATGCTAGCAACATGGCTCTGATGATGCAGCTCTGTCGCTCAGTTGTTCCACCACTTGGCATAAGTGGAAAAGTCAGACCATCACCAAAGTCGGTAGGTCTGTACAAAATCTCATGTCAGTCCATCTAACAGTTGTTGAGATGTTTCAGTCGAAACCAGACCACGACAATTATTAGATTGTTGTGATATTTGGTACAGGCATTCATGTTCCCCTCAGAATGTATTGTGGTAACTGTGTTGATCCCCTGACTTTTCATATTGTGGCATCATCAGGTCAACTTTTTTATATGTCCAATATACTTATGACCAAAAACCTGAAAAACTGATGACATTCCCATCAGCCTCACCTGTGCTTTGTGCTTAGTGGTAATTAGCAAGTGTTAGCATGCTAACACACAAAATTACGATGGTGGACCTGGTAAACATTATACCTGACAAACATCAGCATGTTAACATTGTCATTGTGAGCATGTTGGTGTTAGCTGTGCTTAATACGGCCTCACAGAGCCCCTAGCATGGCTGTAGACGCTTCAGAAAAGCTTACGAGCATCTCGCCAAGAGAAACTGCTGTCATTGAGTGTCACTGACCTAGACAATGAATCCCTAAAAGCTCCAGGGGTGCTTTTCTGTATCTTAACTTTCATTATGAATATTAATTTTGCTCCAGGGTTCATTTAAGTATCAAATTTGTCCTGCAGAGTTCCCATGACTCAGACTGCTTCTTGGAGGATAAAAAGATAAAAATATGAGAGAAATAAGAGGCATCAGATATGATGAAGGCAATACCGTCCTGCACTGAATGGTGCACATTTCCTGACAATGAATCAATCAGACAAACCCTAATATGAAATTCTAATCATGACTTAAACAGGAAATCAGAGTGACCATCTTCATCCCATGATGCATATCTTTATTGGAATGAATGACATCTTTCAAGCTGACACTGAACCTATTAGTAATCACCTATTAAATGGCAGAGCAATGTTACCTACAAGTCAAGGACTTCTGTATGACAAGATGTGATCACTGTTCCTATAATGTAATAGAAATGGCATGCTCAAAATCAGAGTAGTCTTCACATTAGTAGAGATAAGAATTCACCTTGGCCTTACGAAGATGAGTGGTCACAGAGCACGTCAGAAATAGTAACCAACACTACTGCAGTGATACTATTCCTGAGTGAAAGATTTATGCTGTTGTTCCTTCTAGTTTGACCATTCCCTGTGCATAATGAAAATATTTTCTCCATTTAAATCTCCTTTCAAATTCATCAAATCTGGAAATAAAATGCATGAGAACAAAACTGAAAGGAAGCACATTCATCATTTGGTATCCCTCAGATTAGAGTGCAAGTTGAATGAGGTAACACATTTCTGAGTCCTACACAAACAAAGAGGGAGATCTCACTACATGGAAAGACCTGTGGAAATGCTGTTTTCAATGATCCAAAGCATCTTGTCTTGTCCTTTTCACATGCTTCCAATGAATTATGTATCTGCAGTGATTTATGGTGCGCCATGCTCAACCCTCTTCCTCTCCCTCAATGTGGAATCCTACATAGATTTTTCACAGGGAGCCAACTGGGAAAACCAAAATTGCTCAATTTAAGGAAGTAATTAAAACTGTCCCCAATCAATATTTATCTTAAGACGGACCCTGGTGGGGGTTTAGTGACCATCCCCCCACCCTGGCCCGTGTCTAGCCCTATGTCCCCCTGTGCTTTTCATTGACAGCTGTTAAGCTCCTTCAAATAAACCAGAAACAGGAGCAAGCTGTTCCCACTCAGGACTAAAATGACATGTGTCCAGAATAATCAAATGACCGCAATATGTGAACCAGCACAAAACATGCTGAGGAAGTTTAGTTGACTAAGATACAGATCAATCTGCTGGGGAGTCTTATCTTTTGAGGGATAACTTGCAATTCATTGTGTAATAATTATCTATAATTCTAAAACAGCCAATTTTCTCACAAACTAACACATTTCGATATTATGAAACTTTCCAAACTCATAAATAATCAAAAGCTGAGCACTCTCCTGTTTTGATACTCTGCAGTCAGATAATTAGTTTGACATTATCCTCTCACCTGTGCACAAGTGGAAGAAGCTGAACAGAGAAAATAAAATTCAAAAGTTATACATTTATACAAAATAGAAAGCTGATATTCTGGGTACAAATAATTCTAAATAGGAGAGATTAATTTGTAACATAATCCCTTTTGGTTCTTATCCTGCCTATTAAGTATTTATAAACAATATATAAACAGTAGTATATAAATTACTCAACATACTAATGTAGCTGTAAGCAGATATTTGAACATTTTTAGGTATTTATTTCCCTTCCCCTATGAAGCAGTCACAAATGGCATATAAACAGTTATGGTTAATAACATAACATTAAAAAAAATGCAATCGTATTTAATGAAATATAATTACACGCATACCTAATCCTTATGCGGCATTAGTTTATTAACCATTTATACACATGTACAAATTAACAAACAATTTATTCAGTGTTTATATACCGCTTATAAATGCTAAATAGGGGGGTTAAAATAAATTGTTGCCCTCTTTTGAGAAAAGTCTTGACCAGTTGAAATATACCGAATATACTGTACTCACCTCTAGACTGGTGAGCTCTTTAAGATAGAGGCTAAAATCACAGAAATCACTCACATTAACCTAACCATGATACAGGGTCATGAGGGGAAAACTTCCATCAAAAGAAAGTAACCTCGAGTCCCCAGACTGATATATCACACTTTAATTCAATAGAGAGTATTTACTTGCGATCAATTTAGTAAGGTGAAACAGTCATGTAAAACAGAATAGTGGTGGCATGACAGTTTGGTTACACTGTCTTCAGAGACCTCTTGCTGCAGGCAGAAATCATGTCTCTGTCATTCTATATCATCAATTTTAATTATCCTCACAAGTGCTCATTCTGCTTCAGGCAGCAGTGGGAAAGGCAGAATCTGGGAAAAATTCCTTTCATCTATTTGGGACGTGATGTGTGAGGTGAGACCTCTGTCTGTCACAACCCCCCCTCCCCACCACTACCACCACCACTGCTCCAACACCACACCACGTCACCCCAAAACCACACATGCACACACCACTTCATGGGCTTTTGCTTGGATGCACACATGTACAGTAAAAAGATCAAACGCATGCATACATCCCACAAATACACACTTGTACTAAGTGGATAAATAAGTAATTTCAGTTTATCTAATATATATATATTTTTTTTTTGTTTGTTTTTGTCTTGTTTTGTTTTTTTGTTGTCATTTTCCCTCGTTTCCTCTTGAATGTTGTTTCTTGTGTTGTTGCAGCACCCCACTAGGAGTCAACCAGTAGGTCAATATAGCAAAGGTCATGCACCTCCTTGCCAATCTCCTGCTGTAACTGAACACCACACACATTTAGTGATCATTATGACACCCCTGGCTCCTTCTGTCCTCAATAACTTGGCAGGGGTCTCACTGACCACTGCCCCACCCTGCTGAGTTAGACCACCTTCTGTCTACCAACAGATCATACAGACTGCACACTCACTATTTGTGCGGTTTTCTAATTGGGTTGCATTATTGGCTTGATAAGGATGCAGTGACACCGAGATCTGTAAGGCAGGGAAGGACTGTTGATGCTTGTTGGAGTTGAGATTACTGAGGTTGATCCTGAAGATTAAGGAATTGTTTTGGTTTCTTAGTGATGTGGCAGATCACGCACTTTCTCTAACCCTCTATTTATTAACTGCCAACTGTTAATCATTACACAATTAGGATTAAGAGGAAATGGAAAAGTTAGATGTCTATTTCTATGGCCCAAAGATAATATCTATAGTGTGACACTAAACCTGAGACTCAAACAAACAAGAAAAGTATGGCTGAAGTTGAACCCTTACAGCTTCAGTTTTGTGACATAATATTCAACCATTATAGAATAGCCGTGGTATTTCCTGTCTGTTGATGCCATTATTTACTATACAATGTCTGACGCTCAATCAGACCCTCAGTGATTGGAAATCTGTAGCACAGAAGTATACAATATGGTTAAATCCAATTGAGGCAAATTGCATGCATTTTTAGGGATCATTAAGTTATTAGCATCACTAGAGGGGGCAGAAAAACACTTGAAAAAATCTCTCTGCTAATTGCAATCAATTTCTCTTTTCAGAGAAACTTGTGACGCCTTCCGGTATTCTGCTCTTCATGGATTTCACGTGGGGCTTCATGGAGCTCGTCCTAACAACAACAGCGTTGTTGCCGCTGAGAACTGATCTGTTGAGGCACATCTGAGGATATACAGATAAATACTGTAGTTTACTGTAAGAGCTATTTAAGTACTACTCTGCATATAGCCTTAGCCATGAAGTGCAGGCAGGAATGACCCATAAAAAGACATCATTAATAGAAAATGAGGAGCCTATGTCTGGCAACCGCTGAAAAGTGAAACAGACAAAATGAGGAACTGATAATGAGTTCTGGTATTGGTGAAAACCCCCTCTTGCTCCACCGTGAAAAAGAAAGGTACCTCCCCCTCCATAAAAAGAAAGGATAAAAGAAATAAGTTTGAGAAAATCACTGGCCAGCTTTTATGTTTCACTCAGTCAGCTGAGTGTCAAGGATTTGCTGTCATAAAGATAGTGAAAGCTCAAGAGCTGGTGCTTACCAAGAATTAATCAGTTTAGGTTTTGGTCCTGAACATAAAATGTCAGACATTGCCTCTCAACTCTTGTAGGTGATTTCTTTGAGCCGAACAACACAATAATCCCACTCTCACTTCTATTGAAGGTCAAAGTTGGTCAGTGAGCCAAGAAATACCATATCAGAGCTTCCTTCCTCCTCAATTGCTGCGAGTATAAATTACAGAATTAGTGTATTGATTGCTGACTATGGCTTCAAGCAATCACTTTTACAGCCATGACAAGATTATTTTATCCTACTTTTCCCGTATTATTATATGTTGTGTTTGAGTTATTCTACCAGCATGGGAAGTGACAGCTTGAATTTATTCAATAAAGCGGGGCAGTTAGGGAAGCCAGTGAGGCAAAAAACAGAAGACATGGCATGAAGGAGAGAGACAGCGTTCCTGCCTGCAAGCCTGCCATCCCAAATAAAGAAAGATATCTGCCCAAATAGAGCGCTGATCAATACATTCATACAAACACAAGCGCATCGTTTGTTACGTCTTGGGTGATAACTTCACAGTGTTGCACATGGGAAACTACAGGAGTGGAGGGGGAAAAAGACATCATAAATTACAGATAATAGAGTTTATGATGATTTGTAACACTGAATGGGAAATTCCCTGTTGTGTTTGATTTTATATTTGTAATACAATGAGTCACAAAGTGATATAATTTCACAAATTCAGTTGTGTCATTACACTAGTAGAAAGTATTTGTATCAGATTGGAGTATGCACATGTGTCAACTGTGGAGTTTTTTGACTACAAGTAATTTAGCAGTGTTTTGCTGAACAGTAGCTCATATTGTTTGTATCTGTTCTAACAGCAGGTACACAAGGACTCACGTGCACGAGCACTGAAGTGATGTGATACACATTTCTGCGGCCTGCAAATGGCTGTAAATTAGTGATTGTGGCTATAATGCACAATAAAAGTTGGTCAGAAAAGCATTCAGTGTGTTTGTTGCTTGTTGCTTTTGGTGAGAAACACTGACTGTAAACAAAGTTGTGTTTTTCATACAATGAAGGGGACACCTTTCTATACATGTGTGTCTAAGAGAAGGTCACAAAGCCTCAACAAAAACCTCTTCGATAATTCCTATTTATTACAACTTGTTTTCATAAATAATAAATAACTAAATACCAAAACATGGGAATGCGGTGACATTGTTGCAGTTAAGTTCACTCCAGCAACAACCACCATATGAAGTGCACCCGATTTGTTTGCAATAATCCCTCAAGAAAACTCTGGACTGTGCAATATGTCAAAGTTGAACCAGTAATTCTGTTTATAATCTGATGGATGTTCACAATGGACACTTTGGGTAATAATTTTACCATTGGCATTAATTTTATCTTCCAAATAAGGTTGTCTATCGTACTGTTCTTTTAGCATTGCCACATTTTCAGTGAAGTTGGTGTGTTAAATGTTATCACAGGTGAGATGAAAAGATAAGGCAGATAAGTAGGAAACTTATTATTCCTTAAGGGCAGGGCTGATTATAAAATGATAGTGTGGGTGATGCTGAATCATGCTTTCCCTCACACACACATGTACATAGACCACACACATGTACAGTATGCACAGTATGCACCCCTGCACAAGAACATGTGGCACACAGAAAAACTGAGCGAACACAAAATAAATACATGACTTAACATGTAATAAAAAACTGATTTTTGCCTCCCATAAAAACAATGATTTGACTAAGTGAAGATTCATGTTCTTTTGTGCTGCAGCAGCTGGCCGAGTGAAAAAGCAATAATACACGTGTGCTGTGATTGATGTACCTTCCCATTTATAAACTAATTTGTATTGGTTTTCACTTATTCCCAAAGCGCTTCAAAATTATAAAAGCTCGTACGACAATGAGATTTACCGCATGAACAAGAACAAACTACAGACATTAAACAAAGGCAATTTTCTACCTTTATGATATACTTTGCACATTTCATTACCATAGAATTTAAATATAAAGAGCAACCCTTTATATACTTAATAACATGGTTCATTTTCATAAACAACAATTTTTAGAGTTATAGTGATTCGAACAGTGAGGAGATTCAGTTTCCTCAATGACCTGTGACCAATTAGACAAATGCATGACTCTACATTAGACTATCCTAATATCAGGGAACCAATCTGTGAAAATAGCATGAGGCATTGTTTCAGTCTGCACATGACAGACAAGCATCATCAGCCTGTATTGCATCAAAATGACAGGACCCAACACAAGTAATCTGACACATCTTGATCACAGCACAGTCCTGATCTTTGTGTCACACTGGGGATTAAAACAGAAACACAGGGCTAACAAGGGTCAGATATGAAATTTCAAGGAAGTGACACATGACAGGACAAACAATTAAGTGTCAGTACGCTGACCTTGGGGCAACAGTTTTACACCATGACCCTCTATGCATTAGTCATTCCACCAGCAGCATGAAGGGAGGAAAAAAGGGAGCCTCACTGCTCTTCTTCATCCAATGCCACAAGCCCAGTGTTGTTCATTGTTTAGTCATTATGATTAAAAGATGTACAGCGCTATGGAAATTGTAGAGCTTGTGATTTGTCTTTGTCCGGTCAGCCTCCTACAGTATTCTGTGTACGAGTTTCAGAGGTGCAGCTCAAGGTAGCTGTGGTCTTTATACAGCAGGGACCGCACAAAACATGAACACACAAGTACGTCATTACATTTCAGAAATAAAGAAATAATATAAATGAAGATGTGATTGGTTGTAACTGGTTTTGGTGCTCTGTCCGAGGGGGAGCACATTTATAGTATTTGGCTATTTTAGAAACAATTCCTTTACAGGAGGAGCCTCTATCAATCTTAGGATTTTTTCCACAGTGGAAGCTATATAACCGCACCTCAGAAATCAAGGATGTAATTACTCATGCAGAAAGCACAACGTGAAGGAGAAAAAGCCATGTTCTGCTGAGTATTGCTTTTAGAGGAGGCAACCAAACAAGCAATGGTGGCGCTGTAATCAGTCAAACCCGACTGCTAATTCTTCAGGTGGTGAAGACTGCAGCATTTTTACCTCAGAGGTATCAGTGTCCCTTTTTACACAAACTACAGTAGGAGAGCTTCTATGACCCAGAAGTTATGTGACAACTTCACTAGTTTTTACTTGGAAACATGGTAATGCTTCAGATAATGCATGTATGTAAAGGCCAATTCATTTTTAAAAAAGTGCAACAGCAACTGTAAAATTACAGTTGTGATGGATGGATCAATCTGCACTTAGCATAAGTACACATGAAAGACTGCTTTCTTCCACCTGTTGAACACATTTTAACAACATTAAACTGTTTCCCTCTACTACTAATAATAATGTAAAACCTTACTCAAAAGAACTTTTTAAAATAACTGAAAAATGACTAGTAATCGTTGCCTCGCACATACACAAATATCAGCTAATTAATCATTAATTTCTAAATGTGTTTTTTAATCATCATAGACATTGGCCAGCATGGTCTCATTTCTCTGTGACAGCTGGTGATGCTTTCCTGTGATTCACAGTAATCCACTTTTTATTATGAAGGAAATACTGGTATTTTTTTATACAGCGGGGAATGAATAAATATTGTTCGTGGCAGGGACATATGGTCTAAACAGAACAGAAATGACAAGCCAAATTTCAGAGACAAAATTCGGCACTTACTTACTGTGCTATCAACAAATGATTAAACTGTTTTATTAACAGATATAGATACATTAGATATTGTAGGAATGTTTAATTATCAACCCAAAGATTTTCCTTTCCTTTATATTTCTTTAATTAAATATACAGTATTTAGAGTGTTGTATTGTATTTTAGGATTACTGTTGACAGACGTGAGACTTGAACATGACCACAGTAAAGTTTCACAGTGTGTAACGTCCTCTGTTAGCAGGCAGAGCATTAAAAACAGTATTTACTGGAAATCATACAAAGTCCCAGACACATATTAACTTTTCATGTAATAAGGTAACACACCAATGATTAAGTGTAAGCACTTTGCCTCATACTGCAGTTTACTTGCTTTGATAATGCATACTATTATGTAAATGAACATGACATGACCCAAATCTGCTCTGTGTAAATTAATGTATTTTACCTTTAAGATAAGATATCCACCAAGCCATTTGTGTAATACGTTAACAAGAAGGCATAGCTGAGATTTAGAAGCTAAAAAGGGGCATAAATTACAATAAGATGAAGCTGCTGAGCAACTCTCCGACTAAATGATTTCCATAAAAAGCATTAATATTATTCTATTAGTAATAATAGTATTTTCAAGGTGCAAAACAAATGTCATTACTCATCTGTGGTGTGTATGGTGAAGCTGGCTGCACCACTGTAGCAACTTGCACTGTAATTTAGTTTTGGGCGAGTCAGAATAAGGTTGATGTTAGCTCAGGTACAAACCCACAATGCACAAGAGGACACTTTTATATTCTCTATAGCAATCTTTTAATTTCACTCATCTGTGGGGACAATGGTATTTTTTTCACATTACAGCTTTATGTGATAAAAAATGAGGTGAAATAGGATCCAAGTGTTCATTTGCTTGTCTTCAAAAATGTCAGTTTGACAGAATAACCTGACTTTGTGTTGCACAGACCCAATGTATTATGATAAACTAGCTAATTCTGGTACATAAATATCTATTTCTTCAGCATTATCTGGAGGGCAAAACTTAATAAGAGCAAATAAAGAAAGACAATACAGAGAAATCCTGACAAATGTAAACCTGAATCAAAGCCATACAAAGAAAGAATACCAGGCTTTGCAAATGAAAACAAACTAAACAAACACACAAACACACACAAGTTTAAGAAGCAGATAAGTGGGGTTATGACCGCTACAATATGAAGCGGGGAGGTTGACTGGATGGAAACAGGGGGCTGGGGACACCTTTTTTAAACTACTTCTCCTGCAAACAGCATTATCTTGATTAAAGTTTAATTAAGGATCACATTTGGCTGTGCCTTTCATAGCGATCTACATGAGCAGATTTCCTAGGGCTTAACTCTATCGCTGGGAAAATCCTCCTTTATTACTTTCAACCTGTTGTAAAAGCTGTTGGCACGGAAGGACGGCTGCCTCATTCACTGGCCTTGTTTGCTGCTGGAAAAATCCCGAGTCTCAGGAGATCTCCCCACAGTGGTTCAATTTAATATCTGTCCTATCACTACAAGGCTCGGGCTCATTATTAATGATACTATTCATTAATTTCTTGTTGGGCTGATGTTATTTATTAAAATATTAAAGAAAGCTCCTGAGACACTCTCACGTAATGAGGGATGTGTCCTCCTTCCACAAACCCCCCCCCTCCCTCCCTCCAACCCCCCTCTGCTGGATGGATGGTGGGTGGAATTACCCCACTCGGACGCTGCTAGCCTGCGCACCCTCATTAGTCGTTCTCCAGGGCTGAGTGACACCATAAATCCATTCTACACGTCCACCACCGGCAGCCATATACAAACGCACACCGCTTGCCTCGCCCCGTTAATGAGCCATTCCCATGCACAGGGAATTGACTAGTGTCCATCCACTATAACTGGACAGTATTTTTTGGAAGAACTAAATTGCAGCCTTGGTATAGATTTAGGGCGTCGGAAAACAGTTTCACTCCTAATTAATAAACTATCATGTTATAAACTTGGAATTGAACTGATTGCCCATGTCTGCAGCAGTAAACAGAGGGGTGTTGATTGTTAAAGCAGCATTACTATAATGCCAATAGAGCTATTCTTTCATTGACTACATGGCAGGAAACTTAAATTACAGATAAAATAGAAATTTAGTGAGTTAATTTCACTAACAGGTATTTCATTATCTTGATATTATACACTGTATAGTAGTCAAATATTAGGAGAAACAGTAACTACTTTGGAGAATTCAAGTATTGAAGTACCATGTTAACAAATTTAGAATAAAACTACATGATTTTGCCAGATGCAAGATAACTAAACAAACACTTCTATCTCATACGCAGACAGAGAGAGTGGTTCAAGAGGCATTACAGCTTAGGTTGCTCTGGCACCTTAAATTTGTGTATGTTGCCTGTTTCAAATCCCTAGTATTAATGGTTACACACAGAAAGCCAAGAATCCATTAATCATAATAATTAATCTGATCCAATTATATTGCAAAGAATATAACAAATTGCGGGGAAAAATAATGATCTATCACTGCCATGTCATAGGGATATGGGACTAAAGCAGTAATTAGACAGAGGGATTTTAAATAGTACACACCGAGCGAGCAGCTGATGGCTCTACTGTTTGAATCTGATGATGTAATTAGAGGCGAAGTTGAACACAGTGTTTTTGCTGGTTCAACTAATGAAGGTCTAGCTAGAGGTTTAGCCAGCTTTTTAGAAGCAAGATGTACGAGTAATTAATTCTTGGGACTGTAAGTGCAAAAATGCAATTGTGTTGTGTAGGGTGAGATGTGGACTTTGTGTTTTATGTTATTGTATTCCTGCACAGTCAATTAATGCACTTTTAAGTTGATTGTTTATAAAACACTACATACAGTGTTTATTTAAATTTAGTAAAGGATCACCGAGAGCTCATGAATGGAGATATATGCGCGGTGTGTGATAGAAATAGTGCAACAAGAGGCTTCAAACTACGACGACTTTGATCTCGGTGTTGCCACGAGTACAAAGACGTCAGGCGCTTATCGCAGCTGCTCGAGAGCGTCTACACAACAAGACCTCAGTGATGCTCTGAAACATGTAAAGATGCAATAATTTTCACAGAGCAGGTAAATCCTCAGGCGTAAACCACATCCGATATACAGTAAATCCGCTGTTTGTCACTAGATAAAACATGTAGAAAACCATCTCAGCGCATACAGTACTATATGCACAACATTATCACTTAATCACAAGGAAGCTACCCCTAATAGGGGACAATAAAATTGGATATGGAAATAAACAGCCAAGAAAAAAGTAAAGAGACTGAGTGTTCTCTACAAAAAGCCCTATAGAAATCCTCCTCTGCTCCCTGTTGTGGAATTGTTGGCTTCTTGTGAGTACAGAATTAATCACCTGCCTGCCTTCCTGGTCTCTGTGCTAGGACCCGAGGACAGAGGTAATAAGACAAGCCATTCAGGGACACACCGCCGTGTATAAATATCAGCTGCTGTGCATATGTAAATCACTCCCAGATTTATTTATTTTTTAATTTCTGCTCAAAGGCTCAAGTGTGTTAATATCAAATAGCAAGCTTTTAGGGAGTGTTTAATGGCTGTTGGTGGGTGGTAGGGAGCGGCGGACTCTGGAGCGTGCGCCCGTTCATGAGTAATTAAGGGGTGTTTTGCCGAGCATAAATAATGCTGTTTGTATTGGCCCTATGCAGGAGTGGAGCGCAGAGAGAAGAGAGGAAAGGGCTTGGGTGGTGGGGGGGCTGGAGGTGAGGTGGGTGGTGGGGGTTGGTGTTGGACAGACAGGAACAGCAGGGGTTAACCCCTCAACACACACCTTCCCCTCACCACTCCGCACCTCTTAATGCAACACGCCGGCATGGAGAGGCTCATTTGTTAGTTCTTTACCACTCAGCATTACTTAAAGAAAATTATTGTTCATGAGGACCACAGTGACATGGGGAGAATTACAGTGTTTCTTTGCACTCACCTCCCTAATCATTCTTTGATAAAACAAATGGCATAACTAGGATAACAACACAGCACTAAGCACTAAAACACTGAAGATACAGTTTTTATGCTAATCTATGGATGTAGCAACATGTTATATACCCTATATGAATAACACAAATATAAATATGAAGAAAAAGGGATCCTATTAATATAACATTTACTTTAAGGCCATTATTTTTCCTCAAGACAAATACATCCACTGTAACCCCCATTTTCCCATCTTTACACTGGTTACCTACGCATTTTTGTGGATTTTAAAATATTTTTCTAAGCGATTTTTCTGAGGACAAAAGGTGATTGCCTCTTTGCCATTAAGCCCCCCAGGGCTTTAGAGGAGGCCTATCAAGGCCTGAGGAGATCAGACAAGCCAGATTAGTGTCACATCTTAAATTTCTGCTTAAACTATTATTTTAAGATTAGATTTGCTTCTCCTCCTTTTATGTTGTTTGTATTTGTTTTATATCGGCATTCTCATTGCTGTTGTTTGTTCCGATTGCCATACTTTAGTTTTGAAAAGTGCTTTATGAATAACCGCTCATAACTTAATTCATGAACAAACTTTGGCACTTCATCCTTCCATGTTACTTTTTCTGTGGGTATTAACTGCATACACCTCTATTACACCATGTTAACTCAACAGTTTTATTATGAGGCTTTTGTAACAAATTCACCTTGCAAAAAAAGTAATCTGAACAGTGTGTACTCTAAGTCATGTCAGAGCAGGTGATTTTCACTGGGGTAGGATATAGAGTTATTTCCTCACACATTAGTAGCAGAGTTGACAGGCCATAGAATGTACTGCACTTGAGCGCACTAATGGTCAGTGAGTAACCCCCCCCCCCCCCACCCCCGCCAAAGGGTATCACTCCAAGTGGTGATATTTACCCACAAGAGAATCATTAAACCGTGTGATTTAGATTTAAATTAGAGCATGTTTATACTTACAACAAGATCTGGGCTTTATTTTCCACAACACAAAACATTTATCATGCACGTGAAATGTTTCTTGTTAGCATTAATACAATTAACACAGCAAGAGCAGTAGATTTGCCATGAGAGAAAAACAAAGCTCTAGAGGATATAAGTGACTCTAAACGGTGCTCTACTTGAAACCGTGATCCTATATTGCCTCTAACAAAGAAGGAATACATATCCTACCCTCCTCCTCCTCCTCCTCCTCCTCCTCCCAGTTTTAGGTGCCACAAAGGACTACACTCTTGAAGAGAAACAGACTCACAATATAGGCTTACAAGTTCCTCTGGGTACAATTATACCATATCTCTCTAGTAACAAGTGGCTTAGGTAAGGGGGACAAGAGGACAACCTCTTGAGTGAAACAATTTAGCTGTCATGACTGTGTGGCAGGACCCAGTCCTGTTTGGGAGGCAGGCTGATCCCCTGAGTCAGAAGATAATCGTGTCCGGCCCAAAGAACCAATAAATCAATCTGGTTTAACAACCATGTTTCACAGACCTCTGTTTAGCTCCATCAACAAAAAGAAACATCACGATGTGCCTTTTAAAACAAGCCTCAGTTATTCTTGACCATGTGACATGTCACATCAACAGGAGAAGCATGTAATCGGATTATTTCTCTGAATGTTTCTCCGTCTTCAAGCTAATTAAAAACTATAAATTTGTCATTGTTGATGACGCCTCAGTACTGTTATTGCTGCTTCATAAAAATGATGAAAGAAGACAGCTGAGAGAATATGAATATAAGTTTATCCCGCTATCACCTCCATGGTCAAGCACACAAAATACTTGTTTATTCATTAGACTTTTAATAAGCTGAGGTATCAAAGCAGACGCATGCTGGGATTGTTTGTGACTCACCAGGAGGTACTGTAAAGCTAACAGGGACTGGCAGCACCTGTGCCCCCACGTTCCAGCTGCCAGCGCTGTGCTGCGGGGCCCAGGAGAGGCACATTAGCCGGGGTTGCGACTGGGGCTCCACTAGCCTGGTCATGCTGGGGAAATGTCAGCCGCAAAACCAGCCAGGTCCACTGAGCCCTGAGCCTGGCTCTGGCGCCCAGCATGACTCTGACATGATCATGGACGGCGGTTGTGACACATGTAAGCAATGACTCCACACAGCTATCTGATCAGCATTACGCTACTGTCAGAAGGCTCTAACTACAGGAGCGTGATGAGAGCTGTGATAGGGCTCCCTCTCTCATATGGGTCAGACATGGAGGTGGCCGGTCCACCTCCCTAAAAGTCCTCAGTACTACACACTACCTTGTCAGTATCAACAGCACTTGATGTGCACTGTATGAAAAGACTCAAGGAATCAGGTGAAAAATATCTTTTCATAATTTCATTCATTCATTTATTTCCATTAATCTATTTCTTTACTTCTCACTTGAGGTATTTATTTTTAATGAACACACAAGTAGGATTTAAAATACACCGGGAGCAAAACAAGCATTATTTGTCATAAGCCGTGTGTGCATCAACCATCAATCATTGCCATCACAATTGCCACAGTCTGCTGTCAGGGCCTATTACTGCTGAATTCATTTCCCTCAATTAATTCAAAATCTAACCCCTTGGCAGCCACCAATGTATGTTTTTTTATATCCATCCACCCACCTATTTGTCAAAATGGACTCAGTGACAGTACAGTAATGCATTCATTATAAAAATGAGAAACAATAGTGCACACATATCATTAATTAACTCAGCATTTATAAAAAGGGAAACATATAACAATATACTGTGGTTGCCACTCTAGTCAACATTTTGGACTATATACTTGGATATAGCCAGAATGAATCCATTATTAAATACCTTTTTCCCAAAACAGACAAATTTTGACTTCAGAGAAGAGTTGCTGTCTGATAATGTTTGCTGACCCCACTCGTCTTTGATTTATCTGTTTTTTCTGATGGCGACGAGCTTATAAAGCCAAAGCCCACATATGAGATCCCATCAGTTAAGTAAGAAAAGACAAAGAAATGTCATCAGAGTGTATTACTGTCTGATCATTTGTCTTATCTAAATCACCCCCACACACAGACATGAACATAAACAACAAAATAGAGAGAGCACATAATTAATAAACAGCACAAAGCACAACTATCCTTATCACCAAGGCTACTGTATCCTATTAAACAACAGTTTTGTCTTGCAGAAGACAAGGAGACTTTCATGCCTAAAATGTAGTATTTAAATTAATTAAGTGTGAACAAGATTTATTTTCAGGATATCATTTGAAAGTATAATTGCCCATAGGGATTAAAATGAACTCGGTGGGCTGTGGTGTCACCCCACTGAGCTCCCCATGTTGGGAAATGTCCAGTTTTAAAAGATTAATTTGCATCTTTGAGGAGAAAGTCTTAATCTCAATCTTTAAGGATGTTAAAAGAAAAAAAGAAAAGAGAAGAAAAGAACTTGCTTGCAATCAGATGCCACTTGACTAAAATGTTCACCATGCACAATCCACGATTACAATTTTCCTGTGCATGATTCCAATCGCTTTAGTGGCTGTGCAGGGAGCATTTCACCGTGCATATTAATTACACAGGGGCTTTGTCATGTGAGGGTCACAGCAGCCATGCTAGCTAAGCTGGGTCATTTAAACTGGCAGTGCAGCCTTGTGAGCCTGCTGTGCACATCACGGCCTCAGTCAGAAGGCAAAGACCTGCAGAGATAGGTTGCTGGTGTGATTACCAGTTCAGTAATAAATACCAATTTCTCACCAGCACCTGCAGATCTCATGCATCTAAGCAGCTCACAATAGGATTAAAATACACCTATTAGACTGTGTTTATTACAGATTAGAAAGTTAGGTTTGTACTATAAGTGGTCAGAATAATGTCGTCCAGTCCTTTTTCATGATTTAGTTAAAACATTTGAATACAAACTGGTTTCACACGAGTAAGGGAAATGGAAATTCTTGAAAATGATGCTCATAAAAGCTGCACTGGAGTTAATTTAGCACCAAATGTCGCGCTATTCTTCACTTTTCTTCAGTCTTAACTCTCAAACTTGTTTTTGAGCGAATAGATTGCCGTGTTGTGTAAACCAAACGGTTTAATTTGCTTCCTGTGCAGTGCCTTTGCCACAAGTGTTGGTTGACATGAGCTCATGTGACATTTGGGAGGGAGGGACGGGCACGAGTCGTGGCTGGTTAGGCATACAGCAATGACTCAGCTTGCTGATGTGTGGGACATTTCTCACATCTCTCTAGGCAAAGCCCCCCACACCAAACAGCTCCAAATAGCTTCTAACAACTTCCAGAGCAGAAGAAAAGAGATTCCCTTCCCGTTTGTTTTAAGGGGGACAAAGTTTTAAAATGAAATGTTTCATAGAAAAAAAAAGTACCAAGATTTGAAAAAATGTATTCTTATGTCAGGATTCCTCAAAACTTCTAAAAGTAAACTAATAAAAATCCTAATGATTTGGTGTTGAAGTGGCAGTAAAGTGTTGTTCTTTAGTCACAAAAACTTTAAACACACACATTAAAGTGATCTGCTCATTGTGGATTAGTTGTGTCATGTGATATACAGGTGTCTATAGTTGCGTGTCCAAATGTAAACAAGTATGGACTGTTTTTATACTACTCTTTGAAGCATGATAACTAGGGGCTCAAAATATACAGCACAAATTATATTCTCTGCGATATTTGCATCAGAAAACCACACCTGCAGCAACTCTGTGTCCTATTACACTTGTACCGTTATGGAGGTCATAATTCATCCTCATCATCCTGAACTTTCCTGTGCGAAAAAAGAAAAAAAATCTCAATACCCTCATGCTAATGTCCATAAAGCATTTGTTGTTCAGTGGGAAGCATGAATTAGGCCCCACTCAGTATGTAGAAGAGATATCCAAATCCTGTGATGTGTCCTTTTGAGGCACACCTAACAAGTTTGCCCATTTCTGATTAGCTCAGCAGAAACTGTGATAGTTTACCTTGATAAATTAGAGGAGGCAAGATTTAATGAACAGAACATGGGGGTCACCTTTGTTTCTTGGGGTGATACAATAAGAAAAAAACAAACAGATTTTTCTTACTGCCACATGCCTCTCCTTAATAATCAGATTTCTCATCCTCCTCGTAATAGAGGGTGCACAGAATCTCATTACCTTCTCTAGCTGAGGGGAGAGAGGCAACACTTCTTCTTTGACTTCCTCTGTAAACCGGGGAGGGGAGGGAGAGGACGGGGTGGTGGTAGAGAAAGCATGGGACACACAGAGTTCTGCTTATTTGCACATACATCGACATCCCCTTACAGATATGTAAATGACTCAGGCAAAACCCAAATGCTAAAGTCTACACCATTAGTTTTCCACTTCATAATCTCCACATGGGGCCGTTAGAGGGATAATGTACCATACAATACATGGTTTACTTTTAATTAATAGGGAAAACGTATTTTGAAACGAATATTAAATCTAGATTAATGTGGAAAAACCTCCCCTCTCTTTGAAAGGAGCAGAGAGGGAAAACAGCCAAAGCAGTCCACTTGAGAAGAAAAAAAAATCTAAATTCAAGAGGCATGAAATTATTAAATGGAACAATGGGAGATCACAAGTCTATTTTTCTGCAAAATAAAGGGATAGCATGGTCATCTTGTCACCAGAGAGGAGACAAAGTCATGCAGGGACTAAAAAAAAAAATGTTCAAATTGACAATATAAGGTTGAGGTGAGGTGCTGTAAATATTGGTTTAACTGGTGACACAAGTAATGAATAATCAATTAGTTAGCTTTGAGCTAAATGCTAATGTTGGCATGATAACATGCTCACAATGACAAAGTTCAAAGTTAGCATGGTAAATTAATCTTTGGTAGTTCTGCAGGTATTTGATCATGAACCAAATTTTCTGTCAAAACTTTGACCTGATGATGGTGCTAGAAGAAAAACTCTGTGAATCACCAAAGACAGTAGATTCATCCTCTGGAGATCATGAAGGTCTGTGCTAAATGTCATGGCAGTCCATTAAAACAGCTGTTGAAATACTTCAGTCTGAAGCAAAGTGGTGAACCGACCGACTAACCCACAGTCATCGCGCCATCCTTAGAGCCATATTGGTAGCATGGCTAAAAATATTATATATAGCTTTTCTATTTTAAATATTTTCAAATTGAGTATTTTTGTGTTTTGCACTGTTGGTTGCACCATTAGACAATGTTGCCTTCAGCTCTTGTAACTTGTGATGAGGCTTTTTCAACATTTTCACCAATGTTCACTACTATTTATAGACTAAACGATGAATAAATGAATTGAAAAAGTAAAGTGCAGATTAATCAAAGGGTGAAACACACAGCCCTAGTTGGTTTATCATCCTAACTTAGACTAGACTTAGATGTTGATTCCAACATTAGGCTACATGTACATCTGTGCTGCTCTGAAATATATAATTTAATACAAACTCTGACTTTACTACGAGATATTTAAAAACAGAAATACCCATACGGACGAAGGCCCTGCAGTGATATAGGTTTGGTACATTAGTCTTCTTCTGAGGCTTTAAAAAACATCTGTTTGATCTCCTTTGATCATCCTTCCATCTGACAGACCACAAAGTAAAAGCAGAAAGGACAGCTCCTCCACCACCCAAAGTGGCACAGTACAGCATAACCCTCTGCATGCTCTGCTCTCTCCAAATGCCAGATTTTATTGCCAGGTTGAGCCCTGGTTAGACCAATCTGCACTTCTTATATCCCCATGTCCCCACGTCCTTTGTCATAAATCCATCTTTCCAACATCACAAACTCCCTTGATCAATACACAGCTCCATTCCTCCTTTAACTCACAAGCATACATGTCAGCCGAGCCTTACAGCTGAAAGGATGTTTGTTTACGTATCTGTCACTGATTGTGCTTCATGTACACTGTGCAAGTGGCTCTTCTTTTCTGAGCACATGGAGTGTTCCCACTCCCCTAAGCAGGAGGTGACAAAGCATTTAGCGGCTCCTCTACAGTAAGTGACATATTTGGCTTCAGTTTGCATTAAGCACAACAATTAATGCATGTTAATTCTTAATTATGCTAATTTCATTTGAAACGGGCTGTGAGGTTCTAACAGGGTGGCTGGGTGAGAGAGGATTCTTTGGCGACATGGAGTTGTTGTTTTCTCTGGTAATGCTCCTAGCACGTTCACATGTCCTCTGGTGTTAGGGACCCTTAATGAGGATGGAAGTTCAAACATGACATGCTCTCGGCTCATAAAAATAATTGGGCTGTTTTTTTATCAGTCAAAAAAATCGGAAAACAATGTAATTCATTTGCATGCACCCCACCCAAAATTTGCAGGAGCACTTTAAAACATTACGACTGTGTTTTTAACACAAAACAGTGGTGCAGCCGCGACACTCTGAAGGTCTTTCAACACCCGTTTAAGTTTAATGTCTTGATGGTTGATAGATTACAGAGGGACAAGACTGAAGTGGGCAAATGACAGTTTAGGAAATAGTACTCTTTCGTTTTTTGACCGTCCTTTTTCCATCCATCTTTAACATACTGTACCACGTGAAAACACCAAAACAGGACACCAAAGTTCCATGTTAAACAAAGAGCAGTTAAAATGTCCTCTGTCTCCTCTGGTTAATACACTTTGGATCACTGATAAATTGAATCTCAGTGTCATCTTGCTTAGACCACTTTGAAATTTGTATATCCTGGGTTCAGCCCTGTGCCCAGTCATAGCTTCACACTCAACATCATAATTCCCCTGAGGAACACAACAAAGCGATCTGTCTGGTGGGTAATGTACTGTACACATGTGCTGTAATGAGATACAATTAAATCAAACCAAATTGTGTGGACAACTTAGTGTATCTAATGTTCTAATCCTTTTGCTGTTAGCAATTTTAAAACAAATTTGATGAAAAAAAAAAGGAACAAATGTGTCTTTACTGTGTTTCTTATAAGTGTGCCATCTTATTAGCGTAATTCCCCAACCAGAAACCTGCAAAATGTGCACTTTTGATTTTACAGTTCCATAAAATGTCTCTAATTCTCTTTATTCTCTTGTGTTTAGGGTATTCAAGGAAAATGAACAAGACATGGTTCGCACTGTTAACGACTGTGGCAGTCAGAATATTTCACCTGACACGAGCTGTGCAAGTTGCATGGCACAACCAACCCAACCAACCACAACTGGGCCATTAAATATATGTAAATGAAGAGAAACACAAGAGAGCCGGGTATAATAGCACGCACAAGGGAGAGATGGATCCTGGGTAGTGATTAATTTATTTGATGATGCCTCTAGTGAGGAATTTTAGGTCACAAATGAAGTGACAGGATGACAAATTACCATTTTAAGAAATTTACTGGGAATCATTAATGAACAATTGTAAGGTAGTTTACAGCAGGCAGAGAAGATGGAATAATGCAGATCTCTTTCCTTATCTAAGATGAATGATTTTATTCTTTCACATCCTTCTTATATGAAATACAGCAAGCAACTCAAACTGAACGGCAAATGTATTTAGAACAAAAAGAGGCACAATTAAAAAGCTGTTTGGTGGGAGGTAAAAAATGACGTTTGAAGTAGATAAGGAGCAGTCGTCATCAGCTTAATCTGGACAAACACTGCTGTGATTGCACATTAAAGTTTCTTATCTACAATGGCACTCAGAACCATGCTCTTATCAACATGAAACTTTGTAATTTGACTTTCATGCATAGCATGATGCATCAAACTTCTATTACAGCTCTGTCACCGTGTCAAACTATCAAGCCACACAGAATGGCCTGTGTATCATACTGTTTCTAACTACTTAAAATAATTCTGATTCCACTGTAGATCAACACCTATAATGATGCTTTATAATTTCAAACACATGTCTAATTAAGAGAAGGATTATGCAGAGTGATGTAAAGCCTGACATATTCCTTATAGAAGGAAATATATGGATTGCTTCTGGCATCTTTTACACAATTTGGCTTTGTCACTGACAAAATAAATCAATTCATTAATTAAAATTAAGTTCATGTGTAAAAGACGGTATCATAGTTTATTTAAGTGTTAAAGGAGACAGATGCTCTTTCAAGAGTCGCTGTCAAGCTTGTCTGTCCTGTTCACTTTGCTGCCTTTAAATGGCTTTTAAAAGCCAGTGGTAAAAGAGAGCTGAAATGACAGGAGGAATCTTCACTGCGTGTATTAATTCGACAGATTCCTTGATTCCCCTCCTGGGCCCCTCTGGAGGACCCAATGCTTCAACGACTCGATGGTGCATTACAGTAGGTGTGACAAATATCTTTGGTTTAGAAGTGCTAGTGGTATGTTGGTTCACAGATGACATGTCACTGGGATGTCTAAAAACACCCATAATTGCACTTTGCAAAAGGGAAGCAGTGTCCCAATTTGGTCCATGCTGCAATGACGTGTCCCTGAGAGGAAGCTTCTCTGTGTCTGATATCGTTATAGTTGTTATATGCGGGGCATCATACCAGAGGAGCAGATTTCACTTTGATTCAGAAATTCAAACAGAGCATTGCTTTTGAAATAGCAACTATGTGACACAAAAAGCTGCTGAAAATGTTAAATGTTGCCAATAAGTGCAATTTGACTGTTATACAACAACTATATGTCAAAATATACAGCTCATTACTAAATAATTACAGTCAAACTGAAGGTATGAAATCAGTATATATATCCTTGGTGTCTGTTTTGACTTATGTCGGCCTACTTTATTTGATCAAAATTGGAATTATCAAAAAAAAAAAAATTAAAGTCATATTTATTTCTATGCTGTGATTTAAGCACTTCCTACATTACTCCGTGACTCTGTACATTACATTACCTTGTACACAGTGTTCGAATTACACCGTAGCTTTGCGAGGGAGCCCTATTTTTGGGGGGTGGGAGGTCACTGTACAAAAACATAAAAAAATATACTCACTCCATTTCAATTCATACAGAGAATATTTAGCCCAGGACAACATTCTTGCCCGTGTTCGTTGTAAAACTAAGAAACTAATGTAAGAATCTACTGCTTTACGAAATGTTCTCACCCATCATAGCATTCACTTGTTAGCAAGAAGACGTTCCTATCGGAAATCCATGCACGAATAAATACGCACATTGACAAGTGCTTCATTATTAGCCTATTATTTATTTCAGGACCCTAAATATACAGAAAAAAACAGTGCAACCAAAAATTACGCTATTGTCTCCTAGCAACGCCAGCCCTCAAATGTCAATTAACTGCTGCCATGGGAAATGCCCACCCAGAGGCCTGAAGCTTAGACACAGCTTCCACAAATATGTCCAAAAACAGTTTCATCTTCTTTTGAAACACAGAAAATGATCTATATTAGTATTATTATAGTTTTCTTATGCATAAAGTGAGGAGAATTCAGATTCCAGTTCAGCTTTAATGTCTGCTTTAGATTATCAAATTGTAATAATACACTCTTTAAGTGGGAGAGCAGGGACTGCACCTTTGCTTGTATTTGAATTCACTGACCACTGCAAACCAGGCAGAGATATAAAAAAATCATAGGACAATATCAATAGCTAAAATTGCAAACTCTCTCCTACGTAACATTTGACGCCCTACTCTTGATTTATGCCACAGTACAAAGAAGCAGTGCACACATATCCCTTTCTGTGTCCTAGAATGCATTAAATCAAATATCACAGAGAAGCGAGTTGGTGTTTCTACGATAGATCTGGGTTATTTTGCTCACAAGTTTCCTGTAGATTAATTACATGAATGATTACTTTGCTCAGAAAAGCAACACTCCTACTGAACATAAGTCTGGCAGTAACACAACAGCCTATCACAACTCACTGGTGCAGACACAGCCTATTTTTGCTCACTACGTAAGTATTGCATTAGAGGGAAACATGGAAATTGGATGCTGAAATTGAAAAGTCTTCTTTGAAGAGCTAGCTCCGCAGAAGAATGAGACATTTTTCTTGTTCTCTTTCAACGGACCAAAAATAAAAAAGCGATTTATTGATTATCTAATGGGGTGGGTAATAATTTGTCAAGAAGTTTGTTGAAACTCAGATGAAAACAATGTATGTTTCTCTTAAATGTTTAATTTTAATAATTCAGTTTTGAGAGCTGCAGCAGCATGCTTTGAGCTGAGAGGTCATCAATTTACAGTTATACTTGACTGCAGTTACTCAGCTGACAGGCATTACAAAAAAAATCAGTTTTAACTATTTTAACTTCAGGCACATATTATCATGCTTTTAGCAGAAATCTCCTGGAGCTTGGAGACATAGACAGAAACTGTATACGGAGAAAGATGACAAATAGATAGACCTATTTACAGACATATACAGCAGATATGGAATCCATATCTCCATTGTTTTTTTGTTTTTTTATCCAGTAAGACATGGATACTCTACCTCTGCATAACCTCTGACCAAACCTCTTTGGTGTCACAACTGAATGCATGAGTGACCAGGGTAATGTTCACACTCTGCATTGGATACACATTGCATGTACCATGAAAGTGACTATGAGCTTCTTTCCAGATTGTGCCCAATTTCATGGTGCTGTACACACACAGCATCAGTTGATCACACTGATTTGCCATATACTGGGTGTTTTCTGTACTTCAAGCAAAGGGACTGTCAACAGCATGCCTTATCATGAACACCATTTTGCATTATAGTTATCATTATAGTTACAGTGAGTTCTGTAAGTGGGACTTATTGCACCAATATTTAAAAAAAATAAAGACAACAGTAAAGCATCATTTATCTCATATATCTTCTGTGTTTTAAAGCTGGGACCATCTTTGTACATATTTAATGAGAACCCAAGAACTGACTCCTCTCTCCCAGTGATGCAGGAAAAGGTGGATATTCTCTCTCTTTCCTCCTCTCCCGCTCTTGGCCTTTGTGGCGAGAATAATAAGCTGTATGCAAGTGATGTGTGTGGTTGTGGTTTGATTAACCTCTGCTCCAAGCTGTTGCTCCACACAATATCATTGCCTATTGACCTGCAGGTGCTCAGAGGTAGGGCTGGTGCAAAGGTCTGGAGATGTGGGACTCGCAGTGGTAACAGGCCCCGGCCTAATTGTCTGTTCTTTGTAAGCTGAAGTTATTGGCAGCTGCCACTGTCTCAACCGTCCTAGTGCCGGCCAAACGAACCAGGGCCTGCTAATTGCAATGGCCTTTTCATCATCTCAAATCAAACACTTTCATACAAGCCAGGAGAGGCAGCATCCTCTCAGACCATTAGTGAAGTACTGTAAGTATGGCACTGAGCTCAGAGCTGGACAGGCGCACCACCTACGCCACTCCCAGGATGTTACGCACTCTCTCTCACTAGCTATGGGAGTATTTAGCACACAGCCCCATTGACCTCCCCTCTCTCTCCTTACCTGAATGCCATAACCTGATTTTACCAATCATTTAAGAGGGTGGTTGGCAGGAGAGTGGATAGCAGCTCGGATGGCGGGTGTAAGTGGGGATGTGATGGCGGTGTTCGGCGGTGCCGGATTGGAAGGGAGGGCAACTGGTCCTCCTGACAAGAGATCAATACTGTCCTCAGACTGGCTGGAGTCAAGCTGCTGGGTCTGACAGGGGGCCGTGTGGCGTAATTGGATCAGGGGGCGCAGCAAGTCGCCTGCCCACCCCCCTTCAGTACTGTCACAGCTGTCACATGTCATCCCCCTGCACTGCTGTCACCCCAGGAGGCTAGTGGTTCTCTCCCTCTCCCCTTCCCCTCGCACCCATGCAAATGTCCACTTAGCAGATGAATGCCGCCGATATTAGGCACATTCTTCATGCTTTTATGCAAAAGTAAAATCTATGTCATTTGAGAATTTCATGGAAATAAAGTCACCATTTATTCAGAGCCGAAAGAGCGAAACCGCCTGTAAAAAGTGAAAATGGTTTGGTTCAGCTTATTAAAAATGGAAAGAAAATAAGGCTTTGGAAAAACAAACAATGAGGGAGTTGAGGATTAGAGGAAATAAAAAGAAAAGCGAAAGAAAAAAAAAAACTTTATAGACAACATACAGTAATGAAAAATCTCTCACCTCTATATTACCTCATATAACTCACCACTAACACTTAATCCGAAACTATTGATTGACTGATGTGTAAACTCGCAGAATGTCTGTAAATTGAACCGTGCATTGTGAGGTGTTGGTTGTTTTCCAATAAATATTGTAGCACCATTGTCAGATACAACTTAAGTCGATAGAAGAAAAAAAAAAAAAAAAGATGTCCAGTATCTTAATTATCTTTATTTTAAAATGAACAGCATGATCACTTTAATCTGTCATTTTTCAGCACAGCACAAGGGAGCTGATGATCGATTTCAATAGGGAAGACTGTGTGCTAAAGAGACAATAATGGAGATAATGATTGTCTGCCGTTAATCTGGCCAGTGTGGATTCCAGCTGAAAGCCCTTTAAAAGGCAGTGCTCTATTCAATTCCTGGAGGAAACTGTGAATGTTTTGTCCACCATGACTAAAACGCTTCCCAAGTCTAGCTGTTTAAAAGCTTCAGTAATCGTTACCATTTTATCAAAAACAGCCTGAGCGTATTTGGAATAATCGCACATCATGTGACAGACGCGGATATTTCCGACTGCAGACATCACAGAGCTGGGTGGATTAAAGACTGGTTAAACATTAAACAGGAATCCATATGTAAATTTACAGCGCTAATTAGGAGATGCTGTCTGTGATGTTATCCTCCAAGAGACTCTCTGCCCTCAATTTTCACACACTTAATCAAATTAAAAGCTTAGGAGCAGCATGATTATCGGATTATCACTGATAAATGTACAATTCCTTTTAGTTTGGGCAAATGATGGGTGGATTCTGGTACAATCTACCCAATGGCTTAACGCACTGTTGTTTGTTTTAGATGTCTATGGTTTGGAAGGGGGGGATCGCTTTTCTTGTGTCATCATCCCATTTTACATTATATTTCCTAATCTAACAAGCTAATTTTCTCTTATTAAACACACATTTACACAGTGGCTCGATTTTGACAACATATGTTCTAAGTGTATGGAAAAGTCCCTTTTTTTACATTTCTGTCTCTCATCTAGAGGGGATTTGATGTAGACATCTGTTATGGCACAGTTCAGATGGCACTGCTTTGATCATGAGGCCTGAAGACTCATGGACCTGAGGGCTGGAGGGGCTTTTCACACAGGCAGAACACTTTTCATACATGCACGCACGCGCACACACACACACACACACACACACACACACACACACACACACACACACACACACACACACACACACACACACACACACACACACACTGTGAGGGTTAATACACTAAAAGAACATGCACAAGTGAATTCACATAAACACACGGTGAAGCTGAATCACTGTTTCACTGATCTATGACAGCAAAGCCTCCTTCTGGGACTGCACGATCACCTTGGCAGTCTCAACGGTTCAGCAGCCCCAAGGATGTGGTTAACAAATCGGGAGAAAGCTCGGCAACTTCAGGGCGGTCGCAGGCTTGTGCTAAGTGATCTGTATTCCCTGTGAATCTGCTGTTCCTTAACCCTGTGAAATTAAGAACACTTCCTGAAACTCACCCCCAGACCTCTCACATAATACAAAATTCAGAAAGCATCATGCATCAGTGTCCTTGTGTAATGTAAGAGGGAAGAGCCGGCCAGAACAGAGCCAGGAATTTTCAATTCAACATTGTTGGAAAATCGTTATGGCTATCTACATTAAATATATAGTAACTCCCTCTTACTGTGCCACAATATGCCAAATAAGAAGGCTGTTCCATTTTTTTTCTTTTCCTCCTGTCTCTCAATTTTGGAGGCTTTTCTCCACAGTAGGAATTCCACAAGGCTATACCCAAGTTTTGTCAAAGTGTTTTGTAGACATAATTTACCAGATACCACCTGCTGTAAGACAGTTAACAGTAAAAGGAACAAGGCTCTCCGAGTATCGAGGAAAGTAAAGATTGGCAGGTGAAAGTGAGGCTTACAGGCTGACCTACACACAAGACCTCTTCATCCGTGACTCATAATCACTACTCTGGGGGAGTCACATGGTCTGCTAAAAGGCAGCCAAAGCCATTATGGGGGTGCTTAAAACTCCACTTAAAGATCACTTTATAGCCTATTACTTTAACTGTGGTTAGGTATTTACATGACACCTCCAGCAGCTTTTTGGTTTGGTAATACATTTGCTTGTGGGTAGAGCATCTTATGTGACTGTCTGCTATGACAAAAGTAGTCAACATCCAGGCAATCGCTATATAAAGGTGTAGTGTATTTCTGCTTGCCTGCTGAAGATCCTGGGAGAGGATAAGACAATAAAAGGCCAAATATTAACAGATGCGCAGGATATTTTAAATATCATTTTATATATTAGAAACAAATAACAGCCTTTTTTTTATACAGAGCATTATCACAAAGCCTGAAATGTTACACACTTCTTAATTTCTTGGAGGACATTTGTATGGTGGCATGAAATCCTGCTGCTGTTACATTGTGTATTGCATGACCAGGGCCTGGGTAAGCTTGGATCAGTGGAGACAGCCCCTACCCTGGGGTCAGCCGCGACCGCGCGACCACACCACTCTGACGTGACGCGGAGTCGGGGCGATGGTGTGTAAATAAAGGGAGAGAATTGCAAATCTTGTCATGGCTGCAGCGAGTGGAGCAGCTCAAGCAAAGATGGTTGCCCGCAAACCTGACTGGAAGGTGGTTTGTGGCTCTGTGTGGAGGTGGCTGGCTGGCCGGCTTGGGGAGGAGAATGACTACCATCACTACGTCCCTCTCACAGCCTCCCTCTGGCCTGACAGCTCAGGAGCAATTCACCCAGCTGCTCACTGCTGACATATGACTTAATCAACCACATGCGCACTAATGAATGGCCATATGAAGACAATTAAAGCTATCAGAGCGGCCATGGCAGGTATTCTGCTGTTAACAATTCAAGTTGTTTTCTCAGCTGCTTAATCTTCTCTGAGAAAGTATGATACATACTGTATGGTCATTGACAACTTCCAATTGCAACTTTCATTTTTCCCTCCCACTTTGAATGCAGTAGATAATCACACCAAATAAAAGGCTATTATCAGGCATTTTCTGACAATTAAGCTACAGATGGACCAAAATTATTATTTTACTTCAATATTTCAATATCCTGCTCTGTGTGAACCCCACGCTTTGTGCAAATGTCTCCTCAACAAAGGATTATAATCAATTAAACATTTATGGAAATGGCATCGCTTCCTGTAACGCCGGGCTATTTCCCCTGACATTTTGCACCTATTATATTTTCAGACATTTGATGATGTTCCTGACTCATACTTGGACATTTTGATAAACACTGACATGGACAAGACTGAGACAAGGTAACCTGAGAGCATGTCACTATATGACACAACATCTTGTGTTCCCCCATAGCTGGAAGATAATCAACAATAATCAGATCCTAAAGTTTGTGGGAACCTGTGAGAAATGTCATTAGCTAACAAATCATGGGTAATTAGAATAATTACAATCAATGGCCCACCTATTTCATTTGGAAGAGTTTCTTGTTTTTTATGACTCTGGGTTGAACTTTTTATAAGTCAACGATGCTTGTGGTGTGTCAAAAGCTTTTTTCTTCCAGACAAACAATTTATTTTTAATGTGAAGTTTGTACCTCAAATATCATAAATGGAAGCACAGAGAAATACTATGAGCGCTATCTTTCTCTGTAAAATGCTTAAGTGAGATTATTAGTTTTTGTTTCTTGCATTTCCATTGAACTTCTGAGAGCCATGCTTATAACCCGCCACTTGAAATATGCAAACAGAGTAAACAACAGATGTAAATTTGTGTGGGGAAAAGTGCCCATGGATTGACCTGGCAGACACCCTTATGACTGAAAAGATTCATATCCTCTTTTTATCATTCAGATCTGTGTTTATGCATAATACCATTTCGCATTATATGACTCACTTTAATCAACAGGATTTACGTGAAGCAGACTCCTTCTCTGACAGAGATTGTGTGATATGAGTGAGGCCATGGGGAGACGTTGTCAATGTTTGCTGGTGGGTTTGCTCATGGATGAGACTGTGATGAACATCTTGCCTCTCTATATGCAGCTAATTCAAAGTAAAAAACAAAGAAAAAAAAGAAAAAAAAAACAACGCACTTGCCACTCAAAGCTTTGAAATTCTAGAATATTTCACAAAAAGTTGATTTTGACGCATTTAACATAAACCACAAATTATGAATTGCATATATGCTTTGCTTGTGATCTAGCAGTGGTCCTATCCTATCTTGAAGAGGGAAGAGCAAACAGTACTCTGATGTATTCATTCTACATCTCCCTTCAGCAATGCATCATTTCAAGAATAAAGTCTTCCTTTCCTTTATGCATTTGTACATTGACAAAATGTCTATAATTCATGCTGTTATTCAGAAGAAAATAAGAGTTTGGATAAACAGCATGGTTCATTCCATCGTAATTCTTTATTCAACTGGCATATCATGGAAATTTCAACAGTCATAGCAGATTAACCTTATGTGTGCTTTTTATGGGCCCCTCTTTGATACATTTACATGCATCCTGATCAGAACTCTGTTTGGTGAATTATTTCATTTCCATTTTTTTCTCACCAGCTTGACCTTCCTCTGGCAAAATAATCACAACTGTTATGTTGGAATATTTAGTCATAGTAATTATATAAATAATGAATCCCTTGAGGTTGGAATATTCTCAGTGGACCATGTTCAGAGAGCACGTCTGCCACCTGCCTATTAACATACTGTATAGTACAGGCTTCAGATCCAGAGTGGTTTAGAAGAATCACAACAGGAAGGTCATATTAGGTAACACAAAATAAGGGAAATGGGTATTTTCATCCTGAAATCACCTCCTTTGGTAATGGATTGTGAAATGTTTGTTGCAGTGGTGTAGTGTGAAAATGTCATAACTTCAATCTTGGTGAAGCTCACAATTTAAAGGGAAAGTCCCCCTTAAAATAGAATTAATATATGTTTTATAGATTCATAAAATGACTTACACATAAAAGTTATAGTAACAAATACTAGTTTACTCTGTAAGTCATATGTAATGTTGTACTTCTTAGTCTCTTCAGCCAGTAAGCTGAACAGCAGAGAGACGATACTCTTTGATCAAATGTCATCTAAGAAAATAAATAAGAAGATTTAGAAAGATACTTATAAAAGAAACCAGCTATCTTAAATCACTGGAATCATTCAAATAAAAAGCACACAACCAGTGGTAGTTCTATGTTAGGTTGCTCCAGCAGTCTATCAGTCCCACACTCCTGTCTCCAACAGCATTTTGAGTCATTAATTAATGTTGATCATTAATACATTGACTGAGGGTCACAGGAGATCATTCCTGCTGGTGGCCATCAAACTTTTTAACTTATCCCCACTCTGTCTCAGTGTGGACATCAGTGGACTGGGAGCCTGCTGAGGTCCTACTGGACTCTAACTGGACTTACCATTACATTCTCTGTAACTTCTGGCAAAGTGCAATACATCTCCTCAACTTATAATTACATCCATCCATCCATCCATCAGGATCCTTTTCCACAGTTACAAAACATTGTTTCCTCATAATTTTAAGATTAACATTTTGAGTTATGGAGATCATAATTACTTACTTACTACTTACTATCCAAATCAGAATAAAAATGTAACCAACTGGATAAGGATAATTCCAAAAGGCATTTTTTCCAATTGAGGTGGTAGTCTGTATTTTTGGAACATCTACAGTTTTTCTGAGCACAATCACCAACCAGAGTTACAGGTATAATACCCACCAGCATAAATCAAAATACAAGTTTGAAATGAATTGACTGATCTAATACTAACAACTACTGATCCTGCAGTCCACAACAGGAAAACAAAGCACCAATCCTACTTTTTCCTCTCCCAATACAGATAATGATACCTAAACTCGGGGCATTTGCTGATACCGAGTACCAATCCGATATTTCTTTCACCATGTGCAGTAACTTCCTCAAACCCTCTGCTGCTTAGCTTCTTATTCGGACGAACAAGATGTAATATGTGAGTGAGCTTTAGAGGTGTTGGTACATTTGGACAGAGCCCCGCTAGCAGTTTCCTCCATTTACAGTTTTTATTTTAATGTTGTATTTTAATTTTATTTTTTATGCTGGCTGCAGCTTCACATTTACTGAACAGACATGAGAGTGGTGTCAATGTTTTCATCTAGCTCGCAGCAAGAAAGCAAATTAGTGTGTATTTCTAAACTATTCCTAAAGTTTTAGGATACACTTCACACCTTAAAACAAGACTGTGACAAACTGGCTTTGACTTGGATGTACACTCAAGACTGACGAACAATAAAAACACTTCTTTTTTCTTAACTGAGCAAACCTGCAGTCAAAATCCATTTATAGAATTTTCAAATTTAGATCTGAATCCCATTCTCTTTTTATTAAGTGCTATTTTCCCTCCATGTAATCAGAACTACACAGAGCAAACATGATCATGCAGTGAATAGTTCTTCTATAAAAAGGTACCATGTTAAAATGCAACCCCTCTACTCAATGAGCTTTGAATACTTTTATTACACGGTTCAGCCAATTCTCTCTTGCTTGCCCTTAAAAAGAGCTATGATGTCCTCTCTGTATCCCTGACAGTAACAAGTAGTACCTCTTTCCATGACATGGTTTGTCCTCTAAAGCAAAGTTGCTGACATTGTTGAGGGATGAGTGAACACAGAGCAGTGCTTGTGATATGCTTCACATTGGACTCTATTCACACCACTTTAAAAAGAATTTGTAATGGTATCCCCAGGTGTAGCGCGCAATATACAACTATGTGATTACAATATCCATATGCACTGTAGGACCCAAGGTATGTAGAGGAAGATAGGAATCCTTCATACAAATATGAAAATCAACAGTGTCCCCCTATTCCATATATAATCAGTCAGCTTACTGCGGGAAGAGATATCAGCCTAGCTTTCCATTTGCTGATAGTGGCATGCAGCGGCATTAAGAAATCACCCTGAATGTGCCGGAGTAGATAACTGAACATGTTGGGTGTCTATGGGAGATATATTTACACAAAACAGGGAGCAGACAGGGTAGATCTAATTGACTAGGTAGCAGTTTGCCGAGGTTGGTACGGCAGGTCTCAGAGTCGAGTGGATGAGGGGCTTACAGAGAGGCCGTCAGAGAGCAAAAGATTAGTGCTGACGTCTCTGCCACATCAATTACAACCCGCTGCTTGGCTGGGGAGAAATCCCCACCACTGTCTCTTCAAGGCCACCAAGCACAAACTGGGTGTGTCAGAGGTCATCCAGGGGAGGAAGCGCAAGGCCTTGGCCCTCCCAGTGGGAGTCACTCCTGTGGGCTGGTGGTTCAGAGTCTCCTGTGGAGGAGGTGCCCCAGAGAGATTCACAGCAAACACCAGACCTGTCATTCACCAGAGCCACATTGTCCCGCACAGTAGGAGGGGAGTGGCAAGGATGGAGAGTATATCTCAGGCTCTATTTATCACTCTCTGTTTTCATGTTGTTGCATAGATATATAACAATGTTCTCATATCACGTTACTTAGCTTTTGCATTCACTTCTGGATCACACATTGTTATTATGTTTTAGCTAATTTAATAGTTCAGTAGTACTTATTTATTCTCAGTCCAAAATAACTGTACATGCAGTGTATGATAAATAAAAACTGTAGAAGAAAAATACAATTATATTTGTGGTGCAAATTATTTAGTTATGTGAAAAGCAAATGAGGTTTTTTTTTTTAAGGTTTTCCACAACACTCACCCTTCTTAATAATAGTGCAAATATCATAGAGCCTTCTGTCATTGTTAGGCCACACAATTGTAGTGAAATGTTTAATCTACACTACTGTTAAACCAAAATAACCTCTAATTCCAAACACTGCTGACTCCAAAACATATCCTCTCATCTCAGCTAACACGAACACAATGTCTTGGTGTGCTGGCCACCGGGCTGGAACGGCATGAAGCCATCACACAGAGTTAGTCTGCCTACTTTGTCTGCCTGTTGTTGTTGGTCCAGTCAGAACCCCCACCCCAATGCATCCAGATCTGCATCCTTGTCAGTGGGGGGCTGACACCAGGCATTAGCCAGCAGGGCCTCTGATAGCACCAACACCTTCACCTTAGGCTTGAACCCCTACCACGAACCTCCACCACTACTACAACTGGGGTGGCCAAAATCTTTACAGACCGCTAAACTCCGTTTCTTGATATCAGCGTAGTGTCAAGAGACGACAGTTTCTGCTATCATAAATTCTACTTTTTAAAACCTTTCATAAAGTATTTGTCAGTTTAACCAATTTTATTACATCTACTGTAATGAGTATTTGCACATATAATAGAATTAGATAATCCACTTGACTCTGAGACTGTCATTCAGTCAGTCACAGATATAATAAAGCATAGAGGCAAATAGTGGAAAAGCATAGTGATGAGGCACTAAGAAGAACAATCCTTTACTTGCCTAAACAACTATAAAACAAGACTTCAGAGACTCAGAGAATGGGATCATAATCCCATTAACTTTAATTAGATCTATGTGATGCTCACCTTTCTTCTGTGACAACAAATTAATGATAAGCCAAAGAGAATTAAAACAGTAGAAAGTGAAACCCTTTTCTTCCCCCCAAGGCTCTCTACTGGGTCCCAGCCTCACCTAAAAGCTCATGAGAATTTAGATCAAACCCCTCCTGCGTAGAGCTGAGTGAGACCAGCCATAAATTGCTAATAGACTAAATGAAACGAGGTGGGAGGCTCCTGCTCTGCAGCAATTACCCCTTAGATGTAGTCATTCATATCCCTGCATGTCTTGTTTCATCAGGGCAGCGCCGGCACTTTGTCAGACTGTCTTTGTTGCACAGCTCTGGGTTGGTTAGAGGACTGACCATGGTACCGATATGCAGGGGAGCACTTGAAACAACAAAGTGCCGTTTGACTGGCTGGCCGTTCACAAGAATGGCACCTCTTCCTGCCTTTCATGTAGCATGGGTTTATATAATCAATTATTAATCAAAGTCGCGTTTTGAAACTCAAAGACACGTCTGCCACCCTTAAGTATCTCCCTGTGTTTTTTATTTGCTTGGCCACCTTTTCATGGCTTTATTTATGATGCTCTTACAGAATGTGTTTCTGATGAGTTGCTATTAAGGTACATATTCATGCAGTGGTGGGTTCATTTTTTGGGGGGTGATTTATACTAGGCAAAAGGACACATATTATGACCATGAATTACAGCAGCTTAAATGAATCAGTGCAGCACATCCCTTCAGATTATAGCACTAAAAATGAAGGGTTGTTCTGTTTATTAATAAGCCAAATCTGCAGTATACCATGCAACATGTTACATTTAGGTGGCTATTTGGCAGAAATATTTACCTCTGCAAATAAAAGTCAAACGTACAGTCACTTCAGTTTCTATTTCAACTCTTTACTTCATGTACCATCATTGCAATGTCACTTTTAGCAACAACTGGGAAGAAATAAAATGTGTAACAAACATAAAAAAATAATCTAGTACTGCTTCAAAACTGCTAACTTGAAATGTCAAATTTCATGTTGCAACAACAACAAAAACAAGAAAATCACATATATCAATGATCATATCTGTGATTGAGCATAGCTACAAGAAAAAAAACAAAAAAAACAATGGATGATGGATTATGAAAAAAAGAATTAGCCAAGCAAGGGCTAGAGTGTCTGCTACATCAATAACATCATATTGATGTAGAGCTGCCACCTTTGAGTGTGTACTGTACCTTGTTGGCCTTAACATTGTGTCTTTATAGAGATTATAATATGATAAACACACAGTATTTTTATATAGTTTAGGTCTGGGGTTTCTATCTTTTATTTCCTAAAGTGTTAAGATCCACACTAATCATGTCGTGTACAAACAGTGAAAATTAGGATGGAAAATCAAAAGAAATGTAAATCATGATACATTAATCATGTTTACACTTAGCTAGCACACAGATAAGGGAAATCTAGCTCACATAAACCTCTACACTTGTTGTATCGTTGACTTTTCAATGGAATATCTCTGAATAAAGACCTATGAATAAATATTGTGCCACTTGCAACTCAATTCAACCATTTGATAAAAAATTCATCCATTGTTTGGGGAACTCCAACTCTTCTGTCCACCTTTTATTGTTAGACAAATTGAAGTGTGAACTGGGAGGGAGGCCAGTGGTAAACACAGAGAATCTATTTAGCCATCCCATTCCAGGGCTGAGAGGAGAGCTGGGCCCTTCAAAGGCAGAGGCAACAATGTGAGTGACATCAGGTCATCCTGCCTCCTCACAGTCACCTGGCTGATAGAATTGTTCTGGGGGGGGGGGGATAGGAGGGACCTGTGAAGCACAGCTTTTTTGTCATTGCCATATCTTATGATTGATGGCTCCATGGCCGCAGTGAATCTGCCCTTTTTAAATAATTTATGTTGCCCATCGCTATGGACAAGTAGCTTATAACCGGGTTGTTATTTTTCCATTGACTGGAGAGATCAATACTTTAAAGACATGACATAGCCACTAATGAACTACTTAAATGGCTCTCTGGAGTGCAAAACAATTGCAGTGTTTACTCAAAGCAAAGACTGAAAACAGTTTTACAACACTACATTGTAAAGTTCTATTTTAATGGATACATAAGACACAAGAGGGTTAGGCTAGAGTTAGGGTCAGTTCCCTTTGAATTCAACATGAAAGTAGAAATTGTCACATTCTCAAGAACATTATAACAAACATTATGATCGAGTATCAGGTATTCAGTTGTGATAGGAATCCACATCTTGACAAGTGACCTTAAAGTGATTAGACCCAAACCTTGGTAGGACAAAAAAGGTAGGATTAAGTGCAAGACTGCCCTGGTGGAGTGGATTACACTGTAAAGGTGTCCCTAATAAACTGATAACTCAGTGTATAATCTAAAAAAGCAGTATAATTCCTTAAAAGAGTCCAGTAGAGTTATGTGTTGTAAATCAAGAGGCCCTTGTTCATTCTCCCTATAACAAAGTGACAAATTAGCCAAACAATAGTGTTTGAATTCTTATTAAAGTTGATTAATTCATATCATTAGTTGATCGCACAACAGCTCATATAATATACTAAATTAATTTCTTTACTGTGATTAATACATGAAACACTTGAATTAACATCAATAAATCAATTTGTGAATCAATTACATTATCATGTTTAAATACAGAGCTAATAGTGTACATTAACTAGAAGTGTAGAAGTGATCATATATCATTTGGCATCGCAAAGAGGAATCCTTAAATGATCAACGATGAAAGAGATCCAACTCTGACCTTAATAGGTCCCAATACATTTTGCACGACATTGTTGCTGTGGAACGAGGGTAAGTTATCTACCACCAGGATTCAATGTAAGCCATGCGTCCTTTAATCTCCGATTCATTATATAGTACTGATTAAACTGTTCCCATCAAATAAGTTACAATTAGCTGTTGAAACATAGAAGTGATGTGAACTATGGCAGCAAATTACTTATGTCAAATGCAAATACTGGAAGAGTGGCAAGATTTACACATAGCCAGTTTTCATATATACTTCCTGTACAACGGTATACTGTAAATTGAACTTGTTTTTTTCCCTTATATGTTAAGTATACTGAGACACTTCAGACAAGACGCTTCATCCAATTTAGCACTTGGAAACTGCCTTGTATAAGTGACTGTCTGCTCCAGTATGAACAAGCCAGCTATGAAAAGCATGTCAGGGCTTCTTTCTGGTTGTGCTGCAGAGAGGTACAGACATCGCTGCTCCCTTCCTGCGCTGCTGCCGGTGTGAGAGGTCCTCTCAACCAGCTGTTGTGTTGGATCAGTCAACAGAGTTAAAGTGACACACTTTGTAGAGAATTACACCTCTACCACAGCCAGCTTTGGGCCTATATGGTCTCGCTAATAAACCTGGACCTTGTAATGGCTGTCTGATCACTCAAACGTAGGAGCAGCAGCAACGGGAGGACAAGAAAATGTCATCCAACATGGATAGAGAATGTACCTCCACCTTTGTTTAAGGGTCATGTGGGCTGAGTTTCATTGGTTTCTGTGTTTGTGCCAAGGATTGGCTTGTTAGATGTTATATGGGCACAAGACTTGACTATTTTTTAACAACCTTGCTCTCCTATATTGATTGTGGTTATGAATGAAGCAATACTAAACATATAATACACACAAGGAGCAGCGCTGCAGCTGAGCTGAGTGGAGGAATAGTACAGTTGAATAGAACTGATCATAGCGACTCAAACGCAATAGCCTGCAAGAGTGCATTGTTGTTAGGCAAAACATACAGACAACGATGAATTCATTAGTTTAGTTTAACTCGCGATATTCTATACTTTTGTTATTGTCAACAAATCTCATGAAAAGACCAAAACCAATAATGCATTAGTCCATCTCTCAATACTTTCCAACTCCCTACCCTGTCTGTGACACTCAGACCCAAGTTCCTTCCTTCCTACTGAAGACGTGAATCTTCATAAATTTAGTAAAAATACATACTTTTATTTATGGAAAAGGCTATATAATTTTCTTAAAACCGCTGGCAGCACTGTAGTTTTTAGCGAGCATCATTTAAAATGGAGTAAACTGTGCATTTGTCAGGGAATTGTGCGCTTATGAGTATATATGCCACCAGGACTGTGTATGTGGGATCAACTAAAACAAAATGCACTACAATCCCACGTTAATTGCAATGAAGGAACATGTCAGCAAATGCAGCAGTGTGGCTCATTTATGTGTTTTTAAACATTTTTGGACAACTATGGAGTCTATGGCCTATATATCAGGCTTTAGCTACACAGTCAATACTTGTTATTAGGATCAATACAATGTTGGTTTCGGTCTTTTCAAAGGATTTGTTGACAATAAGAAAAATATTGAATATCACCAGATTTATCCATTAAATGTCCTCATGGTTAGTCTGCGGTCAGTACATATCATGTACTTGTCACCTATATATGACATTGAGACGCACCATGATGACATATAATCAATAATGCAACAGTCTGTAATTTGCATATTACTAGAACAAGTTCCATGTGCCGATTCATTTTAGGCATTGATGTGTTTAAATGTTCCTTTTTGTTAAGGTGGACTCTGAAGATCATCTAATAATAAGCATCTTAACATCTACAGAGCCAATTCAAATTCCACTTAACAAAAGGACTGTTGTTGCTATAGATGTAACAACCAGTGGCCTCTTCTATCTTCTTCCAAAGCTGCTCCATTGACTCAACTGATGTACCTTATGATTTTATAAAAGACATACTTACAAATGCATAACTGAATTAAAATGCTTACCAACTTGAAACAATCCATTATTACAGAGGGGGTTGAATTAATTCCTTCTCTTGCTTGATGCCTCAGAAGATAATTTGCCATGTAATTCTTTTCACCTACACAGATGCACCGACATACAGTACATGCCTTTTTTTTTTTTTAAACCCTGATAACGACCGTTAATTCATCAAGAGTAAATAAAATGTTTAGTTGGGAGGGACATTAATTATCACATTCATCTGCTTGCTGTTTCCAAACTGGGCTATAATGAAATGTGCTGTAATAGAGATTGCTCTTGGGGAGGCAAGCCGTTTATGAATCGCTAGAGGTGCAGCAGCTGCCTTCCCCCTTGAGAGATAGAAATTTATGCCGTATACCCCGCTGATTGTTGAGAAGGTAAAGAACCAATAGCAGCATGTTCAGAGGTTTAATTTAAAGTGTGTTTCTCACTAGGCTGCTCACAACACTTAATTAAACTCTGCTGTTTTGGCAATGACAAATGCTGTGGTGCAGGAGGAAGCTGGGCTGCTGTGACTGAGAGGCTTTTGTAATTTCTTTCATGTGCAGCGATGGCCAGATCCAGGTCAGAAACTGTAGAATTAAAGAACTAAACAAGATTTAGACATGGGGAATGGGAGGGCAAGGGGGTGGGCGGTTACAGTCATTTCTTTCTCAGGAATACATCTATTTTTCTCTCTTTTTTTGTGTCCTCATTTTTTGAAAGTTTTGTCAGAGATTTATGAGGGTTGAGCTTCTGTGCCTGAGTTTCTGCACTTACTGCCTTTACACTGTTTCCTAAGGCTTGTCTGCTTGATGGAGACTTGATTTTATTCATCATGCCTTTCAGTAAAATGTTGAATGGGTTTCTGCAGAGTATATTGTTCCTATTAATTCACAACAGTTTGATCTTTCTATCACGTTTCTTAGCATGACTCTTAATTTGCCAAACCATATTTTCAACAAAGAAAGCATTAAGTTTAAAATATTCAAGTAAGTGTGAAATTTAACTTCAGAGGTCTTGCACACAAAAACATCAAACGCCAAGCAGTCAACAATCTGACAGGGAGTGAGTAATAGCTTTTTTTCTGGGTAGAAATTCAATTCATGCCAAACAAAAATCTTATTTTGTTTCTATAATGGTGTGACTGTATTACTGTGCATTTCACGAGATCCATTTAAAAGGTGGAGCCAGTCTAGCACATAGCCACTGCAAAGCCTTGCCTGCTGCTGTGTTATGAAGTCACAGAACTCAGGCTATACTACCAGGAAATAACCACAAAGATGCCTGCGAGGCACAAACAGGAGCTGGAGCATTTCATTCAATAATGTAATCCATACTTTTAAGTAAAGGACCTCAATTCTTAAGTCCTTTTTTATTACTTGAGTGAATGGTACCACACATTATTTTTCTGTCACATGCCAATCTTTTTGCACAGAGCTTTATCATAACTGTATAAATAAATAGTGGTTTTACTGGCTGTGTAGCCAAGAAAATACAAAGTCACTATGTTCAATTTGAAAAGGTGCTTCCCACAACACAATCACGGACCCCAATTAAACATACTTTAAGGCTTATTTGGCTTTATGTCATTTTTTAAAACATTTCATTTTGTCATAAATAAATATACCCACTATTAAACTTTCATAAGCTACAAATCAAATCTGTATCTTATTCAATAAATTTACCTATTATAAGATTGTGCTATTTATAACTTAATCAAAGGGGGCACAGTTGGCCATTTACACTGTACTAAACCAAACTGTGAACACTGATCAAAGCAATACATTAATATATGTGGACAGACAATTATAATTGTCTTCATTATCATGTAAAAATTAAATGTATCAGTTCAATATGAAATTCAGTAATTCCACTAGAGGTGAAAGGTGTTTTGGCTAATCCAGAGCATTAAATAATAAAAACAGGAGCATATGCAAGTAGAAAAAAACAAACATAGTATTTATCCTGTTTTATATAGGGGATGCAAACAGCTCCATATGTATTTTGGTGTTCTGTAAATGCCAGGGAGACACAGCAGCATCCGTTGGAGTTAACGGTGCAGCACTTTTGTGTTCAGTAGCACAAATCATTAATCATGAGGCCGGCCATATTCTTGTAGTGCCTGTGCTTTCATTACTGGGCCTAATTAAACAGTTCTGTGAACTGGAATCTCAGATTCCTCTGTTACAGATTATCATTAATTATGGTGAAAGTGCTCAGAGATGTTGGACTCAATTATATTCTGCTCAACCCTGGCAGCGGGGTGATTCATTGTTCTGAGCACTCCACAGCCGTACTGTCTCTGCTTATCACCAACCTCCACTTTTGTAAATTGGGCTCTGCCAGCCAACAAACTAAGAATTATGTGCTGCTTTTTTCATTACAAACATGTTGGAGGAGCACAGACCAATTAAGGGTGGGATATTTTGTGTGGAGTGATGAGGCAGGCATTGGTGCAGGGAGATGGGGGTTGGATGGGGGGTACTATGGGAATGAGCTCACCATGCTGAAGTTGTAGCTTTATTACCATGTGTGGTGCAGCCCTCCACCAGGTCTATTGGCTGATTATGCTCAGCATAGTTGCTCAATATCTCAAAGCTCTCAGTATTGTAACGGTGAAATTAGAATTTGGACTGAATATTATATTGATATTTCTGTACTGTATATACAAACAGATTTTCATTGTCCTGAGGGAGGGTTTAAATGGAGATTTCTATTGTACTGGCAGCTCTGAGAGCGTATAGCTTGGAGGAAAGCATTAACTTTTCATAATATTTGTGTATGACATGAAACTTTTTATGCAGTTGAACAATGTCAATATTACTTCTATGGTCTTCTGCAGGGTACATGGGGGGTCTATGATAGAAACAGTGTGTGAATGAGATTATTGGCCACCTTTTTTTAGGGTCAGAGAATCAAGAGGAAAATCTGAATCAAAGAGAGGCAGAAGTTCCAATGGTAAGCTTAGGCCTTAGCGGTTTGCACAATTTCATATGCCACAGTAGGTAGTGATTTTAATATATATGAAAATCAGCCAGAGCTGTGTGCATGTGTCTCTTATAATATCACCGGTGGGAGATTTTCCCTGCCTTACAAAGCAGGGCTGTTTTCGTTTCTTCTCTACTACAGTGTTGTCCCAGTACGACTCACAATAAGATATCTGCCTCAGTTCCATTGCTTTCAAGAATTAGTGCAGTTACGCAGCTTGCAGTAAAAAGGAAAACAAAGCAAAATCTCAGGTGTCAGAATCTTACAATATCTTTGTTTCTCTCATAGTTCCTTAAACTGGTGTAATCCCATAATTCCCATGGCAGAGGAGCAAGAAATGGGATTTTTCCTTCTAGTGACATAGCAGCAGCTCATTGAAAATGTAATACACTACTTCCAAGTCACAGGTCAGCTGGCAATCTGAATTTTAAAAGGACTGTGAATAATATTCTGTTTTATTTTGAAAATGAACTTTGTGGCCTCCATCATGAATCCAATATATGTCTTAATCTTCTGGGCTCTTGAAGCCCACAGCTCTGGAAGAAGGCCTTTGACTCCTGAACCTAATAAGGAAATCACTTGTTTTCTCATCCGTCTTCCCATTTTTATAGCAGATGACACAAAACAGTCCTTTATTTTAAAAGTAACTGATGAAGCATAAAATAGGTTACATAATAGTAAGGCTTTTACTCACCTTTTCTACATACATTAAATGACTGTATTATGCGAGAGGCTTGAAGAACTAATACAACAGAAACACAGAAAAACTAAATTACAAAAACAACAATTATTATTAATTCTATATATATATGTATAGGTTTGTGTGCACAGTGTATCCTAAAGATGAAAAGATTAACATCTGAGCATCTATTGTTATTCTGAACTGAACATGGCTGACAGTGGCAGTGAATTTAAGCGTTAATTACACACTAACCTTTTCAGAATGGATATTTAGACATGCTGTGTCCTGCGACTATGAATGTTCAAGAAATGAAAACATCCAACAACCAATCAGTATCTACTCACATTAGCATAGTCTTTTAAAGCCCAATGCCCCAAAACATGCCATGGAAATCCTCTCCTATTTATCTTAAAATAGCCACTTAACTTTGACTGACACTAATTCTTAGTACATGAAACTGTAGAAACCCCATCATTTCACCCTTCTCTCTCTGTCAGAAAATTACAAAAGACAGAGTTTGTGATGTCCCCAGTGTGCAAATCCCTTTATTCTGTCAGATTACAGCATTTGATATGACGTAGTGCGGCATTCTGGCCTCACATGCCTGCCAGAAAGAAGGGACCTGTCAGCAGCAGAGGAGAGCAGTGCAGATCATCACTCTGACTGATCCACAGGCCCAGAGACTGTCATCTCCTCCGACTGTACAAGTCAACACAAATAAAAGTGAGGAAGCAAAAGCCATAATGGCTGGGAGAGATCCCGGCTCATTGTGGCCATTACTTTTATTCAAACCTTACAGATGACATGATGTGAAAAATGAGTCTGTGTCTAGTCGGGTGCCCATTAGTGAGTGAGCACATTATCTCCCCTTTTTCACATTGAATCTCCTCCCTGCATGCAGTGGCAGATGCTCCCGAGGAGTCACTCACTTTTATGGGCTTTTGACTGCCGTACTCTTTTAAATACAGGGGCCTGCACCAGGCAGAGATGACGTATGGCTGTCAGCGCTCTTTACCTCTCTGACAGATGCCTTCAGTGGATCCCTCCTTAAACCTTCTGTCTAAAACTAAGGGGGACAGCTAACCTCTTCCCTCTCAGAGCAGACAAGCATGCATCAAATTGATTATTACTGCAAAGGGGGTGATTTCTAAAAATCTCTATTTCCAGACAATTACAGTGCAATATACTTAAGTACAGTCTAAGGGCAATCATGAAAAACAATTCCCAACAACCCTTAAGAGTGATACTACACTGGGGAACTTAAAAGTTCATAAATGAATTTATTATGGAGGATTTTTGTGGAAGATAATTGTAGATTTGATCACTGGAAAATGATACAGACCAAGTCCATGTATACATTACAAAAAGTAAATTTTAGGAAGTTTTGATGTTAGCAAACATCATGTCCTCACACCTCTAATAGTCGTTAAAACACCTCCCCCAGCTGATGAAGGAAAATCAATTACTTTGTCAAATCACTGTGTTCCTGTCACATTGTTGTGGCTGGAATTGACATGACGAACAAGTGCTTCCTATGTGCTTCGTCCATCTATCTAGACTGTGAAAAGTTCACATCACACACACAAAAAAAAAAAATCTACTTGTATGAGTGTTAGAACATTAGCTCAAATGTCTCCATGCAACACCCGGACTTGCGTCCTGACACAATCTGTAATAAACGAAGCAAAACAAATTTACAACCATTTTGTCATCACTTTCTCTAATAATGTTTGGTGAATAAATACAGTGGGGCTTCCATTTAGTCCCTTACCAACAGCCTCCATATGATCTTTTCAATGGTTGTTGGGATCAAGGTTTAAAATCACCAAGCAGACTAATTGGAAATGCATGAGGATTAGGTTGAGTGGGTAATCAACATTGACATAAAAAAACAGAAAACAGAGACATGTACTGTATGTATATATATATATATATATATATATATATATAGATATATATATATAGATATAGATATATATAGCCTTTTCTCATTCCCAATGCTAGAAATGCACCATTACACAGTGTGCCACAGTTAACAAATATTCAACAGTATGGAAACCCCCCAAGGAATGTTGAGTCTATTTGAAAATAACATATTTATTCTACAATGGGAAATAAATCTGTATGAAGTAATACAGAGCAAAGCTCAGAGGTTGTGGTCAGTGACAGGGAGTCCTGGCTTCTCCCTGGCATGAGTTTGAACCAGAGCCGCTTGGTTCAATCTAATCTCTGACAAGAAACAACAAGCCTTTGGGACACCCCCGTGGTCCACCTATACGCCGCACAACATCATAAGCAGCTCAACTCAGGGGGTTAGATCTACTGTAGCTGTCAGGGGAGAAATATGTTTCCATTTTACAATTTCAGTGGCAGAAAAGACCATACAAATGCTCCTCTATTTCCCTCACTATTGCTCACTCGTTTGAATCTCTCTTCTCTCTCTTCTGCTCCTGTCAGTTTTCCCCCAGTACACACACTCAAAAGGGGTTCCCTGGTGACTGCGTCCCATTACTATCCTGAGACTGCTGCACAACAGAACTGCATCGCCAACGCCCCCAATGATAGCACTCACATTCCCACATTGCCAAGTCGAGCAGGATTTGGTAGCCAGCACGTGTTTATCTCAACCTCTTCACTTCTGTCTTTTAAAGAAATGTAAAAGAGACATGTATGCACCATAAGTGACTCAATAACTTCTAAATTATGATCTGAAATACAGAGACAAGCCTTCCAGTAGTCAGAGGCCAGGTTCAACACTGTTCCCAGACTTAACATAAAGATAGGATTCAAATACAAATCTTTCAGTTCTTTAATGATGCAAATTACTGGGTGCACTTTTATTTCAGCAGTGATTCCACAATGTTCTTGTAGAGCAAAGCTTACTAAAATACTCAGTCAGTCCCAAAATTACAGGTATGTATAATAAGTTTATAAGTTTGTCTGTAGATCAAAAGCATTTTTTGTATTAATCATTGTACCTGTTTATGCTCAGGATCATATATAACTATAGGCATGCCACTATGTTGGCCAGTAAGTAACAAGATCAGGTAACATTGCAGTACAAAAAATGCCAAACATACAGTATGTTTGAGGTAATTCAGAGACAGCGTCTCCATTACACAGTTTGTCTATTAGAGAGCGCTGAAATGTTTATTTTTGAACTGTTAAAAGGTCATGCGCAGTACACATATTGATCACAAATCATGTATTCAAAGTTTACGTTAAAATAAAAGATCTATATGATATATATAATGTCATTATTAATAATTAATATGTTTAAATTCTTAAATACTGAAATCGCATCATCTTCAAAAATCCAGCAGCAGACGGGCTATAGTTTAAATGTCCTAGATTCATCTGTATGTATTAAAAAGGCCAGCCAATCAATTTGTGAGTGATCAGGTTATAGCTCTGTGTTTTTAATTTTGGTGGTGGGGTAACATTTTATTTATTCAAGGCCCCAGTAATGTAATTTAACACCACTAATGTTGATATCATCAAGGCAATACTTGGTTGCACTCCAGAGATTATACTGTGAAATGGTTGTATGCAGTTCGCTACAGTGTCTGCACTGCCACTGTTTATCCAAATATACCAAGTTACTATGATTCCACAAGGATCTCAGGCATGATTGTGCTAATCACCTGACACACCTGATTTCCCGATTCATTTTCTCCATTCATCTTGAGTAAATGTAGCGACAGCTTGCAATCTGTTTGTTTTGAGTAGTCAAAAAGGAACCAAAGGCATGTATCAACATGGAATAAATGCTACTGCAAGATGTCACCAGCTGCACATGATATGATGAATTACAATCATATGTTAATCAGCCGGAGTCAGTAATGGGTTGTTTACACGGCGTTCCATCACGAACCTTCCTGGACTGTTTTCTCATATACTGATACGGATTCTTGAACAGATAGGAGTACACTATCGTTTGCAATACTAATGAACATATCTAAGTTTCTTGTTTAAATTATTTTTATTTTGTTTGTTTTCCAGCACCATAGGAACAACTAAAAATGCATTTATGAAATAAAATGTGTCTTCAATGGAAAATTAACTGAGTTTGTTCATGCGTTTATAATTACTTTGTTTAAATCTGCCCGCCAGTTTTTGTTGTTGTTGTTGTTGTTGTTGTTACACATCTTTGTAAGACAACTGCTACCAAGACTGCCTGACAAAATTGGAAACCCAATAATGTTTTCATCCTTCATCACTCACTGTATTTCTCTCTGACATGCATGCAAAATCATATAATGTGTGTGTGTGTGTGTGTGTGTGTGTCTGTTGTGGAAGGTTGGCCACAGAGCAAACAGCAGTAGGTCCAGCAACAAGGTCAATACTAGCGTAAGTACCTTTTTATTTCCCCAGCCACCCACAGTGTTAGATCCTACAGTTTGTCCAGCAAACTTACTAATGACTGGAATAGCCTCTTGGCTTCACTATTGTTTTCCTTATCCAGAGGTGGGTGAATGAGGAGAATCTAGCAGGTATTTACAGTAATCAATTGAAACCAATATTAGAATACATTCACGATCTGTAGCCTATTATCTAGATGAAAGGGATTTAGATAAGAAAATCAATTTAGGTTTGAAGAGTTTTAAAAGGAGTGTCATTTCGATTCTTTTTTTCCTCCAACAAGCTATACATTTATTTTGGAGAAGCATTGCCATCTTACAGTAGACTGATTAGATAATAATCTAATAAAAATCTAACTGTAATTCTCCTTTATAAAGCATTTTATATGACAATACCTACAAATGACTTCTACTGTAATTCCAAAACTAACCTTAAATTATTTAAATACAAATTCATTGGACAGTGAATATTAGGCTAAATACAAAAAAACATTTTCATGAATCTACATCCACAAATTCATATTTGACGAGTTGTGCCTAGATGATATGGTAAAACTGTATATCATGATTGGATGCAAAAATAATATGTAAAATCAACCAAACTGGTGTTCAATGACCTGTGCTCCACTACTATGCATTACATCAGACAAATGTGTCTGTTTGGACAACACAATTTAATAAAAAGGAAAATGATATCATCGTCATCATCATCATCATCATCATCATCACCGCCACATAATTCCAGTGAAAGATTGTGATAATATTGAAATGTTACCCAGACCAAAGGCAAATGTCCCGACAGCTTAAATTAAAAAGTATTATCCATCCAGTCATGTCCCAGTAAGCAGCTAACTGGACAGATTCAGAGTTCTCCACAAAAGAAACAACACACCACCTGACACTTTAGGTGGTGCTGCTATCTTGTCTGCATCTTGTCCGACTGGTACAACACAACCTTCCACAGTCATCTCACACATAAAGTATATTGAACATGAAGTATAATGCTAAAGGCACAAGTTTTCAGGTCTGAGCTGACTTGAGGACTTTGAGGACTTGACCAATGCTTCTCATTGAAAATAACCATATTTCCACAGGGATTTATTAAATAAGTGAAACTGCAAACAAGGTAATATTTTTAGGAAATTAGAAACGACAATATCACTAAAGTAATTATTACAGTATATGAAATATGTGGAGGGAGGCTACTGTGGGTAAATAAATGAGAATCAAGAGTAAATAGAAACATCACAAGCATAGACACACTTATAAACTATGCTACAACTAAATTGCTTCCACACTTCATGGGTTCAATATGCGATTTAAAAGAGCCTGGCGGTGGCAATATTCCTCTGATATGGTGTTTAGTTTTAATAGGAACCCTCAGCTCAAATATGAGCTGACAAACACAGCAAGACAAACACAGTCTCTCTCCGGCAATGAAATATACACTATCAAATAGACCTGTACCTTTTTGAATCCACTGTGTGGGTGAAACTAAAGCGCAGAACAAACAGCATTCTGATATGGCTTTGAGGGTGATAACAGCATCTGACAGGGTGGAGAGAGCAGGCTTTGGGCTCGGTGCGAAAACACAACCTGTGATTGACATGATTCCCTGGCCTTAGAGAAGTTTACCTTTTAATAAGAGCTCAGAGAGGCCCTCTCAACAACCTGGTCCAGGCTCTCACAGACAGCAGGCGACGGCTGGGGAGGTACACATGCATGTATTTATGTGCGTGTAGGGGGCTTGTGTGTGTGTGTGTGTGTGTATCGATGCACACGTGGTTGTGCACGTGTGTCTGTGCCCACTTGTAACAGATTTCAATCAAGGATTTCAGCCATGCCCAAATATCCCTTCTCTTTTGGGCCAAGTTGTTTGAAGAAAATGAGTGGACTCAGGATCAAGAGCCTTTCTGGAGGAATTTAAGTCTGTTTGAGGATTATGACTTCTTCATCCTGTACAAAGCCTGCAGAGAGAGCTATATGCTAGCCCTTGGAGGCCGGGCTTACCAATGCATTCCAGACGGCGATATAGGAGTGATAAAATCCAGGAAAGACATCATAGTTTTGGGTACAGATCTTCAAAATAAATAAAACTTTCCAGTTTTACTCTAGAGGAGCATTTCTTTTATGGTGTAAGAATTTATGCAAAGATATGAATAATCAACACAATATTATGGATTTGCAGTAATAAGGAGAATACATAAGATCACAAGTGAAGAAAGTCTTTCCACCTAACCCTTAAGCACGCAAGCCTGCTCACTGCCTTCGTGAAATTCTGCAAACATTTCTCTGTACTTCTAACTCATGGTTCAGTGTTCTTGTTTCTCTGAATTCAACAAACTGCTGCAGAAGCCACACCTCCTTTCATCTGACTTATGAATTACAATTAGCAAACTAACACGTCCCCTGCCAGCTCTGATCAACATCTTCAGGTTTCAACCAGACTTTCTGCATCGATGACATGCCTGATCTGTTTCTGCAAGATGTCACCACTGACCTAGCCTTCATTGAAAAGCTGAAATGACTGTGATTGCCTCTCTACAGAACCTTCATTAGTTATGCAGCTGATGAGTGAACTATGTCAGCAGCACGGCCAGATAAGTGTGGATCATCTCTGAAAGGAGCTCGGATCAAATCTATCATTATTTACCCTGTTTACAGCATAACCTGAAAGCAAAACAAGAAATCAATAGAAAATGGGGACAAATTACTGTAAGTGTCAATATTTAAGACAGCTGAGATAAAGGGCTCTCAGTCTGTAATAGATTCTTTCCATTTACCTTAAGCTTATCGAGCAGAGGGTTCGTCAATTGCTGATAAGACCATTAGTTAGTTGTTGATAAAACAATTTAGTATCATTATAACTCTAAATATAACAAATGGAGCTTGTTCAACAGATAAGATCAACAGCCAGCAATTACACTGACTATTCTTTTACAGTATATTCTATTTTCGCCATTACCTTTGATATATATATATTAAATATATATTTGATATATATTCTTGTAGCCAACCATCAGAAATATTTAAACATTTACAGTGTATATATAGCATTATCCACCATGTAATGTAAGTGGGTCTATAAGCGTATTATGCAAGAAACAGCCTTCAGAGACCAAGTTAAAGCATTAGAAAGCTAAAATAGACAAGGAGCATTTAACCTTTTCTTAACTAGTCTGAAATCTGCGACGAGAATCATAAATATCACCAACAACTTTGTTATATTGTTAAGCCCATAAAAGTATTATAAATATGCCTGGAAATATTCTAGACTAAAGGATTGTTATGCAACATGTTATGGTACACAACACTTATTTAATTCAATGCTTTTAAAAAGACGTAGTCACACTGATCTCAGCTATCTCCCAACAGTACAAGTCTCCAGAGTGCCGGTTTTGTTGAGAAGGTTACGAGACTTTGTTTGACCCTAGAGCAGTGTGACTCTTGGAACTGTGGCTCTGCTGTTCTTCACACTTATATCTTTTGTTCTTGATCAAGCACAAACCCCCATACAAAATGCAGCCTAACAAACCGAGCGAGGCGATCATCCCAGGCAAAGGAAGCCATGAACGAGCAGGAGAGAGGAAGTAGCATCTCCTACAGACAGTCGCAGCAGGGGATGAACTAACTATAGCCACATCAATGACTAACTCTCACAGCAAGGACACCTCCCTTCACTTTGAAAAGAAAATAAATTAAACAACAAAGGGGGACAGTGACATTCACTGCCTTTCAGTTTATTGCACCAAATAACTGCTCGTCGTACGTCCAGCACAGGATCATTGTTGAGTTCAGCTGCCAGTAAGACAAACGTAAAATGAAAAAGCATTTTAAGAACAAAGTTTCCTTCCCAGCAGGAATGATGATTTCTATATGGATTCGTAGATGAAGCAGAAAAAGTTCCCTCATCTACTGGCCTAATATGGTCATTCCAACACAGGAGGAGACCCATCTTTGTACTTCTTCATGCATTACATACACAATCAATAATGGAAAAATATACACTGTGAAAGGCCTTAGTCGCACTGCCTACAAGCGGCATTGATAAATGATTTTGTGCCAGTTATGACAGCAAGGTGCATGCAGTGAAGAGAGAAGAAGGCCTTTTTAATAGTGGAGGAGAGAATTAAATCAAACCCAGGAGGGCCTCCACTGGAAAGGAGAGATGCTGCATCTCACTGCTCTAAATCACAGCTCTACTTAAGCCCAGCCCTCTCTTTCCCCATTTTTCTACATTATCAGAGGAAACCTGTCACTGCTGTCTATGGGAAAGTTTACAAATCATGATTTATCAGAGGATCTCTAAACACCTGTGTGAGAAAATAAGCATGCCCTGCATTATTATTCATGGGCCAAAAAGTTTTTTTAGTCTTCCTGTAAGTTATGAAAGTATCTAAAACATTGTACATACAGTACATGAATGTTTGATAAATGCCTTAAAATCTAAAAATATAAGTAAAAATACTGATGATATAGAATATAATTGCCATTTTCACTATGGCCTCTGTGTACCTATGTAATTCATGTGCAAACAATGTGCTCTCTTCAAGTCCTCAGTGTAAAACCCTGTAGAACACAGGTCCTTATAAAAAAAAAAGTGAAAAGTTTCCAAAGGTCAAAAATTAATCAAACTCATTACCTGTGGAAGAGAAGGATCCTGGTTGCTGCTAACTCGTTTAGCAGGTTTTTAACCTCTATTTTCTTTTCAAAGAGGTGGAGATTCCCAAAGGAGCAGACATCCATGACTTCTCATTTACAACTGGGTAAGGGAATCATACTGATCCACCTAGGCCTGCTTCTGGAGACACAAACATCACAGTTCTTAAAAACAGAAAGAAAAACAACTAATTCATATATATCTAGACAAACATCATTATTTCATACAGTACTCAGTTAAATACTACATTACTTATGTTCAAACCTGAGACTTTATGCCTCGAGAACCATAAACCACAACCCAGTTTCAAGGCACTTTTGCAGTACAAACAGGCAAAGCCACACCAGCTGGGGAGAGAAAATCCTTCTTACTGGCCACCAAGGCCAGTTGCTGCCACTTTATCCAGTAAATACTGCAGAAGAAAGCGGCAGAGCGAAAGCTGTATGAGGGGAAGAAGTGAACCCAGGGTGATGGGAACACAGTCCCCTGTCTGGTCTCTGTTTCTGGTGCTGAACTTTCTCCAGGCAGGAGCTTCTTACCAAGGAAACACAATGACAGACAGAGGAAGATGGTTGGATACATAAGCCTGAATGAGCACAGAGCTTTTTATGTATTGGAAATATATTAAGAAATCATTATTGCAAATATCTTAAAAATACTGAGCTGTCAATGGGGAGCAGTGTGTAAATACATGCTGGAGACTGATGTCTTCAGATAAAACTAAGTACATAATATTACATCTATATCTTAACTGAAAATATGATTCAACAAAACAGTAATTAAAGCAGATAAAATACACACACAGAGAAGTGTTCTGTGCATGTGCATTAAACATTAAGGTTTAACAGTTTAACATAATTTGCAGGAAATCTTTCAATATTAATGCGTTGTTATTTTTAATTTAGTTCCCTTAATAATTCAATTTCATATTTTACATTTCTATACAGTGCTACTCTGAAATAGGAAGTTCAAATTAATTTATTCTAAAAATCAGGATCAGTGTAAATTGTTTTCTCACAGGGAAAAAGATACGAGACAGCATTTATGGTAATTTCTCACGCATAAATAGCTATGAGCCTAATTTGAGCTGATTTGGGTTGTTAGGTTTATGGCCCAAACGTGCCGAATGTTTGACGGTAAAATCTTGACTGGCCACAGAAATGTAAAGACAGCATTCAGTTGGTAAAAGTCCCCATATGGTAACACTGTGAGCTGTTCTTTGAATCTGATTAAACCTACACAAACAATTAACCGCTCACTCCAGCCCCCTCCCCATTAAAAGTAGTTGTTGTTCTTATATATTGAATGTTTTTATTTAATAATTAAAATCAATCTCTGAAGCAAAATAATTAGAATTTGTTTCAACAGTAAGCTGCATTTTAACCTGCTAGGCCTAGACATAAAAATGATTTGTATTAACTGTAGTAGTAGTATAAAAATGGGTTTAACTTAGAGTCCCCATGAGACAAAAAAAAAATCACAAAGAACAAGCAAACGGTTAATGCTCTAAGGGAAGTCCAGGCTGTAAATGTGCACAATATTCCACATTATATACATGTCATTTCAGAGTGCACTCCAAGTGACGCAGTGTCAAATCTGTGTGACAGATTTAGGTGAATGCTGGTGAAGGGAGCCCTGCGTGGGGAGAGCGGCTTAGGGCTGACTCAAGCAGCCAGAGCAAGATCTCCAGCAGGCAGAAAGGAGCCCTGCTCACCGTGGAGCCGCTGCCTGTCCAGCCCACCAACACTGACAGCCAAGCAATAACCTAGCACCATTGCCATCTTCTGACTACAGTCACACATGACTCTTTGTGTCAGCTTCATACTCATGAACTTAATACTAAGTTAGGAGACGTTGCATTTGCCAAGAGATTGACAAGAACACAAAGGAAAGGCAAAACTTTGGAATGCTACGCAAATTGAAAAACATAAGCATGTGAAAATATCTAATAATCGGCAGATTGCTTTGGTCAATAAACTTACATGGTATACAGAGCTTGAAATGATGAGAATTGAGACACTGCATGGGCACATACGGGATGTGGAGGTGTCATATGTGGAGCAAATGCTTTTCTTTATCTTTAATGTAATGTCTCCCTCTTTTGGTGGCTGCTGTACAAAGAAAGCAGGAGAGAGCAATTCCTGGTGACAACTAACAATCACCTTCAGCTAGATCAGAACTTCAAAATAGGAAGAATTCGATCAAAGAGGCCCTTTAATTGTATTTAAATTGAAAACTGTTCATTTGAGTTTTTGTAACTCTCAGAATGAACAGTGTTTTTATGTATTGCAATGAAAACTGCAATCAAATATTCTATTGTTACCAAAAATCCCTGGGACATGGTGGCATTTTAATCTAACATATTATGAGATGCCAGAGATTTCTTTAGTTTTATCATATTTGGTAAAAATAAAGGTAAAGCTATGATGTCACTGAGAGCAGGATGCTGGTAAGTTCATTTTCAAATCTGGGAGCTCTCTGACATCTAGTGGACAAAATCTAGACTGCTTCCAGAGCAGCACAGGCCAGGCCAAGTTCAAAAGGCCATATGCATTTTGCATTTACAGATATGCCTCAAACAGTCCTACAGACCACTGGCATGGTCAGATATCATTCATGGGAAGTAATGAAATGTGTTTGTATAGTTTGGGTAAACTGATGCTTGAATGGGATTCAAATATTCAGTACAATGGTCTACAGTATCCATAAAGTACCATTCATATACTTATTGTAGATTATGGATTTAATCAACTTCTGGACCAGCAGTCCACACAGACAGTGTCCTCCTTCCCATAATTCCCAACTAACTAACCTGAACCAAACTGAACTTGGGTCACTACAAACTAGTCCCTGAGACATTACCACTGAGTTGAACAAATCTCTGACATTTGACACTATAGACTTTTACATAGGTAGCATCTACTGCAGAGACATTTATGTGAATTGGGTTATATTCATATTGTACAGATGTTGCTATTATTCATTTTACATCTTTAGCTGACATTAACATCTTAATATATATATACATAAGATATTTAATTATTTAGGATAGTGCCAGAAAGTCCTTGTTTTCCAATCTGTCAAGCAATATCTTCAGTCAACGATGTTAGACACAGCACTAAAGCCAGGTCTAGCTGACCTACAACCCAGAAGTGTGCCAGAATCAATACAAGAGAGTTTTCTGGGGCCTGATTCGAGATTGTAAATAGTTTAAGTAATTGAGACCAACAAGTTGCTAAATAGAGGAAGGTTTATACAGTATGGGCCAATAATTGTTACTGAGACATCCAGGTTATAGGCTTAATAATTGTAGTTTCTGCAGCCTTTGGAAAATTACCTGAGAAAAGGGAGCAGCGCTGTTGGCTGTCAAGCAATCAAAAACATTTTTAAAAAGCTCAGGCATCGTATCAAGGCAGCAGCTGAAGGTCTTGGATATAGTGCAAGACAGTAGCAAGACTCCCAGAGGAAGTGGAATTAAAGTGTCATATTTACCTAACCAGTTCAAGTTCAATATGTAGGTTTTATCTAATAAGGACATACTGATGGATTGTTGATTCTTTTTCGATATTTTTTTAGGGTGTGTGTGTCAATTATAATTGTTTTTCTTTAAGGATAAAATCAGATTTCTTCAAATCTACTGAAATACAATATTCACATGCCCATATGTACATTGAAAGAGTTATTGATCATCATTGCTCCTGTTCATAGTGGCCGTAACCCTAAGCCAGTGCAAGAGCGGGGGAAACAAAATCCACAGGCCTCCTTTCATATTAAAATTCAGTCTTAAATTCAGCTGGCATTAATATGAGGCACCAGCAGTCTTAGTAAAACAAATCAACTGGGTTTCTTCCTAAATTACAGTCTTTTTATAATGAAAATCTCAATCTCAAAGTTTTAGACAACATGGATGAGAAGTCCTTAAAATGGAAATATAACATCTACAATTCCATGACAACTTTGCAATCTCCATCTGCTGAGGAAGATCATGCAATGTTATTGCAGTATCGGAGTATTGGAGATATTCTGCAATTTGTGCTTAGTTTCTTAACATGCTTTTTCCACCAGCACAGCATCTCTCCATGGTGCATGGTTTACCACACCAGAGATGATTGCAACCCTATCATTAGTTAAATCAGTAATGTATACAGTTTGTCTGCATTGAAGTAATTGTAGGTATCCAGGGTAAAATCTCTAAATGCAATAGTAGTGTTCTTACTGATCAAGTCAGACAGGTCACTGCAGACGACAAATGAAAGACACACATACTAAGGTTAATCAATTAGTCTATCAACAGAAAATGAATCTGCAACTATTAATCAATTAGTTGAGTTCAGTCATTTTTTAAGCAAAAATGTCAATGTCAATTCGCTGGTTCCAGTTTTTCAAATGTGAGGATTTGCTGTTTATCATTGGTTTGACAGCAAATTGGATCTTTAGGATTTGGACTGTTGGTCTGACAAAAACTGGACAAGCACTGTGGGCTTTAAGCAATTGTGAATGGCCTTTTTCACTATTTCACTATTTTTGAACATTTTATAGACTAACTAATTAATCAGCAGATTAATCAATAATGAAAACACTCATTAGTTGAAGCCTCAATGTTACACACTCAATACACTGTGACTGACCTTCAAACTTTAACATAGTTTGAACTTTCTACCTGGCTCTTTTCTGCAAAACCTTTTCTTATGAATCAGAAGTCAAACCAATTACAGAACCAGCCTTTTGTGTAGTTAGACGTTAATTCTGTAAAATATTGCATTACTGCCAAAGACAGTTTACCCCAACACACATGAGCATAAAACAAGACACTGGCCACAAAACTCTCCTAGATAACATGTAAAAGTTTCCTACTGACCTCAAAGGAGCTGTACAAGTTCAATTGTATTCACATTCTGAGGAACAACCCACATTTCCAATATTGTGACTGGAATCATCCAAAATTTAGCAACAAATATGTCGTCTTAGATAATGCTAGTTCACAAAATAAAATATCTACCTTTAAACTTTGCACAAAGATGGTCTCAACAGGTACTTAGGGGTTATACGCCAGTTTGTTGTGACATCGACTTCATGTAACTAATTAAGCTAGCTAGCTATAACATTTAAGCTAACTATCTGGTAACGTTAGTCCTTCTAGACTTTTACATTCGTTCACAGTCCAACACAAACTTAACTTTGAAAAACAAAGCAAGTCCTTTACAACACTAACCGCAGTTTTTAACACACGTCCATGTACCTCACTGACTCTTCCTCTCAAGGTCTTATCCAGGTGGGGGGGGGGGCGTTATTTCGACCCGTTGACACCCTGCCATTCAAGTACGATAACCGGAAGTGATATACATCCTTGCTATTCTTCTTCTTGAACTTTAATTGTCAGGTTAATTTAGGCCTGTTCTATTATAAGCTTTTTTTTTATTTTAACACACATGATTAAACGTTCATAAGTTTCTTGCCAAAGAAAAAGCACTTCCTGTTGCCATCTTTGTTTGCTTCATGAAACATGTTTTTTGTATATGCTACAAACTATACTATGACAATTAGTATTTAGTATATACTGTATAGAATTAGTATGTACAGTAGTCGGGGGATTTGGGACACACCTTAACCTTCTTTTGTTTAAGATGTAAGAGGGTTTGACAGCAGGTCGCATGAGGTGTACATTATCAATAATAATATTGAGGGACTGAGAAAGAAAAGTGAACATAAGATTACAATCACATACTATTTGATTTGTACTGTATTGGCATAAAATATTGATATGTATCAATCATGTAAATATCACAATAATAAAAAGAGGGTGTCAACAAATCTACTGTATATACATCATATACATACCATATACACAAAAATCAGTTATCTAATACAATCTAATACAGTCTTTTACTTATTTTTATTTACTTTTTATTTATTTGCCATAATTTTCTTGGTTTGCTTGTGTCTCTGCTTTGCTCAGCTTTTTCAGAGCTTTTCAGAGTTTATATTAGGTATGTATTGTCATGAGTGTGGATGAAATCCAGTGATGTGATAATACTGCCCTCAACTGCTCAGCTTTTCACATAAAAAAAACCCTCTTCAGCCCTTGTTGCTCCCACAACTTACACTGTTCATACAGAGTTTATACATTAAAATGCTGACAAGCTTGTCCTCACTCACACAATGTCACAATTTAAGTGACCTTGCCCTTTAAAGCAACATTATTCAACTGTCTCAATAACTGACACATCAACTGACCATTCAACTACATTTCAACAGCTTTCAGCGCTTTCTCTTCAACAGACACTTTAACTGCTGTCAGTGTTTACACTTGAGTTGACAACTGGTTTAACCACTTTTACTTTACTTTGCTTTTACTCATCTCTTCAGCTGTTTTAGTGCACATACTTCAACTGACACGTCCACTGATTTTTACCCTTCAACTGGTATTTGCTGTCAGTGCTTATATACCTACTGACATTTCAACTTATAATGCACACACTCCACACATCTCCAGCAAGACTTAACCTTAGATTTCAGTTGCTTTCATCATTCATGTCAGTTCAACAGCTCTTTCTCTTCAAATGACAACTTAACTGTCTCATCTCATCTCTTTAAACGAACCTTTTAACCAACAGTTCAACTGTTTTCAGTGCTTCCACATCAACTGACATTTCAATTGCTTTCATGGCTTAGACATTGACTGACATTTCAGCTGCCTTTATCTCACTTTAAGCTCTTACTCCAACTGTTAGTTCATCTACTTTCAGCACTTACAAACTGACAATTAAATCCACTCAGGGCTTGAAACTGATATTTCAGATACTTTTAGATGCTTTCAGGGATTACACCTCAACTGATTTCAACCTGTATCAGCTCTTACAATTCATGCTTACACTTAAACAGACACTTTCAGTTCTGTTCAAGTGAGTTAAAAGCATTTTCATTAGGGCTAATATCAGCTCTATATTTACATTGTTATTATAAGGAAGTATAGGGGGTTATACAGGGTATTTTGACATATCTTGAGTGAGGTCATCAAAAGCATTAGGATTCATTAAAGGACCATGATTATCAACAGCAATTTTATGGAAATAATGTGTTTGCTTGTTAAATTATCTGATCAGGAGCCATCATGTTGGAAGAGCCACATGTGACCACATGATGGCACTAGAGGAAAAGTCAGGGTATTTGAATCCATACTTTGGAAATGTCATGGCAAAAACATCTAAAAGTTTTGGAGATATTTTAACTATGGGACAGGTTTGCATGATGCGATCCCTAAAGCTTCACCACTAGCATGTCACTTGTAAAGTAAATTAATTTGTCGTGTTATAGATGGCATAGAGCTGTGTCAAGTGGTAAACTACCTCATCTCTGAAATCTCCTCTGGAGTCCTACCAGAGCTTTTCTTTCCTGTGTCTCTCTTACAGTAATTGCTAGGCTCAATTTGTCCTACAAAAATCACACAGTTACATAAATACTGAGGGAAATTTTCACACAACACAATTGCTAGTACACTGAGGGCAGAGGGAGCTGAAGGGTGCATTTCAAACAAATGAGTTGGAGCTGTGAACACAGGAAATATTAGTCCAAAGTAAAACAAGATATAAGAGGATGATGACTAAGATGATGATTGACGAGTACCATCTACTGGGTTATAAAATGATTAAGGAGCACCTACAGGTTGATGTGTACTATGTTAGGCTTCTTTAGTATGCCCAGAGAGTTGTCAGAGTAACACTTTCTTAAATAGTCAACAAGATAATAAAGAAGAAGTTCATGAATGTTAATAATTTAAGTACACAGTACAGCTGAACTACAACATCAGCATTTCTAAATCTTGTCATTCCTGTTGCATGTCTGTTTAATCTATTCCAAAGTCTCTCTCAGAGTGGCACTGCTTTCTGACTTTAATGCAAAGTCCATTATCCATCCATCTCAAAAATGAGGTTCTGTACCGCTCTACACAGAGAACCTGACAGCCTTCATGTGGACAGGCAACTGCTGTCAGTCATGCTACTACCTGTCTGGAGTGATGGAGACAAATAATAAACAGTGACATATGGTCTGAAGCTAGCACAGACTGCATTCAGTAGACTACACAAGTCCACTTCATGTCTTCAACATGAAAGTGGCTGGGGAGAGTGAGATTTGTGGGGAGACTCTAGAGGATTGCAGGGAAAATCATGCTGAGGTCACCAGCTGAGCATCTCCAACAGAAAAGCCCAGAGGGAGATGAGAAAAGAAAGCAAGGCGCAAAAACATGTGTGTTTGTTGACTGGCCTCCATTAATATTACAATATGTGTGGGAATTCTCCAGAGAGCAGGCATAGACAGCACCAGCTTACTTTCACACATAGACCGTAACACCTTATAGACTTTTTTTGATAAAAAAGACTACCTGAGATGAAGTGCCTCTGACAGTAATGTTTCTATCATCAGCGCTCCCAAGAAGGAAATGAAAAGAAACTACTTCAACTCAGTTCTATAATTTGAACTGTGCCAAGATGTTGACAATTCTCCTTCTGTGCATTAGATGGCACTATTGCCCTTATAATGTGGTGGTTAAACCTGCAATCAAGTGAGAATATTCTCAAGTCAGCATTACTGAGACGAGCAATCAGCATAACTGATAGCAACAAGTTGAAGATGGTTTCTGTTTCCATCTCAGTGCTGTGTATTGTGATATAATATGATTACAGTTTTGGTAATGCAAGTTTCAGTAGCGACGGGTGACATGTTCATAAAGACTGGAATGCAGAGCACGAGAGACACGCTGTCAACACCATAAAGACCCACTGAATACAATTGGTTTGGAACATGGTTGTCACAGATCGTTGCAGCAAATTAGCATATGCTCATTACAATAATTAAAACAATAAAAACCTCCTTTGAAGATTTATTAAACCAATATCAATAGATTATGTTGCTCATGTTCATAATTTACTCAGATGCAAAACCCATCAAGGCAAGACGCACCTGCATAATACTTGGTGACGTATAGAGTTTGACGAGCCTCTTTTCTTGTGATACCTCCTAACTCTGTAAAGGCTGGCTGGTTTGCTTCATGTACCTGGAGTTAATATCGCACTCCCTGGTGTTGTCATTTGAAATGAAGATGCATGATGTTAACAGGCTTACATCCTGCAGCCACTTTGCCTTCGCGTGTTCTTGGTGTACTGAAGGATTACCTTGCATTCCCCTTCCTATTATACATGCTATAGGTTCCCAGTGTTATGAAGAGCAGCAATTGTAAACACACCGAGTGTCTTGATTGTGCTCATGAATTATTTGATATTATTTGATCACAGAGGAATAGACTTTGAGAAGACACATCGTGGTAATCCTATTTGCTTGGAAATGACTGTGAAGGTAAATGAAAGTGTCATGACAGCCTCATTATAAATGCTTCAGAAAGCAGGAGAAATATTTTTGTACACAGTGCAATAGGAATGTGGTGTACAATGTGTATAAATATGTGTGTATACAATAGAAGAAAGAAAGAAATATATATATAAATATTTGATGTCCCTAAAGATAACAACAAATCATTCTAATATTTCATCAAATAGTTCATGTGAAGACATTATGTGAAGACAGCTGGTTGGATGTACTATGCAATTGTACAGAGAATTTCAATCATTTGCTTTTTTATAAAGCACATAGAAAACATTGACTTCAATACTGAGAATTTGCCTCTTTTGCTTGGTTGCTTTTTAACCTATAAGTAGACTTGAACAATGAATGTTTCTCTTTTTCACTTGAATTGAACCAGTGGATTATATTTTATGTAATAAAAAAAGTTTTTGGATGCAAGGCCCTATGAAATACATATGCTGAACACACTGCATTAGGCGTAAACAGCATGTCCAAAATGAAATATATGGATATGGATAATACAGGCTATGTAATTGCACTTACTACAAGGGCAACATCATCTGAGTTACTTCTCCACGATTTTTGAGATCAGTTCCAGGTGTACAGTATGAACACCATAAGGTATTGTGCAGGAGAGATAGAAAAATGCTTTCTCGCAACCCCTACAGAGCAAGGTGGCCTGCGCTCCACATCAAAATGGGAAATCTTCTACACCTGATAGAGCTTGTCTGACAGGAGAGCTGTGTCTCATTATAGGTGACTCATTATCTGCTGTACTTGGTGAGTGTGTTTGTGTGTGTGTTTGCCTGTGCATCAGCATATGTGTGACATTTTGTCTTTGAGCATACATAACAATTGGGAAGGCATCGTGTTCTATCTAAACACACAGTGACCATCAAAGGGGAGACAAGTTTCATGAATTGCCCATAAAGTGACAACAGGGAGAATGAAGGTCAGCGTTTTACAAAATGTGACAATCATCTGACCTTTACTGCACGTCCATTGTTGTAACTCACATGTTCTGTAAAAAATGTGACAAGCTCCCTCTTTCTCTTCCCTTGAACTTTCCTCCTCTATATGTTCACAGGCATATAACTCTATCTGCTCTTGCTGTGGCTCTGCCTCACCGGAGAAACCTGCTCTCAGCCCCCAGTTTTCTGATTGAAATGGGTGGTGTGGGTATGTGAGCAAAATACCACGTTTCTCATTGGAGTGGCTGTAAGGATGATATTAATTAGCATAATTGCAATGACCATGTGGACTGAGATTATTGTGTGGCTGCTAGGCTGTCTGTTCTATTGTAGCTCCTCTTAGAGCCTGTGGATTGCTCATTGACTCACCCAGCAGTAGCGTTTCCTAGCAACGCCTCTTGAATGTACTGTACAGTACTTCCCCATCTCATGGGCGCCTTTAATAATCTGCTTTGCTATTTCCATGTAAGCTTTGTTAAAAGATTTATGGTGCATTTGAAACTGCTTTTTTTCTGCGGCTCTTTCAATGTATATGGCAGTAAACAGCGCATATTCATAGGATAAGATGTAGTTTACAGCAGCGCTTTTCCATGCATGCCTTTCTATGACAAGGGAATTAACATGCTGTCAAGAACACAAGGACTCCGGGTTTATACAATGAGAGGACAAATGCTGACTAGCGTTCATAGCTTTGAATGAATCGCCCCAGAATAATAGCAGTGTTCTCTCGAAGAATAGTTTTGACCCGGGCAATTTCATTAACTGTACCGCACTTCTGATGGACAGTTTTAATAAGTGAGGATAATTTCACTGAGGGACCTTGTTGTCATGACAAAGCAGGCTGAATGCATACATCATGTGTGATGTATTAGGTGTTACACAATGCAACAAGGCTTTGGCCTCAATCAGGTATATTCTGGTAGAGAAATTTCAACTAATAGTTAAATGCAATAGCCTATGATCACAGGTTCACAACAGCAGTCTATAAAATCTAGAAAAAGCAGGAGTGCATTCGAAAGCTGTGAACTGAGGGCAGTAGGAAATGATAAAGGTTATCTGTTTGCAGGTGATGAATCCTGGCATTACATATATTGTTGTTGAGTCTGGCTGTGAAATTTATGGCCCATATAAAGGCTGCTCATCATGTGGCTGACAGACAGTATATATTCTGCAGGACAGGAGATCATGACTCCTGATGCCTTGTGAAATTGCAACTGAGATCTCTCTGAATCCCCACGCAGGGAGTCTGTCTGCATGTGGGTTGGTATGTAGACCTCAAAGCTTTGGTCTTGGCATGGAATTGCAACATGTATGCCCTTGTGTTTTTGTATTTTTATTATCCAACCCCTCATCTCCATCACCTTACCTTCATCAAGGGTGATATATCTGGAATCCCTCCACAGTTATACAAAAGAACCCAGCCCGTGCATAAATATATTTTTTAGGGTTCTGTCATATCAGCTGCTACAGTCTCTAACTAACTCGACATGTATAAATATTAGGGTCTACAGCTTCTCGACATGCATCAGGAAGCCTCTCAGGAGCGCAACATGTTTTCCCACACCGTGTTCACCTTGCTGCTCGTCCACCTCTTCACATTGTTTTGCTTTATTCATGTCTCACGTTGAAGTTCCTCTCCGATCATCCAGAGCTAACCTAAACCTATGATTGCCGCTTGACTGCAGCATCCACATCCATCCAACATCCTTGTAGCAGACCCAGAGTTAACTCCTCTAATTCTGTTTCAGTTCCTTTTTCATTCTCTCTCTCTCTCTCTCTCTCTCTCTCTCCCTCTCTCTCTCTCTCTCTTTCTCTTCTCCTGTTTCTGTCCACTGCTTTTCCCTCAGGTGAAGAAGATGTTGTCTCCCATCTGGCTGACTTCACAGCAGACTGACAGTCTGTTGCGGTTCTCTTGTGACTCCCTGCTGCATAGTGTTCAGCCCACTGCCAGAAGCCCAGCTGAATTAATCCAGGCATATTTCTTTTAATGCTACAAGAGACAGACACCTAGTAAAATTTGAAAAAAAACTACTTTGTTGTATTGGAGAAAAGATCTTTCTTTATCCTAGTTTAGTTAACATGCAGCACTTTACTTGCTGTCTGTATCTGAATGGACCATTTTATTAAGTGTCTGGGATAATAAAAGATGTTAACTGAGTGTGCAGTGAAGTTTTTTTTCCTTTGAATCGACAGTCATCTTGCATGCTTAATCGCTCTTTAGCGTCAGTGACTGCGGGGAAGAAATGTGACACTGATATTACCCCACTGAGATAAGATTCTCTCCAAATCTGTGCCTATATTTAATTTGTTTAGCCCCCCTCGACATCACATTTGGAGCCCCAGTTTTACAAGGGTTTCCGAAATCCTGTGACTAATGGCTGAGCATATGGCTCCCAGCATTAGTAAATGTTTTCCCTCAAATATTCTCAAAATGCATTTTCTTTTAATTCATTTTCATAATGCAACAACTGGATGTTGTTTGTTGTGTTATTGCCATGACCTGATTGAGAGAATTGTAAAATGAGACATCTTTTGTTTGAGGGTGGATTATGTGTCTTATATGTAAACAATCTCCAATCAAAACGTTACAGTCAATGTGCAGTATAACACTTTGCAATGCAACCCTCCAGTATGTCTTAATTAAGCCATTAGGAGGCACATTTTCTGGCCCTGGACATGTCTGGTGTTAATGAGCCACCTCAGCTGTCCACTGTGGTTACTTTCAAGGCCATGTGGTTCTCTTTGGGTGAGGATAAAATGAAATGACGAAGCGTGAGTCAGCAGTGAGAATTCGCAGCGAGGTGATTAAAGGTAGTAGTGAAGGTCCTTTCTGGGAGCAAAAGATTAAGACGATGCTACTCTCTCATCTTCCTCAAAGCCAGAGCCATTTGATGTGGCCCCTACAGGCTGCTCGTCCAGAGCCAACATTTCTCGGCAGCAGATCACAAATGAAAATACACATATTCAAATATGTTTTGATGAGAGTGGCTATCATTAGACGATAAATTGAAAAATTGGCTTGGCACATCACAGAGTGCATTTGAAATTCTTCTTGCTGAGGATCTGGCGACAGAGAAGATTGTATGTGTCCGGAGCCAAACATTTACAAATATATAAAGTACCATAGTTCTTCTGACACTGGCGTATCAGACATTTATGTAATGCGTGCATTTATTACTCCAATAATAGTGAAAGCCGAAAACATATAATTAGAGCTGAAATGATTGGTCAATAAATCAATTACTTAGAAAATTAATTGGCAACAATTTTGTATTTTGTAATTTTGTATTTTAATGCATTTTAGCCTTAATATATATTTTTTGTTTTGCACTTTCAATAGTTTTTTTTAAACATTAATGAGGCTCAGAATGTCTTATCAATATGATTCCTATATCCCTGGAACAATGACTCCATTCATATACAGATATTTGCCCTTCGTTGAAAACCGTTGGACATACAAGCAAAAAACTCAAACAATGTTAAATTGTCCTAAAACATTTATAGTATAACTAACATGCAAATTGATGGCCTTTCAGAGTATTCCATTTTATTCTGAAAATAACAATTTACAGCAGCAATAAAGGAAGTTAAAAAAGAAAAAGCAGAAGGTTTATTGAGGGTAAGTAGTGACAGACCAGAAAAGAGAAGGGGGTGACATGTGAGGGTCCATCGCAGGAATTGAACCAGGGGCATTGCAATTACATGGTATGCCCCTTAACCACTTGGCCAACACGGCACCCTCAACGTTTTTTCTGTTTTATATCATTGTGAATTGAATATCTTTTTTTAAGACAATGCCTTTGGGAACTTTTGCTGGGCATTTACATATTAGCTAAAATCATCCTGACCCCACAAACTTTGTTTAAGCCTCTGGCTCTTCCCTCTTGAATTTGCTTGGTTTATCTTCAATACACACAGTTCCTGGGGTGACAGGCCTTAAGGACATAAAATGGATAATCCTTTCTATTGAAAGCCTCTTCCCTATATGGTGATAATTTGTACCTTATCAGAGAAAGGTCAGAAACCTACACAAACAGCTTCTTGAGAAAGCCTGTTTGTGAAATTCTGTTTTGTGTTGTAAAATGAGTATGTGGACATGCAGCTACTTTGTGTGTACGGTACAGTATGTGCGTGGGAGTATGTGTTGATGTGCATGTTTTAAATTGTGACTGTATGTATGAGCAAATGTGCCCAAAAGGCCTATTACATATTCCACTTCCATATGTCCCTCACATATATCTCTCAGGGGGATAATCACATTACAGTGAGTCACACTTGACCTCCCTTGCAGAGGATTTAAATAGATCATAAATACTGCTGCAGTCTGGTCAAATTACTGATATGTTACCAACATCTCACATGTATGTTTGATAATGCGCCATTTGGATGGCAAAGTGGTCAAATTATAATGGCCTTTTAATATATGTAATATGCTTCAGAAGGACGATTATTCATGGTCATTGTAAATGTTAGAGGCGATGGAGCAAATGATTCAGATAAAAGGTTGTTTTGAAGGCATTCATACAGCCAAGGTCTCCCACCCTCCTTCCTTGCTTTTGCTGATTTCCTGATGTAGAGATGGCCATTGTACTGTACCTAGATGATGCCATTAGCACAGATACATTAAACATGAGCCATGAGCTGGGCACTGGAATAAAATGGAACAGATGGTAAGCATATTTTGAGCTGAGCCAGAATGAATAATTCCCTCAACTGATGACACAGCAACGCCAGCGACAGCTTTGAAAACTCCTAACTTGTTGTGAGCAAAGTTTTAGTTTGTAAATTCAAGTCATCTTTATTTTGTCTCCATGTCACAAGCCTTTGAATAACACAATTTTAAGATTTGTTTTATCAACAAATCTAAAATGCAAAACAAAGTGTAAAAATTCCAAAAGAAAACACTGTAAAAATCACAACACCCACAAGATTGTTCTTAAATGTAATCCCTTTAGTTTGCACTCCCCTCACTGGGATGATCTTCTTTTTTTACCTTTGTAAACAAGCTGTTGCTGTGTGTGACATTCTGGTTTTACAGCAGCTTAGCTTTCCAGGTTCAGACGTTGGATGTTTGTCCTTGAGGGGACAGTTGCCCTCAGACCTACCTGTCAGTTTAAATAAGGGGTGCCAGAGCATTTTGTGGTACATTTCCTGGAAGTACTCCGGGTATAATCCATTTCTGCAAAGCGAGGTTAATGGTTTCATACAGTTTTCATGTTAAACCCTTATTTTTCTTTTTTAACTAGTGCTTGGACAAATTACTTCTTCATGGAGTCAGCAAAGAGTCAGTGACATGGTCAAAGCATATTATGTGGTGGGTCGGATTTTTTCCACATCAGCTGGGTTTTTGTCACTCCACTGGTCACTGACAAATCAGGGAGTGACCTTCTACTGTCAACCACTTGCTCACCACCGTCAGTAAATTACAATACAACAAACATTACCTCCTTGTGACAGCTCATTGTTAATGTCTTATTTTGTTTATTTTCTCTTTCTCGGAGATGATGGGCTTTGACATTTGATGATAAGGCAACCCCCACCAAACCACCACGGTCATTAGTTCTCCGGCATGGGAATATATTTCGCAGTAAAGTTTTGTTTGACTGCATTATGCATTACAGTTGCTGAATGATTTATTCCGTATGACAAGTAGCCCATAATTGAATGTAGCCTTCAAACGCGATGCTGTGAATGCTATCACACTCACCCACGTTCGACTTCATTGCCTCCAGGAAGCCTGCTGCCCATTCTACCCCAATTAAGATTGTTTCTCTGTGCCGTTACTTACAGTATAACTCTCTAATAATGAAATACGGTGAAGAGGGGTAAAGGAAAGAAGGGTCAAATGTAAGTTTGAGCAAACCAATTAGGTAGTGTTTTTATATAGCAACACTTCTCGTGAGAGTTTTTGTTTTTAATAGATGGGCAGTCATCCAGTTGTCTGGACTTAAACAGATGAAGTGTTTGTTTCTAAATTCACTCTCAGCCTATTTAATCTGAAAACTGTTGATGTGTTTAAGTGATATAACAGTGTTTAAGTTCATTTAAAACGCTTTGGAGAATTATCCGAGGCAAGTTTCCTTTTGTTACATGGCGCGCACACAGGAACCTTGTGTCAAAAGTGACCTTACCTTCATCAGCTTACCTTTGTCTTCATTGTCCCAGCCCCTGTCACCTATTGATCTCACCAGCCCTTGAAAATAACAACAGGGGAAGAAAATTAAGCTCTTTTGTGCTTACATGACCCAGACGGGGAAAAAAAGTAAGACAGAGAGGGAAAGAAAACAGTGCTTCATTCTGCAACATTTAGTCCAATCAGCTCCCTGAGGCTGAACGCCGATGGGAGGCTTGGCTCCTGTGGTGAAGGCAAGTGGAGGGCTGTAAGCTTGCTCTATTTTTCTATAGCATCAAAAATGCATGTGAAGTGCATTATGAATAACATGCAGGGCTACGTCTAACAAATCCATACAGCCTATAAGCACATGGCTGTTCAGCATCACAGTTGACTGACTGGCATCTTCATCACAAAGCATCCAGCACGGATTATTAACGGTCTGAAGAGTCGGTTTTGAAAAATTCAACCGAGGAGACACACAAATCTGACTTTTATTTTTATATACATGTTTGGCTGCGTGACAACAATTTATGCACTAGCAGTACAGAATCGTCTTTCCATTGTTGTGTGTGATTCCTTTATCTGTTCATCTGAGATTAATATGTTTAAGCACAGTGAAGATTACCTACACATTAATTGTCGTAACAACTGCAGAGTAGGTGTAAGGAATTCTGCAGTAATTGCATATGAGCAAACAGCCAAGTGTTTGTGAACAGCGAGCAGTATTTTGGCAGCATGTAAACGTCTGACTTCCTGGGGAAAGAGTACAACACTGTTTACAACCAAGGTACAGTAACAACTGGAACACAGTGTAGACTCCTGAAATATTCATCCCACTGGCAGCAGACGCTGAAATGGCAGTGAAGAGACAATGATGAAGTGAATGACCAACAGCTGAGACACAGACTTTGACCAGCCAAGTGAAACCACCCTTGATTCTACTCTGGGTTTTTTACTCCTGCTTCTCCAAATAGAGAGAGGAGTCATGAATCAAAGCCTCCCGCCTATAGAAAACATATTGTACACAAAATAGATCTAGGTTTAGATGAAAACATGTTCAGTCCTGGCAACATGCGGATACAATGTATTCTGGTTGCAGTTGCTAGGTAACAAGTGCTTCAGGGGGAAACCCTCATTATGAAGTATTTAAAACGCGTCATTAATTGCTAATTTGCAGATAGAAGTATTTGAATACTTAAATACTATTACCCACGCCAGTAACGCCTCGTGTGCATTTAACTCAGTTTCTTCACACAGTTTGGATCTTTTTCTAAAGCAATACAAGCATTCCTCGTGAATTGCCTCTGTGAACATTAGATTTTTTTCTATGTAGGATGTGTACTAACTGCTGGATGGGACACTGTGTTTTACTGTACCTAGATCAAAAGCCTTCATGTACGGTATGTCACGCCTGCAGAGGAACAGAGGCACACAGTTAAGTACAATCTCTTTCTCATAGCTCCACACTTATCAAACAGTTGCCTCCACAGCCAGAGCTGAGGATGCAGCCGAGAATCCACCACCCTCGTCTGAACAGGCTTATTTTTAGCAGGCATGGATTGTGAGAGAGCACTTGTTTTATTTCAGTCCTACTGGCTCTGCCTGAAGCACCACAATTATTTGGTGCCCTTCGAGTATGCAGAGTCATTTTCCTCAAGCCTACATCCACCACATGGATGAACAAAAGGTGGTAGGATTTATGAAGGTTCACTGCAGCTACATTCCTCGTGGCCATGGATGAGCCCAGTTTTTGCTCATTCTGTAATATCATTTCAGTGAGTTAATGATGGAGTCATTTGTCATAACTAGAATTGAACTATTTCAAAATACACACATTCAAATCTTTTTTTAATCCCGTTTTTTTTGTTTAAATGCACAAAGAAGAAAGGTACAAAATCATTCCAAACCACACACACAAGAAACTAAATTAAACCATAAATCATTCTTCAAAGCCAAATTACTATACTAATGAGTTTCGTATCATTTTCTGCTGAGGATCACATTGACATGCAGTGGCTTCCCATGGCTGGAAAAAATAAATCTGACCCTGCGCCGCCTGTGCTCTCAAAGCGATATTTTTGGCAAAGGAAGGCGACAGTTGCTTACTGATTTTAAAGCAAACATGAAATGGAAGGGAGCAGATAAAGCGAGCATCAGGCAAACAGGCTCAGTATTCTACAGAGAGAGTGGGCTCAGTGTGATGTGTCCTCCTCAGCTCCTTTTTCCCTGCGCTGTTGGCGACTAAAGCAGAGATAGATTTTGACTCAGGTGCAAACTGAGCTGTTTTGCAGACGCCCACACCAGCCCGTTATCTTACAAATACAATACACCAGAGACAAGGCATCTGTTGTGGCTGTGTGTGTGTGTGTGTGTGTGTGTGTGTGTGAGTGTGTGTGTGTGGGTGTGAGGATGTAAAAGTATGCAGGGATGTGCTTGTGAGTATGTGGATGTTTAAAACGATGGAAGACAAACAGATGATGGATTTTTCACCTTTCTGTTTCCATATATAATACAAACTCCTAACAATACAAAACAGTAAACAAAAAAAAAAAAAAAAAATATATATATATATATATATATATATGTATATATATAAAAAGGGGGGGATTGATCCCTGTGTAAACGTCAGAGTGCTAAACACTGCAGTCTTGATAGCAGTAGTATTAGGCTGTGGCAGCTGTTTCCACACTGAATTATCAGACCTATTTGTATTGCCAGGATGGGAGCTAAGGGATAAAGAGGGAACGTGTAAATGTAAAACAAGTCATGACAGAATCTGACAAGAGACAGAAATATCCTCTCTCCCCCTCTGGTGTTCTCTTTTACACTCTCTCAACCATTTTAATCTCCCCCTTAATACCATCCCTTCCAGACTCAACTTTGATCACTGTCATTTTGCAAAGTTACCGGATTGGAAGGATTGAGACAAATGCATTATTCAGCCCACACACCAATTTGGGTCTCCTCTGCTCTGTCTGTAATGCACTTCTCTCATCTCCCTGTCAGTTTTGTCTTTTGTTCGGTTTGCTCTGGTGTAGGACAGCACTAGTCTTTCAGGATCTGTAATGGACTGCAACCTTTAAACCAAAGGAACATTTCACAGAATCACACAATTTAAACACTTCAGAGAGAATATCAGCAAATAATACAAATATAATTTGTAATATTATGGTGAAATGTATCGGATAGTTGATTTTAAAGAACACAGCAGTTGCATTTTACTGGTAAATACTTCAAATTTAGCTTTTGGCTTCAGTTTATGTTCAGTGTCAAAGGCATGTTGGACAACAAACAGTAAAATCATACTTGTTTCATGGTGCAGATATTGTCTAACCACCATCATGATCGCCTTGAGCTGGACTGAGCATTAAGCTTCCCGACCCAACCTGCACCTCAGTAAATCACACCCAGAGCTCATGAGTCAGGAGCCGCTGCAATAAAAATGAATTGGAAATCACTACAGAGGCCTTGAAAAGTTGATTCACTCTCTAGTCAGATGGAATAAAGACTAATCTGACGACTTCAAGAAGATTGCCAAGCACTTGACAATCTAAAGTATGTGGCAGTGACAAAATCTTACCATCAGTCCAAGAAGGTTACATTTATACCCAGCTGGGCTCATCCTGACAGATGACTGAATAATATGTGATAAAACACAAAGAATGATAACTGGAGTGTTTCTGACGTCCCCTACACCCCACAGGGGGAAAGAAGAATTTTATCGGTAACATGTCACATGGAAAAAAACAATTCTAGGCACTCCATTGACCGTTCACCAAGTCTCACCGCTTTAGTTACTGTTGATACACCCGGTAAGCTTTCCGTTCTCACACATATGCAGTTAACATGAATAATGGAGGCAGATTTACCACTCAAAACTCTCAGTGATTTTTTAAACAATGGGTCTTTGATTTCAGGTAGAGGTAGACAAAAGCAGGCTTCTCATTTCTAGCCAGTGACCGTCGATTTTGTCATCTATCACCAGCAGATAGTATCAGCTGTAGCTAGCTAGCTAATTAAGCTTTTCAACATTTTCTGTAACTTTCTGAAATCTGCAGTGCAGAGGTGAAAATTAAGCATGGTTTGAATTTAGTCTCTCACAAGATCTCTTTTTTTCCATTCTTTATACATCAAGTTTTGTCACTTTTCATGTGCAACACTATGAATGCCCTCCAGGAAAGACTGTCATGCATGCTAATTCCTATATTTAAATAATCTTGTCCCTCTATCCAACAGTGGGCTTTTCACCCCACCTTCAAGTGAGGCTGTCCAGAACAGCTATGAACACTTTGGCTTTCCAACACGGTTGGCAGACGTCATACAAACTAGTTCTTTTAGCGCATAAACCAACCTTAAAGCTGCATGTTCCAGGCAAAAAGGCAGTATCCTTACCATTTGAGGATTCATGTAGAAAACCTGTAGACAGTGTAGAACTAGTTAGTCCTAGTATTATATGACATGATGAGGAAAAATGGAAGATTGGACTGTCATTTCATTCAACTGTAACATAATGGTATGTTTCACTTGACATTACAGGAGAAAAGCCTTTTAGGACGAGGACTAACCAATGTGTTGTGGCGAACATAACATTATCTTAGTTAACAAGGTTAGCGCGAGTTGCAGGTGTGTGAACTTCCCCAAATCCAATAGAGCAGGACAGAGCCGCTAACGTTAGCTGGTCATGGAGAGGGATAAACAAAAATAACCACCATCCAAACTCTATGTATAGAGAGTACAGCTCTTACTACACCCCCATGAACACTGCTTGAACGTGGAGAAATCCAAAGCTTGACAGACCTGCCATCACCAATGTCCAATTGCCACACTTGGCATACTCACAATGTAGTAGCTCAGATTTGGCTTTTTATTTGTAACCATCCACTTGAGTGCCTAAAATAGGATTTTTCATGCCACACCCTACCCATGGAGGAAGGCATGTTTTTTCCTTTTTAAAATTACACGATGAGAGGCATTTATATGTTGCATCTGAAATGGTAGACCGGGCTTGTTACGTAAGAAGCAAACCACTGTAATAGCAGGAGGACATTTGTCTGTTTCGCAGTGTGCCATGCCAACACCAACAGTTCAGTCTTATGTTGCACCATTCTTCATATGTGATACATCATGTATCATCCCATCTGACACATATTGATGTGGCGTGAAAAGTGAGAGAAGTGTTCAAACTGCCAGTCAGCATGCCATATTTCATTTTGAATGTTCAATGAAGTTTCACTCGCATTGTCTTTTTATCGACAAAGTAGAGTTACATTTGCAAACCTCTAACTTGGAAAACTGTTCCTCTGTAAGTAAACAGATGTGATTGTGGGTTATTTAGGGGAACCATTTGGATTCAGTAGAAGTTGTGAAGGGAAATGGCAAATGCTGCCATTTCAGTGCAAAATTGTGTTTCATTCGTCCTGTAATCAGCAAGCAATGCCAGCTGTTTTCTTTGCCACAGGCTGAGTCAGCGTCAAAAAAAGATTTGTCAAGAAACCTGATAATAGAAATTATCTAAACATCTCTCAAATAATTAATTTTTTTCTGGAATGCATTTTAAACTCTGAATTACCCTTTTCTTGCCTCCTACTACAACCCTCCCACATTTTCCAAATACACTTGAGCCAATTATTTTAGTATTGAAATGCTATTTCTGTGGAGAGGCATTAATGGCTCTGCTGTAGAGACCTAACGTGACAAAAGACGAAAAACAACAAAAACAAAGGGACATCTAGAGCAAAGATCTCCTTGGTGATAAGGGCAATTGTTTTCTGGCGGAGCAAGTGCTGATTTAAGGTGGCCTAAAGAGATTTGCACCTCGTCTCAAAGGAGTCAGAGGATAATGCCATCAGCAGTTTTGATATTTTGATCCATCCCATGGGTTTATTTGAGAGATTCAGAAGAAAGGACTATCTCGAGATAAAGACAGAATTAACCCAAGTAACCTGTGATACCTACAACCATGGCACTGACTTTATCTGCACAAGTCCTGTAAGGTATCTCCTGAAATACAGTTATTATTTACACAGTGTATTTGACAGCAACAAAGAATGAACTATAAAATATGAACAGCAGCAGTGATTACACAGGGTATGATCAAAACAATGAAAGCGGCAGAAGAAAAGACTTCTCGCAGTGACACTGGCTCTGTCGATGTGGGATCCTTCATCTGGCACAGTTTTGGTCCAGATTTAGAAATAGATCACATCCATTTGCAGCCCTGCATGTTTTGTCAACAAGGCAAGATAAACGTACAAAAATAGCATGAGCAATCCATTGTGGATGTTGTATCTTCCCTGTTTTTGAAAAAGGTCTGCAGACTGTACCACTGACTCTAAAAAGATAGAATCGTCTGCATCTCTGCCCTTGAGATTTTTGACAGGGTTTTGGTCCAGTTATCTACTAGAGCACATGTTCAGTATCAGTCAGCATCCAAATATATCATATTTACCAGGGCTTTCTGTCTCAGCTCATTAAATGTATAAATGCACATGTGCCCAGAGAAATAATTTCTTCAAAAATAACAGCTGTTATTGAAACTATGGTATTAATTAGAGGCATTGTGGCTTTCCAAGAAAGATTAGCATAGCATACATTTAGACATTAGGAGGACACTGATGCCACTCATATCTGTACGGTAAACATGAAGCTACAGCCAGCAGCTGGTTAGCTTAGCTTAGCATAAACTCTGGAAGTGGTGTTGAGCTTTCCATCTAACTTTTCCTTTAAGCTGAACAGTCAGAATTGTTACGTGATTTGAATATGCTTAGCTTCGGCCCCTGATCAGACTTATTATATGGTAGTAGATGCACCTGCACAGGCCCATGCCAGCTCTTTACAGTGAGTGTTTTTGGTCTTCCATCATTTTGACCACCCCCTGTCTATTTATAACATTTTATTGATTTGAACGGGTAACGCATGCATTACATCTGGTCAAAGTAACAAGATGCTAAACAGTTATGTTAGATCTTTATTCCTGAAGAGATTGGGTATCATACAATGTCTTTGATGCATTTAGAGAAAACCGGATTTCATGGCATGGATTCAGTAAACAGAATGATTATGGGGCAGTGGTAGACCCTGTGGCTATATAAAGATTATAGTCATTATAATATTATTGCTTTCATCACAGAGGAGGGAGATTACGGACCCTTAAGACAAAGGTTATGATTTCCTTATAGGCCCATCTCTAAGTCTAACCAGTAACACCTAAGTTGAAATTCTAATGGAGTGTTTCATATGACCACACAGGTCTATAGTAGAGTAAGTTGATTTTGTTATATAATGAAACAAAGTGATTGCACAGTACTGAACTACTGCCCTAAGCAGTTAATTAATGACAAAATGCCCATAAATGCTTTCTAATATCACAGGGTATTATATTATGATTGCTTTGTGCTTATCAAATACAAAGTATTGACTCTTTCAACTTAAGTGTTACTTTAATAAGCAAGTGAAAATTGCGTAGCATTGTGCCCAGTCCAGACAGGTCATATGATGCCAATAATGCATTTTCAAATGTAAAATGCATCATCTAGCAACATATTCTGCATTTGATCAACTAATAAAGTCATAAAATTGCACATGGCAAAATAGTCTATATATGAAATACCAAAAATCCAGCTGTGAACAAACATGAAAATGGAAACAAGGTAATATAGTTAAGGCTAAACATCTTTGTCTATTACCTTTGTATAGCTAAGTCAATAAGAGGAGCATGCAATTAACATAACATTGCCACAATTTTACATTAAACAACAAAAGCAATCAACTCAAAACAAATGTATGTGTCTTTCGTCACCACAAATTAGAACCATGTAATGTAGGTTTTCCACGTCATAAATCATATGGCTTTGTGCAATTTTTCACTGTCAGTAAATTCACTAATGAAATTGTTTTTGTAAAATAATATATCAATAAATGTCATGCCAGAAATTATTGAGATTCTGTTCTACATGCGCTGTTTCTTACATGCCAGATTGTGCTAATTGTACATCATCCTAAAAAAAATATCAGAGGTCTTTCATCATTAGCATGTACACTTACGTCCGGAGACAAATGTGCTCAATTCCATCACCCTACTTTATATAAGGTATTTGTGCACATATTCTACATTTCATTTAATATAAGAATATTGTCCATTAATAAATTAGGAATAGTACAAGGACTTTGGGGAAAAAAGGTGGATGGCATAAGTTAAAATACGTTGCCTGCTTTATGTAAAGCGATCTGAATTCATCTTTCTGAGTTTGGGCGGCAGGTGTCCGTCCATCCTGCCCCCTCCTCCCCCAGCCAGTCGCTGCAGCTTGGGAGGTAAGTCCGCCACTGACTTACTCATGGGCTCTGAGCTGATCTTGGAGGCCTTACCAGCCTGCTTATCATCAGAGACACCGGGAACAGAGCTGATTCGCTGCAGCTTCATGGGCAGGTCTCCAAAGCTGTAAGTCATCTCTGAGGTGGTGGAGCTCATCCTTAGTAGCTTCTTAGGCAGGCCGTCCCGCCCTGTGATCTTCTGGAGCTTGGTGGGCAGCTTGGTGGTGCTGTCATTGTCCTCCAGGGTCTCCAGACAGTCCAGAGAGCTGTTCTTCTCCCCGCTGTTGCACAGGGACGGAGCCATGAGGGGCGAGGAGAGGAGCAGGGCCTCCTCCTGCTCCTTCACGCTGTATGGAGGGGTGGGCACCTCGAATGTGGCATGGAACTGAGAGTAGTCCACCTTAAAGAAGCCTTCCTCCAAGGAGATAACCGGGAAGAAGCGGTGTCCCCACAGAACCTCGTCCTCGGTGTAGGACGTCCTCGCTTGGCAGGTCATCCCTGTCAAAGAGAAAGAAACATCAAGAGAAGACAATCGACTGGAGGAATTGTACGATTTCCTTGCCATCTTTGAGGCTTCAAAAAATGATGGCAAATCACCTGCCATTGTGTTGCCCAACACAGTAGAGACTAACTTTTTAAGATGAAATGTTTCATGTTCATATTAAACAACAAAACTTAATTATATGCTTGGTGCTGTTCCATAAGAATCAACAGAACGGCATTCACCAGGATTCTTGCCATTTTCAGATCTCAAAGCAAACAATACTGCAGACAAAAGTGCCTCAATGAATAAGTAGCCAGCTGCCTACATAATAATAATTAATAATTAATTAATAAAAAGCGTAATTAATTTTTCAGCATCCAAACGTTTATGAGTAATTTCTGCTGGGTTTTTTTTTGTTGTAATAATGGCTAATCATTTAATGATAAAAGACCCAAGTCAATCTGATATTACTGTTCAAAAGGAGCTGTCGATTCACAGAGTAAATCTGATATCAATATATATTTTTTTCCTTTTTCATTTTTTTCATAGTTTTTTCTGTTCACCTGAGGTTCCACACTAATGCATACAAAACAGGTGAAGACCGACCACTGACAGATAACAACCCATAACATTCTGTGCTTCTAGTAAGAAAACGCAGGTCTTCTCCACACCACCTCTTGTGCTACTTAACAGTTCAGTCCACACTTTAAGTTTGGCTAGTAGCTACAAAAGATAGAGGATTAAGATAATCAAATTGCTGGAGAGGCAAACCCACAGGAGTAACAGCTGCAGGCAAAGGCTGCAGGAGGTCTAGCTCATGCTAAAATTTCTTTGGAACACAACAAAGGGAATTTAATCCAAAACACAAAACGTTTGTGTGACAATTTAAATTCTGTCATTTGGAGATTACGAATTAAAATAAAACATCCTTTTTCGTGTGCTCTGGGTTTGTGTGTGTACTCGTAACGATGCTCCACTCGGCACAAGATAGCAGATTATGATACACTCTGAATAAAATTTCCCTCACAGGGGACTCTGAATTAAATCCCTGCTTAAAACTCCCCTCACGTCCTCAGAAACAAATTAATGCAATTAGCAAAATCATGAGGTTTGATGATCAACAACATTTTTTTCTATGCAAAGCTATTGCATGCTTATTAGTGATTACTCATCACCATTATTCAGCAGCTGCTATCATGGCTGCCTGTGCATTATATCATAGTACTCTGGTTCCAGCAAAGCCCTATCCATCTCAGCATAGTTAACAATCGGCTGAAAAAACAAATTTCATTTCTTACTGCAAGTGAGCATAGAAAATCTGTAATTAGGTTTACATCTAAAACAAGCCACTAAATTGGTTATATCAGTCCAGAAAAACCCTCATTTTAACATAGAGAAATGGCTGGGGGCACTCATGTTAAGACTTGTTGAAATCCATTAGGAAATCAGTGACTGCAGTAGGTTATTATCACATGTTTTAATTACCAGCTTAATATTGTTCTAGCAGCGACAGTTGGGTTCAAACTAAGACGAAGCATGCACTCACAGTGAGACACCGCTGCTGATTGCGAGGATGTCATCATCGAAACTAGAGGCATCTGTGATACCGCCCGAATCCCAAGGTCATAAAATAATTCACTGATAACAGCTCTGTACACAATCGCAGATGTGCAAGAGACTGAACATCAAGTGCGTTTGGGGTATTCAAAGTATTACTTCTGCACTATTGCTTCAGAGTCCCGTAGCCTTTAGGCATATGGAAGCGTGCTGCAGTGAATAAAGCGGGCGAAGCTAATGAGAACTTTAGGGCCAAAGCGATTGAGAGTTAAGTGTGAATGGAAATCTTATTGCATTGTGAGCCTATTAAGCTGCCTCCAGCCAAAACATAGTCACCATTTGATCATCAACAGGCTTACATACACTGATTCTGAGAAAAATGGGGTGTAAAATGCGCTCTGTTTTGGTTTCATAACAGCTACTTAATCACCACCAGCAGCCAGCCATACAGTACCTGCTTTACTGAATCGTACAGTCAATGCTGCAATGTTAACTCGACACCCATACAGTACATGCAGGACTGAGGAAAAAAGGTTGGAACAAGTGAAATGAAATTGCGCCTGAGGCAAAAGGTTGCCACAGTAATACACAAGACCCAAATAGCTTCATCTTACATCTATTAATAATGCTCTATTGTTCCTGCAGATGGTGTAGGAGTTGCTGTAAGACCTCTGGAAACCCATGAACCCTGCAGGCCTGGGGGCTGAATCCCTGTTCAACCTGTTCCTCCTCCTCTATAGCCACTCAAACCTCAGAAAAAAGAAGAAATCTCACTGATGTAGATGGTCTAATCAACGGTGCCCCTCTTCAAAAATTAACAATGGCACTAGACTTAATCATGGTCATTAATATACATTTAATTAACATAGATAATTCAAGGATTGATGCCTGAGCCAAGCGCAACTCTAGACACGGTTGCATCACATATGTACACTTGTGTTGCTATAGACCAGCTGTTCTGCAACACCCACAGTCATATGGCACACAGTGTAACAGACACAGGCAATGGTTATGAACTGTGTGCCTCGACTTTCACAGAGGCCACAACACAGTTTGATCTGTGATAGAAATATACACGTTGTGTAAAAGAATATGTTGAATATGACAGAGAACTCATGATGATAACAGAGTACAGTTAAACAGCTAAAAATAGAGCGAGAATAAAACAATAAAGATATCGAAATTTTCTACAGTTACTGAATATAATTCCTAAAATAGGATTCCAGTCAAATGAGAATACCCATGTCGGTGTGTATTTCGTATTACTGGTAAAGGCTTATGTAACTCTAAAATAAACGCCTGCCCAGGACTCAGTGTTTCTATGGAAACAAAACTGTAGGAATGTGTGTATGCGACAGCCATAAACCTTTCCACTGCTGAGTTTGGTCAAAAGTAACAATGACAACACAAAACAAGAGTCTCTCTCTTAGATTATGACAGCAAAAAAAAAAAAGGCTCAAAATGGATTTTGCACTGAGGTCAGGGTTAACTCATCCATACGGCTCCAAAGTCAGAGCAAAATGGTTTTTACTGTTACTGAAACGTGACCTTTTAACACCAAACCACAGCTCAGAGTGGATAAATTGTATATTTTGGTGACTTCTCATCAGTGAAGGCCAGAGCTCACATTACAAATATCAACTTTATTAAAGCACAGAGCAATTTTTTCTTCCTCTATCATCTATCACTCTTACAGTATATTGCAGTGTTTTATATCTGTGTCATCTTCATGGCATCACATTCTGTATCACATGAGCATTTTGTCATAAACACACACGCAGCAGAGAAAAAAGAATATCCTATCCCATTTCTGCTGCTGTTTGCTGCTGCAAACATGCAACTGTAGGACATCAAACACCTCAGATGTGTGTTGTGCAGTGTTGTCACAGCCAGTTAGGGTTGTTGGTAACAACAGTCAACAGTATGTCAAAAAGTGAAACCAAACAGGCTCACACACAACTTCAGATCACTTTCTTTACTCATTTTTATGCCCTGCACTAGGTACACCTGTCTATATCTTTATTTTAAGATTATTTTGTGTTTTGAGAAGGGGTGGTCAAACCTCACAGGGAACCTTGCGGTTCCACTGTTCCACTGTAATAGGCTACTTGTTTAAATGTTTTTTGAGCAAAAATGCCAAAAATTTGCCGGTTTCCATTTCTCAAAGGTGAAGATTTTCTGCTTCTCTAACTACTTGAATACTACTACTTGGCTTGGGTTCTGGATGTTTGCGGTGGGCATATTTAGCTATTTTCTGACATTTTCTAAACCAAAAAAAAAGATCGGTTTACAGAGAAAGTAACTGTCAGATGAATCGATGATTACAATCATCTTTTGTTACAGCCCCAACCAGAATCAACAAAATAAGAGCAAATCAACACTTAACCAGATTCCTTCATTCTTCAACTCATGAACAAAAAATAAAAAATGCACCGTTAAACCACACTAGCTCTGTTGGGGGAAAGAGGAAGAAACCAGGAGGGAGAAAAAACATCATTGGAATCGACGAGGAGACGATTCCTCACTCAGCCCATTAGGAGAGAAATGTTTAACTCTATGGATATATTACACTTCTAAAACTGCACAATATGAGCTTCTGTACCACCCCTGTTACAGAATCTCTGTCGGAGGAGTACAGAGAGTACATACACTAAACACAGTACATACATGGTCAAATAAACACACTTTATATACACTGTTGTGTGTATATACATATATATATATATATATATATATTTCTCACCAGTTGTACGAAAAAAATCCCAGATAATGATTCTACAAATTACAAAATTACTACACTGCCTCTCATGCTGGCAGTCTTATCAACATGTGAGGGTATTTGAAGGCTCAGTTCAAATTATTATCTGCTATCGATCCCTGTGTTTCAAAATAATCAATCAACCTAAGTGGTGGAAGAAATGCCAAGTAAAAGTAGCAATTCAACCCACAGAAAGTTTCTGTCTCTACAGCTCAGCTCTACAGAGCATTTTAACATCTTTCGGCTTCATTGTTTTGGTTTTACGGCCCACAACTTCATTGTTTTGATTCACTCTCACTGCTCTCATCAGAGTCATTTCCAGCAACAGTTCTGATAAACCTACTGTACACTACCTGCTCTGCACCAAACAGCAGACAGACGACGTTAGCTGGTGAACATAGAGGAGTCAGATATTTCCCTCAGGAGTTGGCGGAGACCTTTAAACCTCAACAGAGCTAAAAGGAGAGTGAACAGTGGACTTAACATTCGCCAGGTGGCCAGAAACACAACTATGAACAAATGCTAATGTTGCTCCATATCTGCTGGAGATATAATTAACCAACTCTTTGTTAACACATTCACTGTAACAACTTTATGAGGTGTAAATATGTCAATGCTGTGTTTACAGCTTGTTCCGCTGCTCCCAAAACATCAAACACAATATAAGTAACAGAAACAAGTATTAGGGCAAAATGTACTTAAATATCAAACGCAAAACTATTCATTGTAGTTGTAACGGTCCAGCTACACATACTGTAGTTCATTTTACCGTTGAGCTTAATCTCTCTGTTTTATCATATTGTTACTGTCTCACTGTCTTTTCAGATGGATTAGGGTTTCTCATTTCACCTTAACATCTACATTTCATTTTTTGCCATAATTGTTTTTGATTGTATACAAATGAATGAAATCTAAAAGTGGAATAAGAATTACAATCAAATGATTAGCAAATAACTTTCTTGACATGAAGTATTTTTTATAAAGCGCAACACCGAGCAAAACAAGAAAATATAGACAGTTTTTGCCTCCAGTAAACAGGATGTGGGATTCTTGATGTTTTCTGATTGTCCAATGTTTACCTTCATTCTACACAAGTGTGAAATCCCTTCAGAAGTCCCTCATCACTGAAGTTCTGCAGGCAGTTCACTGCTCTCGTACTGTATGCAATATCCATGTGACAGCATGAGCGGCATTAGAATAATCCTCTGCTGAATCCACAAATTCAAGACAGATGTAAAAAGAAAAATGCATCTCATTAGAGGTCAATCTCAGAGGGGAAAGAACCTAGAAAATCAGAGAAGAAACGTTTTCTGCATCGTTGTGTGCAGGTGTTTCACAGGCTTTTTCTGCCATCTCAGCAGCAACCATGTTCTTCAATGAATTCTCCAAAATCCAAACAAGAAAATCAAATGGAATTTTAAAAAAATGAGGCAGACTTTGGAAATGACGACACAGCACTGAGATGTGATGTGTGTCTGGAGATTACAGGTGCTCTATCTCCGCTGTACAGTGTATGTAATATTTCACAGATTCACAGCTGATTCCGTTATGGACTGAAAAAAAAGAAGCAAAGAGGCAGAAAGAATAAACTTTGGGATTTAGATGCCAAAAAGCCATCTCAGCTTGAGACTAAATAAATGCTCTTTTCCTTGATAGCACAGCGCTGGCTGCTTCTCTGGTCTAACAAAGTGAAGCAGCCGCAGAGTCAGCGGAGTGACAGCAAAGATAAAATGGGTTCTTTGGGGGCTGGAATAGAAAAGCACTGTAAACTCAGAGGCAGCCTGCCAGTGTTTCTTGATAGTAGCTGAAAAAAAGAAAGAAGAAAACCCTAAGTGGTATTCACAGATTCTGTCGTCTAAAAGAAGCTCATCCAGGTTGTTGAAGCCGGAGGATCATATCCGTTTGGTGCCTGGCTCAGTCAGATTCTCAGCTGCAGATCTGCACTTGACACACTGAGGACAGAGTAAAGTCAATGGGCAGACCTGAGAGCACAGATCTGTTTATTGCAGCTCTGTCAAACTATCTAGGCAGAGTCTAAATCTAGAGGGGGGGGGGGGGGGAAGCTCTGCTGCTATTATATGATTCAACGACCCACAGGCACCAAGCAAATGACACTCAAATTTGACGGCTATGTGAAAATGAAGGTTTATTCAAATGACTTCAAATGAACTCTCACAATGCGAGTCACTGAAAAAGAAGAGGTGGGCGTCAAAGAGTTCTTTGCAACCTCCTATTTAGTGACAAAATCACAAATAACCTCCCTCCTCCTCTCTCTCTCCCTGTCTGTCTGGCTCTCTCCTTCACTCAGTCACTCAAATGGTCACACACACACACACACACACACACACACACACACACACACACACACATACAAACTCCCTCACCAGTGCATTGCTGTCAGCAAAGTCCCCTGACAGTCTATCACGGCTGTGGAAACAGCTCAAGTGTTATGTATGAGAGAAACGCTAGCAAAAACAAGCATGAGAATCTGGACGCTGCACACACAGAGCACCACCACTACACAGCACCGTCCAAGATTCCTCCTGATCTCATTGTCGGGCACTCGCTGCGGCCAAGGCCTATCCACAAAATGCCTTTGCTGTATCGTTGGATTGTGAGGAAACAACAATTAATTGGAGACAATTATCCTTTTCTTCATTTTGCAAAACAGGAAGCAGAATTCCCCTTTGGCTTCTTTTTAGGATCTGTGTTACAACATATTAAGCTGCAGCGCTGAATATGGTAATGAAGAAGAGAAGAAGAGGGGAATATTAGGATGCTTGGTGTTTAAGCTTACTGAAGAGAGGGAAGTTCAATTTACAGGTCTGAATAATACGGTTCTTAGTGGTTTGGCTTTTTGTTATTCTTTTCAATGAAATGTTACAAAGGCCAGAACAAATTGTACCTACAATAGAATTTGAAAAGGAATCTCATTTTGATACAGACACTGCTATTGTGGCCACAAGTCCTGTCTGATCATCTGTTTCTATGGTGACCACCATCAAGTGGTAAAGTGTAGAAAAATCCACAAGCATTCAGTGACCTGTTTTCACAGTTTGACTTTTTTTTCCAAAGAGGGAAATAAGTCCCCTCCCTCTGTTAAACACTGTTTTAGTGTGTGATCTACGTGTGAAGGTGGCTTCCAGTTGTTTGCAGCTCTGAGGTTTATTTCACCCGTACAGCACCGGCTGAGCAGTGAGAACAAGGAGGAAGCTGATGGAGGGAAAAGGCAGGGGAAGTGCACTGCTGTGGGGGAGGGGAGAGCCTGGATGCTGAGGCAATTGCTTGAGTGTGGAGGCTGTTGGAAAGGGAAGGGAATAGGAGCAGGGGCTGCCAACCATCTCCACACAAGGTGGGGTGTCAGGCAGGCTCGAGGAACATATGGCCGTAGGCCATTAACACAGCCAGGAGAGCACATTTTACCAAGAGAAGGCAGCACTGAATACTGCTGTAAGGGAACCAGTTGAGCAAAACGGCAATCGATGGATTTCCTTTAGGACAAACAACTACCATAGGTCATATTGGGAAAATCATACTGTGGATGTGTCCAAACCAACTGGGGCTATGAATAATTTTCTCTTCATTATATATTGAGTGCAGAAATGATCATAGAACCATTTTCTTCCCATAAAACAGACTGAATGAGTGAAAGCTGTAATCTCATATTGATCTCGGCTATTAAATCTACTTAAGTCATGAAGAGGAGTTACAGCTGAAAGGGGGAGACAAAAGAGAGGTTTTTAAGCCTTTAGAGATCTCAGACTTAGATGGTGCTAAAGAGAAGTAACTCGCTGTTAGGAAAGCGTCCTTATTGTTTTTTCAAGTTTGTCACTTGAGCTGGAGAGCAGATTATTCCAGTAAATTCGAGCACGTCTGAGTGACAAAAACAGAGGGAGAGATCCCAGAGGAGGGTCTTGCTAGAAGACAAGCCTTAAGAAAAACATGTTCATGTGGTTCTGTTCTTTGGCCGCAGGATTGATTCACCTGGTCTTCAGGGACGTTCGCAGCTCCACCAATCAATGCTGCCAGTGACCAACACTGAAAGTGCACAACCTTTCTTGTAACCTCTTAAAACAAGTGGAGCCACCATATTACCTAAATTACTGACGTGTAACGCTTTGATCTGAGTGTCCATCCTCCATCTAGACAGGGGTTAAAATTGAAGTCTACAGAAAAAATAGTCCTTCTCATAACAACATGGCATGCACAAAGGCAAGTGAGACCTTGTCCATTATTTCTAACTCGTCGTAGCGTGACGAGAAGACTGAGACATCGTTGGTGGATGCATTTCTGGTGCTTTCGTCACACGGGTTCACCCCAGGTCTGCCGCCACACCTCCTCTGCCAGTGATTTATTGCCATCCAACAGGGACTTGACAAATCCCTAAAGACACAATTACCGTGCTCCCCCTTGGGAAGCCAGCACAGTTCATCTAAAAGGGATAATGAATCCAGGATGTCATAGCTGGTTCGCTGCAATGCCCATTATGTGGAGTTCATCCCCAGTGCAATTATTGTATGTACAGTAGACATGAGGGGTAAATCTCACAGATGCCTTCCTAGAATACTCTTGTTTGTTTATCTAAAATTAGTTATGCTAATTTCAGTGTTATTCAATGCAAGCAATACCAGGCTGCCTTTGTGCAGAGCATAATGAGCAGTTATTAAGCAGATGCCAATATACAGGGGCTGGACAAAATATCATGAACACCTTTATAATGTAACATAATCAAATCCAACCACCCTGCAACAAATCTTTGTGAAGCTTGTAAAGTTCAGTTCATTTTTAGACTATGTGAGGCGTTCTAATCTCTATGGTGATTTTGAGGGTGATTTTTTCTTGTTGTTGTGATGAGCTGACATTGTAAATATAACCCCGGTGTACAGTGCATGCTGTATACAATCTACTACAATCCAGTAAAACAACAATAATCGAGTCTCTGACAGTCTGCCTCATAAAACTGAAACTAATGCGACACAAAGTTATTATTCATGGCAGCACTATTGTAATAGATGGTATTACATTATACAGATCATGATATTGTGAACATTCCTTGCAAATGTATGTACCGTATGTAGCCTGTAAAAAGTCAATCAGTAAATCTACTCATGCTGCTTTTACTGTTACAGAAAGAAATACATTTCTGACGTGTAAAACCCTGTGGTTGAAGTATTCAGATCCTTTACTCAAATAAAAGTTGCAGTACCACAATGTAATAGTACTACAAGTAAAAGTCCTGCATTCAAAGTCTTACTGAAGTACATGCACAGAGGTATTTTCAGCAAAATTTACTTTAAGTTTCAAAAGTCAGAATAAGCTGAAGGTGGAGCTAATTTTAACTACTTGATATACTGTTAATTATACTAATATAATTATATGATATACTGTTACTGGTCATTTCTTCTACAAAAGTGCATCATGTTCTATAAAATGAACATGTGGTTTGTATGTAAAAGCTTAATCTTCAAAGTAACTAGAAACTACAACTGTGAAAAGAAATGTAGCTGAGTAAAAAGTACAATATTCATCTCTGAAATGTTGTGGAGTTTAAGTAAAAACTAGCAGAAAAAGGGACTCCTCATGTTAAGTACAACTACCTTAAATTTAATTCAAATGTACAGTGCTTATTTAACTTCGACCACTCGTGGAAGTTTGATGAACATAATAAATAGTAATAGCATACTGTCAGTTTAAATAAATATGAGCAGGAAAGTGTATGAGTATATTACTGCATTCAGATCCAGACTTCATGCATCACTACACGTCTTCGTGGCACTGCAAACATCTCCCATGTTTGTCATGCTGAAATATTCAAGGCAGGTAGTTGGAAAATGTGTTGTTAATTGAGTCAAATGAACCGAAAGCATGAAATACATTTTAACAAGAGCGCTGTGAGGTATCCAACGCGTGGCTTATCACTACGCAGGTGGAGCTCTCACCTTGAGCACATTAGATTTAATTGGAAGCTCCCGCTCTCACCTGATCTGCAGCTTTAACTCCCCCACTGAACCCACTTTAACCCTTTGACCCGCGAGGCTGTGGCAGAAAGCACGACGCCAGGAAGAGAAGACGCGCTCTCGGCGTAATGATTCAGAATGAATTACAGTCAGTTTCTCCAGAGGACTTCACAGTTGGCTCGTATCCGGGGGTTCACTCATGTGCCAGCGTTTACCTGAGCTCTGAAGCTCCCGACGGCAGGCAACCCCGGACCTCCGGGGCAGCGGCCTCTCACTCATATGATTGAAACTATTAGGCCTGCACTACAACAGAAAGCTCTCCATTTTCATTTCAATTACTGCTGCCGATGATAAAACACAGATCGGGCCATGACATTGGCTGCTCTGCTAATCAGTGGCAATAGATGTTTCCAATTAATTATGCTGGCTGGTTTTACTACTAGACAGAGTCTGCATCAATGCAATTATTACTCTTAATTTCATTTTCTAAATATACACTATATGTATATTTGTTGCACAACAATAACTTAATTAAAGCTATGATGATAGTATTACATAACTAATTTGTTTTTACACAACACAGGTCAGGTAATAACTTTTTTATTATTATTAATATATTTGACCATAAATCTATGTTCATAAATTAAAATCATAATATTTATGATAAAACTTTACTACTACACAGGTCTAAAGACAGACTTAATTTAAAAGACACACTTTTCAAACATCGAGCATACAGGTAGGCGATTTATTATTCAAAGCTGCTCTCTCCAGTCACATACTGCATTTATGCACACAAAAACACATGAATAAACATTACCAGTTGATCCAGTCTATATGCAACCAACCCCCTGCCACCCACACTCATTTTAAAATGAGCAGATAGCTGGGATATTCTATTTTTTATTCCATAGCAGTGAATCATAGGAAAGCCGTGTAGCAGGATAAAAAAGAGGGGGCTGACAGAAATCTTTGAAAACAATCAAAAATCAACGCACGACTTTATCAAAGAGAAGACGGAGCACTTTTGATCTTTTTGCCATGATTTGCCTCTCAGCCAAATCAGGAGAGGATATGTGACGCTGTGTTTCGTGTACAACACACATTCAGTGGAGAATACAAACACAGATTATTAGTTAGCTTAGTAAGTAGCGAGTGTTTGCCTGCAGTGCAAATGTGCTGTGTCACCAGAAGAGAGAAATAAAGTCGAACTGAAAACTCTGAGCAAAATACAAGCTTTTAAATGAACACCAAGACAGCTGAGTTTATCATGAAGTAAACTTTACGCCTCTAAATCCTTAAAAACCTTGTCAACTTTGCTAACATTTCTAAATATGACTTATTTGCAGCATTTTATGAATTTCACAGCGAGTGTAATGATCACGCTCCGCACATTTGCATGAAAGTCACATCAGTCTGAAAAGAAAAAAGGTTTATGCTGATGATACAGTTTATGCTCACGAATCATTGCTTTTCATAGCTGATGAGTGACTTTAAAAACACTTTTCAGAGCTCGTGAAGATCTGAACACTGTTTTACCACCATGTTAGACCCTGAACACTACACAGAATTGAAGGGACAGACTGGCAGACTTCTTTCTGTTCTGTAATGGAAATGATTTCCCCGTGAAATGAATCATCTGCTGGGTTATCTTTGTTAGTTATTATTTATCCAATCTGAAAAGTGCCCATGCTGTGGTGTAGCTGCATCCTGTACAAATCCAACACTGAAGATCATGAAATAAATTTAGTTGCAATACGCTGATTCGTTTCATGGTCGGAGGAACCTAAACGTCTGTTACTGGCAGCTACAGTTTATTTTGGGTTCTCGAGAATCAGCTCCACTAATGAACAGATTGCCTCTGGCTTGGTATTTAAGCCTTTGTAATGTTGAGCAGCATTGCTGGTGTTAATGGAACATTTATCTAAACTCCTGATGTATTTTAAGACTGCATGTAGTAGTTCTGGATCAGCTGATGAGCCAAAGTCATCATCAGCATCAAATTACCAGGCAATGCTATTACTATGTCATTATGATAAATATAATATAAATATACATTTATGGACAGCATGGTACTCGTATTGAAGTGTTCGGGGTGGATGGTGAGTGTACAAAGCGCAGAACATTGACACAAAAGAGTTTGCATCCTTAGTCCCGCATGTCTTTATGTTTAAGCAACAGAAGTGACAATCTTACAAAGGACTGTAACAGTAAGTAAACATGTCGTGCCTCGTATTTCAAGTCACTTTTGACTTTTCAATATTAAACAAAGATCAAGTGCTTTGAGTGCCTAACATATAAAAATTAAAAAGTTTAATGATGCTTTAATTGTTAAAAACAGATATTGTATTTCCAGTTGCAAATAAATAGTATATAAACTGAGCAGATGTTACTGCACTAGATGTTACTGCACTGCGGACTCTTAGTAAGCTTATTGTACAACTGTAAAATCTAATTGGTACATAATGTACATATTTTTGTCTCCATCCTACTCCATAATGACAACATTGGAATTTCTTGTATACATTGCATTTATTATTAATTGGTATTAGCACTATACACAAACATCCAATATCAGCTGGGCTGCAGTCCTCACTTGTTATTCCGTCTAGCAGTACTACATTCCTCTATTGTCAAGCCTGCAATGCACAAATAATGCAAGTAACTCAGCTTGGTGTTATTGTGCTGAGATTCACATCAACAAAGTATCACACAGAGCCTGTCATGCATATTTGCTCGGCAGCCAAAGACACTGTAGTAACTCTGAAGACACTTGTTGGGGAGTGATGTGGCTCGTGTTGCTTGTATTGATTGTTATTGTGCCAGACATTATCCCTGTTATTGCTGTTAACTCAACCAAAACTTAGTTACCACAGGCTTCTTGTTTGGGGTTTTTTTTACCTACAACTGGCCTGTTTTTTCAGGGCAAGCAGTCAGACAGTACAGTGCATTAATTGCAACGTGATGTAAATCCAATTTATCCTCAGCAGCACAACATCTCCCTGCAGCCGCGTCAGAAAACCGACTCGATACCACAAAGCCACAACTGGCATCACTCCTGAAGAAAATATGCTGCTACCAGACATCCTACATGTCTCATTTGGAAGGTGCATCGTACTGAGGTGGTGATCAAAAAACACCTTGGGCTCCTATTCAAAAGGAATGAGGAATAGCTCATGCCTTTTAATACAATGTAGAGGTTGTCAGAGGTTACAGCAAAATGGAACAATCCTGGGCTCCTACGTGCTCTGTTGCAAGACACGCTCCTTTGTTTCTTTTCTAGTGCGTAAAGTGAACTTCAGTCAGTCCAAAATATTTTTTCTGTGATCTTGGGGAACAAAAGGTTACTATGTCAAAAAGGGTCCACCGTTGTGTCAGTTGTTAGCAGGGAGGACAAAGAAACCAGTGATTGTGCAGCTTTAATCTGCAGTCGAGAGTATTTTAACTTGTGTTCCAGACAGTGTTTTTTTTTTTCACACATAACAAAAAAAAACAACATCGATCTGGTGAGTTGGGCAGCTTCTTCACTAGTAAACAACAAGCCTCATAAATATTTAATCTTATTCATTCTCTGCTGTATCACCTGTTCTGGCAAGCACTCCGTAGTACAGTAACGCCTCCGTGTGCTTTTCATATTTCAGAAGAGGTCCTCTTTAATACCAGGTGACGTTGTCAACAAAGCAATTTCATTTCATGTCCAGCATCGCCATGTTTGCCCGGTATATTACTGAAACTGTGTTATGATTCCTATACCATAGAAATAAAAACCTAAGTTTAGGTGCAGTGCTGCAATCCTGAATACTCAAGGAGCGGTTGCCATGGAAACAGAGTTACATTGGCCAGAAATGAAAGCGTCTGAGGATTTAGACTTTCACTGTACATAAATTTTTAACCATAGATTGTTTCTACATCAGCCTTTCCACCTACTTCACACAACCGCAACTGCTCCTCGACGCAGACATTTCTGTGAAGTCAAAAAACGGGAGCGTTAACAATCCCAGAGAATTAAGCCGAGCCAGTTTATTTAAAACTGAGGTTGTGGCTGTTACAAATGAAAACGGTGTGATGACACATGCCTCTGTGACAGTCACTCTAAAACTATAAACGCCTGCTGATACATCAATGATTTCATCCCTTAAAACCAAAGCAAAATGTACACAGCAGATGATTAGCAGCACATTACAATTACTCTCATAACAAACTTTACAACCAGTTTACATCATAATCACACCACATGTTTACTGGTTATTAACCGATTAAATAAATAATTAACTCAAATGTAGTGGGACACATCCATGTACACCATGCTTGTGAATATGTCAAGTCTCATCAAAATGACACGACGCGAATGCTGCATGTCATAAAGAATAAATGTTTGACAGATACATCTCAGCTGCAAGGAGTCTTTAATAAAACTGCACTAAATAGCTATCAAATCTGCCTATTAGGAACTGAACATCTTTGCTAATTGCTGTCAGCAGCGTCAGCCTGTAAGCCTCCCTGTCACATCTCCACATGCTGTGTCCTCTGAACCAACCTATCACAACTGCTCCTCCGTTCACTCTGTAACAGTGGAGGAGCTCTCCCCACACTGCATCAGCTGTGTCAAATAAACGGTTGAATTCAAAATGACCACGGTGGAGGATTTTACTCTGGGCATTACTCAACTTGTGGGGAAGGAATTCCATAATTCCAAAGGGACCTTAGAAAGCAAATTATTATCCCCTCTGAGAATAGCAGCCATGAGGTAAGAGCTGTCGGGCACAAAGGCGGAGGAATGGAATTTGTCTCAGATGAGAAAAAAAAGAAAATGTATATAACCTGACGCTGACCTGCTGGAGTTTGAACGCGTTCAACGCTCATTTGTACCTTGAAACTTCCCGAAACCCAGAAGGCGTTCTAATGCATGGACTAATAAATGTTTCACTTAAAGCCTGCCACACAAGATCAATCACCTATGATGTGTAAATGCTAACCACTGCTATTATTAGCGCCTCTGCATGTTTGACATAAAAATCAATAAAATGCAATCAAGAGGTCGATAATTAATATTATCACCTATACATTATTCATTAGATTTGTCGCAGAAAAAGATACTGCAGCACAATACAACATCCTGCAGTGAAACAGCAGGCCTATAAAAATGCATGTTTTTTTGTGGTTACTCACCTGTAGTCTCAACTATTCCTTCTAGTATCACCACAATTTCAAACTGCTCTGTTTGCATGGACCTCTGGGAGAGGTCGTAGAAGGGGCTTTTGGTGTCAATCACATGGCAGATTGTGAGTGGTGAGACGAGGAAGAGCTGGTCTGCCCCGGTGCTGAAACCTACGTCCAACTCCAACTGATCCAGCGGAAGAAACTCGCCTTCGGGCGTCTGGCGAGACTAAGGAAGCGTACAGGAAGAGACAGAAACAGAGATGTTAGGTGGGGGGAAGGAAGGGCTAACAGACTTATCTACTCTGGCTTATCAAGAGCCTTTGTGTGAGCTTTTCACGTTATAGGCAATCAGAGCGACCAATCACCAGTCTATCTAAAGAAGCTTCAACACTGCAAGAATATCCACCTCAACATTTGATGTACCACCGAACTGAATGAAATCAGCTGATTTAAATGTCTTGATGCTGCTGGATTCATCTGTCTTCAACTCATCTGCTGAGTCAGGACAACTAGAAACAAGTAGAATGCTTATTTGTCTTTATGATGAAACAGTTTTAATAATTAACAAAGACGGATGTGGTTGCAGTGTGTCTTTGGTAAAACTTACCTTGAACTTTATAAGAGCCTACATCTAATCTCCTACAATACCACTGTATTCCTCTATGTTACCATGATAATTGGTGGATATGCATTTGCATAGTCGAGCATTTCGTAGAGCAAAAAGCTTTTATGAGTTCTCTATAGACGTTTGTGAAGCCAGGAGGTGGACAGCAGGGAAATCCATAGATGATGTTCTCCTGATATGGGACAGCAGCACATTTACACCAAGTTGCAACACGCTACCACTTTGAGAGTCATGCGTGATACACAGAATTTGAACATGTTCTTCTTGAGGTCTGATGTAGGAACACATTGTTGTGTTGTGTTCAGCAAATCAGCTATGCAAAATATATAATTTGTGAACTAGATAAAAAGCCTTCTGTGCTGTGGCTTGGACAAGGATCGTATTGATCTTATGGTTACTTATGGGCTGTTTGTATGATTTGCATCATTGTAGTCTTGAATGTTTGGAAATGACAGTGAAGCTTTGTCTACTGAATGCTTCATGGTTTCATGCACAGTCAGGAGGAGGCTTAAATGTCAGTGTGGAGGCCTCTCAGTAAACATGCACTGGGCCATGATAAACAATGGCAACAGAACTAAAACACTGGACGCCTCCCGACTAAAAGTAGCATCACTTACTTTCAGCAATTTGCAGCGGATCTGTGCGGAGACCATATGGCTGTTACGCAGGTTACCGACCCTGAACATGAGAGTTAGTTTCCCATCTCGCATAGAAATCGCCGCATGTTCACTGAACATCAAAGTCTCGGCCCTTTTCTTGGGCTGAGACATCTTGATGAACATGCAGCCGATCAGAAAGGCATCGACGATCGATCCGAGGATCGACTGGAAAAGAAAGAGAATGATCCCCTCGGGGCATTTGTCTGTGATGTATCTGTAGCCATATCCTATAGTGGCCTCGGTCTCTATGAAGAAGAGAAAGGCTGAGGGAAAGTTGTAGACATTGGCCACACATGGAGTGTACTTGTCATTGTGGGCTTTGTTGAGGTCTCCTCTGATGTATGCGATGAACCACCACATCGAGGCCATGAAGAGCCAAGCGACTGTGTAGGTGAGGATGAAAATAAATAGATTCCAGCGCCATTTCAAGTCTACGAGCGTTGTGAATAAGTCTGAGAGGTATCTGCTGGTTTCACCACCCAGGTTCCCATGCTGGACGTTACATCGCCCGTTCTTGTCCACGAACCGCTGTCTCTTCCTCTTTTTCTCTGGGGGAGGCTGATTGAATCCAGACCCGCTAGATGAGGTGGTCACTACCTGATAATCGTCCCCAAATTTCTTTCGAAGTGCAGACATACTACGATGACAGCAGCGAAGGAAACAACAAAGGATTCAATGATTAAAAAAAAAAAGTCCGGGGATGTAGTTGCTGCAGTCGTGAATGCCCGTGCGCAATGTCTCCTGGTTGGAAATAAGGCGATAAAAGTGCGCTGTCTTCGCCCCAGTTAGTCTTGCACCGTCCTCTTTCGCCACACACTACTGTTGGTGCACTCTACAGCCATGAAATATCAATAATGTACGACTGGTTCACAAACCCCGACGATAGGAGCCATATGAAAAAAATAAAGAACAAACGACGCACAGGATAAGGTATCCAAACGCGCCAGTCGCAGTCCGGGTTTTACAGGTTTATCAGTTGCTGCGTCGTGGATTACTCATCGCCCGTGAAGGTTGGGGCTATATCGACCTGTTCAAAACTGTACTCACAAAGTAAGTTTTCATGCGAAAGTTCAAAATCCTTCAGCGGCCCATAAAACACCAATGTCTTTGCGCAATCAGTCGCTGGAAACGGTTTCCAGAATGAAACGTCTCTGTGCGCACTTGTGTTGGAGATGATTCGGTTTCCAGTCCTCCCTTTGCGGTCTGCATACATAGGAGATGAATTGCATCCAAGCATATGAGTGTAGAAAATGACGAGCCGGAGGAAGAAAATCACTGTCCCACTGTCGTCATTTTTGGCTGCGCGCATCGACGCTGATTGCCGGGCTCTTTTCGGGCACCTGTTCCCCTCTCTTAGAGAAATGTCGACTGGCTTCTCGCGGCTCCGCGGTAGAGATCCACCAGATGCTCTTTTGGCTTCTTAGATCCTTCTTTGCCTTCGATAATTCCCCGTTCGGCTCCTGCGCACTTGCACGTTTCCAGTGATGCACTCACTGTTGCCTAGTGGTACTACAAAGACAGACAATTTGGAGGAGGAGGGAAGAGGGTTCGCCTGATTTGACAGTTTTTATTTATTTTTTTTCAAGTGATCAAATATGTGGAACTGCAGCCAAGATGTTATGATGCCTTTCAAAGAATCAGACTGAACGCCACATTTCAGCCTCTAAAAAGAGAATGAACAGACCTCTGGTTCTTTGTGACAGCACCACATTGGTTTATATAACTGTAACAAAATGGGAACAGAAAATAACAGTCTTTATCTCTAGTTTCATAACGCTGAGCAAGAATATTTCCATTGTTTCCTAATTCTTCTCTGCAGTATATCTGTAGTTCAAGGGAAAGTCATCCCATCTGTAGTGGACATTTACAAATGCACCTCATTTACTGGTTGTTCCTCTGGGTCACCTGTGCTAACAGCCACCGACGACCCCATTCTCCACCCCACAGGCGACTGCACCCACTTTGAATGCTCCACACAAGAGATCCTAACAGGGTAACAAGTTCTGCAGGAAAGCTGCTGACACTCACAGCACAGTATTAGAGGGGGGCACAAAGAGCTGCAACCAGGATGCACAACTCCGAATTCACTCATGTTATTACTGAGATCATGGCCACAGAGGAATACACCCACACCATAGTTACCCGGCCTTACACGCCGTCTCTCAAACACACATAATGAGGCAGGGCGAACAACATACCACCACCTGACTCACACACAGTTTACCTCTCACTCTCTCTCCACCCCTCTCCCTCTTCTCTTTCCTTCTGCACTCCATAGTGTGACGCTGTGTGTTGTTCTGGCAATATCTCTCCCCGCTAAAAAGCACAAATGTCACTTATTCAAGAAATCACTAGATGACTGCAGCTTTGAAATTCACACAGCAACCAGACACTTGGGGATCAATTGAATTTTGATCATTTTCACCCCAGAAAGAGTCACTATCAGTAGATTAATACATTAATAAGCCCTCCAATTGAACATCCTTATTTCTGAATCAAGCTTATTAGTCACCCACAAGGTAGGGTTACTGTATAGCATCACACACAATCTAATGTGAATATGAAACACAAATCATTTTTACACTCTTGCACACAAAATATACTCTGTCTACAGTAGCTTTTTTAAACCATTTTTGGATCCATTGTCTGAGCTCACAGGGTTCAATATGTTTTCGAGTCAGTCTGGTTTCAGGCGAAATCTACCTCTCCTATTACCCTGTAGCTCCCTGTGGTCTACCACATGATATTCCATGTCCAGTCTGAGCTCAGCATGCCCTACTGTATAAATGGTAGCTTCTAAAAACAGCACTAAGGCCTGACATAACCGTTTCCAAATGAACGATCGCATGGCAGCACAGAGCAACGTTGATGTGCCTCCAAGTGTTGTCTGCGAGGCCCTGTGATTCAGTCCTCCAGAGAGGGACAGACAGGGGAAGATCTCCCCATCAGTCACTGGGCCGTCATAATTGCCAGGTGAACGTTAGCTACAGCTTCTGCAGGACTCAGTGCTTTTATAATGAGTGCATGGGGACACAGGTCATCCACCATGCATTCTGGCCCTCATTAAGAGGAAGAGGCTATTCACATATTTGCAGAGCAAAAAGAAGGCTATTAGTTTGGACCGGCCAGCAGCCAGCCAGCCAGCCAGCCAGCCGACACCCTGAGCTAGAAATTTTTAATTGCTGTATTATACAGATGCACTGATTGAAACAAAAGTTTTTTTCCACAACTCTTGTCAAAATGTCTGTCCTGCATGTACATTTAGAAAAAGCAATTAATTTCAGGATGCAGTGGGTTGTTTGAAGTATTTCTCTATAACATCATTCATGTTTTAAAAAAACATCTTTAGGTATTATTTATGGAGAGTTTAACAGTCAAAATCATCTCAGCTAATTGGCTTAATCAGGACTGTGTGGATGTGGTGTGATTACATTTGATTGACAGGGACCAAACAATCCACACACTGTCATCAGATTCAAACGTTGCTAAATCCTGATTGGTGCATGGCAAGAAGGTGACATCACCTTTTTCTAACTAAGTCCCGCCCACTTGAAACCAGTGAGAAGAGCACAGAGAGAGAAAAAAGAAAAACAGAAATCTCTCATGTGAAATCACCCAAACTGTTTTAACTTTGGCAGAAAATCATGTGGGATCCCATCACTCATGGTGAGAAGATGATTAAGAAAATATATATTTTAGGGCCTTTAAGTGATACAGTGGTAAAATGTATCCAACAAACCTGGTTGCAGAAACAGATTATTGTCACATGCAGCCTCCTTCCTCTTTCCTTTCAAATATTAGGTATTTTAATGGATTCATTTCAGGATCAATTATAGTCACACAAACAACTACACAATACAGCATGTGGTGTATAGAAGTGCCATTTATGACATGTCTCGAGAATGAGCTGTCATAAGTGAATCTATAGAAAGCCTCATTTGAACCATCATTCAAACATTCCCAACCCCACAGAAACACATTTCTAATTCTGCTCAACACCTAGGCTTTGTCACTGACAGCTAAAAAACAAGAGAGAGGTTAAGGTCCGGGCTTGTTCCTGTCACACAACAGGAGGCATCTGATGTGTAACACTGTGCACTAAATTGGAATATATGCAGATTAGCTCTTATCTAATAACGGCAGGATTTGGGAAAAGCTGCACATTTTGCTTCATTTTTTAGCATCATCTCCAGAAAACGACTGCTTTTTCCACAACCAAACACCATCTTCAATCATCATCACTGACCATTGTGCTGTACAGGGTTGGCACTTCTTGCAACAGTGCGTGTCAAACCTCCATCAGCCAATGATCAGGAATACTTTGCTGATCTTCTGTAACCCATTTCATAAAAATAGCCCAGGCAAAACCTGATGGGCGGGTGGGGATGGGATTGATTTATTAATCTAATCAGACCAATGTAGGACACGAGATGCATTTGTCCTCCTCTCTGAATCAGTTAGGATAGCACTCGAGGTCATTCTCTGAGAAGATCAGCCAATCACTTCAGACAATCTTCTCTAATTTTCCATCTTCCTTTATAATCTCTACAATCAGAGACAAAGCAGGGAAAACAGCCTCAGCTTTGATGTTGGCTTTGATGGATTTGCCCCCCCCCACCTGCAGATTTGCGACTACCTCACTAAAAAAGTCTCCGTAATCTTATTTTGCTGCTACACTATTGATTTCAGAATTTTAAACAAACAATCCTCTTCTCATGAAAGACATGCTCTATGATTTACTTCCTGCAAAGATTAGGTTTTTAACGTGATCTGAGGCATGCTCGCTGGATGCTGAGGCACTAACAGGCTCTCCTTCATGGCTTGGCATGTAACGTGAAACCATATGGTGGATGAGCAGAGCTGCATCTCGAAACCAGGATTCCATGGGGCACAGCAATTGGGTCACAAATATGGAGCCACCAAGGGACATATGAGATTGTCAGCATCTTGTGGTAATCAAAGGACATTACAGCTGTTCATGAGTGACTGTGGAAGAAGCAGCATTTAACCACAAACTGAACTCTCAGTGGAGGCAAAGTAGCATCTGATAATGAGGATGATACCTCTTATAGCCACACACAGGCAGATGAGGAATTATTATAGACACTTACTCGAAAAAGGAAATGGAAATATTGTTCTGGTGAAGTCTGTTGGGGTTTTTTCCCCCCAGCTGACGCAAGACCTTATTAGTTGTTGCTGTAGTCAAAAATAGCATCAGAACAGGAGTGTTTTGCGGAACAGCTCCTGGAGATTGATGATTGATTACTACACAATTACTGCTGAAAGCAGCAGGGCCCCTCCTCCTAATCACTGCTTTTGTCGCTAAAAGGAGATTATCACATAGGAGAAGCTTGTTAGAGCCACTTCCTCCCTGCAAATCAATAAAAATTACTCAAGAGATTGCAAGCATACATCAGACATGTCAAACATGTCTCGGGTTGAATCCCTAGGTTGGCTCTGCACATTTGAAGACAGATACTGTACATTATTCTGTGTGTGTGTGTGGGGGGGGGGGCGGTGGGTGGGTGTGTGCCTCCTGTGGCTGTAGATCTGACCTCCACTGAGATACTGGCCTCAAACCATGTCTAATTAAAGCTGCTTTTCAATGCCATCGCTCTGGAAATTTAGGTCCCCTCAACAATTAAGTGCAGGATTTCTCCTCTGGTCTCCAGCGAGAAGAAAAGGCACATCCAGAGGGTTGATTATCCCTCTCGCTCTCCCCTACTCACCCTCTACCCATTATTGGATTCACTTAGTTGATGGAATCCCATATATTGAGCAGGGAGGGACAGACAAACCGGCAGACAATCAAGCACATCGGAGACACTTGGGGAAATAGGACTGAAAATGTATAGCATCGGATTTGAAGTCGAGGCACGAAAGTGTTAAGAGCTTCTTGTCATGATGGTCTAATGGAAAATGGTTAGAGAGACAATCACATAACCAGAAGGTAAGAGGTTCAATTCCTGCTGCTGCTGTGTCCTTGAAAGGTGCCATGGATAAGAGCATCAGCAAAATAGGTACAAATGTGAGCTTTTGTTTGAGGTACAGAGCAGCAGGGTGTTTTCACATTACCTGCATTTTACCATTAAACATTCCTACATAAAAATTTAATCATTTATTAAACCAATTTGCATTCACAAAAACAAATCAATGAGATGTGAACAATCAGTAACATCAGGGATGTGTGCGAGTGGAAAATGGTGTAGGAAGATGTTGCACGCAAAAAGAAAAGACAAAACAAAGCAACCAAACCAGGAGACCACGGGGGAGTTGAGAGAGAGCAAGGCAGACTGAACAGGCCAGCTTTGTAGGCTTGCCAGCTCATCAGCACAGGTGAGCCGGCTCGGCGACGACCTGGACTCTGCCAGCCCACTTCCTGCAATGGGAGGAGAAAGCACAAGCTGGCCGGGCAGAGACGATACACTTATTGATGTCTTTCAACGTAGCCCGTTATGTTTTATGTCTGTGCACATATTGTGCTGTTACGCATAGGCTACCGTGACTACTAAATGGCCGGCACTTACCAAACACAAATTAGTCGACACAAATCACAGTCATTGTCTCATGGTCATTACAACATGGCTGCATGCACTGCCTGCAGTGGTCCAGTGACCTCTGAGCTTGCATTGCCGTACTCATGCATCTGCTTTAAATGGTCTCACTGTCACTTGGCACAGAGAATATAATTCTCATCATCAGCTATAATTGACTTCATGTTCAGAATTTCGGTAATCAGACGTGTCCAATATATAACTAGTTGCTAGTTAATTAAAACTGCATATTAAAAAATAGATCTCTATGAGTTAGCAGTTCCACCAAAAAAAGACATTTCTCCTCTAAGCTTCTCAGGTGGCTTCATTTAAATAACTGCTCGAGGCCCTAAGAGGTAAAATTATATTTCACAAAAAACAAAGATTCGAGGGAAAAAAAGACTACATGTTTTGCGTAGCAGAAGTTTGTACTTTTTACATTGTTGTATTGATGTACTTGAATACTTCTTCCACTATCGGTTGCTGTGACATAAAGCAACATAAAGAAACTTCTATTGTCTTTTGTATCCATTGATTTATAGCATCAGGGACACATAATGAGGCCAAAGAGGAAAATAACATTACCTGCAATTCCAAAAACCTGCATACAGTGAAAAGAAACTATGACTCTCTTACATAAAGCAGGTTTCTGAAGACATTATGAGCGTCTTGGGGGAAAAACAACAGAAACACTAGAATATTGTTAAGCTTGTAATATGGAAGTCCCAATGTATGCATTTAAAGGTTTAAGACATAGCCACAGTTCTACATTTCCTGAGCTTAAATGAGCCCACGCTTTATATAGTCGAGAACTGTGTAGCCTCCATGGTGAGAAGCTCTGATTGTGTACTACCTTCGAGAGCCACAGTGAGCCACAGTGAGCCACAGATAAGGCCTCCATTAGGGCTATTATTTTAAAGCATCTCACCCCTTAATGCACTCCCCTGGCCCAGTCACAGACCCACTATCTTATCCTCACAAGCCCAGTTAACCAGCCTGGGTTTTGCTAACAACAGGTGTGAGACTCTCTGAAACAGCAGTCGGGGGCCCCTGCTGAGAGTGTGGTGAGGCGCTGATGTGTTGTCAGTTCCACAACAACGACTATTAATACTTTTGCAGTGGCTACCTTGGAGAGGTTTACAAATACGCATTAAGAATAAAGCCCAAGTGAGGGAAATGAAAACATACATTATATATGCAGTAAGACTTATTAAAAAGGGAATACTTTTCCCGTGTCCTGTAGAATGCAAACCTTTCTGCATTTATCAATATGTGCCAGACACCAAATAACTTTGCAGTCTTTCACTTTGTCAAGAGAGATTATGAATCCAAATAATTTAGCAATATTGTATTGCTGAAAAGGTTACTTGATTAAAGGTGTAGCTTGACATTTCGGAAAATAGTTTTTCATCATTTCATGTCTGTACTTTAAATGTGAAGCTACAAGAAGCAGCTAGTTAGCTTAGCTTAGCATAAAGCATGGGAGTGAGGTTTAGATGTGCGGGTAGGCTCAGAGCCAGGCTTTTTACCCCAAAATGTCAAACTATTCCATATTCCTACTATCAATCAGTCCATTGAGAGAAATTAATCAATGAATTAATCAATAAGTTTGATGACTGATAATGAATGACATAAGTCATTCATCAAGCAAAAACATTTGCTGGTTCCAACTCCTCAAATGTGGATTTGTTGTTTTATAATCACTGTAAACTGAATATCTATGGGTTTCGGACTTTTGGTCGGACAAAACAACCAATTTAAAGATGTCACCCTGAGCTCTGGGAAACGGTGATGGACATTTTCCCAATTTATCAAAATATCGAGAAGTTGGAAATTAAAGTAGACATTAGTTTCAACCCAGTTAGATATTCCCTGTTCTCCATCTCCATTGCTCTCTATTACTCCTTTTTTCTGTGTCCCATTTAGGAAGAGTTATTTTGCCACCAAGCCAGAATCACCTGAAAGGTCAAGCCCTTCTCGCTTAAATGTACAGAATAATGAGCCGAGCCAGAAGTACCTTCATCAGCTGACAATGGCAGGCGCCTTTACAGATACTGGACAAAAGAGGAAGGTAACATCCATTACAATGTAGTTCTTGTGGCATCCTGTTGTACATATGTTGTCCTCTAATGGTCACCATGGAAAAGGCTGCAACTTAGCACCTTTAAAAGCTCACACACTGACACCTGGTAATGAGATGTACAGGGTCTTAAAAGCTTGAAGAACAAGGTTTATTAAACAACTGATGTATTGGTGTGACGTGCTAGTGTTCACATTTCCATCAGTTGCTTGACACTGAAATTAATGCTAAATCTATGTTCAGCCAAAGTTTGTTTGGGGGGTTTTTTTCTACAAAAAAAGGCAAAATGTACAAACAGGTAACATCACTTTGAAACCAGTACATTGAAACATTACATTCCTATTTTTACACCATGCACTTTAAGATAATGAAAAACAATAAATGTGTGTGCGTAATACGAAAGAGGTGATTGAATTTCAGTCTGAATGCCAAGCAGGCACTTGGCAAGGATTCAGTATTCAAGCAGCATTGATAGTATTTCACCATTAGTTGCTCCCTCATGTATGCTCGCCTAAGGTCCTTTAGGTAGTCTGAGAATTGGTTTCATGGGGCCGATGATGATTTCCAAAACACACCGCAATTTCAAAACCCAAGGTAAGCACTGGTTTTTATTACCACGATTTCAAATAAAACACTGCAATATCTTGTGATCTTTTTACCATTCAATGTCTTTTTCTCTGAGGAGTGTTCAAGTTTTACAGCATCTTAGAAAAATAATTGGTTCTGTATGTACAACAACAACAACAACAACAACAACGGTGATAGAAACATGTTAAGGGCATTTATGTACAATAACATTTCTTGCCTGATCAACAATGTAGTGAAAAGTCACATTTTCTGATGGGTGAATATTGATATACTGAATATTGACTTTACTGTAATTAAATGTTTGAACAAGTATTAATATGACGGTGACGTATTCATGAGATATGGAAATTATTTAATATCAATATGCAGTCGTTTGTTACATTTTTTAATTAAAAATGAAAACTTAACATTGTCCTTTTTCAACACCAAAATAAACCAATCACCTAAAACCCAATGAACCAAATACAAAAACAACTTTCTAAAGGCACACGTAACTATTCGGCTCCATCGTGATTTCTCAAGATATTGAAAAGAATTTAGCAACGTCTTAGTAGCAGGAATCTGAAAACTTGCAGAAACTGATAAAGGTGATGTGTTTTTAGTCATGTCGCCCTCAGACAGCCGTGATAACACAGTGCAGTTAAGGTTTCAGAATACAGTCCTTATCATTTAGGGAAACCTCTTACATTCATTCAAAAACAATTACATCTACTCAGAGCAGAGTCACGATTACTTTCTACTTCCTGTTTCCCGCAGCCTCTTCTTTCATTTCAGCTTGTTATAAATAGACTATAAAATAAAGTATAAATGAACGTTGTGATTAATCAAGTCGAAAGATAGGATGTGATAGCTGCACTCTTGTCTTGCACCCTATTCATTTTTTTAGATGATGGTTTGAAATCTTCAGCTTATTATTTTTAACATCCACCTGAACAACTAGAGCCCAACCAATAAATATGCTGATGTTAGCTTATCACAGATATATTATTATTATCTGCCTATATGTACGAAATTGCAGTACAGAAATGCCAAAGATATGTTTGAGGTAATTTAGAAGTAGTGTCTTCATTACACAGTTTGTCCAGCAGAGAGCGTTCATAAATAAACCGAATTTTGTTCACAATTCTTTAATAACCAAATTTTAGTGATATATATATATATATATACTTATAAAAAGTGTTGTGAATGTTATTTGTTTATGTTAAAGTCAAAATGAAATAACAATTCAGTTTTGCTTAGAAGTTAGTATAGATATAATTTATGTTTGTTTTAAGTGTACTTATTTGGTTACTCATTACCAAAACAAATACATTTTCAGCTTTATTTATTGTTCTGCAGTGATAGCGCCCCCTACATTAGCCTTCTCCAGGTGATGTTGAAATAACACGAACAAGAAATAACTATCTTGTGGGTATTAGTTCCAGCGTTTGCAAGCGAGACTAACTAGCTTCCACTTTCAGAGTGGAAAAGAAACTTTAAATGTGTAATCCCTTTACATGAATGTTGTAAAGGGACAGTAGGCTTCAATCAGGTCGGTAGACAACACTGTGTGGGCTTATTAAAAATGGAAAAAATCTAAATGTCAGTAAACCAATGACATGGGAAATGGCCACCCAGAAGCTTGAAGCTTAGACACCATTTCTACAAATATTAATAAATAACATTGTTTAATCCTAATTTAAATATGGAAAATATACACTCGCGGCATTACCATTATACTTTTGATTTCCTTGCATCTGATGAGAATTCAAATTTCAGTTTGACTTTAAAACCAAATATCAGCATACATACAGTGTGGTTATCCGATTTTTCAACTCTCAAACATCAACATCGGTATCAGCTTCACAAATGCAGTATTGGTCGGGCTCTATTAACAACATCCTGTTATTTGAATGTAACTGACTGACACTGATATGGAAAGAAGATGAGCAGCAGTCATTACAACAACAGTCTTATTTTTAGATTGTACCTACAGTGGACACCAATGCACTGCATGTCCACAGCACAAGGAAGGTCATTTACAGCGCAGACCATTGCGGAGACGTGCCTTTGCAATAATCTTGTTATAGATGCTCTTCTGTTTAATTGTTTGTCCAGCAGCTAAGCAGCAGTCTGAGCAGCACAGTGGATGCACGGCTAGCAGCTGTCTGACACAGCGTGAGTGCTTTGTTTTCAATGTTCTCCATGCACAGACCTCACACATCGTTGTCCCTGCCTGGACACGACGAGGTCCCCAAAGCCACAGCACATTATGTCGCCTGAAGGTGCAGGTGCAGCTTCTCTCAAACCTGAGGCAAGCTGTAAAAAGGAGATGCCTCCATAATAGAAGACACGCTGCTGCAGCCTGGATCTCTGTATTCGCTGGCCAGGCTGTTACAGGAAGAGGCGTATGATGTGCGTGGTAAGAGCCACCTGGTGAGGGTGCAGAGAGCCAGGACTGATTAGGATGAGGACACAGTGGTGGTGGGGGGGCGGGGGGAGAGGCGAGGCGAGGGATCAGACGCTCAGGGTCATGTTACGGAGCAGCCACTGCTGAGAGCGGCTGCCGTTGCAGTCTCTCAGGGTGGGGACCATCTTGTCCTCCTCAGACGGCATGTCCAAACACTGGTTGCTATTCACATGCAGCAGGGTGAGTCGCTGGAGAGAGCAGACACAGGCAATTAAACATGTGCAAACACACACAAATACTTTTTTGCTGTTAAATCAGCACATTATAACATATTGTCTGTTTTGAGAGTCAGTTAGTGTTGGAGTTTGAGTTATGATTTCCCTCAACCTGCCTTATCGGCTGTACTTCAACTCTTCTCTGGAGAAAGTTGATTCCACCTGGATGACTAAGATGAACCTTCACAGACACACTTCAACTATTGATTTCCCACATTTCACAAAAATACCTCTCGACCTAGTAAATGGCCTGAGTTTGTCACACTCAGTAACTGTGGCTGGAGCAAGAAAAAACAATAGGAACAACAAGAGAGTGGGATGTTCTAGTCAGGAAAAAGTGAGAGTCATGCCCCTTACACAACATGCACTGAGGCTGCTGGGAGAATTGAGGCTCCTGTTGTCATCGCCACTTTATAGGAACAATTTCTCTGTGGATGTAAGCATCAAAATGTCAATAAAATGTCAATAAAGCCTAGAAACAACTAATTTCTTTACTTCAGAAGGACTGAAAGCAACACCTAATGTTTATGTTTACAGCTGCATAAAGTCATATTTTTATTGTAATGTAAATACCACTGATAATCAACACCCTGGTCTGCAGCTCACAGCAGTTTTCTGTTGCTTTCAGCTCAATGTTTTGGACAAAGAGATTGATGAAGTTGATGAAGAAACTCGAGCCAAAGAGACGGAGCATTTTCACTGGCAGGCTAAATGGGGGATAAAATGCCAGCTGACATTGGACACAGAGGTACAGTCAGGTGGTGGGACAGAAGACTGCAGCAGGAGTAGGCCCTTGGTACTCTCAAATGTCCAAGTAGTTTAAAATATTGGCCATAAGAACTCCTGGAGTCGTGTTTTTGTCCATCTGATAAATGTCCAATATACATTCTCCTTTTAGCCAGAAAAACAAAACAATGAGCCGACAGACGCCTACAGGCGCTGTAGGTTCGTCGCCACGAGTGAGCCCTATCACATACGTGGGGTCATGTGATCCATTGTTAACATAACAATAATGATTATAGCAGTTTAAAGTTTTTATGCATTCTGATTATGAAAAAACCCACTTTCCCCCAAAAAGACCTTCTTGTTAAAAAGACTCTGTGATCGATTAATTAGATTAAATGTAGATTAATGACATCAATATTATTGCTCCTATACTAGTTTAAACCTCATTCAACACTATGCAAACTATATACTTAGTACTTGTATTATGACAGTGACACCTCCCAGTCAGCCTGTGTCCAGAAATGATGGGCAGTCACTTCCTCTTGCATTAGGAATGATACAACGCAATTTTATATTTCACTAATGTCCATCTAATAAAGATCATTGAGATTGAGACTGACTACCAAAGACATTTTGACAATTCAAAGCACAAGTGTAAATAAATGATGACTGAATTCCATTTAGCTGTTTCAGGTGCAGGGTCCTGGTATTGTCCATGCTGGCTGACTGTCATGTCTTACTAGGACACTTCAATAGAACGGAGCCATCAGCTGATTGACACATCAATTCATCCTCTAATTCTTTCAGCAATATCAGTGATAAGTAATAAATATAACTGTCTCAGATCATGGGAGTATATTTTTAAGGGTGGATTTTAGATTTAAATGGTTCTGACCTCAAAAATTCCTGTTATTTTACTAGTCGACTCTGCACCATGTCCTCCTGTGTACTGTTCTATCACATAAACCAGAGAAGCCAGAAGACAGAGCGAGCGCTTTTAAAATGTCCAGACTGGAAAAACACACCTGTTGTGATGAGCTGAATTCAAGCACCACATAAGCATGTAGCACAGAAATCTGTGGCTATCTGCCACGAAGGCTCTAGAGATAGCACCCCCCACTAACAACTGGAAGAGAACTCTCAATGGCCTTGATTAACCATTTATGCTCTTTCCCTTAGAAGTAACACGCTTCCGCAATTTCGTTCCTCACTTGAGTTGCTTTTTTGGTCCTAATGATCCAGAGAAGTAGAGAAGCTGAAGTTGGTCTGTGAGGCGAAGCAGAGCCTCTGCTCAGGAAAACAATGCCATGACAGAAAAATCTAATTGTGCTTATGTTAGGTGCTGCTAAGACACCATTAAGCATTGTAATGTTTGTAATTGGAAGGATTTTTAAAGGAAAACTTGACCAGTCTGCACGCTGTTATCTGGGGAGTCATTTTCAAACCAAATAGCATAGCACACATGAGAAAAAATACATGTAAACAACTAAAAAACACAGGCTGCATGTGGCATTAAAACATGCGCATCGGCATTATTTATCTTGTGGTTGAGGCATAATTCTTCATTAAAACAAGATTGTGCTTTGACTGTTGACAGGGGATATTCAGACTAATGAGCACACAGAGACAGGTCATGTTTGATCCGATGCAATAAAACACAAGGGCCTGACATCCTCTGCCTGGATACAAAGAAGTGCACACACACACACACACACACACACACACACACACACACACACACACACACACACATCTTTCCTGAAGTACACATTGCAGACAGCCCTACAGGCACATTTGTTCAAACAGAGAGAGAACAAAGAGAGCAGGTGGCGTTCGACCTCACACACCTGCCAAAGAACTAAAAAGAACAATAAGGTAGCGCTACACTAGAGACATTTTACTTTTCTTGCTTTATTAAATAAATAATTCATGTTTTTTATCGTAGCTACAACTTAGACAGAGGAAGAGTTCTCCCTACACCGTTTTAACGATAAGTAATCATAGTAGAATCAAGTATAATCAACAAATACTTCTCTTTAAAAGGCATATTCATACACGGAGCTTCTCCGAACTGAAGGTAGATCGAATCTATAAATCATAAGAACCTGGCCAAGGCAATAATGAGAATAGTATTTTTTCCTTCATTCAAAGATCCAAACCTACTCTAGTGGCAGAGATGACAAAAGGAGTAGAACGAGGGTGGAAAATCCGTTGCACATTTAATGAAAATACTAGAAATGTGCAGGTCCTGTCCTTTGCTCATAATTATTTCATGCCCCCTTTGGGACAGAGAAAACTCCCATCTCAGCCTCCCAGCAAACCAAACCAGCGTCTCCGGAGCCAGCCGCCGAGTGTGTGCACAGCTGAGACCGGCTAATTAAATGAGGACGGTTTCTACCCATAAGCCCCGGTTGAGGAACATTACCCTCTTTGTCACCAAGCAGCACAGTGAACTTGCTGAAAGGCACCAGAGTTCCTCTTTGATGAGATCTGCTGACTCTGGAAGGAGATCTCGAGGGCTGGCCTGCTTTTTGTGGGAAATACAAAAACAGCAGATTCCTTTTGTCTCAAGGCTGAGTCAGGCAACAGTCTCATTTGCTTTAATGGTGCCCTGCTCTTGTGTACGTGCTCTTCCCTTGCGCCGGCTATGCCACGAGGACCTCCGAGTGTGAGCAACAAATCAGGCCATCTAACAGTAGGTCACTTTACTGCCGCAACTCTGACACACACCAGCAGCCCTGGGAGCTCCTTACCCAATTTACCCAGCTTGGACACAAAAACTGTGGCATGCTACAGTGAAATTGCTCTTTAGCTCTTTCAGAGACACAACAGTGCTGGACTCTGAGGCGCAAACTCCATATAACTCAGCAGAACAGAATTGGCTACAGAGCAAATGACAGATTGAGACAGAGACTGGAAAAAGCAGGAAAATAACAACCCTGAAACGGACAGAAATGCTGAGCCAAAAAACATTCCTTACAAAAGTATGTAGATAAGCAGGCCGAGTGGTGAAAAGCACTGATAATTGAGATTCATTGCTTTTACAATATGAACATGGCACACAGTGTACGCAGCTGCTTCAGGCCAATAGGAGAGTGGCCTGAGAGGCCAGGGCCATGAAAGGTAGGTTCACAATGAAGGATCACTTCAAAAGACTTTGTAAACAATGGCAAGCCCATTTCAAATCAGCCCCACACAGTAGATAATCAGCTAAAAATAAACACGTCCTCCTCCATCTCAGGCATCATTCACCAAACGCTCAATGTCCAGGGGACAGCCAGTGAGGTTTCACATCAAAATAAAATATTTATGTTGGAAAATAAATGTCAAATGAGATCTAATTTAGCATGACGACTGGCTAAAGGTCTTGCAGATAGCATCTTATACACAGAACCATCTTGATGGGACATCTGTCACTGCTTGATGTGCCACTGCCCCCGTCTTCGTACGTTCCCCCTGAAAGGTCACCGGTAAAAGCTACTTAATGCTTCCTAAAACAATTTGCATGCACGCTGACTAATACCTGAAAGATCAACATCATAACAACAGCATTCATCTGCTCTCACTGACAAAAACAAGAAAATAAAAAATACTGAGACAACAATGAGCTACAAAAGGTGACTATTAAAGGCCAAACAGGTCAAACTAATCTACTTCAACTTCTAACAATGCTAAAGACAAACTACGTCACTATGGAGCAGCTAAAATGACCACCAGCTTCTACTCCAAGCCTAGTTTATACTAACCTGCTCACCTCGGGCCCTACGGCCCCCCAGAGCAGACTGGAGCTTAGAGAAAATAATCAGTGGGACTGAAGTAGAGGTGTCTAGCGACCTCCAGACGCGTGTAGTTGTGGAGGATCCAGGCCTGTATGGGACTGTTGTTACAGTACTCCACTGTGGGGCCGTAGGTGCCGTCCTCCAGACGGCTGATGGTCAGACACGATTGGGTGATGATGTGGAGGAAGGTGCGCTTCTACGGCGAGCCGGGAGTGAAAGGGGCAGATGGTGGTGAAGGTAAGTCAGAGAGTCATCAATCAATTAATCCATCTGTTCTTCAGAGCCAACTTTTCCAGTTTAATAAGAGGTGATTTTTCAATTTCAATTCAAATATAAAAGGTTGTGTTGTTTATTTAAGGTGTTCAAAAACTGAACTTTACAGCCTTTAAATATAATTTGACAATTGTGCTGTTATCATGAAATATTCAAAATATTAAAATATTCACCACTTGTGAATTTCTGCACACTGAGTTTATTAGAGACATAATATTTTGATCATGGACCTATGTCAGGCATCAAATTCATAATCAATCTTTAAACTAAAGCCACAGGATGAAACAATCAATCAATCAAACAGGGGAAGCAAATATAAAATTTGCCAAATTTCGCCTGACACAACTACCACATCAATAATATTTATTTACACTATGAAAGACTAGATGGGCAATGCAAAGCAATTTTTTGCTTGGTTGGTGGTTATTGTCTGATCTGTCTCCTTTACCCCCTTTTTGAACCTTTTTTCTTGATATCACCCATATAATTTATTTATTGTCAAATAAAAATCACATTTTTTTCTGTTTTTGTATTGTATGGATTTTGACACATATTGCTTGTCTCAGTTTAGGGATGTTCTTATCAATTAATGATGTGATTGTCTGAGGAATTTAAATTTGGCCAATATGAGTTGAGATTTGGTTCCCCTTTTTGATTGGTTGATCCAGCCTCTGGCTTTATGCCGCATTCATGTCTTATCAAAGACGTAATTACGAGTTTCCGACATTGTCAACTACCAAGTTGTAATTACGACTGGGAAACTCAGATTTCTCTGACAGCTCTGATATAGTCGACACAGCAATTTAATGGACATGGTCTTATATTGTCAATGCACAGTATTTTAATCCTAAATTCAGGAGATTTTCCCCATTTAAACTTAAACTATATACATTTTGACTGCCAGTGTAAGTAAATGATATAAACATGAGTGACTGTTGGACAGAGCAGAGTGAACACAGCTTATTTCTGGCTGAAACAGCAGAGCAGGTGAAAAGGAAGGAAGGCTGTCAGTCATGGTTGTGAATGAATACAGCAGGAATGTGGAAGAGTCAGGTATTCTTGTGAAAGTGAAACTCATGACCAGATGAAATGTTAATGGTACTGTAGCTCACTCAGCCCCTGTCCGTCACACTTGGGCTAAAAATAACCTCGGCCACTGACAGCGGTGAAACCCCAATGCTGTTTACAACAGAGACCAGCCCTCTTCACTTATGAATTATTCATCTTTTTCATATTAAGAATGCACCCAGAGAACAAAGTGTAATGAAAGGATTTGTCCCGGGGTTTGTTCAGTTCTTGATGGGAAGGCCTCCAGGCTTCCTCACCTTGTCATATCTACATGTCAGCAATAAGACATCTCAATCACTGACAGATAACACTGTATTCAGTGCAGTCGTTTCCAACCGTCTCAGAGTGGTTTAAAACAAAATGCATAAATTGTTAATATAGAAAAGATGCTTTCTGAGTTGTATAATCCACAATGTACTTTGAGTTCCGAGTCAATGGAGAATATTTTCGTTCTCCTAAGAGATTCAAAATGTCTCTCTGTTTTCCATTTAAGAGCCTGCAACATCTGTTTCTGCATTTGATTGAATATTGACATTGTAAGAATATTACAGCTATCATGACCAGGAATATTAATGAAACTCTGCTGTTTAATATGCAGTTTTTTTGGCTTTGTCATTTATCTCAGCTTTGTTTTTGTTTTGGTGCTACACCAGATGAAGAAACTGTGACTCACTCACACATTTGTATGTTGTGTAAATTCAATAGTGTCTTGCCTCAGTGCGTCTTAAGGTCTGTAATGTACCACGCAATGTAAAAATGCATTAGGATTAGGTTTTTGTTTTTCATCCTCGTCCATCACATACTTAATTGTTGTTGTTTTGATTTCTAAGATTTTAGCTTAGCTTTAATATTAGCTCTGACATTTAGTTTACTTTCATAGACTGGCCATCAAGTTGAATGTCTGTCCTGTCATTTGTCTAAATTATTTAATCATTTTTTAAGTGGCAGATAGATTCATGTTGACTGTAAGCTAAATTTGTCCACTACATTTATTTAAGCGAGGGTAGATTAAATAATAGAAACAATCAGCATAACGCAATACAGTTCAGCAGCACCACAAACTACATCCTGCAAGATCATCATACAGAGACGTCTCTAAAACAGTTTAAACTAAAATGAACATCATAACCTTCATGAAGGTAGGATTTAATACAGATAATGCAGACTGTATTAGACAGCATTAGTTTTTGATAAGTGTACCTAATAAACTGGCAAGTGAGTGTATTTGCTTTGCCGATTTTTTTTTGTGATAAATAAATAAATAAAATAGTTTTTAAAAAATGCATTAGGTTGAAAATCTATTAAAAGATAGAGACTTCATTTCTCCACAAAAAGGCTCCAGTTCACATCAATGTCTAAATGATATTCTATTCTAACAACCACCAACACTTCACAGTCACAGTGTTAATAGGATATCACGAAACTGGAAGCACAGGACTGAAACTATGAGGCAATATTCAGGAGCAATGACTTGAAAAGCTTACCTCAAAATCATATTCCCACTTGCCAACATACTATGTGAAAGGAGAGAACATGAGAGAGGGGAGACTCAGCTGCTGGGTGGAGAAAGCAACTCAACTTGTATGCTGCTAAAAAACTGACATACAGCGCCATCTGGTGGCACCAAACAGGTACTAAATTTCCAACTTTGCACTACCTAAATCCTCAAATGTGCACCACTGCACAGCAATCTCCTCATGACACAGACAAACAATCAATCAGCATTTCATCAAAGTCATTTTTCAAAACATCAGCCATCAGGAGGCGGGAGTGTCCGCCTGCAATAACAGCCTGGCTATGGATTATCAGGCTACCTTGTGAGCCATAGATCCTACCTCAGCATCGTACTCAAACATCTGATTGCCCTTCATGTGGTGACACTTGAGCATGACGACAGGTCCGTTGAGGCGGGAGACGTCCAGACAGAGGTCATCTGTCCTAATTTCTTTATCTGCCGTGTATGAGAACACCTGGGGACAAGATGTCTCACTCAGACCATGAAAAACATCAGACAGGCCAGCATTATTCATCATTACACATTCAAGAAATGTAAACTGTGATTGTGTTTCAAGGTGCTTTTGATGATATGTGAATGATTTGCACATATTTTTTTTTTTTCTGTTGTGAACCTGATTCAGATTATGTACCATGCTTTCTACAGACACAGCGTTTGACTCCCCTTTTTAAGCTATACCCCATAATGAGAGTTGTGAGGACAGAGGGAACAATGATTAAACCAGAATCCAATCAAATTCTTGGCACAAACCTGCTAAAAATGTCAAAGACCTCAATGACTTCAGCATGGAGCCAAATCAACAATAGACTGTAGAACAAGACAGAAAAACTGGCAAAAACCCAAACTTCAATTGTATTGAAAATCTGCGGATTGACTTAAAAGTTGGCAATTCACACGCACACTTTGCGTCCGACCTGATTGAGCTGAAGCTTTCTAGCAAAGTCAAAATCCCAAAGCTCATATACCCAAGATAAAGAAGTACCAAAGGCTCCGCTGGTTCAATGTTAATTTAAAAGAGATTAATTGTACGTTCCATTTACAGCAAATATTTCTAAAAGGGTGTTTATTGGAGTGTGTAGGTGTGTAGATTGTTTTAGAAACAGCATCGAGACTTAAGAAAAGAAAATTATTATATTTAAGAGTGTGTACTTTTCCCCCTCACCTGGTTTCCACCCATGCCGTGACAGTTGAAAAAGCCGACTTTCTCGTTCTCCTTTCGTCCCATGTTGTCCACACACTGGTTGGTCTCAACATTTCTGATCTGTAAGCAGGAATCAGAAATAAAAGAATTAGAAGCTACTTTAACTTTGAAATGAACTTTCTGTCTCTAGATTTCAGACTCATTAGAAATGTATTCACTCAATTTTCACAACTCATATAAGCATATATTTTTGTATATATAAAACTTATACAGTTATATATAAGTTTAAAAAGTCTATTACATTAGTACACACAGCATCTATTTCCTGTCATCGTGCTGGGAGAGGGATCCCTCCTCCGTCCATTTTTTCCCTGTTATGGGGTTGTTGTTTTTTGGGGGGAGTTTTTCCTCATCCGAATTGCCGGATACAGATGCATAGGCTGTATTCATGCCAGCGTATAATCCATATAACATATGTATTACTTGACAGTACTCCAGGCTGCTTGTCCAAACAGCAACACAAATGTGTTATTTTCAATGTCGAACAGAAGCCAGTCAGGTCTGGCTCAATATTTCTCAAGAATCGATTCAATGAATCCCCTGTTGTTGTTTTTAAATTTGGTTTTACATAGAGGGGAAACAATTAATCGGTTAATGGATTAGTTGATTTACAGAAAATCAATCAGTTAATAGTAGTTGGCAACTTTTCTTTTAAAAACTAAATATCTTTGAGGTTTGGACAGTCTGTCGGATAAAACAAGAAATTTGAAGACGTTACCTTGAACTTAATTATAAAGGGAAAAGTGAAATTATAAAGAGCATTTTTTTTTTTACTATTTTCTGAAATTTTATAGACAAAGTTATAAGATTATTTGAAGTAATTGGCAGATTATAAGTGAGATAATTCAATGAAAGCAATCACTGGTCAAGCTGGTTTCACTTTAACCGACAGATTTCTGTTTTAGGTGTTGAAGCCTGATCACACACAAAGTCACAGCCTCAGTGCTGTAGAAACTTTCTTCACATAACATTTAACAAAACTGGCAGTTACATTAGCCACCGCAGTCAATTTTAGCCCAAATGTGTCAAGTTTTCTCTCATTACAGAGTCAACTGTGACTAGCAATTAATTTCCACACAGTGATCATGAAAAATGCATATTTATCACCACGTCTTTCTGCCAAAGTCCACAGTCTGATTCCACAAGACTTTAAAGATAAAGACTTTAGAGCTGCAAAAATTAGAGGATTCATCAATTAGTTGATCAACAAAATATTAATCAGCAACTATTTTGAAAATCTAGTCATTTCTCTAGTTATTTTATCAGCAAAAATGCCAAACATGCTGGTTCCAGTTTCTTAAACATGAGGATTTGAGACTTTTCTGTCATATTTCACTGTAAACTGAATATCTTTGGGTTTTAAATCATCAGATTAATCGATAATGAAAATAATAATTAATTACAGCCTGAAAAATCATGTAACAGATATTGTGTCACCAAGTTATGTCAATCCAAATTCTACTCATTAACCTCACTTTTAAAGCTGGATAAGTGATCCTGCCATCACAGCTTCCACTGACTTCACAGTCAACTCAGCTCTCTAATGGACTCACAGAGATACATTCACAGAGCTAAAGCTGAGCTGGCTCTATCCGTTGCCGAAGCAACTTATTATGCCTATCATGCAGAAACAGAATGGCACTCATAATTAAGTGATATAAAACCTAATGGTTCCAGCTGTTAAAGAAAGGCTGACTGTGTGTTATGGAGGATGAGAATCAGTCAGGAGAAGTCTGGTTTAGAGGAAGATGGGAGCCTCAGTGCTGCAGTGGCTAAAGAGAGAGAGAGAGAGAGAGAGAGAGAGAGAGCCAGCTTGTACTGCAGCACAGCAGAGCAGCACAGATGAAAAAAATCCTCTCATCCTCAGCTGTATGAACGTTGGAGGATTACAGGCTCATTTCAAGATGAGTTCTCCAACTGACATTACTTTTAAATGGCCTGCGTCTATCGTGCAGGCAGCACACTGCATGTCAGCGCTGACTTTACCCCGTGCTGCACTGCTGTTGACGCGGAGCCACGGGCATCAAGAGGCAAATTCAGGTCACTTAAAAAAAATTTTTTTTTTTTCTGCGTGTGGGGGAACAAACTAATAAAAGGAACTTTAACTTCTGTTATCTTGAAAACAATTAACTATGAATTCTCATGCCTGAGCTGCAAATTATCACCTATTCCCACAATCCCCTTTTTAATTTCTAAAATAACTACTTTGCATGTTTCATCTCTGCCTATTAAGAACTCATCTGATGAAAAAAAAACCTTTAGAAGAGGGAATAAATATTTTCATAATAAAGTTCACAACGTGATGATTAACAATTTACAACCCTGAGAGAGATTCTGACTGATATTTGCACTTTTTTGTGTTTTAAAATTCATTTTTGCTCACTGAGTAAAAACCATGAGCCTTATCTCACCTAACCAGGATTCATAGCATAGCTGTGTAAACATGTGACTGGGATCAATACTGCCTGCACGAACATCCCCTTGTTTGTTTATCATACGCATTCAATACCAACAGCTGGGGCCGTTTGTTTTTATCTCGTTTCGTTCAGCCTTTGCTGGATCCTGAGATTTTCCGATTTCTCTCGCAGCGATATTGTCTTTCTGAGAACACAACCCAGAAGCTACACGGACATATCTGACTGAATGCAGAGGGAGGCAGGATATCTGCTGCATTATGGGAGATCAGAGTTACGAGAAAGCTCATACTTCACCAAGCGAGTAGTATCTTCTTGGGATCTGGGAGTCTGGGTAGACGTTCTCTAGATACCAGGAAAATGGTTTGCACTGCAAGTCCTCGCGGAGGGCTTTACGGGAAGAAACGTCTCCATAGTCCACCCGCATCACGCCTGCAGACAAAAGGAATCAGCCATATGTATCACTGACCATCATCAGTCAGTATTTATCTTTTTTTGTCCTCAAAACAGGACAGTCCTGTTATCTTGCACCACCAAGACTAAACACCAGAGGGACCCTTTTTAAAAAAAAAAACACACACACCTTACAACTCCACCTGCAATTATGGGCTACTGTATGTGGATGGTCATGAAATGATTTTCTATTTAGTAATGCATTAAGTACTGAATTTCTGCAAAGAGGGCATGCGAGGAAACTAAGTCGAACCCCATTCATACACACACTGTAAAGGTAAAGCATCTCCTTCAGAAATGCACAAATGCAACAATTGTGGAATATCGTGTGCCATGATGCATGTTATTATGCCCAAGTGGAAACCGCAGGATGCATCAGCCTTGATGCAACTGAAGACTGAGGACGGATTAGACAGCGACTGGGCACAGACACTTACAAACACATTAGGCAGATGGTTTCTCCCCAGAGTGCCTCTTGAGGACTCATAGCTTGCATGTAGATTGATCCACTGATGTAATTTGTCATGAAAGAGATGATGATGATTGCAATAAGGGAAAATAGAATATAATTTTCAAAATACCAGTCAACATGTAAGGCCCGCTGAGCTGTATATTAATCCATCAAACATGAGCCAGACAATGCAAACAACACCTTCTGTAACACTAACAACGTCTTACACTTTAATCTGTGAAATAGACATTTCAGGTGGGCAGATAAAAGCTATGAGCTGAAGGCCACTCTTCCTCCCTTGGCTCTCTTCTCTCTCCCTCTCTCTCTCTCTCTGTAGGGTCTGAGCATCACATGTTGCAGATGATGAATAGCCTCTTTGATCTTGAAATCACCAGTAGCAGAGGAGGGACGAGGAGGGAGATGCACTTTTAATAGGATCGCTGGATGCCACTCCCAAACTCAGACCGAGCAGCATACTGTGCCAATAAGTGAGGTCTGGCAGCAGCATGGCCCAGATCATTCTCCCTAATGTCCTGGAGGAACAGACAGTCATTGTGGGGCCACAATACGCAGAAAGACTCATCCATCACAACCCCACCAGCTCTGTCTGCACACCTGCCCGTGCTGAATCCGGCCCGACTGAGCGGAGAGGAGAAGGTCACAATTTGTGCCGTAAAATCGGCAGATTACGGATGATCCCTTATAGGTTGGCTGGCGTCTAAAACACTTAACCAGAGATTTCCGGGACACTGCTCTCTGCTGAAGGGTAATCACATTACTACGTCGACAGATGGAGGGGTACTCATCTCTCAATCTGCACAATCCTATTGTTCTAGTTTGTCTGTGTGTGTGTGTGTGTGTGTGTGTGTGTGTGTGTGTGTGTGTGTGTGTGTGTGTGTGTGTGTGTGTGTGTGTGTGTGTGAGCTCTGACCATCTTTGACAATTTTCTGAACTCAAGAGTTCAGAGGAGCACTTAAAAGTGTGTCTGAACGTAGGGTTAATTAATCCCAGTTTGAAGATGACAAGAGCAGCATTAAATTCCAATGTGAGACGGAGTAAAAAGAGAAATATAAATTCCCAAATGAGCAAGATAAAGCACCGTGCAAGAGAATGAAAGAATAAAAGAGAGCAGACGAGTCTTTCCTTTTCACACCAATTTGCTAAATGTAATATCAGCGAGCACATAAGTGGCACAGAGGGGCCTGGTCGTGAGGATTGTTCATATCTGCTTTTGAAAGCCAGTGCACAATGAATAAAACATCTGACTGAACTCTATATTCGCTGAAACTTTTAAAACATGCAGAATTTGTGCCATTTTAGCAAACTCGTCAACATGTGATTCTACTATTCAGGAGGCAGAGAGCTGTGTACCTGGTGATATGATATAGAAGAAGTCTTTGAAATCATCCATCCACACTTCCGCCAGGCGCCTGTTGTTCTTGTTGATGACTTGGCCCGTTCCTCCGGGGAAGCTGTATGGGGTGGCCTTTCGGAAAACATGGCCCACGTGTGAACACGTTATAATTTCCAACGAGCCGCCGCACTGCCAGATCTGCGGACACATGCAGACAATGTAGATTTACAGTGTGTGGCATGAAAGCAAGACAAATACAGTCAATACAAACTGATACAACACTGGGTGAATACCAGGTCCCTTATGTGATGGTTCCACAGGTAAATCGACCAAATCTGTCATCAATAAGGACATTACAGTGCTCTTAATTCTGCAAGCAAGGAAACAAGCGACCATCGTACGACACAATCGCTTTATCCTACCACTACTATCATAACTAGCTGACATCCAGTTATGATAATAGCGGCTATGCGTTAACTGTACACCTGATTAAGACGGTAAGCATAAAACAACGTTTATGCTTTTTCTTGTGTTTCATCATTCGTCAAGAGTCCCTCCCTTTTTCCCTTTTAACCTGCATCTTATAGTCCAGGAGACTTTATTTAGAACATTTCCCCTCGTCACGGCTGCTTGTTGTCACGGCTGCTTGTTTGTCGGTATCATTTCCACTCAGTCATGTGTGAAGCTGCAAATCAATCACTGTGTGATGGGCAGAAAAAAAGCATTTTGATGTGAACTATAATTATAGCGGTTCCTTTTTTCCCTAAAACAGTAAAAATAGATATTTAAAAAATTTAGGAGACACTCCAATCATGATGTGGATTATTAAATAATGAATTTAAGAGTGAATAATAAATGAATGGGTCATGTGCATGTCTGAGCAGTGAAGAACACAGTAAATTGTTCTGTGACTGATCTGTACACAGTCGAAACGGTAGTTAGCTGTGCAGATACTTGTCAAACTGTTTCAAACAACGTGTAGAAACTAATGTGTTACATTTCTTAATCTGTTTTGTCTTGTGGAAAACAAGAATATTGCTTATACTTTGGTTACAGTGCACTTATTTTGACGGAACATCCCATAATAAAATTATGTGTGAATATCATCTCTGTGGGAACATCACAGTGCATTTAAAGCCAACACCAGAAACTGACGTGGCTTCTCATTTCCCTAAACATGTATTTCCAAGATTCCTCTTTCTTTGCATCTTTTCCTTGAATCTTAAGTGGAGGCGATTCAAGGAAAAGATGCAAGTGAGGGAAACGTGGACACAATAAAGGGAGCTGGCTTGTGACCACTGACATCCAACCAAGTCTGGTGATGTGAGAACATCGTGATAGCGTCCCTCCGGTCTGTCACTCACTCTGAAAGACATTTCCAGGTTCTCTCCACCCCAGATGTCCATCCCCGGATCGTAGCTTCCTAATTCTTCAAAGTTTGTTTTGTCTATGGAGAATAATCCTCCTGCCATGGTGGGGGTCCTGCAACAGACACACAACAAATCAACACAAAAAGCAAAGCAATCCTTTTGCAATATTACGTCTCTTTGTCCTGCATTTATTAGTGTCTCAGTGTAACTCTGAGGAACATTCAGAATTTAATAAAAGACCAATTTGTTTGACAATTTGAAACAAAGCCTTAGAGGAGTAATTACTTTTATCTTTTAATTCATTCTATGTTAAAGTCGGCCCTTAATTAAGAATATTGTTTGTTGCTGGGAGTGATTTGCATACAAAGGACAAACTGTGCCGAGCTCTGTGGAGCCAAAAAAACTGTGAGCAGAGTTTCTATTTTTCTATTTTTAAATTAATTGAGCTCACAACTATCAGGATGCTATTTAAGCAGTTACTCGCATCAGGGGACTACACAGAGGAAAAGGATCTATTTCTATCTGCAGATAAAAATGGCACTTTTCATAAGAGGAGTTCTTGTGAAGAAATCTAACTACAGTGTCCATGTTTTCTCTGTGGCTTGCTGCCATCACAGATAAACCCAATCTGATGACAAACTGAGAACTAACTGTTTGACAAAAAGTGTCTCTTTGCCTTTTTTGTGTAGCTTGACCTCCTCTCTGTTAATTCTTAATCAAAAGATATTACACAAGTCGAAAGTCAGTCACACTACCCCCTGAAAGATTATCTAGATCGAGCTTCAGAGGAGGGAGAAACTTTTTCTTTGTGTACCTGACGGGAAGTGTTCTGTCCCCCTTGCGTCGGTCCATCTCCCGCTGGGGAACCGGGTACCAGCGGAAGTTCAGTTTCCAGTTGAATCCACCATAGGTCATATCTGAGCCTGCCATGTATTCAAACGTCTCGTCGCTGATGACGTCGATGATGGGGCACACCACTGCTGTCCTGAAAGACACAGAAAATACAGATTCAATACTGAGATAAATTACACAGTAAATGCAGTATTGCTAAAGATTCAAAACATATAATGCATATGATCATAAATTAACTAATTTTACTAAACTTCTTTTTTAAGTAAGGGAAGAAAAAACTGCTGACCACACTAATGATCATTTACATTACTCAGTAATCTGGAGATTTTTTTGATGAATCATAATGGACAGAAAGCAGAATGTTCACATCTCAAGAAATTCATTAATTGTTTAGTCTATAAAAAAAAAGTCAAAGAAAATAGCAGAATATAGCCATTATAAGTTCTGAGAGCCAAAGGGGGCATCTTCAAACGTCTTGTTCTGTCCAACGACCCAAAAATATTAAATTTACAATAATATCAAACAGAGAAAAGCAGCTGATTAATCTTGACTAATCGGTTAATCAACTAATTTTTTCAGGTCTAGACGACACCAAGTTAACTTATGTAGTTTAGTTGCTCTAGCATCAATAAAAAATAAAATCTGCACCTGAAGGCGTTTTCTTGCTGCGACTGCTGAGAAGAAAAGCTTAAAATCGCATTATGAAAACAGCTTTATGTCTGTCCTTTTTCACAGTGCACATGACCATTGCAAAGTTCATATATTCACATTTACTCACCTTTGCATTAAGGAAATCTTTCAGGATTAAGTGTTATTGTTATGCATGCTGTTGTTCCAACCTAGTCTAAGCAAGAGTTTTGTCGGATGAAATGCACAGCGGTGGAACACAGTTGACTGCAATGAGCATCTACATGAAGTTTTATACAAGATCTTTAGCGCATTTGCAATATTGGACAACATGTTAATATCACAAACCTGATGTCAACCGGCCCTCTTGGCCCTTCTTTGGATTTTCCAAAACAACCTGTATCATCAATCAACATACTGTATACCTTCTGTCTGCGCCTGTACTTAAAGACATCAATACATCTGCAGCAGCGTTCAGTAAAAGTGTAATGGCTCCATAATATAATATTCTGAGCCATATGATACCGATTTCTTCCTGAGGGAAGAATTAATGTGTCTGACCTCAGATAAGAGATGGATCGCAAGAGATTAAGGAGAATCATTATCAATCCATTCGTCTGTTTTTGTCACTCTCACAGACACAGCAGAGACACCCTCTGTTGTTTAAAAGCCTGGAATAATAGTTTAATTCTCTGATAAATAACAGAAACCAAACAAACAATATGTCACTTTAAATTAACACGTTTGACTCAACAACCGAACAAACACAACACTCAGACCACATCGTATTTATCCCCAAATATGTATCAGCTGTAGCTAGAAGACATGTCCTTGTCCACTTTAATCTTGACTTCACCAGTGTCTGCTAGCATCAGTTGCAGCAGAGCTAACACAAAAACAGAGCTTCAGTAATCGGAGCTAGCTTTTCCTCTGAGGCAGAAGCAGACGATGCAAAATGATTATCTTCTGCTATCAGCAGCGTCAGGCTCAAACAGTGTATTCATAACTGATGGTTTGCTGTCCCATCAATATTCAGAGAGAGCTTTGGCTCAAACACCCAATGATGCAACTTAAGTGAAATGTGATAATACTAGTATTAATAAAAGAGGACTGAAAAGGCAAGAGATTCAAATGATTGACAATGAGAAGCTCATCAGCGCTGCGCCGCTGAAGTCGAGTCCAGTCGTTATTTCACATCAGCGTCATGAATGTCAACATTCAATTTGAAACATTCAATGTGGTCCATTTTGGCTCCTACCTGTCCTCTTTGATGCGCGCCAGCAGGGGCTCCAGCCAGCCGACAGTACACTCGCAGTGAGCGTCCAGGAAGGTGATGACCTGGCCTTTGGTGGCAGCCGCCCCTCTCAACCTGGCTCTGATTAGACCTGAACGCTGCTCCATCCTCAGGATCCTCACTGGCACCTCCAGAGTCCGCACATAGTTCTCCAGCTTCTTCTTCAGGAAGTCTGAAACAAAACAACACACATTTGAGGGTGCGCTTGCAGAGTAATTAAACTCAACAGAATTTGTCAATTTATCCATTCGTCAAATCAACAGAAAATTAACAAATATTTCAAAAATGATCTGGTTCCAGCATCTCAAATGTGAATATTTACAAGTCTTCAAAGCATAAATTGAATACCTTTAGGTTTTGGACTGTTACACAGACAAAACAAGAAACATAAATATGTCGGCTTGGCAATTTTTAAATTTTTAGTATCATTACCATCACTATATGACACATGTCAGATGTAGTAGACTACCAACCTCGCTCGCTGGCATCGTCAACTAGCACGATCTCCACAAGCAAGTGTTTGGGAGAGCGGTTGATGACGCTGTGAACTGTCCGCAGCAGAGTGCTCCAGGCCTCGTTGTGAAACACGATGACAATGCTGGTGTTTGGCAGGTCGTCGGGATACACCTTGGTCTTACAGCTGATGGAGCAACAGTAAACAACAAGGCAAAAGGAAATCAGTAAAGTAGAATTGAACAAAGGAAAGTTAAACAACAGATTATTTCATGGCCCAAGTATTTCACGAAAAAAGCAAAGATTAGAGAAAAATTAAAAACATTAACATCATTTTGTGAAGCAGATTTGTACTATTTATTAGTTACTCATCTGGCGAGCCCTCAGATTCATCTCAGGTCCCCTCGTGAGTCTCCCAAACCAATGTTGGGAACCACTGTTTGTTACAATAACAATTAACTCTAAGTATAACCCCTTCTCATATTGAAACAATTAGTTGATTTGTTGTTAAGTAAAAAAAAAGTCAATAAAATCTTTGGTCATATATTAATCCTTTAATCAAGTAAAATTCAAAACATGTTGATTAGAAGAAAGTAACTGATTCATTGAAAGTAAAATCCTTAGAAGCAGCTAAACTAATTTGACCTGAACATAATCATTTGTATCTTTATACTTAAACCTAAAATATACCCAGTCTAAACATGTTGGTGACACTACAGTGTTGTTTTCCAGCTGCAGTCACAGTGGGTCTCTACGCCTGCAGCTCATCATATCATTGAAAAAGTGTCTGAGAAGAGAATCTGAGTGGGTCCTGCTACTACACAAAGCTGCCGTCAGGGCAAAAACACTGTCATACGAGATTTACTGACAAATATCTCCAAAGAAAGTAGAAAAAGTAAAACCAGTGTTGACAGCTATGTCAGCATGTCCTTGACTTGATGGGACGTCTGTCAAAGCCGCAGAGTGAGAATGTGGCAAACTTCGGGAGGGCGCCGTCGTGGATGATGCTGAATAAAGAATGAGCTGTGTTACGGAAGCGGAGCAGGTGGACGGCCCGGGCGGGAGGAGGGGTGGTGGGAGGTGACGGAGGGTGAAGGAAGCCAGCGGAGCAGACAGCATTGCCAGTTCAGTCCTGTATATTCAAAGTGACGGCACTGACTGACACAACTAGGCCAGGAGGTTTGCCTTCAAGACAAAATGTTATTGCCCTGCCGAGGCGACGACTGGCAATTCTGCATGGCTCTGGATGATTTTCACCACACAGCTGGTGACATTTTGCAGGGCTAAGCTGCGCTCTGTAATAAAGCTGCTGTAATATTTATATTGAGAGAAGGATGGAGCCGTAATGAACGGAAAAACTGGAGGAACTGCAACCAGCTGAATGTTCACTTTTTTCTCAGTAATGTAGGTCTTGTTTTGCACTATACAGGCAAAATGATCTTCATATTTGCATCTCCACGTTGCAAAAAAAAGTCTTGAGTTGGCATTTTCTTGGTATAGGCAAGAACAGCAGAGGAAAACTGTGGAACATAGGTGTGAAGAACAAACATTCTTGTGGCCTATTTCTCATGGTGTATCTGACTGAGAGCCTTTGGTATCCGCTTAATGAAAGTGCTGCGGAGAACTCGTGTTCAGCTGGAATACTTAAATACGAATTGCTCAGATAATGTCTCCGCGAGAGACGAATGCCAGTGCATATCAGCAGGTCGAGACGAATGTTCCTCATGTTTCACACAAATTGCTCCTCGGATTTTCATTAAGTGCTCAAGTGGATCTTGAGTGACAGTAAACAAAACCCTGCTCTCATTCAAATGTCAGGCCTAATGTACACACTTGAGGGATCTGATGGATTCTGCCTTGAAACAGCGCCTATAATTAGAGCTGTCTTTTCACATTAAATAAAAAAGTTATTAATACCAATAAAATGTAATGGACTCAACAGTTTAAAAATGATTATAAAAATTACTCTAATTATCAGAATAACGTTGCTTTGAGAGTTTAGAGCATTTCACTGTCTGCAGCCCTGTTGAGATAAAGAGTCCCTGCTGCCTTGAGCCATCGAACACATTTGTCTGAATAATGGAACAGTTTCATATAAAAGTCTGCACACATTAAGGAGTGAAAAACCCAAAGAAATAAAGAAGCAAAGAGCAGAAAGTATCAGCTGAAATGTCAGCTGTTAGATAAAGAAAGCACGGTGCCTTGTAATGTATGATGGGTATCAAAAGGTACCAAAGGTTTGCAGGCAGCGGAGGAGCAGGGTGAGGACTGTGTTATGCTGGTCTGTTGGCGAGTGTGCGTGTGTGTAGGTGTTACAGGGTCAGCGGTGTGATTCACAGCATGTGCATCTGGACAACACACAAGCTTACGCACCCATCCAACCTCACGTCCGGCAGACTCCTGTTGAGTGCAATCATGTCGCTGGCCATGAGATTGAACTGGTTAATCTTAAAGAGCTCCTTCATCTTCTCCTGGTCGTCTTTGGGGATGTTCACCGCCTTGCCCATCTCCCCCGGACCCTCATGGCTCCGAGATATCACCGCTGCAACATAACAGAGGCAAAAACAAAAGGATATCTGATGAGAAATCAAAAGCCATTATTGTGTTTTTTCTCACTAAGAAGGAGGTGAGAAATTAATGTCAAAGTGCACTGTAAAATAAATCGCTTTGTATATACAGTCTATTCTTGATAAGGAAACGAAAAAGCACTACTACGATAAAAAAGCCCACTAAATTACAAATGCTCCACATCTCCTCTCTAAATGGGACTGAGAGTAATGAGTACTGACTGACCCCCCTGACCCCAGTCTGTTGGCTGTGCGCCCTGTCCTAACCAGTGGACAAAAAAAAAAAAAAAAAAGAGAGTTGTGGTAGTTTTTCAAGAACTCAAAGCAGTAAGAGTGTACAAGTTGAATACATATATTATAATTATAGTGCTGGTTTGACTACACATGAAGCTTCAATGAAGGAGGATGATATACATGTTCTGAGATAAAAGTGTGTCTCTAATCCTTTCTAATCTAAGATGCACAAATTCTGTAGTGGACATCACAGATGCAAAGGTTTATTATCCGTCTCCTCAGGCCGAGGAGAGTGCAGCAAAGCATGCTAGATCCATCTCTGTGCACTCTGTGTGTGTGTGTGTAATCTTCTATACTTGTGAAAAGCCAGAGCATAAACGTAATCTTCCAGATCAATGTGTATGTACCAAGCTGGTGTTATGTGTTTTAAGAGCAGTTCATGTTCTGGCAGCGTGTATATACAGGATAATACAACATAATAACACTTAATGACACTGCTCATACAGACAAGGTGATGACATTCTCTCTTGCACTGTTAAAGGCTGGGAGAAAATATGTTTCCTCACACATCGGTGAATGTGAAAAACAGTGTAAGACGTTAAATACAGACAGTGCAGGCGCTCCGCTTAAGCTCTCTCCTGGTTGCTGTGGTTTGGGCTGAGTGGGTATTAAGCATTGCGCAGTCTGGCAGCTATATTTAATTTTAATTTAATCTATTAGGAGGTTTTGAATTTAGCGATTTGGGAGAACGTATTAATAGATGAAAAAGAAGCATGAAAGCAAGAAACCCTTTTTAGAATTACTTCTATATGCTCCTACAGTTGAATGCCTGCAATACATTTTCATTGCTGTTGTTGTTGCTGCTGCTGCTGCAGAGCCTTCAGCAAAGGTAAATAACCTCCCATGAATTTATGACTATATGAATTTATGACTCTCTCTCTCTCTCTCTCTCTCTCTCTCTCTCTCTCTCTCTCTCTCTCTCTTTAATAATCTCTCATAGCAGAGGCAGTGATTTCCATGAAAGGGGGACACACAGTTCATATTAGCTGCAAGGTCCCAGGTTAAGAGGATTCCCTACGACCCCTCGTGGAGAGACGGGCTGGTGTCTGCCGGGTTTGTTAACCTCAACGGATACTGCTCTTTTCTTTTATGGTGCTGCTGACACTCTCCATTTGGACACTGGCTTAAAATCAGAGCTGAGCTGGATGATTGAACAAAGCGTCCATCAAACACATGCTCGGCCTCTCCAATCCATCGGTCTACAGGCACGGATAAACACAGGATGGGAGTTTTCACAGCCAGAACATCCAGCAAACCATCAACACCAGTCTGGGCAGCCTTTGCTTTGTTTGCCTTCACCACAACATAAGCAACTAATCCTATAGGTTATTTAAAAAATGTAAAGTTATATACACAATACTCTAATCTGACTATAAAATGGGTTACTGAATAATGTGTGGAACAGTACTGTCAGACGTAGAGCGTCTGCAGAGAGCAGAACACTTTGTGAATTTTGTAGGAGACAGTCCTCGGGCCTTGAAATAACAAGGCAAACTGTCGTTCCCAGTTTACCGCTACATTTCTGGCCTCTTTGTTACAACTCGAATGTTAGAAAATATCTGACAAATTAATATTTTTCAAACATGGATGAACCCATATGTGATACACGCAATAGTCAGATGCATCTGTGACTTTGTCAGAATAATATAGTTCATATTTAAGTAGAAGCATGAATTTTGCAAATAAAATAATGAGATGTTTTCCCATTTGTGCCACAGTATCAGCCAAAACTGCAGAGGCTACTGGAGCTTTTCTCAACTAGTTGTCTGTCCTTCTTTGTATATAACTCTTTAAATCTTTAGCTACATTGGCTGAGAGGCTTTACAGATTGCAATGTCGGTCCATCAGCCAGGCTACCACTTTGGTCCAGACATCATGAGGTTGACATTTGTTGTTTTTAGTTAAACATCTCAACAACTATTGGATTGCTGCCATAATTTGGCACAGACATTCAGGTTTCCCTCCGGATTAGTTCTAATTTTAGTAAAACCATCAGGTCAAAATGTGTCCAATATTTTGGTTTGTGACTAAATACCTGCATCAAATCTGCTGTACTTTGTGTTTAAAGCTAATTACCAATTATTAGCATGCTAACACACTAAAACTAAACCAAGATGGAGAACATGGTGTACCGGCTAGACATCAGCATGTTAGCATTGTCATTGTGAGTATGTTAGCATGCTGACATTATTAGCATTTAGCTCAATGCACCGCTGAGCCTAAGCTAAGCCACTAGCATCTAGCTGTAGACTCTTTTATCTAAAGCATGTATTATTTTGGGGTTTCAAGGTGTACTTTACGTCATACATGAAAGAATTCAACTCGGGGATACATGAAGGCTCCTGTCTGCAAGGAAGGTTTTGTTTTCAAGCCTTTAACTTCATTTATTACTATTTCTTTTCTTTGTCTACCAAATGTCAGCATATTTACACTGCATTAGGCAGCCAGTTATTTTTCTTATAAAAGCTTATTCCATCATGTTTGAAATAAATCACTTTTACTCAAATTAACAACTTAGCTCCCTCATTACGACTATACATTTTCATTTTACACCCTCAGCGCTTTTAAAATTCTCCATCTATGAAATAATAAAAACAGTCAGATCGAATATAGAGACTAGGAACGCTCAAATAAATCTGGTTTGGCTTTGTAACACACAGATCAGAGGAGCCTTCGGAAACAAAGTCTCTGTGGTATCTCCAAGCCCGACACACTCTCTCCTCCTGACACAGAAGCATTCATTATAAAAGATGACCGCGATCATATGGGAAGAAAACAGTGGCTCTGTTTGTTCTCTGGTCAATCAATCTAATTCAATGTCCCTGCCTGCAGCTTTATCCCAAGCAATTATAGCGAAAAGGTTCCCCTCACACTCACAGGTAATGAGTCTTCTGAGACATCATCACTCATATTTCAGTGCTGAAACAAAAAAAAAGTGCCACATGTCTACCTGTCCGTTATGTGATTCATAAGATCATAATTCTGACAAATTAGCAATACGTGTGCAACTCTAGACTCTCTAAACAACCTTTTCCACATGAGGTATATGTTACAGCTATACTTCATTATTGAAATGTCTTGCGAGAGCTCAGCTGGACTCTTTGATCCCTGCGAGATTCCAGATTCCTCCTATTGAGGTGGACTCGGACACTAATCTGCATGCAGATTGTCCTCCAGCTCTTTTCATTCTCATTTACTTTACAGGAAAAGGTCTGTGTAGTGGTGCTCAGTTGGAGGCTCAATCACAAGCTTGATCCACTCTCTGTCCTCCATACTTCACCTCCACCTCTTCCCTCTGCTGCTTCCTGCCTGCGAGTCTGACCCAGTTGGCATTACATTATATATCAAAGCAACACAAAACCACTTTGTATTTTTAGTTTTATTTGCTGCCCATCTTCACCAGGACTCTCTGGCAGAAGAGAATGTATCTCAAAGGATAAATAAAATAAAAAATTAGGCTGGGAACAAACACCCTGCAGAATACTGTTACGCTGCTCTGATGTGTGCACCTTCACACTAATTGCGACATTCTTTCTTTCTATATAACTACCAAGTGAGGCGATGCTCACACAAAGAACAAATATTCAAGGCAGTTAGGATCAGAAGTCTTGTATGACATTGAAGTGGAATATCTGCAAAGGTACAAGTGCCTGGAAAATGTCAAAATCTTCCAACAATAATTCACAGTGAAAATTATATTTTTCTGCTCTGAAAAACAGCTAAAAGTAGCATTCTGCAACACACCCTGTGGTGTCATGCCTGATATCTTCTCACTTCAGCTGGTTGTGTAATTACCACATTAATGCAACCTTATGGTATCACATTCAAATTAAAAGCACACCATTAAATGACGGCCATCTGTTCTATAAAGAGACAGATTTCTGAATGACAGAATTATTATTTTATGGGCAAAAGAATGAAAAATAAGTTCTTGTTAATTAATGATGTGCTTGATGTATTCGTTCTTACTGTTACCATCATTTTCTCCTGGTTTTTAATGATTTTTAATGGACATCCTTCAACACCTCTTGAGGAGGAATACTGCAGCTAAAGTCAAACTAAAATTTAACATGTTCAGGCTGGAAAATACTGTATGTATACAAGTATGATAAGTCTAATGAAGTCAAATGTATTTCTATAGCCCAATATCACAATCTGTACAGTATAAAACACCCTCTTTCCTTAGACCCTCGATTCAGGTGAGGAAAAACTCCTCAAAGAAACCCAAAAAAGTGGAAGAAACCTCAGGAGGAGCAACAGAGGGGGGGGGGGTCCCTCTCCTAGGACAGACAGACATGCAATAGATGTAGGTGTGTACAGAAGTGTGTACAAACACAGATGCAGTGGAGTCACTTGTATCCACAAGTGAAAGTGCCAGCTGTCACTGAAGTACATTTCATTTTCAAAAAGATCACGTGTGGCACACAGCTTTGCCTTGTGATGCTCAGCCTCTTCAAGTGGCTGATTGCGGTTACAAAATGGATCATTTTTTTCTTCTGTGTGTGTGTGTTGTGGTGATGCAACAGTCAGGCTGTGAACACACACTCCCAATTTATAATGTTGAAAATTATGTGAAATTTTTGTTAATCTCCAGAAACCAATGAACTGATCAGCTGATAGTCTTGTGACATTTTATTGTCAAATACAGAGCAACTGATTGTTGTAAAAAAGATTTAGCTGTGAATGTGTAGCCTTAAGGAAGTGAGTTTATTAATCATCAGTTATCCGACTCCTCTCTTCACTTCATAACTGGCAAAACTGTGAAAAGTTACTGTAGATAATTACCAGCAAATGTGTCATTAATGCTCACAGGGGCTGCAGTTGTCTCAGCCCAGTGTAACAGATGGTTGGTTCAGCCAAATTAAAACATGCACACTTGAATTCAACAAAGAAGACAACTTCTTTTTATAAACTCCTACTATATTCAGTCATGGATGGAAATCAAAACCCACCAACACTCGTTTTACACATTTTTACATACTCATCACCAGGAATATTACTCAGCCTGTGACAACTTTTGTATTGTAACTTTTGTCACTCTGAAGAGAGAGAGAAAATAACAATGGTGATGTCAAGGGTTATCTCAGATTGAGGTTGAGAAAAGAAACAGAACGATTTCTATGCAAACTGCTGGCATTGAGTTTGAAAGATATTTGAAACCCATTTAATGAAAACACACTATTAAGTAAAGGAGAATGTAGGGTCCAGTGTTTTGGGGGAAATGACCCATAATAGAGACTAAAAGTGACGACAACTCAGCCTCTGCTTTTCTTTCTTTTTTTTAAATCTGTCTCTCCAAAGTCCATCAACTTTATAAATTGCAATACTACATTAGTTAGAAGAAAAGAGGAATGCATATATTTATGCTGTGGACATGAACCTGTGGTTACATGGGTCACTGCAACATCCTTTCCTTTACATATTAACAAGCAGCACTCCAAACAACTTCACCTTAGTATGTCAAGCAAAAGTAAAATCTTACATAAACATAACGTGACAGGAGCGACTGGCCATAAAGTTCATAATGGTCAAACTGAGAAACACTGACATGAGCTGAGTGGTGCCATCTCTAATCAGGAATTTAAGGCAGACATTCTTTAAAAGGTCATTATCGACCTGGTAATGACCAGAGTGGGATCATTGGCTCCTTGTCCAAAATGGATGCAATGGAGCAGAAACTGACTGCAAACCATCACGTCACGTGGTGTAATGTGAAAGAGTCCCTCATAGTGCTGACGCTCACTTTTAGCTTTTTAGCCTCTTTTAGCTCATTCTTTTAGTTTAACGGCCTCCGTATTTACAGTGTGGTTCAGTCAGAGCTGCTCGAATCAACCTGTAAACAGACGTTTCCAGCAAAATAAGCTATGCAAATAGCACACAGATAAAGTTAAGTTACTGGTGGACAAATCAAACATTTAGCAGCTACAGGCCTCGATATTAGACCAAAACAGAGCTAAAGAAAAAAAGAGTAAATGGGGTGGCCAGAAACATGACTCAAAATGAATGTTAATGCTACACATTCAGCCCTGCGTCTGCTGCATGTGTAAATAGGAAATAATTTGCAATCAGGTTAGCCATTACATCTCCATAAGGCGTAGTGTCTGCACATCTGTCACATTGTTTAAGTTTTTCCCCCCGTAGGAGCCAAAAATTGCTTTAAGGATCCCATTCACTTTGGGCCTCCAGCAGACTGAACATTCTTATATTTATTAACTACATCTCTAACTACAATATAGTGACTTTTGGCTACACAAGCATTAACTGAATGGCAATTAGTGTGTCCGTGACCTAACAGAAAGGCTCAAGTAATAATCAAATTGGGGTAAATTGACTACAATCAAAAAGTGAACATGTGAATCAGTGCCAGATTAAAAGTGGGCTTTTCAGTTTTCCATCTGAATGAATAGGATTAAAGATGAAAGATAAACCTAAAAACACCTGCAGTGTCACGGAAAACCAGTGTCTCAACACTCTGTTCATATATTTAGCGAATCATCATATTCAAGTTATTTTAAATGCAAAGTAACTCCAATGTAACAGTAGACTTTTCTATGGTAATCAGTGTCAGTAGCTGGCAGCTCTGCCTCATTCTAACCTTAAAAGCAGCTTAGCAAGCCTCTTAGAAACCTGCTTACTGCAGGGCATGTGAGGTAATGAACTCTGCTGAAGAGGTACTGTGGTTAAGGTTGATCTCAGAAACAGTCACACTCACGGAGATTGTTTAAAGCTTACAGTATATACTACTACAGGTAAATTAACTAAATCTTTATCAGTCCCATTCAGACAATCAAATTAAGCCGGCCGAGATTCACTACATCACAAACTTCAAACAATCACGCTGGTTTTTGTGCATTTTTGTAGATCAATAACCACAAATTCTAAAAAAAAAAATTACTTTTACATTTTCTGACATGTTTTTGTGACCTTTCAGGCAAAGTTTTGCCCCTCAGTGAACTTCGTCGTGTTAACAGGATTTGGGACAGATGATGAAGATTATGTTAAATATCCTGGTGAAACGATTTAAGTCTACAAGCTTATATTCACAAGCTTGACTGACGCCAAACAAAAGGTAGATTCTACAAGATCAAAAATGCAGAGACCCAAAACAAAATAAGCGAATTATCTGTTAATTGCCCCCCTCACTTATAAAACAGGAGTTATCACTTTCAACAATCCGCCAACATCTGCAAATATCAAAAAGCTCTTTTCTAAAGATGGCATGTAATCTTAAAAATAGATGGGTATGTGCAGATTGCTGCCTCAAGAGCAAACACACCGTATGTTCCCTAATGAACCTGGTTGTTTTTCATGTCATCGGTCTGCTGTGTGTGATAACAGTGTTGAAATCTATTCTATTTCACATCCACGCATCAGAGAGAAAAACTAAATCAAAGCTCCATTTCATGTCATTCTAAATTAATATTAGAGTAGTTGAGATTGTCTGAACACAAAAGTTCACCCTCCGCAAAACCTACTCCACACTGATTGCTTGGCATTTAACAATTATTGAATATATTGTATTGTATGTTAATTAGGTTGTTATTATCTTATGAAAGGAATTACAAATGATAAAAGCTAAAATATGCATGGGCCTCTGTGTGCTCTTGGTTTCAGTGCATATTAGTACAATATCTAAAGAGACTAGTTTCACATTTCATTGAACGTCGTGTCTGTAATTATTTTGGTCAAAACGCAGAAAAAGCTTTTCAAATCAGTCGGCACTTACAGCTGCATCACCACGCAATGATGTTGTTACCTTGGTGAGCATATATAGACATGTCATTCACTGTGATGAATACAGAAAAACAGTCTCAAAGTCAAGGATGTACAAGATGTAGGAATTCAATTTCTCTCTCTATAGAACAAATAATATATATACATACATATGTGTGTGTGTGTGTGTGTATATATATATATATATATATATCTCGAATATGTTTAATAAAAATTGACTAATATGATTTAATTTTAGAAATATTACAAATAAAAAGCTGTCATTTCTCAACAGTTTTGGACTCACTCTCTTCAACACATCACGAATGGAACTGGACTTTTCATTCCCCTTTAACATCTGCTAAAATGTACATTTTAACTTCCTCTAAGAAGTCTTAAAATTCATTCACTGTAAACCCCTTTGTCTCCTTAATACTCTTTTTGTAATGGGCAACAGCATATTTCAATAGAAAATCCTGAAAACTGCAAAACTTAAAAGAGAAAGTCAGTAGGAAAGGGAGAGGGAGTAAAGCGCTTAATAGACCCCCGAAAACTTCAAGGCCCATCCTGTCTATTCTGTGAATGAAAGGTGCAGCAGCAGCGGCCGTGGACTCACCTCGGAGGGCAGGGAGCAGCGAGCGGTCTTTCCTATCATCACATTTGTTACACTCGCTGAAGTAGAGCAGCAAGAACACGTCCACCAGCACCCACACTAAAGAGGTGGTCAGCACCACCTTACAGTAGACAAACCGTCGCATCACCTCCCCGGGGGGGCGTCAGCCAGGCAGCCAAACAGGGAGGGTCACAGCGAGTGCTCAGGAGCGCTGACGAGGCGTTTGAACTCTGGAGACGGGGCAAGGAAGCAGGAAGGAGACTGGGCAGGTTTGACCGAGAGGCGTCATCCTACGGGAGAGAGAAAAAACGTGAGAAGATGACAATCATGATATTTAATTTAGTCTCCCCGCTGTGATTCCAGATGAAAATCAATCATTAAGCTACGCTGACCTAAACCAATCAACTGATGAAGGAACACAATGTCGGTGAAATCTACGAGGACCCACATTTAAAGATCGATATTTGTCTTTTGTAAAAAAAGTGATTAGTAATCACCTTCTCCAGACATCACTTAATGCATTTTATAGCTCTTCACAACCAAAGGTTACAGATCATTTTCCATTCATTTCTTTTACTTTTTTATATTAGTAGAATGTCACATTACAAAAGGTAGAATAAATTAGACAGACATAGGCGCAGCAAAATGAACAGAAAACACACAACAAAACTGTGATACAGTGTGTTTTACAGAGCAAAACAGAGATTACAAGTTGATTGTGTTAAAGGAAGAACTATGTATAACTATAGGGAGGAAAAAATAGGAAACAGAAAGAGGTGAAAGAAAAAAGAAGAAAAATGGTGAAAGGAAAAATACATTCTGTATATAGACATACATACATAACAGCCTAATCTGTATTGACAGGAACAATACTAGATATCTACATGTGAGAGTTTAAAAGATCTGATAATGAAGTGCCCCGATGGTTTTGGGGTTAAGGGTTAAAGGTTCAGTTACATTTAGCAGATCCGGTATCAGCCAGATGTGACACATCCACATTGAAAATAGTTGCTTTGACAGTGCCATCATGAAATTCAGCGTTTCCACTATCAGTTACATTCATTAAGTCGTGGTGGGTGGCCAACTCAGCGTGTAGTGCCACAGCAAATCCCTGGCATCATGTTACCTCATATAAAAATGATACCAGCGAGCTCTGCTGCAGAGAAGTAAACAGCTTTTAAAATTTGGGAGAAAAAGAGAGAGCACTGGTCCCAAATCAGAAATCAGTATCGGCAGACACCCTGAGTTGGGGTGTCAGAATCACATCAGGAGGTGGATCGGTGTGTACTAAGCGGGACAGTTTACAGCTGAAAAATAATCTCTCTGTTAGACAAACTACATGTCTGTACTGGGGTCACTATTTAAACACTACCTCATACATATATTTGGCATTTGTGTACTTAAGTTTCTTGTTAATTATCGCCCAAGATATACTTCAATAAACAAATAAACAATAAACTAATAATATTGACCAATGACCTTTATCGGTCAAGCTCTAAAATACATACCTAGACATATAATACATAATAACAATAATGCCAACTCAAGTTTGCAGAGATGGCACTCCAGAAGAAAGCAGACATGGGAATGGCCGGTGAGGTTTTCTTTCTCCCTTTTTCTTATAGGTTTTTCTTATATCCTTTATCCTCACTGTATTTTAAAAACAGGGGTTTACGGGTGTCACTGCCTTCAATCACACACAGACCATTATGAGGTCACCCCCAACTTCCCACATTGGACTGACCCCAGACCCTCCACATCTTACCATTTGAAAGGATAAGTGACTGCTCATTTTCCCTTTTACAGGCTACTAGGACCATCTGGGAAGCTTTCATACCAGAGGCAATTTGTGGAGGTTAGATATCTCATTGGCATGTGATGTATACCTCACAGTATTTCTGATGAAAAACAACATAATTTTCTGTCAAACAGCCTTTCTACTTGACTGAAATTATAGGTTTTTGTTGACTGTTGGCTTATGAAAGTATAATCAGAATGGAAGCGGAATGACGGGAGAAAAATGCTCTCAGCCATAGATAATCAAACACAGAAATACGCAGTAGCATTTTAGACATTCACAACAGTAAATATAGGCTACAATATACATCACACAGTGTAGATCATAGTGTTTATCCTAAAAGAGAGCTTAATGACATCTGTTAAAGCCAACCGAGCCTCTGCACATACTCATACTTACTATTAAAAATAGGTTTGTGCATACGAGTGTGCATTTAATTGCAAATGCATGCATGTATAAAAGCTTACCCTACCCTTTTACTTAAAACTAGTGAGGATAAATGCCTGCAGCATCTCCTGTGGGGAATCCGACAGATTTCCTTATCTTTCACTTGCAGCATGGTAATGATTTTGTACTCCACACACACACACACACACACACACACATTGTCCTCTCCGCTCCCCGTCTAAATGTCCATCACAGTGGTCTGACATTGCTGCCCTAGGGCTAATTCTTATCTCATTCGAAAACAAGGCAGCCACCATTCACTGACTTCTAACCCGAATAGATGGACGCAATCTAGACTCCCAGATAATGGGTGTCATCGACAAAATGGTCTCGAAAAACCCTCAGTAAAACTCTGCTGAAATCCAAGTCTGTATGTAGCATATCACCTCCACTCACATCGCAGACAGATCAATGATGATTCTGTCTGTTTGCATCTCTAACCATCTGCTTCGGTGCGTCAGTGGCAGAGACATGTTTGGGTTTGGTACCACCAGCAGCGCTACCGGCAGCTTGCTGGAGTCTCGTCCGAAGTAGTCTGAGTCAATTAGTCCAACCATCTGCACAGACGAATATTCCTTGTCTGCTGTACACGGCGCTACAAACAGGTCCCTCCTACAAGCCACTTTATTCCAGTTTTTTCAACACAAGTGTAAACCATCAGGCATTAACGGCTTCTCGCAGTGACAGTTAATTGTGTTAGTGACACTATTTGTTGTGAAAAGTTTGGTGCAGTGCTATGAGCTAATTTATGTACTCTTCTTTAAACAGTAGTGCTTCTACTTTATTGCCAGACTGTTAACGACTTGCGGCCCACAGTAACATAACTGGACACGACTGAAACCAACACTTGACAGTGGAACCATGACAGCAATATGAGCAGCAAACATTTGAAGACAAAGCTGAAAGACAAGCGGTCAGATCATGCTCCTTCATCATAAATTCACTCATATGCGGCCAAGGCAAGACAGTTTTCTGCTGTTGACAATTAAGGGGATTGACTGTGATTTAAGTGCCATGCTCATGGGTGTTGCAAGGATAGAAGAGGAGAGAGCATTCACAAGCTGAGACCAGTCAGGGTAGGGGAGACTAGCAATCTCCCAGTCACACACCTGCATCTCTGATGTCACATCAATACTTTTTGAGTGCAGAACAAATTGTGTCTGTGGCAAGTGTTGAAAACAGTCAATCCCAATCAATTGATTGATTGGTCAAAAAATAAATATTGTGATTTGGCATTTTTTTTACTACATTTTGTAGAACAAGCTATTCTATTCCTCAACCTAAAATACTGGGGGGAGTATTGTTTTGGTACCGGCACCAAAACTCAGGTATCATATTGGCCTTGGCACCAGTATTGAAAAAATGCCAATCTATACCCAGCCCAGGCAGGAACAGGAGGTGATTATAGAGCTGATCCCAATAAGCCCATTAGGCCAGTGACTGTAGCTTCTTTTATAACCCAAACAACACAAAAAGATTACATTTACCCCTGTGGTGGTTTTAAAAGGTGTGGCACACACACACACACACACACACACACACACACAAACATCTTTCATTCATGTACATCAGATATTGACTTGATTATTCATTGAATTATGGGATGTGACAGGAGTAGGATGAGAAAACACTGCAACAACAAACACAGCCAACTGATACACTGAACAAGGTAACCTTGATTTAATGTGACATCAAATTAGACGCATCGTCATTATGATGATTACATCTTTTGCATGAAGCAATAAGACCAGGACATGATTTGCCTAATGGAAGGTGTGCACGCAACAGAAAACGAGGGTACTCTCTGCTTACCTAAATTATGGATGGAGTGAACCAGTGACCTGTTCCAGCCTCGCGCTCAGGCAACGTGTTGAACGCAGACAACATGACCCGATAAACAGTACAGTTAGAGACTAAATTAAACTGGATGAATTGCTCCTGCAAACGCGCAACGTCTCGCAACGACACCTAAGTTACAGTCCATCTCAGTACGGAGTAGTCCACAATCCGGCGTGATACTGTCCGTCCAGCAATGCCTCTCATGATACCTGTTCGGACTCCTTGATAGGATTTGTCCCTCGCTGAGCCGCAGTGAACCGGGGGACATAAACAGCCTCCGAGAATTTTCCCGTTCGTTTTAATGCCTTTGCGGTCAAGGCTGCACGCACCTGTTCTCCGACTGAATATTGTAACGGTGAGAGGACAGGCGAGGTAGTATTCAGCACAATCTAACCTCAGCTCAGATCGACCTGCGAAATGTCTCGTTCCTCCTCTCTGATTGGCTAAACGCGGCGTCGCTCATGAAATCCTCTTGAAGTGGAGCGTCACGGGCGTCTGGTAAATGTAGGCGCGCGCACCATCACCACCACCACAGGCAAAAATACAGTGATTAATGCTGAGATTTTAGTGTAATACGTGGAAAATAATGTCTTTTTTATTTTCATTTGAAATGTATATCTTTTTGTGATTATTTCCAGCTGGATGTCAGAAAAAGGATCCCAGAGAGTAACCTGAATAAATTTTTTGCAAACCTTCAGCATATTTATGTTGGAGTTGTTTGTTCTAAATAAGAAAAAAGACACTTGTCAGGGAAGCATCCATGTCTCAAAACTCTCTGTCCATTGAAGGAACTCATTGTATTTTAGTTTCTATATTTATGAAATGTTTACTTTTGCTTTAAGTTAAATTTTTTTGTATTAAAAAAAATACATAAAATTAAATGCATCTTAATATCTTCCAGATATATTTTGCTCGTCATTTAGCTTAGGTCAACCATTATACAATAACAACACATAACGACAATGCGCCTCTTCCTTTTCAGTGATAAACATCATAGTTTTTATTCACATGGTAGAATAATGGATTCATGGATACATTACTTCCTAATTTGAGTTTCTAAACCCCCAGGGAGTCTTCACTCTGTTGTTTGTTTCACATTATGTACTTGGTAAAAGAACAACAGGAAGGAAGTAGGTTAAAGTGTACTGTAAAGTAATTTCCAGCCAGGCAGTGGTTAAATAAACACATACATTACATACACCTTGATGAGCATGCCTGTGCGTGTGCCTTTGGGCCAATTCATTTAGATTGGCAGATTGACACTGTTGTCTACATCCCAGTCATTATAAGGCCTTCGGAGAATCATGTTGAACAATGCTGCCATCTGCTGCTATTGATGAGAGACCTTCAGCGTTGCATTCGCCTCTGGGCAGCGAAGCAGATCAAATCTAAGCCTGGCATTTAATCAACATTCAACAATTCATGATAACTCTGATGTACTGTCAATGAAGTACTGCCACAGACTGTAAACTGCCTCTACATTTGAAGCTTTTATTGTTATTTAATTTGGCCATAATGCACCAGCTGACAAATATAGCCTAGCAGTAGTGGGTGCACTGTGAGATAAATGTGACTTGTATTTATAATTGCATATATGGTATACAGATAAACAAACATTGTGTCCACGCCAGATTCAAAACATCCACTAGATGTCAGTGCATGTCCTCGTTCCTCTTTGTTCCAGAGAGGCAGTGAGACTTCATGCCTTTGTGCAGCTGGTTGGAAAATAGAAAAAAAAAGACATTTGAGTGATGAACTTCCTTTTGTTTTTATTATATCATTTTGGGGTGAAATTATGTCAGATTATGACATGTTTACCTCCAACAACTGAAGAACATCTTGTTATGGGTTATATTTGCACAGTACGGAAGACAGTAGACCTTTTTCACAGAAGACATTTTGACATGTCACAGTTGGAAAAGCACAGCAAAGGTTGAATATAGCTGCTTCAGCTTCAGGTCCTGGTGTTGTGCATGCTGACTCACTGTCATACTGTCATGGTTTACTGGGACACCTGAATAGAACTGGGCCATTGTTAATGTTATTAATAACACCTGTGCTTTACCTACAATTAAATGTTTATTCATTAAAAGAAAAAAATAAATAAAAACTCACTTGACCATCAGTTTGCATTAGAGAGCCTTGAAGGAGTCGTCATCACTTTCTTTTGAGGAGTCAAATTCCAAAAAGTTTAGGAAAACTAATTTAGAGCACAAGACGATGACACTGAGTCCAGTTATCATGAGTGACACTACAAATGGCTGGATTACTGCACATGCAACTGATTTTACTATAGTAGAAAAAAATGTGTGTGTGTGTGTGTGTGTGTAATTTATTTTCCTAAGAGGTAATTTGCTACATAAAGGTTCAATAGATAGATAGGTATATAGAGAGATAGTGCTGCAAATACAAATCTAAATAATGTGTCCATATAAAAGCTAATTGATAATTGATGACCACTTGCAACAACAAAAACTGAATAATCACAAAGATAAGATTTATTGCAGGATTTATCTTGTTCTGTACAATGTTAATGTGTAGGCTACCCAAAACACTGGTAAATCAATATAGGCCTACACACGCTACATTAGTCTAATGCATGCATACACACACCAACAGCAACACCAACAGATAGTTACACACACACACACACACACTCACACACAGAACATAATGTACTTCATACAAGCCTTGGTGGACACTATCATCCATGACGCGCATGCGGTCTGGTCGTATGGTGGCGCTCTTGCTGCTTCGTCCTGCCCCTTGAGCGGGTTCAACGCAGACAGGTGCCGCCTGGCTATTTAACCGCGGGTTGGTGGATTCATTCCGCTCTGAAACTGGCTACTGAACACACGAAGTCTCCAGTAATGCGATGCCAAAGCAGCCTGTCAAACTCCAGAAGAGCGCTGTCTGATCCGACGGAACTTCTTCAGTTCGGCTCCTCGTCGCCTCCACTTTTCACTTGATGACCATTTCTCTGGGGCTGTGCCAGGCGCGTCTTCTCCCTCTCTTCCGCCTCCCACATCTGTCACACTGAAAGTTTGATTTAAAAAAGGAGAAAAAAAAGTGGAAATGAATAACACCGGGTTCAACCAAACGGAGGGCGGGCTGCTCAACAAGACGGAGGAGTTTTTCTGCTGCAACTTTTCATCCGTGGTGACTGATAACGGCTTCGTGGCCGCCGCTCCGGATGAGAGGAGCCTCTTCATCATGAGGGTGGTCCAGATTGCCGTCATGTGCGTGTTGTCCCTCACGGTGGTGTTTGGCATATTTTTCTTGGGTTGCAACCTTCTCATAAAGTCAGAGGGGATGATCAACTTTCTAGTAACGGACAGGAGGCCGTCCAAAGAAGCGGAGGCAGTTATTGTTGGAGCCTACTGACTGATGAGGACCTCTATATTATGATTTGAATCAGATCTGGCGGAGACAGACGGGTGACAATGCGATGATCCACTGCCTAAACGAGCTCCTTTTTCATATTGGTAGAAAAACTACTACTACTAAAAAAAAAAGAAAAATAGTCCCCATGCAGGAGGTGACGGAGGCTCACAGGTGTCCACCTCATTTCTTGTGGCTTTTTTTTAATGCCAACACAGACTCATTCATCTCCAAGAGGTATAGAGCTTTTTAAGCCTCTTTGTTTATAAAGTATTCAATGAAGCACTGTTGTAGTTTCAGTAGTTGGAGCACCGTTTGTCAAGCAGCATCCTTTGTCATGGAAGTGACAAAGTCCTCGTGTTGGCTGCTTAAAACTACCCTCTCATATTGCCAATGCAATGGAGAAATTAATGTTTAACATGAACTGTATGTTGTATGTGTTTTTGCATACAATATGCAATATATTAGTCTGTGTATTTCTCTGGGTTTCCTGGTGAAAACTGCATGAGTGTCTGCGTGGGCGGTGGAGAAAGCCCAACATGCCGTGTATCTTGTTAATTGGAATAAATTAATTCTGTAATTAAAGTTTTCCTCTTAATTAAGGTCTATTTTTTTTACCATGAATATCGCCCTCGCCACGCCTTCTGCCAGTCATGTCATTAACTAAAATTACATGCTTTCAAATTTCAAAGAGCTATTTCAATCAGGTATTAGATATTGTAGTAAAAAGAAAAAAAACATGTTGATGAGACAAAATGTAGATTATTAGTGCTAGTGCTGGTTATAGTATGAGCATTTATTCATTTAAACTGAAACCAAGACGTGTGTTTCCTCTGGCATTCATGTGAGGAGAAGTGAGTGTTGAATGGAGAAGAAATGGCTTCACACTAAAAGATTTTCCTCTCATTTGCTTTTTACATTAATAGTCCAAAATCTAAATGTTAATTGAATTCACTCAACTGAAAATCTTTTCTTTTGGCTACTCAGAAAAGGTATTCCAAAAATAATATATCCCTCTCATTATATTTTCTCTCTGGGTCAGATTTTGATCCATGCAGCGTTTTACATCCTTCCTCCTTCCGTCAAAGCATCTGCTGTTCTCTGCTCCTGGCTCACCTGGATGGCAGCTCCCCAGGGTGGGGGGAGACCAGCAGCCTTAGAAATGACTTGTCTTGTCAACCCCAAGGAGGATGAAGCCACCGGGCAATATGCTGCTGTCTGATTGCCCACCTGTGCTCCACATACAGAGTTAAATAGTTTGAATCCTGCTTTTTTCTAAAATGTCCTTCACCTCCGTTTTTCGCCCTCCTCTTGTAGTCCGTTTCTGATCCTCGTGTCCTGCTTGACAAGGCCTTCTTCTGACTGGTGATGGATGGCTGCAGCTTGTCAAGAAACGCTGAATAGAAACTGTCTTGATGGCCACATGCTGGATTTGAAGAAGTTGATACAATCATATCATCATCATCATCATCATCATCAATCATATCATAAAATGCTTGTGAGCTTCAATCTATCACAAGCAAATGAGTGGTTAATAGTTTGAATTTCCACATTTTTTTTAGGGGGTGGGTAAAACCACATGTACTGGGGGTGGACAAAATTAAAACAACCCCTGTACAGTGCAATGTAAAACGGTCCAGTAAGGTGGCATTGGAAAAAGTAGTACATTTGTGAGGCTTACAATGTTCAATTTCTTGAGTTGCACTGGATTGCAATATGTTATAAGACAATATGTTTTTGTTTGTGTGTATTTAATACAACACCAGCAACATCAATGGCTTCAGAAATTCCACCAAAACTCAATATTATGAACCAAACAAACATTGCATAGTCTTTATTGCATGTACTGTACAGGGTAGTATTATATTTTACAGATGTTTTATTGTGTCCACCCCATGCACGTGCAGCCAAGACATTATGTACACTGTGCATTTCTTAAATCTTTCTTCAACCTCTTGTTGTCTGCAATGATATCTACATTTAATCAAGTCCAGTCAGAGCAGATTACAAATGGCAAGTTCAATTCTTTGCAAGGGTAAAAACCATACTCAATGAATTTGCACGCACAAGGTCTCACCTCTACATAATCTAGCAGATACATTTAGCTCATGTGTGATGAACCATATTCTCAGGCACGATTCTGCATGGTTAGAATACCACATTAATACTGTAACCAATTATCTATAATTAAGACATTTTGGGATTGGATTCACATAAAAAAACAAACTGAATCCAAACCAAATATACATCAAATATTTCTTGCTTTCTAAATTATAAAATAAAACCTCTATGTTAAACCTATATTATGTTGCAGAGACTAGAGAAAGAAATTAACACGACAATGCAAAGGGGAGAATTACTTTCCATATGTCACACCAAGTGCTTCTCTCTGCTTTGTGTGATTGCTTTCATTAGGGAGTGCTGTGTAGCTCCCAAGAAAATGTTGTGGCAGTTTAATATCCAGCAGAGAACAATCTTCTGTGTGCAGCTGAACCATTGTTAGTTCATCCAGCTGTGTCTCATACACATTTATTCAGACTGGATTCTGATCTGGTTTCAGAGATCCTGTAAGAGGTAGGTGTAAAAGCTAAGACATTAAAGTTTAAAAGCATTTCTGCAGGAATTTAACAGTGGAGAGTCAGTTTGTTGACTGTCAGTTGGTACTGCCAACTCAAAGATTTCACACACCTGTCACACACCGATGCTCAGAGTGATTTAGGAGATAGCAACTGCAAACAGTCATCTATACCTCTGGCAGTCCTGCTGTCGACAAACTGAAAGTTGCTCTGCAGGGATCGTAAGCAACTCCTCCCCATATATTCAGGAATGTGCCGGGATTTTTACTCCACATAAACCAAACTACCCGAGCCAGGGCATTAAAAAAAGAGGTTAAATTCACAACTTTTGTCTGATGTTGCAGTATATTCTCATATTTCAAGTGTTGTTCAAGTGTCAAATAAGAAAAACAAAAAATATCACATGCAGTCTGGTAAGAGAAACGTGTATCACCAATATAGCAAAGGTCAAAACAGCATCAGTGTACTTCATCTCATGTCTACTGTATGTGGGCTGTGTTCGACTGTGACAGCATCTGCAGGGTGTTGATTGTGGGCTAAAAGTGGCTTCAGGTCCTGGCTTGCTCTCATGTGATTGGCTGGCGAGTAGAGGTCCAGTCGATGAACTGGATGGTGACTAAAAGCTCCAAATAGTAGCAAGGCAGCGACAATCATCTCCGTTGTTTACTCCTCTTCTCTCACAGCTCCTTATCCATCCTTCCTCTGCTAGGTCCTTACATTACTTCTGCAACTACACATCCGTTAATGTGGTATATTATTTATGTCATTAAATGGTGGTTGTTTTCCACTGTATATGTAAAATAATATTTGCTGAACACCTTATTGATTTTATACTGTGGGTCCTTCAAAGCCTGGCTTTAGTCAGATATTTGACACCAGTGGGAACTTTTGAAGGAGACTCAATAGATTTTTCTTTAAAAAGTGAACACAGGCTGTGCAATGCAGACATTTCCATCAGCAGCAATGCCTATTCAGTCTGAACCAAGCTGTCGCCAACATCATGTGGCGTCAGGAGCAACAGCAGTAATTGTGGAAGTCAAGCTGTGATAAATCCATGCAGACTGGTTTTGAAGAATGATTCCATTACCTGACATCTCTGATTCCAGTTATGGGATGAGTCACGGCTCTGTTGTACCACTGATTGTTTCATGCTCAAACATCACAGGGATTTAACATCTGAACAACCCTGCTGCTGATACTTTACTGTAATCCATTGTGTGTGTGTGTGTGTGTGTGTGTGTGTGAGGGGACACATTGTGGGGACTCAACCCTAATTTGGGTACAAAAACCTAGTCCCCACAATGTAAACCCTTAAATTTTGAGGTTAAGACTTGTTTTTGCTTCAGATTAGTTGGGCAATTAGGTAATTAGTTAGGATGAAGCAGCACAATCAATCAATATTGGGGTCAAATGACAACATTGTTTCGAAAGTTGTAGCTTGTGGTTTCATTTTACGGCCCGTAAATGTACTGTTTTGGTTTAGTTTTAGTTTTTTTCTAAACCAAATAATTTCCTGTTTGAATAATCTTTGCCTTTCTTTACACAAGTGACACAATTCATCATCATTACAGACAACCAGCAGGAACTCATTATTCATTGCAGTCATGCAAATGTGTAATGAGTGTTCGTTGCTTTAAAAATAATAGCTGCGATGATGTGATATTGACCCTGAAATCCATTTCAATTCTTCCGTGAGCGTGTTTCAGGCTTTATTGACCTCCTGATCATGCAGCTCTCTGGCAGCTACATCAGCTTCAGCACAGCCTTGTCTCTGAAGGTGAACTATTACTTTGCTTTTAGAGGAAGGGTTCTCGATACTATTACCACAAAGGTAATAACCTTTTCAAGAAAGCACTCAAAGCGCAGAATGAGTTTCAGGCTTGTTTTCTTTACAATAAGATAAACTTTCAAGGTTGCTTTCAAATTCACTGCTGAAGAATATGAGGACTTTGCTTCCACTTCTTAGTGATACAAATACAGTTTGCAGAGACGCTATATCCCATGGAGTCAGTGTACAGGCTTTCCTGGTAATTTCTATCTCAGTAAAATCATAATCACCTGAAGTATTCCTCAGCCACGATGCTTTAAAGAGCTTAAGTTGACCTACAGTACACTTTGTACAGTACACTCAGTAAGCATACTCCGTCACTAATGCCCCTGAGCCTGAGTAAAGACACCATTAACTGTCATTTTATAAATCCACTTCGACTTTGCAAATCACATTTTTTAATGCATAGCAGCCTGTTGGCTCGAGGATAGCCATCAGTAATGTATGGCAGGTGTGAGGAGCAAAGCTTCCTAATCACACAGTGAGATGTAATATAGTAAATATGCATTATTTAGCCAACTGCTTGTCTCGGCACGCATGATCTTTGCCTGTCTGCTGTTTACACCTAAAGTCATGCATGTTTGATTACTACTGTCCTCTCTTTCCTAGCATCTATACAACAACGTTAAGCTCATCCAAGCCTCTTGCTGTGTTTGTACATGAGATGCTGGAGGGGCTAACTGTACAACTACTCATGTACTGAACTGCCTGCCACAACAAGAGACTTTCAGGGAAAATAACATCACCTGATTCTATGTGCATCTGTCTGTGTGTAACCTTTGGACATTTTCTCCTGAAATAGTATTCTTATTTTAAAGATGAATTCAATAGAACAGACCCACTGGCACTCGTCCTTCTGTTATAGTTTGCTGCACCACGTTTTCCCTGACCTGTCACCACGACTCAAGTGTATTTGAACATGTATTTTTCATCAAACTGTTGAAAAGGTCTTTCTTTGAGACGATTGTGCCCAGAGCCCCGACAGGTGGTTTCAGTGGCCATGAAGAGACATCGAGACCTCGACTTTACACCTGGCTCACACTGGCATCTCAGATATAGACTCATCCTCAGGCCTCATGCCATCATCAGTATCATCATCACCATCATCATTCATTACCATTTCATTTATCATCATCGCCATCACTTGCTCTTCTGAGGCCTGTCACACAGAGAAGCTGTTTCTAAAGCAGAACAATATTAGTAATGAATACAGCCAATACCCATTATGAATGATACTAAATATAAATGTAATCTTTACAAACATGATTTACTTCTTACATACCACAAAATAGATAATTGTGAAGCCACACATAATTATAATTATTATGTTTTCAAATGTCCTTTCCAGCACTCTTGGCTGAGCAAAGATACGCTGATGAGAAGCGTTCTCTTCAGACCTGACTGTAGAGATCAGAGTTGACAGTTTGGACCTGCCTGCCAAGCAGCAGTGTCCTGGCTGCCTATGTGGCGCACTCGCGTGCCCCAGCTGTCAGCTGCACTCAGTCACTGTACCAGTAATGAACCACCTTTGGCTAAGCCATCCTTTGCCACTACATATAGTATGTCTTCCCCCGATCATCTTCTCATCACAGCAACATTGTTTCTATACTTAAGTCACTGCAGGATTTCTGCATATTTCATTGATGTTGTTTTTCACCATTTTGTCCCAGGATTAATCACATTTTTACGTCATCCTTTCTAGGAGACTGGAGAAGCTTCCATAGTGTTCTATAGGAAACCTGAACACAGGAGCACCGAGTCACAAACTACTATACTGTCAAAATATAGTCTGAACAGTAATCTGATCTGCCAGCTGTGCAGCATCCCATGTTTCAGATCTGATGCTATACTTTGGGAATTCATGCCTAATGGTGCACCTCCTGGTTCTGTCACAGCACATGAAAGTAAGCCTGAGTGCTGTATGATAAAACCTCTACCGGGTCATGACTTATTGAGCTTCCTCAAATTGCTTCTCACAGTGCTGCAACTCTTCATCCCCCAGGCCTGGCTCCATTATCATCTGGCTCTGTCTGCAGGTGCTTCTCGGTCACAACACTGACTTCCTCCATTTAGGCTATGCTGCAGTTTAGCTCCAGAGAAAACCAACATACTGCATGCTGCTGATAATCTCCAAACAGGCAAATCATCAAATCCCCCCAATGGAAATATAAACACTACAAAATAATAATAAATAATGATTGAAGTTGAATTGTGCCACTTCCAATGGCAGATAGGTAAAGCAAGTACGATAAACTTTTAATAAATAGCACTTTTTTAAAATGGCAATTCTGCCTTTGTGAAAGAGAACAATTCCTTGTATGACTTTACAATTAAAAGTATCATATTTTATAAAAGACAGAATCCTTAAAGGGGAGACTTGGTGAGCAAAGATAAGCCGTTGCAATGACAGAACAGATCTATCATAAAGCAGAAGAGATATAAGGAGACAGACAAAAAGTCGAGACTAGATGGAGAAGGAAGTTAAAGCAAATGAGTCAGAAAAAGAGATGACTTATGAAAATGTTATTTTGTGAAAATGATGTTATCTGCGCACAGAAAAAAAGAGCACCAATCACTCAGTGTCAGAATCATCCTCTTCACTTCACAAGCTGACTTCACAGCCGCTGAACAGGGTGACATTCGGAAATGTCACTAATGTAACACCGCTGGTCCCAGTTACAGTCAACATATGGGCAACAGCTGATGAACCACAAAAACAGTTACTGGTATTTACAGCGCATCTTTCCATACGTGCTAAATCTGTTGTTGTGTTATTTCACAGGTCTACGTGCCAAAATAACAGTGAATAATCCAGGAAATGGATTTTTGTTAACAACTACAACCGATAACATCTTTCTTTCTTTCCATTGCAGCTGCAGTTCAATTCTAGCAGATCTACCTCTCTTCTTGTTATCTCTACATTGTGGTGTGTGTGTCTGTGTGTGTGACACTTTTCTCTCCTCTGCTTTTACACTAGGAGGGTCAGCCTCACAGGTGCAGCTGCGGCCATGGAGCGTTTGCAGGAGTGTGTGTGTGAAATGACATCCCGGCCTAGCAGAGCCACACCTTACAACACAACAGCTGTCACAAAGGATCAGCATCCAGTCTGCCACACTCCAGGAGCCGCTTTCTAAAAGACCTCTGCTGTTCTGTTGTCCTCACTGCTTATTCTTACAAATGAAAGGTCGGCTGCATCACATGACCAATAAACTCCCGCCTGTTTGAGTGCGTCAGATTGCATCAGTTCAGGTTTGCAAACAGTCCCACAAAGCTATAAGGTATAATTTTCAGTTAACATTGTAAAATTATTATCCTTAGTTTCACACCCCCAAATTAATACAAGTTTTATAGTGGTGCCACAAGTGGCACCAGTTCTCCTTGAACAGTTTCTGAAATCTAACATAACATTTTAATCAGCAATCACAAACATGCCATTTAGCCTTTAAGTAGCTCTTACTAGATGTCATAAATGAGCTGCAAACCCCAGCTCCTCTGAAGCACCAGTCACCTAATCAAGCATTTCAGATATGATTAGCCTATTCATGACTATCCTATGTGACTGAGCTGTAGAACCACCCATTTAAAAAAACAAAGCCTGGCTATAATATTGTGGATCATCTATGCAGCTGCTCCAGTCGCCACATAAAAGGATGGCTCTCAGAGCTTTGCACCTGGCTAGTGTTAGAGATGCTTTGATCTGTTTCCCTGGTTGTGTTCCCCTCTTTGCAACCATTAAACAGCTCCCTGGTCTCTATAAAAGGAAATTGATCAGTGATTAAAAAAAAAAAAGAGGAGGAGAGGCGTCTTTGTGTCCAAACAGACTCCCAGTTGTGGGGGTGGCTTTTGTAATAGCTGTGGCTGTGACAGGGCGGTTAGACGACGTCAACATTAAACCAGCTGAATCTGAAAATGTGGAAGTGTAAGTATCCACACAAGCGTTATCAGATTGTCTTTGTAAAAATCTCCATTCACAGAGAAGCACTTCAAAGATACGAAAACAATCTCTTCTTCTTCCTCCTCTTTTGGTTGACAGACTACAGAAGTGTTCAAACATTTGATAGGCAGTGGGACAGACACAGCTCAGTTACTCTCAGTTCCAGCTGGTTAAACATCCACTATGCCCCCTCCTGCTCACCATCATCTGTACTCTGTGTTAGTACAGCAAGCTCATTATTTGGTTATTCTAATTTACATATTTTTCTATTTCTGTTTCAGACAATTGAATGAGCATAAAGTTCACAGAAGCTATTTGTTGAGGTGGCAAACAGTAATCCCTGCGCTGCTTTACTGAGATGTCAATCACTCATTTATGATGTCATCTAGCAAAACAAATTTAAATGTAGGTTAAAGGGTAGGCCCACATTCTTTTCAAGTCTTAAAACTCACTATATGAATGTAGTGGGAATATCATACTAAAAAACTATAACTTTGGTAGATACCCACTTGACTTGGCTGTTGGCTGTTGACTGTTGAAGCCTCACACTAGCTTCAGCTGAAACAGGGACAGTTCTTCAGCTCTTCGATCTTTTGTTGGAGTTGCACTAAGAAGAGATTCATGGCCAGTGTGGACAGGAGGAACAACCAACCAATAACTTATGGTGTGTTCAGACATGACAATATTAGGCGTCAATAAATGGCTAGACGCGAATCTGAAATGGACAGAAATCCCCCATGGGAACCTCAAACTTAGGCGACTAAGCACCCTCGCAAGTTGAATGTTTCAACTTGCACTTTATAAATATACTTCATAAACGTACAATGACGAGAGGAAAAAGAGAAACTGGAGGGAAATGGAGGTCCTGGCACACAGACCGTTAGGTATGTACATTGCTAGCTGGCTTACAGCTAAAATCTGTACAGTCGGCTGGGTGTTTAGGGCAAATAAACACAGACTGCACAAACGGTCCGCGGGTCGCACAAATAACGACAGGCAAACATTCACAATCAACTTCATTGCCACACAGTCCCTGACGATATCTGGGCAGTCACCTTTTTCCAAAAGCTTTGTTTTCCTCGTCCACTTTTAAATCTGTTTTTTAAAAAGCTAAATTTTTGGGTGAGAAGAAAAGCCAGTTTAGTGTGGATGGAGGGCCAAAATGGACAGAAATGGGTCGTATTGAATTTTGAATTTAGATAGCTCATCCAGGTATTGCATAAACCAGGCAGGTCTATGAATGTGAGGGCGCGCTCGTGTGGACATACTATTTAAGCATGGAAATAAAGGTGTTTAGAGTGCTAACAGCCTGCCACGCCACTGCTGCTGTGAGCAAGGTGCAAGAGCGTCATGGCTGTCATTAATCTGAGCCCGGCAGTCGCAGCCCATATCAGCAGCTGCAGCTGGTGTGCACCATTTCAGTGTGACTCCGACTCTGACCTCCTCCCCTCCACCACTTGCAGAACTGATCACATCCCTTGACAACGCCTCAGGGCTTCACCTGACCGATGGTGCCTTTCACTACACCTCTCATCACACATTTACTTGTCAGTGGTACTTGCTCTGGTGCCTGACACAGAGCATCTGTCCTGTCTGTGTCCTTTTCAAATCTGTTAAAGTCATAGCTGCTGAAATTGTATTAGCTTGTTGACAACTTAGACAGAACTACAAGAAATAACATTGTCTTTGCACATTATTATTGTTCGATGTTGTTAAATTGTGTTTTTGTAGATTAGTTTCTTCATTTACAGGCTTAATGTCTCCCAGACATTACGTCATTAGTGAGTTCTAGAGATGGCTGGATTTTGTTACCTTTAGACAGAACCAGGCTAGCTGTTTCCCAGCGTTTCCAGTCTTTTTGCTTGGCTAAGCTAACCAGCTGCCGATTGCAGCTTCATATTTACATTTACATTTATATATAAAATAATTGAATAATGGCATAAAATAATTGCCCTTGGCAACTAAAGTATGCAAAATATCACTATTCAACTTAAAACATTTGATACAACTACAAAATATTGTTACAACAGTCTCCACGACAGCCATGAGCACAAAGCTCCATGCACAGACTTTTAACCTTTTAACATTACATAAAACTACACTTTCATGATACATATTACATGTGTTTTTTTTGTTGTTGTTTTTTACAAAATTGTCCACTAAATTGAAATAAGTCTATAAGATTCGTATTCCTGTAACCAACTAATCAGAAAGTTTAAAACTCCAGTCTCTGCCTGTTGTGATTGCTGCTTTCTGGATTCAAACTTCAGTTCTTCACACTCTGCCTGAACAGAGCCATGTCCCCTGCTGCTGTTCATCCCAGTAGTTTTCATTTATGAGACAGAATTAAAATCAATGTGAATGATTCTATGGGATTTTCCACTGCTGTGAACAGCGACCTGCAGCCTGTCACATGTTTTGCTCAACTGTGAACAGACAGGAACACCACTGTTTCACCACATGACTGTTCAATGGCAGATTGAGTCTACCTCTTATACTGGCAAAGCCATATATAAATCAGTAGCCGGCACAGCAAGCTTACCAGGTTAGACCAGTTCAACATAGACTCCCTCAGCTGACAGCTAGTAAAGGTTGAGCAGGTCCCTGTTGGAGCAACCTCAGGGCAGAGAGAGAGAGAAAGTGGTGCTCTGCTGCCCCCCACTTTCATCACGCAATGCACATCAGAGCGTCCCAAAACAGGCAGCCTCCGAGGGGGGCCTCTTCGTCATATGTCACACATGGGCATTACTCTGTCTGGGTATTTTAAAGGAGCAAATTGGTTTCCAAAGGTTTTGTCTAAAAATAGCACAGTCAGTGTGGTGCCATGCCATGTTAGGTTATTTTTACACCGCAGATGTGATGCACAGGGAGTGTCATGGCACAAATTGGATAGAACTGACATGAAACGGGCTGATAAAATTGCCACCTCCTTTAATCTCGCTCCTTTTTTCAGTCAAAGTGATACCAGCACACAACAGTGGCTGTGGTGAAAGGAGTAGCAAGAAATGCACTTTTCTTCTTCGACATGACATTGTATATGTGCTTTTAGCATTAATGCCCTCTGACAGCTAAGTGACAGCAGTCAGCAGTCAGGGGTTAACTCAAAGCACTCCTAATACAAGCAACACACACATACAATACATAAGTACATGCACACGTAAATACACAAATAAACTGTCTAAACAAAGACTGCTGGGAGTGTATGACAACCTGTCTCCGATACAGTCTATTTCTGCTGGTCAGCTGCTGATGGATGAAAGCCCTGAAAACAACAGGTGACATTTAGAAAATTGTTCATTTCATGATGAAAATGTAATAACAGGACATGTCAGCTGCCAGATTTCTGAGGTAGACGGGGGTTGAAATGGGTTTTGTTTAAGCAGCAGAATATGAGAACTTTGTGGTGAACAGAATCAAATCTGTCTCTGTCTTTCCTTGCATCTCTCTCTGTCTACTTGTCCATCTGGTTTTCAATAGTCTTCAATCCTCTCCTCTCTACCTTTTTCCACCTCTGTGTGTGTGTGTGTGTGTGTGTCACTCTCTCTGGGGTCCTCAGTGTCCCTCTTCTTGCTTTCAGCCTGCATTTCAGTGACAGCAATGTCAAAACACATCAGCTGTATCCAGAGCAGAGCAGGTTTCAGTGCCACCAGGCTCAACCACCTGGCTCTATGAATGCAAATGGAAAATCTCTCACAGGGGCTACAGACACCCTCATCTTTCCCCAAAACTATGTCATTAGAGATGCTCCCACACCCAACAAAATAAATGCATTGTTTTTGTAATCAGTGCCTGACAGACTGCTCTAGGCTAAGGGGAACATAAATTGAACTCTAATAATACCCGTAAATGTGATAATGTGTTTACTGAAGAATGATGGGACTGTAGATGGCAATGTACATAGCAACAAGACCCCTGGAGACAAGAGCAGGGAGAGATGTAAAAGATAGTGGAACCATAGCTAACAGGTACAATAATAAACGTTATTAACAAGCAGCACTTTTTTTTTTTAGCAATGCAACCCTGGTGGTTTTTGCAAATATTTGGCAGTCAAGATTCTGCGATCAATCATTCTCATTGTGGGTGAATAGAAATGCTCAGCTCACGCCTCGGGTCAGAAATGAGACAAGTGCACACTGCTGTTGATTGCCTCAGTACTGGTGAGCCTCATAATCCCCACTTGATTTTGTGGCATCCAATTTCAGGGGCTCCTCTCAAAATACTCCTTTGTGGGTACGGCCCTCATGGAGGTCTATAATAAGAGAAAGAGCTTTAAAGCATGTAAATAATATCATGAGGGAGAAACGGCCAATTGTACGTTGGTCTTTGAAAAGCACTAACTGAAAAGTGTCCAACTGTAAAAACAAAGCCTTTATCACAGGTGCAGAGGGTGCAGACTCTGAAGTTGCTTGGATATGGTTGAATAAATCCCATTCATTTATCCCATCATACATGATCGTCAGATACTAATAAGTTTACTATTTAGGAAAAGCATACTAATAAGCGAGACCCTGATTAATTCACTATGTGTACACCTGCAAAAATCTTCTATTTAAAGCGGCACTAATATACGATATTTGTATATTAAGAATGGATCAAACCCACAGATATTTATCACCTCATCACTACAGAGCATTTTAGCGTCTTTCAGCTAGCAACTTCTCTGTGCTCTCATCAACCCTGTTGAAACCCCATTAAAAAAGAGTGTGAATATCATAAACTCCTTCTACATTGGCCAGGTTGCCAGAAACAAGACTCCAAATTAATAAAATTGTTGTTCCGTAACTGCTGGATTTGTAAATAAGCAATTGTTTGCTTGTTGTTTGTAACAAGTTCAACAACTTGATGATAATATGTAATTGTCCCAAAGTGGCCAAAGGTGAAATAATATGGATAATATAATACATATGGAAATAAAGATGCTGAAATGGAAACATGCTGTGCTTCAGGAAAATCTGTCTACAGCAAAATGACTGTACCACTTGTGGATATAGAACATCTCTGTCCACATATTGTTGAACAAAGAACATAATACCAAACATTGTAGAGCTGGACATGCTCGCATTTCAACGGGGACACCATAGCTGTGAGCAATATACTGTGTTTTCCTAGAAGGATTTGTGGGGGGGGTGACATGATGCATGGGTTTGACAACTGTCACATTATATTAGCCTTTGAATGCAGGCTATGATTACTGGCAGGTTGGAAAGATTTGACAGAAGGCAACTGACACTTTGAGATTGTTTGAGAAGCCACGACACTGGACTGGAATCTGAGTGCTGGTTTGTGAAATATTCAGCTGGGTCCTGTATCGCTCTCGAACCTTGTTTTTATCTGGTCACAGCATCACATATCACATACAGAGACAACAAATTGCTGTTCAAAGGATTGTTCTTTCCTTTTCAGTCCTTTATAACTGAATTAATGTCTCCAGCTCCTGACCTTTACTTCCATGTTCAGGTCTGGAGATAATAGGCATCTCATCCTTCAAAGATTCTTATTATGGAAATGAGCATGTTAGTGGACTTGTGAGTGGTCTTGCAGATTTAATAAGAGACTCTAACAAGGAGAACTGCCACTCATTTTAAAACCCCAATCACTAGCAATGCATGAAATTCCAATCAGTATTTTTATAGACTTGTTAAATGGCTGCATTGTACATGATCACGTTTCAGTTCATGTTGAGTTAGTAAAGGTGATTACCTTAAATGCAACTGTTGTTTCTTGAGACACCAAAACTGAAAAGGATTCAGACAGATGAGAAATTAAAGCCCAAAAGAAGATGAAATGCTTCTATACAGGTGTACTGCATGATACAATTACACAGTTAACATCCTATCGTGCTCTGTAACTTGTATAAAAATGCTGAGCAGGCCCAGTTGACCTCACTTTTGGAGCATGACGGACTACGGCAAGAGACAAAAACTGCTTAAAGTGATATCTTGATTTATATCTACAGTATAGACTGAGAATGTCTGCATGATCAGACTCTGTCATCATCATCATCATCATCATCATTATCATTATATATAGGAGTATATAATTATAGGAGGTTGCAGTACATAAACCTCTCATAACAAAGATGAATGCACATTAAAGAGTTCAGTGGTGCAAAAACCATAGACACCAGGTTACACTGATGTGGAAAAAAGAAATATCTGTGGTTAGATGATTCATCCTTCATCATATTCTCAACAAGTGGGCAAATCTATGTGTGGTGTACAATAGTGAACTGAATGCTTGACCCAGATATTGATTGACCCTAAAACATTACTTTAAACCAATGTGATTATGCTAAAGTAAAATGCACTGGTAATTATATTGACCAACTGTGTTATGTCTAATATTTATATTAAATTTATTGTGTTCATTTATTCATTTGTTTGTCATTTGTGTAATCAAATTCTAACTTTTCTTCCCATTGCTTTTTTTTAAGGTTTGTTTGCACGCATGCATGTGTTTTCATTATATTAAGGTTTAATGGTAGGGTGAACTCAATGATGTGATCATTTTAATTTGTACAGGATGCTATATCAGCAGCAACAGTTCAATACTGTAATTTATCACCACTTGTACACACAACATCACCCATTAACAATACAAAAAAGGAGACTTATGTCCATACGTTCATTGCCCCAGTGCAAGCTAGGAGGCCTCGCACACCTACCTGCCACATTACCCAACCAAAAGCCGTCATTGTCACCTAGCTGGCCTTGTGGACTGTAGCAACTGGGGATGAGGAGGCAGCCTAAGGCTGGTCCTCAGTTCCAGACTCCCCATCAGACGGACCACAATGTAATGGACGAGAGACCCTAGGTAGCATTACTGCAAGGGAGTGCAGGTGTCACAGGAGTCATGGTGATGGTGAGACCAGAGCCGACATATGGTCTTGGTCGATGAGGGTTGGCGTTGCAGTAATGAAATGGGGACACCCGTGGCGGTGACGAGCAGGGCTGATGGCTTTGACGTTTTTCTTTGGCATATGGCCTGACTTTACACCAAATTGAATTGAAATTTGTTTTTAAGGCAGATATCCTGCAAAATAACACACACACACAAACAAAAAAACATAGTGGACACTAAACAAAACCTCCTTGGTGGAGGTACATGCAGAAATGAAGCAAATTAGAATCTTTGCTAGGAGAAAAATGAGTGAAGTTTCACATTATTCTGCTACAAGACTTGAATTTGTGTATAGCATCCAAATCAGCACGCTGTTATAATGAGTAATCATGTTGAAACAAGACACCAATCACAGACATGAAGATCTCACTTATTGTGCAGCAGCTGCTAGTTATGCTTTGCGCCTGCTGTTACCTGTTTCACGCAACTGTTACTTGTGTTGATTGATTTCTCCAGCTCCTCCTGTAATAGTTTCTTATTACCATATTAACTGATGGCATCTGATGCTTGGTGCATGTGTCTAGTTTCTCATGGACATGTGTCAGCCAGGTTCAGGTCTGTAAAGCACTGACGGGTTTACTGCAAAGTCACAAATAAATCCTGCACCACTGCCTAGATTCTCTGGGGAGCACCCATGTACACATGTATAAAAATGTATACTATGAATTGTCACACTGATATAAATGTTCCTTACAGAGCCACATTGTTGAAATGGTTTGGCCTCTATGCTGAATACAGCAAGATTGGCATAACATTCACAATAAAAAAGCAGTGACGAATAAATAACCTGCTAGTTCTGAGGGGTCATTTCCTCCATCAGGTTTGGACCCTCTGTAGCTCCTGTTGTGTGCAACACAGTGTGGTTTCCTGAGGTTAAAGCTCCCTTTTTTTATTTGAAAGATTACATGGCAGGTATATCACCAACTAAAAGGCTAGGCTTCCTGCAGTAATTGAAAGTATGCTTTTCTGTGATTTGTATTGTCTTGTTCATCAGTGTAGGTTATATGGACAACCACAGTATTGTATTGTATTGTAAAAGTATTTAAGATTTCACTGTACTTACATTTCTGTATTTGTTTTATCTATTATTGCAATGTTGATTATGTAACATTTAAAAAAAATATGCAATGTAATATGAATATAGATATCATAAAGCCACGGTAGTTAACACATTGGTTCAATGTAACATAAATACTGTTGAATGAATGGCTTTGCTGAAATGTGGTTTTGGTATGTCTAACATATTTTTTGAGCCTACCTGTTTCCAGACTGCATTCCCTTTATAATGGAGCTTTCGGTGCTCTGCCATCTCTCCCTTGTGGCTGCTGTACTGATGAAGTCCCAAGACAGTTTTACTCTGTAAGGGAGCTGTGAGACAGACACAGAAATCCAGTACAACAGAAAAATTGTATTTTTGTTAAATCTTTGTAAAACATTTTGACTTGACATAGCAGGAAAAGCACAGATGTAAATACTTTTAATGATGGCTGCTCTTTATTTAAGTGTCACAGAAAGCCAAGCCAAATAGAAAGCATGCACATTACCTAAACCCTTGCACTACCGTATCGAAAAAGAATGCAGCAGTGCAGTCATGAATGCTACTGGTTACACATGTGATTTTCCCTACTTTAACATGTAAATTAGTTAAACTTCAGTTAAACTGAAACTCAACTGCAAGTTAAGGTAGTAGGTGTTTGTAATGTCACATTTTCACAGGTAGTTATACACAGATATTATTGCAAGGAAAATTTCAACGACTTTTTAAAAAGAGTCTCTGAATGTCTTTATAGAACTTTATATCATATCATATTTTCGTCTCCTGACTGATAGCTGTTTACTGTCTTTACTCATGATGAAGTAATGGTGCTGTAGGGTCATTACTCTCTCTGGAAACTTCCTCTCAAGATGATACAGTGCTTATATTTGTCTTTTGGTGGAAGGTCGCCTATAGCAGATGTCTGTTTTGATCTTTTGTAACTGAGGCTTTACTTATACTAATACTTTGAAATCAATCCTGTCAATCCTGTCAAGTTCTCAGTGTGCCAGCCAAGTAGTTATTTTAACTAAACTTAACCAAACCTTAACCATAGCATTGTCAGATCATAAAACAATTATATTTTTGAAATGGTCCGTAGTGCCATCAGACCTAGCCAGCCAACAGGGTTACATATATGACCAATTTCTTTTTTTTGTATTTCAATATATTGAGGTGCTGAAAGGAATACATAGCTTACACAGAAGCAACTTAAGGTAACTTTTGAGGTCTATCTTGCCTGCTGTGCAACACATGTGTCATCCAATTTGTTAGTTAAACAATGTCTTCAATCCAAGTAAATGAACACAGTTTGGAGGGAATGGTACCACAGGATGCATTTTATTGTTATTCGAAATTAGCTGTTTATACAACCATAAAATGAAAATCTGCATCCTAGTCCTCATTTCATTCTTTTTATTTCAACTAATCTCTGAAATATCCCCCGAACCATGTGGTGTATTTCCACCTTAATTCTTGGTGGAAATACCAATCTTTTTAATCATCATAGATTTGATTCAGAGACCATTCAAAAGATGCCTAGAGGTTTATCAATTTCTGACAAACAGAAATCCCATTTAAAAATATGAAATAGCAGAAGTTAGCGCCTCAAATACCTCTTGACCCAGTGAAGTGAAAGTGATATGGCTCAAGGCAAGGCAGAGAAAAACAGCCATGCTCTTCTAATTAAATGCCTTTCTCAAGTCTGACAGGACAGACCTGGTGGTATCAGAGCTTCTGGGAATCAGCACAAAAGGATTGCTCCATGTGTGAAGTCAACAGGATTGCACCAGCCTAAACGAGAGCCAGCGGAGAGATGGCTTCAGACCAACTGTTTCCTGGTGATAAGGGGGAACAGTGCATTTGGGATGGAGCAAATGAAATAAGTCAGGCAAACAGAGAATGACAGTTTAACATGATATCTAATTAACAATCAGGGATTGCCAGATGCAGACACATTAAGAGGAGTCCAAATTGGCTGAAATGTAGCACTCAGGAATTGTAAAATCCCCCACATCGTTAGCAGCTATTTTTTATCGCAGGAAAAAAAAAACTCACGGTTTTCCTTAAAGCTTGAAAGTTTCAGAAGTTTTGAGAGGACATAATAGTCAACATAAATGGGTGTGCATATGTGTTACTGCAGGTCCTAATGCAATTCTAAGTGCAAATGAGTCCGAACTAAGGTACATATCATCAATGCACAAATAGCAATAGCAAAAACATATCAAAACATTTACATGATTAACAACTCAAATCTAGCCAACACATACATTACATATCTTCTTTATTACTGTTTAAATATTGAAAAAACATATTCAATTAATTCATTACGTCCTTCATTCAAGATAGATATACATGCGGCAAGACAAGAACAACTTCTAAGTGCCACAGCTGTGCCCAGTAAAACTAAACAAATCATAGTCTGTGCTGAGATTATAATGTGATTCTAATTCTGTTGGACCCTTTCTCATTATTCACAAAATTTTGATCCCAAAATAATAATGACCTTTCACTATGTGGTGAAAACTATGCAGGTTGGAATAAGTATGAAAACAAACCTCAGCCGAGAGAGAGAGAGAGAGAGAGTTCATCACATTCCAGTGGCAGCTTAAGGCATCAATTTAATGAAATATCAAATGTGTCAGCGAGTTAAAGGGGTGGGGGATTTTTAAATGGAGCCACCCCACCTGAGCTTCAGCCATGAGGTCTTTTTTTTTGCCTGGGCTCACGGTTTCCCATCAAGTTTCTGCCATTTGGTTCATGTGCAGCAAACTCTGCATACTCATTACAGATTGGGAGCAGGTGCTTTCAGCTAACTGAATATCATAATGCTGTGTCAGTCACCACATCTGGGGGGACAATGGGTCTGTCTGACTCTTTGAGGGTCTCATGGGTCCCAGGGAGGCTTTGAAATTGAGTATTGAATGTAGGTCAGAAAAGCTGCAAGAAAAAAAACTCCTTTTCAATAAATTCAAAAAGTGTAATTGTATAGAAGGCGTAAAATGGACAAGAAATTAAACAATTTATTTTAATTTTCACATGGGAAATGAATTCCCACTCCACTGTTATGATTGCAAAAGTCTAAGATAACGACACACCAATAGATATGAGTGACATTTAAATTAAAATCACCATTGTTGGCTGTCTATTTTAATGATGAGGCCACTCACACAATGACACCTGCGATGCCAAAATGAAACGTTTTGAATTTTTTTATATAAATTCTGACAGCACAGCTGTCTTTTTTTAAGGTCTTAAATGTCATTTTTTTGCTCTTACAATTTGATAATGTTTGTTTAAAAAGTGATTTATTTAAATAAATGTCAGTGTGCAGACATTACTCTACTGAAAACCTACGTAAATTCAAAGAATGAATCTTCTCATTTCTCACAACAAAACTTCAAAACAAAATGTTCTGTCCTCTTGTGGCGTGAGTGGTCAATCTTGCATGTCTAATTGGTATTGCCAGATGTTTAGAAGCACCCCAGTGTGTTACAGAATTAGTCCTCTTGCATAACAGATGTCAAATGGTTCCTCTGAGTGAGCATTTTTTTGGGGTATTTATCTTGAGTTTGTCAAGTATTGTGGGACTCAACAAGGTGTGGTGAACCTGCCATCGCTGCCCCATTTTACAGTACACTTCCCACAGTGGCCCCCTCTGGGATCTGTGTCTCATTCCACACCTGATCTCGGCAGTCTTTCAAAACTACGCTCAGTTTCACAAACAGATGCCACATCAGGCCTACAAATAGTTCTGATCGTTAATCTTTTCCCTCTGATTGCTTGCACTGTGCCAAGACACCTCACATGCATTTAGATTCATAAAGTTTAGTGAGCATCACTATCTCCATGGAGTCACCCTGTCTGATTGACAGGCGGGGAATTACATACAGACAAATGAGCACTGTAATAGCTAATTGACCGCTCATTCATGTCCCGAACACAATGTTCTGTGAAAAGGGGAGGGACTATATAACAGCAATTACATTCTGCAGCAGAAGTCAATGTGCTTATCGATTCTGTGTATTATTCTCTTCCTTTGGATAAGAAACTCCTGTGTTGTTCCTTGGAGATAGGACCAATATCAGATGGGTTTAAATGGGCTACTCTCTTGAAAGCAGTATATTTTTCAAAGTAATCTTGCTAGAGCAGTGTGGTGAGTGTGGTTAAAAGCCATAGCTGATCCAGAGATTACACCGTAACCCACTTGCTCTTTGCCAAGATAAGCTGAAAAAATCCTGTGACTAAAATATTCATCCTGCGTTTGAGCATAAGTTCCCATGACTATGAGTATATGTGATGTTGCACTCACTTGATGGGGAGCTCATGTTTTAATTAAACCTATGGTGTTTAGTATAAAGCTGTAATATGTGGCTGCATGAAGCATACATTTAAATAAAGTGCCTCTCACAAGAATTACAGAGCTGCTGGACTGATTTAAAAAGCTGCACATAAGGACAATGAGCTTTATTCAAGATTACGTTGTTGATTATGTGATGGAGTAAATAAGCAAGTAGACCATTTCTGGAGTGTTCGTAATAACATTTACTAAAGCCAAACACTTACACGGGTACTTAGTAAAAACAGAACTACTTAAATGAAAATTAATTTCTGACTATATTATAGGTTCTTTTAGCTGCTGTGGTTATGTACTCTATATCGTCAAAATGTAAATCATTATGACTTCATGGACATACATTTTGTTATGTCTAATTTTTGAGTTTTCTTTTTTAATTCTCAAGATACAACTACAGTATTTGAAAGAAGGTCACTAGTACAACACAGGAGGTCATTTACCTGGAAATAATAAGGCAAAAAGGAGAGCAAAGAAAGCTTATTCGAACAGCACCAAAGAAGCCATCACAAACTGGCCTGACATGAAGAGATTCATAGTAAAATCACTTCTAAAATACCTCAACTAGTAGCAGCCAAATTATTTTCAAACATTTCTGATGAACTCTCCACCAGCACAATCACGAAGCAGCAACAGGATATTCTTTAGGAAATTTGAAACGAAGGACATGGAGCATAAAGGCCCACTTTGTAGACTGCTATTACACATAAATCCCCTGGCATCCTCTTTGTGCTCCCACTGCTCCCCCTTTTTCTCCTGCCATTTCCTCTCATTATAGGCCATATACACAGCAAGTGCCCACAGCTGGACATCAGTCCTCAAATGGAAACCACTCACCACCTTCATTTCTATCTCAGACACATCAAACGGGAAACTATATCAAGCGCTACATTGCAAAAAAAATATTGCACGTACTGAATGACTGAAGAAAGACTAAGTGCATGACATCTGCAGTGCCTACAGTTGCAATTTAAATAATTTCAATCACGTTGTGAATGCATTTCAGACAAGGTTTATTACATGTGTGAAGCCAGTCATCTAAATCAAACCTATGCTTTTGCTAATACACTGTGATAGTAGAGTGGTTAGGTCTGCCACACAAAGAGATTCTTGAATCACTGCTGGGCTGGAAATGAATCACCAGACCTTTATCTCCCTTGCTACAACTCCTCTTTTCTAAATCGTATTTCTGAAAATGTCGAATTATACCTTAAATTAGTGAGCTTTAGAGGTGCAGGTAAGCGGATATTTTTAAACTTTGGGCAGAGCCAAGCTAGCTGTTTCCCGCTGCTTCTTATTTTTATGCTAAAATCAGCTACTGGCTGTAGCTTCATATTTACCGTACAGACATGAGAGTGTTAGCGATCTTCTCATCCAACTCTTGTTGATGGCATATTAACTTGACCTGAGAGTTTCATGCAGTATGCAATATTTCGAAAAGTGAAGAAATCTATTACAGATTTGAATATATGCATTAGTGTTGGGAAGCAAATTACATCAGTCAAGCAAGGCCTAATAGTACAGTATCCATTTTGTCATTTCATCCCTGAGCGAGCAAGTGTTTGTGTGTGTGTGTGACACTGTCTTTATGTCCATCTGTCCTACACACACAAAGACACAGCCTTTTCTGAGTGACAACCTGTCCGCAGAAGCCTGACCCATTCATTTTCTGACAGATGACAATGCATCTTAGATCCTCTCAAAGGCCACAGAAGACCACATTCAGCAGAAGCTCACAAGTGCTGAGCATAATGTCAGGTTTGTCAGACAGGAGAGATTCATTATTCATCTTCCTGAGTCGTCATGTTGCTCAGAAGACAAATCTTTTCACATATTTTCTATTTAAAGTGTAAAAAGAATGAGAAAGACGCAAAATATAGTGTGACATTTACTATGACATTCAGCGGGCATGTCTTATTCATACTTTTTTTTCTGCTGTGCTCTGACATCACGCTCATAAGTTTTTCTGTCATCTCCATCAGAGAAAGCTGGAAAATGTGGTATGTGTGTTTGGCATTGCAAAGGAGAAGTACAGTAGACCTCTTTGACCTAAATGACTGATATCCATGAAACCACCAACTCTTTCAGAACAAGAGACTGTGAATAGCTGGTACTCGGCAATCAACAGCTTTGTGTGTTTGTGCGTTATAATTGCAACCCAGACAGGAATCTTACCAAAAATAGTTTCTTGACTCCTGGTATAAATTTGCTGTGCAGTGCCATGTAAAGTCACACATAAAGCAGACAGACCAGCATGTAGCATGTAGTAAATGGGTAATATTTGATTATTTTAGCTCAGAGGCTATGCTTTCATTGATCATGTGGCACAGTGGTCAATAATCACCCAGAGGACAAATATGCTTTTAGACAAAACCTGTTCCCCTCAAGCTACAACAGACAAGAGAAGAGCTAGGGTTATGCAGCCAGTCCTTGTTTTTCAAAGCGATGATATTTATCTGAGGGACAAATCATTTCCTGAGGGCAGATTACTGCATAGAGCACGTTCAAAGATATATCACACCATTCTCTCATTTACGTATATGTGTGTCTATGCATATATCATATTAACCATTTGATTGTGGATTAAGTTAGAGAGGGAAAGATTGAAAAGGATCTCATGCAATCATTTGTTTTGTAAAAGCTCTCTAATTGAGAAAAAAAAATCTAAACAGACTCATAAAACCTAATTCAGAACTGTTCTGGCTCCTTTATTTTTAGAGGGGAAATTGAAAAGCACACTGCAAATGTAATGATGTGTGTTGTTGATAGTTAATGTGACCGTGGTTGACAGGAAGCCAATTGTTAGATGAGAGAAGAGTGCCTGTAAGGCAGGTCAGCAGCATGCTGGACTCAAAGCTCACTGGGTAAAATGGCCAGAGGCAAACATTGACGACCTCATATATTGTGAATCAATCACACACACAACAATGAGGCACTGGCAAACTGAGTTAGGATGTATAAATAGAACACCAAAGCATGTAAATATACTGTGCATACTGTATACCTGCAGTGCTTGGAATCGGTTTCAGCATCTGAAATAAAAAAATGATGGTGCGATCAATAAAAGTGTGAATCCAAAGACTTGAGCCAGAGTGATATTTGATTTGTGTAATACATATTATACATATAATACAGTGAGGTCCGGACATGTTGTCAGCTACACAACAGTACCCGTAGTTTACTAATTAATTCCAGTTTGATATATAATTCAAAATGTCCTCAATTAATATAAAAAATGTAATTCTTCTTCTAAAATGTGTATAATTGAGATCAGAACTGTAATTGTTTACATTATGAAATCATACTTTTTTTATAAAGAGTTAATATAATTTCTGATATCAATTTCACAAAATATCAACAATTCATTATTTCCTGATATATATGATTTGCCTGTTCTCAACTGATATCTTAATGAGTTAAAACTGAATTTGTCACACCGAAAATAAAGATTATCATGTAATACTTGTCGATAGCGCCAGGTTGAGGAAAAGTCTCTACTTTCTCTACTAGGCCTAAGTTTAAAATTGTTTTTAAATAATCTTTTTTTCTAATCATTCAGTCCAACTAAAAACATTCGCTTCTATGCAACAGTGTTGATTCATGGCTTGGTTTGTTTGTTTCCCTGAAGACAAGTGATGCACTGTGGTTGACTGACTCCCATCATTAGGTTGAAGCTCGATCCATCACAGCTCCTCACTGTCGCCTTGTTGTCTTTTTGGCTTGTTAAGAGAATGGATAGGAAATTCTCCTGCACTTGTCAGTAAATACATCAGAGTTTATTGCGGTCTCGCGTGTGGGCTCATCTGTTTCCCAACTCTTTGTTGCATGCTTCACACTCCAATAGTACTCTAACTCACAAGGACAACTCCACAGTAAACAACTGCACTGGGCAGCATATAGATAAGCTGCACAGTACATACATCTGTGTGATCTTGAACAAATGCCATGATCATTCAAAAAAGACCATGCACATGGCACCTCTACAGAACAAGAACAGCAATAAATGAAAATCACTGTGTTCATTTGGCCGTCAAACTCATTTTCTGTTTGAATAACCCTCATAATGGGTGAGCTCCTGCTTAACCTTGTTTTGTGTGGGAAAATATATGACCAGAACGCAGGAGCAAGAGGAACAGGGGAAAAAATGAAGACCATTGCCATGTGAATGGCACTTAAAGAGGTAAAAAGTGTGTAGACTGACCACTTTCTAACTGTCATTGGTAATCATTCCAGCAGGAGAACTCAGAAGCCAATAATTGGAAAATCACAGCCAGTTCTCAAAATGATCCCCAATACACCAAGGTAATTTTGCTGTGTCTGAACACCAGCTACTCCAGCTTCTGAAATGGGCACCTGTTATAACATCTAAAATGAGTAGAGAAAATCATTCATCGTAACAGTGTAAAGAATAACCTCTTTGGCAAAGAATTCTGTATCATGAGCATGAAAGTGCAGGGTGAGGGGGATTGCAAATAAATGGATTATCTAACACAGAATGTTATTAAGGTCATAATGGTATTTAAGAAATACCATTTAACATAATTTCCCAATCATTTATGTCTAGTATCCATCTTTTTAAACAATAAATCCCTTTCAGTGACTGTATGTAAACTGCTGTGATAGGAAAGTAATAATACTGCTAGCCTATGCAGGCTGCATAAGCCTACTGCACTGCACATGATTAATCTAGCAATAGACACACATAAAACTATTCCTGTATATACAGTACTTTGTCTTATTGTTCTACCCATACAATATATATTCCAGTGTTCTTTGCACCACTTGTCATCAACCAGACCACAATCCTATACTGTATAGTAACTGTATGTTTTTTGTCCAGCTGTTGTTTTTGTTGTTAATTGCTTAATTTTTATACCTACTTGTTTTTGTCTAGTTTGGCTGTGAATGTAAGTATTACATTTCATTATAATATTTTAATTTTACTATATTTCATTTTACTGTGTTTTAACTTTTAAATATCATTAGCAGCATTCACTTTTGCATTTGATTTTATCAGTGCATAATCACTTTGTAATTTTTTTATTTTTTCCCAGGACAGACTAAATTGTAACATTTGAGAGGAAAAACTTAACTTAAGTAACTGGCTTTTTGGCATCTTTCAGTCTTCCTCGGCAGATGGAGTTTGCTCATTTCCTTTGGGGATGGCTCCGGTGTTGCATATTGTTGTTGCCCGCTGTACATTTCTGAAACTCATACAGTTATAGAATCACAATATTATCACTCTCTTATTGCGCACTTCTGCACACTACTAACGCAGAATGACGCTACAGAATCTTTACCTTTGACCTCTCTGCAATGGGAGGGAGTTGAACCAATCGTGTTGCTCGTTGTTGAGAGGTGCTCAAGTTTCTCGGAGGTTCATACCCTCTCGCCAACATGGTGAGTACAATCATTCCAAAGAATAGATTATTTGCAGTAAAGTAAAAAACAATAACTGTCGTAAGTGTAGGTTTACCTATTGGGGGTTTAGTTAATAACCAACTATTTGTCTCCGTGATGCAATAACAACGTTGCACGTCCCAGAACATCACAGGTTAGCACGCCGTGTTAGCGTTGAGCTAATATAGCGGCAGACACATATCGTCATGGTTCAGACTATGTCCTGGAACTGATGCTTAGCACAAAATAAAAGTAGAGACCACCAACAGGCAGTTAGCCTTGGTTACATGTAACAATAGTAAAGACGTGTGATGGTATTCTTAAACTAGAACTTTAGGTTGGTAAAAAGCGTATTTAGCAAGCTGGATGCTTAGCTAATTAGCTAAACTCTCACGTTAGCTTTATGCAAATCATTATTCTTTGCCAGGGCTTAGACGGAGTCGGAGATCATTCATTACGAACAGCATTTTACACGGTAACGTTAGCAATTACCTAGCAAGCTGGCATTACTCAGATGCAAAGGTGAGAATCATTGTCAGGTAAAATGAACAAAGGCAAATTAAAGTAACCTGCTGAAAGACAGCCTGACAGACGAGGCTAACATTACAGCTAGCGTTAAGTTAGTAGCTAACTAACTAATTAAGTAGTTTTTATGAGAACGTCAATGTATGCATTATCGTTTACATATTAAATCACTTAAAAGTAAAATCCACAAACTTAAATTAATGGAGTCCTCAGCAATATTAGCTAAAGTAATGTAACATTTCTACAAGACTTGATTACAAGTGGATTAGTTAAGTTACGTCAACCAGACCAACACACAGAAATTAATTAGTTAGGGTTGTTTTTAAAGTCATGTGTACTTTGGATTTATGAAACGAAATGTGGAGTAACGCTATGTTATTTAGTCTATTACTGTCTAGGTGTAGTGAAGTATATTAACGACGAAATATTTAAGAGAACACAAAACAAATTTGAGCGCTAAGTTACGCAGTCTGCAAGTCAGCATAGGGAGTCCACAGGAGGGAGCTAGCTTTGTGCGCGTTACAGATGATTTGACCATGCAGGAGGGATCGTTTAACTACATTTGAGCCACTTTTGGAAATCTGCACGAGCAGAGCATCACCTGTTCAATTTCACTTGGGAGTGAAGGGTCAGTGAGGGTTAGTGCCTTCCTTCTACTTTCAAAATAAAAGCTGGGGACAGGTTTTTTTAACCACCAGATGGAGACAGAGCAGTATTTGGGGTCATTATCGTGAAAATCAAACTGCGTTTACACTAAATGACTAAAATCACATTCAATGTGGTTGCAAATGATGTAGTTTATAAACGTAGTTACTAGATATGTCATATTTAACTCCTATTTTGTGTGATTTTCTTAACCATTTTTAGTATTTTTTCTTTTTGCATTATGATGAATCATTTTAACAAAGAAAATGATTAGAACCAATACAAGAAAAACATTTATGAATGAGGCTCATTGTTACTTCTTTGTTCATCTTAGATTGCTGCTCTCCGAAATCTAATGAGCCTGGTATGGGATGGTTGACTCTGTGGGATTCAAAAAACGAATGGCTCAAACAAATAATAATAAAATGGGCTGTGGCTACATTCAGAATGACAGCATTTTCAGAAAATGTGTGGCACAAATCCGACCTACCAGTATGAATAGTAGGCCATGGTAGGGGATCATTTGGACCACCAGAATGTGGCTGAACTTCAATCAGTAGTGCAGATCCACACGCCCAAAATAATTGAAACTGTTTGCTAAACCATAAGCCATACAGGCATAATGTATGTAAATCACATGTTGTCCTAAATAGTCATATGGTTGCCAATCGCCCCTTACAGAGGAGCAATACATTCAAAAGCTGACTGTTGTTTCCTTGTGCGGACTTCAACTTTGAAAGATGTGACCCTGGCGTCCGGGTGTGGCTGTGTCCTGTTGCAGCTTGCTGTTCAAAAATGGTTGGCTAGTCACCGTTTGTGATCTCGAGTGCATGATCAGGATTGCACAATCTAATTCTGCTCTTACAAATCTAATTGTTGACTTGCAGACTGAGTAGTGTTCAGTTTGTTTGCAGCTCTCTCAAATCTTTTGTCGTTAACATACTTCCATATATAGGTGCACCAAGCTAAAACAAATGCAGGCTAACAGCCCTGCAATAAATCACCATGAATGTTATCATGTTTTAGAGAGGTGTTGATTTCACTTTATGGTGATTTTGGTGGCTGTTTGTGGTGCTGTTGAATTGTGCTGCCTTATGCTGAGAGGTGTTTCTTATATTTTGTCCACCCTCCTTTTTATAAATGTTGTGGAATGATACATTTTTTGTACTCTGAAAATGGATATTCATGTATTCCTTTGATCATATTTAACTTTAAATGTGAAACATATCATTTAGTCTTTTGTCCTCATTATTAGATGAGGTTGTGCATGTCATTTTAAAACTTTATTTTTATCTTAACTACAGTATTAACTGTAATTTAAAAACATTTCAAAACCTTAAGCACATATTTGGAGAAACCGTACTGGTAGCTTTATTGAATTAAGAAAGCAGCTACCTACGCATCACACCACTGGCTGTTGTGAGTTCACTAACTCTGTGTGGTGTTTCTTATTCATGACAGTCTTCATCGGAGGCTAATAATGGCCCGAGCCAAGCGCCACCTTACCCAGGTGTACCGCCCTCAGGGATACCTCCCCCATTTGTAAGTCAGTGACAGATATGTTTATGACAATTAGCTTTCCAGTTGTCATACAGGGCTGTACTGAGAGTAGTAATTATTAAAGGTCTTCATTAATGTTCACTCTAATCTAATGTTCCCTTTTCCTTTGTCTAGATGGGACCACCAGGAATACCGCCTCATTTCCCTCCTATTGGAATGCCCCCTATGGGACAGCGACCACCCAGCATGACTCCTATGCCTCCTGGTATAATTCCCCCTGGTATAATGCCACCAATGGGTGCACCGCCAATGGGACAGGTGAGTCTTGTAAGAAGCTTGAAGGTTTGTTTCTATTGTGTTGGGGATGTTAGTTCAAAGGTCGTGGTGGCCTGTGTTTCTGTTGCTCTGAAAAGTGAGAAGTGTCCATTAGGATATGTTACATAGTTAAAGGAAAACTTTGTCATTACAATTTGGGTTTTACTTGAGTTGCTCTGGTCATTGGTTTTATCTGGTCATTGGTGAGCATAAAAGTTTACTTACCAAAGTTATGGCTGAGATATCGGAAAGTGGCAACATCACAAAAAAAAGGTCAATGGGGCTCGACACATGAAAGGTCAGACGAACAAACATCCATCTCAGTTTACAGACCAACTTCCTGGTTTAACTTTGACCTACTGTAGTTGCTGTAGATGTGTGCTCTCATGGATTTTGCTGTGCAATCAGGGATGACTTGCAAAATGATGGGTGTGTTCACTTTTGGTTGTACCTCGAAAAATAAAGTGGCAGCTGATCTGGCCAAATTTTTGTCTGATCATCTGACTGCTTGTGTTTCTTACCCTGTTTCTGGTAAGAAACACCAGAAACCCTGCCATATATATATATATATATATATATACATATATATATATGTACATTTTATTTTTATTTTTTGCAATGTTACTGTTACTTTGATGAGTACAGCGTTATCATAACTGATAGAGCCAATGGTCAGAAATAAACAAAAATAAAAACTGTTAAATAAACTGTTAAATAAAAAGTTTTCTCTTCAACTCAGTCATGTGTTATTTGTTATTATTAACTCCTTTTTTTTTTGTTTAGCACTTGAAAAATATCAGTTGACAGAAGATATTTGTTTGCAATTATTTCATATAGGGCTCTTAGTCCTCTAAAGAGATGCCACTTAACTGAAGAAGATTGCTTGTTCATCAATTTGAACCCCTGCCACTGAAAACTGCTGTGGTAGTCACACTATTTTTTGTTTAAGTTTTGTGTATTTATTTATTTCTCTTTTTAAAGCAAAAATGGATCACATTTGGCAAGCATATGTGGCCCTGTCATGCATATAAATAGGTGTGATATTGGGGGGGGGGGGGGGTGTTTGATCAAGGTGCCAACAACACAAGTCTGAAAAGGTGGAGAGGCGATGTAGTTTGGTGTGTTGCTGCTGCACAGATCGCAAGCTGTGGCATCACACCATTAAATAAGCAGAGCAGACTCTGTTTCACCTTCTCCCCCCCCAGCTGCAAGCAGCCTTCCACACAGACAGCAACACCTTGACTCACACTGTGTCTTAATACTTCTGCCTGCACTAGGTGGTATGGAAATGCCAGATGAATATTTCATGATGTTTCTTTTATTAGATGCCAGGCATGATGCCACCTATGATGCCAGGGATGATGATGCCCCCTCGCATGCCAGCTGCGGCTGTACAACCAACAGGGCCGGTAACTCTCCTCACTACTTTCTCATCAGTGCTCTGCTTCACACTTCTTAAAAATACACTGCAATCTGTGAAATGCTAAATGAAGCATTTGCACAGTCAAGTAAAACTGTTAAAATGTTCTGTATATTCTCCATTGAAACATTGAACTGAAGCAGCTGAAAAACACCATTAAATACAGTGTCTGATTAAAATTAGAATGAACACCTGCTGTGTTCAATATGTCCCTTTATTGTCACTTTTTTGTTTTGGCTTTGGTTCAGCTGTGAATCACTAAACGTAATGAAACACATGAGTCCTTCACTGTTGATGTTCTGTTCATTTGTCTTTTTTACTGAGTAACAAGCAAGTTATGCAAATGAGCAATCTGATATTTATTGTGACAACATCCAGGCGGCTTTAGAGATCATAAGACATCCACTTAATCATCACAAGTATATTTTTGCATCTCCGGGGATGTGGAGTTTTGTTCTAATTAGGAAAGCTTTGTCAGTTACTATGTATTGTGAATGATGAGTCAATATTTCCAGCTGAATTCATCATTCAGTGGTAAAGATGTGCTGATGTGAACGTCCAGATTTCTGAGTGTTTCTTGGGGAAGTAATCCACTAATAATAATCTTTTTTCCACAGCCTGGTGTTGACTCCACAGGTACGATCCTTAATTTGTCACTTTACACACAAATCATATTCTTACATATTTTGTATTCATTAGTACAGCGTCTGACTGATTTGTGTTTTTATCCTCACAGCTGCTGCACCTGGAACAGCTGTAAGTGTAACATCATTTTTCTTTTATATGCAGTAATTGCAAGTTCAATTTGAGTTCTCATCATTGGTTCTAGTATTAAGTCTTCTGTCTTCTCATTAACTGCAGTCTGTCAACGTTTCATTTGTTCTTTTGTCCCTGCAGAGTACCACAAATGGATCTCCACAGGATGAACAGCAAAAGAAGGTTTGTGCACAGTGAAAATGGAAAGATAGACGTGAAAGACTTTAACATTAACTAGGAACTGTAAAAGCATTTAAAATTGACCAAACCAAAGTTAAGTTGTTTCTTGCTCTCTTGAAACAGCTGATTTATCTGTTGTTTTTGTCTGTCTCAGAAGTCCCTATGGACAGAGCACAAGTCACTGGATGGGAAGACCTATTATTACAACACTGAGACCAAGCAGTCCACATGGGAGAAACCGGATGAACTCAAATCTCCTGCAGAGGTACAAACCTTTATCACTTTCAGGTGCTTTCTGCGACAATTCAGCATAACTTCTACCCTGTGTTACTTCTAGATTGTATCACAGTACACATTAATCAAAATGAAATAAATTGTAAATGTGCCAGATTGAGACAAGGTTGACTATTTTTCATCTACATTCCTTTTTCAGAATAATGAAAGGCCCTATCTGCATATATGAAAAGTCTCACACTCTAAATATATATATATATATATAAAGGTTATACAATTAGTTAAATAATTAATTCACACAAGTTATCTTTAAGCAGTTTATCACTACTAAAATACTTTCCCTTCTGTGTTTTTCCCCTTTTTAGCAAATGCTGTCTAAGTGCCCTTGGAAGGAGTACAAGTCAGACACAGGGAAGCCTTATTATTACAACTCTCAGACGAAGGAGTCCAGATGGACTAAACCCAAAGAGCTGGAGGATCTTGAAGGTAAAGAGCTGCTGTCTGATGCTGTCAATTCTGTAGTGAGAAATACAGTGATGTTCCATACTGAGAAACGCTGCGCTCCATGGATGAGCCTTTAACTGCGTGATGAATGGCAGGCCGCTGGCATTTTTGACGAATAACGCCATGCATTAGAGGGGGTTTGGGCATCACTGATGTACAGACACAGGAGGCACAAATACATGAGCACATGATGGCTCCTGCAGTACATTTATCAGAGATAAATGCTGTTCTCTCATCTGCAGGATGCTTTGAAATGAAAACAAATACCCTAACAGCTATCTCCTTTTGTCTGTTTCAGCTATGATCAAAGCAGAGGAGAATGGGTAAGAGCCTCTTGTTTACCTCCGGTTACAATTCACTGCTGCACTATGTATTATTAACAACAAATACTGAAGTTATCGAAAATGATTTGTTTCTCCATTATCTAAAACCTCTTTATTTTATTGCTTATTCTGTGTATTACCCTTTATGTTCCAGTCAGCTATATTGTCCTGGTATACTTCCAATCATGTTGTGTGGTTTGACTTGTCATGGTCTGATTTCAGAACGGCGGAGGCAGTGGCTCCTGGCACCGCAGCAGCTCCTGCGGTGCAAGTGGATAATACAGCCACTATGGCAACCGTAATGGAGGCGGAAACTGCAACAGCAGTCTCAGAGGAACAGCTGTCTCAGGCGGCAGTGCATCACGCAGCTGAGGTCAAGACTGCAGATGCACCTGTGGCTTCCTCAGAGAGCTCAGTAGCCACAGAGGCCGCAGCCAGGTAAACATTTATGTCGGATACAGAGACGGGTACTGTCTGCGGTACTCAGATATACACCATATACATCCAGCCAGAACCATAGAGTCACAATGACACTATACACAGCACCCTTTCAACTTAATGTATTCATGGATGAGGAGGTATATTAAATATTAAATGCTTCATGCAAACACAGCTAAATGAATCAAATAACATCTTCTTTTGCCCTCAGTGTTGAAGTCACAAAGGAAGAACGGCCAGAACTTCAGAAGAAAACTTACAAATGGAACACGAAAGAGGAGGCCAAGCAGGCCTTCAAGGAGCTGCTGAAGGAGAAGGTGAGGCTCAACACGTAGATGAACTAGAGGCCACATGCTGTAGGATAATGGAGAGGCTGTGTTGTCTCTGTCAGCCTGTAGTGCATGTTCACACCTCTTGACATTTAGCCGATCAAATGTCTTTTTGTGCTTGTATCAGCATGCTCGCCTGGACATATATGAGTATCCATTAATGTGCTTTTAGCTGTGACCTGCACCACAAGTACTTCAGTCTTGGCTGGTCAGACCGAAGGTTTTTAAAATACTTCATTTTGAATGTGCCATGGCAGCTACAAAGACTGTGGGGAGGACTGTCTCATCACTTGCAATGTAAAATATCCAAAGATTCAAACCCGACAATTCGCCATCATGGTGGCTGTAGTTTGCCATTGATTGATTTATGTACTTGTTTTTTTTAAATTGTTGGTGCGCAAGCCATTTTTTTCCCTAAAGACTAATTGTTTAGTTCTTTAAAAAGTACCGTCTATAAAATACAATTTGGTTGACAAAATTTAGTTAATTATTATCATGATACAGCCATGTTAACCTGTCTTATTATTTTCTTATTAGACAATAGTGTGAACTCAGGGCCCACAAGTCAGCCTAATATATTTTCATCAAAGTAACTACAACAAGTGTTTTGATGATTGAATTGAATGCCATTACACATAGAAAGTCTGTTTTTAAAGTTAATTGTACCACGTCAGCCTCTGCTAATGCCAGATGTGCTTACCAGCACATCATTTGCATTTTGATCTGGATCTAATCCCTGTCCCTCCTCGTGAACCCCTGGGAGGTCTTGGCACGATTGCTAAGCTTCACCTCCTGTTGCTGTGGATGTGTTCGGTTGCAAGGCCTCCCAGCACCACCCACCTTGAATGCTGCTATATTTAGGCTCTTTTTAATTTTGTGCACAAAGCTCTCCTCTGAGATTGCTTGCCATTTCCTGCAAGATCTTAATGGCTCTGTCTTTATGATTAGCTTTATTGGATCAAAGGCACAAGGCTGGCTGGGATTAAGACAGTGAGAGAAAGTGGCATGCCTCAGTGAGTTAGAATAACTGTGACAACTGACAAGACAGAGGCACGCCGTGGAATCAGTTCATAATGGATGAAGGAGTCACTCCCTGGGAGAGGCAAGTGGCAGAAAGGGCGCTTACATAAATCCTCAGTGGCTCTTGGTTGAATTATTGCCACTCCACACCTCTTAACCCGGCATCTATTAGTAATTAAGAAAATGTATGACTTCTAGGAGACAAAGCAGCACAGCTCATTGTTCCTCTGCCTGTCGCCTGTCTCATATGCTTTTTCTAATAAAGAGCAGTAAAACAATCAATCTTCCTTGATCTGTTGTTTGAATATGTTAGAAATTTACAGACCACCATGACTTTGAATCTTATTCTCCGTATTTCAGGGTGTGTCCTCCAACTCCTCTTGGGAACAGGCTATGAAAATGATTATCAATGATCCTCGCTACAGGTACACTATTCTCCTGGGATCAGTTTATCCTATTTACAGTAGCAGGTTAGAGCAATGCTCGTCTGACCCCAAACTCTCCCTTTTCTTTGTCAACACAGCGCGCTTCCCAAACTGAGTGAGAAGAAACAGGCGTTCAATGCCTACAAAGTCCAAACAGAGAAGGAAGAAAAAGAGGAGGCCAGAATTAAATACAAGGAGTCCAAAGAGACCTTCCAGAGGTTCTTGGAGAACCACGAGAAGATGACATCTACCACCAGATACAAGTAAGAGCTGCAGTGATTTTTTTCCCTGTATTGATTTGTGGTTCCCTGAATTGTCAATATGATTATGCAGATGGGATCAGTGAAAGGTCATCTATGGCTTGTGCACGCCATCATGTAGATACAGCGCTGTTAGCTTCCACTTTAACTGCTTTGACCTATTAGCTCTTGTCACACTGTTTGCTTAATTGTGTTCTCCATGACATGTTTCTGGATCACAATCTAGTGAGTGAGCGGACTTTAAGAGCATTGTGATTTGTTGGTTCTGATGTTGGGACTAAGGTACATATGACATCTTGGATTTGGATCTAAATCACAACCTTGGTGTTCTGTTTTATCCTGTTTCTCACTGTTTTCAATACATTTCACACAATACAACAGTGATGCTAGAAACTACAACTAGAAATAGCATCTTTTTTACTAAATATCTACTAATTCAGTTGCTTTAGGGTTTTTCTTTTCACCCTTAAACATGTAGTAAGAAGTTATGCATTGGAATTGATGCCAACAACATTTAAAATGGTTCAGTTTTGATCATTGGTCTTGCATGTGACATCATTGCTTGTGACATCCAGTTCTCCAGTACATTCGGGTGTAAGTCATCATGACAGACGGATCGACTGGTGACCTTGACAAAGGGACAGTTTCAGAGCTGGCACTGGGGTTGTTGTGGTGACTGAGGCTGTAATCTGGGATGGCTGACAACAGGCAGTTAGACTGGATGGCAAGGCTGTCTGATTGTGTGTGTGTCTCCTTACATTTGATACCTTATTTCACTACTATCAACCGCAGCTCCTGACTTTTCTGAGCATCAAGTTTTGAACAGCCGTTAAGGAAATTAGATCTTTTCAGTACACATCATGAAAGACTCAAAGGCTGTACTTCTTAAGAATTTCAGCTGTACTTTTTTCCATTTTTCAACATGTTATATGTTTTGTATTAACTCTACATAACTGATGGCTTACACTAAGCATTAAGAACCAATGTTTTAAACTTAAATTTGGCCTGTGAAATGCTGCCCTCATGTGGGTTATTGTGTGAATATATCCTAAGCAAGTTTGTGTGTACTTTCAATCCAGGAAAGCAGAACAGATGTTTGGTGAGCTTGAGGTGTGGAGCTGTGTACCAGAGAGAGACAGGCTGGAGATCTATGAAGATGTATTGTTCTACCTTGCTAAGAAAGAGAAGGTAAGTTCAGCCAAAACGTTTTCATCTTTGAAGACATTTTCAGTCTGCATGTTTCTCATAATGATGTAGAATCGTTCAAGTATCAAAGATGATGTTCTTTTAAGATGGGGGGGGGGGGGGGGTGAACACTGGCGCAATTAACATCCTGGTTTCCTCCTCTACAAACCGTTTCCAGGAGCAAGCCAAGCAGCTAAGAAAGAGGAATTGGGAAGCTCTGAAAAACATTTTGGACAACATGGCCAACGTCACATACCGCACCACCTGGTCTGAGGCCCAGCAGTACCTGCTAGACAACCCTACCTTTGCTGAGGATGAGGAGCTACAGAGTATGAGAGCAGAAATTCATGTCTTTGTTTACTTAATTTAGTTTGAAACAGATGGTAGACGTGAGACAAAGTTTCCTCCTCACTTTAGGTTTTACTTGGTTCTACGTGAAGATGCGTAAACTATTTGAGTGCTCCCTGTTGATTGTGTTGTTATCTGCTGACAGATATGGACAAAGAGGACGCCCTCATTTGTTTTGAGGAGCACATCCGTGCGCTGGAGAAGGAGGAGGAGGAAGAGAAACAGAAGACTCTTCTCAGGGAGAGGAGACGACAACGCAAGAACAGAGAGGCCTTCCAGGTGAGGGAATTGAGGGACAACACATGTGAATCTCAAAACACTCACAAACAGGAAGTCACCATGTCAGGGAAAGAAATGCTGGCTTAATGTCCTAAATTTACATCAAGCTGTTCAGCTGTTGGGTATTTTCTGTTTCTGATTAAAAAGGTTTAATAATAATCTAAATCCAAGTCACAAAAAGATATGAACATATCGATAGCAGTTGCTGTCCTGAATTCATATTTTGTCGTTTCCTCTCAGAAATTCCTGGATGAGCTCCACGACCACGGTCAGCTTCACTCCATGTCTGCCTGGATGGAGATGTACCCGACCCTGAGCTCAGACATCCGCTTTGCCAACATGCTGGGCCAGCCGGGTAGGACAGCAGGCCACAGCACACGTGGCTTCACGTGTCCGCACGAGCTGAAAGCTCTGAAGCACGTGGATGTGACATGCAGACAACAGCACATGACATGAACACAGAAATAAAACATACACAGCTCAGGATGTAAATACTGTATGAACCACAACAACGCACTGTTGCATTAGGGCTTTTTTACCCCATGTATTGTATTTTGTATATATTTTGTACATTTTTCCAAAAACATTGTACACACAGAGTCCTGTATGATTGTTATTAGTTTTTGACTTATCCTGTCCGTTCTGCAGGTTCCACTCCCTTAGATCTGTTTAAATTCTATGTGGAAGACTTGAAGGCCCGCTACCACGATGAAAAGAGGATCATCAAAGATATTCTTAAGGTAAGATCGTTTGTACCTCTGCTGAAAATCTAACTTATGTCCTACATAGTGTCAAAGGAACAAACTGTTGACTTCTCATGTGCTCATATCAGTGTTTCCTTTTTAAGAGATTTGTTTTGATATTTTAATATTTTATATCATTCGTGTTCTCGTATGTTCTTGCTTGTGCTGCCAGGACAAAGGCTTTCTGGTCGAAGTCAACACTAGCTTTGATGACTTTGGATCAGTCATCAGCTCAGACAAGAGAGCCACCACACTGGATGCAGGAAACATAAAGCTCGCCTTCAACAGTGTAAGACTCCTGTATTACATACATTCTTCCTTACTAGATAACAAATCCTGCATAGTTCCTTAAGACGAACACAAAGTATAAACAAGTATATTGAAAGGATAACATTTCAAAGTTGAAGCCAAATGTAGCAAACCATGGTGTCTTTGGATCTCAGGATTAAACACTCACCTTTGTGTTGTGTTAAGGCCTTTTCCTTGTTGTTTTCACATTTTCGTTGTTTATGTTCATCAGATTAACCCATTTTTAAACCCCTTTCTGTGCAGTTACTGGAGAAGGCAGAAGCCAGAGAGAGAGAGCGTGAGAAGGAGGAGGCCAGAAAGATGAAAAGGAAAGAAGCAGCCTTTAAAAACATGCTGAAGCAGGCAACACCCCCGCTGGAGCCAGAGACTACATGGGAGGGGGTACGTCCTTTTATGCAAATAATCTTCTTATAGTTTCACAGCACCAACTATTTTCTGTTTATATCCCTCTTCCAGCTATTTACATTTCTAAGCTATTTGTAAAAGTAATAAACCGTAGCATGTCTTTGATCGTACTTAGTATCATGTCATTGTACTTGGGTGTTGTGATGACTGATGAATTGTTTTACAATTTCAGATCAGAGAGAGATTCCTAAAAGAATCAGCCTTTGAGGACGTGACTTTGGAGTCGGAGAGGAAAAGGATATTCAAAGACTTCATGCATGTGTTAGAGGTAAGTCTGCCATGACAGCGGTAATGAGCTAAATTTATCAATCTTTATGACAAAGAAGAGGTTTAACATGGCATGTTTTTTTCTTTAACAGCACGAATGCCAACATCACCACTCCAAGACAAAGAAGCATTCGAAGAAGTCCAAGAAGCACCACAGGAAACGATCCCGCTCTCGATCTGTTAGTAGTCCTCTCCACTGTGCTTACACGACACAATAATAATTCAGCAGTCAACAATCTACAAGAATACCGCCTTTGCCTTTATTTCAATACTTCATATCATGCCTCCTTAATCTCTGAATGACTCCACTTTAATGTTTTGACAGGGCTCGGAGTCTGAGGACGAGGAATACCACAAGAAGAAAAAGAGGTCGCAGTCCAAATCTCCTTCTGAACGCTCGTCTAGTGCAGAATCTGGTGAGTGGCTTTCAAAGCTTTTAGAAGGATCTATTTATCGTTGTCTGGAAGAAGTGCAACACTTTTGACATTAACTGACATTTTCTGCCTGAAAACAGAGAGAAGCTATAAAAAATCCAAGAAGCACAAGAAGAAGGGCAAGAAGAGACGCCACAAGTCTGTAAGTATGCTGTACAGGAAGTACAAAATCCATTTATTGTGTGTATATATATAATATGAATGTTGTGTTTGTGTGTGGACTGATGGTTGATTATGTAACCCAGGCATCGCCAGACTCCGACAATGAGAAGAAAGGAAGAGAGCGTGATGGAAAGCGTGAAAAGGACTTAGAGAAAGATAAAGAGAATGACAAGTCTCGGGGGAAATCTCGCTCAGACTCGAAACAGAAGTCTCCGAAAAGAAAAGCGGCAAAAGAGGAGGTTGGTTTTCTTTTATTACTAAATGAATGTATTTTTTAAATTCCACCTGGATGTTGAAGTTGGAGATTTAAGTAGTGAAAGTTAACAACACAAGCGTGTTTTAGAACAAATTCGGTTTAATTATTTCAACTCTTTTGACTGCCTCTTTTTTTGTGTGTTTGCAAGACTCACTTTCATCTTTATACCAGTCCAGTTTCATTCCTCTTTGTTTATGACGTTACTGAGTGTTTGTGTTGTCTGTGTTGTATTCAGGGCGGCTGGGATACGTCAGGCAGTGAGCTGAGTGAAGGAGAGCTGGAGAAAAGGAGAAGAACTTTGCTGGAGCAGCTGGATGCACCTTGATGATCACACCCGTGCTGCCCTTTGTACACTTCTACCAACATGCATTCCCCCTCCAAGCTCATCCGGCTGTACTGGTCGTACCACCCTGGACGGACTGTGTGAGATAACACCTTTCTCTGGTTTTTACGGGAATGAGCTTACACACTTATTTGGTGACTAATTTGATATCAGGAAACTGATCGACTGATCAATTGTTAAATGTCAGGTTGTCTTTTTGTTGCTTTTGTTAGCTTTAAGTATTTTTTTAGTTGACTGTAGTTGTACATGTTTTTCCATTGCTAATATTTTTTTATATTCAATTAAAAGTATATCTTTAATGTCACACCAACTGTCTTTCACCTGGAAAAAGTAGCATAAGAAGAAATAAGTTTAAGGGCAACATCTCAGTCATTATCTCTGATAATGAAAACATCTTTCTGATTTGATCCAACTTGACTGGAGCTGTATTCTTGAAGAATGATCCAAAAAGGTTTTAATTGAACTGATATACTGTAGTGAAATGTAATAAAATACTGTTTCAATGGATTACGTCTGTAATTGGATACTTTGAGGAGATCAATAAGGTCAAAGGCAAATGTTCTCTTGTGTTATTTGTGTACCATCTCACATATACCCACTACTAAACCCTCCAAAGCATCTGCCTGCTGTTCTACCAGATGTAGAAAGAACTGACAGTAAGTGTTTCATTAATAGATAATCCAGCTGCTAGGACGACTAATCAGTGGGGGGATTCATCATATTACTGGATGACTCGTATTTAATTCAGTTTAATGATGTATAAAACATTAAAATTGCTCTTGGCTGCCAGTTTATCCGGTACACCCAGCTGAAACTAATGCAGGCTAACAACAGTCCTGCAATAAATTCTACCTTCATGAAGGTTATATACATTCAACTTTATGGTCATTTTGGATGCTTATATAAAGCTGTTAATTGTACTGTGTTATACTGATGTCTTTTTAATGTTTGTCCATCTCATTTATATCAGTGAGGGTAGACGAGATATTACCTCGGAGTATAACAATACAATTAAACAGCACCACGAACTGCAGCCTGCAAAATTACCATAAAATTGGATAAACACCTCTCTATCACAGTGTAACTGAACATTATAACTTTAATGAAGGTTGAATTTATTGCAAGGGTGTTGTATTAGACTGTATGATTTAAGTACTGCTCTTCATGTAACAGGTAAATAAATGCTAAAAGTCTTGCATTTCATCAAGGAATTGATATTTTGATTTGTAGTCCCCCGGGAGATTTTTTTTTTCTGTTGTCAGAAAAACTGAAATGACTTGCTGCAGTTGTTGTTACCATAGTAATGGTGTAATGTATTGAAAGCTCTCCATCATTACACATACATTTCAAAAAGAAAAAAACAGTTCTATATTCAATGTAAATAGTTTATTTGATCATATTCATTGAAAATCTCATCACCTAATTTTAAAAAACGCTTGTTATTTTGTAATGAGCACAAACTGCCTAAAATACATTTCTGGTGAAAGTAAAAAAAACAAAAACAAAAAAAACATGCCAGTATTATCCAGTTATAGAAATGTCACTATTACAGACGGTGAAGTTGAGAGAAAAAGGAGATGAACGGCAGCATGTGCTTCAGTGGAGATAATTACAGGAAGGTGCATCACGAAGCCACAAAACCAGCTCATCACAGGTCAAACTAATAGAAGCTAGTTTTATTAGATACAATGTGCATGAGTTTGAAATCTGTTCAAATGTACCAACACTTGCAAATCAGAACATGTTGCATGTTTTCGTAGCTGGCTTTGACGGCACCTGTGACACACCCACAAGCAAATTCAGTGAGACGTCATGATTTAGCACACTTTACTGTAGATTCTGGCTGCATTTGGCTTCATTAAATATACAAAAAATGGAAACAAAAACTATAAGTTAAAATAACATTCAAGTTGTATAGCACAAGGCAATGAAAACTTTTGTTTAAACAATATGTACAATATTAACCATCTGGTGATGTGAATTAAGTAAAAAAAAAAAAAGAAAGAAAACATAGCAAAATATCTGTACATTTAGGAAACTTTTTCGTGTTGTGTACTTTGTTTTGCCATGTTTTTAATGACCATGGACGCATTAGATGAGCTTAAAAGGAATCCTTTCAGTGGTTAAATACTATACATTAAAATTACAATAAAGTGAGTAGACACCGTAGCCTGGAATATAATTAAGCTGTAAAAAAAATGAATGATGAAATGCAAAGTTATATCCAGTTTAGACAATGAGATCATCCATTAGGGTTCATCTTTCATGCAGTTTCTACGTTTGGTAGAAAATGTATTTGCTTTGCGGGCTCGTTTACTCTGCGTCGGTTTAACTTGTTCCCAGAAACCAGACAAACTGCTGTGCTGCTACAGAAATGCAACATTTTAAATGGACGGTAGAGTTTTATGAGCGGAAGCAGCCTACTTCTATAGATTAAAAGCTACAAAATCCGGCTTGAACCGTTAACCGCAGTGAGAATTTATGAAAGAGAAGTGAGTGTGAAGAGGCCTGATATGTACAATTCACATTAGCCTGGTGTTGTTTTGAAATGAATTACTGCTTTTCGTGTCTTTTCTGTTCATTCTTCATCATCCTTATACTAACTTTAGTACAAATATAGAGAATTATTTTCTGATCACCTTCTTCACGCCTGATCACCAGCCCTTTTTGTTGTCATGAGATGTAAAAAATAAAAAAAAAGTGCAGTTTGAGCACGTGTTTGTGTAGTAAGAGGAATGGAAAAGAGCACCGGAATGTACCGAGATACTACAGGGTATCAAACTCAACACTAAAAGATGTCATATTTGTAACAACTAAAGGGAACGCGTCCCATACATTCTACATTATGTTTCCAAGGAAGCATCTCTTCACGTGGCTCTTTAAAGGCCACCGCAAGTCCAGTTTTACACATCTTTAAAATTAAAGCCAGGTCAAGTTGTATTGCTTGAAGTGGGGAATATTAAAAAAAGAAAAAAAGAACAGTCATCAGATAAACAGAAGACGGCCCACAAAAATAAGTTCAGGCACTTGGCTTGTCTAAGGTTTCTAAATCAACCTTTCAGACGCTTTCAATTCAGTCCCACACACGTCCCAGTCCTTCATAGTGAGAAGCTGCTACTATACCACAGACATGGAATAACGTGTATTCTTATGTAATATATATACATACTCATCTCTATGGTTGCTACAACGCTCGTCTTTCACTTGTCATCCTTCACTCTGCATTGAACCTCCTGTCTCTCCCCCTCTCGACGTCACACATCCTTCACAACCCAGCACATGCACTGCTCCCTCGTCACATGACCACTTCGCCGTTGTTCACCGGCCGCAGGTTCTGATCATCAAAGCGCCTCCTGACACTCCTCCGCACTGCGTCTGCTCGCCTGTAAGGCTGATTCCTCAAATCTGAGAGGGAAGAAGGGGTTGGGGGGGAGGGGGTGAATAAAAGAGCTGTCAGTCATCGTGTCAAGGCGTTTTGATGAGCCCACATGCTCGGAGTGCTGGCAGCCTGTCTTTCAAAGCAGCATGAGTTCTACACAGAAAAAAAAAAAAAAAGAAAAGCCTTGCAGGTCAGCTGTCTCTGGGTGTTACGACAGAGACAGGCCACAGGGCTTTGATTTGTAAGCCTCTGCCAGAAATCTAGATGACCTTGCATGTGCATCTTCCCCATAAAAAGGGGGACTAAATTACTGAAAACTCAGACATTCAAATTTACTGATATAAAAAGAGGAGAAACCAGACGGAGAGGTAGGTCAATACTGAGTGGACCCTAAATGAAAAGAAAGGAAGGGAGGTAATAAAGAGATGCTTGCCAGGTTTGGGACACATCCACCACTACAGGGGTGCTACTGGAGGAGTTCCTTACCCTCGAGTAGACATTGGGAAATTTAGTAATATTATTCTTCTTTAGGGCTAGATGAAGAGAAGACAAAATGAAGGTTAAAAATGGAGGAGGAGGGGGCTGACCAGAGCATGTCAGCCCAACATCTTCACACTGGCTTTCGCTAAGAGAGCACTGCAAAGCAAAGTGGCAGCAGGCTGCATGGGGGAAAAGGCCAGAGTAAGGTAAGGGCACGAGAGGGGACAGAGCTGGAGGGTGTTAACTGGTTCAACTGGCAGGGAGGAGGATCAAAGCTTCTGTAGCTTTTTCTTTTCTGTGTTAAACCCAGTCTGCTTTGCAGAGCGGCTACCAGCAGGACAGAAGAAGAGCCCGTTTCAAACTTCCAGTACAGAGCAATTGTGAACTGAAATAAACAAATATGGTTCCAGGACACAGCAGGATTGTTACGTTAAACAGCATTTTGACCAAAAACCAAACCAAAGCATGCGTGCAGAAAACACTAATTATCACTGAATTAATTACCACAAACCAGGTGTAAATTCAGTAAAGCAACCTGGGTGCATGTTAGCAGCACACACAGCATGCAACTGCAAAGACAGACTGCCTCGATGTAAATGGTTATTAATATGTGGACATCGTGCAGAATATTAGTGAGCCAGATCACAGAGAGGTGATCAGTAAATGGCAGGAGCAAGCAAAGCATATTATGGGATAACTGGGAGAGCAGGGATGCATTGTGGGAAGCGGCAGGAATGAAGCAATCAGCATGCATGAAGCTGTATCAGCAGCAGTGATAACGTGATAATGAACACACATTGAACATTCATTTATAATTAAAACATTGATTGAAACACACAGAAAAGCAAGTTATAATGCCACAGACACACAATCATGACGTTAGTCATACCTGCCATGTAGATGATGACTGAAGCTTGTATATACGCTACTGTATATTACAACATGGGGCTGTAACATGTTGGGTGCTACTGACCAAACTGGTATTAAAGTATTATATATATATAAAGTATTCGATTCATAAGTCAGTATTTGTTTTCAATGGGTCACCACTAGATGGCAGCTCGCAGCTTCACTTGATGAGAAAAAGTACACTTTTAATCTCCTGTCAGGACAGATAAGAGTGTGACCTTGGAGACAGTTTCCTCTGTGACATTATGGTTTGCCATGGTTGATAAAATGATGATGATAAATGAGGGTGTCACACTTCATGCAGGTGGGCAGAGAAAACCGTTACCCCAACACCAGAGTCATGCTGAGGAGGGAGAAAACACGTGAACACACAAACACACGCACTAATGCGCGTGTGTGCGTCTCAGGTCCGATGTGTGAGTGTCCAGTGAGACAATTAAAAGAGGAGGGGTGTGAAGAGGCATGCAGGGGTGGAGGAGAGAGAGAGACATAAAAGAGGAGAACGTTTTGTTCCAGCAACCTTAGAGAAGAGCGACAGTTCTACAAGCTTAGTAATGGTACTCCTCATTGAGGGCGGGCTCGCAGAAGAACCGAGAGCCACGCTTGGCTGTGCGGGCGGTAAAGGGCACTGTCTTCAGCACTGCATTGAGAACAACAAGGACAACAGCCAGGACAAGACAAGACAAACACAATATAAGAAAAGCGGACACCTACAGGGGTTTAGCACTGGTTAGCACTAAGCAAATATCCAACAACAGCATCGGGGGTGGGGGGGCTCAACTGAAGGACAAAAACTTTCTTAATTCCAGGATTTCTAGTTTTAAACTCTTTCTGGATAGTTATATTGTTTCAGATGTTTGGATCAATCTGAATTTAAGTTGTCTGATTGTCGTTAACACTAGAAGCACATTTAGATTATTCGTGGCTAGTGGTGGAAAAAACATGGACAACCTTTCCCAAAAATAGTAAAACCACGATGTAAAAATACTCCATTACAAGTAAAAGCAGTTCAAATCTTACTCAAGTAAAAGTATTAACAACAAAACATATTCCAAGTATTGAAGAAAACACTAATTAATTATAATCTGGGACAATGCATTGTGTGATCACATGTTTTGAAGGTAAAATCTTATCTTGCAAAGAAATTCGTAACTACTTGACTTATTTTGGCCAATATTAGCTTATTGCAGATATATATCATATCGGTGTATATGTCACCAAGAAATTTCTGTACAGAAATGCTTAAACTAGGTTTGACATCATTTTGAAATATAGTTTGTTCACCAGAGAGCGCTGACAAGTTCATTTTTCAGCTGGAAAATGTTCTGCTCGGTATTTATCTTGGTCAAAATTAAAGAAAAAATAAATGAAATGTGATAAAAAAAAAGCATATAATGTAGCATTAAATGGAAATATTATAATAAAATGTATAAAGTATATATTCCTCCAAACTGTACTTGAGTAAATGTACTTAGATAAATTCCACCACTCCCATAGCAAGTTTCATCGCCCTTCAGTAAACACAAGATGTATTTATTCCCTTCTGATTAATTAATATTCTAGGAGCTAGTCACCACCCGGCCGTGTCTATGTACAGATGGTGTTACAAAGCAATGACAAAGCAGATAAGATAAGCAATGATCATCAGACACATTTGAGCTTCACTGGATTAGCTGGACTGTCAGTGCATGTTTGTACTCTTTAGGTTATTCCTTTGGTTCTCAAACATCTGACAGCTGACATCATTGTGTTAGTTAGCTTAGATCCCTTTGTTAATGACTGAATGTATAGCACCGGAGAGGACCGTCATGCAGAGCGCCCTGTGTGTGTGTGTGTGGCAGGAGACTGCAGCCAGGCCCAGGTGACGTTACCCGTGATGATGTCCTCAATTGCTCCATCTTTGCCTTCGTAGACGTGGCGGCTGTCTTTCACCTGTTTCTTCCTGAGCTCCTGGATCAGCTCTTGCTGCTGCCGCTTGTTCTTATGAGATGGAGACTGAGGAGGACACACACACACACACACACACACACACACACACACACACACACACACACACACACACAATTTAACATCTATTAATAAGTCTCTGAGTACAGCATAATCTACAAAGGATTCTCCCATCCGCTCAAATATGCCTTTGCTCCACCCATCCCTTTACTCTGAAAGTTTCTGCATGTGTGAGTTAATTGAACCATTTAGGAAGTATAGCAGCTGATCCTGACTTGATGTGAAGAGGCCCAGCGGGGTGTCAGACTGTGGAAGCAGATATAACCACCAGCCAGGCAGCTAATCCTGTGATCAGGAGTCTGGAGGAAGGGAGGATGGAGCGGAAGGGGAGGAAGTGGAACCGGCTTACCTTCTGGTCGTCGTGCTGCCCTAAGCAGGCGGGAGGGCATAGAGAGGGAGGGGTGAGGACAAAAAGACTTACCTTCTGGTCTTCCTCCATCATGGCCTCCTGTTCTAGAAGTTTCTCCATCATAATCTGCTCCTGTCTCTTTTTATGCTCGTTGTCCTCCTCTGCTTGCTGCGGAGATCACATACACATGTGCACACAGTTACAAACTGTTTAAAAATGCTGCTGTTTACCAAAGAGGAAACTGATGTTATCATGATATAAGACACTCTCATTTTAAAAACATTCACTCGTTTCTGTGGTACTGTAGTAAATCATTCTTAAAATGTGCTTCTATAATATGTATGTATTATTGAGTATCCCCACACTGACCCTCCCCAGACGCTGTTGTGACTTAAAGGGAACGCCACAGATTTTACACATCACAGTCTGTTTACAGATCTTAGGGAGGACTACTGTATCATTGAAAAAAAGTTGTATAGAGCTTTCATGGCTCCAGAGGGAGATGCGAGAAAAAAATGATCTTTGTTTAAAACTCTCCATCGTTGCTCTAAGTTGGAGAACTCTTTTTTAAAGTCTAGAGTCCAACCTGCTGTGGAGGTGAGTTTTTGTGTGGGATCGTGTGAGAGATGATCATTTCAACTCACCCTGTAAGCCTTCACAAATCGCACAAACACAGGGAAGAAGACGGAGGGCGGCGTTGTTTTGGAGTTCTCCCCAAAGAACTTCACCGCCTCGTCAAAGGCATCCTTTCAAAGACAGACAGCGGACTTACTTAGAAAACATTCAGATGACTTGTTGACTCACCTTCAACAGAGTTTAAAAAAAGAATTAAAAATAGGCACTAGAGCAATTACAAAGCGAGGTGTGCTCATGTTACCTGTGCAATCTTGGCATCGTCCTGCAGCTTCTTCAGCTTGCTCTCATTGTGTGCGATGAAGTCTTTGAGCATGGTGTTGTGGCCGTGCATGCTGTACTCTCTCTTGGTCAGCTCCATGCCTCTGTGCAGCTCCCTAACATCCAGCAGGACGTTCTCCAACGACACTGCGAACGCGAGCAGATGCATGAGTACGCATGCAAATCCCACACTGAACTGTAAATAGTCAATGTGCGGCACAGCACAAGATATCTTGTAACCTCTGTACAGCTCACCTGCTGCAGCTTTCTCCACATAGTGCAGCTCGTTGTAGAAGACAGAAACTTGTGCATACTTCTCCTTCACCACATTGGCTATGTAGTGCAACAATGTCATCTTACGGTCCGTTGACTTGGTATCAAGTAACTGTAAAGAAAGTAAAAGACACAAAACTTTGGAAAACATTTGGAAAGAGGAAGTAGAAGGCTTTAAAAGGCAGCAGGAGGCAACTTACCAAGTCTAAACTTTGCAGCTTGAATCCGTACACCGCTCCTCTTTTGCTGCTGTTCATGTAGTTTCCAAGTGCCAAAATAATCTGACCAACAAGAAGGAACAAGAATGTGAAAAAGGAAGCATGCATTCATTTAACATGTTAAGTCCAGACACAAATGATTCAGTTACCTCTAGAATTTTCTTTAGCTTCTGTGATGACTTGATGGACACAGACGCTGCGATGACTGCATGAAGTTGCTGCGGGGAAACAGAGATGATGACGTGAGAAGATTCAGCATTGTCACTTTCTGTGGTCACAACATCACTATAGAGCGCCTCTTATCACTTTCAGTCTGGAAATGTGGTGTCCCACACAAAAGAGATCCTCATTCTCACCGGTGTGAGCATCTGCACGCTCTCGCAGAAGTTGCCGATGAAGGCCATGATGGTCATCTTCTGCATGAGCCGTTCGATTTTGCTGAACTGCATCATGAAGCGGTCCTCGTCCGTCAGGCTCTCCAGCGGCTTGCGCTCCTTCTCAAACTGCCGCAGGACTTTAATCTCGTTCTCTGTGGGCTGGAAGCGCATCAGACACTCCACAAAGTCCACCGGCAGAGTTCGTAGGTCGAATCTGACAGATGGAGAGACACGAGGGGGGGGGGGGTTAGAGATACACACAACAATAACGACAATTACATACTGGAAACCCAACATAAAAGACACAGAACATTTGTACTTTGAAACGTATGGTTAAAAGTATTTTATAGTAAAGAATCATACATTAACTTGTAAATTGCAGGTAACATTAATTCAAAAGTGATTTTTTAATGAAACAGGTGGAACATACACTCAAAACAATGTCTCCTTCAGGAAAAGGTTTTATGCAGAGAAAGCATGCAAGAACACCAGAAGGATTGAGGTCTTACATCTGAATGGCCTTGCAGATCTCCTCAGGAGTCTTGCCCACTTTCCTCAGTGTGATGGCCAGGTTCTTTGCTCTGTTGGAGTCCAGCAGCGTCACCTTGTTGGGCCCCTTGTGGATGACCTTCTGCTTGCTCATGGTGAGGTCGATTGCCGGGCCCTGGGCTTTCGTCTTAAACATCTCCTCGAACTCGTCCACGTTCAGGTCCTTAAAGACGGCAATGAGGAATCAGTTAATGTTCCGTTATCGTGGAAATGAGGCCAGAAATGAACTCAATGCTTGCTGACTGAGAGAAGACTCTCACCTCGAGTATCCTCTCGTCATCAATCTCATTGAAGACAGTCCCGTTGATCTGGTTCGGTTTCAGGGCTACCCAGTTGAAGACGGGCATACGGAACTTTGTCTTGATGGGTTTCTTGATCTTAACAGCTACACAGGACACAAAAGAGTCAGCACAGCGTCCCTATCTACTATCAGAGTACACACACATACATTCACACACGTGCAGGTGAAAGGGTAGACAGGTATCTGGGATTGGTGACACACATGACTGTCTTATTGCTAAATAACATACAAGTTGATCGAGTTGATCACTATTTTGATTTATTTTGACAGAACGCTTCCTGCCTTTACAGTAAACAAAAGGACACTTGAAGCATGTTAGCCTCTGGCAGGAGAATAGGGCCAGAGGTTACACCTGTACAGTAAACAGGGCATATGGTGAGGATTTCCTGCCTGGCCTGGTGACAAACACAGATTATGGCTATTTGTGGACCACCTGGGCTGACTCAGTGAACCTGAGCATTGAGGTGGCGCCCTGCTTTGCCGCACAGACAAGGTGTCAGCAGGGACAGAAAGATAAGGCCGTCATAGGAGAAGTAAACAGCATTCCTGCTCTGCATAATGCCTATCACTTTCCATCATCTGCATGCCACAGCAGGTCATTGTGTCTCAGCAGGCAACCAACACTTTGACATGTCGCAATAAATTCGTAGAAACACACACACAATAACAAAACTACAGGAAGAGTGAAAGTAAACCATGCAGGATTTTGAAATTTGGTATTTTCTTTGTTGTTTAAAAGCATCTAAATGTTTCACAGAAAGTCTTGCTTATATGTTGCCAAGTTCATGTTTGTTAGAAGTGGAAAAGTAGTAGAAGAGTCTTGAATTACACAAATGGGACATGTTCCTGTGTTTTCTACTGAGATTCAGAGACTGAAAATACCATTTTCAAAACTTGTGATAAAGGAAGGGAACAGTGAGGGAGAACAAAACACCATACATGACAAGCAGAACCTACAGAAAAGTTTGATGGGTCCCTCTGGTGTGCAGAAAAAGAAACAATTCAAAGACAAATCATTAAGAAAATTGAGTTAGTGAGAAAGCTTACACATGCACATCTCAAACACACAGTGCAGTAAAGGCTCTGTGCTTTTAAAGATAAAACTTAAAAAGGGGTTTCCGCTGTTTTACTGACTGATGTAAGTAACCGTTTCCTCACTCTAAAAGGTTAGCTTACACATGCATACATCGCCAGAAATATGCACCTGCATCTACATACAGCACAGTACAGGTTGATCTGGTTTCAGAAAAGTCTGTTGCTTATCAATACTCATCATGAGAAAACTGTCAACTCAACACTGATGTGAGACCTTAGTTCAAACCGTCTTTAAATATATATATAAATTACATCATTTGGCAAGATATACGGTCTCATCGCTGTTGATAAAATCTAAATTATTTTCACACTTTTAACATTTTCAACAGATTTAACATTAGATTACAATATTCCATTTGTTCAGTTATCATTGAGCAATATACGGTTCTGGTCTACCAGCCAATACACCTTTGAAAAACACACGAATGCAGATTCAGACTAACTTTTTTGAGCAACAAGCCGCAGCTAATCAGTGGCTAACTCAACACCATACACCACACGCATGCAGCTGATTCACAGTAAAAGCCCTACAGCAGTACCTCTTCCCTCGAGCCTACTCTTTCATCACATTCCCAGCAACAGGAAGGCTTTTACTGTGAAGCAGATGCAGTGTTAAGGTGGCATTAACATTAAATATTTGCAGTGGAGGAAAGTAGTTGGAATACAGCTGAATTTCCTTATAGCTCTGAAAATGCAAACGAAGCTGCAGCAGGAGCTTCTTGCAGTATGATTATCTGTCTGTACTGATATTGCAGCTCTTAATGATGCGTTTATTGTGGAATAATTTCCTACTATGTGCAGAAAAACTACCACTGTCATATATATATATATATATATATATATATATATATATATATATATATAGAGACATCAGCAGAGAAGTCCAGGTCATAAAAGAAGCTGTTTTGCCAAAAATCCAGCATTACCATGTTTAAACATATAAACTGCTATGCCCATTATAGAACATTTTTCATCACATTACTCATATATAGACACAAACACGCCAAATGTGTGTATTTTTTTTCTTAGAGGACCATACCTGCTAACCCAGAGTTCATGATGACAGTGGGCGTCCCACAGCCAGGCAGTGGGGGGGCTGCAGGAGGAGGCGGAGGAGCCATTGGTGCTGAGGCCGGCCCTGGGGGAGGAGGTGGAGGTGGAGGCGGAGGCGGTGGAGGTGGGGGAGCTGTTGCTGCAGGAATGGCCAATGGTCCGTTTGACACTGGGAGAGAGGACAGACGGAAGGGTAAACAAACAACCGTGTGTTCAAAAGAAGTTTGGAAAGTTCAGCTATTGAAGAGTGTTTGTCACAAAGTTTCAGTTTAAAATAGTTTAAATGAAGTACTGGATACTAAACTATTACAGGTCATGTTTGTTATCCAGCGTAATGCTTAGTATCATTTTTTATCAGACGTGTACATATTCTCTCCTGTCGTCTCTCTTCTGCATCTCATGATTAACAGCTTATAAGCTAATGAACTGGACTAATGTTAAACCTACATGTGCCGTTCACTGGCAGTGGAGGGGGTGGAGGAGGTGGCGGTGGGGGAGCAGGCATGCCCGCTACGACTCCCACATGGTTTGGACCGACAGCTGCACCATTTCCTCCCATCAAGGCACCCGGCAAGCCCTCCACACCGGAGGGTGGAGAGGGCAGGATGGAAATGTCTCCGTCTCCCTTCTTGTGGATCTTGATGGTGCCTTGTTTCTCCAGTTCGTGGATCTTCTTCTCGAGGTTGCTCTGTCGCTGGATGGCCTCGTCCTTCTCCTTCAACATCTGCCGCAGCGAGAGTACCTGCGAACTGGTGTCTTTGTAGACTTCCTGTGCGGGAGAGGGACAAAAACAGGGAGTTATGATTTGTGAGAGGAAGAGGAACCACAGAGGTCAAGACGTTTCCGAAGTTTAGCTAATTCAAAACCAGGAATAGAGAAATAATTGAATATTATTACAAAAATTATACACTGACTACTTTGTGGTACTGTTGCAAATACTTCGGTACAAACATATGGTTTATCTGTAAAAAATGAATGTGCGGTGCATCTAATGTGGGATATGTGGATGCAAACGTATTGTCGAATTATATTTTTCTATATTTCTGCCTTGGGAGTGGAAATCCAACAATCATTCAGTAGGAGGAAAACCTTTCAGTTTGTATTTAGTGGATACTGTGAGTTCTTGAATGACAACTTGAAAGATGAATGTGAATGTTCAGTCTGACCCTGATGGATTCAAGGTCCTTGTTCCTTTGCATCAGCTGCTTCTCCAGCTCCACGATCTTTGACATGGCCTCGTTCTCCATGTCCTGCAGCTTCTCTGTCATCTGTAAGAACAACAGCCAGGAGGAAAAGGTCACACGGTGATTGCCATGACAACATCTAACTCAATATGCAAACTAAGAGATCCAGTGGGGCATGTATCATATATCTTTTTCAGGATTAAAACAAATTGTGAGGATTTGAAAGTGAGTGTGTGTGTATATATAAAGTGCCCTCACAGTCTGTGCGGTGGCTGACAGTTAAGGGAAAGCATGAGCTCATAATAAATCCCACGGTGAGAGGGGACACACGGCACAATAGAGGAATGAGACTAAGGAGTCAGTTTTGTGGATTTTCAGAGAGTAAAATCAACAGTCGAGGGCTCTCACATGCGACATGTTCTCCTCCAGCTCCTCCACCCGCTCCAGGGCAGCGTTTTTGGTCTCCGCATCCTCCAGAAGGGCTCCCACGTCAAACACATTATCCAAGTAGGCCTGGATCTGAACCTGCAGCTTGTCGCTCTCTGTATGCTTTAGTTTCTGGAAAACATGCACACAAAAAGAGATATAGTGATGATAAGAGCGGGCAGTTAGGAAGTGGGATATTTGTTTTTTCAGTTCACTGCACGAGGTCGGCATTGATCTCACCTACGCAGCTAGGCCGGATTTACAGAACTGACTGTTTTTTTACTGAAGTAAAGGAAAAACCATTATTGACTGCTTTTCTGTGGCTGCTGTCTCAGGGGTGCCGTAATGACAACCTATGCTCTGGACTGGGCTGAATATTAAGAGTGGCAGTGTTTAGTCTGGCCATTTTTCCTGCAGCATTATGTCTCAACTCACGTCTAAGTAGTCGTCCAGACACAGCTTGGTGAAGTCGAACTGTAGATGAACCCTGAAGTTCATGTCCTCCACCGAGTGCACGACTATGTTGATGAACTGCATACAGGCCACCTAGGAAATAAAAACAGAAAATGAGTGAATAAGGATTTGACACAGAATAAACAGTAGGCTTTCTCTGCATATAATATGCTCAATGAGATCCAGACAAACTGCTGACATTGTAAGATAGACACATTTACAACAGGTTTGAGGTTTTTGTACAACAGCCTGGTGCTTCTATGAAATGGTTTAATGCTCATTATCACATCCATTTCCTTTTAATATGGCTTCCACTGAAATTGTGTGTATAAATCCTCATTGTTGTGCTTGCTTGGCTGGCAGAGTAGCTTATCGGGCAGATTAAAGGATCTGAAAAAAAACAAACAAATTAACAACCAGTTCAACTCCATCGGCCGCCTTATGGGAGCCCGCATAAACAGATCAAGAGGGATCTCCTCACAGTGTCTAATGTACACACACACTTCTCCTCAGCCAGACACTGGCTTAATGAACTTCCGGTAAGAAGCTCAGTTGTCTCTGAGCGACATGGCAGCTTTGACAAAGTCTGTTTGCTTTAGTGCTGCTGTCACACGACGGCCTGCCGAGGGACTGTGTGCGGACTGGTGACAGAAGTCCTATTGAATGCCTATTCAAACACAGCATCGGTTGGTTTTCACTCACACACACATGTAGTGTTTGCCTCACATCAATTAAGACACTGAGATGGACACACACACACTGGATAAAATCATGTGTAAGTTGGCCCTTTCTTCACAGTGCCTTTTATTCTTATCTGCCAGGCTAGTTAGCACCACTCGGCCTGGAAATTACAGACTTGGCAAGGGTTCCTCGCTTAGGGCCACTCCAGTTTGATGTACAGCACCCACATATCTGTAGTTTGTGCTGTGGTGAGAAAAATAAGAGTGCTTGCAAAAACACTGATAGCCCTGTGAGTGTATATCGTCAAAATGGAAGCAAAATTGGTCCCTTTGTTTGAGTTTGGACAAACATACAAGGACACATGTGCAGCAGTGTTCAAAATCTTCAAAACATCTATATTTCTGACCAGCTGACAGATATGATTCATGTTTTTATTTCATCCCATCTGGACCTTTGCAGCTCCCTGTGCACCTGTCTAACCCGGAGATTACAGTTAAAGCTAAATGCTCGACAGTGATGAGAGAGAAGCAACATTCACTAACTTCGTGCCATTGAGCCATCCGTGGGCTTGCCTGGTGATGTAGGATTTGTGAGGGATTGCAGTGCGATCAATAAGTCATTAGGAGGGTGTGTGTGTGTGTGTGAACATACCATGAAGTCGATGTTGTTGTCCTCGTTCTTGAAATACTCCATTAGCCTCTCAAATCGCTGCGTCTCCACACACACCTGCAAAACAAACCACATCTCCCTTATTCCAGGTGTAGAGAGCGGCCCACAGTGATTTATGCAATCAATCAGTGATTTGCATAAATGACACCACAGACTCCTCATAATTCACACAAACCATGAATGCGCTGCCTGAGACAAAAACATTCCTGACTTCAGCTTGAATTTCAGTGCTGCACAAACACGGTGACACTAGAAATGAATGCTCTTCCCCTGTTACCTCATGAACCCTTTCAACCACAAAATTCAGCAAATGTCCCCATTACCCTGTCACAAAACCAGAGTATTTGGTGAAGACGAAAATGACATTAGCTGCTAAATACATCACAGCTCGTCATAACCTCAAAGAAAGAGAGTGATAGTTATTATAATCACTTATTCATGACTTGCTGCTGAATGATTCTATGATTTTATAGAAAGCCGCCTGAGTATGCACACATTGCATCTGTGTTCAGAGTTACTTGAGGTGCAACTTTACCGCATATACTGTAGTTTTTTAGTCCTGCCAGTAAAGATTATTTGAACTCGAATTTGGGAGACAGAAAAGAACAGAGACAGAGAGATAAAAAGGAGGGAGAGAGATGCTCTGCAGTTCAGACAGTTCATCTGGAGGGCAGTGAGGGAGACGGAGCATGATAAACAATTGAGAAGGAAGGGAGGAGGAAAGAGGAGGGGTGAGTATCCAAAAACCTCTGAGTAATGTTTCGAGCCTCAGACTGCAGCCCCATCGTCAAACACAGGATTTCAAAGTCGCTTAGCAAACTAGATCTAATGACACCACAACTGAAAGTGTCACTTTTTAACTAATAGACAACCAAACTCTGCCTGTACAACACTGCAAAAAAAGATGCAAAAATTCGAGTCCACAAATGTTTCCAGCTGCCTACGCCATCATGAAACTAACCTTCATCTCATTAGACGAGCTACATTCTCCCTGAGCTTTATTCTCCCACTAATGCTAATGCCACTGAGAGCAACACTCAATATTTCATCCAAGGGTGTAAATATTGCATTAACTGCAGTCGGCCCATTTTTGCGGGCCGTACGCTACAAAATGGGGCTGCTGTTAGCGCCCTCTCCATCATAAACCTCGCACTCTTTGCTCCAGCAGCCAGAATACCTCATCCAGACAGGCAAGGGTCAGGCAAGGCTGTCTGTTGCATCTTTCTCTTTGCTATTCCGAGCTTTGATGTGTCTGACAAATCCAGTTAGCACACACGTTAACAGTTTTCTCTGGAGGTTGAGGGGGTCCCTCCTGTGTTATGCAGCTAAACCGCTGTCTGTAATCAGTGGACAAAGAGCTAATAATTCCTAGATGCTATCCCCTTTGCAGGAATGAGGAATCTGCCGGTCTCACATCTGCCGGGGGAGCATTCCTCCACGGCTGAGTCACTGTTTGAAAATTGCATAGTCAAAAATGTAATGACATATTCGTCTCCTCAGACCCCACTTCCCCTCTCTGTGCAGCTCATACCTCCTTAAAGTTGTCAAACGCAGAGAGAATTATTTCGTGGCCTCCCCTCACGAGACAAACTGCCGCCAGGAGCTCCAAGACCAGAGCTTTAGTTCTGTAAAACAGGGAGAAAATAAAGGCAGGAATGGTTAGTAAATGACAAGTGCCAGCACTGCGGCAAACCTGTACTTAAACACGGAGCAAACAAAGTGGAAAATAGTGTAATTTAACATCCTGCCGATGCTGAAAACTCTGTGTGGAAAAGGATCGACATGGCAACTACAGTGTTTATTACAATGAATGTCTTTTTAAGTTTACACATCTTTATAAATATTAATCAGCAAATTTAGAAAAATGTATTATTATGCTGACACGTCGAGGATATGAGGTCTCCTTAAGTAACTCACTGGAAAAAGTTTTGCAGCCTGAGAGGAAAAAATAAAAGACCTCCACATTTTCATCTTATCCACCGGATTAAAAGGCCGGTATAAAAAATGAATACTTCAGGCTTAATCCATGTGTGTGTGTGTGTGTGTGTGTGTGGGAGCACACAGGACAGCAACTTTCTGTGCGTCCAGTCTCCAGTTCATTCATGCAGCATTTCTCTGCCTGGATGAGATGATATGTGACAGGTGAAGCGAAGTGGTTTCACATCCACTTTTGAGGAAATCCTTGAGCCCTCGGGCACAAAGTGAAAACACACCCTCCCACACACACACCCTCCCACACACACACACACACACACACACACACACACACACACACACACACACACACACACACACACACACACACACACACACACACACACACACACACACACACACACACACACACACACACACACAGAAGTGAGTCCTTCTGGTGGCTGTCTCAGTAAGCAGCTGCCAGTGTAGTGGAGTGTGCCAGCGGTGCCCTGACCCGTCTGTCGGGATGAATGTGCCCCTGAGCTCCAAAGACACTCACTCTGGATCAGACTGTGCAGGTGCACTGAGGCTAATGTGGCACTCTCTGAATGTTCCTTTATGGATTTGGGTCTTTGTTGGTAAAATATCTGAATTTGTGGAGCTTCAAATGTAACAAATCTCTTATTAAATCTTTTATATCCTTGGCCTTTATTAGCAAAGAGCAACTTTCAGGTATTCATTTAGATAAAGAGAAAATAAATAATCCATCTGGAAAAACATAAATAGTTCTTTAAATGTCAATCTTTAGAGAGGTTATTCTTAACTTACCTTGGGTTTTTATTGTTGAGACTTAGTGCAATTTCGTTCACAGCATGTGGGTGCGACATGACCATGTTGAAGCCGTACTGGAAGAAGAAAAACAAATGAGAGGGAGGAGGACGGAGACAAATAAGCTAATTAACAGAGAAGAGGAGCCACTGAATAAGCGAGAGGCGCATTTCCTCTGCATAATAAATGAAACATGGAGAACTAGCAGTGGAACAAATTGAATTTGGCTTCAGTTAGATAAGTGTGCTTTAGTCCAGAGGGACATGCAGTCTGTGTGGACGTCCTCTGGGGAGCGCAGAGGGCTGACCTGGTAGTTCATGATAGCACGCAGGCACATGATGCAGACGTGGACGTCGTCCTTCTTGCACACCAGTCTGGAGTTTTTCAGAGTTCTCCGGCTCGGCAGTGTGTTGCAACTAAAAACAAATGACAGAAAAGACAAAAACAATTCAGTGATGACAGGAAACGAGGGCTGTTTTACTAAAAGACGAGTTGAGTCTATGAGCATCTGAACACAAACAAGAGGCCTGGATGAATAAGAAAACAGATGCCATTTGTGAATGAGCCTCCTTCACACACCACCCTCCTTCACATAGGCAGGCTGTTAAACTGCCACGCCACCTTACATTAACACACACACACACACACACACCCAAAGGCCATATAATCTACAGCCTTGCCAGGGGCCACAGAATGCCCTCTTTCAATTGTTTTAACTTTATGTCCTTCACAAAGATATCACTTACAGCTAACACAATACAAGCCAGTCATTTGCATGCAGCACAGTGATTGTGCAGCTTTATGTGGACAAAAACAAGGCCCTTTCTCCTGGAGCTGCTCTCACAACACAAGAGAAATGCTGGAGCAGCAGTATTACTGAATAATATGCGAAGCCAGTCGGAGCTAAACGGTTTATTTTCAGACTTTTGTCACAAGGTTCAATTACCAGCCCGAGTTCTGGGGGAAAATGTGTCTTCAGGCACAGACACACCGATTCCTGTCACCTCCCATGTCTGAAGGCGTGACTCCTCTGTAAGTCACAACGTGTGTGTGTGTGTGTGTGTGTTAGTCAGAAAAAGACTACAGCTTTCAAGGAAGAGTCAGCTGATACAAATAAAGATAGATAGTTAAGAACTAAACTACTAGAAAAAAAAGTCATGTTTTGAAAATTGTTTTGTTTGTGTATGTCTTCCATTGACTATGTTTATGTGTCTTTGTATTTCTGAGTACTCCTGCATGTCATGTTCAGCAGGATGTGGTGCCGGCCGGGTGCAAAACAAGTTCTCTGACATAAATGCAGTCGATTCATGAGACACTCGCTGACAGAACTGGAGCTCCTGCTTCACACAGCAGCAAAAGTAATCTTAAAAAAAAAAGGAGTTCATCCAGAGCTTTTCCTCTCCTGAGTAATCAACACCCAAACTGAGGCGTGGCACAATCAGGAGGAAATGAGTAACAATATTTCTTAATCTCAAAACCGAGGTAAAGATACATGATTACATAATGCCAGCTAAATGTAATACCTTGACCTGCTTTGACTTGTCAGAAATTACTCAACTAAGCTTTATGTAACACATGAGATATTACACAGTTGATCCAAAGGGAAGAAAAGAAGAAAAATATACAATAGATTTGGGGGTTTGAGGTGCTGACTATATCATTGCAACGTCTCTGGTTCAAGTCTGGCCAGGGACCCTTTGTCACATGTCATTCTCTCTCTCTCCCCTCAATATGGTGATTACTGAAGCTGGATTGAACTGTCAGATTTGAGTGCTAAATATGACTTCAAGGAGACAAGACATCCAAAACTGAAGGAAGGTGTGAGGTGCTGTGGAGAAAGTTCTGTACCGTCCAGGATTTAATGTCCTGGTTACAAAACATGCACACACAAAAAATCCTACCGCTTTTCTCACATGACCACAATAACAGATACCACAGAACAACATCACTACAACTATAACTACAGGCTATAAAATACAGGTCTAATACAGCTACGTATTTCTAGCCAACTCCATGTAGCTCTTCGGACATACCGTCTTATTTGGGAGCACTTTGGACAGCTCAGTGTGCTCGGTGTCCTTCAAGATGGCAGTTTGAAGAAGACATACAAATCTTAATTTGACACCCAGTTGTTGTTATAGTATTCTACTTTAAAGCTAATCTAAAGAGAGATAAACACAATACGGGACAATGAGTCTGTATAATGGACATTTAAGAATTATAAAACCACTGACAGTAAACTAAATAAAATGCTTCATAATTAGTGTGACATCTTTTATTAAGCAGGAGAACAGATACTGCATCCAAAATACAGAAGATCTACGGAGGCTACCTAATCTATCCTTAGTGGTTGTAGCCTACTACTTAAAGGGCTTTTGTAGAAACTAGGCTAGCTTCTGCACAGAATGGCATTTAGAGAGCCACACAAGCAGCACACAGGCACAGAGGCAAGAACAATGAGTGCAGAAAAACCCATTTGCTCCGAGGAAAAGGAGAATTCAGTCTCAAGCGCAGGAGGGGAGGCTGGCAGTACAAATAATTCACATCCCTGACACAGACAGCGGGACAAATAAACCGGGCAGCGCTAGCAGGGAGGTATAACATACAATGAGGCAGGGGGATTGTGTGCTTGTGTGCGTGTGTGTGTGCGTGTGCGTGTGCGTGTGCGTGTGCGTGTGCGTGTGCGTGTGTTGGGAGGGAGCAGGGATGCAGGGTTAAGAGGCTGCAGAAAGCTCACTGTGAGCCAGCAAAGTGAACCTGAGACCTGCCTGCTGTCGAAGACTGGCAGACAGAAGAGCAGATGACTATGGAGGAACACCAGGACAGAACAGAAGAGACAGTCAGCCTCACTGAAGGCACTCTGACCTGTTACACACACTGTACATGCTTGAAAGTGAAGACACAAGGGTACGTCCGCAGATGTGTGGGTGAGGTGAGGTGACGCAGGAGTACAAAGTCAGTTAGGGGCCGATATTGATAATATATATATAATATCAATGAAATGTCCACCAATAAGGCACAGATAAGATGTAAATAACAATTACATGCATCATTCTAACTAAGGGTGAGTGCTGTACCAAAACATCAATGGAACAGGGAGGATTAGAAATAAAGCACAACTGAATGGGATTTGTGCTTCAGAGCATATATTAGCATGGGTTTATGAATTAACTGCTGTGAAATCCTCTGTGCACGCGATTTGGAGTTAAAATGGTCTGTTTGGTGTTCATAAAAACAAAACAGAAAAGATTTGCTCCATAAAAGAGATCTTTCCTTCTGCTACATCATCTATCACATGAATGATTGCTGGTAATCATGTGTCACACAATCTTGTGCCAAATCAAACCAAAGCCTGAGTTTAACTATCTAAAAAGTCCAGACAAATGGTATTTGCCGCCTGCTGCAGAAATGTGTCTTAAGCCATTTAAAGTCTTACAGACCTCATGACTATATAAAGGGGCTGCTGAGGCATCATGACTTGAAATGTGTGACTTCTCAAAATAATCACAATACAACCACATTGCTCCGGCTTAACACTAGGTAACGGGGGGGGGCGGGGGGAAGAACTGTGAAAGGAAAAGTTAGCTGTGAAAAGCACATTGTTAATGGTGAATCTTTTTAACCATCAGTGTGTCTATCGTACCGTATCGTGGAATGTCGCCCAGCGCGTGTGATGCCATTCCCAGTGATGGGAGACGGCAGGGTGCTTCCTCCGTGCAGGTCTTCTATAGAGCGGCTCCAGGGCTTAGACTTATCCATCGCAGCCTCTGGGTTGTTCTCCACACAGTCTCCATCAAACCTGTCACAACCATGAAAACAAGACAGAAAATAAGAAACCAACACAGAAAGTGTTAAGTTTAAAGCCTGACCGATTTTTAAAGCCGATATGATATCATATAATAAAACTTTGATAACAATGCTATGTGTGCTAACAAAGGGCCTTTCCTTGCAAGTCATCAAAGTGCCATACCATCAACCAATGGCCAAGCTAACCATCCCAGCTAAGCTAGCCTAGCTAAGACAACTAACATGCTAAGCTAACCAGCATGTTGCCAGCACTGCCATTAAAACAAATCTCATCAGTTAGCGAGCCACTAAGCATACACTTCTGTTTTTAACATCAGCAGCTAACATGATCAAATATAAATATATATATAAAAAAAACAGATAGGAGCTAAGTCAATATCCTGTATAGTGCATCTCATATACCGGTCAGGCGTTAGTTTTAATGAGTGTTGGCAGAAGTGAAAATGTACTCAACTCCAGTGCTGCAGCTAGAATTGAAGGTTTTTGGTTTGGACATGATAGGTGAGCAAAAGGTCTCATGTTTTGTTGAACTTGGCAGAAACCTTGGAAAGAGCTGGTAGTTACAGCGTACCTGATCTATTTCAGTTTTTAGACTGCACGTTTCCCTGACTTTTTAATGCTGCTGCAGTGGTACTGAGGGTAAACACACTTTTACGGCTAACCATTCATAATGTGGACAGACCATAATAACATATGGTGAAGTGGAGGGGGGAGGGGGGTGAATTAAACATTTAACTGCGTGGCTCTTTGGCCCTGAACAGGGACCTTGTGACTGACTAATAATCACACCATCAATCTATGAATAGAAGCCTATGGTATAATGGTATAATACACAGTGCCAATGTGTCAGCAATGGGCCCCGAGTGACTCAGTGTTTCTGACAACCAGGCAGCAGCAGCAGCACCGGTGGTGGTGGTGGTGCTGGTGCTGTGTGGAGCTGCATCAGCGGCTGTGCAGAATAGCAGCATTGTGTTGGTTGTCATTTCTGCATATAGACTATAGTGGTATAAAGAGAAAGAGCTGGTAGTGACTTACGTGACGGCATACTGTGCAAAAGAAAGATACTCCACCAGCACATCCAGGCCTTTATTCTCTTCATTTAAGAATTCTCTCACCCACCTGGAGAGAGACGAACACAAGTTTAACTCAACAAAAGGTTTATCAACACACAGACTCTTATAAAAATCACTTGGTCGGTTTCTGGATGGAGATCGAGGCACATTTTCAAATATACTTGATCAGCAGTTAGACCGCAACCAGCTTTTATAATATCGGGAGTTTAATCAGTTTCAACTCATTCTCAGAGTCTAGAAAAAGGGCTGGGATGTCTACAGTAAAGAAGTGGCTTGAAGAAATGACCAGTACCTAACAGTACAAACATGCCTTAAAAGACAAACTTGAAGAATTCGATTAAATGCAGTATTCTTTTGTCTCTTATCTGGAAAGAAACCAGACTCTTAACAACATCACTGGTTTTATGTAGTGCTCAATGTTTCAGTTTGTATATAATAATAATAAAAACGCAAGTATCAATGTTTAACATGTCTAATATCGGCATGCCTCACAATCACAACAGTAAAAATTGATATTTTTGAGATGCTTTGTATAGTATATAATGTGTAATAGGCAAGCTCGGACCATACCTAACCTTGTTAAACAGATGTTTTCAGATTATTCACTTCCCTTTGCCAAGAAGAATTGTAATGACCCGTTTGACAGACTTCAAAGCTTCCTGGCTCAGAGCAGCAAACACACACACACACACGTATACAGAATCTCATTACTGAGTCTGCCTGTTTTCTCTATCTCTGTTTCTCTAACACACACACACACACATCGTTTCTAACTCTGGTAAAGACAAGCCCCCAGAATGATCAAAAGCCCATTCTCACCTTCCTTACAGGCACTGAAGTGGGCCACCCATTCAGCACTCCGCATGCTTTCATTTTTTATTCTGCACAGAAAAGCCAAGCTTTTCACAGAAAGCTCCCGCTACCTTTGGCATGTGCTGTTCTCCTTCCATATTTATAAGCAGTGTGAGCCAAATCACTGAACATCTTTATTTAATCGCATCCTACGAAGGTGCCCTGTCTTTTTTTATTGGAGCCCAACTGCTTCGACAGGCCTGATTGCTCAGTGATTAGAGAAATTTGCAGGGCATAAACATAATGACACACAGGCAGGCTTTTGAGTGGGACTGCACTGATGAAGATGTAAGGGTAAACTGCTTTAAAAATCCACTAGCTGCTTCTTTATTAGCTCCCCTGTGGTGTAACTACATGGGAGCGAGTAAGACTAACGAGAGCGGCCAGTAAAGCGGTGCCTGGTGGGGCCCGGCATGTTTTTTAAAAAAAAAGGGCTTGGAGGTGTGGCCTTGTCGGGCCACATGGTAATCATTACCACAGGACACTAACTAACAATCCCCCCATTCACCACATGTTGTTGACCACTGAGCAACATGTGAGGAGCAGGCAGGGGGAGCTGGGGTTAGCATCAGCAGTGCTCATATAGGGACAATCTGCCCATTATACACAGCCTACATGATAGATATATTTCTCTGTTTCCCCTCTGAAAAGAAGCAGTAATCATTCACTGTCTGAGCGGGTGACATTTTGCCCTCCTCACCACCACCCCCTCCTGTCCCTCTGCCATTATGGTAATGCTTCATTGTCTAATCTAGATTAGGTAGATTATTTATGTAATCTAGTTTACCAACATAGGGTCTGTTAAAAGAGTTAATCCACATAAACAATGCCTCGACTGATTTGCCAGATGGACATCACCGTCTCTGGCTGCGGCTGGAGTTTATTTTGGTTTGCGGTGCAGAATCTGATCAGTGTGTAATCGGTGTGTAGGAGTGTGAGAGACAGTGTTGTCAGAAACACCAGATGATTTGTGTGAGAGTCAGTGAAGTAGACGAATTGAAGTAAAGTAATATGTGCGTGTGGGAGGGAGGAAAACGAGAAAAACAGAGGGATTAGGAGATGTAGTTCAGATAACGTGTGTGTGTGTGTGTGTATTTGAGATCTTGTGATGGTTGTATAACCGGTGTAGCTCTGCATCTTTGCTGTCAGAACAGTCTGTGGTCAGCGGACGCTCTCATGGCCGCCTCTTCCTGTCCTCGACAGGGTCTCCAACTTCAACATCCCTCCCAGCTGCTAGGCCTCATCCTCATTCCTAAGAATCCTGAACCATCCGTACGCACAGTGTTTGTACACATATAAAGTGCATGGTGAAGCACTCCTGACCATAAAGGAAATTAAAAGCTAATTGATAATCTATGATTCACACTCATGTTGTACTGTACCCAATGTCTTTTTTTGTGCACTGCAATTCTATATTTGACCATCACAAAAAAGGCATCATGCTGTATCTTTATTCATTTAGAAGTTGATAAATGAGGCCCCTGGATCCTACAGATCCCAGCATGCATTAAGCCTCATTAATGATGCCGAGCGATCCATCACAGTCTTTAACTATCAGCGTCTCTAATCTCAAAGAGACCGGCCCTGTGATCTAGAGCAAGACAAAACACTGAGACATTGTGTGACGCTCGTTGAGATATTGATCTTTCCTTGAGGATGACTGTACGACACTGAATCAATATCAGCCACAGCAGGTCAGGGCTTGTTAACCTGGAATACCTGGAATTAGTCATGAATACTCGGGTGTTATTATCTGTTGTAAAATCATGATCTCTGTAGTAACACCCAGAATAACCCCTCTTCAGGACGGCAGACTGAAACACTGAGATAACAAGTTGTGGAGCTCAACTGCTGCAACAAAAATGTGTTTTCCTTCCAGAGGCTGTTCATGTGTTCGCCGCCCCAAACAATCAGTTGATTCATCTTTTCTCCATCGCCACATGGCTTTCTGAGTAATATTACGCCGGAGCACCCGAGATGAATGGGGGAAGGTGGTGGTGGTTAGTGTCAATGTCTGCGTCTCCGGGTGTCTGGAATGTCAGACTTTTCCCCCTGAATCTAATATAACCAGCTCCGAGACATTCAACACTACACAAGAGCCACACAATCCTGCATTGACTCACCCTATATGATTGGTCCGTAACGAAATTTCCAGCTCTCTCAGGACTTGGGTGGACTCCTGAACTCTCCGTCTGAATTTCTGAGGAAGGAAAAAAGGGAGGGGAGTTAATATTTCATCATACCACTAGAACTGTAAATCATCAAGTGGTAGTGCAGAGGGATGTTTTGGCTGGAGAGAACTTTTTCTGACAGAAAGGTCAGACAAACAGACAGACACAACCGCAGTGACATTTAAATGTGAAAGCAGGCAAGCCGTGCGCTGATTACAAAAAAAAAAATCAAAAGTTGGGATTGGGTTGTTTTCATAAGATTTTTAAGTGGGCCTTTTTACTCGCCAGTAACCGTTCAACAGGCTAGAAGAGAAGGCGAGCTGACTCATTGGAAACTGTGAATATGGAACAGTTCCCGTTATCTTGTTTGCTCACATTGGTTCTTTATATAGCAGTAATCCCTCGTGGTAGCACCGTGATAAAATCAAGTAACCTAATTGGTTACCGCTCAAGGCCTACCACGACACCCAGCAGCCACATAAATACACATACACACATACACACACATTCTCGGTCCCGTTACTGTGGCTACAGCTATAAGAGAGAAGCGTGTGAGTGACGTGCATGGAGGTATGAGCTGCCAGTGAATGACAGAGAAAACAACAGAACAGAGAACGTGAGCGGGTTCCTCTTTGGTTGAGGTGATCTGCAAAACCGAAAACAAAAAAGGTCCTTCAGGCTGTTACACAACCGCAGCAACAACACAAGTGACGCAAATGACCAGTGGTGATCAAACGGGGGGGGGTGGGGGTGGGGGGGGGGCGTCCCTGGTGAGAGGGAGTGAAACCGTTGCATCAGAGGAGAGGAAAGAAATTCATCTTTCAATACGTCACCATCCTTGTGAGGTTAAAAATATTACAGTATGTCAACAGGAAGAAAAGTCAAAAATCATCTCTTTAAAAATGTAAAACATAGTAAATTATGTTACTTCAAGAAAATGACCACAAATCAAGTTATTCTAATATAAAAAATGGTTTCCAACAATTTCCCAGTCCAAACAAATAAATTCACTGTCACCATTTGAAATAATGATGACCTCCTCAAACTTTCTGCAACAATATACAAAAGGGTGTTGGGACTTCATCACTACTTTTTTCCCTTTATGGGAAAATATAACAATAACACAAAGCCTAAAAATTCTTCCTTTTCTATAATATATTTTTTAAAAGAGTTTTTTAAGAGAAACTTATTTAATATTAAACATGTTTCACTATATCTTTCTTCAGTGTTGAGTCACACCGGTCGTGGCTGTAGTTGCTGCAGTAAACACGGCAGCTTCACGACTGCCGGAGAATATGGTTGTTGAGAAAGTCGGGAGAGCTGTTGAAATTGTTATGTGCAGCGCACAATAAAGTTAAGCGTGTAAACTGAAGGGAACAATCAAAAATATCTAAATTTGAAATAATCACGACTATAGCTGAAACGATCAGTTGATTAATCAATTAGTTGGTCAACTGAAATTGATTAATCATTAAAGCCTTTTCAAGCAGAGATGCCTAAAAAATCCCTAGTTACAGCATCTCAAATGTGGGGATTTGATGCTTTTCTCGGTTTTACATCACTGTAAAGTTTTGGACTGTTGCTCAGACAAAACACAACACCTGAAGACGTCACTTCGACTCTTAATCTTAATCGCTAATTGCAGCTCTGATCATGACCTCCCTGTCAAACTTTCTACAATAATTGATTTTCGGTTCACTTTTTTTCACGTTAAACTATAAGGAGAGGAGAGGAGAGAAGTGAAGTATCCACCCAGGGTTGGAGGGCCTGGTCCCTTTCCATGATGCGTTTGTATCAGGGAGGAAACAGAGCTCAGCCCTGTTAACCTATTATTAACATCCACAGAGAAGAGAGCTGTTCCCACAGCTAGGGTCTCTCTCTCTCCCTCGCTCTCTCTCTAGTCTGTGTCTTTGGGCTTGGGCGTGTGTTTGGCACATGAGGAGATGAGAAACAGAGTGTTTTTATTAGGGAGGAGCCCTTTGTGTGTTTGTGTGGAAAGCAGAGCATATTTAGGGGTACTGCGCAGGCTCCCAGAGGCAACCCCCCCCCTTCTTCTCCCACCAAACGCCCTACACTCCACACTTTAAGTACTACCAGCTGCAACACAGAGAGAGCAGGAAAGGAGAGGAGCCGACAGTGGTGGTGGTGGGGGGGGAGAGGAGGAGACAGGGAGGGAACAGTGAAAGGGGAAAGTGAGAGCGTAGAGAAAAGCATCTTAGTGCTTTTCTCTCCACTCTCCGTGTGTGGAAGGGGGAAAAAAAGAGAGATTTTGGGGAGTGTGAGCTCAGGAGGGGTCATCCTGGAAACAAATCAATGGCTGATACATTCTTGGGGACTAGTTGGACTGGAGCTCTTCCTCCTTGGCTGCCTATTGGCTGGGAGCTGCCCAGAGGAATGCACCGGAGCCTGCCTATGGAAAGCAGAGGCAATGACCTCCAGCTCTCTCACAGCGGCACAAAGTGGCAATTGTTTTGAGTTTGAAGAAAAGGGGGATGGAGCAGGAATGTAGAAAGAAGCCCATAACTCTTTCTTTTCCTCCGCGCTCTCTTGTGCTTCTTTTTTGTCTCTCTCTCGTTCTCTGTCCATCTCTTTCTCCCCCTTTACCCTCTCTCCATTATTCAGTCTTCTCATTCCCTCCCTCTCCATTGCCCTTCTCGCTTTACTCTCTCGTGCAATTCCTGTTTCCTTGTCTGCTTCAAGTTTTTGTATCAAGGCAAGGAATAGGCAGCAATTCAAAGCAGGCTGGTTTTTCAAAAAACCCACGTGTCTCGGCCGGACCATGAGATTAAACATTAAAAACAAGATGATAAATAACCAAAGAGAGGTTTGGGAAAGTCTCATCTAGAGTGGTTTAATATAGACCCAACAACCAGTTAGTCAAGAGTGATGTGACTCTAGTAGATGGTGTCTAGTCTGTCTGAGGTCCTTCAGTCATAACCATGTTGAGTGTTTGCACCCAGAGAGCTTTAAACATGCTCACCATCTCCTTCAAGGAATACTTTGACATTTGGAAAATACGCTAATCACTTTTTTTCCAAGAGTTAGTTGACAAGATTGATACCACTCTCATGTCTGTACACTAAATATGAACTACAATCATGAGATGGTTAGCTTAGCTTAACATAAACACTGAAAACTGCTTCTGTCCAGAGCCAAATCTCACAAAATGTGTTGTTTTTACTCTCTAGGAGGATGCTAGGAGGACTTAATCACAGAGACTAGCTGTTTCCAGTCTTTATGCTAAGCTAAGCTAACCATCTCCTTGCTGTAGCTTCATATTTAACAGACAGACATGAGTGGTGTCGGTCTAACTCTAACTATAGTGAATAAGCGCAAATCAAATTATTGTTTTAACATGGGACTGATCCTTCCACTTATCACATCCAAACAAACAGGACAAAACACCTTTATATACCCAGGGAACACATCTTAAATCTCTTATTGAGTTAGGAAATTAGCAAAAGGGTCCTGTACATACAGACGGCAGATCTCCCATGGGGCAGTTGGACGTTGTGTGTCCAAGTGCCTTGCTCAAAAGCATTTCAGCAGTAGGTGTAGAAGCAGGGGAAGAGGAATACTTATACCATCTAGATGTTCACAGCCCTTCTAGAGATTCGAACCAGCGTTCAACAAGCCTGTGTCTCTAACCTTGAGACTATCACTGCACCGGCACAAACTGGCACGCTTTAACCTTTACAGTGTTTTGTCTGTGTTAACCTGCGTCAGTGCCCTCTTGCTTCCTGCTCTTATCAGATCTCCTGTGTGTGTAATCTATCAGGCATTACATTAAGCATCAGAACCACAGGAGTGTAGCAACCACACCAGTGGTTCCCATCCTTTTCTGTCTGATATACACCACACAGGCCTATGAGATGAACTCAAGTAGCCCTTCATCATCACCACTCGTCAGGTTCCAAATTGAATTGTGAATCGTGAATATTTAGATTGGTTTGGTCAAGTTTGAATTTGCACTGCTGGGAGTTTTAACCACTTATCCATTACTTTTAGCTAACTATGCCAACTGCTACATTTATTCTATGAGCCACTGTCGTTCTCTTTTTGCCACAGTCATTATAGCTCTGTTCATGCTGCTCTAGCTGGCTTATTGTGATGTAAAATTTTAACTCCAGTCAGTGCAAATTGAATTATTCAGCGATTTGTTGTTATTCTGGCAGAGTCTATTGGTTAATTTGTTTATCACAGGGACCGGTCTCCCAGCACTCCCCCCACAGCTCTCTCACACAGGCCAAAAAGACTTAATTTTGGCAAACGCCTGAGAGCTGGCTGATGCTTTGCTTCATGGAGCCCCTCCTTTTACTCCCTTCTGCTCCCTTCCAAGCAGCCAGGGAAACAGCCAGAGCTGGCTGCTTAGATGACATAAGACTATCTTTATCATGTTGCTAAGACACTTGTGATATCTCCTGTTAGCTCCTGCCATGCTGCAAGGCAACGTAGATGCAGCAATTGGCAAACTGGATCCCTCTCTCTGTCCTCAAGACACTCAATACTACGTCTTTTCCTGTTGCTCGTCCTCACAGAGAGGTCAGAGCACGATGTCAGCCACAGAACAACACCACTAGGGATTGGTAAGGATTCAATGTCTTGCTTAATGACACTTCAGCTGGGCAGAGGTTTCTCAAACCTGGGCGTTCCAGATAAACAACTGTCTCCTTTCTCACCAAGTCACACTGTTGACTGTTTTGTAACTTAAGTTCCCAAGCGGTCTGCTCCAGAGGCCCTGTGTGCAATCTTTCCTCAGCTGTAGGGATATCCTGGACGAGAGATAGAGGGGTCAGAGGGGGGAGGAAAAGCTGCAGCAGTGGAACGACCAGGCCAGTGGAACAGGATAGCATGTTAGCGAGGGTGCTCACCTTTCTTGTGACTGCTGGGTCTAGATAACTCCTCAGCTTTTGGAGGTACGTGTGAGGCGGGTTTTTCACTTGGAAACGCTCCTGCCAAAAAAAAAGAAAAACAAAAGCGTGAGATGAGCAAAGGGAAAGGGAAATAAAGATGAGAGAAAGGAGAGAGTACAGAGCAGAAAGACAGGACGTTAAACATATGACAAATGTATTAACAAGGACAGAAGTTACATTTACAGTAATATTATGAATTTAGCTTCGATTTCAGGCAGTTCTGTAGTTTTGTGTGACACACACCCTCACAAGTCTGAACACATCTCCAGGTTAACTGTTGTTGACACTAAAGCCATCAGATTAAAACTGAACCGGCTTAGAGTAAATTACAGTCATTGTGAGTCATCCTTCAGTTGATGGGAACCCCAGATTATGTTCTACTTAAAGAGGCGGAAAGAAAATAACAACAATGATTCCTTCATTCAGAGCCTGCTATAGTGGACATGACAAGCCTTTGCATGAGGTCACATGGACCTTGGGTGTAATGAACCAGCACTCTGTGGCCCCGTCTTTCTTGGAGATCTGACTGGAGATCAGCCTTACTTTGCTTCTCAGAAAACTCACTTCTGGGCTTATTCAAGGATAATAGTGGCTCTTGTGTGGACACTTGTAACTGCCAATGTAATGTTCGTTTATTAGCAAAATATTCAACGCTTAAAAGTGATTTCTGCGTCAATAGTTGTGTTGCGATGTAATAGATGAGAGCAAGAAGGCGATGCACTCTTCAGATACCTGGTCACACTATGATAACACTGAGGAAGGAGACTATGATTGTTAAGGTTGTTCAGCCTGCAGGAGGTCATAAACAATCTTGCTGTTAATGAAGGTGATTAGTTTTAATGTGCTATAAAGCATAACCTGCTTGTGGACTGTGACCAAAACGTGTGTGGTCGTGTGTCTTACAGTAAGTTCAGCCAGAAACAGGTTTTAGGTCAAATCCCTCATCATTGTGCTCTAAATATAAATACAAGAGATTAGTGCTGGATTTGGTTCAGTGTGTTGAGCGGGAAACAGTATTTGGATCAGGCTGAGCACCACACCACAGCAGCATGAATGGTTCTGTTCAGTGATTTACCACACTGCGCTGCATTGGAGAGTGTGAGACTGAACAGCTTGTCGTTGAGGAAATGTATTCTTCATATGATGTGGGCAAAGACAGTCAAGACATATCCTATCTGGTGCTGGCTGGATATTTTCTCTGTCATCTCCCTAATCTGTAATGTCCTATTCTCCTCTAATTCCTTGCTTCTTTTCACCTGCCAGTGATAACCTTCAACAGAAAGAGGCTCACTATCCTGGTCAGATACAACCCCACACTGTTCAGACGCCCCCACCAACCAGTAGAAGTGCAGCAACAAGGACATGATCCTTCATGGCCTTCCCACCGATGAACAGCCAGTTGTGTTCACAGGATCGCACAAGTCAAAAGTTCCATAACTGGAAACTGAGCCCCATCTCTGCAGGGGTGGGTGAAAATGTCTCCCCAGCGGCACCTGTGTTCAATTTGCTGGAAAAGATACATTTACTTCCTTATTACACACCACAAAGTGCTATTACACTTGTTTTAGTGCAACCATTTTCCTTCAACCTGCCTTGTCTTTTACATAAGTTACAGATGTTCCTTCTTTTCCCAGAATGCCTGTTGTCATTTAAAGGCAATGGATATAGACCTGTTGCTGAGAAGGCTGTAAAGGATTTATTTGTAAGGTGTCATATTTTGTTCCCTCTGTGCATTTAAAAGATGGCCAAACTAACAGAAATATAATAAAATGTATTCAACACAACAGCACCACAAACAGTTTACAAAATGATCACATAACTGATACAACACCTCTCTGACAGCCAAAACAAAATAAGTTATCAGCTTCATGAGTGTAGCATTTCCTACAAGGTAGGATCACGTATTGTAAAAGGAGATCAGATCAAATCTCTGGGCTGCGCTGTATTATCATCAACATCACATTTATCACTGCCAGAGTGTGTCCTTCTCACAAAAACAGGAAAGACGACAGTGGCGTCAGCAAAGAGAGCTGGCTCTCATGGCCACAGCTGACAGCAGACAGACGGCTCAACCCTATCTGAGCCTTTCATTGCTAAAGAACTATCTGCAAGTCTGCAAAATAAAAAATGAGTTGACAAGTACATATCCTGTTGTGTGTGTGTGTTTATATATATAGTCCTGTTGCATGCAAAGAAATGTGAGGAATGGAGGGCAGTAAACACATAGACTATATTATAGAGAACACACGTCTGGTTTTTAGGCGCACATGTTCCAACGTGCTCTATGGCAATTATACAGTTTGTCTGGGGGAGCTGCTTTGGATTAAATTTGAGAGGTGAGGTACACTTTCCCCCTCTGCACCCGAGGAGTTGAGCAGAGACTCAAGAGGGGGAAATCAGTTAGCATGATAGTGGGCAGGTAGTTTAGGGTGCTTTTAAGTGCACACAAAGACCCATCTATATGAACAAAAGCCACAAGATTGCAACAACTTCTGAGAAGTCTCAGAGTTTGACAGTGATGAGTTCATCATATCCCTTTCTTGTATAGTTTTAACCTTGTGTTCACGTCAAGCATCCTCCATTTTTCATAAATTCCCATAACTGCCTGAAAAATGTTTAATATTTTAACCTCTGGTGGCCGTTTGTAGGGCCTGTTTTTCTTAAGGGGATGTACCTGTCATCTCTGCTTCTCTGCCTCCCTCCATCACTGTTGCCATGGTTACATAAAGAGATTCAGTGTGACACAGAAAATACTTTAGTCCCAGAGCTGCCTTTGCCGTCATGGGTATAGGCTTGTTGGGAAAACAAGAGAGAAATAAAGACATTGGAGGACTAGTTTAGAAATATTCTTTAATGTCTGACTGTTAAAACTAAGGGGAGAAAACGTCATCTTTTTGGCAACTTTATCAACCAGCAAAGGATTTACAATGCTTTATAGTTAAATAATTTCACACCTACAGTAGATACCAGCCATTTTAAACATGGACCCCACTGATTCACACGGAGGTAGAGCACTTTTTGAGGGTATTTGCATTTACTTCTCTTTCAGTAAGGGAGAAAGTATCAAGAAACCAAGATGCTTGTCATCAAAAACACTGGGCAATGTTTTTGGAAACCACTTCACTGACAATAAAAGAGAAAACAACTTTTTTCACTTCAGGTCTGACAGAGGAATCCACTCCAAACTAAAAGAGGATCTCTGACTGCTGGTCAGGAGGTCGGTGAGCTCTTTCTGGCACTGTTCCCTTCAGGGTCAGTGGCTGTCAATACAGTTTGAGTGGGTGCTGGTCTTGATCTTGTCTCCGTTTTCCTCTGCTCAGGGAGGCAGAAAAACTCTCTGGCACGGAGGTTGCGGGCTGAGTGGAGCACTCAGGCCACAGCTCATTGCACGACGTGCACCCTCTGTTATTTCCTACATGCAGCACTGACGCCAACAACAAGAGTTTTTTAACTGAGTAACTGATGTGTGCGCCCTGCTGCGCCACTTAACCCACTTGACCAGGGAAGCCAGGGCAGTGTGTAAAGACCGGGAAAGGCTTACAGGATAAAGGCAGGGCAATGGAGCATGGGTGCTGTAATCACGACACGCAGTGGGACAGACCTTCACCAGGATTAGATATTCAGTAGATCGGTAAGACCGAACATATCAGATCACTTTGTTCAACGGTAAAGAAGGACGATTATTTGATGAGTGAACAAAACTTTACAGCCATACAACTGCGTACCTAAGCTTCATTAATTCCAATCATTTTTTTCTTTTGAGTTTTTTGAGGAATCACGCAGCCCCAGTGCATTAAAGTCTGACTTGTACAGCACTACATCACATCATATCATACAGATGAGTGACTGATGCCCACCTGATCGCAGATTAGTTCCCACTTCTTCTCGTTGTCATACTGCCGCAACAGCCGCGCTTTGTCTGGAGGAAGATTCATCGAGTTCTGAAAGAGACAAAAAGGTCACAGTTAATTGGATGTTGATAATGAAACACCATCAGTCACATGAGCGTGTTAAAAACTGACATCCCAGACTAACTAAAAACAATGACGCTCATACGCAGGAGGAAAAGGTATGCAAGAGAATTATCTATCGTTATTGGTAAGATGCATGATTCTTTACACTTACCTGGTGTGAAGACAGAACTGATCTTTCACCTTTTTTCAGCATTTACACTCACAACATCAGGGTATGTACAGAATTCAAATATTTTAGATTTTAGATTGAGAACTGGTTAATGGCACTTTGAGCCAAAACAATGAGTGACAGACCTGCACCAGTTTAAGCTCTCTCTACTTTGCCATTATCTTCACACTCAACATTGCAATGAGTAGATGATAAGAGCTATATTGGACAAAGTGTGTGTGTGTGTGTGTGTGTGTGTGTGTGTGTGTGTGTGTGTGTGTGTGTGATGGTGCTGCTAGGGAAAGGTCACCTAAATTAACAGGTTTCTTCCTCTCTGGAGGAAGAATATACAAAGCAAACCTCATGCCAACTGGCCATTAGTTTTCAGGTCACAGTGTGTTGATCACTGATAAACAAATTAAAGAAAAAAGAGTTCACATATGCTCTGTCCTTGGCTGGGGTAAACATGAACGCCAGCCTACTTCTTTCTCTCTCTTTTTAGACTTCTTGGTTGTTCTTTTTTTCAGTAGAAACAAAGAGCAAACACAGGGAAACTGAACACAAGACATTGCGGTTAAGTGGTATATAGTCTTTAAGGGATGCCCCAACCCAGTCCATGTCTGAAACTATAAATGACCAGCAAGCAGAAGACATCATAAAATGAAAGAGGTAAGGGACGAAGTCCTATTGTGCAAAGTAAATCAGTAAAACATGTTGCACCACAAACCCTGTTCTGCTTCAGACTATTTCCTGACTGTGAGCTGCCCAGCTCAACACAGTAATCTAATGTGGTGGACACTGGAAAGTTGTGAGTGCCTTGCTCAGAGGCACCTCAGAAACAGCTGTTGAAGGAGGATAAAACATTCGTCATTCACTTTCCCTGCCAAGATTTTCTCCGCCCGTCTAGGATTAAAACCCTGATCCAAACCTTCAACCACCCCGACTCCTCCTGGTTAAAAACATATTACTTAAATTATTTCCCATTTCCTACAACACAGTTTCCAAATATATATGGCCGACAAAAAAAAGCCACTAATGAGAAAATCCCAAAATATCTGCCATGTGAAGTGCTGCAGAGGAGTCTTAAAACACAGCTGGGAGAAGGAGGTCTCTCCTTAATGAGAGCTGGGCTGCGACACAGAGGCAGAGAGGAGAAACATCTAAGCTCTGTTGTCTGAGTTGACGCTTTGAATTTGAGAACCGGGGACCGAGCTTGACCCCATCCTACTAAACTGCATCAAATGTATCCAGTAGTCACTAGACACCAGTCAGTTGACCAGATATCCCAAGACACTGCACTGAGGGTGAATGAGAGCGCAAGCATGGAAATGAAAGTGAAAAGCGAGTGGGTTTGAAGTAAGGGGGGATGCTCCGAATGTTTGTCAGCACTGTTTTCTCATTCTCCTGAATGCAGTACATAAGATATTCCTCTTTTCTTTTCAGAGTGATTTCTTGAGAAGGGCGTGTTGTTCGGGACAAATCTAATCTGACCCATGTGTTGGTTAACACCATGTCTGAAAATAAGTCCCAATCATCCAGAAACTGTTACACAACTCCTCTCTTCATCCTGCTTTCTCTTCTTTCCTTCATATACAAACACCTTCTGCAGTTGTCTAAAATTTGGACTGGGTTTAACACAAGCATGATTCAACCCACCCCCATGTGAATTAGAAAAGCTTGAAACAATTAACCAGCACTTAATCGTACCACCTACAGTATGAAGAGAACAGAGCATGCAAATATGTCAGCAAAAAATGTTCAAAAAAATATGCGGCCCAGCAGGAGATTAGTTAGCCACCCACAGCAAACACACAAAAAAATATATTAAAAACATGAAAATAGTATAGGTGCATGCTCCTCTAACAAAAGCCTTCCAGGCAAAAGCTGTCAAATCACAACGCATTTCATCTGCAGCTTTCAGTTATACACATTAGGTTTACTGAGAATGTTTTCCACCGCTAAGGATAGAAAAAGGGGGAAAATGTGGCCGTCATGCACCGCTCAGCTTGGGGTTCTTTTCCCCTCCACATTCAATGGGCTGGATCATCCATCAGCGTGTGTTCAGCGCTCAGCCTCCACGTTTCCTCCACTGGATTTTCCAGCAGAGCTCGCAGGGGGAGCAAGAGGAAGATGGATGAGGAATATCCTGTGATCCAGCTTCTTTCCATGAGCCAGTAATACCAGGATAGAATCGGACACTGATCGAGTAGTCTGATCCCTAACTTGCTTTAGAGTTTTAGAAGTATTTTGTTTTTCAATATTGCATATTATAGTGTGGTTACGCTATTGATCAATACAATCATCCATTTTCATTTTGAAAGAGTGCATTTGTGAGAGAAAATCAATGTAGAGAGAGCTGCTCAGGAGGCGCAGGGAAATGGCTGCACACGTTTGTATTTTACTCATAGCTACTGAGAGGAAGACTAACGTAAAGACAAACAACAATAGATTTGTACAAATGAGGTTAATACTGATAACAACAGAACTAGAGAGGACAGTAAAGGGGCAGTTTGTAGACTTTTATGCAAACTGATTATTTCATTATGTTCATTATATCGTGTTCTGTCCCTCCTATAGTTAAAGCTGTTTGCAAGTTAGTTAGACACTGATAAAGCTCAATGTGCTCCTCCACAGGTGTGCCAATGAGCCCGCAAAATGAATTGAAATCCTGATATAATAGTACAATTTGCTTTCAGTGTTTATTCATGTCTTTAGATGCTTCAAAATCAATTTGAAGCACAACAGGTTTTATTTGGTACAAACAGGTTGTAGCCCGTCCAGTCTCCAATACAGCGGCAAGCAAGAAACTACATTAGTATTCAGCAGATGCTGCCAGCCGGCTGATTGCTGCTGTGCTGACTGCAGGGAATTGGGAGTCAGAGAGGCTTCTATTGACTCAGTCTGGCTGCTAACCAGATGACTAGAGTTAGTACCCACGTTCCTTCCCTAAACACATTATAACAGAATTTGACACCTGAGCAGACGGTCACATTAAATGACAGAAAGCTACTAGCAGTCTCACTGTATCACACACAAAAGTAAAAACAGGCTTTTATGTTTTGTGGATGGCAAGCTCAAATTAAAAGGAGGGTAAACCATTAAGCTATTTCTAGACTTCTGCCTTGTTATGTTTGGATGTTGGAGGACTACTGGCCTGGAAACAAATGGGTTTGTGGTAATGATGTAGGTGCTTGGTGTAGGTGCTGTGCCCCTGCAGACTGGCTGGGTGGTTTGTTAAGTCGCTGTGGGTGCACTGAGCTGTGGGCTTCCTGCTTGGTGAGGCTCCAACTCAAGCAAAGCACCACTTCTACCAGCCTTCATTTCATCCCAATGCTAATGAGCTGTGACAGGCACTCAGCTCACTGGGGTCAGGTTACCCCATGTCTACAACTGCACTATTTCTGCATGTGTGTCTGTGTGTGTGTGTGTGCGCGCACATCGGTGGTATTAATGGGGTGATGTTGAGAAGGGTGTGGCAGCTTTTCACCAACACCTGATGGCAGACCACCCTGACGAATACACACACACACACACACACACCTAAATTTCACTCATTAGGAAATCTCACAGTAATTAAGTGTTTTGAGGAAAGGAATGTTAGTTGTTATGTGACAAAACCTGCACAAGTATCATGCAAAGGAATATGATGAAGTTGAACAAGCAACAAGCATCATGAAGAAGAGCGTGCAGACAGCAACAAACATTGTAGGAGACAATGACAAAGCATGAGAAACTCCCACCAGACAACAACAAAATGAAGATACCAAGGGGGGGAAATCATGGACTTTACTGTGCTGGACGACCAACCCCTTCCTGTGAAATGTGGGGTTTCAACGCTTCAACATCTCTCGCCTCGCTTCACACTGCCAAACTGACATTTCATCTCCAGAGCAGCTGTCCCACATCTGTACTGCTAGTGAGTGAATTCCTTCGGAAACATTTGGAAAAAGCTTTGAGTTTTAGCTCAAACAATGAATTATTATATTAAAGACCAGGGAGTTCTAGTCTTGACTGTGGGTTGGTTGAAGATGAAGATGGCATTAGCTGTTTCAGATATATGCAGTTTAATCAATACATTTTGTTTATTGTCCAGCTGCAACACTGGACAGACTCTGGTTTTACATTGTAAAAACCACTCCAGGCTACAGTTATGGGGCTCACACATCCCATATGTATATCTGCCTCAATGCATAGCAAGACTACAGTGCAGGACATTTTATATTTATAGATTTATATTCAAATGTAAAATATTTATAGATAGCCATATTTTAAGCAAAGAGCATATGAATTGCTTATTGACATTTTATTACATATTAAAAAGGAAAAATTTGTATCTGGATTATTGGCAGATTGTAGTATTGTATCAGAAATTAATCTGGTATTCTTTCTCACCAATTTAACAGTATTTGTAGCCTCTTTGGTTTTAGTGTGCAAAAATCTTGCTGAGTAAATGGGACAACACAAATTAATGACAAAGACGCCAAGCCAAAGAAAGTGCTGCATATCCTAAAAGGCATGGATAATAAACCTCAACCTGTTTGGATTAAAAGCCATATTAGTTATTGCTGCAGACTTTGATGCAAAAAATGCAAAGATGCAAAAAATGTTTTACTCAGCATTTGATGCACTATGCTCACTGGCATGTTGTAAGGTCAGCCACAACCAATGATCCTAAAAGCACTACTCATGCTACATTTAATATTTGTATGTACAATAAACCATGAAGCCTGAATAGCATTAAATCCTTAAACACAATCTGCCCACTGTGAATATATTCAACTACATCATGCTGGCCATTGACAAGTGAGGATTAATTCATATTCAGTTCTAATGGTCATCCTGCATCTATAATATATATATCTATATAATATAATGCAAATTAAAACCACATACTTTTGGCATGTTTCCATAAAGTTGGGATACCAACACCCAGCCGAGCCATGAGCAACAGCAATCAGAGCCTGTAACTATGACAATCAGTAGCTCAACTTCAGCAGCTCAACTACTGATATCAGTCTATGTCAATGTTTAACTCCTGTAAGGCCACACGGCTCAGGAATATGGACAGAACTTATTAGTGTCCATGTATCCTCTCATTAAGCTGCTTGAGTCATAAAAAGAGTAAAAATAGGCAGCTGGCTAGAAGTACACCAACCACCCACTACCTTCCAGGAGGTCTGCGGAGGCACGGCCCCCAAAGCAAAGCTGGCTACAAAAGCAAACACACAGCCCACATGAAGGGCCTGCTTTAGTTGCCGTTGCTGTGAAAAGATGTAGACTATGTTAACAAAACCGAGAAGCTATCCATTTGAATGGCGGTGCCCAGGTGTGCAAACTGACCACTGGCTCATCAAGAGATCTGTGAAATCTTTGAACTAAAAACAAGAGACACCAATCCACACAGACACACAACAACTGAAATCACATTTATTTTTGAAGAAACAAAAAAAAATTGCAATATAGAAACCAACTAATACTGAACTTGTACAACCTGGAAAATGAATACAGGCACACATTTACATTGCTGTTGCAGTGGTTGGAAAATGTTCCTCCGGTTCTGTCTTTACTCTTCTGACTGTTGCCAAACCAATCAGCTCAGAACAGACCTTCAAACATGTCACAGAACTGTTACAAACTAAATGCACAAAAGCAAAAAATATACCTTTAATGATGCAAGTTCACTTTTACACTCAGGTGTCTGCTGATCTAAGGCTGCCTGCCTGGGTGATCAGCTCGGTTATCCCCTTCATCTTCTTGCAGATAGCGTGTGCACATATTGTAAGAAAGTTTGAATATCCGTTAATAATGTCAGCCTTCACTGGTGGTGACTGTGATGATTGAATAGAATATGTTCATTTATTCATGGCCTGCGAATTGTGTTTTCTGTTCTTGTGCATCATCAGAAAACTCTACTGAACAGGTTCAATATATATGGAGTACTTCTCCAGGAATAAAACAGCAGCACGACAGACAAAGTGGACTGTTCTGCAACCCTTTGGGATAAACACAATAATACAATAGCTGTGCATCAGTTAACTTCCACATCCTGGCTTTCACATCATCACTTGGCTCTTGAGTAATACTGTCTATAAGTGCTCTCGAACACATAAGCCATTTTGAACAAAAGAGCCAAATACAACTGGAAAAGTTAAGAGTTTCTGGAGGGGAGCAAAGTTGCAGTAAATGCGATGTGTTGTGGACAAAAATGTGTAGAGCAAAGTAAAACACTGGAGGTGAAAGTGATGTGTTTTCAATTTGCTCCCTGTTCATGGCCCATTAGATAGCCTTCTTGTTCCAACACAGAATCTCAAAACCAAGCTACCATGGCATGAAAAACTATCTTTCTTGAAAGCAGTTAAGTGATGACAGGTGAAAACAGGCACATGCGTCACTGTGTTAACTTTATACACATTAACAAGAGACAGAAACTGACAAAAGTGTGCAGTGCAGCGCCTCTTGGATATCTTTCAGAGCAGGGATTGATTTGTCCTTGGGGACTTGGGCTGCAATGAGTTTGAGACACGCCCACGCTCTCCTCTTCCTTCCATCTCTTTTCCCTGCTAATGCACCACAACCGGAGAGAACGCCGATCTTTCACACCGAGCCAGCAGAACCAGCAGTATTTGATCCAAATCATCAAAACTGTTTTCTCTGCTCTTATAAGCAATGTGACACCAGGCAGAATCAAACTAATGACCTTAACGGATCGCATCTCTTGCTGTCGTAAACACGCAGTTTGCATCATTCAAAGCAATGTTCCAACCTCTAATTTATTGCTGTTTCTTTAAAACCTCTTGCTGTCTTTTTAAATTACACACACCACACTGCATGCCACAGCAAGAAAACCTCTGACTGCATCGGTTATTGACAACTAGTCATTACAAATATTTGCAAATTGCTCAATACTCCGGAAATGACTGGATGCTACAGATACAGTTCTCTCCCAAAGCTTGCTGCATCAGTCACAGGCATACTTTATGTTTTTAAGGTATTTACACAGATATAATGAGGTTAGCACTGCAGGCTACTCTGTGTTGTAAAACATCTCCCCAGGTATACTACTACGACATGACAGACTGCATTATATACCAGCTACTTCTCTTCTCATTTACCCTGCAGGAAAGTGGAGGAGCCCTGCGGCTCACACACATAAGAATCTAAATCTGTCATATTCGTGGTAGAGAGCAATAACTGCCTACGTAAGAGAGAAAGGAGCAGGACGGCCCTGAGGCATGTGCTATCCAAACCGAGCTGTCCTCCCCTCATTAGCACAACGTGGATCCGTAATCCTTGGCGTACTTTGAGGGCACAGGTGTCCCCTGTCTGTCCTCAGATTAGCTTTGTAATCCCCGGGACCCCCCGCTCCGGCTCAGCAGCCCCCCTCCATCGAGACAGTAGTGTTTATGTTTGTGAAGCTGTTCACTGGAATGCCTCTCGACCAAATGGTGAGTTCAAATGCTTGAGCTTGGCCTCTCATTTTCCCCCTTTTACAAGCACATTCCAATGAAATTCCATTCATTTACCTCTGTGTGATGACTGCGTAATGTTACTGTACTTAACAGACCGTCTGCCAACCTCACATCCACTAACAGCTCATCATCAGTCTGTACCAGCTATTCTTGGTGAGAGATATCACCTCATTGGTGTAATTTTCTCCACATCTTCCCTACTGTCATCCACACCAAGTGCATTCAGGGAGCCTTTACCACAGACATGCAACACCACACTGCATATGATTAATGACACAGTGAAATCAAGTGATATACACAGAACACAGCAGCTGCATGCAGGAGGAATCAAATATAACTTCCTCTGTGCAAAATATTACAATTTGAGCGTAAAGCCAAGCTGCTCTGTTTCAGCTTTTGTTCAATGTATCTTAAGGGAAGACGTTTGAAAATCACTTACTAGGCTGTGTTGTGGGCAAACACACAGTACACATTGCAGACAGGCTGGTGCAATGTTTATATTGTAGGTAAAATCCCTTTGACTTCACGCTGGATGTTATCCAAATACCGGAAACATTATGGAGATGGTTTGGAGCAGCAGGAAGTTGTCCAAATAAAACAAGTGATACATGAACACAGAGGAGTTCTAGCCAGGCCAGATGTTGCGAGGTTGCGAAAGTGCCTGGACTGAGGTGGAGTCCATGTTCTTGTTCAAGCGAACAAAGAGTATGTATCAGAAAAGTTGTTTATCTGCAAGATAAATATTGGTGAGCCAATGGGAGTGTAAATGCAGCGGGTTATAGAATGAAATCATTAGTTTACTTGAAATTCGTTATGTAAGGTTTGAAGAAAACACCTTCAGATAGAAGTTGTGTTACTTCTACATTAATAAACTTTATTTTAGTAGGTGGCAGTGGGATGAACAGGACGTTTATGAGCTCACAAAAAGGAGGCTGACTAATTTAATGATGCTGCTAAGTATAATCCTTCAGAGCTTTTAATCTGTCTTCTATTAACTACAACATCCCACCAAATACAACCACACACACAAGTTGTGTTGATGGCCCTATGACCAAAACATTCATTTTTTTCACATTATTAACACTTCTGGATATGTTATAAATCCTTTTATAATCCTTTTTTTGCATTTGAAGAGTCTCAAAGGTTTTTGTCAGCATCTTCTCTTAAATTATGGGAACGATTTGATGTAGCACGACATCATAACAAATATAGTCCCATGTATTCTAGCCTCATCACATGGGAATTGTTTCTGCGATGACAGAACAATAGAATAAGTGCTGAAAACATTGGGAACTATAACAGAGTCAATACAACATCTTATAAGGGAAACTAAAATACCCACAATGGAAAATTTAAAGACTACTTTTAAAGAAATACATAGTAATTTTCATACTTCATAAAACAGGCATTATGATTTTAAAAATGTCCGATGCAGAATGAAATAATAATAGATTCAAACTTATTTAAGCGGTCTGGCACTAATAACAGGCACAAACATCCACCCACATACTGAAAGCTGTGTGTTTTCTGTTTGCTTTTGCTGATATGGAAAATGATCTAGCGTGCTTTACTGGTGTTTGGAGATATCAAATTATCATCATTTCATAGTTAGCAGCTTTAACAGCAAGCAGCAAGCAGAAATCCTGGGGGCCTGGCAGAAGTGCATCAAGCAGAGTAAGCTGCACATGGATACAGCGTGGATAAAGTTCCTACCCACTAAGCAGTGTGGATTATGATTGGCCAAATTCCAACTTGTGTCACAAATTTGTCAAAGCTAAAACGTCTGAACCAGGTGTTACTGACTGAACCTATTCACTCACTACTGTAAGAAACTGATAAGCCCATTCATCTGTCGAGCATTGTGACTCACGAGACAGTTATTACAGGCTTTTCATCGAAATGTACCTGCTCACCTATGGCTTTGATCCTGCAATAGTGGCTTCTGTGATCTGCTGTATTGTGTGTGTTTTTAACCAAACACCAGTTGAATAAACTGTTCCAACAATAGGAAAAAATAAAGAAAGCCCACTAAAACAATAGGTGCTGTGAATCTTCAGACCCTCTAAAGAATAAGCTCATTTCAGGATGACATTCTGTCGAGTCCCTGCTTTGGCTTTTGAGTTTTACTGAAGATACATAATGACTTAATCTAAACCTTAACCCATGAGACTTTGGCTGGTCCACTCTGCTTTGGTTTCATGTGGGGGGTCCAGGGTGAGAGGCACATCTTCTGTCCAGTAAAGCCTGAAACAACAGACTGCTGCATTGTCTAGAGCTGTGATGGGGCCTATATCAAACTCCGGCAAAGAGCAATGAAGTACATTCAAATGCAACAGGACCTCCCATTCTGCTCTGCAGATGTTAATTCTGGCAAGTCGTTACCCGACAAAACCTGCCTTTTTGACTCTGGCTGCTTCAAAAGCAGCATATGTCCCAAGGAAAAAAAAAACATTCAGGTAGAGAAGCCTAAAAAGAAGTGAGGCAACATTAAAGAAAACTGTTGAGCCTTTTCAACAACCAAAGTATTACAGTACAAGTTCCAGTCAAGGACATGGTGTTATTCGGCATGTTACAACTCTGCTTGTTTCCTACATTTGGATGGAAGGACACAGAGTTGATATTGTACGAGCTTGTAAAAAAGTACAAAGATGGACAACATGTACAAACAACTCCAAAATGTCAGCTGACAGACCATGAGTCCTCGTGTTTATACAGGCCTCAAAGATCCACATTATTCAGTTATTAAAGCTAGTCAATGGGGGTAAATAGGCCAACAGATGAAGCCATTATGATGATTCTGCAATTCAGCCTATAATCACACTGTAAACATACTCAATAAAGCTCAAGGCCCCTAAACGAGAACGACAATAATATCAATGCCACAAGATAAAGCTGGCCCTGAAGCCACAACACGCCACTGATTTGTCACAATGACACTGACGTTTGAAGGCTTTTCTGGACTTGGTTTCTGATAAAGCTCAACTAATGCTTAACAGTTCATAACAAAAACACCCACTCTTGTCTCGCTTTATAGCGCAGCTGCCACCTTGGAGGCTGGACAGATCCTGACCATAATGCACTTCTCCACACAGAGCAGCGAATCCCCTGTCCTTTTGTGTGGCCCTTGGACCGGTCCAGTTGGACAACACTGGGCAACTGGCGGTGACCAGCATGAAAGACCGGGCTGGTCGTTTCCAATCATCTGACACCTGCTCCTGTAGGAAGACCTACAGCAAAGATATTCATGGCTACATCCAAACCTAAATGATGATGAAGCTGCTGAGGAAAGTTTCTCTTTCTTTCAAAACAGTTTCTATTGATAGCTGGCATTTAGTACAACATTTCAGGAAAAGCTCAGCTGTTCTGTAACTGAGACAGAGGGTCACTAAGCCAAGACTCCTGAGACTCTTCTTATTAATCCAGCGCCCACACAAGGGTCACAGACTGTTGTAATCAGGTATGATCATACTGAAAACCCTCCGAAAGGTTTTAGAGACATTTTAAAGTCAGTATCGCTTTGCTTGGGTCAGTAATCTACGCAGTCTCTGCCACCCACGCAGCAGTGCAGAAAACCAAACCACCCCCAAATGTGCGAATGTCAAAACTGAACTGACAACAACAATACTGATTGAAGCCCCAGTGGCTTCAACTCAGCGGTGCTTGCACACAGCCAAGAAACCTGTTCCCACTTAATCAGCTGACCCTCTGTCAGCCAGGCAAGATGCCTCCAGGCCCCGCTTCGGGGTTTGGAGCACCTCACATCCCATCTCAGAGGCAGCACACTGGCTTCCGGATCTCATCGCTCCCCGAGCATTTCATGCTCAGCTCTGTTACGGCTAATTGGTGGGTGAGCATCCTGGGGCTCCGAAGCAGCAGAAACACACATGCCCATACACAAGCATGTACCCACACACCCCACACGTATTTGGGTATGTGTGGTGGCCTCTCGCAGCCTGCCGGGTCTGGGTCCAGTGCCAGGCTCCGTCTTGGGCTCTCCACAGAATAAAGAGCAGCTCTGTTCCCCGGGCCTGCTGCACGGGATTCAGTCACAGTTCACCCTCTGCTCCCCAGACAATACCCATTGTTCTGCTTTTTAATGAAGAAGAGTCGACATGGAAAAACTAGGAGGGTTAGCTTAGTCATTTCCTGGGTCGCATACAGCACTGTAGGGGATGGAGGGATCACTGCGTCTCCACAATGGTTAAAAAGTAGGCAGCACTGGGAGAGACGAATCACAAGGCAACAGGCAAAATTCTTGAGTCAAGATAGGAAGCAACATTTGCATTAATTGGAGTCGAGTTTCTGACCACCTGACAATTGAAAGTCCAGTATGGGCGGGCGGCATGGTGGCGCAGTGGTTAGCACTGTTGTGCGGGAGGTAAAGCTGGTTAGAGCGGGTTGGGGGTATGGCAGCTTGGTCGCCATTGGTGTGTGAATGTGTGAGTGAATGGATGAATAAGACTTAGCTGTAAAGCGCTTTGGGAACCGTGAAGGTTGAAAAGCGCTATATAAGTGAGATCATTTACCATTTACCATTTATTCACTCTCCCTTAGCCCTGTTTTGGTACCAACTCCTGAGAAAAACATCTGAGCGTTTAGTTGCCAGATGTTCACCAGTTAGTTGCTAACTTCACCGGTGTCGTTTGATGCTGGGCAGGTAGCATACAGTGGGTTTATCAGAACGTTTTTGCAGCTGCGAAATGACACAATGAGAGCGGTGTGAGTGAACCAAGAGTCAAGTTGCAGGACATAAGACTAAAACAATGAGCTGAAAGACACTAAAATGCTCCGTAGGACTGAAGGGAACTGCAGTTGGTGAATAATTCTGTGGATTCATCACTACAAGTGACACCTTTCAAATTACTCATACTCATTTGACCCATTGTTTATCTAAAAATATTGGATTAGTGCAGCTTTAAATACACCTTTAGTCTGATTCTTAAAACTGTTCAGTTGAAGTACAGCTGAGTACTTCTGGGAGGGGTTTCAGTTGAACTGGTGTGCAGGTAAAAAGCCCAGCTAGCTTGACAAATTAGACTTCAGTTGAACATGACGGCTACTCATGTGATTAATCTAGGGAGTAGATTTCAGATGGAGGCCCTCGTAGCACAAATAACAGCAGATCGGGGTACTTCAGCAGCCTTTAAACAAAGCAGCTTAGACGTAATCTGGGCAGACTATTGAGAAGAGCGGCTACAACAACAGCTAAGCCTATAGTCCCCCATATGGCATTTAAACAAGTAAAGGCTGTGAACTTCCCTGATGATATTCAGCAAACACTACAGCCCTGAGACTGAAGTGGATGATATCCTGGATGTGGGTACAATTTCATTTGATGTCAACTCAGTGGTTAGCTGAGGCAGAGGAGCAGACATGAGGCCTGAGCTGAATTCCTGTTGCACAGAGTCATCTTCCTGTGGTTCAGCATGAAGCATATAGGCTGGCTCATACTGTTCATGTGACTCACAGAGATTGACCGCAGTCATTTCACGTGCTTTCAGCCAGTGCGCACTTATAGACCAAGAGATAAAATTGACACTTTGAAGCTCTGCTTATACCCACTAATGGTTGGCTAAATGACAATGTTGGATTGATTAGGCAATAAGTGCAGAGCAAATTGATCTACCAGGATGTTGATATGACCAGCCATAAAGAAGATTCACAGGGATATCAGCAAAGTAAACATGAAGAGGGCTGCCCCGATACTGGATAATCATCATGTGCAACCCATCTTCTTCTTGTAGACTTGTCTCACCAATACTATGGCAACCACAAGAGAGGTGAAGGCTTGCAAACATGCCTTCTAGAGTAGCTACACAGCCATTTTCCCTGGCTGCTGTATGGGAAAACCTAAGCCCTCAAAGTAACATTCAAAAGACATGGAAAGCAAAGAGCAGGTCTTAAAACACAGCAAACCTGAATATTTGGGTTTAAACTACACCTTGCTTCAGGGCCAAGGTCACATGTGAATTAGCCTCTCTTATCATGGCTAAGGCCTTGCATTACAATTAGCCTAAGTCTATTTCAGCCTGTGGCTCCAGGGATTCACAAGATTTCAATGGGAGCTTTTCATTTAGTAGAAAATGCCGACTCAGAGGGCAGTAAACCCCGACTTTTTCCAGAAAGAGGCACTACAATCATACGAAGCCACGTCAGTGTATGTGACTGGTCAAGAGTTACTGATATGCATGTGGCATGATACTACACACAACCTTATCCAAGCAAGGTGTGTGAACATTAATTTTACATGATGAAGGAAAGCACATGTTGACTAATTGACACAAGGAGTATTAGGCTCTTTTAATCTCTTTTGAAGGTTAGATTGGATAGTACAATGCTCCTGAAATGTATAACACTGCCATCTAAATTAATATAACACCATGAAACTATCTATAGCTCAGCTGCTGATGAGGTACTTCACTTTATCATCAATCAACTTGATTTGCATCACTTGCAGCTGATGATCTATATACCATTTTTACTGTAGGAATTGCCTTGTTTATTATGTAAATCTTATTTCATGTGTGTGGTTACACACATATATGTGGTCTGGTCAGATGGTGGAGATCATGAGTGAATATTTGAAAGGAGGCTTTTCACATCACACAGCTTGGGCCCAAATTCAAATACTGTATGTCCTTGATAAGAAATTTGAGGGTTTAGCGAGGTGAGTGCTTTGAGTGTGGTCACACACAGCACAAGCCTTTAATCCAAACGAGCCCCACTGTGATCTGGGCCGGCCTGTTGGTCAAACCTATTAGGAGTGGCAGGTAAACAGTCCTGCTGCTATTCCGTCACATCTAGGCCGAGAACATGTTGAAGGAAGACTACGGTACTGCATCAAGTCCAAAATATATGGAATTGTTAACTAAAAATGTGTATGTTAGTTATATTTCATGATTGATAAAAAGGAACAAACCAGCCAAACAGATCAATCAAAACACTGTCAAACAACATCAGAAACGATTAATGAGAGGGTGAAAGGATCGTCGATCAGCAGCCAAGTACACTTAAATCTTGCTTCATCAGCGCTGGTAACCACTACATACAAAGACACAAAGAGGACAGAGAGACGTGACAACGAGGTATCATCCTAATCATCTGCTATTCAAACTGAAGTGAGGTCATCAGAGTCACTCAGTGCCACTCGCTCCACCAAATCAATGGAGCCAACTGCCATCAGGCACGGCTGAAACACATTAGGGTTTAAATGGCAGTAAATAACACTACATGCTGTGATTATAGCTCTAAATTCCTTTAATGCTGGAGGGTTTCCATCCCGCCAAGAGCTGAGGCATCATGCTGGCAGCATGGAGGTGGATGGGAGGGAGCGGGGGGGACTGGACATGCTTGCTGAGATGCTATGAGGATCGGCTTTTCTGGCAGCCAGCCCCACGAAATCCTCAACTTAGACAGGTAGATCTTTTTTTATTCTGGAAAGCATATTAAGAATTAGTTTTGTAAACCAAACTTATGGATCCTAATGATCTTCTCATCTCTGAAATTTACTGATCTGAGTGTTAATAAACCCTGATGTAGGAGGGGATGCTCAGAAACTGTAAGAAGTAGGTGTTTCTAAAAGCAGACGTGATTAAGAAGAAGGCCCAAATCCCCTCTGTGGTGTGACGTCAAACCTCTCTACCCCTATCAGCACAGAATGGGACTCATCAGCGTCTGACAAGCAGCAATCACACCCCAACACAACGCTGTGACACAAACACAGTGATTTGACTTGCACCTAAACTTGATCCACTTTTTGTAATGGGCTTACAGGCTGAAAGATCTGTGCCACCAACATTACCAAAGAGACAAAGCTCTGTGCCAGAAAAAAAAAAAACACACAAGCAGCAAAGACAGAAAATGAAACCTTTTCCTCATCTTATAAAGAGTTTACAAATCACGCGGCGGCTTGCTCAAGTCCGACTCCTTCTGCTGAGCGGCTAATGTTTATGAGAGCAGTAGGCCAGGCGACAATCACGTTTGACCCACATTTTGCCAGCTCTCCAATTTCACCGTCACTCCACTGTTCTTCTATTTAGATCTTTATTCACTGACTGGGGAGCTGCTGTGTACTGGGAGCTTGAGAGCACACAAGAACTTGGTGAATAATGCTTTAAAAGTGCTTACAACCAAATTCCCAGTCAACATATTGGTGATGGGAGTTTTTGTACACACCAGCTGCCAGTGACAACCATCAATATAAACACTTTTCATCCTAATTTCTGTCTTTGTCATCCAGAACATGACCTTAAAGCGTCCATCCTACATCAAACCAAGTCTACACTATTAAAAATCTGGAGGCTCTTTCAACAACACCAGGAATGTCGAGCGTTCACTACCAGGTAACATAATTGTTGACAGACTGCTGTTGACACCTTATGATGTGACAGATGTTTCAAAGGGGACCTGGCATGCTGGGCACTCAGAGCTTCAGACGTGAGCCAGCGTCTGCACTCATAAAGTTGGGGAAAAAACAGACTGCCATAAAACCAATAACTTGCTCGTGTTATGACTGCAGGTGTCTCTCTTGCGAGTACACTTGGAAATTTACAGAAGCATTGAGGCTGGACGCAGGCTACTGTACAGCAAACATTTGGTATCTTGCATTTGGAGTCAAGGGAGACACAAAAAATGTAATGTTTGGTGTGTGTCAACATGGTTTGGCAGAAAGCTGAAAGGCTGATGGATATGTTCAGGTGGGAAACTTGTTGAGTCTAAAAAAGGCTGATATAAGTAGCTGCTGAATTCAATATGCTCACAGTCTTGCTACCACTCTAACACTACTTTGATGTGGCTTGAAAAGAAAATGTTGCCTCACTAGCAGTGCAACAGATGCAGACCTCTTGTACATCTGACACAAGTTTGTTTTTTTTAAAACGCCTTGTTTTGGTCGGAATACCCATTTTTCTGAACAACAAAAGGACAGGCGTGCTGGACAAACAAGAGGTCCAACCTACACACAGCTGTCCCGTCCCAGGACACTGAAGCATGGAGGGGAACAAAGAGCGAGCAGACAGATGAAAACCACTTTATGTTTTTTCCTTCTTACCAAAACGGTTGCAAATCTTTCCTCCAGTTCACCTGGCTCGGGCATGGGCAGTTTCAGAGGCATGTTGTGTCCTCTGAAATCAGTGTGCTGGTCCATGCTCCCTGCGTTCCCCATGTTTCCTCTTTGACCAACAAGTACAACTTTTCACCCCCCCTTCTCTCTCTCTCTCTTCCACTTGAGAAAGATCTCCGCACGGCGAAAAGGAAAATATCCGCACGCCCTTTGGGTTTGGTTTTTTTTTGGTCTCGCAGGCTCCTGTACAGGTTTGTCCTGGTCACTTCTGCGTCTTCAACATAGAGCACATGTGAGGGAGGCAGCGTAATGCGACGGGTCCGAGCAGCGGCGGCGGCGGCAGCAGCGGCGGCGGCAGCAGAAGAGGAGCCCCCGGTGAGGCATTTCCACGGCGGAATGAGGAGACCTGGAAACTTGAGTCAACCCGCACGGTCCTCTCCTCGCTGTTATCCGTATCTTGCACAATTTCGGCTCCACTCCCAGCCGGTAGTAATGACGACGGGCATGATTCACGCGTATTGCGGTCTGTTAGTAGTGAGTGGCGCTGGCTTCACTAATCCCTCCACTGCTGACCAGCTAGTTAAGGAGGAGGAGGGGGTCCTCACACACACACACACACACACACACACTCACACCACACACACCGCGGCTGCACACACTCTCATCCCTCCCTACAATGAGCCCTTTCAGGAGCAAGCCTCCCACTTCTTCTTCTTCTTCTTCTTCTTCTATTTCTTCTTCTTCTTCTTGGGGCGTAGTTCCCAAAGCCGTAGCTAAGGAGACGATATTTTCTGTGTTGCATTGTGGTACTTTGAGTCCAGTGTGAGGGACAACAAACTGGGGTCCAGCTTACTCAATGTATGTTTTTTCCTCAATTTATATACATGTAGTGATAAAAAGGTGTGTTCAAAGTTGTTCATTTGTTGCATTTATATGTAAACTATTGATTTATTGATTATTGGACCATTTCAGTAGAAAATAATCTACTCAGAATATTTACATGAACCAAGAGTTTTAGAGTAATTACTCAATAACTTGAAGCTCCTCTGCATTGTAGTATGATATTTGTGTCAGTCAGTTACAACCTTTCAGGTTAGTCATTGATAAGATATGATTGTTATTAGTCACACCTGTGTCAAAATGTCTGCTGTGAGAGGGTTATGACTAATTAACATGATCTTTCTCAACTTTGTGGAAAACCTCATGTTTGTGTCCGCCAGCAGTGAGAAAACACTCACACATGAGTTGTCATCTCATGTGTGAGGTCAGTCAAACTGACCATCATATTAAACGGTATTTTACAAAATAGCTTGTGAATGCGCACAGCAGCAGATTTAGTCATGATAAACCAAACTTCCATCCAGTTTTACAGTTCTCCTTTTTTTACTGTAGACATTTTTGACTTGTCATAGCAGGAAAAGCACAGGTGTAACTAATAACATTAATCAGTATTCAGTTACTACACCTGTGATAATCTCTGCTGTGAGAGAAGTCTAAACTAGGCGTGTAAACAACCTTCATGTGAGATCACACTGACAGAGGATATATAACTCTATTACTGTATATATGTGTCTAATGAGTGTTACTGCGCCGATAATCTCAATTTAAGTTTTCCTTCACGTGTCTTCATGATAACAAACTGCACATTTTGACACGTTGATGTAGAAAAAGCACAGGAGTAAATAATGAAATGAATGATGGCCGAATTCCATTTAGCTGCTTCAGTTTCAGGGTCCACAACTTATTGTGACATCTGAATCGAAGAATTTGTGCTTTTCCCACTATCACAAGTCAAAATGTCACAAGTTTCCTTCTTTCTGTCTCCTACTTTTGTCTCTTACATCCTCAGACAACGATCCTTGGGACAAAACCTATAGCAAATACTTGTATTTAGCTGTATTTGAGGGCCACTGTCACTATTCTTTTTTTGCTTTTAAGATCAGGCAACAGAACAGGCATTGGGATGAAACCTGATCTGCTGACAGGGTGGAGACCACATTACACACAAGAGGGTGACATCAGCATGCAGCGCTCTGGAGACGATCCAGAGGTTCTCCAGATGCACAGTGGTTTCATTCAGGCTGCTGGACTGATTCAACGGGAGGAGGGAGGGTGTCACATCTGAGGTTGCTGGCTGGGCACATTGAGGATGCGAAGCACAGCTGACTGACCTCATATGGTCATTACGTGTCCCAAGTTAAGTTGATTTGCTTCATCTGAAGACCCTTCCCCCTGTTCTGTGTTCTCTATGTACTGTGTACTACATGTATAACCACTTACTGGATTCTATTTACTTATTTACAAAACTGGTGCAACAACACACCAAGAATGCAGCCACCGCTGCTAAGGAACGAGCTTCAAGATCAGAATTTAGCCCAACAAAAACAAATACATACACGCAGATCCAACATTTGAGCTATAATGAGGACAGATGAGCATGTTCATCATGAGCTGGGTTCAAATTGTGGAATGATTTAAAATGTTGTTCAACTGTTATTCAATTTAAGAAAGTGTTTAAAAAAGAAGTAATTTGATGATATTCATTTATTGTTTTGGTTTAGTGTGAACATATCTTTCCAGGAAAAGATTGTTGAAAGTATTGGCGGACCTTCAGGTTTATTTTGAGCAGGGGGCAAGGTAATATAAATGTCTTCTTCTCTCTGCTTCTTTTCCATCATGAAACGTGTTTTACTTTGTTACAAATTGCAGTCTGAATCTTGTGAGACGAATGATCAGAAAATAGGCAGGTAACAAGTGTACTTTGAAGGAGTTTCATTCACAAAGTGATTTTTAAATTCTAGTGCAATGATGTCTTCCATACACAGAAGCATATGTTAATTATTCATATGAGCATACTATATATACTATTATTATTATTGTTAAGACATTTATGTGATTGTGTAGTTGGATTCAATAATCCACTATTATCTTGTCAATAAACAAATGGGCCTTACTGTACAATGACAGCAGAGCAGCTCGTGACATTAGATAGACAATGAATGAACTTTAAAACAATAACAATAATACAAAGCGTCTCCCCATTGACTGCATTGAAAAAACAATTGAGGGTATGTGCTGCCTGACAAACGTCCCTGACACAGATGATGGTGACTCACAGCACAACAACAAAAAATGGTAATACGTTGATGGGAGTCTTGACTGTTACAGTTGATGTCTGTGTGTTCTTCTACTGCTCAACAGAGTTTGGGTGATACAGTGCATACATACTGTATACAGACTCAAGGAGTAATCACAGGGCCATCTAAATATGTAAAATATGTTTCATTAGTATCTTTGGGCCTGTCCCTCTTTCCAGAAGGCCCTCAGGTTCCATCTATCCTCACAAATGATTTGGGAAAATGGCACCAGGAAGACAAAATAAAACAAACTTTCCCTAAAATATTTATTTTCTCAGTTTAATTGGTGCAATACAACAGCTTTGCATTCACCAAACACAACATATATTCTTCTAAGAGGCTGTGCATTAGAGACCAGAGGGAGTTTGAATGTATGGGTGGAGGGGGCACCTTGCAGCTGCATCTCCGAGAGGTCTGGGGAAATTATGAGAGGCTTCAGATATCTCCGCGAGGAAATATAAAATGCAAAGGAGATGCCAAAAATAAAGGCAGCACAATCAGACCACTGTGTGAGGAGGCTCACAGGGAGTTCATTTGGCTGCAGAGTTTAGTAACATCTGTGAAATGAAGTCCTCTTAAATAAGAGAAAACTCGTGTAGTTTTGGCCTTCACAAGGCTGGAGTGGAGCAACAACTGTGTCTTTGTGTTTTAATTTAAGGGCTGGAGACATCAGTGGTTCAACCATGTAGATGTAGATTCAACAGAGCAAGCAGTGATCCTCTGAATCTCCAGAACAGCAGCACCCTCTGTTGTACGTCAAGTGTATTACTCACCCTGGATCAGACTGCTTTACTATAAACACAAGGTGAACTTTTACAAGGGAGATAAAAAATAAACATATAATTATGGGCTTGGACAAATTCACCTTTGTCCCAGGGCTTTACATCTGGAGACAATGACTCTTATTTTCCTCAATAACATCAATTAGTGGCCAGAATATTTATTTGACTCTCTCATTACAGGAGACAGTTACCACAATTCAAACCACCACCCAGGTTAGGAACGGCCATTTCAACATGCAGTCAGTGGTCCTCCCTGTAACTGAGGCCTCTTAATGGCTGCATGTTCGTTTACACCCATGATGTGAATATTTCAATGCAGTTGCCCCGCATTGTGTAGAACAGCATAGCTGAAATATTAATTTTACAGCTGGGCCACACAAATGGAAGATAATATATAATTCAAGAGGCTGAGTATCAAACTATATTTATTGTATACAGTATAGGGACAACAAATGTACAAATCAAAAAAAAGAAATTGTGGAATATCTGCCAGTGTCACTTTGCAAATCTAACAAATGTTAATTTTTAAAATGAAGGTGGACATTCTTATAAAACAAGATTTCTACCAACACACAAAATAGTCAAACAAACTAAGCATCTTGATAATGTTTGGATAGATTTTGGACAAATGTATTCAAATTGGCAACACAGCATTGACTCAATATTTGTTTATACACTGACTGAAATATATAATTAGATGAGACACTCAAGTTCTGGACTGGTAAAATGTGAATTATTTTTATTCTAAAGTCCTGAAAAGATGGAAAAGAAACCAATTTACACAACAAGATAATTATTCTCCTGCTATGTAACAACAAAGACCACTGTTACAGTCACAGTAACCCTTTACATTGACATTTTATATATTAACCAAACCCTTTTATAAAACACTATTCATTTAGCTTTTTGGTCCAGAAACATTACTGTACTTTAATTACCATTCAGTTAAATCTGGGTTTGAGGGTGACAGTATTGAGGTAAACCATCCATATGGATCTTTTTCTGCATTTTTTCTTTGCAAATGTTGAAGGTATAATGTGCATGGATACATGAAATTATATTGAATGTTCTTTAAAAAGAAAAGAGAAGAAAGACTACCAAAAGTTTGTTACATGAGAAATATGTCAAAAACCTCTTTCCCATCTACGGAGATAAACCACGGGCTCCCATACAGCAGTTTTCCTCCACAGCGATCCTACATGAATTAAAAATAGTTGAGCCCATCCTGAATTTAAATGCTTACAACAATGTGGAAAACTTAAACAAAAAGAAAAATATATATATTTTGGCATGTAGTTCAGCTTATGGTTTATGAGACATGCAGGAGGTAATCTCAATATCAAAAAGAATGCAATGGGTTTTTTCATTACGAGCCATATCCTATTTGAGACGTGTCCCTGCCCTGGACAATTTCAAATCATCCATTTATGTGGATAAAACACACGTTAAAAAAAAATTTACCCTGCATCTCAAAGTTTGGATTTGGCCCCAAATGAAAAAGCTCTACCTTCTTTTACGTTGTGAACAGCCTGACCTTTAGCCAAGCACAGTGGAGGGGGGGATTAAGTAAAAACAGAAATAAACAAAAGACAACATGAAAATAATGGTATGGATGTTCTTCCAAGAGTAGAGTCCACATCTCACTTAAGAACAGACTCCTCCTGTCTGTTGTTGAAATACATCAATAGTGTCCTCATCCTCCATCTCCAGCTGCAATAACAGAATATGTACATATTAGTCATTTAGGAACATAAGTTATTTTTCTACAGCAAATACATAAAAGTTGTCCTCTAGGAAGGGAAGTAGAGCTGGGTATCAAACCCTCAGTACATTTTGGTAGACAACAATGTGCATCGAAAAGTACCATCAACTGGCATTAAAGGTCTGGTTAGATTTACACAACAATTTATTCTGTTAATTTACTGTAATTTCCTGATTCAAATTTATTTAGGTATTTCTTGCATTTTAGGTCATTTTTTGGATGGCTGTGTTTTGACAACATTCAACCTTTGTTCCAATGAAGATGACACCCATCCGGGGACATAAACAATGATCTTGATAAAGATTATTGTTTTTTTTCTACCAGCTACATATATTATATGTCGATATGATCTAAACAATCCTGCAGCTTTGAAGAAAGTTTCTCATTTTTGGGAAAATACCCTTATTTGATGGAAACTGATGGAGTGGGTTGTGATTATTTCTAGTTTTATTATTGTGCATACCTGTTACAATTGATTCCTTTGTGCAAATGCTTAATGATTACTGTAACTTAGACACTGATAAGATAAATACTGTGCAATTCCCAGCTGATAAATATTTTTTAAGAATTCCAAAAAAATCACTGCTGAAGGCACAATTGTCTGTGAACACTTTCCATCATCAATATAATATTGGCTACTGAATAAACGTATACTCCACTGACAATCACATTAAATGCAACCATTCAAAATAAGTCAACAATTAAGACTTATTATGACCATGCTTTGTTACATGAATTTGATTCATCTGACCACAGATTATGTCATTTCAAAACAAAAAGGTGCTAGGACAGCAATGTACAACATAATACTTTAGAAACAACATGACTATATGTTTTTATTTTTAAATGTAGCTAAAGGAAAAAAGCACATCACAACTAATGCAACTTTATGACACAGTACTCTCTTGTCTCAAAACACTGTACTGTGATCAATCATCAACAGTGATCATCATTTCCATGACTAACTCATTTGAACACATTTTGTGTTTTGAGGAGTCCAGCTTTCACCAACCTGTGCAGGTGTGTCCGTTTCATTAATTGGCTGTCCATCAAACCTAAACCTTATCTGACGACTTGACAGTCCCTGAAAAAGACAGAGCAGACAGAATGGCATTGTAGTGAGAGGTTGCATCCAGTTAGCCACCATCACAATATAAACAACAGGTTGTTGGTATGACTGTGTTATTAATTAAGTCTACCGTTACCAGAGGGAATTCAAAGTGTATGTTTCCGTCTTTCAGAATGAACTCACCTGTCTTTCGCAGTATGCTTTCATTAATTTGCTGAGCGGAGTATGCCTTTTGATTTTGAACTGTACGACTGACCCATCCTGACCAGCTACCTTGAGGTTAATGTGGTCGTTCTCCGTCTTCACTCCTTCCTGCAACACAAACCGTCATCATCAGCATCAGCAGCAGAAGCAACATTTCACATTTCAACACTCCCTAGCTGCACTTTGACTGTCGAAGGGGAAAAAAAGAAATCAACAGCATGTAGGAGACACATTTTATACTGACAGGAATGATATGACTCCCACGGGCTGCTTATCTTATATATATATAGAGAACCGAAATAAATAAATAAATAACGTTGTATTCAAAGTGCAGCTAGTGAATCCTGCTGGCGACACCATTTCACTTACATGAACAGCTAAGATGAAAAAAGACCAGATGGGACTGTATTGGAAATGTAATTAAATTAGGACAAAAAGCATCCAGGAAGACGGCAACGCTTCCTCTTCCTGTTTTCAACATCTGCCGTTACTACAAGCAACCACCGACACATTCGTGCGATCGCCACCAGTTAATCTGACCACAGGTTGATCTGGACACCGGTGTCCGGTAGTATGACGTTAATCTACAATTTAACAAGCCAGCTAACTCCAGTTAGCTAGCTACATTCACAAGACAAGCGTGTTCCTAAAGGCGGGCGCCGCCATCCAAACATCGCACTCGCACACATAAAGCTGCTCCTTTCGGTTCTTCCTTTGGTTAGCATAGCAAGCTAGTCCATGTTCAAACTGGCGCAGAAAGCCACAATGGCGCAAAGGAAAAGGGGAAAACACAAATCATTCATTTCACTGGCAATCTCTAATACAGACGTTAGCAACCATAGCTTGACTTAGCGGTAAACCAACGAGTAGCAACAGCGGATGTTGATATTTGTGGGACACTGCAAACACAAAACTGTGCGCCTAAAGCCGAAAGAGCCGCAAATTGGTCAACCTTTGTTTTCTCCGTCGACCCGCTCAAATGCGGTATCTGTAGCCTGGAAGCAGGGCTAGCTTAGCAGAGTGTGCTAACGTTAACTTGCATCTGACATTATTAATCAAATAACAGCAAGATGTTCCCTCGAAGAAGAAACACAGTACTGACCTTTGGCTTCTCTTCGGACATTGTGCTATTTTCCCAGGGCTTTACTAATAACGTGGAGACGGACTGTTGATGGTGAAGCGGGTTATCTGTTCCTCCGGCTCTTTCGTTTGGACCAGGAGCGCGCACTGAAATTTAAAATGTAATTCGACCAAAACGGTCACGTGCTCCACTTTTCTCCGGGGCCGCGGATACGTGAGCGCGCAAGATAATTTGCGCACTCCCGCGAGATAGGCGACACAAAAGGGCCCTTCAGCAAAACAGCCCTTTAATCCAGGCAAGGGGCACTCAAAAACATTAAACTTAATATCCACATAGTTAACTAATTAAACCTAACTGCAGTGGGAGCCACAAACACAACAAACCTGAAATATGATGGTAATCATTTTATCTTATCCATAGTTTAAGAAAGCAGACTCTCTCTAACATGGGGTTACTTATTAAATAAAGATGGTCTCAGGATTAACATTTCCTATTCTTGGGTTGATATCTAAAGCAACTCTCAAAAGGAGAGTCACTTCAAAAGATTTTGGCATGAGGCTCATACAATTTTACATTGTGTCTAGTCCGTCAATAGGTTATATAGACAACAATTCTGGATGAAGATTCATTGTCATACTGTGTATCTCACAGGTTTGCAGTTTGTAGTCTTTAGGAAACTGTAAGTATAATTTGTATAATGCTGCTATCATTGAAGAGCTGGGCCCAGATGGTAACAATAACTGAATGGCAAATTATTCTCAGGAACTGAAACATGCATGAAGTGCCTCCTTTTCAGGGGGGTAATAGATTTAGGAAAAATTGCTGCATACGACAGAATGACATATGGGATGTGTGAATAGGGCAGAAAAATATTTCCGCAAGTGGGGAGTGTGTATTTCCTTAATAAATAAAAGTGAAAGTGTGAGGCGCAAGAACATTAATGACTGATTTCCATTTATGGCTTTCTGTCAGTATTGAATAGTTTCTTTTCTAAAAAGCCACTTTGTATTTTGGTTGACCCCTCTTGTTTCTGTATTTGTGTTTGGATGGGGAAGGGGTATTGAGAATGTTTGTGAATCTTATTCATTTAATTTTGAAATGGTCACAATTTGTTTCTAACAACAGCTGCACAAGAATCAAATGCCTCACACGTAGTTCATGGACACATTTCTTTTATCCAAGAAAGTTCTGAAACAAACACTGATTCTGATATTTATCAATATTTAAAACAGTAAAAACCTTGTAAAATGTGTTACATGTCATAAATGAACTTACTATGTAAAAATATATGTTGTACTTGAATGACGATAAGTGAAATAGTGTGAAAAGAAAGCTGCTAGTTATAAAAAGTAGATGTAGATGTTGCATTTTATGCAAAATAACACAATGATGTTTGCATATCATGGTGGACAATGTTTTGACAGATTTGCTCTTATATTTAGTTTCCTGTGTGGACAGAAAAACAAGTTAACTGAACAGATTTCCATATAATCATTTACATCAAAATAAAGACATAAGAAATATTAATCTAGCATAATAGCAGAGAGCGACGTGTATAAAAAATGAAACGTTAGGTGAAGGGACCATGTTTAAAATGCACTAGAGGTTGCCAGTGCACACTCACTCACTGAAATCAAATCAGATAATCACAGTTTATCATATGCTACATGTGTATCTCAATGTTACTGGCATCATTGAGACCATTTTAAGGGATTTTTTTAAGGACTCATCGCTGAGATTCTTCTTAATGATCGTCCATACGGGAGTATGGATTATCCTTTGCCAGACCTGAAAAGAACAATGGAGAGATTGACATTTTGAAATTGTGGGTTCAATTTATTTCCAAAATCCTTGTAATCAAAATGTTTGGAACTTAATTAATGTATATCAGGTATGTACATTGTAGTTTTTATCCAGTAGATGGCGCTACTGGATTAAAAACTACAACATATTATTTTCTATTTCTTTATTTTGTCTATTTTATATTTGCCCTGCCCTGTTTTTATTTACTGTTTTATTATCACTGTGCATGTAAACAAAGCTCGGTCGGTGAAAACAAGCATCTTTGATATTCCACATTTACATTTATTAACCCATTCAAACCACAAAAACAAGCGATGTGTCTCACCGTATTTCTGCCTGATTTCATCATGCCTCAGCTGCATTTCTGTTCTCCTGTGGGGGAACAAACAAAGACAAATTGTTTGATAGCAGAGAACACAGGCCGCACTCTAGCGCCTGCAGTGTTTGAATCCTGGCTCAAGAATCAACACAAAGCACTGCCAAAACCCCTTTTCACATTTTAAACAACTTTACAAAATAAAGCAATAGAAAACTCATCATTTGGCATGTGCAGATATGTCTTCAATTGATTATTTAGACCAAAATCATACACATTACAATCTTGATGATCATTGAAATAACATTCAAACACTGATAGAACTGCATGGAGGTGATCAGTTAGATGTGCTTAAATGTGCCTGCCACTTAAAAACAACAATCATTTTCTATCTGCACCACTTTTCGGAAAGGCAAAAGGCCCCATTGTCACTTTTTGCAACTTTTATCATAATGAATACATGTTTATAAACATGCTGATGAGTGCAGGCAACAGTGTGAGGTGTAGGAGAGACCCCCCTGGTGTCTGTTTTAGTGAAACTAATTAGCGTTTGTGTTTTGTATCTGAATAAACAGTAGTTCCTCAACAGCCATTTACTTTGCTTTCTGGCGGGTCTTCCTCGCGCGGTTTTGTCGCTCCACCTTTGCGTCTTCTCTCTTGGTCCTGGAATATAAGAATACATAACACAATACTTATGTTTCTGTATGTAAATAAAACATTGCAATATAAATGACAATAGTTAGACTGATGGTCTGATGTGCTTTGATTTTAGCCAAATATATCAGTTTCCTCTTTATCCAACATCCATTATTAAATTAACTAGTCTTTAGAAGAGGCTACAGCACATCTTTATAGAAAGAGCAAAGTTATTTTCAGAGCTAAGCTGCAGTAACACTAATTCTGGCAGGCTTTTGGAGACGGCGGTATCAGCCCAGCCTCGCAGAAAAACAATCCATTGTGTCCCCCCGCCCCTCCACCTCCTCCTCCTTCTCCTCCCATGTTGAACCAGATTTCACAACCAACACTTCATGTAACTTAATACTTACCCAACTCTTTCACACTTGCAGCAGCAGAAGCAGCAAACGAGAATTGCAATGATGATGACGCCAGCCAGCACCGACATGGTGATGATCAAAATCTGGAAGTTTACTGGAGGTCAAGGGCGGACACACAGAGAAAAAGGAAACACTGAAATTCACTTCATGATGAGCCACACATTGTATTACCCTTCCTGTTAAATTGACACTGCAAGGGCTGCCAGCTAGAAGTTGAATAAGAAGAAGAATAAGCACCATAATTAGGTATTGAATCATTAAGTCAAGTAATTGATTAGTCAGAGGCATCTTATGACTATAAGTAAACTAAGACTTTCTTTATCTGCAGAAAGTCCTTTACTGGGGCTGTAATTAACGATAATAAATGCCCATCAATAAAGCACAAGGTGAAGTCTTCAAATTACTTTTTTGTCCGACTGACATTCCAAAACCTTAAATCGTTCACTTTACTATCAAGTAAGAAAAAGAAAAACAGAAAATCATCACAACTGAGAATGTTTTGCATTTTTGCCTGAAAAATCACAATCAATTATCAAAATAGTGCCCCCCCACGCATTCCCAAACATCAAACCTAAATATCTAAAATACTTGCAGGCACACTCAGATTTGACATCATGGTTATCTGAGGCCTGGTTTATAGTCAGTCTTACCCCAACACAGCCCCCATCGTGCATCGTTCAGTGGACACACACTGCTGGGGGGCAGGATGTTCCTCACTGGGTAGTCGATGCATTGTTTGGTTGGTGTGCACCACAAACACTGCAACAAAAACAACAAACACTGTGCTTAGTGTCTTATGTTTGGTATTTATAGTAATGCACGACTAACAAAACTGAAGACAGTTGTAGTATTTGTATTCGGCTGAATTTCATGCGACTTACTGTGACATTCTGCAGACATTCAGCACAACTAGTGTTGGACCTCAAGACACAAGGAGCTGAAACAGAGACAAGTTTCAGTGGCCGGTGTTATATTGCCGGGTTTAGGACATACTGGCCCTCCTTTTACTGTGAAGGTTCAAGCTGTTGTTTAAATGGGCTAACAACAAAGGAAATACAACAATAAAATCTTACGATTGGTTTATTTTTCTGCCCACAGTGACAAATCATTAGCAGTACTCAGGACAACAGAGTTTGCAGTGGTTGAGACTGACACACTTTACCACAAGAAAAAAGAGTTTAGTTTGTTTTCTGTTGAAACAACAAACAGTCCATAATTAACCATGAATTAAGATGATTATCTTCACTCCTTTGATCGGTTAAAATCCATTTTGCAGCTGTCATGTGACAGACTCCTGACTTGGCTGGACTACACAAAGCATAACCGCTAAAGCTACAAGGAAAAGAAAAAGAAACACTTACTCGGAGCTGGAGGAGTCGGTGTCTGCGCCTCTGTGGTTTCAATAAAACCGTAGAAAATCAAGACGGAAACAAAGACTGAAGCTCTGCAAACTCCGGACATCGTGAGGCCAACGGAAGCCACAGGCTGCATGGAAACAAGGGGCGAAGTAACGTTTGTGAGGAAGAGTCAAAGTGAAGGGAGGACTCCCGGGCTGACGTCACCAGCTCCTGACGCGCGTGTCATGAAACAGCTGCAGAGTGAAGCATCGTCTTCAGTGATGCCAGGAGACGTTCAACACATGTAGAAGACCAAGTGTCCGTTCCTTTATGTTGCACTATCCCAGCATAATACAAACTTTATTCATCGTTATCATTTGTTAATTCTTATAAATCAGTTTTAAGCCAATAATAACAACAAGGTTGGGGTTGCCAAGTTGTGAAAAAACCCTGTAGCAGTTAATCCTCCCTCAGCAAGACACAACTTTTTTTTAGCTTGCTCTTAGTTAAAACATGTAAAACACTACAAATTGACTGTTTGACTGTGTCTCTGGAAAAAGTCTCTAAAATTAATTTATTAGCAACTTATTAACATTCACAGCTGTAGACTTTTACAGGCAGATTGTTGTGAAAAGCCCTTTATTAATGGCTATTTCATACGTTTGTTGTTTCAGAACTAATTTTTGCTGTTGGCGCATTAGAAATAGAGAGACCTGAACTACAATATCTCCCACTTGGAAAAAAGAATAAGTACCAACACTCTGCTCGCAAAGCCATAAATAAAATCCAATATTAACACTAATGGCATCCAAACAGCTTATTTAAAAGGAGCAATGCACTGTTTGTTTGTATGTGCTTTAAGGAACCACCACGAATACGTACACAAAAGTTTAATTCGGCTATTTATTTGGTGTGACTAACCCTAACAGTGGGACCAACTTGGAATAATAATAAAGTGAAGAAGTTGAAATAAGGAGAGGTTTTCCTGTTCAGGCGTAAGTAAAATGGATGTGTAAGGCCTCTAACTGCAGTGCAAGTACATATGGGCATTTTTCCCAAATTGCTCTGGTGTTTCAACTAGTATTGGTATTAGCCGTCTCAATATAATGTATTTTTGTAGCAATGTGTTAATTTTATTTAGAGATTGAGATCCACAGGGTTGGCAGACATATTTACTGTATGTACCATTTTGTCCAACACGACAGAATATGAGACAATAAAAACGAACACAAAACGGCTTTTGAAATACAATAATTTATTAAAGCATCTTTAAATTCTGATATAAAACATTTTCTGATTTTTCCTCTTCAAAACAATCAGAAATCTCAGAAATACAGTCATCGTCAATGGCAAGATCGGTCTCTGGTGTGGCCGCCGGCAGCTGACCAGATCGCCTAAGTGAATACGATTGGAGAGCAATGGAAGACAGTGATGCGATGTGAGGTAAATACTAAGCTCATTATGTTTGAATCATACTCTCATCAGGAACTACACTGTACGTCGACTGGCATGGGCTTCAATCCTCTGTGTTCATTTACAGCGGAGGAGAGAACATGTCCTCAGGTTGGCAAGGTAATCAAAGGAATTGAGCATGTTGGGTGTTGAGGGCAACACACTTAAAGAAACAGAAACAGGGCACAAAATGGAGAAAGTCAATAGTCAGTTATGAACAACTTGTCTATTTTTGAATCTTAATTTGTGTCCCTGAATGCACAAATAATAGAAAAACAAATTTACTAGCAAAACAGCATCAACACATTGGAACACCTCACTCAGTCTGCTCATTCTCCCAATCCACCGATACTTCAATAAATAAATACCCCACCCTCTCATGGCCTTTGACGTCACTGAAAAAACACAGTAAAACAATCTTTAGACACATCTTTAGACGTACTGAGCAAGCGACATCCTGCCTGTTTCTCAAAACGCATCCTTGAAAATCGTTCTCAGCTACAAAAAGTTTCAAAGACACACCCTCAAGTCAGCACGCAATAAAACAGCTCAACACAAAGTACTTGATCTAGGATAGAAGCACAAATAGTCCGACTGATTTTTAGTTGAGAAAATACTCGACTGCAGTGGTTATAGACATTGCATCTCCAGTGACGCATTGGTTATTCATGTTGAATTTCTTTGTTTGCTGCATTTATTTGATTTAGCATTTTCTTTTTTAAAGATAGAGGTGTGCTTTTGTGGCACGTGCACCAGCGAAAGCCATAACTACCACTGATTAAGATACTCAATACCCCAAAATTTCCTGAAAGGCCGCATCTGCACTGAATCTATTAGTCCAGAATAGCTACAATAAAAACTTAAATAAGGCAAGATGAGGGAGACAATCTCACTCACATCTCATTACACATCAACCTGAGGGAATCTCCATTCTAGAGAACATTCATCATAACGGGGCGCAATATCAGTCTATATCAGTATGTTTGCCACATATTGTAACACATTCATTTTTCTAGTTTGGATGTATGATTAAAGAAAATGTACACTTTTGGAAATTAAAAAGTCCAAGTTCAGATGTGAATGTGTGTTTTGAATTGTGAGACATCGGGTTTGGTGGGAAAAGAGAGGCAAGGTCTTTCTGGCTTTCCTGGATATAAAAAAAAAAAAACAAATCCATGAAAAGATACCTGAAGTACATTTCAAGATGTGAGAAATGACCAGTGTAACTAATGAGAGCGAGTAACATGTTTGGAGACAGCATGGAGGGAAGCAACACTCGGGACGACTGTAAAGCTTAAAATGGTGCAGATGCTTGAATGTTCCCACAGAAATATAGACAGCAATCTTCCTGGATGGAGTATTTCTGCCATCTCTGCATCTTCTGTCCATGCTTGCTTGTTGTCCGTCGGGTGTACGGTTGCTGAGTACATGATGTGTCATGTTGAGTCAATCACCTAATCCAGCTGCTTCCATAACTGGACACAGACTTCACACTGCAGCGCTTCTTCACGATCATGTTTATGTAGGCTTTCATGATCTTTGTGATCTCTCCAACCTGCCAATGTAAGGATGAAACACAAGGTCACACACTGAAATCCTGGTTCTTCTTACAAACATGCACAATCTAATATCTACAGAAAAGATCAGGTACCTGTGGTGTTTCAAAGAACATTTCTCTCTCATCCACGGTGATCTTGTAGGTGCAGGGCTGTGGAGCGCCAAAGAAAATGATGTGCTCATACGGGAAGGTCTCCAGAGGCTTGGGCTCTCCTCTCTTGTAGACAGACACGTTTTCAGCGCTCACACTCAACCAGAGATCGTGAGGGAAGCCTCCTTCCTTGCACTATATAAGACACAAACACAGGAACTCATGAACATCATTGGGACTGGAAACTAGGGATGAAGTGATCTGGTCTGCTGGATCGGTATCGAGGCCGATACTGACCTCACATTTCTTCATCAGTGTGGTTATTTCTGTATTTCTCTTTCAGTCACATTCATTAAATCCCAGTGGGCCAGCTGAGCTCAGGTTTTTAGCTCCACAGCTATCATGTTACCCAGTAACATGAGTATAATGAGGTATACAGATGATACATTTGGGAAAAAGAGAGCACTGGTATTGGATTGGTACTCAGTATCCAAGGATACCATGAGTTGAGGTATCCTGAATGATAAAGTGCATCCCACTACAGGCAACAATAAAACCCTGACTGACATCTAAACCACAATCAAAGACCCAGTAAACGTACCTCGACATCAAACAGTGTGGATCCATATCCAGGCCACTCTTTGATGATGGTCATGTATTTGAGCATGGCCTGATGCTGGTCCAGACCTTTGAGGCGGGACCACTTCTCCACGATGCTCGCCCTGGTGGCAGACATCTCCTCCTTTATCCACATCTCCAACATCTGCTCCTCCTCCATGCGCTGCTTCTTCATCGAGCCCGTCTTCAACCCCCGCCGCAGGGTCCCGTCCAAGAAGCTAGTCCTCCGACGCTCCAGAGTTTGTCCCGACCCCGAGGCTCCTCCCACCTTGGTAAACTGGAGGATTCGACTACGCAGGCGGCCCACCGGGTAGACATTTTCCAGGCTCCAGGTGACTCGTGCTTTGTCCCCGCAGAGAAACTGCAGCCGCAGAGCTGCCAGGTGCTGCAGGGTCTCTTCTCGGGAAGGGAAGTGGCCCCGGGTCAAACTCTCATGGGCCTGAAGGAACAGCAGAAGAGTTCATCGTTAGCACCAGCTGCAACTCGTGACTCTCAATAAAGTGTAACAGGAGGAGTAAAACACACCTGCTCAAACATGAATGCAAACTCCACTCCTTCTTTAGGCATGCTCTCCACATCCAGGAAGCAGTAGAGTTTAAAATAGAGTTTCCATTGGCCATCATCCTCAGCTTCCTCACTGCCAGCCAGTCTGGTGGGAAAGCCACAAGCCTGTCACTTACATATCCAAATTTAGGTCATTTATTATCATTATCAACAGGTGTACCTCAACAAGTGTCCTATGTAACAGGAACCCGAATTTATGATAATATTATAAAAAAGCTGTATGTAATAGAAAGTAACCCATAATCATGTATAACATACCTTTCAAATTTAGCCAAAACGTCAGCCACAAGAACCCTGCTTTCCACAGCTCTGTCAATAGTGTTGTTGTGTTCAAAGAGTGCAAACATGTTCCTGCTGTCCTCCATAGCCAGACCTCTGATTAGCTTCTCCACCACCTGGACAAAGCAAGCCAAGATAACAACAGTCACAATGCTTGGTATGTGTTTTAATATGGCTCCTCCTCTTGCCGTGCTATAAGACAAAATATCTGTATCGGAGTTTGACAACAAATATTCACAGTGATATCTCGCAGAGGAACATTAAAAATAGCCTGTGTAGCAATGACTGTGTCTTGCTCACCTCTCCAGCGGTGGTGTGTGAGTTAATGGAGATCTTGCAGGAGCCTCCTCCGTGGCAGTAGACTGTGGTGGTCATTTCCTGTCGGGTAAGCAGCGCCATGATTTCCTCTTGAGAGGGAACAAACTCTCTGGCCTTGGTCTTCTTCAGAGACTCGCCGATGAAATGGGCGAACATTTCAATCTCTGTACCGGGGAACAGCTCCTTAATCCTGGAAAACACCCAAAGACACAAACACGGTGAACTATAAGTTACAACCAGTTGTAATCTGCGACCATAGGATTGTCATGAATGATGTCATGCGTCCAAAAACACACTGTACCTTTTGAGGTGAAACTTGAGGTAGCGTAGAATGCCTCGGCTGGGCAGGAAGGTGCAGCTCATGCAGGTCAGGAGATGCCAGTGGGCCCGATTGGCAGGACTGTTTGGGTGCGGGACGTGATTGGTTTGTTTGATCAGCTGACAGTAAACCTCATCTCTTAATGATCTCAAGTCTTGACAGGTCTGTAGGATTCCCTGGATGATTGGCACAGGGTCTGACACTGCCTCCATCTCCTGCAGTGAGTTGAAAATCTTCACGGCTTCATCCTGCAGGCTGGTGTAACCCTTCTCCTTTTGCACTGGGAGAGGTAGACAGAGGGGGGGACAACCAGGGAAATTATTTTTCAAGCTAGTTCCTTTACTTTACATCAAGGCGTAATTAAAGAAATTACATTAGAGCACTTTCAAATGTTTTATTTTGTCAGGATCAACAGAAGTCAATAGCGATAGCTTGCAAACAGTAGCAGCAGACCAGAGCACTCACAGTGGACGCTGACATCTCCATAGGGCAGAGGTAGAAGAGGAGAGTGCAAAGGATGCTGGGTATATCTCAGGATGGGGTTCCTCCAGTATGTCTGCTCCACAGCCTCCACATTCAAACTGCTCTCCTGGATGGACAGAAAACCGGATCAGTAATCTTAAAGTAAAGTGGTCATGAATTATCTTTGCAAGAAAGTAGAGTTAAATAGGCAGAAGTTTGTATTTAAGAGTCAGTTTAACATCAGTGATCAATATCATCAACGCGGTAAAGCTTGGAAACAGCTATACGTGAGGAAAAGAGGTAAACAGAAGTGTTTTGAAGCAGGCAAAGACTTAAAGAAGATCACGGCACACACTCAGTGAGTACAAGTACCTCACTTTACTAAAGTGTGCGTCCCTGCCAAAGGTTTGCATGACTGAAAAGAATTGGAGTTAAATAACATCAATGCCAGTATGTTAATGAAATACCATGCAGAAGTATTAGTGAAATGATCATAAGCACATTTAGTGAGACACGTGTCGCCTACAATTAGCATGACATTAGCAACCTAGCCACAATAAAAGGAGAAACAGTCAAGTTAATCCTTTCATACCTTGATGTCCCTGATGAGTTGCTGTGTTGGCGTTTCGATGGGAACTTTGCTGTCTATCGCTCCCTGTATGGCATTCGCCCACCGCATGGCTTCATTCAGCATTTTGGTGTAAAGACGGTAGGAGTGTTTACGTCCATGGATGATTATATTCCAGTAACCTGGGTGAACAAGGCAGAAAGTAATTAAATAAATTCCCCACAAAGTGCTTAAACCTGAAAGATTTGCTGTTAAGAAATACTGTAAAAGGTGAGTGATCCACACAGGAGGTTTTTTTTCAAACTTTAAGAGACTAAAACTTAAACTCTTAAGTATATTTCCCTTGCTCAAGATGACTGAGAATCATTTTAACCATGAACTGACCCGTGTCCTTGAAGACCTTCTCATCTGGCTGCACCACTGAGCAGAGACTGTTGAGGACCAGAGTTCCCAATTTGGAGGCGCTGCGCTCCGACGACTTGTAATAGTCCAAAGAGTTAGTGGTGAGAACAAACCAGCGCTTCTTTAGTTTCAGAGATGTGCTTTTGGCTCCTGACTTCATCTCTTTATGTAGCCAGCCTGAGGGAGGATAAATAATAATTAGAGTATTCTTAGAACAAATTATGATTCCCTTTTTCTATTTCCATCTCTAAAACAAATCCAATCATCAATATCAGCCATTTATGGAGCTAACCAGAGGTATCCTACTGCATGCATAAGTACATGAATCAGCTCTCAAAACGTAAAAATGTCTCAGCTGACTGACCTCTGACTAAGAACTCTTGCCCGTCAACTCTGGAGTCTCCCTTGGATTTCTGCAGCAGGCCGATCCAGTGGTGCATCTCCTCCGGTGTGTCTGTGTTGCAGTGGATCACCCGGTTAGCCGTGATGATCACAAACGAGTTTGGTCTGTGAAACACAACACGTCAGACACACACACATGTTGTTACACCATGTACTTGGACTGCAGTTTAAATACATCTTGTAGGTTTATTGGCCGTTCCTCACCTGTCGGGATTGTCTGATGCACAAACAGAATCGATCAAGCCCACATCTAGTGTGCCCTGGACAGAGGAAAGAGGGGTGAATTTATGTTATTAGCTGTTTGTTTGTGTTTGTTATTTTCCCTGTTGGGTTTTCTTCAAATGACACTCAAGTTTGTGCTGGAGTAAAACTAACCTAGCAAACTTCCCCTGATACAGATAACATAAACACCTGGTACTCCAAGCAGTTATCTTTTAAGAGTGTGATTCAATTAAAAAGACTATTTTGTCAGGGTGCCCTAATGGCGTGTGTGGTTTAGGGAGCATTCCTACAGTTTATTCAGTCCTTTGCTGCATTCCCCATCTCTCTCTCTCCTAATTTCCTTTCATCTCTCTTCTGTCTTCTTACTAATAAAGGCATAAAAATTTATTTGGTGTCAAAAAGATATAGAAACAAGCATATTTAGCATACTGGATTCTTCAGGGGTTAAAGGCCAGGGTATGCTTGCGTTTGTCAGTTTTGGAAAGTTACAGAAATTGTTGGATGCAGTCCCCAAATTCCAACGTCAGAAAGATGTAGGTTTGAGGGGGTTTCAGACGCTGTTCATCAATCCAACAAGCTCTTCGTTTGAAGCAGACTGAGCCACTAAGGGGGTCGATTGAAGGGAAGTACGTGGGTGTTTATAGTAATATGTTAGTTATACTCTATAGAGTTTTCTAGTTCTTTTAATTTCTAAATCTGCAAATGCTATTAACTATACCACAATCATCTAACATCCATAAAAATGAACAATGACACACCAATGTGTGCATTCTGCTTCTTCTGCTCAAATTTTATGTGACTCAAATCCGGACCCTGATACTTCAGCTGATTCAGTTACACCCTCCATCATTAAAATGGAGTTGAGGCTGGGGCCCAGGCAGTAGAGAGGTAAAACAGCACTAACCACTGCATTCTTTGGGTTGGCCTGTTCATGGTGCATCTCCATGAGCTGGTCCGGGCTGGCGCTGTGGACCCGACTCAGCACACTGAACCAACCACTGGATGGGGTCAGAGGGAGTTCAGAAAGCGAAAGTGAAGAAACATGTAATTGAAAATTACATTGTGAACTTCCACTGGCAACCACAAGGGGGAACTTCATTTCCACACATCACTTTTACAGAGAGATGATAGTAAGAGACAAAGTAAAACACTACGTAGAAAACAGCCAGAGTTAAGTTGACGATTTCTATAGAATATGTGGATATAATGTACCTGGCATCTTCTGGAGACTCTGCATAGATGTGGTAGGTCCTCTCCTCAGTCACAATATTCAGTGCATTTTCCTTCTCGTGATTGTCCACTATCTCCCTACAGACAGACCCAGAGAAGACCAAAACTTAGTGAACCATATATTGCTCTGCTCCTTTTGAATAATAATAATTAGACCCTATAATAAGTGAACAAAGGGAAAGAAAAACATGATTTTTAACCCCAATGACTGAGCACAGAGTCTTACTTGGCTGTGCGCACATCGATGGTTCCTTTCAGCTTCTCCTCGCTGTCGTTCTCAAAGTACATGAGCTTCGACTCCCGCAGAACGAACCAGCGCATCTTCCAGTTGCGCCGAGACAAGGTGGACATTCCTCCTCCTTTCTTGTAAAGCCAACCGGACTTGACGGAGTCCTGCTTGGCCCGAAACCACATGAAGGTCTCGTCCTTCAGGACACACCAGCGCCGACGCCACGGGATCATCAGACCACCTGAAAGAGGGAAAGGTGCAGAGAGCAGAGGGAGAAAGAAGAGACGTTGATTTATGTTGTTTCATGTGAAATGTCAGTGTGATGGGAGAAGTAAGAACACCTTAAACAACTTTAACACCACCCATACACACACACACACACACACACACACACATATATATACAAGTATCCTCTGGAAACAACACATATAATACATGAACAATAAACTACATTTAACAAAAATACACAGTAATAGTAGACAATGTAAGTACTAAAACATAAAGAAAGAAAGCAAATGAGAAAGAAACAGAAAAAGACAGCCTGTTAAGACATTTCTAAAACAAGCTGTGTTCAGCTGTGCAGAAGTCATCTGCATGCCTGCTGGGCAGTGATTTGGTAAAGCTACTCACTCTTCATGTAGAGGTAGCCGTGGAAGTATGGAGGCCCACTGCCATTCAGCAGATTCACTCTCCCATTGGAAACTTCCTCGTCTGTGTCCACATAGCCATCGTTGTCCTCGTCGCTGTCAATGAACTGAAACACAAACACCAGCATTTATGACAATACACGTCCTTCATGAGAGCACTTGGCAGTCACTTTCATGATAAAAATGATTAAAGAACAACATAAAAAGCAGGTGATTTTACAAGCAACAAATGTAGCACATATTTAATGTTAAAACAAATGTTCAGGTTTCTGAAAACTGTCTGACCTTGTTTCTGAAAACTGAAGGAAGTCAGAGGCTTCATTTTGCTATTTCAGTACTTAAATCAGTGCCAAAAACCTGTCTGACTTTGTTGTTAATCAACCTTGCCATAAAACATGGCATATACACCCACACACACGCACTGCCTCCTTTCCCTTTGACATTTTGCTGATCTGACAGTGTTAGGCCTGAGCTCTCTCTGCGCTTGACTCGCAGTATCTGGGAATAGATTCACATGCTCATCAGCAGAGCCAAAACAAATAACTGCAACAGTGTTCCACTGTGTTTCTGACATGAGCTGAGCCTTATGATATGTTAAGACACGTGCACACTGAATATTGGGGGTGCAGTTTAGGTGTTGAGTCAAAGCGTGGGAAGAATAATATGCCCAGAGGAAAGCTAGGTGTGTGTCGGTATATATGTGAACAATGGAAATGAAAAATGAAGAAATTCCATGTTTGAGGGCAAAATATACTTTAAAAAGACAGAATTGTTCAGTTCAACTGCAATTCAAATAATTTAGTTTGGTAAACATAACATTCAATTTTTCCAAAGGGAATGCCTCTTGGCTAAATGTACAAAATCTACTTCTACTGGACCGCTGACGGTGCTCCAAGGATTACCCATCTGGATTAGATCTGTAGCATTTGACAGAAATGATTCTTAGCCTGTTAGCTCTCACCGAGTCCGAGCTGCCTCTGAAGGAGTCCAGGCTGTTTTGGGTGCAGGAAGATTTTCGCAACACCTCCTCATCTGTGATATGGCCGTCATTGGTGCTAGCACCTGAGCTCCCATGAGCCTCCTCATACTCCTCCTGGTCGTAGTCCGACTCTGTGTCCGGTAGGTTTGAGTGGGACGGGTCCTCGCTCACAGGCTCAAAGTCTGACCCCCTGTTGGCCTTCTGGCACGGCCGCCTCTCCCCATTAGTGACTATAGGAGGAGGAGGAGGTCTGGAGGTCTGGGATTCTGTAGGAGCAGGGGCATGACTCAGTCCGTTGGGGGTAAGTGGGGAGAGCTTTGCCGGTGCAGGCGAGGAGGTCGAGGAGGGGGGGACCACTAGTCCTTCTGCAAAGGCAGGCGGAGGAGGGGGAATACTTTGGAATACTTCCTTGTCCAGAGGAACCACAGCAGGAGGAGGGAAGTCAGGCAAAGGAACGCACTCGTCCTCAGCGTGGAAACCCTCGTCCACCTCCTCCTCAGCCAGAGGGGCGGTAGATTCAGTCGGGTCGTGGAGGTTCTCCTCACTCGAGAGGGACGGCTCCAAACCACCAAAGTCCAGGAGCTCCAGAAACTCAGTAGCCACACGGGAGGCCTCCTTCTCCAGCCTGTAGATCTCAGCGTCCCTCATCTGGCGCAGCTCCTCATGGGAGACGTCTCCGAGAAGGGACACGCCGTCTTCCTGCTGCTTCTGCAGACGCTCGATCTCCCTCTCCAGCCGCAGGATCTCCTCCATCTGACGGCTCTCCTCCTCAGAGGTGTGATTGTAGGACAAAGTTTCAGACAGCTCCTTCTGTAGACGGGCCAACAGGAAGAGACATAGAGAGAACATTTAAATACTTCCTGCCACCACATTCACACCTCATAATGTGTTTTGTTATGTGAATAAGATTTATCATGTTTTTATGGTTTATTGAGAAGGAATTACCTTCTGACAAACACCGTTCACCAGCGAGTTCCTAAAAACCAAATGAAAACCATTTGAGATGACAAATGTGCACATAAAGGAACGATCAAGTCATCTGATATGAAGAAATGTATCTTCACTCTACCTTTTCTCGTCCGCTTTTGCTGCCATTTCCTCTTCCTCCTTCATCAGTCTCAGCTCCTCCCTCCTCATCGACTCCTCCTCTTCCTCCCTCCTCTTTGTCTCCGTGTCCATCAGTCGCCGCCTCTCCTCCTCCTCCTCCTGTTGTTGTCTCCTCTCCTCCTCCATCCTCCTTCTCTCCTCCTCTACTCGCTTCCTCTCCTCTTCCTCCTCTCTCCTCCTCCTCTCCTCCTCCTCTCGCTTCTGTTTCTCCTCCTTGAGCTGGCGATGGAGAGAGCGAGCCAGCTGGCCTCTGTGATGCTTCTGCAGGATGATGGAGGCCACGCGCAGGCGCAGGAAGACGCGTCTCCAAAAGTGAGCGCGGTAGTTCTTCTGGATGGTGACGACGCTGGACAGAACCCTCTTGTATTGTTTCCTGGTGAGAAAATAAAACGCACACATTCCTAGTTAGCATCAAGCTCAGTCCCATATATGATGCAACATTATCTGAGAAGCTTGTGTGTCACCACAAACATGTTTGTGACGTTGCACGGCACTACATGACCCCCCCCCCCCCCCCCCCCCCGCACACACACACACACACACACACACACACACACACACACACCCTCTTCTCTGTTTAAATAAACACACTAGTACAAAAGCCTGTGCATTGTGAACTGTGCAGTGTTTAGAGTCTGATGAGCCTGTGCTGTTCCATTGTGGCCGTGTGGGCTGCTGTGTTTAGCCCTGTGACTAAGCCCCATCACCCACACACTGCACATGCATTGAATACACACACATATAAACATGCACACACACAAAGATTGCAATTGCAAAGGACCACACACACTGCTCTGACCCTTAGCCTGGCCTAGTCTCCACAGTAATCACTCCATGGCCTCTGACTGGTCTCAGGACAGAGATAATGTTACATATAATAATACAAAGGCTTTACTTGTGTCTTTAGGGAACTTCCCTCTGTCTTTAGTATGAGCGTCTCTGAAGGGAAGGGAACTCACAACTTGACTGCTGTCATCAGTCCCATTATACTCTCCCAACAGAGCCTGTCGGAGGACTGTACGTGGCCTTGTATATTGTAACACGCAGGTGGAGCACAGCTAGATTACATGCCTACAGGGTGTCTGTATGTGCAGATTTATAAACCACCATAGTGATGGATGTTCTGTCTGACAGGCAGAGTGGAGAGGTGGAAAACGTACTGCTCAGGCTGAAAAGACTGAGATTTATTCAGTGAATAAAAACATCAACTGTACGGCTGATAGTGTACCAATGAATCAATGCCTTGTTCATGCTCACAGATAACTTTGTCTGTCCAACTGAGGGGCATGACCTGTACCTCATTCCAGATCACAGTCGTTTCAAGATATACCAGTCAGAGTAGATACCCCTTAACACCAGTTTTTTTCCCTCCTTAAGTTGCTTTAAGGTTGTAAAAATCATTCTTTACAAAATTATTTCTCACTATCTGAAACTATGGGACATTTACACAAGCAAAATATTTGATCCAAAGACTCTAGATGTCTTGTGCATCTATTTATACACATTTCTCCAACTGTGAAAGAACCAGAGAAAGCTGCACACTATTGATATCTTGTACTCACTTTATTAATGATATTTTGTCCCTCAGACCTTCAAAATGTAATGGTACCTGAACTTCATTTACCTCATGAGGGTAATACACCTGTCTATAAGACTGTTTAGAGGGCAGGAACTTTGTAGTGAGTGCTACACATTTCTGCATGACATATTTGACTCAACTTAACTGTGCACCTTTATTGCATTAGAGAATCTGTAAAGCAACTTCTGCGCTAATACTGTTTATAAACCCACACATGGACAAAAAGGTAAACACACGTGCAAAGGCATGCACATATGCATATAAACCCCCCTCCCCAAAACACACACACACAGGCTGTACACCTCTATTACAAAACAAACACTGACACAACTGTTGCTGCCACTCAGCCCTCCACCCCTCCTCCACACTCCACCACTCACCTTGCCACATAGCTGAGGATGTGGGCGCGGATCACCATGCCAGCCCTGCGCCGCACCTCCTCCCTCTCTTTCTCCAGCCTTTGCTCCAGGGCCTCCTTCAAGAACACCTGCGGGACGAGCAGCGCCACGGCCGACAGGGAGTGACAGAGACAGAGAGACACAGAGAGGGAGGTTGGGGTGGAAGGAAAAGGGATGGGTTAGTTCCTCTTCTTGGTAAGGCTGCAAAAGAGGGCCCACAGAGATGTGAAGGGCCCCTGTTGTCTGTTGGCAGCACCCTGTGCCCACTGCAGAGGAAGCTGTGGTGCAGCTGAGGCTAACAGGCTAGCTGCTCTCCCTGACTGCAGAGCAGGGCAAAGGGGAAAACTGGCACGAGTGCTGCAGTGTTGCTGCTAATGCCGCTGCTGCAGAGCCTCATTGTGTTCAGGCGTCCTTCCTGAGCGTTTCCCTACTGCTGCTGCTGCTGCTGCTGACTGCTACTGCTGCTGCGTTGGTAGCTCAACTGACGTGCACAGGCAGAGAGGCACAGAGAGGGAGGGGAGGGGAGGGGAGAGGTAGGAAGAGGAGGGATGGAGGGATGAGGGGGAGGGATGGTGGCTGGTGTCCAGATAGAAAGCCACACCCCTCCTTGCTCTTATGAAGGAAGGAGAAAGAGTTTATTTAACCCTTCCCTCGCTCCTGGAGACTTTTTTAAAAGTTGGTGCATGTCTCTGAGGGACTTTTGACAGCCTGTGGCTCCTCTTAGACTAAAACGCTTATGAGAAATGAACACACAGTCGCAACATGACATTATAAAACATAATCAGATTCTGTCTGTCTGACCATGTTAGCAGGCTGGGAGAACCAACCAGTTGTGTATCTGGGTTAATGTGATAATGCGATATCTGTTGCTAGCCCGAGGGATCAACTGGTCCTATAAGGGCAGGGGGGGGGGGCTTTGATTGGCTACGTGTGTGTGTGTGTGTGTGTTTGTGTCCCAGATGTTCCACTAATCAAAGGATCCCACAGCTGCAGCCCTGCCCGCCACTGTTAAGTCTGTGAGAGGAGGAAGTTTCCTCTTCGTCCACATCCTTCCCTCGTCTGTAAAACAAATGGCAACGTCACCCAAGCCCCTAATTCTGGGCACACACTTCCTCTGCACACAATCAGCATGTATATAATTACATACAGATTGTTTCTCCAAAGGAAATGTAGCCCCCTTCTGTCTCTCAGCCCCCTTCCCACAACCCACACTACATTTCCCTGAGCCCAAAAATACTACGCTGCCATCAAAAACACAAGCATGTGGATGGTGGACAGACTCAGCCACTCTGTGCATTTTTGGGATCTTAATTTGAAAAACTAGCCCTCTTTCTCCTTCTCTGTCTCAATGTATATCCAGTGTAAAGGGGAGCAGTCATCAGCAGAGTCACCTAAAGGTCAAAGAGCTGACCCTGGAAGCATATTGAAGTTTTACCCACAGAGGAAAAATGACTTCTCTCTCTGAAGTCAGTAATACACAGTGACTCCAGAGATTTATACTGTGTGCATGTGTGAGAACTTTAATATACATAGGCATGTGCACATTAGTGGTTATGCGCCGGTTATAGATTCATTAAGAACCAACATGTGGTTCACATCAAACGCTTTTGCTCGCGACATATATTTCAGCATGCCATGTGTGCAGCAAAAAAAAAAAAGAACACTGTCCAAAAAGGAACCAACAAATGTGAAACGTCTCAGTGATCTAACGGCCACGGAGGAACCACAACTTAGAGCAGGAAGTAACAGTGGGGCAAAATGTGGATTTAACTGATTTCAAGAAAGCCCATAAAACAGTTTTATTTATGTCTCCTCTCTGCTGCCATCTACACTGAGTTCAGCATGAAGCTAAGAGGGTTTGCTGTCCAGATCATACGAGTCATTAAAAGGTTAATCATTCAGGGAGACTGCAGAGAAAAAGTGAGGGGCTTTGTGAGGGGGAGTTGATGATTGTTTGAAACAAAGGCAGAGAGAGAGAAGATAAGTAAAAGACAAGTGTCAATAAGAGCTGTATTGCAACAGATGGAGACCGTAACGCTGCAATCACTTTTCAAAAGATGTGACTTTCCTTTAACCTCTGCAGCGCTTCATCACTCGCCGGGAGTTCAGTTTATTAAATCAACAGCTCGGTGAGTGTCGAGAGGCTAACACTCTCTTCCAGCTACAATGAGGCTGCCTCAGGATTACTGTAATCCCCCCGCTCTGGGTTATAGTTACAGTGACAGTTGTTGGTGTCAGGGTTTTTAGGAGTAGCCATGTAACTCTGCGGTCGTCAACAGGAGAGCAGTAGATTGACCACAACCGGCCAGTAACATCTTTGGGACATGAGTCACAGTCAGGGCCGTCCAAGCTGTGGCACACATTAACAGCTTGGGAATGACAGCAGCTTGACTTCTTGAGAAAGAATCCGTCCCAGAAAACATCAGATTGAACCAATATGCTATTGGGATTTTCTGCAATTGTCCGTATCCCATAGATTTTGAGATATATGCATTGTGGGGACAAATATGTGTTCAGACAGTTGCATTATGAGGACTCGCCTTGCTATTTTGGAGACAGAAAGCTGGTCCCCACACAAAGTAAAACATAGGATTTTAGGGCTAAGACTTTGTTTTTGGATAATGTTAGGGATATGGCTGAAAGTTTGGTTAAGGGTTGGGGATAGGTTAGGGTAGTGGTTATGGTTACTGTAAGTATCCAGGGCATGAATGAAAGTCAAAGTAATGTCCTCCTAAGTGACAAAAACAAGTTTGGGCGTGTGTGTGTGTGCTCCACCTTTGTCTTCCCCAGTTGCCACTCTGTCTTGGCTTTGTCATGAAGGGTGAGGAGCTCAGAGCAGCTCTGCTTCTCATCATCTGAGTGGATTTTGTTCTTCAGGACCATCTTGTACCTATGGAAACACACACACACACACACACACACACACACACACACACACACACACGCAATTAGATAAACAGAACAGCAGGAGACAAATGTCCTTATTTGGGATTTCAGCACTAGAGGTTGATCTTTTCTTTCAGTTGACATAATTCAACCACTTTTAAGTGACTCATAAGCTTTGGGGGGTATTTTGCTGACCTATTGTAGAAGTCCTTAAAGGTTCTGCGGACAGGGAATCCAGCCCTGCGGATCTTCACAGTTTCCAGCATCCCAGAGTATCTCAACTGGTTCAGGACCACATCAGGATCAAACTGGTTGGCCTTCTGCATATGACAAACAAGAAAACAGCATGAACACACCAAAATGTCTGTTAATTCCTCTCAAAGGATAGAAACACTAACAGCTCTACATTAACTTACTTCCTTATGTAATTTTCTAGCAGCTATGCATTGATAGTTGACCTGCATACAGACCTCATTCATCCCAATTGATGTTTTGGTGAGTATCTGTTAGTGGAACATTTGGGGCAGCTAAACACTGCAGGCTGTTGAGCCCACACACCTATTCAAATGGTCTTACTGTTGAGTCAAGTTAAACTTGAACTAAAAAGTAAATTACCATGGTGACTGCTATCATTTTACATTAACAATCAGGTTACTGCAAAGAAATCACACGCCATCAGAGAGAAACCTGAACGGTGTTGAGCAAGACCTTGCCAACCAGGGAGGCTTTTCTCTCTGGAATAATCAGCTGCATTGTTCAAAGCTCCGTGTGTCACCAGTGATCCTCAGGCCTGCTTATCAGAAAAGGATCTGTGATGTCTGCCGCCTCACACCTCTACGCAGGCTGCCCGGTCGCTCGGAGGAACCACACGAAGGCTATAGTCACCCAGAGGGCACACAGCGCTGGATAAGCCCCACACAGGACCGTAGCATTCCCCAAATGTGTCAGTCTAATTACAGGCTAATGCTACGACGCATGGTAACAGACACGCTCAGACATAAAGGCATTTGCACGCTTGCATGTGTTCATGTTCATAATCACACACACACACACACACACACACACACACACACACACACACACACACACACAAACGTGCACCCCTCTGAGCTCTGAACTGTGCTCTTTAGCAGAGGATTTAGGCAGCTGAAAGAGGTACGGCATGTTGACTTGTTTGAGTGAAAACAAGCTGACCCTTCCCTCTGTGACATTTTTTCCGAGGAGGGTGGCCGTACATAAATTGCACAAACACATTGCACGTGTGTGGTTGCATGCACGCAATCCTGTCAAAGGATTGTGCACGCAATCCTGTCATTCTGCAGGATTAACAGAGGCACGGCTTGTTCCATCTTGACCAAACCAAGGCCAGGTGAGCGAAAGCGAGGCAGAGCCAATGAGAGCAGGGGACCGGTGAGAGAGAGAGCAGAGAAGAAGAGGCAGGTAGAGAGAAAGACGATGCAGTTTCCATGCTAATAAGTAAGCGAGAAGGTGTGGAATGACGCATAGGGAGTAGGAGGTAAGGAGCTGAGAGAAGAGGACGATCACCACACTGTGTACATTAATAAGTAACAGTAACAGAGAGAATGCCACTGGATCGCAAAGCAGCCACTTCACTCTCTCACACAGAGAATAAAGAAACACAATATCACCAATACTTGGATAACAGTGCAGATTTTGAAAGGGTTTGTAGGTGTGTGGTCAAGAGTAGTGGAGGAACAGAGGCCTAGTAAATAAACATCCCGCTGGCTGCACCACAGCCACAGCACTGTGGTCTTATCTTGGCATTCCACTGACGCAGCCAGATCAGCAGAGCATCAGCCAAGCCGCTGCAGCTGGAGTGGCCGGCAGTGACCTCCGACCTCTGGTGAAGGGGATAAAGTGGTAGGAATGTGCTGGTACGCAGCCCATTTATTTGAGGAAGTACAATGAGAGTCTTTGCAGCGAAGCATGGGAGTGATTATCAGTTTATTAGTGATGAAAATTTGCAGCAAAAACAAAAAGACTTTTAGACTTTAGAGTTGATTTTCAAGTGGAACATTTCTCTGACGTTGCGGTAATGAGACTAAATGAGTAAATATTAGCTCTGAGCGATGGGAGCTATGAATAGCACCAAGGAGGTTTAACTTTGCAGGCGCTGACATTGACAAGACCTGGCAGGGTTTCTGACATTTTTTTTTGGTGCAATGAAATTTTGCATGACCTACCTTGTCCATGTTTGGTTTGATGCAGCGTACAAAAAAGGGGTTGGAGGCACTTAGAGTGGCCATCAGGGAATGGAGAGAGTCCTGAAACACATCAGCAACAAGACGGTTAAGATCAAGACAGCAGAGAGGCCGTCTCCTCAGTCTAAATATATTCCTTTATTCATTTATGCGTGTGCTTCTCACCTTGTGGACAATAACAAAAAGTGCAACGCAGACAAGCCTCACTTTGTTATTTGTTCAGTACTTTGCCTACTGTGTGTGTGTGTTTACAGGGCACTGGGGACTGCTTTAAAATAATGTCGGCTTATTTTTTAAAATTCAGAAAACTAGTTAAATTCAACAAAATGGCAGATTTGTTCACTTGTTTTATGAAAATAAGACTTTTAGGACTCAAAAAGAAATACTCACACTGTATTGTACTTAAGTACAGTACTTGTGTAAATGTACTTAATGTTACTTCCTACCACTGTTATAGAGCCCATTGTAGAAGAAGTTTACAGACCCTGCTTAAATAAAAATTGAAGTAGTAATAATAAGTAGTAATAAAACAACATAAAAATACTAAAGTAAAAGTCCCGAAAAATCTTATCATGCAAATGATAAGTCAATGTGTGCAGTATCAGAAAAGTAATTATTGTTGACAAAATGTATCTAAAAGTACAGATAAATTGGAATTCCTTTTTTTCCCACCATCTCGTACAGGTTATTACTCCATATTTACTTTAACACACACACCCACACACAAACACACACTGTGAGGACCCTTGAACCTCACAGTCTATGTCGGCCTCGCTCTCCTCAGACAGTCTGTCTCCAGCGAGGCCTGGCCTGGCAGAGCTGAGCGGGATTGGCCCCTGGTTGGCCCCTCTCTGCCCAGCCATCAACCCTAATCCCCTGGCTTTAGGAACTGTAGGCCAGGGCAGCCTGCCAAATCCTCCCCTGCTCCTTCTCTCCGCACTGCAGTTAGGACATGCTAAGCTAAGCCCTCCACTGCCCCCCTCCACCGCCACAACCACATATTTCATACATCCCATCACCCATCGTTCTCTGCAGATCAAATACACTGACTGCATTCTCCTTCCCCCTCTGTCCCTCCATGATTTCTATCCTCCTTTTTCTCCGTGCCCCCGATCTGACACCCATCATGCCAAGGAAACGAGCCAAAAGCTAAGGGTTAAGTGATCATTTTATGCAGCGGCACATGGGAGACAGTTAACTCGTTGTATGTGTGATGACACAATCATACAATCATGAGAGCTGAACTGGGAGTGATGGTTAGATCGCAGGAGCTTCGGTCTCACCCTGAACTGAGAGCTGACAGTGGGCTTGCGTCGGGCCGTGCCCATCTTTAGGGTCTCGTCTCCACTTCTGCTGCCGACGCGCTCAAAGAGGTCATAGATGAAGTCAAGCCTGCAGACACACAGCGCAGAACGTGGGGAGCATGATCATAAAAGCTTGCACATGAACCCGAATCACACAGGTGCGTGTTCAGCATGCAGAGGACGTGAGTGTGACGTGTTTACCTGCTGTCTTTGAGAATGAACAAGATGTCGTCTCTGAATGTGTCTCTGTTCTTCTCCAGGATCCCACGTACGTCATAAAGCACCTGAAACAGAGGCGAGGAGGAAGTAAGAGCAGAGTGTGTTTACATTTGAGGTGAAATAAGACTTAATTGACGTTACAGCAGTACAAATGAAAAGCATTTAAAACAATAAATACAACAAAACAATAAATTAAGGAAAGCTATATACATTATATGCATGATGTGCAGCATTAGTCAAACATAATCCAGGTTTATCAAACATGTCCAATCATAAATGGCAATGGCTAATATCCTTAGAGCTGAATATTGAATATATCATGAAGACAGATTTACTGTTGGGTTTTTGTTGACAGGGATTCATGATTCACAACCACAGAGATATAACAAAGGCGTCATCACAGACCCGTCATTTAAATGCTTAGAGGTTTATTGTCAATCCAGTACAGATTGGACATTGATGTCTTCATTTGGAAATAAAACTCATTGTACTTTTGGAGGCTCACTATCCAGACTGGGTGATTCAGTTTTCAGCTGAGAACATTCACACGTATGTGCACATGAGATGGGACTGTAGATGCATGTTTGAGTGCTTGGTGTGAACGAAGGCGCGCGGGGGGGGGGGTTCTTCGAGTGCAGCAGAGCGCATGTGTGTTAATGCAGTCACCTGTTGAGTTCTGTTTGGCCTTCATCTTACACGGCATTCCTCGTCTGCTCGCCCTGACCCACAGTAATGCACTCCCAGTTTGCGTTTGTGTGTGTTTGCTTGTGTGCGTGTCTCCGTGTAATGAAAATAAAAGCGCATACGAAGTATTTCATGTAAGAAAATGCATAGAAATAATATGAAAACACATGCTGTAATCTCATCACAAGCACATTTGTGAAAGCTTGCATTCACAGCTGTGTGTGTATAATCCAATAACAACCCCCATCCTCCATTCCCGAGCCTTGAGGCTCACGGGGAGCCATGAGATCCAAACTTGACGATGCATGTATTTATAAATCACAGACACATTAATTACACTCCATTCCCCTCTCATTGGAATAGACTGACACAAAGGCTCTCTGTGTTTCAGGTTAGGGTGGTCTCGTGATGCTACAGAGAAATGGGGAGTTACACACAGTTTGAATGCAAAAAATCTTACAGGTGGTGAGCGCGCTAATCATGCATACAGTAAGTCCATCTGCAACGCTGTATTTGCAAAGCTGCTTCTTCGCATTATTGCTTTGAGACACAAAAATGTTTATATTTGACCCCTGAGTTCACAAGGTGTGTTTTTTGTTGTTGTTGTTGTTAAAGTTCATGTCTGACAACAAGAGATTTAATTTAAATCGACCGCATTTCTCTGGCACCACACGGATAATTGAATCTGCCGGAGGATGCTTCTATTTTACCCCGATGAACTCACGGCAGTGTTTCAGATAACAGAAGGAGCTTTCAGAGAGGCGACTAAACTCTCCAGAGAGGCACAAAGAGAGAGAGAGAGAGAGAGAGAGAGAGAAACAGACAGAGAGAGAGAGAGAGAGAGAGAGAGAGAGAGAGAGAGACAACTGGTTGGCCTGCCTGCCCTCTCTGGACTAAGTCATTACCATACACATCCATGCCAGGCTTGTGACTGAGCTGCCACACTGAGGAGACCTTGTCTGAGGCAGGCTTCATGAGGCCATTCTTTATCAAGGCGAATCCCCCCACACACACACACACACACACACACACACACACCCCATCCCTCCCACCCTCCATCTATTTGTGCCTCTTCCCTGACTTCCTTCTCTACACTTCCGTCAGGAGTAACCTCTGCCATCATGTAAGCAAAGGATGGAGAGGATGATGGTGAAGCAGCTTCTCCTGACTCAGGGAAAAAGACAGCGAAGGAGGGGTGCGGCATCAACATCCTGAAGCAGATTTCGGCAAAGACGGTCCTGTTGCAACTACCTCACTTCCCCAAATTTCTCATTCAGGGAGGAAGAGGATGCTCTGTATCTGTGTGTGTGAGTGTTGTTGATTACCTCTCCAGCGTAGTGCTTGATGCCAAACTGGTGGTCGTTTACTCTGGGCTTCACATAATATGGGTTTGTCTGAGGAGACAAGAGGACAAAGAGACCACTGACTTTTGGAAATGTCAAATGAAGTAGAGTACATAGCACACAGAGACCTCGGAGAGGGAGCTGCTCAAATATCCTGTTCATTACATTTTCAGTAAACCAATGGAATATATGCCTAAATAATGTCAGAAAAGAGTGAAAAATGTCTCATAATTTTCCAGAGCCCAAGTTGACGTCTTGTTTTGTCTGACCAACAGTCCCATATCCAAACATCAATCAGTACATTTACAACCTCAACCTGTTTCCAAAGGACATTACACGATTAAGTACTGTTAAGTACTACTGATTTGTGCCATAAATTTGGAAAAACGTGTTTTAATAACCTGAACTGTTGGTCCACACCTTTTCTGTGCTACCTTGAGACGAGATAAATGTCAGTGGACTCATTGGTTTTTGATACCTTCCTTGAACTCAGCTGTGTTGTAGCTTCTTTTTTCTCTTTTTCTTCCATTTGAGTTATATTTCTGTTTGTTGGGGTTGCTTTGTTGCTTTGATGTTACATTTGTATTGAGTGTGTTTCTATGTCCGTTGATTTGACTCAATATTGAAACCAATTAAAATCAATAAATCAATGCACAATTATACGATGCAGAGAAAAAATCCTCACAATTGAGAAGCTGAAACATTTGACATTTTTCCTTGTCATCGATTATCAAAATAGTTTGTTTTGTGTCAATCAACTAATTGCCTAATGATGTCATCTCTGACCCCTTCGTCTATGACCTTAAAACTCACATCATCATGTCACAAACATATGCAGCAGTGAAGGCAGACACCTCAGGGAGAGGTCAGGCAGTTCTTAGGTCTCACTTTGTAACTCTCCTGTGTTTTCCATAGAAAATGCCACTGGGTTTTCTGAGGACGCTCTTTTCTCACGCACACAATGTCGATCAGGCCCGGAGAATGGCTGATCACATTTCAGCATTGTTGTGTTTGCATGTGAGAGCGCGCGGGGGCGTGTACAAGTGCAGCGCAGACGTTCGATGCTGCACCAAAGGCAACAGGCGGTTCATCAACCGGGAGGGAGGGTTAACTCCTTGAGGGTGTGTCTGAGGTGGTGGGATTTCATCAGAGGAACTTTGGTGGAGGGATATGGGTCATTTTTATGTCTTTGTGAGTGCCTGCTTGTGAGGGATAGGGTGTGTACGCACTGCTGCATGTGTGAAAGACGTATGTAAGTTTTCATGTGTGCGTGTGGACTCACTGCGTGTCGGCTGTGCAGTTTCTCCAGGAGGGTGTAGTCCGTGCCTTTGGGGAAGCGACTCTCCTCATTGATAAGAGCCAACATGCCCAGTTTCTAAAGGGCGAGACAGACAGAGAGACAGAGGAGCAGGAGAGGGTGAAACACACCGCAGTCATGATGGAACTAGTTATAATCCCCATTGGGGCACATCTGGCAGCTTTTATTATAACAATGCGTCCAGGAAACAGCATAGTAATTCATTCAATTTTCTGATTTATTTATAAAACGAAGGTTCACAGAGCAGGCACGATCATTGGCAGCAACAGCTTGCTTCACATTAGAGTTACACACAGTCTTACTAATGCAGCAAAAACCATCAAGCCAAATCAAAGCATATGCTTGGATAAAATGGTTGTTGTGTAGTCTTTTTGCTTCCCCTGAACTTTCCAAGTTTGTGATTTTGACCCAGAAACCTTTCAGACACCTCTGCAGAAGCTCAGTTTTAACCATCATTATAACCATGGTGATAAAATAACACGAACTGCCTTAATGCTGCGCTTCAACCATACCTCCAACCGCTGGACTGGTGTACATTACTGTGCACACAACATGCAAACTGAGACTATGTAATGATAGAGTAGGCGATGGAGGTCAATGTAAGCACAGTGTGGCGTCCTGGTCAGCGCGCTCTGGCTGGCGGTTAGCGGTTGATCCCGGTGGGGACTTTTTGCTCTCTCAGGGTCCGACTGACTGTCTGTTACCTTTTCTATGAGATCCAGACACTCTGCGTTATCCATCCAGTCTATGGCCTCCCACTGGATCCCCTCCCTGTGAGAGGACAAAGACACACACACACCGTGTATATATATAAATATAAACAACTAGGAAGACACAATGGCTGCATTGTCCAGTATGAGCATGTGATGAAATGAGCCATGTCCAAACTGCTGGCCCATTTTACAAGAAAACAACTGTCTGGGGGAGAAACTGAGCTGATTCCAAACCTCTGGCAGGCTGCCTGTGTTGCCGTGAGGAGGCCCAACCCCCATCCCCAGCCCTATCTGTCTGTGGGACCGTCTCCAGCACATGAAAAGTCTTGTTTTACTTTCAATCTATCCACCAGCACACAAGGAGACATGTGTGTCTCTAGTTGTTTGGACATAAACATCTTTACCTGTTGTACTCCAGCTGTTCCAGCGAGAAGATGTGCTTGTTGAAATATTCCTGGAGTTTCTCGTTGGCGTAGTTGATATTAAACTGTTCAAACCGGTTCACCTACAGGATGGAAGAATATGATTTCAAAGCCATCAGTTTTGAAGCCTAAAGATCCCCTTCAGACTTGTTTTAAGAGACAGAACAATACTCTGCTTTGAATAATAATTAGTTTTTTCCACAAATAAATTCAATGACCTTGTTAAAAATTCTTAAAATCACATCTACTGTGATGTGATTTTAAGTAGTAGATTTTAATCTAATCTAATCTAATTAGATTTTAGTAGACAAGATGTCGCCAACTTCACTGAAAAGTCCGTTCTCAGTGTGTGTGCAGTGGAGGTTTCGAGTTTCCACATCACACTTGTGTAAGTTGCATATTGGACCACAGTTCTGATGTCACAAAACCCTGCTGCTATGTGTTAGATTGAGATTTCGATTGAGCACAGAGAAACTTTCCCCTTTCAGCAGATGAACGTGAAAACAGCCTTCTGGTGTAAAGGCTCCGCACATTCATCATTCTGCACAGTAAAGTTCAAACTCCCAAATGAAGTAACAACAAGAAAAACACATTTTTGAGAGAAGGGGGACTTTAAGAAAGTCATCTTTGATCAGTTCTTCACGGCGAATAACATGCATGTCAACAAGCCATTCTATTTCAGTATTAAGTCTAAAAATGCTTAATTCTTTTGAATTTAAACCAGTGATGACAAGTTGTTTCTTTAACACTCTACCTTACAAATACAAATAAAGTGATGTTTAAAAATACTCTTACAATCCGCTTCATCAGGACTGTGTGGGTGTGTTTTGATTATATTTGATTGACAGTGACCAAACAAACCATCAACTGTCATCAGACTCTGACTGAAATGTTGCCAAATTGTGCTATTAAAGTGGGAAAAAGGTGGCACACTGTCAAAGCAGTAAACGTCTGTGCATCTTCATGTTTCATCAAAATATGTGACTGACGAGTTTGCAAAAAAAGACGTGTGTGACATCACCTTTTTCCACATGAGCCCGCCCACTTCAAACCAGCAGGAAGAGCAGAGGAACAAGGAAATACTCAAATCTCTCATGTGAAATAACTAAAACTGTTCAAACCTATGTTGGATCCAATTACTCATAGCAAGAAGCTGATTGAGAAAATATTTCCAGGGGCTTTGAATAAGGATTTAAATTCATTGGACGAGTGAACTTTCACCTCAAAGTTCTCAAAGCCGAAGATGTCCAGGATGCCGATGGACTTGAAGTTGTCTTTGCCTTTGATCTTCTGGTTGATCCTCATTATGATCCAGGAGAAACACTGGGAGTAGAGTGCCATGGCAACTGAGTCTCGCGAGTCCACCGCCTGCAAATCATGGCACAAAGAGACGAAGGTTACCATGGATACCAAGTCATGCATAAATAAAAAAGAGCGAGAGGAAACTTTGCAGACTGTACACTAAACACAACATGCAGTATGTCAACATATATGTTTCATCAATTCTATCAGAAAGGTGGTTAAAGCTGTTTCGCACAATATGTTTGATTGTTTGACTGACGAGGTGTGAGAGGCCTCAGTGGTGTGTCCATAAAACAACTAGTGGTTTGGAGACACAGGTGTGTTATGTCAGCGTCTGTCTGCAGGCAGCAGGTAAGACAACGTCTGTTTTCACAACAGACAGCGTCCTTTATCGCCTACATATCTTCAGAGTGACGCGCTGCAGGCAGTATTTGTTGTATTTCAAAAGATTCAGTGAAAACAAAGACAAATCAGAGAAATGTATAAACATGCTTTCATAGATGATTACCTCTAGTTTTATGATTTAAAAAAAAAAAAAAAACCTGCACAAGGAAATTACATCTGCGCTGTTACACCTTTCTTCCCACTTCCCACAGATATAGAGGTCATTTAGCCCAACAGAGGCACAGTGACACAGGCAGACACAGGCAGTGGTGGAGAATTGTATTTATATTTTATGATGTTTTATACTTCTACTCCACTACATCTCACAGTGAACGTTTTGTACTTTTTACTCCACTACATTTTTTGACAGGTAGTGTTACTAGTTATCATTCTGTGTAAGACAGGTAACTAGTTGCTGACAAAAAAGCAGTGTCTAGTATAATAATACTTGTGAATTTTTATTTAAGTAGTATTTTGAATGCAGGATGTTTGAGTATTATTAAAGTATTAAGTATTTTTACATTGTTTTATTGGTGCTGTTACTCAAGTAAAGGATCTGAATACTCCTTCCACCATTGGACAGATGACGTACACAACTTGTAATGTGGAGTTTGTTATAATAATATCATGCATATTCAATATAAATATATATTTTGAATTTTTCTTTTTGACTATTTTAACCTGCTGGGATTACCAGCGCGGTGGGATTTTTATTTACATGCATTCATGAAAATTAAACATTATGAGAGAAAAAATGCAGATGAAGGCCATGTGATATGGTTGAAAGCCTCCAAGTTTCCAAGGTCAAGAATGAGCTGTCAAACTCAACAAATGTTTAAGCCCACATGGATGAGAAGTCCTAGAGATGCTTAGAATCGTAGAAAGTATGAACATCTCAAGATCAAACTCAGTCTGCTGAGGAAGACCACATGATTTGTGCCACTAATTAAGCCAAACTCCACACAAGTCAAACAAATGACACAATCTCCTTCTAATGGCAGCTCTGATTTTCTCCAGCTGCCGTGAAGTCGGCTAGACACCATCCGCGTAAGAATATAAAATGAAGCTTGAGCTTGCCAGTTACACTTCCTCCACAGGCATTGTGCTTGAATTGAAAACAAAACATGAGTGTGGCGGTGTGTACTGTATTTGGGGCAACAATGCTCCTGGGCTTTTCAGTAATCCATCATGCCCCGTCACCTCTTGCAACTTGCAAGTGTGAACAGAGTGCTGGTGGCTCCAGGATCTCCGTCACAGGGGTGAGAAGAATGGCTGTTTGTCCAGGATAGGGGAGGTGGGGGGGGGCTAGCGCAGGCAGTCGTGGGGTGGGTGACCCCTGGCCACTGTGAGAAGAAGCCATTCTTACCGACTCCAGGACTGGAATAATGAAGTCTATTAAGAGACAAGCTGCTTCAAAGGCCAGGCAGAACAAGCAGCAGCAGGGTGACAGCACAAGCTCTTTGTCTGCTCATGAAAAGCTTTCTTGTGACTGTCGTGTCCCTGTGATAATAGTAAAGGTCCATTCTGCATATTCGCTGATAGTTATGCGTGTGAGTGGGCCGAAAAGCTCAAACTCAGCCAAAAAAAGGATTGTGTCATGCGTCAGAATGTTCTCGTGGCATATGGTGAAAAGGATAACACATGCAGATAAAGACTTGCAAATATTCCCATTAATTACAGACCGCAGAGTGGACATTTGAAGTCGACCAGTGAATTATTACGCCAACGTCTTGGTGCCTGGCTGCGCTGAGGAGAAGACTCTCACTTCACCCTCAGTCATTGGCTCTATTGTGCTTTTGACTCAGATCACTATCATGATGGCTTTATTGTGCCAGGAATCTGGCAGACAAAAAGCAGGAAATGGCTGAGAGTCACGCAAGGGATCTGGAGAGGCATGAGGGGGAGAGCGCCGGAGAAAGGCTGTGTGTGTGTGTGTGTGTGTGTGTGTGTGTGTGTGTGTCACCAGGACAGGGGAGGGAGAGGAGAGAGGACAGAGGGGCAACAAACAGACAACTACTGTATATTTCAGTGTCTTTAATTCAGGATGAAAAGGCAGCGTAGACCTCTGAATAACCCCTGAAATCTGGGAAATAACGGGGGAAATGTTTCAGGATTGTTCTGTGGGATTCCTGTCACGAGTAGTGAGAGGAGGAAGCTGCGTTGGATGTGTTGTTACCTGCTCCACAGTGAGTGGTGAGCAGATCTCCTCCCCTCGGAGGATCATGGAGCGCTGGGTCAACACCTCTGACAGCTGGAAGGAGTCCAGGCCGAGCAGCTCGCTGACATTACTGACCACTGAAACACACACACACACACACACACACACACACACACAAATGTAAGAAAAGTTGTAGTGTATGTTTAACTAAAGCAGAACACAGACCGCTCAGGTGACTCTCATTGATGTCAAACAACAGTGACATATAGACTGTGATCCTATACAGTCTATAGGAAACTCTACTCTGTTGGCAGGGTTCACTGTAGTTCACTGGTTCTTTGGAAAAGAGGTCAGACACAGCGAACAAAGGAGCCTTGAGCTCATGTTACAGCCTGGTCACTGCTCTGTCTGCTGGTGCAATGTCAATCAAACACAGGGGCATGAGGAGTACTGCACAGTGGTCCAACATCAGCAGCGAGCTCATTATCTGCTTATACAATAAATTCCAGCAGAAACAATAGGTCAATTTAACACACTTAAATAGCATTAAAACATTGATCAAATATTTCCCCACTGTTTGATAAACGTCACATACATTCTTTTTCATTAGTCGACTCATATACAACATTTGCTCATACACACATTTCTATGACACTGCTGTTATGCTGTTTTAAAATCTACATAAATGGAACAGAATCTAAAATAAAGTTTTTTAGGAGTTAGTAATGATGGTCTCACTAAAGAGCTCATGAGGTAAAAACGGTTGTTTCTTTGTCTTTTTGCCAAAGGATAACTTGTTTGGTAAGCACTGTGCTCTCATGATTAAACATGCTTAGGTTTTCCGAGGCAATGAGTGATTTCAGTGACACTTTAATTTAAGGATCTGTAATTTCCAAATCATTTCCTAATGAGTTCCTGGGAAGTGTCCTAGACATGACAACTATGTCATTTAGTATTAATTATAGGGAAACAGGAACTTCCTTGAAAGAACTGCTCCATTTAAACCCAAGTTATTCATTTAATATTGGAAACTTTTAGCAGTGTTCATCTGACCTGCTGTGTACTGACTAAAATATTCTGTGTACAAACTGAGCACTGTCTCTATTTTACTTAGAATTAGTACCAAATAACATAGCTCTTTCTTGAAACATCCCTAAGAAATTATAAAGAGATTATTCAGAAATCACAATTATCTGTGTCCTTCAAAGTTTCACCAGTGCGGTGCAGATTGAGGATGTGTGTGTCACACTTTCATCAGGATCAATCTAATGCGCTAGCAGATCTGTTGTATGTTATTCTCTTAATTCCTTCCCCTACCCCCTTTGGAAGTGATCTGAGCTCCACCAGCAGTCATGAATTCAATGTTGCCCATCTGGAGGACAGCAGACAGCAACTTGAACACGTCTCTGATCTCCTCCTCAGTGAATTCCATCACTTTCAGGGCCTCCTGCAACACAACACAGACAAAGTTAGACTGCATGTCACTATCGGGACAAAAGAAACACACTAGACCCATTCAGGATGTGACAGCAGTTAAACCTCATTTTATTTTTCCCTGAAGCTATAAAACACTCGTATGAACATAATTCAAAAGCCCCCAAAGCCAAAATGACACAATCAGGCTCATGTTTTCTAGAACTGAATTTTCTGTCTGGTAAGGCGGCGTTACACTCCTGATAAAGGGCTATGGCGCCCTCTAGGGGTAAAACAAACCACTTACACACACAAAAAAGAAATAAAATCCTTTCGTCCTCTCCTTACCATCACACTGTCAAAGAGCTGCTTGTCATCCAGACTGCTGTCCTGCATGCAGCCTGACTGGCTCAGGTAGTGATACGACTCGGGACCCTCGGCCAGGAGGTACATGTCTGCGACGCACAGACATGAGGAATCACGGTCAATAAAACAGTAACCCGTTCATGCCCATCAGTGTGACATACAGACAACTGAGTCTTCTCTTCATGATACTAGTTCTTAAGCATACAGAGCCAGAGCATTTAGTTATTATATAGATTCAGAGATAGTTGATACAGCCATATATAGATATTTCAAAATCAGCAACAACCACATATTAATTCACTGCATAATGATTTTAAGTATTCTGTTGCCGTAAAAAGAAACCAAAAAAGATGGCTTCTCCATTAGCTCCTGTTTGTTCAGATTGTGGTTTTTCATTATGTTCTGCATGTATTTGATTTGATTTTCTACACAAACCTTCAGATTGGCTGCCTGTCGTTAAATTATAATCAAAATATTTAGCATTTCCTTTAGTGCTGTCTGAAGTAGATATTATGTTGGTCGAGAACTTGTTGTATTGTAAGGACCCACCTCTGTGGTCTTTGTCTGCCCCTGCTAACAGAGCGTAGAAGATGTGGTAGTTTCTTTCTCCAGGATTCTGTCGAACCACGCGGTTCTTGGAGAGAAAAGATGGTTAGAAGAAAATGTTATTTCATGAGCAAATGGATTTTGTGCTATTATGAATTGATTAAATCAAATAATCAACTTGCTGATACCACTCATTGCGACTGAACGTTTCCACACAAACTTACCTTTTCCAGCAAATCTGATGATTGAAAGTCAAGAAGAACAATGAAAACTTACAGTGAAACTGTCATCTGAACCAGACACTGTGGACATCTGATTTCTCTACAGTATATCTAAATGAACCCGATGAAGGATACAGTCAATGATGCAGCCTCCCTGAATGTTTCCGTTCTGGGAAAAGTGGAGCTGGATAAACTTCCCAAAGCGACTGGAGTTATTGTTGTACACGGTCTTAGCGTTCCCAAAGGTTTCCATGATGGGACTGCAGACAGAGGAAAAGCCATCAAGCAAATCAAACCTCTACTAAGGAAGCCTTTTTTTTACATTTTCCCATGACTCGCTGTGTATTTTGATCAAGATGTTGATCCAGATGTAGATTTTGTGCAGCCATTGCGAAAGTATGCACTAGTGTCACTGTATTTTCTAGCTTGTCATGAATATTCAAAATATACCTTGAAGTGCCAAAGGTTTATGATTCATGAGTGAAATAAAACTAAACATATTAACATATGCAAAACAAATCAAATAATAACCAAGAATGCTTATCTTTTACAATGTAAAGATTCTTGAATGAGACTTTTAGACATAAACAGACTTGGGGTCAGAGGTCGGGGTTCAAACAATACCTGCTCTGTACGAGGGCCTGCTCCACCCTGGTGGTCCTCTCTGACAGAGGAGTACCTGCTGAGTTCTGACTCATCACCGAGAGAAACTTCAGCAGCAGCTTGGTGCTCTCCGTCTTCCCAGCACCACTCTCCCCACTGAAGACAAAAAGACAAAGACAGAAATAGATTCATCAAACAGGTATTTCTAATATGTCCATGAGGTGTTTAGTTTCAGTGTCAGAACTCTCTTGCAAGCAAAACAGGGTTTTTTGGGTTTTTTTTTTTAATAAAATGTGGATCTGAATTTTAAAGTGAAGCCGTTATTGTCTCCTCACCTGATGAGGACACACTGGCTGTCGTGTCTCTTCCACAGGCAGCGGTAACACTCGTTGGCCACTGCAAAGATATGAGGAGGCAGCTCCCCCATCTGGTGTTTGCTGTACAGATCGACCGCAGTGCCGTCATACAGGCCTGGTATCTGCTTGTAGGGATTTACTGCTGCCAGGATCGAACCAATGTTGGTCTGAGGGGAATTGAAAAAGCAGACAGAAATGTGAGGGAGGAAGAGGAGATGAGAGAGGAGGATAAACAAGAGAGGAAAACACAGATTATCTGAATAAAGAATACACATGATATGAAAGAAAAAATGGACGTTATTTTACACTAGAATTTGCAGCTTTTACATCTTTCTGTATGAGATCTTCGGTAAAATTCCTTCACACTACCAGTTCAGGAGATTCACCCAGTTTCCTGTGCCCTTCCTCTGACACAGTACCTGTAGCCAGTCATACTCTTAAACTACTGCATGTGGCCTAGTTTTCATTGAGGCTGGTAATATTTTAGGATCCATTGCTCCTGCTCGGGTAATGCGCTTTGGGGAAAAGTGCCTCACAAAAGTGTGTTTGTGGGTCATCGTTCCACAATGATATCGTTCTGTGATGCCATGCAGACAGAAAGGGCGACCCTCTGAGATGAGATTAAGAGATAGGATTTCGGGAAAAAAAACATAGTTACTGTGAGTCTGTGGGCAAAGCTTATTTTAATAAAGCCCGGGTAGTGTTTCAAGGGGACTTCCGTGCTCTACAGTGAAAATAATCCTGGGAGCGAGACAGGGTCAGAAACACATGAAGCTGAAATCTTGCATTCTTAAAAGGAAAATCCAGCTCTGTATGCTCTTCAGAGTATTCCAGGAGTATGTTATTTAGTATTTTTGAACTTTATCTTCAGTCTGCCTTGCTTGCTTCTGTTAAAGTTATAGTGTCTATTTCCTTGTTTTATTCAGCTGTGCAGCTTATTTGTGCATTGGAGAGAGGGATTGAAGTAGTAACTGCAGAGTAATAGCAAGAATGTGAGCGAGAGAATATTATTTGATTAACAAAACATCTTGCCTTACATTTGCCTTACATTAAAAAAGCTATACCGAAAACTGCCGTTACTTGTTGATGTTTTTGGTTTGAGGTTTGTTACAAGTTTAGATCTCTGTCTAGCTGTGCTGCACATCCCAGTCCCCAGAAAAAGGGAAACCACATCCCTGAACAACACAAAGGACCCACAGATTCCAGGCACATCATGGTGGTACATGTGCTCACAGATTAAGACCTTACATAGATGTTGTCTTTCTGGTAGCGCAGAAAGAGGTTGTGCATGATGGCAGCTTCATGCAGCTCTGCCAGTGTGGACATGTCCTCCACTCCATGGACGCTGCTGGGGTGCATCGCGTACACCGTCTCCCTGTTCAGCTCCGCCTTCTGTAGGTAGATCACCTGGAACAACACACACGCATATCCAGAAAGTTAGCTTTTGCAATCCTGTATGTCAGCGCTTGAATTGGATTGAATATTAGCTGATTGGAAACAGTAATATTTTCCCCTGTTTTATTTAATAAAAGTGTGTTAAAGTTTTATGTTGTTAGGCGGAGGTAGTCTTTGTTTTAGGTGAGGTGACGATCGACAACAAGCAACTACTGTCGTGGCGAACTGCACTATAACAAATATTACAGAAGCAACAACTCCATGGCTGTACACTTCCCATAGCCTTGTGCAGAAGGAGGGCAGGTAGACAAGTTTACACAGATCTGAATCAATCTGCCGGCACAACATCAGTCCACACTTCCACTGTGACCAAAGCACATGCATGCATAGATGGCAGATTCAAGTGATTATACAGGAACAAGTGAGGTTAAAATGACTGATGACACTGATGTGTGCCTGCCTGTGCCTGCTGCAGGCATACCTGACAGTTAGAGAGCCCCCCCATCTAACTCATGCCCGGACTTCTCTCCTTGATTTGATCAGTTCACTTCTTCTCACCATGTTATATTCCTGCAACAAGGCCAATTAGATGCAGCAGTAGAGTAAGTATGATGATTGGAGAGGTCCTTGTTTTGACATTCAAGGCCCATTTTTAGATTTTGAGTTGAAATGGCTCAAAAGGGAGCTAGTGAGGAAGACGAAGGAAGGAATAAGAAGAGCCTGCGTCTCTATAGTGGCAGTGAAACTGTAAAACAGTGTAATAAACCAACAGAGTCTCGCAGACTTTCTGGCTATCAGAACTCTCATGGAAGAGACATGAGATAAGAGAACAGACAGACTACAACTGTGTTGGTCACTTGATGGGAAGCAGAGTTTAGATCAATACTGATGGACAAGGAGCTGGGGTTGCGGTGTCCCAGTGCATTACTGCTGGCTCCTCTGGCATGTTCAATTGTGTCCCAGTTGGGAGCAGACACTGGTTTTCACAGAACTGCTGAGTGGACTGCTGATTGAGAGTAGATGAAGGTTTGAAAAGGTTCGCTGAAGGTTGATTTTTTTGGGGGGGCCATTTTGAGGCAGTGGAATAAGGTGTAAACACATTATTATTACGTTAATAAGTTGATATGGTAACAAATAGTTTCATATTTACACATCTAGCAGATACCAAGCAACATTTTCATTTATTTGGAGTTGTGTTTCTGGTCACCTAAATCCAACATTAGCCTGTTTTTTGGTCACTACCAACTCCACAAGGAAATATCTGGTAAATGCTCCACTATGTCCCCCAGCTAGCGTACTGTGGGTTTATCAGAGCTTTTGCTGCAGCTAAATAAAAGGCATTTACAAGAGCAGTGGGATTAAGCCAAAACAGTAAAGTTGTGGGCCGTAAAACCAAAACAATGAGCTGAAAGATGCTAAAACGCATTGTAAAATCTGGTGATAATTCTTTGTGGGTTCGTCACTACACATAGTCATTTGACCCATTGTTAATATAAAAATATTGATTAGTGCAGCTTTAACAAAAGTCAATGACACCACAAGAAAGCCTCTAGATGTTCCTTTACTGTCTTTGTTGTCAATTCGAAGATGCTTCCGTGCCACAGCATATATACACATATATACATTATATTATTATATACTATATTTATATAAAGCTCTGAAGGAGATTGCATTGTTGACAGACTGATTGTATTCATAAATCACTGCATTGATTTGTATGTGTGGATTCCATCTTTATCATCTTTATGCAGTGCATTAAGTAAAGTGAATCTGTATTAAAGCCTTCTGCTGTAAGTATGTGAAATGATAAACTGACTCTGGCCTGGCAGCCGTGTCCATTTCAGCTCTACATGTCCATTAGAGAATGGGCGTTTGCTGAGGCAACAGCACAATAACAAGGCAGTCATCAGTGGGTTGCTACATGTTGTTGTGGTATTAAGGTTTGTGAAAGGGTGAAGACCTCGGGGAGAAAGGCGTGCGGTGATGTCATCCATCGAGCAGAAGCTTGCAGATTTACAGCCAGATGTCCCTAAACATTCGGCGGCTTTAACCCCACCCTCTCCTCTCCGGCAAATTGGCCCTGATTCACCAGGCAGGGCCTATCTGACTAATAAATCAAACAGGCTTTTCGCTTTGTTTTACATCCTTAATCAGCATTATCATTTTACATCCAATTACATCACTCACTCATGTGTGATTGGTGTCAGTATCAGCACCTGGGCTCCGGTGGATTACTGCCTAAAGTGTCATCATACAAAATCATATTTAACAATGAGTGAGCGTGAAACAAATCAGCACATTATTTGACAAACAATAACAAAAAGTGCAACTGCAAAAAAAACACCTTCAAAGGAAGTGACACTCTATAATTGTAAATGCTAAAACGTAACAGTGGCACGAGTAGAGTCATAGCACAGAGTGTCCCTGCGTGTCCTTAATTGAGTAAATGTGGGTTTTATTGCTGACGAATTCAACTTTTCAAGAGGAATGTGTTATTTCTTCATTCAAAAGTTACATGGTGTCGCTTTCAAGACAAACAAAAAGCAGTTGTAGCTGTGCGCCTTTGTCGGACATGGTATTGCAGCGCATTTGATGATACAATGTATATCATATGTTTCAAACGTTATTACAAGCATTTTCAATTCTTCAATTCATCCTTTCATTTAATTAACAATAATGTGCTGTAAAATGGAAAATATGACCAGCCTCTCAGGTCTGAGTTCACTTTCTGCTGACACTGATGGAGAGACATCGAGTCCAACACCCAAACAAACCACAGAAATCTGAGATACATCTTCTGCCTGCGTTGGCATTCTTTACATTCCCAAGTTGCACAAGTCCAAAGTTACACTGAGGTGGCCGGGAGCAAAGATAACACAGGATAACAAACAACTAGGAGAAGTCCATGTTACACTCTCGATTGCAGGGAGGACATCAAGTTTCACGGGAGGAAAACAAATATGGCTTCTCTAGCCAAACACACAATGAGCTGCGTACTTGGAAAGCACCCTCACCACTCCTCCAGAAAAATATATAACGGAGAGGAATGTCTCCTCATATTCTTTAGGTGCGTGCATGTATATGTGTGTGTGTGTGTGTGTGTGTGTGTGTGTGTGCAGACACTACAGTATACATGTATGTGATGTGACCTTTGTTTTTGATCTTCTTCAGATAATTCACGGTTCAAATTTCACAACAGCGAGCCTCAGGGGACTTCTTCATGCCTGAAACATCAGAGATGCTCAGAGAAAACTGAGCTGGAGTTTCCAGCATGCAAAGAGGTTTCACATTCTTCTGTTTTGCCCCACTATGGTCTTTCATTGTTTGGTTTCACTGTTGGTTTAATTCCTGTGTGATAAGTCACTGAGCTCTGTTGTCACAGCGTTTCTCATCAATATTTATTCAAGTCTTCATACATTTGTTTCCAAATAACTTTGTGACTAAATGACGCCATGTGGATACGGCTAAAAGGAAACTAAGATGGAAGACGAGAGCAGAGGTCTAGACACAAACTAATACTCAATATTAATACTTTCTTGTATACTGTCTTTACTTAATATTTCCATTTCAGTCCGTAGGAGGTGCAATAATGTTCTGTTAGTATTAACAATTAGACATAGTGGAACATTTTTCCTACAGGAGCTGCAGAGCAGTCATACAGCACAGTGATGTAACACTGTGTGTCTACAGTTATTGATTTTCAACTTATATAAAAAACAAATGAAATCACAGCTTGGATCTTTGAACTCTGAATTCATAATCAAAACTCGCAAAGCAAATGTAATTTATTTTGAGCTATAATTGCAGTGATTATTTCACTCAGTCAGTGTGAGGAGGTGCAGCACCATCAGGGTTAATGATCTGAGTGGCGATGGAGATAATTTCATGCCTCTTATAACAACATGTGACTCATGATTGATTAGTGAAAATGTTCGCTGTACAAATCAATCCTCTCCAAATGGAGCCTGGTGTTGACACTAGTACGCTGCGCTGCCGGCCACGTGGCTGAACACAAAGCAGACAAATGATCAACACAGAAAACCTCACTGTTGATAGAAACTTTTGCCGATTTAAAATTCATATCTTTCTTTGAGACACTGATTTTGGGATGAAGCTATTTAAGCAACTGAGCCCGGAGAGACAGACAGTTGTTTCTGCTGGTATTTCCTTATCTTCTTTCTTCCTTTCTTTTTTCATTTATTTCTTCCTTCCTTCCTTCCTTTTCTAATAAAGCTGCCAAAAAACAAAACCTCACAAAATTTGCACAGCAGTCTGGTCTGCTGCAAAAAAAAACATGTACACTCAGAGTCTCAGATAGAGAACATATACTTCATAATAAAAATCAATGGACAAAGATAAATAAAATATATAATAAAATGAAATATTACCAGCACTATTAGTGTTACAGTAGATCTGAAACAATAAGTTGATTCATTTATTAGTTGATCGACAGAAAAATAATCAGGAGCTATTTTGCTAATTTATTGTTTAAGTCATTTTTCTTATTTGTCTTATGTGACAGTAAACTGAATATCTTTATGTTTTGGACTGTTGGTCGGAAAATACAAGCAGTTTGATGATTGTGAGGGACATTTTCCATAATTTACAGACAATTTCATAGATCAAACAATTCATTGATTAATCAAGAAAATGATCGGTAGATTAATCGGTAATGAAAATCATTGTTAGCTGCAGCCCTACTATCAAGTGAGTTGTGCTAAATCCTGAAATGTTGAATGTTTTATTTTCAGTTTAATTAGACAATTTGGACACAGACTAAATAGTGGGAACAGTTTTCCTGACTATAGCAACCATCTGAATTTTAAACTTTGTTGCAGCTGTAACGCTCCTTCCTTTTGTTTCCTCCTCGCTGAAACCACACCCTGCTGCTGCTGCTGCTTTGTTCGACCAGCTCTACTGAATATTCACATACAGGCGGCGTCAGGCTCTGCTGCTCGGTGGACTTTTACTGGCAGATATATTCGAGCCTTTAGAAACGACACATGGGCAGATACAAAATCACAGGCTTGTGGACACAAACACTGTCTTGTTTATTTCTGCCTCCCTCTCTTTTTCTTTTTCTTTTTTACTCTGTCTGACTCTCTCTCTCTCTGTCTTACAGTGAATCCATCTGGTGAAGGGGGATCCCACCCAGACCCGGGACACATGGGTTGGGGTGGGGGGTCACAGGGAGATAAGCTTATTAATGGTGAAAATTGTGAAAACAAATAACACAGAGAGAGTTTTACATTACAACCTGCTCAGAAATCTTCACACTGATATTCCCTAACATGGTGTACAGCAAACCCAAATCCTAAAAAATATCTGTCTACAACACACACAGATGCTCACAATAATGTTTGTGTGAGCATTTTATTTCTGTGAGCACACTCGTGAATGCACATCACTCACATAAAAGCTCACATAATGGCTCCATTGACCAATTATCCAGAAAAGACTGAGGAGCCATCAATGACCTATTTTAAAGTTTAGAGGCTGTATGGCTGCAGGCCGCAGACAACTTCAGAAATCACACGTCTCTTTCACTCAGTCTAAAGACAGTTTGTTGAAAGCAAAGCATCTGCCCAAAGAAAGGATTCGTTTATTGGGTTAATATGTTTTTGTGCACAAGATGAAGAGAACATAAGAACCAAAACTAAATGAAGACACTGAAATAAACTAATGTGGCATTCTTCTTGAAAAGAATGAATTAAAGGCTGCAACTGACGCTTATTTTCATTATCGATTATTTTCCGGATGAACTGATTAGAATTTCAGAACACAGTAAAAAAACGCGATCATACTTCCCAGTTCCTCAGTTTACTACAAAATAAGACAAAGAAAAGCAACAAATCCTTACAATTCAGAAACTGTAACTAGGGACGTTACTTTCATTTTTGCTTGAAAAATGCATCAATAGTTGCTGATTATTTTTCTATCGACCGACTAATAGATTAATTGATTAATTGTTTCTACTCTACATTAATTACAAAACAATGTCTGGCCATAATCTTTCTGTGTTCACTTTACCCAAGAACAGACAAAATGAGAGCTATAGCCATGTTACGTGCTGTATGTGTCAAAATATTAATGCATAAAAATGTATTAGTATTTGGGCCTCGTGGACTGACACAGTTAAAGATCAATTTATTACTCAGTGAGACAAAGATGACATCACCAGCAATTTAGTTCAGGTGACAGAGCCTCTTCCTGCTTTTCTTTACATGTGCCCCCCTCTGGGGATAACTCACACACTGTTAATCCAGCTGGTGCCATCTGGCCACAAAACACACACACACACACACACACACACACACACACACACACACACACACACACACACACACACACACACACACACACACACACACACACAGATGGATGGATGCATGCCCCAAACACACACAAAGCCACAAGACATTTATCTCTCAGCTTCAGTGTGTCTGCTGCATCTTACCGGTCCACTCAGGTCTGTGGTGTGCCGGTGACGAGACAGTGATGAATGCTGATATGACGGGTAATGTGACAGCGGCCAGGTCAGCCTGTTAAAGCCGAGGTATTGTGGGTCTTGAGTCTGCGAGCCGAGCACTCAGGCAGGGAGCTGCAACTTAGTGTGAGCATTGAAGCAATGGATAATGGTATACCCCCCCCCCCCCCAGGGGACAATGCTGCCAGGATACATTTACCAAACCACCTCTGACACTGCACATGGCTGTAAAGACACCAGGACAGACTGACAGACGACACACACACACACACACACACACACACACACACACACACACACACACACACACACACACACACACACACACACACACAATACCCTTAACGCACTAGAGGAGCCGGGTTGAATAAAGATTACGACTGAATAAGGAAATGCAAATAAACCTCAGCAGATATGTCATCCAGGAACAGGGGATCAACATAAGGTCAGTCAGCGACCCTGAAGGTGGAGACAGTCTGCTTTTCAGTCTCACATTCCTGTCATTCTGGCTGTCTCAGGACACAAATAAGACATCCATATGCTGAGCCTAATGACCTGACATGCTGAGCTCACATGTGAAGATCATATGAGGCAGTCCCGCTTCAGTTCAGCTGCAACACTAAGATCCTAGTCCCAGTCACAAAAAAGTGACGCCACCTTAACCAAATATTTTTTAAATCCCACTGAGGGGTTGAAATGTTTTTGGACTGAGAGCAACACCCTGTGGTATTCTCTGATCGTATCAAAACAACAAATAAGAAGTGGGGTCTGATTCATTTCTCAACCTCTGACCTGGTGCTGTGAATCCTTCCTGAGGTTTCCATCGGTCAGAGTCACCCCTGCCCCTCTGGCAGCATGTGGCTGACTTCTCACACTACAAGAATCCCCAACGCTGACCACAGAAACAGCAAGCAAATAGACTCAGGATGAGGGCATGAGTTCATATGTTTCCTCTCCACCTTGTACGCACCACCCTGCTCTGGGTCCAGAGAGCCTCAGCTGAGAAAGCCACGCACCACCCACATGCCCTCAGGACCAACTCCTGTGTAGTTGCTCATTTGCGTGCTTGATCACTCGTGGCACATGCCGACTTCCCTGGTAAAGTAACATAAACAAGTATCATCGACCTCTCCTTCATACATCGCCCTTCTTTATATGAACCGTCAAGGACTCGTTAAGGTTACGATGTGAGTCTGGATGTGGAAATGATGCTGTATGCTGAGATCCTGCAGGCAGAGTCAGTCCTTGGGCCCTACCCTGTTCCTTCACTAGGCCCTGACCTGACCAAAGACCAACTGGAGCTCATAGATGATCACATACAGGATTGGCCGGCACAAAGGTATTCCACAAGATAAAAGTGGTGCTGGGAGCTCATTTTCGATCTACACCCTCTGACCCATATGAACAAGAAACAATTTTTTAACCGTCCATCGCCACCCTCTCTCTCTCTCTCTCTCTCTCTCTCTCTCTCTCTCTCTCTCTCTCTCTCTCTCTCTGTCGAACAGGATTTCCTCCAGACACAAAGACCACCATGCACTGCCAAACAGATAAGCTCGGGCCAATGACTTGACACAAGGAGCCCATTCCTGTCATTCTTACTTTATTACAAAAGGTGTTGATCCCACCGCTGAGCCCCGACATGAAACACATGTGCAAACAATTAACCCTCTCACATACATACTGGGCCACTCCCCTTCCAAGTCATAATGTAACCTTGGAAATTACAACTGAAAGATGGGGGGAGGGTTTACATGTACACTATACCAGTTAAAGTGTGTGTTGACTTTTTTCTTGGCTTTAAGGGGTTTATAAAATCATATGGGAACAGTCTAAACACAGTGCCTAAATCATTAAACCAATGAAAAATGCCTAATGGTGCAGATGAGAGTTTGGGGTGGTTTAAAGTGAATCATTTGTCAGTATTAATGCTTCAGTGGGGAAAAAAGAAGCCTTCTTACCTTCCCATAGTCTGTGGTGAGGACCAGAGAGGAATCATCACAAGAGCTGACGGTGGAGGGGAGGAGCTGTTCTTTGTGTCTCAGCCAGACACGGGCCCCCTGCAACACAATAGCCAGAGCAACACCATTAGCATCTGGACACAGGGCTCATACTGGAGTCATCTGTTTATTGGAGAAAGTACTGGACATCTGCATTACAATCACATTTTAGGAACTTTGCTGATGCGCTTGTCGCTCGTGTAGACCATTACTGGAGTGCAGGGAAAGATCAACCCAGAAATATGTCAAAGAAATATTCGTGGCCATTTAGGTGTCAGGTGAGTAATCGCTGCTCAGTCAGAAGAGACAGCCGAGATTATTTTAGAAAAGCAGGGATCACGCCTTCTGGTTTTCTTCCTTCAATGTCTTTTTCCCATTTTTCTCAGCATTGCTCACCACTCTGTGCCACATAGCTACTCCCTCACCACACCAAACTGGCACAGTTATCCTCTTATTAAAGTGTCATTGCCTTTTAGTAGAGAAAAGTTGTTTGCCAAGCCTGTACGCAGAGGGTGTGTCAGAGACTAAAACTACCACTCAGAGTCATACACACTCAGTAAAACTGTCAAAAAGGCTTTCAGTCTTTGATTGGGAGGGTTGCTTTACTCCATAAAATGAGATGAATATGACCCCAAATGAGCATTTGCCACTTTAGCAAATAAATCAATACGTTGATTCACTTAAATTCTTCTTTTCTATGTTTGAATCAGGCAAACAACACACTTCTTTCTATAGTCCCAGAATAGATCCTGGTTCCAGACGGAGATTAACACCAGCACTACAGATGATCGGGGCGGTCCGGTGTCCTGTGTTTGTGTATCCATGTGAAGTCACTGACCTTCCCAGACATGTTTGTTAGCAGCTCAGTAACCAGAAGCAATAACAGGAATCTGAGGCTGATTGCTCAGACGGACTGTCATTTCCTTACAGTGGTGGAAGATGCATTTATAGAACTGGCTGCATTTTAATGACTGAAGTGGATGAGAACGAACGCCTGCGCGGTCTAGATTGTAAATCTTTGAGGACGACTGAATACACATGTGACAGGGCCAAATACAACAAATGTGGCCTTTGGTTGAACAGCATAAAAGATCGAAAACCATCTGATGGTGAACCTGTGACCTTCAAGGGAACATTTTACATTTTGAGAAATACACTTATTTTCTTTCCTGCCCAGAGGTAAATGAGAAGATCAATATCACTCTCATTTCTGTCCATTAAATACAAGGCTACAACCAGCAGATGATTAGCTTAGCATAAAGACCACAAACAGGGGAAACAGTTAGCCTGGGTGTGTTCTACTTCAAAGATAGCAAAAAGAACCTCTTACTACACTTCTTACTACTACTCTTACATCTTCTCACTTAACTTTCTGCACAAAACCAAGAAACCGTATCTCTCAAAATGTCAAACTTTTCCTTTCAGAGTCCTGTTTGTATTTCCTCCATCTATGGTCTCAACTATAAGTAATGCAATGCAAATCAAACATTTTGGTTTTTTGTGCACTTTGAAGAAATTTGACCTGAAAGTCACGCTCTCTCATAAGAAGCTTGTCTTTGAAACACCATTAATCACCAGAAAGACTGCCATTGAGGTGGCTGAGGAAAACACAAAGCAAAAGGGAATTGTGTGTCCAACAGAGCATAAAACTGAAGAGATCAATATGCATGGATTCCACTAGGAAACCTTATACAAGGTCACCACTTCCAGACATCAATCCTCATTAACTATTAACAACAGGCTGCCACGTGTGCACTCACACTCTCATCCATGGAGCACCAGTATGTTTGCCACCAGGGTCAGAACAAAGATCGAGATGCTTTTGTTTAATACACAAGATGTTTACGTGAAATGCAGTCTGAGACAAAGAGGAAAGTAGGTCAATGAATAATTATTATAGTCCATTAAATGAACTTGCTCAACAGCTCAGAGTGATAATTGGTCTCCATTCTTTATTTTGTGATTTGGGCTTCCTTTTTTTGGACAAAGGGTCACTCAGCCCAACCAGCCAGTCTGCAAACCCACTTTCATCATCAAGGATCTTTTTTTTCTTACAGTCAGTTAATGGAGTGCAGCTAAATGTGGCTCTCTCAAACCACCGGGGACATCGGTGAGTGGGATAAAGGGGGTCGTGTAAATTAGGAAGGGGCTGAGAGGGTGGGGGAGAGGAAGGGTGCATGCACCTGATAATGCCCCACCCCCTCCTCCTATTGTCTGGAAAAAGAGGCAGGCAAACAGAAACATAACAGAGGTATTCTCCAGCACGAGGCCACACATTAACACAGTTTCCATTTGATATGAGACGATTGCTGACTTCCATACCAGTGACCGACTGTGTCTGCCTGGTACCAGCCCGGCATGCATGGCCGATTCAGGGAAAAGCTGCTTCACGTGAGTTTGCTGAGGTCCAGTGAGCAGATTAATAGTGTTTACTCTATAGATTTTAAGAAGATCAGTTGCTGTTATGTAACCAGAAATCACAGGGACTTGAATTCAAAAGAATATTGCTGGTACTCGTGGTCTAGTAGAGGCTGCAATTGTGGAGCTGACAGAGTAAAGAAACATGCAGGGACTAGGTTGTAACAAAACATGAGATGTCACAGAATAAAAGAGCAGGCAAGTCGTGACATGGAAAGCAGTGGGATGGCTCATAATACTGTGTTTCTACACCACATTCCTGGTATTGCTTCAATTCCAGTGACGCAAATATTAAAAAGGACAATTTTCCAAGAACTTAACTTGAATGATTCAGTTTGTGAGTCAGAGTCTCAGAGGTTTTTTTCCATTCACATGAGCAAGGACTTTCTGAGAGTAACAATTATATAGATAAAGACAAATAAAACTCTCCACACAGCATGCCCTTTGCACACAGTTGTAGTTCTTTATCGGGCATTAAGAGACCCAATAATCACCATAATAACTGTTTTATTAAATGACTCAACACTATATGGTAAACCAAAAGTCAGCAACAAGCTGGCCCATAAAGATGCTAATTCCAGTTTGGCTTGTACACCAGCGTCTGTGCAGAGTGACTTGCTCTCTGGAGAACTGCCCACCAAGCACTATAATCAAAGCTGAGCAGAGACAGCTACAAAGCAGCAAACAAAAAGCTGTACCACTTAGTCTTATTTTGATTCTACCAATCATTTAAAGCATAAGCATTTCGTTTTTTGTCATTTCAGTTTTTATTCATTTAAAAAAAAATTATTATACTACATCCAAAAATACAGACTTATACTTTATTTATTTACACATTCTAGCGTAATAAATCAGAGATATTAAAAAATAGAAATTAAAAGGGAGAAAAGCAAACAAAAAAGATAATAGAGATAAGAGAACAAGTACATTTGAAAAACTTGTTCTTGCCAATGTTCTCTAATATCCCTTACCCTCTCCAAGATGTTTCATCTTAAATGTATGCAAGAAAATGATACCAAATTTGACTTGCTTTACCTTTTTAGCTCTCAATTATAAGATTAACTCTTTAAAAGGTGCACTGCTGCCACAAGCCATCACAGAATGAGGAGGCATTCATCATCTTCATCTTGTCAAAGTAAAAGTCATCCGAAATGTCAGGAGTCAGAAATAAAGAGCATCAACTGCGGGGGAATGGTCAAACAATCCTGAAAACATTTTGACATTTAGGTCTGCCTTAAATAAACACAGGGATTTGTCTGGATGACTATCAGCCAGTAAGATTTAAGTGGTAGAAGTGGTGGAGCTCTGCAGGAAGAAAGGAAGAAAGCCGCCACCAGATGTGTTTGTCCATTTGTTTGTGTCTTTGTATGTGAGCGTGTGTGTGTCTAAAGAGTCTGAAGCTGAAGGGTATAAAGTAGAGATGAATTGTCTCAGCAACAGATGGTCTCACCAAAACTCCTCCCCCCTGTCCCCTCCATCCTCAGGAGCTCCGTCACTAAGTCAGGACAAAGGCAACCACCTCTGACAGAGAGAAGTTAACCAGGCGGAAATATCCCAAACAAAGGCCAGCTGGGACGCAAAGGGACACGGGGATCGGCTCATGTAAAGTCTAAAACCAGTGAAACACGCTGTGTACTTCTTGTTTTATTTGGTAACGAAACACAGCGTTCTCTGGGTTCAATTATCAGATCTCGGTTAACTTCACTCCTGTTCGTCCCGTGAACCAGATGTTTTAATAGCTCCATTGAAAAGCAAAGCTAAACAGCTGCCACAACATTTCCAGCTCAAACTAATTTCAAATTCTTAATGCTGAATGTCACTGAGCGCGTGTAGCACTGACAATAGTAATCCAATCCACCAAAAGAGGCCGCGGCGCCAACGTCCCATCACGCTTTCTGACACAGAAGCCACTCAGGCCGGACGATGTGATCCCAGAGTTGGAGGCTTGAGTTTCTGCAGCTTGTATAATGACATCCAGCTCAGAGATTTGCTAATGAATGAGCCTTAAATATTTAACGGCATACACAGTACAAGGTGCCACGGCTCTTTCTCTGCTGTCTGGCGCAGCTTGAGCGCAGGCGGTATCGGGTGATCGTGTCAGCCACAACAAAAGAAAGCTAATTAACTGATCCTGACTTGGACACACTTGAACAATTAGTTATGATAAGCCAATTTCTTGGATCATAGTGCGGTTTCAAGGAGCGGTGAGTGAACCCCTGCCCAGCGGGCAGCAGTGAACGGCTGTTGGTGCTGCAGGTAGGGCTGACTTCTGGCCAGGACTGATGACTGGCTGAGAGATGAGTACGTCCAGCTGGAATCCTGACAAAGCATCTCATTTGCTGTGCTCAGCCGTGGAGGAGGATAAACGTAACACAGGAACGAACATATTCGTCCAAGAGAAACTGTAGCTGTTGCTGCTTTCACTTGTCCCTTTCAATTGCCCTTGCTTTCGTGAGTTAATTCACGATGTTCTTCATAATTATTTGTTCTCTGTGACCTATTGCATTTAGAAGCAGATGTTTTTTTTTATAGAGGACCATGGTCCAGCTCACCATTTACGTGTCCTCAAATACCAAGACATAAAAGCATTATCATAACAATAGAGAGGCATAAGGCCAAGTCAGTAACCCTTTGTGACCTCACTTAAGGTGCCTGGACAGATGTGCAGTCCAGAACGAAAACAACAGGTAACAATGCAGGACTTTATTGCTTTGTCCATCAAAAGGGAGCACAGCCAAATTCAAGGATTGTAACCAAATCTCCTGAGTGCTGAGTGAGTGGAATGAGGAGGAATCCGCCAAGTAGCTGGTGAGATTAAACAAGTGGGCTGAGTGCAGCTGGGAGAGCAGTCTGGGCAAAGGTCCCTCTGGGTCTTTGGCCACAAGCTTTCCAGTGGGTCAAAAGCTGTACGTGCTACAAACAGCAAAACCTCAGCTGGAAGTTACTGGATATTCTCAAGAGCTCTTCAGGGGTTATTGAATATATCTTGCACAAATTTTCCAAGGATTCAGTCATACAGCCGTCAACATGATAGCTTCTGTAAGCATCAGACCACTTTCATCAGGCTCCTCACGCTGTATAAAGAAGAAATATAGAATAACTGACTGTGATTTAATACAAGTACCCCTTTTTACATTTTCTTGTTTCTTTGTTCCCTCGTTGCCCCTGTAACGTCTGCCTGCTGCACATGGTGCAGCCGGTGCCCGCAGCCGGCACGGGGTGAGGGCGGGGAAGGGCAGGGTGTGTGTGACTGAGGGGCGAAATCAGATGATTAAAGGCAACCTTCAGCATCTGTGCTAGAAGACGTATGAATAAATGATGGAGGGAGCAGCTGATCAGAAATTAGCTAATGGAGGAGGAGGAGTCCCATGGGGAATGGGGCTTCCCCCAGTCTGTGGTGGAGGGGGAGTGAGAGGAAAAAGGGAAAAAAGGGTGCAGTTCGTCAATTGTACTTTACTCCGAGGAGCTGCCTGAACCCCCCCCCTGCTGAGGAAGCTATGAACAGACTTAAAGCAGGATGGCCTGGAGGCAGCAACCTCATCAGTTAACACTGTGAAGCAACCCGGGCCTCATTTTCATATTCAGCGACTGTTTTTGTTAAAGCAGAAGGTTTGAAAATGATGAAGTTATAAATACAACTGTGTCACTGGGTTAATGGAAATCAAACACACCCAACGCAGCAGCAATTTGCTGTCATCACTGTCCTTTAAGCTGTTTTCATTAACATACTAAATGGAACAATTGTGTCACAACATTCATCAAGCAAGTGCAGCAAATATGTGCAGGTTTATGTGTGTGTCTGTTGTCTGTCTGTCTGTCTGTCTGACCAGGGGGGTTAAAAAGCACCTCCCCCGTCATCATCTGATGTCGCTAATCTGCTAGTGTTGCTAATGAGTATATTGAAGAGGATTTGCATAACAAATTATGTCTTAAGGAGCACAATAGAAAGACGAGGAACACTTGACACTCTGCCACAGACTCCTGCTTTACATCCTTATCCTGTGTGAACATATTTTCCTTCCACTTCAAAGTATCAGTGCGATCCTGTGCTCGGGGTTATGACACTTTTTCTAACAACAAAATGGGTTCTGGGATGGGACGAAGAGGTTTGATTGGATTGTCAGCTAAGCTTCATGACTTCTGTCTGTCATCTACATATCTAACCCTCGCTGTACTCATCTGTGGACTGTTATGGGGTCACACAGCAGGAATCCCAGAGATATTTGCAAATTCAAGACCGTCAGAGACTGAGGATGTGTGTGTCTGACATCTGGGGCTTGGCCGGTGGGGTAGTCGGTTGTTAAGGTTGAGTGGACTCATCACTAGGGGACCTGGCTCCTGTTACGTTGCCTTTGACCTTCGCTCATTATGGCTCATGGAGACCCTCCTTTCTTACACGACTTATAATTTTGGACACGTGTTGTATTGCTGACACAAATTATTGATTAATCGAATGACAAAAAATGCATCACAATGTTGTTAACTCATTATTTCACTGACTTGCCTGTTACAGCTTCCCAAACACCTGACGTTCCTTCTTTTCTCTGTTTGATAGTTTGATAGCATTTTGTAGAATGGCAACATTTACACAAACACAGACCTAAAACGATCAGTCGATTCACTGATCGACAGGGAATTAATAAGCAGCTATTTTGATGATTAAGTTGAGGAAAATCACTCTTCAAGGATTTGCTTCTTTTCTTGTCTTATGTGGTAGTAAACTGAATATCTTTGTCTGATAAAACAAGCAATTTAAAGATGTAGAAAAGTTTGATGGGAAATTCAGTTTTGGACATTCACAGACCAAATGATTAATCCATTACTAAAAAAAACAAGTCGGCAGATTAATCGATAATGATAATGATGTAACTACTTCCAATACTCTCACAGCAGTCTCCAACACACATCACATTTAAAGCTCATAATTATTATGCGGATAATAATAATTTATAACGGTGGAGCGGGAGGGAGCATTGGTGGTCAGGATGATGTAACTGTGCCCAAAACCACTGGACACATTGGAGACACATATGTATGAGGTTGTGAGGCATTTGAAAGTTCAAACGGTGCTGCAGTGCCTCCATCCAGAAATGGCTGAACAAAGACTAAGACTATTATTTCTCTCTTGCTGGGGAATGTGGAGAGTATTTTTATATTCTGTCTGAGGATGAGGATGTGAAGGAAGTTTGGGTTCAAGTGGGAGAGATAAACACATGAAAACACGTAACATTCCTCCTCATGTGAGTCTCAGTCTCTCAGTATGTGATCCTACAAACAACCTCAGGCCAAACCACACACACTCATGTCTAATAAAACAGACTGGGAATGGATGGGAAAGCTCACAGGTCATGACTGTGGATTGTGCCATGCTGTGTTGTTTGCTTCTGTTAAGCACCAAAGTGCCAGTTAGACTCTTCAGGCCATGGCCGTCATGCAGTGTGGGATGTGTACATTGGCCCCGCTGGGTGCTCATCATGCAATTAGTCCTGAAATTACAACTGTAGCAGTAACCTCATCACGAGAGAGTCAACAATTTTACATTTTTACATTTTGTTTTTTTTAACTTAGGCTACAATCCCTTGTGGTTGATGCGATGCGTTCAACTTACACACATAGGAAAATGTAATATACTGGCAAGTATGTTCAGAGACACACATACTCCATCTCGTAATAGGCCGCCTCTGAGCGCAGTAATCATAGGGGGCTAAAAAAGGAAAGTCAACATCTGGGCTGGGAGCTGTAATCACAGGTTGGCTGTTATTAAGCTGCCAGACGAGACCTCCGAACTGAGAGGATTTAAGCTACACTCATTACCAGCTCACTGTGTCTGTCAGGTAGGGCAGCCAAGGTGAAAGCCAACAGACATTTATTGTGAGAGGGTTAAGCAGCGACAAACAGCTGCTAAACAGAACAAATACACTTTGGGTGTATTTTACACTTTGAACCCATTAAACAAATGAGACACAACATGTTAATTAGTGAGCTTTAGAGCTGTTGGTGGGTGGATTTAGTTACCTTCAGACGGAGCCAGGCTAGCTGTTTCCCTTTGTTTCCAGTCTTTGTGCTAAGCTAAGCTAACCATACCCTGGCTCCAGCTACATACTTGCTGTACAGACGTGAGAGTGGTATCAATCTTCCCATCACTCATCACATCATTCAAGTGTTTACAATGTACTAGATTAAAAATGAAAATAAAGAGCTCCTCCTCCTAACTTTTTCTATGTCCCTGAACGCCGAACAAGGCGAGTACATCAAACCATGACGAGTCCACTCTGCATGACTTGAACAATGATTTCTTCATTTCTCTTTGAATTCACAGATTTAGCAGACAGTGGTTGAGGATGTCTGCTCTCATGTGCTCTAAGGTGATTTATATTTCAGAGGATACACCCAGGACTGCCCTGATAGGGAAACACACACACACACACAAGGAGGGAAGGAAGGATGGGTGTTGGAGAGTAGATTGAATTTTACTAGTAGGCCTATCTTTTTATGAGCTGTGTCTTGTGAACATATAACATTATGTGACGTTCTTCTGTTGAACACAATGAGAGACTGGAGGCGGTGTAACTAATGGGGTTTACAACCAGAATCAGGCTGGTTGTCAGTGAAGGTCAGCTGTAAATATGAAGCTCCCGCCAGCAGCAGTTTAGCTTAGCTTAGCATGACTTGCTCAATCCAAAAGGAACTAAATCTGCCTACCAGCACCTCTAAAGGTCACTAACACGTTCTCTTCGTGAAAAAAGTTGTCACATCACTTCATGCAGCAACTGTTTGTCCATCACCATGAGCTAATAGACAGGAAGACAAGCTCCTGCGTTGCATTATTTGTTAGTGAACAAACTGTCTTTTATCACCACAAACACAGACAGCTTTGTCTGGTGATGCAGCAGGTTAAAGCTAAAGTCAACAGCATGGTGTCAGCAGGAGGTTATCACAGCACTGAGCTCCCCATGTGACAGTCAGCCCGCTGATACACGGGGGTCAGGTTACTGATAGAGACACAAAAAAATGCAAACACAAGCTAGGTGAGGTGAAAAGGCTACATTCAGACAATTATCCAGCAGTTGATTCTAGTTTCAAAGCAAGACGAAAAATGTAGAAAATGATTTGATAAATTCAACAAATTCCAAATTCTTATTATGAGCGGTGGTTTCCAAACCTGAACCGCTTCCCCTAACACCAGGCATCTGTGTCATTATGAGAAACGATTATCCATGTTGTTTGGTGAGTGGTCAGACAATGCCTCTTGTTAATTAGTCCCAGCGCTCTTGTGACAGATTAAACCACCTCCAGACTGTACCAAAGCTGCAGGAGTTCTGCTGACGCACACATAAACCACTGCCTTAATAATACCTCCCTCTGTTTGCTCATGAACAACCAGAGCTGTTAATTCACCACAACTTCAAGACTCTCTGAAAGTCCCCTGATCTGATGCACACAATAACCACTTCAAGCTTAATTACAAGCTAAGACAGAAAAAACCCAAAGGAATGCAGGAACCATTAGCCATTTTTGTACCTTTCCTTCCTTCCTTACATCCTAACTTAACTTCCTGACTTCCTTCCTCACTCCATCAGCCGTCTGCATGGCTGTGAAGTCAAAGAGCGGTGATCTCAGATTCTCAACTCTCTAAAGTGGCAGCTGGAGGAAGTGACAACTGGGTTGAAAAGAGCCTAGGGTAGAAAAATAGTCCACCCTCTGGAGCAGGTTGGCCTTTCTCACATTACCCATTTCAACACAGAATGCTTACCGAGCATGCTGATCCACGGCTCCGGCTTCAAAGACCTAGACGTAAGCAGCACACAGGCCTGTGAGGGATGTTTCAGGATGGGGAGAATGTGTCTGTCTGTGTGTGTGTGGGGCGGTGGTGATGGTGTGAAACCTAAAGCCTTGTCACCACAGCTCTACAATGCATGGATGACAGGCGGCCATGACCGGGACCTTCAGGGGTCAGGGCCGGGAATCTGGGAATCCCTCTGTCTGAATGTCTTTGAGAGAAAGGAATTTGGTGTGTAATGCAAGGAAGGAGTTAACGGGTATGGAGAGGTCCTCATGTGGCTTTACAGTGTGTAGCAGCTGCTGCTTTAAAAGGAACTGATTACCAAGTTTAGAAATACACATAGCTGGGATTCAACTTCGTCAACAGGATGTTTCACAAAGACATAAAATATCTACGGGGTTGTGTTATGTGTGTCTGTGAAGAGATGAAAGAGAGGAAGAGAGACAGATCTATCTTTAAACACACATACAAAAAGCCACACAAGCCACGAAAGGTAATGTATTGTATATAGGGATCATATTTGCTGACATATGAAAGTCTAGGACGACCAAAGCCAGCAGCCGGGTTAGAAGTTAGAAGGCACGGCCCAGATCTCTGACACACTCCAGGTATTCGTGTGTTTAGTGGGTCATGTCCATTCAGGACGGATTGGGTGTGGAGTCAAGAGGGTTTTATGGTGTTGTGTCAGCTCCTGAGAGGAAAGGCCACACTGATGGACAGGATGAGCTTTCAGGATAAACCTCTGAGCACACACCCTCGTACCTGCCACTCCTCTTTACCCTGCCTCTATCTTCAACCCTGTCAACGTCTCCACCATCACGGACAGTGACGCGCAAAGGGAAAGTTGACTCTAGATTAGAACTGGACACTTGATAAACACTGGGCAGTGTTCATTTTAATAAACTTGATCTGAAAAAGAATCGTCTCAGATCAAGAAGCAGAGTTAAACACGGTTAAACACAGCTTAAAAAACACAGCTTAAAAAAAAGACAATCGCGTCATTCATGTGTTGACATCCGCATCATGTTAGCTGTCACAAATTGATTCACTGGGTGCACAGTAATGAATCATGCCATGAAGATTTATCCTGCTGCACTTGTTTTCACGAGTTTAATCCTCGTCTTACTTCACTTCCAGAATTCCTGCTTAATTAAATCCACACTGCTCATACTGAGGAGTTCAGGATGCTGGCATCTTTCCGTGAACCGAAAGTCATTAAAAAAAAACACACACTCAGTTGAATTTCCTTTAACAGATGTCCCCAGCCAAAAAACTTCAGTGTAACAGCATCAGAGGTTACAAGGAAAAATGCATTATATGCATTACAAATGGCAGTATTCATTGCAACTATTGTATTGAACTGAGTGAATAATATTTTGTTAATTTGTCTAATCCATGTTGTCACTGTGAGGCTTTCCCATCTGAATATAAAAAAACAAAAAAATGACATTGGTTACCATTTTCAGGATGACTTGGAGTCACATCAAACACTTAATTAAGCCTCTGACAGCATCATGTAAATACTACAAATCGATTCTGACCAAATTACAGAGAGACTTTGTTCTTCACAAATAAATTGTGTCAGTCAGGACACAGGGAAGCACTTTTGGTTGTATCGCAGGATGAAAAGCAATAAACTACATGACCACATTAGAAGAAAAAAAAAGAAACAAACAAACGCAGCCTGGATGAATTCAAATAAATCTTGGGGGAAATCTCACACACAGTTGGCACAAGACGAAGGACACACACCAAATTACAACAGTGATCTCTGCTGAGCTGAGCCGAACTAATAACCTTCCTCCGGACAGCATATCACTCTAATAAAAATCTGATTATGACCGAAAATCCAGTTCACCTCAATCTGTTCGCTACATGGTTGGTTTATACAACAGAATATTGAAAACTGTACTTTCGGTCTCTACCTGTATGGGTTTTGAAGGTTGATGCTTTTATTTTTAGGCTGAAGTCACTATTCAATTCAATTCAATTCAATTTTATTTATATAGCGCCAAATCACAACAAAGTCATCTCATGACACTTTACAAAATAGAGCAGGTCTAGACCGACTCTTTATAATGTTATTACAGAGACCCAACAGTTCCCACCATGAGCAAGCACTTTGGCGATGATGACTAAATGATGGTATTTTGTGGAGAAATATTTCTCAGTCAAACCACTTTCTTGCCAAAAATGAGCAAGAATTCAGTAATTTCCCCATCCTTGTAATGTGGAAACAAACAGCATCAGACCACTAGTTTCTAAAACCCAGTTTGACACCATGATAATGACATTTTTACGAAGGTTAGTGAAACTCTGGGACTAATCACTTCCTGAATTGGAAATATCACTTTTATCAAACGTGAGTGAAAAATAGCAAATGCAACAGTGTTTTCCATAGCTTCGGGAATCTCATGTCATGCTGAAGGATGAGTGACCTCAACTAGTCCAACATTATCAGCTATGCCTCACTCTTTGTACAGTTTCAATACCTGTTAGGCAAAATATGTGCTCAACCAACTCAAAAACAACCTCACTCAATAACGATATGCAGAAGTTACAACTATCTACTGGAAAGAACATTGTAAGAGTAGATGGGAACAGCATAATCCAGGAGTCACCTCCGAAACACTGCACCTAGACTGAGTCACAACCCAGCACATCACTGAGGACCATGAGAGGAGGAGACTCACACACTGTGTCTCTCTCTGTGAGTGTGTGCGTGCCCTCCTCTGAGTCAGATGAGGATGACAAATAAGACCTATAGCCAGTCTCTACACAGCCTCTATGTGTGTATGTGTGTGTGAGTGTGCTGGTGTCTGGGCTGATTTGCGGATGACACGTCCAACCTACATGGGCACACACTCAGCTTTTACAGACATTTAGTGCTGGACTCTCTGACATAAATACAACTACAAAAGAGGAAAAACAGATAATGGCAGAGAGGCTGTCACATGAGTGCTTGGAGCCCTGTTTGTCTTTGTATATCTGGGCAGAAATTGAGATGTTGAAAGTCATGCACACTGTGTCCTTCAATGTATCCGAGGCTTGTCGGGCTGTTAAAGTTACCAGTGTCCAGCTGCATCCTGTAGACCAGTGCAAGGCACACCACCGCTGGTCTGGGACATATCACTGGCTGAGAAAGCATCACAAAGACCACAAACACAGCAGACTAAACGTGGGAAAAACGTGTTGTTTGGTGATGAGTTAACTAACTCTTTGCAGAGGATTAAATGCGAAGTGATCTAAGAGCACGAGAAACGCGCACAACATAAAACGAAACAAAGACCGATCGCGGTCCTAAAAATCATTTAGGAGTCACGTTGAAAGTAGAGATCCAAACACTTAAACGTCTTTCTGTACGGAGAAAGTAGTCTAACTTACCTCTAAAAAGAATGCATCCATGTTAACGAGAGCCCGACCTCTCGTCCCTTTGTAGTCTGAGTTCAGGGTACCACAGCTGAGGAGGAGAGGAAGCTGTATTCCCAAATGATTTCCATCCGCTTCGTCAAGAGTCAGAACAAATGAATTCTTTTAGTCCCCTTCGCTCAAAAGACTCGACCGGTCATTTTGCAGCCCTATCGTCTTACACTTCAGAGTAGTTTTGTTTTCTCCACCGTTTGCTCGGTGTCCCGTGAAGCCTCTGCGGTGCTGTGCTGTGTTTCTGCTGTCTGCTCGTTTCAATGAAGCCGGCACATTATGCAGAAAGGCGGAGCCTGCAGGGCCGCGGACCTCCCCTCAGCATACGCCCTCTTTGTGTCCATGTCTACAAAGGGACTGGTGGTTTTAAAGGATGTGCACCCCTCCTCACCCGGTCAACTCTTTATTTGAGACAGAAATATTTAAGACAGTTGTTGCCTAATGAAAGATACCAGGTCAATTGCTTCATCACACTGAAGTAACTCCCAGTTATCCAAAGATGTACATGTGCTAGACTGAGGATAATAATTATTTTGACTTCCTCCTCTCGGAAAAATAAACTGAGAAGGAAGAGAGGGGGAGAGAAAGTCAGATTTGTTGGTGTTATGTGGGTCTCAGGACATGTGCAGTTGGATTTTTTGTGCAGGACATTAGTAAATGCTATGTAATGCAGGTATTTTGTGATAAAGGAAATGGATAAACCTTTGTGAGACTGGTCCAATAGATGAAACCCTGGCTGGGGTATTGCACTTAAATGTGTCTCCAGCACCGGAGTACATAAAACAATTGAGAACTGACAGAAAAGAGTCAGAGGAAACTTTGGCTGGTGGAGAAAATTGAGCACCTAGCATGCAAACGACCAAAACACCTTCTCATGAGTTGGTAGGTAGAGTTAGGTAAAGATCAAAGATTGGACTTGAATTTATTTCCATGCGTTATTTGTGCAAATTAGACCACTGGACTGGTTGTGAAGTTTGTATTCGTGTAGTTCAGAATGTACACGTCACCTGTGTGACTGTGTGTGTTTTGTAAGAGCTCAGACTCTGATATGAAAACTCACATGGAAGTCCTGCTGTTTGACTGTGTCACAGTGTCTCTCCTGTGTATCCTCTTGTCTCTCTATACATGAAGTGGACTCATAAAGACTTGGGATAAGCACTAACCTTTCGCTCAAGTAACATTTTCACCAAGTGAGGACCCACCATTGCCTCAATTTGCATTGCCCAGGGTGAATTTGCATCAGTTTGTGACCACTCCTGTTTTTGCATTGATTTTCTTTTTTTCATTCAATCTGAACACACTTCAAGAAGGAGGATGTTTGCTAATACACAAGCCATTTGGAGTCTTTCCGGCCCCTAGTTTTCAAAAATCACTTCTCACAGCTTTAAAACCCACATAACTGACACTATTAGCTTTATAGGATATATTTCAGGTCAGCATTTTATTCTTGTAGCAAACTTAACTTAACTAACTACTTACATGTATTTCTAAAATATATTTGTCTTTTTTTGCTTGTTTTCAGGGTAAGGAATATTTTGGGCTTTTCATTGTTACTTGCATTTTGTACCAGATGGAATCTTACTGGTTGTCTTTAAAGCTTATGCAATCAGTTCCTATGAACAAGAGGAAAAACACAAGCTTTTTAATCTGCGACCTTATGCCAGAAAGATCAGCCTCCCGGTCGTGACCTGTGGAGGACGTTAGATAAACAGACACAAGTTAATCTATACGCAATAGTCGTGTAAGAGATCCAGTCTGGCAAATTGTCAAGTACTCAGTGTTGACTGTGTGGCAGCTAATAGAGTGACATGGCAGAATGTTTTTCTCTGAAATTCATTTGATGATGTTGTTTAAAGCTTTTTACTTTAAAGCCAATTCATTTTAAACTCTTCTACCTTTTTAAATTTTGTTGGACTGGTAAATGTGGTAGTTTTGTGGATGTATTAACAATATTAGTAGGTTAACACTACTCTTGTATAGTTCACGCTACTTTGTTGTAATGTAACTTTTTTGGAAATATGGTATGTTTGTTTTTTATTAATACAACCCATATATCTCCACAGGAAACAAATGCTTAAACCCAAAAGAGCGCTGTTTTTATAACATCTCTCTCAGGCAAGTTAGTAAAAATAAGTAAAATGTTTACATAAGATTAGGGCACCACTTAATTTGATCCTTAATAGACCAAAGGATATTGCAAATGCTCTTCAATTTATCCTTGAATTATTGATGTGAAGGTGAACTCAAGCCTTGCCTTTACAGTATACTAACATGTAATAGATTTAATGATTTAAGGTAGACTTCAATTATAAAAAAAAATGTTTCTAATCCATATAAAAATGTAGAGTTAGTGTTATTTGTCTGTATGAGATTGGACAAGTTTAATGTACTGAGTCAGTAATTCCTGATTATAAGGTTAGGAGCAGCTTTAATGAGAACAACCCAATCCTTGTTTTGTGTTCCTCTAAAGACTTTAAGAGAATAATACTTGAACAATCAAATGTTTCATACAGTTTCTAAGTGTTCTTAGAAGTAAATGTATGATTAGTTGCAGTGCTAGCTATGTGTCGCAAGTATCTTCAGAAGAACAGTCATATTTTGTTATGAACCCCAACATAAACCGCAGCTTAGTATCGAAACATGCTTGGAGGACGTTTTAGGATTTGTGAGTGGTGTTGTACTGGGCAGTGTATATTGATGACATTCTTTCTGCAGGAACATCAAGTCTCAGGTGATCTGACCTTAATCATACAATCAGAGATGAATGCCAGCCCTGACTGAGAGGAGCCAACGTGGCATGCTGAGGATGGTCAGCATTGCACCGATTAAGAATTACCCATTACACATTTGCCAAAACCAAACAATAGTGAAAGAACTGCCATTTGAGTCAGTCACTAATTCGACCCCTCGATGTGAAACTGTGGCAAGTTGGCAGGCGAGAGAGTAGATCTAGAGCAAGGCCTTCTTTCACTCTACCTGAGAGGACAAAGAGGACAGGAACAAAACATCCATTTGGTCATCAAGATCCCCAGAGGGACCGGGGGAAGGGACGGGGATCATAAGACCTGCTGTTCTTGACTCCTCAATCAGGCCACAAGTCAACATACCGGTATGCTAGTTTGGTCCTTTGAGGAGAACAATCGTGCAGGTGAAGTGTGAGCAATGCTTTTGAAGTCTAATATTGTTTTAAAGAGAATTTAATATCCAAAAACAGTGGTGGACTATCACTCCCCATTAAAGAGGAAAACATCCTGATTTTGTTTAGAATAGCATTGAGAGCCAATAGTACTTTGCTTTTGTGCTTTTAATTCATATATTTAATGCTTTAAAGGATAAAGTAAATAAAAACAATACCTTACACTACTTGCATTATCAAAATTACTGTTACTCTCCACTCATACCTTGAGAAATTGCTTAATTTATCTTCTTATCTTATCTTAACCTTTTAACATATGGCTGTCAGTGTCAGGGAGTTTTCAATTACGGTTGAAAAAACAGACCAGTGACCCTACTGAAGGAGACGCCAGGCACACCACAAAATGATCAGCTGAGTGTCAGGTCTCCAAGGTTTTTTATGCAAAGCGTTTGTGTTCAGTGTGAAATTGAAAACCACGAGTAGATGTCTTCTCATAATGCAGGACGCTTATCAGTCCTTCACCCTGTGAGTCACCAGTGAAAATCACCAGGAGAGGCTGAGGATAAAGAGAATGGAGCTGTAAGGGATATAAAACAGCAACAAAATGTTTTAAAATGCTCTCTAGTGTTTTGTATTTGACAAGCTGTAAAATGAAAAGTCTCGAGGCAGCACACACACACACACACACACACACACACTGTACAATCTTTGCCCCCACTTCCTGCTCTTATAGTCACTGTCCATTTGTGGAAAGATCTGTGGCTCCAGAAATGGTGTCTACAGCCACATTTAGTGGCACCAGCAGACACAGCCAGAGCTCTAGATATACCTCATGCATGAAAGACAGTTTTTTAAGTTCCAAGCAAGGGTAATGTGACCATTTCAGATCAATGTTCTAGCTCTATTATATACATCTGATTAAGCGTGAAAACAGAGCATGACATGTGAGGAATTGTGTATTTAGGGCTAATGGAGACAGAGAGTCTATGATGACCCTCCCATCGGCTGACGAGACCTCAGGCAAAGTCATTCAGGTCGGCTGAAGAGCCGAGAGTGACCGTTTGATTAATCTCTCCACAGCCATGTGCTGTTGGTCACACCCAGACCATGATAATCACTTAACTGGAGGTGGTTTGATTATGTAAAAAGCACCCATCCATGTATTATTGCCTGAACTCTGAGTGCCAGCTGAACAACAAGCACAAACATTGATCCACGCTCAGTATCATTATGGCACCATCTGCTTTTTTAAATGATTTATGCCTCCAAATCCAAGTACTAGAAATCCAGACACAGTTTCCAGTTATTTATCTGGAAATATTACACAAGCGTGGCTGGTGTCAGACCTGCAAATACTGACGTGGTGTTAACTAAAAGGGTGTTTGACATCTGTGACACTATTGGAAATGTCATTATATCAATAAATAATCTATGAATAAATTAAAAAAGACACCCACTCGGATACCAGGGCATTATAGCCAAGTCAATTTTATTTATATAGCCCAAAATCACAAATTTGACACAGAGGGCTTTACAATTTTGTACAACATGCAACACCCATAGACACTTGATTCAAATATAGAAAAAAAAAACTTTAACAGGAATACAAAGCAAGAAACCTCAGACAGAGCAACAGATAATCAGAGCACTAGATATCACATAGATGTCAAGCAGCAGTAGCAGAATTACAATACGAAGAAACAGAATCACGATTTAAGTAAATAAAGTACAGACTACATTAAGTAAATAATAAGTGTAATACATTTAATATGTATAGGTTATCTGTAATATGTGAAGTTATAGTGACGCATTACATGATTCGTCAAGCCATTCATGCAAATGAGAGTAATGATGTAGTTATTCTTCTTGTTGAATTTAACAAATGAAATTAATCATTGCTTATTCGTCTTCCAGGATGGGGACCGCTGTGTCAGGGGAGCTGTGGATTATTGGACTCACCCAGGGAACAAAGCAAACACAGACAGAGGGAGGGAGGGAGGGATAAAATTGATTGAAACAAATGTAGTTTGGCTAAGATGGATGGCAAGAGTAGAGGAGACAACGTGAACATTGAGATAAATGTGTAACAATATCACTAAAAAAAGATCCAATCTTTATCGCATCACTCTCGCTGGCAGCATCGCATTAATGTGGTCAATGGCAAATCCTGGTGCCACATTTATTAGATTACGTGGCTGATCCTGGAACACCACAGAGCCAACAGGTCTCCAATTGAAAGCATTACTCACACCTACATCAACAATCTATGCTGTTTTTATGATAGAGGGCACAAAAACATTCTGTAAGTGGTAACAATTCAGTGGATTCAATTATAGGTGGTTTTGTTCAATAAAATGTTACTGTTTTTGTCAGTGTTTTTTCCATAAACAGGTGCATATAAAGGAAAACTTATTAAGGCAATCAAAAAAGGTAAATTTAATCTAAAAAATCTTACAAACCTTTAATTTGAAAAAAACAACAAACTCAACTCAACTCAAAATGTCTCAAAAAGACTAAAAAGTAAAAGATTAAGTGCTTTATGTGGTACAGAGGTGAAAGCTAAATGTCAAAGTTACAGGCCTGAAATACATGCAGGGCATTGCAAAAGCAAACACACATTAACAAAAAACAAATAAATACATTAACACAACAGCCATGCTGTATGAGGCTGTGCTTATTAACAGCAGTTCTTTGAACTAAATATTAACATCAGCAAGCTAACAATGACAATGCTAACATGCTGATGTTTAGCACGTATAATGTTTACCATGTTCACCATCTTACCTTAGCTTACGACCCTGCAAACATTAGCTAATTGCCAATGTGGCTAAAAATAAAGCTACAAATTGAGAAAGCTTATGGTTTGACAGTCAACATATCTCTAGAAAAGAAGGCGGAAAGAGCGGAAGAAAGACGTTCATCATCGTGATTAATTTGGCATAATAAGCCCCTCCGTTAGCTATGATGGACCTCTGTGGGTTTAATGGAATTAAACCAGAGTCCAGGCAGCAGGATTTCACAATATATCTCACCACAAACATTCCTCCGCAGACATGCTTGCACTCCAAACGCATACCATACCTTCCTTGAGGCTGAGGAATGAGGCCTAGCTCACACACTTCCCATGCTCCCCCGCACTGTCAACTTCCTGTTTGTTTATAAAGCTTCATATTTCAATGCTCCCACAGTAAGATTGTATTCTACTCCCTATCTGTTCCTATCTCTGGCTTAATTGCTTTAAGAAACCGGGAAAATGACACAGAGGATGCAAACAATTGCTGAGTTAAATCACTTATATAATGCAAACATGCCACTGGACCTGTGTCACGTTACTGGGATGTTGTTCTTTATTGTTTAGTATCCCAGAGAAATTTTCTCTCAGAGTCCAGCGCATTAGCATCAGTGAGCCCTGCAGTGACTCACTGGCCATTCAGAGCCTGAGAAAACAGACAGGGGACATTCCTCACAGTGTCCTGAGCTCAGGGATGATATAGAGACCTGTGGGGAATTCTGCAGCACTGCCTCATGTCTTATGATTCAACTGTGTGAATCACAGACAGCTCAGCATTTAGCTTTCCCATTAACTGTTGTATCAGTAATCATTGACCTTATATGTTCAGAATTGGCAAAGAAAGTCATCGCCGTTTAAAAAATAAGCAAAATAACCAAAGTCCTGCATTTATAATTTTACAAAAGTGCAATAGTATAAGCAGCAAAACAGCTCCTGTCAGAGATTTATATTACAGCAGTGCTGTATTACAGTGCAAGCAGCATTTTAATATTTTAGCTGATTGAGGTGGAGCTAAATTTCACTAGTTTATATGCTGTTGGGTGGTCAGTCTATAACAATGCATTATATTTATTAAGCTGATCACATGTTATATTAAATATTGGTCTTCAAATTAACTAGTAATTGTATCTGTAAAATAAATGTAATGTGGTAAAAAGTACATTTATTTAAAGTAGACTCAAAAAGTACAAGTGCAAGTATCACAAAAATGTACTTGATTAAATGCACTTAAATGTAATTACTTTTCACTCCAGTGATTTAGGTTTTTAGAGACAGATTAAAAAAGGGAGGCCAAAGTCGATGCTTCAGGGCCCAATATATCCTGACTTTTTCATCCCTACACCCTACAGTCAAGCTTCACAAAACACTATCCATAATGCAACTCTATGTGTCTTTCATTAAACAACTCCCTGCCTGGTAGATGCCTACATTCTTCAAACTCCAAGTCCAGTTTGCAATGGAAGCTTTCATAAATTTGTAGTTTCCAAGGATCTCATCAGGGTTACATTTTCAGACCACAGAAGACAAGCAGCAGTGGCTGGTCGGATTACCAGTTCTTCTTGTGCACATGTTGAAGTGTCTTTGAGCAAGACACTGAACCCAATTGCTCCCACTGGCCAGATGAGCACCTTGGCATGGCATCTCTGCTACCATCAATGTGTGAGTGTGTATGTATCAGGCATGAGTGAACTCCTCATGATGAGTAAAGTCATTTTTAATGTAAAGGAGTGTAAATTGGTGACGTGCCCCTTTAACATCAGCTGTTCCAAATGAACTGAACTGTATTTCCAGGAGGTGGGGGTATGTGGGCTTGGGGTCTGAATACACCTGCTTCCACCAGAAACAACAAAGAGGCCTTATTTTGGGGGTGGTGGGGCTGAGAGGATGGTACAATCTAATTACAGACTCTGGGGAGATGACTTCATTGAGGTGACGCCCAACCCTAGGGTGAGGGTTTTTCTGTGTCTCCCACCACATTAGAGACAGACCTCTCCAATTACTTCAGGCAGGTCTGCTCTGTACCTTTACGTAGTAATTGGAGGGCAGACTATGGTGATTTGAAAGTCAAATAGAGTTTTTAAACCATATGTAGTGTAGTAAATGCAACCTGGTCTCATCTGACAGTGTCTGTCACTGCAGTAATGAGAGTTAAGCAGTCTCTCTGGTGTTTGTATTAGTCTCAGTCACATCCGTTCCTTCCACTCTTGCTATAATATCTCAGTAAGTGGTGTTGTCCTCTGTGCATTAGTCACTGGGTTTCTTTGCGGTTTGAACATCCATTTTCCACAAGCTCAGGGGCTTCAAAGATGGGATACTGACAAGCTCTCCTCAGGCACTATCACGCTCATAACCAAATTACAAGCCCATGTATGTCCTTCCTCCTCTCATTCCCAGGACAATTAACTGCGTCTGACAGTGGGCTAATGAGCCACAGAGCCCGTGCATTTGTTCTATCTGCAGTTAAGATCAGTTGCCATTAGCAATTGTGAGCACCCTTTCAATCTTCTTAAAATGATGAGTAAAGAGGCAGCGCAGGAAATGAGATTACTGTATAGACCATCATTACCGCTGAGGGGGTGGGACTGAGAAAAAAAGAGTAAAAGCATCTGTAAAAGTGTGTATGTACATATGAACACAATGACAGGCCAACAGGCAGATGCAGGCATTATTAACCCAAATTACCAGGATTAACGGCTTTGTGTTTACATGACAGACAGAGATAAAGTGTTCCCACTGCTCCCATTACACACTACAACTTCAGCCACTTCCCTCCCACTCAAGAGCTTTCTGTAACCATGTGCAGACCAGCAGCACACTTCTGTGAGAGTGTCAGCAAACGCAAGTGACCGCCTCAGGTATATGACAAGACAGCTTTTGTCTTGCTGGATGAAATGCAATTAAACAGGCGCAAAACAGGCCTTCACGACTACTTCAGAATATGAGGAGTGAACATATTAGTCACAGATACAAATGCTTTTCTGAAACAGTTTGAGTACTTAGGGATCAGTGCTAATGAATTATAAATCATGGAGGAAATTCATACTTGTTTTTTTACCTCCTAACTTTCAAATATAATCATTGTTGTATCAATTTTCGTAGGTCCATGATTTGATTTGATGATTTAAGGTAATACATTTTCTCATGAAACTATGAAATAGTCTCATCTCAGACTGTCAGCTCACTTTGGTTCTCATTAAGGTGTTGAAGCGCCATCTAGTGCTCTTCATAAGAACATGACCTTATCACACACATTCAGTTGCTATTAGAAGACTTAACTGCAAATGCATTTAATATTATCACACCAACCTCACCATCTCATCACAAAATGTGTCTGTCGCAGGGTCCTGGTATTAAAAGCCCCTTTAATAAATATGTGACTTTTACGATTAAAAGTTGACCATCATTCAAACAACATGAAAAGACAGACAGACACAGAGCCACACAGGTCCTGCATCTATAATAAAGCAAACCATTCCTGAACTGGCTGCTTTGTTATCTTGCCATGTCAAACACAAAGGGAATTGTTCTCAGCCTACAGAATGCATAGCATGACAGCATGTTGTGACAGCATTATATCACAGGGTGTCTCTCTCTCTCTCTCTCTGTTTTTACTCAGCCTACACCATTATATACTTTTAATTTAGTCTATTTTATCATTGTTTATTTGGATGGATGTATTAATATGTTACTTATTTTGAGATATTTTAGTTTAATTCTATTTTTTCCTGATAAAGATGAACAATTTAGCAGTGACATCTGGTGGGAAAACTGTAAACACATTTTGAAGTTTAATTCTAATCATTTTCATTAATTCTCCAGCAAATATTTCTTTATTCTTTATTCCCTTAATAGTTTTTTTTCAGGCTTGTTATACCTAATCACGTTTACCGATCATCAATGAAATAAGTAACAACAGAACTGAATTTTCAATGGAAATGATGTCTTGAATGGGGTCAACCGAGCAGAGCTACAGTAAGGGGAACATACACAGCCCCGGACGAGGCCGATGTAACGGGCGGAGTTTAGGACCCTGCGGAGGCTTAATGAGAATCACGTGACAGTGCTTCAGAAGCGGGCAGGACGTCGACTGTAATGCTGCTAGTAACAGTCACGCTGGATTGAAGGCAGCGTAGCTGTGATAACAGATGTGAAATCTTAACAACACAACACAAATCAGTGATGAATTCCTTGTAGGTTCAGTCCTCGCAGGAAGGCAGCGGACATGGCTGCTGGTGTCTTACTCTTCGCTGCAGTGAACCTCCTCTGTTTGGCTGTCAGTGGAAACTTGGTAAGAAAGAAACTAAAAGTTGACTACTTTAGTAATAGAAAAGTCACCTGACAACTCACAGGGCTGTAGTTCCTGGAACGTTTTCTACCAGTTCAAATAGGAACAATTCTCCATTTTATCTTGGTTTTATAAATCCTCTTTAAACTCAAGGTTAATAGATATAAAGTCTACAATTTCATGCTTATATATTTCCCCCTGCAGACAGATGTTACCTCTGTCCAGGTAGGTGATAAATACCATACTGTGTGTAATGTAATGGCTCACTCAAGAATGACAAAATGCAAACTTCCACAGTTTTAACATACACTTTGCCTCTCATAGTTGTTACCAAGCCATCTCTTGCAGGTCTCTGGAGAAAGATCATTCTCTATAGACTACAAAAACAACTGTTTCCTCAAAGATGGGAAGACTTTTCAGTACATCTCAGGCAGCATTCACTACTCCAGAATCCCACGGTACTACTGGAAGGACCGGCTCTTAAAGATGTACATGACTGGACTCAATGCTATCCAAGTGTGAGTTCAACACATCACATTCTTCTATACTAAATATCTTGTCACCAGGCTTGTTCTGTCTTTACTGTAATGGGGCCGACTACATTTACTCTTCCTCCACACAGATATGTGCCCTGGAACTTCCATGAAGAAGTACAGGGGGTCCACAACTTCTCAGGGGACCAAGATCTGGAGCATTTTCTGGACCTGGCCAATCAGACAGGTCTTCTGGTCATTCTGCGTCCGGGACCGTACATCTGTGCAGAATGGGAAATGGTGAGAAAATGAACTTTGCTTTGCTTATGTCAAGGCACAAAGTCTAATTAGTAATTATTAACAAAAACAACATCACAGCCTAAAGACGATGAAGAAAAGGAATTGATAAACACAAAAAGGGTTACATTATTAAGAATGTATATGGTATATTAAACCAGAAATTACAATGTAAATAGATTAAAACAAAAAGTACAGATCTTCCAGCTGTTCGAGTCCATTCAAACAAACAAATAAAAGATTTACCCATAAAAAAAGTGGAGATTTACAATCAAAGTAACCAGCTAATTATTCCTCCAAAAAACGCTTATGTCTTTGTTAAAAGTTTCTCAATAGTATTTCTCTTCTTATAACCCAGACCAGGGAACTATGTTACCATCAGATTAGTGAGATTTATATTTAGTGTTTTATTTCATATACTTTAAAATACAAAATTCACTCATTTTGCATTAGGGTTTACTATTTGTGCGTCCCATTTACTGTGAAAGAGACTGCGACTGATCATATGATAACCTGGATGGGCTGTTAGTCACCTTACTAAGAAATCAGAGACAGGATCTCAAACTGCCTCCTGTTGGCTGTCTTTCAGTGATGTTGTGCATTTGATAAAATGTGCCACTCATATATCTGTTTGTTGTTGACATTTTCTTTAAAAAAAACAACATAATTTGTTCTTCCTTCCCAGGGCGGATTGCCAGCGTGGCTTCTTCAGAAACCAAACATCATACTTCGCTCAGCTGACACAGGTATAACGCGCAACTCCTGTATATGTCTTTTATAATAATATGCCATTGATTTGTTTTCTTCTGCTCCAGATTATGTCGAGGCAGTCAGCAACTGGTTTGCTGTTCTTCTCCCCAAAATGAAGCCATGGCTGTATGTTAATGGAGGCAACATCATCACTGTCCAGGTAGAGCATTAAGTGGGTAAGAATTAAGATTATTAATTAGTGTTCTAATATTGGTTTGAACTAATTGTCCTCTATAACTACAGGTGGAGAATGAATATGGAAGTTATTACACTTGTGACTTCAACTACATGCGTCACCTGCGGACTCTGTTCCGCTTCTTTCTGGGTGAAGACACCGTCCTGTTCACCACTGATGGAAACACAGACAAGGAGATGGCATGCGGGACTCTGCAGGGATTATATGCCACAGTAGACTTTGGCACAGGTTGGTACTGAATGAAAGTAACAAGATAGCATTGTCTACTTTCTGAAGTTATTTGTAGGAGAAGGTGCAATATCTATTATTTATCCCCTTTTACAGACACCAACATAACTGAAGCCTTCAGCAGGCAAAGACGGTTTGAACCTCGAGGGCCCCTGGTCAGTTACATGTTCATTCGCGGATCCTAACGTGCAGTAATGAATGACTCATCAAACCAAGCACATGATGCAAACATGTTTTTAATGATGTTACAGGTGAACTCTGAGTTCTACACTGGCTGGTTGGACCACTGGGGAGATCCGCATGCTGTGGTTGATGTTCAGAAGGTCAGCAGAGTGCTAGGAGAAATGCTAACCATGGGGGCCAACGTCAACATGTATGTCTCCCCTAACACTCATCACATCATCACAAATTTGGCTGGAATTGTTCTATATTTTCTTATTATAATCAACAAATCCTATGAAAACACCAAAATCAACTATGTGTTAGTTTGTTTTTGACTTCCCTACCCTATTTTCTTGTGTCATTTTTTAAGACAGTTGGCCACGGCAGTTTTTAGGAAACATTACTCAAACGAGTAAAAAGTGCATTTGTTTGGGACTATTTCCAGTTGCAGATTAATACACATTTGATGCTTGAGTGAGTATTTATAGGAGCATGACAGAGGAATGAGATATATCAGGCTTAGACTACACAGACAGTACTCGTGTTTTCATGGGATTTGTGGACAATAAGAAAAAATATAGAATACTGTTGCCTTTCCTTTAGGCTGCATCAATCACCAGTTTGAGATAAAACTGCTCCCAAGAGGTGAAAAGCACCTGTCTGTGTAATGAATACAAGTTTCCCCACTAAGTATTACAGTCTACCCCTCTCTCTTCTCAGGTACATGTTTGAAGGAGGCACTAACTTTGGCTACTGGAATGGTAAAGTCATAACCAGTATCTCACTTTTGGATCATCTCAGGGTGTTCACATTATTAGACGGAGATAAAAGCTCAGCTTATGGTGCATTCATCTCTTTGTAACTCCCCGAAGGTGCTGATCATGACACAAGGTTCCGCTCAGTAGTGACTAGTTATGATTACGATGCCCCGCTGACTGAGGCAGGAGACCCCACAGAGAAGCTGTTGGCCATCAGAGATGTCATTAAGCAGGTACCACTGATTGAACTGCCACCCACTAAGGTTGATGTCCTGATTACACTTGTACATATGTCTAAGATGTGATTATAACATCTTTTTCTCTACAGTTTAGAAATATTCCCTCTGGCCCCATGCCGCCAGCAACTCCCAAGTTTGCCTATGGCTTTGTGACCCTGCAAAAGGTAACATAACTTCAGGTTTTAAAGCACAGGAAGTGTCTGATAATGAGCCAGAAGTTGCTGCGATTGATGCTAATAATGGACACACCTTTTCAGGTTGGCAACATCAGCGACCTGTTGAACACCCTCTCACCTGTCGGGCCAGTGAAATCCCAGTATCCTCTGACGTTCGAAGAGATGAAACAGGTATGGTGTCAGTCTGAAGGCAACAACAGGGGGCATGGGGGGGGTGCTAGTGTTGTAGTGACTGTAAACCTCTTGAAACATGGAGAACTTCTAGACTGTTGTGTCTGCAACCTGTCATGTCTATTGTGTTCAGTACTATGGATACATGCTTTATCGGACCACGCTGCCCAGGGACCTCTCAGAGCCCACGCCACTTATCTCTCCACTGAATGGGGTTCATGACCGTGCATATGTGTCCGTCAATGGGGTAAGCCTTTACAATGAACTTTTGTTGTCCAGCTAATCAGATTTTCAGGTCAGGTGTAGGGAAAACATCACAGGTGAAGACCCAAGCATGCTTGTTTTTGAAATGTCAGATTGTGACATTTCAAATTCTTGTTTTTTTAATGTTCATGGTCAAAGAGTGTGCGTTCTGTGTGGACAGGTTTTCCAGGGCCTGTTGGAAAGAGACACTGTGCTGGTGACGAATGTCACTGGACAGCAGGGGGACACAGTGGACATCCTCGTTGAGAACATGGGCAGAGTGAACTTTGGCAGCAAGATCAATGACTATAAGGCAAGAGTACAAAGTCCAATCCCACAGAAAGTAGTTTGCATTTTTCTTTCCCGCATACAAAATCACTTTTTTAACGATTGTGTTTTACATTGTCTTTACTTCCTCATTGTTTGGCGCTCCACAAACCTCAATGCTGTATGTGTACAACTAATAACTACCAAATCAACCTTGTTCTTTCTTTTTTTTAATTTTTTGACGTCATTAAAACCCAGCAAATAGAAAAGTATTGACGTTATAATCATCCCCTTTGTCCCAAACTAGGCTTGCACATTTGAGAAAGGTCACAGAATACATAAATGACCATAAAGTTATTAAACTTAGTAAGGACATTATTCAAGTTTTATGACACATGAGGTATACACAAACAAAAATATTTCTTTCATTTGCCAAACGAATTAGTCCCAAATAAAATGTTACCCTGCACGAACAGTTAGACCTCTGTCATGGATAAATAGTTATAAAACTTCAATAATAGAAATCCACATAAGACTACTGATCTGTACAAGTACCTCTCTGATAGACATAATCTCAATCTATTTACATATTTGAAATAGTTTTGGGCTTTTAAAGGGGGCCTCAGGTCTCAAGGACACCAAACAGAATATAGAGACTGATATAGCAGAAGTACCAGGCACAATTCCTATTACCACAAACCCTGAAACTTTAAAATGATTATGAAAGATGGAGGCTATTCCCACTTATTTGATAGTTACTGTGAGTAAAACCTACTTACACTTACAACTATTAGCTGGTAAACAGTATGTGTACCGCAGGGCCTCCTGAGCAACCTGATCCTAGGTAAAGATGTACTGACTGACTGGAAGATCTACCCTTTGGACATTGATGGAGCCATCGCTCATGGATGGCCTCATTCAGACAGTCGAGAATCCTTCCCCGGCCCTCAGAAAGAACCTTCAGTTGGGCCAGTCTTCTACATGGGGACCTTACAGCCCAACGGCCTCGCTTGGGACACCTTTCTCAAGCTCAATGAATGGACAAAGGTATTTTTTTGGGGGACATTTTGGCGCCAACACGCTTAATTCCTATGTTGGTTTACCTCGTGATTCCAGGAATACAATTATTGCATTCTTTCTGATGTTTGTGTTGTCTTTTTTATATCAGGGTCAGGTTTGGATTAATGGTATGAATCTGGGACGATACTGGCCAGCCAGGGGCCCTCAACAGACTCTTTACATCCCTGGACCGCTGCTCAGCACCACCCTGCCCAACAACATCACAGTGCTGGAGCTGGAGAGGGCCCCAGCTCACCTACGGGTTCTCTTCATGGACCGGCCTCATCTCAATGCCACTGCTGAGAAGTCTTAACAACATTCAGTTGTAGGAACACTACATCCCAATATCTGTTTAACTCTGTACGGGAAATCATTAGAAAGTTAAAAGACTCTAAACAATTCACCTGACATGAGGAACAATGCTTTGTTCCGCATCATTTCTGTGGCACCATTATTCACTTCAGGTTTCAGTGTTTCATTTGTAGCCAGTTCTTGATTAACAATCCTATGTCAACTGCTTTAACCTCTGACCCAGCAACTTGAGTCAAACAGTGCTCCAATGATGATTTTGTCTTTAAGGTTGAACATTCACTGAAAAAATGATATAAAAGTATTAAAGTTTTTTATTGAATTTGTTTTTTTCACCTTTTCCATAATTGCAGTTACTGTGAATAAATGATACATTTATTACACCATTACTATAGTACAATATATGCATCCAGTTGTCGGAAATCATCTGCAATAATACAATTATATTTGAAATGTATGTTTAGAGTTGAAAAAGAAACTAGCACATTGGCACAACACTGCCATATTAGACTCTTAACAAGGCTGCACAAATTCACTTTTAGTTTTAATGAGGTAGCTTCCTTCCAACTAAAACTGTCCACATGGGTGTTAGGTCTTGCCTGGAAGAGTATTGGCTTTTCGATGTGCTTGGACACAGCGAGGGGTACAGAACGAATACTCCAGGTACTGAAATGGGATCTTCCCAAGAAGAGACTCTCCACACAACCAGCACCTCCTGGTGACAAACACAAACCCAGACAAAAGGCACACTGAATTTCAGAAGACATTTTACATTTACAGTATTTCTTAATGTAAAGTCCCAATTTACATTATGACTGAGCTCAATGAGAGGATGGCTCTTGAGGGACTTACTTCACATTAGAGAGGCCGACTCCTGTTGCAGCTACTTGCTCTGCTAACCTCCTCTCTGCTGCCAGAGCTCTCTATAACCAAAAAGGAAACGGTTAACATTTTCAAGATGTTTGAGAAAACTGAATTTAAATATCAGAGATTTAATACTCTAACTCACCTTTTCACGTTCAGTCAGAGATGCAAACCTCTTCTTTTCCTCTGCCTCCAGCTCTTGTTTCCTCTTGTCCTCCTTCTGCTCTTTTTCTCGCTGTTTTCTTAATGCCTTTTGTGCTTTTTTCTTTTCCGTCTGTTTGGATTCAATCTCTGCCGTTAGTGGCCCGGGGACCTGAGTTGCGCAAGTGTAAAAAAGTAAGTGCTCTGCTTGTATTTAATGGGATACATAAAAGGTAGACTCTACGCTCATACCTGTGCCTTTCTGTAGTCATATTTGTCAGGATTCTCACCCATGAATTTACGAAAGACATTCCTTGTGTCTTTGTCAGGAGCGACAATATATGGGGTCTGCCCTCTGTTATCCCTGTAGAGGAATATTGCAGAATGTCTGGGCATAGGTTCACTGTGCTGCAAATTATCACAATGAAATTTTACTTTTACTACACTTGATTGTATTTTTTTTTTCATACCTGCAGGCTGGGTCTGCTCCTGCATCCAGGAACAGCCTGACCACTGCCTTTTGTGCAGCTGCTGAGGCAACATGCAGCAAGGTGAACTCTGACGAGTCTATGGGCTTATTAAGGAGACTTAGAGGACTTGGGACATCAGAAGGGTTGCTCTCCGATGGTTCTCCGGTTAGCTGGAGGAGTCTGCATAGAGTGTCCACATCCCCAACCTTACAGGCTGTAAACAGGGCGTCCCTCAGGCTGTACTCCCATGACTCGTCAACTATTTCTATAGAGACACAGAAAGCTAAATAATAAGTATCTTGAACATTATTTATTACAGATGTTACAAGTTGCAAGATTAAGAAACAGGTGCAATAAAATGAACAATAGTAAGAAAGGAGCACTCACTCACCTTCCAGTTGTTTCTTACTCTGTGCTTTCCTCTTCCTTTTGTTCTTTGATTGCATCTCTTGAGGGGCGTCTCCTGCTCCTGTAGCCTCTGGCACCTCCTCTTCTTGATTGTCTGCTTCTGTGTTACTCAATTCTGTCACACATAGATATGGAATTTCATAAACTTTGCAGAACTTCTGTGCAATAAACAAGCATTCATGGGGTTTCTATAATGTAGCTATAGCCACCTATGTGATGACACAGACCAGGCCTACCATCATTTTGCACTTTGGTGTCCTCCTTTTTTCTCCTCCTCCTCCTCCTGTGCCTGGAGGGATAGATTTCAGACTCTCTGAGGTCCAAAGTTCCCATTGTCATCTCCACCATCTCTAGCTGGATCTCTCCATCCTCTTCTTTATCAGAGCTATCGTCGTTTTCTTCTGCTGATGCCAAAAATAAAGGAAGTGTGCTGTAACACCACATTTCACATTTAATAAACTTTGTGTTGAAACAACAATAAATTAATACCAAATTTAATAAGCTTAATTTTGCCATTATATTTTATCCACATGTAGCTCAATAGAGTGTAAGTCCGCAGGGTACATGTTAACCTTTTAAACGTACCTTTCTCTTGATCGGTTTTTATTTGTGGTGTAACATTTTTTTTCCAGGCCTTCTTAGATGGACTGAAGACTGCAGACATGTCTGTGTCTTTCCCTGCATCAAAATATTTTGCACACAGTATTGATTATACCCTGGCTGTACAACAATCAGCAGATAACATGTCATTAGTCCAAGGATATAATTCAGCTTACCATAAACATGGACAGTGGAAAGCACTTCATGTACCCGCTGTACCTCTCGAAAGGTCGCCCTGCGGGTGGCAAAGGGAAGTGTGTGGATCCTGGGATCTTTTTTGTCAAGCGGGGCTCCACGACCACCAAAAAAGATGGTTTTATTGTAGCTAGGGGCTCGTACAAATATTGCAGAGGCCTCCTTCAAGTGTTCAGCCCAGCTTAGCAGAAGATCCTGAATGTCCTTTACCAATAAAAGAATATGCACTATGTGTTTAACAAAAACATTTTTGCAGACCATTTTTGGAAGTCCTCTTCTGACAATATGCAATTGCTCATTTAAATTTGCCTTTTGGAATAAGCAACCCTTAAACAGACAACAAGCAGCCCCTAGGTTCTGTGGATGCAGCAGAACTCTCTAACAACAGTAAAAGATGTGCCATTCTGAAAGGAGGATGGAGACCCTAACTGAAACTTTAACAGGTACTAAAGAAAAATGTATGGAATTCAACAGAAAGCATCATCGGGTTACATGGATCATCATCATTAGCCATGTGACAGAACATCAGCCTTCAATAGTGGCTTAATTTGTTTTTCCTCCGTAATTAAAATGGACAACTTCATGGCTATCAGTATAAAGGAAAAAATTACGGTGCTGTTAAATTAACTATAATCTTGCCTTGACTAGTGCTGCCTCATTGTGTCGCCTCAGAGCAGCTCCTGCAGACTTGGGCGTGTGACTGCGGTTCTGAGAGTCTCTGAGTCCTTGAGCAGTGCCTCGCTTTGCTCGCACTGTGTATCGGTGGAAGGTCTTGTGCTGAAGGATGTCTTTTCTGTAAAATAAATACATTGTGTTGAGCAGATGCTTACACACTACTGAGCTGGCTTACATTTTACACTTACAGTTCCAGCCAGCATGTATGATCTAAGGTACTGAAAACAAAACTGTCCACTTACCCCTGGAAGACAGCACCAGCAAAGTGGCCTCCACCTGTCATGAGAATGACCCACACAGTCTTCCTGCTTATGGCCTTTAGGGAGGATTCTACATCTTGCTCGTCATTTGACTGAGATATTACAGGTGCAGAACATGAAATTAGAATTTAAAAAAAGGTCTGTAAACATACAGATGGCACAGTGTACTGTACTGTACCTGCTGAGCCTCACCTTTCCCTGCAGAATACAGCGGTGGACTGATAGATACTGTCCTTCTGAGTTCTGGAAAACCACCTTGCTGGAGACCCGGCCGGTAATTAAACTGGTTTCAACTGAACTCTCGTTATCTGTGCTGTGGACGTTGCTGCTTGTTCCCCCACCATCACCATCCGAGTCCTCTTCCTCTGAATCGGACTCTGAGCCTGAGATGCTTGACATGTCTCCTGTAAAGCAATAACTGAAAATCAATCAACTGTTTGATTGAACAAACACTTCCAACAGCCCATTGCTGCTTTCCTTTAAAATCCCTGATAAATGTGTAGGACTCTTTCTCACCAGCTCCGGTCTTCCTCTCAAACTCCTCAGCTGTGACTGGTAGCATCCCTGACATCTTTTGTCTCAAGTTGAACCGATGCCAGTCGAGCTTGTAGTGCTCCATCTGAAACAAATGACAACCCATGCTCATGTACAGTCGTCAACACATCAACAGAAACAGATCTTTCTTTTTTTTTAATAAATAGAGCAGTGTTTGAAGTTGTGTGGTCACCTGTTCCTCACGATTATTAAAAGGACATCTGCAGGCTGAGCAGACCATCTTCTCTGACACCTCTCTAACAAGGCTGGACTCCCACTGACTGTCATCCTCTTGGGATTTATCTTCCAACTCTATGTGAAAGGCAATACAAGGTTGTGTTTCAAACAGATAGAAAATGACTGGTATTGTCTTCATAACAGATACTACAGCTACAATTCATACATACCGTCCGAGGCTGTGTGAGTGTTTCCAGCCTGCATCAGGACTCGGCTCACTTCTCTCAGTCCAACCAAAGCCTCATCATTTGGGCTCAAATCAAAGATGGAGCGGTAGCCAGCACAAGTCATCATTGTCATTGTTGGGTTTTTATTACCTCATGACCTGCTAAGACATTAGAAACAGAGAAACCTACTGTACGTTTTGTTCGGAGTTATCCAAAATAATACATTTCGTTCAGGCATACACACTATAATTAACCACACTAGTCTGTTGTTAACAACTTAGTTAAGCTCTTCTTTCTGTCGGACATGACAACATTACTGTCACGAGCTAGCAATAACACACGAACCAATATTAACTCTTTTGTAAAAGCTAACGTTATCTTAGCTGGTGTAACCATTAATCGGCTCTTTGAACGACACGTGTAGTAGTGAGTAACAGTATCATTATCTTCATTAAAAGGCTGTGCTGTCTACCTTTTCTAATAGGTCTCTGAGTATATTACAATTAATTTAAGTTACAATTAACTAACTTAAAAATAGCGGAACACTTACCATAAAGGGGTGTCTGAAAAAGCTGCTAACGCTGTTACCTTGCGTTTCTTCCTGACATCTACGGAAGCCCGAGAGCGTCAAAAAAGCGTAATAGTGAAGACGTTCACATACCAAAGATTGCAAATCAGCCCATGTTTCTGACAGCAATGAATGTACATGAAGCACACGTTTAACTGATTTTACTGCCACTTTGTGTAATTATACTTATAGTAATACCCTTTTCAAGTTTATACGTGTCAATTTTTATATATATGATAATGAATGGGAGTTTTCTGATACATACACAATTAAGACTGGGAACAGCATGCCAGTGGATGTCAGCACTGTAATAGTAGTAGAGTCCAAAGATTCAAACCAGGATGTTCATAGTCTTTCATATTTAAGCCCATTTCATCTGTTGAGCCAGAGCAATGAGCCGAAATGGACTGAAAGCTGCATCGATCTGCAAAGTGGGGTGGTAATACAAATTTCCCTGCCCTTTTCCATTTCCAGGTTTGACTTTATTTAGTGGTAAATAATATGGCAAATTTGTACTGTTAGTTTGTATTATCTAACAGTGGAGTACAACTGCTCACTTTTTATTCTTAACTAACGTAATGTAGGTCTTCTTTATTTCTTACACATCCTACTGCTGAAGTCTGTATTAATGGGGGATTATATATACACTCCCTAAACCAATATCTGTCCCAAACATACTCTGTGTGTAAATGTTATTCTTTTAATATATGTCTAAAATATCTATGACAATAACTACAGAAAAAGTACAATATTTCCCTCTAAAATGTAGTGGAGTACAAATATAGTCTCATAAAAAAAAAACTGAAATACTCAAGTAAACTGCTACTACACTATGTGAATTTGTGCATGGACTGACTACTGCTACGGAAATTGTGTGTATTCACATTACTTGAGTAAATGTACTTAGTGCCTCAGGTCCCATAACAGGGCATGCCTCAAGAGCTATCCTGTTGGACGATAAAACACAAGTGCTTCTGGGAAGAGATCAAATCAAACACTTTATTAGGTGCAACAAAATTTCAACACAATTAATTATAAATATCAAATGCAATTCTAAATAAAAACAAATGTAATCTACAAAACAAGCTTTAAATTTGTGATTCACTTCCTTTGATTTTTCTTTGATTTGCTGGTTGGTACATCGATCAAAGCTTGTGCTGTTGGCAAAGAAAGATAGTAAATTACAAACTACTGTATTTCAAATTCAAGTTTGCCAGTGTGTAGACACCCCCCATACCCCCCTTACCAGCCATATTACGAGTCTTGGCCTCTGCCAGACACTGTTTCACCTCCAGAATTTCAGCAGCGAGGCTTCTTGCCTTGTTCGTGACGCGCTCACTCCTTTCCTGCAAATCGTTCCTTTGATTTCTGAAAGATAATAAACATACAGTGAAGTTTGGTTTATGCAAGGTTATTCTCTCTCTCTATGTACGTAGCACAGCACATTACCTGTCCGCAGAGGCTTGACCATTCAGTTGTTCAGAAAGGTGCCTTTCTTGTTGCAGCAGATGACCCAGTTGCTGCAACACATCAACAACTCCACTTTTCTCCATCATCAAATCCACTTTCCGCTCAGTTTCTTTGGTACTGCAAGTGAGAACAGGACTCATAGACAAATCTGAACTGAGCAAAGTCAACACTGTATGATATGATTGTATATAATGTATTGTTTGGTCAACAATTAACTTGGAACTCATCCTGACTTTTGATTTGTTGAGACTGAACATTTCGGCCTAGGCAGAGTTACTGATACTTAGGAGTATGTATACAGAATAAATAAGTTGAAATAATTATAACAGCAGAGAGAAAAAAGAAAACAAAATCTAATCCACTTTGGCTTGCAATTACAGCTTTAAAATTGACATAGCACCTGAAAGTAAGCACCGCAGTCATTAGTAAAATGTATAATGTTAAACCTTAATTCACACACGAGTGACAAGAAGCACCTATGGATAATCACTAAGTGACGTCACAGATGGAGACGAAACCCCCTAACCCTATTTTAAACCTGGGAGGCCAAATTCAACTCGACTAAACTTCACCGAAACAAACGCTAAGTACTTTGACCTTAATGACGGTACCATTGAATTGTCTCTTCCTCTGCACGCAGTCTTTTCTGCTGGACCTCCTTCAGTTTACGTGTGTTTGCTTGGATGGCATGCTGCAGCTCTTTGATTTGCTCCTGCAATTCAACGAGACGCGGATTACACGTTAAAATCCTACCGTAACTTAGTTTTCAAACTAACACTCGCTCTATTGTTGGCGAGCAGACATAGCAGTTTATTTACGTTCATGTTTTTCGTTGATAATTTGTAACTTTAGTGTTTACGTACTTCTAGTTAGCTGTAGCCACCGACATCAAACTTTGTAAACTTAGCCAACTAGCTTAGGTAACAGCTAGCGCTACACGTTAACGTCAACCTACCGTAGAATGTCCGTGTTGTACAAAGGTATGGCCTTTAAATGCGGTCATGGTATCTCGTTTTACTTAAATTATCTCAGAGGAGTTTATGATCTGGCGTATTGGTAGTAGAAGTCGTGTACGAGTGATGTTTGTGTCGCGTTATAAGCACTACTTCCGGTCACCATGTCAGAGCCCGGATAGCTCAGTCGGTAGAGCATCAGACTTTTAATCTGAGGGTCCAGGGTTCAAGTCCCTGTTCGGGCGTTAATATTTTTTCGTCTTTTAACAACATATTGAGAATGAGAATATGTTGTATGTGAGAATACACATGGGTTTGCCAGAATTACATTAGCAGCGCAACATAGCATATCAACTGTTGGTGAGCTTAGCTTCAGTAGAAAGAAAACAGCACTCCTGGTGAGACATAAGACATTTAAAGCCTAAAATTGCCTCAAACCTGTGCCAAACATTAAAGCATTTAATTTAAAGCTTGTCACTGCAGTGGGGCTGTTATTACACACAGTGTAGACCTCACATTATTCTAATGTTGGAGTTGTTGTTTATGAAAGAATCAAACTAATTTGGGCATTAAACTCACTCACAAACAAATAATAGTAACCCTGTAATTTACCTGAGATAATCATGGGTGTTATCCCAGAACAGTGATTGGGAACACCTATAAAGCTAGGTGTTTGTGCAGGTAAAATGGCAACACTGAAGACATACTGTATCTGACTGGCAAAGATGGAGCGAATTATCCTCTTGTGTGTGGTTTCCACCTGTCTCTCGTCTGTACATGCACAGGTAAATATGCATGGGATTGGAGTGGGACTGCGACTTTAAAGAAAGATTTTTAAAGTTCAACAGAATTGCAAACAATTTTGTCTGTCTTTTTTGCAGAAGTTTTTGTTCAGCCCAAAATGGGGCCCCATTGGCTATAAAGGTAAATACAATTTGGATTTGATCTAAATGTTAATACAAGTGTGACAGCTGTAAAAACGCTCACGCTAACTAAAACTCTTCTTTTTAAGAGCGTGAAGAGCATGGTGACGGGACAGCAATGGATGAAATCATTAAAACTAATGAATTCCAAGGTAAGTTGCACACAATTTACTTGAGTTGTTTTGCAATTTATACAACATACTGTAACAAATTAGCTCCTGTTGCCCCATGTAGACTTATTTATTTTTCCCTCATTTCTGTCTCAGCTTCCCGAATCATAGACGGCACTACCAGTCTCAGGGAGGGAGACATTGCTGTGTCCTCTGGAAGGCGCTCCAAAGTCTGCTTCGCTCGTAGCTGCCTCTGGTCTAAGTCAGTGGATGGACACGTCTACATTGCATATAGGCTCTCACCTGAATACTGTATGTTATTAGTTATTGTTATTTAGTTTTCTAAGTGTAAATAAATGCAATAAATTACAGTTTGATACTTTAGATTCACCAACTTTGTATTTGAGGATTTATAAATTGTCTGTTCCCTGTCCACAGCTGAAATGGAGACAAAGATGATAAAGAAAGGGATGGAAAGCGTAGAGAAAGGTACCTGCGTGCGGTTTGTTCCTCGGACTCACCAGCGAGACTACATCGACATCCAGTCAAAGTCTGGGTGAGAGCCTTTGCTTGGAAAGTTTGTTCCCATAACGTGTTTTAAAAATGTTACTCTTTCTAAAAAATGTTTTTCTGTGTAGAAATATGAGTATAATTTAAATGGATAAAACTTCAATTGCTTCCTCCTCCTTCCTCCTCTATAGTACAGCACTAAACTCACGCCTTGAAGTTGTTCTAATGATATGTCCTGTGTCTGGGTGTGTGTGTGTGTTAATCCAGGTGTTGGTCCTACCTTGGTGCACGTGGTGGAAGACAGACCGTGTCTCTCCAGAGCCCTGACTGCCTCCGGACTGGAGTGATTTCCCATGAATTCATGCATTCCCTGGGCTTTGTGCACGAGCAGTCCCGCTTTGACCGGGACAAATATGTCACCATCATGTGGCCAAACATTTGGAGGGGTAAATTCAAAGGGGCGGGAAGGGGGGTGGCATTGGTTAATGAGATCTCCACAAATGGTACATTAAAGAATTTATAATGAACTATATTTCTATAATAAAGATAGAAAATGCATAACATTGTAAATTAAAACAACAAAAATAAAATGAATGCTGACAAATATTAAGTATAAAATATATTTTCTAATTTCCAACAGATCGGTTGAGGAACTTTGAGAAATTCAAGACTGACAACTTGGACCTGCCATATGACTATGGCTCAATCATGCACTTTGGGATGTAAGTAACAATTTGATCACTCAATACATTACAGTGTGGTTGATGTATTATAATGTAACATGTAATATGTATATGTTTAGGTATGCCTACTCTCAGGATGGGGAGCCAACCATCATTCCTAAGACCGGCAACAGCAAGGACATAAAGCTGGGCCAGGCATCGACTCTCAGCCACATTGACAAGCTGAAAATCAACAAGCTTTATAAGTGTGGTGGGTGCCAAACATTCTTAACTAACATGCAGTAATTATTTCAGAGCAAGTAACCGTATCGCAAAATGGTCAAATAATACTAGACATGTCAGTTGTTGTCAAATGTCTGATTCACTTCTGTCTCTCTCGCAGGTGGCAAGGATGACTACTAAATAAACTGAATTGAGGTGAAACTGGACTGAAAGCTAATATAATAAACTGATGTTAAATCATGGAAACTATTTCAATAAAGAAGCTTTCTATCAGCATTTCTTCTGTGTGCATGCAATTGTGTTTGTTTTAATAAGACATGATGTTGATAAGGTTGAGAATGTAGTAAAGAGAAAAAGGAGTAGGAACACTAGATAGTGTCCTTATCCACCCAATATATACAGCACAAGTAATTTCATGAATCAGTAAGAGATGACTTGAATGTGAAGAAAATGCAATCCTACTTACATGCATGCGTGTATACATAATACTGCAGTGAAATAAAGATTTTGAAGAATTAAGTCATGGGTGACATGATCACATTAAACAGACATAAAGGAGAAATAGTTGTGAGTATGTTTTAATCAGAGGAAGACTGAAGAAAACGCTTCCCTCGATTAAAAAAGAGCCAGTTTGTGGTATGACGAGACCATGTTTAAAACCATGCACCCGTAATTCAGATACAGACATTTAATAGCACTAATGTTCTTGCAGTAACCATGGAGGCAAGATTTCATAAACTGCTAATACGTGGGATTCTTTCCTCAGCCATTGCCTTTCAAATTGCCCCCTTGATAAAGATAGAAAGAATATTTGGAGAAGGATAAGGTTTTGTTTTTATATATTTACCCATGTGACAAAATGATTGTTGTCAGGACAGTTATCAACTGATACTTCATCACAAAATCACTGGTTGCCAGTACAGTCAGACACAAATTGCTGGTCTGTTGGACTGGGTGGACAGTTATTCTCCTGATAGCAACTGCTGAGTTGTAGCACCTCCAGCAGCAAAACACCTTTAAGTGTCTCATTTATGAAAGTGCTGAATCTAACATGCGCTAAGTACGGGGCACAGGTGAAGGTCAGCATCAGGTCCACCTGTTACGGATCAGCAATGGACTTGAGTAAATTGCATACACTGGATGATGAGGGGTCTTAATCATGCTTCATCATAGAACATGTGCCCAATCAGTACAGAGCACTGGAGGAGAAGTGGGTATATAGGAGTTCATTTAGCTCTTGCAAGACTGCGGACTGAAACTGGTATACCAGTCTGAAAAACACAGCAATGCATTCTACCATGATCCTTCTGGGTATCTTGTTTGGCCTGCTGACCCAGGCGTACACTCTACCTGTTAAGGTCAGTACCAAGAGAAAATATTTTAGAGCAAATGTCCCTTTTGGTCTTGTCATGCTTTGCAAAATGTATTATAATGCACCTTTTGTATTAAAGAATTCTACGGGAGTACATGAGGGAAAAGTGAGGTTGAAAAGAAAATATTCAGGTGGGCTCATGGAAAAGGTTTCTTTTACATGCACTTCATCATGCATGCAGACAACACTTTGATGATTAAAATTCAGATTATGGAAAATAGAGGAAGACTATTAAATCTGTCTTTGTTTTTGTGTTCAGATGAAATTACAGAGCGTGATGAAATGAATGCAATGGACCAAATCCTGGAAGTCAATCGCAGTAAGTAAGCTGTAAATTATATAAAATTGTACTGATTTAAGTTAAATTCAGTATAGTAGTTTAGTATATTTTTTCTCATCAGGGTTGCGAGCCCCCCGAGGACTGTCATTCAGAGAGGGAGATATTGCCACCTCATATGTACGGAGCGCCATAACGTGCCCTGGCAATGCCTGTCTGTGGCCTAAATCAGTTGACGGATTTGTTTATGTCCCCTTCATGCTCTCTCCGCTTTATGGTATGAATCCACAAATTTAAAGAGGTGTTGCAAAGGCATTGGTAGTTCAAATCTTTCTGTGTAATTTGAATTTAAATTTTTTTCATGGTAGACGACATGGAGAGAATCACCATAGAAACTGGGATGCAAGACATTTCCTCTGGAACGTGTATCAAATTTGTTCCACGCACTCATGAAAGCAGTTTCCTTGATATTCAGCCTAGATATGGGTGAGTATGAGCTTTTACATGCAAAACCTGTCTTGAAATTCATAGTGATATGATTCTTGAGATTTACATTGGGATGATAACACGTCATTTCTGTTCTGTACCCCAAGCTGCTGGTCGTTTCTGGGGCAGACAGGAGGAAGCCAGACCCTGTCACTGCAGACTCCTGGGTGCATGTGGTCGGGAGTCGCTGCCCACGAGTTCATGCACGCCCTCGGCTTTGTACACGAGCAGTCTCGCTCGGACCGAGACCACTATGTCTCAATTGTATGGAAAAACATCATGCCAGGTTAGGATCACCTCCCAACATTATGTTACTGCATTCAGAAAGCCTTTTCTTCACCTACTTAATTCTTTTCTCACCAAATAAGTTTCATTACCTTTATCTTTTATGTTTTGACAGACCAAATTCATAACTTCAGGAAACAGGTGACGAACAATCTCAATAGTCCATATGACTACAACTCTGTCATGCACTATGGAAGGTGAGCCGCTCTTTGAGGAAACATAATTGTAGGTTTTGAATGTTTTGCCAGGGCATCACCATACCATATACTTTATTTATCTTTCATCCAGATATGCCTTCTCTGAAGATGGTGGACCAACAATAATCCCCAGACCAGATCCTTACATTCCCATTGGGCAGCGAGACGGACCAAGTGCTCTAGATCTTCACAAAATAAATGTCCTGTATAACTGTGGTAGGTGAACTTAAACATATACTGACTGAAAAAAAAAAATCTTTCTTACATTCAAAATGATTAAGTCAATGCTCTCTCTGCTCCCTAACAGGCGTCAACGAGTAACTGGATCCAGAGTGTTACATTCTGTAATTCTGTCATGTTCTGTTCAAATCTGCTCTCAGGTCATGTCAGATGTGGAAAATGGGTCATTATGACTTCTGGCCTTGAGTAGATTATATGGGCAACATTACCTAATAGCAATTTCATTTTTCTATATTAATATTTTGAATTATCATCACAAATTCTAGTCTGTAGTTTTAGATTGTGTTCAGACAGTTCTTAGAGTACATTCTACTAATCTGCAATAAAGATGTCATAAGGTGAAATAAAATGGCAAGTAAGAATTGAAAGCTGCATTTCTTATAACTAAATTCAGCCCTGTGATATGTTTTTTTGTGCCTGCTGCTGCCAGTTAGATCACTGCATCCAATCTCTGAATCAGTTTGTTCCAATTCCTGCCTCCTTCTCAGCTTCTGCTCACTTTGAATAAAGTAAAATGCAACAGTAAGATTAATGTGTCTGGTTTACACATCTTTTGTCACATCTGTTTCTTGCAGAGGCCTTGCATTGTGGTGCATGGGTTTTCTGGTATTGCTTTCAGGTGGAACATATACAGTACTGATGAATTTCAGGCTGACGAGATCCTTTTCTGCTCAAAAACAACAAATAATTCAATCATGTTTGACCTTACCCTTCCACTGCACTAAACCCTGTAAGTTTCAGTTTTAAAACTGACAAATCAAACAAAAACAAAGTTTGTTTGCACCGCTGGTCTTTGTTGTGCTTTCCTGTACCCCTCCAGGGAGCAGCACTTATGAGTGCTCTTATACTGGAATAAACAGCCACATCTTACCTACTCCTTATCCACAGGATTCCAGGTATCATTTTCTGCTCTTTGCTGCCAAAATAAAGCTGCAATGAAAGAGGAAAAAGAATAAAGGCAAATAAACATTAAATAGGTGAGGAATAGATAGCAGGAACAGACTGTTAGCGCTGTGGTATGGTGTTAATGGCATGCATCCCTAGTGGTGATGATGTGTGAAAAATATTTATCTTCCAAAACTGGTCTTATTATAAATCATCAAATGGTAACAGATAGAATATAAGAAATAATTATTTGTTATTATTATGATCATTATTTTTAATAATTTTATATAAATAAAAAAAACCTTCAATACATTCCTTAAGTAGAACACAAGCTAAATGCACTGACTTCTTATATGTTTTCATTTAGAGGACAATTTCGTTGTTTTGGTCATTTGGTCAGTTGCTTGATTGTTAATCCCTCAAAGTAAAACATTAAGTGAACTTGATTAATGTCCTGGTTGGAAATATGACTCTTAAACCCTGAAACTTAAACATTTCATCAACTTTTGAAAAAGTCTTATTTCCATTGGAGCTATGTTATGTTGCACCATCTTTCATTCACTTTGACAGTCCCTTGAATGGCAAACTATAACTAAGTGCTTAGTTTGTCGTGCTTTGAACAAACTTCATAACTATAAGAGTACATTAGGGAAGAATGTAATTGCTTATTATGGTCATGTGCCCCCCCAGAATGGCATCTATCACAGCAGCCATATCCAACGAAAGCCTGAAGGACGGGAGAGCTAACGTGTGACGTTAACGTTACAAGTTGCTGCTGCAGCGCACACAATACTCTAGTTAGCACACACATAAACTGTAGATTGTAGCTAAGCTACCTGGTTAGCACCGGGGCATCAACATCTGTAATTTTAACAGCTATATCCGCTGTGTCTCTTAAAATGAGCGATAACGACAAAGGTTATGGCGAGCGGGTACGTATGAGCTTTTTGAAGGCTTTGATTGTAACATTAACGTTTTTATGGAACTAACGTACAAATTAATTGGTTATACGGAACTCAAATGGTAGCATAGTCATATTGTGTTGGCTAATACTGGTTAGCTAACATTAGCTAGCTAGCGCAACTCTCCTGTTAAAATCTGTTTCTCAGTTATTTTATAAAACATAAGCATGTCGTTTTAATTTTGATTTTGTAATATCAGGTGACTAAAGTGAGCCACAGGCAATGCCACGTCACAGTAAACAATAAGCACCTGCTAATTTTCCTTAGCTAGCTGGCTAACCTTAGCTTATCAACAATAGCTAGGCCACAGGCCCTGTCTGTCAGTATGGGAATTGCTGTGCAAAGGCTGCGATGTTGATGCCAACTTTAGCCAACCAACCCAGTTATTAACCAAACCTGTGGATAATCACAAAGAGGGTTTGGATGTTTATCATTAACATTAATTATTTATCAGCATAATGTTATCTGTGTTGGCAAATAGCGTTATTAAAGCTTCAACATCTTGAATATAGCTAACGTTAACTGTTAATTCAATAGACCGACATTAATTGAACGAATTAAATAAAATAATAGTAATTGTAATATGGCAGTAATTTGCATTTGGAGACAGTAGATAAGATCTCGATTGAGTGATGTGAGTAAACGTTTGCTAACGTTAATCTTATAATGTCATTATGGTTTCTCAAATGTTGGGCGCGGCAACTTGTGTCAATCAAGCGACATAATGTGTTAAACATTTTAACCATTTGAAACGAAAACGAACGACCTCAAGATTTCTTCTTATTCGTGTGCATTTACTCGCACATTTAACCCCTACAATGCCAATGCAAAACTGGCATATCGTTGCATCTTGGCTAGTAATATTAGTGAAAAACCTCTCTAGAGTAATAGCTATACCCCATATACTGTTCTTTGCAAGTTGCATCCGGCATGCACAGCACTATGAAGGCCACACTTCAATGACTTCTTACTTCCTTGACGTTTTTTAGTGCAAGTAAATGAACAGTACAAGGCCACGAGTATATGTTTGTGTGTGCCACTGTGTTTAAACAGTTTCTCTTTCAAGAAAATGTCTATTTCTTTAATCTTGGTATATCTAACGCTTTGTGCTGAAGATTGGCTCCCATGGTGTCATGTCTGTCAAGTCAATACAAATGAGTGGAAGCAGAATCTTGAGGTCGTTTGGGCTACTATAAGCCAAAATTTATTAAAAAAAAAAAAAGAAAAAAAAGAAATGAAGGCACTGTTGGTGGGGTGTAATCTTGAGTAGGTTTTATTCACATTCAGTGGTTTGATATACACTTTCATGCCTAAGAGGCCACTTGACAGAAATTATGTCAACAGGATCCATTTAAGAAGAATCATAGCTCATATTGTTCTTTACCATCTTGTGAATGTGTACATGTATTGGACGATATTGTTTGTTCTGTTTTCCTGATGCAGACAGACTCAGATGTCCGACACCACAGTGTCTAGATACAACCAGAATGGAAAAATTAGATGAACGTGTGTTCACATGCTTACCTTTCAGTTTTGGCAGCAGTTTTCAAGATTATCACACCTTCCTTTGTTAATGTTCTCATCTAAGATGCTTCATACGCTTCTAACTCAAAGTTGCCGATAGGACAGTGAACAGTGAATTTAGAACCACTGAATGTGAAATATTTATAGAACTAACATTAAAGATTTGTATTATGTGGTCTTAAACATTCCCATGCATGTCATAAGATCGTAATAACACATTAAAAGTTGAATGAGGGTGCAGTTTTAATTGTAGTCATATATTCTTCATCCTTTTCTTTTTCATAAAGGTTAAGATTGGACGAAGAAAATGCGGAAGAAGTCTCATGTCCACTTTATTTTCAATAATATGAAGCTCAGATGTGTGAAGCTGAATTGTTGAATGCATGCTAAATCATGAGGAGGGAAGAAGTGTGGGCAGTGTGTGAGATGGGGGAAGTAAGAAGAAGTAAGACAATTGAAGAAAGAAGAATAATGTGAAGTAATGAAGTTACAGAAATGAAGTTAAGGAAGTAATCTGGATATGGTCACTGTGCTAAGTAATCTTCTGCTCTGTTTGTCAAATGCGTGCATGTTTTTGTTATTGAATACACATATTAGTTTAAATCATTGCAATTTTTACACAACTGACACATTTCTGTTTTTTCATTATGTTGACAATTTAATTATATTGATTAATGTAATCATATTGATGTCATTTGATTCATGGATACAAAAATAGCATTAACCTGCATTCCTAATCCACAATCCTAAATTCTGTTCTTTTCTGTATTTTTCACAGGATAGTCTTAATTCTTTACTACATAGCATTATTTGGGCAAAATTTCTCAGTTTGTCCTCTCATTGGTGCTGATAAGAGGTGTGTTGGTGTGTGTGTGGTTCGTTCAGGAGTCTCGCTCTGCATCCAGGAGCGTGAGTCCACGGGGCTCAGGGAAGTCAGCAAGCCGCTCCCCGGCTCGCTCACCTGCTCGTTCAAAAGAAGGCTCCCGCCACTCCCACTCTAAATCTCGGTCTCGGTCCAGGTCGAAATCTGGGTGAGTGACAATTGTTTTGGAGTTACAGTGGCGTAAAACTCTTTCCTTGTGGACAGACTGGATATATAAATGCTTGTCTGTCTTTTGAATCAGTGGTAGAGAAATTGGATGTGAACAACCATAGAGCCAATATGGATGTTGAACTGTTTCTGTCCATACAGCTCCCATTCCCACCGTGGCTCACGTAGACACTATAGCCGATCTCGCTCCCGCTCAAGGTCCTATCGCCGCCGATCTCACAGCAGGTCCTACAGTGGAGAGCGCCGGCGCAGGAGCCATAGCCGCTCACCCATGTCCAACCGCCGCAGGCACATCGGCAACCGCGTAAGTGCTCAATGGCCCTTGTGGGTGCAAGACGTTTGTCATAATTTAAAAGTCAATCGGCTTTGCCTGTGTTCTTCCTGCATAAGTATTTTTATCTTAGATCCTAAACACTGCTATATACTAATACAGAATTTAATAATAATACAGAAACTCAATTGTAAAGAAAACCCTACCTTTTTGTTTTGAGTATTAAGGACTCTTAATTGTTAATTACATTAAAGTGTATGATCATATCAGCGTCTTAATATCTTTGCAGGCTAATCCAGATCCAAACTGTTGCCTGGGTGTGTTTGGCCTGAGCTTGTACACAACAGAGCGGGATCTGAGGGAAGTCTTCTCTAAATACGGCCCCCTGGCGGATGTCTGTATTGTGTATGACCAGCAGTCGAGGCGCTCCAGGGGCTTTTCTTTTGTTTACTTTGAGAACAAAGATGACGCTAAAGAGGTATAAAATTTGTGATGACAGAGGCCCATGTCAAATCTGAATATTTTCTGGGCCTAAAGAGGTCATTTATATGTTTGTTCACTGTCAGGCAAAGGAGCGAGCCAATGGCATGGAGCTGGATGGTCGTAGGATCAGGGTCGACTTCTCCATCACAAAAAGACCTCATACCCCAACCCCTGGAATCTACATGGGCCGGCCTACATAGTAAGCCACCTGACACGTGCTGAGTGTTTGTGTGGATCAATTAGGTAAAATAAAACACAATTGCTCCATTTATTAGATGTGATCTGATGTGTTGAGCTTTTTTTCATTAAATGTTTCGATCTAATTTCTCAAAGGAAACTGAAAATAAAACAAAACAATGAAATTGTTAAGTAGGAAACCCAAACAAAATCTCAACCTTGTACTGTCTTCTGTGTAGTGGTGGAGGTGGTCCAAGCGGTCCTCGACGCTCTTCACGTGACTACGACCGTGGGTATGACCGTGGATACGACAGAGGTGGCTATGATCGCTATGATGACAGGGACTACTACAGATCATATAGGTGACTATCTCCATTGTGATGCAGTAATCCTACAGATTATCAGTGGTTTCCTGTTCAGTTTCTACTAACATGGAAAAAAGAAAACTAATAATTTTGCCTTGTTTCAGAAGGCGATCTCCGTCACCATACTACAGAGGGGCTTACAGGTCTCGATCCAGATCGCGGTCTTATTCTCCCCGTGAGTCCTTTTCATAAAGCGTTTTATTGAGGCCTTCAACAGGTTGCAGTGTGTTGGGGGTTTGTCTGATGACTCTGCTTTGGTTCACAGGTCGCTATTGAACGTTGCTGTCAAGCCCTTCCTCTTCCCAAGCACAGACAGGAAATGTTTCTGAGTGGTATGATTGATTTCAGAATAGATCTTCTTTCTTAAGGTGATCATCACACTTCTGTTTGCTAATGTCTATGACCAGTAAATGTATACTGAGATCAGTTGTGAAGCAGTGTCACTGGACATGACCCAAGCTGTCCCCTCATGGTTTTAATTTTAACTGTATAGGCAACATCTGCCGTAAATAATATATTAATGTTTTGATGTTTTTTTGTATACAATTGAGGGAATATTCATCTTTGAACAGATTAAAAGGAAGATGCACTTTTTCACTTTGACTCATGTCCTTCCTTGCAACACTTCTACATTGCCTTTAACCATTTACTGTTGCAAGGCTGTTTTGATACAGATGAGGATGTATTAAAGCCTTCATCTTATCGCATTGCTATGCGCTAATTTCTACAGAATCGCTCAACTAAATAAAAACTGGTGAGCCACTATTAAACGACCAAATCAACAACTGAATGATGTTGAGCTCACATATCTAGTCTAAAATGCCTTCCTCTTATAAACTATGTATCCAAGTTACTAGTTGAGCTCTTGTAAGTAAACTTGAAAATCATTACCTAGAATCATCATCCCGCTACTTGAAATAAACTAGTGTTTCAACACGATTTATACAACTGATATTGAGTTGGTGTGATGGTACGTGAATGGGTATGGCTAAATGCATTAGTAAAGTTCCAGCTTATCTAATAACCCCTGGGAAAAATATTGAGAGAGCCACATATTTTTTTAGGGCCTGTGTCCACGTAGGGTTATTTTCTGTCAGAAAAGCCTGGCAGGGTCTCAGACCTTTAAATCTTTTCCCACATCTCAGATTCATCAGTTCAAATAATGATGTGAAACAAATTGGCAATTCAGTCTGATCATGAGGCTTTTATTCCCTGACTAGAAACTATAAATCTGTCATTAAATGCCACTGCTTATCAGGCAGGCAGGCACAACTTTAAACTATACATATCTATACATACACACTGTACTCGCCATGAGGTGATGCAAGACCTGCCGAGCAGCGTCTGGCTGTGAGGGTCTGAGGTCCGACATCTACCCCTACTGGTCACAGAGGAGACCAAACTTGTTCCAGCATCCATCACAGACGACACAGTTCAGAACATGATAAACTGCATGACTTGTTGGAGTCTGAGTTTATTGTAGTTTTTCAATTTTTGCCAGTGGTGGAAAAAAAAAGCTCACAAATCTTCAAGTTAAAGAAGAGCAGTAAAAACAGGCTTCTTCTTTACGTAAAGGGTCAGTTCACTCAAATTGTATAAAAAAATATTTTCTCACTTATCTCTCGTGGGATCAAGACATTCTGAACATTTGTGTTTTGTTTGTTTTCATATGATTTTGAAATATCCATTCTGAGATTCTTCTCTCAAATACAAAGGAGGTGAATGGATTTCAGTTGTGGTGCTCGGCAAATGTTTTCCTTTTTTTGTCATTTCAGTGAACTAACCCTTTAAATAAAATTATAATAGTATTAGCACTTAAAAAGTAAAGCAAAAGCTTCCTGTCGTAAAGATATTGATGCGCTAATATATAAGACATGGTTGATGTTGAAATTGTCTTAACTTTTGTTTATATTTAGTGTATTTTAGATGTTTTTAGCATGTTTTGCATGTAAATGTCCCTCTCAAATACAGGCAATAATAGTAATGTAACAAAAAATTATTTAAACTGCCACTTCCTCAAAACTGTACTTGTGTGCAATAGTTAAGTAAATAGTTTCTTTACACTTTGGTTTGTTTGCACAGCATAACAGAAGAATGGACCTTTGAGACAGTCTGGATGTTGATAGGAATGTGTAAACTCTTGTTGTACTATGTTTCATCCCACAGGGGATACGACAATGCAACCAGAAACTTGTATTTTTTTTATTTTAGTTTCCTTTTAATCCTAATTTTGTTTTCCATGCTGTTTGTTTGAATGGTTCTTTTATCCAACACCCCTTTGTGTATGCAGTGAGAGATAAAGCAAGTAATTGAATTACTAGAAGGTAATAGGATGAATCAGGTACTAAACTATGTTTCTCAAACTGTTCAGAGGAAAGCGGGAAGACCATGAAAAGGCACCGGTCACACAGCTGACCACACCTTGGAAACAGCATAATCCTATTTATTTCCCTCTTCTACCACAAGTCTACATGTATGTGTGTGTTGTTTGTTTTTGGTCAGCAGGCAACTCTGCCCCCCCCCCCCCCAAATGTCACACCCCTTCCAGTTCCAGTTAATTTTCCTCTGAGTGGAAATCATTTTGGGTGGTTGCCTGATTTGTCAGCATATGGACTTAATTGGTCCGGAAAACAAGGAACGTTAACAGGAAAGGATGTAAGCAAATCTTGTGGTCTAGTGTATGGTGACATTTGTATCTGCATTGTGTAGTAGATTTTACTGCTATTTAAATGTTAATGCAAAGGCAAGCAGGTTAAAGTCATTGGATATTGTTTAATTTATAAATCATGCATTCAATGTCAAGAGTTGAAAGATGAATATAGTAATGACGTAGTGTTGTAAATGAGCTGTGAAATGAATGGGTCATTTATTTGAACTGTGGATGAGGCCTCAGCAGAAAGGCCTGCAACAACTGTGTTAGCATGTCATCAGGAAAGTAACTAAAGAGCTGTTTTGTAAATAGGCCACAGCTTGGACATTCCTCTGTTCACACACTGACGTAAACAAGGAGAGGAATGGTCACTCCTGCTGCTGGCACTCTCTCCACTACAGTAGGGTGGCAGTAATGTTCCAAGGCACAGGCGAGTCACATGTAGAAACACTCAAGTGCTGTAGGCAAAGGCTCCTCCCCTTGGTAACTAGTGTAGGTACAAGGCCACACATCCATGCATGAGCACTGCAGCCTGCCCTTCCATCCCCCTTCTTCGCCATGCAGCTCTGTGTCCACAGGCCCTTCCCTTATATTTGAGCTTTTGTTTTGAAATCCACCTTACTTAACTTAGCTTTGCTTCCCTCTAAAACAACACCCACATGCACACACCTACATTACAAAAGAAAAAAAGATGCTATACCATGTCTGTATCCTGGAGTATGAGCTCAGACTGGCTGAGTGACACTGCATAGAGGGCGCCTCCCTCCTGCACAGACAGAAGCTGAGGGCCAGGAATCCCCTCACTGCTCCTTATCAGCATCTAAAAATAAATATTTGCTCAGGTTTTACATGTTGCAGTTGGGTCCATTGGCACTACACACAGGTTGAGATGCAAAGTGAAAGTGTCATCGCCTTTAATAACATTAAAGTGAATGGGACACAGGCTGCGGGTCTTCAACAGTGGCCCCTGATGAGGATGCACAGTGAAAATGTAGAACAGTTTATTTCACTGTTATCTCTCTGCAAGGACAGAGCGTACAAGAAGGGCTGTTCTAGGTTTCACTTTCTATATTGTTTAAACAATACCCCCCCCTCCCCCACAGTTTTATAATTGTAGTCAAATACAAGATCATGAATGTTATCCCACATGTTTTTATTATAGGGTAATATCTCCAACAGGCGTCCACAGCGAGCTTTGGACCCCCTGCGTACACCGGCTCCATAAATCCATATTTCTGTGTCGCTCATAAATAAATAAAAGGCAAACTGTGCGGATCAGTGACACTGTTTGGGTCGACAAGTACAGTGACAACGACTTGATTTTCCACACAGTAGCCCTTTTTCACTCCCCCAGCCTGAAGGGACCCAAGGCACGGCCCTTATTATGATTTGATGAAATAACCCCTCTGCCTTCCTTTAAGCCCATCCCTTTGCTGAATGTACCCAGTGATCATCATGCCACTTTCATACCCTAATGCACTTTCTACGCTGGAGAACCAGGAGTGATCCCACATGCATCTCCAAACATTTTTTTTCTTGTGATTTTAAGGGAGATTTTATTTAGAGGCGGTGCTTGTTGGCTCCAGAGTAGCGTCGTAACGACACTTTTTTTCCCCCAGTCCCTGTTAAAAGAGTTAGACCAGGGCCAGAGTTGGTGCTGGGGGGTCGCCTATAGCTTAGTAATTTCCTGGGGGGTAATTGCTGCGTTTTTTAAATCCCAGCAGATTTTTCTATTTTCTCTTTTCATTTTATTTTTTTATTTTATTTTTCTACTTATTTGAATATCGCCACTCTCTCTCTCACACACTCTTAAGACCTGATACCCCTTCGAGATTTGCTCCTTTCAGATCATGAACAAACTATATGTTGGGAATTTAAGTCCTTCGGTCACTGTCGAGGACTTGAAGCAGCTCTTTGGGGAGAGGAAGCTGCCAGTGGCCGACCAGGTCCTACTGAAATCCGGCTATGCTTTTGTGGACTTCCCCGACCAGAACTCGGCCATAAAGGCTATAGAGACTCTTTCTGGTAAGTGTGGATTTGATAAGTGATGCTGCTGGTGACAGGAGGGGGAAAAATTCACAGCGGGTCAAACTGCAAGATCAGGTTAAAAACACCAAAAGCTCGGCGTGTCCGAAGTGTGAAATATTAATCATTGCTTGTGTTATTTCTTTATTTGCTCGGGACGGTGTTTTGCGATCACATCCGTGTGCCATCAGAGTTTAGATGAACGCTCAGCAATGCACGCTCCAGCCCAAAAATTGGATAAATTATCGATCACAGGACACACTCGGGGCTTTAGTGCCCGTTTGGCTAAAGAAAACACGAGCCGTCGTAACGCTATTAACGCGCACAATAACCTATATTTTGGAGATTCCGATAGTGTGGGGCGCTACTTTGCAATCACCCGCTGGAATGTATGGGATGGTCTGATGGTTCGGGTAGGCATAATTATTTTTCACTTATTTTTTATCTTGATTTTATTGAAGAGAGCAGAGCGAAGCGACCGCGGAAAACTTGTCAGATCCATGTTCCTCTGGTGTCTGGGTATGTTTTTACGAGGTGTCTTGGAGGTGGGTCACGGGGGTCCGGAGGAAAGAGCTAATAAACAGGTAGCTGAGGGGGGACGAGGTGAGACGCTAATTCCGTGCTGCGCCAGGCCACTCATAATAGTAACGAAAACCCGTGTTCAAGCTCCGCCGAGGAGCGCTTCAAATTCACCTCCGGTCGGCTCAACACGGAGAATTAAGAGACACCTACCTAGAATAGAAACAGTACAAGTCATTCTCCTTTCAAAACCATCTCTTCTTTGATGTTGCATTCTTTACTGAGAGCAGGAAAAAAAAAATACCCCTCATTGCACTGTGAGGGTTGTGGGAGTGGAAAGCATGGCTGCCCGTTTCCCCCCATACTATATAAGCTTATCATGCTATATTTTGGCGCCGATTCCTCCGATTGTGACCCTCAAAATGTCCCACTGTGGTTGTTTTAATCTAAACATACCCAGTTTATCCGCCGCACAACGCGCCCGTGTAGTGTACTTTTTTTAGGGAGGGGGGGTGGGGGGGGGGGGATCTGTTTGAATGGGGACGCACCTACTTGGTGAAGTGATTCAAAGTGTTGCTGTGTAGGCCTACCAGCTTGCATTGTTCCTCTCATGCACACACAGCTAATGTTACACTATCAATTTTCCCTACAGGTAAAGTTGAATTACACGGAAAGGTGATAGAGGTAGACTACTCTGTTCCCAAAAAACTAAGGTAGGCCTACAATCTGACACACACTCTCACTCTCACCCACACACGCACACATTGTGTCATACGCCTATACTGTGCCCCATGGCAGACTGTGACCTGTAGGCTTCCGCTGTGAAATATAGCACGCCCGTTTTACCCTCTTTTCTCGGCTTCTCTGTGGGTTTTTTTTCCAAACTGGCTGTTGTTGTTTTATTTCCTGGCGCTGGAAATGTAACTGCATGGCGATTTAACAAAAGAAAGCGACAAAGAAGCAGTTTAGTCCCAACATCCGCAGAACACACGGTGGCTGCTGCCATATCGCGTGATCTGCAGTAAAAGGGCCTGTCCCACTGTAACACATGGACACTCACACGCGACGTGCGTACGTGTAATAATTGCATCTTAATTGAATCTGTCATTTAGTAATCAGACTTTCATATAGGCTGCTGCGCATACTGTAATTGTTTCCCCACAAGGCTATTTTCCCTGTATGTAGGCGATAAAGTTGGGTTTCATTATTCACTGTAACACTGCAATGCACGGTGAGTTGCATACCAATCAGCTGAGCCTCTATATACTATATGCATGTGTGTGCATGTATGTGAGAAACACAGATTGTGTGTGTGTGTGTGTGTGTGTGCGCGAGGAAAAGCGCGAGTCGAAGGTTTTGTGAGCAAATCTATAGATCAGACCCTAAACTCCACAAACCACTCCACCACTGTCACGTTTTGTGCTTCTGTGTCTGCTTGTCCACGCAGCATACAAACACAAGATACCCACGAGCTTTTGATTGCGTGGAAATAAAAAATAAGCATTTTCCCTGTGCGTTATGCGTAATAAACTCGTTCGTTTGTGGCAGATTTTGCAGCCTATAGACTCTCAACACGTATAGATCCACCCCTTCTTCACTACAATGCCTTTGGCTGTAGGGAAGGACTACCTTGCGTGACAAAAAGGTAAATATTCAAGCCCCTTGTGGAGGAACACGTGACCCACACTTTATGCGCTTCCAGCATAGTCCTCCCCCTTCAGTGCAGGCTACACTTTCCTGCATTACTGCTCTCGGTTTTTTGTTTTTTTTTGCCCTGCCACACTGTAGAGAAATATATGTTTGTTTGGAATGTGTGCTGATCGAGCTGCTGTATTATTTCCACCGCTTTATGGCTCGATTTGAAGGCATTTTGTAAGCTGCAACATGGTGTACAAGCCTGCGCCACTCCCCACAGTTAGTGTGCACGTAGGCCATAGCAATGTTGGGAGAGCCTCATAATGGCTGCCATGATGGTCCTGCATACTGCACGGCTATAGGCGGAATCAGATTGAGCTAAATGTCGACACACGTGTCCAATCGGCAGTGTGCGGAGCTGCTTCTGAGCAGGCCTTTAAAGCGAAATGTACGCCATATCAGTGAAGTCGACATGAGTGCAGCGTATGAGACGCACAGGTGTTCATTTTGAAACACGCAGAGAATCAGTGTGAACTGGGCGAAATCACATGTGGAGGTGTAACTCCACATTGTTACCTCAACTCGTTTTAAAGTGGATAACGCTTTTCCACGGTGGTCATTTAATTTGTTGTTAAAACCTCCCACGAGTTTGTCAGAAATATTAACATAAATTTAGAATTTAAAGTTTAAAATGCGTGTTTTTGTGCTGCTGTGAAGAATGTATTTCTCCTAATTTATGAAGATCTAGCTGATGCACATTTTCAATCTTTTTAATATATATTTTTAATCCATTCTAGTTGTTTATATTTAATAATTCAGGTTTAGAATACTCAAATTATATTTCCTTTCTTTACTTCATTTCTAAATCCTGTATTTAGATAATGATATAATAATTATAGGTATTGTCATGGATTTGAATTTAAATTCAAATATATATATATGGTTACTATAGTGAAGTAGTTGTTAAAGAAGGCTTGAGGAGTTTGTGTTTTATGATTTAAGAAGCTGTGTGTGAGCTCATCTTCAGGCCTGCTGGCATTTCTTGGTTTGTGAGGCTGCTGTAGTTTCAGCTGCTGTTTGCTCTGTGTACTGTTTGTTTATATAGTTTAGTTGTGTTTTGTTGAGTAATGTCTCCAGTGTGCTAATGGGCATTGTGGGATTAACAATTAGATTATGTCTATTTTTAAGGACAAAAAACAATTATGATGGCTTATTATTCTGTCTTAGTAATAGCATTTTGTTTGCTCATAAGTTTATTATGTAAAAGGCCTTTTTAATAGCCATTTTGAATAACCTAGAAAAGACAAAGGTATGAATTGTAGTTTTGATGTCCTATTTATTATTTAAATGTCATTTCACTGACATTCATTTTATATTTTGATATTTCAAATTGGTTCAAAAGCTTTCATACTTTGATATGAATATGAATAATTTTAGCGGCCGTAAACTATCTTTTTGATTTTATTTGTGAAAGCTTTTGAAGCTTCTTATCATGGAAAATACAGAATAATTAGCTGCACTTTTTCCACATATTTCTAAAAGAGTTTTTAGAAATTATCAGTTACTTTTATTAAAATGATTGATTTAATCAGTGTTATAATAATGTAGGTTGCTTAATATTAATTTCAGTGCTGGGACAGCTGTTGTTTGAAATTAATCAACTATTTTTCTGTTAGTGAGTAAAGCATTTTTCTGATATATGTTATTTAATTATTATAATCACCTGAGCTTGTTATCTAATTGTAGGTTAAAAATATGAGCTGTTAAATCATTTGATGATGAAATAATCAATACAACAAAACTCATGAAACATCAGAGAAAATAAATGGATTCATGCAGAATGACTATTAATAATTCTTTAATAGATTTGATTGGAAGAATGAAATTTAGTTTGATTAGAGAATCAAGTTTGTTTGCTCAAACCTAAATATCTTTAATAATGGAGGCTTATTTTGATGCCAGAAATCAGAAAACAATATTTTTCCCACATTGTGAAGTTTCTTTGTTAAGCAGAGCATGTGGCTGCGTCTCTGCTTGTGCAACACACGAGGAAACACAGTGTGACTTGGTGTTAATTGATATTGGTGCTACATGAATGATATGCATTGTTGTTTGACTATCAGATAGGCAGTGAAGGTGTGGGCAAAGCGACTAATGCCATCTCCCACGGTGAGCCTGATCAATAAGTAATATTAAACATTTGAAGACAGCGTTGTTGTTGTTGTTGTTGTTGTTGTGGGATAAACACATTTAAAGCTGTGATCCTGAAAAGTATACAGGTTTGTTTACTTTAGCTATTGATAGTGACAAAACCAGACTTTTCTCCTCCTAATTATCTCTCTGCACCTTTGACTTAACCCAGAGTGAGAATGTGCTCAAATAAACAGGCGATGAATTTGTGATTGAGTGCTAACTCTTGTGTTACACTCCATTAGGCTGTATCACAATACACACAGGTTGAGCTGCTTTGTGCTCTTCGAATAAATCTTTGCAGCTTCATGTTGCTTTATAAAAAAATTAATTGGTTACGAGACCATTTCTTCTCTCAAAAGGACAAACCAAGACATGGGTGTAAACATCTGCATTGCACCACAGTGGTGCACATGCAGATGTGTGTGTTAGGTTGTCAGTGTGCACCGAGTCAAAACAGCGAAATACGATAGCCATCAGTTGATCCACTCCGAATCCATTAATACTCCCCAGTTGATCCTGGGTGTAGGGGAAGCTCTCCAAATCAGGCTCCAGTTTTGTCCGGAGTGATAGCAGGAGGCACTGCACTGCTGCCCTCTAAAGCCACATCCGCTGCACCCTCCTCCTGACTCCTCACATCTCCCCTCACCTGTCTGTGAGGGATCTCGCAAAGTGATCTGTTTTGGGGAGTGAGGGGAGAAGATGCCCGAGGTGTCTCTCAACTATGACCATTTTCTGCCCTAAAGAGCGTTGTTGGTGTCTTTTTAACTCACGGTCGGTCTGTCTCAGGCTCTTTACTCATGGAGGCGGAAGAAGAGAGTATACTTCATGTCGTAGAACAATTTTTCTTTCACTGAGCCCCTATGGTGTAAAATAATGCTCATGAGGTGTGAAAAAATAATGCCAAATGAGGGAGTTCTTCATTAGCACTTCCAGAAATAATGACTATTCACTTGTTATGTATTAGCCAGAGGCTTTTATTTTGAGTGTGTTCAATCCGATGCATTTCAATTTCAGTCCTTCTCCCAACACTGCTAACTTTGTATTGCAATTATTAACTTTTTCACAAAAGTGGAGTGGTGTATTTTTCTCCTGAAGTGATAACAGACTTGCTAGTGCAACAGAGTATATAGTTTAAGGGAGCGGCGAGATTAGATGTGAGAGCATTGTAAATTCATTGTGTGTCTATCAGACCTGTGGGATCGCTGTTTAAGCTCCTTGAGAGTTGGAATCTGCTTCTTTTTTTTTTTTGCAGACACTTGCTTGTGCATCACAGCAGCAACTGTAGTGATTCACGTCTCTGTAAGCTGTCATTCACATTCCACTCCAACCTGTTGCATGACTAATGTGTTACTGTAGCATTACACTCATTACAACCAGGAGTTCAAGTCAGCTACATGGCTCTCAGGAGCAGCAGTGAGGAGGTGTGGAAGGTGTGGCCGGGATGAGGAGGATTTCTCAGACTGTCCCAATTCTTGCATTTTTTAATACTGAATCACCAAAATAGACTGGACCTTTCACTACTTGGAGATGGTTTCACCTGAGGGAAAGTGAGGAGCAACAATTGCTAATGTGTGTGTGTGTGTGTGTGTGTGTGTGTGTTTGTTTGTGTGTTTGGTCAGTGACACCATTCATCCAATAGGAAATGAAGGGGGCACTTCTTCTGCCTGTGTTATTATTTGTGACCTCACCATTACACATTACCTCCCACTTATTTTTACTATTGAATGATGAGAGTAATGGAGAGACAGCCCATGGTAGACGTAAAATAAACCCTCATTGATTAGAGATGAGAGGCATAAAGCCTCCTTGAACTGAGCCACTGAAGTCATTTTTCTTCTTGCTGTCTGCAAGAGCATGTGTCACTGATTATATATTCTCATTGGCTTGTTTAAGTCAGCGTTGGTTGGTAGAAAAAGAAAGAAAAAATTGAATTTACGCACACTGTTAGCATCACATTTATTACAAATAAAATGTTTTGATGACCAAAATGAATTTCTAATAAATTCAGTGCTGACAGACAGTGGGAATACAACTTTTTCTTTAGCTTGATTTCATGTTCTTACACATAGGTCTTCCAAGTGTGCAATAGCCAATTCTCAGTTTGCTGTTTGTACAAAGTAAAAGTGTGACCACCATCCCAATCCTCTACAGGATAGAACCTCATTGTTTTGAGCAGATGTTGATGTGGATGCTGGTTTGCTAAGCAGCGTTTGATGAATTGCTGGAATCTTAAATGTGCTGCATGTGAATATTTAATGAATTATAAATCATGATTATGAGTAGCAGTTTGTACCCAAGTTCTTTTTTGGGGGAAGTAATTTGAATATGTAACAGCTGCTCTGTCTCTCCTTCCTTTTCTGCGTCCCTCTGTTGCTCAGTCTGTCTCTCTGATATGTGTGCAGCATGTGGATATGAGTGTTTTTTTTACACATGTATTCATGGGGATTTATACACATGTATTCATGCTCACATGCAGCTTTAGGACAACACTGGAGAAACAGAAAAGCTGGGGTGAATCCCAGCTGAAAGGTACATGCTGGGTGTAAATTTAAGTGTGTGTCACCCTTCAATGTGCCAGTGGCCACCCAAGGGTGTGGTCTCTCTCCATTGAAGGTCTGGCAGCTGAGGCGCACAGCAGGTGGCATTTCTCACACAGGCAGACCCCATCCTTGTCTCATATCAACACCATATAACCCCACTACCCCTGCTGGAACTTTAGAGCTCTGATGGTTCATGAACAGGTGAAATGAAGAAGGAGAAAACTCCCAACAGCCAATCAGAGTGAGCCAGGGGCCATAATGCTTACATGCAGCCAATCCTATTCAAGCAGGTCAAGTGGTAGGAATCGAGGCATGGGCCCCCCCTTAAATCCGATTACCCCCCTTGTGGCCCCTTCTGCCAGAGCCAAGAGTGCTTACTAGTATCGGATGGATTACTGAACGGGACTTCCGGTTACAGGTCCAGGACCCCTGGACCAGAACTGCTATATGAAGTGAGTGAATTTGTTGTTGGAAAGTCAACGAATCGACTGCAAACAAATGCAAAGAGACACAAAATGACCACAGAAGACGCAGAAAACTACACAGAGACAGAAAACGACATCAAATTACCACAAAGATGAAAAATGACGACAAAGAGACACAAAACAACTACAAAATTCGACCCCATTTGCTAAGCAGTGAATCACGATCAACTGCAGAAAAGAACTGAAATGTGGCTAAAGAGAACCAAAATGACCTAATAGAGGCAAAATGACTACAAAGACACGCAAAATGTCTCATAATCTGTCTATGGCTGTAGGCTTTTTGGAGTTACAAATAGTACCTATTTATGGATATTATTTCATATCAGAAAACTTAAAGTAGTTTATAATTTGGCATTCCTTTATTACCCTGAATAAACAGTATTATTACTAATAATGTACATTTTATTATACTCTCGCAGCATATTTAAAAAATGCAACAAAAGAGTGAGAGAGCAACGACTATAGGAAGTGTAGTGTGTGATGAAGGGGGTCAGGGGACACGGGGGGAGACAGCATTGTAGAGGTGGTAGTCAGAGCTAACCAGCCATGAGCAGGTACTGTCAGACTCTCTGTGTGGGAACTGTGACAGTCACTAGAAGCACATTTATGTCCCTTTGAGAGAGTTTCTGTGTGGGTACCTGTGTTGTAGCTGGACTAGCAGCTCCTCTACGAGAAGCTCTCCTGGTGTGTGTGTGTGTGGGGGGGGGGTCAGTACATCGCAGTAGCCCTGCTGTTTGTTCCAGGAACATCCAGATATGGTGTGATAGAGAAATAATATGCAAGGATTGTTTTCTCCACACCATTTCTCCCATGGTGGGAATTTCTCTTGATATATGTTGTTTTTGATATTCGCTCTCTGAGGCAGAAAATGTCGAAAGATACAGTCTTCTGACATTTACAGCATCTTGATGTGGAAGCAAAACTGTGCCATTGCGCTTGTGAATATGTGTGTCCATGTGTGTTTACAGGTCGCGCTGTATTCAGTTCCAACTGTTCCAGGTTAGGTTCTCCACGTTGCCACGGCAACCAGTTTTGAGTGTTTTGCTTAGTTATAGGAGGAGAGCTCGAACATTGAAGGCTTTCAGAAAAAAAACCCAAAAGTCCTCCAGTGTTCATAACACCACGCAAGCTGCAACAAAAACTAAATACAAAAGTTGAGTTTACTGCAAGCAACACCCTGATATTCACCCTACAAGTGATCATTATAATGTCTTTTGATATCACTGTTAGAATCCTATGATTACAGCTCAAATTTGTTATGAACTGCTGTCAGTTTGGAGACCCTGTAATTTCCACCCATTGCCCAAGAGAGTGGAGATTGCCTACCGGTTATAGCTGCAAGCCCCAGTCTGCAGTCCAGCCATGTGTTGGTGGCTCACGCTATGGGCGGTGCAGTGGTCAGAGTGCTGATTTTATATGACAGTGAATACATAGCCTAGTAAGGTGCCTCAATAAAAATGCCTGTGTAAATCTATCGCTTCACTGAAGCCCTCAAGTGCTCATTTTCTTTGTGGCAGGGAAAACTGCTGAGTGGGCTGTCCGTCCATGTCACAGCCGCAACCCTTTTGTGACCTTTCTTATTCATAAACCCACTCTGAGCCACCATTTCCATCCTTTTCCATATGTATGCAACAGAAGCTGGGAACCCCCCCCCCAACAGAACAAGTCATCTACAGTAAGGTCCGCACACAGCTGAGCCTCCGACACAACCTGGAGCACAGTCTGACCATTGTGTTTCCTCTGTTTCACACTCTCTCTGACGGAAGAAGGAAGACATGGAGAGGACTTCCGAGTCAAAGACATGTGCATGTCCCGCTTATCCTGCTCAGTGTGTGTGTGTGCGTGTGTGCGTCTGTGTGCGTGCGTGTGTATGTGTGTGTGTGTGTGTGTGTGCGTGTGTGTGTGTGTCTGCTCCTGTGTGGGGAGAAATGAGCACTGCTGATAGAGGGCAGCATTTCCTCCCCCTGTCAGGGAGGCTCTCTGGCTGGCTGTGTGAGGCTGCTGGTGGCTTGAAGTGGCTTTACCCCTCTCTCTGCAGACTGCGATGGGTCTGCTCGCAAACAGGAGGATTTCTGGCTGTGGATTTGAGACTGACAGAACCCTCACATCAACGCTTAATCTTACCTATCAACTGATTTTATTCCCTCAACGAGTTTGTATCCTGACTTTCATCCAACCTCCTGACTGGTAGTTTGATATTAAAATGAAACGTATTAAAGGAATATCCCAACATTGAGCAGGATTCATTTCTAGAGTCACAGATAATGGCTTTAATATGACAGTTCAAATCATCTAAAGCATGGTTCACACACTCAAATTACCTGGGGACCAACCTGGCCAGGTTGCCCTCTCCTAGGGAGATAGATGTTTTGATGTCAGGTGCACTGCGGTAAATCAGAGGTCTGTTGGTCATAGCTAAAGTGTTGATGTGAGTGTGTTATGTTTTATGCTCAGTTTTTTGCAGACTTATTAGAAAAATGATTACACTAAAATAGAAGACCATGGGAAAAAAATACAAAATCTATTCGCAGGCTAGATGTAACTATAACTCATAAAACATGTGGGGGCCTTGTGAAATTATCTTCTGGGTGTGATCTGTCCAGTAAATATGAAGCTACAACCAGCAGCCGGTTAGCTTAGCCTTAAGCTAAAATGTCATCAGTGTTAAGAGACTTTGTGACCTTTGGATACAGACAGACTAGCTCTCTCTCCCTGTTTCTAGTCTTTACGCTAAGCTGAGCTAACCGGCTGTAGCCTCATATTTAGCGCACGTATATGAGAGTGGTATCGATCTTCTCATCCAATTTCAAGAAAGCAAATAAGTGAATAATTGTGACTGATTTTGGTTCTATTTGTCAGGTGGATTAATTTTTTAAAATTGTACTCTTGTCATTTCTTTAAATTCTTAGATTAAATGTCCATCTATTAGTCCACAAGATCATTTTATAACCATCACCGCGTGCAGCCCTTCTTATGTTTTGCAGAGTGGAGCTGTGGCAGCGGTTGCAGGCTGCCCCTTTAGTTTCACCAGAAGTAGCGTTTAGTATTTGGCAGTTGTGATGTGCCATGAAGCCTGTTGTTTTACACAGCTGTGCTTGGTCCTGACTATGATTTGCTGAGCTCAGAGATGAGTCGGGTAATGTGGGCCAGGCAGGTGCTGGAGAGTAGGACGGCTCCATCTGCCTCCCTGCCAAGTGACCCAGCACATGCCAATGCCCGGTCAGTTGCAGCGTGAGAGAGAAAGACAGAGCATGTATGGGAAAGAGAGTGATAATGAGAGAGCAACGATAGAAAGGTAGAAAGAGAAGAATGGAGTTGTGGGGGGAAAGGGAGGACCCTGTGGGAGTACTTTTTTGATTTTATCACACCAAACGCCAGCTTGCAGGGAGAGCTGCGGTGTATTTTCACACAGCCGCTGCAGAGAGCTGCACACACAGGGGGGCCGTGAGCAGAATGTGAAAAAAACAGTTTGTAAATAATTGTCGTCTTGCTGACCCTTGTCTAATATTTCCCTGGAGGAGCAGAATATTTTATCGTGAAGTGTTCAATCTGTGTGTGTCTCACTAAACAGTATATACTCAGGGTTTTCCATGGGTGCTGCGGTAGCACTGCTCTACTGTACATGAGGAGCACTATCCCAGTCCTGAGGTTTTTAAAGCTATTATGTTCCCATTTTAACTGCAATGAGTAAAACACTTCATGCAAAACTGACAAAATGTGTGCGCAAGTTGCTAGGATACCAGTCGATTGACTGATTGATTGGGTGTCTGTGTTTAGCATTGAGCTCCTGATATTTCTTGTTGCCATCTGTCTTCGGCGGTTGCCAACACTCTGGTTGGGCGGCCAGCAATGCAGCACCTCTGTCTCGCGCATGCAAACAACATTATGACACTGATTGATGAATCGCCCGTCCCTGTCAGGTTAAATGAAGCACACACTGACACTGATCCAATTAAAATTGAAGAGCGCCCCCAAAGCAGAGCACGATCTTGTTAAAAAACCCTAAAGGCAAAAAACACGGGGCATCTTCAGCTCACCAGGATAGTAAATATTTGATGCCGAAGCAGCCATGCATGAGTTCCTGTTGGAGGGTTGCAAAAGTTAATGAGGTCTTTGCCTGTTACGCATAGTGAGAACAAAACTGCCCACGTTTGCCGAACATCAACACACTCATTCTGTGCGTGTTCAGGTGATTTTCACTTTCATTAATGGTGAATTCCACAAGATGCAGCTGTACTCTAGGTCCCCTCCTCGCTCCAGGGACAGTCACACTCTCTTTCCACTGCAGCATTTGGTGCTTGTCTTCCCTCCACCCTCCTCCTCCTCCTCCCCCCATGTGCATGCTTTGTGTCAGCGTACCATGTCATGCGTACCACCTAGATCGCGTGCATTGTCTCTCACCGCTTTCCTCCCGCCTCACAATGTCACTGCTCCCCCTGGCACAGCGTAGCTGTGCAGAATGAAGCCGGCTATGTGTTAGCATGAGCGGGCGTAAATAGTGTACAACTCTACGTTATGTACCGTATGCTGAATGTGAGCCGCCCTATCAGATAGTGTAACAGAGACAGGCAGTTTATTCTTAGTAGAGTTGTGGTTACCACTAGTGGAATTCTTCGACAACAGTAGACGTCTGTGTGTGCATGTGTCCATGTCATTGCAATGCGTGTGTGTGTGTTTGTACAGTGCCTCTGTGTTCCTGCCATTCCCCAAGCGGGAGGCAACAGTTCATTTCAGAGATGGTTGCTAAGATGGTTTTGTTTTAAGTGGTGTGAGGGGTGACTCAAGGCAGCCCGGTTTCCGGTCGCTTGACGTTGAGGGAGAATAAATTACAGAGATATAGAATGACAGGCTTCAAAGGCGAGCTTAACGTCAAAGAGACAGTGGTCGAGATGTGGAGCCACTGAAGATGATACATCGAATATGCTGCGCTTAAAGAAAAGTCTGATTGAACAGGACTTGTGTTTGTTCTTCCCTTCTGTCAACTGTAATTGTTGCACCCTTTGATGGATGCACGGCCACCTCAGGCATTTGTAGAGCACTTACAGTATCGCTACTTCCTCCCCATCATCGCGCATCATCAGAGCTGGCGTATCCTGGCGCTTGCGGCACATGATTCACAACCTAGGTCCACACACACACACACAGATGGGCTCTGATTTGATCAAACGTCAGCGCAAATACAAGAAATGCCACCAGACAAAACACAGCTCTGATTTGCTTTTCATACCACAGGCTTTTATTATTTTTTTTGCAGGCTCTTAGCATCGTTTTATAAAATGCAGTAAACTGCAGATGCTAACCTTTTCTACAGCAATTATGACGATTATGACGAACGATCTTATTACGGTTTTGTGTTTGTGATGTGCTCAGATCTGCCAGGCCTCCGCATGTCACTTTTCAGAGCAGTTGTTGTGGCTGCCTTAAAGAATGAGCGGCCAGGTTTTCAGGTCAGCCCTCACTCCTAACAGCCCTTTCAACTTAGACGGGGTGTTTGTTAAAGAGGGGAACCAGCCTCGTCTGTTTTCTGCCAGGAATGATGAAAGCAGCCGGCCTGTAAATGCTTGCAGATTTGTTTTGGTGTTTCGGTGTGGTGGAGAGTCGTAAGCCAGAGTATGGTTGGAAATAGTTGTTAAATTAGTGGACTGCACCCTTGAATATCCTGTCTAGCAAATCAGAGGCCGTCTCTCATTGTTATTAATCCTTTAATATGGAGCCACAAGTAGTACAGAGCAATACATTCAAAGTTATTTCTGAACTTCTGTTTGTCCTTCAGCAGAACTACTAAAAGGATTTGGGTGATTTTGGAGGTGATAAGAACTTGAGATTTCCACCCTGACATGCCTTTTTTTGTTGTTTTTTTAGCTAACTGCTGTGTTTGTATGCTGCCGCATTCACATACTGTAGAATTTTGTCAGAAAATCAAACCTGGAAGACAAACAGTAAACAAACATAAACCATTACGGAGGCTGCAGCTTGTGCGAGTTGAAGAATCGCTCCGGCTTGGCAGACGTTTGGGCTCTACTGAGTGCCTTATAGTCACATATATAAGAGGTACCAACAAAAAAAAACAACCTTTTCCCTCAGGCTTTTTCTCAATCACCAATAATTCTCTCTCGCCTTCTCTGTCTCACTTTAAATGCTGCCCACACAACAGCCATTTCCACCCGCTCCCCTCTGCTGTGGAGCTCCTGCTCTCCTAACTTGAGATATCGATGTCAACTCAGGATATTTACTCAAGTATTTATCGCATATTGATCAGGGCTGACACTCCCGTGAGCATCTCCGATAATTGAATTAGTCTACATATTACATTCCCACACAGCACACCGGCATCCTCCAAATCCAGCTACCACCCTCCTTATCCAGATCAGCCGATTCCCATTCCCAGCGCCCTCTTCTTGTTGAAACACACACAAATACACACACACAGCTCTGAATTTAAACCATCCTCAGCCCACTTCCTCTCAAGCCCACTGCCTCATTTCAGAGACTAGGTCAGGATTTGGAGCCATTTTAGCCGCAGGATTAAAGTCTGACAGGGATAATGCCACTTCAGCCACTTGTGAGTCACGTGAGGAGCACAATGTAATTAATGTATTGGAGGCCCTTATCCATTTGACTCCACCCACTGTAGGGCTGGACACCCATAATGGTTAAAAACTGCTCTTTTACAGACGGCGGTGAGGAAAACAGTAATGGTGATGGGTTTGTTTTTCCACCCTCACTTTTTGCACCCCTCTACTCTCTGCAGACAGTAAATATAATCCTGTCTCTCTGCTGCTTAGAACTGCCTATTGATGTAATTTTAACCTTAAACCCGTTTGTACTGTCCCCCCAACCCGCACAAGTGCGTCCTATATAGATAATCCCACCGCTTTGTTAATCTCTTGATGGCTTATCAGGGTTACCGCACTTTATTTACTTTACTACACTTTACTCACTTGTGTAAACTTGCTGTTAGTCTGCAACTCAACAACGTATCTGTCCCTGCTTCTTTTTTCCTTCACTTGCACGCTCATTTTTAAGTTTTAGTGATGTTTAAATTTGCTTATGTAAAGCATCCAAATGCAATCAAAACAATATATATATATATATATGTATGTATGTATGTATGTATATATATATATATATATATATATATATATATATATGTAACTGTTAATTTGTGGAGGATTTCTATTGTTTTTCACATGAATTATTCTCAACCATCAGGACACATTTAAATAAGCACTTCAGGGCTGCAACTCACAATTATTTTCATTATCAATCTATCTGCCAATTATTTGAACTATTAGGTAATTATTTGGTGTGTAAAATGTCAGAAAATACTCCAGATCCCAAGGTGACATCTTTAGATTGTTCGTTTTGTTTGACCAATAGCAGATAAACCCAAAATATTCAATTTACAATGACATAAGACAAAAAAGCAGCAAATCTTCACATTCAAGAAGCTGGAACCAGCTATTGTTTTTGCTTGAAAAATGATTTAAGCACTTAGTTGATTATCAAAATTGTTGGCTATTCATTTTCTGTCAATAGATTAATTTACTTGTTTCAGCTCTAAAATACTTAATAATTACTTAATACTTGTTGCATTTAAATAAATACTTTATTTAATATGGTTTGAGTAGAATTCAGACATTGCTACCTTTATTTTAATTAAATGTGTCCTTTATTTAACCAAGTAAAAGTTAAAGTAAAAGTCTGATTGAGATTAAAATAAATATATAGATAAATACAAAAACATCAACAGGTTAGGACAACTGTCACATACAAGAGTATCAACTATTTTCCAAAACTATCTAAAATAAAGTAAAAACAATACATTTCAAAGCATGCACATAAAACAATCGTTCAGATCCGTTAAAATGTACTGAAATTAAACAAACACACAGCTTTTGTTAAACTTATGCTCAGTCACATGCATGTGTCAGGCAGTCTCTTCCGGCCCAGCACCGGCTCTCCACCCTGTGTTTGAGAAACGCAGCGTGTGTTGCACTGTTTCCAAAAGCTTTGTTCTGCCGCTGTTTGGAGAGCGACGACTCCTCGGTGACAGTGACGGCAGCTGTGACTGGCAGGGGTGTTTTGAAATGTGCTGCTTATTGACCAGGCTTGTCAGCGTTTCTGTTTCTCAGAGGATGAATCTTCACTCACCTCCCGCTAGTTACCGTACGTGTTTTCACTCTCTGTGAGGAACTTCCCCTGCAGACAGGGGGAGGGGAGAGAGGAGAGGTAGTGCGTTCGTGTGTGTGTGTGTGAACAAGTAAAGCTTGCTCTCCAGGGGGAGCTGGAGGGAGTAGTGGGACGGGTAGAGAGAGGGACGAGGAAAGACAGACTTTAGACGAGCAGGAGACAGACAGAAAAGGAAAGCAGACAGGGAAACGGTTTGAGGGCTTGCGTAATGTTGAGTGGTGTGCGTGCGGTATTGATCCAGGTTAACCCTGCCGGGACCTACACCTATGGCAGGCGGGCTCAGCCTTCCAGCTACAGTGTAATACCTTATGGTGGGCAGATTAAGGGATGAGATCTAAGGAACAGGCTGCACAACTCAACATAAAGCAACAGAAGCAGCCATGAGGAGCAGCTAACAGCGGACCCACACTGCACCACCGCAGTATGAGCTGGTATCCACCTGTCAGTAGCTCGTAGCACTGAGGTGTGTGTGTGTGAGAGAGAGGAAGACACAATTAATCAGTGTGTGCATGTAGAGAAGTGTAGGTACACCAGCCTGCTATACATTAGTGTGCGCTTGTGTTAGATGTGTGTGTGTGTGTGTGTGATTGCGTGTCAGTAGTGTCCCTGTAGGCTCTGCAGGCTGCGTGCCTGTCAGTGACAGTGCTGACTACGTGCTTTGTGACGGGGACTCGGAGGAGTCCTCAGTTAGCGAAGCAGCAGTGTAGAGGAGCAGGCAACCGTTTGATGTGTGCAGGACAGGACAGAACAGTGTGGCACATGACTCTGCAAGTCCTCTTGAATCATCTTTTTGTTTATTATTCTTTTTTTTTCTCAGGCTGACGCTTGTGGCTCAGTGGCAAGGGAAGTGGTTTTAGCACTAATAGACTAACATGTGTAAATGTCGTAATTGCAGCTGATTGACTGACTGTTTGCTGCATTTTTGCATTTTGGATTAGACATGTTTCTTGTCCATCACACTGATTTGCATATGTAAGGTTATTTATTCAGTTGTAGTTGTAAATACTACGTCTGTCTGGGGGCTGTTGGAAGGTCTTATTGGTGCATATGTGTGTGTGTGTGTGTGGTAACCATTTCCCAGTCCCTCTCCACTCAAAAATGTGCTTATTGTTACTTCACGGTGATGATTGAGCTTCACTGTGCAGAATGATGCATGTGCAGAGTGGCTGTTTTCACATTCATCTGCTGAAGACGGAGAGTTTCTCGGTTCTCACCATAAACATGACTTTAACCTTTAACGTTTGCATGAGAACGATTTTGTGATGTCACAGCTAGTTTGGAAACCAGTCATGATCCAAAATGCAACTTAAACAACTTTGATGCTGGAAACTTGAAACATCCAGTGCACACTTTGAAATGAACAATATATGCATCTTCATAGATTCTGGATTTGTCACTGAGGGAGAAGGTGGAGATGTAATTTTAATATCATTTTAACTAATGAATTTAAGTTTTGGTGGAAAAACCATGTCACACACAAATTACTATTCAAAGCAGAGTGTCTTTATATATCTTAAAACATGTCTGCAGGGGACTTTTTAACTAAATATTTTAACTTCACAAAGATAAATTAAGATGTTTCTCTGAGTTTCAGTGCCATTTATTCCTGAGAAGATTTGTTTCCTCTGGTAAACAGTAATGCTATGTTGTCCAGGGAGTAGTATCAGACTATCGCACTTCCTTCTCCCTTGAGAAGATCCACTACAGTTCTTGTTATCACCATTTATGAGCTTCCTACTGCAGAGTAATTGACTGTTTCCTGCCTTCCAGCAACATACTGGCTGGAAGGATGTTCAGCAAAAACGTGTATTAAGATAAACGTGGGACAAGGATGCGTTTTTGCACCAAAATGTAAATGTCCAGGTTTGATTTAAAATGTGTGACTGCATGTTCAGAGCTGCATTGAGTCGCCGTGTCAGAGCAGCACAGTTTTTCATTTAAATAGAAATGCATTATGCCACAGTGATAACAGCGGAACATTTCAAAATACTCATTTCATTGGCTTAGTAGCCATGACGGGAGAAAATTTGTTTTGTGTCAGCTGGGCACCCTGTGGCATTTTAGCACTGACTGAAAATTAATTTGTGGTGATTACTGTACACCTGGGAACCGAAAATCATTTTATATCTGCAACAGTATGCAAATAGCTTTGGACATTGCAAGAGAATGTCTGGATGTGTCCTATCTTATTGCAAATAGTTATATATGATTTTCTTCCTCATTTTTTTATTATATAATCTGCACGTTTGAGCTGACGTGCAGAGAAAAAACCCTCTTCAAATGCCTCTATTGATACAGCTGATAATGGTCGAGGACTGTGTGAATCAGTGTAAACATTACACTGCTGGAAGCCGTCTCTCATGCTTCATAGATCTCAAACATGAATGACTTGCTTCGCCTGAGTCATTGAAAATCTATTGAGTCATTTGTAATTATCCCCATCATGTGACACTGAATCCTTCCCTGATACAAGATAATAATCTACTTCAAATTTTCCTGCGTGCCAATAGACCTTGCCAATGAACTTTGTACCGCATGCAATGGATGAAGACACAACATGCAGTCCTTCCTTATTTACATCCTTCTATTAACCAGTTGCGCAAGTGTTGACAGCGAGAAGCAGACAAACGTCAACAGGAAGGCTGTGGCTTCCATTAGAGCAGCGTGCGTCTACCTGCCTTCCCTTCCTGGCCTGTGCCTCCCTGCCTGGGTGCCACAGAGAAAACTAATGCGTGAAGAGAAACAGGCAGGCAGGTAAGCGTGCTGAATTCTGATGAGTTCTCACCCGCCGAGGGCTGGGAGGGAAAACAGGAGCAGGCACCTGAGCGCTGCACGCTGAGATGAGATGGTTAGCAGCACCATGTAGCGGCAGCTTTGTTCGCGCCGCAGTATCAGTGTGAAACATGTGTGGTTAGGGAACAATGAAGAAGAGCAGATACAATGCATGTTTTCTTAAGGGGGAGAAGTTTTTGATGAATGCAAATGAAAGCCTGGAGGAATAAAAGGATTTAATGAAACTAAATATCACCAGTAACAATTATTGTTATTTTGGACATTTTAGTACATTATATGTATTCTTTTAGATGAACCAAGGACTGCCTGTTTGTTGTCTCAGTTATCTCTAAAACTTAAGGAGAGCGAAGCAATTTTCCACCAAACTGTCCCTGAAGGGTTTCCTTTGACCTCAAAAACAGCCGATATGACACTGTTTCTAGATTGTGGCACCCTTTGACACAGTGGTTAGGGAGATTATTAATTCATTTAGTTCAAGCTACAGTAGGCAATATTGTTGAATTATTATTTTGGTTGAAATAACAAATTTTGACCATTGCATGCCACTAACAATATCTGATTGAAGGGCCCCTTTAAAAACAATGTGTGTCTGTGAGCACCTGCCCCCTTATATTCTTTGTATTTAGTCTTTTAAAGAACTGGACCCGGTCTGAAACAAACAACCAATCATGGTTAGCCAGCACGTAACTGGCCAATCACATTGACTCTGTACAAACAAGGGCTACACCTTCCACCTCCTGGATTGGAGTGTGAGTCAGAACGGTTGGAAGAGACGAATCAAAACACAGAACCCCTGATTACCCTGATTGGCTGTTTGATTCAGACCGGGTCCAGTTTTTTAACCTTCTATTAAAAATTGTCAGTGACATGCAATGGTCAGAATTAGTTATTTCAACCAAATTAATAATTCAATAGTATTGCCTACTGTAGCTTTAAACGCTATAATCAATATTTTGTACATTCAACAGTGGATCAAATGACTGCGTGTGTCGCCTGTAGTGACGAACCCACGGAGAATTATCGCCATGCAGTTCCCTTTAGCGTCTTTCTGTTCATTGTTTTGGTTTTACGGCTCATAACTCCGCTGTTTTGGATCACTGTCGCCGTTCTCATCAGTGTCGCTCCCATCTGAAGCCGCTGCATTCATCTGAGAGATGTCCTTGAAAGAAAAGCTCAATTGAAACCCAAGTAAATGTTCATTCATTATTCATTTATTACTGGACATTTTGCTCTTCATTTATGTTGAAGTGTAGACAAATGTCACATTTTGCATGCAGGCCTGCTGTGACTGCACCGACTAAAAGAAACAATCTACGTCACGCTCGCAATTAATTCTAATGAATGAATCAGAAGTGTACAAATTAAACCTCGTCTCTGTTTTCCTTCTATTAGAAAGACGCAGTTGTTTCCAGGAAATGTCTCGGAAATTGTTAGGAAATTACAAACATATGAAAAATATGTTTTTTTAATGTTTTTTTTGTCCTCTTGTCCTGTCTAACAAGATGTTGGGGGTTGCAGTATAAACTATGTGTATGGACCTTTACATACAGCCTGTGAGCTGAGTATGTGAGCTGAGGAGCTGCTTCAGGGTTTGTTTGTCCTTCTGGAGGACAAATAGCAACACATCTTTGTGGCTGAAGGACAATAACAATGCATAGATGCTCCTCTTATACAAATCCTGTTATCTCTGCTCCGCAATAACTGGACGGGCCTTAGAAAAGTGCTTAGGAGCACTACACAGAAATGGCCTGAGCTCTCACTTAATCCAGCAACAGAGAGGGGGATGCAGTGGGAGCGCCGCCACAGTTTGAAAAGAGGTGCAGAGGGACATCTTCCACATACTAGGGTCCCCTGAATATTGTTGACTTGTTGCTTCCTCTCTGAGATTTCAGGGCATTTAGGTGCTTAAGAGCTTAAGGGTCAAAGCTAGAAATTGGGTTAATTCAGATAAAACGAGTCTGTGGTTGGTGTATTAAGGACCACCAGACTATTCGACCAACCCACCCAAACTGACCCATATAATTTAATGTAGTGCTGCTTCCCTTTCAGACTGGGTATAAATAAAACCATCTATCAGCGCAGGTCGCAGTAAGTTGTAAAGGAATAAGAACAGCACTGACGTATTTGTCAGCTTAGAGCTTTGCCGTCTTTACAATACTGATGATGTTAGAGCAACGGGAGCTCACATACATGCCCATGTAGCTGATTGTCAGATGATCACATTATACTGCACTCAGCGCTCAAACGCCGGACTGCTACATAAAAGAAGCAGAGACATTAGTGTTGCTTAGACAGTATATATCACTGGATTTGTAATATGATCATGTAATAGGTGCATAATCACACGCCTCCAGTGTGATTTATGGCTGCAGAGGTTTTCATTTCCTATTTTATCTGCATGGTATGGCTGTGATGAAGGCCAGATCATCTTTCATTTCAAAAGTCATCAATTATCTTCTGTGCAATATGAAGTCTTCTGGACTGATGTGGACTTCCTGTATCTATTGTGTCATTAAGAGTGGATTTCAGCAAGGGAACAAAGCGCTTTGTCAGGCAGATACGGAAAGGAGGGAGGGGTGAAAAATAAAGATTTCTGTTCTTCTGGTGTGAGACTGATCCAGTGATATTGCTCATCGCTTTATCACAAGGTATGAATAATCTCTTTAAGCGTTAAGCAGCAAACGTGCCCATATTGGTGTGAAACAATGGCGAGGCGGTTTATAATGTGAGACTTTTGCTCGGGGAGAGTGTTGACAGCTCAATGGACACAGGAGAAAGGAACATGACAGTTAAAGGGAGAAAAAAAAACTTTATTAGGCAGGTGAATTTTCCTCGTAGAAACAATTAGATGTGAGGTTTCTAGCGGAGGTGACTGTGTGTGCAGAGGTGTTTGTGGGAGTTTTGTGAGGCAGTGTGCTCTGGACAGGCCCGGTGGACTGAAAGGCTATTTGGGATGTCTTTTTATTCGTCCAGAGTGAGAGCCTCCCCGCTGGGCACAGAGCAGCTTGCCTTGTGAGCCGTCTCTGACAAGCACGGGCATCCGCACAGAGCAGGGAGGGAAAGGTAAACAAGGCTTTTAAAGGCCTCATTAGACAGAATCCTTGAGCAGAGAAGGAAATGTTTAATCATTCACTCCTGTGAGTTTCTGTTAAAAAAAAGAAAAAAGAAAAAAATGTTTTGCACTCATTCAAGGAAGTCTAAAAGATGTCTGAAAAAAAACGCCCTGTGACGGTTTTGTGTTGCAGTCCCAAATGACATGAGTGACTTTTTGGGAGGTCTTTTCAAATAACAAAGTACACTTAAATTTATGACAAATTGAATTACCATTATGTCCTGTTTCATACTGATGTGCGTGTGTAGGAGATTTTTCGGTGTCATGTGTTTTAGGAACTCAGAGAGACAAATTAACTGAAGCACCTTGAACTTCTTCAACTTCAACTTCATTAACATCAAATCTCTTAAATGATATGAAATAGAAACCTTTAAAACCATTTGTGAACCGTATGTGTAACGAAATAGTCTAAGCTCCAACATTCATTTACTAGCTAAGATTTTGAATGCAGGACTTTTAGTTGCACAGTATTTTTATACTATTTTTACTTTTACTCAAGTAAAAGATCTCGATACATCTTCCGCTGCTGGACGTTAGTGTAAGTCACGTGATAACTGGTCATATGTGGTAGTTTGTCGTCATATCTCTAGATTTTTTTTTGTCGTCATATCTTCCAAAACCTTTGACTCTATTTTGTAAATGCTTCCTATATTTTAGATTGCGTCATGTTTTATGTTCATTTCATGTCTATCATTTGTGGTGGAATTTTTCCCAGACTGTCTGAGCTGTTGACATCTTGTCCCACCACGTTTCTTTTCAAAGACTTTCCGCTTGTGCACTGACAGGCACGCTCTTTATGCAATCATCAGTGTCCACATGCAGCCCTGTGACTCATGTACGCTGGACTCCAGTTGGAGCTGAAATTGTTCAAAGAAACAAAAATAAAATGTTGCCCCAGAAGTTGCTAATTCTAATTAATTATTTTAATGTTATCGATTAATCTACTGTTCATTTTCATGTTCTCAATTAACTGATTAATTGTTTGATCTATAAAACATTAGAAAACAGTTTTAAAAAGTCCATCACAATGTCCTAGAGCCCAAAGCGACGTCACCAAATGTTTTGTTTGGTCCGACCAACAATTCAAACGCAAAGACTTTCATTTTGAGAACCTGAAACTGTCACATTTTTTAGCACTTCGGCCTGAAAAATGACTTTAACAATTAATAATTTATCACAATACTTGTAGATTCATTTTCTGTCGATCACCGTCCTCATAGAACTGATCGTTGCAACTATGCCTTACAGTTCTTTAAACAAAGGTGTTAAATGTTGATGAAAATACTTCTGAAAACAAAATGTTAGAAAAGTAGGTTCTAAGTGTATAACTTGTATAACTTTCGACGTTGCTGATCAGATGTTCATCTTTAGGAACACTGCAAACTCCTGGCGAGGGGTGAATACCCTCTTTCTCACCCCGCTGTCCGCCCGCCCTCTCAGAGGTTAAAATTCCTTCGACTGCTCGGCGTGCGCGTGTGTATTAGCATGCACGCGTGTGCGCAGACACTGTTTCTTACCTCGTGCAGGTGGGTGCAGTAAATATTAGCTTTTCAAATGAACATGGCCACCCTCAGATATTTAAAGGCCGAAAATTGAGAGGCTTTCTTTTTTCTCTTGGCAGGCGGCTCCAAACCAACAGCAGACAGCTTGGTTACATTCAACAAACATTAAGTAACCGTTGACTTCAGTCTGTATCTTCTACTGCAGTTCATTTTAGACTTTGGGAAAGGGAGGAGCTGAGGAAGGGCGCTGGGTTCACCTTGAATGCAAACAAACAGATATTAGCAGATGCTTGCTGCTTCATATAATACCACTGGGTTATTCCCTGAATATAAAGCAACACATATGACCTGAGGACATACAGCTGATGTCTGCAGCTATAAACACTACAGAGCGACAATAGTATGTGTTGCATGGCCTCTCCCTACCCTGGAGACAGACAGACAGACAGACAGAGAGCAGTGATCTTATGGTTAGCCAGTGGCCACAGGCATGCTGAAAATGAGACCTTGAAGAACTGTCGGGAGGCGCTGTCACTTTTTCCGAGAGATGTCCATTCACGGAGCTTCCCCTGCATTTTTCAGCATGACAGGCAAGCAAGTGGCCTTTAAAACATGTGCAAGCTACAGAGAAGAAAATAAACAGAAAAAAAAGAAGTCTTGCTTGAATAGGAAGTGATCCACGTGTTGTGAAGTGAAGTTGTGAAGATAGTGGGATAATATTGATAATGAAAGCCTACAGTTTACACCAAACTCTGCTCTGTCCTCCACCTGACAGTGGATCCGCTAATGTGCTTATTAACTAAAGAGTGCAGAGGACAACATTACTGTGCTGCAGTTCAGCGTCATGTGGTCTAAAATTACATCAAGGTTACAGTTGACAAATCAATTAGCAAAAACACAATAGAAGAGAGCTGGTCCCTCAGAATTCACAGGCTATTTAAGCAGATGACGCTGAATGAAAGGAGCCTTTAGTTTCCATATTCGGCAGCTCAGGGATGCCAGCGTTTGGGGCTGTTTTGAGGTTTTGGAGTTGGCCTTAAACGCTTTTCAGCTATTGGCTGCTTTTGGATGGCAGGAGAGTTTTTACTACGTTGAGAAAGGTGATGTGTTTTAGTGGTGCAGACTGATTTTTATCAGTTTACCCCATTTTGGATGCCGGTTGCTAAGAGAGATCTTTCATCGAGACACTCGCTTTAAACCACCACCAGTGACAGAAAGCTTGCAGGCCACCGTGTGGTAGGACACACTGGGAATTGTCAGCTTTCTCTGGGATATTGTGTCCACTGTTAGTTTCCGCAGGAGGACGCATTTGACAGAGGATAAACCAGATATATGTCATTTTCCTGTCGTTTTATTTATGAAAGTATTTACATTTTAAAGATGTTAAGTCACTGATATAGATTTACAGAGTCGTTACAGTTAGTAGAATCATATTAATGTCATTGAAATGACTCATTGATATAAAATAATGTCTTAATGTTTGTGTTTTGCTTATAATCAATAATAGCACTCTATTCATTTATTCCTCAATACAGTAACAATAGTGCTTAAAGTTTAAATGGATGGATGAGGAGAGGAGAGGGCTGTCCTAAATCCATCTGACGCTCCTCTTCTGGGGTTTTTTTCCTCGAGCAGCACAATCAGAAAGAGTCATTCATTCATGTCCAGCTGCCAGCTCGGTCCTCTCGTTCTCTCCTGGGCGCTGACAGGAAATTCTGACCTGCGGTCGCTTTGTGCTTGGACGTGTTCAGAGAGAAAGATTCAAAACCTAGACTGAGAAATGTGTGTTAATGTGTGCAGGAATGAGCTTTATGTGTGTGTGTGTGTGTGTGTGTGTGTTATATGCTTTTATCTGTGTGCTTGTGTTTCCCGCGGAGAATCCTCCTGAACTTAGATCCACCTCTCATTATCTCTTCTTATTACTGTTTCTCCTCCACTTCATTTCTTTACCTCCATCCTCTGCTCTCGCTCCTCCAATGTCTCCTAATTGTGTGCTGAAATGCTTCTTAAATGATGTTTTGGGGTTACGGTCGATCAGCGGTGTGGCTTTTTTTTTTCTCCACCAGCCTCTCTGATTTTTAAATCAGCAGCTCTCATTGCGGAGCTGAACTCTCTCACGTTAATGTAGTTGTTAACAGCTTGTGGTCACCGGGCGGTTTGTGTGGCTTTGCTGTTTGAGCCGACGCGCTCGGTGGAAGGCTGTGTGGAAGCACCGGGCAGAGAGGGACACTGTCTCATTTGTACGTCCATCTTTCTTCTGTCTTCTCTGACTGACAGATAAACAACTAAAAAGACGTGGTTAAACCGAGCTTGTTCAAATCCTCATCATCTTGACAACTCTGGGGTTTGATCATCTTTGTTGTTAATCACAAATCAAATTCACAAACAGTTGACAGGTTGACAGGCAGCAAAAAATACGGATAAAGATTGAAATGCATGTGATACATTGTCAAGGAATAAATGAAAATCTTGTTCATTGGTTGGTACGGCTATTTTTTCTTTCTTTCTTTTGTTCTCTTTTCTAAAATTCGAACCAAAAACACTTCCTCTAATGCGATTGCTTCACTCAGGAAAAGGGAAGTCTTTAAGGTCCAAGAGATGTCTGAAATTACCAAAACAAAACCAAAACTGCGACTTTATCCTCAGTTGATTCTTTTTCATGTGAAATTTCAGCATGTTTCAGCAAGTTTATTTCAACACTTTTAAATGTATCTGTGAATTATATGACTTCTACCCCGACTTCGTCACTTCCTTCTTTCTCAAATAAAAAATGGCAGCTTTGTTGCTTTTTAATTGTTAAATCATGAATGCGGTCCTAAGCGATACAAATGTATTTTTTCTTCTGATCATCCCTAATCAAATTGCTTTGGATTTGTCAAATTATTCGTCCTCATTCTTTAGCAATTACAGCCATTTTCATTCAAATCAGTTTTTTTTTCATGTCTTTTGTGTCACCTCCACGTCTCGCAGTGAGAGTAGCGAGAATAGCATTTGTAGGAGGGTGTTACTGAGAGTCACTAGCTGCTGTCTAATAAACGTCCACACCTACGTTTCCTCCAGCACTTCCACGACAGTCATTTGATTTGTTATACTGTCTAATGAGCTGTGGGCGTTGTAGAAAGCTAAGATGACACTGACTGTTAAATTACATACGATACAGCTCTGACTCTGCATTTGTGCCTCTGAAGCGTCTTTTGCTTCTCTTTCTCTTTGCTGTTGTTACGAGGAGTGTGTATATCGTGTATATAAGTGAAGTTTGGCTTTCTCCATAAACACATGACTGTAACTCTATATGTGTGTGTGTGTGTGTAAGTGTGAGTGTGTGGTTCAGGTCTGTTAAATCCACTCCGTCTGTGTCTCTCATCTCTGCAGGAGTCGGAAGATCCAGATCCGGAACATTCCCCCTCATCTACAGTGGGAGGTCAGTTGTTTGTCTCTGTGTGTGTGTGTATGTGTGTGTGTGTGTGTGTGAGACAGACACAGTGATGCCCAGTTGAAGCACCAGGTAGCACATAAACCAGTTCCCCGACAATGAGTCACCAGCTTTTACACTGTATTTCCCTATAGACTTCAGCATTTGTGTGTGTGTGTGTGTGTTTATGTCTGTTTCTGTGCGTATGTCTGTGTCAGCGTGTGTTGCTGTGTGGATGACACTGTGTCTGTGTGTCAACATCTGCAACTTTGCTGGGGTCCAAGTTGTTTTTCTCTGCGTGAGTGTGTCTGTCGTCATGCCTGCCAACTCCCCCATTTTTACCTTATTCATAGGTTGTCTAAGTGCTCCTAGAAAACTCTCAAAACTTCTCAGACCATTAAGAAATTCAAAAATATCAACATTAATGGACAAATCTGTCTCTCTGCTTGTCTGACAGATATAAAACGTTGCCAGGACATTTTTCCCCTTTTCAAACGAAGTGGTTGCGTCTCTTGAGCAGTTCCACTTGGAAATGTAAAAAGAAATCTATTTTTGTCATCTTGCTGTTGAACATTTTTATTTGCCATCTTCTAGTAACCATTCATGATAATAAAGAGTACATTTGTTCAAGTACTGTACTTAAGTAGAATTTCAAACCACCACCACTACTTGAGTATTTCCTTTTTATGCTGTTATACTTCTCCACTATATTTCCATTATATTAATTTGAAAGCTGAAGTTAGTAGTTAGTAGTTATTCGTGTATTAAAACAACCATTAATAGTTTTTGAGTCACAGCAAATTTCAATCTTATGCTTTGAATTTTACTTTTGGATTACAGATTCATAATGTTTGTACATAAAGTCCTTCATACATTCAAACTGATTTACTAAATCAGGTTTCACGATTATAGACTTATAGAAACTTGAGTTTGTGTAAATTGTTTGCCAGGAAACATCTATAGCTGCGTCCAATCAAATCAACTATGTCAACATATTATTATTGTTCATTACAATTGTCAATGGGATTTTGAATGAGGTGCCGAAGTTCTGGTTTCACTTCGGGTCTCTAATACACTCCCACTTGTCACGTTGTTACTTGAACTCTGGCCCACATTTAGGACTTGGAGCCTGACCTGTGTGTGTGTGTGTGTGTGTGTGTGTGTGTGCGTGTGTTTCCCTCAGTGGCCGTAGTTGTGTCTCTAACTCGTGCTCTCATTTCTCCCTCAGGTTTTGGACGGCCTTCTAGCTCAGTATGGTACTGTAGAAAACGTGGAACAAGGTACAGAACTCTTCCCCTCGCTCGTTTGCTGCACATCTCATCATCATCATCATCATCATCATGCTGGCTCCAACTGTTCAATGCACATGTGTCTATTTAGCAACACACGCACAGAGACCTCCCAGTGAGTCAAGTCTCCCTGTGTGACTTGACTTCCTTGTTACTGTCATCCCACACACCCATTATCTAAACATAACCCATCTCTGCATATAAATCATCCTTTATCATCTTGTCTGCGTGCGCGCATGTGTGTCTTATAAGTTTTGACCCACGGAGAGCAGCGTTTGAATTACATGCAGCCTCTATAATAAGCACTGTGTATTGCCATGTGTCCCATTGGCCTCAGCGTATGGATTGAAGTGGGCAGACATGGCAGACGTCCAGTAGTAATGTGTCCGTGTGTGTGTGTGTGTTTATGCCTGTACGTGTTGTTTGGGGAGGTGCATCGTGGTAATGGGGGAGGACACTGTAGGCGCCTGTGGTGAGGCTTTTGCACTGTCTGAGTGTGTGTGTGTGTGTGTGTGTGTGTGTGTGTGTGTGTGAGAGAGCATGGTAGACAGCACTAGAGCTATCCATAGGAACTTTTCGCTGTCTACACACACATGCATGAGTTGCGCGCACACAGTGAGAAACAAACACACACATACACAAATACTCACACACATGGTGTGTCAAACCAGCCAAGACAAACTACCACCCACTGTAGTCATGACAGGTGCTAAAAGAGAACCCAGCAGAGAAATTACTCCACTCAGAGTTTCCCAGACGCTGCCGTAAAAACAGCCTGCTTCATTTGTATCGTACCAGACACCAGCGCAGCGTTTCCTCTTCTTCCTCCTTTATCCTTCAGTCCGGCTCTCTCCGAACGTCAGAGTTGCACAGATACAGTGCGTGATCAAAGCTTCCAGAGAGCCACCTAGCTTGTGTATCTGTCCCCGTTTTATTCACTCTCTGTCCAACTTCCTGTCACTTTTCTCCGCCTGCGCCCGTGCGCTCTGGTTACGGGGTGAGGTTTTGGAGGAGTCCCATGTTCTTGTGTGGCATGGTGAAGGCTGCCGGTGGCGGGGCAGGGCGGGCGGGGCAGGGCAGAGCTGGCTGTGAGCGCTGGGGCCGGGCACCATGCCAGGCTCTGCCCACTCACCCTCTCTAAGCCAGCTGGGCACTCTCACTGGTTTTAACCCTTCCAAACCTGCTGTCCGCCGCACACTCGCAGGTTTGGAAGTTTTCGTTTCCACTGACAGAGACTCTGTTGCCTTCTGCCTTCTAAAAAAAGCTCCCAAGAAAAAAGTGCACTTTAAAACATTTGTTTCACCATTTCTGTGATATTGGCAATTACTTCGTATGTCTTGGCTCATTTATTTTGGTGATTGTCATTTTCTTTGTTCATATGGTTAACTTGCCAGAAGTTGCAATGGAATTTATTAGCACATTATTAAAGATATCTAAAGCATCTGCAGTGACTGTTTTTTCAGCAGGCTTTGGCATCAGCCCTCACAATCAAAGAGCAGTGGCTTCTTTGTTGACTCATCATTTTGACATTTAGCGGTTACACAAGCAGAGATCCATTGTTGACAAAGCAGAGATACCATTGTCTCTTCTGACAGAGGCCGTGGTGGCAAGGGAACAGATCTCATTACAACTTAGGACCACAAACATGGAATTTTCTCAAGAGTATTTTCTGGAGGGAACATCAATAATATCACCAACGTATATCATTCACATAACATTCTCTGAAAATAAGCATTGAGGTATTTTAAACCTTTTATTCTGTTGGTGGGTAGAAGCAGGGTTTAATTTGCGCCAGAACAGGATCCGGGAACTCAGAGAATTGGACCGGCACCTCCTTTGTCACTATCAAAATCTGTAAATAAATGTTGTGCAATGTTTAATGTTATACAAATTAGGGGGTGCGTGTGTAGGTGTGGCGCTGTCCATAGTACTGAAACGGAGTGGAGGAGATCGATAGACAGAAAGAACACGTCACTAAGTTTGGTTTCTTACTTGCTTTTCGGGGCTGTAAATACTACTTTCGTCCCTATAGTTCCCCATTGTAGAAATCCACAGACTGAAGGGAAACGAGAGGGAAGTGAAGGCACAGTCAGAGAGAGAGGGAGAGCTGCAAACCATAAACAGCTGTTTCTATGTGCCTTTCAAAACATTCAGAGACTTTATCTTTGTTTGAACAAAATTACTTTGACTGCATCTGTAACAGGACGGTCCTAGCAGTCACCAGTCACCAGACGTCACTGAAGACACAACTCTCGTCCTACTGAGATGCTACAGTGACGGAAATGTAGTGCAATAAACCTCCATTTCCCACTTAATTTAGTATATGCAACGTTTCAGACCCTGAGCAGGATACATAGGGGGGACGTAAAGAAAACCTTCCATAACTTTATGTTTATGTGTGAATTATTTCTAAAGTGGAGTCTGTTTCTATTGAATATATACTTTCAATTGCATAATTTAATTAGAAATAATTTATTAGGGGGGACAACTTCATGTTATTCACAAGCTTTGTGGACCAGAAGGCATTTCATCAATGAAACATGCTGTGTTTCTTTTTCTCAGTCACTGTTGCTCTCCCCACCTACAGGTACTCAAGAGTTAGACTCTCCACAAGATGAAAAATGTTCTTCTTTGAAGCAAAATAAAAGCTGATGTAGAATTAGGTCAAGGATATGTGACTGTATACGCTACAAAAGTAACATAACATAACACTGACATACAAAATTACATTACATACAAAGCAATCCCTAAAAAGCCTATAATATGACAGGCAGGTGATGTACTTTTTTATGCTCATTGACAAGATTTAGCAGTTTCCATCAATCTAACTAACAAACTAATTAACTAATCACTTTATCATGAGCGTGTTACACAGTTTAATCCTGTAAAGCATGTTTGGTCCCAGCGGTAATCAAACCCATAACTGTGGCAGAGTTCGCTCCGCTCCGAGCAGTCCACAAATCTTCCCAAGGTGTGTCTCTGCTGTGGAATGTGTTGCACTTTATCGCAGATTACTTGCTTTGTTTAGGCCGTCGTGTCAAACTTAAATCCGTTATTGTGCAAGCGGCAGAGAGGCTATTGTGTTTAGGGGCTCCCGTCTGTAGAGGCAGCAGCGGGGTCTGGAGGGAAGCCAGTGTGGTGATGGCTGTAATGGATTCACACAGACAAGTGGCTCTCTGGGTCACCACGGGAACCTGGACGCGTGTCTGACTCACCTACGGCAACAACAAAGACCTGCTATGTGCATGCGTAAATGTGGCCCGGACCTTTGTTTGCTGTATCTCATGTTTTTGCTTCTCCCTCTCTGTCTGGTTTTACAGTGAACACTGATACAGAAACAGCAGTGGTGAATGTTACATACGCAACCAAGGAGGAAGCTAAAGAGTAAGCAGCACAAATGATGACTCTGATGCCGCCAAGAGTAAGGCGATATGTGATGTACTTGCTTTTCACCAACATGTATGCACAGACAAGCAGCAGCAACGCAAGCGCCATTGTTCACGTACTTCACTGTGTACTTTGTGTGTACCTGGAGGATTAAAAAGTATATCCACACGGGTCAGAGTGGGGCCAAGTCATGGTTGAAACCGGAATATCCTCCTTGCATAATGCGTGCGTAATTAAACACGGTGACACCCAAGGAGGTTACTATTTATTAATGTTAAGATGACGGCAGCAACAGCAACAACGCAATTAAACATGTACTTTTTTCTCTCTATGTCAGCCCTCTGTCCACACTCAGTCGGCATTTCTCTCACCCATAAACTGAGCTTGCTGAAAATGGTCCCCAGAGTAGATAAATCTTAAAATGTCGGCATGGCGTTTTAGTGTGTACAGAGAAAAGAGAGCTTTTGCAAAACAACGACATTCAGTAAGCCTGCCCAGTCACAATCAGGAGGTGAGAAGACAACTCTAACAGTCTCAATGATCACCCATTTAAATGTGAATATCAGCTGTATTCATATGATTTTGTCAGATGACATCACAATAATAAAATGGTGATTTGATCCACACCACTGAGTCTTGGACATAGTCTTAGTTTCTCTTTAAAACTTTCCGCCATTGTTGTCGTCATTTGTTCAGAGTGTCTGCCGAAGTTACATCACTGAGGTACTCTCCCGAATGTTCATGTGCTTAAATGCACCTTGCAGATGCTTGGCGTCAGTTTCTCATGACATACACAACCGATGTTTAGAAGGACTGCAGGTTTCATGAAGCAGCATCATGTACACACGTAGTTAAAAGCAAGTATATCAGAGGCATCACTTGTTCTAATGTTTAAATTACAGTAAATGAGTTTAAAGACTCTCACTCAAGAAATAATATGGAACCTGTATACTGAGATATTATTATTTTCTTATATTCACAATTACAATTGATTATATTGACCATTAGATCCATCATTTTATCCTCTTCCTTCTCTTCCTCCTCTTCCTCCTCCTGCTCCTCCACCTTGTGCTCCACCCCCCAGAGCCATTGAAAAGTTAACAGGACAACAGTTCGACGACTACTCTTTCAAGGTGTCATATATCGTGGACATGGACGCTGCTCCGCCCGACGAGGCTCCCCGCACGCGGCGCGGGGGTCGGTCGTCCCGGGACCAGGGTGCCTCTCAGCCCGGGCCCTCAGGAGACTTTGGTGCTCCGCGGCGACAACACGACTTCCCCCTGCGCATGCTCGTGCCTACTCAGTTTGTGGGAGCCATCATCGGCAAGGAGGGCCTCACCATCAAGAATGTCACCAAACAGACGCAGTCCAAGTAAGCTGATGACGATGAGGACTCGTTAGACCTCGCCTGGTTCCTGCTGGGTTTTTTTCGTCTTTCCTGTTTTGTCCATGGTTTTCATTGAAGCCTGAATTCATTTGGCTTTTTGGTGCTGCATCCAGGCTTGCATTTGAAGAACATCTGTCATATGATGCAAGATAGCACACAATAAAAGCTTTACATTGTCAAACTAAAGAGAAGATGGCATGTTTTCTGTTAGGCACAATGTGTCAAACCTTATCATTAATTAATACGTAATGCAAGTATATTTTACTTTCTTCCACCTCTTCCTGTCTGTCTCTCAGGGTGGACATTCATCGGAAGGAAAATGCAGGTGCAGCAGAAAAGCCCATCACCATCCACTCAACCCCGGAGGGCTGCTCCTCCGCCTGCCGCATGATCCTGGACATCATGCAGAAGGAGGCCAACGAGACCAAGACGTGAGTCCGCACTTCAGCACACTCAAACATTCATAGACGTGCACATAAACACACTCAGTTGTGCTTATGCAGAGCATGTATACAGTCCCACAGGGAGATTAACCATAACGTCTGCAGGGCTATAATCTTATCCTTTAACCTGCCTGCACTCTTTTAATCTCACTGTGCATTCTCTCGCTTGGACCACTAACACAGTAAACAGAGTGCACACACACACAGACGCACTCACATAGGCTAACACGTGATCGCAGCTTAGCATTTAAGAAACGAGGCCAACCTAGTGTCTAATTGGGCTTGACACTTTTAACAAGACACTGCACCTTTTAAACTCTTTGAGCTTCTGCTGAATCTGAGCATCAACACCCACCTTTAACACATAAGATCAGTGTTTCTCTTCATTTATTTTTAAGTGCGTTGTTTGTCGAGGGAGCTGCACTCCTCTACATGACCCCTGGTGATGCGTGCACCCAGCCAGCGTTGCTGGAAATACAAAGGCGGGAAAAAGACATTTGCTTCATCGCGCTTAAATTAGTTTTTTCAGAGGTTGTTTATATTGACGGTTGTTTCTGGTGTATTGAATGGGAGCACCGGTACTGTATAATTTCCCCCCGGGGATCAATAAAGTATTTCTGATTCTGATTCTGATCAGTGTGGTCTCCCATTGAGAGTGAGAATATTTCAGACTGCTGAATGGGATGATTAAAGCTGGTGGATGCATGTAAAAACTTGGGTCTGCTAATCTCCTGACATCCAGAGGAAGTTATGTCTCACATCTGTGTCTTCTTTTTCTTTTGTTTGCCAGGAAGACATTCAAGCTAGATGTTACACCTTTAAATGAAAAGTTCGATATTTTGGGAAATATGTTTAACTACTGGTAAAAGGGGGAAACAAGGAGAAGTAGCTAGCCTGGCTACACGTTGTTTGTTTAATCTGCACAAAAACAGGAGAGTAAAAACAACAATTAACTGTTTTATGTTCTGTGTTAGTGAGCATTACTGCTGCTGGTAGGCAGATGTTGTTTTATTTTTGGACAGTCCGGCTAGCTGTTTCTCCCTGTCTTCAGTCTTTATGCTAAGCTAAGCTAACCAGCTGCTGACTTTAGCTTCATATTTTCCGTACAGACATGAGAGCGGTGTCAATCTTCTCATCTAACTCTTGGAAAAAAACAAATAAGCGTATTTCCCAAACTATTCATTCAAGTTTGTAAATGAAGAAAATGGGTAAAAGTAAAAATCAAAAATCAAATTACACCAGTGTGCATTGAAATAAACGTAAACCATTTGTAAACAGTAGTAAGTGGGCTGTTGCTCTAATCAACAATATTTACCTCTAAAATTGAGACAGTAAAGAGACCGCTCAAATCAGAAGGATGCTCCTCCAATTCTTTATGTCCTCTTGTTCCTGTTAAGTTTGATCAACATTAACCTGTCATATCACTAATCCTTCTGTCAAAAGTAACCATAGCATCCATACCTCTGCTGCGTGTCAACTAAATAACAACACCCTGCCCTGCCTGAGTGCCACACCTGCACAAATGAGCCTGTCACCTCGGCCGCTCCACGCCCTGTAATTTCACCGAGCCTAAGGAGGCCCGACACCCATTGAAACCCAAACCACCTGTAAACCCACAGCACTGTCATCTCCCCTTACCTGCCCTACAGCTCACCCCAAACTAACCCCACTTTACAGCAAAGATCAACACTTATAAACACACACACACATCTGTGACCCAGCCCAAAAGAAACCCCCAGCATCTGATTACCCTCCACCACAACCATAATTCACACTCACACCCAACAGTTGTCCCGCAGAGCAGAAATATAGATTGTACAGAAATGATGCTCCTCCTGCCCCAGCATCTTACTGCCTTCCCCATTTACACACAGGGTGTGTAGGGTTTGTTGGTTTTGGTTTTTATTTAAAAAAAAAGAAGAAGCTAATTTCATGAACGTTTCCTGGAAAGAACAATTTGTAGTTCTAAGACTGTTGTTAGCGGTAGTCTAGTTTGTTGTATTGAGTTTAAAAGCAGTCGATGATTTGCAGAGAAATTTGTTTGATAAAAGGGCTCTGTTTATTATTATTATTACTATTATTATTATTAAATATTTATTTATCATTGTTATTATCGATTGAATGAATAAAGCTGTTGCCCAGTCAACGTTCACAATCAAATCTTCAGGCCTTCGTTGTCTATAAAACAATTCATGAATCAAAAAGTATAATAATAAATATTTGTTAAAGAGTTCATGCCTCTTCCAGGCTTTTGTGACAACGTTAAGAGACTTGAACATCAAATGTAAACAACCATTTAATCACCATCTGTCCTCTAGAATACTTCAGGGTTTTGTCGAGAGCCATTTCATGGAAAAATAACTCTCTTAAATCATCATGATTTGTACAGTACGAAAGAAAATGGGGCTCACTTTCCACTTCACCCAAATTACACAGCTTGCACAATCTTTTTCCCCCATGAACATTTTTAAATCAATCAACCTCAATAGGAAATTTATCAGCTTCTAGATAAGATGAGATGAGAACATTTGATTCAGGGCCAAACCTTTGTTTCATATGTCCTTAATTTTGGCTTCGATAAGCGACACTATTTTTATATTTTTTATTCTTCATATATTTTAGATTGCATTTTACACTTTCGCATGTTCAGTTGAGCTGCTGTGCACTGATTATAGGAGGTTATGCTAGTATAGCAGTCAATTAGAATGAATTAATTGGAAGTGTACCAATTGAACACTGTCACTATTTTACCTTTAATCACTACCAATTTACATGTTTCTTTCCAGCAAACATCCAAGAAAAAACTAGGAAATCTATGAGGAAATAAATGAAAGAATCTGGGAATTTTTCTATTTTGATGATGAAGAACAGATGAAAGTTTTATAAAAACCAAAACAAATAATGCAAAAATCCAGGAGAAAATCTTAAGTTGCACTGTTTTCACGTGCTCCAGCACATTTGCAGCAGCATATCTACAGTATGTTTTTCTCTTCACCTCCTATTACCAGAAGCGATTTCTCTGCTGTACTTGTTGCGATAGTCCCTTGTTTATTGTAAACGGTGTCTTCTTGCAGCCGGAAACTTTTGGGTGCATGGGTACAGAAACTTGGCTTAAATTGATCTTTTTTCATCTGTGAAAATCTGTACAAACCACAAAGGAACCATCGCGCACACATCACTAAATGAAAGGCTCGTGTCTTAACATTGTGCCCCGTGCTTACAGCAGCACTTCCAGCTGGGCAGCTATCCACATTCCTGTTCATCTCCATCACACCATAACATTCCTCACACCACATCAGTGACACTCAGCGGAACTTATCTTCTATCATCTCGCCTAACCTGAGTGTGTGTGTGTGTGTGTGTGTGTGTGTGTGTGTGTGTGTGTAGGACGGAGGACATCCCTCTGAAAATCCTTGCCCACAACAGCCTCGTGGGCCGGCTGATTGGGAAGGAGGGCCGCAACCTGAAGAAAATTGAGGAGGAGACAGGGACCAAGATTACCATCTCCTCGTAAGTGGCCTCTCCCGCTCCTTCCTCTTTCACACATGCCTCTTTCCTCTTTCTATGCTACTAGCCGCACTAGCGCCTTCAGGAAAACAAACACACACTGGATTGTGGCATTGTGGAACATCAGCAATTATACTTTCAAAGACAGTGTTGACTATTCCTAATTTAACCAATGATCAAATAACAGGATTCTCTGTGCCATACCTTTCTCCAACAGCCTCCCCAGCATGTGGTTTCACTTAACTGAGTTGTTGTAGAACAAATGTGAGAAGTTGATTACAGCTCCTTCACTCCAGAACATGATATTAGAGAGAGGTGGTGGTTATACCCCATTTAACGGACCATGCTCACCAACCTTAGTTCATTTAGGGGCTAATGAATTGCTCTGTCACTGCAAACTCTGAGGACGTAATGAGCCTTGGGAAAGAGACAGAGAGGAAGAGGAGGAGGAGGAGGAGAGAGAGAGAGACAAAGAGAGAAGCAGAGGGTTCTTTTGAGAAGAGGCAAATTGTAGATTCAATTTTGATGGTTCCTTGAAATCTTTTCAGTGTCCTCTGCGCCCACGACACTCAGGAGAGAATAGATTGGTTCTGCTTCAAAGACCCAAAGTTGTTGTTTGTCCAACTTCCAAGGTAACTGATTTATGGAGCGACCGCTTATTTGACTCACGTAATAATAGACGGAGTTCGGGGTTAAGAAATATTTAGTTCTCTCAGTTGTGCTGTGGTCAGCTCGCCTGCTGTATAAGATCCAAGTGAGCATCATAATTGCAAAAAGCAGTGAGAACAACTTTCAGGGCAAAGAGTTTTTCTCGTAACTTAGGTTAACCTTCTATTTTTCTTAACTATCTTTAATTTCAGACAGTTTGAGTTGTGAGTTGGCCATTCCACAAAATGATCAGATCAAGTTAAATATCTTGCTGCAGTGTTTTTACACGTATGCTTCTTATACAGCAGTTTTTCTCTTCAAATAATAATAAGCAAGGGTGGATGAGTCCATTTCGTCACTGTGCTGATATTCACATCCTGACCTCCAGAGAGACAAACGAGGTTTTTAAAGCCCCCCCTGAGGCAAATTTGTGATTTGTGATTTTGGGCTACATAAATAAAATTGACTTGACTTGACTTAAAGGGGACACAATATCTTCTGTGTCTCTGGGGGAGCTTTGTCGAGTCTGAAAAGAAAATGGTTTGGGCTAGGTGTCTAATTCATAACACAATGTCTGCGTTAATTACGACTGGGAAGGGCCGATTTTTCTGATTGCTCTGTTGTATCCGACTTAATTACACGCAAGTCTATGAATATCAAGCAAACAAAGATGTCTTACGTCAGACACAGTAAATATTTTCACTGTCAGATGACATGAATGCACGCAAGTCACTAACGTGGGAATCTTTTCCATCTCGACCGTCCAGCCCATATGATGTGAATGTGGCTTATTGAAACCCTATTGAGTTGTATTATAGGAAGTGTAGGAACCAGTGTTTTTGGAGCCAGAAAATCTCGGCTTACTGGTGCTTCAGTTTTGATCCTTCTTTTTTTAAACCTGTGTCTTGTGATTCTTCTAACTTTACGGAAATGCAGTGCTAAATTATCTGTCAACTAAGCAAGAAATGTGCTATTGATGTTGATTATACAGCCTTCAATAGCACTAAACACAAATACAGGAAATGCAATTAATATCAGCTCAGTCACCTCCACCTTCTGAGAAAAAATGTGAGCAGAATATGAGTGTGCCTCTTCTCTGTATTTGTAGTTGTGTATGCATATACTTATTTGTGTGTGTGATCTCCCTTGCAGGTTACAAGATTTAACCATTTACAACCCCGAGAGGACCATCACAGTGAAGGGCAGCTTGGAGGCGTGTTGTAAAGCCGAGGCGGAGATCACGAAGAAACTGAGAGAAGCCTATGAGAATGACATTGCTGCTATAAACGTAAGCTGAGCTGAAAGGCCTCTTGAACGTGTGTGTGTGTGTGTGGTTATGATCTCAGGTTGACTCACATAGACTGACAGGTGAACAACGGAGAGGAGTGATGATATATGGCGGGATAACATTGCCTCCCCATTCAGTAAATGTTACCACCAGCATTAGTAATAGTTGTTGTTGTCTGCTTGGTAAATGGATAACAGTAAACGATCGCTGAATAACTCATCAGTGAGTCGGGTGTTTGAGCACAGCGTGTCTGCATACGTGTGTGTGTGTGTGTGTGTGTGTGTGTGTGTGTGTGTGTGTGTGTGCGCCTGTTCCACTGAGCCTCTGACTCACGCTCACTTCCCCGCTGTGTGTGTCTGTGTTCCTGCTGAAACACACTGCGTTTCCCAGCATCCATCTGATATCTGTAGGACTCTCTCTCTCTCTCTCTCTCTCTCTCTCTCTCTCTCTCTCTCTCTCTCTCTCTCTCTCTCTCTCGCCCGGCTCCTCTTTCACACTGCCCCACGATGACATCACCGGTGCTGCAGCCAGAGAGGTCAACCTCAGAGGGAGGGAGATAGTGATGATATCGCACGCTCCCTCTTGCAAGTGATTGAGTTCACTGTGATGATGAACAGCAGTCACTTGTGGAGTGACTCGGTATCTCAGCATATCTGCTTTTTCTTTGCTACTTTGAGCCTTCATTCTTGATTGTCCAAATATTGGCTCTGAAATAATCATCAAGAAGTATCACGCAGCATGCGGTTAAATTGCTCTGGCTGGTGAGAGCAGTTCTGGCACCTGTCGGGGGGCCGAGCGTTGACTCTACTGTAAGCGGTGAGGGCCATCTAGCGTGACACTGTGGATATTACACACAGAGAGCTTTCCGGGAACAAGGAAGTGAAAGGGAGACCGCGTGTCATGTCACGGCCATGAAACCAGAATAGCTGACTTGACTTTGAGGGAGAAATATTTTTGTCATGCTGATACATGGTTTACACAAATAAAAGCACTTTTTATGTAATGGAGTTAGTGTTAGGAAAGGAACAGTTCACACAATAAGGGCTGCAACTAATCTGCCAATTATTTTCTCATTAAATCGATTCATAGTTTTGCATATTAAATAGTGGAAAAGGCTTGTTACTGTTTCCCTAGAGTGCAAGTTGACATCTTCAAATTGCTTGTTTTTGTCCAAACAACGATCCAAACCCTAATATATTAAATTTAGTATAATAGAAAACAAAGAAAAGCAGCGAATGCTTGAGAGACTGGAACCAGGAAATGTTTGGTATTTTTGTTTGATTAATGACTTAAAGGATTACTCCATTATCAGAACTGTTGCTGACTGCTTGTCTGAGCTCGACATGTTACATTTGGCAGGACGTATTTCACTTTCTTACCTTAAAGGTGATGAAAAACAACAGTTAGGTTCTATGACCCTGTTCACAGTCACCTGGTGTTTGGTGTTTATTTATTATTCCAAAACAGGTAATATTTGTACTTACTTGGAAGGAGTCATTTGCATTTTACATTTGCATTTTTAGATTCTCTAGGTTGTGCTCACTGCAGACTTACTGTAAACGGTACTGGTCAGCGTCCTCTTGCAGCAGGAAACATAACCTTTGGATGCTCGTGGACGTAAAATCCAAGTCAAAATCGGTTTAAAATGATCTCCTTTAAAAAAAGAAATCGGCATATTTTTCAGTGAAAATTGGTACAAAAAAATAAAAATAAAAATGATAGCCTTAATTAAATCCTAATGTAGTTTTCAAGTCGTGACTAAAATCTGCCTCTGCTTGTCTTCTTCTGCACAGCAACAGGCCAACCTGATCCCAGGCCTGAACCTGAACGCTCTGGGCATCTTCTCCTCTGGTCTGCCGGTGCTGCCCCCTGCTGCTGGACCACGCGGTGCAGTGCCCCCTGTGGCACCAGCAGGATACAACCCATTCTTAGTGAGTACAGTACGCTCTTTTTAAACAGACTACTTCTGCACACAACCATAAAAGGTAGTGAAAAAAGATCAAAAATACTTCTTTTAAGAATTACTTTACAGCTGTGGGTTTTAGCCTCCCAGCTTAGCGACATGCAGCTCCTGCAGGGATTAGTTTTGACTTGATGAAGAAATTCGTTTCCAACACATGGTAAACCAGGTTCCCCCTGAAGTGCTTTTTGAAAAAACAACACTGTGTTGACTCAGGCCTTCCTGCACGATGCTGTACACAGTTTGAAACGACCAGAATTCCCCCATCTTCTCCAGAGATGAGTCAGTTTGTCTGTAAAACAAAGTCTTCACTCATTGCCTGACGAGGTCGAGCCAGAGTGGTGTGAGACAGAGTGTGAGAATGTATTTGTGTGCTTCATAGTCAAGAACGTTAGTGTGTGATTCACTGTGAGTTTATGCCCTGAAATTCCCCCTAATAAGATCCTGAGTTGTGTGTGCGTGCATGCGTCCATGAATGTGTGTGTGTTTATGTGCCATCTGATCGACCTGCTTGTCACTTCACTTTCAGAGTCACTCTTCACAACTCAGTGGCCTGTACGGGGTTCCTCCAGCAAGTGCCATCACCCACCAGCACTCAGTATGTTCCCTAAAATCTGCACTACAGTCGATGTTGCCTTGGTGATCAGAGACCAAACCACTAATGCCTTGTTTTCTGTGATGCTAGATAATTATTATAATAGTTGAGGGCATTTAAAGCCATGTTTTGTGTACACAAGAAGCTTAACAAAAGCCTCAGACTTTGGATGTTTTTTAAGCTGTTTGTGCTGTGGAAAGTCTCTCTTTGCATGTGACTTGTGGTATACATGGGAGGGCCATAGTAAGAAAACGAGGAAGATATAAGGCTAATAGAGAGGGAGACAACCTCTCAGTCAGCATCTACGTCGAACAGCGAGCCTGGCGTTCCTGCGCACCATCACCCAGTTACCAGAACACCACAAATATTTCCGGAAGGGGACTTTTCTTCCCAGAGTTGTCCTGTGCCTTGTAAAAATTCATGTTATAAACCTCGAGTACACGAGTGTTACCATGTTAAGAAAAACAAAAACATAGGGCAACCATCGGCCTTAATAGGAAATATTCCGTTCAGGCCCAGCCAGAGCGGGATGTTTACCCAAAGAGAAAAACCCTCGAAGAGAGCTCAATTTAGCTTTCCTTGCATGTGGTGTCATCGTTTTACGGCTGCGCCTCAAGTATCTGACGAGTTCAATCAAGATTTCTGTAACTATTTAAAGCAGTTTTCTCTGCCACCATCAGCAGTGGACTTTAGTAAAAGTTGAGTGAGTTTTCTGTGTGCTCTTTCCCCCCTCAGCAACAGGCTCAAGAACAGGAGGTTGTCTACCTCTTTATTCCAACTCAGGCAGTCGGGGCCCTGATCGGCAAGAAGGGCCAGCACATCAAACAACTCGCCCACTTCGCTGGAGCTTCCATCAAGGTGGGTTTGCCAGCGTCAACAGAGCGCTGACATCTATTAAGAGGGGGAAAGAGGTGGTCTCTGATCAACGTGTAGGTTTGAGTCCTCAAAATGTGGATGGCGTTTTTTAAAACTTCACATGGAGCATTGATGTGAAGTTCGAGTTGGCAGTCAGTGCTGGCTGAGTCAGCAGCGCTTCATGGACCACAACTGAGGATGTTAGTTATTCATGGTTAAAAACAACCCCCCCCCCCAAAAAAAGGAGATGACTAGTTAGCTGAGCATTTCAGAAAGCCCCTCAAGCACGTCTGGAGAGGCGGGACGGCTGGTCAATGAATTTTCATAACGTAATCTCTGCCAGAGAGGAATTTGCAGACTTCTCAGATGATTCAGTGGTGACACACATTGTGTGACCGCAGAGCAAAATCACCAGCTTTTGGGCATATTTTCTCCTCCATCCGTAACCCGTCTGTTTGTGTCTGTGTTTGTGTGTCAGATTGCCCCAGCTGAGAGCCCAGATGTTACTGAGAGGATGGTTATCATTACTGGAACCCCAGAGGCTCAGTTTAAGGTAAAAACACTATGAATGTCTGTATGAATATGCAATAAAATGCAACCATTTTGAGAATACAATTGTTGCTTAAAACAATCATGTTGATGTAATTTGTCCTGTATTATAGTAAACAGCAGTGGATCACTGTGTCCCCCCATTTTCCCCAGTCTCTCCTTGCCTCATACCCTCCTCTGTATTCCAGGCCCAAGGTCGGATATTTGGGAAGCTCAAAGAGGAGAACTTCTTCTCAGCGAAGGAGGAGGTCAAACTGGAGACGCACATCAAGGTTCCCTCAACTGCAGCCGGCAGGGTCATCGGTAAAGGTGGCAAGACGGTGAGTTGATGCTTAAATTACATTTACTGTGTAAATTATTAACTGCACAGTCTTTACAGTTGAGATCTCCATAAGTATCAGACATTTTTTGGGCCAAATGTAACAGTAACAGTCAGCAGAGAAGAGAAAGCTGTTCTTTGTTTGGCTTTTTAATTTTTAATTTCCACTTCACACTTAAAAAGACTCAAGAAAAAACAGTAAAAGTATACACCAAACAGCACCTGGCTTGCTTGGTTTCAGTTTACCATAATTTCATACTTTGTCTGTGAGTGTGTTTTGTGATTGAGGCAGGAGGTGAAATTCAAAGCAAGATGATGATCTCTGGAGTCTGTTCTTTTTTCAGGTAAACGAGCTGCAGAACCTTACGAGCGCTGAGGTCATCGTACCGCGGGACCAAACTCCAGACGAGAACGACGAGGTCTTTGTGAAAATCAGTGGGCATTTCTTTGCCAGCCAGGTACAAAGAAACAAGGTGTAGGGCCCTGTAAACTAAGACAGGTGTTGATGTTGAATACATGTACCAAAAGAACAGCTGCACTTGCTATTATACTGGGTGTGATGCAGGCCGCGTATGCAGAGAGTTGCAAATAAAGTTACAGTTGTCACTGTACACCAGTTGCAATTAAATGTCGACCAGCTTATGAAGCCTTGAGTTTTCCCATTGCAAGAAAACAAACCCACAGGGGAGTCGGATAAATATCAGCTTATGAATGCACAGTCTGTACACACCCTCATAGTTTAGACCTGAGAAGAGAAGAAAACCTCACAACCAGTGTACCATGAGTGTCTAGGGGGTCTAATATTAATAAACTGAAACTAAAAGTAAAGTAAAACTATTACGTCGAACATGTAATGTCGTTAAATGCCCGACAAAAAAGCCCAGACCCTGGTAGTTACAACTACAGTCACTGTTGACACGTGTACTTTTACGATACACAAAATACTTATTCCTAATTGGCTGGCAGGTGACTGTTAATCTTGTACAGAGAGCAGAAGTTTCACCCACTCTCCAAGTTAGCTTGTTGTTGTCTAGCCTCAGACAGGCAGTGTGTTGTCTTTGTGGAAAGCTGAATTATTATACAGGAGTTTTCTGTTGTAATAGTATATTTACTACAGTGCTGGTTGGTACGAGCATATACCGTCAATTTAACAAAGATATAACAAGTATTTTTTGACAAAACATTCCCAACTCAAGGTCCACTAGCTCAACTAGGTTTTTCTGGAGCTTTCAACCACATCACATGGTCTTTATCAGCATGTAGAGTTTGGCTCTGTTTACAAATGAGCTCAGTAAAGCTATGGATGAAATCATAACAGCTACTGAGCTCGCAAGTCAGCAGATCCATCTGCATGATACCTGAGCTAACTGCAGCCAATGATGAAGACCTTGTCAGGTATCAATTAACACCTCGTCCTGCATGTGATGTCTCTCCAACAGACTGCACAGAGGAAGATCCGGGAGATCATTCAGCAGGTCAAACAGCAGGAACAGAAGCACCAGCAGGGCGCCGCCGTGTCACCGCACCACTCCAAGTGACCAGCGGGGCGGGTTCAGCAGGCGCCAGCCAATGAATGTAGCCCTCCCAAACGGACAGAGACCTACCCAGACAAAGGCCAAGGCCAAGGGGGACATGCAGGGCAGACCAGCAGCACCGGGATCAAAACCAAAGAACTTCACAAGGGGGGAAACAAGTGAGAGCCAAAGGCTGAGGGCATTGTGTGCACTGCCAGCCCTGTGAGAGCAGATAGAGTGGGAGAAACCGTACTGATAGAAAATAATAAAAAGACCAAAAAAAAAAATCTAAAAGAAAGGTGGAAATGGCAGATAATTTGGGAACTGTTGTCTTCACAGTTTAAAAAGGTCAACAGGACATAGTATGTCGCCCTGCATAACGTTATCTCTTTAGTTGGACTAACATAGGCCTAACAAACGGATAAAGCTGTATTAACTCGAGCGTATACGAGGCATAGTAATTGATATTTTGGGTTAGAACAAGAGCGAGTGACAATGGACACCTTCTCTCACAAGAGTTTGAGATGATATTCAGATTGCAAGATTAAATATCCTTAGCAGTATTAATACAGAGTAGAAAAGTATATTGACACACACTGAGAGTTTGCACTGTTATTTTTCTATCAAAATGACAGTGCGACTTGGTGCAGTTTTTAATATTTTGCTTGTTCCAGAGATTGACTGGGCTGTGACAGCCACATAAAAGCGGTTTCCCTTGTTTGTTCACATTTATTATAGGCCACTGAAATCAAAAAAAAGAAAAGAAAACCCCTATAAGTAAATATGGTGAATGGTTCTGAGTCTTTGTAACAAGCCTGTGTGTGTGTGCCAACGCAAAAGATAACGTCCCTTTGAAACATCTCTCACCATTCATATCTGATGCTACGTTTTATTTGTTTTATTTCTTCCTTTTCTGCTAACTTCTGCTTCACTTTCTCATCACTCTCTCTCATCTGGCATCAAGTTTTTTTTCTTTTAATAGGATGAAAATATTTGTTGTCAAGAAACACTTTCTTTTCCGTAGCCTTTTGATAACATTGAACTGACTGCCACTTTCGCTCAACAGAACAGAGGTTAAATGCAACAGGGGAATATTATATTATATAATTTTTTTGGTTTGTTTTACCAGTAAACTGGTGTCACAAGAGACTATATGTACATTCATGCTTGTTGTCCTGATATAAAAAAATAATAATAATCAAAAGGATGTCTCTAAAGGCGTTCTCCTTCGACGACGATCAGAGCAAAAATTGACGTCTAAAAAAACAACAACAAATTGGTGCACCTTTGCTTGTTAACAAGCGACCTTAACAAGCGTCATTTTGAATGTGCACCAACACACTCTGCCTTATGAGGACGTCACGAGGGCCGACACAGGATGTGAGCTGAGAGCCCAGACAGGGTTCGGGGGGAGGGGGGTGGCGGGTGGGGGGGTGCAGACTTATGGTGTGTGGAGTGGCAGTGAGGAGCAGTTTTGGGTTAGAGGGTGGGGGTGGGGGTTTATGGGGAGGTACTGTACGACCTGTGGTACACACACAACCGCAAACGTGACCGCAGCCGCGTTTGGCTTTAACCCTCTCTTGTCAGGGAGCTTTCTAAAATGGCATGACAGCTGTGAATGTACGACATGCAGCCTTTTTAGAAATATCACCCCTGCCGTGTCCAGCAGGCCGGGCCAGAGGCACAGACACACAGATTGTCATTCTCACTCTCGCTCTTTTCTTTTGACTTTTCTTTTTTGTTGTTGTTGATGTTGTTGTTTTATTTTGGCGAGCTGGCCTACTGCTCTGCGAGTGCGCTGGACACGCACGTCCTGGTGTCCCTTTGTGCTTTACTTTGGAGACCATGGAAGCTTGTTGCCTTATTTTTGTCACCTTTTCAGACATCACCCATCAGCTTCATCTTCCAGACGCAAGGTTATTGCCAATACGCACAGCTTCCTCCGTGTGTGTATGTGTGTGTGTGTGCGCAAGTGTGTGTGTATATATATATAAAAAGAGAGAGTAATATTTATGAATCTATTTTTTTCCTATTTTGTGATGAGAGCTATTGATAAGAAACAAAAAGAAAACAAAGTCCTTTTCTTTTTTTCCTCAGTGGGACACTGCCATATTATTTTGAAGGGAAGTGTTTATTTTCTTGAAAACTAGACTATGAATAATAATATAAATAAAAACCTGAAAAAATAGGAGAACAGTAAAGTGAACCACCGCGTTAACTTTGGTCAGGATGTGAACAGTGCGCATGTCAGTATTGTGATCTACCTCAGGCTTCAGGGTACCTCAGTCCAATCTTTCATTTCCCCTTTTTCCACATTTTGTATGCCTTGTTAACTGATCATTTTGAGCGTTTTTAATTTTCTTTTTTAATGAAAAAAAAGAACAAAAGAAAAGACCTACAGTAATCTCTAAACTCTTCAGGTCCAGTCGACTAGTGAAACTTTGTAAACCGTAGTCAACTCTGTTGGACTGTCTTTGCCTGGACGCCATACAACCTCTTAATGATACACGTCAAAAGGATTTCAAAGTTGATTTTTTTTTTTTGCTAGAAAGGAATGAGGAGCAGGATCTAAGGGGTACATACCTGCCCGAAGTGGTTCTGAATGTGGATGTTGTGTACTGATTTCACCATCAAAGAAAGAAAAAACCAGTTGATAGAAACAGAAACTAACCAACTGTACCTCCTGTTTTTCCCAACTGTACCTCCAGGTTTTTTTTAGACTTTTAAAAAAACAATGAAGTTTATTCACTTGTGGGAGAAAAAAAAAAGAATTTTATAACAACCCAACCCAATCTTACCAGCTCTATTTGATAACAGCATACTCTGGGGTTGATTTGAAGAAAACACGAAGCTGCAAAAATACACTGACAGGACTCTTGAACATGGTGTAAAACCTTAGTCTTCTGTGTAGAATGTAGAACAACTCTAGTCTAGTCGTTGAAATGTCACTGTGTACGACAAGATAACTGTATATCTGTAAACATGTACAATAGAGTCACACATAAATGCATCATTTTCTGTCTCTCTATAACACTTACCAGTCTGCACCTGCGTTGTGAGAGATGGCGGGAGAAGTTTGGAGAGTCACAGCTTCCCTCAACACTGACCTCTAAACGGCTTTTCCCATCAATCTACCGATTTAATTTGAATTTTTTTTTCTTTTTGTTGTGCTGTACATTTCAGAATTACCTCTCAGAATCCAAGGCTGACTTTAGTTACTAAAAACCGATGTAGGGCAAAGGAATTAAATAAACAAATGATATAGTAAAAGTTTAGTGTTTTGTCTTTGGACTTCTTTTAACTGTTGAGAGCTGATTTTTAGGGTTAGGGTTTTTTTTTTTTTGGAGGGCAGACTTTTGTCATCAGATGAGGCGGATCATTTTTGTCCCAGTGAACACAGACTAGCAGTGCTAAAATAAAAATAAAAAGGTCTATCAAACTCACACAATGCCTGAGGCTGTTCTCAGCAAGCCTCCCCACAGCCGGTACAGTACCTCATACTGAAGATGATAGCTCACCAGACCTGATTCAAATACCCTGACCTTACCCACACGGATGCAGTACGGTGCTTCTACTCGAACGCATGACTCCTGTGGTGGTCTGCTTCACTGTAGAAGGGCCATGTCGCGGAGAGGAAAAAAAAACGCTTTTCACAGTAGCACTGGAAATTGTAGTTTGTCACTCATGGTTTTGTTTGACTGTCAGCAGTAGCCTTTTTAGAGCAGTTTTGAAGTTGAGGTTCTTGCGTTGCAGAGGACTCCTCAGACCTCTGTCTCCCTTTTGTTTGGCTCTTTATACAGGAAGTGCAGGTTTCCCTCTATCTCAGCTGGTTCGGTTTCACTGTGGCGTTGTCAGCACATCTGTAAGCCAACTGCTGTCTGAGGCGAAACTTTTTTAAACTTTTTTTTTGTTTTTTACTTCCAAGGATTGGTGTTTCTAGATTTTGTGGGGTGTTGCTAGACATTAATATTCAGTACCAGAAAAACCACAATCACACACATCACTGAGGGTGTATTGTGTTGTTAGTCATATCACATGGTGGTTGGATAGTTTAGGCTTTTTTTTTTTTCGTTTTGTTTTCTGTTGATCTAGTTTTCTCGTCATTTACACTGATTTAATAATGTAGTCTGGAGCAGTAGCTGGGATTCTTTGCTTATAATATTCATTCCTGTTAGATCACTACCAATAATACTAGCTGTTAAATTGTGGTTGAAAAAAAATGTCCTAGCTAGGATTTTGAACAGATTTGGGAATCAGAATGGCAAAATAAAATGAATCTGTGACATACAAAGAAGGAAGGAGGGTGTATCCAGGTCCGGTTATAAAACTTGTTCTGCATTCAACAACCATGGATTTAGTGAAGTCTGGTCGAATGTATGCAGAACCACAGCAGTGTTTTTTTTGTCCTGTCTAGTTGTTAAATGAGAAAACACAAAGCATTGCATGAGACTGTTGTAGGCGATCCAGTATTTAATACACTTCATATAGCACTAGACTTTCAGTAGTGGTTTTACATGGATCCATTTCTTAACTGCATTTCACCATTTGGGAGATTCCTTTTGTTTCCTCAGTAGGTCACAACCCTCAAGTACTACATTTCCCACGGGCCAAAAGGTCCCAAACACCTCAAGGTAATCGGTGACTGTGCGCTGGACAGACAAATGATCCATTTTTAACACATCTTGTGGATCCATGCCTTTCTGGTAACAGCCATGCTGTTGTTTTGAGTTGTGAGTGAACTGTATTGCTGAGCAACCTGGATCTGAGCAATAAAGAATATTTGAAAAACAAACCGTTTTCACGTTTACTGTTGTTTTATTATTTCAAAGTTTGAAATAAAAGGTGCCACATCACTTATGATCTGACAAATGTTCCAGCCAAACTGTGAACTACATTACACTTAAAATAATTTACATCTTTGAGGAAACAGAAATCTGACATAACATTTTACATCTTAACCCACACGAAGAAAGAGATTTAAAACAACACTTTGTGCAGCGTAGACGCTGTTGGACCAGTACTGTACAAAAAGATACATGGACTGTGAAAAGAGGCAGCAAAGAGAAGGATTTAAAGCAATATTAAGGCTTGATTTAACAGAGGCCTCACACTGCCTGAATTAACTGCACATTCACTTTCAGATAAGAGTCCAGCTGACCAGACATCATGACAGTAAAATGGGGCTGTAATTCAACTGATTACTCAAAGTAACTCACTCACTCAACATGGCATTCTGGTCTCTAAATTACACAATTTTAAAAACGTTGAGTTCAAACTGGGTTGAAAAATAGTGCAAATTGTCCTACGTACCTCTATTACAATTTATACTAAAATTGCAAAATGCGATTGTCAAATAAGAAAAATACAGTTTCCAAATTGTATAATATATGCTGCAAACATGGTCAGTATTTCAGTTACAAATATAGTCTGAACCATCCAGGGCCGTTACATTTACATTAACTTATCCACATGTCCATGTTGGAGGTAGAAGTTTGAAACATGACAGGCACTTGAAACACTACCTGTTAAAACTGAAGCAGTACTCTTATTCTAACAACAAGAGTACAATAGCAAAGTTTCCTTAAAATCCTTCCCTCTTTCCATATGAATACTGTACATTCATACATCTATATACACACACTGTGCATGCTGGGCCCACAGACGTTATGGCATAGAAACACCAACATTTTGATAACACAAAATAATTGGCTTCAAATCCCACTGTGCCAGTCTTATTTTCATCTCCAGGTGGCTCCGGGAAAGTAAAGCACTCCCAGATAAAAGAAACCTTTACACGTGGTTGTGTGTGCACAAAGTTTTTCTGGACGAGTCACCACTTGAAATACATTCACTCTTGAGGGCAGAGGCCATCAAAGCGCCAGGGAACAGACTCATTCCCAGAACAAATCACTGGACCTTCTTATCTGTGATGAGCCCGTTCTGCGACTGGACGTCCAGCTTGAGACGCCTCTGACTGAAGCGGCGGATGAGGGCGCCAGGCAGCAGAGCCACGCAGGCGATGGCCAGCAGCTGCAGCAGCCGCTCCCAGGAGAACAAGTCATCCAGCGACGACACCTCAGACAGCATGACGCCCGTCTGGACACAGATGAAGTTGTACGGCAGGAGGCCTACGAAAGCAGACCAAGAACAAAACTGTATTATAACAAAACAAAACGGCATTATGAGAAGCTTCATTTGCAGCTTTATCTGGTATTCTCGTTTGACATGATGCATTCAAAAAGCACAAAACAATGAATACTTTAAACCTGAGGGTACATAATAACAAACACTTCTCCAAAGAGGCGGCGCTTTAGGTTGAATGTTTGATAACAAAACAGGTCTGACACTAATTGGCATACAACCAAATATGACCAACCATTAAAGTGGCCATTTTCTTTATTGAATTAGGTGAATGTGAAGTCCTTTTTCTTTTTTAGTGTTTACATTTATCTGGGGGAAACCAAGAAAGGAAAATGGCCTGTGTTGTTTTGATTTAGAGCGCGGGCCTCCTGAGTGCCTGATGTACAGTATGATGAAGGTGGAGCGTGTGTCGACTCTTAATTTACGGACAGCTCTAACAAGCCGTCAGGTGATCCATGTGTGCTCACCGATGAAGACTGAGCAGAAGAAGAAGGTGATGGGGATGTTGACAATCGGGGCAGACATGTTCAGGAACCAGTTGGGGGTCATGGGAAAGAACCTCAGGAAGAGCAGGAAGAAGAACAAACAGTCCTGGTTCTCCTCGACCTGGGAGATAAAGATGAGATGTTACAATCTATGAAGGGTCAGTAGATGCATGTTTCTTTTCTTTGTAATTTCTCTTTTGGGCGTCAATGTTGTGTCACATTGAAAAAAAATCCAGTGTTAAATGACAGTAACCACAGTAATGTGCTGTGTAGATTATCAACAGGAACGTAACAAGAGTCTTAAATTGACCTTGTTATGGTAGAATCAGAACACTGCAAAGCAAAATCTGTAATCATCCGTGGTATAACTTTGCATATTTACTTAAACACAACAATTACATGTGTAAGTAGAGCTATCGGGTCAGGAACATATAACTTTAAATTCTCAACAGAGGCGTACAGTACGGACTCTGATTCATCATCACTACGTAGCATCACCTCCTGTTCACATAGGTGTCATATTTCCAATCAAATTATGAGATAGTAGTACATAACGCCTCCTCGAGGTTTACACCACGTATCCTAAGAGATTTCACAAAAAGACAGCTTTTCATTAGGACCACAAGAATGGAGTTTTTTAGGGGGAAGAATCCATAAACAGATTTTGTTTGGATGTATCGTCTATATTTTCTGTTGTAATGAGATATATTTTGCAGTGTTGCGGGTTTATGTGTGATTCCAGTATGTTGAGTATGGTCTAGTATGGCCACACAGCATATTCATATGCAAGATGTGCGTCTTTTTCTCTCTATGTAGAAGATCTACACACCTGGAAGAACAGTTACTAGTTGAGACTTAAACTTTGAGCATCATTGCTTTACATGTTTGTATGTTGTCAAATCTAATTTTATACCAACAGTTTCAAAATGTGTTGCCTTGAATGAATTGTTTACATGGCGTCACAGATTTACCTTCCTCTGCAGCATGGAGACTTTATCAGGGAAGAGGTTAACAATGTAGTGTTTTCCAAAGGCCTGGGACAGGAGGTAGCACATGGTGGAGCCAACAGTGGTGAGCACACAGGCAAGCAGCAGTCCTTGATAGGGTCCAAATATAGCTCCTGCTAAAATGTTCTGCACAATGACAAGCAGAGAAGGCCTGTGTTATTAGACATCATCAATATGTGTGTAATGATCAGCTCTGTGGCACAGATCTACTGTATGTCAGAGAAGTACTCCAACAGTGGTTTGAAGTGTGAGACGTTGGGTGACAGTCACTTTAATCAGCATGTGGTGTGTGGTTGACGCCTTTTCTCTGTCAGCTGTGCAGACTAAACTAATGTGGGAAAGAAAAACTGTCACAAAAGTCCAGCGTGGCTGGAACACAAAGGCAAGTCTGACATCCCTTTGTTGTTTGAGCTAGCTGAATATTTTTATCCACAATGCTGTGACTAATTCTTACCCATAAACATCAAATAAATTGCTTTAATCGTGTTGTAACACATTCAACATAAGAGACATCAACGTCCACTTTTGTCTTGTTATCCAGCATCAGCACAGAGAACATTTGAAAACTATTTTTTACCTTACCAGGAACGAGGATCCAGGAATGGCAAAGGACTGCTTGTAGAGATATGCACTACAGAAGAGTAGCAGAACATATTCAGTGTGCTCTGTCTTGTAAAACTGCAGGAGCTCCGCCAGCTCCCTCAGCTCGTCCAAGTCTGAAGGGAACTTCAACCTGCGAGAAAATCCCATGCTCAAGTTAGTCATAATAATAATCACCCACTCTTCTTTCATGAATAGTTAGTTGGGAAATATGGACAAAAGATATCCTTGGGGTCTTGATATTTTATAGACTTAATAATTACTTATACATTTAATTGACAAAATAATGAAGTATTAAGCAATCATGAAATTGTTAGTTGCATCCTTATCTCATTCTTTTTATCAAATTTTGCTTATCTATTTCAGACCAGTGAAAGAATTGGTAAATTCATGCACACACAAATAAAGATTAATTACAGTTTTGTTGACTTTTTGTTGATTTGCTTCATTTATCACGAGCAAAAATCTCTCTTTCTCTCTTGATTACTCTCTCTGTGGATTACAATCATTACATCTCTCTAATTAAAGGGGACACAATATGCAATATCATGGACCTAATCATTGAACATTTTGAATTAACCATATACACTATATACCTAATACTTGAGATTTGATATTGTGCTTACATAGCTGTATGCCACTTCTCATACATATCTACTGAATATGCAACTCAACAAGAAGCACCTTGACATATGAGGAACTTATGATTGTTTATATTGTATTAACTTGTTTATATTATGGATATCTGTTTATTGATATTTTATATTTGCATTCTTTCCTACTTTGTACTGCAACTGCTGCACAACGATTTCCCAGTCCCATCTTATCACCAACATTTGATGGGAACAAGTTCATAAATGCTAATATTTGCTTATTTATCAGCAGCTGAATAATCTGGTAAATGCTGCTGATTGACTGAAGTTTACACTTTGGCCTCAACTTGTCATGGGGCAACAGTCACTTCTGCAGTAGGTTTATCATTTAGAGTAGATTAAAGATTAATCCGTTAATTCATGGGATTGTTTAACGCTACATCATGGCATCCTGAGTTATTGCTCAGTTATTTTATCACTATTCAAAAAACTGTATTCCTGGTTGAGGTGTGTGTGAGTAGGTGAGGGGGAGCATGCCAAAATTAGCTACCGATAGTAAAGTTACAGTAGCATACAATTGTAAACAGTGTAGAGATATATATATATATATATATATATATATGTATATATATATATATACACTTAAGATAATGAGGCTACTATCGTCAGTCACCTGCCGGGTTCCTCGGAGGTGTCAGCGGGCTGCTCGGACTCCGCTGTCTCCACATGTTGTCTGTCGGCGGCTGGTTGAGGATGTCGTCGCGGTCCCGCAGGAAGGTACAGGGACAGTGAATACAGGTACAAGCTGGCCGCAACAACAACAGCGATTAGTCCGACAAGTGAGCGCATATTCCTCACTTTGTTAGCCAGAACACGGCTTCAGCTCCCTGTTGTCAGTGAGAGAGACAATGGCCAACCGCTGCTTCTTCTTCTTCTTCTTCTTCTTCTTCTTCTTCTTCTTCGAGGTTAAACGGCAGCTGCATCCTTAGTGGCACATTACTGCCCTCTTCTGGTGGTAGTTAACTCCTACAGTGTCCGGTTTGTCAGCTGTTCAGTCCTCAAGTCCTCAAGTCCTCATTTACCTATTTGAAGTAATTCCAAATTTACCAACAGAGTTTCTAGTAACCACGCAGGGATTATAGGCCATACCACAATTGGACAAAACTGCTTTTCATATACTCCCAAGTCTCAAAACCTGATTTTGCAGTTCTCTCCCTTTCCCAGCAGGCCTGTTGCACTTTTTCTGGTTAGGTGACTATCTCCATCTCTGGCTCTACTTCTCAGATACATCCAACCTCTCTCCTGTCTCTGCTTGTAGGGCCCACACAGGTGAGCCCAGGCCTTAAACCTAATCTAATCCTCCAAGTACTGTTCTTGATGCAGGTCACAGTCACATCCCCATATCAACAGACTTGAGGTTATTGTTATATTTGAATAGAAAGATGTGAAATTATTGTTTGATAGTTACATGCTACATCAAGATAGCCAACTGAATGGCATATTAATAGAAAAAGGGGAAAATAAATAGACAGAATTTAGTGTTCAGATAGGCTCCAGGACAGATGGGGGCCGTAATGGTCCAAATGGATGCCAGAAGAAAGCAGAAACCGAGACGACGAAGAAGAACGTTTGTCTTCGTGGAGTAAAATGTGGGATAAAGGTGATGTAGTCCTGTCAGTGGGAGTGAAGATTGGATGTGTTATAAGAACTGGATGCCAGACCCAAAGATGGCGCCTAGTCTGTCCAATACGAATTTCTCGTCTGAGCGCACACGCCAGCGTGTTCACTTCCGGGATATGCGGCCCACTGAATGTGCGCAGTAATGTTTCTCCAGTCCACAGACTTGAAAGTTTTACAAATACAAAACCTCCATTCATCATTTTACAGACGTCTCTCCCATAATTGTGGTCTACGGGGAAATGCTGTTTGGGCCGCAGGGGGGAGTTTTCGCTGCAATGCCGCGAGTGGCTGCTGGTCAAAACTGGAAACAAAGCTGAGTCTTTCCAAGTCTTATGTAAGGCGTGAAGTTACAAAGTTCAGTCTGCATACCAAAAAGAAGTGCGATAGCTTGTAGCGTTTGATCGACAATCGCGATGGCGCAGTATACTCGTGTTTCGGGGTCTATTGCCTTGATAACTCTCCAAAATCCGCCTGTCAACGCACTCAGGTGAGCTGAAGACAAAACAAGACTGCAGAGCGTCTTCAATACAAGATTCATGATGTTCACACACGTTATATATATATATATATATATATATATCGTGTGGGAAGACAATTTACTGCGAATGTATGTGTTGGGGCATTTTCATAGAAGCATTAGAGGTGCAATATTTGTCCAAAACTTTGTCAGAAACAGCCTTATATAGAAAAGCTATACAAGTCAAACTGTTTCTGTAAATTGTCAACAAAAATATAAATAGTGTGCAGATGAAGTAGGTTGTTATGTAAAAGGTGTAGACAAGATAACTTGATTTGTCAGAACAAGATAAAATGAACAACCAGAGGGCGGCGTTAGAGGAGTGGCTTGTTACCTAAATCAATAGTACTGTACAGTCCATTAGTATAATTTTGAGGTTCTTGTACTTTACTAGAGTATTTCCATGTTACACTTCTTTATACTTCTACTCCACTACATTTCAGAGAGAAATATTGTACATTTACTCCACTACGCTAATCTGACAGCAGTCACTTTGCAGATTTTACATTTAAAACTGCGATAACCTTGAATGAAGCAGTAGTAATAATAACAATAATAATAATAATAATAATAATAATATGACACTGACAGGGGCCATCCTGCTGTATAATGAGTACTTTAACTCTTGATACTTTAAGTGCATTTCCCTGATAATACATCTGTGCTTTTCCTTAAGTGAATGCAGGACTCTCACTAGTAGTAGAATGATAAAGTACATACAAACAAATCCTGATCTGCTGGTCAATGTGTTGCTCTACTGCAGCAGTTAGGGATTCGAAGCTTTACTCAACGGCACTTCAGTTGTGGTAATGAGGGACGTCAGATTTATCCTCCCTGCTTCAATATTTAGGCCACCACTGCCCCATTTTACAGAAACATATTTCATGTATAATGTATGTCATATTCTAAATAATGCACATCTGCTGAATTTAACAGATTCCACAGCGCACTTTTTCATGGCGTTTTATTTAACACTAATTCATCAAATTTGATCATGAGTCGTAACATTTGATGGTGGAAATACTGAAAGTAACCAGATTGTATTGTAATTATTAATTTTGATGTCACCATGTTCAGAAAGTGAAAAAGAAATTATACAAATCACACAAAAAATAAAATATCTACAACTCGTATCTAAATATTTTTAAATTTGGGAAGAACGGCTGTAGCAGAAAGGTCTGCACTTAAGCCTAGCTAATAGCAATTTTAAGAAAAGGGTAACCTTCGGCAGTATTTGTAAATCTAGTATCATGTTTTTTATACAGTGCAGCGGTGAGGCAGGGCATTGTTGACATGGTGGAGAGAGCACTCAAGGACACAAAGGTGAAGTCTGTGGTCATCTGTGGACAGAATGGAGTATTCTGCGCAGGTATGGACGTGTTTTTAATTCTTTTCTATTTCCTGTACTTCACAATGGTGCCACAAACCCAAATCATCATCACTGTGCCCTTTAGAGATCTGACACATGTAAGATTTTTGGAAATCTTAGAAAATGTACAACTCAATGACGTTGTGATTGCAAACGATGGGTGCATTTGATCCCACATCACACACTGTGATTTTCATAATGTACAATGAGCGAGTCCCTCTGCTGCTCAGCATGAGAACAACGCATTAAAGCATATTATTTTTGTTGATGCCAAAAATATGTTAAAATAGTTTTTTTTTTTTGTTTTTACTGCACTACTTTCAATTATATTATTATTATATAACAAAGTTTGCCTAATTAAACTAATAACAATGCTCGAGGGCTTTTCTTTTGACTACAACTGGTCCAAAGCAACGCATTGTGAAAGCAAAGCAGATTTGATCGATTTTAATGTTATAATTTGTGTGGTGTTGTGGTGATTTGTGGGATACACTTCAGCCAGGAAGCAACCAGATGGAAGAAACAAGAGAGGATATTACTACCCTTGTTTTATATAAATTGGAACCAGATTATTAAAAAAGACTTAGAAATGCTGCTTGCACAGCATTGACAACAATACCGTCATGAGTGCTGAAGAGAGCAGGAATCATCTTATGACAAATCATCGCACACCAGGAGGCTTGTATAAACATTCTTCAATAGTTCATGTTAATTAAATAACAAGTGCAACTGCGTGCTATTTAATAAACTTAATAAACAAACTATTGAACGATATTTACACGAGCCTCCTGGTGTGTGTTGAAGCCAGATGCACCTCATATTACAGTATGTCGTTTCTGTCCGTCTGTTTGGACCCCCAGATGAAATTATCAATTTCATTTTTTACAACAGGGGCGGACATCAAGGAGTTTGGGACAAACATGTCCGGGCCTCCACTGATACCAATGATCCACTCCATCGAGTCTTCAAACAAGCCGGTGGTGGCCGCCATAGAGGGAAGCGCTTTAGGCGGAGGCCTTGAGTTGGCACTTGCCTGTCATTATCGAATTGCCCACTCTAAAGTTAGTACATGCATCAGATCTCTGCCTCTCTCTGCGACGCTGTCTAACTGACAGTGTTGGCTTATTATATCTTATATATGTCACATTTTTGAAATGGTTTAATTTTGTCTCTGTGAATGTCACGCAAACCCACACTGTTTAGCACCCTCCATTCATCAAACTTTATGCCTTTGTGTCCTCTCAGGCCAGACTGGGGCTTCCAGAGGTGAATCTGGGTCTGCTGCCAGCTGCAGGGGGAACCCAACGTCTGCCAAGGCTCATCGGTGTCCCAGCTGCCTTGGAACTCATCACCACAGGTAGCAAAGACAGGTTAACCTTGCCCGACTGTAACACAGTTGATAATAGAAGTTTAGACACAGTATTTAAAGCACCAAACCAGATACAGGGATGTATCATTAAATATACAGGAGTCACCATACATCTCGGTCTGTTTTCCATACAGGTTTCTGTTTGTGCTTAAGTTGTGATGAATGAACACAACATGCAGATGTCCCTGCATATTATAGTTATGAAAATCAATTATTAAGATTGCTTTGGCAGAGCTGTTGATTGTGCATAAACTCTGTACATAAGAGTACAGGGGCTGTTACCCAGAGACTCGTAGTTTATTCTGATGACCAGCAGGGGTCAGCATGTGATAGTTTTATCATGCTCACTGCCAGAGAAGCCTTTTCTGTGAGTCACTGCTCTCTTCAGATTATCTGACATTTTTGACAAATAAATAAAGGCAAACTATAATTCTTAAGTATGTGTGGCATGTTGCCATTATTTGATAAATGTCAGAATCCATCAGGGGATTTTGCAGTTATACTGTATGTGTCTGGTATATCTGGACTGCTTTTTATTCCTCATCTAATCATTTGAATTGTTCATGTCTCCCACAGGCCGCCATGTGACTGCTGCAGAGGCGCTGCAACTTGGAATAGTGGATCAGGTTACTGATCACAGCACTGTGGACGCGGCTGTGAAGTTTGCCCTTAGTGTTGAAGGTTAGACACAAAAAAAACAGATAGCAAACTGGTATAAAATTCACTCACTCTTCACAGGTGTAAAAGTTAACTCGGTGGAAGGAAGAGAAATTCAGTAGTTTAGAGCTGTTATTCTGGGCGAGTGTGACATCAAGAAGTGTCGACATGTAGGTTGTGGAAGTCAAAGGCAGCAGAAAACACGGCAGGCAGATCCTCCACCACAGAAGCCATAAATGTTTCATGGTTCTGTCAGATGTGCTCTGATGTCTTCACTGCTTTTGCTGTATTATTCAGAAGGTCGAAAAGGGACAAAGTTTCCTAGAATATTAATAATGGGCCCTCGCCGGTAATTTAGGAGGGTGAGGATTTCCCCGTGCAAGTGAATCAGACTCATTTACCCACTGAATGGATTTCTGAAGTGTGCCACGTCCCTGCAGTTTACGAGGAATGATTTCTCAGTCTGTGTGAAGGGTAACCCATTCAGATACGTTGTGATAATACTGACAGAGAACACTCGTAGGCTCATCTGAAAAATAAATCAACATTTAAGATTGAATGCTTAAAATTTTCCACTGCTGGCTACTTGAGTATGAGCAGCCATGTTCATATAGATTTTATATTGATTTTAAAGGAATACTTTTTTGGTAAATACACTTATTTGCTTTCTTTTTGAGAGTTACATGAGAACATTGATACCACCCTCACACTAAGAATTACACTACCACCAGCAATTGATTACCTTAGTTTAGCTTAGCTTAGCATAAAGACTGAAAGCAGCGGGAAACAGCTAAAACAATCCACCTACCAGCACTTCTAAAGCCCACTAATTAACACATTATGTCTTGTTTGTTTAATATGTGTAAAAACCAAAGTGTAAAAACATCAAATGGTAATGGTTTATGCTGGGATCTTATTTGCTGGACTATTTCTTGGGAAGGCACACAGAGCCAGGCCTGCTGCCAGTCGTTATGCTAAGCTAAGTTAACCACCCTCTGGCTTTAGCTTCATATTTAACATACAGATATGAGAGTGGTATCAAACTTCTCATCTAACTCTTGGCAACAAAGTGAATAAGCATATTTCCCAAAATGTCAGTCTATTAGTACATGAGTACATGAGGGGAATGTGTATTTAGTTCAGCCTTGTCTCTTAGCAGAAACCTGGTTGTACAGCGTTTCTTACAGATTCTTTTGCATGATATCAACATGAAGGGATGTTTTCATGGCTACACTGTAGGTGGTGAGTTACTTGTTTCAGAGATGTCATCTTCAACTGTTTGTTGCTAGTTCACTTGGCGATGACAGCTCATCATTAAGTTTGTTAAGTTTGTACCTAACATTGCGCCTTTAGCAAACAATCTCACTACATCTGTGCGAAATGTCAACAGTGAGTCTCCAGGATTGCATGTAAAACAACCTTTTACAATCAAAATATGATGGCAGTCTTTTTACAAATGCTTTTTTTTCCCTCCACACAACACTGCCAAGATGACTTTGAGTGGGTGAGAAAGTGAGTGTTGTTAGTAAAGCTGAGGCTTAGAGTGAGTCAGACAGAGAAGCCAACAGCATACAAGATGGGAGATTTGAGGAGATAGGACTGAAATCTGTGGAGATTTTGACAGATACTGCAGTCTTGAGTTGATTAGCAGGGCTGTTAAATGGGGACAGGAAATGTGTGTATAAATTTACAACCCGAGTGTGAATGTTTGTGACATTGAGATGCACGTCTGGTGAGTCAACCTGCACAGAATAAATTTAGTCTGTCACGTCTATAGATGCAATCATAAAACACCACACGGCAGTAAAGCTGGCGCGCAGGTATATATTTAGGCAAAAAGCAGTTTGTGCACTTAAACCGATGCACGTGCGGCCTCATGCACACACAAACCCCACACATGCACACATTCAAGTCTCTGCTGGTGACGAGATTAACTTTTTTTTACCCCAGTTGTTTCAACATCTGCCTGCTACATCTGTCAGGACGACCAGGATTTCCACTCGCTGCACAACAAATCCATTGACACAGCTCAACCATTTTACAGATTAACTGCTGCAATAATGCCCTCCTAAAGTACATTGGAGTGACATTGCACCGCCACACAGCATCTCATTGGCACTTCAGTGTGGACATGTACATTTAACTGACCCGAAATGACTTCCACCATTCATTCTTCTTGGATATATTGATACAGACTTAATTGCATTAGACAAAATTATTAGTTGTTGGACCAAGAGGAGATAACTGATCAGATGTGGCTGCTGTCCCTTTAAGCTTTGCCATGGTGACCCAGTTTCTGGCCCAGACCCACGGCTGAGTGTAATTCAGTGGAGCTGTGAAGGATTCTGACTACTGTCTCATGTAATCATGTCAGAGGAGAGAGGAATTGGAATTAAGATGCTTCTAACGAAGTTGTAGCAGAACAGTCATACACTTCACTCTCATAGTCCCCAGGCTTAAATCACCGCAGACAGGAAACCTTGTGTCGTAAAGTTTTTAGGCTCTAATATTAAATCTTCTGATGTAGTTTCACCTGGAAAATTGCTCTGGTATTGTATCATTGCTCACAGGCCTGGGAATCACAAAAATTCAATCCTCCCCCTTTTGCTCCCAGAGTTAGAAATTTACCAATTTGGGCCCAGAACCAAATTGTTGCTTTTCATTTCCTTTCAGATCTGTGTTATTCAAGGTGAACTGTAACAGTGCACTGGCAGAGTCCCTCCAATTATCTTGGAAATGGTCTGTCAAATCACTCTGCTCTTAGAAGCTACTGGGGTATCCAGTGATTGAGTGGCCAATTATACCCAGACTAGAGTGCTGGCTGACAAAGTGGAAAAAAGTGGCACTAATGGAAACTAGGAAGCACTTCTCAGTTTACAAAATAAAATGATGCGGGTGTACATGTACAGTAATGTCATTCCAGAGTAAATTATGGATTTACTTTAAACTTTTAACTAGCAGCAAAAGCCAGAGAACTGCAAGTCTCTTTTGTTTTCTATTTCAGGCCAGTCCCTCGATGCCCGTCGTATAAGCACCTATCCGTGTCCACGCACGTCTGATTTGGATGCTCTGTTTGAGCGGGTGATGCAGAAGGTGCGTCAGAGTGCCCACGGAGCTATAGCACCAGTTGCGTGTGTCCAGGCGGTGCAGGCAGCTGCCACCCTGCCTTACACTCAGGGCATGGAGCGGGAGGGAGAGCTGATGGCCACCCTCTTCACCTCAGGCCAGGCCCGCGCCCTGCAGTACTGTTTCTTTGCTCAGAGAGCCGTTAGCAGGTGGAGCATGCCCAGTGGAGCTCGCTGGGACACAAGCAAGCCCAGGCCTGTACATAAAGCAGCTGTCATTGGTAAGAGCTTTGGGCTTTTAATTTCTGTTTGTCTGAGCTTTCAATAAGCACAAGCACGTTGACTCACCGAGTTATCTGTGTGGCATCTCCAAATTCACGTTGCCTGTGGAAACTAAGCCCTCATTTACTGTTCAGATGAGTGTACATGGATGAACTCCCTCTTCCCTGCAGGGAGGATTGGATGTATGACAATCTGGATATGTGAAGCTCAGCAGCTTGTACATTAAAATTGCAAGCTTTGGAAAAACTTCATGCTGCCAAGCTAAAACTATTTACAGTCTAGCATTGTGTATAGTCCACAACATCCTTCTATATACTGTAATTTTTCTTGGTCAGAAATGTCTGTGGTATTTTTGCATGACTGGTGATTCTGAGGTATTTTTTCTGTAGTCACCATGTGATTTTGTCCTCTAAGGTCTCGGCACCATGGGGAGAGGCATAACAGTGGCCCTGGCTAAGACAGGGTTGTCTGTGGTCGCCGTGGAGACCCAGGAGAAGCAGCTGTTGGAGGCAAAGCAGGCAATATCCGGCATGTTGGAGCGAGGGGCTAAGAGACGTGGGGTGGCTCCTGCGCTCGATAGGATCAGTTACAGCCAGAACATCCAGGCTGTAGCAGACGTCGACCTGGTCATTGAGGCTGTGTTTGAGGACATGGCCCTGAAGACGATGGTCTTCCAGCAGCTGTCTGCCGTTTGTAAACCAGGTACTTTCCTGTGCACCAACACTTCTGCATTAGATGTTGATCACCTGGCCTCTCAAATCCGCAACCCAGAGCTGATGGTCGGGATGCACTTCTTTGCCCCAGCCCATGTCATGAAGCTGCTGGAGGTGGTGCATGGGCCACAGTCCTCTCCTCAAGCTGTGGCCACTGCCATGCAACTGGGAAAGAAAATGGGCAAGGTTAGTGTGGCTGTTGGTAACTGCCGGGGGTTTGTGGGGAACCGCATGCTGAAGCCATACATCGAACAAGCTTTCTTCTTGTTGGAGGAGGGAGCTACACCTGAGTTGGTAGATCGAGCGCTGGAGGACTTTGGTTTTGCCATGGGTGTGTTCAGAATGTCCGACCTTTCTGGGCTCGACGTGGGCTGGAGAGTCAGGAAGGGAGACGGTCTGGTGGAGCCTGGCATGGCATCCGGTCAATCAGCTCGAATTCGACAAGGCCGCAGGTACAGCCCCCTGGGAGACCTGCTCTGTGAGCAGGGGCGGTTTGGCCAAAAAACAGGCCGGGGTTGGTACCAGTATGACAAACCCGGCAGTCGGGTTGCCATGTCTGATCCTTGGCTGCACAGCTTCTTGGAGGAGTACCGCACACGGCACAGACTGGTGGCACGGCGCATTGACCACCCGGAGGTGCTGGAGCGCTGCCTCTATGCCCTGATCAACGAGGGCTTCCGCATCCTGGAGGATGGAATAGCTGCGGGACCCGAAGACATCGATGTCATCTATGTGTTTGGCTACGGCTGGCCCAGGCACCGTGGAGGTCCCATGTTCTACGCCGGCATGGTGGGGCTGGCGAAGGTCCTGGAGAGGCTGGAGCACTACCACCAGGCTCACCCTGATGTGCCCTACCTGCAGCCCTGCAACCTCCTCAGGAGGCTGGTGGCCAGCGGCAGCCCACCTGTCCACAGGTGGAAGGAAGTCATCAAGAAACCCCACAGCCAGCTTTAAGTCTCAAACATCCACAGCCAGCTTTAAGTCTCAAACATCCACAGCCAGCTTTACATCTCACACAGCTTTAATCTCTTGATTCACTTTAATAATGAGGATCTCATCCTGTGATAAACTGAACTTTATGATAATGCTGATCTTTTTCATATGTATATTGTGATTATGTGTAATATTGTAGGAGGCTCTTGTGCTTTCTGTGATTAATAATGATAATTTGTCTGACTGTGAGCCTGCATGTGAGTTACCAGTTTATTAGGTACACCTATACAATATAATGCAATTCAATGCAACAGCCCTGCAATAAATGTTATCTTTGTGAGGCTTTTAGAGTTTGTGTTGACATTGTATCCGAGATGTGGATTAAACTTGATTGATTGTATTATTGTTTCTAATATTTTGTCTCCCTTGTGTATGTGGATGCAGGTGGTTGAAATGGCGAAATATCTGAATGGTGTTATAGATTGTAGAGATGTATCTAACAATTTATGAATATATTGTCTCAGTACTAACAGATTTCTATGAAGACCTCAGAACACAATCTACAGTTAAATCTTTTTTAAATGCTCCAAAATGTAATAAATCGCACTGACCAATCGCAACATTTGCATGCAAAAATAGATTATTTCACAGATTTTCCTATATTAGGCTTGTATAATACATTTTGATACACTTTTTACTGTATGCACAATATGTAATATTAAAAATCTAATCTACATCTATCATATGCCTCAATAAAGACCTGTTATATACTCAAGTATTGATTTTTTTTATGTGTATGATTTATATTGTCCTATTTGTGTAAAGCTTGTACACTATGTATTTAACTATGTATGTAACTTTAGCTGTTGTTTGGCTTGTTAATCTAACCGTCAGTACATTCAGGTCACTGCTTGCAGCGTCTCATCTGCTTTGTTTCATCAGGCAAACCTTCTTCTCTGGGTGGAGGACAAAGAAAGCTGTTCTTCACGTGCTGTGTGAGTCTCGGATTTCTGTTTTCTGCTGACCCAGCTGCGGCGGTGACAGAGGAGAGCCGAGGGAGACACACAGCTCTAAACTGCTTTTATATAAATCAGGGGCTCATTCCCAAAGAAATCCCACGCCCAGCAATGAGCAGATGTTGGGGTCGCCATCTAGCGGCTGAAGGCTGAGCAGCTGGATTATAACGGTGTGGTGCTCCATTTTGTCTGCAACTGCACTATTTCTGAAGCTTTCACTGTTTAATGGCAGGTTTATGCATGATCCAAAAAATCTAAGAATCTATATTACTATGAAACATTACCAAGATGATAGAATTAGCAGATGTTGTGCAAAATGCAGCCTATATGTGAACATCGTTAGGTGGATTGGATCCTTTATTTATTTCAGATCCAGACCCTGGTGGTGGTTTGAAGTTTTTTGAGGGGCCGATGAAAGCCTGCGTGTGTGTTTGAAGTGCGCAGAACAGCTGGCTTTGTGTTGGTGGACTCCTCCCGTCGTGTGATGAAGTTCAGATGCGCGCCGTTGTTTCCGCACGCGCGTCACCAGCGCGCAGAGGAGCTTCCCGACGCGAGGGGAGGACGGAGGGATGTGTGTGTATCACGACCATGGGAGGCGTTTGAATATGACATTACACCAGGCTAATTGAAGCTCTTGTACTTTTTTTTACAGGATATGTTTCCACCCTTTGTATGAGCAGTAACCGCTGGATACACGGAACCGTCTTTCGCGTCTGCCTCCCAGTTGAAAAAGCTCCCTGGGCTACGTGGACTGTGAAACCTCGGCTCGGTCCCTCACGGTTATGTTGTAGTTTACTCGGACGAAGCTGTTTGCGGTTTTTTTTTCGGGGGGGGGATCCAGGAAATGTTGGCATGGCCGCCTCGGGAGCACAGAAGTGTCCGAAGAGTGAGAAGTTGGACGAGGCGCAGGCTTTGGCCAAGAGCTGCGCGGGGAGACCAGACTTCCTGCCTTGTGATGGACTCTCCATCTGCGCGACGCACAGCCACGGGAAGTGCTTCAAGCTGCACTGGTGCTGCCACTTGGGCTGGTGTCACTGTAAGTTTGTTTTACACGGTTTAATAGCTCTCTGTTTCACCAGAAATCCACCCCACTGTCTCTATGAGGGCAAAATATGCTGGTAGTCACGGCCATAGTGTGAAGCACCACTGTAGTCACCCTGTCTCGTGTATCGACTAAAAAGGACAAAATGTAGCTTTATGTGAACTAGATATTGATAAGCAATAACAAAAGGTATAATGTGGCACATTATGAGAGGTTATGTAAAGGTTGGCTATTAAACTGAGACAGAACATTTGCCTCCCCACTGGTGTCATTTCGTTTTTGATAAAACTTCCAAATAGATTTTAGAGTCTTGTTTGTATTCATTGCAACAATATCGAGGTCAAACTTAAAAGTCACATTCATCGTTGAACAGAGTCAAACCTTCAAACAGACACCCTTGTATGAATAGTTAATGTAGTCTAAACAAAGGAGGTTGCAATATTCGGAAGCAGGGAAACCGATGTCTCAGGGTCATGGTTTCAGTGTTTACTGCCATTCTGCTGGTTTAGTTTTTTCTTTATTTTTTTGTAGATTGTGTTAAATGTTGATATCCAGCCTAAACTGTCAGTATACAGATGCTGTAGTTCAGTGCAGGCCATGAAAATGTAGTGGCTAAATCAGATTGCATCAACACAGTCCTCCAGTGTCCATATTGTTTGAATCTTTCACTGTCAGCCATGATGTTTTGTTAAAATTAAAAAGCACAGATTTTCATAATTTTAATGATGTTGTACTGTAAATGCATTTATCTAAATGATGACTAATTCAAGTTTAAAGGCATTTAGGAGTGGAAAACACTAGACTAGACTTGATATTCCTGTGTCTTCCAGTTCACTCCAAGTGTAGGCCTATGGTTGTGGTTATAAATGCATGTGTCTGCCTGACATCATATCAAGATTGTGTCCTTCGAAAGAGAGTCTACACACATCGTGCCCATCCTAAATATGAGAGCATACATGTATATTATCTATAAGAATCAAAATAAGTGCACAGAAAAATGTTAAATCCACCATCGACCTTGCTTTACTTCACTGTTTGTGCTTGGTGACGTCACACACTCTCATTTCTGCTTTATAGGAAAAGTCTTGTGATGTTCTGTATTTCTGTTATTGTCAACAAATCTCACAAAAAGACCAAAACTAAGTATTGCCTGTGTAGCCAAAGCCTGATATAGCTTGTACCTCTGTGTCAAAGACACATAATAGCTTCATCATGATGAACATGGGCGCTTCAGTCTATTTTAAGTCAATCCCACACACACAATCCAAGTGCAATAAATACTCTCTAGTGCATCAAATGTGTATTAATCCACAGCTGAAAGTAGTCCCCAACAAATGCTCCATTTACTCCTGCTTGAATAACGTTTGCTAAAAACTACAGTGCCTAGTTGTTTTAGGTAATTATTTAGTCTTTTCTTAAAAAATGAAACTATATATTTGTGACCCAAATTTAAAGATGTGGTACAGACCGCTGAGAGATTCACTAACATATTGTTGTATTTGGTCTTTTAATAGGATGTGTTGACAGCAAGAAACGTTTAGAATATCATTTGCATTATCCTTTAAAGTAGTTGAAGACCTTTGACCACAAAATCATCTTATGTTCAGACAAAAGTCAAGCAGTTGGTCGAGTTTAGCAGCTGCTGTTCTTCAGTTACAGGCCAAATATTTGATAATATTAACTGAACTCAATGGTATTACCACAAAATAATCAATATAAATGTAATCTATGCTGAGTGGTGAATTGACTCTATTGGTAATAGAGCACAGGGCAGCAGCTCCACTCAAATGTGGGCAATCTTCTTTTCACTTTGAGAAGTGTCAGTGGCATTTTAACCACCAAGACACTTTCTCTTAATTTGAACATTTTGTCGATCTGACACTTTGACGCTGCCACAGAATCCCGATAGCTTTGCCTGAACCTGACAGGATGATTTCTTTGCGCTGCCCTAATTTATCCCATCTCTGGCTGCCCTGAAAATCCTCAGATCAGTGTAAAACACAATCAACCATCCACTCTGCACCAGTCGGCCGGGGCTTATATTGTGCAACTGCACAAGTCACATTGTAATCTTTGCCATGTAATCATTGGATTTAGATGCCTGCCTCCGTCCAGAGTGAGCCAAGCGGTTTGAAATATCTGATGTGGCAGAAAAATGAGGAATTCTTTCCAGTGTTTATTATGAGCCACATCCGGGATTTGTGTTTCACGGCAAAGCCTGCTCAGTGTTACATCATTTGTAAACATTTAGACTTGCTCCTCCTTTCTGCTTTGAAATATTCATCAGTCTGGCTGAAAATGTGCTGCACGATGGACATGGAGCGCTTTGCCCCCATTACTTGGTTCAGGCTTGCTACAGTGTAGAAGAAAGAACCGGCCACATCATAATGGAGCTTCTCACCTCCACGTCTCTTTCCACTGTAATTCACAGGTTCCCCCTCGCAGGATAGTCATGCAGCGCAGTGAGAATAAACCAGCTTAGGCTGCTGAATCAGGCAGAAGCAGGGCACCCAGTGAGAAAAGTATAGCAGCGGTGTGCTCCTGCATGCAATGCCCGCCCGCTCTGCTTGGCTCCTATTCTCCTTTCTAGCGGTGCATAATAACGCCGGATGCAAAAGAGTGAAATGTTGTAACGCCCTTATCTCGTCACGTTTTCATTTTGAACGTGCCTACCACTGTCGCCTGGAGTATAAACTTGTTCTGAAGCTGATAATTGTGCATTCACCACAGGGAGCCTCGCTAGACCGCCTTTTTAATTACATTTTTAATAGGTTTCCAGGCAAACAAATACAAAAGGTCAATGTGCTGTAAGACTTGGCGCAGCATTTAAATTCTCAAACACAAATTATTTCCATTATCTCACCTGTGGAGTAGTACGCAGGTGATTACCTGTGACTTAACGTCTTCAGGTTGTCTTCCCCTCAGACGACACTAATCATTTCTGCAGGCTACAGCAAGAAAAGGATTTTGTTGCTTGAAAGGCCTTCTAGTAGTTTCCCCATAGTTGTAGCTTTGTTAAACCTTTGGCTGAGAAAATGAGGGGGGGGCTCAAATTGGATGTAGGTGGAGGCAGTGTTCCCAGCTGGTGACAACATCAGTCCAAGCCTCTCATTAGCGGTAATTAACTGTGTTTAGTGTCACTGCCAATATGTCATGTCTGATGAGAGCTTTTGCTCACAGCAACACTGGAACCACCTGGTCTGAATCTTTTTTCCTCTCTCTTTATCCTCTACTAACTGATTACAATTACCAGGCAGAGCAATGAATTACTCATTAAGAAAGTCTAACAGAGTCTAATGAGTCCTGAAGAGTCTTGTCAGTCTGCTTGTACTCACTTCAGCTCCAGTTTTGGATGTTAGGACTTGTACTTCTCTTGTAGATACAAGAAAATGGGATCTTTCTGTCAGTCAACCTCATCTCATCTGTCACACCACGCAGCTGCAGCTTCCAACTCTTTCTAAAGGGAAATATGGAGGCTTATTGGATAAAGCTCTGCCCTATATTGATTGATTTGCTGACCAATTCAAAATGTACCGCAGTGCTGAATCATAAAAAGGCTTCACCTATTATTAAAGGATCAATACATTGTCAGCACAGGCCTGAGGGGATGTTTTTTGATTGATTGTTCATGTTTGGGAACCGCGACGCTTCGACCACTTTAACTGCCGATCTCTCAATGTTGGAAATAGGGCAGCGGCAAACAAAATTTCAACAAGTTTTTGCTATTTTCTAAAGTCTATCTTAATACAATACCACATTCTCTGTTTGTGTTACTGTCAACGCAACTCAGCAAGGAAACATTGTCCAGGAAAACACAAAAAACAAACAACATTATAAGATATCCACTTGATTTGGCTACTGCTAAAGCCTCATATTAACTTTGAGTAGAATGTTAGAATGCATATTTGCATGCAACAATATTAAAAAAAAAATCTAACAAATGACTTGTCATTTGTTCAAACTGATTTGGATGCTACCCACGTAAGCCTAGTTGTTCATTCCTGGTGCCTCTGCTACCCCACTGTAGTGACAAGCTAACAGGTGACTTAAGCACTGTTGTTGTGGTAATGCCTTTTGAAAAGGCAGCAAACAGCCTCACCTTTATCCACAATTTTTCCTTGTATGGTGCTGAATCCAAATGCTGCTTCTCACATGGTTTGACATCATGATTATGAGCTTCCCCCGTTTTGATTTACATGGCTGGAGAATCACCTCTTGGTCTCACCAGATACAATGAAAACATCACATGACATCAATGCAGCAAATCTCATCACATCTCAACAATTGTACAACAATTAATACAACATACACACAGTGTGCAGCATGCATCCAACACAGAGGAGTGCAGAGTAGTGCAGTTTATTCATGGAAATTATTGCACTAGGAAAAAGAAATCCCTTGTAGTTTGCCAGGTAAAAGGTGTAGCGTTGCTGTGAGGGGAGCAACTCAAACTCAGTACTGTACGCTGTACTGTAAAGGTCATCCAATGACTTTTGTTGGTGGCCTACCATCTTTCCTGCTGTTTTTGTGAGTTGATGTCAAGTGTCCATACCAGACAGAGATATTAAACACAAGAACACAGTCTATCAGGCTGACATAACACTGTTTCCAAGATGACAATTTCCTAAATAAAAACAAACTCTGACAGGCTTTCTTACATCAACAAAATCAGCATTGTCCGTGAAACTCAATTTGTCATCCATGTGCGTTCCTATACTTACAACAGATGATAATTTCCACAGATTGGTCACAAAGTATAAGCAATGGGGGTGGGTCTGCATGGTTTAAAAGGAGTTTTGTTCAGCATTGATTACCAGAAAGCTACATTTACACCAGCATTCCCGCCTGGAAACCCGGTCTAAGTAATCATAGGTCATCAATGGATGACCAGTTACTCTTTAAAACTACATTTGGGCATGCAAGTGTTAAGCTAGACTTGAAGAAATCTGAACCTATCATTCCTTTACAGGCCTTTACAGGAGTTGAGGCTTAATGTTCACTATGCACTGGAAAAACAGTCCAGACAGTTGCATATTTTCACTATGGTGAAAGACTAAACACTGGATTTCAAACTGGCTGTACGTCAGGAACAGCCTTTTTTGCCTCTGGAGGAATTAAACAGGAAACAGGAAAGGAGTTTCACGTGATGCCGGGTCAGACCATCCCCTTCGCTGAAACCTGAAACTCATGTTGTTACCCCGACTGCAGCCCCTTTGTTGCTACAGATTTAAAAACAAAGAGCGATGGATATGTGAGCGGGCCGTATCCACCGGTCAAATGGGTGCAGCAGCTGTTGATGAATTATGACAATCTGCTCAAATAATTGTTTTTGTTCACCTGGTTTTTGCCAACATGCTGCTTTGAACTGCCTGGCTGCAGTCTGTAGAGCGACAGTGGAGCAGAAATTTGTAAATGTCGAAGCTCTGTGAGAGAGATTGAGAGACTCCATGCTGCATTATTCAGAGAGAGACTATCTCCTGTATTGAACCAGACTGTGCAGCCTTCGGCCATTCACAGTACCCAGGAGAGAGCGGAGAAGGCATGCAAGATGGAGACAGGTGGGAGCAGAGGAGTTAGAGCTCCTCATACCTCCTCCACTCTACTCCTCTAGAGAACAATCTGTAACTTCCCTGGAACTAGCTGCCTGTTCTCTCGCTGTTTCATTAACCTCTTGAACTCTTGATTTTCCCTGTCATTTTATTTTTAAAAACATCTTTTGGCTGACTAACATTCTCTATCTCCTCCTCCAACACTAAAATTAAGCAAATTGATTCTTACACTGACTAAAATAATGGATCCCAAGTTTTCCTAATATGTATTGTAGATATTTCGTCGTATCTTTAGACCCCTTTCTTCCTATTTCCGCTGACAAAGTTCATCCCCAGAGTGTAAAAATAGGGGAAGAGTCACCTTCACTGCTTTTAAACTATAGATATCCTGAATTCATAATTACATTTTATTAATGAAGAGCTGTTACTTCCTCTTTTGATGTACCCAACAGCCTCATTTACATCTCCTTTAGTTAGTGACCTCCTACATCCCCCAGAATGCCTTTCATCAGTCTCCAGTGAAGTTATTGCTTTCAGCTGTATTAATGATATGATGAAAGGCTTTCCTGTTAAGAAAAAGAGTAAAGAGTAATTTGCCTTACTCAAAGTGCAACATGTCCTGTGGCTGCATATTATTCTGGTCTATTGAGGCTGCTGTCAGTGGAACACATTGTGCCTGTGTTTCCTCTGCAGTTGATTTCTCTCAGTGTGATTGTAGGTGTAAAGTGGTGGGTCTGCAGAGGAGCTCCTATTTTTGATTCTGAAGCACTGACTCAAAAACTCTTACATTTACAGTTGATGCCTCTTTTTATTGTGTCAATCGTCTTCAGCAGGGCTGGAAATGGCTCGTGTTGTCATGTTGTCTATGTTTGGTGAGTTATCTTTAGGAAGAAGAAAATACACTGCAAAACAACACAAAGCACGAGACATGTGAGATACATCACCAGCTGCTGTTTTGGATCATTTTTGGGTGTATTTGCTTGTTAATAAAGAATAAGTCTGATGATCTTCTACATTTTGCACTCTCATTAAAAGACAAAAACAAAACAAGTATTTTCTGTGCAGCTAGAGCCTGTTACAGCTTATTCCTCTGTGCCTTACTGCTGCCGGAAATATTCAGCCCACTAAATGTGTATTAATCCACGGGAAATAGTCCACAAATGCACCATTTCCTCTTTGTTTTTTTAAAGTAACATTTGTTTAAAACCACAGAGCACAGCAGGAAATTGTTTTGCATTTTTTAAAAATAGAGCTATATATTTGGGACCCATTTTATAACAATTTACATCTTCAGCAGAAACCAATAGGTGTCTGGCTGAGTGCCACAGACAGAGCAGGCAAGTCATAAAGTACTGAGAGGTGAACTAACACATTGCTGCTTTTAGATCTTTTTATTTCTTTGACAATAAGGAAAAGTTAACGCCAGCCTCACCATTTACAGAAACATGTCATGTCATGACCCAAAACTAAGAAGTGAGGTGATGGCAAAATGTCCTCAGTGTTGAGAATTTAGCATTTTTTTGTCTTTGTGAGGACATCTGGTCTTTGTTAGTATGGAAATACAAACACACACACGCACACACACATGCTCAGGGGAGAGGGTGCAGAGGCCGCTTAACAACTGACATTGTCATGCAAGGGATCCAGCACTGGGCAACAACAGAAGGGTAGAGTACAACTGAATATCAATAAAGCTGCATAGACCGTGTTCACTGGCTGTCCGTTAGTGTTCGTATATCTTAGTGGACAGTCTGAACAGTCAAGGGATACGGAAATCTCTGCTCTCATCTCTACTTCAGCTCGTCTGTCTGACTTTTGTTGTGTCTATTGTTGAGTACATTTATGCTGGATATTGTTGCTCCTTGTTGATATGTATGCAGGATGATTCTTGTAAACAAACAAAGTTGTGTTTACATCCATCGTTACTCACTAAAAAGCATTGTGTGTATCCTTATGGCCTGACATAAATTTGCAATGTCACTTTTAAAAACATTTTAAATCATGCATCATTAACATTCATGTTTGCTAGCTTGCAGTCTTCTTCTTCTACAAAGTATCTGTAAGTAATTACCACCAGCTACAGTATTTGTAATAATGATAGTATTTGTAATGTTGTTAATTTCTTCTTCATTCCCCAGATGTAGGCGATGATTCGATGATGGAAGGAGACTCCGCTGATACTGACTTTTCACATAATATTCTTTATTTGCATCAAAGATCAGGATCAACAGGCATGCGCATCTTGACCTGTACAGCACCCGTAGCCGAATCAGTACTGCTGCCTCGAACACTGTTCAAGCTCGTCTTTTATACATTTAGGCATACATGGGATCCTACTATAACACATGAGTCTGTAAACTTATATCTCCCTAGGGTCCCTCAGTACCCCAAAACCGATGATATACAAGTTATTTGGACAGCAGGCAAGTGGAAAGGGGAAAAGAGACCCCCATAACTCCCACATACCAAGAAGACCTCATCCAACAATAATGAATCTTGTCAGTATGGGGCCCCAACATCTGCTAGTCATTTAACTGGAACATTGCATACGTGACAACTTTGTACTGTATATCATTTTATGAAAAGACTACTTTTATGATTAGTATCAAATAATACACATCAGTAATCGTACAGTATTTGTAATAATCCACCTCAGAGCACCTTGCAGTTCAAGTATTAGAAAACAGAAAGTTGTATTTTGCTTAACATGTGACAAGTCTCCTCTTTTTGCCAGACTAAGTGAGATGAATCTCACACATAACGTACTCTGCTCTGGGGCTGACGGCAACGGTGATATTTCTAACTTAATAAACTAGTTCTGCATTCTGCCGACACCTTGAGAATCTACAGACTGTGTTCCTTCTGAAAATGCTGCTGAGGACAACCAGTGTTGGTGGCGTGTTAGCTCCGTATGTCTGTCTGTTTTGTTGTCTGCCTATGCATCTGCGCCTGTCCCCCAGTATTGCTCTTGGTATTTGAAACTCCAGATGGATGAATGCAATTAGATGTAATATGCTAAAAAACCAAATGTCAACACACTGCCTTCTACCGCTTTAGCTCTTTGTTGCCGCTATCTTGTCTGCCCGAATGGGCTCCTCTCTGTCTGAACATGGACCATTGAGTTTCTCTCATTAAACAGAGGATGGCTACTGTTCCCCATTTTGTCTGTATCGACATTAGCTCCTGTGTTTACAAAGTATACAGACATCAAGCTTCAGTAACAGCCTCTTTTAATCCCTTCACATGGGTGGTTGATGCAATTTTGTGTTTTTTAATAATGAGGAGGGCTATTCTTGTGGGAAGAAAATGACGAATGCTCAGCTGATTTACTAAATATCTTTTGTGTGCTGGAAAAATGTCTCATCAGCATAACGTGGTCACTTTGTCCATTCAGCAATGCAAAACAGAGCCACTTTCCTGCTTTGAAGTAGTTTGATGTTTTTTTAATGTAACCTGGGAGAAGATTTTGATTGAATGGGTCCCCCAGCCAGTGAAACAAAAGGCAAGGACACAGAGTGAGAGGAAGTGATGCGTAGGCCTGTCATCTTTTGTAGTTTCTCTCTCTCTGGGGAGCCAGTTAAACACACATCTGAGCCACACTATTCAGGCAGCACGGCTCAGAGTTGGAGGCAGTGGGCCGCAAACAATGAGTAACATTTGGGAGCAGTCATTTTGCACAATCACCACCAGTACATGAGTTGCCAAAATGGGAGGCATAACTCACATGGAAGGCGTTCGACAATTTGTATGTGAATACGGCCAATTTTCCAGAACCAATGTATAGCCTTTATCTCATAGAGGATTCATGTGACACTATAGTATGTTACACCAATCCATTGTGTTGGTAATCCAGATGTAGATCAACACCACATCATGATTGCTGAGCTGTAAACGTTGTAAGGACCTTATTCGTATAAGTTATTTCATCATTTTTTAATTAAGTCTTGCATCAGTTTCTAAGGGTCAGAAATGATTGCTGCACAGATCTGGATGACCAGAAATTTAAACTGTGTTACACTCTGGCTGCAGTTCCCCCTCAGATGATTGTGGCAAGGCAGGTATTTTTGCCTGTGGCAGCACGAAATGCTTTGTGATGTGAAAATTGCTATCACAATACACACCATTCAGTCAGGCTCCCAAACCCACTTTTTTGCATCTTCATAAACTGCGTCCTTGGTCAAGACTGACTGAAAACACATGTTTATACACTATTGACATTGCTTTAATATCGCTCTGCTGGCTACAACGACCCATGAGCTGAGGGCCAAGTGTGGTTTTATGTGATGGGAAGAGAAGAGAGGGGTTTTGATATGTAAATGCTCAAAAGTGCTTTTTGGGAATTATATTTGGCGTTTACCAAGAGATAATAGAACAATTAATCCATAAACACAGGATAACAAGTCATAAAATGCATTTTTCTTTCACTGGCCGAAAATGCGCTCATGAAAGCAGCGAGAGTGAACCAAACAGTAAAGATGCGGGCCCAAAAACTAAAAGCTCAGAGAAGCAACAACGCTCTTTACATAATTCACATACACATAGTCATTTGATCCAATGTTAATATAAAAATATTGGTTATAGCAGCTTTAAAATTCCAAATTTTACTTGTGATTCTCCCCAGGCTGCTATTTTGTCATGAAGTAACATCTAAACTACTGTTTTTTCCCCCCTTTAGGCAAGTACGTGTACCAGCCCATGACCAATGTGTGCCATCTGCCCACCACAGCCGTGCCACCTGTTGGGACGGAGTACAGCAACACCATGGACCTGTCCGTCTCTCTGGCTGAGCGCTTCCTGAAGCTCGCCCCGTGCTTCCAGTCGCCGCCTCACCTGGAGTCGCCCAAGTACTGCGTCATCGCAGATCTTTTTGTGGATGACTACATTGTCAAACGCATTAACGGAAAGATGTGCTACGTGCAGCGCCCTCCGCCTCCCTTACCAGAACCACCTCATCCTCCCACCCCTCCCCCACCTGCTCCCGCTACACCTCAGATGCCCAAAAATACCCCTCAGCCTCGGCAACCAGCGAAGCCCGCACCGCCAGCCCAGCACACACCTGCACCCGCACCTGTGCAGCCAGTCCAGCAGGTGTACAGTGAACACAAACATCCCTCCCCCGTGGATAAGATAAAAGGCCCCAAAATGGACCACTGCTCCTCTCCATCCAGCTCCGAGGACTCCGGCATCAACGCGCTGGGCCTGCACTACCTGGAGTCCTGCGAGGAGGAGAGTGAGGAAGAGGACGACGAGCTGAGCACGGATGGGAACTCCAGCCCCGGCAGCCTCTGGGACCAGGACGACTGCTCTCTGCTCTCCCCCTCCAAGTCTATGATAGAGATCATTGAAAAGATTGAAACAACTGTGTAACTGACGCAACATCGACGTGGACACCGGCTTTGAGGGAGCATAATCTACAGAGCAGAATCATATTATTGAGAATAACAGTCGAGGATTTATTCTACACGGACCAAAAGGACATAAACCCCTCTCTAACGCTTCAGCAGGGCTTTGCCGGGTTGTTTTGAGTTGAATTTGTTTTCCTGCAGGTGGCCGAGGACTGTACGTCTGCACTCGCACACAGCCTCTCCTCTGTCCACATCCCCTGCATGGAGTGAATTTCTACAGCTTATTACGATACAGGAGAAAGAGGAAGCACAAGGATATCAAGCACATGCACAGTGGACCAAATAGACCTCTTGTACATGGTAATTACACAGCGAAAACCCTGAAATACTAAAGGACTCCATAATAGGTGCACTTCTGTCAGAGGAAAGTAAGAGAAAATGTGACTTTCTTTCTGAGACTTCTCTTTAGGTATATATTACTGGAGCTAAATTATGTTAGAACAAAGGTGGTGTAAGTAGGTTTCATGATGATAATGAGCAGTTAGGTCATTCTTAGTGTTCTACAGTCGTCAGTCTGACTTTATACTAATTCAACATTTAAGTGGCAGATAAGCGTGCCATTTTTTGTTCTCTGGTCAGTGGCTCCCCCCATGCCCACATTCTGACACTTCAGCGTAATAACTACAAGGCCGGCTACCTCTCATGGGCCTAAAGCACATCAGCGTTTTAACCCGTTAATTAGCTTCGAGCTGCTGGCACACACCTGCTTTTATCATGTTAATAAAAAAAAGATTCCCGGCCCACAGTTTGTCTGCACTTTACTGACACCAACACAAGCGCTAGGTAGGTAGGAAGGTAGGTATGTCAGTGTTCGACAATCAAGGATTACACAGAAGCACATTTCTATACTGTATCTGCCAGTAGGGACCAAGGATACTCTTCTAGCTTCTAATAAACATTCATCAGACATTGACACATTGTTCTGACCACCTTTTTCTGGTCTAGCTGTACTGAACTGCAGCACTGTTAAAGGTTAAATGGGGCGTTAAGCACAACATGACTTGTATTGACCTCTATTAGCAGCCAAGAAATTAAATAGCATAGACGTGTCTCTGGCAGAGCTACAGTGACAAAAGTAGGAATCACAATTGTCACGGCAGAAAGACACCTAGTGAAGAGGGAGTATATCTCATATATACACAAATAAACTTATATAATAATAAAACTGCATTTATGCTTTTTGGGCTTGACCGTGAAATGGCATGGGTTGGCAGCTGAAAGGGGAGTCTGGGAAAGGGGGCAGCCTAGGTTAGACTAATATGTCACAGTTATTTTGTGCTACCGGGCAGAACAATTTCACTTAATGCACCTTTAAGAGCAGATTACAATATGGAATAGGATGCTGAATAGGTGTTGTGATGTTGTGATGGACATGATATTATAAGAAACGCACTCAAATATAACATTTGTGAGACAGCCCCTTATTAGTCAGTTAGTAAAATGAAGATGGGCTGGGTCTTTTAAATTTTTTATGTTTAAGGAGTTATTTCCTGGAGAGTTATCTGCAAAAATCACTAAAATACTCACAAATATGTATTGCTGCAATGCTACACTAGATGTAAAAATAATTTTGCATGACTGCATTCCTTTGCAGAAGTCCCTCATGTCAAAAACCAGTGTAACAAATTTGTGATTGGAGTGTTCAAAGAGCAAACAACTCCTGTATCTGTTATTCAAATAAAATGATTTTTATTCAGGGACAGCCCTTGACATAACACTGAACACAGTCCCTCTTAATGCAGTTTAAAACATGTCTTATGTTCTTATTATTGTTATATTATTTTCATATGAATAAATCTTAATGAAACTCACATTTTTTGCTGCTTTGGTTCATCTTTTGTAGCCGACGGTTTGAAACGTGTGGGCATTTTCTGCAAAAAGAACGTTTACATCTTCTTTGAAAAGCACTCAGACTTCCTTTACCTGACACTCAGATGACTAATGTTCTCCAGAGATTGAGTGGAATAGAAAAGCAAAGTGAGAGATACACTAACATTGAGTCACTAGCTGTGGTTGTTTGTCTCCTCTGAAATGTCTTGAGGAATGTGCTTTGTTTTTGTTTCTCACATTCCCTCCTTTGTAACCTTGACTTTCTTACACTGCACCGGCACAGAAAAATTACATGAAAGCAAGAGAAAAATAAAACTGAAGCGGGAGGAAGAGTGGATGTGGAAGAGTTAGGACTAGGGGGTGCTAGTGCACATGCGAATGGTGTAGAGGTGTTTGGTCAGTGCTCCTCTCTGTGATCTCGACAAAATTATCATTATACCTTGTTTTATTCACTCATAGGCAAACTGTGTGTGTCTCCTCTTTTTTATCTTAACTAAGAACACGGAAAGTCTGACAATGCCAAAGCCAAATGCCTCCAACAAAGCTAAATCCACAGACAAGCTCGACATTGTCAAGCCAACGAAGCCTGTGCTAATGCTAGCAACAGCTCAGGTGACAGTTCTCTCACTGTGTCAAAGAGACCAAAAAAGGATTATGCAAGGAGATGTCTGAGTCAGTTCTTTGCGGCATTAATGAACGCTTTGATGCTTTTGAAACCAACTTTCAGTCAGTCGTGGCCTCACAGGCTGACAAGCCTGTAAGGCCAACCAAAAGCAAACTCCCAGCGACCTCAAAGCACACATGCAAGAACTTGAAGCTAAGTACTCAGCGCTAACAAAGCACAACAGCCAGCTCCAAACCAAAGTGCTTAACTTAGAGGCCCGCTCCTGTAGACACAATATTAAGATCGCGGGGATACAAGAGGGAGAAGAGGAAGGTAAACCCACTGAATTCATCTCCAGATTGATTCCCAAGCTAAGAGAAGAGCATTTCCCACATTAAAATCTGATCATAGCCCTTTGACAATGTCTCTAAAACTCTTTCTTCCTAAACAAACCTATTCCTGGCGTTTCAACCCTTACCTACTCGCAGACAAGAAATTTACAGAGAACATTACCACCAGATTAAAAGACTTCATAGAAATGAATGATAACAGCGAGGTGTCAGATTCCACACTCTGGGAAACATCAAAAGCTGTCATCCGTGGGTATATTGTTTCATATGAAACTGAAATATGAGAACAACTGTATTCTGGGTGGTCAAATAAACAACCTCTTCTTAAAATGAAGACAAAAGTTTTGAATTGGGAGAGGGGTGCCCAGGCCTCAATCCATTGCATCAGATAAAGGGTGGGCATCTTGTTAACTAACCCCAAGGAAATAAATGACCAATTTGAAGAGTTTTACAGGGAACTCCACACTTCTAAATATAGTGCAACCCATTCTGACTTGAATGACTTAACTACGCTGCCAGTGGAGACCTAGACTCTGATTTCATATTGGAAGAAATAACCTCTGTCATTGAGTCATTTCCACCTGGCAAGGCAGCTGGGCCAGACAGATTCAGCTGCAAATTTTATAAGAAATTCTGCAACATTCTCGCCCCACTCCTCCTCAGAATGATATCTAGTTCTAAGACGGACAAAGTCTTGCCTAAAACACTGTACTGTATAAGGCTAATATCTCTCTCATATTAAAAAAGATAAGGAGGAAACAGACCCAGCCAGTTACAGGCCCATTGCACATTACACATAAACGATAAGAAGGTAATTACTAAAATGCTGGCTAACCGGTTAAATAAGCACTTTTCTGTCATTCACCTCGATCAGACGGGGGTTATCCCAGGTTTTCCTTTTCCAACGTCAGACACCTCCTTAATACTGTACTATATATGCTGATCATGGGAAAGCCAGTGGAGCAGCGATATTATCCCTTGATGTTCAGAAGGCTTTTGACAAGTTGAACTTGTCAACTTTCAAGTTGAGTGGCCCTACATGTTTGAGTCACTGTATAGATCTGGGTTTGGTGAATCATTTATATCCTGATATATTCTTGCCCAATGTGTAATGGCAATAAGTCAACTACATGTGCTTTACACTGCGCAGTCCAGCAGGGCAACCCCCCTCTCATCAGCACGCCAAAGCCCCTTGCTTTAATAATAGGAAGTCATGGGAGGTCCGGAAACACTCAGTGGAACACAGTTTGTATGCAGACGATGTGATATTGTACTTACAAAACTCATAAAAGTCCCCCCTTTTCTGGATTTAATAACCTCTTTTGGTAAGTCCAGATACACAATCAATTGGACAAAAATGGATTTCATGTCTCTCTTGGAAAGAGCCCTGTTCAAAATGGTTCAAAATCTTCAGCTGCTCACAATCCACTCTGTGCTTCCCTACAGCCAGACAACAGTCCTTGATGCTGGGGATGATTGTCTCCAAAAAACTCATTTTGAGGGAATGGAAATCATCCTCTCCCCTTCCTTTCAGAGATGGATGGCTGACATGATTTCAGTCACACAAATAGAGAGACTCAGGTTCTTCAGAACCAACTCAATTAATACATACTCAGCTGTATGGGACCCTTACCTAGACGAGGCCAGGGGAGGATGAGTAACTCACCCGGCTAATTTCTTATGGCCCTTGTTTGAGATCTAACGCATTGCACTCTTATTGTAATCACTCTGTAAACCTGGTAGCCTTTTACTACTGCTTTAAGTCTCATTGCCTTAAGAAAAGCCTCAAAACAAGATAAAAAAAAAAGAAAGAAAGAAATACAATACAAGTAAGGGTCAAGCTCCTCCACCTCTGACCCTCATTCTTCTTTTATTGATCCACACTAGCGATGTCCTCTGGGTCTCTGTCCCAGACAGTCTTCTTTTTTCTGTTCTTCACACTTCGCCTAGCAGCTGATTTTATAAGAGACCATGCAAGTGTCTTTCTCACCTTGACTTCGAGCCAAGATTGATTTCTCCATGCTTTTCTTTTCCCCTGCATTGTGTCTATCGATTATTTGTACTCTGCTTGTACTGAGAGAAAACCAAGGATGAAATGCTAATCAGTTTATATAAATGTACATGTCATTATTCTGCTCGGTGGTGATGAAGAGGAGTGTGCAACTGACTGCTGGAGAGCCTGGATGACAACGCAGAGTGGGAGAAGAGTAGAGAAGAAGAGGAGTGGAGAGAAGAGATGATAGGAGAGGAGAAGAGAGGAGATGAGGAGAGAGAAGAGCAGACGAGTGAAGGAGAGAAGAGTAGAGGAGAACAGGAGAGAAGAAAAGGAGTGCAGGAAGGAGTGCAGCGACAGGCAGAGGAGAGGAAGCACAATTAAAAGGATGATGATGATGCAAGCACATGTAAAGTCTTCGGACGGCCTGCGTGTGCATGTGCAGGCACGTGTAGTAGTAGTTCAACATTTTGAAATCGTTCCCATTCTTTTTTTCAAAAGCTACATTTCATGAACAGATAGATTGCTGTTACTGTTAATCCCTCGCAGCAAAGTCATTCAACTGGCAGGCACCTTGAGAAGTGGAGAGCTCACACACACACACACACACACACACACACACACACACACACATACAGGAAGATACACACCAAATAAAAAAATGCCCTTGTTCAAGAACTGCTTCACAAGCAGAGTTGGCACAGCACGAGTCACACGAGCTGTGGAGAGATGTTGTCAGTTCCACTTTTTTCCCTCTTTTGATGTGCATACAAACACATTATCTTCATGACAAGGTTTCCTTTTAATTTCACACAATTGCATTTTCTCTCCAGAGGCCAGTTATTAAGCTCAAACACTCAGAGGAGATTTTAAGTGACAAAATGAAAACATGGAGTGCCAGCAGTGCCTCACCTGAGCATTAGGATGAATCAACTAAATACATTTGCTCTGATGGAGGATTGTTATTGTGTCTAAATGTAATGCAGGTAGATGGAATAGATTCAGACTCACAAAACAGCTTGTTACAAATGATTACCATATATATTTGTGATTGCATGTCAGCAGGATTGCGATGAGTGTCGTTCACAGTCGCTCAGTATATGCCTTAAAGCCTTAGATGCACGCCTTTAGAGACCATATTGCAAGTTTATTCATTAATTTGATTCAGTTAAGCCCCCAGGTCTCTTCTATTCCTCAAACTATGGGTGTCAAAATTATTTATATTGTTTTTCTTATGCTTTTCTCTAAAAGGTTTATTGGGTTTTAGACATGTAAGAGTACACGGCACGGTATACAGGTAATGTTGTGTCTTCCTGTTTCACCTCGATTTGCCCTCGCTGTGCACACAACCACACCACAAATACCACAGACAGTGACCGTGATTTCAGATTACGGTGCTGACTGTTTGTGTTTGGTAAATTGAACAGTTATAGAATCCTGTGTGTAAAAGAGTACAACTAGCCTATGTTAACAGTTATTAATATGTTTTTTTAAACATCACATAAACGTCATATAGCTTAAATGAGGAGCTGGAACAAGCTGATGCAGAATATATAAAGTATATAATACTGTCAAACAGTGGAATACGATCATTTAAGATAATTTTTCCAACATCAAAGCTATTTAAAGGGAATTTAAAGGGGAGGAAACCGGAAGTTAAGGGGTAAATATAATCTATGATTTGACAGTACACATCATGAAAATCCATATCAACTCCCTACAGGGAACCAGCACTATATTGCAGGCACATAGCTTCCTCATATGGCGAGTCTCTAATCTGAGACATTCAGAGCCAAACTTCAACAGCAGCACTTCATTTCAAAGGGGCCATTTATATGTCCAATTTGCAGCATAATGTCCCTGTGATTGGCTGGATGCTGGCAGCGTGCAGGTAACAGGGGAACCCACCAGCAGGCTGCTGATAAACAATCAGACACATGGCTTTGCCTTGGCCGTGCTCGATGGGTGATGGGTTTCTGATAATCTCTATAAACGCGAGAGTGTCACCTGGAGTGCAGCTCTGCACTCCCTGCCTGTAAAATATTCATTACTTTTTTCCGTCACTGTCTGCCCTCATCTTTGAAATGGATTTAGAGCACTTTTTCCTTTTAGACACAGAGCGTGACTTTCTCCCTGCAAACTCCAGACAACAGCTTCAAGCTGTAGTGTCGATAGACAGGGCTGTGTTTGAAAGTATTCCCTTTTTGTTGCTTAAAGCTACTTGGTGATTCATTCTTTCACTACTTCTGGTGAAAGGTCTTCGAGTTTTTGCAGTGGCAGAATGACTCACAGAGGTATACTTTAATGTGATTAGTTGGCTTTGTTGCTGTGGATTAGTCCGTATTAATTGATGATTCTGTAGCTGGAGAAAGTACTGGATGGATGATCACACGTGCACATCAAATTTACAACACATAAAATATTGGGCTTTCCATTTCCCACTCAAGGACTGATGAAGACAATTATTCACAATGATCCTGAATTGAATTAGTTCACATTTACACAGTCTTTCTCGGATAAAACAAAGCTATTGTCTTCTTACTTTTCTGCAGTTTTCAGGGGTTTGATAGTGGCCATTAGCAGAGCAATTGTGTGTTTTTTGTGCACTGAGGGGAAGTCTGAATCCATCTTAATCACATCAAAGAGTCAGAGGATGTTGGGGATGCCTATGCAGGCTTTCAACTTGAAAGCCAGTAAAGTCAATATGGCTGCCTTCTCGAGTGTCTGCTTTTACGTTTGTTAAATCTTTTCTCCCATAACTTTCATTCTTTTTGCACTTTCGATTTTTGGAAACAGGACAAAGGATGATTCATTTTGAATCGCCAAGGGGACATGTTCTTGTGTTGCCACTTTAGATACTGAACATTTTATTGGAATATTAAACATGATGAAAAGAGAGTAATTTCTGTTCTTTTCATCCTGACATGGCACGAATGAAACCACAGAGCACCTGGAGACGTGTCCCCAATTCAAGGTCAGCTGAAACCACTTGAGGAATTCATCAAAAAGCAGGTGGCCTGAGTGTCCAGCGGGGGCTTACAATCACTTGAATTTTGGGGACACACAAACTGCAGTTTTAAATCACGTCAATTCAAGTACCGAACACGCGCGCACAGAAACTCTACATTCAGGAAATGATGGAATTACAGAGAAACTACAGATGTGACATTAAGGTCCTGTGATATCATAAAACTCTATTTCCTCTCTGTCTGCACCAGTCGCAGGCTGATTAGTATCACAGTCTACATTCACATGATTGATGTCACTGCAGTTCTCTCCCACAACACTTTTGGACAGATGTGGCTCTCATCTGCAAGAGTATTTCATAATGCTGCCACTCAAAAATTGCATTGTTCTCCTCTGTTTAATACTTTCTAAAGGACTGCCCAAAATAGAGGGACAGAACTAGGCCAGCGCTGGACCCAGATTGCTTCCAGCAGATATGACTGAAAAATATGGGACGTAAGCTTTCTAAATCTAAATGCCTGTCAACCATAAAAAACATTGGTTTCGGGGGAATTATTGCATTATGAGATCTTAGCCATCATGGCGCCCCAGGATGAGCTTTGCAGATCCATTAATGTGTGTAGAGATCTTGAAGGAAAATGTTGTCCTCAAAAACACATCATTCTCTAAGTATGAAAAGCAATAATAAAAGTTTTAGAAACTTGTACAAACTCTTTATATTTCCCTTTTTCAGAGCTCCTAAAACGAGTGTGTAACTTTCCATCTAACCACACGCCATAATTGGTTGTTTCACAGGTGATTGGCGCTGTTACCAGTGTACTTCAATCATGGCTCTTTGAGGCTATATTTGGGCTTTTTCTTATTTTCCTCTGGTTGGCTAAAGTTACAGGACACCTACACCAACTGTGGCTCACACACATTTTTGATATGATATTATTATATCATATCATATCATATCATATCATTCTTTGAGCGCACTAATCACCAGTCACTGTGCACAGTCTTTTTTTTTCTTTTAATTTCTTGATACGGCTCACGTCTGTACATTAAATATGAGGCCAGAGCCAATAGCTGGTTAGCTTTGCTTAGCCTGGAAAAGCCTGGAAAAATAATACTATTTTGCTTGTTTAATTATTACACAAACAGTAATGTAAAAATGACTGTTAGCCTTTTTACAAGGGGTTTTGTGCCAGACTACTTCTTGCTAAGCTAAGCTAACCGACTACTGGCTGTTGCTTCACATTACCGACATGAGAGGTGACTGGTGTGGTTACCAGTATACGTCAATCATGGCTCTATTCTTGGGCTTTTTTTTCTTTGGTTGGCTAAAGTTGCAGTACACCTACACCAACCTTTGAATTGCATCTAAATAGAGGACGTTACACCTACACCACACAGTGAGAGTGTGGGTGAATATAAAGCTTTCATGTTCTTGAGGCCTTGAATCTTGTTCTCAGCAATGTCAATAAAGACCTAGTGCATTGTAATGTGTAATACATTCAAAACACATAAATGTCCACAAGCAGTAACTGCAGCTCAGCCTAACGCGACAAAAACCAGGTGCACAACACCACCAGTTCAGTAGTAGGAAATGAGACAGACTAATTTGTGTTTGAAAAGAGGCCTGACAGCGTCTGTGTGCCAGAGAAGAAGAGGAGGAGGAGCGTCCAACAGACATGTCTGATTAAGCAGTGTGTAAATGGACCTGCTGGCTGGACCAGATGAGGACCAGCAGATGGTTTTTCACACTGAGGGGTTGTATGCGCTGTGCTGCGCCGCTCCGTGGCCCCTCAAAAACCTCCTCCACCAGCAACACAGCGTGGCCCCCTTCCCCGGCCCCGCTCTCATCGCCTCCACTAACACCATTAGCATGTAAATGACAGCTGAGCCCCTTCGCCTGTGGGTGCTGATAGGCTGCACCAGACCTTCAGCTTCTCGGTGCATTAATATCATTTTCTTCATTGTTATGGGATTATGTGGGGCTGGGGGCTGGTTGCGGAGAGGTTGAGTTGGCTTGATTCTTGGTATGAATATCAAAGGTTGTTGTGTTGTAGAGATTCACACCTCCTCTAACAGATAAAGAGGCAGCAGAGACGGGTCTCTGGGTTGTGAAGCCTGTTTCTGCAACACAATGCCACACAGGAGAGATGCTGTGACATTTATGACCAGGGAACACAAGAGATACCATCAGACAAACAGTTAACATAGAGACGTGTGAGTTTCTATACAGCCGCCTTTTGCTCTATTCATTTTTTTGTCACATATTCAAGGTCATGTGGGAGCTTATACAATTGTACATTGTTCATATTGAATCAACACAAACTTCTTCTGTTCACTTGCATCTTTAGAAGGTGTAAAGATGTGCACATAAACACAGAGAGAGAGCACACCCTCACAGTATGAAGGTCCTTCTTTCAGGGAAATAATCACCAACCACTGTCCCCATTTTTGTTTTTGAACAATTATTCACAAAACACAACCAAGAAAATGCAATACCAAAACCTTTTCTATATGCAGTTCAAATAAACAGTGGGCCTACATTCAGCCACATTTTGAGGGGCACATTAATCAACATGCACTTCTATGTTGCAGCTGAGTCCATTTGCTTTCTGATATTTTCAGTAAAGGGACCCCAAACATTTTGTTTTACAAAAACATCAAATACATATTGCAGCACAGAGTAGGTTTATGCTGTGAACACATGTCATCTCAGTCTCAAGGCATATATCTTCACCTGCAAACAACAGGACATGGCTCGCACGCAGCTGTTGTTGATTTTATTTGTTATTGTCATTATTTCCCGCTCCATTTCCTGGCTCTGTTTACTCCTCATTTTTGTGCAGCACATTGAGCCTTTTGAGCACAATTACAATGAATTCGATTAATTGCTGACTGTTAGGCTGGCTTTTTTAGCCAAAGGCTGCAATGCTCTCTTAACCAAAATAACAAGCATGCGGCCGCTGAGGCATACACAAACAACAGGGACACAGAAGAACTTAATGAATATCACATCCTGCACCAATCCAACTCACTCACAAACCCATAAACTATTTAGAGCTTGGAGAGTTGTTAAGTTGCATTAGCTTAGCATTTTTTTTTTTTTTTTTACATAAAAGCCCAAATTTTTATTTCACATCTTTATTTTATCTTACTTTGATCAACATCCTCTTTCCTCATCCTGACTGCTGCAGGATGATGAACCCCAACTGTGTCCACCCCACTGCCTGCCTTCACTCAAGTGTCCTGCATGTTCAATACTCACTGTGTTTAATCATCAGGTTTGTACAAGTTAGATGATAAACAAACACGTAACATCCCCAATTTACATAGCAAAATGTTAAAATTCCTTGCATTTTCTGTGATGAACCCTGAATTATTTGGTTGGTGTTTGCATCACATAAACTCTGTATTTTATCTGTCGGCATCCTGTTCAGAGTGTTTTTGCAGTCGTGATGTTCTGTGCTATATGAAACTGCAGGTATTATTGATATGAAGTTACTTGGGTAAACTAAGGTATATCTCACCTGAGACAACCTTCACTGTACTTACATTTGTCGCGATGTCTGCAACTTTCAAGGCAGTTTCTTTAGCACTGCGCACACACAAGCACACACAAACACACACACACACACACACAAACACACACACACACACACAGATGTATGAAACACTTCTTACTTGCAGTAAACACACCGTGGAGGGAAACAGGAGGTCAGTGGGTTTAGATAACTGGTACATACAGTATCATAAGTTTTGCTCAGTGAGTGTCTCTGTCCTCCACTGCTCCAAGCTTTCTGTGGCTGCACTAAATTATTTAAGAGACAGCAGTCATCTCTGAGGAAACCCAACAGACTCTCCTCTGTGTCCCATGAGCCAGAGAAGAGGCAGACGGGTAGCTGGGGCACCGCTGCCAGAAATAACATGGCAGGGAAATCTGGCCGTAGTGGCTTTAGTGCACGGCTGTTATCTGGTTCAGAGACTCCTGCTGCAAATGAAGCTAGTGCTAGCCGCCGAGTAGAATCAAGGTTTCTAAGCAGATGTGCTGATGCCAGGCAGGAACAAAGGCCTCTTCTCTCTGATGGTGCCGGATCACAGTGGAGAGGACGGCCGTGTGCCTAAAGAGCATTTCAGAGTGGTGGGCGCAGCCAGGTCCAAACAAAAGAGGCTCAGTCCTCCATCTCAACCTCTTCTGCCTTTGGCTCGCTGCCAGCACCCCCCACTTCCCCTCACCGAGACGCCTCTCCTCTGTGCCAAGTGACAGTCCATCTTTCCTCATCCTCAGGCGTGACCAATCAACCCTGAGAAGAGTGATGGATGATCACTGAGTGCTCTCACTCCTGCTCCCAGGACCTCACCAGTTCAGTTATTCGTCTGTTTTTTCTTCCCTGTACCTACCTGAGGAAAGCACTTATATTTGCCCTTTAAATTGTTAAAGACTCGCCCACGCACACAAATAGGCACGCTGCAAATTTTGCTTCTGCAGAATGATCAATAGATTCTGAGAATTTCTGCACTAGAGTAAAACAGTAGCTTCAGGGTCCAGTGAAAAAAGGTCTACAGAGAAAGCTCTTGATTCTGCTTCTTTTAGCCTCCAGCCAAAACCCTCCCAGGTACCGAAAACTGTACTGTGCCCTGCATTTATCAGCATGTCTGACTCTGTTTCACGGTTTGTCAAAGTGGAAAAACTTCAACCTTCAGAGGTGTGTCTGTGATTGCATGCTCAGCTGCGTCTGTGGCAAAGGCAGACAAGCACGCAAATCACTTGAATTAATCTGGTCTAATTGGATTTAAATTCAAAATGACGGCACACAAAGTTTTACTCACCATCACACCTCCATGTGCACACAGACACGCACAGTTGTTGTGTGTTGGCAGTGTGTCCTTTAAAACTGACAAAACGCCAAGTCAGGAGATGTCTGGTGACCGTCTGGGGCCTGCTGTCATCCTTCTCTCTCCAAATAATCATCACCCATCATCTCCCTCCTGGTTTGGATCCATCCTGTCAAGTCACTCGTCTGTATTTCCACCACGCTCACCGTCTCATGCGTGAATGCATGTTGCAAAGGTTGCTGTGGAGCCATGATGTTAAGCAGCAGATATTGGCTGACACACTAAATGAAGACTAAACTGTTTAAGTCGGTGTCTCTCGAGTGTTTTCTCATCCCTCTCTGCTTCCTCACATGGCCACACGACACAGATGCAACGGGAAGGAAACCTGTCAGACAAGTGAAAAAGCCTTCCACCTGTTTTTATATCTCTTTAATTAGTCTCCTCTAATTAAAACCACACTAAGTTATTCTGTACATTCTGCTGTATTATGCAATTTCTTGAATAAGGCCCAGAGATTTGCTCCAAGTGCTCACAAATCTTCCCAGGGACGGCAGTGCTGGGCTATCTTTTCTTCTAAGATGTCAGGCTCGTTGTTTTGTTGATGACATCATGCATTTCCTCTGCTCATTGTGGAGAGCGGACACATGGGACCATTGTTAGCGGCTGTCTCATTTCATCTCTGAAATCATTAAAGGCAGGCTGGGGCTGCAAATGTGCAAGTAAATCAAAGACTGGGAAGCCATACAGAAGTGTTAAATGTGTAAAACCTGGAACTCTTCACACCAAGGAGAAACAGGCACTGAATACATCATATTTCTAGTGTAGTTGTAGAAAATAAGGAGCAATTCACTTGGCAAGTCAGGCTTTTATATCAGCTCTTATATCATTTATTAGATTAGAAAATATTATGTGTCACAAATTGCTAAAAACCAGCCCAAGTAGTTCATATTATATTCTGTTACACAATGCCCTTCCTTTTTAATCAAAAGACAAGGCAGGAGACATTTCAGCCTCACAGCTGGACTTCTGTTCTTATTGTCAAAAGTTCTGCCTGCATGGTGAAATTTGATGCAAGCTTTTCCCCAGTTTATTCCCCTCACTCCATTACCCAATCTAATTTCCCATTGTCTTTAGCTGGATGTCTCTTTGATTTATGCTCCGTTCTTCTCCATCATGGATCATTTCAGATGTTGTAATAAACCTCCTAGCATCTGGCTGGCTCTCATTTACTTTCTCACTCGCGGCTTGTAAAAATAGGTGTGTTTTTATGTTGTGCTGCTGACATTTTGGGCAACACCAGGCGCATTCCCTTTAAAAAAAAAAAACTGATTAGACTCCAGCTGTTTCTTTTTCTTCCTTTCCTCTGCCACCCTGTTTTAAAGGCACACTAAAGAGAGAAAGCGTCAGATAGTCGGTAAATGAGGAAAGATTCTCAAAGAGACGAGTCTCTGGGCTACTGTGCCTCACAATTCAGCCTCTGTAATCTTGACATCTGTACGCGTGTGGCTGTGTTCTCATATACTGCATATGTAATGTATACATGAAGGTTATCAGGAGCTACACAGAGCACAGCCTTTACTCTCCTGTGTGTCATGTGACAATGAAAAACATTTGCCTGTGATCCTGTAATCTAAGTCTTTTTTTTTTACATAGTTTCTATTAGTGATAATAATGCAACTGTTGAGATGTGATGGGGCAAGAAACATGAGCAGTCATATGGTCAGACAGCTTGTAAACAAGCCAACACTTTGGCCAGATTATCAGATTATCTAAACCACTGTATTTGGAAGTAAAACTAATAGTGAACAGACCCATAATGTTGGTAATAATCCCTCACTGCACGAGGAAAACAGTGTAAGTACAGTCGGTCAAGGTTGAACCAGGAGGTCAGTCTGTAAACAGTGATGGATGTTTATCGGTAGCAATGTCTTTACTGTTCACCTTCGTTTCTTCTTCTCCAACAGCGCTGTCTCCTAGAGATCATGCTTATATACTACTAATTTTCAACAGCAAATGATTGCTAGATTAAGTTTTTTTTTATTAACACAACGAGGAAATGTATCTGCATGCAAATGTTCACTAATAACGTATTTCATTTCAACTAAATCCTGTTTAACATCTTTATGTTTAGGCACTCAAAGCACTTGGTTAGGGTTAGGGAAGGGTTGCGGTGTAAATATTCAAAAAGTCTTCAAAGATCTCAAATCATCCAAAAAAAGCAATGCCGCTAACAGTTTGATGTACCCATAATCCTGGTTTAAAGACGTTGAGCACTGTCACAGCCACAGTTTTCATGCTGTTACCCTCCTAATTCTGCTCTCAGGGAGTTGTAAATTGGCATGTCATTATAGCTCAGGTGTCAGGACAGGAGTTCCTCTCTCTTGCTATAGGGGATGCAGGTGTAAAAGGCTACATACAAAGGCACACGGAGCTGTCCTTGGGCAGAGGAATGACTTTTTTTTTTTTTTTTTTGCTGAAGCTCTGCACCCTGCCGCCTTTAAAGTTGCAGGTGACTAATCTTCACTTGTCAAACAGACAGGTTGTCTTTTTTTTTTTTTTTCCAAAACTGACACTTTGAAGGTCTCTGCTCATTCTCTTTCCCCTGTAGGGAAAATAACTACGGTATGATGCTTGTACGTTAAAAACGGGGCTCTGCCTTAAGGAACAGAGTCTCTGAGTCACGGCTTAGTCAAAGTCTTTGAAGGATATCATTAGCTGCTGCTGCAAATGCCAGGTGAAAATTGACATTGTGAGAAAAGACAGGGAAAGTAGTTACACCAATGTTGTACACTGTGATGAAGCTGTGTAAATACTAATTAGAGTATACAGCACTGTATGTTGTTGCAAAGTAATTTAATTGTGACAAGTGACTCTTGGTGGTTCACTTTTCCCTGTTGTCTATTTTGTTATTTAGTTATTTGAGGTGCACAAAAGCCATGCACCCACGTTTACCCTGCTAACCTCTTCACCTCACACCTTTCCTTCATTATATCACCAAACAGTACACACACAAGGCTGACACTTCGGGGTGAAAGAGGAAGGAGTGCAGAGAGAAACAGAAGAATGCAGATGAATTGGCATCAGTACTAAAGGCACAGAGGAACAGCAGGTCCCACACGCCCCAGCCCCCTCAGCTGGCTTTGTTCCTGCATCTTCTTTGCAACAATTCAAAAGCAGCTTGCACAAATTAGACCCATGGGAAGAGAGAACAGACCAACATGCAGCAAACTACTGTCACTCAGACAGCCCTCTGCCGAGGAGCGAGGGAGGAAGGGGACACTGGATACGCAACATGCTCAAGCAGACGAATTGGCCACGAGGGACCAGATGTTCTTCTACAGTGTAGGCTCTTCTCACAATAAATGCTCTTGGCATTGCACTGCAGCATATACCTACATCCCCTTGTCTTTGCTTGCAACTTAATTTCAAGGCTTGGTGGTCTTTTCTAATGTGGAGCAGAGGAAGCATTTATGGGCTGTAGAATATATGCATTGTTTTCTGCTCCTTGCAGCCACTAAAGACAAGAGAAACAATTGCTCTCAGTGTCACACTTTGGAAACCTGGTAGAGATGGCGACGAGAGGTGACAAAAAAGGGACAGGAAGAAAGAGAGAAAGACAGACAGAGAGAGAGAGAGAGAGAGACATATCTCACCATGGGAGAAATCTGGCAGCTTCCTCAACTTTGTAGATCGCAGGTGTTGTGTTCATGATCGTGATCGAGTTAGGAATGCCGCACATCAGTGCCGGCTGGCAGGAAGAGCTGGCAGGTGTTGTCTATGGAGAGACGCACTGGCAAGCACAAGGTGTCATGTGTGGAGTGGATATGGAGAAACAGAACAAACCCTTATTCTGTCAAAGCCAGCCTTGTGATATTAATCGTGGTGAGATCTGCTGAACTCATGCAACCCAAAATCTACAGGAAAAGCTGCACAGGGCACCAGAGCACTGTGTGAGAAGTGTGTGTGTGTGTGTGTGTGTGTGTGTGTGTGTGTGTGTGTGTACTGTTCTGCATGTAGCTGTGCAGAGTAGCGCTTCAGCATGTCACAGCTTAAATTGGATTCTCCACACTTATTAGTTACACATTGTATTTTATCCAATAGAGGGATTTAAACATACTTAATACTTGAGCAATAATACCCAAGATTATGGACCAGCTAGTTCATAAATCATCAACATAAAAAAACAGCCCTTTAAAATGGGCAAAAAGGGGTTTTCAGAAGATGACATTTTTACCGAACAATTAAGTGCAAATGAGTGCAAAAGCAATTAGACACTAACAGAGATTTTGCATTTGAACACCACAGAAGACAAATTAAATATTAGAAACCTACATTTAAACAACAATTAACTTGTTCTTCTGCTCTTTGGCAGATGCAGGATTTCAAAAGACGGTAGAGGGAACATGCTTCTTTCCTTTCTTTTCACCGCCATTGTCAAGGGTGGCTTTACAGTTTGTAATGGCAGCCAATTACAGAGGCTTTTCATCCAGGAGGCAGCATCAAACGGTTCGACTGTCAGCTTTTGTTGCTGGAGGCAGACAAGCAGACCAGCCTGGGGAGAGACTGATGCACACAGCAGCACTTTCTTCTTCTCCGAACGCCCATCTCTACGTGATAAACGGCCTTCAAAGTTAACGGTCGAACTCTGCGGCAATAATGACCTCTCACAGGTGAGAGAAGTGAGGCCCCTGCACTCAATAAGACACAGAAACTCTTTTTCAATGTGGCAAAACCAGCTCCATCGTCATCTGAGCAAAAAAGTTAGCATGTGCTGCTCACAGGCATGTGAGTGTTTGTTGATTTGGGAGGTCCATACTTTACCCTACCTGTTTGTCAGTCTGCTGTATCACCCTGTTGCCACCTGAGGGACTTTCCTGTGCACTGTAGCTGGCCTCCTCCTGGGATCTGACATCCATATAATGGATGCAGAGCAATGAAAATGCCCTCAGCTCACACACACACACACACACACACACACACACACACACAATGCATGCATACACACAGACAGAGCACAGACGTAAAGGCAGCGAGGGACAAACGGTTCCTGCCTGGGAGGGGGTATATTTAGAGTCTTGCGTAATGTGCTTTTAACACAACACAGAGTGGATGAATTTTTAATGCCAGGCAAGAGAGAGGGTGGGAAAGGGGGGAAAAATGAATAAAGTTAAGTATTTAATCTGTGCTGTTGCTTAGGGGACAGACAGAGATCTGAGAGCAGCCTATAAGCATCAGGCAAGGCACACAGGATAGCCACCGATGTACCAGCTATGGATGAGTGGCTCTGCAAGAGAGGGGATGGAAAGCAGGAGAGCAAGGCAAGCGAGCGAGGCAGAGAGAGGGAAGATTGGGAGATATGTAAGCCAAGAGAGTGAGGAGGAGAGAGTTTGCATGAATGAGCGAGCAGGAATAACTACGAGCCATGTCGGCGCTGTGCTGGGTAACCCAGGGGATACAAAGAAGTGCACAGTACCACAGTTTCTCTGGCAAAGCCCTTCCACTCTGACGTGACTGTTTACAATGCGAAGACATGTGCAGACATGTCGACAACACTGTTGGAGGCTGGGAGGAATATGCCTCAGCATAATTAGATATGTGAGATCTTTAGCTGATGAAACTGCCTTTCCTCAGCTATTTTCTTCTTATATATCATATTCCTAAAGCCCCATCCCGTTGTAGGAAAAGCTGCTATAAGAATAAAGAGAAATCCGTGTCAAATATTTGACAGAAATGCATCAGAAACACCTACAGATAGCTGCGGTGGTTGTCACCTTTTCCAACAATACAAGAAGGCAACAGAATGAGATACTAGAGGTGACATTTTTGCGACTGTCAGGCATACGCTAAAGGGCAGGCGATAAGGTGGTGCGCAGTGTTTTTCCCTTCTCCACTGGGAGAAGGTTTCACATACAGCTTGCATAATAATTAAAACCAGATTTATTGCTTTGTGGGTTTTATGTTCATATTTAGTTGTTTTCACTCCCAAGAGAGTTTTCAAGCCACAGTTTTGTTCAAAGCACACACAATATTCAGAAAACATAAGCCCAGGGCACAGAACAATTTCATTAACCACTATAGCCTGCAGAATATCACACGCATGCTCAGTTATGATAATGTCCAACATTGTCGATCAGACGGGACTTTTTCTCAAAGAGGGTTTCTTTCATTAGGCTTTCTTAAAGTAAAGCTGTAGCTTTTAGCAAACATTGCTCAAACAACAATAAATAGGGTATTTGTTGGAGACTTTTTTCAGCTGCGGATTAATACTCATTTGGCACTCTAGTGCAGCAGCTGGACAGTGTATGTGGGATTGAATCGAAAAGCTGCAGTGTCCATGTACAGTGAACATGTCACCTCATGAACATGTGGATCACTGATGTGTCTTTTATAGTTTGGAGGTCTATGACACAGAGGAATCTATCATGCTTTGGCTCCACAGACAACGTTTAAAAGCTGAATTTAAATGGTTTGGATGCCAACAAAATAATTAAGTCTAATCTGTCTTTTTGTTGTTTTACTGTCTAGTACAGCAGTTGATGCATATTTAACTTATGCATATGGACAGAAAACTCTGTTAAATGAAGTCAACTGATAAAAGGATTGATGTTATGAACCATCTATGTCGAAATACATCAGAAATGAAAACTAGTGGAACACAACTGAGAAGTGGAACAGGATGTCAGCTCTCTGTCTGTTATGGCTATTTATTCTTTTGCCAAAGTCAACCAAAAGCAGCCCACTGCTAGGTAACTGAATTAAATGTTCATTTCAAAGCCCTGCCTTATTTCCTTTAGCTGCTCCTCACCTGCAATTACAAGCTTTCAAAAACTTGCCAAATTACTTGTGCTACAAGCTCCAGGGACAGAGTGTGCAATCCCACCATGGTGTGCCAGCACAAGCATAGGCAACAACACTTCATCAGGGTTAGGCTACATGATAACATACTGACTTACTGACATACAGTATTTCATACTCTGAAACTTGCGCCGACACCAAAATAGACCAAACTGTCACGTGTTAATTAGCAACACACCTATCTGCTGCTGGATTGAAAGCATATGCGAAAAAGGGAGTAAAGGATACACGAAACGTCTTGAGATGTCTTAGAAACACCTGCTTTTAAAACCAGCCGGCTCTGCAAGTCCCACTGGGAACTTTATCGCCTACAGTGTGACTCACTACATGGTTTTCCTCTCAGCCAAATTGCTTTCTTCACCAGAATCATGCTTGAGAGAGAAGAAGATGACAGAAAACATACCACAAAGGCTGTTTGGCCTTTCCTAGTGTTTGCCTAAAATCATAACGACAGTCAGTATCACTGAGATTCATGTGAAATAGCTTCTAAAGTTGCTATGAGCCCAGAGTGTTTATTGCTGATGGCAGCCGGAAATGACAGATGGACGATCAGGAACCGGCTATCTATCTTCTCAGATGGCTTTAGTGTACGAGGGAATCTTAAGGGGCAGAGGATTGAAAAACTGATCAGGATCACTGATCAGCAGATGTATAGGCTCACTGCTGCTAATCCGGCCCATATGCTCAAAAAGTGACACGACAGTGAGTGATAGTCAGATTGCATCAGATTTGGGCAATGAGGAAATAACCTCTGCGCAGGCAGCAGCAATGGAAGGGGAGAGGTCAACTGAGGTGTCACACATTCAATAGCAGTCATTCAGATGAGTCTGACAGCACTGTACCCTCTTTTCACCTCTTATTTCCCTCTCTGTCAGTGAGGCAGAGGAATGTCAGCAATTCTCAATAACAGTATTTACCTTCAACTCTTCAGCTAAAATCATCCTGTTTTCACCCAGTGGAAAATAATGGTCTTCATCTATTGATGATATCTTAGAAAACCACACAGAGGGTGTTTTGGCCCCTAATTGGCCCTTTGCTTGTTGTCCTAATCAGTATTTCATTCAACACTCAATTGATAGACTGTTTCTCTGGACGAGACGTTCTTAAAGGACCAGTGTGTAGGGTTCAGGGGGATCTATTGGCAGAAATAGAATATAATATTCATAGCTATGTTTTCATTAGTGTATAATCACCTGAAACTAAGAATCTTTGTGTTTTCGTTAGCTTAGAATGAGCCCTTCATATTTTGGTGGCGTGAATGTACCTGAAGGTCACAGTAGGTTCTCCCACACACTATTCAGTATTCAGTTGGTCCAGCAATCTGCAACCTCATCGCTAAATGCCATTAAATCCTACACATTGGTCCGTAAAAGTGCTATGAATTTCCTGGCAAACTCCATCTGCTGATGAAGATCATGGAATACAATCAAAAGCTACTCAATTTACCATGTGGTGAAATTGTTTTCTGAACTGCTGTTTTCAAGGTCAATAATTAAACTTTGAACCTCTGTTTTTAAGCCAAAATAAACCAGAAGCCAACTGGGCAAATTCCATCTTCCAATCTTCTGATGGAGGTCATGTGATATGATCAAAAGCTACAGCTAACAGCTACTAAATTCACCTTATGGTGAGCGTTTTCTCAACTCATTCTCTGTATGTATGTATGTATGTATGTATGTATGACATGTGGAACACCATTGCATTGTTACATACAGACACATTTGGTTCACAGACATTTCATTTGTTATGATTTCACATCATAAGGGCACATGTGATATTCAGACATTCAGATTGTGCCCACTTTCTAATTAAATACTGGGACAAGCATTTGCAAAATACTGATGAAATAATCACACATAAATGGTTAATCATGCACAGAATAATTTCCGAACCTGTGTGAAAGTTCACATACACCTAATCTTCTTTAGCAGGCCTGCACTTATTATTATTTCCATTATCAATCAATCTGTTAATCACATGCAAATTATTGCTCAATCATTTTGTCTTTGAAATTACAGAAAATAGTGAAAAAGAGCCCAAGATGTCTGTCAAATGTCTTGTTTTGTTTGACTAACAATGATATTAATGATACTGTGATTTCAAACCAAGAAAAGAAAATTGTGTTAAAAAGCTGTAACCAGAGAATGTTTAGCATTTTTCCTCGATAAATAATTAAGATGCTAAACAACATTGTTGAAGATTAATTTCATGTTGATCGTCTACTATAGCAGTGAATATAAAAAAGAGCATAATACAATATTTATTCACTACTATATAGTGTTTTTTAGTTTATTTCTAAAAATAAAAGTTCCACCAATCCTCCTCTTGCTCTTTCTAGTCGGCTGAAGAGTGGCAGTGTTATCCTGCAGCATCAAACATGTTTGTATACACACTCAGGGGGCATCTCTTCCTGCTGACTTTGCTGATAGCAGAAATAAATTCAGAGGCCCATCAGTCAGAGAGGTAGGAGTGATCTTTCTTCCTCCACAGTTTCACACTGAGGCTATAAACTGATCTCTGTCACAGGAGGAACAAAGCAGCCTTGCCAGACAGTACACATGCAGCTGCAGCATACAGGAGCAGGAATATTGCCACAGTGGAGCTTTCTATTTGGATATTATAGTGTCTATACTCGAGGCTGAAGCACCAGATGTGTGTACTGGAGATGCTCGGAGAAAGAGAGAAGAAAGGGAGTTGCGATATTCATGTGAAAAGAAGGAGGATTTGATATGTGAGAATCGCACCTTATAACGCAGTATCAACACATACAGTAGTATGTCCATTGCTGTACAGCATATTGGGCGCTATTTTTATCTGTCACATGGTAGAATTGACCTACCACAGAAGAAAAGTCAAAGTCATCCTCAAAGACCAGCAGCCTCTTAACTTTGTCCCTTTCTCTCTCCTACAGATAAGTTGTGACTGATGGAGCCCAGAGGTGTGTGAGCTGTCATCTAGGGCTCATCTGGCCCACGACGGCCCTGAAGCAGCGGCTGTCACCAGCAGAGCAGACCTCCTGCTTCCGGCTGTGGTGTCCGTTGGGCCGGGGCCAGCTAATGAGGACGTTATCAGATCAGCGTCTTCAGCCTGACACAAGCCTAGCCGCCAGCACAACTGATTCGACCTTTTCCCACTTGCTCTCAAGATGAACGATCAGGAACTTCACGCAATATAGTCACAGGAAGAAGGAGGTCATGGATATTGTATATTATTTCCAGGAAGTGAATAACCCCAGAGATGAATGAGAGAAGGTAATGTGATTTATGTGACACAATTCAATTTCAAGTGTATATGGGTTATAGTGTTCATTTTAGTTGACTTACTGCTGGATTTTGAAGGGTCAAGATATCTACATCATAGAACATTAAAAAATAACCCTAACCCTAACCCTTTGCTTTTGTTGTTATATTATTATTTTTACAGTAATTCACAGGAAGGGGGCACATAGTCCGGGTTGGTTTGAAAATACTTTTTTTAAATGGACACACATGTCCACAACAACTGGACAAACTCCACATACTGATGAAGATAAGAGTTTATAGCCACACTCCCTCTGGTGCTTTGAGCTAATGCTAATGCCATCACGCTAACATGCTCACAATGATAATGGTAAAGGAATACACTTGTTTGCTTTCAGGTACAGCATTAGATGAGAAAATCAATACCACTCATATATGTCAGTGAAATACATGCAGCCGCCAGTTAGCTTAGCTTAGCATAAAGACAGAGGAAACAGCTAGCCTAGCTCAGCCTGCAAAATGTGCCTACCAGCACCACTGAAGCTCACTAATTAACGCGTTATGTTTCCTTAGTCCGTACAAACAACGTTGAGTGAGTGATTCCTGTAACATGCTGATGTTCAGTTATAATGTGTATCACGTTCACCATCTTAATGCGTTAGCTTGCCAATATTAGCTAATTAGCCGAGGCTGATGGGAATGTCATTGGTTTAGCTGGTATTTGATCATGAAATTAAACATTTGATCTGATGATGGCGCTAGACGAAAAGTCAGAGGATCACCAAAGTTACTACAAGTCATCCTAAGGGGGGACATCTCTACCAAATTTCATTGCAGTCCATGTAATATTTGTGGAGAAAACAAAAATGTCAACCACATGGTGGCACTAGAGGAAAAGTTAGGGGATCACTAATTTCATGGCGATCCGTCAAATAGTTGTTGACATTTCAGTCTGGACCAAAGTAGTGGAGCGACCTACTGATTTGAAATTGTAGAAATAAGTAATTTGAGACTGTGATGACAGCTCTGTCAGATTTGCACATTTAAGAACTCTTTCTTTAATTAAAAAGTGTCAATATGACACAGAGTCTACAGTGATTAAACATGCTGATGTTATTTTTTTTAAAAATGCTCTCAATCAGAGACAGAGACACTTAGGCACTGCCCTCAATACGCTTCCTTGGTGATGAGTAATTGGTGTATTTGTATATGCATGGCTCCATCATATTATACTGTCATATCGTCTTCACATAACGCTTTAAAGTGTTGTTACTGCCTTCAGAAGCCTGTGAACTTCAACTGGCACAAACCAAGTGTAAAAACCAGCTGTGATTGCGTTGTATGCACAACTGAACATTTGCTTGACAGGGCAAAGTTACAACAGATGAGGACCAAACAACAGCAGAGAGCCATCTGTTTACCTTTAGTCCTGAGACAACGGCAAACATCTCAGTGCCACTCACTGTGATTTAGATTGTGAGGAATGAAATTGCAGCATTTTTTCAGCTGTTTCAGACCATTGCAGTAAAACATAAACATCCACCGCCTGCTCTGCAGCCAGAAAAGTATAATTTCCCCCACACAGGAGAGACCAGAGAGCAAATTAGCTTTGTTTACTGTTCTGCACTAATATACCAACATAATTATCACCACTATGATGGAAGAGAGGTGTCTATAAGCTGAAACCAATTTTAACTTTCAATTGTCATCTCCAAAACACAGCCATTCTATCATTTTGAAAGCCTTATGTGGGCCATTAGTATGCACAATGAGGTGCACTTCATCTTCTCACACAGGGAGCAAATTAACTTCGAGCACTGGCACTGTAGTGGTGTTGTGTAATGGTGGACGATGAGGGTATGAGGGTGTTGTTTTTCAACAGTTGGTTGCAAAGTCAGCAAGGGACTCTAAACATCACATGACATCTTGTTTATCCCTCTATCCAGTCAGTTGTTTGGGCAGAGAGAGAACACAGTATCCTTTATGCACTCCATTTCCAAAATGGCTTCTTGAACAGCAACATTCACAGAGCACCTATATGGTGGAAAGACGTTTGAGAGGAACCTCAGAAGATGACAGCTTAATGTCCTTGGTGACAGCTAATTTGGCTGTGTGGGAGTGAGAGGGAGCTGCCAGAGTGTTTATTTCCCTCAGAAAAATCAACATATCTGATCTCGGGTGGGAGGGAGAGTCATTTTCCAGAGTGAATTTTCTTCCTCGCCGAGAGTAACGGCTGTTAGAGGCTGCACAAGATCACTGCCTCCTATTTTCACAGGATGCCTTTCTAAATTGAGATTAGTCACAGAGGTCGTGCTGTTACTAAATGCATGCATTCAGCAGCTTCTTGCAGGCAACTTAATGAACCTAGCAGCCTTGGATGAATATGTATGCGAGAGACAAAGGCGCCCTAAGAAATGCACAGAAACATACTGAGCAGGTCCAACAACATTAAAGCTGGTAGCCTCGACAATGTGGTCTATTCTTTTAATTTCTGTCATTAGTACCCCAAATCGCATGGCAAGTACAGCAGAATATATATTTTTCTACAGTCCTTTTGCAGGGAAGTTGTTTAAGAAAATGCCAACCAACAAACAGCCCACACATTGTTAAATGCCTTTAAATTTGCGTAAGCAGTTCTAGTTGCAAGTATCAACAAGCTAAAATGTTTATTGTCAAATTAACAGTAACACACTGGCAAGAATTATCCAGTGCTGTAGTTCATACCACTGTAAAATTACCATTACTGTATTGTGCAATTTGAACAATACAGTAGAAATAATAACACAGAACAATAATACAACAATATAAACAGATCTGCTTTAAAACAAGACAGATAGTCTAACAATGGCGTAGGCAGTTGGCAATCACGCCAATCAAGATTGTCTTTTATTCAATCTGAATAAATTGTGGAAAGATCTGTTTCCTTTGTTAGAGAAAGAGTGAGAGCTTGCTAATCAAATAAAATTAGTGCTTGCATTAGTGAATCTTTTTATGCTGGTTGATGTTAGGATGTAATAAGTGTTGCATTTATCTCTGAATAGCTTCTTGTCATGGTTGCATGATTCAAAAGTGAGAGAAAAAGAGAGAGAAGAGAATATTTCATAACCCTTTCTCTTATGCCACGAGAAGAAAGAATGTGTACACTGTGAGGGATTTTAAATTGTTTTTTAACTAATTAATGCATTGTTAGACAGGTTTAAATAAGTAAAGCTATTTTAATCATGTTTGGTGTCAAGGAATTGGAAAACGTATTATGTCTGCAAAAATGGGAGGTATTTAAGCACTAGAACATACAGTACAATGCTTTCTGAGGCTGATTCCCACAAAATGAAGACATATGCACCCACCTTAAATTATTTTTTTCCCCTTAATTGTAAATTTGATGAGCATCTCCTGTGTGTGTGACAAGCTGAAAGGCTCAACAGATTTCAATTATAATCCAATATCATCAAAGTAATATCATCGCAGCAGCCTTCATTGTGAGCCTGTCCCGGCGCCCAGAAGTAATAAAAAGGTGAACAGCTACATTATTGTACTTGTTTGAATCACGCTGTGTCCCTTGACAGTTTGAGTGGGTGTCACATTTATCAGCACCTCACACAAAGCCCAGTGTTGTTGCTACCTCAGGTGGGAGTAACTGGCCATATAAAACAGAGTGAAAGCCTCAGGGACAATCTGAAAGAAGAAACAACGGGAAGATGGCTAACAGAGCAGAGAAAACACATTTCATTTTCACTTACAGAGTGTTGTATCAGTATTAAATATGTATCAGTATGTGACTTTTCCTTTCTTTTTTTTAAATCCGAGGATGTGACTGATCAATTCTTTTGGAAAGTGTGGGAAGGCATGGATTTGATATTGAATACATTTAAAGCTGCACTAATCACATTTTTTACGTAAACCGTGGATCAAACGACTACATGCAATATGAAATGGATCTCTTGCAGTGAAGAACACATTTAACAATTATTATCAACTCTACATCTCTCCCACAGCTCTACAGAGATTTTTAATGTCGTACAGCTCGTTGTTTTTGATTTACAGCCCACAACTTTATTGTTTTGGTTTACTCTCATCGCTCTCATCAGGTAGGCATCTTTGTTTTCTGCGAAAAAGCTCCAACAACCTATTATATGCTATCTGCATCGCATCAAACGACAAGTTAGCAACTAGCTGGTTAACATAGCACACCATTTAGCAGCTTAAGAAATGGATTTTTCCTTCAGGAGTTGGTAGAGACCAAAAATAGAGCTAAAATGGGAATGAATATTAGACTTACACTCACCAGGTGGCCAGAAACATGACTCCAAATGAATGATAATGTTGCTCCGTGTCTGCTGGATGTGTAAATAACACATTGCTAGCACATTCGCCCTATTGACTTTATGATGTGAAAATATGTCAGTGTTGTGTTTAAAGCTTGTTGTGCTGCCCCCAAATGGCCAAAAAAAAATCAATTTACACAGGTTTACAGAAAAAGTAGAAAGTGTCTTTTCAGATTTCATTGCAATTGAAAATTACCTCCAATTTCATAATCATTGCCCAAAACTGCTGAAAGTCAAAGATAATCACCTCTGTGGCTGCTTTGACTGTCACAGTTGCCAGGCCACTGGTTGACATCTCTTCACCTCCAGACTGGGAGAGGTTAAGGACATTGTGAAGGTGATGAGAGGGGAGCATCTGATTCACCATGCAGCTTTTCTCTCTGTCTCCGTGAGCAGATGGTGAGTTGGATCAGCGCCTGTAGATTGGCTGCTACCTTCTCATCTGTGGCCTGTCGCTGCCAATCAACAGCTGCTTCTCGGGCAGTAAACGTATTGATTACAGGTGGCACTGATCTCTGAAGAGCTTGCTGAGGCCTCTGGGGCTCAGTGGTAGGAAGCATGAGCACAAGGTGCAGCACACTGCTAGAACTGCAGTAGAACAACAACATCCAGATACATCACGCATATTGAATTATTCTTTAACAACACTGTGAACGTTAATGACTGCAAAACCTTTAATGCCTTTGCCTTTAATGTAGAAAAGGTGTGAAGATGATGTCATGTGTAAATACAGAATACTAATTGCCTGGAAACCAGATAACAAGTCTAATTAATGTCAACGTACATGACAGATGCAAACATACACAAGTCCACCTACACACACAAACGCACACCAATTAGTCACAGTGTACTTCCTGACGGATAACTTAAACTGAGAGTGATGGCGGTCCTCTCTACAGGAGCGACTGAATCTGCAGGTGTTCTGTTTCCAACTGTGGGGGACGCTCTTCCTTAACCTTAATCAAAACCCCGATTACACTGGGTGGCCTCATTACTTGGCATCTCACAGTGTCTACTAAAATTTACATTATCTCTCACATTCTGATGAATAATTAACAGACGGGCATTTTCTTCCCTCTGGATCATAATTACATCCAGAAAGTGCTTGTGACTGCCAAAATGAGGATGCCTAATCATCAATCATTCAAAGCATTTGTGTGGATCAAGGCCACATTTTTCCAAAGAATTAACAGAACATACACATATCGTATCCGTAGAAATATCAGACTTAAATAAAGAGAATTGCACCAATGAGAAAGCTATAAAAAAATCTAAAAAACTATAAAGGATGGTGCTTCTGACACCTAAACTCTGTACACATTCTCTGTATACACAGCTGGATAGCTTAGCTTAGCATAAAGACTGGAAACAGGGGGAAACAGCTAGCCTGGCTCTGTCCAAAGGAAACAATATCCTCCTACTAGCACCTCTAAAGCTCACTAATTAACACATTACATCTTGTTTGCATAACCCATACAAAAACAGAAGTGTAAAAATGACAAGATATGGTTTTACTGGGGATTATGAGCCCAACTATTTCTGGGCGGGTCCCAGTAACTTCTTGGAGTCTCTGCTGCTTGCCTGGCAACATTACAGTGTTGACAAAACTCCAGAATACCCCTGCACCCCAGCAAAGAAATATTCCAACTCATAACCCCCTTTAAAACCACAAACAGTCGTTTTTACATTTAGTTTTTTGTATGGCTTAAACACAAGAGATAGTTAATTAGTGACATGCTGGTAGGCAGGGTTTTTTTTACCTTAGACATAGGAGAGTGAGCTGCTTCCCAATCTTTCCAGCTTCATATTGAACTGACAAATATGGGAGTGGTGACAATCTTCTAATCTAACTCCATCGGCAAGAAAGAGAATACCTATTTTCCACCAGAGTGTGAAGAGACTTGTGGAAACTAATGTAGGCTTTGGTTAATATTCCTGAATCACAACACCTACACTTCTGACCTTGAGAAATGTGGACTGTGTTGGTCTATAAAGAAACCCAAGCCTAGAGTACATGGACAACAGCAGCCAACACAGCCAACATGTTTTGTATAGCAACTATGTCAGCATCATGTGAAGTTCACCGAGTGCAAGTCAGCATGAAAATATGCTGCACCCTGGAGCTAAAGAGAACAAAGCTGTTATAGAGAATGCTAAGCAAAGCTACTCCTAATAAGAATGACTTTTAGCTTTCAAAATGTCAGTGTACACAGAGGTAGAATTTATTCAGATCCCTCCCTCTAAAATAAGCTTTTTTTTACCAAGGCCCATTGAGGAGTGCTTAAGAACATCTGAAGGTATTTCTCCAAGGCTGTAATAATAAGGTTAGGACCTGGTGGAGCCCTTTTTAATTACTTAGTCATCGCCAGAGTCCTGCGAGAAGCGTTTTACCTCGCTCCCAAACTTCCCTGCAGAGGCAGCAAGGTCAAACACTTAAAGAAATTAACAGACTTAAAACACCAAAATCAAAGAGTCCCTACAGGTACTTCTCTTAATTAGTAAACTTTTACCTAATGTGTTCCACTTTGAAACAGGTGGGGAGGATGCAGAGGGTAAATGTGAATATCTAAACAGGGATGACACTGTGTAATCCTCCACAGTACCTTAAACTCATTGAAACAGCGTGTTACAGCATCCTCATGAGCCTGATATTGTTGCTAAATGTCATGGTAACAACCTTGCCAAGCAGGGTGCAGTCTCCCTCTGACACAGCCTCCTTCCTGACTTTCATCATTAAACTGCACACATGGGCAAGAGCCTTTGAAAAGCCTGCCACTATTGAGCACTCTTGAAAGGAAGGCTCTTTTCATTTAGTGGTCTACTGAAGATGATTTGCATTCAGGGGTTTTAATTGTGCCGTGTGATGTTCAACAGGCTAAGCTGCTCCAGAGAGCTTGCTCTTCTCATCTGCATTAGTGATTGATGGCAGCTGATTTTCCCTTGAACTTTCAGGGCTGTAGAGTTCAGAGTGCTGGAGGTGGGTGTGATGGTAAGGGTGGAGGAAGAGGAGGAGGGGAGGGAGGGAGGGCAGGCAGGCAGGAAGCCGGGTGGGCTCATGAGAACAAGGTCTTTAGTCAGTTCATATTCATAGATAATCAGACAATCAGCCAGAGATGCCGTTTTTGAAAAGGCTTGATTGTAGTTCTCTGTGACAGTAAACAATCATCCAGTAATCTTCAAAATAGGGCTTTTAGCTTTCCCTCCAGGAGCACAGAACTGATACATTACCATTAAATCCACAGTGAAGCAGCAATTTGACATGTGTTCTGCTGAAGCAAGATGTAACACACGTAGAGAGTCCTCTTATACGTGGGGAAATTGTTCAGGTGAGAAAAGCTATTTTACAAAATAATTTTTCGAAATTATGTTTATGTACCAATTTGCAATAGCAAATATGTTTTAGAAGAAAATGTCCCCCAGATTATTGTTTTCTATCAACATAATGAGAAATCGTTGTTAAAGGTACCCTGTGGAGCTTCTGACCACTAGTAGCACTATGGAGCAATGTTTTTGTATATTCATGTCCACCTGCATGAGCACCCCACACAACTTATTCCTGGCAATTGTTTCAAGCTTTACTGCTGATGGACAGCTGGTGGTGGTAATGTGCAAAGAAGTACAGCAATGCTCCAATAAAGGCAAGGAAGAAGAAGACTATTTGCAAGCAAACAAAATGTTGATACTGAAGGCAAAATGTTCACTGACAATGTAGTTAATTTGTTTATATCTGCTCTCGCAATACAGCATCCACTTGTAGCAACTAAAGCACAATAAATAATATTTTTTTGTGGTTATGTTTAGGTACTCACAGATCTTGGTTAAGGTTAGGGAAAGATCATGGTCTTGCTTTGATACTGAAAAAGTCAACAGTGATGCGGAGCACAAGACAGGAAATGATTGCTTAATATTTAAAGCAGCTATAATCAATATTTTTATAGAAACAATGTATCAAATGACAACGTGAAAATCTGACAATGTGAAATTGGACCGCCAGAGAATTATCACCTGAACCTGCAGCTCCCCTCGGCTTTATGGAGCTTTATAGAGAGTTTTAGCTCATCTGCAATTTACTGTTTAGGTTCACTCTCACCGCTCTCACAGCATCGTTCATGGCCACAGCAGGCAGCTGTTTTCAGCTCTCTGTACACTACCTGCTCAACACTAAACAGTAGACAGTTAGTGACTAGCTCGTGAACATAGTGGAGCATTTAGCAAATAAAATATACAGATATTTCCCTGAGGAGTTAATGGAGACCAAAAACAGAGCTAAAAGAGAGTTACTGTTGGACTGACATTTGCCAAGTGGCCAGAAACACCACTCAGAATAAATGATAAAATCTAAAAGGGATCAAATATTTCAATACATTCAGAAACAACAACAATATTCTGCAATGATATTCTAAAGTTACGCAGCATTTGATGTAAGGATGGAAAGGATAGGTACTAATTGAAAGTTAAAGCAAAAAGATGAGTTTTCAGCTTAGATTTAAAGGCCTCAACAGAGTCAGACAGCCTGATGTCAGCAGGAAGATTATTCCAGAGAAAAGGGGCACAATAGGAAAAGGCCCTGCAGCCAGTCTTTTTAACTCTGGGGACACATAAGAGCCCAGTTTTCTGAGAGCAGAGAGCAAAGGATGCGACATCAAGTTTAACGAGATGAGAAAGGTAAGAAAGGGGGAGCACATTTATAGTTTAGTCTGACCTGAGAAGCCCTAAACTGTCTATTATACAGTAAACAGACTGATGAAAACCCAAATAAAACATCCAAAGAAGTCATCACAAGTCTTTTTTCCTGTGTAGCTTGACATTGTTTTGTGTAGTGTTTAGTAGTAATGTTGTGTTACACCTTCTGTACTCATGCAGCTTGTGGACAAACTTACAGACACACCTGTGCCTTAAACAGGCATATGCTTAAAACTATTCTAATCAGTGACTACATGTAATGTGAAATATCACCCAACTCTGCAGCTCCCAGGGTTTTGCAGCCCACAACTTTATTGTTTTAGTTCGTCCTCACAGCACTCATCAACCTCATTTCCAGCCACAGCAGGCAGCTGTATCAACATCACCCGCTCAGCACCAGACAAAGTAAGCAACTAGCTGGTGAAAATAGTGGAGCCTTTAGACGCTAAAGTGGCAGATATTTCCCTCAGGAGTTGATGGAGTCCAAAACGGCTCAAATGAGAGTGAATATTGGACTTACATTTGTCTGATGGACAGAAACCCGACTCCACATGAACAGAAATGTTGCTCTGTGTCTGCTGTGTCGGCACTCTTAAAGTAACATACATTAAGGGTGCCTCTCTCAGCAGACACAGAGGTGGCTTTGACAATATTTCAGTTATGTGTATCACTCTCATCAGTATGTAATCCACCATGTGAGGTTTAAGACCAAAAGTACCTTGTAAGCATTAGATCTGTGAAGTGCAAGTAAAAGTACATCTGGTTCAAGAAATGTTATCCTGCTGTAATGACTTATCACCCAAATTATCCCAGTTTTAACCTGGATGTCCAGACTTCTTGTGTCAGTCAATGCTTACTGGGTATGGTTATTCACTGTGTCTCCTTATCAGTGGTATAATGTAACTAAGTACATTTACTCAAGTACTGTACTTAAGTACAAATTTGAGGTACTTGTACTTGAGTATTTTCTTTTTGTGCCACTTTCTTCTTTGACTTCACTGCATTTCAGAGGGAAATATTGTATGTTTTACTCCACTACAATGCTATAGTTACTAGTTACTTTACAATTTAAGATTTTTGCACACAACACATACAGTATGTACGACAAGTACAGCTGAAACGATTAGTCGATCGAGTGATTGACAGAACATTAATCGGCAGATATTTTGATCATCGTTTTAACTCCTTTTTCACGCAAAAACATTTTGTGGTTCTCAAATGTAAGGATTTGTTGCTTTTCCTTAATATGTTTGAGGTTGGACAAAACAAAGTATTATGCCATAATGAAAATAACCATTAGTTGTAGTTTTATAAAGAATAGTTCCAACTGAGCTCCACTTCAACCAACTACAACAGTAAAATCCTGATTTTCTATTAATGCATGACTAACAATAAACTAATGGTTTAATATATAATTGTACAATAGTCAGAGGACATGTCTCTGCATTGACTACATTTACTTCTAATACTTGCCACTACTATGTACATGTACCTGATTATACTTTACTATACTTTTACTTATGTATCATTTTCAATGCAGGTCTTGTAACAGTATTTTTACAGTGTGGTATTCGTATTTTTATTTAAGTAAAGGATCTGACTACTTCTTGCACCACCACTCCTTGTCTGGCTGTGGTGTTTCATCTCTCTACCAACAAGTACACAATGAAACAACGCAAACACACAGAGGCAGGCTGGCAGGCACTCAATTCATTTTGTATTTAAGATTAGCAGCACCTGTCAGGCAGCTTGTTTGCGTAAAGCATAAATGGCTTTAGAGAAGTCGAGCCTTATGAATCAATTCAGCGAATCTGCAGTTAGAGAGACAGCATCTACAACAGCGGTTTGTTGCCAGTTTCTTTGAAGGCAAATCACAGAGCAGTGAGAGATCTTAAACGCATTTAGCCATATTTTACACACGGAGCCAATTCCTCCATTTTGGGATGTCACCATTTAAACAATCTTGCATTGTGAGTGTAATACTATGGCGTGGAGGATACCTTTCAGCGCTAAAGCAAAGAAGATTAGCTCAGCCTACAGATGCTCGGTGTGCTGCTAACACTATTTGGTGATAAAAGCACACCGAGCAGAATGAAAGTGAATCAATTCCAATTCACTTTACAGACAAGGCTAATTCAATCAACCATCATTTTCCACATACACACCCTAAATGGTAGCTGACATCTACAGCTGAGAGTGTGATCCCCTCTGTTGTGAGGCTAACTGCATCACTATTCCAGTACAGCAAGAAATAATAGCATCGCAAGGATTATTTTGCTGCATGTTTGTTTGGTTGAAAGGTTTATATAGCTAACTTTCAGGGAATACATTTTTACAGGTGTTGTTGGGATTTAGTTAGACCAATATTACTTAAGTGAAAGCCCTTTGCTGGTTAGGGAATGCATCTGAGCAGTGATGAGGGAACCAGCTAACTACGAGAGCTCGTTGTGGCAGTCCATCCACCAGTGTGAGTCATGCACATCATCTTTACTGCATTCTGTCTTTGAATAATGCATGCTAGCTAGCCACATGCATCAGCAGCAGATGCACAAGCCTCTATGACATTTCTTCTCCTCACAGCAAGACTGTAGGCACCCCATCTGCACCCATCCACTCAGCAGCAAGCAGCAGTAGTAGTGCTACAGGGTACCACAAAAAGAAGTTGAGCCTCCAATAGCCCACTTGCATAAAGTGAACACCACCTTCCAGACAGTTCTGTTTTTGGAAGTTTTTGTCAGGATAGAGATTTCTCCTGCCGCTGCACTCTACTCCCTCACTGTTACAGCAGGAGCAGTCGACAGAGATGTGCAGATGTGAGAGATGAAACACACAGCACCTCAGCTCTCTCTGCATTTTGGATGCCAAAGTTCACAGCTCATTTTGTGCCATCTGCAGCACTCTGAGGACACGCAGCTCATACCATGAGGTTACATGACCTCAGAGAAATCCCCTTGGCTCCCTTTGCATGTCACCCACTGTATACTGTCAGTCAATATCAAAAGGTTCAGGGAGCTGCGGTTTCTGCGGTTTGACAATGTGAGGTGCAGAACCTCTCGCAGCCTCCACAGATGTTTTGTTTGTTTTTGTTTGTCTGAGAGTTTAGGATTATGTGCTTTGACTTTTAGACAGAGGAATTTTTCATCTTTTATTATTTCGTACTGGTCATGGCCAAATAGGTCTAGCAGTCATAAATCAACTGCTGCCATGTAAAACCTGTATGCCAAAAGAAGTTGGCAGCCACATTAGAGTGTCTGGAGTCTGTGCTCTCTGTATGAATGTTCACAGTGATTTTTCAAACACCATAGCTACAGCTAAACAAAAGGCAGAACCACTGAAAGTAATAAAAGTAGCATTTCTGTGACAATGCTTTGTATCAGCCTCTAGCTTTTACAAAAAGCCGCACAAAATAGATTGGAGGGTCTGCAGTATTTGCTTGTTTTGCTTCATGACTCACAGTAGCCTCAGACAGATTGCTTTTGCCAAGTCCGACACTCATTGTAAGAGCTCTGCAGAGCAATAAAAAATTGCTGAAGAGTATGACATTGCAAATAAAATCTTAACTTCAGAATGAAACATATTATTACCACCACATTGAGTTCTATTCTCATAAGACTTGCAGGCGAAGGAGGATGAAATCAGCAGAAAACTGGCAGGGGAATTACATCTGAGACAACTGCAAGCTTCAGTAGAAGCAGTCTATTATCTATAATCATTTGGGAGGCTATCTGAAACAAGACCTTTAAACCATAACCCAACCCTCTGAAGACTGTCTACCCGCTAATAAAGCTTTTCAATTAGCACCTATCTGACGTTACAACGATAACACAAAACCAATTACATGCTGTGCTGCAGATAATTCGTAATCCACTTAATAGGTCTGATTTGACTTCCTTTTCCTTCTCCCCTTCCTCCATTGCTGCCCCGGGGCTTTTTGTTCTCCAACCAGGACAAGGTATCACTTTGAATTATCAGCATTGAAGGCACATCTAAGATAGCAGGCTGGCCATTCTCCTGGAGGTCTTGATAGTGTGTCTGTGTAGGGGGGTGTTGATGGCAGCTTTGGAGGTGATATGAGCAAAGCTAAGTTTTCATCTGTGACTTCAGGTGCTTCAGCACTTGGATTCACAGTTCAACATCACGCCTTCAATACACTTCTCTGTTCCTTGTGTTTTTCTTAGATAATGTTGTTAATTAGCTTTAACCTTAATCGCAAGTCTACAGGAAAAATATTCAGCCTCTTTCTTTGTCTTTTCTTTCTATGTTTTACATAGAACGTATTTATTTTCTGTTTTGGACTACATCTAACGACAAAATTGTTTAGTCTATAAAACACCAGAAAACTGAAAAATGCTCATCCTAATTTTCCAAAACCCAAGCTGATGTCTAGTTTTGTCAGACCAGCAATCCAAACCCCCAAATATTCAGTTTACTATAATGTAAAACAACGAAAAACAAGGCTAGAACTTATTTAATATATTAAATAAGACAGTCGATTATGAAAATAGCCACAGACTCATTTTCTTCAGTTCGACTAATCATTTTAGCTCTACTTCTGTTACTGTTTTATCTTTGTGTATACAGACAGATTGTTGGTCAAATATATTTCATGGAAAGAAAAAAAATGACCCTTGCACAGCCCTGATAGATGTAAAGGATTGTCATTTTTGCTTTTCAGTCTAACTGACAAGGTATGCTGAAGAAAGAGAGCAAGCAGATCTGGGAAATGAGGCTTTCTGGAAGCAGCAGAGCTGAATAAGTAGTCTGAGTGACTGCAGCTATTAACCTGGAGCTGTTCCAGCTTTGACAGATAACAGAGGCCTGCCTCTAATGATGCCACAGAGTCACCATGACAATCTAGCACTTTAATTGAGAGGAGAAACAGCAAGAATTAGCTGCCTCGTTTAAATAGGACCAGCCTTTATACTACGGTGTGGAGAAATCAGCTGCAACTTTGCTGCTTGTGCAAACTAACAAACAAAAGATAAATAAATAATGAAATAAATGACAACAATAATAGTGCCATCCATGCAAAAGTTATCATGAATTTCCACGTTTTAATCAAAACAGGTCTATATAGCCACATACGCCCATGGGATTTTCTTCATAGTGCAGCTGACATGAGACAACCCATCACATGTATCACACAATTCACAAATCAAGTCATAATCTGCATCAAAATGACACTTCAGTAGAGTCTTTTTGCACGTCTCACTGCGTGCTCTCCCTGTTTAGAAAAGCAAACAAAAGTCCTTTTTGCTTCAGGCTGATTTATACGAATGGGTGGGGGGGGATGGTAGATGCATTTATCAAATATGGCAATTTGCTTAATGGACTCTGACAAAGCCATTGGCGGTCTTTATTTAGATGCAGATGACTTCCTCCATACTGGCTTCCTCTGTCACTGGCAGAGCTGCCTGTCAGGGAAAAGGGAAGGAAGCTCCCTCCTGTTTCTACAGGCTGACAGTCAATCACTATCGCTGTCTGTCTGTATATAAGACTGATTTGCTGCCTGTCTATTCTCCCTCTTAACCCCCTTTGGCTGCCACTATTTCCCCTTCACTCTGTATAAATTCTCCATTAATGCAGCAAAAAGAGGACTAACCACCTCTCAGTTGGACTGCTCCATGTGTATGAAGGCACGGAGGCACCATGGTCATGGCTGTCATGATGTAAAAAATGGGAAGTTTTGCTGAGAGAAATACTAACAGTTCTAAAACTGTGTCTGTGTTTCATTACATCCAGCACCATATCACTCAAAAGCAAATCTGTCACTCCTAAACGCAGCGTGGTGAAATAGTAAGACAAAATAGTGTTTCGAATTTTTTCAGTTTGACAGCACTCAACATTATACACCGTGACTTTTAACAAATATGCCAGCAAAAATTAAGCTATTCTGTATTCAATTGCTGTATTGCTTACAGGATAAGTTTTAGGCCTGGAAGAGCTGATAAGCATGCAACCAGCATACTGAACGCAGGGCTTTCCTGCTATCAAAAAACGTATAGAGCAGTGTGTGTGTGTGTGTGTGCGTGTGTTGAGAGGAGTGAGATGGGGAGGAGGGGTGGTTCAATGTTGAGGCAACAGTGCCCTCTTGGAAAAACAAGCATTGGTCCCTGCTGTTGGATGTTGAATATTTTCTGTCTTATCACACAATTCTGTTGTTTGATGCACCAATGATCTTTTATACACAGTTTGTGCATAACAATATCCACATTTGCAAATGTGTCAATTAAAAACTACATTTTCTCTTGAAGAAATACTTAATTTCACTGGTGTCAAGAGTGAAATTAAATAAATTTGAATTTAAACTTTTTTTGGCATCACAAAAACACTTTCTTCTTCAACTACTGATTACACATTAAAAACCTTGTGTACTTCCATCATCGCGTCCATTAGCTGTTACTGCATACATTTAGACGTCTGCTTTTTGAACTTGTAGGTTAGAATTTTGTTTTACACTGCTGCAATCTAAAGGGGAAACGATTAGTCCATTCATTGATTTGCCGATCGACAGAATAATAATTGGCAACAATTTTGATAATCACTTAATCATTTCAGTCATTTGTCAAACAAAAGCCAAACATTTTCTGAGCAAGACATGTGAAGATGTCGTCTTTGGCTCTTGTGTTGTGGTATTTTTTCTCTGCTTTCTAACATTTCATGGACTGATTGATAAATCAAAAAATGAATCTGCAGATTAATCGATAATGAAAATAATCGCTAGTTGCAGCCCTACAGAAATTCTTTTTTGTCTATTGTTTGTAAAATAATGCATCCCACCAGAAGAAAGAAGACAGACAATGACAAGAAAACAAATTAAGATAGTTTTGTTTGTTTTGAACAATTCCTACAACACACAAAGCTACAGACCAACTGGGATTTCTACATTTGTTTTCAATTAGACTAAAGCCCTTTGGGCATGTGCGGATGAGGATGGTAGGATGAAGACTCTTCCAGAAATAAACACAACAAATGCAGTTCTTCTTTAATGAGGCTTAAGCATGACTTCTGTGCTCAAGATGTGCTAATGGAGATTAATCGTCAGCACTCCTCGGTGTCTTTCATCATCCAGGAGAGATTAACAGCAATCCACCGAGGAAGATAATAAGTGGTTTGTACAAGTCCACATAGGGACCGAAGGCCTCCTGAGAGACAGGGGAAGGACCTGCATTGTACCATGGAAACCTCAAACATTAGTATGGAAACCAACTTCAAGCAAAGACCTTCAAAGTCTGTCAGACAAATGGCCTGTGGCAAAGACTCTGACATCCTGCAGAACGAGCCTCTCTGAAGTCAGTCGAGGGTCAGTGGTGAAGAACTGTTGGGTTTACACGTCTTTTATTTGAAGTATTTTGTTTGATGTTTATGAAGCACAATGTTTTGAGGCTAAAATCTAAAAAAAAAAAAGCCTTTGCTTTGAGACATATTTTAAGTGGACAAGTACACAGAAGTGTGTCAGTAACTGCACGGGGAACCTAAATGAGTCAGACACTATCTTAAAATAAACACAACTACAACAACTATTTGCTTCTCAGTCTTGTTGATGCATCCAGATTTTTAAGAATATTCGTAACATAAATAGTGAGCTCTCAGGCCATGATTACTCACCACCTATCAAGATACAGACAACAACATATACATTTTACGTGTGCATCCATCCTTGTCTGAACATGTGCCTTATTGACATTGTGATCAATTCAGCTTCACAGGTTTGAATGAGATTGTGACATCTAGTCTAAATACCCTCGAATAATCTTCTCCCAGTGCTTTCCCCTGGGACAGAACAATCACATCTCAGTTTGCTGGAGCATATCTGTTCAGCATATAGTCAACCGCAAGCAGGCAGCAGCAGTCATTACTGATGACATTTGATGACACAAAGGTCAATTTGCATTGTTGCACATGGGACAAAAGCGTCAAATCAATGTTTCTCATTGACTTGATAGAGCAAAAGCAATCACCTCCTTGCATCTTTCAAAAACACAGGCCTGCATATTACACACAGTACGAATCTTATTTCTGCGGGCGAGCGCTGTGTCAGGACCTTGTCACAGCCACCATGATGGAGGGGAGGTGATTGTTGTTCCCATCTGGCTGCATAATGAGCTCAGAGCGAGACACAGGGTCACTTATGGAAACATGTCATACGCTACATGCAGCAAAGTGGGAGCAAAACAATCTGTGGGGCTGTTGATAGCATAAAGGGTCCTGCCATTTATTTTTGAGCGTCTCATTTTATAATTCTCTGTCACACTAACTGTCACAGCGCACTGTGATTTGTACAAAATTACTGTAATTGTTCAACTTGTTTTTTCGGGGGCCCACTTTGTGAGGGAGGAGGCTGTGGAGCTGAACTGCTTAAGTGCAGCAGTTCATTGAAATTCATGTGGAAAGAGCATGCAAAAGTGGTCTGATCTCTTTAGAGGACCTATTTCACTATTAAATAAAATGTTACAGTCGGAGGGAAACCTCTTTGAGGTGTCAGGAGTATACTGGGTGAGGACGTAGGAGAGTTTCAACACCAAAGGGAAGACATAGGCTACTTCTATAGTGTGTTTTTTAAAGGAAATCAAATTCACAAAACGTCTGATTCCGTACACTAATGTGGCATTTGTAGAAACACAAACTAGCATACATCACACACACATTGTGCTTTTTTTAGTAAGTGAAGAAGTGTAAGAATATAATGGTAACTGACTGTTGTTTTGGTCTTTTAATTCTCATAAACACAGACGCAAAGCAAATACATCCTTCATCACAACTGGGCGTCACTCTTGGCAAAGACTACAAAATTTGGGTAACACTTTAGGTTACAGTCTTCGATTACAGGGGAATTGTTGTACATAAAGAGTAAGAATAAAATAACAGTATGTACAAATACAAACATGTAAGTACAGGGAAGAAGGCAACGCCCTGTCTTTGTGGGGGGCTGTTTCAAAAGCTCATTTTGTTTATTTGTATACAGTGTAAATCTGTGCTTAAAGGTGATAATTTCCAAGTCCAAGGTGATGTCTTCAAATGTCTTGTTTTGTCCGACAAGTGGCCCAAAACCCAAAGATATTCAGTTTATTATCGTAGAAGACAAAGAAAACCATATAGGAGAATCTGACACCAGCAAATGTTTGGCTTTTTTTCTCGAAAAATGCTAATTATCAAAATTGATTTTTTTTCGTCAATCAACCAATCAATTAATCGACTCGCTCAGCTCTAACCAGTTATTTAATTGGGAGAGAGCCCCCCCTAATCAAATTACCACACACTCATTTGATACGCAGGAAGAACTGTACCATAGCAGTGGGCTGGTTTAAAATATAACCTGCCGTGTGTTGTTTACATTGTGCACTGTACTTAGTGCTTGGGTAATTAGAGGTGACAGTTTATTTTTGCCCCAGGGTCATGATCCTCTCTGCATCTCGAGAGGGGGTTTCGAGCACAAGGAAAGTGTTAAGGGCATCTTAATCCACCACACTCTGCAGAAAAGACACACTTCTTGACAGTTAGCTGTACTCAGTGGTGGAAGAATCACTCAGATTTATAGACTCTGGAAATCTATTTTCTCAATCAGCTTTTCACTATGAGCCACTGGCTCCAACATGAACACACAATCTTCTGCCAAAATTTGAACAATTTTGGTTATTTCACATGACAGATTTCTGTGTTAGCTTTTTTTGTCTGTGCTCTTCTCATTGGTTTGAAGTGGGAAGGGCTCAAATCTCATCAAACCACACCCACAGAGAGTATTTTAATGTTAAACTCTTAATAAATTATAACTAAAAATGTTTTTTTTACATAATTAATCTTGGATATTTAATGTTATACAGAAATACTTGGTTTAATAATACATATAAATAAATATTTAATGAAGTAGTATACAGTGAAATGGAAATACTAGTAAGTATAGTAAGTAATGCCTACCTCAAAACTGTATTTAAATACAGGACTTTCCACCCTTGCTACACTGTGCCTAATAAAATAAAATAACATGAATGCAGGTACTACTGATATCAGACTGGGGAGTTTTCTGCACCCTATTATCATAATAACACTGCAGAGCCTTGATAGCACATTATCATTGGATAACATACTGTTTGAAGCCCCTAAGATTAATAGAATTATAGCTGATGGCGATAAAATAAACAGATAAAAAAAACAACCTCCAGAGATACAAGAATATCGAACTGAGTCGAAACGGGATAGAGATAACACAGAGGTAAGGCTTTGTTTCCGGTGTAGAATTAGTTTGTAACAGCGACCCATTGGGAACAGTTGAAAGAGACTACCATGTGCCATTAACCTAATCCAACTGCGTAGCAATAATAAAGCACGACCTGCACTGGCATTAATTAATAGCAACCACCCATGCTAACTTCAGTCAGAGGATAGCTTAGATCCCTGAGATGGCCCCGGAAGGCGGAAGGCGCCGTTGCCTAGCAACCCAGGGGCCAAACAAGCGCGAGCAGCATCTGAGGAGTTAGGCGACGTGAGATATTAGCAACTCGGCTCATTAGCATTTCAGGTCGCTAATTAAACTTATCTTTAAGATATTGCTTGGCGATTGATAACCCTTTTAGATATAGCCATTTAATTTGACGTAGTAATCAAATGGCAGGCAAGAAGAAAGAAGCAAGTCTGCAGGTTGGAACAATACAGCGTGGCTTTCTGTAATTTAGCTATTGTTGACTGGCGTCTTCTACTGCCTCAGTGTTTTAAGCTACCTTTTTGAAGCCCTGATATTAATTCGGTTTTTCTTCCAGGCGTCTGTCACAAACCAAGAGCAGTGGGAGGAGATGCGTGCAACCAAAGGTTTAACAGGTAAGAACTTCAAGAAGTAAAAGACTTGTTGTTATGTTGAAAGTGAATACCACTGATCATCAGTTCATTACTGTTGTACAGGTGTAACTTGTAAAAAAAAAAAAAAGCAGTCTGTGTGAATGTGCTCTGACTTTGTGATTGTAATTTATTGTATGCTGCTGCCCCACTGTGTTCATTGGGATAACTGCAGTTCCTCTCTGTCTGTCCTCTCTCTAATACACACACACTGTCTCTCTTCTAGTTGTAGATGTGTACCAACAGTGGTGTGGTCCCTGCCGAGCTGTGGTTAGTCTCCTACGAAAAATAAAGAACGAACTGGGTGATGACCTATTACATTTTGCCACAGTAAGCTGCGAGTGAATTTAAAATGTGAAGAATTTAAATTGAAACCAGCATTTGTGGGGGAGCAGCCCTAAACGTGTATGTGTTTGTGTGCTGCAGGCAGAGGCAGACAGCATTGATGCTCTGGAGAAGTATCGAGGGAAATGTGAGCCCACCTTCCTCCTCTATGGGGTGAGTGTATGTGTGTGTATATGCCTGCTTGTACACTAAATGTGTGTGTTCATGGTTCAGCACATATCAGCTCTGCGTGTTCTAGTTATTTCTAGATTTATGTGTATTTTCTCTCTATATTTCTTTTCTCATTTTTATCCTGGGCCTGCTGTAGTCAAAGCATATCTGTATGCCACTGCTTGTTAGTTAAATTTAATTAAAAACATAAAAAGGTCTTTGTGTTGAATGAACAGGGTGGGGAGCTGGTGGCTGTGCTGCGAGGGGCCAACGCTCCTCTCCTTCAGAGGATGATTGTAGAGGAACTGGCCAAGGAGAAGCTGGTTCTGGAGCAAGGTGGTGAGCGCAAAGCGGTGAGCCATGAGATACACACATATTCATATACACAGTTACACCGTATCCATTCACACATATGTTAATTCTAGAGCTGAAACAATAAGCCTTTTCACAGTTGACGTTTTGACTTGTCATAGTAGGAAAAACACAGGTATCAGCTGTAACAGTAACAATGGCTCCACTCTATTTAAGTGCCCCAGTAAGCCATGACAACCAGCACCCTGAAACTGAAGCACTTATATGAAATTCAGCCACCATTGCAGTTAATTTATTATTTACACCTGTGCTTTTCCTACTGTGACATGTCAAAATGTCTTCTGTATAAAAGGGATATTAGTCAATGAGTCGATTAGTCAATCGACAGAAAGTTGATCAGCAACACACCCGCCACATACAATCAGACAAAGAAGAGGTTGCAGCAAATAGTTGTTCATGGATGCCAAGATATAATCAGGCACAGGCTGAGGATGTATGATTTAAAAAAGGTAACTTAAGTAAATGAAATAAACTGTACAGACAACCACACTCAGAAAGGCGTATAAATCAGCGTACACCACCAAGTTGCCGCAGAGTCCATTTGCCAGTGAAGGGACCCCATATTAAAGTAATTTTTCAAGCAAAAGGCCAAAATTCTCTGGTTCCAGCTTTTCTTTGTGATAGTAAACTGAATGTCATTGGATATCGGACAAAACAAGCTTTTTGTAGAAATCACCCTAGGTTGCCAGATTTTTCATTGATTCAGTGTTTTTATTTGGTTTTGTTGTGTCCGTCAGGTTAAAGATGATGGTCTGGTGGATGATGAGAAGAAAGAAGATGAGGAGACATCGCAGCAGTCAGAAAATGAAGAAAGCATAATTGGTACTGTAGAAACAATTTAATCATATTAGTGGTCAATTTATAAACTGCCATTGGCATAATTGATGGTACTATTGCTGCTATGACTGCCATTGCTGTTTGCCAGTGTCACCATGATGATCATCACTCAAGCTGCCCTTTTTTCCTGTAGTTCCTGCCAGTAAATCCTACACAGTTGCCATCATCAAACCAGATGCTGTTGCTCACGGCAAAGCAAATGAGATCATTATGAAGGTACACAGAGACCAACACTGCTCACATTCTGAGAAGACAAGATTGTCTCAAGCTTTTCTGCTGATGTTAGTTCATTATCCTGATGTTACTCTCCTGGGTAGATTCAAGACGCTGGGTTTGAGATCCTGGCCCACGAGGAACGCACGCTGACCGAGGTTGAGGCTCGAGATTTTTACCAGCACAAAGCATCAGAGGTGAGAATAGAATAGAATAGAATAATAGCAACAAGGGACATACCACACATCGCAGCGTTTGGCATACTTCTTAAGCCGCTGATCAGTTCAGTGTATGTTTGAGAGATTAATCCGGGCAATTTAAATTCTGAGTCAACATCCTAATGGGAGAGCAGTCACGACCAGTGCAAAAATCATTTCAATTACTTTGTAATACATCACACTTCCATTTGCATTTCTGCACAGGGCTCGAAATAGATCTGCTGCGTAAGCAACTTTTTTTTTTTTTGCTTATCACGCTGTTTGTGATGAAACTAAACGATTAGAGATTCAGAACTACAAAATATGTGAGAAAAGGTGGCCAGGTAAAGTGATAATTTTTACTGCATTTATTGTATCTGCCTGAATTTATACTATTTATCTTCTCGTTGTCTCACTTTGTAAATGTAAGGCCTGATTCAAGAAGCAGGTTTACTGAGTTATCTGGATAACTTTGCTTTGTAAAACACAGAACCCCCTCAAATCTGGACTGTGGACTGATGTAAAATGACTTGTTTCTGGTTTTATGTGTTCATTAACATATGTGTATGCTCTTGTCTCTATGTGATTGTGTGTATGTAGGCTTACTTTGAGGACTTGGTGCAGTTTATGTCCAGTGGTCCGTCCCATATTCTGGTACTCTCTCAGGTTGAGGGCTCAGCCAATGTTGTACCGGCATGGCGTGAATTCATTGGCCCAGCAGACGTAGAGGAAGCCAGAAGAGAAGAGCCAGAAAGGTTAGTTACTGGAAATTAAACATATGCTACAGTCAGAAAAAGAATTGAGAGAATACAATGGCGTTAAAACTGTAAGATATGGTATGATGAAATGATCATTCCAGTGTCCTTGTAAAGAAGAACATTTGCTTAGCATAGGAATTTATTCATGCGCCGCTGATTGCAACAGCGTGAAACAATCTCAGGCTAAAGTCTGGGAAAACGAATGAACAGCACATTCTCGCCTACTCTGTCAGACACACCCAAACATTATGCTTCTCTCTGGTTGAGCACCAGCCGAGCCACCATCTGCTCTCCTCTCCTTTCTCCCCCCTGGCTTCCTGCAGCTTGCGGGCACAATACGGCACACAGACACTGTTCAACGCAGTGCACGGTAGTGAGGACATCGACCAGGCCAGCAGGGAGCTCGCCTTGTTCTTCCCCAACTTTAGAACGGCCTCCGTAACGGAGCAGGATGGGGAGGAAGAGCGTGTGGAGAGGACACTGGCTCTTATCCGGCCTGACGTTGCCAGAAAAAACAGAGGTGGGGCCCGTGCCAAATACACAAGTAGATGCGTGTGCGAGCACAGATACACACACACAAGGTGGTTCAATCACCAAAGGTGTTGAATGACACAGGTGCAGTTCCAGTTTTTTAGTAACTGATCACTGCAGAAACATTGATCACACTTTCAAACTACAATATAGCAACTATCTATATTAAAACTGTCCATTATACACCCAGTTGCCAGTTCATTAGGTACACCTAGCTTAAACCAATTCAGTCAAATACAATGCAACAAATAAACACAGCAATACATTCTACCTTTATGAAGGTGATAATGTTCAGTTTTTGTTGAAACGTTTTCAGAGAGGTGTCGAATCAACTGTATGATAATTTTAGAGGCTGCAGTTTGTAGTGCTGTTGTATTGTACTTTGTTATGCTGACGCCGTTTCTATTATTTTGTCCAACCCATTTATCTCAATGAGGGCAGGCTAAATGACAGAAACACCTCTCTGTATAATGCATTTGAGTGTGTATTTTATATCTATGGTTCTGCAGAAGAGATCTTGGCTCAAATTCGCAAGTCAGGCTTTGCCGTGGCTCTCCAAAGAGAGGTGATGTTGACAGAGGAGCAGGTCAGACAGTTTTACTTCCAACATGTCGAGGAGGACTACTTTCCTGCACTGCTCCGAAGCATGACCAGGTGACTTAACGCGTGCTCTAAAGAGATCTAAAGAGTTGTATGTTACTGCAGAGGTGCATTCAACAAGTGTATATTTACATGTATATACTTACAGTGGGCCAGTGCTAGCTTTGGCTCTAGCCAGAGCAGGGGCTGTCCATCACTGGAAGAACATCCTTGGTCCTTCTGATGTTCATACAGCCAGAGAGGAGAGTCCTGAATGGTGAGGGACGTGTGTTTCTATTCATTTACAAACCTAAATGAGTCCAGAGAGGTCACTGTGGTAGCTTGTTAGAAAGAACTCTGAATTTCTCGTTTGACCTCTCATTTTAACCAGGTTTTGCAGGTCATTATACACAAATGTGTAGAGAGGAAAGGTTTTCCATGTTTCACTGACATTCTACAATCACACAGGAAGAAATCTACTAGATAACGTATTTTTTTCTGACAGTAGTGCAGTCACAAGACAAAGATGAATTTTAGACACAAAGTTCTATTGTTGTCTTTCTCCACGTTCACTCCAGTTTCTGGGGTTTCTTGAAAGGCAGTCTTAAAAATGTGGAAAATCACAAGCTGAAGTTGAAGCAGACAGAGCAGGGTGAGCCAAAGTGAAGAAAAGCACAATACATTTTAAATCTTTATCTGAAAAGAATTCCTGGAAACCATCAAATATTAGATAATGACAGTACCTTTTGCAGTCTAATCACACCTGTAATCCTCACGTTTGTATCCTTCATCACTCAGTCTAAGGGCCCAGTTTGCTGTGGAGGAAGAGCCTATCAACCAGCTGCATGGCAGTGCAAGCCATGAAGAGGCAGAACGAGAGATCAGCTTCTTCTTCCCTAAACAGCAAACACTGGCAGTAATCAAACCTGATGCCATGGAGGAACACAGAGGTTGGTTCTGGTCCTTTAGAACAATATAAACATGTAATTTACTTGTGTTTGTATGGATGTGCACTGATAATGTTATCATCTTTATAATGTGTTTTTTATTCACTCTAACAGAGAAGATTTTGGAGGAGATCCGTGGCAGCGGCTTCTCTGTAACGCAGCTGAAAGAGACGGTGCTGTCGAGGGAGATGGCTGAGGAGTTTTACAAAGAGCACAGAGAGAAGCCTTTCTTCAGCCAGCTGGTGGAATTCATGTGTCGGTTAGTCTATCCCTGGACACGGCCAAGGAGAGAAGGGCAATGTGACCACAGCAGACCTGCCCTATTTCCTATTGCCGCTGCAAGTTTTAACAGCACTTCTAACAGTAATCTTAGCAGCTTAGAATCAAGGCAGCCTCAGGCAAGTGGGTGGGAAGTCCATCTCAGTTTCATTCTTTGTTCCACCGCACATCTAGATTTTAGAGTTATCTTCCGCTCCGATTAGTCCCTCCACTTGGTTGTTATACAACGGCTCGGACACAATGGGCAGAGAGACTGGTGCAGCTGGGCACTTTAGCATGAGAAACTACCTTTACTGTCACTATCCCTCAATATCACCACAGGTTTAGCCTTTATTTTATATTGTAACTCTTGCAATGTATTTAAGGAGTAACTTAAAGGGGTATTTCACTGCTGGAAAGATTGTATTTTTATAAAACTGGACTATCTCTGCAGTTGAAAGTATTTTTTAAATGGTGCTACATGACCTAAGAAAACAGAGGAAAAAGGGCTGTAGAAAACCTACAACAACCAGAATACACTGGGCCCGTTTCCTTCCAAGACCTCTCCTGGGCTGCTGAAGTGTAAACTTCCCCAGCTCCAGAGCTACTAATGTTAGGCTAAACTCTGATAACATCACCGGGTATCAAACTGGGCAGTGTATGTACTAAGCTAGTCTTGAAGAGGCCTCATAAAATTTGATTTTATTATTTTCATATCAATACTCATCTGTATGTTTAGGTTAAAATTGGACTACTTTAAGTTGTCGTCTAACAATGACATTTCAATATTCAGCAGGTCGTACTGACATGTTGAAATACAGTGATTGAAATGCAGTCGAAACAACTGAGACATCTAAAACAACTTTTATGTGCAATTCATCAAATGAATGCTCACTATCATGTTTGTTATTATGTTGCTAAATTTATTGTATTAGTTATATTAGTCAAAATTAACCATAAACATGAATAATAAGAAGGTGAGCAGCTGCATCACTCTTTTCCTCTGTGTATGTTTGAAAGGTGTTAAATTCATTGACAGTAAATGCAAAAGGTTCATCAGCCACATGTGTCAGTGTCAGGGACCAAGCAGTAAGGCAACTAGGAAACATTAGTAGGAAAAATTGGGTTTTTATTTACCCAAAAAAGCAAAAACACTATAAACCAAGGTGTTGATAATTAGGCCTATAAAAGAGGTCAACACGCCATAACTATACACAATATAACAAGGTGTTAACTGAACAAACTGACCTGCCACAATGACCCACAAGGGAACATATATAGTGGCTCAGCCAAGCCAAGTACAGTACAACGCAAGGGGTAAAGAAAATAGACAACAACTACAGCTAAATATAAAGCAAAACTAACTAAACCCAAATCCCCCCCATAACAAGGCAGCACATAGTTTGGCCCGATGAGCTGGCTCCAGGATTTAAGAGCCCTCAGCCACACCTTTTGCTGGACCAGGAAGGAACCTCCCCAACAACCATGGTAACTCAAAGACAAGAAACAAATGGTTAATACAACAAATTACCATCACAATTGTGATGTTAATTGAAGTATTGTAGACTGCAAATTAAAGTACCTGTGTAGGTTTACAAACTAATCAGGTGAGAGTGTGAATTGGGATTTTATTACCCTGTGTGGCCATGGCCATCACAGTCAGCAATCACTGGTCATACTGGCCAAGCATGTAACAGCCGTCACATAATCCAACACAATATCTTTACAGTAAGATACACAGTCCTCTGAATGCATAGTCAGGCTTTACCCGGAATTGGTTAAAATTACATTTGCATTACACAACATTCTGTCTGTTATATGAACATCCTGTCATTGTTTGTTTCAGCGGACCATGTGTAATGCTCGTCCTGACCAAGGAAAATGCAGTGGAGGAGTGGAGGACCATGATGGGCCCCACAGACCCTGACCAAGCTAAGACGACATCCCCGAACTCTCTGAGGGCCCGCTTTGCCGCCGACATCCTCCACAACTCGGTCCATGGCTCCTCCAGTGAGCAGCATGCAGAGGAGAAGATCCGTTTTATCTTTGGTGACATCTGCTCAGAGCTCACCGGTGACGAGGGGACTGACACAACTGTTTTAGGTAATCATATGATATGTCTGTCAGCCATTTCCATCTGTCACACCATCTGGTTTCATATAAATAACTATTTGTTCTGATGTTTTGTTTTTTTATACCGTTTCTTTCTTAACCTTATATTTTTTGTGGTTGAAATGACAAATACTATAAACTTGAGCTTGAAATCAAGATCCTTTTTTTCAGCAAAAGAGCAAGACAATCCTGCAGATGAAAGCACAGGAATGTCAACATCTCCAACTGAAGACATTTCCGATAACCATCATCAACAACACAAAGGTATGAGTAAGAAGGAAGGGTTTCACTGGCATGTTTGCTGCAATTCAAGGGCTTGATCCTTCAAAATCTTCACTTCTAGACTGGATATGTCATAATGGCCAATGAAGGCCTCTTCCTGCCTAAAGGTAGGCTTTATGTGTGGCTTGGCACCCCTTAGTATCCCACAATCCATTGTACACCAGCTAGTTTGAGCGCAGGCAATCCTCACCAGTTTTGTATGGTACAAAACAGTAAAATATATTAATATTAAATAATTATATAATACATCACATTAATAAGACAAATGAAAAAGCCTCTGCAAGTTGTAAATAATGCCAGGCAGGAACTCCACTGTTGGATATGTTGTTAATCAGTTACAGAATAATAGATGTTAACTATATTTACCTGGTCCACTATTTAGCATTTTTCCATCCATGTGTGTGTGTGTGTGTGTGTGTGTTTGACAGCATGTCCCAGGTTACCACTGATATTTAAACTTTGTCAGCTGTTTAAGGGAAACCTCCTGGTGATAAAATAGTGTTCCACTTTTGAGGTGCAACACCTGAAAACACAACTACTTGTGGCCTTTGTGAGGCTAGAATTTTATTTGGGGAGGAGACTATTCGGGTAGGCCATCTGTGTGTGGGCTGCACCTTTCAGAGGATCCATCTCCTGAATTGGGACACAGAAATCACTGCATTATGTCCTGGGAATTGAGAGTCACTAGCAAGTAGATGCATCTCTTAGTACTGACATTTCAGATAGCTTCCCTGAGCACGGAGAGGTATCTCTTCTGATTTGAGAGTAAAATTAGGGCATTAATCGTCATGTCACCAACACCAGCTGGAATGGAGATATAAACTACTTAGTCTTCGTCTAGAGAGTGAAATAAATCTTGACCAGCTGCATTGTGGCTGTGAAGGACAATTTCAATTCAAACATGCAGTAACTTCTCGGGATCCCATTTTGTTGAAGTGTTAATGGGTATATGTGACAAAATGTTTATGGGGCCATTAATCTGTGGTTGTTGTTGTGATTCAGAAGACTGGAGCTGATTTTCTTCTTCACAGGTGACCCACATAATTCGAATCCTTGCAGTCCACCGACCGGAGGAAGTGACGATCCAGAGCACTCAAACTGAATCGGCACACTCACTAGTTTCTCTTGTATTGTAGGCTTATTCTCTAACATTATGGTAAAAACAATGTCACTTCAGGAATCATGAAATAAACAGGACATATATCTGACGCTTACACACTTTATATACTGTACATGTAGGTGGTGGGTCGATAGCAAAGTAACCACATATTTCTTACTCTACTGACAGCAGCAGATTATAGGCTGTTTTGGCCAGCAACAGCTGCTGTAAGCTACATGACTAAGACCAGGACCATATCGGCTCCACAAAGCAACTGATCATTTCAGGGTTCACGGAAGAAAAACATGTCAGTTCAGTCCATCTTGGATTTCCTACAATACATTTTCTATTTCAATTTGAACTACTACCATGCTGTGATAATATGAATGAGAGTGATTAGGCTTGGAGGTTTAACAATTGAGGACAACGCACGCAAAATTATCTGTGTGAAAGTTGTGATTTATACACGTTATAAAAGCTACACCACAAAGCTCTTGCAATTATTAACAGCTTGCTGGTGGATCAACAGGGACTGGGGTTTATGAATTAAACTAAGAAACTGTCTTTCCATGTAAAACCAGAGTAACTGTTTTAGGAAATATCTAGTAACCATAGTAACCAGTCAGGCTACAATTTCAGAAGGATTCTGAAACAACCTTGAGTCAGACATTTATTTATTTACTCTTGTTAGCAAAAATATACGTTTATTGGGGTATTATTTTACATTTATTAAAATAACTGACGCATTTGTTAACTTTTCCAAAATAAGTTCACGTGAGTCATGAGGCTAAAACATTTCCCAGTCATCTGCTGAAATAGTCTTTGATGCTACTTTTGCTGGGGCTTGGTCCGACCATGCTGTGGTGTTGACCAGAGCTGTTTTCAGGCGGGGTGTCCTCCCAGTCGTTTGCAGCCTCCAGTAAGTTTGCTTCGTCCATGTCGTCATCCGCTGTGAAAGACCTCTGGAACATCTCCATGATGCTCTTCTGGTTAGGGTCCTGAACAAATCCAAATAATCAAGTTCATCGCTCAATCTACAGACATTGATTTATCTAGCTGCTCTGCTGTACTGGGTAGCCTCATCTATTTAAAAACTGTTAACAGGATTATACAGCATTTACTTATATACAGATGCAGAGCTTACCTTAAAGTGGAAGCTGGCATTCACGGCGTTGTTTGAGAGGTTTGATTCAGACAGACCCACTCGCTCCAAGACAGTCATTTTTTCCTGGATCATTGGCCTGAATCAATACATAGATAAATTATTATAATCGAGCAGATTACTGCTTTTCACAATATGCCTATCAGACAACCCGCATTTACTGTTTCAGTTGTGGCTTAGTGGCAGACAGATGATGTTTGATTATCAGTGTTATTGGCTCATACTGCCCACTGACTGACACATACCACAGGTGATCATCAGCAGTTTCCTTGGCAACCAGGTAGTGAATGTTCACATTGCTGGTTTGTCCAATACGGTGCACCCTATCCTCTGCCTGAATGAGAACCTGCAGGAAAAAAAAAAGAAGAGCATTTGAGCATTTTCTTAGTTTCACCAAATGGTTCCTGCCTTCATTCAGCTGCAGTGACCCCCTAAAGGTCAACGACTGCTCAAAAATGTCAATAAAATGTTAAGTCATTCTTCAGGCTGATAATTCAGCTGCCAACAGTTGAAATTAGAGCACTATTAAGATTCTTCCTGGAACTGAAGCTGTATTTACTGGTACGGAGGTCAAGCTGTGTACAAGAATCTTTTTGTGCATTTGTCCCCTTTAAGTCCCCAATTTTAGAATGCCCTATTTGCCTGCACTGTTAACCGTGTCACATCTTGGTCACTGCTAACACTGCGGGCATGAAGAGGGAGTGGGAATGTGGACAGCCTCCTCTGGCAAACACAGGTCAGACTTCCCACGTAATATGGGTGTTTCTGGGCAAATTCTCCCATGAAATTGGCGGCGGCGCGGGGGGGGGGGGGGGGGGGGTGTGTAACGCCTGGTTGAAAAAAAAAGAAATTTAGTTCCAATGTACGTATGTGAACAAGGACAGTACTATCATGTCACACGGGGCAGACGCTACCTTGATGTTGGCCACTACTTAGTTTGGAGTTTCTGGCCATCTGAAGAATGTAAGTCCTCTTTAAGTCTCTTTAGCTGCTTGATGTTTTACTTTCTTCACCAACCACTCAGTTGAGTTGGCAGATAACTTAAAATGGGTTTACCAGAGTGTTTTTGCCGGAAACAGCTGCTGGCAAGGTTTGACTAAGGAGTGTCTGACTCAATCATATAGTAAATATGTGGGCCGAAAACCAAAAGTGAGCTAAAAGAGGCTAAAAGACACGGCTTGGGCTGGAACCAAAATTCAGTTCAAAATACTACTCAAGATGGGTTCCTAATAGAGTAGTCCCAATGAGCATGCAGTATTTTGCAGTGATAACTTTCCATGGCTTACCCCGGGGTTCCAGAAAAGCTCAGCGAAGACCACCAGGTCAGCAGAGTGCAGGGTGAGACCCATGTTAGCTGCAGTGATGGACAGCACAGCCACGCAGGTCTTGCCCGAGTACTGGAATTGGTCACATAGCTGCTGCCGCTCAGCTGACGGAGTCGTCCCGTCAATGCGGATGTAACTGACATTCTGTAGAAGAAATGAATGGCCATCTCAATTGCTGTGCCATTTTCAACAACTATCCCTTATAACACCTGCAAAACATAACGGGTTAAAGTAGCGGGCCAACACAAATCAACAAAGTAAGTCTCCCTTATAAAACATATAATAATGATAAGTCATAATAGTAGTAGTACTAAGCTCAAATGTGCTCAGCCCTGCCCACACATGTTCCCTGGAGGTACTGATGAGAGTTGACCTAAGAGTTGACTTTAACTCCCACAAAAGAGCCAGTCTGGTTGAAAAAGTCAAAATGCGCTCTTTGATGTCAAAATTATATTTCTGTGCATATAGGGCTCTGGGTGGTGTGTGGTGTATGTACATCTTACTCACCTTTTTTCCCAGTTCGGTGGTGATATGATCCAGGACTAACTTATGATGTGCGAACACAAGAAACTTCTCCCTCCCACACTCCAGCGTATCTGTGATGTACTCCCTGTCAGTGACAGAAACAACATAGCTCTCAGCTGTTTCAAAGAAAGCATTGAAATATTCAGTCCTCATGTGTATTTATTAAAACTCATCAAGTTATCTCAAATCCAGTGCAATCACAACGGCCTGACAAAAGACTCTTATTCATTTTACATTTTAATCTCAGTACTCATCAGATCTAAGCTGATTCGACTTCCTGATCCCCACCATTAGAGGGTCGGCACTTACATAATGGCTTGCAGCTTGGCTTCAGCTGTGTGATTATAAAATATGAGGAGGGCTTCCTTCTCTTCCCTTTTCTGAAAAAGATATGAGGTACAGCACAAGATTAAGAACTTACAGGAGATTCTGTTTGATGATTTGATACGACTGCCATCACTTTGAGGAGCAGTGTGATAATGAACAATCAAGCTCAGCAACTCACTCCCGTCTGGAGTGTATAAATACTCTTGAAATAAGGCTGGCTGGAGTACTCTGGGTCAGTTTAAAAGCAAGTGCTTTTTTTGTGTGAGAGAACTCCCTCGTGTGAAGAGGACAGAACCAATGCACCTGACTATCTTGGACTAAACAAGGGTTTCTAAATGTTTAATTCACTATGATGTTTTTTAATCACAGAAACTCCATTTTGAGTAGAATATACTGTTGTATTTTATTTTTAGGAAATAGGAAAACTTGTGGAATGTGAAGGGATCTATATAAGAAACCTATTTTTTTTAAAATTATATTATTGATATTAAATATCAAGCATCATTATTTGAAATTTTCTGTGACATTGGTCCCCCAACCCCCTCTTATTGGTTATCTATGTACAATGAACAGACACTATGTTCATATGTTTTTATAGACTACATCCGATTTGTTTGTCATTGCATGTCTGTCTTTTGGATACATTCAATCAACAAGTTTGGGTATGCAATCATTCAAAAATTGCAGAATATGCTAGCCAACTTTGATGTTTAAAAATGATCTGGTGGAGATGGATCATAAAGGAACCTCCATGTCTCAGTCTAATGGGATCTTACAGTTTTCTGTAATTATTGCAAAGGAATTCACAGTGGCTTTTCTGAAATACTGTGATGCAATTGGCTGCATTTTTATTTCTTCTAACGTGTTATTTCAGTTTGTTTGGTTTCGTGAATATTTCTGTGATGTTTCTAGTTATTCGGTGACGGAAACATTTGTAACTTACATTGCGGTTTCCCTTGGCCAACTGCTTGGCGGCAGCTGACAGAGCTGCTTTTATGCGAGTGTTGACACCATCTATGGTCACCGTGACGACCTTGCGTTGTTTAGCAGGAAGCTGGGATAGGACATTGGACTTGAGGCGGCGCAACATCAGACACTCCTCCAGCAACAGCTTCAACTCCCCGAGGTTGGATGAGCCTGAGTAGTCCCATCCCCAAGTCATCTGGGGGGAGGGGGGGTAGAAGAAAAGAATAGAAGAATGCAGGGACAAAAGACATGAGGTCAATTTGAAAAAGACAATTGGAGTCCAATGTCAATTAGTTTCAGTGCAAGTCAAGCTACAGACTAACTATAAGACTGAAAAGCTCAGATTTCACTCACAGGAATCAAACATGCAACTGTGATAGCTCCAGCTGGTCTGAGTCTCTATCGGGATGCAAAAGCCTTGTTATGCGACTTCCATGGTGATAAATCCAAATTTTACAGAGCAGCGCAAAATCTCCAACAATCTTCAAAGTGAGTCATCATGACCAAATTAAAGATGTAATTGGCCTTTAAATCAAGTAGCGTGAGCCCTATTTGAACCTAATTAAAAAGGAGATTAAGTGGCAAGAGTAGAGCTACAAAAGGAGATTAAATAAATGGAGAAAAGAATCACAGTAGAGGAATCTGTTGACACCTAATGCCCAATTAGTTTTAATATATACACTGTTCGCAGACATACACTGGCGTTAAAGTGCACTAATTTCACCTTTATAATCCTATTGTTCTCAGCTAATTTTCCCACCTTAGTGCACATACTGCACATCCCTTTCAAGGAACTATGCAATTTAAGTGAGGCAAATAAATAAATATCTGCCAGTCCCACACCTAAAATCCCCTGTGGTCTCTGAGGTGTCCTGGAATTACAGTCAATCACAGCTCAATAGTATTAAGCATCAAACTCAGACAGACGAGGGTTCTCAAGACTTAAGCTACCTGTTTGGCGTTGCAGTAGCGCATCCCAAACTCATGGAAGCGAGGGAAGAGTGTCGGTCTGACGGCCAGAATCTGGGTGTAGAGCTCAGAGGGTCTGGACATGGCAGGGGTCCCAGACAGAAGAATCACTCTCTTCGCTGCCTGAGGATGGAAGAAGAACTCTGATCAGTGCTGCTGAGGTACTCAAGGTGACAGAGTGAGAAAATTAAGCCCAATCATGAGCCAAATGCTGCACTGTTTCAGCTTCAGCTGGTTCGTGGCACTATGTTACCAGCCAATATTCATATACACTACAGATGCAAAACAATCTCTCTAATACAATGTGTAGTGCAACAACTGTCGTACAAACTTTACAGTGCAGTGTTATGTCTATTCTCAACCATAGTCCTGCTATTGTACATGCTGGATCCCTGGAACAATTACACCTTTAAGAAATATTTTCTTACCTTTGCTTTTTCTGTTAAGTCAAACTGTGCTGTGAAAAAAAAGACTGCTCACATAACTGCCTTTGTTAGTTGAGGCTAAAAAAAGAATATTTGTCTGATGGAAGAAATCCCAGATCTGGTTTGCTGAGAAAATCTAATCAATTGTTCAGCTGGCCCAAGGTCTATCTGACGGCCAATTTCATGCAAATCTGGGTCTTGTTCCCGGAGGTTTGATGAATTATCTGGATAATTTGACTTGCAAAACCTGGAGCTCCCTAAAATCTGATTTGTGACCTAACGTAAAGAAAACTTTTCCAGGTTTTACTCAGCAAAGTTATACCTCAATGCCTACAGTGAGTGAATCTGCTTCTTTGAACGGATTAAATGAGATATTCTTTGATCTGCTTCTTTGCATATTTTTGAGATATCCTGATGAGAGCTAGGTAACGTCACTAACAAGTGAAAACATAACCTCTTTGGTATACGTAAAAATATATATATATATATTAAATCCAAATAAAACAGGCGAAAGAGAGAAGAATAAGCACCTTCAGCAGAGGCAAGGCGGCTTTACAACGAGCTGTCTTCATGTTCTTCAGAAAGTGAGACTCATCCTGCACAGAGCAACAAAATCATATGTTTTGTTTATAACATACAGTAACTGCTTTTAACTGCAATAATTAATTATTTAATTAATTAATTAATCAATCACACAGCTAACCATGATGAGAACATTAAAGGGGTTTCCTGGCTGCTGCTTGTCCATCCTGCTCAGGAGGTCGTAGCTGATGATGTTGACCAAACCAGACCGCAGATTGTCTTTGGCCTTCACCACCACGTTGATGCTGTCAGGATTCAGGGAGGGGAGCCAGCGTCTGAAGGCCTACAGGCATGAATAGTCATGTCAGAGATGCAGATTGAAACAAAACTCCTCAGAATAAAACAGCACTGTATTCAAGCTGTACTTTTCCCCTACCACTGGAAATAAATCAGTCTCTGAAATGTGTAGCAATCATAGAAACGTTCATTAAGACTTGTGACTGACAGCTGGTTTGAATGTTATTAATCACTAATTATTCATTCTAACTACTATCAGAGTGTTTCCGTTCAGAAACAACTAATCATGTGGTTCAGAGAAATATCCACTGTGACCCAAATGTTTCTGACAATTCACTTACTTGCTCTCCATTCGCCTGTCAACCCAGCTTAAACTCAGTAAGTTATGGCTCCCATGTTTTGCAGTAGATTTGGCCAAATGCACGAGACTAACAGTGCAGATAAGAGGCAAGCCAGACAGAGTAAGTGTCCTTTAATGGGACAACATCCTGTGACTAAACTCTCCTCTGCGATTCCAACCCCTGATTGGGGAACTGTGTTTGATCCAAGATATTTATTTAGAGAACAGACTGTCTTGTCTTGTCAATAGACAGAAGGCCAAGTGAAGCTCTTCTGGAAAAATGTGCTGCTAGTGCAGCCTGGTAAAGCTGCTGCGAGTTGAGCAGAAAATAGATGCCACAGAAGATGAGACACACTCAGAAAAAGGGGACACCTGAGATGAACTCTGGAATTGGAAAGTTTTGAATTTGTAGAAGCAAAATGTGGACAAAGAGGAACTAACATTTCAATGATGGCCGTCACAGTGGCCTAATGGTCTAAGACAGGGGTTCTCAACCTTTTTGACCTCTGGGCCCAATTTTCCCAGTACAAAGTGGCCCGGGGCCCATTTAAATATTAACACTTTCATTTCAATTGATGCGAGTCTTGGTTTGATTTGTATTCAATAACTAAATCAAGTCCACTTACAGTTTAACAAGCTAAAACCTTGTAAAATAAATGATATGACACACTGTGATCATCTCAAAGACATTTCTCCGTTCACAAAGCCGAACTTAATAAAGTCAGGGTTGTACTTGCGCAAAACCTTCGCCTTTGAGGAGGGGGTGGCATCACTTTCATCTTCATTTTTTCGTTTTAAAAACTTTTCCATACCGTCAGCCAAAAGTTTGCAGCTGGCTTCTTCTGCTGCTGCTTATTGGAGCGTGTTCAACAACTGAATGACGCCTCACTGTCACCAAGTGGTGGGAAGCTGCATTGCGGTCCCGCGGCCCTCGCAGCCCACAGGCGCAGAACTGAAAGTTTTTCGCGGCCCAGTAGATGACGCTCGCGGCCCACCCTTGGGCCGCGGCCCCATGGTTGAGAATGACTGGTCTAAGACGAGTATCATATAACTTTAAATCAAAATGGCAAAAAGCCCAAAAGATCAGACCATCTCAAATAATGTGAAAAAGAGAGTAAAAAATATATAGTTAAATGTCAGGTCAAGCAGATCTGTATAACAAAATTCAGTAGCCAAATAAATAAGCTGTATTAGCATGTCCACCATTAATCAATGCTTCACAATTCAAATTATCATCCGCACCCATGAGAACAAAGAAATGGAAGCATGAAATTCAATACTGCCATCTCACCTACTGAAGACAAAGTACCTAACAAAGAGCAAGCAGTCCTTGGGGAACAGTATTAACATTCCTCAAATGCAGAGACCTTTAAGCAGAGACCGGCATTATAATGTGTAGGGCAGAGCTTTTGTCAAAGGAGGCTAGAAGGATATCCTTAAGAGGGGGCCCGCTGACTTAATGCAGACAGATAATGACACCATTAAATGGAAACGAAGTGATAAACTCTAACACCTACTAAGTAATGAGCCTTTTTTCTTCAAGGCACAAAACTTTGATTAACAAAAACAGTCTGCAGAATGTTTTTACCTCAGCCCAGGTGAATCGCACAGAGGACGGAGCCACCACCAGCAAGGGCCACTCATTCCTGTAGTAGGCGGCTATACAGATGGCCTGCACCGTTTTTCCCAGGCCCATGTCGTCAGCCAGGAGGAGGCGGCCTTGTTTAGACACAGCAAAACTACAGGGACACAAAGAAATACAAACGTGAAAAGTTACAGCAGGACAGCGAGTGGAAGTCACACTGATCTGACCCGTTAAATACTACAATTGACTTACTATGATAAGCATCTCTTCATTTGTGCAAGACTAAGCAAATTATAGATGAAGAGCTGCCTCCTGGTATTGAGTTATTGGCTACACCATGCAGAAAGAGCAGTAATGGCTGCTCAAAGGCACCTACTTGACTCCCTCCCTCTGGAAGGGCATGAGGCTGTTGGTGAGCGAGGGGTCGATGCTGGAGAGGTCTGCCTCAGGGACGTCTAAAGACCTGGCTTCAGTCCCATCAAACCTGGCAGCAAAAGCCTGGACTATTGCCCTGGGCAGAGGCTCCACCTCCACTGCTGCTATCCCACTGAGGCGATCCACTGGGTATGGAACACAGCACGGTCAGACAAGATGGCAAATGTAACACAGACAAACAGGAGCTCAGAGATAAACCAGCTAAATAAAGAAAATGTTGTTACTCACAGAGTCTCTTGTAATCCTCAAGTGAAAAGCTCCACTTTCTTGCTTTCATGTCTGCCACACAACAAAAACAGAAAATCCTTTATCAGAAACTGTAAAACCCAAATACAACATGATAACAGATTGTCAAGAAGCAAGACAAAGGATATTAATTGCACAATTTGACTTTTACCATAGTTCTTTGTTGGCATCTGGTTGAACGACGCAATGACGTCGACATGGTAACCGACATCAACCTCAAACTTTGTCCGGGACACCAGGTTGCACTGGCCCTGCAGGCTGGCTCCAGGTTTCTGCCAGCCGCTGCACAGCTTCAGCAGCGCCCCCAGTGCCGCACCGCCACAAGCTCGGCTGGTGGCTGCGGCAACATCCACTGCGTCCATTCCCTCCAGAGGCCTCAAAGACACAGAGACAATGGCAGCTGCTTCCTCCACTGCAACACGGGGTAAAGACAGACGAGATACAGCAGCAGTCCAAAAAAGACAAATACTCTTGCAATGCCTTTAATTGAGACTACTTAGGAGAAAAAGTGAATATTTCCCTAATGTTCATACTTAGCTGTTGGTAGTCTTCCAGGCTGAAGTTCCACATCTTTGTGGCAGGGTCTAAGGCAGAACAGAAAACTTTATTATTCCAAAAGAGGTGAACATGTTAAACCAGACATGTGGTACAGAAGAACAATGTTTTGGAGTTTGGTATTCCTATTTAGAAAATTGATACTGGTTAGGATGAAAGAATTGTGTACAGAGGAGAGATACACAGACCTATTTGGTGGCGCAGAACCTACTTCATCTATTGAGGGTTTGCTTATTTTGGTATGAGGTGTGCACATGAAATAATTCTACTATAAAGTCGGTAGAATTATTTCTTTTGGTTGTCCTGTCTGTCTTGAATATTGTGTTTAAATTCCAGATCAGTATTTTTACCACTTCTAAAAAATGTACCGACACTGATAAGGCTTATGTCATTAATCTTGACACAAAAGAAAATGTTGCTCATTTGTGTTTATATATGCTTGGAATTCAAAATGTACCAGTGTTTCCCACAGGTTGAAAATGTATTTTTCTTCCCCAAGGGTGGAGAAGTGGGTGGTTGCACTGGCAGATACTCACTATAGTTCTTCGAGGGGATGGATTTGAAAACAGCAATAAGCTCTGCGTGGTAGCCCACTTCTACTCTGAAGCGACCCTCTGTGTGAGGCACACATTTTCCTCTCACAGAGATGGCAGGCTTTTTTGCAGAAACAGCATTCAAAGTTAGGGAGTTTGAAGGAAGCTGGGCAGCAGGACTTTGGGCAGGTTTACTAGTTTGCTTGTAGAATGAGCCAACTGCACCACCAGAGCTGTTGGAGGCGAGGTTAGGTTTGGGATGAGCTGGCTTCACACCAAAGCTTCCTCCGCTAGACGAGACAGGGCTGCTCACATGTTGATTTTTTGACTGAGGAAGTGGGTCAATGACTTGTATCTACAAGGAAAGACAGTACAAGGAATTAGGAAATGCTATAAATAATTTTTTCTGCCAATTGATAAATGATTGAACATTAGAGCACAAATCTCACCTGTCTCGAAGAAGCAGAGTTGATTTGGTCGCCAGTGCCACATAACTGCTGATGCTTTGGGCCTTGATTTTGGTTACTGAAGCTCTTTGAGTCTTTGTTGAAAGGTGGAGCAAACCGTTTTGGTTCAGATGCTGAGCTGGCTGTCCCTCTGTGATGAGCGAGGGTAGCAGGATCCGAGGCAACGCTCTGTTTAGGGGGTTGTACCTGCACTGAAGTACTGTTGGAGCCAACTGAGGTCTGCTTATTGCTGCTGATAGTCTGTCCAAGTCTTTGGGCTCTTCTCTCCAAAGCCTTCCGTCTGTTCTCCTCAATCTTGCGCTGCTGCTCTGCCGTCAGCTGATTAGACATGATGATGAACTTTGTTGCAACTAGCGCCAACTCGCTAACGTTACTTGAGAGTCATTCACAAATCAAGATGGTTATCGGTCACACTCCGAGCTAGCCAATGCATCTAGTTACCAACAAACAAGTGATCCGTGTAGACCCATCAGGACTATCAGTACAATTGTGGCCGTTATCTTAAAGGTTTGTAAGCTTGCACCGCAGCCTCCTCTGCTAACGGTAGCAGCTAACGTTGCTAACGTGGGCGGCAACCGTAAAACTTAGCAACAAAATACACCGACAGCGTCACAGTGGTGTTACATATATATGCGTCGGTTCATTCATTGGAGAGCAGGTGACCAATAGTGTGGTCTAAAGACGACAAAGATTGTAAAGTTTGTACAAACGAAGCAAGGCGGAACATCTTACGCTAACTAGTTGTCAATTTGCGGGCTGGTGTCTTCCGCGCAGGAAGTGACGTAGCCAAACAACCAGGCACGTGGAGGTGGTGTTTGGTTGGTGGGATGTCAAAAAACATAACCGTCAATGTGAACGATGAAACGTGTTGAACCACTTTAATTTCTACTTTGTTGTGATGAGAAAATCCGTCTTTATGTAACATTGGCAGATATATTTGATGTGTTAGCTTGACGGAAAAAGTAGGCAAACTATTTCACGAAAAAGAAGGTAAGGTCAACTTGATTTAACCACATATCCAAACCTCTTTCTGATGAAGTGTTGGCTACTCTAAAGTAGTAACCTAGCAGTCAACTAGACAACAAGACAAGATACAGCAGTGATGTAATGCAACAAAAATAGATGTAAGCTAACCCACTCAGGTAGCTAGTTGCCTACTTTTTCCGCATCCCACTGCATTTCATAGGTAAATATTGTACTTCTAGCTACTGAACAGTAATTATAGTAGTCAACCAGCTAGCTAGCTTACAGTAACAGTAAAATGCTACTTACAGATTGATGCATCACTGTTGTCAATCTAATAACGTTTATACATATGATAATAATATAAGAGACATTTTTTCTGCATGAGGAGTGCTTTCACTTTGATGCTGTAAGTACATTTAGCTGATAATTCTCCTGTACTTTTACTTAACTAGGATTTTGAATCAAGGACTTACTTGTAGTGGAGTATTCTTACACTGGCATTTGCTAGTTTTACTTAAGTAAAGGATCTGAATACTTCTTTCATCACAGCTGTTAGTCTGTAAAAGCAGTTTGCGCCTAATGCTTTTCTACAAGTTAAGCCTAAAACAATCAGCTGTCTTGGTTGGCCTATTTTCAGCAGCTATTATACACATGAGATGCAATGTAAGAGCAATCACTGGCAATTGCCTGCCAGAATAGAAAAGCAGCAGGAGTGAGAGCTACAAGTTTAATGTGTCAGTTCATGATTGGCAATCCATTAAAGGCTCACCCCATGGCCACGAGTCTGACCGCAGTCTTATATAAACTCTGAATAAAAAAGGAAACAGTGAGACAGTCCAGCCACAGGTGTGCTCATTTCAATGCCCTGACTAGCCAGGTAATTGCTCTCCCCTGTGTCTGTCTTTTCTGTCCAGCTTCCCCGAATTGTTCATGTTTTTCTTTTTATATATCAAATGTTTCCAAAGTGAGCACCATTCATCAGTGGTGAAAATTAACCAAGCACCATTACACAGGTACTTTACTTAAGTACAGTTTTGAGGTACTTGTACTTTACTTGAGTGTTTCGTATGCTACTTCTACTCCACTACATTTTAGAGGGAAATGTTGTACTTTTTACTTCACTGCATTTATCTGACACCGATAGTTTACTAAGCTTTTACTTTTACATTGTATTTTTACATTGTGGTATTGACACTTTTTAGTGCTGAAATTATTAATCGACTAAAAAGCAACTAAAAATAGAAAATTAAATCAATTTTAATGATCAATTCATCGTTTGTCATTTTTTATCCGAAACTGCCACAAATTCTTTGGTTCCAGCTGAATAATTTCTGGTTTTCTTTGATAGTAAACTGAATGTCTTTGGTTTTTGGACTGTTGGTCGGACAAAACAAGCAACTTGAATAAGCCAACTTGGTCATTCTGCCATTTAGAGACCATATGATTAATCAATTCATCAGGAAATTGATCAGATTAAGATAGAGCAGATTAATCAACTGAAAATATTGTTAGTTGCAGCCCTAGTTTTTGAGTCTCAGTGCTTCTTCCACCACTGTTTTTTTATATTGAAGAAAATGTGGAGAATTAAAGTCCTGCCTAATTTGAGTCTAGCCTGCAATTTTTCCTTTTACTCCTTTTAGACGTGATCATTTTTAAGCTTTAAGCCACTTCCAATATAATTTGTATTTGTGTTGAGCAAAACAACACTATTTAGCTGAGCTGTTATGAATAATTTGCGTTTGCCTTATGTTGCCTGATAATTGAATTGTTTAATTATTTATAATTAACGGGTACAACTTAATTTTCTGCTCTCTGTTTGCGTGATGAAAGGCAGTAAACATCTCCTCCGTTTGAAAACCCTCCATTAATATCACCTTTAACTGAATGCCTCCTTCTATAATGATGGATGTCTTGCCTAAAACAAGTAACTAACCATTTCCCTGTGTATTTGTCTCCGTCCACAGTTGTAGTAATGAGTTGGCTGCTTGCATCACTGTGCGGTGGTGACGTGTGGCGTCTGGGAGCTGTCCCAGGAATCATGGTGCTGAAGCTGCAGCACCAATTCAGCAGCCAATGATCACAGGAGAATCCGGGGCTACGGATGCTTTCACCCAGAGCAGGACAGTCCGACAATCGTGTTGGATTTTAACGGAGGGATTTAAACCCATCGGCTTGTTCCTCGGACATGGAAATTCTATAATTGGGGATATAAGCTTCACACAGACTTGTCAGCGACCTGCAGTCTGGCTGGAGATCTGTGAAAAAAATCCTGAAACTGTGAGTCGTATAGAAATCGGGGGTAGCTCGCCAGGTAAGACAGCTTTTGCTTCCTAACATGGCACGCCATCGATTGACTTGATTTGCTTTGAAAGCCTTACAAGACGTCGACAGTAATCTGAGCTCTCAGCAGATTTAAAACGTGACTTTCGGTGTTTGTTGGGATATTTGAATTTTAAGATTGAGCGCTGACATTTTGTTTGGTAGTCTATCCATATCAGTCCATTGTACCAGAGGCAGATTTGATTCTTGGTTTGTACACTCGTCGTGAATCTGGAGGGAGAAGCCTGTCTAGATAGTTTATGTTGCACAGAGCAGGCAGACTATTAAGGCCATCAAATGACAGTGGGCACTGAGTGAACGGGCCAAAGCCTTATTACTTGAATGCATATTCCTATCAATCTAACATTTGACTTTCCTCTTTTAGCTGTTCCATTTATTGAACTTAATGGCTTCAGACACTTGTTTGCATCGATGGGATTTGTTTGCCTTTTGGATTTACATTCTCGTCGGAAGACAATAAAGGACTTTCAATTAGAATAGCCAATATCAACATAGAAAACTAAAAGGCGGCTTTAAACCTCAACAAACGCTTGAAAACGCACCCTCTACCCCCACTATCCCATCCCACGGCGTATGAGGAAGGGTTTGCTCATGACGGGGACACATTCAGTGCATGCTGTTTTCTTCCAGCATCTTTGCGTGGTGCTGTGAGTTTCTGGCCGGAGACAGGCTGATGCTGCGCAGCCAGGGCATGCTGAAGAGCCGCTGTTGCGTCCTGCTCGGTGACCTGAGGGTGCTCCTGCTCGGGCCACCGGCACCACCGACACCGCTGCCTCCGCTGACCCCCATGAGCGGCCAAACTACGGAAAGCCATGAGACAAGCGTCACCGTCCCCGACAACAACAACACGTTAACGCGGAGCCACCAGCACGCAGGGGACCGGGCTACCCCACCTGCAGCAGGAGCCACCGGGCCACCGGGCGGAGAGCGACAGGGCTGGGTTGATGCTGCAGAGCTGTCGGCGGCCCTGCGCGGCTGCAGCAGCTCCTCTGATGACTGCTCAAAAGGCAAACTGGAGGAGAGGTTCTCCCTCACCAGCTACACGGAAAGCGGCTTCAGGACGCCTGTGTGCAGGATCTGCTTCCAGGGACCAGAACACGTAAGTCAAGGAAAGAATGTTGTGTTCATATTTATTTATGGCATGAAGGAAGTGTCCATCCAATCCATTAATTAATTACTCTCACACACCTTCTCTCTGAGTTAAAAAAATTAGTGGAATCTGTTAGTGACATATTTAATTAGAATAAAATCTCCCAACTATTAGCTCTCCAAGGAGCATTGGTAAACCAGAGCAGGTGATGGGGATGTTGCACATTTAGATCCAGAAATCATCCCTTCCTGGCAGAGCCTCTGTTACATGCAGGCTTTCTGTTACATGAGAAAACCCACTCCCAGTGTCTTATTAGGGCATCCACGCAGCTGGAGAGCCCTCAGAGCAGGGATCCCACTGCGTCCTGCGCTCAACCCTTTGCATGGCTTGAAAAGTCCGCTATATCTAGCAGTGGGAGGATAATAAAAGACCTTGTCCCCGCAGTTGACAAGTGTGGAGGATACACAGAGATGCAGTAGCAACTCATTATAGCCAAACACTGAATTCATGTTGAAGCATTACATGCATGAAAAAATCAAATAATACCTCTCACTCTGCTGCTCAGACGCACCACCTGAAAACAGAAAACGAAAAATAAATAATAATAATGTGCACAGAACAGAAGGGAAGAGCCTTCAACTTAATCACACTGCGTGCCTCCGTCTTTTGGGCCATATTGATGATAATGTCACACTACATCAATCAGGAGTGGAAAAATCTGAAAGAAGATAGCCAAGGTGTGCCACAATAAATAATATTGAATTATAACAGAGAAGCAGGCACTTAGCAATTTGCAGACACATTAGATACACTGTTTGACAGAGCCTTTGAGACCACATTGACGAATATGTCATACCTCACCATTAGTAGTGGAGGTAGGGAAGTTGTTAAAAAAATGTGAAGCAAGATAACTGAGGTGTAGAACATAACTTTTTATCTGGCAGTCTGTACTCGTGGTTTCTTTTCCTTTACCCAAGCAGCAGATTTACTGTATCATTTCATGGTCATTGCACTGTGTATGGCCTATAATCTCTCCATGTTTCATCAACTAATTACTCCAACAGCAATTCTGTGCATCATTCCACCTCTGAGCACAGACTTTGTAATTATTACTGACATGGGGTCTAGTTATGAGATCGGAAGACAAGGCCTCATCCTTGTTTTTTGTCCACAGATAGTCAGCACACTGACTGCAATGCATACAAAGTACCGCCATTCGAAAATTTGCAGTATTTCCCCTGGCCACCTCCAACTCATCTCATCGATGCTTTCTTAAGACATTGCAGCTAGTCAGTAGCACCCGATTTCATGCCGTCTTATCATTATGCAAGTTCTTATCTATCACCGGCCTTCCTTTCCCTGTCATCTCCGCCACTGGTTTGGGTGAAGTCCAGATATGGATCTGCTGAGGTGTAAATGGGTACAAGGAGAACGAGGCTCCATTTGAAAAGAGAGATGAGTGGACTGCCTGTGTGTCACTGTGTGATACAGGCAGTGGGAACATTAGTTATCCTCTGTTCTCCCTTAGCCTCCAGGATGTCACATAGACCAAGGCAGGCAGTATCTGATCTGACAATCCACCTCCAAAACACTTCCATCCCCAAGGCTGAGATACTCAAGACAGAGTAAAGAAGGGAGCGAGAGACATTGCCTTCCTCAAGCATCCCACTAGAAGGCCTTGAGTGTCTGACAGAGGCAACCATTGAAAAATGATTGTACTCTGATTTAATATGACACCAAACGATGTAATAAGTCTGTGTAAACGAATTCACGTCTGTGTTTTTGGTACCATTTTCTTTGAGGTGCCCTTAGTGATTCACAAGCAGAGTCCTGTTGTTTTTTTAGAATAGGTTTCCATCACCTTTCAAAATACTTAACTGTAATCATTCCTCTTCTCCATAGTAGCCATGAAGCTATCCCTTCAGAAGTCTGTACGCCAAATCAAGTAGATATCTTCCAAAGTCTTTTTAGTTTAATTTCGTCTTTGTGTTACTACCAGTTCCCAACAGCTCAGCAAGGGAGCCCTGTACGAGGAATTTCAGACTAAAAGACTAAAGGGATCTCGTCAGGGCCAGTATGGACACTAGGCCCCATAGGATTATAGTGGCCCATAACTCTTTCAATGTATATGGTCATGAGAGTTTTGTAAATATTGACTTAAAAAACACCAATCCTTTAAGCCAGACTACTTTTGTTGGAGTCAAATGACATCCTCAGAAACACACACAATGTACAGTCTAATGAACATCTGAGCCAATGTCAGATGACATGACATAAATTAATGCTTCAATACCTCAGGTTATTATTTATTATTATTATTTTTTTGTATACAGCTAACTTCAATCCATCATCGGTTCTCTTTAGCTAAAGGTCAGCGAGAAGCTTTACAGGGGGCTCAAGCTTGCTGGCACTGAGCATTTGCTTTATTCAAGCTTGTGCTTTCAGACTCGATCTTGACCTCATCCCTTGAGGATAAACAATTTCTCTGCTATATTTTCAGTTCATAGAGATTTTAAGAAAATAGTTAGTTATGTAGTGCACACATTTATAAAAAGGGTATTTAACTTAACTTAATACACAAAGAAAAGCTTTGAAATATTTCTGCGTGTGAGGGGTCTTTTCCTGAAGTGTCACGCACTATTACATTGAAGTGCCCTTTGGGGCCGATGCTTCTACTGTCCTGTCCTCACTTCAGCTGCATGTTAAGAATATGTGAGTCCCTGCTACTTCGAAAAAAATGTCGGCTTTCCCTCCTAAATCATAACACAGATAATGCACTCACACAGTGTGTTAGTCTGAGGCACAATGAGAAGCCTTGAGGGGTCAAGTTAGCATCATTCTTTCTATATGGCCCCACAGTGCAGAGACACTACACTCTCTGTAGTCCATCAGACGTACATAGGATGGCTCCTCTGCTATTTGTTGGGAGTTTACATAAGCACTTTTTTTGGCCTTGCTAGAGTCTATAGACAGGGGCTGCTGTGAACTCATAAACTTGAATTATAAACCCTGGTTGCACTTTTATTCAATTACTTTTAAAGGGCCGTCACCGTAGGCTTAATGGTTGTCGTAAAATAAGCAATGAGTGGAATGTCCCCCCAGCATGTGTTTTATGAGCAGTCATTATAGATAAATAATTTTTAAATTATATGACCTTCAATTAAATTGTTCAGTGATTGTATTCTTTTCCCTCTAACTTGTTGAATATGGTTAAAATGTGTATATGAAGCTGTTTTTCAGATGACTGCAGCATTGCAGGCTCTTATTAAAGAAATGCTCGTGGCCTGGAACATGGAACGCCATTGGCTATTGTAAAAATCACTTTCATTCAGTTTCTCCAGGAGCTAGTTTATTAAACCATAATTTCTCTTTGCCTAGACTTAATGGAGTTCACTTGTATTGATTCCAGACCCTTAAGAAAAGTGAATAGCCATCTCTAATTTAGCTTCATGTCGTTATATACATTGGGATCCAATTTTATAAGGAGACAATTAGGTTCACTGAGGTGTTTTTAGGATAATGCAGCACAGAGGAATGGAATAACACGGCCAAAGATATCAGACTTATCATCTTTTTAGTACATTGTTCTATTGTGTTTTTTTCAATGATAGTTGCTGTTTGATCAACAAAAGGACATTTAGTTATCACTTTCTGTATGCGTGGGCTGTAATGCCACATTTGTTATCAGCCTCTCTTGCTCTCTCTCCAGCCTCAGTTGTACTGGAGTGATCTAGGTTTCAGCTCTTGGCTGCAATCAGGCCAGTCACAGTGAGTGGTCTGAGTCCCACTGGACACGGCAGAAGTGTTCTGGTGCTCCTGCCAATACACTCCCACCCTGGCCATCTGTAGATGAGCCTTTTCTCCTCTAACTCCCTGCTTTTCCCTCCCTTCTCCTCGACCAGGGTGCTGCTCCGTCTGTCAGAGATGTCAGTGCAATGATGGCGTGGAGAAATAATTTGGAAACTCAATGCGTAATGCATTTCTTCCTACAGTCTCCATGCCATGTTCATGGTAGACAGGGACAGTGGATATTTAATATTGAATTAACAATACCTTGGCTTAGAGAGGTGGAGAGCTTTCTTGCAGCAGAGGGGGTTGGCTAATTTATTTTTTCATTCACTACAGAGTTTTTTTTAAGTCCCATTAAGATTAAAATACATCCATACAAGAAGGTCCTGCTTTGAATTTTATAGATCCAAGTTTCTTTAACTGCAGGTCAGGACCTAAAAAGGGTGGCAGGTCTACATCTTTAGGGTCATCATCTATATCCAATATGACAAGACTAGTAATATGTTTTAATGAGCTTGGGGCCCAGGGTGAGAGATTATAAATCTCCCATTTATTCCTCAGGCTGAATACGGCTTAAGAATAATGGCTGGTTAAGAATATGGCTGAGCACATATTGCCGTTAAGTGGAAACCTTGTGATGCCAAATTTAGTGAATTTCATATTTTTACTTTAGCTGATGGGTTTCCGATTCTCAGACTGAAAAAATGCTTAGAGTGAAAGCCTGTCAAACCCCACTGGATTTGCTGAAAACATGTGGTTATGTTAAAAATACAGCTGCTAAATCTCAGCAGTGATACTGTTGACCACTGTGCACCTCCTCAGGAGTAAATTGAGATTGTTGCCCTGCTCAAACGCCTCTCGAAGAAACAGACCTTAACTCCAATAACTTTTGAAGTTAAACACAATACAAGTGTTGCTATTCTGCTTGTCAGTGAAATCAATCACATGTAGCTGTCACCAGGCTGACATACGGGACTTGAAATGCCCTCAATTATACTAACATCCTGACTGACTGACAGTGAGTTCATAAATGTAATTTCAAGATGGCCTAATTGGATCCATGAATGCTAGATAAATGCAAGACAGCCAGACAAGATTTTAGGTTTTACATTTTCCTTTTTCTGACATCATTGTCAAAAACAATAATAATGCTAATAATTTGCTACTGTTGAAAGGCTGACAAACCCCCGTGTCAGTATAGCCCCCAAACTTCTATCTACTAAGTGATGCAATGAATTTGCCTCCTTCTTCACTGAAGAAATTCATTAAATTACACAAGCTGTCATTACTTCCATATCTGGTATTGGTTCTGCATTGGGTCCACTTAAAACCAATTCAATTAGCATGACACAATTTTACCCCATCAACTATGAAACTTGTGCAACCTCTGAAATCCTCTTCCTTCTGCCTTGATATTCTCCCAACAGGCTTTTTCAAAGTGTTTTTAACTGTATGGCATCAGATCTTCTGCAAATAGTCAAAACTTCTCTTCTCAGGCGGTTTCCCACAGGAAAAAACTGCAGTTCACTCTTAAAAAAGAACAATCTAGACAACTCACCAATGAACAATTACATGCCCATATAAAACCTTCCATTTTAAAATCATGGAAAAGGCTGTTTTTCAATAATGAACACCTTCCATTGTTTTGATGCTTTCCAGTAAGGATTTCAACCACACCACAGCACAGAGAAGGCTCATGTTAAGGTCTGGAATGACATCCACTTAAACACAGATGGTGGAAATGTTTCAGTCTTGGTATTGGTAGATCTCAGTGCTGCATTGGACACAGTCGACTGTGTCGAGTGTACAAAAATGACGTGGAGTTCCCCAAGGCTCCATTCTTGGGCCTCTTCTGTTGAACATCTGTATGCTCTCACTAGCTCAGATTATGGAAAACAACAAATTATCTAACCATAATTATGCAGACGACAGATTTATATAACAATATCACCAGGTGACTATGGGCCCATGCAAGCACTGAGTAGGTACACTGAACAAATCAATGATTGGATGAGCCAACATTTCCTTTAATTAAACAAAGATAAAATTGTTTTTAGAGCCAAAGAAGAACAATTAAAAGTTAGTGCTCAGCTTCAGTCGCTAATGTTAAAGACCACAAACCAGGCCAGAAATCATGGTGTAGTCATGGGACTCAGAAACGTCAATAAAAATATCCAGACAATTAGCTTACTATCACCTTAATAATATATCTAGAATTAAAGGACTTGTGTCTCAGCAAGAGTTAGAAAACCTCGTCCATGCGTTTCTCTTCAGTAGGCTTGACTACAGTAATGCTTCACAGGTCTCCCTAACAGGTCGATCAGACAGCTGCAGCTGGTTCAGAACATTGCAGCTAAAGTCTTCACTCAGACCAGGAGAGACCACATCACTCCAGTTCTCAGATCTTTACACTGGCTTCCTGTTTGTCAAAGAATTTATTTCAAAATGCTACTGTTGGTTCATAAAGCACTGAATGGTTTAATTTCTGATCTGCTGCTCTGTTATGAACCGTCCAGACTCAGCCCGTCTGGTTCAGGTCTGTTCACTGTCCACAGAGTCAAAACTAAACATGGAGAAGCAGCATTCAGTTTTTATATCTGGATCAAACTTCCAGAAAACCTGAAATCAGCTCCAACCCTCAGTTCTTTTTAATCTGTGTACGCAACTTTTCTATTTGCAGCTGCATTTTATTAAGTTCAACTTACTACTTATTCATATCTTGCACTGCAGTGTCATTTTTATTCTACTGTTTTATCTATTTTATTCTATTTAAGCTTATTTTTATGTTATTTTATTTTACTCTTTTACATTCTACTTAACTGTTTATATTGTCTTTTCTTGATGCTTTTTATGTCTTATGTAAAGTGCTTTGAATTACCTTATTGTTGAACGGTGCTATACAAATAAAAATGTCTTGCCTTTAATAAAGATCAAGTGCTAGCAGAGGAGGACGGCAGGGGGAGCAGAAAGAGGAGGAAGGAAGAGTAAAGAAGAAAATAAGTGTTTCTGATCTTTTTGTATTTGGTCTGAAGTAACCATATTTGTAACTATAAAACAATATTTATGTATATATAACAGCTACATTTCACTTTAAAAGCTGCAGTAACCGTGTACGTTTAGTGCAGTATTTTGCAGCTTTGTTTGGTTTTTTTTTCTCTTTGGCTGAAGCTTCAGTGACTAATCCTCCACCTTCCAACAGTACTAGTAATCAAGCATTTTGCCTGTCAACTAGGTGTGAGGCAAAGCTTTCATTTCACACCTGAACTGGTGTTCTGTTATAATATGACTGCAGTGTTGTGTACTCTGGGTGAGTGTGTGTGTGAGTGTGAGTGTGCATGCTTGCCTGACTGTGCATGCAAAGCTCTCAGAAGATCAATAAGCCAACAAGAACAACAACTGCTAAGAAATATGAATGTATGTATAGTGTAACCTGCAGTATATTGCATGTAAAAGGGTTATTGTCAGCTGGTCAGTGATTGCTATAGGGAGATATTTCTTCTGAATCATGAATCACTACTTGGGCTGCTCTTAAGCTTGAGTCCAGTGTTATGAAGCAGAACATTAATTTTCTTCTTGTTGTAGTCTGCGGTATTTCATTGCAAGTGTGCTTCTTCTGAAAATTTTAACCCAGTACACATCAGTGCCGGACTTTCTGTATTTCAATCAGAGTGCTGCACAGGTAGCGATGTTGATGTTTCACCAACAGCAGCACAGATTGTTCACTGAAAGTAAAAATGTTAAACAAAAAAAAAACATTTATGCATTTAAAAGAACTGAATTATGAAAAACTCTTGTTTTTGGTTGCAGGTATTGACTATCTGCCTCTTTCCCACAGGGGGAGCTCCTGAGCCCATGTCGGTGCTGTGGGTCAGTACGCTGCACCCACCAGCCCTGCCTCATCAAATGGATCAGCGAGAGAGGTTCCTGGGCCTGTGAGCTCTGCTACTACAAATATCAGGTCATTGCCATCAGCACCAAGAACCCACTACAGGTGAGCTGTGGGTGTAAAGGGCAAAGGAAAAGACCTTAATGAAAAGCCAAGATTTTATCACTTATTGTAGGTGCTTGGAACTCGGAGGCTCTGGCAAGTCAACCGTCGGATGAAAAACTCAAAACACTCAGTTGCTGTTTTACCATGTCCTTAGGAGAATTGTTGGGGTTTATGGGCATAGGGGAACAGTAGCTCCTTTGGATGCATTTTTGGTTTTCATATAGAAATGTATTTGGGACAAAACACCTAAAACAAAAGTCTTTTCTGCAGCTCTTGTTATACACGGATCATAAGCTGAGGAATTCAATTGAAAATGAAAGTTTTTGAATTAAACAAGGCTTTTGTCCTCTCTGATTTGTAGAATAGGAAGCTTGCAGAAGCAACTTCTCTCAGTTTTAGACTTTAGTGATATGATAGGGTCATTTTTCAAGGCAGCACTGATGTGTGAAAGATTAATTTTTGATTTTGTGCTTCAAATACCTAGAGTCACCTGTAGCTGAACCCCTACAGTTGTTTTTTTCTGTGAACAAAACTTTATTTGAAAATGCTTGACAAAATGAAAGATATGGATAATTCAAATGTTTTCCATGCACATATATATACCTGCCCGCGGACTGCGTCCTCCCTCCCCTTGGCAGCATTCCCCAAAGTTTAATAGTTTAGGAATCTGATTATCATCCTGATTAACTTTTATAATGTGAATGTTTTAATGAATTATTTTGTACCCAATGAACCCGCTGATTGTATCTTCCCTTTGTTGGCACTTCTCTTTAAGTATTTGTCCCACCAAATATTTTCCAAGTATTAAGTAAAAGACAAATGAGAATAGAATACCAAGAGCTAAGCCGTACTGTGGTCTGTGTCTTCCTGCAGTGGCAGGCCATCTCCCTGACAGTGATAGAGAAAGTGCAGATAGCAGCAGCCATCTTGGGCTCCCTGTTCCTGATGGCCAGCATCTCCTGGCTGGTGTGGTCGTCTTTCAGCCCGTCAGCCCGCTGGCAGCGACAAGATCTGCTTTTCCAGATCTGCTACGGCATGTATGGCTTCATGGATGTCGTCTGCATCGGTGAGGTGCTACATTTCACATTGCGTTTATTACTTGTTTACTTTGATTCTTATAATTGCTCTTCGAATGAGTGTGTGCATTTTAAAACTGAGAATGATTCTGAGTGCGTCCAGTCTGGCCACATTATTCCAGGTGCATTATGCATTCAGCAGGCAAAGTAGACATAATGTCAAAAGGTTTTTTCAGCAGAGTCAATAATTATACCCGCCGGCTGTCCACAAATGAATGTGAATGCCATGAACAGTTTATTGACAATCAGTACAACAAATCTTTGCCACATTGTCAACTACTTCCTATCAATATTGAGTGTGTGGAGTCTTGTCATGTTTCACTGGCTTATAATTTGTATTGCACGCATGATTGTTTGGCCACTTTTATTAATATTTTTGTAATATATTACAGTTACTATATTAAAGAACCCTACTTGATTAATTAAACATGAACTCTGAATGTTCAAAACTGTTTGCAGCTACTGAAGTGGTTTTCATAGCATATATTGAAATGCCTTTCACTATAATAAGAGCTAAATTCAGGCAAACTTGACCATTGTGCGATGATATAACACACGAGAGAACCAAAGGTGCATTGAAGCATTTTTAAACATCTTCTGGATTTGCGCGGGCGTCGAAACTTGTAGCATCCGCTTTAAGCCTGCCGTCCTCCCATGGAGCCTGACGTGTTGTGGATGACTGTGTGATGGCATCTCACATTAAGAAAAACTCTTAACTGCCACTGCAGCAGGCAGCGGGATGAGAGGAAGAGGAGATTGATTGTCTCCGGTTTGGTGGCGAGGATTGACTGTGGAGTCATTAACTCTGCACTCTGTAGAGATTAACTTGTCACCTGGCAGACATTAAAGAGCAAAGACCTGACTTTCACTTATCCCCAAAGTTAGAGTGGGAGAGGAACAGAGCTGAAGAGAGGCAGGATTTTATCAATAAACTAAATAAATATGGAAGTATTCAATGTCTTTATTTGGCAGTACAGCTTCTATATGGAGTTCTTCTCAGATTCAGCAGACTAGAAAACATCCGTTCACACAGGATTTGCCTCTACATGACTTCAATATGAAAGAAAATGCATTAAAGGCTTGGGGTCGAAGCGTCTCTTGTTACAGATTGATTTCAATTTTCCAGATGCTGAGTTCAATAAACACGAATCAATAAGCAATTTTAAACTGTGATAAGATGCCACCGAACAACCCCAGAGAACAGATGCATCATTTTTGCTAACCTAAATCAAAAAGTGATGAGTGAGTGTTGCTGGGTCATAAGTTGTGCCATGTCTACAGTTTTTCTAAGAAATAAAGATCTTATCTCGGGGTTATGGTGCAATTCTTTAAAGATGAGTTGCTTTGTTCTGCTACTCCCACGGCTAATACTTCCTGCAGGCTTTAACACAGTGGATCTACCACTGCAGAGATATATATCACTTTGTGGTGCCATTAAGACTGCTGCCAGACAGTGACATTGTCTAATTGATGCTCTCGTCTCCACAGCATTAATTGTCCACGAGGGACCTTCTGTGTTTCGTATCTTCCACCGCTGGCAGGCCGTGAACCAGCAGTGGAAAGTCCTGAACTATGATAAGTCTATGGACAGCGATGACCTGAAGAACACCACTGTGGACAGGACTCTGTCTCAGCCCAGCCCAGGCTTTCAGACTGGGGTAGGAGTGTCCACCTCCACCTCCTCACTGATGGTGGTAGCCTCCACAGCCGCCGGCTCCACCTCTACAACCATGGTGACGGCCGCAGGAGGGCTGGGAGCACACGTGGACCCGAACAGCGGCAGCGCAGTGCCAGACCAACACTGTCCCTACAACATCCTCCACCTCCTCAGCCACCTGAGGCAGCCGGAGGCCCGCAACCAACCCAGCAATAGCACGCGAGAGCTGGTAATGAGAGTCACCACAGTCTGAGGAGTCAGTTGAGGCCTTATCTCACATGGAGGTGAAAGATTTATGAACCAGCTGACAGTGGAAAAAATAGTCTCATCTTTACTGCACTGGATTAATACCATGTTCTTGTTTGTTTCAAAATGCATCTCTGATGTCCTTACATGGATTGAATAAAAGTCGAAGTTGTTTGATTTGCAGAATTGGTTGGAAAATAGTTATTTTTGATATTTGAGGTAAAGAAAATTTGCTAACATGTGCATAGATGTTCATTCCTGATGTTTGGGAACAATATGCCGTGAAGAGAATCTAAGCTCAAAGGTCCCCTGACTGTTGGTTGAGAGTTTTATTTGGCTTTGGAGTTTAGATTCTCACAACATTTTTACCTGGACATCTGTCTGTATTATATAACAATGATCTGAAAATAATGGTAGAAAGAACTGTTTAATCAAATTTATTACTATTTCTTTATTCTTTAATCTGCATCTGGATCCGGATCTTCATCAAATCAGTGATAATTAGTGACAATTATGGAAGACTTTTCCTCATTTAAGTAAATGCAGTAGTTCATGAGAGAATCGTGAAAAACTACCCTATCTCTGCATATTAAATGGATGTACTGCAGCTTTTCTCTGTTGCCCATATGCATGGCAGACATTGCGCTATAAAACTGTAAATGCAGTGATCAAAACGTCAAAAACGTTCACTTAACCTTTAATGATTTCTGGTTCTTTTCACTAAGTTCCTTACTTTTCCAAATATCACATTGAAATCACAGTTTACTAATGAAAAATCGATTTCTGTGTAAAAATGTGCTAAACTTTTATCATAAGACATAATCAGTTTGAAGTCACATGTAAAGAGACACACCAGGTTGGACACCTTCTGTATGTCAAAAAATAGAAGCAGAGATAGAAGGAGTTGCAGCTGTTGAATGTAAGGTGGGAGTTGTTAACCTTTGTCATATTAGATGTAGTGAGGCTCCATCACACATAGTGCTGCAGTTGAGGTGATGCTCTCATCCCATGCAAGATACTATGGACAGCCATCAGCTAGTTTGTGTAATTGCTTCTGCCACCATCTCCACAAAAAGAAACCCTTCTCTGCTCCAAAGCAGAGGTGTCACTTGCAGTCCATTAGGGACATATTCATGTTCACATTTGCCTCACAAAGCCAGTGATTTCTTCGTCTCTTGGCTCTCAGACTCAGATTATGCTCTTTGATATTTATTCACAGCTCTTTGATTCGTATCCATGAAAGATCAATTTTATCCCCAGGGACACCAGATCTCTAAAGCATGTTGTGGGAGGGAAGAAATACTGTTAAAACATGGTCATGGCAGGGCGGAGAGGGGGGAATTTATTGATGTTACTAATTTTTTTCTCCACAATGTCAACAGACACTGACCCTATGATTCTGTGCAGGGAAGACATTGTGCATTATTCTACAGTTTCTCATTTGGATGCCTTAAAAAAAAAAACATTTTGATGCTAATATTATCCATTACAAGCAAAAAGCCAAAGCTGATCATGGTGTGAAACATTTTTGTGGAGCTCTGCCTCAGATGCCTTTGAGCCTTTTCCAACATGCATTACATTAAAACACATCATTAGCTTAAAAATACATCTGATACGAATGATCTGCATGAATTTATGTGATGCTGGAGCTTAATTTCATGCAATTTATTTTTTATTCCTGTAGGTTTTTGCAATGCAGCAGTCCACTGTAACCTCATCTTACACTGTTTTCTAGTATTTCATTGCTGCTCAAAAGGAAAACAAAATATTCCATGCTGTCAAAAAGCCTAATCATGAAGTGCTTTACCTACTTTCTGTTTATTAGCCTTTAGTATTCGTCCTAATTAATTTCCATATTATCTGGTGGATGTGCTATTTTGCAACTCTGCTGTTCCTCATCATATTCAAATGCCAGGAGAACAATATCTGCAGAGAATCAGGTAGCGCTGTGATTTTCTGCTGAATTATTTAAGCCATGAAGTGCTGATATCAATGGGTGGGAGCTGCTGTATAGAAACCTACTTGCAAGGAGCTGGGAGGTTGCAGAGAGTTCAGCATGAATCTGCTTGCCTCAGTTTTCTTCACACCTTGTCTCTGTGAATTCACAGGCACGCTCACCTAGCTTTGATCAAACTCACACAACAACCAAATGCATTGGAATTTATTACCTGAAACATCCTCTTTCAGGATTACATATGGAGCGTGTCTCCAGCAGTTTAAATATTTAACCACGCTCTGGTGCACATGTTCAGATCATACCTATTTCATGCTTGAGAAATAACACACTGCATGTTGTTGTTGGAGCGGGGAGTTTGAAGTGGCACTTACCTTTAATGCTGTATTCTCTATTCAAAGTTATCTCTGTTCTTAAGACCATCTTTTTCAACAATATACTAACCCCTGCATTTCCATTCATAGTTTTCAGGTTTCATTTAATCACTGGATAATCTCAACACAGTAAAATTGGAGCCAAGGCAGAACTACTCTGCTGTGGCAATTTCGTCAATTTTAGCTTGAAGGATGACAAAAAAGAAGTCAGATTTTCCACCAAATTTTAAAGATTTTAGTGTTTCTATTAATGTTTAATTTTAATATTTCTGCTAATGCAAATAATTGAGGCAGTTTGCAAAGCCTGAATGTGTGAAATTCATATGAAGCAGCGATTTCAGAAGGGGTTGTCTTTCTCCTGGTCGGTGTACAGTGTAATAAAACCATTGTACGCATTGCTTTCATCTGCAGAAAATTGACCCAAAAAGGATTTTTGCAGACTACATAAAACACTGAACCTTTGAAACTGGGTAAATTGCGTACAGCTAATGTGTTATTCAAGCAGGTCATCTGAAGTCTGAATAACACTGGCAGAAAGCACTGTATTCACTCCCTGCAACTCCTCCTGCCTCTGAAAATGAAAAGGAGCATTTTGAAGAGATGAAATGAAATAGCAGGTAATAGAGAAGCTAAAAGCATTGATGGTCACTGACAATGCTGGGTGAAATTGCAGGAGAGGCAGCCTTCACACTTTTGGTCCAGTTCTTCCTTTTGAATGTAGAGACATACATCCGTCCTTTTCCTACACCCTCTTTTAACAGTTCAGTTTCTGATGCAGGATTCTTTAATCATCACAGACAGTCCAACATTATGGCAATTTAGAGGTTACAGTTCAACTAATCTGCATGTTTTTGAGACTGTGGGAGGAAACCGAAGCACCCTGAGGAAACAAACACACACACACACACACACACACACACACACACACACACACACACAGAGGAAGAAACTCCAAACAGGAAGTCTAGAGCTGAGATTTACACCCAGGACCTTCTTGCTGTGAGATGACAAGAATAAGCACTGAGCCACCACCACGCACCGCTCAGGGACTTTAAATCTGAAACCACCCATTACTTCTAATCAGTATTTTATCTTTCCATTCTGTAGAAAGAGACTTTTAAAAGAGCGTAACCAATTGAAAAGATGAAAGGCATGCTGTACTTCACTTGTCAAAAATGATCTTCAGTAATAAAAATGATCCTCAGTGGCATGTTTTTGTAGCTTGTGTTCTCCCCCTGGTGGCTCATCGATGCACTGCTCTTGAGGCAAAACAGTGCAAACAGCTTAATATTCACAGTAGTGTGGCAGCGATTTAGAGGCCTGGACCCAGGCAACTCTCAGTATGCACTTTCAACAGTATATACTCTGATGTGTAGTTGCAATAATTCAATTACAACTACAATTAGGAGTTTGATGTCAGTTGCAAACATGAAACCCGTCACCTGCTGGCTCTGGGATGATAGTCTCTGTACACAATCGAACATAGGGACCGCCCTATGGTAGCGTATGATAGATAAAACATGATAGTATTCCGACCCCTTCATTTTTCTCACTTTTTATTGTGTTGCAGCTTCATGCTGAAATAGCTCAACCTACACTCAATACCCCATAATGACAAAGTGAAAACAGGATTTTATTATTTTATAATTCAACTGAATTTACCACATGCAGGTGGATTCCAATCAAGGTGTAGAAACATCTCAAAGATGATCAAGAGAAATGGGAGGCACCTGAGCTAGCAAAGGATCTGAATATTTATGTCAATGTGATATTTTAATACATTTGTAAAAATGTCTAAAATCCTGGTTTCGTTTTACCATTACAGGGTATTGAGTGCCGATTGATGAGGGAAGAAATGTGTTTTTAGCATGAGACAAAATGTGAAATACTTTCTGAATGCACTGTACACGGTCTCCCTGAGTCACAATTTAAATACGCTCTGCCACAAAAATAATCTGTTGTCAGCATACATGTATACATACTGGTGTGTAAGATACTTGTGTGCCCTGGTTTATTGAGGTCACTACAATCGTTGCTCCTCGTTCCTCTCCTCTGGGTGCACAGCTGCTCTCTACCTGTAAATGTTAATCTGGATGCAGCAGGCGTTTAGAGAGAGTGTAGCCCGGGGGAAAACAATCTCAGATGGCCTGCCTCTCTCTTAATCGCTCACTTGCTCACTCAGCATCTCTTCAGAAATGCACTCCCACCCTACACACACACACACACACACACACACACACACAGGGAGCTCTACAAACAGCAGCAGCACTCTGTGAACAGGTCAATAGCAGTATCACTGCATTTCTCTAATTGAGCCCCTGATGAGGGACTTCCTGAGCTCACTGCCTTTGAACGTCGATAAACAGACAGCCTTGTGCATTAACGCATTCCTGCTGACTGTCACACAGTGTCGGAGTACAGCGTGTGACCTGATTAAAATATATCTCTCAAACTAGGGCACATGCCTCTAAATGTCCAATCCCCAAAGTGCAGTATTCCCAAATTTCCCCCAGTTGAACTCGGCTGTCTTGTTTTGTCTGTCTTGGACTATGGCTAACTGGGACCTGTTCTGAACAACATAGGATCCGCTATACCATCATATCATTCACAGATCTGACAGGGTTTTAGTCAGTAACCTTGCTTGCTATTCACACCTTCTCTATGCTTCTTCATGTCTCAAAGTTTTTTCTTTGTTTTGTTTTTGACAGTGCAGATTTTGCCGTTCACTTGAGCATCAAAGGATCATATTTTAGTGGTGATGGAGATCTGCTGTTTCCATGTATGGGTAGCTGCATCCCTAAAGTAATGTGTGCGATCAAGGAACCAGATAAACAAAGCAAATGGTTTATGTGAGGGTCAGGTCTTCTCTGCTATCCTTACATGTCCTCATCTCCAAGCTTGCAGCTAGCTTGCTCCAGATATTTTATATATATATATATGAGGATTCTCAGTTTTTTGGTGCATTCATGCACTGGTGGAAAAGTCCAACATCATGGACTTACAAGTCAGCTGCTAAAAACAATTAACTTTAAATGCTAAATCCTGAAAGTCAAATATCATCTCAAAATGAATGATTAACATGAAAATGTTAATAATTTTTTTTAGCAAATTATCTTTAGATCAACCCTAGCACTTAATGCATCCCAGTATAAAAACATACTTGATCCTTCTTAATGGTTGGGGTCCTTGGGCATCTATAGGAAAACACACAGTGAAGTTATCCACTCCAGAGTCTGTGAGGTGCCTTGCATAACATTTTCACCAAAGCATATCTGCGCCGGCTTTTAAATACTAAAGTTAAATGAAGCATAAAGTTTCAATCATCAGGACCACTGAGTGACCTCGCCACAGTTACTGTAGAGAGGACACGTCTCTGCCCTTGATTTATTTAAAAAATGAATAAAATCATGGAGGCATGAAAAGACAGGCAGATCATCTGTAATAATCTATGTACAGCGTCTGAAAGGTAAAACGTCCTTCAAGAGACAATGAAAAATTGATTTTATGATTCGTGGCAGTGAGAACTAAGCTCATGCTGCAGTGTCCAGCCAATATTCAGATTTAATAAAAGGGAACAAAAATGTAATCAAATTAAATTTGGGTTACCTTAACAAGTTAATAATAGAAATGTAAAAATGACAGTGGTATCTAAAAGTAACAGGTTATTGACGGGGCCTCTTCTTGAGTTACAGGTTGAAAATAGCTGGTCCTTTACTTAAAGGTACCTAGTGCAGTTTTTGACCACTAGTAGTAGAACAGACAGCTTCAGTCTCCTCAACCGTTTTCTCATCCAGACCCGTTTAGCCTTCTGCTTTTGTTTTGTCTCACAGCAAAGCATTACTACAGCAAGTTGTTGAACCACTTCAGTCTACTTTCCTGTGAGATCACATGAGGTGGTGCATCGCTCCCTCTGGCCCAGTAATCTTAATGATATCCTGTAGTGTGTGATGGTTATTTTAAAATCTTGTATTGTATGTGCATGATGCAACCAGATTTCAAAATTAGATGGATTTTAAAACTCGTGTTGTCCTGGCTTAAGTGGGCCCCATTTTCTTTGGGTACATTCCCGTGAGGATGCACGTGCACACGGCCGATGAGATGCACAGTCCTGCCAATGGTCTCACATTATTCCGCTGATCAGGCAGGTGGAAGGCAGCAATGTGCCTGCGACTGCTGCTTGCAAGTAGGCAAAACATGGATGTAAACAATGTAGGTTTCAATGTTTTGAGAAAGAATGTCTTTGCAAACTGTTTTATAAGCAAAGAGATTCATTGAACATGTTTGTTAGACCTCGTGGACACACACAGTGTGTGTTGGTGATTAACACTGAATGTAAACAGAAACTCTGTTTACAAGAAAACTCCGCAGGGCGCTTTTAAGTAAAACTATGAATAAAATACTCCATTATAAGTAAAAGCCCTACATTCAAAATCTTAGTAGGTACAGTAAAGAAGTACTAACAGCAAAATATTTTGCAGACAAATGTCCCTTGTCAGTATTATTTTATCCTATTTATAGATTCCTGTTGCATCAATATGTAGGTCCCATTTTACTGCCTGCTAGCTTAGGTGATAACTAACTATTTACTACTACCACTACTTAACTATTTTAAACACTGTTGGGGATCATCTATATCTATAACCAATGCATCATATTTTAAGAGATCAACATGTGTTTTGCATGTAAAATCTGTTAAGTAATGTGCACCATAATTCTACAGGCTACAGTGCCGGAGTACTTGTACTTTAGATAAATATAAAAACAATCCAAGGAGATGTATAACAGGCCAAAACCTACATTAACTCAGTTTACACTGATATGAGACAAAGAAAAGCAGCAACTCCTCACATTTGAGAAGCTGGAACTAGCAAATGTTTGGCATTTTTGCTTGTAAAATGACTAAACTGATAAATCAATTTTGTATAAAATAAAAAAAATGGCAGCAGAATAATTTTCTGTTGAAAGGCTAATCGATTAATCAAATAATCCTCTCGTAAACTGTCATTGAATTCCAACATGACAGCTCTCATGCTGTATAGTCCTGAAACATAAACAGCCTGAGTGCGCGCAGCTCTCTCCATGTAAGGATGTGCAGCAGGGGAGCTGAAGTGTTTGTAAAAGCTGCTCAGTGGAGAGATTCAGTCTGTGACTCTCACATTTATTCTGTCAAATCAGGCAGATAAATAGATTATTGCGGCGCGTTGTGTTTATTTAAAGCCACTTTATTTTTTTCCAGAATTACATCTTCTGTTTTGGAGACTGTGCCGTCCCTCTCGGCTCCAGCTGCTCTGTCAAACAGCAGACGCTGACCAAAACGTCGGCTCTCCGATGAAATACCCTTGCGCGTGCGTGCGTGCGTGCATGTGCGCGCGCGCGGAAGGGCCTCTGGCGCTGCTCGTGCGTCAGTTGAGGATAAAAACGGGCGGCTCCTCGGCCAAGACTTGACCCCGACTGACTTCGCTGATATGGGATTTTTCCGATTGAGATGATTATCTTTAGTTTACAGTCTCTGGAAATTGCTTGAGTTTCCTGACAGTCTCGAGTCGCAGCTTGGATTTAACTTTCCCCATCCTGTCGCCGCGGTGAGTCCACTTTATTTGAACTTTTCTAAAGGTTTAGTGCAATGTAGTTAGTCGTGTGTAAAGCAGCTCAACATATCAAGCAATTAGTCTTCTGTTTACCTGCACTTGACCTCACAGCTGACGTGTGTTTTTGGAAGAGAATAACTTGAAGTAAGGAGAGTGAAATAAAGTGCGTCCTAATGTGGACACCATGTGGGAGGTACTCTCTTAAAAGTCCTGCATTCAAAATATTAATTGAGTAAAAGTACAGAAGTATTAGCCGTATAAAGTGCTCATCATCCAGAATGGCCATGTTCAGAGTTGTAGATTACAGCATTAATATATAAGCAGCATATTACATTGTAGTGGAGCCAATTGGATCTACTTTATGTACTGTTGGGTAGTTTAATATGTTTCAATGCATCATTGTTTTATAAAATGTGTTTTTGATGTAATAATTCATCTCTGAAGTATAGCTAATACCTAAACTGTTAAATATGTGTAGTGGAGTAGAAGTATAAAGCAGTTTAAACAGGAAATACTCAAGTAAAGTACAAAATACCTCAAAATGATACTTAAGCACAGTCTTGACTAAATGTACTTGGTTATATTTCACCACTGTACAACAGCACAACTGTGTTGGATTTGATTTTTGATTTGGATTGTGGTCAAATCAACAGTTTAATCTGTGTTTTCTACATTTTCTGTTGGTTGATGTTGGCCTACAGGGAGGGATTTTCTGCTTTTAGTAAAAGTGATCCTCACCTACAGACAGCACACTGCTGTCCCATCAGCTCACACCAAACGGTACAACTCTTCTTTGGATGGTGGTTTCCTTACACAAAATCTTATCTAGGTCCTCTGTTGTCGTTTTTATGTTGTACCGTTCTTCACATTAAATAGTTGGGAAACCCCCGACATGGATTTCAGTTGGACTGAACAGGTGGGATTCAACAACGCAACTTTCCATTTAAATACTGTCCTCTCTTTCCACACAGTGTGGTTGTTCGCTGACATTGTTTAAAACAACGATAAACATTCTTGAGCTCTGTGGAGATGCCTTCTGTGAAGACTCACTTGTTTGACAGCTATTTCCTGCATTCAAAGGGAGTTAAAAGTAAGACTCCAACTGTCCAATTTACTCCTCTCTGTCTTGTTTTTTTGTTGTTGTTTTTTTTGCAGGAGAAATGGCGATGATTTCAGGGTTCATCTTTCTATGTGTGCTCCAAGCTGCAATCCCTCAATATGTAACCCCCCGTGGACCCAGGCCAATACCTGGGCGAGGTGACAGTCCAGGACCCACTCCACCTCATCCAACACCAAGACCTGAAGGTTGTCAGAGTGAGTTTCATTCATTTCTTTCCAGCTCAGTAGAATATGATGATAGTTATTTTCAAGAATTGAGGCCTTTTCGAGTAAGAAGTATGAAGATCCTTAACGTAACGAACCACCCTAATAATGCTCTATTATTAAGTAAAACTACACAAGTACTGGCGACAAAATGTACTTAAAGTATCAAAAGGTGGTCCTTGTAAGTGTGATTATATTATTGGATGATTATTATTGATGCATTAACATGTAAGCTGTACTTTAATGTTGTGGTTTGTCAAGGTGGAGCTAATTCTATTTGCTTTATATACTTTTTGGTAGTTTAAACTACAACAATGCATCATAATTCATAGTGATCATTTGTTTTGTATGAAAAATGTTAATCTGAAAAGTAGCATAAAATGAAAATACTCAAGTAAAGTAAAAGTACCACAAAACTGTACCAGTGGTAGTTAAGTATTTAGATCCTTAACTTAAATAAAAGTACTGATACCACATTGTAAAAATACTCTATTACAAGCAAATGTATTTAAATAAAAGGATGTAAGTAGCCTATAATCAGGGAAATGTACTTACTAAATATTAAATTATATTAAAAGCAAAAGTACAAATTGCAGAAAAATGTCCCCTGTGAGTGTTCCACTAATATATATTATATCATTAGATTATTTAGATTATCATTACTCATGCTTTAATGTGTAAGCAGCATCTTACTGTTGTAGTACGTTGAGGTGGAGCTAATGGTTAAAACATGAAAATTATTAAAAGTAAATTAAAGTGATCACAATAATAAGCAACAAATCCTCACACTTGGAACAAGTTGGAACCATTAAATGTTTTTGCATGAAAAAATACTGAAACAATCAAATAAATAAATCAAAAAAGTTGCCAATGAATATTCTGTCAATTGACTTAGCGATTAATCGACTAATCATTTCAGCTGTACTTGTATATACTGTTGGGTATTTCAGTTTATAAAGTATCATATTTTTTAAGGTTTTGTATGCAAAAAAATCTTTATTTGATTAAAGCTGTCAGATAAATGTTGTGGAGTAAAAAGTATTTGAAATGCAGTGTGGAAGAGTGGAAGAATAAAGAGAACACTCAAGTAAAGTAAAAGTACTTCAAAATTGTACTTAACAATGCACTAAAGATGTTGACATGTCTGTCGATGTTCCCTCCTCCAGCCGGGATAATTGACTGTCCCATCAAGCTGTTTTTCACCATCGACACCTCAGAGACCATCGCCTTACAGGAGTCCCCACCCGGGGCGCTGGTGGAAAAAATCAAGGAATTCACCAAGATCTTTGTCCAGAGGCTGGCTGATGAGGAATACAAGGGCCAGATCCAGATCACCTGGTCCATAGGAGGCCAGAACTTCTCCCAGGAGCAGTGGGTCTTCAGCCAGTTCACGACCAGGGAAAACTTCATCAGGAACCTCAGTGGGGTCGAATACAGGGGCAAGGGCACCTACACCGACTGCGCCCTCAAAAACATGATCCAGCAAATGACTCAGCACTACTCAGGGACAGGGGGCGCCCTCTTCTCTGTGTTCATCACTGACGGGCATGTGACAGGAAGTCCATGTGGGGGGATAAAGGCGATGTCAGAAAAGGCCCGGGAGCAGGGGATCCATATTTTCTCAGTGGCAGCATCCAAAGCCATCGATGAAATAGGGATGAGGGAGATCGCTAGCTCTCCATCTGAACTGTACCGTGATGACTACTTAGCTGTGGAGATCGTAGACGGGCGATCAAAAATACAGACCGCATCCATCGATCGTATCATAAAAGCCATGGTAATCTGAAATCTTTCTTACTTTGAATGCTCATGTTTGTATTCAGATTTAAACTGCAGTATCACTGTCAGGTACTTTTCACCTAGTGTTGTCTTCTCTTTGCAGAAATATCAAGCCTATTTACAGGTAAGACAGAACAAAACTAGCAATTAAAAAGGGGTTTTGGATACATTTCTGCTTCTAGAAATGTATTACTACATATATAATATTATTTCATTTTTGTCTTTCCTCTTGTAGTGTTATGAACACAAATGCTTTGAGACTCCTGGAATCCCTGGACCAAGAGGGCCTCCAGGTCCAAAAGTGAGTATCGAAACCCAAAATCAAAACAAATATATATATATAAATGATGTGTTATTTCTGCTTGGACCAAAGATTGTTTTGTTGACACGTCAATATTTGTGCTCATTTCTAGGGTATGAAAGGAGACAGAGGTAATGTTGGGCCAAAAGGTGGCAAGGGTAGGCAGGTAAGTAGAAATTAGCATCATTACTACACTTCTTTTGTTTCAAGTCTGTAAAAATGACATTATATCATTTTAATTCTGAATGTAATTTATTATATTACAGGGTGATCCTGGCATTGAAGGTCCCATCGGACAACCCGGTCCAAAGGTTTGCTGACGCCCGCTGATTGATGATCTTGTGTGCTGCATAGTTAACTAAGTTGTCTTTTTTATCTCAATAACATGTCCTTCTGTGCTCTGATATAGGGAGAGACTGGTTTGACAGGTGACAAGGTGAGAGATAAATCTTTATTTCCCTGCTTCTCTGTTCATCTGTCAAATTGAGTGATGTTGGGGTGAATGGCTGCTCTGCTTTACCTTGACAGGGTGAAATCGGAGCAAGTGGAGCAAAGGTAAATAACACTTTTAATGTTGCTCTTGCGTATGTGTTTCCATTTTATATTCTATTACATCCAACACTGTCAGTGTTTGCTTACTGGAGTTAATATTTCTGTCTTCACTGATGTCCAAATATTATAGGGAGTGGCAGGAGTATCTGGCAGGAATGGAACTGACGGCCAAAAGGCGAGTCTTCATACAACAAAGTGAAATGTACAGTATGCCATGACTCTAATATCTTCAGTATACTGATATGATGTCATTGTCTCTGGGAATTCTTCAGGGTAAAATTGGCCGAATTGGAGCTCCTGGTTGCAAAGGTGATCCAGGTGACAAGGTAAGTCTAGTAGTTATAGGTCAGAAAGTGTATGTTTGGTTAGATCATGACTAGGCCCAATTCTATAATCGAATCGAATCTTATTTAATCATATTTATTAGTTGAAATAATGCATGTGGCTGGAGATTCGTTTACTCGTTTACTGCACCACTGAATCATTTTGTTTTTGTCTCTAAAAGGGACCAGATGGTTACCATGGAGATGTTGGGGATACTGGGCTGCCTGGTGACGCCGGAGAAAAGGTCTGTATTCAATCAAAACTGGGATCTCTTTCTTCCCTTTAACTTATCAGCAGATAAAAACAGTGCAGCCTCATAGAGCAGCTAGCTTTGAGCTAGATGCTAACATCAGCATGCTAACGTGCTATCATTGACATGCAGGTATAATAGCGTGTATGCTAACATTTGCTTATTAGCACAAAACACAGCTGAGGCTGAGGGGAATGTCTTCAGTTTTACAGGCATTTAGTCAAAAAGCAAAGTATTTTGACAAATTAAAATCTTGTCCTGATGAGGGCTCCCCAAAGTCACCACAATTCATCCTGTGGGGGACATGAATGTCTGAACCACATGTCACAGAAATCCCTCCAAAGATTATTGAGACATTTCACTCAAAACCATAAATGTCAACCAGCTGGATCACCAAAGTCATTATGATTCATCCTCTGGGGAACATGAATGTCTGTACAAAACTTTACAGACATTTTGAATAAGCATTAGTTATGTCTTCAGTCGTGTTTGTTTGTTTGTTTGTTTGTTTGTTTAGGGTGACCCAGGCCGCCCTGGAAAGTCGGGTCCACAGGGCCCTGTCGGCGATCAAGGACCAAAGGTAACTTTTAAATTAAAACATAACAGAAAACATTAACAATGATGATTCTCCTTTTCTTCAAAACAAAATCACAGAACTGAATCTCTGTTCCTTAGGGTGAAACAGGAAATCCTGGAAATCCAGGGCCACCGGGGGAAAAGGGACCTTCGGTACAAAATTTATTCTAATTATTATAGATTACGTCTGTTATATCCCAATGTAAGTTACTGTAATGTTACAAAGCTGACTCTGAAATAACACTATTAACTCTTGCAGGGGGTTCCTGGCTCATCTGGACCAAAAGGCGAACGGGTATTTTTTTTTATTTAAAAAAGAGAATTTTGTTTTTATATATATTATATGTTATAATATGTTATGAATGATTATAAATTAATATTCACAGGGAAGGAGAGGGGATTTTGGAACAAAGGGAGGAGTTGGTCCTGTTGGGCCAAAAGGAGAAAAGGTAAGTTCAGCGCTCAGAGAAAGTTATATCATATATACTTATACATATACTCACTTTCACGTTCAGTAATGTCATTTTTATATTTCTGGTTTTGTTTTTGGAGCAGGTTTGTTGCCTTTTTAAAGAACAACCTGGAAAAGCTGCAGAAAATACTAATATAATAATAGATAATTATTATATAATACTAATCTTTATACAATTTAAATATGACTCAACTTACTGTAATGTGTTTAAAAAAAAACATGTGGAGAGGAACATGAGGGAAACAGAGCTGGTGCTAGTGATCTGTAAGTCAAATAATGACTTATTGGAAAACACTGACAAAGAGCAGTGGAGTCTTTTGACCTTGCAAGAGATTTCGACAGCGTGAGAGCCAGACGAGTTCCATGAATATCAAATCTCTCTGTGGGGTTTAACAGAGAAAGATCATAAACTCTCTGTGTTGCTATAGGGCATTCCCATAGCCACATTCTCAGGAAAGTTTCACTGAAATAGATCTCTGTTGCATCTCTGTTGACTGTGGTGTTTTGTATACGTTGGTTGATGGTTAATGTTGTGGCATGAATCCTGATACATTAATTTCTTTTCAAGGGAGAACGAGGGCCACTGGGAGATAGAGGTCGGCCAGGGGAAAACGGACTCCAGGGCTCAAAGGTGAGGGGATCACGCTGTGGGGGGATTTTGGCAGAGGGGTGACTCAACAGCTTCCTAAGAACTCAGCAAGTCCCTCCTTAGACCTCCAATACTGGAGTTTTGCCCTCATGTACTGGTGTCCTGCCAAAAATAGCCTGAGCTGAGCCTGTTATCATAAAAAAACACATTTTGCAGGGAAATTGTTCTGCAAAAGAAGAAATAAGCCTTTTTAAAATGTGTCCATTGCCAAATTCACATCAGCATGAGTAATTCTGTGTATGTGGGCTGGAGTGAAGGTGATGTCCAGTAATGATGTTCTCTCTGTTACTTTCTTTCTCTTCCAGGGAGACCAAGGACTACCAGGACCGAGGGGTCAGCCAGGAGAATCAGGGGGCCCCGGAGGAAATGTGTGTCGTTTATAACATCATATTCATCAACACTAAATGATCATTGTCTGAGCTTGTGTTTTGAGTGGATTCTTTAGAAAGTATGATTCAACTTTCACTGAAAGTTTCTTCTGTGGTTGCAGGGGACCGTGGGAAACCCTGGAGATACCGGACCAAGAGGAGACTCTGGGATACCTGGACCAAAGGTGGGTAAAACTTTTCTATTCATCACTTACACCGTAGCAACATGTAAACTACTATAACGTTCAGTGATCGATGTTATATTTTTCTAAAGGGTGACAGCGGAAGACCAGGATTCAGTTATCCTGGACCAAGAGGACCCACTGTACGGTTTTCTGTTTACCTCACGAAATACTTGCTTGCACATCCTGCATATTTGAGTCTCAAGTGGCTGTCTGATCTTTCCAGGGAGACAGAGGTGATCCAGGTAGAAGAGGCCCCAGGGGTGGCAGAGGTGAATGTGGGGCCAAAGGAGAACCTGGAGATAAAGGATCAGTAGGAGTGACTGTAAGATTAATAACACACAATGTTTTAAGTGTTCTATCAGGGACATCAGGGAAATGTAAATTAACAAAACAAGCACTGATGTTTATGTTTTAACGTAACACTAATGGTATCTAGCCGTGCAAGTAGCTTTCATTTTATTTGCCCAAGTCTTGAGACATGTCTGAGATTTCTGCCACCACTAAAATACAAGTTAATTGAATGGAATTTGGTGCACACAGCGTTGAATATTTACTTTTGAAAGCAACAACAGCGTGTCTTTCCAAAAACAATGGCTCAGGTACTCAGGATAATGCACAGGCATCACTGTGATCACTTTTCATTGGGACTCTACCTTCAGTAGAAAGTAATTCCACAGAAAACTCTTCATAGGCAGGTCTGTGAATTGTTTATGGAAAGAGATGTTGGAGATTTAAATATCAATTTTAAGTGCTTTGTCATCCACAAAATATGTTTTATGCACCTCTCTTGTATTGGGATTGAGGCAAAAATCTTTGAGATCCAGTACATCAAAACCTCAGCTGATGAAACTGAAAATATCTGCAATGCATGGTTAGATACCATTAAAGGTCAGGTGCAAATGTTTTTTTTTGTAATTTGGGTGAAATGTATTTTGCAGTGACTGACAGTGAGAAAAGACAGCATAGTAAACATAATATGCATACGTCTTGTATGAATTTAGCTGAAAAACAAGGCTGTGAAGTCACTAGAGATTGTACCAGGTGCTGTTTCTCATTTGGACACACATCAACAGTCCCAAGGGATCATGTGACACCAACTGGACCAGTGAGGTGTGACGTTTCTCGATGTCAGATATGAAAACAATAATCAGCACTTAAGCTTAAGATGTTTTGTTTAGTCATTAATAGCGCCTACGTAAAACACAATAAAAGACATTTAAAACATATTTTGGAATGAGGTAAAGACTTACGCAGAATATGCAACATTAGAGGCAGAAACCACTAAGAAAAATACTTTCAAAGAAAAGCAATATTATGCACACGCATGAGTCACTTCCATTGAAAAATATGTTTTCTGTGCAGGGGGAAGCAGGTCAGCTGGGTGCGCCAGGAGAGAGAGGACCCAGAGGAGACCCTGGATCTGATGTGAGCAACAGCACAACCACTCAAATAATGACTTGACCATGCATGCAGATTTCAGATCCAATTACATTGCTCTCTCTTTGCGTGTGTGTGTGTGTGTGTGTGTGTGTTTGTGCAGGGGGATCCAGGACCAGTGGGCGATCCTGGGCTCACTGTGAGTACACATTAAAAAGCATTACAGTTTTGAAAATACTATATTAACTATATTTACTTGGTTGTATTACGTCTCACCTGCATACCTGTGACTGCAGGACTGTGATGTCATGACGTACGTCAGGGAGACGTGCGGTTGTTGTGGTGAGCAAATATCACCACTGATCAAACACAGCTTCATTGCTTAGTATCTCTCAGCACACTGATCCTGTTCTTGTCTTTTGTCTCAGACTGTGAGAAGCGCTGTGGAGCTCTGGACATTGTATTTGTAATTGATAGCTCAGAGAGTGTCGGGCTGACTAACTTCACCCTGGAGAAGAACTTCGTTATCAACACCATCAACAGGCTGGGATCTATGGCCAACAACCCTGCGTCCCCAACCGGTACAGTCGAGCAAAAACACAGCACAGACCTCCCTGCAAATCCTTTTGCAGACACGGTTTCAAGTGACAAGCGGTAGAGGTTGCCATAAAAGATTAACCATTTCCAAAGAGTGAATCACTTAATCCACCATTGAATATACAGTTAGAGCCAAAAATATTTGGACAGCGCCGGCCCCATGTTGGTGCTGGACTCATTATTAATACTGTGACTGAAGTGACCAATCAAAAGGGTTAATATTTCAACTTCATACTGTAAACAATGTCAATTCACATTCAAAATGATGTTAGCAAGTTTTTGTTTTCATCTTCATATTAATTTCTGAAAAGCACCTCTAACTAAATTATTTCTATATTTTTTCTTATTTTCAACCAAGACCAAAACCAACAATTCATTTAGGCTACTTAAATGTATAACCTGTGTAGCCCATGCCTGTTTTGGTTTATTCCTCTGTGCCGTAGACCTCCATTGTTGTCTAAAAACTATGAAAAACACATAAATGAGCCAAACCGTTGCACTGTTCCTTCATTACAAAGAAACATGGACACTGTAGTTCATTTTGAGTCAATTCCGCATCCTGCTGCTGTAAACACTCACAACAGCACCATGTGTGTATTAATACATAACTGAAAGTAGTGCCTGACAAATACACAATTTAAACCTGTTTGAGTAACATTTGCTATTAAAAAACCCACATATTTGTGACCCAAAAATACGTGGGAAGAGGTAAGAAATTTGTATTGGTTTTGGTCTTTTCGTGGGAGTTGTTGACAATAAGAACTTAAAGAGTAATGCCAGCCTTATCAAAAACTGAACTCACAAATTTGGAAAGGCACCACTTGACATGTCTGCCTCTTGTAGGTACAAGAGTCGGAGTTGTACAATTCAGTCACAACGGGACCTTTGAGGCCATCCGTCTCGATGACCCGAACATAAACTCCATGTCTGCCTTTAAAACGGCGGTGAAAAAACTGCAGTGGATCGCTGGGGGCACCTTCACACCCTCAGCCCTCAAGTTCGCCTATGATAACCTCATCAGGGACAGCAAGAGAGCCCGAGCCAAAGTATCTGTGGTGGTGATCACAGACGGCCGCTTTGACCCGCGTGACGACGAGGATCTGCTCAAGTACCTTTGCGACGACAACAATGTGGTGGTGAATGCCATTGGGGTTGGCGATATGTTTAAAAAGGAACAGGATGATGAGATCCTGGGGTCAATAGCGTGTGGCAAGAAGGAACGTGTCACCGAGATGAAGCGCTACATTGACCTGGTGGCTGAGGACTTCATAGAAACGATGCAGACTGTGCTCTGTCCTGGTAAGCCTGTACCCGTACACACAGCAGGATGACAGTACTGGTCCTTCTGAGTATTTGTCTAACCCATGTCCATTTGATGTCCCTTCCAGAGCCGGTGATTGTGTGCCCCGATCTCCCCTGTAAAAGTGGTAGGTGTTATTTATGGACAGATTGTTTGTTGGATGTTTTAATGGAGTGCAGCTCAGTGAGATATTTGTTTACTTTCATTACAGAACCTGAAGTAGCTCCGTGTGTGCAGCGGCCGGTGGATTTGGTATTTCTACTCGATGGCTCAGAGCGCCTCGGGATGGATAACTTCCGGCATGTCCGTGAATTTGTGCAGAAGGTGGCAGACAGACTGGTACTGGCCCGGAGCAAGACTGATCGTATGCGATCCCGCTTGGCACTGATTGAGTTCGGCAAGGAAAACGAGAACCACGTTGCCTTCCCTCTCACACACAACCCTGCCACCATCGCTGACGGCATAGCGAGATTGCCTTATCTGGACTCCTCTTCAAGCGTGGGGCCTGCCATCATCCACACCATCGACAACATCTTGGGCAACGGAAATTCTCGCCAGACGAGACGCAACGCAGAGGTTTCGTTTGTTTTCATCACAGACGGCATCACTGAAAGCATCAACCTGGAGGAGGCGGTTAGTGCCATGCGTGGGGCACAGGTCGTCTCCACAGTGATAGCCACAGGAAGTGACATTGACCAAGAAGTCCTAACGAAGCTGGCATTGGGTGACCAGGACGCCATCTTTAAAGGAAAAGACCTCTCTGGTCTGTCCGGGTCCAGTTTGTTTGACCGTTTCATCCAGTGGGTATGTTAAAGAGAGACCACATGGACGTGAATATTATACTGGTGCTACTGCTGTTAATCTAGCATTTTAAACATAAGATACTGGTTAACTATGTTTCTACTATGCACTGTACAATTTGCAAATTACATCACAGCTTTGTGGTTTTCTACATTTGTCAGGAAAACTGTATTCATCTTCAATATTTTGTTATGAACAAAAACATAGTACAAGTCGAGCATTCATCAACCATTAAGCTTTAATGATTTCAGATATTAAACCTGCAGTTTGGTGGACATGGCAGTGCTGTCTTATGTTAAGTCACAAGGGGTTTCTAGTGCTCATAAATTGTGAGATATAAAGCACTCACTGTATCCAACATTACTGAAAATCATTTTAACATATAAGACATTTCAGACAAACAACATTTAAAGCCCTCGACATACATTCTAGTTTTGAAGAAAAGAGTAGTTTTTTAATGCAGTACTAGTATAAACATTAAGTCAAACAAGGTTCTGTCCAGTATGTATGCAGTTACTCAGTATCACCGGTTACAAGTATCAGGGGTCTCCAAGTGGGAGGCGGAACAATGGACGGCTGAATTGGTTTGGTCTGGCCCGGCTGAATGATTGCATTCTTCCCATTTCTCTGCATGTCCACGGCAGACTCTCCCATTGCCTCCCTTCTTACATCATGTCCAGCTGCACAGGAAGAGAAACAAAACATGTACGACTGGAGAGTTTATATGAAAATGTCTCAATAGGCCAGGCACACATCATCAGACACGCACTCTGAGGCACATCCTGCAAATATACAGGAAATGGCTTTAACATGAGTTTGGGGCAAATTAGTTAAATATTTAAAACCTGAAAAGGACTGTAATTAAAAAAAAAAAAATAAATCACAGAAACACTTACCAAGTCATCAACATCTCCTGTATCTTCAGCCGGTGGTGCAGCCACCTCCTCTTTCTTCTCCTCAGCAACCAGAAACTGGGGACAAAATAGGTTTTAGTCCCAAGATCACCTTCATTTCAAATATATATAACAGTGTCCTCAACGGCTCACACCAACTCACCTGATTAGCTTCGTTCTTGGATACGGTGCTTCCTTCAACCTCGTCCTTGCTGATCAGAGTTATTGCATCTGTCAATCAAACAGCAACAATTAAGTCCACAAACACTGAACTTCTTTAGCAGACTTATGATTCAGGCCGCAGAGCATTTTTTTAAGCATCAATCAGCTCCCATTTTGCACTCAGGAAATTATGTGGAAATTTCATCTCATCTCAGGGGAGGAATGATTTGAGAGAAATCCTGCAGCCCTGAGTAAAGAGGCTTATCGTACCTTGAACAAGCAGGTCCCAGAAGACCTCCAGCCCTCTGTTTGGGATGCTTCTTTTCAGGGACTGGAGGTAGCTGTTGTACAGATCGGCATTCCCCTGCTGAATTACCAAAGATAAGAAATATTCAAAATCCATTTATGAGTCTCTAAAAGCTCACATCAACATACAGACACTTAAGCACATACTCACACCAGAACTGGCCTCGGTTGAACTCGCGAGAAATGAAACAGACTCATTGTAATCTTCTCAAGTTGACTCATAATCTCCGTAGCAAAGCCAAAACTATGCGTTCTGATATCTCACAATTATTTCACTCTTCTAACAGAAACCCCCATATCATCATGCATTTCCCAAATGGAAGATAGTGAATGTTTATTTACCTTAACAGACTCCTCTCTAAAAGCCTGGATACAGGTGATGCTTTTCATGTAGTAGTGCGTGTTCTTGTTGCTTAGCAACTGCTCTATCCTGTGAGTCAGTTGCTGACAGACTGGGAAGGACATGGGGGTCACCACAACCAAACAAAAAGATAAACACAATTACCAGGGCTGAACATGAGTCACAATGGTTTATAACGCAACCAGAAGATTTGTTTATCAGGCCAGCTCGCCAGAAAAACTGGATCTCACCCTCTCCAAATGGAAGACTCTTCCGCTTGATCAGAGTACGGAAGTCTCGGTCTGGATTCACGCTCCCCACCTGGTTAAGAGTTTAAAATGAGTGAGGACTGAAGTGAAATGGAAATTTTAAAGTATGCCTGTTCAAACAAGTGCGGAAGTACTTTATTTGGAATAGCTGCTTTTTATCAGTGGCTATCTCTCTAGGATTATTATGCCATCCAGCTCCCCTGATTCTCACCGAAGTAACAGAGCCTTCGGCAATGTCAGCCAGTCTATACTCCTCCTCTTCTTCGTCTCCTTTTGCCTTCCTGGCATCTGGCTCCTCTGAGCTGTAAATGGAAAAAGGGGCCCGTTAGAATACTTATTATTATTACAGAATCAGAAATACTTTATTGATCCCCGGGGGGAAATTGTACAGCCAATAAAACCACCACAGACACTTATACACACGCTTATAAAACACTGCTGTAAGACTAAAAATACATAAATTACATTCCAAATGCTTTTATACAATCTTCTACATAAATATTTTGGACAGCACAAATACTTTTCACTAGATGACTAACAGCTCTGTCTGTAACATTCAAGCACCCTCCACCATACTGAATCCAACTTACTCTTTGCCAAAAATCTGAGCACTAGTCTTCAGCTTCTTTTTCTTCTCCACTTCTGTGAGAGGAAACTTCTTCTTTATCTCCTCTAGTGGAGCCTGGCAACGTTCACTAATGACATCAGGGCGCTCAAGAGCTGCCTTCAGCCATGGCTCCATGGGGGGAAGAGGGGTGCCGGGGCTGACTGCACGATGATGCAGACACTGAAAGAGGGGTTGGGTCAGGGAGGTGAGACAGACAGTGACTGAGGAAGAATATCAACAGCCTCTAGCTGGTGAAGTTCTTGTCAGACAGATGAAAGATTTTTTGTAATGTCACGGAGCTGAGAATGACACTCCTCGTCTCCTTCAAAACTTTGCCATCTGCCTCATCTCAGAATAAATAAGTAATAGGGGTGCTGTATCTCGTAAATACAAACTTTACTGCAGTACCTGGAAGTGCCTCTGGAAGGCAGGGTTGGGAATGTTGTGGACCTTGAACATGTCCTTTTGTTTTGTATTATCATCCTCCTCTACCAACATCATGGAGTCAATGAGAGAGTCCACAGCTGACAGCTGGGGGTCTAGAGGAATCACATAACACGCAAAAGTCCATTCAGTGAAGTCTTCCAACTTATTTTTCTATTTATTACATCTTATTTATTATCCAACTGTAGAGCTGCAGTGCCAGCCAGTATCAGACCTGCAGTCCTGAACCTGTGCCACTTATAAGTAAGAGCAGTGGAAGTTAAAAACTGCAAATGTAGACACACCGGTGTGCGTGAAACCTGGTGAAACAGTTTTAGAATTGCAGCAGCTTTTCCTTCCTGCACTTGAAGGGGCAGCACTGTCATGTTTACACCTGCAGCTCTAAACACTGAAGCTGCTGCTGTGATAATGATTAGAAAGCTCCCTCTTGTGGAGAATCAGCAGTCACTTATAACATCATGTGGGAGTTTGCGAGTTAGTTACAAGTCAGTTCTGTGAGGAGTTTTGTATCCAAAAAGAACATAAAAATGAGCAGAAAACAGTACCTGACGGAGTGAACTTTTTGTTTTCAAGAGAAGGAAATGTAAAGTGTCTGAGGTCTTCCATGAAGGGCAGCTGGACGTACATCAGACACTATTGAGGGTGACAGACAATTAGCTCTGTGATATTTGGCACAGATTCAGTGAATATACTTGAAAACAGCATGCTTAGGAGTGGGTGATCTCACCTCATAGTCTCGCTTGATGCACGGGAAGGCTGCTCCTACTTGAGGGTTGCTGCGCCGGTCATAGGTGTAACGTACAATGGCCACCATTTGGAGTTCATCTAGTGCTCGGATGAGAGCGGACAGCGCAACTCCTGCATGCTGCTCAGACAGAACAGTAGAAACACGAACAGGTCAGCACCAACATGTAGTCACCAGCAATGTGGTGGTTCTCTCCATCCTCACCTCATCGTCCTTGGCAGGAAACATCTTGACGACTTGAGTCCCCATGAACTGATGGCGACGTACCTGCAGACAGATGGGAAAAAGAAACAGCAGGTTTAGGTTTACATTATCTGAGATTTGTGTTACTTGAATACTTTTTAGATCACACTGGAGTAAAAAGTACAATACCATGCTCTGTTTGGTGAAGCCGAGAACAGCAAAGCACTTCCCATCATGTTTGTATTTCATCTGGTCTTGATCTACTTTGGAAAAGGGAACAATATCGCTTCCGTAACGAAAACCTGTGAACAAAAAAAGTGTTTTTTTGTGTTATTATGTAACTAAGTAAAACAACATGAAGCAATCTGGTATCAAACAACTGCCTCACCTTGGATGGTATCATCCTTCTGCACCTCTGTCTCATTGTCATCATCCAGACAGTAGACTGTCTCTCTCTTCACGTCGTCTTTTTGGGTGGTTTGAGCGTCAACTGTAGTCCACATTTTCTTCAGTCTCTCTTCTGTCACCTGGATTACAGTTTACAGGTTTTACAGTTACAAGATACACACTGGTATGTAGGATATAATCAAAAACTGTTTTTTAGTCATTTTATTCTAAGTAAACAAATAAAACAAACAAAACATCTGACTGAAATTCTCCAACACCATTTGCAGGAACCAATGAGTAGAATACATTTTTGCCACAAGGTGTCACTAATTGATCAGAACAAGAACAAAGCATCATGATTACATTGATTACATGTGGAACAGCACTGTGTAATAAGCATGTAGTACATTCATCCAGTGCACTTCACAGTAAACTCACTGCTTTGTATCCAACAATACGGATGGGCAGAGAGCTGCCAATGGTCAGCTGACAGGGCCAGGCCATGGGTCTCCTCTCAATACGTTTGAACATGCACAGCTGCTCAATTGCATTCCTACAGCGGGAGTGAAGCCATATGACATCATCCAATAAAAGCATTACATAAATACTTTTAAATGTAAAAAGAATCCTGTGATTCAGAGAGAAAACATTTAAAGAATAAGTGAGGAAATATCCATTGTTCAATAAGAGCCCTCCAACCTGAAGGAGTAAATTTCATCCAGGCCGTCTTCCTCATCCAGACTCAGCATGATGTGTTTCACCATGTCCAGACGATCCTTCTGTTCCCTGGACAGACCTTTACCCGTGCCCGGGTGGCCAGGGCCTCTTCTGTTCGCATCTCCTCCACCCTCTTCATCGTCCTCCACAGGGAAAGGCAAACTGAAAACGCATACATTTTGAGTAGAACATTGGTGGAAGGAAAGATACATAGGTACGAGTAAATGCCATGAAACTACATGCAATGAACTTTAATCCAGAGTGACTTCTAATAACTGACAGTAAGTGTGAGGAGAATCCAGAAAAGAGTGTCTTTGTATTTATACTAACATAGAAAATGTGTAGCATGCCGTTTTAAACCTATAAATGAACCAACTTTCATCAAAATACCAATTATCAGCTAAATAAAATATCTGCCACCATCAGCCTGATGTTGATGCTGCACTGTAGTGGTCCTGGATGCTGTAGTGCCCTAGGCGAGCTGTCATTCACATCTGTTATAATTTAAATGGCTGCCATTTCTATCATCATTCTATACCTTCACTGGGGCTTCTTTATCTGCAGGTGTGCTCTTGTGTATAATGGCAGCACTGGAGCATTCGGCATGTCATAATGAAATACCATTTTATTGTACGAATGGAGACTACAGCACCCTCTAGCAAAATAGCCATTAGAGCAGCAGGGAGAGCAACAAACAGCACAGCTAGAGGGACTGTTATTAGATATGAATATGATAGCTATCTATGCTATCTATCTTTTTGAGTTTGTGGTGGCCTGTGTGAAGGTAGATAGCTTTAAAATTACACTTGGTGAATGTGTCTGAGCCTTACAAAAACTGCAGGGTGATGCCAGCTTTTTTCAGGTTTTCGATGATAATGTCCAGCTGCTCTGAGCTGGCCTGAGTGTTGAGGTCAGTCAGGAGGACGATGTTGAGACGATCACACTTCTTCCCCCTGAAAAGAAACCCCAGACAAAATGTCACATCAATGAAAAACCAATAATCCCATCAGCACAATTAACATTACAATGCAGTTTAAAACTGTTTGTTTTTTTCTGTGAAGACTGAGAGTTATGTACATGATACAGGCAGCTTCTTACTTTGTTTCTGTCTGAAGGAGATCCATGCACACAACAAGAGCATCCAGCCCTGTTGAACAGCAGTTAAGGAGCGAACACATTCCCACACATCATCAATACACAAACAGAATCTGACGCATGAATAAGAGTCAAAGAGTCGGTCTTTATCCCATAACTTTCACAGAATTGTCTGCCTTTTGCAAAGCACATAGTGATAAAAACATATAAACACACCGGAGAGCACACTTTAGACAATTAAATCCAATACACTAGATATTATCTGAGTGGATCTAATCACTTGAGTCATTAAGTTACAGCTATTAGCTCTGAAATAATTATTATTAAACAGTCAACCTAAAAGTGATCATTCCCATTTTGCAAATATTCAATTTTCGTTGTTAAAAGAGTAAAAATTCTAAACATTTGTTGCTTACAGCTTCACAAACAAGAAGAGTAACTTTCTTTAGTCTATTTGATACCATCATAAGCTGAATGTTTTAGGTCGGTCAGATTAAAGAGCTTAAAACACTACACAGCCCTAAGATATATGCAGGGTTATTGTTAATGTTATCAATTGTTAATGAATCCTTTCATGTGTTTTACAAATGAATGTGAAATGAAAGCCATGGAACTTATGTAACATAGCCTGGGGGGATGAATGTTATTGATAAAATGCTCTTTCAATATATTTTGTCATATAATACATTTTCTGGGAAAACTATTAAGACATTGTTAATGGATAAAACAATTCAACAGGAATGTCTGTTTTGGCTTATCCAGAAAATTAAATATATGACAAAACAAGGTACTTAATCACATTAATCCATAAATAATAAGCACCTTAAGGTGGGTCTGACAAAAGTTATCTCAATATTATCTGTGCCAATTCTTCCACAGTAATGTGAAAAGTGTCATTAGTTGTAGGCTTAAAACTTATATACCTTAACAGAGAGTTAAGAGGTGCTGATAAAAAGCATCGAGCAAAAGGATACAATCAGCCTGCTGACCCTCTGGATGAATCTGATTCTCTATTTCCTCCAGGAGCTCAAAATCAGGCACCATAAGGTGACGATGCACTGTGATGTTCTGGTACTGGCCATCTTGGTCCAGTGAGTTCTTGGTGGAGTCCGTGCCAAACAGAACTAAAGCTAGTTCATCCTTGGTCTCTGCAAACACCTGTCAAAAGACAAAAAGGCATTTTCAGTGTCTGTCAAAGGTGTGTGTCCTTGGCACACACCTAAGCTCAGTTTGCTTCTTGTTTCTTTTCTAAATGTGCAGTAGACGTTTACCTGGCGCTGGACAAACTTCTGGATGACTTTTTTGGCAAGTTCAAAGGGAGGCTCTTCACCGGGGGCAGAGTTGGACATGGAGAATCCAACATCCATACACAACACCAATGCTGACTACAGGAATCAAACAAGCCACTTGTTTTGATCAACACATCAGAGTTGACGTGCTTTGAACACAGACACAGACAAGAACGCATTTTGATTTTTCGAAAGGTATTATTGTTGTTCTCCTGCTGTTAAAACCAGTACAGACATCCAATAGGGGGTGTGACAACGTTTGCTGTAGTCTCAACATGTCCCAACCTGTCGCTGAAGTTAAACGTATGAAACTCAATGAAAGGGAACAATTTGTTTCTAACGTTTGGAAACCGCCCATTTAAAACTACGAACAATAGCTAACAAAGCTGTACAAAAGGGCAATTCATTTCTTTAAGAAGTGTAAAATAACTTACTTTGGCCCCTGCCATCTCCTTTTTTCCCTCTTCCACAGACAGTGTCACACTGTTATGGCACCGGCGAGAAACAGTGAAAGGAAGAGGAACTAAGTTCCTGTTTAGAGGGATAATTCCGCAGTTATCTTAGCGAGCTTCACACGATCTATTACTGTTGGTTGATCGCCGCAAGTTACGAAAAATCTGTTTAACGAAACATACTGGACTTGTATCAAGCCGTGATAATATCATCCGTGGTGTTCTTGAGCTTGAGACGAGCCTGTGAAATGAAATGCAAAAATCAAATGTAGGTCAAACGCCCCCCAGCGTTTCATACGACACTGTGCACAGAGGGACACTATGGCGTCATTTCACGGCTGTAGCCAGGGTTTCAGAAACCTTACTGTCCTCAATCATACAGTGGCCATGGCCCTGGCTTATTTGTGTGGTTTTCACACATTGACTGTCTTCTGTGTTTTAAACTTAAATTGTTCTAACATAAGTTTAATAAATCAGACAATAAAAGAGGGCAGTACAAGTTAGTAAATGTGTGTTGGCCCTGACAGTGCTTTTCTGTAACGTACTGTTTTTGGCTTTGGGGCGTATAGATTTTCTTCAGTAAGCACCCGAGTGTAACACCAGGGTGCCAATAATCAGATCTCAAAGCACCCAGAGAACCAGAGAGCCATCTGCATCTTTGTGCACCATGCAGGGATATATGCTGACTTGTTTTTCTAAGACACATCACAAACCACACAGAGAACAGTGACCTGCTGTGCATTGCTCTTTAATAACACAAAACAAGATGTTGTTTTCTCTTCCACCATATAGATGTAAAAATGAACACATAGTTGCGATGTAATGATATAACACTGTATTTCATGTGTGTGATTCTTTACTTTGCACAACATGGACGGCTGTGTATTTCAATCAGTCAATGATAGCTGTTGTCATTGCCAGAGTTTAAAACAGCCTAGCTACAACAATTTCAGGCAGAGTTTTAGACTTAAATATTTAAAATAAATTAAAATCAACATAAGAGTATTACTGTATGGAAATGTAACAGGAATGCAAAATTGCAGAGAACTTCATTTTACTCGTGTGTGGACCAAAACTGTGTTGATGGTGCCTTAAACATATGAAAATGTCACTATAAATACATAGAAATGTCTGATTTGTCAGCTTGTCCTGACTATGGCTTCATATCATGGCTGTTAAGGGGCCCTGGAGCAAAAATGAGCTGTGGGCCTCTACTGATCCTTCTTTATGCCTCTCTCTGTACATTGTTTATGTACTCCTACATAAACCTACATGTACACATCAAGTACAGAGCACACAGCAGACTTCACATGGCAACGTCATTATAATTAGCCTAGATGCCCAGAAAGCAGCAAGTACTCATATGTTGGGGTATGTCTTGATGAAACACAAATCTTTTTAGGAATATGAACCATGTATGCACAATATCATCCTGAATAATCCAGGCATTAAAAAGGACAAGGCTGGTAATATTCTATATTTTTCTTATTGTCTTATTGAAAAAAATCCATGAAAAGACCTAAATCAACACTTCCTGTGTATTCAAAGCCTGGTGTAGTTTATTACTCTGAGCAGCAGACTTTAATTGTTCTCCAAAAATAATAAAGTCAAAACACATCAATGAGCCACAGTGAGTTACACTGGGTGACATGTTCTTTCATTACCATGAACACACACTCGAGTGTATTTTGAGTAAATCCCACACACATGCAGAAGATACTCACTAGAGCACCAAATGTGTATTAATCCGCAACTGAAAATAGTCCCCAAAAATGTACTATTTACTCCTGTCTGAGTAACATTTGTTTAAAAGGAAAGCAATGCAAAAAAATCTGTGACCTAATTAGGAACCAATGGGTTTGGGATTGAGTGCCACAGACAGGATAGGAAAGTCTGAATTGTATGAGAGATGGACTAACACATTGTTGGTTTTGGTCTTTTCATGGGATTTGTTGACAATAGGAAACATACAGTATAAAGTAACACAAGCCTTATGCATTAAAAACTACATGCTGACACTGAACCCCTTCACAAGACATTGCCCATCTTAAGGTGCTTATTGTTTTAGTCAATATTGTGCTCAATGGTGCATATTCCCATTCAAATTAGTAATTAAGATAATTTCCACAAAGTAACTCTGTCCACTTTCTCCGGTTGGTAATCCAGCCGTGCTTCAAATACAACTTCAGTGAGTGATTATGATGGCTTTACATGCAAGCCAGCATTGCCTTTGTGTCCGTGCACAGCACAGTGATCACGTACATTTAATTACATATATTTACAGACAAAGTGAAACTTGGTTTAACTTTCAGACCTCCAACAATCTGTGTATCAGTGTCCACAGGCAGTTTATCTAAACTTTACTACAGGAGGCAGTATCAAAAGGAAGGTTTCAATGATTGGAGGATAACTTTAACAACTAGAACACATAAAAACATGACCCAGCATTACCACTCCCATGCTCAGAGGGATAATTTATAGAGATCTGGATCCAATAATGCCTTACAACATTTGAATAGTTTGTAACAGTTCAGCATTTCAGGACAATTCAGGCAGTGTTTGATAAGATGTAATTTACAGAAAAGTATAGTGAAACAGCTTTCAAATACTTTCCTGTGACCGACTTAAACTTTCTGTCATATTACTTTGACTTAGGCATACAAACCGAACCCGCACTTTACACCGATGATGTCTGGGCGAGTTCACTGGGGGCCTTGCTCTGCAGAGTACCAGAAACAGTATCAGAGTCAAGCAGCTCTACTATGCTATAGGGGGAACAGTCCTCCAGTCCCAGCTTCCCACAGGCCCAGCCGCAGAAGCCCTTCTCCAGGTCTCTCACAGCCTGCCACCACTCGCTGAAGGCCCAGGACACCTGCACCACAGCGGAGTACAGAGCCAGAGACAGCGCCAAGGGCATGATGAGCATGGGGTAGAAGATGATGAGGAAGGGGCATATTGTGATCTTGTGCCAGAACGTCCGCTCCTCATTGTACACCAGGAAGACATTGTACCAGGTGAGAGTGCCATAGTAGAAGGAGGTGATGAAAGAGAGGAGGAAAACCACTGGGGCACAGGAGATGCTCCACAGGACAACATGGGGTCCATGGCACACACCTAAGCTGCAGTTGCGTTTAGAGCCTTCCCCTGCCTCACACTCTGCGTCAAGACGCTCCCTTGACTTAGCCAGATCCCTGAGTTCCTTCTCTGTCAAAGTGAGGTGAATGTCCACCACCTGACCCTTCTTCTTTCCTCGGGTGATGGTGCCTGTCAGGGTCACGTAGCGGCTGTCTGGAGGAAGGCTCCAGCCTCCTCCTGTTGAAGAGATAATACGACATAGAACAGTTACTTATATGACAGCAACAAAAAATAAGGTTCGCTTCCTCTCTCCTCTAGTTTGGGTGCTAAGCAGCACTGAATTCCACTGGAAACCATATGAGACAGAACAGCAGCAGCTCTAAAAGAAAAAAGCAAAGCTCGACTTCAAATCACATTTTTTTGTCTGTTGAACTTTAATGCAGAATTGTGTTAAACTAAGGTTAATTCTTGCTTTTTTCAGTTTAAAAGTATTTTATGTGATGTTATTTCATCATTTGCGTGGTCCCATACTGATGAAAATACCTCAGATCCTTCTTTAGTTCTGTTAATATTTAGTCAATTTGCATGGTGTCAGTCGAACACTGGCTGAACTGTTAGAATAAGACATCCTGACACCTCTCTCACCTTCTCCTGTAGGTGTGCAGAGGAATTTAGCTCCCTCCTCTGCGCTCCTCTCTGTTCCCTCCTCACCACCTTGGTCCTCTCCAGGCGCCCGCTCCATTTCAGAGCGGTAGACAATAATGGACTCTGGACGCGGGTCTTTCTTCTTCCTCCTCTTCCTCCTTATGGAGGGTCCCGCTTCTCCATCATCCACATGGTTCCCTGATACGTCTGATCTTAAGGAGATCATCTGGGGGCTGCCCTCTCCTTCAGTTTGATGCTCCTCTACCTGCGCCATGCTGTCACCTGATCCAGTAAACTCTGACTCTTAGGCTACTTTCTGATGGGTTATGTATGGAGACTAATCAGCAGCACAAACTATGTCCACCCATTGTGTTTCAGTTTTCAATCTAGGGAAGATTTCTGGTTGAACGATAATGGATAAAAGCACACACACACACAAACAAAGAGAGAAAGTGCTATTAAAATGCAGGTTTGCTTTTTTACAGTCACATTAGTGTAATCCTCTATGTACAGTGATCCTGGCCTAGATTCTGCACAGTCACCTTTTCTGTGATGATGACTGATAAAATCGACCAAATGTCATATTATCATTGATCTAATGGCATTAAGCATCCGAGCAGACAGAGACCAAATCGCACTGGATTGATGACAAACAAAGCATGATAGATTTGTTCAAACAAGGGGGGGTTGCCTCTCTTTTGCATGACAGCGCAACGATACTCTCAGTGGATATGCTGCGAACTCAGTGTATTAACATCATCCTATCCCTTTTACAGAGATAATGACAGAAAAACTACACAATTCATGAACGGAATGTAGTGATTTTGCATCATTTGATAAAAAGGGGGTGAAATCGACAATGCAACCCATTCTTTACACAGCTGATCCCCTCCCATTTAAATCCCACCCATGTCCGCTCTTTTGTCTGCAGACGCCAGCCGGCGAACAACATGTAGGCTCCTCCAGCAAGAATTGCAACTGAAATTCAATCTTACCTTCAATAGGTTGGACGAACACCGGGTAGATAAACTATACCGTGTGAGGATAAATCACTGTATTTGGCTGACACAGTGCGCGAGCCCACACATCACTACGCTGTGTTTTTGCCGATCCAGATGCGCTACGCAAAATGACTTCCAGAATAGCACTAAACCCGCCCATCTGTCCTCTGTCACGCCAATCCATGGATGAATAGCTACCATCCATGCGCCAATCCCGAACCGACCAGGATCCGAACATTAATGTGAACATGAAAAAATGAAGGAAAATAATCTACGTCTATTAAAAGCACAGCTGTCCCAAAGAATGCTACGTGGGAATTAATAACCAATATGTCAACTAGAAATAAAAATAAATACATAAAAAGAAACTACAAAAACCATATAATGAAGTGTATATTTTTTTGTTAATTGTATACAGTATGAGCATATTCCCTCAGTTGAATAATGTTAGCCTATGACAACTATATAGCCTTAAAATGTAATGCAAAATTTCACTATTTCTATGGGCTACCGGCGCCATATGTTTTTGCGTTGCCTCTCAATAACGAGGGAAAACTTAAAGCGAGAGAACGCAAAACATATTGCAAGGTTACGCAGAAGTATTCCTAAACTGAAAAACCCTGAGTTGTCTTCCCAAACTGTTGTCAGTGCATCCACGTGACATTTAACTAAAAGCTAACCCATATGTCTTAGCTTTCTTAAGTAAAATAACAGGTTACAACATATATGCCTCCACCCATAACCCAGTTGATTAAAATAATTACCGTTCTATTGTGTCGAGAGTGAACGTGTGAACCGTTGACAACCGCAGCAGACCGACAGCTTGACCGTTGATACAGGAATCAGCTAGTGTGGCTAACGTTAGGCTGGTGTAAAAATGAACGACCAATACTCAATTGATAATATTGACAGCCTTCTCTTTCAGTTTGGTGAGCTCAGTTATTGGGGTTCAGTTTGTTGTAGGTTAACAGATAGTAGTTTTGCTTGCATGGCTTACAATCTAAAGGTTTAACGCTAGCTAACGTTAGCTGCTTGGCCAACGGATGTCAGTAGCAAGCTAGTTTTGGTGTTAGCTAGTTAGTTAGTTAAACTAAGCTAGCTTAATTCAGTTTAATAAATAGTAACACTTATAACTATATAAATACAACTTCTACAAATAATAATAATAATAATAATAATGTACTGTAGATAATAGTTATTTTCAACTAAGACAACACTAACTGTTGTTTGTATTTTATAGCTCTTCAAACTGTGGAGCTTTCCCAAAAGAAGAATGCAATCAATCAACAAATTAAACGTATGTCTTCTTAATCTAGAAATTGTATATAATTTGACATTTGTATGAAAGGCCAACAAACAGTTAGTTTACCATAGGTTTTATGTTGTGAAACGGTGTCAATCAAGTGTTCACATTCTTGTCAACAGTTTGCAGAGCTGACATTGCTGAGAGGAGATCTCACATTGAAACAATCTGCAGAAATACCAAGAAACATGAGCTGGAAATCAGGGTGAAGCAGAGCACTCTGATACATAATAAAGAAAATGCTGAAAGGTATGATGACTAGGTAATACATGGGCTAAACCATGATGGATCAAGGTGGTACATAATCAAATTTTACATATAACTTAACAGAAGCAGTGCAGTGTAGTATGGATATTCATATATTACTGCTTGTCATCCATGTAACTTTAGCATGAAGGCGGTTCACAGCCTGCTTCTTCAGTATGAGCAGACACTGAAAGAAGAACTTGAGAAGAGAAAAGCCAGCTACAGCCATGACATGTGGGTTCAGTTATTAAATAATGACATATTAAATAAATACATATTTGTGGGCAATTGTAAAAAGAGCTGAAATGTTCTTTATTTCTAACACAACAAGGGAAGTCTACGAAGAGAGAATTGAAAGCTATAAGACAATATTCCAGTCGTATAAAGAATATTATTACCAAAATCCTCTTGCTCAAAAGCTCCTCACGCTGCAGGCTGAAAAAGAGGAGATTGAGTGTCGGATCAAGGCTTGTAATGATCGAATAACAATGAAACAGAAGGAGCTGGAGCATCTCATTGGTAATAAACTTTTTATATCATCACAAACTTGCTCTGGCAGAGCTGAAATATTTAATGCGCTTTATACAGTCAGTTTAATTTCTGTCTGACCAGGTCCAGCAGTCAATTCTTCTTCCACTGAGAAACTACCAGACAGGTATCTTTCACTAACTTATAAATAATAAAGAATAATGACACATAGCCTCCAGCAGAGCTCAGTATTACTCTGATTGAGTCTTTTCTTCCTAGTGTTTCTGGCCAGCAGCCCATAACAGAACCAGAGAAACAATTAGATCCTCACACAGAGGAGGACAGTGATTCTTCCATTGACATCTCCTCTCTTAATCTCAACCAGACAAAGGTACTCGGATACATCGATCAAAACTAATGGCACTGTAAAGCTGATGAAATTCCAGCAGTTATGAAATGTAAAAGGTGAAGCTGGTCCTGTAATAACCACTAACCACTTTGATAAACCTCAACAGATCTTGCAGAATGGTCATAAAACCTCTGTAGAGGCAAATGATGAAGACATTCATCAGGAAAACAAGGTCCAGGATAGTACCGCCTGCAGCCCTTCCCCAGAAGAAGCAAGCAATGAGCTGTGGTCATGTCAACAGTTGGATGGTAAGTAGAGGAAAGCCGAATGTATGACAGCACATTACACACCACATGGCAAATTTTTCACATTTGGATGATTATGTTACATCAAACCCCATCAGCAGAATATTTATTTCTTCAGAACAAAGATGGCCAGATGTGACGCACACCGAGGAGCAGAACCAGGAAACTGGACCGGAGGACCAGGCCTTGGTAATGTTACTCTACTATATCTAGATTGATTAAAATGGCCACTTTTCCCAATTTACCAAAAGCCCATTCCCTCTTTTGCCTCGGGTACTGTCTCTTTTGGGTACTTATTTTAAGATCTGAACAGTGGAGGTGAAAGGCCTTTTAATTATGGGATACTACAGCAAATGTAATTTTTTAAACTGAACTGAAAAATCTGTTGTATCAGATTGTATCAAATAATGACACAGTGCCATTATGGTCTAAACTGTAAGTGCACTTTCAGAGGTTTCTACTCTGGGAAATGCTTTCACACTGTATTTTCTGCACAGGAACAGCAGTCCACTGTTTCAGACATACAGGAGGCAGTGGAGGAAGAGATGGAGGAAAGAGTAGATATAGAGGAAGAGCAGGCACCAAACAAAGAGGACAACGAGGAATTCACTGCTTTTCCTGAGTCATCATCTCAAGAAACTAATCCTCAGTCCTCCCCGACAAAAATGACAGCTGTGCCTTCAACCCCAACATTCCCATTTGAGTAAGGCTTTATCTGAGTTGTCCAACACTTTGAATCACTGTCAAGACAGCTTCTGAGAACTATTTTCATGTTGCTGTTTCAGCTTCAGCCCTGGCGGCGCCCCACATCGAGGGACTTCTGATACCAAATCTCCAGCTTTCCTGTTCTCTCTGAACCCTGATCCCAGCACCCCAGGCTTCTCTGGATTTGAATTCGGCTCATCACAGGAAGAGGTGAGGAGTGAGCAACAGGAATAAGTGATTTGACAGGAATCGCTGTTTCTTAGTTTGCAAATTACCTCCAAGTTTCTTTACAGGACTCATCTTTTGTTTTCACCGGCTCTTTTTTCAATGAGAAGGTACTGCATTTTCACTGTAACCCCTTTTTATTTCATACAATATTACTACAACCAAATATAACCAAACCAAAATAACAAACTGTGTTCATCTCTTTTCAGAAAACCACTGAATCTTCAAGCTGTACGTATCAAATCACATCTCACTATCTTTGTGATGTGTGTTACCTGCTTTGAACTATGTATTTGATTTTTCAGGCTCTGAGTTCCTGTTTGGCCAACCAGAGCAAGGTGAAGACTTCCAGTTTGCCTTTACCTCAAAGAGCCCTCAGACAACTAACAAAGATAATGCCGGGGATGATTTTCCATTTTCATTGAACTTTTGAGAGTTAAAAGAATTACTGTGCTTCTAAGACCAGTTCGTTACTTATTTTCTTCGGTAATGTTCTCATAAAGTGGGTAATGACACATACCTTATATAAAGGTTCATAGTTTGCCACAGTTTGCCAAATAGGACTTTTCCAATACCATTTCATTTTTTTGTTCTATTAAATGTTTGGTATTTATTTGTCTGTTAAACGTAATATCTAATTTCAAGAGCTTTTCACACCACAATGAACATATTTTTAACATTATCACTTTTGAATATCATTTTATTAGAGATATCGCATTAATATCAAAATAATACACAACATACAATTGACAGAATTCTCTAAGCACAGTAGTTGTGTTTAAGTTTATTGTAATAAACTGATTAAACTGTTGATACTTTGTATTTTGCATTAATTAATGACACTACACAGTGTATAAATAAAAGGAAATTAACATCTCACTGGTCACAGTCACATTCTGACAATACATGAGTTCAACCTGTATCAGAAGAGTATCTCAAACCAACCACTGGGGCACTCAAATTTAAATTTTGTGCAAAATATAGAGTAGCTCTCATTTTTAGCGAATGAAACGTGTTACAACATGGATATACACACTTCGTTTACTGAAGGTTCCTGATCAGATTACTTCTGGCTCAGTGAAGTCAACATTTCATTTGCAAGTGATTTTAGAAGCAAACTATACATACCACACAGCATACAATCTGCCTTATATAATCTATTCAGTAGTACATGAATAAAAATTAAGCTTCATGGTCTTTTATTATTGCAGTAATTTGACTGTACAACTATTGAATACCTGAAGTACATTTTTGCATACTTTATCTTTCCTCTAGCTACTATGACACAACAGACTGAGATCAATGCTGGCTTTAAAGCTCTTCAGTCCTGTAAATTGAAAACCATTCTTAAGTATGTAGTCTGTAGGAACAAAGGATGGACAAATAAGGGTACTGTAGTTTTGAAGAGCCTAGAATCCAGAGTCGATGCTGATGGTGCGTCGAGTCACATGTTCAATCTCTCCTGGGACGTATTCACAGAAGCTGGTTTGGTACTTGGCCAACATTTTCAACATCGGCCGAAGATTTATCCACCACTGGACCTTGGGCATCCGGTGCCTGAAAAACAAAGGCATAATTCACATATTTTTAAGACTAATAATGAACACTTGTGATTTGACAAAATTGTTATTTACTTACTCAAAGTCAGTCACAGCCTTCAGTTCGGTGACAGGGATGAAAGAGATGACCTTCCTGTTGAGGCCGAGCACACATGCTGTATCTGGTGAGTTGGCGAACACGCGGCCTGATGGGGAAAAAACAGTGGAATCATTACATCGCTGTGGTTTGACTTTCTGAGCAATTTATTTATGTCAACTACGACTTTATACAGTAACTCTACCTTGTCTGAAGTTTTCAGTCAATCTCTCTGAAATCCACTGGATAGCCCTCACACCTAACTTAGTGCCAAAATTTCTATCAAAGGGAGAAGGTGCCCCTCCCTAGAGCACAAACACAAGCTGAGAACAAATATGTTGCAAGATTGTCTTCACAGTATGAGTGTATATTGTCATTTGTAAGTTGCTGAGCTGTCTTTTGCCAGAGCCGATGGATCTTGTACCTGCTGAAGGTGTCCCAACACATTGACTCTGCAGTCAAAGATGCCCTTCCCCTCTGATGAATACAGCCTATGGAGGAAATCTGTCGTGTAGTTTTCATGGCATTTTTCATTCCTGTTACGACAGAGAAAACAACAGATCAGAAAAGTCTATATTAAAATATATACAGTGTATTATGTTCCAAATACGCTGTACAATATGTCCTTAATTAGTTTTGTTAAAATCAAATAGTTTACATTTTAAGGGCTTTTTTTTCTAGAGATGGTCAGTCCGCCACTTTGGTCCAGACTGAAATATCTCAGATTACCATGACATTTTGTACAAACAATAATGTTCCCCAGATGATAAATCCTAATGATTTTGGTGATCCACAGACAAATTCAACATAATCCAGTAAAATGTCCAGTTTGTCCAATTCCTTAGTTTGTGAACAAGTACCTGCAAACTAAACACATTCCCATCAGCTTCAGCATTACTTTGTGTTTAGCAAATGTTAACATGCTAACACGCTAAACTAAGGTGGCAAACCTGATAAATGTTATCTGTTAAACATCAGCATGTTAGCATTGTCACCGTAATGTTAGCATTTAGCTTTAAACTCCTCACAGACTCTGATGGCAGCAAAAACGGAGATGAAAGACACTCAGACATGTTTTTCCATCAGCTTAAGTATTGCAGGAGAATGTCAGTATGGCTGAATGAGTGATGTGTACCTCAGTACTAGACCCCGCTGGATGTCCTTCTTCATCTTTTCAGTTAAATGCTCCACATTGGTCTGTCAAAAGGCCAGATAGTTAAAGAGACTGAAGGCTGTGAACATTACAGACAAAAGAAAAGAAACAGCAGAGGTTTTTCTTTTGGTCTTTTACCTTAAGGTCGTGGATGTTGAAGGGGTCTTCAAAGATGTAGGCTGCATCAGCACCCACAGCTATACCAGTGCTGGTTGCCAGATAGCCACAGAATCCACCCATAGTTTCCACCACAAACACTCGTCTCTTGGTCCCAGTTGCAGACTGCTTGATCTTGTCGCAACCCTGAAGAGGAAATTGAAATGGCAGTGTGAAAGGAGACAGTGGCAATTAAATGCATGGTCAAAAGTGTAGGTCTGGAAGTGGAGAAAGACTCAACTTTAACTTACTCTTAATTAACACTAAAAACATATACTGTACTGTATACAGTTTTGGAGCCCATTATGCAACTTATGAAAAGCAAAAGACAGAAAGGAGCAGCTTTCAAAGATAAAAACAAAAGCTGTAAATATTCACTGTCATCCCTGCTTTGACTAAGTATACAGAGTTCAAAGTGTATCTCTGTAATACGGCAGCTCATATTAGATGCAATGTTTTCTGGTTTGGTTCAGTTTCTATTCATGTTAATCCTGAAACATCAAAGTCACACTGTTAATTTGCCATCTGCTCAGCATTACCTCCATGGCGGCATTGACAGCCGTGTCTGCTCCCAGGCTGAAGTCAGTTCCAGGGACGTTGTTGCTGATGGTGGCAGGGATTACACACATGGGGATGCAGAGCTCATCGTAGCGACTCCGGGCTTCAAACAGCTGCAGCACACCCTCGTACCCCTTTGAAAGTCACCAAGAGGTAGATTGAAAACCCCTTTGATGTAACATTGACACTATAAATGAATATACAAGTAATTCAGCTCTGGTTCTTTGAAGGGTTGTGTCTGATGCTATACCTCAAACCCTCCGATTACAAGCAGAGCTGAGATGTTGAGCTTGGTGATGGTTTCCACAATCTTCTCCATGTGTTTGTTTGGAAGAGTTCTGAAACAGGACAGAAATTAAAAATCACTTAAAGAGGCACTTCGCAAATTTTATACAGCCTGTGAGAACAGATGTATATGGTCATTTCTCCTGCCGCTCTTGAGGATGTTTTGAGATTGGAGACCACATATTTTTTTACCAGAAAATATGTATTACAAACTGGGGCTGTGAAATTTAAAAGGTCAAACAAAAGACAATATTGAGTTGCATTATGGGAACTTTAGTTGCACATACTAATGAGTAAAAGCCAGGATGTTTCAGCCTCTGCTACATGTAGATCTGGGAAATATTGATTAAATCCAGTATAGATAATTAGGTATATTAAAAGGTCGGAACATTGAAATAGCAAAATATATTGTTTAGATTGTTATGAAAAATCAATTGAGAAAATGTTCATGGGTGTTATAATTAGACAGAAATGTCCATTTCGGATAATCAAGCAAATTAAATACCTGACAAATCAAGGTACTTCATCAAATTGATCCAAAAACGATAACAATTCATTTTCTGTAACGCAGACCTGCTGATTGATTGATGGCCAATACACTCAGGGATATGACAGGGATCATTAACACTATATAGTATAAATGGTATGGCAGTTGACAAAATTACATGTCTCATGGTATATGTTGTCATACTGCCTAATTGTGGCCTCTAAAAAAAAAAAAAAAAGTCTCCCTCAAGTCCCCAAATGTTATGGAGGCACAATACTAAACTGTTGGATTACTCAATATAGATATCAAAGTGTCCAGTCGGTCACCTTTTCGTCCCCAGCAGTGAGCCCCCTTGGCCCGTCCATCCCGCCACACTGTGCCATTCCATCTCAAAAACCTGCAGACAGACAGGCGTCACGTCTCATACAGGTTATTGTTGCTAAAATCCACTGCAGTGTGGTAAAGAGGTAGAGGTAGAGGCCCTCACCGCTCCTTTGGCGAGTCCTTGAAAGCCATCGTGGACAGCGTAGACCTTGTGTCCTTGAGCAAGCGCGATCCTTGCAGCAGACCTCACCGCTGCATTCATCCCTGCAGCCGGAGCTCCCACGTTCAGAATAGCCAAAGAGAAATTGCTCTGGGGGAACATGAGTCAGATACTTATACGCACATGAGTTTTGTGATTAGATGTGGTAACACTGTACGTGTGCATGTGTGTGTTCATATTAATGAGAGACTTACCTCAGACTGGGCTGGCTTCTGGAAGGCAAGAAGCTTGTAGATGTTCCAGTTGTTCTCAAAACTCCTGCAAGAAAATTATTATTTTTTAGCTTGGCCTTGTTTATAATTTGCAAAGAAAAAACAACAGCAAAATTAAATCATGTGCATAATACAACTAATATGAATGGATGATACATTTACAAGGGAAATATTTTGACATACATCAAAGCTGTTTTGCATTATAATATAATGATATATATTTAATATACATGAAACAAATCTCAGCGCTCACCCTCCACGCAGTTTAACAGCCTCATCAAACCTCTTCTCATTCATGGCCGTCTGCACCAACTTAGTCTGCAAACGATAAATTATATAAAATACAGCAACCTCCCACTGTTTGTGAGTGTGTCCATTAAAATCGATAATAGGAGAGAGGAGAGCAACTCACCATCTCCACACACTCCATTAGAGGCAGGCGAACAGCATGGTTACCTGACAGGCCGATGGCACAGGCTGGGGTGTCAGGAGAGGCCTCCATCAGGGCAACCACCGCCTCCACACCCAACTTACTGCTCTGAAAACACAAGCCAGTCCACACATGTCCATAAATGCAGCATCACCTCCTACTTAACTCCAGTGTTGTCTTGTGTTGTTATATGGCTGAGGATTTGACCAAGCTTAAGTTTACTAAGGAGATGTAGGAAGTATTGAAGTATATAAAAAGGCAGTGTGCAGTACCTCATCAGTCACCTATCATTGTAATCATATATGTAGTCTAAATCAACACTACAAAGTCACATTTCTCCCAGAATACAGAATAATTTCTGAAACTCATAAGCCTTACAGCTACATTTGAATTTTATCATGCTGTCCAAGTTGATAAACATCTGCAGAGTTTGTTATGTTCAACACCAGGTCATCTTATTGTGAATTACAGTACTTGATACATGACGATACAATGGCTACTCAACAAAGAAGAACTGCGTTAAAATTGCTGTGTATTTTTTGTAGTAAGTTCGGCTTAGATCTAATTTAGCAGTCAAACTTTACTGGCAGAGTGAATAGTTTCAAGATAGTCACACTGACTAATTTTGTGGTGTAAAAATGCATTTTAATGGGCACCTGCCACCCAATCAGAAACAGATGTTTTCCCTAGAAAATAAAAGTATCATATAAAGGCTATGAGAAGCATGTACTATGTTTTGGCAGTTTAGATCTGCAGTTTATACAATTAAATATTCAAACTATTTCTGAAATAGACCATTTATATAGAAAAAAAAATGGTATGTTTTCCAACTCACCAGTATTCTGTCAAATGCTGAGGGAGTTCCTCCTCGCTGAACATGGCCGAGCACCGTCACTCTGGTATCATAACCCAGCCTCGTTACCACCAGCTCCAAACAGACATGGAGGCAGTTGTGTTATTGGTTTGTCATTTAGCAGGCATGCACAATAGAGAGAGTGTTTGAGAGGAAACTCTTCTAAAGCATTTTTTAAAATCATAGTTTCGGGCAGCAGCCAAGTCTCTGCTGATGCGGAGTAAAGGTGCGTTCTTCATTTATTACAGATATTTGAACACTGAACTGAACGGCTTTCTGCTAGTTCAACCTTTGCCTTTAAACTTACATCCTTTACGTAAGTTGAGGAGATGGGCTTCCCATTTCTGTCGATGGCTCCTTCTGCGATGATTATAATGTTGAGTCTTGACCCCTTTATGCGGCTCTGGAGGTAATCAGACACATACATATTGACCAGTAAATCAGTAAGCACAATCCTGCTTCTCAGAACTGTATTTTAAGAGAGGAAATTCAACCTCTTCTATTCCTGAAATGCTTGTAGGACAAAGAGCACTTCAAAACAGATTAACCTCTCCTGTGAATACATATACAATATGTGTCTGGGGCTAATATACAGTTGTCACTAGTTTCCGTGTCTTACCCCCTCTAGACGGGCACACATACGGTCCTCCCAGCCCTCCTGAGGAGGAGCCTCAGGAATGAAGAGCCAATCTGCCCCAGACGCCAGCGCTGACACCAAGGCCAGATATCTAGAGTAATAACAGCACAGCCATTTGTTTTATTCAGAGGCAGGATAAGGATAAAGGATAGTCAAATAGTTCAGAGTGTTTACTCACCCACAGTGTCGCCCCATGACTTCCAGAACAAAAGTGCGCTGGTGGCTGTAGGAGGTACACAACACTTACATTGAAACAAGCTTATAAACATTTGTAAGCAACTATGTGAGCATACGAACAGATAATTTTCAGATTGTAGTAACATGCAGAGATCCAAGGGAACAAGTCTGGGCAAGATCACAGAAATCATGCCTATGCAGGTATAAATACACAGTTACAGTTACAGTTTACTACCATATATGACAAAGAAAAAGCAGCAAATCCTCACATATTTTTTTGATTAAGAAAATAGTAGCCAATTTATTTTCTGTTGATCAACTAATCAGTTAATCAACTCTGATACCAATATACTGTATCTATTACTGCTACAAATGTACCTTTTTACATTTTCCCCATTAAAGTACCACTGCGTTCCTCTTATATCTTCATATTCTATAACTAACACATAAATATTACTTTTGTCAGCGACCTCCTAACAGTTGCTTTGATGAAACACCAGCTGCTTCCCTGCTGCCACTGTTCAGCCTCACACAGTATCTCACCTTTGTGCGGTGGTCATGATAGCATCAATTATCTCCATGATGCGGTGTAGCGCAGAGTCAGCTCCGATGGTCATGTCAGTGCCGCAGAAGTCGTTGTCGATGGAGCCCACAAGCCCCACAATGTTCAGGTGGTCATGCTGCTTGGCCAGAGTGTCTGTGATCCTTCCTGAAGTAGCACACACACATTGTTGTACAGTAGATGTCACACTAGCAGTTCACTGTTACATACACCAAAGCAATGTTCTTTACCTTATTGTTTCCAATATGCAGTAAGAGTACTTAATGAGGACAAACTATTTTTTTAAGGCTCAGTGACAAGATGACTTCTTGAGAGCCCTTTACCTTTCTGTACGAGCTCCGCCAGCAGACCGCTCCACTCGCTGCGGAAGATGTTGGCCCCGGTGAGGCTGCCGTCTCCACCGCACACACACAGGTTGGTGATGCCTTTCTTCACCAGGTTGAAGGCGGCAGCGAGCCTGCCCTCACGGGTTGTGAAGGCCTTGCATCGGGCGCTACCTATCACAGTCCCACCCTGCAGTCATATCACAAGTCACAGACCAAATCAGGACAAACAGGACATTTTAATCTACAATGTCCTGATGGTATTGTTAGATACATCAGATGTCCAAGATGGAAGTTTCGGATTAGATGAAATGCAAACAGGAAGGATCACAAACAGTCACTCAAGACATTTTTGTGATGCACTTTGATGCCAAACGTGAACTGCAATCCATCTCCTAAACAACAGTGCTTACCAGCCTGTGGGTCGTGACCCCCATAAGGGGTCACAAGATTACTTTAAGGGCTCATGGGGTGATTATTAGAGTAGGAAATAATAAATATATATTCTGCTACAAAAAATAAGGTTTCTTTTCTGAGAGTAATACAGAACCTGGACATAGCTGGATGGAGGACACTATAATGTAGGTTAAACACAACAAAAAACCCCAAAACAATAGATTTGCTTTAGAAAGTAGCACATGCCCTTCAGCACATTTGCTGTATAAATGCAAGACAACTAATGCGAAAAAAACAGTGGGACACTATGAATAGCGCAAATTGCTGCTTCTCAGGCTGATAAGGCTTAAAGCACATGCAGCATGGCCGCTTACCAGATTATAACCAGCATTAGAGGAGGTGGATGAAAAAAATAAAATTCCTATTTAAACCATAAAAAACAGAGAAATAGAGGGAGATATTTAAGACCAGAAAGACACAACAACAGTCCTAACTCACAATAGAATTAAAGGCACAATAGGACTTTTCCAAGGACACAGAAGAGTTTTGGACATGTAACATTAGTAATGTCTGCAGTGAAAAAGGCGTATTATAGCTACCTCTACCACTGCTGTCAACAGTGACTGACAATAATATTTTAACCTACCAGCTGGATGATGTTGGTCACACTATGCCAGTGTGCCAGTTTGATGTTGTCTCCCCCATCCACCAGGCCCTGGTATCCCTAAAACATAACAGACATTTCCAAATTATGTGTTAATGACAAGAACAATGTCGGTTATGAAACCCTAACTCAATGTGCATGTATAATAGGGTCATATTAACACAAACAGCTTGATTACCTCATAAATAAGATAGACCTTGGCCCCCACATAGATGCCCATTCTGGTCACAGCTCGGACAGCAGCATTCATTCCTGGATCAAGAACAGTTGCACAAAAATATTACATTCACCTCTGCTCCTCAAGTCATTACACACAACTTGTTGCACAATTACCCTGCACATGGAAATCAATCAGTGTGGTGGATATGACTTCATTATCTCTTATTGGGCAAAGGTGCCACCCGCTCTGTGGAGACAGTAACCACAGTCCACAGTCAAGCATTACATGAACAGACCCTGACGCTGTATGAGGAAGTACTCAAATCTTGTACTTAGGTAAAAGTAGCAATACCACAGTGTAGAAATACTCTGTTAAAAGTAAAAGTCATGCATTCAACATTTTTAAGTAAAAGTACAGAAGCATTTACACCAAAATAAAATATATAACATTTCTGAATACTTTTTTTACTTAATATTTTATTATATTATTGGATTATAATTATTGATGATAATGTGTACATAATTTTAATGTTGCAGCTGGTGAAGGTGGGGGCTCATTTCAATTATGTTTTTATAAATCTGCAAAGTAACTAAAGTTATACATTTAATGGAGTAAAAAGTGTTTGCCTCTTAATTGCATGGAGTAGAAGTATAAAGTAGGAGAAAACTAAAATATTCAAGTTAAGTACAAGTACCTCAAATTGGTCTTAAGTGCAGTACTTGAAAAAGTGTAATTAGTTACCTTCCACCATTGTTAGTTACATACAATACAGTTAGGTACAGTGTGTATGCAGCCCACACTCGACCTTTGACACCATTCAACTGTCAGTTTGAAGAAATTGTCAGTTAGCTAGTTTTCACTCAGCTCTCCATAAACAAACGGCTATTATTTCCTGCTAATGTTAACATTTGTTGAAGACACCTAGCATAATATCTGTATTTAATGTATTTAAATGTATTATGTACTTAACGGCTACTAATAGCAATATAAAGTCAATGTAAAGTCACCTTGTGCATCTCCACCGCTGGTCAGCACTGCCATGGCCCGACCAGCACCCGTCATCTTCAGCTTCTCCAAGTCCATCGAAGACATTTTGACCCCCTCAGTTAACAACAGCAAGACTGGGCAAAAACGAAGAAATGTCCGTTAACTAGCAAAAGAAAGTGGTTGGTTTGTTAAACCCAACTTGATCCAGATGTCGCTTCCTCGTTCTCAGCAGGTTAAACCTCAGTAAACGGCGGTGACACCCCTTCAGTGTTAGACTCCGCCCTATGGAAAGGAGAGCCCAGTGAGCGTTTATTTTATAACCCTGCGCCGTCCGGCAGAACTCCGCTCAAGCGTCAGCACGTTTTACAACATTAACCCCGCCTCCTCCCCGTGCCCTGAGGTTTATACTGCAAGAAAGCTCAGCACGTACAGCACGAACTAATTTCAACAGGTTTTATTGCACAAGTAATCAAACCAGAGGAAACACCACTAACGAGTTTACATTTTATTTACTTAAATTGTAGAAATATGTATCTAGAACTAGAAGAACTTTGTAGAATTGTTGAGCTAGAGCTACAGATGATTGTTCAGTTCAATACAAATCATACAATTTAAATATTATGTTTACAAAATTTAAAAATATTCAATTAAGCAAGAGAAGTGACCTTTGGCTTGTCAGGCTTATTTTAAGATAAAGTAGAACTTTATTCATCCCAAAGAAGATTTTTGTGGGCAGTAAAATAAATAAATGTAAAATTATATATATATATATATATGCTACATGCTACAGTGTTACTTCTGGCATTCTTTATAATCAGTATTTTAAAATGTGACTGGTGTTAAAATGAAGGGATTTAGTTAGTTAGTCTTTGATACAAAACTTTCTCTACAGAAAATCTACAGAAAATATAACTGACCAGTACTTCTAAAATCCTGTATATGGTTGGATATTTCAAATGATGTTGATATATTATATAAAACCTTTTGACTTCAGATACTATAGCTTCTATATAATATCAGTAAATATAAATTGTTGGCAGAGTTAATGAGATGAAACTCTCGTGTCACAGAAGAGACAGACCACAGTGTGTTGGATACAGTACATCAGCATTTATTCCATGCAGTTGTTTGCTCTGATTTTATTCTCCCAGATGCCCATTGCACTGTACACTGGATAACACAGGAAACGGACAGGATTGGTTGATCGTAATGCCATTCAACAGGAAAGGGAGTTGGAAATGAGAGTAACAAAGAAACAGATGCTTGATACATGGGATGAGGCAACATGATGTCCACAGTTAGAGACATTTCACAGAAATTCAAATGTAAGTAACAGGTATTTTGATTAAAAATGAGAGGAAAGGGATCTCTGCAAGTACAGAAATCGGCATCGCACATGCCTTCAGTACTTAACGTCTCATTTACCCTGCTGTGACCGTCCGCTGACTGGCTTTTGGTTGTACTAGAAGTGATGCCTTATAGCCCATGTCGAGATAAAAATGCTTCAGGAACACTTGATGTTGCTAATTACTGATGTAAAGTCTGCTAAATCAATACTTCATCTGCAACGATAACCTAAATGATGAATGGTCCCCTGCAGGGTCACAATGACAGAAACAATAGTCGATGCCTGTGATATGACAATGCTCTACCATACAAATACTGTTCTTCTCCCATACCAATTCATTGTGCTTCCTTTAAATAATACTTTTCAGGAGAAATCATAGGTCATGACATTTCTAAAGCTGCCTGAAATTAAAAAGAAAATATTCATAACATTCATAATAAATTAATTCAATAATCATGTAGGCCAGCTACAAAGAAAAAAAAAAAGAAGAATCAAAATTAAATTAAAACTTTACAACAATCAATCATACTTCACAGGATATATGCCAGAAAGATGTTATTAACAGCTTGATCATTACCGAGTCATTATGATACACTAGGTTATTTCACACACACGTAAACAAGAGTGAAAAAGGTTGAAGGAGGCTTGAGGAAAGGCAGCAGCTGCTTTCAGTACCAGGTGTAAGCCTTTCCAAAGCTTTCAAGCAAAAAAAAAAAAAAAAGAAGGTAATTTATCCATCAGTACAGTTTTAGATTCACCTTGTGCTACTCTGTTCTTATGACTCACACCCTCCTGCAGTGTTCAATACTGATGTAATACAGTTTTAAGAATTTCCTGCTCATTTTCAACCAGTCGGCTGGTCGTCAGCAACAGAGGCTCGAGGCTCTGTCGGAGCTGTGCGATACACGTTAAAGAGAGAGGACAGAAACAGGTTACATTACATTTACAGATGTTTATATATACACAGGAGTAACTAACACTGAGATGAGGTTGTTGAAAACCAAGAGCAGCTTCATTGCTCTGTGGCCTGGTCTCTGGCTTATATTCCTAATTTAGAATCTCAGCCGTCTGCGTACACTTGAGCTGACATCTTGACATCATTATCGTTAAATTCAACCCTGGCTGGCTATTTTTTTCAACCGCAAAAAAGTCATTAAGGTGGATGACAAACACTCTTAACAGGGACAAAAATAAAGCTCTCACAGATGCAGTATCCCTTTTCAAAGACAACAAGACAAAAAAAAACGTCATATTGCTGGGATTCTAGGATTTGGATGGTCAAGGGAAACATCAGATAAATTACTTTGGGTAAAAATGAGGAATGGTGCCAGGACATTTACATAACACAAGGAAAAGTAAGTCATTGTAACTGTTGCCATCTAGTGGCTGCTGATATATTGCTCCTGCTCTCAGTCGGCACAATAGAACCTGAGCACCAAACCCCAGGAAGGCGAGTTCATAAAAATGGGAAAAATTTAAAAAATATAGCATCTATTATAAGCCGTTTGACACTTGCTGCTCTCCTCTAGCCACCAGTCAGTGTGTTGTGTCTAGCCAGCTAGACGCCTCGGATCCTGAGCAAGCAACTTATTTCTCACCTGAGCGCCAACCTACGTTATTGCTGTTTCTATTCACCACAGCACAGGAAAACAATTAGCATTTTTTTTGGACATTGCTTATTAGACAGTATAAATTTACCCTGCTAGAAAATGGTACGTGGGCTGCACCTAGTGATTTCAAGAAATGGGATACTGCACCCGGATTGCAACTAAAACGCTCTTAGATCTCTACATAACATTAAAGTCTGTTACAGCAATAAAGGGTTGAACATCAAGGCTATCCATAAGATCTTTTTTTTTATATTCCTGCATGGTCCATTATATGCGCCACTCAAAGAATGTTCCTACATACAATAATTGGTCCAGTCCAGTTTCTCCTCGAACAATCCTGAGATGAGACTTGAAACTGTAATGTTTAATGGAGAGGAAAGGGCTTTGTGTTCGCACACACACACACACACACACACACACACACACACACACACACACACACACACACACACACACACACACACACACACACACACACACACACACACACACACACACACACACACACACACACACTGATAACTCCCTTAACAACTCTGGTCATGACATCTGATTGATGATGACAATGACGTTGGCGTGTCTTGGAGAAGGACGAGCTGGGTCACAGAGGAAGAGTCACTTTTTTGTTGTTGTTGTTGTTTTATATTTTCCTTAGCTGTCAGCTGACTCTTCGTCTCTGTTGCTCTGCTAGCTTGTCCACTTCATGCAGTCTTCTGGCAGCTATTGCATTTTGCAAGCTGCACAGGCATGCTAGGACAGTTCAGCGGGGATCCTGATGACTAAATGTGTGTGTGTGTGTGGTGGTTCTAGGGAGGGAAGGAGGGAGGGAGTCCGGTTGTTCATGCTGGTGTTCACACTGTTTTCATGAGCTCCCTGTTCCCCACTCACCATTGGTGGGGACAGGATGGAAGTGGGTACTGGGGCTCTGCACTGTAAACTCATGATAAAGCAGGTTGGTCTTACTTCAGTAAGAGGGAGTCCTTGTTGGTCGAGGATTTCGGACTAAAACAGGAAGATGCTGAGAGCAACTGTAGCAAAATCAGTGACACTCCTAGTCTGTCAGTCACCTGAGAGACCAACAATCGCAGTGATGTAACTCCACACTGCTAGTCCTCAGCCTCTGAGACATCAGCACTTCAACACATCCTACTTCTCATCATCATCATCATCATCATCATCATCATCATCATCATCATCTGCATCTGCATCTTCGTCCAGTCTCTCCCCAACACACAGCCCATGCTCAGTTTCAAAAAGTCATTTTTTTCTCTGTTTGGATCAGAGGGCATACAGAGGTCCTGAATTATCCTTCAAAACTCAGACAAAAATAAATTATGAATGTTACACTGTCTACTGTACATTATCATTCAAAAGGGAATCCCTGCCATGGGTTGACTGGATGCTGTGCTAGAGATGAGGGAGACTGGGTTTTATGAAGGGAAGGTTAGGGGTGGAGGGGGTTCTGGGAGAGATTGCATGGGGCTTTGCTATAGGGAGTTTTGTTTACAACGTCGTCCTCTTATTGCTGTATTTTCTGCAGGGCAGAGTGGAACACGATGGCCTCCAGGCAAAAACAGAACCGAGCCCTGGGGCGGGATTCACCACGAAGAAGGAGCCCCGACTTTGTTGTTTCTAATGGTGGCATCGGAGCACTCTGCTTCTGACGTGTCACAGTCTGAGTCCCCAAACTGTAGCGGATTCTGGGAGGAGAGAGAAAGAAGAACAGAATCAGGCAAGTGCTTTACAACATTGATTTTATCATCTGATCATGGATTTTTGGGATGGAAAATATATATTGATATATATATATATATATATATATATATATATATATATATATATATATATATATATATATATATATTGCCCAACATATTGAGCATGACTGATATGTGAACGCTTTGTTTGTTAATTGTATTTAATCTACTAAAAGTCAGGGGATCACCAAAATCAGTAGGATTCATCCTCTGGGATGAAACCTGTACCACATTTGCAATCCATCCAATAGTTGTTGATGTTGTTGAGATATTTCAGTTTGGACCAAAGTAGTGGACAGACCGGCAGACAAACATTGAAATCCCTAGAGCCACACCGCTAGCATGACTAAAAATACAGACCTAACATGACGGAACCTCGCATATCCACAGTACTGACCTCGTAGCTGTGTTCGTCGGAGCACAGTTTTCCCAGTGAGATCTGGGTCTTCACCCTGCGGACCGCGCACTCCTTGTCAGAGAGGCCGTCTGACTGGGTGGAGATGTCGATGGGGATGTCTGGTGTGTGCGACAGCAGCTCATCCAGGTGCTCCTCCTGACTGGCGCTCAGCCTCTCCAGTGGCCCGCTGTGGGAGTGGTCACTGGTGTTTCCCTCCTCTCCGTCAGACACCGACAGGTTCTCTGAGCTGAAGGTGGAGTAGGACTGGAAGCTGCTCATACAGCGATGAGGTCTGTGAGGACGCAGAGGAAGAATAACCTGGTTCACTATATTTGGGACATGCCAATATTACAAATGATTATTTTGGTTATGATGTGGTGAATGGTCTGTAAATGACCAACTGTATTTTACCTCTGTCTCCTTGGAAACTCCACTTCACTATCGACCTCCCCCTCTTCCTCTTCAGATGACTCATCGCCACCCTGTAAGAGAGACAATTACAGCAGTTAATCCTTTATTACATCACAAACACATACTACAGACTCACTGATGTGAGGCTACCAGCTGCGCTCACCTTCCTGAGAGGTCTGAGAGTGCGGGGCAGTGCAGTGGGCAGGGTGTGAGTGTGTTGGGATGCCTCTTGTTCCTGTGGCTCAGTCTTCTTTGTGGACTCTCCATCCAAGGCTGGATCTTTACTGGGAGCCCCTAAAGAAGACGGGGTGCCTTCCTGGGTGTTGAGCAGTGAGTAGTGGGGCAACTCTGGATGGTTTGATGCAAGAGGGGTCTCCTGACAGTGTAGGCAGCCGGGAAAGGGATGAGCCTGGCAGCAGGGACACAAAGACACAGCACCAGCACCCGGGACGGGGTTGGAGCCGGTGGATGAAGTCCGCTGTCGTGTGTCTGCATCCACGGCAGTGGATATGAGGTCAGGGCTGGAGCCAGAAACACGGCGCTGCAGGTGGTCTGTCTGAGGGCTACGGAGGGCTGCGGCAGGGCCGAAGTAGCGCAGGTTGTTGGCACAGTTGACGACGGCCTCCTCACGGCCCTTCAAGGGGAGTAAGGGCCCCTCAATTGGTAGGTGGTGGTGGTGGTGATGGAGGAACTGCTGCTCCTGCAGAGACTGAGTGTCTTCTGGTGCCCCAGTAAGAGGCTTCAGCAGCCCAGGGAACTCGCTGTGACTTCCTTTACTGTTGGCGCGACGGTGGCGTGGCTTGCTTCGGTACCGGGCTTTGCCAGGAGGCGTGGAGACCTTCGGGCTGGCTGATAGTGGAGAAGGGGAGGGGAGAGGGTCGATGCTGGGGATACCATCAGAACGAAGCAAGTCTGGCCTGAAAGAAATGCATTCGGCAACATTAACATAATATTAATATTATATATGCCCAACTCTGTATGTCCAGTGTCTTCTAATGACACTTATGGCTTTACCAGAACATGTACAGTAGATACTCATCTAAATGAATGTAAATCCCATCTAGATGACCCTAATGCTAATGGATGTATAGCAGCTGAAACAGGGAATTATCGTCTTTTCTTTTACAATTACATGTTCAACTTGCTAAGCTTCAGACCTTTTAGTTGGGGGCATCCCAGGTTTGTGGGAAATGCTTCCTTTCTTCTTGATGAGCTTCTCTACAGCGTTGGACCGGACGATGGGTCTGACCAGGTGGCGCTTGTAGGTCCCAGGATATTTCTTCTCCACTGCCTGCTCTCTCCTGTAAGGATGGCAGAATTAGTTTGGAGTTATGTTGGTAAACAGCATTCACATTCAGTTCTACAGAGATTAGTACTTTTTTTACACCAAACTCTGGACTGATATGATTTTACAAGACAAGTAAATTGTTGCATCTATTTATCTGTATCTGTATCTATTTACATGTCTTTAAAATCAATTTAGGTTATCTTGCAATGTCAACAGTAGTTTTTTGGAAAGACCCATGACAACGTACACAGCTATTCAGCAGAGGAAGGAAATTCTGACGAGTGAAGAAACAGGTCAAGGAACTGGCAACAAATCAAGGGAGGAACAACAACAAAGAACAATTTTTTATTTGAGTCAAAATAAATAAATTCCCATGAAAGCGGAAATTGTTTGTGTTGTCACTCAAAAAATGCCCTATTGTTCTTGTGAATACAAACTGACCCAAAACAATGACTAGCTGAATATACTGTCAGTTGTCGTGCCAGGCCATTGTAATAATTTCAAATGTTACTGGAAATGCCTTTGTGAAAAAGGAAATAGTGGCATACTGACAACCAGTAAGTCCTGATAATGAAGAAAGGAGCAGGACAGAAGTAAAGCTGATGAATACTGTGATATTTACATACTTCATTAGTTCCTTCTCTCGGACCTCCAGCTGCAGCATGATGGCACTGAGCTCCATGTAGAGGTTGTTGGCTCTCTCCAGTTTCCTCTCATAGTGCTCCCGGATGTCCAGAGCATGCCTGAACGTGTACAGGGAATGCAGACAAATGTTTACTTCCAACAACTTCTGCTTTTAAAACAACATCATGCAAAATTGCATTTTAAGGGAATTATACATCAGTACAGATTGGCCAAATGGAGGCATTACAGCATTTGTTTACCTTTTACAGACAGAAAGAATCCATGCCATCAACGGGCAACATGTTTAGTATTGCTTTCTTTTCCCGTACAAAAATTGCTCTCGCTTTCTTTTCTTACACACCTGAGTTCATCCCGCCTGCGTCGGATCAGCTCTTCGTCCAGCCTGTGGATACAGGTGCCTTCACTTTTGATCTTCTCAAAGTGTTTCTTCACTTCATCCCTCCATTCTGACTGTAACATGGATGGACACAGACAAAAATGCTGACAATCCACTCACAGACACAAACGCCATGAGATGATTTAAACTCAGCACTGTGCCTAAGAGAAAAATACCATCTCGAAAAAGTAAACACTGTCCTGGGCTTGAGCGCTACCCTCAAACTTATCTTAAGAAAAGAAGTGTATAGAATCCTGTGACTCATAAAAAGTGAAGATTATTGTGTTTTGCAGTAAAAGTACAAACCTGAGACTTGAAGTACGTCTCCTGGGGAGCTCCTAGGACATCAGCAGAGGCAATGTCGAGGTGCAGGAGAATCTGGCGAAACGAAGGTCTATTCCTTGGCTTGCCTTGCCTGGAATCAGCAAAAAACGGGGAGAGGAGATGTGATTAAATAAGAATGGTAAGAATGCTCTTTTTTTTTTTACTCTTGGGCAATCCTGTATGGTGCATTGTTAGTATTTATCTTTACTAAACCCAGTGCATTCACCATGTTTGTTTCATGAGGATTTTGAAGCCATCCGGGCAGGTGGAGGGCACAGGAAGGTGGAGACTGTTGCTGCCAACACCCCAAATGATGGCAGAGGAGTCCACATCTTTGTAGGGAATCTCTCCGGTCAGAAGTTCCCACAGCACAACTCCAAATGACCTGCAACAAACAAGTAAAGAGAGTCAGGTCTCGCTACAGCAACATCAACAGAATATTAGACTTTTACCTGCACTTTTATGTCCTTTTATGTACTATATCTTTTAAAATAATATACTTGTCATTTCAGTACTTACCAGATGTCTACTTTTTCAGACACAGGCTCATTTCTTATCACTTCTGGGGCCATCCAGGCCACTGTACCCGCAAATGACATCTTTGTACTTTTGTCACTGAGCTCTTTGGACGTTCCAAAGTCTGAGATTTTCACAGTGTCGTTGTGGGTCACCAAAACACTAAAACAGACATAAACGGAAAAAACACACAGACTGTTAGCAAGGTCAGACTGTTTGATTAAGAGGAGCAGAAAAGACTATATCTATATAACTGTATGGTAATTCTAGAGTTATTATAAATACTCATGTTCACCCTTTCATATCAAAGCCGAGCAGTGTCAGACCGACATTAATCCAGGTCAGATGACCTGGGTTAAACCATTCAGATGGATGCCAAGTTTTTCCTGTGACATTCCGCTGCTTTTAAAGGGATATGAACCCCTTTTGTAACATTTCAGTCTTCAAGCCTAAAAGACTCAGCTGTTGCAGGAGCACATTTCTGCATCTGAATCACCCCATTAGCAAAATGAGACTGACCTTTCCAGCACATTCAGCCTGCTATCATTCTGCTGACTAATATAGTGTTTGGCACTGCTGCAGCATGATGATACTGATTATAGAAACAGGGCTACACAGTGTGCAGAGGATGAGGCAGGATGAGCAGGATGAGATAGGACACTGTGTCTTACTCTTACATTAAGGCGACTAGCTTTTATTAATTCTGAGAATTGCATCTGAGTTCACAGCTGAAAGGATGAATTGTTGTTGCTGCTGTGGGCTAAGAAATCTTAAACAAGGCTGCTGAGCTGTTTTCCTGAGCTTTACAGATCAGCTGCTGTATAAGTGGCAAAACAAGAAAACATACTGTACATTCCTGTAGATCAGAAGGGAGCATTTTCACTTAATTTAACTGTATTTATATTGTAACTCAACAAATCAAATTATAAATGTTTTTTTCATAGTAGTAGAATTAAAAAGTTACAAAATTCAAATTGAAGGAAGTCTCTCATCTTATAATACCAGGAGACAAGGAAACTCACTTGGGAGACTTGAGATCTCTGTGGATGATTTTGTGCAGGTGTAGGTAGTTCATGCCGCTGGCGATGCCTGAGGCCCAGTCCACCAGCATCCTGGGGGTCACTTTCCTCCCCGCCCTCAACACCTCATACAGCTGGCCCTGGGCACAGTACTCCATTATGATGCAGTAACAAGGTGCCTGGGTGCACACACCCCTAAGTTGAACAAAGCACGGGAAACACATTTATATTTATGGTGACAGATCCTGACGATACCTGTCGACGATGCACATTTTGACACCAGCTGAAGCCTTGCATCAGGCAACATGCAAGGTCAAGTGATTGCAGACTTACTTGAAGCTGATGATGTTTGGATGCTTGAGTTTCCGCAGGTGTTTAATATCCGTCTCCTTCTGCTCGCGCACCTTCTTGATGGCCACCTCTTCAGAGCGGAACTTGCCCAAGAAGACGGCTCCTTGTGCACCGCTGCCCAGCCACTGCAACTCTGAAATCTCCTCAAATGGAACCTCCCACATGTCTGGAAACAATAGATTATATTTTGTCAAAATAAAAGCTATATATTGTTATTTTTTGAAGTCTATATGTATGTAATTTTGATCTTTAGCATCATTTTTGTCTATTCGTCTAACACTCTTTGTGCTCTTAAAAAGGAATAGTTCGATATTTTGGGGGAATAAGGTTATCTGATTTCTTGATACCACTCTGTTGTCTGTACTGTAAATATGAAGCTACAGCAAACAGCTGGTTAGCTTAGCTTAGCACAGATTGGAAATAGGGGGAAACTGCAGCTAGCCTGGCTCTGTCCAAAGATAACAAAATCCACCTACCAGCACCTCTAAAGCTCACTAGTCAACGGGTTATATTTTGTTTCTTTAATTTGTACAAAAACAACAATTTGCTATTTTATGGGGGTTATGTGATGTACTATTTCTTGGCTGGGTCCAGTCTCCGTTGGTTGTCTGGCAACCTCATGGTGACACCAGGACTCAAGGAAATGAAAATGAAAAGTGAAAATGTCGAAATATTCCTTTAAAAAGTGAAAAAACACAACACTATCACAAAACAAAATAAATATAATATAGTTTAAGTGTCCTATAACCATCCTTATGGGAACGTAGCATCACAGAGGTACAAATTTGTGGCACTCTACTAAAACACACACACACACACAACATGGTAAACACTAGATATCATATTTCTTTTCCATACTAAGTAAAAATAAAACCAAAAGCCCTGTGCTCAACTGCTATAAGTGTCTCAGATATTCAAACAGTGAGTCATATGCTGTTCCTTCCTCGTTATGTGGTTTTGAAACCAGCTCAGAGGAGAAGCTGTGGTGCTGAAACCTCCAGCCCACTACATTTGGACATTAGCTGACCAACCACAAGGCCCAGCCCAGTTCTGTCTGACCTCGACTCGTATCCTGGAGCCTCTGTGTTCAGCTTGCGCAGGCAGCCCTGCAGCAAGGTGAGTCTACCTTAACCATGACCTCAATTAAAACTGACAGCTGTACAGCTTCACCCACAACAACAATATGGTGAAGCTAGGGGTGGCTATTCAATTACAGTTTCAGACTACACTGGGAGAAACGGGAAGGGAATCTTTTTTTCTTAAAGAGACAGGGATATCTGAATTAAACACAGAGCATTTAGTTCCCTAAGTTGATGCCAGGCAGGTAGATAAAACCCAGAACTAACCTTGCTGTTGTAGCTTGTATTCTGTTGAGTATGTCTTCCCTATGATGTTCCAGACAGGCCGAAGACAGCCGAAAAGCCCCTCCAAGAAGCCCCCCGAACCAGGCCCCGCTCTGTGGAAGTGCAGCTTGATGTCATCAGGGTGATGGGGGTGGTTCTGCTGCCCCTCTCCACTGTGGTCCATAGGACAGTCTCCTTCTCCCATCTGCTCCTCCATTCCACTGCCACAGCCGTGCTCACAGGAGGCCGGCGATCCGGCTTCCTCGTGGTCTTGCTCCCGCAGCTGGAGCACGCTGTTATCAAAGTGGCCACCCTCGCTTCGTGTCGAGTCCACACTCAAGGCTGTGTTTGGGGGAGTTATACCCCCCAGCATAGAGTCCTCGTCCTGGCCGGGTGGCTGCAGCGTCTGCAGGGGAACGGGCAGGTGCGTCGGCGGGGCCAGATCTGTGATAATCTGAGGAGGTAAGTTGGACGGAGGGGCCTGAGGAGGCTGAGGTTGGGAGTTGGGCGAGTTTGATTTCTTCATGGCATCGCCAACCACAGTGAGTTTGAGCTCCTCCTTCAGCTTTCCCACCAGCAGGCTGGGGCAGGAGGTCCACGAGAGCACCTCGGGGGAGCTACCCATGGTGTCGTGCATGTGCATGGGCTTCCCAGTGATGATGAGTGGGGCGCGTCCTAACACACTGGTTTGTCTGAATGCTGAAAATCACCTGCAGAACAGGGAGACAGATGCAGAACAAGAAAGAGAGACAGGTTAGCTGAAATAATAAAGTACATGGAAAATGAAATGCAGATTAAAATAAAAAGCTGAGTTAAATCCATTTGGATGATTGTGCACACCTCTGACACAACATAAACACAATTATAACTGTTGCCATGGGGCTCTATTACTTCCACAAAGAGAAATGCAATCCTCTCATTTCCTCTCATAGATTTGGGATTGAGAGAGCTTACATTAATGATGATTATTTTTAACTATGGAGTGCAAACACTGCAGGGCGGAGGAGGTCAGAAATATCAGACAGGCTTTAAATCCGTGCATAACAGACAGAGTTGCTGAATGAAAGACATTGCAGAGGAGATAAAATAATGCAATTCTGGGAAAATTCTGGGAAACAGTTGAACTAAACCAATCACATGCACACACACAACCGGGGCTGTACTATGTTCCCTGTGAAGCAGTAACAGTATAGCAGGGATTAAAAGTCTTGCTGTCTATTAGGACTGCTGAGAGCAAAACATCTGGCACACACAGCCCATTCTCACTGCTTAACCAGAGGGGCCGGCCATAGCCACCACAGGAGTAGGTGAAATGGGTGAAACCCTCCATAACAGTATATATAATTATATATCACAATATGATATAATATAAAAATCTAATATTGCAATTAATTAGATCTGTTCTTTGATTTGCAAGTTTTACCGATGTAATGCCCAAATAAATCCAGAGATATTAAAGGGGGTATGGCAAAATCTCTAATGCATTCAAATCATCTTAAAGTACATGTAAAAGTCATGTTGCCCAAACCTGGTTGTCACCACTGCCTACAAAAGCCTGAGGGAAAAAGAACGCAGATTCCCCAAACATGGCAAATGAGCTCAGCGCAAATATGTACGTACAGCAGCAGAGAGTCTAACAGCTTAAAGAACAAACAAGGATAAACAAGAATAAGACGGTGTGTGACAAATTAATCTCAACTCAAGGTCCACCTACTACCTTTTTATGAGCTATTAATAGCAACTCACAGTCTTCATCAGCAAATTAAACTACCTCAGGTGTCATCATGTGACCCAAGCGTGGAACTTAGGTCATGTGATAAGAAGTGGTCCCAACAACAGTTGCTGGTAAAGACTGTGAGAGGCTGTTGAAAGTCATTTTGTCATGCATACTGATCCCAATGCCCATGCTTTCAGTAATGTAGTAAAATGTCTCATTGCAGTGTTTGAACAATAGAGGAAAAAACACATGCAGAAGTTAACAACTGAGTAACACAACACGGAAAATGTATGAATATTCAGAGTAATTAAGTTATCATTATTCTGTATTTATCCTAAATAAAATAACAAAACTATGCATCAGTCTGTAAATATCTTTAAAAAATGTCACAAATATATATATATATATATATATAACTTCCTAAAACATCTGGGCACTGTATATTCTAAGCAAACAGTGCTTAACAGTGCATTTGTTGGGGACTATTTTGTTGATGTGAGTGTGTGGGGGTGTATTGGTGTGCAATGCTGTCTGCCACTTTTCAACACCATCATTGCCAAAGTCAGAAATGTTCAAATCCTACACATGGGGGATTTTAATTTGTTTCAATTGTAGCATACACTGTGTTTTCAGCGAGACAGATGGCCATTTATCCACAGTCTTGGTAAAAAAAAAAAAAAGCGGCACAAAGCAGTGAATCAACTTAGACGTTCCCTCACTGCTACTGCCGCCAATCAAGTTTGAGGGGGCAGCAGAAACTGGAGAGCGAGGGAGATAGTGAGAGGCTGTACAGTGTGCAGAGTCAGGAACAGGAGATCAAAGTCCAGGAGGGAGGAGACAGAGTGGCAGAGCAGTGAGCTGTGTTACGTGGAAGTTTCCTGAAGGGGAGACATGTCCAATTGAAAACACACTTTGTTTATGTTGCTCTCCGTGGGGCACAATGGCATGAATGCACAGCTCTTCCTCTTGGCATAGGTCAAAGTACAAAAAAACCTTTGATCCCTCTGATGCAGATAACTTTGCTGCAAAATCTACGACATCAAGCCTGAATTCCAGACCCCAACGTGTGCGTTTATAGCATTTGTTATTAGGCGTTTTGCCTTTTTGGATACTTTGGCTAGAATGAAGAGAGAGGGGGGCAATAAAAGTTCCTGACAGGACTCAAAGTGGACAGTTGCATGGTATGTATCCTTGTCCGTTTGGTCCACACAGACGCCGCTTACATGTTGGCGCAAATGCATGTACTGCATCTGGGTGTATCCACTGGGGGGTAACCTGAGCGCTGTGAGAGTGTAGTGGCTGCCAGAAGCTCATCTATAATGTAGGCCCGTCTCTAAGCAGGTTGCTGAGAGTGCAGGGGAAGGAGAGAATGCTCTCTCAGGTATCCAATAAATCCGTCCCTTCCATAGCCGAGACAATCGAGCTGTACGAGTCGAGGCCCATGCTGTAATTCCACCCCACGGACGATTCTCAGAGCTGGGCTGCTGACGTGGGCTACAGTGGGTGGATGTGGTCGGCTGGACAGAAACACGCATGTGAAGACACAAGCCTGCACGCACAGTAACCCCTAGAACCCAGCTAAAACCGCACAATTATGTTGTCTAAATAATGACTACAGAGCACAGTCTGACAGAAAATCTGATGCCTTTCAACTTCTTATAATTTCCACCCATTTGTACTCTCTCTGCCCAATCTCTTTCCTCTTTCCTAAAAGGCTGAATCGGGACCGAATCTATGCATCTATATCTGACGCCAGGAATAGGAAACGGACCTCTCCCATTAATCTCTAATGGAAGATCTCTATGGGCATAGAATCCCATGAATAATGTCTGCACCTCATCAAGAAGGGCCCAGGGTTTCATTTACACAGTCATTTATTTACAGGACTTTCCGAAGGACACGCTGACCATTCCTCTGATGTCAAAAAAAATTGATGGTTGTATGAAAGTAGATATTGCTTCAGTGAACGAAACAATGCAGATGCTAAGCAGAATGGATAAAATGAAGAAGGGGGGGGGTAAAAAAAAAAAAAAAAAAGAGAGAGAGAGAGAGAGAGAGAGAGAGAAATTATCAGGGGCTGATCCTTTAATCCCTCTACAGGGCTCTAGAGACAAGCTTGTACAAATACAGACCTTATTCAGCCCTCCCCCTCCATTTATCCTCTACACACTTCCTTTAATTTCTTGCCTCTCTAAAGGCGACCTAATGTCAATGGCCAATAGCACAATGCATCATGGTAAGTACGTCTTTAGAAGACGAACACACTTATAGATGTGGAGCAGTATTAGCAGAGAAAGACCTCACTGGTGTTATTACTGTACCACACTTTATATGAGAGTGTGTGTGTGTACATGGCAGCTGGTGGTGCAGGGGGATCAGGTTCAAAGAACACATGTGCTCACGTGCTCACACACACACACACGCACACACACACACACACACGCACACGCACAGGGCATGTCTGGCAGGATCCAATAATCCCACTACTCCCAGCAATCCACTGGGGAAGGGAGTATTTCTTGTGCCACTCAGCAAATGCCAATATGGTTGTTTAGATTGTGTTTCGACTGTGAACTGTTTCACAAAAGCAGCTGGACCTTCCACAACATTAATGTAGCAACAGAGAGACAGACAACATAGACAGAGGTGCACATTGCATTCACACTCACACAGCAGCAGCAGCAGCGTCATCTGTGCCTTCATCACTCTGCTCCTCATTAAGGGAAGCCCTGCTGGGCCCCATAGGGAGAAACTCCCTTTAGATGACAGCTGCGCCACCAACAAAGAACCAATTTAGACCCCTATCCCACCTCATCATTCACACGTTACCATGTCAACACAGCATCCATCCTGACCTTCTGCTACCAGTCGCAGTCACTCTCATCCAGCACTCAGGTTTGGAGAGGCCAAAAAGCCCCCAGGTTTTAAAGAATAACAACATTTATTCATTTATCAGAATATAGTGGCCTTTTTTTGAACATGTTACAGCTCTTTACCTCAAACGTGCCCCACGGGCTACATGATACTAAACATGTGTCCAGCAGATTTATTAAAAAAAAATCAGGCTTTCATATCATTAGACAGCTAAGACATATGGAAACGTACGGCTGCAGCACAGTGAGCCAGGGTCAAACCTTTTCACAGATACTGTCCAGATCCAGCAGACTGGTCTGCTTCATCGCCCCATCCTGGAGAGCTCATTGCTGGAAGGAAAAGATAAATGCCGAATCAAGAACGTTTCTATGCCTGCTGACCTCCTCAGGAATCAAAAAGAGCAAAAAATGGAGGATGAGAGCAGTACTCGTCTCCACTGAGCACCTCAAGTAACCAATAAAGGAAAAGAGTATAAGACTGGACAAATACAAGAGTGTCTTATCATCAGTGGCTCTGGAGTCTCTATGGTCTGAACTAAACATGTGACCGTCTGTTATTCTGGGTCACAGTTGAACAGCTGAACTCCGTATCTGTACTTGTTTCTCTAGTCAGTACAGACTATGGACTTTCATGGCTGTCGTTCATCGTGTGAGTCAACAATGTTATAAAACAGACATCTGGAAACATGCTGCTCATAGATTTCTTTCTTGTCATTGAGGCAAACACAATCATAACATATTTAGCAATGTAAACATCAAATACAGAGACCTCGGGAGATATGACTCTGCCAGCAGAGCTGCCCAGTCCTGATTTGATTGTCGGGATGTGGGCCGATGTTTAAATCAGCTTTTTCATCGCCACCACGGCCATGAGTCCTGTCAGAGGGGATTGGACAGCCTGCTGAAGGTGGGTGAAAGTAATAATCTGCTGGTGCGGGCACAGTAGCGGAGGGGAAAATAAACAAATTCTGGCACAGCGCTCAGGCATCTGCCCCGACATGGCTGACATTTCCCTATAATCCCTCTTTCTTCATATTCTGATTCCCTCTGGTGACTCACCTGGGATGACTTAAATACCTGGCAGTGGCTGGAGGGGAAAGCAGGCCACAGGACAATAATCCTTGCCCACCTACCTACCTGCCTGCCTGCTCGGGGTTTGACTGGTGTTGCTGGGGCAAATAGGAACAAGGTCAAAGCTGCTCCTGCTGAAGCCACAGGGAAAGTGCCAGGTGGGATCAACCGTAATACGCCTGGTTTGTTGTGAAGGCTGGATTTCTCATGAAGGAGGAGGAGGGGGAGGGCAGTCAGGTGGATGAATGAAACTGCCAGAGAGAGTTGACTGATAAGAGGATGAAAGAGTGTGTAAAAACAAAACAAAAAAAGCTACACTTCGTCTGAAGTCCAAAACATCAATGCCTGACTATGTGGTTTCCTAGTTTGTGAAACCAAATTCATACTTGAAGAAACCCCCCCCCCCCACACACACACACACACACACACAACTTGTGCCTCAAATAGCCTCAGCCGGTACCAGCCAGAATTGGAGAAAATAAATAACTGAAGAAAAGAGTGTGCGCCATCGACACGTCACACACTCTCCCTCCAGCTTCATTCTCCCAGCCTCTCAGTGAGGCTGCAGCCAGCACTGCAACCAGGACACACGGCCTCCTACAAAATCTGGAACTATCATGCATACTCTTGTCCGAAAAGCTCACAGGGCTTCAACATCGGCCTTTTTTCGGTCAAGCAGAGTCTTTGTTCCCCGCGATGCTTAACGATAAAGCTCTATAGAGCTCTATTTATGAATACTAACCAGATCCATCCGGATAGATGATGAATGTAAGCAGACAGAAAGGGACGGTGGGGCCAGGGAGACAGCGGAGGGAAAGAATGGCTGAGAAAAAAAGAAGAGGAAAAAAGGCAGATTAGGGAGACAGAAAAAGGACATGGAGGGTTTTGAATGAGGTAGATAAGGAGGAACATTTTGTGGCTGGAAACAGAAAAGAGTGAGAGCAGAGAAAAATGAATGAGAGATGGACAAAAAGGAGAAAGACAAACTGCTTTTCTGCTGCTGTGTCGGTGGCTGCTTGCGGCATGATACTGTACCGACCACGCTCCAATGGGAAAGACTCCCAGAGCGACAACAAAGGACACAAGAGGAGCCGGCTCCATGTGAACTGGGCCTGTCTGCCCTGCACGGCCAGGAGACAGCAGGACACACACACAGAGACACAGACAAACACACACTCAATACTGCACACCAGAGCAGCTGCTGCCACAACAATCCCCCTTGTGCTCTTTTAATAGGGATGGCCTGCCTGGCCCGCCAACAACAAGGGCAGAGGAGAGAGATGGACACAAAAAAAGTGACACAACAGACAAACACGCATATTGCAGGAGAATGGCTGCGACTGACACCATTTTAATGGCTGCAATATGAAAATCCACAAAGTTACAGAGGAAAAAAAGAATAAATGGGGTATGTGAGTTTAACAAGAGGAAGTGGGTGTTGTACTACGTGTTCTGCCTAAAGACAGACTGCCACAGCAGAAAGCCAGGAAATCAATACACATTAGTGCTTCTATTAGCTCCTGGGGTTCATACTCTTCCTGCCTGCCTTTAAAAAGAAAAAACACAACATGCACTTCATCTATGTTTTGATATTAAATGCTGTACCCCAAGCAGCTGAGGTCGGACACTCCAAATTCAAATGGCAAACTCCTCATGGACATGAATATGCAGCCATTATTTTAAATGCTCTGTGGAGAATGGATGGATGGATGGATGGATGGAGCTCTCCCCTCCTCCACCCCTCCTCCTCTCCTCTAAAGCCCGGCTGCCGGCTACTCATCCAGTGCAGTTACATAAATGTGCTTAGTAGCAGAGGACAGAGGTGGGCACACACAGAGCTCTTCTGCTGCCAAGCCGAGTGCATAAAGAGATGGACGAAGATGCAAAGTGGAGGAGAGAAAAGTCAGAGGTGGACAAAGAGAGAGAGAAGCAGAGTTAACTAACGCAAAATGAAACACTGGAAAGGGAAAGTGAATGTGCACATACTGAAATAACTGTGGCTGTGCGCAATCCACGTGTGTCCCAGAAAAGTCTGCCATCTCTGACCACCAGCGTTATAATACCTCAGTGTCATTTGGCTGCTACATCAGGAGGTGGTTCTGTTGGTCTATACCTTCACATACATCACAACTTGTCCTTCAGAGGGCACAGAAGAAGTACTGCATCAAAAAAACAGCAGCAGCATCACCGCTGAGCCTAAAATAGCTCCTGCACGCACCGACGCACGACTGCTCCACACACTCCTGCAGCACTGCTACTGAACAAACACTGACAGCTGATCCACATGCAACACACACACACTTGGGACGTCTCCTTGCAGACATACACACAAATATACAAATATACAAGCAGGAGAAGTACTTCCTCATCACACCGCTCCCACTTAGATGTACGGCAAAGACACAGCATCAGCAGATTACTCACAGCAGACAGAGCTCAGATTCATGGTCCTCTCTCAGCTCCGAGGCAGGGACGGAGGGAAAAAAAACAAAGTCTCGGGAGAAAGACTGAACTGACGGTCACGATAGAGAAAAACAGCAAGAAAAGCAGGGAGAGAGAGAGAAAGACGGAGGCTGGAGAATGACAGGCATTCCTCTAACTCCCGCAGCACCTGGGCTGTGAGTGGGTGGCCGGCAGCGTCACCGGGTCGCTGAAGACCTGCTCACGTCACACTTTTCATGAATGGAGCTGTCTGACGCAGAGAGGAAGCGGCTCAAAGAGCAGGCGAGGAGGAGGAGGGGTGGAGCCTGCTGCACAGACCCAGATAGGAGGAGCAAAGAGAGATGAAGAGGAGAGGAGGAGAGGAGAAGAGGAGGAGGAGGGGGGATGTATTTCAAAGCAGCACCAGCTGGGAACAGCAGGTTAGGCTGCGGTGGCGTCTCTGTAAGTAGGACAGACTGCACAAGAGAAAATCCCTTTGTACGAAATCAGCAATCAGTTCCCTCCATGCCAATTGTATCAGCACCCCACATGTGACGGCGGCACACTGGATCCTGTATTGGAGCATGGGCCATTCACTAGTGACAAAACATTTCACGCAATTATGGCTGCAACTGTGTGCTGATTGTCTTATCTGATTAATCAATAAGCCATATAGCCTATATAATGTCAGAAAAAAAAAAAGACAATCTCTCGTCTTCTCCAACCAACAGTCTGAAACCCAAAGATGTTCAGTTTAGCAGCACATATGACCGAGAGAAGCAGCAAATCCTGAGAGGCCGGAACCAGAGACGTTGTGGTATTTTTGCTTGAAAAATAACATGACCAATTAATCGATTTTCAAAATAGTTACAGATAAATTGGCTATTGACCTACTACTTTCAGCTTAAAACACAAAGGCCTCCACTTTCTTTAAACAATGTGCAACACATAATGAGGATTAATTTGCTTGGTAGTCAAGTGTGGCACAAAGTGAATCCTCTATAACTCCACTGTCAAATCTGTTTCTATGTAAATAATAAATAAATAAATGATCTCACTTATATAGCGCTTTTCAACCTTCACGGTTCCCAAAGCGCTTTACAGCTAAGTCTCATTCACCCATTCACTCACACATTCACACACCAATGGCGACCGAGCTGCCATGCAAGGTGCTGGTCACCATCGGGAGCAACTTAGGGTTCAGTGTCTTGCTCAAGGACACTTCGACATGACGGGGGCAGCCGGGGATCGAACCCCCAACCCGCTCTAACCAGCTTCACCTCCCGTGCGACAGTGCTAACCACTGTGCCAGTAGCAGTTAATTTGTTAAAGGCACCCTTTATAAAGGGTTTACATGTTGTAACTATTGGCTTTATTAATGGCTAATACATTTACTAATGCTTTATAGATTAGTTATAATCCAACTTTGGGGTTGTTATGTTCTAGGTTCTATGCATCCTCTTCTAGGAAGACACCATTTCTTTTCTCATTTATGACTTTTAACTGATCTTTACAGTATTAGTAAATTATGTATTACCTACTAATAAAGCCATTATTTACAACTTATACTACATAAAACAATGTAACCCAAGACTTTCTTCATAAAAACTATTTTCCATGTAAATTATTACTTAAAATCTTGAGTTGACCGAGGTTACATCCAGCTCCTCACACACACAGTTCAGATTTGCTCCTGTAGTCAAATCTCTGGATATGTGATAGCAATTATCAAGTTATCATGATTAACCTCCATTTGCACCACAGGTAGTAAATGCTCTGCACAGCTGTGCTTCCTCTTAGTAAGCTAATAAGTATTCTGATGCAGACTGACTGAAAACCACATGAATTTGGCCAATTTGACCAAGTTTCTCATGATGCGGAGCACTCAAATCTCAAATCAAACCACATGAGTCCGTTCTCAGGAGGAACAAGAAAGTTCAAGCTTCAGGGCTGACAGGCTACGACAGTCGGAGAAAAATCAAAAAGGTCAGAGCCAGAATGTCAGAGGAACTGTTCTTTTCTCTCACCAAAAGGTCATTTAATGTCTCTCACACTCCTGAATGTGCTGAAGTAAAACCACTTAATTCAGCCATTCAACTTCTCAGCACATTTGTGCGTACTCGTACTGACCTGTCAGGTGGTTTCTGAGCATCTCACAGGTTTGCAGAGTGTGATCTGGGCTCAGGTTCGGCTCCGTCTTGTTTCTCACCTGCACACACAGAGTCGTGATAAAAGGTTCATATGTGACAGGTTAAACTTTGTACAGGCAGATGAGGATGATGCATTGAGTCCATGATGCACAATTGGAGTGCTAACAAAAAGGTATTGCCAGCTGCAACATCTTCAGGGTGACATTAAAAATCTGACTGAACGGTTGAGTCACCAGATAATAAAAAGGCTGGAGAGAAAAGGGGTTGCAACTAAGACAGAGGGAGGTAGCGATGGTGTGTCTGTAGTATACGAGTGTGTGTTTGTGAGTGATTGAGACCGACTGTGAAAAGAGACTGATTGAGAGGGAGGGCCTGCGGGTGGAAGGAAAGGCTCGGGGAACAGATGCTCCACCCCATCCTCTTGTTACAGGCCCAAACCTCTGGGGAAGATGAAGATGGGGTGGGGGGATTGGTAGTAGGAATGTAATGATGCATGGAGGGTGGGTGAGTGGGTAGGGGGTTGGGAGATTGGAGCAGCATTGTCCAATCTCCATCCTCAAACCACACCCCAGCAGGGGGACACTGCCAGAGGAGGAGGTCTGGTATCCCGGGGCGAGGCTGAGGGGGAGACTTCCAAACACGGCCTATAAATGGCGTGAAATGACAGATGAGTCACGGTGCAGATGGCCGAGGATGCTGGCTCTAATGGGACTGACATGAGGGAATGGTGAGTGTGTTAGCCGATTGCTGGGATCTGTTAAAACGACACCTTTCTGATGCAAAGTTCAAAACAAACACAATGTCAAGCATTCTTCTGGCCCCGAAGAGAACAAGAGTGGGTGTACACCGAAAAAGCTTATTCTTGCCATGTTGCTGAAGACACACTCCTGTAAATATGTACACTGCATACACAAAAACACAGCAGGGGATTTCCCAAATCTACAGCTCTGGTTAAATATTGGCAGAGAGAGAGAGAGAGAGAGAGAGACATTAGATATCCATAAGAGGATGGATTTCAAATACCTGACCTGTTTGCTCAGCGAGAACATCTAGCTCTGCTCTATAGCCAAAAATCCAAAGGTCAGCAGATCACAAGCCTGTGTGCTCACGTGGAAACAAGCAAAGCCACATTGTATTACGGAAAAAAGCCAGAAACACGCTAAATAGAAATGAGACTTTTAAAGCAGCTATAGGTAATTCTGTCTCAGGATTTCATGCAACATTGCCAAAAGGGCACTCTGTACTTCTGTAAAACCATTTTCACCAAGTGTTGAAAGTTTTGAGAAAAAAAAAAGCACAGGACATATTATGAAGAGGTCTTTAACACGTCAGCTTTCAGCTTGATGAGACTACAGTGGCAAAGTCAAATAAAAAGAGACCCCAATTAGGTAAAACGTCTCAAACTACATAAACTTCCCTCTACGTGCCCAAAACTCTGCCAACAAACGATTACCTGTCTCATCACAAAGTCTTGACATGTTTATGTACCTCAAACAAAGCCTCTCTGTTCTAGTATTAGCAGTGACATAACATTATGTATTTATCAGTTTGTTGTAGTATTTTCATTTGTACTATTGTGGTTGTTGGTTTCAAAATTAGCTACTTAGTCAGCAGCTAAAAAGGCTTTCCAGTTGTTTTTTTACCCAAGAGTTAGCTTTTAACAAATATTGATTGCATTTACTTTAAACTCATCAAAGTGGTGTTGATTTGTGAGGACCATATATCTTTCTAACAAATAATGCATGAATGTCATGAGTCAACATAAAACAGCTTAATTTCAGTGCCACATCAAAAACTGATTATAGTGAGCCATGGCTGTACGAGAGCTGGCTCTAATTTAAAAGTTATTCTCTCTGCAGATTTCCTCCATTTTTCAATTTTGCTACAAAGATTTTTTGTATTATTTAACTTTAATTAAAAGTTTCAAATTACTTTGGAGAGCGACAGCAGGGCAGCTGAAATCTGAGCTTTTTAATTTTCTACTTTGATTACAGCTCCCTCAGGTAGACACTGCCTTTAAGTGAGTCTGCTGATCAGTCATGAAAATATCAAACATTTTCTTTTGATCACAAGAAGAAATCACAAAATAAAAGCAAAGCTCATTATGCTCCAGTATAACAGTTTTTTTGTGATCATGAGAAACACTCATGGTCTCTCCCAACACACCTCTGCCGAGTCGACCATCTGCACATATTTACTATTACTGGAATTACATGGACAAGCCAGCAGCCTGACTATGAGGTGCTGCTGTGTGTTCATTTGCAGCGTGCGGGTGGATGCTATGCTCTGTGGCATGCCACTGCTTGTTATGCCACAGAGGCGTTGAAAGTCTTTAATGATCACCAGTCACTGGCAACTCATGATTTTGCTCCAACATGTAATGAATGAAGTCATAACTAAATAACACAGGCAGGGAGCTTCACCTGTCTTTATCACAGATGTACCTGTTACCTGAAAACACTATGTTGTGATTTTATTCTTACTAGAAAGTGTATAGAACAAAAACTCAAAACTCATTCATTTGCAATTCATCTTCTGTCACTAATTGACTAACTCCAGCTCTAATCCACACAGGCGAGAGTGAGATCCATCATCAAATCTCATGTTTATCCAAACAATTATGTTTTACATTTATTTATTCCTTACCCCCCAGTAGGCCATCTGGACTGATCCAAACTGTAGCAATAACCAGATATTGACATCCTTACTTTAAGCATTTCTGAACCAAAGAGGTAAAAAGTGTCTGACCTCAGTCTCTCATTAGCTTTATTCCAGCGGTGGCCACAGCCTCCTGTTCCGTCTCCATCACCGGCACACAGACATGATGTACAGCCCGTCAGTGCTCCATGTGCCCTGGCTTCGCCTCCAAGTGCAACAGAGCTGTAAACCACACTGGCTCAACTCCGTTATACACACTCATTACTATTTCACCAGCATTGGAACAACAGCACTGACAGCTCCTGTGTCCCCGGCATTAATAAGAGAAAAAGCACCATCGCAGCTTACAGTGGTTTACCTTTACAATCTGCCATCGCATGCAGCGGCCAGGTAAAGACACGCCGGCCCACACACACACACACACACACACACCTATGATTACCAACAAATAAATAAGGCTTCCATGGAGGTCTGCACAGTCTTACAGTATGTCGACATGTTCAGGTATGTGGCTATCATACAGGGTCCCATGAAATGATGATTAAAGCACTGGTGAAGAAGACGCAGTCAAATCTCACCACAAAAGCCTCTCCAAATCAAGTGATTCACTTATGTTAACAAGTATAAAACCAGTATCAAAGATATAATTACTCACTATGAAGAAAAGTATTGTTCACTTTCACTGTCAGATGAAATACTTGTACAAATGAAGGATTATATGTTTCTTTTTAGGACACATATCTACAATTCGGGGGCTCTCTCTGTTCATTTGAATTTTAAGATAAGAAAAACTCTTATGGCATTGTCTGAAACGCATTGTGTTATTGACGTAAACAAGGCTGTTTTTTTATAGTTGCTGAAAAGTTGAGATTTTGGAGATATCGCTATATATTATGAGCTATCAGCCGCAACGTGTCCTCAGCACCACATATAGAAATCTGCTAAGAACCGAAAGTTGGCAATGAATGTCTGGTCAGATTCATTATCTTTTCTATTTATTCTTTGATCAGAAAACTCCTGAATTAAATCTAAAGTGTGCCTGTTTTAGATTATTTTATGTAGGCAAAGTCCTTCTACAGCTGCTTGTACTTGAATTTTTTTGATTGACAAAAAAGGATTTTGCAGATAAACATGTTTAAATTCAGCAAAGTAAGGTACTGAAAAAGCCCCTTAAGACCTTATCACGTTATAAATCTGAATCTGCAAAATATCTACAGCCTTCAAAAAATTCTGTGAAATTAAAAGTATAATGTTTACCTCTTAAAAGTGGACTAAAGGTAGAAAGGCAATACTCAGGTAAAGTGTCTACATTTAAAATTGTACTGGACAGAACCTGAGTAAATGTACTTTAAATTTCTACCCTGTGTGACTGCAGTGTAGAGACAGCCTGAACCAGCAACCTCTAAGACAATCAATGTGATAAACTTGAAATAGTGTACAAAGCAATTAAACGGTCAATAAAAGCCTTTCTCAGCCACTGTGATTGGCTCAAGGTCTATTGTTGGCACTGCAACAGTCTGTCTGATCTGCACAGAAACAGAACAGATACTTCAAGAAGGGAGATTTCACTCTCTTAGAAAAACTGAATCAAACTAAAGATTCATAGCTCACAGTAGGTTAACTACATATCAGGTCGACATTACGCTAAGACCAGGATCTCACTTTTGACATTTGTTTTTACCATAGAAAATATTATGCTATAGAAATATACAATTTCAAATAGGTCAACATATAAAATTGGCAGCAACATAACTACAAAACGCAGCTAAAAAACAAACCAAAAAGTCAACTTACCTAGGAAAGCTAAATCAAGTTAATGTTTGCTAAAGCTAGCTGGGGAGACTTAATTAACTTTTTTTTCCCCCCTCATAATTTCCTGTAATTGGCAAATATCAATTCTAAGGAAAAAAAACATCTAGGTAATTTAATTTGTTAGCCCACATAAATCAGGGCTAACAGCAATCATACAAATAACAGCTAAAGTAGTCCTGCTAAATGGTAGCTAACCTAGCGTTAGCTTAGCTTATAGGTGTAGTGGAATTCACATGATGTATGACATGAGTAGTTAAGATGCTTTCACACACACATCACACATTTACATGTACTAAAACAATAAAGAACACATTTTGTTTGTCAATACCGTCTTCTGCCTGAAGATAAAGTGCTGATTTAGGTCAGATATATAGGGGGTAAAAAAAAGACATAGGAGCTTGGGTAGCGTTTAAAAAAAACAAAAAAAAACTGGAAAGCCTTTTTAGCTTCAGACTAAGTAGCTAATTTTGAAACCAACAACTACAATAGTACAAATGAAAATACTACAAACTGAAAAATCCTTTTTTTGTTACTGTTTTTTGTTACTCTGTAGAGCAGTATAGCAGAGCTTTATTTACTTATTTATCTATTCTGGGGGGCTGGTGTCCTCTACAAGACATCTCCTTTACTTGCAAAACTTAAAATTACTTACAATTTTTTTTTTACTTTACAAAAATCCTTGTGATTACGTGATGTGACAGTGTGTAGTTACCACTTTAATCAAATGCTTTTTTTGGTACCAACCACAATCCTATAAATCACGCAGCCCAGATCCAGCTGGTCGGCCGTTGGATAAAACTGAGTAATTGTAGGGAGGAAGTCAGATGAGTCAGATGAGAATAGACTGGTCCTGAGTATGTTGACTTCATGCATAAGAACAAACCTGTTTGCCTAAGATGGATGATCGAACAGGCCTGCCAGGCGGATTGGTTGGCTTTACAAAAAGCAAGCATGGATGAGTGAGTCCTGCACACAACAACAACCTCTGATTCTGAGAGACAGATAATGCTTGTGAGATTACCGTGCTGAGCCCACCAACAACCCACAGCCTGACCAATGCGCGCCCAGAGGAAATTATATAACAATGACTGTTCAACGCTCCCGGAGGATTCTGCCCGCACCACAACAATCCCCCTATCCTGGTTCCCTCTTTATCATGAGTGCAGAGTAGACTGCAGGAGCAAACAGATGAGGAGCAGCAGACAGAAAGCCTGGCTGTGCTGTCCTCCCTCCCAACTGTATGCACCTGGTAATCCCGAGTGTGATTTGTGGGATTGCGTGCAGAGCTACGATGCAGAACTCATCAGCCAGTCTTAGATAACACAAAATGTTATGAAGGCTCTCCAGCCTTCTTGCTTCTAATTATTTCACTAAGGAGAATTATAGAAGTGGGAGGAAATGAACACCGCCATTCACATGCACTTCACCTCCTCCTTAACATCCCTGGATGGAGGATATAAGAAAGAGTGTGGGGCTGCAGTTGTGGTCTGCATGAGATTACGACTGTGTAGCTGTGGGTGTATGGTGCTGCTGCCTGCTGCCCACTGGGGTCAGAGGTTAGACGAATATGTGAGGTCACAGCTGTACAGAGGCAAGAGGAGACTGCAGGGCAGAGCGCACACTGTACATAAAGCATGTACTGTACACAGCTGTGTGATTAAGTACAACAACCGTAAAGGAAAATTTCGATATTTTTAAATCTGGGCCCTATTCTTATAAATTTGGGGGTCTAAATGACTAATAGTTACCAAAAGTAAGAACTGGTCTAGTAGGTTTCCTCAACCGGCAGCCGCAAACAGGCTGCATTGGCTGCAATGTAAGTCAGATCCTTCTGTTTAACCAGAAACAGAAGTCTCACTCGAGGCGAGGTCTCGCTCTGAAATCTCGCGAGAGGTGAGTTGTTGCAGGAAGACAACAGTGTTTCTGGTTAAACAAAATGATTACTTACTTACTCTTTTAACAAAAAGGTCTATCTCTGTAGGGATCCTTTCCACAATATTGTTAGACACTTACAACAACAATTTGTCAGTTCAAAAGTTTTGGTAACTCTTACTTATTTAGGCACCAAAATTTGTCAAAAATAATAATAATAAAATAAAATAGGGCCCAGGTTTAAAAATACTCCAATTTTCCTTTTAAACCAAACTTCTCACAAAATCCACACTCAAATTGTATAGTTTAAACTTTTCCACCTTTCTTTCTCACAAACGGTCTGTATTAGAGCTACACCAATTGACAAGCAGGGCCAAGATTAGTTTATTGCAGATATATTGGTATCAGATATATCAGCATTTGTCAGTCCACTAGTGAGGAATGACCAGGGTTTTTATTAAACTGCAAAATGTCAGGTTCTGATTATCAATATTGTTGCCAATCATTTTTCTGACTATCAACAGCTCTAATTGTTCTTCTTTAAAACTCCTAAATATCAATTTGGTATCAAGTTAAGAAAATCAGCATCAGGCTATATAAATATCTATATATATATATATAGGTTATACAGTTTGCCTCTTATTTGAGCTTGTTGCTGCTCCAGTTTAACATTTGTTTTGGTCACGTGGTGCATGCTGCACATTCACACCTTCTGATTGATTTCGGGAGATTATCCCCATTGCATTAGACAAGCATTACTCATGGACACTTTACACTACAATCTATGAGCAACACTGAATCCCTTTTATGCACAAATGATTCTGTAGATGCACACATCAGAGGTCAACACATTTAAGCAACCATACACACATACAGACACATGCAGCCTGTATGACTAGTGCATGTGCTCTGGTTCTCCTCCACTCGTGTGTGTTAATATGCTCCCCATGAGGCGCTGCAGGCTGTGGTAATTATAGAAGCTCAGCTAGCAGACACATCACAAGAGAGAAGTACATTTAAAGCCATGTGCAGTAGCTTGAATACAGTACATGCATACATGAACACAAACCAAACCACGCACACACACATAAGCATTGTAGATGGTTGTATAGAAAGTAATAATCCACGTTAACTGCATTTTGATCAAACTTTCACATGTAAACTGGGTCTCCTGTAAAAGTTTTTTTCATTATGTTTGGCCACATTTAAAAAGGTGCAGATAAATTCATTGTTTTTCCTGAATATTACCGATAACTAAACACATAACCAGCAGACGCAGACCGGTCTCTAAAAATTCACCCACTATTCCTCCAGGAAGTAAAGCCTGCATAGTATTAGCAGCAAAGCCAAGGCACACTTAGGGTTCAACAATGTTGAGTTAATCTAACCCCCTCACAGTCACAACTGTAATACCCCTTCCCAAATATAAAGAGATGTGGGGCTTAACCCACTTCTCAACAGAATCCCGATCCTCAAACAGGCTGACCAGCACAGCGTCTGCGAGTGTGTCCAATAAACCCTCTGGCAAACAACAGCTCTATCTCCAGGAGAGCCAACAGAACAGGAGATGGAAGATGCTTACTATTTTTAATCAAGCTGAGTTGTCGTTATTGGCATTTAGCGGTCTGATATAGATGCGGGCTCTCGGTGTGGCAAGCTGGCCCTGCGTGTGGCGCACAGTAAGCTAAGGCTGGGATGGAGGAGGGGCCCGTGGCGCTCAGACAGTGTCATTACAGAAATGTCAGTCAGAAGGAAGGGAAGGAGGAGAGGGCCTGAGGGAGGAGAGGAAGAGAGAGAGAGAGGGCGAGGGAGAGAGAAGGGAGAGGGCGAGACATTCATGTTCACTTCCCTCCGTTAGCCCAACGTTTGTTGTTTGGCTTTTTCCACTAAACTGCCCTTCAATGGCCGTGCTGCACGCAATGTGAACATTCAGCGCATAAACCTATTTTTAACAGCTGTTAGGCATTCATTATTGCAAACCACACACACCTGAAACACTATATATTTGATTTTTTTTTTTTTAAACCTGAGAGAGATGATGAATTTTGACAGTGTAGGATTGTAACTAACAATTAAGCATTTAGTCTATAAAATGTCACAAATTTGCAAAAAAATGCCTGACCCAATTTCCCTCAGCCCCAAGATGATGTCTTCAGATTTCTTGTTTCATTCAACCAACTGTCCAAAACCCAAAGATATTCAATTAACAGAGACATAAAACAGAGAAAAAGAAGCAAGTTCTCACATTTAAGAAGGTGGAACCAGAGAATTTCTAGGGTTTTTGCTTGACTAAAAGTCATAATCTCTGACTATTAGTAAATTAACCAAAACTATAAACTAATCGATTAATCATCTAACTGTTTCAGTGCTAGTTGGGAGAACAACATACTCTAATTTTGTGCCACGTCATTGGCTGCTTATTTGAAAATTGCCTTTGATGCAAAACATTGAACAAAACTGATCCCAAATATGGCACTCAACAATATGGACAATGTCAATGGCAAAAAAACCTAAAACAAAAGATGATGAGAAATTGATCTTCATCGGGGGCAGCACATCACGGATGACACATAAAAACTTCACATGTTAAATGTTGTTTCATCTTATGAAATGCAGCAATGAGCTTATTCATTAAGCCTGATGGGACCGGACACTGACTGCAGCCACTGCTGTATAAATGTGACCCAAAACAAACAAGCCGAGCCTCCGGGGCTGGGATTAGAGAGATCAGACCAGCTGTAAGGCTACACTGCTGCTGCTGCTGCTGCTGCTGCTGCTGCTACACATGTCAATTACATAAATACAGCTTCCTGTCTCTTCGCCAGCATCAGGACCCCCCGCCCCCCACCCCATCTCTATGCCTCTGCTGAACGTGGCACTCGATAGCTCAGATGCGCAGGTACTCTCTTTATACCTGGACAAACATCATGTTGCCATGCAACACCATCACCAGGGTGACCCACTTCTGCAAGAAGAGGGGATTTGAGCATTGAACCCACTACTTTCTGCTGTGTTAAAGGGGGGGCTGAGTGGTAGAGTAGCCATCTTGCATGTACGCTTTTTTGTGTGGTTTGAGTCACTTCAGCTAGGTCAATTCGAGTGTTGTAGGACAGTTTTGATTTGGTTCAAAATGGTTTGTGTGTAGTGGTGCTTTATTCACAATTTGCCTGCATATTTTGTGGCAAACTACGCGTAACTCTACAGTAACCTCCCTAATAGTGCCGTCTAGCCCCACATTGTTTATTTTCTTCATTTGCTGCTAATGAAATGCAGTAGAGGAGGAAGTTCCAGGAGTTCACCGGATGTTGTCGTTTCTGCTTAAAAGGAGGAGTCGCACCTTCACTAATGTATATTGTTGAAATGAAAAACAATCTGCTCACTCTTTGTTGGTGGCAGAGCTTGGGTTCAACGTCAATGCTGTCTTTGTTTAAGAGTTCTTGGTACATAAAAAATATATTAAAGAGCTTTAAAAAGGCAAAACTGGCCCACAGTTGTAGTTGCTCAAATTTGCTGTAAACCTGGTGCTGGGTGTCTTTGTGCTATTGTTAAGTACACCTGAGAGGTGTAGCCTTCAACACGCTGTTAGTGGGGGACTACATTTGGCTGATTAGTGCAGAGAGTGACCTGTAACTGCACCACAGGCGGGCAGCCGTTACAAGAGACGCAAAGCCATTAGTGACACACGTGGACACTTACTGGAAATGTCCCACTCAGCACAATGAGGGTGGAACACAATGCTGCTGCCGTGACAGCACACAGCATCCACCGCTCACACATGTAACGCTTTCCACAGCTGACTGACTGTCAAAGTGTGTGGGGCAGAAAAGGACAAGCAGCCGAACCATAAAACTGTTGTGACATCAAGTCCTCATGGAAGACGGATGGATGATCGTCTCTGATTTGTGTCAGATGGCCGCTGAGAGCTGCTACGCTGCTCGCAGAGAGCATGCAGGGTGATGTGTTACTGGTCCCACGTTGGACAGAGGACAGCGAGACTGATCTGACCTGGACAAACAATGTCACATCACCCGTTTATTAGGTACACCTACCTAAAACTAACGCAGTCTAATACAACAGTCCTGCAATAAATCCTACGTTCATGAAGGTTTTAATGTCCAGGTTTTGTTTTGAGAGGTCATTTAGGAGGCCGCAGTGTGTGACCAAGGAGTGGACTAAGAGTCAGACATCTGGTGACTTTAGACTTCCTTGAGAAAAACGCTTGCAATTCGACACTGACTTGGTGTGACGAGCGACTTCGCTTGGATTTTTTCTTGTAATGACTTGAAATCCTGCCTAAGTCCAAATATTAAATGCATGTTATAAAAAGGTGTGCAGCAACTCAACTCTTCATTGTCATTATAAACACACTGTGTGAGTTTGAGGGAAAGGTTCGTTTGTCAGCGCAGACCAGCAGACTGTTAAGACTGTGCTGCGTTCAACATGCAAAAGCACGTGGCTCAGAAATAGCAAATAATTGTAATTGTGTCACAGGAATAACATCACACAGCACTCTGATTATTTTACTTTTATACTTGAAAGTAATAACTACACATTTTAAAGGGTAATCATTATTTTACAACATTATTACTCCATTAATAGCATTACATTGCATAATGACTCAAGACTTCATAAAGCAAGACTTGAGACTTGCTTGCAATTTTCAAAACAATGACATTGTCCAAATTCTGGTTTGTAATGCAGTTTAAGTGTATTGCATTATACTGTGAGGTGTGTCTAATATTTAGTCTCCCCTCATTGATATATTATGTGGTGGACAAAATATTAGAAACATCACTCATTATGATGCAATCCAATCCAACAGTACCACAAACTACAGCTCAAAAATGACCTTAAAGTTTAATCCAAAACTGTTTAAACAAAAGCAGAACATGATGATGATTTATTGTGTTGAGTTGTTGTATTAGACTGCACTGGTTTAACACAGGTATAACTAACAAACTGGCAACTGAGTGTATGCACCATATAATATCTTCAAAGAAAAGAAATCATCTTCTGAGTAAAGACCACAGAATATTAAATCAGAGCAAACCTGTCCCAGCCAGGATCTTTCTCTCTACTCTTCTGTTTTAGCCACGTAGTCAAAATACTACAAAAGAAGTACACTCTTACTCAAAAACAAACATTTCTTCACCACCCACCACTATAATTTAGCCTCCTCTCCTGCACCAGCACAGAGCAGCCTATAATTTCCTCCTTCTCCTGGTTCAAGCAGACAAGGGAGAAGAGTATTTTTCTGGATCTAAACAGTTCAGTTTTCAACGAGATTGTCCACTTGGTTACATAACGAAGGCGAAAAATAACTCTTTTAATACTTGTATGCGCAAGATACCACTTTACATGTGCTGTTTGACTCCGAGTGATCCAAACTAGTGGCACAGTCTCTCTCTGTTGACACTGGGGTGCAATAGGTGTTGATGTGTGGCTGTAAATTTATTCATAAACAGTATAAACAGTTGGCGTCACAGTCCACTGTCGTCGTGTTAATGCCTATAAACCGCAGCTCAACTGACAGCTGCCCGAGTCATCACAGTTAGCTTCACCCCGCAATCAAACCAAATCATTTTTCGTCAAACTATACACGTGAAGGTTTTAATTTCACTATAACTCTGCGTCTTTCGGTAAAAGTCATTTAAAAAGTGAGAATATTACCGTTTAGCTCCGCTGGATGCCTCGGAGATGTCCGACTGCTCACTCTCTCGGTCCATCTATTTACTGTTCAGTGGTGTGGTCTTGTGAGCGTCCTTCGTCACTTCCGGACACTCGTACACCTGTAAAGCCCAGCGTTGGCGTCATCAAAGATCGTCTGTTGCGAAGATGAATCCAGCAGGCGTTATGAAAAAACCGCACAGCTTCCGGTCTGCAAAAAAAGGAGGCGTAGAGCAAAAGTACTGTTACCAAGCTAGTAGCTAGTGTCTGTTTCATCAAATGTAAAGCTGGAATAAGAGTGTTTTCTGTTCAATAGGAATAGGATACATTTACTGAAGTACTTTACTTAGGTACAACTTTAAGGTTCTTGTACTTTACTTACCCTTTCAATTTTCTGCTTCTTTGCACTTCTGCTCCACTACATTTCAGAGGGAAATGTTGTACTTTTTACTTCACTACATTTATCTAACAGCTGTAGTTACTTTTCATGTAAAACATATGATCAGTTTAAAAAATAGGATGCATTCTCATGAATTATGTTACTACATAACAGTATATTAATAATAATAATAATAATAATAATAGTAATAGTTAGAATTAGCTCTGCCATGACAGCATTAAAATGCTGCTTACATAAATGCATCAATAATAATATTGAATAATAAATACAGAATATACCTGTACAACACTCTGAGTGGGGTCATTTTGCACGAGAAGTACTTTTGATACTTTAAGTAAATTTTGATGCTAATACTTCAGTATTTTTACTTTAGATTTTGAATGCATGACTTTTATTTGTAATTGAGTATTTCTATACTGTAGTATTACTACTTTTATTTGAGTGAAATATCTCAATACTTCTTGCTTGTAAAATTGTAGTATCTCTTATTCAGTTGGCATTCAACTACACCTCCCATGAGGCTTTGAAAGTGCTTTGTGTGTCTAAGATTCCTTAGAACTTACTGTAAGGGGAATGAGTGGCCTTTGCTGCAGGTTGGACAGTCACTTAACATCTTATTAAGGCCGAATTAACCTTTTAGGTGGCCCCAGTCAAATATGTGATGTTTGGGATGTTACCATTCAGTGCACACAGCAGACTACAACATGGCAGTACTCATTCAGGAATAACCACCATATATAAGCATGACACAGTGCCCCTCAACAAGACAGACCCTCAAGACTAGGCAAACTAGCTAATGCATGACCTGTTTTAGATGGTATCGTACTTTAGTGGTGCAAATTGTGTAACAAATTTGCAATTAATCGAACCACCAAAAAACAACTGACATGCAGTGAACTTGGGGTTTTGGGGGCCGTCTGAGGATATGAGCATAAAGGGTGTTGTATGTCATACTAGTTGTATAGCCCTCTAATTTTGTGTGACATATACTGTACATAAACTTGACTCCCCTTGATTTCCCTAATGCATAATACATAACATAAACTGCCATTGGCCTCTACTGTAGGCAACAGGCAGTTTCAATTCATATTTCTAAATCAATGCTTATCTTCTGGTCACCATATAGGAGCAACAAATTCTTCTGACCGCATTTTGTGTTCCTTCAAATGTCAGCCTGCCACACTAAATTAAACTACACTATTGCTTAGTGTTGTGTCATGGGCAGTCAAACAACAATACAAAGCACAACAGAAACAGAAGTTGCTTACAGCAACAACAGACAAAAATTTAATTGTGGATGGATAGTGTGACAAAATCTAAATCAGCAGTTAGTGGTAAATCACTATTGTTTGCTATTTGTCAGGTTTTCTGCCAGTCCACTGACATGGTCATTTCAACTAAAAATGGTAATTAACTACCAAAATAATGCAGTATATACATAAGTACATGTGTACACGTTATAACATTAATACATATTATGAAATTAAGATTTTCCAGGAGCTGTATCAAATTGTTTCTCTGTTCATTTTGTCAAATATTTGCTGTAGACATATAGAAATAATAAATAAACAAGTTGGGATCGGTCTCACCTTGTGTTCTTGTGTGCTTTTCACAATCACTGTTTTTTTATTAGTGCACTGTCTCTGGGACAATATGCGGAGAGGTTTCTGCACACTGTAAACTAAATTGCTTGGAACAAATCTGCTTTTTCACATTTGATGAAAATACTCTTGGCACATCCAGTTTATGTACATGACTAATCTAATAATAATTTTGTTGTATAGAATTTGGTCCAGAATAACGGAACACAGCAGTGATTCACAGAGGACAGACTCTCTGGTGAGCTGCGCTTTGCGGTGCTGTTTGTGGTATCATGAAATACGCGCAGAGTGAGAGCTCTTCGTTTGTCTCCTCGCTGACACTGTGGTTAAAAATAGTTTCTGTATGTTTTCAAAGGCGCTGCAGGACGAATTATAATAATAGAGGCAGGGATGTTAGAACAAGTTAGATCTTTTACTGTAGAGCAGAGCTGCCTACAGAGTTTAATCTTTACTATTAAAAGTCTTCATTCAAATGCCAATAGGACCTTTTTGGAATCAGTTCATAGGGACACATATGGACTACACATTAAAGTCACCGCTCTGCAGTGCTTCACAGCAAGAAAGAACATGACTTCTGTTTTCTTGCTAAGGAATAATCGACTTATGTGAAGGAGGAAAACCAGCAGCGAAATGAGGAGGGTGTGAAACCGATACTGCACTGTCTGGCCACCTCTGCCTGAGCCAATGAGCGCCCTCGGAAGCTGCCTCCGAAACCACTGCAAGGCTGCATGCTTGGCAGGTGGACAAAAGCACTGTCGGAAATCAGAACAGACAACAAACGTTTATGCAGGAGTTCACAGTGCTGAGATGAATCCAAAAGTGTTGAAGTTTTTATTCCTCTACAGAACAATGCGAGAGAACACAAAAGCAGTTGAGACAATTCAATTTTGGTAGCTGCTTTAATAATTATTAAGGCCAAGGGTGATTGATTATGTGAAGGTCAAACGTGAAACACACTGCAACATACACAAATACCTTGGCATACAGGAACATTGAGCAGATAAAGTATTTCAGTGGTGGAAGAAGTACTCTGAAGAACCTTCGCTTCAATAAAAGCAGCTGTGACCTACCCCAAATTAAAAATACTCCATTACAAGTGAAACTCCTGCATTCAAAATCTTACTCAAGTAAAAGTACACAAGTATTAACAGCAAAATATATCACAAATAAAAGTCCTTATTATGCAGTACGGTCCCTTTCAGAAGTTCATATTATTATATACTGTCATATTGTTGTTATAGATGTTTTACCTTGTAAGTGGCATTTTAATATTGCAGCTGGTGCAGCTGAACTTCTTTATATATAACAATGCATCATTTTATATACAGTAAGATGATTATTTGCCTTTGTATGCTTTCAATACACATAGGGAACCCTTGGCACATTTTACTATTTGTATTGATAACTGATTATGATTTGCATTTGTATGTTCAAAAAGTAACCACAAACTATACTGTCAGATAAATGTAATGAAGTGAAATGTAGTGATGAAGTATGAAGTAGGACAAAATGGAAATACTCATGTGAAGTACAAATATTTCATTGTAGTGTATCTGAGTAAATGTATCTAGTTACTTTACACAGCTGAAGTATTTACGTATGATTGTTAACACATATATGAATTGAACAGCACAGTGTGTGGCCTAAACATTCAGTTAACTGTCCTATGACATTTGTGCAAATAGTTGAAAAATAATTCACAGTAGCAAACATTATGGCTTCATAGTGTCTTGTTTCTTTTTTCACAAGTGCTTCAGTGTAGCAGAGTTACTCTACGTCAGCATTAACAAAAGGCCACACAAACAGGCAGAAGAAAACCTGTGGATAGAGAGGCACGTTTTACCGCCACAGCAGCGTGAACATCAGAACTTCCTGTTGTGCAGCTCAGCGACCAGCCGCAGAGAGTCTCTTTGGTTTGAGCCGAGTCTGGTTTTGCCGCTCACCTCCCGCCACTGTAGAGCGCCATGGCTGCTCAGCACCTGAGATAATCACAAAACAATAATAAGTAAATTACATATTCACTGTAGGGGGAATCATGAGTTTCCGTTCTGTTAGTCCACCAGTCAAGTTCTTCATGTAATTGTAAAATATTGGATGCTCTACACATTTTAAAACAAAAAGCTAATAATGTTCTCACCATACTGTTGATATCTACCATCTCCTGGCTCGTTCTGTCGAGGTGAATGTTTAGGACGGTGGTTTCCACCCAGGCATTATCCGTGTTCCTGCAGTCATCCACATAACCCTGAAACACCTAAAACAAAACAACACAGAATCAACAAGTTCCTCAGAGTCAAGAAAAGCACGGACTTATTTAAGCTGATAAGAGCCTCAACTAAAAGCAAACATTTTAGTGGTAGAAGATTTTTGGAGGAGGTCTTCTTGCCTTTGTCCACCCCATTTATATAATTGAGGGAAGGCTAAATAATACAAACACCGGTCACTGCAACACAACACAGTTCAACAGCACCAAAAACTACATCCTGCAAAATGATCACATTAGTTTTAGCTGGGTGTACCTAATAAACTGGCTGCTGAGTGTAGGTTCCCCGGCTACTAACCATAAAGTTAGGGGCTATTTTTGATTTCCATTCCCATACAGGTCCACAGGTCATCAGATAAAGGGCTCCTAATTGTGCCCCAGTCAAAGTTTTTAGAATTTCCTGTTTGTATTAATTATCAGTGCTGTTTGTAAATCAAACTGCCCCTCTAGGAACATTTAAGCTCTACTCTATAAAGGCAAACCAAAGTGTTGACCAGACCTACCTTTGTTCCCTCTGATACTTGAGCATTTATTTTTTCATACAGTTTCTTCCCCAGAGTTCTCTTAAGAGTCACTGGCAAGTGATCAGCAGATTGGACGGGTCCCTGCAGGTTTCAAAATCACACTTATAATATTTGAACAGCTCAAAAAGTAAAAAGCACTTGAAGTGAACAAACAGCGGGACTCACCCCAGGTAAAGCCAAATTTCCTTGGCTCCCATCCCAAACCTCGAAGTACTCCAAAACAGATCTCTCGCTGTCGCGCCAGCTAAAAATCAAATTCAAAGACTTCGATCACGCCATGGAATCCATTGGTGGTGAAACAACCTTTTTAAAAAGCACAGTAACAACATTAGATGACCTACCGTGTGAGCACAAGGTCTACATTCAGATTTGGACCAAGGTGGCTTAGTGCACCCCGTCCTGTGATGCCCGTCCTCCCTTCTGGGTTTCTAATGACAGATAAGATACACATCAGACATCAATACGCGCTTGTAAGTTTACTGTAAGTGCCATTTGATGTCTTGTGTGTCTTATCTAGTATCATACCTGTAATTATCTAAGGCTTCTGATTCTGATCTGCAAGGAGAAAGAATAAATGAAATATAAGAGATAAGGAGGTAGGAGGAGGCTTTGGAATCAGACGGTGGACCCAGGGTTAGGTCAGAAAGGTTAGTTATTCATTTAGGTTAAACATATTTCAAATACATTTTTATATTTGATTCGAGATGGCTTGATGATTCTTTGTTTTTAATAGGAAAATCTGCAAATGTGTCAACACATGAAGCCTAACAGGAACAAAACTTGGTCTTCTCTTGGTAAAAACACACCCATCCACATGGTCCCCACCGTCTTCAGAGGCGTAATAAGTCGGCATGTATGAGCTGAAGCTGACCTGAAAAAAAAGAGGGCATGAAAACCATCTGGATCCACTGAACCCAAACCATCTTTTTTTACGCAGTGATGTTGTGAGGAACAGCAGCTGGTGATTTTGAGGCGGAAATGTATGTGAAATACCTCCCATGGCACCTTCTCCTCAGGCACAGGGAACCGTGTGAGTTTGCTACTCGGGTAGTGAAACTGACGGGCGTTCACGTGGAACCCGTCCTCTTTCTCTGACGTATTTCTCACAGTGTCGGGGGACTCGTCTGTTGTGGTTAATGCTGCAGGGAAGAGTGCCAACAAGAGGAGATGTTTGATGTTATGTATTTGCAGAATTTACAAAAAAATGTAACAATAATAATGAATGAGGAAGTTGGGTGCTGACTCAGTGAATGGGCTTCTTTTGCTGCAAGATCCCGAGATTTCAGACTGTCCATAATCCACTGCAGGGCTTTGGTTGACTGGACGACCTGATGAGATGAAAGTGGGTCAAATACTTTTGATGACTGCTTATATACAATGATGAAGATGACTGATTTTCCACCGGGGACATCTGGAAATAAAATTCAACAACAACACGTGGGTGCATCAAGAAGTGTGTCATCTCTTTTCTGCATCATGCCCTCGCTCCCACAGCATAATGTGAAATGTTACAGACACAGGTGCAACATCAGTGATAACCAAAAATCAGGTCACAACCTGCTCCTCTAGTCGAGCCAGTCTTGTCACCACGTCAGCAGACGCCGTCTCCTCTTCCCTACCCAGCCGATCGGTTATGGTGGAAACCCTCAGGAGACAAGCAAGCACATTATGGGTGTCTGGTACTTATTTGAATATCACTCCTACACTGTTTAATGTTATATACTCTTCATATTTAGTCAAAGTAGAATTTGAGCCTCGTCAAACCTTAAAAACATAGACTATATTGCTGCATGAAAGGAATAGTTTGGAACGTTTGCGAAATCTTGTTGAGAGTTAGAGCTTAGTTTAGCTTGTTACAAAGACTGAAAGCAGGGAGAAACAGCTAGCCTGGCTGTCCACAAGTAACACAATCCCTGTTTTAGTCTTTATGCTAAACTAATCTAATGTCTCCTAGCTCTAGCTTCATATTTAATGGACAGGCATGAAAATGGTATCGATCTTCTCATCTAACTCTTGGCAAGAAAGTGTATTGCCTACTTTGAACTATTCCTTTAAACCTGCGTTAACAGATTTTTGCTGTGACTGGAAATGGCGCTGAAGACCGCGGTGCAGGGGGAACAAAAAAAACACTAAAGCTGCAGGTGGTAAAACCAAAACAATGAGCCGAAAGACACTCTACAGCTCCATAGAGCTGAGGGTACCTGCAGAGTTGGGTGGTAATTTAAGTTTTTCTCTCTGTTTGACACCTTTACACATCACACATAGTCGTTTGACCCATTATTGGTACACAAGATGATTAATGGGATACAGGAGAATAAAAAAAAATGCTATATATGCTTTAAAATGACTTTTTATGACTTTTCTTTTGTAGTTTTTTTGTTGTAAAATACTGGATAGTTTAGACTTTAGAAGTTCAAATGAAAGTATTTGAGAAGGTAAAATCACACTTTGGTTGAACACAATTAAAACATATTTAATTAAGGTTTGATTAGGATTGTTATTCCTGTGGGATTTTACTTCTGGGCCATGTCCAGGATGCATTGCTCCATTCTCTGGCTCTGCTCCTGCTTTGTGGACAGCAGGTATCTGTCCTTCATCAAGGCCTCCCAGGACAACAGCTCCTCTTCCTCTACCTGATGAAGCTCGTTCTCTGAAAAACAGCGCCCCATGCTTTTTCATTACCTCACCTAATACTGTACAAATGAACATCGACACAACAACTCCCACTACAGACAAATTCTGATTGAGTTAAACCAGAAAGGGGACATTTCAACACATTAAAATCTTTTCTGGTACCAAAAGCATCAGCTGTCTGTGAGCATTAGACCAAAGGAAGTCTCCATAATCTCTTTCAATATATACAGAAATAAATAATTCAATACGTACTAAACTCTTTGCATATGATGGGGGGCCTGCATAGCACCACGTTCCTGATGAAGAGGTAAAGATGGCTGAGGATGATAAAAGGAGGAGGGGCAGCGGGGCGGCTGTGGTACTCCTTAATTAGCTCGTATCTTTGAAACTTCCATATTATGTCTGTGTTGTCCTGAACTTCCTGGAACGTAAAGCTGTGCAGGAACACAAAGAGAGACAGAGGAAGACAAGACTGATTGTGGTGGTGAAAACATCATCATCTAAGCTAACAGTAACAGCACGTTACAGAGAAAAGTATTAAAATTAGGACTGAATTAAGACACAAAGACGATGAGGAGAACTGACTTGAAGATAGCTATGAGCAGGTTGAGCAGCAGTATGTTGGCAAAGAGCAGGTAAACACAAAGCATGATGATGGTGAGCCACTCAGGGAAGGCTGGTATTTGGTTTTCATTCAGCACAGGACACTTGGGCTTCAGAGGATCGGTGCCATTCATGCTGCAGGAGTTTATGTCAAACGCAGCATCTGCAGAAGGCAAAGAGATTGTTTTCTTTGTGGTAATATATTCATTCAACAACCAGGTCTTAAATGTCAAAAGGGTGAAGAATGTATACCTTAAATAATGAAATTAAAAACTGCATACATGTGTAAAAATCTGTATGTAAACTAGATTCACACATACACAAATAATTAGTAATGTTTCATGTGAGAGAACGACAGTGTTTCAACTACAAAGAAAGTGGTACTATTTTCCATCTCCACTCACTATCAATATTCGTGGGAAAATTCCCAAATATGATGAGGTAAGGCTCATAAACTGCCCCGCGGAGGATCCAGTCCAGCCGATTGTCATTGTGGATGAGGATGCCTTGTTTGGCCACGCCGTACGCCACCACCCAGATACTCAGCAGGAACATGAAGAAGAACATATCCATCATCTGGAGGACAAATAGACATCAGTCACAAGCTAGGCACACTGACAGATGTGGAAACATCTGAATACTGCACCCAGTGGAGACTTTATTCTCTGGTAGGTGACTTTTACTGGGCAACTTTTTTAAATTTAAAACTCCACAAAGTTGGATTTGTCAGTCTGCACGCTGCCTAAAGCATCACATCTATAACCATTTAAATATTTTGCAGTGACAACTATCAGTATTTAAAAGCTTGCCCTGCTGTAATAAACAGACCAGCTGCAACATTTTGTTCAAAAACACCTTTGATTTAACACAAAGTGCACATCTCTTCTGCAGACACCAAATGGAGGCTCAGTGAGGCAGAACCCTTTTTTTGTACTAGATAAAAGGTGTTTTGGAGCGTAGCATTTAGGCTCTTTAGTTGCTCCCACATTACATCAGGTCGGCATTCATTATATTTGTATGTGGCCCTCTCACCATCCTCCTGACTATAATGATTTTGGGTCCCAGGGTTCTACTGATAGTGAAGATGGCCATGAGACGGAGACAGAAGACCACAAAGTCGATGCAGAGGAGGATTTTACCCGCATAGAACAGCTCAGTCGTCAGCCTGAAATAGAAACACTTAGTGATTCATAGATAACTCAGCAAGTGGAGAGCACTTCTATGGCCTAAAGTGATTATATGGGAGGAAAGAAACTTACCTAAATGCAAGGCCGACAATAAAAAGGAGGATGGACAGAACATCTAAAATATTCCACAGATCGTTGATGTACATCCTGGCTTTCTTACGAAACCCAAAGCCATCAGGATCATGAAACAGCTGAGATAGAAAAGACTAATTAAAATTGCCAGTTTGGGATTGTAGTAATGTAGTGATGTAAATATTTCGACATACTCTGGAGGCAGCACTGACCCTTTTGGTTGATTAAAACCTACAGTGAATGAAATAAATAATAATAAATAAATAGCTACAATTATGAAGCCTAGTAGTTTTGCCATACCTTGAAAAATTGGAAAGTCATTAATAAATGATTATTAATCGTTATCATTTAATCATTCATTCATTCAATCATTTTTACCAAGCATTACTCAAACAGAAGTAAATAGTGCATTTGTTGGGGACTATATTTTCAGTGGCGTATTGATACATATTTGATGCCCTAGTGAATATCTACAGCAGCAGGCCAGTGTATGTGAGATTACCTCAAAATGAAGTACAGTCCCATGTTCATGGTAATGAAGGACCATGTCACCCAGCGCAACAGTGTGGTTCATTGATGTGATTTAAATAGTTTCTGTTTAACAATGGAACAATGTCTATGACACAGAGGAATTAGATATAACAAGCTTTGGCTACGCAGAAAGTACTTGTTAGAAGGATACATTCATTGTTGCTTTTGGTCTTGCCATATGATTTATTGACAATAACAAAAATTAAGAATATTAAGAGCTTCATTCTTTAATCCATTTATGCGTTTCAGTATTTTGCATAATGGCATGGAATGGAACCATAATTAATGTTATTAGTTATGACATGCTATGCTATGACAACTGAAAAAGGTCCAATTCTGTCCACCTTTAATTTAGTCACCTGTGTTATCAGTGTAAGTGGCCTCAATGCCAGTGAGTCTAAGGGCTCCAAATGCTGTATAAGCAATGGGAGCTTTGTGAAATCATGTTCGACTTCTCAGTAAAGTGTGATGCTCCTATTTCACATGTACAGTAAATCATTTTTCATGAAGTCATTTTTATCTCTTAGATATGTTTATTTATCTTCAATTCAAATTAGTTTGCTCATCAATAAAGTATGGCATTATTATTATGCTTTAATGAGAGAACCAATGCAGTAAATCAACACTAAATGATACAAGACAAAGGACTGTCATTGGCCGTTCAGTCTTCAGACCTCAGTATATGTTGACTTATCCTTCAATATTTGTGTGTGTCCCAGCTGCACTCTCACCTGTCTGACCTCCTCACACACCAGAGAGAACAGCCAGATGTAAAGCAGCGCCTCGCCAGCAGAGGGCGTGACCTGGAAGTCGATCATCAGCACCACAGCAAACAGGAAGAGGAAGGCGAAGTAAAACACGATATTCCAGTAAAACTTGACCTGCGGCGAGCTGTACAGGCAGACCAGTCTGGACCAGCTGTCCAGAGACTCCATGCGCTGCAGGCTGGTGAGGCTACTGTGGACAGAAAGGTCACTGGGGTCAGAGACAACTTGATGTTTTCATCTGGTTATTTTTCTCAAGTGACATTTGGGACACTTACTTCTTGCTTTCCTGTAACTGACTTTATAAACTGTATAAAGAGGCAACTGTCTACTTACGGGCCACGAGAATTCGTTCGAAGTGTACTTCCTGTCACTTTCTCCACTGTCTTGATCTCCTCATTCTTCTCATTTTCTCTTTGGATGACTTCATCACATCTACGGAGAATTATAATTCATTAAGAAACATAGCTGTAGCACATATATGTTAATAAATTCACATATGTTTACTTACATCACCCTCCAAAAAAACTATACATTATTGTAAACTGTTTTTGTCATGAAAGACAAAGAACATGAAACAGTTATGGTTTTATGGAGTAAAAGAGGCCTTGCTGCCACCAGGTGGTGTCAACAAATAAATGTGTGCATTTTTTAAAGGCAAAACAAGTTTTGGGTGGCAGAGGAGCACAAACCACTGCAATATTACACCAAATGTATGAATCTATAAAAATGTTATTACTTTTTTATTACTGTTTGTACACAGTAACAGAAGCACCTTACATTTTATTCAGCAGACGTAACTGGTAGTATGTTGTCTTCTGCAGAACAGCTTAAGACCTCTTTGACATGCTGTCATATACAGTACAAGTCCTAAACTAAGTGAAGTAAAAATGTCCAGACTGTTTCTCAAGAAGGAACGCCTCCAGCTTTTTGGAAGACGAAGGAGGTGGACATGGACTGCACTCCTGAGACTCCTATATGACACTGATATTATTATTATTGTGATTAAAGGGGGGCATAAAAAGCATTTCACTTCATCAAAATATCTTGAAGCCTATGTAAATTGTATCGAATGAGCATGCAGAACAATCATTAGCCAGACTGGCTTCGATAAGATGGTTGCCATTACATTTTCACACGTTCTGAATGTAATCTTCTTGTGATCATCTTGGCTCATGTCATATTATTTCATTAATCACTTTATGCCCAGTGATAGTGTCTTCTTGTACCAATCTCAACACAGTATCTTGGATAATGAGAACCCTAATGATATTTGAGATTACTGAACTATGCCTGTGGCATCCTGTGCAAGCACCTTGAATCTGGGAGAGTTGTCAGAACTCAAACTGACAACAGGACTCACCTGAAAACCAGAAAGACAGTGTAGATAAGTGGGAAGAAGACCATGCAGATCAGCACTCTCCACACAGGGTTGACCACTGAAAGCTCACCACACCAGATCTGTGTCAGAAGAGCCTTAAAGACAAACTTGTTATCAGACATGTTGTTGAGATTAAATACTCATGACCCCTGTCTGGGTATCAAAATGAAAGTCTCATTCATCAAGTTAAATTCACTGATCACAGGTTTTCTACTTTTTCTACTATGCAGTGAATGTAAACAGATATCAAGACACACTCCTGCGTTCTACAATTGTTAAAAGAAAAGCTCCTAAAGAGAAATCTGAAAGTTGGCTCTACCTGAACACCTGACTGAGCTACAAAGCCTTTAGCATCAGCCTCCAGTGCCAGCCTCAGGCACCTCGTCCTTCCCCAAAACGGTGACACACGAACCAACAACTTCTGAGCCCGCCCTTCATCACTGTTGTGGCACTCACTGAACACACCTGGGACACACACAATGAAGACATATGCTAACCTTGTGAAATCCCTTTATTTTACACAAGGAAAGCCACTCATTATGTCTGTGGTATTATACCAATGGCGTGTTTCTCATAGTGATTGGCCAGCTTTAGCATGTCCTGTGCCTCGTCTGTATCACTTCCTTCCTCTGCCATTTTCTTCAGGATCTTACTGGCAGCCAGGGCAGCGGACATGCAGTCTCTACACTGTGCACATACAGATACAGATACAGAAAGGTGCATATACACATAACACATTTATGACTACTTTCAAACTTTATCTGTGTAAGGGTTAGTGTTAAGTGTTTACCTGCTCCCAGGCAATTTCAGCCAGCTCCTTATTGTTCTGGACGACAGCCCAAAGAAAAAGGTCTCTGCCTGGGTCCCTCTGTTTTTCAGCATTGTCCTCCCTGAGTGGAGTTGGAGGATCTGCCTGACTTTTAGACAGCTAGAGGAAACGTGAAGGATGGTGTTGCATTAATTGCATGTCTTATGGCCATAGCCAGGATTTCAGAAATACTGATGTAATAAGTCCAAATCCCCCTGAGGCATGTCCTCCTCAAATTTTGACAAGACACCAATTTGGATTTCTGGTCAATTGTACTTCCTGTAAATTCTATTTCCCAACATGAAGATCTAAACTCCACAATTCTGCTGAGAAAATACTGAATCTTTTAGCCTTTACTTATTTGTTGGCCAATAAGTAGTTTAAAAACAAATTACTGGAATCTGCCCAGAAAATACCCACCATGTTTTAGTTTTTAAATTACAGAACGTAAATCCTCCCTTCGTAATAAAAGCCCCAGTTTCCTAGAACAAGAAGACATGAACTCAGCGTCTTAAATGTCATGATCCTGATTGGATTAGTGGCATGTATAGTATGAAGCATTTAGTTTTGGTTGTCAGACTACATTCATTCAATCATAGCATGTTTTTTTCCTGCAGACTGGTTGTAAGCAAGCATGATGGATAAATTGACTCACTGATAGAGATGTATCCTCCATAGACATGTGGAAGTGGTTTGTCGTGGGGGAGGGAGGGTAGAGGGCCTGGGTGAAACTGCCCAGCAGGTGGCGCACCTCATTGGACACATGAGTCATGGAGATGATTTCGCCTTGCCTCGAGTGAACTCGAACCCTGCGGTTGAACACTTGCTTGCTGCTGCGTCGAGATCTATTGACCCGCTTGGCCAGCTTGCATAGAAAAATGCAGCCAGGCAGCTGTTTGTAGAGCTCACACAGAGTTTCCTCATCCTGCAGGAAATCTCTCAGACTCACACCGTTCTCCAGCAGCAGACTCACAAACTGAGGCTTGTTGCCAACCAGGGCTGAAAACATGGCCCAGTGGAGATCACTGGACTGGATGGGAACAAGACACAATTAGCATTCTGGCAAACAAGCATGACTTTTGCCAGTTGTTTGGACAAATGTGATGGCTTTTCTTTCAGTAAAGTGATTGCTGACTCTTTTATGTCAGGTGCTCTTTCATTCAGACATATCGCTAAACAACCCTGAAATGCTTTTCTTTAAAGTCGAAATGAAACAGAGGTTTCTCAGAGCAACACACTTCTCTAGGAGGATTGTTCAAGTAGACAAAGATGTAAACGGACTGGGATAGCAGTCTTTTATGGTACAATTGTCCTCTGCCCCTCATATCATAAAGTGTTATGTGTTTTAAAAGCCTTTAGTGGTATACTGGTATTGTTTGAAATTCCCATGTAGAATTTTCACCACTCAAACATTTTGCTATTTTCTCTGAGGAATGCAACAAAGAATGTCATTATAGGATCACGTTTCATGTTTTCCCCAGTCAGTCCATTACACTTGTTAATCTCATTTTAATAGAAACAAGAAGGGTTGCAAAACAGGGTCAAGTTCAGAGGATGGCCTTTATTTGTCAGTCCAGCGTCTGACACAGACTGCTGCTGGTGTTGGTGTTACAGTATGTTGCATAATACAGTGCATCCGGAAAGTATTCACAGCGCTTCACTTTTTCCACATTTTGTTATGTTGCAGCCTTATACCAAAATGGATTAAATTCATTTTTTTCCTCAAAATTCTACACACAACACCCCATAATGACAACGTGAAAAAAGTTTTTTTGAGATTTTTGCAAATTTATTAAAAATAAAAAACCTGAGAAATCACATGTACATAAGTATTCACAGCCTTTGCTCAATACTTTGTTGATGCACCTTTGGCAGCAATTACAGCCTCAAGTCTTTTTGAATATGATGCCACAAGCTTGGCACACCTATCTTTGGGCAGTTTCACCCATTCCTCTTTGCAGCACCTCTCAAGCTCCATCAGGTTGGATGGGAAGCGTCTGTGCACAGCCATTTTCAGATCTCTCTAGAGATGTTCAATCGGATTCAAGTCTGGGCTCTGGCTGGGCCACTCAAGGACATTCACAGAGTTGTCCTGAAGCCACTCCTTTGATATCTTGGCTGTGTGCTTAGGGTCGTTGTCCTGCTGAAAGATAAACCGTCGCCCCAGTCTGAGGTCAAGAGCGCTCTGGAGCAGGTTTTCATCCAGGATGTCTCTGTACTTTGCTGCATTCATCTTTCCCTCTATCCTGACTAGTCTCCCAGTTCCTGCCGCTGAAAAACATCCCCACAGCATGATGCTGCCACCACCATGCTTCACTGTAGGGATGGTATTGGCCTGGTGATGAGCGGTGCCTGGTTTCCTCCAAACGTGACGCCTGGCATTCACACCAGAGAGTTCAATCTTTGTCTCATCAGACCAGAGAATTTTGTTTCTCATGGTCTGAGAGTCCTTCAGGTGCCTTTTGGCAAACTCCAGGCGGGCTGCTATGTGCCTTTTACTAAGGAGTGGCTTCCGTCTGGCCACTCTACCATACAGGCCTGATTGGTGGATTGCTGCAGAGATGGTTGTCCTTCTGGAAGGTTCTCCTCTCTCCACAGAGGAACTCTGGAGCTCTGACAGAGTGACCATCGGGTTCTTGGTCACCTCCCTGACTAAGGCCCTTCTCCCCCGATTACTCAGTTTAGATGGCCGGCCAGCTCTAGGAAGAGTCCTGGTGGTTCCGAACTTCTTCCACTTACGGATGATGGAGGCCACTGTGCTCATTGGGACCTTCAAAGCAGCAGAAATTTTTCTGTAACCTTCCCCAGATTTGTGCCTCGAGACAATCCTGTCTCGGAGGTCTACAGACAATTCCTTTGACTTCGTGCTTGGTTTGTGCTCTGACATGCACTGTCAACTGTGGGACCTTATATAGACAGGTGTGTGCCTTTCCAAATCATGTCCAATCAACTGAATTTACCACAGGTGGACTCCAATTAAGCTGCAGAAACATCTCAAGGATGATCAGTGGAAACAGGATGCACCTGAGCTCAATTTTGAGCTTCATGGCAAAGGCTGTGAATACTTATGTACATGTGATTTCTTAGTTTTTTATTTTTAATAAATTTGCAAAAATTTCAAAAAAACTTTTTTCACATTGTCATTATGGGGTGTTGTGTGTAGAATTTTGAGGAAAAAAATTAATTTAATCCATTTTGGAATAAGGGTGTAACATAACAAAATGTGGAAAAAGTGAAGCGCCGTGAATACTTTCCGGATGCACTGTAGGTGAACCCACCTTCCACTGGCTCTCCTCAGTGAAGATCTCAGTCTCAGCTATGTCCACTCGGTTCCAGGCAATAGCCAGCTCCAGCTGCCTCTTCCAGGACTCGATCCCTAGCGACTCGCTGGTCCTCGAAGCTGAGTGGAGAATTTATAGTGACACAGTTTATGTGACACATTTAACACACTCTGTTTACATTGAGTCAACAGACTTTTAAGACAGTCTCTCTACACAACAGATCATCCACCCTCCTCAATCAAGGCACTTTTTACTGTATATTAACACACCCAAGTTTGTCAATTGTCAGTAAATTGCTAAAATTCCATCACAATTTCCCACAAACAAACAAATTGCTTGTTTTTTCCGACCAACAGTTCAAAACCCAAAGCTATTATTCAATTTACAGTGATGTGAATGGAGTAAAGAAGCAAATCCTCACATTTGAAAAGCCGGAATTAGAGAATATTTGGCATTTTTGTTTGATAATTGACTTAAATTATTAATAAATCCTAGAATTTGCTGACAATGTTCTCTTGATCAACAAATTGATAAATTAACTAATTGTTTCAGTGCTTTAATGCTGCAACATGACATAACCTGGGGTCAGAGGTTTTGATAATTATATACGCCATAAAATGTTATCTGAACTGCTACATGGTCAAGCAGCAAGTAGCAAAGCTTTACTCAAACACAAAGATTCTACTATAAACGTTGTGGCCACAGACGAAAAATGTTGTATATGTCCTCACTAAGAGAGCAGGACGACTGCCTGGAAATGCATTGCTTGCACTCGAGTGATGGACCTACAAGCAAAGCAGTTTAGCTAGAATGATGAATCATCAGGATCAAAACGCTAAGTGAATGTGTGGTGGACTTTGGATCAGTATTCTTTTATAACAATATGCATTAAGCTTGCTCTAAATGGGTTTCACCAGTATGAGGAAGAATACCTTTACAAGATGCATGCAGTTCAGTGTGACTATCAATGTCTCTCTGTATAAAAAAAGCAATCGTTAATGTGTAAATATCTGCAAGAATATCTGTGTTGGTTTTGGATCAGCACATTTGATACCACAGTCCAGTCGCTTAATTTTATGAGAGGCCACATTATACTTGCTAAGAGTTGGTTTGGCACTAAGCCTTTCCATCATCATAGTTAATGCTGTGTTGTACACCTACACTCAGTCCAGTCAGGTACTCAGCAACTGTGTGAAAACCAAAATCCCTACCTTTGAGTAATGCTTGAAGAATAGCCACATCCACATCCCCGTGAATGTCCTCGCTTACTCTGAATACTGTCAGCAAGTGAGACATCCTGATGATGTCCTGAATCTGGCACAGAAAGCAGACACAGTGTGCAGGGTTTCAGCAGCATGAATAACTTTCTCCAGGTCCACAGATGAAAGAAAAGGTCTAGATTTCTAGACATAGGTTTAACATTTTTTGACAGACTGGCAAAGTTATAATAGATGAGCTGAAAGGAGTCAAGGCAGTTAAATCAAAGTGTAGTTGGCATAAAATACATTACATTTGTACATTTGTATTATATATTCCTATCTTTTGTTTATTACAAGCAAGACATACCATAGCTAAGTTTTGGAAATTAGTTGTCAGACCAAGTCCACAACTCTGCTTTGATGGTCTGTTGCACTGAATATATGGAAACCTTTTATGGAGTTTTTAGAGGAGCTGGAATCTGTGGTAGCCTTTTTTGCCTTGAATAGTTGTTGATGTCATAATATATGCACATTGTTTTATTAATTTGATTTGATTTGTTTTTTGTTTTGTTTTTACTTAGAGACGTTTTGTATGCTCTATCCAGTGAGTGTATTTGTTGAACTATTTTGAAAATTCAATAAATACATCTGTTTATGAAATATTGTACAGTATTTGCCAATAATGTCCAGTAATACCAGAATGGAGCAGTCGGCATCATCAGATGCAACCAAGAGATCGTTAATAACCCTCGGAAGCGCAGTTTCTGTGCTATGATGGGATCTAAATCCAGAATGAAATTGAAATTTCTCAAAAATGTCACTGGTGTTACTATATTACTAATCTAATGATGCTATTAATAATACTTTTTTATTAAGATATACTATTTAGATGGATGGCAATGTTGTCCATTTGATAGATTGCCATGACATTTTGTACAGACATTCATGATCCCCAGAGAATGAAGCCTACTGACTTTGGTGATCTCCTAAATGTTCTTCTAGCACCACCAGAGATTGACAATTTTGGTTTAGAGTGAAATGTCTGTTAAATTTGGTACATTCATGGTCCTCAGAGGATGAATTATAATAACTTTGATCCCCTGATCTTTCGTTTAGAGCCCTCATCAGGTCAACATTTAAATTTGTCCAATACATTTTCTTTTCTACAGCTGTGTGTTAGTGCTAATTAGCAAATGTTAGCATGCTAACACGCTAAATTAAGATGGTGAATATTGGTAAATATTATACTTGCTGAACATCAGCATGTTAGCATTGTCATTGTGAGCATGTTAGCATGCTGATGTGAGCATTTAGTTCAAAACACATGGCTGTAGACTTGTCTTGTTTGCAAGAAGGTAACTTGGAAATCGGTCTATAATTGTTGAGGTCGTCAGTATGTTCTCATACCTTCTTGGTCCATTCTATGATCTTGAGGTCAGGGAAGTTTTCATACTCTTGGCCAAAGAACTTTTTCATTAACAGGTGGATGAGGGCAATGGTGACCCGGGTCACTGGCAGTCCTGCCACCTGGGCGATCACATCTGCTACCCTCCCAGAGCCCTCCAAGATCACACATGGTGTACCATTCAGCATGGCATTATGGATGGTCTGAAAGGAGAAACCCAAGACAGTCAGACAAGACAGAGGCAGAGAGAGAGAGAGACAGAAAAGTGATGACTCACATTTAGAGTGCCTGGTCCTCCATCCAAAACCACACAGACCACAGGGATGGTCACGCCACTCTCTGGAGATTAGACAATAAAAAATCAATATTAAAAGCAGGACAGATAAAAATAATCAAATTTGAGACATTATCTGTAAAGGCTTGCTGCTTTTGTAAACACTGCATCAGTTGTTTTTAACCTTTGTTTCCAAGACGCTTTCCGGAGATGCATTTCTCCAGACGGCTACGCAGTTCTATCTCCACACCGTAGCGTCCCTGAGTCCCATCGTCCACAAGCAGGAAGTGGGTGTGGTTGTTATCAAGGCAGGAGAGTCGGCCCTGGCCCTTGGCATCCATCAAATAATGGGCTGGGAAACAACCCTGCAGACAAAGAGGAGGAGGAGGAGGAGGAGGAGGATGAAATAAATGAAGGCAGAAGAAGATGCATGCTACTGTGTGCAGGAGATGAATCTTTCCAGAAAGAAATGTACAAGCCACGTGTCTAAATGTGTTTATTGTACCTCTGAATGCACCAAAGTGTCCCTGTTGTGAATTATTCCCCATGTTGCTACTCCGATAGCGACAATCTGGCCGTGCATGGAGTTGCTCAGGGCGTAGTCCCTCACAGCCTTCCCTACATGCTTCATCACACCTGTGTGCGTACCGCCGGTGATGATCCACGCACCTGTGTACAACATAGAATGTGTCACAATTCAATACTTCACACTGTACAAATACTATATGGCCAAAAATATGTGGACAGCCACACATGTGTGATTGTTGAGCGTTACATTCAAAAACCATGGGAATCTGGAGTCTGGAGTCTCCACTGGTTGCCTGACAACCTCACGGTGATGAAAAGCCCAACTTGTCCTTCTTACACTTTTTGTATGGATTACACAAATGACATATAACATGTTAATCAGTGAGCTTTAGAGGTGCTGGTAGACAGATTGTGTTAGCTGCAGACAGAGCCAGGATAGCTGTTTCCCCCTGCTTCCAGTCTTTATGCTAAGCTAAGCTAACTGGCTGCTCACTGTAGCCTCATATTTAACAGACAGATTGGTATAAAAAAGAGTGGTATCAATCTCCTCCTCTAACTCTTGGCAGGAAAGCAAATAAGCGTATTTCCCAAAATGGTTGAAGTATTCCTTTATTGTGTTGCTATAACAGCCCTCACTCTTTTAGGAATGCTTTCTACAAGATTTTGGATGCTGGCTGCAGGGATATGCTCACAATAAGCCATAACAGCACTGGTGAGATCGAGTCATTGATTTCATAGGTGTTGGATGTGGTTGAGGTCAGGGCACTGTGCAGGCCAGTCAAGTTCTTCCACAACAAACTGAGAAAAACATGTTTAATGAACCTTGTCGTGTGCATGGGAGCATTGTCACATTAAAATAAATAACATATATCAATGAAAGTGGCAGCGACTTTCGACAGCTACTTCCAATTAAACTCAACTAAAAGATAGCAAAATGTTTTTCTGAAGATTTAATACTTAATTTGTCTGTTTGCTAAATCTTTCTGGCGTTACCTTACTACCAACTACAATTACTTACAGTACACATGTAAACAAACTATATACTTCCAGTTATGTGGTATAAAATGAGACAAAGTCAATAAGATTAGTAAGCAGTAAATGAGGAAACAGAGCACTTTAAATGGCACAGGCTCAGGCAGAAGGAATGGACCTTTGAGGCATACAGTACACAATGTATTTGACCACATGCCACAAAACCTTTGACTGCATGAATCAGAATGCAGGTGGAGCAAACAGAGAAGAGGTGGCAGAGATGGCAGTCATCCACACTCTATAACTATCCATGTAGTCATAAAACACATGTTTTCACAGACTCTCTGGCTAATCATTGGTACACCTTGACATCTCACACACACACACACACACACACACACACACACAAATCCCTCTCTCTGGCAGGCTGACCTGTTGTCTGGGCCACTTTGATAAGACCTCTGTGGAACACGTTCTTGAGACGAGCCTTCAGATAGAAGTTCTTGGCTCCTCCGGTCACTGAGATCAGCAGGTTGGGAGGGGACAGTTTCCACTGTTCAGTCATTAACTGGTACAGGATTTCAGGGCTGGTGTCTGTGGACACTCGCACATACTGAGAACAAACACGTACAAACACAAACGCAAAGGCAAGGATGAAGACATGCAGGCACTCAAGAAATGTTATTATAGTGGAGAGAAAGGGTGGTCTCACCTTGCCAGTCCTCTGTCCCAAACCACCAAAATTGATGTCTCCAAAAGCATCTGTGGACACTTCACGGACATGTCTGTGTCTGTCCCACGCCTCGCCTGTGAAGTCCTCTGGCTTAATGGCTTCATCCACATGATCAGTCTTTGAGTGGCCACACTTACACACATCCTCTCTAGTGGAGAAACAAGGGAAGACGTCATTTCTCAGTAGACAGTTTCAGGAAAGTGACAACTACTGAAAACAACTAATAGATTCAATCAACATGTAAAAGAAGTAATTGAGGGCGATGCCTCCCCTCACATCAACACAACAGAGGGCTGATGCTACAGTATCTCCGTCTTACTATGCAGCATCAGCAACTACAAGGTCAGCTCAGAGACTTTCATCACCAAACCAACACAGCACAGAGCAGCTCATCCTACCTGACACCTTTTTCAAAGAAGCAACATTCCTTCTTGTCGATGTTCTTCCTGATCCAGGCGGCAAAGGCGCAGCGCTGGAAAGACGGGGAGAGAGAAAGGTGCTTAGAGGGTTTGGCTGCGCTGATCGCCAGAGTGTGAACCAGCTGTGACGCCACCTCAGCTTCCCCCATCCTTGAGGCAACATGAGAGTGGGGGGGCTACAGTGCACAGGTTTGCCTCAGGCTGAGAGCTGACAGCATGGCAGGAGAGCAGAGCCTCTGCAGTCAGGGCTCTGGGTGCTGGCTTGCACTCAGCACTGCATCAGTGATGTCAGGGCTGAGCTAAAGCTGAGCAGACTGCTGAAACCCGATTAAACCCTCCAGCTACGGGACGGAAAGCAGCCTGGAGCCGGTTCTGGATCAATAGATTACTGCATTACTGAGAGTGGATTAATCACATGCCAAATTAATTCCAAAACAGCAATATGAACAATCCACCATTAAATAAAAAAGGATACATAGTGTAGTTTGTAAATGATTGATCACATAAAATCAGAACAATCTGTTCGTAAACAAGAGATATAGTCCAGGTTTTTCACAATTTCACAAATATATGGGGTGATTGAAAGTAATTAAGTATATTTACTCAAGCACTGTACTTAAGTAGACTTTTGAGATACAAGTAAAATTTTAAATGCAGAACATTTACTTGTAATGAAGTATTTGTGTATTATTACTATTTTACTTTCAAATGATCTGAATACGTCCTCCATCACTGAAAATATCAAAAAACGTGGTGTGCTTTTGAAGATGTCTCAATGCAAAATGACATGCGGGTCATATCTTTCACAAAATGGTTTTATGACATTTTCTAACATTCAGCACATATCTTGAGAAGTAAACCTTCATATTAGAACTGATTCATATTAGATTGCCTTTTGTTTTGGTGCATTCATATTACAGCTCACTCGCCCCTTCAGTCCTCATGCTGGTTATTGTTTAACAGTAATTACACTGTTAGATCAAATGTAAAAAAAACTTGACAGGCGAACACTCACCTTTTTATGATTTTGGTTTAGTTGAAGATTCTTCTGCTGCAGCTGCTCGACCATTTGCTGACCATTATTCTCAAATTTAGGCATAATTTCTGTGGAAGTAAAAAAAAAATATATATATATCAGTTGAAAACCTCTGCCGGGAAGAAGTATCCTGTGCTTCTTGTGGAGGAAGTCTGAGGAGGCAGAGTGTGCATCTTGCCAGTTATGGACTCCTAATGTATAAAACCCGCAGAGGCTGGTCTTTAGTATTCTGACATATGCCTTATCTTCCTGACATGTGACTTGTTCTCTATTATCTCTACTTCCTCCAGGCCCTGGAATAGCAGGAAACTCTCAACTCAACAAACTTTTTTTTAAATTTCGGACCTATATCTACAATACCACACATTTAAAGTCTACACTAACCCGTTGATTCTGTCATGGCAACGAATCCCTCCTGATCTCAACTGGACAGAAAGGCTGTAATTGCCTTTTTATGTTGCTCTGTTAAATGGCTTCACCCTCTCAAAACAACATTAACCTCCTTCCCTTGAAACTCCAAACATCTAGTGCTTCAGCCGTCCAGTCAGGGCTCACATTAGCACCAAACTAAAGGACTGTGAAATATATTCAAAAACGTGAGCTTAACACATGGAGGGAGTCGACTCACCAGTCTGAGAGGATTTCATACACGTACATCTACGCATTTCAGTCATTGTTTTCAGACCCCAGGTGAAAAGAAACAAAAATGTAAGGTCTTTGTCAGAGTCAACATTACCTGTCTCACTGCTTTCAGATCCTCCTTTCACTTGGATAAATGGCAGCAACAACATGAAGTCGTTTCTGGTGTCTAGCTTGAAAAACAAACACTTTCAGGTGTGTGGAAGTGCTGTGTTTCATGTCCTTCTCCAGGTGTTATAGCGCTTGTTGCCAGGTGACACCTCCAGAGTATTCAACTAGGGATCTTGTTACCGAATGCAGCTCTGGTTGGCTCTCAGTAGCAAATACATACTTGAGTTTATAGTTGTCACTGAATAAAACTGTCACTAGTTCTGAGTTTAACTGTTACTGTGCCTGACAGTCAGGTATTTATCAATTACTAATGTGGTACACAGCACTGTTTATTCTGTATAAAGTGTAGAGGCTCAGTAAATAACCAGGTTTGAACAGACGGAGATTTAGAGACAAGCAGCTTAGTTAAAGTTCATGTTTACTTGTGGTCAAAACCAGGCAAACTTATCCAAAAAGGGGTTGGACAGGCAGAACAAAGGGCTGGAAAAAGCTAAAGCTAAGGCATGAGCGCAACAGAAAGTCTGGCAGGCAAAGAGTGGAAATGGGCCGTTATATATATACTGCAGGGGCTGATGAAGGAAAGTGGGAACAAGTGAGCAGGTGGGCGGACGAGGTCAGGTGATGGGGAGTGGCAGAGTGGCTGGATCCAAAACGACAGGAGAGTTAGCATGTGGCAGGTAGATTTTCATTTTTCTGAGCACTTTTAAGAATTCTTGTTCATGTTGGCTATGAAGTTGAGATTGAGATCATGAGATTGTTTTGTCAGCTGCTGTTTCCAAGGTCAAGAATTAACTTTCAATCTCAGTTTTGAAGTCAACATGGATGAGAAGTAAAATTCCATGACAATCTGGCAAATCTGAAGGGATTTTAGGGAATTCTGCAAACTTTGTGAGTAATTTCTCCAAAATGCTTGACAAAGATATCCGTAATGGCATTTTTACAGTAGGAAGTAAGCTGCAGCAGAGGTTGATAATGGGATGTTTGAGGTGGCAAAACACCAATCAACTGACACAATGGAAAGGAAATTCAAATCTCAGCATCTGTATTAATGTCAATAATTCAGATAAATGACTTTTTTTTCTGGAAGAATTACCAGCACTAGATGTCAGCACAGCACCGCTGATCTCAGCGTCACAGATCAGCTGCATGGGTATTTCTGCAGTACTTAAGTCATCTTTTCTCAGATTTGACGTCTTACAGCACTAAGTCGTGGTGTTGAATTGGAGTGTGGCAAACGGTAACAACTGGTAAATAAGAAATAAATGTCTTTGAGTGAAAATCTAACAAATCCTGCTAAATAGAAATAATGTCTGATCAAAATAAACTAACTACAAGACCTTTGATGTAGCATTTAGCTGATTAAATATGAATTCTGTGGTATATAATTTCATACTTCTTATTCTATTCTCACATATGCCAATATTATTACTAGGGTTGCAATTAACTATTTTCATTTTCAATTAATCTGTGGAATATTCTCCTGATTCCCCATGAAAATATCCTGGAAAGATATTCAGTTTTTTTAATTTTATTATCTCATTAGACAAAGACAAAGCAGCAAATCCTCACATTTGAGAAGCTGGACAATGTTTTGCAGTTTTGCTTGAAAAATGTTAGAAGAAAGTTGCAAAAATGCTGAAAATCTGCTGTCTGTTATTTTTGGAGTGTCTCTGCTCTTTTACTTATTTATTTTTTAAATCCTCCACAATGGATTGATAACAGTAAACTAGTAGTTTGGTAAAACTGAACTGTAGATAGTGGTTAAGTGAGTAAAGAGTGACCATGAGCGAGATCATATTGAAGCACAAAGCAGACAGACACTCGTATCCCTTACGGCACAATATTTATTCAACAATATACAGATTAATTTCTCTCTACATCTCAGACAGTTTTTTATATTTATCTTGCTTTCACCTTTGTACAGTTTTTATTTACAAGATTCAAAATAAGTCTTTCTCTCCATTTGTACAACATCAATAGTACAGTGTCATCACGTCGTCCAGCAGCTTCCCTCGAAGCATCAAGATTAGATTCATCATTGATAATCTGTTTATATTTCATACACCAACTGACGTCTTTGAGCCACAGAGCAGCAAACTGACAGAAGGGCTCGACATGCACCAAAAGTCTAGGTGTGGCTTTCTCTCTGTGTGAGGGCAGTCGGATGACAAATGGATGGTCCTCTTATTTCACCCACATGAAGAGAGGTCCTTCGCTCTGTAGCACCACAACCGGGTGTATAAACAGAATCGCTGAATGGGGACACCGCTGAGGACTTGCACCCTAAAGATCAGCTTAAATGCATCCGCCCCAGCCCACCCGACAAGGATTAATGAAAGCCGGTACACCAAAAACAAAAAGGGAAGAAAAGGGGAAGAAATGTTGCATAGAATCAATTCTGACTTCAAGAACAGAAATTTTGGTGCTGCCATTTTTTTTAAAATGTGGCTCCTGAGACCTTCCAGACCCCGAAACTTTTTTTTTTGGTTTTGAAAAGAAAAAATAATAAATAGCTGTACCCTTAGACTTTAACAAAAATAGCATTGTGTTGGATGTGACATCACATAGAAGTACTACTTTAAAGAGACTAAAACCCTGCATTGAGTGTATACACATTTGCACATCTATATATATCATTTCAATAACTATCTTGAGGAGAGAGGTGGATGGATTAAAGTGCATTATACTGTATGAAAACAAAGCCCACAGTTATCACATGCAGGACAGGAAATGAACTTTATCCACCAGCAGCAGTGGCTGATCAAGTACAAATTTAACCACGGAAATGAGACTTTTTTTAGTATAGTAGATTTTCGGGCTTATTATTCTGCTTCTTCTTCTAAAATTTCCATCCGCTGTCAAGTTTTATCAACATTCACCGGCTGGTGTTCATTTCCTGCCCTGATCACATGCAAATAACACCAGACACTGAGGGATATTAGTCTATCCTAAGTCAACATACAGTACCAACATGGCTGCTGGTAACCTTGGTCAGGGGCACTCAAATTAATGACATGAACACGTCACCAGTTTTAAAAAACAGCAAAAAAAAACAACTCAACTCACAGCAAAATACAGCAAATGGGAACACGACTCGATGTGAGCCACACAGCACAGGGATGACAGCAGACAGATCAGGTGAGGGTGTGAACTGTAGCTGCACTCCTCTCCTTCTTCTTCCACAGTCCAGCAGGAGGAGGAGGAGGAGCAGGAGAGGCCAAAGAGCAGACGAGTGACGCTTTTGGGCCTGAAATGTTTAAGGCTAAAGCGCACACAGGACTCACTCAGGACCAGGACCAGGAGCAGCAGCTGTGAAGGTTTCCAGCACAGCGGGTGCATGAGCGCATTGGGGTTTTCACTGCAGACTGAAACTGACTTTTATATACATCATTCATCCTCGTTTTAAACATGTGAGCAAGACATGAAAAATGCAATACAACAGCAGACATCTACAGTACACAGACGCATAATATACTGCTTTTACATGTGAACAACAAAGCTTAGCGATGATTGTGAGAGTATAGTGTGTCACACACACACACGTGTGATAAGTGAAAAGGAACTTCATGGCAAAAACAGGTGAAGCTGCATCTAAGGGCACGTTGAGCCATACGTCCAAACATCCCTTTTTGTTTGTCCCTTAACTTTAAAATAAGTTAGTAAACAGAAAAAAATAGGCATTTTAACTTAAGACACCCAAGCAAGAATTTCCTTAAGGAGAGGATGTGTATTGGCACATCTGGCAAAGACAAGGACGAGACTTGGGTTTGGCTCGCTGGCTGTTTCTCGCATCTGAAACAGCAGTGCTTTGCAGGGCACTAAACATGCAAACAAGCACGCCACGTTCAAATCACTCAGCCTGGGCAGGGAGCACTACAGAAGGCTAGCTAGCACTGTGCGCAGATGCAGGCGTTTAACAGCAGAGATCCAACTCCATGCACAATAGGATAAAAAACAAAATTGCACTTCAAAAATCATTAAAAAAAAAGAAAGAAAAAAGAAAGATAAGCAGGACATTTCTAGGGAATTAAAATAATCAGGTTAATCCCAATGTGGTTTGATATATGACAGAAAATACGAAAACCTGAAGACAGTCGTGTTCTTGTTTTGCAGCTAGGGTTTTGTGCATGATGTGATTGAACTGAAATGCAAGGCCGAGATATTCAGTCATAACTCCTCATGAACACACACCGTGTCTGCACAGTTAGCAGTGTGGTCTGCACTATTTAACCCCCCCCCCCCCCACCCACCAAACTGGTCAAGGGCAAACCTAATGGGGTCTTTTAAATCCTGCATCTGATTGGGTGACAGGTGTCTGAGTGGCAGGTGAACACACAATGAGGTAGAACAAAATGTTTCATGAGCATCCAATCAGAGCACAAAACGAGATCATCATGGTGAATGCTGTTGCGCAGTGACTAGTACAAGCCTCCAGAGGGCAGTAATTCACCGGCTCAGAACTGACAGCACACACAAGCCACAGACTGACACCAACAAGTGCTTTCAGATGGAAGGACCCATTGAATGGTTTGAACCATAATGACAATCCAATATAAAATACAGTCATTGCCTTTAGCTTCAGACCCAAACCTGCACTGTCTTAATCCAGTTCTTCTGCAAGATTCAGCTTCTGATTTTAAAATCAAGTCATCAAGGTGAATTCATTCCTCTTGTAGCTGCACAGTGGTGATTTCTTCAGATTTGTCCAGTTAAAAGCTTGGAGCAAGACAAACCCTTACCACATTCCAGTTTGGTTTTACAACAATCTTGAAAGTCTGATTTTACAGATCAAATCAGAATATTATAATTACAGAATAAAATGAAGGTGGTGGGCTGAAAACCAGAAGAATCACTTGGGTCTGATGGATTTCTGCCAAATCATCATCAAAGTGAAGACAAAAACAAATGCTACCTTCTTTGGATTGCCATTTTTCTTTTTTAAACAAAACAAAAAAAAATGAAATCAATTTGATTCATAAAACCATTTATGCCTAATCAAAAACAGCAATTAACGACGACGATAATCAGCAAGAATGATTGCACATGAGCCCGGGAATGAAAAGGGAAGGAATGAAGAGAAAGAGCAATAATCCCCACTCTTCTTCACATGAGCGACGGTAAGTGTTATTGCTGATTCATTTTTTGACTGATTCAGTCAGGAACTCAAAAAAAAAAAAAGAAATCTGAAATGTCATATATCCCCTACAGCTATCTTTACGAGTTTTCTCTCGTTTCCTCCTTTTTGGGGAGAGTTTCGGTGTGGAATGCTCCAGCTTGGTCAGACGGGAGGATGCAGTGACATGCTGGACTGTAATTACAGCAGTGGGCAGTCGCCATTTACTACTTTTCTCTTTTCTCCACCAGCAACGACTGCATGTCATGACTGTAAGTTTAATGGATGTTAAAAGGGTGGAGACACAACTCTGGAGATCTGAAGATGTGTTCCTGCGCAGGAACACACTCTCACTCTCACACACAAACACGCACGCACGCGCGCGCGCACACGCACACACACACACACACACACACACACACACACACACACACACACACACACACACACACACACACACACACAGATAGGTAGACAGAAGTTGTCATAGTAGGGTTGTAAAGAATTGCAGAGAAAAACTGCATGAGGATGAGTGTTATGAACAGGTATTTTGTATGTGTGTGTGTGTGTCTAATGTGCCCTGCACTGCACATTAGACCTGTGATATGATCTGCATGTTGAAGCTGGGGGAGCGGGACTGCTTGGTGAGAGGAGCTCCAGGAGACAAGAGGTCCTGGGCGTCCTCTGGCCTGATGAGGTGCTCCTCCTTCAGGCTAATGGTGGAGAGGCGGTGGGATCCACCTGCCGGAAGCCCCCCTTCCTTGTCAGAGCCCCCCGCTGCCTCCTCTCGCTCGTCGTCGCCTCCGTTCAGGTTGAAATTCATGCAGTCAAAGGACTTGCTGGAAGAGGCGCTGCCAGTCCGCACCAGCGTGGGCCCCACAGGGAAGCTCAGGTGCTTCTTTATGGGGCTCAGCTGGATGGCATCCAAGTTGATGCTGGCTGGAGGCGACTGCTGCCTCTGGTGATGCCTCCTCACAGCAGCCTGGTGATCTGCTGACAGATCTGCCTGTTTTTCTGCCTCCCGCTCTCGTTCCCTCTCCCGTTCCTTCTCCCGTTCCTTCTCCCGTTCCTTCTCCCGTTCCTTCTCCCGTTCCTTCTCCCGCTCTCTCTCCTTATCCCGAGACAGCCGGGCCGTGATGGCTTTCTTGATGCTGCTACTGCTGCTGTTCAGGCTGCCGCCCCTCGGCCCCACGCTGCCGCCCGCCTTGGTGCCGCTGGGCTGGCTGCTGTTAGACGCACCGGAGGAGAAACCCTCGTCTGGGTCGTTGACGTTGAAGGAATCTTCCCCGCCGCTCATACCATCAGCATCTGAACATGACCGTACACGAACATACACAGAGAAAGAGCATGATAGACAAACAAAAAAGTGAGGTCAGACAAACAAAAAAGTGAGGTCAGACAACAACTGAGGGTATTGTTGACAAATTTCAGTAAAATCTGAACTTTTAACCTTTATGCTACAAGTCCTGTGAAGCATATTCAGTTCTTCTGATAGAACAACAGCGCCAAAATTCTAATAAGCCAATTGCTATTAATAATAAAGTACCAAAATTCTGGATCTAGAAAAAATATCACCAAAATCCAGAGAAGGGGCCGCTGATAATTGTGAACAGGCCTGCGACAAACTCTGATTAATCTGAGCAATAAGATTAAAAATGTGTTTAAAAGAGTGTTTATAAATAATGCAGAATAAATTAGCAGACCAAATTAGTAGCCTTCAAACAGGCCAGTGCTAACACTCGACATGCTGCTTCATTAGCTCCCTCATTATGCACCAAACAGAGGTACAATTCAATACGGTACACAACGACCTTGAGCTTTGATCATCTGATGTAACTCAGATCGACTAAAATCTGACTGGCTGTTTGTTTAGGAAAAGTGCGAGTTCAATAACCTGCCTGATAAGACAGCACAGCTTGTTTAGCTAAATATGTCATATTCAATATATAATCAACATTAACAATTAAATCTGGTGATAATCATCAATTTTAAAAGGCACAACACTGACTTGCAGAAATCTAAACCTAAACATTTAATAATCCATCTATGACCTCGTTGCTTGAAAGCTGAAAGGGAAAAAGATGATAAATTGAGTTAGAAAAAAATCATGTTATTGACATACAGTATGCAGGGTGAAGCCCGTTAAAGAGAAGAGACAGAGGATCAGCAGTCTGTCTCCGTCATGCATCGTTGGGACAAGCAAAAATTGGACGACAGGGGACCACAGGCAGCACCAGAAAAGAAATGGAGAAACCGAGAAGAAAAAGGTCTGGACTGACATGCACATAACATGAGGAGAAGACACATGCTCTCCTGCCCCATCCCTCCTTTCTCCTGCAGCACTGGCCCAGCGGTCACATGGTTGGCCGGCCGAGACGAGCCCGCCAATCTGGGGAGAGCACTAAGGCGAGTCGGTACACTTCATCAGATCAATAGCACCCCAGTTAGAGCTGACAGCCCATGAGGCTAAACGGGCCAGTCTGAAAGCCATCACAAGTCAACCCAATCCCAAATGAAGGGCTAGAAGTTCTTCACAGCTTTACGAACATGGATGCAATTAAAGGATTGTACTGGTGTTTTTGCATGTTTTAGCCTTTCGACCGCAATTTGTTTGGGCAATACATTTATATGCTTTCTATCGGTTTCCAGTCATTTCAGTATGCTACGAAAATCAGTCCGCAGAGCCTGAAATGTGCTTGAGACAGATAATCCGCTACAGTAAACATTTCTCTGCCGTCATTTTTAATGTGTCATATGGTTGTGTGCTAATGCAGCTGTGGAGCAGGGCCCATTTTAAAAACTGTTCCTTGATGGTGAATTCAAGGACACTCTGACATGCAAAATGTTAGAGAGCCAAAAATTATTGCACACATGAGGAATGTTTCTTGGAAATAAAACCCTGAATACGTATATATTGTCCATGCGAAAAGGATAATGTGAGTTTCGTAAAAAAAAAAAAAAAAAAAAAGGCGAACAAGCTATTTGGATCTGGCAGCAATGATGCACCTGATGCACAGGTAGGCAAATACTGTCCACATGTAAAGGAGTGGATTCCCCAAAAACCTCAAGGCATGCTGTTTGAAAGTTAAAAAGTAATTATTATAATTATCATAGCAACTTTATTAAAAATGAGACGCATATCAACCGTGTGTGTTGTCCTTTGTCATTTCTGGCATTAAAAACAAGCCCGGCATCCTTAAACACACCAACAGTGAGAGTTTTTAAAACTGTTTTTCTCAACGAAACGAAAAAATCAAGTGATGAAGTATTCACTATTCGAGTAGCTAGCTCAAGCTCACGTTTGAGTTACGGGAAAAAGACGAACACTGACCGTAAAGCCAGGGAATGAGCTGATCTTTAGTCACGTCAAAGGATCTGAAGATTTCGAAACATGTAGCAACCACAAATGGAAAATGACACACATTCAACAAGACAAAATGGGCCGTATGATTGGTCCTTGCAGTGGAATAGCCTTTTGCTGTTCAAAGTATTGGATTAGTTAACCATGACAATGTTCAGTCTGCTCACTCGGCCTTGTCATTTGAAATGTTAGTGTTCCAGTTTCATGTTTTAGCAGAAAATGTTTCGAAGCTTTGCTGTAGCGTGCGCATGCATGATGAAGGGCTCGTTCCCACTCACTGAGCTGAGGAAAAGAAACGGAACATCGCAGAACACAAAATGAACATACAATAAAGCTGCCGGGTTGAAAATCAAAATGGAAGGCCTCTTTCCTGCAGAGTGGCGACAGCAGATGGGTGCTGCTGGCCTGAGTGACCCAAAGCTTGCGGTGCTGTCAAGCGCCGTGAAGGGCAGTACAGAAACGAGATGTCCGGTACTCTGTGCCGGGTTAGTAAAACATTTTCTGTAGCTACAGAAAAAATTAATCTAAAAAAACAATTATCAGCTATCGAGAGTTGAGAAAGCCCAGAGTAAACGATCAGGCTGCAGGCTGGGCACTGAACATGCTCAGTGAGTGACAAGGGCAGCAGTCTCAAGTACGTTGGAGGCATGATGAGGAAAAAGAGAGGGTATGACATGATGACACGGCCCATGCAAAATGGCCACTAGCCACACTTCCTTCAAACCCAGAATAGGCGACTCTTCCACTCTTGGATAAGATGAAAAATAGCAGTGGTCTGGTAGTAGAGCGGTTGTTGGCTGAGGGTCTTATAGACTGGATGAGTTAGTATACTCTGGGGAAGTGAAGAGGCAGCCAAAATGGGAACGGCCAGAGTTAACCCTCTCAAGCTGAGGAGGGGTAGGAGAAGAAGAAGGAGGAGGAGGAGGAGGGGGGGGGTTGGGAAGATACAGATCGAAGGGGCACCTCCTCCTGAGACCCTCTCTGCTCTGAGTGTCCACCCCTGTCCCCTACCCTCAAATGTGATGGGGGGAATGATGCTGCTGCTGCTGCTGCTGTGGTGGCTGTGAGGCCGCCCTCCTCTCTTCTCTTTGGCTGCGGGGTCCCAGGGAGTGTGGTGGTGGTGGTGCTGGGCGAGGCTAGGAGGATTGACGATGAGGCTCAACTCTGCATCGGTTGAGTAGTCAAAACAATCTGGGAGTCAACAACACAGACGGGGAAACGTGTTTCTTTAGTGGCAGCATGCCTCAAACCGATTCGGGCCTCATCATGGGCACAGCAAGGCCTAACAGCTGTCTGTAAAGTCATCTGTAGATCACTAAATATAGAAAAAAGGAACGCAATGATATCTTAAAAATGAACTGCCCCATTAAATCGCCCATCTCCTGGGTAAAATGGTGGCAGTAGAATCTGCAGGCACCATTTTGTCCTGAGTTTTAAACCACAAACCTTATATTTAAACTGGTAATAAAAAGCAAGGCACACACTTCATAGACGAGACGAGCAAAAAAAAAAAAAGAAAAAGAAAAAAAGAGCAATAAGGAGCAGTGAGTGGCACAAGCACTGCAACACAAGAGACTATATGACCACAGTTACATACAATAACCGACATGAAACACCATTTGGAGGATGCTAATGGTGTAACTGGTTTACACAGAAACAGATTTCCTTCTCACTGCTCAGGACAAACACCAGGAAAGTCATTCTCTCACCAAATAGTTTCCTCTTGTGGCCTTTCACAGATCGAAAAAAAAAAAAAAGTAACAGCTCATAAGTATACAGCTTAAATCATAACTGAACACTGCTCCTTTTTCTTGCATAACTTCCTGGTCCAACCTACCCTAGGGAATAGGATAATGGATCTACTGTGCTGTCACATCTACTGAGAGCTCTCCTGCATTGAGGCCTGGTTCACTTCGCTGTGTGCTGAAGCCATGACGGCAGGTTTTCCCATTTCCAGGGCTGCTGCAGTCTTACCCTCTCTCTTCCAGCGGTGGCGTCGTATGGAGGCGGTGGTGATGGCTGAGATGGAGATGCGGCTGATGGTGGGCGTCACCTCCACCTGGAGCACCTTGCGTCCCCGGGGCTCGTCGGGAGCACTGTCTGGCAGAGAATTCTTCATGGCGTTCCCCAGCTGTAGTTGACACATACGCAGATGCAGATCAATAGGCCGTTAAATGACAAAACCAGGAAGCAATACAAGATTTAAAGCCTATTATTATCCATCATCACTGATTTTAAAGATTGTGGAGAGCCTGTGTAAAACGTGGCAGATCAAAAGCATTATTTTACTTTTGTTGAATTGAGGTTGAATTGAACTGTATGTGATTAACTCCTGTGCTGGTGATCTTACCAGGAGAGGCTGGGAGTAAAGCTCCAGCTGGGCTCTGTACAGAATGTCCTCTAGAGCTTCCCGACCCATCTCCCACTCCCCATTGTATCTACACGTCACAAAAACACAAATGCACACACACACACATCAGCGTTTAACAACGTCATGTCGTGAGCTCATGAGTAAACAGGAGTGTCTGACAAGATGCCTTGATGTCTGAGTCATATCCCCTTGAACTATTAATAGATATTTAGTGATGCCTGCAGCTACAGTGAGGGAGGGAAGGACAAATTGGGTAGATAGTGTATGCAGAGTGATTACACCTCTCTGTCACACCACTGTCTCTTTAACCTGTGCTTAACCTTTTTTTCTTGAAACTACAAAACAGAGTTTTAAAAAGGGAACACATACATTCCTGAGGGATTCTGTGTAGTGAAAATCCCCAAAATACTCACAGTTTAAAAATGCATTAGAGAAAGCTTTATGTGACACCCTGCATATTTAATGCAGAGTGAGTAAACGCTGTTTTTAGTGGTACTATCATTTCTGAGCTGTATTAAATGTTTTACTGACTATAGATATGCTCGTTTTCTTTTGGTTTGTTATTGGTGTTTATACATTGTGATGTAATGTTTACTTGTGTGGACCCCAGGAAGAGTAGTTGCTGCCTTGGTAGTGGCTAATTGGGATCCAAATAAATAAATAAAAATGAATATAATAATATATGAAATAATACAATAATGAAAGTTAAGATTGCTTGAGTTGATGTGTAAACATTACATGCGAATGGACATAATCAAGACTAATTATTATAAAATACTACAAATCAATAAGGATTACCAGTTTGTCCACAACTGTGCAGCCAGATGTAACCAGACATAAGAACTGAGAAATGACAGTGGACAGATGTGTGGTGAGACAGGGCTGGGTGATATGACGACAAAGGAATGACCATGCACTGTCAATGACCTCAGTATTGACAAGTCTGCATTGTGAGATCATGTTTTAAAGGCTAACATTTTAAAGCATTAGCACGCAACACGCTGCATGCTGCTTTGTTAGGAATCAGACGTATAACAAAAGTGAGACGACAGGTGTTGCAGTGATTTAGGGGACAGCTTCCAAAAGCACCTGCAGAAGATTAACACTGAATAAAGGATGAATGTAAGTGCTGGTATGGGAATATATGTTTGGGTTTATCACCTGGCTCTTTGCTAAAGATGAGGGATGTGTTTACCTTGCATATTAATGTTAAAAAAAGAAGAAATGCACAGCTGAACTCTCTTTGATCCGGTCATGCACATGCAACCATCACGCAGCCTGGGACAAATGCATGTGGTTCCCTTTAGACTATAGATGAAAAGAATGGAATGAATGGGGAAGTAAAAACAGACTCTCTGATGTTGCGAGGGCTGGAAAATTGCTCCAGAATACATTTCAAAAAAATAAAAAATAAGCGTGTCTATTTGTCCTGATATCCCTGCATGTCTCTCTCTCTCTCCCTCTCTTCATGTGGTATTACAGCGCTGTAGCATTAGTGGACATATTAACCTAAATCCCAGAGTGTCCTCGACGAGTGCCAAGGTCCCTCTGCATGTGCGGAGCTGTGGATTCATGTTTATCTGCCCTTCATGTGCGCCTGCTCGGGCCAAGGGTGAATGTGAGAGCTCAGGCTGGCACTGAGGTGACCTATGGTAGGGATTACTAAAAAGGCTATTATTCTTACACACACACCCACACCCACACACACACACACCCACACACACGCACACACACACCCACACACACGCACACACAGTCTGGGTTTTTTTCCAGCGGCACTGACTGCTCCAATCTCCTGATTGCTGCTGTGTACCCTCATGGGGGCAGTGAGGCAGAATACATACTCATTCCCTCCATGCTACACCATCTTTAACATTGGTGACTCCAGTCGCCACCATATCAGGGGATCCATCGCTCAGGACGAGCTATCATCGGGGAGACGTAATCAGCTTTGCGGTGACTGTCCTCATAGGGGATGAAATCACCTGCTCCCACAATGCACTGCCGATGTAATCAGTCTGTACAGTGGGGAGCTTCTGTCCTTGGTAGAGTGCTAGCATATGCCGTTAGGAGATTTTCTGCGGTAGATCACAGCAAACTAAAAGAGAGACTGCCCTCATTAGTGATGTCCCGCAGAGGCACAATAACTAAAGTGAGAAACATTGTGTTATGTAGCTCATAAAGGAACTCTGTACATGATGATATCTGTTAAGGTGAGGAACAAACATGAGACTATCTTTCTCCCCGTTACCTAATATCTATTACTCAATGTCAGTGTCCTCTATGATGTTCCAGTAAAGAGTGGTGATGTGAAGGCACGGATGAAAGCCACTTAAAGCGCCTATATATCGATATTTTCATCATGTGAAAACAATGTGAAACAGGTAGCTTATAGTGTTGAACCTGCAGAGAATTATCACCTGAACCTGCAGCTCCTCTTGGAGATTTACAATCGGTTTCAGCTCATTGTTTAGCCGTCCAGCCTGCAACTTTACTTTTTGGTTCACTCTCACAGCTCTCATAGTTTCATTTTTGGCCCCAGCAGGCAGCTGGTTTCAGACAAAAAGCTCTAAAATAAAAACCCACTGTACACTACTGTTGAGCATCAAACGACAGACAGTCACAGTTAGCGACTAGCTGGTAAAAATAGTGGAGCATTTGGCATCTAAAGAGCCAGATATGTCCCTCAGGAGTTGGTAGCTAACAGAGAGTGAATACTGGACTTATATTTGCTTATATTTTTATATGATTTATAATGTTGCTCTGTAACTGCTTTAAGGATACTTACATGGCGTGATAAACGGCAGTCAGCATCTGCACCATGAACTCGGGGTCCAGCAGCACGCGGTTGCACGGCTCCCTCCAAAGCTTCTGCTGCTGCCGGGGGAAACCGCAAACACACAACCTGAGGGGGGAACACACATACACAGTCCCATAAGTAAGGTGAGTAAAGTAATACAGCATCAAGCAACAACAAAGGGAGGTGGGTTTAGGTGGAAATACAAGACAAAGTTTAAGAGATGTTCTACTGTTAAAATCACAAGTTCCCTCTAACTGCTGCAGGCAACTAAAGGGAACATCCGTCACTTCCTGAGTCAACCAAACAAAGAGGAAACACATCAAACAGTGAGCAAAGGGAGCACAATTTTTATTGCTTTACACTTGTGGAGGTCAGGCAAGGTTAGACGACGGGGTGTCTGGGGTCTACGCAGTGAGGCTAAACTCAAAGAGTGAGCGTTGTTCTTGTGCTCAAAAATCTTCACAATCACAGTGTGCCGTCTGTCTAGACTGAGCTTGCTTCAGGCGTTGTCTGTCTGCTCACTCACAGCAGGGAAGTCTTCATATCCTGAATCGCTGTGGTGGAACAATCACCGGGTGGCAGCTCCACCACAGAGCCTCATATAGTGAATTCCACATTGATCCTTTCTCCTAACTCCAGGGCATCTCCGTGTTTCCAAGACAGACGGACTCAGACAGGTATCCAGCAGCGATGCGTTCATTTGGCCGATCACAGACAACTGAGCCCTAATGAAATCGTACTTATCAAATTCTCCTGCAGCGAGGACGGTCTGTATCGAGGTCAGTGTGTGGCTACAGGGTAGAGGAGGTGATTTAATGCTAGATTCAGGAGAGCAAGTAAGAGAGATAGACGAGGGGAGGGTGGTCACTAATTGGGTACAGAAAGGACAAAATTGGGGGTGAAAAAAGATTAAAAAAAGACATATGCTTCACACGTGTTTTCCTCACCGTGAGCTCATTCTGCAGACTGACTGATAGGAAGATAGAGGCATGTAGACCACAGCAGAGTTGTAGCAGAGCATGAGGAAACACAACACTTCAAACCTGCAACCACAAAACAGGCAAAATAATACAGTTAAATTCAAAACACCAAGAATGATATAATGTAAAAAACAAAACAAAAAAAACCCATCAAAAAACATTTAATCTAATTTTAGCAAAACATTATTCAACAGCAGTGGTGTTAAGTCAGATCATGTGCAGAACGAGTTTATAGTTTATTGGAACAATATTTGGGCAGTGCAGAACAGAACAGTTTGCACAACGCTTTGTAGTAATTAATTAGTAATTAACTAATTATTAAGTCATTGGTACTGGAATTGACATCAGAATTATGTCTGACATATTGCACCAATTTATGTGCATGATTCAACTGTTGATCACAAGTGCAAAAGTGTGACTTTTTTCAATCCATAATAGGCCATTTCTGTTTAAATGTGATGCTCATGTCTCATTTTCACTTGACGCAGCAGTGTAACAGTCAGCAGGTTGCACGAAGCTGTCAAGAATCTACCTGCTGTAGAAAAAATGCAAGAACAAAGATGTTTAATAATTTAAAGCCAAAATAAATATTACATTTGAGGTGATTTGTGATCATCTCTTTGATCTCTTTGACAGACTGCAGATACTTTAGAACAGTGCATTGTTTAGAGATGAATTCGGACAAAAGCAGTGTTTTTGTATGTTTCTTTAGCAAAAAGCATTATAGTTACAGTATCATAGATAACACTGGTGATTGTGGTGAAAAGATAAATGGTAGTACTGAAATGAGAGCACTGGATATCGGTACAAATCTCAATATTGTGCATCCCTGTTTAGAATGTTTTGGAGTGTGTGTGTGTGTGTGTGTGTGTGTGTGTGCGTGTGCGTGTGCGTGTCAGATGTCAAGGTGTGCCAATGATTAGCCAGAGAGTCTGTGAAAGCATGTGTTTTATGACTCTTTATATACTGCATAACTTTAAGTATATAGTTTCTTGTTGTTTAGTGTGTTGACGGAGAACAACCAGGAGGAGGACCTCTAGTGTAAGCACCATAATTGACTCTGTGCGCAGGGGGAGGTAAATGGCCTGGCTGTATATCATCAGTCGGAGTGAGCAGGCACCTCTCTGGAGCTTTGGGCTTTTTTCTCATAAACACTATCTCCGGCCCAGCCACACAAATGGGTTTCCAGATAAGCTACGAGGCCTGGCCCTGCTGACATCCATTCAGTATATTTATGACGCTCTATGTTCATCATAGCCAAGGGGCTACACTGCTCTGGACAACTTGCAGGGTGACCAGTGAAATTTGGGCCTGCCTTACATTATCAGCTCTGATAGTTCAGATGTGTCTGTCTCTGTGCATGCGTCACTGGCAAACAAATACACGTCCAAAAGCACCACTCTGTGAATTTCAGTACAGCAGCAGAGCATTTTCTGGCAGGAGGTCCAACACGCTTCATTACTATGCAAAGATTATCATTTATCCACAGCAGCGGAGAAAATGTTAGAGCCAAAAAAGCTTTCAGGCGTGCTGAGTCTGGCCAGAGGAGGCTGAATGAGAGTCGAGGGTTACGCTCTGATCATCTTAAAAGGTCTTTTGCATCTTATGGGGAAGGATGAGATGTGAGGTAAAGAAAACTATTTTCTTGTAAAAAAAAAACAAAAAAAAACACAGAATGATGAATGATGACAGTCTGGTGGTGCCACCTGCGTTTACTGAAAGGGCCAACAGCGCTGCCATTTCTCTGTATCCAAAATGCAACAAAGGTTTCACTGTCTGGTGACTTATTCAGTACGCTACCCCTGGCGCAATGTCTCCAAACTGCTTCCATTTAATCTCATTTGTGACGTTTGTACTGCGTCTCACATGACTCCCCTCTTTGTTAACAGCTGGTGGAGTCAGAGTGGTACCTGTTCTGAGCCGTGAAGGTCTCTCTCTGAGGGTGGAGGCCGCTGTACACCACTCGGATCAGGTCATGTTGACAGAGAGCCCCCTCTGTCAATGCCATGGACCCCAGGCTAGAAGGCTGCACACACACAAAGACCAAAGAAAAAGTTAATTCAACATTTGCCCACCATGTTGGCTTTTCACAACATGCTAGTGAATTGGCAGTGATGATGATGCGATTCTAGCGTGCGCCAACGAGCTGCTGTGCCCTTCAAACTGCTGTGATTAGTGTTCACGTTTTATTACAGTGGAATGACATTACTACTGAACCTCTGCCAAACTCCCAGTCAACTCAGTCAATTCAAGGTGACAGTTCACTCATCAAATGACTTTAATGAGTCAGGCACTCTTGTCATCTACTAACTAAACTGATCACGAGATGAGAAATGTCAGGGTCTCGGTGGTTTACCACATCTGCTGAACAATTTCCTAGAAACCTGCAGACATCCCACCCATTGTTTGTTCTGGACTGACTCCCTACAAGTTCCTAGCATAAATGGTTGAAATGGCAATAAGAAAATGAATCTTAAATCTTCTCTTTCGTTCAAGATCAAAATAGAAACAGGAAGTGGAGCAGGTGATGACTGAAGACATTAACCAACGTTGCTCAAGTGTGAATATGTCACAAAGCCACTTCATGCTGATGGTGTGCAGAGCAAAACCCCTGAATTGAATTGATATTTTGTCCTGAGTATCTTATTCTGAGCAGAGAAGGAGGGGAGGATGGATTAATTCAAGAAGAGAGACTGGAGTGTATGCTAATGCTGGAGGCCTGGGGATAAGGCAACGTGATGTGCAGAGCCATACTACAGCCTAGGAGGCTCGTTGTGATTCTCACACACACACACACACACACACACACCCCCCCCCTGCCTCCATGCTTTCTTCATTCTCTCAGCATGGAGGAAAGAGCCTCTCAAGCTTGTAATTACAGCGATAAATCGCCCTCAGCACACGCCACACACTGTATCTCATCAACACACTAACACACACACTAGCACCCACTGAGGGCCGTCATACTTTATAAAAATATACTGTATGCTCTTTGCTCTGCTTTGGGAAGCATAAAAAAAGCATAGAAACTGGCCAACAAGACACACTGCTTCTTTCTGCTCTCAGTAAATGCGCTTGGTCAGCATGTCCTGTTAAACACCTTGTTAATGAATTCCAGGTCAACACAATAGTCAATGCTGTGCCCTGCTTTAGAAGTCAGGTCAGAAGTTGGGGGTTGCACAAACCCAGCACAACAGAGAGAGTGACTAAAACAGAATAACCGAGGAATGAAAACCAAAGTTAAGAGTCACCTCATTTTAAAATATAAAAGAGAATAAGAGCAAACTGTAAAGGAGTTATATCTGGCTAGTTCTTCTTTCTTGGTCTGCCCAACCTTTTCATGCAAAACGTTTTCAAATTTAGACTTTAGACTAGAAAAACACAGAACAAGAAAAGAGACTCTAGCAGAGAGGGACGTAAGGTAAGGTGTAAGGCATGCTCAAAACATGGCAACTCTTCACAACCCCAATTGTGGCGTGAAGAGCTGCTTGTCATAAAGAGGGGCACAATAAGTTGCACAATCTTTCCTCAAAGACATTCAGAGTAAAGCTTTTGGTTGTACACACAAAAAGTCTTAAGTAACTGTGTGAACCCCCCACTGACACCTTACACACACAGATGGATAAGCCCTGGAGGTGAGGTTAATGAAAATGGACACTGGTGTCACCTTCCAAATAGCCACTTAAATAAGTCTATAACGCTCTAACAGTCAGTGGGAAGGAAGCTACAGCATCAAGAGAGATAAAAAGAAGGAGAGGGGGTCCTTAAAAACATTGATTGATAGGAAAGACAGGAGCCCCACCTCATGATATATCGATGGTTTGGACAGAGATGGGATTGTGAAGGAGAGGAGCTTGCTGTTGCCGTCTTTGTCCACGATCTCCTGCAAATCCAGAGAGAAAGGTAGAGACAGAGAAGCTGTTAAAGGAATGGATGATTGTTTTTTTTAAACAGTCTGGTGTTTGACGCTCATTTACAATGAATTCAGATTTCTACCTCCGTAACTTAACTCAGTTCAGCCCTTCTGCGTGGACAGGGGAAAGCATTTAGCAGCATACGGTTAACAACTGCTGCACAATCCACTGTCCCTCGCACTGTTGAGCTAGCGTAAGACCATTCTGCTGGTACATGTTATTGACTCTGACAGATTAAATGTCACTGCCAGCTCCCTCACCACTCAATTCCAATTTCACACTGTGATACATAACACAAAGATTAATACGGCCCTGAAAATGATGCCATTTCTAAACGTAATGCCTGATTATCTCCACCAGTCACAATAATAATAAAGTGCATCGCAGAGACGCAGAGTTGAAAAATTTGTATTTGGCAGAAAGCACTTGTCATTCCTACTTTGCGCCATGAACCAATTATGTGCAGAAATAATCACGTTTTCTTTGAGTGTATAATATTCCTCAGTTTTATCTATATAATTTATGGCAGATGTGGAAGGCAGGGGGAGTTTTCCTTATGTTATTATAAAATATGGATGAATGTGCTTCAACTGCAGTTGTTCACATGTGCTCCTCAAAGTGGTCAGATTTCTATTTTGTGGCTGTGTGGGGCCTATTCAAGTAGATTAATGCAAAGAAAACAACACACATCAGTTTATTCATCCATAATCTAGGTTTTGGAATGTGGAACCAAAAAGGCTTTTTATCCCTTTTATCTCCCATTCTCCCCTTCTCCCAGAGTGTACTGTTAGTTCAGGCCTCGGCCTGCCCTTCACTGGCTAGCAGTATATCTCTGAATATCTGATGGGACTGCTGAGAGCAAAGCCGTTTATCAGAGCTCACTTGTCAATGACCAGAGGCGAGAGGTCTATGAGCATGTACAGTCTATGTGTGTGTGTGTGGTATAGACAGAGGAATAAATTATGCATGGATATACCTTTAGCTGTGCTGGCTGACATGAAGCTTCTATTGATATCTCTAGCTCTTAGCCCATTTCCCTGAGGGTGTTTCCTGGTGATGCAATCTATCCTGGGTCTATCCATTAACCGGGGGGCTTTCCCTGTAGATCTCCTTTAATGTCAACAGAAATAACACAGCCTCACTAATGTTCCACCTAGGTTTAAAAGATATCCAATGATTTGCACATCAATGTTTTGGTCTTTTCCACATTAACAGTTTGAAACGGCAGAGACAGAGCCATTTACAGCTGTAAAAACAAATGTCATCAGAAATGTTTCTACAAAATGTATCTTTCCTCTAAAAATATCATACCTACTTATATTCATCCATATCGACCCGCAACAAGTTTGTGTCAGCTATTATGCAATCCTCAAAGTCTGATACTGAGGCTCCTGATGACTAATGTAAAAGTGAAATGAGCTCTGGACAGAGTGGGGAGTTGGGAACAAAACAAGGCCTTCTTTGTCAGATTCTTTGTCTGACTGACGCAGCAATATAACAACTATCCTGGTTAGCCAATTATCACATCATGTGTTTGACGAGTTAACTTCAGCTGCAGGAATTTGGACACTGTAGCCATCCCTGTTGGCCATTTATGACCATGACAGTGTTCACAATGTTGTGATTCTCTGTCAGGGTCAGTTACAGGGCAACATCGCTCAAGCTGTAGAGATTTAGAGATTGTCTGAAGGACGCCTAGATGATGTTTGCAGTCACAGTTTCTCTAATCACTGTGGCATACATCTGCACACACAATCCACGTAATGGACAATTATTCACCAGGGTAGATATTAGTTTTCCCTTTCTTTACTGAGCCTTTGCTGTATTTTATGTCACAGCTCCTTTTCTGCTGCCGCGTTGCGGTTTGAATGCCATTTGGATTTTTCTTAGTAATCATATGGATACTTTGGGGATGCAATTGGGGATGCAAAATGGCACACAGAAATATACCTCACAGTTAGCATGTATAGAATTAATTGCCGCAAATGTATGTCTTCTATGAGGTCTTGCCTTTACCCCCTCACGCACCACTACACCCACCAGGTTGTAGATGCCAAGGAGGAGGGCCTCGATGCACCCATTACTCTGGCGATCCCTGCTGGCTGTGACGCGCAGATATACCCACACCAGCTCAGGCAGGAACTGCAGGGTGAAGCGGCGCAGGCGGTCTTCAGAGCTCCGGTACAGCTCGAACAGTTGGTGGCACACAGGCTCCAGTAGCTGGATTGGAGGGGGGAGACATAAGTAAATAGTACAGACCTGAAACCCCAAATTATCATTATTTTCAGTACAAAAAGTACAAACACCTGGTAATGATGTAATGTCTTTTTGTTGTGGACTCAAGAAATGTGTGAGATCATATTAAGTGAAGTGATCTACCTTATTTCAAATTCAATAAATTAACATGAATCCCAAAATAAGTACAGGACCAGGAGGAGGAGGAGATAAAATATGGCAAACTCTCTGTCTCAGCAGCAACCTTTCCGAATAGCCATCAGAAATACACTAAGACAGTATCTTTGCTTCACAGCTCTTATTTCAAAACATGAATGAATGTCATCCCGACTATAACACGGTGAGCTGGACAGATGGAGGGAAAGTTCTGCTGCCGGTCAATAGTGTGAGTAGGAACAGAGGGGATAAATCACTACAATGGAAGTCTGGTCAGATGTAGTCTCAGGGGAGCCAGCTGAGCCAATGTGTTTATACTGTCCAGGGGTCAGTGAAGTGAAGGCCCACACAGTACCACTGTGTAACAGTGTGTGTGTGTGTGTGTGTTGTACTGTGGCTGACCCTGAAATAAGCAGCTCATTAATGAACTTGGCAAGGCATTTGGCTCTCGATGTCATCAGCAAAAAACACGCAACAGTCAAGCACACTTTGCAACCACACACACACACACACACACCTGGATCACTTTGTCAGATCATTAATGGGATTGTGCAGCCAGATTGAAAACACTAATGGAATTTACATCCCTGGTTGCTTGACACCCAAAAGAGGGGGAAAGAGAATTGGAGGCACCGGGTGTATCGTTACAGTGAAATTTAAGTGTCGTCTAATTGAGCGCCTCAGTCCTTTGCTCATAGTTCCTTTAAAGAGGAAATACTGGTTTAGCCTCGCTGGTACAGGAAACACCTGTGCATTAAACAGCAAAGTGGTTGTGTGTTGCAGCACACCTAATAATAAACCATGTCTGCGTCTATGTGTCTACACAGTGTGTGTGTGTGTGTGTGTTTGCATCTTTGACTATGCATGTAGCCTTTCCAATGTGGGCAGCAGATGTTCCAGTCTGTGTGCGTGTGTGTGTGTGTGTATAAGGGACACTGTGTTGCCATTTCACAGGTAATGTGGCTGGCACCGTCACTGCGCCCGTCCATCATACTCTCCCAGTGTACAATGTGCTGGTGCAGCCCGCAGACACAGTTGTGTGTCAGTTTCTTGCTCACTGCCAACTGAGTCTACATCATATGAGCCACAAGCAACACATTTCCCCGAGCTAAAAACAGCCATACTTGACACTTGCTGTGTGTGTGTGTGTGTGTGTGTGTGTGTGTGTGTGTGTGTGTGTGTGTGTGTCACCTCATTGCTGGGGTCCTGGATGACTCTGTAGAGTGCTGGCACCAGGGATTTCTTTAGATGAAGGCTGCCGGCGTAGCTGGGTATGCGGGTTTCTGGTAAGGACTGGAGCAAGGACAAAGAAACGTCTGCTGAGCAATTGCACGCAATTTGTACATTTCTTCCCTTCAGACTAGGATGTACGACACATAAGACTTTTATATCATTTTCCCTTGCACGCCTCAAAATAGTCACCACTAAATATGCATGGCAAACAGCAAAAAAAACAACTTAAAAGAAGATTTCGGACACTTACTAATCATCACCTTTTTGCGTCATCACTGACAGATATAGGGCCGCATGAATGGAATTTTCAGATCTCTAAAGTTTAACACATTGAGTTCACATCAATGTTCAATCATTCAGAAAGAAATCCATCATAGAAGAGGCTGATAGAACAGTTCCTCTTTTTCTATTACTATCACTCTCTCCACCTAGATGTATGACTCATACCTGAATGGCACAAATTCACACGCATACGAAAACACGGGTGTTACTAACAACATTAATGATGGCTCTGCTCTTTTCAAGTGTCCCACTAAAACCATGTGACAGTGAGTCAGCATGCACAATAGCAGAACCCTGAAACTGAAGCAGCTACATGGAATTCAGCCATCATTACTTGTTTACACATGTGCTTTTCCTACTGTGAGGTGTCAAAATGTCTTGTTGAAAAAAAGGCCTATTCCCTTAGCTAGTGTCTAAAAGGAGTCTGGGAAATGTGGGGAATTCACTTACTGGGGCAGTCAATGAGGCAGGTTAAGTGAAAGTGGATACACTCATGAAAAGGCATCACAAAATAACTCTTTGAAGGCACTGAACATCGCACAGTGATGATATCTGACAGGCTCAGAACATCCTGGGGTGAAATACTTTAAATGGTCAAGACTGTGTGTTTGTCTGCAGATGACAGAAGGCAGAGATATCCTCTCAGCACAGCCTAAGTATGGTCATTTTGAGGACAGAACACAATGTGCCTGGCCTGCATCACTCACACAATGAGTCATACCAATCTATTTCCCTCACTATTCATCATACTCACTCTTTTCTCTCTCTCTCTCTCTCACACACACACAGTTTTGTGCTCTGCCATCCCTTTTAATGCATTACACACTAATTTCCTTATTTTTGAGTCATCTTCCCTTTGCACTCCATAGATCTTACACAGATAATTTCAAATATTTAGTGTAAAGTGGCCATTTCAGGACATCTCAGACTCAACAGGCTCAGGTCAGCTTTCATGAGTCTGACCTGTATGCTGTCATGTTTACCCTGATGTCCACTGGATGCAGCTGCATTAGTTCCAGTGTCCAATGTCCACGTTTCAGAAACAGAGCGTGTTCCAGCAGCCACATTTTCAATATTGCTTAGGGTTGTTTTGCTGACCTTTTTTGCGTTTTAAAAGGATCCTGAATATGCATTTTCAGCCGATTTATGATTGGTAAGCAGACACTTCGCAGCTATACTTGACTCATTTTGTTGATCGTATGCAGCAAAGGAAAACATACATGTAACATAAACAAGAAAAACTAGTTAAGTGCTTAAAGACAAAGTCAATAACAAATTGAATAAATCATTAAATACACATCTTTTGTCAATTTACAAGTAATATCAGCATTTGTATATATTCACAAGTGAATTTTGTGCCTCAGAGACAAAAGCTAGTCCATCAAAAATAGACCCGTTGAGTAAAGATGGAGGGCTGTGGAGAAAAGATGCTGGTCACGCGTCAGTTGGACACTGGAGGTTAGGTCTGCGTCAGTTTGTTTAAAAAAAACTTTGTAGGACCCAGCTGTACTTTAGTGTAAGTGAAATGTAGTGTATAGCTGGAGCTAACATGAAGTTCCCAGAGATCATCAAATAAGATTATGTTCTTAAATTACAACTGGAAGTCACGTTAAATAAATACGTCGGAAGTATATCCTCATACTTTTAAGAGGACCTCTCGGCACAACTCATACATTTACTGCTGTAGCACTCATCTTTTCACATTCAACCTTCATTCTTTTAACACGTCTTCAGACAAAGCTCAAGCGACTTTACGATACTCATTTTCATAACTCAATCAAAGGAGTATGACTGCTAATGCTAATGCTAATGTTAGCATGCTGCCACTAACTGCAATTAGCTGAAGTACAACTAAGGTTGAGTGCAGCTGACCTTAAATCTATATTAGAATTGACTTGAATTGAGCTTTGGGTAATCTATATAGACTTGGTTTTGTTTCACATTCAGACATTACAGCCAGGTAAAAACAACAACAACAACTCATCAGCTTTTAGCACAGAGAACATTATATGGCAGCTCTCAGAGTACAGAAACTAAGGGGTTACTGCGATCTGAATGACTGCCTGTGCATGCAAGCAAAAACAAGTTCCAGTGGTACTGATGAATGTAAACTATGTCTCACAGATTTAATCAAAGTGTATCTGCTCTGTGAGATGGATGAACAAAAAATGTTTCAGGTACAGTTCATGTGTTGACCTCGATCCGGAAAAAGTACAATCAGCTTTCACTGATGAAAGTAGAGCCGACCCTGAGTCTTAATCGTCCTAAAAAGGCCACAATTCTTACTTGCATTCATTAAATCTAATCACAATCTACAAGGACTGAAAGGTTGAAGAGGTGACGTGCACAAACTTGCATGCTCAACACTCTCTTTCATCTCTGTTGTTACACCCACAGTGTGTGGTTTTCTCTGGAAAAATGCCTCCAAAGATGAACATTTCATTGCCATGAGTCATGATGGGGAACAGAGGAGAGGAGGGCCGTTACCTTGAATTCTGAGAGCCATTCTTCGACAACACCGCGCTCTGAACCCAGCATCTTCCTCAGAGACCCCCCCTCGGCCACCTGGTGGACAGAGAAACACAGAGGACAGAGAGAGAGAGAGGAGATATGGGCGGGGGCAGAGTCGAAGAGAAGCAAATCAAACAGTTACTTAGAGGAAGAGAACAAGGAGTCAGGAAGGAATCAGGAAAGTGTGGTGGGTACTTATTCAAATTCAACGGCATGATGAAGGGCAATACCAGTGCGTGTCTATGTTTGAGCCCATTTACCAAGTACACGTACTTCAGATTACATTTTTAAAAAGATTTTATAATGCCCTTTCCCTACTAAATAGGCAGCCATTCTGAAAATAAAGAAAACTAAATGTTCACCGAGATGAATTACCTGTTTGAAGTTGTGTAAATTGAAATAACTAAAAACAATTTTCTGCATAACAGTAATTAGTAATCTAAAATACTATGGTATGCTTTGGAAAATGGTCGACAGTAATGTTCATTGTACACGAGTCTTAGTAAATAGGACACAACATGTAAAAACACTGTTACATAAAAGGAGCCACCTTAGAGGCCTCACCTGTCATATGGGCCTTCCCTTGACAATTCAAATCTTAAGGAGGTCAAGCTCAAGTCTTATTTGGTCCTCGGCTCTTGTGCGTTCTTATGACATCTTATGAAACAGACACAAAACCTCAGGGCAGCTAAACACAGATCTAACTAGCGATGATGAAGCATTGTAAAAACCCAATAAAAACCCTACTTAAATTAAAAGTTCACAAAAATTATTGCTCAAATATTTTTAGACATTGCAATGACAGAAAGCTAGAGATCTGAATTTTCTGAATGTTAATACACATTTAATTCATAATACATAGAGAGAGAGATGAGATAACAAAAGACAGTTAGTCCCTAGTTTCCTCAAACGTAATCTGATCTCTGGCTACAGGCAGACTGTTATCCCTGGTCTTGTTCTCTGTATCCAGCAGCTAAAATTAACTTCAGCAAACTGCACCAAAATGAAAAGCCATTTCTCCTTTAGACTTCATCCCATGGAAAATATATTCTCATTAATTATCCCATAAAAAAGGCTAGCTGTGTGTGTGTGCGCTTGTGTGTGTGTGTGTGAGGTGGAACAGTCACAGACTCCAGTGAGAGTTTGGATACAGACTGAAGGCGACGCTGCAAGAGAGACACAGTGTGCCAAGCTGCCAACATGACAGAGATGCACAATGCTTATGTAATTTGAGCGTTAGGCTATAGCTTACCATAAATGCCACTGAAAATCCTTTCACACTATTTGACAACCATCACTTAAGACTGTCATGATTGAGCCTTTAAGAAAGCCAAAAGCACACAATTTAAGTGTAACAACAACCTGCTCTCTGCAATAAAAATAGAAAAAAATAACACGTTTTAAATAAAGGCCACAGTGTTGAGTAAAATCTGTAATCATCAACTTTGACTCTATGTCAAAGTCAACAAGATATTAAACCTGAGGCATACTTTACCAGCTGGAAGATGCAGCAACAGCAACAAAATGGCAAAATATTACAGATACAAGTGTATAGTGTGTAAAAAGCCTATAAAAGGGTAGTTTTCAGACAGGAGTTTGGTTTCTTACTTCTGTCACCTGTGTTCAGCTGAGACGGCCCTTGAGCCTTTGTCCTCAGAAAACCTGTGCGGTTCATAAGCTTGTTGTGGTTTTGAGTTGATGGGATTAGGGATTAGGACTAACTCAATATATTCTCATTTCAAAGTGGGAAGATCCCACTTAACATTTCAGGCAACTGCCTCAGCTGGCTGATTGTACGGTGTTCTTCTGCAGCCAACACACTGATTCTGTTATCTGCATGCGTGACGGCGATGTTCAATTGTCATAAATTAAATGCCTATAATATAGGAGTAGTAGTAATATAATATATACATGTGACATGATATCATCTGTACTGTTGCACAGATGCCACAGTCCAGAGAAAAGATAACTAGACACTCTACTCAACTGGTTTGCAATGAGCCATTTTGTCAAAGCTTATATCTTCACACTGTGATTATAAGCAGTGATCAAAGTTATGTCACAGTCTATGATCTGACCAGTCTCTTCCTCCCTTTGGCACCAAAGTGTGCCCTCACATAAAGCGACATGTGACAGAGGAGTGTGTGTAAATAAACTCATTGCAGCCGTATCTGGGTCAGTGTCCTTGGTTCTGACATGTGCAAGTAAACAGAAGTGAATAAACTCAGACCACAGGAGATTATGCAGACAGTTACTCACAGATTTAAGGAGTTAAGACGTACAAAACTGTTCAGATTCAAGAGTAAAAAGCTGTGGAGGCACAAAATTGCGTATATGCATACACAGACTTTGTCAGATTTAGCAAACTCTGCTCTTAAGATGTCCACGTTGTTTCTTTTTGTAAGTCCCGAACAGCGTAAAACTGTGTGCATGTGCACAGTCTTAATGCTCCCTCCCACAGTAAGCCATAATGTCGACACACTCCTGTTTAATCTCATTTGGTACACCCAAATCATTACAGGCCAGGAAATCTGTACAAGCTCTCATTTGTCATTCTCTATATTTCAAGATAAGAAATGTAAACTTTCTTACTTTTGCTGGCAAAAAAAAAAGAGGCTGGCAGTAAACGATGCAAATTAAACATAATTGCTATAATCTAAACTGTATTCAAGGCCTGAAAAGATTAAAGCTCCCAACACATTAAATGCAAGTAAAATGCGATGAAATTCTTTAATACTATATTATATCACACTAACTGTTTTAGACAGGCACAACTAGTTATCTGACTTCTGTTTTTAAATTTACAAGTGACATATTTAAGCGTGGGTTAAGTGTAAATCCTCAACCTACTTTCTATACAAATCTATATTTTCACCCAAGTTAACAGGTTTGGAGTTTGACCCTCTTGAAAATGCTTAATTGACAGCTTGCTCTCATTCTTATCTATCTTCATCTTGGACTAACTGCTGTACCCTGTAACAGTTTAAAGGCACTTCACACCTGTATTTAGAAGTTACTGTCTTAAACAAATCCAACATAAGACGATGCGTGGCTCTCTGAATGGTGCAGATAAGCCTGAGAATGTTACAAAACAGGCTTAGAGGAGCAATATATCCGATTTGCTGCGAGGCTGGTGGAGACAGAGATCATGTTCGCTGCTCAGAGCAGATGACGATCTGAACGAGTCAAATCTTTTTGTGTGAGCACACTCCTTAAATCTGTGTGTGGATTGAAAGCCTCCATTTAGTAAGCTTGTTCAGCTCTTCATGAAAGGCTGACTCATTCATTTCCTCTGGCTTGTCAAACTGTCAAAGACGCGCTGAAGTGAAATTCTCTTTTGGCAGGGCAGGCTTATCAGTTACCATGGGAACTATAGTCAAATGACTTTTAGGCAATGGCAAATATTCACCAACGAGAAATGTCCATTTTGTAATAACAACTTAGATTACATTGCTCTCACGCTGCATATAAAACAGGGGGGCTGCCGTAAGTGGCAGGTAAGGGATGAGCTCAGAGGAAAATCTGAGAATCTAAGATGTGAAACATGAAAAGATGTCAAAAAGTTGTTGTTGTTGTTGTTATCCTCCATATGTCAGCAGCACCATAATGCTTAGAGTGAGAGCTCATGTGTTTTGTTGCTCTGTTTAATTGCACAAAGAAGACACATTGAAGTGAAAACACAAAACCAGACAAAAAAATCAAAACATCTGTCACTGCAACATGAAGGAAAACCCATCCATCAACAACAGCTCAAATTTAAATTTAATTTGCCGTTTCTGGCATAATAAGTCAGATTGATATATAGTCATCTTAAAGAGTAAATTTTACATTGTTAACGACAATCTATTAATCTATATATACTGATAATATGTGCACACCTAAGACTTTGACAGGAATTAGTCTGCACCTTTAATGTTCCAAATGTTTTGACAAACATGCAGGTAAAAGAATCAGCTATCGGTGGTATTTGCCTCAATAGATCATATCCATGAAAATGTAAACTTTCTTCACCAACATATCTTTTGGTGATGATGTAAACTGTTTTACAGGCAGTGGATGAAAATATAGAAGTGTCTACCTTTGTGATGCCAATCTTTTCCAAACTGGAAAAGGGCATTACTCTAACTTTCCTGGAGTTCAGTGTTGATAAAAACAGGTTCAATACGTTCAGTTTCAGTTTGAGAGGCCTGTTGTTGACCCCCCCCTATGCTTACCTCAGTGTCCCAGAACTCAGATCTCCACTGGGAGAGGCAAATGGTTCTCCACAGTGTCACACATCTGTCAATCACTGAGGGTCACCTGCAACAACAAGGAAAACATGATCCATCAACCAGATCATCACACGAAGAACTATGACAGGACATTTCTGAGGACCGGTTAAACATATGAACATATCCGGCATGGCCATCAAACAAATAAGCACGACCACCAAAGAAAACTCACTTCAGTCTTGGGTTGAGGATTATTTTTCAAACTAGAATTTTACAGTGAGTGTGCGTATCAAACAGATGTACAGATGTAACTGAAAAGCCAGCAGCCTTTTACCAAGAAAATGTCTCGTTACCTGTGGATGATCTCACACAGGAGTCCATTAATAATAGACCCAAGTGATACAACTGAAGTGCCAGAATAATTTTTAAGAGAAAAGATCCTTCGCTTCAGCATCCATTAGGCTATACCAGTTACTTCTACTTTTGTTACAATAATCTGCCAGCTGCCATAATATTATCCTGTAGAGCTGCAACAATTAGTCAATTAATTGATGACAATAAAATTAATTGGCAACTATTTTATTGATTAATCATTTTCAAGCAAAACTGCCAAACATTTGGATGGTTTCAGATTCTAAAATGTGAGAATTTGCTGCTTTTCCTTGTCTTCCTGGAGTTTTAAAGACCAAACTATTAACTGATTAATCGAGAAGCTCATCAGCAGATGAATCAATGAAAATATGTGACATATCCCTATTATTCGGTATCATTTGGTGACTTGAAAAAAAAGTACTTAATGTGTTTCTCTTCAGACTGGATTAAAAAGATGGATGACTTTGAGAGGAATTACAAATAAACTTCAAACAGTGCTTCAAAGAATGGTTTTGAATGGTTACTTTGTTGAAAGGGGAAATTGTACTGACGGCACATAACACGCATGACAAATAATCAGTCGAGACAAAGTACAAAGCAGCTGACAACACTGAGACTTGGAAACCAACAGCCGGTTGCCACAACAGCACAGCCCTCCACTAAAAGATGAACAGTTTCAACATTAAAGAACATTACTGTGACGCAGAGAAGCCTCACAGCATGATAACTAGTACAAACCAACAACATGCATTTCATTTCATAATACAAACTATGCATTTGTTCAACACTTAGTTTTAAAAGGTTATTTTGAGGCATGGCACAAGGAGTCAATTTTCCCATTGTTGCGTAGCAACAGTCAGCTGGCCAACTTGTTGTCCTCGTCTGCTAAAAATGCATCTTGAGGATCCACACCCATAGTATTTACTGTATTTGGCAGATTGAATCCTCAGTGACACACAAGAAGACGACGTAGAGAGCCCACTCTGCACCGCTGCACGTCCCTGAGAAGCAGACAGTGCCACATCACTGAGCACTCCATCGGATGTCACGCATTTCCAACACAGCCTTGTGTTTATCTGAAGGACTCTTATATTAGCAATTCATCACAAGAGAGTCGAAGAAGTCCCATCTGTCTAGAATGATGTGCATACCCTCTCTATCTGTTGAGAGCAGTAAAGAAGGTATTTATTTTTTTCCTTTGCCAGACAAAGCTTACTCACTCTGTATGACTCACCAAAGCTGAGGGTAAACAGTGGCTCCAGCTTGAGTGATACAGCAAAGGGAGGGACAAGGAATGAATAACACAACACAAACAAAATCTGCAACACAAATATATTACATATTATATAACTGAATTATGTAAGTTTAAAGTTGATGGGAAAATACTTTGAGTTCTTTAGGACAATAGACATGAGTATCCATCAAGTGTGATCAACCTAACTTGACGCATCTATCTCACTTCTTTTATACGGTAGACATTATATCTCAGAACTTTACCAAACAGTACAAGCTAGCAGTTTATATATTGAGGCATCTATCCCTTTAATATTTCTGGGAGTATGAGGCCATTGTGGGCTATGTTGCAAACCAATGAGCAGAGCAGTTTGATGGCTATATTGGATTTCCATATGATTCTTGCTTCAGTGTAATATAGCACTTTGATCTGTCAGGCATTTAACCATCTGGATTAGCTCAAACAGAGATTCAGTTTGGTTATTTCATTCATTAACAGTTCCTCCTTCTGTCGATATTGCAATATAAAATTACATATACTGGATAGAGGATTAACTCCATACGCAAACACTGGCACAAACAATTTTAGAGATGTTTTTTACTTTAGACAAGACTGATTTTCATTAAATATTTGGTCCAGTACCTCAAATCTGTCATGAATCTAAACTTTCACTATTATTATATATAATTATATATTTTTACCCATGTCCAAACAGCATGGGAAGTACCTCATAATTATGCATAAGAAATGTGTATTTGAATACCAATATACAAATTGGCCTTGTTGTTCACTTGAGCTTTGTCCCATCTATAAAGTAAATAATATGAAAAAGGACATTTGTGTTAACTTTTCTTTATTTCACACACCTTTTACAGTAAATGTATTAGATATCTTTTAAGTCCATCCCATTGTCCATGACTCTTGCTCACTCCTGCTTTTTCAAAACACAAACACAGCTCTGTGACAATAAGGAACAGAGCAAGCAGGAAATATTTACATCCATTAAGTCTCTCTGAGGACCTTTCATAGAATACTAAGCAACAGACGGACCAACATCTGTACTGCAGTGGGTCTTCGAACTGTTGCACAAGTCAGACAGTTTTGTAGGTGCTGCATACTATAAAGGTATAAGTCAAAACTGCACTGTAACAAAAGAACATGCACTTTCTTCAGTCTTACCCAAAAGGTTTTTTTGCCTTAAGGCTTGGATACTGGGTAGAGTTTTCCCCATCATACAGATGAAACCAAAAAGCCTCATTATCAATATAAAACTACTGTAAGAATAAGACATATTAAACATCTAGCTAAGGCTGGGTAACAGGAATAAGAAAAGGAATGACAGAAAAGTCGACTCTGTCCTTCCTTCTGGTTACAACAATGCACAATTAGCTGGAACCATACTTGGGAGCTACAGTGTTTGCATGTCTAGTAACAACAGTGCTCTCCAGCCAGCCGTCACTGTGAGCTAAATATGTCATACACCTAATGAGGCCTGGCGAATGACAATAAGCAAACTTTCCTTCAAGGGCTGCTCTCCCTCTATGCAGGACCTGCTCATTGTCCTGTGGCGGAGCTCCCAAGGGAAGAGGAGAGTGCCAACCCATCCTGTTTACGGCACTTCAAACCCCAAATCACAACAAGTGTATTTAGTTTCAAGACAGAGGAGTTAACACACAATATGTTCCTCTGTGAATTTGCAGTCAATTTGCACACAATGATAATGTTATCATGTAGATGTTTAGCAGATATGTTTTCATTTCAGCTTAGCATGCTAACATTTGCTAATTAGTACTAAACACAAAGTACAAATGGGACTCGTAGAAATGTCATTATCACCATGACAAGATTTCATGGAAATCAATCCAATGGTTGTTGAGGTTATTCCATCTGGACCAAAGTAATGGGCAGCCTGACCGTCCACCTGACAAACATTGCCATCCTTAGAGCTACGCCACTAGCATGTCTAAAAAAGATCTACCTTGTCATATACTGTCAGGTTGATTAATATGGACAATTACTAACTACTGTTGAAATGTTTAATATACGGATCAAGAAATTAAACAAAAATGTACATATTCAATCCATCATGGTAGACAAGTTTTTCTTTCTCAGTCTCTACAATATAAATGCATTTGTATGATGATCTCAAGGGGCTAAAATAGTAGAACATTTTTCACCGCCACTGATTAATACATAACTGAGAAAAGGGCCAGTGAGCAGCGCAGTCAGGCAGATATGGAGTGCTACATGTTAACTGCACTTAGAGGGGGGGAGAAACTGCTCACTATTCACCTTCTGACTGAGATTGTTTTCACATATGAGCCTGGAACCTCGGCAGTCCCATGACTCAATAAGTACTGTATTTGTCAGCTAAACTGGTAAATGAAAAATGGCTTCATACAATCAGTCAAGTCTGCGCTAAAATCCAAAACAACAACATAAGATTAACATCTTGAATGTTGGGGCAAGACTGCTGTGTATGTGTGTGTGTGCCATGACTCCAGTCTTACCAAAACGCCGTCTTGGTCCACCATCGGTCCTCTCCTCTGCCAGCTGCCAGGACATACAGGACTAGCAACAGCTGCAGCATGCTAATCGACATGCTGTGCAACTCTATAAACAAACACTATAAGCATGCTAATCAAGTCAGTTCTATGGCAGCCTGCTAATCCCACATTGCTGCTCTGTGTACACTGTATGTGTTTACCTTGCTTTCAGCATAAACAAACCTCTTTAGCTTGGGCTTGACTGAACTGTACATTAGGTGGCAGGCTTAAGTACAATGGATGAGTATGCCGCTAAAAGGAGGTTTTTCCAATGTATGACACATTAGCAACAATGGCCAACATAAAACCATGTAGCTTTAGCCTTTATTCTATCCCCTTATTATCTTATTTCAAGTTAGTACCAAATGGAGGGCTCCCTAAAGCACCTAACAACACTCATCATTCATTACAGACAGATGAATCATACAAGTATCCGTGACTAAGCGACTCATTAAACTAGTGTAAACAAACACAAGGTTACAGCCCTGCAAAGTACACAGGGCCACTCTTAACCACTGTGGCACCCAGGGCAGGGGAGAGGAGACAGACCAGGATTATTTAAACAGTTGGTCTGTCCAAGTTGTGATCTACAGTAGAAACTTGTGTTACCAAAGATATAGCAATCAACACTGAGCTTGTGTTAGTTTTTTCTTGGGTTCACATTTTTCCTGCCAGTGTTAGTAGTTCTGGCTCCTGAATGAGCCGCTGTTGAGCAGCAGTCATGAACTGCTGAAATATTCGACACAATCAATGCTTCTTATTTGAGGATCATGTTACAAAGGGCTCCAATGAGCACTGCTGCAGTTGCTACGTGATTGGAAAGGAAACAATCATTTTATTTCCCCACAAATTCAACCACAAGTATATCGGAAACTGAACCACGTTCACCACATGCGTCAGTTCCAAACCTTGAGGCAGCGTTCACAACATCTTTCAAAGCAAGAAAAATAAGAAGTGCCGCATCCTTATAACAAATGCAAATGCTGCAGTAGCACTAGTCAGCGGTTGTGATAACTGGGTGCAATACTTTTCAGCATGACGTGTTAAGAAACGTCCTAAACACTCGAGCAGAAGATGGTTGTTGTGTGCTGCAGGCTGGCAACCTCACATGACCCAGCACTTGTAATCAAAACTGATATCCACACACAAATAATTAAATTATCAGACTGAATTTTGTCGAACTGTCATTCCATGAGATTAGTGAGAATTTTTGGCAGAAGAGGAGTGAGGGGAGTAAAAAAAAACTGATTTCAGTCCCTGGTACTTCATGATAGGCCTGTGCTTATTGCCATTATTCGCTTTTTTCTGATGTTTGTACAGCACTTGGTAAAGTATCAACAAATGGAAAACAGCTCAATATGAAAATCAGTCCAGAGTCTAGATCCATTTCTTTATGGTCATAAAACAGCACGAGACAGCAGTAAAACAAGAAACAACATAAATAAATGGTAGCAGGTGGGTATACATTAGTTTTTTTCAGTAGCTGCGTCACCGATTGCTGTGGACAGTTCTTTTTTTATGCTTTTTCACAATACAATCTCTGTCGAGAGCAGCAGGCTCCTTTTTTAACTGTGACACAGTAAGTCACTGTAGTGGAACATGTTTCTCTCTCACATGTGAACTCAAACCTAGTGAAGATACAAAATATAAAGTCAAATGAATAGCATACATGAACTACAGTAATACAATCCAAAATGAATGCCCTTTGTGAGAATGAAAAAGGACAATGTTGGCAGACGACTCTCTTAATCTGCGTCAGCAAATGAAAAAAAAAAACCTTACCAAAAAGGGAGACTACAAATGCACTGCCTATGTGTGTTTGTATTTGTCTGTCTCAACTTCTCCTCTCTGCCCTAAATGAGCAGTGCCAGGTTTCAACAGTCCAACACTGGGGATTTTTCAAGGTCATCTTAGCTCAGTCAGCCATGAATTATTGAGCTTTAGCAAGCCCTGCGCCTGTTCTGTTTGCACCACTTCTGCTGCTGCCCCTCTTCCCTCAAGTTTGCTCACTGTGACCATGACAAACTAAATGTCCAACAATGATGGTGTGACAATTTATTGATCTGTGTTGGAAAATTGCGTTTAACCTCTTCAACAGGAGAGTCAGATCACAGGGTCAAATACAGAGCAGGAGGGATTCAGTGTTCTGCTCAAAGACACATAAACAGGGTGGATGCATGCCATTGCAGTACTTAAATGTTTTTCTTGCTAAAAAGTGATATATTTTTGCTGTTTCAAAACTGTGCTGCTGTTCTCATAGAGCAAATGCAAATATTGGGAGATTTAAATATGTTGTACTTTCTAAATTTGGGCCACAAAATGCAAATTTAGACTAATGATTGAACTGAGTCTACAGTCTACAAAGCCAAGTTTACACGAATCTGGGGCAGGTTCATGACCACTGTGAGTTTTGTTTCAGTCTGCTGATTTGCACATAAACAAGCAGCACAGCCCAAATGCACGAGTAACCCCCAAAACACACACGCAAATTTTGCGTCCTCCCTGCTCAAATATTCCTCTAAAACATTTGACAGTCATCCTCTTTGGTGCATGTGTGTCTGCAATTGGCCATTCTTCATGAGACATACACACAATCATACTATACACACACACACACACACACACACACACACACACACACACACACACACACACACACACACACACACACACACACACACACACACACACACATTATCCAGACACTTTCCCTAGGTAGGGGGATTAACTCTAATACCTGACCACAGTGAACCAGTCGGCTGTAATCTCCATCCCTGTGCCTCTCTCAATCGCAACAAGAACCAGCCACTCACCAGTGGAGCAGGCAGCACAGGAATAGAATGGGAGTTATTAATAGCAAATACAGCACTGGAAAATTACCTCTATTGCCTGGTTTTCTTTACAGAATGATAACCATATATAGTTATAAAGATAGGTGGGTAGATAGGTACAGGCAGAAAGGACTGGTGAATAAAAGGTCACAAACAGGCAGACAACAGTGACTGCAGTCAATATGTTCTTGTGCAAATCGATAGTGCTGCCCCTAGAACACGTGGAGACAAAAAACTACTTCCTTGGGCATGAAAATTTCATACCACAGATAATAATACTGAAAGAAAGAAAGACAGAGAGATAGGTGCACAGATAGAGGAGAGAAAGAGAGAGTGAAAGATTGGCTACTCTTTCTCCCTCATCCTCTCCTCATCTCTCATAGGCCAGGCTAGGGGAACTGAGGCGTACGCACATCCTGGGCTAAAATTAGCTCTGCTGCAGCTGCAGGGCCAGACGTGTTGGGATGGGCCCGTGTTGCAACCAAGTACACACACACGGTTCCACCAATTAGACAGGGTGAGCCACAACACACAACAGCACAGGTGAATGCCAACAGCATTCTGCCTCCTTCCTGTCTGCTCTTCAAACTGAGGCATGCAAATCCTTTCAATGCAAATGTTGTGTGTATACTCATCCGCATACAGAATAAACACATTCACACACGCACATACATACTGTATTGAGGCCCTCCAGAGTGCCCCATATTAACCTCACCTACACATATTATCACTGGAGGAACAACTTGACTTATAAAGGCCATGGCATTTGCTACATTTCAAACATTTAGCTTGTGATCTTATCCAGAATGACTTACAATAAGGTTGTTGTGTACAACGCCCTATAATTGTCAGAGAAGCATCATAATAAGCAAGCACTTGTATACAATGCAAGTGTAGTGTCTCGACAAGTCATGGCTCTCCTTACACAAGGAAAAAATAACACATGTAAGTTGAGAGTTCTCATGCTTTTTTGGTGTTCGATACATAAAATATATGAATAATACAACCTTTTTAAATTGAGTAATTCTGGAGAGACCAGTGCAAATGGACAGAAAACCACTGTTTAGGTTGGATGTACTACGGAGGGAAACACAGTTACCTACTTATTGGGTACACCTGTACAATCTAATGCGATTCAATATAACTGTGCTGCAATTAAACCCATCCTATGAAATCCATAAATTATAAGGTTATGATGTTCAGTTGTTGACACTGTGTCACAGAAGTCTATTTTCTAAGCCGTGATGAGTGGTGGTGTTTTATTGGATTAAAATTCAATTACATTGAAAGGCATTTCTAATATTTTGTTCCCCTTGTGTAAATAAGAGGGGGTAAACAAACATTACAAACACATTTCATTAATGTGCTGCCCAATATAACACCACCACTGGCTATATCCTCAAAGAATACCATAGAGGTTAATCAACACTTGTCTGACACAGTGTCAACAAAGACTGAACGTTAAAAGCTTCACAAAGATAGGATTTACAGCTGGGCTATTGTACTGAATTCGTTAGATTGTACAGGTGTACCTAACAGTGTAAAACAAAAGCAATGAGGTGTGTGTGTGTGTGTGTGTGTGTGTGTGTGTGTGTGTGGGGGGGGGGGGTTAATGAAAGCTTGGGCAGTCACAAGTTCACTGACAGTTCAAACTACAGACACATGACCACTAATTCCACAGTATTTAGCACGCCTGCTGACAGTGTGTTCATGGTCTGTGGAGGAGCAGCTCAGCATTTTACTTTACTCCAGAGAAACGGAGGAGGGAAATGCTGTACTGCCATATAAGCTGCTCAGCAGTCTGCTAACAATAGACCACCTTCAGCTTTCGTGACATGCCAAGACCACTGCACAGGCCACGGGCCTGAGACCAAAGCCTGCATGACCAAAGGATCAACAGGGGGGAAACAGGACGAGAGTGGGTGCATTACTACCGTGCCGCTTCAGATGCTGGGGGGGGTGCAAAACCGCTGAATACCAAGAAAATCAAGCCAGAGAGCTTGGCCTCTCAACTTCCTCCCACCCCAGAGACTGGTAATAGTTGTTAAATCAAATTGTTTCTTACAGTATGAAAAACAACAAATATGTGGGCTACATTTTGGCTCCATGTATCCCACTGCAGCAGATGCAAAGACAGTACACTAGCTGGACAATGACAGAGTTTTGCTAGCAACTGTAGCCAAGTTAATAGGCATTAGCCATCGAGCCTTGGCCAGATTTTGGCTTGCCAATGAAACACTCAGTCACTTAGGACACAGACACCTGAAAATAATTAATTACGCAATGAAAACTGTGCCTATTGGGCTTTATAATTTTAGAAATGCTCCATCCCCTTATTCCCAAACATTTCTCAGTACATCGGCAGCACAAACAACTAGGCCTCACTAAATGTAAGGGGACACGTTTGTTAACAGGTGCTTCACTCTCCAATAAACATCTCTCATGGCTTGCTTCAGAAAAAAAATCCCACTTTCCTTCCACATCTTTTCTATCATATCACAACAACAAATAACTGGCAATAATTCAAAGGCTCCTGGAATCAACCGGGCTTTGGCATCTGTTCAACTTCAGACGGGCGCTGAGTCGTGACCAGCAACCTGAGCAGGAGAGCAGAGAGCTGATCGATGGGAAGGTAAAGGCCAGCAGAGAGCAGTGGCTCTGAGAGGAAGATGACCTATTATCTTGGCTTAAACAAACAGTCCATGCTACCACATTAATGATACAGACCTTGTGTTTCCCCTCCAAAACACACATACACCCTGACACCCAGTACAAAAGTAGGAAAGCATAGGTGCCATTCAGTCTCATGTGCATTGTGTTCAGGTCAACAGCAAGTTGTGTCATTTCCTTGTGTTCAATGGTTGCCGTTAGCATGTTAAATGAGCCTATCTGGTCAAACTGCTTTTGGTGGTGACTGGAATTCAACTACAACATACTTTATGTGGTATACTTCAAACATTTTTTTACTGTGTCACAGCAAGAGGCCCCCATAGAACCTAAATCTATTTCTTCCACGCTGTCCCTCAATTGAGTTTGGCCCCAGTGTGCTAAACCTGTGTGATGTTCAACTATCCTTGCCATTTTGACCTCTGGGGCACAAATACAGAGCAACAGGGTTGGTCATTTATCAGGGGAAAATGTCAAACATTCACAGGCTCCAGCTTCTCACGAGAGGATTTGCTGCTTTTCTATCACTTTAAATGGAATACTTTGGGGTGTGATACAGTTGGTCAGAAATAGGGCTGATTAATATACTGAATTAACAAGTCTTGAGTCCCGCAAACTGTGACGTGAATAGCTATGCTATATGTGCACCGGTCGCCGTTTACGAGGCTGTCATGACTCCAGCAGGCTTGCTGGTTCTGACGATCCTGTGAATTTAAAGGGTGGCATGTACGAGAGGTACAGATTTAAAGACTGTACACTGATCTGAGCTCTCCCTTTGTGTTCATTGACAAAGTGTTATCTAGTTATGAACAGTGCCGCCACAGGAGTCGGAAGAAATGTTCAGATTCAACTTTGTTCAGTCTATACCTGTCGGGTAGCTAATGCTAACTAACCAACTGTCTGTAGATGAATTAGTATGCAGTTTTGTGAGATCTGTATTTTTAAATATATCTGAAAAAAAAAAATCTATAGATATCCAGATAATGCATTGAATGCCAATTAGTTGCAGCCCTACTCTCTATTCAAAATGGCCTTCGGTGACTGTGCATCATGATATGTTCACTTCTATAGTTTGCCATACAATTTAATAATTTTCAAAATAGAAAAGTTATAGCCTGAAGTGTATATTACATATATAGTGTATCAGGTACATTTAAACATGACTAAAATATGTGCTGCAAGTAAGCTGTTCCCTGTGACCAATGCTGAATGGTGGATTAAAGGTTAACCACTTGATATGCCAACACAGCATTGTATTAATAATGAAGGGTTGCAAACACAGCATTGACTGAAAAGAACTGAAGGAGGTGAAAGTCTGTGGCACCCTGAAATCAACTGGCCGTACTGTACAGCAGAACAATAAGAAAGCCTTTCACCACTTCCATGGGAACAAGCCATTTCCCCTTCGGGATAATACGGTTAATCTAACCTAATCAAAACATTCACACATGTTGAGCTAACCAGCATGCCAATGATGGCAGCATAGGCCACTTTACACATATAATTTGAGTTACAGGTTTGACAAAGAATTTGTAAAATGTACCACAATGTATTCTCCTAAAATAGGTTATTGATACACTGAAACAGGCATGGATTGGATTGCATTTCCCATAGTAATCAGCGATTTGTCGATTAATCTGTCAGTTGATTGAAAGAAAATTATTCATGGGCTATTTCATAATTGCTTGATCGTTTTATTCATTTTTCAAGCAAAAAGGCTAAACATTCGGTAGCTCCGGCTTCTCAAGTTAAGCTTTTCTTTGTCATATGATGTAAACTGATTATATTTGGGTTTTGGACATTTGGTAAGACAAAGCAATCGATTTCAAATACATCATCTTTGTTTATAGGCCTTTTTCACTATAGATTGAGAAAATCTGCAGATTAATTGATAATGAAAATATTGTTAGTTGCAGCCTGAAACACAAGTACTGCGATGAAACATCAATCCCCCTCTTTTGCTGAACTGCCTGTATGAATACATCATCAGCTTGGGCAATAAACCCTGTGATTCCCAAACCTTGTTGCAATCAGTTTTGAAAGCATTGATTCATTTACCAACAAGAGAGTACACACATTAATGCTGCTCCACCCCTTCGGAGCCCCCGGAGGAACAGTATGAACTCTTGTTTGGCTCACAGAGAGACATGCTGTACATCATGGAGACAGCCAACACACAAACAGACCTCATACCTGGCAGTGCAGTGAGTCAGCAGCACCACAGCTCTCTCTGCATGCCAACCACAAATCCAGCTGATTCTCAAGACTGTCTGCACGCAACACGACTACAGAGACTCCACTGGTGACATATAAGTATATGAAGAAGCAATATGGATGCTGACTAACAACAAAGGAAAACAATACACAATAAATTTAAGAACTTCTGGATGTCCAGACTCTCCAGGGCAGGATTGTGAGGTCTCCCCTTTGCTTGGCCTGGAGGAGATAACAACAAACATGTCAATTCAGATTTTCTCTACAGGAAGAAGAGGAAGGGTAGGGGGCTGGCTGCCTGTGTGAGCCTCTGGCTCTGTCGGAGCGAGTACAGTGGAAAATAGTCCCCACTGCTAATCCATGGCAGGCTAATTACAGCTTTGATCCCCTAGGCGTGTGCATCACCACAGGTGGGAGGGAGGCAACACACTCTGGGGCTCAATACAGTTACGTTTAGATTTGTTTTGGTTTAGAGCTGTCTCAATAAGCTCACATCTGCTGCACATGAATGGCCAAAACAATTACAATGTTGTGCATTATTAGTCAACTCATATACTGACACAAAGTTCATAACAGTTGACCTAAGCTTCTAGTGAATCCCATTTGAAACCATTAGGCAAGCTCCATAGTTTTATACAGCAAATGGGCCTTTAACTACAGTATAGTGTTTGATAAGTGAATTCACAATATGATCTGACACATTTTAGGTCCTTCTGCTCATCAAACGACTTGGGCTGGATAAGCTACCATTTGTCACACTGAGCAATAAAAGAAACTCAACTCCTGGACACAGAGACACAGATTAAGTGGGTAAATGGAGTTCCCGGCTAAAATAGGCCGCAGCTCTGATGATAGCCTAGTCCCAAAACACACGGTGGCACGGATAGAGCAAGGAAAGAGGAGAGAGGAGGAGGAGGATGATGATGATGATGATTGAGGATGAGCAGCAGATGGCATGGAATTATCTGGATCTTCAGCTCTACATCTTTGCCCATGACGCCATTATTTGAGGCGCAGCTAAATTACTTATCATGACCAACATCGCTCCAAGCAGCATTCATTTAACTTACTGATGTAAGTGTTAAAAGCAGTAGTGTGCCAACACCTAAAGATCAACTAGAAAGCAACTTGGCAGAAGTAAACTGGCTTGGCAGAGCAGAGAGGTATGAATTAGTGATGTTAAGGAGTGTTGGTTGCTGGTAACTTTGAGCATGACTGAACTACTGGTGTAAAACACTGTTATGTCCCAGCAGAGTTTATAAAAGAGCATTGGGGGAAGAGTGAGACCCTGTCTTCAGCCAAGTGGTGTAGGTATAGGCCCTGTGTGCTTTAACAGCTACCCAAATGAAATGTTTCTGGATGAAAAGCTTAAGCAGCATCAGGCTCCTGGTCTGAAGCTCCTAAACTAGCCATGCACTGTGCACTCTCACCTTTGTCTACTGAGGCAACACCTCTCAGATATTGGTTCTTCATACCCAACATAACTTGGCCACTGAAACATGTACATACATACGTGGTGGTGATTCAAATCACTGTGGTACTGCTGCAAACTCAGAGACATGGATGGTTTGATGGCTAACGTGAACTACTAACCAGCGACAAATAAAACATACAAGTCACTACCTGGCCACTGAGACTAGCAAAGGCTACTCAGAGACTTTAGCTGGACCGCTGTTCATCACAGTGATTTACGCAACAGCATCTCCTTTCAGACAATCAACGTTACTTAACAGAATCAGACCCAACCCTTTAACGTAACGTTACTTCGTGGAAGATGTAATAGATGGACGTTAGTGCTACTTTTAAGCATTAAAAAGTTATACTGCAAGCCTGCAAGGGTGCAAAATTGAGCCTTCCGCTTATATTTTTCAAAATAAAACATTTTTGACTAAACAAGCTGCAAGTGTCAAGGTGGAAATAGTGTATATATTCCAGGACGAAATGTGCAGTGGCTAACGTTAAGTGAACCTACGTGCTGTTTTGCCTGAAACACTGTAGCTAGCTAACGAGTTATGTGGATGGCTCTACGCAGCCCTGTTAGTCAGTTAGTTAACTGCTACCTAGCTAACGGCTGTTACACCGCTGCCACGAAAGCCTGAACCTGCACGTCAACGTTAGCTACCTTAGCTAGGCTTGCATGCCGTTAGCGTGCCTGCTCTAGTCGGCAGCTGCTGCTGGACGTCCTCATCCTCATTTTACACCAGTCGTGACCAGGCCAAAACGGCTGACTGCCTCGCTCCAACGCCGAAGCATCTGCTCTGTGGTCACTAGCTACAGACAGTTAACACTCGTGTCGGCACTGGTCAGCCCGCTGACGTTGAAGCATCCCCGCCGCGGGTTTACGTCCACATCAACACACGACAGTGCTGCTGATGTTCCAAGTCACCAGCAGCCCTTGACTGCGAGTACCTGGAAAACCCTGAATGCTTTGCCAGCTACCAGATAATGAAATACTCACCCGGACTGAAGCTGGTTATGGCAGTGCCACGCGGTGACTGTGTCAGGGAAGTAGGGTTGGTGTTTTCCCAGAGCGGTCACCCAGGTCGAGTATCTTTCCTCCAAACGGTCGCTCTCTCAGTGAGCAGCACCTCCGTATGATCTCTGCACACTGCAATGGTGCTGAGCCACAGCGTGACACGATTGGCCAGACGGAGCGGAACTCGGAGCGCTTTGGTAAGCAGAAAGCTCCGGCAACCTGCAGGGGGAGCAGCAGTGACGCCTTCAAGGCTGTCGGAAAACTCACAATCATGCTTTGAGCTACTCTTATTGATATCCTGCTCAAACAGATTACACTGCATATAAGCAGGATGTGTAACTTGGCAGTAGTAGAATATCCTGAACTAAAGCAGATTAATTCGAAAACATGTTTTTTAAAAAAAGTATGAAAAATATATAATATTTCATATAATATATGAAAAAATAAATGCAATCTAAAGTAAATAATATTATCTGAAGTAAAGGAGTCCTTATTTTTGATTGTCATAGAAGCCTATTCTTATGTTTTTATTTGCATAATAAATCACCCCTCTCATGCAGCCACCAAACATAATTTGATTACAGAGCCCATTTTAATTTGTTGATAAAGACTACCCAGTCAGAAAAAGTCTAAAAACATAAACCTGTTTTACTCCAGTGTTTTTAAATATTACTCATGTTAATAATTCCTGTTGTATTTTATGATATTATATTTTGTGCTACTTTCTCATAAGGCTTGCCAGGTTTATCCTTTCTATTTGGTAATAATATAGTTATAAATGTTATTAATCCATTTACCCAGATACTGTGATTATTACATTTCACTTTGATTGTACATTTTATGATTGCATGTGACTAATACACTTGATTGATTGATTGATTGATAGAAATGCTGATAGTCTGCGGTTTTAAGTGTTAATAAATTGTCAATAAATGGATTTTGGTCCGGATCATCTGCTGCTACAGCTTGTGCCTTTAAGTTTTGTTATCAAAGCGGGGCCGCCTTTTTGCTTTCACTTTCGCTTTAGTGAGCTATAACTCCATATTGTGCACTTTTATAAACCTAGAAGAATTTCGGTCGTAATTGTGCGCCTGTCCCGTAATCAAGATTGCTGATTTCTAAATGTCAGTCAGTGATTCGCCGTGCACGACTCGTGGGATTTGTGTGACTTTACCAAAGAGGTACTTCCCCAAGTATTTTATGTCGTGCGTCATCTTTCCATTCCTCTTTCAAACTGTCCCTCAGATTTCGACGGTGTAAGGTAGGCTGTTTCAATAATCCTCTCAGTTATTGATCAATCAAGTTATTTGTTAGTATTTATCACATGTAATCATATATGGTACAGTCAGTGTTGCATTGACATGATTGTTTGCTATGTTTATTCGGAACTCAAGCCTAACACAGTATTAATCGGATTTCCGGTGTATAGGTGGATCGGTCTTGATTGCTGTTCAACATCTCCAGCTGTCACTCGTCTCCCACCAAGGTCCACATGGCTCATCCAGACCAACATCAGCTCCAGGCGATTAACGAGATAGCAGAGGCTCTCTGCAGCGGTGAACGCAGGAGGCTCTTCTACCTGTGTGAAAGCTGGGACACCGACAACACCGTGGCTTGCCTGAAGGAAATGCTAAAGTCTAAATTGATGTGTTATGAGAGAGATCACCTGTTTCTGACGGAGCTGATGTTGCAATTGAGGCGTTTTGATATCCTGAGGAAAGTGTGTAAAACCAGCAGAGAGGAGGTAGAGAGGAATCTGAAATGCAGGCAGGTTCTGCCAAGATTCAGGTAAGATGTGTTTTAAAAAGTCAAGTTAGCTTTGGTGGGATGTAACTAAGAACATTTACTCAAGTTCTGTACTTAAGTATAATTTTGAGGTACTTATTTTTTTATTTTATTTTATACTTATACTCCACAACATGTCAGAAGCAAATATTGTGACTTTTTGCTCCACTACATTGATTTTAAAGCTTTAGTTACTTGTTTCTTTGAAGATTCAGATTATTAATGCAAAATATAATCAACTAATACATTATGATGTGTTTTTATGGATTAAGCCAAATGGCAGTACAAAAAGTAGTTAAAAGTAGCCTCAACTTTACCAGCTACAACATTAGTGATGCTTATTATAATCAATAATTATAATCCGATGATATAGTATACATTATTCTGAAATGGGCCGTTCTGCATAATGAGTACTTTTACTTTTGGTACTTTAAGGAAATGTTGATGCTAATAACTTTTGTACTTTTACTTGAGTAAGATTTTAATGCAGGACTTTTCCTTATAGTATGTCTACGCTGTGGTATTGTATTACTTTTAACCAAGTAAAAGATCTGAGTACTTCTTCCACCACTGCATATTAGTTTTAAATGTTTTAACAGTCCAAGTTAACATACTTGTGGTTCTTAAAATAATCATGTTTTTTCCTTACTGCAGAGTATTGATGGCTAATATAAGTGAGGATATGGCCAATGAAGATCTAAACAATGTGAAATTCTTGTTAAGCAACACATTACCCCGCGAGAAGATAGAAAAGGCCAAGGTGAGACTCAAGTTTGGTTTCGTTTTCACTTACTCAATTCCAAATTCTTGTGTGTGTAGGAGGGGAGTTTTGGTGTACTGTCCCAAAAATGTCAAAGGCTCACTTCTTGTTCTACATAACACAACAATTTTAACTTCCATTCATTCTGACTTCCCCCTCTCTCTTCTGTGACAGAATTTCCTGGATGTGATCATTGAACTGGAGAAGCTGGATATAGTTTCAGCTGAAAGAGTCGACTTTGTAGAGGACTGTTTGCAAGACATCGGCAGGCTCGACCTAGCCAAAAAACTGACTGCGTACAAGATGTCAGGTGAGTTACTTTAACCTTTTTAATACGGAATGGCTCAAGTTTGTAAGGAGTTTATGAATCGCCAAGATGAAAATCATCTTTGACAAAATGTGAAAAGCATGTTCTCAAGTGAGCAAACTGTGAGGTTTGTAACATTTGCACTGTACACACAGTGCATGTGAAATATGAAATGTTTATACTTTCTTTAGACAGGAAAATGTTAACTGAAAATGAATGAATGATGGTTCACAACACATGACTGCTGGCAGCTGACAAGTTCCAAAGAAAAATGTAATAGCTGAATATCACATCCTCTACATAGTTCCCAAAACAAAGAAAAGAAAGAAAAACATGTTTCACACATTGAAACCCAAAATTAAAGCCACCTGTACAACACATTTTTTCGCAGTGACCACATACTCTGACAATGCAAAGGTGTATTTCGGCATGTTCCAACAAAAAGTAATAGTTTTTTTCTTTCCCAGAATATGACATAAAGCATAATATAAAACAAAATGCATTTCATTTTCTGTTTCATTTAACTCACATAACTGACAAAACACATCTTAATACCAGCATAACGTCCAGTTTACAGATGTAATGGTAAGATACCATACCTCAGTTGGACACAGATATACTTGCCCTTTGGGCAGATTCAATTTTACACAATTTTCAGTACTAAACTCTGTATTTATTAAACCATATGTTATAAGTTTCAGCTTATTCCAGGTCTCATTGTTCCATCTTACTTTTATACAACTAAAAACCTAACCTTAATCAAACCAATATTAACATTTTCTTTCATCTGCTTCCCATGACTGTAACTTTTGATATTAAATGTGCACTTGCCCAAGGAACACATATCTATGTCCCACATGAGGAGTTTTTTGCGCAGGCTTGATCAAGTTTATTGTATGTGAAGATACAGAACGTCTGTTTGCTCTGTCTGTGTACACAGTTGGAGCATCTGAACAACATTCATCTCAACAACAAAGGTTCAGAGCTCATGTGAGTACGACAGAGTACAACAGTTAATATTTACTGTATTCATTTACTCTCTCATAAAACTAATACTGAAACATCTTCTCCTCAGTTTCCATTCCCCCCTTCAAATAGTTCCAACCCTGTACAACAAACAAGACGAGGACCGTCCTTCCACAGTGGTAAGACAGGCTACTTATTAGCAAATTATAATAACTGTGCCAGAGATACTGTAAGCAAATATTATTTCAGATGGAGCTTTACAGCTACCCAATGAAAACAGCTGGAAAGCCCCAGGTCATTCATTGTCTTTCACTTTGCTATTCATATTACCGTATTTACCCTTTGTCACCAGCCACTGAAAACATACCAGCGCCTGTATACAGAGAGCAGAACCGTCAGGTAAGGTTTTCACTCACTATTAAACAGAGTTGGAAGAAGAACTCAGATCCTTTGCTTAAGTAAAAGTTCTAATACTACACTGTGAAACTTACTTCACTACAAAAGTCCTGCAATCAAAACCTTACTTAAGTAAAAGTAAATAATTATTATGAGCAAAATGTACTTAAAGTATCAAAAGTAAAAGTACTCATTGGGCAGAAAATGCTCCCTGTCAGTGTTTTACTATTATATATAATATTTCTGGATTAATATTACTGCTGCATTGATGTGTAAATTGCATTTTATTGCTGTAGATGTTTATGGTTGCGCTAATTGTACTACTCTATATACTATTGGGTAATTTAATCTACAGCACTGCATCATATTCTATAATATCATTATGTGTTTGTAGCGACGCTGTCCTTGTACCATGTATCACTAAGAAGTCCACTTCATGAGCTCAGAAAAGCAACCCTGTTTTCAGTTTGTGACGATGCATTTTCCAACTAATCGAAGGTGTTTTATTTAGTTTAGAAGTAGGAGAATTTTCTCAACCCATAAAGGAACACTTCATCCTTACTACAATTCCATTCCTATATTTTTGAGTGTGTTTGATTAGTAAAAGGCATGTTTGAAACTTATTTGCTTTTTCTTTTGCATTACAGAGTCAACTAGATTGGTATAAATTTAACACTAATCCCAGAGGAGTTTGTGTTATCATAGACTGCGTGGGTAATGATGGAGGTGAGAGACAAAACACTTTCTAGCTACAGTCCAAGAGTAAGAAGTATTGAGATCCATTACTTAAGTACAAGTACTAATGCCAGTGTAGAAATACTCCATTACAAGTGAAAGTCCTGCATTTAAACTTCTGCATCCTACTTAAGTAAAAGTACAAACGTAAGATCAGGAAAAGGTACTTAAAGTATCAAAAGTAAAATGACTCGTTCTGCAGAAAAATGGCCCTTGACTGCCATATTATTGTATATTACATAGTAGATTGTTAATACTGATGCATCCATGTGTAAGCAGCATTTTACTGTTGAAGTGGAGCTAGTTTTAACTATTTTATACACAGTAAGGTAGTTTAGTCAACCTAGGGGTTGGGCCCCTCCAAAGGGTCACATGTTAAAGCTGAGGGGTTGTGAGATGATTAACAGGAGAGGAAAGAAGAAAAAACAGAAGAACAACAAGTTCTGCTACACAAATTTGTATTAATTGTTTGGACTTTTCTCTTATCTTTGCTTTTTTTTAAATAGTAAATAACTTTAATAAATGTTTTTTTTACCCTCAAATAGTTATTTAAATGAAACCATGAGAAGTTTAGAGGGGAAATGTCTTTTTGGTGCAACTGCAACTCATAGAAATTGGTTTCCAACTAGACGGTGTGTTTTTGTAAGGACTAATCTTTAACAAGTTGTATTTCATAAGCTTATCACACGTGTTTTTATGTTAAATATTAATCTGAAAACTAACTAGTAACTATAGCAATGAAATAAATGTAGTGGAGTACAATATTTGCCCCTAGGAAATACTCAAGTAAAGCACAAGTACCTCAAAATTGTACTTTATTGTACAGTATTTGAGTAAATGTACTTCCTTACATGCACCACTGAAAAAATATGTTTGATTTGAATTAGAGCTGAAACAATTAGTCAATTAATCCACTAGTCGATCGACAGAAAATTCATCTACAACTACTTTGATAGTTGATAAATTGTTTTAGTAATTTATCAATGCTTGTTTCTGTTCTTTGTCTCAGGTGATAGAAACTGAATATATTTGGGTTTCAGACTGTTGGTAGTTAGTAGCAGCCATAGTCTGATTTTTTCATTTATCTTTTTAGTGATGTATTATGAGGGTAAAACTTAAATTCTGGTTTCATCTTTCCTCGCTCACTCAGACATGATGGAGCAGACATTTAAGGCTCTTCACTTCAAGGTGGTCGTCTACAAATGGCTGAATGTGGAGGACACTGTTTCAGCCCTCACAGGGATATTCAGACAGAGAGAGAACCTCGAAGGTGACGGCTTTATCTGTTGCATCATTAGCCGCGGGACGACGAATCACCTCCTGGGTACAGACTCGTACAGTCCAGGTCTACATCTGGACACTGTCAGACGTCTTTTCACTGCTGATGCATGCCCCATGCTGACAGGCAAGCCCAAACTCTTCTTCATCCAGAGGTACAGTGTCCCCGAGTTCCAGCCCCATGCCACGATGCACCACCGGGATGAGGACCTGGAGACAGATGGGTGTGATGGGCCATCCAGATGTGATATGATCCCCACAGATGCAGATGTGTTCTGGAGTCACTGCTGGACAGATGAACGTCAACTGGAGCAAGGACACCATCGCTCCATTTACCTGAAGACACTGACAGACGCCTTACACAAAGGCCAAAGGAGGTACAGGCAAACACTCGACAGTTTCCATATAACCTAAAGACTGTAAAAGCTCTAGACTAAACTGTTGTTTGTGTTCTGACAGGAAAACACACCTTGTTGATGTTCATACCGAGGTGAATGGGGCCATCTTTGAACATAACAAGAGGAATCCTGGCGCACACTACCACATCGATCTGAAACATACTCTGCGGAAAGATCTTTTCTTACAATAGAGCAATACTTCATCACCAGCAATACTTCCTGCCACAAATTAATGTAGCACATACCTTGCCAGAGAAGAACCTTTTTTTTTTACTGTGTATATAGCGACACCTACTGGTTGTATTAACTCCAAACATTGAAGATGAAGCAAAACATATATATTAATATAACCTATATATAAACTACATATATATATTTTAACTGTTTTGTAACAGACATACAAATGTACATGCAGAACAAAATAATAATTATTATAATAATAATAATAATAATAATAATAATAAACAAACAAACAGCACACCCAATCAGAACCTCGCAATAGAAACAAATGTCAATTCATGCAAGACAAAAAACAAACGTTATAGAGTAATATAAAGCACATAAAGACTGTTTTAATCATACACAACTTACTGTAAATGTAATCATATGTAACTAATTTTCTTTTTTGAAGAAGTAATGTGAATGGCCTTTTTCTTGCCTCATACAGCGCAGCTAAAACAGGAATGTTACCCATATATTTTTAAAATGTTTTTATTATATGTATCACTTTTTTTTATTATGAAGTAAACACTATATTTGATCGATCTATCTATCTATCTATCTATCTATCTATCTATCTATCTATTTATCTATCTAATTCAATTCAATTCAAATTAGCTTTATTGGCATTGGAAATGTTTACATTTACATTGCAAAAGCAAGTGTGAAATAAAAACATTGTGATTTTGCTGTTGGAAATATATACAAAGTAAAAAATAACTTAAAATATAAAAAAAAAATCTATGTACTACTTATTGTATTTGTATTATTGATTTTTCATTTTTTTTACTCACATTCTGTAACTTGTTTTAGAAAAACATGGCATATAATTTAAGTTACTATTATTATTAATATTAACATAGTTTCCATTGTGGGCAACTAGCATAATTTCACATTTAAGTGTAATTTTAATACAAACAATAGTAAAGTAATTCAACAATGTATTCAAAATAAAAAATGTATTCTTCAATTCAAGATATGTATGCCTTTACCTTCAATATGTTTTCACAATAAGACTTACTTATCACCCCTGGGATCAACAAATTGTGTATTTCTGGGCATAGGCGAACTAGGCGGTCGCCTAGGGCGCCACCTGCCGGAGGGGGCACCGCTCCAAGCCTTCAGAAAAAAAAAATGTTATTAATGTTATAATGTTTGCCGTGTATGCGCGCGCGGGGGGGGGGGCAAAATCATAATCTCGCCTAGGGCACCAAAATGGCTAGGGCCGGCACTGGTGTATTTTGTGTTTGGCTATTTTCTTTCATTGTAAGCATTTCTGTTATCTTAATACTTACGTTTGCTACAGTACAATAAAGTTGTAGAACAATGTTTGAAATATAATGACCAGTATGTTGATGTGGGTCACATGATGTTCAATGTCAGCATAATTTGAGTTCAGGAGGCAGGACCACATTTGATAACAGGATGCTGACTCCTCCTAGCCTCCAGTCATGACTTTGACAGGATCTGCTCTTATTTGGGCTTTGCTTTTTGCAACCCCCCTCCACCTCCACTTTCTCTTTATATGGCAGTTTGTTGAATTCAGTAGATGATTTCATGTTCACTTTAAAATATCTATATTTAAATATTTAATAATAATATTTAAAGTGTTGCCTTACAGTGGCCTTATGCGCTCTTCAGCTGACATTGTCTTTGAGTTTCTGGCCTTATGCGCTCTTCAGCTGACATTGTCTTTGAGTTTCTGCACTTGAACTTGAACACTTGAACACTAATTTCTTTCACGACTTCCACTTAAATTGACACTTATTGCTCAGATCATCACCGACACTTCAACTCACCTTTCAACACTTTCATTTCACCTGATACGGTGGCCTATTTCAGCTTCACCCAGCGCTTACTCTTAAACTGAAACTTTAATTCCTCTCAGCACTTTCATTTCAACTGAAATGCCTCAGCTTCACCCCGCACTTACACTTAAATTGATACTTCAACTTCATTCAGTGCTTATACTTAAATTGATACTTCAACTCCTTTCAGCACTTCCCTTTTAACAGCTATAAATATTTGTATTTTAACTATTTCAAATGTTTCAACTGCAACATGTCAGCAGTAAGCATGAAATGTAGCCATTTCTAGTTGTAAATATAGCATCCTTATAGCGACTTTTGAATACTTTCTAGTATACCGGCCACAGTATGAAGATATTTTTGTGCTTTGGGAGTGCCATTAGCCGGATGATAATTCAATGCTATCTTTACAATACAAACCATATATATATTTTTTTCAATAGTACAGTAGTATCTCCCAGGTCACTGCATGTAATCCAGTGCCATGCAGCACTGTGATTGTGACAGTAGGAGGCAGGCAAGTTGTATGAGGAACATCAGGAGACAGCGTGCAGCACACAAATACACGAGTGGGCCTCGTGAACGCGCACGGCCAGGGCTGCTGTTGCTATGATGCAATGGCGACTGCGCCGTGGGAAGCGAGCGAGGAGTTGAATGAGTTCTCTGCACAGTTGAAGTGAAGCTGCCTCCGACAGTCAGGACACCGTCAGTGCCGAGGGACAGACAGCGGGCACGGAGACGCTGGCAGGGCCCTGACCCAGCACACTACATGGAAACGCGCAGCCAGGTGTGTCTGCTAGCCCCACAGCTAGCCGTGTCATGACGGTTGGAGAGATTTCTCACACATCTGTACGACGTTGCAGCGAGACAGGAGACGCACCAACACCCTGTTTGCCCTCCTTAGCCGAAACCAAGTGAGGAGGGGTTGTTGTTTTTATTTTTATTTTCATTTTCTGGTCGCATTGTCCTCAGAACCGGCGACTCAGTGGACCTATTCGTGCGTCGTACTGGACCACCATGGCTGAGAGAACCTCTACCGGGTTGCTAACGATGATGTTGGAGCCCACGCCGGCTGTCGCTATGACCCTGCCGGCGGAGGTCCGGGAGAAGCTGGCGGAGCTGGAGCTGGAGCTCTCTGAAGGTAAGTTGACAACAACATGAGCACAAACCAGCGCACTCGCCGTGTGGCTACATCCCGCAGTTTGTGACAGCTATCAGAACCACCGCCCTTTATTTTGGCTTCGTGGCTTCATGTTTGAAAACATGCCAGCCTCACCGAAGACCCTCTGATACTATCAGCCATTCCCAAAACTGAACTTCTGCTGTAGTTTTCTCCTCATGACATTAACTACTGCTGCACCGGGAGCTGCTAAACTAACCTACACTACACTGGTTAATAGGTCGCACTGTTATGTTTCACTTGAAATGAAGACAAGCTGTTCCTAGTGTCTGAAATTTTAGATGTCACACACTCCGACTCCAAACCCCATATTTGATCTGATGGCTATCTGCCTCAGCGTTAACAGCTGAGCTGACACACCCATACTGCTGTGATGTGGCTGTTTTTCACCACAGGGTCTGTCTTTTTGAAATGTATTGAAAAGGAAAGTGAACATCAGAACATCATCAGAAAAGTTTAAACAGTGAAGAGTGTCCAAGGCAACATAGGCTTCAGGTGTTTTATGTGAAACACTGTTTGGATCTTTATGAAAGATTTTCCAAGAATTTTGCCGAAATTGCGGATCTGTACAGTAGTTTGTGTGTAGGTGCACATGTGTCATGTACTCCTTGCTTGTATCTGTTTTACCTCCCACTTGTACTTTGACGTACTTCACTACAAAAAGAGCAGAGAGGCGTTTGAACATGGAGATCTTGTGTCTGCAGGTCTATAAAAAAATTTAAAAAAGCATTCAAATTTGATTTTCCAAATGTCAGTTAAATGAAGTCACTAAATTAAATTATCTCAAATTTGAATTCTTTGGGTTTCAATTTTAACATTTCATCTTATTTGGTGTAATTTTCCTTTTTGACAGAATCAGATGTTTTGATAGTCTATAAAACCCAAAGCCAACCACATATGGTTATACATGCTACACTTATTTATGTAAGAAAAGGTCCATTCATTATAAAATAAGTCCCTTAACTATTTTACTTACTTGCTGACAGAAACCTAAAGACATCATAGCATGTACCTGCACAAAGTCCTGTACAATGAGAAAGCAAAGATTACTGTTATGATTTATTACATTTATATCACTTTCCTTGGTATTTGTCCTAAAGGACAAATGTCACCATCACTAGTACTGAATATATTTATGTAGCTGTTTCAGAGTTTCAGTGCCCTGTAAATAATGAAGAGGGTGCTTATTTTTCACAAAGCGTTTCTTTTGTTTTTTGTTACTTCAACTAGACTCATTGTTTAACTGTGCTCCTTTATTTGAGTGGTTCTCACATGGTGAAATTAGCCCAGCTGTGGTAAAGTCATACTAATTAATGACCTACATTAAGTCTGATTAGATTTGGGATTCGACCCCAGGGTGTGACCCTATTTTTTATCAACTCTGGAGAAAATGTTAACTCTGCAAGCCAGTAAGTGTAGTCCTTGAACTTGACATAATAGAAAACCCATTGACCTGTAGTTAAATTAAAAGTATTGTCTTTCTCCGTGTTTGCCGTGTTCAGTAGCATCATACCAGGGTTGGGAATAGACCAAAGGTGCACGCTTTGATAAGCACATTAGTTGCCACCGAGGCCCCTAATGGGATAGACATGTTTTCAGGAGCGGCTACCAAATTAATCTATATCTGTCCAGTTTCCTCTTCCTGCTCTCCACATGTCACATCCTGCCATGTTGGAGCTGTGATAGCAGTATCTCCCTGACTCTGCTGCCTTCTGCTTCTCTTTCTGGCTTTTCTTCCCCTGACACACTCCGTTGTCTCCTACCCAGCGGTCTCTCTCTTTCACTGGCTCTCTCCACGACTCCCACCTCCTTATTTCCTCTCTTTTCTCCCTGATCAAAGAAGAGAATGTCATACTCTTTTTGGGTAAAGAGAAATCAACCTCTTTTTTTTTTTCACTCTCAAATCCTATTCCTGTACGCCACTGTGAACTCTTCACCTCATGTTGATGCCCTTCGGTTGCCTCCATGTTGCATCCTGTTTCAGTATAAAATAGACGACTCGTTTTAGTGGAAGGAGATGAGAGCCTGCGAATCCTGCAGGTTTTCCATCCTCCTCAATGAGCTCTTATCATAGGGATTTAAAATCAGGCATGTTCCCACTGAGAGACACATCTCTGTTTTTAGTATGCGTGTGTGTGAGTGTGCAGGAACACTGTATTATTCATGAAGTTGAATAGAAGTGTCATGTATGTTTTCTTAAGCAGTTTAGCAGCAGCAGCCATTGGAATAACATGAGTTTGAGACAATCCAGCAGCTCAACGAGATGATATTCCAGCGTCAGCAGCTTAGGCCTGCTGATGTGTGAAATAAACAATCTGTGCACTCTTATTGTGATTATAATAAATAGTCTTTCCTCTACAGATGCATTTATTTTCAATTTATCTTGCTTTGTTTATTTCTTAGTGTACATGTGTACTGAAATGTTTGGATTACTTCACTCTCCTGTCCTCCTGATGAATACTTGTAGCCCAACCACCAAGTCATTTTAGATAATTTAAGCCAAGTTGTTCTTTCTATGTCACTTTGAATGTGCATTTATTCTGTTTGTCTACAATGTGTCTCAGTGCTGCTCTATTGTTCAATGTGTCTATTTAGTTAAATCATTTTAATAACAGTTTACTGTGTAGACTTGGGGTCTGTCTTGTGAAGCAGGATTACTAAATAATCTGGATACCTTCACTCAGTTAAACCTGGAATCGCTTTAAACGTGGAAAATGGACTTAAAGTAAGTAAAAGAGCTTTTCTAGGTTTAAAGCCCCTGAAAATATGGCTTTAAATATTTAGCATTCCTCCATAACATCAACTATTCATAACTCAATAAGCAACAATCAAAGTTAAGAAAAAATATTTGAGGGCATTGTTTAGTAAAGGAGTGGTTGGAATTGATGGGAAATATGCTTTACTGGCTTTCTTCGGTTTTTGTACGGATTAAACAAACAAAGTATAACGTATTGGTGAGTTGTACAGGTGCTGGTAGAATTTTGTTACCTTCAGACAGGCTAACTGTTTCCCCCTGTTTCCAGTCTTTGGGCTAAGCTATCTGGCAGCTGGCTGCAGCTATATATTTACTGTACTGGACACAAGAGTGACATCAATCCTCTCATCAAACTCTTGGCAAGAAATCGAATTGTTGTATTTCCCAAAATGTTGAACTATTCCTTTAAGTGTTTAACAGTCAAAAACTCAGCTGATCTGCTTCGTCAGGACCGTGTGGTTGTGGTGTGATCAGATTTGATTGACAGTAACCAAACAACCCACCAACTCCCTTCAGATTCTGAATCATGTTGCCAAATACTGATTGGTGCATGGACGTATGTGACATCACCTTTTTCTAACTCAGTCCCGCCCCCTTCAAATCAGCTAACACAGACATCTCTCAAATAACCAAAACTGTTCTAACTTTAAATCGTGTGTTCATGTTGGAGGCCGCCATTCACAGTAAGAATCTGATTGAGAAAATGTGTATTTAGGGCCTTTTAAGCAGAGCAGCTATCCAGCTTGGTAATTCTGCTGCTTTTCCCAACAATGCTGGTAGACTGAAATCCCCGCCTACCAAATTCTACACATCACAGTTGGAAGGGACCTGTGGTATTTCTCAGCTGACCTGGATGCAGACGAGTGGTTAAAAGATGGGGCGTAAGGAGGGCAAGAAGACGGATGATCCCCATTATCTCCTGCAGGGAGGAAAGAGGGAGAGACGAGTCTGCTGAGTAATTCATAGGCTCACTCTATCATTCCCTGGTTTTCGTCCCTCCTCCTTTGTTTGCTCTCTAAACCCTCTGATTACAAAGTCATTTTTAGTCCAGTGCTGTTGTTTGCTGGGGAACTGCCAAACCCCCTGGTTGGTCTTTGCGCTTGTTTTGCCTGCTCCCATTCAGCAAACATTTACAGAGGAGCATTGCAGGTTTTGGGTAGTTAAAGTGGTGCCTGGCTTGTTTATGGTTGTTTGTATTCATTGAGAAAAGGGTTGTAGGTTTGTAGCAGGTTTGAGGTGTTTGGAAGATGATCCAGCAGCATAAATGTGTTTTTTTTGCAAATGTTCTGCAAATACATAATAAAAATATTCTTAAATCAGATTATCTGGTCAATTTAATGATAGACACAGTTTTCATTTGTTCTTACCTTATCTGTATCCTAGTATCTGCTGCTGCAGTGACCCCATCAGCCCATGGAGACCATTTAAGTTTCACCTTATCTAATCACTTAGATAAGGTGAAACTTTACTCGCCTGTAAAGGTAAAGAGGCAACCAGGCAGGGTGCTGTCAAGTGGTAACTAGTAATGAGATGGTGATGATTAAACTTATACATGCTTGCCAACCTCTGGCACTGACGGAGGCTTGATAGAGTACTGTTCAGAGGTATGTGTCTTATTGCTGTTAATGGACCACCGTAACTCCAAATCATTTTCCCTCATGGATAGAAGTTGATCACTATAAATATCACTCTTACCTGATGATTCTGCAGCATTTGCAGTGGCAGAGTAGGTACATTGCCTCAAAATAAGTTCCCTAAACTGTAATGGCGAGACTGCATTATACTGCGTGATAAAGTGTGCACAGGCCGAGGGAATGGAGACAAAAACAAAGCTTATGTGTGTGAGAGAGAGGGTACAAGAACAAAACAAGTTGGAGAAAATGGTAAGATGCTGCTGTGTCAAACTTTTTCAGTTTCACAGTCAAGAGTCAAAATCACATTCTTTGCAACACTGAGACTTCACACAACCACCTGAAATGAAGAAATACCCATACAAAGAAGCTATCACCATACCTGACAAACTCACTCACAAGGTGATTACAGATGCAATATTTTAGGGAAAATAAGAACTGTGAGAGAAAACCATGATCTCAATTCTGAGTGAGTGATTTTCACTCTTATTTTATCCACTATTGAAGCCATACTTAATAACAATAGTTTGGATTCTGTCACACAAGCTAGTGTGAATTTCTCATTGATTGTGGTTTACTGTAGAACCCAGTTATGTCCTGAGGCTGCAAGATTCGCCCAGTTTGCTGCTGATCCCATTTTTGCCTGACAAGCTAGCAGTTGTCCAAGACTTCTATGGCTACTGGACTAGATATTGAAACAAATTTCAATATCCAACTAATTTCTAGTCTCATGACACTCATTTTATAGTCCAATTCCCCCAAATGCATGGACACCAATTGCATATTTTCCCCAGGTCCTTAAAAAGCCATAAAAATATCTTTTGCAAGGTCCATTTTCATCCAACAGAAGCGCCATACAAAAACATGTTATATAGACCTATTATACAATCAAACCTGAATCAAGGTCATAGGCCTGCAGACTACGTGGGGTTTGTGGATAGCTTTGGTGGCCAGAAGTTTCACAAAAGCTCTTTTTATAAAGTATGAGTGTACAGGAAACTCCAGTGAGTTGGCCTACAGAGTTTGTCAAGGAAAGACCACTCTGCTTACTGGTCCTGACTCATTCCTCTCTGTGGTCACTCACTCCCACCACCAACTCATGAAGAGAGAACGTCCACTGGGCTCACCCAGCGAGTTCAGCCTATTGTTAAGCAAAACCAAACATTTGATGAATGTGGAATCACGCTCTACATTAAGAGCTTTGAGAACATGTAGGATTTAGGGCGATTACTGCTGGTTAGCTCTGTAATAGGATCCTAAAGAGAAGAATGTTGAGCCTTGGAGCGAGCTCGCTGGCTGCTGTAGCTGTCCAGTTTGGAGATAAAGAGGCAGCTATGTGGTGCCCCTGCCATAGTGGAGGATAGAACGTGGAGGGTCATAAATATTTCAAGGGTGTGCCTCAGAGCGGATTACAGCTTCAGATTCTTGTGCTGCTCTCATATGCTTCTGCCTGTATGTACGAGTCTGTGTACATGGAGGTGTGTGTATGTTTGGTCCATTTATTTTTTGCTTGCGTCCATGGGTGGATTGTTAAGGAGCTCCTTTCCATTTATTAAGTACAAACCGCAGAGTTTCATTTTAGCCCAACAATGATCCGCTACTGTAGGTCCTGCCTGTTTGCTTTCTTTACAGTATTCAACATCCTGTCTCTGTCTTTATAGGAGCCATGAATATTTAATGGTCTACACTGTGGGAATGTAATATGTAGAAAAACTATGTCTTTTCTGTCTTTGTTTACTCAAGTGTTTAAGATTTTTTTTTTTGGTGTGCCTATGGCTTTCCTTGTTGGAATTGCTCATTTAGGTTTTCAGTATTGTTATCATTATAAATTGATCTGTTGTTTTAGTAATTGAAAAATAGTAGTTATTGATTACAATGTTGTTTTCAATCCACTTATTGCTTAATCAGTGATTTTTGTTTTAGTAACATCTTTGCATTATGAAGTCAGCACTAATATAGTTTCAGTAATGATTGTAATTCCCAGCTGCCATGTACGTCCCTGTGGAAGTATTTTGGGGGCTTTCGGCTCAGACAGGTTTTAAAGTTTGTTCCGAAACTTGAGATACAAAAAGGTTTCTCTGCCTGCATGCCAAAAATATGACATTTAATTTTCTCAACTGATTCAACTGATTCATGAAGTGTCACTGACTTACTGGTGCTATTTCAGCAGCATTTCATCGCCTATAGAGCTTTATTGCTATGGTTACAATGGATGACACATAATCGCATAATTTGATTACACTGCTACACTCCAACAACCCACAACTTGTGACAGACAGCAGCATTTTCCAATATACACTGTAAGAAAGAAGAAAAATGCCAGTAAACACTTAGTTTCAGGGGAGCTTGATTGACGTTTAGTAATAGTCCCTTGTTAGTTGTCCACTTAATTTATTAAAGCTAAATCAATTCCCCATCATTTGTTCCAATATTTTCACGATTTCAGAGAAATGCAATGCCGTAATCTTAAAGGACATCAACCACTGAACATGTATGCTGACTAAATGGGTAGCTAACAACTGGTTTATTAATGTATTAGAACAACAAATGAACAGGCAGAATTACTATCCACATTTATTTTGGTATTGTCAATTAAATGTTACTGCTGGGTACGTTATATCAAAGCAGTTTGTTATGAGGCTCATTAATACATTGAAGCCCCAGATCATGAATTCTGCCTTTGCATTGGCCAACACCCAATACTTTTTTAGAAATCATACATTTTCATCTTGTCACACAGTCTGCTATAATTTAGACGAATTATAATCTTAAATAGAGGGCTGTGGATTCTTTATCCTTAAACTACTGGCAGCTAAACTGGCTCCTACTTTATATACTATATGTCTCTCTGCATATTTATGTTGTCTTAAGTCCCATGTAGTTGTATTCCCTTAACTTTTTCAATCAGGCTATAGAAGCAGGAAGTTGCTCTTTTTCAAGCCCACCAGAGACTTGGCCCTTTGCTAAGACATCAATAGAAAGATGGTGCCAGCCTCCAGCTGGGCCACCATCCTGTCCATCCTGCCACAGAGAGACCACTGAGCTCTGCTATCTCTGATATCTCCACAGGTTCAGCATATTTCCTTCATTGTAGTAATGGCTACTAGGTACTGTGCCTGTCTGTCATGACACTGTGTCCTTGCTGCGAGAGAGATGGCATGTGCAGTGGAGAGCAGTGCTGTGCAGTGGGCACCGGCGCCAGGGAGATCTGCTGACCAAACAAGCCGCATGCCCCACTTCAAGGACACACTGCAAAATTCACTCAGCTCTGTGCACCGCATTCTTCCACCCAGCAAGGCTTTTGTTCTGCCAGCTTTCTGGTGTAAATTCTTTGCTGTCCATTCACCTACCTGTGTGTGTATCTGTGATCCCTCAGCCTGCCTGTGCCCATCTGGTGAGAACAGAGGCTTAGCATGAGAGTTGGATGGAAGCTAAGGACCCCCCAGCTAACACCACAACTCAATCTGGCCTCTCTCTGGTCCAATCACAGTAAAACACACATACAGAGTCCACCTCAGATAGCTAAATTCTCTCTAAATGTTGTGAAATACTCTCCCAAAAGATAAAGAATAGCATATTTTCTATTATTCATGTTTCCTGCACAAGTACAGTATGTTCACATTGTACTGCAGTGTTTTCAAGGTGCTGAGTGAATTGCCTGCAGAGGATAGAAGTGGGCTGCAGGGCTGAGGTCACTGAGCTGTGCAGGGAGCCTTTATACTCTAGAAAGGTTTTCAGAGCCCAAGGTAAAAATGCATTAATAGTCCTTCATTACATCTCTATTTGTTCTCTTGATTATTATTCTCATTTAATATTTGATTTCTGTGTTTATCGCTGAAACATAATACACATTGCCTGACAGCCGAGCTGTACTGCCAACAGACTCATATGCCTTTTCACGCATTCATTCTGCGGCATGAGTTGAATACATTGCCTTGGCTGTTTTTATTCACATCTTAATGAAGAGTGGAACTTCAGTGATAATATTACAACCTCTTGAACTCTTTTTACTCCCTTCACTGTATTGGCTCCCTATTCACAAGTGAGCCTTTAATGGTGAGAACCTCTCGGGTTGATAATAAAGGCTGCAAATATGAAAACACCTCAAGAAGCATCACAGATTCCTCTGACTGTTTATCAAATCCTCTGCTGTATCTTGTCACAGAGTGTTGATTATATTGCTATATGGAATCCCAGTTAAATAAGCTGCCAGTGTGTAATTAAAATGAGGGATCATAACTCATTCCAGAGAGGTGGTGTAATGATGTACTGGTCAGCGCATTGAACAACTATTAGCTTCTGTTGACCTTCTCGGGCCGGGAGCAAGCAGAGGTCAGCCTGCGCAGCATGACAGGACCGTGTGGAGTCTGTGAACTTAGCTTAGCAGCAGCTGGCCAACAAGCAGCGCTCTGCGATAGTATGGAGGAATCACTAGAAAGGGCCAACTTTTTGAGAATCCGAGATGGTTAACAGTGCTTATATAGGCTCATCTTTTTGGCAGGAAATGTGTAATTTTGATTCTTTCTTCTTTGTTGCCAAGTTAATTTTTTTATTTTGAAGCTGTAAAAAAGAAAAAACAGAAACAAGACTGAAGAGATGTCTGAGAAGACCATAAACGTAAAAGTTTACTTTTTTTTTTTTTCTTCTTTTGGTTCAATCAATGTCTAGGCCGACTCAGGTGTGGTGTGCAGATCAAAGACAAACGGGGCCTTTGTAGCAGCAGCAGGCAGCATTGTCAGCCTTTCTGGTGGAAAACAAACAGACAGAAAATGCCTGGAATGTTCTGTGACCTATCAACTTAACCATGAGGAGAGGGGTTTCCAAATCCCCACCACTGCTGGAGGGCACGACTACACACAACAAACAGACACACAGCATAGCAGGTTGTCCTAGCCTTTTAAAGAACAAGCCCCCCCCCCCCCCCCTCCGCTTTACCTCATTCCCTTAGGTGTCCCACTGGAATAAAGTAGGGAAGGAATAAAATAAAACTGTGTGAGTTTTTTGGTTGTGTGGCTAAAGCCAGGCTTTTTTTTCAAATATAAAACTTAACTCAGCTCACATACCAGAAAATGTGTTTTCAGCCTGTGTGCTCGCAGCAAGCAGACAGTTTTAGGTGAGCTCTGCTGCTGTTGCTCTCCAGAGACTGTTTCCAGTGTGTTATTCAAGGTGTACTTGTAGAGCCAGAAAGAAAAGAGGGACGCAAAGCGAGGGCAAGTCAGGACTGCATTTAAAGCTCCTAAGGCATAACTGACAAACTGTGTCTCTTTCAGCATTTAACAATTACTAACCAATGTCTGTAAGACATAAGTTGTAAATCATCTCGATAAACATCGCAATAGACTGTTTTCTTTCCTGGTGCTGAATTGAAGCGCTTGAAGATCGTGCATATACATTTGAAGCAGTCTGGATTTAAATCAAATGTACCCCGTAAAACCCTTCTTGTCCGAGTCAGTACCGTGCAGGTAGGAGATGAAGGTACAGCTGAAATAACTACTTAGTGATATTAAAACATCAAAGCAGTTAAAGGACAAGTTTTGGTTTATTACAACTTGGGTCTTTGTTTTGCAATTTGAATTTTTCTGTCATTTCTATTGGTAATAATAACTTTGTACAGTTTTCCTATGCAATGAGGGACTATCACTGACATTTTGGGTGCGCTCGATATTCATTTCTTCCCTCCAAATAAAGTGGTTTTGAACTGTTTGCTTGTTTGCTTGTTCACAGCCCGTCTGATCGTCTGACTGCTCATGTGTTGTCATGGCCAATAAAAATTATGGCCACTGCTGCGAACACGAGGCCCAAGCTGTAATATACTGAAATTAGCCATCAATGCTGAGATAAGGAGATAGTGACATGGAGAATTCCTTACTGCTGCTTGAACCTACACAACCATCTGCTGGGAGCCATACACATTTGAGAGAGACAGTTGTAACTGAACTGCCTGCCTGAGTGCATGTTCGATACATTGTGGTTGAACATTATTGAATATCAGCTTCTGTTCTCACAAAGCACCTCTGCCTTGAAATAACAACACAATAAAAGGCTGAGACTGCCAGGGAAACTAGCGCCTCACCTCTCTTGACTGTTTTGTCTCCCTTCTGAAGATTTGGATACAACGGCCGATGAGAGGCGGTTTCTTGATCAAAGCACAGTGGCAGGTTTTCCTGTGCAAGTTAATGTTATTCCTCTTCTGAGCAGCCTTTCTTCTTTCCCATATATTCTTTGTCTTCCCCTGTAACTATGAAAAGATAACTGAAAAATGTATTTATTTCTGTAAATTTGACATGCTTTTAGTGGCCTTTTTTTATAGTCAGGTACGACTTGCTATCTAAAGAGATCTCCAATCTCCATTCCTTAGTAATGATGTATGAACATGGGCTCTCATACTATGTATGTTCAAAGCCTAAAGTAATCACTGTGATGTTTTCTCTGGCACTACCACGGACACACCAGATGCTTTTACCGATAAGGAGAAGGGTTTTACTCTGACTGAAGAACTTTTCTGAACCAAGCTCCTTACCTTAAACTGCATCTAACTTAACCAGTTGTATACTCATTGTATTCATGTTAATGACCCCCCTCCAAGTACCAAACACTAGTAAACCTTTATAATCTGTACTGGTCTGTGTATAGTATGTAGCTACTGAAATGAAATGCACCTTTTTGTCTCTGCATCCATCACAGTTGTGCTGCTAGTCAACACACCCTAGAGATTTTGAATACCCTTTTTACACAGTGTTACTTGTGGAATCCCAGGCACTCGGGGAGGAACAATGACACAGATACAACTTTAAGCTGACCTGTAATCTAATATAACACATACGCACACATACACACACACACACACATGCACACGTCACGTCTCAGTGCTCTTACTCACAACATTCTTGACATGGAGGTCACAGGCCTCTGCAGTCTGTGGGTGATGCTCATGGCTGCGGTGCCATAACGTGTGTGCGACTTGCCTCGTGATGACAGTTGGAGCTCAGTTGTTGAATCTCAGAAGTCTGCATCCCCTGTCCGCCCCCCCCCCTTTTGCCTCTATCTAAGTAAGTCTTTAGACAAGTATAAGACCCCTACCTTTCATAAACGTCTTCCTCTTCTTTGTATGAAGCGTTTCAGGTCATGAAGCAAACATTTGTGTGTGATTCTTTACAGTATTTGTGTCTAGACAAATACCAATGATTATTCATATGGTGTAAAAACTAGGTGATAATTGTTGCAGTATCACATCAGTACTAATAAAATAGACTTTTAGTTGCTTGAGGGCTTGTCTTGCTCTAAACTGTCTCTCAGCTGTAATCAAGAAAGCAACAGTGGGATTGTGCTAGTTCATGATTCAGCATTGTCAATAATGCCAGATGATAACTGCAGAGAGCCCAGATATACTGTCCATGCTGCCTCCACCCTGTCTGCCATTAGGAGGGAGAAGCAGTCAAGTCTGAAATGCCAACAAGTGGTAGATAGCTACTGGGAGCCTCTCCTGGTGTGTCATGCCCCTGATGACACACACACACACACACACACACACACACACACACACACACACACACACACACACACACACACACACACACACACACACACACACTGGAGTGCAAACTTTCTCCTTACTACTGCAGCCTCCAATTCTAATTGCCAATTCTTTTGTGTGTGTGTGTGTGTGTGTGTGTGTGTGTGTGTGTGTGTGTGTGTGTGCGTGCGTGTGCGTGTGCGTGCGTGTGAGCCATATGACCTGAAGATCAGAAATCTAACCCATGACAGAGTTGCTGCTTCCTTGTCCCCTCCTCGTTATCTAATTTGATGAGACAAACAGAATTTAATTTGACTGTTGTCGGCCAGGCCTATATTTAGCCATCAGGACATTAAATCATAGTACTCTGACGACCAGGTGACTTTACTTAATGCGGAGAGAGGAGAGTAGCAAGAGGAGGATGAGTTCCTGCACAATTGCCATGTCTGATGAAGCTCAATAGGACTAAAATGGGAAGGATTTACACATCAAGCTGGCTGTCAATGCAGAGAACACATCGCCTATATTACAACTGCATCCTGTAATTCCTCTTCTTGTGCTACCGTTTGTGCACTTTAAAATGAGTAGTTAACTTAAATGTTTGAATGACTGTCATGTTGACCAAACTAAGCTCTTGAAAATGTACTGAAAAATGTAAAAATCAGTGGGGGTAACCACTCTGTTTCTATTTAAAGATGACATGCCTTTCAAGTCCACTCCAGACTTGCAGTTTGGTCTGGCTCTCTGAGGTTAAAGTTGGTCCTTCCAAGTCAAAACTATAAAGAGAGATGTATTTACATGTCTGTGTCCAAAGGGTCAGCTGAAGGGGAAGAAAAAAGGGAGGAAGAAAGGAGGTGGGAGGAATAATGAGGCTTGGATTTAAATTTCCCTTTGCATAGAAACAGCTGGAGTATGTCAGACCTCAGGGAAATCAACATTTGCCAGTTATTCATATTGCTTCTTTTTTAACCTGTTCGTACCAGATTTATGTGCTTTGCTACATAGACTAAAACAGGCTATACTAGTAACAATCGCAGGAAATTATTTCAAGTGTATCCTTTTTGGGATGACTTCCTCCTGATTATAGTTATCCTGATGCAGTAAATACCATGTTGAAACAAATGCTTAGAATTAAGGCTATGTATTCCCAAACGCTGGATTCTTATATGGTGCATTCACTCAGGTGAAACAGTCACAGTGTCTGCAGTAAACTACATGTGTGCATATCGGCCTATGTAGCATTTTTGAAAAGGAGTTTGCAATCACTGTGCTTTTTGTAGATGCATATTGATCTAGCTTTGCATTCTTTCTGGGTCGTTACGGCAACAGTAGAGCTGACACACCTTATTCCCTCAGTCTGACTACTGGAAATATTATGCTTTATCAAAAGCACTTGCTTTTTACTGGCTTTTTGTGGCAGTGCATAATCCACTAAAAATGAAAGGCATGTTTTGAACTTTTTGTTTTTATTCACTACGACAGCGATTTCCAAAGAGCTATGCTAATAAAAATCATTAAGTATAATTCCAACATCTGCATTATATTTCACGCACTAAGTGTCATCACTACCCTTTCGTCCTCTTGAAGAGTTGTGAAGATGAACTGCCTACAGGCCTCAGCAGTGTCGTCCTCAAGGCCTTGACCTCTGACCCACTGTTACTGATGCCGCGTCAGGATGAGCGCTGTATCCCCTGCAGGCCACAGAAGACGAATGATAGGCTAATGCAGAGCTTCAGCAGGGCTGCCATCAATCTGCACTTTCTCTTTATGGCAAAAGGGATTGGCCGTTGGCTGGAGACCATGTGCTACCGCCTCTGTCTGCCTAGACAATCATCTGAGACCCCTGACTCTGCTCTGTTATGTGTTTTTTGCCGTCGGCAGGCTTTGCACATGTATGTCTGTGCACATAAATACACACAAGTACCCCCCCCCCCCCCCACACACACAGCCTGTTTGTTGAGTTAGGCTGTGGGTTTGGCCCCTGGCTTACATGAGTATGAGGATAAGTGCATAAGCAGACCCTGTGCTGGCCGCTCTGTCTGTCTCTCTCTGGAACTGACCATTTCTTTTTGTTCCTAGTGTTTTTCTGTAAAGAATGATGGAGGGTCTGGAGCACTGAATGCCTTGCTCAGTGAAAAATGCTATTACAAGGCTTAGCAAGGACAAGAGTTTGTTTTTGTCTTAGAATCAGCTCCACTTGTTTTTGAAGTATTGGCTAACAAGTGAAACCCCACCCATAGCAATCACTGGTTCCATAAATAAGGGATATTTTGTCTGGTGTAATGGACTGGTATTTATTAATTACATTTTTAGAGATGTTTATTTTAAAACAATATGTAACAGCCGTTCATGCATTCCTGCAGTGAGTTCAAGAAACCTTTGGCTAGATCCTCAAGAAAGGCCAATAATTCCTGAGGTTTGAATGAAACGTATTTAGTTCACCACTTGCATGTTGTTTACTGCACGACAAAAGTTCACACACACACACACACACACACACACACACACACACACACACACACACGCAGGATGTCAGCCATACTAAAGTGTTACTTTGAAATAGCCCATTTTTGTGACACTCATTAAGTAACTTATACACAATGAGCTCTTGCTCCAAGCAGGTTGAAACTAAGAATAATTTGCAAATATTTGACTCAGGTCTGTTTGTATGCAACTTCACATAGTTAATTCCCAAAGAGACGTGCTTAAAACTCTTTAATTTCCCTAGCGAGGCAGAGGCTCCACCACATTAGCTAATAGAGGCCGATTAGCCTGCAGTGGAGTTGGCAGACGGTATCAGCTGGCTAGTGTTACTGAACAATATCACCACAGCTGACTCTCTCTGCCTTATCTTCCACATGTACTGGAAGAACAGCGAGCAGCCCTGCCGCTGCCTGGTCCGAAAGGCTGCCTGACTTTGAATTGTGGGCGTATGTGGAATGTGGGGCTGGAAAAAGGCCTGGGATGGCTTTGAGAAATTTTTAGAACAAGCATTTTATTCAGTTGTTTTCCCCATGTATGGGAAAGCAGTGAGAGCTGGCAGAATACCTCAGGAAGCTGGTGGACCTCAGGCTGTTGTCTGTTTGACAGACGTGAGCAAACAAGCCCCTGTGGTTGCTGCTATTCTGTTTGTTTGTTTGCATGCTATAACGCTCATTATGTATCATACATCTGCGCGATTGTTTAGCTACAAAATGTAAATGCTGTAAATGCTGGGTTATTTCTCTGAAGGTACACCCCAAGGCTTTGAAGTTCCTTGTTTGTCAGAATAAAGGTTTACATACAGTTTAGCTTCGGGACATGTTGCGTTTCTCTGAGGCACATTACCGCATGTTATTGCAGCACAGATGTTCTGGAGCTGTCTGCTGTCGATCCCGTTCTTTCTTCTCTCCCTCACAGACAGTTTAAAGAGCGCCGAGGCTAACCTCAGCTCACCTTCGGCTGAAATCTACTGCATCTTTTCTGGGTTCATTTCTCTCAGTCTGCCTGTCAGATTCCTCACAGAGAGGCTCACTCGGGGGTTTGACCGCTGACAATAATGCTTGAGAGTCCAGTAGGGAGGGTATTGATTGAGGAGCTGGAGGGTGGAGAGGCAAAGTGATGGACCGAATGAGGGAGATGGTGAAAAAGGGAGTAATGGCAGGCAGCGAGAGGGAGCATGGAGCATAGATATGTGGAAGTGAAAGATAGAAGGAAGATAACAAGAGCTGCCGAGTGACATAAAGAGATAAAGTACAGAACAAAGGATGAGAGTGTGAAGGTTGGAATAAGAGTAAGAGATATAAGAGAATATCTCTTCAATATGTTAAAAAAATATATATATATCATAATAGAGTGTTTTATCCATACACTGTAGCCTGTAGGCTCAGCCTTTATGTGTGTTTACAGACACATTGCTATTGCACCAAGAGGCTGGGAAATAAGCAATAATAACAATAATAAACAAACTGCTAAAACATTACGTCTCCCTTTGGCTGTTTCAAAGGCCTTCTCAAGTGTAGCTCTTATTGGATCTCTGATGCTAAGTAGCAAAAATAGGTTATCATTGAATGACCTTTCATGAGAGACTGAACAAAAATTGCAAAGGCTATAATCCCTGTGGCTTCCTGGTTGAGAACCGTCTTTCATATTTTCATACGCTGTGACTGCCGACAGATGAAAACAAAACAAACAGCAACTTAGCTTTGAATAGCTCGCCGTGTGTTTGTGTTTTTAGCAAAACAATTTGAATGGGATTCATTCATTCACAAGCCCTGAAACTAGAGGAGAGAAAGGGACATTTTTAATTATTTTCTGTTATCAGGGAAAAAAAGCTAATTAAACAGAAAAGGGGTTCTCTCACAAGACTGGAAGACTCATCCATTACTGTCATCATTGTGTATCAACATACAGTAGAAAGAGGTGTGTGTGTGTGTGTGTGTGTGTGTGTGTGTGTGTGTGTGTGTTACAGACCAAGCCTTCAGGCTATGGGATAGGACTGTTAATGTCTCACTTTCAGCTCAGGTACAGCTTGTCCCAATGACAGAGGATGAGAAAGATGGTCCCAAAGCAATGCTGCATGGCATGAAATCACCTCACTGTAAAATGATCAGGCTGCTGGATGGCAAGCCAGCAGGTGTTTGTGAAAGTGATAGTTTGCACATGGTCACAGAGGAGAGGACACAACTGGTTCTTTTGAAGCGACAACATTAGAAGACTAAGATGTTAAACTGATACTCTGCCCTTTTGAGTATCATTGTCGTATTAAAGTATCTGTGGCTAGCTTGAATTCAGTCAGTTATGTTTCAGTTAGAGCTGAAACCCTGTTAGTGTTTCCTGCAGCATTTTAGTGGATTTTATTCTTACATTTCTATGAAACATATTATTAGGCCTATTAAGCGGGAAATAGAATAAAGTCCTCTGAGTTTTTACAAAGTAGAGACAAACAGCCTTATCAGTCACAATCAGGTGCGGGTGTGTGAGAAAAAAACTAATCACTGCATTTAGTTGAAGTCAATAGGTGTGATCAACTGGGTGATGGGGTGGGGGGCACTTACCGGCTCCACTAACCTATTTCCTGACATGTCCAGGGTGTACACTTTTTGCCTTTTGGCTTTTTGCTCAATGCATGCTGGGATAGGTTCCCGTCCCCTACGACCCTGCCCTGGATAAGTGGGTTTAGATAATGGATCGATAGATGGACGGTGGTGTCACCTTGCACACTCTAGCTAAAGTAAAATTTAAAACACAATAAATGCACGTTTTAGGCAAAATCGTGAGCCAGATAAGTCCCGTCGCACATCAGTTTTAGTCCCACAGCACTTGTTGACCACTAAATGTAATGAGTCGCCACGTCACAGGGGACCACTGAAGCGCTCCACTTTCACTCTGATTCTCTGGCTGTTGAGGCCATTTGTGTGCTTCCTGTCTCCAGATAAGGCCTTCAGAAGTGGCTTTATCCCAGCGCTGGGATGTGTGACTGAGCAGCCAAGCATCCCGAACTGGGACGAGCATTTTTCTTTCAAGAAGCCGTTCTTCTTCCCCTGCTTACCTCAACCGTGCTGCTGGTGAGCTATTTAGAGTTTATGCACGTGTGTGTGTGAACATATAACAAGTGCCTGCTCAGGCAAATGTGAAAGTGGACGATGTGTGTCCTGTGATTGCAGACTGGAATGTGTGTTGCGTTAGCGTCTGCAAGCAAAGCGCAGTCACGGGTCAGCAAGTGCCTCAGTCCCCCCCCCCCCCTCCTCTCCTCTCCCTCTCTCCAGGAACTGGGCAGCTTTCCCGCAGAGGGGAGTGGTGAGGTGAACACCATCCTCCAAAGACTGCACTTCTATCCTCATTGTCCTTCATTGTGTAGCAAGGCCCTTCTGATTAGCTGATGAGTCAGTGTGTGGATGCCTCTTTTTTAATGATGATGTTGCTTCGTCGTTATCATTGAAGTTGAACAGGGGAGTCTGGCTCTCATATGAAAGCCCACCTCCTTGAAGTCCTTGTTGTCTATGGGCATGTAATTAACACATTATTAAACCCAGCTGAGTTCAGTTCAACTCTCCTTTGAGGGCTTGCGCTGAAATGAACCCAGGCTGTGCTGCGACTGAATCTTTCATAGGACATATTGGACTTTTTGCTGGTCCGGGGGGTTGGTGGTGCGGTAAAGTCTTTTTGGATGAGGAGTTTTGCTGTGAGGTAACCAGTGTAAACAGTGTTATCAGGCAGACTGCAGGAGGAAGTGTCCGTCATCAGCTGAGCGATCAAACCCTGGCTCTCCGTCACGCTGGTATTTCCGACTACTAGACGCTCGACTCTGTTGCCTTTTGTGAAAGTCGGATATTAAAGAAGTCACTGCACACACACTTAATAATTTCATTGAGAAAAATAACATTCTACTACAATCTACTTATCCAGTTTTATTTCTTTATGTCTTTATGGTTTTGAATATCTATTGTGTGTAGCATTTGAAAGGAATTTTAATGTGCTTTCCTTATTTTTCTGTAAAAATAATGCCGGAGCAATGCATCAAATCAAACTGAGATTAATTTTGTTAATCGTTTACCCCCATGCTTTTCTAGTCACTTGAAGCCACTTGTTTTGTTACCTTTGAACTCTTGAGTCAGCTGGCCAGGTTGGATGCAGATGCTCACTTTGTAGCCGGCTGGCTCGGTCCACATGCGAAGGTCATACGTGACACACGCAGAGCTGCGGGCCTTTTTAGCCTCAGTCAGTGGCCATCAGCTTCAAAGAGGCTGTGGCCTGAGGTTGACCTTCTTTATGCCTCGCCTACACAATTATACCTCTAAGCTGGAAGCTGCATTAGTCTGAGTCCCCTCATAGCCGGTAAACTAAAGGCCGCTATAGCCACAGATGAGTCGTTGCAGCTTTGCAGAGCCTCCAAATTAACCAGAGGTCAATGAGGTCACACCTGGCAGGCAGCCTGGCTTCATGACATCAGTTGTGTAGTGCTTTGTGTATCAGTGTGTGCACAAAGCTGAAACGGAGAGAGGGAGAGAAGCTGTTTGGGATTAATGTTATTGAATTCTGGTGGGAGAGATTAATGGAACAATGGTTTCATTTGGATCAAGAGCATAAAACTGTATTACTGTATCCTCCACTTGAGAGAGCAAGAAAGGACTACAGTGATTGTATTACAGCCTCTTCGAAGTCTTATACAGTCCCTTATATCGTTCCCATAGCTTTTTCATGAGTCATGTAGCCTAGCCCAAACAAAAGGCAGTTTCCATTTTCTCACTTGTAGCTCGAGGAGGTTGGGATGGAGGTTGGACTTCTGAAAGATGAGACAAAGCTGTGAAACTCCCTTCAGGACACCATGAACTTGAAGACACACACGAAGACAGGCGAAGAGATAGAAAGGACACACAGGGACACAGGAAGAAAGACAAGATATAAAGCCCAGTGTTCCTCCTCTATTGTGTGAAGTTACACGTGGCAGATCTCCAGCCTGCCTTTACCCTGATGTCATCCAAAATGTCTCTGACCTCAGCTAGCATCTTGCCTAGCAGCGTAGCACCAAATGGTATGGCAACCAGATGACTGATTTGCAAAACTATCCAATGATGTAGTGTTTTGTTTTTTTTTTGTTTTTTTTACGTTTTTTGTGTGGAACCTTTCTCATTTACAAGGCCAGTGTAAAACAGCAGAGCAAATGCGGACAATGTTATACGTTTACACAGGTACAACTTTCCCACAAAGCAGCATTAGTTTAGTTAGCAACTTGACAGCATACAATGTAGCATCAAACAAAGGATTTCATGGATTGCAGCTGATCCTGTGACAGCCACAATGTTCATTTGAGAAAACAGTCTCACCACAAGGTACATTTAGTAGCTGTTCTGGAGCTTTCGCATGATCTTCAGATGGAGTTTACCCACTTGGAATTGTAGGGGGGGGGGGGTTCTGAGCACTTTTAGGACTTTTTGTCCGTGTTGGTTTAAAATCTGTGTCTCAAAGTTAATTCGGTACTCGGCTGATGCAGATCATGTGATTATGATCAAATGCATGGACCTTCTGGTTAGATTGTTTTCTCTGTTGCTGTTTTCAAGGTCAAGAATGAACTTTGAACATCAGCTCATGTACTGAGAGCTGAATAAATGGTTGAATGTGCAGTTTTCTGATCGTGCAGGTGTCTGTGTTTTGTGATGCAAACACAGTGTTGTCAGTGGCAGTTGCTTTGTTTTGTGTGTGTCTGGTATGCACGTGGAGCAAGTGTCTTTTTCGCCTGTATTTTGTCTTTGTGTCTGTGTGTTTTTTAAGGGGGGTGGGGGGACTGTTAGTGTGTGTTGTCTGAGCTGACAGTGATAGACTGGCCATGACTTGTGTCCCTTGTTTCCTGTTGGAGGCCTACAAACACACACACACACACACACACACACACACACACACACACACACACACTTCACTCTCGTCTGCTGTGTCTCCTGCCAGTGTTTGTTTATCTAGTGAAGCTCTGCTCATTCTTTGTCATTCTCTCTTCTCTCATCTCTCACCTTCCATCATCTGTCTGTCAACCTTTTATATTTTTTGTGTCCACACTTACTTCTCATCTGTCTCTTTTCCTTCCGCCCTCTTACACCCCCCTTTCTTCCTGCTTCCTGTCCTCCCTGCTCTCTTCCTACTGAAGTCAGACTTCCCATTGTACTGGATGAAAGGCACCACAGTTTTCCTGTACCTACAGCAGACCGACACAGTGCTGCATCACCAGTCCATTGGTCCTTATAAGGAAAAGATCCAAAGAGCTCAGGCTGCCTCAGAGAGACGTTTAGCAGATGATTTATTGAAATGCCTCCTCCTCTATCTCATTTCTGGGGTTTCATTTGGCCAGCACATAGCACATATCCCTGACCTGAGTCAGCATCTGTGTTTACAGACTGCTGTGGAGTTGTGCTAATGATCTGGGTCCAAATTTACTATTAAGTAGTTATCACACAGTGGGGATCTTTGTGGGAAATGTAGGTCCTATAATATCACACCTTATTAAGCAACCCGGACAGTTGGAGTTTGGGATGGACAGATGAAATAATCAAGTCTGTCGGTGAAGCTGCTAGACCGTGTCCTGAGTCAGAGAGCACATGTTTACATTAGTAATCCTTCCAGCACAATGGATCCGTGTTATCCATGTCACTCATTAGACCTGGGCATTGTGCTAGAAAGGAGATAATACCAGCTGAGTGGCTACAACTCCGGCTTGAATAGGAATCTGCGAGGTAAGCTGCGCACTATTTAGGTTATGTCTACATATCATGAGAATCTGGGTGGATTGGGAATCAGGATTAAGCTATTGTATGTCAAACATGTCTGTGTTAAGGTATTTAATGAGCACGTGTGGAGTGAGAGCAGAACAATGAATCTGTGCGTGTTCATGTGTTGGTAAATGAGTGCACACATGTATCTGCATGTGTCTGTATGGATCTGTTGCAAAGCATGTTCGCATATGTGTGTTTTATTGTATCTATTTATTTTGCCCTCCGGCACATAAAACAATGATGGTGTGATGGTCTGTTGAAGGCCACGTAGGGTAGTGAACATTGATTCGGCAGCAGATGGCTATAAACTCACTTAGCTGGTTTCGCTCTTCTGTAGGAGTGGAGATATGAGGACTCCAGGACAAACGCACAGCCAGGTTCACAGGTTCACAAAAACAAACACAACCCACACTCATATCTTGAGTCAACGGGTAGCTGCAAGGTGGGGGTTTGTAAAAACGACACACAGCACTGTATATGCACAAAAACACAGACACACAGATGTGTGTGTGCGAGTGTGTACTTATAGAAAGGGGGAAATGGTTTGTGAGTCATAGGTCTACATTAGGATCAGTTCAGGATGTGTTTTGGAGTGGAATCCAAGCTTGAAACAAAGGATTAGGGCCTCTCTCGTGTGTGTGTGTGTGTGTGTGTGTGTGTGTGTGTGTGTGTGTGTGTGTGTGTGTGTGTGTGTGTGTGTGTGTGTGTGTGTGTGTGTGTGTGTGTGTGTGTGTGTGTGTGTGTGTGTGTGTGTGTGTGTTTAGAGAGAGAGAGAGAGAGAGAGAGAGAGAATGGATATTTGTGTGTTAATGCGGTCTGCCATTAGTGTTGAGTTCTGTGCAGATGTGTCCAGGGGGATTGTCCCCTTAGTTAAAAGAATTGAGAATGTGCATAGATTTCTTTTAGGTGTCAAAGTAAGAGAAAAATCAGTGGTTTATCTAAAAAAACCCAAACTGTACTTAAAGACAGATATATTTATTAACCATTACAAGTGATAGACAGATAAATGTAATGTTGTTTAAGATTTAACTGAATTGGCTATATTTTGCTATTTGTTCTGATTTTGTCCTTTGTTTCCTCCTCTGTAAGCATTAGCGACCATCTGTAGTGAATTAAAACGTTGCCTCTGAATCATGACCAAATGTCTCACTTTTTTGTTTAGTAATTCATGCAAACGCTGTTTTTAAGTAAAAAGAGGGTTTCTTTTTTGGAATGAATGATCCAGTACATGGATTATAGTATAATTACTGTTGCTTGTGTGTGTGGTCCTGTAGTCCCTAAACCATCAGTGTCGATGTTGCTTTGTAACGTTCATCTCACATTCAGCTTCTTTGTCTGCTTGTTTATATTAAGGTGCCGCCTGGTGATAATCATAGCATGTGCAAACAGGCAAGTGGGTTTTATTTGTGTGCACATGCGTATTAACCAGTTTGTGTACGTTTCCCACCATGTGTTTAATATGCAAGCATGCACGTTTTTATATGTGAAGACAATTGTGAAGGCATTCTCTGCAGTGTGTGTGTGTGTGTGTGTGTGAGAGAGACATAGCCAGTGGGGCAGGTGTCAGGTGGAGTGACAGGTGGCTGCTGGGAAATGGGAGGATTTCCTCTTTTTAGCAACGGCTGATTAACTCCCACTCCCTGAACCATCCACTCGCTAAGACTACAGATCAACCAGGGCTGCAGTTAAACTTGTGTGCTGTTATTTTAGTTTCTACAGTTAATAATTAGAGTAAATATATATATCAACTGTTATATATAATATAGTCCTGCTGGAGTTTAAAATAGTGGAGATGGTAACAATGATGTGCAATAAATCAGGACAAACTATAATTTTAGGGTTATTTTTTCACAATTGATTAATCTATTGATTTTTCTTTTAATAATCAAATGATTGTACGCCATCTGTACAATGTAATAAATAATGACCAATTCCCATGACAAATTACCGCAACTAAAAGCAATGTTGAAAGAATTGTTCATTTTGTCTCATCATTGTCGAAAACACTCAAATGTATTCAGTTTAAAACTGTATGAACTGAAGAAAATTAAGTTGATTAAATTAAATCCTCACACTTGAGGAGCTGTTACCAGAATATGTTTTGGTATAACTTAAATGATTAATAGGTTTTCAAGTTTGTCAGAAAATATATATTATGTATGTTCTGTTGATCAAATGTGTTATTAATTGACTAATTGTGCTTGCACTTGTCTCCAGTTAGTGTTGCAAAAGTGAACTAAACAGGCAAAGATAGTCTAAAAAGGACAGGAAACTCAACTCATAATTGTGTTTAGATTTTCTTGCTGGTTCTCAACATTTAGACACGGAGGTCATGTGACAAGAAGAGGAAGGGAGAGGGACAGACGATGAAAGAGAGAAAGAAAATGGGTAATGGAGGTTTAAAATGAGCTCACAGGGAGAGGGAGGGAGGCACGTCAGTCCTGTCGGAGGGGGATTGCCCTCGTGGGAAAAGACTCCTGTATCATCAAAGAGCAGACAGATACTGTACAACTACCACTCTGTCTCTATCGTGTTGTATCTCCACCTCCCTTACCTCTTTTTTTCATGGTCACTTTTTTTTCTGTGTGCTGCTGCAGGAGTTAGCAAGTCCAGCTGCTAATTTAATCTGCTTCAGTTACAGATCAATTTCATCTCCTGGTGTGCTATTGTTTGAACAAAAAAGCTTGCCATTATCCTATTCATCTTTCCTTTTATGTGTGGTGTTTTTCAGGTCACACACACACACATGCTGTCTCCCTTTCTTCTCTTCTTGCCTTGACCCCGAGTCAGTCAGGGTCTCTTGACCTCCCATCACCCTCTCAGATTAGTTGCCGTTATTATCACACTCCATTAAACTTCCATGAGCGGCTGAGATGGCCAAGAAGTCAAGGACCCAGCTGTCTCTATGTTGTCTAATCTGCAGACCCTCATCATCCTAGTGTGTGCCTCAGGCCTCAATACAGGCACATACACTTCTCACAGCACACACACACACACACACACACACACACACACTGGGAAGCACGCACAGGGTCATCCCACCTCCAGATCAGTGTTTGATCTAACACACACTGTAGGCCAACATATGTGGTGTACTTCACGTGAGTGCACACATTACCACTCAAGTGGACACAATGGGGATAAAAGTGCTTGAAGTGACTACAACAAAGCCTGTCAGTGGAGAGGTGGTTCATGTTATTTGTTCAACTATTTGCTTTGAGGGAGGACATAACGGTGCTGGCTGTGTGTCACACCAGCAGGTATTGTGGTGGAGATGGACACAAAGGCTGATGGGTGGCGGTCAGCTCAACTGTAATTACCCCTTCTGGCATCAGGACAGTTCGGTAGGCTGAGGCACGTGTCATTTAAATGTGACATGAATGTGAAAATACGACACAGATCCCTGTTCAATGAAATGTCTCAGGAATGACAAAAACACAGATTTTAGTTGCTGAATATCCTGATGATATTTAATTATCATACTGACTGAAATATCTCTCTAATTTTTGGATGGATTGACATGAAATTTGGTTCAGACATTCTTGTACCCCTTAGGATAAATTGTAATAGCTTTGGTGATCCCGTCACTTTTCCTCTAGCCTCATCATCATGCCACATTTTTATTTGTCCAATACTTTGTTTTATGACCACATACTTGCAAAACCCACCAGCCTCATGTGCATTTTGTGTTTTACACTATATAGCAAATGTTCGCATGCTAAAATAAGAAGATGAACATGGAAAACATAAAAATGATACCTGGTAAACATCAGCATGTTAGCATGATAGAATAAATTGACAGAGAAGCACCCTGTGGTCTAAAACTTCATCGAATTTAAAGCTTCTTGCTTCTCCCTCTGCGTCCTCCATTATTCTTATTGCTACTTTGAGATGTGACACATCCTCAAACTCACAGTGACGTCTGACAGCACAACACAACACCACAGGTTTCCTCTCTCTGCCTCTTACCTCCTCCTTTCTCTTTTATTTCCTTTTATTTCTTCCCTCAGAGATTTTACCATGCAGACAAACACACACTCACACGCTCTGCCAGCCTTGCGAAACAAGGGTCTGATTGGATGATGCCGGTCTGTCGTTACTCTGCTCTCCTTAAATCAATCTTTCCGGCAGCTGCTATTGCGCTGCCTCCCTGCTTTCCCTCGCTGTCCTCATCTCTCTGTTTCTCCTCTGACCTGTCTGTCCAGTGGAACAAGTTTCTCTGGCTGTTGGTGGCAGCATGTTGACCTCTCTCTCTCTCTCTCTCTCTCTCTCTCTCTCTCTGCTCTACTTTCTTTTATTCATCTTATCTTTTTATTATATAAAGGACTTCAATTCACTGCAAATTTGAATGTGATTTATCGATGAAAAACCAAAACTGTCACAGACCTCTAAAGTGCAAAGTGAAAGTGGGTCATTGCAGTGGTGAAGAACAGCATGTGGAAGAATGCAACAAATAGCACAACTATAATTAATGGAGCTGGCGGCCTGTTGGTTTGAACAAGTTCTGAATATGCTGATCGTTGACAGATTTACAACCCAGTGCAAAAACACATTCAAATGGCGTGTAAAAGTGTGAAATGACACTGAAATCGAACAGATCCTGTAAAGAAGAGCGTTTTCCATTTAAAACGACCTAAATGTGACGTGAAAAGGAAATTTGAAAGCCTCTAACTGATGAGGTGCATATGTTACAGACTATTGAGTGATATCTATGGCTTGTTAACAGGATCTGCTGGTAGCCTAGTTTAACCCTCAGTGAAGAGAGAAGGAGGTTTCTTCTTTTTAGCTGAGCTTCATAGCCTGTCATTACTGTGTCTGCAATAACATACTGAAAGATTTGGGGCCACATACTTAGCTTTTAATCTTTTTTGAGGGAGCGTCGTGATAAATTCCCTCTTGTCTTGGCTATCAGCCGTGCAGGGTAGATTAAGTGAAGGATGGATGGGATATTTCAAGCCAAAAAGAGCTCCACTATTTCCAGAGGCCATTGTGTAGGCATGGATCAATAAAGAGTGGTAAATAGAGTTGGCTGACATGACATATGTTGGAGCTGAGAGCCTGCCATTGATGATTTATTCCGTTTCCTGATGAGTCATGAAACTGATCAATTAATCAGCAAGGATCAGGTGTCTAATCAGATGCGCTCTAATGTTTGGCAATTGTCTGCCTGTGTGCCTGCATTAAATGTGTGTGTTAAGTGTATGGTATTGCCCCAGCTGTGGGGCTTCTACTGAATCAAGCCTCCTTCTGTTTGTCAGCATCACGTTCTCTTTATGTTTGAAGTACAGCCCCACACTCTGCTGTTGTGTGTGTGTGTGTTTCTAAGTGCAAAGGTCTCCACCAGGAGCTCCTTCCTGGTTACTTGCAAACACAGCGTGTGTTGTCCCTCCCTCCCAGATCCACACACTTTCCTCTCTTCAGTGTGCTCGACACCAACAGGAAGGAGAAAGGAAACAAAGAGCCCACTTCCTGTGCGTACAGCCAGCATTCTACACAATGGAACAGGAAGTGCCTGGCAACTGTAAGGGAGGCCACGGAGTGTGAAAGAAAGATAAAGTGGTCTCTCCATCCTATAAACTGCTCTTTTCTTTCCCTCCTCCTCCTCTCGTGTCATTTTCTGTCACCCTATCTGTCAGGGCTGGACCTGCGTCTGTTTATTTTCTCATCTAAAAGGATAAAACACATCCTATTTCACCCATTGTCAGAGTTCTCATGTTTCTCAAGAGTAGATGACTAGTGTTTTTTCCTTTTTTGGGACAAATTTGTTTGTTTTGAGTTCAGTGATACACGGAGTAAATTTAAAGCATGCAAAAGGAGAAATTGTGTTTGTTTGGCTAGTTTCTGTTAATTTGGTGTTATTCTCTCAGTGAAAGTTGAACAATCAATCTCTGTCAGACGACCCTGGAGAGCACTGCTGCTGTCACCATGGTGACCTTTGCTTGGGACAGACAATCTTGGACAGCAGGGCACTCTGGACTAGTGCTGCAGATGCTGGAAGCCTTGCTTTAAATCACCAAGGCTGGCCTGGCTGAATCGGACGGAGAGACTCACATGCTGCCAAAGTCTGTGTGAATAAACAACAGCAGTCTTAATGCAGAGAGTCAAGAAACTGACATCAAAGAAGAAAGTTGTCCAGGTTTTTGCAACAGTGCTTCAAGGTCTGCCCTTGCTCCTCTCTTTGTGTCATATTACAGATAAAACATGTGGCACAAAGGCAAACAGAAATATGCAGACTGACAGAGGGTCGACTATAGCTCTTATCCAGGCCATCATGATTCATCACCTTTCCCTTTACTCCAACCCATCCACTCTTTTACGATTGCAGGCTCCAACCCTCCCCTGGCGTTTCTCTGGGGAGGGCAGGTCTTTGCTTGGCTCATAACTTCAAAGTGCATGCCCCCTCCTCTTTTTCCTGTCTGCCTACTCAATCCCTCTCTTCCTTTATTTGTATTCTCTCTCGTCTCTCCATTGTTCAATCAATATCTTTCCCCTTTTTTCTGCTCTCTTTGTCGTCCTCCATCTCTCAGCACCTCTTCCCTTTCCTGCTCTTTCCCTCCTTTTTTTTCTCACTCTCCATCTCTCTTTTTGAGTGAATCCCACCAGCCCAAAGACATCAAAGCCCCCTCCCCCCCCGCCTGTTGTAGCAGTCATTCACACAGGCAGGCGGGCAGGCAGGTTTCATGCCAAGGCCAGGTACCCTCAGGGGAGGATCCGGAGCAGCGTGGAAACACACTGCACCTTATCTGGCGAGGAGAGTGTGGAAAAACTAAAGACCCATATAAGGAATTATGTCATACTTGGTGGAATGTATGGACAAATGGTGGTGAAATGTATACCAGGCATTGTTAGAGCCTCTCTCATCCTCGCACAGCCTGTCTGACAACTAACAACAAAGCTATAATCTAGAATGACTAACATTTCTTTTTTCTGTTTTTCGGTCACAGCTATTTTTAGAGGAGCTTCCTATTTTCCAGGAAATGCCATAAAGCCAGTTGTCAAAGCACAAAATATATACAAGACGGGCAGCACTGAGAGGCACTGTATGGCATCTATTTTAATAGGCGCTGAACTTTGTACCACATAATATCTCCCTTCAGTTGGGATTTTATAGCAGGCTCAACCATGGGTCTTTACAATGACATGCCTCTATTATCAAATGTTCTGCTCTTTTGAATTCAGTTACTTCAAGCTGGAATTAGAGAGCAGCATGTAAACTAGTTTATCTGATGTCTGTAATCTATCTACTGTATTTATCGACCTGTCCAGTTGTCTGCAGTGGGTTTGATGACTCGCCAGTAAAGAGCAGACATCTGTCAGTCACCCTTGTATACCCCCCCACAATGGCCCACATCTGTATTCTCAGCACTCTTGTTGCGTATAAAGGGACATGGCTCATTTCTAGCAAAGTGCTTAACTGCCTTTGAGATCAGCAGCTGCTCCTTTGTTCAAAGGTGTACCGCATTAGTGTTATAATCAATGCTGTTTACACCTGGCATTAACATGCGTCTTGGGTGATCCGATCACAACTGGACAGCTCTAATCACCTAAGATGTTTGACACACTCATAATATATCTTGCACGAATAAGTATGTACTTCCCTTTACGTAGAGGACGTCAGTTGAGTAGGCGGTCCTTCGTTGTGGCCCAAAACACATTCACGTACACACTGCTAAAAGAATGTGGCCATATGCAACTCAGACCACCTCCGAAAATGGTCTGAGCATTCGTATCTCAGTGCGTCCTCAATGCGTCCTTTTGCATTCACACCTGTTCTTAGAGCTGTCCACTTGTGATCGGGTCACCCAAGACGGATGTTAATGCCAGGTGTAAACAGGTCCAAACTGTCATCATCAAAACAACAATATATGGAGTATACTCCATGTATTTAGTCAGTGATCTGTGTAAACAATGCACAACAGCCATAACAATCATAGCATATTGGCATATTTCCAATATTGTAACATTTATTACACTCTGTTTATTAGTCTGTCAGTCAGGATATTAAACGAAACAAAATGTCTAGTTAACAGATGTAATAAAACTTGAAAAAAACAGGCTATGATCCAAGGAACAAATGATTAGTGTGTGGTGCAGGTGCAAGATTTCTCAATATTGCATTTTTTAGCATTCATGAACTCCTGCAGTAATTTGAATGAAAAAGACGATACAGATTAAACATTTCTTTACATCTTCTATTATCACAGTAACGAGAGGCTTGTGCAGCTTTAGCAGAGGTATCTGCAGCAGATTACCCATAGATTAGTAGAGCATATCTCTTGAAATAATACAGATTATCATTTCAGCACTCATAGTGCAGCCCAGCTGTAAACACACAGGTTTAAACGTAAACCCATATGGAAAGATGATGGGTCCTGCGTGCCTGGCACGGGTCAACAGCTTGATACTTTGTGGAAGAGTTGCTCTTTGCTTGTGCTGCTGTAGTAAAGTGATTGCTTTTTTTATAGCTTGGCCTTTTGTTGAAGAGAGCTGATCACACAGAGCTCAGCCTCATTAAGGGCACACTCATTAGAAAACAGACACACAACCACTGTGATAGATGAGCCCAGGCTAAGTACTGCCACTTCTCATGCATACACACACATTCTGAAGCCAGCATTTACCTCCTCGCTGTAGCTCAGTCTGTCTATCCATGTATGACAATATCAGGCTCTGTCTGCAAGCTGCTGGTGCTCAGATACACTATGTCTCGCACACTCGTTACAGAGCCTAGAGCCGCCCCAGGCCATAGTGCAATTATGCTTTTAATAGTCTGAAATAGTGGTGTAATGGGGTGTTATACTCCAGTAATTGATTCTGAAAAAAATATTCCTATTTTTTTTTTTATCCATGTGATTGGACAGACTTTAAACTTCAGTAGCTCAGGATGACAAAATAGACACATTTAACATGTAAAGACTAACACATAAGGAAACTGTATTTGATCTACAAATAGTGTTGTGCAGTGTGACTGTGTGTGCAGAGGCTGATGGGAGGAAGAGGGCAGAGGAGACTAGATGAGATGAAGGACGAAAGGAGGCGGTCAGAGAAGTGATGGTGAGGGAGCCTCTGGGCTACACGTTGCTGTAGCACCCTCTGTTGGACAGATTAGACAAAAGCCCACCACTATTTTACTGTCAGCGTGCACTCCGGTGGGGTTGGGTGAGATGCTATCGTGTAACACGATAAGCCTGTCTGACAAGAGCGCTATTCCCACTGTTATCCAGTTGTGTGGAGTATCAATTTATCACAGCAAAATGAACGTGTCATGTTGATGTGGGTCTGATGTAGCTCAGGGGCAAAGGATTCCTTATTTTGTGAATATGTAAAACATGAATATGTTTAAGAGTGTGTGCTTAAAGTGTGCACACGTGTATATTTGTGTGTGCCTGCCTGTGAGTGTGTGGTAGCAGTTGTGGTTGCTGTGCCGCTGACTAATGGACTCATTAGAACAGAAGCTCTGCACATGTGCTCCAGCTGGACTGTCTCCTCCTGCTACCTCTGCTATCGTTAATGTACTGCTCACTGTGTGTGTGTGTGTGTGTGTGTGTGTGTGTGTGTGTGTATATGTGTAATTTAGGTGAGTTGGTATGTGTCTATATATATGTAAGTTTAAATTTTTGTTTGCCATTGATGTAGGCTTATTGCAGCAGGCTAGATCTCAGATCACTGACTTTAATGAGCTTGCTCTTTCTCTCTCTCAGATACACACACTGTCCTTCCTTTCTAAGGTAGTCCGAGTCATAATCCAAAACATTTGTAAACCATGTCTGAACAAGCATGTATGCAAAGCGGTACAACGTCAAATTGTTACAAAAAACACTACAAAAACACATCTACTGCTGTTACAAAGCCCTTCTAGTTGTCAGTATATGTGCAGTCATTTTTGTTCTTCTCCGCCAGTAATAAATATCTTGTCTGAGGGCAACCAGATGTTCCAGCCAGCCCTGGTCTTGTTAACAGGGGCTGGGGCAGCGTTGAGCTGTGGTGTTAAAATTTAAAAGGCTTAAGTTTGGCCTTGAGAGCGCTATCACTGCTCCACTTAATTGCCTGGGTGCAGCCAGAGGAGCAGAGTTCAGCCGGTTGTGTGGCGGAGAAAGTGAAAGTGCCACGCTACTGAATTATAGATGAGCATTGAGCAATCACATGCGTACATAAGCTAGAAAGTGTATAAGTATGTATACATGCTTGGATGCCCACAGACACATCTCCCTATGGGAGCATACGTAGTGATGAAAGTTTGTCTAAGGTTCTGTAACTTGGTTCTTTTGCCAATTTTACTTTATTAGCACTCCAACGTTATGTCTGTATTTCTTCCTGGAAACTTTCTACATTGGCAAATTATCTGTGGTGGAGGGTCACCACTGCACTGATGGTGAATGACGTGAACAATTAAAAAGGTCTTGAAAGGTTTTGTAGGAAACAAGAAACAAGTTTGACGTTCCAGTTTGATTCACATATGACACCACTTTGCATGTAGCCATAGAAACCCATGGTTGCATGGTTACTCACTCGACTGCATATTTACGGGTGTTGGAACGGTGGGTTTGTGATGCAGAGAGGAAGGGAAATGGAGAGAGAGGAACAGATGGTGTTTGAGAGGAGGTGAGACTTTTGGTCATCCTGTCCAGAGCCTGGTGAGATCGGCCTGTTGTACTGTTTTGTGATACGCTTAGAAAGAGAGAGAAGTGTGGTGGAGCAGTGAGTGCGTCTGTGTATGTGAGCAAAATACAGTAAGACAGCTCAGACTGGCTGTCTAAATGTAATCCATAAACCTTGTACTTTCAATAGTGCTGAAATGATTTGGTAAATGTGAGGATTTGCTGCATTCCCTTCTGTCTCATGTCACTGTAATTGTAAAATACCTTTTGAGATTTCTACTGTTAGTCAGACAATTTATAAAACCTTCTCAAATCCAATTTTGTAATTAGATAAGAAGAATAAAAGCAAGCCTCCCTTTCCAAAGAAGGCGACATTTTCGAGATACCTGATAACATTGCTGTTTGCCAACATTCAGTTTGGTTCTTGGAGCACGCATTTCAGACTCCATTGCCGGTGTAAGCGACACGATTGTGTTTGAGAGCATTTGTTCTACATTGTGTGTCCACCTGCCTGTTCTGTTGACCCACACTGATGCCGTGTTGATCCCCTCTCACCTGGATAGCCCTGCTTTGCTCTCTGTAACGAGCTGTGTATATTTGGAAACATACAATTTCACATTAGCAGCGATGACAAGAGATAATGGGCCTATGGTGTGTTTTTTGTTGAAAAGGGTAAACACAGGCACCCACACACACAAACACTTTCATGTAATCACACACTGATGCTGGGCTCCCCTCCAAGACCCGGCCGTGAATCACAGGCGAGGAACAAAAGACTTTGCCGTATGGCTTGTTAGTCTTGGAGCAGAGCTAGTTAGCTCTCGTCCTTGACATATAGATATGGATACACAAACGTGCACACACAAACGCACAGTTGGGGGTGATAGCCTGCATCTCTAATACCACAAAGTGTATCTGTGTGTGCACCCTTTAATTGGATTGCCACGGTGCCCATGTGTAGATGTTTAGCTGTTTTGTGTGTTCATGCAAAGACTCCAGGCTATAGCAAAGGTGTTTGTGTGTGTGTGTGTGTGTGTATATGCAAGGAGCTTAATGGCTAAGCCTGTGTCAGGCCGGTGAAAACATGGTCATTCATATGGTAATAACCAGGCAAAGAAGAAGACAATAAATCTCTCCACATCCTCTGAGACCGCACATAGCAGATCCCACAGAGCTGGGAGCTTCAGATGGGACACCATCCCACTCGTATCTCAAACACCCGGGACGCAGGGTTTCTCTCCACAAAGGTGGACTCTGGACGCTCTGTAAGCTGCCTCCGCCAAGTAGGTGGTAGCCATAGTCAGTAGCGTTACTTCTATATTAGATCAGTAGGTTTAAGTTATGTTTTTGATCGTTGTCACTGTGTCTGTGTGGTTTTATATGGAGGACAAAAAAGGAAGTCATGATGATCTGGCAGGCATTTGGCCCATATTTGTCTTATGCATTTTTATAACAAAAAAGGCTACATTTAGCAAAGAAGTGTAATTTCCACCCCTATATTAATCAGAGCCTTCATCTGTGATAACATTAGCTTCCTGCTTGGGTTATTTAACAGGTCCCCTGAGGAATGTAAAATAATCGGACTGCATGCGGCATGTTTGGCTGAGCACGTTGAATAGCATCTGGACAATTGCACAAGATTTCCCATCAGGCTATGCTGTGTTTTAGACATGAATTGAGACAAATTAGATTGTTTCGGTTTGAGAATAGAGCTGTGATGCTCTGAATGGAGGGACTTTGCGCGACTTGATTTCTTGCTCCTCAAAACCGCAATGAGGAACATAACAACCCAGCACACAGTCTGGTTTCAGCCTCCGAATCATGTCACTTAACAGTGGGGGTCGATCGGTGTGTGAAGGCTGCTTCCAGCTCAAGTAATAACTGCTGTAGATTTCATTCATTTTCTCTGAGAAGTTTTTAAATGAGGACAAGTTAGATGGAGCACCAGTTTCAGACTAAGCTATTCATTAGCAGCTAGTTAGGCACTAGTCTTGCTTTCTGTGCTGATCACAGCAGCTCTTCTCACTCTGTAACTACACCCTCAGCGCGGATGTGTTGGCCAAATGCTCTCTGCAGCTCAAGAGAGATGTTGAAGCTGTCACCACCAGCAGAGCTGATTTATAGGCGTGCCATCGTATAAGTGAACTGGCAGGGAGTACAGCAAGGCAGGCACTCGTAAGCTAAACATGTAAAATACAGTAGTCAGTCCATCACAGTGTAGAGAGGCAGAGCTGTGCTTGTTGGCTGTGAACAGATTCTTGTTTCATGAGTCTTTACTCTGAGGCTCCCACACTGGTCACGGCTGTCACACAGATGTCTTGCTCCACTAATCACACGCATACACTGAAGAGACACACACACACTAACACATAGGCAACATGAAAGGACTTAGACAATGAGAGAGTCTGGTCTGAAATAATCATTTTATTTCTGGACTCTCTCAAGCAGGTTGAAATAGTAAAAGAAACATTAATGTGCAAAAGACACTCACTAAAAAGAGGTTGTATATCTGATGACGTCAACAGTACAGATTAGGCCTATTGTTTCCTGCATTAACCCTCTTGTTTGTCATTGGTCAGGGTGGTTTCATTAAAATATATATGCCTATATGTACAGAGTCACTGTGTGATGTTGGATGTGTTTCTGCTACAGTCCACGTTGGTGAGATGCATGTTTACACATCATGACGCTCTGGCTGTGAGCCAGAATAGCAGCACATCGCTCAGTTATCGTCCGTCCAGGCTGGGTGTCATGTGTCTGAATGGAACCGAGATGAATATGTTTGGACCGGAGCCAGGTCTCTTTCTCTCTCTCTCGCTCTCTCTCTCTCTCTCACACACACACACACGCATATAGATGTTTGTGAGGACACTCATTGACACAACGCATTCCCTGGCCAGTTATCCTAACATTAACCCATGTGTTCTCAACTTAACCTAAAACCAAGAAACCTTTTCCTAAAACCTCAGTCCTCATCCGCAAACCTGCCATTTGATGAAGTGAGGACTTGCCAAAATGTCCCCAATTTACCAAATTGTCATTAATCAAGGCCTAAAACTCAAATTAGTCCTCACAAATTCAGATTTACAAGACCACACACACACACACACACACACACACACACACACACACACACACACACACACACACACAGGTGACCAGTTCACATGTTCGTGTGTGTGTGTGTTCATATGTGAGCAATGGCTTGATCCCTCATGTGCGTATTTGCTCGAGTTGATCTGCATCTGTCTCTTTGTGAGAACTGGTGCAAGCATTGCACATGTGTGTGTGTGTTCCTTTGATGTGTGTGCGTACAGTATCAGTGTTTATTTGTGACTGTTAATTATGGCCCCCCTCTTGTCTGCTCCCCAAATCAGTGCACAGCTGCAGGGCCCCCTGAGTAAGGCAGCGCTGCATCTAATGTCTTATTATTCACGCTGTCTGTCTGCTCACCAGCCATAGAGAGCCTGGGGGATAGAGGGGGATTTTTGGCTGTGTGTGTGTGTGTGTGTGTGTGTGTGTGAGTGTGTGTGCATATGTGATGAGGGGGTTATGTATTAGCAAAGTGGTAATGGAGGGTTCGTTCAGTCTTCTAATTCGTTGGCACTACTTAATTAAAAGCGATACGACAGTGTGATTGGAGCAGTTGATGGATGGAGACTGAGAGATGCCCAGGCGCTTTAGGATCAGGGATATAAGTGTGTGTGTGTGTGCGCGCATCAGCATATGTCTGTGTGTCTAGTGAAAGAAAGAGGAAGTCATTACCTTTTAATCATATCCTCCTTTATTCCTTATCCTTTTTTTCCTCCTCTCTCTTTTCTTTCCTCATCCCCCCCTTCTGTCTCTAAATTCTCCCTAAAGCCTCCTCCAGTTTGGCCCAGACCCCCCCCCCCCCCTCCTTTCTCCAGCTGGTTCTCAGTGTCAAGCTCCTTGTCATCTTCAATCAACCCCTCTTTTCTGCAACACTTACCCTTTTTTTCCTCCCGTCCCTGACTGTCTTTAACCTTCCGGTAGGATGTGTGTCACATAAATGATCCTACACTGTGCCTTCATGTCATTCAGTATGACTCCAGCTGTACAAAAGAATAAGTCTGTAGTCACATATTTGTTATAGCCTTGAGGAGGTTACATGACATCTCTTGGCTTTATTGAAAGGTATTGTACTGCTGTGTTACGCTAGCTGGGAGCTACATTTAGCGTGTGACTTAAAATGATTTGACCTGGAATCAAATCAAGATGGAAACTGGTCCAGGACTCCTGCCATGTCGTCTACTCCTTGCTACATCAATGACTGTGTGAATACATACTCTAATTTACAAATAGAAACCCTTATGCAATGTGATGCAATTGTCATTTACTTAAATTGGAGGTGTTCAAGCACAAAATATAAAAACATCAATATAATTCAGCATTGCAGTCCAGTGCAACACCAAACTACAACATCTAACATTCAACAAGGCATAATATGTATACAGAGCATTTTTACTAACCCAACCACTGTTGGTTTAGAGTTGAATCCATCAGTATATGATGCTTAAATCCCTGTATATTGAATTGTACCTGTATATCTGTCGCTGATGTGTGCTGACATCATTCTAGCCCTCATGTTTCTGTTCAGCACTTCAGCCTGTTAAGTTTACAATGCTATAAAAATGGAAGTGAATAAAATTAAACATTATAAATAATTTTTAAAATTTTGATTATTTTCATTATTGAGTAATCTGCTGGTTATTTTCTTGATTAATCGTTAGTTATAAGTTTCACAAAGGTAAAAAATTCTCTATTGGACTTCATTACATTGTAAAGGTTTTTATTTTTCCTCTCAGTTTATACGGTGTTTAACGTGTGAGTAGCCTCTGATCATGTGAGCTTAAGCCGACATACAGAAGGTGACTGCCCACTAGTCCAAGGTGACATGTAGTCCATCTCAGTCTTTAGAAACAGAGGAGACGATCTGTTGTGTGTGGGTGTTTGCAGGAGTGTTTGTGCAGGGACAGTAGTGTGTGTGATAGCAGGCAATAATTGAGCCTAATTATATGCAGCTATTCATTGAAACTTACTGCCATAGGGTGAATAGGTCTCTAATTTCTAAAATGAAATAGTAATGCCACATCAAAGTGCTCTTCATCACAATAAGCCTAATCTTATCCCAGCGTAGCTTCTCCTCCACTCTAAAATACATGCTAAATTTTTTCGAGGTGCAAATTACAGTAGAATTACTGCCATTAGAGGTTATAGACAATGTGCCCAAATACTGTCCGACAGGTTTGATCTGGTGGTTGTGTGGTTACATCCATAATCCAGCACTGTGTTTATAAATTACTTTGCTTCTTTATTTTTCAGCTGCGGTTTTTGTAATGTTGTAGCAAGCATTAGCTCTAATGCTGCGGTTCCCAGCATCATTGTGGAAGCTTCTTCTTGACGGTGAAACAAGGCTTGCATGCTGTGTAACTTGACCTGTATAAACGTGTAGTAACAGGCTAACGAAGCTTCCTCCATAGTTCTTGTACAGTGTGTGTGTCTGTGTGTCTTTGTGTGTGTGTGTGTGTGTGTGTGTGTGTGTGAGAGAGAGAGAGAGAGAGAGAGAGATTGGTATGTGGGAAGGTGGGGGGCAGGGGTCTGCTTTGACACCCTAATCCTGCAGCCTAGGTTGGCTTTGTGTGGAGACTTTAGCTTGGAGGAGAGAGGGATGGGAAGTGAGAGAGCGAGAGAGAGAGAGAGAGAGAGGGTGCGGGAGAAGGAGGGGGTGGCAGGGGCAGTCGATTGAAGAAGGGGGGAGTCAGTAGTGCGGGGTTTGAGAGAGGGCGAGAGGGAGGGGAGTAATGGGAAAGGAGAATGAGGGAGATGGGGTTCGTTCATTCTTCTGCTCTCACTATGAAAGGAAACAAAGGATGCTGAAGGTCCTGACTTATGACAGCAGGACTTCTTAGAGTTTGCCTGTTAGCTGGTTAGCCTCCGCTGACCTGACAGCCTGTACTCTGTCACCGGCCTCTCCTTCTCCCTCCATCCGCCTCTCTCTCTCTCTCTCTCTCTCTCTCTCTCTCTCTCTCTCTCTCTCTCTCTCTCTCTCTCTCTGTCTCTCTCTCTGCTGAGGACATCTCATCGCTGCTCTGCTGGCTTCCCTGGCTTCTTCTGCATGTGAGTTATTCTGTCTGTGTCTTGTGTGTGTTAAAACAATTTAACAGGGGACTTCTGTGGTCATTGCACACCATACTTTTACTATTCTTCTCTTCTGCAGCTTGGTTAGTGTTTTTTGTCATGTAGACAAACTAAAAAGCTAGACATGTGGTTGAATCTGTGGTGTGCTCTTTCTCCATCTCCCCCTCTCTTTGCCTCTTTTTCATATCTCTGCTGATTTTTGTCTTTAGCAGTAACAGGTACATTTTCTGTCCGACACAAGCTGTGAGCAGCACAGGTATATGCCCATGTATATCCTCTGGGCTGCAATAATGAGAGAAAAAATGCACAGAGCTGACCATGCACACTTGAAATAGATCTCTGCTAGTCCTCAAATAAACTGTCCGCTGCAAATATGCAATTGAAAAATTACAAGATTTCAGCGCCTGTCTAGGGTAAAGCTTAATCCAAATGTATAAAACTAACATTTTTATGCCGGAGAGCTAATGCTAAATGACAGCTGGCTACATCTGCTTTTGTTGGCGTCAACACACAAGCCTTGAAAGCAAATGCTGCCCTGCCTAAATATTTAGCTGTGGTTTTCTGAGGCTGAAGGGCAGACGGCTTGGTTGCTGGCTTGGCAGCAGTGTTGGCACATTGTGGGTCAGCCTGGCACAGGAACTGACATTAAGGGTGGGTGGGGCCGCCTTGCTAGCTGTCTGTCACTTAGGAAAAGAGGGTGGCCGTGTGGCAAAGACATGAAGGGTTTTATTTCAGGATAAAAAATTATTTTGGACTATTGATTAGCAGTGGCAGATATGCACTAACTGCATTATCTCGATATTGATATGTTTATTAATGTATAATATATACATTTAAAATGTAGATTTAGAGTCCGATCTAAAATTGAACTTATGTTATGATTAATTTTAGAGCTGACTTAATCAGCAACTATTTTGGCAATAAATTAATCATTTAAGTATTTTCTTTAATCAGAAATTAACTAAATGTCCTGATTCCACCTTCTCAAATATGAAAATGTGTAGGATTTCTTTGTCTTCTATGATAATAAGCTGAATATCTTTGAATATTAAGCAATTTGAATAAGTCACTTTGAGCTTTAAAAGATTATGATGGGCATTTTTCATTTTAAGACAGACCAAAAAAGATTTACAGACAATGAAAATAATTAGTTGCATCCCCAATTCATTTAGAAATCATGACTGGGAAACATGATGTCTCAAACAATACAATACGTTATAATATAACCTAGCCCTAGTGTTGCTCATTGTGGTAGACTCAGACAGTTTTCCCTCATAGCTCCACACACACACATGCACACACACACACACACACACACACACACACACACACACACACACACACAGACCCTAGCTGTGGGTTCTGTTTTTAAATAGGCAGCCAGCAGGAGAGGAAAACACACACAGAAGCAGGGCTTTAGATATTGAAACTATTGCTCTGTGACTGTCAAGCCCTTGCTGCTGATATTACTGGTGTGTGTGTGTGTGTGTGTGTGTGTGTGTGTGTGTGTGTGTGTGTGTGTGTGTGTGTGTGTGTGTGTGTGTGTGCGTGATACCCTTGGAGATAGTTGAGAGCAAGAGTTGTCATCCCTGTCTGGCTTTCTACACCTAAAAGAAGAGAGAAAATGTGTCTGACCATGTGGCTGTATAAATCTTCAGTTTTACTCATCAGCCTCACACACTAAGTAAAGCCAATGGCACCATCTTCATTCAGAGATTAATTATTTTGCTGGCTTGTAGAGGAATGTGCTGGTGTCCATCTGGACAGATGCAACGTAATTCTCTAATGGGCCTCATTGAAGGAACAGCTACACTCAATAGCCCTGACCGATGGCTATTGAGTGTAGCTGTCAATAGCCATCAGTCAATTATAGTCAATGAGACAAAGCAGAGGACGGCAGGCTCTGTTGCTGTCACTGTTCAGAGTGTCACAAGATTGACCGTCTCTCTTTCGAAATTGGATTCAGTGCCAGGTGAGAGGAATGTTTACGGTAACAACATTGTGCCGGATAAAAGTGCCTCTCGTCTCTGGGAAATAAAATCTTGTCACTTCAGATGGCTGAAGACTAGTGCCAGAAGACTAGCATCAATACCCCTAAAAATGTGGAATTTAGACACAATACCCCTCTGTTCTTTCTATGTTTTGTTCCCTTCAGCAAGAACTGCTGCAGGTAATTAAAAAGAGGCAGTGGACAGTGAGCCCTCGAGGGTTGAGAGGAAGGTGAAGAGGTTAGAGTGAAAGGATGGAGGCAACAAAGGAGGTGTGTTTGTGAAGGTGGATGCAGGCTGAGGAAAGAATAACCAGTCTTCCAGCTGAGATGATGTTCTCTAACCATCATGACATGAGAAATGCCTCTCTCTCTCTCTCTCTCTCTCTCTCTCTCTCTCTCTCTCTCTCTCTCTCTCTCTCTCTCTCTCTCTCTCTCTCACCCCTCCATCGTGTTTCGGTTCATCTCCCTCTTTGACACATTCATTCTCAGTTTTTATTTACTCTACCCCACCCACCCCCTCTCCCCCCAGGTGCTTGTTTGGAGATGTACCCTTTCCCTTTTCTTTACAGCTCAATTACATGGCAAAGCCTGTAGTCAGCGCAGAAGAGTGAAGGGGGTCAAATAAAGTGCTCCCCACTCTGCTGTAAATATAGTATAAGCTACAGCTTGTCCCTTGTGACTGTGTAATTTGGCATAGGTGCTAAGCTTCCCTTCAGTCCTCCTTCCATCTCTCTCTTTCCCTACATCCCACTCTCCTCCCCCCCTCTGTTATTCCCCAGGTGGCAGGCCACATATTGACCCTTGAACCCTCCCATTTTTATCTTATGGAGGCACTCAAGGCTCAAACAGAAAGGGGAAACAGAGTGTATGTCTGTGAATACGTAAAATTGCACACACACAGATATTTGTGCAAGCATATGCAAACACACTTGTTTATACACATTTGCACAGGAAATATGGTGATCCTTTGGTGCCTCAGACCTTTTTGTTTTGCTTTTTAAGATTCGGAGTAAGGGCCATTGTTTACCACTGAATGCTTGAGTCCATTCCTCCATATTTAATGACAAAGCTGTTTGTTCTCAGATCAAAAGATTAGCTTCACTGAGACATGACTTGATGGATCAGTGTGTGCTAGGGGCCGCTCGGCCACCAAGGCCGCTAGCCAGAATTTGGAGCCGCCGCAGAGAATAGCCCTCTATTGTGTGTGGTTGTCAGGCTGGTTGGCTGCTGTGGTGCGCACACTGAGACGCGCTGGCATGCGCACAGACATATACTGAACACACATACAAACAGAGACACTTATCACCAGAAAGAGTCAGTGTCAGGTCAGCCGGCTCGGCCTGTGGACAGCGCTGTATTGTTGCTAGCCTCCAGCTCTCCTGGACATTTAACAGTGCAGGCATTGAGCCGTTACTGGTGACTCAGGACCAGCGGGCAGCGCGGCAACCAGTGTGACCAACAACACCTGCCTTCACACTGCCACACTGTTGTGTTCAAGAGGCTTGAGATAAATCCGAGATAAATAAGCCAAAGATAAATCAAGAATATCTTGTTTAAGACAATAACTGAGTAACATAAGTAAATACGGATGTATCAATATGAAGTTGTACTGTATTTGTGTTTACAGTGTTTTTACAGTATACCCTTTTATGAATTAATACAGGTTGAACAGGTCAATAAGAAGAAAACTGCATAAAGTATTCCCCATGGTGAGATGAAGAAATGGGATAACATGGGGAGGATTTTCATCAATTTGTTCTGTTCACATAGACTTATTGAACTTATTGCTTTTCCCTTGACCTCCACCCTGATGACCCCCGCTGAGAGCCTGTAGAGATTATTATAAAGGACTCAGTGGGATCCCTATTCATTGGACTCCAGTGCTAATATACAGTGGAAACTCTCACCACTGAGATCTTGCGTTTGTGAGCATTTCTAGCTTCCTGCCAAAACAATGTATATGTCATGTCAAGTGGCTGTTTGACTTTGACACTCCTTGCAGCCGGCTGTTTGACTGGCATATTTTCCACAAGGCCCTTTGTTGTCGTCCACAGCTTTGTTGCAGGTCCTTTTTTTACATCCATCTTTAGGGGTGTTAGAGCTCATCAGAGAGGTCACATATGGGAGCATAGTTATGTACATACATGGTTTGTGTGTTAGAGATGCTGTCAGTCAGCCCTCTCTGAGTGAATCAGTATGTCTTTTGTCTGCAAAAGAGCGAGCCTCCACCCCATCAGCCTCAGCCTACAACTGTGTCTGACATGCAGAAACACAGTGGCATCTTACATCCTCAAATCAACCACAAGCAGCCACAAAACACTCAGTCAGTGACCTACTTCTCCGTCTTTTAAACAGGTCCCATGTGGATATGGATGTGTTTCAACATTTTTGACATTTTGGTGACACTGTCATTTAGCGATGAGTTCAGTTTGATATGAGCTTTTATGTCACTCTGCAGATATTGTGTATTTTGCTTGTTTCTTTCTTCTTGGAAAAGGGCAATAAAAGGCCATTGCATACTCTGTGTAGTCGCTGAAGCAATTCTTGCTTTCCCAATACAAATTCTGAACTCATCTCAACTCATCATATCTGCAAATACGGTTAGCGATCCGATACCAGGTTTTTCCCAATTTTATTGTATATTTTGTATGTATTTATGTTGGGTATCATGAGGCCAGCTGTGGCATTAAAGCTGAGCTGGTGCCCCGCCGTGACTAGATGAATCTAACTGATAGTGAAAACACAGACTTCTGTAATAACATAGACAATTGAAGTGTATTTAATGTGAATCGGTCAGATTGGAGTGGGGGCAAACACCTAATAACATACTGCCAAATTGTACTGTGTCACATTATGATGACGATGATGAAGTATTTTATGAATGTGTCATGCATGCAACTATGCCCAGCCCGCAGACAAACCAAAATCCACAACAATGTGACTTTATCCTCTTACTTTTGTCAGTTTAAGGAAATCATGGTCGTCTTTTTCATCAGCATTTGAACAGCAGACATGTGGTCATCGTTGCTAGGTCTACTACACACTTTGCCAAGTCAAGTGACAATTAGCGAGTTAAGCTATAGACCTTGCTGCATCTACAGAGCCATATTATTACTTAGCCTTACACCTTCACCCTATCTCTCTCTCTGTCTCCCTCTGCTCCTTTTTTTTTCTCTTTCTTCATTTATTGTAGTTAAATTCCAGGCTTTGAAAAGCTTGTACGGTGATGTTCCTTTTTAAATAGGGCTATTAAAATAACATGCAGCTAGATCTTATTTAACAGACCGCCTTTTAATTATGTGTGGGGAGGCAACTGAGGCGGATTCAGTTCATGCTGACATCAGCGTTATTTTTACCTCTGGTAAAAACGCTGCGAGGGAAAATGTTCCAGGCGCACCAGACATATGATCTTTTAAATTCCCCTTGCCGATGTTATCATTCAAGTATTCAGTAGGAAATTTGCCATGCTACCGTATCTATCAGCCAACACATCTAACAATTGCAATGTCACTTCCTGTGTATGTGTGAGGGAGAGACATCCAGTGGGTGAGAGCTGGTCATCTGCTGCGGCAACCCTCCTCTGGTGCCCCGTGGTGACAGCGTAACCAGCCTGGCAGTGTGATCCTGAGGCACTTGTGCGCACACACACACACACACACACACACACACACACACACACACACACACACACACACACACACACACACACACACACACACACACACACACACACCACCACCAGGGCACGGCTGAGCTAATGACTCATCTCTCTGCCACCCCCCCCCCCCCCTTCTCTCTCTGTCTGTTCCTCTGTATTTCTCTGTCTCTGTCTGTACAGGGGACATCACTCAGAAGGGCTATGAGAAGAAAAGAGGCAAGCTGTTGGCACCGTACATCCCACAGATACAAGGTAAGGCACACAGGCCTGCAGGAAATTTACTGTCTAGAACGGGTTTTATCTTGGCTGCCTGTTAGCTTAGCAGTTAGCATGGTGTCCTTGCAAGAGCAAACAGAACGAGAAAGTATCTTCTAATGTTAATGATTATAGGTGTAGCTTCATTTACATATATCATATTTTACAAACCTTAGTACAGCCTGCAGACACTAGTAAAAGAAGGAGAAAAATCATACAAAGGCAGAGAGAAGAGAAATCAAACATAAACAGCATAAAAGCAAAGCCAAAACAAATTCAGGACTTGCATATTTTTGATACCATGTGTTGTCATGAAGGAAATTGTGGAGGGTTTTGACACATTTGTACTTATCACTCATCTGGTTAGATATGTCTCTTCTGGTGTGTCCTTGATTCTTTGGATTGGGACTTTTACTGTGTTCCTGTGACCTTTGGGTCTTTTATTTATGCCATAACCCTGCACCAGCCACAAATCATAGTGTATGTAGGGGCCAAATTAAAATAAGTGCTATCCAACCAAGGCAAGGAAGACATACTGTCATCGAATTTAAAATATTAGGAGTCATAGTTTGTGTGCTGCTCTCATAATGCTAATCCTATCAAGAGCTTTTATTGATCATTGATTGATTGAAGTTACCATGTGTTACAGACTACTAATTATTTAGAGCAATGTTTTGTTTTTTAAATCTCCAGTGTTTGCGTATTTGTGCCCGCCATCCCGTGTTAGGCTTTGTGTGTTTTAGAAGAGAGGTATTAACTTTGAAAACAGGGAGGCGTGGCGTTTCCCAGCTGTATGTTACTTATTATCTGTCCATGGCTTTTGACTGTGTAGGGGGCTACATGCATTTATATATCAATTCATTTTTAGCCCCAGTAGGGCAGTCAGTCAGTCCCAGACGCCTTGGGCAAACTGTAAGGTTGAGGTGGTTTGTGGTGAATCCCAGAGAGGAGTAACTGTTTGTATGTTTCATGCTTCTCCGTCCTCTGTCCGGGGTCCATGGCAGTCTTTGGTTTGGCCTGCTATCAGAACACCAAGCCTCAGTGGAAACCAGAGTCTGGTGTGCGCCGCTCGTTCAAGGCTTTCCACTGGAGTTAGCAGGCCTGTTATTTAGCTTGGGCTGATCATCTCCTTCGTTCTCCATCTTTCTCTTGCTCCCTGTCCCTCCTTGTTATCATGGATTTATGTGTTTTCTCTGTCGTTCATTGTTGGATCCTTTCAGTCTGGATCCTAAGAAGGGAAGTGATAGATAAAGGGCAGAAACGGATGGGCTTTGGAGCAGGCAAGATTCTTCATATACAACACATGCACACCTAACAACGCATCCATCCAGCACAATGAATCAGTGGGTTAGGGTTTAGCCTAGACTGCTTTAGGTTACTACTGGGGATTACATCACATTACTGGGGGGTCAAACATTTAGGAAAAGTTAGCATGCCTCTGTGAGAATACAGGTATGTGGTGTGCCCAATCTTGAGTGATAGTTCTTTTTTTAGACGCCTACTTTTCATTTTCTGACAGTGAATGCAGTCCCAGCTCATTCAAACTGAATTTGCCATCCATTCGTTTATATTAGGCACATGTCAGATACACAACTGTGAGCTTGGTGCGAGTCATTAGCCAAGTCTCCAGGAAGCGAAACGCAGCACACGTGTCGTCAGCCACTACACCGGTAAGTGTTGGCATCAGACAGGTGCTAAAAATTCATCAGGGCTCGCTATGAACCAATAACAACATCTGCTGTGACGGAGCGCAGCTCTGATTGGCTCAGTGTGGTGTGTCTCTGAAGTGTGTTCTGCCCAGCAACCGGGTCTGGTGTCCTGGCTTGTTTTATAGACCTCTGAGAGCTAGGGAAAGGCTGTTGTGTGACTGGGCTGTCAGAGCAATATAAGGGACCAGCATATATTGATGCATTTATCCATGCTCAGGGGACGCTGTGTGTGTATGTGTGTGTGTGTTAGACATCATGCATTATGTGTCCTTAAATGTCCTCAGGCCTTATTAAACCTTGTGTAATATTTGAAACTCATGTTATTGAATAGATTTAGTTGAAGCGTGCATGAATGTCGCGCAGCATTTCAGTGTGTGCGCTGCTGCTGTCTGAGAGTTGCTGACCGTGTGGAGCTCGCTGATCCCCACTAAGCTGCCGCTGAAAAGACGGACGGGCTGATGGCTGGCTGGCTGGCTTGCCGGGTGTCTGACTGGCCAGCCAGCTAGGTGTTGGATCTAGCTGGCTGAATGTGGCGTGGTAGAACTCTGTCCTCAAAAGGCTGTTCTCTCATGGGTGTACTTGCAAAGGCAGCCACTCTGTGTAGTTCAGTAGGTCACAGGTCAGTAAAGGTTGCAGCATCCTCAAAGCTGTCCACAGTCTGGTCAAAGAGGCTTTTTGACTACACTGTTAAATTTTGGCACTCACTTGTTGATTTGTAGACTTTCTGTTATTCCACAATGTGACTATAGTTTCAGTCACATTTGACCTCCGTAAAGGATGTGTTTTCATTTTAACTTAATCAAGTTACTCTTAGTGTCTGATCACATTAGACCACCTATTCAGCTACAATTTAGAACCTCTTCTACAGTGATTCTATATGTATTTTATTATTTATATACAAAACTGTCAATCACTAGCCCATGATAGGATAGCAGCGTGGGCTGAAGTGCATGAATACAGCTGAACTGTTGTGATGTTAATGATGAGTCCCTCACACTCACTTATTCTGTGTTATCAGGTTGAATGTGTTGGAATATCACTGCTGACACTCAAAGTTATACTATTTTTATTTTATTTTATAGAAAGCACTCATCTTTGTAGCCACTTAAAACACTTCCCTTGGGGAAGTGGTAGGCATCTAACAACAGACAGACAATCCGTAAAGCTTCATACTCAGCAGAGAATGTGGGCGGTGCAGGGGTAAAGTTACCTCCACAGAGAGCATGTCATTGGAATAAATGGAATAAAAGACAAATATTTATGTAAATTAAAAGAGCTTTCTGTTTGATTTAGCTGTGTTCCCTGTATAACACCTATGTGGCGTGAACCTAAGTCTGTATTGTGTCAATAGAGACGGTTTCCTCCATGGAAACATGGCACTCGTTGGTATTGTTTATCGAGACAGCGCTACAGAACTACAGAAGCATCCTTTTAAACTATAATTCTCCTCTTTGTCCCACTCTCAGGAAAATATATCTTATAAATCTGTCGAATGTATTGCTGAGTTATAGTACAGATGCTGTTCCTTTGACAGCTTCCTGTTCCATCGTGTAAAAAGTCGTCTTTCAACTCTGCCTGAAATAACTGCTAAGGCCTTTCATTACTCAACACGGAAATACAAGCAAGTTGTGGGAGAGGCATTTCTGTAGTTAGTGTGTTCATATTACATATCAATATTACATATTCATGCGTGCATTTAGATCTTTAATGTGCATTTTCTGTCAACAATTAATGAGTCAAGAAGTTTACATTTACATCTTACATACTTCAAATACATCAGTAATGAGAGCGTGAGAAGTGAAGTGAAACCAATGGTAGAAGACTACTAATAGAGCTCAAACCGTGACCCTCCTTCAGGCGGCAGTCCTGGGTTTCCCCTCTGATGCTAAAAACTAGTTACTTAATGAAGCTCAAATGAGAATTGCATAAGCCAAAGGATGAATCACTGCCTGCGTCACGCAGAACACAGAGGGGTTGACGGGTTTGAGAGTTTGATAATTTTAGAATGCTCCAGTTTGAAGATGTTGTCTTTTTGACATTCATGGTGCTTAATCACCTTCTTTCTGTTACGTCTGTATAATTTGCATTTCCTTCCCCTGGAAAGTTGGAAGGCAGCTGGAAGCCTGCGAAAGAGGCTGGATTAATTAAAGTGAATACTTTCTCAACTCCAAGCTACTGTATTAGAAGAAAGCAGCCTAAATAGAGATTACCATTAAGCTTGTGAATACTTGATCTGGTCGAGCAATATTCAGCAGCGTTGCTTGATGTCCAAGGCACGTACCTCAAAGAGTATATGTGCTCATATTTCTAATATTGATAGTTCTGCTTTTGAGCATTAGAAGAAGATGACTTTTGTTTCTGTCCTGTTATAAACTGTCCTCTCTCCGCTTTGTGTCTCTGCAGGTGTAGATCCTTCTCTGCAGATTGACAACAGGATCCAGGCCTCCTCGCAAGCCGTTCTCCAAGGTCCCAAACACAACAAGTCCCGGGCGGCCAACACCCGGGATGAACGCTTCAGATCTGGTAATCATGTGTCCATGCTGAGAGTTTTTAATGTCTGTTGCTCTTCTTCTTTCATGCAGCAGCTAAACTGTGTTAATGTGTTCTCTTAGATTTGCACACAGAAGCCGTCCAAGCAGCTTTGGCAAAGTACAAAGAGAGGAAGATGCCAATGCCCTCCAAGAGACGATCTGTGCTAGTTCAGTCTTCTGTTGAGGCATGCACCCCGCCAGGTGAGACCTCAGTTCCTATAAACTCACTGTTCACAAAGGGCAGAGTTTATCCTGTTCTCACACAGACTAGATTTATGCTTGCGCTGGGTTGTTTACATGTGTTCCCATGAGCATTGGTGTGTAGGATGCTGACACTCTGTTGTGTCCAGTGATCAAAGATGATGTCGCCGAGCATTTGCTACTGGAAAGAAAATGTGCAGTTTCATGAATGTGTCCATTCTTTGTGACTATAAAGGACTCAGTTCTTTCACCGTTGTGTTCAAAGGCAGCCCTTCCCACATGAGTTGCATAATGGATGCATAATCAGATTTTTAACATAGTCTCAAAATGTCAGTTTGCATTGTATGGGCCAGTTCATTTTTATTTTTTTCATTTTACTGCGTTCTGCAGCTTCTTTTTGTGGAGATTTTCAAGGCACAAAAATCCCCTTTTGTGTTGTTAGTTTTGCCCAAATATTTCCTAAAGAAAGAATTTCATCTTCCAATCGGTCAGTAAGATATTTGTGTAAGATTTAATGATAGAAAACATGCCAGTCTCTTAAACACTGCAGTGGCTTTATCACTGTGTATAAGAGCTAATTGGTGGGAGGCCTTAGAGCCTCATGTCTTGGGTAAAGAGAGAGGACACAGCGGTTGAGTGAGTAACCGGATTAAGAGCTCAGACATTGGGGTTTGAACAGGGGAAGGAGGGGGACTCTTCATGGTTGTTTTCAGTCACTCTGAGTGATCTACTGTAATCTGCTGGGATAAGGTGCATAAGTAGGACTGACAGGTGCACAAAATCACATACTGTACATATAAGACAATCTGGGGCTGTGCTACTTTTTCAAGGCAGCACACAGTAGTATGGTTTTGGTTGTAGTTATTTCAACATTTTGTCTGAGATTTGATTTTAAATGGTAGACTTCATGATGTTACATTAGCAAAAGTTTATCAGGGGCCATAATGGTACAAAAGCCATTAGTGGAGGTAATATGGAGTAATATTTTGATGACCAGGTACCAGTATTGTTGGTATCTGTATTGAACGCACATGCACACTGATTAACTTTCTCCTTTTCCATCTCTTATCTTGCTAATCTGCAGTGGCTGGTTTACATCTGGTCACACTACGTGTCTGACCACTCCATGTCTGATTGTGAAGAACCAGTAGTAATGTGAGCAAAATCATTTTCATACTGCCAGACCTGTCATTCAATACAATGTGGCATGATTGGATGGTGTAAGCCGTATTCAAACATACAGTAAGTATGTAGCCCATGTACAGACCAACAGTTCCAATATATACAAAACTTTGGAAGTAATACATGGAAAACATGCAAAAACCACGTTGATAAATGGCTAGTCTGACTCACCGGATGTAGGCTCTTGGGATAAATCAGCCGGCGACTATTTCAGTCAGAAATCTCCTCCCCTTTGCTATCTGCGTGTTACCATTTTGCAAGGACTTGGCGTCGCCCAAGACGATTGTGATTGGTTTAAAGAAATACAAACAAGCCAGAGCGTTTTTTCCCCTATCCCAGAATGATAATGGGTTGAGCCAGACCTGTGGGAAGTGTGGAGATAGGTCTGGCTATGTGAGACTAATAAATGGCTGACATTAAAGCTCTTCTCCGATGTATTTTTGTCAGTCAGTCTGTCGATCCACCGTGTTGCTCCAGACTGAAATATTTCAACAGCTATTGGATGGATTGCTATTGAACGGATTGCCATAAAATTTGCTTCAGACATTCATGGTCCCCCTCAGCATGGATTGTAATCACTAAGGTGACTTTTCATCTAGCATCATCATCATCATCAGGTCACCATTTATAGTTTGGTTTAGAACCAAATACCTGCAAAACTAGTGACATTCCCATCAGCCTCAGCTATACTTTGTGTTTATAGTGCTAATTAGCAAATGTTAGCATGAACATGCATGAACGTGGTAAACATTATACCTGCTAAACATCAGTATATTATAAGCACCGCTGTGCCCAAGTACAGCCTCTTAGTCTTGCTTTTAAGTAATCAGTAAAAGTGATTTACCATTTAAACTATAGAATAACTGAGATGTCAGCCTATCTGCTACTGTCTCTGCTTCGGTTTTCTCTCTTTTATGTCCCTCCCTTCCTCCAAATCTTCCATCATTGCCTGTCTTTCTCTGACTCACTCTTCACTATCTATTCTTGTTTTTGTCTGCGTATCTGTGACTAATACCTCTTTTTCTCTTTCAGTTTCTTTCCCATTCTTTCCACCTCTCTATTTCTACTTTGCATGTGTTCTCTGACCCCGTCTGTCCTTCTTCCTCTGCGTAACTGTGTCAAGGTTACTGAGATAGGGAGAGAGATTGGAGAGAGGCAGAGGAATAACAAACAGAATCATTAATGTGAGATAGCCCTCATGAGTGTGCTGGTTGTAGAGACATAAAATTTTAGCTTGTTATAATCAAACCTCCTCCAGCCTTCCATTTTAGGCCTCCGCAAGGCCACGAGGAAGCTTGTGGAAAGCAAAAGTGATTTTGATATTTTCTCAATTGACGGACTTTACTTGATACTACACACTGCGAGTGATTAGGAGGCCGATTAATCACATGAAGGCTCATTAGTTTGGAGAGCATCATCAGGCACACACAGGCTTAATCTGTTTTCTAAACGTCTCTCTCTCATCCTCTCAGTGCGCTTGGAATACGTTTTCCATATTAATAAAGCTTTGTTTTGTTAAGTATGCTCAGAGACTTTGGTGTAATATTTTGAGACGTGTGAATGAGCACTTTTTATGGGTGCTGCAGAGCAGACACTGCTGTTTACTTCGTCAGTGATGAATAATGGGGGAAAGTGTGACCTTTCTTGGTAGTTTTGTTGCTGTTACAGTTGTTGTTTATACCTTGAGTATTTCATTTTCTCAAGTGGATGATGCCTAAGACTATTTAGCCCTTTCATTGCACTCGGTTCTCTGTAGAATACAAATCTCAGCTCTTGTGTAACTTTGGCGATCCTGTCGAAGGAACAGACATTTCTGGGAGCTTGGCAGATGAACTGGAATGTGTTCATTTTGAATGATCCTTACCTTTGCTTTGAAGTTGTTCCCGTTTGGGCTATTTTTGCCGAGACCAACTGCTCACAGTTGCCTCAAGGGAGAGACAGTCAAATCATCAGTGCCTGAGTTTGAGTCCAAGCATTAATAACTTAAGCACACACTACACTTTTCTTTTGGCTAGACTATTTCAGTTTGTGTATGTATTGTGTGAAAGTATAAATAAAAGTATTTTTGCACATTATTTTGAAGCAACATCTTCAAGCAGGAATACCAGTATCAGTTAGGTAATATGTAAATGCACTGACACACAGAAATCTCTCGCATCTTGAACATCCATATTTTTGAGGACTATAATTCAACATACATAAGATGTAAAAGTTCTTATAGCTACCTAGTTCTCTAGCAATACCTGTTGTACATTCTGTTATTTTTTGTATAGTTTATAACATAAATACTTCTTTTAAAAACAAGCATCGCTCATCCTAACAACTTCCATCTCCATTAAAATCATCTGGCCATCCCACTGGCTTATATATACTCTCACCAGTATGTATAAGTAGAATAATGTATCATCAGCCTATCATCTAAATCCTGCAGTCTTCCATTACCAACAGCCCCATGTCTTTGTCCACTGTTGTGACGCTGCCCTGTCTTGACCTGTCAAACACAGACACCTCCTCAGCGTCGGAAGACGAGGGCTCGCTGCGCCGGCAGGGACGTCTGGCCACCTCCACGCCCTACCAGGGCCACGGCCACCCAGCCGTTGAGCACTGGTTTAACCGTGTCATCCAGGGTTCGTCCACCTCATCCTCCGCGTCATCCACCTCATCCCACCCGGGAGGGAGATCCGTCACCACCACCAACACCACTGCCCACGCAGCCCTCAACGCCAACGCCGCAGCTACCGCATTGGCCGACCTAATGGCACACACCCAGCTAGGTCAGTGACACACACGCAGTCGCACACGCCATCACATTTTGGTTGGCCGGTCTTCTATGTTCTTGTCCCCTTTTAATTGATGCAGCGCTTTCATCCAGTTAGTCCAGAGGTGAATACGTTTTGCTCAACGTTAATCAAACTCTTCATGCTGCGCGGAGAATTGTAAAAATTAGTGTAGTGTGGTTGCGAGCTGAAATAGGAAGGTGTTAACTAGAGAGATAATGATAATGTTTTCATGTCAAGCAAGGAAACAGTATATACAGAGGTTTAAAATTGTTTTCACTGTTCAAGTGTGCTGGTAGAAGAATCCTGATTTAAGTTTCATACTTTAAGAAGCCTGCAGAAGGAGATGTCTGTATGGTTTTGAAATCCTCCATCTAAATATATACATGAATCAGAGTCTGCAGACATTTTTTTACTTTTTCCATTGTTTTACATTTGCTGATATCAGCAGACGTGTGGTGCGTTCCATTATTGCCAGCCAATCAGAATTTCTGTCATCTCAAAGGTGACATCTTAACCTGCATTATGTTGCTCCAACTGTTTTTCTCAGACAGCGGTGTCTCACACATCTGCTGCAGCCGAGGCCATATCTCCCTCCAGATACACAAAAGCCCTTGATGAGGCAAGACAAAGAGAACCAGCAACAGAGTTTTAATTCAAGTCTCTATAATTAGTCGTCCACGTCTGCCATCTCGCCGTCATTCAGTCATGTGAAAACTTCCCTGTCAAAGCTATTCGTTCCACGTTGCCATGCGAGTGTCACAAGCTAGTTAATGAGATTCAGTGGATTTATCTCCGTCCGTCTCTCCTCAGCCGCAAAGTGAGATGGTGTCTTGCTTGAGTGTGTGTGTGTGTGTGTGTGTGTGTGTGTGTGTGTGTGTGTGTGTGTGTGTGTGTGTGTGTGTGTGTGTGTGTGTGTGTGTGTGTGTGTGTTCAGACTTGTTGCTGGCAGAACGATATCCTATTAGGATGGAGCTGTCTGATTTCTGCCCAGCTTGTCTCCCCTCAAGGTTGCTGTCATAAAGTAGCAGCGGTGACTGGTGGTGAATGGAGCTGTAAATACATCTCCCATATTATCCCGTTCCTTGGCCCCTCAAACTCTGGTCCTGTCTGTCGTCAGTCTTCACTTCAGCAATAGACAATGACTAGCTGGCCATCATACATGAGCATATTTTAGGGTAATGTGGATGCCAATGACAAAACATGACCTTTGGTTTTGAAATCACATGTGTGTTATTTGTAGTGAATGCAATTCATGTATTAAATATTTGGTGCTTTGGTGGGGAACCTCAGCTCTCAGGGTGCAGTTCTCCATAACCATGATTTACAGCAGTTGTTTTGGTTCCAACAACACAGTGTTGCCATTGCACTTTAGTGTTAAAAGCACCTATACTCCCTGGCCACTTTATTAGGTACACCTGTAAAATCTAATGCAATCCAATACAACAGCTGGGCCATAAATTCCACCTTTACAAAGGTGATAATGTTCAGCTTTGACTGAATGGAGAGGTATTATTTTAGCTATATGTTTATTATAGCATATAGTTGTAGCATGGCCAGGCGTTTTCGTGTTTTCCACCAGGGTTACTGATTTGGTTTGAAGAAGTCTTGGCATTGTGTTATTAACTGATCTGTGAAACTTCATCCTTTTTAGAGTTAAACACAAGAAGGGAGGGACAAATGGAGGCCGCCACAATGTCCTCAGGCTTTCGTGTTAATCATACTACACAGACATCTTGTTCTCTCTGGATACGTTACTCGCTGAGGGGAATGTATCAGCTCAATAGAATCATTCATTCATTATCATGGCAGGTTGTGAAAGTGGAGGTAAAATGTGAAATCTCTCCACTTGCAGATGACTTTTAGCCTCTCACTCAAATTCCTGCGCTGTCAGATCAGTTTGTTTGCAAGCTCATGAAGTAGATTTTCATTTAGCAACGATAGCCCGAAGTAGGCCTGGCGTTTGACCTTTTCACCCCGACACCCCACTCATCACAGATAACCACTCGGCGCCCCCCGACGTGACGGGGCTGTCAGAGCGCTCCTCGCTTCATGCGGAGCGGCCCCAGGTGGCCTCAGTGCGAGGCGTTTCCCGCGGCTACAACCACCACACCAGCGTCATGGAGACTGCAGATGGTGAGTTTCCTGCTCACACACACATAAACACAGTCACCTCCCTTTCCCTTTCTCCCCTGCTGTCTGTCCCTCTGTCTTCTCCTTAGTCAGTCTGCCTGTCAGACTGGCACAAGCTGCTGACTGACCCTCTTGTGTTGCCATGGTAACACTGCACCTTTCCACCCCCCCACCCCCCAAAAAAAGCACCTTGTTCCTGCCTTAATGCTAAGTATTTAATTGACACTAGTAACAACACATTTATTAATGATTTATTATTTTTGAGTCTTAAAAAGGCAAAGGAAAGTCTTCGAGTCAGGGTTGTAAACCAGATCATTAGAGGTGATTCTTGTGCTCGGTTCTTGTCAGTGCATAAAATTAACAGCCTCCAAACATCAGTCATCACTCAAACAGCACAGTCTAGTATGCACCCAATAATGCCAGCAGTTTCCAGATGGGCCATCGCAGATATTGACATAAATGCTGTGCAGTGTAGAGATTGCATGTGTCATTTCAGTGCATAAAATGTAAATTTAGCTGGTAATTTGTTTGTGGTATTAAATCAATTTAGGGTTAGGGTTGATGTGTAACAAAAAATGTTTTTACAGTATAGGTTAGTATAAGTTTATTGACTTCAGAGAGTTGCCATAGATCAATCTGTCTGACCAGCTGAAATGCTGCTTTGAATTAATGTCCAATGTGTTAATAAGCCAGCAGCCAGAAAGCTGGAACACAGTTTGAGCAGAGCTTTACCTTCCTGCCATCCATCCTCTGCCATTAAGAATGGGTGCGTTGTCTGGGTTTTCGCTGCTAATGAATGCTAAACCAACACACCTGGCTGACCCATAAAGGGGAAGGGATTTGTTAAATCTATGGATTTTTTAAAAGATGTAAACGGTGTCATTTTTATCCCTACTGTCTGGCTGTTTGATGTTCAAGATGTTTCACACCAACACCTCCTATGCAACTTTTCCCACATGGATCATTTAAAAAAATGCACAAAATCAGCACAAAATCCTATCTTTGTTGTTATGGTGCAACAACAGCAGTCTGTGTCTGAGCGCCTCTTAAGCTTACTCTCACCTACGTCTGGCTGCTGGTAAATTTCTCTATCACACATTCACACACACACAAATTTAGCAGGACTGTTTCATTGACATCCTGATGTGTCTCTCCTCCAGGCTGTGAATGGAGAGGTGAAGGATCCCTCAGTTTAATGGATGGTATTTATAACTGTTCCTCCGACTCTTTGGCAGTCTGCTATATGTGCACTCTGCTGCGTGTGCATTTGTGTGTGTTTGTGTTTCTGCCTTCGCCGCCACTGTCAGGTCTAGCACTTTTCCAAACCGTGTGTTTTCCAAAAATATATGCAAAGCTACAGCAAGTTCAGTCATTAGATTCTTGTGCGTATGTGTGTTTGTATAACTGAGTGTGTTGCAAAGGCTTTAGCATCTTCAAGCCATGCCTAACCTAAGTGCTTTTCAAATTGATGGTGTTGAAGCAGATTGTGTGAAAAGGCCTTTTTCTTGGCAGATGTAAGTTTTCATTCAGGGTTGTGAATAATTAGTCATGTTGACATATTGGTTTCTGCACTCACACGAGACGCTAAGACTTGTCAGTTTATGTTTCTCACTACATTCTGTGACACGAGCCTGTTAGCCTGTAGCCACACAGCGGACTATCTAGCACTTTTGCCATTTTGATAGCGACACATAGTTTGGTGTAGAAAGCATGCCACACAGTAACTTTGGTTCCATCTGTACTCGGATATTGACGCTGTATGTGTTGGTGTCTTAATGGAGCATGCAGGCTGTGGTGCACAGACAGTGAGCCACACTGCCGCACTGGGTGACATGTTCCTTCATTATGATAAAAATTGTACTTTAATTTATTTTGAGTCAATCCAACATACACCTTCATGGTACCATAAATACTCACTAGAGCACCAAATGTGTATTAATCCCCTGCTGAAAACAAATGCAATGTTTCTTCCATTTTGACTATCAATGCCCTGCTGTTGTAGGAAATGACTTAACTAAAAATGAAACTATATAATTGTAAACCGCTTTTAAAGAATTACGTCTTCAGTAGGAACAAGTGAGCTTCGAGCAGACAGCCACAGACAGGATAGGGAATTCAAAAATATTAAGAGATAGACTAACACATTGTTGGTTTTGGTCTGTCCATGGGATTTGTTAGCAATAAGAAAAATGTAGAATAAGGCCAGTCTTGTTCTTTATCTCCATCTTTGTTATGTCTGGTAAATGCAATTCTGTTAACTGTTTACACTGAAAAGACCTGGTTTGGCATTTCCCCCCCAAATTAAACTAGATCCAGTGTTTGCTACAGTAATTTAATGCTGTGGATGGATAAATTATGAAATTATGAAAACGTTAATTATAGTCATCATCACAGAACGGCCCTGGTTGGCCTCTGATATTAATGAGTGGGTGGGGTTCAGGGCCCTCAGATGTTGTCCTGTGTGTCTGGGGCTATTTAATTGGCCCATCAGGTGCAGCGCTGACCCCCACACGTCTGCTCCCAGTACATCTGTCCCTACACAAGGAGGCAGAGTCTGTGTGAGCCAGGCTTATTATAGTAAGATAGATCAGGCAAGCTGCGTGCAGCTGTGGCCTTCGTCTCCTGTGGCTGTCTGGAATGTCTGACACAGACCACCCCTCCCAAACTAAGTATGAATTCATATGGAGGAAATGATGTCCGGAGGATGATTATAGTCTGCACATACCCATGTCCAAAATGTGAGGGGAATCTAACTGGACACCTCGTCTCTTCTCTCATCCTTAGTCTGTTGTTTCTCTCCTTTCCTGCTCCTTCATTCATGTTCTTATGTCTTTATAAAGGTCCATGTCTCGCCGGTTATGTTTTTCGAGTATTGTATTTATGGTCCAGCTATTTCAACATTCTATATATTTTGACTTGACTGGGGTATAGTTGATTTTAGCCTCCCGCAATTATGAATTTTGCAGAGCGTATGTGGAACAGACACCTTTTGAGACACCTTGTGAATCACTTACTGCAGGGAGGACTTTTTTGTTGCTAGGCAGCAGGCGAGGAGGCTCCTCACTTTCTGATTTATTTAGCCTGTGAGGTTTGTCAGTGATTCTAGAGAGTATCTCCACTGAAAGTTTATAACCTTTGACCTCCAGGTGACTGTAGAGTACCTCGAGGTCCACTGCTTTGTTGTCTTGCTACAATGTGAGTGACGGCTGGTTGTCCTCTATGTCTCATTAGAGCACCACACTGACCTTTTCTCTTTTCTTTTCTTATCTGTCCTCCCCTCATCCATCCCTTTCTCCTTACTTCATCAATCAATCTGTCTACATTTATCTTTCTCTACTGTATCTCCTCCCATCTGCTCCATTACATTTATTTCCACCCCACATATTCTTCTCTTCCACGTCTGTATTTCTCTCCAAATCCTTGTCTTGCCATGTTTATTTCCCCCTACCCTTTTCTTTTCAACCCCTCCAATCTCATTGTGTAGGTGTTCCAGTCAACAGTCGCGTCTCCTCCAAAATCCAGCAGCTGCTCAACACTCTGAAGAGACCAAAGCGACCACCGTTGCGAGAGTTCTTCGTTGACGACTTTGAGGAGCTTTTGGATGGTAAGCTGGCCTGAAAGTAATTACATTGCTTCTGTTAAATCAATAAATCATGAAAAAAGCATCCATCTTTCTGTGGTGTGATCAGCATACTGATCAGAGACTTCAGCAGCTAAAGGCTGTATTTGATACAAACACGTTGACAACCACATCAGCTTTAAGATTTTGTCTAATTTCTTTGTTTTCCAGCTTCAGTATTTGTTAAATATCCAATTCTTGTTGCAGCCATGATAAAAATGTCATGTTGACCCCACCACGCCTCACAAATAAACATTGGAGGCACACTTTTAGATCAGTGGTTGTTATTTTGTCTCTTGGTGGAGCTGCGACCACCAGGTGTGCTAAGAGAGCGGCTAGGGAACTGTGTACAGCAACACACACACACACACACACACACACACACACACACACACACACACATAGTGGACCAGCCCTGTCTAACCATTTCCTCCATTCCATACAGCCCATCGTGGGTTTTGGGTGGTTCTCTGCCAGGCTGAATAAACACAATGAAAATGAATAAACAGCAGGAATAGTAATACATCAGCAGGTAATTTTAAAGCCTCCCTGACTTTGGCACAGAAACTGTGGCATGGCACACCTCGGTGGTCTGCTTGGTGTGAGCAGAAAAACACAGAGCTGAAATGGCAGCAGGCTCAACACTATCTGTTCCTGATCGAGGTGTTTTATTTGGCGAGGGACATCTTGCCAGCTCAGTTAAACCGTTCTGAATTCCACTTATTATAGAGTTCAGGAGAGTCAAATCAAAGAGCGAGTAGGGTGCTTGAAGGAGGGGAAAGTGAAGGATGAAGAGAGAAACCAGTGCCGACAATAAGCCCTAGCTCCAAGTTTCTCAGGAATTGGTGTCTGAGGCAACTAAAACTGATAAGGACAGAACACAGCTCACCTTTAATCCTCCAGCTTGTCCTCCTCCATCACTCCCATCTCATTGTCTTTCAATCCCCACACTTCTTTGATTACCCTGCCTTGCTTTAGAGAGTTGTGTACTTCACAAATGTACCATTTCTTTGTAATTCACTCAACCAAAAACAGACAGAGCTTCTTTCTCCAATATCTCGGATGGCACCAGAATCCAGTTCTGCCTGGTTGCTCAAAATACCCATTGAACTACCCTCACACAATGCTCCACTCTCTTCCCCATGCATTTAGTCCAGCAGCCAGATCCCAACCAGCCAAAGCCAGAAGGCCAGCAGATGAGCCCCCTGGAAGGAGAGCTCCTTGGGGTGGCCAACAAGTGGCCTCCCTCCTTGCCCGCAGCCTTACAACGGTGGGGCACCACTCAGCCCAAGAGTCCCTGTCTGACTGGACTCGACAATGCTGGCAAGCCCGTCTACACACTCACCTATGGTAGGTGTCAACTTGTGGATGATTGGCCCAGAATTTACAATGGAGATGGAAAACAATATCACATCGTATTGTCGATTATTTGTAAGTTTCTTTGTACAAATAATGGACAAGTGTCTCCATACCTTATTTTGTTATTCTCAGCCATTTTGTGTGTTTGTATGTTGGTATGTTCCCCTCTGTAGGAAAACTATGGACCCGCAGTCAGAAACTGGCCTACACTCTTCTTAACAAGCTGAGCACCAGAAATGAGCCTTTGCTCATGCCTGGAGACAGAGTAAGTCACAAGATAAAACTGTGTTCAATGGTGGTCAGTTGTATGTTGCATTCCTTGTTGCATTTAAGGCATTTGGCTGAAAGACTAGAACGATATTCGGCAAGTGCAGAGTAAGCTCAGTTTCCTCAACCACCAGTATTAGCAATGACCAACAGTTAAAGTCTGGCGCTATAGTAGTACCAAGACTGTATTTCTCTGAACATGAAGTAGGGTTGAAGATTAAACGGTGGGGAAAGGAGCAAACTCAATATCACTGCCTCATTACTTGTGAGGGGAAGCAAATGTTTGGTTTCGGATCTTGATACTTGGCTGCGCACCATGCCCCTTGCCTTCCACACTTGCGTAACATATCATATCATGACATATCGTGTCTGTGATGCACCTGCAGGTTGCACTTGTTTTCCCCAACAACGACCCGGTGACGTTCATGGTGGCCTTCTACGGCTGTCTCCTGGCAGAGCTGGTACCTGTGCCTATCGAAGTGCCACTGACCAGAAAGGTAAAGACAAATACAAAACACAGTCTCCTGGGAATGTATGGACCTTTTTTGATATGCGCTGCTCTACATAACCAATAAAGTAGTAGTAAGTAGTAAGTAGTAAGTAAAGCAGTAGTGACCCCTGCTGGACATGTAACCCCCTTAGTGAAGGAGAGACCAGATGTGCACAGTTGTTGTTTCAATGTAGGTTTGTTCCAATATCCCAGAATATCTGTAATATCTAACTTCTTGGTAATGTGTTTATTACAACTGCAGAGCAGCATTATCCTTTAAATGTTCTACTTACAGAGTGTTGTAACGCATTGCAGTCTGCAGCACATCCGTCAGCTTAAACTGAACCAAATTCATCCACATTAGTTACACGGGCTGAATATTAATGCCTGTTCTTGATTGCCTTTTATAAGCATGCTGTTGGCAGACACTGTGCTGTAATTAATGAGATTTGAGTGAGGTGAAATGATGTGTAATTCCAGTCAAAATATTAGATCACAGGCCAACTGTTCTCAGGAGTCAGAAACTCATTCGCTCACTCTGCCAACATTTTTCCTCCCTCTCTCTTTCTATCCCCTTTTTCTTCCTGTCTGCTTTAACTCCTACCCAGTATCTGTGCAGTATGGTTTGCTCAGCACGAGTCTAGCTGTAAGCTAATTTGCACAGCCAGTCAAATATGAGTGAGTGTGTGTCAGATCTTGGGCTCTATACCTGCTACGATCGGGCTTTGATGCTCTGTGGTAGAGTTTTTAATAGTGATGGGCCGTCACTCTGCTTTCTTACCTGCTGCTGCTTTGATGTACGATGCTCTGAGGTTTCTTCTTCTTTCTTTCTCTCCTGGTTACAAATCCCACGTTCCCTCAGAGAATCTTTTCTCAAAGCTTTTATTGTTCTTAATAGTTGGTTGTTGTGTGACAGAGACTATTTGCCAAAGTTTGCCAGTATGAACTTCAGTTTTTTATCTTCTTTCTCCCCCAGGATGCAGGAAGTCAACAGATTGGCTTTCTGTTGGGCAGCTGTGGCGTCACGTTGGCACTGACCACTGATGCTTGTCAGAAAGGCTTGCCCAAAGCACAAACGGGGGAGGTAGCCACTTTCAAAGGTACAGCCTGTTTTATTTTCATTTTGACTGCCTGTCTGTATAGTTTCATTTGGTTTCAACTGACTTCATGTCCCTGTCTCTGCAGGTTGGCCGCGGTTGCTGTGGTTTGTGACAGATGGAAAACATGTTGTGAAGCCTCCGAAAGACTGGCATCCTCCAGTACGGGAAGCCAGTAATGACATAGCCTACATAGAGGTAAGTGTAGTTTCACTGATGTTACCAACATAACAAAGATAGATTCAGTAGAATTTCATTTATATTTCATAGTTTTAAGATTTTTGAGTTAATAATCATTAGGTACTCTTCGTTTTCATATAATCTGTGTCTCAGTTTTTTGGAGTGAAACTGTTCAAATGTTTTTCCATGTTTCTCACATTCAGTATAAAACCAGCAAGGAAGGAAGCACCATGGGAATCACAGTGTCCCATTCAGCCATGCTGGCTCACTGTCACACCCTCACACAGGCCTGCGGCTATACTGAAGGTGAGGAGGACACTCACATTTACTACTAAGTATCCATACTTTGCTCTGTGTTTTCTATATAATTTATTCATTCTTCTGACATGGAGAAAAGCATCCAGTTGGTGGTGTTAGCATGAGAGCTTCTAAACCAGCTTTAGTAATAATAAGAATGTAGGAATATTCAAAAGAAATGTATACTTTGGGCTTGACGTGAATTGCTGTGTTGTTGTTTTTCTTATTTAAACTGCAGGCTAGATAATGCAGAGCACAATCATCATATATGCCTAGTTTGTAATCTGTAATATAGAAGTTCCCCTTGCTCCCCGTGGCTCACAGATCCCAGTAAAGTATAATTACAGTCTAGTTTGATAAATGCAGCTGCTCAGCTGATTGTGTTTTTTTCCGACCTGGGTCAGGTCTGCTTAAAAGGAAAGGGAACGTGAGGTGCCTCCTCTCCTCCAGTGTCCCAGTTTTGCTCTAAATAACTGCACCAGCAGCCCTAGAGACTCTCCAGGACTGTTTCTGAAATGTGGTTTGGTGCTTCACTCAATCCAATACTGCTACAATCAGGGATTACTCAACATTGCCGAGCTTGTTGTGTGTTAAAAGTAATAGGATGGTGTGTTATTGCTCTAGTGAAGAATAGGAATGTTAGATTAAATGTCTGAAATCCTTTTTACCCCCCTAATCTTGGCAAAATCTCCTTCTTGATTTGCAGCTGAGACCATAACCAACGTCTTAGACTTCAAGAGAGAAGCAGGATTATGGCATGGTGTTCTTACTGTGAGTGGTCTTGGTCCTCTGGTAAATCTAATAGAAGGGTTATATAATTAGAAATAAAAGATGCTAAAAAAGTCTGATTCATCTGACTGACTTCCTCCCTATGAGGGCTTTATCAATATGTAAATGCATTCAAACTAATGAAGTCCTGATGGGCAGAAACATCTTGTCTCATAACTCAAGAGTTTGAAACCTGTAAAAAAAAATTCAGTTTCTTCTAACACATACTGAACCCAGCTTTGATTAACTGGTTACAAACATCCCGTGGAATTTACATACAGGTAATGTATGAGCTGCTGTTGCGCGCTTAAATTCTTAAAATGACACAGCTGTAGCACAAACATGTAGCAGTAAGTGATATTGTCTTGTCATGACTCGCAGCTTGTTGTTTACAGTGACATTGTTTAGTTATGAGACACCTCTGACATATTTTGGTGCTTATGTGATGTTCTCATGGCAGAGTGTCATGAATCGGATGCACGTGATCAGCATTCCTTACTCCCTGATGAAAGTCAACCCCCTCTCCTGGATACAGAAGGTTCACACATACAAAGGTGAGGGTCAATCCACCTTGACATTTGTCACTTTTCACCACTGCTGCATCTCAGCCCTGTGAATAGGATAAACCAACCTAATTTTATCAAAATCGTAGGCTAATCCCATCTTTTGTTGCTATTTAGTATGGAAAATTCTAGTATTTATTATATTGCATTGTATCATACTTACAAAGTAGCACACATACAGGACAGTATAGGTTTTTCACAACAAAGTACCCTGAGAAAATGCTTTGATATCTTGCTTGTGTAATAACAACATTGTTATTGTTTTTAGTGTCTGTAAACCTGAAAGAGCAATTTTGACTTCTGCTTCTCGTAAAAGATGTGACTCTCACTGCACATTTGACAGGGGTGGATGGATTACAGCAATAGTTTGTTGGACTCATTGATTTCTAGTTCAATTGTATTAGCCCAGTGGAGGTCGAGGATAGGAGGCCTGCTGCGCTGAATGAAATTCATCTCCTCTGGTCCGAGCTTTGCTGAGTCACCTGTTGGCAACTGCTGCCATTTGCTGTCAGATTTTGTGATCTGTGGTTGGCTGTCAAGCTGGATGACAGAGGTGTTGATTGGGCGATTGTACTGTGAACCTGTCTCTTTGTCTTTGTGTCCCCTGCACAGCACGGGTTGCAGTGGTGAAGTCAAGGGACATGCACTGGTCTCTGCTGGCCCAGAGAGACCAGAGAGACATCAGCCTGAGCTCGCTGCGCATGCTCATCGTAGCCGACGGAGCTAACCCATGTGAGTCCACCTGCACATTCTCATTTAATAGAATAACCTTATAAACACCCTGAAGCCACAAGAGATTAGCATTGATTTGTTTTATTTGTGTTTGCTGGTATATCTGCTGGACTGGCTATATATATATACATATATATATATATATGTGTGTGTGTGTGTGTGTGTGTGTGTGTGTGTGTGTGTGTGTGTGTGTTACCACAGGGTCGATATCCTCCTGCGATGCCTTCCTCAACGTGTTTCAGGCACGTGGGCTGCGACCTGAGGTGATCTGTCCATGTGCAAGCTCCTCAGAAGCCATGACTGTCGCCATCCGCAGGTGAGCTGCCGGTACTGTACTTTATTAGAACAAAAGCAACCTGCCACCGCTTTGCATTACTGTGCTATTGCTGTATCACACTGGGTTTGCATCCTGCAGGGAGAGGAGAGAGATTTGTGCTTCTTTGACACAGGGAAGAACTGTAGGATTTTAAAGCTTTCTGCTGATAAGGGGGCTCAGTCATGGAGAAGGATTAGGATGACAGACAGACTAAAAACACATGCTTGGCAAACTGGGTCTATTTATAAAATGAGAAATGCCTTTTTTGTGAGAGAAATGTTGTAATAGATCAAGAGTCGGTGTCTCACAGACTCATATGGTCGTCTTCTACCAAAGCCATATCTGTCTCCTTTTAATGTGTTAGTATTGCTGCAATAAAGACAATGTACTAAGGCAGCGGATGGCTCAGTCTGCTATTTAAAAAAAACAACTGTATTCAAGAGTTGGCAAAGAATTGACGTCATAGCTGAACAAATAGTGTTTGTTTATGTTTTGTTTGCCACGAAAGGCAGAGCAATATGTGACAGAGACAGTGTTGGTTTCTGACAAAAGTGGATGCTTTAACCTGTAAGTCTTTCCATGTGTGTCATTGTGTTCAATGATAACAAGTGTAATTGTAATAATGTCTGTGTCCTGCAGACCTCCAGAAATGGGTGTTCCTCCTCCTGGGAAGGCAGTGCTGTCTATGGGTGGGCTGAGCCACAGTGTGATCCGTGTGGACACAGAGGAGAAACTCTCCGTCCTCACAGTGCAGGATGTGGGACAGGTCATGCCTGGAGGTACAGTACACTGAGCTGCTTATTATAGTATAGCTAACATTTTGCTGCCGTTAACGAGTAAAATGCTGAAGATAAAGATGAAAGAATTTTCATATTGATGCCACCATGTGTCCCCGAAGACTAGAGGTGATCAGGTTAGATTTTGTAGGATATTGCTGAAATTTATAACTAACTTTTACTGTCCTGGGAATCAGTGAACCAATGTACTTGACTCCTGTCATCACTGTGTGTCTCCAGCTGTGGTTTGTGTGGTGCGGGTGGAAGGGACACCCTATCTCTGTCAGACAGACGAAGTTGGAGAGATCTGCGTGAGCTCAGGTAGCACGGGCGTAGCTTACTACGGCCTCCCGGGGATGACCAAGAACATCTTTGAGGTTAGTGTCTTACTTCTGGAACTGTTCAGGTGTGACACAGTTTGCTTTAAATACTGTATTTATAAATGTGTGATATCAGTAAACTTTGCATATCATCCATACTCATGTTTATCTATACAATATTATATTATCAGGAGCAGGAAAGATTTTAGTTATTAAGACTTAAGTTATTTTTAGCTTGGTGATGTTGCATTTTTGACATATTAAAATATGAAGGGAAAGTGAAAGTTTATAAAATACACACACATGAAGTGATAGCACCAAATGTATTTCCCAAGGATAGTGGGTGAATTTAATTGTTTGCCTTTAAAGCTAAGCTAAAACTCTGAAATACCTCGGCATTATTCCACAGTCATCATCTTTCTTTAAGTTCACACAGCATACTCAAACTGATTTATGACCAAATGAATCCAGAGTGCAAAGGCTTATTTTAGTTATTTTAAACACAGAGTACATGTTTTTGTACTTCATCTATGAATGTGTGTTTTTGACAGTGTTGTGTCTCGTTGCAGACCATCCCAGTAACATCATCTGGGATTCCCATCAGTGACAGACCCTTTACCAGGACCTCACTGTTGGGCTTTGTGGGGCCGGTAAGTTCCACCTCATTAATGTGCAGTCTTTTAACCTCACTTTACATTGAAGTCTGTCTTATAGCATGTAGCTTATAGATGTTTTAAACATGTGAGTTCTCAAAGACCCGAGATCCCAGTTGTGATGTGTTTGTCATAAATCATCTATCTGTGAAATGGAGGAAAACGGAATTTCATTAAAGCAGAAAAAAAATACATTTGAAAAAATTCAACTGCAGTGCGTCTTTCCAGAAACAATATTACTCCAGTTACTCTGTTTTCATTGGGATTATTTCTCCAATAGTGTTGACTGTACTTTTGACACTGACACAAAATGAATGAAGGAGAGAATCACATTTTATACAGCCGACCTGAGAGGAGATCTATCACAGGCTTATTCATCCAGGGCCACAATGAGTGAAGCAGACATTGGGGGAAAGGCATTGCCAGACTAATCATTAGTCGACAAATGGTGATGGTTTTTATTCCTGAGTTGAAAGCAGAGTTATTTTTCCTTTAAGGATGTCGCTGCTCAAGGATATAAAGAGGTTGACGACAATTTGCAAGCCCTCAGTAAACCTTCTGAGGTCTTTAATTTCCAGTGAACGGTTACCTCACATACTAGTTGTGTGGATGCACACTGTACTTTAGATTTGGTAAATATCAAGTTCCACTCATCCAACTGTATGTGCTTTGTGTTTCCCAACAGGACAGCCTTGTGTTTGTTGTGGGGAAGATGGAAGGCCTAATGGTGGTCAGTGGGCGGAGACACAATGCCGATGACGTGGTTGCCACGGCACTGGCAGTGGAGCCCATGAAGTTTGTGTACAGGGGGAGGTAAAAGAGGAAACAGCCTAAAAAACATTCAGAATTTTAAAACTCTACACATCTTTACATATCTTTTACCTCTCATATCGAGAGTCCGTCTTGTGTGCACTGCTTTATAGCCATTTTTCACGTTGCATGTTCCAGGATAGCTGTGTTTTCTGTGTCGGTGCTGCATGACGAGAGGATCGTTGTTGTGGCAGAGCAGAGGCCAGACGCCTCTGAGGAAGACAGCTTCCAGTGGATGAGCCGCGTCCTTCAGGTGCCCACAGTGCTCCATCGTCTTCACATCTTATCACTTAGTCACATCTAATTGAAGGACTATATCTGTGGTTTTGCAAGTTTTTTAGTTAGTTAAAGTCAGGTATAGTTAATATTACTGCTTACTTTGTCACAAGGTTTTAGATTGATTTTCTACCTTCCAGGAAATCATTGGTTTTAGTACATGTCTGTTCCATATGAAAACCAACTGGCAGAACCTTCAAACTTCCTTGAGATCATTTATTACAGTGAATCATTCTCAAATCTGGGCTGGTCACGGCTGTTATGGTCCTTTTTAAGTCCCAATCAAGCTGAAAAAAAATTTCAGCATCAACACAAAGCTCACATTGTTTTTTTTATATTGCAAACAACTCCCTCAGAATGACCTGACAGCTTTGCTGATCTCCGGCTCCCCTGTGTTTTTGCATGTATTACCTGTCTAGGCCATAGACAGCATCCACCAGGTCGGGGTGTACTGCCTGGCTCTGGTGCCTGCCAACACGCTTCCTAAGGCTCCCCTGGGCGGCATCCATATATCTGAGACCAAACAGCGCTTCCTGGAGGGGGCCTTGCACCCCTGCAACGTCCTCATGTGCCCTCACACGTGTGTCACCAACCTGCCCAAGCCGAGGCAAAAACAGCCAGGTAGACCACCAGATGTCCCAGCATGCACCATTTTTTGTGTTTATGTTTATTGATATGAATGTTGGCCCTGACTTCACTGACATGTGAGATGACGTTGATGAATGTCGTTGTGCTGGACAGAGGTCGGTCCTGCTTCTATGATAGTGGGCAACCTGGTGGCAGGCAAGAGGATAGCACAGGCCTGCGGGAGAGACGTGGCCCAGCTAGAGGACAATGACCAGGCACGTAAGGTAGATAGTCATCCTCATTTCACCCATTCATCACCTCCACACATATGCTGCAGACATAGGTAAGGATCTGAAATACTTACAGCGGATGGAGAGGACATGGGTTGCATATACTGTACCTCATTTCTTCATTACAAAAACCCACCTTTTGCCACCATACTCCATTAGTTGTAGTTTGTTTAGTGATTCCTCATTGTCTCAGTTTGTGTCTGACTTTTCTGCGTGTTATTCTCATGTCTCTGTAGTTAAACTTGTGTGTCTCCCCTGTAGTTCCTGTACATACAAGACGTGCTGCAATGGAGAGCTCAGGCCACTCCAGACCATCCTCTGTTCCTTGTTCTCAATGCTAAGGTACTGCCTTTTTGTCATGATACATATTTTGTTTTGCAATGGCAATAAATATTGTGATGTAGTTCATTTCCTGGAAGGTTCAGTTGAGAAACTGTAAATGATTAGATCGTTATGTCTGTTTTAGGCTAATTCAGTTGATTTAATACATGATAAATCAAGGTGTCTTACTTAGTGGTTTGCAACATTGTCTGCAAGGGCCTAATACAGCAGGAGGTGAAACCTTGATAGAAATCTCTACCTATTGTTCACTCACAAGATGATGAAAACTATTCATTGGCCTTGAACTTATAACTTTTATTTCTGTTAAAATAGCAGTTCAGATGAAAGTAACTTGTCTTGTTCTCTTCAGGGCACGGTGGCCAGCACAGCTTCCTGCCTGCAGCTGCACAAGCGGGCAGAGCGGGTGGCTGCAGCCCTGATGGGACGCCTCAACACTGGAGACCATGTAGCGCTCGTCTACCCGCCAGGTAAGAGGACCTAATGCTACTTGTCCTCTTCAGTGTGTCACAGCCATATCTTCACTATCCCTCTCTTCAGTTTTTAAGGTGTTATTCGATTATTCAATCTTTTCATCAGCTACAAGGTGTAAAATGCAAAACACTGTAATTATAAACATTTCTGTGCAGGAATCGATCTGATTGCCACCTTCTACGGCTGCCTGTATGCTGGCTGTGTGCCAGTCACAGTCAGACCCCCGCACCCCCAGAACCTGGCAACCACCCTGCCCACCGTCAAGATGATTGTTGAGGTAACTAACCTGCATCAAAATGCTAATTTAATCCCTCAAATTAAATATGTGAGCCTGCTCCATCCTTTTCTTTCTAACAGCAAATTGTGTGAATAATTAAAGTAATATAATATATATTTAGTAATACTATAGTATCTGTGTTAAAGGTCAGTAAGTCGGTGTGTATCCTGACCACTCAAGCAATAATGAAGCTGCTGAAATCCAAAGAGGCTGCTGCTGCTGTGGACATCAAGAGCTGGCCCATGGTGCTGGACACAGGTGAATTATATACACATACCCAACATGCTGAGGTCTTCAGTTTATGTTCTCATGTTGCCACCAAAGATGAGATTGTCAAGTAAAGACAATGTCTTGGTCTGTGATTTCCATGCCTGCTTTAAAAACTCTCCCCCTGTTTATCCTCCAGATGACCTCCCCAGGAAGAAGAGCCCCCAGATGTACAAGCCTCCGACCCCAGAGATGTTAGCTTACCTGGACTTCAGTGTGTCCACAACAGGCATCTTAGCAGGGGTCAAAGTATGTTGAATGGACAGCTGTCATGTCGGGATGCTACCAGTCAGTCTTTGTTAACGAAACACAAAACAAAATGTTTAGATAGAGTAAATCTCAGCACATTTAAGTCCACAGTCTCCGGCTGGTGGTTATCCAAAGAGTGGGTTGTTATACTGGGCAACAGTCAGATTTCTTATGGAGAAAGTTCTCTCACACTGCTGAGGTGTCCATGAGTGAAATAATGGATCCCTAAAAGCTTGAGGAGTTGTTGTCATTCTTCTATCTGTGTATCGTCTCCTCTAGATGTCTCACGCTGCCACCAGTGCCTTGTGTCGCTCCATCAAACTGCAGTGTGAGCTCTACCCATCCCGGCAGATCGCCATCTGTCTGGACCCCTACTGTGGCCTGGGCTTCGCTCTCTGGTGTCTGTGCAGGTAAACCAGCAGCTCGCCCGTGTTAAAGAGTCTGTGCTAGTGGCAGGAACAAACATTGAGTTATTTTCTGGTGGAGCCTTTTCCCTCTATGTCTTCCCACTCGGCCTCTCTGTTTGCATGTGTGTTTTCTGGTTTCAGTGTGTACTCGGGCCACCAGTCGATCCTGGTTCCCCCTCTGGAGCTGGAGAGCAATGCGTCTCTGTGGCTTGCTGCAGTCAGCCAGTACAAAGTGCGCGTCACCTTCTGCTCGTATTCAGTCATGGAGATGTGCACCAAGGGCCTGGGCTCACAGACAGAAGCACTGCGGGTCAGTTTTTCTCCTCAGGTGTTGACTTTTCAATTAATCCTTTTCCCTGTGGTGCCGTTGCCACAGCGCCTTGATTATCGACACTAAGTCAGAGCACTCGGGGGTGACACACTTCACTCCTCTCTATCTGCGTGCTGATTACTGTCTGCAGCACTCCAGACTGGGATTTTTTACAAATCATGTCTGTGGTTTAATGAGTAGAATCTAATAAGAAAGTTCTATTTATATGAAAATGTAACCATTAAATTTCTAGTTTACATGCAACTCCCACGGTCGTCTTTGCAAATTGAGAAAAAAAAAAGCTACATTATTACTATAATTTCAGTTTTTGCTGATCCAACGCTTCTTGTTTTCCATCTCCAGCTGCGAAATGTGAACCTGTCTTGTGTGCGTACATGCATGGTGGTAGCAGAGGAGAGGCCCCGCATAGCACTCACTCAGTCCTTCTCAAAGATCTTCAAGGACTTGGGGCTTTCACCACGAGCCGTCAGCACCACCTTCGGCTGCAGGGTGAATGTGGCGATCTGTTTGCAGGTAAGCAGCTGGTGAAGAACAAGGAGGAAGAGGAGGGGAGGATTGGAGGATTGGAGAGGTCCTGAGTCCAGGGCTGTCAATTTTGGCTCTGAATCTATGCAACGATTCAGATAAACATTCAATAAATTCTTGACAAACGTAGGATTGGCAGCACTTTAAAAAAGTTACAGGAAAAGGAAATAATCATGTGGACTGTTTGAAGTATGGAGTCAAGAAACCGACAAAAGGCAGTAAAAAGTTATCAGATGAGGGAAAAATAAAATTGAATCATTAATAATGTTGCTAAAATGAATTCCAAACAGAGCTAAAAAGCTTTTCTTCCCCTTAACCATCAATTAGTTGGTAAAAAAAGCTTTTTTTCAACTCCTGTGCGACACTGCACACGTCCTGTAACAGAAGCCAAAGCAAAAAAAGTTTTTAAGTGAAAAACTGAAATTTATTTTATCAACTGAATGAAGAAGTTTTTGAGGGTTTTTTCTATCAGCTAATTTTAGGTTGAGAGGAAAAGTTTAAAAGGTTTATATTTCATAGATGATTTCCATGCACCAAATTGTTGATATTTTTTTCTTTTCTCCTGTGGCCCTTCGATGTTCTGTTTTACTTGTTTCTCCCTATCCCTGGTGATTGTATGTGTGTGTGTGTGTGTGTGTCCACGTATATATAAATATATATATCTTTATTTATCTGTCCTGCCCTGTCCCGTCAGCCCAACAGGTTAGGGAAACTGGCTGAGCAGGTAACTGTAGGATGAGAGTTGCTGTTTGTTCATTGGGCTGCCGCTGGATCTGTTTGTGTGTGTGTCTGTGTGTTTATGTTTGTTGTTTATCTTGCATGAGTTTTGAATACACTTAACCTTAATTCACTGATTTTTCCTCTTGGTTTTCTTTTTCTCTGACAAGCTTCGGCTTCACTTTACCGCTATTCATTTTAGCCGAGTCTTAGCTGCTCGGTCTGCCTCTCGATCATTGCTTTATGACAGGTTATACGTGATGTGCTGCTACATTATACCATGCGCTAGCAGCATGAACTCTGCTGTCATTAATGGTCATTAATACAAACATTTACATAGAAGAAGAATCCTTTATGTATGTTTTTGTTTTGTTTTTCCAGTGAAAGGATGCTTTGTTGTTTTTTTGACAATCCCAATATTCTAACTTTCATTTAAAACAATTTACCACACTTTTTGTGTTAGTTGTAGTAGACAGAATAATTTATTATTTAGTTCATTTATATAATGAATATTCTGTTGATAACCTTACTTTGGAATTAAACTCCTCATTAACAACAATTACACACGGGTTTGATTCTAAAGTTGTATTGGACGAGCCAACATGTTGAACAGGTTCATAAAGGGAAATGTTTGAAATTAATGATTGATCCACCTTTAATTAGGCTAATGAGACCGCTGGTTTTGGTTTTTATGGCATAGACTAACCTCTGGTTGATGTTTTTGCTCTGTTGCTGAAACCTCTGCTTGGCTCGACATGCCGGCTCATTAAACTGAATGAGCCCGCTCTGTGTTTTGGCTTTGACCTCACACATGACCATACAGCAACTCATTGCTAGCTTGGCAAAGGAGTGATGGAAAACATAATGTGTTGTGACTAGTCTTACAGCACCAATGATGACAAATCCCAAAGCAGAAGGAATCAATATCTGACAACCAGAATCAGTTCTTGAGAAATGGTTCAGTTAGAATTCAGCAGCATGGCAGAGCTATAGACATTTAGTCAAAACAAATGGTGCTCAGTTTGAGTTTTTCTGATATTTATGTGCCTTTTTTGTGACAGAAGATAAAAATTTGAGGGAAATAAACTACAGTTCATTTTTTATTTCTTGTAGGCTTCTAATAACTGTAGCATTTCACAACCTTCTTACACTGGCAGCATCAGAGCAGGTGAATTTAACTCTGCAGATACTTACGGTGTCTGTGGCTACATGGTTGAGTCCTAACTGTCGTAGCCTGGCTGGTTGGCTTCTGGCTGCCCCCCCTGCTTTGTCAACAGTTGTATCATAAGCAGCTTCCACCTCCCCTCCACTCAGGCAAGATACAGCTTTAATGTCAGGGCTGAAAGAGTTACATTATTGACTCATGTCCCACTCTGCTTGTTTTACTCCAGGGCACAGCTGGACCAGACCCCACTACTGTTTACGTGGACATGAGAGCTCTACGGCATGATAGGTACGGGGGCGCCACTGCAGCTATGTGGACTGTGACCGACGAGTCAGTGAAATTGCTCATTTTGTCCTTTTTTATTTGCATCTCCTTCAGGGTTCGCCTGGTAGAGAGAGGGTCGCCACACAGTTTGCCACTGATGGAGTCTGGGAAGGTACGTCATCATGTAAACAAGCACTGAAACACTACAAACAACTGTGACTTTATGCTGTTCTTTTCTCAAGCTGTCATGGTTATTTGCTGTCTGCTGTTGTAGATCCTTCCAGGAGTGAAGGTGATCATTGCCAACACAGAGACTAAAGGACCCCTGGGTGATTCCCACCTAGGAGAGGTAACGTCATCATCAGTTTTTCAGAGCATACTTTTTTCACCATCACCTGTTTCACCTGCTTGTGACCCACAACCAGTCCGTTTACATCTACTTAAGACATCAGACACCAAATGTCTGTAATGGGGATATGATATTAGAGCAACTTGGTTTTCACAGCTAGATTTCTCCTGGAGCCAGTTCATTTGCCATGTATACACATAACAGAGTTTCTAATCAGATTTTCGCATGTACGCAGGTACATGACAAAGACTTCAGACAGGGCTGGATGAAAGGAAAGAAAATAGAAAGAAGTTGCTTTTAGAAGTCAAATTAAGTTAGTTTCCACCGCAGAACATTTGATTATTTGTAAAATTCAGACCCACTTCCAGAAAAGCTGTGCTCTCACTACAGAGCCTGTCCTTGCACTCTGCCACCCGACCTCCAACACACACACACACAAACAAACAAAAAGAAATAGCTTCATATTGTATCACTGCTACAGTTAAAAACGTAAGTAATGCTTCCAAAATAAGGTCGAGGGTAAGGGAGAAACCTGAATACTGACCTGCTGCACCTGTCCATAACCTGCAGTAAACTTACTGCCTGAGAAATGGAGCCATGCAGCAGCACTAACTAATATTATCATCTTTATTGGGCTCATTATACAGGAACCCACAAACAGGTGATGAACACTGAAGAATTTGACATTTTATTAATAGTCCAGTTTTAAAAACAGTTGCAATTATTTTTATTTGTAATTTTATTGCTAATGACGACCAATCAGTACCTTCTTTTTGCATATAAATGTTGGATAATGACATATACTAGATCCATAACTTTAATCAAAAGAGTGTCAGTTGTGTATGAGCTTCTGTGTAAGTTACCAATTGTCATGAGTTTGTGTGTAATAGGTCTGGGTGAGCAGTCCTCACAATGCCACAGGCTACTACACAGTGTACGGCGAGGAGGCGCTGCATGCAGACCACTTCAACACAAAGCTCAGCTTCGGCGACACCCAGACTGTCTGGGCGAGGACGGGCTACCTTGGCTTCCTGCGGCGCACTGAGCTGACTGATGCCAGTGGAGGTGAGAATCACTGGTGCTTGCTCTGACTTACTGTCACTGTATTGTTTTTGGTGTAAGCTGGACTCATACTTTGATATTTTTTCAACACAGAAAACTGACGATATTTTCTACCTCCTTCTTTCACCTCAAAACTTGATTTCTTTAACTTACCAGATAAAAACTGACAAATCTGTGTGTGTTCTTGTCTCAGAGCGCCATGACGCCCTCTATGTGGTGGGCTCTCTTGATGAGACTCTGGAGCTGAGGGGAATGAGGTACCACCCAATAGACATCGAGACCTCTGTTATCCGTTCACACAAGAGCATAGCTGAATGGTGAGAAATTATAGATCACTACTTTATTACTATTCAGTTTGAATATTCATTATGTAGTCAGATGTACTTTATATTAAAAATACTAACTTTTCTCTTCTTCTGTCTTCTCCCTTATGCTCACCTGCTTTTCTCCTCCTATCATCTCTTCCTTTTTTCCTTCCCTACATGCATCCACCTCTTTCTCCCCCTTCCAGTGCGGTGTTCACTTGGACCAACCTTCTCGTGGTGGTTGTGGAGCTGGAGGGATCCGAGCAGGAGGCCCTGGACCTGGTGGCCCTGGTCACCAACGTTGTCCTGGAGGAGCACTACCTCATCGTAGGGGTGGTGGTGGTGGTCGACCCCGGCGTCATCCCCATCAACTCCCGAGGGGAGAAGCAACGCATGCACCTCAGAGACGGATTCCTGGCCGACCAGCTGGACCCCATATACGTGGCTTACAACATGTGAGGGCCCTGCTGCAGGAGGGTTACCCCTCCATGTGGCTTATTACACAACAGGAGACAGCAGGACAGTAAATATGGGGCCCGGTGTCAGTGCGGTTTCTGTTGAAAGACAGCGAGCTGCCCTCTTCTGAGGGGAAATATGAAAGCAACGTGGATGCAAAACTTCACAGCAAAATGGAGAGAAATTCCAAGAAAAATAAGATGGACACAAACCTCATGTCTGTTTCTCCCCGTTATTTCTTGCCTCAACAAATAATATTTTAAATGAAGTGAGTTTTGTATGTATGATAGAGCATCTAAACCCAGGACACCTGATAGCAGTACAGCAGGCAGTTAACGTATAATACTACACTGTGCCATTAACATAATTTACTTTTGTCGGTCTCCAAAATTCTGAATGTTAGGTGTGTTTGCCATACACATGTGCCATAGAACAGGACTGATGCCAGTACCCTAACCCTGGTTCAAACAAACCCTGACATGTTTCATGTTCACAGAGCCTCCTGTGCCACTGCAAGTCTATCTCACGTACATTGTCATTCCATGTATGGGATGCACCCTAAAGTGAACCCTGATTTTATGTGCTCCAGCTCCATTCAGATCATGTTATTGCATCAACAAAGAAGCACACGGCAGTGGTGTTGAAGGATGGGCAGTTTGGGTTGTTTGTTTAGTCCTTTAGTTTGTAGTGTCAGTAACATTTAGAAATAATGTCGTGGTTTGACTCAATCTCGTTCTTTTCTGTATCTAAAATGTGTAATATAGTTATTGTTTTATCTGAACAAAATGCAATATGAGTGACATGAAAGATGTTGCTTTGAATGACTGCAGACAGGAAGTGCCGATCATTCGAAGTCATGAAATGGTGAGGAAAATAATCGTTGCTTGCTATTAGCAACGTGCTAAATGATATGAATTAAGCCTTAAGTGTTTTTTCAGACGCCTGTTCCTGTCCCAGCTCCTGTTTGACATAATTTTGTGACATTTATTAGCTGTTGGATAGGGAGGGATTATGCAGAGGGAGGTTGGTATGGTAAATCCTGCTCTTATTGCACCAAAAGTCTTTCATCTTTTTGGCTAAGATGAATATACTTGATCCTAACATCAGCCATTACAAACAGACACTTGCTCCATAAATATTTTAAATAATGTCTGTCCCTATTGTCAGTTGTGTTGAATGTGTGTTTTATAGCAAAAGACTGTAAGGAATTATAGTTGGTATGGGTTTGATGCAGAATGTCAGTCTCATTTCGAGTGCCATAAAGTTGAATGAGAGTTGAAAAATGTTGTTAGTCGCATGTACTGTAAGAGGCAAGTGTCTAATATGCTCGTAACACCTTAACCTCCCACCTTACCACATTGACTTTGTAAAGATTCGCTTCACTGTGTGTTGCTTCTTGTTTTCTATGTGCACATCCCTTTAGAGATGGGCACCTGCTGTAATTATGTACAGGTTTTGTGTAAATTATTAATAGATAGAGGAGACAACAGGAAGCATAACACAAAGACTGAATCTGGTATATATGTGAACTTCTCCCTAACAAACAAAAATTATTTGAAATGTATTCTCATGTGTGGACATTGGGAAGAGACATGTAAAAGCCTTGGAAACATTTTTATAGTATGAAAGAACAGCGGGAACTGGCCACTTCCAGGATGAGACGAAGCACACTCCGAGCACAAGGAGAAGACAGTTATGCTCAGCGGACTGACTGAGATGTCACATGCTCCAGAGCAAACTTTTGTTGTTAACATGGAGAGATACATTTGTCTGATATATGGTTAGTTGTCATTATTTTCATAACCTGATTTCTTAATGAATAAAAAAAGTACTTTTAACTTGAAATGTTTGTCTTCACTTCACTGAACATCCAGGTGTCCTGTCCAATAAGAATATTTTAAGTCAAGTCAATTTACTTTTAAATTCTACAATCGGAGGCCCCACTGAACACACATTTCAGTTCAGTTCTCTTTCACTTAAAGCTTCTTGAACTAATATGTTGTATGGTGAAATGGTTCAGATAAGGACGGTAGTTTTTTGTTTTTTTAAAGGATCTAATGTTTATTCAGCATTTATGTTTTTAGTGCCCTTGGCAAACAGGCAAACCCAGGGGTGGTAGCTATATCACATCATACACAATCAAAAGTATTATTTTACTACATTACTTTTAAGAAACATTGAACATACACATCCATCCTCTGGAAAAGGACAGAGGAAGTAATAATCAAACAAACTCACTAGTTACTGAAATTAAGTGCCTACCCCTGGCCACATATGTGGACATGTGAAAATGTGAAACAGGAATTGCAGTCCAATAAATCCTTGATTGAATTTCATTTTTTTCCATTTTCTTTATTCCAAAGAGAATAAAACTAACAAAAAAATACTTTGATATTTGCATTTTCAAAACAAAGTCATTGTATTGTAAGTAGTTATAAATGTTAACATTGCAAAAAAAAGTGTATTTGCATTTTCAAAACAAAGTCGGGACAGTGATTATATAGATCCTCAGTAAGTAGTAATAAATGATAACGAACCATAACAAGGTTGAACAGTAATTATATTGACCCTCAGTAATGAATTATAAATGTTTACAACATTGCTGAAAAGAAAAAACATAGATATTTGCATTTTCATAACAAAGTCATACAGTGACTGTATTGTAAGTAGTTATAAATGTTAACATTGCAAAAAAAAGTGTATTTGCATTTTCAAAACAAAGTCGGGACAGTGATTATATAGATCCTCAGTAAGTAGTAATAAATGATAACGAACCATAACAAGGTTGAACAGTAATTATATAGATCCTCAGCAATTAATTATAAATGTTTACAACATTGCAAAAAAGAAACAACATAGATATTTGCATTTTCATAACAAAGTCATACAGTGACTGTATTGTAAGTAGTTATAAATGTTAACATTGCAAAAAAAAGTGTATTTGCATTTTCAAAACAAAGTCGGGACAGTGATTATATAGATCCTCAGTAAGTAGTAATAAATGATAACGAACCATAACAAGGTTGAACAGTGATTATATAGATCCTCAGCAATTAATTATAAATGTTTACATTGCAAAAAAGAAAAAACAGATATTTGCATTTTCATAACAAAGTCATACAGTGATAGTATTGTAAGTAGTTATAAATGTTAACATTGCAAAAAAAATGTATTTGCATTTTCAAAACAAAGTCGGGACAGTGATTATATAGATCCTCAGTAAGTAGTAATAAATGATAACGAACCATAACAAGGTTGAACAGTAATTATATTGACCCTCAGTAATGAATTATAAATGTTTACAACATTGCTGAAAAGAAAAAACATAGATATTTGCATTTTCATAACAAAGTCATACAGTGATTGTATTGATCATTTGTAAGTAGTTATAAAAGTTAACGACACTGCAAAAAAAGTACATTTGCATTTTCAAAACAAAGTCAGACATTGATTATATAGATCTTCAGTAAGTAGTTATACATTTTTAAATTACAAAAAAACCTTTGATATTTGTACTTTCATAATAAAGTCATATCGTGATATATGGATTGGTCTTCAGTAAAGAAACTTCATTTCAGAATTTTCATAACACCGTCATATGCTTATGTCTGTTAAACAAATGATACCATTGTTTTGTTCATGATAATGTTTCAAAATCACAATATGGCTAACAGCATTTTTAATATATCAAAAAACATGACGTCTTCATGTCGTGTTTGTCTTGAATCCCTAATTCACATATGCCTCTACTTTACCGAGAAGGTCAGATGCCTTGGTGATTGCTAACACTCCGTTCTCTGATTTGAACTGTCCATTTGGAATGTGGGGAAATGGATGGTATTGGGGATACTGAGTCTTTTTGGCGTCCACTCCTAGCGTCTTCAGATTTTCCACAATTCGAGGCAGAGCTCTCAGTTGGAGGTTGTTGAGGGAAACTTGTGCAGCCATGGCTGAAATGGAGCTGCTGGTGGGATGATGACCATGTCTTTTGTACTCTGCAGCTATGAGAGACTTTTCCACTGCTTGGTGGACTTTGAACAGACACCACTCTGTGCTCCCCCCATCAATGTCTTTGGAAGCTGCATTGAGATCACAGCGAGCCTGTCTACACCAGCGCTGGGCCTCCTCTCTGTTTGGCTTCGGGACATTTTCATTATGGGTCCAAAAGTTGTAGGACTGGTGGCCTCTAGAGAAACTCTCTCGGCCATTTCGGTGATGCCTGGCCTCCTGATTCCATTGCTTAAAGAAATCGCTGAAATCTGAGTCGCTGAAATTTGAATTTCCCCTTCTAGGGGACGAACCTGTAGTTTTGCCCTTGCCTTTGCTCAGTTCTTCAATACGATTCTGCAAGTATTTGAATGCCTCAGTGGCGAGAGATTCACAGTCAGGGTTTTTGTCAGGATGCCATCTAAGGTACAGTCGTTTGATGGCTTTATGCCTATCCTCCTCAGCAAGAGTCCAGATCTCTGTCAAGCATTTGTCAATTTCCCTTTTAGCTTCGTCAATAGAGGCCGGTGAGGATCGTGTAGATGAGGAGCTTGTAGCTGATGATTGAGAAGAATGTGGCACAGCTCCTGCTAGTGGCTCCAGCTCCATGCAAGAAGCTTCAGCAGATGTACATGTCCTCCGGCCAGGTTCTGACTTCTTTTGTCTTTTAAACTGATACAGGTCAAGACAACTGACTTCAATTGGCTCATCTTCACCAATGTCTATTTTGTATCTCCGTGAATATTGTCCAGAGTGCCCAGGCAGTTCTTCAACAATAACTGCATAAATATACTTGGTTTTGATGTTGTAGCCAACATATTCTCCCTCTTCAAAGTTATTGAGGATGTTCATGTCTAAGGAATCATGCCATTCTTCTGGAATATCTGTCCCAGGGGCTGGGGGATTGAGGAGGAAGCTTTCAGTTTCAGCACTGTCATGGATCCCATTCTTAGCCAGAGTTTTCTGAACGTCTTGCAGACTGTCACACGTGAGAAGTTGCCCGAGGACTGGGAGGTGAATTGATGCAATTCTGTGACCTAAAAGAGCATTAATCTCCTTTGTCAATGTCATATTGATGTCATTTATCACCTTAGCACCCATGTCATTGTTGTGTTTCAAGTAAAAGATGCAACCTTCTTGCTCTCGCTTGACAAAAACATCCGTTTCAGTGGCAGTTTTGTGTAGCGGCACTTTATCCAGCCAAAGCTTCGTTTTCAGGCTTTTGCAGCAGATAATCTGAATACTGCCAAAAGTCTTCTTGCACATGTCAGTCGCATCCTTTTGTGTGATTTCTCCCTGAGACTGCTCTCTGATAAGACATATCAGTCCATGTGTAAACACTACTGAGGACAGATGTTTGTCAAACCATCCACTAAATTCACAGTCAGGCTCAAGCTCACAAAGCTGCATGTGTGAGTCCACTACTTTCTCCTCAGTGAGTTGAGACAGCATTTTAGGCTGAAATTTCTGAGGCAGCAATTGCAGCAACCGATGATGCTCATAGATGTCACGGCCCAAATGACATTCACTGAGTTTCTCAAGCAACAGGAACTTGTTCTCCAGCGCTTCTTCTAACCTTTTGGTCTCAAACACTGTGTCATTGTAGTACAGTGTGCATGATGGGTATAATTTACCATCTACTGCAGGAAGATACAAAGTCTTTACATCGTCAACAAAGGACTGTTTTCCTTGAGTTTTGACTGACAGAAAAAACTGCTCAACAGCACGTTTCACAGTTTTCAGTTGGTTTGGGTTTAGTTGTGGTTTCTCACAGGAATCAGCGTACACTGCTGCCAGAACATTACAATACTGCACTGTAGTAGCTTTGTCCTTTACACCAATTTTCTTGAAGAAGTCTGCAAACAGGACATCCTGTGGAGAAATGCTGTACAAATATGGTCTGAAATCACGGTCATAAGGGATTGACAGAGAAGCATCATCAGTCTTCACAATTTCCGTGTCTTTTTCAACCAACACAACAGGAAGCCCAGCCAGTGGTTTACCTTCAAACTTGTTTGCTTGCAGGTAGGCATACGAACTTCGAAACACATTAGCACGGGTTTTGATCAACTGGTCAGTTTTACAGGGCGACTGACAGATGTTTGCCATGTTGCTGGTTACACAGTGTGGAGGTGGTTGTTCATGAGCTCCTGCATCTTTCATCATTTGTAGGAGCTTCTTTGACTTATAAACTCGCAGATGTATAATTGGCATTGAAGACCAAATCAGTTCTTGATGCTTAGGATCGCTTTCCATCAAAGATCCTCTGATTTTAACAGCAGTTCTCTCAGCAGCAAATGGTTGGTGATAGTTGCACAGTTCTTTTCGAATTTTCACAGGAAAAATGAACTTGATGTCAGCTATACTTTCCAGCAACTTTTCCTCTTTATTTTTGTCTTCATTCAAGACTGCTCCGAAAAGTACTGATGATTTCTGTTTCACCTCGTCAAGTGGATAGTTTCCTTTTGCTTCTGATTCTATCTGGTGTGCAAAATGTATTATTTCATCTTTTGACACAACATGCTTCATTCCAAGTTCTCTGAGTAACTCTTTTGATCGCATTGATGTGTGTGGATTTCCCTCAGACAACTCAGTCCAAAATCTCTCAGGTACAAATCTCTCTTGGGGCAACATAGTCTTGTAAAGCATGACACTCTCATCAAAGTAGTATGATGCTGTCTCCAGTCTGCCTTGAGAATTGCAAATCAATTTCACTGTCTTCAATGAGGAGATGATTTTGTCCTTATACTGAGAATAATCCAAATGCAGTAACAATTTCAGGCAGGGAAGCAGCTGCACCTCTGCAAGTTTGTGTACAACGGGCAGAATGAACTTCATGAAGTAATCCAAATCAGTCAGGATTGGGATGTTCAATGTTTGTGACAGACTGTAGTTCTCTGGATTGTTTTGGAGAAAAATGCTGTTGCTGTCAGACAGGATGAACAAATTTGGAAATTTCATTGAATATGTGCTGTTCAGGATAAATACCTCTTTAGGTCCATCGATCCTCACTCGGGTACCTTGTATTGTTTCAAATAATGGTAAAGATTTGAGCTTCCTCTTATACTCTTGTTTGTCTTTTGCCTTGGATACTCCAGACTGCAGGAAAACCTGAAGCTCTTTCATCTCATCAGTGGAAAGCCGGGAAAACTCTGAATGCTTGATGTAGACCTCATCTAACACAGAGCTCTTATCATTCACATCCATAAGTTCAGGATGTAACATTAAACGTTCCTGTGCATGCATCTCAGAGAAGAATACGCTGTCAAGCTGCATGAAACCAAGTTTAAAGAGGATGCCTGATATGTCACTGTCTGAGGCGAACTGAATCACACTTGGCATGTCTTTCATTGTTTGCAGGAAGCGCATGTTGTTTAACCTTGGACACACAACAGGTAAAATGCAACAGTTATTGAAGAGCTGTCGCACATCACTTAATGTCAGACTTTGTCTATCACCACTAGATGTTGCAGGTTTCATTTGACTTGTGAAGAACTTCCAAAGTGATTTCAACCACTTCCTCATCGTCTCGTTTGGGACATGAAGACCGCTGTGTGGATCAACTTCACAGTTCTTAAGAAGATGCTGAATTAATGGTTTCAGATATTCCGCTGCACAGGGAACTGTCAAACTTTTGACAAGGTTGAAAGTTTGTAGAATATGAATGTAGTCTTTGTTGGTCTGATAATCTGCAAAGTGGTCCTCCTTTGTGAAGAACAGACTCTCATATCCTGATATCAGCTTGGGAGATTTGGAGTTAAACACTCTCAAAACTTTATCTCTTGTGAGAAGAAGTGGAAGCCCTTTGACTAAACTGGAATCGTCCATGGTGACCCTTTTCAAGTGGAAATCTTTTAAGCAGAAATTCAAGAGCTTTGAACACCTTTTTTCATCTCTGATCAGAGTGGCAGTTATGGGCAGGGGTAAATCCTTATTTGTTTGTGCTGGGTCATTGAGGGGTTTTTCTCTCAGGAAAGTCTGAACAGTTGAAGGATTCACATCTTTCACTTTGACACCAGCAGAGTTGAAACCATTCCAAACTTTTTTCATGGAAAAAGGAACCAATGCCATTCCAAGATCTTCCAAAATGGCATTAATCTCGTCACTTGCTGGATGTGTCAGGTAGGGTGCCTTAGTTGATTCAGTTTCTCTGACATTACACCATTCATAAGAGTACTCCTTAAATTCTCGGTTTGCAATTGTACGTGTTGAACTCCTCAACACTGGAATCACATTAAGGCCTCTTTCTTTGATTGATCTGTATACCTCATGTATCATTTCATGCCAATCCTGACCAACATTTTGGGACACTGTTGGCCAAAAACACAAGTATGACTCAATATGTGTAGAAGAGACTTTCTTTCCTGCAATGTTACGGCTAATGTAATGAAGGAGATCTGCATACAGTGGAGCAATGACATTCTGTTTCAAAGATTCATTCCAGTCAGATTTTAGACTTTGCCCATCTTCTTTCCAAAGGCTTCTCCTGGCAGAATCGACCTCAAAGTTTGCATTGACATGCACTGGCAGTCCAGTTTTCCCTGGCAAAGGAAGTGAACAAAAGGCTGCTCCAATACAATCCATATGGCTGGATTCTGAACTCTTTGAGCTCAAACGCGCCGCTATTGCTGCTTGGTAAAGTTTGTCTGATGTTATTTCTCTTTCCCCACTGTTTCTGAATGTGCCAAACTGATCTGCAATTATCCATTTACTTTGTCTTTTATCTGAGGTTGAAATCTTGGCTCCATAAATGGCCTTGTGCGGTGTTACTGTTTTGTCAGATTGAAGCGCAATTTTTTGAAGTTTGACAAAGGCATCCTTTCCTTCTCTGTTTGTCTTTGGTATACTTTTTTCAACCATGAAGATGGTTTTGAGTTCTTCTGAATGTTCATTGATTTCATGGACTTCTATTTTGCAGATGTTTTTCAGAAACAGAATTAGTCCTTCAGGATCTTCAGAGAGGGCAGAGCAGAGTTCTTTCATGTCACGGTCAGTGACTCCCTGCTGTGATATTTTAGAGCTGTTTGCCATGGTACCCACCCTTAGAGGTAATCTGAACATGGTGCCCTCTGTAAGAGAAAATTTGTCTGGAAGAAAGGATTTGTATACATCCATGTACATGTTCTTGAAAGTGTCAGCTAGTTTATAACCAGTGCCAACTGGTGGTTTGTCTGAATGACTTTCAATGTATTTTTGATTGGGATCAGAAATGCAGAGTAATTTATCTCCAGTAAGGATTGAGGGGCAGTCAGTGAGATGGTAAACAGAGTTGAATCCCACTCCATATTTTCCTATCTTCCCTGGAGAGTTGTGCTTTCCTCCTTCTCCCAGCTGTTGAATGCCAGCCAGGTCAGCATCAGAAAACACTTTGTTGTTGAACACACACAGTGCTGGACCCTGCAGTTGGTTCCATTTCTTTCCAAATGTTTTTTCTTTGCCATGTTGTCGTTTATCCCAAACAAAGTGAATTTCTGTTGCCTCTGCATCATCAGCATTTTGGATAAGCTCTTTAAGGATATCCTTCTTTGATGGATAAGCTGAAATTATGTTTTTAATTCGAACAGTTAGTTGCTCCTGCTGTTGAAACTTAAAAGCAAATGGTGATATGTTCTCAACTACATGGTTTTGCAGAGTATGATGCCTGGTAGTTTTGATTCCAAAGTGGCGAGCTGTTACACGTGGGATATTCTCGTGGCATAATGTGACACCTGAAGCGACTGGCATCCATGGGCTGTCATTGTAAAACATCTCACTTGCAGGTTGTAAAACACCATGTATATTGGGTATCAGACAGTCATCTGTGGTTTTCTCTTTTGCCTCATATATCCCTTTGTTTAAAATTGTGAGACACATTGATAGATCACTCTTTGGCAGGGGCTTGTTACCATGTTTAAAGTGCAATTCCTGGAGCACAGTCAGAAACTGACTGATTGTAAAGTGTTTTTCAACACCTACACTTTCCCAGAGCCCCCTGAAACAAGTGAAGGCAGGTGGAAGCACATAGAGATAGGGTTTTGCCTCAAATTGCTCATTTTCTGCTACACGGTTCACATTTACAAATGTATTGCCAACAAGAATGAATGGGAATGAATTTGCCCTCTGTGAAATGACAGTGGAATTCCCAGAATCACTGAGCCACTGATCCAGAAACTTATAGCATTCATATGCTATTTTGTGAAGCATGGATCTGTCAATGGATTGAGATTGCTTACATGCTTCTTGCAGCTGCTGAAGCACTGTCTCAGGCTTTGGACTGTTATGAACTCCCAACATTTGCAGAACTGGATCAGTGTTGTGTATTTTCAGATTGGCATGATCCAGCACGGGCTGTGTCATGTTAACGAGTAGGGAGCATTTGTCACTAAAAATATCAGTGGGCCTTCTAAGTGTTGGATTTCTTTCCATTTTTGTATCACCGGGGTAAAACGCTGGGAGAAATTCAGTCATCCTCAGTGTTTCCCAGTGGAGACCTTCATCATACATGTGATTCTTCATAAGTTCAAGAAGGCACTTCAAATGCCCATATGCTTTCTTTTTGTCAATGCTCCAGGTTTTGGTAATTGTGGCTGTTTTCTCTGTGATGTCTCGCAAAGGAAGATGATCATTTGCCATTCCAAGTTCCAACAAGCGTTGAATCCTTTTGGGGGAGCAAAAGTCATTTTTGGTACCACCAAGCAAGCGTCCCTCTTCCGGTTCAAAAAGACAGGCCACTTTCCCTGTTGGATTCACAAGTTTCTTGATATACTGGAGCTGCCCGCCTGTTGTGGGGATGCAAGGATAGTGGACCAGTAGATTGTCAATTTCTTTGATACTGAGGTCAATTGCATGCATTATAAAAGTATCTCTACTCTTATGGTCCATGGTACCAAGGTTGTTAAACACTGCTTCTTGGTAAAACCTTTCCCAGTTCCATGTTCTGTTCTGTAAAACCTTTTCTAGGCCAGCCTGTTTGAAGCCATTTCTCAACCACAGTGGGAGAGGAACAACAAGGTTGGGTGCTTTTACATGTTTCTTGCACACCTGCACTGCAAGTGCACAAATGTCTCTATCCTCTTCAATGCTCTCATGTAGAAATATGGCATTGTCCATTGAGCACCACTGTTCTCCATCACTAAATAGCTCTGGGCCAATAGAGTGCTGGGCAATAGCAGAGTAAAATGCATCCACCAAAGGCTTGAAAGTTTCACTCACTTTCTCTCTATCAGGCCAAAAGTTGTGATAACAGTACATTTCCAGTTGCTTGTTTTCATACATTTTCTTTAGTACCAAGAGTGCAGTTACATATGCGGTCACTACAGGATCCTGAAGAAGGGCTTTGTTCCAGTCATGTTTCACTCCACTCTCCCATAGACCTTTTCGGTTGCTTGTTACAGCAAATGTTCCATTTACATTGACTGGAAGACCTGTGTGAATGGAAAGAGGAAGGAAGCAAAATGCCTGTCCAACAAGATCTGTTTGTAATGAGGCCAGTTTCCCAGTGTCTGGATCATTTTTCAAAGGCACAGCGATCCCCCCGATGGGCAAAGAGAACTTGGCTTGCTTATTTTCTTGAAGGGACATTTTTAAAGACTGATGTGTCCCAAAGCAGTTGTACAGGAGCCAGGACTGGACTTCAGTTAGACCAGATTGCTGACTGGTTATTTGGACAATGTTGACTGTGCAGCAGTCAATGACCTCTTTGCATTTTCCATCAAGTTTCATCAATGATTTCTCAGCTTGATGCTGCTTTGACACATTGGTATCATCAGGAATCCTCATTGTACTCACAGTGGTTTTGGAGACAGTGAGAACGGTTTCTATTTCGTCAGGTCTTGGTGGAGTTGATACATCGTTTGAGATACTTTGTAGAGATAATGTATTGATGTTCTTCAGAAACAGCAAGTGAGTTTGTGATTTTTCAGTAAAGTGCTGTTGAAAAGTGATGATATTGTGTTTGTGATACACCTTTGTGCTTATTTCTGACTTGAGAGCCTCTTCTTCAGTTCGGAAAGGTAGTTTGATAAGAGTTCCGGGATAGGGTTCAGGGGTACTTTGTCTGGTGAAATTACAATCAAAAATGCGTTCATATGGTCCAAACTGACCAGGAAACCAATGAAAAAGTCGCTGCTGAGAGAGATCCAGCTTGATTCCAGGATTTGTTTTATGTTTGATGTGCTTCTTAAGGTGAGTTACATTTGGATCAAGAATGAGAAGACTGTTGCCACTGAGGATGGAAGGAACATCTGTCACATGATACACAGTATTGAATCCAAGTCCAAACTTTCCAATTTTTTTCACCTTGTTTTCCTTCGAGGCAGAGCCAACTCGGACAATATTTTCCCAATCCGCTGCTGTGAACTGCTCATTATTAAATGCCCAAAGACAAGGTCCCTGACAAAGGGTCATATCAGGGTCAATGAGACTTTCAGGGGCAGCTTTGTGGACTCTGAAATCGACCAAGAATTTACAGGCTTCTGCCCCAGCATCCTCTGCATTTTGAATGAGCTCTTTGAAGATGTCACTTTCTTCATCATACTCTTTAAGAATGTTTTTAATCCTTGTTGTTATTGGTTCAGACTGTCCACACTGTTCAATCCCCACTAACTCTGGAGCAAGGATGTAGGTGCTGAGAAATCTGATGTTCAACCATTCAGCTGTTGCTTTTGGGATTTCCTCATGTACGACATGAATTTCCTCCTGACTGCACTTAAGTTCTTTCAACCCATTTTTGCTTACGTCACAGAAGACTGCTGTTGACAGTGGTTTAAGGGTATATTGTTCACCCTCTATGAGGACTGGCACCGGGATGTCGTCAAGAACAGTCTTCCTCTCTCTCCACAGCCAGTTAAGAATTTCTATTGACACTTTTATCTCAGAAGAACTTGCAAATGGCTGTTGCCTTCCTTCAATGGCTTGCTGGATAGAATGAAGAATGCCAACAATTTCTTCATCTGAAAGCAATGTTCTCAGGCCAAACTCCTGAAGCAACCTCTTGTATGGCAGAAATTCATTTGGCACCTTCCCAATGTAAGAGCTCAGATCTAGATCACGTGGGTAGTCTAGAACCAGATCCTGTGGTGATACAAACTGGTTGCGGCTCCATAGCCAGCGTGTGTCCTTGTTCAATATTGTTGCAAATTCAGGTATGTGGTCTTGCATGTGTTTGTAAATGCTGTACAACTTTGTTTTGAAATCTACATTTGTGTCAGGATCAACCATTTTCTGTGCTTTTGATGTCAAGACTGACAAATTCTCTATCACTTTTTCAGGTGGGGGTACGCGTTTGAGACCAAGTCTGCTGACTTTGTCACTTAACTCTCCCACCAGTGGCATTACATGCCCAACAATGTTCTGGTACTTAGAATATCTTATTTCATCGGGACAGAAGAAACAACTTTTCTGAGATTTGTCTTTGCAGTGTTTTTTGTCATTACTGGGTATAGCACATGGGACCCATTTTTGCTTTTTGAGGCGATCAAGCTGCTCATGAGAAAACTTTGACAGTAGGTCATTAGTATCCAACATTTTCAAGAGCACCTGAGCTCTTTTGAGAGCATCAGTTTGAGAGTTAACATGCAGTTCGTTAATCCGTGTGGCGGCATGCAACAAGTGCTCAGGTGACACATCTATTTCTTTATTTAGCAATCCTAGATCTGTTAGGCTTTGAAGCATCTGTGGTGTGTGAGTGTATAAAGGTGGGGGGAAGAAATCTGACTCAAAAATTACTTTAAAAGTTTGAATTCCTGGATCAAAAAAGCTTGAGGCCTTTTCAAGCTCTCCATTCACTTCAATGAAGCTCAAGTCTTTACATCTGCGTTTCAAGGTCTGATTTTGAGAGAAAAGGATCATACCATGCTGTAAAATCCAAGTCATGATTTTTTCAGTGTCTTCTTTTCTGTAAGCCCCTCTCTCAATACAGTCGATGAGGAGATTGGCTGCTTCAGCTGTGTTCAAGAGATCTACTTTGAGCAGCTGTAACAGTCTGCGATCAGCCTCAGTTGCACACTGCACAACTGAATCAGGCATAGGGAGATCTGTTGGTACTTTTAGACCAGAAATTAGAAGCACAGCCTGTTTTGATAGAGGTGCAACACAGGATCCTTTCATGGTTTGAAACAGAGGCAACTTTAAGAGTAAATCTTTCTCACTGACTGAGAGAGAATCCAGACGAGAGAGATAATCTTTCAGTTCTTCTCGTTCGCTGTGAGAGGCAGTTTCGAGTTCTCTGGTGAGATGCTGAGAATCTAAATTCACCAAGACTTTCATGACACTCCTTGGAGATGGGCACAGCACATAAGAGTCTAGGTCTTCGTGCTTGAGCCAATTGTTTTCTCTCACCACTGTGCCACCGACTTTGTTCACCAACTGAGCTATTTGTTCTGGCAAGTTCATCTCCTTGCTTTTCTGAAAAATGAGGGTTGTGTTCTGCTGTATTCTTGCTAGTGATACAGGCTGACTGACCGTCAGAGAACTTACTGGTATTAATGGCATTCCAGTGAAATTACTTAACTCTTTGAAATGAGTGTTGAGAAATTTCCAGAATTCTTGGAGCCAGTCTAAAGGTGGATGTTGACTGCTGCTGGTGTCCCAGAGAACAAGTCCTGTCCTCACCTGCTTCCAGTCCTGTGGCAAATACCTCCTCGTATATTCAGCCACTCGGTCTGCATCAATGTTGATGACCTTGAATAAATCTGAAAAATTGATATTTGGGGAAAACAAATATACATAAATATATGTATATGTAGTGTGAAAACATGCAGATGACAACTTTTAAATCACTGTATTCTAAAAAATGGCATTCCTACTTTTCCTGGACAGTTCTTTCAGGTGGGTACTGCAGGACGGACTGAGATCATCTGGGATGAAGAGGTGATTGCAGCTTGGTAGCAAGGCTCTGCACAAAGGATAAGTTTGTTCAGTGTGCATGTAACAAAAACAAGGACATTTGTATATCATTTTAGTGTACATTGAGTGACCAAAACACAGATATTCTTTAACAATCTAAATCCAATCCAACACAAATAAAATAATATAATAAATAATATACTGAAGCAAGTAAGCGTGAGTTGATCAGTACTAATGATCCTAAAATAGAATTTGGTGAACAACTGCCAACATGTTAACGGATGTAATTGCTTTAAATTACAGTAAATAATAACTTGTGGTACTTCTAAGAGTATATAGGTATATAAGTACAGCATTCCTGGAGATCATGGAAAACATCTGAGCCACATCTGTGGTGTTTTATAAGGTCTGGAACAAATCATATGTATATACAAGCCATGCATGTATAATTAGGGCATTTGAGACTGGTATTAACCTTCTCCATAGTAGCATAGTTGAAATTGCACTAATCAATATTTTTATATCAACAATGGATCAAATTAAATGCTTGATTGGCAAGGGGTCACTCGTAATGACAAACACACAGAAAATGATTACCCAACTCTGAAGCTCCCCTCAGTTCTACTGAGCACTTTAGCATCTTTCAGCTCATTGTTTTTCATTTCTGGGCAGCACCTTTACTGTTTTGATTCAATCGCAATGCTCTCATCAAACCCTTTTCCAGCTGTAGCAGGCAGATCTTTTCTGCAAAGAAGCTCTGATAAACCCAATGTACACAACCTGCCCACCACTTGGCAGACAGACAAGGTTAGCGACAAGCTGGTGAACATAGTGGAGCATTTAGCAACTACATAAGAGTCAGATATTTCCCTCAGGGGTTAGGGGTGACCAAAACAGAGATAGAGGTAGAGTGACTATTAAATTCAACAGGTGGATACAAACACAACTGTAAATGAATGCTTATGTTGCTCTGTGTCTGATGGATGTGTAGATAGGCAGCCGTTTGCTAACATGTTCACCATAACAACTTTATGGAATGACAATATGTCAATATTGTGTTTAGAGCCTGTTTCGCTGCTACCCAGTGGCCAAAATTCCAGTTTTCAATAAGTTAAAATTCCAATAAGTTATTGCTTATTGCTTATAGCCTATAGCCGACAATGAACTTGGCTACACACCACATTGTTTGGTCCACTATTCAATAGTGATTATAGCAATAGTGATGGTAATAGTGATTGTTTTGCTTATGCACGACAAAGTGTTAAGCAACAGAAACCAGACCAAATAACAAATATGATTTTTCCTACTATGGCTGTAAGCCTAAAATGGTCATGACAAACAACATTTATAACCAGATAACCTTGATTTCTAATAGTAGACATACCTTTAGCAATGATACATTTTTTATCTAGAGAATAAAGCCAAAAATTAAAACCCTACCTTGGAAATTCATTGCTATCAATTAAAGCAGTGTCCTCCTCTCTGTCTGTGAAAGATCTGAAAGAGCCATCGTTGAGCGGAAGCAGCTGAAGACCCTTGAGTTCTCTGTATTTTCCATCACTCAAAATGTACTCCAATAGACAGAGTTTGTCGTCTTTGGAGATGATGTGCACGTCAATCCTTCTGAGAACGTCCCTTAGGAAAGTTGGAGTCACATGTTTTAGGGCGTTGAGGTGTGGATAAGCCTCATTTATAGCTCTTGCAACACTACCTGGTAAAGTTACCAGATTTTCTCCACTGGAAACCAAAGTCCTTTTAATGGCGGCCAGTACTTCAGGGCTTGTTGGACCATTACACGGGAACACAGCATCTGATAGAGTGATAAACTTTCTTTCATCTTTAGCAAGAGAAAGGACAGCCACATCCTGTCTGAATATGTGATGAAGAACATCCAGAGCAACGGCATACCACTTGTCTTTATGCTTTATCCGGGTGATATCTGGCCACAGATCGTACACAGATGAGACAGGCAGAATAGATTCTTGGGCAAGTTTGATGGCATCCTGAATAATCATGAGGTATGCCTGTGGGAGCACCTCCTCCATCAGCAATTCATTCCACACAGCATGTTCGTCATGTTTCTGGTCTTCCTCTTGCCACTTGATGTGCCTTCTGTTGTCTGTGAGGCCAAAGCACGCGTTGACATAAACTGGGAGCCCTGTCTTGTTGGATTCATTGTTTGGGAGGGGGAGAAAGCAGCTCAGTCTACTCTCACTACAGTCTCTCTTCCCACCACAAGGGAATGCCAAGTCAACTTGAGGGAAAAAGCTCAACTTTTTTGCTAGTGAATCAATATTTTCTACATTGCCTTCTTTCATGGTACATGTTGTCACAAGCCACTTTGTTTCTTTGTGGTCTTCTGAGTTGAGGGTTATCAATTTGAACCTTGTTGAACCCTCAATGATTGACTCTTCATCTGACTCCAAAACAACATCTGTGGGGACTGAGGATTTCACTTCAAGTCTGGTGTTAACAGTGCCATGTTCGTTGACGTGTATCAAGGACACAGAGGTCACACTTTTCAGGAACAGGAGGCTTAACTCTGCATCAGCAATGAAGCTATCAAAAAGCTCAACCACCTTATCAGAGTCATACAGATTATCTGAAATATCTGATGCCTTGTTGCGCAAGGGGAATCTGAAAATTGTCCCGTCAAAGTGCTGATCCTCCGTGACGACTTTGGACCACTCTTGTCTGCTTACAAGCGAAACTATATCTCGAAAGGGTTGAAACTGATCATGCATGCTCGTCAGAGCTTCTTGGTCTTCTGGATTTTCCAAGGACCACCAGAAGCCTCCTTCTCTTTCTCCAAATATCTTTTCTTGGGGGTCCATGAAGCCAAGGTGCTCTGAACTGAATATACTTGGCACATCTGTGAATTAAGTGAAACAGATATTGTCCCATTAATTTACTACTTATATTCTCTAAAGACCAAAACTTAAACAGAGACTATTGGGTATATGTGTGGTAAATGTACATAGTTTCACCTGTTATGTGGTAAACAGAGTTGAAGCCGATTCCAAACCTCCCAACTTTGTTTGGGTCATTGCGCTTGACACTCCTCCCTGCCATCTGAATTCCTTTCCAGTCATCATTAGTGAACGCTGCATTGTTGTAGGCGTAGAGAGCAGGACCTTTGCAAAAACAAAACAATTCAGTTCCTGAGAAAAGTACTTATGACATTAGGTTAATACATCCATGTGTTGTTCATTAATTCTCTCCTTCTCCCTATAACGGCTTGAGGTCTATCCCAACATGCATTGAGCGAAGTAAAAATGTTTAAGAGGAGCTCCTTGGTAGCCAAATGGTTACAGTGTACGCCAAATATCCGCAATGTCTCCAATTCAACTCCAGCCAACGACCTTTGTTGCATGTCGTGTCCCTCCCTCTCCCCATTTTTCCTGTCTGCCTCTTGACTCTCACTCTGTCTAATAAAGGCAAAAAAACACCCCCAAAATATGTTTAAAAAAGAAAATGTGGCTGAGGTTGTACACATATAATCAGCAGACATAAGTTATTTTGGTAATATTTTAGTAACGTTAGGGTCTGTTGTCTAATATGGTGACCATGGTCTGCTGTAAATGTAAGCCGTGACATATATTCCAGAGACTGCCTTGCGTCTCTTATTATTTTTGTTGAAAGATACATCAGATGTTGATAACCACCCTAGAGCATTGCTATTCTCTAAACATCCTGCATACCTTGGTATTCTCCCAATTCATCAGTCCAAAGGTTCTCAGTCCCATAGCTTCTCTCATCATGCAAGAAAACCACTTCTGTGGCTTGAGCATCATCTGCATTTTGAATCAGCTCCTGTTGACAAATAAAAACAATAACCATTAACAGAGTTTGGCACACCAAAGCTAACAATCAAGGATTCCCATGTTCCTCTGCACTACTGCCACTGTGCCAAGCTGGAGCTACACAAATTAGTATACACACACACTGCACACTGTTAGTCCACCCACACAGGTGTTTTCACTTATGTTGCCTAATTAGACTTCCTCTCAGGACTGTGTGGGCATGTACAAACTGCACGTGATTGACATCTCCCCACATGAAATGCCGCCATAATTAATGTGATTAATTGTCCAGTGTTCATCAAGTCAAATGTCCAAAGTGAGAAAGGTCTATTGGACTTAAAATTACAGTTATAAATTGATACACTACCAATATACACAGAGTTATCAGTTCATTCAGTACACCCACAGAGGCTAAATCTAATGAAATCTAATTCAATGGCTCTTCAATAAATCCTACTTTTATGTGGTTTATCATGTTCAGTTCTGCTGACATGGTAATTTTGGAGGCTGTAGTTGTAGTATTGCTTAATTCTATTGCATTATATTTCTAATATATTGTCTACCTCCACTGAAATAATGGGGGTACCTAATAAACTGGCAACTCAATCAAATGCAGAACATCAGTGCATGACATAACTAAATCATGATTTCCTTGTTTGCAACAAACCCAGTGTTATCATGTTTCATATCAACTGTTTAGCCAGTGTAAAGGTACAATACACTCTTTAACAGAAGACTTTCTGACTTGTCACAGTAGTAAAAGCACAGGTGTTACTAAGAACATTAATGAAGGCTGAATTCCATTCAGCTGCTGCAGTTTCAGGGTGCTGGTATTGAGCATACTGGCTCATGAGCATTACTGCAGCACTCGAACATAACGCAGTCATCGTTACAGTGATTTTTATTAGTGAGACCTGTGCTTTTCCTATTATCACAAGTCAAAATGTCTGCTGTGAAACAGACTTAGGGATCATGCTTTACAACAAATTCTGACAACCAGCATTTTGTGGTAGAAAAATATATTTTGTACCATTTCATTTTCTGTCAATAAGCTCCATTGATCTGTTTAGAAACTGAGGGAAAAATTGTCCCAGAAAAAGATAAAAATACTTTGCTTTCAGAAAGCTGCCTTTTTTTGAAAATTTAAAAATTCTACAGACATTATTTATATTTTATTTCTATTGTGAGAATGCAACTATTATAGCAACATTAAACAGACACAGTCTTCATTTCTTTGCTTTTATTGTTTAACAGAGACAATGTGCAATGCATTCATTGCACCAGATGTTGTTAAAAGCTCATTTGCTCATCTGTGGTCCCTGTGTTGGGGCCCATCCAAGTTTTTATAGAATAAAAACTAATGTGATAAATGGGTTCATTGAATGTGGCACCTCCTTTGTTGTTTTATTGGCAGGGCAAATGGAAATGGTGCAATTAAACATTTTTTTCATATCTCCCATCCAAAATGTCATAACATCACCTGTCTTTAGGAATCAAAATAAGTATAAGCAAAATCAACATGTTTAGCAACCATTCTGGTCATAAACACTTCAAAAATCAAGGTGTGTATAAGTAAATGATGCTATTAGTAGGTTATGTATCAATTAGAAAATATGAAATGTTAAAAGTAATTATTATGACCAGTATCTAACAGAGCATTGTACCAACCTTCAGAATTTGTCCACCATCTGGATATCGACGTAGAATATCTTTCAGGTAGTCAATGAAGGGCGGTGCTGTGGCCCCGAAGGACGTTCTAAACAAAGCAGGATCGAAGAGTAAGAGTTAAAATTCAATCAACACAGGGTGAGTCCTCCTGAAATAAATAGGGTAGGAAGAGCACATATATTTGACTTAAATGTTTAGCCATAAAGTTGAAGTCAGTGATACCTGTTGTTTCCTTATTGGCCAATAAAAAGGATTCAGAGCTATAATTTTCACAAGTATATCGCATGTGAATTTATACAGATACATGCTCCAAGGCTAATACAAATCTAATGTATAGGGGCGTGTAAGTGGTTATGAAATTGTCATGTATTCTTATTGTGTATAATCAGTCATGCAAAAAAAGCTTGTCAAATAATGCATAAATCAAGCATTAACTGCTAAATATTTCTACACCAGCAGACAGCACTTGCTATATGAGCTCTATCTTAGTCTTATTAGTTATAATAGTTTCAATTAATTATTCATTATTATGTATCTATTTGCATATGCAACAGATTTCTTCAACATTTATTCATCAAACCTACTCTGCAAGTAAATACAAAGTTTGTATAGCGTGTTGTTCTTGATTTGTTGTGTTCACAAGACGGACTTGACAGACACACACACAGTCGCAATGACAACAACTTGATCTCTCAGTACTAGTGCACGTTTATGGGATATCCTTTTGGCCTTCACAATTTACTGAATTGATCAACACGCAGGAAAATGAATTAAAAGATTGAAATAAGTGATATCTGCCAAACCTCATTGTAAATTCTTATGATTTGATGATGATATGGTGAATAGCAAGCATGTACATACATATTTGTTAATACTATGAGTCTCTACTGGTTAATGTGACATAGATCCATCTGTCTGATACAACAATAATGTTCTGTACAATACGATGTATGGTGCTTAGGAAGGTCAAAAATTCAATTACAATTGAATTTGATATAACGTTCTTTTCTATAAGGCGAAACACTAGCATATATGTGCAAAACAAAAGAAAGCAATCTCGTCCTATGGCTGGGGATTGATTTCATAAGTTTCTTAAGAAATCAGTGTCAGTAACTGAAATGCTGCTTCAGTGCCCTCAAAATGAAAGAAGATTATCAGGTTTTCCCGCATCTTACCGTCATCAGTTGGCACATGAAAGTGAATTCAGATAGACTTGCAACTCACCGAGTTTTTTTCTTTGCCTTCGCACTCATCCCTGCTGGGTTGGATGCTGTAAGAGAGTCGGAGTATTGTGACACAAGCATTGCAGAACAAACTATTTTTATCCACGTCAAACTCAAATGAAATCAATGTAATCGTTGCCGATAATAAAAAGTTAACACAGAAGACTTGTGTAAAACACCTCATAAGTACATTAGAACGGCTGAATATTTGTTTTAATGCTTTAAAGTTTACAAAGCTGAAAACGTACTGTAAATAACCAGACATTACTGGATACTGTGTGAAACAGACAAACACAAATTCATTCAGGGAAGTATCTAGATACTTTTGCTGAGTCACACCGCAGTATTGTAGACTCTTCAAAACTACTCATTTCTGTGGTGTTTACGCTTGCAATTAGTGAGGCGAACTGCTCTGGTATACACAGGCCTGTCCAGTTTAATGAATCACCTGGTTCATGGAAGTAGCATAATGTTTCTCCACAAAACAGGAAATGGACTAATAAATAAATGCAAATACAGGGATGCTGAATAAAATGTAATAATATAATGATAATAAAATGTTTTTTTTTATTTCATGAATTCATTTCTGTGGCATTAAATCTTTTCATCTTGCTGTTATCCATTTTGCATGCATTTCCCCCCATAATTCCCTATACGCACTTAACATACTATAAACTTACTCACGAGACGCTCATAAAGATGCTAATAATTAATCACACAGTAATAAAATGACAGTACCTCAGTCATGTTAGTCGAAGAGTCGCATCTGCTCCGCTGTTACCAAGTTCACGGAGACTAATGAAGTTGCATTAGCTGTGCTGTTTATAAAGGCTGGGAGGTCCAACACAAATACGAAGTTTCTTTCGTTTTCCACTGAGCTCAAGTGCCACTTGCTAAGAAACGAAACTTTAGGACAACGAAGGAAATCAAAGATCGTTTCTTCTGCCATTCCCAATGAAACGAAACTGTTCTGATTTAGGGGTTGAATATGAGTTAAGTTTCCATTCCGTGGATGAGATCTGCCCTCCAGAAGGCCCATCAAAAATAACAACAAATCAAGTCTGTTCACATATATGAACTTTCTTCCGCATTGTCTTTGTGAAATGTATTTGCACACACCGACATCATCACATGAAGCCTTTAAAGACAGTTACTCCGCCACTCGCTAGATGATGCTGCAGCACATTTCTATCAGGGGAAACCGGGAAGCTTCTTGCAGGAAAATGCAGGAGGCGAAACGCGATCTCCCCGTTGTTATCTGGGTGTTATGGTGATGTTAAACTGCGTTTACCGACGCATGCACATTGTCTTGGAAAGAATGAACACGGTATGTGGGCTAAAATGGGCTTTGTTGGTGTGTTATTACTCGCCATCCTCAACAGACGTCCTCATTGTTCGGGGCGAAACAAGGCCTACAGTACAGTTGAGATGATGCTAAGTGAGCTAGGGTATTTCTGGTTTTCAGATTTGCATGTCGGCTATGGTCTGTCTGTTTGGTCAGTTCATCAAGCCATGTAATCAGATGAGCTTTGGTAGCCTACTATCGTGCACTGCACGGCGTCAGTAAGGAGGAACTAATGCAGAGATAAGATAATCCGTGGTTTAGCCTTCATTTTAATAGTAATAAAGCTGTTGACATGGATACTCTGTGATGCATAACATACATTATGTGTCTGTCACTTCCAGATGTCCCTGTGATGTGTCAAAGAATGGAAAGCCCTCCCCTCCCACTCTGGCTGTAGATAGCACCATGCTGGATAAAACCAGTGATAAAGGCCAAGAGACTGGCTGCTGTTCAGACTGTGGATGCACGCTCAGCCTCCCACAGCCTGACCCTGATTCAACCAACACTTCAGCTTCTCCTAAAAAGCAGCGTGTGCACAAGGCAGATGGTCCCTCCAAATGTGCATCCTGCCAGGCGGGCAGCAGCCTCCCTAATGGCCGACGTCCACACCGGCGCATCCGCCTGGACCCTCACAGCTGCAGCCTGTGCTCAAAAACCTTCATCTCCTCCGCCCACCTGACCCTTCACCTGGCCTCTCACAACAAGGAGAGGAAGTTCAGATGCAGCATCTGTGGCAAGTACTTCCATCAGTCCTCTCACCTGATGGCACACAAGATAATCCACAGCGGGGACAGGCCGTTTAAATGCCCCGACTGTGGCAAGACCTTTGGCCGGGCCTCACATCTGAAGACGCACCGTCGGCTCCACACGGGCGAGAAACCCTTCAAGTGCACCTACTGTGACAAGTCGTTCACACAGAAGGCCGGCCTCCTGGCACATGTTCGTCTACACACAGGGGAGCGGCCGTACAAATGTGAGCAGTGTGGTGAGGGTTTTCGCTCCTTGTCACTCCTGCTGTCTCACAAGGCTGAAAAGTCGTCCGGCCAGGCCAAACCAGAGTCAGCACCAGCACCCAACCAGCCCCAGAAGACACAAAGTAGCTCAGAGGATCTGAAGTGTGGTGTCTGCTGCCGCACCTTTGTACGATCATCATACATCAGGCTGCACATTCGCCTCAACAAGGGACAGCGGCCATATCACTGCAAAGTGTGCAACAAGACCTTTGTCAAGCTGGATACGTTTGTAAACCACTGTGATAAACACTTGAGACAGAAAAGGGATAAAAGCAAGGAGGGGGTCAAAGACAAAGTCGTTAAACCTCCTCTGTTTGTCCCCCTCCCCAGTCCTCCTTCTCCTGAGGCCTTACCCCCTCAGCCTTTATCCTCAGAGGTCAACACACGCTCCAGAGCAAAAGCAAAGAGTAAAATGGAGCCATGACAAAGAGGAGTGCAACCACTTTAAGTAAGAAGTGTGTCGTAACACAGCACATAATAACAAATGCAGGACAGTAGAGTCAAGTTAATGTCTTTTTCAAAAGGAATCTCACCAACAGAACCAATGAAAAGTTTACAAATTATCTGAGAAAGGGACAAAGAGCAAATTAGTAGTGGAATAACTCCTAAGACGCGTTATGTTATTTATATCAATATGAGTTTACTAATTGTACAGTTATTTTATTTTGAATAATTAATTTTATTGTGAACGATAACTTATCTTTGTAAGTACTACAATGTTTTTATTATGCATATTTTAGCTCATAAGGCTATTTAACATTTCAGTGGCGTACATTGTTCATTTTAATCTTTGAATATAGAGAAAAGTATATAACCATTATAATTCATGGTTAATGTGTTGTTTTCGTGAATCCATACAAGCCTATTGGCATGTATAGCACTCATACAAATTACAATGTAAATGAAATGCCTATTGTAAAACAGTATGCGCATAAAGTAAAAATAAACACAAAAGCATAGTGTGGGGGACTGAACCATTTCTTTTGTTGCACCCCTGAGACCACAAATATCTGTTCAAAACAATTTGTTGTTTCAGTTACCAGCCATTGTAAACACAACACTGTCTTCTATAAAGCCTCCTTTTCCACTTCGCCCAATGAGCATTCAAGTCAAACTTAGAGCAGTGCTCCACAGTTCATTCTTAGCATGCAACTTCTTCTCTGTTATTCTGCTCTTATAACATCATCATGGGCCTGCAGTTATCAGACTTAATACTGTTGGACTACATGTCCTGCCAGATGAGCCTCATTTGACCGTCACACTTTCCATTCCATTCCAGGCCAGCAGCAGCTCACAGCTGATACCTCACTGACCCTTGAACTCAACAGAAGATGTATTAGTATTGTTTGTCCACTGCTGACGGAGAATCTGTCACCTCCACATGGGGAAACTCTTTGTACCAACCTATGGACAGAGAGGAAACAAAAAAACAAGTGAACAACTCTCAAGGACACCATTTAGAAGTTAAACGTGAAGTTAAGGCTCTTGTATGTCACATCGCATGAGAGTCACAAATGTAACCACAATTCTATGAACGATAATAAAACAATCTACAACCACATTATTGATATAGTCAATGAATCGCTCAGATGAGGAGAGTGTAAAGTGAAAATGTTTGCCTGGCAATTGTCTGTGTCCTTTGTGCTGCTGTTAATGTTCCAGTGCAGGGTAACATTCATGTGGCGTCTCCAGGCGGGGTTCCTGCGCAGGACAATGGTTCCTCTGATGGAGTCTCCAGCATACACACTAACTGGCCGGTCTAGCATGAACAGAGTCTGCTTCCAGTGTGTCGGCCTGAAGAGAAAAGGGTCTACTTAACACTGTCATGTATTGCATTTGACTTTTTTTGGCACTATGATTTAGAGTATAACAATATTATTTGCAGCCTGTAACACACAGAGATGTACTCATCTCTGCGACATTGGTTATAAAGTCCTACGTATTTGTTTATCACTCATTAATTATCTTAATTATGTGTATTTGCTGTTAAAAATAGCTGTATGGGCTGTTAGTGAATTAACTATTCTTCATGTTGTAAGTGCAAAACACAGTAAGTGTTTTAAAGTTTTACTCAGAGTTAGGTCCGGTGTTTAGCTCCACTGCTGCACCTCCCGTCTCCAGGCTCTCAAAATGAACAGTGAACCAGGCGGTGAATCCATGGAAAACACCAGACTTTTCCACACAAAAATGAAACTGACCCTTTATTTCCTGAGAAATGAAACAGAGCCATCAGTTACAAAATCCAACTCGTGTGGAATGGAGCAATTTCTAATAAAAGAGACACACACACACACTAATTACCTCCAGGTCTTTGACTTGTAGAGTGTACATATCCAGGTTTATGACATCACAGGGGGCAGTGAGGCAGTCATCGGGCTCAATGACGTGGCTGAACTTGGGCTTGGTGAAGAACTCCTGCTGTGCCAAGGGCCTGCAGAGATGAAACACCATGAGGAAATTAGGTTGCTGCCACAGATAATATCTTACATGACATGGGGAAAAGCACAAATACAATTTAAGCGCACTTATGATAATTAAGAAATAGAAAAGACTGTAAACATTATGAGTTTCTGCGAGTGTATGCCATAGACATTTTAATCATATGTGATGTAATCTATTAGAATGGAAACATAAACAGTATAGATTATGAACCTCTTCATGCATTTAGTCACAACTGTTACTAGCGGTCACAACTGGCTACCTAAATATGGATTACTAAATACAAGTTGTCAGAGCTGCTCAATGATAAATGCTGAGACCACAGTTTGTAGTGTTGTAGCAAACGTCCCTATCTTAATATCCTGTAGTTGTCTTATGACCACTGTTCCTCTTCACTAATGCAGTTTTCCTGTGTTTGGTACGTACATGTTATCACAATCTTTTGAGACTCTTGACTACACTTCATAATTCCAGTGTTTTTGTCTGATTCACCACTAGTTAAAGATGCTTGTTAAAGATAAACTTTAATTGTGGTTGGACGGTCACCGATTTTATGTTTAAGGGCAACAGAGGGCAACTTACAGAAATACAAATACCCCAGTTAGTTGCTGCCTGAGCTGCTGGTGGATCAGTCACCCTGGATCTATTTTGAAAACACAATTACTATTTGCATAATGAGGGATATGTTAGAAATAAGGATGTTAATTGTACTTACATTAATGAGTCAACACTTCCCACAGTAAAGTACTGTGGCATGAGGAGTCATTACATACAAAGTTTATTCGTACAAAATGAAGTACTTTTGTCACTGATGTACACTCATAGTCAGCGTGACACAATTTGAGTTAAGTTAAATGCCTGTTTCACTAATGTGTCTTCTACTATTCATCCTGCCAAATGTGAAATAACACAAAAACAGCATCACTACATGGCATCAAGCTGGCACCACAGACTATTATACCTAAATGTTTAAACTTCACATCTTTAACCTTTCTACAGCAAATGATCTTCAATACTGTGACCTTGTTAGTTATAGAAAATCTGAGTAACTACAATCAAATATAAGTGAGACAGGACAATGTTCACTGGGAACAGTTGACTAATGGCCCTTACTGAAGAGGAGTGAAGTCCAGGCCGTAGGGCCGTTCCCAGAAGGACATTTTCTCCGAATAATAGCTGTCGGCCTGACATGGCACCAGGGTGAGGGCTGCAGATGAGGGCCACATCACGCCACCTTCCCTAAGCCAACGGTCCCTGGCCAGCAGAACGGACTCCACCATGAACTCAAACTACACCAGAGAATGGAGAGACAGAAACATGATGTAGTATATTCAAACCTGAATGGGAGTGGAAGAGCATGACTGGATCCACTACAACTATACTAATACTGAGATAAAGAATCTGAAGTAGAAAAAAACCCAATAACTTCTATTATCACTGACAGTATTGGCAGTGTCATGATTACCAGCAGACAGTTGCCCATCCACTCAGACACCAGGACGTCCACCTGCTCAGGTAGCTCGACCTCCTCAGCTCGTCTCTGGAGCACCGTGACCACCTCCTCACAGCCGTTCTTCTTCACCAGCTGTCTGGTGTACTCTGCCATGGAGCTCGCCTCCACAGCATACACCTACAATACAACTGCCAAACTTACACACTGTACACACCATGCTGTTTATACCATGTAGCAACACTCCTTGTCCAGCAGATGGGAGTATAGGTACATTAATGCTCGATATACAGCATACCCATGAGTAAGCTAAGTAGTTTGGTATATTACACAATGACTGTTCCTCTGACTTACCATATTTTCCTGGGAATTGTGTTATCATTTAAGATGTACTCAGAGCTTTGAACTGCAACTACCATTTCTGGGTAAAAATTTGGTTATGCACATTTTCATGATATTTGAGTGTTACTTTATTTGAGTGTCACTTTATGCAAATGAGATCTAATTTTAAAACATTTCCAGAGATTGGAATTGGATAACCATTTTGCCAAATTGGATGACAAATGGTTGATACTTAAAGAGGAACTCCACTGATTTTACACATCAACTCTGCTTGAGGCTAGCAGCTCCAGGCTACATTAGCCACTACCAGTACGACACACACAAATCTCTGATGAAACTGTTGGCAGTCAAGTTGTATTGTGGGTAATGTAGTAAATGGGATTGTATCCATCCCACAAGGTGTCAGTCCCCCCAACTGTGTGTACACTGCAGACTGCATTACCAGCAACCTGTGTGTGTGTCTGAAAGAGCCTCAGTATTTGTTGATATTACCACTGAGGGTTGTGCCAGCTGAGCGCAGAACAGGCTGATGATGCCAGTCCCACAGCCGAGGTCCATCACCACCTTATTCCTCAGAGAAGCACTGTTGCGGAGAATAACCTGCCGGTACGCCTCAGTGCGGCTCTTATCTGACAACATCTCCAAGTGAAGCCTCTGTATGAAAAAAAAAATACAACAACTGATATGATTTGCTGCAGTCAATGCAGAGTAGCATATTAGTGTGTGACATGATACATGTACAGATGATATTGGCAGTTTTGCATGTTCTTTTACAGAGACCCAAAGTGTTATATCAAATAAAAATGACATTATGAAATAAATATTACAAATATATATAGACAAAAAAAATAACCGTGCAGTTTTTAAATAATCTCATAATTACATACATTTGTCTGTAGTTATTTAATATTGGAACGGTTTGGGTCTCCATAGTTTTTGCCCATGAACTCAAAATTGAACATACTTTACAATAACTGACAAATTATTATTTAAAGCATGCCTTGAGTTTTTGTAACTGCATTACATTGCAAGGATAACTTTGACAAAAGAGCTCATTGTGGTGGATTACCTAACTCAAGTAAGTTTCAGGTCTCTCCATGTTGTTGTTTATAGTTACCACCCTGAAATGCATGACTGCCTGGCGGGCTGCAAATCAGTCAAAAGTCTTGCGTTGTGCTTTAAACTGTAGATGATAAGGCTGTGACATGCAAAACATTACGATCATTTAAAGTTTCTAACCAGTGTTCCATAACTGCCAAAGTATTCTTCATCTTGCCATGGGTCCTCCAGGGAGGTGTCCTCCTCCTCCTCAGCAGCATACGGGCGCATGTAGCTGGCGGGGACATAACCTGTGACCCCATGCAGCTCTGCCCACCACCACTCTGATGAAGGCTTGGCGTGCACGAGCAGTCTGTCCCCGCTGCTGAAAGTAAGCTACGGGACAAAAACAGCACAGTCAGAGCTAGCCACCCGACCTTCAACTTCCCGATGAAAGTGTGCAGTTATGAGGCTGCCAGACGTCTGTGTGGTGGGTCTCTAACCTGGTCGCTGCCACATCCAGTGAAATTGGACAGGGCAACATACTCTTCAGGAGACGCATCATCCTCATCCTCTTTCTCTGACTGCATGTCTGGCGGCGGTAGTTTCGACTCGCCTGCTGTTTGTTTGCCAGTAAGAAACAAGTTCACCAGATAGCACAGTGTCAATGTAAGTAAAGAACTGTGTACTGCTGTGAAATGAGCGGTAGAAACACCACCACACACTTCAACTCCAGTGGACAGGACACTTCCTGTTTTGACGTCAGATTAAGTTACCGTGCCTTCACGTTCTGTCGGAAATATCGCAATTGTGATTTGAGTGTAAATTCAAGGTCCAAAAAACATCATGTAAGCATGTCACAAACGCGTGGCAGTTATGTTACTACATTTTATAGCTAACATTAGACATTACGCATATTGCTTTTATATTAGTTCTCCATAATATTAATTCAGCTTTCATTATAATGATCAGAATTGTGCATATCTCATATTTTACCACCATAGCCAATTTTATTTCCAAGGTGACTCCTGTTACTACGGCCTAATTTACAGTTTATTTCAAAACACTCCCAGTAAAATTGTGATAAATTGACTAGGAAATAGGGAATCTCGGAGGAGCACCTAAGGGCAGCACTGGCTCTGCAATAGTTCCTTTAAATATTTCTGGTAGTCTCCTCTTCTTCAATCAACTCCAAAAAATGAGTTTAGTTAGACTACTCCTCTTCTTCATATTAGAATTAGTACGTCATTAGTCATTCAAATACAAACATATACTCGCGTTATTATACAGTAGATAAGTAATCCAAATCTGTAACATATTCAACACTTTAGTGTCTGCATCATCCACCCTCTCTCTCTCTCTCATCAAAAAGCTTTATTTCAATGTTCCAGTTTCATGCATTTCAATAAAATATATGCTTTATTATCCCTAGTTTTTGCAAAGAAGCAAGACATTTTAGCACTCCCTGGTTGTTTCTTGTTGAGAAAAAAGTAACAGTAAGAAAGAATTAAGGTACACCATACTGTATAAAAATATTACAAAATATTTATTTTCATAAAAAATCAATTCAGCAATGAACAAATGATATCACACCATTACTCAGTAACGCACAGAATCAGTGTGCAGCTCTAACAATTGAAGAGTTCAGTTCACGTCAGTCACGAGTATTATTATATAATTTAATTCAGTCCTCTGAAGTGTGTTTGCATGCTGATCAATATGATGACCAACTTTATAGACTTTTCAGAAGAAGTTTCAGCTGTCTTTTGTCTTCGACTTGAGGAAGGGCTTGTGCAGCACATCATGGAGTCGCCTTGCCTGCAAGCACAATGTCAACATAGTGATTTAAGAAATGCTCCATCTACCTTCTGTGTATTCATATAGTGCACATGTATTTTTACTCACTTTCTGTGGTCCAAGGCCTGGACAGAGAACTAAGTCTTCCTTAGAAGCACTGATGATTCCTTCTACTGACTGTAAAAAAAAAAAAGCACAAAATTCATCATCTCAGTATACTGACCAGATCATTCCTCTTGGAGAACATCACCAAATGAAACTGATCAGCCGGAGGACATTTCTGTGCATATACACTGATTATAGTGTAGCATCAATCTGAAGATGAATGAATTTCCACTGTGGTGGTACTCACTGAAAAAGTTGACAGCAAGGTAATGGCATCCGTCTTGTTGATAGACTTCACAGTGGTCAGGCAATCTGTAACCTTAAAACAAACTAATCCAATCAGCATTGCAATCTTCAAGCACTGAAAAACACTTTTCAAGACTTTGGCAAATACACTGATTGCAGATAGTTTTCCTTGACATCCTATGACTGCAAAAAATAGCAATGGACCTCACAACCTTTAAATAAAAAAGGGTGAATCCACACACCTTTGACAGATAGTCTTTTTCAACTTGCTCCTTCAGTACATCTGCTGGTTTCTTTTCATAAGACTTGTACGTTTCCAGGTAACGTCCTGCCTCCTCTGGACTGCAAAATCAACATGAAGCAAATAATATGTTTGTTTATTAATGTATTTAATCTTGATAGTTTATCAGGCACAAGGTTCCCTGATCAAAAGAAAAAAAGAAAGTAAGCTAGAGGGCTGATTTTATTTTTCCTGGCCAGAATAACACAACATAAAACAGCATATCTTATGAATGTTACAGTTAGATGCTTGAAGAATAAAAAGACATTAACTACCCATTAAAAACCCAAAAATGCATTACATAACATATTCGAATATCAGACAGATATCTTCTGATTACACACGTTTTAAGTGGCAAGGCCAGGATCATGTGCACATCGAGATGTGAATATTTAAAACGGTTTATTTTATATCTGTGTCCTGTAACAAACTGTCCAATCTGCTGCAGGTCTTACCTCCAAGCCAGGATGAGAGTGCAGTCAGCCATGATGCAGATGCGAGCCAGCTCCTTCAATGTGTGATGAGGATCTTTCTGTGATGATAAACCAATGTCAGTGAGAAAAACTACATTCATTCTAAAAGCTTTATGAATGGAACTCAGGGCTATAGATGTGTTACACATATTTTTCATACAGTACCTAGTGTTTGTCATCTCTGGAAGTTATTTTTTCCCGACATACAGTACCGAAACTGCCTTCAGCTGCATACATCAGACTTCAATTACACCACTGTTAGCAAAACTAATTCAACTGATGCAAGATACACTTGACAAATTAAAAGTTCTGCATGGTTAGCTTACATTACAGCTCTCCTCTGTATCGGCTGTTCCATTTAGTTTAGGACATTGCTTCCATTTTACCTACCTAAGCTGTTATAGTTAAATAGCTAGCCAACCAATGTAGAGGTATTTTGTGTCTCCATTCCTGTTATAAATTTGCTTTAAAGCCAATGTTTGGCTACTAGTATTAACAACTGGCAACACTGGGTTTTTTAAGTCTCCTAGAAACAGTTGAATATTTAGATGAAACCAAAGGGAACATTAGGAAAACGAGTATCAGTCTTGAACTGCTGTAGCAGGAAGCTTTGAAATCAATAGCTTTTAATTCATAGTTTTTATAAATGCAAGTGTGTTAATTAATTAATTATTATTATTAACTAAACTATACTATACTGCTGTATATTAGAAATAGGTACTAGCCTTTAACAAAGTACCATAGGAAATGTATGACACCTTAGAACAACTGGCTAGCTGAAGCACAGCAGGTTAAATAAACAAAAAATCACAATTTGATCCGATTTGATATACAGATATAAATCAATTATAATATGTCTTCTTTGGACCTGATAATGATCTCAAAGATTGGGTCTGGACCTCCCTACCTAAAGTATGATACATTGACAAGTACTAACAACCACAATATTACCTTGCAGGAGTCAAAACACTACTGTTTGCAAAACTTAGCACTTTAAGCTGTGTGACTCGAGAATGTTGACTGAATCAATATAACTGGTCAATGTTTTGATTACTTACCACATCTACTTGCACCAGTAACACTCGCAGGGTGAAAGTCTGTCCAAGCAGCTTGAGACGGTCGTGGATATAGTTTGGATTGAGATTGTGATACCTCAGACTTTAAGCCAGGCCCAAAACCAAAATAACACACAAGACAAAAAAATACATATGAAAAAAATGCAAAGACACTTTTGTATAAAATATAATTTTTTTTTTTAAATCAGTGCTAATCAAAACTAATTGATTGTGTACCCACCTGAGGAAGAGAGCACAAGTTGTCTGGCCTAAGACATAGTCTGGTACAACATCTCCAAACTCCCACGGGACACTCCTCACAAACTTCAGAATGGGATTTCCCCTCTGAATGAGTAAAAACAAACATCTGATGTGATACCTTATGTTGTACAAGCAAACAAACAAGCCTGAAAACAGTGAAGCTATTCCAAGCCGATAGAGAAACAACTTGAGAGCCTGTGGTTTCTTGCACAAACATACCTGTCGAGGACTGACAATAATGCTGCTCCCAGACCCCACAGGCTTTGGACCCACGCTGAGGCTTGGATCTGACATTTGACAGTTCCCCTCTTTTTGGTCTGTGCCAGCCACCTGTGTCCCCTCACTACTCTTAACCCCTTCAGAGCCACCTTCAGTCTCTTTAGCACAGCCCTGAATTGCTTTACATCCTCCTGGGGCAGACGACACTGAATCTGACTCACATAGCTTCACATTGGTAACTCCAGCACCTTCAGTCCTGAGCAGTTTGGAGGGACCCCCTCCCTGAGGAGGAGCAGCCACATTGCTTTTACTCTGGACAATATATTCTGCATACGACAAGGGCTGGTCCACGGGCTCAGATGCAGGCTTTACTGAAGATGAAGTTGAGGCGTTTTGTCCTCCTTTGGAGGAAGGCTGAAACTGCGGCTTTAGCTGTAATACAATCACATAGAAATCCTGTCAGAGACTCGAGAATTAAGAACTGAATCATGTAAAACAATCACTCACGTTTCAGCAAACTATATTGACCAAAATTTTGCGTTGAAACGTTGGTAAGCTATTTAAAAAATTTAATTTGAAAATAGTAGCTACCAGCTGGAAAGCTAGCAAGCAAGCTAACTCATAGCCATCGTATAAAGTTATTGAAACCAACCGGCGTTGTTTCTTTGGTGAAAGCAGAGTCGTCCAGGTTGATGTTAAACCTCTTCTTCATGTCTTTTAACTAATGAACACTTTTTAAGTAAACACATGCCACTGACTAGTGAGACTTCTTATAACGTTACTCACTATCCTCTCTCATACGGAGCTTCAACAACAATAAGACTTCCGACCCTAATCCTTCAGAATAAAAGCACCGTCTCCACAAATATTAACTGACTACAAAACTGCCACAAATGATATAACCTTCTGGTGTTTTACTGTATTCTCACGTTGCCAATTAATCTGCAGCCGTGTAAGTAAAAAAAATCACAGATCCTGAAATTCAGGCTATGAGTGACATTTTGAGTCGTATGGTCCCAAATGATGTGTAAACTTGAACCCTAGAATGGATTTTTAGGAGACGTCTCATGTTTAGTTAAACACAAGATGTCTCCTAAATGTCCAAGTTGCATATTAATTGATTCTGGATTTTCCAATGAGGGAGAAGGAGTGGGTGACATTATAAGACTTTAAAGAAGGTCACAGATGTTTTGTGGGGAAAAAACTTTTCAGACGAATCATTCAAAGCAGGGCATTTTACAATACCTCGCAATACGTTTTGGGTTACCTCACATTAAGTTTTGCGTTACCCGAATTAAGTTCTGCGTCCCCCCTGATAACAGAAACAGCTCGTGTGTCGGTCCAGTCCAGCTATAATACACTGCCATGTAATGCTTTGCTATTACTCCTTTCAAAAAGCCGAGCTCCGACAGTAATCACCTACTGGCTGTGAGCACCGCTGATGCTGCTCTGCCTGTCTGTACTGCTTGAAGCTGTGGATATGGTTATTGCTGTAGGCTACTGTAACAATAGAGTCTTTACTGCCATTACCATTAGCCTAGAAAGCTTCTTTAAGCCAAACGGAATCTGAACTCATCAAATATGACAGATGTGTTATCCATCTATACAGACTTGCACCTGGGTTGGCCACAGCTGACGGTGAGCCCACTCGCGCTGTGGTCACAGTGGTCTACTGCATAATACATAATATCATATCATAATACAACTCAGCTTTTCTCTGTGGAGGAAAGGAAGAAATGCAGAATGCGAAACGGTAAAGCTAAATAACCTTATTGCGAGGAAATTAAAAATATTGCGAGGTAACGCAAAAGTAGTCTTCAAAGATCTCGCCGTGACCCTTTGGGGGGCTCCGTGTTCCTCAATCCCCTGGAGTTTGCTACGGTTTGCTACCACGGTGCATGGAGTTGCCTAGGAGACGGTGACGCCGCCATTCAAACCGCGCAGCATGGCATGTTGGGATACCTTTCTCCGTCATGGCGGATCAGGTAGTTGGCTAACGTAAACGGTTAGCACATTCAACGACTGTTTGCTTTCACACAATTTAGGACTGCAGCCATCTGGCATTTTCTACACAGGGACTGCAGCCGACGAACAAAAACTAGGTAATTATGTGCTACAGAATTGTCAGCTGTGATGGGCGAACGAACTTGCTTTGTTGTAACAAGTAGCAGCTAAATGTCTTAGCTAGTTGAATAGCTATGTGCATGCTAACTTAGCTAGCGGTAGCGGTGAAGGAGTTGGTTGTGGATTGCCGCTTAGGCCGCGGCGTGCTGGCGGCATGTTTGGCTCTTGCAGCTTATACGTTGTCCAACTGGTAAGCGCGCAAAACAATTTATGTTTTAAGGAATATCGGTTTTATAAAAATCATAGTCATTGTTATATAAATTTGAGTTATCGTTAGCTAACGTAGCTGCAGCGATCACTGAATGAATGTTAACGCTCGCTACGGCAGTGTAGGCCCGACAGTATAGAGCGTTATCTAACGTGTTAATAAACTGTCTGTTGCTGCTTAAAACTTTGTTTCTCTTTTTGGTGTTACTACCCGCACAGCTTTGACCTACGTATAAATAATTGCTTTTTTGTTTAATTTAACACGGTGACATAATATATCGGGGACAGAAGGGGTAACTTGACGTTAGCTAACGATACTTGAAACCTAAAATAACATGTTGGCAACCGTACATTTGATGTTTAGCTTTAGCATTAACGCTAACTGAAGCGGTAATATCCCCTTGCTAACGCTTGATGTGTTGCGTTACTTACATAACCTTGAATGTTCGTGTCTTGCAATTTTAGTATCGTTGTGTTCGGAAAAGTAAGTATTGCTTCGTGTAAGTTAATTGTTTACGCAAATAAAGCCTGTACGTGATTTGAGTAAACTATGAGATTATGGCTTCATTGTCAATGTTTGTGGGCAGCAGCGATAAAATGTCTGTGAGAGATCTCTGTCAATTTTGAATGAAGTTTGGAGTAAGGAAATAGTGATTATTTCAATGGTATGGCTACCATTCTCTGCAACTTTGTTTGCGCTAGCAATCTAGCCTCACTGTAGCCCGGGAGACGCTGCAGGCAATGCTACCTTTGTTGGGTTAGAAGGGGTCTGGTGGTTTTGTCCGACATGGCTATGCCATTGACTTTTACTACCAGCGCCCCTATATTTAAGTGCTGGTACACTATGTTTGTGTCTGTTACACCTCTGGCCACATCTAGCCACATCTAGGTCAGTGGTGTTTAGGTGGGTATTTTGCCCTTTGGCAGATTTAGGTGCTTGCATCTATTTATTCCCGAAAGATAGCTGATCTGTTAGCAGACACATACCACAGTTCACTTGCGCCTCTCATTTAGCGAATTTGAGTCCTTCAGAATTGTGTACTGGAACTAACTAAAATTTGTATTTACAGACTGTAAAATCATAAGCAAATGGTAATCAGATACCCGGTTATCCTCTCAATAATCTTGTCAGCTTTTGATCTCTGTGCTGAGACATACTGTTGGTTTATCCAAGCATCTTAGTTTGCCAGCCAAACCGTCAATATTTTGGCCAGAAGAGTTAAGTTGTTGTGGCTGGATTATAGTATGTGGTGGAAAAATGAAATGTGTTCTTTTTATATCAATATTTATCACAATATCTGTTTGAGAAGGAGATGGAATGAGACCTGGTTTGTAAGGGGCACATAAGGAGTACACTGATAATACCACATTTTATGCAAGATTTATCTTGATCATACACTTTCTTTTTGCATCTCATTTCAGCACAAATTGGGAACAGATCAGCTCCAATCCCAAACCTGTAGATCTTCTTGGGGCATTTCTAGTCTGCTGGTCTGGTCTGTTGGTTTTAATCACAGAGGGGTCATATACAGTACAAAAAACGTCTAATACAACAGACCTGCAATAAGTCATGCCTTCATGAAGGTTATAAAGTATATAAAGTTAGATCAGTTTTATTTATATAGCCCAATATTGCAAATTTGTCTCATGGGGCAAAGGTTCAGTTTTGATTCTTTCAGAAGCTGTAGTTTGTAGTACTGCAGGTTATACTGAGAGGTGTCTCTAATAATTTGCCCACCACATTTATATTAATTTTGAGAGCCTGCTCCCATTAAATAAATGAGTGGCATTCAAATACTAATAGCAACATGACTACAGCCACGAGCAGGCAAGCCAGGCTGGCTCAACCCGTTTTTCCACTGATTTTACAATGTGGTGACTCTGTAAAACTAATTGCCTATCACGTCACTATGATCACCTGTGGACCAATCAATCAAGATGATGTTACTTACATTTTTTTTGTTTCCCTTGCCAGTGTTGAGTGAAGGAGCAGCACACCAGTGACATTAAGAGGACCTTCTACAAAATCAGGAGCACCGGCACAATGGAGTGTGCAGTGGACATTCCCTCAGGTGAGTGAGGGATAGGAAACAAAGAAATCTGTGTCATTTTCCCCATTTTCATTTAGTTTCTTTTACTGCTGTTTAACCTCAGATTTTATGTTTAAAATGTTAGTTTATGCCTCTTAGTTCAGAAACTCTTTAAAACACATGAAAGTTGTTTTTGTGTGACATGGCCAGTGAAGTTTTTCCCCCAAAAAACTATTCTTGGCTGTATCTCTGAGAAGCATGTTGGACAGACATGCGGTTACATTGCTGTGAGGAATAAACTACACTGGCCATGTTCATATTTTAAAGGAAGAAATTCACCTAAATATAATAGTACAGTTGCTCGTGGCATGGCTTATTACGGTTATTCCATCTGTATGGAAAAAACAGCATTATATTAAATTCTCAAGGTGAAAGGCTAACCAATGTCTGCCAAATGTCCCTTAGCCATAAATCACTTACATACTGTGCACCTAAGAGTACACAGTAAAATGGACAAGATAATCAACACAAGCCTTCAGATCAGCTTCCAGAATTACCAATTAATTTAAATAGGTAATTCTGGAAGCTGTAGTTTGTGGTACAGCTCTGAAGTTATTCAGTTTAAGAAATAATTTACATCACATGTACAGCAACTACATGTTATGGATTTGCCAAATACTTGTGTAATCTGAAATACTGGCTGCCCTGTGCAGGTGAGGATGAGGCACCTGAGAAAGATGACATAAATGCCAAGGAAGGGAATGAGACACCCCACAAGAAAAACAAAAAGCACAGAAAACACAAGAGTAAGAAGAAGAAGAGGAAGAGGAAGGGGGAAAAAGAGAGCAGTTCAGAATCTGGCGCTGAGTCGGATGTAGAGCCACCACCTCCACTGAAACCTGTCAGGACCACCAGAGCCAGGTAAGAAGAACTAAAATTTTAATCAAAATATGTTGTGTAAACTAAATGTACTTTTGAGACTTGATAGATGTATTGAATTTTTACATTTTATAAAATTCAAGTTATCTGTAGGTGCTAAATAAGGTATGTTAAAGTAAACACATCTTTGTTTAAAAAAAGTAATATCTCTTGCTGTCCAGATCTCATAGTCAGGCTGTGGCCACATGCTTTGGAAACAAAGCAAATGCAGAGACTAAATCTCAGTGGAATCTTGGTGGGTCTTACGGTGATTGATTCACATACAGAAAATGTTAATATAGTGTGGAATAGAAGGTGTAAGAGGCACTAGGCACCAAGCCACATTTTGATACATGTAATGTTCTAGAATATAGTTTGAAATCTAAATTTCATATACATTTTATCTAGGGAGATTTGTCTGAGAAAAACCACTAGTCCCTTCTAAATTGGTTTTTATGTTGCCTAAACAAGATTTTGTACCTTACCCAAACTGAAATCCATTTTTTGGGAACTCTTTTGTTTGTTTGTAGTGCCAGACTGGCAGCAGCTGCAGGAGCTGGAGACCATGCTGGGCTGAAAGAGGAGGGCAAAAAGGATGTCATTACAGGTAGGACACCCTCACACATAAACATAATTCATATTTCCTTTGAAAGTAGTGGATTCATTTTCCTGTTATTTCATTAAAAAACAAAATCATCGTTGCTCCTCTCAGATCGCGTGGACACGGAGGGAGATGCAAAATCCAAAAAACACAAAAGACATGCTTCTAAGAAGAAGAAAAAGAAGAGGAAGAAAGATGAAAAGCAGGAAAAGAAATCCCCATCTCGCTCCCCATCTGAAAGCAGCTCAGCTTCAGGTTCTGAGTCTGAGGGTGAAGGAGGTAAAGGGGCTGGTGATGGGAAGTACTCTCCAGCTGCAGCATCTGACCTGCAAGAACCAGTGTCCAAACTGGTTCCAAAAAGCAAACGAGGGGAGGACAAGGGGGTTCCCATCCTCATGCAGAAACCTGAATTGCTTGGCGTTAAGAAAGAGGAGATATCAGATATGGATGTGTCCCCATCGGGAGGGAAGGGTACAAACACCAATGGATCAGAAAATGATATGAGGTTGCCCTCTGCAGGCCAGGATGAGATGACACAGACAGCGACAGTTAAGGTTAAGACAGAGGGTAGTCATGCTGATGGTGCATTCAGCCATGCCCAGGACCTCCCTGACATCATCCCTAAACAGGAAGGTGCCACCCCAAGAGATGACCAAGGCCTGAAAGATCAGGCCATTTCAGTTCAGAGGGCAAAGGTCAAGGAACGTGATTCATCCAGGTCTCCTTCCCCACCCAGGAGTCTAGACATTAAGAGGTCTGGGTCAAGTCATAGTCGGTCACCAACACCTAGTCCCAGTAGGCAGCAGTCTGATGTTAAAACAGCAGCAGCAATGAAAGAACGGTCAAGAACCCATTCCAGGTCAACCTCTAAGGGAAAACATTCTACAACTCCTCTAAAGAGTCGGCAGCTGTCCCGCTCTCAGTCCCCTATATCTAGGAAGAAGTCACGCTCCCCTTCCTCGAAGTCGCCCAAGAGAGCTAGCTGTCAATCCCGGTCCACCTCTCGCTCCCTCACCCCCAAGAAGAAGATTTCAAAGCCAACGAGGAAATCCAAGTCCCCTAAACGTCGGAGGGGTTCCTTGTCTGTTTCCCCAAAGCGACGCAGAAGTTCCCACTCTCCTAAAAGAAAGGTGTCACGATCCCCTAAACGTGGTGGCCGCAGGTCACCCTCTCTGTCTCGGTCTCCAAGGAGAAGTCGAAGGTCAGAGTCACGTCCCCGTGGAGGCACAAGGCACTCCAGGACCCGCTCACCCAGACGAGGCGGTGCAGTTGGCAGGCGTTCGCGGTCACGTTCCATCAATAGAACCCGTCGCTCCCACTCTAGATCAAGACGTCCTGTTCGCCGCTCCAGGTCACGATCTCCAGCCAGGCGTACAGGAGGCAGGCGCTCCAGAAGTCGATCCTTGTCTCGACGTAGGAGGTCACCACCTCCCAGATCCCGTCGTTCACGCTCCCGGTCCATTCGCAGAAGCAGGCGGACTCGATCACGTTCCATTGTCGTCCTTAAGCGCAATCGTCGTTCCAGATCCAGGAGTCCTCGCAAACGGACCAAATCCAAAACCCCTCCCTCCCGACGGCGGTCTAAATCCCGGTCACCACTCAGAAGGCGCTCTCGGTCCCCTGCCAGGAGAAATCGTTCTCCGCCAAGGTCTGGCAAACGGTCCAAATCCCGTTCGTTGTCTCGACGGCATCGGTCAAAGTCACACTCACCACTACCTGGCAAGAGGAGGTCCAAATCTCCTAGGAAGAGTGGAAGAAGGTCAAAGTCTAAATCCGTCTCTGCAGGCTTGAACAGATCTAGGTCCAGGTCTGAGTCAAGTGATGGACAGTCTGACAGCTCCTCCCCAGCCAGATCCACATCTTTCTCTCCTGTTAAAGAGATGACTCTTTCCTCACTGAAGGCAGAGCAGGCAGCTGATGGGAAGGCAGCTGGAGAAAGTGGAGGACTGTCAGCTACTGCAGGTCAGACCTTTTTCATTGCTATGTTTTTAAGCAAACTACAAAAACTCAAATTTATTTTGCTCCTTAAAATTGCTGTATCTGCTCAGTTACCAAGAGAAAGAAATCCCCAGTAATTTGTGATACTGTTGTCTTGAAATGGACTAAAATGTCTTTATGCCTTGTCATTTTATATGTACCATGCAGGTGCGTGGAAACCTGTGCCCTCAGCAGCTGCCTCCAGCCCCCAAGCTGGGATCTCCTCAGATAAGTTGCAGGAGCAACCTCAGATGCTTGCTGAGGAACAGAGGGAGCGTGTCAGCTCATCCAATGAACGAGATGTTTCCAGGTCCAGGTCTGGTTCCAGAGAGGCTGGCACTGGCCCAGGTGGGTCAGATTGTTCCGAAGGCTCCGATGAGGAAGAAGTTCAAGTTAAAACGGCACCTCAACGCCCGAGAAGCTCCTCAGGGTCAGCGTCTCCTCAATTGCAGAAGAAGCAGCTGTCCAAGTCACGCTCACCTATGATTCGCAGGAAACTTTCACGCTCAACTTCTTCGCCTCGACGATCAACATCCAAGTCTGCGTCCAGAAGGAAGCAGTCTAGGTTTGTAGTGTGTAAATTAAATTACTGTATGGTCTTGAAATTAAATGTTAAAGACCTCATGAAACAGGGACTTGAAAGGCATCTAGTCGCCAGACCCAATGCTCACATTATGCTGCTGACAAAAGTCAGTATGGTGCATATGCACAATGTCTTATCTTTCACCTTTCCTCAGGTCCAAGTCTCCAGTGAGGAAAAGAGAATCTGTCTCTCCATCAGAAAGGAAGAAGCGACGGTCTAAATCTCCTGCCCGCCGGCGGAGGTCACGCTCGCGCTCCACCGCACGGCGTAAGCAATCAGGCTCCAAGTCCCGAACCAAAATCCGACGATCCAAGTCCCGCTCTCCAACCCGCAAGAGGCGATCCCGTTCACCCAATGCCCGTGGGAGGAGGAGGTCCAAATCCACTGAGAGAAGCAAGAGATCCAAGAGCCGCTCCACAGGCCGGAGGAAAAGGTCCAGGTCAGGAGACAGAAGCAGGCGATCCAGGTCTCGGTCTTCTGATCGCAGACGCAGGTCTAGGTCGAGGGGTCGAGGGAGGCGCCCAGTGTTTCGCAGTCGTTCGTTTGATAGACGGGACAGGTGGAAAAGGGAACCTAGCCATTCTCCAGTTCTCATTCTCCGCAAACAGCGCCGGTCAGGGTCCCGGACACGACGCAGCACCAGCAAGACTCCTCCACGGCTCACTGAACTGGGTAAAATATTAATATAGTAATTAATGACAGTCACAACTTACAGTTGTGAGGTTACATTTATGGTAACATTCATGGTTTAATTTTTGTATGATTTTGTTTTTAGATTTTTCTTTCAGTTTACACAGCTTGTATGCTTAATCCTACCTGTTTTCCCTCTTTATCTACCCTTTCTGTGCCCTGTTTTACCCCTCCCTCTGTCTCACCTCTGCTCTCTCCTTCCTCAGATAAGGACCAGTTGCTGGAGATAGCGAAAGCTAATGCTGCTGCCATGTGTGCTAAGGCGGGGGTGCCCATTCCTGAGAGTCTTCGACCGAAAGCCATCCTCCAGCTCCCTCTACCCACGCCATCTCCTACCCCCCTCTCCTTGCCTCTACCTTTACCTCTCCCAATGGGCATGGGGATGCCCAATATGCCCAACATGGGTCCAATGGGGATAGCCAATATTCCAGGAATGCCCAGCATGTCAAACATCACCATGAGTGCTGCTATGGCAAGTATGACAGCAGCTACTATGACAGCTGCTTTGACCAACATGGGTGCCCTGGCGGCCATGCCTCCCCTTGCCCCACTTCCTACCATCACTAACAAGCCTCCGCCATGTCTCGCCCCCCCAACACCAACCCTTAACCTGGACCACATAGAGGAAGCGAAGAGGAAGGTCACTCAGCAAGCTAACATACACACCATCAAGGAGCTCACTGAGGTAAATGTTTTTGTTTGAGAGATTGTATAGTATGTGTATTTGTTTTATAGAAACAATGTTGAAGAGAGTAATGTGGCTGTGGTTTTGTGCAGAATTGTGCCAACCCAAAGTAACTGATTTTTCCCTGTGTTTTTGTAGAAGTGCAAGATGATCGCAAATAGCAAGGAGGAGATGGCCATTGCTAAACCCCATGTCTCAGATGATGAAAGCTAAAACTGCCAGGCCCTCACGGTGAAATTTTCAACCTTTATTCTTCACATTTCAGTCTGTGTCCTTGTCTTTATATTAGTGTTTTATTAATGTCACTTCCATTGTGATGTCAACCATGTCCAGTTGCTTATTGATCCAGTAGCAACATACTCATTGGCCATCTCAATTTGGAATCAACTTCTTTATTCTACCATACTGTAGTCAATTATGTGCTTTTCTTGCATATGAAACACTTCTTTTTCCTTTTTATAGTGTTTCCCTTTGGCTTAGCCCTTTTTTGGTTATCCATTCCTCCTGCCCACATCCTTCGTAATTTATATTTATGATTAATTAAGTCATTTACAAGTGACCCATTAAAACTCAATGAACCTATTAATTGTTTGATTGGTTTTTTTTTGCCCAGTCCATTTTTCTCATACATTTTCATCTGTTAAAAGACCCACACAGATGCTTTAGCCTGCTGGTCATTTTACCTGACAAGTACATTTGTACTAAAAGTCTTAATATGTCATGGTAGTTCTGCATGTTTAATACCTCACTGTAGCATCCAGCATTACAAGTTGTCATTGTTTTCTTTATGATAATTCCACTCACTAGGTTTAAGCATGCTAACAAGGCAGACTCACTAGTTCTTTTTTCTTTTTTTTTCACTTTTCAGACAGTTATCCCTTGCTACATGTATGCTAACAAGGGACATGCCATCAGCCTTCCCCTCTCTGAATTGGTCCTTTGTATATTATGTTGACAAGTCCTAGTTATATTGAAACCTAATGTTGTTCTCTGTAGACATTAACTGATGAGTTTGTCTCAAATACAGACTAATTACACAAACTGACCTTTTCTCTCTCTTTGCTTGCACACAGCCGCTCCCCTCTGAAGGACTGAAGGAAAATGTAAAAAAAAAAAAAAAAAAATGCTTTACAGGAAGACCCACCTTCCCACAGTTCCTTTTGGCAGCCAGATGACGTGACTGAGCCACATAAACCACCAAGAAGAAGCGCACCCTCATTGTCACAGTTACAACATAGGAGCACCGGCACCAGCCACTGTCCCACTCAGCTCCCCAGTTTGTTTCTGTTTGTGTAAAAGAGAGACTGGCAGACTGTCACCTGTGATACCACTGAGAATATTGGGACACACTGACATGTGCACAATTGTGTGACTGTATAGTGAGTGTGAGTCTGTGTGTATATAGTGACTCACTACCAACTCCTCAGTGTTTCTGCTCATTTAGGCAGTCACTGTTGTAAAGACTGAGAGGAAACAAACCAAACTAACTAGTGGCGCAAGTGTTTTTGTAAAAGATTAGTTTCTCTAAATTTGTTTTACTGCTTTCTTAAAAAATTGTGTTAAGTGGAGACTGCTTCCCTGTTCTGCTGTATTCCCCTCAGCCATCTCTAGTCCCTGGTTTTATTAACAAATAATGCAGGTGAAGTTTTGGTAGATCCTCACATGTGATTTGTTTTTACAAGGCCAGGCAAGAGGGAGACCACATGTTGTGAATCCTGTAACAGGGTGCCAGATCTGATTATTTTGAAGGAAGGAAATGACTGAATATATGTGCTGAAAAAAATAAGGTTTGAATTTTGGCTATGACAAAGATTATCATTACCATTCACAAAACACAACTAATTCAGTTAGCACTGCCCTGGGTGTGATTTTCTTTCACTCTATTTTAAATGGAACCAAGCTAATCGTTGACTCTAACCTGATCTTTCATTTGGGCTTTGTTGGGGTTTTTTTCAATTTGAAAACATGTTTGTTGTAAATGTAAATGGACATTTCATCTGCCACAGTTTTAACACCAACATCCTGTCATGCTGTGTTGTGTGTTTTGCAGAAAACTAAGATGCACAAAAAGTACACCATTAGTATTTGCTAGGAATTGCCCTGATGGCAGACTAGAAGACATTTGGTCAAGTGCAAACATTTGAAGCGTCTATGTTTCTATCATTTGTCATCTGGGTTTGATTTTATGAGCAAGTGTCACTTGAAAGAAATGCTGGTTACTGGCTGTCTTGGAGATCCTAGATGTTTTTGGAAAAGAACCTTCCAAAATACCCATAATCCCAGATTCAGATCACATCTAACATCTGATTGACTGGACCTTGAACCACCAAGATTAAACTATATCACTGAAACATCTTTTTGTTTTCTTGATAAACAGGAGGGATGAAAATGCAACTTTCCTTAAACTTCACACTGTAAATGGAGGTAATGACTTGTTTAGAAGAAGATTTCTATTTCACCGTGTGGCTGAATACTATTGGCATTTTTAAATACACTGTAGAGATGCTTTTGCCTTTCTGTTCCTGTTGACGTTATTAAAACATTTTGGAGAACATAATTCATGTTATTGTGCTGGGGGTGACAAATGACTTGTAGTGGTTATAGAGGTGAATGTTGAAAGTTAAGTATGCCCTGAACTGTGCCATTGTTCAAAGTTTTTGTGTATTAGACAATCAAGTTCTTTGTCTCAAAATGCATTTTTGAAGAAAGAACTATAACCACATGAAATTAACATTAACATCTTGCTGCATTGTATTCAGGTGGAGAATTGAGAATTGTTTTAGATAGCAGTGTGTAGTAATGTGCAAACATAATGAAAAACCCAACAAGCCCTTTTCATTGAATCCACTGATAGTCAATATCTGCTTTACTAAATGTTGTCACCCTGGCCTGTGGTAGGTCTTCTTTGTGAGCTGTGTCTGGGCAAATGGGGTCCGTGTTTTGCTGAATGCTTTTGTCCCTTTGGATAACTGAAGAACAAAGACGAATTTGGTGCTCTTGGGAAAACTGGCAGGGATGAGGGTTTTTTTTCTTCTGTTTTTTAAGGAATCTTGCACTCAGCTCATTTATTTTCATTGCAGAGGTAAGTAATTCTGGATCCATCCTTCTTTGTTGAACTCACATGCCCAGGGCAGCCTAGGCTGTGGAAGATAATCTGTGAAGGTTTTGTCAAACTAACTATACAGACTCTGTACCAAAAGTGTTGAACTGTTGAATTGATTCCCTAAGGTAATCTTTAACTATTTTAATGACAGGAAAAAAAAAAAGAAAATGCATTTTAGGATTGGTTTTTTTTTTTTTTTTGGTCATTCGAGTATGACAGCTTGCTTTGTACATAAATGTGTTGATGATTATTAAAAACCTCAATGATCTGTACTTTTGTCCTGTGCAATGTTCACTACAGTCAGGCTCATGATGTATTGCTGCACATTTAGGACTTTTAGTTGGAAAGTAGTATAGTTGAGTTTAGGTGGGACTCAATTATTGGATTAGAAAAGACGAGGAGTTGCAGAGGGCTGTACATCCTGCTTGTTTATTAGTATTCATTTCAAAAAGGCTGTTGGAGCCAGATAAACTGTTATATATGTTAAAATTTGTATTTTTTTGGAAGACTGAGGCTCTCTGATAATGTATCAGTGATTCCGCACCACCAATGGATTTTTGTGTTTCCTCAGAACAACGCTGTGCTATCAGGGTAGTAAAACCCCAAGGAAACTGATCGTTTCAGAACATTTATTAAGTGAAATACGTTAGAAATAAGCCCTCCTTTTTGATTTGTCTTTATATGGTATTTGTTCAGAAAGTGTATTGTGCAGCAAGCTGTTTTAGTAATTGTTTTGTAACAGATTGCACATTGTTAGCCCATAGAATAACTGTTTTGCCTATGAATTTCAGTGGATATGTACATAAATATATTGACCAAGACCTTAATTCTACATCGCAGAGGAAATGCCTGAGGGCAAGAAAGTACAGAGTTCAAAAAGTCAATTTCATCATAATGCACTGACAGATTTAAATCATGACAGAATATCAAGATTTGTATCTGCATCTTTTAAAGCCAAAATGTGTATCAACCTTTACATCCCTTCTCCAAATTGTCACCATGACACACACCCCATTTCATGATTAATAATAACTTAAGTTGGCAAGGAATCCACATGGACCTGTAAAGAAGCTTTTGTAATGTGTGACATAGTGCATGAGTTGCCTTTGTTTAAAATTAGACTGCACTGCCAGGTGTGAATGGGGTCATAGAATAAATGTTACGTGAAGTGACATTGGCCCAGTTGTGCATTGCTCAGCAGTGAGAGACCAGCTTTCAGATCTATAATGAAAGCCTTCACAGCAGAGATGGAGCCCAACCTGACCGAACAATATCGATTTGCAAGACTGTGCTTGTGTGTGGGCTGTTTGTATGTTTGCCTGTGTGAGAAAAAGATGAAGATAGATAAAGATAAATATATGTTGTTATAGTGTTTGAAGTGAGCTGATGCCACCATGTAATTTACTGGGTGATTGGATGATTAAAATGTCCTTTCAGAAAATGTTTAAGGTAGAAACAACCTGTAGTTATGAAACCTTCCAACAAGTGGAGCCCTTTCTCTTTGTTTCCACTGTACTTTTATTGTGGAGGTCAGAGACTTAAAACAAGCAATTCTGTACCTTCTCCATCAACAAAAAGGGCCTTAAGACTCTAAAATGTGGAGTTCGAACAGATAGTGCTATGGTTGGAAGAGTGGTAAAGCTACTCAACTATGAGGGCTTTGACACATTAAACACTTTATTTTCAGTTTACAAGTTTCCTGATGTACTATGTTGAGCAAAGAGGAGTCATCTTAGTTTCCACTGTAGTCTTCATCATGAAACTTGAAATCATGAATTTTCATACACTCCCTAAAAACAGCAACAAATGTCTTAATTATAAATGCAGAGCCAGTATTTCAATTCAACACAATAATGCTTTCTTAATTACTATGTGTGGGTTAGGGGTAGTAATCTGTGAAAGAGTGACTCTGTTTAAATATTCTGGGCCAATTAAACTCATTTAATTTGTGGACTGTAATTACATGAATCAGTAATTACACTTCCAGGCGTTCCTGTCAGTGTCTGCATGTATGCTTGTTTACACACAGCAGTCACATTTGCATGTACATGTATGTAGGTTTGCATACTGAGCAAATAGTGAGTCATTGGATTTTGCAGATCAATGGCTGTCAGTCGATGGATGGCTGAGTGCTTTGCAACGACCACCCCGTCCAAGCACTCTACCCACTCTGTCAGGCAGCCAGGAAAAGAGGTCACATACACAAATTTCCTCTCACTCCCCCCTTGCTTTCCATTTTCACAACACACTCCTCTCATTGCTTCACACACCACTCACACATGCACAAGCACACACACACACGTTCACACACTGGATAAGCGGATGAATTCAGCCTGTGGTGGAGTTCTGGATCAGAGTGAAACTTGTTTCACTACAATGTGAGACAGACTAACGAAGACAACAGAGACAGCGAGGAGAAAAGGAGAAAAGAGGATTTCAGGGAAATGAGAGGCTCGGCGAGATAAAAGCTGACGAGAGTGGAGAGAAAAGAGAACAAAAGAGGAAAGAAGATGCCTAATTTTACTGAGGAGGATTTGGAGCGCTGCCCGTAGAACCAAGTGAGCTGTGTCTGTAACTGTGAGGGTCCATGTACTGGTCAGAGGAGTACAATAAAGGTTGTGACTTTGACTGTACTTGTCGGTTCATTGTACTGTCAAAATTGTGTGTGTGCACATTTCAGTTAAAGTGTGTGTGTCAGTGTCCTTGACAAACCAAAATTGTGTGAAAGCAGGAGAGTCTGCTGCAACAATAGTATGTGAACATGTACGACTACATGATTGAAGACACACATGCTGCATGCATGAACATTTCACTGGGAAGGAGCAACTATAGATCTTCATTTATGGTTGAGTGAAGTTATCCCATTTAAAATATTCATGCAAACTCTAACTTTATTCCAGATAAATATGTATTAGTTTGCACATTTGCTTGAAGAAATTCTTCATCTCCTAATTCATGGTTAATAATCAAATGATTATTCATATTTGAAAACTCAAATTCTGTACAACAGTTGATACTCAACATCTCAAAACTTGCAAATACTGCACACCTGTATGTGGATCAGATCAACTGCATATTTCCATATAATTTCCCATCAGTCAGTCTGTTTGTATTTATGGGTAGACTTATGGGTAGAATAAAATTTTCAACTAGTATGTTGGTCGTCTAGGATGGCTGAATGTCATCTTGATCTAAGAAGCTAGACAGAAGTGATTCTCCTTAGGGAAGGTTCCCCATCTGACCTTTATTTGAAATGAGCCTTCTCAGAGAAAATGAACAAAAATAACCCATGAGCAGCAGACTTAAGTATATATGTTTATTAACCTGCAATTTAGAAGTCTTGCAGATCTACCCATAAAAAAATCCATAAAAAACAGTATCAAGTATCAAGGCATGAGGTTGTCCTTAAACCATGTTAAATTATTTGTGTTGTGTGTCTAATTTCACATCTGATGTAGAAATACAATATTTGAAATGTGGCTTCCAGTCATCGTAGCTGGACTTGGGTCATCGAACTCTACCCACGAGGGCGGAGGAGGTGCTGGCTGCTGTCGCAGAGTTGACCTATGAAGTCAGCCACAGAGACGGATGCTTCCTGACTGTAGCACATGTTGGTGTGAATGATGAGAACATTGAGGTAGTACAGTATAGTTTGTGTGTGTGTGTTTGTGTGTGTGTGTGTGTGTCGGTGTGTCTGGCTGCATAGATTCCAAGTGATTCATATCTATAGTGAGAAAGTGTGTGTTTGTATGAGTCAGAGATCATAGTGTGTGTGTGCAAGGTTGTGTGTCAACAAACACAGCAGCAAGGTTGTGTGCATGTATGTGTACATGTGTCCTCTTTGTCTCTCTCCCCCTGTGTGTGTGTGACAGCTGCGGGAATGTGTATGTTAGTTTCAGTCCATTGCTCGAGAATGAGAGCAGAGGTAGTGGTCTGTGTATGTGTGTGTGTGTGTGTGTGTGTGTGTGTGTTGTTTGTCACAGGAACGGAGGGAGAACCTAGGATGACGTCCACATAGATCAAGGTAGATCAAGGTTAATGTGTGTGTGTCTGTTAGCTGCAGGGAAGTAAAGTTCCTCTTGTGTCGACACTGATTAACATAACATGTGTCTGAACATCAAGGTAAGACTCAGTGGTAACACGTTCATATTTAACTGATGGTGGGCAGCAAAATTGAGTTTTCTTCATATACGTTCCCTAAAATCTGTAATAACCTTAATTCATTTGACTTTCAACATAACATAATTTGAAATAAGTGCCTTAGATCCCTCTGGATGTCACCTGAGCCATCATCCTATAACTGCAGCCACACACTACTCAGACAGCACACTCAGTGTGTGTGTTTTTTTGTGTCATGTGTATGGGAGGCTTCAGTCCAGTGCTCACACCTAAGCCCCTAACCCCACCATTGAGATGTGTGTATTATAGAGTCATGGGCGTTCCAGTCCACCGCCCATGTTAGGGCTCACAAGTGAGAATATCAAGAGTGTATCGCAGTCACAAAACGATGTAAGGTCATGATACAACAAAGTAGAGTGCTTCAGCTGTGTGTGTGTGTTTGTGTGTGATTGTCACTTGCACGGAAGCAAGATCTAGTTCGTCGCTCTTGCTGACGTGTACAACAAAAGCATCAAGGTAGAGTGGTGTTGGCGTTTGTATGTGTGTGTGTGTGTGTGTGTGTGTGTGTGTGTGTGTGTGTAAGCATGCATGTGCTTCAGGAGGAACAACTTGCAGCGAATACACAAAACATATGAGTAGCTGCCATTTCATGTTGCTCCTTTGACAGTTACCTGCGTGTGTTTCCTTCCCACGACTTGAATATTCAGTGTTACACATACGTACGAAACAGGGTGTTAATCTATTCAGATTGGCTGCTGACTCAAAAAGTACTCACAGTTGCCAATAAATTGCCTGCTATGAAAATACAACTCTATTAATGAGAGATTAGGGCTGTTAGGGATGACAGTGGTAGTCTATCAGTGAGTTCATTATCAATTATTATAATCAAGTTTCCTATATTTTTACCCTCATGAAATGTGCAAGTGGTGTGCAAAAAAAGGGTAAATACTTCAATACTTGTATGTATCTTGTTCTAAAAAGGTCTGAGGAAACAGAAAAAACATTACAATTATTTGGGTCTGTGAGACCCCAAACAATGATGAAATAAAGCCAGTGTTGACAAAACACACAAAAAAGACAAAAACAGACAAACTCACAACTTAATTGGTGTTTTTATTTAGCTTACCAAGGAACATTTGCATGGTAAGCTTACAGGCTGCTACAACAATATTGAACAATGTAAGAATAAATTACATATGGGGACTAAAATAACCATGTTTCAGATCTTACCCACCTGCAACAGGCTAATCAAATATTCATACTTACCAGAGGGCTATAATGTACTCACATTGGTTAGTTGAGTGGTCTCCCTGGGTTACTGAGAAATCAAACTTCTATTCTCGAATAAACTAGTGCAATCTTTAAATATAAACTGAATCCTTTCGGCTTACCTATTCATTAGTCACCCCCTCACAGTGAAAGTTAAAATCATCTTATTTTTCATTATATTTCCATTTCATCAAAAGAGAGCACATCCATTTCTAAGCTTTCAGTTGGAAAAAAAAAGATCATCAGTGCATTGATTACCTTCATTTACTACATTTTTCTTTAAATGTCATTAATGAAATCATGAAAAGTCACAGGGAAGATGGGTAGAGGGAGAGTTGAGGGTTATTTCTTTGTACCTCGGCTTTATTACACATCGGGGAGAAATAAGAAAGATGAGAAAGACATAGGGGGTGAGATGACTAAGGTAATGAGCCAGACTTGAACCCACCTAATGAATCCATGGTGACTGGCTTCACATGCTGACTAGTTGCATGGGCATATTATGAGCTTCATATCAAACAAAGTACATCCTATCATATCCTTTCCGATCCTATCTTATCTTATCTTAACTTATCCTATCCAATCCAATCTTACCCTGTCCCATCCCGTCCGTCCCGTCCCATTCTATCCCAGCCCAGCCCAGCCTAACCAATCCCAGCCTAACCAATGCCAGCCCATCCCAGTCCAGCCCAGCCTGTCCCATACTATCCCATCCCAATGAATGTCAACTAGTTGACTCTTGGGAGACCTCTTTGATATGTGGTTAGGAGAAGTCTCTTCCTACAGGTATACACCACAAAACACATAACTGTCTTTGGTGTATTTTTTGTTGCAGGCTGCCTGAAAAGCTTTGTTGTAATTTGACATACAACACTGACTTCACACATTTTATTCTGAGGTACAAGAATACAGTTGGAGGCAAAGGTATTGAAATGTTTTCTATGTGCCGCAGAAACGATAAATGCCTCTTCACTATCCCACTGCTTTTCTCAATGAACTGCACTTAGCACATTTTATTCATGCAAGGTTTTAAACGCTGACTCACTTTCACCAACAGCTACAAATATTTTCCATGCTGCTGTCCCAAGACTTTTATCTCTGACTGTACTTGTACACATTTTTATACATGACAGCTCTTTTAGAGTTAACTCATGGTTCCCTGACGTAGCAAGACAGCCAAGAAATGTATGTTTTTGCCTGCTGGTGCATGCATTAATTATGGCTTCCATGCAAAATACATAAGATCTGCAACTTCACTGAGTGGCCGAGGCAGTTCATGGCTCACATGACTTTGCCTCACACTCCAGTCCAACTAAATGAAGCCCACTTTCACCCACACCAACCTGAGAAATAAAAATCATGCAATTTATGACATTATGCCCCTCAATTTAGTTTCTTTTGTAGGTGGACATTGCATCCCTTATCAGAAGGTGACCAACTCAGTGCTGTTGAGATACTGAACTAATATCAGACTAATGAGGTGGAATATGCAGCTTTTGTCATTTCTCCTCTTATAGCATGCATTGTGTGTATGTATTTAAGTACATGCTATATCAACCATCAAGTAGCCAAAAACTATATATACTAGTTATAGTGTATGTCACAGTTTAACACAGAGACCAGCTTCTATTTCTATTTTCACAACCCTTAAATCCCTTTTCAGTGTGTAACTGTTTCCAACAACATTGTGCTATATTACAGAGAGGACAGAAAGTCTGATGTGTCATTGTTTTGGTTATTCTTCTATTTTTCTGCCGGACATGTTTGACTTTGAGAATACGAGGCGCTGTCTGTTAGCTTGTCTCCTGTTGTCTCCCAGTGTTTGCCACTTTTGGATGCTTGCTGGACGACAACACTGACCCGCATTTGTTTTCCTAGATGCAAACTCACAGTGAGTCTTATCTCTCCTTTACGGTCATTAGCCAGAAGAGATGCACTAGTATGCGTCATGAATATAGTTTCTAGAGAAAACAAGGATTTTAACTGTAACATGATTTGGGTGTAAACTTTGACTGTAGATACAAAACTGCCTCATTGCAGCCAGAAATTCATGGGGAATCTGTTCATATTCTATTATTTACAATACAGAAATATAGACCAAAGTCTTCTCTGTGGCCTGTCTCCAAATGCACCTCAGTTAGAATAGTGAGGCATGTTTAGATATGTCAGCCCCCTGATATGAGACTGCGTGTTTCCACAAGTACAGATGTTAAGTCCCAGGCTTTTAATCTGAGAGCTCCTATCTGTATCTGTGGAAAGAGTGCTTTGCTTTAGAGGCTGTTATCGACCTTCTTTGCCCCTAAAGTGTTGTGCTTATTAGCCACCTGACAAACAATCTATGGCAAATGGACTCTGTGGGCGTAACAGTAACAGCAGGAACTCTTTTCCTCATTTTGGATTAAATTTTTCCCACTTTTTATTCATCACATCTTTTTCTGCATCTCCTCATCTTTCTTTCTCAAGTGAGCACACGTGTGTGCCTCTATACGTACATGCATGAAAATGCATGAAAATTGACTGCATTTAGAAGACACAAAAAGTGGACTCTGGTGCCAAAAACATACACTTTGTTCTCCCATAAAGACAGCCATTATTTGCTCCTTGGTGTTGGAACAAATGACCAGTGCTCTATTTTTCCTAGTGAGGACGTCTTGGAAGACAGCAGTCATATTGATGAAGTGATGAAAGGTTCTTTTATTGACAGAGAAAGTCCAAAAATGAACTGTGACTCAAAGCGGTTCTAATTATCTTCTATATTAATTGCCAAAAGTTTTTTTCTACTGCTGTCATTGTTTGAGATCTTCAGTTGACATAAATATCTTTGTGACCTGCTCTCCCCTGTTTGTGACCTAGACAATCACCATCAATAGCTTGACACTGACAGTTTCAGCAGCCCCTCCTAGATTTGGCAAAATGTATAATAAAACCGCAGTTAATAGTTTATTAATCTTTAAATTACAGCCATTTCATCTGCTTCTTCCAGTTAAAAAAAAATTCCATTTTAATAATTCATGTGTGAAAGGAGATCATTTTTCTAGTTAAGTTTATCAGCCTGCTCAGGGAATATTTATGGAAAATTGGGATCGAGCGCCGCAGCCTCACAGGTCATAGTTCACGTGGGTCTGTGACTTCATTTAATGATGGAAATAAGGGAACGACCAGAGTAGCAGCTGTTGGTGGGAACAGTTGATGTATGTGATGGATAACTGTTGCAGAAATCTAAAAATAGCATTTTACAATATATTGCAGTAAACATTTTACACTCCATTTAAACACAATGTTTTACCATCATGTTTCATTATTTTCCTAGCAGCTGCTTTTGGTGATTTATGTATGTGCCTTGAAGGATGAAAGGATGACGGTACAAAAAGTGGTGGAATATTTCTAAAATGTCTAAGTATTCTGTATAACTGAATAAAATGTTTCTTAATGTAGATTTGGTGAATTGCCAGCATTGGTTATCTTACAAACACCAGTGTCCTATGACTGTAAAAACTGTACGTCCGTGTGTCTATAGGCATGAGCTTTTTTTCACCACAACATGTCTGCAGAAGAACAGAATATGCAACATGCAAAGAGCCATTTTGTACATTACATGCACATACATATTGCATGTTTTAAATCTGGGTTCTGTGTAATCATGTGTTCATTTGTGTTCGTGTGTGAGCTGGAATGTGCTCTTGTGTCTGTGCTGTTGTGCTCCTAAATATGTGTGTGTGTGTGTGTGTGTGTGTGTGTGTTTTAGACAGGAAGGTAGGCCTCCGACAGTTGCCTTAGAAACATCAGACTGTGATAGAGGCAAGCTCATGGCCACATTGGAGATGATCAACAATTGGACAAAAAAGGCCCATCAGCCTTGTTTACTTCAGTGCTAGCTATGCTCACAGCGGGCTTGTAGCATCAAGGTTGGTCTACACGCAATCACACACACTCACACAAACGAATACATTAAACCGAGGTCAACTGCCAGCAGCATCGATCACTGAGCTTCCCCTCTCTGGAAAGGTACTGAAAACAAACCTGGTGTTCAGTATCACCGTTTAAACCAGGGTTTTGTCTATTTTTCAGGTGATGTGCATACATAGATACAAAGCTGTTGTTTTTTTTTACTCTAATTGTTAAGCACTTTGTAAACTTGTTTTTGAAAAGTGCTATATAAATGAAATTTATTATTTCTATATTATTATCATTATCGTTTCATTCTATATTACATTACCTTGAAATGCAAAAAATGTTTGAGATGATGATAGGTATCAATGAGTTATTGATAAGATAACTCATTGTATGTATTAATGTGATGCTTGGTGTATAAATGATTCATTTTGTGACCTCCCAGACATTCACGATACCTCAACACTGAGCTAAAGAGTCACACTAATGAGAAGCCTTTCCTTCAACAAGAATCAAAATTATGACAGTAATTTTGTTGGAACACTGCTTAAGTAAACACAGCAGGAGGTGTGTAGCTTCTGCATAAATTCATACTGATTTGACAAATTGGAGTTGATGCACTGTTTTCTACACAGGGAATTTAAATAGAGACTCATGTACAGTCACAACACAAAGCTGACAGAGAGATGACTGAGACAGGCAGCGGAGAATGGAGGGATCTTCAAGTTAAGCGACAGGATTACACTGGCACTCCAGGAGGTTTTGTCGCCTAGCAGTGCCTATAGGTCTCTTGATTGAACAGCTGCCGTATCAATTCAGGGGCCAGAGCAGCGGCTATTTGTAGCTCAGAGGTACCTTCGGCAATAAATCTCCTGACATGGGTAAAGAGGGAGACACAACCCTCTCATATTGCACTCGCTGCTTCAATCCCGTGTTCTTGTTGGATGAACTGGAGCTTTACCTCACACACATTTGTGGGTACACACAGACATATTTTGCAATAGTAACTCCGATCCCTGAGCGACGAGAGCTTCTTCGTCTATTTGATGCGAGATGACAGCAGGAAGCCCCTTTAGGGCTGCGATACATGGACATCAATTTCAGGCACTGTGGATTTACATGGGCAGTCCTTCCTGCAACACGCTGAGGCAAAAGGAAAAATTACTGCCATTGGGTTATGAGGTACGAAACATGACAGAATTGTTCAAAATGTTTTATAAATGGCATTAAGACCAAAAACATGTACTTTCAGGGCACTAATGCTACACAACATGGTGATCTGTGTTTCAGGTAAAAGCCTAATTTGGTGAATAAAACTGACAAAAGCGATTTGTTTGTTTTTCCTCTTACCTGCCATCCAATTTCAGACCACTACAGAAGACATCAATCAACCCGTCCAATCTAGTCAGTCAGTCAATCAATCATTCAATCAATCAATTAACTGATTATGGGTCAGAATTCTTGATGATAACCTGGTTCCAGACCTCTGAATCACATCTCTGATTTGTTCAGTCATTCAATGAAAGAAGCAAAACCAAATGGAAATTCGATCTGATTATAAAGGTAAGTTGCTGATTTTCTGAAAAATTTCAAGTGGTCTCTGCTTATCTCATGTTTGTATGATAAAAAAAGGGTAATCTTGTTTGTTTTGGTCCCAATTCATCACACAGTTGTCTGGCGCTTTTTATTGACTCTAACCTCTGCCCAGACCAGTCCACAGAGAATGACCAATTATAGGCCTTTTATTTTCACACCACACAAGCATGGCCTAGACATGTCAGTTTCCTGACAGCCTCTGGATGTACGTACACCCTGGTGCTGTGAGTCAATCAATACTCACCCTCACCTGAGTAATATATCCATAATATATAAATATCCATATTCCTTGAACTGTGATCGCAGTAGACTCACAAAACTGTTAACTAAAAGATTGATAAAACACCTTTCTCTACAACATCTTATTGTTTTTTGTCTCTGTTTCGCTCTCACATCTCCTAATTGCTTTTCACATTTTTTCACAGCCTCAACCCCCTCTATTAGCTCTCCTTCCCTCCCTCTTTTCCCCTCTCTCTCCTATTCTCCTTTGTCTCTCACCTGCACCAGTTTTCCTGTTCCCACCCTGCCTCTCCTCTCTTCCTTGTTCCTTAATAGTCTTCCTCCTTATGCTTTTTCTTCTCTACCTCCCTCTTCGCCTTTCCTCCTCATTTCCATCTCATGTGCCCCTCCATTATGTGCTCTTCTCCCACCATCTCCACCTGACATCAGTCTTTTACTTCCCCATCTCTGTCCTCCCTTCCCCCTCCTCACACTGTTCCCACATTGTGAGAAATACCAATAAGGACTGTGTGCAGAAGTGTGTGCTCCCAAAATGTCGTAAGTGTGTCAACCAGTGCTACTTGCACCACTACTTCATACGCTCCTGCAACCTGCAAGAATGCAGCAAATCCACTGAGCATGACTGCACTGCACAAAGAAACAGTGACTTCATAGATGACCCCGGCCTACACATGCAATACACAAGTGTGGGTGTGTGTAGGTGATGTTTTGAAAATGAACTAAATCGAAAACCCGAATAAATCAACTTTTGGCATAAAAAGTCCTGCCAATGGGAGCCAAAAACAAAGGCTTTTGTTACTGAGAACAATAGTTTGCACTTGGACAGTGAGTAACATGTGGGTTATGTGTCTGTTGTGTATGAAATACACTGTATATTAAGCAGTGATATACATAGACACCGCTCAGTATATGCCTGTATTGTCCAGTGACAAACTGATGAGGAAGCCAATCTAAATAAATGCTTAAGAGCCCATAACTCAATTGAACAATTACAGCTGTTATTGTAACTTAGGACACATTTACCATGAACACAAGAGATTTCATAATCCATCACATTACATTACTCAGTTCTGAGTTTAGATATATAATGTGATGCACTCTTTTAGTACATCATTGGTTTCATATTAGGTTATATTCTTTAGCCATTTGTTGATATCCAACACTGGTTTCATGCATGTGGGCGTCTGTTTATAAGTTCTTGAGAGAGAGAGTGAATGCCTAACTAGTCTGAAATGGAAAATTAGATTCATGTCAGCTTCCTCCCAAAGTTATGTTCTCTGTTCTCTCTCCTGTCCTTTGCTATAGTTTAAAGATGTTTTATAATCCAGTACTGCACAGTCATTTCCACTCACAGTATGCATCTCCATATCAGACCCATTTCATCATTTCAGCCAATGTGTCAGACTCCACGCCCATTAAGTCATAAAATCTTCCAACATGAAGACCGGCCATCACTCTACGGCTGCTTTCATACAGTCTGTGTTAGTCTGGCATTTCTCCTGAGAACTCTGTTAGCTTTAATATGTTCTCACCCACATGCTGACAGGCACATTTATACACATACAAACTCTGGAGGGTGTATGTGTGTGTGTGTTCTTGGTTTTGTCTTTTATTGGCCCTTGTTTTAATATCTGTTTGTGTGCCCTTTGTTTTCTTTGAAGCAAAGTTCTTTGTGATAAAACACTTTGTGACAAGCGCTTTATAAATAAATCTGACTTGATTTGACTGGCCAGCCATATAATATGATGGGGGGGGGGAATAAAAATACTTCTTAAAGCAGGGCTACACCAGTTACCCATGGTCAGGGAGATGGGCAGGAGAAGAGAGGCTCTCAGACAGCATTATGCAGGATGACTGAAATTTAATTGGAACATCTCTTGTCAAGAGGAACACAGGTACGCAGGAAATGCAGAGACCAGTGGTGGAGCACTTGTTTCTATTTTAACTATGTTGTCTGAACAAGAGAAAATGACTCTAATGAAGGTGGCTCCATGTGTTAATGGTGTTCATTTCTGTGTGTGTGTCTGTTTGCATTTTTGTGCACAGTAGACAGCAACAAGAAGAGGTTTTCTCAGTGACCGTGAGCTTTGATAACAGTAATAAGCCACATAAATAGAAAGCAGGTTTAAAATGTGGTTTAAGAGCAACACTTTTATCAGATAAGCAACAGGTTTATGTAATCAAATGACAAGAGAAAATGCATTTTTGTGACTGTGAATTCTCTTTAGTGAGTAAAATACTATAAACAAAGTGTGAATCAATAGATTGCTGACAATTTAATCTTGGTACTGTGTTGTGCCATCACAAGCCTCCAGAGTAGCTTGAACTCCTTTTGTTAATGGTGGTGGAGAGTGCTGTCAAACACACAGGCCAGTGATAACATAATAAAATATATTACTGTATTATATATAATATATTATACAAATATATAGTATAAAAATATAATTAAGCCAGTGAATTATCTTTCATGTTTTCTGCTTTGCTGTTGCACAATTTTGATGAGGTTCTATTGGCATTACAGCACTTCAAACATCCACTTATATTTATGATTTCGTTTTACGAATTTTAAAACAACTCAAATCAACCATGTCATGGTGCCAGCAACAGTGTCTCAGTAAATGACCACATTGTGGCAGAATATTATGACTCTAGATGGGGCTGTTAGGTATATGACATATTACATAACATTATATAATACAGTAAAGCATCAAACTAGAAAGCATTTTCTGTATAATAAGTTTAAATAAAATGACGAATTACGTGTATATATGTGAATTAATGTAGATAAACCGTCCTTGCTAGTGTGTCTAAAAGTATATGTTATCTAATGTGTGAAGGCTGCACAGAGCAATGAAAGGGTTAAGGATAGGTAGTGTGTGTCAAAGAGACAGAAAAAGTGTTTAAGACATCAATGAATATTTTAAGAGAGAGCGGGAGCTGTGGGAGGGATGGGTGAACTGAAAGAGAGTTGGGCTGCTGAGAGACGGAGAGATAATTTAATAGACGAGCAGAGCAAATGTGTTGGAGGAGAGACAGAAAAGCTGGAGGGATAGGAGATGAATGAATGGTGGACTAATCTGGACTAAGCGATGGAGAGAAGAACCGACATTAATTTAATAAGATGGATGAATGGACAAATAGATGCATTGTGTAATGTTCAAAAAATCCCTAAACCTGGACAGGCTTGTGACAAACAAAAAGTGTGTGTATGTGTGTGTGTCTGTGTGTATTCCAACGAAATTAAATGGTTTAGAAAAAGCACTCTAAAGGAGGACACTTGTAGAAAAACAGGAGATTCAAACAAGTTTTAGACTGATGATGTCTGGAGAATTAAACAGAGAAAAAAGGACTCTAGGATGGAAAACAAATAAGCAATATAATTAAAGCATGCTCAGACAAGCTCAGTCTCCAGGGCCACCGTGGCCCCTGTTTAGTAAGGGTTCATTTTTGCCCTGATGTCACACAAGAGCAGCACTTGAGCTTAGCAGAGTGGCCTATGGACTGACCAGAGGGACACTTGAGGGCACTTATGACCAGAGAGGCCCAAGGAATGACTGCGAGGTCACTTGTAGGACAACTGGGCTGACCTGAGTAACCCAAGTGCCCCTCTGGTCAGCTCAAATGCTCCTAAAAGTGGAATTAGGGCAGAAAGTAAAGATATGAGGGGATCAATTAGAGAGAAATTTAATCTGCTCAATTTAAGTACAAATCCAGGCCCATCTTCTGTCAGCTGCTCTGGTTGTAACTCATTTCAAGCTCAACACTCTTCCTCAGGTAGCATCGAGCCATTACATTCTGACAAAAATGAGGCATGGAAGTAAAATAAAATATAGCAAAAATGGGCCAGTGCAAGCCACTGGCTAAGATGACACTGTTGACTTAATAAACAATTTGTCTTTCCTATTGCATGAAAATGTCCTTCTTTCAATTAGTAGTTGCATTTACTTCATAACTTTAGATACTCAGGATTACATGTTAGGTGCAGTTTTATTCTCACTATATGCTAACCCTACCTCATCTGCCATAACAACACTGACCTCCACTGATATGCTGATGATTTTCAGCTGTATCTGTTAAACGTACATCATCCTTTATCTGAGTAAAAGACTGACAGACGCTGGCAGTGATTTAAAACCAGGGAATAAATTGTTCGGAAGCTTGTCAGAGATGAGCTGAGCTCTACTTGTCTACATCCAAATTACTTTCTGCTGCAGCTCAGCTCCAGCTTCTGGTTGTGAAGACATAATGATCCAAACAGGAAATGTCACTTCAAAAGACAAAATAAAAGTGGTTCTCTCTACAGTGTGTGGCGTCCATGTGAATCCACACTATAAAATATGGTGTTTAAACATTGCCTGTGTTGCAATGATCTGCATTCAGTTTACATTTACATGATTTTTGCCTGTTTGGGGTATTTTCATCTCCTAAAAAAATGTACACACTGTAAAACCTGTTTATTTTGGAAGAGCCATTGGTCTTAACTGGCTCCTTGAATCATTCAGAAAAAAAAACTATTTTGACAATCAACAGGTAGTTTCACTCAGGGTTGCAGCATAAAAATCAGGGTCCTGTTGCATATGTAGTCTCAGTGAGCAATAATAATAACATTTTTATCTTTTATGTAAAATTTTAGAATTGCAGATAAAAAGAGCAAGAACTTTAATTCCAGGCTTTTTGAGGGTCTTGCCTAATTATGACCTCTATTAGCACACTAGGACACAGCTTTCACCTGCCTCTCCAGTGCCAGTGGGTTGCCCCCTCATAATACATGACAGTCTTCACCTACTAAGAATATTAATTTTAATAATAATGTGGATTTAGAGGTTCTTCACATGCATCACGATTGAACAAAGCACTTAAAACCTGCAGTAAATACTGAACCAATTGTCCAACACACCACTTAAGCACTGAAGAAGGGGTAATGAAGGGGTAATTCACTGGAACCACTGATGCTTGTAGAATAACATTATTTCAAGTTCTCTATTCCCTTTGCTACTAATCTACTCAATGCCACAGAGCTCCATTGTTATGTTTTATGTATCTGGTTTAATTAGAGAAAGAAAACCCTGAATAAGTAAGCAGAGAGATATAACTAATGCAGATGCTTCCATTCACGTACACTAAATGATACAGTTACGCAATTTGCCTTCTATTACGCTCTGTATAAAAATGCCAAGCAGGCCCAGTTGACAAAAGCTCTGAAATACATGGGGCTCATTATTGAGACATGGTGGCAGGAACTTCAGTCATAAAGACTGGGTACAGTGTTCCAAAAGGAACAATGCTATGGAAAAGACATCAGTAAATAGGTTTGGAAACTTTGGTTGAAAGGACACATTCAGTGACCCTAATACTTGTGCATTAGTGCAGCATATAAGGAAAAACAGAAGATAAACTCTTCCTTGACCATGAATGTCAATGAGGACAGGATCAGCAACTTTGTTGTCATGGTCACAATAATAAACACATGGTTATGGTTAGGGGACGATCGTGGTCCCCCCCAATAAGAAGCGAACAGTGGTCTCCAGTGTCAAAGTCCAATATTTTGTTGACCCATCCATTCACCCCAACCTACACCTACTGTATAATAATTACTATGGCCGCTAGAGGGATCTCTCACTTGCACGTAAGCATATGTTGTTTTACGACACTTTATGGCACACGGCTTTGTCGTCGATGGGCCCATTTTTTTTACTTTGAATTTTTACCAATCTGTTGATTTACACTATGCTTATAGTACTTTACTTAGTAAAGAATAAGGCCTTATTAAGTTTTGTGATAGTTAGGTAAGTTAGGTATCTCCTTTCTGTCTGCCGATAGCTTATCTTGAAATGAAGGCTATCATTGAATCTAAACAGACCTGATTATGTAGGCATATATTTTCTTTTTTGCAAATGTATCAAGTGTATTTTTGCAAATTGTACATTAATTGTCAATGTATGTCTACTGTCTGCTGCTCATGATTTTGTCTATTGTATTCTCTCTTCAGAGGTGGCAAGAAAAGGACAGTGAAAAGAGTGATGATAAACACAAGTCCCAACGTCCAAGTACAAGGGCTTCCCGTCCTAAGAGATCCGGATGTAATCTCTGTTTAAAACTGACAGCTTGCTTGTTAACAGCTTGGGTCCAGCTGCTCACATTAGTAAACACTGCAACAGTACACATCTGTAAAAAAGACTGAAGTCCTGTTTTGTTGCTGGCACCTTGCTATTGCTTCTGAATCTATTTCAAATAAAACTTGGCAGTCTATTTTGGTCTTTTATCCAGATAATAGACTTTTGGTATCATCTTTTATCCATGCTCGTCCTTTGAGCCCCTCTCCCAAATCATCATGTTAACTTCAGCTGGGTAATATTTCAAATTAATTCCTGACTCAGAATCATGCTCAAAGTCATGGTTTCTGAGTTGTTTGTCTCAAATCCTCTGACGCTTTATTTATCTCATCGTCTCCAGATATAGTGCAAATTGCTGCAGCTTATTTTTACGCCCTTACATTCACAGAGTGGCATTTTTTTTTGTTCTTTCTCGGATTTCATTGATAACTTCTTTGGGTTGTATGGGTCTAACCTCTGGCTACAACTCTAACCTTTTAATCCAATATGAGCCTGAGCACAGCCTCAGATACTCATGCGGGGCTTTTTTTTGGCAGTCTCGGTTAAAAAGAATGAGTGACAGGGCTTTTGCTGTTAGGGGCCCTTTGGCTTTGTAAAGCTTAGACTATAAGTCAATGTCATCCTTCTAAATCACCTCTCAAACCCCATCTGTACACATAAAGCCTTTCCACAAATTTAGTTGTATTTTGCTGTATTAAAAAAGAGGCATGGGTCGAGGGCGACAGAGGAATAACCGAACAAGTGTACGGGCAGACAGAGAGGCAGACAGAGAGATGGATGGGTGGATGGAAGATTGTTAAGGAGAAGAATAGAAAGTTCTGAATGCCGCTGCGGCAGGCTGTGCTGACGTGAGGAGTGTTCCCAAACACAGTTAGTAGCGACTGCAGACCCACTGCATTACCATACTCACACACACACACACACACACGCTGTGGCAGAGGGAGAAAGCTGCTTGCAGGCTGAGCTGAGTAGAATGGCAACAGAATCTCCAGCTCTGGTCCTGAAGAGGTCACTGTGTACTCACTGAGGTGTGTGTGTGTGTGTGCGCGCGCAGGTGTGTTTGCTACAGGTTTGTGTGAGCATGCATTGAGTGATGTTTCATTTGTGTAATGGGACCTTCTACAGGTGTGTGTAAATTTGTGGAGCTATGTGTGTTTATGCACCGATGTGCTTTGTGCAATGGTGTGCACTAATGCTGTGCACTTCTGTGTGTGTGTGTGTGTGTGTGTGTGTGTGTGTGTATTTCCCTGCACAGGTCGGTTCCTCTCCTCCATTCTCCCTTCTTCTCTCAAGTCTGCGCTTCCTCAGCTAGGTGCGTATCATTGGATCAGTAGCTGCTGCCTGGCACACTGTCCAATCGCATCTAGGGAGAGAAAGAGAGAGAAAGAGACACAGGGAGAGGGAGAGAGAGAGAGGCAGCGAGAGAGAGAGAGCGAGATGGGGGAGGGAGGAGAAAGAAAGGAAGAGAGGCAGAGAGGGAGATTGATTATTTGAACGTCCTGGGCCTTGCATTCCGTGGAGAAGCACTTCAATCTCTTCTACATCCAAAACGACATTTAATGTCCATCTTTCTCGGACTGAAGGCTTGAGGGTTTGTTTGTTTTTCTTGTTCTTTTTTGGGTTGTTCTCACACAGGAGACGTGCCACCGCCACCAGCAGCAGCAGCAGCGGCAGCAGCACCAGAGGAATATCTCCCAATATCCCATCCTGGGCACGTCGGATAAGCTGCAGCAGCGAAAACACGAGGCGAATATTGCGGTGGACGGGAACGGGAACATGCTCCGTGGGATTTCACATCTCTCACCCTGTTCTGGGTACGGTACATCCTACATTTTCATTGTCATTTGGAGATTTTTTTTTTTTTTTTACTGCAGCGAGGATGCAGGTTGAGGTTTGCATTTGTGTGTATGTGTGTGTGTGTGTGTTTTGCCGTAGTCAGCTTCAGTGCCGATATAGATTTAGATTCTACCTCTCTCAAGCAAGCATTCCCCCCCCCCAACACTTTGCTTTTATTTTTTCTTCTCTCTTCTTCCTTCTTGATAATTTCATTAAGAACGCAGCGCAGCTTTTATCTGCGCTTTCTGTGTAAAAAACATACAGGGGGAGGGTGGCAGGCGGGTTTGCCTTGATAAATGGAGCGTTATTCATCAGCGTGTGTGATCACCACTGGAATGTTAACTAGCACCTTGGACAGCCGACACCAATACAATCTAACATGGGAGGAGCGATAGTACGGATCGTTTTTACACCCTAATATCTTTGCTACTGCTGTGTGTGTGTGTGTGTGTGTGTGTGTGTGTGTGAGATTACACGGAAATTGATGTTCTCTGTGCGCGTGTGTGAACATGTTAATATTCTGCCCTAAGGCCCTCAGAGAGAGATAGCAGTGTCGGCTGGGGAGCAGCTGTGTGTGTGTGTGTGTGTGTGAGAGAGAGAGAGAGAGTGTGTGTGAGCATGTAGGGAGATCAAGAAAAGTGTGTGCGTCTTTGGAAGAGAGAAAAACCTGTGTGTATGTGTCTATTAGTGAAACATAAATAAGGGGTGTGTGCATGCATCTGTGGGAGTGAGATAGAGAACAAAGTGTGTGTGTGTGTCACAGGCTTCCTACCTTATGCTACCCTACATGCAGGTCAGGAGCCCCGCGGTGTATTCAGGGTTTAATTAAGCGTTAGACTTGACTCCCCCCCCCAACCGGGTCCTGTGATCTGTGAAACAGTGTAGTGAGGATGTGACATATGTCTGCAGCTCATACCGGACACACACACACATACACACACATGCTATTCTTGTGCGACACAGCAGTCCTGACAGTCTGACACCAAGTTAAGCTGAGCGGACAACATCCCTATCTATCGCTCTCACATCTATTTTTAACGTGAACAGCAGCAAGATAGCACAGCCTATTCTTCTGATGTGATGTGTAAGTCTGCTGTGTGTGTGTGTGACGTTTTATTTATTTTGCACTGTGATTATTCTAATGAAGACTAATTTAATCATTCTCTCCTTCTCTTTCCATGTCTCTCGCCTCTGTCTCTTTTCCAGGAGGCCGTTTGGGCTTGTTATGGGGGTGACCGGAAGGAGAGAGTGACAGAGGAACAGTGATGCTACTGTTTACATAACGAGAGATTCACACACACACTCACACACACACACACACACACACACACACTGACACACATGTACACACGCGCACACATGCTCAAATCGCCAGTCCAGGACACACACTCGCTTAAACACTTCCACAAATACATACACACACAGACACGTATTCAAGGGACTCACTGACTGAGTCACCACACACTCAGAGGCACAGAATCACTGACTCACACACAGGACCACACACACACACACACACACACACACACACACACACACAACACATAGGAAAAGGTTGTTTGCGAGAGTCAGGACTGTGTGTTGTGTGTGCTATGGGCCAAGCTGAGCAGCAGCTGTGTGTGAGTGTTGGATACCTCTGAAGGGTCAACACAGCCGTAACCCCTCCCCCCACCCCCCCCCCACTCATCCCTCATCTCCCAAGCTACCCCTAAACATAACCATCATGTCCGGGTTGAGGACCAGGAGAACTCCCTCTGCCTCATCTCCTCTCCCATCCTTTTCCTCCTCGTTCGGGTTTCTATCCCTCCTCCTCTCCCTCTGCCTCTCCCTTTCTTTCCATCCGGCCCCCTCCTCGGCGCAGCAGACTGTGCCTGTCGTCTCCACGGCGCAGGGCCGCATCCGTGGCATCCTGACCCCGCTGCCCTCCGACCTCCTGGGACCCGTCATCCAGTACCTGGGAGTACCGTACGCAAGGCCTCCAACGGGGGACCGGCGTTTCCAGCCGCCAGAGCCTCCTTTACCCTGGCCAGGGATACGAAATGTGACGCAGTTTGCTCCCGTGTGCCCGCAGTCGCTGGATGAGAGGAGCATGCTGGGAGATATGATGCCGTCCTGGCTCACGGCTAACCTGGATATAGCGGCGACGTACCTCACTCACCAGAGTGAGGATTGTCTCTACCTCAATATCTACGTGCCCACCGAGGAAGGTGAGTGAACCCATAGTGAACCCACACACTCTCTCAGGGGCGAGGGTGAATGAATAAGCATGCAGGGTTAGAATTAGGATTGAGGTTCATTTTGGCCTAAGGTCAAAACAGAGCGGCAAAAAAAGACTAGAGAGGTCCCTGCGGTGATCACAAGGGCATTTTGGCAAATGATTAAAACATGCAAGTAGATAAACAAATAAAGGTTTTTTGAAAGTGGACCCCCACAACCCTTTCCCTCCTCCCCCCTTGTGCATGCCACTGGTTGAACCAACACTTAATATGCAGACACCTGCATCAGTCGCCAAGGGGTTTACGCCTTTACTTGTGGAGGAAAGTGGGAAGGACACAGACTCACTCATGCATACATATTGGTTCATACACATGCATGTGACCCTACACACATGCGATGGCAAGCATGAACACTCCCACAGCCTCAATTTATATTCACCCGCTGAGAAATGCATAGGGAAGCAAGAGAGTCACAGATGGTTTCTGCTTCTGTATGTATAAACCAACTGAGTGATCAAAGGCTGAGATACATACAAATGGACAGGTGGACATTCAGTCATACACATATACAGTACAGTCAATATGGGCATTTATTCAAACAACACACAGAACAGAGGCAGAATGTCAATCTGTTTATCATCCTCCATCTTTTTCCCTCTTTGCCAGACATCCATGAGGAGGGGGGTCAGCGGCCGGTGATGGTCTACGTCCACGGGGGCTCGTACACAGAAGGCACTGGTAACATGATGGATGGAAGCGTGCTCGCAAGCTACGGCAACGTCATTGTCATAACCCTCAACTATCGCCTAGGAGTGCTGGGTAAAATACTTCATCTTCTATATCTATGTAATTTGCTCAACACTTTATGGTAATATGAGTGTGTATGCCTCGAGTATGGGTGTTGCTGCATTTCCCCTGTGTCCTCAACCTGTAAGCATCACTGTTAAAGCGTACCTCTAGATTCTTTATTCCAATCATTTTTCATCCATATACATATCTTGACAATCACTGTGTATACTGATAGATGCATGCCTTGGATGCCTTTTGGGTTGATTTTTAGAGTGCCTGTCGGATATAGGAGTTAATTGAAAACCCCTAAAGATGTGGAAATAGGAAGTAATCTATAGTGAAACATTCCAGGTTTTAAAATGGCTGTATTTGTACTTCAGCGCTGCGCTCCACCCTTTGAGCAAGAACAATAGCAGTGCAATTACTGCCAAGGTGCTCTGGGTATTCTGATAATATCACTGCGGTATCATACATCTACTGTATAGTAATTTACTTTGCGTTGGGGGCTAGCCTGAAAGGCGATGAATGGATAATAATTTGGAATGCAATGTTCACATCTCTGTTGTATTTACGTAAGTTGGGAATTAAGCTGTTTTTTTCTTTAGACAGAAATTGCAAAAGCATAGATGGATCTCCTGTTAGAAACAGGAGAAGCTAAGAGGAGGTGGTATGTGATGAAGAGATGCAGGTTCAGTCTATGACAATAGTCAGGTATTAGATCTGGGCTAAACATCAGCATAGATAAACCAATCAGATCACACACTGGGAATTGTTCACATATGAGTAATTTTACCTGCAGAAGATTAAATCAAACCATTAAAAACCAAAGTCATGTTTTCATATAAAACCACACTCAGTGTTGTTATTTTAATTCAGTTTTATTTATCAGGTTTTTATTGGGTGACATTTATTAGTAAAGAGCTATAACTTATTACGGTATTGATGCAATGCACACATTGTACATTCTTTTTCTTTTAACAAAAAGATTTACATACCGTTGTTCCTCTCTTTGAATTTTATAGCTTCTTTACATTTGTATTGTATTCACCATCTGGATTGTTTAATCCTTCAATGAGCTATAAAATGTGAAAACCATTAGTTAGTTGTTTTTACCCAGAGTGCCTTTTTGTTTATTGAGTGAAAACATGTTCAGTATGAGTGTCCCTAGTGGAAATAAACCCCCTGAAGCCAATTTTTTTCCACTACTTGCATTGACTCAAATCTGATCCTTTTTACCTCCATGAGTCTCTGACTCATTGCTCTCTGAACAGGGAAAATCTGATTCCCTGTGGTTTTTCTAATTTTAGACAGCTAAGCAAAGCTCATGGGCTGAATAAATAGAATATCTTAGAATCCTGGCATTTAGGCTTTTTGTGGCTGTAATTATACAAATTACGAAGCCCGAGCAGGGCCACAGGAGGGTTAAAAGCATACTTTGAAGATTTGATTGATTAAGTCTGATGCACTATCTGCATATCATTCCATTGGCTGGGTTAAATCATGCCCTCACTCTCATTAGGAGTTGCCCACTATTTAATAATTCAGATGAAGAAATAAATTAAAGTGTGTCAGCAAGTTAATAAAATGTGCTCACAGTATTTTTTGTAATAAGTTATTTGATTCAGCCTATTTTGCAATGTTAAAAATGATTTAACCAACATGCCATTATCACTTCAATCTCCTTGATTATGTGGATTTATGTTGCAGAAAGTGACTGATATTTAAAAAAAAGATACATGCATTTGAATAAAGCCTTAGATTTATCAATCAATATTTATTTACTCTAATAGAGCAAAAGTAAAGACTGCTCTTTCTCTAAAAAACATTTAGTGCACTTATTTAATTTTCTATCTTTTTATGCAGTTTTAGCACATTTTGTAGATCATGTGTACACACTAAGCATGTCAATACTGATGAATGCCACTTCTCCTTTAATTAGACAGAGAATGGAGTGGAGTAGAGTTGAATACAAGTTTAAAGGTTAAAACATTCAACAAAAAAAATATTGATTTGAGTTTATGAGACACATTTATTTTAGAAGCTTTCAAGGCTTTTGTTTGATATTGATTTTATAAGATGGCATATATCTGCATCTGCTTGGTGGGTGAACGAACAATTTAATTCTGACCTTGGGGATAAAACTAATGGCTACAGCTGTAATCACCATATCAAGCTAAACAAAGCCAATCCTACAAGCTTCTTTTTGTCTTCATCTCCATCCTCTGTGTTTACACCACCACCGATACGATCATCACCACCACCACCACCATCATCACCATCCATCTTCACGAGTAGCAGTACCTTCCTCCTCCTCCTCCTCATCTTTGCCATCATAAGTTGGATGCACGAGGTGAGCCCATATATGCAAAGCAGCGTACAATTATGCACAGTTATTTTTTGCTTATCTTACTGCAATGTGCTGAAATTGGGGCACATTTTCTACAGAAATGTAAGGAACATAAATAAACTGAGACATTGACCCAAATCTTATTATGAAAGCACATCATACAGTATATAAGAAGGCATTTTGAAACTGTCATTATGGTCAAATTAATGTTCATTTTGCATGAGAGATTTTTTTTTACAAATGGCACAGTGTGATGAAATGTATTACTTGAACAACGTTGCCTCTTGCTCATTATACTGCTATGTGTTCAGGGCCAGCTTGAGGTTCAGTGAAAATGAACGTCTGCAGTAATGAGATATACTGTCGTGGAGTGAGCCATTAGGATTCTTTGTGTTTACCTAACAACGTCAGCAGTAAAGGGAATAAGGGATAGCTGCGTTTGTAGCTGCATGCAGGCGTAGGTTTATGTGTGTGTAAGTTGATTTTCACTTACATGAATATGGATGCACCTTGTTGGTTTGATCTAATTGTAGGGGAGGCACATCGTTTTTCATAAATTTTATCTTTAAATGTATGATAAACAGGACTCATGCATAATTGATCTTAACAGTGGGGATGCCATGATGTGTGGATGTCCAACCAATCACCTCCCTGTGTGCTCCTGTGTGTTTTTACATTGTAAGATGAAGAGGTTCTACTTTCAAAAACCTCTTTTGATCGACTCATTATTTTTACATAGTTTGCTCAATTCTCTACAGTGACATCTTTAAACTTAAGTATTATGTTCTATCAGATGTAATAACAACATCTTTCTCTCTCTGTGCTTGTAGGATTTCTTAGTACAGGTGACCAGGCAGCGAAAGGGAACTACGGCTTGCTGGATCAGATCCAGGCTCTGCGCTGGGTGAAGGAGAACATCGCAGCCTTCGGAGGAGACCCAAACAGGGTCACTGTGTTTGGGTCCGGGGCCGGAGCCTCCTGCGTCAGCCTGCTCACCTTGTCTCACTACTCAGAGGGTATGGAAGAATCATGGACAAAAACCCTGCTTGTCCTGTGTGTTTTATTCAGTTTAACTTATGCGGCACATAGGTGGAAAGGTTTTTGTACTTTAAATTATACATAGAGTTGAGGCAGATAGACAGTTGTGCACCTATGATGGTTGGTAGGTTTATGAAAGCTACAACATTTAAGGTTATGAAACTTTTCATGGTCTCCTGTGGGCCGATACAGCTTTCATTTACTGGTATAAATGTCCGAATAAGCCTTTGAATCCTCTGACTAATACAGCCTGCCTGTGACTCACATAGCTAAGAGCTGTATTTTAAAAAAAAAACTTTTTAAATGCAAACCCTTACCTGCTTGAACCTGCTGCTCTAACCATGACCTGCCTTCCTTTTGAATAATGCATGTCTGTGAGTGTTTTCTTGCCGTGGGAATGCTTGTTCTGCATCTGTTTATGTGTGCAAATGTATTGCGTAATCCTCCAAGTGTGCAATCATATGGTTGCGCATTCATGCATATGTGTGAGGGTCCATCCATAAATGTATACATGTGGTTGCCTCAGTGCAAATGCTTTATACACCCATATTTGTATTCATGTGTGTGTGTTCATGTGTATCTCAGACCTGTTCCACAGAGCCATCATCCAGAGCGGCAGCGCTTTAGCCAGTTGGGCTGTCAACTACCAGCCCAGCAAGTACGCCCGGCAGCTCGGTGAGAGGGTGGGCTGCGGCATCGACGACAGCACCCAACTGGTCGCCTGCCTCCAGGGCCGGAGCTACCGCGAACTTGTGGAACAGAACGTAACGCCGGCCAAATATCACACAGCCTTTGCCCCGGTGATTGATGGAGATGTTATTCCAGATGACCCCCAGATTCTGATGGAGCAGGGAGAGTTTCTCAACTACGATGTGATGCTGGGGGTTAATCAGGGCGAGGGCGTGAAGTTTGTGGAGGGCATTGTGGACTCAGAGGACGGTGTCACGGCTGAGGACTTTGACTTTGCTGTGTCAGACTTTGTGGATAGTTTGTATGGATACCCAGAAGGCCGAGATACACTGAGAGAGAGCATAAGGTGAGTGAGTCTGTGAATGTCTGAATGTATTTAAGGAGCACTTTGGCATTTTGGCAAATATGCTTATTCGCTTTTCTGCTTAAAGTTAGATGACAAATTTATACTAATTAAATGATACTACTCGCATGTCGGTTTGTTCCATATGAAGTGACAGTCAGGAGATGGTTAGCTTAGCTTAGCCTAGCCTGAAGACTGGAAAAAGGTGGAAACAGCTAGCCTGGCTCTGTCCAAACAAAATCTGCCTATCAGCACCTCTAAAGCTCACATTATATCTCGTTTCTTTAATCGGTACCAAGACCGAAATGTAAAATTCACAGTTTGTGATTTTATGGGGGGGTGTATGTGTTGATCTATTTGTTGGCCAGGAGTAGTGACATCCTCGAATCTTGTTGTTGCCAGGCAACTAACAGAGACTCACCAAGAACAAGTCACAACACATTAGTTTTTATAGTCCTTTTCATGTATGGTTTAATCATATTAATTGGATTGGATTAATTAGTGCGTTTTAATAATGTTGGTTGGTGGATTATATTGAACTTTGGACAGAGCCCGGCGAGCTGTTTCCTGTCTTTCTCTCAAGGTAAACTAACCTCAGCTGGTGGTAGCTTCAGATTTAGTGCACAGACATGACAGTTGCTATCAATCCTCTCATCTAACTCCTGGCAAGATGACGAATAAATGTAAAATGTAAATGAATAAATAAAATAAAAAAATGCCTGTAAAAGTATTCCTTCAAATGGACAATTATCAGATGGTTTGAATATTCACATGCATACTTAATTAATATATTGGTTGATAGATGAATAGACCCAATCTTTGAATTGATTAATTGATTGGCTAATTGGCTCATTTTAAATGTATACTCTAAAGGTTCATGTACACGGACTGGGCGGACCGTGACAATGCAGAAACCCGGAGGAAGACTCTGGTAGCGCTATTCACAGACCACCAATGGGTGGCGCCGGCAATCGCCACAGCTGACCTCCACGCTCAGTATGGATCCCCCACCTACTTTTACTCCTTTTACCACCACTGCCAGAGTGACGCCACACCGCCCTGGGCTGACTCCGCCCATGGTGACGAGGTAAGATGAGGTCACAATGTTGTATTGCTTCACAGAGATAACATTACTGATAGTTATAGTTTGTCAGTAGCGGCACAAGACATGATATTAGATATCAAGGAGAGGAGTCAAGATATGAAATTTCACAAAAGGCAGAATGACTAGTTTGGGTACTTAACTCTAAAGCAGATGGAGGCATGCATGCTTTAGATTACCCTTGAAGTGCTGCTTTATATTAATTTGTTCAAAGGGCTTAATAAGTTGAATCAAGCAATCCTCTACGGCATGAAATATGAAGCTGTGTTATCTACCTGTATATTTACTGCTATGAAGTTTATTACAGTAATATGTTCTTCGGTATAAACTTTTGATTTCCATGGTTGTACACTTGCTTGTCTTATACTCTGAATGTGTGTGTGTGCATGCATTTGTAGTTGGTATTTGTGTGGGTGGATTTCAGTCCAAACTGAAGATGAATGTAGTGACCTGAGTTTTAGGTTCATTGCAGTTACACTTTCTGCAATTTCTGTCTTCCCCGGGACGAGGTTAGAGTTTGACGTGATTCAGTTATGGTCACGGTTACTGTCAAGAGAATGAATGTAATCTGTTGCCTCCAACAGTAAGCTACCCTAAAGTGTGTGTGTGTGTGTGTGTGTAGGTGCCCTATGTGTTCGGCGTGCCCATGGTGGGACCCACTGATCTGTTCAACTGTAACTTCTCCAAGAACGACGTGATGCTGAGCGCTGTAGTCATGACTTACTGGACCAACTTTGCCAAGACTGGGTGAGCTATAAAAATGTACACTGATGTGAGACATTGATTTCAGTTGGAAAATCCCACTGAGAAGAGTTTTTTTCCCTTTCTTTTGCCTTACTAAACTACATAAAGAAAATCAAGAAAACAAGACAAAACAAAGCACAGCGTGATTCAGTTGTCTTTATTTCTGCTCTCTTAGACACAGAAATCTATTTCTAATTTCTGCTATTAATATCTAATCCCCACCCACATGTAGAAAATGTCTCATGAAAACGAATAAAAGCCAGGCCATTTAATCACATTTTAAAATGCGAAAGAAAATACACAGCTGCCAGTGGGAAATCAGTTGTTCTTCATCCCTTTGTCTTTGATTCCCTGCAGAGACAAGGTTTTGGCAACACAGAGTTGTTGCTGTAAGTGTGGACAGCTCACTCCTGATTTTTACAGGAACAAACCTCCTCCGAGCTCCAAGTAAGATAGCCAAGGCTCGAGTCTATGGTGTCAGCAGCATTGTGCCTCTCCGCTTTAAAGTGCTGGATAAGTTTTCTTTATCTTTTTTCTTTTTTTTGACTGAATGATACTAAACGTGAACATGGGCATGGAGTGTAGTTGTCTGGCAGGGTTCACAGAGAGAGAGGACAGCCAAAGATTAAGAACAACAGGGAGAAGGTTTTGATTATTAATAGCATTAAGTACATTTTCCTGCAAATTATGTTCATATGTAACTTTTGCATTTGCTAAAAACAATGGGGGAAAAATGCATTGGTGCCAACTTGTAGGAAACATGTGCAGGAGACAGATCAGCCTAAATCCATCTCTCTTTTTCTATCAAGATAAGTAACATTTTAATAGCATAGAAAAAAATTGTTTTTCAGAAATATTAGGTTTCATTTGGAATGGAGGTTTAAACTGAGTGAAGCTGAGATTTAATGATGCATTAGAGGAAAACACTGGAGTTTTAGAGCAACAAAAATAATGAGCTCACAGGAAAAAGGGGTATTTTATCATAATGTCTTTTCCTTCAAAAGGTTTCTGATGTCTGACGAGAAGACAGCCCTTTAGATACAATCATGAAAGCAGCACTGCAGACTAATTTTGGCAGAGCTTTCACACAGGTTCTCTGTCATGTCAAAATGTTGACTCCACTTTCGACCTTGGCTGAGAAAGTTAAAAAACCCTTGAAAAAGTCCTTGAGGAAAGCCAAGGTAATGTCCTAAAAGAAGCATGAAAGATTGGCCACTGTTTGATAAATTGTGTCTTCTCTCTTTCTGCATCCTCAGTCATTTACGGTCAAAACTGCCGCAATGAGATAGAGAGCTTATTCAATATGTTAAATCAAAATGAAAATGCTCTGCCTGTAGCTTAAAAAGCTTCTGGATATCCAATGTATTAAATTGAAAGGGAAATGATCTGACGGTAGCTTCAAAAAACTACAGTTGTTATAGAAAAAAATCCACATTAAAACTTAAAAAACCAGACAATCCACACTGATAAGACCACCTTTTATCTCTCCACTCTAACATGATATACAAGATAAAAGTAATTGTTGAGGATGGACCCTATTTCTGCAGTGCTCGAAGTGAGTAATTACCAGTAATTAATCCAATCGAGGCTCACTCTACTGAGACCTCTTCAGATTTACAGAGACATCTGCAGTCTAGACCTTGATCTAAATCACCACAGAGCCTTGCTGTCTCACAACATGCAGAATTAGTGCATGCTCTCACATGTTTTGATTGTGGTGTTAAAAAAACACAAAAGTCTTTGATGCAGGGGCATTAAAGCAATCACATCGCATCAAGTTAGCACTTTCTAGCCCGTAAGTGTGTATTGTCATTACCACCACAGCAAGCTGCAGAGCAAGATTTCACTGTGCACTTCAATTATCAATGTGGAACTTTCTCTGAAGAAAGACTTCACTCGGCTGAGAGGACTTCAGATGGTGATGGAGCTCTGCGACAGCTCAATTTAACGGGGAGGATATGATGCTCCCTGATGTATATTTTGTAAGCCTCTGTGTGGGCGCATAAATCCTCAGCTTCTGTGTGTGTTTGCGTGCCGGTAGATCTTTATGCTGGCTGCCTTTTTGTGCCGTTCATAAGGTGTTGATTGACTTGCGAGCACATAGCGTGTAACTGGCAAGTCTGTGAAGATGTGCTGCTGTTTCTTTTTTATGTACTTTTTTCGCCGCCAACACAAATAAGTCTGTAAATCAACACCTGCCTGTCTGCATTTGTCAGAGAAGTGATTTTTCAGAATATTTCTTTACTATACCACGCACACATTCATCTCTAATGAAGATATCTGACAGCTTTATGTTTGTCAGAAGCGCAAATAACCACACACTGTTCAAACTGCAGGAGTTTGAACTGTGCATTGAATGAAATGTTTTGTAAGAGGCATATCAAGTGGACAGAAATCAATGATCTGCAACTGAATCACCTCTGAGCTATGTTTACAGGAAGATAAAACTTGTTTTGCTTTGTGAAAATATTTTTTTTGTGACCGGTTTGTCTTATGTTACTTTGATATTGATTAGAAAGGTGTGTGCCAGCGCTGCTGAAACTATTGGCCAGCATGAGAGAAACTCATATTCCTCAGAGGACGGTAGCCAGCTGAGAAAAAGTCTTCACCTCTGTGAGGAGTCTCTGACATTTGAAAAACTGAAAAGCAGGAACTACTGGTATTTGTACTTTCACTGAATGTGTGCATCACACATGGTAGAATACTGAATCATTGCACTAAAATGTTTTATTTTATAATATGACCCTTGAATGTAAGTAGATATGTGGGTGGGAACCCTGTGCTCTCTGTTGCTTTTCATTGTGGTTTATTTAATCCTTTATTGATCATGGAGTGTTCTTAGCTGTTAGGTTGCACTATTATTTTGGTGATTTGATTTCGATTTTTCACGTTGTTTTCATCTTTCAAGATGCTCAGAGCTGCTGACAGTTCATTTCTTTGGTTATATTTCTTTGTTCTTTCTTTTCTGTGTATCTTTTTGTGTGTGATTGCAGCTATTTGTAGAACAACGGGTTAAGAAGGGATGAAAAGCAATGTCTTGCCTAACACAAATCATTAATCCCTCTTTTTTGTTATGTTTGAATTATAAAAAAACTAAAAACTTACATAACCACCAACCCATCTGGATGTGAATAACGTGTGTTTCACTCTTTCCAGTGACCCAAACCAGCCGGTTCCTCAAGACACGAAGTTCATCCACACTAAACCTAACCGTTTTGAAGAAGTGGCCTGGTCTAAGTACACTCCTAAAGAGCAGCTGTACCTCCACATTGGCCTGAAGCCCCGTGTCAGAGACCACTACCGTGCCACCAAAATTTCCTTCTGGCTGCAGCTGGTCCCTCACTTGCATCATGTCAACGAGCTCCTCCAATCGGTGTCCTCCTTCACGCATAGTCCTTCTCCACAGGATGACACTCCTTATTCTTACACTAAGCGTCTAGCCAAAGGTTGGCCGCCTAGTAGCACACGCCATCCAGGTTCACAAGGAGGTACTCCACAGCCGCCGGAGTCTGCTTTAGGCCAAGGTGGAGAGGAAAACGGGGTCCGCGTCCCAAATGAGGACTACTCAACCGAACTCTCAGTGACGATTGCGGTGGGAGCGTCGCTGTTGTTTCTTAACATCCTCGCATTCGCGGCCCTGCTGTACAAGAAGGACAAGAGGCGTCTGGAGCATCGCCGGCCTCGTCCACTTCCTCCCCCGAGACGAGACATCACGCCTGCAGATGTCGCCGCCCACCTGCAGGGGGAGGGACTCATGTCATTACAGGTGAGTCATGTGTTTTTGTATTTTTATTGTGCATGTGTGTGTAAATTGTGTGGGGTGTCTGTGTGCTTCTGTACCCACATACTTTTAAGTTATATTGAAAATAATCACGCTTATTGTTAAAAACCAAACAAGTATTATTTTAATTTTAAGTAACATCAAGCCAGTCGTGGTTGTGTGTGTGTGACTGAATGAACTCCTTTCTTGCCAGTGGAGAAGCTGCCAGTGGAGCGCTTCTGCAACAACACAGGCTGTCATCAGCAGCCATTATCACTGAGAATGCGTGTGCTCGTGTGTGCATCTGTGAGGGTGTTTTGATGCATGTGTGTGTGTGAGCTGTGTCCAATTGCCTCCAATTCATCCGCTGTCTATTTGGCCTCTTTTGAGCTCTGTTAGTTGCTCTGAAATCTCACATAGTGAGTGCTAAATGTCAGACCTCTTTTATAGATGACAAATTCCACTAATTGGCAATTGAACTACAGTAATGTGGCTCAACATTGCAGCTGCTTTTGTAATTGTGTTCTATTTATTTCAAATGTCAGTTCTTTTCACCAATGATAGATCTGGTGTGACAAGCAAAAATCCTGCATGGTCTTTTTGTATTTGCATATGTTATTGCCATGTACTGTATTCATGTGTTAATTAGTCTGACTGGGAATAAAACACAATATCCTGGCAGAGGATGACATAAAAATCAGTCAAACTCTGTCAGAAGTGGTTTAGATGATGATGACAAATAGTGATTTGAGCTCTGTATTTGGTTTGTAGCTTTGACTGGGTAAAGGCTGGACCAAATGTTTGACTGCTAGATGCGGACTCTAAAACCAATCTAACTGGAGTAAACCCTCAACTTACCCCACAAATGTCGATGTGTCCGTGGTGGTGATTTTAAAATGATTGTTTCACCAGAAGAAATGCTTACAGAGACGTATGTTTGTGGATGGGTTTGCTTGATTACCAGGTGTCTTTTCAATACATGTAAGGCTGGGCGATATTAAATATTATTATGTGAATATATGGTTTACATGAATTCTGGTAAATGGTATTTAAATAGAAGTTGTTGTTTACACGTGAAGTGCTTTATCCAATGAAATGCATCAGTGGAACAGTTTATTTCATTGATCCTCAGTTGTACTATTTTATACATGGTTATATATGCATCTGCCACATCATGATACATATTGACAGTCAAAAATATTAATAGTGTTGTGATATTAATTTCAGCCTTAGCCCAGCCATAATAACTTGGCATTAGTCAATCGGCAAATACTGAATAAGCAACTTTTTTGGTTATAGATTAATTAATTTTCCATGCCACCTTGGGCTTTAGGAAATTGTGATAGTCATTTCCTGACATTTTATGTTATAAAATAGTGAGGATTAATTGATGAATCAAGGAGATAATTGGTATATAATATAATATATTAAAATGAAATATTCCTTAGTGGTAGCCTTAGATTTGATTATTTGGCAATGAGCCTGCTTTTCAGTTTCTTTCCCTTTCTGTCCAATTGCTTCAACTCCTTATCGTCTTCTCATCTATCCATTCATTCATCCACCTGTCCAACCTTTTAGGTGAAGCAGCTGGAGTGTGATGTGGCATCGGCAGACGAGAGGAACAACACTCACCACCATCACACTCTGGATACGCTGGACGCCCTGGACGGCATGGACACCCAGGACATCTACAGCACACTGGACACCGTGCGCCTCACCTGCCCACCCGATTACACCCTCACCTTGCGCCGCTCGCCTGATGACGTCCCCCTCATGACCTCTCTGACCCCAGGATCACTGCCTGTGACCCCTGGGTCACACCCTGTTACCCCGGCGACACCGATGACCCCCATGACGCCTGGATCAGTGGTGGGGATGAGGATGGGGCATCCGCACCAGGGATACACACACCATAGCCCGTATAGTAATACACACTTGCCACACACACACATCTCCACGCACACACACTCCACCACGCGTGTATAACCGCAGCAAGATACTTGCACATACAGGGACATAATTACAACACACACACATACAAACAAACACACATATACATACACACACACACGCAGACACACATATAAACAAAAGACTTAAATACCTCTACTAATTACCCTGCAGGATTGTTACAGATGGAGTGACAGAAAGACAATTTCAGTAACAGGATGAAAAGACAGGCAGCTGTGTGTTGCATGTCAGCGAACTGAAGACAAACTGGATCCCGGGAGATGCAGTTCTATGCATCATTCGCTCATAACCTGGAACGAGACGAGCCAAGATATCCATCAAATGTCTCAAAACCTGCTTTGGATATTAAATCTTCTGCTTTTTCTACACCCGAGGAGGAAGAGGAGGAGCGCTGTGGCAAAAGGGTCAGTTATGGATCAGTTTACATCTCCTACTGTACCTGTGCTGCACGGTGAAGCAGTGCTGGGACTGAGCAGAGCAGACGCAGATGCAGAGCTGAGCTAACGAGTACCACACACAGACTGCTGATGTCAACTTGAACAACCTGTGAAATGTGAATGTAGCATTTTTTCCATTAAAAGATCAAAGGCCCTATCTGCCAAGGATCAAACTAAGCTGAGGAGAAAATAACAAATTTCAGCGAGAGATGGATGTAAACACAGACAGAGAGGAAGAGGGGATTAAAAAAAAAAAAAAAACATTAGCTGAAGGAAAAGTTAGTCAGAAGGTGGGAAAGCGATTAAGATTTTATTGAGAGGGATTTAACAGCTGTGAGAGCGAGAAAGACAAAGTGAGATAGAGTGATATGAAAAACACAGGAATTGAAAGTGAGCCAAGAGACAGAAATTAGCTTCAGAAGAAGAAGAGTTGTCAGACTTACTGAAGAATCACTCTAACCAGCTATGTGTTAAAGTCTTGTAAATAGAATGGAAAGATACAGATGATATATTATGATTTATAGCATTTACCTGCTCTTGCATTAAAACATGACTTATTTAACCACATTATTGCTTTCATTTCAGATATTACTATATTATTGTATAGATGTCCTGAAGCAAGGCTGGTTGTCTTTCTATCTCACCCACTGTAGTATGTACACAGTACCTTTATTTAAAGGCTATATTTGCTATGCACAGCCATTTCAATAATTCTTATCTATGTAAACATCTAGATACTTGTTTAGTAGTCGAAGCATAGGACATTTTCCACACCATCCTGTCTATTTGTTTGACTATCGGATGATGAGCTAGTACTGTGTAGATAATGCAATATTGGTTTGATGATTGAGCACCAGCCAAAAACCATGACCCTTAACCCTTTGAACCTCACCCCTTCCCATTCTCCTCCCCCCCTTATTCCTAAAAGTCCTTCTAAAAGGCCTTATCCTTAATTCCTGATAAACCCAACCTTAATTAATGTCTCTGCAGACAGACAGGTGGTGATGATTCAGGGATTCAGCGTGTCCCAAAAGGTCAAGAATGCTTTCTCGCATTTGTCTGACCTTTATGTTTCACCTTACCAGGGGCCCCAGTGTTTCTAGAAGAGCCCCTGCTTGAACTACTTGACTGAATCCATGTCCCTCTCAAAGGCACTGATTGAAGGATTTTTTTTATTCCATCAACAATGTCATTTCCTTTTCTCTAAAACTAAGAATTGGCGAAGCTTAATATCTCTCCACAGTGTCACCCATAGTCTGTAGAAAACCACGAATCTCTCACTCACATTTTAAAGCCTGGAGTTTGGTTTACTACCTGCCACCATGTTGTCAATTGTTTTGAGCCAAATTTGATTAATGAGGTGGAGCCTGGGTGGCGCTGAGGAGGGATGATCACCGCAGCTTTGTGTCATAGTTTGGGAGACTTGACATTGATGACAAACACGCCTCCAAACATACCGCTTTTTAAGCCTTAATATCCTCTTAATGGAGCCATATTTTGACATGCTTTAGAAGAAGTGAAATTAATTATTAAATCCCCAACCAACATCTTGCGGAAATAATGATTGACTTCATTTCAGAGTGAAGTTGGAGCTTTTCCTGCTGACTTCACAGCGAGTGCTTGAGGGCGGTAGCGGTTACTGCTATGTGTCATCATAATAAGACTTCCAGCATTCATGAAATCACTTTCAACCAATCCATATTGACAATTCATGTGGCAGAGATGTGGTGCCCCAAACTCCCAAACCTTGATCCTAACAGTAACTCAACTAAAGGTTTTCTCCTCTTTTTCTCCTCCTTTTCTTACCCTAACCTGTCCCCTCCACCCCGTCTTACCCGCCCCCCCAGCCTCATCTGTGCGACTACATGCAGCTTTGTCACAGTGAGGCCTATTTAACCTCCTTTCATCATAAGTAACTTCTTCATGAGAGATTTTAGTTGACTGTCAACAGAATACATGAAAAATGAAAGCCGAAAAATTTGTAGATGGCAAGCAAAGAACTTTTACAAAATGATATAAAAATTACATTTAACGGATGTTTGATTGACTGAATATTTTTTTCATATGGGTTTATTGACTCAGCGGATGGCTGGATTGTGTCAAGCATAAAACATTTCTGCTGCATTTTTGAAAAATAAAAATATCAGTATTTTACAATTTATGAGCATTTCAAATGTTTTGTATGTCTTAATTCAGAATATTTAAGGTAGTTAATAGAAATTTAGAGGGGGTGTAGGGGGCTTTGCTAATTGCATCCTGTGTTTTTAGTATATAAAGTGATTCCTTACCCCAGAATTTGCCAAATGATGCACAGTATACGTATGTCACTGCTAATTAGCATTGATAGTAATATTGTTATAAGGCGACAATCTCCTTTATTCTTTCATTTGTTTTAACTTGGTACTTGGGTTTTGAAAAGTTATATTTCTAACAAAGTGGTAGAAGTTATACTGATCAGCCCATATTTCCCCATGAAACCACAATTTGTCATTTTTACACTTTGGTTTTGTATATTTTGATATAACATGTAAATTAGTGAACCTTTACCGGTGCTGGTAGGTGGACTATCTTTATTTTTTAACACAGCCAAGTTAGCTGTTTCCATCTGCTTCCAGTCTTTATGGTAAGCTAAGCTAATCAGCAGCTGGCTGTACACACGAGTGGTATCGATCTTCTCATCCAGCTCTCAGTCAGAAAGAAAGTGAATGTCAAACTATTCCTTTAGATTTCATAAAAGCAATGTAAAAAGAATTCTGTGTAGATTATCTTTAGCTTTGCTCTATAATGCATATGTTGTACAATTACTGAAGTCACTACTGCAGCAAAACAGGGAGATAACTGTAAATCATCATGGACCAGCAGCCCCTGCCAGCTGGCCAAGGAGACCCTGTGAGATGCGAAAGAACCAAATTCATGGCTGACTTCCAGACCAGATTGATGTCTCCTACCTTGTGTCCCCACTCTAATCCCATTAACTAGATATAACTGCAGTTAATTTGATTTATGGCAGGCAACACATTAGAAAGCATGAGTTCAAGTCATGACCAGGTGTTTTTTTGTTTGACGTCAGACGTGCAGATAGGGACCTGAGACGCCAGTGTAAGTTGCTCAGAACTGAAAAATCCCTCTAACATTTCAATTTGACATTTTTAGAACCACTGCCTACATGGTGAACACATTTCCACCAGTTTAATTGAACATGCGATATTATTATATAATATATATATTATATACTTTTTCTGGAATGGTGGCTTCTTGATTGAGGTTATTTCAGCAGGATATTTTAAACTTTTAGACAATAGAGGTGGACAATTCTATCTGTTAATTGCAGCCCAGAAATAATGTGTGGACCAAGATGTGTCCAGATGGTGGGGATTGGAACATTTTCACAAATACCTGACTAATATTTAAAAACTGAATGTGAAGCATCTGGAGACTATTTAATAGTGATATTTGGCTGCGTTTGATAACTGCTAAATCTCAAGCATTTGTTGTTTGAGTGTTAGCTAATTAAATACTGTCAGAAACTGACACATGTTTTCAAGTGTTTTAATGCTTTTTTTAAAATCCAAATGCTAATCTTCAGTGGAGAGTTCACACTAACAAAGGCCGAACATAGGGGTTGTTTAGACAAGACTAAGGAGACTGTATTTAGGCACAGTGATGCTTTGAGTTAAATGCATAACGTGCATCAACATCGATAAATAACACCAGCATGCAAACATTCTTATGATGACAATGCTGACATGCTAATGTTTAACAGGTACAATGTTTACCACATTGACAGTCTTAGTTTAGTGTGTTAGCTCAATGTACAGCTGAAGCGGATGGGAAAGTCATTCGTTTTGCAGGTACTTACTCATAAGACAAACTATTGGACAAATTAAAATTTTGACACAATGGTGGTGCTAGATAGAATCTTGTGGGAACCATGAATGTCTGCACAAACTTTCATGGAAATCCATTAAAGGGTTGAACCGTCAGACTGACATTGTCATTCCATTTCAGTACAGAGTACAATCAAACACTGTCTGACTTCACACTATCAAAATACTTCTGGCTTCTGATTTGAGCAAATTATCCCTGCTTGTGTTGCATCCCACAGCCTGAAAGACCGTGACAATGTCATCTCCTGCTTTTTTCTTTGTAGGGGAATCGAGGGAATGAGAAGGGAGGGCGGGAGGAAGATACAGCTAAAAAAAGAATCTATAAAAAAAGTAGTCAAGCAAGGAAATATTGAAAGAGGAGTAGATAACGGGACATGGAGAGGGGGAGTGAATGAGATAATGTAAAGGACAGTAAATAAAGGATGCGTGGAAGGAGGAGAGGAGAGGAGGGTAACAGATAAGGGGAGCTCATTAAGGAATGGAACACAGCCTGCCTGGTTGTTTACTGGCTGGCAGGCTCATTGTGCTTAATCACTCCTGCCATGACGCACACACACACACACACACACACACACACACACACACACACACACGCAAATGCATGCTTGAACGTACAGTCTCCCATTTGTTTTCATATCTGCCGATACTGATACATACGCACTGTGCACGTTAATGCATGCCTGCCTCATACCCAGTCAATGCATGTATGTACATGCATGCACACAAACACACATACACCCACCCACACACACACACACACACACACACACACACACACACACACACACACACACACACACACACACACCACTTCATGCCTCATAGCAACTTGAGTCACTGAATCATTTTCTCTGTGGCCTTCATCACTCTCTTTCTCTCTCACTATTACACTATCCTCCTCTTATCTCTTCACGGTTCCTTTCGTCTCCCTCTCATCCTGCTTTTTTTGCTTTATATATCTTGTCTTTCTTTCTCTCACTCCCCGCTCTTCTCCTGTTGGTCTTCTCACTATCACAATCTTTCCCCACATTCCTTCACCAACCCCCCCCCGTCTGGATGGGTTCCCTCTTATCTAACAACCTTGAGATGATCTTCAAAGCGTCATTGCAGCCGAGCATGTGAGGTCACAGCGTCTCCGGTCTCTTTTCTCCTCTTTTCTCATCTGCCTGCGCTTTTCTCTCTCTCGTTCCACTCCTCTCTCCTCTCCACTGCATTTAACTACTCTTATTTTTTTGGCTCTCCTTCTCCCATCTAATCTGCCCTCTTCCTCCTCCTCCACTCTCTCTCTCTGCATCCTTCACTTTTTTTTCATCTCACACTCCATTTCTCTCCTCTTCTCCCACCATCCATCTCTACCTCATCTGGTCTCATCTCCTCTCATCTGATCTTCGCTCAATCTCTGCTTCATGCCTCCCTCTCTCTCCCTCTCCTCTCCCAATTTTCCTCTCTATTTGTCTCTTTCCTACCCCCCACCCCCCTCCTCCTCTCGCTGCTGTCTCCCCCTCCTCTTTTTGCCCAACTCATTTACTTCCCTCCTTGCTCTTTTCATCCCTGTTTTCTTCGCTCCCTCCTCATCTGAAAAGCTGTGAAAAGAGGTGATACAAGGTTCCTTTGTCGTGTGTGCGTACATGGCTGTTTTTGCACGTGTCTGGGTTTTTGAGTGTGGGTGTGTTGTTGTGAGGATGTTACACGCCTAACTGTCTTTCAAGCATCCGAGAGCCCCGCAGTGTTTTCGCTCTCTAATTAATTAAGCGTGGGATGCTTTAGTCTGTTTATTGCTTGTCTATCTCACTTGCTTTTTGTCTGCTGACCATCTGTCTCTCTCTCACCTCTCCATTGCCATTATGGATCACTCTACCTACCTGTTTATTCATCTACATCTGTCTCTCTGTCTGCTGTCTCATCTGCCTAACCTTCCCCCTTTATATGTCTGTCTGTCTGTCTGTCTCTCTCTCTAATTGTATGCTCCGTCAGTCTTCTCTCTGTGGGAGAATTGCTACATAATTCAGTCTTCTCTGATGCCTGCTGCTTTCCATACAGGAGTGTAAACAACAGCAGTAACAGAGCTGGTCCAGCTGAGGTCAGCATTGTTCCTGATAAATTATGAGCAGGAAAGAATGCCTTGAGGAGAGAGTTCAGGGCAAAGTGTCACTTTTAAAAAAAACTCTAATGTGCTGCTTCTGTTTATTTCAGAACATAGTAATTATTGAGATCATAGAGGTGGTGGTCTGTAGAGGACAGGGAAAATAATTATGTTCATCTGTTTCTTTACAAAGCAGCTTGTTCACCCTTACAGGAGAATCATGGGCCTGTTGTGCATTTGAGTGAGGCATGACTTCCTCTGCTTTGTGTATTTTTTTGCAGAATAGCACATGTTTTGTCACGTCCACTGGTAGAAATAGTAGATAGTTATAGGAATGACTACTGCTAAAGCTCTAATAATACATTTTTGAAACATTCAGAGTCAAATTTTCAGCATGTACTGCTCAGAGGGTTGATGGCTACAACATATGTTGTTGTAAAATGTTGTCCATGTTTCATGTTAACAGTCTCTCTGCTGAGATTTGAAAAACTTCTACTGTCCCTCACTGTTCTTTCTTTTCCTAAGGAAGGATGGAGGAGAGGACCATTCCCAGGCTGTCCTGCTGCTAGGCAGGATTGTCTGTAAGTGTGTGTGTGTGTGTGTGTGTGTACCATTCACAAGGACCACCCCTGTCTGATCTGTGTGCACTGCCCTCAAGTAGAGAGATAGATAGACAGATGAAAATAGAGTGTGTGTGCATGTGTGTGTGTGTGTGTGTGTGTGTGTGTGTGTGTGTGTGTGTGTTGTTGTTGGCCTGTGATATCGCTCAGACAGGAAGGATGTTTGGCTTTTCAGCATTGACTTTCCTCACTGCAAAAACCCTCTTACCAAACACACACATACATACACACACATACATACACACACGCACACAGAGTAGGCCCATTACGAGGGTGTGAACTGTCTGTGATTCTGTGAAAGATAAAGTCTGATTATCTCACACCCTGCAGACTCTCCGGTTGTTCCTTTGCAGTTCTCATGCTGCCACTTTAAGCCATGATGTCGCCGCAAAATAGCCTTGAAACCAGCCTAATTGGTGTTACGATGTGACCTCCTGTGTCAGACTGTGCTGTAAGTTTGTCTGGCTGCTTGTGTTTGTTTAAGAATGCGGCGCATCTCTGTACTCCCACTGGGCCTCATTTATTTATTCTTTTTCAGCATATTTGCTACATTAAAATGAGCTGAATTACTGGGTGTGGTAAATTAATGCAGAAAACATCTCATTGTTATTGTCCGTGTTATTGCTCATTTTATTTTCTCCGGCCATGCTATGCTGCCTCAGCCAAGTTATGTGTGACTAGCTCTATTCAAGCTTCCTGCATATTTTGTTCCCCTTAAAAGCTTTGTTTTTTTTTTTCAGGGTTAGGTTTGGTCAAGATGGTCTGTAATGATATCTAACATGATATTTTGGGTCTTGTTTTTTAAATAGTGGGAATAAAGGTATACATGAATAAGCTTCACTTGACTTTGCTGGACACCAAGTAGGCAGTTTTCTGTTTTTGACAACTGTATTAGATCTCACCTTGGTACTTCCTCCATAGCACGGTAGCCACACTGAACTGAGGTTTACATTTTGTAAATCATAGCCAGCTGGTTACCAGATCACTTCCTGCATTAAACACATTCAGAGCACAGAGTAAAACAGGTAGGTTGTCTCTTATGGTATGCCAGCCAGTTGTTTTCTAGGTAGCTGCTACCAGCATTTTCTATGTGATGGTTTACCAAAATAGAGCTCAAACCCTCAAATCAATGTCTACAGGCTTAAAATTGTTGTTTTTCTGTTCTTTTCTTCCACAATTAGATACAGATACAGAGCACCTATAGCCTTGTGCTCATACTCTGATGTGTACTGGACAAAGAAATGCTTGTCAATTTGTGCCAATTCCTGTCTGACTGTACAACTCCATCAGTCTCTGCCTCAGACAAATAAGATATGTCGAAAGTGTGATAGCCTAAACTGACTTGATGCATTGCTTTGGATTATTTTTTTTCTAGTTTGTTCAAATTCTGCATTCTTGATTGAAGCTGCACAGCTCACCATAATCTAATCTGCCCTCATGTGAATGAATTACATATAGTTCTTGGGCAGCTAGCTCACACTCATTGGATTTCTTTAGTTTAACCGTATTAGTATTGATTTAAATGTGTTATCACACCTGCCAACATGTTCTGGAATTAAATATTGTCAACTAACCATGCCCTTACTCTTGCAGTACTGTTACTCATCTCTGACTGACTGGAGCTGTTTTTGCCACCTAACAGCATTCGCTCATTATCCATCCAGGATGTGGAGCTGCTCTGGCCTCAGTGGTTTCAGTGACAGGACTCTTTTAGACAAATGTTTCTGCTTATCCAGTCTGGTCATGTAGAGACAGATGAGACAAACAGAATCACTTAGCCAGCTAGCCAGGCACTGTACTGTCTGTGTCCTGATTCACTCGACAGATGCACAGCCACAGTCCGCTGAGACTTGTGTATTCCTAATTTTATCTAGCCTGCTCCAGACCTGCGCAAGGCATCTGCATTGTTGTGTATGGCATGCGCATGTAGCTGTGTGCACGTGATTCTTCTGTTTTTTTGTGCACATGTGCCTGCGCATGCCTGCGTGTGTTTCTCTTTTTTAGTGAGTGTGTGTTTGTGTGTTATATAAAGTACACCCAGGTGTCTCTCTGAGCTGTGATGTAACTGTAAGGTTAGTAGGCTCACAGCTGGGAGGGGTAGATAACTACCTGGATGTGTGTGTGTGTGTGTGTGTGTGTGTGTGTGTGTGTGTGGGTGTGTGTGCATGTGAGAGTGTGTATGGACATTCTCTCAATATTCTCTGCACTTTGGATGTGTTCTTTGATAAGCTGATTATAACTGAACAGGATTCCCATTTGACCTTGTGATGGTACAAAGTTTTCCCAGGGAAACTGACCAAGTAGCTCTCAGCTGCTTGTACTGGAAGCCTTGAATATTCCTGACAGTGTTCACACCATTAGCTGTCTGATCACAGGCTCGTCTACAAAAGGCCCAAAAATCAAAGGAGTTCAGAATGTTCAAAATGCTACACAACAGAAAATAATGAATAGAGACAGTGGAGATGGTCAAGAAGTCTTTAGGTTCCTAACTGAATGAACTGACCTGGAAGTATCTATGTTGCAGTGATGAACTGATAAAATTCTCTTACTGCTCATTAACTTCTTCAATCCCACTACCACTGCTACCACAGCCGGTACAAACTCCTGCTGTGCTGCCAAACGCTTTTCATTAAATTCTATTGGAGGTCACAACATTTCTAAATATACCAAATATGTCCGGTTGAATTTATTAGACATTTGTATAAAATGATGCACAAGACCTCCAGAATATTTACATTTCATGTCGTGGTGCAGCCATAAAGACATGGAGTCTAGGATTTTATTTCATACAGCGCAAACGTCATAAGAACAGCTTGAACAAGCTAATAAAAATGAAAGGAACCTGGATATTACGGGGTTAAATGTGCTTTCTTTCATATCGTGTTCAGCTGAGGTATCTTTTCCTAACTCCTACAAATTCCCTCTTTATGTTTGCTTAACCTCATGTTTTCAATTAAGGTCAAATTGGTTAGAAAATGAAAAAGGACATAATTTGATTAGACTAATAAGATACAGTCAGTGATTCTTGAGGTAATTTTGCATTTTTTGGCAGCTCCAAGAGGCAGCAAAGGTTTGAATCTGGTGAACTCAATTATCCAGAAATTGTAAAACACCATGTCAGTAAACTGTTCACTTCTCAGGCTTTAATATTTTCTCCTTGGTGGCTGCAGGAAATGAGAAAAGTGTTTTTTCCAACAGCTTCAGCCACTGTTGGAGAGTGCAGCTTTGTTGATGCTGTGAGGGGCAATTTTGTATTCTGCTCTTGAGTTTTGATGGTTATGCTGATATGACTTCCTACCAGTCCACACACTCCATGCACCAGAATACTAATAATCTGAACAAACAGGGCGCATCTGCAGTTTCTCAATTAGAGAGAAGGTGACACTCGCCTCTAGTGCAGCTCCACTTTGTGATTTCGGCAGAAGAGACAAGTGTTTTATTGTGTAGTGGAGTCATTCTGAACCTCTGCAATATTTAAATCCTATTCATAACACACCCACGCACGCTTATCTGTGACTTTGTATGTGTGTGTTTCAGGGTGAAAAAGCAAAGTCGTCTAGCTTTTATTGTATTCATTGTGTAGGCTGGAGTGGATATATGCATTTGGATGAGACAGAGATAAAGACACAAAGCAAGCCATGCAGAACAGAAAGAAGTGAGACCGAAAATGGCAGATAATGACTTTCTGTGTGTGTGTGTGTGTATGTGTGTGTGTGTGTGTGTGTGTGTGTGTGTGTGTTTATTTAAGATGTTTTGGAGTAACTGTATCTTTACTGATGTCAGGGGTCAGACCCTGTTGTCCTCTCCTGCAGAGGTCAAACTCATAATCCCCTTCGTCTTTGATGTTACCCTCAGTCTCCTCCTCCCCCTCCTCCTGTTACCTCTGCCACAGCACACTAGCAGAATGGCAATTTTTCATCTCCCATCTTGCTGCCTTCCTCGCTCCCTGTTTCTTCTCCACTCTTTCTGTCTGGCTGGCTTTATTGCCTGCTTCTTCCCTCTGCCCTTCATTTTACCCCTCCTCTCTCTTTAACCAGACGGTTTCACAGAACCAATATCTTCAGCTTTGAATGCACATCTGTCCCGGTCCAGGTTTGCTCGGAAGGAATGTCGGTCAGTTCCTCTGTCTCCCTGCCTTTCTGTCTGTCTCTGAGTATTGAATAAAGCAAATAGCTCCTTTGGTAGAACTTGTAGAGAGCCCAGATCTGTGCTGTATAAACAGTCTTCTGGAGTTCAATATCTGCTGTCTGCCCAACAACAAATCCACTAGTCTGTTTCTCTCAGAGGAAGCAGATTTTTTTCCACCATTGCACAGCAGAGGTCATTTCCCCAAGGCCTACTGTTGCACAAATTCATAAACTCAAATTCACTTCAAACAACTTCTGTGCTCTGTTATCTTGTTTCATCCCTCTTTTCGCTCTTTGTGTATTCTCTCTCTCTCTCTCTCTCTCTCTCTCTCTCGTGCAGCCAAACCTGATGGATTCCCACTTAAAGATCTTTTCGAGCAAACAGATACAGTGCAGGTGTGTCAAGGCCAGCAGAGACAAGGCAATGGGCGTCAAACAGGTGTGTTTTAGCAAGAAAGTGTGTTTGTGAGAGTTTAACTCTGGGTGCACGTGTGTGTGTGTGTGTGTGTGTGTGTGTCACAGGCAGTCTGGGGGCATGTTTTACCGGAGGCTGTGTTTTAGTTTTAGCTCTGACATTAGTGACTCTCAAAGTGCCCCTCAAAGTACAAACTACTACCTCAGTTCCCAATAAATCCCTAACTATGCTTCTGTGCGTGCAGCTTGTGTGTCCCTGCATGCATGCGGCTTTGTGCAACAGTATACTGTGTGCATGTGTGTGTGTTTGCATGAAAGTCTGTTTGTCGGCATGTTTCAGTTACCAGTGGTACTTTCTCTCTAAACTAATAAGACAACAGGTTTTACATAATCACTTCTCTAATGTGTGTGTGCAATCATCGCAGCCATGGAGTAGCCATGAGTCTGGGAATGTAGCTCTTCCCTCAGCCAAAGAGCATCATGTAACTCCGGTATTTTACTTCCCAGACAGAAACAGTTCTCTCTTTTTGTATGTAACTCTGCATTCTGACTCACGGGTGGTTTGATATCCGCTGGCTGGAGAAACACTTAGACAAACAACACTCTCTACAGGGAAGGTTTGTCTCCTACAGGAATCAATGGCCTGCTTAGAATAACCATCTTTCATCTGAGTTTCATCTTCAGCATTGCAGAATTCAAACCCAAGCTGCAATCTGCTCTGTCAGGAAAAATTGAACTGCAATATTTTAGCTCGAAGTCACGCACACACACATACACAGTCGTTAGAATAGATCCAAATGATAACACTCTATCATAGTATGCATTTCTGCAAGACAGGCTTCTCCTCCTCCTCCATAAACTGCTCTCAGCGCCACAGGAATACATTATAAAAGGGATCAATAACTTGTAATATCAATGATCAAGCATTGTATAATTATGCTTGCTAACATTTTTGACATCAGTTGGAAGTAATTACAATTATATAAGATGCCTCTATTTTCATCATACCCCAGAATATCTTCTCTTTCTTTCTCATGGCAACTCTTTGTCTCACTTATGATTTATGGAATCACTGTGACTCTTCGGTTTGTTGTACAGCAGCTTTTCTCCAGATGGCTTCCTTCACCACCCAGTCCTTCAGGAACAGAGGAAACCTGTAACTGAGAGGGAATAACTATTGTTGTAAGTGCCATTTAGGAACTACAACAGTAGTGTGCGAGTAGTGTGAAGCGAGGGTCATGTGACCAACGAGGGGTAGCCAAGCTAACACTATCGTTAGCATATTTACCGTCGCCACACCACTATTTTAGTTTGTGCCGTTCATGATTATTGTTTTACATTTAACATATTTTTTGCATTGTTCAGATCATAATTTATAAAACTAAACAGAGGTGAAGGAATAAAGAAACATGGCAGGTTTTACATTACACAATTTTACAGAATTTACTAATTTTCCAAGGTGTTATGATCCTCTTACCTGTTTACCTTCTTTTGCCGTACAAGTAGACGAGCTAGCAAACTAGTAGCTGTCTCCCGCACTAACTACCATACTGTGGCGTAGTGGCACAGTAGTTTTCAGAAACAGCCGTTGTCTCTGCCCTGTTCCACCCAGCTAAACACCACACTGGGTTCACAATGGAACTGCAACACTTTGGAGGCATGCAGGTAGTTCGGTTTAGTGCCGTTGGTCCTGCTAGTGCTGGACCTTTTGCTTCAGAAAACACTGTGTGCACCAGCAGGGTAGTGTTTTAAAACACTTCTTGAAGCACATTTTTATGTGATTCATTTTATTATCTTTAATGTAACATTAATTTTACCTTTTTCACTTTTTCTTTAATTAATCATTTTACTGGTTTGGTATTTTCTAGTATTTTTATGGAAGTGTTGGCTTTTCAAAAGCACCAAACAAACAAAGTTTACTATTACAAGTAACATCTTGGAGGTGCTCCAAATAAAAAGTAAATGGTTCAGACTCATACGTCATAGATATATAATATAGTTTCACTAAAACATTTTTTTTTAAAGTAAGCATTTACATATTCAAAAGTGACTCACAATTTCTCAAAAGGCTTTTACCTGCTGTTCACTCTGCTCATGAAATATGAACCATCTTTGACCTCGACGCTGCTTAACATGTGATGGACTTTCTCCATGTCAGTATATGGCTGCGTCAGGTCAAAGTTTAGGTGTTAGGAGTGAAAGGTGATGTCAAAGAGGGAAAGGCTGACTTTGGAAGTGAACTCTTCTTGTCTGTCTGTCTGACTCTTCATCTCGTCTGACTCTCTGACCTTCTGTCAATCAATCTGACTACTGTCCACCTGATTGAACCGAAAAATCTGTCTCTGCAGTGCAGTGTGTATGGCTGTGTGCGAATGTGTGTCGTGTATGTTGACGCGCACCACAGGTCATGTCTGTAAAAGTCGGCCTCCAGAGAAACCTAAGGATCCACTGATTCAGTTCACCAGAGTGGTATCATAATTCACCCATATTTTGTTGAGAGTGTTACTGATAATTAAAAATAAACTGGCCAGTTTGCTCTGGCCCTGAGTTTAGTGTGACAAGGAAGTGTGCACTGGATCAGATTTTGGCTTTGGACAGTAGTCCCTCATGAGATGTTTTTTCTTTAATTATTTCCACACCACTTAAACTGCATGAAACCTTTAACCTCTTTCACAAATTAAAAAAGCAGCAGAGAGGGAGAGCAAGAAGAGAAATATTAATTAAATTCGGATACTGGATACTTGGCTCTGTTTCTCCCTGCAGCTCAGGCGTCACTCCAGAACAATGTGGAGTCCAACATACACACTAATCTGTGCTGAGATTTTATTCACCAACACGTGGCACAGGGTGTGTCCAATATTCTGCATTGTCAGACGCAAACAATGAAATTTAATCAAATTTTTCTTAATTATTTTTTTCACGTAAAAATAAATACCCAAAAGGAAACTATAATTTAGAATATGTGCCCAATCAGCTCGTAAGATGTAATCAGTAGCTAACACAAATGGCTGTGTATGTTGGCAGCAAATTACAGGAATATAATTGGTGGGCATCAAATATGATTAATCAGATTTTACGGTAGGTACTTTATTCAAGAGGTCAGGTTCAAGAGAAAAAGAAAGGAAAAGATTTTTCTCTGGACTGCATGTGTTTGTTGTTTGTAGGCAAAAGACACAACCAAACCAAACCTGGCCAAGACCGGCCACACCAGGAGAAAGCAAACAGACTGGATTAAGCAGTACGGCTGTGTTTGTGTGTGTGTTGGTATGTGCATATTTTGTGTGCAGAAAATGCAGAAAGATAAGTGTAGTATGTGTGATGAATCTCTTTGTACACAAAGTGTTTGCATATGTACATTTGTATGTGTTTACCCTGTCTGTATACATGTTTGTGTGTGTGTGGTGTGTGTGTGCGTATAGTACCTGGCTCTTTAAGTCTCAAAGTGTTTCCGTGTGTCAGTAATTATTATTCTGTAGGTGGTCACACGGAGGCCACAGGGGATGTTTACAGTGATACCTGTGTGTGTGTGTGTGTGTGTGTGTGTGTGTGTGTGTTGGTGAGGGGGTGGGATCAGTTGGTCAAGGTTGTGCGTGTGTGTGTGTTTCTTGATTATAATTTTGTGTTTTTCTTGTTTTTCTTGGTGTGTGCTTCCATATTAGTTACCTGTGTGTTTGTGTGTGAGCTTATATAACAAGGGTGTGTGTGTGTGTGTGTGTGTGTGTATGTGTGTGTGTGTGTGTTTCAAGGCGAGGGAATGGTCTATTGGTACCAGGGGATCAGTGATCAGTGTTATTGCTACCAGCAGCTATGGACAAACAGCCGAACACTGGACTCATTCATACTGAACAAGAGCTGCATACGTAAGTGAGGTGTGATTTCACATGTTAACACGCGCAGTATTCCTGCATGGACTGATGTGGTGATGTAGACACTGCAGACATGCATGTTCACAGCAAGTGTGTAAGAAAGTCTTATGACATCTGGTCTCAAAGATCAATAGAGCACTTTATTTAAACAGCTTTTAGATTAGGGTGCTTTTGGAAGTGAAACATTTTACTCATTATTACTAATTGTTTCGCTCCCTTTGTTTTTTGTTTTGCCTTTTTCCATGAAGTCTGTCTTTATTTCTGACTCTCTCTTCCCCTCACAGCCACAGCAACAGACGTCACGTCCGCTTCAGGACTTTAGCAGCACAGATCTGATCTGTCTCTGGTCGTCTAAACAGAAACAAAGTGGTTTCTTCCAATTTCAAAAGCCAAAAGATTATCAGATCTGTGTCACATCTTTACTTTGCGTTGATCCAGGCGGAACAGAAGGGCTGATTTTATCAGCTGATCCTTTCATGGTGGCAAATGAAAGCTGGTCAGACTGAACAGGTTGAGCGACTGATGTCAGTTACATAACCATGACCAAAGTCGAGTGTTTTACACATCCTCTCCTTGGCGGTTGTCATAGCAACATGGGACATGGGTTTAGATAGAGAGAAGCCCTTACATTTTCAATGATTTTACCATCCTGGGACCTCGGTGTAAGTGTGTGTGTGTGTGTGTGTGTGTGTGTGTGTGTGAGTGTGTATGTCAGTAGGATTGATGGTCCCCTGGTTTTCTTTCAGACAAACAGGCGGAAAGCAGCTTAAACTCACTCTACAGCTGGAACTCTCCACTGTTCAGTTGTTGATGAATGTTTCATGTGTATTTAATGTTTATTTAATCAGCAAGAAGCTGTTAATGTTTATTTATGTTTACCATTTTCTTTCCTTTTCCCAATTCTCCTCTCCTCGTCTCCATAAGGCTACATCAATCACATTTACTGGGTTCATTGTTGCTTTGAGGTTTCTAATCTTTGTGAAACCAACTGTTTTGTGGCTGACAACAAAAGTAATGCAGGAATTCATGAAATGCTAAAGAAAACTTTTTAATTTAAACCATGAAATTTTATCAGCAACATTTTGAACCCTTTCTTAGTCAGCACTAAAAGTAATCATGGGGCTTTTGACGGTCTGGTCGTGAATCTGCTGCTTACTTGTTTGTCAGAGTGGACGTTCCTATCAGAGGCATTAGTGAGATCTAAACATGTTCTCGCCACAGGGAGTTTTCCACTGCTTTCTCAAAGGTCATTCTTTGAGAACAGATTGGAGGGAAGTATGCTCTTTATCAGAGGGGCAGGAGACTGTGAGTCAGTGGATGCAGAGCTTTGATGATCTCATAAAACCAAGAGCAAAATCTGTTGAAGATTACTAAAATGTATTAGGTTTAATTAATCTCTTTGGGTCACATCTTAGATTTGGCACAAACACACCGCTAAGGCAACGGGTCCAAAATCCAGTGGCCACCGACAGTGAATGTGTGCACACTTACCATAAGCAACAAATATCTCTATTTTTTATATTATAGTGCTCAGAGTGTCTCATTAGAGACCATAAGAAATTTCATTATATATAATTTCATTTTAACTATACATTTAGTCATTGTTGAGCTGGTACAGGCAACAGAAAACCTTTCTAGAGGTTTCAAGAGTGTATGGTCTTGTCCAAACATTTTAGCTTGAGCGTGTACTTTCTGATGATCTGAATAATGCAAAAAACTTCATCAAAATGCATCATGGTTGAGAAATGGATCCTCTTTCCTGTAAATGTTGAGCACCGTGCTTTTGGTGAACTCTCTCAATATCCATATCCTCAGTCTTCTTAGGTGTAACCTTGAACAGTGCTTGGGATGAGTCTTTATATGACACGTATAAAGGAATAGAGACATTTTGGATTTTCTTCTGTCGTCAATTTCTTCTGAAAAGACTATTTTTATGATTAGTATCAAATAATACACATCACTTCCTTGCCGAGAGTTAGACGAAAGGATTGATATCTTTCTGATAGTAGCCAGTTGGCTGCTGGCTCTAGCTTCATACTGTACAGTCATGAGTGTGGTATCAATGTTCTTGTCTAATTCTGGGCAAGAAAGTCAATAATTATATTCCCCAAAATTTCGAACTATCCCTTCGAGCCTCCCTCTATGTTTTATCACCAAGCTAGCCATGATGTTTACCTTGCTATTCAGGTGTTGTCATCCTCTAGTTGAGAGATTTTTTGCATGGACTCCTCAGCTCTGTTCTGGCCATGTTTAAATGGCTTAAATAGCTTAAATAGATGCAACTTCCTCAATTACACTAATTTTAAGTTTATGATTCAGTTTACAGATTTCTTCAATCGAACTTTATTGCATGTTGACACTGCTTAACTCTTGTAGCTATAAACATGAGTCGTTTCAGAGCCTTATCAATTTTCAGTGGCTTTGTAAAGTATTTTCAAAATGCGATATGTGGCTCTGAAGTGGCCTAAATATTTTATGAGGAAATGTGATTATTGTATTTGTACATATTCTGGTGTTTTTTTAATTAGTGAGCCCACATCACAGTAACATAACAGTGTTGTGATCCAACAAGTTATTTTTCAGATTTTGTTTGAATGAAACAAAATTAAAAATAATCATTGGCACAAGTCTGATCCAGATCCTGTGTTCCTCCAACAAAACAGCTTCTCCCTGTCTATTTACATGTTTGCGGCCAAGCCTGAGCTACCAGTGATCCACCACATAAAGAGAGAGGGGATCTGTGGGACATCCTGGAGAATTTCCTGTTTGTGGCATTTCCTTTGCCCTACCAACACATCAGCAGCCTGGCCGTCTGTCTTGTGAGGGCCCCTCTATATGTTCAGTGGGTGCTTGATACAGTATGTGTGTGACTTACGCGTGCACACTTATTATCTATACATGTGTATGTGTATTTGCGTGCTTGTGGATATATGAGCGCTCGTGTGTGTGTGTGTGTGTTTTATAGAGGTTTCTGGGTTTTCTCTGCCTTTCATTTAGTGTTTGGCTGTTTCTCTCCCATTGTAAAATCTATGCAGTAACTGGATGCACATGTTATCACAACTTTCTATAGGGAAAGAGGGAGAGCAGGAGAGAGAGTAGTACCCCGCCTCAGCACAGCCCTCACACAACCTGGACCAACCGTTGGACCTCTGTCAACTTCAATGCTATTTAAAAATGATCAGACAATACCAAGCGGCAGATTATCTTGGCACCATGAGCGACCAGAAACTGAGAGAGACATTAACAGTCTGGGCATTGAGATTGGTGGAAACAGAAAAACCTGACAACCCAGAGAAAACAGACTGTGTCAATTCTGCCAACAACAAGAGGCAGAGACAGAGCCACTCTTCCTGCTACACTGCCGTCTCTATAGAGAAGTTCTTTGCCAAAATAAAACTCAAATACAAGGAATTCAACACACTCTCAGACCAAAACTAAATTCAGTATTTACTTAGGGAAAATTGACATTGTAATAGAAGCAGCAAAATATCAGAGCATGTCACAACCTGAGTGAAAACCACTGGAACAACACTGAAACTATATTCAGCTCTTCTATCTAATAATAATAATAATGATAATGATAACTATTTTCTTCTATGTTTCTCACCATTACGATTACTTTGAACTGTTAAAGAATACATCATCTTACCATCTTGTATATTTTGGTCAGAGACACTTACATCAAGAAATACATGCATTGCAAATGGTTATACACTAAGATTTGATTAGATTATACACAAGGATCCTGCTGGGACAACTAAACCCCCTGTAAAAATACATGAACATTCAAGTCAAATCAATAGTACCAAAAATACAAAAAAAAAAAAACCTCACAAAGAAGAGATCTGGGTGGCAGAGGGAGCTGTGGAGCAGTGAACGGCGTTGGCATGATCGTATCAGCGTTGTGATATTGAGTCAGGTTATAATGGCTGTGCTTCATACCTGCATGCATATGATTGGATGCTGTGAAAGAGCCAGTGATTGTGAAGCATGAACGAAACAGCGGATGCTAATCAGATAATGCAAGCAGGATTTCAGCGCTCTGCCTGAACTAAGGGCATGCTTCATGCTATTATTTTCATTTTTTTTAATGATCTGCTTGTAACAATTTGTTTTCTTACTCGTATACTAGTAGTAAAGTTGTATAGTGTATGTTGTACAGTGTATATAGTATAGACATGTTCAAACCATTTCTTTTCTTTTGATATTCTAAATCATTGTAATTTAATACAATACAAACGATACATATGGAAAAAGATGAAAAAACTAAATGAAGGCAGAAAAAATAAACGAGAGACAAGATATAACCTGGAAGTGACATTTTTCCCTTGCTAAATCTCCTCTCCCTTCATTCTAAATCTCTTTATCTCTGTTACCCTTTATCTCTACGTTTCCTGTCCTCCCTCTTACTAGACTTGACGAGCATTACATTGTCCTTTAATGTTGTGAAAAAGAAAGAGGGGTGGAAAGATGAAAGAGAGAAGATGTTCCATTCCTTTAGGATTATGCTGCTTTATCTCACAGCAGACAAATTTGCACTGCCCTGCACTGACACACACACACACAAACAGAGCCAGCCAGTGTGCATGTTGCCAGAAGTCATGAACACAGCATCAGATGTCATGCGATTATCACTGGATAAGGATAATCCTGCATGTGTATGTGCGCGCATGCTCATAGGTCTGCATCTATTTAAATGTGTCTGCGTGTGTGCTGAACCATGTGTAAATGTCCAAAACCCTGCGGAAGATAGAACTAATCCCTCTAAAGAATTACATCAACCTTAGTTTTCATCCTTCTTTTCAAGCTCCTCATCCTTTCAACTCTCTATCATGCTCTCTTTCCCCACTAAACCTCTTTTTCCCGGTACTTCTTCCAGTTCCTGGTCATTCTCTTGCACGTTGTCCAAATCCACTTCCCTCTCAGTGGCTTGCCAGCATCAGACAATCTCAGTATCGCTGTGGGCTCTGGCTGCAAAATCCCCTGTCACATTTGATGATTTCAAACAGCATATCACCCTATCCAGAATCCCACAGAGCAAACAGAAGCCCTTCAAAAATGGCTCGAAAGACACTCATCTGAAGTCTGATAATGTATATATCTATGTATTAATGGACCTATGTTTTTCACCTATCGTCTAACTCTCTCTTCTTCGTCTCCTCTCTCTCTGGTTGGTTGTATGATTGTTGTCCGAAGCACCCTACCTAGATGCCGGTTATTATCTTTATCCCAAAGGAGCATACTAATGTTTAACTGAGGTCAAATTGAATGGAAGTGTTTTCTCTACATCTGTGATTCACTGTTGGCTTGCTGGGCTGTCCCTGTCCCTTCTGCTAAAATAAATAGCTAAAAAAATGTTGAATTCACTTGAACAGGACCTAATGGTGACATTTTCAGGTTTTTTTTCTCCCAGTGTCAGGGGATTTAGGCCAAGTACACTGAATTTGCTGGTTCTCATTCAAGAAAGCATTTATTTGTGCCTTGAGCTGTGGAATTTCATTGTTTTGCCAAAATGTGCCTCAACACCAAAAATACTGACAACATACTTGGTTTTATATGGTTTGAATTACAATTTCTACACCTCATCAATCCCTATATTTACTTCGCGGGTCTGTTTGCTTCCTGTTTTGGAGAGTAGGTCATGCAGAGACTGGGCAGTGTGAATTATTGTATGTGTATGTGTGTGTGGCACCGATCACTTCACACCACAATGCTGAAACACTCTTCCCTCCAGCTGGTCAAAGATTACAGAGCATGCCCTCCACCAAAACACACACACACACACACACACACACACACACACACACAAACCCACTTTTGACACACACTCACTTCACACTCGGCCTTCGAATGCAGCTTGATGAGTGAAGTCTTTATTATTTAGCTTGCAGGAAAGAGCCGAGGACAGAAAGGTAGGGACAATCAGTGATGATCAAAGGTCCTGGGACTGCAGGCAGGATGTTTAAACAGAGTCGATGAGAAATTAATTTTGCAAGGTTGAACTACAAAGCAATGATTCGCCGTCTTGAATTCTTCAGATATGCTCTTTGATATATGACTACTATGAGATGTCTGAAAAATAAGGGCATTTAGGAGAGGCTGTGGGGCAGGATTCCATTCATGTTCACACAAATGTGGATAAGTGCTGTTTATATGTTGAAAAGATCTGCACAATTTTTATCCACCCACACTGCAATTTACGTAAGAAAACACAAGCAAATAGACTAAGGGCTGGGTTAAGTTTGTATGACATGCCCTCCGATCACGTTAGAAGGCAAAAGTGTGTGTATGGTTGTTCTGAATGGTAACACGAAGGGGAAAAAACAGAACGCCATCTGGATGCACGATAATCGTTTAAACATTTTTACCATGTTCTCTAAACACAGAATACTGCTGAGGCTGATGGGAATGTCATTAGTTTTGCAGGTATTGGACAAATTTAAAGGGGGCATGAGTGTGTTGATTGACCAAATGTCATGGCAATCAATCCAATAGCTGTCGAGACATTTCACTCAAAACCACAATGACAACCTCAATGTGGCGCTAGAGGAAAAGTCAGGGGTATCATCAAAGTCTTTAGGATTCATCCTCTGGGGGACATGAACTTCTGTAGAAAATTTCACTGCAATCCACCCAGTATTTGTTGAGATGTATCAGTCTGGGCCCGTGGTGGACAGACGCCAAACCATCAGACAACTGACATTGCCATCCATACAGCCACGCACCAGCTTGGCTAAAAACACAAGTAAATGAACTACTACTGCACTACATCGACAACACATACAACATGTTTCAAAAAAATGCTGCAAATAAATGAAACACAAGCAAATTAAGATTTGACGCCACATATGCAGCATAAAGAAACATGCTGCAAATACAGAGACGCAACATGTGTGCTGAGCTCTTTCTGGCCACCATTCAGAACAGTAGACAAAACACTTAAAGTCCACCACTTCACATCATAGGTCTTCATTTTCAGCAAGGGCCTTTTTTTCGTCTACACTACAATTTGAGAGCAGTGTTTTTTATAATGTATCCACTTTAGAGGGCACAGTAGTTTACAGTAAAAGTAAATTGTTCTTCACAACCAAACACCCCGTTGGGTCCAAGTGTGCTAAATAACTGCTGTAAGCTGAAACCAGCAGCACTTAGAAATGTAACCTCTTCTGTATTTATGAAGTTTCATCCAGGCAGTGGGCTTTGGGAACTGTTATTTATATGTGCATGATTGCTTTCTATGTCATAGAGGTGCCACTGCCTTGTCACGGTTCGTTTGTGGGCTTGTTCTCATTTCACAGAAACGCCTGTTGTCTTGTTACTGTGTTGTGAGTATATTCAAGTGTTAATGAGGCAGCCTTCCTGTGCTGTTGGCCTGTTGATAAGCTAAGCTATAGGTTAACAGATTTTACTGTGGTTTTACCATGGTGTTTAGGTATGTGCGCGCGTGTGTGTGTGCAAATTTGTATGTACGTCTGGAGCCAAGGAAAGGCTCCCCGGGGCGTCAGACTCCTCATTAACCTTCTCTTCATCTTTCCATTTCTCTCTTTCCTCCTTCTGTCCAATCCAGCATTCCTCAGTCCCTCCTCCCCTCCACACGCCAACATCCACATCAAAGAATATTCTGTACGGTAATTTACTTCTTCATTAAAGCTTTCTGCCTGTTATACAGAGTTTTTTTTTCTATTTGCCAATCTTCATCTGCGCTCAAGGACATTTCTCACATTTAAAAAGTAGATACATGACCATCATCAGATAGATAGATAGATAGATAGATAGATAGATAGATAAATAGATATATGGATATTTTTCTGCTCAAAGACTGTTGTCCTTGGAAAAACATTACATCATTAAAGAAGAACATACAAAATTGATAGCTACATGACCGTGGTCTAATCTCTTCTTTTCATTTGGAAAATATTACATACTGTATGGGTCATGTAGGGTTAAGAGTCAGATTTTCTGCTTCTGAATCCAGCTTAAGATCCTGTTTTTGATGGCCTGCCATCTTTATAATCAAAAGCCAAATACCACATACTCACTGTGTGAAAAAATAATCCTAATCTGTCAAATACTTTTACTTTGCATCTAGACTTACCAGTTCTTTTTACAGTGAGTGAATTACTATGTCGTGATGTGTGTCAACATGAAATAAACGTGCCGCTTAACCTCTTTTAAAATGTGTGGTGGAAAGCAACGGCATCTCTTGAGTCAAAACGAGTGCAAATATTTGAATAATTAACCTGTGACTTCATTAAACTGACTTCACATGAAACATTGTGAATGGAGTTTGAATATGAAATAAAGTGGAAGAGTGAGTTTCTGAAGCAGCGTTACAAGTGTAAGGAACACATTTGTGATGTGTTTTCACTCCATCAGTTTCCCTCCACAGAACGTCCCCTCAAGCGGAGTGGAGTGTTAGCAATATTGCCACTGTTGGGACAAGAGAAGCTTCTTTACTGTCTTTTATCGCTCTCGCTCTCTCTCTCTCTCTCTCTCTCTCTCTTCTTCTCCCTCTCTCTGTCCTTCTGTTCCTCACATGCTCCATTTATCTCTCTCTCTCTCTCTCTCTCTCTCTCTCTCTCTCTCTCTCTCTCTCTGCTTCACTCTCAATCTCTCTCTTCCTGTCGCTGTCAGAGGGGAATGACGACCATCTGCAGCCCTCCTGCCCCCTGACATCTGGAGACGGGCTGAGACACAACGACAAGAGGGCATGCACACACACACACACACACACACGCATGCACGCACGCACACACACACACACACACACACACACACACACACACACACACACACACACACACACTGTCTTTACTGTAATGAAAGCTGTGCAGCAGAAAGGAGAAGAGACAAGGAATGAGGTACAGGATGGGGTAGTAGGAAAAGAAAGAGGGCACAGTTTAGGTGAGGTCTAACAGCAGTAACACATCATGCTACTGTTGGACTGTCATCATTCAGAACAGATATTATCCTCCTCAGGACAGAGAATAATAATAAGAGTTATCAAGGCAGAGTAGAGTGAGACCTCAGGGTCTCACTCACAGATCTACCTGTACATCTGTCAAAGAAGCTGAACTACTATTCATTATTTGTTTTCAGTGATTACATCTTGTATCTTCAATATTCTCTCCTTATTCATTTAGTGGCTTATCAAACAGGGCATAGCAGAGAGCAGAGCATTTAACATTGATGCTACATATCCAAATCCAAAATCCAAAATTAAAATGGTGATTGCAATAATATATGAGCATGCAGAGAAATAACAAAATTAGGTCTGACTTCTTCCATTTTAAAATTCTCAGTTGAATACTTTGTCCTGAAGACAAATTGTACGTCACAGTCTCTGCTGCTGCAATCATTTATTTTGGCACTGGGATCATTACAGTTGCATCTATTTTCGGTTTTGAAATGTTTATCTTCAACTTTAAAGGTGAATGTAATTATTTCCAGTGCTGTATCTTGGCTGTAAAAAGTATCAAACTTCTGCTTAGGTCTTTTCTTTTATCACGAAAGACTATTTGATCCAGGATGATGTCATGTTTAAAACCTTTAAAGCCACATATTCATATGCTTGTCACTGAATCCTTCCAGGATTCTCCTACAGTGTTTTTCCAACTATCAGAGCTGCTCTGTTGGCAAACTCTGCTTTATAACTGTGTGCAAAGTAATGTGTGTCTGGCTTTGTATGCACAGTATTCTTGTGGACACTTATAGACTCAGGCTCAAATAGTTTTTTGAATTTAAGTCCGATATTCGCTCTCCCTTTAGCTCTGTTTTTGGTCTCTACCAAAAGCTGGAGAAATGCTCCACTATGTTAATCATTTTGTTAACTTAGTCACTGAAAACAGCTGCCTCCTGAAACAACTTTTGATAACTTTCTTTGGGTTTATCACTACGAGTGACGCATGTCACATACTCATGGTCATTTGATCCACTGTTAGCATAAAAATATTGATTATAACAGCTTTAATGCCAATTGGGTCTAAAGTAACTAGTAAGAAGTTCTTTAGAGGTCAAGAACATTATGCGTAGACAAACCTATATTTTCTTAGTGTATTTAAAAACCCAAATCCTCATTAGTAGTTTGATCATGTGGGCACATGTGTCACAGGCTTCAATCATGCTAGCAAAGTTAACTTCCTCACAGGGTGAGTCACTTTCCTGTCTTGAACTTAGCCCAAGTGCAGCACCTGCCAGAATGATAGATGGCCAACTTATCGTCTGAACTAATTAGAAATACAAGCTCTTGAAGTGTATGAAGGATAGTATTTCCACCAGAGTGAGTTTAATCAGCTTCCTTCATCTCGGTCACACTTAGAGCTAATTCAAAGGACAAGCTCTTGTAGGAGATGAAGGATCATATTTCTACCAGAGCAGAATTAAGTTGACTTCTTCAGCTCTCTAATGGCAAAAACGCCCTAGCAGCGATTCAAACAAATGATTGTTTACAAACCCTCAACGTGCAGAATAAAGTCAAACCACCTTGTCATTTCTCCTCCAAACTTAGTTGAATTTAGACAAACAGCTAAAAACATGATATTTTTAGCCATACTACTGCCGTGGCTCTAGGGAAGGCAATGTCAGTCTGTCGGTTGATCAGTCCACCACTTTGGTCCACCAAGCTTCATGAGAGGCCAGATCAAATAAAATAAATAAAATAAAGAACCAAAGGAGTTGTTCCTGAGTGGATTCGCTGGTGGCGGGTGAATAAAACAAACTGGATCCTTAAAAGAACTGGTCCTCTCATCTCTATGCCTATTACTGTGTATCTATATGTGTTAGTCTTGTTGTCGTGTAAACTCTGTCGTATTGCCGTACAAAATCTGTGAATGAACTGACCAGTTGTTCCCAAGTTTGTGCTTTAATCTTGCTTTAATCCTGGTTATGCTGAATGCAACAAGTCCTTTTAATATGTGACACACATTCTGCTACTACCATATAAATGTCAGGATGTTTGAAAAAAACAGAGAACTACATGATGCAGATGGTCAGCTGGATCATAATCTAAAGATGAGGCAGAATGAAGACCAAACCATGGAGCAGTACATGTTGTTACTCAGCGTGGCATCTTGTTAGCCTCTTTACAAGCGTAGGATAAATACTGTAGTATAGTGAGTGCAATGCCAGCCATGTATTATGCAATAAACCTTGTCAGAGACTAATAGGTGAGCTACATCTGTGTGACACTCAGAAATTAGTTTAATTAGCGTTTTCAACACATTTCTAAGCAAGACCAGCCGTCACATAAGAAGGTTTAGATTCTTGTGTGAAGGTTCAATGCAAAAGTCCCCTGAGATAATTACAGATTCTGTCTGTCTGACCTGCAGGGCAGCAAATGTGTCTGCTCTGGTGCGCCATTGTGCATGTTGTGAATGTGAGTCCATTTTTCGGTCTGTGTGTGAGAGAGAAGAAGGGCAAAGATAAAAGGATAAAAAAAGTGTGTCCCAACAGGGAAGGCCTTTCAGTGTCTGAGTGAGTGCCACTGCTCCGGCATTTCTCACTGTTGGTTGTGTGTAAATGTGAACTGGTGGCAAGACCAGGTCGTTTCATGAAACCATTTGTGACACAGAGAAACCACCCCATTACATAGTCTGGGTCCAAATTAGAGTGCCTGTCATTCTCCAGAGGACATGCTCTCAGCCTACAGTCGGACACAGTATAACGTCCCTGAAGAGCTTTATTAATCTTATATTCTATTATTATGTTATTTATGATGTTTTCTTTTTATTTCAGCTGTCTGTGTCTGTCATATAACACAATGGGGCAGCACTGAGACTCTGTGCTCATATATAATTTAGCTGAGCCTGTCCAAATCCTTTCCCTGGGCTGGTCGGCTGGTTGCCACTTTTAGCACTATTAGGTAAACCAGCTAAATTACTGTGGCAAGCTGTGAAATGCTATTTCTTTCCTATTTAAGATGTTGGTGTTTGCCACTCAGCCTTAAATTGGGTTTGTGTTTCAAGGCAGAATCTGACTTTTGAGACTGAGTTTAAAATGTATTCATTTTGTCCTTTTCAAAGACCCCAAAATTAAATTTTAAACATTCTGGTTACATGTCACTATTGTGACGACCTATTCGGTGTCCTTCAAGCAGGCATTAGTTCATTTAGTTCAACATTTCTTACACATTCTTACAAATATAAGGCTAGAATGTAGAGTCTGGGTAGAAAACTGTTAAGGAAGACTGCCCTCAAACCAGATGACCTGGGTTTAAACCCCATGTCAGCAAACATCTCCCTGGTGGTCATATTCAGCACAGAACACTCCACTGTGGAGATTGCAGAAAACAGAAACAGTGTTTTCCTTGGAGCATCATTAAAGTACCGCATTTCTCCTTCTTCAGCAATTAAAATGAGTATGTAAAGTATAGTAAAAATTATGTCGGACGGCGAATCAGACAAGACAAGACAACACAAGTCTGCACTATGTTTTATGTTAACCAAATTAGACCCAATTATACCATGCCAGTGCCAATTACAGTCAAAGTGACATTTCTGCGTTGTAGTTTTTCTCTCAGATGTTTATTCTGAGTCTTGAATGTCAGCTTTCGAGCTAAATTAGTTCAAAGAATCTTGCATTTCCAGTTTATCCTCAGGCTATGAGCACTTTGGGAAACAAGACCAGAGGGACTTGAGGGAGCCGAGAAAACCTCTAAAAAGCCTCAAGTGTTTGAGCTAGTTAGCGCGACAGCTTAGTCACACCTCCATGTGAATGGACTTTATGGACCTGAACGCTGAACTGCACCAATTGGAATAATTGACTGTCTAAATAGCTACAACTAAGATAGACTCACTACAAAGTATAAAATCATTAAAAGGGCCACTTTAGTCTTTGTTTGTTTAGACTGGGAGTTCCTAAACAGTTTCAAGGCAAACTGGGTAAATTTGTAGTTCCACCCTGGGATCCAGATTCAATAAAAACGTAATGCTGTGCTTGTCTGTGAGGGGCCACAACAGAAAAAGGAGAAACAGACCCCTGAGGAATTTTGGGTCTCGAATGAGGAAACACTTTCAGACGGTGGTATGAGTTCTATATTGTAGGGTTCAACTGAGAATATTTTAGGGCCAATGTAGTAGCATATTTTCAGAATTAAGTCACAAATAAACATTACTTATGTTTCAGATTTGGTCATTTGATGTCAAAAACAAGATCCTATGGACTTCCTGAAAAAACAGTTTTAAGGGTGAAAAGGACCTCTGAAGACAAAAAACGTGCCATCACAACCTAGGTTGACTTATGCTAAGCTAATCAGGTGCTGACCGTAGCTTCAGATTTACTGTACAGAAATGAGAGTGGAAGATTTGCAACCACTGACTCAGACGAATCCCATGAGATACCCTAAGTTTATAAAAATATGACTGAACAATTAAAAAAATGGCAAAGACAATAAAATTTGATGGCACATAAATACAATACAATAAACATCTAACTTTCTTAAAAGGAAATAAAATCTGCTCTCTATGTATGGAAACATGAAAATACAATGTGGAATAAGTCATCTTTCATAAGGTGGCCCTGAGTAATTCATGGGTCTAATTAGAGCAAGTTAACACAGTAGCCTATTAAGTTATTTATGTTATTTGTGTCTGTGAGTATACAGAGTATAATGAAATCATGTGTAATCCTGCTAATGAGCTGTGGTCGCAGAAACTGTTATGGAGAACAAGCAAGAAGAGCAGAGCGACAGAAAACCAGAGCGAGAGCTATGATGCTGTGAAAAGAAGAGGAATGTTCCACCTGAGCTTTTGTTATTGACATTTTCTATGTGACACTTTGTGTGTGTTGGTGTTTCATGCTGATTTAAAGCCCCTGTTATGAGGCGCATATGTAAAGGACCGCAGGCCACCAGACGTCATGCCTCCAGGATCACCACACCGCAGCCCCCACCTCTCTTGACCACACTCCTAAACCCAAGTCAACCCCCTCTGACCCCCCTCTTCATCAGCTCTCTCCCTCCTTTACTCTAACCAGGCCTGGACTTTGTGAATCTATCTCTCTCTTCTTACACCACCTTTTTAACCCCCTTGTCATATCAATATTTCTACTCTATGCCCATATTTCTCTCTTCACTCACTCTTTCCCCCATTTTCTCTCTCCTCCTCTTAATTTTCTCTCTGCCAGTAACGCCTTTATTCTCCCTGAAGTCAGAAGGTATGTTAAGCTCCAAGAATATGAAGACACCACAACCACAAAGACTGTTAAAAGCCTTAGGTCTAATTTATAACATTTGAAGGACATTCTTTGTTTATCCACAACAACAGTGCTGTAATTGATTTTTTTCAGTTCGGGTGGTCCCAGGGGGAATCAACCTCGTATAACCCTTTTATTTATACTTATACAAATGTTAAAACTGAATAGCCAAATGTTAACAAAAACCTGAAAACAACTGGTTGCCAGCTCTTTCCTTGTGTTTTCTGTTGTTTAAATTTCAGACCTTTTGAATACTTCTTCCTGAGGGTGGAGTGGTGTTGCACGAGCAATTTACTGTTGCCTTCTGGTGATAATATAATGGCTACATCTGCAGATAATAGACCTCCAGCTCACTGATGGTCCCCTCTTAACCTTCTCCCCTCCATTTTTCCTTAAAACGCACGTCTTTTTCCTCCTCTCTCTCCTGAGGGTCAAAAGCTCAGGGGCTCTGAGTTGTGACCATTCCTCTGCTGTCCATGTGTGAGATTTACTCAAACAAGCTCTGTATATCATTCAAGGACAGTGGGAAATGTTGGCTATCTCTTTGCATCTCTTGAGTGAGCCCTCTGTCCTTTAAGCTCTCAGACCAAATTTGAACTTCCTTAAGTTTTAAGTGATGATATAAATAACTGCTGTACACCACAGTGATGATTCTTACTATTAATCTTACAGATATTAAATCCCTGGTAGAGATCCAGAGTCGTGCTAAATGGCACTTCTGCATTTTAGCACTCTTTAATCTTCTGGTTTTAAAATGTTCTCTCTAACTGTTAAACCTCCCTGCTAGCATGTAAACTTCCAGCAGAGGATGGTTCTTATTGGGCTGTTGCATGTGTTTGTTTTTTGGTGTAATGTATTTGTAATTGATGTGTAGCTGCTTTATGTTTCTCCTGCTGTTATTCGTGAATGCCCACTTCACACTCCCCTCATACTGAAGTCAGCAATCCAAGCAAAAATGTTAATCGTAAGTCATTCAGTCTGGTATATTAAATTATTTTTTCTTTTTCTTTTCACATCAATCCACAAGGATCCACACAGTACCGTGTGACTCGGCAAATTCTCAAAATAAGCTTATTTGTATTGGACATTGATGCTTTCTGTGAAAGCAAAAATCTTGAGATACATATACTGCACAATAGATGGAGGTTTGGCGATCCACAGACTGCATGACTACACAGTACAGTGAGGATCAAACCTGTGACTGTTTACTGATTACAAAATGACATCAACAATTCAACCTCCATATATAAGCTCCTAATATTATAGTCAAGCATGTATTACAATACAACATAGCAGGCCATCACGTATATCACAAATTTCTCCACAGTATCTATAAAAAATCTTATTGTTGTTTTCCCCCAGAAATGTTCACCACAGATGCTGTCTGTCCATCTCACGACTCCATGGTGACCCCCTGTCCGTGACCAGTGACCACAGATCTAACTCCATGTATGGCTCAAGTACAGTATGAAGACCGCATGCTGCTTGCCAATGTCCAGATACAACTGAGTACCATTCACTCAAATGAAAACAGAAGTTTGTATGTTGTGAATTCTGATTAACTGGCAGTTTTTTTCCTCATATATACGATATGTACTGTTGCTGTGTTACATTTTAATCATGTTCTCTCTCTCTTTGGGTTAGGGTTAGGGTTCTCTCTCTCTTATCAAGCGTAAATATTGGTTTCACATTTTATCATCTGGATATCACAGAAGGGAAGTTCTGTTTGTACAACAATGAGGCTATGGTCACATAGCCACCTCAAGCAACTTAGTGTCCAACAAACAATAAAGCTAGCACATTGTACAAAAAAAGCCATTGTGACATCCAACTCATCAGCCCAGTGGATGCCTGCCATGGTCGCCTACTCTGCTGCTAAGCTCCAGGCTCTCATTTGACCCAGACAAGCCTTGACCCCATGGAGTGCTGGAGCCTTGAATCAATAATAGACCACAAGGTCCTGGTCCTGGTGCCCCAGTGTGCCCTAAGGCTCCGAGAGAGCAGCCCTTCTTCAAAGTCAGCCTTTAGGAAGGTTACCTGTCATTGTGACAGAGTTTCCCAGAGTTACTTTAAGCAACATAACCATTATTTCCTGGTAATGTACAGTGTGTAGAGAATGATTGTTGTTTCAGGTTGAATGTTAATAAGGTAAACATGTTGTGTTTGGTGCTGCCAGTCGATGTTGGCTTTTTCAATATTTGAACACCATGATGTTTCCCTAACTTACCAAAGTGCTTTAGTGCCTACACACATAACAATAAACATGCTGTAGTTAGTACAATCGGATATTGTATTGCAAGAGTGGACATTGTCGGGAAATCAAATTAATGTCATGCATGCAGTTTTTGCAACAGATATGTCCTTTCAAAATGTTTCCTCATTATTTGATAAAAAGGGTAACTCAGGTGGCATTATGTTTTTGTGTTTCTCTATGTAATTGTATGTCTTCTTATGTACAGAGCCAGTTCACACAGCACACGGTAATCTATACCATAACTTTCACTAAGAGTTTATCATATATATACCATGTGATTAAAAATTGTTTCTTGGGCCATGCATCAAGTTAATTCAATTCAACAGTAATCACATTTGCTATATCCATCTTGCATCTACACCAGCAGGAAACTGAGCATTCAGCGTTGATCTCAATGAGAGTGCTTGGTCGTTCCGTCCAGTGTCTGTGCTGGACAACCTGTTCTTGCCTTTAACCAGCATTTTATGAGCCAACAGCCTCAACCTGCTTGGAGCCCTGAGGTCATGAAGAACGTAATTGAAGGTCTTGCTTTTTCTAAGGATAGCTCTTGGCTTCCTGCCCTTTGTGATCTCTCCATTCCAGTTTTCACTTTTTGAAATGACCTTGACAGAGAGGCCTTGTGTAGGGACGTTTGTAACAACTATTTTCCTATTTTCTTAATTTTGCAAGGCGCACTGTGTGAACAGATACATATACTAAGTAAGACATTATTGACAAAATGAACTTGTTTTAATGTTAAACGTACCCAGAGATTATGTAGCACCTCTGTACAAATACCTCTGTACCTTCCCTCCTCTCCTTCCACTTTTTTTGTATCGCTCTCAGCTTTTCTTCGTTGTAGCTTACTGACACAATGAGAACAGATCCAAAATGTATTGTAATTAGAGAAAAGAGCCAAAACAGTAACGAAAGAAACACATTGCAGTCAAGTTCAATAATGCAAGGACCACAGCTCGGAGACAAACATAAGCTAATGGAATGCAATGATTTTTTAGGCAGGACTTTATTCACACATCAAAGCCAGATCAAAAAGAATACATAATGCACATGATTCGAAATTATGTATCAGCAAGCTGGTCTCATCTCGGCACTGAGTTGTTTACTTCCTGAATTTGTGACTCAGCACTCCTTTGGTTGACCCAGATAGCTCCAACCCCCAGAGACAAAAAGATAGAGAGCGCTGATGACCAGTGTACTTTTTAAATCTCAGTGGGAGAGCCTGGCCAGACTGTAACTTTACTTCTTGTGCACTGTAGTTTGTGAGTGTAGTGACAGTAAGTCAGTATGCCATTCACTCATTGATTGATGGATGATTCACTACTACTACATTACCGTACAAATTCAAGGTACTTGTACTTTACTTGAGTATTTCCATTCTATGCAACTTTATACTTCTACTCCACTACATCTCAAAGGCAAATATTGTACTTTTTACTCCACCACATTTGCTGTATGGTTTTGAAAGCAGGACTTTTACTTGTAGTGGAGTATTTTCACAGTATAGCTGGTATTGCTACTTTTATCTGAATACTTCTTGCACCACAGTTCATTCATTCAATCATTCACCTCCCCAAAGAGCCATTGATATTACATTATGTCTTCATTCGTTCCTTCCTCCCAGTCAGACAGACAGTGATTCATTTATTATGGTCCAATACATTCCAATAGTGATGAGTATTGTAATGAAGTGAATTGGGATCGAGCCTAATGCTTTTCACAGTCATATCACAGCTACAGAGAATCAGTGCAGCATGAGAACTGTTAAGCCCTCGCAGATCGCCTGCAGACACAAGGGTTATAGGGTGGCGGGTATTCGGTCATCTGTTGAAAATCATCAGAGAGAAATTTGCGGGTGAATATAAAGCATCAAATGACATCTTCGAGGATATTTACGGATGCTTACTTGTCGACTGTCAAGCTGGGGGGATAAACAGTCATTCAAGATTAATTTTACAATCCATTATTCAGGCAGCTGATGTGAGAATTCAGAACGACGCTCCTCAGTGGTGACCCTGTTCTCACATCTGCTGCTGCTCTCTAGCACTGCTGCCCCCTGCGGTGAGCAGAAAAAAAACAACCTTTCAGTTTTCCTGGGACAGTCAGCTCATGTATGAACAGATTTAAACTGAGATTATCCTGTTTATGAGACCTAATGTAAACTACTATCAAAACAAACCAATGTTATATGGAAGGGGCCTCTGACTTGCCTACCCAAACATACAAAAGCAGGCCCTTAAAGGATGGTGGGTGGGGGTTTCTGTGCTTACAGGAGACAACAGCTGAGGAACATCAGTCTATTTTTGTTCTCCCCTCAATTAAGTCTCTCAGAAGGAGGTGTGATCCTTACGGGGTGCCTGAGAATCTGAGATCACACGAAAGAGAGGACAATCCCTTATTTATTTGCCCTAACCCACATTTCACTGTCTGGAACTATTATGAATCTACTGAAACACAAAGTCCAGTTTTTGTTCAGTCTGGGCTTCATTGTCTTACTGTCACTTAAACTGAATGGGGTCAGATGGGCATGCAAGGGAGATAGCTGGAGCACATTTTTGTACAACAGTACAAGACTTGTCAGTCCTTGGCCCAAACCTTGTCAACAGAAACAGCAGCAGTTGATGCTAAATCAAGGAAACAGGCTGTGGTCGTTAATGCAGGGAGATACACTTTACAGAAATGATATAATGGAACAGTTAAATGACTCAACCCTTGCTAAGGCAAGAAAAAAAAAAGAAGATAGCACTGCCTGCTATTTATTGTGCACTGATGAGGGGGATTAAGATAGAAGCCTTCCCCTAATTCATTCAGAAATACAAGGAGACAGAGATAGATCAGACGGTGTAAATTGAGCTGCAGCTCATCAGGAAGATGTGCGCCTCAGTGGCCTTCCTGCAGGATCTGAGAGGAGCAGCCTGCAGCTCAGTAACATGTTACCTCTGTTTCCAGAAAGCCCCTCCCTGGACAAACCCCTCTGCCTGAGCGTCACTCAAAGTTCACTCCAGTCCAGTCCCCTTTCCTAAACTCAAATACACACTCTCACGCATCCACTGCCATCCACTCAAACGCAAACACACACAAACACACACACACACACACACACACACACATTCATACAGCGCCAGGCGCTTTTGCAAACAGCCCGCCTGCAGCTTCCTGCGCTACTTTTCTTCTCAGGACACGCACAAGAGGACCTGTTGGATGTTACTAAAAGCATTTTGTTGCTGTTGTGCGGAGTTGACAAAAGTGTCACTCTTCAGGCTTTTTCCTCGCTCTCTTCAGTCACATCCAAAGTGAAAACTTTTTTTTGGGATCTTCTCCTCAGTTCAACAATCTCGGAGTTTAAGAGTGAATAAACTGCTTAATTGCATATCAAATTTCCGAACCGCGCAGTTGGATTAAAATCAACATTTGACGGCTACAATGAATAATTCCGTGAAATAACTCACTTCTCCGGACCAAAGGATTTCAAGGTATGCTCTTATCAACCATGACCATGCATTACAATAATCTATTCATCTCGGAAGCGTCTCGTGCGTAATTTACTTCCATTTCAGCTACAAGTTGAAAAGCCTCTCGCAGCTATCGCTCTACAGTTGGTTTGATGGAATTCAATGGTTTACGTGTATTTGTGCGCTTGCATGAGATTAGATACGAGAGAGAGAGTTTCTGTGGGGTCTACTTCTACGTCTCTCCTTTCTTCTCCCTGCGCTATTGAATCCTCATGCGCTTTTTGTCATGAACTTTGATTTATGTGCTGATATATCTGCCATTCAGAAATTAACCAACTGGGCACGCGCGTGCGCATGTGTAGATGGCCCAAATGTCAAATGTTTTGTTTGACAGGTGCAATGTGTGTCAGTATGGCTCTAGTTTGGGTCTCAGGATAGAGAGTGTCATGTGATGTGCAGATTGCAAATCCCCTTGAGTCAAATTTGAGCTTTTGGGCTGTGTGAATAAAATTGACTTGACTTGTGTGTGCATGTGTGTGAGTGTGGGAGGGAGAGAGAGCGAGAGAGAGACTCCCATCTGGATTTTGGGACATGTCACTGTGGTGCATTTGACTTGACTTGCTTTTTTCTCTTTGGCAGTGATAATCACTGTGTAGCTTCTCCTCGTGGAGTGAAGATGTATCAGAGTGTGTGTGTGCCGCTGGCACTGCTAACTCTCCTGGTGCTGACACTTGGGGTGCCCACGGGCCAGGCCTGTCCCAGAAGCTGTAACTGCTACCAGGCCAACGAAGTCCACTGTACCTTTCGTTCCCTGCTCACCATACCTCCTGGTCTGCCTGCGCACACACGCCGCATAAACCTAGGGTAAGGAAATGCACGTAAGCTCATACACAAATAACATCTAAGCCAAAGTGCTTTTATTTACCTTGAAAACACTCGCACAGTCAGGAATAAGGTGACATACTACAGTTAAGTAATGAGCTAACACAGAAATAATAATATTTGTTGACTCATTGACGTCTTAGGTTGACGGTGCTGTTTCTGTGCTCCCGTAGGTTCAACAGCATCAGCCGGATCCATGACAGTTCTTTGGCTGGGCTAAAGAAGGTGGAGCTTCTGATGCTCCACAGCAATGACCTCCACCACCTTCCAGATGCAGTGTTTAGAGATATGAAATCACTACAGGTAAACGGGGAGAAGAATAAGAATAAAAAGAGAGGGAATTGCATTCAAAACCAAACTGGCAAATGATGACAGGTGACAAAATGATGCATAGACAACATTTTGAGGTGTGGAGATGATTCTACAGAGGCTTCTGCTTCTTCTTGTTTTACAGTTCTTCTTCATCTAAACACAGCAGGCCTGTCTCTCTGCCAGCTAACTGCAGCCAACATTCAAAGTGTCCTGAACTGTCCTTTGCCAAACCAAACTATCGATGCTGGATTATAAATCATATGGCTGTTAATGGGGACAGTAAACCAGTGTTTCCTCACATATTTAACCTCTCTCTTTGGAGATGAGACAAAGGTTTTTGTAGGATACAGATGTGAAAATCAAACCTGGAGCAAGTCTGCACGAAATTTACTTTAATCCCTCTCCAGCCTCAGGCAGGGAGGACCATACAGGGGCTCCTGCAGTATTTCAAATGTGCTTTATTGCAGAAAGCTCAGCTCTTAAACTTTCTACATGTGTAGTACTTGTAGTTAACAGCCTGCCTAGCTCTCTAGCTATAACTTACAGGATCACCCAGGACTCCCCCATGGGTGCTGATCATAAAGGGCAGATTTCAGTTTTTAACAATGTGATTAATGCAGGGATTATCAAGATATATAGCATTTGTCAAAAGGGTGTGGTACATTTCAGAGAGAACACCACGTCTTTAATATGCGCCTAAATCTTGCAGCCGTACTGTTGATAACAAATGGATTCATAAAACGATACATTGTAAGTCTGATCTGTGAAATCAGTATGCAAATTAATATAACAGTTTACATGATTCTGTTCACATTTCTTCCACACATTTTTCTAATTTCTGTATAAACTAATGCATAATTTATGTTCCATCATTCTTTTCACTGCTCAGTGACAGGAAACACACTGGACATTTTAGCAGCAACCTAAGGGCCGAGTTAGCAGTCCTTGGGGAAGTGATATTACTCAACAAGCAATTGTTCCTTTCATCTCCCAGGCAGATGCTGATATATTTGCCATTGTGTGATAATAGGATCCATATTTCCAAGTACTGACATCTTCACGTGCTAGATCTGTCTGCAGCTGGAAGTCTTCCAGCTAAGTAGCCTCCCTGGAGAGCAGATTTATCATAAGCCTCACAGAAACTAAATTCCACAACCTGGTTTTCATGGTGTGTCTTCTTAAAATTTGGTGGGTTCTCCACACATGACTAGAATAGCAATAGATCCCCTAAAGTCTTCTGCTGGGGATAAAGGGCTAAATTTCATATTTGAAAAAGTTGAAGACCCCCAGTATTAGAATATCCGTTTAGTTTTCCCTGCTTTGACCCGATAAACTCACAGCATGAATATATCATCTGTGGGCTATTTTCTCAATTTTTACATGTGAGATGGTGAGCTGCTGGAAGTATTTCCTCATATTTTTTAAATTTCCATCCAGTCATTTCCGCTTACAAAGACATTTTCACCCAGCTCTTCATCCTCATTCCAATTCCCCTCACATCATTTGTCATAAATTCAATTTACAAGCATGTGGTGTCCAGTGTATAGACTTCGTTTCTTCATCAGCCTTGATGTCTATTATTTGATTGCTCATCTAATCCCTCTTTTCTTCCGCTCACTCCATTTCCTCCACCCCCACAGATACTAAAGCTGAGCTATAACAAGCTGAGAGAGATCTCTTCATCTCTGACCTTCTCTGGCCTGACCTCACTGCTGCGTCTGTACTTGGATCACAACCTCCTCCAGCACATCCACCCCCGGGCCCTGCTCCAGCTGCCTAGCCTCAGGCTGTTGCGTCTGCAGGGGAACAGGCTGCATCAGCTGCACCCTCACACTCTGTGCACACTGTCCCTCCTGAATACATATTACTTCTCTGCACTCAGGTGAGCTTTAACACTTAATATATAATAATCTAGTAATCATTGTTGTAGAAGTTACAAGAAAAAACAAAACTTTAGCTTTAGCAGCAAGCAGATATAGTCCTGCCGGTGCTTCTGACAGTGAGGACAACAAGGAATGTTAACTGTCTTCCAAACACAATCAAACAACAAAATAAAACTTGCAATCTTGTGCAAGTGCAATCTTGACAATCAAAATCGTAAAAAAAAACACATTTGAACTAAGTTGATTTATGACCAAGCAATAGCAAAATATACTGGTAATAATGTGATACATGATTGAATCCTCAAAGAAAACTAATAGCCTAATGAAAAAGTAACACTTGCATTGCTGATTATTGGTATTCAGACAAATAAACATCGAACACTAAAGCTATAGCATTGTCTCTTTTCTTTTTCTGATCCACTTGTATAACTACTGCAGAGGAATAACTTGAACATGAAGGTGATGATGGAAATGATAAAAATGATGGATGATTTTTTTACCCCTAACCTGTCACCTCTCACTGCCCACTCCCACTCTTTCATCCATTCCTCCATTCCTCTATGACATTGATTCAACCTTGGTGTTCTCCCTCCCCCACTTCATCTTAATCTTTTCCTTGCACTGTTTTCCTTCCTGTAGACACCTAGACCTGTCCAACAACAGTCTAACCACTCTGCCCAGAGAGACCTTAGCGACAGCACCTCTGCTGGAGACTCTTGTGCTGCAGGCTAATCCATGGAGCTGCGACTGTAGGATGAACTGGGTTCTCACTTGGAGTCTGGCTCATCCAGGTGACTGTTATGTCTGAAATATTACTTGTTTTCACTTGTTGTTTTGTCTCCCACGTGCACATGCGTTTTCTGGTAGCCATTTGTTGTGGCTTCAAGCCAGTTTAATTCAATCAGACAAGCAAAAATGTGGCAGTTAATGCAACAAGAAATAGAAATAGATAAGGAGATTTGGTTAGAAGGAACATGGGGAATGGATTGAGAAACAAAAGACTGATTTGTTGATATTCCCAGTCTATACATAGTCTAAAAACTGCAATTCAAATTTCAAAGTCAAATTTAGCCAGTTCATGGGATAAATGTACTTTCTAATACATCTGGTTTTGTTATCTTGATACCTCTGACATCTCTCCACCTGCTTTTCATCACACACTCTTCTCTGTTTTCCCCCATTTTCTGTATCTCTTCCAGTCTGTCTTGTGGCTGTTATTGAGATGTGAAAGAGGGCTGGGCTGTGAAATGTGTCTCATTGATATGCTAGACTTAACCTGCCATGACTAATCCATGATGACAGCATTGATGTGCGCAGGCGGCAGAAATATAGGCTAATGATTGCTGTGTAATAATGAAGTGATGCATATTTCTGATTTATGAGTAGATGAAGTAACCGTACCTAATTAGTAAGAGATATAAAGGGTAATGAATGCTTAAGAAGAGCTGGCATGACTAATATATGACACTGCTAATATGTGCAGATAGCTGGAATGTGGACTAATGTGTTTGTATAGTGGCTTTGATATTATACACAGTTGATATGCCAGAGATGTAAGGCTGCCTTTCATGACATCAGTTTTTCTGTCTCTCTCTTTCAATTAGGATTAATGAAATGCCCCAGTGGCCCTCAGTGTCCAATCTGTGCCTCGCCCAATTCCCTTCAAGGGCAGGGCTTGCTTGAGCAGACTGATCTGTCGTGCACGTCGCCTGTCATCCCCTCCCCAGGAAGAGACACACCTTCGGAGACAGAACTCAGTGAAATCCAATCAAGTGAATCCTTCAGAGAGCCTTTAGGCTCTACCTCCCTGGGTCTGTCTGACCAACAGGGGAACAGTGTTGACCTGAGTTGCAACATCACTCACTCTTCCGAGTCCCAGGATATTGCTCCTCCAGATCTCTCTCTTTCTTCCTCTTCTCCTCTCTCCCTTGCTCTGTCACTATCCCTGGAGTGCCCTGTGGAGAGACAGAGCTATGAGAAACTTTGGAGGATCCTTGCTTACTACAGTGAGACTGCGGTTCGCCTGGAGAGAGAGATCATGCTGAGTAAATCCCCGGCATTGGCCTACCGATACAGGCAGGCAGCAGAGACAGACGGATATTATCACACTGGAGTCGAGGCTTCTGTTAAAGCCAGACCACAATGGCTGCTGCAGCCAGCTGTTAGCATTCAGCTAAACAGAGCTCAGTCTAATGGACACAAAGTTCAACTAATATACTCAACAAGAGTTTCTGCTCATCCTGACCCTGCTTCTCCTTTCTCAACATCCTCCCCTGCTTCTCACCCATGGGTACTGATTTCAACTAATCATACCAACACAGCACTGGCAGCAGTAGCAGGCAGTAAGGCGGAGCTATCATGCCCTCTTCTAAGTTCTGGTAACCCCAAAGTAGAGTGGATTCTCCCAGATGGATCCAAGTTCATCTCCCCCTCCAGCAGCCTAGATGGTAGGCTCTGGGCCTCAACCTCTGGATTACTTCTACACAAAGTGCAGCACTCAGATGCCGGGATCTACTATTGCATAGCCCGGGCAGGCAGGGATGTAGATGTTCTCCCCTTGCGCCTGGTTGTGGAGGAGTCTTCTGTTCCGGCCTCAGGAGAGCAAGTGGGACCCCGTGTCACCGGAAATGTTGGGGAGCCCGTCAGTCTGTTCTGCGAGGCATCTGGTTCACCAGCGCCTCACATGAGTTGGGTGTTACCAGATGGAAACATAATACGGTGGGGATTAGCTGTATCAGGTGGGCTCACTATACAATCAAATGGGAGTCTCACTCTGCCTAACCCTTCTCAGAGGGATGCTGGTCATTACCGCTGCATTGTGGTCAACCAGTATGGTAGTGACTCTCTGTCCATGCAGCTGGAATTAAACGCACGATATCCCCCTCGACTTAGGACTTCATTTCCCAGAGGGCCACAGTCAGCCGCTGGCCGATCAACCAAGATACGGGCTCCATTACTACGTCAAGTGGAGGAAGGATCGGGGGATGAAGAGGAAGAAGAAGAAGAGAGATCTCTTATTGGCAAAAGGAAGCATCCAAGACCTCTCCAACCTCCCCCAAACAGACGTTATCCAATCGGAAATCCACGAAGACGTGGGCCTATGAGAGAAGGCCCCCTGAGAAGAGGAGGAGGGCCTGTATCATCAACTGACCAGAGAAGAAATCGCTTTGGGAACAGACATAGAGTTACCACAAACAAACAAAGGATGGACCCTCAGAAATGGGCTGACCTCCTGGCTAAAATACGACAAAAGACTGCTCACACTAATAACAGCCAGCCCATCACAGCAGAAGAGCCCACAGGTGGACCGACGGGAAGAGGCAAAGGTGGAGATGCAGGAAGACATGAGGGAGATGATGATGCTGAGAGCGGTAGAGCCGAAGGAGCAGGGGTGGAAGCAGAAACTGAAGGGTCATCTGTTGATGATTCTGATCTACAAGAGGAAGGCCTACAGCCCATTCACCCTGTTCTCACAGAAACACACACACAGACAAAAACAGACACTGAAACAGACACAGAGATAAAGACAGGGACGGAGAGGTCAACAGAAACACAGACAGATATAGAGAACGAGACAGAGACACACATACAGACAGTGACAAACCCAGAGACAAGGAAAGAGCCAGTCACATCTCCGCCAATCTCAGGAACAAATGAAATTGTCCCAGAACTAGGTGAAGGAGATGTGCAAGAAGCAAACCCCAACCCATCTAGAACCAGGCCTCAGAACCCAAGGCAGGGACTCTTCCCTAATTTGGTTCCAAACTCCCGGCCTCAAAGCCCTTGGAACGCTCGCAGGAGGATCGGACAGCGAAGACGAATCATCAACAGGCCCAGGGGACAACCTTTGACCCCACCCCGACCTCTCCCAGACCCTACGAACCCAAGGTCACAAACTGCGACACCTGACACTACCACAGATCAAATTAATATGTTGTCGCAGGCATCAACAACCACATCTCCAGTTATTTTGTTGACACGGAGTGACCATATTAGGACTGCTTCAAATGGTGTGGCACTGAATCCTCTGTCTCCCACTGTCTCTAACAATCTTGGTGTCTCCATTTCAAAACCTGCCTCCCCCTCATTGACTCCCTCTCCCTCCTCTCTCACCTCATTATCCCCCTCTCATACAAAGACACATATAGACATGATGACTCACTCGGCCAACATCCCAGACACTGCAGAGTCCACTCTCTTCAACACACCGACACCAGCGCCCACTAACTCTGATGCTGCGATCGTACAGACACATGTGCCAGACACACCTGGTGGGACACATACACATGGCATACAGACACACACAAAAACACACACAGCCTCAGACAAACATGTTGATAGACCCCCAAGCAAACACAGTGAAGAGCAGGAGAGGAATTTGTTGGGTGTACCATATGTGTCACACTCCTCCACCTCTCTCTCTCCCTCCATAGCTTCCTCCACAGTCCCCAGTGCAGCTATTCTGGCCACTACTACTGCAAAAATCACAATAACTCCTTCAACTACTCTCAAGAACACTCATTCTACTAGTTCTGCTGGAAGCACAACAAGTACATCTACTACTACAGCTAGTGAGGACACACTTTCCACAACAGCTACAATTACACCTATGACTACCAGTCCCATCACGTCCACTATAACAACCGTTATTATTCCAACATATAGCACTGCCAGAAGCACTACAACTGCTCTTACCTCTACGACTACTACCACAACTCCTATTCTTACATCTACTACTCCCACTACCACGACAACTTCAACTAGTCCTACTACTTTTACCACTACTACTACCGCTACTAGTACTACAATCTCATTCAAAGCTGTTCCCACAACTCCTATTCCCACTAGTACTACTACTACTGCTACAACTACTAAAACTACTACTCCTACTACTAGTACTAGAATTACCATCTCAGCCAAAACTTCTCCAACCACTACAACAGCTACACCGAGTACACCTTCTACCACTACCTCAACAATGACACCAACAAGTACTACAGCATCATCCAGAGAGAGGCCAAGCGCTGGCCAAGTTGATCCTAGAGGGAGGCCTGTTTCTGGGGCTCCAAGCCAGAGTCGACGCCCCACCGACTGGAAGAACCCTGGAGCTAATTCTATTCCTGATTCACACAGCAGCAGGCCACAGTTGCCCCCCTCTCCTTCGCTCCCCGCCGCTCCTGGGGTGAGTTCAAATCGATTTATTTTGTGGATACTTTTACCCCAAATGGGTCTTAAAGCAAGCACATACATTAAGACAAGAGTAAGAGCCAAGCTAGGACCACAATTTGTTTTTTATTTGTTGATTTAATTGCTAATTTATTTAAACCTTCCCTATTATTCTGCTCATTGCTTTCAGTCATTTATTCTATTAGTCATTTCTTTAAGTGCACTCTTAAATGTAGTTTGCAGTTCATATATATGAAGTTATTTTACTTTGTTGTCAGATAAGTGGAACTTAAATTAGCATTTCTTTTCTAAGTGAGTACTGGCCTTGAAAATAACACCACACACATACCCACACACACACACACACACACACACACACACACACACACACACACTACACTGGACTTTGCAAGCCCTTGGGCAAAAGCTTAGCAGAAATGCACAATAGATCTGAAAATAGTATAATCTTTATCCACATGACCTTCTATTAAACCTAAGGGATGTTTATGACAATTCTTCAATTTCATGGATTTTCCAGAGCTCTGCCAGATCTAAAGAAGAGATGAAAAACATATGTTCCATAATCAACAACATTGTGTGTTTTGAGAGCCTAATCCCAGGGGATTTAAAATAATCAATTGCTAATTAATTTCCAGTTTAGTTGGCAAGCCTCAGCAGACCAAACCTCTGGGTCCACCACCAATGATTCTAATGATTCTAAATCTGGGATCACAGTAATGCTACATTGAATGTATGATCCTATCCAAATACAAATAATTGAAAACTTTATACGAAAAGTTTTACTGAAGAGTTTACATAGTAATGTCAGTACATCTGACAGGTAGGTAACTTTTTTGAATAAAGCTTTTGGTAGTGACGTATAATGGTCTTTATCCTCACCTCCACAACTAAGTTTTGATTTGGTTTGGTAAGGGGTTGTTTTTTCCCCCTTGAAAAGTGGTATTCAGAAAGCACTTGAATGATCTGTTCATTATTGTGGTGATAATGTAGATTTTGTATTTTTGCTATGGGACAATTCTCATTATTTATCCATTACAGCTGTGCTGCACTGGAGTTGTTGTTCACTTGCAAGTCAACCAATCATATGCTATGTAGTTGAAAAATTAAAACTCCAAGACCAACACGATGCTCCAACTTTGCAAGCTGAAGAACTTAAATTAGTGGAGCCATGCTCTCAGATATTTTATAGTTATAACTATTTAGTTTTTCAGTCATTAATTCTAGTATTCATTACTTTATTTGCCACTACAGTCTGCTCTCTAAATCTTTTTCATAGGCCCCAGTTGTGAGATCCAGACCAAGGATTGCAGACCCACACATCAGGACAGTGTCATTCCCAGCAGAGAGCACTGGCAGGCTGGCTTGTGAAGCTCAAGGAGAGCCAAAGCCCTCCATCACATGGACCAAGGTTGCCACAGGTACACATGGTGCAGCAGATATGCACACATTTACTTCATCATACACACATATGCACACATTCGAAACAAAACACTTAAATGCATGAATGTATAAATCAGGTTCAGTTTTATCTTCAGTTTATATTCATGTTAAGTATCCACCTGGAGGCCCGTCAAATCTAGATCACGGACTGATGTAAAAGCTCAGCAAAGTTTTTCATATTACTCAGTAAACCTGCTCCAGGCTTCAGGCCTATATTTTTAATAATGCAGGATAACATAGAAATGCTTATTTTTCATCCAGAAGTCAATTATATGCGTGAATATACCTGTCATTTTAGGCTACAGAATAAATAGAGGTTTGTATTTACATTCTGAAGTCACAGATTTGAAAGGAAATCAATCTCAGCTTTATTTGTGTAACTATACCTGAATGAATATGAACACATTTTACACTGGTGAAATCACCCATTAACACCCAGCATTACGCTCTGGCATGCACACAATAGGCTTTTCTCTCACTTGCCATGTGGGAGAGACATATTGCAAGAAAGTAATGGAACATTTTGTGCACTGCATCACAGACTTTACTTCACGCTGTGCCACTCGGCATGTCGCTGATCCTCCTTTCCTCTGTCTCTTACTCACTCTCTAACTTTCTTTCCCAATTTGCCTCTGTTTTCCCCACTGCTCTCTCTTGCTGTCTGTCTGTCTGACTGTCTCTCTCTCTCTCTCTCTCTCTTAGGAGCGGTGATGTCAATCCACTCCAGGGCTCAGCGTTTTGAGGTCTTGCCAAATGGCACCCTTGTTATCCAGAATGTTCAGCTGCAGGATAGGGGCACATACATCTGCAGTGCACACAGCTTTCTGGGTCGTGACAGGTGAAACTACTGATACCAGTTATGAATATTAATGCACTGTATACCATTCAGTTACTATGACCATGGGACACAGTATTTTCAGTATTAATTGCATAGGCCTAAGGCAAACTATAATTTGATTACAGTATTGTGTATGTTGTGCTGCTATTTTATCCACTTCATTTGTGAAACAAAGCCAGCTTTTCAGGTGAAATCACAGTCACAGATCTACTTGACTTAACATTTAACAAGCAGCCTAAAGTCATATGGAGGTCTCTCTATATGAAATTTGTATATGAAATGTGTGACCCAATATGTGTGAGTAACTTGAACATAATGTTTCTGGAGCTCATGTTCAGGATTCCTGTTTGAGTTGTGTATGTATGCCTTTGGGTGTTTCCTAAATGTGTCACATGACATTTATGGTTTGTTTTCATTTTAAAAGTATATTTGTGTTTCTATATTGAGTATGTGTGTGCTTTACTGTTCCATGATAGATTGCTAACCACCCTGGAAGTTTGGACCCGACCCCCTCGGATGCAGCTTGCCAGCTACAGAGAATCTACCATTCATCAGGGTGGGGAGGTGCACTTGGAGTGTCAAGCGGATGGCGTTCCCACCCCTCTGCTCTCTTGGGTTCTTCCTGATCGTACTGTCCTGACCTCCATTGCCCCCTCCACCAGTCGCATCACCTTGGACACGAATGGAACCCTCCATATCTCAGTAACTTCACCCAGTGACAGAGGTGTGTATCGCTGCGTGGCCTCCAACTCAGCAGGTGCTGCCAGTGCCTCTGTGCGTGTACACGTGTCCTCGTTGCCCCCAGTGATACAGCAACCCAGAGACGAACACCTGCTCTTGTATCCAGGGAGGCTGGTTTATGCTCACTGCTCTGCCCGAGGTGCCCCACCACCAACTCTGCGCTGGCGAATCCCAGATGGTACTCTAGTTCGCCCATCCCAGTTTCTCCATGGCAACCTTTTTGTCTTGCCCAATGGGACACTGCATGTTATAAGAGTTGGGCCTAAGGACTCAGGGATTTACGAGTGCACAGCAAGTAATGCTGTCGGAACCGATAAGAGAACAGTGAGGATAGAAATTGAAGGGGGAGCAGAAGGAGAAAGAAGACAAGGAGGAGCAAGAAATGAAGGGGCAAAAGCAGTTTCTACTGAGAAACCATCTTCTTCATCTTCACTACATAAAGACAGAACTTTGTCCATCCCCAGCCACCCCTCAAATCCATTCAACCCCCCTAGACTCTCCCCTCCATCGCTCCTTGATAGATCCAGGACCTTGCCACTCCCCCCCAGCACTTCTCACTCATCTTCTTACCCTCACCAACCCAATTCCGCTAACCCACCTCCTAAAATCAATAAAACAGTCACTTCCTCTCCCACACACTTGACCAACATCAACAAAACAAAACCCTCCTCTCTCTCGCCACCCTTCCAGGTGCCTACTAATAACACCAAAGTCTCACCTGGCATTGTAAACAACACAAGAGTTACTTCTTCTTCCCCCTCTGACAAAAGCAGAGCCTCAGCTGTTTTGCAACCCTTGCCCGTTTCCCCCTTCAGTAAAGCCCGTATTGTCTCTACATCACCCTCCATCACTACTGTCCACTATGGGTGGATTTTGCAGCTCCACTGCTCTGTAACTGGCAACCCATCACCCATCATCATTTGGAGGACCCCCAACAGGAAACTGGTGGACATGAACTTCAGGTACAGGGGATGTGGGTTGTATAATTATATTATATTATTATTAATTCTGTTAGTATTGTGTCTCATTCTATACATCTATCTTTTTGTGATTTGTGTGTTTGTTTGTCTACATTTGAATTTCAGTTTTGACCGGCGCCTGAAGGTGCATCCCAATGGCACCCTATCAGTGCAGGCAGTAACAGAGAAGGACGCTGGAGACTACCTGTGTATTGCACGCAACAAGGTTGCAGATGATTATCGCCTCCTGCGTGTCTCTGTGGCAACCAAGCCTGCCAAGATCGAGCCCAAACAGCCACTCAATCAGATGGTGTTGTTTGGCAAGCCACTGAAGGTGAGCTACTTGAAAAGAACCAAATCATATTTCATCTCTGCCACTGCCTAGCTCCTAATAATGACGTTCATTCAATAAGCAAATATCAGCAATTATTGGGTTAATTTAGTATGATAATTATGATGCCAGATGATCTTTTCACTCAATCCATACATCTGATGTGCAGGCACTTTTAATTAAACAATTAGAGCTATTTGTGAATACATTTATATTACATAATTACATTCAAACAACAACAATTTGTTTTTAGTGTAAATCATATACAGTGCAACACCCACACACTACTGTCTCTCTGTTGGAAACTAGCACTAAACCTAAAATTTAGAACAGTCCATGGAGTTTTTAGACTCAAAAAGAAAAGAAAGACCTGTCAGGTCATAGCCTGTTATGAATCATCAGCAGTGGCCTTCAGGGGATAGTACTTCACACATGAATATTTAACAACACAATGAAAAATAATGTCAAGCGGGGTGAAATGCAAGAAAGAGGACACACTATTATTGTGAGAATGTGTTGCACTTCATTTTTAATGTCATTTAAACATTAACAAGCTTTAATCTAGTATGTTTTGAATACATCTAAATCTGTGTTTCCTTAGCAGTGTTTTTTTTACTGAGTTTAAATACAGCTTTAAAAAACCTAAGTATACAGTACAGTATGTATCACTCCTCCTTACAAAGTGATGCTGTTGTTATTGCCCAACAGATTTTGAGCTTTCATCAAAATAAAAGCCACAAAAATGTTAAATGATAGCAGTAACGATCCTGTTCCCTGCAGGTGGACTGCCAGGCATCAGGACTGCCTGACCCAGCTGTCCGTTGGAGTCTACCAGATGGAACCATGGTGAACAGTGTGTTGCAGGGAGAAGACAGAGGAGGGCGAGCACGGAGGCTAACTGTGTTTGACAATGGGACGTTACTGGTTCCAGCAGTGGGTATGGGACAAGAGGGAGAGTATACGTGTTATGCTGAGAATCAAGGAGGTCAAGACACCATGAAGGTAAGAAAAGCATTTTCTCCTGGAGAATACTTAAAGTTATTCATTTATTTTATTAATTTAGGTTTTCATGTATAGCTTCAATAAAAATGTTTTTGTATTACGCTATAATTTACTCATGCTTTCATTTACTTATTCACAATACACATAAAATAAGTAAAACTACAAATTAATTCAGTCATTAGTTAAGTCCTTCATTCAAATTCAATCCTTTCAGGTCAAAGTAAAGGTCATGATGACATCTCCACCAACCTTCACTGATGACAGAAGCTACCACGTCATCAAAGTACGTCAGGGGACAAACACCAAAATTCGCTGCCTGGCCACAGGAGATCCTGCCCCGACAGTGACATGGTTTTCCCCAACACGGCGTGTCATCCCACAAAGTTTGGGATCTGGTTTTTATCTTGAGCGGGTTGTGGTGGTTTCGGATGGAACTCTGGAGGTGCGTCTGGCTCAAAAGATTGACACGGGAAACTATACATGCCGAGCAAGCAACTCAGCCGGGGAGAGGAGCATGGTGGTGGGCCTGGAGGTGGAGGCTACTAACCATGGACTGAATGGCCAGGTGGGAGGAAGAGCTTGGAGTGCTAGCAATGGACCTGGCAGTGGTCATACCAGTAGATCAAGGGACAACAACAATAAAGCAGGGATAAGCCAGTATGGATTTACCAATGGAGTCACAAGCAAGCCTGGTAGCAATAACAGCAGTAATAATGGTTATAATGATAATAATGGTGGGATAAGAAACATTGTACCAAACACTGGTGTTAGCATAGCAACCAGTGGCTTTAATCCTGCCCTTAGGAGTGATAGTCGAAATGGATTCAACAGGCCTGTCAGTGGAATTACAACACAACATGGTAGCAGTGTAATCAGTGTCGGGGTGAGCGGGGCTCAGAATATAGGCATTAAAGCAGATAACATTGGAATAAATAGAAATGGGCCTGGCATTATGAGTAGTAGTAATAAAGTGGGTAACAGTCAAAGCACAGTTAGAGAAAGTGTAGAGAGGAATCCTGGGACTAATAATAATGAAGTCATTGTAGGAAAGGTTATTAATGACGCTAACACCACTAGAGACAGTGGCAGTGGAAGTGCTATTTCTAGAAATGTTGGAGGTTTTAGTAGCAGTGTGTCTAATAATGGAGTTGGTGCTGGCTCACTCGGTAGGAGTAGCAGTGGAGTGACCAACGATAACAGCAGGATTAGTGTTGGTTTAAGTAGCACTGGTATAGCTGTTAGTAATAAAGGTATTAAAAGTTCTACTAACACAGTGGGTGTGGTAACGACAGTGAAGCAGCGAGCGGTGAAAGGCCAAACTGTTCTTTTGCCATGCCCCTCTCAAGGCTCCCCTCCTCCTCGTCTGGCCTGGCTTCTGCCTGGTAACGGTGTGTTGCCAGCTCCTTACTACGGCAGCCGACTCACTGTGCACCGAAATGGCTCCTTGGAGCTGCGAGGCGTGCGAGCGAGTGATGGCGGGACCTTGGTATGTGTGGTCAGAGGCGAGAGAGGAGAGACGAGGATACAGGTGAAGCTTGAAGTCTTTGAGCCACAGGAGGAGACCAGATCTCCACACAGGGGACCGGCTGTGGAAAGAACTGTGCAGGAAAGTGCTGGTTTAATTGAGGCGCCTCGCTCAGGAGCCTCATTGAATTCAGCTCAATCATTAAGCTCAAGGCCAGTGGTGCCTGAGACGCTTCATCCAAGAATCCCAGTTACTCAAAAGCCTCTACACAGAGGCCCGTATTTACCTGCTGCACCTCGTCCAGTCGGCCCTCCACCCCCCCCTGTCCCAGAGCCAGCAGTGAGCACCAGAACAGCTCCCTTGGTGAGCATCATTAATGGAGAGACCCTTCGCCTACCTTGCCCGGCCTCTCAAACCCATGGATACACCCAGGGCTCTCTCTCATGGACCATGCCCAGTGGTAAGGTATTGTCCCGGGGTGAGAGTGGTGACCCAGGCCGATACCTAGTCCAAGAGGATGGAACACTAACAGTGCAACAGGCCTCCGTGTTCGACCGCGGCACCTACACCTGCAGATCCACCAGTCAGTCCTCAGTTTCAGTCATCACGGTTCCCGTCATCGTCATCGCCTACCCCCCGCGCATCACAACAGGCCCCTCCCCTGTGACCTACACGCGCCCCGGGGTTGCTGTGGAGCTGCCGTGCCTGACCATAGCAACACCCCGGGCGACGGTTACCTGGGAAACACCAGACCTTACACAGCTGAGAGTGATGGGTCAGGCTCGTATCTATGGCAACCGCTACCTTAGTCCTCAGGGTTCCTTGGTGATACAGAACCCGACAAGTAGGGATACAGGATTTTACAGATGCATGGCGAAAAATGTTATAGGAGTGGACACCAAGGCAACCTACCTGCATGTTATATAATTGGGTAAATAAAATACACACACACACACACACACACACACACACACATACACAAACATGCAACAGAAAGACAGAGAGACTCCACCAGTCTGTGTTGTGTACTGGTGAATGAACTCTGCTGTTGACACTACGTGTCCCACATGCCCAAAGGAACTGCAAGGCTCCGCGCAGGAGATACTGTTAAATCTCAGAAAAGACACTACTAATATACAGATATATGTCTCATGTGTGTATTTTTACTGTGTGACTTTGTTTTCAATACTGCAATGTTTTATATCAGGACACAGTGTCATGCATTTTTCTCTGCATTAACAGGTAATTTGTGTTTAAGGAGGGTTGTTTTTATGTGATGACTGAGGAAGTCTAATAAAATGCACAGCATATTTAAGATTGCTGCACAAATGTAACTGCCCACATTTTTACCCGTGTACTGTTTCAGGGGGAAAGAAATGAAACTAACTGAAGTATGTTTTTGCAACGTTGGTTTTGTTTCCCTGCCTTGTGTTAAAGTCTGGGCAATATGGACAAAAATGTATGTCTCACTCCAAAAACATAATTCACCTTGAAGGAAGGATTATATATTATTCTTCCATCTTCATTATTCTTCATCCACTAACACTGAACTACAGTTTCACTTACAGTATTTTACTGACTGGAATTTTGAATATTGTAGACACAAGACAGCATCTCACAAAGAGGCTGTCTGATGATGATGATGATGATGATAGAGGGCTTCAGCATCATGATCCACCCAAACACCAGCTTCTTCAGGACTTTTTAAACTCTTTTACTCTTCTCGTGACTTATTTGTGGATTTCAAACCGTGACAAATATTTTTCTACCACCATCGACTGTATCTCTGAATCTCACAGTATTACTGAGGCACAATGAGATACAGTACAAAGCATTCATATGAACACAATAGCCAATTCTTTGAAGAGTGACCTTCGTGATTATGTTGATATTAACGATTGTATAAATGTGTGGTTCAAGAGCCTGCCCTAAGCTTGTGCACAAAGCCAGCAGCTCACAATTATCATGTTTAGTGTCCTCTTTGATGTTTTCATTTTGTCCTTAAATTATTTGTCTTGTGAAGACTCTGTTGTAAGACGCCAGTGTTTTGTCAAAAAGGGAGAAATGATTAAATATTATTATGTATGCTTGATGTCTCACTAGTCACGATGAATGCTTGCTATATTTTCAACAGCTTCATTTTATAAATAAAAATGGAAAAGGACTGACAGTGTTTACTCAACCGCTGTCAACCGCTGAAGCACAGTTTTGTTCAGATGGTATATGGTATATGGTACAGATACAGAGTGTGTCCTTGTGTGAGTGTGTATAGAGTCAGAGTGAGAAAAGAAAACACCTGGTGGGAGTACAAGAGAGAGAGGAAGGAAACTTTGCCTTGGGTATATTATGAGGACAGAAACTCTTTATCCCCAGCTCAGCTGTCAAACCAGGAAATGGGGTCTTAACTGTAGATGAGACACATGTTGATGACATCATATTGCTCTCCCTGGGAAATGTAATAAAACTCACAGCAGCCTGCAGAGTAACTCCACGCACCACCCTGTGCTCACACCTGCCAAGTGCTGTGTGGATTCTGTATCCACTAATTACTAATACATTAAATTATACTTATATGTATGAGCAGTGTACTGTCATGGTGCGCTATTTTGGCCATTAGTGTGAAAGAATATTATGTCAGCTACAGTAAATGATACAATGGATGTCAAGCAAAATAGAGCTGTGGAACTGTCTATTCCAAAGCATCAGAAATAGCTGGTGGAAATGCTGTACCAAGGATTTATTACCTAATGTTTTTTGTTTTCTGAGTTGACAGCAGAGCCGTCACACCATGAAAACTGTAAACCACAACTTTTAGACTGTTTTCACTGTTTTCCCAGCCACAAACCACTCCTACATTTCAGTTCTGCAATAGTGTCAATCAACAACACACCCAAAACTCAAGTTTTAGTCATGCGTGTTAAAATTCTTATACATTTTATTTTATCATTTTGTGATGCGAACACACAGCACTGCGCACTCAGAGTGCAAACATGCATCTGGGACACAGCCCAGGACGATCCTCAGCCCTTGAGGCTAAGGCCAGTCACTTGGCTAATTTAGCATTCTCCAAATGAATACAATCTGTCCAAACCTGATGTCATGGGTCAAACCTTGTAAAAAAAATAAGAGCTGTTGAATAACTGAAATGAAAAAAAAAACAACAAAAAAACAACAAAACTTGAAGCTTATTCATGTGAAGTCCTTCACAGATCAAAGACAGTGCTAACTAAAATCATTTCCAGTAATTTGGGCAGTTCAGTTTGGTTGGAGTATCTAGTGGGAAATACAGTGCAGAGGAGCAACATTGGGGTTCTGTTTCATGCTCGACTTTTGTTGAGACCAGTTGTTTTCTGTGAAGGCTTTTCATGTTTCGAATTATCTCTTTTATAACATTGAAGCATTTCCGTCCATTGTGGCACACCGATTTTGTGGTTCCATGTTTGTGATCTCTTTCAGAGAATACATTATTGCTAGTCCTTCTTTTTTTGTGCAATTGCAAACTTATAAGCAAGCCTATAACTAACTAATAAGAGCGTCACATCAGCATTTTATTTTGCATCTATTTAACTTCAGCCCTTAACATAAAGAGACTGCAGAATGGTTAAAATGGCTGGATTGGGCTGTCTGCAAATATGTAGCCATAGCTATGGTAACAACAAGTACTGTATATACTGACTATGCATCACCTTCAGCAACTACAATATCAACATTACAAAAACTGTCTGTACACATGAATGATGCCTTCTGTGTCATACTAAAATGATAAAGTAAATGAACAACAATCACTGTTGAAGATCACAAGTCTTTGCATTTACACAAGAGATCTACAATCCAGCAATAGTGCAACAGCCCTGTCACTGTCAGAATTAATGGTAATACCATAATTTATGGTGGATGATGTTATTATACATTGGAACATTGGAAAAGCAAAAATAAAAGGACTCCAGCCACACGCTTCAGAGACATTATTAATAAATCACTCCAACTCTACCTGGAAACTCAACTGCACACTTTGCAATATAAAACACACATTGCTGCTACATCTGCTCACATTTTACATATTCACATCAGTGGTGTCATCACAGATTAGTCATGCCAGCTAAATCTGAATCTCAAGAAGACACGTCACGGTCCGGCCAGCTTTCATGTTTGTATCACAGTGAAAAGGCAGACAACAGCTAGTCATCTGGTTTAGTGTGTGCTGATTTTTCTGTGTTTTTAAATAGAAAACAGGCAGTGCAACTCCTTTTATTTTACTGAGTGAAACTCTTTTCACTTCTTTCCAGGGAGGGAATTCAATTATACTTTGCAGTGAAACACATGCATTCAGGTGGAAGATTTATTTCAAAATGTACTCTGCTACTGATTATCTGCTAAAATTGTAACCAGTAACGTAATCATTGTGTTACTCAGTAGGTTCGGTGATGCAATTTATACCATAAAAGTATTCGACCTCCCACTGAGAGGCCTCAGACAGCTTCATTACTTTCATATCTTTAATGTTGCTTTAGAACAACAATACACTTTGGAGGGAAAAAGACATTTCGCCTTGACGCCTCATTAGATTCGCACATCATGAATGTGTTTTTCCAATGTATTTTTTTCAATTTTGCTGCTCTAACGGAAATGTTAATGATATGAAAATACGAAAAGGGTCTGACGTCTTTCATTTCACAGTAATAATGATTATATAACTGGAAATAATTGGAAATTATTCCTGCATGGAAGAGCACTTGGGAAAAGCACTGCTTTGACATCACATGACATCTTCATCCTATGGTTTCAGATATATGAGTGGTTTATTTTCAGACATCACATCAAATCTGGTATGTCAGCCCTACGCAATGTGATGTAAAAGGACATAAAGTCCAATCAACTTTCTCCCTATTATCTGTTATTTCTCTGGTGTACATTAGTGCCTGTCCACCTACAATAACACATTTAAATTTATAGGTTCGCCCTTATAGGTATGACTGATTTTCCTTTGCTTTTAACAAGACTGCAGGATTATTATCTTCCTTAGATGCATAATACTAAAGATCAACCTGTGCAGTAATGAGCTGATGGAAAAAGAGAGCCGAGTGTGTGGGAGGAGGTACACTGCAGCAATTATCTGGATCTTGACTTCAATGTCATAACCGAGATCTCAGTCAGCTGTTGTCATATAGATTTCATAGACGTGACTTAATGAGAACACAGATGGTGACTCAAAACATGGGGTTTAAGACAAGATGTAACATGACCCACATGTGCACATGTTAAGTACACAGATGAATAAACGTGTGCCTACCCAAGACAAGTAATATACAGTCAATCGCACACACACACACACACACACACACACACACACACACACCATTATTTCTCTGTGGCTGAATAGAGCTTACAGTAACACTATTTCATCAACTGTTCAGAAATCACAAACCATCTCTGTCAGCAACATACACTCAAAACACATCTCATCGCACATACTTCACGCAGTGATATCACCGCTCACAACAGGCTTTGTTTAAAGTAGCACTTGAACCCATTAGCAGCTCATACTAGCGTTAAAAAATAGTTTCAGTTTCTTTAGGGATGTGTTTTTGTTGAGAAAAAAAATAAAATCCTCGAAAAGACTGACCAGCCCACATGCTGAGAAAAGATGTATTTGACCTATTTTAATTGCTTTTGCAATAATTTTGAGTTGAAAAATGCTTCATGACAGAGCAGAAAATCATGACTGAGATAGTGACTTGAAAGTTTTGACCTTATTAACGTCACAAAAAAATCTACCGTTTCTTGATAACACTGGCATAAATTAAAAAGATGGAAACTGCGGCGCACTGACATGTTTAGGATTTATCTGGACCCAGCTGAGGAATAATTCATCCAGCCCAGCCCATAATCAGTCTACAACGGCTTAGCAGGAACTGAGGCCACTTATCTTCAGTGTTGCTCAACTCAATCCCATTTAATACACACAAAGGCAAAATATTGTTTGAATACATTTTAAATACACACTAAAGAATGATAAATGTTTGATGGGCTTGCCTCAGCTTCTTAAGTGTCCTATCTTTCTGCTGTTATGAAACTGGGACATTGTATCTGTATTGATTCACTGTCGCAGTTTATCTACTGGTAATGCCTTAATTGCATCTTATCTGAGTAACTGAGTAATGTGTCTTAGTCAGTCAGGTCTGGCAGATATTACTATTTGAAACCACACTTAGAGATTTTTCCCTATGGTCCCTTGAAATTAAATAAAAGGAAAATGAAACAAATATCAATTGACTTCTGTATTGGTAACAAGATGTTTTTATGGTAAAGAGTTAAAAAATATATATATATATCATGCCAAAACGTGTAAAAAACAAACCAAATCGGCAAATAATCCAATCAAAACCAGAGCTACACTCAGTTCAGTGTCACTGAGTTCAACACGGTTCATGTCAGCATTAATTTGAATTCAACCGAGCCAGTGACCTCAGTGTCACGTTTTTACACCAGGGGAGACAAACGGTTACAGTATCCATCACGAAACACTGCTGAGAGCGGAGTTTGGGTGTGTTACGGCGGGTCAGCTGCGTGTGTGCTTGTGTGGTTTTATGCTGTATGTGTTTGTGTGTCCATCTACTGTATATGTGATAGTACTTGCATCTGTAAGTTAATTCAAAAATGTGTGTGTGTGAGTGAGTGTCCGCCTGGTAGGGTGTGTTGGTCAGCTGTTAATGATGCTGTCATGTCAGGGAGTCTCCTTTCTCAGGAGAAAAGGCTGACTCATGGGCTAACTGGCTGGCCTACTTTTACTGGGACTGGAAACTGGATCAGTGGAGGACACACATGCACTAATGCACACTTGCAGGGGCCCAGTTACTGTGCAATACTTTGCGTCAAGACTCGCAAACCTTGCTGAGGTGCAAAGAACATAAGTCACAGTTAAACCATAGACGACAGATGAATATTCTCTGGGGACAGTTAGACAGCTGTGAGGTTTGTCAGCGCCTCTTATACGCCTCTATATACAGCTACAAAAGAGTCTTTTCAGCTGTTACATCTTTGATCTCTGTCTATATTTCTGACCAAGACGTCCCGAGGTGGCTGCAGCTTAGCTTCACTCAATCACCAAACTTGAAATGGGTTTCTTAATTTATTCTTTTAATTAATTATTGCTTTATTGCTTTGTTTATGAACCTCAATCCAGACTCCCAAAAGGCCAATGGATGAATACAGACCTGACAAAAAGAGCTCAGAGAGCTAACAGATAATGATGCATCTGCTCAACAGAGGGCCATAGACTGTTTTCAGCCCTCAGAACTAATTCTGTAGTACAGGCATCAGAGTTATATTTTGGCTCCAAAGAGCAACTCAGAATTACCTACATTATTTAATCGTCTTCAAACTTGAAAGGCTACTAATTCAGGACTGCATACAAAGTATTTTCCTCCAAAGGAAACAAGAAATACTCAGGGAACCTTTAGTTTTTGTATTAAACCGTGTACTATAACACTCTCCCACATGTAGTGTCTTTAAATGGATTATTGCACAATACTTAACTCATGGACACATTTGTGATATCATTAACTGTTTAAAGTCCCAAAGCTGCACTATTCAGGATTTATTATTTGAAATGTATTATAATACATCAAACAATGATCTCTCAGCGTACAACATGAAATGCAAAACACCCCATTCTCCATTTACAGATTTGGTCAAAATTAATTTTGGGAGTCTTGCAGGGTTACTTATAGGAGAATAATGGCTTCATATAATGGCTTTATATGGCTATACATGGTGCAAAAGAAATGATCTCTTAGCCCCCACTACTAAGGAACAGAGGTTTAGCTCCACTTCAGGGGGCAATGTGTGAAACTACCTCTGACATTGAAATACTATAGCTTTACATACAATGAAAAAAGGCTTCACTGCCTAAAAGCTACATTCAATCTGTGGTATGTTTGCTGAATTTGATATGATATGTGCTATGTTGTATTATTACTGATAAATTTACCAGATAAACACATTAATAACAAGGACTACAAAAACAAACAAATACAGGTCAATTAGATGTCATAGATCCAAATAATTTACCTCAGAAAGCTTAACTCAAGAAGCATTTTTGGCCATTTATCATGTTTCTTATGACGTGAGCCTATTTTCCTGTTTAATGGTGATGAAGACAATCTGGGAACCAGGTGTGAATCCACGAGGGCAGTGAATGTTGATGCTTTGCTGACTAAATCATGTCGAGGTGGACTTGGGAAATCCCAGCCCTGTGAAAGATCTCAACAAAGTTCCTCTGCAATAAACTTAACTGAATGAGGCATGTAGGAAGTGTTGGATTTACGGAGGGATGGGCGCCTGGGAGTGTTTCTATTGTCGTTATAACTCCGTGATTTAGAAGAGAAACACTTCAACTTGATTTAACTTAAATTTGACTTGATAAATTAACTAACCCCCAGTGTCACGCTGGGACCCAGGCCCATTAAAACAAAGTAACGCTCTTGTGTTGTGAAAGAAACCTCAGAAACAAGCAGACAACACAGTTTTGGGTTGTCTCATGGCTAAAGAACAGTTGATTTTGTAATTGAAAGTGTCATATTCTGAAAATGTGTGAACACCCTGGGATACAAAAACATTCTACCGCACACACACAAACACTCACGTGAATAACACTTGGTTTAGTGCAATCCTCCATATGTACCCCGTAATTATGGACATAAATTGTAGAGCAGCTGGGGGATGACCACTTCTTTTTGGGATGACAAGCGGAACACAACACAATGCACATATGGCCCACCCCAAAAACCCCACAACAATAAACAGAGACACACAACTGCTCACACACACTCATCAGGTGGCAGAGATAACGAGACTCTCTTCATTTTGTAGCAGGTGAGCTCGCCTTAGGTGATCTGGGATGGAAAAGATTAGCGGAGGATAACAGGATCGCAAAAGGGGGAATAAACAAACAAGTATGAGGAGGATTAACAAAGCAATAAATAGGCAGATGTAAGTGTGCTATATGTGAAACAAAACACAGCTGATTTATGTGCCTCTTAGGGGGGTGGTCAGAGGAGTCTTGAGCAGAAAACAATAATGTTCAATCTGAATGGAAGGATGATGGATATGGATGTTTTTGTATAAATGGTTGGATAAATGGATAGATATTGTAATGGGTGATGTATGTGCTCATCTCTCGAGAGCAAAGAAACGGAGAGGAAGTGTAAATTACTTATAATGTAAGTGGATCTCTGATCAATCAGTGTTGGAATGAAGGAAAAACAAGCTCAGAGAGAGAAAGAGTAAAGGGAGAAGGCTCAACACGAATAACGATGATCAGTAAGTGTAGAACCCAGTTATGACAGAGACTTTAAGTGGCAAACTAACAGCACTGATTTATGAGAGTGTTTTGTTTGTTCGTGAATAGCGTTGCTGACAAAGAGAGTCAAACAATACTCTCTCTGAGCACTCTGTCCTCTGGAAATCGTTACACTGCTGATGTAATCATACAGAGATAGAGAAAAAAGTGTGAGAAAATCAGACTGGAGGACAGAAAAGAAGGCCTTAAGAAAATGGCAGAGACAGAAAATATAGTGCTGAGAACTGAAGGTAAGCTGAAGACGAAGTGAAAGGATAGAGGCGGAGGAGCAGGAAGAGATAGAGGGAGGAAAGAGGGGACGGAGAGACATCTGTTTTATGTCAGAGACAGGTTACAGGCTGATAGCGGGGCTTAGAGAGAGAGAGCGAGAGAGAATGAATGAATAGAGTGGAGAGAGACAATCGCAGAGGAGAAAAAGGGACAGACTGAAGAGGAAAAAGAGTGCAAAGAGTGTGGAAACATTACAGAGATAGGAGTGCCTAATTGGAAGAGACAGACATTATCATAAGCTGCAGAACTCTGAGGGCATGTCTCATACTCTCTCTTTCTTTGTGTGTGTGTGTGTGTGTGTGTGTGTGTGTGTGTGTGTGTGTGTGTATGGGTGTGTCTGTGCTGTAAGAAAAGATGTGTTTGTGGATGTGTGTGAGCTGGTTCTAGATATTATTGTATCTCATTAGGGAGGATATTTCTGCACCTAATGTGTTATATGTGCATGTGCTTGCATGTGTGTGTGTGTGTGTGTGTGTGTGAGAGAGAGAGAGACAGAGAGAGCCAGAGATAAAAACAAATAGATAAGAGAAAGACTAAGAAAAGAATATCCACGAGGAGAGGAAACCATAATAAAAGATGAAAGCGAAAGTTTGGTGAGGGAGCAATAAAAGACACCATGACACAGAGAGAGCCAGTTAGTATCGGGAAGCCATAATAATACTTAGTCTCAGGCAGAGGGCTCGTATCAGAGAGTGTGTTTGCGATTTTACTGTCCCAAAAGAATACATTTTAAAAGTCTTGAGAGGTTTTCTTTTTAAAATGGGTAAAAAGGACACAGGTAACCATTTGTTCTTCATGTTACAGTTATACTTCAGGACATATATTCAGAAAGCTGTACCTTTTCTAAAGATGACCAGGCATCTGTATATACCCCTGAACACTTGTTCTTTAATCCCGCATATAAATTAACTTTATAAGATTTTCTGAAAAACACAATTGTACCATTTTCATTTTTAAACTCTAGTGAGGCGACACGGCTGTGAAAATGAGGTTTCTTAAAACACAATAAGGGCCGGGGGGACTCTGGCGAAGGCCCAGGCACAGTAATTATGCTCTTCTCCTCTGAGACAAGAAAGGAGGTCTTGCTAATGTAATCTCAATTTTATCTTCTTTGGGGGGCGGGAGGCGGGGTGGGAGACAGAATAAAAGGGAGAGAAACAGAAGGAGGGAGTAAGAAAAAGAGGAGCAAGAGCATCGACTTGAGGAAATGGAAAGACAGGGACTGCCATTTCAGACTCACAATAAAGGAAGGATAATATCAATCCCCAGTTATGATGATGTCTTCTTATTCCCTAGTCTCTGTCGCAGCCTACATTTATATTAAAGCCACTGAAGCAATTCTCCTTTCCGCACAATGACTTATAGAGAGAGCATCAGATATACTAAATATACCCTCATCCCCTTGTGTCTGCTCTAGCTTAAATGTTACAATACTTTTACATCATTGGCACTGAGCTGACAATCTCTACTGCAGTTTCTTGAGGAAAAGCAGCGACTTTTGTATCTTATGGCACATAGAATATATCAAAGGCAGCTTGTAACTGTTTGCAGCTGAAGCCAGAGTGTGACCTGCAGGGTAGCGTCCACATGTATGTTGCTGAAGAAGCTGAAGAACAAGTAAGATTATCTTTGGCAAAAAATTTAATTAGTGTGAAAAAAACAAAACAAAGGGTGACATAGCAAATATTGAAAGTGGCCTCTTGTGAGCAACATTTGCTGGACTTGATTAAAAATGTGGATTAAGTGTTTGTGATAGTGTTTGTGTATTAGCATGTGGCTGCGTGTGAATCTGTGTATGACCAGCAGTCAGGAACCTCGCATATCCACGTCCCATACTGTGTTGAATCTGTGATCTTTGTTTTTGTTATCTGTGTTTCTTTAACGTATATTTTAACAAGTGTGTTATGTGTATATTATTATACGACATAAAACCAAACCAAAACAATCTGCTGTTAGCTGGACATATGAGATCCTTTCCGGATTGCGTGCAAGGGAACTCATCTAATCTCTGACAAGAAAACACTGACACCATCAAAACAGAACACATTCAAACTCAGTTCATAGACTATAGATACTTTTATCACAATCCAACTTGTTGCTATCCAGGTCCTGTGGCTTTCCCTTCACACAGTCACTCTGGGGAGCTCCGTGTTCCCTTGTGTGTGTTGTGATGTGTTGATTGACTCAGATATTAAGAGGTGCCAGGCTCCACAGCGGTTTTCAGTTAAATTTGATAACCATTGAACAGTTGCAGATGATTCTGCAGACGAGAACTGGAGGCAACATGAAAGCAGAAATGACACCAGCAAGAACCAATTAAAATTATTTGTGTAGCACAAACTATTAAATAGCAATACGTGTACACGACAGCATTTGGACAGCAACACATGCACATAAAGTTGGTTTTGTGACGGTTGTAAGTGTCCAGCTGTCATGTTGTGTGGTGTGAACTGCATGTTGACTGTGATGAGCTGTGTATCCATGGCGACAAAGTCATCTACCATTCAAGCTGTTGTTATATTTTATCAAGACTTTAGCTGAAAGGCCTGGTAATTACAAACTTGACAGTCATCTCTGTCCTACACACGGTGTTAGCTAAGTTTCATCTCTGTAAATATGGAGTAACAAGACTAAAAGCCTACTGCCATGCAAGCGTCTCTGTGAGCTCTACTTACGGCTTGTCTACGCAGGAGGCTTTCGGCTATATGTGTCACCCATCTCACAAGCGCCTGACGGAACAAATACGCTCCCATTTTAATCAATACAGCTGTCTAAATAGACAGTGTATACACCATGTTTCCCTCCAACTATACACGTGTAACCAATTATTCTATTTTCTTCTATCTTATGCAAGCACCTGCAGTGATTGTGTGTTGGGCTCTGAGGGCTGCCAAATTGCAGGTGACCTACACTCAATACTGTTCTTGAATGCATCCTGTGTAGACCCAAACACATGACTGAAGCTGCTGCTGCACTGCAAACGTCTTGCTTTTGCGTAGACATTGTGTGCTTTAACATCAGCATGCTAACATTCTAACAATGACGATGCTAACATGCTGATGGTATTTTGTTTACCATATTCATCACCTTAGTTTAGCATAGTAGCATGCTGACATTTTGCTACTTAGCACTAAATATAAAGTACAGCTGAGGCAGGGCATCGCCGGAGTCAGCAGGATTGATCACCTGACAATCCATCAAAAACTGTAGGAGTTTAGATATTTCAGTCTGCGCCAAAGTGATGGATACACAGACTACCATTGCCATCGCTAGAGCTGCTCGGCTACTGGCATCTAGACACTAGATCTACATTAGATCTACACAAAACACTGTTGTCCACATTAACATGAAAAGCTTGCCACCTGCCTCGGGGGAAGTCAAAGACATGATTATACCAATGTGTCTGTGCACATAGTTGTGTGTGTATGCGTTTTTGTTCATGCATGAATGTGTGTCACTCACACACATTCATGCATGAACAAAAACGCATACGCGTGTGTGTGCGATAGTTCGTGTGCCTCATACATAAGTGTGAGGATGATATTCAAGCATGCTTTATTATGTGTGTTCTTGTCACTCTGGGATTGTGTGCATAGAGAGATTAATCAGGGCACATCAACATTTGCAATAGACCCTGTGTGTGTGTGTGTGTGTGTGAGTGTGTGTGTGTGTGTGTGTGTGTGCGTGCATGGCAGGCAATGCCACCAGAGATTTAACAGGAGAGGTTCTTTGAGTCAGCAATCCTGAGGGGTTCTGACTCAACTCACGACTGGTGGGTGGTGTTTGTGTTTATGTGCGTGTGATGTTTATGCATGTGTGTACAATCAGGGTGATGTCGTGTGTGAAAGAGCCACATGTTTGTGTTCATCATATGAATACGTGAAAGGGCAAAGGATGATGTTGATGATTATGGTGTGCAAGTGAATGTGTTAAATGACCATCAAGAATTTCTCATCTTTCTCACTCTAGACACACAGTACACTGTAAGGCCTAACCCTCATCTTAGTTTTATAAATGAAAACTTCAACTCAGAGGATTTTATAAAAATATTATATAAACCATATGCACTCAGAAAGGTTCAGCTCATGATTATGATTTGCTGCCAGACTGTAATCATAAGCTAAACCTTTCCATCGATTCAAACTAAATAACTTACCCTAACCTAAACTACAGGAAATCTGTATTATGTGACAAATACGATTGTCATGTCATGTCAGGATGGTTTTACAGGTCATCATAGCAAAAGTAGGGCTTTTTGTAGAATAAAATAGTCTCTGTTAGAGCATCACACACATCTCGTCGCATAGACGAGAGCGATTAAGGACAGATGAAAAAGGCTATAGAGGACATTAGAGAGAAGCTATGGAACAAAAAGGAAGAATCGGCTTAAGAAAGGATCACTGAGCAAACGCACAAATGAATGAACAGAAGAAAGAAAGCTAAAGAGAGGAAGAGAGATGAGAGAGGGGATAAAGACGGTGAGACCCATAAAGACGAAAGAGGAGGAGGAGGAGGAGGAGGGAGAGGGGAGGAATTATCCCCTGAAGGGCTCTGCTCATATTTAGACAGACAGACAAACAGAGGAGTCTGCCCGCCAACTCTACTTACAAAACTGATTCAGATTCACTGGCTGCTGCCGACTTCAATATGCTGCCCAGATCAAGTGTTCCCAAACATTTCAAGTTGGGAAAAATTCAAAGAGTATTCTCTTGCCTTAGGATCTGCTGTGACACAGAATCCACCCTTTAACCTTTGACCGTGGTTCCCAACACCAGCACTCGCTTCATCTGTTTTTTAGAAATCTTGATCTTAAAATAAGGCAGATTAAACCACTGGCATCACAACAGTGTGGCTTTATTTGGGACAAGTTATTGCAATGCAACCCTAATAATAATAATAATAATAAGATACTGTTACGCCTACAGTGAGAAACAGCATGATGGATTTTTTCTGAGTTATGTCACACTTCTCAGTTGCAACACAACTGAGAAGAGCTCTCTTGTTCAAAATATTCCCCAGGCTGTTTTCTGCAGTCCCTGGTTGTGACAACAGGACAATGGCTCCAGTCTTGTGGCCCATTGCAAAGACTGTCAATTCTTTTCATGTGAAAAATTGAACGTGAAATAGAAGAAATAATAAATTCATGCATTTTCCTTATACTTATTATTTTGTGCAAGGCACTAGAGTGAGTTGGATTCTGTGCTCAAGTGATAAATATAAACACAATACTTTAAACTACTTTGTTACTTTATTGTGTGATACTGGGACTTCACACAATCACTACTAGGTCTCTCCCAGGACATTTGATATCACAGTTATTACATACCAGTAAAGGGGTCCACAAACAAACATACTTAATGCATATATATCTGTGGTCCCATCATGGCATTAAGGAAAGATTTGTGTGTTTTGATAAAAAATCAGACTTGTTAAATTTCTCAGATTTCTAAGAAGGTTATATTTTATGTGTCAGAGCTAGATGAGCTGAAAATATGAAGAGTGCAATATGTTTATGGGCCTTATTCTATCCTTGTATCACATGCATGGACATTGTTTCCCCTTTGATCAAATTGTGATTGATATGCATTACATATACAGTTTATGATGCAGAAATTCCTTCATCTTGATATTTTCCAGATGAACAACTCAGTTAAAAAGGTATTTTACACAATGAGTTGCGAAACTAAGTCCTCACCAATTTCATCTTATTGAAATGAGAAACACCTGATGAGTGAAGGCTTTATTTTTTTTAGAGATGAGAGCCAATCAAAGCCAAGTATACTTACTGCAGAATGTGTTGACTCAAAAGTTTCTGACTTTCAACGATAACCCAAGAGAGTGCAACATTTTTTTAACCCACGGTTTTCAGAGATATTGTTAGCTGACATCATGTCAATCAGACCACATTGCAAAATACCAATTAGCATTACATAACTGAATGGCAATCAGACGTTGAATCCAAACTCTTCTGGCCACACCCCGGTGATGCAATGAGGCAGGTGTTTTTAATAAGCTGGCAATGGCAAAAACACCTGTGTTGACATCACTGACTGTAGTGTGGTCAGAGGTGCCACATGTCTGAACGACCTGGGAATGAGAGCGGGTTGGCCCGAATGTCTGAGCCCACAGACGATGTGAGTCAGTGACAAATTGCATTCAAAATATGCCAGAACAACTAGTGTATGTGTGCATTGTTTAACATATGTGAAATATTTCCTTGCACTTAGAGCTGATAACATGCTAGTCATGTCATGCTAACTTTGTACCAAATACTTTGTACCAAATATATTTTACAATGGGAAAAAATATCACAATGGTGTCCATGTGTCTTCTCTGTTTTTTTCCAGACCATTGGAAAACACAGAGGTGGAGGTTTTTTAGGGTGAAAGTGCCCTAAGACCTTTACATTTAACTGTGAAAACGTCACATTTCTAGTATTTTATGGTATGTTTAGGGTTGATTGTTATGTTTTCCCTGCCAGAAGCTTTTAAAAATGCACCATTGCCAGACTCCACCCTGATGACGTTTAGCTGGTTTGAATGAAGATGACAGTTCACAGTGACACCACCCTTCTGTGCCCAACTATTGGGTTTAAATTTCTACAGGCTGCTGTCATTTTCACAGAGGTGTCGCAAGATGAAGGGTATCACAACTACAAGACTCTGTTGTAACTTTGACACTGGCAAAGTCAATTAGGCCCATTGCTCTCATAATACTAAATGTTTATTTATCAAAGAGGCCATTTGAATTAGCCTGGGCAGAAGGACACGTTGGTCCAAGAGGAGGGATACACTGAAGTAAAGCTAATGCATGAATGACACCTGGAACATAAGCCCAAGAAAAGTCATGGATATCAGTGGATTGTTTTCTTGGCCCAGTACCTTTCTACAGAAAAAAAACTGTGACCTTAGAAGTCCTTCCATGGGAGTCATGAAGCTCACTGCTGTTACTGCTGCTAGTTTGCAGGGAACTCTACAATGAGGCCATAGTCTTCAGCTACACACCCTCTCTGTAGTCACTCTTTCAAACACACGCACACACTTTCTTTTGCTGTCTTTTATTACATCTCTCATACCCACATGCACTCTCTTTCCCTTACTGCCTCTTCTGCTCTTACCTACAGTATGCAGCCAGTCATTGCTATCGTGTTCAGTTTGGAGTTACAACTCGTTTCCACTGGTCAAAAACATAGTTCAGTGACCACATTTAGAAATAACATAAAACTGTACAAAAGCACAATCTTTTCCTAACCTTAACCAAGTGGTTCTTCTTTTAATCATGACCACAATCTTTCGTTAAAAGATAAAGCTGGTGATGTTCTTCATTTTTCTTGATCCTACAGACTTGTGTTGTCAAAGGCTAATATAACTTATTCCTCTATGCCGTAGACCTCTATTGTTCAGAAACAAAATACATTACTTTACTATTGCATTTGCTGACATGTTCCTTCATTATAACGAATATGGGCACTGTAGTTTATTTTGAGTCGATTGTACAAACTGTCCTGCTGTAAATACTCACCAAATGTGTACTGATCCGCAACTGAAAGTACAAATGCACCTTTGACTCCTATTTGAGTAACATTTGCTAAAAACTACAGTGCCCAGCTGTAGTAATATATATATATAGTTATTATATAATCATAACTAGTAGGGATTCACTTTTACAAGGGATGTGTTGAAAATAAGAAACAACCAGCCTTATCCTTAAACCTTAGCAGTAGTTGTTGTTGTTGTTGTTGTGCCAAAATGTAACCAAACATTCATTTGTCAAGCTGTTGATAGAAGCATGAGATAAACATTTTTGGAAGGAAATGACAATCAACCTATTTAGTTGATTACTTTGGAGGACTTGTTGTACCACCACAAAACACACCACACACACACACACACACACACACACACACACACACACACACACACACACACACACACACACACACACACACACACTCTGGCGGCACATTCCAACGTGTTGTCATTATCAGTAAGAAACAGATGTGCTTTAAACCTAAATCATCTAAGGGGAGAAAAGAGAAATGACCTACATATGTTTAATGATAGCACAAGCATGACCTCAGTCCCGCCACTCCCTTCTTCTCTCTATTATCCTTCTCTCTTTTCCTCATTCCTCTCTCTCTGCATCTCTCCATTTCCCCCTTTTCTCTCCCTTGCTCCATCGTTTTGCCCTTCATCTCTTCTCACCCACCCCTGGCTCTCTCATGACCCCCCCCCCCCCAAAGCGGAGTGACTCAGCGTTTTCTCCACCGTCGTCTCCCTCACTCATGTGTTTCTCACTCAGGCCATCACTCTCTCTCCGCAGAGAAGTCACCCCTCTGACACGTCGTTTCACTCTCTAATTTCTTGTCTTCCAAATTGAAATCAGCTTTTTAGGCATGACCATAACTAAGTAAAGTGTTGCTAAAGCATGCTGTGCAAAGTTTACAGTGTAAAAATAATAACTTAGAATATGAGGAACAGACATGAAATGAAAGACTATTTATTATTAAGGTTAGATCTAGTAACAAAATAACGTATTGGTAAGATTATATAATAATCAGGAGTCAGAAGCGTTAGAAGGTGCTCAGTAGTTTTCTGTTCTGCTGGTTTTCCCTCAGGCTGTGACATGTTCTGACTTATTTTGCTTATTATGTAAGCTTTTACCCAAGTAAGTGTTGATTTTTGTTGAATTTTTTGGTGTTTGAGTTCTATTTTGGTAAAGAACTTGGTTCTTCTGTCTCCATACAGGCTGCAGTGTAGGAGGAAGTGTTGCTCAGTCTCTGCATCTCGTTGTTGGCAGAACTGACACATTCTGTCTCAGTTGTCTGTTTTCTTGGAGACGCCAGGTTTGCGTGACTCGACCAATCTCAATGGCCAGACTGTCATGTTTTTCTCTGTCTGTGGCAGCTCATAATGCCCAGATAATTTGCCACCCACTATTTTCTGTTCAGTGCTACATAACATTGAAGTGTACCTTCAGTTTTGGTGGTAGGTGTTCAGTGATTGATGTACTTTTCTTTTTCTTTGGCTGGTCCAGATTATGAGGGCTTTGCTGACGCCATGCACTGCTAGAGGAGCTGATCCTCATGACCATCTGGCCGAGGGGACTTGTCTCTATCTTGTCCTCTTGGCATCACAGAGCTGAGAGAGCTAGGATCTCTGGCTTTAAGGTGTTAAAATAATGGTATTGCTCTTTTTTGGACCTGAATTAAAAGTGGGATTCGGCCTAATTTCTTTGGACAAATTTCGGTGTGCAGGCTTTCATTTGGGTGTTCTCGTTCTCGTCTTTGCTTGTTGCACCTCAGTTTTGTACAATAAAATTGGTTGGATTGGAATATTTTTAGCCAGGTTTGTGCTGGTACAGGTCTGTATATTTCTTAGAGAAGGTCTCCTATCCTTTGACAGTTACAGCTAAATTGAAATTGCTTGTAATTATTCTTAAATTTGTAAAATTATGTCTTTGTTCAATATCACTTGAGCCCTGTAAAAATGTTTTGGTTTCGTCTTACATTTAGGCTTTTTCTGAAGAGCCCTGATCTTGGTTTTCTCCTGACTCGCAGTCGAGGCCCCGGTCTGATGAAATTTCTGCAGATGATGCCTTCATCTCTTTCTTTCTCAACTCGTCTGACACTGACTACCACCTCTCACCATTCTCACACACTGATAAATCAGTAATGCTTCTCAGAGTCTTCTTTCAATCTCTGTAGACTACCTCATCTGGATAAAAAAAAGTGTACATTTGCTGCAGACTGGATCCCTCATATTTCCTGCTTCTTTCCAGAAGATCAAAGAACTGCCTCGGTGCAGTGGACTCCATATTCTCATTGGATTTCAGCTTCTCTCTCTATATTCCCCCTACTCTGCTTTTCCTCCCTTCATCTCTTCCCTCTGTGACTGTTTTCTCTCTCTCAGGCTCTCATCGTTTCTGTGCCTCCTTCGCTCCATCATCCCTTCCTCTTTTCACAGCCAGAGGCCCTCTCTCCATCCCGAGCTGTCTCTCCTCATCTCTCTCTCCTCCCTCCTCACATCAGAATCCCTCAATCTCTCCCTCTCCCCGTAAACAGAGTGACCCTTCAGTCTGCTGTCGCCTCTCCGCCTCCAGACTCCTCGCCGTCTCTCTCACTCTCCCTCTCCTGTGGGTAAACATGACCCATGCTTCGATCATCCTCTTGTCATTTTGTCATTATTATGCCCCCTGAACCCCTCTCCATCTCTCTTCATGTCCCTTTTCCTCTCTCCTCCCCTCTGTCTCTCTCTCTCTCATCCCTCGGTTCATCTTACTCTCCTCTTCTCATCACCCCAGTGATGACAAATACTTCTATCACTCTTCAGCCATCTCTCAAGAACGCCGCCTCTCCTTCTTACTCCTTCAATCTTTCGTGTCATCTCTCTTTCTGCTTCTCGACGAGATGTCCCTCTCCAAACATTCATCCCTTCCCTCTGTCCTTTTTCTCTAGAAGGAATGACTCACACATCTGAACCACATGGCCAAAAGTAAATGGACACTCAAACATTACACCCATACAATATGTGCCATTCCAAAACCATGGGCATTAATGTGCTACTATAACAGCCTCTCTTCTGTGAAGGCTTTCTGTTTTTGCTCCAATTCAGCAACAAGAGCATTAGTGAGGTTGGGCACTGATGTTGGTCCTCCAGTTAATCTCAAAGGTCTTCGATAAGGTTGAAGTCAGGGCTCTGTGACACCAAACTAGAAAGTACACTTCTTTATGTACCTCACTGTGTACACAAGGGCAGTGTAGTATTGAAATAGGAAAGGACTTTCCCTAAAAATATTGCCTCAAAGTTGCACCATTGCACACCATTATCTAAAATATCATCATATGCAGTAGCATTAAGATTTCCCTTTGCTGGAAATAAAGGGTTTAGCCCAAACCAGTGGTGAAAGATAGATACAGATAGACAGGTATTTTATTTAATTAAAAGTAGGATTGAGAATAACACAGTTTATCTTAACCTATAATAATACATAATAATAGTACACAAAGGTATTTGGACCAGAGGTGTCCATATACTTTTGGCCTTAGTGTATCTTTCTGTTGTTTTTATCTTAGCTGTGAGACCTCCTTCTGCCTCTCTTTCCCTCATCCTTACTTCTTGCTTCCCTTTACATTTCTCTCTCCTCTTTTTTTTTGTGTCACAGGATCACTAAAGCTTTTCTCTGCTTTTGGAGAGAGACATTTTCTCAGTCTATCTCTCCAAAAGCATCCTCTTCTCCCTGCTGCCATAGTTCCTTGTTATTTCGACTTTTTATCCTCCACCCTTAGAGTGAGACCCTTAAGGTTTTCATCAGCGTCTCGCAATTATTTTTTTTCTCTCATCCATACTTCAGCCTGTCTCCTCCTGTTTTCTTCCCCAATCATCATGTTGAGTGCTTTTCTCAGTTCCTCCACCTGTTCATCTCTCTGTCAATCTTCCACTTACATGAAAGAGTACATCATGACAGAAGCTGCTCTCATTCTTCAAGAATATTTTTTTCTCCCTCTCTTCCTCCCTCCTGCTCTCTCTCTCTCTCTCTCTCTCTCTCTCTCTCTCTTGTAATCCTCTTATGAGTAAAAGCAAACAAGTTTTGTTCAATTTGTCATCAGCCAGTCTGTATCATGTTGGTCACACTTCAAGCACCCCTCCTATTGCTATGCCTCCATTCTCCGTCCTCTGTTCCCACTGCCACTATCATTCGTTCCATCACACTCCCTCCTCCACTGACCATCGCACCATTTTTCCATTATTCATTCCCTCTGCTCTTCACCAGCCTGGACCCTGTCATGATGAGTTATAGAGGGAGTATTTGGTCCTATAGTTGTAAATGCTTCAAACTGGTTTCAGTTGTAGTTACACAATGTTGTCACAAAAGGATTAAATCTTAAACATTTTTTCATGAATTGGGTGTTTTTTCTCTTTGCAATATGATTCCTGTTGTATGTTTATTTGTATAATCATGTCATTTGAACCTGTTGGGGAGGCAATTTTCCCTTGTGCGATAAATAATTTGTTTACCATCCTAAATACAACCTCTAATAGATTCTTAGATTAGATTACTTTGAAATGGTCATCAGTTTGCTTTTTTCCTCTTACAGCTACTTCCAGTTCCTCCTCTTTGTTTAAGTTCTATAATAAGTGAGCTTGTACACCTTAAGTGTTAACTAAGTTTCTTTAATAATAATTAGTGTCACACATTTCCGAGTATTACTGTATGTATTTTGTGGGGTGAAACTACCAAGGTGGCATAGTTGGTCAGTAATTTCATTCTTCTCCCTTCCTTGCTCTGCCACAATCATCAGAGTTCAAACATGGGAAGCCACATGGATTCAGTTTAAATACAGTTTAAACAACAAAGAGCAGTGATGATAATTGCCACTTAGTGTCAAAACCAGGGGTTTTGGTTTTCATGTTTAATATTTGTGTCTAAAGTGCCTAAAAATGATTGCCCTCAAAGATCCTGAGAGTTCCACCAACCATGTGGTATTTTTTTGACCTAATTTATGTCAGACTAAGCTGAGTGACTTGCCTTAACAAAGAAAGAATAAAATAAAATTCAAACCATGAAAACTGTTGCATCCTACTTAGTGGTTTTGTAACCACTAAGTAGGATGAGTGAACATATGCAGGCCATACATGTAGTTTTCAGGAAGCCCATCATACACGATGACTGACATCAGTGTGACATCTGCAGTCTGACTTGAAATAGGCTCATGCAGTATGTGTGTGTGTGTGTGTGTGTGTGTGTATGTGCATGTGTGTATGTAGGTCGAGGTGTCAGATGTGGGAATGGGTTTCTCTCTGTAAACCTGTAATTCCCCTAAATTACACACACCACTCTGACGCGTCCTACTAGCCGGGAGTAATTTAACAATTTTGCTGCAGTTGTTCTTTTTTAGCCCCCGAATTGAAGCATGCCTCGGCAACAAAAAAGCCTGAGAGCTGTTGCTCTCGAGTGCTAAACTGAAAAACAGATGAGAGTGGTTGAGCCAAATTCTGTCAGTTTAAGAGGCATAAGGACAGGAGGCGAGGTTAAGGACCTGCATGTGTGTGTGTGTGTGTGTGTAGGCTACAATTGTCCCATTAGCCTAGTTATTTAGCTATCTGTTCTTCATCAAACCCCACCTCACTAAACACTTCCTGTCACCAAAGAGGGGCTGAATGTTAAAGCTAGCAGGGGGTAGTGTGTCAGTTTGTGATTGTGTGTGTGTGTGTGTGAGTGTGTGTGTGTGTGTGTGTGTGCATGAGTGTAATAATGACTGAAAAATGTTTTGAAATGGGAGAAAATGTATGTGGAGGGCGTGTGTGTGTGCTTGTGCACATCAAGTTTTAAGGTTTGATTATGTGTGCACAGGAGTGTACGTGTGTGTGTGTGTGTGTGTGTGTGTGTGCCGACATGCTAGTCCAAATGCCCTGTTCCCTGCCTGAAGCGCTGTCCCCTGTGAGGGGTAATTTTGACCATATGGTACACAACATGATACATACTTAAACCACAGACACCGTACCACACTAAATACACAAATGCACAAAAACACAACGTGGTCTGGTGCAGTACAACTCCCCCGCCGGTCCCAGGGATCAGAAGAAGATCTACATTTAGATACAAGGGCAGAGTATGGACATGCAGAGATGGAGAAAGGCTTAGAGTCAGTTAGAGTTAGTGTATGTGTGTGTTTGTGTGTGTGTGTGGTGAAAGTTCTCCAGCAGAGACAACATTTCATCCCCTGGAGCCTATCTCACACGGTAACAATTTAGCCCAGTGCTGCTGGAAACACGCACACAATAATCTCACAAACTAATACATACGCACAGAAATCTGCCTCTGCTGCACTGACATGATATGATATAAATAAGCACACAGCTACAAATACATTCTCTTCACTGTACTGTGCCCTTACACCTAAAGACATATACTGCATACACACAAATCCAATCGACACTAATAGCAGCATAAACACCTCCATCTTGTTCTCTAAAAGCCTCACTGACGACCCTGACACAGACTCGCACTCACTTTCTCTCTCCATCACACACATTTTCTGTGCTTCCTTATGTAATAGTGTTGTAATGGTGTGTAACTGCCGCCTTGCCACAGCAATCTGTTGTGGTAGGTGAGAACACCTTAGATAGAAAGACAGATGAACGAGAAAGAGGAACAGATACATAGTCAGCACTAATTGATGACCTCTTGGACTGGTTGGTCAGCAAAGTTAGAGAATTAAGTAGTAGACAGATGTAAGTTGAATGTATTGTATTCTGCAGAAACCTTGCATCTGTTTCCCCCTCAATGCATCACCTTTTTAACATTGTGCTGTGTATTTAGCTTTAATTTTGAGGAAATAATAAAAGGCGTAAGAGGGCAAAGAGTACATGCTGCGTTGGGCATGGACTGTAGATTGTAACGGTATGTGATGGCTTTACCACAGAGGTCAGTTGTGGTTTTTACAAAACCTTAGCCCAACAGAACATTAACATGGCTACTGACTGGCCACAGAGACTCTGCCCTCGTTTTCATGTATATAAATAGATTTTCTTTTTCTTCACTTCCCTCACTTCCACAGCCAATAACCAGCTATTGTGTTTGTAGGTCTCCAATTATCTCGTGAATCTTCTCACAGTGACACTGTGAGGGGATAAAATAGACACAGGATGTGCTGTCGAGGTGGAGAGGTTGTTAGATGAGTTTGAAGGGGTATTTTCACTGCCTCCCAGCTCCAGCTTCATACTTAAAGCACAGGCATGAGTGGTGTCAATCTTCTCATTTAACTCTCCAAAAGAAAGCGAATAAGCACATTTCCCAAAATGTTAAACTATTCTTTCAGTGGTTTATTATCAGGCTGGTATGCATACTCAAGTTAGAAATGTACAAAAGTAAAGCAGCAGTTCAGAAGAAGTAATTTGAGCAGACGGAGGGACGGGGGAAGATACTGGCCAGGAAGCAAAAGGTTACAGTACTTGTTTGCTGTCATTCAAACACGTACAAAACATTTTGACTGATAGCACAGTCGTGGTGTGTGTGTGTGTGTGTGTGTGTGTGTGTGTGTGTGTTTGACATTTCAGTATCAGTTTTTTTATTATTCAAACTTCAAGTGTTGAACACAACAAACATTTTCCAGGCTTGAGACTGTCACTGCGGTGGAAACTAATTACCAAGACAGTTTTTTCCACAACAAAGATATTCTGCCACACTTGATTGACAATGTTAATTTTAAAAATGCTCTCTTGCCTGTAATGATCCCTATTCTTGTCATCATCCAAACTATAGGCACAGACCCACAACCGAATCAAAACACAATGCAACTACAGCCCCTTAGCTATTTGTGTATGTGTAACAGGAGAGCTATTTCCAGTGTGTTTAAGCTGCCATGCAGTATTCCTACCTTTTCAAGCAGTATGTGTTTATGTGTGTCGAACAGAGGGTTGTAAAAATGCTTTATGTCGTCTCCTGAAACACTGACCTTTACAGAAAACCACCGATCTGTTCAAAACAAAATGATATACTGTGTGCATGTGCGTGCACAAACCTCATGTGTGCTCATGCTTACGTGTGTGTGTATGTGTGACATGATGTACGGCTAGTAGCATTCTATCCCACCAGCCATCATTAACTTTGATGTACAGCCAAATGTCGTTATGTATGGTCGACTGCATGATGTACTGTTAGAGATATAATGGAGTGGCTACTGTAATGAACTTGCTGAGCGTTTGATGTACGGGCCTGAGCTGGAGGGAAAGAAGTAAATACTACGACCGTGATGGCAACGATTACAGTGATGATGATGATGATGATGATGATGAAATGCCCCTCCTCACTTGCAGATGCCAGTGACATTTCTGGAGGGAGAGGAGGAGGAAGAAGGGAGGACAACAAGGAGGAGGGGATGCGGAAAGCAGTTTGAGGACATAGAGGAAGAGGAAACGGAGAGAGGAGGGAAGGAATGAAGGGGAGCAATTATATTCTTCTGCTGTAGCAAACTTTGATGTTTTGACATCCAGCCACTGCTGGAGGGAGACAGTGTGAGTGTTGATGATGATGATAATCAATGATGATGACAGTGATGATGGAGATGTTCACAGTCTTTAAAGTCTTTTATTAATGGAGATCTGTGAAGCCATGGGGTGCCCTTGTGGTCAAACTAGGACACCCTGCTGGTAGACACCCTCCCTGTCTCAGTGTCCTTGAGCAGCGCTGTTCTGCAGCTGATCTGGTGCTCTGATGTTCCTGAAGGGGAGTGACTGACAAGAAAACTCACTTCCAGTGTTATTATATATATACCAGAACATTTTGGTTGAATAGGAAGGGAAGGTGACAGGTGAGAATTTTAAGGAGAATCAAGAAAATGAGGGGAAATGAGGAAGACACGAGGAAGATGGAGCAGGATCAGTGGATAATAAAGAGCGAAAGGAAATAAAAAGTCAAAAAGATGATAACTGGGAGGTATTTCTCTGATCACTAGAGCTAAAAACAAACAAAACAGAAAACAAAAAAAGGGAAGGGATACGATTTTTAACCTCCAGCTAATCACCACTGATGCAAAATTACACCAAATGTTACAGCAATAACAAAATGTTGTTTTACATTGTGCTCATGTATTTGAGTACCTGTTTTGCCTTGAAAATATGTAATGTAATCCTGATATTTAATTCAAACCACACTGCACAAGAGTCCAGTGACAGAACTGAGCTGAAATCTTACCCTTAACCCGCACACACCCCTCCCGTGTCTCTCTCTCTCTCACAGTGCAGTTAACTACCATGCAAACACAGTTTGGCTCTGCCCTCTAATGGCGAACAGTGTAAACTACCTTATTAAGGAATTTTACCTCTATTTTCAGTCTTATTCTACTGAAATGTTTGGCTGACTTAACCAAATCTATGAAAGACATCATCATAAGCATTATGATAAATCCGATGACCTCACTATCAGTCTGGATGTATGCAGACAGAAACACGAACAAAGGGCCTCATAGAATTCAAAGCGACTAGAGAGATTTAATGATGTATTCAATGAGACAGAAATGCAGTGGGAATTTTTTGAATAACCTTTTAGGTACTTATGTACTTAAAGCACTGTTTTTATGTGACTTACTTACTGTAAGAAATAAGAGCACCAACTGAAGAGATTCTTCACTTAATGAATGATACATATATGTAAAGATGCATAATTTTTGGCTACTACTGCAAGTATGTCCAGAGTAATAATGCACTGACTGTAGTCAATGCATTGTTTAATCTTCCCTAACCCAATATGGACCTTCACCAAGCCCAAGCTGTTTTTTTTCCTTCAACTTTTTAAGACCGTCTGGTGGATTTCTCCCTTAAATGTGTGTTGTGTCCTCTTTGCAGGCACAGAATGGAAAGGTCCCACAGCAGGGCTGCAGCCAGGGTCTCCACAGAATCTTGTCCCATGTCATCTGGCTTTGAACGCTGTGTGCATCTTTGTTCGGGTGTGAATGAGCATCATCAGACACCGGCTTGTTAGTGAGGGTATTTCGATGTCTCTCTACAGCTTTGGCAGTCTGCTCGAGGATTTCAGCGTATCGCGGCTCAGTATCAGGGGTCAGTGGGCGAGACTCTCTGGGATCGTTGAAAAGGTCATACAGCAGCGGTGGGTTGTGGTGCGTCACGTGTTCTCCGTGACACAGACAGACTTTAGTGTCGTAGCATCCACCGGCTCCCGGGGGAGAAAAGTTGGGAGTGAAAAAGTGCATCTTGAAGACGGAGTCACCTGGAGGGAAACATACCAGGGAACACGTGAAGTGAGATTTTACTTCTAATTTGACATTTTCAGTATGACTGGGCTGAGAGAAATGGTTCTGAAATTAAAAGAACCATGATCTGTTAAGAAAAAGTAAGGTCATCTAACAGAGTTGTTACAGCACCACACTGTAGGGGTAGTGGGCAGTGTTTTTGATGTCTTCAGTCGTAGTCGCAAAGAGCTAAATTCTAAACAACAGCGATGCCTCGTCACGTTTCTCACATGTTTAGCGAGCATGTCAAACGTTTTGTCTCTCAAATTTAAAGGTTTTACAAAAGCAAGAAAAACAGAAACAACACTGCACTGAGACAGAACAAGAGTTTCACCATGACACTGCACTCAATCACACATACACATATCGTAATATATGCATCTTTACTTGAGTACTTCAATTTTCGTTTATTTTAGCTCTATTCTCTGGTATTCTATTTGTCTCAAGGTACAGATCAGTTTAAGTTCAGTCTTACATCAACGCAGGCGGTCAAAAATATTTGTCTGCTAGATGATTATATGCATTTGTGTGTCCACATGTGTGAACTTACTTCCGGGTGGGTGCCAGCGTACTGTGTTCAGGTAGATTCCACAGTAGTGGAACATGAATTCATGCTCTGATCGCTCTACCTTCCCCTCCAACAGTGGCATGAGATTATAGCCGTCTAATGGTCTGTGAGAAAGGTCCAATTAAGAGAAAGAGAGAGGGAAGAGGGGAAAGGTGAAACACAAATACAAAGAAGAGAAAGCGTATTACCACAACACTATGTGCAGAAAGAGATACAAGACTTTTGACGTCAGCTACAATACTTGCTAAATTAGCTAAATCAGAGTCCACCCAGCAGCCTTCTCCAAAACAAAAGCCATGGTTGTTTACAGATAATGAGGTACTTTTGGATCCACACTGTAATCATCTGGCTACAACACACTTGAATTATTATGCTCAACTTTAGAGTTTTTTCTCCCCTCTTTCTCTAAACAATGGTTTGATGTACTATTGTATTCAACAAAATAAAAGATTTTCAACCTTTCCAAGAGTAAGACTCCATGACTCAAGTACAGACAATACAAAGGAGGCACCAATAGTCCAGCCTTTACCTGTCTGGTTGTGTGTCCTTGGCCAAATATTTTAGTGTTGGATACAGGTCCATGAGGCTAGTGGGTTCGTCCACTACTCTTCCAGCTGCCAGTCTACCAGGCCAGCGGAAAATACCAGGCACCCTGATTCCCCCCTCCCAGCCCCCCATAGCTTTCCCACCTATAGGTGAGAAATTAGGAGAAATTACACCACACAGATATCTCTATTTTTGCAGTAAAAGATATACACTTTGTATAATGGTCATTTAACCAAGCTAATAATTTTCAACATTTATAATCACCAAAAATAGTTAACCAGCTTTAACCTTCGCTACCCTGAAATTATTTTAATCCCAAGGAGGAGTCCTGCTGATTTTCGGTAATGAATCACTCATTAAAAAAAATTCCTATGCTGTTAATAATGCTTCATCAACTCTTTATAGATGTTTTGATACTTCAAATACCACAGTAACACGTGGAGGTCTGTTTAAATTACATCAAAGTTTTGTTACATTGCAGCTAAAGTGACATTAATACTGTCATTAAAAAACAGCGTAACATGACGTCTACCTTTATAGATACCGTTCCAGCCTCCTCTCTGGCCGATTCGCAAATTAGCATCCTCTAGGTGTCCACCATGGTCTGATGTAAAGTACACCAGAGTATTGTTGGCTAGGCCGAGGGAGTCCACTGTCTCTGTCATTTTACCTAGAAAGCATATTAATAAAGCATTGAGGTGAGAGAGTTTAAACAGATAGAGAAAGAGAGGTTTGCTCTGACTTTCCAGAGGGTTAAAGGACAATTCTGGTAATTCTGATTTTTCGTAGTTTTGTCATTTCTAGTGGTTATCATAACTTTAAAATGCCACACACAAAGAACAGTACTATACATAGAGACCCCAGTCATGATGGGATGTTTGCACCTTTGTGAAATGTTGCACTGAGTAGGTGACAACCAACCAGACCAGTCTGACACCCTCAAACTAGAGGCCAGTATATAATGTTTAACAATGCATGCCAACATCAGCACACTGACTTTGCAGCCCTCACTCACCGATGATCCAGTCCATTTCTTCTAGGTTGTCACCGTAGCAACCATGGCGACTTTTGCCAGCAAAGGTGGGGTTTTTGAAGAGTGGCGTGTGGATGTGGGCCAATGAGAAGAAGAGGAGGAATGGACGGTCAGCATTTCTGAAGAGGAGAGTGAGAATCTTTCATCAGCCATGAGTGTCATTTTCAATATTAACAATTTATGTTGTTTTTTGGTTTAGTATGACAAAGGATAAGGCGACAAATATAAATATGAATCCCATGAACAGCTTTGCCTGTGTAGCCAATGCCTGATATAGCTTATTCCTAGGTGCCATAGAATTTAGCCGTATTCTTTAAGTTGCAAGTCTAGTCAATCAGTAATCAAACCACACGTGAACATAAAATATGATCAGATTGCAAACATAAAGCCATCCAGAGGGGTTTAAGGTGCCATTTTCTGTTTCGGATAGCTAAAAAAAAAAAGAAAAGAAACCAACAACATTCCTACCTCTTTATAAAATTTTGTGCTTCTCCCAGCAACCTCTGGGGCAGCGTCTCCACTGTCATTGGCTGTTCGATCACCTCTTGGTTCCTCATGATGATGCAGTTCCAGGTCGGCAGGAGTTTAAAGGGCATGTACCACACAGCGGTTGCTAGGATAGTGAGAGTACAAAGTGCTACCAGGAGCCTCAGGCTGACTTCAAGGAGGCCACACACGCGGACACACACCTGGAAATACACAACACATACACACACCCGGTGGGTTTAGAAAGACAACGTACACACTAAATGAAACCACCGCCGTACAGTACACAGCAGATACAGAATATCAAACATTTCTGTTGTGAATCTATTCTGTATACACGACATCTACTGCATGTCTATCCGTCCTGGGAGAGGGATCCCTCCTCTGTTGCTCCTCCTGAGGTTAGGTTGTTTTTCAGGGGAGTCTTTCCTCATTCGAACCGAGGGTAAAAGGATAGAGGGTGTAATATGCTACAGATTGTAAAGCTCCTTGACATAAATTGTTATTTGTGATATTGGACTATATAAATAAAATTGACTTGATTTGACTTGACATGTAATATCGGAGTACCATGACACTTATGTTACTGTCTGTGACTTGGAAGTTGGATTCTGATGTAATTCCATGATTTTGCCACTAGATGATATCACACACCATTATTAAAGTAGTTATTTACTTTCACTTTCAAGTGAAACAAGTGGTACAATGTGTCCTTTGTTCATTCATACTGTACAGTGTTATAAATCTAGACCTGTTGTATGACTCTGACTTCAGAGTTCTCCATTTTCCTCTTTAGAACACACATTTGTTTCAAGCTTTGTTGTTTTCCATACCTGTGGCACAGCTGGTTCCCATTCGTCATACTGGTACCTTCCATCACTAATTCCTCACCGAAATTCACCTACATAATTTGCTTTCCCCTGAAACAGGTTTCTGGCAGAGGTGACAGTGAATTTCCCAATCGCAGCCTCTGTTCCCAATCATTTGTTCAGCCCTGGGGCTCATGTCTAAGTGATTACGCATTAGTTATTTTGCTTTGAGGTGAACGGCACAGCAACTCTTTGTTTCCCAATTTCTTCCTCTTGGTCGTCTGGCAACCCAAATGTATCTCTCAGTTTTCTTTGTTTTTCATTTTGTCTTCTAGCTCAGCCATCTTTTTCTCATATGATCTTCCTGTGTCCTCAGGAGATGTTCCTTTGTGTGATCATTTCTAAAGAGAGGAAAATGAAAAAGCTAAACCGTCACAAAAATCACCACCCACCAGTGTGATAAGTCCAACTCCAAGCAACATGGTCAGATTTTGGAGTGTGTGCTGGAGGTCTGCCAGGACATCATTCCCCTCTCCGGGCACACAGTTGTTAAACAGGGTGAACGGCAGGCCGTAGAAGTAGCTGAAGCCGTGCTGGTTCGGATGGTGGCAGTGGTCCCCTCTGCGTTCACAGTTCACACCCAGGTGCCACTTTCCTGCAGAGACACAGAGAGAGAAAAAGACAGGAATGTGAATACAAAATCATTTTCATTTCAACATCCTACATTCACATGGGAATCTTTCTCTTACTAGAGATTCTCAATTTATGGCACATCCTTCCATTAAATATAATGACTCTTTATCATTCCTTTGAATGTTATCTTAAAACTTGGTTAAAAGACCTGCCATGAGTCACTGCATGCTTGCCTTGTCTGCTCTCCTTTCTCCTGGTTTTACCTCTCTGCTGTAATGTAATGAGATTTATGTTGTCATATTTTAGCTTTGTTTTGCATTAATTACATGTCCTACTTTGCATGATGCTGCTTTACTCCTCCAAGCTTTTTATCCTGTTCAGCTGTGTCATGTTTTGCTTACTCCTGTTCTAAATTTGTGTGTTTCATTGTTGTTTTCATGGCTAATTTAACATCAGGCCAAAGGGACTGCAGTTGAAAATTAGCCTTTTGGCTAACACTGGCACATTTACAGTGATGCTGATCAAATTTGGCATACACTGAAATTTCACCGTGAGGACCAATGAATAAATGATCACATTATGTTATCTCACCCACTAGGCTGGTGGTGTATCCTTGCTGCTGCAGCCTCTTGGCGAAGGTGGTCTCACTGGGTGGCAGCCCCCCTGAACCCCCAAGGAACAGCAGCACCTGCACACGGCCTATGCTGCCCATTCCTTGTCACACACAGACACACGCATGCAAACATAAAATAAATATGGAACAAAATGTAAACAGCCCTGTACAAATATGACCGGGATGCTTCTACTTGCACTGGCTGAGTAAGTTTAAGAGTGTCTGTCACCTGAGCGGAGTGCATAGCGACCCGTCACGAAAGCGGCCCGGCTCGGGGTGCAGAGAGGAGCAGCTGCAATGTGCTGAGTCAACTTTACCCCTTCAGAAGCAAGTCTGTCTATGTTAGGAGTCCTGCAGGGAAAGAACGGGTGGGAACAGGTAGAATGAAGACATACAGATAATTAGATATAAATACACATAAAATTTACACGCAGCACAAATTGTAAAATTTCCCCCCGGGGATCAATAAAGTATTTCTGATTCTGATTCTGATTCTGATCAGCGGTAGACAAGAAACAAAGTTGGGATGATGATAAAAGACGTTAATAATGAATGACAGTGGGTGAGCACAAGAGGAAGAGGCACAGAAACAGAAGCACAACACATTTACTAGGACTGACCTGACGGTATCATTACCGTAGCATCCTACATCACCGATACCCAGGTCGTCCACCATCATCAGAACAAAGTTGGGCTTCCTGTCCACCTCCTCCCCTCTGACATCACTCCTTGCTGCCAGGAGCAGGGAGAGAAGAAGAAGTGCCAACGGGGGGGACCTTAGGGTAAAAGATTCAAAGGGATTTCTGCAATTGAATTTGATGTAAAAAAAACAAATACATAAATAGACGACCTATGAGACCTTTCTATCACCAGAAAATGAATCAACAACTGCTTTGAGAATGGATTCATCCTTTAACTCATTTCTAAAATGTGAGATCTGCTGATTTTCTCAGTTTTATAATCACTGTAAATTGAATAACTTTGGGTTTTGGACTGTTGGTCGGACAAAACATTTCAATTTGGAGGATTTTCACTATATTCTTTAAAGATTAATTGAAAGAATACTCAATAATAAAAAAAGAATCATTTGCAGCCCTAAAACTAACACAAAATAAAGCTCTTGCATTTTAAAATCAGTTTGAATTTTGGGTCTTCAGACTGAAGACGTCCCTTGATCCTCAGCAAGGATGCATTTAGGTCTACTTAAGTTTTTCCTCTAGTTTGACAATTCCTCCTCACAAGCAAAACACAATGATATGTGTCTAACTGGTTCCCTTTCACTTAATCCAGTTGTTTAACACTATGGCACAGTGTCAAGAAATATGCAAGTGTCTCAACAAACATCGCGTCTGAGTGAATCAGCACCAAAGGAACAGGAGGAACATGGACATCAGACCTCTTACAGTAGCAATGATTGACCTCCCAGCAACTGTCCTATGTTGTTGTTGTTGTACTACTGACGGATGTGACCGCAAACGTTGCACTGTTGGACTATGCAAAAAATAAACGTTTGTAAGTTTATAACTATAAGCGTGAACTACAGCAAATGCACCAAATGTGAACACAGTCTGCAACGCTTTGAAAGCAAAGCCGTCGGACGCATCCTTTAGTTTGGCTTCCTAATATTTAGCTCAGTAAATCGGTTTGACCGTAGCTCAGGCAAACGGCATTGCACGTGCTGTTGCTTTAGAAGGACAAAGGTAAACCTGCAACGTGGACTCACCTCATACCTGCACAATACACTGCTTTGTAAAACTAGCCTGCAAGAGTGCCGCTCATTTCCGACTGTGCTGCTGGAGCCTCTGAGCCCGCCTCCCACACTCTGCTGTACTGCCTGGCTCACGAGCGCACCACCACACATGCCTTAATGTATGGAGTAGCGGCGCACAAACTATTTGAAAACAGTGGTTCCCGACCTGGGGGTCAGGACAGCTCAAATTATTAAACAAAATAGAAAAAATACACATATATATTTCCCTTACACTAAATATGTGATATTAACCACTATATTTTTTCTTGTGAAACAGTACATACTTTGACCTCTTCAGGTACCTAAAAAACCAAAAACATTGGGAACCACTGTTTCAGAACTTCAGCAGGATGAACCTCACACCAAGTCTTCCTCCTCATTCGTAGTTGGCATCCTCTGCTTTACTTTCCTGATGATGGTGCTGATGGATGAAATAATTTATTCTAAACATCCACTCTTCAGCTATCCTATCATATTATATTGCCTTCATACTTAGAGGCAACTGAATAATTGTGTTTTATTAAATGTTCCAGGATTCAGATCAAATAATATTTTTCAGGGGTACAAAGTAACAGAGCTGATTTACTCAAGTACTTTGCTTAAACACAGTTTGGATGTATTTGTACCTTACTCAGGATTTTTATTTTGTGCAACTTGACTTCTTCTCCACCACATTTTAAAAGGAAATTACTGCACAAAACTTTACTCGACAGAGTAAAGACTTGATATCAAAAAACATGATGTGGTTCATTGTTGTGGTTTAAACCACTGATTCCCAACCTTTTTGCCCTTTAATCCTTTATAGACAGGCATTACCCATGAACCCCCCCCCATCACATGTTGTCTGTGAGTTGACAGCAGTTTAACCACAGAGGGATGTTTTCTTTCTCATATTGGGTCATCGTTTTAAATGAATTCTTTAGATTTAATCTTGTATTTTGTCTTCTTCTCTCGTGGCCATCTCATGACCCTTCAGATTTATCTTGTGACCCATGTTGGACACCACTGGTCTAAACAACCCAACAGCACAGGAATAGTAGGTTGACATAGTTGCCGATTACAACATTAAAACTGGTGCTGTCACATTACAGTAAATCAATAACTTGACACTTTGGAGCCATTCTTTATAACTATACCGCTTCTACTTGTAATGCACTATTGCAACACTCTTGAGTAAATGATCTGAATACATCTTTCACCTCTGGTATTTTTATGGGTATGTTCATCTCGCAGACACCAACACAGCTGCGTTTTAGAGCTTCAGCCTTGAAAGATAATTTAGTCAGATTTACTTGGAATCAAATCAACTCCATTATAGAGTCAATATCAAGTCATCATAGACGCTCGCAGTGCTGGGTTTAATTAGGTGGTTTACAGTTGGTGTGTAATAGCTGGTGGGTATGAAATGAATATGTGCACAGGAATTATGTGTGTATATGTTTGGCAAGAAAAAACGCCACAGGTTCCCACATTTTACCTCTGAGGTCCAGGTGTTTCTTTATAGACCTGTCACCATCAATCATTCACAAAGTTCGAAACTCTGTGTACATGAGTTCCCTTCTATAAATACCTGAAATATCAAGCATTTCAGGTCATGTCTTATGAGGCATGTTTGTTTTTTTGTTCTGCATGAGCTTTCTTTACTTTCCAACGGCTTGCAGGCACTAAATAAAGTCACAAACAGAGAGAGAGAGCTACAGGCACATGCAGCTGCACAAACTTTACATAAAGGTGTTTTTCTAGCTATGGGAAAAACTATAATTATGTATGTATTATATATTGTAAAAATACCAGGATTTGAATATGATTCCTTAAAATCAGTGAAGCATTAAGTACTCCTGTTGACCTACCGTGACACACACACACACACACACACACACACCAGACAAAGATATTTGGTAGGGAAATAAAGCACTAACTCCCACGAAAACTGTTTAATTGACTCATCAAACATTATTTACACAATTCCAGAAGAACAACACAAGTGCCAGATGACAAAAATGAAGAAGACTACACAAAATAAGAACACAGAATATTTAAATAAAAAAGGAAGAGTCACTAGTCTAAATCAAATTCGAATTGTCTTACTATGTTTAATGGATCAAGATGTATACAGGATAGGAAAGTGCTTCTCCCATAGAGAATGTGTTATTAAAACCACCTGCTTGTTTCCATCTTTCTTTCTTTCTGATGACATTGTTCTTTGTATTCCTCTCTGGAATAGTCGAAAGGTGGTATAAGGCAGGACTGTTTGGCGCCATGATTGAGGCCTTAGCATTATCTGGGAAGTGCACTTCAGGACCCAATAAGTGTATGATTTCCTTGCTTTACATTCTGGTTTGGATGCTGTGCTCCAATTGTTTGTGTTTACAAGGAGTTTAGTCCTATTGCACTTATTTGAGTGCACAAAGGGGGGGCGAGTGTTTTGTTTTGAAGGCATCAGTGGCTACATCTGAAAGCTTGTACTGTTATTTAACGGGTATTTTGTGCATTATCACTCCATGCCTTTGTAGCAGATGCAGTAAGAGATTTCAGAAACACTTGGTTCCAATGCATCAAGAGAAACTCAGTCTATCACAGATCACAGGGTAAGAAGGCATTTCAAACAGAGCTTTGACCCAGCGTCCAGCCCACACGTTATACAGTAGGATTAATCGATATGTGACATCACAGACTATTAATATTTCTCAGTTTGAGGCTAGGCTGTTAGCAACAGTCTCTGTCCTGTATTGCAGCTATATGGTGCTTTAACACACAAGTAACACACTTTACATGAACTGCAGCACTATGCAACCTCTATAACCCTATTATCAAAGTTTAAAGGGAGCAGAGCAAGTACAAAACTGCAAGGCAACAAAAAGACATTCAGACGTTAATATTTTTTGTGCTACAGCTGCAAAAAACAGTTGGGCTTATTTTTTTAACGCAGTAGCGCTGCTTCTGAGGCATTTCACAATAATTATCACAAAATACCACAGCGAACAAGTTGGCTAAAGACTACCTGTGTCAGCTCTGAGGCACCACTGCTAAATGTAAAATTCATATAAAAATCACAGGTGAATGGTGTTTGTAACATGGAAATATGAATGATACAAAAACACTGTGACAGCAACTGGCTTGTTCAAATAAAGAGACACACAATGAGGAGAGTTTCACCGCTGAAATTAACGTAGGTTTTTGAAAAGGTAGGTTTGGAATGTAATATTAGCTAAAAAAAAGTACTGGAAGTAAAACAGCAAACTGGCCTCCTGTGAACAGATATACAGCAGCTGTTGTAATAATGTACAATGACAGTTTCACATACATGAGCAGTTCCACCAAAATGATAATCTATGAATCACTTAAGATCATACATTCCTCAATTGTCTTTAATGTAATACATTCATCAACTATTTTGCCTGTTTTCACTTTTAATGTCCCGGCTCTCTTCCCTGTGTGTCTGTAGATTGGTCAAGCCAGGCTGTGTCAGTGAAAGGCACTATAGAGGAGAAATTACTGCATCACAACTAGACTGACACGCACTACATCAGAACAATGTCTAAAACATTACTACATGACCTCTTTTGAAATTGTCCATGTCAGGTGAACACTCATCCGTTAGTCTAGACTTCACTTGAACTCACCTCAGTAAATTTGAAAATAGATGTATTTTTTAAATGTTCAAAATGGTAAATTGATATGTTTTAAATATGTCAAATCAATTTGCAATGAGTTTGTTTAATTTGGAATTTTATTCTGTGTTTAGTTGGAAATTACACTCATCAAACTCACTGAGGAGAAGTGGAAGTCACTCAACACGATTTAAAACAAAGCCCCTTCACCAATCAGAAAAGACACACACGCACACACACACACACACACACACACACATACAGTGACATCAGTGGCCCACTGAACACACATTGGACCATTTAACAGCATCCCCAGAATCCTACAGGATTATAATCCTATACTTTTTTTCCAAGCCAGGATCTAGGAAATACAGTGGTAGTTATTGAAGTCCCCTGTTATCCATTTATGCTGCATTTGTACTGCAGACAATTACATTGAAAAAGAGAAATATGTTTTACTTAAGTGACAGGTTGCCAGTGGATTTTCCAAAATCATACTGGTGGCTCAAACAATAACAGAATTAGCAAAAAATTTAAATCCACTTTTAACAATTCAGTACAAAGTTAAACGTTTACATCAATGTCTGTCACTACTTTTGTATCCACACTGAATTAGATATAGATGGATAGTAGCCATACAAATAAAATAAAAAAGGTAGTTCTATAATTTAGCCATCTCATGGTCACACTTAATTTGAGATTTAATCTCTTATATGAAAAAAAACTTGGTGGATTTGGTTAAAAGTAGAAAGTTTGGCCAATCATTTTATTAAATTCCTTTGTTGAAACAATCATAGAACCCCTAAGATTCACATATATCTACTTTATTTTTCTATATATTTATGCACACACACTCTTACAGACACACACACATACACACACACACTCACACAGACCAACATACAAACATACAATCAAACTGAAACACACACAGCCCGACTCTGGGGCCTCACAGTAATTTAGCTCTACAGACGACAGAGCCTAACAGTGAGATTGCCAATTTGCTTGCCAGTAGTTGGTCCAGGCAGTCGTGTGATCATTGCTGGTCTAGGAGGAGTTCAGCAGGTTGCTAAGGACTGCAAAAAGGAAAAAGAAAACACACTGTGAAGGTCACAACATCTCTGTACTGTATGTGTTTGATCTGTGTGTTTGTATCTTCTTAAAATGAACTTTTCGTTTGTTTATGTGTTTGTCCTACCCTGGGGATCGGACTGAGCCTCTGCTGCATCAGCTTTGCGTGCAGCTTCTGGATCTGCTTCTGATCACAGAGACAAAAGTCAGACGCAAAAACACAGAGAGATCAAATGAAGCACACAAGTCATCACATGTCAGTCTGAATTTCACAAGCATTTAGTTTACTGACCGTGAATTAAGTATGACAGTGAAAACACCCAGGGGGAGTTTCTGAGGATGTTAATATTTCTCGGCTCTAATTGCATTGTCGCCACCATGAAAATGAGTTGTTTTTTTTTTTCCTGGTGTAAAATCTCAAAACCACTCGCTTCTGAGCAGTCAACCCTTCCCGTTTATTGTCAGTGGAGCAGCTCCAGGCTGTATGTGCTGATTACGTACCCTTCATAATCCTTACTCTCAACAGCTGAGGGAGAATCATTCATATTCATGAATACTGACTGAGCCATCTTAGAAATTTGCAGGGAAATAAGATAAACGAATCTCTAAAAGTGATGCACATTCATGGGTATTTGGAACATAGATAAATACTAGCTATTATTCTATATATTCACAGTATAACCCTCATTGTGAGTCTGACTTTTGCCCTACATTGCTTAAGCTGAATGGCCTATTGTTCATGTTGACTGTAAATGAAAACTTTGCTGAATTGGTAGTATTGGTATGCAGGATGTGTGTGAGTTGACTGTAATTGACAACACTTTCTAAGGGATAAAGCTGAGTCTGCCATGTCTCAAAGAAAGACTGCTGACTCCCAAACCTCGTGATATTCAGACCAAACGCCCCACCCATCTCGCGCTTCACCCGGGGTAAAGCAAAGTGTTACTGAAGACGCTGGTAGATTGACTAAAGGCTGATTCTGCTATGGTGTCACTAACTCTTCTGTCTGATCTGATCGATCTGAAGTCCTGATGGGGGTCGATGTTAACTTTTACTCTTCAGTCCAGACCAGAGACTTTTAAACATTACCAGGCATGGACCTAAACAAGCCACACAGGCTGAAGTTATGAAAGCGTTTCCTTGACTGCTCTTACAAAGTGGGCACCAAGAGGAACTAGAAAAACTACTAAATCTTAGCTTGCAGGTCATTGAAAGGGTTTAAAGGCATTTCTTGTGTAAGTGCTGTAGTCCAGTCAAGTATCAAGCCCTGTGAGCAGCTGTTAGGTATCATGTTATTCAATTTTTCTGATTAGTTAATTAGTCAACAAGATAATTACCCTCTCTATTTTTGAAGCATAGCTTCTTCTTCTGATAGGTGAAGTATCCAGCGACTGCTCCCAGCATAGCCACACAAACTGCACCCAGGATGCCTGCTAAAGAGCCGGAGCTGGCCTCTGTAGGAAAACAAACAAACAAATAGATAATTGACACCGGTGCATCAGTGCTGCAAATTGAAAATACCATTTGAACTCTAAACATATTAGCTTGAGCAAATCTCAGGATACAAATGTGTCAGTGTAACACCTACTTATGGAGATTGTAATGTTAGGCATCACCACTGGGTGCCATTTTGCAGTGAGTGAAATAATGAATGGAAATTTAGCAGCGAGGCTCAATGACACAACATAATGTGTGTTTGTGTGTGTGTGTGTGTGTGTGCGTGTGTGTGTGTGTGTGTGTGTGTGTGAGAGTGATGCATCTTATTCCAGCATTTTCTGATCCTATTTTGCTGGCATATCCTATAATTTAGACCCCTAAAAGCATTCACAGTCAAAGCATAAATCTGTCTGCACCTGTAACCCAGTTACTATGACAACACTGATCTGAATAGTTTTTCTGCTGTGTCATAGCATACCATCGAATACCTTTCATGGTCTACGCGCACACACAACCCACAATGCCATGAAAATGATTCATTAATCCAAGTGAAGTACATTCAAAATACAAATACAAAAGTATTTAAGTAAACAGTTAAGTATTATCAGCAAAGTATAATATAGTGCACTTGTATAATGTAACATGAGGTGCAAATATCACAAAATTACACCAAATGGCAGATGTCAGGAAGACATCTACGCAATGTTACACTACATGTACTTTGTGTAGTATTCCAGGTTTGATGTAGGTGCATCATCGGGTAATCTGGGTTAATACTTAATCATTAACTAAGTTATTATTACATTATGCTACTAAAGCCTTCTGAATTGACTCTAAATGAGGTTGGTGGAAGTGAAGATTACACACTAGATCATAAGGCAGTGCAAACTTTTCTGGCTAAATCAAATCTGTTTTTTTTGTTTTTGCAATTTTAAACTAAAAATATAAAATCAGACAGAATGGACTGTATACTTGTCCTACGCTATTGTTTTTTCTCATTGTTCTTATTTACATCTCTTATCAAAACTAGATTTCCATTGTCCCTGCAGTGCCTTCAGTCAACACAGAGTAATAATGGCAGGATATGCTGAAGTGACAATAGAGAGAGAGATGGCGGAAGAAAGGATGTAAAGTGAGTCAGCAACTTAAGTATACAAGAAAGGATGAAAGAGTACAGTAAATCCAGTGATAAACAAAGTTAAAGGCTGAGAAAAACAAGGGAGTGGCATGAGCGGGAGAGAGAGCTCGCGTGACTCAAGATAAATCAAAAAAGAAAGAGGAATGAGTCAGTGAAACTAGGTGGAATAAAAACGGGAGAATGTAGTGAGTCAGTAAAAGGAAGTAAAGGTGAGTTCAGACACAGATGTGTATGAACATGCATGTGTACAAACGCAGAACACGAATACACCAGTTTGTCTGGTGTAAAAAGATGCGCTATGGAAGTATGGAAACAGAAATCTTTGGGAACCGCATGCTGTCAACGGCCACAACCCCAATGACATTACTGTTTGCTACATGGCTGAGGTCAGAGGTCAGAGAAAAATCTGGTAGCTACAGTAGAGCTTGTCAATATATCAAGATATATATATTATATATATTATATATGTTACTACTTACATAGTAGGATTTTTTTGGAATGGTTTTTGAAATACTAAAAAAGTTACACTTTCAATCTGACTTCCTGTCATCATGCAGTCCGATGTGATGAACTGATCCATGATTTTTAATACTTAAACAGAAGCAGTGATAATAATTAGAACTGAAAAGAGATGTGTTGACTATCATAAAACGCATAAAACTATGTTTTTAAAACAATCAGCATTAGACATTTTAGAACTGGTGACTTAAACCTTTCAGTAATTTGATTGAATCCTGCCACTGAAAATGAAAGCCATCCCCATTTGCCTCTTTTGCCCGAACATGTCATTTGTGAAAATATATTATAACATACTTATTAAAGTTCAAAGGAAAGTTCAAGTGTAAGAAAAAAAAGACATGGAAAATGTCACATAGCAGCTGTAGCAACAACACTTCTGCCTAGGGCTCTGTGCATGACACAAGACAATAGGGGAATGCTTATGCTGCATGGGTGGGTTAATGTGTTCAAAACAAAACAAACCGGAAGGATAACTCACCTTGGGCCTCAGGTTTGTCTGTTTAGAACATAGGACACAAAAATACAGTTAGCAATGTGAAACCATTAACAAACTGGTTTAACAGTCATGCATTTTGGCCCAATACTAAATGTGACACGAGGGACCGTTTATTTAAACATGCTCAAACATGCATCCTGTCGTTCTAGTGGTCCTGTTTTCCAGTTTGAGAATCAGGAATAGAAGTTACTTCCATTGCGGATGAGCGTCAGAGGCAGCACTTCTAACAGATGTAGGGTGACTACACTTGAGAATTCAAGGTAAAATACTCAAGTTTACAGTTTCAAACAGTGTTTGAACTAAAACAATAGGGGAGAGGCATTTGCTGCAGTGTCTTGTATCCTGTTTTTATTGTCAGAGGCATGCCAGTAATATCCTGTGTGTTTCACAAAGTTTTAGAACTACATAAGCTCATACTACTGCTGCTACTGTAGCTGACTGGGATTTGGACTGAAGATGGCGTGACGTGATCATTTCTATTGTTATCATGCATATTTTGACCATTAACACAAATAAAAAGCCTTACCGTCTCCTGTGGCGCCAGCAACATGTGCTAAAGAGAGAAAGAAAGACAGACAAGTGATTAAAGGAGGATGGAGAGAAAAGGCGTTATGAAGATTAAATGTGTTAATGATGTGTGTAAAGCTCTGTGGCAGAGAAGGCAGAGAAGAAGAGGAGAATTATTCTCTTTGTGGTACTTTATACCTCGGAGGCATTAAGAGGTCTAGAGTTTCTGTCCTAACCAGTGTGGAAACACACGCACACGCACACACACACACACACACACACACACACACACACACACAACTCTGCATGAAATATCCCTTCGGCAGAGGCTTTTAGAATATCAGAGAGATAAAATATCTCAGTCAGGAGACCTCCTCCTTCTATGTCTCTCTCTCTGATGTTTGATTCGATCCATATGCAAACAACCTTGTTATCTCCTTCTGTGCTGCTTGTCTGTATATGCCTGTGACATCATGGCTGCCCTCCACCTGCTTCAACTTGACAAAGCCACTAATAACAGAGCACTAAAGAAGTGCACCATTCACTAGATTATAATGATTATGCCGACCTAGATGAATCAGCTTTCAGATGGGGAATAATGGGTGAACGCTGAGAGAAGCTGCTTTGGGAGAATCAGTGTACAAGCGTTGTTGTCAAATTGCCTTGTGGCTAGTGGTTAAACTTTCTCAGCCCAGGGGGTAAAACGAGACAATTAGGTCTCTTGTCATGGGAACAAAGCTCATTAAAGTAGAATGGCTTTCTCGCAGTATAGAGATCCACCAGACGAACGTCTAAAAGCACAGTTTATGAGGACTCTGTCTTGAAGTGGTCTTGTGCTACCAACCATTTGGTAGAAGTGTAACTTTGTAGTTTTGATGCCAGACTACAGCCAGTACAGCGGGTGCATAAAGATGGCTGCTTCGTGATTTGATTCATTGCCCATAAGGCAGTGTTAATGTTAAGTAATTAGACTTAATGCCAGTTACAACAGAAGGGCAATGACATACACAGACTTACAAATGCCTTTTTCATACAAAGTGCTGAACGGTGAGATTAGTCTATCTTAGAGTTCAATAAGCTGCTTTGCTCAAATAAGGTAGAGAAGTACAACTTTAAACCTCTCCTAAGATTAGTGACAGGTCTAACTTAGTCATGTTGTTGTAATTAACATATTTATAAAGTCACTACTTTCAGCATTTATAAAGAATTTAGATCATATCAAATGTCCCACCCACTTCCTGTTTACATGTGCAAATGTTGCCAACAATAATTATTAGGATTTTGTACGTATTTGTCAAAGGATTTGAGACAAAAATGCTAGTTTAGGCTAACAAGCACAATGTATTAAACCCTCCATGTTAGAGAAGGAGTAATGCTATTCCCCATAGTGGAGATGCTGCTGATCCCACAGGCATCTCGGAGAGGCTAATCTCAAACTGCATGCAGAGTGATAAAAAAAAAAGGCATCTGTGAGATTTCAGTAACTAGGAAAGCTAGAACAATTCCACCAAAACAGACCTATCCCTTCATCTGTGCCTGTTTGTATTGCTAACTGTGTACCCAGAGGTTCTTGTGTGCATCCCAATAGATTTGGGAAAAGTTAGGTTATTGGCTACAATGATAAAATCAACTGGAAGTTACTGACCCTCAGATTCAAAAGCGGGGCTCTTTCCTGACTCTGCTGGGTTGTCCTCTACAGTCCCTCCAGTCAGAGCATCTTCCAAGTTAAATCCTGCACATGAAAAAATAATTAGATATTATTTGTGACAGAAATGATCCGTGTAGGGAAATTCTCTTTTCACCCTCACCGCCCAAGAGAGACACCTTCCAGATGTTCACCAAAAACATGTCATCTCTCTCTAACACACTATACTACACCATATTAAACTATTTAATGATAATGTCAGCCATCATGGAAGCACTCCCCACTTCAGTTCTTCATGTGAGTGCCCTGCAGAGGTGTCCTCGATAGGGACTCTGAAACACTACCTGCTCCGAGGGTGTGACAGTGATCTTGTGAACTCATGCTGACTTAGATTAAAGGATATTATCTGTCAGGAACAATACCTTACCCTGACTCTATATTCATCGCGGGAAAACCCAAGTGACTTATACAACACATGTGACTCAGAATTGAAAAACAGTTTTAGGCTGGGCAGGGCGAGGTAAGATCGGTGAATTACTTTTACGGCTGACGGGGCCTCAGAGGTACAATTATCCAGTGATCTATTCTTTCACATAAAAAAAAAAACCTGACAATAAATCCTGGTGAGTAAGTATTGTGCTCACATTGTAAAGCACCATTTGTCACAGATGAGTACATGAATGTTAAGTAATGAAACCATATTTTGAGCCCAGTCTTACTCTGATACTCTCATTCTTCTGTGTTCATTTCTCATTCCTTTCTTCTTTTATAATTCTCTGACCTCTCCATTAACCTCACCGCCTGCACCTCTCTTCTCCTCCCTTTATCACTTTACTTTTGTTTCTACACGTCACTGTGCCTGTACCTCTCCTTTCTTCATCCTCCTCTTTTCCTCTTGTCACCACCGTGCGAGAATGTTTCCCTGCCAGTTGTCACATGGAAGAAACCTTCCATAGCAACCATTTCCTTAACACTCAACAGCAGCCCCCCCCCCCCCTTCTTTGTTGTTAGTACTACAAAGAGAGAAGCTAAGCTAAGGAAGCTAAGGAATTCAAGTTTGAGAAAGGAGAGACCATAGAAAAGAGAATACCATTAAGTTAAACAACAGAGGGTGACACTATGATTCTGATAATAGGATATTTGAGAGGTTCCTTACTCAAAACATACCAGCCCTAATTTAGGAGGTACAATTCTGAGGGCCAAAATCCCACCTAATAACCTTCCTCGCCTTTGGATAGAGACGCACATCTGCTTTCCATTCATCTGTTCAGATAATAGGGAGTTGCAGCAAAATGATATGATATCTCATGACAGCAGCACATGTACATTTTTTAAAATGACTGATAACACAAAAGGATGACAACAATAATTTGATGGGTATTCCTTGGGTCAAATGATGACACGGTGGAGATCTAATATGCTTTGAAATATTGTAGTAGGTTCAGAGTTTGAGGGAAATGCACAACAGAAGTGTTCAGTCAGCCCATTCAGAGCGCTGAGAGATCTCTGTTCAGTGATTTTCAGTCTATTTCCCACTCTGAGCCCACTCACATGCCATTTCTGTAATGTTTTTAAAATGCTGCATGTAGAATTTCAACATTTCCATCTGTCACCAGCATCAATTAAACAGGTCATCTTCTTTGTGGATTCATTGTTACTGCGATTATTGGAATAAACTGATTTGAATTTGGTTGTCCTGAACTGCTCTTGTGAGATGAAAAGAGCTTCTGAGTCATACTTATAAGCAATTATTTGCGGTGCGCCTTCGTAAGTTTTTGGCTGAAGTGAGACTTGGCTCCAGAAGAGTTGAGGTTTATAAATCATGGCTGAGTAATTTGGTTCAAATGACAGAGGAGAGAAAAATGACATGATTTTTTTTTTTTACCTGAATTCACCTCAGGTGCAGCCACCTCCACTTTAACTGTTGACAAAGACAAAGGACAGAAGAGATGATGTTCTCTCATCTCAAAATCTCATTACAAAGAAACTATGTTTTCACAATGTAATTGTTCATATAAGAGCGGCTACAAACATCTCTAGCAATGACAGAGTAATATATATACATTTAAAAAATAAGCTGAATGCATGCAATTCAAATCACTAAAGCCCCCATAGTTGTCACAGCTTTCTAGTGTTCACAAAGAAGGAATATGTGAATGCTACTTTGAATATAGGAGATTTATCATGACTAGCAAAAGCCTGTTGACACACCATGACATGTAAATTAGATAGAACGTACCAGAACAAAGGGGCAGAACATGAAGTTTTACAAACAAGTTTGTACAGTTTCCCCTTGTAAAAAACACAAATGCGGAAGAGGTGAGCTCATCTACAGAATACATGTGTTCAGCTTTTTCTACAACTCCTCTATCTGTTTGTATAACTTTTAACACGGGACATATACACACCTACAAGTTACATACTTGGTCCAAAATGCCATAGCATGTAGATAATTCTTAAAATAAGTTTGTAACCCACTGTCTCAGGGCACTATTCTGTACCAGGGTAATTAAGAAAAAAACATGGAAACAGGCACGGAAATTCTTGCTTTCATGAATGACACGTGTATCACTGGTGTTGGGATCCTTTTTGCCTTTTTTTCCGTTGGTGCTTGTATTAAGTGTGCAAAATATGCACCCGAACATCTATATTCTTACTTGTAGGATCAAGGACTGGTGCTAGTTTTTCCGTCTGCTCTGCATCAACAGCTGGATCAGTTGGTTCTTCGTCATGATCGGCAGCAGTTGGACCTGACGCTGGTGTGGCCTCCTATTAAACGTGTATTATATAGCATATAAACATGGACACATTGACTTATCATTAGCATAGCAGCTGCTGAATAATATTTGCGTTATACACAGCATGTTAGAAATGATATGTAATTGGAATGGGGAAGTTTGTTAGACGACTATATATATTTGTATATATATTTGTAAGAGCAGGTTTGAATAACATGTTGTTATGACCTCCTGAGCAGGTGTTGCGCCGGTGCTTGAGGCAGGTTCCTCCTCTCCAGTAGCTGTTGGCTGCTCAGCCTCTGTATCCTTAACCTCTGGATCAGCTGCAGGCCCTGAACAGGAGAGTGAAACAGAGAGGACGGTAAGTATTACATCACTGATGTGTTTTTATCATTCATTTACCAAAACTGTTATGGCATGGGCTGTGATGGCTTACTTTACTGCACTGTTTAATGCAAGTACTGTATTTTACCACACCTTCGCACATTTGAAAGGTGAATGGAAGGAGTCTGTAACACATGGAAAGGGAAAATTCAAGGAACAAATGCAGAACTTAGAAGGTCTTATTTGTAAAACTTGTGTTTTAGTAAGAGGCCTCTGATTTGAGGTTGGCCTCATGCTGAACCAATAGATTAGATTGACTGATTAGATTTACTCTTACTATAATATAATAATATTCTTCTCAGTATGAATAATATTGGCTCTGCTCATATTGGAGTGTGGCATTAAAGTGGAGGAAAAGGAGTAGATATCATGGCAAAAAGTAGAATCCGCACACTGTTCTTATATTCCACAATGATTTTTTAGTCTCTGTTGCTGCGCTAAGGGAAAAGGTTTGATCCATTAAAAACATTACACAGCAACAGTAAATAAAAACTAATTTTGGGAGCAAAGAACAAAGTGCAGATTCTACTTTTTTGCCAGTGTAGGATTTATGTAAAATAAGAAAAAGTGAGGACATTTACAGTATTGTATTAGTGTCAGAATAATCATCTGAAAAAGGCACACAAAATGTTTATTTCAATTTCACCTTGTGTTGTTGCAGCTGCTTCTGCCTCTGTGTCTGCTGCTGCAGGAGTCACTGCTTCTGCATCCCCTGCAGGAGTCACTGCTTCTGCATCCCCTCCTGCAGGAGTCACTGCTTCTGCATCCCCTCCTGCTGGAGTCACTGCTTCTGCATCCCCTCCTGCTGGAGTCACTGCTTCTGCATCCCCTCCTGCTGGAGTCACTGCTTCTACATCCCCTCCTGCAGGAGTCACTGCTTCTGCATCCCCATCGGACGAAGTCACTGCTTCTTCGGCTCCGGCTGCAGGGTCAGCAGTGGCCTCAGGCTCACTCACTGTTGGTGGTATTTTCTGCATTCAGCACAAGATATACATCTCGTGAAATTATGTTCACATAATGACAGTTAACAGTCAGTGAGGAAAAGGGCAGAGACACAGAGCTGCCATTACATTTCAAGCCAATATAATTATGCTACATAAAACTTTCTATAACCAACCTAGAACTAACATGAGACACACATTTTTTAGCCATTTAATCTGTCTCAGTTTATCAAATGACTGCCTGAGCATTTAGAACTAGATTTTCTCCAGACCTCAGTGAACTTGACGAGATGAAGGTCGCACAAAGGCACCCTTAAACTGAAACAATGAATAATTTAGGTGGCTGAGAGCTGGACAAGGGCTCTGGAAGTCAAGGGTTTATAGATATGTATTTATTGCGTCAGTACTGCTGTTTTCAGAGGGCCCAAACCTTCTAGTTGTGCTCCTGACTTTGAGGCCAAGTTTGGAGTGAGGATGAGAGCTAATGACAAGACATTTTGCAATGTCACAGTGACCCAAACTTTGAAAAGAACCTTTTAGAAACTATATCTGCCTTCACATTATTCACCCATACATTATTTGGACCTGTACTTATGTTACTTTTTTAGGAATCTGTTTTTGTACATTATTTTCACAGAGCCAGTTCTCCACCAGATATCATGATGGATCCAAAAATGGTTGCTTTGAGATTTGTGATTCACCAGGAGACATCTACTGAGATAAAAGACTAAATATTTCCGTTCTTCACCTCGTCTGTATGGGGAGCTTCCTCGTCAGCGGCAGGTTCTCCGTTGATCTCTGGCGCTGCGTCTGCTTCAGGGGCCAGGGTCCCAGGAGCTGCTGCTTCCTCTGTTGGGGCTCCATCATCTACACAGAGAATGAAAAAATGAAAAAAATAGCACACATATAGTGAAGTACAGACTACTGGGACATTTCAAAAAGGGTGTGTGTGTGTGGGGGGGGGGGGGGCTGTCCTGAAACCCTTCAAAGCTTCAGTAAACATCACACAACTGACAGAAGCCTGTGAATCTATCATTTTCTTTTTGAAGAGAAGAGAGGAGGCGGACACAGTCTTAGTGTCTCAAAGGGAGTTACTCATGCCTTTGAAGGCTTGCAACTTGACAACACAACATCCTTACAATTGACTATATTGACTATATACTTTTGAGGACAAAATGGGAATATTATAGACTATTTACTAAAATTGAACCACTAGAACATAAAACTGGTAATGATTAGTGTAACCATTGGTGATTAAAAACTGCATGCCTTAATCCATCTGTTGTCATTTAAAACCATTCAAGTCATCTGTGAATGGTCGTTAAGATGTTGTGGATTCAACACATTCTCTAACATGACTACCACCACTGACACACACACACACACACAGCCACACCCTGGTCTGATTGGTGCCTGATGTTAACACTCCAGCCACAACTGGATGACAGACACATCCATCACGCCTCACCTGCCTCAACATCATATGAAGTCTCGACCTCAGCACTGGCATTGCAGCTCTGTACTAATGAGAAAATACAAAGAGCATGTCTTTGTCGTTCTGTATGTGGGATGAGCATGGTGTTTGTGTGTGTTTGAGTCAGTGCTGTGAGATTCCCCTGCTGCATGTGAGAAGCTGAAACAGCAAACGGTGCTCTGACTTGATCCGTCTTTGCTCTGCTGATTTCAGCAGCACCCTGATGCTGGTTCATCGGGGCAGTACCTTGTCCAAATACCAACCATTAACTAAGAGATCTAGATATATATCTATATAGGGAGATATGGTGGAAAGGAAATATTCAGAAATGCAGGACAGGTGCCAAAACACTAGTAGAAATTGAAAAACCCAGGCATATCAGAAAGTAATGAGAGTTATCAGGACTTTGCTGCTCAGTACCATAACTTCCTTCATATGCTCATAGAAAATCATTCATCTTTTTTTTTTTTAGCAGTTGCTCATTGCCAAGCGAGTTTCCAATGAAGGATCACTGCATTTGCCAAGTCAGATCTTATCAGAGTCAATGCAGCCTTGAGGGAGAGAGCGGCACGAACACATCTGAAGTGTTTCCATCACACCGTTAATTCTCTAGAGGCGAGCTGCCCTGGTGACACCCTGGCTCCCTTCACACACACACACACACACACACACACACACACACACACACACACACACAGACAAACACAAATTCATACACTAGAATAAAATCTATACACTCAGTAAGTAAGTGCACACAAGCATGGTTAAACACACACCACATGCTCTCATGCACAGAAACATGAAGACAAAATATGCATGGTTACTGACAGCGATAAAAACAAGCACTCTTTGTTTCTTTCAATCTCCATTTTTCCAGTGAATGTCTCTGTAACAACTTAGCGTACAATAAACATTAATCAGTGCCCTCAATGGTTTATTAAGAATGGAAAGAGAAACAGCATTTAGAGCTTAATAAACAGGACTGCTACTGTATAAGAACATGTATGTGCACGTGTGGGTGTTTCTGTTACACTAACTTCATAACTTCCTTGGTAATCACTGTCTCTATCAAAGATGTCCCGTGGCACGCCATGCAACTAGTTGAACATAGTTGAGATGCCAGTTGATGTGTCTCGCAAGCATACAGAAGGCTTATGACAAAACATAAGAAATCTAACTTTGTGCTGACATTTTATTGTTGATTTGTCAGACCAGGATCTCTGTTGGTGTGTGTGCATGTTTGTGAGTATGTGTGTTTGTATTTACATTTATGTTTTCACTTACAGTGAATGTGGAAATGACTGGGCACATTTTTTCATGGCATCGTGCTAACACGCACGTGTGAGGTATGTGGCTCTCATGTCTCCTCTGTGTGTGTGCTTGTGTCGTGTGTGTGTGTGTGTGTGTGAGTGTGTGTGTGAGAGAGAGAGGGAGTGATTCTATATATTCTATATATTCCCTAAACATACACAAGTTATACGTTATATTAACGTACATCACCCCTGTCCCCCCTGCGTTACATTAACGCACCCACCCCCTACTGGACACTTTATCTAGACACTTTACTTTATTCTGGTCACTGCACTGTTTGTTGTTTGTTATTTATCTTATTTTTATTTTTATTCTTATTTTACCTTTTATATTCTACTTATTTGTTATCAAAACAATAGCACCTTCAGACCACGGCAAATTCCTTGTAATGTATGTTACTTGGCAATAAACAGTTTCTGATTCTGATTCTGATTCTGAACATAAACCATTCATCAGCACACACACACACACACACACACACACACACACACACACAAATACATCCATAGGATATATTGTATACGTAAAATACAGTATATGTCAATCTTAATGTTGTGTTAATGTTCATATTTCTGTCCAAACATTTGGGCAAATTGTATTTTGATGCTTTGGAAACATTGTTTTTGAAACTTTCATGCCAATAAAGCCCTTTAAATTGAATTGAGAGAGAGACAGCCCCCATACAAACTCTCTCTCTCTCTTTCTCTTGCCACTCCATAGAACATTCTGTTCCCATCTATCAGTTTGCAACTTCCTCTTCTAACTACCTCCACTACAAACACTTCCATGCCACCCCCACCCATACACATACACACACACACACACACACACACACACACACACACACACACACACACACACACCTGCGTGTGTACAAACTCATAAAAACACCTTCTCCACCCCTTTCAGTCCAAACATACAAACAACCACATGTTCACACACACGTAAAGTTTATGTGCACAGGCAAGTTCACATTCACTCTCACACTTTGAGTAAGTGGCGACCTGTTTTGTGTTAGTGCAGCAACAAAATGTTGCACATCCAAACCTCTCTCCCTCTTTTGGTCTTTAAGTCAGCCCCCCCCCCCCCCCCCCTCTTTCTCTCTCCCAATCTCTTTACTCCCTTTGTTTCTCTGCCACTGCTTTCCCTTGAGGCTGATGAGTCATCTGTGTGTCTCTGACATGGCTGCACGCGATTGTATGGGACTCTACAGCATGTGCGGTGTTAAACTGCAAAAAAGGTCCCCAGAGATAAATTCTTAAGTCAAACCAGTCTACACATGTGGGAAATCATCACAGTGTTGGTTACACTGTGTTCCTTTAAAAACTAGTCAAGTGGCCTGATAGATCAATGAATACGCTCCCTGGCCACTTTATTAGGAACACCCATACAATCCAATGGAATTCAGTACAACAGCTCTGCCACATACTCTATAAAACATAAAGTTAAACTTATACCTCTCTGACTATGTCAATCAAAACTGAACATTATTATCTTTGTAAAGGTCGAATTTATGGTTGAGCTGTTGTTTTGGATGGCATTAGATTTTACAGGTGTACTGATTGTAGATATCTTTCTATCTTTAATGGGTTTTGAATCATCTGATAGAGAGAAACAAAAAATAAACAGATACACAAACATATAGCCAAACCAGAAACGTTATTATTTCATTGAATTAATAGTTCAAATATTTTGAGATATACGCTTATTCACTATTTTGCTGAGAGTGAGATAAGAAGAATGATACTACTCTCAGGCCTGTACGGTAAATATGAAGGTAAAGCCAAAAGCAGGTTAACTTAGTTTAGCATAAAGACTGAAAACAGCCAGAAACAACTAGCCTGGCAGTGTCCAAAAGCTCACAAAATCTGCCTACCAGCATCTCTAAAGTTCACTAATTAACATGTTCTTTGAGGGGTTACAGGGACTATTTCTTGGCTAGGCCCTGTAACTTCCTGTAGTCTTGTGGTCACTGTGAGTTACTGGTCCCGTCCAAAAAAATAGTCCTGCACATAATCCCATATAAAACTACAAATAGTTGTTTTAACACTTCATTTTTTGTGCGAATTAAACAAATGAGATATAACTCTGTAACTCTGTGTCTTCATGGAGTAATAGGATACGTATCTATGCCAAAAAGAGCTAAGCATGATGTTCTTCCCCTATTGAAAGGACAGCAGATATCAAGAGTGTAGCTTTACTCTGCAACAGGAAAATGTTTCTGATCTTCTAAGGTACCATCATAATGAACATTACTTCCCATATCCCTGTTCTTTACGTTCCAACAAGCAGGACTTTGATATATATTGCAATACTCAACTAATATGGACATCAGCTTTGCCAAAGTGGGCACTCTGCATGCATCAGCACACTTTTAAAAGCACCCCTTTTGACAAAAAACTACAGGTAAAAACAGGGTTTAGGGAAAAGTGGCACCGATTGTGATTAAAGTTTGAGCAAGTTACATCATGTTGGTTTGCTACTGTGACAACAGCCGACACAACATGAAGACTGCACTTAAAGTGTAGTATATATCAAGTTTCACACTGTTTTGATATCCATGGGGTGACATACATACTTTGGCACCTGATACCACCTCTGGTCTTTTGCCATACAATAAAAAAACTGAACTTCCTTTCACTTCCGCCATATTCACTGTTTTTGGAAATTACAAAAGCAAAAAAGTAGGAAGTAAATTTGCCACCCTTTAAGTAAACACACAGTACTGCACTATCCACATACATAAATTGAAGTCCGAGGCATGTTAGCAGTGTCAATCAAAGGGAGACAAACTTCCTTTTCTGAGTCTTCTGGTTCCTGTTGTGAGCTTGAGTGAGATCACCTGCTGAGTGTGGTTGAATGAGTAATATTGCGTGTACATGCATGTGTGTGTAACCGATAACCAAGCCTTTCCCCATAACGGTACACCCGAAACTCTTTGTGTGTGTGTGTGTGTGTGTGTGTGTGTGCGTATGTGTGTCAGGTGATACAACAGCACCTCCACAACACATTGTTCTGTCAGATATGGTTCTATTGTGTGTTTGTGGGACAGAAAGTGCCGTGTTTACTCCCAATCATGCACACCTTAAAACTTCCCCCATGAGAGTGTGTGTGTGTGTTTCACTTATCAAAAGAGTGACTTATGTTGTTGGTAGTTGAAGGTGTAAACACAGGCAAGTCTGCACACACACACACACACACACACACACACCTGGCATACACCACACAGCTTTTTTTTTTGCTTTCATCTGCTTCTAAGACACACACATGCTCTACAACTGACTTAAACACACTCACATTAGGGCCCTGGGGGAGCTGAAACAAGTTGTGTTGCTGGGTGTTGTCTACAGCTGGAGCTGGATCTAGTTACTGAGACACTCCCTATCCTTCACTTCTATAGTTTACACACACTGTACATGATGTGCACACATGCAACTGACCTAACACTCCATCTTGTTCAGTGTAACTATGAATTGGCGTGTACACTTGCATGCAAGCAAGCTAACACACCCATTGAGACTTCCAGTGCCACAGTGCACCAGCATCCATTGAATTTACAGTGAGGTTACAGTTCAGCAATTAGAGAAAAAGTGTGTGTGTGTGTTTGTGTGTGTGTGTGTGTGTGTGTGTTTGTGTGGGAAAGAAAAAGGAGGGAGGGTGGTTCCTCTCTGGAGGTTTATTTGGTAATAAAAAGTGAACCGGTAGAGTGAGATTGCTCAAGATCATATCCAGCACACCAACGTTCAACTGAAATTCTGTTTGCATAATGATGATGAAGCTCACTGTTGCTGTGACCGCCTCTCTCGCTCTTTCCTTCCTTGTAAACCTCTCCGCTTTCCCTCTCAGTCGACTACATTTCTGTTTTATCTTTTTCCAACATCTCCCCTTACTTTCCCTCTATCTTTTCCCAGCGTCTGTGTTTGTGTCAATGCTTCCTTTCTCTCCCTCTGAGTTTTATTGTGCGTTTGAAATCATTGCATGCGCCGCGGGGAAGGGCAGGGGCCCATGGGCCAGATGAAGAAGAAGGAAGAGGAGAGTGCAAATCATGAAGAAAGAAGACATAGAGAAGAAAAAAATGAAGATGGGAGATTTGAAAAGTGACAGAGATCAAATAGACAGATAAACGGGGGAAGGAAGGGGGATGAAATAGAGGGAAAAAAAGGAGGGAAGTACTTAAGTAAGGACAATGGGTCCACCACACCCATGTGGGCCAAAACTCATATCCTAAAAGATATGGCCACATTACATGGCACGCCTATTTCACTGTTAATGTCTGGGCTGCAGGGCCGTGGACAATCACAGCACGGCTGAGGAGTGAAGAGCTGGTTTTTATTCATTCAGTCGGAACAGATTCAAACAAGCAGAATACAGCTAAAAGGTGAATTGAATTGACATGCCGACAGGGAGGCAGACAGACTGGCAAAAGAGACTCACACACTCAGACACAGACACTTATGGATGAGTAATGAGGCAGACTGGCAGAGGAAGAGGAGGGAAAAGACAGAAGGAGAGAAAGAGAGGTGAGAGACAGAAGGGATATGGATGAGGGAATAATAGAGACAGTGAGATGTAGATGATCAACACGAAACACAAAGCCAGACAGGCAGACAGACAGGCAGATGAATAGATGGACAGATAGACAGTCAGACAGTCAGATAGATAGATAGACAGATAGACCGATAGATATCTGACGCACATGCAAATGAACAAAAACATCTGCATACAGCTGAGGACTGGGCTGAATTAATTGGAAAATAAATCATTACCTTGTGCCTTGGCGCTTGCAGCCAGCAGGCTTCCTAACAGCAGAATCCACAGGTATGACATCATGGGAACACGGTGTTCTGGCTGCGAATGAACCGGGGCTCGGACTCCCTCTCCTCGGCGCTCAAACAGGACAATTCACCGGCTCGGAGGTGGATCAGGTGGATCTGGAGGGCGTGTGTGTCGGTGTGCCGGTGCGTTCTTGCGCGTCGGATCAAACCCGTGGCGTCTCCAAGGTGCTCAGATGCTCGGCTCAGTGCGTGCCGCCGCGGATCTCTCCCTCCTTTTGTCTGGATTGGAAGAGAGAAGGTCCAGTCTTTATTAAGGTGGGCGGGTCTCTTCTCTAAATACAGGCAGGCAGACAGGCAGCAGGACTGTGTGTGGTGATGTGAAGGCATTACTTTCCCCACTTCTCAGTAGCGTTCAGCCATTACCATTCCGATTCTATGACTGCTACCAACAATTTGGACTGGACCTCGTCTTTATCAGCCCAGAAAAAGCTCAATTATCCAGAACTCCCCTATGAAACACATTCTTTCATTCAAGTCGTCGTCCTTTAAGACACTTAGAGCAACAGCAGCCGTTCCTCTACGGTGAGATAAAACAATAGAGAATGTGTGTCCACCTTTGGCGGGGCTGTGACTTCAAATTGCCCTAAACCATATGTGCCTTTCATTTTAATAACGGGTCCAGTGCTGACATGATCCATGCATCCCATATGTCAAGATACCGGAAGGGATTTAATTGCACACTTAAAAAAAAGATCTACCATATCAGCTTTCCCAGGCCTATAAAACATTTCCATGAAAAGCTAGAACTTGGCTATGATTTGGTCTATAGGCTATAGGCTTTACTCGGATTTATTAAAACATCGAGTTTATGACGAGTACACTGAATTACTGGATTTGGAAATTTAAGGCTTTGGGCCTGTTTTTAATGTTAAATTAATGTTAGGTTTCCATTTGTGAAAACCACACATGACCTCATGTAAACCAACCAGTAGGTGGATCTGAAAAGAAAAGAGAGCGTTTTTTTCTTTCCAGACTCTTCTCCTTTCCCTGCCAGCCGCTTCGGTGCCAAATTGAAATGTTTTTACTGGTACTGGTCGGCGGGTGGCGCCATTCACTCTTAATTTCGTAGTTTGCACCTTCAACCCATCTTTTCTATGTGGGGCGTTCAAATCCCAATACATATCAAAGGTTCAACCACCATTCGAAAGCCACTTTTGACCATTTAAGATAAGAACATTCAAACCACCTCAGAGCGAGTTATTATCTTTATATGTCTGCCTTTTTCCACACTGTACATCATAAAACGAAAATGGTGAAGGAAGGGATGCATCTGATAAATCCTTTATATATCAGACAAAGCACACGTTTAACTACTTTGTATTAAATACTTTCAAGAATCTTCTATAACCTATGATTTATTCATCCTATGGTGGAAAATAAAACCTTAGCGAACAAAACAACTGTATAGAGGTAAGGTTGTGTGCTACTTTGACACATGAACAGCAAACTGACCTTTACAAGGTGCTCATTAGCCAGTTTCTTTTATACAAAGACAAACAAAATGTCATGTCAACAAGTTCTTCAATCTGTAAGCACGGTGTGAAACCAAAGTGTCGCATATCGTCCTGGTTTTCAGCATCATCTTTCACTCTGTTGGACATTATTTGTTATAAAAATGCAATGAAAATAGTTTAAAAAAAGAAACATGTTTATTAGTGTCTTAGCACAATGATTACATAAACATAAAAACAATCTCTCATTTAAACACATTTATTATAAAAAAAACGCACATAAAGCCTCAACTTGGAATTATTTCAGTAAACTGATTACATTTATTCTGAAAAGGTAGGATTTGCTGACGGAAAATAATCTCCGCACCATTTTTACATGTCATCTCATTTTGCACCCCTTCTTCCCCCTCAGATGGATATCATAAAGGAAGCAAGAGCAGCACAGGTATAGTGTATGTGTAGCATATGTAGGCAGATTGTGAGGATCAAACATATATGTAGTTAAATGTTTCCACCATTTGGTCATTATTTTACATAAACACTGACCTGAGATATTCTTGGAACCAGGTTGATTATTTAGAGAGACACAGTGGGCAGAGAGCATCAAACAACTGTTTTGTCCCCCCCTTTTGTACAAAACCAAAGTTCATATTAAGGCTATAAAGATTGACTATTGATCGGTATGTGTGTTGCTTTTAACAACACATATTGTTGCACTTGGTAGATCAGGTAGTCTTTCTCATGGCTCTTTGCAAAAACAAAAAAAAAATTCAATCAATTAATCAATTACTAAAACTACCCCAAGCTTGTCAACAACCTCTGCTGCGCTCCCCACACGTGAGCTGTACTTTACAAGTACTTGGTCACAAGCACTTTGGTCGGCCATTGATCAATAACAGCATAAAGACTGACTTCAGCATGAAGTGTATACAAGTATTTGAGGAAAAAGAAGAAAAGGAAATGTGAATGTGTAGTGGCTTCCTAAAGTGTGGTACATGTTCCCTTGGCTTGATTGATCTCCATCTGACAGTTTTATTAACTAGAATTTCAAAAGATTACATTTCTCATTTGAGGCTCAGAAGAAGTAGTAGTAGTAGTAAAAGCCTTCTTCTGGAGCTAGTTCCTGGAAACAATTCTCAGGCTGATTCCCTAACTCCTGCCCTTTTATTTCAATGCACAGTTTTGAAAAATTAAAGTAAAAAAAGTAAAAGTTAAATGCCTTAGTGGAGTGAGTCAAATGAACCACTGACTGAAATGCACAGCTTCTAAAGACTAAATGTTGACTGGGACAGAAGGGTAACAACTGATATACGCTGCACAACTATTACCACCGTGCAACTTTCGTGCATTATTAGTGCAGGATTTTCCAAGAAGAAAAAGTATATATGATGGTTGATTTGGATCATCTGCAGCATGATAATGGTTCTGTTAAGACACTTGGAATTAAAAGGCATGAATCCACTAGACTAGACCTAGATGACTCGTGACTTAGATACTTTTTCTAAATAAATGTGTGTGTGTGTGTGTAAGAGTAGGAGAGAGAAAAGAAGACAGAATCATTCTTAGTAGCTTCAAGTCAGCATGGCAAACAAAGAGAAGGCAGTATCTGGACTCCTGTGGTCCATCTCCGTAAGACGGCTGACGATTGGCTGATGGCTGATTCCCACAGTGAACAATGTGACTGACTTGTTTTGGTGCAGGAGAGTGGTTGGCTGGAAAGTGGCTCACATTTTGTTGAAACACTCCTTGGCATTGGACCACACCTGGACTCCCTGAGCGAGTGAAGGAGTGACAGAGAACAAGAGTGATTTTGAGAGAAAGACAGAAAAAACAAAGCAATATTTTTAGAAGAGACAGATGGGGAGCAGCACTGCAGAGGAATCTGCATCTCAAAACACCTGGCATGTTTAAGTAGGCAAGTATATAAGAACAAACAAAGAACCCCATACCTTCTTACACATGCTGATCTGCATAATGGCATAGCTGATTAGTGCTTCACGCAAATCTTTGTCCTTCTGTTCCTTAAATCGTTCAATGTCTTCCCAGGCTGTTCGCACAAACTCTCTGAAGACGCAATCACAAACAAACGACACATGCTATTGTCAGTCATTTTGTATGGAAGAGTAGGCATGGAGGGGGGGTCCTTAATTATTTATGTGCCAGTTCCTGCTTTTCTCTAAGGGTTGAAGCTACTCATCAGTCATTATCCAAATTAAGGGTAAATTGTGTGACTAAAAGCAGACTATATACAGTATTTCCAGACAGAGGAGAAAGGGTGAGAGGAACAGACATCTAAGACAAGACAGTGGGAGAAACTTTAAAGATAAACAAATTAGAAAAAGATGGCAGGTTGATTAATTGGTGTAGAGCTTACTGGCACTCTGTGTTCTTCTCCTTGACCGTTTCTTCTCCCTCCTGGATACTCTGCTCCAGGGCTGCCAGTCTGCTCTCCCTCTGCTCCTGACTCTCTTGGCCGAAGAGTTTACTGGTCATCCCCTTCAGAGAAAAGACGCGCACTGTCTGCGCACACACACACGCACACATATAGACACACACATTAACAAGTTGACTGATGTTTTCATCAAATTGGACCACAAAAATGTTTTGAAATACACGCCTAATTCTGTTGAGCAATTTAGAGTGCTTGTGTGTGTAATAATGCACATTTTTGACAAGTGACTTGACACAGTCATTGTGTGTATGTGTGTGTGTGTGTATATGTAATACACTTGTGTATTTGTGTAGGAGAAAGAGAGATAATAAGCCAGATTGAGTGTTAGTGTGTTACCCCAGTAGCCAGCTCTTCTTTCTGTTGTTTCTTATGGGCGAGGTCCAGAGCTGCCATCTCCAACTCATACTGGATCAACTCATGTTTCCTACATACTGACCTTCATTAACAGACACACACACACATATTTTTTAATAATCAATTGAAATTCCAACGCATTTGTAGTCCTATTACATTGTTGCATCCTGATACTAATATTACAACAGTCAAACAGAAATTACGCTTCCACTCCCACTAATAATAAAGTAACACGTAGCTGATCTCCATCCAGTCGAGGAGCCCTAACATCAGTGCTCATCGGCAACTACAGGTCTGCATTGTATGGTTTGAATATGCTAAAAAGCATTTGCATTAGTGCTGCTGCATGTGGCTTTGTTTTGCTTTGTTTTGAATGAAGATATAGAACAGTGGCAACACAACAAGCTGGTGCTCTAGTGTTTTAAAGAACAGCTCTAAAGGGTTTTATCTCTGCAACCACTCACATTACCTTTGCCAGACATTAATAATCACCAATGCCCTGAATCAGTAGTATATCAGATATATACAAATTTAGGACTGGAATAACAATTATTTTCATTATCAATTGATTAATTGTTTGATCTACAGAACATCAGAAAACTGATGTCCACTGCAATATCCTACGTCGACAACATCAAATGTCTTGTTTTGTGTGAAAAGCAACAAATTCTCACATTTGAGAACCTGGAACGTTAAATGTTTGGTATTTCTGCTTAAAAATGACTTAAAACAATTATTTATCTAAACAGTTGGTGATTTATTTTCTTTCGATTAACTAATTGATTATTCGACTAATTGCTGCAGCTTCAGACAAATTAAAGCTTTTTCTTAAAGGTCAGAGTCAGCTACATAACAAACAATCAAGGACACTTCTGCAGGATTAATATACTTTTGTATGCTGCCTTAATGTCAATTCCACTTCAACATCACATCTGAACATCACATCAACTTCACGTTGTAAGATTTCTTCAAACCAAATGGTAATAAAGTGAGCTGACCTCAAAAGCCAATGTGGCCATAAAGAAACTGAGTACCAACCCTCAATCTATTCTGATAAGAGCATTAGCTAATTTCATTAATATTGCATGACAGTTTCAGTTTGGTCTGATATCGATATGTGCCTTTTAAACACACACAAACACTTACCTGACCGCGTCAGTGTAGAAAAGGTATTCTTTCAGCTGATCTGCATAGTGCTCTTCTTCCTCCAGAATGTCGTCTATTGTTGCAGCATATCTGTGCACATACACACAAAGTCGTATTCAAAAATGAACCAATGCAAAAAAAGAAGTTTAATGACTGGTCTATTACTACTTTTGTAAACATATTTAAGTAAATGCTAAAGCTTGAGTATGTGAGAGGGTACACTTGTACACTAGGAGTGCATCTTTAGTCTACTACTTACGTGTCCATGTGGTGGCCAGCACTTTGTAGTCCGTCTCCCATCTCTTTTTCTATAGCACTCCACTCACTGGAGAAACAATAATCCAGGTGTATTTAACTTGAATTGAACTCGAAAGTCATGGAAATCAACCTGATATAAAATATAATATAGCTTACACATTTCTGCAAGCAACTGTGCAGATCAAAGGTAGCTGGATATATTATATGCATTTTATTGCAGATTTTATTCATGTAGAAATGCAGTAACAACAGAACAGGTGTTTCTCACCTAAAGACTCTGCCGTAGTTACCGTGTACCTTGTAAACGCCATACAACCTGTCTGCTACTCTCTAGAATAAAGATAATCACATCAATTATTATGAACACTACTTCAGATGATTAGCCATTTAAAAAAGCTTAGCTGATATTTTTGGTATTAACATTGACTCAAATTACTTTCTATTAGTGTCAGAGGATTGCAAGTGTTGACATTCACACTGAGAATCAACACATCTTGCAGCCTGACACAGCTTTTAACTCATTGTTATGAATAGCCAGAAAAATGACTCCAGAATCATACTGGTTCATAAATAAATGTAGGCAGCGCTCGCAGCACAGGCGCTCACAGGCAGACTACAAGTCAGTAAAATGTGGATGCCCATGTTACACAACACAGTGTGCATAAAAATGTAAACGGCCGGCCAAACCTAAGCAGACAGTTAAAATATAGATGTGTGTGTGTGTGTGTTTGCAGATGCCAAAACTCACCGCCCGCACCCTGAGTAACTGAGAGATGACAGTGTTCAGTTCATCACTGTAGTGTTTCAGTGCTGTGAATCGCCTGGACGACACAACAAATGGTTCATAACTCAAACAGTGTTTAACTGAAACTAAAATTTTCATACCTCTTATTACCGGTTTTGCCGCTGGGATCAATCATTTTTAATTCGCTCTACTCATTAAAAACTCTTAAGAAACTATTTCACGATAATTCAGTAATCTGACTTAATCTCCGGCTTTGTATAAACCCTGGCAAAATGTTTCATTGGCAAAGCAATGAAAACTTTGCAATAAGCCACCTGTATTACACCTACTTGTCAGGGTTCTTGACTCTGAACATGGCACTCAGAGACTTTAGTCTGGAGTCAACCTGGTAGACAACAGAATTACAAATACGTTAAGGAAAGTTATATTATATTTTGTATACAGCATGCAGGAGAACCTACAAAGAGATGCTTTTGATATGATTCAGTTTGCCTTTCATAAAACAAGCCAAGTGACTGAATCACTGACAATATTAGTTAACAGCAACATTCTCAGTCAAGAAATTCAGCAAGAGCAACGTCACGGACGGTGGTAAAACAGTTAAATCAATGTACTATCCAACTAAAGTGTGAAGGAGATGAAGCACAATTAACTGTATACCTTGTCTTGGAAACCTGTCTCCAAAACTGCCTCCCTCCATCCCTTCTCCTGAGGACAGATGATTGACAGATGACGGACACATGATAGACAGGATCATCAAAATGGGGCTTTCCAGCCGACAACTGTGCTACTACAAAACACCCCAAGCGGCTGCACTGGATTGAGCATGTTTCTACAGACTACAGGGAGAAGATAAAATACAAATCCAGATGTTCATCTTAAAGGTGTTTCAAATAGCAAGACTCTGCACAAAAGGATTTTCCAACTTGGCAATGTTAGCTTTCACCTCCATACTAACAGATAAACAGCCAATTAGACTTATGTGCTAGTAGGTTTTTTTTTTTACCTGTTATGGGCGCATGCAATAGCTCTGTGTCAAAAATGGAAAGCTTTTCCACAGCAGCGTGATATGCCTTCTGACTGGAATTGCCCTTTCATATTTCTTCTTCTTTGTCTGTATCCTCCCACCAGTGTAGCCTCTTGCAATGTTTTGCCATAATGCTATAGACACTTTGAAATCCCTGTTAGATTGTGAGTGTGTTCATGTCTGCATGTGTATGGCAGAAGACTTCAATGGGACGTTATGTAGAACTTGGATGAGAGCTAACCTCTGTCAGAAAGAGGAAGAAGATTTTGTCATTGGAAAGGACAGGATGTGATGCAACACGCAGCAAGAAGTTTTCCAAGCCGACTCGCCGTCGCTCAACAAAGTCTGGGTCGAGGTTGTCTGCTGACAACTTGTGCCACACAAACTCTGCCTACAAGACGGAGGGAGTAAAGGAGAAAAAGTGAATACCACCTCAAATAGATGAAGTAATTTTATCACAAAGTCCATTTGTTAATCACATGGATTAGAAATACTCAGCAAATGAATTACCTGTAATTCATCTTTTTTAATTAATTATATTTCTCCTTCCACCCATGTGTCACTCACCCTTTTCTCTGGTAGTGGAGGGATGATGATATAGGGATAGGTGACCAGGAGGTATGTTCTGAGCAGCTCAAACTCACTGTAGCGTCTCCACAAAGTGTCAGGTGCGGCAGGCGTACCCCCCTCTGGCACAGTTTCAGCTGGCCTGCACACAGAAGAATGGGAATAAAGAGTATTTTTAGGTGTTATCATAGAAGTTGTTTGAGCTACTGTTCTTGTTCAAAGCAACTTGAGATACAGAATGAGCAACCTATCAAATCTAACTTGGACTTTGCCAATGGCCTGTTCTGAGTAGAGAGGGGTAAAATAATCTTGCCATAGGCATTGTGATTATCTCTTTAAAAGATTCAGCACCTATGGAAAAAACTCCCTAAGTGCCAGCTAAATGGTCAAGCAATCGTCTCAATGATGAACTCTTTCTATTAGTGGAGTAATTGGTCTGAAAAAGTAGTGAGGTAATCAGGGCAAGCCATCTGGTTTTATTTAACCAGGTTAAATAAGCAATCTTAACACGTGTGCAAGTCTTTACTCTACCCACTGACAAAAGTTTTGTTCAGTGCACCGTTAAGTAACTTCAAGTTATGTACACTAGTGCACTTTAACATAAACAGCTGCAATTACCATATTTCGTCAAGGATTAATATATTGTCAAGACAAAAGGCTAATTTATTTTTTAGTAATCAATCGTAGCACCTGTAGCATTAAAATCCAATCAAATGATAAGATACCCAGAAATACTCTGAGGACACTATGAAATAAAATTGTGCAAGAGCAAGCAAATATGTCCTGTGTTTTTAATATTGTGTAGGTGTAAGTGGTCCCACTCCACTCTTCTTATCACTGCTGTTTTTTCTGCCCCACCAGAGTGTTTGCATGCTGTAACAGTAATGTCACTCAGGATGAAGAAACTTAAAGTGTTTCATGTATTGCACATAGTAGCAGTAGAAAGCAGCAGACAACCAGAAGCTCCAGTTTATGACCTACCGTGTTTCTATGAGGTAGACTGTATAGGTTTCCTGCATATTAACCGTGTTCTTCCCTGTTCTCTTCTCTGCCTCCGCCACATTTATCTCCATTTTTCTCAACAGAGCTGTCCCTCTTTCCACCATCTACACAGACACGAAAGAATAGCGTGCAGGGACAAGAAAATAAAAGACAGTTAATGAAAGGTAAAGTAAAACATAAAAGATATGTGACAAATATGGGAGCATCAGAAAAAATTTACACCAGGTGAACAGACAGGTGAGTGGTTCTCAGGCACTAAAAGAACAAAAAATGCAAACTTCCACTCTGATGGACAATAAAGTTGCATTCTATAGTATTCTATTCTACACAGATACAGAGAAGCATGAAACCAGATGAACACATGCTATTGAAGATACTGTAAAAGTGCTTCTTTACACAGGGTTGTGACAGGCGTGCGCAGGTCACAAGACGAGAACAAGATAATACTGCCACCAACAAAGTATTAAGAAATAGTAGCTTGTGTGTCCGGAAATGGTCTTTTCTCACTAGAAACCACGGTGAGACTGAACTTGAAGGACGCAAAGAGGACCCCAAACCAAAACTTTAGTCTTAGCGTTCAGACTTGCTAGCTTGCAAGCTAACGTCAGGAGTAAAGTTTACAAAGTAGCTTCGGAACACTGTTAGCAAAAGCAACCATAGCTCAGTTGACGTTAGGTAACTTTAACGTTATATTGCAGAGCTAGTCGCTAAATTTAGCTTTAAAGCCGGTAAACGGTCAAAATATTGCTACAGCTTCTTGAAAAGGTGAGTGGAAAACTATCCGATGCTCCGTATGTCACTAACTCCACCTAGCTAACTTAACATTACGTTGGGCCTGTTTGGGAAAGTTTTCAGTAACGTTAGTGACACCAAGCTTTTAAACACCAAAAATGGTTGTAATAGAGAATAACATAAAGCACGACCGTGTTTATAATGTTGTTTTCGGATTCCGTTGAAGTGATATCGGTGTTACCGATCACAGCTACTTCTTCGGTACTTCCAGAGTCTGCCATCATCATCTGGCTGCTGAAGTGCTGCTGTTGTCAGCTGAGCTGGCAGAGTAGACCGTTTCCTCTGCTTTGCGCATGCGCGTTTCAGGCTGAGGCCAGTAATCAGTGATCGTAAATGAATGGTATTACATTTAAATTTTCATTAGATCATAAATGACTCAACAATGAAAGAATAAAAGAATGAAATAAAAAATAAATGTTACAGTCCACAAGAGTAAAAACAATGTAATATCAGAATAATCTCTGGCTATAGTCTAAAAGAAAACAATATAATATAATGTAAAATGCAACAATACAGTTAGAAATGACATAAACTGCATAAGTGCAAGCAATCAGACCTTGAATGTGTACTGAAAATGTTCCAACATTCCAAATGACCAAGTTTCAATTTGGCACAACAAAATTGTGACTCCCTTATGTTAACATGCAGGTTTTACAAAATGCATGGGATTCACCAACATGATGATGGTTCAAACTGGGACACATTTGAAGCAGTTCAATTGATGGTTTATGGAAGTTTGAACCCATTACCCTCCCTTGGCATCATTTGCATCTTCCTTCATCGCCTTCCTTTGGCAAGACTGACATCTACTGGTGGGATTTTGGTTTGGGATTTGTTTATTTCCATTTTGCTCCCTGAGCCCATGCTTTTTGTTCATATTGTTTATTTTTGGAAACTTTGGGCCCTTGAATGTTTGTGAAATGCCCATTACCAATTGATTCACTTTGCAGAATCTCAAGTGTAAATGTTTTCCCCACTGAATGATTACCAAGTCGTGTGTTGACACTTACCCAGCCTAAACAGTGATTCTAGATTGATGCATGAACATGCTTTGAGATACCCTTTAAAATGGAGATTATGAGGGTTTTGTCATATCAAAAAGTGTTGGGCATTACACCATAAATTTAAGAAATAACGCACATTTCTTCTGACTGTTTATCATTGCTTTCATGGTGTTGAAAAACGACATTCTGAAAAAGGTGCCTTAAGTGATAAATTTCCTCACTGTGGCAATATCATTTGGTCCCTCTCTCATTGGTTGTAGATGGTTGTGGGCCCAAATGTGAATGAGAGGGATGCGGTATGCCTCAGGCTAGTAAACAGCACAGAAACACGGCCTTTTAGTTCCTGTGGTCACGCTGTTGTGCAGCGTTTAATGTTTAAAGAGAAGGGTGGGGCAGCATTTAGTAAGGAAGCATTTTATATAGATGCCACTGGGCATGGAGTGGGGTGTTGGAGTGTTGTGGGATGTGGGGTGTATGAAAAAGAGAAGGGAGAGGCAAATAAATGCATACCAGGGGAGAAAAGGTATTAAGGTGAGATGAATTAACATAATGATCCATTGTAAAATGATCAATGACACAGATGCAGCAGGTATTGCTGGATGGATGGAGTGATGGTGGGATGCGGTTTCGGACTGCAGCGTGTCAGGAAACCCAAAGCCTGCGCTGTGACCAGCCGTAGTCACAGCAACAGCATAGTTACCATTCTTTCCTGCCACTGACCTCAAACCAGCCACCACCACTTCCTGTCCGCACACACGGGCACGCAGAAATACACATGTGCACACACACTTCTGTCCCTATTTGGATGACTGTAATCAGCCATTTAACAACTTTTTAGAGCCCTCTGACCAACGTTCTTGAACACTAAGCTACAATAAGCTATGTACAGTGTGTGTGTGTGTGTGTGTGTGTCTGTGTCTTCCTGTCTTGTCTATATTTGGAAGTTCTGACCTAAAGCTGCTGAGTGACTATAATTCAGATGGGTATGTGTGTAGACTCTTATATACTGAGTCATGATATTCATGTCAAAATGCCTGGAGACAAACAAGAAAATATATTGTTGTTGATAAAACTGATCAACTGGATATTTTACATGCCAAAAGGCAATTCTAAAAATAGCAAATAAATGAGTATTACAAATGATTTTCACACATATTATTTTAATGTTTTTTTTTTTTCAGGCTTGTTGTCTGAAAAATCTTTCCGTTCACTGCTTTATTTGACTGGTATCTGTTGTTCAAATTAATCACGTAGTTCCTGTGTACATTCATTGGTAAAGAGAAAATGATTCATCTGTCTGTTGAAGTTTGACTGTTGAACAGCAGAGGGTAGCAAAAATCCAATAATGTTGATGCACAGCTACCTGTGGTGCATCAATATGACAATCAGAATCAGTATTCACAGCACCACAGGGGTTGGGCACACTGTAGTATGAGGATGAATGAGCATAATAGGTCTTCAAAGTAGACATTTTGACTCGTCATAGCAGGAAAAACACAGACGTCACTAATAACATTTGCGATGACTCCGTTCTATTCAAGTGTCCCAGTATGCCATGACAGTGAACCAGCATGCACATTGAAATATTGGTTAGGTTGTCAAACTATTACACTATTAACATGCATGTTTAACATGATTATTAATGCGTGAACATTAACTATGTATAAATGTGGATTTTAGTGTATACATAGATATTCCGCACACTCATCTGGGTTCACTGTTAATATGCTGTCCTAGAGTGGTGGATGTACACAAGTATTGCAGTATTAGTGAGTATTATTAAGATTAAACAAGTGAGCATACTGTAATAAGGGCGTATGTTAGTTTACTACAAGTTAGTTTTACAATTTAGTATTTGAAAAAGAAAAATTGCAAAAACCATTTATATTTATTTGGTTAGGGTTTGAGCTGATTATCGCTGATTAGCACGTCTCAGGGGCCAATGTCAAAACTAAACAACTGTATTCATGCCTTCTCTTTGTGACCAATCTACCTGTCATGTAAAGTTATTTGTGTTTGGTGGGTTTTTTGAGATTTTAATGTTTTGTATAGTTTTTACATATACACTTGCCATTGTTTTAGATACATTCATATATGTGATTTTTTATCAGATATTGGATTCATAGGAAGTTTTATTTTAGAAAGTTGTACTTTATGTGCATGTTTATGTGTGTGTGTGTGTGTGTACGTGTGTGTGTGTGTACACGCTGTATACAAGGCTGGTCACGAAGGTCATAAAGAGGAAGTCCTTGCGGTCAGTAGAAAGGAACACATGTTTCGCTTCATGTCATAGTCGCCGTCCTTCATTTTCCTCTCCTTCATCCGTCTATTCTTGACTTTGACAGTGGTGGAAAACTCATGCAGTGTGTCCAGTGGACCTGTATTTGTGTGGGTGAGCCTGTATAGTATATGCATGTATGCCATAATGAAGTGAATCCTTGTTGGTACTGTATTATGTTGATGGTAAATATAGTACAGTCACGCTTGCTGTAGGCCTTCTGCACTTGGGATTACCTACAATTAAAGAAAACATTTAGATTCTTTTTAAAATGATGTTGTTCAAATAATCTCCACATAACCTCTATTTTAACAGTTCTAACTTTTTTTACTATGTGACCCTTATTAAGTTTAAGTGATCAAATTTTAGTTTACACAAACTGACCCCAGTCTAACCTCCACCAACATCCAGATCAATTAACAAATTATATTTCAAATTAATAGTTGATAGCTTTTCATATTTCTACGCTTATAGCAGCATTGCAAGTGTGTGGTGAGTTAATGCTTATTGCTATCCATTTCCAACTGAGACATAAGAGGGCAGATCATATATCTTTTTAATTTTTACGAGCTTTACTTCTGTTTAAATTCTTGTGCCAAATCAACATTGGTATGAAAATAATTTTTTCCCCTTTTTTCTCATTTCCCCTGCACGTTTAAAAATGTCCTCCGGCTTTCTCTCTCCCATCCATCACCAGGGTGTTGACAAATTAAGACGTGCAAGTCTCATTGAACGCTTCTCTGCATGACTGATGCTGCTTTCCAACAAGCTCACACACTTGCATGTGTACGCATTTACTGTATATGGGCACTTAGTCTCACACACACACACACACACACACATGCATACACACATACAGAGTGTGAGCAATGCAGTATAATAAGCAGCGTGGCAGCGATGTGGTCAGCTTTGCCCCATGTGCAATCGTTGAGAAGCCACATGAAGGCTTCTGGGTATTAAAGGACAAGCCTTGGTTGGCTGGGAGGGAATCTGTCATGCAACAAGAAAACTGTGTTTTTCACCCTTTTTTCCCTCTTTCATTTCTTCTCAATCCTTTTTTTTCTTTACCCCTCTTCCCAAGTTCTGTCTTTCACCAAATTCTCTCTCTCTCTGCCCACTTTTTTTCTCCTTCTTCATTTCTTTCATTCTGTGGCATATTAGACGCAGTTGTAATACTCTCCAGCTTAAAATGCTTAGACCACTGGAATGTTCCGTCAAAGAGGTGGGCGGACCCGGGGGGCGGGACAGACCAGCATAACCAATTAAGGAGGAGATTGAGGTAAGACGGACAGCTTCTAAATGGTGTAATAACAACCTACTAAAATGTAATTACAATGCAATAGCAATAGACACTTCTAATGACAGGATGTATATGCCAACGTGATTTCCTAATTATGGCCTTGGCATAATGGGTGACTGTTAACATGGCGTGGAGATTATAGAGAGGTGTCTGAATGCAGAAATACAACCACAGGGACTTGTAACAGTGTTGAAGGGCATAATGGCCATTCAGAATTCCGGCCAAGTATTGATTACAACACGTAAGTTAATGTGTTTGAGAGGGAGCCTGAGAGTGAATGACTTAGTTAGTGTGAACTTGAGTGAGTAATTTAATTAGATTATTTATCCATTGAGCCACATATCCATTTGCCCATTCAGTCCATTTATTTGTCCAACAAGACTCTATCTGGATATTGATGTAGGTTTTTGCTTTTTGTTTGACCTATTCTTCTGTTGGTCCAATTTCATTCCTCACAAAGTGCTCATGTCCATCTACTGTCCGTCTGTCTTTCAGTTTGCCCATATGCTGCCATCCATCTATCCATCTGTCCATCCATCCATCCATCTCCATCCCTCCATCCATCCTTCCATCTCTAACAAGAGGAGTGGATGGTGGCGTCCATTATTACAGAGCATCCCAGAATAGACTCTCGTTTTATTACAAGTCCCTCTGGTCGCCGTGGCTACCCAAATTACAGGCCAGGCTTCTCACACATAAAAAAGGTTGCGCTGCCGAAAACCAGCCACCTCAATAAAGGATGGATTAGAAAATCCTTTGCTTTTTTCCCTTCCTTTCCTTTTTGAAAGGTTTTCTGTACATTTTTTTCCCTCTGGTGTTTTGTTTTATGTTGGGGTGCAGCGGTCTTCTTCAGTGGTTTTGCTCCCCGACCCTGCGGCGGGAAAATACGCTCACTTGTGGGTTTCTGGGAAGGCAGCGGTGGACGAAACATCTGCTGGGAGCAAGATGTATGTAAGTGTGTGTGTGTGAGCATGTGCATGTAGGGACACTGCCCTGGCATCCTGTTCAAGTTTACAGATCTGTTTGAGTGATAGCAAAATAGTAGGAGATGGTGAGAAAAATATTCACTATAAACAGTGTTTTATAGTTTTGTAAGACAACTTTAAAGGTGCAATGTAACGTTTGGTTCTTTAATAATATGTTATCTTGTAAAAAGTGCAGAAAGGTACACCGCTTGCAGAAAATATCTTTCAAGAGAATTCTACATTTCACTTATTATTTATAAGTTTAGATCACAGATACAGGATTTAAGGAATATCCCTGAGTTTACTATCTTTGGTGTATCGACCAAACATTACAAATTGTATGTTAAGTGTTCACATTTTCAATGATTAGCAGCTCCGTTCACATGAGGTAGTTCCACTTTTTGAGCTTGCAGTAAAAGTTAAAGTTAGCATGCCTAAGATTCAAAGCTTCATTGATATAGAGCTGACAAACAGGAGACAAGATAAGGTGCAATGTGAGTACTGTCAGATGTTTATAAAATGTTAAATGAATATGCTCATGTGGCAAGCTGGCTTTTGTTATGTTGCATCAACAAATACTAGATAGCTAGCTTATGTGGCTGTCATTAGCTACATCACACATACCTGTGCGATAAATACTGTGCATCGATATTGAGTTTTTCATAGTGAAAATATTCCTCTCATATAACTCTCAAATGCCGCACCCATGTTTTGAATTAGTTCAGAGCACATGGTGGGTAATTCAGGGGCGCTGGGAATGTGCAGTATAACATATACACAGAGCTGGGGAGGCTTTATCTTTTTAAAAAGCTTTCAAATCTCAGAGTGTCGAGTACCGATCCCAGTAAACTGATCCCAGTAAAGCCTGTTACTGGCAGTAGCACTTGATAAAGTATTGTAGGGTAAATCATGATCATAATAATCAGGATATTATGTATTAAAACAATGGATGTGATTTCAACCTAATTCGTCACAAGCGGATGATATTCCATTTTACTTGTCTTCAACACATCTTTGAATCTTTGACTATCAATATGAAATTGTTGCTTCAAAACAGTAACAAAGACCTCCATGTTATAGTCTGAGTTTCTGGCCTGGGCATAAATGCTTTTAAGTACATTTTGACAGGTTTGGATGAGCAAAAGCATCTATTTGGAAAAAAGGGGACTTCAGACTCTTTTCAATTCTTTACACTGAATCTGTTTGGTTCTCTTTTTCTCTTCATTGTCGTTAAGTGTGCTAAAATATTGTCTTCAGTAATTTCAAAATGAGTAATTTTGAGGTTCAGCTTTATAAAGCAGCACCTTTATGACAGATCTAAGGGTTTCCAGGTACTTGTCTTACTGCAGATGTTTTTGTGACGGCTTTGCTATCCTTGCTACCTACCTTCCCTGTAGGCTATATATTGATATATATTACTATATTATGATTTGTTTCCATGTTCCCAGACTAGATTGCCTGTAAAGTGCCTTTTTGTTCTGTGTGACGTTATTGTTAGTATGCTGCTGTCTCTAGATCTATTTGATCTACTTGGCTTGTCATGGCCTGAATCATCCTCCACCAATGATTCAGAAGCAGTGTTTCTTTGATTGAAAACGTTACCAGCTGAAATATTGTTCCTGGTGGTTCACCAAAAAATGTTTAATGACGATGTGTATAGTAATAGATACTGTGTATAGTACGATAACACCCTAGCTGGTGTAATGAACAATGATGCAGTCATCTCCATGGCAACAGGTTGTGGTCATGTCTTGGGAGAGAAAGATTACAGAGATTCGAAGGAAGAAATTAAAGCTGCAGACTAGAACTTTTTGATGGAAAGAGGAAAGATGGGGGGTTGGAGAGATCTATCACCAATAAAAGAGGATATTTATGGCAGTTTCTTTCACATCCTCTGCCTTTAAAACCAAAAGGAGAAATATAGCCCTGGATGCAGCCTCATTAAACAATATGAGGGCTCTTTATCATGTGGCAACCCACCGGAAGTAGGGCTGCGACCCATCTTGGGTTCCGACCCATCGTTTAAGAAGCAAGGTTTTACGGGAAGTGTGAATGTGGTGTGCAATGAAAGGATGGGATGAGGTGTGTGTGTGTGGATGTCTGTTTGTGTGTGTGTCTGCAGTGCACGCTATTATTATGTTGCTGCGGTTGTAATGATGTAAGATGCTCGCAAGGGAGTAAACAAGAGCAGCACGCTATCTACAAACAACATATGAAAACATCATGTTACTGTGAAATCTTTGTAGTCAAGAGATAAAAGGTGATACAATATGTAGATTTCAGACCCCATTTGTAAGATTTTAGGTGTTTGGGGGACTAAATTATATTGAACCAAGTACAATTACAAATATGTTTTCGATATGCTGTAGACATTTCACTGAAACGTCCGTTGTACAATAAATAATACTTTTGCGACTCTGTTTCACATATAGACAAATTCACTCTCACATCCTCAGGGAATTAATAATTTACAGTTAAAGGAGTTTTTATTGAAAATAAACACTGTTTTGTCTACATATAGCATTTTTGGTGTGTATCTGTAGGGGCTAGCAAATATGTTGGATGCATTCAAATATTTTGAAAGCTGCATTCTTCTTCTCCACTGCACACATGATTGGACATTGCCATTTTATGGCACTTCCAGCAATTGTTGATGTTTGGAATAGCAGTAAACAGGGGGGCACTATATAGCTGTTCTTGCTTTTCAATTCAATAGTTTTTAGCCATGCTAGTGGTGTGGCACTAGAGAGGTCTGTCAGTATAGATTGGTCCAGACTGAAATATCTCTACAACTATTTGATGCATTGCCATTCAATTTTATACAGACATTCATGGTCTCCAGAGGATGAAGCCTACTGACTTTGGGGATCCTCTGACTTTTCCTCTTGCGCCACCATGAGGTTCACATTAGTGTTTGTGAAATGTCTAGACAACTATTGAATGGATTGACATTTGGTACATATATCCAGGGTGCCCAGAGAATGAATCCTCATTACTTTAATCATCCCCTGACTTTTCATCTACTGTAGCGCTATAACTATATAACTAATAACTATACCTCTTCACCTAACTATACCATTGGCATGTAAAAATAGTCACTGTGAGCATGTTAGCATGCTCAAGTTAGTATGTAGCTTAAAGCTCTTCTGTGCTTAAGTACAGCCTCACAGAGCTACTAGAATGGCTGTAGACTCTTGGTCTTGGGTTTTATTGTTGAACCTGATGAACTGTGTGTCACAGTGGTCATGGCATAAAGATCACGCATCAGATTGCACTTGAAAAAACACTATTAGATACTTAGTTACTAGAATATGACATTGTATCATAGCTAGCCATCCTACACACACCTTATTAGAGTACAGTGTGTAGGATTATATGTATGCTGACTTTCATCTTTGAAGGTTTGAAGGTATTCACTTACATATTGACCTGAAGCTGGCAGACGTGGCAGAGCCTCACCAGGGAAGACACCAAGTTTCTGCTGATGTCTAGGGATTGTAGATGTCAGGTGGTCTTTGACTTTACCTTTGCCTGTGTGTTGCAACTTATCCAACTGTCTAACTCTCTATAAGATTTAGCTGATGTGGATGTAAACACCCTCAAAGCTGAAAGTCAGCATGTGTTACAAAATAATGTCAACTCAAAGGAGCTTTCACCCACATCGCATGGTCTTCATCTGTCTTTGAATCAAGGCAGGGGTTAAAATCTACTCACCCACGACCACTTTAATATCAACATTGTTCTGTATGTACAGTAGGTCATATGATGACACCTGGCCCAGCTTGATTCCCTGATGGATCTTTCCCAGGTGATGAAGACTGTGAGATGCGGTTGACAGCTCAGAACAAAGCTAGTAAGTTGACCTTTGAGTTAAGGTCACACATGCTGCCTCCAAGGTCAAGAATGAACTTCCATGCTCAAGCCATGAAATCGTTCATCACTGTTTCATTTCAAATCTAGTGTGCTAGAATACACAGACATTTGTCAAGCTCCAAATACGTACACACTGCTCTGTGTATTTTAATATATGTCTGTGAAAGTTGAAGAAGTAATTATTTACATCAATTCATAACAACATTTTAAATCCTCCCTGGCTGACTGATTGATCACGTTACATATTGCATTCATGTCAAAGTAAGAAACCTTATTTAATAAAAATCCAGAAATGTTCTTTTCCTGCTAAAATTAAAGAGTGAGACACATGCTCTTTCTCTCTTATTGCCTTACCCCCCCCCCCCCCCCCCCCACCCCCCTCACCCCCCACCCCCCTCCACCCTTCTGCCTTGTCAATCAGTAGAAGGAGGAAAAAGTCATTAAATCTCTCTGTTGGCCATATATGTAATTACAGTCTGCCTGTATGTTGCTAAATACGCCCCGGCGCTAGTCTGGTCTCCCTGGTCATGTTTTTTCCTCCCACCGGCCGTGTTTAAAGGCCTTATAATTGGCAGAGGCAGCGTGTCAGGATTAGAAGCTGCTGGTTTGAAACCCCGACCCCCCGTTTCCCCTGCCACCCCCCCCCCCCACACACACACACACACATAAGCAGACAACCGCAACCTTAAGCCCTAAACTCCCTCTTAGCCCTCTTCATTCTCCCTGTATTACATGTGTTGGGATTAAAAAGGGAATATCATTAAAGTCTAATAAATGCATTATTTTAGTCCTATAGGTACAGATAGTTCACTGTTGAGTATAGGTGTTATTGAAAAATAGTTACATTTTACTATTTCCCTTAGTTTTTAATGTAACTGTTTACTCTACATTGACGTCACCACATTCTCAGCAGTTATCAATCAAAATAACTTGCCTGCTTTATTTTTGAAATACTCCTACTTACCTTGCCTCCATAACGTCATCATCCATGGTTTTCCTACCAACTGCTGTATGGGTACATAGACCATAGACCCATACACCCTTACTTCTCCCCATGTAGTGTTACATTATATATGAAAGCTATCATGGATCACATTGTTAGCCTCGTTAAGGGTTTTTACAAGTGTTAATTAAGTCGGTGTATATTTTACTGGTGCCTGCAGGACGCCTGTGGTCAGTTGTCTACCTCTCTCATCTCACACTACAGTCCTCTTATTCAGAACACCACTCTCCAAGTAGGCAGTCCCTGCAAAAAAAAAGAAAGAAGAAGACACATTTGGCAAATGTTTTTTTCATCTTTTAGAGATACCAAACTCAGTATTTAAGTTGGTCAATATTTACACCCTGAAGCTAGCATTTTGCAGTGCAGTGAAATAATCTGACTTTTAAACCTTTAATGTGTTTGGATGTAGCATAAACCTGCTGTGGCATTTCTCTCTCTTTTTTTTTTTTTTTTTTACAGTGCTACAGGGCTACCCCTGTCTCACTGGCAGTAGTAAAACCCTTGTGGGTTCAGACAAATGAAGGTTGTTTGGGCCATCAAAGCATTTAAAGTTGAAATGATGGAGCTGATGGTCAGTGATGTCAGCAAAGATGTTGACTTTGTCTGAGTCAGAGCAGTTTCTGGTCAGTAGAGCCCCTAATTTCTCGGTCTGTCCGTCGCTGTCTCCCTGTTTCTGTCTCTCTTTTAACCTCTCTTACTCTCACATCATCTCACTCTGTTCTCTCTCACACATCTAAAAACTGCTGCCCTCTCATCCAGGTCAGTGTGCTGTCCTGAGCCAAAAGTGTATGCATTCACAAATCTTAAATGCGCTTTACATGAAACTATGCGCTGAATTATATGCATTAAATGTATATTATTGAGTGATTTGCGTCTACCACAGGCTCAGTTTCCATCAGTAACAAGGGGTAACATTCTGTTTTCTGTTTTTCTTTTGCTTCTCTCTTTCTTTTGAAAATAAACATTGTAAATGAGCAATTATTTACTCATTCATGATTGATTTACTACCTTGGAAAGTAATGGGTTACACTCTTGTTTCCAGAAATTTTTGAAAGACTTGCAATCTTAATTCAAAACATGACAAAATTAATCTAAATAATAGGCAGGCTACACCAGGAGGATGTTTCTTTTTGAATTGTAACGGAAATGTTAAAAGTTCATATTATTGACCCCTGTCATGAACTACGAGGCTTCGCGGTTCACTGCAGCAGCTATGCTAATTCCTTTCTCCTTTTTGGGCAACTGGTTGTCTGGTTCCCAAGGTTTCTTAGAACTATGCTATATTTATGCTGCAATAAACTCAGTTTTTGGTTGCTATTTAAAGTAACATTAAAACACAAGGAAATCTATCACTTCCAGGTGTCAGCATGATAAAAATCTAATATGCTACAGATTAGTTAATAAACTGCAAGATGGATATTTTGTTCATTGACAATATCATCTTAATGCTGAGATGCTTGATGAAAATGGAGTGCAGATGTTGTTGCTGGGGACTGGAGGCTGGTTGAGGTATAATTATGGTAAGGTAAAATGAGGCTGTCGATGGTGAATGAAGTCAAATGAAGACGTTGTTGACTGGGGTGTTATTTTCAGTGAGGCCTGACATGTTTTTTGAACAGAATCCGGTACATGTATGAACACCAGACATTTCACATGTTCATTTATGAATGCACACTGAGAGAAAAGATGATGAGTGACCTGGGCAAAACCTTTTAATGAAATAATCCTTGCTAATGCTCTCAGCAGTGGACAAACATTTTTCAACTACTAGCTCAGGCAGGGTTTGTGGAGAGTTTTAGAGATCATCAATAGCCCAGAGTTGCCTCAGCTCATGGAACGAAGGAAGTCAGAGGATAACACTGTTTTCTCTATTCTACACATACACATGCATATATGAGGGAAATCCATCAGATGTTTTCATCACCTCTATACACACTTGTAAATGCATACACAGGTCATGTATGTTCCACTCCTTTACCGCTGGTTCACTGAGTAAACATGCAGCATGCACGCAGTTAACAAGTCAACACATCTAGCTAACCCCAACAATCTCCCATCAGTAAATTCATTCATGAGTCAGCTACAGCTTCCTCTGTAACACAGATGAAGAGTTTGATTAAAGTGGAGCTCTTAGTAGAGACGTCCTTTAAGAAAGTGCCCTGGGTTAGCATAGCAACAACTGAAGTCATGATGAAAAATTCTATGTTGTACCCTACCTGTTTCATTTACCTCCTTGTGGTGAAATACTTTATTTGTGCCTCCAGAACATTTATTTCCCTTTCAGTCTGACCATATGATAAAACTAATCTGTAACATATTTAGAAAGTGTGTAGTCTGTTGTCACATTGAAGGAACTTTTGGTACTTTTAACTACTCTGTGCTACTGACACAGGTTAGTCAGTGATTAAACATTACAAACATTTGACAACAAGACTTCCATGCGGGATCAACTTCCAGTGACCACTTTGAAGAACTTGAACTGCGGATAAAACGTAGAAGCGAGAGTTTTGCATACATAGTGTATTGTTAGAAAAACCTGTATTAACATACAATACGCCAACAAGAATCAATGTGTTTATGTGAACAGCACTAAAATGTATTTAATATGGAGTTCTTCTTCAACACTGGCTCAGTGTGTCTTCATTAACTTATTTTTCAGCTTCATGTTAAGAGGCCTTGCTAATGTCTCTGTGGCCTTTTCACCCCCGTTGCCATGTTCTAGATGGCACGTAGTCTCTTGCTGCTGTTTTGAATGGACATTATAAAAACCATTGTAACCATGTGAACAATAGCAAAGTATCTAAAAGGGCCTCTGAATGGGAATGTCTTCATTCAATAAACAGCTGAACAATAAAGCACCATGTAATTTCCCTAGTTTCTGTTTCCACAGAATAAATATTTCTCTGTCTTTGCACAAGTGAGTCTGTGGGTGGGACTGGTGGTGCCAATGAAAGAATCTTTAATTTTTTAAAGTTTATTTTCCCTTTTGTGTTTCTTCATTTTGAGCTTTTTCCGCACTGTTTTGTAGCAGCAGTGGTATGGATGTTATCAGATATTTTCATTTTTCATTGAAAGCTCTCACTAATTTTTACTTTCCCAGTTCCTTACTGTGTGCCAGCCCTTTCTGTTCTCAACCCTTTCTGTTTCTCATCTCTCTCTCAGTGCATCAACTGGATTTCCTCTTTTTTCATCTACTATACATCTCTGTTAAATGCCTGTCCCTCAGTCTTTCCACTTGTTCTCTGTTACTCTACATAACCCCCCCTCTCCACCCTGCCCAAAGGCCAACGCCCCCCACCCCCACCCCCACCCCCACCCCAGACAGCTGTCTCACCGCAGCACAGAGCTACGATGTGACACCGTGCTATAAATATGAGTACACATAGACACACACAAACACATACACACACACACTATAAATACCATCTCTGTGCAAAACACACTGCTGCAGTATAAATATTTAAGTATAAATGTGTAATGAATTTATTGATATGTTGCCCATGCCAGCAGGCACTGTTTTGAGCCGCAGAGTGGTGAACCAGTGTGGTGGGATTGAAGTGGTGCTGAGGGATTGTGGGAACGCATGTTCCGAGTTAGGCAGCTGACCAATCGGTGGGATGGAAGCTGGAAGCCGCATCACAGAAAGAGCTACTGATCAGTACCAGTCTTCATAGCCATCCATCTCTCTCTTTTGCTCCTTCTTGCCCTCTTTCTTTTTTCATTTTCTTGCTTTCTTTATCTCTATTCTTTCTTTCTTGCTCTCTTTTCCACTAGTATAGTAACTCTGATTCTTCTTGTGTCTTTTTTCCTCCTTCTTTATCTTACCTTTCTCCTTTTAGTTCCTTTCATTCTGCCTTACATGCTGTCTCTTTTGTGCGCTTCTGTCTTTGTTACTTAATTTTTCTGTCATTGAGAGCCTCTCTCTCTCTTTACCCTTAAATCAAAGTCTTTTTTTTCTTCAAACGTCCTCATGCTTACATTTTTAATTGATAGTTCCACATAAGCTCTGCAATCATGTGTCTGATTTATGAATGAGGATGTTTTTTTGTGTGAAAATTTGTGCAAAACGAGAGAAAATCATCTCTGTAGCAGATTTTCCCGACAGTTCCACCCAGACTTGTGTAAATGAGCAGGTTTTCAGCAAAGCAAGCAACAAGTGAACCAAGATGTTAGTCTGTATGGACATAAAGTGACAGTATCTTATGGTGGTTAATTGATACAGAACACATTTTTCACAACTGCTCCAGAAATGTTGTTTTACTTGACTGTGATATTTCAAGTGAATTTATTAGATGAACTCAAATAACAAAGGGAGGGTCTTATGATTGAACAGTTGCTGAAAAGGGACTGACAGTAATGGAAACTGTTCAATTATTACGTAACATTGATCTCTAGATTACAAGTGATGAACATTTGAGTGAGACACTTAATAAGCACAACATATTATGTATTGTACAGATGTGGAGGCATTTCTTTGTTTGAGTGTGTAGCAACGTGCTGCTGAAAAAAGACTGAGGTACAAAAAAAGTAACAAAACCTACTCTCACACTAGACACTGCAGCTATTGTGGTCTTAGTTTTATTGGGAGTAGCCAGTATCACTTCCTTTTGATAACAATCTCAATTAACCCTGCTGTTTGTTCAATAAAATTGTTCCAATGTCCCAATTTCCTTCCTCAGTAGTAACTGTTCCACTCGGGTAACTATTAGCCTCATGGGAAAATGAATCTGATGTAGATTTCTATAAATACCTTTAGGTGCAACAAGCAGTGTGGAAACATTTTGTTTCAGTTCAATTGCTAACTTAGCAAAAGAACCATAGTTCTAAATGTAAATGATTAAATAGGCATAGATTTGAATGTGCTAGATTTGGATTAGACCAGTCCTGTCCCACTATTTATGCATCGACATTGACAATGTCTTTTTCAAGTGATCAACAGAAAGTTGCAGACAGAACAAAACTTAAATGTTACTTCAAAGGAAACCACGGCAGATGTGTTTTCTCCCCAAAATAACATGTTGATGGCAACAGATGTTCAAATATTCTGTCCGGAGGCTTTGTGGGATCGTTATCCATTGGATGGTCTTTGACCATGACATTTGTATAAGGAGAGATACATTTACAGATATACTGTCACTGATAAATGTCAGATTATATAGACTGAATGTATGTGTAGGCCACATGGTTCCTCTGACCATCATCCCTCTGATTCTGAGTTCTTGATGCAGGTGGTGTTGGGATTAGCATCAGCAGCTGGAGGCTATGTGCCACTGGGGCAGCGAATGGGGTTGCTGATTGGTTTCTGGTTCCTATGTGGGTAGACGAGAGGAGTGGTAGCTAACAGCTTGATTGATTGTCTTATTTGGATTGGATTACAGACAGAATAATTGAGGGTAGGGGGAAACTTTCTACACCCTCTCCAGTCTGGATTGAAGGCAGGCCACCTACCTGAGATAACCCTCTCTGTGGTGACAGTGGTGCTACACACTGCTAGAGCAAAGTCATTCTCCTTTGTCCTCATACTCCTGGGTCTGTCTGCTGTGTTTGTGTTCCTCCCCACCCTTGAAGGATTAGGGGTCTCAAGCTCTGCATTCTCTATGTTTGATCTTACCTGTTGGGTCACTCCTACCAGGTGATATAGAAAGAATCGGTGTCTGAAACATGCAGCCTGGGCCCGCTCACCCTCTTCCTCTACACAAGGACACTTGTTCCTGTCATACACTAACATGGCTTCTCCTACCACTGCTATGCTGATGACACCCAGCTATTCCTATCACTCCTCTATCTTATAATCAGGTGGAGGCATGCATTACTACTTACCTTGCATCTTAAGACTGAGTATGTGTTTCTTTAAGGGAAGGGAATACTGAGACATTTCCATCACTATTGGCAATACTGTGGAGATGCCAACTGAGACTGCAAAGTACTTGAGTGTGAAACAAACGGTCACTCTCTGTGAACATTGCAGGGGATGAGGAGGATTTGCCACTTTTTCAGTAGGGAGGTACTCACCCAGGCACTTGTCATCTTCCATCTAGACTTCTGCAGTTCCCTCCTTGCTGAAGCCCCCGTGTCTGCCACCAGACCTGTGCAGCTAGTCCAGAATGTTGCTGCCTGCCTGGTATTTAAGTTTTCCCACATGACTCTGCTTCACTGGCTACCTGTTGTGGCTCCCATCCAGTTCAAGACTGGTGTTGCACTACAGGGCAATGAGAGAAAAAAGTAATTTTTACCTTCAACCCATGGTCAAATGAGGACATGAGGACCAGAGGTCTTCACAGGTGCAAAACCTACCTAAACTGTGCATTTTTGTATTTTTTTTTTGCATTTTTTTGTGTTTTTTCTGTATAGTCCCCTCAGGTATTAGACATAATGACACAAAGACCAATGACCCATTGCAATACAATGGAACCCTACCCGATCCAATTAGATTGAATATAGTTTGGACTGGGCCTGACTCGTGTCCAGGGCCAGGTCTCCAAGACTTATGTAGACGTCTACCCAGGACTGTATAGGGCTCATTTTGATCAATGTTCTTTGTACAGGCCACACAGTGATGGGACAAACTCCCCCCTGCAGTCAGGACAGCAGAGTTACTGCCTAATTTCTTAACAAATTTAAATAAAACTTACTACTGTAGCACTGAACACAATCTTAGTTGTTTGTTTGAGAGGGATTGTAAATTGCTTTAGACAAAAGCATCAATATAATGGAATGAAAACACATGAATGGAGCTCATGGAGATTTTAGTGTAGTCGTTTTCTGATTACTTATGTATCTTCATATACAACTATATGTGCCTTTATGCTCGTCTCTCATTTCCCCTCCTAACTTTGTATTCTCTCACACCTTTTCATTGTGTTTCCATCCTCTCCCTCCACTCAACCAACTTTTCCTGTCATCCCACTTACCCTCGCCTGACCTTCTCTCTCCTGATCTGTGGACTTTCTCCCTTCCTCATCTCTCATCAAGTCTCCCTCTCCATGTCCCTCCCTGCGTTCTTTCAAAGCCACGTCCCTCCGTCCTTCCTCCAGCTCGGAGGTCACTGTTGTTTTTCTCTGATTCTGCTTAGCATGTCTGTATGTATGCATGTGTATGTGTGTGTGCATGTGAGTGTGTATGTGCAGAGTAACTTGACTCAACACTCTTTCCTATCCCATCCTCTCTTTGTTAACCAATTTCTGTTTTTACCTTTGAGGACCCAGCGTAATCATATTGTCACAGCCTATTTCAGGGTGCCCACTCAACCTCTCCCTATCCACTTCTCTGCCTCACTTGTGCTTTTCCACCCATCTCCTTTGCTCTTCATCTTTACTCCACTTTACTTTGTTGTCACCTTTCTGAATTACCTGGCTGTCTTTCGCAGTCCTCTTTTCCCTTTTGCTTGTTGTTTTCCTCTCTCCATTTTCTCCTTCTTTCATTCCTCCCTCTCTCTCTCTCGCGCTCTCTCTCTTTCTCACTTGCCCTCCTCCCCTTTCGCTGTCTCTCCCTCTTTCTGCCCAAAGTTCTGCAGCCCAGCTGGCATGGTTTTCTAGTGGTGTAGTAAAATATAAATATAATAAGGACGTTTTTGAGCTGGTGAATCCATTCTGAGCAGAGAAACATCACCACAGAGCCCACAGATGTGGCACACACTCAGGAGAGAGAGAGAGAGAGAGAGAGAGAGGGAGGAGAAAAAATCCCTCATTTGACATGAAGAGTGTACAGCAGGAGCATTATTGTTGGCATTACCCCGCTACTGGACTTGTTATTAGGACACTTCATACAAATTTGACTCAAGTCTTCGTCAACAGTCTTCAAGCAAGTCTTCAATCTTTTGAGCATGAGTCTCACTCAGCCCTCAAGTCTTATTTTAAGACTAGTCTTTTAAAGGAACTTGTAATGTAGTTAATATGAAATTTGGAAAGTTTGATTAGGAAGTTTGACAACTCTCTGAGGTAGAAATTTGACTTCCCAGTTGCAGCTGCATTTAGACTGTTACACTGTGTCAGTACTCAATCACTGTTAGCAAAATTAATTTCTCTTCTTTTCTTTCAAACCAAACTGTTTATTCGTCATATAAAAGTTTCACAATGACCACCAGACAACTAATGGAAACTATTTGATTATATTGTATTCTGTTGTATTCTATTATTTTCTATTCTATGATGGACAGAAATATTCTGAGAAGCAGTGTGTGTCTGTGCACATTTAAGTGTGTGTGTGTGTGATTGTATACGACTTTGTTTGCACGTAATATTGCAATTTTGTACTCATGCATTAATGCTTAAATGTGTGTTACTGTATACTGCATTTGTGTGTGTGTGTGTGTGTGTGTGTGTTTATGTTTATGGCTACCTACCTGCTATTCTTTCATGTATGTGTGTTTGTATGTGCATGCATACGTGCTTCCGTCTCTCCATGCATTTGGGTTTAGTGTCAGAGCACAGCGTACTTCAGTCCCCTGGGCAGCTCTTTGTTTGCTTTAGCCATGCGGTGGCTAGCCTAGCCCGCTAACTCCAAGACACATTTAGCCTGTGCTCCACTTTTATATCATCCTGCTTTTATTTTCCTTCTGTCTGCTCTCTGACCAAACACGCTGCACTGAACTGGCCTTCTGCAAGACTCGTATAGGTGCCACTCTCAGCCATTGATAGACAGATTTGGTCATTGTGGTTTTCGCTGGCTGCTATGTTAGCTCCGGCTTAGCTCCAAAACTGCTCGCCCTGGCCAAGTAGCGCTCGCTGCCAAAAATGTATGGCGAAATGTGTGAAGGCTGTAGTTAAGTGCAGCACATCCAGGAAGCTGTATCTCCTTGTCTTGGATGATTAAGGCTTACAAGGTTTCAGACAGAACCACTCAGATGCTTAGAAGCCTGGTGACTAAAGATGTAGTGTTAGGTGTTTATTGTGGTCTGGGCTTGGACGCTGGAGTGTGTGGAGGGAGGAGGAGGAGGAGGGAGGAGAAGGAGGAAGAGGGATGGTGGTTTTAGCCACCAGCTGTTGTTACCTTGAGCATAACGTCCTTTAACCCCCATTACAGCGAATCACCACAAGCCACAAACACGCTAGCTTCCACTGACTGCAAAAAAACCCAAACTCACTTGTTTACCAACTAATATGCTGTGTATTCACTCTCTCTTACTCATTCAACCCCTCTCTCCCATCTTTTTCTTTCTTTTATTAACTCAATTCACATCTTGCTCCCTCATTTCCCGATATGTTCTCCTCAATCCCTTTGTACAATTTTCTCACCCTCTCTCATTATCTTTCTGTCTTTCTGTATCATCCTTTTTCACATCCGCTCCATCTCTGCTACTTAGCATTTTCCTTTCATCTGTGTCTTCCTCCTTTTGCCCCACTCAGAGCCTTTGTTGGTTAGGGCCCCGGGTATGCGTGGGTAACCCCGGTGCCCATGTAAAGGCCCTGTGCTGTGGACTCACAGAGCCCCAGTGCCAGCAGATGAAAGCAGAGAGAGATTCTGGGGCTGGCACCCATCTCCCTCTGTCCTGCCACCGTGGCCTCTTATTTCACAGAGAAAATTAATAACTTTAACAAACATCAATGAGCGAGGGCCTGCCGCTCGGTTGGCTTGTCGGCTGGCCTGGTGTATAAGTTAGCATGTGAGTGTGTACTGTGCACACATGCCTGGATATGTGTGTGTTTTTGCTTGTGTGTTTGTGGGTCTGCACATGTGTGTTTGACCTCATACCTTATAACATGTGAACCATTGGTGGTGCAGAAAGAGACTGACAGAAATAGTGTAAGACAGAGAAATTGACAGGTTGATGAATACTAACAGAGATTTTTTTGGGGGGGTGTGGGGTGTCAGGCTCCACTCTGGTTTGGTCTGATCAGATTGTTGCCTGCATGAAAGGCCATGGTGTCCTTTCTTGAGGCAAAGAGGAACTGAAAGACGGATGGATGAAGGGAGGGATGGATGGATGGATGGGAGAATGTGACCACTTCTGAAGCATTGTCGACAGCCACGCTGAATAGGCAGCGGGCCGGCCTGGAGCCACGCCCGTATTTATGATCTTCAAAGGAAGGATGACACACACACACTCACGCACACCCACAAAATGTTGATAGTTACAGGAAAACATATGCTTGTGCAAACGTGGGTACACACAAATTTGCATATAGATTTCTGGTCACGCATGCACACAGACAAATCTTTGTACACATGTAGAAACAGAGACACTAAATGAGGCAGACAGCACTCACATACTGTATGTGATGGGTCGCAGCAGCTCTGCAGTTGTGTCTCTAAATGGAAAAATGCCGCCTGCATAGCTGTTAAATAGTGTAAATAGTAAATGACCTGAACTTACGCCTTTAACCTGAGAGTGGTGCAACATACCTTACAATGCCTTACATAGACCTACATCAACATGCCGACTGTGTCAGAGCTGCCGTGCGAGGCGCTGGCCTGCTCATTGGTACCAGTTTGGGGTTCAGTGTCTTGCTGAAGAACACCTACTGTAAACAGGCTGGAGGAGCCAGAGGTCGAACCACCAACCCTTAAAGAAATAGTTTAATATTTTGGGAAATATGCTTAATCTCTTTCTTACAGAGGTAAATCAGAAGATCAATTCCATGTCTGTATGATAAATATGAAGCTACCGCCAGCAGCTGCTTAGCATAGCTTAGTATAAAGACCTCTAAGCACCTCTAAGCTTCACTAATTAACAGGTTATTTCAAGTTCGTGTGAGGGTGAAAAGGACAAGTTGTGTTTTTACAGGGGTTCATGTGCTGAACTATTTCTTGGCCATGAGCAGTGACTTCCTGAAGTCTTGTCGTCACCGTAAGGCTGGCAGGCAACCAGTGCAAACTCCAAGTTACTTCTCCCGCCAAGGAATAGTTCGGCACCTTACCTCCTGAAAAACTGCAACTTGTCATTTGTACAAATCAGTGTTTGTACGGATTAAACAACCGAGACAGAACGTGTTAATTAATAACCTTTAGAGGTGCTGGTAGGTGGATTTTGTTAACTTTGGACAGAGCCATGCTAGCTGTTTTACCTTGTTTCCAGTCTTTGTGCTAAGCTAAGCTAAGTTAACCAGCTTCTGGCTGTAGCTTTATGCTTACTGGACAGATATGAGATTGGTATTGATCTTCTCATCTAACTCTCAGCAAGAAAGCAAATAAACTTTTTTCGCCAAAAAGTCAAATTATTGCTTGAATGGTCAACATGCTCTACCACCTGATGCACTGCCATTAATGAAGCTAACAGCTCTGCAAGGTAACTTTTTAGGTGTAAGATTTCACAAAAGGTGGTTGATGACCATGTCCTCCACACAAAACAAAAAGAGGAATTCCCCTTGAAAATTGAGACGAGATGAATGAATAAGATGATGCTTCATTATCAGAGCATTTCCACCTTACAAAGCTGGAAACAAATTTGGTAAAACACTGACTCCTCTATATGGCACATTTTGATTTATTTTAACTGGCTCGTACGTTCCATACCAGGAACATCTAATGAATTTACACAAGTGTCAGTTGATGTTCTATTTCAGCCAAAAGGTCAACATAGCTATAGATGGCTGTTTACTGTGTGTGAATCCCTCTCTTTGCTTTTCGCTGTTCCACCAAGAGACATGAAAAGCGGTGGCGCAGCAAAAATACTTTATGGTGTTTACACTCACAAATAATAAAACATAAATTGTGGAAACCCTCAGCCTTGTACAGTTCAGTTCATTCAAAGGAGCCTGCCCTGAGAAACAGGGGTGAGACCACTGATTTTCTGCTGGCAAATATTTGAAGAGCTAATTTGGAAGGGTTGGGTTTGCTGGTGTTAAACAGTGTGTGTGTGTGTGTGTGTGTGTGTGTGTGTGTGTGTGTGTGTGTGTGTGTCAGCCACACGCAGGCAGCAGCCCGGGGATCTAGACGACCAAATGTTATTAAATTAAAGATGCAATTTTAGGAAACTGGCATACAGTTATTAATCTTGTCCATTAACTAGGACAATTGTCTAGATTAATTGGCATTGCAGTAAGTCAGGCAGCCAGCCAATCATAGATTTAGTCAGTCAGCCAGTCAAACAAAATGCTTCAGCCAGTCAGCTAGTCCACCTGCCAAACATCCAGGCAATCAGTCTGCCTCACAGCTAGTAAATTACCCTATTACCCAGTAAGTCAACCAAACACTAGCCAGCCAGTCAACCAATGACCCTTGATCTTATTTGATATTGGAATGCAGCCGGAAAAAAAACACCAGTGGCTGCATACTCCAGGAAATTGATTGGTTTAATTGATTGTGATTGCCTGTTGTTTACAGTCTAAAGCAAAACAACAACAAAAACGGGGTTGTCAGCATACAGAGCTGTCAAGGGCACAGACAGACAAAGACAACAACTGGAAATGCGAAGTGGCAGCAATAAAGGGCAAAGCTTATGTTTGCTGCTCGCCTGCCTGCCAGCAGAGTGTGGACAGGACTCTCCAGCGCGCCCTGTGCCCAGGAGGGGCGGGGTGGGTGGCAGTGTAGGGACAGAGGGAGAGAGGGAGAGGAGAGAGGAGGGCAGGACTGGCAGGGTGCGGTCTGAAGTGGCAACAGATCGTTTTGGATCACTCAAATCTCTTCAATTCAACTGGAAAGCTGCAGCTTGTTGCACGCCGGCCGCATATGGAGAGGAAACGCTTTCAATCCAAAGAGGGCACCAACCAAACAGCGGGCGAAAGTGGCTGATGTTGTGACAGTTTCCCGGCGCAAAAAGAAAGAGAGGGAGAGAAACCACAACACTGCAACTTGGATATCAGTAACCACTCTCTCTCTTTAACTCTCTCACCCACCAAATCGACTTTGAACCTGTTTGTTTAAATACACGGACTTTACAGCCTGCACACTTACTGTTGATTCTGTAAGGCGGAGGGAGCGAAGTTTCTCAATTTGGCTCAATTTTTTTTGGAGCAGCTTAAAACTTTCTGGTGTCCTCATGGTGCCTGGTGCAGCCGAGGTGCTGAGCTTCTTTTATCCGAGTTTTTCGGACGTGATGTTGCGACTGTCACGGACGATGGAGTCGGGAACTGAACCGGGGAGGTACTGAAGTCATCTCTCTCCCCCGGGAGAGTCCTCCCTCCCCCCGGGGCGATGCGGATCTCCTTCCTCCTTCTCACCGCCTCTCTGTGTGCCTTGGTCCTCCTCCTCGCACCTGCCTCGGAGGGCTGCGGGCCGGGGAGGGGGTACGGCAAGAGACGGCTCCCGAAGAAGCTCATCCCGCTTGCTTACAAGCAATTCAGCCCCAAAGTCGCCGAGAAGACCCTGGGAGCCAGCGGGAGACCCGAGGGCAAAATAACGCGCAACTCCGAGCGCTTTAAAGAACTGACGCCGAATTATAACACAGATATTATCTTCAAAGATGAGGAGGACACGGGCGCTGACAGGCTCATGACCCAGGTAAGGAGGGCAGAAGAATGAGTACACGGTGGGCACGGATGCAAAACATCTTGCACAGATGCGCAAACATGGACCATTGTTCGTGAGCGCTGATGGCACTGTCCATTGGCTGCAGTGATAAAAAACTGAATTTACAATGTTTTATGTGATAATCCTGAGCTGCAGCAGACATACTCCATGTAGTCGATTGAACTGGATCGCTTCAGACTAGAGTAACCACACTCTTGCATTCAATTGTCTGCTGAACAAACTGCTGTTTGTTGTCAGTTAAATGTTTAAACCAAAATGATTGATTTCATTGACCCTCGGCCCTTCAGGATTTTGCTACCTGACATACTTAGCTGCTGTTATTGCCTTGAAGTATCGCTTTTACTCCCAATTCAACAAAGTCACACTTTGTTGAATTGTCTCAAACATCGTCAGTGCGTAAAACCACTCATTTTAGGGTTTAACCAAAGTCTATGCAGGATACATTTAACCAACCAATAAAGTCATCTTACTCTTAATTTCATATCATAGTCTTAATGTTTATTTAGCCCATAAGAAGGCACCTCTCACCCTCATCTAATTGTAACAACTCGAGCAGTGGCTCCTTTACGCACAGCGCGCCAAATCTCTGCTGAGCCTTGTTTGTAAATTGGGTGATACACAAGACAAATACCTTAATCTAGCATGTATTCATCAATTCAATTCATTCATTCATTCAAGATATACATGTACATTCACAGCATTAACAATTCATCAACTCAGATTCATTACATTGAACAAATTGATCTCTCATGCTGAGAAGCATCTTGACCTCAAGCCTTCTTGAAAACTGCTAAATCATCCCAAGCAAGCCCACATGGATAGTTGTGTGTGCTTTGAACATTCACCTGACACAATTGTAATAGCGTTATTATCTACATTTCTTTGTATGTGTTTTGAGTGTGTGTTAGTTAAGCAGTACCTTATGCCGTCATCACTTTGGTTTTAGTATCTGATGGGCATGTAGTTTGCTTTGTAGTCACTCTCACAGTCACACTCTGCTCCCCTTCTCTGGGCTACACTGTTCCTCTGTCTGTAATCCTACTGTTGTTCCACCTTCCCTGGCCCGCCTTAATGCGATGACACTTATGTCTCTGATGCCCCACCACATACACACTGTCCACATTGTATATGTGTCTTTTTCCTGGGAACTTGGGTATCTCACATGGCTGTAACCATCCCTCAGACTCATCACACCCAGCTCTTCTCACAACGTCCCTCTTTTCTTCTCTCTTCAGTTGATCTTTCTCTACCTCCAGCTACCCTCTCAGCATTATTAGGACAAATTCATTTTCTATTTGTGTTGTTTGTTTCTAACAGCCTGCCTTCCTTTCCCCTCCCTGTACCTCTTTTAGCGCTGTAAAGACAAGCTAAACTCTCTGGCCATCTCTGTGATGAACATGTGGCCAGGGGTTAAGCTGAGAGTGACAGAGGGCTGGGATGAGGACGGTCATCATTCAGAGGACTCGCTGCACTATGAGGGACGTGCTGTCGACATCACCACCTCAGACAGGTAGGCATGCAATACATCACATTATGGGGTGTAGACGGGCCAGTCATAGGCCAGGCAACATTTACACTGCTTACAGTCTGTCAGTTCAGACAGTCAGCTGACAATCAGTAATATGATGAGTCAACCAATCAGTCAGCAAACTACCTATTTGTTTTTTACTAAGTCAAATTTGGATTTAAAATGATCAAATCCAAGTTTGAGTCCTGAAATTACCACATTTTCAATGCATTACATCATATAAATAAATGTATGGATGTCAGTAGAACAGTAAAGGTCATCTGTGCATTTCTGCAAAAAATTGCAGTATCAGTCAAGCTCCAATTGAATCACATTTGGAGTTATCAATGTTTTTATTCTTTTTCATAGGGACAGAAATAAGTACGCCATATTGGCCCGGCTGGCCGTGGAAGCTGGATTTGACTGGGTCTACTACGAGTCCAAAGCCCACATTCACTGCAGCGTCAAGTCAGGTAAGAGATGGATAGGAGCTACAGTGTGTGTGTGTGTGTGTGTGTGTGTGTGTGCATTATCTTTATGTGTGTTTGTGTGTTTGTATGTTTGCGGCCAGCTGTCATTACCACTAATGAGGTTGATGCTAGACCCTTCGTTGGTGATTCACTAATGGTTTACCAGTGCCGCTATCATCAGTCTATGTGTGTGTGGCCTATTGGGAGCCAATCAAAGCAGGGTGTGCACCTGTGCTCTTTGCTGTATTCAGTCTCACCTCTTGGTCAGATCTCATCATGAAGTGATCATTCTTTGTGATTGTAGAATATTTACTTGCAGATAGAGACAGAGTAAAACTAACATTTTTGGTATGGATGTAGGCTTTGTTATGTTTAGTGGTGGGACAGTGCAATCGCTAATATTGCATATACAATAGGACATTTCTAGTCAAAAACTAGTGGAGTGATATCCACTGGATAAAATAACAATAACTGAATTGACAGTAAAATAAAGTATATATAAACATCTACAGTATATTTAAAGTGACGTCTAACTCTCCTTTTTGCACTTTTATGATTGGCTGTCTAATTATTTCTAATTTCTTTGTTAATATGAACTTACATTATTTCGACACACACTTTATGAAATGTAAATCAGATACAGTCCTCATTCAAACAAGACTTGACTGCATTGCACCTCAAGCTATTCTAACTTTTGAGACATTTTAGAAATCCATTTACCCACGTCTGGTACTACCTGTTATTTGATGCCAAACTACATTCTAGCAGTCCATTGAGGTTAGTAGGCTGTGAGATGATTAACTCTCTCTTTGTTTTGCTGTTGCTTTTCCTTCAGTAGGTTTCTCTCAGATCTCTTATCTAAGTCTTATCACCTCCTGGTCACAGCCCTCCTTTCTGCAGCCCTCAGGCTTACAGACACACACACCTTGGACAAATATTTGGCTGCCTTAAGACAACCCCCCCCCCCACACACACACACACACATTTATACTAATGAATTTCTTGTGTCAAACTGATTTTGCCTTCAGTTTTCCCAGCATATATTCTATTCTTGCCTGTTATTGCCTCTCCAGTTTGTTTCCCAGTGCCTTCCCAGTTTCTTTAAGGTCATATTCCACTTGCTCTTTTCCAAAATAGCTCAATTCATTGTTAGAAATCGAGCTCATTACAATGTGTTAATGCTCTTTCCTTGTGTGGAACCATTGAGAGTGGACATGTGACTCAGTTTAAAACACAAACTCTGCTGTAATCCAAACAATATCTAGACCCAGGTCTGAGTCTGTGTACTTTCCTGTCTCTCTGACCCCAGGCCATGCTCTGACTGTGGTGATACAATCAGCTGGTTATCCATTAGCTCTTGCTGACTGCCTCTTCTTGCCACCTTGTCTCACTGCGTCTTAAAGGGCCAACTTATTCAGAAACACTCCAACAAGACCAAATGCACGGCCTGTGGCATCTTTGTCTAAATGAATGACAATAGCCTGACAGAACAGACAGAAACATGCTTTATTAATAATGTCGAATTACTTATGTCATAATGTCAAATTACCATAGCAAAGTGACGGGGCAAACTGCCCAACAACATTTTAAGAGGGCTCCTTTAGGAAACAATATAATGGATTTTGAGCCAGATTCATAAGCCTTAGTATTACAGAATGCACAGAGGGCCACACAAACAGCACCAGTTACTTGAGATCACTCAGAAATCATTAATATAGTGTCTAAAACTAAATGATAAACTGTGGATAGGGTTATAAATTCTCATCTGCTGGCTTAAAACAGTGTTTCTGTGTGACTGTGTGTGAATGAGTTCTAAGAATAAGGAGGGAGCACGAGGCAGACAGAAGAGACAGTCTGAACATGAGACATAATAAATACATATGTTAAAAATCTACTACTGATCCACCGAGATAAAGTTGTCCTTGAGTCAGTGTCAAAGTCTCACCTGTTTTATAGTTGTGACCTAGAATAACGTGCAGATGCAGCCACTGTAGAGGTGCGTCTGCACTGTTGCTCCACTCCTGAAATACAATCAAACTGTATTCCTCTCTCTTTATGTTTTGACTCCTTACCCATCCAAAAAGTAGTGCAGTAACAAAACAGGACGGAATTAAATCAAATAAAATAATCGTATTTCTCTTTCTTTCATCTCTCCAGAACACTCTGTGGCAGCCAAAACTGGTGGTTGTTTCCCTGGCGATGCTCAGGTTATCCTCAAGGGTGGGGCTACTAAAGAGATGCGTGACCTTCACCCCGGTGACCGTGTCTTGGCTTCTTCATCAACAGATGGTCATGGCCCCCTTCTCTACAGCCCGGTCTTATCCTTTGTGGACCGCCAGCCCAACGTCACGAAGATCTTCTACATCATCGGCACCAACACAGGACTTAATATTACTCTCACAGCCGCTCACCTGATCTTTGTCACAGACTGCACTAGTGAGCTGAGTGAGCCGAAGCAGGAAGAAACAGCTGAAGAGCCACTTTATGGCTCCGCACGGGAGGGCAGGCTTAGCTGGGAAGCAGGTCTGAGGACAGTTTTTGCCAGTGAGGTCCGGCCAGGACAGTGCGTACTCACGTCACAAGGGAAAGTGGGGTCAGAGGCAACACTTTCAGCCGTGACCTTTGTAGAAGAACAGAGGAGCACCGGGTTGTATGCCCCGCTAACCCAGCATGGGTCCATAGTGGTGAACGGTGTGATAGCATCCTGCTATGCTGCTGTGGACAATCACTATTTGGCCCACTGGGTCCTGGCCCCACTGAGATTCTTCTACAGCCTGATGGGACCTTCAGAACCGCAGACTGACGGCCTGCACTGGTACCCATGGCTTCTACAGAGGCTGGGGCAAATGCTGCTGGACACTGGACACTTCCACCCCTGGGGGATCGAGCAAGGACATAGATAGGAGCCCCAGAGACATGTTTCACACTGATGACTTCATTCATTTACCTGTATTCAGGAGCACCAAAGCACAGATTGAAGGACCACCAAAGACCACCAACTCTACTTGCCTGTAATTGCTGTACTTATTTTTGTAGCACATGTAAAATTGTGTGAAAGACAAAGAGATGAGACTGAGAAGATTTGTTTTATACTTGCAATTTCATTAATTCCAGAAGATTTAGAGGACTGGAAAGACTGAGGTGCGACAGGATATCCAAGACACTTCTGTAAGTGCTTAAATCAGTTCAAATTCAAGTTCAATTCTTCAATCTATAGCAATATTTTTAAGTTCCCCTCAGACCGCCTCAGAGAGAGAGGGACTGTGATTCAAAACGATAGCTTTCAAACTGCTTACAAAGTAGGTAGTGAAGTAAGACAGGTTTCATCATTACTTTGTACTGTATTTACTGTAATCTGTCAACATTTGTGCATCTTGAGATCACGCTGGGGTCTACTGATATAAGACATTTCAACACACAAGGACACCTTTTGTGACACCTTTTGAGAGCGTCGTGCCTCAGAGAAAAGGTTAAGGTGAACGCACGAAGGAAACATTTGTGGAGGAGGAAGAGAAGACAGAAAAGCATGGAGAAAACTAGTGACTGAACAAGGTGTGATTTGAAGCTCTATACATACATAGATATTTATACAGTTAAGTAATGTTAAGAAGGAAAGAAAGACTACAAATGGACTTTGCTGTTTACTGTCAGAATCATCACTGCAGTAAATCCACTGATACTTTACTCTTTTTATAGAGCCTATACTGTTTATTACAAGTAATTTACAAAATAATATTTAACTGGACAATGGGGGATGAAGTTCTTTGTATTTACTGAATGCAGTGTACCAATTTGCTAGTGTTGCATTATAGCTTCACAGCTGAAAAGGGCTTTGTTGGAAAAACTGTTGAATGGCAAGGGAGTGATAATAGACACGGTAATTGTATTTCTTTGTGTATACTTCAACTTTACAACATTTGATGCAGGATAGGTGCGTGGGGTTATAATGGCCACACTGTCGGCCTGTTTTTCCAAGTATGTCATTTGCTTTCAGTCAACTTTGATTGTGTCAAACTGATTCATATGGTTCATTTATACATCTTCATGTTATTTTATTTAAAAAGCTGTTATTTTGTGACGTTTTTTTCAATGTTTTCGGGTTTTCAATTTTCAGGTCAGTTGTATCTAGTTAAGGCATACACAACACTCAGGCTGTATTCAACTACTGTATTAAGCAACAGCTATGCATCATATTAAATAACAGATAGTAAATCTCTCTAATCCTGAACAGTAAGTTACTTGATAGCTCTCCTTTGCATGGTCTTTTTTTGTATTCCATCTTTCACCCAAGACTTAAGACCTAGATTTGCAGAGGTACAGACGTTTTGGTTTTTAGCACTATGGGAAGCAGATGTGATAGGTGGCTGGATGAACATGGACAAACGTAGTTCATATTGCCCAAGTGTCCTTTCAGTTGACACCTATTGAGTATGCTTTGTGAAGACTCAAAACATTGCAAGTATCTAGGAACTCCAAGGCATTATTCTATATGCCTGCTAAAAGATTTGTCACATGTGTATATTAAGCTGTTGTTGGAGAGACTATTTAAAGATCTATTTTTAGAAAATAATGTCAGCTATTAATATTTTTTTGGCAACTCTGTGCATACACTTTGTATTTGAAACATAAAGTTGTTGTTTTAAAACCAAAACTACTCTGTGCTTTATTTGGTGGCAACATATTTTAAAAAGCTCAGATGCCATATATTAAATACATCACTAAAGTGCTAAGAAATACTGTTTACTCTGTGTAATAAAGTCCCTTTTTATTTACATCATGCTTGTTCGGATAGGAAGGCCCTGGCTTTTTTGATTCAGAGACACTAATGAGGGCTAGCAACTGGGTACTGATAATCATCTGTTGCATTTTGATACATAAGCAGCTTGTGATCACTATAAATGACGATACATCACGACAGCTGGTACAATGTGAATGCAGCATGAATAGCTGTGGTTACAGGGTGGGCTGCTGGTTGGTTTCAGTACCACGGACAGCAGCACCCAGCAACACTCCTCTTTCCTCCTCATGATGTCTGGATGTTTTTTTCTTTTTTCCAGGATGGCGAGTTAGTCCTTGAACACAGCACACCCTGCTGGATGCTTTAATATTTGCAGAAAAGACAATCACGAGAGCAAAATCCATAGATTAACAGAATTTAGCACATTTGTGGTTTTTTTTGTCCTTTCTACAGCTTAGTTTTTGATCTGGAAGAGAAAAAAACGGGACTGACTGAAATTACTTTGAATTGTCAAGTTTGATCACATGATGAATGATGAAGTGTTATTAACAAAGGGAATAGCACCCCCACTTTATTCATTCCCCTTAAATCAAAGCAGATTACACACAAGAGACGCAAAAGATCAACAAGCAAAAGGAGATTCCAAGTCATCTTTATTATTATTGGTCATTTAGGTACAGGAAAAACCTTTTTGTCGTATCCCATAGCTCACTGCAGGAGACTGATCAATATAGACAGATAGAGAACCAGACCCAGGTGAAACACTCACCAAGTTACATGTATCTGAAAATAAAAATATGAAAGTGATTCGTTTACCTACAGGTGATGTTCTCACACGTGAGGCTTTTTAAATACACATGAAAAAAATCATGCACATTTCAACTGGTTAAAATACTGAAAATCATTACAAAAATCTGTCCACCTGAGTCTGGTGGTTTGAAATCTTTCTCTATTTGTCTTGTCTCCATGTAATCATGTTTAACTCTGTTTGGACCACGATACCCCGGCAACACTTTGAGGCAAGGCTGACCGACAACCAGTAATTATAATCAGGACTGATTTGAGAGGGAGAATGGTGGAAAAACACACAGTCGTAACTCCCCACCATTCCCCTTACTAAGATAAATAAATAATAAAAAATAACTTAAAAAACTGCCTGTTTCAACTGCCTCAAAAGTGACCCAAGTATCATTGTCTTAAATTAAGGGTGTTCACACAACAACACATGGGAAGTCAGCATGCTCACAGTAACTCACATACAGATATGAATGTCTTTATAGAATATGTATCTGTCATCACAGCTTGGCAAAATTACAGTTATACACAACAAATGCACAATAACACCTGGAACCATAATACCAGCCAGCGGAAAAAGACCCGAATATGTTTGAGTTGTCTTTGTCCTGTCCAGAAAAACCTCCTGTAAAACAGACAACGTCATCCCCTGCTAGATGGTGGTGATATCGTCCAATAACAATAGCCTATAGATAAAGAATTTATGTTTCCAAACAACCCGTAAACACACACACACACACACACACACACACACACACACATACAATCGCACACACAACCATTTTTCTCTCACACTTATTACATGTTAATAACATCATGAGAAATGTGAATCTCTTTTGAGTCAGAGACTGAATGAATGAATGACTGAACGTGAGATAGTTTTCACTACCTACAGTAAGCGGCTATGCTGAGAGCAGTAAACCTGACAGAAGTACAAAACGCTCCATAACATCCTAAGTTGGCAATTATGTTGACATAGTTACATTAGGCTATATGTAATCATTGCTTGGCAGCATACAAAAATAAAAGAAGTTGCTCTGGTGCATATTTGGAATCATCTGCATTTGAGTTAAGTCGTCTCTATGCAAATGGAAGGAATTGTTTTCGGCACATTTTTTTTAAAAACGAATGAGGCTGGTTCAGTTATTATATATTTGATAACGTTGGGGTGTAACCATATCTGCCTAACTATTATACTACCAGTAGCAGCGTGTCATTGTTGTGGTTTGGTGGCTAGCTTTTAGCGAGCCTGGCTAATGCATATTTGGAATCCCTTGTGAAAAGAAAAATCCTTGAAGAGTTTTTACATGCCCACTCCACACGACTTCACACAAATTCAAACAACAAGGAATAAAAAACACGACTGTCCAAAATGAAAACAGTCGTGTTTTTCTGCTCTATAGGAGTCTAAGATCAGTGTTTCTGTTTGGATTTTTTAAAACATTTTTATATTGAACTGCATATGCGGGTAAAGATAACTGCATATGCATTTATTTGGATTTTAACAACAGATTCATATTACTTCCACCATTGAATCTAAACTAATACAACAACCAAGGGCCCATGTTTCACAAGTAAATAATTAAAGTAGGACTTGGAGATGGGCTGGATGTGTCCAACAGGCATTGGGTCAGCAGCAGAACCCCAGCACTAAGTGATTGTAGATCAGAAAATAATAAATACAAATACTGGCACCAAAACTGCAATGCTGAATCTTTACTGACACACGGCCTGCTATGCTGCACCTCCACTCATACGTGGTCAGAATTGCAGCCAGCCACCAAAAACAACCCAATGGGCACAGGTGAGGAAAGACATCTGCATGCCAAAAAATAAAATGACACCTGATGGCTACACATGTGGCTAAAACGGACTATTGCCAAAAATAGAGATTTGTTTCAACAACCCATCTGTCAGCTTGAGAAGACGGAGATCTGCCTCAGCAATGTTAATGAGTGATTCAACTCAAGCCCACTTGTTGATGAGATTTTTAGTTTTAGTTTATGTAAATTCCTTACTGTTTATGTGCTGGTTAGACTTCTGCACCTTGTGTGTTCAAAGGTCTTTTCAAAGTTTGACTGGGGGAAAGTTGCCGGCTAGGAGTTGGTTCCACTTTTTCAGCGTGTTACTTAGTTAGTGTTAGTAATTATCCTTCATGAAACAGATCTGAGGGCTTATATGTATGTAAGGGATACTCTGCTACACTTGGCATTGTCTCATTATTAAGTTCTCAATCCCTCAGAATCAGATGAACAAAAGCACGTCTCAATAGACATTTTCTCTGTTAGGGTGGTGGAATATGCCTTGGAGAGTTTACAATGAGACATGATTAAGAATAAAACATGGTAATGCAATTGCAGTGGTAGTCATTGCAGAGGCACCCATCCCTGCATCTATTCTGTATGATCAGGATCCTCTAATCAATCCCTCTGGTATGGAGGAGCAGCAATAGTGCAGCAAGTCAGCAAAGAGTGAGCACCTGTGAAATGGCTAGAACTGTAATTTGTAAATGTTGGCAGAAATGCCGAGATCCACTTTTAGCACAGTGTAGCAGACCTTAGAAGTGCATGATATCAGCCAGGGCTGTGATAGCTCTGCTTCTATGGCCAAAGTCCTAGTAAAGATCTCAGGGCAAGAGAGGGAAGGAAGGATTGAGGCAAAAGGAAGAGAGACAAAAAGAAGGAAGCTGGAATGACGCCCTGTCCTCCTCTCTCACAGCCTCTGGGTGAAATTTTCAGGGAATACTCCTCTAGTGGCATTTTCTTTGTTCTGCTTCCAGTCGTCCTCCTTCATTCCCATCAGCCAGCCGTCATCCTAAACACACAGACATGCAAATAAGGACATATTCACCTCATTGTCACTGTGACACCACAGTACAATCTGTGTGTGTGTGTGTGTGTGCGGGTGTGTGTGTGTGTGTGTATGTACCTGTTCGTCAGGGTTGTCAAAGAGGATTACTAGCACCACATCACCAGCCTTCATCTCTAGTTCGTCTGTGTCGTTGGCAGCATAATCATGCATCACCTGGACCTATATCACATAAATACTAAGATGAATTACCTTCATATACACCAGATATATTTGGGTTAAGTAGATGCTCATCACTATTGAGATTTTATTTTTAAATTCTGTATCCTGTTTTACCTTGAACACGAAGCCAGTTGGCATTTCTGCGGGCTCTGATACTACTTCTGTTGATTCTGGTGCTACTTCAGGTGTCTAGAAAAAAAGAGGCTCCATTTACTGACATGTAGCGCACAGTCCAGCTTGGAATAATGTTTTCAATTAAATGTAATTTAGTGTCACAATCGTTCCAGGATTTTAAGAAAATAAGGTATTTTTGACTTACTATAGATGAAAATTACCTGATAAAATGGATTTTTAAGTAAATGAGAAGAGGCATGTGTGGCAATTATAGAATCTTAATGACATATCTAGCCACCTAAAACATAATCATGAAACATGTGTGTAAACACCATAAATAACAATGTGTATTATATTTTAACAATCTTTTAATATAAGGCTTTTCTCGTCTCTATAGTTATGTATGTATTTGGTTGGACTGCGTCACTGCTAATTGTTTCGGAAACAATGTTACATCATTACATTTATTCCTGTACACATTATAACAGTTATAGTAGTTCATCTTACACTTTCCTCCTCTTTCGCTGGTACTTCCTCTGTTGCTGCTGCAGCAGCTGCTGCAGACTCACCCTGGGAGCAGAGAGACATAGAGGAATAACAGAGGGAGGTTAGAGAACGAGACAAAAGAAAGCTTGAAATAAGGAGGGGGGAAAGAATGACAGAAAGAAGAACAGACAGACAAGACAAAGACAGACAAAAAGACACAGCCGCACAGCCTAAACAGCAAAGTTATGGCTAATACAAGCAAGTATGTTGAATAGACAGTAAGCTTGGATATTAATGCACGGTTGCCATATAGGTAAAGCTTTTGCACAGCATATTATTTGCATGAACTTGTGGTTAGCAGTGACTGTATATGGGAGCATGTCTATACTCTTCTCTTTCCCTCAGCAATTCATTTCCAACTTGCCCTCTGTGTCACAGTTGATGCATCCATGCTGCTGGTCCTGATGCATCCTAAATCTTCATCATCATCATCTCAAGATTTCTCCATCTCTCCACCTTTCATTCACAATGCATCTATCATCTGTGTCTTTCCATTACCCCATGCTTAAACCTCCTCCTCAAAAATCGATGCATCCATCAATTTTCGTCCAAATGCATCTCTCCATTTTTTCTCTCCTTGGTTACCTGACCCTCTTCATTATCCAACGTGGTGGCAGCTGGTGTGGCTTCTTCCTCAACAGCGTCAGCTGGAGTCTCAGCTGCAGGTGTCTCAGCTGCAGGTGTCTCATCCTCCGTGGCGGGCACCTCTGTGCCCGGCTGGCCCCCGTCATCGCCCCAGCCCTCCTGGGCTTCAGCCACGGGATCGTAATGAACCTGCTGGCTCTCATCATCCCCCCCTCCCTCCTGAGCCACAGCCACAGGGTCATGGTGAATTGGTTTGGTTCCGTCATCCCCCCAGCCCTCTGTGGCAGCCGCTATGGGGTCATAGCGGACGGGCTGTGAACCGTCATCCCCCCAGGCATCTGTAGCAGCAGCCACAGGGTCATAGTGCTGCTCGGTATCCTCTTCCTGGGCACCACTGTCCTCAGGCTGAGGGGCAAGGGTCAGGTTTCAAGGAGTCAGAGGTCATAAGAGATATTTTACCTTATTGGTATTCTATGGGGTTCGTAAATCAAATGGTTGAGGGAAATTTAAGGGACAGAAAGGCTAGGTATAAGCAATATTTAAGAGCAGATTCAATGATTCAGCAATTCTATGGGACAAAAGGTTTGAGAATTAGCAGTACGAGGAGAATAGGATCAAATAGTATAAGTAGGGCTGAGGATCAAAGTAAAATACTTTTGATGGACAAGGGTTTAGGAAAATGATAGGGATATTAAAGGGGCACTGAAATGGTGCATAAGGGTTGTATTATCAGAATGGCGGTATTCAAGAATTTCAGACATTAAAGGACCATACAAGTGATTTTGTATGCTTCAGCCCATTAACTAAAAAATTACATTTACTATATTTTAGACTGACCATATTACAACATAACATATTTCTAGCCACGCAAGCGGCATGACTCTAGGTATGGCAATGTTGGTCGGTTGGCCTCATTGGTCCAGACTAAAATATCTTAACTATTGGATGGATTGCCATGAAATTTGGTACAGACATTCATAGTGCCCTGAGGATGATTCCTGATGCTGTGGTGATCATCTGGCATTTTCCTCTAGCGCCATATCAGGTCAAAATTGTACTTTGGTTCATGACCGAATACCCGACAATATGACATTCCCATCAGGCTCAGTCGTTTAGTGCTAATTAGCAAATGCTAGCATACTAACACACTACAACATGGGAAACATTATACCTGCTAATCATCAGCATGAGAATGTTAGCATGGTGTTAGCATTTCACTGACAAGTTCAGTTTTAGAGGCATTTGAAAATGGTTGGTAATGGTTAATAAAAGAGCTAAAACATGCTAAACCACAAGAATGGCCTTTTAAAGGATTCAAACGTGGATGAGGGTTTGGGGAGTTGGCATCAAGTATTATTTAGATTAAACTTATTTGTCGTATTTAAGGGGAAATGGAGCAACGTATGAGCAGAAACTGGGCCATGACATATGCCATGGTCATTGATGTGAGGAGTTCAGCAGAAGATGTCAGCAAGTCATCATCATCACCATCATCATCATCATCATAAGACCCAAGAAGATTGATGTAGAAGGATAAACCTTTACAGAGAAGGTTGAGGTTAAATTAAAAGACAGATGAAGAGGAAGGGTGGCAGCAGAAGGCAGAAACGCAAAAACTGCAGCCTTTTCCCATCAGAAAATAGATGTTGGATCTTCTGTGTGTAGTTTGCAAGCATGGTTTATATTCCCACGGCTATGTTCAGATGGAGAAAGAGGAAGGAAGCTTTGTAAGAGTAGAAGTGTCGTTCCTTTCTGAGCTACCGCTGCTTTGCCTCAAGCTGTAATACAGCAGAACTGTGACACATCTCTCTTACAGTGATAGGAATGAACAAAAAGGTTAGTTAATGATCAGAATGCCAAGTCGCAAGCAAGGCTTTGTGAAGTTGCCCACTAGCGCTTATCTTTTGTCTCATTTCTATGAAACAATCCACCGAAAACATGAGCAACTTCACTCAACTTCAGAACAAAACTGTTCCCTGTGTCACATTTCGCACGATGCTAACATGTAAAGGCTACATGTTTTTTCAGTGCAACATGTGAACATACAGGGATAAGAGGGGAAACGGAAAGAAAGGAAGTGAATTCAGTTACAAATCATTTCACACGGAAGGGATTTTTTATTTACATTTACTGCACGATTAAATTTTTTGTTGTCTTTTATGGATATCAGTGGTGTCTTACAATCAATCTTTAAAAGGTTCTGCATCTACAGTATTCTGTATATCAGCATCCCACACATATACTGTAAAAAGATGGAGAAAGACAACTCTTAAGAGAGGATTGCACATCAGACACCATTTATATTGATTCACTATATATAACAGTGTGAAATGTCAATTTGACACTGAATTTATCTATGCTCATTCCCAAGTTCTATTTGTGCTGTTCAACAATCTCTTCAGTGTTTAGTGTTATCACATCAAGCACTGCAGACACAAAGACAACGCACAAACAGATTTGGGACAGACAAATGAAAGAGATCCAGTTATGGGAAAGCTTATACAGAGATGGCCATTATAGAAGTCCCTACCCAGCATGCCCTGCATGTGTTGCACAGGACTTTCAAACATACTCTGGGTGTGTAGCAGTGAGCATAATGAGAGTGGAGCTTGTATAATGGCTACATTAGTAGTAAATGTAAACAATGACAAATGAAGTGGAGTTACGGATGTTGATATGAACACAAATAAGAATATGCTGAAGAAGATGATGATCATAATGATAGTTATGTATTTCTGCAAATTAAAAAAATGCATTATGCTTACCCATGTGTCCCAGTTGGCAGGCTGTGGAAAAAAGAGGAAGCAACAGAATGAGAAGACAAAACCAAACTCTTCACAAAGCTCTTGCTTATGCCCGTTGCATTCAATAAGAAATTTCCAGTGCAGATCCCATGCTCTAAACCTACAAGCCCATAGCAGAAGAGCTCCAGCAGAACAAGAGTTCAGGCAATACTTGGTGAAGTCTGAAGCACTAAGTGACGCAAGTCTGAGGAGATGGCAACTATCATATGTTTATTGTACTTGTCAGTCACCCACAGAGTGAGTGGAATGTAGGAGAAAGGTGCACTGCAAAACACAAATGTTGCAATCAGTCTCAAAAGCTAATTTCATTCATTTTCATTCAGAATCCACACAATCCCCTCCTAACAATGTGAAATTTCACTTGCATCAGAGTATCTTCACAAATGATGCTGAGAAAAGATTTACCTTTAAATTAGAATCAAAACCCTTGCAATGAGAAGTGTCGGTAGATGTGTTAAAACTAAGAAAAAATCATTTTCACTCCACCTTTGAGGAAAATCAGTTAAATTTTAAATGATAAAGCTGTGATGCATGTTAATGTTAGTGTTGTCATGCTGTAGATTGCTGTAGATTTGATCTCACAGTAACATTTATGTTACTCAACTGTACGCTCAGATACAGTTACTCATGTCATTCCAGTACCTAAAACTACATTAGAAAGACGTTAAGAGCAGAGCAGGGTTTTAGTCTACAGTTCATGCCATGAGTGATCTGTGGATAGTGCCGAAGCAGGAAGAAGTGGTCACTAAAAGTAGGTTTCTACAGATCATCATGCCATCATCCACCTCTCGTTTGGTAAGTTGGAAAGAAGCAGCTCAGGTAACACCTCAAACTATGCCGAGCTTACCAAGTGATTTCATGTTGTATCTAGAAGCTTGTTTCAACATATTTAAACAACTGCACTGGCAACTGGAAATGTCCAGCATTATAAATTGATTGAAGTCCTCTTGGGACTTAAATATCATGACATGAACTAAAATCTTATCTTATCTTCTGGATAAAATATCAAATCTCTTGTGAAGCTTGGCATTTCTTGCAGCGGAGGGTCTCTACGATCTATATGTTCATGCCATAAATCATCCACCTGTGTGACCGTGGAGGCTTTGGTTGCTGCACTGAAAGGGTCCAGGTCCATGTCCAACAGGCTGCCCACTGCAGGACTGTCAAACTGATAACAACAGGAATAGGAGGGCTCATTGGCTGACTGGGTGCAATAGAGAGGGGAAGGAACAGGACAGAATAGAATAGAATAGAATAGAATAGGAGAAAGGAGGGGCAGGCCAGAACAAGGAACACTTAAAGGCTCTGACCTGTGCGGGAGAGAGGAAAGTTAAAGGGCTGTGGCTGTTTGGCGACAGCAGCTGCTCACTAACCTCTGTAGGGGAGGTGACGCTGATATCAGGAGCAGCTGCAGCATCAAACAGGCTGATGATGTTCTCTGTTTTCAACTCCTTAGAAGGGGTCACCTTGGGTGGAGGAGGCACTGCTGGCCTTAGCTAGGACAGAGAAAGAAATATGGTGATGAAGTTGTGCCACAAGTCAAATTAATATATAAATTCAAGGCTCTGAATTTCAATTCTATATTCTGTTTTTGATTTTTTAACATTTACAATGGCTCCTATATGAAATGTAGCCATCATAAGTGTTATTGGTCACACCTGTGTGGAGACATAATTTAGTGACGGTGTGTCAGTGTGTCAGTGTGTGTGTGTGAGAGTGTGTGGTTTACCTTGGATGGAGATTTGGGGATAGGCGGAGGTCCTCCTGGCCTAAGAGTGTGGTTAGATGCTCCTTTTCCACTGAGTGAATGAGAGACAGAGAGAGATGGAGGGGCAAAAAAAGAACACAGACTGATTACAGAGAAAGTAACAAGGAAGGCGAACAATGTGAGAGACATATCTAGCAAAGGTTAAAAAGAGCAGCTAAGAGCTAACACAACTTGAGAAGTTAGAAGGCATGCTCTACAAGAGTCCAAGCGGAAGTTGTCATTGCAAGAGCTGTCATGCAAGAAAAGTGAACCTCCCTTCCCTCCATTCCTCCCCCCTTTCCCTCCTTCCATCCCATGCAAGCAGGCTATGTCTGTGCCTCCAGTAAGTCCTCACAAGCGAGCAGTGACAGAGGCATTCAAACGCAGCCCCAGATCTGTAGATATTTTAAGGGTCAGAAAACCTGCAACTTGACATGGAGTCAAATAACCACTCAGCAACTGAGCAGCAACTGTCAGAAAACTGTACAAATTACACATAGAAAGGGAGTAACAAGGGGTTAATAGTGGCCCAGCCCAAAGATCTAACATTGGTGAATAATGTGAAGCAAGACTGAAAATACACCTGCCTCAATGTGAAAAGTGGCATATTCTAGGTGTATGCTTTGTTCTTCAACAAGTCTCAGTTAGTGGGAGATGACATACTACATTCCTTGTGATTTGGGTTGTATTGTTAGCTAACAGTGTTGCCTGGAGCAGCGTTAAACATACAGGTTTGCTCAACTCTCATATATCTGCAGCTCTGGGCGAACAACTCTCTGATCAATGTTTTCTGTGAATTCAAATGCATCACCAAGCACTAGTTCTCGCTAAATCTCCCAAGCCAGCAGACTGACTGACAGACAGACGGCTGGACAGACAGGTCAGTTGGACAGACAGACAAGAGTTGTGTCACCATGGTTACCACAGTTGCTGCCGGTTACCTCCTATTTGTTCCTGCCGATGAGGCGCCGCTGTTACCTGTCTTTCTGTAAGGGGGGGTTCAGGGGTGGCTCCAGGTTAATGCCATTTTGTTTGTTTATTCCTGCAGCTTAAAATGTTTGTGATAAACTGTGTTTTAATCCAAGAGTTTCATATTTTCCAGATATAGCAGGGATATTTTTTTGAATCCCTAAAACCTGAGGTTACAGGGCTTTCACCTGAGTGCAATATTAACAAAATAGAAAAGCCAGACTTTTCCACACTGTCCCAGTACTTTTGAGTCTGAATAGTATCACTGTCACCTATTAGTATTTATTTAAACTGCTTATATTAATAGATTTCAAAAGATGCCTATATGCTGAAAATATATCTTGACCTTGAATTCCATGAATCTCATCAGAATCAAAATCTTTGATGTTAAAAGTTTATGCAATGATTTTTTTTTTCTTAAACTGTCGTCTATTATAAGACACTCTGCAATACAAAGTCTTGCTGTCTTGCTGTGGTTGAGTTTACATGATGGATCACTGCTCACTAACCTGCTTGTGTCTTCTCCCTCTAATTTCACCAAGACGTCATACAAATCCTGATCCAACTGCAGAGGGGGAAAGACAGGGTGTTAGATACTGTAGCTAACACCAATTACCATCACCATCGTCATCATCATCCTACACTGTTCTGACACAGTCCATGTTCATTATATCACATAATCTTTACATTGTGTTCAACTGTTATCTGATACACCTTTATCTTAATTCAGCATTAATAGTGGTCTATACACAAGTCTCACCCGGGCAATTTCCTTGTGAAACTTCTCCTCAAAACCAGCCAAACTCTGGAAGGTGCTGACATAAAACCCAACACGACTACAGAGGGCAGAGAAGAGAAAGAGAGACAGTGTTGTCTGGATTACTGGCTTAGTTGAATGTCCTGCAAGGGTAAATGGCATACAAATGTAAGTGAAATGTAATTATAGCATCCAGCTATCAGTTGGAACCTCAGTTTTCACAGACACTCACACTCAGACACACACATACACATACACACCTGTTCCAGAGTGAAGGTAACTCCTCTTGCAAGTCAATGTTAATCTCCTCAAACACCTTCTGGGCTCTTTCCAACTCATCCTCAGCCTGAAACACACACACACACACACACACAAACAAACAATGTGTTGACAGTGCATTAGGGCACATTCACAAGTGTGTGTTTGATGTTCTGTTGATAAATGATGTGCTGTATGTGTGTGTGCGTAACATAAAACGCTTGTGATTATGTGCCAGCATGGTTTGGATACAGTGACAGTTACAGGGAACATGGTTAGAAAAAGAGAGGGATGACATGCAAAAACAAGGTCAAACTGAAGACCTCCTTGTTACATCTCATGTGTCTTCGACCGCTGGGCTACCAGGACACCCTTCGTTATTGTTTCATAGTCAACAGAAGTGCAGTAAGATTATCATGTACCTGGTTCCTGGACAGACTGCTCTGGGCAACATTGTGTGCAGACAAGATACCCTGAGCCCAACCTGGAGTGGCCCTCTCCAACAAAGAGGAGGGCTGCAAGAGAGAGAGAGAGAGAGAGAGAGAGAGAGAGAGAGAGAGAGAGAGAGAGTGAGAGAGTGAGAGAGAGTGAGAGAGAGAGAGAGTGAAAGAGAGAGAGAGAGAGAGAGAGAGAGGAGAGAGAGTGAGAGAGAGAGAGAGAGAGAGAGAGAGAGTGAGAGAGAGAGAGAGTGAAAGAGAGAGAGAGAGAGAGAGAGAGAGAGTGAGAGAGAGAGAGAGAGAGAGAGTGAGAGAGAGAGAGAGTGAGAGAGTGAGAGAGAGTGAGAGAGTGAGAGAGAGAGAGTGAGAGAGTGAGAGAGAGAGTGAGAGAGAGTGAGAGAGAGAGAGAGAGTGAGAGAGAGAGAGAGTGAGAGAGAGAGTGAGAGAGAGTGAGAGAGAGAGAGAGAGTGAGAGAGAGAGTGAGAGAGAGAGAGAGAGAGAGAGAGAGAGAGAGAGAGAGAGAGAGAAATCGTATGTTAAATGCTGCTAAATTTGATGAATGCAAATACAACAAGCATTTTGTATCAAACTATATCTTTTACCTTGGTAATCTTAATGCTCCCATCCTTTTTCTTGGTCTTGTGCGTGGTGGCATAGTTGTGCCTCGCACTGTCGTAATCGACCAGCTTCCTGTCCCTCTTTGCTATACGTGCCTGAACCAAAGAAAAGAGGAGAACTCAGTTTTCATCTTTCAATCATGAACTTGTTTTTCATTAGCTTGTGTGAACATCTGTTTTAAACATCAGGTGCATTCACACCACCTAATTTTGTTACAGTTTTTGCATCTTACACCTTTTCAACAGCCATATTTGTGTGAAATGTTTAGGACTCAATGCAACTGAAACACAAAAGCAGTAGTGTATGATTATTAGAATTTCAGTAAGATCACAATATACAGTATGATGTGGAGTAAAGCCTGGCTGCCACTACATGAACACTGGATGCTAATCATTTTTGGTCACGGTTGCTACGGGTGTCTGTGACCACACAGCTTACCTTGATATCGGGGAACTGGCCCAGGTAAGTATCCATGGAGATTAGAGCGTGATCAACCAATTTTTGGTGGTAGTCAGTCCACAGCACATCACAGTCCTGCAGCGTGGATGGACATAACAGTGCCATACACAATAACAGACACACAATGTCAGACATTAAATGAGACAAATTGCTTGCAATGCTTGTTTTATTGCAATAGTATGCTTCCTGGATGTATTTCTCCACCACTTAATTCCAGTTAATTCCAGTAGCTCTGTTGCTATGTCTTGGCCTATGGTCTTGTATTTAAACTCAAACCCTTTTAAATGATTGCAGTATTTTCTTGCAGCTAGCTTGTAGTAGTTTTGTCAGATCAGAGCCATTAATTCAAAAGTAATTTCAAGAGTAAACTAAATGGAGCCAGAGGAAAATGTAAAGAGCTACTCTCTCACAAGAGATGCTAACGTGTAATTTTGATGTCAAGAGGACAGTAACACAATCACACACAGCTGTGTGTACTCTGGGAAAAACAGCTGCTGCAATGCATAAGCTAATCAGGAGCCAAACACACCCACACACTCAATCAACTAACATACAATATAATAAAGTGGTTTTGACCTCTATATGGCAACCAGCTTGTCCTCACACACACATGCAGACAATCTCTGTATTTTTAACACATTTATGAAAAGTGTTTCTGACCTCCACAATGGAATCCACTTCGTTCTTGCCGTACCAGTCAGGCTCATACATGTCAGCCAAACACGCCTGCACATTCTTGGAGGACTCGTGCATGGCTGAGGACAAACACACATATTCTACATTAGTGGAACATCAGTGGATATTTGCAGGTTAGGGTGCATATTGTATGTAATCTATGGCTTGCAAGTGTGCGTTTGCATATCAAGCAATGTGAATCAGTTTGGGTTTGTGTGTGTTACCTTTCACTGCCTCCAGGTACGCCCTAAGGTCCCTTTGGAGTTTGCTGCCTTCAGTCTGGGGGCGAAACACAAAACATGAGGCAGTGTGAGGAGACATGTACAGAGGAGCTACAGGCCTGTTGAGCCAGTACATATTTCAGTCTCAGCAAATGCAAACCAGTTTGAGCTAATGTAAAATTCAGTTTGTATATGCACAAGGTATAGATATGACTAAAAACTCTGGCCAGCTATATCTCGTTTCAGGCTGTACCATTGTGCAATAATTGGTCATATATGACTCCGCCATACAACATGGTGCCATCAACTGGACTGTACTCACATATTGTTTGTTGAAGTTGATCACCCCCTCCTCAAAAGCAACATCTTTGGTCTCATCGGCTTTGCCAAGCTTCTGAAGAACCTATCAGTTAGTCAAACAAATAATAACATTAGAGACAATACCAATGATAAAGTTAGCAACTGATTCTGTTCAGTTTTAAAACAGAGGACAATACATGTCCCTGACATACACTACACATACGATCATTCACCTGTTTTCCTGTGTTTACTTTAAGATCATATAGGATTTCTTTGCAATCATGGGTAGAATGCATGGGTTGCAAAAGCAGCATATGAGACAACATGTATAAGCAATGTTGAAAAGAGCAGTGGGAGCATAAAGAACAACTGTTTAATCTAATGATAAGTAAATAAATAACAGCGATAAGCCACATTGACAGTATATCATGCATGTTTGCATTCTATACATTATTTCCACATGAACTCATACACATGCTGTCAATACAGTGACATTCACACATATATAACGCACACTGGGTTTACAGGGGTACCCTGATCTGTTTTTATCTCTGTAGCCCTACAGTACATGATGCATTATGATAGACAAATAGCGCCCCCTGCCATTTATTCAGTGCACAACGCGCAGGTGCATGAACGCATAGACTAGGCCTCATATCTACTACCACTTGAACATATTGCAGCATGGGAGATAAATATTATCACAGTGCTTGAAAAAATGTAAGAGAGAGTTCCTGCAGCCACCATGTGTGTGACAAACACCCAGATGTTGGTTTAAAATACCAGAAACACACCAGTCAGGGGTTAAATTAGCCCACAGTATATCTCACTGCAAAATGAACGTGCCCGCTGGGTGACATTGTGCGACAGGAATTATGTATTTGAAGTGGACATCCCCAAACACAGCATCCTTGCCCTTATTATTATGATGTCGTGATGCGACACTGCGCCTCGGTGGAGGATGCGGCACTGCTGGCTCGCGGCTCGTAGGCCTGAATAATCATTCCCCACACATGAACACACGTTAGCGAGCAGCTCTTACCTTCTCCTGGGCTCTCGTTAGTTTTTTCTGAACGTTGCTGGCTACTTTCCCTGCAGTCAGCCCCTTCCCCAAATTCAACTCAGCCATCTTGTAGCGTAGATCAGTCTTTGGATGCGGCAGGGAAGGAAATAAAAGCAATAACGATCGGATGGACCGCTACGGCGACCGTTGAGGCAAATTCATCAATGTCCAGTGGAGAAATAATGGTGATAAATGTAATTGTGTGATGCTAGGATGTATCTTTAGGAAGATGTGTGTGCAGAGAGCTAAGCTGTATTCTCAAATACTGAGCTGCTGTATGCTCGTCCGTGACAGAGGAGGATGCTGTCAGAGATGCTCTTAAAGGCGCAGATGCTGCTGCGCGTCCACACAGGGAAACTGTACGATATGGGAGACTGTAAATTCACCGGTAAAGCCACAATACGAGTGGAAAATTATGCACTTGCGACCTTTGAAATGCTTTTTGTTGATCTTTGTATTCTCAAGTTTATCTTAAAATTAGCTTCAGATCGTGTGATCATCAAGTCAAGTCTTTAAAAGATCAATGTATGAAATCCATGGTGAATAAATATCCTGCCCAGCGTTCACAAATAACCAACAACTCATAGCGAACGATGGTAAGAAACAGCCAGGCCTACTTCTAAGCATGCATTGCATTAAGGCTTCAAATGCCCATCTGTCTCAGTCTGATATTACATAGTTACGTAACAAGTGAAGTGGCGAGTAAACCTTGTAATCAATGACAGAGTATCACTGAAGAGCAGTCATGAGACTGAAGGAATAAACACTAAGAGGGGACACTAAGGTTTTAAAGATGAAATAAAGATGAATATTTTTCTGCCAAATCGCTAAATTTCTCTTAACTTTCGAGAAAAACAGGAATGTTCTGCAGGAAGCTTTGGAGTAATGCTTCTTTAAGCAAATTCACAGCAGGCTGCGAGTCGAAGTGAGTGATGACCCAGCAGAGATGCAGGCCTGTATCCCAACATTATGTGACAATAAACCATTAAAACAAATGTTTTCTCTCAACTACATTTGCCACTATGGACTACAACAGGTTTTATCTGGATCATAAAATGTGTTTATATTCCTCACATCGCCATGAGAAGCTCATTTGCTCTCCAGGAGATGGCGCTATTGGCTCACATCATATCCACGTACAAACAATTCAATTCAATTCAATTTTATTTATATAGCGCCAAATCACAACAAAAGTCATCTCATGACACTTAACAAATAGAGCAGGACTATACCGACTCTTTATAATGTTATTACACAGACCCAACAGTTCCCACCATGAGCAAGCACAAACAGTGGGCTATCTCCATATAGCTCCGAGGAAAGTCTTTCATTTTCTTAAAAAACACATCTGGGTGTTTTTGCTCCATGACTGGAAAGGTCTGGTGGACTGGAGCTCTACAGACGTACAGAGGGGGGTCTGCCAGCATCACACAGATCCGGCTGCTCTCAGTGATGTTATTAGTGAATTCATAGTGACACGGTCACAATTACATGTTGACTACATGTGTTGAATGTGTATTAACAACCCATACAGTATTTATACATTACATTTAGTTTAATATTTCATGATAGAGGTAACTCTCATAAACTACAGCTCTTTATTGACACAGGTGGCTGGCGCATGCTGGGAGCTCTCCAAGGTCCTGAACCAACACTGTATTGGGTAAGTAACAGGCAGCAGAACAAAAAGCTCTCGTACTTATGCTTGTGTTTTTCCCCCTATTATTACACTGGATGTAATTATATCTCTGTTGCATAATCTAGCATGAGAGCGTGCTTACCAGAAACCCTACTTGCATGTGAGAAGTAAAATGGTTTAGCGTGTGGAGGGTGCGTTTCAGTGGGGGTGATTATACAGTCTTCAGTACAGTATGTCATAATGTGCCAAAACAACAACCAAGAAGCTCCTCTGAACATAGAACATGTAAATGAGGCTGAGTTGTTTTGATCATACCACTGAACATTTTTGTGTTTTTTTAATCACTTTTCATATTCTAATTTCCTTGTACGCCATCCATACTGTCTACCCCTCCTCTCTTTGCTCGTATCTTTCTTCTTTCTCTCTCCCTTACTTTCTCCCTCTCCTCCTCCCCTGTCCCTCCTCTCTTCCTCCCGTCTCTCCGTCTCTTTATCCCCGACAATAACAACATTTGGCCACGAGTCACCGAGCCTATTAGTCCCCGTGTACTCACATGAATAGCTCCTCCGCACCCCCCTCTAGCGCTGCGGGAATGGTTTAACCCGTTATCCACAGCGAGAGAGACGGAGAGCACAAAGGAAGCGCATACACTGGACGTTCAGGGGGGATATAATAGGACAGCTTGATGTAAACACGGAATAAAAAAAACCGCAAGACAGCCTCTCCATTTCCCGTCGCACCGGTCCATTATCGGCGGTTAATATTACATGAGGTCCTGGCTGACTAACAGCGCGTCTGTCTGGACACCGAAAGGCGGCCAGTAAGTGAAAACATTGAAGCCAAGAGTGGATGAGAGGGGAGAGGAGTTGAGCATTGTTTCATCAGCGCTTCAGGGTTTTCTGGAGTTGGTCTCTGGTTTTGGACCGAACCCGGTTCACCGAGACCACGAGGATGGGTCTCTCAAGCTGACCAAGCAGACCAAGTGGGGGTTTCTTTTAATCTGTTTTCCTCTCTTGGACTCGGGGATGACAAAGGAAACAACACGCTGATATGTTGCATTTCTGAGGTGAGTTGAGTTTTCTTTGTTCACCTCACATTACAGTTATGTTATGCTAGCATTGCACATAGATGTGTTTTTCATTGAACTGAGTCTACCGCGTGGCTTTATTTCAAGTGTAACGTTTTGTCCTGTTATCTCCACCCAACAGAAACATCCAAATTTCCTACTGTTAAAATGGTTCCCTGAAGCTAATTATGTTCCCCACAGCCTCCTGCCCGTCACTGTAATTGCCTTTGAAAATGAGACACATGGAGGGCTACCTCAGCCCCGCTATTGTTTCCCCCCTATTGTTGTCCAAGCGTTGCTTAACGGAACATTTGGTGCTCTAACACAAGACACGAGCACTCCAAGACCTCGCGCGACGGTCGATCGGACGATCAGTGACAGGCAGATGAATCCTTCATGGTGTGTGGGAATTAATCATTTAAAAGACTAAACTCCGAACCCGTGTGCATGATTGGGTTGGACAGCGTGTAAACACTGGGAGCCAAATTGATTTCCACTCGCGGAAAGTCACTTGCATCCATATCTATCTATCTATCTATCTATCTATCTATCTAGATTAATTAACTAGTTTCAAACATTGAGAGAGAAAGAGGGAAAATATTTTCTCTCTCTGGCTGGATTTCTCTCCCACCTCCTCTCTTCTTCAGGGCACAGTAATGGCACATGAAACGTCTTCATAATTAGTAGTTTGCCTGAGCAAAGAAGAAGTAATTATAGGCAGCAAGCCTGCTGAGCTAAGTGTGCAGGCATTTTTCTTTTATTTCCTTTGTTAAACATGCAAATGTTGTCTTTTTGTACCACATGCTACTTCTATTCTGAAAATGGCACAGCTTGAACTTGTGTGTTCTCTCTCCCGCCTCTGCAGTTTAAGATAACATTATTCATGAATGGATCAAAAGCAAACCATTCGGCATGAAAAAACAGTTCCCCAGTGTTCCCCTTATTTGTTGGTACTAGTAAAGTGTTTGGAACTGTATATGTTAGCATATGTGTGGCGTGCACAGCTGTCCATGTGTGATCTTTACAATTACAATGACCAATGACCATTAATTTGTAAAATGACATCCCTGAGCTGGAGATCTCTTGAAATATAATGGTGGATTTGAAGGCTGTGCAGTGTTTGAATAGAGGGTGTGAAGGAAAAGACGACTGTAAGAAGCATGAATAAGATGCAATGTGAAGACCCTACTGTGCAGCTAGTTATTTACTTTGTGCTTTTGTTCGGCTTTGTAATGCATTAGAAGGTGCACTGGTGTCAACCCACAGAGTTCTTCGTAGTGCTATTAAATCTTTTAATAAGACTCTCCTTCCGTTTGTGAGTCATTTCCTGGGCTGAACTTTAAAGCTGTGGTCTTGGTTTTTGGAAAATAAATAGCCACCATTTAATCAGATAAAAACGTGGCTCAGCATGCATGTTGTTTGTTAGGAACATCCAATATTTACAGTCACATGTTTGCATTCTACTGCAACAGTGTGCACAACTGCTGGCAAGCGTGTTGCTTCACTAGAGCAGTTGGGGGTCCCTCAACAACAGGGCACTGTCACAGGAGGTATTGAGCAGAATGAAAGTGCTCAACACTTACTTTCATCCGATGATCTCCAAATGTTCCGGCCAGCAATTTTCCAGTCAGATCCCCATTTCTCTAATAGGCCAATGGTACAAACACTGTGTTTACTCGGGTTGTCAGGTGTTATTTTCATGCACTGTTCTCTACTGACTCAATGTTTGAATAATGACACCTCTTGAAATCCCACTTCAATCTCAGCGCCATGCAATGATTGGTTAGATCCATGTTTTTAGATAAGATAATAATAAGAAGTTAGAGGACAGCGAAGGGATAGAAATGTGACAACATACCATGCACTGGGATTCAAAGTCTATTAAAGACTGTTTGAATGAAGCGCCCATATGGTGCTTTGCTGATAGTTGTATAACCATAACCAAGAGCCAAGCAGTCCTCAGACTTAGGACTTCGGCCAAAGTGACAGGCTCAGAGTTGATGAGAAGTCTGGCCAGAAGTAAAACATCCTGTCTCCTTTTAACCTAAGCTGGCAAAGGTGTGAAAAGCTGGTGAGGGTTAGGGTTCCTAAGGATTTGAACAACCATAAGAACAGAATATCTTAATTTTTTCCCCCAGACCTCTTCAAAATATTCTACACTTAAGAACTAGCCTAGTTAAGGCAAACAAACAGAGATTTTCAGTGTGGAGAGGAAAGCTTTCAACCTCACAAATATTGTTTCAAGTAAAAAACAGTCTTAAGATCGATCTAAATAGAAACGCTTTAACGCTTTATCTCGGTGTTGAGGTGAGGATGGGTACCAATGAGACTATTATTCATACAATTCATACAGTTCAAGGATTGCCTGTGTTGCTTGCACTCTGCTTTGACGACTGGTTATGTAAGTGCAGGGAACATAAGCCAAAAGACTCAGACTCAAGACTGAGCACAAAACGTCTACAGGGGCTTCTCTGTCTGACAGAGCTACTCTGCAAAAGGCCTCAATGTTCTTGATATATACAAGAAAGATAAGAAAGATGGATGGGAGGTTAAAGGGGGCGGGCAAAGAAACAGTGAGGAAAGACTGTGAGTGAAGATGGGAGTTATTAGAGCAATTCATATTAAGAGTGAAGTGAAATGAGAGATGGTAGGAGGAAAAAGGTGGAGGGGGCAGGGTTATGACTTATGAAAAGTGAAGATGGAGACAAATACAAAAAAACCCAGAGGGAGGGAGGGGAGAAGAGGAAGGGGAGAAGAGTTAGGAGAGAAAGGATGAGTGCAAAAGTGAAGGGGAGAGAAAGGGTAAAGTCGATCCTAATCCCATTAATACACACCAGTGCTGTCCTTCCCGCTGGCGTATACACATGCACACACACACCACGCACACTGGTTCAAAGTACTGGTGAGATATATTGCTGTTTATTATGCAGCTCACCAATACACTGCCTGGACGTCCATTTAATGATTAGAGCACTCTGTACACTAAATGTATGGTGGTCAGGACGCCGTCAGTGTAATGAGGACAACGTCAGCTCGGGAGCCACTAGTTTCCACCAGATCTGACTCACAGCGTGTAAGAGCCCTCCGGCAATGTGGCTCGTGTGTGTGTGTGTGTGTGTGTGTGTGTGTGTGTGTGTGTGTGTGTGTTAGGCTGTAATGTTGGTTTGTAGCTGAAAGAGTCTCCATTCTGTCTGAGCAGACACATCTGCAGCATCTGCCAACGTTTATGTCGTAGATGCGAACGATATCTTACAAACGTCTGAAAAACTTGTGTGTGTGCAGATGCAGACATTTGTATATGTGTTGTGTGTGCAGTGTGTGTGAACTTTATGTGTTGACTATGTGCTTGCTTGCACATTAGCGAAGACTCAGGAATAAGACGTTTTGGAATAGGAAATACTGGTTCGTCCTCATGAGAATTGTGGTTGATTTTTAACTTAAATCTGGCCAAGGAATCTATGAGTAACTTGTCATCCCTCATTTGTTATATATAATAATACTGTATGTATGTGGACGTGTGTTAACACAGGCAAATATCAACAAGTAAATACAGTAAATTGAGCCAACGAAGCTACAATTGAATACAGTAATTCAGGACGGGTCTACAGAGAGACAGAGCTGTGAGCAGCATGGCTAATAGAAACAGTGAAAGGTAGAAGGCAAAGATTTATACAGAGAAACTGTGTATTTGTGTGTGTGTGTGTGTGTGTGGGTGTGGGTGTGGGTGTGTGTGCGCGAGTCTGCGTTCCTGTATGTCCTGTTTTCACACCATCACAGGATGTACTGTGTGTTCACCACTCGTGAAAAGGAACCAAGTATATTTGCTCAAGTCCTGCACAATTCTTAGGTTTACGTACTTTACTTGAATATTGCAATTGTTTTCTTTATACTTCTTCTCCCCTACATTTCAGTGGCACATATTGTATATTATATTAGATGTACCTGAGAGTGGGAATGGTTGTCTGTCTCTATATGTCAGCCCTGTGATTGACTAGCAACATGTCCAGCATGTACCCCGCCTCCCGCCCAATGACAGCTGGGATCGGCTGCAGCCCCCCCCACGACCCTCTAAAGGATAAGCGGTTATAGATAATAGAATGGATAATGTTGAATATGTCCATCCATCCATCCATCCATCCATCCATCCATTTTCTCCCTCATATGCTGGGTCACGGTGGCAGCAGGCTATATATGTATAAAGTTTTATACTATACATAAAACTTCCCAGCAGCATATCAAGTTTTTTGAATGAGCTCCACCTCGACCAGATAAAGCATTAATGCTGTTTATATACTAATCTATAAATAATAATAATCCAATTATTTCAGTACATTTTGCTGATAATACTTGTACGTGGGGGTATTTCTATTTTTCTTAAGTAAAAGATCTGTATACTTCTTTCACAACTGGTGTTTGCACTGGTACATTGTTGATCAGCAGCTGTAGGCCCCTAGTGTATGTGCATACCTAGCAGTCATACTTTCAGAGGAAAAAGTACAAAAAATATTTTTTTTCTTTCCTTTTTTTCTTTTATGGCTCGCTGAAAGCAGAAACACTAAAATAACGCAGCTTGAAAATAATTACGTAGGAAATGGAGGCATAATGGTTTTGTAAGAAATGGCAAATCTGATAGATAGATAGATAGACCTCACTTAGATAGATAGACCTCACTTACCTGAATGAAAAAGAGTTGCTCTGAAAATTGTTAGTTTGATGCCTTTTGAGTGTTCGTTTTGCAGTGTAGTCATACAGTTCTGAACAGCCACTATCAGCTCATTGGGGGGCATTTGGAAGGAGACAAATGTACCCACGTGGGATTGAAGACAAATTTTAACACTGTGGCTTAAAGTAGGTCTAGTGTTCAGCAAGAGAGAAAGAGAGAGAAAGAGCAAAGTGGTTGAAAGCAGCAGTGAGATAAATGATGCTGGGAAAAGAGAGACGGTGAAAGACAGAGAATGAGCTGTAATCTGATGAAAGCCTCTTTACTCCCCTGTCACCTCACCTTCAGGCCACAAGCAATGACCACGGCTTAGAGGGGGATCAATGCTGAGGCCACCAACATACAGGCGCGCGCACACACACACACACACACACACACACATATACGCTCTTCAGATCACTTCACTTTAGGTGCTCGAGGCTCCCCATAGTACACATGCAACATCTGAAGATACACCTGAGATCACTGCACGGCAAAGCAGGTTCTGCTCACCTCCAGACTTGGTTGTTGCACCTAATACGTAATTTGCTAAATGGATGGATGAATAGATGCATGAAATGGGAATGGGCGAGAGGACGATTGGCTAGAGATGAGGACATTATGTCTAGAATAGTCTATGGACATGCTTTTATCTCTTGGTGTTTTTTTTTATGTATGTATGTACGTATGTACGTATGTACGTATGTACGTATGTATGTGTGTGTGTGTGTGTGTTGGTGGGCGGATGTGTGAGGGTCTATAGGTCACTCAGACATCTCAATAGACTTGCAGCTCAAAGGGAGAGAGGGAGAGTGTGAGGAGAAAGTTAACAGCTCCCATACAAATCACCCTCCTACATTTAAACCCATTGACCCAGGCAACCAAATGACCCAAACCAAGGCTGTTTCACTGAGTGTCCTCTAGTTTACTTTTACTTTACAGATACACAAAAACAAGGTAAATTAAATGCATGTGTGCATGATGGAGGGGGCAGAGAGCTTGGAATTTGTGTTTATCTTTTAACCAGAAAACAAAATTACAGTAAGACGAGGATGCTGTGCTGAATGATTTGATACTTAACTGGGTATAAAATGTATATAAACATGTAATAAACATTGAATATCTGTACAAATGACTATTAACTGTTACACTGTTGATCTGCAATACTTTTATTATTTATTATTATTATTATTATTATTATTATTAAATACTATTTTTAGTATTTCAGTACAGTAGATACAGTGGTTTCAGCAAAGCAGTCCAGTTCATCAAAGATGCAACAATGGAGGCATTTCCAAACAAGGCTATATGTGCCTTTCTGGTTACTATGCCAATTGACCAGGGAGCTAGTTCAGTGTGCACAGTCTGGCTTGCTAAGAAATAGACCTGCAATAGTGATTATTTACCTTATCAATGATTTATTTTCAATGAATTAGTTAATTTAGGCTAAAAATTGTCAAAAAATGTGCCTAATCAAAAGTTCCCAAAGCCCTAGCACCTGAAATAGCAAGTCTTGCACCCAAATATACAATTTGCAATGATATAAATCAAAGAAAAAACTGTTGTGTAAGCATTTTAAATGGCACACAATTGGTAACCATTGTAGGAAATAGTGGTAAGTGGTACAAATTCTGTACATTACTGCATCACTGTCATACCTATTATCACAGTAAGGAACATCCTCCTGTGTATAACAAAGGTCACCGGTGCGCACGTACTGCTCTTTTCTTAAAACACTGCACTTATAGAGCTATACATTGTCACATCACTGCCAAGCTCATTATTGAAATAAAGGCCATTGTTGTGTGTATATTGGTAGAACTGAGATAATTTTACATTACATCTCAATGGTCTATAAAATAACAATAATTGCACTGTGAATGAATCGCTCTGTGTCTTTATTCTACAGCAGAGTGCATGAGAACAGATTCTAGATAGGACTGTTTTGCATTATTTCTTTGATGTCAGATTTGTCTCGAATCCTAAGCAGATTCTAACTCTGTAAGTCTCTTTCTGCTTTCCCCGCAACACACACACACGCACACACACACACACACACACACACAGTAGTAGTCTCCCCAGTGACAGATGGGCAAGATGGAAACACAGTCATCCTGTTAGTAACCATGACATCAGCAACAGTGTTACTCACTGTCACATGTACATGAATGCTCTCCATCTCTCGTTCTCTAAACTGGAAACAGAGCAGAAGAGCGAAGGTGCTGACAGATAGTAACCATGACGTGACACTCTGTCACTGTCTCTCTGTTCAGAATCAAGATCCTAAATCTTATTGGGATATGAGTCTCCGCCATGCAGTAGGCACAGACAAATGAATGAGAAAAAGCCAAACTGACAGCAAGGGAGTCGGATATACATCTGTAGAAAGACACAAATGATGAGTCAGACCATGCAGAGACTGTTACATGGAAAGTCAAATAGTTCCGGTTTATGGATTACACATTCGCTTCCCAGAAACACTGACTCTCTGCATCCCTGTCCCCTACTGATAAACAACTGTTCTGGATTAATAATGCTACATTCATTAGCAGCGTTCAGTGCTGATCAGAGCGTCTGGAGGTTGGGGTGTGGATAGCTGTGTAAGGGTTGTTGTGTTGTCCTGTTTCATAATCTTAATATGTTTACAGTATTATAGTTTTCATAGTATGCATGATCCTTACCATTTTGCAGATACATTAAATACAAATTTTATGTCTGGTATACTGTCCTTCAAAGAACAAGACTAAGATCCATGCTAACGGCTAACCCCATGCTAGCGACTTCAGCCATGCTAGTGAGGCTAGTGGTTCTTTGAGCTAAATGCTAATTTCAGCAAGCTAACATACTCACAATGATAATGCTAGCATGCTGATATTTAGCAGGTATAGTGTTTGCAATGTTTACCATTTAGTTAGCATGCTAACATTTGCTAATTATCACGAAACACAAAGTACAGCTGAGACTGATGGGAATGTTATTATACTTACAGGTACATTGGACAAAGTGAAACTTTGATCTGATAATTGCATTTAAAAACAAATGCCTACTACTGAAAATGTGCTATTAAGATATGACAATATGGATGCAATTCAAAGGAGAAAAGATTGCTGTCTCTACAATCTAGTGATCCTGTCTGTTGTATCTTGTTAACATCACCAGGGGGAAAGGCTTAATATCTCAGTAATAGCTTTAGTGATATTAGCAAGGTTTACCTCTAAAACATTTCACCTTAGACTAACCAGGCTAAATCTCCATCTTGCTTTAACCTACTGAACTATGACCCACTGAACTCCCCTCCCCATAGGTTGTATTGTATCCTCACACAAGTCATCAAGTGATACAAAAAGAATTATTACATTACATTAGTCACAGCCAGTATCTAATATTCGGTCTAATCTGATGAGCTAAGTACACTTAGGTACATTTAAAAATCAATATCACCACATAGCATCTATTTAAACCCTCTATATGTACCCTCTATATGTACTGTATATATATATATATATATATATATATATATATATATATATATATATAACCCTATATATAGGGTTTAAATGGTCAAACATTTTAATACCTCTAGTCTTATTGTTTGCTTTTAATCATCCAAGTTTTAAGATAGCAGAGATTTGTGCTCCCACCTCAATACAATAGCGGTGGATGGATTTTTTTTAGTGTTTCTCATAGCATTGAAAAACTACTTTTAAAAAATTCAACTTTTCAGGAGCAAGCTGTTCCTGTTACTCTGGACAATCCACAGAACACGCTCTCAAGAGTTTTCTGGGGACTGTTTCTTCAATAGTAGTTCCAGTGAAAACCGTTCAGAGCGAGGTCTGTTTATTATCCAGAGTAATGACACCAGTGTTTCTGGAAAGGCAACATCGAGAATGAAATTCACACACACAGTCATTTTATTGGAGAAATCTCTGAGACAAATATCTCAAACCCTGGACAAATGAAACCAAAACCATCTGCGTGTCAACATGTCGCTACAACTTTGCTTTCTTGTATTGGAGCTTGAATCACAGTCAGATTTTTAACTTTCACAAAACAACAAGCTAGAGGAATCCAAGAGATGCTACTGTGTTGATTCTGTAATGCTGATACAAAGAATGTGATGAGCATTTTCAAAGAGACACTTCTGTTGACCTGAGGTCTGGTTGTGTTGAGGATGACACTGAGGCAGGAAACTGACCTCAAGTTGCCAGTACTTGAAAGCTATTCTTTCTTTTGATTTTTTTGTGAAGTCAGGCTCAAGCTGTCTTAGAGGAAACATTCATTTTAATTTTGTTGTTCTCTGCAAACACACTTTTGAAAAGAGGATGAGGTTCACAGTCGTAGTGTCCTAACCTGCAGGGACTTCCTAAATATGTGAAGGTTTGTGTTTTGAGTCTTTTCTGTCTGTGAAACATTTCTGCTGTTGATCTTGTTTTCTTTCTCTTCTCCTTTCATTCATTCTTTCTGCCCCCCCCCCCTCTGTCCAACCCTTCCAATCCCCACCCTGGAGAGCAGTGTGTCCTCGTTCTGGTGATGCTCTGTCGCCACCGCTCAGTGTGGGGCCTCTGAAATATTCATGCTGACACACATACACACACACCTAGAGACACACACACACACACACACACACACACACACAGGCACAAACACTCCCTGTCAGTTTGCCCATGTCAATAGAAGATTAGAAAATATAATTTATCTCGCAGCAGGTTTGGGGAGAAAACGCTTTACTCACGTGCAAACACACCCACGTCACCGCAAAGTCGACGAAGACTTCACTACTCTTCACATTCCTTGCAGAATGCAGTTTGATATTTACTTCACATTTCTTCCGTTTGCATTTGACATGATAATGTTAATGTTCGAGTGTGCAAGTACAGAATCAAGTATTTATACAGCGACATTCAGGGAGAGCAGCATCCTTCATGTCAACTATTTATATCAGTTGTAAGGGCACTGTCTTCTACAATAGATCAAAGATTTAAGGATCATAGATCTGTACAAGTCTGCGCATTCATAGAGGTGAAGGTGAAATCACTGCGCTGTGAATGGCAAGTTTCGAGGCCAGAGATACAAGCTGGCATGCAGCAGAACAAATCATAAAATCCTTATTACTGTGCCAGCAGTCTTCCGATTTGATCTGTAACCTCAGACTGTCTACTCATCTGGAGGAGAGAAGAACAGAAGCATAACTCCAAAGCAGAAAGGTTATTATACTGCCAGCGGTTTTGATATGTAACCTAACGTTATTGGCCTGTCGGGCTGACAGAGGCATGCAAGCAAGGACATGGCTGAGCAAATCATCATGTGAACTGTGATTTGTGTCAGGAGCGCTGCGGTGTGATTCAGTGCTCCCCGTTTGTCAGCAGGGAGGAAAGGCGAGCCTGTGAAACAGCATGTAGATGTTGGTTTCACTGCAGAGTTTACATACTAAAGCTCTCAAGTGGAGCTGATGGAAAGTGAAATCTTTCAGTGTTATTCAGTGCAGTGGAAACACCTGTGTTGCTAAAATCTGATTACTTTGATCTTCCTGCATTATTTTAACTAAACACCCCACTGTGTCCTTGCATGTTGCAAACTTCAGTGCACTTTTTATGAACGTGCAAGTACCGTGCACTGTAATGATTAGATCCATAGTTCAGTCTCTATGGGAACATAGTGCCACAGTGAAACAAAGACTGTTTTTGCACTGAGCAGTAACCTGCAGGTGTATTATTGTTGTTTATCACACAGAGAAACCCACAGTAATACAGGCTGGTCTCCTGCGTTGATATTAATTTACGGTGTGATGACTTCCCCCGCATGTTTTTGAGGCTGAGAACACTTCCATAATCCCCTGATGATTTTGGCTTTGCTTTTTGAATTGGTAGTAGGCATCAATCACACATGCAAAAATGAGCTCACAGCACAACTGAGACTATGTTCAGCTTAGGAGGAAGCTTTCAGATATGAATAAAGTGCAAATTATTAAGTGTGAAAGTGGCTTTAATCATTTTATGAACCTAAACCTCACTAAAGGTTACTGTAGACTTAATATTTTGATCCATCAAAACCCTCAACTAACCCCAAGGTTTAGGGCAAATGCCTACTGTCACAAGGTCCTTGCCATCAATGTGATGGTTTAGTCCAAGGTACTTTGTGTCTGTAGCACTGTCACACACTTGCATATAGGTTTTTCAGACCACTACACACTAGTCACTGCATTACACTTGCAAAGATGCTTAAACATCAAGGATGGGACTGTTTTGGGCTGTAATACTTTCACAGCTGATACCCCAGTATGTTGGTGATTCATAAAGAGGCATTGGCTGAATGGGGTCAGAGGTCAGGCCCGTCCTCTGCCAGGGGCCTCAATGAAACCATCACTGATTGGCTCTTAACATGCACATTCCCATGGAGACAAGCCCCTCTTCCCATTTGCAGGGTCCTTGTACTGGTGGTGGTTGTTATAGCAACCGACAGGACGTGACACTGTTGCATAATATGTTGTTTTTTTTCCCTCTTTCTTGTTCTGACCTTATTGGTGGGCTATTTTCTAATCATGTCATCTCTCTGTGGGTGTAGCACTTAACAGAGTTAGTGTCAGGTCAGCACAGAATTTGAATTGAAACTTTTCAAATTGACATTCAGCTTGAAGAGTCGGTTTAAACTGAGGATGATTACTAAAGTTTATTTAATGAAGCTGTCATGGAAATATGTATTGTTGCAGTGCTTGGGACACAGAGGAATGACATGGTACTCAAGCAGCAGCAGCATCACCTTTTTGTTTCTTTCTAATGATTTTTTTGGTTTATTAAATAACTTTTCCCCCTTTTTTCTCATTGGGACTTCTTTTGAAGACCCACTGGAATCACACTGATTGTGCAACACTGTCTCCTTGGGATTGTGGGGGTGTCAAGTGTAGCATGTAGCTTGCTTGTTAGCAAACATTGCATAACTAAGCAACATACCGCTTTCTCCAACAATTTATGTGACTTTGTGTTACAAAGAAATACATTTTTGTTTCCACTTGTACTTTTGGATGCAAGGGACATGCACAAGAATCAAAAGAAACAAAAATTACAAAATTGCAGTAGTAATCTTCTCCTCCAGACATTTTCCCACTGAACCTCCTGGCCCTCCACTACATCTGTTTTTCTATATCAGATTTTTTGGGAAATCAACAGTTAACAAGTTAAAAATACTATAATGCCTTGAGAAGTGCAGAAAGGTCCTTCATGACTCGGTATGTCTCTTGACAGAAAACTAAAATAAAGGCAGCTTTAGAGACCCAATCATTTGAGCACATTTTCACTTTGTCATTATTCACTTTGGCAGTGTGGTAGCATCCTATGTCATGCATTCTCAGCTGGATCCTTCTCCTGAGTACCTGTGGTGTAACTGAGCTGCAGCCTTCACAATCTGTTTCACCATTGGAGTCTGTCTTTCCAAGACAGGCAATTATGAATTGGATTTCCTCCAATTGCTTTTCAGGTTTTTGACCAACTTGGCGCAAAATGCAAACTGGTGCAGGTTTTTTTGTTTGAAATTGCAGATCTGGATGCAGGTGCATATCCAAGATTTGTTAACTTGCAACATGGGCAATTATTTTTCTTATTCTCCTTTGAACAACTGCACTTAAACGAATGAAACAAAAATCTCACACATGTATCCCACGAGTGTCTATTATCTCCAGAAGCAGATTAAGCATTTCTAAACATTTTCTACTTCAACATAGTTAGGGGATTGTACAGCCTTGGGTGAGTATGCGCTCTCGTAATGCTTTCTAATCACCATATCTGTGGCAACTTATAATGAAAATCAGTTGTCATAGAATAACAAGTCTGCAGAGCAGCAGGTGTGATGTGTAGGGGGAGCGCTCAGTGAACCAGACAGCTGAGTTTCTCCTGTCAAGAAGTGCCTACTCAATTGAATTTTCCTGCGCTAGGAGTGCTACTCTGTACTCGAGTCTAAGGATTTGACTTCAGAAATCAATCTAGTATCACACATTATCCTCCCAGTTGTTGTTATTGTACTTGACATGGCCGTATAGTACATGCTATGCAGCTAACATTGTTGCCACTGAAGACTGCTGCCTTCAAACCCCCTGTATTAATGCTAATCAGCTTCCGTTTAGCTCTGAGTCATACACTCGCAACGTCTCCCACAGGAAGCATCGTTTACACCGTATCATTCAACTGTCTAATACTAGCTTATAGTTCATCTTAATCTATGTTAATGCTTTTAATTCCATATTAATAGTGACGGAGAAGCCCAGAGGCACAGACTGAGGTGGGTGTTGCTGACATAATAACGGATCTGATGGAAGGTGCTGTGGCTAGGGCTTAAAAGCAATTACAGCTGACATTTAGATGTCTTAATGACACCTGGAAACTTTGAGCAGCTCTTTATTGAGACACTGCGGTGATCAGATACTGGCACCCATTTATATTATAGCTCACTGAATGTCAATTGTTATCTCTGCCATTAGATTTTTTTCAGTATACTGCAAACCTTTTCATTTCACTTTGCTCATAGCTTTCCACACTTCCATCATTGTTATACAGTTGATACAGTTGGTTATTGCAAATGAAAGCTATTAGACCGTGACTGATGTTGAGTGCACAATTGGTTGATTTTCTCCCCCAATGTGACTGCAAAGGAATTTGAAATCGAAATTGAAATCAGCCCACCACTGAGTTCTTCCTACTGTAGCCATAATGTAATGGTCCCTGCATTGTGATTTTACTATCTTATCTTGACCACTGTAAAACATATATTTTCACCAAAAATGCAAACCAATTTAATTTCAATAGCTAGTCTAATTGGACTACTTCATTGTGATTTCTTCTTGAATCCCACTGCTGTGTAGTATTGTTTTCTCCAACATGTTCACAACTTGTCATGCTGTAAAAACTTGAGTTTGATTGTACAGGACTCCGGAGGTGTTGTATTGCTAAAAATCACTGCAGCTGCTCTTGTGCCAAACAAGGGTTTACCTCCCCTGTGCAATCAGGCAGGCGAGTATTTGTGCACAGTTTGTATATTTGTGTATGCGTGTGCAAGAGTAAACGCAGGAGAGATGTCATCTGTACTCTGACATGACGAGTGCAGTGACCTGAAGGAGAAAACAAGACAAAGGTAATGGAGTAACAGAACTTAAAATGTAATACAGAACCACAGAGGCTGTATAACAGTACCTAACAGTTGGTTTTGAATGCATTCTATTACTATAGTAGAAGAAGCTGGTATGCTTTGGGGTTGGTTCTTAAGCTAATAAACTGTTCAGTACAATTGTTTCGAGTCTAATGTCAATTCCTTAAAGCCAGAGATGCAGCAGTGGAGAGGTTGTGGAACAGCTAATGGACTTTGGTACAAAGAAGTGCAAATGAAATGAAAAAGACATATTCCTTGTTTGTGTTCACATACTTGGCCAATAAAGCTGATTCTGATCCTGAAGTGCACGGCAGACTGTAATTTTGGCATGCAGGTGGGAGTAAAGAAGGTGAGAGCAGGTCGTCAATGGTCACACATGGCATGAATGGCTTAACCTTAGCGAGATATGATGGAGACAGAGAGCAACTCTGACGACTACATAAAAGATGTAGCATAATACTCATTTCCACCGTTGAGAGAGTCTATACGCTTAGTAGGTCTTAATTTGTGTCTCAGCTGGAAATGAAACCATTGGGTTAGGTGCCTGAATAAGTGTGGTCCTGTGTGTGGGTGTGTGTCAATGTTGTTTGAATAGCACCCATTACACTGCAACTGTATGGGGTTTTGTGCCCAATTTACTTTAAAGATGTGCTTTTAGAATTTACCTTAATGCTGTTATTTCGTACTAAAACTGTGAGGTCTATGGGTTATACTGTTATGTTCTGGTAGATTGTGACACAGTGATTGACAGTGACTGAATTTGCCTTCAGCTATCTTCACACACAATATGAGAAACAAAGCTGACTTTGATCACTTTTTATTAGCTGATGGCACTGATACTACCAAAAAAAGGACCAAAGTGGAAGCCCCAGGCACATTTTCATATGACAGAAGTCTGCAGAGACCTAAAACAAAATGCCTCTAAGAAAAAGGAAAGGATTGGAATTTCCAAGCAGTGTGTCTGAAGTTGACACTACACTCCTTATTGATCTGCTTGTGTCTTTTGGTGACACAAGGAGATCAATTAAGAATACAGTTATCAATACTAAGCTATATTATGTAACAGCACATGTCTTCATAACACCTCTTTTGATAAAAGGTTATAATATACATTACACACTGGGTACAGAAAAAAAAAGTCAGTAATTGCTCTGACGAACAGTGTAATAGCAAAAGCTCCATTTGCCTTATGGCAACATTTACACATTAAAGTCAATTAAATTGAATTATTTACAGAAGGTAATCACACTGAGTTACTGGTGCAATATAACCTTGCTTTTATATTAATATTGTGTTGGATTAGGTTAATAAACACAGTGTATGATTTAACTAAAGGTCAGAATCAATACTTTATTTTCATGTATAATTAACACACTAAAGTTGTTTGGTTTTGTTCTTCATTTGGTGTGATGTGTTTCTGGTACGTTTTTCCCTTTCCATCCCAGATGGAGAAAAGTCTTCTGTTCATTTTGTGCAAGGTTTCACCTGTTAATTGCACTCATAAACCTATGTCTCAAGAGTTTCTGTTCCTGGCTTCCTGTAATACTAGAAGCTAAAATGGCTGTTCAGTTGCTCATGTTTTCAATTTGTTTTTACACTTAAGCACACATTCCAGTAGTATCTCCTTTACATTGCAATTGCTATATTGAGGTATGATCCCCCTCTAATAACTACCTGCTAACTACCTTATTCATGCTGTGACTTAACTATCATATTTCTGTTTTTTACTCTGTTGCACTAAATGCCCCAGTAGAAAATGCATTATATTCAGCGTTTACAGTATGACCAATCAATACATGTAATATTCTCATGTTTCTATTCCTGATGAGTGTTTCATAATGATAGTTAAGTACTCATCAAACACTCACCACATACGTCAATACTGCAGCACTACTTTGTACCATGTAAAGTTATGACATAGTGGTCTTTCAGCTCGACAATACAACAGCAGCGAGTGAGTATTTGCTGATGTATTATTTCAAGTGAGTGATTAGAGCAGCGGCAGATCAGGACTAAGTCTAGATGTGAATGTTTAAGGGGTTTCGTTTTTTTATTCTTCTGAAAAACCTCAGATTTGTGGCACTAATACATAGCCCAAAAACAGTCTTGTGCTTGTGCCACAATTTCCCACAACATGCAAATGTATGCAAATGCATTCTGTTGATCTTTCCATGGCAACCATTATGTGTGTGCTGCAAAATCTTCAGCTACTGGTCAAATACTTTCACACCGTTGGCAACAATTTGCTGCGACCTCTTTACTATACATCCAAGTGAATTATAGTGGCTGAATTTGCACTTTTTTATTTTTTATTATGCAGTCATTTCATCTGCAGCAGTAGTTGTTAGAGTGGCTGTGCTGTGCTGAGATGTTTCTTTTTTCAAAACTGTAATGCATGCTTACTGCTCCGTCAGCACTCACAGCTGAGTACTTAAAATGAGCAATCAATAATCAATCTCTCCTCTGTCTTTTCTTTCTCTCATTCGTTTTCACTCCCTCCCTCTCTCTCTCTTTCCATCACTCTTTCTTTCCATGCCTCCCGTTTGCAGGTAGACACGTCTCAATGGGTGAGGCCCACTGATCCAGTCATCCCGACACACCCCCTCAACCCTTCCCCCCTGCCCTACTCTGTTCCCCTAAACGGCGCCCCCCCTTCACTTCAGTCATCATGACTTCCACCAGCCGACTGCTGGGTTTGGCTGAGGTGGGGCTGAGGTGTGACCAGGAGATTGAGAGGAGATATGAGATTGTGCCCTCGGTGGTCTGCTCCATGTGCTGCCTCTTTGGGATCATCTACTGCTTCTTTGGTAAGTGGTGATGTTGTCTGAGCTGGCACTCACTAAAATGTATCTAAAAAGTTATCGTGCATTAAATGGGATCCCTGAAAAATTTCAAAATATAGCTTGCCACTTGTGCCTGTCATTGCCAGCTGAAAAGAGCAAATCGCCATCAATTAAGAGTAAGAGCTGCTCTACCATTTGCGTAAGTGGTCTATGGGTCTTTTCATCCTAGTCCTGTTTTGTATGAAACTAATGTTTCCTGTTCAGTTGACATTTAAAGGAATTGTTCAACATTTTGGGAAATTAATTTATTTGTTTTCTTGCCGAGAGTTAGATGAAAAGATTACGGGGTTTTTTTCTTTTTAATTGCTATGTCACATTTCTCTATTGGAGTTCACTTTTTCAAAACTCTCCATACGGATCTCTTCGGCAACATGCAGTTCAGCTCAGCAGTTAATCTCACATCCAAAATGCACCAATGCAACCAAAACACTGTATGTCGCTGCATATTTATTGATTGTATGATGTTATTGATTTAAGAGCAGTGCAGAGTAGATCTCTTGTTTCTGGCTATGCAAATCAATATTGAAATCTCATTCCTACAGACTAAGCCACTGTGGCATTCCCTATAACATTATTTACTACTACTTCAGTGGGTAAGTTGTACTACACCAATGGTAAACTCATGGTCTGCACTCAGACTCATACATTTTCTTAGAATTACATCTTATAAAATCCACGAATCGCCATTACAAACTCCTACATTCTATCCCAATTTGCATACTAACATCCTAAAAAGATTGGACTGCCTGCTGTCTTTTTTAAAGAAAAAAACATGATATCTTCTGCTGCTTATTCAAAGGCATGTTCCCATTTCTTTTAACTAAATATTGCAGCAGCATTGCCGGAAGAAAAAAGAAGCACGGAGTTTGCAATTCATCAAATATACCAGGCCTAACAAGCAGTGGACCCCCTGTTGTTGTTTTTAAAAATAAATTAATTCATCTGTGCCATCAAATGTCCGGGCTGTATGCATGGGTCAGTTCATATGTTAAGACACAAAGTCCTTCACTTGAAGCTTAATTTTGTGCCCAGTGAGTGGCTGCTTTTGATTGCGTCATAAGTAGCGAGGTCTCATCTTAATGAGTTTGGATGTAAAGTCATTACAGGAATGTGTAATCAATAAATAATTACAGAGAGGGAGATATCTGCTGTAATGGTTTACAGACTTTTTATATTAGAGTTGTTTTTGTAGCAACAAAAAAAGCGACGGATTAAAAATTGAATTTCTGCTTGAATAGGGACTAGCAAAATCGCATAAAAGTGCTCAGATAATGACATGGCATTCAGAATTTCTCATGCCTTTTTGTACAAAGCTGCAATTAATTTCAGTGTATTGCCTTGGGTTGGCTTGCAGTGTAATTGTGTAATGATTTATTTGCAGCTGTTTTCTAGTGAAAGTGGTAGAGGGCAGACAATTTCAGACAATCATTTTGGTTGTGGGAATTTGTGATGCTTTTGCAAGGACTGTAGGAGATGGAAGCACATTTTTATGTGTGTATTCTTGCCTTTACAGGACAACAGACAGTATAGAGATGACTTGAACTCTCTTCCAGTGACATGGTATACATCAGTAACCACTTGATAACCAGGGCGTTCTACAAATACTATTAGATAGTTGATTTACACGATCCTCCTTTGACATTTTGATTTCGGAACAAGAACACAACATACTGTACACATTGAGCCATGCAAGTTATAAATTATCCCACAGAAGCAATAAACCTCAATACAACACACAATCAGTGTCCGCTGTTAAGCAAACAATGCATTGAATTTTTAATTTGTATGTGTTGTCTTGTGATGAATCATCCCTTGTTACATTATTTGGTCACTGCTAATGTATGTAGCCCTTTATGTAAACTAAAATACATTCAATAACATCACATCCTTCACATCATTTCCCTGCAGACCTGTACAGGGATTTAAATATCTATACTGCCAGTAAGACAAACAACAACATTCTGCTAAACAAAAACATCCAAAAAAATTAACAAGGTAATGCAATAAAAATACAGAATTGTGTTGTGTAGAAAATATATAGAATTTTGGGAAAGCAAAATTGGATGAATATTGATATACAGTATGTTGAAGCTGCAGATGCGTTGCATACAAATAGACAGAGAGGGATTCACTGAAGCGTACAGACAGCATTAACATTCACTGTATATGTCTTGGAAAAGCATCCGCAGCGTCAGTCCCTGCATTACAAACAGGTTACCCAACAACTTAGTTTTACAAAGTTGACAGCATGCAACAAGACCATAGCGGCTCGCAGCCCTGGAATGAAATTGTGGGGTGGATAAAAGATGTAGAGAACGTTGCTATTTGTAGATCCCCACCACGAGCACGGCAGAAAATGTCAAGTTTGCCCTCAGGGTGGTGCCAGACAAAAGACCATGTTGTGTCCCACTTTAAATGTACTTTAAAGCATGCTGCTAGCATTAGCATGCCAACACTAGAATCATTGATTTAGCAAGCTACATAATAACCACGTTAGCATGATAATGTTTTCTGTATCTGTTCAATTAACACCAGCTCTGAAAGTTTGACAAAAAACTTAAGAAAGTCACACTGATTAAAAAGTCTGTTTCAGACATGCTTCACTTAACAAGATGGAATGGCATCATTTTACTTGAAATACTGAAACTTCTCAGTCCTTCACCATCTGTTGTCTATATTATTTGTTTGTTGTCTATTGTATGTGTTTGTTTGACAGGATACTCTGTGAAATAGAGAAGACAAAGAAGTGCCTTTTCACCCTCAGTGCCAGATCTTGCTCTATAACCAAACAAAATCACTGTTCTGCAAATGAGACAAAATGCATATTGTTGACATTTCTCAGAAACCCCACAGTAACATTTGAGTGAATTAATTTTCTGTTGGTTTTCAAGAAAATGGATTCTCCCTGCTGACAGGTGCCTCTTGCAACTGTAGAATTTGGTTTAGTCCCAAGGTCTTGAGAAGAAAAGGTTAGCTGTAATTTATTTGACCCAGAAAAACAGCAGAGTTGCAGCAGAAACGATGAGTGATGTTCATAGGAACGAGATGGATGAGGCAAAGGAAAAAGGGAGAGGAAGGGAGGGAGACAAGAGCTGAATAAGCCAGAGTGAACAGATGGGATAGAGGGTTTGATGGCTGGAGGAAAAGTAAGGGAAGAAACGAGGAACAAAAGCAGTAGGAGGGAGTAGCAGAAGAGTGGAGCGGTGGAACAATAAGGGAGATAAAGGGGGAAAGGAGAAGAGAGGGAAGGATAGGACAGAGAAAAGTGGACTAGGAAAGTGGACCAGAAGATGAGAAGCAGCGAAGGAGAGGCATGATATTTCAAGTGTAATCATTGACGCTGCACTTTTTATTTAAGGGTCTGGTGGTTGAGAGAAATCTAGGAAAGCACACAGGATTGAGTAGAAGTAAATAAAGAATGCCAGAAGAAGTGCATCAAATAAATGAGGTATGGTCACGCAGGAGGAACATGGACGGTGGGCTGGATGAGAGGAAGAGTATTGTTCGGCTCAGCTGTGCAATGCCTGATTACACAAAGATAACAATCTCATGTTGGTTCCCCTCGAGACTGAGTCCAGTCAGACAGAGAGAGAAAAAGGAGATATAGAGCAAAAATAAAGCGAGACGCAAACACTAATAAGCACAGGAGCAAAGGCCAATGAGATTTTAACCGTTGATCATTTGAGCTTTTTTTCCTGTTTTCGTTGCAATAAAACACATTAAAATGGAAATAAACCGGTGAAAGAGAAAAAGAGAGAAAGCCAAGGACAGGAGGGACCATGTGATGGGAAAAAAAAAAAAGTGGAAGGAGAGCAGCTGTTCCATTCAGCAGGCCTGTTGACTAATGAATGTGGATGACCTTTTTGTAATATGATGATTATCATATCTTAAGCAGTTTCATAAAGGTTTGTAGAGACAGTTTATCTGCTCTTCCCATCATCTTCCAATGAGGAAATGCCTCTCTGTGGAAGGAAGGTGGCTGTTCATTGTGCATCCTTCCTGTAATATTTTATCTTCCCTGTTTAGATATGATAGCACCTGTTTATTTTCAAGAGACTTTTGTATAACCACAAATCAATCTACATTTAATCAGCTACATTGAGAAAACTGTAGAATGAACCACTTTCTAATAAGGCCTGCTTCATGAAGGGTTTTTAGTTAGTAATTACTGGTCAATAAATAATTTATTCATTTTTATTAAATATATATATCACTCATAAACCATTTGTAGGAAAAAATTTCAGGTTACTACAATTGTACAACCATCCATCAACTGCAGATTTAAAGAGTAATACGTTCTTAGTAAACAGATTTTTGTCCAGATGCTGCTCTGCCGGTATTTAAAAAGTGGTCAAACTGTGGATTGGTGGGATCTGCCAGAAGAAATAAAGAGCTAAATAGAAAGAAAAAACAAGTTATATGATGGAGGATGATAACCATCAGCCAAAATGTTTTACAGCCTTGCAACCCAAATGTTGTCATTGGTTTTAATGGCTTATTATAGATTTGTAAAGCATAACTAACCCTAACCCCTAGTTACAATCAGTTGATGCTTACAACGTCTTAACCCTTTATAACATGTGCCTCTTTGGGAAATGGTTCCCAAATACATATTCTCCCTGTCACCGTATGCTACAGCATGTATCAGTTCAGTATGCTTGCGATAGCCTCACACTGGTCTCTGTTCCATCTCTCCTCCAGGCTATCGATGCTTCAAGGCCGTACTGTTCCTCACGGGCCTAATGTTTGGCTCTGTGGTCATCTTCATGCTGTGCTACAAGGAGAGGGTGATGGACACTCAGCTGAGTGTTGAGGCATCAGTGGGCATCGGCCTGGGCATCGGGACCCTGTGCGGCCTGGTGACCATGTTGGTTCGCAGTGTGGGACTGTTTATGGTGGGCCTGCTGCTGGGCCTGCTGCTTGGAGTGGCTTCACTGGTGGTGAGGAGACATATTAGACTGTGCACTGTTTAGATGAAAAGCCATTAGTGCATAGGCAATATCAAAAGCTAGCTAACTCTCTATTTAGCTTGTCATTTAAGCTGCCGGCAAAATAGTCAGCTTGCCAACTAAAAATCAGCACATTTGCACTTGAAACATCTACTCAAAGTAAATAAATCATAATTGACTGCAAAGCACACCATGGGCGGGGCAGGCCTTCAGGTTTCATTTTAGTAGCATAAATGGTATCGGCTAAAACGATAGCTTCCGCCATTTTGGAAGAAGACTGTGAGCTCTAAAGCGATGGTATCAATGTCGTATCGTTAAACATGAGGCCACTTTGCTGCCGTTAACGATTCCACTCAAATTAATTTGATTGACAGCTGATTGTAACAAAAAGAACTGCCATTCAAAAAAACACCAAGTGCCAAACTAAAATTAACCCCTCGCTCTCTCTCTCGAAGGTCATGGAGGAGTTCTACCACCCCAGAACCGTGTGGGTTCCCCTGGGTATCCTCCTGGGCTCTGGGACGTTATTTGCCGTCCTAACTCTTCAATGGCAGCGCTGCTTTGTCACCTTCTCCACCGCCACATTCGGCTCCGCCATCATCACTGTCACCGTGGATTACTTTATAGAGCTGTTCGCCTTGGTACACTACGTCTACGAAAGGCTCAGGGTAGGTTTGTCAGTGTGTTTCAGAGGAAACTGTCAGTGATAGAGAGAAAGAAATGCTATTGATTTAGCTGAAGTCACCTTGAAGAAGGTTTTTTCTCTCTTCTATATGTTCGAGGGTGGTCGTGCATACATCATTATTGTGTCCCTCGTTATTGTGCTGTTTGCCTTGGTCAGAGAGAGAGAGAGACAGACAGACAGTTGGGCAGGCTGACAGATACGGTCTTTGATATTGACCACTTTATAGAGCAGTTAACACCACGATTCCAGACACTTGACCTCGGTGCACTGCCTACAAAGCTTTGCCAGGAGCCTGCATGTTGGGATTGAGAGGAAGGAGTGGATCAACAGTTGATTTGGGTGTTTATCTGAGAACAAGGAGATCTGTGCATTTGACATGTGTGTGGATGTGGAAAACACAGGCTAAACACAGGCTAAAGGTGGGAGTTAAGGGTGGGATATGTGGATAAAATCTTCAATTAGAGTAAATGAAATTTTATGTTATCAGAGTGGTATATAGGAATACAGTCATTTGCACGAGATTTTGAACTGAGTGCATGTCAGTCTAAAATCTCCTATAGGTGTTCAGTTGGGTTGTGATAATAATGACACTGTCTCAACCATTATATGTGGTTTCTTGTGCAAGAATAACTCTAAACTCCAAAGAGGTTTTGGGAAATTGACAAAAGTGTCATCATCATGGAGGACAGCACTTTATCAAAATGAAATTATTCAACTAATATTCTAAGTGTAATCTTTGCAGGTGGCGCCAAAGAGGCCAGTGTGCTGGTTTACTTGGGTCATCTTGGGGGTGTGGCCTGTCCTGGCCTTCCTCGGAGTGCTGATCCAATGGAAAGTCACTGCAGAGGGATATTCTCACACAGAGGGTGAGTGATGCTGCTTCACATACACGCAACCAGACTCATTTAAGCAGGTTCAAAAGCTAAGTTACGACACAGACATTGTTGTGGTTGGGACATCGTGTTTTAGCTATTTTGCCATGATTGCTTATTTTGCTTCTTGGCAACAAGAAGTAGTAGTTTTGATTTTATGAAAATGTGAAGGACTTTATGACTAAGAAATGGTGTCACAGGATGTCAGTACACTGAACACACATTTTTAGTGGGTAGGATATGTGGAGGATATGAACAATTTCAAGAACTGTTTAAAGGTATATTAGACCAAAACATAATTTCTGTCATGACAACGTGTACAAAACATAACTGAAGTCCAAGAATACAACCAGAAAAGCAATTTTTGATAGTTTCTTTTGCATTGATAATGGGATATTGTGTAAAAATATGTAGTTGTCACAGTTAATGTACTGGCTACATGGCTAAGGACTAAAATGCAGACGCTTGTAGGCAGAGCAGGTTGACTAAAGGAACTTTCAAATCAGTACAAATACAAAAGCAAACAAATCCAACAGGGATCAGAATCACGCAGCAGGTCCAAACACTGGCAGATATGCAGAAATAGGGGCAGAGACAGGATACAGGCATAGCAAGTACAGTTAATCTAGCAGGGAACAATGGCTAAAGGGCTACTGAGTGGCTAATGGGGGGGATTGGGAACAGGCTGGCAGGTGGGTGTGGAGGACAGCTCATATGGAAGGCAGGAACACACCAGGGCCATTTTCTGGACAATGGAAATGACAGGTTTGGAAAACTCCATGAAGATTCAGGGGCCCGGGGGAAGTGAGACTGTCTGAGGCTGAATGTAGGGACAGAGACAGAGAACGTGTCCTCACAACATGTCGGCAGACAGTAGCAAAGACTTTGATCTCTTCCTCGATTTGAATAAAAACATCATGAAAAGCTAATGAATATATGAAAATGGCCCAACACACATCCTATGAATAGAGAGTAAATTTAATTTACCTAAATTTAAATTCGGCCTATTAGTTAACTGCTGAAATACAGCTACAGTCAGACACAGCTTCTGCACCAACCTGGAACTTGTGATGGATATGCTCAGAAACAGCTGATTCAAGAGCAGTGGTGCTCACCTCACCGTGTCCGCTCTAATGTAGGCCACAGCCAAAGGCTGCAGGCAAGGCTGGAGCAGACCTCTTGAAAAGGTTTACAGAATGTATTCGATCAAGCCAAAATCACAATTTGTTTGGCCAGGGAGGGATAATCTAGTGTGTGCATATGTTGAAGTTTGAGCATGAGATGTGTAATTAAGGATGCTTTCAACTCAGTTTAACGTAATACATGTGCAACGCAAAATTTTAATTTCAACTTTTGAATTAGATTTAAAGTTTAGTCTTAAACAGTGAGCATGTCAAGTACACAGAATGATGATGTGGCTTGTTTCAGTATCGATCTCACAAAGGCCGCTACAAGCTGGTGCCATTTTATCAAGACTGACTAATCTGTCCTAATTTTATTAAATTTGTAGTTTTATCGGCATCTTTAGAAATCAAAATCATTATGAGGGCAGGGAACTGTGTGTGTGTGTGTGTGTGTGTGTGCGCGTGTGTGTGTGCTGGAGAGTCCGAGTATACCAACATCAGTGTGTCAGCGGAACGTGTTATTGACGGAAACAGCCTTTCTGAAAGCAACCACAACACAGATGGCAAGATCCTACACACACACACACACGCACACAAACATAATACACACAACTCAAACACACAAACAGACAGAGACAGGAATACTCTGAGGCATAGTCTCTCACTCACATACTAACTACAGGAAAATAGAAACACACACATGTCATTCATTCCTACACACACACATAAACTCTTACATTTGATCTTTGCTGGCGCACGACGCGCAGAGTTAAACAGTGTCTTAGAAGAAGTCACACATGGCCTCAAATAATGGGATTAAACAGCAGGCTGCCATGGCTTCCAGTCAGAGGGTGTGGGCAAAGAGATAGAGGAAGCTTTTTAGTGCTATTTTGAAAAATGTGCAATTGAGTGTGGGGGGGAAAGAGACCTAGAAAGGGAAAGAGACATGAAGGAAGCACGGGGCGGCTAAAAACTCTCTATAAGAGAGGGAATCAATTCTCCAGAAATTCAAGATATTTGTCCAAAACGTTGCTAAAAAGCCTTTATTCCTTATCATGTGGCTACATGATTAAGAGCTGGTCCAACATATATTGAGGTCTTTCTCACTGTTAAACAATCACACACAGATAAGTGGATTCTATAAACATACAACAAATGTTTACAGCAATATCCCTCTACACTACACCTGTTACCTCATAATAAACAAATACTGCATCAAAAAATAATAGTAGTGAGACTTTTCTTCCAGCAGTGTGGCAATTAAATCCCCCCCACAGAAGGAGGGGTGAAAAGAAAGAGGGAAAATAATAATACAGAATTAACAAAGAATAATAATGAAAAAAGACAAATAACAAGGAGAAAGCACCATTAGCATTGTGTGCTTGTTGCTGTAGATACGGACTGGGATTGGGAAGATGAATGAGAGGAAAAATGAAGCTGAAGCTCTAGCAAGAGTACTATGAATGTTATTGCAGTTCCTGCTGCTTTGCGATAAGACCCAGGTCAGTAAGGGTCATTATTGTATTACTTAGAAACATCTTTAAATGCACCTGTACATCATGTACATGTACACATCTTATGTGCAGCAGTGAGAGTTTGTCTGTAGTCTTAAACTCCTGAAAGCGTCCTTTGTGGTGACAAGCACTGTATTGAGAGGAGGATGGGGAAAAGAAGGAGCTGGTGAACTGGGGGAAGGGCAGGGGAGGGTGATGAACTGGGGCACAACGGGTAAGCTGGGCACCCAAGTGGAGCAGTAAGGGAAATCATCTGTCTGTCAGCTGACTGAATAGCATGCAGGACACGGGCATGAATGAATTATCTCGCATATGTTAAGGTTTTCTCTTTTTTCCCCCTTTTTTTGTCTGCATGTGTTGACAGTGATAGAGCATGCGCGCACGCACACACACACACACACACACACACACACACACAGTAGCATGTAGCCAGAGGGGTCTGAGGTGGGGTGAGCTGAGGAAAAGAAAAGGGGGGTATCATTAAGCAGTTTCCCTGGCAGATGGTGCCTCGTTAGCTGTTCGCCCGCACAAAGAAACAACAATAGACCTCATAACACTTCCACACCCACACACACACAGTTACTGTGACGCATACAGTACATCTTGTCTTCATGGAAGTTCAGCAGGGTTGTTGTACTTCTGGCAACATTTTGACCTCACATAATGAACATGAAACAGATCCCTGACACTACTGTATTTTAAACCACTGTATGAAAAAACATACTCAAAAATATCCACACAGGTCGTGGGACAGTGAGACAGGATGGAGGTTTGGACATCCTTTGCAGGGGAGGGTGTGAAAAAAACACAAATACATTCACCCACTCACAATATGTCAGGAGACTGAGCAGCTCACTACGAGAACATGCAGCAAGGAAAATGATCTGTCTGCCAACTGACTGAATAGCACGAAGGAAATGAGAAAAGGGACATTTTTTTCCTTTCTTTTTCTTTTTGTTGTCTGTACTTACGATAACCCTCCCAGGGATAGTTCCCCATCAGCATTTAAAAGCTAATTAAAATATTCAGAAAAAGTCTCATCTGATTTCTCCTATTTTTCTTGTCAGTCTGAGTGATTTTGAATGTGTCCTTTCGTCTTGACTTAATCACTTACTTTTGTTCCTCTATAAAAGCTGTATTGTTCTGTTTTCATCATCCTCTCACTCTCCTGTGATTATCTATTCAAATTCAAAGGGCTTCATTTTCATGAAAGTTTCAAAAACAATGTTGCCAAAGCATCAAAATACAATGTGTCCAAATATTTGGATATTTACACAATAACAGTAATATGAACATTAGCACATCAAGATTGATATACATTAATTATATATAGACAGTATATCCTGTGTGTGTGTGTGTGTGTGTGTGTATATGTGTTGCTGAATGGTTTATGTTTAGGGAATATTGTTCCTTTCTTTCTTTCTTTCTTTCTTTCTTTCCACTCATTATCACGTCTCTGGTCTCTTTGCCTCCAGTGGTTTTGAGTCGACAGCAACGGAGGGTCCAGCTCATGCGTATCCGACAGCGGGAAGAGAGGCTGAAAAAGGAGAAGGAGAACAAGAAGAAGAAAAAACGACAGAGCCAGAAGACCAGCCACAAGCAGAAAACTCATACCAATCACCACCACCACCACCAGCAGTACCATCACCCAGCAGCATCCCACCCTCATCATCAAGCCCAGAGCTCTCAGCCGCCAAAAGTCCCTCCTCCTCAGACTGAACCTGGCTACCCCCGCAAGGCCAACCCTAAAAGACGCTTTGATGGAGATGTGCTGTCACCGGTAAGATGCAGAAGTCTCCTTACTCATAAGATGAAATGAAGTTGAGCTTCTGGTTACATAGGTCAAAATCTCATGGTTTCCAAAAATATTTCAAGAAATAAAAAAATAAGCTACATGTTACTTTTTGAGATTTTGGGAAATGTGCTTATTTGTTTTCTTTGCCAAGAGTTAGATGACATGTCAATATGTTCAATATGCAACAGGAGCCAGCCGCCAGTTAGCTTAGCTTAGCATGAAGATTGAAAAAAGCTAACCTAGCACTGTTCGAAGGTAACAAAATCCACCTTTTCACCTTTAGGGGGGGTTATGTGTGGGACTGTTTCTTGGCCTTGAGCAGTTCCTGGAGTCTTGTTGTCTCAGTGAAGTTACCCGGCAACCAGCGGAGACTTCAGGAAGTCACTGCTCCCGGCCTAGAAACAGTCGCAAATAACCCATGGTTAAACCACAAATTTACACTTTTTACACTTCTGTTTTAGCACACATTAAATAAACCAGACACAACATGCTACTTAATGAGCTTAAGAGATGCTGACTGGCAAGTTTTGTTACCGTTGGACAGAGTCAGGCTAGCTCATTACCCCTTTTCCAGTCTTTGTGCTAAGCTGAGCTGACCGTCTACTAGCTCCTGTTTCATAATGAATGGTCATCTAACTCTTGGCTAGAGCGTGAAAAAGTGCAATTTCCAAAATGTCGAACACTTCCTTTAATAATGGCTGTACGTGAGAGTAAGCTTTCATTATGTCATATCACATCATGCCTGTACACTATATATTCTGACCCCAACCCTGTGTCATCTGTCTGTCCACAGAGCTACATCAGGAGTTTCAGGGACAGACAGACAGACAGACGAGCGTACTCCCATAGTCGAATGATGAGCCGCACACGGATGGGCGAACTCGACTACGACTGCGGCTCTCAAGTGCCCCTCACGGCCCCCAGTGGACCTCCAGTTCGCATCTGAGACAGCGAAATGCTCATGCACACACCCAACCACACACACAGTCACACAAGGCTACGTCAAACCTCTTTGTAACAGTTTGGGATAGACAACCTAACCTTACCGTGCCAACCTAATCAACTGCCTATTAACCCAACAGGAACTCAACATGTCCATAAGGTGGTATGACTGAGTCCCACACCGGTTTTCTCCTCTCAGACCTGTTAGAGGTTGTATTTTTTGGCCAGTTTGGTACAGTTTTTGTTCTTTATGAATGTCAAGACACAAGAGCAGAGCCTCTTCTTTTGGATGGAGCAAGAACTGATTGCTGTTGAAGGCAGGGTGGTCAAGTCTTGAATCATCACATACTGTATTTGACTTCAAACTTCTACTGTCACTGTCTGAAGGATACTGGAAAAAATTGATCTTGTCTAGTGAGGAGTTAATTGAAATATCTCTGTAGAACGTTTGATTGAAAGATTTTTGTTGCTTCAAGCTGTAAGAAGTAATTTCCAGTGGGATTGCAGTGTGGAAACAATCCAAACACTCATTTATTCACAGGAAGTTTGCAGCATTTCAGATAAGAATGCATCACGTGGCTTTCATGGAGTCAAGGTAGCACTACCTTCAATAAACCTTACAGTATCTTTAGTTCGAGGGTAATCAAAGGAGTAAACAGTTTGCTTCAAGGATTCCATTAAGAGCGCTCAGTGGAAAATGACAGCAACAAGAAACACAGCAAAGACACAAACAGAAAGGCAACTCTTCTTCATCATTTTCTCCATTGAAAGGTCACTTTATGAAGCAAGGTGTTCATGAAGTCAGCCCGTTATCTTCACTGACAGGCTGTGAACCCAGACAGGCAGCACAAGTCTTCTGCTGTTTCAACATGCAGAACAGGGACTGGTATTGGGTGTGTACAGGATCAAACAGTTCACACTGAAGACAATCTTTATGTTATTTCACCCATGAACACCCTGCGTGTCATTGCCTACCATTGCTACATTGCTGCCATTTTCCAAGGGGAATGAGCTCACATCTCGTCACTTTCCTTTTGCCCTCGATCGCAGACTTTTTTAAACACGGACCTGAGCAGGAGATACATCCAGACCTCCCCTCTTCTTTCCTCTCTCCATTTAAACCATATTTGTAAGCTACTGTATGTAATTTGTTTGTTGTTGATATGTTCTCGTGTCCCTTTTCCTCTTCTCATCCCCAAAACAAACCTACCTTTGCAGAATTTGCCTACAAAGACAAGAAACTGCTGTCTGATACCGATCATCCAGGGATACGACTGTTGAAATCAGTTTGAGAGCTTGGAGGGGACAATACATGACAGTGAAAATGTTAAATATAGTGTGTTAGCATGTGTGAGTGGACACATGGGCCCTGTGGCAAGTGACGGATTGTACCAAATATTGGACAAGGAGAGGGGGATTCATTGTAATGTATGTAAAACATGCTTTTTTGCCGATATACTGGTCCAGTTAAAAATGTGAATCTCTTAGTTTGGATAAAGTGTTAAATGCTGAAAAGGAGGAAGTTTGAAATGAAGATAATCTCATGTAAATGGTGAGACATAGTGACAAGATGAGAGCATTTGCAAATGGCGCCCTCTACTGTTTACTACTGGACCTTTTTTTTGCTAGATTTAATGTGTATGTGTGCATATGTTAGTGTGTACATGCATTTGCGTGTGATTTTGCTTTTAAATTCAAATGTGCGCTGAACATTGATGCTGTTGTATTGAACATCCAGAGAGTTGGAGGAGTTAGATTTGTATACGATGTATTTTCAGTACACAGGAGCTACTTTTTGTTTTATTTGAACCTCTTTGGAATGGGTATACTGTAGGTCCCCACAATAAACACCAACTCTCCTAATGTTACAGTTACAACTGAGACTAAATGTTGCTGTGAGGAGCCACAGATGAAAGACCAAAATATACACAAGTGAAGAAATGTATTGAAATTCAACAGCAAAACAGATTATGACCCCTTATGTTTTATGTAATTTTTAGAGATTTTACTTTCTGAAGTTTAGATAAGCAAAAATATTCCACAGTACTGTACTGAAATACTAAATACCTGATGATATGCGATGGGATTGGCACTGGAGGACCAAACATTTTCACCATAACCCATTACTGCATGATAATCCTTGTGCAACCGTTTCCAATGTGTCAATGTTTCAGTGTGTCACTGTTGTCTTGTGAAAACCTCACATTTCCAGTTTAGTTTTTTTTGGTCCCATGGTGCACAAAACATAATCCACATTGACTGAATGAAGTGTGGTGTGTTTCAATATCAACGGTATGCAGAAAAGGAATATTATAATTTCATTGTTTTTTTGTAACCTCTGTGCACATTTTCAATAATGAACATTTTGAAAGGACCAAGTGTAGCCTATTCTGCCACAGTGAATAGGTCCAACTAAAGGACTCAGGAGAAACACACCTTCTGTTTTCTCTTCTCCTTCCTTTGTTTGCACTGTCCAGGTAAAGGGCTTTGAAAAGGCATTTGAATCGTTTCCCTCCTCTTGACGTGCATTACGCTCACCTTCTCTTCTGCTGTGTCAGTGTTACTCCAATAATGTTTCGCAGTAGTAGCTGTTCAGGTGTTACTTGGGGCTTTTGCTTACACTTCAGTCCTGTTTTGGTCCTCTTTTGTGGTTTTACTGTGGTGCGCTTATAACATCATCACTGTCTTTACATTTTGGAAAGATAAAAATTAACAAAATGGTCATTCACAACATGAGCCCCGTTCTTGTTTGTAATTTGGGGGAAAAAATAATTAATGTTATTCATTTTTCAATTCTTTTTTTTTAACTTTATTATTTTTATTTTCAATATTTTCTGTGATTGCTCATCACTGCTGAATATATGTTGGGGCAACACTTATTGTAGATATTGAACTGTAAATAACTTTTTAAATGTACAAATGTTTTGTTTCATTTTCATGTTCATGCCGCTTATGTAATTTATCCAGCTGATTATTTTCTAATGGAGTAGGCCTGTTTTATATTGTGTTACTACTGTATGTCCTGTTGGTTTGATTTGTCTGGGTGGTGGATGCACTTGTATCATTGTCATCCTGGTGTTTCAACATGTGATGTTGAAAATCAGCAAACAAACTGAGCCTTGACTCTGATTATCAGCAACCAACAGTGATTCAATAATTGCTCCACAAGAGATGGCAATTCATTTTCCTACCACCCTGTTTAGATTTGTACAAATCATCTGATTATTATTATTATTATTATTATTATTATTGAGCATGAATTTATATGGACCTAAAATATGATAAACATTGTGATTCTACAATCTAATAGTGCTGTTGTCTCTGCTGTTCCTACATAGTCATTGTGTATACAGAGGTGCATTCATGAATACAAATACCAAATACTCAGAAACACACACACACACACACATTTTACATAAGAGCCATAGTTCAGAGAACAGAATAAGGTTTGTTAGGAGTGGCCAGTGATAGTCAAACCAGCTAGATATTACAGAAAAATCAGATTCTATATAATGTTTATTCCAGTATGACACAGTTCGAGCTAGACGGCCAGACAGATATAGCAGCAGATATATCGTAGTGGTGTAAATGTCGGCTTATGTTGCAGAACAGAAATGCCAAACTAGGTTTGAGGTGGTTTAGAAACAGTGTTACCGTTACATAGTTTGTCTACCAGGGAGCACTGACAAGCTTATTTTTCAACTGCCGCTCGTTATGTTTGTTGGTCACAATACAAAAAATACATCTAAGATTGTTTTTTATGGTATGTGTTCATGGAAAGAAATATATATACTACTGGCCGATATATCTTTATTTATTTTTTAAACACCCAAATATCGATATCGGTATCAGCCTCACAAAAACAGTATTGGTCGGGATACACAGTGTATGGTTTTTCCTGATTTATGCAATACTTCTTACTGCTCTGCCAGGTCTCAACCACGATAAATAACTATTAAGAAGAAACAGAACAGATGGAAAAACAAAGCATCTGGCTGGCTGGCTGAGTTCATGTTCATGCGTCCCTTCCACTGATACTTCACAAATGCATTTATGTAGTCGGACAATAGGTTTCAGGCTACATTTGCATTGCAGCTTAATAACACACTACAGTACAGCAGTTATGCATTGTAACAACTAATGGTATAACTTGTTGTACACTGAGTCTGTCAAACACAAATCTAATCAGGATATAAGAAGTGTTTTCTACAAATTGCTTTAATCAGCACAAAAAGGGAGACACATGTAACAATTAACATTTCTTTTTGCGCCTGAATGGCAACAACATGTACTTTCACCAGCTGATCGAGGGGAGGTCACAGAGGTAAGCTGACTTCATTCAAAGGAAATGGAACAGAGGAACATGCCGCCCTTTTTATTGACCTCCACTGATTGGGAAGCTGTTGCTGTCGACAGCAGTTGTGAAGAAAGTAACAGAGACAGAACGTTCTGACCAACAATACTCCAGTAATTCTTGGAAAAGCAGTGAAATCTCTCACTTTCTCTCTCTGTTCTGCCTAATTATCTCCTGCTAAATCTTGCCTCTGAATAACCTTTTCATTACATTTGTACCCACTCTTTTTCTTGTTTTCTCCCTGTCACCTTCCTCGCCTCGCTCTCTCTCTTGCATGCTCATTTATTGTCTGCTTTCACTCTCCTCCTCCACCCCCACTTTTTTTTTTTATCTCTGCTGACATTTTCAGTCCAGTGACTTCAGACACAAACTGCGCCAGCTATATAATTCTTGTTGCTGTGTTAATCTGCTTTCTGCTGGAAACAAAGCAAAACCGGGGCCAGCTCATTAACAAGCCATTGTTCACTTCTCCCTGCACCAAGACCAGTCCTGTTACGGATAATTCCAACTCCTATTTCCTTTTATGAAAGTGAATTAAATGTTAACAGAAGACGGTTACGCTTGGCTGGGAAAGCTAGTATCATTTTAGACAGCTAACACAGCCCACATCAGATGATGAATGCAGTGGGTGGCATCAGTTCATAAAGGAACCAATGCAAAGGCGCGCACGCCATCTGAGGATTGCTAATAAATACTTTGAAAAGGAGACTGTGTTACACAATACGTGTGCTATGTACAGACACACGAAAACAAAGACTTTTTCTTCCAAAACCTTCAGAACCTGACTGACTCTCAAGAGACAAACGGTGATAACAAATGTCTTTATTTGAGATTTATGGCACAGTGAAGCAGCATAACATGGTCGCCCGTACGCATACAATCAAATACCTAACACATGCTATTGAGCTCAAACTTCAATCAAAGCTGAGTTCCTTTTTGTGTTTCTGACATTTCTCAAACCAACATCTCACTTCCCTTCAATCAGTTACAAAGATAAAAGCCCTTCCTAATCAAGTCCTATACTTGCACATTTGCACAGGAAGACTTGGAATATGTGCAGTGTAAATAACCGTTACTTTTCACTGTGGTGTTTCAGGCCCGTTGATCTGTCTTACACCTTGCAAACGTCCCTGTGGACACTGGGCCAATACAGTGTTGTTGTTACTTTGAAACTCTACTCTTGCCATTTAATTACTTTTGCAGACAGGATATGACAAATTCAGGTGTTTTTGAGAAGAAGGAAAGTAACACGAGTAAAGCATAATTCCTGGAATGACCTCTATTTAAAACCAGGCTAAAGGCAATGCATTGTGCCTCCATACTGCATCTATGCTGTAAAGATGTACACTGGTTGCACTCATATCATTTGTTTTTCCATTTAAATCAGCTGAAATGTTCAGCCTTCTGTTTCTAAAAATAGGCTCAGCTTAGAAATCATCAAAGTAGTGGTAGGAAAATGTTATTAAAATTGTATTAATTTATTTTATATAGTATTTCTGATGTCGCCTCTTCTGTTTTACATGATGTCTTGCTGGTGCTGTGTGGACTCGCTGACAACCTGAGGAGGAGAGAAGAGGTTTTGTAAATTTTCCTGAAAGAAGGAAAACCATATTCATTATCTATGTTGAGGACGGCAGAGTGCTGCAGATAACACCTCAGAGTGTTTTCTATCAGTGAAGCAGGTATTGTTTGGAGTGCTGTGCGGGGGGGCGGGGGGGGGGGGGGTGTCAGTTGCCACTGACAGTGAAGCTGGTTCATGGAAGCCAGTGTGGAGTATCGCAGTTCAGGTATACAGTAAGTGTCTATACAGGGTCGACGCAAACTACAAGATCAGTTAGAAACTAGAAATGTTTTTGCAGCTAAGATTTCAATACATAGATTGCTTAATTCTCTCTGTATGACTTTAGCCTATTTTAGACATGGAAATAATACAAAAAAACAAATCTGGTAGTTTGCTTCAGCCCATTAGTGAACAGATGATAAACGTAGGTGGGATATTGGAACCAGACTTACAGACTGGGCACTAGCGCCCTGGCTCATAGAATACTTCATCTGGATGAGAATATAACAAATCAAAGTCATTCAGTGGCAGAATTATTGACTCTAACTCTATTACAGTATATAAGGCTATGTGTGTGTTGGGGCTTATAAGTATGCTGTATGTCATGTATATATACACATGTGTGTGTGCTCAAACCTCTCCATCGCGGGTCTCGATGGTCTTGATGAGAACAGTCTTCTTGGAGTGAACCTCTGAGGAGCGCTGATGCTGGGACTCAGGGCTGGTCTCTGTAAGAATACATTAATACAGCTCTTACACTACTTCATGAACATATAAGCAGTAAGCTTTGCTACAGTCACACACATTAGTTTAGTACTGCTCCAAGAGGGTTAACTGGCTTTGCACAACATGATGACATGCTTTGCACATGAAGGGGACGGCCATGAAACAGTCTGTGGAGCTAGTATGACTGCCGCTTAAAAGTGTAATAATTTAATTCATATTAAAAATCAATGGCGCTAATGAATCATGGCTGTACCTAATATATCATCTCTAAATTACATCATCTCTAAATTACATTTAAGCAGCTGCAAAGCGGAGCGGAGGGGAGGTGTTGGCAGAGATTAATTGCACGTTTGGACAGTTAATACATCAAGTGAATAGGCTAAGTTGTGTGATTATTGATGTGTGGCTTGGCGATGATTGCCCTGTGAACCAAAGAGCCATGAAGGTTTTTCACATGTCATATACCGCCACACAGTGGTCACAATGTGTCACTGCAGGTACAAAGCATGTAGTGCCCTCAAAATAGCACCCACCATATACAGTCACAAGCTATAATTAGCCTTTTTTTATCCCCTCAATGGCTCATCTGGAATGTAAAATGGATTTTGAGGGTATTTCTGTGTGTAAGGGAAGGATGTGGGCTGCTTCTCTCTTACCTCTGAATCCAATGGAGGAGTAAGCAGACTGGACAGGCACATTGGTGGTGATCCTGCAAAAAGGAGAAAACACAGAATTCAATATTATTATTAATATATTAATATAATTATTAAGTCGGCAATAAGAGGGAAATACTGAAATACGAATTACACACACACCTGCTCTCCTCTCCCTCCAGCAGCTTGCGGTAGGTGGCGATTTCAATATCAAGGGCCATCTTCACGTTGAGGAGGTCCTGGTACTCTCTCAGGTGACGAGCCATATCATCCTTTAAATCAACACATAAAATGTTTTATTGTCTGCTCAAATAAACTTCAACTGGGAAAACTGCAATAAGGGACCAAAGAAAACTTGTTGTAAAAGCTGTAAAATCACACAGACAGGTTTCAGTTCAGTGATCCACCAGAGTGAAGATGAGTCAGTGTAAAATCAGTAAGATAATCACCTTCATCTTAGCAATGTCTTCCTCCAGCCGTGTGATAGTATCCTGGTAACCAGAAGCCTCGCGGGCCATGCGATCCTCCATTTCTCTCATCTGGCGCAGCAGAGACTCGTTCTACAGGGGAGCAGAGACATGAAGTTAGAAGAGGAACAGGATGCAGGCAATAGAGAGAAAAGTAGGCTTTACCAAGAAAAAAGCAAAGAAAAGACGACCATGGTGTAAACCACAAGGAGGAAATAAACTCAAAATTGTAATAAAGTGAGAGATGCTGCAGTCAGTACTCACAGTGCCCTTGAGTGAGTCAATCTCACAGGTGTAGGACTGGATCTGGTGCCTGTACTCCATGCTCTCCTGCTTGGCCTGACGCAGTGAATCGTTGTTCTTATTCACAGCCTGGTTCAGATCAGAAACCTGAGGAGAGACAGGGAAGAGGTTTTAGCAGTGCTGTGTGTGTGTGTGTTGTATGTATGTATGTGTGTGTGCTCCCAGCTTACCTTAGACTTGTACCAGTCTTCAGCCTCTGCGATGTTCTTGGCGGCGATGCCCTCGTACTGCACGCGGATGTCCCTCAGAGCAGCGGTCAGGTCAGGTTTGGACATGTCCATCTGGATCTGTACCTGAGTGTCCTGCATCTGGCTCTGCAGCTCACGGATCTCCTGCAGGATGAATAAACGTTTTAAACAACAGAAGGCAGGAAGGTTATAAAGAAGAAAGGAATGAATTTTGTGGGAGACAGATAAAGAAGCAGAGAGAAAAGTTCTCATCTAAACCTTGTCTGACATGGAGCTCATGAAAGGGAAGGGTTCAAACATAACCAATAAAATCAGGGTAGGGCCTCCAACATTGATGACATTTACATATTAATGTAGAAACCACAAGTTTTCCCAGTGGTGCATTGACGCAACATTGTTAAAATATCACTAGAAACCAGCACAAGGCTGACTTAACATTGTGAAACTAGAAGATTCAAATTAGTACGCTTGGGTCCCATTCAGCTGTCTTCTGGTCTAACCAAAAGATATAAATAGCTTTGCATCTGTTCACATGCACACACTCCTTTTACCCATTTCTCCCTCCCTCTCACACACACACATACATGCAGACACGCACAACAGCTGACATGCTCTCTTCAACCAATCATCACTTCAGCATTTCAGAGAGGTCAAAGTTGAGGCGGAGAAATCAAAATGACAGGAAGAGACCTCAACTGTGCTGACATGTGTCTGAGTGTGTAGCTCGGTATGTCCTTTGATGTCTGTGGGTGAGTGTCCACAAATGTGTCTATTGCACTCTCTGCATTTGCTTTGCAGAAGGCCGAAATGCCCGAATTGTTACACTTTTGTCCGGGAAAAGAGAGAGAGAGAGTGTGTGTAATACTGTGAAAATGTGCACAATAAATATGTTTTAACATCAAAGGGTGTGACATTTTTGATCCCTTGAAGAGCTGCATGCCGACAGAGGCTCAGATATATCTAATACCACAGTATAAGTTCACACAGAGCTGTTATATGATACAGTACACACCACCCTACTGACATACATAGTGCACAAATGTCCTGTAGGTGTGGTGGCCTGGTTGCAGACAGAGTTTATAGACAACAAACCTCTTCATGGATCTTCTTCAGGAAGGCAATCTCCTCTTGCAGACTCTCAATGCGTCTCTCCAGGTCCAGCCTGGCCAGAGTGGCATTGTCAACATCCTGGATGCAAACACGGAAACAGAAAAAACATTATAGTGACAGCCAACAGAAAAGGTGAAAATGTGCAGGGAGAACAAGAAACTGAGAGGAAGAAAGTGATTCATGAGACAGATGAGAGGGAAAATTGTGCTAGGGTGGAGTGTTTCATTTTTTTACTGCAGGCTTTCAGGATTAAATGACAAAAAAATTGAGATATATAAAGGTGTGATTTTATGGAAATAGAAGACGTACGCCTCTGAAAGCGGAAAGGTTGTTCTCAGCCTCTTCCTTCTGTTGAATCTCCTCCTGCAGTCTGGAGAGAGCAGACAAAGAGGAAAAGAGGAAAAAGTTTAAACATAAGTGAAGGCAAAACACAACAACGGTGTTTTGAGAGCCTGGCTTCTTCCCAAGGGACCAATTACTAGACAGAAAAACTAGTTACCACCTCTCATCCCTCCGGGTTTCTGCTCGCTGTTCTTTTTGGCTGTCAGTAAATATAAGAATAGACTTGACTAGACAGTGACACATCAAAGTTTAACTTTTATTTGTAACCTTGTGCACCCTTGCTCTTTGAGTCCTAAAGCTGTGGTGCAGCTGCTGTCACACTGTCAGAGTCAGAAGGGTAACAGTGAGAAAGGAGCAGAGGTCTGCCCTTGGCTGGTGCTGTTTCCAGAATTAGCATTTCACTATGCACCCTGAACAACTGGAAAATATAGAGAGAATGCATGCATGTGATGTATGCATATACTGTATATAGTGGCTGGCTGGTCATTTCTGTTATTCTTTAACAGATTTGCAGGTTTGAATGATACAGTATTCAGGGAAATGTTCCATGAAAATCAGTCTTTTAACAGGTGAGTCAGACGACATGGTGATCAATTTCTTTTTTCATACTAAGTGGCATTCAACTGTGCCACATGTGGACTTACTTTACAGGATACTGAACATACTTAATCTGATCAATAGAGCCTCTGCTGAACACATTTGTGTGGTAAATACATTTTATTTTTCACTTCCTGCTTTTTGCAGGTACAGCAAAGTGCCTAGCTGAGAAAGATAAGTAAGATACATTTGTGTTACCAGAATACATTTTAGTTGCTGATGCTATCCTTAAACTCTGCAGACATTCTATGTGTGTGTATATGTGTGTGTGTGTGTGTGTGTGTGTGTGTGTGTGTGTGTGTCTTCATGCATTGTAAGTGTTGTGTTTCTGGTTGTATGTACACACAAATACATATAAATCTAGGGGTGTTGCTAGCTGTTGCAGTGACAGAAATTCTAAATTCAAAGAGCTGACCTAGTAGCTACAAATAGTGTAGTATTCAGAGATACACCCACATCACAGCTCACTCTCTCCCTCTCTTTCCACACACACACACACACACACACACACACACACACACACACACACAAGCAATGTGTATTTGGAGGACTGTCTTTTGGATTTTTAAAATGTTCTTTTTTTCTTAGTTTTACTCGCACTATAAATTCACAAACATAACAGGCTGAGTGTGTTCGTCTGTTCATTTTCGTCTGTCTACTGTCTACTGCTCTTTCTGTCTAGCTGAAACTTTATCTGTCTGTCCGTCTCAACTTTATTCCTTTGAGCCTGCAAGTCTCTCTCTCTCTCTCTCTCTCTCTCTCTCTCTCTTCATTTTCCTCTGCAGTGTCTCTTGTGAATAAATTATAAACACCTTTGTAAACAGCTGGTAGACCATAACACTCAGTGAAGTGTAGCGATCCTCAAATCTCTCCTTTGTTACTTTGTTGTTTCCCTTTTCTGACACCCTCTGGAAATCAGCGTATTGTTTTTGATGCTACATGCTGGGATTTTACTTGTTTCATTGTATCAACAAGGAAAACTAACTTTCCCCCTCTTCTCATTTCTCCTATTTGTCTTTTCTTGTAACATCCAGCAATGTGTCACCATGTTCTTCTGATGTAGACAAGCAGTTGCCAACCTGAGGGTTGAGACCCCCCAAGGGGTCGCAAGAAAAATCTGAAGGGTCATTAGACGTTTAACAAGAAAAAAACATACAGTATTTTGTATTTAGTTTTGTTTGTTTTTTTATTTATAATCGAGATCTCTGACAAGGGAACATCACTCTTTGATTAAACTGCTCACAACTCATGCATATATTAAACCTGTGACAAGGGTTCACAAGTAGAAATTGCTTTGCTTTAAAGGGTCACAAGCCAGAAAGGTTGGGAACCCCTGATGTAGACGGTTGTACTACCCAATAATAGAAGTGATTTTGAAACTTTGTGTTTATCTTTCTGGTACCATTAACATCGGCCTCTTGCTCACTCCTGCCAAAGTCAGTCTGTGTTCTGGGAACTTCTTGTTAAAACAACAAGCTACATCTGCGTCACATGTTCTTCATTTCACCCTTCTCCATCATTCATCCACTCTCCTTAACGGTGCATCCATTGGTACAGATCAATCCATTCCCTCATTCAGCCATCCTCTAACCTACCTGTGCTTAATTTTCTGCAGGTCATCAGCCAGGTTGTCTCTCTCCACCTCCACTCGGGCGCGCTGGTTGGAGAGGGCCTCTATTTGCCTCCTCAGCTCCCTCATTTCCTCCTCGTACATCTCAGCCACGCGCCCGGGCCCCTCGCGGCCCCTCAGTTTCTCAATCTCCACCGTCAGTGCTGCATTCTGCTGCTCCAGGAAACGCACCTTCTCGATGTAGCTGGCGAAGCGGTCGTTGAGGTGCTGAAGCTCAGCCTTCTCATTGGTCCTTGTGTTGAGGAAGTCCTGGTTCATGGCATCGGCCAGGTTGAAGTCGAGTTTCTCACCGGCATAGGTGCGCATGGCTCCCCCAGCACCAGAAGACCGGTAGCTGGAATAGGAGGGAACACCAGCACTCTTGACCTCATAGACTCGGGACATGTGGCTTGCAGAGGAGCTGCGGCCACCTTTTCCAGAGGAGAAGAAGGAGGACATTGGGGTTGACCCGACGCCAGAGCCGAAGGTGCGACGGTATGAGGAGCTGCTCTGGGCTGAGGAGGAGTAGGACTTGCTCATGGCTGGTTGACTGTTTGGTTGTCTTGTGGATTTGATGGAGCCGCTTGAGGTGCTGAGTCCCAACTGTCCCACTGGGCAACTGGGAGAGAAACGAAGTGAAGAAATGCCAGGCACTGAGCACAGCTATTTGTAGATCTACCACACCCACTCCTACCCCAACCCCTCCCCTCTGTCTCCATTCTCCCCTCCTGCACGCCCACCACCTCCTTCTCCAAACTCCCCATGCCCCCTGTACCTCAACCCCATTTTCCTTTAATTAATCACTTTGGCAGCATTTTAAATCCAGGCCCAACAATTCACAATGGACCCATTCTGGAAGATTTCCCCGTGGGTTACAATTAGGAAAACACAATCGAAAGTTCTTCCATCCCAACCTACCCAGGTTACTTTCATCTAATCATCTTAAAACTGTAAATGAGCATTAATGTTGCTTTTAGAGACTATACGGGCACTTTTGAAGACCGAACTTAAAAGCATTTATATATATGATACATAAATCATATGGCTACTTTAGTCAAATTGCAACTTTTGTTTAATTACGTGCTTATCATTGCGATCACAAATGCAATCCATGGATAACTTTTAGTAATGCAACTTCAACTTTTTGGTCATTCATTTTACCCCTGAGATCCGTAGTATGAGAAGTTAACTTGAACCCAATTGTATTGATAATGTTATTTACTTATAAATTATCGCCGTTTAAAGAGAAGGCCACGATCCGACTCCTCTCAGTTTTCAGGAAAAGTAATATCACTTTGATTACATTTTTATGAATCAGTTTATTGCAGTATCTTGATATGTCATCCATTATTCTTCAGGCATTTCCTCTATATCTCCTCCCTCTCTCCAGCCACTCATCTCTTCCCTTCTCATTCCTCTCCCCATGTCGTGCTAGTTGCCAGCTCTTGATTCAGCTGTCAAAGTGTCTGGTTTCAAATGCTGGAAAGGGCGATGGCTTTCTGTGCAAGTGAGCAAGTGAGCCAGTCAGTCTCTGCATTTGTATTTAGGAACTCTTACAGGGGAAGTTGTTGTAGAGAAAGTATCGGCTTGTTTCGTAGACAGTATCAGTATACCACATCCTGAGGGAAAAGTGTGCTCTGGGGAGCTACAGTCTATCTGTCACTGGACCAAAATAGATCACATCCCAGTTTATGCAAGTTTAATAGTGCTAATGAAACTGGATCATAAAAGCACACACCGTTGAGATATACAGCCTCACTTTTATCGACACGTTAATGATGACTGCCTCTTCAAAACCTTAAACTGTATTAATTTAATCCCCTCAAGAACATAAAACTGATTCTGATGCTACACAATAGGATTTATCTTATGTAATGTTTGAGTTATTACCCTGCCAGTAGCTATAGAGTTACAACAGTTATGTATTTACCCTTGGTTACATAAGGAGCAGTACGGTTTGACTGATAGAGCTGCTGCTGAGAAGGTCAATCAAACTCTCCATTTTGTCATGAGGGATCTGTGTAGATCAGCCATGCACTTTCTGGATAAATGCATCGTTCGAACATTTTGTAATACTGTATATGAATTAGCAGTTTGCATGTTCATCATGCTGAGGGACAAAAATCAGGCTCCCACCTGACAGCAAACATTCAGTCTCCACGAAGTTAGCCATTCATGTTTTTATTATAATTAGAATTACGACCAGGTTAAAGCCAGATTAATGGCATATTATGGCCTTATAAAGTTATGGTTAGCATGTTGCAACTGCCTAATGACACATCCAGCAGCAACATCAGCATTGTGTTTTGTCTAATATTATCTCTATTCTCTAGTATATTTTTGTCTCTTTGCTTACTTATTTTGCTAAATGTTTGAAGTAGTTAGTTGCTTACTTCATCTGTCTGCCATTTGGTGCTGGGCAGCTAGCATACAATGGGTCAGCTGGAGCTTGTTTGGTGAAAATGGCTGCCTGCTGCTAGAAAGTGGGTTGAGCAGCTCAGACTCAACCCTAATAGGAAATGTGTGGGTCATAACACTAAAACAATGAGCTAAAATAGGTTCTGTAGAGTTGGAGAGTTGAGTGCTACTTGTCATAAGAGTTTGTCACTCCATGAAACCATTTTACATTCCATATTTGACTCCATGTTGGAAAAAAATATTGGTTCGATTTAAGGTTTGGCAAAGGGTTAGGGTTAAGCAGGCAGTGAGGTTAAGCTACGCTTCTGGGAAATTAATGTAAGTACAAGGTCCTTAGCAGTACAGTACTACAAGTTGTATTTGAATGAATGTGGTTGGCCAATAATGGACAGACATTACTCATGTCACACACCCAGGTCTGCAGCTGACAGCCTGCCCAGACCCCTGAGGCATCTTAGCCCTGCCCTGTGTCATACTGTGTGTGAATATGTTGGTGGTAAAGATGATGGCGATGATGGTGCGTAGAGACTTTAATTAAGTGTTTTACTTCTTGTGTCTTCTTCAGTCTCACACTATCCTAACCACACGTCTATGACCTATGATGAGGCAAAAAGGGGGTACCACCCAAGTCATATAAACGCTTTCAGCAGAATCTGCCATCACTCGCAATTTGACTGTATGTAACTCAATTGTTTGCTGCCTCTGAAGCATTCAAATGTAATAGGAAATTCAAGTGTTCCAGTCAAGGAGCTTTAAAAATGAACCAACATACATGACATATCAAAATGTTCTTCTACACTGGCTGACACAGCAAGTCACTTACAGTTTAGAAAAAGCTTCACTGTCATGCATGTACACACACACACACTCAGCTGCACAGGCTTTTGTCAGGTGTGCTCAGACTGAACGCAGAGAGGGAATTCAGAAGGGGGGGGGGGGGGGGGCAACGCAGCTGCATACAAAGTTAATGAAAAGACATAACTTCCAGAAGATGTAGAAATTAATTTACAGAGACAACTGGAGTGTATGAGTGTCCATGTGTTCTGTGGGGGTGTAGAGTTCGTGGAGGGGGGGTTGGTGTTGGTGTGTGGTCGTGCATGTCTTTGCGTTTCAGAGGGCCGTGTGTGTGTCAGCTGCTAGTGCTGTCAGCTCTATTTTTAGCTTTCCTGTTTGAACCCTGTTGTCCAGCCACTTTCCCAAAGGATCATGGGACTGAAGACAGAGCCTGACACCATCACTTCAGTAAAAATAAGAATAATGATGCTGCTTTTACTGACATGCCCTGGGATAAATATAACTGCTGACAATCAGACTCTGATATCAAATATTAAATGAAAAAATCAGATATGATTTTCTTACACTGGCGTCCAAGCACAACTGCAAAGTACTATTGAAGGAATTTTCGATTTAAGATTTCTTTCTCTTGGAAGTTCTTGTCTTTGCCCTGTTGTGCACCACATAAAACGATCTACATGTATGTCAAAGAGACAACAGAAGCCACTGTTGAAAACACTGTCTCAGTTTCACTGTCAAGAACGACTTCCACAGTCCTGAAGTGCTCAGTAAGTTGTCTCTTTGCAAATGTTTTCCTTCAAACTTGTTATAGGGTGTGCTGGATTTACCCTGCAAGACAAAAATGCAAACATATTGAATTATATCCAGTAGTATTTAGGTATATCAAATATAAATATATTAATTATGAATTACTTAAAATAGACACATTAATAAAAATCGATTGAAATTACTGTAATAACCATCTGTTGTGTGGTGTACAGCCATTTTTTTTCTCTTTCATCTCAAAGAAGCCAAAACAGGTGCTCCCCACCCACCAACTTCACTTGCCTTCCCTCATAAGCCAACGCTGCCTGCGACAACTGCACTGTGAAACTACACTCAGAATTCTTTGCTAATGTGTACACGGAAATGTAAACAGATAAACTATATAATAATAATAATAAGAAGAAGAAGAAGAAGAAGAAGAAGAAGAAAAAGAAGAAGAAGAATGGCTGCGGTCACTGGCACATATAATATAGAGTTCACATCCATACTAAAAAGACTGCTCAGCTACACTTCTGTTTTGCCGCACATCTGTTGAAGTAAACCTTACTAACTTTATGCTAGATTGACCTTCTGTTTCTGTTGTTCTTGCAATCTAGGACCCCTTCCAGGACCATGACTTTGCTTGTTCCAACACCAAAGGCCCATGTGGTCGGGGGAAGATCCCTGAATAGACTTGGACAGAAAAACTTCAACACACAACATATTCTAATACTGACATTTGCAAACATGAGTCCTGTGGTTTGTTATATCTCAAGGGCTCAGTTGTGGACTTGAACAAAGTGGGATGCTGACACTCGACCAACAATGACTTCCCTTCTAAAGGTTTCAGATATGAGTTTTAGAGTCATATGTTAAAACTGTTGCTCGGGATGATTTCCCATCCCACTGCACTCATCTGCCAGAAATGATGTGGGGCCTTTTTCACTGCCACAGATGATTTGAAATGACCTGATATGAGCATGATGTGACTTGACTGTGTTATCTGCTGATATGACGGAAGCAGTCATCCTGGAGTTTCCCAGTTGAAGGCCATATCATCAGCACAGGACAGAAAATGAGCTACCTACGAGTTGTTAGGCAACAACCTCAGACACAGAAGCAATGCCTGACCCATAGCCTAGAAAGAAAACACTCTTAAATTAGCATCCAGACACCAGCACGACTGAGAAAATGGTTACCACACAGACACACGCACCAACTCTGAGAATATCAACAGAACATAGCAGCTAAATCCTACTCAGTCATGGCATTATTCTATTTTGAGAATAGGAATCTATATTGTAAAAATATCTGCAGTCATTTCCCCAACTGCATTCTAAAAAGCCAATTAAATTATGTTATACACATATAGATCTCTGTGTGATTGCTACGTCTGGATTTTTAAAAATATGACTTAGTGAACATTTTCATAAATTTCCTCACTGCTGTTCATTCTGACTGGACTTACATTTTTTGTATATTTTTTTCGTAAAGAAAGTTCAATCTATCCTGTCATCTTTACTTTACTCAAATACCATGTCCGAGGGGTGGGGTATTTGGGGTAGGGTGGGGTACTTGGGGTAGGGTGCGGGGGCTTCTGGCCTGTGGAATGCTGGGGCAGTCAGGAGCCAAGCAGTGTGGATGACATGATGGGAAAATGGCATGATGGGAAATTGTTTGAGGTTGTCCATTTTTAACCACCATACATGAGGAACTAAGATATAGAGACAATCTGTGTTTTCATTAAACAGACGACATTACAAAGACACCGCTATATGTATTCATGTTAAGGTGAATAAACAGTAAGTAATCATAGTCACAGACTTGCTGTATATGCGATCTGGCAGCTGCCGAATGTGATAATAGTGGCAGTATAATGTTGATAGTGAGAGACAGCAGAGTGAAAGATGAAAATCCTATGGTGTTTTAATAGTGTTTAAATAGTGTATATACGTGAGGGGTGTTCAGCTGGTTTCATCCTTCATAAACACTGAATGCAAGTTGCCCGGCAACCAACCAAACACGCATACACACATGCCAATGAGTTGAGCTGTCGCACAAGAGTGAAACAAGGACTAAAGGATGAGAGTAAAGGAGAGAGGAAGAGAGTGTGCAGCATTTGTGTTGCACTAACCCTAACCCTGATTGCATGACTGTGTAACATGGAAACCAAAACAACTTTATGGACATCTTTTACAAGGAAACTTGTTCCAGATCTATTTTAGGTCTATCTTACGAGAGATATGATATCAAAAGCCGGCGACAGCACAATGTGCCTGAAATAGCAAGCAGCGGACATCAAACTGAACCATGTGACTCACGAGTCACGCTAGATAGAAAGGTTACTTCTTGTTTTAACACAGGCCAGTTGCACCAAACTTCTGTCAGTAAAATGAGCAGTGTTTCATGACAGGACAATGCACAATTTAATATTCAGTACAAGTAAACTCTTAGAAGCTCAAACGATGCTAATCCCTTGACATTATCAGACATGCATTGGATGCTGCTGCCTACGGTCAAGGATAGGATCACTGTGTGAATATCAGGGCCAAAGCCAAGAATCTGGTCTTCCATTGAGCGGTCTGTACATCTGTTAGTTTGCTTAAATTAAAAAGTTTTAGGAATGTAGACTGAAAAATAATGGGCAAGACTCATGGCTTTAATTTATAATAAAATTCTATTTCATCATGTAAATACAACTTGCTAGTGTTATTATTAGTAGTAGTTGTATTTTAAAATATTGCATAACATTTTCCTACCTGGTCAAAAGATCATGTGGATATATATAGGCTACCTTAAAACTAAAGTGCACAACATAAATCATCTAAACATGCACAACTAGAAAAATATATGTCAACCTGGTACATCTCAGGGCATGAAAGGTTTGGACATCGCAGCCTATTCCACTGGTCTCACTCTCATGTAATGTAACACCATTAAAAATCTATACAATTCATCAAACAAAGCTTTACACTGTATTCAGTGCACTGAAGACATTTTCATTCATTATTGGGTATTTTATGAATGATATACAGTAAGCTACACTATGGTTCAGTTTGATTTCTGTTTTCATGAGTTTTCATAGACACAAGAGGGAGCAAGAGGACACCTAGACAAGATGAACTTCTGTGACGCTCCTCTCTGCCTTATTCAGTGCAGTTTCAATCAGAAGGAATCAATTTAGATAAATGATAAAATATTGCACCTTCAGTCTGTCCATGCCAGACTGAGAGAAAAATATCTACAATGACAATAGCAAGGATCTTTTTCTTTAAGGAAAAACCTGTGTGCACTCAAGTTATCATATTTGTCGTAAATGTGTAGTAAATATGAATCTGTATATACATATATACATGCTGGTTCTTGGTGTGCTGTGGTCTCTCCTGGGCTGAACTGTGTAGGGCCTAGGCATGACCCTCTGAGATGACCCTTCCTGCCATTAATCTTACCAGTTCAAGCTCATCTTACAAAAACTGTGTAACACATTTTTGTTTCATCAACACGTAAACACAAAGTCACCAGTGCTCATGTGAGATAACTACAACTGAGACAAACGAGAAATGAAACGTAAGCTTGAAACCAGTGTGTTTATTTAACATTAGCTAAAGAAGCTAGTCTTGGGTTTATATACCTGTGCACACCTGCAAGCTGCTTTGTGCGATTTGTGCACATGCATGCGCCTTAATGAATAATGGCTGCATGACGTTAGTGTATGGGTGTCGCTCATCACCCTCTCCGTTTGACCGCCGTGATGACGTAGCTGCAGGTCGACCCCTTCTACCTCACAGAGCTCCCCGTGGCTTCGGTTTGTACGTTATTTCCGCAGTTGTGCAGTCGTGAGTCGATACTACTCCTCCCTCCCCACGCCCCGCCTTTTCACTGTGAGGAATTAGTTGTTGTTTTTTTTGCAGCCATTTATTTATATTTTTCCGTCACATGGGCTCCTTGGGTGCAATGTGAGCTGTCGACCCTGGCTGCGGCTCGTTTGAACATGATGGGGATTTAACGGAGGAAAAGAGGGACCAAAGCAAAGAGGGACTCCGCATCTTTCTCTGTGTGTCTCCTCGGCTCCGGAGGATCATGCAACACCTAATGCCATGGCGGGCTCTGCTCCTTTTAACCGTGCTCTGCCAACCAGGCATCTCGGACAAATACGGTAAGATGATGGTGCTGATGGTGATGCTGATGATGGCACTGTCCTTACCAGAAATCACGTTTATGTTCCTGTAATATTCCCACAGGTTCACGGTGTGTCTAAGTAGATATAATGACTTCACGGTGATCTCATCCTACTGGAGGCTACTTTATCCTCTGATGCTGTCATATTACTGCATTTAAAGATATCTACAGGCTATTTATGTATCGCCTTAGGGGACTGTACTTATGTGTCATTCTTCCAAAATGAACTGAATTGAAGTGTAAATGATTTGCCAGAGAGAGATGTGGGCTGTGTGGGTACATGTAGAGGCTGATGAGATGAAACTGAGGCGGAGGACAGATGGAGGATGCAAAGAGTGATGGGGAAGAGAGAAACTCAATCAAGTGAATATGTATTTGTCTTGTAGAGCATGGGGTCATTTTAGGGAGTTAAGACACCAACACTCCCTATGATATTATTGGTATTATGCTATTATTTAGAGTCCTTTCTATTGAGAAGGGAGTAGGAAAGACAGTCATCAAATCCAGCTGTTGGGGATAAATGAATAACGCCCAAACATACAGAAAGTAGACAGCAGATTTATGTTATATATATATATATTATATTGAAAGATGCTTTTAATCAGAGAGATTTACTGTAGGTTGCACATCTATATTGTATAAGAATAGTTAATAGTTTCCTCCATTTAAAACGATGCCTGAACAGTGTTGACCTCACGTTACACCTACAGCAGTGTGACATTAGCAGCAGTAGCTGTCATGTTAATATTACTGACAATGACAAGTTGTAATTTCAGCTTGACTATTTCATTTTGATTATTGCTTGTGAGAGTGATTCATTTTTTTTTTTGTAGATCGATACTTTGAATTGCCATAATTTGTAATTGATACAAAGATGCAACAAGTGAATTGTTACACCGTCTGTCGTTTTAGACATAGGTGGAGATTTGTGAATTCAATGAGTAATTCAGACTGAGATTGAGAAAGGCTAAATGTTATTCTCTCCCCCAGGTACAAAAACAAGCCAGCATTATTTTGTTCCAACAGAAAGATTGCCACCCCCGTCATTTCATTATATCATTTCAGTGCAATCACCCAAATGTGATGCACAAAACATCTGAGAAAACAATTGATTAAAGCAGCTCATTGTAATAGATGTTAGAGTTTGATGGACTGTGAATTAAATATTTAAAATAACCCTCGAAATGTGTCTGCTTTATTGTCATATTGCTAAATCTATTATTATGAAAATGTACAACCAATTTTTTAAAACGTGTATTAAAACGAGCAAAATTGAACATGAAATGCTGGTAAAGTAATGGAGTTTCTGTACAGTTTGCCATTAAAAATCATACATCATTGAGAAAACCCATGAGAAATGAATTAAAAAACACCTAACAATGAACAATGGACGCCATTCTGCAAGTGCCTGAGATTTCAGCACCATGGAGAGAAACCAGTAACCACTGTTGTCCAATCATCCATTAGCACCTCTCTGCTTCCATCTCTGTTCTTTCACACATGCATCCATCCACCTGTTCATCTGATCAGCCATCCATCCATATGTCCGACCGTCCATCCTCCACACACACGGCAGGCTGACGTCTCTGCAGCCAGACAATTCCCTAAGGGCGGATGTCCTGTTGCTCTGGTCCTATTGCAAGTGCTGTATAATAGGTCAGCTTTCCACTAGATTTGATCACCAAAGTTATGAGATTCATTGGAACCTTTGTGCTATTTTACCATGCAAGGGTACACATTTTCCACATTTTATTTTAGAGGTAATGGTTCTTGTAAAACATTCTTATGGTTGTAGCAGTTGCTACCAGCCCGACTGTTGGCCTTTGGAGGATGCAAAGGAAAGTTCAATCAATGCTGTGTTTACCAACCCAAATTGTAAACAAGGTGGAAACAAGTTTTAAATCCTAGAAAATAAACTTGTTTCTTTGTTTTACCTCCATGTTGCTTGTTGGCCCAACACTACCCGATGTCCTTTCCTGGTTAACCAATCTGATGACTAGGACTTGCATTTACGCACAATGTCAGTTCAATAATATTGATATGTGTGTTTTTTAATGGAGCTTATTTTAGCTACACAAGAAGGTTCACTTAACCTTCCACGGACTGGAGAGCCCAGGTCTCAAATTGGGCATTTTGCTTTGTAAAATGACACCTAGACACTCTATTGATGTTTTTAAGAACCCACCATGTGTGTGTAAGACTGAGAGTAAGACTTGGTCCAAATTATTTCACATGAAGTGAAATTAGGAATTAGAGAAAACTGATTAGTCATTGAGGTTTCATAGGTAAAAGAGAGAGAGGGAAAGCATCAAAGAAACACAAGATACTCACTTGCACTGTGTGTGTACAGTGTGTGTGTGTGCGTTTCTCTTCAAAGAAAGTCGAGGTGAGTCACTGAAAGAGCTGTTGGTTGTGGTTCTGCGTCATTTCATTTAAAGGTAGAGAAAGTAGTTTTCAATCTTCTCTATCCAAGTTTGTGTTCATCATTTCAATCTACAGATCCATCCACTCTGCCAAGCAGCTGCTCACCTGCCATCTTTTGCATTTCATTTGGGATAAATCTGTCACTTACATATACGTGAACACACAGATTTCACAGATTTTCTCTGAATTCACTTTTTTTTGCCTTGTACATGCAGAGACAAAAAGTGATTTTCCTCTGGAAAGTAGCAAAAAATAGAGACACGAGCTGTGACGTGACATTAATCTGTCTGTGACAGGCATATTCTGCTGTGTTACGTTCCTATCTATCACCAGCCACCTGCTCCTTCCCATATTGCCATACCCTCCAAGGTCTCACTCACCAAAATAAAATTAGCATAGTGGAAGAGCTAAAAATGAAATAAAAAGGAACAGCTAAAAATACTAGTGCCAACACTGTATTTGTGTCCCCTGTTCAATTACAAACCAGTTAACAATTTAATGAAATGTAATAATTTCTGCCCACTAATGAATCAATATTTCATGTCCGCAAAATTTAGACCGTTTTATTGTGTATATAATGTATACCTGTTCAACCCTTAATGCACTTTGATGATGTCTATGTAGCAGCCAAATTGTCCAAATGAAAATAAGACAATTTTGTGTTTCAAGTTCCAGATTTTATGCCAAAGAGGGACACCTCTCGGCATGAGGGGGCTTTTTAAAGCTATTGTAAAAAAAGTCTTACAAATGCAGTGAAGGCTGGCTTTGACAATGGTACCATTTAAATATGAAAGACATTGTGAAGGTTGTGGGTGCATGCGTCTTTTTGTCACCACTGTGCAGTACATTTGTGGCTAATTATAATGAGTAAGCCGGGATTAAGCTCACTTTGTTGTGTTCTCATTTCAACCCTCGAAATGTGAATTAAAGCGGCCGTTGCCATGGAAATATGCTGTAAAAGATTTCACTCTGAGCACCTGTTATCCCTCTCTTTGTCTTTCTACCTCAGGTTGCCTGTTTGAGAGAAAACTGTGCACACGGGATCAGTTCTGCTCAGATGGTGAGTACAACACACACACACAAACACTCACACAAACACAATCAAACATAATCTCTCTTGAACTTGAACATTACACCTTTAAGATAGACTACTTTATTAATCCTTTCTGTACCTCTACTGCATATTAAATGATTAACCTCATGGCTGGACACACACACACACACACACACACACACACACACACACACACACACACACACACACACACACTGTTAGTCACTGGAAGAATACTCAACAAAGACTTAGTATGAAAATATACAAACACAAGTCAGGGATTTTTCCTCACTCAGCCCCATGTGTCTCTCCCTCTCCGTCACCTGCCCCTCTCCCTTTCCTCATCTTTATCTAAGCCCCTCCCGCCCTCTACTATCTCCATAGCAACAGTGACGTCACGGTGGGGTCGACACCCCCACAGTTGTTGTGCTAATACAGCGATGAGTCACTGACACACACTTACGCACTTCTCTGTGGAAATTGCACTTACGCACACGCGCAGCCATTGGACAGAATACAAATGGATCAGCTCAGGAGCAGACACACGGCTCTATCTGTCCACAAATGTGGGAGAAACAATATTAGGTGTAATTACTTCTCAAAGGTTGTTAGCGTGATTGGTTGAAATGAGCCCTTTGTCTCTCTGTCTCTGTGTCTCTTCAAGAACCTACAATGCAAAATAAACTGTAAACAATCTTCATGTTTGTTAGACACCAACAAATTCTAATTTCTACCAATTTATTTAGCTTGTGGGAGGAAAATCTAAAGGTCTACAGAGAGTGTAACCACCACAGTCTCCATAGACAGACACAGGTCGCCCAGTGACTAACACATGAAGAATAAGCAGCTGTTGTGTTGAGTTTGGATTAAGAAGTCGAAGAGGTGTCTGACTGCACAAGACAACTAGGAGGAACTGTACAATTGAATGAAAACATTCAGACTCTTTTGGGTCTTCATTAACTGAAGAAACACCATCTCATCCAAATTATTTATACTTTCTGTCTGTGTTCAGTATAGTTCCCTAAACAAGCATTGTACTGTACAATGCAACACTGTAAACTGTGAATGAAGGATTTTACTTGTTGGATGACTGGTAGCATCTTTAAATTATCTAAAAAGAAGATATATGTTTGACAAAAGCTGAAATGCTTCGTGCTCTATTATAATTATATTACTGTTATTAATCGTACCGCTTCGTTACTCCAGCCTTTTTGATGCAGGCTTGTTTGCTGACGCACCAGGAGTTGAATGGGAGTATCACCATCAGTTTCATCTCTCAGTGTTGAGTGATGCAGAGACTGATCTTGTTAAGGCGGCAGCTGGCCTCTGCCAAAAACGAAGGAATACGCCTTCTAGCTTGGCTTAAAAAATGAAACCACTATATAATCAACGACTACAAATCTTTCAATTGAACAAAAATATTGGAATCAGCAACGTAATGTCTAATTTCCGCTTCTACCCAACACTAATGATCCGAGATGCCAGCTTATTTTATAGGTTATTTTATAGGTTTCGCCAAGGCAGGGATGCATCCTTCAGCCTTTGAGGAAAGATATGTCTACAATGTCTAATGATGTTCTCTCACTGCACAGCACACCCTTCTATCTCTGCGGTTTCAAAGTTTGTTGTAGTTTAAGTTCTTTTCATGCTGCCGTCCTGCTTCATGCCGCAAGTAATAGGGAAGGTTGATTGTGTCCTAAATGCTTTTTTGTGCTATATGGAATGCACAACATCTTTTAGGTGCTTGCCGCCGTTGTTTATTTGTGTCTGTGAGCGTGCAGTGTTTGACACAGGGCTCTTCCCCTGTTTCCACCCCTCTTAAAGACAGTCAGTGGAGGTTTTTGATGGTGGCATGTTTGTGGTGCTGTGTAGTGTCCATCAGGCTCTGCTGGTTTAACCTCGTCCTTCTCCAGCCCCCACTGTGGAATACTAAGGTCAATATTTACGCATGGACCATGTTGTTCTTGCAGGCATCTCCCCTGTCAGAGTGAGATGTGCCTGTGTAAACAGAACAAGGTCATACATTGTCACCTGAGTTCTGTGTTAACACCCTGACCTTGTCAAGCAGCTGCTCCTTGCAGGTGCTGACTTGGTGGATACCAGGTTGTACAACAGGCATCATCCTGCTATCAGGTCACTAGGGAAGGTTTGGTGGGTCCGTTGTGATTGACCACAGCAGCACCTGCATACGTTAGTGTGGTGCTCCACACAAGTGAATGGGCAAGCCTATGAGATCATCAGAGGGCTGAGCTTGTGCTTATACACATAGGGTACGATGTTCATGCCACTGGATGATTCTTTGGCCTGGATGTTAAAATCATTAATTATGTTACAAACTCAAAGAAAACTGTCCTGCCACCTGAAAAGAAACATCAAAGAATCATATAGGATGCCATTTATTCATGTCCTTAGTTTGGTTGGCATGACTTTATTGTAAATACACACACTTTTCTTCATAGGGCTTACACAACCTACTCTAAAATGTAGCACCGATGCTTGTCATCACAATTCATTTGACAGTAACTTATTAGGAACATTCTTTTTAAATCATGTAACATCAGCCAAACATTGCGTTTCTTTTACATTTAAAAGACTCCCCCCGTCCAACACTGACTCTTACAGTATGTTCCCTGCCCCAAAAATGATATCTGCAGAAATAACCCAAGCTCCAGAAATAGTCCCAATCCAATCAAGCCATGGAGTTTTGCTGTTTTCTCTCCATTCATCTCCCATTTCCTCCTCCTCATGTCCCTCTTCTCTCCGTCATCAGTCAGTTCACCCCCAGGAATAAAAGCTACTGTGTTTCTGCTCTGCTAGTGCAATTCAATGCCAGGATACAATATCCTGTGTCATATCACATCATCAACATCAACTATTTGTGATTTGAGTATGGGTGTCACTGACTTGGATGGAAAACCGTGTCTCTTTTATGTGTGTTCATTGTGGAAAGATGCAAGTTTGTGTCTGCCTCTCTCTGTATCTCTTGTCAGACTAAGGATCAACTTGGTAATAACACTAACACAATCAGACATACCTGATTGCATAATCAAAAAAGGAATTAACTCTGCAAAACAGAAAACAAGTCAAAAACATGTGAGTCTACTTACTCTTCAATACATAGAGTGGCAAAACAATAAGCTGCACTGTGTCCTATAACATTTGTGGCTATCTAAACACATGAATCCCCTCTAATCTGTTCAGTACACCAACACACCGTTTCACTGTGGCAGGTTGGGTTGTGGGAAATTTAGCCGGTGTAGTGAAAAACTGTGGTGACTCATCAGTGCACCAGATTTTACATAGTCTGCTCTGCTCTATCGTTATTCCCATCACATCGCAGTCTGACTATCTTTTTCTTTAGAAATATCTCACTGAGATTGTCACAGTGAAAAGACTCACAGATGTGATTTGTACTATTCGATAGTAGTAAAGTCAGATTCTCATCATCTAACTACACTTTGTGGTGGACGGCTGAACCGCTTGATCCCCTGGTTCCAGCCAGGTTTCATTGTGGCTTATGTCCAAACTAGTTATTAAATTAGAATCATTTATTTAAGATTTAGAAGGGATCAACACTTGTATACCTCAAAGTAATATATATAGGCCTATATAACTTTGTGAAGCTTAGAATGATGTATCAGCCTGTTTCTGGCTGAAGAGGCTAAAATTGACATGATGTACAGAATGTACTGTACTGTAGATGTTCAAAAAAATGGATAAATTTATGATCATGATATGAGAACGTTTCACATTGAACAATACTGGGCAAATACTATTATTATTTCTGTTGCCATGAGGCTGTCTGCAGGTTAGCAACTATTTCAAAGGATAGTGTTTAAAAGCGCGCACACTGACGGTGGCAGAACCTCGTCAAAGGGACTGTGACAAGCAGTATGAGTGTGTGGGCTGTACTTAAAAAGTGTGAGTCACTGGTGTGGGCTACCATAAGAAGTATTGTACTGTACCTCAAGGGCAGCTTCACTGAAATATTTGTGGTAAAATGTATACAGTTTTAGCTAAATAAAACAAAGTAAAAACTTCAATCGATGCCTTGTTATATTTATTTTTCTTATAGGCCTTTTTTCACAGCAGGTATTTTGAATTATCATAATAGGAAAAGCTCTGGTGTTACTAGTAGCATTAACGATGGCTCTGTTCTATTCAACTGTCCCACTACTGTGTGTGACAGTGAGCCAGCATGCACAATACCAGGACCCTGAAACCAAAGCGGCTAAATGGAATCTAATCTAATTTTATTATTTACACCTGTGCTTTTCCTACTGTGACACATTAAAATGTTGCGTTTTGTCTGTAGACTGTGCTGGATTTTGGGTCAGGAGTCACTTTAAAAAGAAATCTCAAGAAACTATTCTGGCAAAATAAGGGTTAAAAGTTTTTTTTAACAGTTTTGTGTGTGTCTGTGTTCATTCCAGACGGGCTGTTCGGTCAATGTTGTAACTCTAAGCAGGACCAGGTCCAGTACCAGGTGTCAGTTCCTGTTCTGAAGAGGATGCAGGAAGTCCTGAAACAGCTCATGCTACAAGGTGAGATCAGTAGCATTCCTTGGCAAAGCTAAAACTGTCCGAGTGAATACCCCATTGCTTCTAAGTAACTGTGACGAAAGTCAAAGGTTTAGACAATATAGTTGTGTGTAAATTTTGTGAGTCTCTTTTGCAGGTCATTGTATTTGTTTTATATGAATTACATTTAATTTTGTCTTTCATTCTATATGCATTATTGTACCTAGAATTTACATTTCTGCCTCTGTCAGTCGAATTAAAATGAAAGAAAGTCAATACAAAATAAAATATTTAAGAGTCCACAGCCATGCTAGCAGCTCTGTGCGGCTATACTTAGAGACGCCGGTTCTTTGAGCTAAATGCTAACATCAGCATGCTAACATGCTCAAAATGACAAAGCTAACATGTTGATGTTTAGCATGTATAATGTTTACCATGCTCACCTCCTTAACATTTGCTAATTAGCACTTAAGACAAAGAACAGCTGAGGCTGATGGGAATGTCATCAGTTTTGCTGGTATTGGACAAATTAAAATTTTGTCCAGATGGTGGTGCTCGAGGAAAAGTCAGGTGATAAACAAAGTTATAGCAATTCATCCTCTGGGGACCATGACTGTGTGTACAAAATGTCATGACAATCCATCCAATAGTTTTTGAGATATTTCAAAATGGACCAAAGTGGAAGACTGACCGACAGACCAACATTATCATCCCTAGAGCCATTCTAGTAGCATGACTGAAAAATGTGATAAATAAGGGACTGTGCTGACCATGAATTCGGCCTGTGTAGTCATAGTGAAGTTAAATTGGTCATGTACTCAACCATTGCATTGACCTTATGGACGCTTCATGAATATAGGCAGAAATTCATTCGATCCATAATACGGGCACAGTATTGATTTCAGAGAATCTCTCTCTCTCTCTCTCTCACACACCTCGGTCTTGCACTCTCACACTCAGCTTCTGTGGCTTTCTTTAATTGCTGTGTGTGTGTATGTATGTAGGTCTTTCCTGGCAAGACGACATCACCCAGTATATATTATCAAAAGAGCTGAAGAGAGTTCCCCATACCACCCACCCCTCTAAGCCGAACACCTCTTCCTCCTCTTCTCATTCGTCTCAGTAAGTAGTCTCTAGTTACAGTGATATTTAGTGAGAAATGTACATTTTACACAAAACAAATGAGTCACAGGACAGAGTCAGATCCATCTATTCATTTCACCCTGAGTCACCATTTATTTCCCTCTGGACCTTTTCCTTTTTCCTCCCCTCCTTTCAACCGCTTTGTATCCTTCCTAATCCCGTCTTTGTTTCTCTGTGGGTTGCCAGATCCAAGCAGCACATCCCGCACCACCACAGTTCTAAGTCGGGGTCCACACCTCCTGGTGGCAACTATGTGGACTACATGATCGTCGAACCTCCTCAGTCCCCACTACGCATGCAGACAGCCTCCATGGACCCATACACATACCACCAGGTAAACATACACACACACACACACACACACATATCATTATCATCCAAAAGCACGTCTGTGTCAACTACAAAACTAGTCCCAGGCACAAGTGTGGTCACAACAGACCAAAACACAACCAAACATAAGGAATATGAAAAAAATGGTAAACAATCTCAGATGTCTCACACATGCATGCATTCAGTACTAAATCAGCGTAATGTCACTCCTAATTCCAGCATAGGTACCAGGACGATGTAGAGAGATCACTCATTGGGGTAGGAGGCGGTTATGTCCGCCCCTCTTCAAGGTCTCAGGCCAATCAGAGAGAGCGAGAGCGTGACAGGCAGCTGCTACAGGAAGCCTTGTCTCTCTACCTGGCGTCTGCACAGCCTTCTTATCGCCACAGAGGGGCGGCATCCATGGCTCCTGCAGGTAAACAGGATTTTGAAATTGCCAAAATAAAACACACAAGAAAAAAAGATGAAAACATAAAACTCTTGAAGTATCAGATGGCGCAGATGAAAACATGATCAAACTTTGTTACATACATTCTAGCTAAAGAATTGTCTTTACCATCATAACTCATTATGCTATGAGCAGGTCTGCCTTATTATGAGGACTTGGAACTGGAGATACCAGTGGACTATGTTGAAGACTACACCCTAGAGGAGAGACTTGGTACTGCTGGCAGACAACAAACGCTGCAGAATAAAAAAGTTCCTCACGACTTCAGCACTCTGTCCGGAAACAATGGTGAGGAAAAGAACGTTTTACATTTACTTTAACTTAATTTACATGATGCCTTACATAATTTTTTTTTTTACGACAAATGTAAATTGGACAGTGCAAAGATAATGCTAACTTTGCTAATTTCTGTTAGATGGCCTGCTCCAGAGGATGTCAGGAGTCTTGCAGAGGTACGGCGTTGACCCCAGAGAGCTCAGTCAAGAGCAGCTCTACAAACTAGCCCTCATCCTGCAGCTGCTGCAGGCCCAAGACAAGACGGGTACAGTCTTTCAGTTAATACCTGTGTTCTGGTCAAAATATTTGGTCAAACAAAACCAAACCCCTGTATTAATACATGTATTTGTCAAGTATAATGTAAGGACATATGTCTTTCAAATTGACAACTAAATAGAAATACTGAGTCCCCTTTTCCTTGTTTTACACATAAAAGTGGGATGAAGTATATGAAGGATTAAACTTTAGCCTACTACTTTTAAAAATGACTATATATACTATATATACCTCATGATTTAATTCAATGAACCACTTTTTGCCAGCGAAGTGATGGCGGAGATCTAAATTTGGAATACAATCTTATAAATATCCTAAATAGATAAATAGAACATCTTATCACCACTACACTTTGTGATAGCTGGCACTTGAGTAAACAGGGAAAGCAAATTATGACGAAATTGACTTGTGTTTTACTGTAGTATTTGTTTAAAAACATCAGTTTGTCTCTCTTAACACAGATCCAATTGAGAAAGACCTCATCACCCTCAAGGAGGTATGTCAGCATCCATTGTCAGCAGTGTTCACAAGAAGCAATCATACACTGTTTTCACGGACATGTCTTCTATCATTCCCCCCCGTAGATGCAGCTGTTAAAAACAGACAGTGTGTCCCGTAAGCCTGAGAAGCCTGCCCCTGTTGCTAGTCCTCCTGATGCCCCTCCTGCACCCTCCTCTGCCTCAGTTCCAGCTACACCTCCAGCCAAGAGCGCCAGCCTTCCCCCCTCTGCCTCCCAGCCTCCTCAGGCTGCTCCTTCTGGAGCTGGACAAGGCTTGAAGGAGCAAAGGCCACCACTGGTTGAGGGTGCAGGAGCCAAGGAGGAGTATGGGTACATTGTCACCAACCACAGGTCAGCGCTCGATCAAATTCAGCTTTCAGTTCTTCTGTTTACTACAAATAAACTGCGAAAAAACATGAAGCAGATCTCTTCCTGTGGAGCCAATAATTATTCTCAGGAAAAACCTACTTCACTCTGAGTGCGTAGAACAAATGGTGTAAGGCTGTCATGAAATGGCAATAGGTGAAATCACTAAATGCCATATTAATTACCAATGAAGAGCATAAAATAGGACATTTGGTGCTCACAAGGAGGATAATGATGTTTTTCATTTCCAGTCCTCTGAGTTTGTATGAAGGAGTGAAGCTGTTGGAGCTACTGGCTGATAAGATATACCTGACAACCAGCAGCTTCATCAACATCAGGTAACACCGCCATTATAAGTTACTCTAAACAATAAGAATATTTTTCACAGTGTTGAAGCATCCAACATGTGTGTGTCCCTGCGGTTTTGTGTTTCCAGTGTGGTGGGTCCTGCGCTGACTTTCCGTATCCGCCAGAATGAACACAACATGACGGCTGCAGAGGTGGCTGCTAAAGCTGGTGAGGCTCAAACGCACACACACACACACACACACACACACACACACACACACATACACACACACACTAACGTCTACCTACCCACACAAGTGAAAAATATGTGGGCGCATTGTACTGTCGATCTCCTTGACTACTATTTCACCTAACAATAATAAAATGTTTGTTGTTTTTTTCACCCAAACAGCATCTGAAAAGAACTTCCTGGAGTCTGAGACAGGCCTGAAGATTGTACAGACAGGTGTGGGAGAGGTACTTGATACACACATACACACAAACACACTTAGCCTCCGAGGAACATTTCCTTTGTAACCCCTCCTTGTCAACATAATCACTGCTGTGTATTTGTTACCATTTTCACTGTAGTTCAGTCATGGATCCTAGCATGACAGATCAGACATGTGTCAAATGAGTTTCCCGACCGTCTTGTTTTGTCATTGTGGCCACCAGCAGCTCTTCACGGTATTTTTTGTATGGATGTACCGCTTGTGGGATTACTTTATATGTGGCTGTCTTTTGTAGTTACAGAGTGACTTGATTCTGTGTCTTATTTGAGGGATGGTACCACGAGCGCTGTGTTAGTGTTTAGGAAAACCACCTTACACATGACGCTCCGCATTAAGGACTGGTTTTGATAGTGTGTGTTTGCAAATGGAGAGTGTATATTTGTTATTGCTCAGTAAGAATACTTTGATGATACTTAGTCTTTCACACATGCAGGAACCCTGTGTGTGTGTGTATGTGTGTGTGTGTGTGTGTGTGTGTGTGTGTGTGTGTGTAAACCCCGTGTGAGTCTGTGCCACCTGGAGGGCAAGTGGCCAGAAGAAATCAGCAAGGCGACGCCTCATAACAGCCAGCATTTCACTTGTTGCCATGGTGCTTCAACCTCCCCCCCTCTCTTACTGTGGCTCCTAGATCCCAGGTGCTATGGCAACAGTCACAAGTGTCATTAACCTCATTATTCTCTGTTCACACTGATTCCAGGCCTCTGAATCATCGCCTGCATCATATTTCGTGTCATGGATCACGCTGATTGAATTGAATGAAGAAGAGGAGGAATGAAACACTGTGGTGCACTGTGTACTGTATCATGGCTCATGATCTCCATGGAGCCTCTGCCGTCTTTTTAATGTGTTCCTGGTTCATACTACCTTGACTTCTCAGACCTCTGTCTTTAAAACTAAACATCAACCTCTCACTAAGCACACCTTGCTGTCATGTACAGTTACACAGAAACAAAGGTGTTGGTAAAGTGAAATGAGTGACCTTTGGATTGCTGCAGTGAGGGCAGATCCCCTGGGGTAGCTTAGCTCGGGTTGACTGCTCTCCAAAGGCGAGATGTCCATGTCAACATGTCTTTGTTTTCCTTCCCACCTTTCCATATCTTGCTCACCACTCTTTATGATGTGTTTTTTCCCAGAGGACAGATGCACGGGGTCTCCCTCAGGTAACCAGGGTTTCCCAGGGCTCCAGTGGGACAGTCATCACCCTTGTTTCCATGGCAGTCGTAGGAGGCGTGCTGGTATTGGCCATGGCTGTAGCTTGTCTCAGGCACTACGCTCAGCAAGTGGCCAATGGCAAGCTTGGCCTGGGGCCAGAGGGAGGAGCAGAAACACACTTTGACTACCAGGTAAGGCAGCATAAGGAGATTCAGGACTGAGGAAAGGCTTTTTTATATGATTTCTCAGGTTTTGTTTGTTTGTTTACTTTGGTCTCGATATCTCTATGATATAATGGATTGGAGTATAAGAATATAAGAAAGTATAAGAAACCATATGTGTGGTCAAAAGGGCAATAAATGTGTGAATTTACATTTGTTATTCAGGGCATATAGGTTATAATGAATACATGAGCTGGTTATACATACTGCTTAGAATAACAGAATAACATGTCCATATCAATGCTGATCAGATGATTAATCCAATCATCAGAAACGATTTATCAGTACTAAAGAGTTACTGGTTACAGCTCCATAGGAAGTTAAAATGCGTTTGTCATAGTTTTTATATAATTATATATTATATAAAATTATACAGTAACTGATTATTCCATTAATCAATATTGATACTAATGCACAGTTGCAGCCCTGTTACCAATTAAATTCCTTTTTGTTCTCCCTCTCCCTACTCTCTATTCAGGAGCTATGTCGGCAGCACATGGCTTCCAAGTCCTCCATGTGCCGCCACGACTGTTTGGCTGGGGTGAGCGGCAGCATGGCGGGGTCCGCCATAGGCACGGGTGCTGGCGGTCGAAGGGGTACGGACACGTCCCGCGTTAGCAGCGTTTCCTCCCAGTTCAGTGATGGTCCCCAGCACAGCCCGTCCTCCACCCACAGCTCCACCCCGTCCTGGAGCGAAGAGCCAGCCCAGTCTAACATGGACATCTCTACTGGTCACATGATCCTGGTGAGTTGACACATAAAGAAACAGAGAACATGAACTTCCTGGTGTAACAAAGGAATCTCCAGTTGTAAAAATAATCTTTTTCCTTGTTTAGCAGATATTAACCTCCTACATTTTATTTGCATGTCATCTCTCTGTCAGGCCTACATGGAGGATCACCTGCGTAATAAGGACCGCCTCCAGAAGGAGTGGGAAGCTTTGTGCTCCTACCAGGCTGACCCCAGTTCAGTGGCTGTGGCTCAAGTCCCGAGCAACATGGACAAAAACAGACATGCTGAATCACTCCCCTGTTAGTTCAATGTGTCACTCTGTCTGAGCTTTTCTGTCTTCCCCTGACAAGTTGTCATGTATAAATGAATCATCGATCACTCTGCTTAGTGCACAACACATACACGTATGCATGTACAGCACCATACCAATGTCAAGCATTTTACTAGACTGAAACTGCATAGTAAGTGGAAAGTGGGGTCACATTAGTGACTCATTCTTGACCCCTGTTTTCTTTTACAGATGATCACTCTCGGGTGAAGCTGAAGACTGAAGTTAACCCCAATAAACAAGACTACATCAACGCCAGCATCATTGTAAGAATTCTTTGTATTGTATTGTAACAATCCAAAACACTTCTGTTGGTATGATGATGATATATTACTTTAACAGCCATTCTCTGATCATTCTCACTTTGAAGTTTGACCTAGGTATATATTTGAACTAAGTACAGTATCTACTGCATTGCTGATATACTTTTATTGTGGATGAGTTCAGCAAGAAATTAGGTTTGTTTAAACAGAAAGACAATCTGTGAACTGTGAATATTAGCGAGCTATTTGGATTCTGTTTTTCAGTCTGCAATGCCACAGCCTGTGCTAAACCTTTCCTCTTCTATCAGAACTCAAACACTTAGACCTAATGCAAGTCTAATCTGTAAAATTCAATCAATTTACTATTACACAGCACATCCTTCCACATTACTTTGTTAGTGTTGTCAGTGTTGTTACTATAGTAGTTCCCAAGAGGCCAAAGAAAAACGAACAATACTGAGATCTTTAAGCTACTGCCATGTACTGTAATGTATTCATAACCACATTACTGTATGAGAATATATTACCCCCTTGCTGTAACTCTGTTTGAGAATCCTCAGCAGGAAAATCCTAAGAAACTCTTTTCTTTTCATTTTTAACCCACAGGTCGATCATGATCCTCGCCAGCCGGCTTATATCGCCACTCAGGGACCATTGCCTCACACTGTCGCAGATTTCTGGCAGGTCAGCACATCTTTCTTTTTTCTGCCTCTTTCTTTTTCTGTCTTACTCCTATTTGATGTTTAGTGACAAATTAAAATTATGTATGACCATTGGACCATTCAGTTCAGGAAATCTGCCTTGTTACTTACAGATGTCACAGATTTATGTTAATGTGACAATAAGATGTGTGTTTGTGCGATCTCTCCAACCCACAGATGGTGTGGGAGAACGGCTGCACAGTGATAGTGATGATGGCAGCTCTGGTGGAAGATGGAGAGAAACAGTGCGAGCGATACTGGCCTGATGAGGGCTCGTCACTCTACCACATCTATGAGGTTAATTTCCTGTTGTAACTCATAAACTTTAATTTCACATATTGCACAATGTCTTTTTGTGGTGCTTTTCCGGTAACAAACATTCAGTGTAATAGGTACAGCTTCCCTGCATTAGACCTGTTGCCGTAATAGTTGTGTTCAAAACACATGTATAAAAGAGGGGCAGGGTTATATGTTAAAACAAATATATATATATTAATCCAAGATTAATCTCAGATAAAATACCAAATTTTAATGATGAGTCATAACTCTGAATTTAAATGTGAATGTGAATTTTATTAACATATAACTTTTTATGTGGCCCTACTTTTCCGGAAATTCCATGTTTTTCTGCAGAGGAAAATTAGGGCCACATAAAAATTTGGCCCAGTTTTCTTCTGTTCCTATTAAGGGTGTGATCTCCTGCAGAACCCCTCATGTCATTTATCTTATTCACTGTGATCTGACACAAAACATCAAGGCCTTTGTGCGCCTCTGTTAGCGAGCATCGCAGAAGATCAGAACTGCAGATGAATGCATCCATTGCAGCCCATTACAACCAGGTACCATCAGCTGCCTGAGGTATATCAGCATTGACAGAGTTAAAAAGTCTCTGTGGTGATGGGGAGAAAAAAACTTTCTTAATATATACACTCAATACTGTGTTACAACATGGTTAAAATTTGTGTAATCACAACATTAAAGCATGCTTCATGTATATGTGTATGTATGTATATGTCCAGTATATGCTACAATGTGTGTGTGTTTTATATGTGCATAGTAAATCAATTTGGGATAATGGATCATAATGTCATCTCCTATTTGTGGAGCTGTCACTTTTTGTCCTGCTTTTGGTTCACATGGATGTTTTCCTGACGAAGACTTTGCGGGTTGAAACACTGCATCATTGAATGTTTGGGAGGTTGCAAAATTCAGCGTGCAGACTACTTTCCCTCGACAATCAAGTCACATTTTTTTTTTACCCCCTTTCTCTCTTTCTTTCCCTCTCTGTGTCTTTGTGTTTATCAGGTGAACCTGGTGTCAGAGCACATCTGGTGTAAGGACTTCCTGGTGCGTAGCTTCTACCTGAAGAACGTCCAGACGCAGGAGACCAGAACCTTGACGCAGTTTCACCTGCTGAGCTGGCCGGCTGACGGCATCCCCACCTCCACACGGCCGCTGCTCGACTTCCGCAGGTAAGAAACTATTTACACATGCGCGCACACACACAGACTGTCCCCACATGTGCCCTTAATATCAGGTGCTACAAAATTCATTAATGTTCAATGAGTAAACACAAAATGCAGCAAACAGGTTCAGGACGCAGTGTGTGTGTGTGTGTGTGTGTGTGTGTGTGTGTGTGTGTGTGTGTGTGTGTTGCAGTGACTCACACTCACCATCACCACATCCATCTCTTTTATCTGTTTCCTATCTTCCCCTGTCATTCTGCATGGTGTGTAATCGAATAAGACCCCTTATGCTGTACATGTCATTCCCGACCCATCATCTTAGCTCTCTCTCTCTCCCTCTCTCCCAGTGTGCAGGTTGATAGGTTTGTATTTTAACATCTCCCAGTGTCATTTTTGTGGTTTGCAGCTAGTACTCTGGCTCCAGTTGCATAGTCACAAAAATGAGCATTGGCAGGTGTGACTGGCTACTGCAAGAGGGACAGTGAATCTGTGGCTTCCTCTTCACCTATTCTTTCCTGTTTTACCATCTCACTCTCCTCCAAGGACTCATGCCGTTTGTATTTTTTCCTGTCCTGACATTCTTTACCTCATTCCTAATCTTACTTTCCATCCTTTATTCTACTTGGTCACGTTCTGCTTTCCACTCATTGCCTTTAATTTTACCACAACCCACAAGTACCTGAAGCTGCATAAGACACTTATAGGTGTGTTGTATGTATTTATTAATATCTTGATCACTGAGTCATTTATTTATGTGTATTCATTGTATTCATTCAAAGTTTATAATAAAGCCTTTTTTTCTGTTGTTTCTTTTTCCTGTTCTTTGTTCTCCTTTCTGTCTCTACTGTCCCTTGTTCCTGCTTTACAGGAAGGTGAATAAATGCTACAGAGGTCGCTCCTGCCCAATCATCGTTCACTGCAGGTAAAAAAAAATTGTACAATTTCTGTGAAACATTGCAGAAACATACAATGTGACTAATATGTGTTGATTGAGGTAAAACAATTGGTGGACAATTAGATGTGTCCTTATCTCTGTCCCTCTCACAGTGATGGAACTAGCAGGACTGGCACGTACATACTCATTGACATGGTGCTGAACCGCATGGCCAAGGGTGAGTTGCTCACACACACACACACACACACACAGATGGGTATAATTCAGCAATATGATAATGGAATATTTTGGAAGGTCAACATTTTGGGGGGAGGGTGAAATTATGTCAAAGTTTGTTCATAGGAGCTCAGTGTGTACGCTGATGTGTTACCTACTGTGGACAGCAGAGGGGGCTATAGTCACAGTGTAGTTAAATAATTCTGCTTCTGTGACATTTTAATTATTATTCCACACTAATCATTCATGGGTGTTTATCCACTAGATTTTCTTTTTCATCCCGGGTAAATACAAACATTACACAGATCATAACAAAACAAATCTGTTTTGTAGTGTTTCTTTATTTACAGATCTGTAAAGATCAGAGCTGAAAAAACTCATTCAAAACCTCTCATAGAAAATATATAGAAAACTCAGATGTCATTTATCTTCCCGTTTTTTTATAGGTTGAGTGGATTCAGAGAGAAGACTCTTATTTTCTGTAGCACCCAAATAGTGGCAGGAAACCTCAAAAGCTGTGGTAGTGATGCTCTTACTGTTCCTGTTGTTGTTAGGAGTGAAGGAGATCGACATTGCAGCCTCACTGGAGCACATCAGAGACCAGAGACCTGGCTTGGTCCGCACCAAGGTACCATCAATCTGTGTGTGTGTGTGTGTGTGTGTGTGTGTTGGCACTATTTGAGCACTTTTAAGGTTGACGTCCATCATAATCCAACTCCCTCCCCCTCTCCTATATCTAACTATTTCTCGCACACCTTTCACTCTTCCATTCCCGTCTCCCTGCCTCTCTCTCTCCTGCTCGCCCTGATCAGGACCAGTTTGAGTTTGCGCTGACAGCAGTAGCCGAGGAGGTGAATGCCATCTTGAAAGCCCTGCCGCAGTGAGCTGCAGCAGCTGAGGACACAGCGAGGACCCGCACACAGAAATAACTACTCACAGGACACGAACGATGCAGTCATGCATGTCTGGCCATCACTGTAAATAAGAATTTGCTCTACCACACTTGGAGCAGTTACTGCTCTTGTTTCAGCATGCAGTATTTCACCATCTACTCATTCTCTGTGTTTTTTAAACTTTTTGGAACTTAGCACTACATGATTTACAGTGGGATGTAAATATTAACAGGAGATCAAATTGTTTTCACCATCATGGCACAAATTTGATCTGTCTTTGCTCTCCAAAGTTTTTACCTAATCAGAAGTCAATGAGGCCATCAGATGTGAACTACAAAGAGTAAAAACTTGCATATACTGTGTGAATCCAGATGAAATGTCCACATTAACTTTTGCCTGAGTCTGACAGGATAGAATACACTTCTGCTGGTGGTTGTAATGACATAATAATATAACATTGCTTACCAATCTTACTGCCATCTGATTCCATCTTTGCCTCATCAACCCTTTCACTGGACACAATGACATCAATCAACATCAACAGATGATTTACCACCATCACTGAGGTAAACGTATCAAATTTCCATCCATCTTTCTGATACACAGTTATGTTTCAATCCATTCGAACTCTCTGAGTGTGGTGTTACTCGTCCACCAGAATACTGCTACTGTCTAGTGTGTGTTGATTTCTGGCAAGTTTTTATTTGTGAGGCTTGTCTTTGCCTTGACAACATGATTGTTTGCTTTAAGCACTGACCCGTCTGGATGCTGTACATTGACCAGCGAGTACACATCCCCTTTCTCTTTGTCTTTCCGCACACAAAGTGACTTTGTTTGGGTTATTTTATCGTCTTACTCAGTGTACGACCTTGTGATTAATGTAAATAATTAATCTTGATGATTGTGTTTATTTCATGTAGCAGACAGACAGAAAATATCTATAAAAATGTATTTTTGACTTGACCTGAATAAATTTGTGACGTGATGCAGCAAAAAAACAAACGAAGTCTCAAGTGCTCATTTTCAAAGCCATTGTGTAATTTAGTAGGTGTGCTTTTTCATGAATGTTAAAACAGCACATTTAAAACAGGCTCTTCTGTCTAATATATTTTATCTATTGCTTTGAAATCAGTATCTGTCCATATCATTCAAAATGTATCAATAATGCATCAATTCATCAGTTTTTGAGACAGTCCCCCCTGCAGCTCTGTGGTCACAATGGTGAAGCAACCTCAAATTTTATGTACAATTATTTGATATGAACCCTGACGTTTCCTGTCGCAAAAGATAAACTACCATCGACTGATACGCAGGAGATGCTTTATTTTCTTTACTTTATATGTTTCGAAGCATTTTGCCTTGTTGATCAGTTTCCACTTGCCGGTATAATTCAGCTGAAACATTGTTAGTTAAAGCAGAGATGATTAGAACTATTCTCCTTCCTATTCCAAAATACAAAGTTTCCAGTCTTTCACTCCATAATGAGGTATGTACACACACACATACATAAAATACACATTTGTATCTTTTTTTTTTAAGTGTCAGTCAGCAGGTAGGACCCAGGGCGGGAAGACAGAGACAAGTGCATCATGGGGAATTGACCGTTGACCTGTAAGAATAGATGTACAAGGACATGTTACACTTCATCAGTTATGCAAATACTGTAGGCATCACATGTTATAAATGTGACTTGTAAGAAAGCTCGAACTTCATTATCCGATGTGATCTACATGGGGCTTATGGGGCAGGAGAAGGAATGACTGAACAACTCTCAGCGTGCTTCAGGTTCACACTGGTTCTTTACCTCATGGCGGGGGCTAGGGCACAGAGCAGCATGAGCCAATCAGGTTAGCTTGTGAAGGCCTCGAAGTCTGAATCTGAAACAGGAAGCAGGAAGTGTAAGACAAAATTAAATTCCAACTTAAGTCCCAATAATGTAGTACAATAATATGTGTTTGTCACGTTACAAATTAGAAAATAATTTAATTTCTTTGATGCCACAATGAGATCTATTTACAACAAATAAGAGGTCACAGCATGAACAATGCAAGGCAGGCATAAAAAGGTGATACCAGCACATTGTTAGCTAATTAACAAAATAACAAATTTAAGCAGAGGAGATCAACACAAAATTAGATGTTTAAATAATATTCTGTGTTCTATTTATTGATGATTGGTAGTTTTGATGAAGGAAGGTTTTGGTGGAAATTTTACAGGAAAACAGAAACTGAGATTTTATATACATATTCGGAAAAAAATCAAATATCCCAACTGTTCTTCGACTCCATCTTTATTTGTTATTTCCCTTTTAACAATCTGAAAATTATAAGAACAAAAACACAATGGCAGTTCAAAGTAGTACAAAGAATACAGGCGTCTATATATTTAGAAGAGAAACCATCTGCCTCGTTCCCTCTCATTCCCTCTCCACAGTTTGGAGAAGAGAAGTCATAAACAATCAGAGTCAAGAGTCAAAATCATTTAAAGAAATTAGAGAATTTGTTGAAACGGATGACATGTTCTCACAGCTGTGCTTAGTTTTTGCCTGGGATGATAAGTTAAAGCAAAACTCATGCAATGTAAAATAAATCATGTACTCATGAAAAATATATGAGGGCAGGGAAAGAGACACTGTCTGTGATAAGGTACTTATTAAGGCAGACGTGTCTTTGCGGTAGTGACATATTACTGGCGCTAGTATAATTATTTAAACACCTTTGTGTTTTGGCACCAACTGGACCTTCTGTTGCTTTTCAGTCACAAGTACAGTTACAACCACATCTATGTGTGTGTGTGTGTGTGTGTGTGGGGGGGGGGGGGTTGTAGTGTAGCTCACAGCTTGGGTTGGCCTAAAATCAGACTAAATTTTTAATTTTGTTTTCACTTCATTAGAGGTCTGGAATCAGGCAAGTTTGGGTTTTATTCAGCAGCAACATGGAAACTAACTCGACACTCAGTTCTCTCTCTCTCTCTGTCCACATTAACACACCCACACCTTGGGCAGACAAGCTGGAGTATTTTCCCAGCAGCAGTCACAGTCAGTGGATTGTCTTTCTTCACATTTCCAGGATTGTGCACACACAGCTGTACCTAAAACCATTTACTAAATTGTTGATTTGAGAGTATTTCTTGCTCTGGTGCAAACATGGGAACGTTTATATCTGTGTGGTTTAAATAAGACACAAAACCTATCCCGTAAATAAATAAATGACTGTAAACTGCGAAGATATAACATCACAATTTTAAACCAAAACACAGACTATTAAGATTTATTCTCAACTCATGAGACGTCCTTCATTTTGGCACTTTTAATATTTATTTGAACTAATAATGCAATCTTATTTCAGGCAAAAGGCTGAGGAAGATCATTGCAGGTGGAGGGAAGGGAGGAGGGTTCTGCTCAGGGGAACTTGATCAACAGATGTTCACAGAAGGAAAATGCAGACACTTCAAACCAGTCCAAGGGAAATCAAACCTAGCATTGATTGGGTTATGAAGCCCCATATTTTTAAACATTCGCACAACCATCAAATGCAGTTGAATTCGAAAGCTGAAAAACAAAAATCATCCAAAACCACAAACATCCCATTCAGCTGTCGCCTGCATGTGCTAAATCAGGCACATCTACATGATGGATTTTTTAAATAAAGTAAACAGATGTTGACTATTTTTGTTGACTAAAATACATTTGCTTTGCTTGAAATACATTTGTTTTTCTAGCTTGGCACATTTGCAGTGGTAATGTATCACATAGTAAAGTAGTTCAAACGTGCAAAGGCACCAAAAGGATAAAAAAAGATTTATATAATGATTATTTGTAACTGGTATAATGCTTTATACATTCTACGCTGTGCTTTGCCTTCCAACTTCATAAAGCCCTCCCCCCAATTTACAATTGGACCAAATATGGTTATGATATTTTAGTAAAAGTGCATTAAGGCCAAGACACGTGCTTGCATTTAATGATACTTGAAACGGTAAAAGCTGGGCTACCGATTTGAACAATTCTGACTAGGAAGCATGTGTGCATTCACATGCACAAGGTATTTGTATCAGTGTGTGAGTGTGTGCTTCAACTACTTTTCTATAGACATATTCTAGAAATTAGTATCAGCTGGTCTTTTTTGATCAAACTAGTTTTCATGTCATGATGAAAATCACCAGAGAAGGTTCTGTGTCTTCTTTAGATTTTGATCTATTGTTTCAGACTGCGCTGAGTGTGACACAGTTGTCACACATTCCCTTTGCCAGAGAGTCGGAATGAGAAAATTCTATGGCAGGGTCTCAACTGACCCAAACACACACAGACACACACAGAAAAACATGCACACACACACACATAACACACTGCCCTTACTGGGATTTTAATCACTACCAATTTAGCCACGTCTAAATCCCTCTTAATCCCACTCTTTTGAGTCTATGTAAATATTTGGCACATTTACATACATTCAGAAACAATTCTCTGTATTGTTTCACATACATAAAAACAGACTTTTAGCTGTATTGGCAAATTATATGGAACTGTCTGCGTTGGAAATCAACAGAGAAAACCAGCAATACACCACAAACCCTGGCAAAGTTGACTCATTGTCTCTTTTAGACGTGTTACAGCTACATGAAAGCCTTGTGATCAATTGAGGCACTGCCTCAAGTTAAGAGTCTGGCATTCACATTACATTACAGTCTGGCTGTAGGCACAACACGGAGGTAAGTATAGAGGTAAGATAAGGTAAGTATAAAGAATAAGGCATCCCAAATACACACACACACACATACACACACACACACACACACACACACAGCATTAGCACACAATGCACCTGCACTTCTTTTTCTTTTTCACACCACCATCATTGTTTTTTACAGCAGGCTCAAACTCTTCTTCAGTGCACTGGCTTGGCGGCGTAGTGTTGGCAGTTGTGGATGACTCAGGTGAGGAGCCTGGTTCCCTGGTTCCCCTTCCCTCCTTTTCCCACCCACCACCAGGCCTCGAGCCCATTTTAAACTCCCCCTCTTCATCTTCCTCCCCTGCAACAATCTTTTCACTAACAGCCACATGTAAATTTGTAGCCTTAACAACCCCCCCTCCTTTATGGCCACCAGTTTTTGCTCTGCCCCCACCCCCAGCACCTGATATGAAGTCGGTAGCAGCTGCTCTCTGCTGGGCTTCCATTTCTGACAGGCTGCATGCCAAAGCCATCTGCAGGTCTTCATCCTCTTCCTCATCCTCGCTGCCTCCCGCAACCCCGTAGTGGTAGCAAGGGGCGGAGCTAAACGACCGATGCGTGGCTGCAGAGTAAGGGCTGGGGCGGGGTCTGTCGAACTCGGCAGGTGATCTGTTTTGGATTTGTGGCTTCTGAGTTGAGTTACGGGGCTGTCCCTCTCGTCGGCTCAGCTCCAGCGCGAGGGCCATTTCATCCTCCACACCTGGGAACAACACACACAACAACACAGGTGTTTATGTGCACAAGCAACATGAAGTAACATATGCACACGTGCAGAAATGCATAACTAAGAGGAGCAACAAGATCTACATTCTGTAAGGGTGTCACCGTGCCACATCTACAATACCAATATCTAAAACCTCTGCAAATACAATAGTTTAAATGATTCCCACTCTTGATTTGAATGCTTTTTGATAAGAAAAGTAGTTCCTGTCTTTTCTATTACTCTTATTTTGCATGTGGTACCAGTTTAGTTTAATTTGTTGGATTCAGTTCAAGATATTGTGGACTTTTGCCGTTTGACTTTTCTGTGTGTGGTCTTACCATTAATTAGGACACTCTTTAGCACCCCATCCTCCTCAATCTCTGTTCTTTCCTGCCCGTTCTCCTTTGTCCTGTAAGCAAGACAAATACACAGATAAATGGTAGTAACCCTCCACCACTGATATCATTGTTTTGTCTGTGTGTGTGTGTGTGTGCATGTGTTACTGTGTCTGTTACTTTCTCTGTCCAAACATAAATACAGATTAAAAGTCAGTAGTTATTAAAACAAATTGCAGAAAGCAAAATGCAACCCTAGAAAAGAAAAAACGAAACAGTTGCATTCAACACAATGAGAATTAAAATGAAAGAGTTCATGTTGTTTTGTATCTTCAGGTTTGCACATTTGCATGCAAACTGCTATCACACCCTTAGCAAACTGAAAAACTAGAAATGTACGAATACTTTCCAAATCAGAAACTACATTACCACGCTGAGCTGCAAACCAGAGTTAATGTGTATAATACATATGAGAAATATTTTATTTCCCAGGTTGGGTAACTTTTCTAAGGATGGCATTACATACTTCTTGGTGGTGGTGCGTTTGCCATTTATGATGCGAGTGGAGGTAGAAACTGATTTGAAGTTGCCCATCCCTCCACCCATGCTCTCCATCCCATCCAGACCACCCAAGGTAGAGGAGAAGGACGTAAATTCAACTAAAGAAGGACAGATGATCAGGAAAGGAAAGCAGAAGAGAAGAAAAGAAACGAGACTGATTCATTTTGATGTATGATTACAAAACCTCAAAAACACTCAAAAAGTGTGTACAAAGATAATACCACTCCTGTGTTATTGCCAAATAAAGTTACCTGGTAGTGCAGTTTGGAGAATAAGTATCGCCGCTATGATTACATAGAGTTAAATTTACATTTTGCACTTTTGACTTTTTTTATTTGAAGTGTCATTCTATAAAAATGTAAATGATTGCAGTATTTTAATTTTACAGTGAATGCTAAAGTCTGGTATGCTTCTATCTCTTGAACACAAAGAAGATTTAGATGTGGACAAATATAAAAACACAGTTCCCTCACATTTCAGTGAACTATTCTCCACCAGCTTTTAGCTGCCCTTGCTGCTGTGCAAAAACTCCAAAACTGGATCGGATTACAGTAAAATATGATGCAGTTGTTCAGTGCCAGAGCTTATAACTTTGTGGCCACAATATGATATGCCATGAAGTCTAATTAGAAAGCTACAGTACAGCCTCATAAAGTATGTAACAGTTTACCTCCTGCTGAAGGAAAAGAAAAGAACCGACTGGGGCCGAGGCGAGAGGCTGAACCTCCAAAGGATGAGAAGTCATCTGGATAAGAGAACGAGAAAGAGAGACACTTACAGTATAATTGCTTAAATGCTGTACTGTTAGATGTAATATTACAGCAGGTGTTTATCATGCTAACTACCTAAGAAGTGAGACTTTAGTCAAGCAACAGGATTTTCTGTTTTGAGGGCTTATGTATTTACTATTGCTCCACAAGTGAAGGAATAGAAAATGTGGGATAAGCAGACTCCCAAAGTCATTAACAGGTGTCCAGAGGGGATCAATCAAACATAAGAACTGTCACATTTTAACTGACAAAATGTAACACCTATTACTTTGATTATAGTATGTTTCATTCTCAACTAAATAAAATCAAACATCAAATGATGGAAAAATTCATAAAAATAGTAACATGACCCCTCATGTACATTGTGTACGACTTACCAAAGAAGCTAGCGAAGGGATCTTGGCCACCAAAAAATTCTCTGAAGACCTCATCTGGGTTGCGGAATGTGAAGGTGAATCCTGGGAAATCTGACGAAAAGTCTGAACTGGAGGAGCCTGGGAAATGAAGTCAGGTGGGTGAAGAGTAAGCAAAGAACAGAAAGAGCGGGAGAAAGAATAGATGGAGGAAAACAAATCAGGGATCAGAATGGGGAAAAGTGAGTGAAATGGCAGGTGCAGTGAAGTGGGATGGAAGAGGAGAAACATAAGGAAGGGAATGATAAGAGAGGCAAGAGCAAAGAGAGTGAGGAGGGGAGAAGGAGCAGAGGTAAGAGACGAATGAGGAGAAATGAAAAAGGGAGTAAGGATACAATTTAGCCATTAGAAATCACCACCATTCATGTGTGCTTTAATTGCAGGCTTTTCTAAACTATTATCATATGGATGCAAAATAGAGTTTTTATTCACCTGTGTGTGGCATTCTGTCATTTCCATATCTGTCATATGCATCACGCTTGCCCTCTAAAGCAGAAGAAGAGTACAATTTAATGATGGAATATAGACACTAACACATCTCTCTCTCTTTTTTTCTAATAAAAACGCCCAACACACTCGCAATGAATTAATCAAACATATAACTAATATGTTAGAAACTGATTTAAGGGTTCTACGAATTAAGTTCCTCTCTAAAGAGCCTGGCATCATCACACAGAGATTCAGTAGCCACTTGACTACTGCCAGTCATCTCACAAACACACACACATATAAATATATATATAAACGCACACACTGTCCTGACTTACTGTCAGAAAGGACTTCATAGGCCTCAGACAGTTCTTTGAACTTTCGCTCTGATTCCTCCTTGTTGTCTGGATTTTTGTCTGGATGCCATTTTAGTGCCAGTTTCCTGTACCTGAATACAAAATACACACACTGACTCATACATACCAGTAAATATATATGTAGATGAAGACATGCACTAATACTATGGTCTCTTCAGCAAAAACAATAACAAACAGTGCACTATGGAGAGCCTTGATCCTAAGACATAACTCCATATTTTTGAGAAATCTGTGTTTTTCATACCAGTGGTTCTCAAACCTCTATTTATGGGGTTAGTGGATAATGAGATATTGTATTTTTGGTGTTTTGTCATTTTTGTACATGTTCTGAATGAGAATGTTTCAAGTCCAATTCAAATGTGGTTCATAAAATCCAGACACATAAAACTAAGAAACTGCACATTTCAAAACGGCCTCAAGTTTTTTTTTAAGGCTTATGTAAGTAAGAAGTTCCACTTCAAATATATTTTCATGAACTGTATTTTAGGAGTAAAAAAGTGTAATATTGCTTTATTGTTTATGAATATGTGTAAAGAGTCCTAACACTTGAGAGAGACTCCTAATATACTCACGCCTTCTTGATGTCGTCATAAGAGGCTGTTTTGGACACCCCAAGGATGCTATAATAATCCACCATGTTGCCTCCTGTCACTCCTCACCACACCGCCCCTGCAAGGAAAATTCAAGTTGAGTTGAGTTTTCTTTTGAGTACGGAAGATACTCAAGTCGCATCGGACACGCACATCCTGCATTTATCTAATGTCTCCGGTAACAAAAAGTTTGGAAAACCTTGGTATCTATGGTATTTCCTAAAATCCCCAAAAAAGGAAAAGAAACAGCTCTACACTCATTATTTATTTAATTTGCAGGCAAGTGATCGAATACAGCAGGGACTGTCTAAGGAATGGCTAAAGAAGGCAATGTGGAATGTAAACAATGTTGTTTATCATTCTGTACACTAAAGTGTTGACAAATAGTAGAACAGGATCTATAAACCTATGGATCACCCACAAAAGTGTTTTCAGTTATTTTGCCTGTTTAGACCTTTTCTCAGGACTGTGTGGGAGTGTAGAAGAAGAAGAATTGCTTTATTAACCCCCCCCCCCCCCCCCCACACACACACACACACACACACACACATGGGCCCAGAATACACACATACACACACAGGACCCACACACATGCTGATAGGGAGAGATGTAAGCTCACTATCCTGCTTTTCTACATCTGTTAGGTCAGGATAATTTCTTTTTAACCCTGCACAGGCTAAAGTTTTTTTTTTAACCTTTTTTAGAATAAAATGTTTATACTTTTATAAACTGGAAGTGCAACCAAGTGTGCCCTTGAAATGATCAGACCTCAGTACAGTCAGTAGTTCCATTATAGCCACAGTCAGAGTCAGCATGCCAATCTCATTAGTGGACTACAACAGCTTCAGGGCCGAGGGGGGACTTCCAAACCGAGGCAAAATAACTAAACGTAACTTTCTATGCCCCCTCGGGAACAGCCATGCGCTCACACAAGTATTATTACTATGTTATTTCTAGCATCATGGCATCTGACAACTGCTGCTGACGTGACAGTGGGCCTACACAAACTTACATACACGGGCAGATGCACTTGCAGGCACAGGTGCTGTCTATATTCAAGTACGTAACATTAAGGGTATCATTAACATTATTGGGTATTTCGGGTGAGACAACATTTCTTACTATGGTGAAGTTGGACATGTCTAATAGACTACAGTAGCTACATGATATATTGACTATGTGTAGCCTCAACTTGTCTATCCGAAGCTATGGACCTACCGTGTGAGTCTTTCGGCCTAATGAGAGGGCAGCTCGGCCGTCCGTCCACCGGTTTGCAGCGACAATGAATTAGTTATGATAGCGGTGCCTCTGGTATGCGCTCCCCCTCTCTTCGTGACAGCCGCACAGACAGCCTGCTCCCTCAGCCTTCCTCTCCGCCGCCCCGACACTAACACTCTCCAACTACACAATATGTCTGCAGTATGTATCCTTATCCCTCGGCGGTCTACTCTACGGCCCGTTACCGGGAAAACAAGCAGCCAGTCAGTGCTGTTGTGTTTGCCTCGTGCGCTGGTCTAAGCTGCACGCGCTACGTCACCATCAGCTGAGAGAGAAAATAGAGCGTCTAGAACATGCCAGCGTTTGGAAACCTCTTCAGACCCGCCCTGCATCAGCGTCTGCCTGTTGCTCTGTGATAATGTGGCTGCTTAACCCCGTAAAAGCAGCAACTTCTGACGGTGGTCACGGAAGGCTGCTATGGCCAACCATTCAGGTCAGACATATAAACCAAATTATCACATGAGGATAGTTTAGGATATAAAATACGATTCATTAGTATTCAGGGTAGTTAGCCCTGGATAAACTCATTGTTGGGTGAGAGACGAGATACATTTAGTAGACCAGAGAAGTATAACTTACCAGAAAGTAGGATTTTAGTTCACTGTGTGACTCATCTAGTCAGGATCATTTGATGAGTTCGTCATGTCATGCCATAGTTGCTTGGACTGGCCAGTGATAGACGGACAAAAACCAACTCACACAACTTTACTAGCTGGTCACATTGCTCCCATCTAGTGGCGGAGGGAAGCAACTGCAGGTACAAGGACAGCCCAGCCCCATTGTACACATTGTGGCTAATCATCAACATGGCACTAATTGGTAAAGGCAGAGAAACTGGAATTTCCTTAGTAGATGAGTGGCAGCTGCATATAAACATAATCTGAAATCCAGCAAACACTGCTGGAAAAATATCAACCCTATGAATAGCAAATATAACAAAATGTATATTGTAGATTTTTTTAATCTATCCTTTGATTGAAATATTTATCAGGGCACTACTAATGATTGTGTTTTGTCCACATACCATATGTAGACAGTGAACCTTGTAATTCTCACCACATTGATAATTAGATGTTATCAGTTTCCTCTCTGAGAGCTAGGTATAATCTGTCACAGTCATGAAAGTTAAATGCAAAGTAGAGTAGTCTGAGATCACACCAGGTGACTCAATATAAAAGGCTTATTAATCTTTTTGTCTTGCTATTTTTGTTGTATTTACTCTACAATAAAACATTTGCCTAATGGACTGCCAAGCTGCTGGAAGAGTTCACGAATGATCACAAGTTCATTTAAAGGGGTTCATGAGAACTTTTTATTGGTAACACTGACATGTCATCACCATGTTATCGTGGTTAATGTTTTACGTTCATGATAACTTTTGGAATGTGTGATGGTAAAGCCGGGATGATGTTTGGCCCCTTCAATACTCCTCTCCCTCTTCATCCTCCTCTCCCATGCTGTCAGTGCCAACCTCTTCATAATCCTTCTCCAGGGCAGCCATGTCTTCTCTGGCCTCTGAGAACTCTCCCTCCTCCATTCCCTCCCCAACATACCAGTGGACAAAGGCTCTCTTGGCATACATGAGGTCAAACTTGTGGTCGAGACGGGCCCAGGCCTCAGCGATGGCTGTGGTGTTGCTCAGCATGCACACGGCCCTCTGCACCTTGGCCAGGTCTCCACCAGGAACCACTGTTGGAGGCTGATAGTTGATGCCCACCTTGAAGCCTGTGGGGCACCAGTCCACAAACTGGATGGTGCGTTTGGTTTTGATGGCTGCGATGGCAGAGTTGACATCTTTGGGCACCACGTCACCACGATACAGCAAACAGCAGGCCATGTATTTACCATGACGAGGATCGCACTTCACCATCTGATTGGCTGGCTCAAAGCAAGCATTGGTAATGTCAGCAACAGACAGCTGCTCATGATATGCTTTCTCAGCCGAGATGACTGGAGCATAAGTGGCCAGAGGGAAGTGGATACGAGGGTAGGGCACCAAGTTGGTCTGGAACTCTGTCAGGTCAACATTCAGGGCTCCATCAAAGCGAAGCGAGGCTGTGATTGAAGACACAATCTGGCCAATGAGCCTGTTCAGGTTGGTGTAAGTCGGCCTCTCAATATCGAGGTTCCTGCGGCAAATGTCGTAGATGGCCTCATTGTCCACCATGAAGGCACAGTCAGAGTGCTCAAGGGTGGTGTGGGTGGTCAGGATGGAGTTGTAAGGCTCCACTACAGCTGTGGAGACCTGGGGGGCTGGATAGACAGCAAATTCAAGTTTTGATTTCTTTCCGTAATCAACAGAGAGTCTCTCCATCAGCAGGGAGGTGAAACCAGAGCCAGTTCCTCCACCAAAGGAGTGGAAGATGAGGAATCCCTGCAGGCCAGTGCACTGATCAGCCTGAAAGGAAAATGTGCCTTGATTATTTAAGATGCTACTCCAGCTGCACAATCTCAAAAGGTTGGAAATCACATCAAAAGTCACCATTTTGGCCATTTCTTCCAAAATTGGATTCCCTTTTCTTCAGTTTTTTTTTATCTTGAAATGCAAACAAGCTTTTTGGAGTGCTAAATCATGCTCAGTCAAAAGGCAAGCCTGCCAAAATGCTGAACTTGTCCAGCAAACTAACTAAACTCTCACCAGTTTACGAGTCCTGTCCAGCACCAGATCAATGATCTCCTTGCCAATGGTGTAGTGTCCACGGGCGTAGTTATTGGCAGCATCCTCCTTTCCTGTAATCAGCTGCTCAGGGTGGAACAACTGCCGGTAAGTTCCTGTACGCACCTCATCTATGAAAGGAACAATTGAAAACAAGAGTAAGAGCTAATGTCCATGAGGTATGAATGTGTTTTCTCAGATACTGTAATTAAATATTAAAACGCCTTTAAGCTGAAATACTAGATATATAAGTACATGTATATTTACACACTATTTACACATTACTGACCGATGACAGTGGGTTCCAGGTCAACAAAGATGGCTCTGGGAACATGCTTTCCTGCCCCTGTCTCACTGAAGAAGGTGTTGAAAGAGTCATCTCCTCCTCCAATAGTCTTGTCACTGGGCATCTGTCCATCAGGCTGGATCCCATGTTCCAGACAGTACAGCTCCCAGCAAGCATTGCCCATCTGGGCTCCGGCTTGGCCGACATGCATAGAAATACACTCACGCTGAATAAAAGAGGGGAGACAGGCTGGTTAAAGGAGGCTGCCAACTAATATGTTATCAAACATACATTTACTATCCAAATGCAGGTATGACTGTATTAGCCTTACCCAAAACTAACTGCTTGCAAATAACTTCCAATAGCATTGAATAGTACATGCACAATTAGGGACTTTTACAGTGTGCGTCATTGTATGTCAGGCCAGCTCTCAAGTCAGTTGAGTGGTTTCATGTTACTTGTTATAGAAAAGGCATAAAAAAAGGAATAAGAAAAGAAAAAGAAACATAAAACATCTATTGTATTTCATTACTGCTCTATGGCACCCATGTTCTTTCTTTGAACTTAATGTCTAATGTCAATCTTTGGCCTGATGTCTGCACTTAGAAAGGAAACAGTTTAGTTGGCAAAGAAACGTTGACTGCTGAATACTGTGTGCCAGAGCAGAATGCTGAAGCTTTCAGCAGCTCAAACTGCACACGAATAAGCCAGCATTAAAGTGAAAGCAGCTATTAGATTGTCCAGAGTCTGCACTATGGGTTGTAACAATAGAATCCAGAAAAACGTGGGCACGGACTGTAGCTACAGATGAAACGCAGTTTTGAAAGCCTTCCTTCTGCCTAAGCACCAGTTTTATTGAGTTTCCAAAAAACAGTGGAACATATAAACTAAGGCACTATGTGGCAGATGGGAAGGCCATGCCTCAAGAAAATGGGAGAGACCTTCCCCCACTTCTCCATCCTGTATCCCCTCCCTTTCTTCATCCCCTCCCTTTTTCTGTCTCTCTCCTCCCCCATCCTGTCCAGCTGCATAGTGCTGTGTAACAGTCAGGGATGTCTCCCTCTCCCTCCCTCTCTCTCAAACCAAAAACTCCTAACAGCTGCAAAATGGCTGCCAGCTAACTCCATACTGCCTGGGCCAGACCACTCCTCTTTTCTTTTCTCTATTCTTTCTCTCCATCCCCCCACTGCCACGATTACCCCGATCAGTCCTTCTTAGTCAGGATTACTGTAATAATTAAAACAAACACAATTAAGACTCCAGTTTGTTTTTTTCTGTTACATATGTTTCCTGCTCTATGATAGCTGCAATACATCAAACAGGTATGAAAATGACAAAGCAGTCTAACTCATAAAGTGTCTGTCATCTGACCTAGATTGTCCAAGAGTACAGAAATGACTTATGGAGTCTTGTAGTCATATATAAATATCCTAGTGCATTCATCTCCCTGAATTCTCAACACACACGCCCTAAAAAGTTTCATTACATAAATTCATCTCAAAACTACTGTCACCTAACAGGACAAAGCTGGTTTTGTATCAGTAACCTTCAACTCCACAGCAAAAGCCTCATGAGCATTAAAGAGGCTCGGCTGTTCAATCCATCTAATGCTAAGAAAATGGAGACAATGGGAGGCTGAAGGAAAGAGAGAGTGAAAATTTCAAGGCTACGTCATCAGCCCAGCAGTTACTCACCATTTTGTTTGCTTGTCCTTCGACTGACGTTGAGGATTCAGACACAAGGCAGAAATGCGGAGGAGAGGGAGAGTCCCGGTTTATAAAGGCAAGGATGTGGAGGGGGCTGGCAGGAAACGGCAGCAAGCAGCTGCATAGCTCATTGGCGGGAGGGAAGAGGTTTGAAAAAAAAAGAAAAGAGGGAAGTCCTTAATACTGTCTGTTATCCGCCCTTACATTTATCTGCTTTGTCTGTCAGTTTGAGATTAGGCGCTTATGTATGCAAAATTAACCCTCTTTCATTTGCTCTATAATCGCTTTTCTCCTATTTTCTCATTTTGTGTGTGTATGTGACTGTGACCATTTACAGTGAGGGACTATTCAGAGGTAGTTTAATTACATAGCTCAAATACGTTGTTATGTGGGGGAATTTATTACCAGAAGCATGCATGAAGATTTCTCAACATGTAATATATGTCCATTTTACAAGGGCTGTGGGCTAGGAGGATGATTATGCTTATTTTATGCACGCATCGGCACCCACACACTCATCAATAAACATACACAGTCCACCCTGTGTCTTTAAATATCAAATCATTAAACGGGTAATCACACAATATTGATCTGAAACATAGGAGAAGTCTGTGGAGTTCTTTATTGTTAATTGTCAAATGTAAAAGACATATACTTTAAGGGAAGTAAATGCCCTGGCCCATGACACAAATGACATGGCAGTATGCAGTGTTTCAGTTTAATCAGCTGATTCAGAATACAAAGAGAAACATCACATTGTAAATTAACACACCACTGAAATGTAAATTATTAAAAACAAACAAAACTTCCAAGAAATGTAGAGGCCAGTTTTCTGTGTGTCCTTGATGCAACTTTTCAACAACTGCTTAGGATCACAGAGCTGTGATTCAGAAATAACTGGGATCCTATTGTTGCTGTAGGCCACTGTCTGAGTATGAGCTACACAAACAACACTAGTCAGTGAGTTAGTCAGTTATTTTCTCTCTCTGTCCCGCTCTCACAGAGTCACAGCTGAATGGCATATAGGAACTGACATAGGAGCCCTTTCATAGCTTACATTCCACATGGGAGGGGACAGTGGGGGGAGGTGCACAAAAGAGAGGGTTTGGCCTAAGTTTCTCAGTGTGAGACTGCAGACAGAAAAGAGCTTTAAAGGCTCAAATCAAGATACGTTCGATCACAATTCTTTTATTTGCTTTGAATGCATGTACCATAACTAATGAGTCTGTAAAATGAAATCGTGTTTTCAAGCTTGAAGATGTTCAGCTAAGATTCTGGATTAGGTTTGGTGAATGTGGGTCACAGTATGAAGATTATACTATATATAGGTAGAATATCGGAGTTCCTCATGGTGCAATTTATTTGAAGAGATACTTAAGATGTTTTAAGAGTTTTTTATTACACTATTTCACTGTGTTTTCATGGTAATAATAACATTAGGGATTCTTAAAATGTGTTATTTTGACATACATTTTTCTTCACTACAAAAAAGCCAAATGTCCCATTTTAAAACCATGATTAAATGCAAGCCTTAGGAAAGTCAGTATTCTTCTCCTTCATCTTCCTCCCCCATGTTGTCAGTACCCACCTCTTCGTAATCCTTCTCCAGGGCAGCCATGTCTTCTCTGGCCTCTGAGAACTCTCCCTCCTCCATTCCCTCCCCAACATACCAGTGGACAAAGGCTCTCTTGGCATACATGAGGTCAAACTTGTGGTCGAGACGGGCCCAGGCCTCAGCGATGGCTGTGGTGTTGCTCAGCATGCACACGGCCCTCTGCACCTTGGCCAGGTCTCCACCAGGAACCACTGTTGGAGGCTGATAGTTGATGCCCACCTTGAAGCCTGTGGGGCACCAGTCCACAAACTGGATGGTGCGTTTGGTTTTGATGGCTGCGATGGCAGAGTTGACATCTTTGGGCACCACGTCACCACGATACAGCAGACAGCAGGCCATGTATTTACCATGACGAGGATCGCACTTCACCATCTGATTGGCTGGCTCAAAGCAGGTGTTGGTGATGTCAGCAACTGACAGCTGCTCATGATATGCTTTCTCAGCCGAGATGACTGGAGCATAAGTGGCCAGAGGGAAGTGGATACGAGGGTAGGGCACCAAGTTGGTCTGGAACTCTGTCAGGTCAACATTCAGGGCTCCATCAAAGCGAAGCGAGGCTGTGATTGAAGACACAATCTGGCCAATGAGCCTGTTCAGGTTGGTGTAAGTCGGCCTCTCAATATCGAGGTTCCTGCGGCAGATGTCGTAGATGGCCTCATTGTCCACCATGAAGGCACAGTCAGAGTGCTCCAGGGTGGTGTGGGTGGTCAGAATGGAGTTGTAAGGCTCCACTACAGCTGTGGAGACCTGGGGGGCCGGGTAGATGGCAAACTCAAGTTTAGACTTTTTACCGAAGTCAACAGAGAGTCTCTCCATCAGCAGGGAGGTGAAACCAGAGCCAGTTCCTCCACCAAAGGAGTGGAAGATTAGAAATCCCTGCAGGCCAGTGCACTGATCAGCCTATGATAGCAAGGATGTAAAAATAAATTCACAAATTATTTCTTTCTAGCAAAAAACAAGTGCAGTATACTAGAAACATGCAACCACAGCACTCTCAGATTGTCTCACCAGTTTACGAGTCCTGTCCAGCACCAGATCAATGATCTCCTTCCCGATGGTGTAGTGTCCACGGGCGTAGTTATTGGCAGCATCCTCCTTTCCTGTAATCAGCTGCTCAGGGTGGAACAACTGCCGGTAAGTTCCTGTACGCACCTCATCTGGACATTGAAACAATGTTGACAAACAGATTTATTGAATAAGTGAACGTTGAACGTCAAAAGTTGAATCACGATCAACTGATTTTAATGTAAGAAAATTTAATGCAAATGTATACAAATGTAAAATGCAACAACCCGCAACCCTAACGTTTATTCTCTAATACATACTGTATATACATAGCTTTGTTAATAATACAACGACATAAATGCATGAAAACATCCAATCTATGTAGTATATTATTAGCTATATAACAGACACTGACCAATGACAGTAGGTTCCAGGTCGACAAAGATTGCCCTGGGAACATGCTTCCCTGCCCCTGTTTCACTAAAGAAGGTGCTGAAGGAGTCATCGCCTCCAATTGTTTTTTCAGTGGGCTTCTGTCCATCTGGCTGGATCCCATGTTCCAGACAGTACAGCTCCCAACATGCATTGCCAATCTGAGCCCCAGCTTGGCCCACATGAATGGAGATACACTCCCGCTGCAGAGAGTGAGCAACACTGTTCAGCCACCAGAAGCATCTGTTTACTTTACACATTTCTGCTATACACAATACAACTACTTATATCCACTTACCATGATCTACTCTGCTCTGTCTGTCATGGACTAATGCAGATCAAAAAGACTGATTCATTGTGTCTTAATGTACATTATCTCACACTAATAAAAATTAATTAATTTTGAACAAAGACAGTACGATCTTACAGTTGTTAATAAATACAGTATACGCACTTACAGTAAGTTTCATCCTAGCAAACCATTTCTTACCATAGTTTATCTCTCTTCTCCAATGTCCAGGTATCGGTAAGAAGATGTAGTGCTGGAGACAACTGTGCTACTCTGCTTTTTTATACCTGCAGCTTAACGTGAACAGAGATTTGATCTGGGCTGTAATCAGAGAACCTACTGATGAGACCAGGATAAGATCATCCGCTTGACAGACATACACACAATGCAAAAAGGAGGTCACCACCCTGTTCATTGTGTGAGCCTGTGAGTGTTTTGTACTGGTGTGTGTGTGCACCTCATATTTCAGAAAGCAGAAGCAGAACCCCAGATGAGGGGAAGGTAACCTAATGTAGTTTGACTTGGCAGTTTCTAATGCATGACTTTATGATGTGGCTTATGACAGGATAAAAAAAACTCCTGTTGCTTTGAGGTTGTTCTTTTGAGTAGGAACATGTATGATCAGCAACAGAGTCAGAGAAATTATCCAACTGCTGAAGTGTGTCACTGTCAAAGAAGTATATGCCCTATGTATATATTAATTTGGAAAATTTGGAATTGAGACATGGTGGAAACAATACTTATTCACTAATATTTAGTTTTTCAATGGCATATTGTCATGTCATAATATTGAGATATGACTTAATTAATAACTTAATGGTTTGCTGAATCCATCAATGTTTTGCTTCCACTTTCATAATGAAGAAGCATCTGAGCAAAAAGTAGACTATGATCTTCAGCAGATTCATTATTGTTCTTTTGAAGAAGAAAATACTCACACAAAATGCATGCTAAAAATACATGATGACACTTTAATTTTTTGTTCAAATGTATTTTTATGGAAAGACAGAATTTAACATAACATAACATCTGCTCTGAATCCAAATGGCACCTTTAACAAACTAAAATGTACAGGTTTATTAAAATACAATAAACTGTTTGTCAAACCCTTTCCCACACTCTTTTCCTAACTTCGTCTTTATAAACAGTCTTTATAAAGAAAGACAATATATATGAGACCTGCTCCTCCTTCCCTGTTAGTTCCTCGACCCCTTGGGAGAGTAGAGAAACTGAATACATGTGAATCGCCTCATAAGGCGTCAGCTGCCTAAATGGAGTAAACAGAAACTGCCTGCAGAGTGGTTTTCATAATATGCAACATAAAAGTAAAGCACAGAAACAGCGTTACTATCAGGCACAAAATCATGGTTGTTTACGTTCACCTTGAGTGTCATTCCACTTGGATTTCTAAGCCCAGAAAGCCATTCGTATCCAATAGGTTCACATGTTCACAATTCCTCTCAAAATGGGTTTCAGTTTGGTGGCAGTGGAGCCTGTTTCAGTTGGCAGGAATAACTTAAACTGATGATACAATGCCATGGCTCAAAGGCAGAATGCTCAGCACTGTGATATTCAAAACAAGTCAAACCACTTTCAAAACCTCTGTAATATTATAGTTTAATATTTCAAACCATATCTTCATACCAATCTACTTGAAATAAAACAATGTGGCAATCTATGGCTTCTTCTTCATTCACAAATGTCATGTGGACTTCCTCCTTCCTATCACCATCTTTATATCTGACTGCATTCAGAGTTACCTCCCCCCCCCCCCAAACAAGGAGTGGGTGTCAATCAAAAGTGAAAATTAGACTAACTCATCACTAAACCGTCTCTCACTGACTATAAGCCTGTTTGTCTTGAACATATTTGTGGCAGCCAGGAAGCTAAGGGTGATACCACAGCATCAACTGCACCACTGTTCATTTTAAGGTCAGTTTCTCTCCTGAGGCTGTGAGACTCATCAGTAACAACGAGGTAATTGATGTCGGTATCACATCCTTTTAACACAAAGCTCACTATGTATGAGTACTATGGTGTAAATGGTACGCAATGTTATGCCAAATGATGGTTTCACATTGGTGCTTAACACATGTACCTGCAGTGTGTTTTATTCCCTTGTAGAGAAGACAGGGATGATTGTAATGTAGGCAATCATGCAATACTTTTTAATGCTGTACAACACAAAATATAGTAAACGTGAAGGTCTGTTTTTGTTAAATGAGCTAATAAATAAGTTAAAGCTGAAGCTAAATGAGTTAAATATCACTGGGAAAGCACACACCTCGCTTTTTTGTCTTCTTTCCTGTGTTTTGCTCTTAATAGGTGTTGCCTGCTATAGAGCTATGTCCCACTTCTATTGTTATGTCCCCAACGCCCCACAATTAAGTCTTTTCACTAATAGGTCATAATAATGCTAGTGTTGACAAGAAAGAAAGAGACCCAGGGCAGAACAAAAAAAAAACGAGATGATGAGATAATTTGCACAATTTTAAGGTTGTGAGAGATAAATATGTTGAAAAAACTCAAAATATTTTCAATTTTATTGAGCAAGCAGTGTGACACAAATACAAAAACACTTTGTAGGACCCACTGTGGGGTAGTAGTGAAACAAGCTTGTATTCCAAGATGACACATGGACTGTCTGTCACACTGTTTTACTCATTCAGTGACTTATGTTGAGGCAACTACGACCTCTAGCTTTCAGAAGGTTACAATGACAGCACAACCAGTAAAATGGCGGAGGAGGAGGGTTGGTGTTATGGATTGGTTTGCAGGATGTCTGCCCCACCCACAGGATAACTGACTGCAGGCATGACCCTTTCATACACACATACACAGCTCTTGCGAAGGGGTAAATACAATTGTGAAACAATATGTTATCAGTTGGCAAGCAGGGCAGTGTGAATTGATGGGATGGGCAGGATTGGATTTGGGCACCAAAAATGATGGGGTTTTGAAATTACAGCAAGTGATGTATTGGCAAGTAAAATGGATGAATGATTAATGCAAAAAAAACAAAAAAAAAAACCTTACTCAGTGTTTCCCTGTACGGATTGTATTATTGACAGAGTGGAGAAGACTTCGAAGAGCATTTAGACCATCATCATGTTAGGAAACTCTGCTGCATATAAATGAAACAATCTATGATTTAGAGCAGTGGTTCCCAACCTTTTTCTTAAGGGACCCCTATTTTACCATTGTATATACACTGAAGACCGGCCACCACCCAAATACAATTTAAAAAAGGGGGGTAAAGTAGCATACTTCTTTTGAAATATCTATATTCATTGCATAAAAAACAATAACAGCACAGAACAATGAACTGTACAATTGATCTAAATAGTGAACTTTATACCTGCAGGAAGTGTGTGTAAAACTAGCAATTTGTATAAAATTCTAAACTGACTATTTCCTGTGAATATTGAAATGTATCTGACAATTTTTCCTTCTATTTTTAGGAACACAATTCTATGTCCATATTATGATTTTCTTTTAATTTCACTGTCCTACATAAGTTTTAATAGTCCAAGCAGCCTGGCTTGAAAAATTCAAAAGAAATCTAAAATAACCTTTACATTTAGTTGTCTTCTTCACAGAAATTAATTAAATGCATGTATATTATATTTAATATATATATATCTAGAAATTCTTACACCCTTAAAATCAATAGGAACTCATGAACCCCCATGGAGCTTTGGCGACCCCCCCTCAGGTTGGGAACCACTGCATTAGAGGAAACATGACTAATTCAGTGCTTCATTTAGGCCAAATGGCTCCCCTGTGCTGTGTTAAGAGTATGAATCCACTATGCCTCTCTGCTGAGCTGTGAGCTGATAATGTCTCCACCTGAAGTAAATATATAATAAAAAATGCCAGTTTGCACTACACATTTGCTGGTTTAGTATTCTGTAATTTAATACTTTAAACTGCCTCTGTCTGTGAAATATGGATATTTTCTCGTTAACAGTCACTTGCTGCAACCTAGACACCCTGTGCTATGGTGACTGGGCTTTCTAAAGAGCCGCCCCAGAACTATACAATCCTCTTTCTCCTGCCATACATTTTTCTCACATTATAAAATATGCTTTGAAGAGCATACTAAACTGAGCTGCCTCTGAAGCCTCTGCAGGGGTTTGCTGTCTCTGTGTGCACCGCGTGAACATTGAGCCACAGACACACATTAGTTGGTCTTGCGTGCTTGTAAAACACCTAAAAGAAAAAACGCCCCGCAGTGATTATGCTTGAACCTGAAACGCTTAGATTCACAACTGTAACCGAGCGTCTTGGGTTCTCCGAACTGGGCAGATTTAAAAGGAAAATAATAAACGGGACAAAGAGACGTACGACAGCAACAGTTTCTTATTTTCTCTCGCACAAGCCAAAAGCGGAAGTTCGCTAACCACTCCTGCCTTACGGCAACCCTGAGGGGACATAGCACCTCAAATACCGAAAGGAGCAGGCCAGTCTGTTACATAATAATAACAGTGGGACTCTTGAACTCAGTATTTTTTTAATGAATGACAGACTGTACCTTGTAAAGTGGCCCGTGCGCCCACAGTGCGCGGTCACGTCACAGCGTCAGGTGGGAGTGGTTAGCAGTTGAATATAGCGTGCCAGCTCCTCGCCCACCTGGCAATACTCACTCACTCGGACCACATTGACGGCTGCTGTGTGAGAAGCTACAGATAACCCATAACCAGCTGCAAGTCGCGTTCAAAGGACTTTCTACTACGAAGCTACAATGGTACGTGTATGTTTTAGAAACTTCCACTCCAAAGTTTATTTAGCACCCATAACTGAGAAAACTTTTCGTCAGCAGTTTTAGTTTTTACGTTGGGCTTCAGTGAGTTTTCAGTATTCAAATGTGCTTGAAAAGTGTGTCAGACTAAAGGTGCGATGTAGCAACTGTCAGCTGCTCCCAGATCTGTGCCCTCCTGTAGCAGGGCACTTGTGTCAGAAATAGACTCAATGACTGGTAATAAAGCTGAGCTGGCTGCTGGCCTGGATGAGCAGGTGGTAATAAGTCTACATTTTCAGCACATCAGGGGAGACAAACTTTTAACGTAGATGATATATTTAGCGCGATTTGTTTTTGTTTGTGTATTTATTGTATCAATAGTCCAGTATTTTTCAGATTACATGAAAGAGGACTGCTTGATCCTTGATTTTAGAATATTTCTAGGCCACTAGGTGGTTAGGTGTGTGTGATTATTCATATGAGTCGGTAAGGAATTAAGGTGCGACACAAATCCATCAACATGTCAGCACAGACTGAGACAAGGCAAGTGTTGCAGGAAAGAATCCTTTCCCTCCAAATTCAAGCAGCCATGGTAAAGTTGTAACTGTGACTGTATTTGCAAATGAAATGAATGTAGACTGTGGCTTGGGTTGGGCTTCTGCAACTTAAACCACAATTTGAAAGTTGCTTTCACACAGTACGAAGCAAAGGCACTCGTTATTCACAGAAAATTGGGACTAATAGCCAATCCCTTCCAAATGAAACAGAGATAACCTTGCAGTTTGACATAGGCCTAAACTATGGATAGACTTCTGTGTCAGTGTCAGGAACTGAGGTAGTCCACACACACACACACACACACACACACCCTTTGTGTTGTGTTTGCACAGTGTAGTATAAACACAGCGTGTTAGTATTGTCAGTACTGCTTATAAAAACCAAATGATATCATTGTGCACTGTGTACACTACTACAGTATACCCACCCTGATCAAATAGTCCTGATCCATAAAATTGAATGTGCTACACTAAATATGCAGCATAGAGCTATAACGGTTATTTAGCCTGATCATAAATAACAACTTATGCATAAAGGAAAAGTAAAAAATGAACAAATAAATGGACCAAGGATCATAAGTGAATTCACACTGCTGCTCCACTCTTTGTGCAAGATATTTTTAGAATTGGCATAATCCATGGTTGTAGGACAATGGGGTGCAAGTCAGCGTTAGCTTTAGCATGACTCATCAGAACAGGTCATCACAGCACTAAATTCTAAAGAGAGGCTTATCTTGGAGGCATTAATGTGCTCAGCAAATGTCATGAGCCAATCGGTTACTGTATATTGCGTGCAATGATGGTTCTAGTCTTGGACTGCCTGACCTAGCTGCCCTTTTTACCGTTAAAAAAAACAGCAACAGATGGACCTGAAGGGAGACGGATGCAGAATAGTCAGCCAGTGAGGGTTTATCAAGTTGGTCCACATCAATTGAGTCAGACTGGGGCATCACCACATGATAGACCAAGGGGTTATCTATTATTCATCACAATCAATAGTGTTCATCCACATCAAATTGTATGGCATTCTGGGCATTAGTTTACAGTTTACAAATATGATCATTTGATCTAAGGCATTGAGGAAAGGGCATACATTTAGCTAAATGGTTCATGGATTGGATTTTGACATATTGACATATTTTTTGACACTGATCTGTGGATGGCAGATTTTGTCTTTATCTGGTTTAGGATGTGTTGGAAGAATAAGCTAAACAACAAACAACATTCAAACAACAAGCAAACATACACAATGGGAAGACACACAAATAATTAAATAATATGTATGCTTTTACTCTTGAAGCATGGTTAACCAATAGTTAAGCCAATATGTCATAATGAACTAAATACATGGCAGTTTAGGTTTGGACATGGTTCCATTAAATCATTATCCATCCTCACCTTGTCTTTATGGTACATTATGTCTATTTTCCTGTTATAGAGGCAGAATGCACTGTGACGATGGAGTATTAAGGGATTTCTTTTCATGTCTACTGACCTGAAAAAAGCTTTTAACAAATTGATTGCTCTCTTTCTCTATCTCATTGACTTTTCCCTTCTCTCACTCTGTTTCACAGTTTTTACAGTATTTATTTCTGCTCATAGTTTTAGTCACTAACAAAACTGGAATCTCAAGTCCATGTGGTGGAACCTCAGACATTCCCTTGTTTACGTCATATACAGACACACCCTGACAGGTTTTAGGGATAGAAAAATGTGGCAGTTTGAGAGTACTTTTGTCTTGAATATCCCAGCATTCAAGTAACATCATTTTGACAGCCTTAACATTTATCATTTTCAACTTTAACTTTAGAAATTGTTTGCAGGTCGCAGAAAACTTTAAGCAGATCAGGTCTAAAATTCAACCTGCCAGTGACCACTATTTTGGGGACTGCTAGTCAGTGTTTACTGAAACAGTCAGCCTGTGCTATGAGGTGTCAGGTTAGCATGAGGAACCCAAAATAGCTGCTGCGCAGAGCTCTGCTGACCTGGAAACCCAGGCCAGTCTGGGGAGGGTCACCTTTGCTTTGATTGCTCCCTGTGATGAAGTATTAAATAGAGCTAAAATCCTTGTTGATCAGCATGGATTTAGTGAGATTTCACTGACTCTAAAATTGTACAGGGTAATCTCTGAAACCCTCCAGCTACACTGCCCCCCACCCCTCAGCCACCAGCACCTTCCCTTGTCTGTCTGATCATTGAGAAGGATAAAAATAACAGCCTGACATGACAAGAAGTGGGGATATATGAAGTACGTCAAAGGTTGTCACTGGTGTATGGAGTGGAATAAAGTAATAGGAGGATGGTTTCGCAATGCTTACTTATTTAAACCCAAACACTTATTTATATTATATTAGATATTTTAGTCTAGGTCCTGAAGAAAAAGTGCATTCATTTTGATAATTAATAATAGGAAATCAAATATTCCTAGTTGTATCTTTTCATATGCAAAGATTTGCTTTCTTTTCTCTGGTACATATTATTGTAAATTGAACTGACAAATCAAGGTTCTTCATCACATTGATTTTATTCACTATTCAGGATTGCCATTAAGCAGTCTGTCTCATGGATTTGCAACGTTGCCAGCAATTGGCCAATATTACCAGATGTTAAAGGGACAGCTACCATTGTATAAAATATATGGTAAAATCTCTGATAGTTGACACATTTATTTTGTCTCAAGGTACATATCGTCACATTGCCCAAACTTATTCTGACCCGCAGTGAGTTCCAAGTTAATCTGTTGTGTCCAGCAAAACCCAAGTGAAAAATTCAATTGACTTTAATCAATCTTATTTCTCCAATTCCCTATTCTAGCTACTTTTTCATTCATTGCTTTCAACATAGTGAGCAAAAACAACACCATATGTAGTTACAGTATTGTGTGGTTCTTTTGTTTGTTTCATTAGTGGTGTCTTTTTATTTGGGTCCTCTTTGTAGCATACATGTTAAATGCTCAGTTGTTCTCTGAACTCAACCTCCATTTCAGCTCACGAGCCTCACTCAAACAGTCACATGAGATCCAGTGACAGCTGTAGCAAATGTGTTCTGCTTGTTCCTTCAACGTCAAACGTCTTTCCCCCATATATCTCTTTGCTTCCACCTAGTGGCAGAATTTCTAAATGATTCCTTTGGCACATAGCGTGTATGTATAAAATCAGGTAGTGATTACAATTTGTTAACCTTTTTGTTATTCATAATAATCTGCAAAGCAAAAGTCAACATCCTTCACTTGGTTTAAAGCCCTCTTAACTCATTGGAAAAGAACAACGCACAGTTGCTATGAGTATGCAATCCTTCCCTTCTTTGTCTTGCCATTTTAGCTGGCCTCCTACATTTCCCTTCTCTTTTCCAGCGTGAATGCATCTCCGTCCACGTAGGCCAGGCTGGCGTCCAGATGGGGAACACCTGCTGGGAGCTCTACTGTCTTGAACACGGCATCCAGCCGGACGGCCAGATGCCCAGCCACAAGCCTGTGGGAGGCCACGATGACTCCTTCACCACCTTCTTCAGTGAGACTGGGGCTCAGAAGTACGTCCCCAGAGCAATCTTTGTTGACCTGGAACCCACGGTCATTGGTCAGTAGTGTTATTATGTGGAGCTTGTTATTATTTTTAGATATCAGCAATGAGCAATTTCAGAAGATGGTAGTATATTCCTTTGTGGCACAGATAAGAGATTTCATGTGAAAATTGAGAAGTTATTCTAATCATCCATCCATCATTCTCTACAGACATTGTGCATCCAGTTGTCAATATCCTACACAATAAAGGTGTTATATTGAACTATGTTTTGAGGATGAAGTTGTCTTACTTACCCCTCAACTTTTCATCTGCATGGCGTGATAGCTTAAAGAATGAGGTGTATTAAGTGGGCCTGTAAATTATTTATCCACTAATAGCACTTCCTATAACAGATTAGTTTATTTTCTCAATGGTTGCTTTTGTCTTTTCATTTCCCAGATGAGGTGCGCACGGGAACATACCGTCAACTCTTTCACCCTGAACAGCTGATCTCAGGAAAGGAAGATGCAGCAAACAACTACGCCCGTGGCCACTACACCATCGGCAAAGAGATCATTGACTCCGTCCTAGACAGAATCCGCAAACTGGTAAGGTACTTTAGGGGTAGTCATTAGGTTTTAATTCCCATTCACACAGACCTCACTCTGCATTATGAGTTTTTTAGCTAGGTTATAGAATGGAAGAGTAAAGCAGTTAAGGATGGCTTTGTCTGTAGGCTTCTTCTGTTAAAACAAGTGTAGCCTTTGTAATGCTTTGCTTTTCATTGTTGTTTTCCACTCTTAATTGTGTCTGTAGGCTGATCAGTGCACAGGTCTCCAAGGCTTCCTGGTCTTCCACTCCTTTGGTGGAGGAACTGGCTCTGGTTTCACCTCCCTGCTGATGGAGAGACTCTCTGTTGACTTTGGTAAAAAGTCTAAGCTTGAGTTTGCCATCTACCCGGCCCCCCAGGTCTCCACAGCTGTAGTGGAGCCTTACAACTCCATCCTGACCACCCACACCACCCTGGAGCACTCTGACTGTGCCTTCATGGTGGACAATGAGGCCATCTATGACATCTGCCGCAGGAACCTCGATATTGAACGCCCGTCGTACACCAACCTGAACCGCCTCATCAGCCAGATAGTTTCATCCATCACAGCCTCGCTTCGCTTTGATGGAGCCCTGAATGTTGACCTGACAGAGTTCCAGACCAACTTGGTGCCCTACCCTCGCATCCACTTCCCTCTGGCCACTTATGCTCCAGTCATCTCTGCTGAGAAAGCTTATCATGAGCAGCTGTCAGTTGCTGAGATCACAAACTCCTGCTTTGAGCCAGCCAATCAGATGGTGAAGTGTGATCCTCGTCATGGTAAATACATGGCCTGCTGTCTGCTGTATCGTGGTGACGTGGTGCCCAAAGATGTCAATGTGGCCATCGCAGCCATCAAAACCAAACGCACCATCCAGTTTGTGGACTGGTGCCCCACAGGCTTCAAGGTGGGCATCAACTATCAGCCTCCAACAGTGGTTCCTGGTGGAGACCTGGCCAAGGTGCAGAGGGCCGTGTGCATGCTGAGCAACACCACAGCCATCGCTGAGGCCTGGGCCCGTCTCGACCACAAGTTTGACCTCATGTATGCCAAGAGAGCCTTTGTCCACTGGTATGTTGGGGAGGGAATGGAGGAGGGAGAGTTCTCAGAGGCCAGAGAAGACATGGCTGCCCTGGAGAAGGATTATGAAGAGGTTGGGATCGACTCATTTGAAGAGGATGAGGAAGGAGAGGAATATTAAACAGGCTTAGCTGTCATTTGCCAGTTATTTTCAGGGACAAAATTAGTCTATTTTTTTAAATAGAAAATATTTAAGAAGTAGAATTTTTTTTTTGCTTGTTGGTTTCAAATTGAGAAAGATTTGTTTTGTTTTTTTATTAACTTAACTTTTTAAATTAAAAATCGACCTACCTACTTGTAAAGGTCTGAAGTTATTTCTTTGTTGTGCATCAAGCTTTCAACAGCTTTTTTGTCCATTTACACCAGTTTATTCATTTGTTTTATCGAAGAGAAAACATCGTGCAATAACCTGATTCTTTTTTTTTTATAAGCTTGAAACGTGTTGATGCCCAATAAATCTTTCCGCCAAATATATTGCCTGATATTTTTTACTTTGAAAATGAATCCTGTTTCTTTAAGTAATGAAACATTTTTATATATGATTTGTGACATGACCATATTTGTATCGTATTTTACGCCCACTTAAATCCATTATAATTGTTTGTACCACATACATTAAGTGTAGAGCTAGTGTTGTGCCATTAACCAAACTTCGTTGGACTGTCTGTAGTTTTATAGCTCAGCCACTAGGGTCCAGTATAATCCAGCTTGTGAAGCCACCTTTGGTGACATGGAAGTGATTTTCCAGGGCGGTTCTAACGTGGTTTAGTAAGAAAGATTTTTTGGTCAGCTGACCTTGTACTAAATAAAAGATTAAGGTTTTGTCATCTTTGTCTCTTTCATACAGAACCGCTCACACACATCTCAGTCTCTGATGTATTTGGCGTATTATCTTTTTATGTAATTTATAATGATCTCATTGGGAGTGGACCGTGTATTGTACTGTAAAACGGAGACGAGCTTTAGCAAGAGTTTTCACTGTTTTCTAAGCATAAACTAGACCCAGACACCTCCGACCCTGAACAAGATTGGGGTAAATGGACTGATATCCTTAGTTTTATCGGACACTGCTGGATAACTTTGCTGAAACCTCAGAACTGCTCTTTTGGCTTTGATTAATGATAAATTATCAAGCTAACTCCGAAATCTCTCTGTGATATGTTATGTATACAATACAGGCCTGCATATGCGGGATATCCCATGTGCTGTTTATCCAGTGTGGTGGCGCCCCCTAGGGGAGGTTGTGAAGACTGCAGCAGAGCAAAGGGTTGTGTAAATTACATGTAACAGCTAAACTAAGCTAGCTGAACTTTACTTCGTTGTTAATCATAGCTAGCTTGCAATGGCAACACGCTGGGGAATATGCAGTGCAGGCAAAATTAGTCATGACTTCTCGGTTGCTTTACGGACCCTAACTCTCGAAGACCACAAGGTAACTTTCGACGAAGTGTTTTCCCTTAATGTAACGCACACAACTGAAGTTACCCAAACGTTGCATAAAGCGGAAATTGTGTTCTCTGCGATTAAGTTACGTCACAAATGTGGTAAACAATTCATCATAAACTCTGCGTTTTAACTGCAGACGGCGCTTTAGTACATTTATGGGTTAACTTGAAAATATTGTAAATTAATATATCATATAAACATATAACCACACAGAGCTATTAATCCTGTAAGAAATATAGAGATATCAACGTCGGTTCCCATTAGTCATAACCTCAGGTTGCCCCTGCTTCACTACCGCAACTGGGGTGTCTTTGAGAAAAACCCTTAATCCCAAATACATGTCAGACTGTGGCTGTACTGGGACGCTACCACATGTGAATGCGTGTAACTGTGCATGTGTGAAGAGGATGACTGCATGCATAATTTTGTCTTGTGCTGCAGTAGTCTACTGACTGCATTTTCCTTTCCATACAATTCCGTCTGTTATATTTTCACTACTAGAAGTTGTCCACAAACACTGAGCAAGCAAATTAGTGTGACTCTAAACCTATCCAAAAGAGTCAGTAAATCCTGTAATGTAATGGGGTAATAAGTGAAATTATCTTTCAAGGTTTATTGCTTTACTCATTTGTTAAATTGCGTCTTGTTTTCTTAACTGATTTACGGTTTACTGGTTTCTGCTTACATTGTAAATATTCATTCAATAGAAATCACTACACATAAATGCAGCATTGCCAAGACTGTTTGCTCATCCTCAGATAGTGGCTGTTGCAGCAAGGGACCTGCAGCATGCTGAAGAATTTGCCAAAAAGCACAACATCCCTCGAGCATATGGAAGTTATAATGACTTGGCAAAAGATCCAGACGTTGGTGGGTTCTTCTGTCAGCATAAGGTGTAATGTTTTGGTCTAAAATGAATTAACAACTTCTACTCAGCTGAAGTGTCTTTAGGCCACTCACTGAATCTTTCCCTCTAGATGTGGTGTACATTGGCACCATCCATCCTCACCACCTGAGTACTGGCAAGCTCTTTATGAAGTCCAAAAAGAATGTGCTGATTGAGAAGCCCCTGGCCATGAATTCAAGGGAGGTCCAGGAACTCATCACTGCAGCCAAAGACAACAGTGTCTTTCTCATGGAGGTAACTAAATATAGTCATTTTTAAAACCAAAATCACATTTACCATTCACCATGTATCTGTTCAAACCATTCTATGTCTCCCTGCAGGCAATTTGGACACGTTTCTTTCCCGTGTCCCTTGAAGTAAGGAGACTGCTGGGACAGGGTGAAGTGGGTGATGTTCAGATGGTGAGGGCTGATCTGGGGGCTCCACTCACCCACGTCCCTCGCTTGGCTGAGAGGAAGTTGGGAGGGGGGGCACTGTTGGACCTGGGCATCTACTGTGTTCAGTTTATCCTCATGGTTTTTAATGGCGAGAGGCCCGAGTCCATCCAAGCCACAGGGCATTGCATAGACACAGGTACATCACAGAATCCAGAAGTCCTTTATAAAAGAAATTACAAGGCACTTTATATTCCAGGTGTATCAAAGCTCTCGCGACATCTTTTGTCCAGGTGTTGATGGAACAGCCGTTTTGGTCCTGAGGTTCTCTGGAAACAGACTGGCCATTTGCACTTGTTCAGTCACCATGATGCTGATTTGTGATGCGGTTATCACTGGGACCAAAGGCACAATTAAGGTAACCAATAAGGTACAGCATGCAGTAAGAAAAGTTGAAACATCTCCATGCAGGACCAAATAACACACGTCTGTTAATATGCTGATGTTAGCTAATGTTAATGTTAACCCTAGGCTATTGTCAACAATCGTACGCTCATGTTAGCATTGAGCTCCAAGCACAGTTAAACCCCAGTAAAGTTGAGGCTGAGGAACCACAGCCAAACTTCACATTTTTCCCGCACAGCTTGTGAGCAGGAATAGCAACATCTCACTGCTGTGGCTCCACAATGAAAATACAGACTCATGGTCTGGTCAGCACCAGTGAAGTAATACAAAATATCAACTACCGGTATTTACAAATATTTATCCTTTGTATGAATGGCTCTAACACTTTATGCAAGGTGAGTTACATGATACTGATTTCCACATCAGGTACCCCACCATATGTGGTGCCCAACAACCTTGGAGGTGAATGGGAAGGAGATGCAGTTCCCCCTGCCAGAGGCTGGCATGCCACTAAACTTCACCAACAGCACAGGTCTACGATATGAAGCTGAGGAGGTCCGCCACTGTCTGCTGAGAGGTACAAGATCTAATGCATAAAAATAGAACAACTGTAGCATTTACAATTGATCCATATTGATCTGATCTGTTTTATTTATTAACATTTTCAGTCCTTTGTGTGTGAATGCACACATTTGTGGTTGCAAATGTGACATGAGATTGTATCTTGTTGTGGCCTCTTGCTTATCATTGTTTGTGATTGCTTGCTCCCCTGTAGGACTGAAGGAGAGTCCAGGGATGCCGTGGGCTCACTCCAGCCTGTTAGCAGAAGTTATAGATGAGGCCAGGAGACAACTGGGAGTGACGTATGACCAGGATAACATCCAGTGATGTGTTCTCAGTGACAGTTAGGGAGCAGACCTCTATCAAGTTTCCTGATGAATTCAGGCCACATGGGATCATTGTAGATTTTTTGTTTTGGTGAATCTTGGACTGTTTTGTGTGTGTGGGTCTGCGATAATGTAACACAGTAACATTAACAGTGGCTTGGTCCTTTTCAAGTCGTCCTAGTAAGCCTAATAAGCCATGCCAGCGTGATAGTGTGTGAAAAAAACCTTAGATTGTAATGGTAACCTCTTTCACTTAATGTTTTAATTTTCATTCATTCATTTTCAATTATATTGTACTGTGGCTGTTTCTTATGCAAATAAATTCAAGTGAACATCTAGCTGGGTTAGTTCTTTTTACAGTTTCATTGACTGAATTATGGTACTAAGTTTTACATTTCTTGAATTTCAGATTTCACATGCATTTAAATTCACATCTAATCTTAGAAGAAATAGTTGAAAAATGCTGTAGACATTGCAACAATATGTTTATAAACCTATGTACACAAAAACGACATTTGTCACTGAAGGTAAAATGCTGGCTGCATGTCGTTACTGGTTGCCCGGCAACTGTACAGACGCTTTTTACCGTTCCGGAAGTGCGTGGCTCTGAGGAAATATGGCGCACAGAGCAGTGCATATACCATTGGTATTCATTGCTTCGATCTATTCTTTTACTTCATTCTTTTTGTCGATTTTCGTCGCGTTTGCAGCATTTCAAACGGCAAGCACTGACAATGTGTTCAGTGCAAGCCACACGGCTACAGTACCCATCGCCGCCGCTCGGGATCTACGGTGAGTTTACTGACATGTTAAGTTACTGTTAGCTAGCTACTCTAACGTTTTGCTAACGTAAAATTAGTTCCAGTTGTTCACTTATGTTCAATAGTAACGGTAACTACAGCTTCAGGTTACACTCTTGTCCTTTCAAGCCTGTATTTTCTTCCCGTTTACCAGACTTGACCGCTTGTATTGATGAGCCCTGCGGTCTTGATTAGAGGTAACCCCAGTACGTTAACGTTAGCTAAAGGTGGACCTAGTTTAAAGACTTATTGCGCATTAGAACCATACACTCTTTATAGACATATCACCTAACACAATTTGCAAAAACACTATTATGTTGTAGTGAACTTTGGCATATAAATGGTTCATCATGTAGCTTTTGATAGTAATACAATCTCTTTTCCGCCCTCAACAGCATTACGTTAGGAGTAACGGTGGAATTAGAAGGTTGCTACTAACAATGTGAGAATCGGGGTGTAAGGGGTCTCATTTGGTCAAGACAGTAACCTTATCCGTGATTTCTAAGGGTGGATTTATTTGATTAAACCGAATATGGTAGTTATAAATGATGGACAACATTCGTGTTTAAATTTATGAAATAATTTAGCATTAGTTAGGGGATGCGATATGTGTCACATAGGTCTGTCACTACTACTATCACTACTAGGTTTGTTGACATAAGGTAGTATGAGGCTAGATCACCTTAACTATATATATATATATATACTTACAAGAAGATATCATTTATATATACAGTATATATATGTGTGATATCTTCCTGTAAGTCTTTGAGTAAATATAATCTGGAAGGTATCAGCTGCAATATGACAAATATAGCCCTACCTTTCTTGTATAGATGATACTTGTGTTCACTGACCAAAGAACTTGCTGCAGCTTTTTTTCCCATCCAAAGCTTTTTTCAAACTCAAAGACCTCATGTCCTCTCTTGCAATCTCAGGTACCTTTTGTATGATGTGAACCCCCCGGAGGGTTTCAATCTGCGGAGAGATGTCTATATCCGCATGGCCTCCCTGGTGAAGACTTTGAGGAAAGAGGGGGATGACTGGGTATTGGTGCTTCCCCCATGGGGCCGCCTCTACCACTGGCAGAGCCCCAACATCCACCAGGTCCGCATCCCATGGGGAGAGTTCTTCAGCCTCACTAGCCTGCAGGCCAACGTGCCTGTCATTGAGTACGAGGAATTCATCGCTGGTGAGCTTTTCATTTTGGTGACCCAAAATAGAGTTACATTTAATGAGAGGTTGTCATTTTCACAATGTGCAGTACCACTCAGCCATTAAAACAGGGTGCTCCTTAGCTCAGTTTAAGTGTGCTGAGGCCAAACACCCAGTGAGTGTGTTTTCTTCCTCCCTTGGTTCCAGAGAATGGAGGGCCATTCATAGACCAGGTTTTGGTATTGCAGAACTACGCAGAGGGATGGACTGACGGGAAATGGGAGGAGAAAGTTGATGAGCGGCCGTGCATTGAGAAGTTGATGTTCTCCAAAGATAAACAGGGCTACTACAGGTAAAACGTCAGAGTGCACAAAACTCACAACAGCAATTTAAAACACACAGTGTAAAAAGATAAACCCTATTTCTTACTATTTCTGCTCACATATAACTATTTTGCAGTAGCAATGTAATGTAATGTAATGTAAGGGTGTGGAGTTCATGTGGTGGCTGCGTGTATAAATAGTTTGAGTTTGACATCAGAGACTGGGGTTTTTATCCTGACTGATGTAGTATTTACCCTTGACTACAGTTTTTGTCATCGTTGTCATGACGTTTTCTGAATCCAGCGGTTATCAAACGTTTTCTGTCATGCCCTTTGTTTATTGTTGCTACATGAAAGAGATTCATTAAGCTCAAGTGTCAAAGCAAATGAATTGTAATTATAGAAGAATCATTCAGTAGACCTACTTCAGATAGTGATTGATCACATTCACAGTATTTCTGTATTAATGATATCCATCTCCTTCCTGCTCGCACATCCCTCTCCTCTTCACTCATCATCAACTGTCTCATTTATCTTGTTTGTGTGTCTTTCTAAAGGGGTTGGTTTTGGGGCTACGAGGAGACGAGAGCTCGAAATGTAACATGTATATCTGCCCAAGGCCATGCCTCCATCATGGCCCCAGTTCTTCAGAAAAACATCACAGCAACGTGAGTCTACAGAGCGACATTTTGACATAAAATTCACTGACTATACACATACATATACAGTGTGTAAAAATGTACAGCATATTAAGTGTACTGGTAAAGGCATGAGAAGTTGTGCTGTGAGAAACTTACCAGACCCGCTGGGTTATTTTGTTATGATTTTAGAATATCTTGCCAGTATATTGTACCAATAGTGGCATTTTCATTGTCTTCCAAATCTCTGAATACTATCTTTGTATGTCTTTTTGAAAGCTGAGTATGTTTTAATAAATTCAATTACACAGTGTAACTGCAAGGCAAAAGGAAGCGAGAGATCTTAAAAAAAAAGTGTAAATATAGTAATGTTATGAACGTGAATAATGTGAAGACTTAAATCTGGCACAAAAGTGAGGTTACTGTGACACAGTGGACTGTCTTGTCTTTAGTGTCTGCTCTATCACATGTCTGAGTTACAGCATGAGAAAGAGCAGCTCATTTTACATTAGTAAATAATTGGTTTATGGCTGTTTTAAATAGCACAACAATTTCAGGAAAGCTAATTAAGTTGAATTTAATATGGAGTGATTAACCCTTACTAATCCCATGGTCTACATTAGCTAACTGACTAGATATGAGGTGAGGTAACAAACTACCAACATGTCAACTTTCTAGACACAAAATTGATCATATCGATGGCCGAAGAGCAAAACCTCCTATCTGAAAATACACTTTTTTGAGAAACCAAAAAAAACTTGTTGTTTTCTTGCAGAATGCTATTTGTCAGGGATACCCAATACATAATACATTGTTTTGGGACTATATTACTATATTATGTGTTAACAATACCGACTAGGTATTAGTGCCTCACAAAGTGCACATAGGAGTTTTTTCCCCACTTTTCCTGGATCATTTTGCAGATAGGAGGTTTTGCGCTTTGGCCATCGATATGTGTCCAAACATATCAGTGTGTAGTTAAAATAGAAAACAAAAGTATTAAGCATAGCTCCCCTATAACACAGTGGAGTCTTTGATTCTTCCATTTGTGAATAGCTGAAAGATGATCTGACTTCATTGTTATTCAAGGGTGGTATTACTTACAGTTCTCAGATCTGTTTGTATACCGCTGTTTGCAGATCAGTCATGCTTGACCGAGCAGAGACACTCCTCCACGATCACTATGCTGGGAAGGATTACTGGGATGTAAGTAATAGGCTAATATCATACCTTTTTTTTGTGTTGTTGGTCATATTCGTTTTACTGTATTAACATTAGGATATCTGATCTGACCTGAGCTCAGCGTTAGTAGATGTCGGTTGCTTTAGATCAGTGTTTCTCAAACTTTTTCACATCAAGGACCCCTACACTGACACAAATTAGACCACGGACTCCCTTTGATAAGATTTGGTCCCAGCGTCCACCATCTGATAGGATTTTTGCTTTTAGATGTTTTATTACAGAAAGCGTATGAAACCCATGACCAAAATAGTCATACAGTCATTGTGTTACTTATGGTTGGAATTGTAGTGAAAATGAATGATTCCCCTTTTTGCTGGGGAACCCCTGGAACCCCGTCAAGGACCCCTGGGGGTCCCCGGCCCCACTTTGAGAACCACTGTTTTAGATGTACTGTTACCCTGTAACATTGCTAACTGTGTTCTAACTGAAAATAACATATGGCCTCGATTTTTGTGGGGTATCTTTAAGCCATGAGTTTAAGGCGCACTATGTTGAAAGTAAACCTGACGTGGGAGCTTCTGCGATTGTCTGTGTTTGATGTAGACCCGCCGCAGTATGGTTTTTGCCAAGCACCTGCGACTCATAGCAGATGACTTCAGAGCAAAGTACCTGAACTCTACAGATGACAGAGACCGTACCATTTACAGTGAGGACTGGACTCGAATGAAAGTGAGTCAGTGTATGTTATTGTGGCATGATTAAGTGATTGTGCAGGTGGAATTCAGGCTGTGGAAATGTACAGTAAATGATGCAGTATTTACCATGCGACAGTTACAATTTCCTATATATGTTGCCATGTGTGTACCATGTCCCATTATTTGCTGGGAGTGCATTCGCATCATTTAAGTTCTGGCTCTTACGTATTTGAGAATTTTTGAGCTAACCACGTCAGCAAATCAGATCAGTCAGTCACACCCTTTACTGCTTAGTACCTGTTTGCCGTCAAATTTCATTCATCAACACTTGATAAAAAATATTTTCCATAAAACTTGTCGGCTCTTTCAGCCATAAATTATCTAGTATCTATCTGCTAATGAAATTAATTAATTAAGCTGTTAACTATAAAACAGTGGAATTTTCACCTTCAGAATACTCTTTTAGTGCTATAAATTGTCATTAAATCATCTGTGTGTACGTTCATGCTGTTTGAGTCTGCATTTGTAGATTTTACATCACTTAATTCTGAACACAACCATTAATTTCAGCCTTTTGATGATCAAGTTTTAGGTTTTAAGCAATGATTTAACAGTGGTCTGTTGTTTCTTTGTTTCCTCCTCAGGCCAAACTGGGCTCAGCCAAAGGTGGTCCATATCTGGGGGTCCACCTACGCAGGAAGGACTTTATCTGGGGTCACAGAGAGGATGTGCCCAGCCTTAAGGGGGCAGTCAAAAAAATGCGCAGCTTGATGAAGAAGCACAAACTCGACCATGTGTTTGTTGCGACAGATGCAGACGGGGAAGGTGATGACATGCCAACACATTCAGAGACGATTTACAATTTATTGTACATTTAAATGCATGGAGAAATTTCATTTGTAATATTCAGTATTTTGTAGCTATTGAAATTGTGTTTGAAGGTTGATACGGTTGGTGGTTGATGGTTTTATTGGAAAAAAAAAGAATTCAGTGTATTATAATGATAATACTGTAATAAGAAGACCTAGTAGTATTTATAAAATACGTAAATGCTTATATACAACTGTGTATGTATGTATGTAATCTTGTAGAATTGAAGGAGCTGAAGAGGTTGCTGCCAGAGATGGTGCGGTTTGAGCCGTCCACAGAAGACCTGGAGCTCCTTAAAGATGGAGGGGTGGCCATCATTGACCAGTGGATATGTGCCCATGCGAGGTAAATTACTTTTTATGTACATCATTGCATGAGATTGCATACCGAAAAGATGACTGATAAACTGTTGCTAATCATTAGCAACGGTTTATCAGTCATCTTATTGGTGTCCGACAATAAGAAGCATATATCATATCAGTTTATGACTTACTTGTTAATTACAAGTGCTGAGCTGTGTTGTCATTCATTTAAATCCAGACTCTGTTATGTCCCACATGATTAGTTGTAAATTCAACCTCCAACATTTTCCATTTTAGAAAATAATTTTGCGGCACTTGTTGCCTCCTCACGTTTCCCGAGACTTTTCATCTAGCAGCATCATCAGATCAAATTAATTTGTCCAATACTTTGGTTTATGACCAAATACCTGTAAAAGTAATTACATCAGCTTCAGCTGGACTTTGTGTTTGGTGCTAATTAGCAAATGTTAGCATGGTAACAATCTAAACTAAGATGGTGACCATGGTAAATATTATATCTGCTTAACATCAGCATGTTAGCATTGTCATTTTGAGCATGTTAGCATGCTGATGTTTTCAGTATTTAGCTTAAAGCACCACTGTGCTTAAGTTCAGCCTCACAGAACTGCTAATACGGCTGTAGACTCTTGTTGCTTTGTCATTTTGGAGTGTTGTGTGTAGACTAATTTAAAATAAAGACAAAGGTTTTAATAATAATAATTTAACATTTTAAAAAGGTAATTATTGAGGACTAACGAGTTATCTGTTACTGTATTTCACCCCGTGGCTAACTTTAGCAGCCTTGCCACAGGTAGGTAAACTGCCCATGGAAAATATTTAAACTTGAAAAACTAGTCAGAGCAACTTTACCTGCTGTTCTCGCTGTGTGCCTCATGGTCATGTAATTTTCCATGGTGTACATCTCTTGCATCACATTTTGCTATGTTTTTATTTAGTTATTCATTAATAAATGTATCTTTTCAGATTCTTCATAGGAACATCAGTGTCCACTTTCTCTTTCCGGATACATGAAGAGAGGGAGATCCTGGGTTTTGACCCCAAAACTACATACAATCGTTTCTGTGGGGACACTGAGAAAGAATGTGAACAGCCCACGCACTGGAAAATTGTTTTATGATGTGACCTCTGACTTTCTTGACACACACAAGTGCCAAAAGCAGTGTTAAAAGTGACATTTATTTGTAAGGAATATACAAGATATTTTAACTGTTTTATGGTGTATTTTTTACTTTTTATGGTTTCAGAGTTGTGCAATCAGGTCTGTAGTGGCCACTATGACTGAACCTTATGCTCAAAAGGCCAAGATTGGGCTGCCAAACATGTATTACTGTAACGTTCAACCAGTAAATCTGCAAATATTTTGTAGGTTGTATGTTGAATGTGGATCCTTCGTGACAGCCTGGTATTTTACATCAATTCTGATATTTATTACTAACACCAGCACCACTGGTGAGAAAAAGTGTCTTATAATGACTGCAACAGACAGTGTTGTATGGGATTATTCTCAGTTTAACATTTTGTGAGATTCAAAGATGTTGAACATCTAAACTTTAACTATTCTATTTTTAAAATCTTGATCAAAAATGGCACCATATAAGTCTGAAGTAGCATTCAGGGATCATGAACATAGTATGAAGATAATGCATTTTTAATTAAAGGCACCCTGTGGAGTTTTCTTGTAAATAAGTAAAGATGTGTTTACATTCAGTGTTTCTTACCAAAAAGCATTGTGTGGAACCATTAGGTTGAAGGCATCTCACTCATAAAACATTTGTTTTCTTTCACGTTTGCTAGAAGTCTTCTTCTTCCCTGCCTTTTGTTTTTGCTTCGTTACTGCCATGGACTGTTGAGTAGTGGATCAGACGTGTATTGTGTTGCCACGCTCTAGTGCACATGCAAATGCGTCTGTTTGCCTTTGGAGGAGGTCCAAACAAAAAGGGGATCCACTCATGAAAACACTGGTCCGTAGACCTACTAGTATTCAAAGACTTCACAGGGTACCTTTTAAAATAGAACCTAATGATTCCCACTTCACAATTTGTCAAAAAGAGGTGCATTTCTCTTCAGCTTCCATTGTATTTCAATGTTTGTGTGAAAAAACTCCTCCCTTATTTCATGTTTTTATGCAGTGCCAGTATTACCTTTTGTTACATGGGATTACATTACAATATTACTGATGTTATAAAAGTAGGAAATACTATCATGATGAATTTTAATACTGCTTAATTCCTTTAGCCTTTTATTTTTAAACCACAGACTATACTGCATATTTGCATAGACCATTATAGTGTTATTGCTAATGATACTACCTTTGAAAGGAACTGCAATGCCACTAAGGAGCCACTGTGTCTTGCCAACAATAACCAGCCACGAAGCTGTTATCTTAAAACAACACACACTATTTTTTTCCATGCCTGATGATGCACACACATGGGCATTGTCTCATGACTTGGGTTGTACAGTAGATGTGTAATTTTGGTGTTCAATAAACGTTTTTAGCTGAGTTTAAACAGATGTATGAAATTGAAAAGGTTTGTTTGCTGTTGCAGTTGTCGCATTTTAACCAGATTAAGTCAACAGCTTAAGTTTAGAAATGAAGATGTAAATATACCTAGAATCTCTGTACCACCAAATGTGGATGTTTTGATATACAGAAACCCAATTATTAGAGAATTCACATAAACTCAGACTGTGTTCATGTCATTGAAATATTCTCTCAGACTGATCATTCACAGTAATGGGAGTATTGTTGAGCATGTGTATGTAGTCAGTGTAGCTACGACACTTTTTTGGACACGTTATCAAGATCAAAAACCAGTACGACTACCTTGATGATGAAATTTGTATTGATGTTTCCAGAATAGTGTCACATATCACCTATGCCCTTGTTTGGCCCAACTCTGAGACTGAGTAATGGAAATCTACATATGATACTTTACCGGCCTGGCAGATTTTACTGTTAAAAAAAAAGGAACAAGACGTGTGTCTTGTCGGTGAAAGCTCACACTCTGTCAGGCAGAACATGTTCTAAATGGAAAATACCGACATGGCATTCAGCATTGTCCGTATCAACAGTTGTATTTATGTACACTCACACAGGATGTGTGAAAGAGTGAGGGCGAAAATGACATTAGCTTCAGCCTACATATAGTTTTGTGTAAATGTAGCACAATGTTGAGATGGTAAGTTGTATAGTACTTTTTATTCTTTATATCATATATGTTTATTTGTTACATTATTATATTTCTGTCGGTATAGCTTGGATTTCTTTTGTCTTTGTCCTATCAACATAGTCATGAGCATCTAGAGAATTCACTGCATTGTTTTGACTTCTCCCTGTGGACCCCTCATATGATATCAGCGTGGTTTTTCCCTGTGGAGACCCATTTCTCCCCAACAACACCTTACAAACTTGGGTAATTGAGTGTGTAACGTGATACTTGGTTTTTCCCCACCCCCTCTAAATCAATGTTCTCCCTTCGAGAACAAAAATGTAAAATGTTTTGGTGCCTTTTTAACGTGTAATCTTAATCACAGATTTCGCTCCACTTAAACCCGTTCATGCATGAATTATGACAGCCATATGACAAATGATCATAGTTGCTCGTGCATGATTACTTAGTCGTTCCCAGAGGTCACGCGCCTCTGCTTTGTTGTGGGCAGACAGGTTGCAGCCGGAGTCCACGCCCTCTCTCACAGGTTTACCTGCTTACACACAGGTGCATCCGCTCACATGAGCGGGACGCAAAGGAGCACAGAGGTGAAAGTTGCTGTTGCATTTGTCCTTTACAGTCACTGCGGCGTCATTCCACGAAGATTTTCTGTTCTGTTTTTGAGCTTGACTTTATTCTGTTCGCTGCCGTAACCGACAGATGGAAAGGGCATCCTTCTAGGGGCCATCCTGCGCCATGTCCTTCCTAACAAGGCTGCGAGCTACAGACAGATAACAAATCATTTTACCAATTAAAGAGGACAGACACACCCAGGTAGGTCCAATGGTTTATTGGTGCATTGTTACGTCATTATTAAGCGTGCACATGGCAAAGCTACTCTGATAAAAATGTCAGTGATTTTCTTTGAGTAATTTTTCTGACATAACTTTCTGTATGTGGACTTGTGACAAGCTTTCATGTGTTTTCATATACGTTTAGTTCACTACAATTAATTTCCATGATAGTTTGATGAAAATAATACATTTAGTTCTTTGTCTGTAATCTGAAATGTCAAACTACTGTAAAAGACTGTAAGAACCCAATACATATACAGTTGACAAATCATACCACAAGGCTGTTCTGAAGCTATGATTTTCTTTACAGGCGCTTATGATTTTCATGTATTGTGTCTTCATTTTAGCTTCCTCTACTGATGGCCTTCTTTCGGCAGTTGCAGCTTCTTCTCTGGAAGAATGGGCTGGCAGTCATCAGACAGCCGGTCAGTGACTTTCAAGTGCAGTGGGAACTATTATTTTATTTTCACATACTGCAAGCATACAGATCCCAATTTTAATGCCAGCTTTACCGTTACCTAAGAAAGATCGTGGGGAATAAATGACATAAAGAATGGCACCTTTACGGACTCTGTATTTCAGTAATATTGAACCACGTATCACTCAAAATGTACAGTATATATGAACAGTATCATTTTGTAAATTAACTAAATAAATTGATTATTACTGTTTTATGATGTCTCTTGTTATAGATATGGTCTTTGACTCTGATCATCTGGCCTCTGATCATCTTCATTATCATTGCTGTGACCCGCAACCAGTTCCCTCCAGTGATAAGAGATACATGTAAGTGTAAAACTGCGTAGAAAAAAAGCAAGTCTTTACAAAGACAGGCTTTACTATTATACAATCAATCGCAAACAGGATGACGCTATGCAATGTACAAACAAAAATAAAAACTGTGAGCAATCAGAATTAAGCTTTCAATGTACACTACCAAAGATATACCCTTTACTAGGGCAAAGATAAACTCAATAAAAAACCTTTTATAAATATTACAATTATATCTTATATGTCCCTATATCCACAGTTTATTGGTTTTATTTGAGACAGGTCAGTAAGTGAGTCTGATGTTATCTTCAAAATCTGAAACTGGGGAACTAAAAAGCAAGATCCAGTTGGCTAAAAATCTGCATTAACACAATATTGACCTGATACGGAGCACAGGTTTTTTTGTTTGGCAGGATAGCAGCTACACAGTTGGACACATTCCCGTTTCACAATCTAAGTAAACAAATGGAAAGTTCAATCGAAACATGAATAGTCCTTCAGACCTGAGCCTATCCCCTCAGTGTTCACATGGTGTTTGTACTCCTTTGTTTTGATTGAGGGTACATTTATTGAGCTGCAATAAATGTGCTTAAGGAGGGAGTGCTACATATATACGTATACATTTCTGCCTTTTTGTTGCCATTATGACCGCAGATGAGAGTTGAGTGGTTGGTTGTAGAGCAAGGGGCAGCCCGTATTCAGAAACTCTGCCTTTAAACGAGCCGTCAGGACTTCCGTAAGGTTGTGATGTCACAACTATACAGTTACCACACTCAGCCACGCTCCCAGCAGGTCATCTGCTCCAGGCACAGTACGGCGACCAAGTACTGGGACACGCTCATCCACCCGCTCAGTCTGTCTAGGTTATTCAACCGCTCTGCTCACATTAAGAAGGACCATCTTAGGTTTGGTATTAAGTGTAAACAGTTAACCCTACCACCTTTGTTTGTCTTTTTTGATGGATCAGATTCTATAGAGACATGGATTCACGTGTAATTGAATAACCCCAGTGTGCCCTAATATAGAAACTATCCAGTGAATCTGTTAAGTTGTTTGTTTTTCATACGTGCTGGCCTTGAAGTGTTGCAAATTGCTCTGCAAACCTAGTCTAAAGTGATCTCAGACAACCAGTATGGGCTGCTGTTTAATGTTATTAAATCATTCCTAATGATTATGATAGAAATGTAAAAGCTATTTTCCACAAGATGGCTCCTGTTTGGAGGCATGTGCTAAAGAGTCATGGAAAATACATGCAGACACCAAATCATATGTGTTTTTTGCTATTGTTGGACAGTAGCATTTGCAGCCTGCTAGGTGTTTGTGCCTCCCACATTTTCATTGTGAAGAATTACAAAGCTATTCACATTATTTGTGCCTCTTGCAGTTCCCTTTTTAAGGGAATGGATGCAAAGTTGTTCCCTTTTATTGAATGCCCTTTTAACTTCCCTCTTTATTGTTTTTGTTTAACTTTCATGAGTCATTGTTTTTCAATTCTCTCTATGTAGCCATATAAACTACACTACAAATACACTAATTCTTTGTAATTGGCTGCGTGAGTGTAGGTGTTAACCATGAGGTCTGGTGTGATTTAATTCTTCAAAGTTAGTTCATATGCTGTAGGTTTCATAACGTGTACCGTAAATGTCAGGACTAAGCTCAGTCAAACGCTGTTTGCGAGGCTATTATTGCCTTTCAGAGAAATGTATTGTGCCAAGATGAAAGAGATAATGTTAACATGAGTGAATACCAGAGAGGTCAGTCTAGTCACAGTGTCTTGACCGCACCCTGATCTTCATGGTCTTTATGTCTATTTCTTGTTGTTGTTCTGAATTTAAGTTATAGCTGGGGTTGTTCTGACAAAGGATGGTATGAGTTATTCCATGCAGACAAATGGAAATTAGATCAGGCTCCTGATCCTGTGGTCAGAGATATCCCTACAAGCCAACAACTTGTCAAACAGAAATGAAAAACATCCTTTTGAACCTCTGTGTAACATTGTCGTTAAACAGTTTATGATATTTGCCACTGAAATATTTTTTGTTTGCCAAATGCACATAATTAATGACATGGTCCCCTGGGATTTTGAAACAATTCTTAACGCAAGTGGTGTCTACAAGCATCCTCACTACTCTAACAACTTTGTCACGTCTCCTCCAGGTTATGTGGGACCCCGAAACCTCCCCAGCACGGGATTCTTCCCTTTCCTGCAGACCCTCATGTGCAACACAGACAGCAACTGCCATAACAAATCACGCCTGGTGGGCCCAGCTGCATCAAAGTCAACTCAGAGATCGTCAGGGGATGCAAGGTACCCCCCATTCATCAGTACAAATTGTAGATTATCTATTATCTGACGTACATTGCAGAACACTAAATGTATGTTTATTGGAGTTATAATTTCTGTCACTATCACTGCATCAAGAAACGGCCAGGCCAATATCTCTATTGGCCTGGCGTCATATGATTAAAGGAAAAAAAAGGTGGGAGGAAGGTCCTTGAGTCACAAAGGAGGGACACACCTCAGCATAGCAGCATCACATGAGGTGATTAGTTAGCGTGCTCATGGAAATATACCAACAACAGACATCCTCCGGTGGCGAAGAGTCTCCTTATCCTTTGCCTAATCATAACCTAGAGTTTTATTAACCTACTTTTTTAAGCCACATTCACCCATTTTTCAAGTTTTTTGACAATATTTTACCTGTTTGTAGCATAGCTCTATTTTTTGTGTCTGTTAAAACATAGTAGATGGCTGTTCTTTTCTTCTTTTATCCTTTTTTGCTGTATTTCCTTGAAAACAACTCTGTCAACATCTTTCAGACACCTTTCTTCATGGACACCTGTCTTCTTTGTTGGAGTGTTAAATACCAACACCGGTATTAGAATAGTTTTCTCTACTTTTGTTACATAAGCTGTTGTGCTGTAACTGAAATGTGAATTCCAGACACAGGAATCAAGGTGGCTGTAAAAAAAACCTGTTTGTCTAACCCTCAGCCTGCTGATGAATGATGGTTTGCGCAGACCAGCTACTCATAGTTAAGCTTTTGTTGGTTTTAAAAGGCCAAATTCCTGCCTCCTCTTTTAGCTATAGCCTCTGTCCCACTAGCTTTTGTAACTGAACAGGTTTTCTCTTAAAGCGCTTTTTCATTTTCTTTTTGAATAAATTAAACATGTTCTGGGGTTTTTCTATCATTATGTATCTTTTACTGTAGTGGATAGTAAAATTTGAGCCTTCAACCAAGAAAAACAAAGATGACAAATATTTTGTTAACATACAACAACATGAGTTTTAGTCACTAGCACAGGGTCAAAGGATCATGGGAGCAAATAATTGCTTTCATACCTTTTTCAAATTGACGAGGTATTTAAATCTTACTATTGAGTACATACAGTGATACCCATTTAGATAAGAATATGAACCGGCTGCGTTTGAAGATGTTTCAGCTTTTCAGAGAAATAGATGAAACCATCTATGGGAAAACCCTTAAAGACAGACTTTTGTTTACAATTACATAAATGTGGTTGAATTGAATTGCCTCATCTAATCCTTTTGACACTGTATGACAGTTCGCCCCTCCTGCTGAAGAATTCCCCACTGGTAAACCTGATTCAGGTGGGAGACTTTTTCAAACTCACCAAGAACTCCAGCAATGATCCTGCAGCACTGATTGAGGCCTTGAACAGCATTTTAGGTATGTTTTCCTCATCGACAGACCCTTCTTTCCATGTACAATGGCCAAAACCACATTTTCCACTTCTGGGTAAAATTATGCTCTTTGGAGTTTTTTTATTTATTTTCATGCCAGGAGTCCAGTCCAAAACACAGTTTTAAAGTAGAATAGAGTAGAATTAGAATTTCTAGTAGATTAAACTTCATGAAACAAACATGGGCCTCCTGTTGAACTTTATTAAAGGGCTAGTTTGACATTTTGGGAAATGCCCTTATTCGCTCTATTTCTGAGATTTAGATGAGAAGATCAATATTTATCTGTTCAATATAAAGCTGGAGCCAGGAGACAAATAGCTTAGCATAAAGACTGGAAAGTGGGGGAAACAGCTTGCATGTGTCCTTCCAAAGGTAAAACAAATATCCACTGTGGTTTTCTACAGATTAAACAAACAAGATGTAATGAGTTTTAGAGGTTTTAAAGTGAGAAAGCAAATAAACATATTTCCTAAAAACTATTACTTTAAGAATCACACGTTATGGACTTTTTGGACCATCTGGTTATTTTGTTTACTCAAGCCCCTTCTCATGCTTGCATTATAAGGTATCGTAGTTACCTTATGTTTGACTATGACATAAGGCATCACTGTACCTGCTACATTCAGCCAGTTTTTCAACAATTTGTTCTTGTGTTAAAGGTCCAGCTTACCAAGGAAGCTCTAATAATGGCTCTCTCATGAACACCATGAACACCTCTCTTCTGGGAGACCAGGTGGGTAGTGTTGAGTTATATGGGAGGAACAAAACTGCTGAGAATAAGGAAGTGTTTCTTTGTGTCACAGTATTGATACCTTGCTTGGTCTCTTATGTGTAGGTCATTGTTAACAGCAAATGAACCCTTATTCTCTGGCAAGAAAAGGCTTATGGGAATATCTAGAAGGTCTATTTAACATTCAAACACTATTGCATGCGGTAGGACATTATGTTTGAGTAGAATAGAGAATGTGTTACAATAGCCAATAGCTAAATAGCTAAATAAATCTAATCCCTCCAGGAAGTACTGAAGCACAACTCATCAATGCATTCTAAAATGACAACACCAACCTCAAAAGTCCCCTTAACCGACAAGGAATAAAATCAAAGAAAAGTAAAAGTATTAGAAACAAATCATTTGCAACACTATTTACCCAGTGAATGGTGGCATCACTTTATATAACCAAAATATAAACCTGTGAGCTCAACTTTTATGGCTTTACTAGATCAAAAAATGTGTCACGTTCAGTCAGTCAAGTCTGTGTCACAGTCTCAAGTCCTGATTTTGGTGACTTCAGTCAAACTCAAAGACTGTACAGCACAGCAACAAGTGAATACATTTGTCTGTTGATCGCAAATATACTGAGTTCATTTCAAACATATGGCTAAATGCAAACTCAATAAGTTGTATCACACGATAAAGGTACAGTTTAGTTTGAAATATTCAGCGTAACTGATCACAATAGTTAAGAATTACATTTCTATCTATACTTTTTGTAATTCTGACACTGATATTCTGTGTTATAGAATGTGACAAGCAAGGATTGTGTGAATAATGTTCACTAGTTATATGGTAGATTGCATCTGTGAGCATGTGTAGAAATGATTGGTTCCTTTAATGGTTCAGTAATACAGTTGATATTGGATCTTGGTACAGTCACCATTTGTCTTCAAAACATCGAATAATGTTGTGTGAATTAACCTTTTGAATGAATACCTTCACTTAATACATAACTTGAACAATCTCCATCCATATAAATCCTATCCGTTGCAGGAGAGCTTAAACAAAATGCTGGAGTCAGTGAGCCTGCTGAAGAGGGCCCTCTGCACCATGATGCTGCCCGTGATAAACACAACTTCACCCAACCCCTTCTCCTACGCTGTGGTCACTTTCTGCAAGTCCAACAACACTGTGTTTGAAGTCTCGCTCGACACACTTAACCAGGTGTGTGTGTGTGTGTGTGTGTGTGTGTGTGTGTGTGTTTGTGTCTGCTTGAACACACACACACACAGTATGTGGGTTTGTGCCTGCATGTGTCAGCTTGTTGTTACCAGTACAGTGTGATGATGCTAACTTTAAACTTCTTTTACTTCTGTTTTATGTGAAAGGGAATTTGTATATCTATGATTACTATATTACGCTTGTCAGGTACTGATGGAGTTGATGCTGACAAAACCAGATGAGATGGCGACAGTGGCTGGGATGGCGGTGTTGGTGTTCGATCAGCTGCAAAATCAGACCTCACTGTGGGAAAGCCTTCTAGCTATTCCCCAGTTCTCCTCTCCTGGTTCCGCTGACCAAGTGCTGGACAGCGCAGAGGCCCTACTCACCAACATACAGGGGTAATGTACTGTCAGTGATGGAGCAATGCAAAATGAATGAAGGCTAGCTGTATAAAGGTGTTTATTTATTTAGTAAGTTTGTAAAAAAAACATGTGGGGAATAGTAGAGTTATACACACATTGTTGATATCGATGTGGAGTCCACTTTTAGCATGGCTCCTTTAAACAAACTCCTTTCTAAATCTTGTGTTAGAATTTTATTTTTGCTTCATATTTTATTATTTCACAATTTCTGCAATGAATTCTTGATTCTAATGTGTTTCATATTTTGGTTTCAACATTTTTGACCTTTAAAAACACAAATGCTACTGCCTGTTTTGGTATAAATAGGATCCAGTTCAAAAATACTGAACAGAGGTAAAATGAAATTGAACACTAGTGACTAAACTGTATTGTTATTGGCTTGCCCTGTTTGCAACCCACACCTACATCTGAGACTTAAGAATTTAGAGCAGCAGGCGGAGAAGTATGTGTTTGTCTAATCATTAGTTCTGTCAAGTGTTTGCTGTAGGTTCTGTTTTGTTTTGGGCATTAAATGTTTTTCCCCCTTGTGATCTCTGTAGTGCTATGCATGTCATCCAGAGCAATTTCCCTGAAGCCGGGGCTTCACTTTCCACAGTGCAGCCACTGCTTGTTGGAGGCATCAACCTGATCCACTATATTCAAAACTGGCCTGGGAAAGGTACGTTTGCAGCATCAGCTGTACTTAACCTACCATTTGTCAGCTACAATGACTTTTGCAATTTTTAGGGAGTTTTTAATTAATTGGCTTTAAATTATATTCACTGTATTTTTATAAATATGCAGGTAAATAAACCACAGATTACTTAATATACCTTTATGGTACAGTGTCATTTCTTGCTGAATCACAATGAAGTGTGCACTGTACTGCTGTTTAGGGAAGCCACAATGTAAACACAATTCACCTTTGATGTCAAAACACCAAAGAAATGTTCTCAGTCCAGTTTTGTGCTGATACACCATTAGGGTGTAACATCTGACCACGTAATTTGATTCTGCTTAGATGTGTCCATTTCCCTGGGAGAGGTCGTCACGTTGCAGAATGGCTCGCTAAGTGAAATGGTGAAACGTGTTCTACAACAGGTCAAGATACCACTGGACAAGGTATGTGTTGACAAGTCATTATGCAGTGTATTCCTATACAGTTAGATTCAGATAGATTCAGATAGATTCATCTCCGGTGGAGATATGTGTGATTTCATATTACATATACATAAATAAAAGCACAGTAGCTCTGCCTTAAGGGTTGCCAAACTGGTTTCATCCCACTCTTCCAGTATGGAAGTCTCTTGTGCCACATTTGAGTCTCCGATTTGAAACAGGAGAGAGTGGATGAACTTGCAATTATAAGTTAAAGGAATAGTTCAACACAATCACATACACATCACAATCGCATACTAAGCTAAGTTAACCGTCTCCTAGCTGTAACTTCATATTTTATAGACAGATATGAGAGTGTTATCTGCTAGAGCACAATTATTGTAAGTGTATTTCCCAAAATGTCTAACTATTCCTTTGATGAAACACTCTTTTACTACTACTACGACTATTTGTGCTAACAATTATTCCGTAAATGAGTCACCACTTTATTTGTATTGTATTGTATTGTTTGACCATAGTTTGTAATTCCGTAAGTCTGTAATCCTCTTCTCTTCTCTAGGCCATCGGCCTGACATTGGACAGAGAGATGGTGCGTTTGTACTTGTGTGACAACAGCAGTAGCCCGGTGTGGCTAACAGCAGCGTGCAGTACAGGCACTGTGGACATGCTCCTGGGGTGGATCAGCCCTGACAAGGTGGCAAAGCAGGTAGATTAGAATAATGTGAATGTTATCATCATCATCAAGAAAGAGTCACAGGCATCATAAAAGAGTCAGCTACTTGATGTGTGTGGGTGGCATTTTTCCTTTGTCCCCTTTGTTCTGCCCTCTTTCCCACTGTCTCACTTTCTCTCATGCTGCTTGTCTGTGTTCTACTGTCCTTGCTCCTAATTTGCTTTCTCAAGTGCCACCTTCACAAGTAATTAGATTCAGAGGGTACCAAACAATTAGTCTACGGCCACAAGAAAGCTGTTGGCCATAGCAACAAACATTTGCAACTGCCAGGTTGTACCTGGGGAACAGAAAATCTCAAAGACATCCAATTAGCACTGTCAGTACGGTACATGTGTTTTGATGAGATGACTCCCAGTCAGATGCTGTTAGCTAAGACGTCACTCTGTGTACCTGCTCAAACAGTCAGCCGGACATCCATTAGCAATCTAATGCTGGCATATAGCAATGATGTGCATGTGTCATATTACTCAAACATGTCACCTACAGATTAAGTATCATGGTGCACATGCATTACAGTGTAGTGCTAGTGACTAACCAGTTTATTTGATCTCAGCTTTCTGCTTCCATATCTGGTGATTAAATTTTTATAGATTAATGTTATAGTATGTAAATCACAATTAGGATGCTTAATCTTTAGCATTCAATGTACATAATAAATAGCACAGTATTGTACTTAAGCCCTTTTTTTCTGTATCTTATAATGGTAAAAAAGAAATACCATATAAATGAGTTTTTTGGAGTTCAATAGAATAAATTGTAGATCAACTCTTAAGTTCTACTGACGTATGAAATCCAAACAAATTTTCTCAGGTGAATGAAGATGAATAATTGTGTTACAGTACATACAGTGTTATTTTTTATTCTAATTATATACTCTTTGACAAAAAAAATAATTTGGACAAAGTTATTTTCACCACATTATGATAAAGTCATTTATTCTCCTTATTTCTTGCTGCACCTGGTTTAAATTTGTTGTATGAAAGACATAGACACAGACAGGAATAGAGCAGAAAAGTGACTTCTTGAACAAATCTCACTCAGCATACCCTGTCCTCCCTGTTTGTCCTCCCTTACATTAACTATATTATTCACAGGCTCTCCTGGCATGGAGTAAGCATGTTGCTCCACATGATGTATCCTTCGCCAAAGGGCTGCTGCACAGTCTGATGGGAGGTCTATCCCCAGGAGGACAGGGAGGCTCCAACATCACAAGGACCCGGCGTAGCGTAGATACACAACCACAAAACATCGAGGAAGAGCTGTAAGTACAGTTCGTTCACTACATACTCTGCCAATCGGCTGTAAAGCAGATCCATGAGAGGCTACCCAAGTTTTTAATGCTGCAAAAACTAAAGAGCTAACTGAAGAGGACTGAAGCAACTGAATGAGCTTTCTGAATGTCACACAAATGTTCAGACAAGTGGAAGGACTTTTTTAAGAAATGTATATTAGTGGGCGGGTTTATAGTTTTGTGCAGTATCAGCCAAGGTTGGCCAACAATTTCTTATAATATTCTTTTGCAGGAGCTAATGGTCATGCTATAAGTGGAGATCTATACACTACTGTACATGGAAGAAACATTAGCTTTAAAAATGTTGAGGAATAATTTGGAAGATGTATTTTTCAGATAACATTTCAATGTTGAAAGCCAATTTTATACAGATCCTATAACATTTGTTGTACAATTTGTTCTATTATTTTCCAGCCCATTCAACCTCTCAGTAAAACAGTTCTCTCTAAAGCCTCGTGTCCACTGACACGTCATCAGTTTGTACTTTCTCTTGAGTCTGGCCTTATGCTTTGGCAGGTTTTTGGGGGTCGGTCAAGTGGTGATGGAGATTATAAAACTTGTCCCTGAGGTGGATATGGTTGTCCAGAGCATCCTCGCGACTGGCTTTCAGTCCATGAAGTCAGCGACACTGGCCCTTGATACTGTAGAAGGTAAGACTAACATCCTGCTCACAGCGAAGCCTCTCCTGTGGGAGTAATCACTTGAAATGCCTCATTACAGTGACAGTTTCAAATAATAATCTTTCATTTTCAACACTATTAAAAAGAGCTTATTCCCACTGGTGTCTTCTCACAAGCACAGACAACATTTTTTGCTGTCAAGATGAAATTGATTTTGACAGAAAATTTTGATAAAGAGCTTAACTAAGACATACACAGTAAATGATGATGAAACAGCAAGAGCAGAGAGCCTAAATCTAAAAGTTAACGCATTCACAGAACACATTGTGTTTGGTGTGAGGAGCATGACTTACTTTTTTTGTCACATACTGCCACAGTCACTATTGTTATCTCTACCTGGAGTGCATGTAGTGTATAACCTGTAGGTAAATGGAACAAGTTCACACCCTCTCTCAGGGGACTGATGAAATACAGAAAATGTTGAACCAAAGTGGGACTAGAGGAGGTAACATGCGGGAAATAGATACGCACACACAAAGGAAAATTACACACAACCCCCTGGGATGTATTTCATAACAGAAATGGAAGTCTAGTGGGCTTTGTCTTTGTTGTATATTGTTCTACACTCTCCCTGGTTTGCAGAAATGATGGCCAGTGTCCTGAAAGACGCTGATCAGCTCCAAATGACCTACGTAACGTTGCTGACAAACCAGTCTGAGGCAAGCGTTTGGATTGGTCATGTCCTGGACAGTGTGATGGAAATTGTCATGAAGGTATGCTCGTGGTATTTGAACTGCTCTCAAACCTTTGGCTATTTATCTCTTTTTAATCCCGGAGTAAGAACATGAATAAAAGTGTATGAAACTATGTGCAAGTCTGACAGCTCTCTGTGATATGTAATGCCTTGACTTCAGGGGATGACATGTTTGAGGTTTTTGGTAACAGCGTGGAAAACAATAAAGGTCGCAAACACTTACCAGCTGGTGCTTTTTGCCTCTGTTTTATTAGACTCTGGCATCTGAGTATTTAACATGTGAGGATCTCTTGGGTCCCTTCGAGTGGCTCTTAAACACAGAGAGCATAAAGATCGAGGTGTGGAGATCAGCGATCTGCCAGAACAGCTCCGCTCTACAGCAAGCTCTACTGATGGACTGGCTGCCATTGATTCAGAAGGTAAAAGTTGCTAAACTGCATTTGAAGAGTTTCATTCCAAAGTGATATGATGCCTGAAATTCACTTATTATGTGAAAAACATGAATAATCCAACTTTATGCTACACTTTGACAAATTTTTGTCATTTTAGGGTTGAATTGTTCTGTATTGTAGACATTTACAGAATCTATTTGGAGCATCTCTATATTTTTACCTTGTTCATTAATATGAAATGACTTACAATCTCAGATTAAATTATTATGAACTATATATATTTAGACTAAAGCCTAATATTTAAATTTTTTAACTGGGTTACATATTTAGTCAGTCAAAATGAAAGTCTGTAGCAACAGATCCTTCACAAACAAACACTTAGAAGATTCTACCAGACAGGCGATATATAACATAGATAGTACTGCAACATCCCAAGAATGATAAAGTAGTTCCAGCATCAAATATAAACTTTCTGAGGGTGCTGCCAAGAAGTGAACATGCCAAGCCTGATTCTCTCTATGATGTTACTGGTTCTCTTCAACAAGAAAGCGCAGATTATATACCTGCAGGGTTTCAATCCAGACACACTGCATACTTCATGTTTTCTCCTCTTGCATATAACCTTTTGGCAGACCAGTTTAAAGCTCAAAACGTATTTTCCCCATCCTTAGTATAAGTGATGGTGTCCTATATCAACACACATTTATATTTAATCTTAAAGATAAATACTAAAGATTTTTAGAGATTTAAACTATATCTATGTTTATTACGTAGTGTAAATGCATGAACACAACATATAAAAAGAGATGTAAAAAAATACATATTTCATATTATGTTTTCACAGGGACAAGACGTGTACAGCACCCTCACAGGCCAAGCAGACTACAACGTAACACTTCCCATGATTCTCTCTGAGTGGCACAAGTTGTACAATAACAGTCTGCAGTTTGGAGTGTTTTTGGACAGACTGGCCACAGAGTTGGGTGGAGCATACTGGATGAACTGGATACCAGACAACAGCACTCATGATGTTACAGGGACTCTTCAACAAAGGTCTTGAGAAAGTGCTGATTGTATACCTGCAGGGTTTCATTCCAGGGTGCTTCTGTGCTCTGCATACCTGCTTCTGATTTGAACAGATTATTGATTACAGGTTGTCATATCCTGTTATTGCTATTTTGTAATTAAGAGTCTTTTTAATTTTAATTTAATTTTTTTTTAATTAAGTCTTTAACTTAAAATATTTAAGGCCCAGGCCCACCAACATTTTGTGTAGTGAAGAAATTTGGACAAGGCTATGTAAACTGCTTATTTCAGGGAATTTAGTGGAAGGAAAGAAATAAAGGGAGGAGGATCAATTTTCCACCATGATGTGTTTTAGATAATGTGCACAATGTCTCATTTCATGCTGTCGGTTATCATTTCACTGTCTCAACATTGCTGTGCTTTTGCTTTGCTTTGCTTGCAGTGTTTTCTTGTTCATGGTGAATTTTGGACAAAAGATTGAGATGAGTCAGCTGTGGCCTGAGGTAAAGAACTATTTCCACATGGCTTACTGGATTTTGAACTACAAGCCTGGTGTCACAACTCAGCCAGCAAACTGTGAGTCCCGTTTCTTTTCTTCTCTTTTCTTTTCTTCTCTTTCTGTATTGTACTAGCAGCTAATTAATTAATTAATGCATACATTAAGGCAATACAGGTTGCAAATGAGTCCTAAAAAACATTGATGAATAGAGGATGTCACTGGGCAGCTGAAATGAAGCTCAATTAAATGTGTGGGGTGAATATCATTTCTCCAAATGATGTTTATTCATTAAGTGCCAAAACAAGTTTACCCAAAATCAAGTAATGATTTATTTAACATAGTAAAATAAACACAACCAATTCAAGTGTGTATGCAATATGTTTACCTCTCCCTTTAGGTTCTGTTAACATCTCCACCTTAGCCATTCATTGCGATACTGGTTTGAACTGGCCACAGTTTGTTCAAGCAATGATTCAAGCTCTGCTGTCACCAAACCAAGACGTCCTGGTGAAGTAAGTGATGCATTTTGTGAGTTTTAATGAATGAATTAAACAAACAAGATACTATGTGTTAATCAGTAAGCATAAGAGTTGCTGGTAGGCAGATTTGTTACCTTTGGACAGAGCTAGGCTAGTTGTTTCCCTCCTGTTGCCAGTCTTTGTGCTAAGCTAACTGACTGCTGAATTGTCAAATGCGTAATTCAGCATATTACCGACAGAGGAGTTACAACACCAGTATTGTTGTTACTGTTTTACATACATTACTCGTAGCCATTCATGTTCTCTTCTCTTTTCTCTGTAGTTGTCTCAAAGGAACCGTGAATCTGTTGCAGTATGTTTACGGTGACATCTATAAACATCTGGCAGGGTCATATTTGAAACAAGAAATCCAAGGTGGAGACGCACTCTCTGCCTACCTGATTAACCTGATGCATAACTTGGATGGCTTTGTCCAGACAATCTCCATCCTTCCTGACCGAAACGTCTCTAACCCTGAGGTCATGCTTCCCCTCATCAGTAACCTGTTACAGTCCACAGGTCTGACACCACTGCTGCCTCTGCTCCTCAGTGATGGTCCCGTCAATGTCTCCACAGTGCTTGATGTAGCCTCGAAGCTTGGCAGGCTCAACCAGCACATTTTTACCTTCAATGAGACTGACCCAACAATGCCTGAACTGGAACGGTTGATAATGCAGTTGCTCTCCTTAGAGGGTAATCTCACCATGTCTCTCTCCCACATCATGGGACACACTCTGCTTACCTATTCAGACTACTTCCACCCTGACGATGTGGCCCGTCTCAGAGAAGCCATCCAGCCTTTCACCAACCAGACCTCAGCAGGCTTTGTAGAGTCCATCCTCAGTGCCATGGAGCTATTGAAGACAGTGATGGATTCTCCAAATGGTGACCCAACTAACATCATTCTTGGGTACATACGCCAGCTTCAAGAATTCGTGATGTCTCTGTATAGACTGCGGAAAATCCAACATCTTGAGTTACCGAGTGGGCAGCTGAACACATCACACGTCACTGACCTCCACCTGCTTTCCAAGGACTTTCTCAACCTCCTCACCCCGGAGAGCCTTCAGAACCTGACTCAGGCAGGACCAGATGCTGCCCAGAATATTGTTGCACAGAAATTTGTAGCATTCCTACCACCTGAGGTCCAACGGGAAGCTGCTCGCTTTCTCCAGGAGTTCAAAGCTCTGCAGTATCAGATGACCAAATGTGCAGCAGGCCAGAACTGTTTGGACGGAATCTCAGAAATCTTCACATTCCTGGATCAGATATTAGACATGATGCTCTCGGCCAACGGTAATGTCACCATCAAAATAGCTGCAACCAACTCTGTTCTGGAGGCACGGGAATATGAGGAAATTACATCCACGTTCTTCTCACTCCTGCTGTCCTCAAATGATGCTGCCTATGTGGAAACATTCCAACAGACTCTTCATTTCATCAGACTGATCTTGGCTACACCAAATATTACTGTGTCTGATGTCCAGAATGCTCTGAGACAGTCAAACTTAACCCTTGAGGAGCTGAACAGCATTACTGCACTAGCTGGAGCTGCCAACATAAACGACCTGATGGTAAATATAATGGAGATTATCAATGCTCGCCAGTGTTTTGAACCCCAGCATAACCCGATGGTGACAGCCCAGTGTGTCATGGGATTGATAAACGGGGTCAGCAGTTTTCTGACACATCTACCTGCTCTCCGTAATGAGACAGCCATCCTCTCCCTCATCCCGTTAATCATCAGTAACACTATCAGTGATGTCATTCAAGTTAACTTCAGCTCCAATCCTCACATGGCTCTCGTGCACACCCTGAACAACACCCTGACCAATGTCAAGATGAGCCTCCAGCTGAACCACCTGAACACACCAGAGATCATGAATGAAATCAAAGTCCTGGAGGGTCTGATACAACTAGCCGCCAACACAGAAGCATTTAACAATAATGACACCACCTTGATTGCGAACCCCATGTATTCTCAGAAAGTATATCTAGAGATTGTGGATTGGTACTTGAAAAGGCTGCAAAATATCACCAGTAAGAGCTCCATCTCAGAGCTCCTCCATCCCTTTTTCTACCTCACACAAATGCAAGTGACATTACAGCTGGCACAGACGGATTTCTCTTTGTTTGTGAGTAACCAGGTCGAGTTGCTGATAAAAACCCTCCAGTACCCAATAGATGGTGCAGGGGTGAGTAAAATTGGCCAGACCACAGTTGAGATTCTCCGGGGTCTATTTGAACTCATAAAAGTCAACCTAGACTTTCAGAATAATGTCAGTGGTTCAGAACCGTTGTTCAACACAACCATTCTGCATGCCACTGAGCTCCAAGTTAAGCTATACCTCGACCTCATACAGAAGTGGATGAAACAACCCAATGTCCTGTTGGTCCTCACTAGTATGCTCCAGTGGGGAAAGTCCTCCATGAATGTCTCCACCCCAGTGACAGACCTCCAGCACCTGCTGCAGACAATGGTTCATTTTTTCAGTGATGATCAACTGGCCTACCTCTCCGTCATTGGCAATGTCACACAGTCCCTGAGCAAAGCCTTAATGGTGGCAGAGCAACCAGGTGGCCTACAGAGTGACCATTTCTCAGCCGCCATCTTGGAAGCAGTCCAAAGTGCTATGCAGATCCTGACCGCAGCCACTGGCCCCCTGCCGCTCTCTGTACAGCACAACATCCTGGAAATTGTGCAGGACTCACTCAAGCTCATTGTCCAACCAGACATGGGTTTTGCCTCATCACGTAACATCTCCCTCCTCATCCTCAAGAGGGCTGAGAGCGTCATCCAACAAATAGTACCAGAAATGTTCGCTGAATACCTGCTTTCTGGACTGAAAGTAGCAACCACATATTTTGAGAGCATCTCCACAGCCGGTGGACCGGACAGCTGGAATCACCTGTGAGTGATGCTGCTATTTTCCTAATACTTCAATAGACCAGATGTCAACATTGCCATAATGTTATGTTGTACTGTTTAAAAAGGTCTGACATTAGCACCCATCAACAAATGAGGATAAAGTGATACAAAGCCACAGAGAACCCATCTAACTCTGCAGTTCCCCTCAGCTAGCTCTGCGGAGCATTTTAGCTTATTTTAGCTTGTAGTTTTAGTTTTCCGGCACACAGCTTGACAGTTTTGGTTCACTCTCACCACTCTCATCAGCGTCACTTTCAGCGACAGGCTAAAAATACGTTAACGACTAGCTTGTGAACATAGTGGAGCTTTTAGCAGCTAAAGAGCCAGATATTTGCCAAAAACTGAGCTAAAAGTAGAGTGAATATTGGACTTCCGTCGAATTACGGAGGTAATTCTTGTGTCTTCCTGCTGCCCCCAAGCGGCCAAAAAATCAGTCAATTGCAGGTTTAATTAGGCAAAGATATTCAAATATTCAAAGTGTTTTTGATTGTACTGTCCTACGAACTAGTTAATGTAAATTAATTGCAATCATCTTGCATGTCAGAAAAATAGTCCCTGAGTAGATAACTATAATAAAAACCAGCAGGCGTCTGCATTCCAGTGATCATAATTAACAACCACTGGTCCAGGTGGATAATTTAGACTAAACAGAAAGATGGAGTGCATGCATTTCTGTAATGCTTTGATAAAATCTGATGAGACATGATGACCTTTTGATGACGTTCCGATGTGAAATATTGATGCGCTTTGTTTCTTAAGAATTTTGAAGGAGATGAAGACAGTCCAGAGCCTCCTGCCGCCAAACAGCACAGCCCAGGCCTACGTTTCCGTCCTCATTAACATCACTCACTTCATCTTGGAGTCTGGCCAAGGCAAGTCAGCTTCTCTGTGTCACTGTAGGTGGACAATATGTTGAATCGTGGTGAACTCTGAAGGAGTGGAGGTCGCATTGTGCACTTCATTATTCAAGCATTAATGCCAGACAGCCTGAGAGCTGTGGATCAAAGTAGCGCAATGTTTCTGCTGCCTCTTTTAAGAATAGACAATTCACTCCAAGTTTCACACGGAAGATAATGTGTGTACATGTTTGACACTGAAATTGAGGTCCACTTTGTGAACAATATTTCTTGTGATTTTAGGCAACATGAGTCTCTGGGCAAGTTTTGAGAGTGCATCAGCAGAAAATCTGTCCTTAATATTTGGCCAGGTAAGGCTCCTTTTAATTAAGATTAGTGTGAATTCATGTTGGGAAAAATTAAACATTCGAAAAGGTCTGCAAGTTAAACATTACATTAAAAATAAAGTGTTGATAAAACATCTTAGTGTCATTGCTGTTGCTACTGGAACTGTTGGCCAACACCACACATTTGGTGAGATAAGCAGGTTATGAGGGTATTGAAATGCAGTATCATTTATCATCACAGACAAACAAAGCAAAAAACAATCTTATCATTCATCAAAGTTGTGTAATATTTCATGGATCAAATGGCAGTGAAACACAACCCTTGTGGTTGAGGTATTGCTTTGAATCACATGAAACCAGTGTATGAAAACGCTTTTTTTCCAGTTATTTCCCATTTTTTATTGTCAGATGGGTAAACTCTTGAGCATGCTTTGGCCACTTGTCATGGGAGGCCCAGGCTCACTTACCACTGCTCCGTCTCTGGATGGCTTTGCTCATCTTGCTCCAGTCCTGGAGCAGGTGATGACTGGGAAGGCAGACCAAGAAACGTGGGACAAGTACGTTTAATTACCACTTGCAATGGAGAAAGAAATAAAGAAACCAATACAGCAGACAGCACCTTAATATTGAATTGCATAACTTGATGATGATAGTAATGTTTATTTATTTATTTCATAATAAAGACTGCTGTTCAGTTGCTTCTGTGATTTCCCTAAATCAAATGCCATGTGTTTTTTTCACAGACTTGAAAAGCTGCTAGAAGCCCTAATGTCAACCTTCAAAGGAACAGAGCTATGGGACAGTGTCCCATCTGTTATTCCACTGTTTGAAAAAATCATAGGAAGTGTGGTGAACAACATGCAAGCAGAGAACGGTGAGAATACTACTTAACACCAAGGCTGTTGTCTTACATTTGTGTAGCCAGGACAAGGATAGAGTGTTTAGTGATCCAGAATCATAGCTGTTACACAGAAGAAGAAGGATCAAGACTCATTAACTGAAAGAAGAATTGTTTCCCATGTTCAGTACATGTGAAATATCAAACACACGTGTCACCTTTAGACTTGGTTTGGTTATGCCTTGCAAAGCACACCTTTCACACCGTGACACACCTTAAAAATACCTGAAAAAGCTGTTCAAAAGTCAGTTTCTTGTACCATTTCATAACCAGTTTTCTTTTCTATACCCTGCTTTTTTCAAAACTTATGTAAGCCATTTTTTGTAAAGCCCTTCATATTGATCAAACCTGTCTTTTCTTCCACCCAGTGATGATATTAAGCCTTCAGATGCCCGTGATGACCCTGATGAGAGAAATTGCACAGTCTGTGAACACCAGTCATTTTAACTTGTCTGAGTTCTCGGAAAGAATGCAGCTTGCCATTGAACACACGGTGGAGGCAGCTCAGCAGGTTAGACTGCCACTGATAGCATCTGTACATACTGTATCACTGAGTGTCTTCACAGTCGTTTGCTAGCACTGTTTGGTGGACATGTTTGCGTGTGTGTGTGAGTGAGGTGGAGCGGAGAGATACTGTATCATTGCATAAATCTTCATGCATTATTGCAATTAACAATATCTATGTCTCAATACCTATCTCTGATGTAAGAGCACGGTGAGGTTGTTCTTTGTAGGTTTAGAATTTGTCCATTCTGCCTGCCTATTTAGGCCTTTTCATGCTTATTTGCCCTTCAAAAAGGCTTTTGACACACATCCTCATACCAGGACCCAAATAAAATGTGGGTATTACTGGTTAACACTTTGAATGACATTATCAGGATGCAGCTGTCGACTGGATGTTGGCTGGCATTCGTTACTTAAATTATTTATGCCTCATCCAAAGTTAAGAATGCACCTCAGTCAGTGCTAAGAAGTCAGTGGTAAGAAGCATTGATTTTGGTGACACTGTATATATTTTTCTCATGTATTGATGTCACTATCAGCCTGAAAACACAGTATCAGATGGGCTCTAATCCATATCATGATAAAAGTATACTATATCGTGCACCAGAACACTATGAAAGTGCAATTCTTTGTCTTGTGGAACCTTGTTACAACCGTTTCAGCTATTTCTGACGTGACAGAAACTCTATAACTGACCCAGTGTTTGTGCTGATACATTGTGTGTTGATATACAGTACTCTGCTGCATGTGTGGGTGTGTACCTGGTACGACAGTGAGATGCCATGATACCTGTGTGAGACTTCTGCCCTTTTCTTCACTTCTGTTTAAACTGCATGAACAGAGAGATTATGTTCTTTCCCTTGTGCCGATTCCCTTTGTCCCTCCAACACTGTTCTATCTCCATCTCTGTCTTTGCTAACTGAACTGGTTTTCTCAGAATAATGCATTTGAAACATGATAAGATGTTTGTCTTTTTGTTAACATTTGTCCCTCTAGGCTAATGGCACATTGAAGTGCAATGAAGCTCTCAAAGTATGGGATCCAGTAAGAGAGGCAGCAGGGTTAAGCCCTGCCACCATGGCTATGTGGTGCAACATCAACCTGCAGCCTGTTCTTGAGGCCTATAATGCAAGCCAGACTGTTTACGCCCACCTGAACATGAGTGTGAGTAGATGCATGCCAAATTAAATAAAAATTGCAAACAAACTTGATGGAAGGACATTGAATTCTGAATGTCTTTCTCAGACCAGACTAAAATATTAAAATGTGTGCCAAAAATGTAACACTTATTCAAGTACAATTATCAGTTTCACCACTTGGTGGCAGTGTTGACACAGAGAAAGCTGCCACACTGCTAACTGTCCATCTCTGCTGTATGATGTCTGTGCAGCACATGGGAGTGGGACCAATGACTGTGAGCGCCACAGCTGCCAGGATTGCCAAGACTCTGCAGTCTCTCTACCAAGTCAACATTAACCGCGCACATGTGACAGAGCAGCTCATCATGGCTTTCGCCAGCCAGCTCTCTTTGTTGGCTGGCCAGCCTCTGAGCCCTGAGGCACAGCTTCACTGGTATAAGCAGCTCCAGGTCATGCAGTTGCAAAACAGGTGACTATTTACAGCTACAATCAGATTATGTCATTGCAACATGATGTGCACCTCACTGTGGTCATGATTTGCTATGCTTAAAAGGAAAATCCATCATTAGTTCTAGTGAATATGGCATCCCAGGTCTATGTAGTTATTAAGTGATTATTGACAAGACACCACATCAAATTAACCATGTAGATCATGTAAATCATGCATCAGTACATTAGAATGAAGGAGCAGCAGCATCTTTGCAACTTTCAAAAGTCGCATGAGGACAAATCTGTCATTGCTTACTTTTGTTCCCAATTTTTTCACAGACAGAGGCCTTAGTAGATCAGACAGACCAGATCACACTGAAGCCACATGATATGAGGACAGTTCAATGCAATCATATCGAAATGTAGTGCAGCCACAAAACAAAACCCAGCATTACAGTCTCATCATCTTTAACAGTATTTTATCTGACTGCAGATGTTTGCTGTCCATGAAATTCTGTCAAGAGTCAGTTGTATCTCTACACAGACCCACACTCACCTACACATGAACTCACACTCCATTTGTTGTTACAACATTATCCACAATGCACCAGTCAGGCCTATTTGATTCATACATAATTACTCAAGGAATTGGAGTGATCACATTTGCATTCAACTTGATTAATTTAATGCGAGTCTGCCTGAAAACAGGCAGGCCTGCGCAGATAGCAGCTTAACCATGATTCAGCTAGCTGAGACATCCTCTTAAAATTGATTTCCCTTTATGCGCCAGCTGCAATAATGAGCTGATGGTGATAAGGATCACATTCTGCATATCGCAGGGAATCAATCAGGTCTGACTACATGAGTTATAGATCACTGATCACAGCGGAAAGACTCCACAGTCTGTTATCGAAGATGAAATGGGAAAACTATGCGAATAAGTATAAAGCAAGATTATGAAGAAATATTACGTCTGGTCAAACTGAGAAATTAGAATTCTATGGAATCATTGTATTGAGGAAATGAATCAAAAGGATGGTTTGCATTGCATGAAAGAGGTTGGTGAGAATTAATCCTTAGAAGTTCTTTAGGTCTCATAATCATCTCAGATTTTTTTAATTCATCTTGATGTTTTTTTTTTTTTACATCAGACTGTAGAATGAACTTAACTTGACATCCATTTAATTTCTCCCCTCTTTAGTTTGTCTTCCTTCAAATTGCTCTCAGATGAGCTGCTAAGTGTGGCCCCCTTCCTCCAGCCTTACATTAAAGCTGTAGAGAAAGTACTGAGCCACATCCTGGACAACTACAATCTCATGCAAGACAGCAGCTCATCCCAGGACCTCTTCGGAGAAGCAGCAATGATCTTCCTATCCTCTGCGAACATCACCTCAGACAGCATGTTCTCCATGATGTGGGGAAATTCTTCTGGACTCAGTGAAGCATCTGTTACTGACGTGATGAGGGAAGCTGTCAAACTGATGATCGACATCAAGATATTTGGGGATGTACCTATGGTTTACCAAGCCTTGGAGCAATTTCTGGCATCCAACGACACAAGCTTAATTGTGCAGAAGGTGGCCGAGATGTCTGCATGGTTGGCCTCCACTCAAGCATCAGGACTGGATCTGCTGACTCAGGCTTTGCCCAAAATCTCCGACATCCTCAGGCCTCTCTTGTCTGTTCTCACCCACATGTGTATGGACACGCCAGCAAACAAGGAGCTGTTTGAAGACCTAGCTGGAAACATAATTGCAATGCTGAGGCAGTTCATAAGCACCAGTGGCCTTCTGGCCCCCATGGACGATCATGCGAGGATGTTTCAGCAGCAATTGACAGGCGGTAACCATACGATGAGGGTCCGACACCGACGTGAGGCCCCGTTGATGCCGACAAGAGACCCCATGGATGACTTCATAGACCTGTTCTACATTGACTACCCTGCCATGTTCAAAGCCATCTCCGTCCTTCCTACCACAGCAGAAATTATGGAGACAGTCCATGTGTTCATTGCCAATCCTGATCTGAACGTTGTGGTGAAGGGAGCTACAAGTGGCATGCCGTGGGGCTTGAATGCATCTCAGGAAGCAACCGTTGATGCTGCCCTTGGGATGATCTCCTTCCTCACTTTCCCTGATGCATTTCAGACGTAAGTCTTATTTGCACTAGCCCACATATGGCTTTAGGAATACAAAAAAAAAGAAAATAAGCTTCAGTTATAAACGTTCTCCAGCATCTAAAACCAACTGCTTTGCATCTTGCCTTTCTTTACCTTGTTTTTCACCATTATGTTGTTCATACCTGTTTCAATCTTCCCCAGGTCATCAATGGATCTCCTGACGAATGCCGCTGATATGCTTCCCGATGGTTTTCCATTCGCCTCGGTGCTTAAGAATATCACCAGAGCGCTTGCCAGGGAATCTCAAGGTAACCTAATGGTTCAGACCTTCTCTCTGACTCAGTCTGGACAGTTAGAGGCTTCTTCGATCAGGGGCAGCTATATAATGAGAAATGGGCACTCATTAGCTAATTGGAGAATCCCCAAATGAATGATGCTCTCAGTTTCTCCTATTAACTTCACCTACTGACTCCTCAGCGGACTCCCTCCCACTCATGCTTAGTCAAATCGTTGCTGTACTGTAGAGCTCACACTGATGCTGCAGCTTGTGTTTTCATACCTGCTGTGATGTTATGTATGTATAGTCAGTGACACAGCATGGAAGAGCGCCACCTTTTTCCTCTGACCTTCATAGCTATTGTGGGACCACGGGAAGACCATAAAACGTTTTGTTAATGCTGTTGTTACTGTATACATGATAATAGCGCAGCATAATTCATTCTGGAGATATGAGGAATGAGACTTCACATCAGCTTAGCTTGAGCTCCCAAAGAGCCCAAGGCCATATGGCCCTTCTCCAGCAGAAAGCCACTCAGCACCTTTTTAAATCTCATTAGCAAAGTAGAATTCAATCACTTATCCTGTCCGCCCTCACTAAACGTCTCCCCACGCACTCACACAAGTGGACATCTATGACCTCCTTTTAATTGGCGTCTGTGCTTGTGTGATAATGTTTTTAGTGCATAGAATCACTTTGTAAGCAGCAGCAGCTTCACTTCTCTGCACCCCACTCATATTCTTCACACACATACACCCAGAGTGAACTTATGTAATTGCAAAGGCCTTTAGGTGTCGAGCACCCTGAGATTAAACAACACCATTGTCTAATTTTGGCCTAATTAAATATTCTGTCATCACATCTCGCTACCTGAGGTGGTGCCTTTCTTAAGGCTTGTCAGATGTGTTTTAATGCACGACGGCATCTAGTACTGCTGGCCCTTCTAGCCCCATCAGTCCCACACAGGGCTTCACTTTAAGCACAGCATTTGCCGCTCACTGCCTGACGACGTTGCCCCGTAATGGTGCGAGTCGTAATGAAGCCCATTGGGATGTCATGTTATTCTGTCACCTTACAGCCCTTATTGCCCTCTTTTCCCTTTCCCGTCCCATCTTCCTGTCTAACTCTTAATAACCCTCTCTCTTACCTTAATTTTTCCCCCTCTCCTTCACTCCCTCCCTCCCTTCACAGAGAACCTGATCCTCATGCAACAGACCTTCCAAACAGCCGCTGAACTCCTCCAGATCAGCCCGACAGACCCTCGATTCACAGAGCAACTTGGCCACCTGAGATCCCAGGTCTCTGCATTAGCCCTGCCACTTACACACATTTATCATTCATCAAAATAGGAAAACATAGCACTTCAGAATGTCAGAAAACACTGTCAGGGTTCATTAAGTGTTTTAATAAGCACATTTATAATTAGAAGTACTTATACAATGTGACACTAATGTTGTCAGGGCTTAGACCCACTCATATGTCCTGTATGTGCCTATGATTATGACACTGTGTTTTAAATTGGTTAATCCAATGTCAAATTGGAGCAAAATATGGACATGAATACGCACTAAAAACAACAACACCACTGATTAGACTTTAGTTACAGTTAAGAACAAAATGAGTTTTTTTAGGTTAACAGTGATGGTGTTATGTTTTTTGATAAAATGCCAAAAGCTATTGTTCGTTGCCAGTGCCAAGAAAGCTGAAAATCATAAATCACAAGTACTCAATGTTTAGCTCATACCTGAAGGGAGAGCCTGAAAGAGAGAATCATCAACAGTAAAACTTTTCAAAACAATTCTTGAGTTGAGTCGAGGCACAGCGAGACAGATTTATTTGAAGGCTCTAACCCTAAAGTCCTAAAATGAACCATCTAGTAAAATATTCCCACGCCACAGTGGGCAGCAAAGAATGAATACCAATCTTTGTTGCATGTGTTTGATCCTGAGATTTGGACAGAAACTCCTTATGGTGTTTATGTGACTGATGTGTTGTAGGTGTGCGCTTTGGAGAATACGGAGTCCGTGCGCCTGCTGATGTGGGCCCTCTCCATGGAGCCCGGTCAGCTGTGTCACACTTTTCTACCCAGCCTGCAGGTCTTGGTTGAGAGTTTGATGAAGGACGCGGCCTCTCTGACCGATGCCATGTTCCAGGCCTTCATTGGAGACCCTAGCACCTACAACGTCCAGTCAGACTGGTACAGCGTTTTTTTCTTTCAACGGTTTCCACAGCAGTGATCAGCAATCTGTACAGAGGAAGCTGCTCTCACTATCGTCTAGATCTCTCTCTTATCCCTTTTGTTTAATTTGCTAAATTGTATCACAGAGTGGTCTGGGCTGTTGCACTTTACAGAACTCACCTTACAGGATTTGAGGGTATTGACGTCTGCAAGATCATACAGTTACCTCTTGCTGTCATTTGGGGCCAATAGGCAAAGTTTCCTCGTGTTGGTTTAACTGCATTTTCACCTCAGCCCATTTAGCCTGCAGGCAGCATTTTATTTTATTGAAATGAAGTTTGCTCTAAAGAAATATTTTTTGATATATATTAAAGTGATTTTATCTGTGTGTGGTTGTGTTATATGTTTCTGTGTGTGTGTGTGTGTGTGTGTGTGTGTGTGTGTGTGTGTTTGCAGGACCTCTGCATTGAGTCAAGGTTTGAGCTTTGACATCAACAGCCTGGGCGCTCTCAACATCAACATCACCTCCCCAGGTGAGACATTTCTGATTTCACAATGTGATATTATACATGTCTGCACCACTGCTACACTGGTCTTTTGTAGACCTACCAGATATTCTGCTTTTTCTGCAACACAGATTGTACTCATTGCTGATTTTGTTGTTTTGTATATCATTGCTTGGCTTTATAATCATGGATAAGGAAAAGGACAGAGACAAGTTTATATCTAAAATAATATACAGATTATCCATTTTGAAAAATTGAATATATGAATTTTGATTGTTGCTCTAGTAAACATTAAACCAGTGTCTCCTTCATTGTGATTGGCTGGCCGGGAAAACTTTTTCAGCTTCTGAATGTGTCCTCTCTCGTCCGCTCGCCAGGTGTAGCTCTTTTTAAGAAGCATTTTTTGTATAAAACAGGTATGGGCAATTTGCAAAAGAAAAAAGAAAGCTACATGTGAACACACCCTAAGACAGCAGTTGCACCATTATCAAGTAATTTAAACACCTACTTGAATTAAATGAAGAAGCAAAAATAGTTCTTGGGTTTTACAAGCTGTTTTTGTAGCTTCCATCATTATATAAGTAGTTATACCGGTTCATTATTAAAAAAACAATACACTGTATCAATGTCATAATAAAAAATATACTTTTCAACGTGCACCTACTGTATATCACTATATTTCCCAGGAGCGGTGACTGTCGGTGAGATGCTGAGGAATAAAACAGCTTTCGTTGTGGATGTTCAGCAACACATGGCTTTTGATCCAGCTGCTCTCCACCTCCTGATGGAAACCACTCTGCCAAACAACAATTTAGTGGTAAGCCAGGGACAGCCTCAGTATGTATCCACATACAGTATATAGTGTGCAAGCAAACATTTAATCATCACCTCACTGACGCACTGTAATGCTCTGCAATATTGCAGAGAAATCACGCTGCCACATTCTTCAGACAACAATGTGGAGCCAGGTCTCGTGTTCAGCAGGCTGGTTCTCTTAAAGCCAAGTACTTCTGCACCCTCAAATCTGTACCATATTTCCCTTTATTAATTAGCATGTTATGTGGATTTGCATCATTGTATTGTTTTTTCATTAGGCCTATTGGATGTAGCCAATATAACTTCAGCCTAACGGCACAGAAGTTGTGTTTTGTAAAGCCAGCTGTTTTATTTAATTCCGTATCAATCAGGCTAAAACAAATTAAACTGTTGTCTTTACAGTACAATGGATACTGAATTGCAAGCCAACACTCAGTGTCTAGCCACTAAACGTGGACCATTTCTCTCGAGCAGACGTGACTTGGTGGAATAAAAAGCTGTCCTCCTTAAAGTCTTTGCTAGTATACTGCAGACTGTGTTGCAAAGGTCGCACAGAAAACCCTTTAACGAGAGTTTGTCAGTTTGTGGTAACACATTAGTGTTTGCACACGACGCAGGTGAGTAAAATAATAACACTAGATGTGGTTGTGCAGTAGCTGACCAGTGTGACTCTTGAATTAGAACAAATACATTTCTGTGATTACTTGAAAAACAGTCCCAGTTCCAAATCTCCACCATTGTGTCTCAGCGTGTTTGTTTTGATTGCACACCATTCTTGCCAAGCATTCAGAGCAGCAAGACCGACCACATAACATATTACATGTCGTTTTCACTGAATGGAAAAGAAATCAAACCCACCAGGTTCCAAAATGCAACACTAGCACAGGGACTTGGAAGCCCATTTATCATATAAAGCCTCAGGTGAACAGTTTGAAAGTAGGAAAGTAGTATCAGTGATGTAAATGCACCATTAGAGCATAGACAATGTTTATCCCTTTCTGTAGTTTTTTAGCTTGATGTACCTTCTCCTGTGCTTCTGTTTCCAGTCTGAACTGTTTCCATACTCCCTTAATGCTTTTGAAACAGATCCTGTCCTGGTTGGTCAATCTGCGTCACTGCAACTCCACAGCGTCCGAGAACATGAAAGAGACAGATGTGGTCATCTTTAAGAGCTTCTGCTCCATGTCTGTTGAACAGTGGTACAGCTTCTCACTGCTGATGGCTCGCCATCTCAACATGGAGAAACTTATCTACAGAGTAAGGTTAAATTCAGAGTCTTTTGTCAAAAGAAAAATAACATGGTACACACTTCTTCTTCATTTTGTAAAAATTAGAGAGAATTTTATGACTGCACATTCTTCTGTAATAACTGAATGAACATAGAAATCGTTTCTGTTGGGCAGTTGCAAAACATGTTTGATGCTACAGTGTGTTTGTTTGAAAAACATGTAAGTCAGAGAGATATGCTTTTGTACAAGAAAATATTTGTTCACTAGACAAAGCTCTGTCTCCCTTACGCATTTTAAAACATTTATTTCATAACTGATGTTTTTCCATTTGATTTATGAAAGCAAACACTATCCATCGCAAAAACTCAAATAGACCATCCATATTTGAATATGAGACTTATCAACAGTTCCAGTTACCTGGATACTGTAAAATAAAAATGCATAACAGCAGGTTTCTTTAATAGACCTCTTTTCTATTTCAAATGCAACATTTTCTCTATTTAACCATAAAAAGGCCATTTTGATTATTTTCATCTGGGGTTTTATTTAATATGTTGTCCTAATCTGGGTTTTTGACATTCCTTTTGATTCTAATCAAAATTACATTACCTATAGATGTAGCAGGGAGTGCTGTTTACTAAAGCCATTTAAGGTTGCCAAGATAACCTGAAACAACTAAACCGGCACTGTGAGTAAAGAGTAGCAACACACATGCTTAAACCCTGCTTGTGTGGAGTCATTTTAACACAATAACAATCATGCTGCAGATGTTGCAGCTCTGAGATAGTGTTTGTTTCATACATTAATATGTCCCTTTTTTTTTTTTACCTTTTTTACCTTTCATTACTGCTTGACTGATTCCCAGCTGTATTTAAAGCTGCTCTAATCAATATTTTTAAGATAACAATGGATCTAATGCTCGCAGTGATGAACCTACAGAAAATGAGTTGCCGTCAGCTCTGTGAAACTTTTCAGCATGTTTCAGCTCATTGTTTTGTTTTACTGTTTTAGTTCACTGAAACACGCTTGTCAAAAAAGCGCTCAAAAACCAACTGTACACTAAACAGCAGATAGATAAAGTTGGCGACTAGCTGGTGTATGTAATGTAGCATTTAGCTGCTCAGGAGGCTGATATTTCCCTCAGGAGTTGGTGAAGGCCAAAGCAGAGGTAAAAGGAGAGCGAATATTGGATTTACATTCTCCAGATGGCCAGAAACACGACTCCAAACACATGATAATGTTGTTTTTCCTTATCTGCTGAATGTATGAATAAGCAAGTGTTTGCTAACAGGTTTGCCTTATCAGCTATAAGGTGATAATATGTCCAAGTTGTGTTTACAGCTTGTTTCTGTGGGCAAAAAAATCAACTGACACACAAGACAGGAGGAACTGTAGCCTATAAAAGCTGTTTAAATTTATCACTGGCATGTTGAGGTGAATGTTTTGATGTCTAATTTGCCATAACACAGTTTCACAGAGCGTATAGTGTATAGTATATAGTTTCAGGCCATGGATAATTGAGAGTAATGCAGATCTCTGAGACAATGTTGGAAAGACATCTTTAGGTGTTTTGTTGATTTTTATGGGATAATCATTCCCTGCACATATAGCCCTACTCTAAAAGTGTGCATAATTAAAATAACAACAAAGATAGGCTGTGGTTAACTATGATTTTCTGATGGGATGAAAGTTTTTAGACATATTGTTAGGATAGCATTTTTCATTAAGGGGAATGGCCTTCACTTGCTAATCACTTTTATTCAAATGAATTTTAGGTTGAAAGAGGTTTTTGCTGCTGTCTAAGAGATCTGCAATACATGACAAAGGAAAAATGGTCTTTGGAAACATGAAACATGTTTGAATGTTGCTACCTTTCTTTCAGATGGTGTTGTCTGAAGAAATGCAGAGCCTGGTGGGAGTCATGCTTCAGATGGCTGAGGTTATAACCAACATGATGGACAAGTTTCTTCCTGTCGTTGGTCAGCTGCAAAGCTACCTGTTCTCCATCCAAGACCTCAACCTGGTGGCCAACAATGAATTTAGCCAAGTGTGTAGTCTTTACTACTGTACAGTGCTTTACCCACACTGTGATCAGTGAGCTTACACCTATCCAATAATGAGGAAAGCAAATGTTTCAGTGCCCAAAAATATTCCTGCCTTCAGTTTGTATTCCCATATACATGACAAATAATCAGTTTTAATACATGGAAATCACAAAATATTTAAAATTTCAATCTCTGTTTTTCCCCAGATGGCGAGGGGACAGAGGTCCAGCATTTCTAGCCAAGCTACATTCGTCACCCTCTCTCGAGCGTTGTGCAGCAACGGCATCCTGGCTCTGTTTGGAATCTCCAAACTCCCCGCCATGTCGGAGTCGAGCTCCTCCTTCCCCAACAACGACCAGAGGGAGGAGATGATTGAGAGGTTCAAGATTCCACGAAATGCCAGTACGTTGGGAGGAGGACAGATTTGGGGCTTCTGTAAACTGAATTATGTTGTCAGTGCAGTCACCATTTTCTTGGTCTTGGTATTCAGTGTTTTTCATGGGAAGTAGTATAAGCAGCTACAAGATAGAAAGATAGATAGATAGCTTCACTAGGTAGTGTTTGTCCTCTTAGCCTTAATCACAACGTTGGCAGTAACAGGGTAGAGTATCTCACCCCACTAACTATTTGCCCTAAATTGATTAACATTTTCACCAACTTTGCTCCCACAAGACTTTGGGAAGATGTTTAGTTTGCTCACTTCACTATCTATCTATTTTTCTTATCATCAGCAAATCGCATGAAAAACTTGACAAATCAATTGAACCTACCATCAAGTATTGTTGGAACTATATATAGATTATCCTTTTTAAAGATTACACAGTAGTCTTAGGGATGAATGGGCTGCAGACACTGTGGGGAAGTTGGAAAGCCTTAAGAGACTTGAATTGGTTTTGGTCTTTTCATGATCTTTTCATGTCTAAGGGTTCTCCGCTCTTCTTTCCTTGTGTAGCTCCCTTCTGCATGAACATGTACCTGGACATGGTCAACACCACAGGAGGAGCCATTGCCTGGGCCTTCCTCAAACCAATGCTGATGGGACAAATTCTATACACCCCTGACACACCTGTCACCAGGGCCATAATGGAGAAGGTACACATTACATACAGTATAAATTAGTTTACTACTACTACTACTACATTGGTGACTGACTATATTGCACAGGGTTGCTGCCTAAACTGGTGAAATTATTTACTCACCTGTCTGCAGTCTGTGAAAATGATCGTGATTGGCTTAGTGTGATGCCATCTCCACTTTCTTTTCCTTCGTTTTTCAGCTCATGTCACAGTCAGCTTCTCTGGGGGTTTAGCACCTTCATGATCTTTATGAGCTTTGTGTTCTAAATTCTCTGAAATCCCTCGTCTGACTATGTCACGCTTTCACAGATGTTTTTGTCACTGCTATTTCTTCCTCTTCTAAGCGATAGTCACCTGTTTAGTCTTCATGCAACCCCGACTGACATGTAGTAAACAAGAAGTGCAGAGTTGCAGGGGGTTTACACATATTTGTATGCACCACCATCTTCTGTGGTTCTATTTTTGAGCAAGTTTTCACTGCTGCCTTCACAGACTCAAACAGCCACACACACACACACACACACACACACACACACACACACACAGCAGGTTATGAAATCTTGCTGATACCCAGCCATTTCACATGTTCTCGTCCTTGTCCCGTCCTTGTCCAGGCCAATGCCACCTTGCAGGAGTTTGCAAATCTGAGGAAGTACTCCGAGGACTGGATTGAATCCTCCAACTACATCATAAACTCTGCGGAAATACTCGGCCACACTTTGCCAATGCTGCAGGTATGTGTCTCTGTATCTGATTATTCTAGCCGGCTCGCTGTTGTCGGAAAGTCTGGAGATAAACTTTGCAGTGGTCTTCAATGAGTTTCCACAGCAGAATCTTGATGTTGTGCATCGTCTCTTCCACTCTCCCTCCCCTCTTCTCAGAATTCCCTCAGCAATTCCTTTGTGAAGAATTTCATTGAGATGCAGACAGACATCAATGTCGGCAGAATGAAGGAGACGCTCAGCAACTTCTGTGAGTGAGCATTTGAAGGTCTTACTTTTGTAAGCTGCAGGCTTACCTTTATATTCCTCCCTCACTTATTGCCTGTAAAATATCCACGCTATCAGAAAATGGGATTGCTCCTTAGGTTTACAGGAAGCATTACACTCATTTCAACATGACTTTCTCAGGCCGTCTCTCCTTGATGTGATTATGCATGTCAGTCATTTTTCCCACAAGGTCTGACTTTGACATACAGGTATTTAATAAGATTACCTTGCCTTGTCGGACCACATTTCTTTCTTAGTTAACATATAACATAACAGGGCATGACACTGAACAGACACAACTTACGTCATTATTTTACTTATTCTAGCAATCAAAGCTAAAACTAGAGCTAAACACTTGCATTTGCTTTAACGCTGTCAGTAAATTTTTGAATTTCTTCTTTTTTTTTCAAAGCTAACATGACAGTCATGTTGGAGAAGAATAAGCAGGTACTAAATCAGATCACCACCTTGTCCAAGCTGATGGTGCACCTCTCCTCCTGTATCAAGTTTGACCGCTACAGTGGCTACGACTCCGCCGACCAGCTCAACGCTGAAGCTCATGACCTCGCCAAAAACCGCAATCTCTACGCAAGTGAGTAAATGTTGGGTATAATGCACTCATTCAGTCATCCAGATTCACTGGGAAGTGCAACATGCAATCACGACCTGCAGTGGTTTCCAGTCTGCATGAGTGGATGTTGATTTTTGTTCATTTTGCATTCCTTGACAGCTGAATCATATCTATGTCATCACCTGGACCACTGTAATGTGATTAATCCAAGGGCGAGGATTAATCAATATCATAAAACATTTTCAAATAGTTGAATAGTATTATAGGGAGATGCCCAGTAGATTATCCAATAGGTTTTTCCACATAACAGAGGACAACCAGCCAGGTTGTTAATTTGCCTTTCACTGTGCAGCAATCCACTACTTTCTGGATTTGTGTCTGTGTAAGAGTTTGTGGTAAGATGACACTAAGGTTTTGTGAGTGTAAGCCCAGCCGGTGACAGAGGCTGGCAGCTTCAAAGGTACATTAAGCATCCACCTCATCAAACATATACTCATTTACTTTTTTTTTTAATCTATGGTGCTTTCCCCCTGAGAGGTCTCCTCTGTTGATGATGAGTTGAGGTGAAGACGCTCACAGGAGACTCAACAGTTTATCTTGGGCAAGGTACTTCAGAGTTACTCTGTAAACTGCGTGCAGTGAGATGGTGCAATCTGTCTTTAAGGTGTCATCTTCAAGCTTCCCAAAGACGAGGACTCGTCCAGGAAGCGTCAGGCGAGGTCTTCCTCCTTCACATCCTCCCTGCCTCCCAAAGTCAGCTACACCATCCGCATGCACATGGACAACGTCATGCGCACTGACAGAGTCCGTGACCCCTACTTTGTGAAAGACACGCACATCTCTGCCAGGCAGACGCTGCGCTACAACCGGGGCTTTGTCTACCTGCAGGAGAACATCGACCGGGCTATCATTGAGACTCAGACCGGACAGAGAGTCACAGAGCCAGCCGTCCAGCTGCAGCCCTTCCCCTATCCCTGCCACCTCCGGGATGAGTGAGTCCCCAGAATACATGAATGCATGCTCACATACATGCAAACAAGCACATACACACACTTACAGTATGAACATGCTCCTATATGGACACATGTAGAGAAATGTGAAAGGATACACAATCACTCTGAGGGGACGTACCGGCATTCATGTGGAATAATGCATGCTCTCTCGTTAGTCATTTTCCACTTGGGACTGACAGTAAATAGTCACTCACAGGAGCTTCTCACATGGTAATTGGCTCCACACCATGTGTATGAATATTTACTATTATTGTGCATTCAGTTTTGAAGACCATACACACAAATACACTCAAACACCCTTCATGCCTTTAATAACCATCCACAAAGAACACCACTCTTCTCTGTAGTATATATCCAGCACAACATGGGTTTGGCATTAACGTGTACGTCGATACACTACATTGTTTCCAATAAATCATGGTTGAAGGTAATGCCTATGTTTGTGCTTGCCCTCGAGTGTCTTAAGACACTGCTGATATCTCATCTAAGAAGCGCCAGCGGGCCACTGTCTCTGGCTGCCTTTGGACCAACTATAAGATATGATGATCCTCACCTCTCCGTCGCTCTGATTTATTACTCAACAGCACATTTTCTGACATGATAGCTGTGAATTATAGCTGTGAAAAAACAGCGAGCACTAAAAGCCTGTGTATCAGATAAGGCCAAAGAAATAAAAAATGAAATAGGCATTTTATTTTGCGTAAATAATAAGAGGATCAGAACACAGCTGTCAAAAATCCTTCAATATTGCTCTTCCACTCTGCATCTCTGTCTCTCTGTCAACGCCAGTGACTGAATGATAGGCCCTTTCATCTGCTGTTGTTGACAGTGATTGGAGGTAATTTGAGTGACAGTTTGCATCTCTGTATTCCCCAGGTACCTGGAGGCCATCTCTTTTGTCTTCCCACTCATGCTGATGATGGCCTGGGTGCTGTTCGTGGCTGACTTTGTGAAGAAACTGGTGCATGAGAGAGAGCTGAGGCTGCATGAGGTACTTTTTTTTTTCACTTGAAAAATGATCAAACCTGCCACTGTTTTTGCACTGAACACTGACTTTTCGGTTTCCAAGATGTCCTGTAATGATACTGTCCGTCTCTTTGTATTTCTTTCTAAAAAGTAATTAGAGACACTCACATTTATTGACAAATATAAATGATTTCTCCTGAAAAGTGTGACGAGCCTTCCTCCCACACAGCAACAAATGTTAGATGGACTTTTCCTCCCCTCGTACCTCCAGGTTTCTTCTCTGCTGTAAACTTTCATAAGCACCACTGGCAAGCAAGCACAGTAACTGTATTCTTAACTGACAATTCTTGCTTCTCCCACAGTACATGAAAATGATGGGAGTCAACCCGGTCAGCCACTTCTTTGCCTGGTTCCTGGAGTGCGCAGCCTACCTGGTGTTGACAATCTTCATCCTCACGCTGGTGCTGAAGTATGGCAGCATCCTGCCCCACAGTGACGGCTTCCTCCTTTTCTTGTACCTCTGTGACTACGGTCTGAGCGTCCTGGCCTTCAGTTACCTGGTCAGCTCCTTCTTTGACAAGACCTACATTGCTGGTCTTAGTGGCAGCCTTCTTTACATCCTCTGCTTCTTCCCCTTCATCGTGGTCATGGCTGTGGAGACGAGTCTCACCTTTACCCAGAAGAGCGCCCTGGTGAGGAACCTCTGAATCTTCTCTGTCATGACTCATGTATATTAAACTAGTACCCACACTGTGACACGTGTAATAAGTTAAAACAGCAAGTAATGTAATTTGCTCTGGAAGATGCTGAGAATTGATTGGAGAGATAAGGAACGCAGAACAAGATATAATGTCATTTCATTTTATTCCAAAATGTTACTTACTTTATCCATCTTAGAAGACAATTTTACTAACATTAGTATTCAAAATATATTACTCAAAAATGCCAGTTACTCTATGAAAATGTCTGAATAAACAGTGGCTTTTGCCTCCAGTTGTTTTCCATTGCGAGGCTTGATTTTTCATTTTGACGTACAAGTAGAGATGTAGAGGGTGAACTGACAGTTTACGCATTTTTCTATTTACACGACAGTTTTCCAGCCTTCTTATGCTGACATAAATTGTACACATTTAAGTAATACATCTGGTGCAACATTTCGGTACTTGCTGTCTGATGATCATTAATTGGAAGTCAGACGTTTCATTTCTTATCGAACATGACATCACTGTGTACATCTAAAGCCTTGTTTGCCTTGAACAAAACTCTTCATATCACTTCACACTACTCAAAAGTTGTCAAGAGCACAGCAGAGAGGAAATACAGAAAGATGTAAACAAAAGATGTTTTTATTCTTTTTTTCCTTCTTTTTCTGTATCCTGTCTTAATTTGTCTGTCATTTTCCAACAGAGCTTGTTTTCCCCGTCCTGTTTCAGTTACGCCAGTCAATACATCTCTCGCTACGAGTCCCAAGGAGAAGGTACACGCATGTACACGTCTGACTTGCATCAAACAAGATCCCTTTGACATATAAACCACTTGAGTCAGTGGGAAGCAAAAAAAAACATTTCTTCTGTTGACGTCTTTAGGCATTCATTGGAGCAACTCATACACCTCGCCCATAGCTGGAGACACGGCTTCGTTCGGTTGGCTGTGCTGGCTGATGCTCATCGACTCCATCATCTACTTCATCATCGGCGCTTACATCCGCATGGTCTTCCCAGGTACAGTCTTTAAGAACTCCAGCAGATTGATCTTAAGTCAAAGAGTCCTGATACTAAGATTATATCATAATTTTCTACTTTGCAGAATGTCTTCTTTGTCAGGTCAGCTGCTGTTGAAGCTTAATGGCAGTATTACCTTTAGCATAACAATATTAGATTTAGAATTAGCATTGCTTGCATTGTGCACCCTAGCATTATTTATTAATAGTATTGGGAGTAAAGGCACCATAATGCTATTGAGAAATAACCCTTGAGTCATTTAAATACTTTTTTGTTTTACATTCATGGTGAATTTAATGTGTACTCCTACAGATCACGGTACTAACAACCCCTAGTTGAAGCAAACACTGAATAGATTTTCATGTGTTAATGGAAAGTCTTTGGTTCTTTTTTGCCCCTCAGGAAAGTACGGCATCCCTTTTCCATGGTACTTCCCCTTCAAAGCCTCCTTCTGGGCCGACCTGTGCTGCTGCGTCAAGTCAAACAGTAAAGTGGGCAGAGGACTCCTCTTCGCCAACATCATGCAGAAAAACCAGCCTGTCTTCTCTGACGACAAGGGAAAAGGTACAGAAAAAGCAAAATTACATTGTACTATCCTGTGGCACCTCCAGTGTTGTGTCTTCCTTTTATGGTCTGTCATTTTTTTTCCAACCCTGACACCTCGCTACATATATATTTCCCCCTCACTTTTCATTTAATTCCTGTCCCCTGTTAGTTTGATTTACAGGTTGCCTTTGTCTCCCATGTTTCTCTCAGGCCAGAGCACTCTTTCCTCTCAGGCCAGTGAGGATTTCTCAGAGCTCCCCGTGGGTGTTGCCCTCCATGGCCTCAGCAAGAACTATGGCGACCAAGTAGCTATTGAAAACCTTAATGTTTCCTTCTACGAGGGTCATGTCACCTCACTGCTCGGTCACAATGGAGCCGGCAAGACCACCACCATGTATGTGTGGCCCAATTTTCCTCCATTTTCACTGCAGCATGTCCTAAGATCAATGCAAATGCATTTGGACCATTCATACACTATTTGCGGTTTCTTTTTAATTGATTTGTGCATCCCTTTAATCATCCCAAGGGTCTGCTGCTGACAGGGAGATTGTTTTGTCCAAATCTGGCACAGCAAATGCACCGTGGTAGAGATTAGCCTGACGGGTCTTCATCAACTGGAGCACTTACATTTACATTTTAAATGTGACTAATTTTGCTGATGCCCTTATCCAGAGCAATGCACAGTGAGTGCAGCAGTAGAATAAGATTCAACAACATTAGTAACAACTAAAACCAAGAAGGGATTTCATGACCTATAATATTCCTCGGACCAACAAATCATAATTTAAGAGGAAGGTGCTGTGGAGAAATTACAAACCCAAATGGGACAAAAAAAAGGGCATTTTCAACATTTTAGGAATATATAATTGAAAACTATATATTTGAATTATATTTGAACTTTTTCCCAATTATGAAACATAAAATGATCATAGATTATTCTAAATTAACTTTTAAGCCACAATCAACTTGTCACTTAGGTAATAAATGATCATACGTTGTGCTTAGGTCCCTCCTGACTGGCCTTTTCGCCCCATCTTCGGGCACTATCGAGGTGTACGGCAGAGACATGCAGACCAACATTGACGATGTTCGCAAAGACCTAGGGGTGTGCATGCAATACGACGTCCTCTTCGACCACATGACCACCAAGGAGCACCTGCTGCTGTACGGCCAGATCAAGGCCCCACACTGGTCACGCAGGGAACTGCACGAACAAGTCCGCACGTGAGTGACCAGTCATCGAGTACAGGGAGCATGCTCAATATCTTAATGCAGTGCCGTTTGATATATTTTGCAACCTGTTTTGTTCAAAGACGTCATGAAGCGTTATCTTGGGTAGGGATTATGAGAGTTTAACAGTGAATAGCAGTGAATAGCGACCTGTGCTCAACTGGTTACACAGGGGAAATGGTCGTAGTCAAACAGATTTACAGGTATCTCTTGGCCTTTTCTAATCTGCTGTAAGGACAAGATAATTGTTACACTTGTTACCCCACTATATATATCGATATATCCCACTTGAGTGTCTCAAGAGCTGTGAAATATACCAGACACAGATACTTCTACAGCCACTGAATGCAGGTTGAGAACGTGATTCTTCTCTGAGCATTCCAGGAAAAAAAATCCCGGTTTCAAGTTCACATTTTCCATAAGAATTTTATAATGAGCGTCTTCTTGGATAAGCTTATCAGAAAACACATCTTCATTCTCTGGCATCATTAAGCTATGGGTTGAACCCCCAGTTGCATCATAAGACTATTTCTGGTGGGTTTCTGCATGATAAGAGGAGCAGTAATAAGCCTGAACCTAAAGGCAAGAAACTGTACTTCTTCTCTGGTTCCTGTAGTTCAGGAACCCCCGCTGGGTAACTGATGGAACTAGAACTCAGAAACCTGGTTGTAATGCATATAAAAAGTATGTTAACATGAGCTCCATGTTAAATGCTTTTCATTGACTCCCCTGCCAGGATCCTCGAGGAGACAGGCATGTACGCTCACAGACACAAGCGGGTGAGCACCCTGTCGGGCGGCATGAAGCGCAAGCTGTCAATCTCCATCGCCTTCATAGGGGGCTCTCGCTTGGTGGTTCTGGATGAACCCACCACAGGAGTCGACCCCTGCTCCAGGCGCAGCATCTGGGACATTGTTATCCAGCACAAGAAACGTGAGTCTCTCAGACACACACACACACACAATAAACACTACAAAGCATTCCTGTTAATTTGTGTTAACATACTCCAAACTACAGCTACTATTACTGCTACCACTTATAATAATGCTAATAATTATCATTATTGGCCATATTATTCATCACCTCGATGCCCTACCAATGTTATGCCGATGACACCCAGTCGATTGTCTCGTACAGTCCTGGAAATCGTAACAATCTGGATTTCCTGCACTGTTGCCGTCTAAGACTAGATGGCTTCTAACTTCCTGTAAATTAATACTGATTATAATACCAGCATCACCACTGACAACTAACTTAAAACATTCAAGTATTAATATGCATCAGAAATACTGCCAGTCAAACCAGTGTCTCCCAAAAACATAGTAAAACCTTATTCACGCCCACGTTTCCTCTCGTCTTGACTACTGCAATTCATTATTTACTTGTCTCAATTATGCAGCAATTACCCATCTACAGTCAGTGCATTATGCAGCAGCAAGGCTTCTGACAAACACTAGATGTAGAGAGCATGTCTATTTCACTATTTGTTTTAGAATTCAATTTCCTGATTTTGTTGATTACTTTTCAAGCCCTCCATGGTTTGGCTCTGCTATATATGTCTGGTCTTGTCCTTATTCTCCACCAACATGCCAAACCAAATGTTGTGAAAAGTCCCACAGTCCAGGCTTAAGACAAGGGGGGGTCCCCGCTTTTGTGGAACAAACTCCTCCTCAGCATCAGATCAAATCAGCTGAGTCTGTGTCACATTTTAAAAACCTGCATTGAATTTTTATAAATTATTATTCCAATGGTTTTATGTTGTTCTTTTGTATTTTGTTTTTTTCTCTGTTTGACAGTTCTCTGCATTTCTTGATGAATTTAATGGTGTTGTATTTTATGTGCACCTGTGAAGCACCTTGTAGCTCTGGTTTTTAAAGGTGGTATAGAAATAAAGTTTACTTACATACTTATATAAAATCCAGACAGTATGTAACATTAGAAATAATTCAGTGTAAGAGGTTTCCATGAAGAGCCACTGTGGTATTTAACAATTACACAACAAATGTGTAAATAATCACATCATCATATACATCCAATCAGGCGTGGACGACACTGAAGAATACAAGTGTTTTTTATTAACATGTACAAAGCACTCCATATTCACATTGGGTCGCGCACACACTCATGTGGCACAAACAATCCAAACTCTCGCTCTAGTGTTTTCCACTGAAGACGCCTCCACCTCCCTGTTTCCTAAGAAGTAAAGGCGTAGAAAAACAGGAAAATGTGAACCTGGAGCCGACCCTGGAGGGTCTTCCCCCGCTCAGGCTTCTGACTTTAAATTTAGCATATAATAATTACTCTAAAAGAAATCCAGAACTATTTCTCTTTAGGCTCTCTCAGGGTAGCAGCAGTAATGGCAGGGAGACTGCTAAATGTCACATAATTGTAGATGTGGAAAATATCCTGTGTAATTGGCCCTGTATCAGATTTTTGGTGCCAGGGGAATCTATCTCAAAATAAACTTTCTGGATCGCTTGCTGTTTGTGCGCTTGCTGTTTGTGCTCTGATGATTTGTATGGGCATGACACAGCTTGTGTGTGGCTTTGTCTTTGTAATGTCTGGGTTTTGGTTGTTTATTTGGGTGTGTGTTGCTGCGAATGTGTTTCTGTTGGCAGCTACACTTAAAAGGCCAACATGTATTTACTAGGATAGGAAAATAAGGAAGAGTTGCCAAAAGATATCTAAATATTGCTTCTGTGTTCTCTCACCCTTCTCAAAACCTTGAGACTCCTGCAAAGCTTTACAGACTGGCTTGGCTCATGAATATAATCTCACTGTGTGCATTTCACAGACTTTGTGTAATACTTTTCTTAATATTCACACAATTCCCTTTAGCCTTTTCCCTTTAGTTTGAGTTATAGTTATGGGTTTGCATAGACAAATAATACAGATTGTTTTATGTGCGTGTACTCTCAGATCGCACCATCATCATGTCCACCCACCACCTGGATGAGGCTGAAGTACTGAGCGACCGCATTACCTTCCTGGAGAGAGGAGGATTAAAATGCTGCGGATCCCCCTTCTACCTGAAAGACAAGCTGGGTCAGGGCTACAAACTCACACTCACCAAGAAGGTATTCATCCTCATAGGCATCCAGCCACCGAGTTGTGTTTTTGACTTTGTTTTCCCCAACATGAATACATTTTTTAAACATTCTCGCCGGTCAAATAATCCATGTTTTCCCACTAGACAATTGGTTCAGAACAAGTGAATGTTGAGTGATTGTAGGCCACAACCTTTATCGTAGAGGTGAGAAAGGAACAGCATATCTCTGGTGCATTTTACTTTCTATTATCAGTGACACATCTTGGGCAATGCACAGCCAGCATAAATATATGGCCTGTTCATGTGTAGATACATTTTTTATTTCGGCCTCATTTGACACTAGGGTTGCACACAATACACATTGCAATAGTGTGATTTGTATCAGATATGTTGGAAAACTGCTAAATGGGCTAAACCCAACACAAATAATACTCTGCTGACTGCTACAAACTGGCTCATACTTTCTTCCGCATTCTTTTTTGATGTCTTGCAGAATGAAATATTCTACTATATAGTGTCCTGTATGCCAGTTACATATTTTGGTCAAACCTAAAGTTTCCTCGAGTATTCTGTATTTTGGCTGTTTCCTACATCAGTTTCAGGCTGTATCAAATGCCTTTTCTATGTAGTGCATTTGAACCTTGAGGCAGAAACCCCCAGGCAGTGTCAAACTAAAATGTGTTGCCAATTTGATCTCATCCTTAAAAACAGCAGGATGACTTGTAACTTATTTGGACAATGCATTAATGAAAAGCAGTAACAACATTTTATAACAGCGTGTCTACATGGGAGGCACTATATGTGCGTAAAGGTGTCTCAAAAGTGTTGATCCAAAAGTGGATAATCCTACTGAATTTCTATAATTCAACATATCATGAAGGTCAGAAATGGATGTTAGCAAGGGGAGAATGGTAGAGCATACACGTCCAAAAAAACAGAAACACACACAAAAAAAGCAAAAATAATCACTTTAATCCTCTCCACCTTCGAGAGGATTTGTTGTTGTGCAAAGTCTAAATCTGTGTGATCTTGAAAATAAAGCGTGTCCTACTTTTCTATCTGCAGATGCAGAACCCAGAATCCGAACCGATTGACAATGCTGAACTAAAGGCCTTTATCCAAGCTCATGTACCTGATGCGCGACTGAAGGAGGCCCAGGGGGGCGACCTGGTCTACTCACTGCCCCCCTTCACCTCATCCAACGCCTCCTCATACCGCTCCCTCCTGACCGCGCTGGATTCCAACCTGGACGCCCTGCAGCTGGGAGGCTATGGCATCTCTGACACCAGCCTGGAGGAGGTAAGCACATGCACATCCACCCACAGATAACACAAGTTCACACCGCAGACGCAGCGGAGAAGAAAAAACAGGCTCAGCTGCTGAGGTACATTTCAATATTCCCTAGGCAAAATAGAGGAGCTCCAGAAGTGCTAGTGCTCATAAACTTGATCGTATTGACATGTAAGGACAATCACAGGCCATAAAATGAAACTGATATGTGATGACATACTCAGATACTTTGTTTTTATCTGTGTAGGTGTTCCTCCAGTTGACTCACGGAAACACAGATGATGGGTCTGAGGACGGCCCCCTGTCTATCTCAGAGACGGTCTCTGACACCGGATCCATTGACAGCTTCCCTTCAGACTGCAGTGGGAGCATCTCCGGCTTTGGTGACAAGATCAGTGAGTTCGCTCACTTTTTACCTCACCCCTTCCTTGTTTCGTTTGTCCCTCCTCATTCCCTCCTTCCTCTCTTTCCTTCTGTCACCTGCTCACATCACATCGAATGATAGCATTGGAAGTTGAATAAAAAACAACACTGCTGGTCATCAGCATGCTGGAACATTCTTGGGGTTTTTTTGTGCTATTTTAGAATTTCAGTTTTCATACTTAACCTAAGATATTTGAAGAATACTTACTGAGCTGACCCAGTTCAACAACTTACAATTGGAACACTCATCTTGATGGATTGCACTGCCATCTTTTGTGATACAATCTACCTGTTAACCTTTAGCTCAGTGTGCCTCGGAGAGGGAAAGCAGACATCATCAAGGCAGTAAGACAGTAAGAAAGTAAGTGCATTAGAACAAATCCTGTCTCTATTTCCTTTTCAATGTGTTCTAGCGCTTACCGGTTCGTCCGTGGTGGACAGCATGGCCCTGGCCTGGCAGCAGATGGCAGCCATACTGATCAAGAGGTTCCACCACAGCCGCAGAGACTGGAAGGGCCTGATTGCCCAGATCCTGCTTCCCGTTCTGTTCATGGTGTTTGCTATGGGCCTGAGCTCCATCAGGAGCGACCTGCGGCACTATCCCGAGCTGGAGCTCAGCCCTGCACTTTACAACTCCGGACCAAGCTACTCTTTCTTCAGGTCAGTCCCCATGGCAAAGAAAATACAAGCACTGGGAGTGGGGTACACAGAAATAAACAGGGCTAATCAGGGTGTTTTTACACCAAACATGTTTGGAGCAGTTCAATCGAACTCTGAAGCTCTTTTTTTTTCAATTAATTTGGCAAGGTCAGACCAATGCCACTGGGATTCAGGTGACAACAAATAACAACTCCAGACACCTGAAAAAGTGGGACTTTTGATATAATTTAAGCAATTCCAGAAAACAAATCCTAACGTCTTGTGGTTTTAGTGTATAAACATGGTAAATTATGTTGTATTGTGGTGCCATGTTCTGGTGTTTCCAAAAATTTTACTGCTTGGCCTAAAGGACGCACTATAGTAAAAGATCAAATTTTGAAACCACCAAGCTGCTAACTGCAACACCCCTGCAACTTGATGATGAAGGGTTGATTCACCCGTTGGGTTCCTGTCTCACTTGTTATAAAATGAATTTGAAGCTGTGGTTTGTTGAAGGGCAGATGGACCTTAAAGAGAGACAACGTGAGGGAAAGAGATGATTGTGATGAAGACGGCTGAGACGCGAGATCAAAGTGAGGGAGATTAAGAGTGTCAGGAGGTTCGGGAGATGTCTTCATTCTTGAGAAGTGCTGTTGTTTGATCAAGGATATGTGGCAGGGGGGAAAATGCTGAGGTGCCAATCCATATCAAAGAGCGTATGGATGCTCTTCCCTGTCCTCTTTAGCTTGACTTGCAAAAGAGATTGAAAAATTCAAAATCTATTTATTTACTTTTAACCAGATCAGTGTTAGGTTTGAGGGGAGCTGAGAAAGGTTATAGGTAGTGGACGGTCAAAGATGCTTCAGTCTTCTCTTATTATAACTCTAAATAGTAGAATGTCACATTTGATGAACTTTCTCAGGGCACTGTGTTTTCAGACTTGCCTGTAGGAACAATGCAAATGTGATGAATGAATGTTTATTTATGAGTGAACCTCTGTGTGCATTTAAAGGCAGGGGAGGGCTCAAATAAAAGAAATACACTCAAATGTAAAATGGCAAATCAAATGTCCTTATTCTCCTTTTATCTGTGCTCCTCACAGTAAGGAATGGAAGAATCACTGACTGTGCCCTCACGGTAATTTTATTGACAACATTGTGAGTTAGTGAATTGCTCTTAAACCACCTTCTCCTCTAAGAAAGCCTTGATACATGCCAGCCCTGAATTCTAATTCCTTCTAAAGCCCCAACCACCAAGATTGATTTGAAAAAATCAATAATAACTCAAATAAAATCCATCTGTATGTATATGCATGCCATGTTAGAGCCTTATGAAGCAACATTTTGTTTGTGTTACTTCACGTTATTGTAATTGTGGTGTAGTTCACTAAAATGTCTGTGTTACATTTGAGATGAGGCCCAGCTGTTTGTTTTCTGGATCCACAGCAACCAAAATCCCAACTCCAGCCAGCTGATGGACACCATGGTATCATTCCCTGGGATCGATAACGCCTGCCTTGACAAGTCCGGTAACCCGTACGTAATCACACCTCCAATTCTGGCTGTTTTTTTTCCTGAAAGTGATCCATTTGTCAGTGATGCTCTGCTTGCCGTCAGTTTCTCTATGTATTCTACCCTTTTTCCACACATACGCGTTTTCATATTTCACTCATTGTCATTCGTTTCATGCCTTCTCTTTCAACCTTGTTTCATTTTACGTCTCCTGTCTCCCTCCAATTCTTGCCGCTCTCTCTCTCTGGTCCCTCACATGTGCCTCCTCCCTATTCTCCTGCTGCTCAGCTCAACGTATGTGGCTGAAAGCCTGCAGCAGGACGACGCGAGAGCATCATTTGTATTCCATAAACACCCTGTGTTTATAGGGGAGATTTTCCCCTTACAGGCACTCAAATCAATGTTGGCACCCATGAACCAGACCTCAGAGGCATTTTAAAAATCTCTGCAGAAAAAAAAGAAAAAAATAGAGAGGATGAAAGGTTCTGTGGTGCACGAGAGGCTGCATGTTTTGCTCGTGATGTTGTATAATCACAACATGACAATGACTGAGAGGGTGCTGAGTGCTGCATTAACATAGTTCACATTAATAGAAAATATACTGTATGGTCGCCTGAGTATGGTCATTGTTGATTTGTTTGTTAACAGGTGTGGGTGTGAGTATGCAAAGATATGTGTATTGCTTTGTGCTTTTCGATCTGCCCAGAAAGCATTTGGCAGAAAACAAAATGTGGGGGAGTTGAACATCAACCCACACAAGCAAATTTCACACAATATGATATTACATCACAAAAACAACTGTTGAAAACTGTTTTGAACTGATGTCAGAGAAAATATTTAGGTCTAGATCACACAAAAATCATGCAAGCTCACAGCTAATCTATGACTGGTTGCAGATTTTGAAAGAAAAAAGAATTCCCTTTCTTTTTGCCACTATGTGCACAGTGTTTTTTTAACATTGATGCAGGCCTTCATATCAACTCAGTTTCAAGATGTGTTCTGGGGTGTGTCTAGGGATAGTCTTGTGGCATTAGCACGCACTGCAGGCTCCCATCATTTCACTGAGTCAACATTTCACCTTGTGAATGTTTCTTTTTAAGGGTCTGCACAAGAATCGCAAACAACTGGAGTTCCAGAGGGAACAGCTCCAAAGCATTTAGTGTCTGTAAATGCACCCGTCAGGAACAGGTGAGGCTGGGTCACTGTGAACAGTGTGTGTGTGAGAGTGAGTTTTTGTGTTCTTCTACACATGAATGTGTCTCTCTGTGCTCGTGTGCATGATTGTTTGAAAAAGGCCAAGTGTAATGCGTCTGTCACTTCCACATACTGCAGGTTTGTGACGGGGACAACTTCCAGCCCCCCCATAGGAAGATCCCTTCATCTCAGATTGTGTATAACCTGAGTGGCATCAATGTGGAGAACTACCTGGTGGCCACAGCAAATGACTTCATCAGGAACAGGTGAATGCAGCCAGAGTTTACATTTGGTTATTGTAGCCACATTCAGAGAGTTCAGCTGGTGCTTCATTGATAGTCTGAGTGGTAATCAACACTGCATGAACTATATGAAGGTCCAAGTAACTGTATCAAATATTTACCATTTTACAACTACATTTCATAATATTACATCATTAACATAATTTGAGATACTTTGCAAATAATGTATGGGGCTCCATTGTTTTCGGCTGTAGTGAAATGTAGTGATTCTCCAAATGTCCATTTAAAGGCTTTTTTCCTTTCAGTCACTTAAATAATATGCGTCAGTCAACTGGGAAGATTTAAAGAGTTAAAACAAGCAATGTTGCTGCTGCAAGGAAGGTTTATTGTATACAAAACAAGGATGTGCAGCAATCAGAACATTTCAGTTGCAGCCTAAAAGCTTAGTTTCTCTTGTTGCCCTACTTAATACGAATGGGATACTAGTAACCTTGTCATTCATGTTAGCCGTACTTTTAATGTGGGAAGTGATGCTTTTACCATAGTTGCATATCTGCAGATGGATATTTGCTTTGATTAAAAGAAAACAAGCAAGCAAAAAAACGTGCATGTCACATCTTGTTTTCTCAGTGGCATTCAGAGCTGTTTGTTTTGATCGATATGTGTGTGTTTTTTTCAGGTATGGTGGCTTTGCTTTTGGCATGCCTCTCCCTCCTGACTTACAAATGGACCTAACAGCAGTGCCCAAAAACCGCACTCTGTCTAAGGTAATTTTGTCTCTTGCTACCCTGCTGCCTGTCTCATTATCACTTTAATCGCTGTACTGATGAGTAGTTGAAAGTTAAAACATGACATCCTAGCTAAAGTTGTTTGTTATACCATCGGTGTTATCATAAATATGCTTTACTGCAGCGATCATGGCATTTCCTCAGATGATGCAGTTATTGTATCTTTAAAGCCTTGGTTTTAAAACATTAGAAAGTATAGATGTAGTAGACTTACATAACCTGATCTGTGTGAGTGATGGTTTCTATGCGTGTCTGTGTTTGTGCTTGCATGAGTTTAGGTCTGGTTCAACCCCGAGGGCCACCACACAATGCCAGCATATTTGAACAGCCTCAGCAACTTCATCCTACGCTCCAATCTTCCAGCAGACAAGGATCCACGTAAATATGGTAAGCTGTAGTTGGGGCTTGAAAAAAATGTAAATCTTAAGTGACAGACACAGTCTGAGATTTCAGTTTAATTGATGAAGGATTCTATACAGGCAATAACAGTTAAGATCACTGCTATCTAATGTTTTATATGGTAATATACACTTGTTGCAGTTTTCTCCTATTTTGCAATATTTTAGTAATTTTAGAAAAGATCTATACATTATTTTTGGTGGGATTGTCCTTTTTTCATGCAGACACACAACACTGCCTGGTTATTATAAAAGATAAGCTGAGGAAAAACAAGACATCACTCAGATTGTGCAAAAGGGATCTAAGAAATCTATCTAGGAAGGTGCTACTGATTGAACACCCAGTGCATTTTGTATACTAAATACAAAGAGAGCTGTGAACAGTGTGTTTACTCATGGTTCATTTCACCGGATTAAAGCCAGGGGGTGCTGTGTGCCCTTAGACTCACATCACTATGCATGGTGAATACTGATGAGTGCCGCACACTGGGGAGCTATGCTAAAGAGAACAAGGCTGGCCCACGTTTTCAGTACTGTTTCAGCTCTGAGTATCACCCTGACCATCTGCCTGCCGGCAGGGGTACACAGACTTGCACACGCGCACACAAACACATGATGAAATGCTCATAAAAACATACAGTGCATGCACATGCGCATATACACACATTTCTTCCCCACTGGTTGACAAAAGTGCCGGAGGGTAGAGTGTAATCATTTAAATGTTACCTGCAAACTCACAGTGGTGGCAGGGGGGTGTCAGAGGTGGAGATCCAGGGAGATTACTTTTCAAGGTGATGGTTTATCTGTCAAATGTGAAGCCCTAAACCTCACATTGTGTACTGCAGTACCAACTCTGGGTTGGGACCCTTTCGAGGTCTGCATCTAACAGTTTTCTCATGCCACTCTCGCAGGATTTCTGACCCATAACCACACACTGCCACAGATGTGCCATCACACTCCTGTCCACTGTCCACAATAACAATTCGGATCACTCCCACCTGCAACATGTTATTTATTGGAAGTCTGTCTGCCCCATCCCCCAGAGAAAATATTCAGTTACTCAACTGTTTAATAATCCACCATTAGAAGATGTGAACTGAGAGGAAACCTTCTTTAATGGTTTTAAAAATAAAGTAAAAACACAGCCTCTGCTTGAGGCAGTGAGAACTAAAATGTTCTGAAAATCAATCATTAACCATTTGCAACAACTTTAATAAGCAATTCATTGTTTAAGAAAAAAACGGCAGAAATTCACTGGTTCCAGCTGGCTCTCACATGTGAATATTTGGTGGTTCCCTTAGCCCTCTCTGATTGTTTGGTTTCGGCCTGTTGGTCAGACAAAATGAGCAATTTAGATATGCCATTTTGAACTATGAGAAATTGTGATGTGGGGGTTCACTTTTTTGAATTTTTTTCAGACCAAGTGATGTTGATTCATCAAGAAACTGGCCGATAAATCAATGATGAATGTAATTGCTAATTGCAGCTACAGTCGTTTCCCATTGGAAAAGATACAAACCAGATCTGGGAATGTCCGACTTCAGAGCAATAATGATGTAGTGTTAATGATTACAGTTCACATTTGGATTAGTTGATAGAACCCATCAATTCTACCTTAGTGCCCGGGAGCAAGGCACTGAGCCTCCAACCCGCTCCAGGGTTGCTGTGCTTTGGGTGAACTCACACTCTCCTATCTCAGGAAATGTAAGCAGAGACATGTAGGGGAGCAGTTCATGTCTGTGAGCATCTAGGAGACCCTGGAAGAATGATAAAGAAAATTCAATTTCCTTTGTGTGCTCTGGCAAATGAAATCATCTTGCACTATATTTTTCAATTGACTGTGTCTCAGGCTAAGAGAATATCATTGCTCATTTGGTTCCTGTGCTGAAAAATAGCCCGTATGCTGTTGTTTTTCTATTGCTAACATAAGACTCTGTTTCTTTCTATTGCAGCCATTTCAGTTTCCAGTCACCCCTACTTCGGCCGGGCAGATGATGAAGATGCAATGTAAGGGCTACACTAAATTCTTCCTTCTGCAGATCTGGCTGATCAATGAACAAAATCAATGGCTGCTCAAAAAATTTATTATAATTGGCATTATAAATGGTGAAAATATCTCAAAACTAGTCACGATGACAGCTGTTGTTTGGCTGAGCCCAAGATAAATTATGAAAGCATCCTACTTCTCAATTCAGGACATCAAAGTCAGGGCGGACTCCTGGCAGGGAGGTACATGACAGCAGTATTTACCCATATTTGATTTTTTAAATGGATTTCCCTGAGCTTGCACTATTGATCAGAGTCCCGATATAATGAGTGTTTACCCTGAAGGTGGCACAGAGGTGGATTGATTCTACCCCACTTCCCAAAATGAGTTTATTTAAAATACTCCACATTCGCCTTTAGAGACCCAGACTGCCAAATGAGTGCTTGTGTGTGTGCTTGCATGTATGTATGCAAACATGTCTGTGTGTGTTCCAGAGGATCAAATCAAATCAATCATTCCAAGAGTGGGTTGAGCTGAAGCTGTGACCTCATGAATGTCTGTCCTCTCAGAGCCTTATTAGCACTAACCATTTCCCTGAGTTTACTGCCCTTCAGTTTCTCCACATGCTCCACGCTTCTTTATGTGTATAGCATTTACATAGAATATCACCCTCCCTTCCTGCTTCCTCACTTGATGTAATGATTTGGCCTGAGTTATATTAAAGATTCAAAGGGCGTATTACTCCAAATGTTTTGATTCTCATGGTGTGGTAGCTTCGCCCATGGGAAAAGTTCTAAGGCTATCTTGGCTGTACTGATAACAGGCCTGCTCAGTAGCTGCTGATGCTGGCTATCTTCTGCAGTTAGTGCTACCCTAAAACACCCACCACATGTCCCTCTCCTGCTATTCTCTCTCCTTCCCACTCAGTCACTCTGCCAGCTTCATCCTCATCCTCTTTTTTTTTGCAGCCTCATGCATCTTATTCTGTTTGGTTGGTGGTGGTGTGGCCCCGGCCAGAGGAGAGAGGTGAAAGTACTACAGTAGCGTGCAGAGTAGGAGAGAGAGCATGGGAGATGAGCAGGTAGCGGCATTGAGAAAGTTTGAATGAGCGCACTGGGTTGAGGAGTAACCGAGGGATCAAAGCCTCAGCTGGTTGTCTGGGGTCTAGTCTGGACAAAAGGCTCTGCAGCCTCACAGCAGCACCACTGGCGTACTGACTATACAGCAATAGCAGTGTGAGGTTGTTCTCTACGTGGAGCCATCTGTTTCTTTTGCAGTTATTATCTTGTCAGATGCGAGGCACATAGCATCTCTTTAAACAAAGCTGTTTGTTATTAATGGTATTCCATTTATTGTGAGCCATTTCAATAGTTCAGATGAGTCAGTTCCCAGCAGGGAGCGATGTGATAGTCTGTAGGAGGGCTTTAAAATGAGCCATTGTTTTCAGAGTGTCAAAGAATGACATCAGGTTGCTTCTAAACCTTTAGCTACTGCACTACACAGAAAAAAGTTACAACTAAAGGAATACAACACACTTGTTTACCATACAGGAATATATTGGGCATTAATAGAGTTGATGTGGTTGAATGATATTTCACTAATTATGGACTTGATTGATAATTAATGGCTTCAGTGTTGTACCTGACATCTGAATATGTCTGATAATGTTTTTTTCCTCACAGTGTCCAGGGAATGCTCCAGATCCTAGTGGCTATGTGTGTGCTGACGGGTTTTTCAATCACGACATCCAGCTTCGCCATCTATGAGGTCAACGAGCACCACAGCGGCTCCAAGAGGCTCCAGCACATCGCTGGCATCAGCGAGCCCTTCTACTGGGCTGTGAACTTCTTTTATGACATGGTAACGCCTTCTAATCGCCTAACAGGAGACCCAAAAGAACCTCTCACTAACCTGGTTAAATGTAGTCAAACCCTTGTGTCAAAATCATGCTCAATAAAAGCAAAAGCAAACATATGTATGATGTATATTAAATGGGGACAATATCCAGACTTAATTAATAATTTGTTCATTCCTATTTTAATAAAATGACGTGCCTTCATGTTGATGCATCATGTCCCATCTTTTTCCACAGGTCGTTTATCTGATCCCTGTGACGCTGACTGTTGGTGTGATCGCAGCCTTCCAGATTCCAGCATTCACAGCTCGACAAAATTTGGCTGCTGTCACCCTGCTACTGGTGCTCTTTGGGTGAGTAATTTGGCCTCTCAACATCTGTGAAAGTTGTGCAGTCTAATAAAGAGTTCACCGGGATTTTAGGGGGTTGATTTACTACTGACAAATGATCATCCGTTTATGCCATTGTTGGTCTTGTGGCTTTTTTTGTTAATGACACCGTTGACCAAAAGGGATTTGACAATGAATCAGGCCATCATGAAGCTGAAAAAATTCCATTGTTAAAGGAAAACTGTTTAATTATAACTAGCTCCGTCAATCAATTCAATCAGTTATGATAACATTGTACTCACCAATTGCTAAGACCTCAAAACACTGCAACATTGCTAAAATTGGCTTCCAATTGTATTTTTCTACCCTTTTCTCCATCCTGGATGGCACATGTGTAAGAAAACCAAATGAGAGAAGAACTAAAATACACACCCACGGAAAAAAAAAAAACCCAACTCAAACAAACTAAGGAAAAACATCAGTCATAAGTGCGATACACCACCAAGAAACAATACAGAGCAATGATGGAATGCATATTTGTATACAATCACACAAGGGACCAGCAACAAAGGAGGGGGGACTTTAAGGACTGGAGGAGCAAAGAAGAGCTCTTTTCAGGCAGCTAATGACTGCTATAATGCACATGGACAGACTATTAGTTAGTTAGACTTTATTCTCCCTGGGGGGAAATTCTTTTTCACAGCACTGTACATCAGAGAAAATCAACAGTACACCCTCAGTGAGTCACCCTGTTAAGGGCTGCGATGGCTGCGGGGACCATGCTTTTGCCAAAGTGAGCCCTTCTGCACCTCAGGGACCTGTACCTGCACCCAGAGGGCAGTACAGTGAAGTGGGTGTGTACTGTCGCAGCAGGGAATGCATGATGTCAGCCAGTGGATTGTGTAATCTTAGTCGATTATATGATTATATATGTATGCTTATACTTTACGTTCAGTGCAATAGATATATGCAGTGACTGACGATTTGCATAAGGATACAGACATGTCGCGATATATTCGATCTGCCCTCCATTATTGACAAATTAAAATTGTCATCACAAAAATGGGTCCAATAAGGCAACAAACAGCGGTGAGACAATTATAAAACAAGCTGACCGTTTTGCCAAACGAGCTACCACTTTATTTGGGTGCGTCCGTAATGTTGGTAATAATCCCAACAGCCCAACTACTGGAAGTAGGTCAAAGTTGAACCCGTAAGTCGGTCTGTAAACTTAGATGGATTCAATTAATTTGACTAACCTGGGGGTTTGTTTTCAATCTGTAGAATCATCTGACTGCTTGTGTTTTGGACATGTTTTTATCAGTGGTGCTATACTGCAAGATCTCAGCAACTACTTTGTTGAGATAAAGTAAACTGATAACTGACAGAACTGCCAGCCGAAAACCCAAGTTGTAATAAACTGAAGTTTTTCTTTGAGAAGCAAGTTCACCACAAGATGTACCCAGAACACCTAGTAAGCAACAATCAACCTTGCCAAAAGCATGTCCTCACATACATGCTGTATTTTCTAGCCTTTGCTGCATGTTACTTTGTCTGCCACCAGGTTGGATTTACAGCACCAAGCATAAGGAGGCTGCTGTTCTTCAAATGCAAACACAGCTCAATTTTTCAGAATTGCTTGCAAAGACAGATGGTGGTAGGACTGAAAGGCTGATAGAAAAATCACTACCAACATGTTTATCCTGTTCAAGCCACAGCCGTTGGAGAGAGAGAGGAGGGAGGGAGATCAGAATGGGCAATATAGCAGTAATGACTTGGTTTGAGAAAGACTAGCTAGCTATCGTCTCGAGACACCAAGGTTTTAAAATCAATCTGACAATGAGATTTAGATTTTTGGAAAGGTGTCACGCAAATGACATGCCATGTTTCCCACATCAGGATTACTGAGATGATGTTCATCATTCCCCAACTGTAGCTGAAGCTTGTTTCCTGTTGCTGTCGCAGGCCTCCTCCTGAGCCCCAGATCTTAGGAGGCCAAGTCAGCACTCTGCTACTCATTTATCAGACAGATGTCTCCCTACCAAGCAATGAATAATCACAGTGCTCCATCTGTCAGGCTGCACCCACCTGGTCTGGTCCGCAGCCTTCTTGCTTCTGTTCCTTGTCATGGCTTGGCACCCGCAGTCTGCCTACCAAGCACCTTTTTTTTTTTGGGCATGGCACGCAGATGCTTTGTCTCTGTCTGGCTGCCTGTTTGTGTCTGCGTCTTTTTTTCCCACCCTACTTTTTTCTTATTCTTCTTCCTCTCTTTCTCCATCCTTCTCTTCCTCTGTGTCTTGCTGACCCAGACACCCCAATCAAATGAACAAGCAGATTATGTGAGAGAAAAGAGAGAACAAACAAAAAAAAAGGAAAAGATGTTCTGCCACCGGGGGAATAAAGGAAGAAGTAATTTATCTTCCTCTCTTTTGGCATCATGACTGAATGTTTACCCTCCTCATGGTGTGGTATTTTTCCTCCTTCCCTTTTCAGTATTCTTCGGTGCCTATTTTCATCAGTCTCACAGCTGCACTGTTTAGTCTGTTAAAGGGCTGAACCACTTCAGTTAAAAAATGCAAGGTCATGTCATTTCAGAAGATGCATTTGTGAGGAGGAGTGTATAAATTTTTCATATCCACGTTGTGTGTTTGTCTTTGTGTTTTCTTTGGCATCAACCCAGCCACATCACAGCAAGGCTATTTTAAGGCGTAAGTTCTTCTTTTCTTGACGCTGTGTTTAAAGTATCCTGTCCTTGTCAACTCCACAGGTTTTCTACCTTCCCCTGGATGTATCTGTTATCAGGCGTCTTCAAGGATGCAGAGATGGCCTTCATCACCTATGTGTGCATCAACCTTTTCATCAGTGTCAACACCATCATGACCACCTCCATTCTATACTTTCTGGGGCAAATTTCATTGCGCAGCCCTGAGGTCAGCATAAACCCCAGTCCAGATGCCTTTTGTTAGCAACTCAATAGCTCTGAAGTCGTTAAATGTATGACTGTTCAAACCCTATCAGTCCCTGTAGCTGTGCTGATATAGAGTTGCAGAGGAGTGAGAAGGGCAAACATGCCGCACATATCCAGTGACAGGAAAGTGAAGATTATAATTCAGGATGAGCTCTCAGGTCACCTTAGACTCAGTTTTATATCCTCACTCCCTCCCCTTCTCAGTGTCTTCTGTTCTGTCCTTCCCTTCTGCAGGTCATCCAGGACATCTTCAAGAGGCTGAACCACGCCTTCCTCATATTCCCACAGTTCAACTTTGGGAACGGGATGATGCAGCTGGCCAGGTCGAACATAGAGGTCCAGATCCTCAGTGGCTACGGCATTGAAGCCTATCAGAACCCGTTCTCCACAGACGCCCTGGGCTTGATGTTCATCTCCTCCTTCATCCAAGGGCTGGTCTTCTTCACCCTGCGCCTCCTGCTCAATAAGTCTCTCACACGCAAAGTCAGGTGAGGAAAACGGAAGGCAGAGGCGGTGACGCTGTGAATGATCATGAACTCCTGTGGTACACATCCAGCCTTGTAACTGAACTGAGAATATTATGTATGTACAGAATGTGGAATGTGTTTTTTTTCCTGGATATTATGATCTAAAAGTTGTGTTTTCTGCTGAAAGATGACACTGTTGAATGGAGAATGTGCAAATGAGTGATTGAATATGCATCAGAGTCCATTTAAGTAATTAAAGAAAACACTAAAAAGTTAAATCATCAAATATTGAGCTCCAAAGATATCAGAAGCCTGAACCACTTCAGGTAAAAAATTGTTTCAGTCAAAACAGATTTAATGGGACCTTTTTTGGTGTCTCTGCCAGCTACTCCCATTAACTTCAACACTTAGTAGTTATTATAAAAAATTACTCTTCCCGTTGCAGGCATCTCATTTGGGGCAGAAAGGCAGTGCCCAAGGTGGCTTGCGAAGACGTGGACGAGGATGTGGAGGCTGAGCACCTACGGGTGTCCAGTGGAGCAGCCAGCTCAGACGTACTGCAGGTCAACCAGCTCACTAAAGTCTATCAACACCTCAAGAAGAAGGTCCATGCTGTCAAGAGGCTCTCTGTGGGCATCCCTGCAGGAGAGGTAAGCCATAGGAGGAATATGAATTTCTGATACAAGTCAATGTAAGTCAGTAGGTACTGGTCGCTTTGTACAACAGAGTAGGAAAGATTTAACTTAACTTACATTACAGCACACTGTTGAGTTTCAAATACCTGGAAAAACATTTGAGGATTTGGAGGCACTATTGGCTGCTATAACACAATTAAAATACACAGGAATTGTATATTTGCGTACAAAACTATATGCTAACTACTGTGCTATAACTGCTATGCTCTCTTTAAGATGTGTATTTGTCCATAGGAAATACAACTGCTGGCAGTAATAAATATATATATATATATTACCTAAAATCATATCCCACTGCGTGATGATCTGGCTGTAGGACGGATACTCATCAAGTGCTTCTGTGTTTCATCAGTCTGTAGATCTGAATATTGGCCTTTACATCTATGTAAAGCCCACTGTAGCATTATTATAGGGTACAGGTGACAAATGCTTCAGGACTGCTAAGCAATGAGTGTTTGCCTACAGTGCTTTGGTCTGCTGGGAGTGAACGGAGCAGGGAAAACTACCACCTTCAAGATGCTGACTGGAGATGTTAGCCCCACTGATGGCACAGCACAGATCAGGGACTGGGATGGGTAAGCTGTTCATGAATTTATGTGTTTATCATCAAGCACATGCAATGCAGACCACTCGATTTCAGGATAGATTTACCTTTTTAAGTATGAATATCGGTATGTTTCTGCTTCTGCAATAGAGTTTACCTAGCACATTGATTTTCTAAAAACAGAATTTATTAATATTTTTATTGGTTAACATTAGCTTCAGGGCTGCAGGCCATATTTGCCCTCTTCCTATCCTGTTTATACTTGTGGCACTGCATGCACATTCCTAAATACATTAGATCATATAAATATTTATATACTTATATTCCTGCAAACTGAAGATGATTTATGAGCATCACTATGGAGGAACACAGAAGCAAACCCACTACAGGACAAAGCTTTGATTTCATTTTTATAGGTGCCCAAGCTGCACTGTCTAATCAATCTGAGCTAGATTGAATTTGCATAACACAAATATCCACAAATGAAAGATGTTATTGCCACACATTAGCCAAAATCTGAATCTAAATGGTTTGGGATTTAGCAAGAGGCAGCTGTATCTCAGACGCTCCTACACAGGTATAAACCTGCAGTGTACTCATGAGTCTGGCTCCTTGTTTCAGCTCTGTTGTTGAGCTGTTTGGTGGAGTGTCCGTCAACCCTACACCAATAAAGAGAATATGTCTTTCCTTTGTCTTTTTCCCCCCCAGGAGGTTGGTAGACATCATGGAGTGTCGTAACAAGGGAATTAACATCGGCTACTGTCCCCAGGTGGATGCACTGGACAATCTGCTCACTGGAGAAGAGCACTTGTACTTCTACGCTCGCATTCGAGGCATCTCAAAGAGGGAGATAGATGGGGTAAGGAAGAGCTGCAGACTTGGTGCTGCTTTTCAAAGCAGCGGGTAGTGACAACACCATCCACGAAATGACACGGGATCTGATATAAAATAAAAGGTGCACTTCTATTGCAGGACTAGTGACTGTTGATGCTTCCATGCATACTGAATCAGAAGGTGTGAAGTGTTGAGTGATGTGTGCTGAAAGCTGCACTATCTGGTGCAAAATGGGAAAGCTTTTGTTGTCAGCCCGTGCAGTCCAAACTTCAGAATTAAGCTGATGCTGTGTGCTTCGCTGGAGACAAATTTACATTTAAACGATACTTTGATGAAGAGAGGATCTCATTTGACATGTCACTTTAGCCCCATTCTTCCCATTTATCTTTCTGAGAACTAATCAATCTTGCTTCTGTGGTGATTACTGAGTGTGCCTGTCTTTTGCTGCTGCTGCTGCAGAGCAACCAGTCAACAGATGTGATTTTTGATTTTCCATCTTGATTTTTTTTCTTTTTCAAAAAGAAACAGAAAAGAAACAGCTCTGAGGTGTGTGGAAAAATATGTAGCAAACGTCATGACAAATCGAAATTGTATGCAGGAAAAAAAAAATCTATCTTTGGCTCTCTCTCTACATCAGTTTACAGCTTTGGATGCAGAAGCGCAAAACATTGATTGTCTCTGACAATCTCAGTCATGTTACAAACAGAATTACGCACACACATTAGCAAGGATGCGCACAGACACACAAGTACTTACACAGACAGTGAATCAGAGAAATGGATCCGTCTGGCTCTAATCACCATCGCTGCTGTTGTTACAGCTCCTCTTCTCTGGTCGGGGTAGTGACAACAATGTTTATAATGGCCGCAGCATCGGTGTCGGGCTAATTCACAAAGATGAGGTTATATATAGAGTTTCTCTTATGTTGTCTCCCACTGACAGTCCCCTGGCTGTGGATAATGAGACAAGCCTTAATGGGGTCATTTCGCATTGACATGGTTTTGTCGGGCTTAATGAGCTGTTACATCAAAGGTGATAGAAAGAGGCTTTTATGAGAGTACATAAAAAACCCAACATATTTTGATCTGAACCAGTCAGGTATATGCCATGTTGCCAGTGCTAATCATTCAAATGTAGCTGCTGATACTGTGTATTTGGCTAAAGTATGTAATGTCCTACACTGTGTTCTAATAACCCGGATCACTGAACTCAATGAACTACGGAAAAATCAACACTAAAGGCAAATCCTCTTACCGAGAAAAAGCAGAGAAAACTATCTATTGCATGGGTTTGCTTCATTGATCTGGTTTCCGAACTTGCCAACTGATGGGGAAAAGGCTGAATCGTACCGATGGGAAATCACCTCAAGCTATTTGAAAATGAACTAGTATTTACAGCACACTATTTCATGTGATTAATAGGCAAGCATAGAGTTTTTTAAGTGACTGAAATGATTATGACCCATTAAGGGTTTTTCATTTCGGCCTTCAATGTGGTTTAACACACAGGATGAATTGATATGCAGCAAATAGATCATGTTGCGTCAGCTCCTGTTCTCTAAAGCTGCAGCCCCAGGACAGCATGGAGTTTAGATAGAATAAAGTCACCCAAGTAAAGTCATCATGTTGTACAAACAAAATTAAATATGCATGGGAGAGGGACAGATAGATACCTCAGTTGTTTGCAGTGCAGCTGTGCTGGACAGAATAGAAGGAGGCAATAACGGAAATGAACATGAATATCAAGCAGCCAATAAGTTGTAGGGCCACCCTTTGCCCCCAGAAAAGCTTTCTGTAAATCCACCTTATCCTGCTGTGATCAGCTCCTGAATTGTGTGTAGTGGAATATTGGACTTTTTCTCCAGAGGGAGCAGGCCTCCAGGTTGATGGATTAAATGGATGGAAAATCAACTTCCTGTAAAGGTCTGGTGCTGCTTAGATCTGCTGGAGCCACAGATGGGGGTCAGCTTCATCCTCATGTGCATGAAACTAGGGAACAGCATACTGGTCTATGAAATTGTTTCATATTCCTTTATGGTCATGGAGCCATGCATAGCAATCGTTCAACTTCGTTCAACTCCCAGTATGTGACTGCTTTATGTATCTCCTACAATGATTAGTTTGCAACAGAGATGGGTTGGAGGTTTTCCTTTGCCTTCCTTCAGATATAAACCTATTTTGGATGAAGACAAAGCAAATGTTGTTACTTTAAACTACGATTGTTTTAATATCATTTACATTCCGTCCTTCTTACACCAGATCATGTTTTTGCATGTTAGCCTTGCATACTTGCAAGTGGTTTTGGTGTGTTTATGTTGCAGATATTAATGAGTTTTGTGGTATTTACCAACTAGCATGCTAAGCATCCAACACGATGTTTAAAGATGGTTGTCTATGCAATAATTTATTTGATGCCTGATATTGCTTTGAAAATTCACCTGAAAAAGTATCTTTATATGGTGTTTGTTATTTTGTTCATCCACTGTATAATCCCCTGCATGTTTCCTGTGAAGGTGGTGAACTACCTGCTGAAGAGGCTGGAGCTGAACTACCATAGAAACATCATCACTGATGGTTACAGTTGTGGCACCCGCAGGAAGCTCTCGACTGCGCTGGCTCTCATCGGGCATCCGCAAATCCTGCTCCTGGTGAGGACGCACCTGTTCACGCTGCCGTAGCTGCCCATTTAATTGCCTAAGTGGCCACCAGACAACACATATTAAACTAACTGAGCACTACTGTTCCTCCTGGAAGGGTCTTTGAAGTAAAATAGATATTGATCCCCTAGACTTGACAGATCTCATATAGTTAATTAGTCCGCTTCCTCAGGCTTATCCAAGGGTGGCCTTCCCTGTAACTTTCAACTTTGTTTCTGCCTTATGTCTCTATCAACTCTTCGCTTCACTTCCTCTCTTTCCTTCCTTCTATCCTCAACGCTCTCCTTTCATTTTCTTTCCTCTGTGTGTCCTCTTAATTTCCCCATCCTCTCTTGAATTTTCCCTCTGCCTCTTGTCTTTCTTCTCTTCTTTGTCTCAATTTCTTCCCTGACCTTCCCCTTTTTTGTTTTGTCTGTAACACTGGGCCTCCCTGCCTACTTTGCAATTATGCATTTGTGTTTACTCTTTCTTGTTCACCGTGGACTTGTTTTCCTCTTCTCCTTCTACTGTATGTACTGCACACTGTTTGCAACACACTGCCTTCTTCCATTAACTCCTTGTTTTCCCTTGATCTCAACTTTCCTTTCTTTCCCTCACACGTCCTGCTATCCTCTTCTCATTCCTCCTCTCTCCACAGGATGAGCCAAGCTCCGGCATGGACCCTCGCACCAAGCGTCACTTGTGGAAAATCATCTCAGAGGAAGTGAAAGGAAAATGTGCCGTGGTCCTCACCTCTCACAGGTTAGAAGAATATCACATGTATAATACACCTGCCGCAGTCCATCTACACTGATCATACTCTGCTGGTTGTCCATCAAGAAAAAGCCTTATATATCACAGAGAAACATTTAACAAATGCATTGCTAAATTCCAGTATTTTGAATAGACAACAAATTGTTTTATAACAACAGGTTAAAATGAAGGTGGGCTTTTTTCCACATGTACTGTAGATAACTAGGACAGGTACTAAATGTATTTTTTCATGTGACAGCAGGCATGGCTAATTACTGTGTGCTCAAAGGGTCCAAGGGTGACCTTTTATCTTTCTCTCTTTGCCTGTCAGCATGGAGGAGTGTGAGGCATTGTGCAGCCGTCTTGCCATCATGGTGAAAGGTCAGTTCCGTTGCCTGGGCTCACTGCAGCACATTAAAAACAGGTTAGTGACCTCTACTCATTCTCCAATGCAGCCATTATACTGCTCTCTGCTGCCTCTCCCTCTCTGTGCCCCCCCCCCCCCACCACCACCACCACACACACACACACACACACACACTCACATGTAATAACATAGTGCTTTGTTTGTAAAAAATCTCCTTTGTGTAGGTTCGGCAGTGGGTTCACTGTGAAGATGTACTTGGCTGAGGCCTCCTGTGACACAGAGGCAATCACTGGCTTCATGCAGCGCAGATTCCCTAGCACTTATCTCAAGGTGAGCTTTGCCAGCTAGACAAAGAAGTCAAGATTAGAGAGAAAAGACCAAGTATACATTGCACTGGAATCTTGCAGTACATTTGGTGAAGTCATTGCATGTATGATTCTTTTTTGCTAAAGAGTCGAGGGAGCATCCATTTGTAATGAATAAAATGAATGAAAGTTGTGGGCTGAAAGATGCTAAAAATAAAAACTCTGCAGGGTTGGGTGATAATTCTCTGTGTATTTGTCACTGTCATTGACCCCTTTCACATTACAATTAGTAATTTCATCCATTGCTAATATGGCAATATTCCATCCCAGAAATTCAGTATATATACAGTATACTGCAAATAGACTTGGGTAGATTTTCCCACCAGCAAATAATGTTTGTATTATTGTATTGAGCAAGCTGGGAATTTTATTTTGTTTATATGTGCAATGTTTAGTGTCTCCAGTTTGGTATAAACAGCTTTTCACTGTATTGTACAAAATTTCAGAATAATTTACCCTCTACTTATGCATTCTTTCCCAATACACAGGACCAGCACTCCACTATGGTGGAGTACCACGTACCAGTTGCACCAGGAGGGGTGGCTGACATCTTCGACCAGCTGGAGTCCAACAAGAATGCTCTGCAGATCAAACACTTCTCTGTGAGCCAGACCACACTGGATGAGGTGAGGAGAAAAAAGGAGACGGGACATAAACAGAGAGAGGGGGAGAACTAGCGTGAGGTTTTGTAGGGGTGGGTAGATGGCAGCGAGGGACAGAAAAAAGGGACAGGAGATGAGAGAAGAAGAGAGAGGGTGGAAGGGGAAGCAGGGACAGAAGAAAGCTGAGTGGGAGTGAAAGAGTGAGTTGAGAAAGTTTAAAAGATGCAGAGGGAAACTGACAGAGGGTATGCCTGAGGGAAAATAAATGGAATATGAGTTATGGAGAGAATCTATGAGCTTTATATGCAGCCAGTGCTGATATTCTTCAACCACTCTGCCCTTCTGGGGCTCTGGGATTGGAAGATACCACAGGCAGAATAAAGAGGGGGGGTCAGGGAGGGAGACTGACCAGCAGATTAACTAAAACTACGGAGTTCAGAGAAAAAGTATTGCGTTTTATGTTGGCATGGCACTTAAATTATTACTGAACCTTCACAGGTCTTCATCAACTTTGCCATGGGAAAGACTGACATGGAAACCATACCAATTCACAGCGAAGATGAATGCGACGGCCTGGGCTCCATCAAGGCAGTGCAAACGTAGAACTGACTGCCATCTTTTCTGTGCCATTTTGTCCATGTCCACTGTGCAATGAAACATAGCAGCTGTTTATAGTACATCTGATGTATGTATAGAAGTGTCTTTGACTGATCATATGAAGGGCAACATTTCTATCCTTACCAAATTAAACTGTTAATGAAAAGCAGAAGAGCACATGCACATTTGCATACATGCACAGATTAGTTAAATTGAAGTCTTATGTTTATTGACTTATTTCCTATCTTACAGGTCACGCACCTGTTTACCTTTGATTCTCCAGATCTTACTGTTTATGAAGGATAAAATGAATCATGTAGACTATTCATTTCTCTCTGTGGTTCAGGGCACTGTTCACTGTTAGAATATTATACCATAGCAAATCAAAAACACTATTTTCTATTTAGAATCATTTCCATTTTACCTTAATGTTGATGATTTTACATCATCTTAAAACACTAAATATATAACGTGTCTAAAAAATTTTTTTTATCATTTACATGTAATTATGCCTACTGGATGAAATTTGACAAAAGAAAATGTTCACACTCAGAAGAACCTCCTCGATATGCACTTTCCCCTACTCATTAACACTTCCTCTAAGGGCATATCTAACTTTTAGAATGAATGTACTGAATATTTAATGGACTCTTTCTTACTTATGGACCAATTCCAAATTGTCTTGACTGTATCAAGCCTATTTTTATTATTCTAATAAAGCTATTTTTGCTGCTGCTGCTCGTGTTTACTTGCCTATTGTACATGCATTTCTTATATTTGAGCATCAGATCACATTCAAGATCATGACGTTTCCATTGTATGAGTGTAGGAGCTTATCAAACCTGCTGTTCTACACAAACCTGTAATGCGGAGAGAGCCATAGGCCACAACTAAAATAGACATGATTAAAAAAGAAAGAAAATAATAATAACACATGAACATGTTCCTTTTAAAAGTATTGCCACTGTGCATACGTTACCCAGATGACTTAATATTAGTCATTTGATGTTCAATTAGAGGCCAAATTATGACATCAAACCCGACAGAGGCTAAATACATTTTGTTTAACAATTTTTGCTTTAAGTTCATTTTTACGTACAGAAATGCATCTTTGTTCACAATATGACACAATACTTGGGTAATGCATACAATTATTGTTTAGATATTTATCAGGGCAGCTATTATAAAGAAATAAACAGCAACAAACACCAATGTCATCTAGAATAGTTGTGGTAGTAATGTGGTATATACTGAATGGCCCTAACGCAGTTTAAGAAGCTAAATAAAGAAACGATATCTATTGTATTCTTCTGCTGTTGAGCTCCGTGTTTGTGTTCAGAATTAAAGTTACATTCCGACATGTTCAATGTCGTATTTACATATTTTACACGAGTTTCAGAGCTAATTAAAATTCCTACCACGCTTGGGGGTGGGCCGATACTTACGTCATCACCGTGGTTATGGCAACCATCACGGTTTACTTCCGTAAATATTTGGCGGGATCTGCAAGTAGCCAGGAAGCAAATTCGGCTTGTTTTGCAACCCAGACTCATAGCAGAGCAGAGTGATAACAGAAGAGCCATTTCTTTTAAGAATGGATAATGATGTCCTGGGGCAGACACACGACTGGAAGAACACTAAGGAGGCGGTTGCGAACTTTAGACGTCTGTTACTTTGCTCCAAATGGTAAGTTAACGTTACAGTAGGAGTGAGCTACGTTACGTTAAGAAGTAACGTTAACGTCCCTTGTTGCGTAACGGCAACCGCTAACGAGAAAATAACTGTACAGTCAGTACCATTTACACGTTTGTTTGTTTAACTAAATTGGGTTTATTTTGAATCGCTAGACGACGTTGCGTCAGGTATGCGCAGCTAACGTTAGCTTACAAATGTTGAAGTTGTCAACGAAACATGATTGCTGAACAACAACAACTGAACAAGATTATCGATTATAACAGGCTAATCAATTCTTTTGGAGTTGTGTGTTAGCCTGCTAAATCATGTTAGCTTGCTCAATTGAAAACTGGCTTAACAGTTATCATTCAGAGTAGCTTTATAAGGTTATGAGTCATTTTACGTGGAAACGTAAGCAGTTTTGCAGAGAAGCAAAGACACTGGAAAATGCCAGATGTTTGCATAAACCTTGGATTGGGACCTTTGAAATCAAAGTTACAGAATCGATAGGTGAAAGATGCTTAAGGCTTTAAGCCAATCTCATGCTGCCTCTTGATCACTAACTTATCGATAACTTTCCAAGTTATTGCTCACTTCTCGACATTGTCTGCTGAGTTGTGATTGTATTCAAGCTAACTCAAATCAAGTCAATCGTTAGTAACGTTAGATTTATTGACAACCCATCCATATTTACGTGTGCCATAGTGGGATGATATTTATAAAACCGCCGTGCAGCAATAACACTGGAGCACATCACAGACAGCATTAAAAAACACAACGCAATATGGTAAACAGGATAATACATCATAGATAAATAGAACAATATGGTTCGGGCACAATAAAATACACAACACCTCAATACACATACCAGCTGGAGTAGCCTGAGGATGGACAAGCTGGCATGTTGTACAAAAGCTTAACAGAAACTGAGCAATCTGATTGTGGATGTAAACATTTCCCAGGTACAGTAAGATGTAAGTAGCTGATAAAGGGCATAGTGTAGAAAGTACAGCCCTAAGGATACTGCCCTACAAGAAGTTAGTGTGAATGATGATGCATGTGCGTGTATGTGTGTGTGATTTGAGGATGGTGGGTGGGTTGATTTAGTTCATGTGAGTGTTGGGAAATAGCAGGAGGATGTTAGACGTGACTGTGTGGAGAAATAGGCTGTTACACAGTCTGGATGCTAGGATGCTTCAATACCTCCAGCCAGATGGCAGGAGGGTGAAGAGTCGTTGAGAAGTGTGTGTGGGGGGGGGGGGGTCTCAACAAATGTTGGATGGATTATTGTGACTTTTGGTACTGACATTCATGGTCCCCAGAGGATGAATTCTAATAGCTTTGACCCCTTGCCTTTCATCTAGCGCCATCATCAGATCAAAATTTCAATTCGCCCAACACTTTGGTTTAAGACTAAATACTGCTACTGTTCAAACTAATAACATTCCCATCAGCTTTAGCTGTAGTAAATGTTCCATGCTAACACGCTAAACTAAGATGATGAACATAGGTAATGAAACATGATGTTTGCATTTAACCTAAAGAACCTCTGTGCCAAAGTACTGCCTCACAGAGCCGCATGTATAGCTGTAGACTCTTGTTTATTTCTATAGCCCAAAATCACAAATTTGCCTTAACACGTTCTACCCTAAGACCCTTGATTAGGTGAGGAAAAAACGTTATTACACTTATAAAATGTATATGCCAGTTACGAAAGGAAAGGTCAAGCATGTTCCACTGATACCAATTAGTTCCTTAACACACGCTAGGAAGTTGCCTTTGTACGGCTACTTTTCAATCTGGTTGTCCCTCCGCTTGTGGGTCTGGAGGGTAAACAACAGTGGGCTGAGCACACAGTCCTGGGGGCCACCAATGCTCAGTGTGGTGGAGGCACTCTTGACCACTTCTAAATGTTTTTTCTTTTTCCAGCTCAAATTTAATGGAGGAACCTGTGTGTCTAGGAATGTGTGAGCATATGCTGTGCAGGTAATGTAACCTTGGCTAAATGTAATTTACTCTGACATGCTCACTAACAATAGACCTGTCTCAAGGTGTAACTAATAATGTTAATTATGGTTCCATTCCATTTAATGTGTGCTACGGCCAGGATTCTGGCATTGTGCATGCTGGCTCATCGGCACACCTAAAGGGAATGGAGACATAATACACTTTTTTTGTATTTAACACCTACAGTATGCTTTTCCTGCATCTACAAATCAAAATGTCCACAGTGAGAAAGCTCTTTTGCTTATCCCTCTCAGACCTGAAGAGCAGGTTATGCATTTCAAATATTTCAGTAGTAATGACATTATAATTATAAGTATATGGGATCAACAGGTTAATATTCTGTCTGATTGTCAACCAATCAGTAATAGTAATCAATAATTGTTTTAGCACTAATGATAGCGTTTAGACCAAATCATGAGTGACAACTTTAGCAGCACTATTGTTAAAGGTATGTCATACATATGAGGGACCTGGAAAATAAAGTAATTTTACAGCTCACTTTTTCATAAATTTTGGAGTTAACATGCACTTCTTTAGTTATGGGACTTATTTCTTGTGCAGGTGAAATACTGCATATCCGGCATGGTTTCTTGGCAATGCATAGTTTACAGTGTTGAAAGTCTATTAATGGTATAAACTGTAGCCTCAATTTATTCCTTCTCTCCATGACTGAATGGTCTTAAAAGTTAAATCAATGAGCTCATTGTGTTTCTTTTTACTGAAATTGCCAAGGTCCTGTGCTGGCCCCCGGGCAGGAGATGGCTGCGTGGTGTGTCACAGTCCTGCGTGGGTGAAGGACATCCAAATCAACAGGCAGCTTAGCAGCATCATACAGCTCTTCTGCGGTTTGGAGTCCCTGCTCAGTCCCATACAACAACCAGGTAGATAGTAGCTGTTATAATGCAGCTTTAAAGCATAATTAACAAGTTATCTTCTTAGATCCAAGTGTCTTATTCATTATCTTTCTCCCCACGCTCATCTGCACACACCCCCTTTTATCAATTGTTGACTGAAACTTAAAACAGTTTTCTCCGCCAATCTCATCTCTAAATGACAGTTTTAGTGACTTGTTCTTGTGGTTTATTATCTTTATCGCCCATCCAGCATCCCGGTAATGACAGTAATTATGCAGTGCAATTAACCATGGTAGTATTTAGTTTGCGACTAGATCTCAGCTTTGACAGAAAACTACAGGGCAAATGCAGGTTAAATTTACACAAAAAAGTGTTTTAAGAAGTAGGTTCTTCTGTCAAATGTCAGGATGGAGGTGCATAATATTAAAGTTTGGTTTCATTGTTTTTCCATCTCAACAGGCAGTTTTTTTTTAAACAGCAATTCACAATTCAAATTTATAGTACATGCAGGAGGGGAATTTTGTTTTGTTGAACGTGTGTTTCTTTTGTTTTTTTCACACCTCATTGCAGACTCCTCTCTAGCCGAGATTCAAACACAACCTGAGAGCCCTGTCTTTAAACACAAGAAGAACTTCAAGATCTGGTTCAGCCCCCGCAGTCGCAAGGTACGCTGCATGGTGGAGAAGCCTTTAGAGGTCAGCGTACCAGAGAGCTGGTCTCCTGGAGAAACAGCTGCAGCACAGCCAGACGCCATTACCGCTCAACGCCAGGACCTGTCAGTTTTCAACTTCACCTCATCCTCCCAAGACTCTGGCTCTTCTTGTTCTCAAAGATGCGAAAATGAAAACAGAACCAGGAAGAAGAGATCACCTAAGAAAAATGCTGCCAGCAGGAAGGTGTCGGTGCAAGGAGCCACTCGGACCACACGAAAACAGACACAGCAGAAGACGAAGAAGAACAGGCTGGAGGCCATAAACCAGCAATGGGGTATCACCGAGGACATAGATGCTTTAAAGGAAAAGGAGCAGTCCTGTGCTGAAGGGGCAAGGAGGTCCAGCAAAAGGGTTTCCTTCTTAAGCCCTGCTGTCACATCTGACAAGCCTCAGCCTGAAGTGCCACAGGGGAGTACTAATGAACTCAGCCCTGGCAGGAGCATCATGAGGGAGAGTCTTTCAGGAGGCAGCGTCACAGCACTGAATGACCAAACCCAGCCTGGTCGAAGCATGTTGGACAGCGTCGTCCAGGGTGGCAAACTGTCTGCAAATGACCCCACCCCAACTGACAGTCCTGAAAAACAGGACAACGTATCTCCCCCGAAGCATTCCTTAAAAAGATCCAGAGTGGAGGACAAGGTCGCCACATTGGAGACCACGCCAAAAAGGCCCAAGGCTTCCCCAGGCAGGAAGAGAAAATCACAGATGTCTCCAGCTGTCCTTAACCCTCCGTCTTCGGCTAGCCCCAGGTGTGGTAAGAGCATCAAAAACTCAAGAGAAGAGCAAGGAGACAGCCCCTCTGTCCTAGCCACTGTTGGCAGAAAATCTCCGTGTACTCACGGTGCATCTGTTGGACGGCCCACCTCGGGGAGCCCTGCAGTTATGAAGAGGAACCACAAGGGAGAGACCCTGCTACATCTATCTGCCATAAAGGTTGAGACGTCTCTGAATAATTCACCTTATTTACTTCACTTCACTGTCTGCAGTAGAGTGACAACAATATAAGTTGTAATACAAAATGTATAGGTTCACTTAAATAAGCACTTAAAATTATTTACAGTATTTCTGCACAACATCCTAGATAAGTATTTATCTAGGTATTTAAATTGGTTAAATTCAACTTACTGTACATAAAATTACGTTATGTTGTCCCTCAAATTGCTGCTCCTTCTATATCTTTCATTATTTAACAAATGGCCAAACAAAAATTCTAAAGATAAATCAGTTAAACATGGCCTAATGTTCTTCACTATCTTTTAGTTTCTTTCAAAATGCCTCTAAGATCAATCTGCTGGTTTTAATGCCTTCTCTTCCTGTGGATTTTCCCCCCTCAGTTGAACATATTAGTCCTCAGATGATCAGACAGTTATGTTCTGGTCTGTTGAGAATAAACTGTCTTGCAGTAATCCTTGTAAACATAGCTGTAATCCCCCTCTGGATCCCAGACAAGGTAATCAATGGCCCTCTGTGGATCGTGATTGATAAACAGCGGGGCTTTGGTATAACGGGATCAGCTGCTGTGTTTGAAGGGTTGCGTTTACAGGTCTGCAATTCTGACCTCAGGTTTGATGTTCTCTCTGGGTCCTGCAGGGAGATGTAGAGGCTGTCAAGGAACTGCTGGACCAGGGGGCTGACCCTAACCTGAAGGATAATGCTGGGTGGACACCTCTGGTAAGACTAATACACCAAGTGATACATCTGAAATCTTTATTTGTTGTACGGAAGAACTCTGTTACAGAATGTTCCATCAACAAAACAGCAATTGTTAAATTACACTAGTCGGGCCATAATTTTTTCCTTTTGATGGAAGAGATTTGTGGTGTTTCTGGTCAATAACATCAGTCATTTTTTACTTTGTGGTTTGTCAGACTTTGCTGGCAAAACTTTTTCCACACAAAGGCTTGTTCACTGTAGCTTTTCTTCTCTGGCCAACTCCTGCAACATTATTCAACATTTACATCTTGCCATTTACTTTTCATTGTATTGTCTTCTCCAGTAAACCAACATGAACAGTCACTGTGCATTATGTTGGTGTTATGAATATGCATGCAAACTTAGTTTTCCTGTCTAAATAGCTCTTTTTATTACATTTGTCTGCATCTTGTTTCTGCCATGTGAGTGGTTGTTTGTGCTGCTTCTCTTTTCATTAAACATGTCTTGAACTGCAACCAGGTTTACAAAAAAAGAAAAAAAAATTAAACAATCTGTACTGTTTGTGTCATTGGAACATAGCCATAAAGACTTTAAGTTGACTTTAGATTATCTGGTGAAGTATGTCATGCCAGAAAACAAGGCTTCTAATCCTGAGTGAGTCAATTACTGTTCTGTCATTTTTATGCATGCTGGCTTTCTGCAAAATATGAAGGCCTGTGCTCTTTTAACAATTTAGCCTTAAGATGCCTGCGCATGACAAACTATAAAATCCTTCAACGCTGCCTGTGCCATCTTTTCCCTTTGAGAACGAGCGGGAGAGTTTTTGCTGCTATCTTATTGCAGCACTTCATGTGGCTACTTGCTGTCAAGATGCTCCACTTAAACTTAAGTTTTTCAATTTGAGTTTTGACAGTCTGCGGCTGGTCTTTCAAATTGTTACCAATAAGCTTAGAGCATGACATATTCATATTTGACAGACTTGTATGCATCTTAGAAGGCTGGGAGCTGTCTAACTTGACATGCTACAATCATCTAGACCTCCCTGATGTGTGTGGGTTTTTTTTTTTTTCAGTCCTGCACTTTCAGCACCATTTTACCTGGTGTGGTTTATTGCTCAGCTAATGTTAGGGCTACAAAGTTTTGAGATTTGTCTGTGCTCACAGTGTTTGACAATGCCCAATGTATTCAAAGGACCACAGCTATATTTAAATACATTCCCGAATGATAAGCTCTCACACTAAACTTTTACTTTGTCTAATTTTTATGAAGCTATATCCTCATTCATGTTCATTTCAGAAAATCCCTTCAGGATAATATTGAAGTGTTCTTTCTGGTATGACAAAACTAATGAAGTATGATTAAGCTGTAGTATCTGATTGGCAGTTATGAAGTTATCTGACTACCTCATGTATTCAAAATACCCTGAGGAAGAACCACACATTCTTTCTGAAACATTCCCATACAAAGATTCAAATTCATTTGAGCTCTGAGCACCTACCTCACCTGAAATAGTGTCAACTGGGAAAAAAAGATAAATATTTCAGTGATTGAAAATGGATGAGAATTTCGAATGCATACTGAGAATAAAGCTGTATTTTGAGGATAGCAGAGAAAAACCAGATCAAAGCAGTGCAGGGGGACTTCTGAGCTTTACTGCTTTTTGTCCCAGCACGAAGCGTGTAACCTGGGTCACCTGGCAGTTGCGGAGGCGTTGGTCTCGAGGGGAGCCCTGTTGAATACGCCTGGCTATGAAAATGACTCTCCGCTCCATGACGCCGTGAGGAACGGACACCCAGCCATCGTCAAACTGCTGCTGCAGCTTGGAGCCTCGCAAAACGTACTGTAAGTTGCTTCAAATGTTTTTTCATGCATGGTTTTACAGCTGAGATGTTGTCATAACATTGTAAGCTTTTTTAACGACAATTATTTACTGCATACAGTACTGCAGGTAGTGTGGCTTTTTATAAAGGGTTGCCTCATGTCAAATGAATCACATAGTGACCCACCACAAGATCAGGGCCAGACCTGTACATTTGATGTGGTCCAATTAGTGAAAAAGGGCTGGCAACAGACCAGTGATTAACTGCACTGATGGCGTGTTTTGCTTTGTACTGTTTTTTTGTGAAAATCTTCAAGTGCTGCCCAGAAAGTCTGAAAACATGATTTTCTAATAGATATGTTTGAAACAGAAACGGAACTTTTAACCTGGTACTTTGTCTTCTGGTCCCAGCCTCTAGACAAATGTCTGTTGGTTATAGATTAAGAGGCTATTAGTGTGTATGAAGGCTCCACAAGGTGTGTACTAACGTATCAGTTCCATCACAGACAAAAAACCTTGAATCCAATGCCATGGTCTTTGCCTTTGAGACGATTTGTGAAAGTTTAACTTGTTGGGATTGTGTCAGTGAGGTAGTTTGTGGCTTTTCATTAATTTGTGATGCTTTTGCTCCTCCATATATGTAAGTAAATGAAGTGGACAAAATGTTACAAACACCTTTCAGCTAAAGTAGAAGTCTCAATAGAAACTGAACATTTAAAGTAAGTTAATATTTATTGCACGGCTATTGTATTTCCTGGCATTACATCATGGAGGTGCTTCGGTTATTCTGGACCGGTGCTTATTTTCCACTTCTTCAATAGATCGCCCAGTGCCTGTTTCCCAGTCATTGTGCTAGGCATTCAGCCCTTTATTAAGAACAGGGTGTGCATTAGTGCAGTACGCAGGTGGATGGATGTAAGAAAATCGACTGACGCTGATAAGTTGTTGTCAATCAGTTGATGCTGTATCAGCGTTTCTGGCCTGTGGAGGCAGGGTAGATGTGTAGCATTATGTCTATAACGAGGGAGAGGATGCTGGTTAATCACTGTGATCAATAGAGTAGTTGATCAGGGTCAGGATATTGGTCAGTTAGCGCTCTCTTTGCGATCATTTTACACCAATCATCCTCTGTCTTCTCCCTTCTTCATTTCATTTTATTTGTCTCATTGCTTTGATGGGTCCCAATTGCCAGGTCTTACATTTTCTCATCTTTACCTTGTTACACATCTGCGAGGCAAAAATAAGAGGCAGTAACCGGGACTGTCTGTCAAGATGCTGCAAGATGAATGCAATCCTTGCCCCCCTCCTTTTCCACACACACATGGACAGACACAGGAGGCAACCTAAGACATCTGCCAATGCAATCCCTAATGGAATGATTGGCAGATAGCTCAGAGTTTAGAAATACACGTTTTGCAGATTTTCATTGTTCCTCTGTTTGTTTGTTTGTTTGTTTGTGTGTGTGTGTGTGTGTGTGTGTGTGTGTGTGTGTGTGTGTGTGTGTGTGTGTGTGTGTGTGTGTGTGTGTGTGTGTGTGTGTGTGTGTGTGTGTGTGTGTGTGTGTGTGTGTGTGTGTGTGTGTACATTAAGTGTGTATTTTTGCATTGTCTGAGCCCTGTCCTCTACATCAGTGACTGTAAGTCCACTTTCTATCCTCAACTATTTGACTTGCAGAGCAGGTTATTAGAAATACTGGAGGAAGTCAAATTCTTAAGTGAATACTAATGTGTTTTATACAGTCGACCATTCCCTGTTATCTCAAAAACAACAGGTTTAAGTATTTTCTGAGAAGCTACACAGCACGCACAGCAGGGTTCCTGACTATAAGTCTCAGTCCTGTAAGCATATCTACCAGTCCAGCACATTTGGACAGCCAAGATGAGGCCTGCAGGTAGCATATGTTATGTTGACAAACTTAAAGGGCTGTGTTGGTATTTTGTTTATTTTATACATTTAATACAAATGCTGTATACTTTATTGCTATTTTCCTTTTTTGTCACTGCTGAGTTCATGTCAGTTAAGTATGAAAATGAATTAGTGTTTATAAGGTGGGGAAAAACAAGACATATGTGAATTGGCCCAGTCCTAATGACTACCTTAAGCCAGAAGCACTGAGTCCATACGGACATTAATTAACACCTGTGTGTCGTTTGACTCTATATGCAGTATAATTATACCAATCCAGTGTATTGGATTGGCGTGCCAGTACAAATGTTAGCAATGAATGGTAACTTAATTTAACCAATTAGCCAATGCAGTTGTATTACTGAATACAGTATTTGTAATGATATTTAAAATACACATACACTTTGAACCAGACATTACATGAGATATTTTGTTTAATTTGATTAGCATGGCTTACGTTCAATAAGCTGAGACTATGTTTTCACCTTCCAATGGCTGGATCCCATTTTCTCATTTCTTCTAATCTTTGAAATCTACTTAATCAGTGTGGAAACCTTCTTGTCAAAAAAAGTGCACAATTCTGATTTCTGGCTCTTATCCACTGGACTACACTGATTTTTTTGCCAGCTCACATATTTTTAGGAGTGTCAAGTGTTGCAAGTCTTACTTTTGATTATTTGTGATTCAGGAAGTTTGGTGTCAGAGGGGAGGCATCTGCATAACAATAACAAAACAGTACACAGTACTTCTGCAGAGTCAAATGGGGGCGTTGGCTGAGTCATGTGCCGTATCATCAACTATAAACTGTAACACCCAGCTGATCCAAACCATAAAGACACACTGAGAGTGGATTGTTTAAAAAGGAAATGTAACTAATGAACCTTTTGATTAAAAATGCATTCAGGCCTCGCCCACTGCCTCATCAGTTGCTTGTCACGTGTTTCCATCATTAGACTTATGACTTCTTTTTAAGACATACTGCTGAGCCATGGCATAGTTCAAAAGCTCTGTCAGCTGTTGGGTGAGCATGGGCTTGGTTTGAATTTTTAATTGATCTCATAAATATCTATAGTACATTTGAGACATCAATGTAGATTTTCTCATAACTAAATACATGTAGATTAAGTTGAAAAAATGCATTTAAACTCTACAGAACAGGCACAGTAGCAGTTGTTGAAGGTATGTATCAACAATTGGGTGTTGTATTGTTGTTATGTGAATGATATATGAATGATGTTGGATGTGAAATAAATGTTTGAATCTCCTCCTCCCGGTTAGAATGAGAGTTGGTTACAGTGGTTATCCTCTAGAACCACCACCGCCTTCCTCCCACTTGTGTACTTGAGCAGAGGCTTGTGGGAGAGTGTTTGTTACATTACTTCCTGCAGAATTTTCCAGGCTTTATTATTTTTCGTCAGATATTCTTCTCACGTGCAGCTGCATGAACCAGCTTGTGTGCGCGCATATGTATAAGTGTCAGGGACATTTTATGTTTGTTTGTATTTGTGTGTGTATGGAGTTGGGGGGTATGAATCCAAATGAAATATTTTATGGACCAGTGGACCTATTAATTGTCCCCCAGGTGTTATCTTTGCTGACGCCTAATCTTTTAGAGACGACCTGCTGGGCTTGGTTCTTCTCTCTGTCTCCTCTCCTCCTCCTTGTGCTTTTCTTCACACTTTTCTCCTCTTCCTCTTTCCTCAAGGTGACCTCTGACGTGTTTCATGTGGCTTTCTCAAACTTAAAGATACTTTTAAACGTGCTTCTTCAGTGTACCTATTATAACCAGGGGGTGGTCGCAGCTTCATCTCTTTCAGTCTCTGTGCAAAATGCTGGTTTTGTGATGATGCTAAGCCTCCATTACAAATACTTTGTACAAAGAGGTTATTGTGTATTGCAGTTAAATAACTGTACTAAATCTGTGGAGGTAATGCGGTCTTCTCACCAGATAAATGAACGTAACTGCGAAAGCTTATGCGCTAAAAAGCCAGCACTTTTCAGTAATATTATGCGGCTAGTGTGTTGTATATGGACATGACCTGGGAATGAAGCAGAGCACACATTTCAGCTCACCCTCATATCAAACAATTATGCTCCAACAAGTGAATAACACACATGGGTGCACAGTTTCACAGAACAAGCAGGGTGTGACATCGCCAAATTGTTTTTCTCAGAGCTCTGGACCGGCAAATATTGATTTTTTTTTTTTGTGTGTGTGTGTTTCCTGCTTGGTCAGTGATTAAAAAAACAACCCAAATTTCCATGGATTGTGATGAAATGATATGACAGAATTATTGCCTCGTTTTGCTTTGGACTTATCACATAGTAACATCAACGCCGCGTTGGTGTCTGTGAAAGCTTGGTCACATAGGCAGTCAGTCAGGGTAGCAACAGGTTGGTTACAAAAATTAGTATGGTTACCTAGTTAGATGTAGGATTAAAATAGTGTAAGTCTCTTGCTAGTTGCTAAGAGACTGAACTGGAACAAGAGGATTGGAAAAGGAAACATTTATCAAGTAGTCACTGGCCAGAACAGTGTACTTTGGCAGATTATGATATTGTACAAGACAGGAATTTCTTCAAAAACATGGTCTTCTGCAAAGTACTAAAGGATCATTGTTTAAGAAACTACAGCAGACAGAGCCTTTGCTGTCACGACCTACCCAAGAAGTAAGACAGGCTGAATCAGTATCATCTTTTAAAATCTCTTCTAAAATATGCTTCATAAGTTCATTTTAATGTAGTTCAGTATTAAGTCTTTGTAAGATTGAAAAATGAGATTTCGATTGCTATGATTTTTGGTTGTTATGGTTCTCTGAAAACATTCAAGATATGTGCAACTACACAACATAATACCTTGCTGCACATTTTGACCTACCTTTAGCTTGTGTTGATGTGTTTATTGGTGAACAAATCCAAGTAAATAGTTTAGTTTAGTTTTTTGTCAGTATGCTGTCATGTTTTGCCTATCAGTTTTAACATGTCTGACTGTCCCTTTGGTCACCAGATGGTCTGCTTGCGTAAATACATGTAAGCATACTGCGAGACACTGATATATTTTTGAATGTTCTTCTTCACAGAAATCTGTATGGAAAGCGGCCTGCAGATTACGCAGTAAGTGTGGAGATGCTGGAGATTTTCCAGGAAGCCTCGGAAGGAACCCAATATGCTAATACATCTCTTAGCCCCTCGGCCAGTCTCTCTGTGGTACGTCTACAATTTTTTCTTATTTCCCTTGAAATTGTTAACCCTAGAGTACTAATATTCTTGCATTATAAGCCTAGACATTTCTAAGCCATCTTCTGATATCCTTTCTTAGGTGAGCGACTGTGTGAGGAGAGATGAAGTGTTGGTGTATCTGGCCAGCAAGCTTTCCCAGCCAGAACAGCATCAACTAGCCAAACTGGGAGAGCTACTGGGAGGGAAACTGGCTGGCACCTTTTCTGGCTCAGGTAGTGTTTGTGTGGTGCAGAAACACCTCCTCAGGGGGCTTAAACTTCCTGGATGTTTCTGGTGAAGCTTCTCAGAATTCTGGTCGCATATGATTATTCTTTTATGTTGTTGTTTGTCGACACATGGGCTCTCAACAACACTTCAAATTAACAGCAGCTACCAGCCAATTGCTGGTACACAGGGGCCATGGCTGGTATGTTTGTTCACTGCCAAACACTCTGATAAGCAATCAACCATCATTTGGATGCCCTGTTCAACTGAAAGATGTATTAGATGGATAAATAACAGCCTCAACCACCCAAAGGGCCTGTAGCTATGAGGTAGTCTCTTGACCTGGTCATGGTGTTCGTTATAAGGATAATATACAGTATATCACTTTCACCACCACAGACACGGTACTTTTGTTTGAATGTCCCTTTTCCTACAGCGCTAAGCTTTTATAAGCTTTACCTTACATCTACCTTACACAGACCCTTTTGTAATGTAAAAGCCAACAGTAGGCGCTTGAGCACTATCACTTATGAGGGTTCAACAGTAACTAACAAGTGCTTTTAGAGCTGTATACATCATTGTGATATAGCAGTTCCTTCACTGTTGCATGGTAATGGCTGGGAGAACACCAGAGAGCAAAAGTAATTGAAATCATTCCTCATAAAATGTTTGGAGGTGCTGTCAGGGTGATGAATAAGCCCTAATGAAAAACAGAAGTGTTTCACACAACTCTCCCTCCTCTGACTGGAGGGGCAAAAGTTGCAGCGAGAGGTTTTTACATTTTGAACTCAAGGCTACAAATCCACGGTCAATGCACAATGTAAGAATGTTTTGCCCTGGAGATATAATTATGTTCATTTTGTACTTGTCAACCACACACACTTGTTGAATGAAGGGGAAATAAGCTTGTATTTAAATTTTAATTAACCTATAATTATGCGCCCTTGTCTAAAGCATTTTGTGATGATTTTTTGGTGTTCACCCAGGAAAAGCAGGGGATAAAATATTAGTCCTCTTTTGCTGTTGGGTTATGGCAATATAAAATCAATATCATCAAGCAATACCTACTTTAAGTAGAATTGTGTTGTGTTATCCTCTTACAAAACATAACTCAGCACAAATGTTTTACAGGTGTATAGTTTTGTCTGATGTACTGTGTAACAGAGAACACAGTCCATTGAATTCAGCATATAGCGATATACTTCATATTGAAAGAGACAGACATTCATGTCCCCATCAGGAAGATTTTGTAATATCTTTGCTATCTTTTCTATCTTCAAGTCAAAAATTTGCGCTTTGGTTTCTGAACAAATATATATAATTAATATGCCTCCAGGCAGTTGGGGCTCCTTTACACTTTTGTGCATGTCTAGCCATGAGCCTTTGCTTTTGGTGCTGCCTCTACAGACAGTGTTCTCTACAGTCCATTGCTCCTGTTAGTAGCACCAGGGATGTGTTCTCCAGACTTCATTCAAAAGATTGTTCTTTGGCAATGTCTAAAATACACTATGTGAATTGTGGAATCAAGAATTAACATTATAATGTGGTCAAAATTGTTATCTTGTAGCACTTAACATAACAACAACAATAACATACATAGACACACCGCTACAGTCTGCCGCTCAGTCAGTCTGAGTCAGTCAGACACACTAGGAGAACAGCAGCAGGCAGCAGCTTTTTTTGTGTGTGTGTGTGTAGCATAACTCAAGTGTACCTTTTTTTTTTTTTTATTTGGCTTGTGTGTGTGTGTGTGTGTGTGTGTGTGTGTGTGTGTGTGTGTGTGTGTGTGTGTGTGTGTGTGTGTGTGTGTGTGTGTGTGTGTGTGTGTGTGTGTGTTTCTCTTCTTCCTCCAGTGAGCCATGTCATGGTGCCAGAAGGACACATGCCCACCACCTACTCCACCCTCCTGGGTCTTCTTGCTGGCTGCTGGGTTGTCAAATTCAGCTGTGAGTATGGAGTGAGCCGTCAGCTGGAGTAGTTCTCTGTAGATGCTATTTTTGGATGTCATATTAAACAATGTTGCTTTCGAAACCTGGTTAACGTCCTACTGCAGTGACACTGAAGCAAAATATCTTGAATGTTAAATGCATTTGTAGCCTAAGCTTGGCCTGGCTTTCTGTTTTTAAACTGTAATAGAAGGGTTCACCCCAAATTGTGGATTCTGTTAATGTATACTGTACTGTCTTTCATATCAATCAAAACACAAGTGAAGTGTATATTAACACACAATCACAGCAGGTAACAGTAGCTGGTAATAGCTTTCATTAAAGCAGACCCAACTAAAGAAGATCCATATTCTTCATGTAATGTAAATCCAAGGATGTTCAGCCAATAGTTTTACTACAGATCCAAAACTCAAATATTTGCCTTATTATCTCCTAGATTTGAGGGCTTCTGAAAGCGAGATAAGAGTTCACATGACAATGAATGACAATTGCAGTACAGCTATTTATTGTACTCAGCTCCTTTCATTCCTGTCATTAATTCAGTGTAGATGGCTTTAACACTCTTTTCCATCTCTGCAGCACAGGATAACACGAGGCAAATAATGAATACAATATTTGCAGACGTAATGATATTATGACTGTGGATAAAAAATCCTTTCCCACTTTAACCTTTTTAGCTTTCCATCAAGCGTTTTTCACACAGTCAGACTATCTCTAACTTTCTATTTCTGGCAGCAGAAACTGTTTTAAGTGCATTGGTTATTTATAATGGTTTGTTTATCATTAGACAAAAGTGCACAAATGTCAGTTATTAATTTTACTTTCCATACTCACTCTAGACTACTTAACATGCCCACTTGTTACATAAGGCTCAATTTCCATTGTCATTTATTGCCTTAAAGGAATAGTTCAACATTTTGGGTAATACGCTTATTTGCCTACTTGCCAGGAGTTACATGAGAAGATCAATGCCCTCATATCTGCCTGTTGAATATGAAACTACTGCCTGCAGCTAGTTAGCTTAGCATAGCATAGAGACTGGAAACGCGGGTAAACGGCTAACCTGGCTCTGTCCGCAAATTACAAAAGACGCTTGCTAGCACACCTCACTGATTAAAACGATATATCTTGTTTAGTCCGTACAAAAACCAAAGTGTAAAAATTACAATTTGCCATTTTGCGTGAACGGGAGCAGAGTCTCTGCTGGTTGCCTGGCAACTACTCCCAGGTAAGAAATAGTCTGGCACATCACCTTAGATTTAGATTGTTGATTTTGCATGTGAACAGCCCAGCTAATTAAGCAAGTTGATAACCATGTTAGATATAAAAGTTTTATAATACACAAAGTTATTTTGTTTGCGTGCTATCTGCAAGGTCACATTTTTATTCAGTTTACTCTTGGCAAAGTATAGGACAAGTGAAAAATCTAGGAGGTAAATATTGGACTCTTGGAACCACAGTGCAGAACAAATGGATTGTGCTGCACAAGCAGTTTGGAGTAATTTTATGGGTTTTGTGCTCCTCTCTGAATCCCAGAGAACATTTTACCTGCCATCTCTGTCTCAGAAAAGATTAAGATGGAGGTGTGTTATGCAGTTTGTTACTTCCAAACTTGAGGACATTTTTATTAATTGGGTAAACATGTATTGGCTGTCGTGTTAATTCCTCCCCAGTACCAAACTAGTCTGAGGCCTGTACACTCGGTCTTGAACTTCCTGTCCTCTGCAACCTTTCAGGTGAAATCAGGCTCTGCATTTGGAATAGGAACTTCTAAATGTTTATTTTCTGCAACACATGGGATGTCCTGGGAATCCTTAAAAAAAACATTTTGCATCCAGCATTTGTCAGGTGAATTGTTTGTGCCTGCTGCTGTGTGTGCGTACACCTGCTTACATGTTTGACAGCCAAATATAGCGGGCAGGTGCCTGGGATCTTGGAATCAGTCCGCCTCAAGGCTTCAATATCACTAGCGATGAAAAGATGGTTAACTTTCTTTTCCTGTTTGATTCATACCAAGATGAATACTTAGCAAAGGGTTTGCTATTCCCAGTCTCCCTGGCATCCTTGAACCAAATCAACAAGCAGATATTCAGAGGAAGCCAGCTTTAGGGGAAGTAAAAAGAGAGTTGCTGTCAAAGAGCTTTTCTGGCACCTTGGTGTGCCCTTGACTGGTGTGTGTGTGTGTGTGTGTGTGTGTGTGTGTGTGTGTGTGTGTGTGTGTGTGTGTGTGTGTGTGTGTGTGTGTGTGTGTGTGTGTGTGTGTGTGTGTGTGTGTGTGTGTGTGTGTGTGTGTGTGTGTGTGTGTGTGTGTGTGTGTGTGTGTGTGTAAAATGGCATGCACACTTGTCTCTGTCTCTCTGCCAGTAAGCCATTTCAAGTTTGAAGGTGTGTGGTTGTGTCACTGTATAAGATTTTGTGTGTTTGGACCATATGCAGCCCCTCCCCGTCTCTTTTCTCCACGCTGGCTGAGCACTTGACACAGCTTCTTTCCCTCATGACAATCACTGTGGCATCTTATCTGTCTCTGTCCTTGTTTTTGTGTGTGTGCACGCACAAGTGGCTGAGTTCTCAATGTCACCTGCCATTGCTGCCAACCAGGCCAAGCCCGAGCTTGCCTCTTCATTGGTCTTCTGTTTCATTGCAACACATTTTCCTTTGAAAAGCAGCTTCAGTGTTTTATTTGAAATCCATCATGAAAATCAAGTCTTAACTTTGGTTGCTTTTGTTGAGGATCAGATGATGGTTTCAATCCTTTTGTTCATCATGCGTCTGTCATTTAAAGAAATAGTTAAACATTTTGGGAAATACATTTACTTGCTTTATTTGCAAGAGTGAAATCAGACGATGGATATTAATCTCAGTGTCCAAGCTGTGCCTAGCTTAGCATAAAGACTGAAGGCAGGGGGAAACAAACTATCACATCTAAAGCTCACTAATTTACATGATGTATCTCATTTGTATAACCTGTACATGAACAAACATGTGCTTGCCATCTGCATCTGGCAACCCCGCGATATAGCTGGAGATGCTGCACAGAAGTGCTGCACTGATTGATGTTCTGTTTTTTTTTACATTTCTGTTCTTTTATGGGTTAAACAAACAAGGCACATTGTGTAAATAAGGTGTTGGCAGGCATATTTTATTCACTTTGGGCAGACTTCCCCCTGCCTCCAGTCTTTATTTCCAGTCTGTTAAACTAGGCTAACCAAGACCTGACTGCAGCTCTGCACTTAATGCACTGACACAAAGTGCGACATTGATCTTCTCATCTCACTCTTGGAAAGAAAGCAAAAAAAGTGTGTCCCAAAAGGTTGAATTGCTCCTTTAATATCATTCTTCCTCCCTTCCCTTACACTTTGTAATGGCTAATTTCCCTGCACTTTGGTTCTTGTCGCTGCTACTCCCACTGCTGACCCAGGCAGGGTGTGTGCACCCATGTGCTTCCTCCAGATACACATGGGTTCTAGCTGCTTCTTTTTTTTCCTGCCAGCGAGAGCAGGCAGAAAGCTGCCCCTTTGGACACATGGCCCTGCCGGAGGCATTGCTACTAGGGATTGAGCCCGGGACTCAACTGTGGGCCGGTGTTTTGCTGCTGTGCCATCTGCGCACACCTGAATACTTGTTTCATTATTTGTAGCATTAGAGCGGCTGGTTTTTAGGATACTGACTATTGATAAAGAATGAGCCACTGTACCCCGTGTCGTGCCAGTATCGGCATCAGTCCCCAGTGGTTGTCCTCATAATGAGATCACAGTCCCAGTTGGTCTTATGGTTAATCAAGGAAGGAAGTGGGTTCATCTGGCTCTTCACTCATTCTCTGACTCAGGAAGGAAGGGGGTTTGAGATGTTTTCTGCATTCAGTCTTTGTGAAAGTAATTAGCAACCATGCTAATGACTCCTCAGCACTAAGCGCCATCGTCCAGAGCGATTAACCCCAGTATCTCCCCTCCTCTCTGCCCAAGTCTCTGGCAGGGTCCCCGTAAATGAAAGCTGTAATTAAGGGGGATGAAGAAATGTAATTACACTCCACCCCATGTTCTGACGACTGTGTGTGTATGTGTGTAATTTGGTGTTTCACGACAGGGTGCTGTTTTGTGACAAGGTGTACACACACACACGTACACATTTACCCTAATCTGTTCATGTCACCATATCTTGCAGCTGGAAGCGACTGTGTGGAACGTTAAACTGCAACTGAAGGTGAAATGAATCACAATGTTGTGTGGGTGTGGCGCAATGTAGTTACTTTGCAGATGTATATTAGGTCTGTGGGACTGTTTGCATCTCTCTCGGATGGAAGTGTTGAGAGAAGTCTCTGCAAGTTGATAATAAATAATAAATAGTTATTCAGGCCAAGCCTTATGCTTAGGTATATTTGACATCCTTTATACTTTTTTTGACAGCTAACTGCAGTTAGTAAATCTAGTTTCAATATGTTTAGATGTGCAACTTTTAAATTGTGAGTTTGGATTTATTTAATATACCCCCAACATATGATACTCAGTAATAGAACACTTGCGGGGAACAGCATCACTGTGATCTGTGTCATGTTCAGAAGCATTTTTTATCTGTGACAGTGAGGGGTCATTAAAATGTGTGACTTTTTTTCCTTCCCATGTCTGCCTATACTTTTGTATAAAACTTTTCTGTCTTTCGGATCTTTTGTTCTAAGGATTTAGAACAAAAGATTATTTTCTAACTCATAAAATGCCGGGATATGGGCTGTCACAAAGTCACAATTTGACTCTGTAAAACCTCAAGAGACACAGTGAAAGAGATGATGCTCGAATTCTGCTTAAGCTTGAGATACTTAAAACGAGGGCTGCATCATTAACTCCATCATGCTGTGGGCATCTTTCTCTGTCAACAACTGCAGCTCTGCCAATACTTGAAATCTTCCAACTCATGATAAAACAGACATGAGCTTTGTCATCCTCCCTTCGCAATTGCCTTGTCACACTCTTTCAAGTCAACATAATTAGCTGTTGCTTTAATTTTTTCTCTCTCTCTCTCTCTTTGATGCCAGGGGTGGAGGCATGTCTGCAGGCAGGCAAGTGGATGCCCGAAACTGAGCACGAAGCAGGAGAAGGCCCCCAGCGCAGTCGCATCAACAGATGTAGTTTGGTAAATGAAAGGCATCCAAACAAACACATGAAATAGATGAGTATAGATTGTCTAGACATTCTGTCCTTGGGATAAATGTGTTTTTCCAGACAAAATAGAGTGCCATTAAAAGTACTCCCTTGGACTTTTTCATGTTTTATGTGTTGAAACTATGAATCACCTTGTAATGACACTTACTAAGTGAGAGAAACAAAATACTTCACATTTTTTAAATCACTACAAATTGATCTTAATTAAAGAATTATAGAAATGTAAAACACAAAATAATTGATAACATGAATAGCCACCTCTGTTCCCTATGTATGTGTTATGCCACACATACAGTATATGTTTAATCGTGCAGCCAGACACAAAAGTACCATATAGGGAAGGCAGGGTTTTTGACAATATCTAAGGCTAGGTTTGGTGCACATCAGCAGAAACACACCATTCACACCTCAGAGCCTGATGTTACCAGGATGATGTTATGGGGATGCTTCGTGGCAGCAGGCCCTGTAAGGTTTGTGAGTGTAGACAGCAAAGTGAGTGCAGCAAAATACTGCAAAATCCTGGAGGCAGACTTGCTGCAGTCTATAAGAGAACTGTGATTTGGGAGAGGATTTATTTTCCAGAAAGACTCCAAACAAAGCCAGACTTACACAGGACTGGCTTCAAAACAACAACAACAACAACAACATCATTAATGTCCTGCTGTGGCCAAGTCAGAGTCATGATCTCTGTCTAAACGACAATTTGTGGCAGGACTTTGCTGCTCATTCACCAGTCGCCATGAAAATTGACAGAGCCTGTGCCGTTTTACAAAGAAGAATGGAGACACTGCATTGTCTAGATGGCAAAGCTGATACAGACCTATTTACACACACTCAAGGATGTACTTGCTGCTTGGAGGGGGGTGAATACCTATGCTGTTTTTTATACCTAGTGTACCTAGGTCAGATAGAAATTTGATTACACTTTGAAATTAGTCTTTTTCTGTTGATTAATGTCAAACATTCTAATTGTATCCATTGTGATTCAATGTAGTAAAACAATGAAATAGTCCGAGGGTAGTTGATACTTCTTATGGGCATTATTTGTATACAGTATGTTGTGAGCGATTACCTTTTTATTCCTTGGAAGATATTAGCACTTTGAGAGGCTTAAGAATCAGACTAATACAGGGTTTGTTGAAGTGGTGACCCTGCACAGTCGACAGGATTATAAACACATTATTTAGTAGATTTAACATGTCCCCATTGTTGGTTTCATCAGTTTTCTTCCCCATTGGAGAAAAAAACCCCACGAACATCATCAATCGTAGTCATAAATTAAGGACATATACACATTCTCAAGCAAAAGTGAATCCAACCAAAGTGTAGTCAAAGAACATTCTTACTAGAAACTCTTCAGAGAGCCAGTTTATACCCAAAACAGTTGAGTTCATTGATGCTGTGAATAGAACAGTCTCCAGTGGCCTAATTCACTGCTGCTTTAAACAGCAATGCTAAGTGCTTTAGAGTTTGTCGGGAGAACGGAGCTGATAAAAATGTCTCCTGGCTCTGCCGCAAAAAGTAAATACAAAGCAGACACTTGGTAATATGAGAGCCTAGATTTATTGGCAAAGAAATGATTCAGTGTTTAACTTCATCATAAACAAAAGGAGAGACTTTAATCCTTCTGCCACTGTTCTCACAAGGAGTGAGGCTTTATCTTGGCGCTGGCTCTGAGTCACTAACATATTTTAATGGAAGAAGATAATAGATATATAACGGGACTTTTCTCTTCACGACTAGGGTTTTTGATGTACAAGAAAGAATTAGAAGTTCTCACTAAAGCTTAAATTTGTATTTTCTAATCATTCATCTGTTGTAGCTCCCACCGCTCTTCGATGGCTGCTTCTTCTTCCTCCTTGGTTCCTTTAAGGCGCCTTCCAAAGACAAGCTCACCAAGCTGCTCCGCGATGGTGGAGGTCAACTCCTGAGCCGGCAGCCCAAGCCCGACAGCGATGTGACACAAACCCTGAGTGCCGCCGCCTACCACGCACTGCCAGGCTCCGACCAGGCCCTCTGCACCCAGTACATCATCTTTGACCCCCAGGGCCCTCACAAGCCGGCACTGGTGAGGCGAGGTAAGGTGTGGTCGGCTCCCTCCACCTGGATCATCAACTGCATCACAGCCTTCCGCCTCCTCCCCGTGCCGGACCCTCAAACGCTGGTCTAAACCATTTTTCATATATTCAATAATAATTGACTAATAAGTGAGATGTCACTCGTCCGTGAGCATTGTGATAATGTTTTTTTTGTTTTTTGATATGCAGTGATTAAGCTAACACAAATCACATAAACAATAATAAAACAATAATGTGGCTCCTAAAATCTAAAATTAAAGTGGTAATCTGCACAGTTGGTTGTTTCTTTTTTGGGGGGGGAGGGGCAAAGACTGTGATAATGTCTCCTACATGTACTGTACAGTATATTGAATTTTTTTTGGGGGGGGGGTTCTCTAAAGTTGGATAGTTTTACCTCTTTCTTGCTTCTAACAATTACTCAAATGAAATGATCAAGCAATCTTTGTTGGAAGTGGCAAATTAAGCTGCCAGTATGCTTGTCGAATGGTCGAATAGCTTCAGAAACCCCCTTCCCCCCTCATCTTTCCAACATTGAATTGAAGGGGTATGGTGTCTGACCATTTCTGTAACTCACCGAAACTGACCATTCAACATCCACACCCACTTCACACTGTGATTGGCCAGATGTGTGAAGGTCATAAAGGAGCCAGGGTTTGAATTTCTTGACTCAACAATTTCTTTCACTTTTAATATGAACAACAAGTGAAAGAGCATGGATGCCTTTTAGGAGACACTGTATGAAAATGTGTGTCATTATTCCCATATTTAAATTATATTCTTCCCCTGGATCTGAATTCCTGTAGCGGCAGGCTAAGTACGGTATCCCAGACAGCTCTCTCACCCTCGCCTCCTAAAGCTCTTCCTGGCGTTCCAAGGCCAGATGGGGGTAAACAAAACCCCCAACGTGTTTTGGGTCTGCCCTGGGTTCTCCTTTCCAGTTGAACATGCTTGGGAAACCTCCACAGGGAGCTCCATCCAGATATCCAGGCTCCTCACTCTGCTTCTAGAGGTTAGCCCTGTGACAGAAAATAATTTCAGCCGCTTGTATCCCTGATTCTTTCTGTCATTGCCCAGAGCTCTTGGCCATAGGTGAAGGTATGAAAGTAGATCTGGTAAATTGCTCCCTCTTCACCACAACCCTCCATTACAATGCCTACATCACTGCTGGCCCTTCATCAACCTGTCTCTCCATTGATACATTTATGCAACTTTACCTGTTGTACATATCTCTAGTTCATTTGCCTTTTTTATTATTATGTCGTGTGTGTCACACTCAAATCAATTTGTCGTCTGCTGCAATATCTAACGAGTGGTTTTTAGAGTGCAATGCTTTCCATAATCTGCATTGGTTTACCAGGAAGAAATGATTATCTAATTATCTAATTGAAAATGCCGGTTTGATACAAATGGAGAGAGTGGGTCCTCAGAAAAAAATCGATGGAGATTCGATATAAAGTGTAGAATAGGACAAACAAAGCAATTCATTGTTCCAACACAGCGCTGGCACTTGCTGTGTCCACAAGGAGGGTGTGTGTTTGTACATTCCCCACCGCCAAAGCTGGGCTGGAGGTATGTGTGCTTTAGGTCTTCTACTGGCCATCTCCCAAGATGCCATTTTCAATGGGATTAGTCAGGGATGCACCTAATTGCTATTGATTGCTATGTGCTGCATAAAATTGCTTCCCTTTTCTTGTCCACAGTGGGAGGTGGGAGAAGGCAATTAGTAGTGTGGACGAGATAGAAGCCCAGACTGACTTGTAATGAAATAGAAAGGAGGAATGAACCTGTGAGTAATGCCCTTGAACTCACTGAGCATAACAAAACCATTAGGCACTGGTATCTTCTTATTTTCTGTCTTGCACAGCCTCAAGCCAGGAAAATACTGTACTTTTATTTATTCTGAAGTATTCCACTTATAGACCATCGTAGTTTCATATTGTGTATTGATTGTGGTCTCGTATGGTTTTTCATTCAGCTGCAAAGAAATGCTGTGCTTTTCGCGGTATAGAATTGTACATTTTTCTGTTTCCTAAGTGGTCTTGTATCCAGAAACATTCACATAGTCCTGAGTGAACAACAAGGATGAACATGAGAAAGAAATCCACACTCACTTTTGCTGAATAACACTTCTTTTCAAGTCTATTTAACAAAATAGTTTTTGTCTCGATGAATGATACACATTTTCTTATTTCTTATGACGTTTTTTTTCTTTTACTCCACCTCAGATTTCAGAATACACATTATACGTTTGAAGATATTTACATATGAACGACACGGGGAACACCAAGGGTTACTTAACTTTTTAAAATTTGGACCCTTTATTTGTTGTAGAGCTTAGGGTGAACCTGCGAGCATGAAGTCATATACAATCAAAGATGCTCTTCATTTTAAACATAAAGTTCTCATTTGTTATAGAAATTATACTCTCCCACATTTGAGTCCCTCATGAACAGACCCTTGGTGCCCCAAAAACAATACAATTGATTGTATAATAACAGTGTTTCTCTCTTCGTATTCCAGATAGTACTCTGTGTTGGTTTTCAGGCACACTTTATGTAACAGTTTTGTTGCTGAAAAAAAAAAAACAAAGCTTTCATAGTTTCCAGCTACAGTAAGTCGGTGTCTCATGGAAAGAGCGAATGGTATACCTTTACAAAATGCCCATGTACAAGCCTGTGGTTTGAATGATGAGAGGACAGATGGGGTAATTTGAATAGACGTTCACGGATAGACACAAAGACTCAAGTTTCTTGGCAGAAAATGAACAAAGGCAGACTGCTGCTGGCCTGTCCTTGAAACTGCAGCTTCACGTATTTGCAAGGAGAAAATGTAATTTTCGCTGGTTTGCCCAGGCAGAGGCTTTCTCTGAGATGCGCATAGTAGATGTGTACCACATAAACACCTTTTTTCAATTGTGTTTTTAAATGCAGCCTATTCTTTGAAACGGCACACATGGGAAGTACAGTCCTGCTGCATGCCTGCATCTCGTTTGCTGGGGGGTGAAAAATATTCTACCACGGTTTTCTTTTACTGTACTGCCTGCTCTGAATATCTAATTGGCTTAATTGATTTCATCTCTCTCTTTTTATTTTGCATCCCACTGGCAGCCTGGATCACAACTTATGTGTGGAGGGACAGTTGAGTATGATGTTGGTCTGGATGGTTTGAACACACTCTGCACTCCTACCTTTACACCTAGTTGATAACGGCAGCTTGTAGCTTGCAAATGAAGGAGATGAGCACCTCAGAAGCATGGAAGGAAACTGAACAATCAGACACTACAACGAGTTGTAGACAATGTCATATTGTTATAAGGACTGTGAAGTCAATTCCAGATTTTTAGCTGTGATTGAACTGTCTTCGTCCTTGCCTTTGTACTCGTACTACTTCACCCTGCTGGAATGTCGAAGGCTAAAACAATGACGAGTTTGGGGTAATACATAACGGTAAACCATTGCACCAAGGAGTGAAAACAAAGTAGCACTTAAAGCAGTCTGGGCTGCTCATACTGTATGAAGCCAAAGGCCATGCTTTGTGAATCTTATCTTGAACAGTAGCAATAAGGCATCAATGTGGCAAGGTGGCAGCAATGCCTCTGAGTCCTGTCAACTGCCACACTTGCTTTCAGTCTTTCTCTGTTGCTACCCGGCAAAGTAATTCCAATATATTTTTGGATACATGTATAGGCTGAATAATTATTTGGCATTTAAAGTAATTAGGATGAATGAAGCTCCTTTATTAATCCTAAAATGTCTGGAGCATTGCGGCTGTGATTGATAAACCGGAGATGTCAGTTTTGTTTTATGAGTCTGCAGACCTCAAGCCAGATAGATGAGGTCTGTCTCTTCACATTGAAAGACACTAAATCACTGTAGCTTAATGATGAAAATGACCCGAGCTCTATTGTTGCACCTAAGATTGAGCTCCACCCACATTCCCTCAATTCTGATTCTTCCATCACACCCATGTGCTGCAGTTTAAGACTGTGCAGTTTTAGTGCTTTTTAAGGTAATATACCTCTTTAGTCATTGGTCTTTATCCTATGTTCATTTCTGTCTCATTACAGAGTGCTGGGAGCTGCTATTAAGCAGCCCATCCATCACCGCCCAGGAATAGGGTCTAAAAGGTTAACACGAACGGATTTTCTGGAAATGGAAAAAAAATTAGTGATGAATGGCACGAGCTTACTGGAATTCACCTTTGAATTAATGACTAGTATTTATCATCTCAAAAATATTGGGTGCTTTTTCTCTCAGACTGGACCACTTGAGGACCACTCCACTCTGGGAAAATATCAAGGCAATGCATTAGCTTGTCTCTATGTTTTTTAGCCTGAGCCACACCGCATTGGAAGAGCTTTTCCAACATATCGGGGAGGGGATGAACTGAAAATCTATTACATAATCTATAGCAGTGGGACAATGTAACAGCTTTGTATCTTATCAAGCCTTATAGGTTTAAGTGCTTCACTGTGCAGATCAACATACTGTGGCTATGAGATTGTGGATGAATGGCGGGCTTGTGTATGCTCACATGGACAATATGCACCTGAATGCTGCTTAAAAAGCATTTAGACATATGCAGATTCCCTCCTTTTGTCTGCTGGTTCTTGGTGTGTGTGCCCAGCATGCAGGCTGCGGCATCGCCAAGCATCCAGCTGGATGATTTATCACAGAATACTCCTTGATTAAGGGAAATTAAAGCAGGCTGCTCTTGGCTCGCTAATTGCTTTGATAACAAGTTCAAGCAGTTAGTTAGTGGGAATATTTTGGAGGATATGGACCTCAGAGAGGAAACAATAACGGCAATTAAGCCGGAAGGGGGCTGCCCAAAGTTGTTGCTTTGATGCAGTATTGCAGAATCTTACGTTTACCCTTCTCATAGTTTCTGGCTACCACCTTCCCTGCCCTTCAGCTCATTCTACAGTACCAACTTCCCCTGTCTGTGCTGCTACTATATAGAGACATGATTCAAAACCGTGGTATGTTTATCAATAAAATCAGCGTTTTGGGGTTTTATAGCAGTTTATAAAATTGACAGTAGCATCGTCTAAGTGTTAGAGGTGTGGTCCTGCCATAGCAATAAAAAGTCTTAAAGTCTTATGAAGACACAAACATTTATGTGTAATGTGCATCTTGTAAACAAGCTCTTAGAGTGAAGTTGTGAAACTCGAGCACACCTTTGCAGTGCTTTCACTGGTGTCAATCCTCGCATGTACAAAAAAACTAAACAAAAAAACCAAAAAAACAAGCGCCGTTAAGTGTGCTTACGGTTTGTTTTTTCCTGCTGTTGGAATTATACAATACCTGCGTGATTGTGACAGACAAGTACAACAAGCAGATGGCATACATACAGAAATCAACGTGAGCAATTCAACATTGCCAATGGTTAGGAAAGAGTTCAAGGAGCTTAGAAACTTTTTTTTGTGAGAGCAGCAAGTCAAGCAAGTCAAACTTCTGAAAATATATAGGAGCGATTAAAACTGGAGGGTGGAAACCAAGCCATGGGACAAGTTCCGTCTTCTTCTCAGTGCCTAAATTTGTATTTGTGTGAGGCTTGTGAGAGCATCTCTTCGAAGCTATGCTGTCTCAGGTTGCTTAGGAATTGTGCTCCTGCCCTGTCAATCATACAAAATGGTGCAGTAGGCAGGGCCTTGCCTGAGCTTTTCCGCCATCCCCGGTGGAGTCTCTCTATGACAACGACTGGCCGTTGAGGCACTCCCGCCGCAAGCACTGCGCCGGCTTCCACCAGTCCCCGTTGTGGCAGCGGCAGATGGTGCAGTCGTCCACCTTTACTTCAATGCCGGCTGGGATGATCGTTGTTCCAGCAAAGCAATTTGGACCTGCCGCATGGGGAAAGGGGGAGAAAGACAGAGAAGAAGGAATGAGAACGACAAGAAATGGATGTGGCTCTCCTGAGAGCGTCTCTTTTCGGAGGGGTGGTGGAGTGATGCAGAGAACTGCAGGGAGTTAGGGGAGTCAGAGCAGACGTACAGATCTTTTCACGGGCATGCACCGATGGGCTTGTTTTTGCAACACTAAAGCGCTTTTGTTAGTCTCCCCTTCTCCCTCGACATGGAGCGCTTTGCATCCTAATTCGCCGTGAGCAGAGAAGCCTGCCAGGCGCTGGCTTGGCAGTACAGAGAGGCTGGAGTACAGAGAGAGAGAGAGAGAAAGCTGCTTTGAGAGGCAGTAGGGAGGATGGTGTTAATCACTTCAGTCTGTATGAAAAGGCCACATAACTCCTTAGCAATTCCTTACATGGTTTCTTTACACGCACGCACGCACGCACGCACACACACACACACACACACACACACACACACACACACACACACACACACACTCACACTCACACTCACACTCACACTCACACACACTCTCACACACTCACACTCACACACACTCTGTACAGACTTCCAAAACAAAAAAGAACTCAAATTAATTTTGACATCTGATTTATCCTGTTAAAACACTGGATTTTCTTGTGTGGATCCCTTTTTGTTGATAAGATTCCTTTAATTCTAAAACGTGTTTGATTGTGTACGACAGGAACACCTCATACCCTTGTATTTGATCATCTCAGCCGATAAACAGACAGATTAGCTTGGGTATATTTTTGGATCTGTGCTTGAGGAAGCTAAAAAGAAACGTGGTTACCTTTTATGGGAGTGCAGTGCATTCATTATTGGTAAATACCACATGAAACTGTTATATCTAATTTGTTTCTCCCCGCCTCAGGGTGATTTGAGGCAGTGTATCTCTTCCTCCACTTCTCGTGACAGAGGAGCAAGAAGGTGCCAGGAATTCGCACCAGTTTTAATCATTTAAATGAAGCAATCAGCAGCTCAATTTGGTGTGACGGTGACTTTGCTTTGGATTGCTGTCAGTATTCAGCTCTGTAAAACCTGCTAGATTCAAGACTCCTCTACGAGCAGTTGTAAAAACCTCATATGTCTCATAACTCTTGAAGACACAGTGGCTTTCATGGCTAATATTCATGGACATCTTACAGTCACAGTGAATCTGATTTAGTACAGGCCAACTTAATGCTAGCAATGTAAACGTGAGACGGTACAGTTAGTCGTCCTGAAGAATGGAGTTACACGGGGTACATTTGGGGACACGGGCCAGCTGAATGCAAATCTGCACAATTACTCAACTTGGGCACAGTAGGCTTTTTTCATGGAGGACATTTTGACATGTCACAGCGGGAAAGGCACAGGTGAAATTAATAAAATTAATGATGGCTGAATTCCATTTAGTTGCTTTGATTTCAGGGTGCTGGTAAAATGTCTGCTGTGAAAAAGGCCTATCTGAGCTTCTAAGATACCCTGTTTGGAGGTTTATATAATGATCAGCAGCTCTGCTTTTCATTCTCTTTGCTTTTGCTGTTGACCCAAGTCAACACTACAAATTTGCATGAAGAACAGAGCTATTTTCAAAAAACAGAACACAATTTCTGCAGCCCAGTTAAAAGAGTCTCCTAAAAGAGTTTCGTGGGAAACATGAGCAAGATAGTTCTTTTTTTTTAAAGCAAGACATTTTTGTAGTGTTGCAGCGGGAAAGGCACAAGGGTAAATAATGAAATTAATGATGGCTTAATTCCATTCAGTTGCTTCAGTTTCAGGGTCCTGCTATTGTGGCATGGCTGGGACACTTAAATAGAACTGAGCCATCACTGATGTAATGAGTAACACCTGTGCTCAGGCAACTCAAAGCACTTGATTAAGGTTAGGTAAAGATCATGGTCTTGGTTAAATATTTTAAAAAGATAAGCTGACTCAAAGCACTGTGACAAACACATTGACTTTTCTGATATTTAACCAAGACCATGACTTTTACCTAACCTTAACCAAGTGTTTTGATGGCCTAAAAAGGGTTGGCCAGTAACTCCCAATATTTCACAAGCTTTTGCTTCAGATGTCTAAATGATTTGGTTCAATTTACTGCAGTGTTTGAGTGGAAATAAGGTACAGAAGGCCAGAAATATGCATGTGACACTGACAAAGGGAGCTGTTGGCTACCAAGTATCCCCATCCTTTGCCTCAGCATAGATGAGTCCCATGCTCTATTCGGACCTGATAAAAGCCCTTTGATCTCAGCTTAGAGGAGACATTGAGCGCGCCTGCCAAGTCTTAACTCTCATTGATCTGCCTCTGGACAGCTGGCACAGGTTACAGGACAAACTCAGTAGAGGTTGATGAGGGAAGAGGGTGACTGGTGCTGCTGCCAAGTGTGATTGTTTATAGCCAGATAGATTTGGAGCCACAAGGACACAGTTTCAGCTACCTGTCACCGGTCGAAGGACATGCTGTCAAGCCGTCCGAGCCTGTGATCAATTCATGGCCAATAAAATTTTGTTAAAGTCAGAAAATGTTTGTCCTGTGTCAAAATTGTCTCAGCACATCATACTTTCCCTGACTACAGCTGACGGGGTGAATGCATATTAGGACTCATTACAGTCTATTTGGCTCAAAGACGATTATGGTTCTTGCCGAGAGGCTTCCGTACAAACTTACCATTCCAACACCAACTCACTGCAGCTTGTCCACAGAATATGTCAATCTGAATATATTTGCCTAACTGTAGCCAGCTCTATGGCACTGCTACTCTATGATATGTCTGTTAAAAAATGACAATGACAGCCTTCAGAGAGATAAAACCAGGCAGATCTATTTATGGTTTAATCCTATCATATTGAGGAAATACTGGCCATTTTCAGACTACTTCTCATTATCATTTTTTTCACGAGAATTGTATAATTACATGTATCCCCTGATGAATTTACAGTATATAATGCATGATAAAGATTAGAGCTGAATTAGTCGGACTCGATGAATGTGGAGCTCGGAGATAAGATACTCCCACTGGCTGACTATTCCATTGTGCTGCCTTCTGCTCTCTGTTGCTGCTTTCAGGGTGAACCACCGAGAAGCAGACAAGCTAAAAAGCTACATCCTAACAATGGAAAGCTTTGACAAAAGGTTGGCAGCCAAAAGCATTGATTTGGTGATTTGCAGAAAGAATACATCCACACATCAAGGTTACAACCAGAATACATTTAGCTGAAAAGTTTTTTTTTTTATGCTCAAAAGTAGTTAGGATTAAGGACTAATGACTACTAATGATTAATATTTCAATTTAAGGCATGTCCTTCTAAAAATGTTCAGTAATGAGACACATTGAGCCCCATTTTAACCCAAGTATCAAGGTGTATTTTAACCTTCAAATTACCAAATCAATGATTAATGGGAGCTAATGAGCCATGTGCAAAACCTCAATAACATTTAAGCCCTTAGCAATTCTGATTGGTTTTGAAACTTAAACAACCCAAAGTCGTTTCTTTAACTATAAGAGAATGAATGGGTTCAGCCAGACCTTTCACCTGTGCTGGAACAGCGTAAATGCAGTGTGGAGATACTACAGCAGAACTTATACACAGTAGAGTTTGTCTGCAGATGCAACTGCCCCTTCAACCACGACACTGTCAAACCTTAATGCAGGAGCTTACCGGGGCTTAAGTCCCGGGCCTCCAGGGATAAATATATATATACAGTGCTTAACAAATTTATTAGACCACCTGTCATAAAAATGAGAAAACACAAATATTTTAGAAATCTGTCAAAAACTTGTTTCAAACTAAAAATTGTATTGTTATTTATTAGGCAAATAACAAACTGGAACAACTAAATAGTCCTTATTCACATATATTAACCAAAAATCTTAATATTTTGTATGACCTCCTTTTGCCCTGATAACAGCTTGCATTCTTGCAACCACAAAACAAATTTTTCTGTTCAGGAATGCAAGTGAATAACTGTGGCATTGGCATTGTGACTTTGGCATTTCAATCACAAAATAATAATGTGCTTTACTATTCTTTTCTGCTTTTTTGTAAAACAGTAAATTTGAAAATTCAAGGATAACAACAATAATTATATTTTAGCATTAAAGATATCATTTTGATTAAAGAGCTTGGCTTGCACATACTGGTGGATTAACCATTACAGAAACATAAAATATTTTGGTAATCAGCAATACTGTTAATTTAGGGCAGCGGTGGCAAACACCTTACACTGGGTGGTGGTCTAATAAATTTGTTAAACACTGTATATATATATAATGAATATATTTATAAAAAATTATAATATGCACCGCTGCCATGAACAATATTGGGCCAGGGAAGTCACAGAAGCTTCCTGTGCATAGCTATGGTCAGTGCACTATAGTGTAGTACAAAATATATCGACGTTTTTGTAATTTGTCAAATCACAAATCGGGTAGGATAGTTGGCTAGCCTTAGTTTAGCTGTAGCTGAGTTTCCAGTGCGAAAGATGAAGCTTTCACATCCAAGCGGTGCTCAGAAATGAAAAAAAAAACAGAATAAAATGTAGGTCGCTGACTTTTTTAAGCCTACAAGCAGCAATGTCGATCACCGAGTCTCTGTGCCACCTAGTGAGGAAAACAGGGCTACTACTACTGCTGCTGTGGAGGATGAAGGACTGTGTGCTGAGGAAGAGGGAGGAGAAGGAGTGGCGCTGCAGCCGACAACAGGAAGAGAAGTGCCAGTAGGAGACACGTCAGACCCCTACAATACTGACCAAGGTTGCTGGGGCAACAGAATAGATCTTTGATGAGTTTCCCTGAGTAACCCTGTTTACTGATTAGGAGGGCTCTCCAATTACTATATGTCGCTGTCCATTGACTGGGGGGTTCTGAATCAATGTTGCTGTGGCATATTGTGAAGGGAGGCGTGCACTTGGAACTTTTGGCAAGCTAGTCAATTAAATGCTCTTGACAGCCTAGTAATATAAGTGACAGCCAAGTTATATAAGTGGGGGCCTCAAAAACGTCCGTAGCCCCAGGGCCTAAAGTAAAGTTAAGGCGTATGTGTCTAACGTGAGTAACCCAGCAGACATACAGTAATCCACATAGAGTATGCTTCTTCGTCTCTGGAAACAGACAGCCACATACATTTATGTGAAATGAGCATCTCTAGAACACACATTTTATGTTTTGGTTGCATGTTCCTCCACCATAAGAGGATGATGTGACAGTAAAACTTTTATCTATCCAAAAAATTAATAAAAAGTTAATCAATGAACTTCTCCAGCTTTTCATTTGTACAATCATTTGGTTTATGGCTGTACTTTGTGGTTAGTGCTAATTAGCAAATGTTAGCATGGTAACACATTTAACTAAGAAGGTGAACATAGTAACCATCACCATACCTGCTCATCAACATGTTACGTCACTGCAAGCATGTTAGCATGCTAACGTTAGCATTTAACTCTAAGCACCACTGTGCTGCTAGCATGGCTGTAGACTCCACAACTCTACAGACTCTTGTTAAATGAGAAAAGCCTTTTCACACCTGTCACAGTATAAAACCTTGTGGCATGAGTTAAGTGATTCTGATTGGTCTGGGGTTAAATAGACACCACAACCACCACAGTTGCTATTCATGTCTGTCTCATAATCCTTCCCTGGTGAGAAAAGGTGGTGCACAAAACACACTGGCATTTTAAAAAGGGATGTGCTCATTTCACATAATTATTTGAAATGCTTGCAGCATGGAAAGTAAAAGACAAACGTCTAACTGTCTTCCACTGATTGCATGTCTAACTGGAGCACACATAAGTGGATGTCTTCCTTTCACAGTCCCCTGTCCCTTGGCCAAAAATGAGAGCTAAACAGCATCCTTTATTGTTCTCTCCCCACAGCCCTCAGCCATCCACTCCCATAGAGATTTATCTGGCTGCCAGAGCCTGACCAGGAACCCTTGGGGAGCCCGGAAACGGCAGGCCTACCCTGAAATGCCAAGGGTGTCACTGTGTCCTGTCAGCCTGGATTAGCTCTCTCCTAGCGGCTTCTGCAGCCTTGTTAGTGTGGGTGTTTGTGTGTGTGTATGTGTGTGTGTGTTGAAATAAAAGAAAGAAAGCAAGGGGTATGAAGAGGAAATGAGAGAAAGTGTGAAAGAAAATGCGGGTAGTTGTGGTGAAATTGCCATTTAGCATCCGCCTCAAGCTAAATGCCTCTCTCCACATTTATAGGTCAACCGCTGCTTGAAAGGCAAAGAAATATATTTATGTCTTCATTCAACAGGAAAACTCATAAACAATTTCTCCATTTTCGGATGTGACACTCAACATAATGAGAGGACTGAATGCAATAATAAGGCATATGAATCATGAGAGTACTGTATATCTTACTGTTTATCAGGTTCTCATTTAAGTTCAGGGAAACTTTCTTTGCCAGCTCTCAAATGATCTGAGGCTTAAAAACCTTTGATTAGACAATGGAACATTCTGTTGTTGACTGTGCATTTGATATTACCCACAGACACTCTTTGCTGTTCATCATTCCAGCCAGGATCACATTGCAGACGAGCAGTTACTGTACTTTGGTCATAAAGCTCCATCTGTCCCTCAGGATTGGTGCTGGCAAAGGGAAATCTCCCACCTTGCCTTGTAAATAGCCAATGAACCATTGGAATCCTATAATTCTAATTTAGGGATTGGCTGTGTGTGACAAGGGCGTCAGGGCACTGGGAGATAAAAGGCTCTCTGAGGACCCATTAGTCCCTCCTACCATGCCTTTAATCAATGGGCTAATGTTTACTCTGCTTGGTGTGTCATTTATAATTAAAACTAGTGTTGCTCATTAGTGTCCAACGGGCCCAAGGTAATAATTTTAATTCATAAAACATCAATTACATCCTCATCCTCTAAAGGCGCAGCCATCAAATGGTGATACAGATAAACTTGCCGTCATTGGTTTAATGAAAATGTAATGACTTGAGAGGAGTGTGCGTTGCATTCCAGAGAAGATGAGTGTTTACCGTTTTTACAGATGGGGCAGCATTGCTCCGGCTCGTACACAGGGTTGACACACTCTGGGACGGCGCAGTCGGACACCACACAGTGCACCTCATTATTTGGTTCGCAGCGGCACCATTCACAGGGTGACGGCTGTGGGCAGAGAGGGTTAGATGATTCAGTAGGTTTCACCTTTATGAGTGTGTGCGCTCTACTGCAGGTCAGTTGGAGAGCAGCCTGCTCCTATATGCATTTTTGCAGATATTTCCCTAATAAAAATGTTCCTATTACACGCATCTCACAGTGTCTTCATAAACAAAGAAACAAGTTAATAAATTATTCACAAAGCCAAGTTGCATTAGGCCACTTGCATCTTAACAAACAGAGCCTGTAGCTGACCTTGAATAAAATCAATAGAAATAACTAATAAGGGAGTCAATAAAGTGGTGTTCATGATATTTAGCATTTTGCTGCATTCTGCTGCGGCCTGCCTCAGGAATCAGTTGCTTATCTTACCACCTCTGCAACATGTAAATCAGTGCTATGCAGCTCTCTGTGCTGCTGCCTCTTGACTCTATCTTAACAAAGTCTCTTGACCGGAGAATGAACTGTAATGCAATTACATGGAGTGGAAAAATACAAACTGTTTCCAAATCACGAAAGGTCAACTGTTCATCATATTAGATTTTCTATCTGCTCATCATAGGAAACAGTCTTCTGCACTGGGTCTGCTCTATCAGCAACTCGGTCCTCTGTACTAACCTCAGAGGATACAAATGTTTCTTTTTTGATTACCCTTTTGCAGTTTACATTTTTTTTTTTTTTTTGTTATGGTAGGTAAGTCAATATATGTGGAGATCAGCAATTGCAACTGGGTGAGTTATCCATTTGGAGGATTCATAGTGCAAAACTTTCCCAAATTACAGCAGTCAATGCATATTCAAAACATGCTACTTTTGAACAAATGTTGACTCTTGAAGGACATTGAGGTGACTAATAATGTGCTTTACCTTTGGGTGCATAATATTGGTATGTACTGTATGTACTGTAATGACTAACCAGGGCGATGCTGGTAGACCTTTGTCCAAAGGTTTACCAGCATTTCAAAAAGCTGACTAATTTACACATCATGTCTTGTTTGTTTAGCTGCTATAGGTAACCAGCAAGATCTCCAGGACGTTACTGGTCCCAACCAAGAAGTAGCCCGGCACATAATATGGCAAATTGGCGTTTTTTACAGTTTAGGTATTGTATGGATTAAACAAACGAGCTGGGGCTGGTAGGCGGGTTTTGTTACCTTTGGACAGAGCCAGGATAGCTTTTTGTCCTTGTTTCCTGTGTATGTGCTAAGCTAAACTAACCAGCTGCTAGCTCCAGCTACATATTTACTGTACAGACATGAGAGTAGTATCAAACTTCTCATCTAACTCTCGCCAAGAAAGTTACTGTTTCCCAAAATGTCGAACTATTCCTTTATATGCTGGTTGTTGTGCTTTGGAATTAATTTGTCATTATCAACTATCTTAACCCTTGTATTATATTTGTTTCTCCCCCCTTATTTTGGTGTTCCCGGTCAAATTTGACCGGTCTGGTTTAACTGCTCTTACATTAACACAAAAAACATAATTCAAACATAATCATCACCAAATTTTATTTAACACCTTTTAATGCTGTAAATAATGCCTCCAAGTAATGGTGAACATGAATAACTGCAGTGAATATACAAAGAATAGACACTGAAAATTATAATAATAATCAAAACAGAGACCGGGGGGGGGGGGGGGGGGCACATAACCACGGGAAAGAGATTGGTTCCCATAACAAACACCTAATTGTTTAGTTTGAAATGTGTAAATCTTTATATATGGGGCCTTTGAACAGGTATGATACATTATTTGGTCTCCCGTGGGGGGGTGGGCACATAAGCGCGAGAAAGAGACAGGTTCCCATAAATGACACCTAATTCTTCAGTGTGGTTCACGTGGGGGAATATATGTGTGTGTGTGAGTGTGTGCGTGTGTTTGTGTGTGTGAGAGAGAGAGAGAGAGAGAGTGTGTGTGTGTGTGTGTGGGGGGGGGGACCACACTAATTCTTCAGTGTGGTTCACGTGGGGGAATATGTGTGTGTGTGTGTGTGTGTGTGTGTCTGTGTGTGTGTGTGTGTGTGTGTGTGTGGGGTGGGGGGGGGTGGGGGGTGGATGTGAGGGTGTGCATGGGGATGTTTTCCATCTAATGGATGAACATAATCTAGTATTACCCATTCATTTCCTATGGAACACCACAGGTGTTACAAAGTTGATTAGACCACTCAAAATTCAATGAAAGTGGTGATCAGCAATTTTATATGTTCAAATGCCTAGTGTGGAGGATATCATAAGGCCTTGAGGCAATCAGAGGAAAAATAAAAATTTTATGATTTTATGAAGTTGTAAATTGGTCAGATTTGACCCAAACACCACAGAAGGGTTAACTGTATTAGCAGTAGAAAGGAAAGCAAATGCATAACCCATTCTCAGATTGTTTTCATACTTCTTGAACTTAAAACAATGTAGAATGAGATCTGCAAAGTCATGTTTAAATGAAACATTGGACTGTTGCCAAGGATGAGAGCAGAGATAATTCAGACATGAACCTAAGACTGTTTCATCTCCTATTATTCCACTTTCCCTCCGTGTGGTAGAAAATTGATAAAACTGTCTCAACTGTTCATCAGATATACTTCCTCTGATATGTCAGACAACTGTCCGGTGGGATTAAAAAATAGGATGTGAAACTATCTATCAGATATGTTGTTTATAAAGGGCAACAAAAAGTATATATTGTTAAAAATCACACTCCCTACAAGGAGGAACAGTAAGTGCATTTGTGAAATGTATGTAACTTAATTGTGTCCAGGTACAGAAAGCTATGTTCTGTACCTCTGCTTTAGATTCTCACACTAAGTGATGTTAATGATACAATAGATTTCATCTGCTCATTCATTGTGTCTGTTGCATATTTTAGAGCTGCCAGTCCCTGATGTCAAAGCACATCTTAAGGCCTTAAGAAATACAACATAGATGGTACCTGAACAATTATAACTTGACTCTCCTCTTACCCACACAAGTAGTCAACACTAGTCGGCGTATGTAAATAAGCCACGGCAAAAACATTTCTCTTTCGCAGAGTTGAGCACCCCTTCAGTTATCCGCCCCTCTCTCTGTTTGAGTGCTCACACAGAAATGTACCAATTAAACAGCAAGATGTTGCCTCATACATATGGAAGATGGACTACATTTTGTCAACCTAACAGACTTAATCTATGGGGGCTGGCAAGGTGGGATTCAGGGTCAGCAGTGGAGCATGTAGGGCTGTGTCTCGTCTCATGATGACATGGCTGCGTTTCTCTAACAGGAATATTTGGCTTCGAGTGAAGATGAGGTACCTTAACCTTGGACAACGTATGAAAGCAATTGCACCTCACTTTAAATTGACACTGCCAGCAGCAGAAAACCCAGGTTTAGTCACGATTCTGTTAAAAATAAATATGTCTCCTCAGGGAATTGAAGCAGCAGTAGTTTGCAATAATGAGCTTTATACTTTAAGGTTTCAGAAATCTAGATAAGTTCTTATCCTGTTATACCTAATATGCTAGCTGGAGTACTGCGATAGAAAGCTGGATACTGCGGCATGTGACACTCACCTTCCTAATTAGTCTGCCATGAACGAAAACGCATCCTTAACTTGAGTTATTTAGTCACTAGTTAATGAAACGTGGACACCATGATGAGAATGATGGTTGGAGAACCTGGTGAAGTTTGAGAAGTCGCATGGTGTTAATAACACCCTGGATTCTAAGATTATCCCAAAGTCTGAACATAAGGAGGAGGAGACTCACTTCCTTATTGTAGACGGCTTCCTGCTTTATAACTACAGACCTCTGATTGACGTCGACCCCATATAAAGAATGCAAAAAGAGGAGGTGCGCCAGGAACTACATGGTGCCAAGCCCCCCCAGCCTGTTTGATGAGTCACGTCTGGCCCACATATTTGAAACACTTTCTGAAATGAAAGTGAACGTCTGAAACCCTAACGCAGAGGATAAACTTTATTATTGTCTCGTCATTTATTGCTGCTGTAAGATGAAGAAACTAAAACTACAGTGCAGCAGAGAAACTTGGCTCATTCTCAAATGGTGAAAGAGCTCAGTTGGTACAGAAATGAGAGTGGCTGGATGTGGAGGAGTCGGACAGACCTGCACTGACGCAGAAACCTAGATATTGTTGAAATAATAGATTAAAGGATATGAACAACCAGGTTTCTCATATTACATGTAAATTACATATCCTGTATATGATCAATACCTGGATAAGACTTAAAACCAGGATACTAGTGTCTATGTAAATGTGCAAGTAATCTAATCTCTCTCCACAGTTCAGGTCAGCTGACCTTCATAACAAAAGCAGCTCAGACAGGATCAACACAACAACATGCATCGTTATTACTGCTTCCTCTGGTAATAAGCCTTTACTTAGCTGTGGAAGATCAATTACATGTTCGTTTAAAGTATTTAAAAGGATGGCAAAATCGTGAATTCACTGTAGGAGCCAGACAATTAGTTAAGTGATAGATGGTAAGGATCCAGCTAACACCAATTTTGATTTATATTTGATCAGCTGCCAAACATACAGAAAGGAAATGACTCAAAAACATAACAATGAGAACAATTAGAGACAGTTTCACAAGAGTCTGCATCTGGCACAGATACAGTTTCCCTTTTCCCCCATAAGGCATATTATTATCTTTAGAGGATAGAGAAGGAGACAATTAGACATCATATAGTAATAAGTACACATTAGAAATGCATGACTAAATCAGCTAAACCTTTCATTTGTTTTTCTTAGCAAATGCATTATCTCAAGTAGTGTCCGCTGGTAAGTTGTAGTAATACATGGGAATTAAACTCAACAGAAGAATTAACATGTATTATTCATTTGGTTTGAGGCGATGCAATCAATATTTTTTAAAATCAATGTGCACCACAAACAGCAAAACGAAGACTTAGATTTGTTGTTTATGGCTCGCATTAATTTCTATTATTGTCAAACTGACAATAAATGGGCAGCTGGCTTCTTGACATATTGTATGCAATGTTGAGAGTTTTCTCAACTAAAGGTGTGTCTTGATCTCACAGGTACCACTTCATCCATGTTGTATTACAGTTTTTTACACTTGGTAACACGCATTCTCAACACTTTTTCTCTTCACACAGTCTGCACAACAGAGGTCAATATGGACTAAACTGTGGATCACTCTACGGAAGCCCTGAGAGGCAAGTGAGAAAAAAAAACATTCTGGTGATCCATTTTCTAAGTCTGATCTGAATAGTTTTCTCTCCTGTGTTTATGACTTGAAACGAGTGAAAAAAAGTTTTTGCCAGGATAATCTTTTTTAAGTTTTTCATCTGCGAAACAGGTGGAGAAAAAAAGTTTAGCAGGAAAAAATAAATAAATTTCCAGGACAATTTTTAGTTATTTTTTCTTTATCTGTGAAAATATGAGAAAAAATCGTCGTGAAATAAAGTTTTTTCCGGGATCATTTTTAACAGTTATTTTTTTTCACCTGTGAAAACAGTTTTAGCAGGTGAAAACAAATGTTTTGCCAGGCTAGAAATGTATTTTAATTGGTTCTAATCTGCACATACAGTCTGAAAAATAAGTTTTTCACCTGCTAAAACTGTCTTTTCAACTGTAAAGGAAGAAAAATTATGCTTTTTTTCACCTGGCTTCAAAGATGAAAAACAAAATTAAGGAATTAAATCCTGTTCTTTAAACAATTTAGACTTAGGAAATGGATCACCAGAATTTTTTTTCTCACTTGCCTCTCAGGGTTTCCGTACTTTTCATTGCTTTGACACAAAATGCATTCAATGACCACATCTTTCAAAAGTTTTCTCATTCAATCTAAACCATCACCAAAACTCTGTGTATTTACGCTCCATTTTGCACATGTTGCACATACTATTGTAAAAACAGTTTTCTCATGAGAGACAGTGGTGTTTCTTTGCTATCACAACTGGCCTTTAAAAATAAATCAGTTCAAAGCTGAAGTGGCATTTGTCTGTTGATTAATCGGGCAGATTGACCTGTAAAGCAAGTATATAATAAAATGTAATTTGAAAAAGAAAATTACTCATTGTATCTATGACACATTGCAGAGATTTTCAATGTATTCAGCTGCGCCTGGTGCTTTCAGGGCGTCCTTTTGTGTGAGGTCTACCATGAAGAGGATCAGTCGTGCCTTAGCCCAGACTCACAAAAGAAAATGGAACACCAGCACCGCACTTGACATGCTGGTAGATGTTTTGGTGAAGAAAAGTCTCCTGTTGTCCCCGGCTTATTGGCAGGGTATTAGAGTGAATCGGCTGCCATGCTTTTCATTCCCGCTCTGAGACAAATGGAGACGGGGCAGGGAAGCAATGAATAGTCAAATAACCTTGAGCAGGGCAAACGGTTATGTAAAATACTTTGAGGCTGGACAACAGGGTCACAGGAATTTCACCCATGCGGTTAATAGGAGTGGCGGAAATGGGTTGACAGTCAAACTGCATGCTGCTGTTGTCCAGGTCAAAACAATATTTTACCGGCCGGCAGGGAATACAGAGAGCGAGGAGGCAAGACGTTTGGATGAGGGGAGTTGGATGCTAAAAACTCCCTTGTACAGGGGTTCTTTAAGTGCAAAGAAGTTGACACCAGAAAAACGTGTTTGAGAATTCTTTGTGGCCTAATTGTTTGCACTTAATAATTTCGTCTAATTAGGACTCTTGTTGCCTCTGGCAAACTGGATAGGAAAATCAATTTGAGCAATCATTTTTACAGCTTCTATGGCTGTTTTGTCTCATAGGTGTCAGTGCTGAAAAGAGGATTACTGTTAATTACTGTTGTGTACGATGTATAGGCAGCTCCGTGCGTGTGTCCATGCTATTTTAGGTTCATTGTTGTGATTTGCCATGTTTTTACAGTCTCCATAATTTTCTTTTGTTGTTTAAGTTGAAGTGCCTAAGTTACAAGAAACAGAAAAATCATGAAACAGAAAAACAGAGTAACTGCACTGCACTGGGTAGTTTAGTACCTGTCCCATGGGGGTTTTAAGGAAAGGTGAGTAGAAATGTATTAAGGCTGCATTTATTGCAGTTATATTACTTGCAAATTAATCAATTAACATTACTTGCCTCTAAATGAGAAATTATTCAAGATAGTCTGATGTTTTAAATCTACTGTGTGTACCTTTTTCATGGAAAATGTTGAAGCCCACCCCCCCTTTTTCAATTCTGCATCCCTTCCCTAGGGGGATCGCAGGAAGCACGGACGGGATTGTTCACATTTGAGTTCACATCCCAGCCCTAGCCTGACGATCTGGGATCTGAACTCACCCTATATCTCCTGGTTCTTGATTGCAGCTGCGCTGAGGCCAGAGGCACGCCGGCAGCCATGCTGGGCTGGGGACTGGTCCCTTCCTCATCTGATGGGGAACCCTGTAGGTGAAACACCTACTAAGGTTGAGTTGCATGACTCTCTCACAGGGCAACAAAACAAAAGAGTAGAAAATACACCCACTGGCAGTAAGTCTACACTTCAAAATCTACATTGTATTAAATACTTTATTGGTAAAAGTAAATACTAAAGTGGACGAGTTGGTACTGGGAAATGTACTGATGCATGAGTTATACCAGCATTAGATTCAGCAAACTTTGCACTGCAGTCTACTGCTTTGTGTTGAATGAATGCCCAACACCACTTGCACGATAATGACTGTATACTCTACTTACATGGGACTTAATAACTGACCTATTGCATGATGGGATTATCAGTATAATGAAACTGGACAATTAATTAAAAGTGTTGTTTGATGCCAAACTATGTGTATCAACTCTTCCTTCAAACTTAAACATCCTAGCATCCCAGATGCTCTAAACTGACCACATCTCCTCAGTTATCATTCTGAGATGCTGTATCTCTGCATTTCTTCTTCATCATCTGCAACTGAATATAAATGCAAGCACCTGCACAATGTAGCATGAGGAAATGCCAATGAGGCCCACACCAAAGGTTAACCTGTCGGCATCCCTAAACAGGGGTCTGTATAGCAGATACTGACGCCCTTTGATTTCCTTGAACACTGCAGGGTTCCCAAGCTTTCATGTGCTCACTGAAGAGACCCAACCCTAAGCCCAGGATGTGGACTAAGACGTTAAGAGTTACTTGTGTGGTCTCAGAGAGGGATCGTCCTGCACCACAAATTTCCTGTTTTCTTATTTATGTCATTTTCAATAATTCATAATCAATAAGTACAAATGGATGTTTGTTTTTTCCCCACCAAGTACGAAGAAACGTCCTTCCTTCTTTGGGCCCTTCTGTCAAGGTTAGCACGAGGGTGAGCTGCACTATTGATGGATTTGATCTCACATCAAACTACGAGGCTTATGCACTCACAGCGGCCCTTGCAAAATCTGTGAGCTTGCATCACAATGCAGGACTGAGCTTGATGCTGTCTGACGTGCAAACACACCAATCAGTACAGATTAGGTACATAGGTTCTAAATGGGCTGATCCCACACACGTCTCATTAACAGCAACACTATGTCACTTTCATGCTGATGTGCAAATGCATAATGTAGGGCTGCAACTAACAGTTATTTTCATTATCTATTTCTTGTTTATTAATTTTTGATTAATTGACTAATCATTTAATATAAAATGTGTCAGAAAATAATGAAATTGGAATGCCCATTACAATTTTCCAGAGCCCTAGATAACATCTGCAGATTGCTTTTTTTTGTCCAATTAGCAATTTAAATCCTAAACACATTCAATTTACAACAATGTAAAACACAGAAAAGCAGCAATTTGACTTGTTAGAACCAGAAATATTTGCCCTTTTTGCTTGATTAATGCCCTACATGATTAATTGCATCTCTAAATTGTTGATTCTTTTTTATGTCCGTTATATCAGTAAATCAACTAATTGTGTTAGCACTAGCATAACGGCCCCTATTAGAGGCATTAAAATCCTTGTTAACAAAGGAAAACACAGACTGCTATGACTCGCTGCTCATCTAGCTGAATGTACTAGAGGCAGATATATGCCAGTGGAAATTAAAAGCACCTAAATTACGTTAACATACGATAGACAGTTGCCAGCCACTGTTTTTCCCCCCTTCTAGTTCTTTCGGTTTTGTCTGATTTTTCAAAAATTGCTTTTCTACAGATATAGCAGAGTGATTAATAACGGTGCTTGTCTACATTTAGTTTGGCTTAGCCCCCTGCCTGCTTCAATTTGTTTCAGTGACATGACATGCTAATATCCACAGGTGCGACATGTTCCAAACATCTCCCAGCAGAGGTTTCTTTGCTTTGCCTTGAAGTCATTATGTAAACCAAACTGGAAAAAAACATCCTACAAATTACAAAACATTCTGCTGAAACCTTGCAGGGCAGGACAAAACTAAAGCAAAGCAGACAACGAGACATACAGTTTCCAGTTTCCTCATACTCATGACTAGCTTAGTCAGGTCGTGATTGTCATGTAAAACACAATTTACTTTGGGTTCCCTTAAATTAGTAGGATTAATTAATTGTTAAACCTAAAATTAAACTTTAAAATAGGCAGCCCAGCTTCATGTACATCTAATGCTTGTGGTAGTCAGCCTGTAAATATTTGTTATTTAGCCATAATTATTATCTTTCCCTAACTTTAAAGCTGCACTAGTCAATATTCTTATATAAATAATGGGTCAAATAACTATGTGTAATGTAAAACGGGTTTCTTGAAGTGACACACCCACAGAGAATTATTTCTGCAGCTCCCCTCAGCTCCATGGAACATTTTAGCATCTTTCAGCTAATTGTTCTGGTTTTACGGCCTGCAACTTGAATGTTTTGGTTCACTGTCAATGCTCTCATCAAGGTCATCTCAAGCCGCATCAGACAGCAGTTTATAGTGGAGAAGTTCTGTTAAACCAACTATATGGTACTTGTGGTGGTGAACATAGTGAAGTGTTTAGTAGCTAAAGACCCAGATAATTACACAGGGGTTGGTAGAGACCAAAACCAGAGCTAAAAGAGAGTGACTATAAGACTTACATTCATCAGGTGGCTAGAAACACAACTCAAAATGAATGCTGATGTTGCTCTGTGGCTGCCGGATGTGTAAATAGACAACTAATTACAAACACTTGCACCGTAACAACTTCACAAGGTGATGATATGGCAAAGTTATGTTTGCTGCAAATGAGTTGCTACTCGTATGGGCTACAGTATATTGTAGCAGTATCCAATTGTAATATGTTGACTTGAATGTTTTGCAGATGTGAATAAAATGTACATTATGTCTGATACTTTGAGGAAATGTTTGAATCCAGTAGTTTTTCTGACAAAGCATTTTTAGTAATTGTAGCAAGTCGTTGCAGTGCTTTCAGTTTTTCAGTACGTACTTTTAAGGCTGAAAGCATTAAATGTCCATGCTTTAATATCTCAGAAGAAGGCTTACAGTAGATAAAATAAAATGCATAGACTCGTTGTTTGGATTTTGTACACGTTAATAGATTCAACTAGCATGAAGTTGAGTGATTGCTGACAAATTTCGTTTGTTGTTTTAGGTGAACGTTTTGTCAAATTACACAAATTCGATGTTTCCAGAATAGATAATAACATTGCATATCAGTTTCATTGGTTTCTTGTGTGGATTGACACATTGTTTTATCTCTGGTATCTCTTCAGTGTTTACCAGTACTGCTGAACACTCTGCTAATCTGCCACTGACAATGCCAATTAATCTTGAAGATGCTTCTTAAAGCTTAGTTTCGAGTATTCATTTAGTTCTGAAGTGCCTATTGTTTCAAGTGGGTTGCACAAAATTCATGATTGAGAAGTGCTCTTCACTCGCATACATATCAACACAAATCTTGCGCATAAAATTGTGCATCCATTTGTTTTAACTGGAAAATTTGGTGGTTGTTTGTGTTTGTCTGTCTGTACTGTCTATCCACAGAAATCAGTTTCTGAATACATCTGAGGTAAGAAATGCCATGCAGTTATGAAAAATTAAGAGGAAATTGGTGATGTCATTATACTACCAGTTTGCTAACTTGTCTCAAATGTTGTCCCACTAGATGTAGGTTTTCTACCTCTATCACTATGTCATAACATGTAATTGGAAATCCAGAAAATAATACATTCAGGCATTATAATAGAAATGAAAAACAACCAAGAGTCTCCAAGCTAACTTCATACCTGAATACTCTTAACTCAAATCCTTACAGTGGATCCAAAACGTAATTAAGTTTTCCATTGGAGGTTTATAGTGTTTGGCTGGCACAACTATAATGGACTCTAATCCTAACTGGTTACTGTTATACTTGCACAGACAGGACCAAGCGCCATGATCAACCATAGAGCTATACTGTTGTTTAGGCCGCAATGTGTCATATTACATTTCACTCACTTGCAGCCCCAATCCACTTGTGTGGAATTTGAATGAGGAGGTTTCCTCATGGGCAGCAACAGTTTAAACACAGACTGTAGTTGTCATGCTCGTATAGTGTCATTTCAAATCAGGCAGTACTGTCGTGCTCCGTAACAACTGCTGGGACTCTGGTCTGATGGGTAAAAAGAGTGCTCCCTTTGCAGGGGACACAGGGAAACTGAATCTGCCAGCAATGACTCAGAGTCCACAAATCAAAGCATTGAAATACTGTTAGAGCATCTGTCAGTTTAGTAATGCTGGGTGAATGTTCAGTTGACGGTGCAGGGAGGAGGGGATGGCATCACTCTGGGAAGCAGCCATCTTTGTGCCCTTGGCCAATAAACACATTTTAATGATACTTTTACAGTATGTCAAGAACTGATATATACTCACAGTAACCAAAAGCCTCACTAACTCAAACCCTAACAAGCCCCCACCACAGGTCAACGCTGCTGGTGAGCTGCATTTTGCAATTTTGAATAAAATATCATTGAAGTCAATTGGTGTCAACAAGTTTCAAGAGCAAAAGCAGTGTGTAGGTGTTTGAGCCGCTGTACTTAATATGCCTTAACACTGGCCTGTGTTCCCACGAGACATAGCGGCTGCTACCTAAAATGACACCACCATGACATTAGATTTTGTTTCATGTTTGAATTGATTGACATCTATCACGAACATGCAAGTCTAGTTAGGGGTGCTCATATTACTGTATGCGGAATTTAAAACACATGAATAGCCCAGACAGACTGCCATGTAAGATGGCTTCATTAGTGGCCTCCAGATGTTTGACTGTGACTGACCTGATCAACCTGGCCAGATGGAACCAACTCATGAGCATCAGTAGGGCACTGTAGCCCTTAAATACGTTTACTTATGATCTTATAGTGTATAAACTATTATATCATTATGCTGGAAGACAAGATCAAATACAATACCAGCAGTTAGATTGGAAACAGTATCCTACTGTATGAGACAGGAAGTTTAGTGCATATTGGAAATGTTGTTTTATTAACTGCTAGCATTGTGCCACGACTTGGATGTTTTGTAAGCTGAGCTCCCGAACCAACTGTCTAAATGTAACAATGTAAGAAAAGATTGAGGCTGTTCAGGTTTGGATCTTAGAACTCAGATCTTACCTTGAATTCTTCCAGTATTTTATACGTTTTCCCTCGGTACTCGCAAAAGTTTTTAACCTCCTTGCACTCGGGGCAGCATCCGTTGTGCTCCACTTTGGTGCACTTGGGGTGCAGTTTGGGGCACTCGGGCTGGTCGCACACAGGCCCGTCCTCCGTGCACACGCACGGACAGTTCGAGTGTCCCGGGTAGAAGCGCTCCCCGAGTTTGTAGACGAAGCCACTGTCGTCCACGCATCCTTTCCCCCGGTAGTCATCGAAGACGATGTTTTCACTGGCCGTCCGCTCCGCCTCGTCCGCGGCGTAATCCTCGGGGTTACCCACCGAGGCCGGAGACACTGCGCTCAGGGCCAGCAGGAGCACGAAGGCGGCCGAGAGGAGAGGGCCCATCCTTCGCCGCGGCGTCGATATCCACATTCAACACGATTGTGTGGATGTCATCCCTAGGCTCCCGGTATTCTCTCCGGATCCGTCCTGCACTTCATTATCATCATCATCATCATCTTCTTCACTTGAGGAAATGGGCTGCAGTGGAAAAAATAAGAGATGACATGATGGATGATGATTCCACTGCTGTTGTTTTGCACAACCTCAAACCGGTAAACCTCACATTCCAAGTACTTTTCGTTTTTGCTTAGGCCTGTGCATATTTTGTCCTACTGCTGCAACCAGCTGTTTTTATAGGAATCATTTGAATTTATTATTATTGTTATCTCCAGAGACAAATGGCATTCCCTAATGCAGCTTACAGGCTCAACAGGCTAATGCCATTATTCCTGAAAGAAAACCAAAACCTTTGTTAACATAAGAAGCGTGCAGTCAGTGTGCGCGCTTGTGTGGTGGTGGTGTTGAGAATCAGATTCAAATGATTCTCTTCGTGCAAAATCTCAACAATAAACGTCCAACAACAGATGAAAAGGTTAAAACATCCATTATCTGAAGTGGGTGGAGTGGGCTCACTGTATTCTTCTCCACATTCAATAAAACCCAACCTATTAGCTATCTTTGTACAATTTCAAACTCCAGAGACAACAGGTAGCTATTAGTCTATTCCAAATTCCATTGAAGCCAATAATTATACAAATTGCTGCTCAAACATTGGACTTACAGTAACCTGTTCTTACTAAATCAGCCATGTAGCGTGCAAATGTGCAACGATTTAACCCAAACCACAGAGCAGAATCCAGACAGTTAAGCAACACATAGCGGGAAATAAACATTTCCCTTTAGCTTGGGATCGTTTGGTTTCTGCTGCGTGTCTTGATAGATCAATTGAAACGCCAGTGACAACAGGGATGTATATTAAACGATAGGGCAAACTCACCGCGTTGAAATTGCTTGATACCCACTTAGAGTGAAGCCAGACAGCCCAACACATAGAGGGCTAGAGCAGATTAAAGATAGTCGCCTAGGCTATCGGAAACTTCACTTTATCCACAGGGTAAATTCTCCAGACTCCACAAGATACTATAATCCTGCCTCTCGGTCGTGATGGTCTGTTTAAAAGCAATTAAACACCAGCCTTTTGGAGGTATGGTCCCCTCTCCAGTGCAAAGAAAATGATATCCACGTAAAAGTAGGTCTGCTTCATGAATATCCTCATCGGACTCACCTTTTTGAGACAATATCACAGTTCACGTCCGAAGGCATGCGGCACGGAGAGAGAGAGAGAGAGGCAGAGACCGAGAAATAAACAGCTCGAAAAATCCTGAGAATCCGGAGTCAATTCAATATTTCCCAACGATGCAGGTGAATATGAGAAAGCAGCAGTCAGTCTTGTTGCACATATGTGTGTATACATCCAGCGGTTGCGTGAAAAATAAAAATCCAGAAGGGCTGAAGTTTAGAGTGTAAAAAATTAAACCAAATGTGATCGAAGCCAGTCAGTATTTGATTTTCGGTCGCATTCATCGTCAGTAGGGGAGAGTGAGGAGGGAGCGCTCCGACTTTCAGCACCTTGGAGAGCGACTGTCTCCTGCGCCCTGCACTGAGCGGAGCGGAGCGGAGCGGAGCGCCCCCTGTCCCCCTCCGTCACCCACAGACACAACAACGCTCACATCCCACCATCCGAGGACAACTCCGACTGCATTTCTTGAGCTGGCCCAGCAAGGGTTAAAGGCTAAAATCAAGTCAAACGACGGAATAAGTGGTCAGTTGTCAGGGAGGTTCCTGGAGGAGCGCTCGCAGGTAGATTGAGGAAGCAGGCTAGATCTGTCAAAGTGTGTGCGAGTGCCTTTTTGTGTTTGTAAACGTTCGGGTCATTATATGGGCCTGTGTATGTGTGTCTGCGTACGTGCGCGAGTGTCTTCACACATGACCTGCAGCATGTTTCCCTGAGTCACTCGTTATTTGCAGCACAGTTTACAGAAACCCATTTGTATTCTACGGTGCAACGCAAAAAGGGAGTCTGACTTCTCTGCCCTTACGACAACATAAAAAATACAGTCCGGATTTGCAGAGCAGCATCAACTTCGTTTTACAGATGGTAGCCCGTAGGGGCCACTGCCTGACTACATTCAGTCTGAGAACAGATGACTGAGTGAGACCCCAAAGACCATCACTTAATTAGTGATTCCCATGAGGGATCATACAGGTTATCAACAGCAACCTTTTGGCCTGTTTTGTTCAAATATAACTAGGTGGTTCATGGTCTTTATCTGAGTAATGATTAAAACCTGCTATTTTATAGGAGCTCTAAACTCAGTTGAAAACTCACCTCTATAAAGTATTGCAATGATATACTTACATCTGCTGCATACTTGACCCACCATGGAAGGTCAGATCCAACTGAAACAGCCTAATTAACTACATGCATTCACTTGTTGGGTTAAGGCGTGTATTCTGGGTATTTTCTGCACCATTTTCTACCTGATTGGAAATTAGCTTTAAAAAGATTTTTATGGCTATCCGCTTATAAAGTCATATATAATATTCAGAACATCCTTGCAACGCAGGTATGGTTTCAGGCATGAACTCTGACAGGACAATAAACATCTGAGTTAAAACCCACCATCCCACGTTGACTTCCCTAATGATATCTTCCCTGAACACAGAGGAGGAGATGGACGTAAAGACAAGCAGACACATTAGAGAGAGACTTTAAATGTTGGAGACGGCTAAGATGTGGATTGTGCAAAAAGGGCTGCAGCTTAACATCAAGAAGATGTCCTAAATATATCAGATGTATATGCTCATTAATGCATGGACATATCCTGGGCCTCTTCTCCTTTGAATATGATCCTGGGCTGCAAGCAGCAAGCCTGCTCTCTGGTAACATTTGTCAAGTAAATTTAGCATCAAGCTCAGGCTTGATGACATTCAACCTGCATAACTAACACTCTATCTAAAGAGCAATGTGTTAGCCAGCTTCTGTCAGCTTCATTCCTCTAATTATTTTCCTAATCCCAAAAAGATGAATCATAATAAGTATATGATCTCTATAATTAGACTAAATATAGAGCATATAACATCTGAGTGCAGGGCTAAGTCACTCAGGTTGTGAGAGTGCAGCCAGTGCCATTGACAGGGTTTCATGTGGGGGTTGGTTATCTCTAAAAGGTGGCAGGTGTTTGAAATGCAGATGCCGGCAAAGCTGCGATCACAACAAAACCTGTGGCAAGCAGGGGTTTGTCAAACTCCTGGTAACACACGCAAAGCGCATAATTACTGTGTCAGCTGAAACATTTAGCAGGCAAACACATGAGGGCAAACTGAGGTGGCACTGTTAACTTTTCTCCTCGACTGAATGCAGAAATGAGGAAGGAATGTTTTCATCACATTTTCATATGGTGTTCATCAAGTTGCATATGTGGGCTGCATTTCCCAACTCACTCTAACAAGACTTGTTTCTCTGTCTGACTTTGTTTCCCCTTCCGATCTTGCCTCCTCCACAAACGGATGTGCTTTGTGTCCCATTAGGAAACTGTTAATAACACCAAACAATCCCTTGTGGTTTCATAAGGCCTGTCTTTCTCCTGGTGCATGCCTTTCTCTCACACTCTGTTCAAGACATGTATGTAAAAACATGCATTTTCCAGCCTGTACTACACTGCGTGCTTCACTATGCACCACAACCCCCCGACCAACATCCCCTCCCCAACTCTCTGCACAGAAACATCTTGGTCGTTGACCTGGTTACAAAGACATGGAACACTTATGGTTTTGTGAAGCCTCTCATCTTCCTACCACTCCTCACACCACTCTCTGCAATGGAGCCCGAACAAGTATATATATCATTTATTAAATCTGACATTGCACTTGGGTAAATGTTGGATCCTAATGTGAGATGTGTTGTCTACTCCAGCACGCCATGGTCCATTAGGCCTTCACTCTGGCTCATGAAAAACATGGTGTGTTTGATACAAAACAACGGTGGTAAAGAAATGTAGTGGAGCAACCACCTCTATAACAGACTACCTGTGCTGGATGTAGTCTTGTTGGTGGGAGAATGCTTTCATATGACATTTTCCTGAGCCCACTAACGGGTGTTTACATCTCTGTTGTGTTTGATGTGAGGCAAACAACTCCCAGCCCACAGGACTGGGTTCCAATTCAATCAGCTAATGGAAAGGGAGCTCTTCATCCCCCTGCCTCCTGCCTTCCACCACCTCCGTTTTCCTGCAGCAACACATTCACTGCGGCAGAGTCTGTACCAAATGTTATAATGGTTTAGCCATTAGGGCTACATTTATAGCCTGCTAGCAGGTCTTAGGCTTTATATTCGGTCACAGCTATTCACGCTAACTTATTAAACTGAATGCCAGAGAGGGAGAAAGCAGAGTGAGCTGAAGCAAGTGAGAGAGAGCAGAAAGGGAAGAAACAGATAGTAGGAGGGGAGGTGGGCCTCAGGCAAATCAAGACTTTTGTGTTAGCGAAGCATACATTCTCCCTCTTCGATGGAAATGGGTTACGCTTAATAAAGCGAAGGCTTTGTGCTAATGTCTCTAGCAGTGAAATTCACGTTTAACAACGCAGTTATGCCTCTCACTTGCTAAGTATTCTGTTCGTGCCTTTAAATTAACACTAGTAGTACAATTTTACTGTGACAAATTTAATCCTTGGCTTGAGCTCCTGCAATCCCCTGCTGATTTGGCTGCGTAACAATTGGAATTCATGTCTCTCTGGCTGATCCACACACTTCTGGAAAAAGGTCTTGCAGATTCTGCTCTGAGTCAGACATTTAGTCATCTTATTATGATGAATGTATTAGCAATTAAATCAACATGATTTTATAGACACTTTTGATGTTACGTACAGCGTAATTCTTCCCAATTTACAGTGTGATTTTTTTTGTACTAACATTGTGCCAGTACAGCATGTAGCAATACATATAAGGGAACAAGGTGTGAAGCGGGAATAAGGGGGTAGCAATCTTGGACCTTAAAAAGAATATATACTGTAGGTATTTTTAACTGACATGTACATATTCTAATATCATGGGGTGCAGTCATTACTGAGCAACAAAGCTAGAAGTTTGGGGGATGATGGGGTAATGAGTTCTGTCGCATTTTATCTGCTGTGATTATTTCAATATCACCATATGCTACATACCAACACTGGAGAGGTACAGCCAATAAAAAAATAAGATAGGCAAACTACATAGTTCCAGTAGAACAACAGGCTATATTTGTGTTTTTACTTTGGACTACTTATGGGGTATAACATTGTACTTGCAGAGGATTTCAGAAGCCTGAGGCGGTTCAGGTTTGTGTGGAGTGCTGTTCAATATTGTTATGGAGTACAGTAAGTAGAAAAGCTTTTTTATGATCAGGCAGTTGTAGAAGATTACACTTTTATGTCCTGTCACAGTGTCACTGTCATGAACACTAAAGGATATGAACACTTCAGTCATTGAAAAACGTTATTGAGTTATTTCACAACATCAAAATTTAAACGTGATACAAAAAGCTATTGTTGCACAATAGGTCATACTGTATCCTTTGACATTACCCAGTACAAGTACATAAAAGACATGGATTTGATTTTTTTACTCATCGTCAAGTAGATACAGAATATACAAAATGATACTGTCAGAGAGTGAGGAATAAGATGACTTTAACTTAAAGCTATGTAACGAGAAACAAAAGGGAATCCTGTGTGTGTTAAGTGGTTAAGGAAAGTATCAAACAGTGTAATAAATTAAAACTGGAAGCTTTTTGTAGTCTGTGTGAATTGTATGCCTAAGTGTTTCAATTCAAGCCTGCCTTTCAGTGAGTGCATCTCATAGCCCCACACTGTTTCCCCCCATCCACTTTCCCCTGTGGTCCTATAAACCACATCCTGTATTACATGGCACACTGATTCAGACATTCAAATACCCCTTCTAAAGCAAGGCTGAAAGAGATTCATTGGCTTTTTGGGATAAGTCTACTTGGTGGCAACGGTGAATAGGGAAGAAACCCATGCTCTGGTCTCAGTTTGCTGGTGGATCGTGGGTCTCCCTGAGATACTTATTATCCCAGCTGTGTGGAACGGTGCCCCTGTGGGTGCTGGCATTTTCCACCGAGTTAGAATAAGAGCTCTCTTCTCCTCCCATAGGGGACCTGTAGAGGCTCTCTGATTCGCTTTCTCCAAAGGCTGACGATGCTTCAGCAGCTCCAGGGAGGCACTGAGCACTGAGACTGTGTCGCTGTGGTTGGTTGCCTCTTAATGACTCTGCTGCTTTAGACATGCAAATAGAGTTGAAGTGGAAAGAAGGCCTGGAGGGACAATTTGGCATATGAATCAAATGTATTATACTGGATTTACAGTGTAATATGTGACTAAGTTATATGTGTATGAATGCATGAATTCATTCATTCATTTTTGAATACCAATAATATCACAAACAACAGAACAGAATTTTATTGAAAACTGATACATAATGCCATGTTGAAGAAAGACTTAAAAACGTGACATTTTGGGAAGTACATGTATTTATTCAGTTAGTTAGATGAGTAGATGGATACAACTCTCATATTCTGTCCCGAGCTACAGCTCAATATGTTTTAGCTTAGCTTCGTACAAAGACTGGAAGTATGGAAACAGCTATCCTGGCTCTGTGCAAAGGTACAAAATATGTCTACCAACACCTCTAAAGCTCACCAATCAACATTTCATATGTCCAGGCTCCCCCCTGCTTGGATTCTTTATGCTACGCTAAGCTACCTAGCTGTACTTTAGCATCATACTTAATGCACTTAATGCAATAATGGTGAAAGTGGTATTGATCTTCTCATCTAGCTCGTGGCAAGAAAGCGTATTTCGTATTAAGTGGCAGGATAGTGGTAAATGTTGTAACGTGTAAACGTAGCATAAGCAGAGAAAAGTCATACTGAGGGAACCGACTTAGTAAATCCAGTTACACTTCAATATCTATCTAAAGTTGGTCAAATTAGCCATCATAAGCAACTGGTCATACCAGGCCGAGTAAGGACGTAGCTCCCAAACCCCTTCAGAAAGGGTACAGTATGTTTTGTTTAAATTCAACATTTAATTTGTAAGAGAAAGAAAATGTCTTCTTTCAAAAGTTGCATAGTCTCATTTTAATGTAAGATAAAACAAGACAGAATGTAGAGCATACTCAAAGGTTGTGCTATTTTTTAGATCCTTGCTGCTAGAGTTGAAATGAATACATGAAATTATGAAATAAAATATGCCAATCTGTCCATTATCCTTAGGTTGGGTTATAAATGACTGACTTTGTATTCCAACATCCAGAATTCAGTGTGGTGGTTGTTGCTTGTGTGTTGTGTAAATGACATCAGAATAAAAAGTGTCACTTTCATCCTGGTTCTCTTCTACATGTTGCTATTTTTGAGCATGCATTTGTTCCACTCCTTACAGAACATAACAATATGAGGATCTTTCATTCTGTTTTCAGTTTGAAAACAATTTGCTACTTCCTCATGGAAACAGGTGTCCAGATGTGTACATAATCATTTTGCATTGCAAAATGAAAACAGCAAAAGCTAAATGGCTCAACACAATGCACAATAACTATAAATGTAAAAATTGAAGCAATGGCAATCATTATAAAATTAACTTGTGGAGTTGATGTGACAAAACCTCTGACAGACTCATAGACACATATGTCACAATCAGCCCCGTTTCACTTTGTACAATTTCCTTAATGATACTTAAATTACATGCAAGCAGTGTGGATGTAGGATCATTCTAATAATTTGTGACAATCATTCACATTCATTTGCATCTGTGACACTCATATCCACTTACTGTACAGTCGTAGCACTACTGCTGCTCAGGGATACGTTATAATGATTACCAGTATTGACCGCTTTGAGTTGGCTTCACACAGTGACATGGCGTGATACAGCATGAACCTCCTGAGATTTGACAATACTCATAAAGCACCAGGGGGATGTAATGCTTCCCAGAATTTGGCAGCCAATTAGATTGATTGTCTACATACAAAGGCTGTCAAAGTATGTCAGTCATGAGTGTAATGTATTCAACAATAATCATCTACAATTACACTAACCCCTGGGGATCTGAACTACTAAATTGTGGCCTTTGAGTTCTCAGACAGAAATGTCGCAATTGTTAACACAAAAAACACTCACAAACAGTATTTTCAATTCACTCTAAAGTTTTCAGTACTCACTTCTTATGAATGGGGTGCATTTAATTTCTGTGACCACAATGATACTAGAATTTGATATGGACAAATCTGCCGAGAACCAACAGTAAATCAATTGTAGTCTAGTAATCCCAGATCAACTTTGCATTAGGATTGTTGAGGTGTGTCTTAACATGCTGTGAAAATCTATCTTGTGCAGTCGAGCTGAATAAAAAGTCAAAAATCAAAAGTACATATGAATCATGCAAACACAACATACAGCACATTTGGATCACTGATTCTTTCGTCAGGTAAGGGAAAACATTCTGTTAGACCTTAAGTTACAGCACATACAGTAATGACAAAAGCATGTTAATTTAATATACGCAATGCTCTTTGTCCTTATATTGAATCTTCTTGTATCAATTTCTCCACCACAGCGTGCGGTTTGAGAGAAAGACAGCCCATCTAATGATGCCACCTGCCACGTCTGTAATCATCCCCCTTATTGTCACGTTTGTTCATGTGCAGTCCTCACTGGGACAGGTATGCCGTGTGATAATGCTTGAAAAGAGAAAAAAAAGACAAATGGTTTCTTCTTCATACTAAGTGTAAAGTCTGACCCTCATTAAAGGCGAGAAGGAGATCACCAAGCTGCTGCTGTGGCACCAGGGCAGCAGTTAAAACAAATACAAAAAAGCATCAACAGAATATACTGAAAGCAAAAACTGAATACATTAAATGTGAGGTCTGCACTTACTTATTCTCTGTATTTTGACTTTGTGGTAGGTCTGAGTTTCAAAGAATTCATACTTTTATCTTAATAAATTATTGATTACCAATTATCTGCATTACAGCATCTTCTTTCTTTGATTAGTGTAATTAGAATACATAATAAAGAATAATAATTAAGACAGAATGAGTGAATGAATACCAAATGGGATTGTTAGTAACCTCTCAGTGAACTGACATCTGATCAATTTTCAAGTCCATATGAATCGAGTCCTCTAATCAGATGGCAGCATTAGACATGTCCTCTCTACTAGTTGACCAATACTGCACAAACAACAGTTAGTGGTTGGCCATAGGGGTTACATATAGACAATTTCAGAGCAATTGCAGAATCGATTTATAGTGATGAACCAGTTTATGGTTTAAAAGCCATCTATATTGATTTGAAAAACAGGGACTTATTTTAATCGATGAATGTTGCATTAAAAAAACAGACTTGTGTTGACCTCCACCAAAGACCCTAACTTTCACTGGTTATTCAATTTTTATAGCAAAACTTTAGCTGGAGTTCTGGTCATCATGTTTACTGGCTGCCACCATGTACATAGAAAATTTGTACTTTGCAATGCTGTTAAATTCAGAGATATTTTTCTGAGTTATCTGCTGGCTTAAGGACTGGTAAAATATGTGCATTCCTCATGAAACACTTCAGGATAGCCTAATACTGTCAGATAGGTGAGCACAATTTCTTTTTTGCATTTTTTTTCAGGAACACTTCCTACAATGTGAGGAGAATTTCAGGTGCAAAATGACAACACAGACACAGATGCACATGCACACACTTGCTTCATTTACCTTGTATCTACTCCATGTCCTATAAGTCTGATGATAATGTAGGCTGTCCCAAAGTATGTGTTAAAATCTACAGACAAAATTGTCATTTGTGATTCTCAGGGATTACCTCTGCTTCAGTCATAGGGCTGCTAAAATAAGTATATATATTAGCATACCACTTTGATTAGTGTTGTTAAAATACGAGAAAGAATATCTCACAGAAGCCTCACTTCAAAATATGTAATGTCAATTTACTCATCAGTTGTTATGAACGCTTCTCTTTTCCAAGAAGGCAGGCGAATATTCCTCATGCTAATGTGTGATTTTAGTCTAATAGTGTGCGGTGGATGTGAACAGCTGGTTGTCCCTTGTTGGGTTGATAATTAGCCAGAAGCATACAGAAGAGTTACTGCACATGGCCCCTCTCCATCCTCCCCATCCCTGCTGCTCGGAGGCCATTTCTCAAGGGAGCGCTGGTTTCTAGCAGAATTAAACCCCTCTCACGGCAGGGATTGTCATCTCCTCGATCTCTCATTCTGCTCATTCCCCCACCCGCTTCATCAGCTTTCTTTCTTCCATCTAACGTCACTGATTCTGGGAGATGTAGAGGTGGGAATTGTTACCCACTGAGGTGCTGACATCACTGTTGCAGATGGCAAAATGTGGATTTGTGCACTATACTAATAAGACCAGGTGTTCCACCACAAGAGACACTGCATTCTAAATGGGCCTGCAAATGAAATGCAAACTCATTTAACTGTTAAGTGCATGTAAGGTGCAGCAAGCCCGGCATCTGGATACTTTTAATATTCATACCCTTATCCATTTATGAGAGTACTTTCCAAACATACACACCCACTGATTCCTGACTTGTTGACTAATTGTTCAGCGAGTGGAGTGATGACAAGAACTAAAGAGCAAACTGTGACAAATAGATTTTCCCTAGGCACAGCAAACTCTATCTACATAATAAACAAGGTCAACAGGCATCCTGGTTTATCTGTTATTATACGGGTAGAGTTAATGGTGGACTGGTCTTTACTGCTGTATGTTATCATGCAATATACTGTACATGGGACAACCTGCAGCTGTCACAGTGACACACTCTCAATATAGTCAGTCAGTATAGTGTCAGTAAATTGTTAGTGTTGTTTATTATGGTGTATACAGTCGATTAATTCATTCATTTATTGCATGTTAAACCCTACAAGCTTGAGTCCAGCTTTCTTCAAATAAATCAAATCAAAATGACTTTATTTATCCGAACTTTATGTAAAAACGTATAACACATAACCTGACAGACAACAGCATACAAGTGCAACAATTTAAGATGTCCACCAGTGGGGTTAGGTGTGCTTAACATGTCCATAAATAAATAATAAATAGGGTCAAGTGCCCAAGCTAGCTCAGGAATTAATGAGTCTGATGGAAGTAGGCACAAAGCTTGACATGGCCCGCTTGGTCTTGAATGGAAGTGACCTGTATCACTGGCCTGAAGGTAAGTGGCTGGATTGGTTGTGTAGTCTATGTGTGTGTGAGTGTGTGTGTGTGTGTAGTATCTGGGGCTATTTGTAGTCCATTCATTTCAGTCTGTCTGCTGTAGATGCAATTTAGTGGTTCTTGGTCCGGTCCAATGATTTTGCTGCTCATTCTGATGATGTTGTTGAGAGGATTGAGGTGGATATTGCTCAAAGCACCAAACCAGGCTGTTCTGTTGAAGGTGATGATGGATTCAGTGAAGCACCTGTAGAGAGCTAGTAAGACTGATTGGTGGATCTGGAGTTCACAGAGTTTCCTCAGAAAGAAGAGGCGTTTCTGACATTTGTAGAAGATAATTTCACCGTTAGGTCTGAAAGTGGGTTTGTGGTCAGTTGTGGTGCTGAGGTATATATGCCTCTGGCCTGGCCATTGACCTCCAGTGTAGGGATGGTAAACTGTACATGATGGAAATCAAAGACCTGCTCCATGGTCTTGGAGGCATTGAGGTCAAGGCAATTCCCCCTACACCACACTTGTCCACTGACCTCCGCTTCACAACATACAGCAGTATGTCTGTTCCACTTTACCACTACAAACTGATACAACATAATAGCCCCATTGTAACCACTTATAATAACCACTTATGCAGCATAGAACTGATGACTGAAAGTGTTGTAGAGTGAGACTTTTGTTTTTTAGAAGCCTACAGTGCTGTGGCCAATAGCAGGTGTTTGTCCATTACAGCAGCACATAGCTGCCATCATGACGAAAAGAATTCTGTTTCTTGAAAAAATAAAAAATCAAGGTCAATGTCTCATTGCATTTTAGATTGTTCATTCTTCATTGGAACGAGATTTACAGTGAATGCTTTAGTTAAGTCTCTATGGGGGGCACATTACAGTGTGTCATGATGATGCGTACAATGATTTCACTAGTTATTAACTGAAAATAAACAGTTATTAAGTTTTTTCAGACTTAGAACCAGTTGAGTGGAGTGAATGATTCCTAACAGTACTATTGCAGAGGTGATTGAGTTTTTCAGTGCAGTGTTGACATTGGCCTTGACTTGTCACTCAACCTAATCCAGGGATAAAAATAATCTTCTATGTAGAATAACCTTCTCTTCTTTCGACAGTGTATTTTTCTCCACCTGTGTCCCTCCAACTGAAAAATGAGAATTGACACCACCTCTAAGAGGTCAGACTGATTCTTTCTCCTGTGCAGCCCCCTTAATTTCAATACGAGTAAACTCTTACCATGTCTCATCCCAAGCATGAAGTAAAACTCAATCAGTTTGTGCAAGCGTTAATTGTCCATTTCTCTTATATAGACTTCAGAGTTTGCTCTTCAGGCTTTGATTGCATCTTTTTGTTGTAAAACAAGAAATTTTCCTCGCTGGAATGAGAAACTCAGAACATTTTTCTCTCATGGTAAAAGCAATACGCCGCTCTTTGCTTTGATTTTATTGGTCCGTACTGGCCCACAATTATTTACTATTGTCATTTACTCGCTGTTGTTGTGCCGTTCACTTTGATTTGATACAAAGCCGTTTCCATTGAGGCCAGAATCAATTTTTCTGACATTTGTTTTCCCAAATAGAACGTATTATGCCACAGAGAAGTAGGATTCCCATTAAAACAGCATTTAAATGTTCGATAAGGGCAAAGCAGAGCTAAAAACTAAGCTAACTAACTGTAATAACTGCACTTTAGCTGTGCAACAGAACATGTAGCTAGCTGCTGAGATGGCCACACATCTAGCCTTAACTAAAGCTAATTTACGTTTTTTCCTGTAATTGAAAACTTGATGAACCAGCATTTTGATAATTCCTTTTAATTGTAGATTCATTTAGTATATAAATTTCCATATACATATTCATATTACAAATAGTAGATAGAAAAGAAACATGGCTAAATATAGATATATTTAAACAAGTTTAAAATGATGGGGAAGCCGAAAGAACATGATTGGATGTAGATACTGCATTTTACCCTTACTTTACTGCTCTGTTCCTCTGTAGGGCAGCTACTTCACTTCCATGACCGTCTACTCTGCTATGGAGAGGGCATTGTGGGGATGGTGTGTTCTTAGCATTTTGGATGCCACATACACAGAAACCTCATATGCACATTTAGAATCATTCAGAATTTGGGAAACGTCTACTACCAGATTTCTGATTTTGTTCATTCAACAGCAACCATTCCTAATCATCCATATACAGTTTACAAAATACATGTTCCAGTTAGATTACCACCCAACGCAGAAACACAGATACCACTGATTGATGTTGCAATAATGTGTGTGCACCCATTAATATAACAGCTAATAGAGTGGACATGGAGTTTAATTTTTCACTTGGCTGTACAATATGCTCCTAATGCTGTCTCCTGTGGTGTATCTTTTATGAATACTAATATCATGTGAGAAAGACCTGTCGAATCAAGAGTATTAACTGGGAAGTCCACCTCAAAATATGTTTGATATTTCTGTGGTTATCTGAGGAATCTGTAAAACTGTTTCTCAGTCAAAGCTACATATAAAAGTCTGGAACTGATCCATTCCTCTAAATGCTCCCAAATAATCACCTCTAGTACTGTCAGAGAGCATGTGATGTTTCTGTAAGTCATAAACCGTATCATTCTTGGCAACTGGGAAACTGCCCTAAGATCACAAGAATAGCAAATGTGATTTTCATTTTGGGGTAGACATCTGCTTTCATTTGCATCACAATTACTCTACAAATTAATTCTTAATTCCTATTTTGGCATTCCACAGCTTTGTGTTTGTTCTGAATAATCTGAATAACGATTCACCGGGCTTTAATATGAGGTCTGCCTATGAATAGGGCCAGTCTAATGTTTTGAAGTCGGTTGAAATGAGTCTGCATGTTATAAAAGCAAGACTGGCTGCTTAATTATTCATAACTTTATCAGTCTAATGAAATAAAGCGCTCAGTGCTGCTTCTATACAGAAGTAATGAAAATGAAATGAATCAATTTTTCAAAACAATTGCAAAATGTATATGAGGCAGCCCATACTAAATTAAATGCAATAAATCATCATTTATCAAAAACCTCTGGTATGAAGAAAGTCCTCAAAATTTGCGACAGGGACGTAGCTACCTGGGAGCAGAAGAATGTGCCTATGCAAGACTTACTGCCTTACAGAATTGACATGGTCCAATTATCTGACTATGATTTAATGACTTTCACAATGTTTGTACAGCTTATTGTAAAAATGTGTATAGATAACTGATAATGAACTCTTTGGCTTTTGTGTTCAAGAATTGTTTTGACAGTGTTTGACCCCCGTTTGACACAGTAAGTTGTCATGGCAGTCAAAGTTGTAAATAATGGGAAAAAAGGAATGATTTAAGAAAACTGAATGATTGAGGGACCCTCCGTATCCATGACAGCTGAAGATTACAGTACAAATCACGTGATCAGACCACTGAGAAAAGATAAATGTGCTTTCTTCCTTGACGGAGTGACTTGTTATTTGAGATGGATTTATTTTAGGTATGCCAACATACATCCCAGCGGCGTAGCTTTCCTCTGTTTTTATTGACACAGATGAAACATAAAGATCAGAAGGAAGAGCATGACCGAAATGAGAGTGTGGTTTGACAGAAGCTGATCTGCAGCCGCAGAACAGAGTGAGCCCACAACACAAGCAACAGGCTCATCAAAACAACAAACTGAAAGGGAAGATTGGCTTCTCTTCTGAACAATCCCTTAATGACAGACTGGCTGGTTTATCACCAATTTTATTCTCAGCAACCTTCTTTGGGACATGGCACATTCTACAAGTAAATGCAGTTCAGTTGAAGGGCTATTTATTAAATAAATATGGAAGGATTTCAGAAAGTGTTTCTTGATGCCAACCAAGAGCAAGTACAGACAAGTTAGAAACAGGCAAATGTTTCTTATTAATATGTAAAAGCTCTTTGGCGCTGATCTCATCCATGAAATCAATCTATTGTGTAATATTCAGAGATTCCTGAGAGATATATAGGGTTTTGACACTGGTGGCAGTAAGATGGTAGAGGATGGAACCAGCATACAAAGCAAGGACTGCAAAAAGGAGTAGCAGAGAGGCTGATTTAAATATCCTTCAGTTGGGAGGATCACTGGTTGACTAAACAACTGCGGAAGAGATTCAAGTGTGATGAGGATATTTAATAACTGATAATTAACTGTGAAATATCTACCATTTTACATAATGCTTTTTATTCTTTATTAATATGTGAATTGGTTCATAACTTCTCTCTATTGGCCTATTTGGTTCAAATGCAGCACAACATTTTTTTTTTTCATTTTAAACTGCTCACAACCAGAAGTCTTACTCAATGCAGTACATGTTTTGTTTTCTTTATTTTGTGAATACAAAACACATACTAACTTCATGGCATTTTTGCATTTAGCTTAATCGTTTATTTGGAGTAAACGCTGTTAAAAGAAGTGGTTAAGAAACTGCAAAAAAAGAAAAAAAAAGAAAAAAAAAACACTGCTCAGACCAGCTCCTTGCATGGTAGTACAATGGTACAATGATGACAATGTTTTTCCCTAAAATTCCAAACATTGCTTATTGTTCCAGTGAAGAAAGGCCTGAATCCTTCTGTCTAGAGCATTAAATGTAAGAACTGTCCTGAACTTCTATAAGTTGAATCCCTTGTCATAGACAAAAGACTATTACATCTGAATTTTGAATGAAGATTTTGCAAATCATTAAATAACAAAAAAAGTGTTGCTTGCAGTATTCCATGGGAATCAGCTCTATTACCTGCAGTAGATCAGCCCATATTTATGAAGGGAGAAGACAGGCCGGTGTGCTGCCCAGTGAAAGTGACTTGGCTTGTTAGTGCGGATGCCTGCCTCCCCTGCATTCACATGCATAATGCATCTCAGCCCCATCTTTCATTCTCTTGTCTAAATAGGAGGCTTGCCCTTGTGACACACAGCGCCGCATGGAAACAGGCTGAGCTGGCAGGCCCTGGCAATGGACACCTTGGACCCATCTCATATCTGCCTGAACTGTGATCCTGTCAACTTCACAAAGTCTCACAGGTAGGGGATACAATATATCAAGAATCTGACACTCAACACTGGAAGCCTACAGTACATATGGAGAGAGTCCAGGATATAATTGCAGAACATTTACATACTGTAGACACAATTGTTAAACGATCCTCCATGTTAACACATGTAATCACCAGAATTAGGATAAAATAACAAGATAATGATGATTATCTCCTTATCATGTGACACTTTCTATGTCTGTTATAACCACGGCTACTGCCATGTCACAAGGCAGAACAAGGTAGTATTAAAAGTACCAGACAGTGGAGCAGCACATAGTGGACTGTTGGCCAAGCTACACACTTATGAAATAACTCAGCCTAAGCATTGAGCTATTAAGGAAGCACTGTCTTTAATTAGATGAAGACATAAACTCTTTAGATGAGTCGATAAGAAGGAGCCGCCTAATGTGATCTCCAGCAGATTGAAAAGCATTTAAGGCAAAGTACCAGTGACTGCTCAAATGAGATTGTGGCCACTGCTTTGGTCCCATCAGCATTCAGCTGCTTCACCCCAAACAATGTGGCTGACCTAGGGAAAAAAAGGACAGAGTGATTACTATTGCACGCAGAAGGCCTTTCAGTAACTAGGTAGGTATTCCTTACATAATTTCCTGTACAAGAAGGGGGGAAGGCAGAACACTTGAGTCAACTGAAAATCTCAGCACAGTCTTTTTTAAAGTCAACACAATTATACCTCATTAAAAAATACAGCCGCGACATATTGAGCTTTAGTATAGTGTGTGACTCACTTTCTTGAAAAACTTCTGTCTCTTTCTGAGGTAAATTACAAACTGCTCTATCACTGTGTCTGTGCCACTGTGTATATGAATTAACACAGCTATAGTTATCACAGGGATTAATTTATGCTATCTAAAATAGTACTAAGTAGATGTATGGCATGGTGAATTATTGTGGTTAATGTGAAGTGTTACTTAACCTGCCAAAGTAGTACAGCCACGCTAGTGGCTCTGTGAGGCTGTAATTAGGCACAACTTGCTAACATGCTCATAAAAACAATGCAATGTACAGTAGGTATAACGTTTACCTTGTTCACCATCTTAGTTTAGCATGCTAAAATCTGCTAATTAGCACTAAACACAAAGTACAGCTGAGGCTAAACATTTTGACCTGATGATGGTGCTAGATGAAAAGTCAGAAGATCACCAAAGTTATTACAGTTCATCCTGAAGGGGACATAAGCAGCAAATGTTATGTTGCTAAAAAATGCAATGAAATGGTGGCCTAGCAACAGTCGAAAGAGCTTGGAGTCGAGGATACAATCAAACATTCAACAAGGAAATCCCAATCCATGATTAAGAAATATATTCGCAATACACCAAGCTGAAATTGCTTGTACATCACGAGTCAAATACTCGACAAATGTTTCAGTGAAATTAAATGACAAAGCCAGGGGAGAAATCTCATCAGTGATATTATCAGCATGACAAATGATTGATTTGTATGCTTGTTTATCCATTCACAGGAAACCACCCAGGCCTCCTGAGTATCTCTGTCTGACAGCTTTGTAGCCTGTCAAGTGGACCATGCTATGGTGACCCTCTGCAGATATACAGTTGTAACCTAATCTACTAATAGTTCAAGCCGCAGCACAAAGCACTGACACCACAGAACGGAATACACCTTGGCATTAATCAAAAATGCCACACTTATCTCATAGCAGATGAATGTTTCCGACAGTAAGAATTCATCATTTTGCTGTCATCATTTCAAATAATCCTGAGCAACCATTTTGTATTTTAGGAATGGATTGAAAAGTTTCCAGCATGCCATGTTAGGCATTACCAACTCATGATGGAAAATAAGGGAATATGGGCTCTCAACTGTGTCCAAATTGTTTAATGTCATTCTCTTTATACTGCCTTATCTTATCTGCAGTGTTTCCTAAATTGGAATATGAATCTTGGACAGTTTGAATCAGTTTAATCTCAGTCTGAGCTCATAAATTAGAATTGAAAGAAAAAAAGAAAAAACACAAAACATTTCATTATCAAACAGCATGGATGGTGGAGTGTTGTGAGGACTGCTGAGTGGTTCCGATAAAACTGGAGTGGCAGCTCACAAAAAAATATACTGACACATTTTCATTTTTCGTGGTGCCAGAGATAAATCTGAGATACAGCATATCAGGTAGATTTGGTGTATTAGAAACCAAGGCGTATTCCCTCTACTTCAGCGTAATGGCAGTTTTAAAAATACTTCATAAAATACGGAGTGGAAGGACAGAGCGTAGTGAGAGAAGGACATTTTAAAGACAGTTTTATTCATGAGGCATGCAGCTTAGGCGGTTCTTCTGAGTTAAGACGAGCACTTAAATTGCATGGGGCCTTTTCAAGTGTAACGCAGTGGGCTATGTAAGAGAGTCACTTCTCAGATTCTTTTCTTTTGCAAACATGGATGATGATTGGATGCATTTTTGACGGCATTCATTCTCTCCCGTCCCTGCCAAGAGTTTTTGTCTTGTGTTTTCTTTTGTAACGTAGTGGCAAACTTGAACTACAAGTGCTCATTTTTCCCCATCCCAGTCAGTAAAGGATACCAAAATATCTAACAATGGTGAATCCATTTTCTTGCTGTAGAGTGCTGCTGTTTAGAAGACACTTTTGCAGTGTTATTTTCAGTTTGTTGCTTCTTGAGAAAAGTGGCCACACATTGCCTTTTACTTTGTTTCCCTTTGCATCTATTATTAATGCATTACTTGAAACCATATAAATTATCATCAGACACATTCCAATGCACTCACGGCATTCTGTAAAGTGTGACCGTTCTCTTTTAATATTTATTAGTGTGTCAGAGAAGTCATGCAATATCAACGAAGCTGGTGGGGAATGATCTACAGTGTGAGTGGCTCTAGATTCCATTATTGTTAGGCCAGAGCTTTTTCATTGGTATGAGCGATGGAGAGTGCCATGGTAATTGTTTGGGGACATAGTTTTGGTGCAACAACTTCTCACCACAAGGGAGTGTGGGATAATATTCTCTCCTCCTGGATCAGGGATGGTACACTCTTCCATGCTACGCTGCCTCCTCTGCCGGAGCTCAATAATAAGCCTGTCAGCTTGATTTAAAAAGCCTGTGGCAGTATTATGAGAGACACCATCAGATTTACAATAATTCATAAATCTCAAGCAATAAAGGATAAATCAATAGAGGTGTGAGTTTAAACTGTTTTCAGTCTCCTTTCTCTCTGTGTCCTAACTCAAAGGAGAGACACAATTCAATTGAGGAGGCACTGCTGCACATTGCACAATATACTTATTATTGTTGGCAGTGCAATGAGACATAACCCCTTTGTGCATAAATTGGCAGTATAAAACTTTCGAATCTCTGGATGTGATTGGAAAAGTGTTTATGATATGATTCAGCTCAAGTGTAGTCCAGTTAAGCCAGCCATACTGTCTGTGTCACTCCCCAATTAAAGAAAAGTAGAACATTAGGCCTACATGTAATATTCTGCATTTATATTTGTGATTTATTATTATGGTCCTATAATGTAAAAATGGTAATAATGCATATTTTTTTAAATGATAATACAGGTATTAAGATACTGGATACTGTGGTGTAGCTTTTATGTACTGTAAGGCTTACAGGGCTGCCCCCACAGTAAATACTGAACAGACAATCACCTGTGTCCATTTGATGTGCCTAATCAGAGTCCTCACTTCTCACTCAGAGGTGACTGAATCTGTTGAATCTTGGATTCCTGACAAGTTGTAGGGAGTTTAAGCCATGGGCGGTTAGTGATGTATGCTAGAATCTATGTCATTATGAATGCTACATTTCATTGCCTGGTAATTGCTGGGAAAGAGAAGCCATATCATGGTCTGTCTTTTGTTTATTTCATGCACCAGTTGATTTTTTAATTCCAGAGGTGCAGCAAACGCACTTATCAGACACATGTGATTACTACTTGTGCTGATGAACCCATGTCGCAGAGAGACAGACAAAAGAAAAAGCAAATAACTTTCTAAGCTCACAATCAGCTTATGCGTAATGATTTCCTTGATTTAGCAGCATTCAGTAATTGAGTCTTTTCCTTTGCAGAACACAGATATATATCACATTTGGAACCATGCCACCTTAGACCATTATATCTGTTTAGCCTTCACTTACAACCAAACATGTTCAACTTTACCATCTTCAAGTTGTGACACGACCTTATCAATTCAAATATTTTTCAGTGTGGAGCTTCTCCACAAACTTGTTTTCATCATATCTTTTTATTCTGCTTTTGTGTTCAAACACATCCGCATCCTTGAAATCTTTACTACATAACACATATTGCAATTACAAAATGGAAATAAACAACATAAGTGGAGTTACAGGTGAATGCTGTACTTCATGTCAAAGGTCTTCCCTGTGCTCCAATATGTGACTTCCTACATTAAATACAGAGCTTGCCACTTTAAGCCCGCAGAGCTGGTTTGCTGACATAGAGAGGCCGTAACAGAAAACTGTTCTGCTAAATAGGCTGCCTATATATTGGTGATTTACACAGATAATTATACTCTCTTGACTTTTGTTCATATTGAAAGAAGTGTTTGTTAATGCTTCTGTACCTTTCCATATAATAGTACAGTAGTCTATCAAATAAATATGATGCTTTATCAAAAGTGTAAATGGAATTGAAAAGTCTAGTGTATATCCGAAAGAATGGTTGGCCCATGGCTGTACCTGATTTCTGAGGGCCATTGAAAAGGAATTGCATGTTTCAAATGTTCTTTCTAATTAATATTCTGCAAGACAAGCAAAACAAGATTCAATAAGTAGAAAGAAAGAGAATAAGGATTTCAGAAAAAAGCACTGGACACAAGTGACATTTTGTGAAACATGAAACATGTATCCCATGTTTGCGGATCAAGATGAAAAATTGAAACGTTGTCTTATTTAGAGGATTGTGAAGCCTTGGTATCTGCTCTGTTTTTTAACAGCTGTTTGTTTTGGGGGGACCCTAATGGCTTACAGATTAAGGGACCCACCATGAACCTCAATGCCCCTTTGCTGCATGCCATTCCCCATCTCTTCCCCCACACTTCCTGCCATCTCTCTACTGAAGATATTGAATAAATGCCTTAAAATGCAAGCTGTTTCTTTTAATATGATGTGTCTGGCAAAAAGTTTTTCAAGACATGAGTGAGTTAAGCAACATGCAGTTCTGACTTTGCCCACTCATTCTCCAAAATCACCACACAGCACAGCACTGTTGTGGGCTTGTTTTTCTCCAACCTACAGCTGGACTGTAGCCATAGCTGCCCATCACCCCCAAAGCAGTGGCCACAAGAAAAGTACTTGGTGGTTGTGAGGCTCTGACATGAAAAGGAACAGTAGTGCTTTAGTACCACTTTCTTAAAAACACAAAGTAGTTTTTGGTTAAAAGGGAGCCACATCCAGGAGAGTAAAATGCAATTCATGCAGCTACGCTTTTTGGTCTAACAAAAAATACTGACGACCCCTAAAATATTTAGCTTTTTATCAGGCAGCTGGCATCGTTAAACAGCCTGCAAAGCCATCTATTATAATGGGCAGGCGGCTACCTTGCAGACCATCCATTCATTGCTTTGCTTGAGGCTACTGCTGCTAAATACCCAGTCCTCACTTCCCAAACCTCTTTTGCTTAAAAACAAAAACAAACAAATCTCCTTTGATTAATATTACTCTTGTATTATATCAGAGCTAGAGAAGAAGAAAAATCCTCCCTGTGGGGGACAATGGACACAGAACCATTACTTGAATCGCTGTCAACTGATGAACTATCGCTCAAGTTTAAGTGAAAATTGTTAATTTCAGTATATATTCTTTCAAAAAGAACACTGGAGTTGCAACAGCAATACAAGGTACCATTCTGGCTAATGTGCTAACATGCAAGGTCATTTCACATTACACAATTCCCAGACAGGGAAAACTGTGATGTACCATTCAATGGGTTATCAATGTTGCCTTAATAAGAAGACCAGAACAAAGGACAGTCAGTCTTTTTTTTAATCAGGAGGAAAACTAATGAATATTTATTTAACAATTATATCACCTATCCATTTTCTCTGTCAATCAAATTGAAAATGCAATCCCTTTGTTACCTGCTACGACAACACTGGGTTTTGTCTCACTGGTGTGCGTGTGTGTTAAAGTAATGAGATGTCTTCATATACTTGAAGTGGATTCTCTCTCCAAGTGTGAATAAATTATGATCTTCTGTTGATTGGATTTCTGGCAAGAGGTTGAACAGGAAATGGAAGCCTTTACTTGGGGAGGGGTTACAGTAGGAGAGAAAATTGTATGCTGTGATTAATGGTTTTGTGCAATTTGTGCAGCCATTTTCTGGCTTACAAATACAGGAAGTAAACAAGGCAGTGGCAGAGACGGCTAATCCTCTGCATCATCCAGTCCATGGTATCTGTTTGAAAGGGTCAATGATTGACTCTGATTTAGCCTGTACCCAGTTCAGAGGAAATGAATAGATGCCAATCACACTCCTGCAATTCTGTCAGCAGGACTGCCCAGCTATGAATAGATGGTGCACAATGCCTTCTTTATACCAGTCCAAAGTTACAATTATAAGCTACTTTCAGTAGTGGAGGAAGTATTCAGATCCTTTACTGCAGTAAAAGTACTAATACCACACTGTAAAAATACTCCATCATAAGTAAAAGTCCTGCTTGGAAAATGTTGAGTGCTGAAGTGGAGCTAATTCGTAACTAATGATTTTCATTATGGAATGATTGATAATTGATTCTATATTATACTTCCAAGCAAACTGAGCTCAAAGTGATGCCTTTAACTGTCTTGTTTTGGCCGACCAACAGTCCAAACCCTAAAATGATTCTGTTTACTGTAATTTAAGAAAAGAAAAGCAGCAAATCTGAAAAAGAAGCTGAAACCATTAAATGTTTCAGGCATTTTTGCATGACTTAAATTTGTGAAAACAGTCGCTGATTGATTTCCAATCGATTGAATTTAGCACGTTTTTTCCACATTTTAACTGAGACAGGACCCCACATAACATGGGTACCAGTCAATGTGGTAGCATCATCAGGCAGTGTACTTCAGCATACCATCATACCTTCATGTCACAAGGAGCTTTTGGAATAATTAATAGCTGTATTCTCTCTATGAAGAGGAAGAATCAGGTGCCGCACTCAACAATCTGCTCCAGACTCCTCCTTGCCTGTTAATGCAGAAATGCCACTGTCTGGTTGTCCTCACAACACATCCATGCTTTTTGTTGAAGTGTTGAAGGACATCCTCTGTCCAGCAGACTAATGTTTCAGGACTCTTCCAAAGCCCACTTGCTGTCAGTTTCCCTTATCCTACACGTTCCCTTTTAGTGATACATTTGTGAAAACCGACACATAGTAATAGAACTTCCCAAGCAGAGATCCCTGCTTACATTATTATTTTCTTTAATGGTCCAGCTGTTGGCCGACTGCGGGAGAAATAGTCAGGTAATGGTGTGACAAGTAATGCCGATGTCCATTCACTGAAGCCTCCTCATGTGCAGAAGCACCAGTGAAACCACAGGGCGAGACTGCTGCCATAATGCACTTTGTGAAAAACTTGGATTATCATAATGCTTCTAGGCTCTGATAGCCAAGTGCAATGAGTGGCAGGGCTCAGGTCCAGTTAGGTACAATGTCTGGCTGGGCAAGGAGGGAGCTCTTCACCCAGCCAATTAAATACCCCAACCAGGTTAGGTGCAGCATCAACTGGACTGTGTGGAGCATGTCCACTCCTGAGCATGACTCACAATGATGAGGTAGTCTAGGTAAAAGATGACTCACAGTAGTCACAGGAGCCCTGGAACATTTAGCAAAGGGCACAGAAGCTTAGCTGAATGAAAATCTATTGTATTCAAAAAGCTGAAAAAGCAACTTAAAGTAACTTCTGTGTCTCTAACACATGAAAGTAAGATAAAAGTAAGCATCTGTCAAATCAGTGGCTACATGTGGCCATGCAAGCATTCACAGGTGCATTATATAAAAAAGTGTTGGACACCACTGCTGTTTGTACATCATCCTTTGAATTAAATGCCTTTAATATATTAGGTATTTAAAGTCAATTTATTTCACTTAAGCCAGATTTGCTTTAAAGATAAATTGCATGAAGAGGAAAATCACCTTGTTTATTTTGTGTCAAAACCACTTTGTCTTATCATTCGGCATCTCTGCAGAGAGAGCTGACTTCATACAGCCCTTATTGGAAGTCTCATCACTATGTGTCTGCAATTGCTCCATCCCTCTGTGATTTTCACTGAAGACCTTTGTGTTCCAAGTATTCCAATATTTTGTATTTTGGTCCTGCCAAAGCACCTCATGCATGCATTATGCCCAGACAATTGCAGGCATACATGTTTGAATAAATAAAATATGAAGCTTAAGGTTATTCAAAATGTTCTGTTCAGTCTGATAATTTAAAAAAAAATTACATGCGTCATCAAGAAACGTCTGAGTGCTTCAGATTTACGCATTTCTAACACTATATGTGCATGTACCCTGAAACAAAATCTGAAAAGAAAGTTAAAAGTGGGCGACAAATGAGAGGTTTTTCATATCATAACATTTATGAGCTGTGAAATACAGTAAGTTTAAATTTCACATGATTGGATTTAATGTGTATAAAATGTACAATAAGTGCTGTTTGATTCTGCAAAGCTTTACTCCTCCAGTAGACATTTGCTGACCTACCAAGAAAAGATCTGCCACACCTGAAATTGACTCTTCAGAGCCCACACACTGTGATGGCCAAAATGTACACTTTCTTTAGTTTCTCAAGTCAAAAAAATGGTATTTGTCAGGAATTGGTGGTTGGTGAATGGAATCACTTTATGGATCTCTTTCATAAGCTCAAAGTGTGTTCATCCAAGCATATTACCTTTTGGTCCCAAAAATGTGTTTTAGACCAGTTAAACACACAGTGTGCTGTTTGGAGGTTCACTAAATTATTTCCATGACTTGCTGCACCCTGTCTTCTTCTCCCTTCATTATCATATCCTGATTAAAACCCTAATGAGAGGGTGCTGAGGATGAAATTGCTGCCATTTATGTCTTTTTTTAAAAAGCATTAAAAATTCTAATGTTATTATGGGACTTGGTCTGTGGTGAGGAAATTATACAGCTTTATATAAACAATCAGCGGCTTAAATACGGATGCAGGGAAGGTAATCAATATCTAAAACATAAAAATAAATAAAATACTACAATAGTGCAACACTATACTATATTTCAACTCTATTACATATGTCCCAACATTTCCCAGTAATCAGTAATAATATCTAAATCCATACAATCCATACAAAAATACACGAACCTTAGGTAATTTTACAATAGCCTATTACAGTGTTAAGCAGCTATGAACACTAATATATATCGAATGCAACATGAAATATTAAATAGTTCCCATGGTTTACAATTGATAAAAAATATCTCATTACATTACATTATTATATTGCAAGAATTCAAGGCTAACATTTCAAATAAACCAGCTAAACCACCAAACCAAGCCAAACTATTAATTATAAAAACCTTCAAAACGAAACTGGTTGTGTATACAGTCAAAGATGATGCTGGATTTGAGATAGGAGTGGATGCTCACATCTTACTTCACTGTGTGGTGCAGTATAGTATAGGCAGTATAGCATAGTATAGTATAGTATAGCGTAACTGGTCAGAGGTTGGTGAGGCAGGACTACCCTCAACAAATACCCTCTTTTTCACAGAATGTTCTATTTGTGCTGCAATTCTGGTCCACCTATGTCAGTATAACTAAAATCACTAAGTGTGTATCTTCCATGGCTCTGCTTGTGTATTCAGCTGCATCTCACCCATCAAAGCGTGCTAAGCCAGCTGATGATCTAACCATGTGGTGTGTTGACACTGCAGGATCTTGTTTTCCTTAAATCTAAAATCCTTGAAAATCCTTCACAACAGCCAAGTGTACCAGACTTTTTTTTTTTCACTTGTTCTTTGTGTTGTTCATGTCAGCAAGACCTTCACACCTCTGCTGGAGGTTAATTATTGGCACATTATTTTGGCACAGTAGACTTCCAAGATAATTTATTTAAGGAGGTTATGCTCTAGTAAAAAAAAATCCTGAAACGTTTCGTCCCTTTCCTTACACTGTCCCTGATGAATTATGTTGAATTGGACACCGAGGGAGCATGTATTTTTATTTCTTTAACCATTGCTGGACACATAAAATATTTTCTATGTGTGTGTGAGAGTGTGTGGTGTGGATTGGTGATTATGGCAGTAGGTACAGTCATTTATTGATTTCTTTCTTATTTCCCATAAACATGGAGGCCTTTCACTGTCAGAGGCTGGATTTGGGGAATGCTTCTAACTTCTTTTTAATGTTTATAATTTATCCTATGTCTTATTCTGGTGATTATATGTGGTCTGAATAACTGTTGCAAAAAATATCTATTATGTCTTCAGTGCCAGCCCTAGAGAGAGAGAGAGAGAGAGAGAGAGAGTAATATAAAAGGATTACATAAAAAGAAATATAGCTCTCTATATTAAGCATCATAATAAGCATGGTTATTAATTGGCAATGGCAAATCAGCTGCCCTGGCCTGATCCTGAGCTGATGTGTATGTCAGTGACAGTGTGTGCATCGTCACTCGTCACAGGGTCTTAAACTGTTGCTTGGCTGTTCCTCAGTGTCTATGGGTCTTGCACTGCCATTCAGCTCGGTGCCACTGGTGGCTTCATATTTTTCCCGTAAGACATCAAACATAGTCGATATAATTATATATAGGATTAAAAGTTATGAGGTAGTTATTGTTTTTCACGAGGTCTTAATTAAAAGAAGAGATGTTGCTTCTGTGCCAGAGAATGCACGACAGTCAGAGGAGTCCCCATCAAAATCTTGATTGAGGCTCCCAAAGGAATAGGGCCGGCACTGTTTAGTGCTATCTTATATGTTTGAATTTAATTGAATTCATTGTATTATTGAAAGTGTTGGTTTATCCAAAAAAAAAGTTATTACTGTGTTTGAGCTACTGCAGAGTTGCAGCTAAAGGACATACAGCTAACACAATATTTTTTCATTTTTTTACCTGTTCACCCAGCCAAAATAACTTCGTTTTTCTAGCTTTGGAGAGCAGCATATCCAATTCATGAGGGTCACTGCCCCTGCAATTCAGCTCCACACTGGAACACCACAACCTTTTTGCCCTCTGTTTGCCCTGTTGTGTTTGTGCAATTTTCCCCCCATGGTGGCCTCCATGTTTGTCACCCTTATCTCTTGTGGCCAGGCCACTGCTTACTTGCCAACCTCTAGGGAAGACTGTGGTTGACCTGAACTGTGAGCATACTTGAGAGACCTGTCAAGCTTGTCAGGACCCTGAACCCACAGCCTACCTCTTGACTTTGCCAAAGGCACTGGCTGCCATTCACACTTCATACATCAAGGTGCTGAAAATGAAAATGAAGGGGAGGATTTCCCTATACATGTGCAAATACAATAAGCTAAATGATGAAATGGATGTGATGGGTGGATGTGAACCCAACAAAATGAAACCCTTTGAATTGAGTATGAGCTGTTTCACAATTGGCATTGGATACCATACATTAACCAATGAATGCTAAGTAATACTAATGGACGTTAAGAAAAAAACATTAGTATGTCTCTAAATCTGCAGCACATCATGAATCCCATTTATAATACAACAGACAAAATTCTGTGTTTTAATGTGATTATTTTTAAGCCCTGCTGGTCCATTATCTGACGACTGATGGGCGGAGGGGGATTTGGGCTTTCACATAACAAGACAAGGCACTGACCTCATTGCCAACCATTGCCTGAGCTGAATGACGAGCCACACATCAGCCCCACAAGGATATTTAAAGAAAGCAAAAAAAAGGTTTTTACCCCAGCCTTGGCTTTGACATTAGATTTCTTTGGGATTCTGATTTGTATGCAAATGGAATAAATGTTTAATGCCAAAGCATTGGCGCTGCATGGAGATTAATAACAGCCTTGGCAGTGCATTGGCTAGTGAATTAGTATTCCCCTTCCTCTGGGCTCTGTCCGGCTCCTGTCTGCCAGAAAGATGATCGGTCCGGCTCTGCAGACAGGGACATCCCTGAAAATGTGACACCGCCATCTCCGCATTAACTGTTAATGCCTAACAATGGCTCAGTTTGGAGAGATGTCTGCATTGTATATTAACGTCAGGAGCCCTCAGCAGCCTATGCAGATGTCAAAAAAGGTTTGGTGTTACTAAGTAAGTGCATTAGGGACATTACCGTTAAATAACAACCCAACTGCTGGAATTTGTCCTCTATAGAATTATTTTGGAGGCAATACTACACAGTGTACTATACAACTCCAACAATAACCTCCTCCATTTGTCTCTGTTGGAAGACAGGCCGGCAGTGCTGTGTGAGATTTTCTTTTCCTGCAACACAATAAAAGTTTAAGAAAGAAAAAGCGCATTACTTTGCAATCGGTGAGACACTGCAGGGAGCCTTACAGAATCCTTTCACAGGCTTTTCAGTCTTTTAAAACTTTAGTCCATATTCATTGTCCATTTACCAGTAACCTTGCTTATAATTCTTTTTAGAGCATCTCTTTTGTCATTGCAAAGCTTGGAAGGCCCTCTTTTCCTGTTGACTGGGAGTTTTGGTATGCTGCAGAGGCAAAAGTCAGTATTAATTGCCTGTGTAATTAATAGTGCATGAAACATTATGATGTCAATATGGTAGGCTGGCCTGGAGGAAGAGATGGGGACCATTATCCAGAAAAGTTTGTTGGTTTTGTTTTGTTATCTTGCTTAGCACCAGTGATATGCAAAAAATACAAATCACCATGTGTATAAACCAATATTAATCTCTTTATAAATCAGCAAAGATACGATTCCATCAGGCATTAAGGGAGTTTGGTAAAGCTGTAATCTAAAGTGTTACCAAACTCCCTCCAAAAAAATCATATGGGTTGACATTTTCCCAACCATTTTATGAGTCCTGTCACATATTTTAGACAATGAGGTAGAACATGGAGACTTAGTCTTTTCCTTTGTGTTGCCATTCATTTCTGGATTATGATATTAAATTGGTATCCTGATAATGTATAGTACTGTATATACAATACACTTCACTCAGGGCTGACAATGCAATAGAATCTGTGGTTGTCTTGTAGCTGTTAATTTCCTCTGCCTTTTGCTTCCACTTGTATCTGGCTGGTTTCTGAAACCGCTGTGTCTCTTCTTTAATTACCAAGTCAGTAAAATCTCTAGTCATCTCTTCATTAAAAAGCCAATTACACCCTTAATAAAAGGATTTCTGTTACAAACATGATAGTGCATACAATATAGAATAAGTCCTAGATAATTCAAATGAGAATGCTGGTCATGCTAGTCATATTTCTGTTGGTGGTTGAGCACTCCTCTCCTTTTTTGTTGAATTTTTAGCTGACCATCTCCACCTTCTACTTGTTTTAAAATTTACAAAATGAAAATTTCAATGGTTATATTTTCAGGGTCCCTTGAAGACACAACACAAACTGAAACATTTTCTAATGACGCTGAATGTGTATGGAAAGTGCCATTGATCAGATTTGTCTGTCTCTGTCATAACAACAAGTAATTGACACCAACTTGGCAACGTGAGATACTAACTACATAGCAGAGAAGAGGTTTTGTTGTTTGTCTTCTATTCAGTATATTTTTCTTGGAAACCAACGTAGTACAGTATGTGTATGTGTTTCATATACAAAATTCTCCGGTGAATGTCCCTCGACCATCTCAGCAGCGGCTTCAAACTGAACTTGGTCTCTTGGGAGTGGAGCCCTATTATATGATTTACTGACTTGATCCTCGAGGGAGGTTGTCTGGAGGATGTCTGTTGGACACGGCTACAATTCTTGCCATTATGATCACAGCTGAAAGGCTCAAAGCTCAGACAGTGAAGGACAGGGAGAGTAAGGCACTGTGGGACTGTAGTGAGCACAGGGCTGCATATTCTCTGACCAGCGGGAACACACTCTGGACGATCCTCGGAGAGTTGGCGTCGCAGCGCCATAATCCTGAATGCATTACCTCAATCCTCAAACTTGGCTTGCTGCAAGAAACAGGTGGGGAAACTGCATCGAGGTGGAAGGGAAAATACAGACGCTCTACTGAGCTCTGTCTTATAAGAACTGGAAGGGTTGGTGGACTGAAATACTACCCAACATTACCAAAACATAGCATTGCTAATATTAGATCTTGATTTAGGCGATCCTTTCTTGTGAGGGTCCTTCCGATACAGACTTTGAGGCAATGGAAAGGAAGCAAAACAAACATTAATCACAATCAGTGTTCCTTGACAAAGCAAAATGCTTTACCTGAGGATACACTGTCCAAAGGCCAGGCTGAATGTGTATGCACCGTCCTGTGGCTGAGCTCACTCATTAAGCTCTCAGAAGAAAGCAATATTTTGCGAATGAGCTTTACTCCTCAACCATTAAGTCTGTGGTTCTTCTTTCACTGAGGACCTTAATAGCCTCCTGCTTGGGACAGGTGCTGTGCAAATTGCCTCACTTAAATGATTAATGAGGGAAGCTCAGTCCGTGTTGAGGCTAAGACTGAAGCCTGCGTGATACAAAAGTAGGAGATTTAGATTCAGCGTGGAGATTATGAAAAACTAAGACCCCAAAGGAGAAAATTTCCTTTTTTCTCTCTCTTGAAACTAGCTTTGAGGCTCATTAGATGTTCATAGAGCAACCTCTGACTGATAAACCTCAGCTAATTGACTCAACTGGGTTCCAAATATGAACTGCTACAGAAACGACAGGTCTCTAGTGCAGCCCGCACCTGATAAGGCACAGAGTCCTATCATTGCACTGAAGAAAAGTACAGTCAGAATTTAAGATGGAGATGAGCAGCAACCACATTCAATAAAACATTGCTTTTTTTTGTTGCACTCACTCCCACTTAAAACTCCCTCTTTTACATTTACTTAAATTAAACATTTAGAACATATTCCAGAGTACTTTTAGTGCCTGCCAGAACATAAAACCACAACTGTTGTTTTATTTATTAGTATTTTGTTGGGTTTCCAAATTGATTTACGTGGCCTATGAGTTAAAAAATGTATTCATATTACACTGAATATCAATGAGGAATAATTTCTGACCTGAGAGGCTCAATAGTTAAGGATTAAATTTAAGAAAGTACTACCTTGGTTTCCGGTGTCGACGTCACCCTGTGACTCTTACCTGTGCTACAAGTTTGCTGCTTGCATAATTAAAGGCTGCAAATTAATCAGTGTGCTCCAGTCCCTTTTTCCCCTTTGGAAGTACATGACACTACTGTTCATTTTGGACTTGTGAGGGACCGGGGTGGCAGGCATGAGGAGCCACAGGTGGATTTACCCAAGGGTTTACCCAAAAATGAAACACAATCTGATTGGCCACCAGCTCTGCTTCAGGAGGCACATCTTTTGCTCAGGCCTGACAAGATGTCCATTCAGCAGCAGCACCCTCAGCACTGATAACTCAAGAACTTAAGGCAAACTAAACTGTACAGAAGTTAACCAAATGTTTGTGCCACAAATAGAAACCAATGTACTGCCATCAATACTAAATAAACTATGATGTATGAAACAAAAGCCATGTGCCACCATTTATCGGTTTGTTGATGTGCGTCCAATGTGAACTAGATGAGGAGTGAATTAACTATTAAGTGTAAACTATGAAACATTGGAGACCGCCGTCCATTTCCCTTTTTTTTTTAGTCAACATTGGTTTCTTTTAACAATGACCACAATCGTTCCGTAACCATAACTGTAGTTGTTGCTGTAAGCATTGGTGAAGGTTTCATTTTGTCATTCTCAACAAATAACAACAAAAAACAACCCAAAACGACAGAAACACCACCAACAGCTCTTTGTTCAACAGTAAGAGTACGTTTTTCTTTCAAACCTCTATGTACTGTAGATCCAAGTGTATCACATTTGTATTCTTCCACTTCTATTTCAAGAGTTGAGGTGATGTCTCCCATCAAGTAGCTGTCACCCCCTGCTGTCCTCAACACCTCCATTTCTGCAGTAACAAGAGGGCAGACTCTGACCATTACCCCTTTTTATGTGCATGCCTGAGCTCAAATGTGAGGGCTTTGTTAATGCTGCCATTCTACTTTGGCAGAGGTTTTATCTCTCAGACACAAGCAGCTGCTCTGGTCACACCAGTGTTCTCTCCAGCTCAGCAGTGGCCAGCTGCATTTATTTTCTCGAATTATTGATATATTGACACAGTTATATGGACAGTTTGTTCCAGGAAAAACCCATATTTTGTTTACCCAAAGCCTATTACACATGCCATGGACATGTAATAAAGGTTTATAATAAAAACATGGGAAACCCTCATAATAAAAACTCAACAGTGCCAACTCTCTTGTGTAAGAGGTAGCACTGTTCCAATGAAAAGAAATGACCCGATTTGTTAGGCCTATATACTATACTTTATAAGGTTTTGGTATTGCATAAACAAAGTAGAAGAATCTAGGTTAGAATTTTATCCCAGGCTATGAAAACGCTTCTGTTTCCTTATTGAATTGCTCTAATAGTTCTCAAGTTATTTGCAGGTTTAAGGCTGACAGAAAACAGCTTCCTTGGTGCAGTGAAAGCAGTTTTGCCCCCAAAAAGGACAAAACTCTTCAGAATGTCACGAAGACCTTCCAGGTCCTTAGGGAAATACTGTCCCGATCATAAGCTGTCAAAAACATGAGTTGAAGCTGTTTTTTTAAAGGAAACACCCCACAAAAATTACTTGTCAAACCTGGTAAATCATCTCCATCATGCTCAAGGCCCCAAACAGCCTACTTACAGTGAGGCTCCATGGACCAATGACCCTCACTTATACTGGGAATGTCATTCTCCAGACACTCTCTGTCTCTGAGATGGGCCTAGGCTGTAAGATGTCTTGTTTCTTTTGACGAAATCCCTAAAATAGCAGCATCAAATACACCTTAGTTATTAACCTTTAGTGAAAAGACACTTTGACAGACAACATTTCACTTTTGATTATGGGATGTTGTGCAGAAATGTTGGCTCTTATTTCTTTTCTTTGTCTATGAATTTCCTTTCAATGCAAACGCTATTAAGCGCATGCTGTGTGGTCTGAAGTGTCTGTGCTGGGTAGCAGTCACATTAAGACAAATACAACTCAGCAGAGCAGGAAAACCGCTGTGCACCATATCCCAACTGTATCATGTAAGCTCTTTCAAATTGCATTTAGGATTTCTGGGAGTACTGAAACCGCACTCTCATCATCATCATCATTATCATCGTCATCATCGCCGTTGTCACAATCATCATCATAGTCGTCATCATCATCATCATCGCCATCGTCATTTTCATTAGTATTCCAAAATAAAACAAATATTCATGCTCATTGTGCTGATGGACTTATCAACAAATTAGAATCTAAACAACACTCTCACCTCACCCACTCAGATAGCTTGTTAGAGGAGCTCAGAAATAGACAATGCTCAAGGCGAGGAAGAAGTGTTACTGCTGATGTCAGACATGGATGTGTTTCAGTGCATGCAATGTCTTCCACGCCACCGGTAATTATGGCAGTGCGTGTACTTGTGTGTGTTTGGGTATGTGCGTGTCAGGGTGTTGTGGTCGGGGTGAGGTTTTTCTTTTTTTTCCTTCCTTGGGCTAGTAATCACAGGATAATGAGCGGCTGACTACATCAGCTCTGATTTTCTGCTCCTGCCAGGAGCCTGAGGAAGCTGTGGTGACTCACTATTGAACAATAGGTGATAGATGATTTGGAGACATGGGCTGCCTCAGACAAACAAAGAGAGCAATCAGCTTGGAGTCGCAGATCGCTGTTATGTGGTGATGAAACTACTTTAAGTCTTATCACAAGTTTCCTCTTCGAAATGATGGGGAGTTCCACAAAGTGTAATTGCAAATTGGAAAGCATCACACCACATTCCATTTTATTTTGATTAAATTCAAATAATAGTAATTCTTTTTGTATTCTAAGACTGTGTAAAACAGGAAACAGGATGTTGCAGCCTCCTAATACTGAATGACCGTAATGTGTCTTCACAGGTTTGTTGATCAATACCAGTGTATTAGATTACTGGGTTTTCTGTCTTTTATATTTCAGCTCCTATTCATGTTAAACAACAGAGGGCAATGCTATGGAAAGTGACTATACACCGCAGACACAAAGTCGTATTATTATGCTAGTGTTTTGTGTTGTGTTGAACTACAGTACTTCTTAACTAAAGTGTCAGTTGTATTTCTGCTGTAAGATTATTTTCTTTAATCATTTAGTAGCAAGAGTCATTACTGCAGGTATATCCTTCCAAACTGTGGAACGACAGCACTACTGTCATCCATGAAATGTGCAGTTTTTGTTGACATTGACAACTGTGCATGCTTCTTATGCTAATGCTGTTAAGGACAATGGAGGCTTTCACCCGATGAACATTTTGTGCTGTGCTCTCAGTGCATGCATTACACAGAAAAGTTGAAGAGTGTTTTTATGTTTAATCATCTATGATAGTGACGGATGGTGGATGATGATTAGACACAGCCAACCAATCATGTTAATCAACAGCCAGGGTGTGGAGTGGCGCTTTTATATTTGATGCACATTCATGTGGATTGCACCAGAGCTCACAGGAAGTGAACTCCACCATCTTGAGGTAGTCTCATACAGCTTTTACTGGACCACACCCAATTACACTTTCGCTCTTCATCAAATGTACTGAAAACAGACAACAGCAAAAAAACAAAAAACATCTCTCCAATCAGTGTGAAAACACTACTACTGTCTTAGTGTGTCTTTCACAGGCTACAGGTCACTGAAGTAGATGAGATGAGGAGATAAACTTGATCAATGATGCATTCCAGCTGGTTGCCAATAGAGGTGAGCTAGATGGCTTTAAAAAGCACACAAAAAAATCTGTTCAATATTTAAAAACATAATTATGGGTGTGCCCTAAAAACTGGTTGCACTTTTTGTTGGAGAAAAAAAACAAAATAAGAGAAGGCAGAAATGTCAACAAAGCAGCTTCACCATTTATCAGATCATGCGTAGTTTAAACTGCACTGACATTTCCACAGAAGATCCACAGAGGCACCAGCCATCTGATTCAGCTGTTTGTTCTACTCATTTCAAGGCAGGGTCTGAGATGTCTGGGAACATCAAAGAAGTGTTTGGATTAAAGTCTGGTGATCAGAACTAAGAAGGACTGCATACAAACCACAGCAGGCAGTGATGAAATCACACAGAATTGTCACTGAAGAGAAGAGGCTTTGAAAAAATGTGCATAGGCACATGGACTGAGCGAGTGGGACTGTGTTGCTAAAATATCATATATGCCGGACATATTAATAAGTCATTTTTCTCTGTAGTGTTCTCAGCAAATACATAGTATGTGCACTAACACAATTCATTAATTAGGTTTTCAAAGTTCTACATAAACCCACCTAAAATTATACGTTTCTGGCAGTGGCTGGATTTACTTGTGCGTTCCTAAAATGTATAGCACTCTATGAATGTAGCAATGTTAGTGCACTGAGATGGATATATGGGAAGTGCTGAGAAGGCAAGATCAAAGATGAATCCCTCCCAAAGCCCATGAGTCCTGGCACCTGAAGATCTCTAGTGTGTAAAATACAGCAAGTCTAGCAACTTTGTCAGCAGCTTCCCCTCTGTAATACATTACAGTCCACACTGAGCTATCTGTGGTGTTGTCCAACACGCAGCCTCGGGGAAGGGATCTGCGTTAATGTGATCCAAAAGTTGCCATCCAAATGTCAGTGTCATTCACTCCAATTCGCTTAGAAGTGTGAACAGTGTGAAAACCTTTGATTCTATTATAGCTGGACTTAAAAATATTCATTGAAGAAAAGCCTTTGTACAATAGCATTGCACTGTATGCATTAAATGAAGATTTACGTTGCTTCCAGTCTCCTCAATTGAATAAATAAACGATTGGTAATATAGTCAACCTCTGCCCTTGTTGGGCATTCTGCCTCTGGTGCCTCTGACGCAAGAGCTTTTTAATTGCATTTTATAGAGGAAATTCAATTGTCCATAGATCCAATCATTTCTCCTGGAGGTCCTCAGTTAGGTTGCCTTTTATTTCAATTATTAATTTCTTGTGAACTATTGGACGTATCACTGATTATTTTAAATTTGCGAGTGTGCAGCCTTTAAAGTCCTGGCTTTCCAAGTTGCCCTTTATTTTTAAGAAGACGTTTTTGTTAGGTTTCTGTAAGAGTCATAGACCCCCTTACTAATGACTTGCTGATGAATGTGGATGCTGGCATATGCTCCGTTTCAGTTTTACTTGATTTAAGCAATTGACACAATTGGCCATTGTATCTTTATTGATGACTTTTGGTCGGAATCTCTGGGATCATCCTAAACTGGTTCTGCTTCTTCATGGAAACAACAACAAAAAACAACAACAAAAACAATTATGTGGTTCCATTAACCAAAATAAAGTTTGGAGTGCCTCAAAGGTCAATTCTGGGTGCTGATGTAAGGCAAATATTTATTTTTACTTATGCAAGACAGATTCTTATCATTAGCTTTCAAAATTCACACCAAATCTGGGATTTTGTCTTGCAACGTTAAAACTGTAGCTATTTGTGTAAAAATCCCAATTTAAATTTTAATCTGTATTTTAGCAGGAACCCTGCATAGAATTGACCTATGTTCAATTTTAAAGACACTGAGCTTTCATACGTACATGCCTTCATTTCATCAAGTCTTGATAATGGTAGTGCTCATTATACCTGCCTCAATCAAAAAACCCCACAAGGCTTTATAACTAGAACTAAAAGACAGAGATTTATTAATTCATTAAACAGATTAATTTAATGACAGGACTTATTTTTCTTATATGAGATATGATTTTCAAAATGGTCATTCATACCCACAACTCAATAGCTGACACTTCAGATCTTAATCAAATGTACTAACTACAAGACCATCTTGCCATCCTGTCAGTACTATTTAAGTAATAGTATTCCATTTTCGCCAAGTTAATTTCACTTCTACTCATCTTAGAGCATTCATTTTTGCATAGCCTGTGAAATACATATTGGCATATTATTCAAGCTCCTCATAATACATTTACAGATGCTCAGTAAGCCTCTGGGTGTATAGCGAGCGGGGTGCTACATGTAGCACCTTTAAAAGTCCAAACCAACAGACACATCCGCCGTACAGCTGACTCCAGTTGCTTCCCAGTGCAGGAGATGTGTTTTGCTTGAGAAAATCTTGCTTACTCCAAGACATAGAAGTGTGACTGCACTCGCTACTGCTGAATGCATCTGTCATTGCTCAGACTGTGCTGTCATCTGAACCTGCCCCTCTCAGAAATGGAGCACCATTAGAATATGCTATTCTATAGTATGCTGGCTTTGGTGCGACTGTCACCTTCCTAACCCTGTGGCATTTGCAGTATATGACACAACAGAGAATCAGCATTATCAGTGATGCACCGAACATGATCAGAATATTTATATATTTATCCCTCCCAGAGAGAGGGTCTCTGCTCTGTGCTGAGTAATTTAGCATCCCGTCTTAAATAATTGAGGACTTTTGTCGTTTGGTGGTGATTATGCTTCCTTTGTTTTTTCAATTCACGTGTCTTCTCCTGATGTCTGTCATGTAACATTAGGGGGCAATTGATATTTTAATGTAATAAATAAAAATGCAGGACAATACATAAACACAGCAGATAGCCTTCAATGACCCTGGTTTAGTGTAACGGCCACCGCAATCTAACAATGAGTGAATAAACAAATGTATAAATTCTGTTACTCTCTGGATCCATGTTGTGCATTCATTTTATATAAAAATAGCACCCCCGATCATGAGGCTATGTGCAGACACTTGTGGATGCATCACGCTGAAATACACAAGTTAAAGTGTAAACTGACATTGACTATCCCTTAAATTTTTAAACAACTTGTTGCACAGCTTTGCTTGGGAAAGCTCAGTCACTTTGTGTTACATTGATGCTTCCAATTACAAAGTGAGTAAGTGGGTGGCTTCTCTCAGACTTGGTGTGTGTCTGAATGTGAGTGGGGGTGTGGACTTTGAACTACAGCACATGGAATGACAACTCCAGCCCACTTTCTGTCTCCGCTTTCTCTCTGCAGCATCTCACACCCTGCTTCTGTCTGATGACGGCTTCATTTGTTGTGCAGACAATCTGCACATCATTGGGGCTTTCCCAAGAGTCCTCAGATATATTTAAAGAGTCTGATATGTCAAAGCCAACCTGAAAAAAATCCAGGCATGCAGCAGCTTAAAATTTCCCAAGTGTCTTTTATCCTTATTGCAGAGAGAAGCCATTGAGAGGGACTGTTTATACCGGGAATCTCCAAGTTTCTCTCTCTATTTTTCACGCAATCTCCTAAGCTCTTAAAATAAGTGAGTATGTGTCTCATTTGGCTCAGGTAACTGTGCCTTAAAGGGATACTGGGCTCTGTGAAAGTTGCCTTCATATATCCTTGGGAGAGCTCACGTCCCTCGAATTAAATGTTAAGTAATTTGTAGAATTTAAGTATAGTTTAAGAATGAACATGTCCTTTTTTGTTTGCATAGGCATTAAAAGTGACTCCAATGATCCAGCACTGAGGCTGGGAAAGTAGCAAATTTACCTAATTAGGCTAGCAGCCTTAGTGTGCTCAGCAGGAGTGCTAGGTCTGAAACTTGTTCTTGTGTTGGCCTGCAGGGATAACAGTTTTCTCATGGGAAGCAGACACACAAACAGTGTCAAACAGCTCTGTGTCAAAGACCCTCGAACATATCTGTGTTTTTAATTGTATGTTAAGAATTTATCTGAAATGGACAAACAAAAGTGCATTTGACATTTGGTGTGCTGCAAACCTATACACTGTATGTTTGTTGTTTGCATGCTATGCATGTTCAGACATGCTTAATAACTTCACAAAGGTAAATGAGCCATATGATATGAATGACAACTCCCTTCTTTGCATGAGCAGAATTAAATGGAGAAATATTTCAGAAAAGTTATGTGCAGTATATAGTATAGAGTATATAGTATCCAAGATAAGGGTGAGACTTCAAGCAATCAGCAACTCGCTTGCTCCAGCATGGCATGCAAAACAGTTTGCTGTTTAATAATACAGTACACGAATAACATAAGCCTTTATATAGAGCTCTGTGGTCATTCATAATTCATGCTGTAATGCTAATAAGGCTTTGTGCACTCAGCTCCAAGAGAAGGAAACTAAATTCTGGTACTAAAGTCAAGAGTGTGACACTCACTCACTTGCATCAAATAGACGTTACAGTTGGCTGCTGTGTTGACCTTGCATAGTCACATGTCTAGTATAGTATAGTAAAGGTTGATATAAACTAAAACACAAGTAATTAGTATGCATTATTCATACAGTTGCAGTAAATCACTGTCAATTATGCTTTGTGTTGTGTTTGTTATTGAACTGATGGACACGAGCAGAGTTTGATTTTAGTGTAAATGTTTCTCAGAATGTGTATTTCTTTCTCACACCTGCTATATGGTTTGAGATGAGACATAGGTTTACACTAACATTCAAAGCAACGGAAACAGAAATAGGCTAAAGAAACAATAAAACTACACATACAAATAAATGTGATTTACGGTGGATGATATCGCTTTGTGTAGATAAATGTAACAGACAGGAGCGTTAAAATTTAAAACCATTCATGTTAATTGTGTACGCTTACTGAGTAAATGAACTTTGGTTATCATAATGGCTTTCTTTTGATTCTCTCTTAATGCGGCTACTATGTCTAAACATGAGTAATTGTATCTTTTCATAGCTTGATATTTATGAAACGAATTGCCCATTGCACTATATAAAATGGCAGATGGTAAAGATCACTTTTAAAATTGCACTGATATTTAAAACTCCATAATGTAGTCTGATTCCACCTGCAACTCCCTGGCAGCTGTTTTCATCTCATTCAGGCAGTTGGCAGCGCGTATGTGATTCTGATCAACAGTGGTTGTTTTGCTTGGAGCAGCCGGGACAGAAATGAGAATGTGCACGTCCTTAACTCGGAGCAGATGGAATCTAAATGGATGTGCCATGGACTGTACAAGGTCACATTGCAAGACTCAATTGTAATGTTTGGCTTATTCAATTAGCTGACTCCTCTGAGTCTCACAACAGCCAGGTGGGACTCTTGTAATTCTATTTCAGTCTCCTACAACACACCACACTGCATGCAGTAACTATGGCAAAATTTCCAACACGTTATGAAGAAATTAGTTAATGCAACATTTTAAATTATTTATGACAGTGCCTCCTCAACTATGATAACTTTTGGTGATTACAATAGCCAGGGGGATAATGTAATGTGATAGGCTCTAATTCTAAAGCTTATTAGTGTTATTCAAGCTAAGGATAATATGTATTTTTGCCAATAATATGCAGTCAGTGTCTTCTTTAGATGTAAAGCTTGACTGAGGTTCATGACTGATTGCTGCAGTGGTCCTGCCTAAAATACACACGAAATGTTTCACTATGAATATTATGATTGATAGGCCAATGTTGTTTAGTGCATTATAACCTCCCATCTCATTTCCTCATTCTAAATTCCATCATGAGGCCACTTGCAGTGAATCCTTTAGGGTTGTGGAAGACAAGAAACAGTGAGATGACTGCTGAAAATAATTGTGTTAAAGCCATCTTCCCATGGTGCTTTTATTTTCACTGCAGTATCACAAAAAGCAACAGAGCATGACAGGCTTTTCTAGTGAGTTTACAGCCTATCAGGAGGTCTGATCACACGAAGGATTTATTACTGGACAGAAGGTACTGTAGATAAGAAAAAGACATCTCAAATTTTTTGAAAGCCTGTATAACAGTGCATTTCACATTTCCTATACAGCTGTTAAGATATAGAAAAATAGTAAAACATGACAATGATGTGAGGAAATGCAGTTAAAATGCAATAAATAATGCATGATTACTTAATATTATTAATAAAATGAGTATTTCTAGGATTCCTCCACATTCGTCTGGTTTGACACATTTGACTGAAAGTGTCATGGATTAGTGGTCATAAATCAGTTCTATATGCTTTGTCCTGGGAGTTTTGCAAACATTTTTTTATTTGTCCTAAAAAAATGACTGTATACCCCAGTTTTTACAGCTGGGTACCTTGTTTTGCTTTCAGAGCTCATAAATATCAAAGTGCATTTCATTGCTACTCTTTTCATCTGACCTGATTCCGAGCTTAATAATAAAACAGCGCTGTCTTGCTTCTCCAAACATTTCCTACCCATAAATCTAATTAGAACAAACATCCGCCATCGCTAAATTTATGCACCAAGCCTGGAGCTAGCTCCTGCATGGTAAATGCAAAGAAATATCTGGGCTGCTAATGGGGAAGGTTAGAGAGCTGAGGTCAGCAGCTTTAGTTGAACTTAACTCTACCCTGTGCTCTAAAATGTTCACTGGAAGCTGGACTGTAGCCTTTAGGGACTGTCACAGAGTGCATAGAGAGGTGGGCGCTAAGGGATTGCCCTCATTGCAGAGTAAAGAATGAGAGCCTCTGGGATACTTCTGGCTGTGTATGAGTTATGCAAAAGATAAAAATGAGGGTATGACTCCCCGTATTAAATAGTGGTGGATCCTTTAAAGTTAGCATCCTACTGCGTGGAATGCCAAGTAATTTATATCAGAGGGAACTGATGTAGACATTGTGTTCATATCCATCCACTTCTAAACATTACTGGGCATATGAAACAGATGCTAGTGTACAAAATGAAAGCTCGGGTAACCCTTGAAGTTCGTGAATGTCTCAGCAATGGAGAATTTAAAACGCACATACTGAGTTAATGATAATCAGTAAATAATAAAATATAGTATGAAATATATATATATATAAGCACACAGATCCGCCCTATATATATGAAACTCACTATACTTGAATCATGTATCTACTGGTGTTGTAATAATGTGTCAAGCTTTGAGCAGGTCATAACAGTATCTTCAAAAATCCATTGAATCCATCATGAATGTTTGATTTTCTTCTATTTTCTGTTGACAACTTTCTCTTGACTCGCTGTACGCTAAAATCCCTTTCCATCTATTCATCATCAGAAGGTCTAAATGACTTTGACACGAATACGTAAACAAGGGCAGAACCTCTGAATGCCCCCTGGACATCAATCTGTACAGCTGGCCATGAGGAGAAGCTCAGCTAACAGCCTGACTGGGATTCATAGACATGTGCCAATCATTATGCCATAGAGAGCGCTGCACTCAGTTAGCATTATGTCATTATGTCAGCACATGTTACCCGTTTTACTTACATTATCAGAGCAGGGAAAGAATCAAGACACTTTAGATGCAATCTCAAAGGGCTTAAACATGGCCACAAATCAAAAGAAAAACACATATCTCTACTCTCATACCCTCAATCAGGATAAAAGGAAAAAATGGATGAGAAGGACCCTTTAATATGTGCACATCCAAATAATGGGTATGCCATTTTGCAAAAGCAATCACGGTAACACATTTATAAAAGGAATGTGCTGGTGACAATGTGTGCACTGCCACCGATGGTACATGTCATTGATCAGTGGATTTGGTACCTCAATTAAGTAACTTATAATTACATTATTGATTTGTAGCTTGCATTATCCCATTTATTTCTAATGTTCACGCTGTGCCAACTGCATGCAGCTTTTCCCCACTGTGCCCTAGATACAAAGAGCTCAAACAAGCGTTCATGGAACAAGACTTAAAACTATAAAAAACTATATTTTTCAGCTTTTTTTTCCAATCGACCCCAGAAAAGCTTTACAGTATGCTGCAATACAGGCTTGCTTTGCATCCATTCATTTTATTAAAGACATATTTAAAGTAGGAGTATGCGCCATGTAAGCACAATATCAGCTGGAAAAGGCAACGCAGTGTAAATTAGTTGTGGGCTGCAATGGTAAGCTTTAAGAGTCCTCCGGTGTAAATGAACAAGTTAGCAATGGTTATGGCATTACTAAAGATTTGTGACATTTCTTCAGATGAAAAAAAATTGATTGCTTCAGAAGTATTGGATTGGCTATTTTTTGCTTATGACGATCCCCCCTTGCTGGTGGGAATGATATAATGAAATAATAAATAAACGTTACCTTGTACCTTTTGCTCATATGTCTGTTCTTAATTTCATGGCTACCTTGGTGAAGCTGCTTGTGCCAACGTAGCTGCAGCTGAGCTTGTGTTTTATGCCGATCAGACAGTGCAGTGCAATTTTGGTCATTTTGGCATGAAATTGCACACAGTAGGTGCTTTAGCTGGTGAAGTGCATACAGTCATCTACAGAATACTTTTAAACCGGGATAATAAAATCAATGTTTTCTTTTAGTTTTCTGGTCGGTTAACAGTATTACAGTGGGGTGTTAGTTTTACTGCCTTCATGTGATGCATAATTGCACATATATACAGTGGCTCCTGAAATGTAATTTTTTACTCATTTCATTGATTTGTACTTAAATGCACACAGTATGTGTAATGCTATTCATTAATAAATAGGAGGTTACATTTTTGTGCCTTGCAACTCCTTGCCTTCGTTTTCTTCATCAGAGCAGCTGGACTCCCCTCCGTGGCACATTAAACTGTCTGCTGCTTTTAAAACAGATAGGAGCAGCTGATATGATTGGACATTATGGCAGTCACCCTGACTCCACATGCTGATATTGTATTCCTGCTACACATAATGTATCGTTCCTGCTCCAGCCGCCCCTCTCCACAAAACCACATTGGACTATGCTGTGCCGGGACTGCACATCAGACAACACCTCTGGTCAGGAAATAAGAGGCCAAAGAGGTGTGGGTCTGGGTAAAACAGCAAAATCTACCATTAAAGGCAGTGCAAACCATTTCAAATCAAAGACGGCCTCGTCCTCGTCTCCCGACAGGAGGAATCAGCAGGGGAATCAGTGCTGCCACAGGTGGCTGGAAGTTATATAAATGAGACAACAATTTTAATTAGCAATTTTTTCCACCTTATAATTTACCTAGAAGATTCAATTCAGTGACTTCGTCTTTTCAAGTAATTATCTGAATGTCCAAGTGATGCCTAATGCCATCCAGTACCGTGATACTTGGAGACATTCTGGACCTGGCTGTGCACCATGGAAATGACACTCTTGAGCTTAGACATAATGTCACGTTACTGACTAGTGTATCTTAGATGCATGCTCTAAACTTTTTAATGCTAACATTTGTTTGGTTTGACTAAAAACATCATGTTGATATGAGATTTATTATACCAGTATGATAATGATAATGTTGCCTTTAAACATACATGATACATGCTCTGTCACACTGAGAGGTGCCCTTTCATTTTTGGATAATTGATTGGTTTGCTAATCACCGTGTAATCACATGATTTTGGATGACGCTAAATCACAATGCCACGTACCCACCATGTCCTGCAGCTGCATGCTCATTCTAGCATTAGCTTATTAGCGTTTTGATACCATCTACAGGTTTGCACTTCACAGCATAGCACCATGTGTTCTTCTGCATCATATACTTTATAAACGATACATACTTCTTTAAAATTTCAAGTGATAGAATTTATGCTAAAAGTACACAATTCTGAATTTCATTTTTTTGTGTGCAGGAATTGTATGCATATGATAATGAATAATGAAATGAAGGGATCGCCGTCAGCCCCAGATATTTCTTTGATTTCAGCAAATTTTAAATGACACTTTACACTTTCAATGCATCATTTTACAAAGGGTATGTCAGAAGGTTTTATTCAAGTTTACTAACAACAGACGTAATTTTTAAAGAACAAGAAAATTCTTAATTAAAACTCATGGTTTAATCAATGAAAACTGTAAAGACACTGGCAGGTTATAAAAAAGGGGCTGCACTGACAACCAGAAAAAAGTAAACAAAAACTTCAAGTTAATAACCAAGTGAAACACAGAGTAACAGTTTAAACAGATTAATAATGCTGAGATTGGTTACAAAGAAAGATATCAAAAACTGTTAACTCCAATGCATTTATTTCAAGTAAATCTCTTTCAACTTAACATTTCATTATGAATGAAATATCAGGTAAACACAATCACAAACATTCAGTACTGAGAAGATGAAGCTGGAATTAAGCATCTCAGAATCTTGTGTTTTTATAATTAAGCAGCCATTTTTCGTACCTGATCCTTTGATCCAATTGTTTTGACATTTAGCTGCAAGAGCCAATCTAACATAAGCCACTAAAACACGTACTTTCCCAAAAACATGCCCTCATTCAAGATTGTCTGCCATTTCAGCAAATAGTCTCAATGGATCTTGTACTAGATGATATTTTCTATTACAATACAAATGAATTTCCTCTGTACAAAACCCCAGGCTTTGTACCGCGGAATGACAATGAGGTTTCTTGAGATTGTTCTCATAAAATGTCCGTAGAAAATCTAAACTGTTTTAAGTCAGGTTAATACATAAGTAATGCAATTATTCTCCTTCCATTATTCCAACTGAGTGTGTGTCTTGAGTTTGCATTCTCAAATTCTGTAATAGTAATTAGTAATATACAGAAGCAACAGCAAAACATGAAGTGCCAATGCAGCAAGTAGTGTGACATTTATTTGGAGCAAAAAGTGTGGCAGTGCTTGCGTCTCATTTCTTATTAATATTCATGTTAACATGACATCTTTCTCCAAGTTTAACCAATTAGTTTTACAGTAGTGGCTTTACCTTACCTTCTTTAGTTTCCACATGCAGAAACTGGAGAAACATTGCCGCTGTATTTGCAGAAATGCAAAGCGTTGTTCTTGGGCTGTGGGTTTACTTACAGGCAAAGTAAACATTTAACATTATAACATATTTTATTTGTTTTTCTGAACTGAGAAAAGGACCTCTACCTGTCCGGAAGCATGGGACCTCTAAAGCAAAAGACTGAAGATGAAATAGGTAGAAATCTGCTGCATTTGCAAAATAACTCACAGGCTTGCATCTCATTAGCAGATGCACAACAGCACATGCATATGTTGCACAGCTGGATTTTTGGCATTTGCAATGAAGAACAATAACTGTAAACTGTAGGAAATGCAGCCAAGATAAAGGTGTCACATGACCAGGGGAACGAGCCTGAAAGTTCATCAGATGCCAAAAAACCTGGAAAGCGGTTTATAAAACTATGAGGAAGGATTGAAGAGCACCAATCATTTCTGTCTCTAGTTATGCCCTTAATGTTACAAAATAATTTACCTGGCATGTGCTTGTATGTATTTGATAGGTCAAAGCAACACCTGCTGGACGACATTGTATTGCATTGCTGGAAAAGTTGAGCGAGACTGAACTTTTTTGCTACACAACCCTGCGGTCTGCAGTCAATGTCAGCATCCTTGCTGTGCTGCCTCATACAGTAAAAATGAATGAAATGTCTGCATTCGGTTTTCATGCGGTGCTAATGTCTTTTTGAACATGGCCTTAGAAGTGTGTGGCAATGACAGAGAGAGGCAAGTGCGGCTCACTTGACAGCGATGGAGGATTAATTATGTAATTATCTTCAAGCGTACTGGAATCTCCAGGCATAATTACAAAGCCCCTTCATTTTTCCTTCTGCCTATGTTTCCAGTCATTTATAGCCTCCTTGTTTTCCAAAAGATCGGATGACATATAGCATCATTTTACTTTTGGAAAAACACCAAGTGAGGCTATGCGCAGCCCAGTGGAAATGGGATAGGCCCGCCTTTCAAGGCTGCACTTACTGAAAGACATATATAATGCAGCATTATTATTAATTAAAAAAGATAACCCATAATGGGTTTTATTTTGTCCTAGTACAACAAATTAATTTGAAGTGCATGATATGCATTTATATTTCTGTTTTCAATTAGTTTCTTGAAAGATCTGGCATCAAAGCACTATATTTGACTTTGTTTACTAGTCAACCAGTGAACCTACTCAGTCATTCTAAGACTTCCTTTAGTAAGGCAGCGAGGGTCGGGTGCACAAACAAAACATACAACTTGTGTGAGCTCAGTATTTGCAGGAAAGCCAGCTACCTGCTCATTAACTCCCATTCTCTTTCATCCCACAAGCTCTGGGGCTTGTTTCTCTTGTCAGGCTCTGCCCCCTGGCAGTCTCTACCTGCTGTGCTGATGCTGATGTTTCTTCGGAGTGAGAGACTCCACTCATCTCTCTGAGATCTGTAAGGGTCGAATCCATGCAGAGAAAAAATCCAGTGAGACACTGAAAATGGAAACCTAGTTGGGGAAAATGTGTATTCTAATATTGACAAAGTACATGTTAAAATGTAAAATTACATTGATTAAGCTGTCATCAGAGTTTATTATTTAAGTAACATAAGTGCATAGGATAATGCGTGACACACATCAGTGCTTTTTCCAGGTTTTCTTCCATGATGTAGACAAGATGTCTTTTGTTTTAATTGTGAGAAGGTAGTTGTTTTATAAACAGTTTTATCTAACAACATATAAGTTAATTACTGATGATGTGTATAACTACTGCGGCACATGATTAACCATGCACTCTATTCATTAGCTTTGTATTGCCAATAATAATAAACAAAGCACTTTAAAACACATGTATAAAAAGCTGAACACACAGTATTAACGTTTTGCATTAAGATGCTCCATGGTATTTTTTTCCAGAACGATAACACTACTACAATGTTGGTTTGCACTGATGTCAGGTGAACAAGTTTCACCTTGAAAAGACAACAAATGTTTTTTTAATATCTTGGCATATTATTTTATTGGCTAAATCGGTTCCAGGTGCTGTCATCGATCCAAAAATAAATAAATAAACAGAGGTTCATCTTTGTCAGCCGTGTCTCCGACTTAGTCGACAACATATAAAAACGTTGTTTTATTTTATACATCTTCTACTTCTTGCCTCACTTAAATGGTGATGGCAAGCCTCCAATTACCAGACAGCAGATATGTATAGAAATGACCTTTTATTATTGGAAAGGAATGTGATCTTTGTCCCAGCCCAGCTCTCAGAGATCCGAACTATGTTACCAAGTATTCAGTGCATTTATCCGGCAAAGCTCTCCTTCAGAGTCGTGATCTGCCCTTCACTAGTTAGGCCTGTGACAGACATTCACATTCTGAGTGGTGTTTCACTTTTCTCTGCAGTGGCAAGGTCACTGTCATTCACTCACTGACTATGAAAGCATTCACGACACTAAAGACACATTTAGCGTGACATCAGAGGAAGTGCTTCCTTCTTGCATTTAATATCTGATTGACAGATAGAATATCAAATATTAATGAGATAGAAGCAATACAGCTCTGTGACAGAGTTTGGGAGGAAGGAGATGGCAGTCACCATGTTCTCGACATGTCAAAAACTCTATTTTCACCAAAATAACATCTTGCCCTGCCTCTCATCGTGTCATATCTTTCCTTCCACCTTTGCACCATGCATGCTGTGTGAGGCACAAAAATACCACAGGGCCAGGAAAAGAGTCTTTTATATTCAGGAAAATACCGACATGTTTCATTACTTGAAACTCACCAGCAGCAATGGGCCATGTCAGGAAACAGCCAGCAACATGCTAACATGCGCAAGTTTCTGCCTGTGATTCCTTAATGCAATAACACTGTGTACTCCCCTCTTTTCTCACCATAATTTTCGATGTTAATTAATGTTTGGGTGAATGTGTTCACTTGCCAAAGATACCTGTTGTAATTTAGCAGGTTGTTGTATTGTGAAGAAACGAGATGACTTACTTGATGACGCACTGAAGCTAGCTAACCATTTCAAAAGCTAGTGGCAGTGACATCAGCTGACTGCTGTTTGTTCAAATGTGTAGGCTATGTAATGTAAATGTACTGTTAGAGCAAATGTAGAGTAAAAAAGTGGCAGTTAATGATAAATTATTTTCTTTATCATTTCAGTGTATACAGTGTTAGTTCCACACAAAATAAGTGAAAACACCTGTGAGTATGTACCATGGGCCATGTGTAGGGCCTTTAATACTCCTCTCCCCTGCATAATACTCACAGCATCTAGCTAATTTGATCAAGCATGTAAGCAGAACATATGCAAAGAATATATACGGATAGATGGAAGTAACATAACAGAAGTGAACCTAATATGTGTGCAAAAGCAGTGGGAGAAGAAAGGCCCGTGGATGATAGCATCCATTGAGCCAATGTGAACAAAGCATTCAGTATCGCAAGGTAATTATATAGTGGGTTTGCCAACACTCACAAAATAAGTTTGTACATTTAATGAAAACTTGTGCAAAGATTAGGAATTTGTTAATTACACACTCAAATGCACCCTCTCTTGGCAATATTCAAATCTGAGGTGAGATTTGCACGTATTTGTCATGTGCTGCCAGCCAGAAACACAATCATTTGGACAAACAACGTAAGAAAACACATCAAATCCCCTCATTTCGGAACAAAAAAAGACTCTGTAATTGTGGAAGACTGAGGCACCATCCCAACAGCCATGCAGCCCCACACTATGTGCCATCTAGATGCAAACTAAACTACTACCCCACTGTGAAAAATAGAAGCTCCAGCTGAAGGCTGCCGTGGGGGAGCTGAGGGGTCAGAAAAATAAAGTTGTACTGATTTTGCTTTTCTTTTTAAAAATAATAGCGTTAAAATAATAGACATTTCTTGTCTTCTGGTTTATGTTGCGTTTTTGTGGTGCTGAATGGGGAGCTCCCACAAAATGCAATTTTTGCTGTTTTTGTGCATTTTGTTGTGCTGCCTTCAATACTCCACATCCACATGCACCCCACCCTTCAGAAAAATCTCACTCCACATTGTTAATCAAAGTTGATAACCCTGTTTTATAACCAAAATATTTGATGCTAATTGCCAAACAGAAACAGCTACCAAGGGGTGTTACTTACCAACAGCCATGACCTTCTAGATGATTTATCTCCTTTAAATGGAGGTGACAGCCTGTGATCAAAGCACTGGACTAAAGTAAATATTGCTGCAAATAGGAAAGGTGTCTGATGATGAAAGTTAGGCTAAAAAATACGGGCTATTTGATGTATCATTTTAAAATATGAGCAGTGCTGGGTATTCAGTCCGTGTGTCAGTATCCACTGAGGATGTTGTGATATTGCTCATAATGGCATCCATTTGAGACTTCTGCTACTGCTGTTATTTAAAACCAGGAGCTCTGGGGGAACCAAATTAAATGTCAGAGGACTCACATTTGGACTGAAGCCATTCCATTGATAAGGAGAGCCCTTCCTTTAGAATTACTCAATAAATTAAAACGCTTTTGAATAATCCTCTACAGAGCTGTCCCCTAGAGGTTCTTTATGATCCTTTAAAAGTCATCACTCTCCCCACAACCTCCAGTTCACTCTGTCTTCTGGCTCGCAATGATCCATCCGTCAGACAAGAAAAGACATATTTGTCAGCGGGTAATGAAAGCTCCTGAGAGACTGTCAGTTGGCCTCGACAGACATGCAAAGGAACGACGTTTTCCCCATGTTTTGTGTTCTCGTTCTGTTTTTGTCATAAAGAGTGCAAATGATTGCCAACATAGTTAGACCAGCGTGGTAACACATGAGATGTTACTAATACAGTGTGTAGGATATTTGCAGGCCATTAAAATAATCTAAAAATATCTTTGCACTCTTTCTTAATTTACACGTAAACAATGAATCAGATTTATTTTACCATCGTGTGGTTGACTGATGTGAGTAATGTGTCTCCAGTAAAACTGCATGGTGAATTTTGCGGTTCACCTGCTCACTTTGGCTACAGCTCAGCAGCTAACAGGCAGAGTATCCACAGCACATGTGAAAACAGCAAGGTTTGCTTGTTCTGGTCCTTCACTATATTTCACTCACTGACATCAATGACAAATCACTGAATTGACATTGCCATGTAAGGACTGCCTGTCCTTACATGGCAACGTGGCATGAGTGTGTGTGCGTAGATGTACTCTCTCCGTCCCAGGGTGACTCACTTCAGTTCATGCTGCCTCTGCATGAATAAGTGAATGAATGAAACCTTTACTCCTTCATAAGGGTTTTATCTTGCATGATGGGCCTTAACATACTCACAAAAACATCAGACACTGAACACAATGAGCCCAAGAACATAAACAAAACATACACTCCAAAAAATGCCTGGTCGTTACCCACCTGTGTTGGATCCTTGTTGATGTTTTTAATAAACAAAAGACATTTTTTTAATATCAATACAGATTTTAATACTTATTTCATATTTTAACCAAGTAAAACAAACCATTTTCTAAACATTGACATTTATTATCATGGAAAAACAAGTGTCTCCATATACATTTATGTCTCTGATGTCATTTTTGGTTCACATGATAATGAACAACATTTTGCACGAGTGGAGCAGCACAGTCAGGTGCAGGCAAAAAGAGGCCACAGTTAAAGACAAATAAATTCCTCAATTTTAACTTAATGAGACATGTGCATAACCATTCAAAGGATGAGAAAACGTGTTTAAACTAAACCTGACACTGTTTTGTCAGTTCTAAATCTAAATGTTAGTCCGTCCTGTGCTTTGGAGACTGGCAGTCTTCATTGAGCAAGAAATGCCTTAGGTGGTAAATGAGAATGAATCATCAGCATCTTATTTGTGTGTTGATTTATGAATCATCCACAGTCTGGACCCACATTTTCTGAGAGACTTTTATATTCTGAGCAGAAAAAGTTTCTACTAAATGAATTGATGTCATCAAAATGTCTGAAACCTTCCGTCCAGGACCTGTGATGAAAATCATTTTATAAATCGAATCAATTGTTGAACCATACAGAGTGTATAAATGCAGAAAATCAACCAGAGTTCCAACTGCATTGTTATCTTTTAAATGTTTTTCCTGCTATGTTAATTCACAATGTGGGAGTGTGGCAGATGGGCAAATATATTGTTCATTTATTCTCACATTGTCAAGCAACCAGCCTACAGCTCCCACTGCTTTGTCCACCTTTGTAGTCACTGCAGATAGAAAGAGCACTAGCCTACTACTGTGTATGAATTCAGACTGGTGACATGGAAAGTAGTGCTGAATACAGTCAGTGAAAGATACAGCTGATAGAATTGTGATACAATATTTCTTAAATAAACAAGCATGCAACTGTACACAGCACAAATACGTTGGGTAAGACAATATATTATTTTATCCCTTTTGTATAGGGTACACCAAACATCACAGACCTAAGCCTCATCCATTGAGAGGCTCCAGTGTAATACTGCAGCAGTCCTTAGCGCTGAACCAGAAATGGTGCGTTTAAGTGGCAGAAAATCCAGCTTGATGCTCTGCTCTCTCACCATCTGCTCCTAGTTCATTATTGAGCACAAAGGTGAAAGGCATGGAGAAAGAGGTGTTAGTTCTTTTCAAAACAGGAGTGACAACCTCAATTTAGTAGGAATATTTTTTTTTCTGAAGAACACTGTTGCTTTAATATTATCATTCAGATTTCAAGTCCCTCCCGGAGGATTGGTGTGTGTGTTTAACTTACAGTTACGTGTATAACAGTTTGAGAACAGCAGGGCTTCTTTATGCGAGTCCCCCAGAGTATTGCTTACTTGTTAAAAGTTTTAAGACTTTGTTTCTTGAGTTAGGAATGCACGTTATTACTATAGTTCAGGTTGAGAGCCAGAGGAAATCTTTTGTGATGTTGTAGTATGGAATCTTGAAAGATATTAGTTGATGATAAACAACAAAGACTCTTTTCCTCACTGCTCAGTTTGATTTCTTATTTCTACAATAGCTCTGTCTGAAAACAGGACCTAGCTCATGACAGTTTGAAGATACTTGGATTCTAACACAATCATCCATTTTAAAATGATTACAATCCATTGTGAGTAGCACACTGTGCTGTATGTTGTAAGTGGTTTGAATTATCGCAGGTAGGTCTAGGCTGCCCCTTAGACTGCAGTCACGTCCGAGTCCCCGAGCTTGTCTGCAAAAGCAATTTGTCTTCTGATAAAACAGCCACACTATAGCAGAATCAATAGGAGCTATCAAGTGCATTCAATTAGACCTTTGTGTCACTGACAGTAACCATATGTCGGCATTACCTAGCATTACTAGCTCTCTCATCAGGTATGGATGCATGACCAGTTTTATCCTGTGTTGTAACAACGACATTATAACTTTTGAATATATATATATTATATATATATATATAATATATATATAATATATGTTACGCCACAAGCATATGGTAATGATTTGGCTCACCTTTTTCTAGCCAATGGTTGATATATGCCACTAATTACAATAAGGAGTTTAAAAAGACAAATGCAGCAAGGCTGAGCGAAGATGCAAAAGGGATAAACACATGAATCCCAAGCCTCTCTTAAAAGACTGATCTTTAGCTACCACTGTGCAGTCAAGGATTGTTTCTCACATCTGATTACTTAAAAAGGGTCATAATCCCAGAGTCCTCTATAAAACTATTAACTTGGATTAGTCCCCCGATTAGTCAGTTAAGGCCTCCCTTCAGAGATGTGAAGAGTTGGAATAATATTTTAATAACAGATTTGTTGCAATTTGGCAAAATATTTGCCCAGAGTCAGGGGAGCTAGATATTGTTTCCTGTCCTAAAGGTTAAAGGTGCCCTGTGGAGATTTCTTGTAAACAAACCGTTTATGTTTACATTCAGTGTTAGTCAAACACTGTGTATCCTCGAGGTCTGACAAACATGTTAAATCCTTTTACCTTCCTCATGAAACATTCACAAAGCTGATGCTGAACATCTGAAATTGTGCATTTTTTACATCCATGTTAACTTGCTAGCAGTCTTCTTCTTGCCTGCCTTTTGTTGGCGCATTGTGTTTCTTGCCTCGTTACTGCCACCTGTAGATGGGAGGAATGGTAGAAAACCATTACAGAAATGTCCATCGCTTCACCACCACACACGTGTGTCCTTGTGTGCATGCACGAGAACAAACAAAACGGGGACCACTCATAAAAACATTGCTCCACTGAGCAAGTAGAGGTCAAAAACTCCACAGGGTACCTTTAACTCACTTTTATGAAATCTCTGTCCCGAGCTGCCTCTCGGCATGGGCAAATGCACCATGGGGGCTCACAGCTGCCGAGAAAGAAATGGGGAAAGAGAGATAGAGAACGAGAGAGAAAGAAAAAACAGCAACATAATGATTCATGCAAATTGGGAGGCAGAAGTGCCCACCTTGTTGTCAATAGATTATGTTTACTTGTGTTTCTGTCTGCGCAGACCACCTAACAGGCAATTTTCATGTTTTGTCGCCAGAAAATAATAATGTTGCTCAATACCTGTAGCCATCAGCATCAGGAATGTGTGCGATGCATCTTCAGTCTCTCTTTTTTTTATGCACCACACATATTTTAATGCACAGCAGGTCCCTTTATTAATTATTTAAATCTTACCTTCCTTTTCACGTCCTTTCACATTCAAAGTGAGATGTACTGAACGCAACATTCTGAATCAACTTTTCTCTCATCTCTTTTCTCCACTGGCTGCCAGTAAAAGGAAGATTCGCAAGATGTTTAAATGGGCTGGGGATGTGATGGGGTGGCCAAGTGTATAAGTGATGGGCCAGACATTTCCCTGAGTCTAAGATGTGACAAATGGGTTTTTGACAGCCAGAAGACGCAGAAGCAGCAATGGACACTGTGGTGATTAGAGGCAGATTAACGATCTGGTAACCTGACGGAGAGATGAGGGACTGGCTTTACGTCGAATTGGCAGATTTTCCTGTCTGATCATTTCCTGATTTGGTGCCAACCAATTGATTATAAATGTTTGATCAATCATAATAGACTGAAACCCTTAGGGGAGACAGCAGTCCAACCAGGACATGCAGTTGGCTGATTAGCCTTTGGCTAGATTGCATTTTGCATAAAGCAAATTAAGTCCCACAAACAAATTACTTTACAAGTAAGCAGTACACACACTCTGGATTTCCTAATAAGAAACCATAAGGTACAGGCCAAAACTACTGAGATGTGTAATTAACTCCATTCTTTCATTCAAAGTAGCCACCCACCTAGAAAAAGGAAAAGAAAATATGGATATGGAAACAATTCTCCCATCTTCTGAAAGGTGACTTTTCCATGTGGTAAAATGTTAGTAAGAAATGGGAAATCTTATAAATATCCACAAACATTTCATTACACAGTTTCTGAAAATCAAATGCATGACTGATATCTGTGAGAGGTTTTAAAATGTTTTAATTGTTAATACAACATTTATGAAGCTAAAGTGGATTCATGCATTGATTCAAAAATCTATGTTCCTACAGCTGACCTGTTTGGTCAAGCAGCGATGACGACTCTTTAAGTCATTAAACACAGAGCCACTGAGCAACAGTTCCGCTGTTTTTTTCCAACATTGATGAATACTGCAAGTACAATTGCATCTTTCATTACTCTGTGTTCTCCAGAATTGATAATGCTAAATTGTGGGCATTTATAGAGCAGGGTTGAGAAAAAGGCGAGGGATTCATTTTTCTCTCTGATTGGTGCCCTTGGAGGTTTCAGGGAAGATATTCAGGATAAGCAGCTAATCTGGGAGCCAATCTGCGCCTCGGCTTTCTTTATGTGATTTGAATTCTCAGCATGGCAGTGGTGAAGGTGAAAATGATTCGGGAGCCATTACTGTGGCCCCATGTCGCTGTGCCAAAGAACTGACTGAGCAGGAGGACACTAGGTCAAGATAATTGCAGCCATATTGCACAGAGATAATGCTTTTTTATCTGACATCCGTCAGCAATACAGAGTTTCTGCCTCTGAACTGTGAACACATGGCTGTTGAGGAAGGGGTAAAAAGTACTCTTTCGTATTTCATCTTTCAAAGCTGTATTTTTTTTCTAAATGAGCAGCATGGTAATGTGAACACTCCTGGCAGAGTAAGCCCACCAATTTCTAAATTTAATCATTGCTGCCTAACAGTCTGTGCCTGAGCCACAGAGATCCACACACACACACACACACACACACACACACACACACACACGCACGCACACACACACACACACACACACAGCAGAGTGAGTCTTCAGCTTGGGGGAGACTTCTCCCCTCATTCAGTTTCACAGCAGGAAGTCCTGTTTTTTTTTAAAGTGAAAAGAGTCTTGAACACAAGCTCAATGTCTGTCCTACACTCTGAATTGGAGACATGCACATTAAGGAACAGCTGAATTACCTGAAACAAAATGTCTGTCAGGTAACAGTAACACATCACTGCAGAGCATGTCCTTGCCATGGCATTTCTATGTGGATAGTTTGTCAGGACTGCTATGCTCTTGCCTCAGCATTGTCATAAATAAATAAATAAATACAAAGGTATTGAATGAATGAAAATGTGTTGCTTTTCTTTTCAAGGTACTTTTTCAGGCTGCTTTTCAGGTACAGTGGAAAGATGGAAGAGCTGCACATTCACCAATATGGCCTGTTGAGATAGATATTGATAGATATTAGTATTTCTAAAATTAATAAAAAATAAACCTTTTATCAGCCGTGATATAGACCCTAGTCTCTCTCTCTCTCTCTCTCTCTTTCTCAAATGCTGCCTGGATGATATATTTAATCAGAATGTTTATGATGAAACACATCTGCAAAATGTTGCACATTGCATAGACTTCAGTGTCTATGCTTCTAATATACACCCAGACACACTCTTTGCCAGCCTTGCATAATAAGTATCACAAAACACAGAGACCACATTTAAACTTAACCACATCATGCTTCATGGGCCAATTGGACAGCAATCTAATGTCAAAAAAGCTTGGTGTAAATGCATCCAAGAAGCATTGGAAATGGATTGAAATTCAATTTTAGTCAAATGTTAAAAAAGGTTTAAATGCATATGTGTTTCCATGACGCATACTTCCACGTTACTAAGTCAGTTAGCAGACAGTGGAAATATCCTCCTGTAGGGTCTGTTGCTGAGATAATGGCAGCTACACTAAAATCCTAAAATACATTAAAATGGCCGTGTTTAGCGTTAATCAGATTCCTGATCAGTGCAACCACCCAAGCTCCTTGCGACTCCATGGTGGTCAAATGTGTTCTTTCAAAACCACAAAAATCCCAAAGAGTTACAAGTGCAAAAAGTGCATAAAACATCTCCTGCATCTGATTTCATTGTGACTGCATTTGCACTACCATCAGCTTTGCTCTGGCACAAAACGACAATACAACTCTTTTCTCTGATATTGACTGGGTGCAGGCCTGCCCTTAGGCCCAGTACAGCAAATACACTCAAATTTACTTCTTGACAGATCACTGACTTCTGATGATGTACTGCGAGCAATATCTAGGAAAAACATCAGCTGAACACATGTTGAACGCTTAGAACTAAAATATGGTGAATGAGGCTGGTTCGAGGTTAAGATAAATCAAGTGCACAGGGCTAATATTTTTACAAAACACATTTCTGAGTTGTGACTAGAACTGAATAACTGGTCAAAGTCAGAATACATTTGCAGAATTGTAGATGGAAGGGCATCGCTTTAGCTGCACACAAATTCCAAAACCTTATCATGATGTTCGTCTTGTCAAAGCCCTTACTACTGGCTTTTTATTGCCAGTGCGCTGTGAAATTCAGTGTTGCTTTTCTCTTTCTCCTTATTACAAATGTTAGAATTTCTATGAGAATCTCTACGGATGTTAAAGGGTGTATTTTGCTTAAATAAAATTCTTCCCTGACCTACATTGTATGTGTTTTCTGTTCAGCAGATGAATATGTATATATTCTAGCCAAGACCAAGATGAATATATTGTTAATTCATTAGAATACTGACAGGAATTCTTAAGTATCAATAAAGTAGTTGTACATTAATTGATCTAGATTCTTAATTACCTGTGAACCACAGTTAGTTACCTGAAAAAAACACATGAGGGAAAAGATTTAAACTGCAAATTAAATTAATCACAGTTACAAAGCCTGCTACAAAGGTATGTTTCATTAGTTGAATGCCATTTAGGATAATTTGCAAACAAACAACCAAAAAAATAAATAAAACCAAAAAAAATAGAAATAGAAATGCAATCACAAGTACAAAACACCTGACAGTGTCTGCCGGTTACTTTAGAGTGTTGATGGGAGTATAATTTCTCGCAATTTAAAACTGTCTTTGGATTGGCCTCCAAAAGAAATTTAGTGGAGAGAGTGTTCTCAGCACCAAAGCAGTCGCACTCAGAGGACACGTGTGACATTTTTCTTGGGAAAAAAAGAATGCTCAGAATGTTCAGTGATGTCTTCATTCAGTAGTGAGGTACTTACAGCATGTGACTTGTGTAAAGTGCACTGATGTGAAAGTGCTTATTGGCACCAAGGTTGAAAAGATGTTGTTTACTGAGGGCTTTCAAGATCTTATTTATCAGACATGAAGATAAGCTCTTCAAATAACATGCAACCTTGTCAACTTTGTATTTTTGTAAATGCATTTCAGAGTGGCTTCAAAATAGAGCAGGACGATCACATGTTGAACATTTTTCCAAATGCCACACTGTAATAATGGTCATTACGTTTTGTGCCTTGTTTGTGTCTTGAATGGGGTTTGGAGGGTGCTGTCGGCTCCATCACTGTAAATATATATTTCACATCTTCATGTGTTCTTCATCTGAAAGCATGTTAAAACAGTCACAGGGCAAAGGCTTAAATCATCACCTGTGGACCTGACAGTGAAATGTAAATTTAGAGGACACAGTCAAATGGCATAATATGGGATGCACACGTTCCTCGAGGTGAAGATTCTTCCCACATTCCCAAGTCCCACAAAAACTGGACAGATAAGAAAACTTCAGTTTTAGATTGCTTATATGCCAGATGTCACACAATCAATTAATATAACTATATGACATCAGAAGTGTTACGATAATGCAGAATGACACAGATCTGTAGGCATAATTAGACAGCCCAGTATCAGAACACTCATTACTAATGCAGGATGTCCAGTAGTGAAGAGAGAATTTGCAGGTCGAGGTGGTAGATTGTATAACTTTGAAGCAGAGTTTGCGTCATGTCAAAGACCTACAATTCATTTACTGTATGCACGATCCTTCCCTAACTAACCAAGTTTTTTAGTTGCCAAACCCTAATCATTCCTTAAGCATAGTTTATTTGCCATAACTAACCCTTTCTCTCTAACGCTACTCTTACTGCAGTTGACCATGCACAGATATTATAGAAAGCCCGAATTTTAAAAAAATGTTGGCATTGAATGATAAAAACCATTGTGTTTGGGGTTTTGCAGAATCATTCAATATCAGCGTCTGACAATAAGGTTGACAATTACTGTTTGAGATTTCATGTGATTTGGCAATAATAGGCAATCATTCCATTTCATTTATTTTAGTTTCAAAGAATGAACCACATTACCATTTGAAGTTACATAATTGTGTAGATTTGATAAGGAGTTATTGGTTTCCAAAGGAATTTATTTGAAAGAGCTGCTTCAATTCTAATGACTGGATAAACAGACAGAGAACAACAGAGATCTGTGATCTGTGTAGTCTATTCCAGGAACCTAAAAGTTTATAAATATAAATTTCTTCCTTTCTAGTAAACTATGAGACCTATAAATAAAGTGTTCCTCAAGTCCGACAATGTGATTAGAATGGAATATGCAACATGCTTTGAATATGGATCAATGAGTAGATTTGTACTGAAAGTTTATAACTTCAGGATCATCAGGATATTCTACACTCCTGTCAACACCACATTCATGTGTTCACACACACACACTCCTCAAACACACAGTTGGACCGCCCCTCTTATAAATCTTCACCCATTAATCATTTAGAGGAAGCAATTTGTGGAGCACCTGTCCCAAGCAGAAGGCCATTAGGGTTTTAAATGGAAGGAGCACTGTGGGTCTAATGGCTTTTCAGTTGAACTTATTGGAAGACATATTGGATTCTGTGCTACACATAGCCACTGGCTTTAAGATAGTGGGTGCTGAAGCAAAGATCACAGTTTTAAATGTTGCAGCAGATACAGAGAAAACTGCAAATAGTCGCCATATTTGCATAGGCTTTACAGATTCAATCAGGTAGTTGGTTAATTGTTGATAAATGTAGATTGGATTTTCAGAAATTAAGTTAAATCCATTCATCCATCTATCTTTCCTTTACCTGCTAGTTCCTGTTTAATCCCACCAGGCTTCTGAAGCCTATCCCAGTACTCAGTGGGCAAAGGGACACCTTGAACAAGCAGACATACAAACATCTGATCACCAGAAAAAGACTTCAACCGTCATGTTTGTCTTTTTTACAAAGACAAAATTAAAGTTTACACAGAGATATTAATTTCAAATATATCCTATTCAATCTGCCAGCAATAATTCTAGTACATGATCACTGCGAGCACAGCAACAGCTCATCACAGGTCCAGGAACTGTTCCTGGACAGCATCAGGTGAAGGGCATTTTGTCAATAATTGGGAAAAAAAATGTGCTTGCTATTCATTGCTTTGAATAAAACGGCCACATTACTTGCTCAGATTCTCATTACGAATGCTGTTCTTCTCCTCAGAGGATTATCCACCTGGAGCAGTTGTCTGTCACTCTGGCTGCACTGCAAAGCCAAGGGGAAGCCCTGGGGAGTGCTGTGGCCCCGCATCTGTGTACACCGTACAGTATCAGCTTGAGGAAGGACAAGACCCATCAATATTAGTCTGTCATCTTATCTGATAGCGACAAGCCCAGTGCTGAATCGCCAAGCTCAGAATGGGCTCAATGTTTTGTAATGCACTTCACTTCACCCTCCTGTATGAATATGAATGGCCTCTGCACTCCCCAACTCCTCAAACTTTTCTTCTACTTTGCAGGATGTAAAAGTTGTAGTGGTTGCTGCAAACAAGAGCAAATAAACACCCCAAAAGTTGGTAACGTGCAGAAGGAGGGCAAGTTTAATATGTTAACAATGAGTACTGAATATTCACTATATACTATAGATTTAAACCAGTAGACCAGGATTTATAACTATAACAAGCTGATATTAGAAAGATATTTAGATCTCTATTTTACAGCATTACACAGCAATGAATGACTAACAAGTGTAATGGTGTTATAATGCTGCCTACACCAAGGGTTCAAACGTTGGTGTAGGCTGTTGTATATCTATTCAATGTCAAAAGGTCTGCTGGGCAGATTTATGAGTACAGACAAACACATAACAAACAAATCCAACACAATCCTGGTACACTCACTGCTGACCCTTATTAACTCTGCATGTGAAAAGAAAGGGAGCGGGAAAGTACCACTGTACTGTGAGGTGAAATACAGCTGTGGGTCATAGTACATAATACCATACAAGAGCGATGAGCTGTATTTGCTTTCAGCTAGCTTCCCTAATGCCTGTCTTCCATGATTAAAAGCTTTCTGTCCCCAACTTCTCACCCCCATTAAGATATGTGTCTTAGCAGGGCGATGGAGGAGTTGCCCCGAACACCCAACTTTGTAAAACTCAGGTCCATCACAAGACCCCCAGTCATCCATCTTCTTTCTCGTTAAACACTATTAATTGTCCACACATGTACCATGCGGCGTTGTTTATTAATTCACATCCTGTGCCCATTAGGTCCCATCAAGCATCTTAGACAAATGGCCACCCATTAGACAGCTCAGTCTTCTAATGAGAGATGGTCGCATGCATGTGGCTCCCATCACAAACAACTGTGGGATGCAACATTTGCATTTTTCATTTCTCCACCCTCAACAGTTTGAATTACAGTGAGTTATAGTGGTGATGTGCCATCTGCAACTTATAACTGTACAGTTAGTTGTAAATAATCCAATAGTTTCCAATAGTTTGGACCATATATAAAACTTTCATACACAAGATTCAGCTCAACACACTCATACAATAATCATTTTCATTCTGTAATCTATAATCAAACCACTCTATGCACTGTATAATAACTTAACATTGGTGCTTTCAGTTCTTTTAAGCACAGGATTCATTTAAAAGTGGAAAAATAGGTCCACCGTTCATTCTCAGTATATGGCTATTAAATGGATAGTTTAGATTGTTGTGATAAAAGGTGGTATAAGTTATATACCAATATAGATGAATGGATGTTAGCTGAAAGCATGAGTTCTGAAAGTCAAAGATAGCTGCCTCAGAGTAAGAGAGGAACTTGTTAAATGCAAATCAAGGCACTTAAGGTTAAATAACTATGCTACTTATATACAGTGTGTGTGTGTGTGTGTGTGTATATGTGTATACATATATATATATATATATATATAGAAATAAAAGGACAGTGTGCACTTAAGCTGTGGTGGAACCAATTGCCATAGTTTTTGTGTTTAAGGTAAAGCATTTAGAGAAGAAGCACACATTCAAACAAGCCAACAACATTGTTTGAGTACTTTGTCTTACATGAGTACAGACACTTTCATACAGACTCCATATCACAATGCAAAACTACTATAAACAAAACATAATTATTGGTATTTCATTAGCATAAGTCTAATGTTAAATGCAATATGTATGTATGTAGTTTTCATAACCATGAAAGAAAAATACATATTGTTGTGAGGTCGTTTCATAAAACTGGTGTTTTTCTCTAGGCATAGACAAACAATCTAATGTCATTTTACCAAATATTCCTTTCGGTGAACTGCCAGTAATTTGAGCCTTGTGAAATATGAAAAGGAGGAGATTTTGATGCCAGAAAATGATGCTGTTACAATCAGAAGCTACAATATGGGTCAATCTCTCAAAGACCTTATGTGTTTCTACAGAAAAAAAATATCCAATTAAATATCCAGTAAAACGTTAATGAGAAGCTAATGATACAGTAACATTCTGACTATACCAGACTGACAAAATGAGCACATAGGTTGGTTTATTTGATGGCGTATAATGAAGTGCGTTTGAAGATGGGTTAGAGAGAGAGGACTGCATTCAAGGCAGACTTCATGTCATGATGATCTTCATTCTGCAGATCAAAGAGAGCTCTTACATTTATTGTTGTCCATTACTGGGTAATTTCACGTGACAGTGTTTAACTTTAGTGGTCAAACTATGAGGGTTAAAAGCCTACTTCATCTCAAAGCACTGACAGTAAATATGTACAGTGTGAGTCCTGGGAAACCTTTTTATATTCAATCGCTGATATTATTCATGCAATATCCATAACTGGTTTGGAAGGGCTGATATCCATTGTATTATTGGATATCAGCCATATATTGTATATATATTAGGCTGTATAAAATGGCAAATGAACATGTGTCCATTCTTTCTGTGATGCACTGCTGCCCGGCCACCCAAGTTGACAGTTCCATGATTTTAAAAATTGCAAGAAGGGCTTCTTTATAACCCCTTGCTGGAGGAGCAATTTCACTTGTAATGATGGTTGGGCAATTTTGCCATCCATCCACTCTGCAAGGGCAAATAAGCAAGGACTAAAAATAGGGCCAAAAGTAAGTTTACATGAAGGGAAGAGAAGAGAACTCCGGCAGCACTTCTGTTTTTGCTGTCATGAACTAGATATTTTTGTAGTACAAAAATTATCTCTCAATTGATTAATAAGTCAACAGGAAATTAATTGACCGTTTTGCAGTTACAGTAAATCATTACATTAAATTACACATTATACCTAGAACTGAATTAGTAAACACAACACAAATAAAGCCTTTTGTGTGGTACTTTTACCCAAGCACCTTACATAAAACATAAAATATTGTCAGTTGTTTGCAACTATGCTCCATGGTATACATACAAGTATGTACAGTATACGTGTATAGTGTATTATCTTATGGTGAGGATGCAAACCAAACACATTGATTAGTTCCATGATCTACAGTATGTTGTTGTATGTATGTTGGTGGTATTTGGTTTGGTGTTTTTGAAGTGATTAAAAATAAAAGGTTATACCTGAATAGTTCTCAAATTGTTGTCATATTTTATTCAAATATTAACACACACACACACACACACACACACACACCTGTGATCTTTTAACTAAACCTGACTTGATGGCTGTATTACTGTGCAGTGCATCCAGTGTTGTTACTACTACTCTTTGTTCTTACTACCACCAAACTTTAAGTTATAATAGTGAAAGAAAAAATATGTTACATTGCATATTGAGAGATACATTTTATGTGTTTCATGATTTATGTTGATTTTTAGTAAATAATGAAACACAGCCAGTGGACAGTGACATTTTATACAATATATGGCATTTCTTAAGAATGAATAAACATAAGAGTAAAAACTTATTTTTCTTTTAAGATGAGGAAAGATACAGTAAATAGCTAAAATTTTGAGAAAATAAAAAGAAAGATAAATTAATATGATTAAGTTAGATATATTTCAAACATGAAGTCACATCTAATGAAGGAGAATGGAGGCTTAAAATATATCAGTTTATTTAATCGCATAAAAAAATCAATATATTATTTAAACTTTGCATGTAGAGCAATTTAAACTATCTACTGTATAAAAGAAAACAGGGCTGAAAAGAAAACCAGAAAGACAATCTTTCAAGCATCAGCTGCATTATTTCAGCGCCTTAATAATTGAAGGCCATCAAAGAAGCACTTTGCTCATGTTCGTGTCTCTACTGTATGTTGCTTTCTTGACATTCATAGAATATCTGTCAATTTCCACCATGTTCTCTAGTTTCTTTTGTATTCACATTGGTGCAGTTTCTGCTATATATGATGATAATGTATATTTAACAACAGTAAAGGTTAATTATAATACATTTAATTTCATTTTCTACTACTACTGTTTTTGTTTTGTTTGTTGCGATAAAACAAAATGTCTTTGGACCTGAAGTCTATCACCAACGTAGGATGCAGAGAAAAAAAGGCGTCCCATTTCTTTATGGAAAAGGAGGCCATCAATGTGTGAAGATTTGTCTGAGCATGTTTTTTTCTTGTAGTGACCTACAAAAAGCGCAATTGAGTCTGTCAATTTCAATGAGACAGTCATGTGGCCTTAGGCTCAACCATCCAGTTACTCATCGTCTTTCTCCTGTTTGAAAGCAGAACACTAGACTTCAATTCTTGTGGCAATAGAATTCTTATCCAATTATTTCAATAAACCTCACCAGCTGCTATGGATCTTTACAGTTTTCCATCCCATGTAGGACATGTAATACAAGTATGTCAGTGAAAATAATGCATTCTTTAAAGTTTATAATTTTTTTCTAATCAACTTATAACCCTAATAAATCTGCATTTTTGTTGGGATTTATTTATAATTGAAACTGACTGCTTAGTCATTACTGAAGAGAGACAGACTAATGTTATTTTGGTCACATGCCTGATGTAACTAACAGGTCTCCTACCACCTCAGATTGAGCAAAGTAGTTATTTATTGCTTATTTTCAGTTGTCAGTTTTGATATCAAGAACAATGGCAATTTAAGTTCAAGACAAGTGCAAAGAAAGTCCTGCACAATTTAGCCAAATGCAAACAAGACTAACAGTCTACAGCCATTCAGCTCTGTGAGGCAGTGTTTAGACACAGAAATGCTAATGTCAGCATGCTAACATATTCACAATGACAAAGTTAACATGCTAATGTTTTGCAGGCACAACAGTTACCATGTTAACCATCTCAGTTTTGAATGTTAGCAAGCTAACAAGTGCTAGTTAGCACTACACACAAGGTACAGCTGAGGCTGATGAGAATTGTTGTGCAGGTATTTGGTCTGAAACCAAAGTAGCTATTGGACGGAAATGTTTTTTTTACCTGCTGGTGACGTTGGAAGTCATTAGTCACACAGGCAAACAAAGAGGGGCCCGCAGGTTGTTCAAGGTACGAACAGGCAGATCAGGCAAAAAAAACAGGATATGGATAGCAGGAGAGCTTGACGAATACACACAAGACAACCAGACAGGGAACAAATGAAAGTGGACTGGTATACATACTGAGAGACGGATGAGGGAATGAGCTGCAGGTGAGGAGATAGGTGGGGAAAACCAGGTGAGGGGAATGAGTGGATTGAATGGCATGAGGAAGTGGGAAGATCTGTTGGAGATGGCATGCAAACAAAACCAGATGAAAACAAACTAAGAGTTGGTGGAATTGGTGACAACTGAATGACTTTGATTTAGCGTAACGCTGTCATAATTGGCATCTGTTGTTATTTAGCTTCTTAAACCATAAATTAAAAAAAGCCATGAATGAGGAGATGTGTCTGCAATAATATGGCCTTGAAAATGACCCCTTCATTACAGACTGAGTCAAGAGCTGACTAAGATTAATGGCAGACATTATGGACAGAGAAGCTGAATGTTCATTTGCTGACCAACATCCTGCCCTTAGCACAGCTCATTCATTATAGTTAGAGAGACGTTCAGACTACCGACTCTTAATTATGATAAACAACCTGGTAATTGAACCTGGTCTGTTGTCATTACCACTACACCATATTGTCTCAGATAGTAATAATTAAATCATATAAACACAAGAAAATGTAGTTGAACGATTGGAGGAAGGCTGCTGCTTGACCAGTGGTTTCTCAAGGTCAAAGGACTGTCCTATGGGAGTGCATTTTTCAGTACTTACTACATTGTCACTCCAGTGCTTACTGCACTTTGACGTACATGTTGACAAGATGACTGGATAAAGATACAGTGTACGTTGTGGAGAGCTAGTGGCTCTCCATCACTGCGGCCATTCTGAGGAGTATCATTTTATGGACAACAGTAAATGCATCACAGAGCTCTTTTACATTTTACAGCCTCCATTATACTACAAGGCAACTTCACTGATCCTCCTGCCCTTTGTCTGTGACATGGCCTATCAGTCATGGGGGAGTCGTCAGGAATCTTACACTTCGGCAGGCAAATTAAACTTGATCTCTGAAAACAAGGGGAAACTCTACTCAGTGGAATAGCACAGTGGGATATTTTATCTCCCTCCCCATAATAAGCTGAAATAAAAAAAAGAATAATCTGAGATGCTTGAATGAACTACTGAGACTTTTTATGGACTCATCAGAAAATAGCAACAGGGCAGAATGGTTCATCAACTGCCACTTGCATGTTGCATTTTAGCAAGAAGGCAATCTTTCATTGCATGTGCTGCACCAGCTTTAAGTCTCATCCTACACTTCTTTAAGACAAATGAACTGTAGCTTTAGCCAGGCCATTGGCAACTTTAAAAGACACACTTCCTATATCCTTCCTTGTCTGAGAAAAATGAAAACACTTAGAGTTCACACACAGACAGCTCGTAATGTAATCCATTTATTATCATCAAAAACTGCCAAGAGACATTTGAAGCACACCGCTCTTCATCAGACACGTCAAACAAAGATGGAGCCATAGGTGTGTCATCCACTGAACCACAAATTTGATAAACATGCCCCAGCACACATAGTTAATATGGTGCCATGCCATTGTTCCGATGGCCCGTTATTACGAAACCCCAATAGTCCAAAAGAGTCCCATTGGACCAAAAGCCCATTTGTCCGACAGCCCGTTATCCCGAAATCCTATTGCTCCGAAAGGCCTTTTCCCTGCAGTTGTTAGTTCAGTGACTGTCGGCCAGTGCTTAATTTGTAAATCAGGAGGTCCTGGAACACAGAGAGGGTGCAGTTACAGCAGGCCTGCGGGAGAGAAAGTCAAGGAACACATCAAAAATCATCAGTGCCTGTGTTTTCTCCACTGTGCAAACACTGTATATTTTTGGTGTTCATCAGTGGAAAAAAGAACTCGACTGAAAATGACTTGAAAACATGCACATTTACCAGATGATAAATTATCCAAGTTTCTTTTGCTCTCTGTGTGTTTCCCTCCCTCATGTGTTCAAGGAATGGTGAGATAGTCACAAACACTTTCTAGTTAATTAAGAGAGAAATTTGAAATGATTTGGGATGACATGACATGGCTGTCTCTACAGCGCATTTAGCGGAACCATTTGTTGATCATGGATTTTTTTGGAAACAGAGTGGCTAAATGTATAATTAATGTTAACAAACTGTGCTTTAATGTTGAGCTGTGAACCAGCTGTGTAGGGAAACATGGTTTGCTTTTAAATTAATTCTACCATCCCATACTTCTTCTGAAACTTCTGAAATATTTCAGTCCATTTCAAACGTGTTATTTCATCAATCTTATCGCAAGCTCCAAATCTATTGAAACAACAAGTGTACAACACCTTATGTAAAAGCCATGGATGTATCACGAAGACATCAATTGTAAAAGTGATATCCTCTTTCTGTTTTGGTTGCAATGGTTGATGCACGTTTTTGCCATAAATCTAGGCGTCATTTTCCTCGGAGATTGGTGGCAGACAGAATTGTACAGTGAAAGTGTGTGTCATTTCTCTATAGCCATTACATTGTGCAATCAACATTTCCAAATATTTCCTATTTCCCAACTGGGTTACTGGTGTCTAAAACAGCTTTATACACCCATCCACCACCCTGCCCTTCACACTCTTATGGTAGTCTTTGCTGCATTGAATATCACACCACTTCCTCAAATAGGGTAACAAATTGCTGAGTAACAAAAATCTCAAGCATGAATTAGGATGTGCAGTCTTCTTGGTTTATCCTGTGCGAATAAGCCATCACAATGTGCCCTGCAAATAGATTTACCAGGCTGTCTAAGAGATACCATAAAGTTGTTAAAATGTTGTGAATTTAAAGCAAGGCTGCATGGATCATTGAGCTGTTCCATGTTTTGAATGTGGTGCCAGAGCACACAACTAACATCCCGTCTATGCCACTTCAAGTGACACGTGCCCTTTACTTCTGATGACAAATTCATTATGGTCTTCTTTTACTGGGTGAAGACACACCAAGGACAACTGTATGTTCTGCATGTTGTCCACACACTGATGCAGAATAAAAGCTCTCAAGGAAAGCACCTATCATGTCGCAGGATTTTCAGAGAAAGGGCATTGAGAGCTGATGGACTAATACACAGGGCTGTCTTCCAGAGCTGCAGGTGATTCTACTAGTTTGTCTTTTGCTTTGGTACACAGTCTGAAAAATCATTCAGCTTTGTGTCATGTGTCATGTCTTTCTATGTGTGTCTTTTTGTTTTGTAATAATGATTTTGCACTTGAGTTGGGTGGACAAAAATGAACAGCTGTTTAGAGTGGGACATAGGTTGGCTTCAAGCTTATGTTTTAGGCACATGCATAGAATTAATTGAAATCTCCCAAATTAGCCCCAGAACATTTAGACAGTCCCTGAATTCTGAAACTCAACATTACCGTAAACCCCAGAGCCAAAATTGTAGTTAAATTAAAGTTAGTCCACAGCTGTTACCTGCATCGCTGTGTGCAATCAGGTCTTAAAGAACTTTCTATTAGTTCCTAACAACTTCCAATGTTGTTTAAATGAGTTTTTAACATACCGTAACATCATATTGAGATTATTTTGATCTCATTTAGGTTGACATTAAACTTCCTGCACACTACTGATTTGAGGCGAGTGCTGTACTATAAATACAATGTTTCCATCAGTTGAGCACAGGACATTTTGAGATAAGGTTTTCGTGTCAGAAGACAAATGTTTTTCCTCACAGATGAAAGTCATTGATTTGTAACAGGATAAAAAAAGCACACTTAGTTATAATCACAGCATGCTCAGAAAGGTGAGGAGCTACTTGGTTTGCTGATTACAGCAGGCAAAGAGCTCGGGCTGTTTCTGTTTTCTGTGGCAGTATACTGTCTTATGAAAGGATACTGCCTGAGTTGTTTTCACTTATAATGTTTAATGTACTTTGAGAGTGCTCAGGAGTTTCGATTGAACACATCAGGGTGGAAAAACGTGATTGTGTACACTCAAGTGATTATGTGCACGATATGGCTGGAAATGTTACCACGACACACATCGTTTAATGATGTGGTGACAATGATAATCACACTTGAGGCTGTTTCTGTGAAATTTTATTTTTTTCTTAAATACTAAGAAACCAGTTCAATGTCATGTCTGGTGACCAGAACAAACACAGTGAAATGTACAGAAATGTAAACAAAACTTTGATCTGTAACGGATGTTTACATCTGTTTTTGATCAGAGCATTATTAATCACTAATTTACTGGAACATTTTCAAAAATGTCATCATGTTTAGCTAGATTTGCACTTGTTTGGTATTTTTTTCTCCACACCCTTTGTATTTGCCATTTTGGGATCTACTCGTCCTGCCCCTTGGATTGAGATACTGTAAGTAAGATTGGTGGTCAATTGACCACCACTATTTACATAGTACAATGTATGTCTTTTAGAGTAATTATTCATGTACCATTCCACAAAACAATGCAGCCATTGACATCTATATAATGTCAGTTTGTTTGCTTTGATGGTACAGAATACAGACAGCAATAACATTTTACTCTTGAAAGGGTTAAATTCTAATTTCAAGCAGTTATCATATCTTATCTTTCAGGTGTGTCAGTTCTCTCAGGCACCAAATCAGATTCTCGGCTTTATGGAACCATTTCAGGTTTCGCACAGATAAATTGATCCATCTGAGAAATTGTTAAGTAGAGTATTGTCCCCGGCTGCAGACACCATTGGGAAATCACAGGATTGTCCTCGGCAATGACATGAATGACGGCTCCGGCAGCCACAGTGAGAGCTTTAATCAGGCGTGATGACAGGGGAGAGACGAAGGTGTGTAGAGCTGAATACAGACGCAACACAGTGGAAAAAATTCATGACAATGATACTGATATAATGTTTATTCTGGCCTATCGCTGATTTCAGGATAGCAGATAGTTTGTAAACCATTTTAGTGCACATAAATCTCAGGAAGGAGGGGGAACTGTGTGTGCTACTGCTCTATAAGATGTGAGCAAGACATAGTTATTTACTTGCTCACTGAGGGGAATAATTAGAAAGAAAAAAATCCCCCTTTGGGGACTTTCTGAAGATTTCTTGTGGCGGTCTTTGATCACTGCAGGCAAAAAAAACAAAGACAAAAAAAAGTTATCCGATAATGACAATTGAAAACTGTTGGTCTATGAGGCAAGTCTCTCATTGTATTCTCAACCTGAAGTTTATCTTATCTTGGTTTTTGTCTTTAACATTTTTGAGTTAAGCACAAAAAGTAGTAGAATGAGGTATCATTCAGAAGTGGGGTTTGTATTAAAAATCAGTGTCTGTATTGCTTCAAACATTAGGAATACTGCTTTGACAGTTAAGGAAAAACAATATCAAGCTAATTAAAAATAATTTGTTTTGTCATCATTTATGATATGAACTCTAATATTTATTCGACCCAGAGGACAATTACAGCCTGTAGGAAAAATTAATGCATCCTAATAAAAAGGAACGGTAACAAACAAAACAAAGCTCGAGGCAGACTTTTCCCTGGTGTTGAGATACAACACATTTAAACTCAGATTGGGATATTCCTTTTTATTTATAATTTCTCCATATCCTGTTTGTTAGCAACAGCAACAAACACTGGAGGTCACATCGTTGCCTTAAGTTTAGGTGAAGGTGGGAACTCTGTTCTCCTGTACTAGAATGAGATGGATTTAATGATCATGACCAAATCCCAGTGGATAATGCAGAGGTGGCAGATGGGGAAGCTAATCTAGTAGATACATTTGCAAAAATGAAGACATTTACCAACATATGACCATGGCCATATAAACACAAACATAGTTGTTACTCAGCGAAATACAAATCCAATTTCCTATTTCCCATCTGTTTTTCTATTCATTTAATGTTAAGCTCCCATGTAAAGCTTGTGCACAGGTGAACCTCCAAATGCACACTACACTAAAGGTTAAAACAATTTTCCATTCAGCCTTTGTCCTTTTTTTTAAAATGCAAAATTGTCAGGAGTGGATTGATTCATAATACTAATCATGCAATTTCACTCATCAAATGTAAATAGACCCTCCTCTATAAGCTGTTCAGGCTTCCTTCTATTGTCTGGAGTATGTACTTGATGGTAGACTTGCTTTATATTGACCTGACAGGCCTCTTCACTAACACAGACACAGATCAACTGGAGTATCGTGTCAATATCAGTTTAACAAACGCATAAAGCATTGTCACATTTCCAATCAGCTGATGAATTTTCACGTTAACACACAGGCTTGCCAAATTAAAAAAAAAAGTATGTAACCAACTTACCATATATTCATCACAGTATTACATGTGATTAATATATATACATACATAAATATATATTTTAGGGGATGGCCAGAGAGTGTTTAACTCCACATTTACTGCAGTACATAGCACTAATTAAAACCCAACTCTGCTACCTCATTGTTTTGGTTTTGCCCAGTAGCTCTCATGAACCTCTCTGTCATACACACAGTCATCTCAAGCTCAAGCTCACACAGGTGACTATGCTACCAGCCCAGTGCAAATTGGCAGAGAGGGAAAAAGAGAGCCTGGGGAGAAAAGGCCATCATCTATGAAACACTACTTCAATGGGATGTTCATGTTGCTCTGTCTGTTAGATGTAGAGATAGGTAATTGGTGCAACAAAATCAAAATACCATTGTTAATTCGATGTGCATGGTAGAGCGCAATGGAACACTAAAAACGGAACATTTACTGAGGTCAGAGACACTCTCTACTCTTTACTATTGTGAAATGTTCAGGATCAGGTTTTTAGGGTCACACCTGTTCAATTGACCATGCCAGTCCATCACTTAAACATGAGGACATTTACAGATGGTAGCTTTAAGTGCACAGTTCAGAATGTGTGACACAATGCTATAAGATTTAGATGTCATAGCACAGACATCCATGACAGCAAATAGCTTAGCTCTGGTAAGTCTCCAAGGGGACAAAGAGAGGTGAGATAAAAGAGGCTAAAGCAAATCTCTGTGTGAAGCTTAAGCCTTAAAAACTGATGTCCTTATAAGTGTTCGTCTGTCCCACACAGTCTGACTGAGTCAGAACCATGGAAAGCGGCTTACAGCTATTGTTGCGCTCTCAGCTATTAAAGGTTGTATGAAAGCCTCGCACAAGTAAGACAGGATTGATGCCATGCCACTCGTGTCTGTTCTGCTGAATAAGCCTTTAGTGTACCATATGAAGGTATTTGATGTTGACATTTAAGTAAAGAGCAGGGTTTGAATATTAAATGTCTCAATGCTGTTTTTCTGGCACCAAACAATTGTTTACAAAGGTTTGTTTTCTTGTTGCAAGATGTTTTCACTTTTGAATGAGCCCTTTAAGACAATCACATTCACTGCAATGCAAACATTTGACACTTGGACAGTGCTAACAAAGGCAGAGGTTACATCAGTTTGTTTTGTGTGAGTGTTTGATTCTGTCAAGTTTCTGCGCCAAATAACTGTGTGTTTCTCTGTAGGTGAGCAATTTAAAATACATGAAAGTTAAACAGGATTATTCTTCAGCTGTGTGTGCAAGTTTACTTGGAATGGGAAAATTAGGCTACTTTATTAAATGTAAATTGCATCGATGTAAACATTACCCTTAGTACCTGACTTAAAGGATCACACACTGAACAGAAAAATACAGTCCTTACTGACCAAATAGTTTCGGTTTTGTACTTATACTATGTAGTACACTGCATAAATCCCCACAACCACATGAATGGAGCCAAGGCTAAAGAGAGTTGATAATATTGTAATGCACAAGGAAAAAGAGCAGAAAGCTTAATGCAGCAGCAAAGAAAAAGTAGTTAAATTGACTCTAACGGATAGCTCTGCATGACACCAGCGTTCTACTGCGTATGCTTTCTCTTCATCAAATGACATGCATGATCTACATCAGACATGCAATACATGATCCATCTCAGCCATACAGTAAATGACAATATGCCATTTTGCACCCTTGTTGATGCTCTGTTTAAAACATGACTATAAGCCTTTAAATCATGTCATTTATGCCTCACTTTATTATCTAGAGGGAACTAAACAGAGAAGTTAGTGCTCATTTTGAAGATAAAGACCTTGTTTGTTGATGACACTAATCAGTCTTTACAGTTGCTCGGCTGCGGTTTGGTATGCAATGATATGTTATGAGTGGCTGAGCATAAAAAGTGCAGTTTTTCTCAAAATAAAGGAAATAATACTTTGAGTGGAATATTCAAGCTGTTTCAGCATTCTAGCCAATTTTAGTCTTAAATGCATTATGTTTATATTCAATACATGTTTGTGTTAAACTCAGATTTGGAATAGACATGGTGCTCATTTAGGCGTTTGGGTTTGAGTCTTTATGAACGACATTGCTGGTGATGAATTAACACTCGTTGTTGATGAGTTAAATTTAAAAGACTCAACCCTGACACTAAATGACCAACCAATTACGCGTCGATTTTTCTCTACTGTCGTGGAAGATAGTGCCCAAAAATCAATTTGAGAAAAGAAAAAGAGAAAGGTGGCATGGCAGAGGAGTTATATATGGCTTTGAATATGTTAGTGAAGCACTAATAGTCCAGTTAACGTTGCTGGAAAGTTGGAGAATAAACACACTGGGCAGATTTGTTGTTGCTGAATGGCATAATTGAAACAGTTACAGTGTTGGCTCACATGGGTGTGTTCAGCACTTTTTTTGTGATTTTATGATCGGGGGGTTCAGTCGAGACGAACCTCCAGCACAGTTGTGCAAGATCTTGAATTAGGAGGAATAAATTAGCAGTCACTGTGTTAGGTGCTGCCATAAATCATGGACATTCAAATGAGCTCTTCACATTTCCTGTAAAAGCAGTGCAACTTCCATCATTGTAATGGACGTTGCCTTCTCCCCCTAAAAAAACTGATGTGCTCATCTCAAGGCAGAAATATAAGGCATGCCTGTCACCATGTTGCCTGTTCATTATGATGCACATTTCTTTCCTGTATGATGGAGGATTAACATGCACACAATAACCACATGTCCACATACAGTATAACAACAAACAGTTTTTCTATTATTTGAAGAAAATTTTGATTCATCCCACCACTCCTACATCACATTCCTGTTTGTATAACTATCATTAATCCTTCACACCTCTTTCACAGACCCAGAAGAGCAGAATAGTATGCTTAATATCACAATCAACAACCAATTTACCAACCAACAATTGCAGATATATATGGCTGTATGGCTCGAACACCATCAGCCCCTTCTTTTTTCATTCATTTTTCACAAACCTGTCTGATCTTTCCAATTCCGCAATAATAATAATAAGTTGTGACTTAAATGCTGTCATTAACCCCAGCCAGGACAGATCAAATGACACTGGCAACCCTCTGCTTCCACAGTCAATAAATATGATGAAATATTATATAAATGACTTTGGCCTTGATGATGGTTGGTGCATAAATCATCCAGGCATATTTATTTCTTACCAGTAATTTGACTATATCACCAATGGCAGATACAAGTATCCATCCTGTTACAATCAATGATCACCCTCTTCTGCTCGAACATTTAGAGTTCAATACTTTCATCAAGAGTCATCATCCTTTATGGAATTGAATGATTCCCCAGGTAGCTCACCTGCACTGCTCTGGGAAAGAGAGAAAGCAGTACTCAGAGTTTAAATAATATCTTATTCATCCCACAAGATAAGGAAGCATGATGAACTAGAAAACGATGTACAACAAATAATCAAAGGTCTGGAGAATGTTATGTCACCAACCACACATAAAACAAAACAATAGCAGACAAAGGACTTTGTAGGGAAAACCCTCTACACCCCTTAAGACCTAAATGGTGTTCTCTCCCCATTATACCTCTGAATGGAAATGGAAGGAAAATATCAATATAACATACCATAAGTAAACTGGGAATAAGGACATTTGTACACATTTTCAAAGGCCAAGGTCATCAAAAACAAAGTAAGAAATATGTTTATATCATCAAGATTCATGCTGCACAAGGGCATGAGACAAAGACACTCACTCTTTCCATTGTTATCTGCAATATTTACTGAACCACTTTTACTGCTAACCATCTTTTCTTTAGTCAAGTCTAAAGTAATTAGATGTGTGAGTCTCGACTGTGACTTGTGAACTGCCAAAGCTGATGAGCTCACTGCTAACTCGCTAGGTGGATAGTCAGGCTGGCTCCCGGAACTTCTCTCTATTTTCTCTTTACTGTTCTGTTTACTTCCCACCATTGTTCACCATTGCACACCATTTAAAGGAAAAATAAAACGTATTCAAAGGATCTATTTGTACCATTGTCTCCTGTCTCATAACTGTCTGCAAACCTTTGCTCTTTTCCCCTCAAAGGTCAGCACTGTCAAGATGGCTGCCTGTTGGTCAACAGCGCAACTTTGCTTGTCAGAGTTCACCAAAGTTGAACTCCATTGGAATAAATTGAAATTTCACAGTTCTAAATCCTGATGTGAGCAGACCTTTAGACAGTTGATTCTGACTCCGGGACAAAGGTACACAGTAACCCACTGATATTGAAAAACTAGAAGTAAATTCTCTTACATTTAAAGATATAAATTCATATCTGAATTTGTTACAAAATATTGTTTTTTTTATTTTGGATAGTTTATCAAAATGTTCAGAGATATTTTGTCTCTGTGTATTTATAGTCATTCTGTAGATGCATGACTTTCTTTACTCCAACTTCAAAAAACAGTAAGTCTGGAGGAGTGTACTCATTGTTGCATCACAAAAGAACAGGATTTTATCTTGATAAAGAATTTAAGGCACTTCTCTTTCTGGTGCAGCAATTGTGGAGGGTATATGTTTTTTGTGACCCAGTTAAGGCTTGTATTTGTAAGTGTAATATCCCATAAATAGCATTACACACTACCATTGCACCTTGCACACACACACACACACACACCCACAGACATGCACACACATACACACCCTCAGTGCTACATCACAAAGGAACTGAGCATCAGAGCCAAAGGGACTAACTGTCAGAGGGGGCTCCTACATGCATCAATGCAACCTGATGGTCCAGAACCTACATTTCTTCATGTGAGTCTGGCTGGGAGGAAATGCTCTCAGATCGGCTTCATACTGTCCTTCCCAGTTAGCAAGCACTGTTCTTGCCAAGCAAGAGGGAGAGTGACAAATTAATTTGAACACCCAGGTACAGCCGAGATTGACTTATTACTACAATCAAACCGATGTTTGGACTAACAGAACACCAGCCTTTTCCATCAAATGAGCAATGAGACCCATGTAGAATAAAGTTGCATTTGAGGCATGTAATCCATACCTATATTCTTTTCATCCATAGGGAACCTAACTATTCCAAATTCCCATCTGTCCCACACACAGAGCTAGACTGGACAAAGTATTGGTCTATTTACAAGGTACATGCTTTGAAGAGTATATGCCAGAGTAATTCATCTATGGTCTGATGGATGCCATGGCCCCAGGCTCCATTCCTATGAGACCACACTCTATTTGAAGCACACTCATCCTGCTTGTCACCATCCTCTCAGTACATACAGTGTATTTTTCTGCACCATCTCATGTGATGTGTGTGCCAGGAATAGGAGCATGAATAAATTATTGATGCCAGACTCTATTCTGTATTTAGTTATCAACCAAGCTTAGTAATGTTGTCTCTCTCTCTAGTCTCTATTTGGGTTTACCAGAAGCCTAAACTACAGTGACTGGGTACATAAAGTGGCAAAAATGGTTATTTTTTAAAGGTTATTTTCCAGAAAGTGCTTTTGTCTGATGGAGGCAGTTTGAAAAACACATTGTGGCCATCAGTTTAATATTGGAAGTCACAAAATGTAAACTTGGATTTTGCCATTTCCAATTTGTATATATAATCTGAATGCAACAATGTATGTTGAAGGGACTTCATGTGAATTTTCTTTCCAAGCCACAAGGAGTCTGAAATGAAAAGCTTTTCGAGAGCTCCAGAATGCAACAAACCATTTGCATATTTATATTGCTTGTTATGAGAACAGCAAAGATTAGACACACTCTAACAAATGGATTTTTTCAGTGGCTCGAACTTAAATTTTTTATGCAGCGAGCAGGGCAAAGTGAAATACTTTCCTGAAAAAAATTGCCATGGAAAAGTCAGCCACCTCATCCAAAGATCTTTGACACAGAGCAACATAGGTTTTTATGTAAACATTGGATCTTTGGATGTTATAGTATTTATGTTAATGCTGCTGTGTTTCCTCATATTTTCATGGAACGTGAAAACAAAGCTCACCTTTTTCTGACCAACCTATCAGCCTTGACCTCCTCAGCATTTATTTCAACAACTAGATTTATTATATGTGACAAACCTCAGATATTTGCCTTATTCCAAGAGGCCAACAACTCACATATTCTTTTACACCTATACAAGCCCCAGTCTTTGGATATTAATTCCTACAACAAATGCACACATTATTTTGATGATACTAGAGGTAGAACAAAAATCTATTGTGATGCTGAAGAGTTCTCCAACCTGAAAAACTGCAGCATCCATAATGCTTTATGTTCTTGGGTTCCCTTCTCTTTTTTTAATGTTCCCAATTTCCCCCAGTGCGTTCACACTGTTCAATAAATGGATCTCAACTAAACTTTATTCAACAGATGGTTGGGTCAAGTGTGATTTATCTAGCAGACAGACTAGCAGGAGAGAAAACAAAACTGCCTTCCACCTTCTCTGGTGGAGGTAATGATGCATGTTTCAAAGGACTTATGGATTTATCACCTGCTGTATTTGATGAGGTGTTTATCAGAGGCAGATGTTCATTAGCACTTCTCTATAGATAACTGGGGACACAGGGATGGGTGTTATTTGTTGTTTAGGTGCCTTGGATGTCATGTGATCAGTTATTGTAATTTAGTTTACCTTGAATGGCTCATAAAATGTAATGTTAATGCTAAACAATGAAGCTCTTCCAAGCTACTAAAAGAAGCCATTACCTGGAACATAGCGGCGCCAGCACCCTTTTGTGTACAACTAAAATATGGGAAGAAATGCATTCCTTTTTCTCTTCAGATCTAGATCAAAATGGTAGCAGCTTTCCCCCATCTCTTTAGAGGGGAAAATTCCTTACTAGAACTGCTGTAAGCAGTCATTTTGACCATTTGAATTCCAAAATCTATAATCTCTCATGATGAAAACTCAATTATTGGTAAACCGTGAATTTTCTGTAGGGTTATAACCATCCTACATATTTTATATTCCAGGGTTTTGCCCACGTCTCACAGATGTCTGTGCCTGAATGTGTGTGACTCATCATTAAATCAGAATCAGAATCAGAAATAATTTATTGATCCCTGGGGGGGATATTACACAAGTTACGGGTGCTCCCATTCAAGAGTAGAAAAGTTGCATAAATTTAGAATGAGCCGTATGTACAAATAAAGATAAAAAAAATAAAAAATAAAATATATACATATATACATTTACAATATTTAAGGAAGAAAAAATGAAAATATATACAATACAACAACAGTGTATATGTATGTGCATGTGTATATATATATATACATGTATGTAAATATATGTATTGCACTGGTGAAAAAAAAAAGTCTGACACTTTGATGTGGCCATCAAACTTGAACAGTTTTATGGCCACAGGCAGGAATGATTTCCTGTGGCGCTCTGTTGTTGGGAGGAATGAGTCTCCCACTGAAGGTGCTCTTGTGTCTGACCAGTACGTCATGGAGAGGATGTGAGACGTTGTCCAAGATGACCCGCAGCTTGGACAGCATCCTCCTCTCTGACACCACCGTCAGAGAGTCCAGCTCCACCCCAACAGCGTCACTGGCCTTGCGGATCAGTTTGTTGAGTCTGTTGGAGTCCGCCACCCTCAGCCTGCTGCCCCAGCATACAACAGCATACAGGATGGCACTGGCCACCACAGACTCATAGAAAATCCTCAGCATAGTCCCACAGATGTTGAAGGACCTCAGCCGCCTCAGAAAATAGAGACGGCTCTGGCCCTTCTTGTAGAGGGCATTAGTGTTCTAGAGTTCCAGTGTTAAAGAAATACAAACTGTATCATCACACTAAATATACTGTGTATTGGCACATATATATTTCTTTAATCAGGTAATTGAGCTCAAGGTCTCTTTTGCCAGAGAGATAAAAACAAAAACAAACATAACCAGACAAACAAAAGCACATCTACATACAAAGAACATAGCAAGACATAACAAAAGCACATACAGACATCATTCAATAGATTTGAAGTTGAAAGTTTAAAATCGGCCAGTGAGATGTGACATTCAAGTTTTAAAATCATCTGTAATTCATTCCATTTATAAAGTAGAGGAAGGAAGTTTTACCAAGCTCAGTATTTACCCGAGGGGTGAAACTGTCCTGAGATCTGGTCTGGTGAGCAGTGGTTTTAGATTTGAGAAGAGAAGTGATATACTGAAATGATAAATAAAAATGATAGGATGGTACGTACTGCCTACATACCATCCTATCATCTTTGCAGGGTTATACAACTTTTCTTTTCTACTCTTTCATACCCCAATGGGTGTCATTACATCATACACAAGCACTAATGCTGTCCCAAAATGAAACCTGACTTTGTTCACAGTTTGTTTTTAATTGAAATCCCCCATTCATGAAGCAATAAACCAGTGTTACATTAGATATTATGTAACAGGGGTATAAAAAATAAATGACACAATACAAAAAAGAAAAACCTCCAAACCATCCTGAGGTAAAGCATGTTGATGCTCTTGAATTTATTACGTGTGGTCTGTCTGAGTGCACGCAATAAAATAGAGTTCATGAATAAAATATAGATATCTACATGCCCAGAGCAGATGGACATGTAAATACAGTACTGTGCATTTTTAAATCATTCTTCTGTGCAGTAAGCCGAACAAAGGGGGCTGTTTAAAGTCATTGCAAATTCTGCAGAGTGTGAAGAGGCTGGAACAACTTTCTATCACCACCTTTAAATAGCTACACAAAGACAATGGCTATTTCCATAATCATCAGAATTGTCACTGGCTAGCGTCTTTTCAAATTATGATGGATTTGCATCTGGGACTGAGTAATTGACTGAGAGTGCCTCTTTTGGGGTCGATGAGTTTGAAATATGATGACTGCACAAAGGCATTAGTGAAAATTCCCCCGCCCCCTATCTTTCCTTTACTTTCTCACTGCACATGATGAGATGTGACAAGATGTCTTTTCATCCGTAACAATCATCTCCGCTTTACCAAGTATATCAAATTTTAGCACAAACCTTTGCAGAACAATGCACCTTCAACTGAAAAAAAAGACAGATAACAACATTGTGAGACACAAATCTTTTTCCTTTTCTCCAGGCAACCATATCACGTCCATCACCTGCAACACTTGGCACCATTTTGAGGGCGTAATACTTCCTGGTGAACATTCCCTAGCCCTGAAAAAACATTTGCTATTGTTCAGGTCAAGCTCTGAGTGATCCAGCCCCCTCCAGACAGACCCTGAAGCCTAAGGAGGCAGCAGGGGTAGATAGTGGGTCACTGTCCAGAGCACTGGTGCAGAGCATTAATTGCTGAATCAGAGTGCATAGCTGGGGCCTCTGCAGTGGCAGTAATTGGAAGGGGAAGCATGCTGACAAGGCAGTAGAAACTTTGTGGAAGGGCTAATGGCTGGGAAAGTCAACCAACATCAGTAGGAATAACCACCTTAAGGAGATACTACATGTAGGTGAAACTAAAGTCAAGTTTTGTGTTGACTAGTCAAAAAATAGTTAGAAATAACAGAGCACAGACTTGCTGAGCTTTTGCTGTTTGTAGTTTCATCTGTATTGTTTCAACCAACCACACTATTTGGATTTGGATAAACGTTGAAATGAGTGGGAATTGAACTGTTTGGCGGGAGCTTTTCATATGAAATTAATTATTTTGTCATTGAGCATGAATCTTGTCGCAAAGTACAGATCCTTTACAATATTCTTGCAAGAATATTAAAGTATGACAGCAGATGATGCTGGATTTAACAAACAACAAAACATGTTCACCCTGAACTTATTGTATGCTGTTACGAACATTAAGAGCACCCAACTAAACAGTCTCAAGCATTTGTTCCACAGTGGCTAATGTGGCGTCCTGAAAAGTGAAACAAGCTGGTAGGGTGGAACTAAAGTTCAGTCAACATTATGAAGTTGCATGCTCTGTTTGCTATGTGAAAACCAATCCATTTGGCCAAAAATGACAGCGATTGCCAAATGTTTCTATCATCTTTCACCTGCATTATCATTTGCAGGAAGTAATCTTAAGCATCCCGGCATGTCTTTTGTGGACAAATAAATCATACAACAGTCACGATTTCTGGAATTGTATGAGCTCTTTCTCCTTGAGCTAAGGTTGTAATAGCATATTTACCACTTCACTCACAAAGTGGTGCCAATAGTAATTTCACAATCTGTTTTGTTGATTGAATGCTAAGCTGCTTCACCACAAGTGTTTTAGAAGTGTGTTGCATGCTTATGTGTCCTAGAATAAATACTTTCCTTTTATGCTGTCATTTGAAATATTTAAATAAAGTATCTGGGGATTAAGTGTAGTGGGACAGTCCAGAGCCCCAATTTCATCTGACATACTAATAGCGTACAATATATGTGGTACATATAATCTTTATAGTATGCTGTTTTAGCAGTTAATGTCCTACATCCAGAGTAATATGCATATGTAATACCCATAGAATCGTTGTACTCTTGTAGTTAACTTACTGCATGGGGCCTAGCAGGTAATGCTCATCTTGCTGTCAGGCATCTCGTTTCATTGCGTGCATGTGTGGAACGCGTCTGCTGACCCCCGATGGTAATATGAATGGAAGCACGTGTGTGTCCGTGAGCAAGCTCGCACCTGTTCATGTCTGTACTGAAGTATGATCAAAGCTTGATTCATAACTCAATAATGATAAACATAAATCAGCTCAACAGGGACATGAATCAACTCAACAGGGACAATCTGTCCAGCCTATGAAATACAAACACATTGTGTTTAACAGCCAGAGTATATCCCCATATCTCATTCCAAAGTCAAAATAAAAATTTGGTGTCCATTGGTGTCCTGTATTTATCACTATTAATGTCATCAATTTGATTTTATTTCGTCATGACAGGGCATCACTTTAAGTTTAATTTCTACTTTTTAAAGTATTTCTTTGGGGTTTTTCCTCACAGTTCTTCAGTACATGTACTGTAATTGTGTGTATATATATAAATGCATTTTCCAGAAATGTTTGGAGGTTGTCGAACGTGATTGTGTTGCCTTAAATTCATTGAGTGTGTGGATGTTTGTGTTGATTCTGCAGCTCTCTTACCAGTTTGTCAGTTTGAAACGGGCCCAGGGCAAATAACGTGCATTTTATAACACAGTGATGTGTTAAATTGAGCCCTGAGGGACAGTGGAAAATAAGTGTGTGCGTGTTTTGTTTGCTTGAATGTGTGCTCTTAGATGCCATGCCATGGGCGTCTGTCCTATATGACAGTGCCTTTCATAATGCACCAGACTATATGTGACATCAGCCTGAATTTCTTTTTCACACTCATCAGACCACAACCCTCACAATGTATTACATATATTCACTATATGTATATATATATAATTTACTGTCCTATCAGGCCTGGCTTCTACACATGCAGTGTCAGGCACACTTCTATTTTCTCTGAGGGGTCCTCATCAATCACAATGTAGGACCAAGGACATCTTTCTATTCACAGCTTTTTGTGTTACTTACTGAGTAAAGCTGATTTTCACGTGTGTCCCGATCCTTCTGTGTCTGACACAAAGAACTTTGTTTATCTTTGTGAAGATAAATGATCCACAGTGTTTTGACATGCTGGTGCAGAGACAAGCCAGTTGGAACATAAAAAGGAAGCTGTTGACTTTTTTTCCGTTTTGTCTTCCTTTCTCTCCTTGGATGCTGGGTTGGTGATTCATGTGTTTTTAGCGTTTGGACGTGCTGAAGGAGGTCTGAATGGTAATATTATTGCATTTGTTTGCTGTTGCAGGTAAGTATTGTTGTTATCTTTTAGGGAGGACTGAAGTATTACCTGTAACAGTATGATTTAATATGGTGTGATTTGTGAGTGAATTAATACATCTTAATAGAAAATGAAATATGAAAGATTTATTTCATGCACCATATTCATTTCTCTGAAACACAGCTTGAGCTTCATCCAAATGCAGAACAAGACATTCAATATCTTGGGCCCTACAGTAAATGGTTCCATTGTGCAGCCACTGTCTCAGAAGCTGCGGACTGACACAGCTTTTGGCACTGACAGCCTCTCTAGCATTATGTACTGTAAGTGAATTAAACTAATGCACCCGTCTCCTTTCTGCTGCTGGACAGTATTTATTAGTCTGATCTTCATCCATAAGTCTTATTCTGTGTCACAACTCCATCTTTCATGCTGCCGGCTGAGTGAAAAATGCAAGTACCCTGCAATAACAGCCCGCTTCTATGTGCGACATTATCCTCAAGTGTGTGGGCAAAGCTCTTCCCTGTCACTTTATATGTCTTGACCTTGTTTTCTTTTCTCTGTCATCATTCAAGATTTATTTTTGAACATGGCAGAAAATGTGTCCTCTTCCCTAATTCCAGTGTGCAATGCACATTACAAACATTGTGAATAAACCGTTTTCTTAATTAATTATCATTGTTCCACTAAAGACAAACTATTACACCAGCATACAGCTATTAGAATGAGGTATAGGAAGGGAAAGAGGCAAATATTACATCAAACGACCATGAGCCATGAAAACAAAACAGGCCGAGCATTTTTCTTTGATGCATGGTAGCCTGCAATCCTATTATCTCTGCTGGGTAAGGATCACAGAGACTCGAGTCAGGGGAATATCCCTTTAGACAGGTGCACAGGAACAGACGCCAGTGGTGATAACCAACATGGGTATCTAGTACACCCAGAAACTTCTAGCACCAAGCAGCAGCTGACTTGTGTTTCCAAACAAAGCCCAGCACAAACCACCATACGTTACATTAACTTCACTAATCGCTAATCTGGATTGAGCTCAAACATTAAAAAATCAGGATAGATTTAAAACTGGATTTAAAAGATTCTCATGGTTTAGGCACCAGGGAAAAGCATTTGTTCGCAGAGCAGAAACAGTACAGTTAATTACTGCAGTGGTGTGCCTGTCTCCTAGTGGTACATGAAATCATTTATGTCCCCCACAAACTATCCACACATTGCTCCTCTGTTGACAAATAGATGGATATGAACACTTGGTTTGGCAATGAGATGGATGGCAAACATGAACACGCCCGGGTCAGTGTTTGTCCAATGCATTACAGCTGTACCATTCATCTATTTACTTACATTTTCATGTAGGAAAACAGAAGCAAGAGGATTGCCACATACAACTAGTATGTGCAAAAGTGTGTTTGTGTGGGTGTGGATATGTCTTGCCCAGAAACACAGGGTGCTGGATCTATCTTTGTGAGTACCAAGTGCCAATCTCTCGCTCACTATTCATTCTTTTATAACATTTCCTGTCATGTGCTTCTGAAGGACAGAGGGAGCAAAGCCTCTGCTCCTGCTGCATATACAGCACTGTAACAAGCATCACCTCTGCAGTGCAAGGTTAATACTACCTGTCAGTGTCACAAAGACAGGCCGCCTGATTATGATTGATCAGGCACTTATCAAGCCCCATTGTCTGTCAAAAGACAATTGGGGAAGGGCTTTGTTCTACTTTGGAACTACAACGGTCCTTGGAGAGAGATCATGAGCTGCACCCACTGCTAGGAAAGCAACTACAAAAAAAGAACTTGTCATGCAATGTCATCTGCATTTCAACGAAGTTGGTGGAAACTGGGAGTTAGAGTAATGAGAAACCACAGTGTTACCGCATTTTGATTGGCACTTTGACCTGGCAGGTTTGTTAATCGTCGCAAATTCTTTGCGATTACAATCAGTCATTCGTGCCTCCTGCCGTGGTGATGGCAGATTTATGGAAATTAGGGCATCATAATCCTGATCAGGTTGTGTCGACTTATTGTGTGCACAGAGCTCCACGACCCCGCAGTAATTGCCTCTTGCAAATCTTCTAAATCTTGCTTGACATACCAGCAAATCCACGGGTCCCTGTTGTTTTTTAGTGGTGACCTTGGTTTGGTGTCAAAGCTTTGGAGCAGGCTTGCGCTGAACATGGAGGGAATAGGGTGTTTGACTTAAGATTCCATGTGCATTTTGATGGTTTTCCTCTTGCATTCCTGAAAACACACTTCATGCAAAGCGAGGCAAATGCACCAGGCACCAAAAGAGTTCTGATCAAGAAGGACATTTCAGGTGGAGGGATATGACCTCGGAACCTGTCAAACTCTTAGACTGGGAGATGAATGGAATGAGAGGGAGGGGCTGAGTCCTCAAAAGCAGAGTAATTACCCTAAAACACTGATAACACTCAAATCCTCCATTTCCTGGAGGCTGTGCATAATGGTTTATTAACTCTACATAACTGACCATAATTAGAAAAGGGTCTTAGATCTTTTGTGTAGGAAAGCACAGTATTTTGACTTTTAATGTCAAATAGTAGACACTAATTTGCTATTTTCGAAAGTCAGTATGAATGTTAATCGTTTGAATACAACAGTGCTAAAACATAAAGTTTAACAATTTGCTGCAAAGTATGACAATGATTAATCATTTGACAATGATAATATAAAGACAAGAACAAATAACAACAATGATTTGAAATTCATGTAACTCATTCCTCTCCAATATTTCTTATTCTTCTTATCAAAGCCTGAGTAGTTTACTGCACGTCTTAAAGGCCCTGCACACCCACACAGGTGTTTTCAGTTATAATGGCTCATTAGACTTCTGCTTAGGTTGAAGTTGAATGAATTTATGCTTGGATTCATCTGATGTACCAAAGTCCATGTACAAATATGATAAATGTGTAAGTTGACTTGCTCTAACAGGTGTAACAAAACACAACACTCCTGCAAGCTTCTGATGTTGCTGTCAGACCAGATTTTGCAAAATTTACAGCACAGAAAATAACATGAGCAGGGCTGTAAGTATAGACTAAAACAGTTAGTATACAGCTTTGTTATTAACGTCTATTGTTATTACACACATGCAGCCAGGCCACAACCCCCCGTCTCTGCTACTTGTATTATTTCACTGTGCAGTTATAAACAAGGATATAAAAAAATCAATATATCTGGCATGGGAGGTCAATACCACTCCCCTCTCTCAAGTTGGCTGGACAATGGAGAGCCTTACAGTTTTCTGAGTCAAAGTTCAATCAGATTGAACTCTACACTTGGCAAGCGAGGAGGGATCAATTTGAGCCTGGAAGTGATATGTCTTGCCCCCTTTAGTGAAATGAATGGGGAGCAAATTTTGATCTGACAGCTCCTCAAGAAGATTCTAATAAGGCAAAATAAGAGAAAACACCTTCGGGGTGTAACACGGGTGTGCAGGGCTTTTAAGACCTGAGGCACACACTCTGAAATTTGGGGTGGTCAGATATTCAAAGGGTGAAATTTACCTTATCTACATGGAAGGGAGAAAATATATTTATTTGCAAAGCATTGGTTTCGAGCAAAGGTGGCAACACATCTAATAAGACTGTTGCATGCTATTACACTATAGGTAACGCAGTGTTTCTCATAGCTTATAGACAAGTTATCCAGTGAGTATGTTGGTTGAGTGTAACATCAAAATCTACTATTAAAGGCAAAGCAAGACTTGTCAACTTCATTACATTTAGAAAAAGGATAACGAACATGGTTTCAATACATTAACCTTGTTTGTCACTTTTGTAATACCTGCTATTTATTTGATACAGTGTGATGGTTAAACAGCCAGCTAGGGATAAAATGAAATCTGAGTACAGACAGTATTCGAAAAGTGACATAATCTTGACATTTAATTTTGCATTTGGTTTATGCTTTTTTTCACTTCTATCAGTATATTATTTGCTCTATCATTTTCCTTTTGCTTATTTTTCTCTCTTCAACACGGTGTGTTGAATATTGCTCAACTTGACACCCACTCTCCAGAACTCAAGTCAAGGTAGGACTGTAATATTTTGCAAGGGGACTTTGGTTTACTCCCTTAAAGTGGACATTAATAGAGTGTGTATGTGTGTGTGTTTGTATGAGAAGACAAAGACTGCGAGTGCAAACCTCTATCAGCACCGTTCATACCTGAGTGCACTGACAGTTAGTTGTGCTTGAAAAGTACTGGTTTTCCTGAACCTTCCAATTACCACTCCAATGACCTCAGTCTAGAGATACTGTGGTGACATAAACCATAACACAGATAAGTCAAATAAGTCACATATACTACTATACTACAGGGTGAGGCCAGTTAAGTGCCAACCCACCTGAGGGCATGGTCACTTTCTCTGACGCTGTCTTCCATTGAAAGGATGCTGAAACAGTCTGGTCAGATTTTCGGTGGAACATATTGTAGGATATCAACATATTGATATTGTTTTGGATATGATAGGACCAGCAGAAATTAATTTTAGAAGCAAATTACCTTTCCCATTTTCATTTGCTCCATGTGATGATTTTTTTCAACAACATCACATTTTAATTGCACTGTTTGAGGATTTCCAGGTGCATCTGTATTGTTCTGATATCTGCAGGCACTGTGTGTGTGTGTGTGTGTGTGTGTGTGTGTGTGTGTGTGTTAATGTGTTGCAAGCACATGCAGTGTGTCTGTACAAATAGAGCCATATGTTCTGCTATTGGTACCAACCAAATTGCCATCCTGGCACCTACTGTACGCAACCAAAGGAGCCGATGAAAAATGAACTCAACGTGCCCCTCATAGATGTGTGGTTATGTTGCGATAGTCTGACAGTACCAAAGTATCTCAAGTGTATCTTTATTACATGTGGGGGGGCGGACAGTCGCTCATCTGTGACTCAATTACAAGAAGACAACAAAGGAGCAGTAGGATCAGTTTTGTCTGGAATCCACATAGTAATCATATTTGCTGCTTGTAAATTGAATTAGAGGACAGGAATGGGAGCAGGTAAAAGGCAGGCACAAGAGGGCTCTTTGCTCGTCAAGACTAATTGTGTCTCTGAGTGTCACAAAGGCTTGAATAGAGAGAGCGCTGCTGTAATCAGAGGGCTGTGTGCTTGTTCATCAGCCCAGAACCTTTCTGCACCATTGGCTCCTCTGACTGAGCTCATGACAACAGGAGAAACAGCAGTACACTGATTGCAGCATCAACCCTATAGCAGGGAACTACAGTAATTCTAGGCTACGTAATGGTCAGGAAAAATGTAGTACACATAAAGTCGTATTGGGTAGCTGGCTGGGTGGCTTCAGCAATAATTCCAAACTCACAACAATAATCAATGCTCTGAAACTGATAACAGCAAAAGTATAAGAAATCGTAGACATAGTTTTGCTACCACACAATCATTTCATTTAATACGAGACGAAAGGGGCTTTATCTCATTTTAACATGAGAGAGAGCAGACTTTATCTCATCTCACCATGAAGCGAAACAAAATATCACTTGTGTTTTTATCTGGGGGGCTTTAGACATGACTTGCTGTGCCTCAATCCATTGGCTCACTTTATTTTTAGAAGTATTTTTTTATGCTGCTCTTTCTGCTTCATTTGGTTTTTACACAGCAGGTGAAGAGCCCAAAATGAACTCTCCACAAGGAAACATACTGTAGAATTTGTGTAAACCCACTGGACCATGTAGTGCCCCAACTGAGTGCAGGGCTGAAATAGACTTAGCCATCAGAAAAACTTTCTGGCACAAGGCCTATGCTTCTATGTTGGTGACACTGACATTTTCACCTATCTTAAAGCCAATATCTAGTTACTGTCAAAAAGCAATCTCTTTTGTCTGTCAGTGACCCAGTGTCATCCAGTGTCCCTGATCTCCTCTCTTTGCCTTCTGTCTATGCCAATACATGCCTCATAGCAGAGGAAATAAATAAATCATAAATACATGCAGGAGTATCAGTGCTGAGCAACACAAATACCCACAGCATAAAGGCATGCAGATTTCCTTCAAGATTTCCTCGTGCCATCTGTATTTACTCATGCATACACTATGCAGCAGTTTCACAATGTATGGGTGAGCACCAGCCATATCACCCAGTTATTCTCTACTCTGAGAGTGTATTCAATTAGAAACACATCCATGTACTGACTGGAGAGGTCAGTGCATCACTGTGCAATTCCCCTGGCAAGTGAAATGACCAGTGAGGTGGCAATAATCGCATTAAAATCACTGAAGACTGGTGAGGCAGGCATGAGAGTAGTCAGATATGAGCAAAATATGTCAAAATGTTAAATCGGTGACATAATACTGGAACAGAATGCATTTCATGTATTTACGATAATACAATGAAGTAACTGAAAATGAACGGTATATAATGGAGTCCAATTCAATAGCACATCTCTGTAGGATGTTATTTTGACCTTGTTTTCCGGGTTTATATTCTTACTCTAGAGCATATCCAATGGTATCAGTGTATATGGCTAAAGGCGAAGTCACAGGCTTAGTGGCACAAAGTCCCTACACAGTGTAAAGACTTGTCTGTCCTTTTGTGCAGCCACCCCTCCGAAGCTTTTTGGTCTATTGGCTTTGCTGTGCGGCTTACAGCCCCACTATACTTGCTTCAGAAGTCTGAGGTGTTGGCAGGTTAGTACAGAGAAAAAAAACATGTTTGTGTAAAACAAAATTAATGTCATGTACCCTGTTCACAGTTCTCTGTCTAGTTACCTGTTCTAGCTTTATATGTGTAACTTTCTTGATAGTACAACAACCAACCCAACCTGCACCTGAACCCACTGGTCTGATTAGATGGTTGATCAATTGTTGTAAAGTGTCACACTTTTACAAATCGTCAAAATGATGACCGCACTACATGCTTAATATATAAATTGTAAATATAATTACATTAGTACAGTCCTATCTCTGCAAGACATGTTTTCTTTTCTCTCTTGCAAAGACGTAAAGCTGTTCTTTCTCTTAGTAGAATAACACGGTTGAGCATGACTTCGATATCTGATAAAATCACAAATGACACATGGCCTGAGTGAAAACCACACAGAACCTCTCCTCTCAGTGCTTGCTATAAATCCTGCTTTGTATCACTGAAACAAGTGTCCTTTGGATGATTACCTCATTACAAAATGACCCATGTGATTTTGTTTTTTTCAATAAAACAAAATATTTTAGTGGATGGAGCCAAGTAACATGTATACTGAATCCCTAAATGCGCAAAAAACAAATTTGCAGTATTTCTCTCTGAGGGAATTGATTCAAAATGGGGGAGATACTCAGGGAACAGTGCAGCGGTGAAAACAAACAGACTGGGTGACCTCAGCTGAGAATGACAGTGTATCCTGAGGGACTGCCGTTTCTGATCTACTTCTCTGTGCTCTTCACAGTGTGAAAAGCCTTTTATGATTTTCCCCGTCCCGTATCTCTATAAATTAAGTTCAGCTTTCCCGCACCGCACTGCACCAACAGCTTTTTTCACAGTATTCTCCAGCTAGATAATCCAATATGAAAATGATATCCTCGGATTTTCAAAAAACAAGTATTATGAATTACTTGAAAAAAAAAGTACTTTTGTAGTCATACACAGTGACACAAATTTGGAGCTCTTCACGTAATCTACATTTAGTTGTTTTAGATGCTGAATTCATTTGCATGTCATTCAATAACTGTTTTGACCATTTTATATATAGGTATATTGAATAGGAATTGATGAAAATTCTGAATAATGATAACTTACATTTTATGACTCCAGATTTTCCTTGTTTTGAGATATATATATTTGTTTTTTTTTCTTTTTAAATTCAAGGATTGTCCGCAAAGAAAACGGTAATTCGGATTATGGTTTAACTGTTTTGAAAAATGTTGGACATAAGATATAATTTGCCTCCTTATTTTCATACAGTCCCTAAATATGGTCTATGATTAAAGTTTCTGTATTTTCTCTTCAGTTGCTGATGAATTCATCATATTGACCCTTTGCAAAGACATGAAAAGTTTTTAAGTTCTGGTGAAGGATAATATACAACAGTGCAGAGGACAGACCAAAAATATTAACCTTAAGGTTCAATTAGAGAGTACGATGTTGATAGATGGATGTCAAGCCAAAGTGAATTGACTTTTCCTGTATCTCTCAAATCAGAAGAGACTGGCTTGTGTGATGAATGATGACATTTATTTGATTTGGGAAATATTACAGTAGGTACTGTCAAGAAATATAAATGGATATAGTTTCACAATCATATTTTACCAGAAGACCAATATTCTTTTGTGGATGTGTAGCAAGGATGGCAAAGTTGGGAGGGACCGCCGGTTGGAAGCAAATGGTTGTGGAGAAGGAAAGAAAAAGGTCAGGTGGATATTTTTAAACAATAATTGTGTGGAAGTGTCAGATCCACAGATATATGAACTGTAAAATGTAGTTAAATAATTATTTTCTTTGTTAAAGGTTTGACCTACTGTACTGTATACATTTGCTGTAAATGTAATATGGTTTACCAATTTGAATCTTCAAATGTCAACAGCGAGGATCATACGCCAGATATTAAAGCTAAATGCGCATTTCACCTTGAAGAAGGAACAAAATGTTTAGCCCCAATCTCCTCCTCTCAGATACTATAGTTCAACACGTGCCATACATTCTACAACAGCACAGACATGTCTTTAGCCTTTAGGGCAAAATCCACTTCAACTGTTGACAGATGGTGAACACAGCCAGTCTGCAAGGAAAATAACTTCTTATGAGTTTTGCCAGTTCCTTCGCCATGGCGCCAACATCCAACTGATTTCTTACCAGCAGGACACACTCACGCATAGGCACCAAAATGTTCATTGAAAGTCTAGTTTTAGGCAAATGATATTCAAGTACATACAGTACTGTGAAGGTCTAAGACAGAACTGTAGCCTCCTCATGATGAGTATTCCGTTTATTGTTATTTCAGAGTCGGGGACTTGCTCATTGTAGCTTTATCATTTTCAGGGCTAGACTACTAAAGGTTTTTTTACTCACAGTATGCACCAAGGGCAAATTAAAATTTTAAATTTTAATAAAAACATTATATGAGCAATATAGAAAGAACAATTAGTTGATGGCTTGAATGTCACACAGTATCCTAAGTGTAATATTTTGGTTAATCTTGGCTATAGAGAATGTATTTTCTATGCAACCCATGTTATGACTAATCAAATGTGTCAGGAGTTATCAGTATTTTCATTCTTCTTTTTGTTTCTTGTCCTGACAATCTGCCTTCCTGTCACATACAGTATCGACCGTCTTGGGCCATGTAAAGCCTGGTGTCGACACCACATTCAGGATACAATGTCATTGCACCCACACCTGATTATTGTCAGCAGCTGTCTCTCAGATACATCTGTATGTGTGATCAGATCAAAGAGTTTTCAGAATATGTGACTTCGAAACTTGCAGCAGAACATATGTAAGACTTTGTGCTGTAACAATCATTTGTCTTTGTCTGCTTGATGACACTTTCTTAATATCTAATGAATGTATTTATGAGTTTATGCACATTTTCAGGGCACTGGGCCATGGAATTTATGGGGCATAATTGCAATTCATATGCATTCCTCATAAGTTGCGGAACAAGGTCATTGACAGGTTGTTAATTCAAAATAGAGGTTGTGTTTCAGATTTTAGCACCAAGTGTGCAGGATCTCATTCTCTAGTTGTGTGTGCTAGAATAGATGAACCACCCAGTAGTTGTCTTTTATTGTCTATACATATACCAGAGATCTTCATTCTCACCTCAGCCTCATCTGACACAGGGGACACAAGAGCTGCTGTGGACAGTGATTTATTAGAAAAGGATTGGGCAATCTTTCTTCAGCACCTTAGCACCCACATCAAAGTGGGTGAGTGAGTGAGTGAAATATGAAAAAATTATGAAATAATACTATCATGGCAGCTTTCTAGCTTAAGATGAATAGAAGGCAACATGCACGCTGCTTGCTTTGTGTCTTTTGTGGTTTAGGGAATCAAAGCCTATAAAGATCCGGTTCCATAGAAAAAACACACTTATCACCTCTGCATTGATTTATTAAAACGGTTTAGGTTTCTGTCACAAGGACCTTTCTCAAGACATATCAATCACAAAGTGACAAATACAGCCCATAATTGTATGACAGTCCACAGCTGTGTTGGAGGTGTGTCCATGATTACATACAGCAGCTTATTCATTCATATTAAAAGCAGTGTTTAGCTGTTCATGAACATATCCTCTTATCTTTGAATCTCATCGTCATAATATCCACCTGTTGCTCTAAACAGTCTGGTGTGCTTTCTAGCTTACCCATTTTAGACTCTGATCTCATCAGGATTTCAGTATGCTGGGATGAATTTGACTATCAAGGCAGCAATAGTCTCAAATGATACGCTTTTCATTTCTCCTCTCTGATGGTTATGAAATATCAGCCTGCCTGTTCTGCTACAAAAATTCAGAAGTTTCACAGTGAGTCAGACTTGAAAGCTCCCAAATCCTCTCAAATAAAAGCATGGCGCAGCTTACTGGGATTAGTGCATGTAACAGATAGATTGTTATATCATTGCCATGCTAATGATGCATTTTTACATCACTACACGAAGAGTGTGCATGTATGCATTTGCATACAGGCACATGTGTAGTTCTTTATACAGGGGCTAAGTTATATTTTAATACATGGATGAATCAGAAAATCCAATGGCTCAGACTGATTTATTGCACGTTTACCTAAATTGCACTTTGTGAAGCCAAATCCCACAAACTATTCGCGTGACTTTTTTTCAACCAAATTATTCGGATTTTTCCCCAGTTTTATCAAATCCTATGGAATCCATTTAGGTTCAGCTTTCAACATTTATAAGTAACTATAGTTAAAAGTAACTAACAGTCTAACACAAACACTAACACAAATTGACTGAGATGCGAAACCACCAGTTGTTGGCTGAAAGTAAGTTTTGTGTGGTACAGTAGCCTAGTTAATGTTCACAACCTATCAGGGTGGGAAAGACTAATATAACATTTTACTCAATTAAATGTTTTGCTATTTTAAATACATTTTACACAGCTAAACATTACTTGTATAAAAATGTACTCAGATAACAGTAAAAAGTAAGTCAGTTAAAATGTACTCAGAGTACTTGTTACTGCACTACATTACAGCAAAATACGATTGACTCAACAGTGACATATTGTCACAATAATAATTGAGTTATTAATTTGAGTCATTGTGTTTAATGTTGAATAAACGTGCACTGATTAATACTGATTTACTCATTATCTAAAAGGGTGTCTGGGACTGGATTTGAATTGATTTTGATATATTGAAACTATGTTACTCTAATTACCTACAAAAAACACAGCTTTTCATAACATTATCTTTATTTATACTTACAGATCAAATATGTAAAGTGAGATATAATATCACAGCATGTCTTGCAAATTAAACAGTGACTAAAATATCTCAACAATACTTTGCACTCTTGTGATTTAGAAATTAGTTTTCATTTGAAGTTGTTTCTTTTCTTCCTTCTGGCCTCTTTGTGTCAGTCTCTCTCTGCACGTCTTCTTTGAATCGCTGAAGGTCAACTGCGTTCAATTTTTGTGCAGCACAGCAGTCCTAAAAATGAAAAATAAAAAAAGTAGAAAACAGCTTTTAAGATGGGTGAGGAAGAAATAAAAAGTCTTAACAAAAAAAATATTATATTGCACTACTTTAGTACAGCCAGAAAATGCAGAGCAACACTGCTCAATTTGTTTTGACAGTCAACACACAGCTAATTTTTCAGGTTAATGAATACAGTCACTAATCGTGTTAAAGAGGACCTATTATGCTTTTCCTTATTTTCTGTCATATAGTGTTACAATGTTGGATATTCCTATTAAACGTTACCAATACATCTTACTTCCGTCTTCCGTGAGACTTATTGCGAAATACATCCCGGATTTCTTGAGATGGTCATCTGCTCACTCAGGGCACAGCAGTGACAGCACGCCCACGAAGAAGAAGAAAAAAGAAAAAAGCCCGCCCACAAAGTAGAGGGATGCGCTCATCCACCCACTAACTCCACCTGAGTTATTGGGCTGCTCTGCTCAGGACTGCTCTTTACTACTCAGGTTGTTCAGTATGTCTCACAGAAAGTGCTTTTTCTGTTATGAAGGAAAGCAGGTAGGTAGTAGGTAGGTTCTTGTCTCGTTAACTACTGCTAACTGTAGCTGCCGTTCGCTGGTTAGCTGTGCATTTAGCTGTGCTGGCAGTGTAAACACCAACACTCCCCTGGTGCTCAGAGCGAACTGAGCTAACGGCAGCTACAGTTAGCAGCAGTTATCAGTTACTTTATAAAGCTTTCTGTCCATCAGGAAACTCCGTAAATCACCGGGAGTTGAGGCAGAGCAGCCGGAGGACATCAGAGAGAAAACCAGAAAACATTTCCTCCATAAAATGATCGAGTTTCACCAAAATCAGTGAATAAAGTTGTGTGTTTTTATACAGTAATCAGTGAGGCTCAGTCCACAGAAACACTCTATCATTTTTCCAACCTACTTCTTGTCTCATTTGTGGTCTGATAAACAGTAAGTTCATGAAATTCAGTGCCCCATATCTCTATTTTCCAAGCTAAGTTACTGTTGTTGTCATGCAGTCGATCACAGCGGCTCGAGTATGAAGCGATGCGCTCTACTCAGGACTCCCTGCCGCTTGTGGGCTGCAGGGAGCTGGCCAATCAGAAGAAAGTGAGCTTTTAGGGAGGCGGGCCTTGAAGAGACAGGAGCTCAAACGGTAAATGGTAAATGGTAAATGATCTCACTTACATAGCGCTTTTCAACCTTCACGGTTCCCAAAGCGCTTTCCAGCTAAGTCTCATTCACCCATTCACATTCACCCACCAATGGCGACCGAGCTGCCATGCATGGTGCTGGTCTCCATCGGGAGCAATTTAGGGTTCAGTGTCTTGCTCAAGAACACTTTGACATGACGGGGACAGCTGGGGATCGAACCCCCAACCCGCTCTAACCAGCTTTTCCTCCCGTGCGACAGTGCTAACCACTGCGCAAGCAATTTCCACCATGCCAGAAGGAAATTGCTTGTAACACTGTGTCCAAGTGGCACAGAGAAGAAATCACTGGTTCGAAACGAGTTTTAGTCTTTTCATTTGATTTGATCGTTAATGTAGTGGAAGTTTGTCTTATTTTACTTGTTTTAAAAGTTAATTTCAATTGTATCTTTTGTTGAATGAAAATGTCTTTCGTAATCTACACTGATTGCATAGCAAAACCTTTTTTGCCACCAAACGGCTTGTGTCAGACAGAGGGTGAACTGAGGGGCTGCATGAAGGGCCAGAATAAGATGATTAAGGACTTATTTAATCTGTGAATCATGCAAAACTACTCCAGTGGTGTCCCAGAATAAAGATATTGTGCTGGAAATGAGCATAATACCTCCTCTTTAAACTTATATTCCTAAAACTGTGACTCTGAACAGTATGAATTATGTTCTTCTTGCTAAAAACCCTGAGTCCAGATGAAATTAACCTATAATGTATCTCAATGAGACAAAAATGGGGAATCCATAATATCCATAGTTTATTGTGGGACAATAAATTCTCATCACTGTCTCCTTGAAGGGCCCGTTGTCCACCTTATATTCCCAATTACTCATGGTAAACCATTCATAGTGGTGGAAGTGGTAGAGTGACAAATGTCTGCCCAATATACATATTTTAATGAACAGTATGTACTTGTGGACAAAATAACAACTTACAGTGTAATACAATCCCATTCAAAAATACCAACAACCACGGCTTCATGAATTACAATAGAGCTGAACTTTGACAATGCAAGAATGGGGCACAGTCATGTCCATGAAGTACCGCTTCTTGCAGGTTGTTGACTGGGCTGAGGTGGATTCTGGCATCCCTATGAAATAACATAATTGTAATTATACAAAATAAAATGACTTTGCATTGCAGGCAAACAAGGACATTTAATCATCTCTCCACTATGCAATATTGTGAAACAATTGTTTTCACTTAATTAATTTAACTCACTGATTAACTAACAAACTAAGTGAGGTGCAAAGTTATGTAGGAAGCTTCCACCAGTCTCAAAGGAGGTGTCTGCACGCAGCTTGAATTGTAGATACTGTTAACATGAATTCTGAAAAGGAACCCACAGAAAGTTTTCCTTTAACTGAAAAGATGACTTTAAAATGTTTTTGAAGAATTCTGTTTCTCTGAATGACTTGAAGTCAAACTACCCTGATAGATCATTTATGTTCTTTTGACTGACAATTATCCATTTGTATCCCTTAGGTGAGCATATAAGTATTTTATTCAAGTATTCAGAAAATATTATTTTGAACTAAGCAAACTAGTCTATTGTTTGCTTGTGCCTCTCCAGATCACCTTTAACATAACAAATATTATAATCAATGGACCATTTTGTTGAAACAATAATGCAGCTACTGCATTGTAATTAGATTTTTTCTCTCCAGAAGACTCACCACACTGTGTATGCAAAAACACACTGTCCACTTGCCATCGTAGACTGGTGTTTCTTTTTCTGTTAAATGGTCTTTTGCTGAGTACAGACAGAGCAAATCAACCAGACAACAGCCACAATTAATTTGGCCTTTGGGCAAGCTATTTACGGCATTAATATTAATTAGCTACAGCTAATATAATCTTCCGCCAGCAACGTCTGCCAGTTTAACTGCCGAAAGTGACAGTGAGGAAATGAGATGTACATTGCTCTTTGCAAAAAAGGGCAAACAGAAATTATTTGATAAGAGATTTGTTGTTTGCCCAGGTATTTCACCAATCTGAATCTTGATCAAAAATGGAAATTTGTTACCTTGGTGACTCCTAGTGGTAGGGGAGTGACCCTATCATGAATCAGATCCAGGGGCACTAAAAAGGATTGGGCTAAAAGCAACTCAAAAACGGCACCACTTTTTTATAAACTACTGCCATCAGAATAAGCATAAAGATTTGGGACATAATCACATAAAAACTCTTCATAACACATTTCAAAGCACACAGTAAACTGCCTCTGAGTAATCCACACTCTACACAAATGACCTGCGAGCACATTAAGAGGTTCTCACTTGACAAATAACTAACTGGAGAGTTCAATCGAAGCAGTTTACTATAGAATTTGACAGTATTGTTTTGTTAATGTGACAAGCAGGGGAGAGCTAGAGAGTCAGAAAGAGAGAGAGAGAGCAAAACAGAGAAAATGGGGAGTACTGTAGCTGATTGACGGCACGAAAACACGTTTATCATCGGCCTGCAGATGTGACTGCTGTGGCACCGGAGGGCAGCCATTCTCTTATTCTGGTCAGGTAGCACTCTCTATTTCCTAACTTGTCAGCACGGACAAGCTAAACACAGGGCTTTTTGACATCGGCATTTTACATCGCTCATTCTCACTGACAACTCCAATCGAAAGGAGGCTTGACATGGTGTCACTCCCAGTGGGCCCCCCCAGCAACCTATGTGCTGTGCTTACAGTTTGAAAGGGAGATCACTGCTGTCTTTGACAGTTTTGTTTCTCCCAGGTATGGAGAGAAAAATGTCACATTTGGCATCCATGCTCTGAGCAAAAGTTGTCCTTGCTTCTGATTGCTTTTTGATGAGGGAAGACATCACACTTTCAATATTTTTTGTGAAAGCATGAAGGTCATATTCTGATGATAGGAAAGAGAGATTGGAGTTGATATATATCAAATATGTGTTTTGCGAGACTGGACAAGGCATTTAAAGGAATAGTTTGACATTTTGGAAATAGTCCTATTTGACTTGCTGCTGAGCGTTAGATGAGCAGATTGATACCACTTTCATGTCTGTTTGCTAACTATGAAGCTAGAGCCGGATGAAAATGGGAAAAGCTTAAATGTGGACTGTGGTCACAAGGTTAAAGCAGACCCTGAGCCTCTCCAAGAGCTTTGTAGTGATCTGAAAGGGACTCCAAGGAGAGCATGGCCCAAGTTGTATGATGTTTTTTATACCATTGTATAAAGGGTTTGTGCCACATGACTGAAGTGGTAGCACACCAGGCCATGCAAAGTCAAGCAAGCAACCTTGTATAATAGCATAATAAGCAAAACATTCCTTTAATATCTTAACAAAAGTCCTATTAGTCAAGCACTCTTAGAGGACCCAGACCTCTAAGAATGCAGTGTAGTCAAGGTCGTTATCAAGGCATGAGGATTTTTCCATTGCATTCTTGCCCCTTTTCAACTTTACAATGTTTGTTATGTACTTTTCACAATGTTGCGGAGTGTTTGACACTGCTTGTGCATCAGAGTGTGCGCTTGTGTTTAAACAGTAAATATGTGTGCATACTTGAGCAGCATTGTGACAGAAACTATTCAACAATTGGAAAATAAAGCTCTTTTATATTCTATTGAAAGATAACATCTCAGTTGCAAGTATTATGAGTAAACCCAGAGGAGTGAGTCTAAGTCCTCAACCTTCAGTGCACACACAACACACACACACACACACACACACACACACACACACACACACACATACACTTTGCTCTCACTGGATCAGGCAAAATAGTGGGTGAGTCAGCTTGACTTAGAGGTTCTCAGGGAGAGAGGTTTTTTAGTAACAGGGCTTTATCACCTCCATTCTGTTCTTCACAGCAAAGCACTCGGGCAATTTGAGTTCTAATGCACCCTTGGAAAACAATTACTCAGAGCCCACTTCTATCAGTCCAGTATGAAATTTTAAGAGGATGGCATCCAAAGAGCGATGGGTTTGGTGCCAAAACAGGCTACATAGTGGAGTCCAGATTTTAAAGCAGTTGTATAGTAGCTCATCTGTGTCTCCAAAAGGTTTATGGAAATGTCATATCAAACAAGATATCATATTTGTATATCCATCAGCAATCATTAGCAGTTATGTTGTTTGTGGCACAGAAGTTCAGCAGTAGCTCATTCTTAGCAATGAAGTGGTTTGAGAGCCAAGTCATAGAGGTCATCTATAGAAACAAGATGTAAAATAGGAAACATTTTACTAATAAAATAAGGATTTAAGACTTGTAGCACTGTTTAATTGTGGAGTAATGCAACAAAGCACATACAAACACACAAAGCACAAAGAACATTTGGACAACACATTTATGTTCACATAAAAGAAACATTGCACATATCACATAGACACGACTTAACATGTGTTTATATAACATATATACAGTACTGCAAACATATACTCAACACTTAAATCACTGAAAACTAAAAACATTCCCATATTTATATGTTTGTTTTCACGTAAAAAAGTAACAATTCATTTATCAAAAGACTTTCACACTCATGTAGCCTATACATATGCTTGGCATACAAAAGTTGTGTACAAGGCCCGCAGTATACTTTAGTGATCCCCTGACTTTTCCTCTAGTGCCACCATGAGGTTGACATTGTACCTGCTAAACATCAGCATGTTAGCATTGTCATTCTGACCATGTTAGCTTTTAGCTCAGAGCACTGCTGTCCTTAAGTGCAGCCTCACAGAGCCACTAGCATGAGAGTAGGCTTAGTCTTGTTAATGAAAGGATGCCAGCTTCACCTGTCTTTCTTGCAGTTGGCTCAACACAATTATGTCAGCTATTTTGGATATTGAAGGTGAGATTTATACAGTGTATGCACACTCACACACACCAGCTCATGTACTTTCCATTTGATTACCCATTACCACCCAGAGCTATCAACAAGTGTAACAAACTGTGAGATACGAATATTTGATAAAGTAATGAAATTCAAATTTCAAGACTTTTCTGTTTGTGGCTGGTTGAATTTTAGAAAAAAAGCCATAGGCTTTCTAGATGTTGCCCTGTCTGTGTAGCATATCATCAACAGAAGAAAAGAGGACAGGACCTAAGCTTGCCTGCAACCACCTCACCCATCAGCTCACTGCAAATGAATAATGTCCCTTCAATAAGTTGACTCCCAAGGGTGTAACAGGGGGAGGCATGAGTAGCAAGGAACCCTTTTCTTTGGAAAGAGGAACTGGGCAGCTGGGATGATTTCAATGAACACCCAGAATGGGATCCATCTGGGGCGTCCTGGGAGGCCAGAGTGGCTGGAGGAAGCAAATGGCCCTCAGGCCCCTGGCGATTAGCTGGAGCATTTCCCGGGAAGAAAGGAAAGGACGAGATGAGAGAGAGAGAGAGTCAGAGAGAGAGAAATCAGCTGGCTCAGACTCAGGCATTAGTTGGACTGCTCTGAAAAAGAAACCTGGGGGAAGACTCATCTGTTTAAAGTTTCTTCAAGCTTCACTGCCCCTTTGTTTTATTTGTATCTTGATGTTGTTCAATTTCCACTTGACAGAGCAACAAGCAGACAATGCAGGGCGAGATTTTGAATAGCATTTTCAAGATGCATTTGGCCTCGTCTTAACAGTCAAGCGTGATTCCTGTGGTATTCTTCACACAAGCTATATTTAGAAATGCACATTAACACATCTGTTGCCAACTAGTGACATAGCAGCTCTTAAATATACTCTGTCGAGATTTTGCACGATCGAGCAATGACTTTTGTGTTGTGTTTAGTGTGTCCCTATTATTTTTCTTTTTTATTATGTCTTGCAAGTGATTTTCCTGATCCAGAGTGGCGGTAAAACGCAAGTGTAGCAATGCGCCAATGGACAGTACAGTACAGAAAGGGTGCCTTATTAATGGCAAGACAATTGACAAAAATCCATGAGGACCTCATCACATTTGCAAATTCTGATAAATGAACAGTGATCAGTATTTACAGAATGATCATTAACTTACCAACATGTATTTAATACACAAAGACCATTACAATAAACCTCCCAAATATGAAATTATTGTCTTGCAATATATAGAAAGGGTGTTTGCAAGATATTGTTTGCAAAAGCACTGAATGGGTGAGTGGGGTCAGCGTCCTTTAAAAATATCATCCCTTAATTACTTTTTAAGACTTCAGGGCTTCAGGACTAAACAAGCCTTTCATTTACCACAATAAAAGCTACTTTTTATGAATTTTGTATTGCTCACCTCAGTGTATCATGTACAGTGAAGATGACAGGAGGACCTATGATTGGAGATAATGCAAATTGCATGGAGGTAATTCCTGCATAATGTGGAAAATGGTGGTGGGTTAATTTCCTGATAATGTGTTGAGGGAGATGATTCTCCCATGGCGCTGAAGTCAGTGCATCAAATGCATCAGCAGTTGACAGGGAAAGAGTTGGGTTTGTGTCACTGCTGCGCCTGTGCAGAATCATTTTGTCTGATTAAAAGAGATTCATCTAATAACCCAGGGAAGAGCGTTGCCTTCGGAGAATTGAAGAGCTGCTGATGTGATGAGGCCTGCTCTCTAGCTCTTTCTCCCTCCAGCTCCTTTTCTATATTAGAAAGGCAATGGATCATTAGACATGGTGTGCGAAACCAGTGCTAGATTGTCATATTGGATTTCATTACATTTTCTTAAGCTTTAATTAGATTGGGGTCTAAGAGACTATTTTGAATAATAGAGAGATCATGACAGGACATTCGTTAATGTTAAAGATAGGGAAATATATAAACTATTAATTACGGGCCACACATTTTAACGGTTGATATTTTAGTAGGCCACTAAAATAAGGGCTGATGTAATATAGTGGCTGACAACAGCCACAAAGACCTGACTTTTTGTGCTATTGTGAAATTAAAACCAAATCAAAACTGTCAAGGCATTCAATCAGAGGTTTTTACCAGTCGTAAAGGTCCACTCCTCAGGGAAAGGTAGTAAATGTGTGATTTGACTGGCAAGACTCAATTGTAATCTGGTAATATTTCTTCGGTTTCAATCTCATTTTTCGACAGCTGGTGGTGGGAAATCTATTTTACAATGCACAATACAGTGCCTTGCTTTGACAACATATACTGCATGTTGAAGATGTTTTATGCGTAGCTGCAGTGGGGAGCAAGCAGGGGGAACAGGCAGTCTGCATTTCAGAGGCTGAAATTGTTTCATGGACAATGAAGCAGCTTTTTTATTACCAGGAGACTGAGATAAAACGACTGATGCCGGTTGGCTTGGAGTCAGTTTGGAGGGCAGGGGTCCATGTGGAATAAACTGCCCTCCTGGGAGCCCACATGCTGTAAGAGACAGTATACAATCGACTGTTAGAAGAGGCTATAGATATAACCCGGGGAACAGCAGATTAGAAGTCACTCCAGGATGAATTTTCACATTCATTTTCTCTTGAGGATGAACTACCGTTGACACAGTGAGGATGAAAAGCTTCCTTGGACGGAAAGAGCTGAACAATGACAGAGTGCATATTAAACTAGATAAGCTTACAGGTCTTGCTACACAATATTCAAAGAGATACTGTGCCAAAGCATGACTATACAGTTATGTACACATATGTAACAGACATAAATCTTAGCCAGAGATTCCAGCCAGCACACGTACAGAACAGAGAAACTTGGTTTGGATTGGTCAAGGACATTTTACAAAGTGAAATATCTATGTACAGTAATCAAATCAATCCAGTATGGACCCAGGCATTGTATTGATAGCAATTTGGCCTCACAGAGTGTACCACTGATGCAACAAACTGTGCTCCGAGGTCAGCTTATCTCCTCGATTTTCGGTTCTGCTTGGGATAACAGAATGTGTCAAAACATGATACTGGGATATCAGGGAGCCATGCTTGTTCGGTCAGACGGAAACACAAATTCAAACACGACCAAAAACAGCAATCCCTCACACTGATTTGATATGAACCATGCAGGGTTTATCCTGTTACTGCTGGATTTGTATCATGTTATGTATTTCTATTCCGTTCCCTGGAACATCCAATGTCTCTCATTCTGTAAAATGAAAAAGAGAGAGGATGAAAGGTACTGTGGTGAAGGGAATTTTATATATATATATATATATATATATATATATATATATATATATAGAAGCCCACCCATACTTTTTGTAGTTGATGACAGAGCACAGACATTCAGATGTACCAATAATCGTCCTGGTGAGCTGGTCAACATGAAGGTCATTGATGGCAAGTTCTGTGACATGAAAACAAAATAAAAAGTTCTGATGCTGTTTGGTAGATTGGATTGGACTGCTGCCACACAGGTGTGAGGCGGCAAATCATAAGTTCATCATATCTCATGAGTCTCAGTTCTCACTCTACAAACTTTATTTTGAGAGATTCTACCTTTCTAGCTGAAAGGAGGAATTTAGCAAGCATGCTAAGAGACTAACCTGATCTAACATTATGTTACTTACAGGTTCCTACATGCACATGCACGTAGGGAGGTAGATATGATGTCTCCTCTTCTTTTTTTAATATCCTTCAAAGTCAGTCTGTCAAAGCAAAACACATCATAAAAAGTCAACAAATGAGGTATGCCAGGGAATGCAACCTTCTTTTGCCCAAACAGGTGTAATTAATAACCTTAACTGAGTTCCATTAAGTTTCCCAGTCAGCCAGCATGCACAATAGCAAGAGCCTGGAAAGGGCTCACCTAAATGCCATGCAGCCATCGTTAATGTTATCAATAACCGTTATTGATAACATTAACGATGGCTGCATCTGTGCTTGTCCTGCTACTCAAATGGAGTTAAATCTGATTGCTGAGTGATCTGACATAACTATCACAGCCCCAGTCTTGAACAATAATATAAAAATCTATTAACAAGGTCACCAATTTGATAACATTACATCCTGGATTTAAATCCATATATTGTTTATAGTGTTATTGTGTCTTTTTATGTTTCTTACCGTGATTCTGCAATTTATTCATTTTACCAATTACACTGTCTTGAACCTGTCAAACAACACACATAGTTGTTGTTTTTTTATTTTGTCTTCCGTACTTGTATTTTGTACATACTTTTATTTCTAAATTTATGCTGCTTTCTAATCTTGAATGGCAGCACCAGTACTGTAAAAACGTCCCGCCGGGGATCAGTAAAGTATTTCTGATTCTGATTCTGATTCCAAGTATGTGAGCCACGAATTAACCTTGAATACAATAGTGTTCAAGTGTTTTCCATCATTTGAAGTGGAAATACTGTGGATTGTTTTCACATTTCCAGTTGAGTGTGAAAATTGATACCCACATACACATGGCCTTTTTAATTGTGTGGGTGAGTGTAATGATAAGCAAGCAGGAGGGCTCTCTCCCTTGATAAACTAAGGACTTTATTTATTGCACCCCAGAGAAGAGAGAAGTATTAATTTCACACTCTGCCTCACAACTCCCCCATAGGAGCAGATTATATATTTGTTATATTAAGGAGGCGTCTCTGAGTCAGAACAGGAGACAATTATACCTTGGACTGGTAATGAGTGAATGTGTGTCAATACAAAAGGTCACTCACTCAGTCAATCAGTCATTCTGATAAATGGTGAACTCTATTTTCAAGAAGTACATTTCAAAATGTAATGATTCAACCTCAGCCCCAAAGTATATCTGAGGTTGGCTCTAGGAGCAATGTTTGGCGTAACATAACATACAAGCACATTAAAGTCTGATAGGTAATTGTTGGTCACAGACTACAACCTGACAAACTCTCACTGACCCCCCCCCCCCCCCCCCAGAACACAAACACAAGCTATACGTTATATTAACGTACATCACCCCTGTCCCCACTGCGTTACATTAACGCACCCATCCCCTACTGGACACTTTATCTGGACACTTTACTTTATTCTGGTCACTGCACTGTTGTTATTTATCTTATCTTATTTTTTTTTTATTTTTATTTTTATTTTTATTCTTATTCTTATTTTAGCTTTTATATTCTACTTATTTGTTATCAAAACAATAGCACCTTCAGACCACAGCAAATTCCTTGTAATGTATGTTACTTGGCAATAAACAGTTTCTGATTCTGATTCTGATTCAACAAGCATGTCCTCTTTGCTTTGCGTCCCCTCTACTTCACACCCTGCACACACTTCACTGATTCTAATGTGGAGCGTTGAGCTTGTGTGTTTTCTGAGATTGTGTTTGCAGATATCAGTCATTCAGTACCGCAACGTTTTTTCAAGCACTGTGGACTCTATTTTAATTATCAATACAGCGGGGGGCCTCTTTTTTCTCCCTTAGTGCAGTTGTTTCCCTGTGCCGTGACAAGCCATTGCCCTCACAGCAGCAATAAATTGATTTTCATGTTCTTGTGGGGGTTCGGGTCAATAATAGGGGGGATATGTATTTCACCATACCCTGTATCTCTCTCCTATTTCTTTCTGCAGGACTTACTTTTACATTACCCTGTATCTGATGTTACTTTGTTACCCTGATGCCACAGGTTGTTCTTATTATTTGTATGTTATGTTATGTGTCTATGCATTTATTTTTAAGTGTACAGTAGCATTCTTGTTTATACAGGATGAAAAAAAACAGCACAAGCCACTATATATACATTTTCAGCGTACTTAGACACAGCGGTGCTTTGAGCTAAATGCTAACATCACCATGCTAACATAATCACAGTGACAATGCTAACATGCTGATATTTGGCAGAAGGATAATATTTACCAGCTTCACCTAACCCTCCTGGAACAGCTCTGTGCTATGAGGCCATTTTAGCGTAAAAATCTGACTTCCTCCTTTGCTCCTGTCAACAATTACTACGGCTGCTAGAGGGCTTCACATGACCGTAAGCGGTATGTGGCATTTTCTGAAACGACTGATGCTGTCGTTCTGCTTTGAAGGACAGTCTTCTTCATCATCTGGAGACCATAAATGTCTGTACAAAATTGTATATAAATTCCATTCATTAGTTGTTGAGTCTGGACCAGAGTGGATTGCCATCCATGTACCTATGCCACCAGCATGGCTCAAAATTGAATGACTAGTTGCAGTGGGCCTCATGCAAGAACATATTCATATTCTTATTTTTCTCGCGCTAAGGCATCCAAAAGAAGTAAGTCAGGCATGACGTGCCTGGTTACACTTCCGGGTTAATATATACAGAGACAAATTAACCTCCAATTAGTGCATAATTTAAGTCGTCTTGTAGTTTGAGATGTTCATATTTATATTGTAGTGTTATACAATAGCAATAATAGCCAATTTAAATTAATTGTGATATCATTAGGCTGTATGAATACACTTAGAATTATATTAGAATTCGAATTGCAGAGTCAAACAGGATAATGTCAACATAATTATGAAGAGTAATTTAAATAGATATATTTCAAACTCAAAATTGCTTCAAAGTAATGAAATATTGTTCCATGAGTGAAAAACTAAGTAAACTAATCCAAAAAGGTTTGGATAACAGCAGACTAATTGCACGACTCCTACGACAGGTCTGGACCACTCCCAAATTGTGTTCGTACCTAAGAGAAAATTCAAAATATGAGAAAATTTATGAATGCTGCAAGATCTCCTAAATCACTCGTTCAAGCTACTTAAGAACAAATGTGTTCGTACAAGTGGTTCTTGCATGAGGCCCAGCGTCTGTATCTCTTCTCCCCTCTCTGCAAGTCAAAATGAGACGGATGGTTGGAAATAAGGAGATGGAGATGAAGTGATACTGTTAACTAATAGCTCATATATCATCTTAAACTGAGTAGAAGTGAAGGCTGGTTGATATGTTTTCAGCTTAAATCCCAGCAGTAGCCAGCAAATAGAGAATGGTGTTGAGATAGAGTAATCCACTTTGCTCAGCATAGCTGGCACTCTGGTGGACATCATTTGGTAATCATCTGACCACTTCATCATCCTGCCTGAACTACACTAGTTTGATGGCGGTCATTCAGCTTTAACGACCAGCAAAAATGACAGCAATCATACGGGTAATCCAGAGATAGTGACTGAAAAGGTTGAACTAATTAAAATAATGGACTGTGTGAGTTGTCTGTGCGCCAGCCATATACTGACATCATGAACCTTTTTATAGTTTAACATAGCATTACTTCACATTCAACATTAAAAGCCATCGTTATCGAGATAAAACAAAATAATTTACCTAAGCTCCTGTACAGTCATGTGAGAGTATAAATTCAATATCTTTCTAAAGATAATAATAATTTCAAATTAATTCATCAGATTTCTACATCACTGTAATAGTTTATCATATACCATAATTGTTTTTTAGCTCAACTCTGAGTTTAAAGTATTGTTCTCATGTACATTATATCAAAATGTGACACTGGGGCATTATTAGTTGATTGCGTTAGTTTGTCTACTGTATCATGAAAGAGAACCAAGAAACCATTGAGGTGTTGCATATATATTTATTTACCCTGCCTCCTACCCCAGCCATTTCATGTAGTACATGGCAGGGAAAGAGTGATAGTTTTGATATTTGTGTTGCTCCATAAAGGTCAATGAGTCAGATTGAAATATTTAATAGCCCTTATCATGAAAAGTGAATTGAACTAAATTCAACTGAGCAGAGCCACAGAATGAAAAATTATGCCAGATCTAGGGAAAAGGTCAGGCTGATGTGTTTCTCTGTTGACTGCACGGATGTAACCAACAGAGACAGGCATTTGCGGAGTCAAGACTGAATCACTCACTTTTCGCTTTCACGCTTGATGATAGCTGCTCCTCGCTGTAGCATGACTTATCGTGCTACTGCAGTAAATGTGGGAGATATATTTGTGACTTTTAACATAAAAACGAAGAAGCTCATAATTGTTACCACTATTATGTCAATGCTGAAAACTCTTTTAAATAGCCTTTAAGCTAAAACAGTTTAAGCTAGTACCTTAAGTATCTCACTACGGTCATTAGCTTGCCAGACTGGTAACTAGCATGCAGAGGCTAGCTAGATTAGCTACTGATTACTTTGAGTCACCCCACAGATGAATCATTTTGTGTGCACTGACTATATGTAAACTAGGAGGGACACAGGTATAAGCACCATCAGAAAGATCTAGCACCATCAATGACAGTAAAATCTAACCAGTCTGTCAGTGAAGAAAAGGGGTCAGAAATCAAAAAGTCCATTGAAATCCATCTCCAGCCTGTTGTGCAGCCATACCAGCCCCAAAGCTGCAGTGGCTGTGACGCACAACCTCCATCAGTCTCCAGTGGAATGGAAAAATGGCCACATGTTGTTAAAGAAATGGACTAAGACAGGGCTGTCAGGCGTCCTGAGGAGGGAGTCACTCTTCTTATTACCCAGGTAGGGGGCTCGGCCCATCTGGCAGGAGCCCTGACTTTTAGCCACCACAGCTTTTTCACGTCCTGTCAGTGTTCTCTATCACAGTGACTGCTCTCTCCGCCCCCTCTCTCTTCTACCTCTGTCTTTTTCCATCTCTCCCATGGCAATTGATCTCCTTCTCTTGTCTCTTTTCCTTGCAGCTGCCACTGCCCCACTATGAGGGTATGTTTAATTAGAACGGGTGATGAATGGTCTCCTGTCTTGACTCGGAAAAGAAGCATACGGTCGAAATAGAGAGAGAGAGAGAGAGAGAGAGAGAGAGAGAGAGATGGCAGAATATTCAGCAGAAAGGAAATTAATTGCATAAAATGGAATGTTATTATGTTCAGGCTGCAGAGTTCTTAAACTCTTTGAAAATCAAAGTGCATGTGTGGTGTTAGTATATTTGGAATGAGTCAGAACTAACCCTTATTTTGATAGTGTTCAGTGCTAAGATATGGACATGGAAGATAGAGTATTTCTTTTTGCATTCTCAGACACTCAAGGACATTTTTTGTGTGCATAGTGATATGGTTTGCATCCAAAGCAAAATTAATGCATCTGCGCTCTGTAACTTGTGTGTACATCAATTCAACATCAATTCATCTGGCTTTGATTACTGTCAAATGACTGCAATGTGCCCTTAACCCTGTCACGCATAGTGGTCACCACAGTGGACAGCTATTCAAAAGCTGTTCTTGTATATGCATGGGTTTTAATGGTATAGTTGCACATCAACCACCACAGTGGACGCAAGTGCGTCATCTCATACACTGCCACCCACTGGCCAGCCGTTGTAAGTGCAACACAAATGTCTCAAAACCAAGATGGCCAACGGAAGGCCAGAAACACTGAGCAGCTCAGGAATACCTTGCCAATCCTTCTATAGTAGGAGACCCTTGCAGGTAAATAAAATTTGGTAACATCAAGTAACAACTAAGGAGTAATACAATTGTTAAAATTTCCATTTTATTCATTGGTGTGTTAAATATGCATGTTGACTGATATCTATGGTGGCATAGTGCTGTGTCTAACTGGTTAGCGCTGTCACCTCACAGGGTAGAGTTTGTGTGTTCTCCCTGTATATGCATGGATTATCTCTGGGTGCTCTGGTTGCTTTCCACAGTCCCTTTTAGGTAAGCTCTAAACTCTTAATTGCTCTTAGGTTTGTGATGGACAGGTGACCCCACCTCTTGCCCAGTGCATAATGCTGTAGGCTCTAGTCCCCTGTGACCCTGACATGGACAGTTTACAAAGTGGTTGGATAGATGGATGAATATTCACTTGACAAACAAGCTTTTTGCATATTCATATCGTATAAACACACCATCTGTATAAACACACTGACTGTTAAATGCATAACCTGAAAATATTTACTTTGTGAATGATCTGCCAACCCTGACAATATCCTGACAACCATTGATGGCTGTATGGATTTTCTGTGTGGAATCTGCTTTTTACACTTGATGCTCAGTCTTGCTCCGAGCCACAGTTTGAATGTTTCAGAATTACATGTAGACCGGCAAACCCATTCCTTTTCCACTGTAGCAGTTTTGTGTGTAGTATGATAGCCGCATTTCCTTGGAAAGGGCCGCTTAATAACTCCTCTCTAAACTTTGAAACCACAGGGCAGAGAGAAGCGCAGTAAAATTGAGCAGTCTGTATCACGCTGATGTGACTGGACTTGAATGTGAAATTCTGTTGCGCCTTCAGTCCTGGCAGTGGTTTACATGTACAGAAATTGTAATTTTAAGCCGTAAGCTGTTTTGAAGAGTACGTGTATTGTCAGCATTACTGAGGTACCCTGAATATAAAATAGCTGGTTGAACTGTCTGCCCTTCTCCCACACTACGCTGGTCAGTGTGTGGAAACATCTTACTACTTAATTTTTACTTTTGGTTTTGCCACTTGTACAATACAAACTCAGGCATGATGGCAATCAACTAGACATAACCTACAAATGTAAGTTACTGACATTTTAAAACTGAAAGACAGATGGCAGACCACTCATGATCCTCTATACTGGAAGAGGTAGAGCCATCATGCTCATGAGCTCAAAAACCCTAAAAACCATTTATTCAACACTTCACACACAATGCCTCTTTTAAAACCTTGCTCCACTATCAGTTACAGTTGTATACATATTCCAAACTTTCCCTACATCCAGTTAAAAAGCAAAGTGAATTTTTTAACCACCAAAGGATTTTTGCAGCCCATGTTTTTGTCACTGGATTCTTTTTGTCAAACGGGTGCTGCCTATGAATATTTGTGTTCACCTCCATTTATATTTTAATACTAACTTTGTATGCAATCACACCACATCCAAATTTTACTTTCTATCAAAACACAGAGCTGCTTAGTACAACCAAATTCCTCTACTGGTGACCGCTGAGTAGGGTCGGGGCTACATTACAGCAGCTGGGAGCCTTGCTCAAGGTTGAGTGAATGGTTGTCGTAAGCATCACTCGAGCATTCTCTCTGCCCACATCTTCTCAGCCGCCCCAAGCCGACCTTTGAACAGGCATCTCTGCCTAATCTCAAGGCTAACACTTCCTGCTGCCTACTCAGCTTGCTCACATTTGAACCTGGTTCATCTGGTTGGCAAAATGCCTGCTGTGCCGTCACCGGGTGATTTCTCCGGTAACAAATAAATAAATTCACACGCAAACACACAGTTTAATAATCTGTAGAAAATGTTCATTTTATTTATGTAATTCATAATTGTAAGTTAATGAGCCTTCATTATAAACACATTCTGTGGCGAGGTTGGAGGGTTTTCTCTATAGCACAAAATTCCTGTTCTTTTGAGAAACTGATGATTTATTGATGCTATTTGTTAAATATTGAACAGGTCTCATACAGCAGCAAGTGGATTAAAACACACAATAAGCTAGACAGTTGAAATGAAATTTCTAATGCTACGGAAACATTGAAAGCCATGTCTTTTCTCCTCATGAATAGAAACATATCTGCTCATACTGTAGCTCCACTGAAATACACGGCCTCTCCCAGCCAGCTGGAAGTGTGAAAGCCGAGGCCAAGTTCAACAGCAACACAGATACACAATTATTTTAAGTAGCTTTGCAATGTGTTTTTAAGTTGACTCAATATTTAGGTATGAATTTGCATGTAGCATCTGCGGCTGTTGACTCAACTTTTGATGCTATATGTACATTTCAACATTGCTGCTGTTTGCTCTATGAGTATAACAAGGGTTTAAATGTTTGCTTGCTTCGCTCTGTTACTGTGTAGACAGACTCCATTAGAGCCAATCAATCCCTCACTCAAGCATAGACACCCAAATATAAACTATGCTTTCAACACTTCCATGGCTATTGCCATGGTATCAATAACGATCACCACTAGTTACGTCTTCTTTGCCAAAACATTCATCATCCTCTTCTCTGAATTTCTTCCCTTCCAATGCAGGAAGCCACTTCAAACAATGAATCAGTGTCACTCTTGGTAATGCTACTGGCACGGAAATAAAACACATATGTTGTCTATCATGCCAGGACCTGTGACAAATATTGCATGTTTACTAAAACTTGAAAAGTGAAAATAATTATTGAAAAAATATTTCAATTTGTGCCTGTTTGTTGTTGTGCTACATACACAACCTCAAAAACATAAACAGTTTCAGCCACATTTCGATCCCATGAATAATGATACATTTGCAAGCTTCAGATGATAGGGAAGTGTGGCGTGTGTAATATCTGTATCAGCTGGTGATATATAATGCTGGTTTATCCCTCTTCGTCTAAGCAAGGCATCGCATCCCTTAGTCAATGCCTCTTGCGGCTTACACAGTGCATGGCCACACTAATTCCGCTCCAGCCAACATGTACACAGATGTGCACAACAAACCTCCTGGGGTGATTGAAATTAATGGCCAAGTCTGGGAGCATGAGAGAGAACAGGTCTTGAAGATTTACTCTCCCTGTAGCTGCCATAATTCTCCGCCACTCTCGGCATCCTCTGGTGCTGTGGTGATGAAGGCATGATGAGAGGAAGCCTCTTTTTCATCTCTCTCCCATCAGTAGAGTGTTGCCTGCAGCTTTTTCTGCTGCCATAAAGCCTGCCTGTAGGGTCCTCTGCTGAACGTGACTGCTGACTACTGATTTATTCAGAAACTGAGCTGTTGCGCTATTGAATTGTATTGACTTTTAATATATTACAGCATGCGTGATATGGCCTTTATCAGAAAAGCATAGAATTAATCAGCCATAGATTAACTATGCATTCTTTGACCTGGCAGTATGCTCATTATTCATCATAATATACACAACATTTCATTTTGGATGAATGTTTTCAATATGTACTGAACAAAATAATCGTGCCATGTTAAATACTCCCAAGGTATATCAACACTTTCATTTTCAGTTTTCACAGCTTCAGACATACATTCTGGGACACACTGGGAGATGTAAATATGCCTGTAAATAAGGGTTTATATGTATGTACAGCACAATATTTACTCTGTGTGACGCATAAACATACGAAGTGGGACTGTTCAAATTTCTGGTGCATCTGACGGCAGTATTGGTGGGTCAACCCAGCCTCCTTCGTTGTCCTCCTCATTGACAGGGAGGTTACCTGGGATGCATTGCTTTAGTCTGACAGCTGTCTGCTCCCTGGCACCTTTCGGCATGCTTCTCTCCCAGAGGCACCTAGAGGTGCCGAGGATGTTCACAGCACATCTGTCTATCAGGGAAAATAGCGCTGTTCATCAGCAGATGTAACATGCACCATGGTAGCAGCTGAACAGGGAGTTGACGTGATGGACATAACATACAGGTGTATGACAGTGAAGCTGTCTGAGGCTTCACTGAATGTTGGAATGTGACAACGTTGCAGCTGTGATTGAGGTGATTTTCATGTTGCACTCCACAAGATTTCTTTGGTGTGATATAATAGATTCAGAGTATTCATTGCAATAATTCAATTCAAAGTGTAAAGAAGATGAAACCCAGCTATTAAGTGGTCTTGTGTGGTATTAGTGGTAGAAAGAGCAAGGTTTCAAATGAAGCTGTGTAAAATAATGTGTCCAATGAAAGAAGTCAAACTCCCTGGGTATATATATTTGAATATACCTGTAATTTACTGTATAAACCTGTTAGTACCATACTACCAAATCTTATTTGATACTAAAGCTCTACATTGCCATAATTTTCCAAATGCAGTTTTGTTATATTTGCTGTATTGATGACAATGAAGTCAATAAGATGACAGCCATTAGGCCATTTCCTCCTGATGCTCTGAATCATTGAAGCATTCAGGAGGAGTGAGTGAACATCCACAAGTGGAGTAGAAGCTGTCAAAGCTGTAACAACTTGTCTTACCTGTCAGCATTTGTTGTGTTTTGTAGTGTATTGAGAGAACTATACTGTTGCTGTTGAAAGACTGGCATGCCAAAGCTCTCTTCAGATCGTTTATATGCTGGGAAGGGCTTGTTGTTTGTGCATTCTATCCTGAGGTGGTTGTTTTGAGGATGGAACATGCTGATGTGGGACACATCTGAGCCATTTGTTCCTCTACTGTCTGGGCAGTCGGATCCCTTTACAGTACCGCAGATTCAGTAGCTGGGCGATCACTCTCACTCCTCCAGACTGACATGTTCACTTAAAACAGAAAATAACTAAAAATAAACTAAATTGCTGGTAAGATAAACGGTATTGATACTGAAAACAATCCAGTGAGCATTTGATGGACAGCGCTGTTCAGCTCATTTACATGACATGCAAATTCAACATCAATCCAACTGATTAAAAAAGAGAAAAATGTTTTCAAAATATTGTGGCACTTGTGGTCATGGAAATACAAATACAGTAATTCCAACAACATCAACATGTGAACCAACACCAATTACAAGAAAACATGCACAAATTCTAAACTTTACTTATGTTTTCCTTGTTATCGGATTAAAGAACATTTATGGACTTTACAGATTACCATGAGGAATAGGGTGTTGTTAGTAGGATACGGTTGTTTTTGTCCAGTGCAGAAAAACATTGGTTGTTTGGTGTGTTGTTTTGTTAAAGAGGTGGTTCTCATCCTTCTGGACAACTGGACCCCTTGTAAAGAGCTGACATGCCTTGGGGGAAACTAATGGCATGTGGATATTGTATTAAGACATTTAATAAATTGTCAAGTGGTGTTAATTGTAAGTAAGATCTGTGTTTGTTTACTGTTAAACTGTTAAATGCTTTGTGTACACATTATTGGGAACCATTTTTAGCTCACCACAAAAGTAAAAGATGTTTTAATTCCATTCTACTTAACTTAAAATATATCAAATTGCCAGTCAGCACTAGAAGGCCTCTCTGAGAGCTAACCTTGCTCTGGGCAGGCTCAGCTAATATGCATCTTATTTCTATTACGGCCTGTGAAACCCGGGCAATGTTTTAAAGGGGGAGATCTGTGGCACTTTCAGCAACTCATCACCCTGAGAAGGCCAATAATCCATGTTGTTTATCCAAAGAGTACTTTTGGCACAACCTCCCGCAGGCTTGCAAAGCAATTGCAAGAGCTGGAACATTATTCTGCAGGCTGATATGTTTTGCTCTTTTATTTTTTCCCCTAGTGGTGTAAATTACCCAATTATGCTAATAGATGTACCTTTGGAAGCATACAATGTTGGCTCAACATGAGAGGGAGTAAGAGCCTCTATTTCAGAGGCTGCCGCATACATTATTCCTCAAAAGTGAGTCCACTTCTGTTTACTCAAACTCTGCATAGCTGCACATGACAAACTATTAAGTCGGCGCCACATCCATAACAATTCATCTAAAAGCTTTCCGAGGTTGAATAGAGGCAAGACCATTATTTAAATCTGTATCAATTGATTTAATTTGAAAACACAACACACTGTGTATATCATTGCTTTCTTTTTACTGAGGATAGCAATGTGACGAGTATATTATGGTTACTTTGGATTTACAGGTTCTCAGTGATGATTTCTCTTTTCACAGTGGCTCTATTGGCAGCAATTGGTATACAATCAGCACAACAACAAATACATCTTTGAATGCACGTTGGGTAAGACATAGATAATCGTACACACGTTGTAAAAGCACATGCTCGTATGACCAATTGTGTAAGAACAGATGTAGCTAGAGCACAATATAGAGGACTAACATCATTAACAATGCAGGAACAAGGGCTGGGCGATTCAATACCTCCGTTTCTTCATTACTGATGCTAAGTCTTGTTTTGAGTATCGATACTAACGTCAATTGGATCCTTCTCTTGTTAAATCATGTCCTGACATTTATTTCCTCTTCAAAACCGTTTCTTAAAACTGTGTTTTAACGAACAGAAAATACTAAAAAGAAATGTTTCACAAATAGTTTGGTGTTAATGAAAATTTATCCATAAGAATCCATTAATGGTGTAGTCACCTGATTAATCTCCCATACATCATAGTGCATTGGTAAGTATCTGTATTGATATTTGTGATTCTTGGCTTGATATTATTTAGTTATGCAAATCCAATGTTGCGGTACCCCTGGCAGGAACACACATAAAATTTGATTTATGTCCATAAGTCTATTGCCCCGGTGCATTCTGGGAGGCTCCCCCACACATATGCTCCCCAGGATGCTAGAATATTTTGTAAATCAGCACATTTCTTTTTCTTTGGCTCCCAGGATCCTTGTTTGAAGGATGAAAAAAAAGTAGCCCTGTAATGACATTTATGAATATTCAAGTCAGTGAAAGTGCTCTTATAGACAGCAAAGTCATACACACAAAACTGAAAAAAAATGCACACAAACACATTTCAATACTTTTCCTGGCTTTTAGATTCGAGTAAGAAACTCTCTTTAGTTCTTCATTAGGCTTTTTTATCAGCCAGTTCCTCTATGCTTGCTCAACGCTACTCAGTGGACATTACTTTTGAGTGCAATCACTGCAATATTTAGAGTTTTGTTGAGGCCCTGGAGTGCTTATGCTCTGCCAAGAAAATAAGCCAGGGGACACAGTGGCATTATATGTGCGAAGGTCAGCTTGTTAACCAAAGTAATTGGATTTCGCAACCCTCTCTGGGTGATGTGAGCCTTTAGCCTGCTTTTGCCGCACCATCTTTCCCTGACTCCAATTTTGGTATTGATTCGTCTTTCATTTGGATTCAGAGTGAAGACAACAGGAGACATCAGTTAAACTCACTCTGTGTCATAAAGCACTTCAACATCTTGATCAATCAGCATCTAATAGTAGATTTATATGAAGAATCAATTGACATTTTTGCCAACCAAACCATGGTATAGAATCTGGGATAATTTGTGGTGAACGTACCACTATAGACCTTTCCTCTAAAAAAACAACCTGTAATGACTGTGTGATTCCTTAGTTGATTTCACACTAATTATTAGATATCATAAGGTTAACATAAGTCTTCATAACTGCAGAAGTATTTATGATGATATTTTCTAAGTGCGAAAAGCTCAACAGTCCACATAAAGTTGGCTGAAAGGTAGATTGAATCAGTTGCAGGCAGAAAGGAAAGTGATAGAATGGCTGGAAAGGAAATATCAATAATTCACATTGCTGAAATGTGAAAAGTTACAGCCATGGCCTGCAACAGAAAGAAAGAGAGAGAGGAAGTAGTTGTTGCTCTTGGCTGTTTTGAGCGACTTTGGAAAACTATTCATCAAACAACTACAGAAGGCTACAGTATGAGACGCACAATAAAGACTTGGAGAGAAAGAAATGACAGTTTGAACTTTGGGTAAAATGTCTAGCCACTTCCTGATTCACAAACTGAATAAAGCAAACGTAGCTGCTGTCATTATGCTGCAGTCTCCATTATTACACATGTGTAAAGAACACTGTTGAACCTAATTTGAAAAGCAGAGCTTGTTTTGTTAATATCCATTTGTTTTGTTGGGTATGCTTTGAGGAGAACACCGTTTGTTGTGGTCATGGGTCATGGTGAGCTGGTCGAGAAAATGAAAAGGCTGATAACTGCAGCAAAGGTATGTTTTAAGTGAAGTGGTAAAACTAGAAAACACTCAGAGTGCCTACCCCCTCGACATTTTTACACATAGACACACATTGGGAGCAATATGGGGTTCTGTGTCTTCGCTCAAGGTCACTCAAGGAGCTGAGGATAGAACAACACTACAATTAATGGCCAACCTGCTCTACCAACTGAGCTGGATTAACCTGCCAGAGCACCCCAGCGCAAAAGTTTGCTATGGGCCCATCTTGAGCCCCCTACACACGTTCCCCCAACACATTTTGCCCAGAGCTCCAAAATGCAACCAGCATTCCTACACTGGAATACCAATCTGCCCCTGGTTTGCTGTATGTAGTTCGTGAGAATTGATTACACATACATAACAATATGCACCATGTCGACTTACCTTTTAAAAAAAATAGACAGGGCCACAGAGTTACTTAAAAATGCAGGAACAAACTCAGAGTCCATACACTTCAAATGCTGTTGTGCTTTAATGGTGCATGGTACCAAACAAATTAATCAAATTACCACAAAATATTTGCCACATAGACAACCTGGAGTTTCATTGCCCCTGAGGGTCAGGGACCCTGGGGTAGATGCCTGTTTTGCCCTGTTGGTAATCAAGCCTTGCAGCCATTCCAACTACTACATGTAAAAACTATGCCATTTTACTGTAATGTTCTTATTGAACCAGCTACTGCCTGCTGTGAACAGTAACTTTATACGCATAGCAAACTGTTGATCGCAGAGTTACATTCATATGTAACCTGTAGTAAAAGAAGGAAACTATTGACCCTGCTGTGAGGATGAGAAAGAGACTAAGCCGTGAACCTGATGTCAGGATTTCAAAACTGTGTACGTTTTGACAGTTGACAGTTCCTTTCTTTTGACTGAAAAATCTTTTATTCTTTTCCTTTTGTATTTGCTTCAGTTTTATGCAATAACATTAATAAAATTAATAGAATCAAAGCCTGGCTCTAACCCCATCCCCAGGCTCTAAACCTCCTAGCCCCGTGGCTCTACTTCTTTACAAATCCCAGTTAAACCCCAGGCTTCGACACAGTCGTCTGCACTAGAAATAAAAAAGAAGAAGCATCTGTCTGAGGCAAGCAAAGGAACCAAAAGTAAGAGAGATTGAAAAAAAAATCACTCAAACACAAGGGTAAAAGGTGTCTCAGAAGCCTTTGCAGAAGTTGAAATGCTCTTTTGAACAAATGACGTACTAACTAATAGCAAAATCAGCAGCTAGCTTTTCACTGTTCAGTCAAATTTGAATGTGTTTCAGTATTAGTAATCAGACCATTCATCAAGTTGCTGTTATGAAATAATATTTTGCAGATTATATGACAGAGTAAAGCAAGAAGTGCTGGCATTATAACCACATCAGATAATATCAGTGCGACCTTGGATGCTCTGCCATCTTTGTAATTATTTTTTTTCTGCTGAAGAATTAAAATGTTATAGATTTCAGTTTTAAGCAAAAACTCCCAAACACGGTAGAATTAGCTGCTTAAAAGAAAGTCAGTCACTCCGCACAGACAGACCAGTCTATTTATGCCTATGCACGCCGAAACATACCCAATTCCACCAATCCTTGTATTATCCGTGCAAGCTTTACTTTTTTTCAATTCCCTTATAAACTTAGGCCAAATACAAACAATTTTGGGCAATAAGGGCACATAAGGGCCATTCTGTCCCCCAGAGGACAACGCTATGTGACAATGCTACGTTTAGGGAAAGGTCAAAGTCTAGGTTAAAATAAGTACTTAGTTAATGTTAAGGAGGCATTGTGGTTTGGTACTTTGTTAAGGTTAGGAGAGCTTCGTTGACATGGTTACAATAATAAACACATGGGTAGGGAACGATCGTGGTCATGCTAAAAAAAAAAAACCCAATGTTGACTCGCAGTTGGAAACGGTGTTTGGTGTCTGGTAGGTGTCTGATATTGTTTCAATATTTTTTTTTGTCCGACTGACTTGCAATCTGCAAACAAAACTGATACTGATAGGCCTGATAGCTATGAAGACCATAATCGAGGTAGTCAAGGTAAGCTGCTCTGCTTTTTTATTACAGTATTTACACACCACCTTCTGTTCACACTTGTGCAAGTCAAAATCTCAGAGGTGTAGGTGATGTTGGTAAAATGATGATTTTGTCAGCTGCACAAAGCTCTGCTGTGGACCACCTCTGTCACAGAAATATTCTGTGCTGCACTGGAATCTGAGGTTATCACAAAGCATAACCAGAATAGCTGGTTTCAAGTTTGTGTTATTTATGTTAAGTTTGTTATTTTTTTGGCTGATTTTTTGATAGATAGATAGATAGATAGATAGATAGATAGATAGATGATTATCAAATGAAGGGCGACTCGCTAGCTAATACTCAGAGAACCCATTCCTGCATTGCTGAGCCTTAAGAGGGCCAAACAGGCCAAGGGTTCTGACTAAGAAAGATAAGGAGGCACTTTGCCAAAACACTCAGTCTGGTATAAAATGCTGTGGACAGGACACAGTGTTCTACAGGTCTTAGTGAAAAAAGGAGTGTTTTTGGCAAGTTCCCATCTCTTGCTGTAGAGAAATTTGTACAACTTTTTCTTGTAATGGCTTTTAGATAACAGCGTTAAAGCAGGTGGCAGCAAGTTTTGGTGGAAGGCACACACACACACACACACACACATGCACATATATATATAGTGTTGAATGGCCAACCAATATTCAAGTGCCATACGCCGAAGGATGCCCACCTCCCATGGGATCACAGAGGCCATAGAGAAAAAAAGGAAAGCAAGCAAACATATGTACCCATATGTGAGTGCTAAGTATACAGATACTTAGCATTTAAATTAAATATAATTATTTGAACAATCCCAGTAAAACGTGATCGTCTACGACAACACACACGCACATATAAATGTGCTGTATGTTGCAGGCTGAGAAAGGTAACAGCTTGTATAGCATGACAAAATGTCTAAATAATGTGAATTTAAACATTTAAATTCTACCCAGACCTGTAAAACAAAAACAAAGGAAGTGTGAGGCTTTTAAAGGACTATTCAAAGAAGACATCAAATATTTTGTTGCAATATGCTCTACAAAAGTTGCTCAATGCTCAGGCTGATAACATGGAAGGGATTAGGGCTCGCCGTAAGGGATCAAACTGCTTTGAAACAAAAGATCAATCAAATCAAAAACAATCACATATGCTGTCCTGTTGTATTGTACAGTATATAACTACAACTAATTATGTCTTAGTTTTGCCCCTAACCCAACATATGAAAGGTAGATGTTGCATCACTGTATATCTCGAAAGTCTGGGAGATTTCCCTGGAACACGGTGAGCCCTCTTCAGCTGGAGAATTGCCCTACAGTTCTTAACATAACGCACTTGTCAGACTGTATAAAAATGGGACACGTTCACAACACACAATGCATACACTGTATTTTGTTTGGTTTTGTTTCATTTTGATCCGTCTCCCCCAAGCGCCTTGCTGTTTAAACGCCATCTGCATACAGTCGCATAATTACTGTCTGCGTTCCTGTAGAGATCGTCTGCTTTAAATGCAGAGGCACGACATGCATATCACACTAATGCTGGGCTTTATGAAAGATGGAAGAGGAGAGTAATAGTAGCCTGTGTGGCATTTCATCTGTCACATATTGTTGGTGTCACACTGTGCCGTTTACAAGAATAGATGCTGAGTTAAATGCTGAGAAAATCTCATTGCAGGCAAAGTGCTTGAGCTCATAATTCCCCCAACGATCACAGTCTCCAAGTAAAGAAGACAACAGGTGTGGCCATGTTGCTCCTTGATACTCAGAAATGCATTTGAGCCATTAGTGTTAAATAGCTTTATTTAGCACTATGTCTCGCTCACAGAGGGAATGAATGTGTCCATGCCCACTGTTGATTGCTTGGAGAGAGGATTGATTTGTTGTTAAAGATGGAATTAGTAATTTTTATGTAAAAATATGTTGCTTGAAAGCTGAAAAGCAGAGTTACAACAGGGAAAACGAACTAATGTACTGCCCATCCATCTTATTTCCCCAAATAGGTACCCTAGTGAGTTTTTATTTTAAACCATCATTGTTTAGTTTACACATCATGTGTACTGATGATAAACCTGTTGAATTTTCACAGCCTTATAAAATGTTTTGAAACCAGTATGTTTACATCAGGTTTTCCTGCTTTATTGGTGCATTGCTACCTTTTAGAGACCATTACTGCCACCAGCTGTCGATATGCATCACTGTCCTCCGCAGTCAGCAGATATTCTGTATCTCATCACCCCTGTGCAAGCCGAAATAACCAATGCAACATCTTTTCCTTCTCTCGTTCCTTTGGTAAAGCATCAGTAAGAGGCCAGATCAGCAAACACAAGTGCTTAGTACAGTTTAATCACTATAATATCAGTTCTTAATGTCTGTAAAATTCCAACTGTTACAACTTGCAGCAATTTAGGGACTATCAACCTACACAATCGAATCATGTCTCGTCTTGTCTCATCTTCTTCATTTATACCTGTGCCACTTCGTACTGGAATAATTTGAAAATGATGCAGTATCTTTTTCTTTGAAAGCCTATTGCTGGAATGATAATTTTCCATACATGTAAAATCCTGCCTCATATGAGTAAACTGCTTTGAGGTGTCTTGGCATCTGATGAGCCCTCAAAGTCAAGGACAAGCTGGACTTCTTGGATTGCACTTCATTTTCTCACCCGTGTAGCAACATGCCCACATCAACGCTGCCCCTTGTGCTTTTTGACAGAAGTGCTATTTTCACAGATATAACAGATACAAACATACACACATAACTGAGATTAAGATAATAAAGACATTCATTCTTACTTGCCTTTTTCAGGAAAAGGACCAAATTGAGGGAGGCTTTTAATCAGCTTTCATCTTAAAGGTAAAGCGAGGAGAGGAAGATATCTGACATTCTCCTTTTAAGTCAAACATAAAGTAGGACAGCCATTCATAAATTATAGAGTAAACAACTTTGAAAGAAGTCTCAAATGTGATTCAAATGTTGGTGTGAAATCTAAAGTAGTTTATATCTGACTCTCTCTCAAGAAGGCACTTCACACACTTTAAATGCCATTCAAAATGCATGTTCTCTCTGAGTTCAGCCATAATTCTGGCTTATCAACAGACATGGAACTAAATGCATATGTTTCACAAAGGACTGCGTATATTGTATATTTTATTGTGTATATTAATACTCACTCCGAGGGAGTAGAAGGTTACCATGCCCATTGTTGAATGTAAAGTGGCCATGTGGGTTTATTGTTGTTGTAAATAAACTTTAAATGTAGAATTACACCTGCTCTGTTTCAGTGTTTTGTTACGTATTGACTTGTAGGTTGCAGCTTTTCCATTCCTTCATAAATTTAACATGGCGCTTTATGTGTAGGGCTTGATGCTGACCACAATTGGCAGTGGCAAATTTTAAGGGAAAGAGTTGATTGAATTAAAGAATTTCACAACAAGCATCTTGGGGCTAATTGGCACAAATAATGAAGCTGAAAGCAAACACAGAACTTATAGGGAGGAGGGTGCACCCAGACAAGTAATTGTCACTTCTATAATGAACCCGAAAGGCTCGAACTTTTGCATAAATTAGCACTTGAGAAGACTGTGCAGAGAAATAACAGAAAAAAGAGACCTGGGTCTTGAAGCCTTGGAGAAGAGTTGCCCAATTTCAACCCTGTCTCTTAGAAATGATGTTTATATACAATTTTTGTTTTGCCAATTACGCGGGAGGGGCAACATCAAACAGTACATGGACACATCAGCACTTGTGTTCCATGGCTACCAGCTAAAAGTTGGTTTCCAAAAACCTAGAGGTCACCTTTAACTCCCAGTTGAACTTTGAGAAAAATATTATGCTGGTTATCTATTCTAATTGAGAAAATGACCCATCTTGTTTTCTTATTTTCCAACAGTTGGAACAATGCTTTTAGTCTCCTTTTTACTATTGTAAAGACCAGTGACCTTGTTTTACCCTTCAAAAAATGACATCCATTTACACAACCAAATAATTACTTCAAAGGGTACTTCAGTAAAATTGTATTATGGCTGATAACTGACAAACAGGAAATATTACATAACTTGCTTTGTAATATTATTGTTCGATACAAAACTCAGCTGCAGATGCAATATTATTTAAACATTCACTACAATGACTTCAATCAAACAGCTGAATATCCGTGCACTACATCATCCAACCTGCAGAGTGCTTTTCCACTTTGGAGCATGAGTGCATTTTAAAATCATACAATTGTACATAAAGCAGTTATTTTTTGGTTTGGTTTCAATTTTAGTTTTAAACATTTGCTGTTTTGTTGTCCCCATGGTAAAATGAAGTATAGTAAAGTAGTATAGAGAAAACTGTCATTTACATTGTCAGAGTAAAGAATAAGAGCATTGGATGTGCATGTGCACCGTTACATACCGTAATTATCATATGTGGTTATATAAGTGAATACAGGCTATCACCATATACTGTGAACTTTCTCAACATGGTATGGATTGCAATTCCAGTTTGCAAAAGGATCATTTTCAAACAAATAAGGGACACTCAGCTTGTCCACTCTTGAACTACATCCAAACAAGACTGCATTTGTGAAATGGAAATATTTTTCCTCATCCGCTATGTTGTATAATTTCCCTTTTCTCTATAGGGCTCCATCTGTGGCTGTGAAAAGGCCCCAGTCTGTTCAATTGGACCTATTGTGCTCATGTTTCCTGGTCACATCTGCCAAGCAAGCCTTGTCAGCTGCCACTCGGACCTGTCCAATTACTTTCCAATTTGAGGGCAGAGGGATAGATGGAAGGAAACACAGATGGATTGACAGTCTGGATGGATCTGAACATGCAACATATTAAAGGCATTATAGTTGCACGAGAATGCTCGTTACTGCAGAAAAAGGCAGAAGCTGTATTTCAACCAATGAAATGGTAATTTAACAGGCAAGTATTGGGAAGAGGAGACAAGATAATTTCAAGTTTCAGCTGTCCTACTCAACAGCAGGCATATTATCACTTTCCCCTACAGCGTGTAAAATATAGATATGCAATGACTTGCACTCATGCAAGTCGACAAACAGTGCAAGAGGACTGTCTACTGACTGTTAGATAGGTAAATGTTGCTCATCCTAACCATACATCTGGGAATGAAGCTTGTGGTACATGCAAGTAGGTGCTCCTTGCGTGCACCCAAGCCTCATCCTCAGATTTATGGAGGCCAAGACACACATTTACTTTCACTTTCAGTCTACGTCATCAATCTCGATGCAACACCAAGGACGTCCTGTTTTCTCTGACATCTGCTATTTGACAAACTCAAATTGACTGACACAGCTGGTTTATTGCTTCCTCCCCATTTGTGTGTTACTCGTTGAATAATCTACACGGTATACTGCTTTGTGTGGTCTTCAGTCTATATCCTTAGGAAAACTCATACAAGATCACTGTGTCAGGATAAATGGAATTTGTTATCGTACATTAGTGAGAGAATCCATCCAAGCTTTGCATTCATAATGTTGTTCTTCGTTAGAGTGCCTGTAACTCTTGGCTTTTTGTATGAAAAGTCAAGCACATCCAAGACAAGTTAAGGTTTTTCAAGGATGAATTTCTATCATTAGGAAAGGCTACGCTCATTTGTTTGATGCTATACCAACGCCAGCATTTCTGCTATTATGTAAGTGAATTAACTCATGCTGTCTCCTCCCTGCTGGTGAGCATTGTTTATTAGCCTGATCTGCACCCCTATCTCTTATTGTGTCAAATCCCTTCCTCACTGTACTGCCCGTTATGCTCATTTCTCTTTCTACAAGTCATCACATCATGTTAGATTCTCTAAAGACTCACCTTAAGATTAAATATCTTAGCAATGTAGGTACATTGACAATTTACAGTTATCTAAATCACTAGTCACGTTTTTGCTAGCTTACGCAACACAACTCCCATTTTGCAGCATGTCCATAGCTGGTACCTTAAAGTATGGTGACACATCCAGTTTTTGGGGACCACAAACTGTTTATAATAATCAGCCCTCAAAGCTGCAATTTAGAGACATGAACACAAAAAACTACATAATAAAATAACAGAAGGATACATAGTTGGTATAGTCAGGTTGAAGCATTGCAATTTGGTTTGTTTGTTTGTTTTCAGTCAGGGGCACATTGGAATGTGTTGTCTGCCTTTTGTTTTCTACCCTTACAAAAGTTCGGATAAATATTTAACTTTCTTTCACGGTGGGCTCCTACAGCTCCTAAAGGGAATATCTTTGTACCAACACTGATGCTTCTGACGGGTCAGGACAGCTGATGCGTGACATTTAGATATGTATTTATATCTATTTGTTAACGCGAATAGATATAAATGTGTGATTCATCAAACATTACAGTAAGTCATTTATGAATGACTTGCAATGTGCTGCAGAGGTATTTTGTTGTTGCTGTTGTTTGGATTCACTCGTGAGAAAAACTTTTCTAATTCTTATTTACTTTTGGGTTCTAGATGAATGATTTAGTGCTTTGGCAGAGGAGACATCTTATATGCAGTCTTTTCTAAGAACTGCTGTGAGTTTGTGTGTGCAACTGTGTGTTTAAGCCGCATGTGCGTGCATGTGTGTGTGTGCGTGTACTTGTAGTGAAAACTGCTTGGCTCTATCGTGGTTCCATTTGGCAGGACTTAAAAACACTTTGGGACATGCAAGGTTCATCAATAACCATTGGCCTCATGAAAAGTTAATTCATTCAGGGCTTGAGAACAGACACTATTTTCCCTGTTGGAATCATGTTGATGTAAGACATCCTTTAAAATCATCCACTCACTCCTGCTCTGACATTGCTGAAAAATAGAGGAGGTGTTGTGGTGCTGTTGTTTCAATGTGCATGTGTGAATAAGAGAGAGACTGAGTGAGAAATCCCAAACATTGCTGTCTAGACATAGAAACAGTACAAAACAAAAAATGAAGGGACTCATGAGGCATCTCAAAGCAACCTGAACCCTTTAAAAGTAAATGTGATGAGGTAAGGATGGTCTCATCAGGTTGTCACTTTTAAGTTGAAATTTGAACAACTATTCGAAAGTTGGAAAAATGTAATATTCAATCTGTAATTAACTGTTTGAATTCAAACGTCAGCGTTAAAAGTGCAACAGGTTGTGCCTCGTACATACCCTGATGCATTATCAGCAAACTAGCTGTTGTCACCAAACCATATGAGAAGTACTGTAACGTGAAAAAATTGTGGATACTTGTGGTTTGCTGACTTTGCAAAATGAAGCTCAGTGTAAGTTCAGTCAGGAAGACTACCTTTAGCTCATTCATTCAGATCCCTCTCTAATCAGCTGATCATGGGCGTTTGCTCTCTCACTATCCAACCAGATTTAGCCACAATCTCCACCAGCCAATCATATTGTTGCAGCCAAAACTTAAATCTGTTCTCTTCTTGCTTGCTGTCAGCTGTCGACCCTCCTCCCCCCCCATTCACCTCCAGTTATCACATTCAGTGTCCAGGTTGAGCTCATCAGATGACCACTCCTCATCACATCCAGATCTTCAGCCATCCTTTCAACACCACTACCAGTGTCTAGACTCCATCAGGGGGTATCCTATAGTAAGGCTTCACTAGCCCCTTAAAATATGATGGCGTCACAATGGGGTCTAATTGCCAAATACTTTCACATTTCTTATCTTTATTATGCATGTGTCAATAAATAATTGTTCACTCATTGAAGTCTCTCCTGATTGAAATGCAACTGCATGTCACTCAAGTAAGGCAGCAGAGGCACCTTGAATAAACGGAGCAACATCAATTCTACAGTGCAGGTTAGGATTAGGCTATGTGGGTTTTGTTTGGATGAATTCAAACTAATTACTTGTTAGTTATCTCATGTTAGATTTAAAAAAATAAGCAGCAGCCATGTACTTGAAGTAGTTAAATGTATTAAAGGATAATAATTTTCAACATGGTGTGAATACCTTGGATATGTGGTGGGGGGGTGATTGAGGACTTCTTTGGTAGAACAGGAAGATAATCAGAAAATCAGATAAAAATTGACATGGGAAAATACTGGAATTTGTATACTCCCTAGAAATAGTCTAACGAAGTCTGCATTCTTTAAGCAAGGTAATCTCAAGCTTGTGAGCCTTGACAGTTCTTGAGGCTCTGTAACGTTTTTGCTAGCCTGGATCTAGGAACAGGCGCTAGACCCTTGCAAGAAAGCCTTAGACTGCGATCCCACTCACAAAGGATATGGAGATCACAGATGTAGCTTAAAGCCAGACCTACAGTTTAGACTTGATTGTAATCAATTAAATCAATTCTAAAAATAAAAAAAGACAGATGGGGCTGACAAATAAAAGGAGATTTACTGAGCATTGCTGCCTGATTATTGTTAAATATGTACATGTTTTGGATCAAACTTTTGCTTTAAGTTAAACTGTCTAACTGGCACAAATTGTTGAGTGTGAGTTTTCATTCTTCTAATTTAATGTTTTGTAATGGCTGCAGGAAGTCATTTGTGTGGTGTATTTCCATCAGCACCAAGAGGAGAGTTTAATATCTACAGGCCTGGATGCATAGATTTTTCTATAAGTGTCAAAAAATGCCCTAAGGCAACTCATGTAAAATGCACAAAGGCCACATCATTTTCCAGGTATGATGGCAATGAATAAAACATCAATAAATATGATGATTAGGAGGTAAGAATACCTCTCTGGTCAAGGAAGTTCAGTGTTATTGAAAAACAAGGACCTAGATGGACCAGAGAAAGTTTTATTTGGGTTATTTCATCCCAAGCTGGAATTTTCCAGCGTGTGTTAGATAGTGTGCTAGGCAGTCACTAATTTGCCCAGTACATCCCAGGAGCATACAGATTGAGCTTCTGAAAAAAACACTTTGCACTGCACACAAGAGGGCAAACTTACTGCATGTTACATGTGTTGACTTGAATACAGGATGTTTTTTTAATAATTTCTTCAGCTTTTCAAGAAATCATATGGCAATCAGTAATAACTAAATCATTTCCCTTCCCAGTAATGTCAGACAAACTGGAGTGACAAATGTGATACTCTTCACACCTGCATCTGTTGGTACACTTGAGTCCCATCACCCTCTTATTTCTGTCCTATGAACCTTATGACCCTCACTCATTGCTTCCTTGTGTATTTCACACCTTAACTGACATGTTCTTTGCTGTCATTGCACTTTTTTGGTGTTCAACCCCTCTCCTTCACACTTTGTGCATTGTTGTGGCCCTGCTGTTAATGCTGCTGCCACTGGTGACTGTGGATCTAGGTGGCCGAGCCACTGCCAAATCTTCTGCCTCCTATACATGTTATATATAAATGCACCAGTCTTTCCAATTCAGTGTCAGGTGTCCTTCTCAACTGAACTATTGGTGCAGGATCAATGGAGGACATCAGTGGTTGAATGACCACTATATAGTATGCCATCTCATGCAGCATTGTATACAAACCTGTTCTCCACTCTGCAAAAGCCAGATGGTATAACAAAACTGTCAACAAATTTAGGATGACTCAATTTTTTACTTTCCCCGAAGCAATCACTCACCACTATATTGCTATGCATGTCCATAGTGGATTTGGCTGATTGCTGGGATGAAAGCTGCACATTCCATATTCTTTCTCATGTGAGAAAGTGACACTCCAATCCTCTGATCTTGGCAGTTTAAATTCAGACCATGATGCCTTCCCTCAGACCACAAGGGAAATTAATAAATGATTAAAGTCTAGTGGAGTCAAGGGAAAGAATAGTAAAGAGGGATAATGGTGTATTGCTGGATGATGCTATCTCACTGCACTCAGGGTTATGTCTCTACTAGTGTGTGCTTAGAGGAGGCAATGCCCAGAAGCTGTTTTGTTGACAGGTGTCCTAAGTGATAAAAGGACACTTTGTGAGGAACCTGATTGCATTATAAAATTCTCTTAGGTCACATTTAAACCATGAAATTGTCTGAAAAAATGAATTTGGCAGTGGGTTCACGTGTGTTACTTTATTTCTAGTAGTTTATCTGTCAGATAACACAATAATAGTAAAAGACCCTGTCATGGTGACGACTGCTTGATCTCATTCATTGGGGCCCCAAAGCATGCTGAACTGGTCAGACTGTCTTTCGGTTACCTGGCTTCACTCAACTAAAGTTTGTTGATCACGGATAACCAAGATCATGAAGGTGGTTTTCAACTGGCTTGAATAACCCTAGGTTTACAAATTAAGATAGCAGTCAGTTTACATAAAAGAGGAGGAGTTCACAATTCCTGGCCAACTAGATGCAGCATCAATAGATCAAACGCAGCATTTTTAATAATTCAACTGTTAATCCGTGTGTGGAATAAAGTTATTGTGGGGGTGGCATAAAGAACTGTTCAACTAGGTATAAGATATGTAAACACACAACCATAAAAAGGAGCAATTGAAATATTAAAACACAATGGCCAAACGTGATGCTGTGTATGTGGGAATTGTGCTCCATTATATATGCTCAAAATACTCAACATGTAAATTTCTGGAATAAAAGAAATTCAACGCAAAAACCAGCATAACTGGCGTGGAACCTCCTTACCACCTCTGCCAACCCCATCGGCATCTTCCTGGACCTCGCCTGATGTTACCCACCCCTTCCAACATACCCTATCCCCAGTTGCCCCACCCAAGAGCCATATCACCCCTGCCTCAGAACCAACTGCTGTTCCCATCCGCTGAGCCCACTCCCTGACCCCAATCCCAGAACCTAAAGCATACCTATTTAAATTTGGATTAATGGAAGTATCAAAAAGTAACTATATACAGCATCCTAACCATAGCTACCAGGGCACCATGTGTGTGTATTTTAAATACTGTACCAATTCGATACAGTTTGTAAAAGTTGTGATGCTACTTAGCTCAATTAGCATGCTAACAATGTTACCATAGCTCTCAGAGTGGTAGCAGCCCTGTAAATTTTACTCAGTTTAATCAAGAGGACAAAGAGCTCCCCACTCAGCCAAAAGCTGAGACTCTCTGCCAAGAAGTGGAGGACGTCCACGAAGAGCTCCAGTCCAAGGCCTCACCTGGTCCAAAGGGGGCAAAAAGGCCACCACTAAACCACTGGAGGGAGGAAGCAAATCTTAAAAAGTGCCTGCAGTCAACTAACTACCATCTCCAGCAGGAAAAAGAAATGAGGTTGATGGCGGAGCATATCTACAGGAGAGAACTGGAGGAAGTCAGGCTTCAGCTTATTGAGACAGTCTCCAAGGACCTTAAGCTGGTTGAAAGGCTGAACATTGAGAAGTCCTTGAGTGGGAGATGGAGGGCACCAAGCTCCTGCAGAAAGAGGCCTGGAAAGAAGAGCTGACTGCTGATCAGCTGGAGGACTTAAAGAGGCAGCTGGAGGAAAAGACCAGCTCCGGCCTCGAGCTAGCCTCCAAATTGAAAGCTTGGGAGGAGGCCAGCCAGGCCCTGGAGAAAAAAATGAAGGTGCTAAGAAAAAAAGATGAAGCTCCAAATGTGCGAGCTGATCGCAGAGGTGGAGAGCCTAGGACATATGTCATATATTAGAAGTTAGGTTCTTTTGCAGAGGTACCACCACAGGATGAACTGCAGGCTAGTCAGAGGTAAAGCAAATGCAGCCATGTGAACATAGTAGATGTCAGCAGAGAGTGAATATGTCCAACTTCAGTTACTGTAGAGTAATAGCATGGTTAAGGACATATTGCAATCTACTGAAGGTAAATACATGTGTGTGTATGTGTTTTGTTTGTAAATGCACGTTACCATGCTATGGCACTAATTGCCAGGAGTGCATTAGCATGCTAGTGACATAAGCATACAGTGTGATAGAGGTCCAAGTTACCATGTATTGGTAGTGTGTTTGGTGTTGTTATTAAGACCTAAAGTGAAAACTAACTCTGTGTGATATAGCACACGAGTTTTTGGTTGATTAAAGCGACTGAGGGGACAGACGTTACTCATTAGAGAGGATCAAAAAACCTTTGACTGCAGGTGTCTCCCATCTGATACAGGTTTGTTTCAAACTTTTGCCGCCAACCAGAGCACCACTTTCGATGCCACCACTATGTTTTTAGTCTACTAATCTATAGTTACTGTATATCATTGAGTTTTTCCCAACTCAAAATACCAAGAAGTTCATTAAACTTGGAAAAAGTTGCCTCAATTGTTTTGATCTAAGTAGCTTTTACAATGGAATCACTTGCCTCTGTTACCTCTGTTATTAGTCATTAGCAGACCCAAACAGAATCTGCACCGGTGATCCAGAAAATCTGCAGAATTTAGCAGAATGTTTTTTTGCTTGTAATGTTAAAGACAATAGTAATTTACGATAACAAAGATTGTTTTGAATTTTGATTGAACCATTTTATTTCCTCCCCATCAGTTCAAAACAAAAGTGTGAACATTTGTTGGAAAAGCCAACCAGCATAAATTGTAGGACACATAGCCACTAAAATGCAAAGTTCCATATGGAGCTGAGAGAGCAAACATTAATTTGCGAAACCATTAACCATTAATCATTAATTTTCTAATAATTACATAAACATATACATATACAACTTGCTTTCCTGTTTTAAGGCCTGAGGGAATTCAGAGGCTTCACTGAGTGCTGACACACTTTACCGAACAACACTCCTCCGTCCTCGTAAAAGTCTTTGGAGAATTCATTCGCCTGATCCCTCGCAGTTATCCATGTTGACAAAGGGCGCCGCCTCAGTTCCTCAGCAGTAAATCTAATTTTTGACATATTCTCACTCCGAACCACTAACTTTGATCTTAATGCTAACTGAAGACAACACACGACTATCACACACATGCACAAGGGGGTAGAGATGTGTTAACATTCTGAGTTTTACAAGCAGCATCTCTTTTTGTTTAAAATCTTAGCAACAAACTGTACCAGCCAAGTAGCCACAGTCCTCTGCCTGATTGTCTAATGCTCCCCTTTGTTGTTCCAGCCTCTGATCCTTGCTCTGTCTGCTTGCCTTTGTTGATGACCACTTGCCTGCCTTTGGACTCTGGTCTTGTTAGTCTATCCTCACTGCCTAGCTGCTGGTGATTGTAAGATTGCCTATTTTAACCCTATTGAACCTGCCATTTTTGACAGAATTATAGACATTGCTTTTTCACAAGGTCAGATACAGGAAGCCCCATCGGGTTTTGTTTTCAGAACAAATTCTGAATGGACAAAAATGTCCACCAGTGAGGTTTCCACACTGTGCACGGACCAGCACATTGGGACTTAGGATATTAGTGATCTGGCTGAAAGCTTGATATGCCTCATCAGTGATCATTATCTTGAAGTATAACATTTTGAAAACCATACTAGATCTCATACTATAACTGTGTATGAGATCAAGATGACTTTTTGGTGATAGTGATTGTTTGAAAGAGTTATTGTTGATGTAATTTTTTTTCTGTTGTCTATTTGTTTGTTTTTAGTCACATAATTGCATATATTTGTTCAACATGTTCACTGTGTTTTAAGGCTTTGAAGGAGTGGTAGCACAGAGAATTATTATCTCAGCTCTTTCCTCATTCAGCGTTAGGAGGCTGATGGGGTCCTTTTATCATGTGGAAAGGTCTTGAACATGCTTCTACAGGCACACATAGATCAATAATGCTATTAATTAGCCAGCCAATCCATTAGCCACTGTTGCACTGAGAAAAGCCTTGTGGGGGATATTGCTCAAATCCTCAAAATAGATGCTGATGGCCAAAAGCCAAAGTTTACATTGGCATAGCCTTCCAATAACGGCTACGCACAAGTTTGTATTCCTTTTTAACAAACCTTTATAGTATAAATAAGTAACTTGTGCTACTTTAGGTGTAAACATTAATGCAAGTGTTCCTTCTAATTCGAATTTGTAGCCCTCATTAAACAATCTTAAACAATCTAAAATAGATTGAAATGAAAGTTGGTTTAATGATTTGTTTCTAGAAAGTCCAGCTGAAAATGATGACCTGGGCTCAACGACTGAGGGAAAATGCGATGTGACACCTCGGACGAGCTGTGCCTCACTTCAAAACGGCAGCGAGACCTCTGGGAGGGCTGGGTTCTGATGCGAAGGCCAGCACACTTCACAGCTAGAAAAGCCTTTTATCAGTCACTCGGGCTGTCTTTGAGAACGGGGGCATTTTGTGTCGGCTCTTTCAGGCCTGAAACACACTGGAAGTTAGCATGAAGTACTGTGTGCTAGAAGAGAATGCTCACTATAGTGCAGACACACTAGGGCCATTCACTGGAAGCACCACCCGTGAGAGCATTTCACTTTGACCTACTTTGAAACCATTGCACTATGGGACTATGGTTGGACAATGCCTTTTCCTTCTCTGTTTAAATATACTTAGTGTTTGCTACTATCAAGCTACTGTCACGCTAAAATAAATGAATAATGATAAATAATAACAACAATGACATAATGAGTCATTACTGGGCATCATCAGACGTGATTCTAACTAACATGACATGACATTCTGAACAGCTGTTAAACACCTGTAAACACTGCCAATTGCATTTGTTAAAACTCTCGGCCAAGCCAGAAGCACCTCTGCAGTGGTGGGGGAAAGTGTTTTCCTCTGTGCCAACTAGGTGCGTGGACAGTGACATCCTGGAGCCTTTGACACTGCAGATCAGCTACCTCCATTCTGAAGATCTTTTTCAACACAAGAGTGAGAGATACTGTAAGACAGGAAAAAAGACATTTCTAACTTTGCCTCTGGAGGATAAAAATCCTCAAAGATAGGACAATTGGCAGTTTATCATCATGCTAATGCTAATTGGTGCATCCTATTGCTTATATATACTTTCCATCTCTACTGGACCAACATTTGTTGGCCTGGGATTAGTGTGGGGCGAACACTATAAAGAATTGTGAGTTTTTAATCTTTTTCTAATACCTCTAATTAAATGTAGAATGAACTGGTAGAAATACTTAATTCATAAATTTGACTTTTTTGCTATAAAGTTATAAATGAAACATAATGTAGAAAATAGTTATGGCTCACCCAGACACTGACCTTGTTGAATTAGAATTGGAGAGGATTTTAGCTCTCAGTGACCTGGTGATCTCTTATTCATCCAGGGATGATTCAACCAGAGCTAAGCCCATCCCTCTAAAGGCCTTTATAGTTGATGATGAACTTTGGATAACTTCTTTGCCTGAAATGTCTCAATGTCATTATGGAAAGTAGAGAAGTCTGGCATTGATGAGACCCCATGGAATATTACTGGATGTTAAACTATGTGTGGGTTGATGTAGCTGGTATGAGTATGCTGCTCACTGTGTGTGCATGTGTACATGCATGCAGACCTACAGTGTGTGCTGTTGAAGTTTTTCAAATTAAGAGATATTCTTGTGCTTGTGTTCTGGCTCATTAGGTCATGTGTCTCTCCAATCAAACATTTTGACTTTGTATCAGTGTTGATATAACACCTTGTGCTAAACTTGTGTTAATATATAGATGGGTAGCAAATCAGTTTTTTGGTAAGGTGTCATGAGCCTCCACAACAGCTTCAATGCTCCTTAGCATATATTCTACAAGTCTGTTTGGAAGCATCTACATTCATAATGTTTCTCTACGTTAATATGTTGTTTTAATGTTAGTTCAAATAAATGTCAAAGCTGAATGTTTTATTTTCCATGCCACGATATCATAGTATTATGCCACTATATTACAAAAACGGTACAGTTTGGAGAACTTGCATCTCATGAAATCTCCCTGCAACTTGCCATTTTTCAAATGATGGTTGGGATGCCTCTAAAGCAGGGGTAATAGACTGACAGATTGGCTGCTTGGCCAGAATTCATAAAATATTCATCATCTCTTTAATGTGAATTTCAAATGACTAAAGCCATTTCAGCTTACTTTACTTTATTTCTTATTGGAGAAATACAGATGGCTAGCAGTGTAGACACAACATAGTTTTTAATGGTGAGATATGATCAGACAGGTCATGGTGCGAGACATCTTTTTCACATTGTTTTCTATAGGCAGTAAGGGTTTGTGTGCTGCCCATTAGATGAAAAAGCTTCAATTCTGAGCAGAAAAGCACCCGACTTCATTTCCATTGTCCAAATGGATTCATTGAGAGGCTACTGTGGTGGTGAGATCTGTGAGTTTACTTCGCAGCAATGGTTAGGCTAAGGACAGGTGATTTGGTAGTTACCTAGCAACAACTTTTTTTAAATTGTAGGCTTCAACAAAAAAGACGATGGTGCCCTAGCATCTTGAAACCTGCAAAAAATGCTCTGTCTGATCAGAGCCTAAAGAGACCAGTAAAAAAGTTATGGTGTGATAAAACATTCCTCAGCACTGTAAAACTAAAGAAAATATGATTACCCTTGAAACCTGGATGTACTGTAGATCTTGTCCTCTGCCTTGATGTGATTCCTCTATTCTTCTCTCCCACTGGAATTTAATAGTAGGATAAATCAAATGAATGAATGAGAAAGTACGAGTTTGATATCTGACACCTCCGCCTTTTTAGACAAATTTCACGGTTCTAATTTCTTTGGCATCTTTTTTACCTGGCAGCCACACAGAAATTGATTACAAATGCACCCTAGTCCACCTGATGAGTCCTATTAGTCAGAGCTATATGACAAGGTTTTTTTGATTCATAACTCTGCTGTAATCTAATTTCATTTCAAGCAGAAGTGGAGTCATCACATTTATCACGAGAGCAACACAAAGAGAAGCAATGCTGCAATAATCTTGTCCAAAAGCAGAAGTGGAATATGCCCTAAGGATAGTCTGTGTTTATTGAAACAATAAATAAGATTAAAATGCTTTGAATGATATTGATTATCTCAACAGGATCAAATCAATAACTTAAAACTGGACATGATTAATTTCATAATTGTAAAGGCTACTTTGTGATTGCAGAACTTAAGTTTTGCAAATCCAGATGTATGGGTGAGAGGTTAGCATCTGTTCTGGTCATGCTTAGCATCTGCCTGGACAACTGGAAAACAGTTCCCAGTCTAACACCCTATGGTGCAGCTTGCGCAAACAACAGACATGAAGCCTGAGACATATACCCAATTTACTAGTTCATTTGGTTGCCATATTAACAAACTCGAGTTCCAGCATTGTGGCCAGTTTAAGCAAGTCACTAGATGCCAGGTGATATAAATACAGTAATTTAGGTTTAAGTCTTTCCAACTGTTTGCACAAATACAATAAATACGCTTAAAATTGAAATGGAAAGATCCTTATGCTACTTTTTTTTCATCTCATGATCCCATTGAATGTGGTAGCTGAACAAAATTTGGATTTGTTTGCATTTGCAACCTGCACTTTAGGGTGTCCGGCTAAATTATCAGTTGTTTTGTATTTAGCACCACAAAGAAGTAACAACTGGGGAAGCACATCCTCCTATTTACCAGTACCGTCACAGCACATGTCGTCTGACTCCTCCGTATGTAGGCTGTTGGGATAAGTCTGCCATTGGCCGACTATTTCAGTCGTAATTCTCCTCCCCTTCCGCTATCTGCGAGTTAACGCTTTGCAAGGGCACCGTCGCTGCATCCTGAGCTTAGTGCCACCCTAGACGATTGTGATTGGTTTAAAGAAATACAAACAAGCCAAAATGTTTTTTCCCCTATCGCAGAATGATAATGGGTTGAGCCAGACCTTTCTACGAACATTCTCTCTTCCCCTGCTGGGTCACTCAGTTGCCGCATAGTTGGGGTCAGCTTGCTCTAATCCTCTTTTACTGTTGCCAACTGTCAGTTCAGTGTTTGGTTTCAGTTAATTTAAACAAATAGATGCAGACAGAAACTAAACCAAAATACTTTGGGATGAGGGTTATCATTCATACAGAGTTGCTCCTTGCCATCATCTGCAGCACGCCTCTCTCATGCCTCCATATCTCTATACTCTCTCCCTGGCGTCTGCCCTAGACAGACCCATATTAGTTAAGACCAATTAACCACCTGCCTCCAAGGGGTAGCTTGAAAGAAGCCACAGCAATGAACGCAGCTATACTGATCACACTGATGGACCTACACATACATATAACTGTTCTAATACTTTCTTCCTGCACTGTAATTCAGTCAACGTGCACTCAACTCAAAGGAATTAGAACCAGCAATTGATATGCAGCTATATTTAACCAAAGAAGATCTGCACTTGAGGGTGTTCTGTAAATGAATCTAAGTAGCATTAGATTCCAAGGGGATCACATTTATCTCCCCTAAGTGGAACACAGCCCAGTATACACGTGTTGGCTCCCATGGCAGAAGTCAGGACTACCGTTATGGAACATAAAAACACAAATGTGAGGGTGAATATTGTGAAATGAGGGTGGACATTTAGTCGGGACCTCAGGGTGCAAGAATGATTTCAAGGGTCAACTGATACTAATCAGCCACTGACTTTAGTGCTTTATCAATTGTTTTATTAGCAGCCATCTATGAGATCTATGGTCCTCAATGACACCAGTTACTGTGATAAAAGTGTAAAGTTTGTACTCATTTTAACATCCCTCACACAGACCCAATGGTCTGTGCATTTGTAGTTCTGTAACCTGAAAACAGTTTTGTTCATTTATGATAACAGTCAAAGAACAATTGAAAGCAAAATTTCTTGTTAGACTACAGTTATTTATTCGCACACTGACCCCCCCCCCCCCAAAGATTCTTCCTCACTGACACAAAAGCAGCTGCCCTTCTGATAAAACATTTAGATACGGTCACTTTATTTCTCCTGGGTGTCTGTTGGGAGCTACAGAGAAATGACTCTGCTTTATGGCCTGACATCTTTAATCAACAGCTCGGTGGAAGGATCAGCACAGTCTGAATGCTCTGAAAATTCCTCAGATATGGATGCCATTCAGCGCTGCTAATGAAGGCATTGATCATTGTCAGCCTAATGACATTCCCTAAGTGGACCATATACCCACCCAAATTGACAATGTTTTTGGCGGCTCTCTGAGATATTATTTAAAAGTGGGAAACCACTCATATGCATACTGTCATTTTAACTGTGCATTAACCACTATATATCATGCCACTAAAAATACCCTTTTAGATTTTGCAGTTGATTCAGGTCCTCTAGGTAGAAACAAAAAGTGACACTAATGACCAAGCATATTAATCCTGCCCTCATTAGGAAGAGCAATTGATGCAAACCTCACTGGACCAAGATGAAAAGTCCACCAACTGCTTCACATCATATTACTCTTACAAAGGGTTTTGTTTACAGTGGTCGTGAATAGAAATGCAGATAAGCCAGTACATTCTGTTGTTAACTGGCGTAAGGTTGTAATGGAGACTGAGGTTATGGTAGGTTATTGAATGTTAATGACAGCATTTGTGCAGACATTCATGTTCCCCACAGGATGAAACCTACAGATTTTGGTGATCCACTGACTTTTAGTGCCTGTGTCCACCAAAGTGTTATTTTCTGAGGCAAGTGTATTTTTTGAATTGTTTCCAATGGGAGTGCTGCATATTTATTCTCTGCTACAAACGGCAGGAGTGTGTCTAGGCACCGAGCATCTTTTCTGCGCTTATCGCTGAACCTTGGGTGTTTTTTGTGGTCGCCGAGAGTTGAAAAATGTTCAACTTTGGATGAAACGCTGCGCTCATCACTGTCACTTTTTACCCAGCCGTCCAATCACAGTGGAGGAGAGGCGGGACAAATACCACAAAGACCAACAGAGATGTTTTCTTGCACACAAAGTCACATGAAACCAGACAGACTAGTGGGTCCGTCCTCTCTCCCTACGTGCTTCAGCCTTCCCTTCAGCGAGATCAAGGGCCAGAGCAAGTACTCTACCTTGTGCTGACAGTTTTACATTCAGTATTTGTTGATAACACAAACTAATTGTGAAATTGGGTAGACTACTTGCAACACATACATATATTCCCTATCACAGCAACCGTGTCTCAGCTGAAAAAACGCTGCGCCTTCAAAGTGCTCTCAAGCACTCCCAGCTGGGCATTTTCAGAAGAGCGCCTGGCGTTTTCAGCTATTTTCTCATAATACTTTGCTTTAGGACCAAATGCCTGCAAAACTAAGCTGTACTTTTTGCTTATGCTAATAAGCAAATGTTAGCATGCTAAGATGGTGACCATAGTAAACATTATACCTGCTAAACACCAGCATGTTAACATTGTCACTGTGAGTATGTTAGCATGCTGACACCAGAATTAAACTCAAAGTACCACTCACAAAGCTGGTCTAGTTATCCCATGAGGGCAATTCAAGCAGCATCTTTGGACAACACACAATGTTAATTTTCTGCATCTCAATTTTTTTGGATTTTCATACACAGCTACTAAATCTGCCTCAACAAATTGCCAAACAAAACCTGTGCATTGTCATCAGTCTCTGAGTGTTTGCCATTGTGTGCCATTCTGGAGGGTGATATTTTAAACATGACCAATCCAATATGCATTCGAAGGAAATTATTTCTGGGCAATCAATGTAACATAATTTGATCTGGATGAGAGGTATTATAAAGCCACCGCCAGCCTATGGCTACTTGCTATACCACTGCATAAGAAAATGAATCAGTGAAGGCAGGAGGGAAGGAGTGAATGAGTATATGGATGAATAAGTAAACGAGGGAGGTTATGAATCAGTGAATGTGTTGCTCTGAATGAGTGAGACAGAACAATCGATGGAGTCAGGGATTGAGTGAGTGACTGAGAGTGTAAGGGAGACATTAAATGAGTGTGGGGGGAGTGAATCAGAATCAGAAATACTTTATTGATCCCTGGGGGGAAATTATACAAATATAGAAATTATGAATGAGTGTGTGTGTGTGGGGGGGTACTGGGCTAATAAATGCGTGTGAGAGACAGAAGTAGAAATTTTGTCGAGCTGACTCATCGACTGACTTCAATGAATTGCTGAATGAATCAGGCCACATGTAGATACCAATCTCGCCATTAAAACAACAACATTAAGCATTCACATTCCTGCCTCCCAGCTCCAGGATGAGCAGAGCTTCATTCAGTTTCATTCACAGTCTGCTCTGGCATGTGTCTAGCTTGAGGGAGTCAGACTAATTCTGTCTGAAAATTATTCTGAGGAAACTGAAAGTATTATTGCTCCCAAATAGGGTATAGCAGGGATTTGTGGGTAACAGCAGTGTCCAGCTGTCCAGGCATGGCTGCCAATATCATTTTAATGCAAATTGATCCACATAAATGACTGGGACAATAAAAGCTTATGCGGATATAGATAACAGAATACTAAAAAGCATCACCAGGAGAGATGGGCCTTTACTATTCTCGGCCAAGGGGGAATTTATACAGAGCCGTTAAATTGTATTTTGGGGTTGGAGGGAAAAGGCAAGGTTTTTGTATTGATTTAAACTGAGAGAATGGTAGAGAATGTTAAGGGACACTCCTTTCTCTGTGATGTGCTCTATATCTCTTTCCGTCCATCTCTCTTTTGCTCTCGATTCTCTAGCCCTTAATGCACTCTCATTTTACATTAGCGGCTGCTGCTGAAAATGCTCCAGTTGGAACATAAAACAGATTATCTTTGGCATGGGAAACATTTAATTGGGTACATGATATATGAAGCTAGCATGCACTTAGAAATTATATTCCATTAAGGGTAGTTAGTTGAAACTTTTCAAGTGAGGTGAATGTGCTGGGTAAACCAATGGGCCTTGACCTTATGTATGTTTACATACTATTATCAGTGCAGCTTTAATACAGACACAGCTGTACAGCAGAATTTTAAATAGTATAAAACCTTCATGAGCTGATTCTACACAATAGCATGAAATCTACACACTGCGTCGTACAACATGACAACGTTCACGTCTATGGCAAAAAAAATAATTCAGTTTACAGACATTACAAATTCCTGCTGTGACTAGCTCAGCTCTACCCCTCCCATCTCTAGTATGAGATTTCAAATATTAAATCTCCCTCCCCCACAGTCTCCTTGGAGACCAAAAAGGAAGGCAGCGTCAGCTGAACATTCATCATGATCAAAGAGAAACCTATGTATCCTTACAATACCCTTTCTCTGACACATGGCTTCAAGATTCCCTCTGTTCATCTGCACCCAATCCCACACTTTGTCCTGTCTTACAGAGTGCAACCTCTGAGGAGGAGCACACAAGGCAAGGATGGATGTCAAATGCAATTAACCCAAAGAGCATCTAACACTTTACTTTCTCCTTTTATCTCTCTTCACAGGGAGATTTCAGCAAGGCATCCTCATACAAGCTGTCACCCTCCTATACCCTTCTTTGTCCTCAGTTTAGGAGAGATTTGATCACTTCGTGGTTTGGTTAAGACAGAGACATAGCCACCGAATAGTAATGTGTCATGGTGTACTGTGCAGCCTTTGAAAAATGAAAGGTGGTGTTGTCAAAGGTAGCACATGACTCCAAATAGCAAGGTGTTAACACCTCCACCAAAAGGTGAAACAACAAGGGGCATTCAAAATACCACTGGTCCCGTGCATGAGTCATGACCACACAAACAATAGCCCACAAACTTTGGCTTGTTAAAATATAAACATCAAGACACACATTTTTGTCCAATTTATTGTTTTTTTCCCTCATAGGATCCATGGTAAACATAGCTGTCCATTTATTAACTGCATAACTAATTAGTGAGGAGATCGGGTAGGAGAGGACAGGGGTTCAGAGTAAAGAAAGCAGCTGGAAACTAAATGAAATCTGGCTACATCTGCTGCATTAGGATGGGGCTAATGGAGAGCATCTGGCTGGCTGGTATAGCAAAGGTGGATAGTTGCTAATTACAGATCATTTTAAAATCAGTAATTCTACTTTCTAAATTTCTCATTAAACTTGCCAAACTTTATAGTTACTACAGTCTACTTGTATGTTTATAGTACAAACATGACCATATGCCTTGCAAGTTTAACCTCTCTCCTTGTATGAATTGTGGCATTTTTAAACTGTAATCAGTTTTAGTGGGGCACACATGATTGGATGGTAGGTTGCTCAAATGTTTCTTGGGGTGGTATGTTTTGTTACTTCATGCACCAAAGAAGCAAACGTTTTGGTGTTGATTCTCAGTGTAACATTGAATATAACAACCAAGTATCAATAACAGACCAGCTAAACAGGCCAACATGGGGCTGAATAATCAGAATAAATCTGAGACACAAACAAAACAGTGGGTGTGTTTTTTTTTTCATTATTAGGAAGAAAGAATACACTGGTGAGCTCAGCAACTGCAAACAACTCAGGAGATCCTTAAATACTAGAGGATGAGACAATATTTGGAATGGTGAAAAAAACATTTCCAATAGATGTAGATTATGGTATTATTATTATGTTTGGGTGGTTTGCTGGCTGCATGGGTCCATTACTACCATCGTAGCTTTTTGGCTAGCCACCAGGATGATGGCTGGATGTTTAGTTGGCTGACTTTCCAGATGATGGATTATGTGTTTACTATTTCCCAAAATAAGTGACTTGTTTGATAGGTGGCTGGATGAAGGAGTGGCTAGCTATTCAAGAGTCTGTTTTGCTGGCTGGGGGATTGGGTGACGCAGGGTTGATGCTATTTGTTTCATTAATTTCTTTAAAAGGTTTATGTGTGATATCACATCAAAGGAGGTAATTCATGTTTTTTTTAAATAATGTAATAACTTTCTTCCCAGTCAACTTTTGTTCTGCCCTGTGCACCATGACTTTATATTGCATGCCCTTTCCTTCTTTTTCCCAAAATGAGTGCTTGAGACCTCTGAGGCAAACACTCCCCTTTGAGATATTATGTACTGTATGTTCAATTGTTAGACAGGGATTTCCCCCGTCTGCACAGTTCACAGACACAGGTGGTACATTTTACTTCCAAGCAAGCTTTGCTGCTGCTGAGTCATGCAAAGATCCCCAATAGCTTCCTGAAGTATTAAGATGGAAGCTATTCAGAGCTAACTAAAGGTTTTATAATGCACAATAAACATCAAGATACAAGATAAATGCATGTAATCCTAGAGAGGTCCGATGATTGAATGGTATGACAGGCAGCTTCATGCCTCATGAAGTGTTTCAGCTGTCTAATGCATGAGGTACAACACAAAATGAGTCAATGTTGGAAAACAGATTGAATCAAAACATTACCACTTGATCAGAATCTTTTTCATACATGAGCACCTTTTTGTCTGTTTTATGAAATGTATTCACAATGACTGTCCACTTAAAATGTCAGCATAGGCACATTTGAGTGAGAGTATTCAAAAGCTCCCATTTGAAATGCACATGACTCACAGCTGTAATAATTATGCAAAGCCAACCATCCATTTTTCACGTCAAGCCTTTTACTTTTAATTACTAAACTGGGAGTTAAATTGTTTGCCTTTTCATACTTTTCTAAATTATTAAAACAAAACGGGATATATTGTTTACAGTCTCTAATGGTCTTGACTCAGGTATGTAAGAGTATTTTACTGCTCAACTGATGTTCTATTGCTTTAAGCCCATAAGCCCACAAATAGTTTCAGTGAGGAGAATAGTCTGTCCTCATCTGGGTAAATGTCAGAGATCTGCCGTTATTTCAAGAATGCAGCATTTGAGGGAGAATACCACCCATAGCACTGACGTTACTTTGATTGAGTATGTCACAGCTTCTTGCATGGTTCTGAGTGGATGCAATGCCATTTACCAACCCAATGATCTTTCATGCTATGTGCGTATCGTCTTTTTGTTGGGACAAAATGCCACTGCTTGTGCTGAAATACAGACTAGGTGTTTTTTTTATCAAGGGCACTGAGCACTATCTAAATGTGTTTCATTGAAGATGCAATTTTTCACAAAATACAAAACTTACATTTTAAAGCTGCAATACCAAAAATTTGAAAGCTGCACAAATCTATCATTTTCAAATGTGGTTTTACTGCCCCTGACCTGACCTTTTGGTTCAGTCTCACAGCTCTCATCAGTTTTGTTTCCAGATGTAGCAGACAGCTGTTTTCAGTGAAAAAGCTCTGATAAACCTTGCTACCTGCCCAGAACCAAACGGCGCAATATCAATGTTGTGTTTACAGCTTGCTCCACTGCTCGCCAAAAACAAAAATCAATGATGCTTTAAGTGAAACATATCAAACAAAGTGAGACTACAACAGATCCTCTCTACATTTACAAAGTAGTTCCCACTGACAGCTGATTTTATATAAATCATAAACCAGGTGGATAAATCGCCAGCCTTGGAATTTAGTGTGAACTGGGGAAATGATGTAAGCCTGCTCAAACACATTCAGAGACTGTGTGGCATAAAGGATAGAAAGACTTTAACTCTCTCTGTGAGCACTCATTTTAAATGTCATTTTGAATCTCAATGTAGCCAAACACACGGCACCGCTGTCATTAAACATGTTTATTTTATCAGACGACTTTGTCATTATATAATAGTGATTTGATTGACTCTTCAGCAAAGCAGCAAGCAGAAAAACATGTAAATGCACACATACAACAAAACATCTTCTAACAATTTATTTGTAGCTCTATATTCCCATAGTGACACTAGAAAGCTTATGGTGAATTAATCGATTGTTATAGATATAGTTCACACGTTCAGAACAAAAATAGAAGATCTGTGTGATGTGAACACTTCACTAAGCACGAAACAAGAAAATGGTAAGTCAACTTTAATAGACAATAAAATTCCACTCAAAAGGCAGAGGATTGAGAGATTTGAAGACATGGATCTGTTGCTTGAGATGGATGAGTGATTGATGTCTAAAACATAAAAAATTCTGGTGGTGTGGATTGCCCTTTGGCCCTCCTTTTTACCAGCATGTTATCCTCACTCAGAAATGTAATATAGGACAGATTCAGCATCGGGGGGTGAGTGGCACATTTTTCTCAATTGGCCTTGGCGTAGCTCTAACAGCCCTGATTGTTCAGTATAACTACATACCAAAATGTTCAACTTGACTCACTTGCTGGTGATACTTGCTGAATTCATATTAGTATGAATTCTCTTTGCGATAATTGTTCTCTACTAATGTGCAGCATTTGCTATTCAAATCAACAGACCCAGTGCTACGGGAAGGTAGACAAATTGTGATTACAAGACAATGCGTCATAGCTTTTTGTGTTGTCATGTATTATATGCAACACCAGATAAGGTGTGATAAACCATTTACAGTCTGATTATGAATTTCAGCACTTGTTTTTAGTGTTTTCACAATGTCATTGCATCAACAACTTTCTGACAGTCACAACAAAACCTGAATATTATAGGCTTAACAATAGTAGTATTTGTTGCAGGGCAACTGCGTTGAATTACAATATATAAAACAAGTGTATTGTATCCACCCCCTGAAGTTGGACCAGGATTTGAGTGATAACCATGACAAAAGCTGAGTTTGATGCAACAGTGATATGATATCTTACTGTGCTACTCCAATGATATCACAGAAAGCTTTATAGGGTTTAGAAGCAGCTTTCTCTGCACGGCATGCTCACATGCAATCCACACACCACAGGAAGAAAAAGCCAAGTTTCCGTGTCTTCCTCTACCACACAGGGATTCTCAATTCATCTGTGCCCTCAAAGCGGAAATTGGCAGACTGCAGACTTGGTGAGAGTGGTGAAGTCCTCTTTCCATGCTGGCATTTATTGAAAGTGCAAGGTCTTCAGAGATTTATCCAGCTGTCTCATTAAAAGAAGCTACTCTTGATGTTATTATGAAGGATATTGAGGCAACAACTTCACACAACAAAAAGATTAAGCATAGTCTTTCTGCAGGCACTCGAAGAACTTTACATTGGCATTCAGTCCATCCAAAGACATCGACAGCAGATTCTGAAGCAATATGAGTCTCTTTAAGCCTAGAGACATGTGCTACACATGTAACACTAGCAGGGATATAATTTGTAAGAGGCTGGCATGTCTGGAGCTGGGCTGGTCTCATATCTTTGCTGCCTAGACTAGCTTACATAGTCATACTTACCAACCAATCATTTATTAGTTAAGAATCCAGATTATGATGAGAACGTCTCATAGCATGTTGGATGTCTCTGGTAACCTAAAGATTGCATGGCAAACAAAGAAAGTATAGCCCATATCACAACCAAAGTGTTTCATCAAGTTTATGAAATTAGAAAATAGAAACTCTAAACAACTGGAGTGAGCTGAGTCATTGCTGTTAATTATCTGATACTGGTTGTGTTGTTCTGTTTCAATGTAGCACGCTCTGTCAAATTAGCTGCTGTGTCCAATCACTGAACATAATCCCAATGAAGGGGTCCAATAAAAGGCTTCCATGTAGGGTGATTTTGTGTCTCCTCTCTTCAAGCTCCTATAGGAAGCATCCTCGCTACTGAGCAGAATAAAGAGAATTGGAAACTGCCAAATAATGGTGGACCAGATAGATTCTCAGGTCACTCAAGGACAAAGAAGAAAAGCACTTCACATACTTACATGGACCATAAAAAATGTAAATATCAAAGTGTATTTAAGAGCATGACATTACATTTCATTTCATTTAAGCTTTGGGCAAATTGTGGTAAAGGTTAGCAATATGCAAGTAGTGACGTGCATGTGATCACACTGAACACACACGATACACCATAACAGAATATTCAAACAGGGACGCACATGCATTGACCTTTCTCGATCCTCTCAGAGTCCCATCCTGGACTCGTCTCCAACAAACAGAGCCTCAATGAGACTGCTCAGTAAACATACATGAAATGTCATTGGCTGGCCAACAGTGTTGGGCAGCATTGCAATAATGTGTGTGTGTGTGTGTGTGTGTGTGTGTGTGTGTGTTTTAGCAATAAGTAGAATATGGGACTACAACTACAAATTAATTAATTACAGTACAGTTAGGCAGTATGTCTTGTCTACTGTCTTTCCAGGAGTTGAGTTGGATGGGAAGGTTTATATAATTTTCGTTCCCTGGTAACAACAAAGTGGTATGACTTACTTGTTGTGTCCTTAGCTGCTAGATAATTCCAATTACTTCACTGTGAAGACGAAATTTCTACTTCTAAACCCAAACTGTAGGCTGACTGCTTGTTAAACCACAATGTGTTGTGAGTAATTGATGCCTTTTTCAAGTAGCCCAGCACAACACTTTTCACTCCTTGGTGTCAGTGGCAGCACCAGTTTGAGTTAAACTACAGTCTCCTGGGAGTAGCCTCAGTTGGTCTTCAATGACCTTTTCCTGCTGACCCGGTTTAGCAAGCTTTTGCTGCCCCGTGGCATGTTGAATTATGATCATGTGCATCTTGACAGCAGCCCCTCAACAGGGGATATCTGGACTGCAATCCGCAATATAGTGGCCCTTCGTAGGAGCAAGGACCCTCAGTCAAACCATGTCATTGCGCTAAAGCAATTGGCTCAAGATGAATGATCATGCAGGTGACTAGAAAGAAAATGCCATTTTTAAAAATCTCACTACGTCGCTATGTTAATTTTTTTAATTAAATTCTTATGTAGTGTATGGAAGTTCCAATTTTAGGTAGCTTTGGTATTTACTGTTTGAATCAAACTTTTCGGGCATTATGCAGCTTTTTGTACAGGAGAGGGCACGGCACACTAACAGGTTGTGCTGGTATTGAAGGGAGGTAAAGCAATTTATCCGTCATTATTAATCCAAAATATTTTGTTGTAGGCTATATTTAGCTGATGACTTATGAAAGCATAGTGTTCTACTTTGCTTACAGGGTTGTTGGATTGAATGGAAAGGCTCTGCACCGTAGGATGAACATAAATAGACGGGCAACATATTGGGTGAAAAACCTGAATGAGTTGAAAAACGAATCAAATACAGATGCTTCCATCAAGGGCCTTTTGGTTTAGTTACAGTACAAAATATGTAATAATTATATGCTATGGCCTTCATTAGATCTCAACTCAATCCAACACATATGGGGGATTTTACACCTACATGTTAGACCTCGCTCTCCGTCACCACCATCATCAAAACACCATATGGGAATATGTTGTGCGACAATGTGTTCATCTCTCCAGTTCCAGAGAATTTGAGAATTTATTCCAAAGAGCACTGAAGATGTTCTGCAGGCTTGTGGTGGCCCAACACCTTACTGAGACACTTAATGTTATGTTCCTCTTCCTCCTCCTGAATCTGCTCCCGCACTTTCCTCTCCTCGTCTCCTACGCCTGTACTGTGTTTGGTTACAAGGTGTTTTAATTCGTGGAAGGTGGCATGCAAACCTATGCTGTTGGTATAGTGCGAGGCTGTGTGTACAGTATGTTTGTTCCCAGTGGCTAAACCTCGTAATAGTTGTGTTTTGTTTCCCCTTTTAATAGTAAATCGTTTGAGGGCAGTCATGGGTAAAAGCAGAACAGGTCTTATGGGTTGAAGGGACTTGCATGACAATCTGTGTTTTCATATAGGAAAGAGAAATTGGATGTGAAATTGGATTTAATGTGTTTAGTAAAGATGCATTTTTATGCAAGGTTCAAAGTAGGGTTAATACTTTCTGTTATCCTGTATGTGTAGATTAACTTTAAGAATACAAGTAGGAAACTGGCACTTTCATCTTTGGTGAACTTATCTCCTATGACAAGGCCATCTAATGTTTTGCCCTCGGGGCAAATTTGCAGCCTACAATTCTCTTTTAGCTCTCTAGATGGCTTGAGTGTCATTATCATTTCGCCTCTGTCATTTTAATCCTCTCAGATTGTGAGGGAATATCAACAATGCTAATCAAAAAAGGTCTTGGTAATATCAGACTTACAGAAAATCCTAATGTGGTAGCAGTATGGTGTGTTTCTGGGGCTGTTCTGTGACAGTCAACCCGTCACTAGCTCTCTATCACAGTAATAGAAAATGTAGAAGCACTAAGCCAAAGGCAACTGTACCTGCTTTTTGTAGTTTTGTTTTTTGTCACTCATCCAAAAAGACTTCACTTGTTCTACTGACTAGTGGGAAGTCTGAGGTTTTTAAACCTGTGGGGTTTCACAATTACAGTAAATGACATACAAAATTCATGGACGTCACATGGCAGTCATGTCATCATATGATGTCATCATGAGTCACATGAATTAGGTTATGTATGGGTGTGAAACTTACATTTCTGTGTATTCTCCTTGTCGAAACAAGAAACGATAGCAATTTCGCTAAAATATCTACTGTAAAATGTATACTTTACATTAGGTAAAAACAACACTAGGGCTCTAGCACCGGATGAGTTCTCCAGCCCACTTTTGGTCCTCAGGCTATATAACTACTAAAAGCAAACTGGGAAGGCCTCTTCACCTTAATGAGGTCATGAAGAGTGCTGGTTCATCATTTTAGGTAAGCTAATGTGGCTGGGGGAAAATGTCAATTCATCCACCTCCAGATATCTCCTTTGACCCTCTCCTACAGACTGCAACAGTAACCAGGTCCAACAAAAAAGGTGCACTGCAGTAAGGTGTGACAAATCATCTAGAAAATCATTTAATATCCTGCAAAACACGTTTTATACATATTTTCCTATTCTTGCCTTTGAAAAGTATAGATTATTATTATTATTGCTGTTTTTAATATTATTATTATATCATGAACTAATCTTTCACTGAATAAAATGATGTTACCCATTTGCAATGTGTCCTGCGAGCTGATTATGGGGTTGTAATACCACCAAGTTTTCTGAACTTTGCCTTTAAAATGCAGTGAATGGGTGTTCAGTTAGTTTCGAGGCTGCCCATATCTCACGCAAAAGCCAGGGGGCAGGAATTCAGTTGCATACATTAGCCAACTTCACAATCCCCCTCCGTCGCCCTTCTTTTCTAAAAGGCCTTGTCTTCAAAGAGAAGATAATAACAGAGTTAGACAGTCAACTTTCACGTTTTGATTTTGTATTTGCTTCAGTGATAAAATCTGACAACTCAAGCTTTGAGGAATCTTATGTGTTTCCATATTCATGTTATAAATAAAGTCCTTCTGCATTACTGCAGACAGTCAGGGTGGGGGGGTGTTAAAGGAGGGAGCCCTTTTCATCTGCATTTCCTATTATCAGGCCAATCAGGGATCACCAGATGTTCAACTCAGCACCACACATCGTTAACTTAATATCAGGCATTTAGCATGAGTCATGGATGCTAGGAAAAAAAGAAGCATAACTCAATGGAGAGGGCTGGGATCTGAGTTTCTGGCAATGTCTCTCATGCACAGACTAAAAGAATATCTAGCATGTGTTGTACCATTAGGAAAGCATTTTTTTGCCACACTATCATGAGGCTCTAGGGGTGGTAATGACCATACTTTGGTCCAGAGTGAAATATCAGGAGAACTATTGGATGGATTGCCATGACATTTATTGATAATAATATAATAATAGTTTAGGTCCCTAGAGGACAAATTCTAATTACTTTTGTTTTAACAGAGGCAACCAGCAGTGGAATATATCCAAATATGCCAGATGGATTGGCACAATATTTGGCACAGACATTCATAGTTCCCAGATAACAATCCTTGTCACCTCTGAGATGCACTTAAGGGTTTGGTTCTTTAATTAAAGTTCATTCATAACCCAAATAAACAATATTAAAATGTGAGTGCACTGAATTTAGGAAAAGAGGGTAAAAGAAACAACCAGAAGTTTTCCAATTTACCTAACTAAATTTCAAGGGTTAGGGTTTCAGTGATCCTCTTATATCATCTTTTGTCTAATAAAACCAGGCTTGCAAGCCATACAAACACACAAACAACAAATACAAATTAAATCTTTACAGTGCAATGTCTGTGATTGCTTCACCTGTAAGTTTTGGTCTTCAAAGCCATAGACAAGTCAGCACTCTGAATTGAGATGCAAGACAGTTGTGCAGGCATATTGTTATCATATAGTAGTGGGCAAATAGTTTCAGCATCATTTATTTCCCCTCTTGCTTGTGACAAACTTGGCAGCACAGACACAAACAGGAAGAGGCCCATATCTCTGCAATGCTTTTTTCAGTCATGGTGAAAATTGGTCAGTGGGCAGAGACATCGTCATTGTGACACTGTGCAATGTGCTCTGCTTGATGCTTTTGCTTGCCCCCCAGGCTGCTTACAGTTGAATTTTGTTTCATTACTGAACTTCTGAATTTTGTGTGTCAGCTTTTTTTTTTTCAAGTTTAGTGTTGTTGTTCAGCTAAAGATTTGTTTTATGAGGTGTTCCCATTATTTTGTCCAGCACATTACTTAAAGGAGCACTCCACTGTTTTTACACTGTGTAATGTCTCCTGTAGCTCTTGAGGGAGTTTTCCAAAGTCTGACAATAAACCCTGTTCATGCCATTAAAATTATTTCATATTGGCCACTACAAAGTCAACATTGCAAACTCAGTTTGAAAGACATGGGCGTTAATGAGGCAGAGATTGTTTAACAAAGAACACCATTAGGTTTCTTTGTAGGCAGTGTACCCATCAATTTTGACCACTGTTTTATCCACAAGTCCTGTGACATTCTTGAAGTGCACTACTGAATCACTGAAGTACCTTTAATAAAGTTGCACGTTGGTATACATTACTGATACAAAGTCATTGTTAGACAATTCAAGCAGCAGCCTTTCTACTTCACCCACAATAAAAAATGACCTTCAGTTTAACTGAATAAAAGACTTTGATGAGAGTGAGGAATGGGAGTGAGGTTAAATGTCACTTGGATGACGTTCGTCCTCTACAAAGCTCCCGTCCTTGTCTGACCAAAGACCAAAGTTACTTCCATTGCCTTTCATTGTTTGTCCTTTTCTCGCCATCTTTATTCTCAACAACAACTCTTCATTTGATACCTTTATTTAAATATTGTTTATCTTATTGATTCAAGCTTGCATCTGTAACAGTAAACCTCTTTCTTATCATTCTTTGTATTTCCCTCAACACAATGTGATGCATTGTGATTGGCAGGTTACTGACAGTAAGAAGCCAAAGTCATTCTAGTTTATGAGGTGATATTATCAAACATATATTTTGGACATGCAAAAGAAAATTACACAGGAAGTGGCTCACCCAGGATGTGGTGGCAATGTTGCCTACAGAAGGCAACCTTATATTTCTGTAAAACCTCTCAGTGCTTGCTCGCGATGGGGAATCATTTTCTCCTTTTCTCTATGACGTTCTCTGTAAACCCTCCACACATTACTGGGTATTACTCACAGCTGGTGTGAGGTCATTGACTCTGAGATGCTGGACCAATTTTGCCCCCTACTGACACATTTAACAGATGCTCATGTCCTGCACTTACTTTGCATTTTATCACCCACAACCCTGACTTAAAATACAAAATCAAAGAGTTTCTTAATTTTAAATTCAGCCAAAAGTACTGAATTTTTTTGCTTGGTTATGCAAGTTGACTCCTTATAATCATAGTCAATACATTTTCAATTGGTGTTCTACAGGTATGAATGACTTTGAGCTGAAGGTGCAAACAAGGGCAGAATCCCAGAGCACACATTTATTAGTACAGGTGGCCATGAGGAGAACCAAGGCTAATAACTTATACAGGGGTTCACAGAAAAGTGTCACCCAAAAACATCATTTATGAGATGTTTTCACTTTTAAGGTAAGGTACATCAGGGTATTGCACGCAAGCAGTTTATCTATAGTGTCTTGACCTTTTGCAGTTCAGAAGTATTACTGATGCTGCTGGTTTGGTGTTCATGAGTTTAGCCATGAAGAAGAAGCACCAGATCCAGGAAGACCAAAAAAACAGCAATGCGTTTTGTGCTAACAACCGGAACAGAGAAGATGACTGCCACGACGTGGTCTTAACAATGATCTACCTTATCTACTAGCTTTGACAAGAGTCATGATCAAGGATTAAAGAGTCTATGCCCTCAGGAACAGGCTGCACCTGGGAGAACAAGGGAGGAGAGGTGACTGAAGCATAATGGGGCCCTCAGTGTCACACACCAAATAAAGTATCAATACGGTTATTGTACAAGTGTCTGATGCTTTTATTGGCCTGCAAGAATAAAACCCTGTGAAAAACACTGAGTACTATAAATATCAGCTTTATTATTTATGTATAATTGGTATAAGTCACACCCTTGAGGACTTTAAATGCAGTTTAGAGGTAAACAACTACCTTGACATGCAAATGATCTTCATGGTGATACATCTATGCTTTGAAAAAGTTAGTCACCTTGGGAGCTTTCTTACAAAAGCTTTCTAAAAATTGTAGCCCAGATTTTAAAAGATCCTATATATTTATATATTTAAATATATATATTTAAAGTTTGCACGAGTAAAGCAGACCGACAAAAAACCCTCTGGGACAGGAACCTCAGTGATAATGTTCAGAAAGTGATGTATGCCTCATAGTGAAAGCAATATATGTATCAGCAAATGAGTTGTTACATTCTTTACCAACAAGAGAAGCAAGCCTTACAGAAGTCACAATTTTCTTTTTAGTGACATTAGCCTCTTCAATGGATACATTAAATATGATACAGAAATATGAGGATAAGATTATCTGTTGATTTGGGTGTCCCTGTAAATCAACCCCATTCTGCTGAAATAATGAAAGGTTGTTGAAATCCTCAGCAAAGATGTATATGGTTTTACAACACAGGGGTAAAATGAGGTTTTCCTTTTAACAGATCAAGCAGTCATGAACCATTCAAATTGCACAGAGAACCACTACCCGAACTAAAGACCCCTTGAAGAACTTTTTTTTTTAAACTTCTGGATTATAGACCTGCTGAAATTACACATGGGTCTGAATGAGAGAAAGTTGTTAAAAGCCAGAGTTACAAAAAGTACTTACCTAGCTTATCACCCCAAGCCCTTCATAACCCCATGCTCAGGCTAGAAATATCTCAAGGTGATGTAAAAATTGCTAGCAGTGCTGAGGTGGTGGTAATAACAGGAATTTTCATGAAATTCTGTACAGTGAACAATAATAATGGTACTGTGGGAGATAATAGTGATTCTCTTGCCTACATGCTGATTCAATGGTCGTTATTGGATCTTTTTTTGTCTTCAGGGGTCGGTGCCACTAGTGGTTTTCCTAATTGACCCCTCCACTTTGCCAGGCTCTGCCATCAATAACATCTTCCCATTGTTCCCTCCATCCTCCTCATCAGCTCATCTGCCCCCTGTAATCGTCAGGCAGAGATAAGAGCTGCCCCCCCCCTTTGAGATTGACAGGTTGACACACCATCTCTAAGGTCAGCCAGGCTAATTGGTTTGTTCACATCTTAGATGGAAAATTAGACCTCACAACTGCTAAACTAAAAACATTCCTCTCTTCCTCTCTCTCTCTCTCTCTCTCTCTCTCTCTGGTAGAGGCAGTGATAGTGATCTGGCGAGAAGTAATAAGTGCAATCTGTGGCTCACATATGTCGCAAGCAAAAATGATTGGCTGTTTAGTCTGCTGGTCCTTTTCTTTTTTATTTCCTGGTCTAACAGAGGATGTAGCGTTGGGTTTTGGGGTTTGGGTGTGCGTGGCTGTGAGTAAAGTAAAGCTGAATTTATACTTGATGCAGGGGGTGAACCCTGCTGTATAGCTACAGTGTGGGTTTTTTATTCATTGTACAGTGTAAGATTTCACCCGCTGATATCACCAGCACAACAGGGATGTATCTGTATCATGCTTTAATTATATTGCCCACAGTAAATGTTCGCATTTCTTCACTTTGTGATATAGAGTGATGGGGGCACATACTTGACTGAAGTTACATTCAGGTAACTATTTTTAACTATTTCACCTTACTGAATAGGAAACTACTGCCGAGTGCTGTGATTGCAGCTGGCTGAAGGCCTGCTGTGGAAATGGCTTTGCTAGATGTGTTTTATTAAAAAGGAGCCGATTACTGAGGCTTCTTTAACGTTGTCTTCACTATCAACATCAGTCTCCATTGGCATTAGAAACTTGTAGGAGAAAACACAGGTCTCGTGGGCCCAACCTGGTATCCCTGCAGCCATCTTAGCACTGCATGTAGTTACTTTTTTGAGAAGGCGTATGTTAGCTTAGCCTACAGCGTAGCTACAGCAGCAACATGCGCAGACTCTGTAGCTGCAGTCACCTCTTAACGCAAATATATGAAGCCAGTTTAAGGCCTATTTTAGGCAACTTAAAGGGAAATTGTGGTTTCATACAACCTTGGTCTCATTTTCGTGGTTTTAGCCATAATTTCTCTCAGTAATAATAAAAATTTACTTGATCTATTTGTTGAGATCTGGGAGCAACATGGCTAAAAAGAAGTGTTACAGGACAACAAACAACTCCCAGATAAGCCACATTTTGAAGAGAAAAAAGGTAAATGGTTATTGCCTAAAATGATGAAAGCATCAGAGTTTACGCACCAACTTCCCAGTTCAACTTTGACCTTCCATATTTATAGTACTTGTGTTTTCTATGTAAAGAGGGATTATTACTATAAGATTTTGGATATGCTCAGTTTTGATTTTACCTCTGAAAGAATCTGGCTAATCTGTTGGTTTGTTAACAACCTGTCTGTTCATCTGACCCCCCTTGTGCCCTGTTGGACATTGTTGTAATGATGTTGTCTTGTCATGTCATCATCTCAGCAATTACTTTGGCAAGTATATGTTTTCAAAATCGACAGAAACAATGGTCAAAAGTACAAAAAGACACAAGTATTTAAGTAAACTCATGTCATTCTCATGTGAGACACTCGCATACAAAACATGAAGACTACTGCTCAGGCATTCCCTCTGGTGAACACCACAAACCCAGTGATGGTTATTATCTTTGACAGGCTGCCACTGACCAATGGTGCCCTATCATCAGCTGTTTGAGTTGTGCCTGGTGGCCAAAAAGAAACACCTCTCTCTGTGTGGCTGAAGAGTGAAAATTACTTCAACCCAATCTGTTGCCTTACACAGCAGATAAATGGAGCAGGACAGATACTGTTGCTGCCTTCACGTTCGACTTGTACAGTGAGTCAGCTAATTGATTAAACTGACAAGTCAACAATGTTTCCTGCGTGTAACAGTTAGATGTGTCAAATCCTGTGTCCTCAGGCCTGTGTCGATGCTGGGGCATTAACAACTTAATAAGTTAATAGTTTTACAGGGGTATACCATTGATATATGCAGGTGTGCCCATGTATTTCGACCTCACTCTCAGTTCCACATCAAAGACTAAAAATACAGCACTCCACCACCCCCACCTCGCTGCCCCCCCTGGTCATCCACCTCAGCCCGTCAGGGAGCTGTAGCCTGTAATTGGGTGTGGAGCCTGAGAGGCCATGTAGTGGACGGCTCAGCGGAGACCGCAAGAGTCAATTACCAGAGCTGACAGTGCCGTGGAGAGAAAGGTACACCAGACACACTGTAGTGATCTGTCTGAGCAGGATAAAGGAGACAGAGGGTGTGTGCTAATGTGAGACCAACATGCTACATTTCTCACCTTGCGGTAACATTGACAGCTGTGGCATATTTCTAACTTATGTGCAGGGGTTAGACACAAGGCACAAAAAAAGGAAAAGTCAGTAATATATGGCCATTTCTGTCGGTGAATCCAATTAGCTCATACTGTTGACTAACTTACTGATGTAAAATCCCTCATTCTTGCTTTGCAGATGTTTTTCCTTAGTACATGACAGACAACATGTAAATATTTCATAGAATTTAAAGCCATATCTCAGTGCTGGTGCTCCCTTGGCTTCAAAATGGATTAGTGTGTCAATTATTTAACAGTGGAAACATTTTAATCAAAGACCAGGAGCCAGGAACCCCCAGTTCATTTCGCTACCATCACAACTGACAGAATTTGATTCATGAGGTCTTCATTCTCCATGTGCTCAGACAGGAACGTGAATGTGAAGCTCGGCTTTCGCTGGTCACTCTGACATCTTCTTCTCCCTCTTGAGTTTGCTTCCTTTCTGGGACTGTGTTGCAGTGCAAGCATTCATCAGGATAATTCATTTCCTCTTTTCACTTTAGTCATTCTCATATTCACGCTGCTGGACTACATATCTGTGTACATTATGTGCATCATACATGAATTTACTGTGAAGACAATACAGAAAAAGCTATGAACCTTTATCAAACAATGCAGAGTTTTATATTTCAGTACATTGACAGTGGGCATTCAACCATTTATCTGGATCAGAAATATAAAAATGGTCCATAGAAGCTTAGCTCTATTGTTTTCTCACTGACAACAAAAGCACTGAAATTGTGCACTGTAATCATGCATTTATTCACTATGGGCTTTGTATTTGTGCAAGACAGGCCATTGTGTCCTATTCTGTTTTGTATTTTATGCTTTCCAAACATTACAACGCACTGAGAGACAAAACACTTATTGTCAAAATTCTGGTCTGGTTGTCTGTTATGCTAAGAAAACCATCACTGCTTAACTGTAATGCAACTGCAGCAGCAGCACTTGGCATGCAGCACTGTGCACATATATACGTTAAAAATGTAAACTTCTTTCAGGTAGATGACTGTCTATTAGCAGCTGTTGTCCGTTCTGTTATGTGAGCCTTCATACTCCTCTCAAGACAGTCCATCCAATATCTGAGGACAACCAGGTGAAAGGAACAGCTGATTGTAGGATCCAACATGATTGCAGTTACCAGCTGCATGAGGATCTGCTGTGAAACCTATTTAGCCAGTACCAGAGCAATTCATGTTTTAATGCTTTCTTTTAGAAGTCATGTCTGGCATGTTGGTTCTTGTTGAAGCTGAAGCCACGTGTATGGTTAGAAGAGGTGGGTTGGAAACAGTCAAACAACACTGAGGTCTTCACACACAATGACTTAAGTTGTGTTTCCACCAAGCAATCCAGTTCAGCTCAGTTCGTTACACATTAGGTTATTATTAGGTTATTATTACGGTTATTTTCGCGTTACCATTGACAAAATGTTGTGGATGGTAAATGACACCTACCCTAACCATTGTGAGGGTTTCAGTCCCAACCTAAATTTCACTGTACATGGTACTGATGCTGTGAATGTCATGATTGTAAGTAGAGCTCTGTTAATTCTCTAGCTAAAAAAAAACTTGTTTTTTAACAAAACAGAAGAAGTGGTGATAGAGATCAGATTAGCATGCTGCAGTCCAGGAATTATCTCACCAGGATTAAGATTAGTGGAATGTAATGAAAAGATTACCTGAGCACCTGGATTTTTGAAACCATTAATGAGATTATCCAGGTACAAATCAGTATTTCTTTGCTAATCCGTCAGAGCCCAGCAGCCAGGTGCAGCACAGCACAGAAAATATCCATCTTAAAGCTGCACACAGCAAAGCGTCTCATCATCATGTTCCTGTCCTTTGGTATAAAGTCCTCTAAACAGGCAATATATGAGTGTGATATCGCATACTATGACTTCTATGTATAGCTCAAACTGTTTTTAAACAGATGGTGCTTAAAAAAAGCGAAGAGGCCTTAAAATAATATTTAATACAAATGTCGAAGGTTAATTGTAAAACAGTGTGGCTTGAATTGTTACTTATCCTACTTGGGTTTTTTTTTCCGATTAAGTTTAAATGCTATGTATTGTGACATACATACATTTTGAAAAATAATATGAATTCACTTCTGTTTCTCTCTCTGAAAACTACTACCCCCCCCCCCCACACACACACACACACACACTTTTCTTGCCTGAACCATAAAATCTCTTTTATGTCAGGTGCTGTGTTCACAATATCTCAAGATAAAGTTATCATGCTGCAAACCCATTGTGGGCATGCAGGGGGGAGTCAAGAGAACATGAGAAGGTTTCACTTGTCATCACAGTGTGTCTCCCAATTGTGTACTAGGGAAAATAGTCACTTTCTGTATGGGAAATGGTGGTCCACAGATTGTAAACGCCTCCACTCGACAAAGTTTCCAGCATGGTTTATGTGGTTGTTGAATGTGTGAATGTAAGTGTGATTTCTCTAAACACAGACGTGTGGACATTTTACCAACATTTTCTAACCTTGAACTTAACCCCTCTTACTCCTGACACCTACACAGAGCAGAGTGGTGACAGCGTATAACCAAGATATTAGCATCCAAACCTGACACCTCAGAGAAGAGCCAGAAAGATTCAGTATATTTCACGTTTGCCCACTAGTTTGACTAATGCGTTGGATAAAAGTAACACTTTTTTATTTATTGTAATCATCAATGGATGCACAGTAGTTTTAAAATGAAACTTTAGATGATATCAAATGTATTAGTTTTTATTCACCTTACAAGTTGTTGTCTCAATCACATTTTACTGCATCTTCTGCAGCCATATTTCGATGGTAAAGCGTTCTCAGAATCAAATTGTTTGCACATCTCTGCAGTGACTTCTGTTGTCAGTCCAGATGTCTTTTAAATTCAGTCAACGGTTATGATTGCATGATTGTTTTATTGCTCTGATAAAAGTATTCAGATATCTTGTTGAACTTATAATATTTTGCTGTAAACGTTTTGGCTAGCAATGTGATTTTGGTCTCCTGAACTTTTAGCACCATCTTTTGCTCAAAATTTCAATTTGCACGTTTACATCATTCCCTCAGCAGTCCTTTGTGTGTAGCTAAATAACAAATGTTAGCCTAGGGTGCTATAAATCAACATGTTGTCACTGTGAGCTAACATTAGCATTTAGCTGTGTGTCTGTGTCTAAGTGCAGCCTTACAGAGCTGCTAACACAGCTGTAGACTCTTATACTTTAACCTTTGTAAAGACACTGACAAATGATTAATCAATTAATTAATACGTTAATTTGAAAACTGTGAAGGCACTATTTTGTTAATCATGGCTCAGACACATAGTTGAGCTGATAGTAATCACTAATTTGGACGTGAAACGAGGGCTGGTTTGTCAATTCCTTCAATAAAACATGTGCCTTCCAGCACTGTTGGACAAATTTCTTGTTCCAAAGTGTAGATCAAAAACTGATCAAGACTGAGCAGGAGCAGGATCCCCAATACTGTATTCTAGAGGCCCAATCACTCAATTATTTCACCCCTCAAATTACAGCCATATTCACACCTATGGAAATACAAGAATAAGCATATTAGTTTTTTCCTAACTGATCATAATATGTCATAATATGCCAACAAACCCAGTGTCTACAACACACTGTATGTTACCCCTTGGTAATTTCAAAATCAGCGGTACTGATCAGTACTCTGAGGTCGTTTTGCCACATATGAGCTGTGACAAATCTGATTCACAATGCTAGTGTAATGACATTGCTCATCCCATGCCCTTGAGCAACTGCAGCTGACTTGTGTGTGAGATTTTTCTCAAACCCCCATTTTCCCTTCACTGTGACCAAAATCTGATAACATTGTAGAAGCAGCATTATGTCAAACCCCTTGATGGAACATCAAGTGAAAATGTCTTGTCATGGACATATTGAATTTTGGTGTGTTGTTTATCCGTCTACAATGGAATGTTGTGCAATTCTAATACAATAATTTTGTTTGGAAAAAAAAGCTTGAATTTATACATTTGAAAGCTATAGCGGTTAATTGGTCACAAGCCGAATTCTATCAGTGTGACGGAGAGTGCAAAGATGTGTCTTAAACTACTGCAGAACTCTCACACAGAGAAGCAATAGTGGAGTGCCATGCTGCTGGAGAGCCATTACAGCCCATGCTCTCTGAGGTGGAAAAGCAGTAATCAACAGAAATGAAATGGTCATACTGTCATCTGAGAGTGCAGATCAATTCGAGACAAAGTAATGAACACTGCCAGAGCTGCCTATAGAGGAGGTGATGGGATATTCTGCCATGCCGTGCCTCCAAGGCCCCGCCAACAAACAAAAGGACAGTGATCATGACAAGGAGTGGCCAGACGCACATCTTCATGTTTTTAGAAACTGGAGAGCTACTTGACCTTGGCCATGATGAACTGTCTGCCAGCTGCCTCTGCATGGTAATTCAGTTTGTTTGCCATCCAAGCTGGGATCTGCTGAGCCTTTGTGGGGCACTGAAGTCATGATTATAAATCCTGGGTAAACAGTGAGCATCAAAACGCCATAACAAATCCAGAGGCTTATTGGGGTGGTACAACGAGGCCATGTGTGATTGGAGTCTGATGTAGTACAGAGTCAGGTGATATGTCATGCCTTGAAAACCCCTTTCTCTAATCTGTAAAGCATTTTTTTTCCACAAGGTCAGGGATGACTGACTGATGTCTGTGCATGTGGAGGAGGAGCACTTTCTCAAAACGGAGGCCCACCCACAAAACACAAATTCACACATTTTGGTGCACACATGCACAACAACTGCATAAATGAAGGGGGGCAAGAGTGGCGCGGGTAAGCTCTGCAGGCAGATGTGCTCTCTGAATGTTTTCAAAGCCTCTGTATTGCCTCAGTTGCTGTTCTGCAATTTCACAGCTCAGGGTGTACAGACACGGTGAGAATAAATTAAACAGTCTATTGACCTTACTTTGTCTGCACCCAACTTTAAAATGAATTGCACTCAATGAAAAATGAATCAAAGAGCACCAAATAAATGTCAAGGAAGGACCTGATTTTTATTGCAAAAGTTGCGGAAGATGGACAGGTGCAGTACAAATTGAACACTAAAATGTACAAATAATTCTGTGAGGATCTGTCTGAACCTTGACATGACTTTGTCTCTTAAACAATTTTACATTGACTTTAGATTTGAGTTTATATATTTTTGCATAAAGTTGCATAAAAATAATATAAGTAATAATGGTTTGAGATTAAATGCAGAGCAAACCATTGTAGTAAATCATTTCTTATTAACTCCTGCTGAAAAAAAAAGTATTTTTTGTATTTAGCCAGGTACATCTCCATCACAATCGCAATGAGGGCCTATTTGTGAACTGAATGTGAACATATTAGCAGAAGGATTTATGTGGTATAGCGCATACACACACACGCACACACAGTATCATAAATAACCACCCTGCTTGTCTGTGACCACATACACATATATATGTGATGTGTTGAGATAACTAAACAAGCTGTTATATACTATTTTCATATTGATCAGCCTGACTATTGGGGTTGCCTCCATTTGCATCATGGATGCAGGGGAAAATTGATGTGTTCATAGAGAGGCTGAAATACCTGACCTGGTATTGAGTCTGATGTAATATAAACATAAATCACAATCACCCTGTGTATACAGTATGTGTTGCTAAAATAACAGACGTAGCTGAGCTGTTATTGGACTGTAGCGGTCTGTTGAGCACTCTATTGTATATCGACCTCTTGTTTTCAGTAAGAACCCTGGTGGGGCTTTGAGAGGTGTTGGTGTTATATGGGGTTGAGTGGCTGTCTGTGACTGGGAGCAGTTGGTCAGTCACCCATGCAGGTGTTGCTACTGGGGCTAAGCCCTCACAGAGGACCCAGTGATTGTCCATGGAACAGCAACATCTTCTTAACCCGCATATCCTGATCCTTCAGTTCAAGCATTTATCATTATGGAATGTGTATGCAACGTACATTCATTGTTATGACCAGTTTTTAATGCCACGTTAGGAGAATTGCATCAGCGGTTGTTCCTGCTGTTGCAAAAAAAGAATAATATGCAGCATCGTTTGCTCCTCCATTGTAAATGCATGCAGTAAACAGCACAGAGAGTGATTTGGAGTTTGAATTGTGACACTTTACACAGAGATAGGTATCAAAAGAGGCGACGGTGGGGATAAAAACACCCTGTTGCCAGGATCCTGCTGTCTGCTCAAACTAAAGTGTAATTCTTCAGCTTTGAAAAAAAAAAACTGTCTTGCCAGTTTAGAAGCTGTGTTTATTTAGACAAAAAGGAGAGAGCACACTTAATGGCTAATTCAACATCAGGCCAAGACAACAGTTCACAATTACCCTTTTGGCAAACACATGTACAATGATGTTGATCAACGTCTTACAAAGTGACTTATAAGCATAACTATACTGAACATAAACATTGGTTGTTATAAGCTTTTGCAACACATGAATAACCAATGCTGATGTTTTTCTCAGGAGTCCAGTCTCCAATGTTTAGTAAATCTACCAGGGGTTTTAAGTTTGAAACTGACAAAGTATCCATACTCACACCACTGAGTGCAAACGGCAAAGGGGAGGAGGTGAACTAGTATGGGAACTAGTAGTAAAGGCTAGCATGCCTCACATTCAAAGTTTAATTTATGTATGAACTGCCAAAAAATGCCAAAATGTGTGCCATGCATTAAGAAAAATTGTATGTGCATAATGTTCGCTGTACAACATGGGTTGCTAACCCGTCAAATATTGTGCCAACTCTGCATCAGTGTTATTTGCATTTTTAATGCATCTAAGGCTCTCTCCTCCTTTGAAATGCTGCACCAATGTTCATGCAAACTAAGTGCACAGAGCTGATTCAAGCAATCACAACGAAAACAGAACTGGACTGCCTTTGTCTATTTAGAAATTCTCAGCAGTCATTGTGTAAAGACAGGATTGGCCAGCCTTGATCAGCCACAATATCTCTGTTTGCATCTTGAAACATAAAATATTGTGTATAGGCAGCCACCCACCACCTACACACATATACACACGTAAACAAACACAAAAACTACCCCCATCACAACACACCCACACACAATATTAAAATGTGGTGTTTGAAAGCGCCACTTTAAGATTTTATCACTGATGATTCCTTTTTAATGATCTGATTTGTTGCATGCGCAGGCTGCAAACATCCTGGGTGCTTTCCCTCCCAAAAAGATCATCTTTTGGTTTGACGTATGAGGCTTTGAACTAAATTAGCTTTTATTTTCCTTCAAGCAGCTTCAGATTTTGGAAAATTATCCTTTTGAAAAAATTGCTCCCTGGCCTTGACTGGACACACAATCTGAACATTAACTGTGGTGCTCAAATCCTGCTTCACTGGTGCCACAGGCCTAAACAAATTGTTCTATATTCTACTATCAACCAAGGAAGGTTAATGTGCTTGAACTACTGTTAGAATGCTTTATATTACAGGTTCTTGATCTTTATATGTTCTGCACAGCTAAATGGCCTTTTGTGTACTGTAGAATATTTGATAGACCACCAGTGCCCTCTGTCAGCCTCAACCAGGATACCACGTTATGTTTTTCTTCAGTAGGTTAATTTGGCTTCTTTGTGTTATGAGAGGAGATGCTATTTTACTGTTTATGGGAGTTAAATTCACTGCAGCGTTACTGCGTTTCATGATACAGGTGAAACTGTTTGTTTTTTTGAGTTGATGTTTTAGTTTTCTGGCAGTGTTTATTGAGTTTTTTACTACAATAAGTCTTACCTTAAATCAGTTATTATAATAATAATATACAAACGGTACTGTATGTTATTTACTGATGCTGTAAAATGACCAACAAGTTACCTAGTGTTTGTTTGATTAATTAGTGTTTGATATTTGAATGTGGAATACAAATTTTGTATTGTACATTGTGTTCAATGGATGCCAGTGTGTATGTGTTTCTATTAACAAAAGATAGCATGTTTCTACAGTTCTTCTGTTAACCTTTGATTCGCATCACCGAAACCCCACTTAAACGAATTCCTCTGATCTGTTCATGTGTGTATTTTAATGATGCAGTTTTTTCAATTTAGAATTTGGACAAAATCACCCCAATCTCTAAGTGTTATGTCATCTTGCATGCCTATGAACAAACAGGGAAAAAAGTATTGCAGGATAATGCTAATGCTAAATAAAATAAATATTTGCATTTGTAGATATGAGGAGATGACAAGTTACCACAGAGTCATGCAATAACAAAACCTGTGGGTGTACAGACAATGGGCTCATTTTGAGGTGAAAGAGTCCTGAGGCTGTTATTAGTGTTTGTTCATGTGTGTGAAACTGAAAATTGATTGTGGGAAAGTAACCAAGCACCTTGCTTCAGACATGGTGATATCTTTATCTACTCTAGACCACACTAGACATTTTCCAGTCTGGGTCTCATTATATTATCTTTTCTCTCTAATACATTTAAAAACAAGCGGCAACTTTGTGAGCTACACCCTCATTTTAGACCAAGACAAGTTAGTTATATTTTTAGTAAAATTGATCTGATCTCTGACGTGGAGCCAATGCCACGCTGCAAAACAAGAGTTTTCATCAAAGCGTCTATACAAAAAATATGTGATCTTTTCTTGACTTGTTGCACTATTTTTCATAAAAAATGGTGAATATTTTTTTTTCTGGTCTGAAAGAGTAATCTTTTTTTTTAAACCAAACTGGAGTGAATGACTTGACATAAATGTTAGGTGAATTTATGGTAAGTATAATACTGCAACAAATCAAATATACTGCAGCTTGTGACTCGCGCTGAGCAACTCTTCACTGCTATATATAAATGTCCAGATGACTTTTCAGAGAAATGCAGCATGCAGCAACATGTAGCTCAGACAAATGACATTAGAAAAGCCAATTAGAGAAGGACCAACTGAAAAGTACACCCTTTTCACTACACAGTGGCAGATATAATATATAATTTCGATTTTCAATTTGGGCAGGTAAAAGTTTCCATTCATTGTGGATCAAAAAAAGTATCTTTTTTAGTTTTGCATGGATGTTAAATTAAATTAAAAAAAAGGTTTTAACAGTGTCATAATTTCTTCATGACTCTCACGCTGTCTTTAGTTTGGAGGAGGTCTCGTTCAAGATGACAAAAACCGTCAGTGTCAGTATCTCTCCTCAGATGAATATCATAACTTATAAGTACACGATTATGTTTACTTAATGAGTTCATAGTTGTGTTTTAAAGGAGAAATGGCAACCCACCTCATGCTTCATGCTGTTACCAAAGAGATTTAAATCTGTTGTCTGCACACAGACACCAGGGGGAAGCATTCAGCCACTTATTGGCAGCTCATCAATGTCGTATTTGGTTGAGGTTAGACAGAGGAGATAAAAATTGTTTCATATGAAAACTATCACCACAATCATAAGGGGTTGTAGTCTACATCAGAAAATTATTTACTGCCAAGAAGGTGAGATAAGAAGAGATGCGATTTTAAGATGACATTAAAGTCTAAATCGAATGAAACTCAAAATAATAATTGCACAATATTAGGAGCTCTGTTCACTACTTTTCTTTAACGTGTTACGTGCATACTTGGTTTTAACAATAGTCAACTGATGTTATCCGTTATTAGCACAAGAGCAAACCACAGGAGCTACAGTAAAAGAGAGGTGATCTGCAGCAGTGTTAAAGAAGTGCAGCACTATTTGATGTCACACAACATTGGAAAAATAAACAAGAAAATAAAAATGGCAGTGATGGAAAAAAAATAATGGGTGGAGTCTTACTTTTCAGGTGAATAAAAATCCTGTAGAAATGCTAACTGAATTAATAGTCCCCCCTCCCTCAACTAGCAGGCCAACTGTTAACAATGACTACTAATCACAATGCACTCTTCTAGTAGAGGTTCTGGTTCTGATTTTACTAGTACTACTACTATCCATTTTCTTAAGTTTTACTGCTACAAATGCCACCACCCCCGCTATGACTCCTGAAACTACAACTAATATATCAGCTATTATTAAAGCAGTGCCTCCACTACTACATCTACTCTAACTATGACTTCTATCACTACTTGTCAAACACTGGCTCTGCTAGTGTAGAAGGACGGTTGACAGCCACACAACACACCTAATACATTTGTGAATGTTTGAGTATAGAGGTAATCTCAAAATGAGTGCGTTTGAATGAGTGTGTGCCACTAAATTATCCATACAAATATGTTTAATTATACAGTACAGCTTGTGAAGTGTTTTCACCATTCTTGCAGCCGAATTTCAAAGGAAGATCGAAAGTTTTTTTGTCGTGACCCCACCAGTTTAACACTATAGTCTGTGATGAGAAGGAGGATGAAGGACAACAGACTTTTACATTTTTTATGAATAGAAAACATTTTAAGTTTACCTTGGTGCTCTGTAAATTGGTAATTTAATCAGCAAGGTCACTGTAGCAACTCCAGTAAGATAGCTGAAACCAGTATGAGTGGAATTTAAAAACATCATAGATGTCCAGCTCTCTTATAGAGATAAAAAGATAAAACATTGATCTTGAGGTAAGATATGGGGTAACGCGAGTCTTCCATTTATCAATTTTCTATTCCCTTTCTCTGTCCCCTCCATTTCCTGTCTCTACTGTGCAGCCAAAATAAAAATAAAAAAGAGGTCTGGCAGGACCATGGATGAATTGGCTTGGTAAAGACATGATTCAAACATGGTATTTTTTACTCAACTATGTGCATTTGATAGCTACACACAAATTTTAATTCACAAAAAACGCAAAGATTAGAGAAAAGAAAAAAAAAATGAATACAAATTTGTTAAGCAGAACTTAATTTTTTCTTCTTTTCTACCCCATTAATCATCTCACTGACACTTTATCTTGTGACCCTTTGGACGGAGCCCAACCCCTAGGTTGAGAACCACGGGACTAAACTACCCAACTGTATGTAAAGTAGTTAAAACTAGCTAGCTAACTACTTACTCATGCATGCATTAATATACAATGAGCAATCTAATAATGTAATGTCAATCTCAATTCCCAAATAAGTGTGTGCTGCCATCTACTTGGACTGTTATTGGACGGGGTTAGTAGGACTATGTAGGATAACAAATTGCGCACTTTTTGCCAGACAAAAGGCATATACATTTATTTATTTTCTTCAAATGTGCAAGCTCAGTTTGTGGTGAAAGACAGGGTTGTAACTACAATATCTCTCCACATAATATGATCAGAAGAAAGAAAAAAAGGAAATGAAGGAAAACACTTTCAGTTACGGTTGCTATTTTTACCCACACAGCAGTGGGGTCTGTGGGACCCCAAATAATGAAGAAGTAAGGCCAATGTCAATAAAACACGAGGGTTAAAGACTAGAGACCACAATTAAATTATGTGCTTTCCAATAGTGTGAACTGTCTCAGATCTCAGCAAACACAAATAAAAAAAAAAAGTGCTTTGTACAAAGATCAAACTTGTTATATCAAAAGTGTTATATTCCTTGAATTTTGCACTGTAATCTATAAGAATAACTGGTGTATAAAATAAAGACACATTTTATGCCTACGGTGGAATGACATTGGAACCTTCCCATCATTTGTTTTAAGTCAAACTCTGCTGAAGATATAGAGTCCATCTGATCACACTGTGAACCCTCACTTGTGTTTTATACTGAATCATGGGCTAACTGTATTGGTCCTCACACTGCTGTGACCACATTAGTAAGCAACAGCGACTACAGCTTGTACTACTCCAGCGATCAGCCTACATCTAAGAACTGTGACTATCTTACCCAAACTCAATCTGACCCTGTAACACAAGGACAGGGATTGCCTGCCTCTGATTCAATTGAACAATGATGCATTTGCTTCCTGTTGCAAAAACAAGCCCATTTTGTTCATCTTTTAAAGAGTTCAGTTCAGCTGGACTTCATTTATTTATGCGGGTGTGTATGTGTACTGCTTTGGTGTGTATGCTTCACCTGTGCTGTTTTTAAGGTTATTTGCGGTTCCTGATTGCAGTAGGTCCGCCAACCAAATTTGGAGCACCTGCGCCCAGTGCTTCACATGACATTCAATGTTAGCCCCAGTGGTCTGCGTTTGGTTTGGTTTTTATACTTAAAAGCACCCTGCACTACATTATTCATACGCATCCACATTTAAACCGCTGATATCACTGACTATCAGAACTTACAATGTAATTTTCCTCTTAGATTATAATACATCATTCATATTTGCTGGCATTTGCTTGTCCGAGGGCCAAGTTGTGACATTAGTTATACATTTGTTTACTTGGAATTGGCGCCAGGTCCTGTCGAATCCAATCATAGTTGTTTAGATCGGCCTCAGAAATGAGTGTAGATTGGGTGTGACTAAGAAAACTGGTGTTGTAAAACTACCACAGTTACTTTTGTTTGGATACCACTGTTAGCCTCCTGACAATATTACAATTAGGCCACTACTGCAACTTCTTTTTCTACTATATTTTATACCATACTAGTGCTGATGACCCAAAGTCCAACAAATATATCAGCAGGGCCAAGTTTAACTTTTCAAAGGTTTTTGTTTATGGTGGCTAATCAGCAACAAGAAAGTGCAGTAGAGAAACGCTAAAGATACATCTAAAGTCATTTTGAGTGCCGCCATCACATAGATTGTCCACCAGAGATGACTTACTGTCTGTTTTGAAGTGTATTTTTCAATGTGCTGCTTAGTACATATCTTGGTTACAGTTTGTTAACAAAAAATTAAGGGATCCTTATCAAAAAATGTTATATTATGTATTCATGTTAAACATTTTGATATTGGCCTCAAAAACCCAGTATCAGTCGGGCTCTTATTATGACAATAGTCATAATAGTTTGCATTCTTGAAATGACATCTATTTATTTATTTTCAGTTAATTAATTTTAAAAAGTATTTTTGTCACAAATTTGCCAAATTACTGTAATATAACTCTAGGTATTATCAAACGTTATAAATAGCTGCATGATGAAGGCATATGGTCACTATAATCCCTGTAGAAATGCTTGCTGATAACATGGCAGTTGTGCTTTCGTCGCCCAGGGATATAACCTGGCTGCAGCCTCAGAAATAAGAGGCCCCTTGTAACCTAATCGATCGCCGAGCAGAGAGGCATTATGGGTCCACACTCTGTGATCCGTTTCTCTGTGTCAGACCAACTTCCCAGAATAGCAACTGTCTACTGCTCTGCTCTGCTCTGGAGGAGATGGAGGAGGAAGTCAGTGCTGGATTTAACAACTGTTGCTTTTGCTGCCGCTGCGGAACCAAACTACCTTTCAGTCCGCGCTGCGTGGCGCATATCGGGCTAGAATGAAATCCATTCCAAACCGAGACATTCAGTCGGGATCAATGAGCAAGTTCGAGGGATTACATAAACTCCTACGTGTTTAAGGTAAATAAAAAGAGAGCGAGAGGAACACAAGTGCATGAATCGGTTTCCTGTAATAATTGACCATTCTGTTGCCGCTTTAATATAGCCATTCAATAGCCTATTATTCGACTATCAGGCTACAGACGCTTCAAAGCTGCTGGAGGCGCATGTCTGCGGCAAAGGCAGACAAGGAGCGTCTGTCTGATGAATGGAAAGCCAGACGGGCTCCACTGTAGACTGCGGTGATCGGATAACCTGTTGAATTGCAGCTGTCAGTCAGCTCCATGCCATGCAAGGCAAGCACAGCCAGCAAAAATCAGTAAACACGAGAAACACAGCGCGTTGCCACAATAACAACAAAAACAACTGGCTTCACGGTTTTCTGCAGCTGGTGGTTGTTTCCAGAGAAGCACTGTTGCCTGTCAGGTAAATGCACCCTGTCCTCACGGCTTAACCTGCAAAATAAGACTTCTCCCACCTTTCTGCTGCTGACAGAAATATCAATTCGGCTACCTGGAGTCATGTCGCAGACATACTAGGAAGTAGGGTCAAAAGTCGCCCATTCATCGAGAAAGGGGAAATAGTCCTTTTAATTTCTGACGGGGCAATTGATTGTTTTGGTCATATGTGTGTGTTGTTCAGTCTTTTTAAGGTATGCACTTTACCCACCGTTTCACATTGTTCCCATTCCCCGCAGTAGCAGTAAAAACGCGCGAGGCTCTGCCTGGTCTGAGTCACATCTCCACAGTAGCTTTTGCTACAACATTGCCTGCACGTGGATTTCCAGTGTCTCGGTTGTTGAAAATAGCTTGGCTGCTCCCTGCCGCTATGGCTAATTCCTTAGGAACCGGTGGATCCAGTTTGATCCATCCCTCTCTTTCTTTCCCTAACCAACTTGTTGAGTCTTCGCCCCCCACCCCCTCTCCCCACCCCTACCGTAAAAGTGCGCTGTGTGCGGCTCAGCTAATAGTTGTGTGACTTCTGATGAAATGTCGCAAGTTTGAAACAAGTGGGTCTCGAGCTCGGTGTGTCGGCATCGATTTTTAAAGTGGAAAAGTCGACTGGACGCGCGCGCAGGAGAGGCTTTGACGCAGCAACCGTCACCTGTAGGACTCGATAGATGCGCTCCTCCTGAACTTTTTCTCTGCTTTTCTGAACTTGCTCAGATTAATCATCAGATGTCTTTTCACGTTCCTTTCATTGGACTGTTACTGAAACATGCTGTCCTGAAACACGATTTCTCTTTCATACATTTATGAGAGATCACTGGACGAAATAGGTAATTTTGACTTTTTTTGTTAATTTAAAGGGAGGTGGAGATATCCCCCCCCCCCTCCCCTCCTCCCTCGTCCTAGACTGAAATTACCAACTAATTTTGCACAGGGGAGACGCTTGAAGGTAATTCTACGTATCCACTTTTTTCCTATTTGTTACTTTCTTGTTTTGCTTTCACGTTTCACTTTAAATGTTTAGCTGTTAAGAAACTTATCATGAAGAGACAAATGGCTTTCCAGCTCTCTGTGACTGGAAGGTGGCCAAAGTTTCTTCCATGTAGCTACAGACGGGGCAAAATTAAGAACTCAGACCATTAAGACAATTGTGGCTGGCTCAGATTACCATCATCTTTGCTATACAGTAAAATGCTACTGGAAAATAGTTCAATCCAAAGAAACCCAATAAGGATGTGGGCCATTCTACACTTTGGTAGTAGAATTTTGTGTTACACGATCAAGAGAAAAGTTTCTGCTGTGAAACTTTTGAGTTGTTGTTTTTTTATTTGAATTGAAGGGTTAAGCCTCATGTTCTTCAAGGAAGCCAGCAGTTGTGCTGTAGCATAATAGAAATGTGTTGCGTGATCTGACGCAGAATTTAAATGAATATTAATTAGCTCTGTCACAATTCTCTCTGATGCAGTGCTATTCCAAATTATAACAATCATAACACACTTCCTTTATATGTGTTGACTTTAACATATCTTCTACACAGCGATAACAAAGGGTTCGAGGGATAAAGATGCGCCCAAATGTTAGTTTGCAATTAATAAAAATTAGAATCAACTTACTGACAACGTCCAGTAGACACCATGTATTATCAACCTGCCCATAAATGTTTAGAAGTTAAAAACGTTAAGGTAATTAGATTTATTGTGTCAATTGCTTCAATTTAAAAAAGTTCAAATGTAACCTGAATTTAGTGATTTAATTTCCCCCCTTTGTAAAATTTTGAATCAGTACAGTTATTAGCGCATGGGTACATTTATATCTTTTCTTTTGCATGTTTTGAATAGTAATTTGCTGTGTGTAAAATGCAAAAAATGGAGACATCAGGCCAGCTATAATTGAACTTCTATTTAGACAAGACCATTTTTATAGAGAACATGAAACTAAAACACGGCTGTTCACACATTTAAAATTGTTCATATGGTAGCTTGCTAAATATATGTGACTACTTCTCTAATAAGAAAACTGCACAGACCAGAGTCTATTGTAATGCACCGCTGTACACTGGAATCCATGCACCTAAAGCTGCTCAATGGCCTTACATTTGCGTGTTGATACGATTTTAAACTAATTAATAGTTTACAGGTTCATGATGTTTGGCTTGATCAAAGTTAATTCTGAATTTTCACATCCTTGTTACATCCTATTTATTATGACACAGAGCCCAGGCTGTGTTTGGCTTTTGAAATACACGCATTCAAAATTTTTATTAATACTTTTTATTCCCTGCAGCACTCCCTGCAGCACTTGAAATGGAGGCTCCCGATGGCTGCTGTGCTAGTAAGTCTTCACATTGCTTACACACTACATTCAACGCACACTGATACTCACTGACCCATACTTTACACCTGGACAGAGTTTATGCAGTATATCGGAATGTGTGTCTGTTTTGTTGTACAGATGATGGTGATGACGAGGATATGCGTCTGTGTGTTATTATGTTATTGTGACTTATTGTAGCTTATTTTGGCTTTCATATCTCTTCCAACTTTTTGGTTCAATGCTGAAACAACAAAAACAAAACTTTTGCAATCACAACACTATAAACATTTCAAGGGATTTTCCCCCAGTGCAGACTTTTTCCTGTTCACCCCTTAAAGGTAGAGAAAATGATGCATTAGCAACATCCTGTTGAATGCAGCAGATACTGGATATGCACTTTGTGGTGCTCCATTGCCCTTTGCTGGTTTCCTTTGGGCAGGTCTCTTGACTATCATCCCTGCCCCCCATGTATTTCGCTTTGGTGTGCAGATCTGAAAACAGGTACCATGTTGTTTATGACATCAGTGGGGATTTTAGGTCTCCATTGGGGGTTTGTTCTTGTAGGAACACTTGGCAGGCGGGGTAGGGGTGGTGGTGGAAGACGAAATGGAGGCGCTTCCTCTCCCTGTCCGTCTGTGGGTCGTTTCTGAAATGAGTTTTGGAACAAATGCTAGTCTGTTCCATTTGCATGAAACTGCGGAAAACACACATCTTTGTGGAATGCAACAATTTGCATCCTCTTTACTCCCATGTATTTTACTATGTGCTCAGTACATTGGCAAGGCACCGCTGACTATGAGAGCAAATCCGAACATCGTACTTGGTGTGACACACATCATCATAATCTTATTCATAGACCACTATACTCTCCCAGAAACACTACTATACCCTGCTACACTAAATCCTAACATCCCCTCTTATTTCTTCTACTCACCATTATAGAAACATACAAATATACTATCTTATATGCAGTCATTGTGTCCTACAGTAGTAGTCTCTCTTTCATATACAATTAGGCTCTTTTTTTCTCACACATGAACGTATACGTAAGATAGATAAAATAGAAATGTGGTGTGTGTCAAAAAGAATAATAGTATATGTCAAAGAAAAATATAAGATGGAGAATGTAGGAGTTTGTTCAAACTGAAGGTGAAGGACATTTTATGTGCAAAGCAAAGATGTGCATTGATGTAATGTAATGTAATAAATAAAGTTACATTTGGAGACTTGACGTTAATGTAACATGTAGTGTAGAGCGGCAACGATTAGTCAATAGAAAGTCGAAAGAAAATTAATTGCCAACTATTTTGATAATCCATTAGTCATTTCAGTCATTTTTCAAGCCAAAATGTCATACGTTTGCGGTTCCAGCTTCTTGAATGTAAGGATTTGCTGCTTTTCTTTGTTTCTTTGATAGTAAAGGAAGAGTCTTTAGGTTTTGGACTGTTGGTTGGACAAAAGATGCACATTTTTCAAATGTTCACATTTTATAGACTAAATAAATATTTGTGAAAATCAATAATGAAAATAATTGTTAGTGTAATGAGTCAGTGTCAGTGGGATTCCCGGGCCTTGTTGATGAGGCAGCTGCAGTCTAGAAGAAACTCTTGTTGCATGAGGTTTTAGTCTTGATGGACTGTAGCCTCTTGCTGGAGGGGAGTGATTCAAAAAGTTTCTGTCTGGGGTGGGAGGGGTCGGCCATAATCTTTCCTGCTCGGCTCAGAGTCCTGGAGGCATACAGGTCCTGGAGGGGTGGCAGCCAATCACCTTCTCAGCAGAGCAAATGATACGCTGCGGTCTGCCCTTGTCCTTGGCAGTGGCAGCAGCGTACCAGATGGTGATGGAGGAGGTGAGGATGGACTTTGGCAGGTTACTTCCTCAGCTGCAGAAGTACGTTCTCTTGGTGAGGGAGCTGATGTTCATCGGGGTCGGTCATGGCTTTCAGGTGGTTCAGCACTAGGTGCTCAAATTACTTCATTACCTCAGGGCGACGGGTCTGTAGACATAAGTCTTGTGGTCCTTGGCTTTTTGGGGACGGGGATGATGGTGGAGGTTTTTGAAGCAGTCTACAGTGAGGCGTCAATGATGTGGCACGAGTGTATATAAAGTCAATGTAAAAACATGAGGCAAAGATGCATTGGGGCAAGCTGAAAAAATGTCCAATTTAGTGAAATGTGCGCATTCAAGGCTTTATGAGCAGTGTTGAGCACACGTATGTGTGTGTACTATATATATGTCAGACAGACACAAAGCTCCATGCCTAAATGGAAATAAACAATTGGGCTTCTTTTATGATGGTTTTGGCGGGTTCGAGCCTCTGATAGGGCTACTTGGTGTCAATCAAATCCAGCAACATTGTTTATGAGTCCAGTTCATGAATATACGGAGACAAAAATAGGAGATGGGTCTGGAGGACATTAACAGAATGAACTGGAGAGGCTGAGGCTGTGGCTGAGCTGCCACACATATAGCCACACCAGCCACACTACCCACACACACACACGTTTAGTGCGTACATAGCTAGCTAGTTTACAGCTAACATCTGTACAGTTGTTACATTGGCTGTTTGGGACGAATAAACATGGACTACCAATAAAAAAAAAAAGAAAAAATCCAAACTTGCACAAGTACATTGGGATGAAAGTTAATGTGTGTGCAACTTCACAGAAAATATTTGAATTAGAGGAGTTGTGTGGGAGATTACTTCTATTCTCATTCATATATAGATGCTATTATCGTCTATATATAATAGTATCTATGACTCAGAATAGTAGTATGATACATACAGCCTTACAGTGTATATAATTGTATGTGACCGATAATATTTGTGGTTTCAATTCCTGATTAGCTTACAGCTTTGAAATGACCATACACATAAAGGTAGCATTTCTGAAACAAACGGAGCAACATTGCTTTTGCCCTGACAAAACCTGGTGTCCTTAAATGCACCGTGGCTCGATTTGAATGCTCCTCATAGCCAAACGCTGACAGCAGTGCCACTGAACAGGTTCAAGTTTGTTTTCAACAAGGCAGTTCGATAATCAGGAATCGAAAATTTAAGCTGCCTTCCTGTTTAATCACCCAATCTTCCTTTTTATATAAACCCTCCTCTCACACTCTTATTCTTAACCACATGCGCTGTCATTGTCACAGTCGTTCTCTATGTCGTAGGTTATCATACTCACACACAACACACTCATTTTCTTTATCAAATAGACCACATTTAATTTATCACACATGCAATCATTCTCTCATGCATTATCCCACTCTCTCACACGCACTTTGTTCTCTTTCACTTACACCTATTGTCTCATAGATACATCATGATATTTCACACGCACTTCGGTTCTTTCTTGTATCATTTCTCACTTTTTGGATATTGGATATTTTCAATCTCACTTGCACACACACACACACATTACTGTTTTTAACAAAATATTTTTTTTCTCTGTCTATTCTATGTCTCCCGTATTGGTGGCCAACCAAGTATCACAAACATCTACCAAGCAGAATTACCAACTTGTCTTGTTTCTACATGAAAAGAATTAGATTAAGTTATGTAGTTTCCTAGTTGAGTCCTCCCAGGGTTCTCAAATTTTAAATTCAGATTTGCTTTATTTATAAGACCATAATTAAGTACAGTTTTGCAAATGTCAATTATTACACAACAAACATTACACAACATACACTATACTACAATATCCAACTACATTACTATACAACAGTATACTATAATGTAAGAAAAAATAATTATTTATTATTATTAAACATTTAACAAATTCATTTGTAACAGTTTTAGTTGTTTAAGCTAATGCTAGTTTGACAAACTGACATAACAATGGTATACTTCACACCCTTTAATCATAAAGGTCCCATTTTGGAGCTTTTAAATTGATAGCCTTAAACAATATTTGATATACAAGGGTTAACTGGGATATTCCAGCTTCTCTTTAGCATCTTTTGGTTCTTGGTCAACATAGACTGTATAAAAAAAGTGGAGGTAGCCACCGCAAAGACATTAGGAAAACGTTTACTGAGGTAATAAATCAAGTGAGAAGTAGGGTCATTTTCTCATAGACTATACAATCAGATTTCTTTTTGCAACCAGGAGTTGCCCCCTGCTGACCATTAGAAACAATGCAGGTTTAAGGCAGTTCCGCATTGGCTTCACTTTTCAGACTTTTCCGGAGGTTGGTAATCGAGTCATGCTCTACTACCTTGCCAGCAGCTAATTACTTGTCTGACAGTTGCCTAATGCAGTCAGACTGTTTTCCAAGATAAACACCCTGTTGGTCTTTTAACAGAGACAGAGAAAAGACACAATCCACGCCAGTTTGATGTCTAGTTTCTTGCTCTAGTTAACTGGCATTAAATAGTGTGGACCGCTGCAAACATCTCCTGTGTTATGTAGTGGTAACTGACATAAAAGGTGAGGCAAATTAAAAATAATGAGCTGCATGAGTTTGTCCTCATACCAGGCAAACTACCTGTTATCTTGAACCTTATCACTTTTTGACATAGCATAATCTCAGTCCAGTAAAGTTTCAGTTCATCAGTGAGATACATTAGCCTCTAGACGAAACAAATCACATTTACCTGACATCCTGCACAATAATCTGTGTATTATCAGTGTATTTTTCCTCTGCCTTTAAATTGCCTCATTTGCAATACTCATTTTCACAACTGGCTTGTTGGTGGTAAGTGGTGAAGAGTTTCTTTCAAACCATCTTTGACCAAAGATAAATAGTATACTTGCAGGCAAAGGGCCAAGACAGCACCAATCTAATAATTTTAGTTTCACCAGCTCATGTAGTTAACATTAATATTAGTTTCAATTTATAACATTTGGTGGTGACAGTCGTTATTTCCAGTGAAGTCAATGGTTTCAGTTATTAAGGCAGCATTGTTAATAATGTAAGAATTATTTAATGCTCAAATGGTAATGACAGTGAGAGAGTGATTGTGAATGCAAGAGGGTGTGCGGGAGAGTATAGTGATGTACATGTGAGATTATGATGATGTGTGAAGTACTTATGACCTAAATGCCCCTCATCTCCCAGAGAAAAATCCTATTATTACAATTTTCATCAGTTAAGAATCACCAGAAGGCCACTGGCTAGCTAACAACACCGTTTTTGTTGCACTGCCAACTTTGCTCTACATGCATTGCACAACATTAATCAAAGACCCTCCATGGATGCTGCAGTATTAAAGCAGGTCGTTAAGTTATTCCATTGCTGGAGTTTACCATAAACTCCTTATTGTATTCACTCTAGTTATCTGCAGAGGTGGACTGTACCAGGTTTCCCTTCTCTTTGGGTCACCCCCACATACACAATATATACAATATAGATTAACAGAAATGCAATGTGCCAGTGCACTCTATGGCTTGGCAAATTAACAGCAGGTACTTCTGTAGTATTTCTGGAATAAGGTGTATACATATAACTGTATTCATTTATTCACAATTAAATGTATCACTAATACTTCCAATACAATGTCTTTTTGAAAAGTTGGTGAATGAATCATTGGTCTGTCTGTGTGTTTTTTGTTTGCTGGGTCAGTGGTTTGTGTGTGCATATGTGTGTGATATGAATCTGTGTCTTAAGAAACGTTTAGGGTTTGACAGGAAAAACCAGCTCCCATACAGTGTGTATCCAGCAAGCCAGAATGGATGACCTCGTCACTCCGGAAAATAATCTTATTAAGTTCCTCACACAGTTAGACGTAGGTGTTGTTAAACCAGTTTCTGTGCCTCTTACTCATTTCTGCCATCACGAGCATGCAACTGGAGCTTGACTTTGGTTTAATTTAGGTTTGTTGTCATTGCATACTGTTCCTGAGTCTAGATTCCATTTACAAATGTCTGTGCTCTTTTGAATAAGTTGTAAGACCAGACTGCATTGACCCTGACGACTGTAGTTTAGAAGCTATGCATTCATTTGGTGTCACTGATTAAGTCAGCAATTATTACACCTACCTAAGTTTCATGTGTACACATTTGTTCCTTTCCATTTGCCAGCACATTAAATTATCCCAATTTGGTGTATTACTCAAAATACCTTTCCCCCAGCAGGTCCTTTGATATCCTGATCTTACTGTTCATACAGGATTGACTCAGCAAATGCGGGGCACCAACGCAAACCTTCAGTTCAATCCGTGTAAGCTTATGTGCATGGTTTAGTTTATTTTTAACCCTGTTCAAGTTCATAAAATATCGGCCATCAGGTGTGGAAATGTATCCTCTCCACTAGCTGTGCGGGTGTATTTGATCTTCATAAGCAACAGACTGACAAAATATAAGTGTGACTAATTCCTTTGACTGCCGGTGGCCTTTGATGACAAAAGTCTTTATTTGATGTCATTCTTTATTCATTAAAAAAGACACCATATTGACCGCACTATTCATAAATAAGCATATATTGGAACATTTTTGAATAAATAGCTAGTGAAGCAATTTACCTTGACGTTTTTAATTCTTTCTAGCAATAACTTTGTGTTAAAATCTGTAATGGAGGGTCTTATTTTAGCATTTGAACCCAGACAGCCCAAAACTATTAGTTTATTCTGGAGACAACCAAGCCATAGTGCTGCTAGGCAGCTGTCAGCGTCTGCTACAGTAATGGAAAATCCTTCATGACAAATCTGGGCCACTCCTGTCTCCAGGACAGCATTGCCAAGGGACAGCCAGTGTTGGTCACCTGAGATTTCCTCCAACCCCAACCTGTGCAACCTGAGCCCAGGATTGTGTCATGGACAACGTCTCCCAGTATGAACCACTCAGTGGGGCTGCCACTACAATGGAACAATACCATAGAAGAGGTTGTCAAACTAAGAGGAGCTGTCATAGCAAGAGGAGATCTGAGACAGATTCCCTTTTCATGTATGATAGATCATTGCAGACATGTTCAGTACCCACAAATTGCAACATGGTCTTCCTTGTAGCGGTTTAAGATGTAGTTCGTAGCACATTTCTTTGATTCTTACTGAAACTTCCTCAGCTACGGCTTTTGCTACATCAATTTTAAGAGCATGAGGCAGTCTGGTGTCATTATAATGGATACTTTCCAGCATTTCACAGTCGTCAGTATGCTTGTGGAAAACCTTTAAATGTGTGTGCTGGTGGTGAATGATGGCTCACTGTGGTTCCTGAGGGATCTGACACCTGGGTCAGCAGGGGTGTTTGCCTGTTGCCACTGCATTGTTTTAGTGACCCTGACGGGGCCAGGGTGTAAGGGGATAAGGGATTGGTTTGCTCTCCCTCTGAGTGGACACAGGGCTATCCATAGCCTTGGTTCTGTACAGACTGCTGAGAGGATGCAATCTGATCCACATTTGCTGGACATTAGGATCCCATAGGTGCATAAAGACAGTTAAGTTAGTGGCCTTCTGTATTCTGTATGGTGACCTCCATTCAGGTTAAGTTAAGATGGAGATCTGAGAGGGATGAAATTAATCATTTTTATCTGAGAAGGAAAGACCTTACACGAGTACTAGAAATTTGATTATTTATTTTCACAGTCTGTATTTGTATAAAAGTGAATAGACCAGATATATTTCTCAGGTTAGGTGTGGAGTACCGTATTGTACAGCACAATGAAGATTGCTGTGTTTCTGTTTTTCTCCCAGGTAATGGCCAATGCTCTCCCAGTAAGGAGAACTCAAGGATGTTGTCGGATATGTCAACACCTAATGGACAGACAGTTCCTCAGGGTCCTAATTCCCCCAGTGGTGAGTGCTCAATCAATAGATCCACATTCCTGCAGTCTGCCAAGAACAACTACAGTATGCACACACACAGTTTCTCCTTTAAACAAATGTACTCATTTCAACTTGCTAAATCAGTAAAGAATCAATTCTGATCGTATTTTGATTGTATTTTTCTTTGTCCTGATGAAACTCAACCCTTTCACAATAAGGAAAGGATTACTGTATTTTCCCTGAACTGCTGGATGGCCTTTAATGTGAAATAGATAGAGGATGTGTCAAGTTTGGATGAGTTGCACCAGAAAACATGGCAAATGTGAGCAGGTGCTCCTGATGGGTAGGCCAGTGCCTTGCATGGTAGCTTGCCGTTATCAGTGTGTGAGCGGGTGTGTGAATGAGAGGCAAACTGCAAAGCACTTTGCATAAAATCACTATGAAAATGCAGTCCAAATACCATACTCGAAAAAACAAAGAGAAATAACTAGAAATAAAGTCCTGTCTCAAATAAAGAATTTGAACATTTTTACAAAATTGCCATATTGTACCTTGTTGTACCATATCTCACTTGTTGTACTATATTGTACTTATGCAGAAGTGTTGCTTGGTTCCTGTTAGTCTATTGATCTGATGCCTCAGATTAGCTCTGGCGATGTCACAGTGAAGCAGCAAAGAAAAGGGGAAACTATGTGAGACGAGGCAGCAGACTGAGAAAAAGGGAAGCTCGTTTCCCACAAGTTTAGAGATACAAGGAGGCAGGCTGGCCGATGGCTTTCACAGGGGGATACTCATAACCGATAAGAGCTGTTGTCATTCTGGAAGTTGCCTAACATGATTTGCTATTTGAGGTTTTGTTACAAAAGAAGGGCTGCATCACATCATCTGTTGAAAATGAGCATGAAGCGTGTGTCAAATTTCAGTGCCAAACTCTTAAACCGTACATCAGTTGTCTTGGTATTATGCACTCTGTCTGGTAATAAAAGGTAGAAGAGTAGAATTACACCCTTTGGGCGCGGTGACAGTTTAGGTTGTAAAAGTGACAGATATTTTTTTCATAACGATGTGTTGCTTTCAATAAACTACTCAATCAACTGCCCTATTTCCCCCTGATTTTCTATGGATTATTGTAAACTCTGTATCCGGACGAGGGGACGAAATATACCGAAACTCATTGTTTTTTGACGTAGCAACCGTTTCGAGTGCATGCTCATCTGACCACTCTATGCATTCCACTCTGCCACACTGGAGAGACAGATGTAAAGATGCAAGGAGCTGAATAGCAAGGACATTCAGGTCTGCTCCGTGTTGCCAGGATACAGCTGTTGAAGACAAGGCTCAATCGCAATGTGGGTATTGGGATAAGTGTTTCCTCTGTACAAACTGTGGGATTAGACACATACAGTATCAGTTTAATAATGCAGCTGCTGCGTGGAGATTTCTCTCTTTAGTCTTTAAAAAGGAAGTGTTACCTGAATTTCTAAATATCTTTTACCGAGAGTTAAGTGGATGCAGTTCCAAAGCCTGAGGGGACAGTTGATGGATGTAATCAGATGGGAGGCTTTAGTAAAACAACCATGTATGCTCACACTGTGATTATTGCCCCAGTAAATCCCAAAAGAGGATCACCAGGATCATCAGGATTGGCAAGTTTTTCTTGGATAGTGTCCAGACGTTTTTTCCGTACTATGTCAATAGCCCATTTCACATCCATTTTAACACATTAACAAGACCAGTTGATTTGATTTGTTGATTTTTAGTGCACGACGCTCCCATTTGCAGGCTCATTACCTTGCATGACTCTTGGAAATCTTTTGTCACAGCTGTTGTGGGAACAAAGTCAAGTCGACTGTGGGGGATCAAGTGAAATCGAATTTTACTATATGCTGCAGAATCTCTAGATTGTCTCACACGGCTGTTTGAAAAAGCATAAAAACAACAAAAGCAGCGTAATCCCTGCATGAAGCCTGCAAATAGTTTTGATATTGTTGTGTATTACAGATGTACAAAGACTCAACAAGCCAAGCACAAGAAACTGTAAATATGACATACTACATTCTGCTTGATCACAGTATGCCTTTTGTAAAATGGTAAATTTGATTGTGTATATATAGTATCTGTCTGTGCATGCCTGAGAATGGGTTCAATTCCAAGAGGACCTGTTTCCTCTCCCTCAGAGGACAGATAGAGTTGTGTGTTAGACAAAACATTCAAGTCTTGCTCAAGCATTGTCTCATCTATTCTAAACATCATGTGGTTTGTACAGAATAAAAGTGTCCTTACCCAGCAATGTTTCGGCTTTGTTGCCTGAAAAGGCTTGAGTATTTGGTTGAATATTTTGAAACAGATTTTCTGGTTGACTGAACTGTATATAGTATGTGCAGTCCAAGTGATTAATGGGACAAGGTGAATGGAACTAGGTGTAGCTGTGTCATGTGTATTTCTATCTTCTGGATTATTATTATTGTGTACAAGTATTACTAATTGCTGATGACTGATAACTAGAGACTGCAGGTGGTGAATAGTTTCCCGCCATAACCACCCACACACCCACACCCACACATATATACAATTATAAAGTCTTTTGCCCTTGTCATCCAGCCGGTCTCCCATTGCTTGTCAGGTGTTCTAAGCTGCTAAGGGCCTCTGACACTCCCTTTCTCCCCAGGGACAGCCAGGAACCAGACCAGCCTGTTTCTATCTCTCTCTCTCTCTCTCTCTCTCTCTCAATGAGTCAGTCCATCCTAATGCTGTTTAAGAGTTGAGTTGTTGAGTTACTAATATGCCCCCACCACATGCCCATTCCATTCTGCAGAAGCTACTCAGTCTCCAACCATAACCCTAACCTAGTTCAACTCCATCCATTGCAAATCAACACAGACCATTTTAGTGTAATCTGTTCATGCTTGACCAAGTCATGCATCCCCGGGCCAACCTAGGCCACACAGTTGCGGTATAGTTTAAGTACTTTTACGGCACTCCCATGAAACCTGCATTATCTGAATGTGACACTGTGCATCTCAGGATTGCTGTTGTTTTTGTTTTATAGAAGTGACAATTAAGCAAGAGGAGGAAACAGCGGAGGAGGCTGACAACAGAAGCCCAGCACTTGAAGAAATAGGCCAAACAGAGGAGGAAGGCGTAGCATTGGAGGAATCCATGACTGGCAGCCCAAGCAATGCACAGGATGGATTATCTGGACCAAATGTGACAGCTGATGCAGGAAGCCGACAACCAAACGGTACCAATCAGTGTATTTCCAAATGCCACCAAAAGCAAGTAATGCTTCAAAGAAACTGTCTAGTATTATTGTTGCAATTCTTTTGGCATTAACAATCCACAGAGGATTCTTCTTTTTCTAATGATTAAAACCAGGGCGGTGTGTACTTTTCCTCATCTTTAGAGTGAGTCAGAAATCATTTGTTTTCCTCGACAGTGGGTGTGGAGTGCTTTCTGTTTTTTTGTTTGGTTTTGTTTTTTGTTGAAAGACAATAGCTTTGACTTGGAATTATTATCAGGGAAAAAATATCCTTGGAATCCCCCGCAACCTGTTCCAACTGACGCCACGACTGCTCTGGTTGTCACAGCATTAGGATCATATTTCTCTTTTCCAACTGGCTGCAGATCAAAAGACTTGTCATTAGTACAGAAGGCAGTAGTTGCGAGTCCCTGAAAAATCAGAGGTGTGTACTGAACAGCATAAGTTCACAAGAAATAAGTCCGCCATACACTTCAAGAGATATAGACATGCACACATTTCCATTCATTACTCTGGGAAATATTGCATTTACTTTGGAAAATATACCCAAGTAAATGCAGTATGGGCACTTTTGTCAGCGAGAATTGCATGTACTTAGTTCTTAAGTACCACTAATGTCTTTACATAGACATCCACAGTACAGTATACCCACTTCACCTGATGTGCATGTCTTTGGAATGAAGCAAACATGGTGAGAAGATGCAAGTTCAGTTATATCTAGTTTTAGTTTGATTCAATTCAGCTTAGTTAAAGTTATTTCAGTTTAATTTAATTTAAAACAGTCCAACAGAAATTAATTTTGATTATTTTTAATTCAGTTCAACACAGGGCAGTTCACTTTAGTTTGCTTTAGTCCAATTCATTTCTGAATGCTGGTATATGCAACTGTACCTTTTTCAACACTATTATAGATAAAATTGTTCATTATTGCAATGAGAGATTGAATTGAACAGCTGTTTTGTTTCTTGATTGTCATTAGTAGTCATCTACCAGAAGTATTTCAAGGAGTCATATGTCATGTGAGGACAATTTGATAATTGTGATTCTAAAATATGAAGCAGCTATCAGTGCTTAGTGGTTCCTGCGCAAGGGGGGACAAAGTCAGCTGTCAGTTACAAAAACAGAAAAGGTAAATGAGTTCACTTAGAGACAAAAAAAATGTACCCTGTCTAAAAACATCTTCCACAATGAGTGTGGTATTGACTTCCTGTGCCTGCCTCTATCAGGTGACAGGCCGTTCCAGTGCAACCAGTGTGGCGTCTCATTCACCCAGAAGGGAAACCTGCTGCGACACATCAAGCTGCACACAGGCGAAAAACCCTTCAAATGCCCCTTCTGCAGCTACGCCTGCCGGCGGCGCGATGCCCTCTCTGGTCATTTGCGCACTCATGCTGGTAAGACATTTCCTCACCCTCTTCTCTTTCCTTTTTACTCATCTACTTTTGTTACCCAGAAGAGACTTCATTTCTTTAATCAGAAGTGCCTCAGAGATCTGAAAGAAAAAATCCACCCATAATACTTTTAATGCTGGGATTGACTGTATTTGTTTTAAGAGGTTCAATATTTGAGACAGATCCTACCTATTCCCTAATTCTGCTTGTTTACATTTCCACACTCCTTCCCACTGCTATGTTTATGCACCTCATCACCCCAGTCTGCCTCTGACATAACGTAGGAACCTTGAAAAATACTTTGTTCCTTTGGAAATCAATGAACTCAGGACTGAAATGTGTTTCGGAAAGCCGAATCATTTTTGTATACACATACATCTGGAAAAATGTAAGAGGCCGGCTTCTGCAGGCTTTGTAAGAACCTCTAAAATGTTCTCCTGGGACAATTTCTTCTTCTAAAGCTATGTGACTGAGAACTAGCAGAACTTCAGTAGCCACAGTAGCCATACATGCTGATTGGTGACTCTCTGTCTTGTATTGCAGTTGGATAGACGCAATGCTGTTTTTTTTATGTGTGTGTTATAGACAGCGCTGTGAGCACTTTGTGGTTAGGTACCAAGGACATGCAGTACCTTAGTTGCTTGACTCACTATGGAGGAAACTATCTGTCTGTTGAGAAACACATGGGGACTGCTGGCTGTCTCTCTCAACTGTAACCCACTTTCCTATCAGAGAGGATGTGCTCTCCCCTCTTTTGCACCTTTGAAATCAAGGTCAGACAATAGTGTCTGTGATGCCCTCATGGGGGTTACTCATACACAGTTCTCCTTTAAGTTGTGGTAAGAGGTATGTGTATGTTTGGGTGTGCATCCATGTGTTTGCATACATTTTTTGTGTTTGCAGTTCTGTAATCTTTGTCTTAGTTGTTACTCAGATGCTTCTTTTATCCATTTCTTATTTTCTTATCTGTTTCTCCACATCTGCCACCCACCATCAGCCATGACCATTTTCCTACTTTCACTTCCTTTATTGTTCAGCTGAATTTGTTTGTCACATCCCCCAACCTTTTTTTCCTGTAAGATCATGAGTAGTAAGTTACACCTGCCTTCCTCTGGTCATTCAGTGAGGAATTGGATGTTGCCAAGTTGTGCTGTCATGGCGTTCTTTTACGTAGAGGGACTCACAACTCAGTTTCTGGGGGCTACAAACCTGGCAGCTCTGGCTTGGTGCCCTGCCAGGAAGAACAGGTGTAGCCAAAAGAGGGAAATACAGCATTGAAAGAGAAATCAGGCGAGGAAAAAATGTAAGACGAGTGAGAAATAGTAAAGAGTGGTAGAACAAAACTGGGTTGGATTTGGCTGCTGTCCCCGAGGCCAGGTTACATGATGGAAGATGACATTATCTGTTGATTGGTGGAAGGATAATGCAGGAAAGGCAATGTTTGAGAGGCGACATATTTCACATTTTGTGAGACAGAAGGTTTAAATTCGAGCAAGTTCCCGTTTATTAGCCAAATGCAATCAGTCAAGTGAGTCTGAGTGCACGGCGTGGAACATTTGCATGAATAAGAATAGCGGCTGAAAGGTGGATTATTCAGGTCCATCCAACATCTGCACAAGGTCGTGTGTGGGTGGTTATATAAATATGAAAAAGGATTGAAGTCTGTGTTGTGTGTGTGAAAGAGAGAGTGTGTAGATGTGAGCCAGCAAGAACAAGGGAGTGACACTCAATTGAATACTGCCTACTCCATTATATTAGTTTCACGGCTGGAAAGCGGCAAAGAAAATTATTTCCATGATGACGTTTCATTTAGAAGTTACTCTTTGACTACCCAGAATGAATATTACTGCAATGACCCTGCAGATACACCCACACATGATACTGAAACCTTTTGTCATTAGCCACCACTTTTTTTGTGTGTTCATACTCAGAAAAAAAAATTATAATGAACCCTTGTTTTGAGTTCTGCCGATACAGTGTCATTCATAGACCACAAGAGTACTGAATGACGGATACAGCAGAAAAAATATTATCAGCCCACATGATTCACTAAAAAAAGTGCCTACTGATGCAAGATTGGCCATGGCGGGTCGTGTCATTCTGTAACAAGTGAGTTTTACTTCACCCATCCAAATCATCAAGAAGTAGTTAGTTAACATTTATAGCTAGAGGAATGTTTAGTTCAGAGGTATGTCTTTTTGTAGAACACAGGCTACTCATGTTCACGTGTGATCTATCACCTACCTCTAAATGTGTGTATGTGTGTGTGTTACAGCCTCCATGCCTCAGACTGAAACGTGTTGAAACTGTTCTCACAGTGACAAGAGCACTAGCTCATCCGCACATCTTCTTCTAGTAATAGCTGTCACCATTATGCCAGTGAATGTCTTACTACATTGCATTGCTAATGATGGTGTCTGGGTCATATTGATATGCGTATGCGGCCTCCAGTTCACTCACTGAGTCACTTTATGAGTCATTACATTGGTTTTGAGAATACTCTAACACAGGACACAGACCTATTTCCTCAGCAGTGTCTGCCTGCATAGGATTTTTACTTTAATACAGTATGTTGCAAATGAAATTTGTACACATTTTTAATTCAACTTTTACCTCAATATGGAAACATCTCATATAGTAGTCCCATTGTACTAAGATGGTGACACTGTTGGCCTTAACAACTGTTGACCTATATCTAGGCTGTCCTGTATTTCTATAATCCCTGAATCACTGGTCAACCCATCACTACATGCCTTCCTGGTGGATAATAATGTCACTGATGCATGGAGCCATTGATCAAGTGTTAAAGCTAGCTGGATGGATGGAAGGATAGATGGGCTGAGGGCTTGACCGAGATAGATGTAAAGGATGTGTCTTCATCTTTCCACTTGTCGAGGTAGGAATGAATTGAATAAAATAGAAATGGCACAATGAATCACACTCCACCTCCATAGCAGTTTAACATTGGAGTCAGTTTCCTACCGCCACCATGGGATGCATGATCAACTCCGCTATTCACTCATGCTGTGCCACAGCAGTGGGAGTTAGCTGTATGTTTCAGAGACCAAAGCGTTTTGAAATGCAGACTTCATGGTGCAACTATCTCTGTCGCCCACAACTTGTCTTTCTGTCTGGCAACAGTTGTGTGGAATCCTCACACTAGTAGTGGAACATCCATGATCTCAGAGGCTGGTTTGTCTGTACTACTAACTGTTCACAGTATTTACTACTACGCACCGCCTGAGCACTGCAGCGGGTTGTATTATCTCATTGGAGGCTACCCACTCTCTCTGTCTGTGCAGCAGTGAATGAAATTAATATGCTCTCCCTCCAATTTCTTCACTTTTAGTTGGCAAACCACACAAGTGTAACTACTGTGGGCGGAGCTACAAACAGCGCACTTCTCTGGAGGAACATAAAGAGCGCTGTCATAGCTACCTGCAGGGTATCGGCTTGGATCCGACTGCCAACTCTGGCCCTTACACAGGTAAAGATTTTTACTAAAACCGAAACCATGACATTGACGGTGCTCTACTGTGTAACAATGAAATGCAGTATTAACAATTATGTACAACAAGTTTTTTTATGAATTATGAATTATGGAATGTGAATTAAAAAAATGCCTGATATTAAGCACATATTACTCTATTAATACTGTACAGGTTTTCTGGCTATTTATTAATTATTGTATTGTGATGTTTTTTTCCCCCCAATTTTTTAAACTGAGGTTATGGTTAGATTTTGTGATTAAAAAAATGTTGGTTTTCTTTTTCGTTTTTCACATCCAAAGAAGAGTGATCTGTTCGATTTAGCAATGTTGCTTTTCAGTGTGTAGGTGTCCCTCTATTCAATAGCCAAATGTATTCTTGCTCTCTTCTAACCGCGTTCCCTTCTCAACCTTTCAAGGTGAGGTTCCTAAAGAGCTGAGGCCCATGGCACAGGCCAACACCATGGCCACCTTTGATCGGCCGCCTGTTATTGAAAGGCTGCATAACAATGTGGGCAAGAGGAAGAGCACCACGCCTCAGAAATTTGTGGGTGGGTAATTCAAACATAGCCAGTTAACGGCTTTCTCTACCTTAGTCAGTGTGGAGTTTCCATAAGGAGCATCTTGATATACAATATTGTTTAACTTGATTACATTTCAACTCCTCCATTTGCTTTCTGTGAGTGTGAAGTTGAGGTGGTAGTTGAAAATGATTTGTTGTGTTCTGCACTCATGGATTACCATGCAAATCACATTATGGTTTTTACCTCAACTTGAGTACAACTCGCACAGCATTTCAGTGGATTTTTGTTATTGGCGTGAAATAATTGTATTCGTTGTCCAATCAGACATTGAGTAATTTGGACTTAACAATTGTTTTGCAGGAATCATAGAATGTATTTGTTAAATTGTCATCATGTAATATCTACTACTGATTTCACTTTCATGGAAGTAGAATGGAAATATGTTATTAACTAACCTAATTGTTACCTATTTGTTCCCTTCCTTTTCAGTGTTGCATCATACAATATTATGTAATATCACATATTAGCCCTGCCCTACTTATGAGCACAGATTTTTTTTTCAGAATTTGGTTTTATTTGCCACACTATTAGAGAGAGAGATTGAGCAAACTAGAGCAAGCGCTTGACAGAGAGGCAAGGAAATGTTTTTCACTCTGTGGTTAGGTACACCTGTAACTTTGCCATTGCTCTTATCGAGAGAAAACAGCTCACCGCATCCCTGTTCTGGAGGGGTTAAACAGTGCAGTAGTAGATGGATGGGGCTTTCCACCCCATTAGACACGTACACACAGAACATCAAGTACAAAATATGAAAAACAAGCCCTGAAATATCAGCAAGTTATAAGTTTGACTGGCTAGAAAGGAAATTTTGTGAAGTCAAGTCACGCTCATATTTGTGCATATTATTTTTCTCTCTTGTTGCCCTCCACTTCTGCTGTTGCTTCTATATTTATTTTGTTTTGTGTCTTACGTTTTGAAATTGGCATCGTCTTGTTAAATCAGTTAATTCCACACAGTCATAGTGCTCCTCTCTTTCATGCAGGTGAAAAGATGTTACGCTACAGCTACCCTGAACTCGGTTATGAGATGGGCCTTAAGTATGAGAAGCAAGCTGAACTGATGCCGGCCCACATGATGGACCAGGCCATCAGCAATGCCATCACATACCTGGGATCGGACACCCTTCGGCCCATGCTCCACCATCCAGGTCCCCCTCTCTCTATGCCTGAAATGGTGCCCATGGTCAACCCCCTCCTCCACCATGTCCTGCCATTAGGCCAACAAACAGAGCGTCCAGGAAACTGTGACACGCTGCCACCTCAGCCCCATGACTTCCCCAACCATCCCACCACGAATGGCCCCACTGCTTTAACCAGGCAGGGCAAGCCGCCCCAGAAAGGGCAAGAAGAATCTCCCAACAACAGCGGAGTTGACTCTGCTGACTCAGCTCGCAGCAGCCCTCAAGAGAGGCAGGGCTACCACGGGAGCAACCCCCATCTGAGCTTCAGGTGTCGAGCCAGCCCAGCGGTGGTCTATTCAGGTGAGCGGCTAACAGAACCATCGCCCAGAAGTGGGGCAGGAATGGGGGCTGGGCTGATGCGAGTGGCCACTGAGAGGTCTATGAGCCAGGAAGGGGTGCGGGTGTTTGGACGAGACGGCCAGGAGTTGCGGGCCTTCCAGTGCGAGCACTGTCGGGTGCTCTTCCTGGACCACGTCATGTACACCATTCACATGGGTTGCCATGGATACAGAGATCCACTGGAGTGCAACATCTGTGGTCACCACAGCAAAGACCGCTATGAGTTCTCCTCTCACATAGTCCGTGGCGAGCACACCTTCCATTAAAAGGATGGGTAGGAATTAAAGGGAAGACATAGAAGGGAAAGGAGCAATAGCCTGATATCCGTCCTTAGCCCCAGACCTCTGAGACTGCGCAGTTGAATGGCACTGTCGACAAGTGTAGCACAATCATAGCATAGACTTCTTTTTAAGCTACTCATTGTGAATCTAAACAGTTGAACAAGCATATGAAGGTATGGGCCAAAGACACATTTTCTACATATTTAATTAAGATTAATGTAGAGGAAGGAAGGTACTTTTTGTTTTGTTTTTTTCTCTCAAAATGAATTGTACAACAGAGCAGCTGTCAAACGACTTGGACTATTTTTTTCATTTTAGTCTTATTATTTGGAAATGTCTCCTTTTGTGCTTGTCACTTCATCATGCTTTTATGGCAGAAAAATGTTTTTCACTCTTAAGAAGTAATGAATGCATACAAATATTAGAACATGTTCCTGCCTTGCGGACTCAATGCCCTAAAGACTTTAGGTAGTCTTACTACCATTCATGGTTCATGGACATAATAGCAGTATGGCACTGAACTGGCCCACCTATTGTGAGATAATATACATCTGTTTTCTTTTTCTTTCTTTTCATGACATTATCATGACCCATAAGTCATAGGCTTTTCCTATGAACAATGGTGTAATACACATAATGGTGTGTTCATCTCTGCCGCGTGTTCTGGCTGCAAGCAACTTGGTGTCCTTTTGGACTTTGCTGATTGTGTCTATCTTTCCTACGTGCCATCATATTCAGTATTTGGTTCTGCTGCAGTATTGCCTTTGTATAACTGCATAATTTAAATGAATTAGCATACATAGATTACTACCAAGATTATAAAACATTTGTAATTACCACAGACGTGACCATTCACCCCCAGTAATGGATACAACAAGTACAATTTTTGTAAATAGTAGAAACTTGGATTCTCTGAATGTAGTCTATGAAGAGAAGTATTAATACGAGTGGCAAATGAGTTTGTCCATCAATAAAAAGTAAAAGCTAGATTTACAGATGTACGTCACAATTTGTATGTAAATTATGTTAATTATAAATGCATTTCCAAACAAATACTAACAAAGGCAAATTACTGTTACATATAGACATTGCATTTAAAATGGCTACTGTTCATATTAATACCTACTTTGTGAAGTTGAAGTATATCAGAAGTTATGCCATAAAGCTAATGCCAACTGTCTAAAGGGGCTACATAGCTAGCTGATAGCAGAAAGCTACCTCTAAACAACCACTTTGTAGGATTCAGCTGATGTGAGGCATATATTTCCTATTACAAATCATGCCTGTTTTAGACGATCAATTGCTTAGTTTTTACTTACATTACCTTCCAATTATCAGTTGCCTATAAAGCACTTACGTACCACTATTAGCAGAGAAAAAGAAGATCACCAACTTTCTGTTGCTGGCTTGTGTATTATGTCATTTTAAACCAAGTCCAGTCAATAGAATCAGCTCAAACTATTTTTAAAAATTGAAGCCATTTGATTTAGTTTAGTCTTTTTTTTTCTACATTTAAAAGACACTGACTCATATACTGTATTTTATCTGAGTTTTCCCCTTCAAATGCAAATTTGATCATTTGTAAATAAATGGGGATAAAGAAAAATCACAAATATTTTGACATTTATATTCACAATGCATTGCATTTCCAATGCGAATGTTCTTAGGTTAATTAACACCAAGTTTTAGATATAATGAATTTGGAGTTCATTAAGCTAATAAAATGATAAAATATACACTTAAAATTCTCATATACGTTTGTAAACTTCTATCTCATGAAACTGCATTTGTTGCTCATATTGGGACTTATTTCTCTCCATAGTAATCAGCCTCTATTCAGTTTGCACTTGCAAGGTTGAACTATTGATCATATAGCAAAATCACAATTAAAGGAAAATAAGGAAGTACGCAAAGTCAGCCCTGTGACCTTAAAAAGTTAATCCATGGCCATCTTTTTCTCATCTTTTTAAAGCTAATGCATTATCTACCTAGATAACTGGCCATTTGTTTGTTCCCGATTGCTCTTAATTTATTAGAAAATGTTTAGGTCCTGGTGACTCATGGGTTGTGTTGCTTGCAGCTTGAATACAGAATCCAGTTAGATTCCTAAACTTTCAGTATCATTGCTTGTTTGAAACTGGCAGACATTGACACCATAAAATGGAACAATTTCCATAACATGGTGGTAGAGTAACAATTTTTATTTTGATAACTTCAAAATCTAGAAGTTACTTAACTACCTGACTGGAGTATGATGCTTTATGGCAATGGATGCCAAAGGGATGAAGGAGGCTAAAGGTATTACTAAGTTTAAGAGGGTTACCCTTCTCTGATGTACCTCCCTTTATTCTTGAGGCTGCTCTTTTTTATCTAATTCACTTTGTGATTGAGGCTGGATGGCTGTGTGTGTATATAGGTGTATAAGTGTTGTGCTTTTTTTCAATGCTTGGGGTATTGGGTCTGGTAGGGTCTGCATTAGTGGTGCTGTTTTGCAGCACAGTAAATACATGCTTATATGTCTGGTTTCAACGCCCATCTTTCATCTTATTTGTATGCCATGACAAATACAGGAAAATATCACAGACTGCACAAAAAGCTCTTTTTTGAGGTGCTTTGTCCTTGGCACCTTAAAAATTTGTATAGTGCTGCTTGAATTGCAGCTGAACACCTAAAATGTAATTGATTTCCAATTGTAGTATTATCAACCTGACCCTCACCAACACCATCTCAAGCAGAAGGACACACACACGCATGTCTTTCACACTTCCTTTCTCCCTGAATCTTGCTCATGTATGACCTTGTACAAAGGGGATCGAGAAAGAGACGGCATGAGCAAGAGGAAAAGTGAGAAGGAAGGCACTTCCCAAAACTGTAGCATTCCAAGTCACCTCTGTAAACCTGCTCTAACATTAAAAGCTCATGTATGCAAAATGTAAATGGGGAGCTGGAGATAAGCCACTTCCCACCTCCAAATCTCTTGTCCTTCATCTACAGTGTGTTGAAGGATAATAGATTTCAATCAATAAGACTATTTGCAGCTTTAGTTACTGTCTCTCCCTGTGAAAGCACACAGATAGGACTGTGCTTTGTACAGGTGGCCCTGCACTTTATGTCCATGCCCTGACTATAGGCAGCATTGATTTCTTTGTTTTGTTGTTATATTAAAGTGAAGGTAGAGTGGAAAACAATCATTGACAGAACACAGGTTTGTCTTTTCTCTGAAAGAACAATCTTGGAGATGCACATTGGAAAGAAAGACTCAATGTAGGCTTTGCTATGCTGTCTGATGAACATGTTCTTTTTATTGTAACAGCACTCACAAGAAGTTTGGCATTACTAGTTTCACACTGGTCAGCATCATACACAGTTGATTATTCTCCAAGGTTAAACTCAGTGATTTACTCATCTGTTCAGTCTCTACTCGTGATCAAAAGGCAGCTTTTTCTCTGTTTACATATTGCTTCTCTTATGCGCAACTGGTGCCCAGCTAGCATAAAAACGTACTTACTGTGTGTAAAGTATTGGCACTGTAAATTGTTTACACCTCGCAGCTGTGATACTGACTTTATACATTCCTCTATCATATTATTCCTGTATATATTCATTATCTGAAGCCTTATTTGTTAAGACAGGGGTCCTAAAACAACATATCCTTTTAATAATCCTATGATCAAATGTAAGTTAATGCTACCCTGATTTTTCTTTCTTAATCCCCTTCAGAAGGAATACAGACAAACAGACCAAAATCAAATTGAACTGGGTATAATATATGACAGGATGTTTGAATTAAATGTGATTTTCTCAGTTTTCACTTGATCTCCAGGTTGTATTTGGTAAGACTTTGTGGCATAGACATATTTTTTCATGTTCTCATAGTAATGTTGTAATAAGGACAGCCTTACTTGTACACAAATTCTTTAAATGAAGCAGCCATATGAACAAAACAAAATGAAAGAAGGTCTTCTGTCAGCCCTCCCTGTGAGTGAGGAGTTTACTTGAAAATCAAAATCATTGCTATAATTTCAGATTGCGGGGATGTTTTTGTAAATTTTGAAAATGCGTGTGCTAAATGTCTATTTTTCTGCTGAAATAGTTTTGTGAACTTTTGTGTGTTTTTTAAGTTTAAAAATGTTTACAAAAATGTAAAAGACTGGGTTTAGGTGCATTGTATTTTTTAAGAAATAATATATGAAAGATGTATATTTTGGCACTGAATATTGAAATTATTCAGAAATGTGTGCCGATTGATCATCTCTGATATTGAAAACAACTTTCTGATGTGAGGGCTCTCAGGTATTTGCAATGGTTGTGTATTTTTATGTCCTAAAATATGTGATTTATTTATCAAAAAGATGCATAGTAATTGAAATTCTCATGACTTAAATCAGTCCAACATTGAATGTGGTGAAGGAAGTTGGAGGTTTGTTCAGCCCTGTTTTCGACATCAATGACATTACGTGAAGACACACTGCTGTGAAGAATACAATGTATATTTTTAAGGCATGGGTTTCTCTCTATTAAAGAAATGAATTTATTACTGCCTTGGCTGTTGTGTGAATTTTGAAACAGGAAGTCAGACATGTTGTTCTATAGTTTTCTTCTAAACTGTAATTAAACGATTTTATTGAGGAAAAAAACACAGCGTTTGAATCTTGTGAAAAACAAGGTCATGAAACTGAAAAAGGGTTAAGCCTGTCTGGAGAAGTGACTTGACCACTTATGTGTGATATAACTTCTTGTTATAACTGTGACTTTGACCATAATCACCAGGGGGAAACCCCCGTCCCGGTAGAATTTGAATTATGTAGTTGTTTTGCACAGTAAAGTCAAAATCCAGAAACACAGACAATGATCAAGTAGTGAACTGATGAGACTCACAGAATATTATATATTGAATATAAATTATTATATTATTATATTGAATTTTGCCTTTCATCAGAAAATGTGATGAAAAGTGTCTTGGAGTTCTACTTAACTTTATAGTATATTTCATTCAAATCAATCACTCATTCAAATTCACCAACTTCTCTGTACAATATCCTAAAAATAACATATAATATGTGAAGTTTCTTTTAGGGCCAAATGTCCCATTTAAAAACCTTAATAGGCCAATTTCCTGGACATGAATCATTGAAAGAAACAGATAATTAGAGTGAGACAATTAAGCCCTGATTGTGAAGCACTGGGTTTACACCGACGGTGTAGTAGTTTGCTGAGAGAGCAAGCTGGTGTTCACAAGGTCAGGTAGCAGTCAGTCATGTGGTGCACTACTGACATGAAGGATCGTCTAGCCTGAGCAGAGCCATATAAAGCAGTCTGAAGCCAGCAATGAAATGTCACGTTCTGAACACATTTATTTATTATTATGATAATTTTTTCCATAATGTGTTACCTGACTGATTACTTCAAAATGAGAACTGTTAGCAAACACTGAATACTATAATTTATTACCTGATAATGGAAATTAATAAATAAACAGCTGGCAGCTTCAGCTCTACAGTGACAAGTGAATCTGAGGAAGCTGGTTGCAGAACACATTGTTCTGCACATAAAATCTTCTATTTCTACGGAAAAGAATAAGTTCTGGGAATTCTGTGTGCAGCCAGACCTGCTACAGCATACTGTACTGCCTTGGTGCTTTGCCTTAGTTTGCAATGTAATGACTGGTGTTTGTTCCTCTCCAGCCTGTGTCTATGAACAGGTGGGCGCTGGAACCTGTTGAAGCCTCTAAATGTCAGAGCAGTCTTCTTCACCCCCTTACTTCTTTAATCTGTGTATTGCACACACACACACACACATAGTCACACAGCAAACACACACAAAAATCAAAGCTGCCTGAAGGCGGTAGCAAAACTGAGATGTGTAAAGTCTGAACAGACCCCAAACTGTATCTTTTCATCTTCAGATTCCTCTATTTACCTGCTTGTCAGTTGATTGTTCGCATCTAGATCATATCTCTGTTTGACTCATACTTTCAACACAGGAGTGATACACCTGCCCTCGCTTCGTGGTGCACTTCTGGCACAAAGCCCTTTCTCCGACATCCCATGTATTAAGGAAAAAATAATTTTAGAAACTAATGTGATTATTGCATTAATTTATTAACATTCTTTAACCTAACTTTTACATGACCAGACATTGCTCTTTGGGGCACAGTCAATCATTAGACTGATGTGTTTTCCTCTTGCTGAGGGCAAAATCACCACTTCATTAAACAATCCCTGGTGTCAACTGCTGCTTTTGGTTCAGATGAGGATGTGATGTACTGTAGACAGTCTTAACTACCCACCATGTTAAAGAATGGTGAAGGACAGTCTGTGCTAAAGATTGTAAAATACATGATTGTTGCATGAAATGATAAATCACTCTGCACTTAACACCTCAGAATATACCAAAGCTCTTGGAAATAAGTTAGAATTTAGCAGTCAGCCAACTTACTACTAATTCACCATTAAAGTGTTAAATTTGAAGTAAAGGGTGATCTATTATTTCATACAATGACAATTCCCTGATTACTGCTGATTAAGTGCTTTGAGTTTAGGGTCTGAGAAATCAACCATTGAGTCAATGTCATGTTTTTGAACCCTCAATGAAGAATCCGCTGGGACCATGCAACAGTGTCCATAACCAGATGCACATGGTCAGTATGAAAGGTTCAAATTAGGAAGTAGTTTGAAGAAGCCTTGATATTCTCCTCTGACCTGTCTGATTAGTAAGCCATTTTAGCTGTGTTTTGTTCCTCACATCCTACTTGACATTAGAGAATGAAAAGTCCAGCAGTGTAATTTTTCTTTAATGCTGGATGCACAAATTATTATACCGTATAAAGTTAGTCACATATCTAATATTTTGTCAAACAGAACATTTCCTGCATGCTTTGTACTTGTGCATTATATATTTGAGAATCACTGTGTGTTTGAGTAAGGGAATGAAAGCTGAATGTTAAGTATTATGCAGATAGAACCTCTTTGGCCAAATATTACTTTTCAAACGATTTGTTTTCTTCTCCTGCAGGACTGAGGGCCGAGGCAGCTTTGTGGCTCCGGTTGCCAGACTTTCTCTGTCTGGTTCCATTGCCCAATGCTGCTTCTTCTGCAGATCCTGTTAGACAATAAGAGCTGTCTGGAGGTGTCAAAAGCATTGGAAACTACTGCCATCCACACATTTTACACACTATGATTAACACCAAAACACACCTCATAGTGGCACCAGACAAACATTTAGCCAGTACACAGCAAACCAGGCTGAGAAAATATGAAGAAATATGAATGTGTATTAATATAATCTTTGGGTGGGTCGAATCAATGTAATTTCTATATTGTGGGAAAAGCATTCATTTCCTTACTAACAAGCCAACTGATAGTGATTAAATACATATATGGAACAGATGTAAAGACTGTATGGTCCTAAAGTTAACACTAATTTTTGAGTTCCTTAAAATCAGTGTTGCTTTTGTCTAAGCTACAAGTGGAGTAGCCTGTCCTCTGGGTTTCAGGTTACAGTGCAGGGAGCAGCTCCAGATCTTTTTCAGCTGAGTGTGAATCCACAGCAAAGGTTGTGTAATCGCCCGGTGACAAGTCCTATTCCTGTTTTTCCTGCCAGGTGGTGGTGGTGGATGTTTGGACTGGCCCTTAAAACTTCACACACACACACACACACACACACACACACACACACGCACACACACACACACACACACACACACACAACAGCAACCCACACTCACACACGCCCAGTTTCTCTTACACACCCATGTTTTAGAAGTTAGTAAGGCCAGTTGGAGCACTGCAGAAATGTGGTATCACATACAGTAGCTTTGTCATGTATTTGTGCTGCATATGTTTGATGTAATGTGAGGACCTGGGAAAAGATTAATGCAATTCAGCTACTGATTGGTGTAACGCCAGTGTTGAAACATTGGAGGTGAGGTAGTGGAAGGGGTGGTGCCACCGAGCACCGAGAATCTATGAGGGATGCTCGGTGTTGGGGCTTCGGGTGGTTGTCTATGCCTCTCTGGCTCTTACTTCTATGTCAGCCAGCTTCATTTATGTAACAAGTTCAGTGGTAGGGCTGTTATAATGTTATAAATTGAATGAAAAGTCCTCAAAACCTTTCAAGTTTATGCAAATAAACAGATGAACTCACACAAGGTTGTAAAGCAAACTATATCTATGTTTGCTGTTAGCTGGAAATGAGACTGTGAGTTTAGATGATTTTTCAGGCCAAGCTTTTGACACCCTGTGCACAGTGTCATTGCAAAGGCCTCTGGGTAACGCTGGGCTGGTTTGTGGTCAGAGCGCTTTAAAGACAGAGGTCGCAATATTCATGTGGGGAGGAAGTAGGACTGTGGGGGAACTTCCACTTTCCTTCCTTTACTTACCCGCGTTATGCAGCCATGTCTAGTGGGGAGGATCTGTGGGGTGAACAGCACAGCACAAAGAGATAGACAAGTGGAGAGAGGCATTTAAGACAAAAGCAATACATAAAAACAGTTAAAAGGGAGAGCAAAGGCAGCAAGGACAAAGTTGGGAAAGTAAGAGAGGACATCAGCACACACATTGGGTGCTTCTTGGTAAGTCAGACTGATAAGAGTGGGAAAGAGACAAGAAACAACAATAGAGAAACTGAGAGAGAGAGAGAGAGAGAGAGAGAGACAGAGTGAGAGAGAGGGATGAATGCATCTGACACAGGAAGATAGAGAACGTGACAGAAAGAGAGAAAGTGGGGTTTTGTAGAGCAGTGCGCACCTGCTGATCAGCTTGAACTGTGAAGATACACTGGGAAGCAAGACACAGTTTGAGGGCTGTCATGAAGCAGACAGCTACAGGTTTATTGTAGGAACCTTGCATTGGGATGTGGGGATACAGGCACTGGTGGTTTGACATAAATGGATACACAGCTGCAATGAGCTGATCTGAAAACAGGAAATAAATGTGAACGCAAAACCTGTTTTTTTTTTCCTTTCACACAGACAAATAAAGAGAAGGAAGTTTCATCAATTCAGTACTATAATCAGCCTAATCTGTATGTCAGACGTAGACTGAGGTGAAGCATATATCATCGCTGTCATTTCCAAAAATACATTAACTTGGACCGTAAACATTTTTCTCAGCATTTTCAGTGTGACTGTGACAAAGCTGCTATTCCTCTGCAGGGTATGTTTTTTTTTTTTTTCAGGGGTGGGACCTAAAAGGGGTCGACAGAAGGAGTCATGTTCAAAATGATCACAAGTGATTTAAAGGGCAACCACACATACTGTAAACCAGAGTGCAAAAGTAAATGTCAGCCCTTTATGTTATTCCATTTGCATCACATTCACTGCTGCTGAATGTGGGCTGGGGAGAGTGCGTTGGGCCCTCCCTGTATCAGTATATTTCTGCACTTTATCATCAGTCAACATCACATCAAGCTACTATTCACTGTGCCGCCATAACTCTTCAGTTGTCTTCATAGTACATTACTTTTTTCATGATGACAGGGTTGTGACAGAGCAATAACACTCAAACTGAAATCTGTGTTTGAATTATGGCACCTTTGTGTTCTAGTTTGTGTTTTACTGTCTGTGAGGTATCAACACAGTGGGTCACACTCACAGTTGTTTCTGAGTCTGAAAGGTTTGGCATTACTCTACTTCTCAGAAGAGGTTGTGACAATGCTGTTACTCAAACTCAAAGTGTCGTCACTGCTGGTAATCCTGTAATTATGATGTAAATGATTTCTCAAAAGAAAACAGGACTACATAAAAAAAAAAACTAAATAAAAACGCATGTGCTAAAAGATAACAATGATATTTATAGATTTTTATTCATTTTCTCCAAAGTATGAATGAACACAGCATCAAGGTAAATTTGGCTACGGATGAAGTTAGAGGAGAGCTGAAGAAGGTTGCAAAAATAACAGCATTAATCAAATAACTCAACAGCAATTAGAGCACTTCTTGCTGTTGATTCATTGCTATTTATAAGTGCTTGCTTGACTCTGCCAATCAGAACTTCACACATTCAGCTTATCTTGCAACTCAGGGAAAAGTCAAGAAAAAAGAAAAAAAAAACAGTTGGTGCGAGTACTTTTGGCACGCTTCCTCACCTTCTGTTTTTCAAATGTCAGCACGTTTCTCGTGGTTGCAGGAACAGTGGAGGAGACTGAGATGGAAAGACTGACACACTTCTAACCAGTGCTGAGGCCTACCTGAATGGGCCTCATCCAGAACAAATAGTGCACTGTATAAGCAAAAAATTTTCTGTCAAGACTTTCAAAATGAGGAATTTACTACAATAGATGGGGGAAAGTGTCCATAATGTTTGAGTGATTATAACACCCCCAGGAGACCCAGATCATTATTTGGAAACTAGCTCTGTGCAGAGGTATCTTCCCGATTACCAAACATCTGGGAACATCTTTTTCATTGTTATTGTTTTAATCACATCCACCATTTCACTATTATTTAGTGAGGTGCACCTTCCAGAGACCAGAGTACTTCTCTCACAGGTGACACAACTACAAGGGCTAAGTGCAACAGACTGGTCATTTATGCTATATGTATGTATACTGTTTTCTGTATATAGATACATATTATATTATACTCCAATCTGAAGTTAAAATTTCTCTTTACTATTGTAATCACCATGATAGAACATTTAACAGGCATCATGTCAGGTCACTGACATGAGTCCTGTTTTAGCTCTACAAGAAAAAGAGGGACTTGGCCACAGTGATGTGATTTGTAGAATATGTGAAGTATTTCTTCAGTCCTTACATCCAAAGCAGTGTGGATATGACAATATGCTGGAAAATGCATATGAAACCAATTTATGGTTGTCATTTATTGCTATCTTGCTGGTCAAACTGGTTTAAAAATCAGGCCGATGCTTATTTCTCATTTCATTTGTTTCCAATTGCTGAATTTTATGGCATGTCTATGTAAATTCTAACTCAGCACAAAATTGCGACTTGTATCTGGAGTTGTTCCAGAACATAAGATACTGTAAATGCATGTTGGGGCCTTGAAATAGGTTCACCATCCGAAACAGGACTAAATAGCCTTAGTGTGATTCACATCCAGGTGAACCAATCTCGACTTTTCTGTACCTAGTTCTTAGGAATATTGATTGAGTTGTTACATGGCTTGCTGACTGATTTTACAAGAACATAAGATACTGTAAAGCCTGTGTATTTATGAAACTACTTCACATGAGCAGCCATGTATTCATCCACTGTACAGTGAGTTCAAGCCGTTCACATGGTCTCCTAACAGCTTTACTTTCTATGGAAACAGGAAAAGGAAGTCCTATTACTTCAAGCTGTGAGGTTTTATTAAGTGTGGTGTACCTTTTAAACAACACAAAAACTGCCAAATGTTTTAAAATGTCATGTAGAAATCTCAGTTTTAAGATATTTTAAGATATTTGTGGCCTACTACATGGTGTACTACAAACTTTGACTTTACACATACTGTCATTGTGAATGATCATTGCCAAATCTCTAGGATGAGTTGGCTTGTAAAGCTTTGTGAGAGATCAGGATTTCTTATCAGGGCATTATCTTACACTCCTTTTGTCCCTTTTTCTCTCAGTAAGAAACACTCTGCAAACACACACATTCCAGACACCTTTTTGCAGTTACTGTACCATTGGATGTCCACTTGTATGTATTATTCTAAACTTCAGACCATGTCTCTTACTGCCATCCAGTGGTGGCTTGTTGCAATGAAATATAAGCCCAACTATAGCAGCATGCCATCTTCCTTGTTTTTGAATACAAAGATTATATTTAAAATAGTTTTATTTTTCTTTGTAATTTCAATTGAAATATATTATATTGACCAGATTTTGTTTTAGCTCTTTGGAGCTTTGGCAGATTTTCTGACAAAATTGCCACCACTAACTTGGTCTGAATTGGTCAATTCTATTCTGTTCTTTTCTATTCTATTATATTTATCAGTCTGTCTATCTGTCTGTCTGCCTCTGGAGCCCATACCAGCCGTGGAGACACCCCTCCCACCTCCCCGACAGTGATGATGACACTTCCACCTCCATCCTGTAGATGGCAGCAGTGTAAAGGAAACCGCCTCCTTGCTCTACTGAATATTCCTCTCAACCCCATCAACCTAATAGTGCAACCCATTTCAGGCAGCCATTAATAACTTGAGAAAAGTCCTCTCTGTGCCTCATCCTCTCACTTGACACAGTTGGCCTCAGTTGAACTTTTGACCAGCCTAATTTGCAATGTAAGCTATCCAATTTATAACACCTTCACAGCGGCGCATGATAACGATTATTCACCACTGCAGTGCAGGTGTGTGTGTGTGTGTGTGAAATGGCAGATGATGTGTTGACACTGTAGAAACTAGCTTATAAAGGGGCAGAATTGTCAAAACAGGAATACATATGTGTACATAACACACAAAAGCACACTGGACTTTTACTTTTGTGATAATCTCTTGAACACCCCCCCAACCACATAAAAAAGAAAAACATGTTTGTACAGACATTAGTGCTGCAGGCACTGATATGACTGATAATAATGTTTAAAGTCTGGTGTCACTTCAGTGAATCAACAAACATATGAACTCTTGCCCTGGAGTTCCTTTCTCACTAAAGTAAAAGAAACATGATGCATCACCCTCGCCCTAAAAGTGAACTGGTGGTTTTGGGGTTTTGAGCATTTCCATCACAACCCACAGCTGATTTGGCCCGCTCCAGTCAGTGGACAGCGAGCATTCGTCAGCAAACTCTGCAGCAAGATGCGACTCCATGGCAGCCAACGTTTCCCCTAATGGGAAACAATTACACACTCAGTGGCTTCTTCAGTGACTTCTGATGAGACTCATTCACTGAGGAAATGGCCACGTAATCATGTGTGTGTAATGCGCTAATGCTGCTTATTGCTCACTGAGTCAGGCTCATGCAGAGCCAGTCAGAGTTTCAGTGGTCTCTTTAGCCACCATATGAGTTTGATGAGAGGAAAAAATGTGAGGGGAAACAGCTGTAAGTGTACAACACGCACCCTCAGAGAAATACCTCTATTGCCGTGGACTTGTCACTTTAAATGTGTCCCACACAAACAAGTCTCCCACAAAGCCAAATAATTCCTGTTGCTTCCTCTTTCTCAGGAGAGTGACTATGTGAATAGATTTCACTGGGAAATAGGCACTTTTTATGATTCATACCCAGCTGGACTCCTGCGCTGATGTAAAACACTCAAACACACCCTAAATTTCTCTTCCTTGGAGGCTTTCAGGATGTCGTTTTTAACTTAAGTGATAATTGTTATTTTCACAAAACTAGTTCAGCTATGTTAAAACTAGGATTTACACTGACAGAGGCTATTGCTCTTAAATTTGAGTCAATCCGTCTGTAATTTGAATGAGTAAATTTTGAGGGCAAAAACTAATCTCACAATTTAGATTTCTTTTTCCACAGTATATTGAATAGATTTTGTGATGCCTGAGCTCTTGCAAACTGCAGCAAAAGATTATCATTTTCTTGTACTGTCAGTTGTTATCTTAAGAGACATCAAGAGGTGATATTGACATGTATGACGGAGTGTTACTGCATGAAGATTTCATGCCTGACCCTATGTGGCAAGTCTAATGCCACATAATCCTGAGGGCAATTAATTCACATCATTGGTGATGATAAAGTTATACATCATCAGCTGCTACAATTATTTTTGCGCTAATTAAATCTACTGTGCATAAAAACACAACCCATCTTCGTGCTACCATCTCCACTGATTTTGAATCCTTCTACGATAAACTCATCTTTCAATGTGAATCACAAAGCTTCCGGCTTCCTGATCCACCCGTGAGAATTCAGACTGGTTTGTTGTAGAAATATTCTCATTTAGGCTCTGTTTCGCAACATTTCCTGGTTTGCATGATGATTACCGATCTTGCATAGATCATGTTAGTTATGCACACAAAGCTGATGCAAATAGTAAGCTTTTTATGTCTTGGATTCGAAAGTGTTGGTCCAGAGAGTGAACCACTTGTTACCCAACATTTATATTTTTTATCATTATATTGCTCATAAAGGACAAGCTCATAGGACAAGCACATACAATTAGCCAGGTGAAGTAAAATCAGTGCATCAATTAAATTAAAAGTGAAAAAAACCCTGAAAATTACAAATGGGACTTTATGAAAACAAAATGAAATTATTTGTCAAATATATTTCTTTGTTATGCATGCAGGCATACTGATATTGATTTAACATTCCCTCACTGTGTAAAAAGACTGAAATACTCTGAGGTGTTGTGATAGCTCTTTGGTTGCCTTTCCTTTTACTACTTCAGCATTATCTATTCAACAAACCATTTTTGTTTTTGACAATAACAAATGCCTCTACGTTTTTGCAGCCCTGGCATCTAAGAAATGGATATATTTTTTTGAAAGAAGTATTCATCTTCTTTCTCCCCTACTGTTTTTGAAAAGATCACTCATAGATATAAAAGAAGACCTGTGGTGCTATCTGTCATCAGAGGGTCTTTTGTTCAGATGCATATGACTTGAAGTGCTGCTTTTGTCCTGCTCAAGAAGAGGCGGTTTAGTACTGTGTGCAGGTTTTCACATGCTTGCTGTTGAGACTTCATTGCAACTATTGGAAATCCCTTTATTATTTGAAAGCCATTGTATCACATTCAGAAGCAGACAAAGGTCATTGACAGCTTTTATCTACATATAAGAACATCTTTTTCATTGTCTCCAGACAAACAATAAATTCAGCTTTTCTGCTGCAACTGCGACTCAAACATGATCCGATTATTTCCCAGGAATAATCTCATTCAGCATAAAAATAGAATAAGAGCTCAAAACAATTAAGAAGCAGTTAATGAAAAGTCTACGTTGACTATGACTAACTAGCAAATCATCAGTGCAGGACACGTATTTCAATCCTAAACTTCCTTCATCTCTGCAACATGTGGTTGGGCCAGTTTATCATACTGAAGGTTTATCTTCAGTAGTGTGGGGGAGAAGTGCTGTGCTGCAGGGAGAGATTGCCTTTACTTGCTCGGCACCAACAGAGCAAAACAATGTGCCGCATGATAAAAAATTGCTTCATAACTCTCACATTGTGTGTCTGGCATCATTATGAGGCACAATAGCCTCTGGAGGGCCCCGGCTTTTATTGGCGTGCCTCTTGCAGCAGCAAAGTCTCATCCATTAAACAAATCAGGGGGTTATGTATTAGATTAGCTGTACAGCAGGCACCGGGGAACGCCTAGAAGAACACATGAAACCTCGTCTCATTCCCTCTCATAATCCCCTGGAATAAATTACCTAATTGACAGCATTAGGGTGATACTGTCAGAAGGTGCCTCTTAGAGCGTAATGTATAATGAAAATACAGAACGTTGCTAAATTGCATTTTTGGTATTAAAAATGATAAACGGCAGCCATTTGGGGCATATTTAGAGTGAAGCCTCTCCTCGTAGCATGCTGCCAGATCTCATTTTTCCATATTTCTTAATAAATTTGTGGTGTCAGTGATATTAAAAGCTCATTTCTGCTGAGGAATATTTAATAAAGCTTGCGTGTGATAGGAAGCCAATGTCACACAGAGAGTCAGGAAACTAGTTGGTGGCAGCTTGGATCGCCCACCCCCCCACTGTGTCACTATGAACTATGAGGTGAGAAACGGACTGCCCCCCACTGGTGAAGGGTCAACACTGCAGCGGAGGTTCAAGAAGTGCCCCTCACAGTTCACTGCACTATTCATTCTGCAACCAAGCTGAAAGCAACAGAGCCTTTTGACTTTCTCCAAAGTGAAAACTGTCTGCATCCCATTTTCTTAAAGTGTTGGGTAGGCCAGGCTCAGGGAGGTTCAGCTCACTGTTCCAGGATCAGAAAAAGCATCGGTCCAGGCAGTGGATGTGTGTGTGTGGCCAAGCCGTATAACTTCCTATTAGAAGCAAACAACAGCCTTGAATGATTTCTGGGGAGGAGTGACCTGCCCATAGCTAAAATGAGGATGTTTATGGATTTGACTAGATTATTGCTCAGGGAAATACTTTGATGTCATGGAAAAAAATGTAAATGGTGGTAAACTGCCTCCTCCAGTCATAATAAAGCTTACAACCACTTTCAGAAGAGCATAAATATAATACGTTTGTCCCTTAAAATACCCCAGAACTTGCTTGCAATTGATGGTACCTGTCATGGTGCTTACATATTAAATCTAATCATAAGAGTCTACAGCTTAAATAGGTGGCTTGATTGTGCAACTAACTCTAACTCTATGTAAAAGTGAATGAATTTGATAAAAAGATAAGAAAAGTATTTATTGCACTTTATTTCCTTACCTTACTGATAAACCACTCCTATCAAACAATCAAAAGTCCTTTATGCCTTTTCAAACTCTGGTTGCACTGTGTGTGTGTGTGTGTGTGTGTGTGTGTGTGTGTGTGTGTGTGCAGAGAACTTAGGGTGGGTGTGGGGGGACAGTCAGCGTGCATGATTTCTGTCCAGATGTGTGGACATATTGTAACTCCAGGAGGTGTTCACCCTTCTCCTAAAGTGCGAAAGTAGGCAGCAGCTGGTTCAGAAAGTAATAACCTTTTGTTTCCTACGCTCCCATTATCTTAGCTATTTGTCTTTCACTGCAAAGTCACTGCTTTCAAAACTATTACAAATAGCTCAGCGGGCACAACAATATCACTATCTCAACGTTCTATTTGACTTTTATTTTGTGTCATTTACACTGAGCCACCCCTGGGGAAATGATTACCCTGGATATGGGGAGATATTGCCTTCAACACTAATGTACTCTGATAACTGAGGAAAAATTGAAATCTTTGCTTAAGATGCAGCATGAAAAAGTCTCTTGGGTAATAATTTTGCTGTCAAAATGCCTTCTCTTCGTTACCTGATCATGTTGTCTGTCTTATAAAATGAAGCTACTTTAGATACAGCAAAATGGCAATTTAATTCACTATAAAGCTGATAATAACATAATGAAATCTATTCTAGTTCAAGGCATCACTCTCACTACACTCCCTAAGAGCAGTGCTGACAGTTCAGTTCAGCAACACTTCCAATATGAGACTATATCTTATCAAATCTGGATAAGATCTTCAAAAGCGCATGGGGAAGCCACCCTGAAGTGATATTCAGCTCTATTTTACCCATTACACCTATAAATCCTTCTCGCAGCATTTATCTCTGCTGTGTTCAGTGTGACAGGTGCAACGGAGCCGACGCACAAATGCATGGGGTTTTTGGCATCTCGTGTCAACCAATGGCAGCGCGTACGGAGTTGTGGCTGGCGGAGTTTAGGCTGATCGTCGGGCACCTGTGCCAATCACACGAGTCTGTGGGAGGAGTCCAGGGGGCTCGGAGGTGTGTCCGAAGAATACGAGTCTACAGCTGCATACTGTATCCAAGTCGAGGAGTAATGGCACGAGTACTGCTTTATACTGTTTAGATAAGCTTCACAGTGCGCGCGTTGGAAACTAATATTCGACTGTTTCTGCTTTCACGTCAGTCACAAATCCGGCCTGCAGGCAGAGAGAGGCGAGGCGGAGGACCGTCGCACAAACTGTAAACTTAGTCAAAAGCGACTAAAGTCCCCCCAAAAAACTCGCAGGCTGAAGAGGCTTCAAACGCAAACGATTCATCCTTTCTGGCTGCTTCAAGGGAGGATACGCTGCTGGACATGTGAATTTAAAGGAGATACTTGCCAAGCACAACAATGAAACCAACGACTGCCCCGCGTTGCTTCGGCTTTCTCCTGACTTGCCTCTTGTTCGGGTCGAGCTCTTCACAATCAGGTGAGTGAACGCCGTCCATCTGCTCCCCGGGAGCGCAGTTTTGCAGTTCGCAGTTCTTGGAGCTGCTCGGAGCGCACTGAGCGCAGTGGCACAACTATCTTTCCCGTTACTGTTTTGTTCTTTTTACGCATGTAACGAGGGTGTTAGCGCTCGACAGAAACATTTCTGCACCTGCTTTTCATTTCCACTGTCAGTCAGCATCCTAATGTTGGAGAAACGTCTGAATCACAGCCTTGACTTTCACCTGACAGGCGTACGGAGCACCGTGAGACTGAAACACAGGTGTTTGTTGGAGCAGATGGCAGGTTGTAGCAGGGACATATCTGTTGGGATGAGCTGAATGAATCCAGGCGAGGGACTTGCTCTGTCTCCCTCGCGCACAGAGCGGCACTGTTGAAGTTGGAGGGAAATGAGAGCATTTAATGTCCATCACACGTGTCCTTTAGACACAGTGTGGACAAACACAGAGGAGTGACAGCCTCGCTTTACAACAGGCTACTGTGCTCTTGTCTTCCCTCCTGTGGACAGACAGGCTGTCTGATGCACGACTCTGTTTCAAAAGTTCCTTCTTGACTCTGCCCCCCCCCCCCCGACTTCTTCATCCCTAAACAGCAGTGATAGTAGGCGCATCGTTTATTCGTTTATTTGAAATGTTGGTTTGTAGAACAGCGCGTTGTGTTCAACAGTTCTACGTTGTGTTAAGTGTTTCAAGGGCACCAATTTGATCAAACCACGTTAAGTCCTGCAGGGACTCTTTTGCAAACCGTCTATCGTTGTTGTGTTTTAATACTGATGTGTGTAATTCTCTCACCTGCGCAAAGGGCGATAACAGTGGTGAACATTCATCCATATGCATTCTGTAATTCGGGATAAAAGCAAAGCGGATTACCGTGAAATTACATGATTCCTCATTTTCTAGTGAGTTCCCTCGGGGATCCCGTGGACCTCAGTTTGTAGCGCGCTGGACTTTCACACAGTGGCAGTACCCTTTGAACAGTGCAGCGGCGCTCTTTACGCACAGGGGAGGATTGGCGCTCACCGAGTGTGTGTGTGTGTGTGTGTGTGTGTGTGTGTGTGCGTGTGTGTGTGTGTGTGTGTGTGTGTGAGTGAGCGAGAGAGAGAGAGAGAGAGAGCTAGAGAGATTGGATGGCTTGTAAATAACAAATATTCGCCGAATAGACAAAAGCCAAAACCACCATTATCGTCATTATTCATAATCACCTGACAGGACGACGATGGAAATGAGACTATAGCAGCTCCCTGTATCAATTTCCTTTCTCTGCTTTCAGTCATGGTCTTTGCACCCAGTGTAAGCCCCCTGTGTGTGAAACTATTTTGACCACCTCTGCAGAGTGATTGTTTGATGTGACTTACCTAATCACAGTGTAATATTGAGTCTGAAAAGCTTAAAAGTCGTTCCATTTTACTGTTGGAAATCTGCAAAGGATGTGAGGTGACTCCACTTGTATCCATTCTGTGTCGAATTATTCCACGCATGTTTTTGTGATCATTTTGGTTTTGTTTTGATTTTTGAAAGGGGAGTTCTATGTCTATCTCAGTTCAATAAGCGCAGCTTGTTTGGAGTGAAAAGAAGACTTTTTTATTTTTTTTTACAACGTATCCCGTCAAATGTGATCACATAAGTGAATGCGCACAGTTTAACGCACAGGCCCACCACTGTAAGCTATGGATAAGAAGACCCGCGAAGAGTAAAGCCTTAAAGGGAACAGAGGGTGCTTGAATTAAAAGGTTGGATGCGGTTTGGGAGAGAGAGACTAGAGAGGGACGCGTGTCGTCCTGTCATTTTACGCACAGAGCATTGCCCTGTGTCGATGATGAATAATGAAAACACAATTATTCTTATTGTTCCAAAAGAAAGAGCTTGTTGGAGAAACATTGGCTCCTGTCTCGAGGTGACCCCCCACCCCCTTTCTTATTTGTTTGTTTGTCAAGGTTTATGTTTAGTGTCCAAACGAGCTGCATAACACGAGCTGCATAACACGAGCTGCACAACAGGAAATAAATAAAACACAGTGTTTTCTATCACAACAAAAAGCGAATAAAACGACGGTTCCCCTTAGGAGCACCTCGCGCACCTGTGCTTCAGTAACCTGCCTGATGCATTTGTCGGAAACGGGAGAATCCAGCATGAAGATGACCGTGGCAACTGCCTCTCACACACACTGATGCCGTCCCCCGGTAGAGCTCCGCATCTTCTTAAATGTATTTGGAAGAACACTAAAGAGAGTCAGAGAGCCACAGACAGGTTATACAAATATCGGCGGCTTGAGGTCTGTCTGTGGGAAGGAAAGGCAGAGAAAGGCAAAGTGATGAAATACGTGTGAGCTGGTGCGTGTGCGCAAGTCTGTGTGTGCACCTGCGCGCGCGAACGAGTTTGTCTGCGTGTGTTGGATTCGCTCTTGTGTTGCTGTAGTCCGGACTTTGAATGAGGCATGATGTACAACGTGAATATAGGGAAACGTGCACGCTCACAGGCGCACAACTTGAGCTTGCACATCTCTTAATGAGTCGTTAAAAACGCAATAAATTGGACTAAAGTGAGGTTTCACATTCCATACCATTCCGTTTGTCTTGTCACCAAAATGTCACCGTTTCAGCAACTGTGAAAATCAGAACCTTTGCCAGACCGTCATGAGTTATTTCTATAAATTCTGTAACTTTCCCAGCCCACGTAGAGAACCATGTAATCCTGAAGTCCAACGCTAAAATTACCCAAACTGAAGATGCAAGTGCACTTTACTCTTGACTGCAGCTGTGCGCTGGAGGATAGAGGTGGGAAATGCATGCAGATGCTAATTCTGTACCATATGGCCATATTCCAAAACTCTATCTGTGTTTTATGAATATTCATGTGTGCAGGAGTACAGTCAAGTCATCTGTTCCGACTGCAACCGAGTGGATACTTTTTCAATTAGCATGTCGATAAACTCCTGAGATGACCCTGTTTTACAGCTCTCAGCAGCTTTCCTGATTCACTGTATGAGTTTGGTTTGATTTTTAAAGAGTTCTACTCAGATGGACAGACTCGCTTCTAAAACAAAAAGTACGGTAGTTTGGTGGCTCTACCCTCTGCTGCATTGATTTTACAGTGGCACACACTGTTTACTGGAATGGAAATAGACAGTGCAGTTCCAGTGTGCAGCTGATGTGTGAGTTCATAGTATATGAACATGTTTACAAGGGGTGGAGAGAGAGGCACAGACAGAGACTCATCTAGAAAAAGGAGACTTGAGGATTTGTTAGTTCCATTTTGTTTTCTTTTTCTCTCGCCATGCTGCAGAATGACACTTCTTGTACACTATTCTTCGTTTTTTTTCCCCCCTCCAGTCTGAAGCATAGGGAAAGAATGGTGTCACATTTAGTGGCCCACACAGCTCCGCTTCGTCACAAAGCCCTCTTACAGTCATATCTGTGCCTGCTGTCGCCTGATAAAGGAGCTTTGACCGTCTGCTGCCACCAGGCTTTTTATTAAAAGAATGGCAGTCTTTGATTAGGTGGTGATCCACTTCCATTTGTTGCAAAAAGGAATGTGAACCTCTTTGCTTTCATCTTCTCTGTCTCTGTTTGGGTGAGCCATCGATCCACTGTATGGGAAAAATCAGTTAAACTAATGTCATTTAACAGCAAATTCTCCCGTCTTTCTTTCACAAATAGTAAAGATGTGTTTTCAAGATGTGATCATTTTGTTAGATGTAGATGATCACATTATTGTTTGGTGTTGCTCTTTGCTTAAATTGGCAACGATAAAAACTAAAAGACATCCTAATGCTGTCCTATTGTCCATACCTTGCCATATGTTACTGACAGCAAAAAGACATTTGCTGCAGAAAAGAAATTCTAACCATTTTTATTGTGTTTTCCTCTCCTGGGGACTTCACCCTGCAGCCAGATAAAGAATAACAAACCTTCTGTGTGTGTAATCTAGACTGTGGTTTCATTGTGAGAGTAGTGGAAACCATTAAGTTTCCTATAAATCTCCCCACCTCTTCACAAACAACAAACAAACTTGACATCAATAATACACCCACAATGCGGCCCAAGAATCCCTAATGAAAAATCCCTCTAATATTCCAACAGGGACTGTACGTGTGTGTGCAGTGGCCTACTCAATAGTGTGTCAGTGACCTTATTGTACCTAATGGTGTCTTTTTTTCTTTTTCTTTTTTAATCTGCTGTGATATTACTGTAATATTATTTAACTACTACCACAGCAATATTCCTCCAAATGTATTACATTACCACACATTTCTTTTGTTAAGAATGACAAGAGGGAAGTCTTATTATTATTATTATTATCATTATTTCCTTCTGAAGACACAACTGCAGACATTGTTTTCCAGTTTTGACTTGTTGACGGGCTCAAAGCCAAGCAGACTTTTCTGCAGCCAGCAGAAATGATTGGATCATACCCTACGTGAACTTTACAAGCGCCGCACCCTCATTTATCACCTGCAGTTATAAATGCACCATACATGTGCATGTGTTTTGCCATGCGTCATTGTCAGCTATTAAATGTCCTTTTTGGTGAAGGATGTCATAATTGGTTTGGAGCATGTCTGCACATGCTTAATTATGCCAGCAGCGTGTCACACGTGCAAATGCTGTACAAATGCTGTGTTTGCAGCGCGGTTTACAAGCAATTAGATTACTGCAGATTTGATAAGGTTTGCTGAAAATTGGATGCTTTCTGCTGCTCTTCATTCCCTCTACCTTTCTCTGCTTTTATGGTTTCTTTTTTTGCTTTCTGTGAATTTAGGTTTTTTTTTGTGTGTGTGTAAGAGAGAGAAAGAATATGTAAGGGAAGGGGTCAAGAGAGAGACACGCAAATAGAAATACTCATGCAATATAGGCCTTGAGTGGTGAATACACAGAGTCTTTCATTAAGGTAGTGCAACAATCACTCATACAAACACATGGTCCTGCTCGATATCTTTGACGACATATCACAGCTAGTTTAGACAGACTGGGGATTAAGTTTCAGCTGCTTTTTAATTAGGTTAGCAAATGTGCGTTTAGGGCTACCAAGAAGAGCTCGCGGCATGAAAGACAATACGATGCTCAGGGCTTCTGCTAGCATTCACCATTTCTGAGCGCTGTGAATTGGGATCGACACAAACAACACTCCAAGAAAAGAGGCCAAATGATGTTGTGTCATGCACAGTGCAGACAGCTGTCAGTCAAAAATCCCTGCCCAGACTTATTCTCACAGTATCACCATCGATGCAAGGTTCAAGTCTGCTGCCACAGTAAATAAGTTATTTGTACAAAAAGGAAAGTCTGTTATTTATATAAATGGTAAAAAAAAATAGTAAACTCTGCCGACTCAACCAGCAGCGTTGAGCAAAACCGTACCCTGATCTCAGTTTCACCCAATTTAGTCAGAAAACAATTGAAACTAAGCTAGTGAAATTAAACTAATTATACAAGTCTTCTCCATGCATGATGCTTGAATCCAGTAACATTTTCTGCTATCTCGCCGTCATCTTTGTGTGTGGGTGTTCTCAAAATTAGAAAACGTTTGTCAACCAAAAAAAATGCACACTAATATTCACAGAAATGTTATTGAAAATAGGGCTGTCACTTTCTTATGCCATGAAAATGTATGTTTTTTGCAAGATATCAAACAAACAATTGTTGCATCATTTAATATTCTAAACAGACAAAAGTTTTCTTGTGATGTTGCATAATATTGTTTGAACTGTAGAACAGTGGTTTTTTTTATGGGTTTCTCATCAAGTTGTCTGTCAGTGCCAGCGTGCCTCACACATTGGCGCACACACTCCAAGACTCCCACACACTCACACACATACCCACGCACCCATACTGCCTTCACCCCGGGCTGTCCCTCTGAAGTAGAAGGCAAATGTGCGAGATCCAGGCCCTTGAAAGCCTAATTTCTGTGTTCACTAAATAATGCCAATGTCGGGAGCCTGAACGCATCGTGTATGTCTGTCACTTTGTGAGACTTTTGATCCCCTTTGTTGTTGCTACTACTCTTCTCACAATAAGCCCGTCTGTCCTCCGCATCCTCCTGGAGGGCTGCAGACGGCTGTCAGGCAGCGACCCTTTTGACAAGCACATTTTGAAACCCTCAAAATGTGGTGACAAAGAGTCGGGGAAACATGCGCATACACTGTATGTGTGCGTGTGTGTAGTGACTGTGTCTTGTCAGTGTTTGTTTGTATGGCTGCATGGTTGGAGGGATAGAGGGTGACTGACAGACTAACTGAGCTCCAGAGACTCTCTCTGCTCCAATGTCTGCCTGTTCCTCTTCCTCCGCCCACCCTCTGCCTTCGTCTGTGGCTTTGTAAGCCTCCGCATAATGTGGGAGCATTAAAATGACAATGGAAATTACGGCTAATCTTTGTTAAGACACACTCATTACCGCCACATTTTAGAATGAGAGTCCGATGATAAGGGTTGGTCTGCCATGTTTTTTCTCTCTCTGAAGCGACAGCCTGACATATTGGAGTGATGTGTTTTATTCCCACTTTTTTGTGTTATTTTTCTATTCCTGCTCAAAGTTAATAATGGTGGCGAGCATATGAAAGGATGATAATAGGCTGACAACTTGGGCATGAAAGACTAGCTCCACCTTCAAACGAGCTTTTCATGCAGTTCTGCATGTGGGTGTGTGTGTTAAAGGGCTGATTCTCTCGACTCTCTCCCTCTCTGTCTCTTTCCTCTTTTAGTAATCCCCTTATAAAATATTCATAGCTAATCTGCATTTACAATGTAATTACAGACCGGCTTTTGAATGATATCGGATATGGCCGGCGGAACACACACTTCACGCAAAATCTTGATTTGGTGATTTGTGCGCCTGAATAAATATGAAACAGTCTTGGGGTGTGTTATGTGGGTTAAAGTTAAAAGTCATTGTTTAATGTTAAAACAGACCAAACATTATTTAAACTACTCAACTGTAGCAAGAGTTACCGTTTCTATTCATGACAAGAATTCACTATGCAATGTTACATTTTATTATTCATCTATCTTCGGGGCCTTGCATCTGAAAGCAGTTACTGTATATTGTACGCTGTCTATGTTGTTGCACACAGTTATTACGAAAACTCCAGCAGAATGAAATATGTCACAAAACTGTCCCTTCTCTCTTTCTGTTTTGCCCCCACTGCTCAAACCCTGTTCCCATCTTTTGGGGTGCTGCTGGCCTCCGTTTAGTGCTAATGGAGCTGTGTGCCCTGTATGCTATTCTTGCAGGTCGATTCTTCACTTGTGTTGGGGTGGGGGTGGGGGTGGGGACGTCCTTTTAAATGAAGCACTTGGCGTTTGTGACCTGTTATAAATGAGTTTGCAGTCAGTCATGGCAGCTGTAAGGAGACATCTGGGAGCCAGAGAGAGAGAGAGAGAGAGATATTCAGACTTTACTGGGAGACAGTTTATCTATGCAAGGATGAAAAATGGCTGCACCAAACATGCTATCACTTATACAAAAAATAACCATAGTAATCCTATTGTAAAAAGTTAGTGGTTTTTTATACAAATGTCACAGAGGTTGCAGAAACTGAACGTTACACGATGGAAAAAAATATATACAAAATAAAATATGAGTACAACAGTGGGAACTATGGCTGAGGAGCACGAGCACATAAGTCTGAATGTTAGAATACTTATTTTTCTTAAGGGATGTAGATGAGGAAAATCAGAGGCTGCAGTGAAAATGAAAAGTAGAAAGCATGTAAAAAGAAAAAATAATCTTCAGTTTTGATTTCCTATTTGTCACCATGGATACATCTGTGATCCCACAATTCCTGACAAACATTTCCAACATAACATTTATTCTAATAATTATAATCATCATTGTGTGTTCTTTTTGAGTGTTTTATGAGGGCAGTGATCTTATATGTGCTTTAAAATCTTCACTGATGCTCTACCTGCTACAGCATGACTACTGGATTACTGTATTAATACTGAAAGATCAGTTGATTTCACAACGCTGCTTTGGGAGTTTTCATTGGAATATGGATTTTGTTCCAAAACACCGAGTACGAGCCAGAAAATACAGAACTCTCAGTGCTCGGTGGGATAATCATTGAGTTGTTAGTATTGAGCAGCAGCTTTTTCAAAGCCCACATTATGGTCATTCACCATCAGTGCAAGGTAGTCTCATCTATAGCTACAGGAGGAATCCTTTTGTATGGTTGTTTGTTCATATTTTTATTTTTTTTTGTTTTAACAAGATTAGCATCTACTAGCAGATCAAAGTCCTGACAGATATGAGAAACTTTAGATTTGTAGATTTTAAACGCTAACATTGTACATTTTCTCTTTTATGTCAATAGGTTTTTATACATTTTCACTTCACTGTGAAAGGAGGTGTTCTGTACTCCTCTTAGCCTGCATTAGGGAGACTGTCGCTGGTGTGAAGCAGCAGTCACCTTGCAGCAGAGCAGAAATAGCGCAGCTCTCTTTCCCTGGATGTGAAGGTACATAAAGCACAGGATGAGAGGAGCAGGAAAGGCAATTGACCTTGGTTGCTTTTGGGGGCTGGCTATATAGCCGTCCGGATGGATGCTATGGTTCTGCAGCTTGGCAGCGAGGGAGGGGAGTAGGGATAATGCTGAGTATGGCAGTTATTGCTCACAGTGTGGAAAAGCTGTTTTTTATTTAATGTATGCATACTTGTTCAATTTGAATAATTGTGCAAAAATGACTGGAAAATCTTTTTTTGGTAAAATCTCTTCTTTAATGTCTTTAATATCTGTGTACATTTTTTTTGTAGCAACTTCAGACATGCAGTGTTGTAAGAACTGTAACAGCAAGCTTCACATTGTGTGTGTGTGAAGGGATGTGTGTGATGAGATGGGTGGGCAGTTTGGAGGTGTATATCAACTGTGAGAGGAGCTGACTAAGTGCAACCCAGGTCCAAAGTCAACCCTGCCATTTTGCCCTGCTGTGCTAGACTGTTTACCTGAGACAGGGGTGCTTTATCTCAGCCAGTCGCTAGTGCACGTGTAAACACACAGGGGGGGTGGGGGGTGGGGCACTGCATATCATGCTGTTTTCAGCCCCCCTGCCTTTGTTCCAAAACCTCTCTCCCACAGAGAGACATTATCCCCCGATGGCAAGGTGAAAGGGGTGCTGATGTAAGATTATTTGTAGCAGCCAGAGTAAGACAGAAAAAAAACGGTGGGGGACGAAAGAGAGAAATCCTCCTAATTTTAGCCCGAGAAGGGCAGGCAGGCAGCCCGGTACACGGGAGGAGAGGTGTCTTTCGGCGGGGATGGGACATGGGTGAGTGTCTTGGGAGTCTTGGTTAAAGTGGTCGCTATCACAGGAGCTGGACGGACAATTAATCAGCAGCGGCCCAGAGGGGGAGCTGGGGCTCTGACAGAGACTCTTCATTCTGCACAGGACACACACACACACACACACACACACACACACACATACACACACACACACCTGCTGACAGGCTCACCCATAGCTTCTTCTCACCTCTTTCTTTTTGTCTCTGTTCTCATGGCTCATCTTGTGTCCTCCTCCTTGTCCTCCTTTCTTCTCTCATCTCCCCCCTTATTCTCGCCTTCTTCTTCTTTCCTTTTCTCATGTCCGCTTTCTCCCCCTTCTCTGCTCCCCTTGACTTACTTCCTGTCGCTTTCTTTTGCTCTCATCTCTTTTCTCCTTGTCGTCCTCTCCTCAAACATGTGTTTAGGTCTGTGAACTTCTTGATTAGAATCAGCTGAGAGTCCCTCTTGTGACCTGACAGCTGACTCCAAACTCTGTAAGAGTTGGAGACAGGGAGGTCGGGAGAGAGGAAAAATAAGGTGAGAGAGGGTGGACTGGTGGCTATACTTCACCCTAACCGCCCCTCCCTTCTTCCCTCCGCTCATCCCTCCATTTCTGCCTTTCCACCCCCTCTCGCTCCCCCACGGCTGGCGCTGAGTGATTGATGGATTCAGGTTTGACATGGCCCGGTTCACCCGAGGGCGTTAGCAAGGACACTGGTGAGATTCAGTCTGATGCTGGGGAGAGGCAGACAGGGAAAGTAAAAGACAAAGAAGGGAAGGAGGGTGCACTCGACACTGTTGACCATCATGCCTTGCCAGGGTTGCCAGGGTGAGTAAGCTTTTCCTCAAACGGTGCACCTGTTCCCAGTTTTCCATTGCATCACCCATGGCTTTCCCACTATGGCCAGGATGTAATGAAATAATATGATTGTAACTGAATGCACACTAACAATAATGAATTTCAATAATGAACCTTATCGCTGCAAAATGTAGAGATATTTTTCCAGCTCACTGTTTATAGCTAGACATCAGTGCATTTTGCATTTATGATAGGGACTTGAAATGGTTTTAAAGCACTTTTGGATTGTATAATTTTCTCAGCACATATGGTGTAAATCTTGAAGGGGATTAAGGAATGTAAAATGAGCAAAACATTTATATATGACGATAGCATCCTAATGGTGCCTGTACACTATATATACACAGCACACAAAGGGCAGGTTTCATCCAAAACATAAAACAGATAATAGAGTATGCTGTTCACATTATGTTGCATTAGTTGGAGATCAATGGCAGCACGATGCAAGTATATAGATCTGTTGGTGTTCCTCATATTCAACCTCCACCTCTCCTTTTAAACACTGACATGAAACTGAGCTGCAGATCATAAATGTACCTGCCGTGAGTCCAGTGAATGTGTATCTATGAGTTGAATTGAGTGTGGGGCTGTGTGCTGCGTTCCCCTTCAGGGGGGTCCTGGTCCTCCCAGTAAGCAAACACCCATTTGAGATGGAGCCAAGCAAAGGGGAACAAGGCCCGCAGTGTCTCCCTGCTCCGAGTGCTTTGTCCTGGAGGAGGCTCCTGCCGTAGCTGCCGGCTCCGAAACCCACGTGACGCGCCTGGAGATGAGGGTAGCACTTGTCTCATGAACATTGTCTGCACAGGGAGGGGCCCTCTCCAGGATTCAACAAGTCAGACCTGGGCAAAGTAGATGTGGATACTATTTGGGATGCTTGATTTATATGAAAAGCAAAAAAATGGCTACAAGTAAAAGGAGGAAACACATCTCAGATGTTTTTTTCCAAATGTATGGAGCATAATTTTTGTTATGATAATAAAGAAAGAGTTGATCTTGGGGGAGCACACATGGCACAGGGCTAAACTTCTCACCCACCACTACTGAAACCCTTCGGGTTTTCAGATAAAATTACCAAAATCATCTCATAATCAAATGAAATGATGCAAGACATCAGCATTTAGAGGAGCAGCCTGGTGGACAAAATGATGGAAACATGAAGAATATTGCGGAAGTATCTTTATTTGTAATTTTTAACAAGGACCCTATGTGTATCCTTTTCAGTGAGTCTGATAAGTCAACCACAGTTTCTCCTAACAGGTGAATTAAACTTTCCCCCTTACCGATTGAAACTGCCTCATTTAAAAGAAGCTATCACAGAAAAAGTTGGAGGCGGCACAAAGTTTACTTTCTAACTTAACTGCCACACACTTCCCGAAAGTGTCTTGCCAGGTTTGCATCATCATCATGTTCCAAATGCTCCATTTTCCCCCCTCCCTGCTAAAACACAACGCTGGTGTTTTCAGCTTCACGCACTCTGAAGACCATTAAGAACACACCAGTTTCTGAGCGAGTTACATTCCAGCTTTGTGTGGACAGAAGGCCAACATGGAGAGAAGAAGATGCCTTTTCAAATTTAGCTGGCTTAGCGTGGATGTACTCTGTTTTCTTGTGCAGCAAAGAACAAACTCCTTGAGGGATGTAATCCTTCCTCTGCACTGTACCTGCCCACCTCAAGTCTTGCCAGTAAAAAGGCAGTTTCATCCTCTCAGTGCTGGCAATATCTCCCAATCTCACTGTCTGCATTGTGATGAGTATATTGTTGTACGTGTCACCCAGCTGTCTCCCCTTGCTGTGTCTGGCTATCTGGGCAGTAAACACAACAAGGTATCTTCTGCTCTCCCTTCTCACCGCCGCCTACTACCACACTTAGGGCTTCTGCTCCCTGTCTGGCTTCGCAGCAATGTGAAGTCAATAGGATGAATAAAACATACCTGAATCAGAGCCCTCTACCCTGGGAAATGTCAAGCTGTCAGTATGGCTTAATGGGAAAACATAAGGCCGGTCCCAGGGGTCGGACAGTTTATCGCATAGCACCTACAAAAATGCAGTCAGGCCATTTGGTTTCTTTGTATATCACAAATACACAAACTCTGCCACACTCGAAGTGGCCGCTTGTCAACACCCCCACATGTTTGCAACCACTGTATCCATTCATTTCATGAATGATCAAGGTGAATAAGAGAGTTATAGTATGAAAGTATTTTTCATTTAGTAATTATATTTATTTTTTTATTTATATGTTTACTCCACCATGGCGTAATAGTCCAACATATTTCAGAGAGACACCCTATTTAGTCGTGTAGCTCAGTAGGCTAAAAAAAATTTTTTCTCACTTAGAGATGTTTCCAGGGTGAAAACTTGTGTGCACCCATGATGCTGCAAACCGCTTTGGGTAAAAACATCCTCTAAATGGATATATGCATATGGTATGTGCATTTCATACAGCTGGTCTGTCACTGGAAAAACTACCATTCAACACGCATTGCTACACATTTTACCCAACACTCATCTCAGCCTTTGGTGGCGGTAGCTAACCCCTACAGCTAATTATCTTTAAATTAGTGCTGAGGTCTAGGTTTAATTAGGCCTAGCCATGAGGAGGTTTGAAGCTCAACACTAACTCCAGCAACTTCGGCTGCCAAACCTCATCAGCCTAATGGAGACTCAAACACAGAGGGCCCTCGGGGGCCCGACAGGCTAGCCTGACTTTCTGCCTCATGCCAACCCACACACCCACATACACACACTAACACACAGGGACACACATACACTACTATTCAAACACGAGCCACATAATCAAGACATGATGAAGTTAGAGTGAGGAAGGTTGTGTGTGTAGCAACTTTTTGATAGAATCATTTAAATGTGTGATGCTTAACTCCTGATCCTCTCTGTGTTTATTGCCATTACTCGTACTCAACAAACAGGCCAGTTACCAGTCCAACCTGTTTCAACCGCCAGTAAAGTCTATGTAGCTTGCACCCGTAAAACTGATTTGAATTTCTACAAAACTTGTGAATGGTCTGTGGTTATCCTCAAACTTGGCGTGATGCAGCATTTCTCTCTCCTTATTCAGCAAATTTTGTAATACAAAATCAGTCTGCTGGTTCTTTGTAGCCATCTGGTGTAAGGTAGGCTGTCCACCCTCTGAAAAAAATACTCTCGGATGAAAACAGGAGGCTGTAGCCAACCAGAGCACAGATCTCACTCTTCCATGCCAGTGCCTTTTTCTTACCTTTATTCCCCTGCCATCTCCTTCTGCTGTGGAAATCACAAGTTTGCTGTTTCTGAAAAATGGAAGCATCGAGCAGGGAAAGCGTGTGTGTTGGTTGCCTTTTATACTTTATTGCTACTGGCCATAGTGTTTTCCATTGTTTGGAGTCCTATATGCACATGAGTTTAAAAAGCCATCACAAAGATGCGCAATATAATGGGCTCTGATCACACCCCATCTATATGTCTCTATACATACCCACACTTACAAACCACTGACTACACATGTCTGGTACACACATTACATACAGGTCACATGTGATTTGGCCCCAGACATCAGATTGGCTGCCAGGATGGTAAGGTCTAAAGGATGCATTGTCATTTCTCCTCCTCTTTCCTCCCACCATCTGCCCCAGCGTTTCCCCAGCTGACTTACTGTATTGAAACAAGCAACCGACAAAGCGGTCCAGAGGTCCACCTGAACATGCCATCCCTAGGAGAGAGAGAGGGACACGTTGACAAACAATGTTCAGAGGTCAGACATTAGAGGGAGAGAGGGTTGGTGGGAAGAAGCAGGAAGGAAGGTTTGTCCTGAGATAGGCCATTATCCATAATGAGCTGTAAATAACATACAGACAGACAAACATGTCTGGGGCAGAGAGGAAAAGGAGTATTGGAAGAGAGAAACATTAGAGACAGTTTTATAAAATAATTTCATGACAATGTGATCAGCACATGGGAAAGGGAATGAACAGAGGACATAAAAAAGTAGAGAAGAAGCAAGTGTGATTTTATAAGTGAGGAAATATAGATTGGCATGCATGTAGTTTTATTGAAGGGATCTATTGAATACAAGGGAATGAGAGAGACAGAGCCCCAGGAGCCTGTATTTCCTTCAGTCAATCATTCCTTTTTTAGTTATGAGCTGTAGGGAGAGTTCCTGAGCCAGGCAGCAGCATAAACACTCCACACAAACATGTTTAGATGATGTTGTAAAAGTTCAGCATCTACACTGAAAGAAGGCAAACGAGTGCACATATTTCTGCTACTGGGCATAGGCTGGTTACAGGGTGAGTGTGAAGAACCGAGAGTCCCAGAAAGTCAAGTTTCCCATAATCACATGACAACCAAACCCCCAGATCACATCACAGTTGCCATTTTGGAAAAGACTGATTTGCAGTTGTTGACAGTTCTGGTTTAGAGTGGATGGAAGGTAAAAATAGGAAAATTAGATATTTTTGGTTCCTTCTTGGCAAAAGCACATTATGCTGAAGTAATAACAAGTATCCAAAAGTAGCACCGGAGACCACCAACACCACAGCCTCCAAAATCTGACAACATGTTAATAACTGTAATCACAGTCTATAAACACAAGTAATCCCAAACCAGTGGTTATGGAGTGAAGGTGTTGTATTAAAAATGTTGACATGACGCTTCTGGCAACTTGACAAAATCAGGACGTAACAAGAAGAAATGAGAGGAGTGTAAATATAAATTCAGACTACTGAATTTGAAATGTAGTTTTCTAAAATGAATAGATGAGCCAGTCAGCCAAGTCATTGTAAATAGCCTTCATGTAAAGGACCTCCCAATCCAGGATTGTGCTCGATTTTTTTAACAAAGGATGTTTGCAATTCATGCCTTGGCATAGTGCGTCTTGCTACAATATGTCTCTCGTCCATCTGTTTACCTGTCCTTTATACATGAGACACAGACAGACAGCAAATGGATAAATAAAGACTGAGCAAACAAAAAAATTGGCAGTGGGTGTGTTTGTTCTGTGGGGCATGTTGGCCGCCTCTCCGCGCTGACAGCCAGTCTGTCTCGGAGGATTGAGTGACGGAGAGGGGCAGCGAAGCTGGCAGGACGCTAATGGGTGTGATGCTAATGAGCTCCGAGCCAATAAACAAGCTCTCCCTTCCCTTCCCCTCACCCCTGATCTCCTCTCTTGTTTGTTTAACAGCCCCACAGGTAAGATAAGGTGAATTCAGCCACGTTGCCAGAAACTACAAAAACAGGCTTGAATACTCTTTCAGTAGTTTTTCTATGAATGACACATGTTTCAACTGACGTTCTGTATTACCCTTCACTATATTTACAATGAATGCATTACATATAGTGCAGACTTTTTATTGTTAATATTATTGTTTAAAGTTTAAATATAATTCCCTCAGATCTGATGTAAAAACATAATTGACATTTAGGAGCATTTTAAATGTAGAAATGAATAGTGCGCATGGATTGGAGTGCATTTTACAAGCACTCAAACACCCTGTGTTTTAAACTGCTCAGGAATTTATTCCACAAGAGTAGGACACTTGGTACACTTCACAGCAGGGAAAATAACACAAAATTGACTCAAAAATAACCATCTTACCCTCACCCCTTTATGTTTATGGTCGCTTTTCTGTGCTTTTTACCCCCCCTCTCTCTTTAACAACCTGTGATGTCTCACACTTTTGTCCCCACTTTCCCACCCTGGAGAAATGTCACTTGGGCCGGCATCGTCCGTCAAACTGGCATCTCTGACAGAGCGCTCGGCTAAAAGGCCATGCTCCGATTGGCATGGGATCCCCTGGCTGTGCTGTGTCAGGCTGCTGCCTTCTCTCTCCTCTTCTCTCCACATTATTAGCATTCTCAAATCTGGGAAGATATCAACTCTCAACCACATTTATTTCTCTTTCCTTGGAGTGTTGCTTCAACCTCTGAGAAGAGTGTATTTGTAGATTTTTTTTCCAGTTGTGCCTGTGTTGTTGAGAGGCATAAAAAAAACACTGCAAAGTAAGTCTGTTTTATATATTAGATACTTGTTGTTTCAAAAAAGGAAAATCCTCTGTAGTGAAACTAACAATCGATGTGCTGATGAAGTGCAGCCAGGATTCTCTCAGTGGGCTGACAACACTATCAATTGCTCATCTTGCTTTATCTGGTGCCTTTAGTTAATCACAATTTGATAGGAATTACAAGTGACCATTACAGTTGGTGGAGGAAGGCCTTGAGAACATCTCGTGTTTTTCCTTTTCCTTTTTTTTCTTTTGGTCAGTGATTAATATTGATTACTGGCAGAAACCAATAAAGCTGAGTCCCTTTGTGACTCTAAATGCAGGTTAGGGCCACTTGTATTCTTTAGGATTCACTCCCTTTTAATTAAGTGTAAACCACTTTATTTGGCCCAGTACTAAATTAAGTTTAAATGTCAATGTGCTTCTAAAACAAGGCACCACCATTTTCAACCCTGCTCATATTTAAACAAGTAAGCTCACAAAAATTTTGAGGATGGCTTTGGACAATATCCAGCTGACCTCCTTATTGCCTTTCGTCAGTGAGATAGAGACGTGTCAGTTGTTTTTGAGCTGCTGCAGTGACATGCCCACTGATTGTGCTCAGTTCTGTCTCTTCCCTCATACATATGGAGCAGGGACGACACTGCCGGCCAGAACTGGCACAGGCCACAGAGGGCAGCTTCACATATTTTATCCACTGTATGTGTGTGTATGTGTGTTTGTGTGTGTGTGTGTGTGTGTGTGTGTCCGAGTGCTCATGCAGATGTGTGCTTTTGTCTTAATGTGTGTATGTTAACGAATGTGAGGGCTTGTGGTCAGTAACGTTGAGGAGGAGTATCCTAAGGGGAGCCGGATCCCTGTTACTGTGTGAGAGCAGCCGAAGGGCTTTAAAAGGATCTGTGAGAGCAACTTGACCAGACAAATGGAGCTATTTGTGGTTTTGCCAGCGCACCTCCCAGGCCTCTTTAATCTAAATTATTTTAAAATTAGTGTGAAATCCGGTAGGGATGCTATCTGAATCTTTTAAGGATTCAAAAATCTACGCCTATTAGCAGAGTGCTAAAAATATTAAAGGAAACATTTAAACAACAGTCAATTCTCATTGGATTCTCACAGGATTACACTGATTGAGTATCCTTAGAACTTTTTAACTAAAGCTAAATGCCTTTATCTGATTTGTCATGGTGTAATTGTGCTCATTTTGGATGGTTTGCAGAGCTTATTGCATAATTGTGCAATGCGTGAGGCAGCAGAGCCAACAAATTGGCGGGCAAAGAAGATGCTTTGCCGGATGTGTCCGTCCGATTATGTCAGTGAATGTTTGCTCGTGTCTCTGAGCTGAACTCACTCATACAGAACATTAATCTGTTTGTGCATGTGCAGATGTGTGTTTATGCAGACTGATGCAAACTGAGGCATCTGTGCTAATCTGTGCCGAAGAAGACTTTATGCCTTTACATCTGTTCAGAGCATGATACAGTATTTGTTTGCAGATGCATTGTACTGTGTGTGTGTGTGTGTGTGTGTGTGTGTGTGTGTGTTTGGGTGCTGATAATGTAGCTAATGTAATGAATTCTGCATGTCAGGTGAATGCGTTTCTCAGCATGCACTGCAACCAAACTCAACCGACGTAACCCGGGCCTAGTTCACAGAGGGACAGATGGGGGGAGGTGGGGGGGAGTATGACGATTACCTTCTCTTTATGCCATTTTATTTTGTGCTTTTTTTTTTGCCTTGTGCACACACACGTACACACACGTGCGGGGGGCACACTCGGAGGTGGAAGCAAAACGTTTAACTTTGAAAGTTGGGCTCCTAATTAGCAGAATTAGCGGTAGATCAAAGAGGACAATTAAGGGGGGGTGTTTGTGGTAGCAAGGGCTCATTAGCATCACAACACATGGACATGGCCATGAAAAAGAGAGCGGCAGAAGGAGTCTCATTACGGAGAAATGCTGTGCTTACGCCGGGCCACATGCAGGCAGATTGGCCGTCAGGAAAGAGAGGGAACAACCAGCTCTAACACACACACACACACACACACACACACCGACAAGGATATGCACACAAACATATGTAAGTAGGCATGGATGCACCTAACACCTATGGTTATGGGTACAGATACAAGAAATCATTCTGTCATGCACACACACACACACACACACACACACGCACACACCTTCAGACAGCTAGCAATGTTTGCTGGCACAAAGGAAAACAAAAGCTAGTCCCTGCCTGCTCTCATCCAATTTCAGCTTAATTAAGAGGGGAATTAACTTTGATCTGCCGCAGTGTAGTAGGAGCTCGGTAGCCCAGCCGGTAGAATAGGCCAAACCCATAAGTATTCTTCAACCTCACCCTCAAAGTCAGACCCAGATTGTTTTCCATTCATTCCACACTGTTTGAAGTCAATACAGATAAGAGCAGGAAAGATTCTATTAGGACTACCTGAGCCTTCCTCGTTAGCGAGATCTAACAAACTCCTGGCAGCGAGCCACCGTGTGTCGCTCTCCGCACTAATGGCATAAGCAGAACAAAAGATCAAAGGTTTTGGGAGAGCCCTGTTTTTTAGCGGTGCCAGTCACTGGTTCTTAGTCTTTGGTCCAGCAACATGGGTTAATAATGCACGAAAGCATATGCTTTAAAAGAAAGGCATAGTGAATTTTCTTTCCCTCTTTGTGAGGTTTGTTAAACGTAAAAGGTAAAGATTGCTTGATTGAAGATTTGCTCTGCAGACAGCACAGTTGGGCTTCGTGTCGTATTCAATTAAAGTATATAATTTACAGAGAGCATCAAAAAAATCTCTCTGGAAGTCACTTTCAACATTATTTTACTCAGCTCCTTGCTCTCTTTCAAACAACACTCACTGGGCCTTAATTTTTCTTTTCTTTCTTAATGTTGCAAGAAAACTCTGCTTCATGAGATGTGTACAGACCATTGATTGACTCGTATCCATGTGGACAGCTTGGTGAATCCTGTTTGGTCTCAAACTAAATACACTATGTAGGAAATGTGTGATATGCTTATTAAGGAGCAGTTGAGCTATGGTCACAGAGAGACAGCTGGTGGTTAAAACTGTATTGATACAAGATTGCACGTTTAACTCAGCGGACACCTGGACCAGCACCTTTTCCTTCCAGTGCTCAATGGACCTCATCCATATCATATGTGTTCCCCAGAAGAACACCAGCAGAGAGCGGCAGTAGCAGCGTCTCTCAGTGGCTGCTTTTCTTTCCTGTTGAGATGTTGGAAAGCTTCCTCTTCCTGCCACCACCACCCTCCGTTTTCCCCCCATCTCAGGGGAGAGCTGGATCCGTCTATCAGCACAGCCCTCTAGGCCACAGAGGGGTGGGACAGTGGTATTGAGGGGTGTGTGTGTGTGGGGGGGGGGGTTCTCTGACTGACAGTACTGATAATCACCGTAATAGGTGCAGGGTGAGGGAAGTGTGAGGTAAGCAGCTGTTTCCAAAATGCCACCACCAGCGCCCTCCACTCAGGTGACGCTGCTCGCAGTGAGTGAGGGACAGGAAGGACTGAGGGAGTAAAAACCATAGGAAGGAGAGAGGAAGGATAACAGGAGTGAATGCTCAGTGGGGGCTGGCAAGACGTGTTGTTAGAGATGACAAATCTCATTCATCTTCCTCCAGCCTGACTGTGAAATATCTGCTCTGAAGGAACTAAACTCTAAAGATTGCCTTGCCTTCTTAAAGAGGATGAGCTGGGTCTGAACCTGTAGATGTTATAGACCTGTAATACCCATAGAGACATTGTATGCAATTTTAGGCTATACAGGTAAACTCAACGTGACTCGTTTAGTTTGATACAGGTTTTATCTATCAAGGTGTAAAACTCGCCATAGCTTCACCTGTACGAGCCAATTTTACTTTCCTTGATATAATGGGGATTACAGATCAAGGGAGAATTGCCAAACATCTGTATGAAATCCACATACTCAATAGTTAACAAGATTTACTATCTGGTAACAATAGATAACTGAGAAAACCTTAGGAATCACATATATGGCAACATATTTAGCTGATTATTTTGTCTCTAAATTGTAAATATGGTCTTGCCAGATTTGGCAAAGATGGAGTTCCACATACCGAAATTTGCATGAAGCAGGCCCTTTCTCCTCTTATTGCTGGGATGTCAACATATGTTGTAAACTGGCCAAATTACCCTCCACTCTGTTGTAACCTAAGGTGTGTGCTTCTCTTGATTGAGATCTATTATTTATTCACAAATAAAAAATGAACATATTCCTCCTAGAAGTGTAGTTGAAGGGTGGGGTGAAGGTGACATCTTTTTGACATGCCACCCTTCACCTGTTTAGACTGAATCCTTTTCAGGTGCAAGCAGTCCTCCTGCTGTTCTTACAAAACATGCATTTCAGAATCTGTTAAGAGTCTACATTAAAGACCTGAGTGAATATTGCCAGTCTGCTTAATACAGTAATTTATTGTAAGTGCGCTGTGGAAAAAAAGTGTGAATAGAATTGTCCTATAGTTTAGACTTCACACAGTCTGATGAGTGTCTGACACTTTCAGGACAGAAAGAAAGTTGCTAATGACATTTCTTTTAAGAAAAACTCCCTTTCATGGGCTTAATGTCTTTATTTTTTCTCTTTATTCTAACTTTATCATTATTATATTTCTGTCATTCCTTTCTATTGTGTCCCTCTGTTTTTGTGGTTTCTCATTTTCTCTTTAATATCTGCTCATTACACTGAATAAATAGTATTTCTGTGCAGCACACGTTGAACATGGCGGTTATCTTTAAAAACACAGCTGTGAAGGTACAGATATGCAGAGCAACAAGAATATGTGCTGGGCCTTTGAACTACAAGCACAGCTAATCATATTTTGTCCGCACCACGGCCAGGGCCTGATCAGTGTTTATACAATACAAAAGTGCTGTTTCTAAGTCCCTTAGTGTTTTTCTGTCTCTGTTTTCTCCAGCAAATGGAGAGACATCAAATTGACTGACTTCTACTGCTCTGATTTACTTTCATTTTAGATTTTTTTTTTCTTCTAATAAAGAATTACATTTTGAATCAAATTTTTGTGTGGTTGTTTTGTTGTTTTGCCCCTGATCCATGGTCCAGCTCCAGTACCTGTCCCAACTGATGAAAACATAACCTGTTACTGCCATGCCTTTATCTTTTACCTTGCTACATAAACTGCAAACATACTATTTCCTCCATTGTCACTGAACATTGGCGTTGGATGTAAATCGTGGACAATAGAAATGACATTATGATGACAGTACCCGGGGAAGAGTGGGGATAGTGGTGAATAAAATATCCTAATATTATGAGGAAAACATGAGGGGATGTAACGGAGAGAATCACAGATGTGGCTAGTTGCCAGTGGTTGTCAGCTAATTGAGTTGTTTGTCTGACGTTAGCATTTCTAACGATTAGTCCTGCGGGCAGGCTGTAGAGCACCTGCTGTCATGTAAAAACCTTATAATTCCACCTTACAGGTGTTTTTAGTGTGGTCCCTGTAGCCATCATACCATGTAACTGGTTTCTGTCTCTCTTTACTTTACTCTCTTTACTAAATGCTATAATATGGGGCTTTTATTACCTGGTCAAAAATATTTTGTGACCCCTTCAAATTGCTTCTTTTGAAGCACCAAATCCGCACATTTAAGAAGCTGGAACCAGCAAACGTTTTACTTTTTTGCTTGAAAATGACTGAGACAATATATCGATTATCAAAATAGTTGGCAACTAATTTTCTTTCAATTGTATAATTGATTAATTGAGTAATCGTTGCAGCTCTAGTCACATCAGTAATCCACAAGGCCTGCCAGCCTTGAATTCATCCAGATACTGTCGAAGCCACAGTATCTGGATGAATGTTGTTGGAGCCATTTTTTGTGTTGATTGCAAATTACTTTTATTATTATTCTCACACTCTTGCTAATTTATTGAAGTGATGTAAATCTTTTTTTTTTTACTTGTAAATTGATGTCAAATTAATATTCTGAGCAAATAGTTTGGATTTTATTGTGATTAATCAGATGATGAACAGCTGTGATAGAAGGAAGGAGTGGGACGGAGTCTCGGTTTCTTTAGCAAACATGCAGGAAATGTGTGTAGAACTGGGCATCGGTATAGTCTTTGACCTCACGTTAGACTTTGTTGTTTTTGTTTAAAGTTAGAATAAATCAGCATAATGAAGGCAACAGAATCAGCGGCTGCAGTGTGATTTGGACAGTTTTAACGTGTGAGTCAAGAAGCGGAGTCCTGTTGAGGTGGCACAGTTTAAAAGAAGTTCAAAGAACAGGCCATCACAAATGTATTAACTTTGATGACTAGCAAAGATGTGTCAAATACATTCGGAGTAAAGAGAGTGAGAGAGCGCAAGAGAGAGCGAGAGAGCAAGCATGTGTACTTATTTGTGCACGACGTGTCCAAAATAGCTTTTGGTTACTTTTACTGTCCTATGAAAATCAAAGCCTTCTGGATCCCTGGGTTCCTCTCCTTGCCTGCCCTGTTTTATTAAAATTTCCTCACAGTATTGCCCACTTTCATTCTTACTTCAAACTTGTTATCCCTGCCTTTTTGAATTTAATTTGCATCCATTTAGAAATAGATGAGATGCCAGCTCTCACTATCTCTTTTTTGTTTCTAAGTGATGGGCAACTCTCAGCCCCCATTTCTCTTCTTTATCCAGTAGTGATTAGTCTAGCCAAATAGCTGGAATTAGCAATGTAAAAATCTGCTTATCCACTGCCAGCTGGAGCAGATGCTCAAATTAAGCATCAGTGCCAGATTTTTCGACTGGCATGAAGCTGAGCTGGAAGGCCGACGCTGAGGAGGGAGCGAAGAGAAAACAAGAAAACAGGTTGAAAAGTGGGAGAGGGAAAATGTGCTTGTGAGAGAAAGAGAAACAAAGAGAAAGACAGAATAAGAGAGAGAGGGGGTAGGGGAGAGTGAGCATGGGAATAAGAAATGGCAAATTCTTTAGTTTCAGCCAATTAGGCTGAGAAGCCACTGGTAATTAACTCTCGAGGGACCCACTGAACAGTCATGCACCTCGTTTACATAATGAGGATGAGAGGAGAAGCTCTTTTTCTCCTCTTTCTCTTTCTCCCTGCCTCTCTCCCGCTCTCTGTCTTTGGCCTGTAGAACCAAAGCAGAACAGCACTTCTTTCTATTCCTTATGACCAATGTCAGACACCTCCCACTGACCTGGTACAGCGCAACATGTATGCAGTGGGATTTGACTCATGGAAGTGACAGGAAATGTGTTCTTAACTTCAGATTGTTTGTTAAATAGACATCAAACCCTGAAGATCTCTGGCACTTTGCCATACATATTAGACATACCCCTGTACTGGACTTGTTTTCTACTCCTCTCAGGTTTTCAAACTCTCCGCATATAAAGCAAAGAGTTTGATCATGTAAATTTATGATAATCCCTTTGGCTTTCTCCCTCTGACCCTTGCCCCACTTCAAAACCTTTCATTTCCTCCTTCCCAGATATGGAAAGTGATGGACTCGGACTTAAGTCCAGAAGCCTTCTGCTTCACTGAAAACAGTCAGAATATGAAAGCAAACGGCCAAGTGTTGAAGGGCGTACTTCTAGTTCTCCGTAGCTACAGGTTAAAGGGGCATTTTGCGCTGTAACACACTGAATACACTGAATTCTTCCAACCACAAAGTCTTTTATCTACTCTTCAGGCCACAACTGCCCAAAATTGTATTTTGTCCGTGGCTATTAAGATTAAAGGATTTTTACTAGGTCTCTAACTTCATTACATATTTAGTCTCCAATTCTTTGTTATGAAATGCTAAAAATTCAAACTCAGCACACAAACTCATCAACCTGGAAACGCAGTTTTCCCAGCAGTCACTGCTGGTAAGTCTTGAGTGTGTAAACATCATTGATCTGTAATTAACACAACCAGGATTTAGTGTGCCCTGGTGACATAAAGGTGTAGAAATACTTCCAACACATTCATTCTTAATAAGTGTTATTGCAGAGCACACACACACACACACACACACACACACACGTCGGGGGTATGTGATGCACATGAGTTTCAACCAGAAGCAGAAGTAATTGTAACTATAAAGACAACCCTGAGCCGCAAGACGAGAAAAGTTTGTAATGGTTTCTTAAGAGTTCTGGTCTTCATGAACTCTTTCACTCTTCAAAAACAATTTACTTCTTTTTTTTATTTTCTTTCCCGCACGAGGTTGAATGTAGCTCAGGGGTAGCGTGAATGTAACGTAACAGGAAGAAATTCATATCTCCAGGTTGTGTGTTTTCCCCTTTGCTGCCTTATTTTTCCTCTTCCTTTGATGGCGGAGTTGGGATAAAAGCACTTCCTCTTTTATTAAAGGAGGCTTAATTTAATTAGCTTGCACTGCGTGAGCCTGCTATCAGGCCCTTCTGTTCCCATACCCAAGGTTTCTGACGCTCTGAGGAAGAGAAGGGAAGAAAAAAGGGAAACTGTCTGGTGGTCTCCAAGGAGGAAGTGTCCTTTTAATCAGACTTCTGCTAAGATCCGATTACCATCTCCTAAGAGAGAAGGAGGGCAACGCATAGACAGATGGACAGACATACAGTAAAGGAAGATCAAAAATATATTCAAGAATATGCAACATTCAGGACAACTAGATCAGAGGGAAGCTTGGATGGCAGAGTGTGGACAAAAAGCGCCTCAACAGTACAGAAATAATAATATTGTACAGTACGACTACCCGTGCCTGTACTGGGTCTCCACAACATTTTTCATTTATGTATTGAACATTTCTTTGAAGGTTTACTCGACTCTTATCGACTGACTATGAATAACCTTATCAGTGTTTGATTTATGTTTAAGGCAGTACTGTTAATCATTAAGTAATTTCTTTTTTTTATGACAATATTTATGTAATCATGCACCTATTTCCCTATTGATCCAAGAGTAGAATATTTAAGTGCTGAGCTGAGAAAATCCTTATGTATTAAAAGTAAAGAAAAATATGTGCATGTTGTAGTGTTGCTCTTTTAAGTAGGACTGATTAAACTATTGACTATAGCTGCTATCCTTAGAAGGTGTGTAATTATATGCTCATCACGTGTAAATGCAAGGCTATTGGAAAACAGCATCGATGGAAGGCCTCTGTCCTGACTCTGAGTCACATCTGGATCTTCGTCAGATCAAAATGTTAAAAAATTGCCGCCATACCCGTGCTAATAGGCTAATAGGCTCTATGACGACATGTGTGGTTCATCATCCAATTCACCCGAGGTGATACACGTCTCAAAATGCTTAACAATTCAAGAAGAACACAATGCAAACTAAATAAAGCACAGAGCACAGACAATAATACATCAGATAAAGTATAACAAAAGTATCGCTAATGTATGAGAAACAGCCAAAATAGTTGTAGATTACATAAAAGGAAACATTAAATATTCTATATGGCAAAATGCATTAAAAACATATTTCCCCAGAAAACCTCCACATTTTGTAAATTTAGATTTATTTCTGGTATAGCTTTTTGTTGATAGATGTCCATGGTCTTGTTCGAAGGGAATGGTTCTTAGTCAGTGTAAAGGCGACCACCTGTCATAAAAATGAGAAAACACAAATATTTTAGGAACCTGTCAAAAACTTGTTTCAAACTAAAAATTGTATTGTTATTTATTAGGCAAATAACAAACTGGAACAACTAAATAGACCTTATTCACATATATTAACCAAAAATCTTAATATTTTGTATGACCTCCTTTGGCCCTGATAACAGCTTGCATTATTGCAACCAGGAATGCAAGTAAATAACTGTAATTTGGCATCTCAATCAAAAAATAATAATGTGTTTTACTATTTTTTCTGCTTTTCTGTAATTCTGAATTCATGGATAACAGCAATAATTATATTTTAGCATTAAAGATATCATTTTAATTAAAGAGCTTGGCTTGCACATACTGGTGGATTAACTATTACAGAAACATAAAATATTTTGGTAATCAGCAATACTGTTAATTTAGGGCAGCGGTGGCAAACACCTTACACTGGGTGGTGGTCTAATAAATTTGTTTGCACTGTATATATGTATAGAAGGGATTGCATCAATTATGCTTTCCCTGTGAATATGAATGCATATCAGGATCATGGGTCCACACTCTGGTGAGGGGAATGGGCAGCCTGATTCTGTCAGCACATGGGCAGCTATTAGAATACATGGCCTCATGATTGTCACTCTTAGCCCTTAAACTGGGCCAAAGTCATGAGTTTACATCATCGGGACTATACAGAGATACTTGGCCTGTACTCTTGCTACAGTGCTGCAGCAGGAGACGAATGCAGGTCAGCCTATTGAAGGTGTGACACATCTAATGACAAGATGTATATTGAATTGTTAAAAATAAAATTAGTGTACAGGAATTATAATTATATTCAAATAAAAAAAACTGGAAATGTATAGATGTTTAATTTAAATTTTAACAATTTGTACAAATTGTATAAGAATCTGCAAATCAAGTGTACTGCACTTTAAATATTTCTCTTATTTACTTACCCATTTAAACTTGATGCATGTATGTTTTACTCCCTATTTTCCTCTTTATATAACAGGAAGATTTTCTGAGCTTTGCTTGACGCAAGCAGAGCACATTTAATTCTTGCAATAGAAAACAAACCAATGTTTGGATGCATGGGGGACATAAAATACATGTGAATATCAGTTTGAACCTATCTGCTCGAACGACTGTCGTGTGTCATGTTGCTCAAGTGAGCAAAGGAGCATAAATGTTATTTATTGTTATTCCACTGAACACAGACATTTCCAGACCAACACAGTATGTCTTGGAAAGTACGGCTGCATGTTCGTTAGGACCAGGAACAACTTTACTATGCAAATAAAATGTAATTTAGATCATCAGAGCTGACATTTTCACTGTCATTTTTACAAGAAAATGCTAATGGCTTCGATGTTAGCAAACCGGTTTGTATTCCATGAGTTACATCATGCTTGAAAGGACTTGTGACGTCAGGTGTGAGCTGTGGCAAAGCTTTATTGTACCAGCAAAAGTTTCAGCCTAATTTAATAGCAAACCTCTGCAGTAAAAAAACACGTTTTGATATTTTTTGGAAATGTTATCTGGTGCTTGTCCTTCATTAATTTAATAAATAAATACAATTGGTGTTAATGGGGAGTCTCTCTGTGGTTCCAGTTTTAACCTTCTGTCTGTCCCACGATGCTGCACTTAAGTCTCAAACTATGTGTCTTATGTCTTTCTTTCTCTGTTTCCCAATAACATTTTAAAAAGGACATTATGAGAGAAATAACATTCATGGACACCTTCTCACTATATGCCTATGCCAGTGCTGCGGACCATTCTGCTCACTTTTCATTTAGTCTAAGTTATTGATCGTTAATGAGTATGAATGTCTCCTCCAAGGGATGTCATTAAAGGACACTGAATCCTAGTTGTGTTAATTAAAACTTAATGGAATGATGATTAAAAAAAGAAAAACAAAAGAAATCTTTGGCCCTCATTATAGGATAGTGTTAGGAAAATATGGTTTTCAAGTTAATTAGACATTTTATATACTTTGCCAAGAGAATAGACTATGGTAAAAAAAAAAAAAATCCCATACGTTTAGTGTTATATCCACATATCTAATAAATGTAACACTGAGAAGAAAGCCTTTACTGGAGATTACATTTCAAGCAAGGAACCATAGTGTTTCATTGTTCAGTTTCATTACAAATGAGTTGCCCCATTTACAAGTGCCACGGTGCTATTGTTTAATGGCATTAGAATAATGACAGAGAGGTGTACATTTCACCTAAAGCCACCGTCACCACTAATGATATCACCCCAATTGCCTTTACAACCCCCCCTTATTTTGGCAATTATCTTCCTGCAGCACCACAGCCCCTTTCCCTCATACTTATACTTATTATTATGTGTTATAATCTGTTATGTTTTTTTTAAATTGAGAGGTGTGAACTACTTAAAGTGCTCTGTATATTGTAGGTTCCTCATCTTCTCAATTTGCTCCAATAAATCTGGCCCATCTGTGTCGCCCTGCTAACCCTTCACTGACGCATGGTAACACTTAAAGTAACAGATCTCCAATGTTATTATATGGGCTGCAAGATATTTTATTTCCTCTAGTGAAACACGCATGTAGTGTGTAGTGTGATATGAAAAGCTCCCTGCACCAGTGGGACACCATGACGCTGGCCAGAAATCTGTTTCTGGGTTTCAGTGTTTAATTTCCTATCCCTGTCGGCTCTGCAGCCCTACATGTTCATCTCTCCAGACTGAAGACAGGATATAGCCAGTGACCATGTTTATACGAATATACAGACATTTCTGGTTTTTCAGGCTTTTATATTAACAATGGATCACATGTATGTGAAAGGGGTTACTTGTTGTGATGGTCAGCCAACTGCACTTGCCCCCAGCTTTATAGTGTTTTGCTTTGGTCTTTAGGTTCACTCCCAGAGGTTCATAGCATTGTTTCCAGCCACAGCAGGCAGCTGTTTTTGGCTTTAAAATGTCACTCTACACATACACAACATAGTGAAGCATTTAGCAGCTAAAGAGCCAGATAGGCTAAGGGGTTTGCCAAAATTTCAAAATACAATAATATGTCAGTGTTGTATTCATATGTTGTTTCCCCCACATGGCCACAAACTCAGTTATTGCAGGTCTAACTAACCTGGTTTGGGGTCAAAGTTTAATGTCAACCAAACTCACTAAACATTAAATTGATTGTATGGAAACCTCTTAGTGCTTTTGCTGTTGGTTTGTGATGTCTGCGGACACTTAGACCTGTGCAATATGAAGGGTAGAATTTTATGTTAAAAACTTTTAGCTAGTACTACCTATTTTTATCATCACTGACAAGTTGCCTTTAGGTAATTTGCTATCGCTCTGCCAGGGTAACTTCCAAATGGTTTTAATACTTGACCACTGGTGGGCTGTTATGTTGGACAGAACATCACAGGTTGATTTATTCAAAGAGACAGACTCAATCTCAGGGTGTCAAATGTTTGTGTACGTAACCGCTAAACTAAACCACACAGCAAAGCAATAATACACACTCGGTCTACATCTCTCTGTCGCCCTGCTATCATGCTTTAGTCTGATTCTGGTCTGAATTGCGGGCCCCTGAATCAGCCTGTAACTCTGCAGTTCAATTCACAGTTTGTATGACGCAAGATGTAAAGCACATGCACTGTTAAAATGGTTATCCATCAGCTATGTCATGAACACTGTACGCTTCTTGTACATCTTTCTTTAAAGGGCAAGAGATTTTGTTTTATGTCACTGCCTGTCTTCTCCAAGTGACTTGACTTTTGCAGCTATAGAGCGCCTCTGTCCTCTCTCTCTCCTGGTCTCTCTCTCTCTCTGTGCTTTCAGACTCCATGGAGGCCCGAGGGCATTCTGTCAGATAGACGCTACTCCAGCAGCGTTTTGTCTTCCCGGTGTCTTGTGAATGCTGAGCTCCACAGCAGGTGCAGTGTTTTTCAAGATGAGATGACGAGGCTTATAGATTCAATTTCTTTTTTTTCCTTTTTTGCTAGCGGACAGCTCAAAGCCCTTATGCTGTTTTGTCTTGAAATCTCTTAAGTTAAAGGAGTTTGACCTTTGTGCTGGCTGTGAGGGTGCGAACGTTGCCATGTGAAGTCACAGAACAGTGAATAAAGCCTGTTGCATGAGTTATCACAGCGAACAGGAAACAGGTTGCTTAAACTTAAAGCCATGGCTGCGCAAAATGTACGAGCTTTATCCAGACACTAAAGCACTCGGACCATTTTGATGCATTATGAGGAGGCACAGAGGGAATACATGACATATTCTTCTTGCCAGGATCTCACTCACAACAAACTTTTCAGCTTATCCAGCAGCATCAATCAGATGTTTGGAAAATGTTTGAAAAAAGTGATGTTTCTGAGCTGTGTCATGTATTCTCAACATCAGGAGAGTATGTTGCAGCTTCAGACGTATAAGAATACTTGCACGCCATCCCTATTATCATAAGGGAAATCTTCCTCATTATCATCATCAAAGTTCACATGTCTGTCTTGTGAGATCACAAGATTCTCCACTGTCCTTCCTTTATTTTGTGTGATAAGCAATCATGAGCTGCTCTTTTTCAAGGGGTGTGTTAACACAATAGACAGATGTCCTTGTCTTTGGCAAAACTTTGAGAAAAGAAGATATGATGCAACATAGATTCATACTGTTTAACCATGTATTTCTATATTTCATTTTAAAGCCACATAATCAGAGTCTGTAGAATTTGCTGGTTTATCTGGTCCTGAGAAGTGTGTGAGGAAGGTTCCTGCTCCAGTGTAGGCCACAATGGCTGAGTCAGAGTGTGCTGGGGTTGTCTATACCTGATCAGTTACGTAATTGCAGCACAAACCAGGCCTTATACCTCAAAAGAAAGTATTTACAACAAAGTGGCTAGAATGGACAGACTCCCTTTACATTTAATGATTCTAAAACTTTAAACATGAACAAACGATTCTGAGAGAAGTTAATATAATTAAATTATCAAGCAAGACCATTGTCATGAAGACTGAATCAGCCTCCACTGGCTTCAAAACTGCAAGAGTTTCTGGAAATGGCAGATGTTTCAAGGGGCGAATGGTGCCGTCAACATGTTTATTCCCTTCAGTAAGCACAAAGAAGAGACAGTATTAACTTTTATTTTAACGGGAAACTTTTGACACCACCAGGTCCTCCAATAACTTCATGTATTTCAAAATGCCCAAGGAAAGTAGTGGTTTACGGGTTCTTTGGTAATGCATGAGTGAGCTCTGAGGTTACCTCGTGATTTTTTTGTAAGAATGGTGGTGAGTGATTCAGGTTGTTGAAGCAGGTTTGATTTTGGGCAGATACTGTACAGGCACAGGATAGTTACATCTAGCTAATACAGCTGCATAAGTGGGATTTCTCTGAAGTAAGCATTCACAAAAAAATAACTTTTCTAGCTGTAAATGCTTTGCCATTTTGGCTAAAATTATCTTTTTTACTTGTAGTAGCAATTTTTTATCCTCCAACTCTTCAACGTAAAAAATATTCAAAAGCACAAAACTGTTTCTAACCAATGATGAAGTCAGTAGCTACTAAGTAGTATAATAAGATACAAAATAACACAATACAATGGGATGTTATAAGATATGAGTTTATTAATCCCCTTTACACCATCTCAGGATGCAGTTTGAGTACAATATAGGTATACATGAGGCAATGAAATGAAATGGCTGTTAAAGAAAAAAAAAATATATATATATATATATCAACTTTTGTTGATCAATGCTCATGTTCCACAGTGCCATTCAAACAGGTGAATGGTCTCTGCCTGCTGGTAATGGCCGCTGAGCAGCATAGACATCATTTCAGCGGGAGAATTTCAAGCTGTGAGTGAACTTGGTGGGGAATGTTTCCTGCGATGCTGAATGCTTTGTGGACTTCTCAGATGCACACCCGTGATCTCAGATCATAAATGTTCCTGCAACTTAATGCTCTCAAAAACTGACAGTTGATGTCAGGCTGCAAGATTAGTGGCACTATGTGAGTAGTTCAAGAGCCAAACACACTCCTTCCTTCTTCTCTCTTTATCGCTCTCTTTACATTTACTTCTGCTTTCCCTTTCTCTTTGCACAGCCAGACCAGTATGGTATGAGTTATTGATTATTTCAGCTACCACTCTCTCTCTACTGCTTTCTCCTGGTCTCCTTTTCTCTCTCTCTATCTCCTTCCTTCCAGACAGGTCGGGTTGTATAAACACCAGCGGTGTAGCTTACTTAGTGTTTACTTAAGACACTGATTGCCACAGTTCAATAGCTGCAACACAGAGGTCTTAAAATCGACGAGAGGAAAGTTGGCATGCTTTCTGTCTGCAGCTTGAAAAGGAAAGATTACTGTGGTGAGACTGTTTTCGGACTCACTCACAAAATCTGCCTTCATCCTTTTTTCTCTATATTTTGCTTCATTTTTTGTCTCATGAGGTGTTATTAATTCCTGCATGTGTGTGTTTTATTCAAAAGTTAATGTTATTGCCTTACCCTCAACAGTTAGGATGCTAAATCATTTTTGTCTTGGGGGGAGAAACAGTGGCTTACCAGTGTTAATGTACAATTTCCATGAATAAAATCAAAGTTGTCAGAATGGTTCTACTTAACCCTTAGATGCACGAGTGACTGGACCCTACACTCTTCCATAAGTGGGTCAAAAATGACCCATATTAGAATCAATGTGTTTTTATGCCATTTTTGTCATTTTGGTTAAGAATAATCACTTGTATAATATTTAGTATTATATTTAGGACCACACAATAATGATTTCATGTTTGAAATATCTTTATTTTTCATTTTTTAACATTTTTGAAAAAGAAAATTACCCAGAACAGCAATAGAAAAATGTGAAAATCCATTGTGTGTCTGTGTGTGTCTGTGTGTGTGTGTGTGTCTGTGTGTGTGTGTGTGTGTGTGTGTGTGTGTATGTGTGTGTGTGTGTGTGTCTGTGTGTGTGTCTGTGTGTGTGTCTGTCTGTGTGTGTGTTTGTGTGTATGTATGTGTGTAACTGTCCAGTCATTGACAGTTCCTCTCTCTTTTCCCTGTTTTGCCTTCTTGTCTCATCACTGTATGCAGTTCAGACAAACTATATGTATCATCAGTGATAAAGAGCTCCCATGAATCTTTTGGTGAGACAGTGGTGCTAAGCCCTTGTGCAGGCCCCGACTTCTGAGGATATTGTGGCTCTGTGTTCTGCCCTGGGTGGGAGGTAACTCGCTCCAATAAGAGCCCTTCCGACTCATTCTGTTGGACATGATTTGGACACTTTCTTCTTCAGAGGACACAGAAGAGGAATCTTCTGAGTCAGATTGATCCTGTTCAGTTGGATTTCCAGGTGGACAACTGCCAGTGCCACCTGGACAATAGTCTGGGTCCTCATCATCAGAAATTTCACACTCGGAGTCCAACCCCGTTACTGCCTCTCCATCATCCAGCATCTGTAGGACCATTTCAACTGTGTATCTAGCAGCCATGACACCTTGGATGAGGAAACATAAGAGTAATGTTTTCAATAGATCAATATGTAGCTATATAAATAAATACACTCACACACACACACACACACACACACACACACACAGACACTACATATAGTAATGTTAGCTAACTTAGTTAGCTAGCTAGTGTTAGCTAGTTATAAAGTAGGCTAATTTGTTGATAAATAATAATAACATACTCTTTCACACAACAATCATGAATGACACGCACACACACACACAATACATATAGTAATGTTAGCTATCTTAGTTAGCTAGCTAGTGTTAGCTAGTTATAAAGTAGGCTAATTTGTTGATAAATAATAATAACAACAGTCATGAAAGACACACACACAATATTATATGAAGATAATACTTACACATATCAGCTCCTGCTGTGTAAAATAATCTTCCTGAGGGGTGACACTTCTGATATAGTCTGTGTGGTCCACAGTTAATTTATTCCTGACAGCCACAGTTGATAAGAATCAAAGGTTCCCATTGGATTCCATAGAAAATGCATGCGGGTCATTTTTGACCCACTTATGGAAGCTTGGGGTAGTAATACAAAAACTACAATTTCTTAAAATGTATAAAAGGTAAGTTAAAAATGTAAATGGAATTATATCAAAAACATGTTTTTTGAGGAATACCTGGAATATGAAATTATAACAATTTTTCATTACGAAGATATTTCAAGAAAACAACCTCACCGGGTCATTTTTGACCCACTTATGCATCTAAGGGTTAAAGAAGGTTAAGTCTACTTACACTTCTCTGGTTCTGGTTTATATATTTTCTGGAAATGTTAAACTGATTGCTGGAAATGTAAAAAATATCACAGAATGAGCCATTATCCAACACTGGTTAGACTTGGATTCACTAACGCTGTTCTGGAGCCTGTGCGTTTCCATACTTCAAAACTGTACGTTGGCACTATTTTTGGTCCACAACACAACATAATCTCTATAAAAGTTGCACAAATTTTATTACGAGTAAGATTATTGTGATGATGATGGATTTGCACATAAAGAGTAAGTCACTTTGAATGGTTGAGTTGAAGCACCTGAAACATAGATATGGTCACTGGATACATAATTTATCAATAATAGAAACTATGCAAAAATACTTTTGTTTCATCTGTCATTATTTGAGATCTATCAAAGTCATTGCAAATGCAGCCAGTGTACCAGGTTTTAATGATTAATTTGAGTACAGAGCTAATGGCAACATGGATTGGAGACAAATGAGTTTTAATATGTGTGCATGTGTGTATTTGTCAGGTGGGTTTGCAAAAGTCCCCAGTGTGTGTGTGTTGCATTGGCATAGGATCAAGTCACCTACACCATTGAGAATTAGAATCCACCTCATTACCTGCCAGCAGCAGAACATGAACACAATGAATGCAAAAACAGATTTTCCTGATCATTGACTTCTGCAGAAAGCATCTATTTCGTGTGCCTAACCTAAGCTGATAAACTGTGGGAATGTTTAACAAATGTGCTAATTTGGAAACATTTTCATGCCATTTACCTCTACAGTTTGAGTGACATGCCTTACAATTAATTCACGCGGAAATTTTTCTGTATCTGTAGTGCTTATTTTTCTTTTAACCTGGCCATTTCATTCCACCTTTGTTTTGACAGAATTTTGCTCAGTGTATGAAGTTAAACGAGCTTTTCCTTTGCTATTTCTATTGCATAATGCTCATAATAATACAAGCATATGGGGTACATGTGTGTACACAAGTTAACTCATGCTGATGCACACACATACACAAATATACAAGTACACATACATACTCTGTTTCTCATACCCTTGTTTATTGTGGCTGTCCGTAACTTGCACTTGCTGGAACCAGTAGCAGCTGTCAGCTGACATAAAGCTGCAGTAAGAAGTCTCTTCATTGTGCCTTTATGACCACTGTAAAGATCTGCTTAGCTTTGCCTCATCCCATCTTACTCAACCGCCTGCGGCAGTGTAGAGCAAGCTGGCTTTGCCTATGAGTCCACACAGTTGGCATCCAAAAGTTTTCTGCCAGATGCAGTGCTCAAAAACAACAGAAATACGAACAGAAGAAAGATGGAAAGTTCCCAAACCGTAAGGCACTAAAACAGAGTAGTGAAGATATACTATATAAGAAATAGTCATCTGTATAGCTGATAATAATCTCAAACTCATTAAATGCAATACCATAAACAAGACTAGGTCGAAATCTAGTATATGGCTGGACTGTATATGGTCAATGTGCTATATTGTGGCCAAACTGTTACTCGGATAGTCAGTGGTAGTGTCTATAATGTGAATTCCTGGATATTAAATGTTCATCCCAGTGATATATGTTCTTAAAGTAAATATCACATGACATGGCTAAGCTATGTTTGAGACAAAAAAAGTTATAAATGCAGTTGCAAGAACAAAACTTTCTACTCATATCTTTCGATGTTTGATTTGAAAGAGGACTTTTTCTAACTATAATCATAACTATTCTGATTATCTATTAACTCCCCCTGCTCTTCCATTCGTTTCTATCCGCCGGATGTCTCTCGTTTTTCTGACACACTCTGTTTTGAGTGTTTTTTCAGAGTGATTGTTATTTGTGGTGTTTTAACTGTGCGCTCTCCCTCATGCCTCTCGGTGCATGGAGAGCTGTTTTCTGCTCTCTTCCGGACTGTTACAGTGCGTAACCATTGTCTCTACTTCCCACAGGAGTAGGTGGTAATGTTGTTTTCCAGTTTCATTTCCTCATGGTGAATATCAGGTAATGTACTGTCTCTGTTCCATCTGTGGTGCGTCCTTGCGTTGGCGAAGTATGGACTGGTTATTGATTTCTCGTCAAGTGGGAGTGTGTTTGTGGTTGTGGGTAATGGATGGACCCAGTTGGGCATGGACGACATCCTGCTTCACCCTTATCTAACTAGCAATAGCCTTAGATGTTGAAGCCTATACGAAATTGTTAGTTACTTACCATAATTCCAGACTCTATGTCCCTCTACAGCTGTCGCTAGTGGGTTCACCTCTCCCTTGTGCGGGACTGAAGACTTTTAGTCTAACTTATGCCCACTTACTACTTGGGCCCCAACTCGGTCTCACCTTGTGTATAAGTTTAGCTGAGACCGGACAATCAGCTCCCAAAAACTGCTTTTTCTTCAGCTAGGGCTGCTCCTATACTCATAAAAAAGTTTGCGTCTGTTCATTTTGAAAGAGCAACGGTGGGGAAACTCCAACACTTGACTGACTAATGGTGTAACTTCATCAGTCACTCACTCACTTAGTAAGTTACGGGCAGACTTTCACGTCTGTAGGGCCGGCCCCTGCTTTGCTGCGGCCCAGCCAAAAAGCCCACCTGCATTCTATGATGCGAGCTGATGATGAGCTGTTACAGGGACAGGAGGTTTGTGCAAGTAACGTATAAGGACACACAGGAAATGAACCACAATTTAATCTGTCTGCGAATGATACCAGAGGCCAACCTCACCATCACGCAAAATGCCACCTTTACAGATTGCTATGCCAACACGTCTGGCAGTTTCATTCCTAACAGCCAGGCACACAAAATAATAGGCTGCGTTGGCCAACAGTTATGATGCCATTTCTTCAATTGCAGGCACACTCGACTGAGTGCCTTGAGTTGTTTGTCACCTAGCTTTGGATGCAGCAGCCCTCCTTGAGCACCATGTGAGCCCCTCCTGGATAAAACTCATTATCCCAGTCTGCTGCTCTTCAGGAAACTCATTATCCCATCCATCACCAGTGGACTCTCAGACAACAGGATGAATATGCCCTCTCATCGTTTAATTAGATAGCTTTGCCTAGAGTTTGTGGGAGTGCACAACAGCAGCCCACGCTGCTATATCAGCTGTAATTATCTATCTAATATGACATCTTTAGTTTGACATCTGATACTACTGTTGGTTATCATCGACTTCCTATTTGGGGTTTGCACACTCATACCTTCTGACAGTAACATTGCAAGTCTTTCTGGTAGTTAGAGAGCTAGATGGTTTTGACTCAGTCCTTGTCCTTCTTGCCCCTGTCTCCGTCTATGAAAGAAAAGAGTGGATGGAAATGAAGCTGTAGATGGTATAACATAGACATACCAGCTTGAGGAAACAAAAAAAGATTTGATCACTATCACAGTTATTCTTGATTTTCCCCCCAGAAAATCTGACATTGATTCACACACATTCACAAGTTTAGGCAGGGGGCCCCAACCCGACCTTTGCCACAGCATTGCTAGGGCTTAATGCTGGCTATGTGTGATGCTGGCTTACATTACAACCTATAATGAACTGTGACCACAAGTCGTTCGGTAGATGGATGGCTTCTGGTTTCTCAGTTTGCATCACCTCCCACCACTTCACTTTCTCCCTCTTCTATTCTATTACCCCCCCCCCCCCCACCCCCACCCCATTCATCGCTCCTCTGCCAAACGGATGTCTAATGACAATGGAGGGCCCTTGGACGAGTTGGAGAATAGATTATTGACTGGGACCAGAGATTTACACTGGAGCCACGGGGCCAGGCGGCCCCAGCAGAGATAAATGGGACATGTAATTGAGTTTGGTCACTCAGTTGTGTTGGAGTGGCTGATGCCGGTGTTGTACCCACGGTGGTGCTGGGTGGATGGTGGTACTTGCTGGGGCTTGAGAGGCGTGGAGGTTTATGAGCCATACAAAGTGGCAGTGGAGGGTCAGACAGAGGGCAGTTGTACACTTGAGTTGTATAGACGTCAGGACAATGTGGCGAAAGATGGAAGAGGGGAGGAGAAAATGTGGCTTATAGATCTTAGCAGATCATATTAAGAACAGAGGATTCATTCAGGACAGTGACAGGACTGGAATTCTAAAATGTGATGAAATGCCCTACGGCTGTTTAAATATATAAAAAGAATGTTCATGTGCAATCCAAATACCACTGAACAGCATACATTTAGACTCATTTTGACATACAATACCAAGGGGATTCAAGCTATTCTCACAATGAATTAAACCTAAAAGAAACTAACAGGAAAACAACGTTTTTTGCCGTTTCTTTACTCCAACTTTGAATTATAGGAAATAGAAGTCAAGAATCAGGTCAGGCACCTGAGAGGACCAAATGTCAATATAAATGAATGATGAAATGCAGATGGACCTCCTTTTTTTACAGTAGATATAAAATATAGATAAAATGTGTTTTTTTTTTCATTACTACTTTTGTGTGCCAGTAAATCCAATTCGACTTCATTCTTGAAAACAACTGGAAGAGAAATCAGCAAATAGCTGGTGAAGACCAATGTACTTAAACATTGTTTACAGCTGCACATTTGGCAAAGGGAAAATGTTGCATGGAATTTAGTTAGATTAATCCTTCGCTCATTCCCTGTCCATCATCTGTGAAAGACGTATGTGTGTCTGCAACACGTAAAGTATCAGCAATGCGTCCACCAACCACAACTAAATCAGTTGGACAGAGACAGCCCCTCTTATCTTCTGTGTCATCACCGTCCTCTGCTTCACTGCCAGATCAGTGAAGATACAGTTTGCTTTTACTCTGGTGTGGGGTTCAGTCAGGACTGGAAGAGATGCACTGTTACCACAGTAACCGGTGCCCTGGCAGCAATATGTGCGTGTGTGTGATGGTAGGGGTAGAGACTGTTGGGTAGAGACTTGGTTGGGTGAAGGATGGAGGATGATGCTCGTAGCATAACAATAAGCTCAGTCACCTCATTCCTCACCACACAAGCACATATGCGCAGACGCACACACACACTTAAGGAACACTATGATTTGACCTCTGTCACTATACGCCTATAGACTTCTTTGTATACGTGTATTTTAAGCTTCATTGCAATTGAATGATATTTTACAATTTTACACGGTGAATTAATGTTTTTGTTTAATATGTGCAATTTATATCATACATGACTCTTTTATGGCATGAGATTGAATTCCCGTACTGCTATATGGTATCACACCTACATCAACAGTGGGGGAATCCTATTCAGCCGTCAAATTTTGTTTTTACCTCTGATTGGCTGACTATTTGTTGTTGTATCATAGGAATCTCACCATATGAAATCAGATGTGATGTAATGTGTCTCCTTTGGCCCCGTTAGCAGTGTCACCTGGCACATGTGTGTGCTAGCATATGTGTCCTACGGATATGAGAGAAAGGATTATCTGCTGGCCTACTGAGACCATATGATCACACACCGCCTCTATGAACTACTCCTAAATTAAATGCAACACTGTCAAAGTAGTGGTGTATGTATTCATGCTTTCATAAAAAAGACACTTATTGTTCTGTTGTTGTTTTACACTCTTTTGTTTGACACTCGTTTGTCTTTGCAGTGTTACTATCCTGTAAAAGTAGCATGCAGTATGGTAATAATGAATAAAGCCTATTGATATTCAATAAAATCCAAATTAATGATGTACGCTGTTTTTGCATATTGTTGCATTAAGCATAATGAGTGATAGTAAGCTGGCTCTAAACAAAACCATTTGCTCAAGCTCTAATAACAGCCAAAAGGATGAATATTGCAATCAATTTCTTCTTTGTCTCAGCTTTCCCACAGGACTGTGTTCATACACTAGGCTGGATGGAGGCCAGGCTTAGACATGTGAATACAAGTCACAAGTGTTATTACTCACCTAGATGCTCAATGGCCACTCTGTCTGCTTGGACAGTTGCCCCACAGAATGCTGCAGCCTTTATAGAGGCTTTACAAAAGTATCCTAAAATCCCCCAGTGGCTATGCTGTGAGACAAACACTGCAGACAGCTTTTTGTGTGGTTACCTGTACCACTGAGGTAAAAAAAAGTGAAAGAGTTGAGAATAAAAAAAACAATCAGAAGAAGGACAACATACAGCCTCATTCACAAACGCATCAAAGCAGATTGCAATTAGTATATTGTGTATAACAATTTAGCCGAAGGACTATGGGCACCAGCCCAAACCGGGTTGAATTTCCATACTTGCAAATGTGTGCAAAAATTCCAAGTGGTCAAGTATCGTCTGTCTCTCATATGCTGACAGAGAGCCACAGTGTTGACACTATAGGAGAGCTTTTGTGCACATACAGTAAATGACTGGATGCATAGAATTATGTGCTGTATACTGGAAGGGCTGTTTCCCTCATCGGATATTAAATATTTTCTACAAATCACTTTTTAACATTTGCACAGTTTACCTCACAACTGTCTGTCGTCTGCCTCCTGTCTGAGTAGGAATCATCAAAATGACATCACTGGGAAAACCGCCTACTAAACGTATAGCTACACACACACACATTTGACTAAATTCACCGAAAAAATATGATAATCTTTACTAACCACACAATCTTGTTTTGTAGCTTTTAAACAGCTGTTAGCTTTTACACAGCTGTTGCATGAAAAAAAACTGCTCTCTTTCCTCGCATAATTGGGAACTCTTACTTGCCGAGTCAAACTGGGATGGAAAGTAACAATTTACAATTACTCTACTTACTGTAACAAAGTTGTTAAAGCTGCTTAACTTTTTATATAAGTATAAAATCTGTTAACAATTTACTGTTAAAGTTTATTTATCCAATACTTTACAATTTAAGTTACATCCACTACTGGGTAATAAAAGTGACATGAAAGAGTCATGATAAACTGGGGCCAGGGGTCTTATATGAATGAGCTACTTCTTACTTTAGTTTAAACTTTCATTAATTCAACAAGCTGGAACACAACACCGACACCTTATAAAGTTAATATGGCAAATGTGTTAGCAACAGTTTCCTACTCTCTTTGACCTATTTTTGTCTCCTCCATCTCCTTAGAAAAACTTCTGGCTCCTTAGCTGCTCAGTTTGTCTGCCGTTTGATGCTAAGCACGTAGCATACACAGATTTATCAGTGCTTCTTTGCTGAAAACAGCTGCCTGCTGCTGCTGGAAGCAAGGTTGATGAGAGTGAACCAAGTTGCGGGCCGTAAACCCAAAGCCATGAGCTGAAAGATGCTAAAACGCTCTGTAGAGCTGATGGGGACTGCAGAGTAGGTGGTATAAAATATATAATAAATAATAAATAAATATATATTGACGAGAGCATCTTTAATAGATTTTTACGCAAACATTTTTTTCTGTTACTTAAGGTTTTTATTTTTTTAAGTGACAGTGCTTTTGCAAAGAAAACATTTTAGCACTCCCTCCACCTGCTTCATCTGTTTGTTTACCACTGGACCTTTAATCACAAGCTGCTGGTTGTGCATTAGTGAGAAGGATCACTGTGCTTTTTCCAACAAAGGGTCTATTAAGTCCACTGTGTGTGATTGTGTTTGTGTGAAAGTGCGTGTGTGTGTTGGCACATCCCTCCATGTATTTCATGTAAGCACAGAAACAGTTTTGTGTCTGCATGAGCACAGCCTCACAGTCAGTGACAGTGTATTTCTTTGTGCTGCATCCTTTTCTTGTAGGACATGGGTGGATCATGTGGGTGCGTATATATATCATTTCCATCAGGGGACTTCTGGTCAGATGTCAGTGGTGGTGTTATTGCCTTTTTTTTCCTTCACTGCCCACCTTTCTTGGCAATTGTAGTTCAATAGATACTCATAGATACTTTTTTTGCTCTTCATCTGCTGTGGGTTGACTTCATAAAACAGATCAGATTACATCAGGAGGCCAATAAGCTGTCAAGTGAATGGAGTGATTACTGTACTGTTACAACATCTTTATTTTGATGTAATGTAATTGGTCTGTACAAAAAGTGAGTCCAGGGAAAGTCATGATGGGATATATTTCAAATTAAACACAGCAGTAAAACTGACAGTGGCTTGGCCTTTTCAGTGCTGGATGTGTCGACCCCAAATATCCTGGCTTAAGTTAAGTGTACTGGTGGATGGAAAGTAAATGGATTAGATATTGAATGAGGTGTTTAAAGTAAATGTGTTTGTCAGAAACCTTGCAGAGGCCACAAGTAGCAATAGATTTTCTAAAACTGATGTGTGTATGTTTGCAAAAAAAACCTCCTGGCATTTCCTTCTAATGCTTCCTGGCATCCAAATTTGTCTTATTTCTTTCAACCTACCAATCCTAATGTTGTGATTAACAACTTAACAGCTTCAGTTTTAGTTACAATGCAAACAGCAATAGCTGCACCATCAAGGGAGTCTTTGTGTTATTTATGAGTCGTGATTCAGTGTGAGGAGAGGCTCTCAGGATGCATATAAGTTTTCCTCGCTGCCTGCTCATTGGGTCCAATAAGACACCAAGGCCTGATTTATTCATTCATCACAATTCTCACACTTCTCATGCACAAGCCCTCTCCTCTGCAGCCGATTTGCAGTGTCCTTTCAACTTGTTAATTTTGATACCTCTTAAGAGAGCTGATACTGAATATCAGTAGGACAAGGATATGGGATGCGGTAATGAAGTTGCTCCTTGAAATTAACCTGTGTCTTACATACATACAAAAATGCATCAGCCTTGAAAAAAAAAAGTTTAAGAAGTTGCTGAGATTGCAAGTAGTAACCCCCTTTTTACAGAGGCCGTTTGTTTAATAATATTGACCAGTTTCAGACTCGGCTGACTTTTAATGAACTGCGAACCAGCACTATTGAAATTCAAGTCAATACTGGGAAATATGTAATTAAACACGATGAGGTTTTCATTTGTGAATTGAGTTGCACTGTGCATAGAGATGGGGGGGGGGTAGCCTTGCAGAGGTTTTCCTATTCTAAATTAATGCTGCAGATGTTACTTGGCAATGTTTATTGCCAAGCAACATACATTACAAGGAACTTGCCGTGGTCTAATGGTGCTTTAACATATAATCTGACAGACAACAAACATGTAAAAATATGAAGGTAATGTGATCAAGAGTCATCTCAATCCCTTAAAAATATCGTGAAGAAATTATTTTCATCAGTCTTTTAGGTCTCGTAAATTCATCTTTCGTCTTCCAAATGGGAGCAGCAGTGGTCATCACCTGCAGGTGAATTAGTTCCAACAGAGAAAAAAGGATCTTTAACTTCTTTTCATCTGATGCTAAATTTTCCATGTTCTTTCATTCTCTCTCTCTGAAGATTGCTTTCATAAAATGTAAATATTCATCAGTGTGGACCGTGGAATATTAAAAAATACAGTGATTCCCCTTAAGATGTTCTCTGATGTAAATCAAAAGGACTGAAACCCCTCAGCATTTCACATCTCAGGATGTAGTATAAAATGAGCTCATCCTCTTTTCCACAGCATCTTCACTTTGTACAAAGGCTGGAATCTAGAAAGAGTGACAAATATGCTCCCGTTTCCCTTCCACAGTCTGTTTTATCCTCTTATCTAGCATACGAGGCCTCATTTGGCGGAGTTAGAAGCGTTTTGTCCTTATAACTGTCATCAGAGCGCTTCACCAGGTGGTGTTATACTCCACTGCCTCACCAAGGTGACTAAATTGGTCTCAGATATAACTCCTCTTGTCAGTGTCTCATTTACAGTTCTAGTACCTAGTTTAGTCTAGCCTTGTTGCTTACTCAACTAAATAAGCTGCCCTTATTTCTTATCCCGAGCCGTGAGCTGATATGGGTTCCTGCAGCATGCCCCCAGGGTACATGTACAACCCATGCATTGGAGCCAGTCACATGAAACCAAGTCACGCGTTGTGTGGTGGGAAAGTAATGGCCCAGTCGACAGTGATAAAAAATGTACTGTGAGAGGACGTAATGGCTGCTTTGATTTATTAAAATGGTGACGGTACAATTGTATTTCTTACAATGCCTCTAGTGCAACGCACAAGAGCAGGCTATGATACAGACCAACTGTTTTCCGTTCTCCTTGGATTTTGATACTTGGAGGAAGAGGCAACACAGCTGGTAAAACGATGCCAATGTGAACATGTTGCCAGGGCAAAGAAGAGCCTAATTGATGTCTTACTTGGCTTGTCCTGGCAGCATGTCCATTAGATTCACACCATTTATGACCACAATCTGGCCTCACATCCATGAGGTCTTGCAGACCGCTTAAGTGTGAGTGACCACACAGATTAATGTTGCAATAAAGACGTAATAACTATATGATGGTACTTCTGGAGAAAGAGAAACACTCACAGTCCACTCGTCACTCACTTAAATATATCTAATCATTCCATTGTTTGTGTGAAATTCTGTAGGCCATTAAAAACCAAGGCACTATGATTGTTTGTATGACATGGCAGTGATAGAGAACTTATACCCCATATAAATATTTTTAATGAGCAAGGCACCCTGTATGACTTTAAACTACATCAGATCCAAAAATGATCTCAAACTCTGATCCAAGCACCCCATCCTCCTGTCAAACAATAACTCCTGCCAGTATGGACCTGATCTTCTCCTCAGAGGGCATGGAGGCAGCCCAGTGAGATCATTGCTCCCAGCAAAAGCTGGTAAGATGCTATAATGATTTTAACAGATCCCAGCTGAGCAGAGAGTGGAGTAGGTGTATAATTTTGGGCAGAGTCTGGCACCCTGCCTCTGTCTGCCTTTGTGTCCAGCTCCCTCAGGAAACAGAAGAGAGCGTTTTCTGTCCAAATACTCCTACAACTAAAGACTAAAGCTGACACGGATCTCGGTGTCTGTTACAATGGCAGGCTGCTCTGCTGTGTTGCCAACTGAGAACCGATGGCATCTCTCAGGCACATCCACTTGTATAAATGCTCTGTCATCATATCCATCTGGGAGTCACACTGTCATTACTTGATGCTGTTCCAGGGTCTTTTGCTTTACCAACAGCAAGAGGGAATCAATAGTGCTTCATTCTTGCTTTATAGTTTTCTTGGTAAACTGTGCAGGGCAAACACGCTTTGTGCCTCAGTTGCAATACATGTAAAATGATCTGGGAAGTTTAGATGTATGTTTTCAGGTAGACTTCCCTCTCTCGTCACCACTTTGTGACTCCTGTCAGTGAGTCTTTTCTAAATTTAGACCATTTTTGAGCCTCAGTGGTATCCATGTTCCTTATTCCCAGATTAGCTCAGTCACGGAATACACAATCTGCCACCACTCACAGATAAGTCTGCGTGTGTGCGCATGTTTGAATTCTTGTATTAATATATTTGACAAGAGATGATCTTCATGAGGAGAGAAAGAATTGGCACATCCTTCATTGTCAGGATTTTTGGAGTCCAGCATGACATTTTGGCAGAGCCTTGCTCTACTCAAAGGGGTTAGTTCATAGTTTGATCAGGGTCATTTTGGGATTAGCATAAAGGGCTCAGCGTGGTCTCCGTGCCAAACAGCACACCATTTCCACTGCGGCTGTGTGCGGTCTGCAACATGCGATATACTCAGACAAAGTCGCGTTCTCGTCTCTGCAAGAGTTGCCATTGCTGTGGTTGGTATTGTGGAAAACTCTAAAGCAAACTGTGGAAAGCCGCTCTTGAAGTCAACAAAAGCAGTGAAAAGCTACATTTGATTTCTCTTTGATAAAACTTTGACAACAGCTGCATGCTGCCATTGTGCACCTCTTTAGTTGTTGTTTTCTTTTATTGTCCTCCTTGTTCTTCTCACCCCTTAAAAAATACAAAGAAGAAGTGATTAGCATGGGAGCTTAGCTTGCACCAGGCCCATGTGCCAACTGCGATAACAGTTGTGGAGGTTTGTGGGTATATCCACGCAAGTCCAGTGCAAGAACTATGTAGTGGGCCTTGTAGGTCTAAGTTAAGGTAAGGCTTTAAGTTATGCAACAGAAAGGTTTTGTGACAGGTCCTCACCAGTATAGGAATTCAATTGTGTGTGCCATTGTGTGTGTGTGTGTGTGTGTGTGTGTGTGTGTGTGTGTGAATGTATGTGGGAATCCTATAGGGAAGAAAAGAATCAACCAGAATCACTTTTTGATGCTGATGTGTATCCAGATACAATCTCTCTCCATTAAGTTCAATTCCTCTCCCCCTCTCTCTGAACACTCAATGGATGTGGTTTGTAACCTGTCTCGGGGGGGAAACCGCGGGAGTTTGCTCAAACCCCATCTGTTTAGCTAGCGAGTAAATCTGATGAATGAGATTCTCTGGTGTCTCATGCTTACTGAGCTAAGCAGAGGAAAGAACAGAAGGAGAGTTGTAAGGTGAGTTAGAGAGCATGTGTGTGAGTGAGAGTGCCGTTATTAGTCTCTATGTGCCTGTGTAATTACTATATAGGTGATGCGCACACTTGCTCATACCACATCAGACTTCCTCTGTAAACACAATAACACTGTAAAAAACACTGGCTGTGACAAATTAGTTTTTATAACTGTCAATAAGTGTTCATCTCTCTCGGTTTTGGTAAACCATTCCTATCAGCTGAACTCTCTGTTGTAACTCTGATTATTGGCCGATTACATTCAAATGTCAGAAACTTGAGGCTTATTCCCCTCAAGGTAAGAATATGCCAGACTAAAGGAAATTCTTAACACTAGTCAATTTGAACTGAGTGAAATGATCCGTCCGTAACTGCAGAATCTTCAGACATTCAATATTTAACAAGATGGATGTATTTCAGTTCATATACTTGTTTGCCCTCCTCTACCCTCGGCTGGCAGTCTCCCTCTGATTCCCTCATATCGATGGCCTTGATAGTTAAACATCAACACAGGGAATCATAGGACCTCACCATGGGAGCAGCACTCTGTAGCACTGTAATTCTCAACTTCCATTACATTCAACATCACATTGATTTTGCTGTCTCATATTAGGTATTGTCCACTGACGCCCTTGTTTTATATTGCAGTATTGGCAGAGGGGAGGCCTTATACCTCCAGAATGCCACCTTTTCCTGAACCAATAAAATAGCCTTGTCTTTAGCTAATAAAACGTTCGCATTTGATTTTCTGCAGTTGCATTTGAAAGGGCTTCATAAGCTCAGGACTTCAGCCCAGAATTTACTCAGCCCATCCTTTGTATTCACATCACGAGTGGCTTGTCTAAACTGACTAACATTTGGCAGTTTACAAAGTGCAAGATGTCTTGGCCTGCTACAAAATATCGAACAAGTAGTCACTTTTTTTGTATCGCCCTTCAACATTCGATGTGTTGGCTTTTGAATAATGTTAATGTTGCTAAAGAAAAACACAAGCAGTGCATGAACATCAGGTAGCATTAATTCAAAAAAGGCAGTAAAAGTAAAACAAATATATAAATTGACTTAAAGTAGAGTAGTTGAGAGGTGAGCGAGACTGTTTTCTCACTTATATTAATTTTGAAAGATTGTCATGTTACTATGGAAACAACCAAAATGAACTCAGTTGTGCCACGAGTTTTTGTCGTTCTGCACATTCACTTGTTTCTTTAATTCCATTCATACACACAATCTTGAACTAACCAGCAACAATCAGAGCTTCTGTTTTGTCATGCTCCACTAACTCAGAGAAGACACTGTAACAAACACAATTATCTGATTGTGCAAAACACAGGAGGTAACAGTTAAGATGTTTTATTACAACAAAACTCATTGTCTTACCTTTTCCATTGACTGCGTTCTTTCCTTATGCATACATTGTGGGAATATTGTGCCACAAAATCTCCAAGGAGGGCCGAGAAGTCATTCATTCAGTGTGTTGTAATACTGGAGCAGACGATGCTGCAGATGGCTGAGTCAGGGGTACGGTTGGTGAGGGTTTTAGGGGTGGGTTTGGGAAACTGGTAACAGATTTTCAAAGGCCCACCAGGCGCTGGCCGCAACACCAACACTGTCTGTGACCCAGATCCCCAGAGATGAGCATGGAGAGACGAATGCCATCATGGACTCTGTGTTATGAGTTGTTTCTGGGCTTCCAGTTGGCGAGGGAGCTTTGTGTACATGAGTGTGTGTGCCTGTGTGTGGAGTGGACTGTATGTGTATGATGATGACAGCCTCCTCCCCCCACACCTGCACACAAGCTACCCACTCTCCCTCACATGCCTGTAGAGCCACACACACACACACAATACTCCTCAGTGACTTTTTGTTTTTATTTTCACCTGTGTTTTCTCTTCAACCTTCACAGTTATCAAAGCCTATATTGCTTCTGCTCCATTGTCGAGGGCAAAGTGATTTGTCACGATTTGTGTGGACATAGGAATTCTTTTTCCTCTGTGGATGTGCTGTCTAGACAGTGCGTTCTGCGGCGGGACCGTTCGTACAGCTTTTTTTGCAGCCAGTCTTTCTGTTTTTGAAAGCGGCAGATACTGGAGGGAACTGGAGGGGGCTGTGCAGACTGCACACTGTAAAGAATAAGCACTGTATACTTATAACGGAAAACTCTTGCCTCATGTTTTGTACAGTTAACAAGTTGGCTGTATAATTTCTCTTTCTCTTTTCTCAACATTAAAAAACAGAACAATCTGAGTTCTCAGTGGCAAAAACAAGCACTTTTAGTGAACGTACTTTGATGGGCACAATTGCCCCCAAGGATTACGTTGCAGCCATTGCAGCTGTTTCAGGGCTGCTGACTGAGGCGATCTACTGGACGAGTTCCAAAAGTTTTTGTACCTATTAGTCATTTAGACCCCAAAATATGTAAAAATAGGGCCCAGGTTTAAAAATTAAAACACAAAACACTTGTAAGTCATTACAGTTCATTTACAGTTTTGTTTTCCCGAATAAAGACAAGATCTAAGACCATTTCTAACTACAGCACATTTTGTGTAGTATAATTTTAGTTTCCTTAATGAACTTGTGCTGGATGTACCTTTTTGGTAACTACACCACTAATGCTTAATTAATGTAATGTCTCAATTATTTCATCATTAATAACACATCACACACAGGTCTTAAAGAAGGAGCTATTCATCATCTTATTTGAAATTATGAAAACATGAAAAAGTTATGAAAAGCTAATGCTTTTTTAATGATGATTGCAGCAGTGTTGAAAGTCAACAGAATAACAGAACACATAAGCTTTGTGCTGTGATTGGTCAGTTTCCTGTCAGTCTGTCCAAAAATGCAGACTATATTTGGAAGACATGAACATCAGTAATCATAATGATGGAAATAATGTAGTTCTTGCATTAATTCATGTATTATACTTTACCTCAGGTATTTATGAGATATTGTTATTTCTTGTTTTGTCTAAAATTGCATGAAATATCACATAATAAATGAATGCTTTTTCCTTGTATGGAACACAATTTATGTACACTTACTGTAAAGTCTACTGCATGTTAAGTGAAAAAGAGGCAGAGGGACTTTGCAAAATATTTTCAGTTTTAACAACAAAAGTACAAAAAAAACCCACTATCCAGTCTTTTTGAAATTAGTCTTGATTAAAAAAAGAGCAGGATACATACCTAAAGATCCTCCACAACATCCTCTGAACGCTGAGTCCAAAGCTACGAGGAGGCAAGGCAAGCCGTATGCTGTAATTATGCTTAGTGAGTAAGACTGTACATCCCACAGGGACTGGATCCCTGCTTAACACAAATATGTTCCTCTGTCTAACTCTTTCTGGTTATTGATTGGCTCTGTGAAACTCTGCAGACTTCAAGCAACCGCAGGTCTTATCTGATCTGATCTAATGCCTCGCTTTCTTTATTAATCTCTCACATCTACTCTCCGCTGGGGCTCAGCGATGTGTGATTGTATGCATGCCTGTACGTATGTGCGTTTGTGAGTGTGTGGGTGCGTGCATGCAGGAGAGTTTGATACCCAGCTGCAAAGGAATCAATAACCATTCCTGCGTGACAGCACAGAACAATAGAGGTTAAGTGAATTAACATAGCACTTTGTTTCTGCCGCTTGCATCTCTATGGGAATGCTCTAACAGATAGATCAATCCCTGGCTATATCTGTGCTATTGTGTTTGTTAAACAATTCCTGTGCTCAACTACACCTTTAAATCTTCTTAAATCATTTAAGCTGTTATAAGGTGATGTGTTTAGCATCTTAAAGTGACACTCCCCACAAAATCGACTTTTTAAATATGAATTTATCACCAGCTGAAGACCTGAAAGGCTGTAAAAAGTTACTATTTTTCTCTGTCATGGAGAATGGAGGCTATATAAGTATTGGAATCCATTGTAACTGCCTTAAATTCAAGTTGATTGCAGCCTCCACTGTCTGTGAAGAAACATTTTACTGCCACCTTTGACCCGTTGTTGTCACCTTCTACATGGGGTGAGTGTTTCCTTATCAGAAAACAGACTATGAAGCTAATTAAAGGAAAACCAATGAGATAATACAGAGAATGCTGTTCAAAATTTAAAATCTGAACTTTAATATCTCTATTTGCTTTTATATGTTTACTGATTTCAACATTTCTTCCTCTGTAATGCCTATATCATATTGTCTTTGTGCCTGTTTCCTTGTATAAGCAGCAAACCCTGGGAGTCCCTTACATACGAGATGATGGTTTATGACGACTGTTTCAATCAATCAAGTTTATTTGTCACATGTAATCATATAAGGTACAATCACAGTGAAATGTATGTTGAGCCATAAAGAAGATCTAGTCTGTTGCAGAAGCTCTAGAGAGTGTTGTATGCCCATTTTTATTTCAGAGCAGATGCTTGCTGACATGATCTACAATAACAATAATAAGAGAGTTAGACAAATGGAGACTGATTGGATTTTCTATCTGTCTCACAGGGCCTTAAGCAGCCGTTCACAAACTGTTGGAAAGAAATACGCTAATTTACAAAGGACACCGCAGTTACAGTTGTCACTGAACACACACAGAGAGCCACAGACAAACTTGTGTCTTTTTTGTTGTTTAACCTTTGCCGTTCTCCATGGAGCCATGACTTAAGTACTGCTGCTTTGTGATTGATGCAGCTTTAGGGTTTCACTTCTAAATGCCACACCTCTCCCCAGAGACAATGGATAGCTAACCTTTCTGCTGGAGTTACTCTTTACAGTGATTCAGGATTATTGACACTCATTAGGGAGACCTGCTAATGAGTAAGTGTGTCTGTTTTCTTCATATTGGAGAGGAGGAACAGTGGCGGTTGCGGGTGAGGTTAAAGGTCAAATCTAAACCACCAGCACTCTCTACACTGGCTAACATGTTATTCCCTTCATGGCTAACTACTCTGTCTTCTTAAATTAGTGGCAGCTCAGTAATAAAGGACAAATTCAATAAAAATGTACAACTTGATTCATATCTCTGCCACTTTCTCCTGTTCGCTTTTCTACAACTTGGTTGTAAGTTGAGGTAGCCTGTTTGATAGAGGCCATACTGTACTGCCAAAACCACAGTGGAATAGAACTTTCATAGTAAAAGTCCTGCATTTGATTTTTACAAAAGTAAAACATGCTATGACGGATTATGAAGGATGGCCGCAACTGTGTTGCCGGAGAACCTAACATCCTTTCTTTGCAGGGGAAGAAAATGGTAGAATATGGTAAATATGGTAAAGTCTTAAGATAACAGATGTGACCTCCTGAAACGCAAGTCTGTCACACAACCACACACTAGCAGCCTGAATGTCAAAATGAAGCATGTGTGTATAGGTGAAGTAAGTGTGCACACATTTATACAATACATGCAGACACTTGTGATACAATATGTGTGCATATGCATGCATCTACTTGTTTGTATCTGTCCATAAGTGTGTGATCATAAGACCTCATGGCTCCTTGTGTTTGTGCACGTGTACAGTATCTGTAAAATACAAAAAAACAACAGCCTGGGGAGTCAAGGTCATTGCATCTGCAGCCTTGTCTTGGGGTTGTTTAGCAAACCTCAGAGGGAGTGTTTGGTGTAATCCTTTGTAATGATAGAGTCCTGTTGGGACTGAGGGGCCACAATTGGTGGACTTGTGACAAACCCCACTCCACCTCACCTCAAGCCCTGCAGCCCATCCATTCCCCCAAGAGCATGGCCTGCTGGTCGCCTGCTTGCAGGCTGTCTGGAATGTACAGCTGGGGAATTCACTTCCACCTGTTCTGCTCTGTGTGCGGTAGGTTGACCTTGCCAAAACATACCCATGTGCTTGGCAACGATGCAGAGTTCTTACATACTGTAAACATCTAGAGCCAAAAGCAAACAGTCAGCAGAGCCGGGCCAAGTGAAGCTTGGCAGTGACCAGGGGAAAATAACACTTTTAATGTGGATTTAGAAGATCCTTGTGTTTATTTGGTTTTGACAATAGAGAATATCTCATCTCTATTAGGAACAAATGCTTAAGTTGCTTCCCTCAGCAACTTCTCTTGTCATTGAGTAAGGCAACAAACCCCTGACTGCTCCAGTGGAGCTACAAAGTGGCCACCAGGGTAAATATGGTCATATTGGGCAGCTCCCTCTGGCTACAAGTAGAAGACTGTGTTGAGCAGCTACTAGGTGGGAATGTATAACTGTCATCCAGCTACCGTTTGTATAGTCTCATGAGGTCAGTTGTGTACACATTTTGTAGTGTTTGGCTTGGCAAAGGTGAGAAAGTAAAGATTGAAATGTGTAAACTAATGCCACACCTTGTGAGGGTGGAGCACAGTGATTTGAAGCACAATGACACTCCTGTCCTACCAACAGCATTCAAATGGATACCATGGGTGTAACGAGGTAGCATGGTTATAAAGTAGAAAAACACAAACTCCAAATCACTGAAATGTGATCAAATCATATTTAGGCAGAATATATGCAAAAATAACCATTTGTGATTGACTGGCCATAGCTTTATGTGGCCTTTGTCATTCATAGTCTCTGATGTTGTTAAAGTGATCTGAATTATGATATACATTTTAAAGCATTAATGTTAATGATAAATTTGCTAACGTTGCTATCAGGAATATTTTTGCTTTGAGTGTGCAATAAAAATAACACAGGGTTTGGATAACATCTCTGAACAGCCACACAAAATTTACAACTGACTCAGAGCAGTTGTGAAAGGTCTGTAAACAATACTGCCACTTTTATGGATCAGTCATATTCAACAACTGAGCTAACTGAGGATATGTAATGAGAAAAATATTTTTTCTTAATTGTAGGTGCTATTTCAGTTATTAACATACATAATTACATAATTTTATTTTGTAATAACTTCAAACAGCTAAATGTTGCCTAATTGAAATGGGCTCAGGGACATTTTCTCACTGATCAGCGTACAGTCAGAGAGTATCTGTTCATTTGAGCCTATAGTATGGACGTGATGGAACTGTCACCATTTTGGACAATGCTATAGCCCTGCTGTTTCTATTGTTGGCTGCCTTGCACCTTTTTAACCACTTCCGTTGAATCTGGTTCTTGTGTTAGGCTGGACTGTTTTTGCTGCAGAACAGTATGTTATTTTCAATGGCACCTCAATTAGGTTCATTAACATGGGTGTCCTCCATTGTAATTAAGGTCGTGTTAGCATGCTTCCCATTTATGAGTGAGTTGGGCTTCATCAATACATACATGTGGACATGAATTCAAATGGATGCTTCTGAACTTTTAACTTACCTATTGGTTGTTTTGGTTTGAACATGTTTACTATGTGCAGAAATTGTACAATCCCAGATTTACCACCATTTTATGAATATGACTAATCAAGAGCGTCTCCAGCACAGCAGAAAGATGAAGGCTGCTGATGGCAAATATGTTTTGAGCTAATGATATCATCAGTCTGCCATGGTGTGGTCATATTGAAGAAACCAGACAAGTCAATTTCTTCTGAAGACATGACAGCTGCTGCACTGATTAGTCAATATGACATCCCATAGAATATAAGTGAAGTTAATGAAAATAACAGGAACCAAATAGTCACACAATAGAGGATACAATATCTTCAGGTGGTCTTATTAACAAAAGTTAACGTTAACACCTGAAAGTGAACATCGAAAGCCTCATACAGGCCGTTTTTATTCCATGTTTGTTGAAATATTGTTGTAGGTTATATTGCATTATACAACTAAGTCACTTAATGTACATTACATTCATAGTGACAGTTTTGTTTGCCACTAGCCTTTGGAAAATTGAAATAAAAACCTTGCAGATGTTATCAGAGTTGTAAAAGATGATTGTGGACATGGTCCCACATGTTGTGTTTGTCACAGTTAAACTAGTAATCGATGGTGTTGCAGAAGCTCTTGATGTTGATAGATAGGCTGACAGAGCTGGGCTTTTATTAATACCACATCTTCAGATCAAGTACCTTGGGGCCTAAAAAACAATCTATGTGTCGCTGGATGTGGCTCCTCCAGAAACCTCAAAGAAGATAAAGACAACAAATCTCTCACTTTACTTTGGCAACTTCTCAATCTCACTCCTCAAAGGTATCTCTTATTTATCCTTTGGGGGCACACTGAGAAAACAACTCCTGAGAGATTTCCAAAATACCTTTTGTCAGGTCTTTGTTTTTTGCCTTGTGAAGGCCTTATTGCTATTCATGTCATCTCTTTGGCCCCGTCACATTTTGCCATATCAGCTGTTTGGAGAGACACTGTTTCTGATGTCCGTGAATTTGGAAGAGGCTCTCTATCCCTCTTGATGCTTCTTGCCAGTTTATTTTCAGGGAACCCCGACTGTAGAGAATGTTCAGCCTATTGAAGCCTCCTGGATCACTAATGAAGACGCAAACCTCAGTGCTAATTCAAAGCTAAAGATCCCCTTGAATAATGAATGAATCAGCACAAGTAACCTGATTTTGATTCTGATGTGTGCATACTGTATCTCTATGTTAGAAAATAGAAAATCTTTGAAATGTAGTGTAGACATTTGACCCGAGGTCTAAACGCTCATGCTTTGCAGCCAAGTCTCATTCACCCGTTCACTCACACATTCACACACGCGACCGAGCTGCCATGGAAGGTGGTGGCCTCGGGAGCAACTTAGGGTTCAGTGTCTTGCTCAAGGACACTTGGACATGACGGGGGTTTACCGCAAATTATAAGGCTTCTGACTGGTCTTCTATGGCTTTGAAGTTAAAAGCACTTCCTCTCCACTTTGCCTTGATTCATTGGTATATCGATATTCATTTGTACTTGTATGTCTTGATCAAAGCGTTTGTGTGCCTATATTCTTTCTAATGGGATGCATTTATTTTTAGACACAAAGCATCACACTAATTTGATCCGAGCAGCAATACAGTGAGATTGCAAGATATTCAAAGCTTCTAATGGGAGAAATAACCTCTAGTGTGTACTCTTTCCAGAAAGATACAAGTGAATTTCAAGGCTCATGTCTTCTTGTTTTTGTTTTTTGTTTTTTTATGCTATGATCATAAAATGGATCAAAAGGAAAGTCCCATTAGGTCAAAAGGCAGAAGTCAAAAGTATGTTGAGACACGCAGAGTAAAAGAGCAAGGCAGTGGTAATACATGGATATTTCAAGTTTTATTTTATTATTTATTTTCTATATTTATTAATTGTACATAAATTAAAGATACTCATTTGGAGCGTGTGACTTGTGCACCCTCACTCTCTCTTACCTCATTAAGCAACACTTTTGCCAGATAAGAATGTCGATATTGGACGATTCAGCAGAACCCCACATTATGTTCCATGACGATGCTTTTTACATCTAATGCCAACATTGTTAAAAATCTCGCCATCTATAACATATACATGTGGCAACTACAGTATGGTTACCATTATTGTTGGGAAAAATTTGTGGTTGTGGCAAATAAATTATATTGGGCTTGGTTAAGGGTCGGCAACTAAAAACACGTGGTTATTTATTTTTGCCATGATATCTTGTTGAAGAGTGTTTTTTGAAACATTTTGAAATATTGTGGTGGTGTTTAATAAGATAAACCATGATATCAATGTAGTATGGGACGGGTTGCAAACTGTTTTTTTGAAGACAATTACTTACATGCCCACTCACCTCCCTTACTTTTAAATACTGTAATATGCATGTTGGATGGATTTTGCAGTGGGAGTAATGTGACGAACACAATCTCTTGACAGTGGTGCTTCAGGTGCCAGTGTACTGGGAGACGATCTCTGACTGTGAAATGTAGCAACATGGTATGTGTTTTTAGCAACCCACCTCGGGCTTGATAGTACAGAGCTGCATGTAGCTCCCCTCCAGTTAAATCACGAACACAATGCGTTCTTTTGGTTACAGGCATTTATTTTGCACATCCGTGCCGTCAAGCATGCCGTGAGAACTAGATAGATAAATTACACAAAATATAAATTGCGTTCAGTGCAATACAGAGCATTCTCATAGAGAATAAACATTAAATGAATATGTCACAAACAAAATATAGCTTATTTAACACATTAACCTTGAAGGCTATAAACCGTTAAACTTACAGAATTACTTTGCTGAACATTTACAGAGACACAGGTATGCTATCACATGAACTTCGTAAGGATATCAGTCCAGCAGGTCAATTAACATATCAACTAGCCATAAACATAATTTAGAAACATACACAAACGTTCCATACCTCATTGGCCGCATTAACTCAAGGGGAGTAAAGGAAACTTCACGCTGAGTCTTCACTTAACTAAATATTCATGAGTATTACTACAGTCTCAGTCCTGAGAAACCATTAAGATAAGGAGCAAACATCTTTTTTTTTTAGCATTTTTTTTCAGTGATAACTGTAGTAATACTTCTCTTGTAAGTAATACAAACATCCTCCTCTTGGTTGGCGCTCTGCCACTCGTGGCGATACGAAGAGCGCCACCAATTACTAACTGGACCCCACTGAAACACACCAACATTGGTTCCGCAGTGTAAACATTAGGCTGGTCTTTTAAGACGTATTCTTCTGTGTATGCTTTTATTATATTTATGTTAATGAACAAAAATATGCTTTTATTAAAATGACTTAAACTTAAACTGACTCTTATAGCAGCTACACTGCAACTGCTTAACGTCTCCTCAGTATGTATGTAATTGTACAGTGATGTTAACTGCATTATATGCTTAAAGGCCACCTTTCCTGTCTCATTCATACCATTGTTATACACTGCTTCTAACTTCATTCACTCCTTTATCACTGTCCCTCCTCTCCTACTATATTCTCCTCTCTCGTCACTTCTGTCCCCTCACTCGCTGCTTTCCGCCCTCTTTCAATTCTACTTGTCCTCTAATCTCTCTTTTACCATCTGTTTCTATTACTCCATTCTTTATGTAATCTGCCCCCCCCCCCCGTTTCTCTCTCAATGCTTTCTTCTTCTCCATCCCTTTATCACCCTCTTCCATTCCTCAATCACTTTTCTCGTCATACCTCCTTCCTGTTCATTTGAATTTCTTCTCCCTTCATTTCTCTGTTGTCTTTGTTCACCTATTTTTCATTCTTTCTTGTTTTAAACACTCCAACCTCTTCCTCTTTCCTCTCTCCCCTCCCACTTTCTCTTTTTTGTGTCTTTCCCCTTCCCTCTCTTCAGCTCCCCATCTCTTTCTTTTCCACCTCCTTCTTTCTCCCCCTTTCTCCATCTCCCTGTCTGCCTCACCCTCCCTGCCTCTCTGAAAGGAGGTGATAACACCTAATGTTGCTCATCGACGCTGCTCAGTCAGGGTTATCTTGTTCTTCTCCCCTTATCGCTGTAATATGACACCACCTCTTATTCCTACACAACAACCTCCACATCAACTCAAATGGCTGATTCTCTACGCCATGCATCCCATAAGACTGGAATAATTGTTTACGACCCAGTGCTCAGTGAAATTTGCTTTCAGAGAGCGAGAGGCATTTATTGAGGCACAGCTCGCAACATTGATATTTCTCTCAACCAGCGAGTGTCATGGGTGAATTCATTAGTGTATTTTTTTTATGTATGCTCGGCAGTTGGTTTAGACACCCTGACAGACATTGAGAGATGAATTGATTAATCTTAAAAGTAAGTTGCCTGGCCTAATATAGCTCTGCCTGGTACATCCAGTACTTCTTGAAGACTTTTACCATTGAGTTTGCACAGCCCACTGGAAGTATAAACACTCACTCCTGAGAAACCATTAAGATAAGGAGCAAACACATTTTGTTTTAGCATTTTTTTTACATAATATCTTGAAAGCCCTAGATGAGGTAGGCATTCAGGCATGTTTTGGAAAGACATGGGTCTGTTAAACTTCACTGCCATAGCTTGTGATTCACATACTTTTGTATCAAACCATTGTGCTCTGTGAATGCAGATGTTGTCATCCTGGAGGAGGATAGTAAGGTCAAAGGTGATCACTCTGAATGACCCTGTATGGATTTGCTGTGCCCCTTCCCTCTAAGGGGACAAGTGGAATCAACCATGTCAAGAAAATGCCCCCAACAGAAAAACAGAGCTACCGGACCCTCACTGTAAGGGTAAAGCTTTCAGGCCTGTAGCATTTATATAGATCTAAATATAGATGCCACATTGTTCCTATTGGAACTCCGGCCAGTTGATCAGTCAACTCAAAGTCTCGTAGATCATTTTCTCATATCATCTTGATCAAAAACGAAGGTCAACTGGTCCTGATCAGCATTTTTATGCATGTCAGAGCATGATGGGGTGATAATTCCTTAATTACATCGTGCAATACATCTGTATGAAAGCATCTCCATGTATTATTTCAGGATTTTCCTTTTAATTTGTTTGTAGTTTATTGTATTGCATTGGATTAAACAGGTGTACATAATGCTGCTACAGTAACTCATTAATTTGCCCACTCATTCATTCTGTGAATTCAGCAGTTTCTTTTCCATGAATGTTACAAGAATACTAGTATTGGAAACCAGGCAGCTGAAGAACAACCTCACAAACCACTAACTATTCCCTCTTTCAGCACACAGTGTGTTTTATTGAACAATAGTCTTGATTATGATTGTGGATGTGACTGTTCAAATGCATGTATGTGTCTCTGGCATGTGTGTGTTTATATGTGTGAATCAGTGTGTGCACGATCATATCATATTCACATCCAGCTCTCTGGATGATTTATTTGCCTGTTTGAGTTCTGTCAGCAGGGCGAGCATTCATGAGGCATTTGGTTATGGCCTCGTAAATCTTAGGGGAGTGTATTGACTGCCTATAGTGAGCTAATTATTGATGCTAACTGCCTGTAATGCTGCCAATGCTTAAAGGATTACTGGCGCTACACAGATAAACCTCTCAACCTCTCTACTACCTACCTACTGTCAAACACTGTAGGGTCATGTACGGACATACAATGCATGTGCATATACGGGCAGACACACAGGGAGATGGGGCAAATGGAGACATGCAGTATGGTTTTGTTTTGTGAAAGTCGCAATCATGATTTTCAGTTGTCCACGTACTCCTCAAAGCCACATACCACATGTTTGCCGATGAAAGGTCAAAAGCTTTCATTTCAGGATAACTCTTAAACTTATAGTAATAAAGACAATTGAACACATGGATAGAATTACATGTGCTACATATACAGTCTGACTTAAACATAATTGTATTGCCTAATTTCCTTTCCTGCTCTAGACCACCAAGACTGACACCCAAAAAAATGCAGCATCTCTGGGATTTATTCCACTGAGTGATTTAATGCACTTGCATATTCTCTATTGGAAAGAGGTGGACTGTCCCTTACAGGCTGGAAGCGAGCTGCAAGCATGAAGAAATTGTACATTTTTTTTGGAAACACTAGCACGAACAGACAAAGGCTAGTAAACATCTTGATCATGTTTTTATTTGTTAAGCATTTTGAATTTTGTATGGAAAGAGAGGGAGACGTATACAGAGCCCTATCTCCATTTCTGTTACAGCCAGTCCCTCTTCAGTTGCCCTGTCTACACACACACACACACACACACACACACACACACACACACACACACTGCTCATTTCACACTCAGATACCCAGGGTGTTGTTAATAGAGGTCACATTGAGATGGGCCTCCAGTGGGGCTTTTACCCACTCCGTCTACCCACAGTTCCCCTTTATGATGATGAGAACCCCCCCTCACACACACACACACGCGCTAGTGCACACACACACAGACACACACACACACACACACACACACACACACACACACACACACACACACACACACACAGTTTTCCCTTTATTTTTTTGTATTTGACTGTATTTTTTTTGTGTCTGTGTCTTTCACTGGGTCAAAATCTTAAAAGACTGTGTGTGTCTATGTGTTAGTGTGTGTGCCTTCAAAAGCACTGCTGTGTTCGGGCACACACCTTTTGCAAACAACTTTAACTTATCTTGATCACACACATGCAGAGACCTGAGTGACACACTCCCATACACATGTATTGTTGACTCGTATTGATGGACATCCAGAAACCAATTGTTTGTTGGTTTCACCTCTGCAGTTGTGATTACACATCCTGAGGAACATGTGGTCGAGACACATTAATGAGTGACTGACAATGATATAGAGATGTGTCTGTAAATGCACATTTGCACAAATATACAAGCAGGAATCAGCAGCACTCGTAGATGAAGGTTGCTACTTTTTCTGCTGTTAGCAAAGACTGTATTAACAAACCCCATGCCCAATGTTCTACTGTATATTTCCTTTCTCTCTCACTTTTATCTGTCTCTCCCTCCCACTCTCTCTGTCTACCGTCAGTGATATACCAGACCGATCTGTTGGCCCAGGAACACGTTCGACCACCCCTCCATTTGACACCATTGACAAATAGATCGCCGGCCACTGAGTCAGGCCTGTGACCCTGTCATTCCTTAGCTAGACTGATTGGATTCCATTTGTCCCCGCAGAGGAAAGGCAGCGATTACAAACAGATAAACAGAGTGGGACTGCATGGCGGTTGGCCAGCACTGACTGCCTGAATCCCCCGTGACAGGAGAGGAGATTGAGAGTGTGTGAAAGTGGTAGGCTTGAAAACAGGGAGTTTCAAGGCCATGTTGTTTACTGCGGCAGTGCGGCAAGGATGATGGAGGTAGCACCGAGCATGATGTGACTGTGAGTTTTTAGAGTTTAGACTTTGTTTGAAATTCCAGATTATCCTCAACACTCCACAAATCTAGCAGTCGAACCACTCCAGTCCTACAAAAGCAACAAAGTAAAGAATCTTGCTGCACTTTAGAGCAAACTGAGAAGTGGCAATCTGTTAGGAATGTGGTTTACTGTCCTGCAGTCTGTACATGCTAACATTATAGCTGAAGTGAGACACTAGATCAAGAAGTTCTTGTGGAGATTCATCACATCACAATGGTCATTTGAGTCACTACAGAAACACAGATGCAACAACATTTTATCCCACAAGTCTGTGCGAGTTCATTTTAAATGAAAGTTTGCAAGGTCAGTTTTGTCATGGCTTGCTTTGGTGCTGTCAGCCAATGCAGGCATCAGTGCAACACAAAGTTAATCCGTTTGCAGAGTGAATATTAATTCTTCCAGATCTGTTCAAAGTTTGTTGTCTACCAAAAGCTTTCATTTTGAAGGCTTCTTCTTTCTACCGCAGCCTTGTTGTCGTTACATATGGTCTGAACACAGCAGCAATCCTCGCCTTGACCTTGTTTTTTTTTTTTTTCTGTTATCATCTTGTCATCACAAGTGCTATCTAACAGCAGTGTGCTTAAGAACGTTATTGATTTTGTTCTAAGACAAATAAGTAAAGAAAAGATTGAAGGCAATTGTCTTTTCTTTGTAATTGTCGCTTCCTTTCAAGATGGATTCACAAATACTTTGATGCTTCAAATGCTGTAGCAGTGACTGGAAAAGACCATCTATTGTAGGATGGATGGATGTGTCCCCTGAAATAATCACCCAAACAATGGTCTCTTCTGTTACTTTAACTAGCTAATGTACCACATTAGTGTAATAATTCAATGTATGGTTGTTCAAGGAAATGGACTACATATACATACATAAGACTGCCAATATATTACTTTATCCAAGTCAAGCGTTGAGTGTTGTATTAACATTAACACTCCTCCACACATTTGTTTGGTCACTGCATGATCTGCATAAGGTGTTTTTTTTTTTTTTTTTTTACGCAAGCAGATATAACAAACAGGCTGGGCAGGTTAGTGAAGGTTCGTTCTTTTTTTTGTTTTTGTTTTCGTTGTCTTAACCGTGATTTGTTCTGGAATTATTTTGTACCTCAGCTGGGTACTCTCATGTCTCTAAGGTGGGTTAATGATAAAGAGTAATATCTCTTGTGCTGGTGGGGCGAGGACAGGCCCTGTTAACTTGGCTCTCTGGCAAGTCCCAATGACAAGAGGCTTCACGGGCCATAAACCCAGAGGGATGAGGGAGAGTCGAAAATGGCCGACCGTCTCAATTTTCTGCCAGACTGCCCCTCGCCTTCTCTCATTTTTTTCTGCCTGTGTGTGTGTGTGTGTGTGTGTGTGTGTATCTCTTATTCAGATGATCTCAACCCTGTTTGGTAATTCAGATTTTCAGTTCAGCTCATATTGTCAGTCTCTCTCCCTCTCTCCAACATACTCTCTCTGTTTTTCAACACACCTACAAACACACACCACATGACACTGATCCTGGCAGGCGCACATTGAAACTCCACCCTGAAGGTTAGGATAAGTGTTTGTAGAGAATGGATTCAGAGTTTGAGCTAAGTGGTGCGTGTTACCATACACACACACACACACACACACACACACACATATGCTGCTATCTTGTGGTTGCTTGTGGAGCATTACTAAGCCAGCCAAGCAGAATGGCAGCTTCATTATGATTGCTGCTGGCATATCAGGTCGCAATTATCAACGCTGGCTTATTCACTCTTTAATTGCCTCATTTAATTTGTTCACATTTGGTGCTGAACAATGTCAACCTGCTGCAGTTGAAAGCAATTTGCTCCAAGGACATGTAACATACACGGCCTTGTGTGTGTGCATGTGTGTGTGCACTGGTGTAAACATGTATCTGTGCTAGACGCTACTAAAGTTCACTGTGAGGAGGCCAACTGTTAATTCTGACAACTGATCAACTTATCTATTCATTTTAATTATTGTTATTTTTTTCTTATAGACACAATGTTTTGATAGGTTTTATATAATGAACTAAATATTTACTGAGCACATTTGTTTCCTGTCTTTTCCTCATTCATTTAAAGGCCTTAGTTTGTGGAAGTTGACAAGTGCAGCCAAAGTCTTAAGGTTAAAGAAATACACTGTGTATCTGGAAAAAAATTTATCCCAGAGACTGGAAAGTCTACCATCCTCTTTCTGTGAAAAAGTGAATTTCAAAGTTTATCTGTAGCTAATGTGAGGCTTCAGTTGTCAGAGTTATTATTATTTAGTTATTATTTACAACCACAAAAAGCAAGCAGGCTAGCTAAAGCCTTGTTTATTCTACCGTAGAGAAACCAAACCACATGACATATTCTGTCTGTTTGTCAATCGATCAGTACTTCTGCTGAACTTCTTCTTGCTACTTGGGCGGTGTTGCCAGGTTGGTCAAAAACGTAATTATTAGCCAGAAAATAATATCAATGTTGAAAAAATAAGGAAAATGTCTGCACCATGGACAAATCAGGCCAAAGTTTTGACGACCAGAAAATCATCGGAAAATCGCCCAATTTGGCAACATTCCAGTTGTTTTCTGGTGCTGTGTCAACCAATCAGGGGCCACCAGGGAAAGCCGAACACACATACCGTAGGGCGAAGATAAGAGCGCCCTTCAGCACACACACAAAGAATGTAGGCAGCGCTTTTTAATTAGTCATCGCACGTTTCTGTTATAATGTATGATTTATGTGAGTGTAACAACTTAAATGTATACGCACACACACAACACAACAACAATAACATTAACGATTTTTCATTAAAATATGTATTTCACAATTGGAATTCCAGGTGGGGCGGTGCCCCAACGCCCTTAATGGACCACATGCCACTGCCCGACAGTGTTTCCTTGTTGAGCTGCAGTGGAGGGATAGTAACAAAAAGAGGCAATTTCATACTAAAAAGACTTTAGGTTTATACCAACTTGATTTTTCTAACTCAGACAGCTTTGCACAGAGCAAGGACTGTAGATTTTGTCCCACATCACTTACATCACTTACATATCACTTATTGAAAGCAAGCAAGTTTCAATGTACTTATGGGCACTTGACTATTTTAGACAGACTTCAAAAATTGTGAACCTATGCTTTAAGACTTCCAAATTTTCAGTTGCAACATCAACATCCAGTGTATCCCTTGTTGGCAAGCATTCTTAACATTTCAAATCTGTTTTGATTCCAAATCATAATTAATTTTACATTAAACAATAACAATAACCTTCTGACCTTTTCCTTTCCATCATGAAGTGAAAATAGTGGGTGATGTGAGACTTCTACAGTGACAGTCAATGTGAAAACAAACATAACTGGTCACCCGAAATAGCTCCAGGAGTAAACAATGAATCCTGCTACATCAGCTGTTTCAGGTTTTCAATATATTAATTTACAAGCAATAACTTTTAACTAGTAGAGGTTAGACTTCATGTTATTAGAGTGTGTAGTTTTTTTCATGGGGACAATAATTAAGCCATTTTGTTAAATTTTTTTTACAGTTGAGTTAATGTCTTTAGCTTCAAGGGCTGTTTGCCAAAGTATATCACTGTCTGAATAATTACAGTTTGACTCTTTTCGATTATGACAGTGGTTCATAAAGGCAGTTTAATCTTAGCCAGAACCCATTCCACAGCACATTTTCATGAACATCGACTCTTGTTAATTGAAACAGAGTTGTGGCACGGATGTTTCTTGACAAGACTCAAATAAATGGGGCTGCACTGAGGAGCAACAGAAGAGATTGTTGACAGGTACTAGAACTAAAATTTCACATGAACACAAACACAACTAGTATCACGGTCAGGTAAGCATGTTCACAGAAGTTCTAATAACATAACACTCCTTTACAGACTGCTTAATATCCTTTAGGAAACACTAACAGCCAAGCACCAACCTCCAGGTCTGCAAAATGAAGCCAATGCAGAAGTGCCTTCTTTCTAATGGCCAGCAGGGGGCGAGAAGGTTGCAAGAAGTCAGATTGTATAGAAGTCTATGAGAAAATGACCCTCCTTCTCACTTGATTTATTACCTCAGTAAACATTTTCCTTATGAGTTTATGGTCTCAATTGTTAGTTTCAAGTCTTCTTCAATACAGCATGATGTTCATTTTGTAAAATATCATCCCATTTAGAGTAAAATAGGTGATAAAGCAGGGTATGATTTAGGGCGTTGCTACTTTGTCAAGTCAAGTGACAAGTCACTACCATCGCAACCTGTTAATCAGGACAGAGGCGTTCAGTTGTACTAAAAGACACTAAGGTGTCGACTTTTTTCTGGTAAGCACAAGCTAACTTTGTTAGCTGCAACTTCGCACGGCGTAGCCAGGAGCCAGTTGCAGTCTGGTTACCAGTACAGGTAGGCGTGCATATTGTCCTCAGGTTCTCAGATCCCCAGCTCCATCCTCTCGTCAAATATGGTTACTTCTGGTTCCAAAACATCAGGACGGCAAGGGCCAAAATGCCAATCTCGAGGCTTCAAAACAGTGGGTGACGTCATGGTGGCTACATCCACTTTGTTAATACAGTCTTTGCTAACAGCAGAAAAAGTAGCAACCTTCATCTACGAGTGCTGCTGATTCCTGCTTGTATATTTGTGCAAATGTGCATTTACAGACACATCTCTATATCATTGTCAGTCACTCATTAATGTGTCTCGACCACATGTTCCTCAGGATGTGTAATCACAACTGCAGAGGTGAAACCAACAAACAATTGGTTTCTGGATGTCCATCAATACGAGTCAACAATACATGTGTATGGGAGTGTGTCACTCAGGTCTCTGCATGTGTGTGAGCGAGCCTCATTGTTAAGTCCAGTGCTGATGCCGGCCTCATTAAGACGGATGAGGAGCGCCCAATGTCATGGCTGGGTTAGCAGCCCATTGGCAAGCCAAGAAGAGAGCCGCCCGCCCTGCCACCAAGCTCTCAGCTCTGTAACGCACCACGTAATTATGTGGTTAAACGTCAAATGAACAGGGTAATTTATTCACCTGAGTTATTTATGAGAGAAAGGGGCGATAGAAATGTTTCTCACCTGCCCTTTTTAAAAGGTGAGACAAACTGTTTAAGGGTCACCTTGTTAATAAGAACAGCCATGAGACTGGAGGAGCTACTGTATTTTAGCAGAGTCATCTCATATAAACAAGAGATGACAGCTGTCAATTACAAAGCTCATTCTTTATATTGATAACATAAAATGATTCTGTTTTTTATTGTGTTGAAAAAAATCGCAACCAATATTTTGGAGAGATGTAACAAAATTTGTAAATAAATGCATGACTAAAGAATTTCTAGGGTTTCAAACATTTCTGATATTTATTTACTTGTTTTAATTTAATTTTGTTCTTTTGGGTCTGTTTAAACAGATAGTGTATAACTATATATACACATGTTTAACCTTTCATTTCCCATTGTAGAAAGAGTGACCCCATCCATAATAGAAATACCCCAGCATACATGTTGCACATGTTAAATAGACATTTGAATTTCAATTTTGAATACAGAATAGATTTTTTTTTTCATTTCCAGATATCAGCATATTAGACCTGCATAAAATGTGGCTTAATATGGACTCAAATAAATAACTTGAATGAATCTTTTCAAACCTCAACAGCATCATTCTGTGTGTATATATGCATTAGGCAGTGTTTAAAATAATCCTAACTACAAATGTTGGAGGGTTTACAATCTGTTCTAACCTGGATATGCACCTGACTTAAGTTAGGGGTTAAGAAAAAAACAAAACCAAGTAGATGGCTTTGGACAATCGCTGGTCTCTTACTTAAATCCCTTTGTAATGCCTCAGCTTGGCTAATAAGCTTCCCACAGTGCACAGAGGATTGACTGAAACAGAAACTCACAGCTTCAAAGACTCAAGGAGACTTTCTTTTACAAAGTGTGCCAACAATGTGCAGTGAATTCCTTATGAGCATGAAGGAGGAGGAGGGGGGGGGGGGTCTTCCTGTGGGGAGAGGAAGTGAGAGTGGAATACTGATACCAGCACCCAGAACCTCCTCATTAGGAAACACCATATGGTATCGCCACACAAATGCCTGTAAGCCAGTGGGCTGAAGCCTGCAACTGGGTGCACGTTTTGTTAACTTTGGAACCACAATGGTGAGGTTTCTCCATAAATGAGGTTCTGTCTTTTGGCTTCTCTGCTTTGCTGGTCAGTTTAATTACAGATGGTTGACTGGGGAGAGGGAGGCCTCTTAGCCGAATGAGTTACAAACTTACTTGGTAAAGTCCTTGTCTTGTCTTTTTTGGAGTGAGGGAATTTTAGATATTTTATAATGGTCCTGGGCCATTTTATTCTTTTTATTCACTTTTATATTCCATTCATCCAGTTATGTGGAATGAGGGCACTGTCCTTTATATATGAATTGCAGTTTCAATTCACAATATGAAACTGAATTGATCACCGTCCTTGATTGGATTAGACAGCCAGATGGGAGATTAACGACAGAGTGTAGAAGCTGCAAAATTACCTTTTTTTATAGAAGGTTATAAAAATAATCACAGAGGTGGCCATGTGGAGGGCAAGGAATGGTATGGTGATCCTAAAATCTCTCAATATGTGAAACATCAAATTAATCTGGTTGAAGAAAAGAACGTAAATGTAGAGAGTGTTTGTTTGCCATTGTACAATAGTTTAGCGGGGAATGTTCACTGTATTCTTGAATGTTTTTCTGGGTTTCTGACTATGTCGTATGTAATTGTGAGTACGATTCTGCGATTCTGCGTCTGTCTGATCCACAGAGGGAACGTGGCCCAGTATGGCTGAGAGGTTGAAAGGGAATTCTTAACACAATTCATGCCCTTCAGCTGTTTTTCCTGTCGGACAGAGATGGGAGAAAAATAATAATATGGTTGGCATTATGTCTACATATCTCTTCGTTTCATGGTTCAACCCAGTGGCTGTCAACTGTGCAACAACTCAGCCCTCTTCTGATAGATAATGAGGCTGTGGAATAAAAATGTGCGGAGAAAAAAAAAAAGCCCTCCTCTTTCAGCGTGATCGCAGAGGACGTAACATCGATCTTAGCTGACCGCTGTTGCAGTAGGCTGCATCACTCAGACACGATGGCTTCTGGTGAAGTCTGTGTTTCGTTTTGTAACTGTGAAAGTAACATTCACAGTTGCGGAGATCAAAAGCTTATCAAATGGCTTCGGAGAGAACTGGCAGTCCAATTGCTCTTTTCTGCACAGCTTCAGAAAATGATCTTCTTTTTTCTCTTTGAGGCCCTATTCATATGAGCATTTGTGATATGGCATGAAATGTAAAATATGCAGGTAAAATAGTGCGTGTAATTCAATGAGACCTGACTTTACCTGGATTTGTGCAAGCTATTTCTTAAGGTTTTAAAAAAATGGCAACCAAAGTTCATCTAAAATGGTTTAAATGCAATAAAACGGTAAATTGGGGTAAATTTGGACAAATTTCCTGTTGTAATGCTCGGTAATTGTTGTGGTGGGTCATGGAACTGGGGGATTTCCTGAACTCACTTTTGCTGCACAATAATAATAAAATATATACAGTACATATACACTATCCTAAGCGTCCTCAAAAAGGATACCATGGCATGGTAGTTACAACATAAATATTATGTGCACTTCCTCAATACAACAAATAAAGGAATGTATCTTACAGAAGAAGAGTTTTCAAATGTCTCTGAAAAAGAAAAGAAGCACGGTTGACACCAACAGAGCGAAAAAGCATGACCGCCCGTTGGACTCTTCAGGTGCCAGACATTCCAACCGACTCAGGTGGGCAGAGAGTGGGAAGCCAATTGTAATCTCTCACTGACTTTCTATCTGCCTGCCTGTGTCTCTCTCTCACAGTGGAATGTGGTGATATTTGGGAGGATAAAGTCTGTGCAAGTGTGGGAAGGCGGCTAACTGGCCATGTCTAGTTTCTTAACTGTCAAGGTTTGTTTACTGCACTCAACATTAGCTTCACAGTTCAGTACAATTCCCTGTGACTTTTGTCGATTTAGTGTAATTGTCAATTTAATAGTAACAGTATGATGTGTTTCTATCAGTACAAGTGCCATAAGCATTTAAATATAGTTACCATAGCCTACAGTATTGTTTTGTGTTGAATTATACAGTGAATCAGTGCATCTGGCTTTAACAGCTTTCAGTGATAAAGCAAAGACTCCTGTCTAACAAGTTTTTTAACTTGCTGACCTCGCAAAATACCTTACTGTGCTGCACAGTTAATTTAGATTTGAGTAGGTTAAACTTTTAATGATCCCCGTGGTAAAGTTTGGTCATTGCTGCTGCAAATTAATGTAATTTGACTGTAACTATAGATAGTGTCTGTATAACCTACCATTTGTCACAGCTCACACTACATAACTGCAGCGATGAAATAAGTGGTACTTTTAGAATGAGCAGGTTTCTAATAGATGCAAGGCTGTGTCTAAGGTGTCCTTATTGTAATGCCTGTGCAGCCTTGCCTCAGGACAAGCCCGATCCTGAAGCCATTACCCCCAGGCGTGATGTGTGGACACTTGTGAGCATTGGGCTTGCTCCATCATGCAGGGAGTTTTTATGAGACTCATTGATTCCATAACACCCCACACCCCCACACTGTGTAAAGGACCTGAACAGAGAATTGATTCTTATCATTACTGGTCTCAATCCCCCTGCTGCACCCACAGTCACAGACCTGTAGAAAGGTCAGAGAAATTACCTCACCCTTCACTTTGTCAGAAGGATTTGGTCGCTTGTGCCCAGTATGTGATTCCTTTTTTCTTTTTGGCAGGAGCACCCATCTGGGCACATTAGCATTTGGGTTTGGCTAGGGCACCCACTGTGCAGTTGATGCTTTAAACATGGCTCCCAGATGTGCTTATTCCAGCGTAGTGGTTCATTTGAGAAACTTGGTTAATTAGTGTGTCTGTATTTGAGTGGGACTCCTTTGTGTTTTACTCCTTCGTGCCGCCACACGTATCTCTGAATGTGTAAATGCATGATTGTGGATAATATTCCAGTGTAAATGTGTGTGTGTGTGTGTGTGTGTGTGTGTGTGCGCGCGCTTGCCTGCAAAATTGTGTTGCAAGGAGCTCTCAGCCATCTCCAACTTTCTGAGTGAATTTATGGCAGAATGTTTTCCCCGTACCATGAGGCTTCAAAGGACAAAGATTCATTTTTCAACAGTCAGCCTTCTTAGTCTTTGCTGTGTCTCTGTACTTCTCAATAATGTATCATATGTGTGAGTATACACAGTCATTATTTATGTGCTTTCTTCTTTTATGTTGATTGATAAATTAATTTACGGTTGCCAAGCTGCAGCACAGGATGATGCACTGTAAAGTGGTAATTTTCAAGATCCTTTTACTCATTCCTGATTAACTTTTTTCATGATGGATCTGTAGGTGGCACTTTTTAAAATCTTTTCAGCCTTAGTGGCTACTACTGCTCATCTCAGTTTTCTTCTTTTTCCTCTTACTGCTGGAAACTTATGAATAGGTGGCAGGGAAACAGATGTTAGTTCACATGTTGCAAATACTCACTGTAAAACTTCTTTACTTCTTTTCTAGTGTTTTTCACAAACCTACAGCAGTGGCGGAGTTTTTCAAATGCACACATTCTTTCCAAGCAGGCTCAACAACATTCTGGCGTGAAGCAAAGTGTGTTTAAAGACATGTTGTGTACATTTACTGCACCGTCATGTTTAAAGGCATTTGAGGGGAGAATATTTGTCTTTTGTCTCTGTGCTGTCACACTGTAATTAAAAGAAATGCATTGCTCTTGCAAAACACTTGTCTTACCGGCCCTGAACACGTTCCTTACACATCCAGTTTTATTATGCATTTTTACTGTACCTTCAAAAGGCCTGCATCATGCGGCAACATACCTAAATACATCTTTCACCCTCTCCTGCTAAGTTTTGGTGAAGAAAACAGTGGTGTGCATGTGTGTGCACAGATGCAGGGTATACTTGCATCCCCAGGAGTTGTCTCAGATCAATAGGTGGCGGACGGGGCAGTCATCGATCAGTTCAGTGCATGGAGGCTAATTTATGCCACTGCTCCGGCGATCCCTCCGCACCAAGGCACCAGGGCGTGAAATTCAAATTATTATTACAGCCAGGCAATTCCATTATCTGGGGGAAGGATATGTCGCTCTGGCACATATTGGCTGTCTTCCTTGTGTAAAGGAAAGGAGAAGGAGAGGAGGAATGGGGGCCAAGGCTAGCCCTCTGTGGCCATGGCAGTGTGGGGGGTGGTTATTACCCCACTTTATCATGGTGGCCTCAGTTTCTCTTCTTACAGTTTCCCCCCAGCCCCCCCATCCGCAATCAACAGAATTTAAGCAGCTGCACAGCCATTTTGTGGCTGGTAATGGTCCTATATTTTGATAGGAACTTAATGTGCACAGTACCTTTTAAGCATATATTTAAAACATTATTTTTGAAGTGAAATATATAGATGTTATGTATGGAGACAAAGGGTGGCTGCCTTTACAGAGTCCTATTATATATAAAGTATATTACATGCCAACAAAGGGCAAACTACATCCCAAATGGTCCTCATAGACCAGACAGTACTATATAGTACATGGTACATGGTTTAGGAAGGTTCCTGGCACATGGCCCCTAACCCTGTTCCTGCCAGAATTATTGATGTGTATCTTTCAATACTTCACACCAGTTCTCATGTTTTGCAAAGGATAGACAAATTGTAGCCTACATTAAACAGGCAGGAGGATGGTGTCTGGTATTCCCCGATGGGGACTCTATGCTTTGCCCTCCACATTCCTGGGGTTCAAAATACTGGTTCTGACATGCCCAGAGGCAGGTCCACTGCCAGACAACATGTATTTATATGTATATTGTTGTTTTAAGACTTCTGTTTTGCTTGTCTGCTGTGTGCTTCTGCACCTTTCTGTCTTTGCTGCTGTGACTTGTAAATTTCCCCGCTGTGGGATGAATAAAGTCTAATTCTAAGTCTAAGTCTAAACTTTATAGATACATTGGGGCTTGTCATACATTGGAAATGTATCTGTGTGCCTCATGGAAGTAAACCCTACGCCCATAAGACTGGCAAAATAATAGAGAGATACAATCATACACATGCCATGGACCAGACAGTGATATGCAGAAGTGCTCTACAGGACTTGATGATGAAACCACCTCGGTCACTTTTCCAGTTTTGGGGAGCAATGTGTCTGAGACGCAGTGCTGTGGCCAACTTGGATTTTCTAGAGAAGGCACTTCAGGTCTATATTTGAGAGACAGACATATTGACATATTGACCCTTAGTACAGCCCTTTTGTTGGCTTCTTTGATGCTTTTTAAGATCCAGATCCTGAGTTTAGACCAAAAATTTGTATTTTTTCTTTTGTTGTAGTGACATTTTTTGTCAGGACTTGACATGCCCCTTACATAGAGCATTATAACTCTTAATCTGTGGACACAGACAGAACCTTTCCTTGGGTTGCTGATGCTATGGATGCAGGGTTCGGGTATGATGACCATTTCTACAGCCTTTACTCTCTCAGATTTGGTGATGGGTCCATCCTGATCAGCCAAACCAGTACTGTATATGCAGATTTCAGTGCCCTGCTCTGCAGGGGAGAATGGACAAGCCTACTGAGTCCATTAGAGAGTTTGCCTCTGCTCATCCAACTAGGGTTAATATGTGTAACCTTCATTCTTTGAAGTGGCACCTGGGGAGATCTAACTGACTGTGAGAGGAGTATATTGTCCTCTTTTACAGCCAGTGCTGGGCCTTTAACATCAGTCTGATATTATTGCTTTTGTCAGTGAGGGGTAAAGTAATGAAATGCTATTCGTATTTGACTAACCAATGAAAAAATGTGAAAGTTAAGTCTATTATCTTCAGTTATATTGAATATCCCATCCCCTATCAGATGAGAAATATTTCAACAGTTTCCTTTTGTCAAGATGACGCGTGCACCGTGTCCTTTGCCCTTCAGGACTCCACAAGTTGCCCCTGTTTAGTTTCCCTCCCTGTCAATTACCTGACCAGTAGCCATCTTCTTGCACAGCCACTGCATTCTTGCCATTTCTGCCTGACTGTCTGTTCCTTGCCTCCCTCTCCCTGTGTCAGTAAACTCAACTTACTTTGCCTGTGTGTCTGCATTTGGGTCCTAACTCCTGTTGCCAACATTATTGAAATGTGACAGCTTTGGCTATAAATGTTTCAGCTGCTTTGATTTCATCCAGTCGAAGCACAGAAAAAAAACGCTCTCTGTAATCTCCTCATCATTCAGGAGAGGGCAGCGTGGAATTTTGGGGCATGTTGTAATACTTTAGCAATGAGTGGTGAGTAATCACTGATCACACAATTGTGAATGATGTCGCCCTGTTGATAAGGGCATCAGATTAGAAAACACTCATTTGGGTCATTTTGGACAAAGGACATTCATTGGCAGAGGGAGATTAACTGAGGAGAAGCAGGAGGTTAAAAAAAGTAGAACAGATAAGGAAATTGTAGAGGTGGAGGGCCTTCAGAGACACTCATTAAAACCAAGTACAATGAGTGCTGGACAGTGGGTTGCTCAATGTTCAAATGAAGGGGCTTGTTTCTTGGCCCTGAGTCACAATTAATTAGCACCGCAAGGGGCATCAACACTGCTCTGCATCTACAGTATTTGTGTAAGAAACGAAAGGAAAAGAAAAAAAGCAAATTAGAGAACTAGACTCATAAACAGAATTCTGAAATTGCTCAGAGATGCGTATCATTGATGGAGGGGCAGAGGGTCATGGCTGCGTTGTTTCCTGACATTCCCCTTTATTTGCACAATTCGCTCTCTTTTACAGAGTTTCAGCAATCATAAATATTGTATAAACAAGTTCTCAGAGGCAGTTTCAATGCATCTGTCAAAGAATTTTTGTCTTCACCACAAATAATTTTCAAGGCCGGAATTATTGGGTTGGGGGACGTGTCAAACGGTACCATCCTCTGACAGGGACATGAGATGCAAAACAGTGCTAACACAATGGAGGTTTTTACTTGTGGTTATCTTGCTAGTGATGTGCTTTCTTTTTAAGCTACTTAAGACAAGAATCAAGCATTTCGACTCGACTGACATTTGAAAGCATGTTCAAATATATTGTTATATGTTTCTCTCTTTGTGTGTGTGATGCACCTACATGCTTCCACCTTAAAGTTACGTGTGTCACTTAAAAGCCTCCAGAATAGCATGTTGACGCTAAAGCAAGGAAAGGGAGGAGTCACTTGTTTATACACTATTTATACACAATTTATACATTGCTTTTGTGTGACATGTTCCCATGGCTGCCTAAATGGGTTTGACCTCTTTCTCACTCCCATGGGTTTCCTTTGCATGTCAGCCAGCCATAGGAATAGGTGTTCAGGTGGCAGCTGGTGGGACAGGCCATTTTTTTTTTTTTTAGCTGGTGATTGATTCCCCCGTCTCACTGCCTCGAATGGGTTAAACATCACCAGGACCTCTGTTGCAGCGAGATTGCATTTAGCTGCTCCTGCCAAACCAAATAGGCAACCAGTCTGTCTGGTAAAGGAAGAATGAGAGAACGAAGGAAGGGAGGCATAAAGAAAGAAAACAAGTTAGAAGAAAAAGGGGGTAAAGACACATTTGGCTGTTACCTGCCAGTCGCAACCCTCCGTCCTCCTACTAACTCTTTCCTTGCCTGTTGTGAAAATAAATCTTGGCTACTAAATTGTCCAGATTGCTTTGCCTTTTTTCCTTGTGACACATTTTTTGCATCAATATACTGAAACAGAGATTAAATCTGCCAAGCCGTGTTTTCTATCAACAGCAGATGCCCATTATCTGTTCTGTTTTCTCATGTTTTATTCCAAAGAAAAAATAAAAGCAGCAATGCGTTACTACACCAGTATTATCATTCAGGTGGAATGCATGTAAATCATTTACAAAGAGTGTCCAGACTCGATCTGTGTATCTGTACTGGTAGCCCAGTAAAATTGCATGCAAGCACAGTAAATGCAGAATGCAGTCCCGTCACCTAATGTTGTCTTTTCTCTGTCTTACAGGTAATGTGCTTTATTCATCTCCATGGGTGCAGCCGCAATGATGACTACAGATTTGATGAGTAACACAGCTTTACTTCATGGGCCACGGTTTAATATGCACACAGAGCAGGAGAGACGCAGTGAATCTCAGACACTGTGCCTTAACACCACATGCACATCCATACAAACACAAACATGTGAGCAAACAGGCACAACACATATGGATGTGCATGCACATACAGTACATGAAGACACACAAACATTTTAACATGTCGAGTCTTCATGTACATGGTCTGTATTTAGCAACAGATGGAAAATATTCTTGATTTACCTTAATTTGCAAGTATTTAGCATTTATATATAAATACAGTAAATACAGGAGCACAACACATCATAGCACACTCCAGAGAGTTTTGTTTTTTTATTCAAATGCTCACCATCTTCTGGTGTATGTTACCATAATGTACACTGTATAATCTTATTCTATTTGTTAAAGGCATGATCACTGATAGAACCTTGCATGCACACATATATATTCTCAGCAACTCAACAGCATGCACACACATCTTTATTTACACAGGCACAAATAGTTTTGTTTGCCTGATGTGGTGAACGCAAACATGGGCAATCTGTGTGTGAAGCCGTTCTCTTCATGTGGGCAGTTGTTATTTAGGTTGGTCGACCGCCTTCGTTTAGGTAAATAATATAATGAAATACAATGTCTGTTTTTCACCTTACAGTGCTTACACCAGTACACACACATATCCATACTGTACACAACACGTGCAAGTGTCAGAGACCGCCATGGGAGTGCCACACACACATTTGAGAGTTAACTGCCAGAGTTGTGTAATTCTTTTCCCTTGTCTGCACTGCAATGAGGTGTAACTGGTTGAACGTACAGTGTGGTGTGGTTGACTTGCACAAGCTTGATCTGCGGATTGTGTACCTTTGCTCTTATTTTCTCCTTTTTTGCAGTTGTCTTTGCATATGTTCACCTGCCCTCATGGGCTCAGATACAGATAGCAACTTTTCTGAGTTGCTAAACTAAATCCATGCCAAAGTGCATTGAAAATAGGTCAGTGAATAGGGGCACAGGAGAGATTTTTTTTATCTGGTTTTTATCTATATTACTGCGTGTAGGTGTATGTACAGAGAGTGACTGTAGGTAGATGGAGACAGGCAGGGTGATTAGGTTGAGCTGATCTGAGGTCGAGCAGCGCTGGAGGTTGTCACAGTGTCTAATAAGGAATGGATGAAAGGAAAGACAGGACAAAGGAAAAGAAGAAAGAAAGAAAAAAATGTTGAAAGTTGGCATATTCAATCAGGAAGAACATTTTTGTTAGCCAGCCTCAATTGAATTTCACTAGCCTATTCAAAGTCTCTGCAGTTAAAACATGTCTTAGAATAGAGGAGTGATTGCTAACTGAATGGCTCGATACCATTTTTGTGTCTGTGCGTTACATATGGAGCTATAATCTGCAGGGAATTAGCATAGCTTAGCATTAAGAGTGGAAGGGCAGTGGAAACAGCTAGCTTGGCTCTACCCATATGCCTACCGGGACCTGTTGGATCTTCTTTGTTTAATCCACACCCAAACAGAAATGCAAAAACAGCCCATTGTGGTTTTACTGCGAGTTGAGTGCAGGAACATTTTCAGAAATCAGAAATACTTTATTGATCCCCGGCATTGTCTGGCAGACGTTGAAGGAGACATTAATAGAGATGGTCAATGTACACTCCCAGATACTTGACAATAAATTGGGCTAAGAACACTGAAGCCCTCTACAAGAAGGGCCCCTCTCATCTAACTGTCTGAAAGAAATCAAACAAGTGTTAAGTTCCCAAAATATCACATTATTCTATAAACAAAGTAGCAGAAACAGTGACTAATAATGTATCAGGTCAGGACTCATTTTCAAGCTGGTTACTGAAGTTTATGGCTTCCCACACTGTGGAGTGGAGTGCACAAACACTATAGGAAAGAAAATGTAATTAATTGGGAAAAAGAGAATTGAATTACCTTTAGAGAAATCTGTAGAACAGTTCATATACATTTGAATACAATACAAATTATACTGCATGTAAATGTTGGTGTTTGTCTGCATTACTTGTCATGATTGGAGGTCAAACGTTTCTGGCCTTCTAAACTATAGTCTTTAGAACTATAGTTTAATATAACTTACTATAGAATATTAAATTGATGGGAAGAAGGAGTGCATTTTTATTGAAATCTTGAAACAATGCATATTCTGCATCCTGAGTCTGACCTGTATCCTGCACCATTCAGTCTCCCTGCATATGTGAACCTACTGCAGGGTCTTACTGGTAACCTGACACTGATATTATCATACACTGGCTTAACCAGCTACGAAGGCCGTCCCTGCATAAGCCACTGTATATAATTCTCAATGTTTAATCTTTGAAAGCTTGGTGTTTTGTGTCAGAAAGGTCTTGGAGATGGTTTAACATGTTCAGCCTCGTCACGAGCTGAGCAGAGACGACAACAGGTGGCTCCACAGAAGCTTACATTACATAGCCGACAGATTAACACAGTGTGGATGGAGAGATTGACAGAGTGGGAAAACAGGCGGTAGTATGCATTTTGTCTCACAATATTGTATTTATGTTTTGCAATATTGTGGCTTGGTTCTGCCCACACGTCCTTTTCATCAGTCAGAATCTGTTTGGTGAAAACTTTTCTATACTTACGCATATTGCTATGTGTCTCATTACACACACCCACACACACAATTAGTCATTGTGTCATGTGCACATTTCTCTGTCCAAATGAGAATAACATTTTATATATTGCATTGACATAGCTTGTTCAATTCATTTACTTCGTGTACATTTTTACTGGATAAAAAAAAGTGTATTTTGTTGTATTTTAAGCTAGTAAGCTAGTAGTAAGCTATTAATTTATAAAAGGGTTTGGTTTTATTCTTTTTTTATTGAATTATTTTTAAAATATTGATTCAGAAGGAAAACTAATGTCATGTAAATAACCATTTGCAACTGTACAATAGAGATGTGAAGATATTTCAGAAAGAACAAATCTAGTCCTCATCTAAATAACTGCAGCGTGAGGTCTTTGTCAGACACACAACACCAAACACTGATCTGGAGCCTGCTGTGTGTGGGTCTCAAAAGCATCATGCATTATGCTTGTGTCGGTGTGTGTGTTGAAGTGGTAATTCCAGTCACTGTAGCTCATAAAGATGTCAACACACATACACCCTGCCATTGCATTGTTGACTGTCAGCATGGTTACCTGGCACTTAGCCATTAGACGTTGCATTTGTGTGTGTCTGCTGAAAAGTAAACAGTGAGTGTGTAAAGCCCCACAGCTGCAGCAAAGGCAGCGAAGCAGAAAAAGATCTGAACAGTGTTTCACGCCCTGCGAGAAAAAGTATGGATGAAGAAAGAATGAGAGAGAGACAGAGAGAGAGAGAAAGAGAGAGAGAAAGGACATAAAGCAAACTCAATCATAGTGAGTCAATTTGCTTTGATTTGATCTTCAGTCTCATCTGGAATTTAAAGCGTACTGTAGTTTGAGGTGATGTTTTAAATCCCTGCATGGTTATGACAGCTATATAGCACATTGGGAACAATGTGACAGCCTTGTGCATTTGTACATGTGTGTGTGTGTGTGTGTGTGTGCCTCATTGCGCTGAGCTCAGGAGAAATTTTATGTTGCATAAAAAATGACAATAGAGTGAGAACTGTTAGAGTGATCGTAAACTGGGAGGAACACAGATAAACCAGTTTGGGTTATTATAGCGAAACGTGATTGGTGTGTGCGCAGAAAAACACGCTCACAAACTCACATTCACACGCACAACATCTTCACCCCCTGTTGCCTGCATTGGTGTATTTCAAGACACATCACACACACACACACATACACCATTCATCAAATACGTCATACAAGCATCAAACTTAGTGACTGAGAGCAGAGACAGGAACAACTATTCAAACACATATGGCAGGGAGACAGATCTGTCAAATGTATTAAAAATGTCTTTCTGACTCTCTCTCTCTCTCTCTCTCTCTGTCCTATTTATTCTGTGACCTACAATATCACTCTTCACCTTACACCCATCACCTCCTTCCTTCGGCTCGACCACACACACACTCACATACTCACACATCTACTCACATTCTGCCTTTTTGGGGCATTTTTCTTTTAAATTTTCTTTCTTTTTTTTTTATCAGCCACAACATGAAAGGTTTGGCGGAGGTGTGTGTGTTTGTGTGTGTCTGTGTCACAGGGAGGTTACTAGGACCTTGGGTTGACATAACTTCCTATTCCACCGACCTGCCACTCATTAGTGCTGACCCGTGGTTGGCTGGTGAGGAGGTGGAGGGAAAGGTCGCGACCTGGGTGGCAGCCAGTTGTATGTCTGCCTGGACTGAATAACCATATAAGAGGGACAGGAGCAGGTGAAAGAGCTAACAGCCACACGGCTTCAAATTATACCTTAGAATGAAAACACACTCACATGCACATGCACAATGGTTACACATCCAACACATACATTTACATGTGCACTTTACTGACGCTCGCATACTATGCATGCATTTAGATGCATGTGCACGCATGTCCAGCAACCCATTCACTCACACAACAACAAGTTATAACATATTTGTATCATAGTCATTATTGCAATAACGGACTCTTCCACAATGTGGACTGGACAAATCAACATGTAGCAATGATATTTTTTTTCCCTAGCATGGTAAGGGAAGAGGTATTATTGTTTTCAGCTTGTGTCCAACCCTAGTGGGCGATCGCACTTCCTGTCACACTCTCATGACTCCACCTGTGACATTGTTGCTGGAAAATCTTCTTTTTTTATCAATCAGTTGTAGGTGAAAGCAATGTTTTGATGGTTAAGTGATGGGAATGAAAAATTATGGTTTAACCTCCTAGGACCTGGCATCCACATGCGTGGACATCACATTTTGGGTTATACCATAATACTTAATTCTGCTTATATGGAAATTCAAAATTGTCCCCGTATGTGGAACTACATCATGTCAACAGATGATGCTTAGTTTTTATACTTATCAGGTCCCAATAAGCCAAGATAGCAAAGAGAAATTAAGATAGAACTTGGGTCTTAGGAGGTTAAAGTATGTGGTCAGAAGACCTTTAGTTTGGCTTTCCACAATGCTTTAGGTTCTTTTGTACTTTATTTGTGTGAATCTCTTAACACCAGGGATCTTTATCACAAACCAAGTTCCACACGTAGTCAGGCTGTCTTTTCAACTACCTGGATTTCATGAGCATCAGCGATCCTTGGATAACTGGGCTCTAAAAGATGGTTATCAGCTGTGTCTGTTAACCCTGAGTTAACCCATCCAGCTATGACCGTGTTCACATGTGCAGTTTGTAATTACAATCACATGCAACATCAACAGATCAAGAGCAGCATGTTTAATATGAGATGAGATAAAAGTGTCTATCCCTGTGGGGAAATTAGGTCAACGTCTGAGCTGAAAGTGATATTCAGCAAGATAAAACGCATAAAATGTAATCACACAACTGGAATAAAATAAGATGCAATCGAGACGGTACAAACATACAATGACACTAAGTAATATGCCCATAAATTATTGTGGGAATTTTTATCTACATAGTTTATGGTAAACATGATTTACTGAAATTTGTGCTTTTATGTCTGAAGATGAGCTGACTGTTATAAAGAAAGAATACGAGCAATACAGAATGTCAAAGTTGAAATGATGTTTCTGTTGCTGAAGCTCAAGAGGATAATGACAGATAGCTTAAAAGGAAAGAAACATGATTAACACATGTTAAATTCTACCTGACATTGTATAATTAGCTGGTAGCTAATTACAGTGCGCAGATATTTGTCTAACAAAAAGGCTTAAGTGGGCAGACTTTATTTACAACCATCATCATCTCAGTAAGTCCATAAAAAAGATGTTTAGACACACGGCCACATTTTGTTCCCCTGAGTTGCAATGATGGAATAAGAGTCCAAATATTATTGAGAGTTGCAGTACAATTCATTTTCATGTCGATGTTTTGTTACTAAGTGGTCACCTTCCTTCCCTGTCTGAGTGGAAAGCAAAGTAGTTCTCCTGATCTATACATGTCACTCATTTTCCCGGGTAGTTGACTGATTAGTTGGCGGATCGTTGACACATTTTGATTCGATCCTCTGAACTGAACCTGCTCCAGAGGTCAGCCAGGCCTTGTAGGTTTCCATGGCGATCTACCCAAGTTGAAAGAGTGTCAGCTTTGTGATAACAGAAAGCCTGAGTTAAACCCGAAGCTTGCTGGCAAACCCACTTATCTCTGTTTGCGGTTTGCAGTGTTCTGGGAGAGTGTGTGTGTGGGTGCATGTTTATACTTGTGACTACATGTACATGTCATCCACAAGTGCCTGCTTTTGTGCATGCATGTTTGGAAATGCTTGTTTGGTTGTGATTAAGTGTGTGAGTGTGTTGGGACTTACATGGGAGAGCAATAATAAGATGGCAGGATGCCACAGGCCCCATTCTCCAAATGTGAAAATTGACATGTGCAATGCCCACCAATAAAGAATCAGCTGGTCATAAATGGGGAACTGTGTTAATACATTCACATTGTACAATACAACAATACATTTTAATGTTAATTAGGCTTAGCCCTCAAGATATTTTGGTTGTTGTTTTTGAAATAAGGGTTTTCCTCAATACTTTTTAAAGCCATAGCTTCAACATTTTTAGGTGGCTTGCATTTCTCCTGTGGCCAAGTAGTGGGGAGTTGTGCAAACCTTGACCAAATCCAGTGTTAATGACTTGTTTCAAGTTGTTGGTTCCAACTAAATTTTTTCTAAAACACTGACACTATGAGGCATATTACTAGCATGGTTGTGAGTAGCCTTTATGCTGTGTTCAGACCACTGACGACAAAGCAACAGATTCAATGGAATCCGGTGACGTGAAGCTAAAAACTGATGCCCGACACTTGTTACTGTGTGATGCGCTACATTGAGCTACAAGTGGAGCTGGCGCTCCAGTGAAGCATCAACCAATCATATATTGTTCTCCGGTTCCCTTCTCCCTCCTCACAATTCCTGTTCCATCTGAAAAATGGAAGAATAGGCCTACTTATTCTTGGTGTTATCCAGTCCCAATTAACAAAAATAATGCAGCTTGGCAGAGGGCAGCAGCTGTAACGTACATTTTTAAACACACAATGGCCAGCTGTGGTACTGTGTTATTTATCTAAGTTAGACGCTATGCTAGCTTTGTGTATAGTTAACAAATGTGATGTTAAAATGGGGCTTTTTTTCCCACACACAAGCCCATAACGACATACAACTTCCACAAAACTCTGAATTAGTCTTACAACAAAAACTTCTCTGGACTGACACACCCATTAGTTTCTTGTAACTTGGCCAGGAAGTAGTTACTTAGCCTTAAAACGTTTTGTGAATATGGTCCTTGGTGCTGCAGGGCCCTTTTCCGCCCACAGGAGCTGCTGACTCACTAGAGTGAAATATAAATTGTCTCCTAAACAGCAGTGTGCTATCCTAAGAAAGCTGGACTTACCACCTAAGATAATCCCAGATGTTTTGCCTCTCTCATCCATTTGGTGACTTTCAGTATTGAACATCACAACCAGGCAAACAGACAAACAAGACATCAGCCTACAGGATTTCGGGGTTTTGAAGTTTAGTTTTTAGAACTGTTTTTCTACTAAAAACTGAACCTCCTCTACCTCCACCTTTATCCTTACCAGCTGCTAAGAAGAAGCTAGTTTTTTTTTCTCATCTCATATTAACTGAGTCCTCAGACATTCACATATCAGAGTCTGCCATTTTAATCTGATAGCCCCTGACATTGCCCACAGGGCTTTAAACAGTGTTCTTCTGAAATGGCTTATTCATGTAGATAATAATTCTGTCATTATTTAAGAAATAGTGTCAGAAGTAAGGCAAAAGTATGGAAAACTGAATTCACTTGTCGAGGTGAAAGAGCATTCTTGCTATCTATTTTTTTGGGCCTAATGACCACAATAAAGAGACTGAATGAGGCACAATGCAGGCAGACAACTTTTTTAATACTATTTCCTTGTCAGTTTCAGATTAAGGAACATGCATTTTTTTTAAAGTACGCCATAGGCTTTGAATAAGCCTCGAGGTTGTAAAACTTATTTCAGATCATAAAGGAAAATGTGAGCTTTCAAGATATGGATAAGTGCCACAAAACTGGGTAACAACGTAGTAAAATGCAAGTGAACAAGATGTCAAACACCAATTAAATATCGAAAATCTACACCAATAACAATCACTTGTTTCAGTAGCACAAAAAGCTAAGAGGAGAATCAAGTAAAAAGTGCATAAACTAGAGATAAACTTGTACACATGAGAGCAAATGGGAAATAAAGCAAGAAACAGCTGGATAGTGAGAGCTCATTATTTAATAGCCGAGTGCAGAAAATCCATTTCACGTGTGGGCTTTAGCATGGGGATAAATTAGCATATGAGTAAACAGAACACCTCACTCGTGCATATTCTAAGCCTCCCTGGGGACTCGTCTCCTCAGGTTCTGCTTTTAATTTTTTACCTTGTTGTGTAGTAATGACTTACTGTGCATACAGATGTGTGTAGACACAAATCCTCCACATTGAAATGCATCCCATGCATACTGTTTACAATGCTTTTTATTGCGCACATTTCTTCACACGTGTAACCAGAAAGTGAAAAGCTTGGTTTTTATCATATATAAGAATTGATGTTGATTTCTAGCTTAAGTTGCTTGGACCTGGATCAGCTTTCATAGGCCATCATGGTTAAGCTGTCCTTTTGCACATACACCTACACACACAAGAGCAATATATCCCTGCAATACACACACAGCAAGACAGCACACACACACACACACACACACACACACACACACACACACACACACAACAAGACAGCACACACACACACACACACACACACACACACACACACACACACACACATTCGATCTTACATTGCACAATCAATAAAATTCACTGGCCCAAACAGAGACAGCCTCTTTTGTTTCAGCTCTACTTGCTTTTACAAGGACAGACACATTTAGATACATTACATTAGATGACAGACAGTCCAGCCCATCAAGGTCTTGCTCATATGTCGCCTTAAATGAACTAAAACAATGTGCTGTCTTGTCTGATGGAAAACAGCATGGGGTTGGAAGGAGGCTTAGCAAGTGCAGGCTCAGCTGACCCAGGTGAGGCTCAGAAGGAGTCTCCAATAAGAAACCAGGCTTATCAGACACTCATTCCCCCTCTAAACATCACTCTTTTTCCACATCAGTTTGCTGCCCACCCACCACTGCCAACCACCGCTGATGACTTTTTTTTAGCCCTCTCAAAGAGTTGTCATCTTCTTGTCTCTACTGTCTGGTGTTATATAGGCTCTATTCCTCCCGCAGCTTGCAAGGTCTTATCTTCCTTTCAGCCCCTCAGTAATGTCCCATTGCACCAAGTTACATTGTGACACAGTGCTGTATGTATTTTCCAGCGATCAGTGCCTTTTTAGAAATGGTATTACTTTGTCCTTGGTCTGGGCTTGTGTGTCTTTCCACTCCTTGTTCAGCAACTCGATTCATATGTATTCATGTCTGATCTTAAGGTACATTTCAAATGTAATAATTTACCAAAGGCCTTGCAGGCCTTCAAAGGGTATTTTGGAGTGAATCTTTCCTGGTGGCCAGTTCATTATAAAGAAGACTGAAAGCACTACGTGTATGTAGCAGTGCGGTTCCCCACTCAGCATCTGGGGCAAGATGGAGAGAGCGCGCTGTGAAATAAAAGGTGACTATCACTGCTAATTTATACAGAGTTGTGTGACACACTACTAGACCTGGTGGAATGGTTTGCTAAAGGATCTTTCCATTTTGATGGAAGGATTTTCAGCTGGAAAATTGATTTGCTGACTATTAATTATCTCAAAAAACATTTGTATCATCGTCTATGATCAGATAACTACAGTATTTGTCAGTGAGGACATAATTTATAAGCTTGACATGTTGTAACAGTTGACAGCGCTCTATACTTAATTAATAGTAAACATAACACCTTCACCAAATGTGTAAATAGTGCACTGAATACCAACTCAAGAATCAGATTCTTATTCCTCATCATCTGTTTGACTATGACTTGAAATACATTTTCATTACAGCAACATTGACCATATTGTGCACAGTGATACTTGAAGACACATCTAATAAAGCAATAATAGTAAAAGGAAATACATAAATCTTTGTCATATTGAAGAAGTAAGCTGTGAGCTAATTCAGGTGAGTCAGTGGGATGTTCTCTGTGTAATACCCTGTTTCTCCACAGATGAACAAAATGTCCCTTTCATAAATAATAATACTGTTGATGGTCATAGAAATATAAAACATGTGGCCACGTGTGCTCAAGAAGTTTCCCTGGACCGACGTATCCACTTAATACCCTAAAAATAAGCATGTAAAGATGACTCACACTGCCACCCGTAATGGGTCTTGCCATTCTGAAATCCTATCAGGTTTATAGGTAGGGGAAATTAATCCACCAGCACTAATCCCATGAAAACATTAAAAGGCCACACATCACATCATTTATCTTATTATGATTTGTAATTGTAGTCATTGTACGTATTCAAATGCATATGAAAAATATGGTGGTTATGTTAATACAACTGTGCTGAATGATTGAAAAGACATTAAAGCACAATAAAAACAACAAACGGCAACAGAGCCGTGTGTCAGACTGCACAGCCACTGTTCATGATTCTGATAGCCTCAGGGTAAAAGCTGTCTTTTCAGCGGTGTGATGTGTGTTTCAGTGCTGTGGTTTTATTACTGCATTTATTATTTTTGGTGTTTTATATTGAAGAGATGTTGGACGAATATTGTCGCCTGCATGGATTTCCAAATAGTCAGACTAAACAGTCACTGGTGGTTTTGAATATTGCGAGGCCTAATTCTTTTAGCCTTTTTTTTCACAGAACTTACAGAAGAATTTACACTTATGTCATGTGTTGATGAATTCAAATGTCCTTTGTCTTTTTCAAAATGAGAATGAACTTTACACAATTTCCACACAAACCCTTTTCTCTCATGTTATGCTGTTAGTGAAGTGGGTTGGTTTTGTTTGAATAGCAAATTGGGCCCGTGATGAACCTGTCATTTCCTCGCTGTTGCGTGTCCAAAGTCTTCAGTGTACCCCAGCCACATTAATTCAGCACTGACTCCAACCCGTTTTTTGTTTGTCGTAATTACATGTGAAGTGTCTCACATCCCGTCCTACATAACGTTTCCGTCATCTTGAAGTCGTGCGATCACAGAGGCGTGTGCTGCCGAGCCGCCAGTGTCGGCTGACATATTTGTCTTTGTTCATTCCTTCATCTGAATAAAGCTTCATCTGCTTTGACTTCCCTCCACCATTTTAATTTGAAGGCAGCCTGACTGATACACTTCATTGGCTGTTGAGATATGACAGTAACCTCCCACACACACACAAACACACACACACAAAAGAAGTGCCTTGCTGATTGTTTGATCTAGCAGCAACAATCAAAAGTCATCATAAACTGCAGACCTTTGTTTTGTGTCTGTGCATTATTGTGTGCCAGTATGCATGTGTTTGTGTGCATAAGCTGATATGAGTGTATGGGTACATGCATGTAGAGTGTGGACTATATACTGCATGTGTGAGTGTGTGGAAGGACGCCATGATTGATGGTGCAGAGGCCGGGGGTTGTTAAGCGGCGGGTTTGAGTTGACATGAATAGTCGCCTGCAGCCATCAAACATGATGCATGTTGGTGTGATGCGGAGGTTAGATAACCCGCGATAGGGAGGTGGACAAGAGCGGTGACACTAATTTATCCATTTGACTGACTTCCCTGTATTACAAATGCTTAGGGGGTGCAGTGGTATTGTCTGGCAAAAATTACCATACACTGCTTTTTCTGCAGGGTAATGAGTATGCAGAGAATGATATTAGACAGTGAGAACTTTGATAAGGCATTGACAAAAAGCTGCATCTTACAGCAAACAGAGGAGTAAACAACGTGGAGCATATTTTGACTACAAAGTGGTGTAGTGCACTGGGATGTAAACAAGGTAGAGAATATTGGTGTAGAGAAAGAGAGACAAAAGAAAAAATCAAACAAAAGATATATATTACCAGGGAAGCGCTTCCTTATTTATTGCCTGGAAACTCTGGTGTTTTGTTGAAAAGATGAAGCTGCAGGTCCTGGGTTATTTCAGTAGCTACAGACAGCTAAGTGCTGGAAGTGAGCTGCTTTTTGATGTGTGAGATTAAAGGGATTAAGCACTTGAATACCTTCTCGTGTGGACGCTCCTGAGGGTTGTCTGAAAGAGGACGGGAAGCTAAAAGCTCCTCTCTTTCTCCTCTCTCTTCCTGTCTGTCATTCGGATGAACTCATTGCCTCAATTAAAACAGTTCTCCCACCACGTTATCACCCTTGAATTTAAATGTAGGTGGCTTCCAATGTGACTCAGGCTTGTTGCGGAGTGCATGCGCAGGCCTTGACGTGTTTTTTAACGAGAAATTATCACAGCAGTATCCTTCCCTTTTATTGTTAGAGCTGCCGGAGATTATACAGTGTCCAAAGAGGCGGACGTGTTGGCGTGATTCAAGTACATTTTTACAGCAATCCACATACTGTAAAGTAGTGCTACTGTAAATGCTACATTTAAGTACGTCATAGAAAGTGCAAATAAATATAGTGGTTTTTAGCTGTTAAACCTAATACATGCTAAGGGTTCGGGCTGTGTCACAGCAGAGATTGCGATGATGATTCTTATATGCATCAGTCTGGCTGAAGGTTAAAAGGCCACGAAAGGCCAGACTGAGAGAGGGGTACCGTGCTTAATCTGTGCACAGGGGAATTAAGTTGAACACATTGGTATTCTTGTGAACCCCTTATGAAATGCATTAAAAACTAGTTTATAATCTCTCTGTCATCCTTATCGCTCTTCTGATCACAAAGAGCAAACAAAGCTTAGCAAACTTCAATTCATGGCCCAACCAGCTTTTCTCTTTCACTCCGTAACATGATGGTGTGCAGAACTTTCAACAGCCTGACCACAAAATCCAGTTTTCGTACCTGTTTGTTGAATACGGCACTAAAGTTTCATCATTTAGGTTAAATGAGTGCTCTGAAGACAGCAGTGCTTTGAAGCTTTGACTTGAGGTAAAGGGATTGATTGTGCCTTGTGTTGTGTGCCATTCTTTTTCATCTTTGCATTGATTTATCACTGATTGATGAAAGCTCTCTCGTCTCTTTTCTTATGAGGATGGATCATATTGAGAGTTGCGGTCAGTTCTCATGGCCTATTTATGTATATATATATGAGTGGGGCACAAATGCATCTTTGAGTTTGTGAATGCATTCATGCGTACTCGATATGTGCTTGCTTAAGCGTTTGTGTGTGTATTCATGTGTGTGGATGCACGCTTGGTTCCAGGGCCTTACCGAGCACATTCGGTGCCCTAGACTAGCTTCCCCTGGCGCAATTAGGAACCCCCCCCCCCCCCCCCCCCCCGCTTGGTTCCTTTGTTTTACACATTCACAACACCTTTTTTATGGAATTTCTGCTTTATTTGATAGGACAGCAGAGAGAGAGAGAGGGAAGGGAGAGGGAATGACATGCAGCGAAGGGCCTGGGCTGGATTTGAACCCGGGCTGCTGCGGTAAGGGCTCAGCCTTGATATAGTACGTGCTCCACCAGGTGGGCACACATCCCCTACACTTTTAAGTGTAGTGTTCATGTATTTCCCAGGTTGCCCGGTGCAGGCAGTGGTTGTAGGATGAGCGATGCTCGGCTCAGGTCCAATTGAGATGATGCCAGATGGTCTAATCTCTGCGTGAGGGTGTGAGAGAGTGTGTGTGTGTTTGCAATTACAGAGTGGGTACGGAGCTGCAGAGGCTCACTGTGTGTGTGTGTTTGTGTGTGTGTTATTTTACTTCTATCTTTGTGAGAACCAGTTTGAGTTTTAGACCTTGAGAGTGAGGATATTTTTGGAAAGTGTGGACATTTTGGTCAGCACTCACTTCTTCAAGCAGCTCGCTGGGTGTTAAGACTTGCTTAAGTTCAGATGTGTGTATGTGTGTGTGTGTGTGTGTGTGTGTTCACTTAGCCCATAAAATACCATCATCTTTCCTCCTATGCCAATAGAGGGGAAGATGAAGCATTCAGATAATTCACAGACAGACAAGGTCATATAGGTCAATAACTTCTATAATTTTCCAAAAGAACGTTTCCACACCAATGAGATTTTTGATTTCCTGCTGCTATGGACCTTGTGGCAACATCAATATGCTCTGATTTTGTCGCTCCACTAACCTTCATTCAGTGTCTTTTGAGTGCTGGGGTTTTTTCCCATTGTTGCTGCCTGAAGACTCTGTCATTAACACACTTACTCAACTCATTCTTTCTTTACATATCTGCAGAAAACCGGTCGTATTGGCGTCTGCACCAATTGCAATTGTGTTGTAGAGTGCATTTAAAATTTGATTCATAACTCACATGTCAGAGAATAAAATGTTAAATTCTACATGTCAGTAAATAGTGTAGTGTCAGTTACATTCCAGTGCACTGCCATGCAGAGTAAATCACAAATCTGGGCACTCTTTTGGGAGGGGTGTTGTTGCGGTCTGTAGTTTGCAGGTTACTGAGTCACTCCGTGTGTGTCTGTGCCAATGATGCATCAAAAACCTTAATAAACAGTTTTGGACATCATTGGTGTTTAATATCAGAGATTTGAAGCAAAAGATGAAGAAGAAGAAATGAGAGGAGAAATCAGGTTCAGATTATGAAAGGGAGTTTTTCTCTCCAAAAAAATATAGAAAAACTACATAAAAACACCAAAATACCAATTCTCAGGAGGAAACCTGAAGTTGACCCAAGGTGAAAAGAAGTATAAGTAAAACCGCAGAATCTTATCAGTGCATGTTTGTTACTAACTATAGAATTATAATTGCACCCTTAGTCCAGAAGACCACAAGTCAATGATCACTCAAAATAACAAAAATTCAATAAAATCTATAATCCAAAATCAATATTCATCAATATCAGTATTAATAACAATATAACAAGAGTCTTAAGGTCAAATTGTAACTGATGATTACATCCAAAGTTCAGTGTCCGTGGAAGATAAGTGCATGTAGACAGCCAGGAAGTAAAGGTGTGGAGGATGGACTACATGCCTGAAAGTCAAGCTGGAGACTGGAGTTCATTTCCCACCATCATCATCATCACAGACCATAGATCAATAGCCACAATCCTTCCCTTACCTTAACCAAGTGTTTTAGTTAACTAACCACACTATAATTACTGTGCATGGATATTATAAAAATAGCTGTTGGTTTTAAATGCTAGAAAGCATTGTCACTGACTGTAATCTGGGGTTTCAATACCACATCACACCTATCACAATAGTGATTAGTTCATTAAATCTTTAATGTCTACTGCTGTTGCCCATGCTGTTTGACAAAAAAGCAATCTCAGTGAAATGTACAAAAATACTGACTGGTGCAAGACCCCACCAGGTTATTAATTACAAACCGCTTACTTCCTTTAAGGAGGGGGTATTATGCTCATTTCCAGCTTTATATCTTTATTCTGGGACACCACTAGAGTAGCTTTGCATGATTCGCAGATTAAATAAGTGCTTATTCATCTTATTCTGGCCCTTCATGCAGCCCCTCAGTTCACCCTCTGTCTGACACAAGCCGTTTGAGCTCCTGTCTCTTCAAGGCCCGCCTCCCTAAAGGCCCACTTTCTTCTGATTGGCCAGCTCCCTGCAGCCCACGAGGGGCAGGGAGTCCTGAGCAGAGCGCATCGCTTCATACTCGAGCTGCTGTGCTCGACTGCATGACAACAACAGTAACTTAGCTTGGAAAATAGAGATGTGGGGCACTGAATTTGATGAACTTACTGTTTATCAGACCACAAATGAGACAAGAAGTAGGTTGGAAAAACGATGGAGTGTTTCTGGGGACTGAGCCTCACTGATACTTTTTTTTTATACAGATACTGTATAAAAACACACAACTTCATTCACTGATTTTGGTGAAACTCGATCATTTTATGGAGGAAATGTTTTCCGGTTTTCTCTCTGATGTCCTCCGGCTGCTCTGCCTCAACTCTCGGTGATTTACAGAGTTTCCTGATGGACAGAAAGCTTTATAAAGTAACTGATAACTGCTGCTAACTGTAGCAGTAAAGCCATCTGTCCATCAAGACACTACCTACTACCTACCTGCTTTCCTTCACAACAGAAAAAGCACTTTCTGTGAGACATACTGAACAACCTGAGTAGTAAAGAGCAGTCCTGAGCAGAGCAGCCCAATAACTCAGGTGGAGTTAGTGGGTGGATGAGCGCATCCCTCTACTTTGTGGGCGGGCTTTTTTTATTTTTTCTTCTTCGTGGGCGTGCTGTCACTGCTGTGCCCTGAGCAGATGACCATCTCAAGAAACCTGGAATATATTTCGCAATACGTCTCACGGAAGTAAGACACGAAAGCAGTCTGAAGACTGAGCTTTTGGCTCACAGAGATTACTTTTACATACGTTTTCCTCATTATTTGGCAACTTTGGTGACGTTTAATAGGAATATCCAACATTGTAACACTATGTATATGACAGAAAATAAGGAGAGACATAATAGGTCCTCTTTATTCTTAACTTTAACTTTATACCTAAACCGAAAGCCTGACTCTTTTTAGCCCTTGTTGCCAACGGGTTCACTGGAAAGCATTTGCCTCTTATTCTCCTGAAGACATTTGATCACTTAAGTTAAAAAAAAAAACACACCACACACCTCCTGTCTGTTCAGTAGCATGACGATGAGACACTACTGTACAATGTACTGTATGTTTGTGTGCTCCATTCCTGATCAAGCTGTTTTTCTACTTCAGCAAGTACAGGCATGCCCCTATCGAGGATGTGTGTGCCAACTGAGATTTGGGGTTTTATGTACACCGTTTTGCCTCAAGCTGACGGTGGTGTGTGTGTGTGTGTGTGTGTGTGTGTGTTATAAATGATACTTGGAGCCTGGCCCAATACTTCAGTCTGTTCTCAGGCCCTCCTTCTATGACCTGTCTGAACTGTGAGTTTATCTTTTCCTATCGGACCTATGTGTGTGTGTGTGTGTGTGGATGTTAATCAGAATCAGAATCAGAATCAGAAATACTTTATTGATCCCCGGGGGGAAATTGTACAGTACCGGTGCTCCCATCCAAGAGTAAAGTAGCATAATTTAGAACTAAAAGTATGTACAAAATATAAAAATAAGAAATAGAAAATAAAAGATATACACATTTACAGTATTTAAGTGAACAATGAGGTAAAAAAAATGATGTTCACTGTGCATTTGTGTGTGTGTGTGTGTGTGTGTGTGTGTGTGTGTGTGTTTGAGTTAAAGGTACCATATGCAACAATATGCAATAATTTACATGTATTACATGCTTTTGATAGTAATTATTCATCCACACTTCCAGGACTAATCTTGCTGGTAACTTGGCCATTTGCAAATCATTTTGTCAGCCCACAACACGAATGCCAGATCCATGCAGCAGCTAAGTTACGGCTAGCTGGCCAACATTACCTTGTTCGCTAACAATATGACTAGCAAAATACTACCTGATAATAACTGATCCATGATACTAACTGATGTATTATGACACATGGCGTTGATTTTAGCCAACAATAAATGATGGTACAAAGCAAAGGTGTATTAACGTTATAGGGTTGTTTTTTGGGGGGGACTGAGTTTAGTTTGAAAATATATTTTAAGCCGAATGTCAAAACCATATGAGTAAAACCCTGCTGAACAAGCCCAGGACCTAATTTCCTAAAGCGTATTACCAGCATCAATAAATTACGTTATGCTTTGCTTTCTGTGACAAACATTCTTGTTAAAGCTGAAAGAGGTAATTTCCCATGTTAGGAGCCCAAAATAGCAGCACAAGGTAATGGATTGAATAGTGACACTTCAAACCCTCAGCAGTCATATAATGTGATGTCAACCTGCATCCTGCGTGGACCTGGTGTGGGGGTGGAAGAGTTGAAAAGGTTCAGCTATCATTGGTGATGTCAGCCCTCTCTCCCTCTCCCTCTGTTCTCTGTTTTGCGCTTTGCTCTGAACTTTTCAATATCACTTGCCGTGCATAGAGACATTTTGCCGCTGCCCACAGATAACATAGTTTAGGGAAATCATTCATTATTTATTCTTGCAAGTTTAAATATTAAAACTTTACAAGATGCAGTTTTTACATCCCACACGAATAAAGTGTAGCTTAAATCACATTATCCACTGCTAAAGAGAATAAAAACTTTCTGCATTCATTTCCAACGTGGCTTGATATTTTACTCAAATTTGGAAAGAAGTCATTTCAAAAGGGATGATAATATTTACCTTGTACTACACAATCTCCAACATTTTTGGATATTTCAAATTGGCATTCATTCAGAATGGAATGTTATTCATTTGCAGAGTGTATAACTCTCCAGGCCAAAAGGTACACATCAGCGGGGATGAAGGAAGTGTGTATTTGGTGTTGTGTGTGTAGAGCACATAAATAGTGTTGGCAAGCCAATTAATTTGTTTATGAGTGTGCTTGGCGGGCTATGTGACCTCAGTGCCAGAGAGAGTTAGAGTGCATTTAGCAAGCTGATGGCCTCCAAATTAGAGCTGGTTTGCATGTAAAAAGAGAGACAAAGAAGGGAGGGAAGTAGATAAATAGATAGATATGATAGTGCCCTGCTAGCCCTGCTACTGGTGAGAGTGACCCCTAAAGAATCAGTTGGAGCAACTGGAGCAACCTACTAGCTTATGCACTAATCAATATTCTTATATTAACAATGGATCACATTTCTATGTGTATTGTGAAAGGGGTTGTTAGTAGTTCTCATATATTATCATGCCACTTCCTTCCAGCTCTATGGAGGTTTTCAGCATCTTTCAGCTCATTTTTGTTTTTCGGGCTCTGATTGTGAGCTACCAAACTACAGACAGACAAAGTTAGCCAAAAACTAGTGGACAAAGTGGAGCATTTAGCAGCTAAAGAGACAGATATTTGTTAGTTAGCCAGAAACATGACTCCAAATGAATGCTTATGTTGCTCTGTGTCTGCTGGATGTGTGAATAGGCAACTGTTGTCTAACACATCACAGCTAGACAACTAGATGATAAGATGATGGTATGTAGTCTAGCTAATGGTTGCACACCCTCATGAGACATGCTAGCTGAAAAATGAAATAATACAAAGAGATCTTTATTATATACCAGCTATATGGTGGTTGTTCTACCCTCTGTTTTAGTGTATGTAAGATTGTGTTTTATATTTGATAGAATTTTGTGTAACACAGTGCCCCCTCGTGGTCATTCTGCAAACGCAGTAGTACTAGTGCGGGGGGAGGTGTTAATGAAGGAAGGTAACTGCTCCTCATGTTGCTATTTATCGTCTTACACTCTGGTTTAAACGGTTTGCCCGTAAGTATTTTGTTTTATTGAATGTCTGATGCCTTAAGTAGAAAGTAAACTATGTTTTCATTTTGTTGCAAATTGAGCCTGATGGCTAGCATAGCGCTTTGCATGGCTGTCAGTGTAATGTGCATTAGTAGTTATGATTTCTGAGCCTATTTGTGGTCTCATTGCAAAGTCATGCTTTGTGTTTATTGGAGAGCGTCACACTGTTAGCTAACTGTCTAGCTTTGAGAAGGAGAATTTATTGCGAGGACAGAACAGTGGTGAAAGCTTCTGCTCTGAGAAACGTAATTGACAAACACTTTAAGGTGAGTCAGCTCACTCTGTTAGTCCGTGTTAATGTGTATTGCTTGTTAATGAGCAGTTTGTCCGCTCTTTGATCAGTGCTGTCTGTACGGCTTCAGTGTGTGACTTGCAGGCGCCAATTAATGTAATTCAGGTTTGATAAAGGAGGTGGAGTGATGGATTTGGACGGAGAATGCAGCATTCTGTTATAGTTTATGAAGAACAGCAACAGACGTATGGTGAATGACTCACTGATGTCAAATTGTTGTGTCTCCTGTGATGGTCCTCTGATTTTAATTTACTGATTAAATGTTTTATTGACGCATACAGTTGCTCATGAGTGAAACTTTGCCTATATATCATACAGCCATACGTGATTTTGCACTAGACATCTGTTTAGCATGTATTTCATACAGGCTGCTAGTATTGTGGGTGAGGGAGGGTTTCATTTTGTGGATTCTATACCTCTGTAAGGTAAATGTATAGTTTTGTGTGAAAACAGACTTTTTTTCAAAGTTTACATTGCTGTAAAATACAAGGGATCTAGCGAGAAGGTTCTGGGTTCGAACCTGCCGACTGGCTGGGACCTTTCTGTGTGGAGTTTGCGTATTCTCACTGTGCCTGCATGGGTTTACTCCGGGGGGTCCAGTTTCCTCCCACAGACCCTTTTTGGCCTGTGGGAGGAAATAGGTTAATTGCCACCTCTAAATTGCCTGTAGGAGCGAATGCGAATGGTTGTCTGTCTCTATGCGTCAGCCCTGTGACTGACTGGCAAGCTGTCCAGCATGTACCCTGCCTCTCGAACAATGACAGCTGTGCCCCCACCCCCCCACCCCCTGGATATAGCTAATGGTTGGATAGATTAAATAAGGGTGGTTATCAGGTATACTGCTATGTGTTCAGAGATGCTGTGTGAATATTAGTGGCCCACTCACAGACCAGTAATACCATTTGTCCTCTTCTCTCCTTCTGCTCTGCCTTTCTTTTATGTGATATTCAGGAAGGAACGAGAAATATCAATCCACATACTGTATCCATTCAGACAGTGTCTGCAAGCTGTAGATTGATTTCCACTTTTGTCCAACTTTGTACAAACAGCGGTGAGAATATAACTGAAACCCCTTGTCTCAGGCCCCAGCATGACCTAACGTTTGCTGCTAATCTTGTGGATGATATACTCTCGAGAGGAGTCTGTTTGAACAATAACAGCAATCTAGACTAAACAAACATTGAAAATGGAAAGGTTCTGGGTATAGGCATATAATTAACAATTTATGAATACAAAAGTCCACACCTGTCTGAGTGCATCATGTTCTCTGGGCGTGGTGGATGTTTTGAGCGTAAACTTGGGGTCAAAGAAAACCTCGTAAAAATGGGTGCAAAATAAATTGTCAGCTTTTTTTTTTGAAGGGGGCTTGTGTTGTTGGAGTAGTGTGTGACATGATAGTGAACAAGGGAAATTTGGAAGAAATCAGTGAATCCTTAATAATAAACAAATTAATTATGAAGCGTTAGTCCCAGTAGTAACCTGCTGAGTAGACGTGGAACTCATCAAATCTTGATACACTCATGCACATGTAATAGCTGTTAATGTAAATATTAATATTAATTTCTCGCTCCCAACATTATGTGTCGCAGCACCAGGAGCTGGAGTGGTGTGTTAACAACAGTAGTTAAAAATGTAACTGGACAAGAAAAAGCAGTGAGGAACAACTAGTTGTAACCGAAGTGATTCTGACTGCTACAGTGGACCCAAGTTGAATATCAAAAGTGACGCATGAGACGGAAACCACTTTTTTGAATGGCATGAGGGCTTCTGTCAGCCTTGGGACCGCGTTTAATTGACAGTGTTTCTATGAGGGTGTGATGGATTGCCTGATTAGGGACCCTGGCAGTAGTACGCCTCACAGATGGCAAATTGAACAGTAGACAGATGCCCCCAGCCCCCCTCCCACCCTCTTGCCCGCTGCATTAACTCGATGCACCCCCCCTAACCTCTCTGTGTCCTAGGCTGTGTCACCCTCTTCCCTGCTTTCTCTACCAACTACTTTCTGCATGCATGCCTTACATGCAAGTCATGTTGTCTTAAGCTTTGACTGTCACTCAAAGCCACTCAATAAATGTCAAGACATTAATACAATCTTGAATGTTAATTGAATTTATAGAGGAAAACCTTTTTTTAGAACACACTTAACAATGGGAGAGACAATGTTAACTTTTCCTCTTGGTGTCAAAGTCTGGGTTGTTTTTTAGCCCGGAATTTCAACCAAGTACAATTGTACTATTTCCAGTATTCATTGTGAACATTTTGCTCCATTATGCCCCACACTGTGTCACCACCCAGCTATGGTTAACTACTATATATTTACATGCTAAAGGGCCGCAGCTAAAGATTATCATCCCAATGGATTAATCTGCTCATTATTTTACTGATTAGTCGATTGGTTGATTTGTCCATGAATTGTGAAAAATTGTACAAATGGACAACGAGACGTCTAAAACCCAAAGATATTGAATTTACAATTATGTGAAACAGAGTAAATCAGTAAATCAGATATCTCTGTAATCGTAATATCAATTTATCTGTGTACTTTTGTGCTTTTTGAACCAACATTTTTTTGCCCTTTTTTGCAGCATTTAGTCTCAAGAAAACTTGTGTCATCTCTATCTCATTTGATGACTCAACTGGGACAGAGTGAAGGAATTTTCAAACATGGTAACCGTAATGCGTGCGTAACATCAACATGTCTTTGTGTGTGTGTGTGTGTGTGTGTGTGTGTGTGTGTGTGTGTGTGTGTGTGTGTGTGCGTGCGTGTGTGCGCATGTGTATTTGTTCAGCACACAGGGAGCTTGTAACCACAGCCAGTGCATCATTAATACCATCTCCCGCAGATGTACCATCATTCTTGACAAATCACCAGGGCCTGCCATCGGGAACATTACAATCCCCACTACACATCAGAAGTACACATGTACCATGAAAGAGAACACAAGTTTTCTCTCTTCACGATGGTGGAGGCTTGGTGGGTGAAAGGCTCTGGGGTCTCAGTGAGGGCTAAGTACTTGCAGAAAGAAAGTAGGCCTGCTTTCTAATGTGCAGCTAATCAAGCTTTGATGCGTTCCCTCGCCTTGTAGGTCCATGCGTTTTCTTCTTTTTTTCCACCCCATCTCCAGCCTGGCAATGCCCTGCCTGCTCGTCCAATTACCCTCAAGCATGTCTTTGTTTTATCTCGCTTGACTGAGTATATGTTTTTAAATGTTTTTTTTCCAATGAAGGCCGGCACTCTAGCCAGCAAGTGGCCTCCTCCCTTGTAGGAGAGGATGTGGGCAACAGAGAAACAGTATTAACGCTATTGCACTAATGGTTTTTACCTGTGTGTGTAACTTTTGCCGCCTCGCCGCTAAAGTGTCCTGTCGCTCCAGTGGTTTGGAAAGTGTCTGTTATATTCAGTCCACAGAGCAATCATGGGATGCAGATGGAACCGGCGCTTGATATATCTAAGGCTTCCTGCAAGTGCCCTTTCCAAATGCCACAGACAACAATGGGAAGGAGAGAACCGCAGCTCCATCTCCGTCTCCATCTGCATGCCTGACCAAGCCAAGCGCTAGAGTGTCAAGTGTTAAACTTACGGTGAAATGAGCTTTGTAATCCAATGATATCTTGTCAGCTCAAATCTGCCGCTCCCGACGTGAAGTGCAGTTTTTTTGCTAGAACTCCAGGCGAACGGTTAAAGGAAATATTGGGGTAGTTGCTGTGATCCACAGGGCCGATAAGAGGGGGTAATAGCCTACATCTGGATAAAGGAATAAACGTGGGACACACTCAGACAAACACACACATAAAACACAGAAAAAGCAGACACACGTGACTTGTATTCACTTCAGCTGGCATGCAAGGAAATCCAGTGTGGTTTTGCACTCACATACACTCACACACACCTACCTACACAAAACACACAGCAACACACAGTCGCACACAAACATGCTGAGTCTTTTCCTACTGTTTTTCTCATTTTGTATGTCCATAAAGTGTGTGTACATACACACTTCAGTTCTTACTGTGAACGAACAGAGCACAGGATAAACAGGTGGGTCTGTAATGGGACAGAAACACACATGTATACACATACATACACACATGATTGTGTGGTCTGAAAGGTGCTATGGTCCATCTGCCATTAGAGGTTTATGAGTGGGTAGTGAGTGCGTGTGTATGTCTCATCTTCCTTCATACCCCCTTCTTTCTCTTACTAATCATCCCACTCGTTCACACCCACGCACACTCACTCTCACTCTCTTTCCAGACTCTAACTCCACTTCCTTGTTTCCTATTTTTCAAGGATGCTCTCTCTTTGTTTCTTCCTTCCTTCCTGTCTCTCTCTCCTGTTCATATTTGTGTTGCCAGGATCAATCAGTAGGTTAATCCTAATACTGGTTGAGAGCTGTTGGCACTCTCTGGTCTGAGTGCACACACACATACACACACACACACACACACACACACACAAACACACACAAGAGCAGTGATGCAGATTGTAGATAGCGCCAAAAGCCTGCCTGTAAGTGGGCCGTTTGGGATCCTAGTCAGCTTGAAGCTGCTTATGTTCAGTGTGTGTGTGTGTGTGAGATTCTCTCCACTCCTGTAGTCTCTCCTTTTGGATTTAAGTTTCTTTCTGTCATGACTTTATTTTGGTATCTCTCTGTCTCTCTCTCTCTCTCTCTCTCACACACACACACACACACACACACACACACACACACACACACACACACACACACACTGTCTACAGATGCTTATTCATTCTTTCCTCTCTTTCTCTCTGTCAGAGCATCCAAGGCCTGTGTAAAATGAATTATCCTCCTGCTCTGCCATGGGTGACCTTGTCCGTCATGTGCTTCTAAATGGCATTAATGAGAAAATGTTTGTAGATGTACATGGAAATATGAGGGTTTGGGCTAAAATGGAACTGAGCAACTAAGTGAGCAACACTCATTCATTCTTTTCTTTCTCAAGCACTTTGCCTCAGACTGTCTGAATGATAACATGCTGTACAATCGATCAAGGATAGTTTTCTATGAGCCTCATTGTTTTCCTCAGATAGAAATGTTGCAATTGATGGCGCAGCATGTTACAGTTCTCCACCAGAGTAACGCTAACCATATTACATTTTTGAAGTAGCCTAACCTCATCAATAGCCATATTTATCTCTTGTCCTCTGTATTTAACCCATCTTATGTATATATTGTTACTTTCATGCTTACCAGTCATGAACTCTCATGAACTCTACTCCAAAGTCAAGAGAGGCAACAATGGTGAGCAAAAGCAATTGAGACACAACACAGCCCCAGTAAGGGTCAATGGATCCAGCAATAGCAGTATAAGACTGAAATGGAAACAGCTAAAAATCTCTTGTTGCATGATTTGATAATTTGGCTGCTTGGTACATAAACTATACATTACAAGTGTAAGCCTATTTACAAAAACATCCAACTCATAATGTACAAAAAAAAGTATTAACCTCCTAAGACCTGGCATCCACATGCGTGGACATCACATTTTTGGTTATACCATAATACTTAATTCTGCTTATATGGAAATTCAAAATTGTCCCCATGTGTGGAACCACATCATGTCAAAAGATGATGCTTAGTTTTTATACTTATCAGGTCCCAATAAGCCCAAATAGCAAAGAGAAATTAAGATAGAGCTTGGGTCTTAATCTTACATTGTAAACATCTTCCTTGTACATTTCTGTACATTTTAAACAGCTTGTAAAACGTTTAAAACTGTATGGAAATGTCAATGCAAAACAGCTAAAGATAAAATACCCCAAGAGGGTTATTGCTGTAGGACATTCAAACATGTACACATCAGGAGTCACAGAACTTTGTTTTTCTGAAAATATATGTCGTCTCCGATTGTTTTCTTTGCCTAAAGACAAATTAATTGACGATGCTTTTATGAGACTGTCTCTGTCCAAAGCAACGGAGCAATAAGACAACACATTGCTCTTGCACACCTCAAGGTGCAAGACATATTTTATTTACTATTAACATATTGTGAATCATTGACAAAATTATAGCTGATAGATTTCAGTTGACGGGAGAGTGGAACTGTGAGATAATTGTGCCCCTGATAAAAATGATGTATCTTCCTGAGCAGTTTTTGTGTAAGTCATATGATCACTGGAGATATGTTTATGTTGTTGAGTTAGGTAAGAGACAGTCTGTGTCGCAGTAAGAACTTTTTATAAGTTTGTTTGTGCTACCACCTGCTAGGTTTGCCACATTTTCACACTGTATTGTGAGTGTGTGCAGACACAGGTGGAAGACCAGCCAATAACCATTGGTTATTTTTGCGTTTTCGCCTGGTGAAATCTTCATACAGCTTCTCTGTCTTTCTCTTCTCTTTTACTTCCTTACTTTCATCTGGTGGCTCCGTGGAATTGATTTCTACCCGCCTGTCTGCTGCCTTTGTGAGCAACGCACAAGCTGGGAAGAGGGAAAGAGAGAGAGATGGAAGGGCCTATTTTTCCTTCAAGGAGGGTTTCACACTCCTCCCTCGAAGGAGGCTTTTCGTGCTCACCCCTTTCGGTTTTTGGACGAGAACAGAGAGAATATGTGGGCACAAATGCATCAGGTTCGGTCTGGCTGGGTTGGCTGGAGGATGCTGAGGAGAGGGGTAGCCTTCAACCCACAGAATCAATTCACCAGCAGCAAACTTCACCGCACTAAACGATAACACACCTTGAGAGGCTTGGCCCCTGACACTGGAGAAAAATAGCTGCGTGAGAGAACTGTCGTGGGAGATATAAACATATTTTTGTGAGCCAGCCCAAAGTTGGCTCTATCATCTTGTGTAGGCAAACTGTACCTTTGGGGGCATCGCTGTTTTTCCTCTGTGCTTTTTTCTTATGAAGACAAAATTGTTTTGATGTTTCTAATGTAATGTTTTTCCGAGCTTGAGCTAGTGTTGACGTTATACTTACAGTCTAAATGTTTGTGATGTTCTTCTATCTTTTCTTATTGCAGTGAGGTCGTCACATGTTTCCCATGTGCATACCAGTTATACAGCATCTGACTCAGCTTTGCCTTGTCTGTTGATTGGCCAGACAGATGGCCGTAGCTTGTCCAGTTAAAGCTTCTGTCCTACTTGAACTTGTACAGAAAGTATATTCTGGAACGTTAACATATTGGTCATACGACGTCACACTGTTCACACAATGAACAAGCCTTAGGAACTTGTAAATAGGTGAAATTGTTCGATTCATTATTAAAAAAACTAGACAAGTGCATGGAGCCACACACAGTTTCAAACCTTTTTTGATATTTGCAAGAATCTGGACCAAATCAACAACAGCGTTAGGGAAAAGGCAAGTGAAATTATGCTCAAAACCACAGAGGCTAACACGTTTTCAATCACACAGATACTGAAGAGAAGGTATAGCTGTCAGGTAAGACTGTGAGAGCGAGCGGGAGAGAGACCACTAGAGTGTGTGTATGTGTAACAGTGGGAGAGAAAGAGAGGAAAAGAGACGTGAGCCCCAAATCATATGTACCTCCACTGGAGGTACTAATAATGTAGTGGAAGGCACTATTCTCTTTTCTTGTATAAGTGTGTTCACAATGTAAGAGCAGATATTTGGTGAAATGTTGTGTGTGATGAAACCTGATCTCTAAATTGGTCTACAGTGTAAAACTCAGTAGTTCTTTCCCACTCCCAGTAGGTAGTTTGGTGTTTAGTTAGGCTCCATGTTGCCTAGTCATACAAGCAGAGAAAAGGTATGATAGCTATGATAAAAAAAAGTGAGTCCCAAAACCAACCAACAACATTACATTGCTCGTTTGTTGGCAAGTGGCCATGTGTAAGCAGAGTGATACCTTCTGATAGTTATAATGGGTGACACGGAGGCAGAGAACCATCTGGTGTGAAGTATTAGAAGGATTCAAAGGTCTGGACCTTTAAATCTTCCCTCCAATACGAGGATAATAACTCTTATGGAATGGATATATTCACTGTGATGAATTTCTTATTCAAGCAATTTAAACCTCTGAAAGTTTTACAGTGTACTAACATGACTCAAACACTAATATCAAGTATAGACTATTTGTAGTCCGCCCACTCCACCGACACAACTGATTCTGGCCTGGCATCATGACATGAAACAGCGGTTTCTCGGTTGAAAAGCGATTATCCAATGAGCCGGGACTAGCGCCACTGTTAAGCATTGTCAAGATTCTGGCTGATACATCTCTAGTGATTGGTTCGGGAAAATCGAATTCCCCTCCTACATGGAAGTTAGTTAAACTCTAGGCAATGTCAGACTGAAGATGGAAATGGAGTGTAACAAGTTAACAATTCTGTCTGATATCAGGCAAAGCCAGACTTTATTACCCCACAGTGGTGCCTGACCTCACTGATGCTCTTGTGGCTGAACAGGAGCAAATCACTGCATCTAGGTTCCAATCTTGTGGTCAGACATCCAAGAACAATGGAGGCTGTTACACAGCATTGAAAAGAGATATCACATATGGGTGTAATATTCAGGTATCCATGTACTTTGATCCGGTGTCCACGTAGTATGTACAATCCCATTTTGCTGTTTTCCTCATCATCATTGTCGCAACAAAAGATAAAGTAATTGTCACCATGATGACTTTCTAGAGCAATAAAATCCTTCCTTCTAGTATTATAAACTGCTCTGAATCTGATAACTCTTGGCTCTATTACTCAGACTCGGACTCCTGGATTGTATTTTGTCATCTCACTGCTACCTGAGGCAACACGCCCCCACCAACGCAGCCCTTTCCATTTTTCTAATGCAGGGATGATTTCAGTCTGAAGTCCCACTTCCTCTCAACAGGGGTGCACTGAACCCCCTGCACCTCTTCTGAGGCCAACCTCCCACCCTTAACCTCGAGGACAACTTGACACCAGTGGTGGCCTCCTTCAAAAGACCAAATTCTTATCAAAGCACAATTTTTCATCCTCCATGCTCTGCAGCCATGCTGTCCATGATAATGGCATGATCGCGACATCCCCTGAAAGACCTGAATGTGTTTTCTTCAGAGTATATCCTTCTGGCCATTTGACTAAGTCCTCCAACAGCATCAACAGCCATTAAATGAGCAGAACATCTTTGTGAAAGCAGATAATCATCAGATCTCTGTGGTTCTCCCTATCACCCTACAATGATCTACACTTGTGAGCGAATGCATTTGCACAGCCTTTTGCCATGGCAAGAAATGCAAGCTGTGCCCCCTCCTGTTTAATCTCCCAGTTGTTGCAGAGGCAACAATTCATCTAAGTCAAGGCAATTCATACAGGTTAGGGTTAGTAAATTCAAAATGCTTTATGGAATTATGCTAAAATAAATGTATACATTTGTATTAAATTTGTAGACTGTTTTGGCTGGGATTTTGGAGCTATTGGAAAGCATCTTCTAGAAAAAAGAACAAAACTTCAAGCAGAACATATTCTGCAGACAGACCCCAACAGAATTACTCTCAGAATTGACAAATATTTGTTCAGAATACTAACAACCACTGCTCTAAAACGAACCCAAGTAGGTGGTTGAAACAAGTACCAAGTGAATATTAATAAAAATCAAATTATTTTAAAATGACAAGTTAATGTTAAACCCTGCAATTATGTTCTTTGTGTGTTCTGCAGTAATTAAGGTATATTTATTTGACAATATAAATTAACACATCCGTATAAAAGTAAAACAATTGAGCAGATCTGAAAATTTGCATTAATATTATGAAACTGATGATGATTGCATGCAAATGAATTAATATAAATCTATACTTTTACATGTCTAAACCTTTTGCTGCTTTTATTTTGAAGGCTAAACCCAAATTAGCCAACAAGTGCACGTTCTTTGTGAATGAGTGTGTGTGTTGTTATTGTTTTTTTTTTTGTTTTAGAGAGTTTAGGTTTAGAATGAGTTTGGATACAGTTTAAGTGTGTTTTAGATTTTAGGGAATGAATTTAGTCAAGATTGTGTGTGTTTTTTTGTGTTTGCTCCGCATTGCTATTTTCCCTCATGTGACTTTAATTCTTGTGGGAGGGAATCCTCGATTAAATGTCAACCAGAAAGAGCTGACGGCGCAGTCACATCTTTAAGGGTCTCACCCTGTAAGACATTTTAAATGATAAGGCATTAAACTGAAGCTTACTAGCGCATCTATATGTTGTCTTCGCCCATCTTTTTTTTTTTCACAGCACACAAGCATACCGGATTACTTTGGGTCCATCACAGCTAATGTGCAGTGTGTCTTACTTGCAATTTGCAGTTTCTTTTAATGTCATTTCTGCTGTATTGCACATTATAGCTTTGTGAGTGACAGAAGACAGTGACATTTACTTCAATCATGGTCTAGTGTTGCTAATGCATGTTGTGCTCGGATATCGACGCTCTCTCTCTTTCTTGAACATACTTTTCTTATATATATACTGAGTGACCACAAAAAATGGAAACCACTGTACAAACTGGAATGCAATCAAATACAAACATTATGTCATAAGATTTTTAATTGTTGTTGACACTGTGTCAAACAGTTGTTAATGCAACTGTGAAGTATAATGGAATATTACCAGTCTGCATGTGATAAAACTGGTATTGTAACAAACACGCTGTTTGGAGTTAAAATTAAGAATTAGTTTCACTTATCAATGCCATTGGTTTGACTTTGGTCCTGAACTTCCTGCACCCTGCAGCGCTGGTGGACAGAGCCTGTGATTCTTTCTCAAAGTCATTGTGGTGAATTCGGGAGGTGGAGGGTTTAGGGGGGCAGAACAGGCCAATGGAGGAGATAGCTGTGATTGCCTAGATCTGTCGCCCTCTGCTTTGGTTCACCGCCAGCTTTTGTGGCTTGACTTCCAATCGACTTCAGCTCCAGATGTTCCCAGCTATATGCCTGGTGTGTTTGTGTGTGTATGTGTGTAGCTGTTTTTCGGCTATGGTTGTGTGGATGTGACCATATGCATATGTGTAAAGGAACGCTGTATGTGTGAGCATGTTTTCATTATCTCATTTTCACCTTACATTAATGTTGTCTGAGTGGTCAAACGCAGTGAAGATCTGTCAAATAGCACAAAGGCATTTGATGGCACAAAATGTTTCAAAACATTATTGATAAATGGGAGATCAGTTCCTTTACAATACAAAAGAAAAGAGTCACTATTTTGCATTGGTATTCAAGGATCATGCAAGGAGAAATTCATCATAGAAGAGGCTGAGATACCATCAGTAGTAGTTTCAGTAAACCAAAATATAATGCAGCCAAACACACACACACACTCTTTGACAAAATGTCATCTTTTTACTTTCACTATTGCTATTTCATTCTCCATCTACACATATGTTCAACTCACAGCTGAGTACCACAAGTTCACAGCTCCTCCTGGGGATACTGAAAGGGTACTGTGGAAACATAAAGTCACTAAGTAAAACAGAAATAGACAAAGCAGGTTGAGGGAAAGCTAAAATGAACCAACTCCTTGGTGTATTGAACGTCAAATGTTGATGTGTATTAGCGTATCTGCTCCTCTACTACTGTCTAGCAGTTGTTGTTATACCTTGTTATTTACCTCATAAGCTTAAAAAGTTAGTTTGGGCAGTTCTTTTCTCACAAGCTCGGAAGACCAGCCACTGTGGACCTCCCAAGTGAAACAGCAGACACTCTCTAGTAAAAACATGGTCCTCGCTATTACTGGACACTACAACATATGATTTGTTGAGGGTAGTATTGCACATTCTACAGTAATTCCAATCCTAGGTTTCTCTCCATTTTGTGTCGGCTTTGAAATGTGTTCGTACCCAACTTTGTTAGCAACTGATTTAGGCTGAATTACCTAAATTACTGCCAGTTTAATGCCAACGGGGCCCATTCTTGGTAAAATGCACTGGGATGATGAGTTGTCTCGTAATTGTGTACAAATTTCCTGAAAAAGACTTAATTACCATTAGCTTTCTGTGGAGAACTGGGCTACTCATTCAAGAACGCACTAATTTCTCTCTCTCTCTCTCTCTCTCTCTCTCTCTCTCTCTCGGGAACTCTCCATTGGACCTGTAAAGGTAAGGGGATTGGAGCTTATTTTTACCTGGTTTACAAAGCAGCCTCATACAGAGCCAGCCTGTGACACACTACATTACTGAATGCTGAAAGAAGAATATTCTTAGGCTGTACACAAAACATGAAACACATACTGTAATATAAAGTATTGAAAATAGGACAATGACATGAACAACTAAACAGCCAACTAATGTAATATGGTAATACTGATAAATTGACAAATCAGTCACCTTAAAGTACAATACCAGGTTGTACCCGGTGAAAATATGGGGAAGCACCTTATACAATACAATCTAAATCGGAATTCATTCACCAGTTTGCTCCAGTTTAGCATCACTAATGGGTATGAACCAGAATTTAAAGCTCCTCCCAGTGCTAGTGACACATTTTAAGGATAGCCCTTCAGTTGTAGCTTAAGGACTGTGAATGTTTACAAGGACTGAGCAAACTGTCGTCGGGCACAGGAAGAACATATTGAAATTGGTTGCTCTACTGTCTTAAGACAAATTCCAGGCACTGGTTGACTGTTATACTGTTGTGGTAATGGCCTCTTTGGCATAACATTTACAGTAAATGTATGTGATGATAAGATCATAACGATATGACAGCTGAACACTGCCAAACACTGACACTGACTGTCTGAGACCTGTGTGACAATACTTACAGTTACATTTATGGAACACTGCACAGATGTCTGCATTCCAACTGCACCTTTGTGTGTATATATGTATATATATATTTTGCATATATACTTGTATATAGTTTCAGCAAATGTGCAATATATAGAAGTGCAATATCTCACCGTTTTATTTATTAATGTATATACTTAGTACCTTAAATCAGTCTAGTTTAGACTTTTTTTTTCTATTTTTAATTGCTATTTTGATGTGTGTGAATGCTCTGTCAGGATTGCTACTCAATATTCTCAGTGTAGGAATTCTATTCTATTCAATATAAACGTCTTGCAGAGATGGTAGAGGTGGTTGTCCATAAATTGCAAGGTTGACAGTTTGATTCGCAGTTCCTCCGGCTCATGTGTAGAAATGAAGTGACGTCTGCAAGTTAGTGCTTTTCTCACTGCAACATATATCCAAAACATCATATTCACCATGGCAGTGTATTTAGAAATCAGCTCACTCTTTCTGCATGCTGCTGCTCTACAGAGTTTCAAAAGCCCCACCTCCACCCCAGCATCCATCAGTAGGTTCTTAGTCTATGTTCCCCTAGAGGGGGAGTTATTATCGTTGCTCCCCCCTGCTGTGCTGAGCTTCTTTGTGGAGAGAGAGTTCAGAACCTAGATACCAAACAACAACACTGTACATTTTCTACATTCACTTAATAAGAATAAAATAATCCTTATTGATCCCCTAGAGGGGAAATTCAGATGTTATAGCAGCCGACATATATAAGTATGACTAAGTAGAGAAACTATGAGTATGCTATAAGTAAGATTAATTAGTATAAAGTAGTAGTTAAGTATATAAAAAAGAAATAGGAACAGAATAAAATAGACTATACAAGAGCAATTGAATCAAAACTCAAACTTACAGGCGACAGCAGTACACATACGGAACCACAAACTGCTCCCAATGAGCTGTTCTGTTCCCAGTTTAAAAGTGCTGGATAAGTGTTGGCTGTTTACTATTACATGTTGTTGTTATTTTGAAGCGAGACCACTCCTTTCACTGCACAAACAAACCCGGAGATGAGGTGAAAATGCGATGCTCTTTTGCTGCTGTCTGAGGAACAGCCTCATTTATGTCTCAGTAGAGTTGCACAGCTGTAGCGTAGGCTTGCATCCAAAGCTCTCTGTCAGTAAATGGTCTGCCATTATAGTACAGCGTTAATGTAGAGTGAGCAGAGGGGCCACTCAGAGGGGTGTGAGGGCCAAACAGCTCGCTTCATGGCAGTCTTCCTGGATGAGGTTATCCTATTCCAAGGAAGCTGGAAGAAAAATGCAAATGCAACACAAAACCTTCATCAAGTCTGTGAACGGTTGTTGAAATAGCATGCCAGGATATATTATCAGTCAATACATTAACTTGTATTTTGAAATGCAGGCTTGCGTCAGATCCTGTGGTGTAAAATGTCTTATATTGGCCGGGAGTTTTGTTTGCATCGGCATCTGGTGCAGGCTGCTTACATCACTGACACCTTTTCATGCCAATTCCGACAATGAGCTCCTCGTTTTTGTTGAGTGTGTGCGAGTAGTCATTTATATGAATGCCAGGGTGAATGAATAAACAAACATACAGTATATAACCTGTTTTCATTATTTACATGTGCTTTCTCTGGCATTGATGAGATGCCTAAATATGGCCTTCCATCAGATGTATTGTGTTTAAAAAAAATGCCCAACATATGCATTTGCCGGGCCGATATTATTGGCTGATAATAGCTCACAGATATGCTGATATCTGCATATTTCAAAAATCCAGCACTTGACTGGCTCTAGTTCCTCTAAAACCCTATGCATGGGTATATGTATGTATGTATGTATGTATGTATGTGTGTGTGTGTGCGTATGTGAGATCCAGATAAATAGACAGACAGATAGAGATGATGCGAGCGAGACAGACCCCAGAGGGAACAGTTGGCTTTGAATAGACGGAAGTATTTGTCTTAAACAATCTTCCCTTTACAGATTTACTCATGCCATGCTTGCAGTAATGTGTTTTTGACTCCCATTGACTCTGAATTGCATTTCATTCGGCGTCCTGCAATACACTCTCCTCTGTCTTTCCCTCTCTCTCTTTTTATTGCATCTCATCAGCCGTGGGGAAACAGCCCAGCTGCCACTGTGATGCCACTCACGGCGAATGCGCCCTGACAGGTTCCAATTAAGTTGGAAAATGTAACGTATGAATATTAGAAAGTACTCTGACATAAACATCATCCCCTTCTTTTGTTGCATTATGCAGTTTGTAGTTGGGGGTCTCTGCTGGTCCACCATTTCCATAAAGTTTATTTCTTCACTACCTCCCACTCCTCTGTCTCTATCTCTCTGGTGCTCCCTCTCTCCCCTGAGGCTGTTTGTTAACAGTTGTAAATATGCCCACCATACACATATAAACTGTAATTTAACGTGGTTTTGTCAATCAGTGCATCTCTATTTGGCTTACTGCACTCGTTCCAATAAACTTTTGTGGGTAGAGGAGTGAAGTGAATGGAGACTCGATGCAGGAGAATGTATAAATAAACCTGTATGATATCGCATTTCTATGTGCATTGAATTATATCAGCTGAATAGCTAGAAATTGTCATTTTGTCAGACAACAAAATCTGAATAGCAGTGCTTATAGTCTCACTTTTTTTTTTTTGCCTGTTTGTATGTGTGTGTCTGTTTGTCTGAGTCTGAACTGGCAACCCCAAATACTGCCAGCTCTGTGGTAGTTACATCAACACACAGCTCAGTAGTGCAGCTTCATTCTGACAGACTTCCGTTGCCCCTATGCTGAATGAGAGCATTCCTCTAAGATGCCAGTTCCTGCAGGTATGTGTGTGTGTGTGTGTGTGTGTGTGTGTGTGTGTGTGTGTGTGTGTGTGTCCCACTGTTAGAGCCATGAGGCAGAGCCAGGGCCCCGTCGCTGGGCTATAGACCATGTGTGACCTCATCTCAACCTGGCATCCCACTATGCCTCAGATGGCGATAAGAGGGATTGCCAATCTTACTGTCTGTCTGCCTACTGGAGGTGCATTTGTCCCTTTAACATAGTCTGCTGCATCTTGAACTCCTTTTATAATTGGCAAAGTTGTGGACAGCAAGGAAGATATATGGACGAGAGAAGATGTGAGGAGAGAAGACATTGCATGTAATGAAGGACAGGAAGAAGTTGAAATGGCTCGGATGTGTGTTGAGTATGTAAAAAGACTAAGAAAAGTTCTTACTAATGTCTTACATATGTTTACTGGGAAAACCTCATTTGAAGTCCTAAACAGCCCGTCTTTGGTATGTCAGGAAAACACAAAGATCCTACAGACGATCTCTTCATCTAACTGTAGTGTAGAGCAGTGGTTCCCAAGAGAGTTCACAAGACAAATCTGAGGGGTCGCAACATATTTAAGAGGAAAGGAAAGCAGAAAAAAACATATTTCTGCTACACCAAATTATGTTTAATTTTTGGACTTTCCTTTAATCTTACTTTAGCAGATAAAATAAGGGAAAAAAAGGTCACTCTTTGGATGAACTGGTCACAGCCAGTAAACAAATGCAATCTGTGAAGCAGACGTTGCTTTTTTTGAAGGGGTCACAAGCCAAAAAGGTTGGGGGCTGCTGGTCTAGAGCATCCTTTATCTCTGCACATTTGAGGTGAATATCGATTGACAACTTGGCGAAGCTGCACTTTGTGAAATCTTCATGGGTGTTTAGACAGTGCTGCTACTAGTAGTTAATCCGATACTCTGTTGGCCAATATCACAAATAATGCAGCCTGAAAACTCTTTAAAACTGTTTTTACTGTCATTTTTTTACAGTAATGTACTCAAATAGAGATGCATCATATATCTTAGACACCAATACATCTATTTCTCCACCAGATCATTTTTAACTGTGATGAGCGAAGGTTGGACCAGGGCGTTTTCTAATGAGGTGTCAATCACACAGATTTCTAGCATTTATTTTAGTCAGTGCTTGCTCCAGAAGCCTGACAGTAATGATGTTGTCTTTTGCTGTGATTTTGACACCTCAATCCTGCACAGAATTTCCTGGCCTGTCCTCGCACTAAATTAATGTACATATGTAACATTCATGCATTCAGATTTTTGCTGCGGGTCATTCTACATCACTTATTCAGAAGTTCCTTTTCACCAAAACAGTACACTATAGCTATAGGAGTCAACTGTGCCTCGCAGACAAATAAACAATCACTACAAACAATGCAAATGTAATTTTAGTTGAACTACCACCTCTACTATGTCTACGTCTACTATGAAATGTCATGTGCTCCTGGTCTCTCCAGTTGTACGTACTGTGTATATGTAGTAAATTTGCCTTCATTGCATATGGACGAGCGCACACATATTCTATTAAAATATTTGTGCTAGTATTGACAATTGCTCTGGCTATGTCTCTCTCCCTTGACCCCACCTACATACAGTATAGTGAAGTTCACAAAACAACTGAATAATTGCCTTGAAAATTGAAAGCTTTTTATAGTATGGAAAAGTGGTTGTTTTAACTGTTCTGGGTTAGGATGATTAGTCATCTATTATAAAACCAGTGCAGCCCAGATAACAGATAAAGAGATAGTAGGAAAAGATTACTCACCAGTTTGGCTGAACCATTTTAAAACTAAAATACACAACTTTGTATTCAGGCATAAAGTTTGTTGTTAGCCCGAGTTTCTGCCCAACATTTGTCACCCTTCTTGATGGGTTCATTGCCGTTGAAAGGCATCCACTCTATCCAGCCTGAGGCTGAGCTGACTCCACAGGTGATGAAGAAGAAGGCCATGAAGCCAGCCCGCAGAGACAAACAGACTTTGCCCAGCCTTTCATTTATCACTACAGTGTACCGTCCCTGTGGACAGTTAGTTATTGGCCACATAAGCCACTCTTTCCTGTACACTTATTGTCTCATGCTTTCAGTTACGGCACAACTTTATAGCTTCAGAATGACCAGAGTTGAATCAACCAAGTGTCAACAAAAACTCAACCTACTGGATTGCAATAAGCTGGACAGGTGTACTGACAGGTGTCATTTAGTGTAGATATATACACACATACACACTGATGCCTACACACTCACTTTTTTTCCTTTTCTCTTCTACACGTTTTTTTAATCAATATTCTATATAACCTGCACAAACATCGACATATACAATCTCTTACACACACATACACTACACACATACGTGGACACATACCACAGACATACACAGAATTTAGCTCTGGGTGTCTCACACTAAAGATCACACAGAGACAAACAGGACAGTACATTTGCTCACACACACACACACACACACACACACACACACACACACATGCTCACTTACTGAGTCAGATTTTAACACATAATGCAACAACACGTAAATGAGGAGAGTTGTTATTCGTTTGCTTGTCCTGTCTGTGGGAGTGGACTCTCTTAAGGCATTGTTGAGCTTGCCTGGGGCTAAAAATGCTAATACTGGAGTTGGGAATCAATACACACAATGTGTGAAATTGTTTCAAGTAAACAAAATCTGTAAATTGTGCAGCAAAAGCCTTTGCCTTATTTATTAATAATTGCCACTTAATTTCTGGAAATTTGTGGAATGTGTTACGGTCCAATTACTTCTACTATAACTACTATGAAACACTTAATCCGTAAATATGATTTCAGCATGACAAAAAAAAAAAATTGTGACTAGAACTACTCACAATAATACTTGACACCACTGTATGGATTTGAACTTAAAACCAGGAGAATGAAATCACCATTTCCCTGGCGTATTTTCAAGGCATCACATGTTTGCTGCTGCCTTGTATTTTTATTGAGCTCAGCAGAGTGAGGAAACATACTTTTCTTGTGGTAATGTTGCAGGACTTAGATTTGGAAGAAAAATGACAAAGATGAGTCCAGTTTCCGCAAGCCTTGACGTTTTCCCTGACCACCATCCTTAGCCTTTTTTTTCCTCACAGTGATAGCGGATGAAGTAAAGATACAGTGACTGGGGCTCCGACAGGGTCAAGCCTGACAGCCTGGTTGCTAGTTGGCGAGCCAGCCACAGCGCCTGAAGCCAGAACCTTGGCTGCACATCGCTACATGCGTGGATGTGATGGCTAGTCTGACTGGACCAGAGAAAGCTGTGAGATAGAAGAAGTCTTGCAGAGGGCAAATCAAAAAATAGCAGTTTATCATCTTCAAAAGCATTCCGCATAGATATGGAGGAGAGGAGAGGAGAGGAGAGCAGAAGGAGGAGAATTATATGTTGGCAACATATCCTCCCCTCCTGGCTAAAAGAACAGTAGATTGGAGTGTGAATGTGTGTGTGTGTGTGTGTGTGTGTGTGCGTGTGTGTGTGCATGTGTGTGTGTACAGGGTGTGTGCACTGTCCATCAGCGAGAGATCGAGCAACTAAAGATAGATGTGTTTTTCAAGTAACAAAAAAGGCACTGCTCTAAAATGAAATCATTCTACAGTACTTGTCTTTTACTGCTACTTCAAACTCTCCTTAAATCTCCCTGTCTGTGTTCTCCCTGTTGACATCCAGCAACATAAAGGCACATTCAGCCATAACATTTCCCTAAGCGAGTGTTGAGTAAAGACCATTGAATGCCAGAACAACGGGGACAGTTTTGTCACCTCGAGGCCCAGAAACTGTTGAAAAGAAAATGTTTCGTTTTTGGTGCCAAAGCCAGGTTGGGGGGGGGGGATGAATGTGACTCTTATACGGAACATTGGTTGTGCCTCCACCTCCATTACCATAGGCAGTTCATTAAGTGTTGTTGGCATCCTACTGGTTTCAGCATTGCCTTGCTGTGATAGATTTATGATTCCTTCGCAACATTCAGGAGACAAATTGCAGGTTTGGGGTGGACTCTGTCAACATTCCTCTCTGTCATTCTGTTTTCCTCCTTTTTCTGCCGCTCTTTGATTCTTACTCAGTCTCAGTTTCTTGCTCTTTATTGCTCTTTGTCTTTGTGCCTGCCGGTCAATATTTCTCTCTTTGTATCTCTATGTTTCCATCGTTTCTCTCTCTCTCTCACTCCATCTCTTAACCGTATCAAAGGAGGGCCAGCAGAGTCCATCACCAGAATGAGAAAACAGTATCTCGACACACAGGGGTTGTTATTTTGGCCAGGAGTGCTTCAATAAAAATATGTAGTCTGCTCTGAAATGTTAGCCTCGACCAAAGGTGGACCTCAACAGCCCCATTAATCTTTGGAACACACAAACAACCATGTACTGTAGACACACTGACATCGGCCTGTGTGTGTGTTTCCTCAAATATACACATGAATGTGCAAAAAAACATACAGACTCCACCTCTGCATCACTTGCTACAGCCAGTTGACCGGAGCACTGGGAAAACGGGTTTAGTAATGGGATCAGTGGCCACTGGCAGGCCCTTTCACCCACAATCTTATCACTCCTGCCTACAGTAAGTGGATGAGAGAATGGAATGAGAAGAAGAGCAAGGTGGATGGGGAAATGCAGTCATTTAAGGCTCCTGGTGGGCTGCTGAAGTTCTATAGTGGCAAAAGAGGCTCTTAGAAATAAACAGAAAGCCACATGGCAGAGGACTATTTATTTTACTACACCCAAAGAGCATGCATATTTTATTCCTTAAATTGATCAGCTTTACATATAGTCTATACATAGATGCTATTTTATTTAAGTACATAACTACATTTGGCATTAACACATCACCATCATCATCAATGTGGAATCACTGTATGAATAGGCAACTTTGGTATTGTGCATTAAGACCAAAGTTGCCTCCCCACAAATTAAGCCCATCAAGGGACTGGTGTTAGAAATCAGCTGCGGCTATATATACATGTACAGTACATCGGACACTACTTCTGCAACTTGCAATGTTTCTCTGTACTTGTCCCTCACAAATAAACTAATTTACTTTTAACTATTACTTTTCTGCCCAACAGGGAATGTCAAATAAAACCTTAAATGATCAAAACACAAATCCATCTCTTTACCAGCAATGAGAGCACGCTTCAGAGAAGCTGGACTTACCAACATTAGATATTTTCCCTCTTTTATTCATTTTGCAACATACTCACTGTCCTCATGTTACATAATTTCAAATGTTTTTTTAAGGAGATACATCCATTAAAATCTTCTGTGCCTTTTATCATCATCCATGATCAGAATTGTAAAGTGTTTGCCCCTTTTTAAATGGTTGAGGAGGGAAAAGGGAGAGGGAAATGGTGTGAGGACCAGACCAGGATATTTAGGTGGGAGGAGGACATGGTCAGTCTGCAAGAGCTCAGGGGCTTTATGCACACTCATCTCAAGAAACACAGTACCTCACTGTTTGAACACGGTGAGCAGACCGGCGTTCATTTTCATGTCGGCGTTAGACTTTGCTTAAAAATACATCAGTCAGAGAGATGAGAGAAGTTCTTCAGAGGCACTAGAAAAGACGAACCAAACGGGGATTCATTGACAGATTTGCCCTTTACTCCCAGCTGTTACACAAGTCCTCTAAAGAGCCCAGTCATAATGGAAGCATAGCATGAATTTTTATTTATATATTTTCTAACACCAACGCTATGCAGGCCTCTCTGCACTCCTCAAACGGCCTGCTTCCTATCCCATGTTAGTTTCCATTGTGTTAAAGTAGGCTTGTTTTAGAAAGAAGTTGAAAAAACAAAAATCCCTGTGGTGGGTTGAAATCCCATTTGCGAAGTGAGCTGTGGTACATGGGATCAAGCGTTGCTGCTAGACAAAGAAAACTGAAAGCGGGGCAGGAACAGTGAGGTTACAGACAAATCTAATTAGATGGAGAGAGGGGCAGCGATAGAAGAGAGAGAGAGAGAGAGAGAGTCAGAGAGAAAGAAACAGAGAGAGACAACGCTGGAGGGGGAGCTGACTCATTCATCACCACATTCTGTTTTTTTCATTCAACTCCTTGGGACATTTTTTTTTATTTCTGTAAACACATTCCAAGTTTGTTGAGCGAATATAGTTAAAAAATAAATTAGAGGAAGATAAAGTTTGGTAAGGCAGAAGGTGGCTTAACAGGCAGTGCTCCCACCCTCCAAGCCTTTTTCTACATGTAGTGTTGCTTCTTCTGGCTCCAGAAGGTTACTTTTGGAAGTTAAAAGAATCAAAGCAAGCTTTCAAGTGATTATGAGATAAATCTCTCCCAAAGACGACAGTGAAGCTTTGATTTTCGACCAAAGTACAAGGACAAAAGCCCTTTCATCAGCCTTTTTATTTGATTAAACTAAACTTGGTAAGACCGTCTGGTGTGCTGCTGTAACAATCTGACCCGGGTCAATCTGACCACACAACTTTAAGTTCAGTGTACTGCAACTTGTTGTTCGAGAAACAGAAAAGCCAGCTTTAGTCCCTGCAACAACCCATCTACAGTAAAGTGTACTTTCAGAGATAAAGGCAATACTCGCCTAAAACCTTTGAGTATCAATCAGCTCCTGCAGGCTTGGACGGTGGCTCGGGACAGTGTGGACTCACTGACTTCTACTTTTCAGAGCCACCTTTCAAGCCTACAGGGGGTGAGTGTTTGATACTCAAAACATATTTGTGTGGCATATTCCTTCAAGGCTGCAAGTGTACGTTTTACTCACTGAACAGGCTCAGCACGCAGTGAAAGTCAATATGCCAACTCATCGAGTAGATACAAGCAGTCCAATGACTCAGTCACTCTCTGCTCTCTGGAAGTCTGTTCAGTTTGGTTGGCTTCACTTGTGGCCACAAGTGCCCTTTGCCTGCCACTGTATGTCATGAGTCAGATCAACAGTGGTGCTAAGTTAGCCTGGGGTAGCCAGTCACTTCTCAAATCCAGTGCAGATGGGAAAATGTCATGCTGAGGTACATCTGCGCACAGACAGAAAGGAGAAGAAGTTCACATGACTGCATTTCTTTCTCATCCGCAATTACACAGACAGCTCGAACAAGACCTCCCGAGACTTTGTTTAAAACTCACAAAAAACAACACAGACTGACAATGCAAGTGAGTAGGAGTCAAGTCTATTTATTGCTCACACTCAGCATATGACTACTTCTGTTGAGAAGACAACTGTGGAGCACTGGTTGCTGCAGGGCATTGTGGTTGTTGCAGCATCCCCTTCCTGAGTTTCAGATTGCAGAGCAGGTCCTCTGCAGGGTGTGTAATGGAGCCTAAAAAAGGAATACAAACAAATGTGAGCTGGGAATACATCAGGCCCAGATGTCCTCTGTGTTGAGCTTTGAAATTTTTAAAATTGAACTTTCTTATCCAAAAAGAAGCAATTGATCAAAACAGTATGGATGTTTGTTTTTTTTTTTTTTCAAGTGCATGTGTGAAACCAAGACTTGGCACTTTGCTCCCCTCTCTTCTCAGCTTTCGTGAATCATGAGAGGAAAGTTGAGATACATTGTCTTCCATCCTGTATTATCCTCCTAACACACCTGCTCATTTCATCTCTCAGTGTTAATATCGGCCGTGTGCGCACTTCTCTGATTCTTCTGAGAGCTCTTTACAAGGTTGGCACTGGATGGAACACAAAGTGAAATGGCAGGTTTTACAGTAATAGGTATTTACGCTTTGTAGGTAGCTCAAGCTTCACTGTAAATAGGCGTTGATGGTAAGGTGTACCACGTACATAGCTCAGCATGTAGCAGAGAACCTTTTATCGGACTTTTCATTGAGTATCATCATCAATTAGCATGTTGGAGGCAGCTGCCATCTTACAGGAAGGAAGCCTTTCTATTTGTTGCGAAAAACAGAAGGAAATGCCAGGCGCCACCTATTAAACAAGGTTTTGATACAAATGTTAGCTTGCAAAATGTTGCTCCTGAGCGTCTCAACGGAGTCTGTGGCAATCTGTAAATAAGAAGACCAAAGGGGGGAAATGTCTAATCGTCCTTGAAAAGGATGTGCCACAGTTTTTTAATATCTTCTGCCCCGATGCCCAGAGGTATTGCAGCAGGGTGGGAGGAGTGAGGAGGTGTGTGTGGTGGGGGTGCTGTCGGTGCCGGGTGATGGGGCATTACTCTCGCGCCATTGACTTCATTACAGTCCCTCTCACATATCCATCCCTCACCCTCTCTAAATGCCCTTGCCAGCCTCTAATTCACTTAATTCCTTGATTATCAATTCTGACGGCATTCGGGCAGAAAGGTCAATACTTTTTGTGGCGTGTACCTGAACTTTACAACACTGACTAAAAAATGAAGAAGCTGGCTTCATCAAAGCAGTGCAGAAAGGATGGAAACATGATGTATTGCAATCATACACCACCAGTTGGTTCCATTAATTTTTCATTGTTCACACACTCACAGGCATATTGTAAGATAACACACAAAAAGGTATGCATCAGCACACATAAGGACAGGGAAAAAAAGAGCATGAACACACCACAAACGCAGTCGCACGCTTGCTACAAACAGCCATTTCTCTCTCTCTTTTCTCTTTGCCCATCTCTTTGATGAGATCGAGGTTGCCATGCCGTGACTGTACGCGGCAGACGCAGGAACAAGTGTTTCCCCCTGAGGAGATGCGATCTAAATGGGAAAGCAACATGACAGCTTTGCTCTGAACGGCCACATAATCAAACACCACACCCACAGTTACACACCACCACCTCGGCTCAGACGGCTTCCCACTCTCTGCTTCATGCATGTAAAATATACAGTACCATCTTCTGCCATCCTCAGCCCAGAAAAGAAAATCCTGCATCTGTGGTACAATGTCCTTTTGTCCTCGGCTAGATTGCTTTAGTTTTCCAGTTTTATTTTTACTTTTATTTTCAGTGGTTTCCTTCTGTGTTTTTCTTCTGCAGTGTTTAATTTTCCTGACTTTTTTTCTGTGAGTTTTAATTTTAGGAATTTATCTTAACTTTTTAGTTAAGTATCAATTCAACCTACTTGGAATTTTGAAGAATGCCCCAGTGCCATTTAAAGTCTAGCATTTCACATAATCTGGTACACATCCCTGAGTCTTGTGCAGCTTTATTGAAGCACAACATCACAGTCTGCTGGGCTTTTTTTGACTCATGCTAGGTCTGGTATTGCGGTGGTTTGGGCATCTCTTTCTGCTACATGTCTGAGCACATCTTTATGTGGGAAGTTGAGGTGTACTTGAGATTTTCCAGACAAATACTGGTGTCAGAAGACGGGAAGCACTAACTTTCTAATTTCTGCATTAAGTGTGAAGGCCAGAGGCGGCTTCAGAAGCCAAACACTGTACTCAAGTAAAAGTACTGTTACTTTGCCAAAGCAAGTACTCAAGTACAGTACTGTATTTCCCCCCCCAAGTCTTTTATTTGTTGTGGATATGACTGGAATGATTTCAACCACAGATGATAAAGAAATGAACACACACATGTATTTATTAATCATCTCCTGATCAGATAACCTGCTGCCACATATACACCAGGACAATATTCCCAGTCTGGATCTCTGAAGTGTATTATACTGCATTGCTATTATACTCTATTGAGTACACTAATAAGTAAATTTTTTTTTTTTATTACGTTCTTTGCTTGTTGTTTCCTATATTATGATTTAGCAAATAAACCATCAAATCATGTGCAGAATAGAATGTGTCTGGTATGTCAAAAAGTAAATAGAAAGAAAGTTCTTAAAGTCCCAGTTGCCATCACAGACAGCCACAGATCAGGTGAGAGCCCCCCCCCCCCCCACACACACACACATCCAGGTCTCTCCAATCACATGAAGGCAATAAGAGGTTAGAGAAATGGCCAAATCAGTCTCTTATCTGTCTGAAAATGTCTCATATCAGATGACTCATTAAGGCTCATTAGGAGATGATGCTGTGATGTTTCATCATGATTTGCCTTATTATAATACTATTATAATTAGATACAGGTGTGTTCACTTCGTCACTTTGACCAAGACCATCTGTGGTTGAAACATTATATCAGTCATGTCCACATGAAATATTTGTGCATAATTTGTATATATTATTAAACTTATTAGCATGTAAGACCTTTGGTTCACTATCTCAATGCATGTACATGTCTAACATCAGCCCTTCCACGTCAAATATTTTCCCTTGAGGCATCCTGGTTGTTTTTCCTTTGTTTTGAATGAAAAATAATTTTCTTCAGTGAAACATTTGCTATATCTGTGGCCATGTTCAGTGAGCACATCCATTAGTTCATAGATAATTAAAATGCGCAGCTATAGCCAATTAAAATGTTTAGTAAAGTGCACTAAATGGTCACAGAGGCACAATCTGGGCCAGTTTGGCATGCTACAGCACTTAGATAAAACTGATTTCTTAGCTGGCAAAGTGTGTCTTGCTGCATCGTACGTGTGAGAGATGTGATCTATCATAAATCTGCAAGATGCCGTGTAGAACACAAGGATTTAACTCACTCTATGTTCACGACTGCTGTCACTTCGGGTGAACGCATACAGTACATGAGCATCTTGTTTAGTTTTGTGTTTATAATATGTGTATAGGCGTTGGGCATGTGAGTGTGTGTTTGTGTGTGTGAGAGAGAGAGAGCAAGATAGAGAGAATCAGAGACTGTGTGACAGGTGGATGGTGTGTTTTTTATGAGACAAGAGTGTGTATGTTTGCTTGTGCCTGTGTGAGTAAGGGCTGACAGTCTTAGCTGAAAGTCAGAACTGATCATCCCACGTCACCACTCGTACACACACACACACACACACACACACACACACACACACACACACACACAATCCCGTGCAAGAATGTTAGAGTGGGATCTGTTACACGACATGCAAAGCACTCTGACAGCTTGGCTGGGCTGACTTGGCTGATTCGTCTGAGTAGTTTGGCTTCGCTTCTCCCTCTTGTTCCTTCTCCCCCCGTTTTTCTTCATCAATCTCATTTAATCAGTCATTTCAACCTGAGGAGGATTCTGCCCACCTGGTCCCTATTTTCCACAAAGTTAAAACCAACTCCTAACAATAATTGAAATGAGCTGTTTGTTTATCCGTTTCGGTTTATATAGAGTGTTATGGAAGTATTACAAGACTGTTGTTACTTGTCAAACCCTGTCACTCAAAATGGGCAAATGTATCCTTTATTCTGCTGGTGTAAATGGAACAAGACTAAGAGTCTACAGCTATGCTAGTGGCTCTGTGAGGCTGTACCCACAGATGCACAGTGGTGTTTAGAGCAAAATGCTAATGTCAGCATGCTAACATGCTCACAATAACATCCTGATGTTTAGTAGGTAAAATTCAGCATGTGTGCGTGCTACTATTTGCTAATTAGCAAATGCACAAAGTACAGCTGAGGCTAATGGGGATGTCGCTACTTTGGCTTATCAAATTTAAATTTTGACCTGATGATGATGGCACTAGAGGTAAAATCAGGGGATCACCAAAGTCATCTATCCACTAGTTGTTGAGATATTTCAGTCTGGACCAAAGAGTCATCATTGCCATCCCTCGAGCCTTATTGTAACACAGCCACAAACCCAGGACATAATGGTCTTCGGAGAAATACAGCTTTGAATAGTTCAAACTAAAATCATGCCAATTGCCATCATCTTTCAAAGACGCATGCAGCTCTTTAACTTTACATACAAGGCGGATAACATGCTGTCCTGACGCACATGCATGCATTCACTGTATGTATACATGCGTTTTGGAGCGAAAGGCTGCGTGCTTGTATCAGACTAAATGCACACATCTTCTACTCCCTGCCCAGGTGCTATGTGCCAGGCACTTCATTAGCCTAGCTCTGCAGATGGACGCCGATGGAAACAGGCTTTCTGAGCTTCATTCTTTGTGACTTGTTGTTCATTAAAATCAAATTAAGTGTCAAGAAGCATAACTTGTACGTGCCGTAGTGCAGTTATTGCTCAACAAGCTCTTTGTCTTGCATCAGTGCATGTCTGTGTTTGTCTTACACAGTCTGCCAGGCGATTCTGCTCATTCTGCTCATTCTGTGCACCTGACGGCTACATTTGTGACAAAGTTTTTACGAGGACACCGATTCCTACCCTCTGCTGAACAACTGTTTCTGTGACTGGTGTTCAGGTTTGTAAGATTGTGCTTTGGCTGACATCAACAGACCCTTTGCTTCACTTATTATCAATTCATGGCGATAACATAGTCTAGTATTCTTACTTTAATGTGGGGCATAAGAAATTCATCTTTGGTTGCAGTGGTAATATTGCTGTTATGAATTAAATAACAAGATTAGTTACATTCCTTATCTCTCTTTGTAGATTATCTAGATTGAATCCTATACCCCATTAATGTGAATTATGTTTATTCTATTGTATAATTTCCCCCCAGGGATCAAAAAAGTATTTCTGATTCTGATTCTGATTCACAGAGCAAATTAAAATGAGTAGAAACTCTGACTTTCTTCCATTTTACCTATTACATTAATTTGAAGGACAGCAATTAATTGGAACTTGGCCACTTTGATTGACAAGCGACGTGCATCAAAAACACCACCACAGTGTCCTCAATGTCACAAAATTCAGAATAATGAGGAGACTGAGGATTACCCCTATAAATCCTCAGCTAACACTGGAAAGAGATCCTGCAGTTTTGACTGGCCTCCACTGGAGGATGAAGGGATGGGATGAGGAATACTGCTGAAGGAATCAATAATTTTAAGAGTCACGTTTAATCTCCCCTTGAGATCTTTATTATAGTCACCTCATCGGACTCTAATCCAGAGTACCCGTGGCTCAGGACCTGTTTTTGTCACTCTCTTTCTTTCTGACTTCCTATTTGTCCCATTTGTGCTTGTCTGCCCATATTTCTTCTTTCATTCTATAGTCACACTTTTAGCATTTAGGTGATACTCCCAATTCATAAATTATAAAAGATTGCAGAGAACCAAAAACATATATACAGAACCAACGATTGTGTAAGTGTGCTGGAGTTTAAACAGGAAAGAGCCAAGGAAATAAACAGAAGACATGACAACTTAACACAGAATAGGGAAAAATAACAATTTACATGTGGTGTGTGTGTGTGTGTGTGTGTGTGTGTGTGTGTGTGTGTACATACATACACACAGCTATGTTGAAATACCTCAGGGTAAATGAAGGATTTTTTGAAGGTCTTTTTTTTTTTTTTGCTCATGCCAGGTGAGCATTCAATGAGCCGGCATACAGTCAAGTCATTGCATTGGCCAAAACCTGCTACTGCAGTTGTAAACACTTGCACAGTTTTTCCAATCAATCACTTAGTTTAAGGTATTTTAACATCACCTATTACCAGCATGTCTACAGCTGCAGTAAAAGTAGCACATAAATGTAATTGCCTTTGATTCTAGCTACATCTCTGCCATTATTGAATTAGCCAGCGCTGGCTAGTTAGAATCAATACCAATGTTATCACAGGGCCCCAGGTGAGCCAGATGTAAAGAGAATATCAGGTGTGACAACATCTCCTCAATCATCAATAGAGTTGTCTCCTCTCCCTTTCTTGATATTGACTGCTGATGAGGGAGGGAATTGATCTCTCTCGCTCACTCTCACTGAGAGGTGACTTAACGTGGGCAGTGAGCAATAGCCAATAAGAGGAAATGGGTGATAGACAGAGGATGGGAAACAAGGAGGGGGAGAGGTGCAAAGGAATTAAGTGATCCAAAGGGGAGTAGAGTCGTCTCTAATTGGAGGCATGTGGGGGATCTTAGGTAATCACAGAGAAGGAAAACTGACTCCAGCTCTGATAAAACTATTAGCAGCTTCCGAAACCAGTCTGGGATGAGCACAAGGGATGCAGAAGCTGGGAAAGTGAACTGATTCAGTGATTTCCAATAATAGCTTGCTGCATGGTGGTATATGCTGTATGTTCACATCAATTCGACCTGAAGAATGGCAAAGAAGTTGCACAATTTCACATTAGCAAGGTTCTCCAACAAGGCCAGAGCAGCTGCCCTCATTCATGACTATTACTCTCAAATGTGTCTGACACTTTCCAAAACTTATAAACCATCATTGGCAGTGTTATCAAAGTGATCATCATCAAAAGTCTACGATGGCGGATTTCGTTTATAGCACTTATACCAAAACCGACTCCAATAAAGTGCAATAAAGGATAAAATGTAAACAGCATGAATCAAAAGAATAATAAAATTGAGCACATGAAAGTGGACATCTGGCCCCAGGCTGTTTGTTGCCAGACTCCACCCTAAATAATGAATATTATGCTACCTTCAGGGGCTATCATAAAAATCTAAATTATACATTGAGCACTAATCATAAATACAGTATGGATTCTATATATGATGGCTTAGGCCATGTGTTTTTCTGGTGTGTAACCTGTCACAAGCCCATTGTTCCATGACGTGTATTATAATGTGTTATAATAGTCCTATGAGTGAGTAGTGGAATTCATGCTAGGAAATATTTTCTCTATATTTCACTTGTTTTGTAATTCTAGATGATTTTGAAAAATAAGCACCCATAGCTTTGATATATCTGATTGTATTTATTTTTTAAGTGTGAGTGCAAATGGATGAAACTTCTTGTTGTTTCTGAATGCAGTCACCATGAGCCTGGGGAAGGAGGATGGTTGAGCTATTTAAACTAAAAGTGGATTTGGTGTCATCTCTAAAGTTTTCATATGCTGATGAAGGTCTTGTGTGGCACAAACTGTTCTGGCAGCTGGCACTGCTAGTGATATCTCCTCCCTGCACACAACAGTCATATAGTTGGAGCATATCGACAGCGAAGAAATCCATAGCTGTGTATGATGAACGACGCAAAGCATTTGAAAATCAATCAGGTTTTTAAACCTGTTCTAATGTGCCACCAGCTTTATTGAGAGTCCATTTCAACTAGATGACATTTTTATTTTCTCTGCTTTCCTTGCACCTTGATATTCATGTCGTGTCCTTAGAAAAACCCTAACAGGGAATAATTGGGTCTTGTCAGCCAGCAGGAAAGTTAGACCATCAAAGATAATTGCATGCTAATGTTCAATAAGCCTTGTAAGTCGCTGCAGATAAGTGTGGCTGCCAAACAGCCTTGCCAGGGGAAAGCACATCTAATCCCTTGGCTGTGGCCGGGGAAAATTAATACTAAGCTCCTTTGGCCAGCCACTTCCAGTGTGGTGGTAAAAACAATTACACAACGGCCCACCAGAGCACAATTAATGAATAACTTAGGAGCTGCCCAGATGTACACATTATAACAAAGATGTATCGACCCGCTAGCTGTACAAACAATTAAAATTTGTACGTACGGAGTAGAAGAGGGCTGTTTGTTCGAGTTCACTGGACGATGGAGTTTATGCAGAGGGAGCCTGTTGTTTCAGGACTCTAAAAATTCATCATTTTCACCCCTCCACTCTGCTGTATCCTCTGTTTACATGGTGTCCTGTATCTATGTAATAGCTAATCAAAATATGCCACAAAATAGACCAGGCATAAAAACCCATCATATGCTGGCTAAATGGGCTAGTGCTCTTTTAGAGGAATTCTTTAATTATGAAACTGATAACCATGTACATAATTTATTCACAGGAGTTTGGACATTTATTTCAGTTTAAAGTTATAAACAATCAACAATCTCAACAAGATTTTGATCAGGATAGTTATTATTCACAGCTGGACACCTCAGTCGCCACTTTTTCTTTTTTTAAGAAAGCTGGGAATGAGGTGGACTTGAAGAAAACATTTGTGATCTTATCAGCTTTGAAGGTTGAACAGTCACACTTTCATAAAATGGTTTGTCACAGTGCCTCCAAGAAAACACGTTGTGAAGTCAACACGATATTATAAAGCAAGAGGTAATAATAGTAGGAAATGGAACAACTACAGACTTAGACAAGGCAGACAGAGACTGTTTGTTGTCAAAGCAGGAGATAAAACAGGGCAAAGACAGCTGTTTGACATTTCACAACTGGATGTTTTAACCTCATCACTTTCAAATCCAGTCACTGCCTCCAAAGAGCCTTCAGCAACACTAATCTTATGTAATGTATGTAGTATTCAATAGGGGATCTAAGAACCGAAAAAAAAAAATGTAGATCAGCGTGTGCCTCAGTTTGGTACAGATATCATGTAAGTTAGTGACAATATGACATGTAAGCCATCTCTCCACCCTCTCCAAGTTGTAATACAGTGCCTAAAACATCCACTTACAAACACATATTGTATACTACAACATATATATATGTAAGCACGCACACAATGGCACACTCCATTTTGCCTGACCACTGCCGCTGCTGCCACTGTGTAATTTATTGCTGAGTCTGATATTGTAGTACAATGTATTTGTGCTCTCCTCTAATAAGAACATAGATTGCAACAACACTGAATTCACTATCTGCTTCCCAGCTGATTGCTTGGCCTGCCTGCGTGTGTGTTAGCTTATATCTTTTTAAGCGCCAGCGCCTGGCTATTTACATTCATCCGCTAAGCCTTAAAACAAATTATAATCGATCTGGGGGGCGTGATGAAAAGGGTGGTCCTGCTGCAAATTAAAAGGAATGCAAGGTGACAAGGACAGCCGAATCACAATCAGCTCCTCTGCGTGGTGCAATAAAAAAGCACAATAACTCTAAGCATAATAAGTCTTAAGATGCATAAGCAGTCTTAAGACACATTCCACAGACCTTTTAGTTAAAATCTGTCCAGAGATCTTTGTTGCACGCATGCCTCTCTCTGTCTCTCCCTGTTTTCTGTCACTCTACTGGGAGCTGTCAATTGGGGGGGGGGGCTTTCAAAAAGTGCAGAAACAACATTTTACCAACTCTTAAATATAGCCCGCAGTGCTGCAACGGCAGCATAACTGCAACCATACTTATAATTTGTTGAAAATCCAGTTATGAAGATAATTTAGTTAATGTGTCTAATTGCCATGGATTTCCTTGGTCTGAAGGAGTGCAAGAGCACATCAACGACTTATTAATACTTTAATTTTGCTCCTCTCCCTCAGCATTATGTGACTGAGTATTTCCACTTATTGTAATTTCAAATAGAGTGGTTCTATTTAGGAAGATCATTTGCAGAGTCTACACTGTACTTCTGTATTGCTAAGCGTTTAGTCTCACTGCTACAAAACACAAAATGTCATATACATGAAGACCTTTCATTCTCTGTGGAGTTTTTGATACCAATACCAAAGTATAGCTAACCTGTGCTTGAAAGCTTTTCATTCGGAAATTCTTGGCCACAACAAAAAATAAATAAATTTAAAAAATAAATAAATATATATATATATATTATATATTAGATAAATAGACAAAAGCATGCATGCAAATATAGTTCCAACCCAAAATAAGGCCATCAAACTGTTCAACTCCTCCCTCTGAATGTCCGAAACTCAAGAAACAGACTGACTGGAAATTTGGACCTGCCTCTACATATACCACCTCACTATTACTTATTCTTAAATGTGTACATTTAGTGCAATACATACATATATATATATATATATATAGACATACATTTACATTGCTGTTGTATATATTTTTTACTTTTTATTTTTCACTTAAATATTGTAAATGTGTATATTTTTATTTCTATTTCTTATTTTTATATTTTGTACATACTTTTATTTCTAAATTTATGCTGCTTTCTACTCTTGAATGGGAGCACTAAAGCAATAACGTATGTCTGATTCTGATTCTGATTCGGACTTCAAAACTCTGTGCTTAGGGTTATTGGGCCTTTAACAAGTTGGATTCCTGTGTTCTCAGAGGCTTTGCCCGTAAGCGATGCCTCCAGGTAGCTGGATTTGCTGAAATGCATCTCACAGAGAAGTTCAAACCAATAGTGCAAAACCTTAACTGAGAAATGCGAGGTAGTTTGCCATGCTACACTATTCAAGGTATTTATTTAAATACAAATACCCCCCAAAAAACAACAACAAATCAGTTAGAATCCCATCGTAAACCCCATCGGAAATCTCATTATAAACTGTTTTGACTACAAAGCTATGAGGGACAGTGAAGCACTCAGACAATGAAATCCCTCCAGCAGTGTCATCTTGTCATCTTGATGTCTCACACATAAACATCCAGCCTTGCTTGTCAATGTGTTCCAATGGTTTAATGGAATAAATTATCTTACCGTGCTGACAGCTTCAGACATGTCTGTTGTATGTAACATGCAGTCTCCTGAATGACAAATCATGTCACTGTCTGACAGGCTGAGAAAAGAGAGATACCCTGAGATGCTTACTTGTGGAATAAGACATGCATTCTAGATACAAAATGATTATAATGAATTTGCACTAGTAGCCAGATTTTCTTCTTTTTTTTCCTTCATGAGGGAAAATCTTTCTCATTGTCTCATGGCAGCAGGGCTACCTCTGAGATGTTTGACATTGACTGAAGTATGACAACCGTGGCTTAGTTCAGACAGAAAACATTAAAATTAAAAACTTAATTGAAAGTTCAGATCAGTCCAACAGAAGGTTAAAATGAATGAAGACCTTCATCTGAATATTTTCTTCTGTTGGGCGAGGGAAATTAAGCATTTAAACATGTGGGGATGCTGACACCTCCTTACAAGGCACTTGTGTTTTGGTGTGTGACTGTGACAAACCTTCCTACCCTTTTTCTTGAGACTAGGCTGAGTTGCTGTTGTGAGAGAAAAGCTGAGGTAGTCATGTTTACGTGCACAGTTGTTATCAGTAGCAGTCAAGTGACATTCAGGGACCATTATGATGGGTGTGGGGTCCTTGGCAAAGCTATGTTTTCTGTCCCATTTGTGGGTTTAAACCAAATCTGTGCATTTGTGGTGGAGCTGTTTGGTTTTTTAGATTTTGCCAATCTACATTCATCACTGCATTTAACAGGATAAACAATTCCAACTGTTGTCTATGGATCTCACTGCTAAGATGCAAACATCACACTCAAACATAAACTTTGAGTTAAATGCCAGTGTGTCTTTGCCTAACCAGAACTGTTAAACATTTTCAAATAACCCAGTAAGTTAGTCACAATTTAATGGGTTCTGGATACATTTAGTCTTTGAATTTGCTGTAATTTATATATACCTGTCCAATTAAATTTGTATTTTATTTTCTGTCTTGCGTGTGCTGAGCTCCTGCCTGGTGAGCCTTCTGCTCCCAAACATTTTCTTGCAAGGAAATTGACTGGGATAAACCATTAATAAAGACCGACCGCACAATCAGCTCACACACAGAAATACATACGCTTGCACGCACATATACAATAAACACAGAAATACACATGTGCATCCATTCCTACCTTCCACCTGTGGAGAGCACCAGGTCCACAAGCCTGCTGAGAAATCATTTCCCGAGCAAGCGAGCGAGGCAATTCCGTCGCAGCAAGGAGGAAAAAAGGCTTTTTTAATGGGGAAAAATGGGACGCAGGGGAAGAGTTAGCAGTAGCAGCCAGGATAATTGATGGCAACTGTTTGGGTACAAGATTAAGATTCATGGGTAGGACCACACATGAGGGCTGGGAACCGGTATGCGCTGGAGGCATGAAGGATACAAGGCAATATTTTGACTGGCCTGCCGCCTTAATTGATAGAGTGTCGTCCCAGATGCAGCGTAAAAAAGAAAAACTATCAGAAAGGATTTCACTCACTCTTAGAATGGAGGCAAGGATGGATCCCAACGCCTGGACCTGAATTGAGAAGGACAGAGAGAGAGAAAGCGATGGAAATGGGGAAAAGAAAGTGGTGGAAGCCCAGAGGCAAGAGAGGCAGGTTTGCAAGTGGAAGGTCAGTGGTTCCTATCCCCAGACTTGGTTTGCGAGGAAAGTATGATAGTTACACTCTCCCACTCCTCTCCAACTACCCTTGAGGAGCCTTTCAGCGTTGTGCTTAACACAACTGCTCCAGTGTAGCTGCTCAGTGACCAACAGTAGAAGCTTGTGCTGTGAATGTGACAATCTGTATGAAAGTGCAGTAAGGTGTTGTAGGGAAGTGCTTGACTTTTCCTGGATACAGTAACTTGTGTTTAAACAACACATCACCTTTTTACACAACTATCAGCCCCTTCGTCAGTCACCTTTTGATGCTTTATGAAGACAAATAGCGGCCAAGGGGCACAGCTGTAGAATACATAATATCTTTTATATACTGTATAACATCATGAGGCTATTTTCACATTCACCATTGGTAAATATCTGATCCGCTGAACTGATTGTGATTCATACTATATTGAGAATGGTTGAGAGGATGTCGTGCACAAAATCTGAAATGAAAAAGATCCAAATTGAGGGGGGATGGAAGAATAAGGGTCAAAATGATGAGAGGTGACAAAGGTAGAGCCAGATGTTAAAGGTTGTGCATGTAATATTTTAGCTTCAGTGAGATTGTACAGTATCAATTTCTGTGTAGTTTCTGCAAAGAGATGACACAATTTGTGAGAGTGCTGGCCTCTGGGTCGAACACTGTGTTTTACATTGTGTGCCACCCATCAGATTTGGTCACATGTTGGATTGTTTTTGCTTCTCAAAATAATTGTCATCATTGGTTTTCACCAAGAAGTGAGAATTTTTTGTCATTCTGGGACATAATAGCACTAATGCAGTAGCACTGATGTAAGATTATCTGCATCATAATCTTAAATGGTGGTCATGATTAAAAGAAACCAATGTTGACTGCTGGTTGGAGATTGAATGCCAATCATGATCTCTCGTGTCATAAGTCAGCCATCCACTCTGGCCTCCTCCCAAAGAGGTTTTGGCCACTGTTGCCTTTGCTTCTCAGAGATAACAGTGTTTCACACGAACACAAGTGGTCACTTGTCAGGATAACAGAAACGTAGATCGTTTATAAGCATTTGAACAAAATGTCGATGCTTTCATTTTTATAGTTAGCGTGTTTGTTTGTGTGTTTAGTTAGTTTGTTCTTTCCGTTTTCGTTCTTAGCCTTCTGTAAATGTAAGGCACACAGTGGAGGTGTTGTTAAGTCCTGTTGTCCCATGATTTATGTGGGCGACTGTCTGAGTCGAAATCTTAATAAAACTAATTTAATATCTAAATAGCAGCATCGTGTGTGTGTGTGTGTTTTACTGATCACCCCCTGAGGTCCGGTCAACTTCGTCAGCATGTTGCTGGAAACGAAAAATCTCAAGGCCAGCGCACAGACACACATGCAGTAAGTGTTCTCTCCCTTTCACACACACCCAGCACTGTCACACACATGCGCACCAATTTAAGATGTGAGCTGTTCATTTGACCCCTATGCTCAGCCTATCTACCGTCTCTCTTTAGCAGACTACTGGGACACGAACCACCTCAGGGGTTCACTGTTTCTACTATTAGCATATAAAGAGCATACATTTCACTCCATCTTGTGTTAGCAAGAAGTTTCTGAGACTGTAGACTGCAAAAGCAAAGCCTCCCGGGAAAACTTAAAACTGTCTGTGATTGGAAACTCTGCCCAAAGCTACAGGGATGTCAGGTGGTTTTGCCATGAAGTACAGTTATCACATGTATAGCCTTGAATGCGCATGTGCAGATACGTGCACAGACACACATATTAATCCACTGTATATTGTGCCTGCACACACAAACACACACACACACACAGCTGAAGAACAGGTTTGGTAACGTGTCCAACTGAAAATCACTCTTCACATCTGTTGGGCGTAACTTTTTTGACACAGACATGTAGTCTGTGTGTGACTTTCCTGATGCTCCTAAAGTCGTGATAAACCATGTTTAGTAAAGATGATCCGAAGCCTAATGTACCAGTAACCCTGTTCTACCATTTATCTCACTGTGTTCACACCAAAGTCAGCTGTGAGGTTCTTGCTGAAGTTGGCTGAGCTGAGCTGTAAAACCTCTCCAGCTGGGGAGGTCTAAGTGAGAGGACAAGCTGGCATCTCAATCTGAACCAGGAGGCCTCCCTGGCATGATATTTAATCAAGAGGAGAGGATACAGGCAAGAGGGTCAACTATTCCTCTCTGCTCAACAAGCTGAACTCATCATACACCTGCTTTTTCGAGAGGCATCATATGTCCCATCATAGAGGAGGTCAAACAGACTCCATCATCATCCACCTCACTCACTCTAAAACCAAGCACCGACAGCACATAGTGTTTGTGGGCGAACCTTAAAGCACCGTCCAGAGCAGCTCTGGAGAGTCCTTCATTGGCTGCTTCAATCGTTGCTGGAGCAGCAGCCGAATCCTCCACCAAAGAAAGTCTCTACCCACTTCCTTGGTAGTGAGGGCTCTGTTGAAAATGATAAGAATCAGAATCAGATTCAGAAATACTTTATTGATCCCCGGGGGGAAATTGTACTTTTGGTGCTATTTAGTTTTGAAATGCACCATGAATTGCGTGTATCTTACTGTCAGCATCTCACTTAACCTGGTTCACTTTGCCCTCCAGTGGTTGAAGCATAATTGGTATAATGGTGGGGTATCAGCAGGTGGTGGTCATGCACTCATGCTCAGACACTGTTGTCCTATGTCAATTATTGAACTACTCTCTTCAATTCCATTATCATGATTTTCAAAATCACAGAGTGGGAGGAACCTAAAGGTGTACTGACTTCTGTCTTCTGTCTGCTATCTTTTACTGTACATTTTACAGACATTGCGTTGCTTCTCAGTCCATTAAGTCCACTGCATTCTCTTCTTCATGCTAAATAAAGTTGTATCATTTTGCATCATATCAACAAATCACTGGACATCCATCTGTGTCCCATGAAAAAGCAACCAGAGGAAGTTCATTATTACTGATCAACTGACCAAGTTTTCAGCTTTCATAGTCATTGCTTGGTTTCCTAAATGTGGTCATTGAAAGCCTCTCAGTTCTCTATAATCTTCCATGAATAAACAACACAAAATCAATGCTTTGAAAACCGTTCCATCAATAACAGCTGTGAAACTGTATTTTCTGTAATGATACCTAACAACTGGTTGGGATGGCAGCCCACGTAACAGTCTTAAATAATGAAGGGAAAAAAACATCAAACAACAGACTGGTTGACTGGTTTCAGTTTTGTAGACGAGGACCACTACATAGATGCAATCCCAGCACCCCACACCATTATCTAAACATTGCATTGAAAGCAAACATCTTTAAAAATTCTTTGCAAATATTTTAATTTTTTTATAAACTCCTACCTGACAACAGCCAAAGCGCTTTAAAATTAGGCTACAGTGCATTTACTTTTTTAGAGTTAAAATCAATTCAGTAGAATTATAAACAAACAAAAGTTTGGGGTAAAACGTACTTACTAAACTGTTTTCTGCAAAGTATTTCAGTCAATACACTCATGTGTTATGAGGGTAAGCCAAAACTGAGGGTCATATGTGCACATTTAGACACACGCTCACACACATTTATACTGGTCAGTTTATGGCCATAACGGCTTTGCACTAGACCCACTGTCAGCTGCGCATTCAGTCAAGAAGAAGCAGCCAGAGGATTTCGGGTAATGAGGTGTGTGTCAGTGTCAGCCAATCACTCCCCTGTGACTTCGATGGATTTTTCTTGTCTGGAGACAAGTTTAAACCCTACAGAGAGGTGGTGGGAGAGAATAAATGGATAGGGTACAGCCTTCATATTTTTTTAGGCATTGGACTGACCAGTTCTCCAGGTTTTCCCAAAAAAGTGTTCTTGGTGACTCCCTGGACCACTGAATTATAGAATAAGTTGCGTTCAAATAAAGAAATAAATTAATTAATAAAAAGTTGTCCACAACAATATAAGACATTTTCTACAGACATCATATCAGTCATTTGGAATATGTATTCTATGCTTTACTGTGTTACATGACCGTTAATTTACTCCTCTAATAACCAAAGTAACCATAAACAGCACTGACAACAAATGCACACACAGACATAGGTGACAGCAGTGCATTATCAGTGTCAGCCTGATTACTGTTTGCATGCTTCCACTCCCTCCTCCTGTTTTTCTTCCTGCAACACCAGGCTTTCTCGTTTACAGCTACAGTGTCCCTGAACACACCAAACATATTAGAGAGCACGTCAGTGAGTGAGAGTTTAAATAGCTATACAGACTGATAAACAGTAGTGATACATAAAAAGATGTGTGCGTGTGTGACATGTAATGTAGCTCAATTAAAGGATTTCGTTTTTAATTGAAAAAATCTGGTAATGCTTTTTTACCCCCTTGTTGGTCTTTTATTTCCCTTCGTTCTAATAGAGTCGGCTGCTGCTAATGAGAACAGTTTGTTGCACAGTTAGCTTGATAGCACGTTTGAAGGATAGCAGGTTTGAGATCATATTGTTAACCTGCTATTGCTAGCTAACTTTATTTAACACGTTTTATCATTTCTTTTACTTTTGGGGTAGAGGACCTCGAAAACATACACACAGCACTTGCATACTATCACCTTGTAAAGTTGCCATGGCTAGCAAGTTAGCAAACAATTGCTATTTAGACATACAGCAGGCATGGAGCAACATTAGCATTCATTTGGAGTTGCATTTCTGGCCACCTGACAAATGTAAGATGGATATTTACTCTCACTATTTTTTAGCTCTATTTTGGCATCTGCCATAGTATAATCTATAGGTTTTAACCCTAGGACTTTACCCACAAGTGGCTTGTCTTGTCTGTCTGCTGGTGGCGCTGGGCAGGTCTGTCAAGTCTGTTCATCAGAGGCTACCTACTGCGGGAAAAGGGGCTAATGAGGACCTTGAGACTGAACAATACAGTAAATGTACTGATCATACCCATGGACCACTCATTAGTCTGCAGGCTACCCTCTGTGGAAAACTCCCACAAGGTGGTGGGGCTGTGTGCACCAGCGAGGACATGAATGCTAATTTATGGCAGACCATATGGAGACAGCGACAGCATTGTTGGTAGGTGACCAGAGCTCGGAGGGCAGCGAGAGGTTAGCGTCACTGGACTGTGCCGTGATCACGAACACTCATCTAGTTATTGTTTCTGATGCTTATTAAGCCGCTCAGCAGATGGACAATAATCTGCGCCATGATTACCATCAGAAGCAGTGGCTTGTAACTCATACTTAGCCAGCAATGCTCATCTGGGGGACATTAGCGACAAAGGACAGCTCTGACCTCAGATGTGGCATTTTTTATTCGGTGTGCCTGACAGAAAATGTAGTATTTTTGTCCTATCCCCAGTGTTTGAGTGCAACTTCTACAAGGTCCTCCTGTTTATTCAAGGCACGTTAGCCAAGCTCAGCTATTGACAGTGTTTTCTTATGGAAGTGACATTTGCAGCTTTATTTAATTCAGTCAGTTACTGGCTATTGGGATGACCTTTTGCTGGCTTCCCTGGCAGGAACCTATAAACCTCAGAGATTCGCCAGCTTTATAGGCATTCAATAATTGCACAAGGCACTATTGATGAAGCTGTTGTGTGCACTACCTATGAAATGAATTGGGCAAGGAGCAGAAACCACAGCAATGCAGTGCCTATGTAATCCATGAAATTAAATTAATGAAAATGTGGCTCTGGGGCATTTTGGTCACTTTGCAAACATTAAAAAAAAAAAACGTGTTTTTCTATAAAGAACTCACTGTTTGCATTCCTTCTATAGCTGACACAGTGATTGTGTCAGAGACACTGATGGATGCATTCTGGTGGTTGTCTGTTGGAGACACATAGTTTGTGACTGATTTGTGAGAGAAAGATAGATGGATGGAGAATAGAGAGTGTCTCTCTTCATTCTCATCTCCACCTCCACTCACATACAGGTGGACTTCAAACTTACAAGGGCACCACTTCTGTCTGTCCGTCCATCTATCTATATATGTTATTACCTTGTCACTTTTGATATTTGGTGCCTACAAACCTTTGGTTTATGATAAGTATGTTTGTCTTATCCATACTCCAATATGATTTAAAAACTCATGAGAACATAAACAAGGCTATTCACAAACTCGTTGGCTATCTCATAGCATTGCAGAAAGAAAACCTATGAATTCCCTTCTAGATCATATAAATTGAGCCAGATATGCATTCCCACCCATTGGCTCATAATCTTCTCATTAATTACATATATTGGAAAATCCTGAATTATTATGATTCATTGCCTTAATCCATCACTTCTGAGATGGAATTCCCTGCAAACAAATTAAATCAATTTACTCACACGGGCAAATATACTATATATATGGAACAGAGACATTGAATCTCATTGGCATTCCCTGCTTTAAGTGTGCCTGGGAGTGAAATCCATCAAACAGATAAGATGGATTCCCTTTTATAGAACAGCCGTACGTTTTAAACAATATGAAGATTCATCTGTTCTAGCAGTCAATTCCTGCATCATAGGCAGTATGTTAAACAGTCAATGACTCAGTGTCTTGTAGCATGTCCTCCTAGGTAGGCAGGACGCAACAATATAAAGACCAGAGACTGTGTTTTATACAACCTCTACTGTGATATACAGGCTCAGATGTAACACGTTGAGCATGGAGACAAATGGATTCGATCATACAGTGAGAGGGGGGAAAATACATCCTTGTGTCTATTATTTACAGCTTGCCCACATTCATGCACACACGTGCAGACAGTTCACACTTCCTCTATATGCGCTCTGCACAGCACAGATGGTTTTGTTGTGGTTCACTTGGCAGTCAGCACCATCTCAGGCTCATGTAGAGCTATAGGATTTCGTAGTGTTTCATTAGAAATCACACATGGGGGAAAAATGAATAAATAAATAAAAAAAACATATACACTTCAAGTAGCTCCAGACAGGTTTCAAAAGTCAGCAGGCTTACTGAAGGCATGCTTGAGGAAGCAAATGGGTATAAAAAAGTAAATTTCACTAGACATCACATGCCACAATGCATCTTTCCTCTGATCTCAGCGCCCTGCCCCAAGGGTGCAATAACAGTTTATTACACCTATCCTCACTTTATGACCCCCCCTACCCTCCGCCCCGCTCCCCTCAAGCCCACGCTAACTGTTATTGAAAACACCCAGGTCTGCCATATATCATTCCTGAGCAGCACGTTATGCTATGTGCAACCTAGCTAATCACCATCAGCTCGTACGGGTATTGTCCAGGTCCCATTGGAATAGTTCCACTTATCTAATATCTGCTTAGATGTGGAAGTGTTTTAACACAATCCCATTTGTCTTACAACCCTGAGGCTGAATCCTCTTTTTCCCATATGTATCTGTGGTGTAATGATGGGGAGTAAATAGGAAATAGAATTGAAAGATTTTGCCACAGAGTCCCTTTGTGGAGAAAAAGGGTAAATGAGTTTGGCCTAGTTTATTGCTAGCCAAGAGGGTAGGGTGCAAACGTTCAAGTTGAATTCAGGGGGATATATGCTTTAAAAAGGACCGCACATTATGTTGTATAATAGGGTGTGTAAGGGATCTTGAATTAAAATGCAAAGCGTCAGAGAAGATCTTTCAGGGTGGAGGTGTTCGGAGAGAAAGGTAACAGCTCATGGGTGACAGTGTGACAAGACCCAGGGTAGGACCCGTCACCCCTCCGTCACACTGATGGCTCCTCTGTCATCAAGAGGGTGCAGGTCGGAGAAACCACACCACCATGGAAATGCAAATGAAACTAAATGCTTCAAAATAATGCTTCAAAAGACTGAATGCCGCCGTTCAGCAGCTTTCCGAAATATGCTTTGATACAAACAGTGAGGTCACGTAATGCTGTGAATGTAGCTGCCACAAAATCTCTGTAAGAAATGACTGCAAAAGTTGCAGGGGATTGTTTGTTGTTTGTTGTTTTGTACACAAAGCTGTCTGATTCCACACAGACTCAAGACACAGACTTGAGGTTTATGTGCTTTTTCTCTTAGTCTGGATCTATGTATTCATATGCGTGTGTGTGTGTGTTTTCATGCTAGTGAGTGGGCAGCAACAGCTGATTGGGCAGATGGTTTGTGTCGTCATGGGGGGGGTCCAAGGTGTGTGATGTGTGGAAATGGGTCTGTTTAATTACTTGTGAAGTGAGCAGCCCAGCTAGTTGCTAAAGAGCTTCCGTGTTCCCTGTGGGCCCCAAGGGGTGATGTGAGGTGGGGTCCAGTGACTTCCTAGTCTCACCAGTCCAGGCCAGCTGAGCAGGTGCTGCAGCTCACTGGCTCATGTTTACATTACATAGTCTCTGAATGTTTTTTTTGTACCACAAGTCTGGCAAACAAATACACAAGGTGTTTTTGTGCATATGAAATATGACTACATTCAAATCACAGGAAAATCTTATCAAGATGACAAGTACTGTAGTGTTTATGGCCAATGCTCAAACTGTTTTCTCAGTCAAAACTATTGGAAAACAAAGTCGGACCCTGTCTGTGTGATTGCTTTCCAAACCAAACTCAATATCTAATATAGCTGTATTTAACAATGTCTTTTCCCTCTGTCCCTGCCTCTCATTTTTCTAGTATGTGCTGGTACAGAGAACAAGCTGAGCACACTGTCGGACCTGGAGCAGCAGTACCGCACCCTGAGGAAATACTACGAGAACTGCGAAGTCGTAATGGGCAACCTTGAGATCACAAGCATCGACCGCAGTCGGGACCTCACCTTCCTCAGAGTAAGGGCTAAACAAAATGACACAGTAGACAGATCGTATTTGTATGTATATGCTCAAACTTCTGAACTTGCAGCTTTCCAAAGGTGATTTAATGTGCTTGATTCTTTTAAAAAACAACGTGTAACTACAGTGATTTTGACCCAGATATCACTGTCAGGCTGGTGATTGGATGGGGCCACAGCCGGTGACGATGTCAGCTTACACAAACAAATGTAAAGTTATCCCTTCTGGCTTGGTGTGCATCAAGTAGACAGATTATACATATATCTGGATTATTAAGGATGCTAATTGACATCCCTAGTGAGAGCCATTATTCATTTTTCTTTTACAAAGTGGTACAATCAAATCCATGCAGGTAAAAAGGTAACCCCTCCACACATCCATGCTTTGTTTGGACAACCTGACATATGCCTAAATTGTTTGGAATAGTTTGAAAGTTGCTAGCCTGTTTGTGTCAGAATAGCAGGCAAACAAACATTTCAGGGTTTCACATATTTATTATCACAGATAATGATAATTACAGACATTTCTACAATGTCTCTAGTTTTCAGTACACAAGAATAACCATCCAAACACCCACATCTCGCATCGTTTGTACAAGAAATTGTCTAAATCTGAGTAAAAAGCTCAGAATGTGAATTTTGTCATCACCGTTTCCTCATTTGACCTTGTTGCCCAGAGAGTGCCCTGTGCTCACATCCTTTTTCAACCAATCAACACTCAGATTAGTGTCTACATAGCCAATGATAAGCAGCGAGGGAAGCTGTTCTAATCAGGGGGCAATCAGACTTCCTCTCGTCTCGGAGTGTCTAACTGATTGTACGCTCTCACCATTGTGGTCTGAGGCATAGAATAATCAAAAAACCCAAATAACTTGATCTGGCTAATCTCCTTTTTGATTAAATGTGACTCACAGACAGAGAAGGAAAAGCGCTATGGCTCTGAACATTCACTGAAATCTACCTTTTAGAAAACATTCATTCATGAGCAATGTATTTAAATCATGAGCATGTGAGCCGACTGATTCAGGCTGTCTAACAGAGGTAGGACACGTGGTAACAGTATCAATAGGTAATAGTGGAATGTAGTAAATGAATATGAGGAGGCTGAAGTGAATGTTGTGCTCTGATGCTGAAGAAGTACAGGGAGTTAAGGTGGAATTGCTTACATGAATGCTTATGTCCATTTTGGTTTGATGGACACATGCATACACACACAAAAACAGTATCAGGTGACGACAGGCCCCCAGGCCTTCGGGGGCCCGAGCAGTAATAGTGTGGTAATGAGAGGCCAGAAGGAGGCAAGAGAAGTTACTGTAGTGAGATTTGCAGGAGGGAGAAAAAAAAACAGCCTGTTTTTTTTTTTTTTTTTGGTGAAATCAGCTGTTACTGTTGACCTTTGTCGGCCTTCCACTTCTCAAGAACACCACTCAGACCATTCTGGCTGCAGTCTGCACCGCTAATGCCATCCAACTCCAATTGATTCCAGGCCGTCTGGGGGAATGGGGAGCTCCCCTGGTGTTACGCTAAAGTGCTGACTGTATTAATGGGCCAGTATTGCTGTGCGAATGAACTGGGCTACAGAGGCTTTGCAGAGAAGGCAGTCCCCCAACGAGGCAAGCTGTGTTTTCATATTTTGCTCCTTATAGCAATCATTTAAAGTTATTGTGGCAAAATGATTTGTTTACATCAGGTAAAAGTAATAGGGTAGCTCGTCCTCTCTTGTGTATTTAGTTTGTATGGACCCCAAAAAAATCAAGATTGATCAAAGCAGCAAAATAAAACAGAGTCATTAAGTGTTCTAGTGCAGAACAATACTGACAACAACCCCTGTGACGCAAAACAAAACCAAAGGGAGTAATGGATGGTAATGTGCTACCATTAGACCCCTGTAGAGGTAATAGGCCCCATTGACTCAGATGAAGAAAGATGGTAAGGGGGAGAGATGCAGCTCAAAAACCAAGTGTGATTGTTGTTTAACTACACAGAACCAATTTGTACTTTAAAACAACATTCACACTTTGCCTTTAAAAACATCTCATCTGTGCAAGCTAATATTACATAAAAGCAAGTCTTTGCAGGTTGAGGTCAAAGATGTTTTTGACTACAATCCCCTCTTAACCTGCCTGCTTCTACATTACACCACCACTCATTTACAAAACTGGCCCCCTGTGGCGCCAACTTGCCAGGTTCCTCCACCTTTCCATGGTTGGCAATTAACATGAGTTAATTGAAGATGCTAATTAGGAACACAGGGTGCCAAACAGCAAGGGAGCAAGAGGGCAGGGTGCAGAGTATATTTTTAGGGGATATTATTATTTTTATGATAAAACACATTAATAACATGGTTCCCCAGGGAGGGACAAACTTCACCTTGAGGTAGAGAAAAAGGGAAGGAGTGAAAAAACTTTTGTGCAGCAGCTTACCATACCACCTGTCTCTGGGAGGTGATTGAAACTGATGCCTGTGCATTGGCTCCTTCTTTTCAAGATAGCCAAGAGATTGATGGCTGCCTCCCAAAGCCCCTCAAACAGCTTTAGCAGTAAATAGAGTCCATCTTCCAAACTGCCTCCGCGACAGATGAATCAACGCTCACACCGAGATTAATAACTTTCAGCACTGAGGCTTTCTCCCCACTCTCATCTATGCACATTCAAACCAACAGCCCAACAGTGAGCTTTAACCACACGCAGTGTTTAAATCACTCCTAAATCCATACTCTCCTTTGAATCTCTCTCTCATATTATAAGCAGAACATATTCATATTCAAGTGTGACATTTTCTTTTTCTGAATGGGACGCAGAGGAAAGCAAACACACACACACACACACTTTGCCGTCTCTCTTTTCCCTCATGTCACTTTCTTGCATGCGCTCATAAATGAATCTGTGATTATGAAATATTAATTTTTCCCTCTCGTCCCCTCTTCCCGGTCTCAGTAGAAACCCACAGCCACACAGTCAGACTGAATTGTTTGTCTTGCCATTGCAGCTATTAGTAAACATGTAATTTTCATCTCAATATTAATGTGGTGATCAGATTACTTACCCAGCCCAGCGGCAATTCACTGACTCCCCACCTCTCTCCCTGTCGTTGCAAATAAATCATGGAATTACTATTTACAAATGGAAACATTTCATATTTCCAGCAGGTCTTGTGTTATTCGGTTATTAAGACCTGGACAACACACGTTGTATATTCAGATCTTGTGTTACAGATGCACCTTTTAAGATAAGAATACTTTCTTTCCTTTTATGTTGTTCTTCCACGCAACATATTCATCACTTGCTCAAACACATATGTACTAAAAGGACCTCGTAGGAAAGGGTGAGGGTGGTGGTCTGTTAATGTGGCCCTGAATGACACTTGTGTGAATTGTTCACTTGACCCTATGCTTACCAGATGGAAAAGGTCTGGTTATTTAAAGAAAACCCTGTTTTTACAAGGTTAATATCTACATGCCAACAAATCAGTATTTTTCTATGGCACAGGAAAGAAAAGCTCAGAGTAAATGTAGTTTCCTTCCTCTCTACACATTCAGTCCCAGTCGTCTTGACCCTGCTTCGCTTTAGAGTGAAGGGGACAATTATGGGTTAATAGGGATTGGGGGGTGATCAACCGTTTTGCAAAAGGGAATCACTTCCTCGCATGACACAGGCAATACAATTATTATGTAATTAGCATTTGGGGCCAAGGGAAGGTTAGAGTGCCGTACTGTAGGTTGGACCTGAGCTGTTTTCTATTCTGTAAGGTACAAACAGAGAAAGCACTTTCTTGTAGAGTGAGTGAGAGCTGTCGTATTATGCAACAAGGTTTACAGCAAGTTCATCCATGTTAGCAAGCTGAAGGTTATACAAAGGAGGACATTCTGATGAAAATATAGAGAAAGAAAATTTCTTTCTCTTGAAGGAGGATTAAGAACCCAATTCTGACACAGAGGATGTAGCCAAAGTTGTATTTTACTCACTGAGACACTGCTAGAGGCTTGTAGTTGCAGCAAAGTCTCTGTTGGTTGGTAAGCCCGAAAAACTGCAGGGAGCAAATAGCAACAGTCTATGAACCTAACTGCTGCACCACTTTAAGTTTATAGCTCACTTGGTAAAGCTTAGGTTTGCCTTGCCAGAGGAGGTGGACTGACCATCTGGGTCCATGGGCAACAACCATCTGAAAACCCTGCTGTGGAGTGACCAGTCGGCACTTGTATTGGCTTCATGTGTGCATGTGTGTGGCAGGGTCATAAATTCGTGACGAATCATCAGTTCATCTTTTTTCGTTCACCAGTTTTATTTTGATATACTCTCCTTTTCAAACCGTAAGCTGTGCACTCACAGTGACAGACTGATTGCTGCTTCATAAATTGTGACTGAGTCGACCTAACAAATTAACATTATGCTGCCTTCAGGTGCCTGTCAGAAATATATCAGAGTTACAAGTTATGTGTACGGGGATGATAAAAGAATACAAGTCATGATTATGACAGAGGATGATTATAAAGTGTTGGACACAATAAAAGCAACGCCAGTAAATTACAATACTACATTATAGATTAGCAACAGATGGACTATGTTTAATGGTGTGTTGATTCAAGTCATTACATCAAGTGTAGTTTTGTTGTGTTATAAGTGTAAAGTAAAGTTGCTACACCTATTTATACTTTGATTCATTGATAATTTAAAACATTTATCGAAGGGTTGATTGATTTAGTCTTATTGGTGTGCATGCATGAAAAGTTAAAGTAATATAAAGTTAAAAAAAACAAAAAAAAACTGAATGTTTAAACAGTGTCTTCCAGTACTATTAGTATTGCTATCTATTCCATTACCACTTGATGGGCCGTTCATATGCAGCTTACTGTAGGTCAAAAGTTAGATATGAAGTTGCCTTCACATACTATTTCCCACAGCATTTGAAAGCAGCATCTATTCCTGAACTCCATCCCCGTCTTCTGACATCTTTCTTCATACTTTTTCTTGACTGGCATATTTGTCCCTCAGGCACCACTGGTGCCCTCCCCAGCTTCCTAATTGTTGATGCACTGTTAGACGAGTGCAGATTACGTTGGCCCCCTGATCCTCAGCAAACTTCTTCAATATTAATGAAGACTGATGAAGTGCTAGGGAGCCCCTGTCTTTCAGGCCCGACCTAGATTGGATTGACAATTGCAATTAGCGTCCCCTCAAGTTCATTTCCATCACTTTAATTTGACACGAAGAAAGACAGTGTGGGGTGGGAAGTGAGACCATTGAGAGAAAGAAGTCCTGAGGAGAAAGGTTAGAGAGGGAAAATGGGGTGATAGAGTTTGACCAGGAACTAGTTTGAAGGCTAGACAGCAGAGAGGAGGAGCATACTTTAGTGGACAAAAAGGAATTTGAAAAGTCCCTAGAAATCTTTTGATATCTGAGGTGATTTTCTGCAGCTTCCTTTATTTCTTCCCTATTACTTTTTTCAATATACAGTGGCAGCCAGAGTGATATCTGCACTAGAGTCAAATCCACCTTAAGACCTTTAAGTCAGGCCTAGGTTGTGATCTCCATTGTGAGCTTTATACTATCACCCACGAAGCTCAGTATATTTTGCCTTCTCTCACCTGCAACTGTCACCAAATGGATTACTTGTCAGTGTGTGTGTGTGTGTGTGTGTGTGTGTGTGTGTGCATGTGAGAAAGAAAGAGTGTGTGAGATACGGGGACAGCCGTGCCTGAAAATTAATGATTCTCCATCCTTTTGCGGGGAAAAGAAGCAATGGATTGTTGTGTCATGTTTGTGTGTATTTCTATACAAGCTCCTATGTGTGTGTGTGTGTGTGTGTGTGTGTGTGTGTGTATATGTGTGTGTTATTGTAACTGATGGAAAAGGTGACATCAGACAACTCCTTCTTTGCCATATTGACATTCATTTTAAACCTACCCTTCCTCAAATTGACTGATGCAATTGGTTGTATCTGTGTCTGTAAGAACGTGTGTGTGTGTGTGTGTGTGTGTGTGTTTGTAATCATACGCAAGGTTAAAACCTGTCTCCTTGTTGAGTGACAGATACATTTTCTTGCTCCCCTTCCCACTGTTGGTCAGCCCATATCATTTTCTTCCCCTGTCTTTCGGACTGATAGAGCAATGGAATGAGAATAACCGAAATTGAGAGGTTAAATGTCTGTGTTTGACACTAAAAAAGAGAGAAAACTTTCCTCTACTTGCCTTTATTTCCCATCCCTCAAATGAGCCAATACACACTTACCATTTGTATTGACCTGTAGCCCTGTGGAAGGCAATAAGAGAAAATCAGCAAAATAGACACACATCTAAGCCAGCGGCTGTGCTGACCTGTTTTGTAATGATACTTACTGTAAAAAAGGAAATCTCTACTGGATCACAGAGGGCAGAAAACTGCTGCACCACCTTCAATGTATTGAAACTTTCAAGCTTGTTACACATTTTGCCATTGCGGAAGAGCATTGCAATAAAAAATTGAGACGTTATCTCGATCTACAAGATCTTTATTCTGTAATTTGTGTGATGGTAAGTTATAATTAAAATATATGGAAGTTGTAATACAGTTAATACAGAACGAGAAACCTGCATGTTTTTAAATCCCTTCGCCAAAGGAAATAGGCTTCTTGTATATCGTAACCCAATGAGTGGTGTCACAGCAAATGATGGTGCAACATGCTTGAAATGAAAGTCAAATCAAATGTCGCACTGTGTATTTTTAAAGCCTTTTCTCTTCAACATTCCTTGTCCATTTCATTTGATTTTAGTCATTTTCTGCCACAAATGTTCCTGAACATTCCCTACTCAGCCTTTGCAACATGGCTGCATGATCATGTAAATAAATGTCGTCAAAAATCTCTGATTGTTTTTGATGCCTCCTATGTTGATCATCACTGCATGCACGATATCTCTTTTATCAAGGCTTTAAATGTTAGATTTTGTAAGTCACATCAGGTCACCACAAACATGTTTTAGTTTGTAGATACCTTAGACTGTTTAAGCATTCACAGTAAAGATAATCGTTTGAGTTTTAAAATGATATCGGATAACATTTGGATTGCTGGACTGTGAGTAAGAGTGTGTATCAGCTAATAATATATAGAGAGAGAGGCATTTCATGTCTTGGAGTCCCTTTGTAAATTAAGTATTGCAAAAATGCATCCATTCTGGCAATACTTTTTGATATGTATTTCTCTGTACCTTCAGAGAGCTTTACTACCCAACCTCTATTTCTGTCTGCATGTATATTATATCTATAATATTTATTTATTGGAGATTTGGGATGATTGTCTCGGTTGTAAATTGTTTCTAATGTTTGAGGAGAAATTGTTCTATGTTGAAATGTCTGGAGAGGACACGATTCTGTTGTCTCCAAGTAACAGCAGAATTGTCCCTCTAAAAAGCATGTTTGGCATGTTTCGGCAAATGGTTGGGTCTGCACTTGGAAACAAAGAGTGACAGCCACAGAATTCAGCTTCCAATCTTGCTCTGACAACTTAGTCATGTTCAGAAGTTGTAACTGCAATGGGGCACGTTTAAAAAATCCCACTGTCATGGAGAAGACGGTGCAGTGGATGCATGACACATTCTCACTGCATGCGGACACACACACACACACACACACACACACCAGAGGTGATAGTACTTATCGTAACAGTGCAGTGCCAGACTGAATAGAGAGGCTGTGAAGAGGAGAAGCAGAATATGGGCCTGACAATAGCCAACCTTGTTCCTCTGACGTCTTTCAAACTTCATATCTGTCTCCCTCTGGAGCTCAAAAAATAAAAGGTGAATGATATAGACCAATTTCTCAGGAGGATCAAAATCAATTTCCACCCACTGCGACTTAGATGAGGGAATGGCTGGTGTTAAGGCTTAGATGGCCCGAGTACAATAGTTGCACTGGAACCAGGCTCCATCCTCCTCATTAACACCACCCTATTGATAACAGCACTCATGGAAAACAGCCACCAGCACATCTAATCTTCTCTGGCTTTATTTAGGCCCCCATCCCTAACACTTTTTATGCATTCAGCCTGTGCTGGTGAGTCTGTGCATAATAATGAGGGACCTTGTGGGTTTGGCTTGCCTTGTCTGAGTAGTGAGACTATGGTTGTCTTTTTTATTATACTCTCCAACTTTTTTTTTCCTATTGTTCACACTTTGTAAACCATAGTCTCTGCTGGCTACACTGGGGAATCGAGCGTTTGGTTTCTTGCTCAAGGCCCTCTCGCTTTCCACTGCACTTTCTACAGTATAAACAAAACAAAATCTGACTGAGTGTAAGTGAGAGTTTTTGGTCACACACTATGTGATGATAAGGAGAACTGAGCAAAGAATTAATCAGGTTGTTTTTCTAGCTTGTTTGAGTCAGGTCAAAAATATGTTTTGATATGTTTTTTCACCACTATCATGCTGGAATTCACCACTGTGAATCTTCTCTTCCCCATGAAGAAGAACTTTCACAGCCAGCTTTCAAGTCTACAAGGGGTGAGAGGTTCATACCTGAAAGAAAATAGGGTGTCACTTTATGGCACCCTCTCTCTCTTTCTGTACCTCTCGTCCCTCTGTTGTTTGGCTGTATTTCTCTAATGAAAGAAAACAAATGATATGATGAACATTAACATATTATCAACAATAATTGGATATAAATACCAGTATCAGCAATAGCATAACATTCTACACTATTCACACTCACTGACTGCAGCAGGAAGCATCAGATCACCAGATTTTCTTGCTGAGATGGGAAAAAAACAAAACAACACATGACTTGATGCAGCTCGATGATCAGCATCCAAACAAATGAGAATTCAGGGCTAGGCACCAAAGACCACAAATAACTATACATTTGGTCTGAGTGCTCCCAAAATGTGAGTTTCTTCTTGCTATTATGTTGATTTCTGCTGATACTTGTGGTCTACGTCACAAGCATTTGTCTGATTTCATTGAATTGATGGAAGGTGATGAGATAAAACAGAGAGAAAGGGTGTAGAATGTCGGATACAAGTGACCTTATTTGAGTTTGGTAATTTTATTATTAAAGGAAAGAGCAAAATCTAGAGGAAGAAATCTAACAACATAACATCAGGGGAGCATTTTGCACCAATTATTAATTTATGAATGACTCCATGGTAAATTGAAACATCCTACACCTTAAACAAGTAGTATTCACCACTTATTTTATTTTAGTTTCAATTGAGTTCTCTCTGACGTGATTCAAAGGCAGCATAATTCCTATCACCCAGACAACATCGATACTGAAAACCCCCAAAACCCCCAAATGGTTAATGTTGGGTCCGTGGTTATGGGAAATAAATTAAGATATGGTTAGGGTTAGGGAACCATAACACTTGGTTAAGGTTAGGGAAAGCTCATGGTTAGGGTAAATGAGCACGCAAATGTTAACTGCAGGTCTACGATGGGAGGTGAACTCTCCCATCTTTCTCCTGCATTTGCATTCAAACTCTCTTACTTAATCTTAACCACCAAGGCTGTGTTTCCCGTGCCGATGTCCAAGAGCAACACACATTCTTCATGTTACCTGGTTGTCTTATTTACCCATAATCCCTGTGTCTTTCCTTCTTTCTCGCTTCGTTTTTGTCTTTATATATAATTGTAGCTTCCTTTTGCGTTTCCATGCTACCTTCCTTTCTACCCCCACCCCCAGCTCTCCGTGCACTAACTATTCAGTGTTTGAATAAAAACTCATTAGGATTACATGGCCATTTAGCTAAGTGACACAGGGTGTAATTGTACCATCCATCAATTGCTGTGTAATAACACACTCGGACGAGCTAAATGTTGATTAGCCCTCAGCCAATTTCACCATTGGGTTTGGGGAATAAATAGCCAGAGGAGATGGTGGCGTGATGGGTGGTGGGTGGCCTTGGAGGGTGTTGCGGTCAGGTTCCCTGACCCATGCAAGCCAAATTAACTGGGAAGGGATGAAAACCAAGTGTCAAAGACGAGCAAAGTATCACTTTCTGTCCAAGGCTATCAGAATTTTTGTCTTGCTCTGTCAGACAGTCATCTGCTCACATTCATCACACTGAACGTCTTGCACTATGCACAATGATCTGGACAATACAAGCCAGTTGTTTTACCTTTGTTAAAATGTTAAGTTACTCAAATTTTACACACACTTCAGTAGGAGATAGCCATTAAGAGCAGGGTTCGAAATATGGTTGAGCTACGAAAAAGAGACATGAGCTCCCTGGAAAGCCTCATTTGAGTGATTAAAGGGGAGCTCTAAAATATCATAATCTTTTGGTGCCACTGGTTTTCTGTATAAATGTATATTTTCCTGTATATTTAGGTTTTATATAAATAAATAATAGGCTAATAGTAAAGCACTAAAGCACTGGGTCTTGTGATTAGAGTAGCTGTTGGAAAAGGTATCTTGTTATGTTTTCTGAGACCAACATTTGAGGCTGTGGGCATGTTTATAATTGTCATGTATGATTTGAAATGTATTGATAGTATACTTTTGCATTCATGTATGTGTACTGTACCCTCCCAACACCCCAAAACTACGGCTCCCCCATAAACCATGGTGCAATTCAAACACTGAGTAAGAATATGGACAGAAAACCCTAAGAACATGTTTTTCCTTTTTGGGAGGACTAATGAATGAAACCCCTAATGAGAAAAAACACAGATTTAGGGAAGTAAAAGGGGCAGGACCTTGGCCCTCTACAGTTAAAAATATATTTCCCTCTTCAAAGAGTGCTTGAAATTATCCTCTCATTGGAGGAATTGCTGCATATCAGTAAAATACATATGATTTATTATATTATTATTATTAATTAATATTATAAGGTACTGGATATGAAAGAAGTATGGCTCTACATTTGACGATATTGACTGTCAAGAACATGGTCAATACTTGATTCGTCACATCAAGTCATTCGCTTTTTTAGGCTCCTTCATGCCATGGACACCAGATGAGAAGAGAAACAAAGTTGGTGAGTCAGCTCACTCTGCTGAGTGCTGGCTCATTGCTGTTTATGAGGCCCTTAATTTCACCCTAGTGTCACAAATCGCTATCTTATTTCATCATCTTCCTACACCGAGTCTGTTGCTACGATTATAGATCACTATCCAACTATGTTGCAACACTGATTACACATAAAAGCAGAGTGCGCAATAACATTTATTTCTGCTGTTGTTTCTTTTTCATTCTTTTTGTACCCTGACTGTTCACTGTGTCCTCAAGCACACTGTCCTTCCAATATAATTTGTTCAACAAATTTGTTCATAACTTGTTGTGACAAACATAAAGCCTGAATGGGAGTAATTAGGTAAATCTGCAATCAATCAGTCAATCAATCAATAAATTGTTCTGCTAACTGGACAGCGCTTATGTTAACTTAGTATATTTACTTATATTAACTTCCGTGCTACAGGAAATTATTTTTGAATTGCAGCTATACACTAAAGCAACAGCTTGAAGTATACTAGACACCACCACAGATTCACTTATGATATGGATTTTCTTATAATTCTCACTAGTATCCTCAGGACTTCACCCTCAGTTTAATCTCTCTCTCAGTCAGTAATTTTCCTTCTTGAATACTTTTGTATGCTTCACAATTTCACAGGCCTCCTCGTTAAATCCTCTCCGCCTCTGTGTGTTTTACACAGCGCTAGTGAGTAATCCTTTCTTAGCTTGTTTAACAACATAATGGCTTCTGTTTCAGCCTACCTCACTTGGTGGGCATTTTGATCAATCAGTGCGGGCATGACTTGTTTGGGCTGGCCGGGGGTGACAAAAAGGGCTTCATTATTGGGACTGAAATAGAGACGAGGCCTACCGTAGCCAAGCCTAGTGGCTCTAAGACCCATGCAGCAGGAAACTCCATTGTTCCTAGTATCTGTATTCCAAAAGTACTGATGTGTCGTGTTAGGAGGAACCACAAAAGGAACCAAACAAGCCTCCTATTAGAGCACAAGACACAAATGTGACAGAGGTTGTGGAGGAGGAAACTTTTTTTTGTTCTATCCAGAATGATTCTGATTCTTCTTCCAAATAGATGAGAGAATAACTTAATTGCTCATTGAGATGACAGTACTGTTTTATGTAGATAATATCCCATTGCCCGACAGTGACATTGTGTAGATAAAGGGGCAGCAAAGGATATGGGAAGGAGCAAAGAGAAAGAGTGTATGAGAGAAGCATAAAGCAGCAGATCAAGAGATAGAGAATTAGAAAGACAGTCTCTTTTGGTATAATTGCAGCTTTTGCCATGAAATGAGTGCATTGTGGGGAGCTAACGGTGCCAGCTCCACCCATCATGTCTTTATCACTAATGTACCACTGAGTACTACTATAATTACATAGGCTTTTGTCTAGCTCTGTTCACAAGTATCTGGGAAGCGAAAATTGCTCTGACTTTTACAGCTCTTTCATTGACATCTACAGTATATGGGCAAGTTCCGCAAAAGAGACGAGTTGCTGGGAGAGTGGTTAGGATGATTTGTCTGGTTGCTGATTTTCTAGATATAGTCAGTCTGTTGTTCACATCTGATATGGATATAATGTAGTTCAATTACAGATTCACTTGACCATTAGCCGAACCCCTTCCTTTAACAGTGATTGTCCAATCACAGCTCAGCAACCATGACTAGACACAGCAGGTCTCTCAAAATTTGTATGTCAGAGTCGAAGGGTTGTGTCTGTTTTTGCATTTCCAAAACCAAAATTATGAGAGCAAAATTGTAAGTAGGGTGGATGAAACTGTGTGTTTGTCTGCTCTGTAAGCCACTGTTAGCATTACTAGGCAAAGAGTTAGCTATAACAAAATAGTTTTGTTGTTGTAGAAAAGGCCTCATTCAGGACAGACCCATCCACTGCAGGGGAGCCAGTGTAATACTGGTCCCAGATGCTACTATATCAACGTTTAGGGCAAAGTTAGTGGTTAGACAGGTTAGAAGGACCATCTTCCAACCACAATATCCAATCAAGCCCCCAAGTTGGCAAGCTACGGCCCTTCATGACACTGAATCACAGCTAGCTCCAGATGCGGTCAAACTTAGACCTTCCTTGAGCGGGAGAAATCATAGATTAAATTGAAGACCTCACATTGCATGGGAACACTTAAAACCACAAAGGATCCCTGCCACAACTCCAGCTTCTGGTTGTGAACTATAGCTCCTTCGTCATGAAGTGCTGCAGGTGCGCATACAGGAGATGTCCATTAAAACAATTAAAATATTCATCATTTTTTACTTGGGTGACAGCTCCCAACTTGCTCCCCCATGTCCCATCCACTCAAGAATAAACTTCCCCACATTCTCTTGCAAAGACACACATCCATACGCACACACAGCTGTGTATGTTTTAGCAGCTTCTGTCTCTGTAGGGCAGGAAAACATTGCGCAAAAAGCACAGAATTACTTTTTTCTACCTTTGAAACGGCTAACTGGACTTTTTAAGACAGTTCTGTCTTTCTTTCTTTCTTTCTTTCTTTCTTTCTTTCTTCCCAATTGGAAGAAAATATTGTAGATAGAATTGCTTTTAATAAGTTTCCTAAATGGGACTTGGCAGAGCAGACATTTTGTCATAGCATAGCAGGAAGCTCACAATTGTTACTGATAACAATAAGGAGGGCTGCATTATATTAAGGTGTGTCAACTCCAGGATCCAGGTTATGCTGGCTCACTGGCCTGTCTTACTGGTATCAATGGCTATCAATGATACTGTATTAGTTTCACATGTGCTTTTTCTGCTATGTAAAGCCAAACTGCCTGTTATGAAAAAGACCTATTAACTAGACCAGAGTTGCATTCACATGGGAATCTTGTAGTACAAGGCAGAAACTATTGACCACATGGATGAATGAGATCAAATTTTGCAATTCAGTTGATGTTATGATTTGATAACTACTTATTCTTTAAAAGTGACCTCAAAGGCACATGTGAACACATTCACACACAACCATACTGTATATCTTAATTTATAATTATAATACATGGTTGCAATAGTTTTTGTTTTAACAGTTTTTATTGTTTTTGATAGTATATTTTCATGAAAGACCCGTGACTGAGACTGCTGAGGAATCAGCAGTATTAAAAGTTATTATATTATATATTGTAGGAGTTTTATTTGCACAAACGCAGTGTGTCACTTTTCTTTTATTGCTGAACGTGATCTGCAAGCAACACTCAGAGTCAATTCAAAGTGTTCTTCTCTAATACCACCATAAGACATCAACATCTTAATTAAACATGATTGTTATCAGGGTTTTCTTAATTCTTAGAAATGCTGATGGGTTACTGCCAAATAATGATGTGTTTCAGTATGTGTGTATGCATGTGTGTGTGTGTGTGTGTGTGTGTGTGTGTGTGTGTGAAGAGGTGAAGACTTAGTTTAAGGTTAGGTTTAGGTTAAGTCTCCAGGAAATGAATGTAAGTCAATGTAAAGTCCTCTGAAGTGATGGAAACATGACTGTATGTGTGTGTGTGTGTGTGTGTGTGTGTGTGTGTGTGTGTGAGAGAGAGAGAGAGAGAGAGAGAGAGAGAGCACAGCCAAGTGGGTCAGAAAACGGATTCCTTGGTTCCCCGTGGAGAAAGCAAGACCTTTATCTTCAATTTCAGAGATTTCCTCTGTGGTCAGAATAAGAGGCCACATCACGTATTTCTCTTCCACTCTTGTACTTGTTTTATTGGGTCATCACTTAACTCAGACAAGTCAAGATATAAGGAGGGCATTTTAAAGCAATTTTTGGTAGATATGTGGTCTACTTTATCCACATGGATTTTGTCCAAATTGTTCTTTGGACCTAACCTATATAGTAATATATCATAATGCATAATTTGATTTATATTTTGTATTAATAATCTAAATCTGCAAAGAACTAAAGATATCAAATAAATGTACTGGAGTAATGTAGTGAAATAGAAGTATTAAGTAGCATAAAAATGGAAATACTCAATTCAATTACAACTACCTCAAAATTGTACTTTAGTACAGTTCTTGAGTAAATGTACTCAGTTACATTCTACTACTGCTTTCCTTATACAGTAGACAATGCTTTTGTCTTGATCTCATATTTATGTGTGGTCAGTTCATTTCTATTTCTTATACAGTATAATAACCTATGATAAGCAGCCTGTTTGTGAGTGAGTTACCAGCTCCATGAAGTGCTTCATCATCTTAAAGAATCCTTTACTATATTTACTATATTTACTTTATCCTTACTTTAAAGACTTGGTATACAACGTATGTGAGTAGAAGTAGAATGGCAGCACTCAGCTTCAAGTGTTCTGTAATTACTTCAGGTTTTGTGTTTGCAGCTCCCGCAAGAAATCCCACTTACTCCCACATAGAAAATGTGCAAAGTACAATTTACAGGTGGCATGAATGTATTCAAAATTATATGTGCATTCACCCTGTGTGACTCAATCCTAGGTGAAGATTGAAAGTTGATGTGCAGTAATGCTGAGGTTTACGACATTCTGGTGGCAAAAAATTACCCGCGCCATGCTCCAGGAAAAACCCTGATTTCCTAAATAAAAAGCATCTCCGCAGTTATCACAATTGATCAACACCAACTCGAACAACTGTAATAATGATAAGACTGCAATTTTGTAGGCAAATATTGCACAATTGGAAAACATCAGAATCAGAATAATTATATTATTTCTTAGATTTTAACACACAAACAAACAAAACACCAACTTTTTATACTAGCAAACCCTCTGTACCCTATGCAGGTTGTGCCTTCTTGCAAAACGAGGGAGGTACATAAATTCCCAGGCTGAAACCTCACCCTAACATGGCCACTGCGTCTTCTTCCCCTGTCCTCCTAAATTTATCGAGGTGTGAGGCCCATCAACCTTTATTAGCTAATAATGCTGTTAGGACCATTAAGCGTGGCCGATGCTCCCCCGCAGCAACACTTAACAGTCTCACTGGGGCACTATTGGAGGACTGAAGTAACAGAACTGCTGTGTGACAACCCCCCTGCACTGAAGTCTCTGACTAGACTTCTAATTTGATGGTGCTAAGACCAGCATAGCACCCCCAGAGGGTGATTGGTGTGTCACTTAAATGCAACCAAAAAAACTAAAATGACTCCTGGTAAAACATCGTCATTTGCTAGAATAATTAAGTCATCATGTGGTAAGTTTTTTTTGTTTTTCTCTATTTTAAGATTTTACAGGTCTCTTATTAACATTGAGCTTCTGTTTAAGTCAAGGAGAAGTACATGTTATGAACTTCAAAGAAGAACGATTTGGGCCCACCCAGGGGTTCTGAACTGGACAGTTTGTGTAACCTGGAATGACCTGGTCATTCTCACATTCAGGGATCATTTCTAGGCCCCGGCTTGAATGCCCTTAAGGTTTCCAGAAGATGCCTGGACCTCAGCTTGAGCTTGACTGTTTTCTATGTGTCCAGTCCAAATGGAAAGTAAATGTGCCCCATAGAGAGGAGAATGTAGATGATTTAAAGCTCCTGCAGGCGCTCTTTGGATTGCCACTCTGAAATATGCAGTGAAGGGCACAATGGAGCCTGGTTACTCCCAGGGCCGTGGGTGTTGTTTTTGTTGTGTTGTGCTCGGTCCAGACTCTTAGAGAATGGTTAGGGGATGGTCGCTGTAGATCAAAGCAGAAATATAATAAACTGTTAGGGAGAGAGAGCCCTCTATTTTATCTTCTCTCCTTGCTCAGGGCTGAAAACAGACTGTTGTTGAACTAAAAGCTGATAGAGGGAAAAAGGAATGTACAGTGTGTGCTCTCCACTTGTTTTGTAAGTAAAAATGGAACACATGGTCTGCTTTGATGAGTCACATGGACAGTACTCAGTTCCTTGAAATATGAAATTTATTTTTGCAGTCCTCAGTAAACATGAGAAGGCCAGACTGAGCCAGTCTGTAGCAAATGTATCAAGTTGTCGCACAGCAGGAAGAAAAATCATCAATTCAATTGATGTAGTTGATCAGGTAGAAGAAGTCTCACTGTTGCTATCACAGCACACACACACACACACACACACACACACACACACACACAGATTGGTGGGTGGGCAATATTGTTGTTGATATCTCCAAAGGGGGAATCCATTCTGAACCAATCACACTCAAGTGTTTCTGCAATTAAGGTATTTGTGCCTCAGCAGTGAAGAGAAGTTTACCCATGAGGCCTAGTGCTTTCTCTTCTCATATCCCATAATCTTAGAACAGAACTCGAAGCCAGAGAGCATTAGGATCGCAGCACCACCTCTCCAGCAGTAAAGGTCTTATACATATTACATAAATATGAAGAGTTACACTCCAATATACGCCACTATGTTGTACACATTTGTTGATTGTTATTCATACAATATGTCAGTTGTAAGTCAGTAATTGCAAACCATTATATTTGTCTCTTTTCTTAATACAGTGACAGTTACAGAAAGGCATTTAGACAAAATAATGCATTCAGTATGATAAACGTGTCAAACCAGACACATGTAGAGTGATACAGTCTGTAAAAGGGTCATTGTTTTGTCAATCTGAGGTTTATTACTAGCTTTAAAATTGACACTATTTGTTGTTACAGATAAAATTCAGTTATTATGATCCTGCAGGGGAAACAGTAGCTGTATGTACACTGATATCCTCTACCTGTGTCATGGATATATATAGGGATATATTATGACTCTTTAGCATCTCAATTATCCATTAAGAGGTTATTTTCTCTCTTGCAACCTCACTTTGTGCTACTAATGACCTGCTGTTTTAAAATGTTTTCATTAAAATGTGTATAGATACTTATGTCTACAATGCAAAACGGCAGCTATACAAATATTAAACATTTGATCTTATATTAGTATAGTGATACGTTTGTATAACATCCATGAAAACTGGAATCCAGACACATATCACCAACTCAGTGTAAAGTTGTATCATAAAATCATTGTAAACTTTCACTACAGCGCAGAATTGTACTGACAGAAAACTTTACAGCTCCAAGGGGATTTGGTTCCCAGGCCTGATTAAGGAGCTAACCATGGGCTAGATGGATCTCGGACTAACTCCCAGCCCAACACCCTCCTCCCACACATCAGCTCATAGTAGGGGAGCGTGGGGAAGTGATTACTCTCGGATTAAGACTTGCCTCGTCCCCGATATGTGCAGCATAATTGAATAATGGCTGCCTCACCCGAACAGTCCCAACGCAGATGAGCCTCCCAGCCTCGTCAGATCGACACAATATTAACCATGACACAGGCGTAACCAGGCCGGTAATTAATGCACTGAATCAATTACAAATTGGTCCATTTGGAGAATTCCCCACAGGAGTCCACTCATTACCAGTGCTCTGATGGAGTCGCAAGTTCTCCTCATGGGAAGCGGTGTCACTCTACTGTTCTCCTTTTCTATCTGTCTTTATCTCTTTTCTCAAGGTAGGGTGCAGAAGACAAATGGAGGATGAAATTGATGCTGCCTGCTACTTGGCATTACATTGCAAATTAAAATGTCAGCTACACAACATTGGATTCTTGGTATTGTCCAACTAGGGAAGAGAGTGAAGCTAATTGAAGCAAATGAAGGTACCTTTAGAAGGTAGCTAATGAGTACCATTAGTTGCCATGGCTGCTTCAACAATGCCAGGTATACTTTGTACTATACGGGTAACCTCCAAATATAGCATTGAAAGCAATTTGCCAGTTGTAATATAGATCTTGGCCTTTACTGACCTTTTAATTTTGTATTTTTCACACAACATGCAATGCCATAAACATTTGTATCTTCTTCTAAAAAAAATACTGTATTGTAAATGCCTATGTTTTTGTCAGATGGTTGGTATTAGATAGATAGATACTTTCGTTATCGCCAGCTGAAAATGTACATGTCGCAGCAGCAGGATGTGAACAAACCACACAGTACAAATGACAAATTACAGAAAAAAATAAATAGATTAAGAAAATTCCAACCATGCATTGCCCACAGAACTGGAGATGGTCACCGGGTGCTGTACTGTTGCTGTCTACTGCACCTAAATAGTTATAGAAGGGAAGTAATGTGATAAATATGGCCCCCTCTCTTCACTCAGTATTAATGGCTCTCATTGTATAAGGTGAACACCACACTATTCATTTTACTGCCAAAGGTGAAAGTCACTCTTAATGACAGAGGGCTTTCTAGCTCCATTCAGGAACTGTCAGGGAGTTGAAATAGAAAAGAGCTGCCATTATGAGAGACAGTGAGAGAAAGTATGGATGTGTGTGTGTGTGTGTGTGTGAGAGAGAGAGAGAGAGAGAGAGAGAGAGATTTAAATGTGCCTGCCCACAAGCCCTTGGAAGGCAAGGAGCATTCAGGGTAAACAGAATACATTTTTTGAAAGAAAGACTTGATTTATGCCCAATATTGTACATAAAGGACAGTAATGTATGTTATGTTTAAAAAAATAGTTTTGACTCAGTTTAAAGTGCAGTTTAAACCCAAATCGTTTGACTGAATGTTTCTGAACCGTTTTTCAAATATATGGAATACATTTCACAAGGATAGCAAAGTCATCCTGAAATTTCAAGGGAGGAATCTGATTAAGAGCAATAAAGGCAGTGCCATACTAATGTGCCACTTTAAGGAGCAACCCTTGTGCATCAGTGTCAATGACTGATGGGCTCGGCTAAAGAAAAGCAAAAATTGAGGTTTTGCTTGAAATGAGAGCAAGATGGGTGTCACATTTTGATTTATACAAAAAAATAAAATCAATCCAGTTCAGACAGAGGGGTATCTGAACTCATTCGGTACATTCTGCTCCCACTTGCATTTTATTCAAAAGGTAATTTTCACATTTGACTCATTCTGGCATTTGATTGATGCTTATCCTAAATTACTCACACCCTGATCATTTGTACTCTGAAAGGCTGAATTCAACATTGAAGGTAGAAATGCAGCAATACGCATATTATATCAATTTACAGCAACACTACGTTAAACCCACATTAGATTAAAGTCAAGCTGACTGTAAACTCTGCTCTGTCAAATTATCAACAAGAGGAGTAAAAAACATTCAAGTAACTTGATAACAACAGATGTAACCAACTTTGCAGCTAACTCTGGTTAGAGAACATGTCCAGAGACAACCAGAGGTCAGTAAAAATAACAGGACTTTTACCCCAATATTGCCCTTGATGACCAGTCATTGACAGTTGTTGACAATAAGGAATTTCAACACCTTCTCAGCATGCTGGAGCCAGAGTATGAGATTCCCTGTTGTCACCATATATTAGAGACAAAAACCTAGAGGCGTGTAACTTTTAAGGAAAGAGCATATTAACATCCTGTTGCCTGACATTTTGGCTTTTAGCTTCACCACTGATATTTATAGTAGTGATGTCTACCTCTCCCTTCAGCTTCACTGCACAGTGGACTGATGAGGATTTTACTACAAGCCAAGGGGCTCACACCAAACCGGGGTGTCAGAGTCAGGGCAATCTGAAAAGTTTTCTCTGCATTGTGGTCCGAGACAACACCAAAAATACAACACCAAAAATATGGTAAAGGCTCTGGATGCCTGCTATGTGTCACTCACACCCTTCAGCTGGTTGCGAACGAGGTTCGTTTGGCTCAGAGAAGTGTTGCTCATGTGGAGGCAGTGGGGCGCAAAATAGTTACTATGCATTTTAAACATTCTGGCTCCATTTCAGGAGTTGACCTGAAAAGTGAGCTCTTGATCCTTTGCCTCAGATGTGCCTCCTGCTATCACTGTGCTGCACAGACTCTTGACCAATGACACTGGCAGAAAAAAATGATGGGAACTTCAGCTGAAGTTGTCAAGTGGTGCTTTTCTCACATGGAAAAAACCCACTCCCCCACAACCCTACCTGATTCAAAGTAACTGTTGTTTGTGTTTTGTGTGTGTGTGAGTGAGGGGGAGAGAGAGAGTGAGAGTGTGAGAATGATAAAAAGAAAACAAAAAAAACACTTTTTTCTTGCTTTACTATTTTGCTATTTCACTTTTTGGCATCAACAAGCATCAACATCACTGAGCAGTGCTCCAGTAGGTGCAGCCATACAGTTAGAGACATACCTTGGAAAAACCACAATTTCCAGTGAAGATGAACCACTCCAACGCTGGGTGGTTAACAAATTGTGGTTTGTTACTCTGGCCCAAATGTCATGAAGCTACCTCTCAACATCATGCAGTATAGTATAGTTGTATAGTGACCTTCAGTTGCAATTGCAAAAACAAATAAACTCACAACTGAACATTGGTGATAATGGATTAGTTTTGCTTTTATTTCGTGCTTTTCAGCAAAGTGAATACAACAGTGATTGACAACTGCAGTATGATTAAGTACTTATACCAGTACTTGGTATCTGCAAGTTCCATGATGTTAGTTCTTTTATTTATACTTTGTTGTTATTTGAAGAAAAAAAATAGTTTTGCTTGTTCAATACAGTGTATTAGTGTACACTTGAAGACTTCTTATCCATGGTAATGAATGGCATATTCATTTCGTTTATATCAGTTAAAACACTGTTAACAGTCTGAGGGTGGGAGAGAAAGGCATTCAGTGTGTTGAACAGAAAGAGAGTGAAAACAATAGACAAGAACAAGGAAGAGAGAAAGTTAACAGATACATGTGCTTTCTTAATTACTGTGTTAGTAAATCAATAGGAGTTGTGCCATGCTTCATTGTCTGGGCTGTGACTAAGGGAGAGGATTAAGACAAGCTGAGGGGCATGAGACAGGAAATGTAGGTGAAAAATCTGCCTCATTCAGCGGAACACCCACCCACAGCTCGCCCACCACCACCTATTCTCCACATCTGTATAATCACATTTCTTACCTTAGATTTACAAAGGGGAATTAGAGGCAGAGGCTTCACAGAAGAGCTCACCTCTCTCCTTTTTCAGTTCAACTCTGTGAGTGCAAGCATTACTGCTCATAAGAAACATTACCTGACAAAACATACTCAATATATTCTTATTTTTAAAAATATGACACTGCAATTTTAACTGTAGATTTAAACCATACTGAGGTGACATGATTAGTTTCAAAATAATGTAATGTTTATTGTAATGTATAGTAGCACTGAGCAATATTCCTAATCAGTTAGACAGTTAGAATCCTTCCAAAGCCAGCGAAGAGACATGGTGGTACCCATTGCATATGCATGTTTGTTGTAGTTGTATTATTTCTTATTCCTCAAAAATTGCTGATAAAACCTACTCCTATATGGGCTAAATGTATATAATTGCTTTCTAAACTTGAACTAAAAAGAGGGAGGGGGCACTCCTATTTGGATACATATTCATATATTTAGTGTTTCTGTTTTTTTGTCCTTTCTCTGTCTGTTCACATGATTCTCTCCCTATTCAGCCTATTCTTTCTGTATTTGACCATCATGGTGTTTTCTGTCAATGATGCATGCACCTTACAGGGCTTTCTTGTCATCATGCTTGACAAGCGGACTGTCATGCTGTCGCAACCAATGACACTCAAGCATCGACAGAACACTACATATTGCCTCAGCGTACACGACATGCACACTCTGAACAGGGACTTCTCAAAGTCATCCATTCTTGCCAATCCCATTAGCAAGTGACAGCAACTCAAAATCTCAAACCAAAGCCAAAATCTCACTGTAGTCATTATATACTTCTGTACATATTACTTGTTGCTGTATGCACATTTTAATTACCTGAAATTGCCTTTCTTGCCTGACTATAAAGGGAATTTACATTTTATTTGCCTCATTGAAATCCTCAGTGAAATCCTTGAGCAAAACAATGTTCCTTGAAAGCAGCTGGCATTGACCCTTGGTAGAGGCAGGGGAAGGACATGGAATGCCAACAGAGAGGTTTCAAATCTTTCATGTCGCTTGTTCTTTTTGCTTTTGTTACCACAGTCAACAAAAAGACCTGTCTAATCTCACATGAGAATTCCTTTGTACAGCCACACAAACACACACACACACACACACACACACACACACACAGATCTGTTTCACCAGAGCAGGAGAGGTGTGATGTAAGAAACAGAAGGGATAGTTTCTCTTCATCTTCAAAGATGAGTCATCATAATCATCTTGTCCAAGCAATAAAAGACACTTAAGTGATGCACATACATACACTCTCGCACATACACACACACACACACACACATACACGTACACCTCAAAGGCAGCATCAGCTGCAGGTGTTTGAAGTGGCTCATATTGGGTTTAAGCCACTCCAGAGAGATTGAGGTGTTACCGTGGAGCTGGCAGTTTTCAGGGGGTTGGAGGTGGGCACTTTGGCGACTTAAAGTAAAAGCATGGCAACACTGCTGCTGTGACTTTGAGTATGAAGAAAAGACATTCCATCAGGGTTGCTACTCCTACTGGGAAATATTGCACTCAAGCAGCACCAAACTTAATGATATAATAAAGCCATATTATAATGCATGAGTTATTTACAAAGGAGGGTTAACACTCATTTATAAAGATTAATGTCAGAAATTAATGTCTAAACAGTGATGAAGCCTTCACTTTTCAAAATGGGACAATTACTAGCAATATTTCTGGTAGGTTGTCAGTTACGTTGAGGATGAGCTCCTGGGAAAACTCAGGAGGATTTTCTCACTTATACTTGTAGACACTCCATCCGGATTCTCTGTCTGTTTACAGATGTGGATGTGAGCTCAGGCAGAGGGTTTAGGGAAGCGATATGGAAATAGAGGATGAGGGCTTAGTGATGCAAGGCAAACCCTAAGCCCTCCCAGTGCACTCCTGTGTATCAGACTTCAATGACCGCAGCCCCGTGGAGCACATCGGTACGCCTCAATATGTATGGAAATGAGAGGCAATCATGCTAACGTGTGTTCAGTCTCTTCAAACATGCTAATGGTGCCATTGCACTTTCAGCCCTGCATCACCCCTCACAGCAACTCACCCCTCCTCAGACACTTAGCGGTCTCTCTGTCTCTTTCCTGACCTGGAACAATGGAATAATTAAACCTGGTGGTTTTAATTATGCATTAAAATATATGTAGACCCAGTCCGATCCACTTGACTGAGCGTCTCCTCCTGCAGTGTGTATCCCACCCTCTCCGTCTCCCTTCTCTATCCTTGCTCCTACCTTCCTTCGCTAACTCTACCCCAAAACCTCCCTCCCTCTCCTCTTCTTTTAGGAGTTGGGGATTGAAGGACTCGATTTCAAAACCGCGCACGTCTCGGTGACTCAAGTGAGGGGTTTGTTCCGCTGCCACACTTCCGTTCACAAATGCTCCAGCTTGGGGAGGAGGGAGGAGGGAGAAATCCCTGTTAATCTAGTGAATCTGGCTCTCGCTGTGTCTTTTGTTCACTGTTACTGGGACTCTGACGCATTGGGAGGCATGTGGGGGGTGCGGGGTTGAGTGATTTCAGGGGGGGGGGTTGCTACTACACAGTTCAGTCTACATGCAGTGAAGGAGTCCCACACCCCACTCTCTGTGTAATCTCAGTTTGAAAAAAAGACTATTCACTTAGTCACTGAAGGGATTGTGGATGATCAACAGTTTGTACCTTTCTGTTTGAATCTGGTATAGCTGTGCCTATTGCGCCAAGAGATGACCGTGTTGACATAAAGAAATACTGAACTGGAATAGAAATAAGTACAGAGCCTAACAATTCGGATGTCAGCTAAAGGAGGCCAGTTCTCTGTCACATGTGCCCCATACACCTGTATCAAGAAAGTTGAAGAGCTATTTTTACTGGGAGAAATCCAGGACAACAATGTGTCATGTTGTTATCTTTAGCAGGTAATTTCCTGCTCTAATTGCACTGTAGCTAAATAGAGGAGGTCATGCAGATGACTCTGGAATACATTTAGTGCAAGCACACACAAAAAATGTGCTTTTACGTTGTGCCAAACTCAGCATTGCTCCTCCATCACACAATGTGGGCTCTTGTGTATTAACACATTTTTGAATATCATATTTTAGCTGTATTCCTTTAGGGCATGTGTTAAAGCTTGCTGGTGCCTGTTTCCCTGAAGTGGCCATACGGTGCAGGAGGGGATGGGGACGGGGGTGGGGGTGGGGGGGGGTTGTTTTGTTGATCTGTGTTTAATGAAAGTGACCACACAGAGCAGGTTTGGCCATTAGCTCAGCAAGGGCCTGTAATCACTACAAGTTGTTTCCCTTTTTTCATGCAGTTCATTATTGAACAAACAATCTGTGGGGAGAAAAGTGTGTGTACCTGCCATCTTCTTTCTCCCTCGTTTTATTTCCCTCTGCAAGGCTGCGCTTTGGAAAGTATTGATTTGGTGGCTTGGAAATAACAAACCGGCAACTGTGCAAGTGGGGTAATAAATAGGCTCAGGAAAAAAAATAAGTGTAAAAAAGTATGCATGAAGTGTGTGCCCTGAAATAATTATCAGCCACTGTATATGCTCAGATTCAGTCAGCCGGAGTTGCTCTCACTGCTGCGTGCCACCCTCCACCTTTTGGTAGCAAGAAAAAGTACCTGGATTGAAGATGGAGTCAGGGTAGTTAATGGCACAGTGCCCAGGGCAATGTCACCGGACTACATAGACTTGGAGCTATTTGGTTGTGTAGCAGAGTTGAAAAGACCTTCAAACCCCCAGCAGGGTGAATGTGAGTCATCCAACAGATCTCAGCCCTTGGCTAGGGAAATAAAGTGTGAAGTATGGCCCTGATTAACTCTCTGTTCACACTGATGCACAACAGAGTAGAACACAGATACATATCAAAGAAGCTCAACATATTGTACACTTTTGCATGCACACCTACTTACGATGTACATAAACATAAATGCAACAACTTTTGTACCCTAGAACACGTGTTATCCTCAGTGATTCTCCTGTTAGAATATTTTTATCTACACAAAGTACCTTACTTGATCTTCTTCTCCAACTACTTTCTAAACCGAAAACACATGCACACACACACACACACACACACACACAGAATATAAATTCCCCATCACTCATTCACATGAATACACACAGACTCACCAGACTCTGGCCCGTCTGTTTCTATTAATGGTAATCAGCAGGGTAATGATGACGGAGCTGTGACTGCGGCTTACTTACTGGTGGCTGATGGCCATGCTCTCTGACAGCTGTCAGCCGCCATGACTACGCTGCCAGGGCCCTCCTTAGGACTTATTTCAGCTCAGCACATCAGCCGCAACAGTACTTCACACACAGACTTGTTGATTATCAACATCAGCGGACCGGCGTGGAAAGACTTCTCTGACCGCCTGTCTGCTAATGACAGCCACCATGATGGTGAATGGGAGAAAGAGGACACAGCCTGTCACTTTGATTCATGCAACAGCAGCTCCAACTGGGTGGCTCCTCGCCAAAGTCTCGACAGTCGTTATATCCCCTCCTAAATGACATTTAAAGTGTGAAGCAATGGCTGTCCTTGTGGCTCAGTCACCCCAGGCCGGACCCCGGACATGAGCGCTGAACCCTGTGCCAAGTTTTGCATTGAGGTCACAAACCCTAGAGCAAATTCCCCTCGCTCAGATGCTCTAACTCAACTCCCTGGCATGATTGAATATGTGGAAAGTGACCTTGACCATAGATGTTGTCACTGATCTGATGTTTTCCTGACTTTTTATCCCTTTCTGTTTTCTTTCTTTTTCCTTATCCACATTCTCTCTCCACACCCTTTCTCTCTAATTAGTTGACTTTTGGCATGACAAAACTTTTTGATTCTGGACCTATTTCACCTGTCATATACTTCCTCATTATTTATTTTTTAAATGTCACGAGTGCAATACATATATAGTCATACGCAACAGTACAATGCACACACACATACTGTATATATATGTATATATATATACATACATACATAAACATTGTTATATGTTGTGTATATATATTTACTTTTATTTTCCACTTAAATATGGTCCTGACACATACTTAAATGTGTATATTTTTATTTACACATATTCTTATTTTTGTACATACTCTCATTTCTGAATTTATGCTACTTTCTACTCTCGAATGGGAGCACCGGTACTGTATAATTCCCCCCCCGGGGATCAATAAAGTATTTCTGATTCTGATTCTGACATACATGTACCTATTCTGTACATTTTTAAAGCTTAAGGTGATACAATGAATTACCTTCAATATAAAATAATACATTCAGAAGCACTGATGGGTAGGAGAAGAAACATTGTGACTTTTTTGTGATCTAAATAATTTATTAAAAATGTATTTCTGACAACCAAATGTTGTCACATTTGTACATCTTTTCAAACTACATTGGCAACATGCTATAAATACAGCAGTAAATCACCTGGATATAAAAAGTAACTCAAATTAAAATTGTAATTGGGACAAAAGCATTTTAAACTGAACTACACAGCAAAATGAAATCCAACATTGGGACTTAATGCAATGCATTATATGGCTCTGCTGGATCTGCAAGCTTCCATATTCATAAATTTGGTCTATACTATGTGACTTCATTCAAGCTGGGCAAAGATATGAAAGACATTGTAAAACTATGTATCCAGGTTTATCTAAGTGTAAGATCTTGATGCTGTTGTTACAGGAGGTGGCACGGTAAAGACAGTACATACAGGAACTTTGCTGACATTACATATATTTAGGGAAACATACTGTATCTTAAAATAGATTTTTCTTTGACCCAAAGTCTAAGTCATAAACTAGTATTACTTCATTGTCAATGACAAATCCTAACAACAGAACACTGACAAGTAATAAGAGGAATTGCAGTCAGACGACAGTTTATCAGAAACTGTGCAGTCCTAGATGGATTTGTAACTTCTAAAGAGGAAGAATGCATGCAGAAGAGAAAAACAATGGGAACAAGATGTGACATCAATAAGGGTTGATCAGGGTTTAAAAAATTACCTCTTAGCTTTGTACTAGTTTACTCACCGAAAAATAGTTGTTTATTTTCTCTTTTCATGTGTTTTTGGGCGGCATTGTGGTGCAGTGGTTAGCACTGAGGTAGAGTGGGGTAGAATGGGTCGTCCTCTGGGTTTGCGGTTTCGATCCTTGGCTCCCCCCGTCCACATGTGGAAGTGCCCTGACTGAACCCTAAGTTGCTCCCGATGTTGCTCCTGATGGAGGCCAGCACCTTGCATGGCAGCTCCGTTTTGGGAAGCATTAAGGTTGAAAAAACGCTATATAAGTGAGGTTCATTTACCACTGACTTAAGGAATGGTAAATGTTTTTATTATATGTATGCAATATTATGCACAGTTAAAACACACACTAACCCCTCCCTCTACAACTCTGTCCACAGTCTATCCGAGAAGTGACAGGCTATGTGTTGGTGGCCCTGAACCAGTTTGACTACTTGCCTTTGGAGAACTTGAGGATCATCAGAGGAACCAAGTTGTATGAAGACCGCTACTCCCTTGCAATCTTCCTCAACTACAGACGTGATGGAAACTTCGGCCTGCGCCAGTTGGGTCTGAAAAACCTCACAGGTGAATTATTTTGTGGTTACTCATATTTGTCTGTGCTGTGTCTTGTTGTGTGTATTTGTGAGCATTATGAGCGCCTGTTGAGCAAACCGTAAATAAGTGACCTGTTAGTCAATGCTGATGGTGCAACTTCAATAGTCCAATCTTTGCAAAAGCTAGTTTTTTTCTGAGATCAAACATTTAACATTCAATATTTCATCATTCAGAAACTTAAGCTTGTTAGCTAGTCAGATGCTGATAATATATACAGGCCCTGTTTGGATTTACAGTGAGGCATGCTTGTATGTAATGTTACTTTTTATGATTTAGAAGCGATCTTAGAAGCGATCTTAGCAAATGATGGCAATCCATATATCAATATCATCTTAATGAAATGGGAACAGTCTAATACTTTGAAAGCTTTTTATTTATTTATTGATTTTTAACCAATTATGTAGGTAACAGCCTAGGATCAAATCAAGAGGTGGATCAAATGAATGCTTCACAGCATCTTTCCTAAAAGGGATTCAACTGTGATCAGATCCCCTTGTTGAGTAATCAGTTCTAATCAATAGTTGCTCAGCACAAGGTTGAGTACCCTCTGTTTTCAAAACAATGCTGACTAGCTACAGGTTTATTGTTATACATTCATCTAACAGTAAGCTGGAAAGGATATCACTGGTATCATTATCTCACAAAGAGCATTATAGGTGATTTAGGAAATGCTTTCAGAAAATCTTTCACAGAAATACAATTGCAATGAAACACTGGTTGGAGGGTACACTGCACAGTTGAATTAATAAATTGGCCAATGTGCTGGTAGTTTTTTACTGGCTTCTATCCCCTTCACGCAAGATGGGAATAAGCAGACAGTCTACCTCTTCTTCTTCTCCGAAGTTCCCGACTGGTGCTATTTCCACAATTAAACATCTCACACGAAGGGATACGATGCTGACTTGCGATGTTATAAAAAGACTTTATCTCTTCTGTTAGTTCCACCCATCCCTCCTGCTCACATAAAAATTATTGTCTAATTTACAACCCACTCCGCAATCGACCCAAGTCTGTTTCCTCAGAAGTCAGAGAAGACAGTGAATGTGATTGCTGATAAATAGCGTACTAAGTAGGAAAACAATGTGTGGGTGGCTCAGCATCTTTATGAACAATGGATCCTTGTGCTGCTAGGTTTCCTTCAGGCACCATGACCCTGAGGTCAGTAAGAAATGATGCTCTTGACTTGCAAAAAAGTCAAGAGTTTTTTCAATACAGGGCTAAGTGGGGCATGCCAAGGTCAGGGCCGGCTCATGATGTGTGCAACACAAGATCAGAGGTGTTATTTACTCATTCTGAAGCTAAATCCAACCTCACAAATCATCTGAGTGAGTGAAAATGGAGAGAGAATAAATTTGGGTTTCGGCTGAATAACATTAAGTAGAAATGTTATCAGTAAGTCCTGGTCAGTTGTGTTTAGTCCCATGGCACAAGTACTGTTTATATTTGAGGAAAGAATAGAAAATATATATATATTATATTTTCTATTATTTTTGCCCTCCAGTGCAATCATAGCATAAATTATTTTCCTTGTTATCTTTTACACATAGAGAAGCATGAGATTTGAATGATTTATTAGGTAGCACCACAGTGCCATACATGTCCTCATTGATGAGGAATGTCAGTAAAAAGTGCTTTGAAATTACCTTTGCTGCTTATTTCTCTATGGGGATGAGCTCCCAGTGCAATCAGACTGAACTGGTGGCACACAGTACAGTATCCACCCAATGATGTTTTGCACACACAAATGCATGCAATATGTTCATCAAGTGTCAAGGAGACACTGAAAGACAATGTCATCAGTTTGCACTAGAATGAAAAAATTCTGTCTGTATTAAGAGATTTCAAGGCTAGAATTTATTTAGATTTGTAAGGAAGAAGCGTGGCACTGAGCTTGTGTCTCTGCTGCTTCCAAGCCGTCTTTCTAAATAATTCAGTTGTCTCTCATTGTTCTCTTCAACTGTTCCTTCCCTGTGATCCCCAGAGTCGAAGGAAACAACACATCTATCCGCGAGTGTATGTGCACCAACAGTGTGTGCTTGTGTGTTGTGTTCCATCTTGTATTCTTTCTTGCATGTTGCACCATAGTTAGGGAATTGCATTTGTCCAGCACCACCACCAGCTTTTTTGCCAAGCCGGTCCTCTTCATTGTGGTGCCAAGTTGAAGCCAGTGCTGAGGGAGCTGGGGCTGGACTGAGAAGCTGCTGTTTGATGTGCCATCCGTGGCCTCGAGCCATGAAGTGGAGGGGAAGTTATGCACAACAGCCATGGCCTGAATCTGCTCTACTTCATAACTCTGACTGTTTAAGATTCACCCTAGTATTTTCCTTCTTGCAAACAAGTAGAATGCAATAGAATCTGCTCACTTTCTTGTTAATGAAGAACATGTTATGATGAGATGTTTGTCTTGTTATAGGAAGATATTCTCTTGTTAGGAGGTTTTGTTGTTATTACAACATACCAACTAGAGGTCTCCAGTGCTCCCTTTGGTTCCTTGTAACCAAGACTCGACCTGGTACCCAAATCAGGTCTAAACTTAATGCAGTCTAATTGTGTCCAGGTAGTGTCTTTTGCTACTTCTTGGGGTCAGTGTGTCAATATGTCTAATAAGTGAGTGGATCCAAGCTGTCCCGCTATCAGCTGTGGTCATGTGTTGCTTCATCATGATTGCCAAAAGAAAATGTGTCTTTTGTGGCAAGATAGAGTGTGAACTGTGAAGTGACATGTGTAGCTACTCTTTTTGGCTGTGGCTGCTCATTAATTGGTGATGCATCATGCTGCTACCAGTGTTGGAGTTCTCCCTCTTTTCTGGTCTGCTCGAGTCGACCACAGTTTGGATCAGGTGTGATTATCCTTGAGTCTATTTCCTGCCAGCTCTGACTGTCCTCAGGTCCCTTTCCATTGGGTATCTTTATTTGAAAAAGTATATAATGCTGTCAAGTTTGGGTAGAGGAGGCTGTTTAGGATCAGGTCCAACATTTTGGACCCATGAAGACCTTGAACACCAACTTATCTCTTTATAACAAGAAACTTGTCTTGGAGGGTTTATCATATCACTGCTTTTTGCACAGATGGTCCTGACAGTTAAACAAGCTCTTGCTGGCAGGGGAAGAAACAAGTCACTTGTGTCCCAGTTTGTTCTGTTCCAGTTGTCATCATTCTACAGTGTACCGCTGAGGAAGGATATAAGCCTGAACCATCAGGATAGATCCCCTCCTGTACATCAAGCAGCACAGATCAAAACTCTTTCCTTTCTTCAAGTGCTTTAGTGAGTCCAAGGCTAGCCGTCTCATTCATTACAAGGCTTTTGATGTTGCTGTCATTTGGTCCACCATACCTCTGCCAGAAGCTCCCGGGAGAAGTGTAAAATGATCGATATAGTCCATAAGCAACATATATAAGAGGATAAAACTTCTTAACTACATAAGGGGCTAATCGAGAGAAGGCACAGTAAAAGACCCCTTCAGTGCTGAAACCCACCCGCATTTCCACTTGGGTCGAAATTGCCTTAGGATGAAATCAATTTGTCGCTAGTATATTGTAGCATTGCACTTATTGATTTTTCTGGTGCACTCTCTGCGAGCTGTGAATGGACTCTCTGGATTTGAGGGGACTGGAGGATGGGGTGGAGGAGGTCTCTGGCTGAGCAGGGATAGGACTCCCTCCGATGCACCTTTCAATCAAGCTTAGCTAAGTTATCCTCATGAATATGAAATATAAGGCACAGTCAAGCCGGGGAAAGTTGAAGCATGGTGTGTGTGCACAGGGGTGTATAGAAGTGAATAAGAAATGTAAAAGACACTTTGTGCTTAACTGTGGAAAGTTTAGTTGTGTTTTTTGTTTGATATTTGTGGGGACAAAAATCTGTCTGACATTGTGAGGACTCACCTCCCATCTGAAGACAAAAAGCTGGTCCCTAAAAGGTTATCCATTTTAGGCTTTTTGTGTGTACAAGTGAATCTCCTGATTGCTGCAAAGAGAAGCTTTAAGTAAGTCTTTCTACCTTTTCTCCCTATAGCCAAGCAAGAAAAAGGTTAAACAGAGCCGCCTCCTGACATTTTCAAAGTTCCTAATCTGTATTTTGATGCACGCTGACCCACAGTGTCTTCCTTCCTGCTTAGGCAAACATTTCCAGCACTTCCGTCTGGATTCACATGAACCCTGGGCAGCCTCTGTGCTTTCACATGGTAATTACAGCCTGCTTCCCTGGCAAAATAATAACAGCCTCAATAAGGAGCACAACACAGATGAGCTTTCTGATTTAATGCATTTTGCTGCTACCCTCCCTCCCTTTCCCTCATTTCATCCAGTATCATTTTTATTCAGATTTGTTTAGTGTTGTTGATTCATTTTTCTAACCACCCTACGCCTGCACCACGTCTGTCCAAAATGAAGCATCCAATCTGAGGCCCCATCTGCTGAATGATCCTCTCTCGTCTCATGCATGTACACAAGCCTGTGTTTTACGCCAAGGCGTTATCCACTCCTTCATGGCCCATCTGCTCTCTCTTTATCTATCCCATTTTCTGTCTTTCTTCCATCTTTTTATTCCTCTTTCTTTGGCTCTGTGTCTCTCATCATATTTCAGTTGGCTGTCCTGATTTGTCACATTGATGCCTTTCACACAAACCCATGCAATGTAATGTTTGTACCATTTTGTTCTGTATGCAACACCCTTTTGAGCACTTAAGGCCTACTGTGTTCTCCAAAGCCTAGCGTAATTGGTTGATGGGGAAATCTCAGTGAACGTACACTCATCTGCTGAACGTGTCCTGTTCAGCATCTTGTGACGGTGATGCACATGGGAGGCAGGGAAAGGATGGGATGGGATGGGATGGGACAAGGTGAAAGGGACGATTTGAGTCAGTATTTTTCCCCCAGACAAGGGACTGCTGAGAGGGGGGCATAAAATTGCTGCCTTTTTCTGATCCCTGAGACTTCCATTCACAGTGTAACTACTAGGAGAAGAAAGAGCAATTCTGCCACAGGAGGCAGGCAAGATTGGTTCAGTGCACGTCACCAGAATTCAGTGGAGCCTCTTGCCTGGCAGCCCACAGACCTCAGGTCTCCTTCAATTGTGTGTCTAATTGATTACTTCCCATGCAATTACTCCCGTGTCACACTCAATATTTCACCGCTCCAGGAAGGGGGCAAGAGGGACTTTCTTTCTGAAGGACGACATTCATATTGTCACATTTGTGAGCCCCTAATGTGGATCGTGAGGAGGCACATGTTAAATTGAAGTCCGGAACGGGCCATCAGTGGTGGTTGGTGTTAATTGATTGCTCTGTAATACCACTGTGTGACAGAGATAGTGAGACTACTAGGGCCAATTCCTTGAGTTGTTTTGTTAATTTATGTGCTATAACTGAACAAAGCTAACACAGCAGGATGCTGTTCATTTACATGCTTTTGGTTAAATTCTTGGTATTTCTATACCTTTGGTTACCTCTGCCCATGATGGCCCTGATTTTCAGATCGCAAATCAAGAATCATATCCTCCACAATTTCTCACTTATAATAATACAATCATTCCTTCCATGTTTTACTTCCTTTTTAGATTCAACCATTCGGCACATCCTAATCTTATTCAACCATACAATGTAACCTGGAAAATTCAATGGATTATTTTTGCTCCAGGGCAATTTGCATATGTCACTCACAGCGTGGCCTTAAGGGTGCAGTGTTGCTTTTTATGCTTTTGTTATTCATTATCTTCAATAATGTGATGTTTGAGATTGCATACGCAGAACATAACTGGGCTTTATGAAATATTAATGGACAACAACAGCACAACAATTTGCTATTTTAAAATACATCTGTGATTTTGTCTCTGTGTGTTGCATATAATAAATTACTGACTGAAGATTTTGCTCAAAATTCCCTTGTCAAAACACGCCACCTTTTCCCATATACCTGTTACAACACTTGAGAAGGTTTAAACAACCATTAAAGCAACCATTATTATACCATCTTATGTCTCTGTTTTATACTCAGATAAGCCCCTGAATCTTTCCCTTGCCCTGATGCAAGGCACAGGAGACTGTAAGAACAGTTTGGACAAAAGGTAAAAGGCCTTTAGAAACTATAAATAAAAGAGGAAGGAGGAAAAACAGAGAATAACTATTTTGGCAGCATTTGGAAAAGTGGAAGGCAGATTGGCAATCATTCCCTAGTTTGATAATTATTATTCTCATCACTGAACAACATCATCACAAGCATAAAATCATCCCTCAGCTTCCATCACCCCCTATCTCTAAGATTACAATTTACTCCTTACTATAGATAGAAAAAGCAGATTAATGACTGCAATTTAGTCTTGCATGTACATATTTGGTTGCAACCTTGTTGATGAGAGTGTTTGAAGTGGTTAGTCAGGTGTGTTTTTTAAATGTAGATATAAAAGAACTGGTAGTACTTCTTTCTATTCCTGGGACCATGCCTCACTTTGTTTTTTATGCATGCAAGTATGTAAATACATCAGTACACATGAGTATTGTGTTTATGTTTTCAATAAATCATTTTCTATTGCCTAAGCCCATGATTGTATTTGGGACCTGGTAAATCTAACTGTAACTATCCTAACTGATTAGAAATATTGTCCAGCCCAAGCCTCCACATCTGCCTCACCTTTTGTCAGCTAGAAAAATATCCAGACTTGCCTAAACATGACTACATACCCTTTATTACCAATTTGCCTTCCAAACTGAACCTCTACGGCCTGCTGGAAGTGAGAGTCGACTTTCACCTCATTAAAAGTTAAAGTAGACGTGGAAGGAATCTTAATACCAATTAATAATCAAAACACAGTCCTCTTCTCTTTTTCTCCAACATTTCCACCCCCCCCGGCTATGGCTTAGATCAGGCTAAGATTTGCCATGATGTAGATGTAAAACTGGCTCAGAATCCAATAGGATCCTAATGTTCACTTCGTTGAAGTCTGATCTGAATTCTACCCTGTTGTTTCAGCATGGAACAAGACAAAGTGAGTGTGAATATGTTAAATATCTGTGATTAATTTGCTCTATAAGTTATGTAAATTACCATGTGTTTTTCAGCCATGTGAACTGTGCAAACACTGCTACTATAAAGTGTTAAATAAGTATGTAGTATGTAACTCTATTGGATGTGTTCAGGTGCAATTATTAAGCATATATCCCAGCTCTCTAAGCCAGTGTAAATTTTGGCACCTGATTTTGATTTAGTTTTAGTTTTTATCAAATTTTAGTTAATTGATTCATGTTAGGTTTAGTAAGGCAAGGCAAGGCAAGGCAGCATTATTAGCACAGTTTCAAACAGGCAATTCAAAGTGCTTTACATAGGCAAAGAAAAGCATTGGACTGAAATTTAAAAACTAAGCAATAAAACTACAATAAAATCAATTAAGATGGAATAAAATTAGATCAGTTCAGTTATAGTGCAGTATCAAAACAAACAAAGGTACAGTAGAAAAAAGGTTTTTAGTTTAGATTGGAAAGTGTCTAGGATTGGGATGCATTTGAGTTCATCGGGAAGTTGCTTCCACCAGTGTGCAGCACAGTAGCTGAAAGCAGCTACACCCTACTTTGTTGTGACTCGAGGTTTTTCTAGCTGACTTCCTAAATCTAAGGGCCGATAATAAAATCAGTGAAAATGTTATTACAATATCAGTCACAACATTTTATTACATTATTGGGTTTTATTACATTTTCAATCAGGTTAACTGCAAATGCATTACATTTTCAGGCATTATTACATTTTCAGGAAATTATTACATTTTTTGGTGCTACAGGCCCTACTGGATTTGTATTATTCATGGAATCAGAAATTTGATTATTGAGTGATTTATAAACTAGCATCAGCACTTTAAAATCCATTTTATAAGTAATTGGACGCCAGTGTAAAGATTTAATAAAAGGAGTAATGTGCTCAGTTCTCTTGGTTCTCGTTAGAACTCTGGAAGCAGCATTCTGAATGAGCTGAAGTTGTCTGACGGTCTTTTTTGGAAGACCAGACAAGATACCTCTGAGTGTATTAAAACACCAAGATTACTAACCTGGATTTTTGTCTATATAGCTGTGGAATTAAGATGAGCAATACCTTTCATTCAATTGAAGTAAATATAGCTGCATCCAGCTATTTATTTGCTCTAAGCATTGATAGAGTGAATCTAAGGAAACATAGTTACTTGGTGAAAGAGCTAAGTAAATCAGAGTGTCGTCTGCATAGCTGTGATAAGCAACGCTATTGTCATATATGATTTGATCTAGAGAGAGCATACAGATTGAATTTTAGTGTCCCACAAATCGAACCCTGAGGGATTCCACATGTCATAGTGATCCGCTCAGATTTATGATCACCAATAGCAATAACATAGCCTCTGCCTCCGAGATATGATCTGAACCAACTGAGGACTGTGTTAGATAATCCCACCCTCTTTACCAGTCTGTCAGAAATATTTATGGTCCCCAGTGTCAAAGGCTGCACTAAGATCAAGCAGCATCAAAACTAATGCTTTACCTGAATCAGTTTTCAGACGAATATCATTTAACACCTTTATCAGTGCAGTTTCGGTGCCATGATGTGGTCTGAAGCCAGACTGAAATCTGTCCAATTCTTCATATAAAGGGAATATTGGTCTGTAATTATTCAATATTGAAGGATCCAGGTTGCCTTCATAGGGCTTAACAACTGTCAGTGATTTTGGAAAACTGCTTGATAGGAATGTACCATTTCCAATTTTCAGCACATCCATTTCCAAGCAACTGAAAACATTTTTGAAAAAGCTGGTTAGCAAGGTGTCAACAACAGCTGGTGGATGAATTAAGATGCTTCACTACATCCTCCAGAGTTTTATTGATTTATTATTTATTGATAGCATTGAATACTGACAATCTAGCCAACTGTTTCTGTGGGGTTGCAGCAGTGGTCTGGTTCCATTGTTTGATCAATTTATTATCAATGTATTTATTATATTTAATTTAGAATTGTAAATATGAAGCTTCTCTAGATGTTGAGTAATCTGAGTATTACTCTATCTCCATTTGAGATTTCCTTTCCAGCATTCTCTTTTCTGATTTGTTACAGCTAGGGTATTTCTCCACGTTACTTTCGACTTGCCAGAGATAGTTTTTACCTTTCATCATCTTTGATCAATAATGTTTTACAGTCGAAGTGATCAAAGAGTGAATCAACAAGAGCAAGTCTGATGTTAAGACTATTGTCATGGACATAGTTTCCATAAAAAGACAAGTAGCATGCTTGTTTATATACCTTTTTTTTGACGAAAACTTATCTGATTTGGGTACCAGGAGAAACCGACATATCAAAGAAAACCGAAATGGTCAGAATGTCCCTGACCGCAGTGCTGAAGAAATATCAGCACCCTTGCTAATAACCAGATTCCGTGAGTGTCCTTGATTGTGTGTGGACCCTTTCAGATGCCGCAACACATCAAAAGTTTCAAATAGACTACATAATTCCTTGGCAGTCTTTTCTTTGGGATTGTCAATGTGAATGTTAAATCACCAGTTATGACAACAAGACAGTCTAAATCTGTTGAGATAACAGAAAGCATCTCATTGAAGTTGTCAACAAAAGACATTGTAGTCTAGTTTAATTTTTGTCATGCATTTTTAATTTTTATGTCTTTTAAGCATTTTCAGGCTACAGCTGTCCCCATATTTGTTGTGTACAGTTGCCATAGTTAAAGGTGTCATTCGTATCTATCACTGCTTTAAGCCTCATTGTTGCTGTCCTTACCGAGAGTTAGGTCTGAAATATTTCCCTCATAGGTAAAATAACCAACTTTCACTGTTGGTATGTGGCAGGAAGCAAACAGTGGTATCTGGTGTTTAATAGAGCTTGAACACCACAAATAGCCTTCTCTAAACTATTTCTAATAATCTAGATAAACTTTGGTCAAAATAAATATGTAATTTGTATCAAATTTGCACAGTATCAATAATTAATGTGATTGTGTGAACACTGCTTTGTCACACTGCCGTGGACACACACTTACATACATACTTGAGATTTACTGAGTTAGAATGTTCTTGTTTGTCCAGTATTTACTGCACCTACTCCTTTCTAAAACGTCAAAAATCTGCTATAGATATGATTGCAGGTTCAAAAACAAACATACACAACATTGTCATGTTCAGTTTCTGTCACTGGCTGTCTGTCATTGCAGCTTCACCATGTCAGCGCATGGCTGTACAGCCTTGACATACTGTTCTTACTTTGATTCTGAAGGCCAGACTCTGTTTCAGACAGGTCTTTGATGTCAGAGGCACTCAGTGCTAATCTCAGAGGAGGAGCAAAATGAGTGGGAAAGCAAATGATATAGGAGCTGACTGGCAGCTCGGTGGGTCTTAAAAGCCACTGAGGAAAATGTCACTTTCTATCAACTTAGTTATGGGGCCTAAATGGACACCTGTGGACTTTGAGTGATAAAAGATTTTCAACGTTGAAGACGCAAGGTGTAACATTAATATTTTGTTCTGAAATCATGGTGACAGCAGTGTGTCTTCTTAGGTGGTTAGTGTGTTTGTACACTTTGTTCTTGTTTGCTTTTGTGTTGGTGTTGTCGATGTAATCATTTTTTACCATCCATGTTCTCTATGACATGTTGTAGAATGTGTTGCTTTACAAAAACTATAGGCTTTAAATCTGGGATAGTGGTTCATCTGTAGGTCTTTCTGCATATTTTACATGCTGACAAGATATACTGTACATTTTTAAACAGTTGGATAAAATGCCTGATATTTCCAGCCATAACAGCCAATTTAAATTATCACTGAGGATTGCTTTCCATAAGTTTAAAAGAAGCCGTGCTCCCAAAACCAATTTAATAACCTTGCCTCAGTGCCGACACACACATAAACACACACATTACCCTCCAACCCTATGACTCCTCCCCTTTATCCCCTGGTAGCTTAATAATTAATATGCTTATTTTTTGCCTCTGAGGCCGAAGCCTCGGGTAAGTGGAGCAGCTATTGATGGGAGCAGTGGTGGGTAATAGGACGTGAAAAGGACTTTTCTGTCCATCTCAGGTCTCCACAGAGTTTCCACCACATGTACCATGTGGCCCCCCTTTGATAATATCGTATTCATTTTTCTTTTATTATAGTCTGTTATTGTAATTAAATTCAACATTCAACATTATCCTTTGATATTATTTAGACTGAAGAGACTAAGAGAGCCAGAGGTTAGTTCATGCAAGAAGATACAAATGAGTGGCAGTCAGTGTAGGGAACCTCCATGATGGTGAAGCAATCAAGCAATCAAGCAATCAAGCAGTGAAAGTGGCAATTCCCATGTCACAGCATACAATACGGCATTAATACAGCATAAAATCACTCTTATGCCCCATGTACTGTAGTTGTACTGCACAATATTTATTCTATTACTTTTAAAAGAAGATCAAGCTTGTCCCAGTCTCGACTACACTGACAATGATCTTGCAGATTTTCACTGCAGGAGATTTGAAAACATGACCTTCTACCTAAACCTTTCCCCCAACATGCCTGCAAAATGAGAGTGCGTATACTGCAATTGTGCTGGGATGTTTACACCTGTTCCGAAAGGCCACACTTGGAGGTGGAATGAAAAGCCGACCATATTACAGACGGGTATTTGTTAAGTGCGGGGCACATTTTTAGTATCTCCTGGAAGGCATTCGTAGTCACAAAAATGGTGTTGCTTTAGTGGCTAATAACAAGTTAGAACTGCCCCCCTTGTGTGACATCATTGCATTGGTAGAGGTGCGTGTCTCTAAATGCTTTGTCGTTTCAGTCTTGCGGATGGACTTTCCCACCTCGGCTGATGCACACCACAAACAAGTGTTGTGTGAACAAAGTGAGAGCCATGGCCCATAGTGTGTTACTGAATGTCTCTCAGTAGGCCTGAAAAAACAAGGCCTCAATGACGTGTTGTTGCCTTTGCAAATCATGCACTGACTTAAGCCAGCTTCCTCTGTGTTAAAACCAACATACTTGGTATGCTTGTGGTAAGATATGCTCTCCTCTCAGTCCTTCCATCTTTCCTTCTCTTTCTCCCTGCCTCTCTCAGTCCCTGTTTTGTTTTGCCCATTCCAGGGAGCATGGCTCATTTTAATTCAGCTGGCAGGCTGATCACACATCAGCCTTGATAAGCTAAGTGGCCCTCAGCAGCAGCAATTGAAGGTCCTTTTACTCTTTTTTAATCACTCACTTGTTTGGCCCCTTGTTTATCTTTTTCCGTCTCACTTTTTTGTCTCTTTCCTCATTTGTTTCTTGGTTTTGTTTTTCTTTCTTGCTCATAAATTTGTCTTATCTCAAGGTATTGTAATATGATTTTCTCCTCCTCCTCCGCCCTATCCATAAAGCTTAGATTACCAGGGTTTTATCACAGTTTAAGTTGAAAATAAGCAAGGATGTACCCCCCCCCCCCATTACCATTCTGTCATGATTTTATTTTTTCCTCTTCTCATCTTTAAGCAGATGCTTTGCCTTGCTCGGGTATAATTCCATAATCCCTAAATCTCAGCCATTTTTCATAAAGACTCATAGGAAGAAATTGCATGAGGGATGGGCCAAATTTAATCAGCAGGCTGTGAATGCAATTATCTTGGCGGAGGAGAGGCGTATGTTTGGGGGATGGGGGCTATGGCCGACGCCCCCATGCCATCTACTATACCTCAGCAAATATCTCAACAACATTTCTCCTTCAGAGTGACACAAAGGATAAAAAGGACACATGTCATTTCTAAGATTAGAACAATGTTTCAATTTCAAAGAACAGCAGCACAAAATGCTTATCTATTGACAGCTTCAGTCTAATCAATTTTAATCAACTTCAATTGTTATTTTATTATGTACTTATTTTGAGGTTGAAATGAACCACTGGTAGAGTACAAAAGAGTTAGTGGCATTTTGCAGCACACAACAGACAAGAAACAGTGCTCATTTGTTGTATCAGGAGATACAGGAAGTGACTTTTGATGTAAATTATCAGGTAATTTGAGATGTTGTTATGCTGCAATTTACTTGTTTGACCACTACCTATTTTAGACATCGATAATTTGCTGTACTCCATGTCCAATGTCTAGTTTCTTTACCTGAGATCATTTTTATACCCATGCTCAGCTACTGCTGTGCATCCAGTCCGTTTTTTCTTTGTCTGTCCCCTCAAAGACAGCCATTTCTCTTATGACCTCCTTTTGCATTTGTTGCTACTGTTTTATCCACAGCCCTTACCCCTCTCAAGACGATTTATGTCTTCTCCACTGCCATATCTTTTTTTATTCTCAATGTCACTTATTTTAAACTGCCTTTATCGGAGGTTTCTCAGCTTGTTTTCCACACTCAACTTCCAGGCAGGAAAAAATAGAGACAAACAGTTTTAAATTCAGTGGTTTTTGTATTGAGATGGAAGAGGTTGTTCATTACCTCAAAGATCGCATAGTGTACACGTGACGCTACACGTGATGTTGCCGTGGCCACTCAGCCATGAATGTCACCATGTTAAAATTAAATGTACATTTAATGTGTGAGGTCCCTCCACACACACATTTAGACAGGCATATGTACAACACACACTTTAGGCAGACACATACTTTACACACCGAACATATGTACTCATGAAGAAAACACTCATCTATGGCTGTGTTTTTCTCTCTATTCAATCTTTAATATCTTCCTTTTTCTTCCATTCCAGTTTTATTTCAATCTCCCAGCATGGTGCCATCCAGTTGTTTTGGTCTTACGAAGCTTCTCTCTCCTTAAACCTTTGCCATTTCATCTCTTTCTTCTACCAATCCAACAATGCAAGACACACGCACACTGCCCACGCTGCTGCTCTTGACCGCAGTGTGTTCAGAGACAGTCAAATCCCAGTGCTGCCGCCTCTCTGGTGAACCTCTCGTGAAGCGCTTTTATGTAGTCGAATTAATGCAGTTGTTCTTTTCAGGTCAATAGTTAAACACATAAAAGTGCAATTACATTTGAATGGGTACCACCATTTCACTTGGGGGCTGCGTTAACAGTATTAAAATTGCATGCCATTCCTGTAGGAGGTGCTCCATCTGTTGACCTTATAGGAGATAAGACGTTTGTGATGCATGCTGCGATACATTTCACACTATAGAACTTAAGATATATAGAATATTAAGGAATTCATGGGTTAATATGACACTGAATCAGACTTATTACTATGTTCCTATGTATGGAAAGATAGAGCAGATAGGAGATCATACAATCAAGCCTGCTACAGTATGAAAATGTGCATTAGTCTCTCTGTGTTGCTCAGAAAGACAAATGGTCTGATTTGGTGACATAGCCCACATAAGCCCTGAAGTTTAGTTCTGAGTCAAAGATGAAACCGAGGTTTCTTGCCTGTTGGCTAAGGGTATGTCCTAGAGAATTTCTGATCTGTTTACTTTTCACATGGAGTACTACTCACCCTGTGAAAACTGTCGTATGATGTCCTCTGTAGCTCTGGAGGGAAGTTTGGAAAAATAACCCTGATGATGTCATATGGTTTGTGCTTGTAACATCACATTTCTAACCGAAAGCTTCCATTACAAACTGGATGTGTGGGGTTTGAAAGATGTGGGCAGTTAGGAGGCAGGCGACGTCTTGTGAAAGACACTATTGACTTACACTGTGGGCAATGAAGGATCCAGTTTCTGGAGCTTGATCCGTACTAGGGACTAAAAGTCATTATATTCTGGCCTCCACTGCTTCAATTTTGACCATTCATTTTCAAAATCTGTCTATTGTGAGGCCCTTTAAATTTATGGAAATGCAATACAAAAACAGAGTAGTGTGCCTAGGACTGACCCTTGTGGAACCTCATAACTTATTTGTTTTTGAGAGATGAGACAAAGAGCTCTCTGTCATAAAGATAAGCGAAAGCAACATATTAAATATATACATTATAAACATATATCAAAAGCCAATATGTTCCCTCAGACTGTTTGAAATACTGGTGAATATATGCTCCAAATGTGTATGTATGCATGTGAATGAAAGAGTAAGTTTTTCCACTATCTTTAACAGGTCAAATCTGACCATAAGCATAGAAAAATTAGGAAAATCTTAGTTAGTTAGCAAAGTTTTGCCATACATGGAATCGAAATGCATGCAAACACACACACACTCTCTCTCTTTGCTTTCAAATGTACGTGTATAGAATGACACGCGCACACACACACATACACACTAATTATTTTCCATGTCTATACACGCACAAATGTACAAGACAAATTCATGCACTCATGCTAACTCATTTCCGTTTTTCTTGTGTCTCACCTAAATGCAAGTGCAGATGTACACACAGATGCAAACACTCATATATGCAGATACACTTTACATCTGGGGTCTGCAGGCATTTCTTTGGCAACAGTGGGGACTGGAGGGCAAGGCTGGAACTGTGCAGCAGCAGCAGATGATGGATGGGAAGGGAGATCACCTATTTGTAGAGCAAAGGCAGAAATTTGCTGTCCTGACATCTCCTGTCAGCAACCAAGCAACTCAGAGCACAGTGCTGCGCTGTGTGGCAACATGAGCAGCTTCTAAAAACTTGGAAAATGTTGTCTCTTATTGTTGGTTGTTTATCAATGTTACTATTAGTTAGAGTTGGTGAGAGCATGTCTTTCTTTTTTCAATGCGAGTGTTGATGGTGCCTGTCAAGGCTGTGGCCTCCGGAGTGAGTTTGTTTGATCAAGTGGTTTCATTCACTCATTCATCCATCATCTATTCAACCTTTACAATCATATTTTAGACAGTCTTTACATTTTCTTTCTTTCTTTTTTTCTTTCTCATTATTTTTTCTGTTGCCATCATCTTTTATGACAGATGAACAGATACACTGATGGATGATGGCTGATAAAATAGATGTCATTCATTCTCCCATCATCTAACATCCATCACTCCAAGTCATTTATTCATCATCTATCCAAACAGCATGTTCATGTTTTAATTTGATCCAATCATTCACTCACTCATTCCTTCATTTATTCCACTATTGTTATACAGGAAGTGGTCCAGTTCATACAGCAGCCTGGAATGGATTTTTTTTATAGTGCACTCTCTTTCTGTGTAGCTTTTTTTTTTAGCTTCCCCACAGAACTACTTAGTGATTATCTCTTTTTCTTCCTCTAATGCTGGGTCTGTATTTGGGAAACGAGCCGTTATGGACCAACAACATTGTGATTGTTAACAAGCTTATTTGGAATTTAGACAAACAGCACAGTACCCGTAAAGTAGACATACAGTTGCTCCATGATGTTTTACAGCAAAGCCAGGCTTCCTAGTTGTACAGTCTCTCTTTCACAGTACATAGTTTTCTATAGTTTGCCACTGAAACAGTCACTGATAGTGTCTTGGAAGTGTCTTCCTCAAGCGATTCATAATAGCAGTTGCAGAGGGACAGCAGAGTAGTCCTGACATTCCCCACCCACATTTTCCCAGCTCTTGTAGGGATTCAAATTAGTGACCTTCTGGTTACACGATAAAGCAAACTGGTAATTTAATTGATGCTCAAGGCACGTATAGTAATGAGGGCCTAATTACTGCTAACCCTGAGCCATGTGTGTAAGCATGTGTGTGAATGTTTTTTTAAGCATGCTTCTTTTTGTGTGTGGACTGTACATGTGCTCTTATTTTGGCATTGGTGTCTTTTGAGTGCAGCCTAGCAACAACTTCAGCCTTCCAATGCTGCTGCGATGTACTGCAGGATCTGTGCCCCAGCATTTAGCCTCTTTGACCCAGAATGCATCCTCATCTTCCCGCAGAGTTTCTCCCCTCTGTTCCACTGAGCTGATAGCAGCGCTGAGCCGAAACCAAGTTGAAGCTCCCAGAGTCAATAAGACAGTACAGTGGAGACCCAGGGTAAAATCCCTCGTCCCACTGCTAGAGGAGAGGAGCAACTCCTCTGTCTTTCTGATTGAATACCTGTCTATCTTCTGTAATTGCCTGACTGTTTGAGTGTCTTTCGGAGTCTCTTGTTGCCTTTCTATCTTTCTAACTACTGTTCAGTTGCTGTTATTTATCAAGCTGATATGTTTTTCTTCACATTTATGTGTATATACTGTACCTGCCTTCGGCAGACAGTCTGAAGAGCAACTGAAGTTAGGATATCGAGTGAATGTGTTTGTGTATAGGGAATTATGGCTTAAAGGATGTCAAAATATGCAATGCCAATTAATAAGCCTCAAATAGGCAACAAAACTGTATAACGTTTACACATTAATCTGTAAAAAAGATTAAGTAGTAGTGATTGCACTCACTTCAGGCTATCAGAAATAATCAATATTTATATTAAATGATAGAAATTCACTTTAAATTAACTTAAATTCACTCTCGGGGCACCACCCTTAAAGAAGGGAAAATGTTGCCAATGAATTGATTCAGCCTCATAAGATATAATACACTATCAATTTGTAACTTTGATTAATAATTAAATGCATAACTACAACCAAATGATCATATCAATAATTAGTAAAGGTTGAAGGGTTTTGAAGTTCTGAATAGTAGAGGTTGGCAGCATTCACTCTTCTACAACATTAGATACACCAGCAGGTATATTTAAAAGAAAAATGAAAAACACACAATATGTAATCTAACTAAATGCACTTGATCAAAAGAGGGTGTGTGCAAGTGTGCGTGTGTCAGATGTGCACCTGAAAGATTGTGTGTGTATGTGAAGTGGGAGCTTTGAGTTTCTTCTCCGTGTGTGTGGCTATGTTTAAGGCCAATTTGAAGTGTGTGTGAGATTCATGTAGGATAATAGTACCTGGTTAAAAAAGAGGAAAGTTAGTTTGCGTGAGAGACGTAGTATAGTGACAGATGTAACAAGTTCTAAGAGTATGTGTGTGCAGCATAACTACATCAGCTGGCCACCCAATAACCTAAAGGACATCACAACAATAAACCTCAGCCGTGTACTGTTACGCTATGCTTGCTGTATATGCCCTGTTAGTTACTAGTTTGTGGGATTCCTTGCAGTGCTGCTTTTGCTGTGCTGCTACTTTGGCCAGTGATTCCATCGGTTGTGGATGAGCCAGGCTTAGAAAAGTTGCGGTTCCGATGTTGAATGCGGCCTTTGCTGTGCAGTATTTTGATTTCAGTGGTACAGATTGGAGGAAACCGGTTGCTCTGTCCTTTCTTCTCCTTACAGAGTTAGCAGCTTGGCGCTAACTGGCTTCATTGGTCCTGTTGCTTGTAAAGTTAGCTGGCAGACTTTGTGTTAAGCTGCTGGCGCTAGCTAAGCTTGTTTGCTGGAATCTTAGGCAGGCTCTTGCATCACTGCCATAAGAAAAAGAGTTCAGTGTGGCTGCTCCGAGCATACTACACAGAGTCGGTTCAGAGAGCCATCAGGTGAGCCGGTAAGAGCATAAAGAGAAGGGAGAACAAAGGGAAGCTGGTTTTGTTAACTTAGTCGGGGGGTAGTCCAAGGATATCAATTCAGCTGTGAAGCTCCACTGGCACCTACACTTGTATGTATTGATGGTAGTAGTTCAGCGCATGGATCTTCAGTACACACAAAAATAAACACTATTGGGGACATTCGATAAAGCAGCCCTCCAACACTGGAGCAAGTTAACCATTTATTATAGTGCTTCTGTTGTCCTACATATTTCTTCATTAAACAACCCACACAACTTGTATTAATTCACTCTCACAAACTCATTAATATGGCTTTTTTTCTGATCATTGGTTTGCTATTTGCCTCCCAGTCTTAATCAAACTCATCCCCACACTGCAATAAAGAAAAAAAAATCTCAACAAGCACTTACCATCAAAATAATTGCCTGCATACATTTGTTCTGCCTCCCTGAATTTCATATTGTTTTCCTCCAACGGTCGTGCGGCCTGATACTCAAGATTGCTTTGCCTTTTGAAGCCATACACTCAGAGATGCTTGGAGTTGCTCTCAGGACGAAGCAGGAGGGAAGGGGGTAGTATGGAAACACAGGCTGTAGCTGTGTGAACAAACTAATTAAGACATTTTCTCTAGCCACTAAACAATCAAGAACAAGATTTAACCATTGATGTCCCCCTGGCCACCAACTGCACGCTCAGCAAATGTGCAAGCCAAGCATTTACTTGTAATGAAAGAAAAGCCTGCATGAGTTTTGCATGTTATTGTAGGTATTATGTAATATCTGTTTGTTAATTATTCACATCTTGGTGACAGAGGCCATGGGAAATACTGTAACTGTCCGGGGCAAAGCACCAGCGTCAGCAAAGAGCCAATTAAACTGTTATCCAGCGTCTTGAACTTTGTCATGTCACACTGCAAATGAGTGTGTTGTGTGTGCAGTACATATCCAAATTCACTGTGTGCGAGAAGCATTAGAGGATGGTGGAGCCTACTGGATGGCATTGAGGGTCACTTGTTGTGACAGTATCGAATAGAGAGTGTTTTATTTTTCAGTCTGTTTATACAATGTGCTTGAGAGTGTGAATGCTGCTCACGTCCAGCTGGGATTAGTGCAAACACCTTGTCTCACTTGTTTACCACACACAAGAATCCTGGCAACCCTTTTTGGCAAAGTTGTTACTTATTAAGTTCAACTCTTTGTTGTAAGTTTACATTTCCAGGTTAGATCCATGAAAAACTGTGGTTGTAGCAGTGTGGCCTGCTGATGAGTATGGCTCAAGTTTACCAACGTGATGACACATTTCCTTGACTGATTAATGATGGACAGCATTGCTATCTCTGCCTAAAGGTCTTCCGTCACTTGGAAATATTCAAAGATGGAATACACTGCATATCCGTAAATGTACTTCCTCTTCTTTTTCAAGTCACTATACTTGTTTGCCAAGTCTAATGTGCTAATGTCTATCAAGAAGTCTTGTGCAGAAGACCAAGCCTTGCCTCTGGTTTGAATGTGCAAGCTACACAATGATCAAATTGAAGGACTTTGCAATGATTTTCAAAGTATTGTTTACATTTTCCCTCAGGATGTCAAGTGTTGAAGCTAACTCAGAGTCAGCTACTTTAGCATTTATACGCCTTATGCAGTATACATATAAATTATGCCTTAGTATTAGTATACATATTTCTGATTCTGATTCATTCAACATTATAGAAAAATTCCATGCATTTATAAGGACTTTCAAAGTCTATTGGAAACCTATGTGAACTGTGGCTAAATGTTATTTGGATATGTTTATATCTGAATTTGATATATTTTAGCTCCAATTACAATCCGACCAGCCAGTCTGAAGGTAAATGCCCAGATGATGTACCACTATCTTGCTTAACTAGGGTTGGGATGTCCTGCTGGTGTTTTTGTCATAATAACTGCTTCGCTTTGTCTGTTGGTTTGTCCATTGCCCTATTTTGCCAGCAGAATCCCATTGTGCAAACAATTTGAATTTGGGACGCGGCCTCCTCCTAGCCGAACGATATCCCGCCTGTGGTGAGAGGCAGGATTAATTTCTCTCCCTAACTCCCACCGCACATGCAGAAAGATAGAGAAGAAGAGCTGAGGCTGGGGGATGGGGGCTGTAGGTAATACCACCACCACCTATTATCCAAGGAGTATCACTTAATCGGCCTTTGTGGGATGATATTGTATTTGGCTGTTTCTGTGTGGTGCTGGCGGGACGCCTCGTGTATGATTATGTGTCGCATCGGTTTCAGCCCTGTGTCAGTAATCTGTTTGTAGGGAGATAGAGAACATGCAGGCTCTGTAAATAATGTAAATCTGCTACTGGGCTTCACTCCGTCTTTCTTTCCTGCCATCAGTCTCTCTGTGGCTTTCTCCCATCTTTATTTGTCTCTCTTTCTTTCGCTTTCCCACTCTTTCTCTCTCACATAAAAGTCAGGATTAGGTATTCTCTAAACTCCTACACAACAATAATCAGAACCACCCTCCGTATCCAATCATTCGACAGACTGTGTGTGTGTAGCGAATGGAATCAATGTGCGGACAATCATTCGTTCCACAAGGCAATGCATATTATGATGGTGAGATACATAACTTTTTTTCCCCCACCACCTTGATGAAATATGGAATTACAACCTTGTTAGGACTGCTGTCCCTTACTGGGGCTTACATCCCAGATGGATTTCATGTTGTGATGGTAGTGAAGCATAATTGATTGTGTCTGCTCACAGCATGGGAAGAGAAGGATGAGAAAAACAACAAAATGGGAAAAGATCAGAGGTTGTAATAACAGCAATATGACACAGCTTTGTCCTGGCTGCCTCACAACAACAGCCATCATCAGATCGTGTGTCTGTCTCAAGATCAGCAGCTCACCCAACACCCCAAACCTGCTCCTGCCCTCAGATGGTGCCTATCCAATCTAGTCCTTAAGGATGTTAATGATATTGACTTGAACATGCAGTGTCTGGCCATGACAGCTGTTAATTATAAAATGACAGGGGGGAAATAGCTGGCTATTACAAAACACATCAGAAGCTTGGTAGCAGGATTGCTGAATTAGGTGCTTCCTCCAGGCAGAAACGTTAAGTACCCAAAAGCCCTGTGTGTACCTGTATTGACCGTGTGCTCTCTCTCTGTTCTCTGCAGAGATCTTGAGTGGTGGTGTGTACGTTGACCAGAACAAGTTCCTGTGTCATGCAGACACAATCCATTGGCAGGACATTGTCAAAAACCCACGGATCCATCCTTTGGTGGTGCCCACCAACAGCAGTGTCACATGTAAGTAGCCCAACAAGCACAAGTGTAGAAGACAAGAAGATTTGATTTGACATCAACCTTTTTTTTTAACAGGAAAATCTTGCTGAGAGCATTGGTGTTGCTTCACACATTTACACTCATTCACACCTGGAAGCTGCTCAGTAAAATCACAGTCTAACCTGCCGGACACTGAACAGCAACACTGAAGCAGTTGGAGCTTAAAAGAGTACTCCTCCAATGTAGCATTGTATTTTTATAACAATGTCAGACTCACAATAGACAGTTTGAAGAAAAAAATAGAATTTCATGCATTCTCCTTCCTTGTCAAAACCTGGCCCCTACATTACCCACAATGCAACTCGGCCACCGACAGTTCAGTTGGAGTTTCGAGTGTGTTATGCCACTTAAGGCTAATGTAGCTTGAGCTGCTGGCCTCAAGCAGAGATATGAAGGGGGGTACAGAGGTCTGGTAAACTCTTTCTAACTCACCTCTTGATCTTTTCTATTTTCAACTTGTAGTCTTCTGCCCCAGCCGGTGCTGCCTCAAGTGACATCATTTACACTAATTTATCAGATTTCGCGCAGCTCCCTCTGTAGCCACAAACACAGAGCAGACTCAAAATAAAGCTTTAAAGAGTATATCCACATCCATCCCATTGGCACTTTCAGGGGCCTTTCATAAGGCAGCAAGGGCTGGTAAGTTGTGAAAAGGAAAATGGTTCAAAGAAGACCCCACATCTTATCCTGCTTCATTCACGCCAAGTGACTGAGAGTGAGCAGCAAAACATTGTCATCACAAAATCACCCCTTGACCCCATTCTGTCACGCTTACCATAACAATCCACAATGATTGCTCACTCATTTTATGTTAATGCCCTACTGTAGCCAGCTGGAAGACGTTAATAAAAGCTTTGAATTATGAAGGGATTTATTAGGATGAAATAAACATAATTAATCTGTCAGGAGGTAGAGGGATGATGGTTGAAGTGTTGTCAGTTAAGTAAAGATGCATTAAGTCACCTCTTCTGACCCTTTTCTGTTCATTCACTGACTTAACCTCTTAACACACTCTACTTTTGTTATTAATCAAGCTGTTTGACATTCAAATCTGTTGTTGTTTTTTTTCTGCTTTTCTTTGTGCTGTCTTGTCTCGGTCGTCTCGTCTACAAATACAAAATTGCATATTAAGGTGCGTTATCATTATGGAACAAAATAAAAAAGTCTCTGCATATGTCCTTGGATTTTCCTTTCACAGCACTCGCTGAAGGCTTCAAATGTAGATTAACAGCTCCAAGCATTGATATTCTGCTCAATCACCCTCCTTTCTGCAGCCCCGTTAGCCCTAGATCGACCCTTACTCCCGTGCAAGTCCTCTTCTCCGCCAATAAATCAAGGGTCTCCAAACCTGTAATCCTCGATTGAGAACATAATCTCCATTTCATTCTTTGGGGAGACGCAAGCTTTACATTGTTATTACTTGTGACTTTATGCTGTGGTTATTGTGTTTATTGGTCTCTTTTCATAAACGAGACAGTTATTTTAAAATTCATGTCCCGTTGATTCAGTTGAGAACAACCCCCCCGCCCCCATCTGTCTTTTGCCCCACACCAGCCCTGGTATGGCAGCATTCTTGACATTTTAACCTTCAGGGGCTGTTTTTAAGAAAGCTGTAAAAGATTATGGTGCAGGACGAGGGATGGGACAGGTTTATACTAGGTCACTGAGAATTTATAAGTTGAGATAGTGTAGACCTTGCACACTAAATGAAAACTCTTTGGCTTGACTTCACAGGGCACCAGGCTCAGAGGAGAACAAAGATATAATTAAGTGCAGCAGAGGTTCTGCACACTTGGCACTGTCAGACAACCACTTATGGCTGGCTGACATTTGTATTATTATCCTGTTTGTATGCTGATTTGCATACAGTCAAGGCTGTCAACCTCTCTTACTCGAGCATCGTCAAAGTAGTTTGAGGGGAACAGACTTGAGAAACAGAGAAAAACAGAGGGACAGGAAAAGACAAAGACAGTCAGGGATAGACATTAAGTGAAAAAGAACCAAAGAGGAGTGATGAATCAGCAAGGGGTGGATTGAGGATGAAAGAGATGAAATGTGTGGTGGAGAGGGGAACGGACGAGGAAGAAGAGGAGAATAGAGGATGGAGAGGCTCGTGTTGGGGAATAGAGTGAGTCTCAATGCTAATAGCTCTCTTCTGGAGAGGCTGATGGACAGAGGACAGCACTTCTGCACTTATCCAGGCTCACTTCTCCTGCAGTCAATTACTAGACAGTCAATTAAGTCCTCCAAAAAATCCAGAAAGGCCCCGGCTAAAGCTCTGAGGGTATGATGCTGCTTTTTGCCGTTTTACCACTTTATCTCAACCAGATGTTTGCTGGCTTCATGCTGGGTAGTGGAGTGACAAGTGACGGAGTGAAGAACTGTCTTATAATAAATAACCTGTGTCAAGGTTATTTAAGTTTTTATGATTTGTACCAGTCGGATGAGATGCTGTGTTGTCACTAAAAGACTGAGACATGTTTCATCTTCTTTGCTGCATAACAATAAGAATACCTGGAAAAACACAAAAATTACAATTAATTTGTATTAACAAGGGTAGAAACTTTTTTTTTTAATTGATAAACATATCATCATCATCATATGATCATATAATTAACTACACACCAGTCCTGTCAAGTACATACATTTCTTGCAGATTGTGTTTATTATGTCAGATTCTAGTTATAATAAATATCAAGCACACACAAAGTGCTTGAAATGCACTTATAATGAAGCCTTGCATCTTCAAGAACAACACAAAACGCCACACACGCTCACGCTCACACACGCACACACACACACACACACACACACACACACACACACACACACACACACACACACATCAGGTGTATTTAAAGGTAAGCCAAAGGAACAGCCACATCCTCGTTCACTCTTTGGATCAATTTGGGCTTCAGTGGAGTGCTTGATGGCACGCAGACTCAGCTAACCGCCTCTATCCCATTTTAAGGTTCAACTAATATGGATTTTTGAAGGCTGATGCTGATCATATTTGTGATTAAGAAACCATTTGAAATGCCAATCCTCTCTTTACTTGAACTTGTGCTCAGGTCAAAAGTGCCATCGTTCCTGTAATGGTCGTTGCTGGGGACCCAAAGAGGACCAGTGTCAAAGCTGTAAGTACATTACTAATATACACATGACACACCACACGGCCTGATGATTTTATGCTAAATAGTTTGATTGTGAGAAATTTGGCTTGCTGTCATAGAAGAGTGTGAACTAAACTGTGTCTAACTAATGTGGTTGTGACATTTACATGTCTCAAAGCTTCAAATCAGGCAACTTGAGGAACCACTGTAGGTCAAAATGACATTTAGCAGGCATGTGACTTTAGTTGACTTCATCCATGTTTCATATCCAAACTACAGAGTATGATTTTTTCAGTTATTCATATGCCTTTCATGATAAATGGGAAACAATATGATCACATATAAAATTCTGTTGAGTTTTAACGTACTAAAAAGCATATTCTATTTAGTTTTACTCTACTCTGATCTGTTCTGACAACCATAACTGAAAAAAACCTATATGGTAATATTACTATTATCTATTCAGCTAGGTATTTATAGGAAGGTGGATGTCATTTGTATATTTAATTCATTTCCTACTAAAGTTCTTAAGATTCTTATGTGCATGATTTTATACTTTCCTTAATGAAGGTCTGGTGTTTCCTATAGGCTAAAGGAGCTAGAAAAAGACAGGGTTAGACATTCATAGACTGACTTTCATAATATAATATTGGTTGGTATTTTCAAAGGAGGTACGACAGATTTTTGTCATTTCCCATTATGAAAAATTAATTTACATCCATACCCAGGGGAACGTATTTTGAGTAGGGGGTACGACGGGCTTGCCTGAATTGAACCTCAAATTTTTTCTTGCTGATGTCAGCCAAAAAGTATTACATAAAGAAAATAAGACCTTTACTTTAATCATCTTAATGAACAGGCATAGCACCCATCACAGTGCAAAACAATGTTGCTACAGGCCAGAGACACAAGATACAAATAACAGCAATATTACGAGTACCAGTGCATGTCATTGTCAACAACAGTGTCCAATATTATCAGTAAAAATAGCAAAATAAAATAAATCCCTAATAAAATTACTTTTCAAGAGTAGACATAAGTTCGGCAGTATTATTGCTACTTTAACTATTAACTAATGTATGATTGTGCAATCCTGCTGTCTCCCTAAATAATAATATCAATAAGGTATTTGATTGTTCAAACTTTCGCCACTCAACAGCCGCTCTCATTTCAATATTTCTACATTACAAAATCACAGAAAAACCTTCCTTCACTTTTTTTCTGCACAATGGTGATGTCTGCTTACCTTACATAACTCCTGTTTATGTATTCTTAAGTTTTGCAAAATGTCACTGTGTACATGCATCACTGTTAGATGGGTGAGTCTTTTCTGAGTCATCGTACTGCGCATCCATGTCTTCAGGCACCGAGGAGTGGAGAAACATCTCTCGGATGATGCCACTGATATGGGAAGACAGAAGCACATTTTTGTGAGGTTTTCTACTTCTCTGAACAAACCTCTGGTTTGTGGGTGTAGTTTGGTGAGACATGAGGCCACTTCTGGGACTGTGCTGCATGGAGAATCCTTCGTAATGTCTCCCAACATCCTGTGTTGGAGCTTCAGGCAGCTTGTGTGCAGCTGCTTGGGAAAATGAAGGGGCTGTAGGTTTGGTTCCACGGCGTGGCCCTTGGCTGCATCAATTACCACAGAATCTCCCTCCAGTTCTGAAACCACAGCTTCATAAATTCATGTCTCTACCTGAATTGTTTCATTTTGGCTGCCACTGCTTCGGTCCCTTTGGTGTGCCGAAACCGGGCTGGGGTCCTGCTCAACCGGGAGACAGTGTCTGTCGCCACCTTCAGTCCGATTTTTCTTGCACGTCATCACCTTGGAAGTTATCTCCTCCACAACGCTGTCATCTCTCAGTGCTGTTATTTGTCCTTTTAGCACATTTGTACATTCAAGGGCCCCAAGCCTCTCTGATGAGCCTCACAGATCCCGAACAATGCTTCACAACACAGAAGACCAAAGAAAGTCCTTTAAGTGCCTGTTTGTGCAGCCCTCAGATTTTGGCTCTTGTTTCCCCCTTAACACTGTCCTGTCAAGCATTGCCGCGAAAGTAGCAGACCTAAGATGTTGATCACTACTTCATCAACACCAAAAAGTGGTTCAAAAAGTTGCTTGCGCTTTGATGAGTCTTTGACGACGATGGCTACACCTTGCACAGAGTTCAGCATCAACAATCGAACACATCTGAACAACAGCTCCAGTACGTCTTTGCCGTGCTCTGTTCTTTAACAGCTATGACTGATAGCAGGATAGAGATCGGTGCACTACCCAGAGCAGCTACTTTTTTAATTTGATTTATCTGTTCCTCCGCTACTGCAGCTGATGGGCTAACGTTAGCTGCTGCTTGGCTGTCCTCCTCTGGTGCAGACAACTGTATTTAGGCCTCTGTCAAAGTTGAAATGTGGTTGCTAGACTTGGATTAACTTATTTGGTTCCAGTTTGTGTTACTTTACTAATTTAGTTAGACAACTGGCAGTTTGTAATGTTTCAGGCAGATTTCAGCCTTGTAAATGGGCCATCCCTGAACAGGTATTTATGAGCCCTTAATGGCTGTGGAAATACCACCACCTCCAGCACACACACACACACACACACACACACATATCAACACTCAACAACATCCCTATATCCTCCCCAACACATCTACCACAAACCCCCCTACTGGGACCTCCCACCCTTCATACCAACTAATGGCAGCTGGGAGAGAATGTGAGAATGATTCACTACTGAGTCGATCAGCAGGGGAGAGCTCCATGTTACTCCCTCTCCTTCAGTCATCTTTCCTTTCAAATTCTCTGTTAGTGTCTCTCTCTCAGGTTCAACCATCTTGCTGTCTCAGTCTGCTTTTCTGTCTCTCTCTCTCTCTCTCTCTCTCTCTCTGTCTCTCTCTCTCTCTCTCTCTCTCTTTCTCTCTCTCTCACCTTTTTGGGCAAAGGATAATGTATAAGACACAGACAGACACACATACACACAGCCAAAACCAAATCAATGAGGTCTGAGAGCTGCAGGTCACAGACCACCAGTTGGCTCAAACCAAGGAATAAAAGGAATAAAAAATAACAATTCTGCTTTTGCACCTAAACTAAACCACCGAAGACGTTGCTTGTCATTCCTTTCCAAGTCGACCAATATCCGTGCCTTCCAAAACACATGACCTGGTGATTTACTGATCTCACACTGTTTTTAGGCAAAATATCTGTTTGTTAAAGAAGTCTTCATGGCCATGGTTATAAGAATGACTTTATTAAGGTTAGGAAAAGACCGCAGTCAGGGTTAAAATAAACCAATGCTGAATGTCAATAGGATGTGAGATCTCCCATGTCAAAAGGCACACGCTTTGTTGACCTATCCATCTACCCAGACGATTCCCTTTCAGGTTTTGCAGCACAAGCAACATCACATTACTTGTGCCCTTACTTTTTGAGGGACAAAGGTCAGACTTGAAACTGCTGCAAGAGGTCATTTTAGGCATTTGAACAAATGATTGATGCTGGTGTTTTTATTGGGAGGACATTCTCCACAGTCCAGGAGTTATAAGCCAAAGCATAAAGCAATTTATATATGGCCCATGGCCTAACTAAGGACCAAGGGTAATTGAATCTATTGAGTATTTTTAAGATATGAAAACTACAAACAAACAGGAACCAGACCATGCTGTCCTCAGCTAAGGTCATGTGCTTTGAACTAGCATGGACCACTTTTCCCATCAACAGTGTTGACAGGTAAATGTATCAAAAGTGTAAGTATTGCCTTTCAGGGAGGTCTAGATGTTGCTAATGTTTAATATCCCATATACATGACTGCACTTTAGTAAATGTACTTTTTCTTCTACCACTACTACATTAACTAGTTCCTAACTCTGTGCCATTGTTGGCATTTACTTTAGTCACCATGGTTACAAGTATCAACAAAGAGAACTACTATCACTCAAGTTTTGACATCAAGCATACAGAGCAATGCAGGATCCATGACACACTAATAAGTTTGCCAGCTTTGTTAAGTAAAGAGACCAACAGTACAACCTGCCAAAAATGTGGTACATTTCTTTAAACAGGGAACATGAAAAAGTGTAAAGTTATCATTATTCTGCCTGCAATTTATCAATCTGCTGTCACAGATACTAACACTCTGTCTCTACAGATGTCCATCCATCCATTTTTTCATCATCCCTCCATCTGTGTCTAACACACCGCTTCACCATCCCTACAGACACACACACACACACACACACACACGGAAGCTCGATCTTTAATATTTAGTAGTGGACCAGAACATACGCAATACGAACCACACACTGAAACTTTACAACTCTAACTATAGCAAGTTCATATTCATGCAAGCAAAAAAGCACACACACATTTTTTCCTCTCTCCATTAGATACCACTACCCTTGCCATCAATTTCCCTCCTCTATTCCCATCACTCTCTGCGCAGACCACTTCATCCATGCCTTCCAACCCTGGCATGTCTCATCTTATTTGTTCTGCGGTCGCGATCTCATTAAGATAATGAGGAATGAACTGTTTGACCAGGACCTGTTAACAACACGTCACATACCAGCCCCCGATAAGCCCTGGCCCTGTCTGTCTGCCTCCTTTTAGTCATTATCGTTATCTCGCCATCTTCATCTATACATGGAAGTCATGATTCATTCTTCATCTGCCTTTTTTTCCTCACAACCTTTCATTTTATTGTGCTGATATACATGGAATGGGTAAGTGTAAAAATATCAAATGGAAAAAGACTTCAAAGATGCTTTTTGTGACATTTTCATGAATAATTATTCAACTGTCTCAAAATCAACAATAGACAGCAGCTTTTGGTGTCAGCAACTCAGGGGAAAAGCGAACACACTCAAGAAGTAAATTACAACTCAGTACAACTCCTGGCATTGAAAACCACAGAAATATGACAATAGAGGAGTGTGCCCATAAAAGTGTATGTAGAGAACGTTTCCTCAAAGTAGACGATGAACAAAATGTGGTATATCAAGTGTGGTATATCAGTGTTTAATTTAGTTGAATAATTTACAATAAAATTGTGCTATTTGGAAAAAAAGATATTCTTGAGTTGAAAATCCTTACCTTTTTCTACATGTACTTGACAGATTTCCACAATGTGAAAATGTGGCAGACCTTGGTCACAGCAGTCCTTTACACAGGTGAACCTAGTAACATTAATAATGGCATTCTATTATCTATTACCAGAGCTACTCTGGAATGGGAGCACCGGTGCTGTACAATTTCCCCCCGGGGATCAATAAAGTATTTCTGATTCTGATTCTGATTCTGAGGAGCTGATTGTTCAAGCTGTGTCACAACACCTACTGTAAATGGAACAGCCATCGTAAAAGTTACTAGTTGCACCCGTGCACTTCCTGCTATTGCAAGTCAAAATATCCACAATAAGAAAGGTCTGTTTGGAGGTAAGAACAACCTAGTTGTTAGTATTTCCAGAGACAGGCATCATCAAACATTGAAACCTGAAGTATGGAGGGGGGTGGGGGGTTAATGGAGATCCCTAGCCAGCTAATGGTGAGCCAGACAAATATTACCATCAGCAAACAAACTATGATTCATTTTTAAACCACAATTCAATGCTAAAAATCTTAACTGTCCACAACAGTTAACGTGACTCTTCTCAGACCTGAGTCCAGAGTGTATAAAAGGATGTACTGGCGCTTGTTTGCTTTGTACACAGTCAAATTAGCTTATAGGCTATAAGCCGATGCTGCTGTCTGTTGATAATTCTTCTCCAACAAGTCACTGCTGTTGTTGGCTGGGCCTGCTGAGCAGCAGCTGTTTCGCTAGTTTTTCAAAAGTTTATTTCAGCATGGAAATATTTACTGTTTTTCTTTTTGTCTGGTAAGCCATCAGCTGGCAAGGAGGTCCCAGACCACAACTAGCAGCCTAAGCTAAGGATCAATACCATTCCTATTAAGTAACTTAACACATTTCAAAATATCCAAACTATCCCTTTCATCTAGCCTAAAAACAATCTGAGGACACGCTACTTCCAACCACCCAAGCATTGTGCTTAAATTACATTTAATCAGACAAAATATGAGATTGCATCTATCAATCCTACAAGAAATTATTTTTTGTCATTTTGGGGCAGCAGAAACAAGGTGTGATATTATCACCTTTTAAGTTGATATTTACACATCCAGCAGTAAAGGAGCAACATTTTCAGTCATTTAGAGTTGTGTTTCTGGCCACATTGCAAATATAAATAGCATATTTACTTTCCTTTTAGCTCTGTTTTGGTCTTTTCCAATGCTTGAGGGAATTATCTGGCTGTTTAGCTGCTAAATGCTCCACTGTGTTCACCAGCTAGTTGCTGCAGTAACTGCATCTGTCTACTGTTTTGTGCTGGGCAGGTAGTGTGTAGTTGATTTTAAGGTTCTCATTCATCACAGTGAGCGACCCTTTTCACACTGTGACATTGTTTTCACATTGTGATTTGATGAGTAGTTTTTATAAAGTTGTTGATATAGCGGCAATAAAAAATCTCTATTTTGGGCAGTAATGCATACATTAATTGAGTTTATTTGTAATTTAGTAAATTTCCTCAAATACAATACAGTAACTGTGTTTTGTAATGTGGCGTAGTTAGAAACTAATGCAGCTGAAAACTGATACATCTAAATATTTGCTCATATGGAGGGTGAGAAGGCCACAGTCAGCACAGTGATTACCTTGGGATATTATGTAACATGCATAGAGAAACTGGAGAATTTCTTTCTTTGTGTCTACCTTTGTTTACTGCCTGGCATTGGAAGAAAGCTCTGAGGAGCAATGGATCTTCTAAAACACAGTAAAGATACACACAGTGAGATTAGAATATCACATATAATAGCTGAATAGCATGAGATATGTGGTCACAAACATCCCACTGGGATCAGATTGAAGATGTGAAATTGTGCTGTGTTGACATTTTCTTAATTTTATTACACAGCTAATCAATAAGATTTCTACTTCTCAGATAAATCATCATCTTTCATTCATACTCTTGTTTCAGAATTAAGCACCACGTTGAACACCCTCATCAAACCAAAACCTTGTGAGAAAAGTGGCATTTGGATTCCAGTGATCCCAGTGATGACAAAAAAAAGTTTCAAAGAATCTAAAGAAACTCCTCAAACCCATCCTGCAGCACACTCCTCCACTGTCTGTCAGGTTATTATTTATCATTGTGTTCCAAACCTACATCTTGCCAAAGATTATTCTAAAATATAATGATTCTTAGCAACATTTTGCTAAACACTGTTTGAAACATACTTAATATAAGGAGTATGCTGCAAGAGTGGAAGACATTTTTATACACTACTTTTTTCTTTTTCTATTACTATTATAACTATTGTGACTGATATGAAATCAAGCTGACACTTTATGCCTTCTACTTCTCAGTGAAATTTGCGTGGATTCCAAGATAAATTTCACTTAGTATAGAAAGTTTTTCCACCACAAAAAATGAATAAATAAAATAAAAAATGCCATCATCAAACCACATGTGAAAAAGCACATTTTAGCTCATGTAAATGGGAAGTAAGAGGCAGCGGTTCCCGTGACTGATGCCGCTGTCCACAGCCTGTTCAATTGGAAGCTTCCAGGCATATTTTATGAGATGGATTCCTTTTGTATTTTGTCGTCGCCAGCCTGTTTTTTTCTTTTTTTTCTTAAGGTGGAAGTTTAAATCCAAATTGATCAACAGCATTGCGTCTCTCTCTTGGCAAAGTAATTTGTTTGACAAAGTGTCTTTTGAATAAAGTAGGCCCTTTCATTCTAGCCCAGGCACCGTTAATGGAATGCCACTGATGGTATGTTAGGCGTTGGGTGAAGTGTGTGAGTGTGTGTTTGGCGAGTTGTCTGTGGTTTGTATCCATCACTGTGATAGTATCTCGTCACTGCAATGCCCAAAGGGAAACACAGCACACATCAAAACACAAATACATGCACATTCACACACTAGCATTGGGTTTGTAATGTTGTACACTAACATTGTTACAATTTCAATCTCAGCAATGATGTCTGTGACTAATTTACTTTTACCTTTATTAATACATCTGATTATAAAAATAAAGCTGAATGATCCAGTAACTACATTTTATTTAGTTTTCCTTCATCATTTGTTGTTTTCCTCAAATCCTTTTATTAGAAATGCTAGAAAGCCATTTTGTGTTAGGAACTATTGCTACTACTTGATTGTATACGCTCAAGGGAGAAAGAAAATGGGATATCAGTACATGTTGGTTTTCTCAGTAAAAAAGGAAAATTGGCTGGATACTGATTTTTCAGGAACAATGGGATTTTTGGTGGTAAAATGGAAGTATTAACATGTTATGCAACAAATGAAATTAAAAAAGCACCAGTCAAGCCACTGAATGAGTACAGTGAACACCCCTTGTTTTCCAGTAAGTCCTATGAAATACATATGCTGTGCATACTTTTACACACTTCCAGCAGCAACTGTATGCATTTTTTTCACTACTTGATCCATCCCCAATAGCTTGTAGTTTATAAGGTTTTCCTGCTCTATCATATAAATCCAACTGCTGACACTTGGCTGTGTCTTTTACCAGCTGTCTTTATCCATGAAATGGCCTGTGAGTCCTGTGCACATTTACATATGGCTGTCAAGAAGCGAGGCAAACAGGCACACGGCAGCCCACATGACTATGACAGGCATGCGAGGAAACGGTGGACAGACGTTCACCATGACAGGACGGCAGTACACTGAGTCAGATAGGAATCGCTATGTCTCTGTCAAATCCAGCTAGAGACCCTCAGAGGAGCACGCAGGGAGAGGAAAACATGATTGAAGATAGCTAATAGGTGGCAGAGATGCTTTGGCTTCGGCTGAACTCGCCACACACAAATGCATACACACATACAAACACACACACACGCATACGTTGTACCGGGCGATTGCAGTGCAGATGTTAGACAATCAGACTTGTGACGGGCCATCCAGCTGTGTATCCAGTATTCAGTGGTAGAGGAATGTGATGTGCATGGACATTTTAGATGGAAGCCGTACTGTCTGAATTAATTGAATTCTTATTCAATTCAGTTGAATAGCTTACATACCTACATGACGCTCATTCTACATATTGCCAGATCAGAAGATTGAATCACACTCACTGCAGAGCAAGAACAGTCATATAAGAACAAATTAGCTATCTTTTTCATGTCATTCTTCATTCAGTATCCTTTTCCAATTTTATTCAAGTTTTACAGTGATACATTTGAAATGAGTGTAGCCTACTGTTTTACTCTTGCTCTTAAGGCTGCCTAACTATTGTTCATCAATATTATGTTACCACGAGTCACGTGAATTTGCATCCAGAAACATTTTGATCTTGGAGTGTGCGGTAATTTGCTTGTCACATGATGTATGTATTCTCTCTTTCTCTCTCTCTTTCCTACATATATCACTCCACAGTAACCAAGACAGTGTGTGCCGAGCAGTGTGATGGCCGTTGCTTTGGTCCCTATGTTAGTGATTGCTGCCATCGTGAGTGTGCAGGTGGTTGCTATGGACCAAAGGACACAGATTGCTTTGTAAGTCAACACACACACACACAAACATTTACTTTACAGCATTCTGTGAAAAGAAACACAGGTTTAATCCAGTTGTTGATGTGGTAATATCATACCAAACTCAGAAACATTTCCTGATCATACTGTACTTTACATTTCCTGTTTTTCACAAACCAGACACTTTTTACTTTGGACTTTTAACTTCCTTTGATTCGTGGTGATTCTGCAAAAGGTTTTCTCCCTTCCAGACTCAATTCGTAGCGTGAAAATGCCACCCGTACGACAAATATCATTAAATGACATTTAATTCCCATTTTTTCCTGACATGAGTGTCATTGTTAAGTACAGACTTCACCAGGCCCCCCTCAATCCTTGCTCTTCGCCGCGTGCTTTATCAGTTTTATCTTCATCCCTCTGCATGTTAAACTTGTTTCTGCACTGGTAATTCAGAGCCCATCACTTATGGAGCTCCTGACTCCGCCTGACTTTGGACAGGCAAGTTCTTGCTCATTATGTTTTTGCTCTTCTTGATTCTTCACACTTCATCTTTTATTATACTCAACATAGATAAGTCAGGAAGTCATTTTGAGCTACTCTCCAAGTGAGAGAGCAAAGTCTTGATTGTCTCTTATCAAATGTATTAATTGTCTTGTCTTGACATAAGACCTAATTTCCAGAACATTAGCATAAATATTATTTTATTTTATCAAACACACTTGATTTTATCTTACAATTGTGGACTACACATACACTCTACTGTAAACTAGTTTTAAGGCTCTTCCCCTGTCTGTATCTCCCTGCCACTGCCTATTTTTCTCTCTGACTTATGCCTCATCTTTTTATAAGAATCAATAATGAATAAAGCAGGAAATTATTTTGAGCTACACCCCAAATGAGAGCAAAAGCCTTGATTGACAATTATCAAATTATTATTAGGGGGTGTAAAGGGGTATACGCAACATCTCTGGTTCAGTTCATACCTGAGTTTTGGGATCAGTGTTTGGTGTGTTTTGGGGACAGCAGAAGGGGAGTTAGGTAGCTCTCTGTAGCCCTGGAGGTACATCGATTGGCGGTGGAAGCTGTGAAGGAATATTATATTGGGGCTTAAACCATGTACAGTAAATAGACAGATTGGGGTGATGCCATCGCAAATGGTTTAGCATGTTTTATTGTGTGGGTTTCCAGAAACATTTCGGTTCAACTTTGGTTCAGCCGTGTCGATACACAATTTTTGTCTGACCCACCACTCTTTCTCTTTGTTTCCCACTTTATTCTCTGTCTGCACGATTCAATAATGTCACCTCTGGGCACTCTAGTGGGAAATCTCAATTCAAATCTGGTGTAGTGAAATTAATGTTTGGATCCTCTCATGATGTTTAAGCTCAAGTATTAGTGTTGTGTGCTATGTAGGTTTTTAAAGGCACACATCCAAAATCCAATTAACCCCTTTACTGTATGCATGCTACAGTACCACCAGGGATAAGTGAGAAAATGTGTTTGGTTTTTTTTATTTGGGTGAAATTACCCTTTAAATAAAGAATCTAAATACTTGTTCCACCACTATATGAGCTCTGTGTGTGTGTGTGTGTGTGTGTGTGTGTGTGTGTGTGTGTTTTTGCAGGCCTGCACTAACTTCAACGACAGTGGGGCATGTGTGACCCAGTGCCCCCAGCCATTTGTCTACAACCCCACCACCTTCCAGCTGGAGCACAATCCCAGGGCGAAGTACACCTATGGAGCCTTCTGTGTCAAGAAGTGTCCACGTAAGTCATACCACCCGACAAACACACACACCTGTTTTACTACTATACTTGTGATGACATTACATGAATTCCCTAAATATTTATCTTAAGTGAAATACAGCTTGTCTTATGTTTTCTGAAGATAACTTGTATGCATGTGAGTGCGATCTTGTATGTCTATCTTTGTGAGGACCAATTCGAGATTTTTCCTTGGGAATGAGGACATTGGTGCTGGTCTTCACTTCTACAAAGGGCTGTTTAAGGCTTAAGACTTGTTTTAAGGTTAGGGGTAGAGTCCTAGCTTCAATGGGCCTTGACATAGATTATTCAATTCTGTGGATCTCTACTGGAGGAATAGAAACACATTTATTCCAAAAGGGGTTGGGGGGCGCTCTCTAACACATTCATCTAAAATCTCCCATAGGTGATTCTAGTTGAGATCTGGTGGTGTGTTTTTTGTCTCTAATTTGCCGTCTGTATATTCAAGTGGACATAAGGTTTTACAAGGACACAAGTTGTATAACACTCACTCACTCAAGAATTGCAGTGCCCTTTTGGTGTCAAGGATGACCGGAGTTTGTGCATTTCACCTGCCCACTCAAGCCTCACTGAACTGTGGCACAAGGCATGGCCCTCGTCACTGAAGAGGCAGTTTGAAACTTAGCCCTGGTTCACATGTGGCAGTGGTGTGGAATGACCCAACAGATTTGTCAATATGGGCCACAACTTGCAGAGAAGGGACTATTGAGGAAGCCTCCTCCATTATAGATACCAGGACCTAGCTGCTAATTACTTCCTACCCGTAGCAAAGCTTTTCTGTGGTTTGCCAATAACATGTGTTTGATCCTTTTGCTCAATACCTTTGAAGTGTTTCTTGCAATAGGATATGGGTCTCTACAGAATAACAAGACTAGCTAGAGTCACTACTCATACTAATCTGTACTTTGCACTATTTCCACATAAAGAAATACCAAATAATCAGAGGCTATGCCTTGTTCAGTTGCATTGCATTTCTGTGATGGTACTAACATTGTTTGACACTGATTTAGCAAATTGGAAGCAACTGGGATTTCATTCTATTGCTATGAAATACATTCATTCTTTAACACACAACTCGCAGTTGTACTGTTGGTCCAGGTCTCACCCCAACACTCATTCATCTTGATGAGCTGATGAGCGGTTGGGATGACTGGTATTCGCCAAAGCCAGTACAGGTGTTAAAGAAGCAGAAGGTTTGGTCTGCATCACCATTTCCTCTTACTGTTTCATGACATTGTTACTCTTGGTATTACTCCTCTGTTCTGTGACCACAAGCCAGCTAACCACTAACCGCTCACCACGCACACAGCTAATTATGGACGCCCCATGGTGTTCCCGACATCAGTGAAAAGGCCAACCAGCAGGGAGGGAAGTGTGACTTGTGCAAAATATTGACATGGGAATGTGCAATGGTTCTTAGTATGAAGTATGTAGGGTCTATGGGAGACAGGTTTTAAAATTAAAATAGCTATACAGTGTTTAAACTGAAGACAATGGAGTGTGCAAATGTTCATTGTATATGATATATATATATATATATATATATATATATATATATATATATATATATATATATATAATATGTGCAATACTGCATTTTGCGTTAATGTAATGCATTGAGTCCGATGTGGGGTCTTTATGTTATTGTAACATGTATTCTCTATAGGGAGGATAAGAGTCTGTCAGTGGGGGCCCCAGGCCTTGTTGATGAGGAAAGCTGCAGATGGGAACAAACTGTTCTTCTACTGTGAAGTTTTGGTCCTGAGGGACCGCAGCCTCCTGCTGGAGGGGGGTGTCTAAAGGAATTTGTGTCTGGGGTGGGAGGGGTCAGCCACAATCTTACCTGTAGACGTACAGGTCCTGGAGGGGTGGCAAATTGCAAATGATATGCTGCAGTCTGCCCTTGACCTTGGCAGTGGCAGCAGCGTACCAGATGGTGATGGAGGAGGTGAGGATGGACTCAATGATGGTGGTGTAGAAGTGCACCATCATTGACTTTGGCAGGTTTAACTTCCTCAGCTGCCGTGGCAAGTACATCCTCTGCTGTGCCTTCTTGGTGATGGAGCCGCTTAAGGTCCTGGGTGATGATGGTGCCCAGTGAGTGGAAGGACTCCACAGTGTCGACTTGGGAGTCACACAGGGTGATGGGTGTGGGTGGGGCTGAGTTCTTCCTGAAATCCACAATCTCTCCACAGTCTTTGTTAAGTTGTTCAGTTAGCACCAGGTCACCAGATGGTCAAATCTCCCACCTGTAGGCGGACTCATCCCCACCAGAGATGAGCGCAATGAGGGTGGTGTCATCCGCAAACTTCAGGGGCTTGACAGACTGATGACTGGAAGTGCAGCTTTTGGTGTACAGGTAGAAGAGTAGAGGGGAAAGAAACCTTCAAATGCTGCCTCCTATCAGACAGGAAGTCTGTGATCCACCTGCAGGTGGAGTCAAACACATTTAGCTGGGAGAACTTGTCCTGCAGCAGAGCCGGGATGATTGTATTAAAGGCAGAGCCTCAGTCCACAAACAAGATCCTGTCTTAGGTTCCTGTGGTCCTTGTTTTTTTGGGTATGGGGATGATGGTGGAGGTTCTGAACCAGGCTGGTACGTGGCATGTCTCCAGTGAGATGTTAAAGATGTCTGTGAACACTGGAGACAGCTGATCAGCACAGTGCTGGGGTACAGTGGAAGTTCTGCCTCTTGAAAAGTCGGTAGACATCCCTCCCTCTTGTGGAAGCAGAGGAGAGGGCATCTGAGGTGGGCAGTAGTGGAGAGACTTTTTTTCACTGATGAATATGAATATTGAAAGAATGAATATATACTTAAGCATCATTTTAATTTTAAGTTGGCATGCTAAAAACTCCAAACATGTGCGGTCAGGATAGCACCAGTCAGTCAAAGTGAATGAAAGTGACTTTCAACACTTTTTTATGTGATTGCCTCTACCAAGTGCCACTTATTGTACTATATGTTCCTGTGTGACAAACAGCAGCCATCTGTACTTGACATTTACGATGAATTGTTTTTTCAGATAACTTTGTGGTGGACCATAGCTCCTGTGTGAGAGCGTGTCCCAGCAACAAGATGGAGGTGGAGGAGAACCGCATTAAGATGTGCATTCCTTGTACTGACATCTGCCCGAAAGGTAAACCACAAACAGATGATTAGAAATAAAGTAACTTTTATTGGTAATTAATTATGTCCCCATTTATTTAGCCATTTATGAAGTTGTTAAAACAAAAAACCATTGGTAATCTGTCACTGTTAATATTGGGCATGCTAACGGGATGCTATGTGTAAATGCTACACATAAATCAATCAATAAATTATTACCACATTAATTCTTAGACATTGCAACAATAAACAAACAGGTCTGTCACTGGCCTTTGCACTGTTTTTACATCAGACCACCAGCTTCAGTTTGGTTTGAAAGGTTCTGGATTGCTTTATGCCAAACACAGGAGGGACGTGATAATCTTCCCCTGCAAAAAGAGTTTTAGACAGACTGGGTGCAAAACCTGTAGAACAGGGTTAATAGAAAATGTAGTTTGTTTGTTTTTGTGAAACGTTTTCTGTTTTACATTATTGTTCATTAAAAAGTTATACAGTGAACCCTCGTTTTTTGCGGGGGTTACGTTCCAAAAAGAACCCGTGATAGGCTAAATCCGTGAAGTAGAAACCTTTATTTTTTTTACAATTATTATACAATTAAATACTCTATTATACAATTAAATACTCTATTATATTTTTACAGGCCCAAGCATTTGTTTAACAAATAAAAGTACTGTATAAACGTTTTTTGTTTTTTTTTTACAAATAACTACTGTACTGTCAAATAATAATTTTAATCATCAATGTGAACTGAAGGCTTCAAATTGCGGAGATCAGCACTGCCCCACCGCGACCCGAGTAATTGGATTCGAACGGGAGAAAATGAAAAATGATTATGAAAAAAAATACAAAGTACAGTCGGACAAATAGTGACTCACGTGTATTTCACTGCTCTTCTGACTGAGCCGCTGCATCCTGCCTTTTGGGCCCGACCGCAGGTGACTTTGTCGGTGCAGAAGGTTTTGTCGACATTATGGGTTTTAGAGAAACTTGAAATTGCAAGAGAATTTGCACGTACGTAACGTAAATTTGGCAAGCTGTTTTACGTACGTGTACATATTAAACCGCAACGTTATTGACGCACAGGTAGAGAAGAAGCGGAGAGACTGTTTAGCCAATCAGAATGCAGAACACAATGCACGATGCAAATCCGTGAAGTAGCGAGACCGTGAAAAGTGAACCGCGTTATAGCGAGGGTTCACTGTATACTGATATTTTAAAATATGGCACATTTCATGCCTTTAAATGTCCATTCTTTTAACCTAATGTCTAAAGACATTTAATCGAAGTAATTAATTTTGCTATCTCACTATGTGTTCCAGCGTGTGATGGCATCGGTACAGCCAGCCTACAGACAGCTCAGACAGTGGACTCCAGCAACATTGACAAGTTTGTCAACTGCACCAAAATCAACGGCAACTTGGTGTTCCTCATCACTGGGATCAAAGGGTGAGAGTTGAGAACATTTAGCTTCTCAGAATGATAAAAGATGGTGTGTCTTAATGGAACTGTGATCATGCGTGGACATTTTGTGTCCTGTCTAAAGAGTAAAGCAAAGAAGGCATGGGTTGAAGATATTAAAATGAAATGTTCAATCAATTCTTGAATATTTCATAATTATTATTATTTTATAATTATTGAAACTGACTTTAAATGGAAATTGCTTGAGATAAGAGTGTCACCTAAAAGCCTGAATAAAACAATTAAGCACGGTGTTAATTGTTTGAATGAATATAAATGATGTTACCAGTGTCAGTGATGGTAAGTGGGAGGTGAGTGTGCTTAAAGTGCCCAGACTAAGAAGAGTGCTGGTAAATGTATATGTGCATAAACTACTCTAAGCAGTGTAGAAGGAATCTCTTGTGGGGAGAGCGTGGCATGTAAGAGTGTAGAGAGTGACTGTAGGAGACAAAGCAAACATGCGTATTTTATTTATGGATGGATATACAGTACATGTATGCATGCAAGTAATCATTCACAAGTGATTTAGCAACTTTAGCAAGAAAAAAATAAGACATATTACACAAACATCACATTCTTTACTGATTTGATCTGATATTCTCAATTGTCATGTTCTATGTCAGGATGAGTGCAGCTCATTTTTCATTGTTGTGATTAAGACACACATTGCTTAATATATCGGTGCAATATTGAATGGAGATGCTATGATCTGTCTGTTTTTCACAGGGATGTCTATCACAACATTGAAGCTTTGGACCCAGAAAAACTCAATGTATTCCGCACTGTTCGGGAGGTCACAGGTGAGTAATGTCACTTGTACAGCATACATCTCTGCACATGCATGCAAATGAATAATAAATGAATGAATAAAAAAAATAAATAAAATGTACTCTTACCTTTATCCCTCCTCTTCCACTTTTATATATATATATATAGTGTGCATATATGTGATGCTCGTGTATGTATTTGTGTGTATTTTCTCAAGTCTACCCCACTCCCCCCTGAGACTGTCCACACCAAGGACAGACATTGCAGCATAAGATGAATATCAGATGAGTCTTTCAATCTCCTCTGTCTCTCTGCTGCTTCTCCCTCTGGGAGTCCCTAGCCTTGAGTCCCACAGTCCCAGCTCTCCCTTCACGCACCATGAAGAAAAGATCCAGAACATGTGGTGCGCATCGTTAATCCTCCAGCTCCCCTATGTCACCGCCACCTCTGAGCTGCATGTATACTGTCATTTTTCTCACCCAGACATTTGACAATGCCATCAGAAAGAAACCTTGTATCTCCGACGTGACACTCCCTCATGAAATGAGAAAATATTACTGTTGAAATATTGTTGGTGACATTTTTGACTTATGAGGGAGGTTTACAAAAACAGAAGCTTTATGAAACGGTATCCCCCCCTTTCCCCTTAAAAATACACATTTATCTAGGACTGTGTTTAACTCTGATGAAGCAGGATTACATTTATTGTGTTTTGGTAGTAAAAAGCATCTCTGGAATACACATTGAAAAAAATATTTTTGTTACATATTAGACCTCCTTTACAACTGATGACAAGGAAATATTCATATACTTGATGGTAGTATTCGTAATATATGGGGCAATAAATGCACAAAATGAAGTGCCAGTATAAATGCAGTGGTAGTGGATGATTCCTGCCTGTATTTTGTTTTCCTACATGCTCAGTTATACTGCTCATGCTTTTGTGGCGCCACCACACCTTTCTACATGCTCTTAATTCAAAGCAATTCAAAGCAAACCACTCTGAAAAGCATTTGGTTTGTTGGAGTTCAAGAGTAAACAGAGTAGTTTAGGTTGGTGAGTGAGCCAACTAATACATTCTGTATCAAAAATGACCAGGTTTTATTAATGTGCTTAGTTACCTTCGTTTGAAAATAGCAACGGACCGCAGAAGTCAATTATAGCTCATTTGTAAGCCTCTTTAAAGGTCAGCCCACAAATCACATCGACTTTGTTTCCAACAAGTTGCAGTCCATTGGTTGACAGAGACAGGAACAGATAGAAAAATCTAAGCACATGTAACAATCAGACAAACGAGAAGACAAAACAAATTAACAAATCTATATAATCTTGTAAGGGGTAAGGAACCATCAAATACACCATGATTGTGCTCAGTCTAAGAGATTTCCTGTCAGCTGAGCGTGCAAAAGGTGCCAAAGAGAAGAGATTAAAATGGTTTTAAACTTAACTGTAATTAGCTGCTGTCTTCACACACAGTAAATCACATATTAATTTCAGATTGTGAGCTCAAAATGTAGGAAATGCACAGAACATGCCTTTCAAGTAGCCACACAAACCTGGCCCAGAGTGCACCTGCTCCTGAATACATTTTAAAGCATTTTTGTATAACTGATAAAAACCTGAATACTAAGGAAGAATGAAAATGCTAAGTGCACTAATGTAAGTTTACCAAGACAAAATTAAAAACTTGCCCTTCAAAGGGTTTTTTTGTTTGTTTGTTTTTGTTTTTTCTCTTTTGGTTATGCATGGCAGTTTGAGAGCAGGTGACGAACCATTGGCCAAACACCATGTAGCCAGAGATGTGCTTCAGCTCAGCTTGTCATCTCTCCAAGCTGTCAAGAGAACGTGGCTTCTGACAGAGGCAGTCAACCTGCCTCTGTGACCCCAAGGTCACAACTAGCATTGCTCTAGCTTTCAAATGAGCTGTGTAGGAGGAGAGCTCTCGTCCTACTCACCAGCACACCTCTCTTTCTCCCCAATTCTTTTCTTTTCTGTCTTTCTTTATTTCTTCCTTTCAGTAACTTGAGATTTCAGGTTTCACCAAAAGAATGGGCGATCGACTCTCGCAATTTAGCATACTTGGGTCTCTCTGTGTTGTGACTCGGAACGTAATCACCACAACTTAAGCACTCTTAACCTTTGCTTGTGAGCCCATGGCCTTCCTCTCTAAGTGGCTCCATGCTGTAATTTGCTTTGTGCATTGGTGTGCCACTGATGTGACTCTCAGCAGAACATGAACTGCTGCTGGCTTATCTTTTCACTTTGCTTTTTCTGCACAAAACCACTCATTGAAAGAAGAGGCGAAAATAGTGAAAGATTAAGAAGAGGCTAAAAGCTTTTTTTTGTCCATCACATTAACAATATCGATATTGAATAGGTGCCATTTTCATTGAGTAAAAACAGGAATAGGGTACATAATAGATAAAATACTTTTTTTTCTCACATTAAATAACCTAACCTAACAAATTCATGAAGTCAGTCTCAGAGTGAGTTGTGCTAGTACTTTCCACCTTGTACATATGTAGCATGTGTGCTGCTGTTATAATGCTGCCCAATATTACATTAGGCAAGTGTGCAGCAGGTAATAGCTTGTTACCTTGATTAGGAGGCACCCCCATCCCCCGAAAGAACACTATGCTGGAGCTGTGAGGTACCTCAGCACTGCAGGTTTAGTCATTAAGACAATTTGTGCCGACAAGTACAACACTAATGATTCCATAGCACTGTTGCCTCTGAGCTAAGAGGCCCTCAGCATCCTGAACTACACATCATGAGGTCAGAGATAGGGATGCAATAAACAAGCTGGACAAATACCAAAACTGCTGTTAGCTTGTTAACAACCATTCCCCTGCAAGACATTTTAGGATTCTGTATAAATATCACATAATACTTTATAAGGGAATAAATTCCCATTACTATTCTATCATAATGGCAGCCATTATTATAACCATATCGTATCTTCTCCGGGAATTGAGGTAAAGGAGTGAATAGAGCAATAAAGACTATTATATTATACATTGCTTAGAGAAGTATTGTTTTCCATTTTAGGAAATTGTAATAATATTACATTTATTTTGGTTATAACTATTGTGTTCTTGCATAAGAAGAATAGCTCTAGTGTGAGGATGTGTATCAACTTGCTCATGTCCATTTGCATGAGCCCTGGTGTGTGATTCCTCACAATTACCTGACTTTTTTTTCTTTCTCATTTCCTCATCAAACACTCTTAATCAGCGTTCTCTCAGACCCTGCTGCTGCTCAGCTGGGATTGACATAACAAACAAAACGATGTCCGCGAACTGATAAACGTGCTGTTGAAGGTTATTGCTCTCTTGTCAACAAGCCACGAGCGGCCTTCTTCTCTACAACTCACCCCCCCTCCACCATCCCCTCCCTTTCTGGATAAACAAAGTTATGCATCCTGCGGGAAGAAAACACACAGTTTAATATAATGGAGTTGAAAATACTGTTCATTGATGGGAGAATGTGCCACATTGCCCATCACACCCACAAGGTTTTCCTCACCTTCTACCAACACCTCCTTTTCTTCCCCCACTGTCAGGAAGGCAATTGGCTTGTGGCCTCTGTGTTTGCTTTGAATGCTAAAGGAATTTCTGACATTTTGTGTTTTATTCCTTCTTCCTCCTCATCTCTTACCTTCACTCCTCTTCCCTCTGTGCATTTTCACTTGGTTTCAAGGCCTCATCCAACTGTTTTGTTTGTCTTCTGGTGTTGGCTTGGGGATTGTACCCCCCTGCCGTTTCTCTACTAAATATTTCATATTTCTGAATCCATTATTGAAAATCCTAAATGAGCCACAGCCATCCTCTCAGCTATTCATTTAATCTTCTAAATGATTCAACAGCAGAGAGGCAGATAAAGGAAATGCAAAAATATTGATATATCCAACTTTACAGTCGTCATAGCCGGCACCAAACTCCTCTGTGTGCTTGCTGTGCCTATAACATTTTTCTGACTTAGAAGTGCTTGGCTGCTTTCAGATGAGACTCAGGTAGTGTGGTTACTGTGGTCCTGGAATGTCACTAATTTCAGAGAGATGCCAACTCTCCCTACTCATTTTATTCTTGTCACTCTGTGAAATAGAGGATATGATAGAAAGCTGATTCTAGTCTGTCAGTACTGGTGACTCATAATAACCTGTGTGTGCGTGTGTGTGTCCCCATTTAGGCTTTCTGAACATCCAGTCTTGGCCTGACAACATGACAGACTTGAGTGTTTTCTCCAACCTGGCAACTATTGGGGGAAGAGCGCTGTACAGGTACACACCTGAGAACATCATAGCTTTGCTGTGATTAGATATTTTTTAGACCATGGGTGTAATTTATATCATAGCTGTGTCAACACTGCCTCAAACAGAGTTCAGTACATGGAAAGTAAAGGCAAGCTGGTAATACATTTATATAGTTATATTTTGAAGCAAAAAATGTAGCAAAACCTCAGTTTTCTCTGAAACTAGAGCTCTTTGGGAAATTAGAAAAAGAGTAAATTCAATGGTGATTCAATTTGTCAAAATGTATTAAACCTTCCCTCTAAATCAGTAACAATGTCAATAGAATTGTACATAATTATGGGTGCCCTTTTGATTTTCCTTGTAAGCAAACACTGTTTACTGTCAGTATTACGCACCAAAACATATTGGGCCCTATCTTACACCCGGCTCAAAGAATAACTGCTCTAGAGCACTTCTAGAGGTCTGAAACTCCACAGGATACCTTTAATGTACACACACTGTTAATGTCTAAACTTAACTCAGAGATAATCAAGACGCTTTGACAACTGTAACTGAAACTAACTGAAAACTGCAAAATTAACTTTAAACAAGGAATGAACGATTAAAGCATTTAAATATATTTATTTTGCACACTTAATGCACACTTATATCAAATGGACTGGTACATCTTTTTTTAATTGTTAACAACTACCCAAATTTTATTTATTTTGGCATTAACAACATAAGGTAGCAGTGCAGAGGGTGCGACGTGCAGTGAGAGTTCCATTGCACACTCTACAATACTCTACAAGACACAAGATAGAGGATTGAAGAGAGTATTGTCCTCCCAAATTGCTATATATGTGTGTCTAGCAGTAGGATGTAAGTAGCTTGGGTTATATAATTAAATAATTTAAATGCAAATTAAAAGTAAATTTGGTTTGGCTGGTTATGCTTCTATAATCAGCACATTAGTTGGGACCAAAAAAATTGTTTGCTTTGACATTTAAGAAGCCAAGTTAGCTGTTATAAGCCATTTGATAGTAATTATTTAACATTTATTTTTTAGTGATTTTCACTAAAAAATAAAAAATAAAAAAATGTAAAATTTAGCTGTGACATTTGGATGGAAACAAAGTGAGTGTCTGAGCAACTGATAGTATAGTGTGGACTGTGGGATGCAGTCTGTCTTTGTGTGTGTTTGTGTGTTTGTGTCTGTGTGCGTGCACATGTGTGTCATCCACCTGCAGAAGTAAACAGCCGGCTGCAGTACAAATTACAGCTTGCCACCCACCCTTATCCCATGCTTGATCCTGCATACTCTCTGTCTATCTGATGGCTTTGACACCCCACTGGCCTCCTGTCATTTTTAAATGGTGCAAGTGGGGCGTATGGGGAAGGGTGGGGGTAGGCTTTGAGGAACAAAAGAAAGGGGATGCTTGGGGGTAGAATGATAAAAAATAAAAAAGATTTGTTGAAGTTATGTTGTTGCAGCAGCATATAGCAAAATGTGGCAACAAATCAAAAAAACTATAAAAATAAAGAGCCTATGCAGTGTATTAATTGTAGTCTGACAACACTAGAATATTGAAGGCTGTAGATCATCAACACACTGTAATACTGTGAAATGGTGATATTGGGGTGAAATTGTTATATACAAACCAAACCATAGTGGAGATAATGTGGAGCCTTTATTTTACTTCATTTTTAGGCTCTTTGAATTAAGACCACATTTGAATGTTTCCCCACCTTAGTACTAAAGTATTTGTTTTCTCTGCATGTTTACTTTAACATACTGAAAGTCAGTTTTCCACTGAGCTGCCATGCCCTCCTGAATGTTCTATTTGGATTTTCTATTGCAATCTAGCACATTTCCATCCAAATGTGACTTGCAGTAGAAAGTGCAAAATAGAGGCTGCCTGGTCTTATTCACAAGATCAGCAGTAGACCACACTGAGGCAAAAGTTATGTGGGAAAACGTGCATTAGAATATACCAAATGATTTTGATCTGACTTTAAATACAGTGTGAAAATATATATGATTGTGAATTGATGTATGGGCTGTAAGAAGAGAGAGAACAAATCCATTCTCTCTATACATGTTTGTTTATTGTTCACATATTTCCTGTTTACATATCATTCAGTGAAAAAAGTATATTCCAGAATTCAGTTGCATCCATCTGACCCAGCTGCTGCCACATGCGAGTTGTACGTTTGTATTGAACAACATAAACAAACAAGCTTTTGTGCCATCTGTCATGTCTGTTGCTATGTTACTGTGTTTTACTAATCCTGTAACATATGAATTACAGCACATTCACATGCACCTATTCTGCAGTAGTGTTTTAAATTCAGTGGAAATGTTAAAGTGCTGATCAAGACTTATCAAGTTTGGGTGTAGGGTTCCCTTTGACTCTGGCGGTTTACAGCCTGTTTGATAGTAGTTGTCAATATTGACGTTTTTATTATTTCACCAAGAACACAATCCCTCCCTAACCTTAGCTACATTTTTACTTGTATATGTGTTTATGAATAATGTATTCCAGGCAGCGTTACATTTCCCTTAAAAGTTAGTCGCATATGAACATTATTTGATGCAGATAAAGTTTGGTATGTGAGTGATATAACCTTCATAAATAGGTCACATGATAACATGGCGTAACAAAGATTGGATTTTTACAAAAAAAAACCTGTCTCAGCCATAGAAACCTGTGAAATAAATCCATCTTCTCTGCCTATCTCCTTTTATTCTCCTTTCCTCCTTTCACCTCATCCCTTTACCTACTGCTCTTCTCATCTTTCTTCTCCTCCTGTCTGGCCCTCTCTTCCTCTCACCTCCACCCTTTCTTCCCTCTCAGTGGGATCTCCCTGCTGGTGTTAAAGCAGCAGGGCATCTCATCACTGCAGCTCCAGTCCCTCAGAGAGATCAGCGCTGGGAACGTCCACATCGCAGAGAACAGCCAGCTTTGCTACTACAACACTGTCAACTGGACAAGACTGTTCCGTGCAGAGAACCAGAAGGTTCTGGTCCGCAACAACCAGAGCCCGCAGTGGTGCTGTAAGTTCATACCGAAATCATCGCAAACATCAAAAACTAAACTCTCAGGTGTTCCTGCACCAAACCAGAAATAGAGGTCTATGAAATATAGTTTGCCTTGCTTTTCTGTGGTATAGGGGTATAAGACGCATATAATTTCATTGCAACGTCCCAAGTATCATTACACATTACACAAAGTTGTAGTAACAGTGAAGTATATGTAGGTAACAAATACAGTATAATTCCCACAGTGCATTTAGAAAAACTGATTTCCAAAAATGGAGCCACTGTGGCGTCTCACACGTCTCTCAGCCCAGTTTGTTTTGTGTCCAGTTCTGACTGAAATGTGTGCTGCTCACAAATGTCATTTGCCACTATCCCATCTTTGTCTCTTGGAATCTTACCCAGGTAAGATTCAGACATTTCAGAGAGCAGACACACTAAAACCATTAACATTATTCAGGAGTCACTGAATATTGGAGCGTGCTGAATGACTGTGATTTGATTGTGCTCCCTGTTATGAACTGTGATGTATTTTTGGATTCTAGTCTTACCTTCAACAGCAGTTGTGCAGCTCTAGGCACCATCGAGAGATTTTTCTTTCTTGTTTCTTGCTTTGACAAACGTGTTCACATTCATAAACAGGTTACATAGTTAAAGATTATGGAGAAAAATGTTGGAGATTTACTCTGGAACAGAAGGCTGGGACACTAATGGTTTAAAAGAATTTGGGATTGCTGACCTGACACAAATTCAGCTTTAGACAACACTCTTAAACATTATTAGATCAATGCTCAAGCATCCAAACCAAGTCGATTATAGTGAGGGAAAGGAATATCTGTGCTCCTGCAGAAGGTGGATTTGACACTGAACATATAATAGTACAAACCCACTTGTCATTTCTATTATTCTCTGTATGTTGTATGAGTGAGAGCTATTATCTCATCTCATTTCTAAAGACAACTAAAAACAATAAACCCATAACTAGACCAATTAACCAACAGAGCCATTCAGAGACGGCAAGGTTTGGCCAAATTAAATGAGGCAAATATCTGAAGTGATGAGACAAAAACTGTGCCTCTAAAAATGGAAGAGCTTTTATTATATCACTGCCACAAGTGTTAAGACATTATTCATTTATGTATAATGTTCATTAATGAGCCAGTATTTGCATTATTGAGTTGGCCCCTTTTCGCTGTTCATGTGCTCCTTTCCCCTGGGCAGTTCCTTAGTGTTGGGCGTACACACACACACACACACACACACACACACACACACACACACACACACACACTTTCTCTCTCTCTTTCTCTCTCTCTTTCTCTTCAGTGACTTTGAAGACTTTGGGTGAGACTCAAGAGTCACACACTGCTATCCTTGACAAGGCTCTGCATGTGTGCATCAGAGTGTGTGTGTGTGTGTGTGTCTACACTTGACTGAGCCTAGCAGGGACTGTAAAAGGTCAGGTCTCGCACCCTTACAGAGCAGCAAAGACAGAAGAGAAGGAGACTGCGTGTACCGATTTATTCAAATGTGTGTGTGTGTGTGTGTGTGTGTGTGTGTGTGTTTGTGTAGTTGTAGTGATGTAGAAACATCATTAGATAATTGGAGAAACCGGAAAACCAAGGCAATGAGTTTTCACTGTAGCTGAAGTGCTTAGTTACTAACTTGGTGCTATAGACTTAGCTGGCAGATACAACTAAGAATATAATCATGTTTTTTTTCAAATCATACTTAAGCAAGATTGCAAAACTTTTCACAAGGCGTGTTCATGTCCTCAATCATCCAGGCAGCACCACACAAAATCATGATCCAGAAGAAATTATACACTGGATTAGCTTCCAAGAAGCTTCATCAGTTGATGTTCAGAATTAGTTATACTTGTTGTCAAACAAGTCAAAGTTCTGCACATCCATTAAGGCCACAGTTTTTTGAATGTATATTTATAAACTAGAGTTGAGTGTTTTTGGACAGTTTTCTTCGGATGTGATTGCAAATGATGTTCTGTCTTCGGTTTGACAGGATCTTCAAATGGTGTCTGGTTTCACTTCGGATGAAAATGACCAATTTTTTTAAAGCTCTCTTCACTGTGCATTAAGCTGATCAATTTCTTTTAACTGGGCTGTAATTTGACAGTCAGCTCTCGGTTGAAGTCGTGAACACTATTGCTAACTTTTGAGTTTTGACTGAACAAAAATGCTTCAGAGGAAGGTTGTCAAAGTTAAAGCATTATCAGTGGTAACAATAGTGCACAAGTCATCCAATTGAATCAATATCTGGTTTTAGTTAACCATGGTGTGCAAACAAGATCGTCAGACAGGTTAAATGTTTTGTTGTTGTTCCCAAAGATCTTGCTCACTTTGATGCAAAGCAAGTATTAAACGATAGACAAGCTTTCAGCTCCTAGAACTTCATCAGGGCAAATATTTGACAAAAGGGAATCCCAGAGCTTATGATGGGGTCCTTAAACTAACTGTTGAGCGATGGCTCATTAACAATAAAATGTCAGTGTTTTATAACAGCGTTTTTTAGTACTTGGGGTAATGCATAAGAGTAAACTTTATTCTGTTTTCTTCACATACTTCTTCAAAAGGTCAAAGCTCGGGATAGAAAGTAAACTGTTATTAGCCCCATCAATGCACTCAGAAGAACAAACCCTATCCAGAAAGGGCTGTTTCAGAACCCTGGCTTTCTCAATAATGTCGAGGCCGTGCACTGCAGACGCACGGTAAACCCACACAGGTGATTTTTTCAATTATTTTGGCCGATTAGAGCTCTTGTCAGGGCTGCGTGGGTGTGTGCAGACTGTTCTTAATTGGCATCTCCCTGACTCCTCCTGTTAGCTTTGCTGCATATTTTAGAAGTTAAATGACACCTTTATGGGGGCTTCAATCTGAGCAGAGGTCTAATCAGCCAGAATGACCAAAAACACCTGTGCAGGGCCTTTAAGATGACTGAACTCACTCTTAGGTAGAGTTACGTAGATCTTCAAGCAAGCAGGAGAGAGTTACGATCAGATCAGTACTCTTATGTAGTATCCTTCATAGATCAGAGCCATTGTTAATGTTATTAGTAACACCTGTGGACATAATAGTGGTAACTGGCTCTCAAGAAATACTCCCGATGTGATCACATGAACACATTTTGGCCAATCAATGGTGGCCAAGGTGCTCTTGATAAATATTTTATTGATTGCGTCTCTGGAGTCAAAGGCTCTGGTGATGACGCCATACTCTTTGACTTTTTAAGGATTTAATATTTTACCACGTGAAGAACCTTTCTTCTTGTTTGATTTTTTTTTTGGCCTTCTCAAAGATTTCTCAAAGATCTAAAATTGTTCATTTATATACTTTCTGTATGATGTATTCTTTGAACTAATTACTGTGTCGACATTACAGCAAGAGTGAAGAAAAAAAAAAAAACTTATCAAACCCATTTCAGATAGGATAATTTCCCCTGCTGCCTTCCAACACTCTTTAGCCTTTTCAATGGCTGCCCTGATTTGCTTTCAATGCTGCCTTTGATGCAGAAGAAAGTGATGCAGGAAACTGAAGACAGCAGTGGAGTTCCAACTGCTCTCCCCACAACCCTTTCAATCTGTTAGCTATCATCACAGTTCTCTAACAGGTGTTTGTTTGTTCACTCATTATTATTACATTTTTTATCTTCTTGTTTTTTCTTTTGTTCTCATTGATTTGACTGATTTTTTCCCCTTTGCATTCTTTCTTTCTTTCTTTCTTTCTATCCTTCCCTCCATCCTGCCAGTTACAAGCCCATATCATAATCATCATAGCCTGTTCTCCTGTCTCCCATGGGACTCAAAAAGGCACCTGTCAGCTCAAGCTCCATAGGCTTTTGTTTTCCGACCATGTCTGAAACATCTGAAGTTGGTATCTTTTTGATCTTTCAAGTGCTGTATAGTTAAAAAGCCATGCAACTTCTCCTACTCCCTTGTTCATTTCCTCTTTTTCAGCAGCCATCATTCCTCTTTTTCCTCATCTTTCCCTCTGCCTGGTCAGTTTACCTAAGGCGTTGGAAGCCCAACAGAGGTGGTTTTGTCTCTTGTGAAAGGCAACGCTTTCATCCTCTGCCCTCAAAAGAAACACTTGATTTCTGTTTTCTCCATATATCTGCATCCCTCTGTCTGATTTTTTAGGCATTCTGAACATGGCTATGGCTGACACTGAGGCATTGCCCTTGGCTTACATGTGGCCAGGACCTCGAAAACAGCAGGGGCCTTTTTATAACCATGTTCATAGCTATGGAGAAGAGAAGAAAAGAGAAGAACAGAAAGGACAGCAGAAGAGAAGAGAACAGAGGAGAAGAGTCTGTTTTAAAATCCAACAACAAGGGGAAAATCACATCAGATACAGATAGAATGATAAAAGTTCCCAGTGTATCTGCAGTTCTGTCACCGTGTTACTTCACCACTCTCATTTTGTCACTGTAATGCTCTCAGATATAACTACCTTTGTAGGGCCGAGTGACAAAAGGGAGAGTGATAAGAGATCCAGACACAGGAAGAGAATGGAACAGAGTAGATGTAATGGACTGAGTCTGTTGGTACTATATGAGAAACAGTGAGACAACAGCATACAGGTTGTTCACAATGAATGGGCTGGGAGAAAGGGGGGATTTTCTCTCTATGATTGAATGCAATCCAAAGTAAATGAAACCTACACTTTTCTGGCTTGTCTCTTTGTAAATCAAACGTGGCTTTTATAATGGCTTTACATGGATATCCAAACAGCCAGCAGATCTTTGCACTGTTGTGTTTGTTGTTCATGTGCAGCCATGGATTTGTGTGTCAAAGGCAGATGCTGATATTTTTGGATTGAAGCCAATAGGACATTTTTAGTTTCAATACTTAATATCTATATATTTGAGCCTTTTGACACCAAAAAAGAGCTGAAAGTTTGTGTTTCAGATTAAATCCGACAGACAATAAAGATCCAGGGTTTATTTGTCTTTTCTGTGAGTTCATCAACAAGTCTGGCATCTGCAGATGCTTTCTGGGTCCCACGAGTGCTTCGACACTGTTGGCTCAACATTTTTATAATTAAGCTGCACATCTCCTCCCTTTGCTACCATAGTGAACCATACCACATAGTACTGTGTATACACTACACATAAATAGAGACTATTTATATAAACACAGAATATACAGTATATGCATGCACTTGGGATGGACATCACAGCCCTCGACTGAAATGAGCTAATTAATGTAATGTTTTAAAAAGTGTTGCTGGGATCGAATGGGAACATTTTGTGGGAGGAACTAGGTTGTCTTTCAGTTCATGCAGGAGAGTATAAGTGTATATTGTTTAACAATTTCTTGTTCAGTGAATAGAAATAGCATACTCCTTCAGCATGTCTTTGAGCCCTACACCTATTCCTCTCTCTTGCTGCAATTACTCCTGCCATTTAGGAAAGTCGTCCTCACAAAAACACGCCCTTTATAGACCACCACGAATTAACAGCTACTTTGTGGAGGCGGAAAAATGTAATACAAAAATGAACCCAAATTGCATGTGTCTTAGTACGCTTGGCCATGTCTTTTCATAAATAATGTGACTATTTTAGCTAATTTCATATCCAGCTAATTTGGGGCAATTTAGGGTTTATTCTCTGCATCTGCACTGAGTCATCAAAGCGCTCATTGTACACCATCTTTTCTCTTATGTGTGTATTGAGCAGCCAAGGAGCACATGGTGTGTGACCCGCTGTGTTCGGATGCAGGGTGTTGGGGTCCTGGCCCAGACCAGTGCCTCTCCTGCAGATTCTTCAGCCGTGGACGAACCTGTGTGGATACTTGCAACCTTTATGAAGGGTGAGTTACGCATGTGCATGTACACATACACTCAGATACATCAACACAGTGTTCCTATGTCATCGTGACTGGTAGATTACCTAGTGCTAGGTAGATAGATGGATGTATAGTTGAAGGTTGAGGGAGACAGCAGATGGGGCATTGATTGAAAACGTAAATCTGTTGTGCATCGGTATCCCCTCTGCAATGCACATTTGTAAGAGAGAATAGATTTTCTTTATGTAAACAAAGTCTTGTCTAATATGTACTTATATGTATATGGCTTATCACTTTGTCCAAACAGTTTCTTTGGAGAAACCCTGGACTTACTGGTTCAGTTTACAGATGCAGATATAAACTGCACTGAGCTACTATGAGCAGCTGTGATCAGAGCTCATGCTGCACACATGTTGTCCTCTAAATGTCCTCGGGTCCTAATCACCTTTTTTGCTCAAATTTTCCCACTATGTCTGTGCATGTCTTCATCTTTTTCAACTTGATACTCATAAAACATAAGGAACCACTAAATCACATAGGTCCTGTTTTTCAATGTGCTTTTGTCTAGATTGTGGTACAATTTTAATTCCGGCAATTTTTCAAACTGGAAAAAATGAAGGTAGTGACGAAAACTGACAGTTTTCTAGTGCATAGTCTGGCAGTCTGAATACTTTGAGCAGTTAAAATACTGAAACTAGCATTGGATAAATATCTGCAGATCTATCTTTCAGTTGACACCTCAAAAATAGAAAATGAAATAAAAAAAACAGGGAAACTATCATGTCTGTCCCTCACTTACGTAGTTTCTATACTTGACAAGATACCACCTCTTTCTTCTCCCTCTGCTGAGTGCTCTCAGTTTGTCAGGCCAACCAAGATTACAGCAAATTTAGAAAGCAAAATAGAAAAAGCAAAACAAGCAGAAACAAAATCAGAAAAAGAGCTCTTTTCAAGGAGAACAAAATATATAATGATACCATGAATGACACAAGATTTCATAGCCAAGCTGGACTCTTACCTTTATTATTGTTTATTCCCTCCATCTTAGTAGGGTCATCTGTGCCAGGTTCCAATAGCCCTCTGAAGGTAAACCAGGGAAGAAAATCTGCAGGGCATCAACACAAACACAAAAGACCAGACCACACAAACACAAAAGACCACTGATCTCGCCCCTCCTTATCATTCTGCTTGTGCTGCTTGTATTAATTGTGTGGTTCATGCAGGGGACAAAATCAGGTCAATTACGTTCATATTGTCACAAGCCTTTCATCATCAATGACGTCATGTGAAAAAAAGGTTAGTGTGCTTGTCACTGAGACTCGGGTTGACACAGATGGTCAAGCTGTTTTAACTGAAGCTTTCCTACCAAACTTTACTTTCTCAGTATTTTGTTCATATGCCAACCCATGTTATTATCCATTATAGTGTATACAGTCCCCCAAAACAAAATGCTTCACATGTGGATGGCTTCTCAGAGCTGTTATCAATCATAACTACAACAAGGCTAGTGTACAGGTGACTTCCCGCTCTTTGTATTTTGACAAACAATTCTGCTATTTTTAGAGAGATTTCATTTCAAAGATCACTGTGTTCACTGCGCGTTCACACTCCTTGGAGATGTACAGTTCCAGCAATTTGTTTGTCAAGTCCAATAAGCACCTGTTGAAATGATGGACATGGCTGGAGGAGACTGTATATACCTCATCTCACCCAGCAACCGGTAAAGTAAAAGATAATACAGCACTGTCGATGCCAAGAGGAAATCAAATGGACTCTAGCTGCATGAACACCAACAAACACGCATTCTTCAACTCAGGAAGCCCATTGTCAGTTCATAAAGAGTTAACTTTAGGTGCCTTCTGATATTCAGTACACTAAGGTAGGTGGACCTGCGAATGAACTTCTCCTGGTTCATTGTCGGAGGCGGAAGCAGTTCAGTGTCCTTTTATTTATTTTTTGTCAACAAATCATATATGTCAAGTGCTGATCGCTTAATTATAAAATGAAATAATGATATGCTTAATTTTGTGGCTTTTCAAAAGCTGCTTTACAATAGATGGCCTTAAATGTAAATTGTAGTTCTGAATTGTACATTGAGAATGTTTTCACAGAAAGCATGTTTATGGAAACTGATTATAAAAGCTGAACTCATTCACAGATTTCCACTGAAAAGGTTTAGGTTTTTAAAGTTCAGGTCATGCAAAGTCTCTCTAAGTCATTAATGAATACAATCTGAAGCTACTGCATGTCTGTGCTTCAAATGTTATTTAACAGTACAATCAACACCTGAATTTGTATTTATTTTTGATGCAATCTTATGGCAACTTAATTACATTTTCACCCACTTTTAAATGTTAAAAACTCTGATTCTGTGCTTTTCGTGTAATCACTATCATTATGCTTTCGCACAACAACAAAGTCTACACAACCTGCTCATCAAAACTTAAATTCTAGTTCAAGAACATCCCAAGGCTCTTTGTTACAGCTTTCAAGTTCAGCAGTCATTTTCTGTTTACTATGGATAATATTTAAAAGCCGGGGGGTGAAAAGAACAATTTAAGACATAGTGGTAACTCTCAGTTTGAAAGGCACCCCTGCAGAGCTTCAAAACAATAGGGGTCCCTTGACTTGAAAAGGAAGTATAGCTTGATGATATCCACGTCACAGTGGAAGGTAACGAGCCACGCTCCCCTGGTGAGTTTTGTTAATAACATTTTAGATTTTTGCCTCACAGAACTGATGGAAAGATGTTTTTAGATCAGAAACCCCAACTTGATCAAAAAATGTTTGGTGGCCGCATTGGAATGAGGAGGACCAGAGGGTGCTGTTAGGGCAGGGGGGCTAGGCGTGTCACTGCGTGTCACAGTCACTGCTTGCGCACGGGGCCACGCCCTGCCTACCTGTCCACCTGCACGTCAGCACCACTCACACCGTCAGCGTTACCAGCACAACCAGCACATCATCTACCAAATATAGAGCTTCACTGACTGCAACCCCAACCCTTTACACTGAGCGCTGCCACTTTGTGTGTTTCATTAGTCATGCTTTAAATATCTCATGTTTCCTTTGTGTTTGTGCCTTTTTTTGATATCTGCTCAGTATTTATCAGTCTCATCAAATCTTCAAGTTGCCCTGTGGTTCAAGTTTTTGTTACAGCACCTTTATTTCTATGTGGACTGATTTCGAAGTAGAAGTACAGCAAATCTACCTTAATAAGGATAGAATCATAGTGTGCACAACTTAATTTCAGGTGTGCATAACAAAAACAAACTATCTTGTTTACCCAAAAATGTGTAAAAACATATTGAAGATTTCACTACACAACAGGGGTCCGACAGCAGCAAAACGACAAAGAGCTTGAATTGCCTTACGTCTCACATTTTTTTTGCATGCCAATCAGTTTTATTTTTTGTGTCAACAAGTTTGGCAGTACAAATTATGTCTAAAAGCCATTTGAAATTAATGTTTACTTTGCATCAAATCCATACAAAGGTGTACTATTCACTGCAAATGTGTAGCTGTATCTTTGTCCCATAACGGACAGAAAAACAGAACACAGCAGAACATCCTGCAACAGCCTATAAGTCTTAAGCTTCAGTGATATCTTCCAGCTACACCACAGCCTTTATTATTTCAACCAGCACACTCCCAGACAAAGGCTTACCTCCCCTGCCTCCTGGAAGGTTTTATGAAGGCCATATGAGATGAAGCATAATTAATACTAATTTGATTTAGATCCCACTGGGCCAACGACAATTTTTTTTCTATTGCTGAGATTGAACATTCTGTTTTCCCTCACTGACCAAAAGAGAAGTACCCAAAAGTCATTCTCCTTGTCCTATAGTGACAAAGGCAAAGTGCCAGATCAGCCGCACTGTGGTCAGATTTAATGACTTTCCGAGGCCACTCTGGTGTTCTACTATTATAAGGGGATTGCAGAAATTGAATAACAAGGCACTTAATTTAATTGATTTTTGAAAAGGTTGCAACCCTCGTAGGTACTGCACCTCTCAATTGTGCCAACCTCCTGCATGATGGTATCAGTATTACAGTTAGCTAAATAGCTACAATGCTTGTGGGTGTAACAGGAGTGTGTGTGTGTGTGTGTGTGTGTGTGTGTGTGTGTGAGTGTGTGTGTGTGTGTGTGTGTGTGTGTGTGTGTGTGCGTGTGTGTGTTTGAGACTGCCTGTTGAGGCTATGACTACATCTACTGACCTTTATTTCCAAAGTAAGAATTGTAAGAAACGATTCTCAAAGAATTATAATAATTCCTCTCAGTGCCTCCATCTGTTGTATTTGCTCTGGAAATGGCCTCCTGAATTCTCATTTTATTCAGACATTATTGATTGAAAAGGATCATTTACTTGTATTCAGCTATAAGAGGGCCTTTAAAGAGAATGCTCTGGAAAATAAAATGTGATATTGACTTTGAGATGAATATTTATTTATTCTTAGTCCAGTAGGTGATTCCACTGAATTTGCAGACTTAGATATAATGAAAATGTACTTTCACAGATTTCCATAACAGAAAATATGAAGCCATAATGTGATTTAGTCAAAATGTAGTTTTTAATGTTAGTGCTGAATTACACTCTGATTCTTGCCAATTGCCTGAGACATCCAAAGAAGAGGGAATCATTCCTCAAAAACATGTTTTCTTTTTTTTTTTAATTTTACTGTCTGAGCCATTTTTTATGGGTGCATTGTTAGCAAGGATAATTGTTGATTTTAAGAAGTGCTTGACACCTGAATTTTTGTGTTTTGGTGAAATGTTGAAAACTGTAAATGCTACAAAATATGAATCACTACAGATATACGTTATCTAAATTACTTCTTTTAGTATTTGGTGGGCTTTGATATGGTGTACAGGTGTTAATCATTATTTGTGGGTCCTCATAACTTAAACTTTTCTCTTACATTTCCAGCTACTGACTGAACTAAAATAATGACAAATAAGAATTTTACAAGCCACATCATTTTGGTGCAAAAGTCATTTGTTTGAATGGTGTGGCGGTGGTTGAAGTCTTGTTGCTGAGGTTTTTACCTCCCTTCATAACTAAAAGGGAATAAAAGAGTTTGAGTGAGTGCAGCAACAGAATAAACCTGTGTCTCTTCTATAATACATAACATCCATTGTTATTGTTATATTTCACACGTAACGTTTTGCTCCCCCTCTTGTCTCTCACCTCTGTATCACTTTCTATTCCCCACTCATCTTAATCCCTCTCTCCATCCCTTTTTTCCCTTTCAGGGATATTCGAGAGTATGCCAACGGGTCAGTGTGTGTAGAGTGTGATGCCCAGTGCGAGCGAGCTGACGATGACTCTTTGACCTGCCGCGGTCCGGTAAGCTCGCCCCTATAGACAGTGAGGCAGACTGAAGCACTCATTTCACTTACACATGTCCTCTCAATATAGACAGAGAAGAGGGCTGTTTGCATTTATCTAGTCATTAAAGAGGAATAGCATTCAACATTAAAATAAAACGACATTATTCCATCATTAAAAGATGAAGTGCACTCTCATCTGTCTTAAAGCTAGCAGCCACAGAGCCAATCTTTTAGTTATAATCTGACAGTGAAAAGCAAGCTAACAGTGAAAATCAACCTAACTACTAGAAATCAACACATCTATGATAAAAAGAAAACAAGATTTATTTTAAAGCTGTTAAAAAGTTTCTCTGAAATTGATATGAGGATTCAGCCATCCAAGTGTGTTAATATCTTCCAAAGTTGCATCCTTTTTTAAATACATAATTCCTTCTTTTTGTTGAATTCTATACTAATAAAGACTGTAACTTTGTTCCTGCTGAAGCCTCATATTAACTTCAAATAAACCTTTGAACACATTTTTGCACCATCACTTACATTGCAAATGCATTAGGAATAAGGATAAGGATGATGATATCCTGCTTTTTCTTATTGTCAACAAATTCCATGAAAAGACTAAAGCCAACAATGAATTCAACCCACTAAAAGCAGAATCAGCTGACAGGGTGAAATTGTAGTTTTCTGTGTTGGGCCCTCTAAAGAAAAGTATTCAAGGCCAGAGCATTGCTTCACTCACTAACCAAATGACCTGGAGCCTCAGACATTCCCTGTGGTCATCTTAGACTATGATTAATTATTGCATTAGCAGTCAAAGTGTGCCTTTCAGCTGTGCCATTGATTATATCTCATGTTCCAACTCAAAGGTAAAATGATTGTTTTGGCAAAGATTATTTTGTGTGCTAATTTGTAGCGTGTTTGTATTCAGTACATGTACGTTTGTGTGCGTTTAGGATTCTGATTTATTTTATGTGAAAAAAATATTTAGGGACAAAAATTCTTTTTTTTCTAAAGTAATTGATCTCTATGTTTTTTTTTGTTTCCAAAAGACATTTGTGTGTAAAAAAAAAAAAGAGTTTTTCATTGTACAAGGATTGAAGCTTTTAGATGGATCGTTTGGCAGCAGCTGTACATTAGAAAAAGAAAAATCATTGACCTTCATTTCCGTTTGCCTCTCCTGCACTCTACACCCACAGCCACATGAGGCCCTTGACCCTGCGCTTTCTCCTAAAATCTTATCTTGCTGTTTGATAGAGAGGGATGATTTGCGACAGATGCGAGCCAGAGGGGTCGTGTGCTGTCTTTTGTGTACCATCACACCCCGTCAGATAGTTTGCCCAACATAGTTTGAAATATTTGTTTTTTCCCCCAGAACCAATGGAGTGTGTGAGTGGACAAGCATGGGAAAGGCCAAAGTTAGCCCATCTATGGTTGCTGGCTTGAGTGGAGTGTGTTTGTTGCTGTTGGAGGAGATTCGTTGGTTTGATTATCTTGACTGGTCAACAATACAAATACCTGTATCTGTACTTCCAGTATTTTGAGAAAAAAAAGTGATATTTTAAGTCCTTTGTAATGTTTTTCATTCGCTGTACAAATAATTTCACATCTCTATCTCTGTTTATGAGAACAAATGCAAAATCTATAGAGGCTATCTTGACATCCCCAATGTATTTTCAGGTGCATATAGAGGAGGCTTATATACATTGTGTTTCAGGAACTGTTCCAAAATGTCCTCATTTTGGCTCTCTGTAATTTCCATACACAAGTAGAGTACATTCTCATGCAGTATTTCAGCCTCAGTGTGTCTGTGCATGTGTGACTTGTCAAGCTGTATGTAATGGATAATGTCCCAGGCTAACCTGTTGGACCTCATGTACATGTGACATGTGCAGCACAGGCACACAAATGGATTACAGCAATCATGTTATGGCCACAGAACCCATAGCAATTACATTCCAGCTTGCAGACAGTGGTTTGATAGGTCTAATGCCTTCTGCAGAGAGAAATTGGAGATATGACTATAGGCATGAATACAGGCTACAGTATGGACTGAATAGACGATAATGGTAGATCTAGAGTTGTCGATCAGTGATACAAACACATTTGACCTGCTCATTTCATCTATTACTGTGTCTTTACTGAAAAATTGGAGCGTCCAACAGGCGCTAAAGACTTCAGTTCAGTTCAGCTCAGCTCAACTCAAGTACCCTATTGAATACATTCATCTTCTGCAAAAGATGAGATTTGTGTAATTTGTCTCTATGTCCTTATCCTGTATTAACGCGCTTTACTTTACACACTTTGTCTTGTAAATGAATCCTACAGGTTTTGGTTCAATGTGTGTTTGAGAAAGATAACTAAAATGTTTGAGAATGTAAAACAAAACTTACTTGGGCGAGGAAAGGGGCATATCCTCTCCTTCCATCTCCCCTTTGTTTCCCTTTTTCTCTTGTCAAGTTACAACGTTGTTCCATTATGAATTTTATAAAAAATCCACTTATCCCATTGACACTCTGTTGCTTTATAAAGTCTTCCTATGTTCTGCAGAAGTTACAGTTAGTAAGTTAATAAAGCCACACACTCTCGTGCACAAACTGGTCACTCTGATAGTACAACATATGATATCTAAACAAAATACATCTGCAGGAGTGGCTATGTATTTTTTATGACCACTGAATTGAATTGTCATTGTCATATTCATAGGAGCCACCACATCCATCTCTTTCCTATTTGTCTCTTTTCTACCTCCTCTCACCTCTAAGCTTTTTATCTCTCCACCTCATCCTTAATGCTTAAAATTATTTTGTGGTGACTTTTTCTTGTGGGAGTATATTTAAGGACTCCAGCAGATATAAAGCAGAGCATGATGACTTGGTCCGTGCATTGTATCACAGTAAAATATCTTGTAAATCCTTCCTGATCTACCTGATCATGCATTGAAAAGCCTTTTATGTGGCTGCCTGTTAAAAGTCTTGACTAGAAGCTCTGACACCGTTAAGATTAATAAGAAATATTCACTTATACACACATATCCAACAACATCACACACAAACTTTGGCGTTAAGCGCACAAGCGGGCCAATTTAAATTTACAGCAGGGTGCTTTGGTCGCGACACTGTGCATCCCTGTCATTTTTTGGATGTCCCAATACCCTGCTGGACCAAACACTGTTTGTTTCCTCTGTCACATAATTTAGCTTGCTGATGTGATGGGATTATTGAATACACACACACACACGCACACGCACACACACACACACATACACACGCACACTCACACCAATAGCCACGGGTGGGAAGACACTCATAAAAGCGAAAGTGCCAGGCTCAACGCTAAAGCCAGCGAGAACAGCGAGACTTTCAATTTGCATAATTATACCGCTTGGGATGCATGTTCACACACACACACACACACACACACACACACACAAGTATGCACACTCATACACACACATGTATGCATGCAAGCCCATGCACAGACACTACTTCTCCAATCAAAGGATGTCTACCTTAACTATCATATTTAGCGAGAACAGTATTTGTGTGTGTGTGTGTGTGTGTGTTGGACGTGTGTTAATATATGTGTTAATTATTAGGGCTGCCCCCAACCAAAGTCGACTAGTAGTCGTTAGTTCAAGCCATTAGTTGACTAGTCTTGCTCGTTTATGATATTCATTTAATTATTTAGATTTATATTTTTTGGGGCATCAGAAAATTCCAGTTCCAAGTCCAAGACTGAGACAGAATGTTTTGAGTAACACTGTTTACAACACAATGCTACATAACAGAGAAATACAAAACTGTAATAATGAGCCTTTAAAATATACATTTTCCAAGCGCACACACGAAGCGAGCAGCCTGTTAACAACCATGCTAACGGCAAAAGCAGTAATGATTCTGAATGTGTCAGAACAGCGAGCAAGGAGACTGAGCATTTTGTTAATTTATTTCAACACAGTGTGACATCGTCCCTCACCTGTCTCCGTCAACTTTGGCTGGCACCAAAGATAGCTTAGCATGATACATTAAATGAAAACCAATGAAAACTTGTTTGACTAAGACTCTTCTCAGTGACTAACAGTTTGGTCGACTATAAGGTGGCAGCCCTATTAATTATTGTGTGTGTGTGCAATTTGGACATCCATGTAAGTGTGTATGTGACTCAAGTGCCTGGTCAATTTCCACATGTGTGCTTGTGTGTGTGTGTGTTGTTTGTCAATGAGATGTTCTTTAGGCCTGTCTGGGAGAGCTCCTCGCCTCTCTTCCTCTCCTACTCCTCCCTCGCCTATATTAGCTCCATAAATCCTGTTCTAGGCGGATTGTTATGGTCACTGTGTGTGCTGTGAGCGATGGTTATTATCTGCCTGCTCCGCTCACACTGCTTTATGCGTCTCGTCTGCGCTCTCCCTCCCGTCCCTCTTTCTCTCTCTTTTTCTCTCTCTTATTCACACTATATCTCGCTCGCCCGCTCCCCTTTGCTGTTATTCTGCATGCATGTCCACTCTCTGTCTCTCCCTCACTTTCCCTTATTACTCTACAGTACTTCTTTTTTCACGTTTCTCTCCCTTCGCTCTGCTCACCTTCTGTCTTTTGCTCTGTTATCTCTCTTGCGCTCTCAAGCTTCCACTGCTACACTGATGCAAGCACAAACATTTAATCTATAAAGCTGCTAAAAAACCCACACTTGGCAAGTTATTGATGTAGAAATATACCCATCAATCAGTCTACATTACAAACTGCAGATATCTCATCCCCTAAATTTGCGACATCACAGGTTTGTCCTTTATGTCCGACTTCATGATGCCAGGTATAACTACAGTATATCCTCTCTACACTCAGGATGTTTGTAATAAGAACTGGAGAGTGAAAACTGTCACCTAAAGATCTGTGAGAGAAAGCTGGACTCGCCAGTGATAACTAATCTCTTGTGAGACATGTTTCCCAACACATCAGTCATGAAGAAGGAATTTCTAAGAGTTGTCATGACTGCCACTTGCCACCAACTGCAAAGTTACCTAGTAAAAACCTTTATAAAATATTCCTTTATCGTTAGTGCTGGAATTGTGCGGTAATGCTTAGTCAGAAATGACTCATGCTACTAGTCATCATCTTCATGATAATAATATTAATAGTTCTCAGTTCAGTGCCTTGCTAAATGGCAACTTAGCACCTCGCTGATGGTTATACGTAAGCCTACTATATACATTTCAGTTAGAATTACTGTAAGTTTTCAAAATGAAAATGTGCATCTGAGCAAAACAATGTTCTTTTTCTCAATTCCCAAAGGGCCCAGAGCATTGTGTGAAATGCCTCCATTTCAAGGATGGTCCTAATTGTGTGGAAAAGTGTCCCGACGGCCTGCAAGGTGCCAACAGCTTCATCTTCAAGTACGCAGAGGCAAACAATGAATGCCACCCCTGCCATGCCAACTGCACCCAGGGGTAAGTACAGTCAGGTCAAAGACTGGTCAGAGGCGTGGGGTTTCAATGGTCATTACTCCACAGAAGAAAGACATTGCTTTCATTCCTTCATAAATCAGAAATCCTTCAATCCATAAAAGTTAAAAGAAACCAATCAGTAATCATTTTGCCAGATAAAACCAAAATACATGGAACATTTGTCACCTTAGATGGTGTGAGAGGATGATGACTCATTCATCATTAGCAAAATCAATTGGGAGATTGGGTGACATGTTGATCATTTATGATAAACATTTGGATGGCTAACTTTAGTGTTATAGTAATGATTAGAGTTGGGTGTTGCCTCGCTGAAGTGTTGTGTGCATGTGTGCTAGTATAAGAAGAACTCTATCCCAACAGTAACCTAAATGTTATTCTAATCTTGCATCCAAATCTAAATGCCAACCCTAAAATAAATAATAAAAGTGAAAATTTACAAGAATCTCCTTGTCACAAAAATGAATACAGGAAACTTTGCATTAACTAGGATCATTACATAAAACATAACCCTTTGTCCTGACTAAAGTTCCTGACAGAACCCTGAGGGCCTGGTGGCTTCAGCTTTCAAATCAGAAAAATGTCACACTGCCACAATTAGTGGTAAAATGAAATAATTATGTGCGGATCTGTCATGAAGTATTTAACTTAAGTTAACTTTGCAAATTCACACCATTGACCAACCATTGCTTGGTTGGCTATTGTGGGTAGCTAGCACTGCCATGTTACTTGTGAGCTCGCAAGCCACAATAGCTCACCAACTAACCCAGCAAGTAGTCACTACATCACCAACTATTTTACAAGGACGTCTGAAGGAATTTCCCTGTGACTGGGTACTAACAGCATATTCTTGCTAAATCTTGTCATTCTCTCATTGTAAATGTATTTAGCTGTCATATGAATAGTGGTTGAAAAGCACATAAAACAAAAACATAAAATAATAAAAACATAAAATTATAGTCCAAATTCTTCCAAGTAAGGAGAGATAAATAGAGAGGCGAAGCAGAAAATGAGAGAGAAGAGAGGAAGAATGAAACTGAGAGTGTGAAGTGAAGTACCTTGCCACTCTCCATTGCTCAGTAGCCACTGATGGCTCAATGTAATATTCAACAAGGGTTGGTAAGACATCATTTTGTATTTAACTCCACAGGGAGTTTATGTCACTTCCTTGTGTGTTATTTCTCCTCTCCTGAGTGACAGCCTCCAGCTCGCTCGAGCATAACAATGTAGTCGTAAATGGAAAACACCGGGCTGACACTTTGTCACAGGTATAGCTTCATAAGCAGGTCCGCCTCTCAAATAAAAACAAGCTGAGGGAGGAAGAGAGATAGACAGAGAGGGAAAGAGACAGAGACAGGGATGAAACCACTTTTCTTTACTTCTCAACATTCAAAAGAGCCACCACATTTTGGAGCTAGTATTAAGACTGCCGCCAGAGCACAGAGCACATGGGAGATCTGAAACATCAACACAGGAGGACTGGTGAGATTTCCAGCAGAGATCTTTGCTTTTCATCAGAAGTAGCTCAGTGTAGCTTTATAAAGCGTCACCCATGTGGACACACTGAAACTGAAGTTCTAGAATAAAGTTGAAGCTGAAGAAGAGCCAACAAGGCTTTAGTTCAGAACTCGCTTCACATTTCAAGGATTTACGATTGTTGATGCGTGTGTTTGGTGCTATATCTGCCATCATGGCTACCGACTCTTTAGTCTTTATTTGGATCCCTATTTGCTTTTAGTGTAAAGCTTGAAGCTAGAGTTGAACATAGAAAGCCATCTTGGTCTTTATGCACTCAGAACTCTTTAAGAAGCAAAGAGACGGAGGATGGCAGACAGAACGAAAGAAAACAGTGAAATCTCAGTTCTTTGCACTACTTCAAAATGTATGAGTTATGAAGAAGATGAGGAGATATTGTGACATAACACTTTCCACTCACACACATACATAGACATTGTATGTTTTGACAGACAGCAATAAAGGATATAATAGACAAATCAATAGATTCTGGCTTATGTTTAGAATATGACCAGCACATCAAAGTCCATACTTGAATCAAACACGTTAATTCGACAGATCAATAAATTGACCGATACAAAGTCCTGCAGTTCCATTCAGCTAAAATGTGATCAGATTCACTGATGAGCGAACGGAGAAGGTTGTTTGTGTGTTTATCTTATCGTGTCTCGAATATTGCAACTCTCTGTACACGTCTTTCTCAAAACTCTCTCCATTGCTTCTAACTCCAAAAAATGTGACCATGTTACACCTATGTTGGCTTCTTTACATTGAGTCTGGTTTGGCACCTCCTTATATCTCCAAGCTACTCTCCCCTTATGACCAAACACGCTGCATGAGATCCTCAGGCAAAACTCGGTTATCCACTCCAAAGTCACGGCTAAAAGCTAAAGAGCCCCCAGACTTGACTGAATCGGTGCCCCATTTTAAATCACTCCTCAAAACACACTTGTATAATGTTTTTAATCCTTGATTCCAATGCTTTTATCTTTGTTCTCTTTTGGTTTTTACTTATTTATTTACTTTTTGTCTGTTTCTTTTATTCATTTTATTGTTGCATATTTGTAATTGTCCCTGTAATACTTGCTTTGCTGACACTTTTCCCCATGTCTTTCATTGCTTTGCTCTATTTTATGTATGCACAGCACTTTGTAATTCTGTTTTTGAAAAGTGCTATTTAAATAAAGTTATTGTTATTATTATAATCAAACGAGCAAAGTAGAAAAAGGTTACTGAGGGAAAATGTTCTTAGCAAAAAGTGTTATAGGTTCAGCTTTTGTTTGATTTTGGTTTCCTTTATTTGATATGAAAGGGCCGGCACATGTAGCCTGTAGTATATGTGTAGGTGTAGTGTAGAGAAGAACCACCCATGTATATAATGCACGGCCATACACTCATTCCATACCCAAATATTGTGTAAATGGGCTGATAAAAGCATAAGGTAGGTCATTAGGTTTTCTGTAAGAAAGTCCAACAGGGGTCATCCCAGTGCTAGGACAACAGGTCCTTTGCTTAAAGTGTTTTTACTCTAACTATTAGTTACTGTTTTGCTTTGCTCAACTCACTACAGAAACAGACAACAGACTACAGAAAAATCCTTCTCAGATATACATATAAACTATGACTGTTGTTTGTTTAACTGTTTGCTTGTCCTGTATTTGTTTCCTTAGGTGCATTGGACCAAGACTGCAAGACTGTATTGGCTGGATGGACAGGTATAAAATTATTTCCTGTGGATTGCCTCTATACTCTATCTTACAAACATACCTACATAGTACCACACACACGCGCACACACACACACACACACACACACACACACACACACAAGCAAAGTCTCTGATTAATGGCTAGCTCTAAGGCCCAAAATCCCTGTGAGTGTCCTTAATGCCTCTCTGTGCATGCATGCTCGTGTGTGTGTGTGTGTTTTGATAGATTGATAGTGCTTTAGTTAATGTTTGGGGGGGGTTAAAATTTCATAAGAGAAACAGTTTGGCATCAAGTGGTGCTGAGAATTGTTGGGTGGTGTTTGGGGGATGATTTAAGTAAAAAAGAAAAGACAAGGCTGATCGGCAGAGTGAGCAGCCAACATTACAGAACCTGCTGGTGGGTTTGGATATCTAACTGCCAACAAAAAAGGACAGGATAGTGCAATGGTAAAAGACAATATGTTCATCAGGATGCTGCCATGGTGGCTGTTGAGAAGAAAGTGCCATACAGTGAGATATACATCTATATAAAGACAAACAAACCGATTTAGACCATTTAGTGAGTATTTACTGATCAATATTAAGTGAACCTTTTACTGAGGCAAATAGATGCTGAAGGAGATACCTATAATTCTAGATAAAAAACTCAGGCCCTCTAAAGAACTGCTCAAAATTCCAACTTTTCCTCCTGCAACAGTCTTTGGGACACTGGCAATAGGATGAAGGGGAACTGCAGCAGATGGGGGAATGTAGCTATCAGCTGACCCGGTGAACAGATCAGCCCTTATCAGATCTCTGATAGCTGAGGCTAGGATACAGCAGTAGACGCCCAGCTGACCCCAGGCTTAGCTGCCTGCTCTGAGATGTCACACATCCTGTAAATCTGTTACCTGTTGGAGCTATTGGCTTTTGAGCACGACTGAAAGTGGCTTATCAGAAATACATGACTACACTAAGCCTTCAAAGGCCATCGTTCCACCTGGCATTAACATACATCTTGTGTAGGGATTGTCTGCATATCTGATTAAGCTGGATTAATCACTTCCTCTCACTTACTCATGTAATATTCGGTCTGATAAAACTGGCAAGTAATACCTCATCTAATATGTTCCCCATTCCTATTTGGCAGTATCTTTCACGTTTAATTCAAAATTATCAGGGCTGCCTGTTGTCTGATATCTCTGTGTTCCCTGATTGGCTCCTTGTGCCTGCATTTTTAGATTCTGATGTCTGTAATGGTGGAGAAACATTGCATTTAATGTGGTCAAATGCATCACTGACCAGGTGCAGAGGCGTCTTGCTGGGCGATCTTTAGAACAGAGTACATTTATAGTATAGTTGGGTTTCATCTGACCACTCTGGGGACTTGTTAATGTCAGATGGAAAGATCATGTAAGTGGAGTGTGCAGATTGAATTAGACTTCAACACTGGGTCTTGATGCAAAAATTGCATTTTGTCATGCGTCAAAATGTCAGTGGCCTTTCTTGCTGACTGATGTGTGGCTATTTGTAGCTTTTTTGTAACACGGCCAGTGTTACAAAAAAGCTACAAATAGCCACACATCAGTGGGGTCATCATTGGTCCTTTTGCCCAAGTTATTATTGAGGAGTGTGAGACATGCACACACATGTACAGAATCCATAGTACTATGTATTGATACTTACCTCCTGATGTTATATACTGAAGCAACAAAACTACAAGAGCATTTGTGACTCCACACATATTAATGGTACCCTTACCTTTACCTACTTGTAGTGAGGCTAAAGACTTTCATACACTGTATAAGTTCTCACTAGGTCCCGAATTTTGAGGCCAATATCCAATTTTGAGAATATGAGCTGATATTTTTTTTTCATGATAAAAAAACATGAACTATACACTCATTCACTGCCTTGCCGAGAGTTAGATGAGAAGATCGATATCACTCTTATATATGTTGGTTAAATACAGTATAAAGCTATAACAAGGAGACACTTAGATTAGCTTAGCATTAGGCTGGAAACAGAGTGAAACAGCTAGCCTGGCTCTGTCCAAAGTTTAATTGCCTAGCAGCACATCTAAAGCTCACTGATTACGAGAAAAAAAAACGTTTAGAGGTGCCATTAGCTATTAGCTAAACTAAGCTAACCCTCTGCTGGCTCTAGCTTCATATTTAATGGACATATTGAGAGTGGTACTGATATTCTCATCCAACTCCCCACAAGAAAGAAAAGAAGCGTATTTTGAACTATTTGTTTAAAGAATTGTGACCGTGATATTTATTCAGCAGGACATTTCACAGATGAAAAATAAAGTTGTCAGTGCTCTCTGGTGGACAATCTATGTAATGGTGACACAGTATCTAAATTACCTCAAAGAAATCTTATTCACTATTGGCTCCAACATATCTGCAGTAAGCTACTATTGGCCAATATATCTGCCTGGCTCTAATTCTCACCAGGTCTTTACCATCACACAAGGCCCTAAAATAGTGATTTTCTTCCAGTGCAATCCAAAGAGAGAGCTGTGGGGGAGATACAGAAGCTGAAGCACTCACTTCTCATGAAGCCAGCTGACCGTGATAACATTTTAAGGGGTGAATCCTTGCAGTCTGTGATATATAGTCCCGAATAACAGCCTTTTTCCACTGAATTAGGACAGAGTCCTGGTCCGCTTTGACCAAATTAAGTTCTTTCATTACAGCAAAAAAAGGAGAGGGGGTGGACTGGTATACTGGAAAGCCAACTCTTCCTGCTCATTTCTGCAGTAACTCTGTAGTTTGAAGACCATATCAGGAAAATTATTGAGAGGCTTGATTTCAAATGACAGCATCGGTGTGGTGCTGAGAATTCACTTTGATGGTTATTTCCATGTTTTTGATCTCAGCCTCGATTTTAATGAGAGGGCATGGTGGGATATTAAAATTACCAGATGAATCTTAAAAAACTGAAAAACTAAAAAACTGGAGGTGAAGAGGTTATTTAGGGATTGCTCACATAAGCATTTACTTTACAGACATGTTGTTTGTGTGTTGTATGTGTGCACATGGCAGTATAAACATGATGCCATCTTCTATACTTTTGTCCTCATCCTCTCTGTTCCTACTCAACCTATTCAACCTGCCCCCCCCCCCTTCTGTCATCATCTCTGTCCTCCGTGTGATAATGTTTCATGCTTTATCATTGCCCGTGTCCTCTTCTGTCTTCATCATCTACTCATTGTCCTCCTTCTTCTCCCCCTCTGCTTTCTTTTCTTCAGAACCCCTCTGATCGCGGCGGGGGTGATCGGCGGCCTCTTCATGGCGGTGATACTGGTGCTGAGCGTAGCAGTGTCTGTGCGCCGGAAGAACATTAAGAAGAAGAGAGCCCTCCGTCGTTTCTTGGAGACAGAGGTGAGCGGGGCAGCAGATGAAAAACATAGAATAGGGAGAAGGGAGAAATTGCTGCTTGTAGCACTGGAAAATAATGGTGTCAGAAGATTGTGCCAGTTGGCACTTTCCTTATTTTAGCCTAAGTAATTCCAAATTTAACCTAATGCACTATGAAATCACAAAAGATTATTATATTTTTAGATCTCTAACAGATTTTGCACATAATTGACTGTCTTTAGGACAAATATTCCATCAATTTTAGAAGAAAACAAAATAAAAACAGGAAATTCCTGAGGACGTTTTGTCTGAATTTTTAGGATTACATTTTTTGTGCATATTTGTGCGTGTCTGCAGTGTAGCAGTGTGAATGTGTGTGTGTGTGTGTATGTGTGTGTGTGTGTGCACCCATAGCACATACACTGGGAACACTGTACAAAATAAGAGAAAGTCAGACTGTTAAAATAGTTTGGCTTAAATGTCATGGAAGATGGTAGTTAGGCAAACTCAGCACACATGAAGAGTTCCCAGAGGTGAATATTTATTTATAGTGCTCTCCATTTTACATGCAACTCAAAAAAATAGAAAAAAATACAAAGAAAACTAAGAAAATGAGCTCATAGCAACTCAAACTAACAGCCCGTGAATGGCAGCACGGCCTCACCTCTCTCTCCCCGAGCAAAAAACCCAACTGACTGTGGGTGAACTGTAGTGAACTTATCATCAGGAAATCAAATATCATTCATGGGCTTACACCTCAGCTCATTGACCTTACTGATTGGCACTTTAACTGTAAATAATTCCTAACACATTACTCAGAATGTGTAAGAGAAACAAAAGAAAACCTTTCTACAGAAAAGAATACCCCTCCATTTGGTTTGGCCCAGTGATGTCAGCCATGACATCACCAACACCATAAAAATCAGGAAATGCTGGGCAGCCCCCTCCCAAACAATCGTCCTGCATGATGGGTCTGAACAAAGGAACAAACAATTAAATCATGTTCAAACTTGCAACTCAATAAAGGTAACTGAAACTAACTTATGACGTGTGTCTGCTTTAACCTACATGCTAACACAAACAAACCCGGGATAGTAGGTGATGCAATGTTACAAAAGCAATGGTAAATTATGGCAAAATGAACACATGTAGAAAATGGTAATGTAATGTGTAAGATTAACCTATAAGGGACAAATGGTGAGCAAAGCAGAGTTCTCACCCACTTTGTCACAGACTGAAAGAGAGAGAAAAGAGAATTAGACTTCATGTCTCCAGATGGTGACTGTGAAGGTTGATAAAGTGTCAGAGGCTCAGGTGTTGTTTGCCATGGTATACTGGAGAGGACACTTCTGGTAGGAGGAGGTAAGGGACCATACCATTAGAAGAGGAGAAAGCACTCTTCCTTTGTGTTAAAACTAGAAGAGTATGTCATCCAATACACTTATGTGTCCATAGTGAGAATAAGGTCTTGTTACACTTTCTCTTTCTCTCTCTTCAGAGCACACAAGTATCAGTGAAGTGTCTTTGCTGATAGCTATAATGACAAAATAGCTCCGATATGGCTCATCATTATACTTCTCTTGCGTATGGCAGACACTTATGCTGTCCCTGTATCTTGGTTACTTATATACTTATATGTAATATATCTTTTTCTTTGTTTCATACACAAATTCAGACAAAACCTGGCTACACAAATGTTCAGTATATTACAACATTATATAGCTAATGAAGAATACTTTAAACACAGCCATGCAGGAAGAAGAAGCCTGCTGCCATTCTTAATGCGAGAATAGAATGTGCTGCAAGCAATGTTAAATGTTATCTAACTTCAAAAACGGGTGCATTACATTCAAAAGGCAGTATTTAATAGATATGAGAAACAACTTTTTCACAGAGCGATCTGAGGAGCTACAGCCCTCGATTACTGCAGTGGTATCTCACTTATAAACCCACATAATAATGCATAATCGTACATGTAAAGAATTTCACTTGTTAACTGCTTTTTAACCAGTCCTATGATGTCTTAACCATCTAAACCATTTAACGTTACACAATACATTTTACATTGTGATTCATATATATAGAATATATAAAGTAATGTGTAGATGTTTCTCATCAGATTTTTTGAGATGTGTCTCAACTGTAGCATAGTGAGATTAAAATAGCAAGTAAGGAGTGACCACACATTCGTTGGTGTGGTTTCAGCACTGCCTTGTAGAGTGAGAAGGTGGACAGCTCCAATGTGCTGCTACACAGCCTCAGCATCTTCAGCACCACTAATGCTGGACAGCTCCCTGCACAGAGGAACAGCATACAGTAGTGTGTGTATGTGTGTGTGTTGATGGATCATTTTAAGACATCTGTATTGCCTTGTTTGTGTGTGTGTGGCCCGCACCCTCCTCGTTTCCACCCCGCAGAAGCTGATTTGTTATGCCATTTAAATGAAGAATGGCTATTGTTTTTAATCAAACGGTAACCATGAGCCAGAGGGACAGAAGCTGCCGACCACAGCCAGGCTGATTTACGCTCTCTCTCAGTTTTCCTCTCTCTGCCCTCCCTCCCTCCCTCCCTCTGTAATCTTCCACTCTTTTCCTAATTCTCCTTATATTGCTCCCTCTCTTATGCTTTTGCATCGTCTGACTAATTCAGCTGCTCGCTTCTCCGCCGCTGTCTTGTTGTTGTTTCTGCCACAGCTCCTCTCCCACTCCACATCTTCCTCCATCCCTCCCCTCATATAATGTTTCTCCCTCTCTTGCTGTTAAATCTGTTCGTTCCTCCACTTGAGCAGTAATGAGACAACAAAAGTGTCAACTCCTTTTCAGGCTCCGCAATTATCCACCTTCCCCACCTCTTTCTCTTGTTCTTTGTCCACCTATCTCCATCTCCCTCTTCTATTCACACATTAAAGCTCTCACTTGTGATATTGAAATGGTTATGGCACTCCAGGGTTTGGATTTGTCTTGTTAGAAAAATGGCATTGTAACCCTATTGTCACTTGAAGCACTGGGCAGTTACTAATTCACACTAGATGTTTTGAAGCAAAACGCATGATAAGATTAACAAGTTTCAAAGTAATTACAGTTTTCATTAGATATTGCACATTTTGCATTCAAATTACGCTATTTTAAGAAAAACTTGCGTACACACTTGAACATGGAAGTGGTTTGCGTTCCCATGTTTCTCCTAAAGCTAAATTGTATATAATTGCTTGACCATATTAGTGATATCAGATGTTTCAAAGATTTCTTAGTATTTTCCCATGATAAGTCATGACTTGTTGGTGGAAAAGATTATGCATCTCATTGTAGAAAGCGTGTGATATAGGGTTTTTGGTTACAGTACTGATTGAATGACTTATATGTTTTCAGCTGGTGGAACCTTTAACACCCAGTGGAACAGCACCCAACCAAGCCCAGCTTCGCATCCTGAAAGAGACGGAACTCAAAAGAGTCAAGATCCTCGGCTCCGGTGCCTTCGGGACTGTTTACAAGGTAAAACACGCATAAAAATAAAAGGATTGTAACTGTTTGCATGTGTTTCAGTTGGTAATAAATGAATATACTCCTAAATTCAAGATCATGATGTGACGATGATCTTGAAAAAAGAGGAAGACAAGAGAGACAGATTACAGGATCATTAATGATAGGAAATGAGATGGAAGGCTGGAGGCGGGGGATGAAAAGAATAAGTAATAGCAGACACTGAGACCCCTTGGGTTACAGGGAAATAAGAGGTAGCTGAGGTCACCACCGGTGTGATGATGAGTTCGGTAGAGAAAGCTGAAATGAGCTGAAATTAGAAAAAGCACACTCTCTCTCACTGAAATCATCATTGGTCATTGTGTAGATCCATCCTTTCACATTATAGCACATTTCTGGGTCAGAGGTATGGTAGCAGGAGCACAGATGTCCTTTTTCAAAGCAACGTCTTGCTTCCCTGGGGAATCTCCAGGCACCTCTAGGCATGTAAGAATATAGTCCATTCAGAGTCTCATGGGTGAGTTCTAAGGCAGAGACAGTTTTCCTTGGTGGCCAGAAGGCATCAGAAAGGGAACTAAATATCCTCCACCGGATCCCCTCAGGGTTGAGGCACAGTTGGTTGATGCTGAGATCTTCAGCAGCTTGGTTGCATGTGATGTGTATTATTTGATACTAATCATAAAAGTAGTCTTTATCTAAAAATGATATGTAGTACAAAGTTGCCACGTATGCAATGTTCCAGGTAAACAATTAGCAGACGTTGGGGCCCCATAAAGATAAGATGTATTGTTGTTTAGACTTGGTCTTCCTTGGTATGTGAAAGGTTATCTCTGAGAGGTTAAGGTACGTGAAACATCATTCTGAGAGGTCTCTTTTCCTGACCCCTAGATAGGGAACGGAAGTTTACAGACTCGTGTGTTATAGTAGGACCCCATGTATGCTTAAAGGTATAAAAGACGAGCTTGAACAGTGTTCGAGGCAGCAGTACTGATTTGGCTACGGGTGCTGTCCAGGTCAAGATGCGCATGCCTGTTGATCCTGATCTTTGATGCAAATAAAGAATATTATGTGAAAAGTCAGTATCAGCGGAGTTTCCTTCCATCATCGAATCATCGCCTACATCTGGGGAATGAAGAAGAAATTAACGACACATGATCTTATTATTCCATGCACAACTCAGATGTCTTGGCCAATGTTGAGGGTCAGCATTCAGATCGACTTGTAAATGAAGCCTCTGCGCGGCTCACCTCTCTTTTCACCAAAATACTTCAATATAGCTCTCTCATTACACAAGCTGCTGGACAAGCTGTTAAGTGTTGAGCTGCTAAAGGGACCCTGCAGAGTTTTTGACCACTAGTGGTGCCATGGAGCAATGTTCCTGTTTTGTGTTCTACTAGCACACAGGTGTAGTGCATGCAAGCTAGATGAGGAGAGTTAGTAAACTAAACCTAAACTGCCATTTACCTCAGAGATTGGCCAGGTCTGTTGTAGGAAAGTGGGACAATATGATGTTCCCTTGGTTTCACGCTATTTCAGAATTGGTGGCAGTAAATTGTCAAGAAACAAATCAAAACACAAACTAATGTGGGGAAGAAAAAGACTTAGTTTATACAACACAACAGTCTTCTTCTGGGGCAATCAGTCACAACATGTCACTTTGTTTTGCAGTTTTAACTGTAGCACCCAATTTAGGACAATTAGTGTGATTTTGGAAATGGTGTAACATAATGAGGTGCATTATTCACAAGTACTGTTGCAATCAGCTACAGAAATATCGCTGAAATACTTAGGTGTTACAAAAAACTTGAAAACAGCTCTGAGATAAATTTAGAACATTACACACCCTGAATGCAGTTGATTTGAAAAAACCCCACTGAATAATATTCATCTATACAAGTGCAGGTAGAAAGAAGTTTCAAAAGGAGGCATCACATTGAAATTACAGTTTTGAGAGGACAGGTGTTTTAACTCTATGAGTAGAGGCGTTGGGCCTGCTGTCACTGGCGATATGTAGTCATATCAGGGCTGGACAAAGGTGGGACACATTTGAAACATTTGGTAAAAGTGGAGAATTACTTGATTTCTCGCCACTTTTAAATGCTTTGACCACTTTGGCAGCTGCTTAATCACTTTAATCCCACCTGAAATTAGATACTTCAAAATGATTAAATAGTTTTGCCCAAGTCTTTTTGAAGGGCAAAAGCACCTTTAATCATACATCATGAAGAGCATTCTCAACCTCTGCCAGTGAGAATATGGAAGATGGTTATTAAGAAAGAAAAAGTAGAATTCAGGGTGAAAAATTCCTAGTGTTCAAATCTTAAACATCTTTATTTTAATACAATTTGATGAGTGAGAGTTTTGTGATTTTCCATTCAGTATAATGACATCTTTGTCTGTGTGTGTTTGTGTGTTTCTTTAGGGTATTTGGGTCCCAGAGGGTGAAACGGTGAAGATTCCTGTAGCCATTAAAATCCTAAGTGAGGCCACGGGACCCAAGGCTAACGTGGAGTTCATGGACGTGAGTATCTTGAAAACTTGGTTTGTCTTATAGAAGTATTTCAAGCTGTTTTTGGTCAGGTCAGTCCAGCCAATACAACATATACATATACATATATCAGGGCGTTGTTACTACGGTGACACATAGTTAAGTGTTAGATATGACCTTTTTAAAAGTCACCAGAAGATTGAAACCACGTCTCAGTCATATTCAAATGAAAGCAAAACTTACACGTCAGGGCTATTGGTGAAATTAAGATATTAAAAACTAAGTTTAGACCCCATAGACACCAGAATAGAAACCATCAGGGGCCCCTAGGACCCCTACGTACACACACATCATGCCACGGGCTCTGAGCACAGTGCATGTATAAAAGATTCACAGCTCGGCTCATTTCAAAAGGAAAAGTGGAAAAAAAAAATCAAAATTATTACCCTATGATGATGCAATGCAGATGAAATAACCCCCATCAACACACATACACATGTAGACACAGGCACACACACATTGAAACTGACCCAATTGCACTCATGTTTTGCACTTAGTTTGACAGACTAAGAGGAAGAGATTTGGAGTGTTAGCATTTCTATTTTTATCAGGATATCTTTGATGAATATCCTACGTGTGTTTAATTTAATGCCCTGTGTCGCTTTGCGGGCTTGTCTGACAATGAGAGAACCAGATGTCAGCAATGAAAGGACAACATGTAGGGAGACAAAAGAGGCTATACTGTGTATAGGGGGATAGAGATGTAAGACTATTAATGATGCATATTCATGTACTAGCAAAAAAACAGACATTTACATACTGTATATCGCCTGTATCTGTGTGTCAGAATCAGAAATGTGTGTGTGTGTGTGTGTGTGTGTGTGTGTATGTGTGTGTGTACCACGACACAAAACCAGCTTCTCACCCCCAGTCAACACTCACTCAGATGGCTTGTGTGACAGAATGTGCATGCATAGCTAAGGATGGTTATTTACAGGGCATGCAGGACATCCTTACAGAGGAAAATTCTCCAATTTTTGACAAAGGGTTTGTGGAGTATACATTTACATGGGAATGTGTTTTTTCAATTACAGAAGCAATGATAGTGTTTACAAATCAGATCGAATTATTGATGACAATTTCTAATGTAGCTAACATTTAAACAAAATGTATGTAACTGACTATTCAACTAGTCTTAAAGGGAACAACTGGGGTGACAGAGAATGTGATTGGGAGAGCAAGAAAGTGGAGAGATAAACTAAAATAAAACTAACAATAAACTGGCAGAATAAAACACAAATTCAGAGCAAATTTCTTTGATGTTTGGTTTATTTATTTTGTATTTCTCACAGTAAAAATCATTTGAGTTTCATCTTATTTTCCTCGTGATACCTTACTTCACATTCATCCAGTTCCACAGTCTTCTTCTATTGACTGCTGAGCAGCGGGGGTCTCAGCCTCTGCTCCGGGGAACATCAGTGGTACAGAGGGGAAAGGAGAGTGCCATTCATTTACTTTACCCATGCATATTATCCCAGGCGGGAATTCTGACTGGTGACCTTCTAGCTGCAGGCCACACTCACTTGCCACTGACTGTTTGAAGAATGTCACCGAGGATTGATTGTCCTTTAGTCTGCGTGTGTGTGTGTGTGTAGAGTTTACCTGTGGAGCTCTCAGAGGAGGGAAACTTCTCATTTTAAACAGCAATCAAAGGAGCAAAAATGTTTGCAACAAAATGGCAATAATGCCTCCCTGCTGCCAGAGCCCAACAAGAGGGTGTCAATAACCAGCAAGATTGTCACGCTTTTTGCTGTACAGCAATTTTCAGGCTTTCACTTTTGATATAGCTCTAAAGACATGAAAACACTTTGTTTCATTTGAAATTCATTTACAGAATTACAAGAGTGAAAAAAAATGTTTATTTATGTTTTAATTTGGTTACACATACACGTATACTGTATATATACAGTCTCGTTCTCTCTGCCTTACAGTTCATATCCATATACCCACACACAAACAGCAGAGACATACTTGATGAATGTATAATCTATTGACAGATTTGGATCTATATAACGTGATCCCCCCCTCACCCTTAATTTAAAGCTGTCCATGCCTACAAGAGTTGAGACATCTCAGGAAACCACATTACAGTGATAAGGGAACCCTAGAGTGTCCAGATTTACTTGAAAGGGATATACAGTCAAACAGCAAGCAGACAGAAAGGCCCAGTCTCACACAGACCTTGGCCTGATTTCCTTACTGTAACGTATGTACTGCCGTCACTGGACATCTCCAGGACATGAGCAGGGATCTGATTATGCAAGCGTTGTGATACATGAGCCATATACTGACTGTGTTGTGGTTGTATCTCTCTGTCAGTGTTCAGTGAACCCCTCCACATTGCATATCTGTCTCTCCACAACACACACACACAGCCACCTATGATGTGTATTTTTTCTGCACAGCTATCCATCTCATGATGAATAGTGATATTAACCCATAGCCCCTGTAGTCACGATGCTTATGTGTTTGTGTGTGTGTGTGTGTGTGTTCATGTGTCTTGGGTAGCTGCATTGCCGCACAGAATAGATGAAGGTCTATTCTTGTATCTGCTCATGTTTCTGTATAATTTAAATAATATGTTGTGTATGTTTATATGCTACAATCATACGCAGAATTCCAAACCAATGTATAACATTTGCCCTTGTTACATAAAGGTGTTGACACTACAGGCAAGTTCAAAGCTCCATAAATAATGTAGTAGAGCAGCTTCTTCAAATGTACATATGACATTTTCTATACAGTAACATATTCTCTAATAGCAAATTCAGTACATTTCACCACTGGAAGGACACAACTGTATGTTGTATTAAAGGACAGAGATGCGTGATTTACAGCAATCTCAACTTAATGTTTTTACATGTTTTGTCTACTACAAAGCATGCTGACAGTCCTGTGAAGCAGTGAGTCACTTTGATGTCGAGGTTTTAAATAAGAATCTACTGTTTCTGACTCTGTGGAACCTCGCTGCTCGCTTCAAGAGAAACTTCAGCCTTATACAGAATAAGGCGTCCTATGGTCTTTGACAGTTCAGTCTACCCTCCTAAAGATGATGAACTCTCTGCCAGTGTTTTGAGTCTTTTAACCTTTACTCTGACATTTGTCCTTTGACACTAACTGGAAGACTACCTGTTTGAGCACAACATAGCACACTATGAATATGATAACTATTTGCACATCGATAAGTTTTCTTGTTCTGAATAGTTCTTGGCAAAGTCATCAAGAAAGAAGCTCGTGGGTCCATGTACAACTTTATTCAAATAATCACTGCAGTGTTCTCTGCAAGCAAAAAAAAAAAAAAAAAAAACTGAAATAGCATGACAGTGATGTATTTTCTGTTTGTTTTTTGCTAAAACAGTTGGCTGTTGCCTAAAGTGAACAATACTGTAAAATCTGTTGACATACTATTTCAAATGTCAAAAGCCATCCCCAACCCTTTCCCCCACATGCCTGAGTGTGTATCTGTCTCATTCAGGAGGCCCTGATCATGGCTAGCATGGAGCACCCCCACCTGGTCCGCCTGCTGGGTGTCTGCCTGAGTCCCACCATCCAGCTGGTCACACAACTGATGCCTCATGGATGCCTGCTCGACTATGTCCACGAGCACAAGGACAACATCGGATCCCAGCTGTTGCTCAATTGGTGTGTCCAGATTGCCAAGGTAAGGATGGGAGAGGTCGCTAGTTAGTTGTTATGCTCACTGTATGGTTGGTTGGTGTGGTGTTTTTGGTATTGATATATCGTTTTGTTACCTGAACAGTTTGTTTGTCAGTGGATCATTGATTGTTGCTTTTTTGCCATCTTGGCTGTTGCAAGAAATATCTGAGTCAATCATACGTGATGATTTGGAGGGTTGGAGAGCCATTGAACCCTTAGTGGACCTCAAGTGCAGACTGTTTACTGAAAAATGACATGTACTTTACACACACATACGTACTGAACCACCCTTACACCCTTTTATAACATGTCTCGACTAATAGAGGACAAGTGAATTACAACACTGCTTCCAGAGTGAAAAGTAGATGTCTGTGTTCGTCTATAGAAAATGGCTGCAAGCCAGGGACGGGGACTGGATATTATTTGGTAAAGTGTCCGTGAGTGTGTGCCGGTATGTGTGGAGAATTCAACAGCAGGCAGCGGCGCCCCTTTCCAGCCTCTCTGGAGAACTAAAGTAAATAATTCAAAGCCTTGCTTGACTTTGGTGGGGGAAGTGTGGAGTGCAGGGAGCTCAGTGTTACAGGATCGTGGATGTAGGAGTGCATTATAATTTGTTTAATGTACTTGTCAATTTTATTGGTGACAGATACACCAAGTAATGATCTCCCCTTCTCTGTCTCTGTCTGACTACGCATTTGCAAGGTTTGCCTAAAAACGACCCTAACAACACCGGAGCATTATAAGCATCTATTTCTTCATTATCAAAAGGTATTTATTTCAGGGCCGTTGTATTCGATTGTAGTATACCTATATATCGTGTGATATAATTATATCTCCAAGCATGCTGTATTTGATAGATGGCTGATGAAATTGCCATACAGAGAGAGCAAAGAAATTGGTTAAAAAGCCAAGAATAGCAGAATGAAAATGACTCAGCCATCGCTGCAGTCCCAGATTTAATATCTTAGACAAATATTTCTGTTGCCATTTTTGGCTAAATCAAAGGGAGGCAGTACTCCATGGAAAAATATTAAAACATCAATTAAACCTTGGGACACAGTTATGATCATACCACATAAAGTGCTTTTTTTATACCCAAGGCGATCAGAGCATGTATTAAGTCTTGCCAAGTTGACAAAAGTGCCATGACGTGTAACACAAATATTTTGATGGTATGGAATTAATCACACAAATTATTTTGTGGGAAAAGAATGTAGATCGCCCTTATATGAATAAATATATGCCCACTGTGAACAGTCAACATGGAGAGATGTATAATTCATAAAGGGTAGATGTGATTTATATATTATTTACCACTGTTACTGTGTGTCTCAAGAGTGTATTGTTTTGTGTTTTCAATAATTGGCTACAGCTCCTGGGGACTCAAATAGCCATCAGGGGCCACAGTTAACAAGGTGCCCACACGTGTTCATGCTTACTCAAACTCAAGTGTCCTAAACAATGGATCTGAATAATGCTAAGGAGGTAAATTGGGACTATTAGCCTAACATCATCAACACATGAAGCGCTCATAATAACTTATCCCAGACTTGAGTCAAACGTATTTCCTGCAGATTATTTCATTATCTCTGTCATGGATGTATACATCCAGTCACGCAGATTCTTCCCAAGGCTCTTGCAAGTGAAAGGGCTCCACTCTCGGAAGGCAACATCCCTGTGGCCCGCCCTCTCTGTCATGGCCGCCACCACAGCCATAGATTATTAATGGAGTGATCTGCCATGAGAGTCATACTAATGAGCAGATTCATTAGAGCTGCTACGCATGCAGGGCTCTGACGCCGACAGAATTTATTTATTTTTCCTTGGGTCGGATTTTTCTTATCCTGATATCTCTCCATATTCCCTTATTATAACCTACTATATCACTTTCTCCTCATTATGTCTGCTTGCTTTTTAAATCTCCTCCTATTCACCCACTCTTTGGTTCTCTTGTTCATGTATATAAAAATAGTGCTCCTACAATGCCAGATGTTTGACTTTGGAATCAATACTACAATACTTGAAATTATATATCAAAACATGATTCAACTGCAATGACATGGTAAGAAAAGAAAACGTCAAACAATGTGTAGTTCAGTCGAATAACCTCCGCAAGACACTTTTCGCTCGTTTCCATATGTCACCCCTGATACTAATTTGTCAAGTAGTTTAGATAAAGTGAAATCCACATGTAAAGATGGTTATCTATTCAATTTTCTCAGCTGTAGAGATGGCTTGATACTACTTTTAATTTCTGATACCAATACCAGTACCACAATACTACAGAGTCTGCCGATACCACACGTACACACCAAAACAGACATAAAGAGAGGAGATGATATCTTAGAATGAGCCCTTACCACTCTGATAACAAAACATATTTCCTCTTTAATATATTACTGCTCTAAGCTGTCAACAAGCCATTCATATGCAACTGGCATGTTCTTGGCAATGTCTTGTAAAATGATAAGCACTTAACTGTACTTTGTTAAATTTGCAATGCATTTACATCCCCTCCATCGCTGCTACAATGGATTCCCTCATTTGTGAGCCATAAAACTGTTTATCCGGGGGCACTGCTTTTTGCATTGTGAAGCTAATGTCAATCCAGTGTGCCATCAGAGTAACTAACAGTAATTAAATCATATTTCAGGTAGAGCAACTGATTTAACTTATTTTTTAATGATATCTAGTGCATTGATTTTAGCCACGCTTGCGGCATGGGTCTAGAGATGTTGGTCCAACATTCATTCACATTCAATGTCCCATGGTCCCTACTGACTTTGGTGATCCCCTGAATTTTCATCCTTATACTTATACTTAAATATCTCAACATCTACGTGATGGATTGGCACAACATTTTGTACAAACATCATAGTCCCCAGATGATGTAGCATACTGACTTTGTTGAGCCTCTAACTTTTCCTTTAGCGCCATTGTGAGGTTGAGATTTGTGGTTTTGAGTGAAATGTCTCCACAAATATTGTATGGATCGGCATGAAATTTGATACAGACGTTCATATACCGTGGTACACATGGTGAATTAAAATGCCTTCTATGATCCATTGAAGTTTCCTCTAACACCATCATCAGGTCAAAATCTCAGACCTATGAGCCCGTACACTCTTAAAAATCTCTTGACTTTTATCGAATCATTTCAAATAACAGAATAATTAGCAGTTAGCATTCTAAGCTAGGCTTAGCATTGGCTAAGCATTCTTTTCTACCTTCATTTAAACGGAAAGCAGATTATCACTTTAAATTGACCATAAATGAAAGTTGAAATAAGACCTAGTTTGACACAGAAAAGAGTAATAAGAGCCAGTTTCACCTGAAGTTTAACATGCTTCATATGAAAACTCTGGAGATAATACAGTTATTACAGTTATAATATGCATTCTAGTATGAAATTGGCACTGTTGCTGCAGGTACCCTGTCATAAAATAGGACAATTTTGAAGCTTTTACATTAATTCTTTTGAACTATTAGAAGAGACACCAAAAGAGACAGAATAAGGGGAATTATATCATAATCTGCATTCGCACAGGTTGTAACAGTGATTTTTGCCATTGTGGTGTCCCACTACTTGTGATACAGGAGTTTCAGGATGGATGACACATCATAACTGCATCAAGACCATGGTTTAAACAACCTGAGTTACGTGGTAGGAATACCTCATCGAAGCAAGCCTTACACAGTGAAAATTGTTTGTCGAATTCACCAGCAAATCTTCCTACTCCCTTCTCTAACATTACTTCTTTGGATTGCCTCCAAGTCAGGTGTGTGTGTGTGTGTGTGTGTGTGTGTGGTAAGAGGGCCCCACAGTGTGTATCACAGGGTCATTTCTCTGTGTAAACCAGGCTAGGCAAACATGCCTCTCTCCAACTCATTACATATATCCCCAGGGTTCCAATGAAAACTCAGTTCACTCCTATTCCCATTCTACTCTGTCTTCTCTCCCTCCCCTGTCTCTCCATTTGAATTTATTTCAGTATGTGATTCTCTTATTTTTGTTTCTCCCTGTCTCTCTCTGAACATTCATGTATGAGGAATACACTGTAGGCTCCCAAAGATGCTCATTTTAGTTCTCTATCTTTTGTTGGTACAAATATTGCTATCCCTATTCTCATATCAGTAATAAGGCAGGGCTGACTCACCGTATGTGGACCACTGTGATAAGCCACCCACTGGCCAACTATTGCATTTTTCTAAATCCTTGTTTGTATGAGCAACCTCAACTAGTGCTACTTGTTAAAGCTGAAAAGGGCTGTAAGGCAAGCCTTCTTTGTTCATTTGTTGATTCTTGTTTGAATATATTCAAGGAATACATTTTCTATGTTTGCTATCTAAATGGGACATTGTTGTAAAATATTGTCCTGTAAGAGTAAAATATTCAACTTGCAAATATTTCCAGAACAGCAGTTCCGCCAGAACACAATTGTTCAAGGGCACCATCTAGCTCAGGGCAAAAAAAGGACTGCCCTTGAATCAACGTGATTACCTTAATAAATTCAAATTACTGCAAGGTTTTTTTTCTGTATTTTGTTTTGTCTTTTTCCAATCAAGTAATGGTAATGTTTTTTCCACTGGTGCAAGAACAAGGAATATATGTATGTATGTATGTATATATATATATATATATATATATTTACACATATATGTACACAGTATATGACAATGTGTCAAGCAGGAAAGTAAGTGAAACCATCTAGTTGTTCCAGCAATTACCGTCCCATGTCTGTTGAACTCCTCAATATCTATCTCACTTCCTTCTATGTTGGTGTAACTACCAACCAACTTGTACTCACCAAACTCTCTGTCGTGTCTCTTCTCCCACATTTGTCTCTCGTAGAAAACACTCAAATTGCATTCAAATGTTTGATTCCGACCAGCATTGGCAGATCGCATGCCTGCTCCAAGACTGCATGTTAACACACAGAGTGAGAGGCAGACCACAGGCGTCAAGCCTTTGTTCAACCAACCCTTGAAATGTCAACAAGTGTCCGCCCATCTCCCTTCCTCTCGCTCTGTCTCTCACACTCGTTGTCTCCATCTCTTTCATTTCCAAATGAATTAATTTTTTTTTGGTGGTGTTTCATGACTAAACATGAAGTGTATGATTCAATGTTAGCAGCCAGAATACCTCTCTTCTCTTCCCCTGGGTAAATATCAGCCTGAAAGGCCTGTTTGATTTGAGAGAGAAGCTTTATACATGTTTTCATCAGCTGCAATTCTCATCAAAGGACTTGTTTCACCCCAGAGGACTGGTTAGGTAGAATTTTTTTCTTTGTTTTATGTCAGTGGTGTTGTATTGTCACTTGCATGTTATTGAAGTTGTAGGGAAATTTGTGCTTAAAAGAAATGCTAATTGATTCAGGGAACTGGATTAAACTGCCTTCACATTTACTGTAGGCCAGTTTATTATCTTGAATCCATTTGTTAGCCTAAAGTATCCGTAAAGTATGCTTTTTGAGAAAGGGATGACTTTGGCAATACAGTAATGCTCAGACTGTAGTCGACACACATTTTGTTCACACCTGAGGGTAAGATGCAGAGTGAGGCCGACAAGCAGACTGGCGTGGCATCAGTAGTAATGTGGACATTGTATTAGACTGTGAAAAGTGAGCTGAGCCTGAAGTTCTTGATTTAGCGGGTGATTTAACTTCCAGCCCTCATTTATGGTCATGGACTTTGCGGATACAAGCAGATGAAAAGAGTTTGCAGCATAGTTGCGCTCGTCCTTAGAGATAGGGAGAGGAAGGAGCTTGGAGTAGAACTGCTGCTCCTTTGTGTCAATTGATCAGTTGAGGTGGTTCAGTTATCTGATTACGATGCCTCCTGGACACCTCTCTCTTGAGGCATTGCTGGTATGTTCAACTGGGAAGAGAATGGGAGGTCAGAACACGTTGGAGGGATTACATATCCCATCTGGCCTGGGAACAACTTGGGCTTCCCCGGGAAGAGCTGGAGGAGTTGGCTAGAGAGAACGGAGAGGTACATATGGACTACCTTGCTCAGTCTGTTGCCTCCATGACCCAGACCCGGATACATAGTGGAAAATAAACAGATGGATAGATGGATTTGTTGTTTTAGTAGTAATAGTGGTGTTATTGTTTTGTTTTTACCTGAAAATGGTTGATTTTATCAAGAAAACGTGTAAAAAAAACATGGTCACCTGGAATGGCCTCTGAATGCAAAAGCACAAACCTCAAGGCAGCAGACAGATAGATAGTCACCACAAAGGACAGCAGAATATACAAAGACTATTAGGATTGCACTGACTCATGGTTGCCATGTTGTCAATCAAAAGCACACACAAACAAGCCAAGAGGAATACATTCTCTCTCTCTCTCTCTCTCTCTCTCTCTCTCTCTCTTTCTCTCTCACACACACACACACACACACACACGTATATCAGTGGGGCAGCTTTAACAGCGTCTGGCTGAGCAGAGATGGATGTGTCCAGGTAGGGCAGTGGGGGAAATGGATGACTGCAGGCAGCCCACATAATGGATGAGACTGGCAGCTTGGGGAGACAGGTCAACACTAATGACTGACTGCCACACGCACACACACACACACACACACAGGTCAATGAAGGCTTGTAGGTATTCAAACTGACAAACACAAACATTAACAATGTGAACATCTCCTAATTTGATTGGATGATGTACACGCACACACACACACACACACACACAGATGCTGTTTGACGTACAAAGCATGTAATCACTTTTTCTTTTATTCACCATTTATTTCACTTTTCCTCTCACCCTTTTTGTTAGTGTCAAACTACAAGTGTTCTCACTACTTCTTAACCTTTTCTCAAACACAATCACACACACACACACATACACACACACACAGACACTCACACACAATGCTGAGATATGTATCTTTATCCACTGCTTTATGTCATGCCCTTGCCCTTTTTTCTCTCCCCTCAGTACTCATTACAGAACAGGTTCCCCCTCTGATTTTATATTTATCTCCCAGAGGAAATAGATATACAGTCACACCTCTGCAAACAGAGATCTTTTTCTCCATGTAAACGTGCGTGTGTTAAGCCTTCCCTGTCCTTTTGTATCATCATTCAAGAGGCTGTAGAAGTGGGCTCTCTCAACAAGTCAATTGAAATTACATTTGAAAAAGTATGGGATCTAGCCAAGAGACTACCAAGGCATGAAGGAAAGGTTTGTACACTATAAAAACAATTAACTACTTTGCGCTGTTGTAATTGTTATTGATTATTCCGAGTATCACTGTAATGATGAGAGTAAGAACAAGGCTGCTTGTGAGTGAAGCATCAAGCCCATTTCAACTATTGGCGAGCCTTTCAGTGGGCTTCTTTCTTTCTTCTTTTTCTGCAACGGGCAGCTATAGCTGGCCATAGAAGCATTTGAACAATTTTTATATCATCATCAACATAGAAAGGCAGGCAAACATGTGGGGTCAATGTAGAAATGCAATATACCTGTAGTGTCGCCACAAAGTTCGACTCACATCTTGGCCTGTAACTCTTGGACCATGTATCAGCAAACATTCGTTTTTCCCTGACTTGCTTGAGTCAATAATAATCCAATACATACAAGCTGCTCAATTTCAGCTAATCTGTTCAGCTACCATTTTGAGTTTTGTAAAAACATATTATTTTCTTCTTTCAGGGTGTTTTGTAGTTATCTGATATCATTTTATGCTTTTAAAGTGTTTGGCTGTGGGTTTGGAAGTAAAATTGCAGAAACAAGATATAAGGTATCTCTTCACGTCAACAATGACTAAAACAGTTTTGAGTATTAAATGCTCTGGTGTGCCCATTTTAGCACCATTTTGCCTGTTTACATTTTCCCCTGCAGTTTCATGGTTGGAGACAGGTCCAGTGACTATAGTTATTTTTAACAAATTAAATTGGTCTTTGAGTTTTGTAAAACAGAAATACGCCGTTTGCTTTCTTCAGGTTGTTGTATGTAAACATGAACATGTATATAGGTAGTTTGCAGCCATCAGAGTTTTGGTGTGTGTGTTCAGGCTGCTGGTGCTAATGCTGTTGGATAGCTTGTCATCTCTTAGCCATATAGGCGGAAGGCCAACGCTGCGACAGCTTGGGTCCACTTCACTTTCAATTAGTCGCCTGCCACTGTAGATGCCCCCTCACCAGCGTCTCTGGAACTGACTCAAACCCTGCATGTGTGTGTGTGTGTGTGTGTGTGTGTGTGTGACAATGAGAGGGTGATTATGTGTGAAGTGCACGTTAATGGGAATTTTGTATGTTAGTGCATGTGTGCATGCATGTGTGTGTGTTCCTGGTAAGAGGTTCAATGAATAAATGTGTGTGTTTGAGTGTGTATGATGATGTCCGGTTGACGTTGATGTCCACCCCTTTGCTGGTGACAGGTGCCAGGCTCTGTGACATCTCACCTCTCTGGGTTTCCAGTCTTCTGCCAGACCTATGAATGAAGGACTTGAAGGTGAAACTGGTCCATTATGAGGGGTGTTTGGACTGTGTCACATACAATAATCCGATCTGAAAAGTGCTGTATTGTGTATAGTAGTATACTGTATATACTGTATATATATCTTCTTGAAGCTCAAATCTATACCACTTGGTTTGAATAGTATTAATTGCACAAATTACATTAGGTTGCACTTTAAAAACCTACTTTTAGAAGACACTTTAAGTGTCTCCTCAAACTCTTCTTGTTGTCCATTTACCTTTAATTTAGTGTTAGAGGACATTGGTTAATTTTCAAGATACATTTAACAGTAATTTTGCACATTAAGGTGTTTGGACCATTAATCATTCAGGTGGTATACTGTAACATACAGAAAAGTGTTTTTACAAAGAAAAAGCACAGAATAGACATGAGGCCCTAAAAATATGTAGTGGGTTCCAAAGCACAGTGAGGGACCCACTGTGCTACTGTACATTACAGGTTTCATTTGTCAAAGTAACACTTTCTGAAGTGCAATGTTGTGTGTCATCTGATCCACTATAAACGTGCCTTATTTTGATTAGGCCGTCAATCGACCAACCACAGCCCATATTTCCTTCAAGTCTACAATCACAGATTCCCCCTGTAGAGTAAATTATATAATAAACTTTTCTACCATGTTTCTGAAAAAATGTGCACGTTAATGAGGCATTAATTAATTTGACTCACTAATGCTTTGAAATATGCAGTCCATATTCATATTTATAATTTCATATGAAGACAAGAAAATTGTAAATAGAAATATATGGTAATTCCTTCATTAATTAGCCTGAGCTAATTTGCATAAAAGTTTGTTTACCATGGCATGGTTTTGTAATTAAAATACTCTTGAACTTGTGACCATGACTTGACTTATTTCTTATCTGCTGGACCCTATTTTTGACCGAACACGTGTCAGTAAGTGCTTGATAAAGCCCAAATTGTGCTGAGCACACTTCCCAAACTATCTGCTCAGTCACAGGAAATCCTTTGGTGTTGTAATAATGCACTCCCCAAGATGAGAGAGGGGAACTGTGGAGAAAAATGCAATCAAAGTCAAGTACAACCAACATGCCATTAAACCTTTTAATGATCTCAACCTCTCCATATTCCGGTTCACTGCAATTAGCAATAAAATTCTTCACGGATGTGGCCTCATGATGTAGCTGTGTGAGTGCAGGTCAAATTATGCGGTCATGCATACGGACCTGCTCCATCTGTTATTTTCAGTGGTGTCTGACTCATACAGAGGGCATTGTAATGTACTGGGCCTCTATTTCTTGGTCAATGTTTTCACCTGTCTCTTTGTTTCTTTTTACAATGAAGCCTAAGTAAACAAATCAAATTCTGTATTATTTGTCATAATAGTTTGTCATATTTCTATTGAGGATTATGTATGTAAAAATGATGTTATACTGTTAAACAATAAACAGTGGTAGTATATATTGATTTGATGTGAATTGGCCGTGTAGTTGCAGAATTATGTATTTTATACCTACAGTGTGTAGTTTTACTAGTACTGAACAGTTTTGTGAGTTTGGAAAAGTGGAAGGTTACATCATCTAAACATTAGCTGACTGATCTGCTTCGTGATTGATTAAATTCTCAAGTGGTTGTTTTTAAACTTAAACATAATAGCAAGAATTGAGGTTGTTTGGCTGTTGTGTGTGGCTGAGCGCTCTTTCTGGTTTGACCTTACTTTGAAGTTAGGTTGAGTTCAGCTGTTGTTTTTCTAGCATAGAGATACAGTATTGGACATTGATCCATCCCTGCCATTTCGTAATGATAAGTGACTCTCATTAGTTGTTAAGGTGTATACAGTTGTTTAATTCCCATTAAAATGGCAAAAAATAATACTGTAGCGCCATGATGAAGAACATAACCTACACACTGACTTTGTCTCTCATACTAATACAAGTCTGCCTATCTCAATGGGACTTTGTAAGCATACAAATGTTCCTTCGAAACCAAACTGTTTATAATTTCACTTTCCTTGTCCTTACCCAGTTCTGCACCCCTGTGCCTGTGGACCCGACTTCTGCAGATTCATATCCAAACACATCTGAAAAGTCAAAAACAGTATATTTTGAAAGCTCACCGCTCTTTTCGAAGTCTCGGAAGATGCCCTTTGGAATTGTCACAGCTCAAGGTTGTTTTGGAGTGTCATCAGTATCATCTGAGAAATTAAGCAAATGAAACAAAACTATAGAAAACCTGTGCTGCTCATTTGTCCTGATCAGGGCGCAGGGTTTGGCATTGTGGAAGCTGTTATCATGGCCGAGACAGAATCCTCCCGTTACAATATGGCTTTTGTTAAAACTCGTCGACGGGATGCAGGCACGTCTCGGTTAACCGGGGCCTGGCTGTCAGGGCCTCACACTCTTGCTCCCACACACATACACTGCGACACATCCCAAAGCTCAGAAGAGAAAGCCGTACAATGTTGATGGCAGCGTCCAGTCCTCAGTCTCTCCCAGGCTTACCACACAATCACCTAAAGCCACACACACACTATGAAAAGTACCTGTGTGTACGCAGACAAGAGTCCACACTTGCAGTGGGGTTCAAATGCAGACCATATAATACAGACCTACATGCACACAAACCCACACCTCTAGGATTGACCAGGGGTGCTGTATGTATTATTTACTGGAACTACAGGAGACAGAACAAACTCAGAATGAGTAAACAATGTCTGGGAGGAGAGAGAGATGAGGGGGATGGAAATAGAGTCAAGAATGTGAGGAATGGACAAAGAAGTTATATTCTTATTTATTTAACCTTCCTTTCACCATGCAGGCCTGGTAAGATTTTTACTTATTTGTTTATTCTTTCAGAAAATCCGGTCAGTAAAGCAGTAAACAATAATGAAATATTATTTCTTCTTAACCTGACTACTTGGAAGCATTTCTATGTTTTGCATAATGAGTTGATTCAACCTAATTATGAAAAAACATATTTCCAAACTCCAAGCTCTGTAGGTGGCTGTTGAATTTTTAAAATGCTTTTTAAAGCTTTGACCAACAAGAACGAAATCTCATTCACTTCCATTATATTGACGTGGAGGCAGAAATCTCAGAAGTATCTGCATGGCTAGATACATAAGTAAGAACACATGTCTGTCTGTAATTTGAGTGAACTTAATAAAAGCATACATGGAGACTGGATGCCATTAAAATCCGCGTAGGAAATTCTAAGGTTTTGTGGCAGTGGTGGTACGTTACGGTGCTTATCATGGTGCTACAGGGTTTGTGTGTATCTGTAAATGTTTTTAAGTGACATCAACAAACACACTTGGAAACACACTCCCTGCATCACCCCATTCCCCGGAACTCCTGCTCGATTGCCAAGCTGCCAGCCTTGCAACAGATCAATCATAGATCACAGTTAATGTCTCCCGTTACGGCACCCTGTGATTGCCCTGTTATTATCCCACTAATTATGACTATCATCATTATTATCATTTCTCTATTACAGTTCATTACTCCAGACCCGAAAGAGGATGGTATAATGGTCTAAAGTGGCAGTTATTCCATTTATCGATTGGTGGAAAGTTGCAAGCCTTGTTGCATGCTGTTTTCTTTTCTGACTGAAGCTGTCGGAGTGCTGACAAGGCTCACAGGCCACTCCACCAGTTAACCCCGGGTCTGACCAACTGGGCTGTAAATTGGCAAACGCTCAGTACACATAACTTTAAGGATGGATAGAAAGCAGGAAGGCAAAGGGAGTACTGTAGTTCACTCATAGGACTGAAATGTAAAGACATTCTTTGCTGTGCTTTGCTTTGTGGCTATCATTGGTCAACAACTACATCTTAACGACTATCTATTGAAAAGAAAATGTTAAGTTAAAAGAAAATGAAAGATTTTTACACTAAGGAAGATAAACTCAGCCTTCTCTTATAAAGCATTCCCTTATCTTTCTTTTGTCCTAAAGCACATTTTCTTTTCAAACAAGTACAGTAAACAGGTAGATTGGTGTAAGAATCTGTACCAACACACATTCTAGTACCCCAGCTAAACAACAATTTGCTTCCAATGATGTCATTTTCAGAAAATCAATCATTTATCTGTTCCAAAACAAATCATTCAGCTTAATACCGCTCACATTGTTGTACACTGCATATTTACACAGGAGGGTTTTCTTCAGCCATATTTATGTCAGCCTAAAAATACCTGTTTTAGCATGTTTTGCCAGGGACATCGGAGCTACCATCTTGTCCAAGTCTCGTTTGAAAGAGATTTTATGACTACCTGGCTTTAAAAATAAAGAAGTGTTTACATATAAAGGCCCATCCTGTGAGCAACATTGCAGATCAAATCAAGCACAGTTGATGTTTACTCAAGAGGTGTCTCAGCAGTGTGTTTCAACACACCCACCCCTTTGCAAACAACCTGAGGCAATCTCCACACACTTCCTCACTGGAAAGCACAAACAGACTGGGCTGCCTACACTAGTACACAAGCAGACGGATGGCTCACTAGATAGGGAGACTGTCCCGTCTCTGAAAGGTGAAGAAATTAGAAGAACCGTATCCTCTAAATAGCTGCTGTCTCACACAGTCATCAAGCGTAGTCAGCGACTGACTCATAACCTAGTTTGTCGTATGCCAGACACACAAGCTGTACCAATGTGATTAAGGACGGAAAGAATGTCCCATCACGCTGCTGCTGGCGGAACATATTTTTTCTCCAGAAATGTCAAGTTTTCATGACTCAAGACAAATACACTTATGGTCAGATTGACAGCCATGCATTTTAGGAAATAATGGTATAAGCTTTGAAAGAGTTTCATAAGCCAAAGGGTCATACACTTTTCCCAGCTCATAGACAAACACATCTTCAAGGTCAACTAAGAATACGTGAAACACACATACTGGTGTACAGTAACACAATACGACAGTGATCTGATATAAAGTACAATAGATCATCTTTTGTTAGCCTGTGATCAGTAACACATGAGCAGTGACATCTCATTTTTATCCAGATCTCAACATAAACGTGAAAATGCTCATTTTTATCAATTAAAATGTTACTGGGAATAAATATTACTCACAGGACCTAATTATAAAGTCACAAGTGTGATGTGTGATGTGTGATGTGTGATGTGCCTCGGGCAATGAGTCCACTCATATTCATTTTTTCCTCCCAATCTTAACTCCAGGGGTGGCCTGAAGACAGTTTTACATGAGTAAAATAGAATGAATATTTGAATAGACATTGACACAAAATGAGAAGATTTATGTTTCATAGGAGGGAATTTATCCAAATGTGTTGTGATGGCAGAACTGCTAAGAAAAGCTTTTCAACCAGGTACCAGTATCGTGAAAACTCTCTTTCTCTTTCTGTTTCCCTTTCACTTTTTCCTCCCTCTATCTACGTTGTGAATGTAGACTTATCCACCATCATTAAATATAAAGTGAACTGAATAAAAAAAATGAAGACAACAGTGGTGATGTACAACTACAACCGCCTTAGCTATATCAGATAACCATCACAGACAAAGCGACCCACTGGCAAAGCACGTCCTAAAACTACCAGGAATACAACAAACCAGAAAGCAACTCACTAACAGTGTTACAATAAATCAAATCTGACTACTTTGCTTTAATGTGAGCGCTGAAAGCCTCAAAGAACAGAAACCCAAAGCTTCACCAACTGACTAAATCCCCAAAGAGTATAACCTTAGACTTAGATTAAATTACATTTTTCTTAATCTCCATGAATAACCTAAATGCACTGGGCTGTCTCTTTTTCAAGTATGATCTAGAATTGACATTGTGGTCATTTGCGTTGCCTCCACTGCATTAGTGATGAGCTAACAGGTGATTTTACTTTAAGGCAGGTGCAAAAGGCAGAAAACAGCCACACCTTCCCTCTGTGGTGTGGAATCTGAAATGCTTCCACATTATTTTTCAGACGGTTTGGTGTCATGATCATCTGTTCAGCACTGCTTGCTTGTTTTCTCCATTTTGCGTTAACACAGAGCAGCTACAGCTATGCCACGCAGAGTCTGCAAAAACAGTAATAGGTCATAGGTTACTTGTGTTTTCACCTACACACTTCAGACCGCAGTATCCTTCACAACAAAGCTTGATAATGTAGGAGACGTCCAGTTGGCCTTGCTGTGGTGCTATCAACGGGTGAGATCTCGACACTTAACTATAAATCCATTCTTATGCCAGATACAGAAGCATAAATCGACTTAAGAGTCCTATGTATGACCTCAGTGTCTGTGGCTTAGCACTCAGTTTCAGTTAAAAACATTTCTTCAATTTAGTGAATTAGAAAAGAAATTAAAGAAGTTGGGATAGTGAAAGTGTTTCACTTCTTAAAAGATGTTGAAATTAAGTTTCAGATTATGTCATTATAAGACAATAAATAAAGATTATGATGATGGCCCACAGTCCACAGGGCAGGAGAGGAGGAGAAAAGAGAGGAGGGTGAGAAATCGCTAAATGCATTTCCTGTTGGCCAAAACCACAGCTGATTGAATTCAAAACGGCTTCTCTCCTTGAGAGGTCGGATGCAATTGTTTTTTTCTGCTTACTCCTTTTCTGTTTACCAATTTGAATACCTTTTTGCGTTATCCTTGCATTTGGTAGACACTGCCACACTATACGGAGTGTGTTTGTCTATTATTTTTTATCCCTTTTCCTTTCGTTCATTTGACTTCAGTGGCAGGGTTTGTGTGTTTGTGTTCATTTGTGTGTATGCTTTATTCTGCATACTTTATTCATCGTTAATGTGTGCCTCAAATTATATGTAAACATTCAGATGGTGATTCATTTCTATGCATTTTTCACTGGCCATTAAGTCAGTATTATTTCGTTTATAGCTGTGGGGGTTGCTTTTGGAAAAAAAATTATAAATCAATTGTTTATATCGGCACGAACCTCTGGTCTCGCTGCATTAAAGGGTTTTAACACACAAAGATACACACACACACTCACACACACAAGCAAATTAGCAAATGTTACATCAAACCAATAAATGCATGTCGTTTACACGTGAATAAGATACACTTACTTATTTTCATTATTTTCCTGTCCCATGCACACAAATTATAGTTACACATTCCCATCAGTGTGCAAACATTGTATTACAGTGTGTCAACAAATTAATTAACAAACCCATTTTAACACCTTACCAAAAGAAGACGTTTTATTTGATGCCCATAATTATAACGTGCACATCAGGAAGAATTGTAATTTGCTAATTGCTTTGTTTAATTGCTTACATACTTTTTGTATGTATTTTATTCACACCAAGTGAAAACAACAGCGTCATGCCCACACTTCACTGACACAAACTGTGTTAATTCTGAGGCTCTAACACGCATACTACACACTTATATATGAATATTTTTAAGGGGCTGTCAATAGTCAGTCAGTAGCAATGATGAGTCATATTCTGCACCATCCATTCAGCTGCACCACCTGTAATTGTTATTGCAGTATTTAGCATGTTATTGTATAACCACTTCAGCAGATATTTGATTGAATCTCTGCTTTAATTAGCAAGCTTAGCTCCCTCTGTTGTGACTTACTGTTTGTGCAAATTACAGGCTACTGTAATTGAAGAGGACACAAATGAGGTGAGTCCACGCCAGAACCCGATCATGTGGCTGCAGCTCGTTGGCTGCTGATGGTGGCTGACCACTCATATATTTCATCGTGGCTCTTTAGGAGTGACATTTTCTGCCGTGTGTACTCATCGGCAAAGAGTAAGAGAGACAGAGTCAGACTGGAAAAGAGAAAGAGCAAGATGGAGAGGGAGAGGGATAGCAGTAGATTACGACCATGCCAAGTACATTAACATATCCATCTGGTGTCTCATTCTTCCTCCACTCTCACTCACCCCATTGGCCCCTGTTGCCCCCGTCACTGGGCTTGAGTGGGCCCTTCCAGGACAAGGTCATGTTGTTGGCGTGTGTTGTGACTCTGCCACCTGATCCCAAAGGTGCCTGTAGGGGCATGGCGCACCGGCATGCTGGCAGTAGTGACTCTGTAGTGGTAAACTGACAGGAAGCAAAACTGTATCGCACAATCTGGGTCACACATGCGTGCACAATCACAAAGTACCACCTTTCTGTATTCCTGGCTTTGCTTTTCTCTCCCCTTATCCAGTCTCTCTCTGGTTTTGTCTCTCTACATACCATCAGGATATAAACTCATAGCAACAATAATTTGATGTGTTGTGTTTGTGTGTCTGCCACAGGAATTGGCAGTCCCTGCAGACTCATAGTGTGTGACACTGTGCAATGTGGCCCATACCTTATACCTATGAGACAGAGAGAGAGACAAGCAAACAGACAGATGGCATGACTGGAGTACAAATGGCCATTCAGTGGAAATATATTGCAGTATTGAAACATGTGTAAGGGCAAGAAAAGGAGATAGAGAACAGCAAAGAGACAGAGGACAGAAAGGATTGGATATAATTTATTGAGTTAACCCCCCAAACCTCATAGCTCAAGTAAGTCCATGCTGTGTAATGTTTTATAATCATAATAGAGAGCCAAAATCAAGCATTATCTAAAATTAAAATCACATCAATGGAAAATTCAGGCCAAGTGTTACCTTTAAGCAGATGGTTTGTAACCTATATCTCTTCATTTATCACATTGGCCAGATAATAGTGTTTTGTCAACCTGGGAACTGGATTTGTAAGTTTTATTTATAGAAGGTCTTATAAGATATCGCAGAGTTTCAATTTAGATAACTGATACCAATGTGATATCCATGAAAAAGAAGGTCCCCAACATATCACTGAGACCGAGAGGATTTTATTGAGCCACAAATGGCTGCTGGGTGGCACACTGTTCCTCCGTCTGTTGCCCTGCGTGAATTTTGAATCGGCTGCTCTAGAACCTGCATCCTTGATTGATATGAAAGTGAAAGTGACCCCTTTTTTTTGATTTTTGATGCAGGGACAGAAAAATAAAGAGCGAGGTGCTAAAAGGTGCCCTTTTCAAACCATGGTTTAGTCTTACATTTTGACCTACCAGTATGAGGCGATTCAATTGACACGGGGAAGACGGGATGTGTTTCTGCTGAGTGTTTGTATTTCTTTGCCCTCAACATATATACACCTGCTCTTTTTTTTGCAACATGTCCTTTATTGTTTGGTCTTAAATGTGTTACTCTGCACATCCTACCCTTCTCCCAACCTCACGTAAACCCCTAAGACCCCATCAGACCATAGATGATATGATATGCTGTCATCCCTCTGCCAGCCTCTATACCTCCTCCCTACCATAAAACATCATACATACACACAGACACAACTGCACATTTCTCTCTAGGTCAAGGAAAGAGACAAAGTAAGAAAATAGTAATAAAAAAGTAAACTTGTCTTAAAAATGAACAGGAAGCGACCATGTCACAGTTAACCCAAGAGCTTGGCATCATCAAAATTTAAGAAAAACACAAAGAATTGATAGTCAAATATTACTTCATAATATAATGGACAGTTTGGCAGCTCTAACCTTTCAAGGTTTCACAAATGCATGACCCAGAACTCTGGTGGTTAAGGCGGTGTGCAGACATTTAGGTCCAGCTTTCACTGGACAACATTCTCGCTCACCTTATAGGTGCAGCTCAAGAATTTTTCTCGTTAAAAAGTGTTCACCCAAACAGGCAAATTGGTAACAATCTTTTCACCTTAATGTCAGCCAAATTAATGTAGAATCTGTATATCCATAAAGCACACGGACAGTTTGCAAGCATTGCAACTAAATTACAACTAAAGTGAAACTGAAACATGTTGTTTAGTTCTTCTTAAGGGGATAAGGCACCATAAATGTAATATAAACAGTGTTCTAATTCCCTTGAAGCCAAACGTATGTCTTACGATATGAAACATCTGGAGGAGTGCTTGCTAACTTGCTGTGTTTAATGTATTCACACTGTACAAACTCCAGTTGCAGCTGGTATGAGAGAGTCTTTAAATTTCCACTCATTACTTCCTATGCGTAAGTGGCCAATAACTGGTATCCATATGGATTATAATTAGGGCCATTACCATGAATTCCTAACATGGTGGACATTTCTTAGTGTTGAACTCAACAACTGGGATTTAGACAAACAAGTTACATTTTACATGAAATTGTCCCTAAAAGCAGCTTTAGATGAATCTGCTTTATTTCCGTTGCTGTCCCATTGTTCTTTATTTCTCCCTCTGCCTGAGCATTTCTCTCTGTCCCTCCTTCTGTGGGTGGTGAGGTCCAAGGATACCCTTCATACATTCATTCATAAGAGCCAGTTGGATGAAGGGTTTAAAAAATATTAGCTTAACTCTTAGCTTTCTCTCAAGCAAAGGGCTATGGATGTTTTCCTCTCAGTTACTGCCTCAGGTTATTGTTTTGGTTCATTTAACTTCATTACAACTACAGCGTGTGTGAACTTATTGTCCTTATTCAATGCAAAATTAGAATACTTGATATGTTCAACTGAGAAGTGTTCCCTCTTCATAGCTAAAATGTATGTCTATAAAATATGACCAGGGCTCCCCTTTTTCTTCCTTTCCCTTGCATAAAAAAGACATTCATGAAATTAGATTTTTTTTAAATCTCGCTGGACACAAACATCAAATTTCTGCCAGATCCTGGACCATCTAATCACATTCATGAGCTGAACTTAGATTGAATTCTGACTTGATTATTCAATTGGAAGCAGCAGATATGAATTATATGACAGCAGGATTGTTAACTTAAAAAAAAACAAAAAAACAACAGCCGTGGCCAAGTGAGGTCATTCCCGGCTCAGCTGTGACAGTGACAGTTACAGGAAAAAGGTTGAATCCCATTTAGAGTGATGGCTGCTTGACAGCTCTTCAGCAAAACCCAACTACCCTCCCCCTCTCCCTTGGAGTCATATCCTCATCTCCCAAATGAAATACCACTGTCATGAAGTAAAACACACCATCTCAAGTACCTCGTCATTTTTTTATTTATTTTTTTGCTCTGAAGTGAATTTATTTAATGAAAATATCCGTGGATGGGCATGGAATAGTGTAGATTGAGTTGATTTAACCACAGAGCCGTGTTTCAAATCTCCATGCTGAATCGTCTTTGAGCAGGATCTGTTGGTGAACCAGATGCCTTGATGCCTGACCTGACTACAGAGATATCCTAAATAAAAAACACACACTGTGTTTTTCCACACTGCTCTTTCAACTGCAAGTCAAAGGGAATGAGAGAGAAAAGTCGAGCCTACAGTAGCTTACAGAGTAGCACTATGTTATTGTAATCTTATGCACAAATGTTAGTTACTATGCTTCCAACTGGGCTGAATCTATCAGTCTATCTGCGCTCTGTATGTTGGAGGCCTTATGTTGGTAGTGGTGTGGGAAGTAGGGCAGACATGGGGCAGCTCGGCTAAGTCTGGGGTAAAAAGTCAATGAGGTTATAAGAGTAGCATTTCTTCTCATTATGTGTGTGAAAAAGCATATTGACAGCTTTATTTTGGAAGAGTCACACAATAACTACATGTATGTAGAGTGGCAAGTAACTTCATAACAATGTAATTTGACTGTAATTTATTATACCTCTGTGAGTAAAAACATTTAATTCAGTTACTAGCTCTGTTTATTGCAAGTGCATGATAATACCTCTATTGCTACAACAACTCTGATTCAGTTGCTTAAGACCTGAGAATTCCCTGTAATGATCCCATTTACACGAAACATTGTAACAAATGTATTCAGCGCTGATGTGCTCAAATATTGTTATGATAAAACCATAAGCTCTTTTCAAATCCACACAGCAAAATGTCACACTTCAGACAATATTTTTAAGGACACAGTCTGTATTAGTTGGAGAAGTGGGCCTTAGAGAGAGTCCAGTGATTCACATTGGAGGGAACATTTGTGGAAACAGTTTTGAGATTAAGGTCATCATGCTTGATCTATGTTTTTTGTGTATAAATGTGCTTTTTCATTGAATTTTAGCAGGTTTTTACAATCAAACAACATTTCAAGAGATCCCATTTGGAAGAATTTAATACAGATGTAAACTTTCATCCAGCATAATTAGTATTGGCCTCCCAAATAGTTAGTTTGACATACTTTGTTATTGGTTGTTTATTCAAGGTGATTCAAAAGGATGTAAATGTTTTGGTGAGATTACATTGTTAGGGTTGAGCCAGATAGTAAGACCTGCGAAGCTGACTTCAAATGAAGTACATTTACTCAGGCATTAACTTAATTGCAAGACACTGGTTGGTCCAACAAGGTTTGGTTTTATTTCACCTGGGTACAAAACATTGGTTCTGATTTGGATTATTTTATGCAGAATGTGGCATTTGGCAAATTTTGTAAGCATTCTCACAATATACCGATTATTGTGTCAGAGACACAAAACACACAAAACGTATCCCCGAATTTTGGCTTGTGCCATCTGATTATTAATTTAAAAAACTCATGAGAGTGTTTGTGTGTGTTCATATAAGAGGGACAAACCCTCCTCTATGGTGTAGGTACGGCAGTGGAATCTGCATTATCCATTCATCAGAGAGAATAAATGTTTATGGACAAGGTTTCCCCTCACACACTGCTAAGACAGTCTGAGCACAGACAAATTGTTCACATTCAAGTTGCCCCCTAATGTCATTTTCTAAATTCATTCTGACATGGGAGCTCAAAATGAAATGAAAGCCTGCCGCTTTCATCATTATTGTGTTATCATTTCCACCCCTTTCTCTCAGTTTCTCCTCCACATTGGTCTGATTCGTTTCACCTCATTCCTTAAACAGTGATTCACCTTCTCCCATGCCCACTGGGGTCTTTTTATATCCCAGCCATACATTAAACATGTACTACATCAAGCAGATGCTGCACTGGTGTCACAAGCCTCCAATAAAACTGCACCGTTATTCACAATATGATAACACAAAATAGACAGTCACCAAACATCCTGTGCCCTCCAGAAATACTGGTGTCCCAGTTAAAATGAGCAGTAGAGGCAGTACAATAAAAGAGAAGAACAGCACAGATGAGTCATGCGCTCTTGCTGGTGAGTATTCACTGTTCAGAATGAGATTATTCTTATTCACAGTAATCACAGGTTTTTACAGGGTCTGGTATCCAGCACTTGAAAGGAGACGTACAGTATCCCACAACAACTGACATCATTTGAGTAAAAAGCTAATCAAGGTACTTTCATTGTTATTTGGTAGCTTTTGGTAATACAACCTAGTGTTAGGATGGCCGTACAGTGGCCGGACGTAAACAGCAGGAGACTTGAGGCAGAGGTTAGGTGCAGACCAACCAGGTGTTTGTTTCACCAACAATGAAGACGTAATTACAAAATAGCACACTTTTTCACACAAAACTCTGTGGCCAACGGCAGCATGTGGTCCTGCCAGCCAGGCTTGATTGAAACTGGCAGCCTTATATAGCCTGCCACTGGTAACGACCTCGACCCCTACCACAGTATAGTGAAAACCGCCCCTCATCTGACAGCAAACTACACAAGATACAACAAATACATTAAAATACATATATACAACACTACCATCAAACAGTTTGCATGAACATTACTTTATGCTATCCATTACAACGGAATCATATGACACCTGAGCTAGCTGAGGGCAAACATAAAACAAAATAAAATGAAATAAGAAAATCAATACCACTCTCTTGTCTGTGTCGTAAGTGCAGAGCTGGAGGCAGGATTTGATTAGCTCGGTTTAGCATTAAGACTTAAAGCAGATGGAAATAGCTAACCTGGATTTCTTGCTGTTAAAAATAAACCTACTGCTTGATACTACTATATAATACTAACAGCAGCCAAGCGCAGTGACTTCCTTGAGTCGGTTGCCACCGTGAGCTAACTAGGCAACCAGTGGAGACTCCAGTAAGCACCAGCAACTAACTAATGGATTAAACAAACAAGATACGACATTAGTGAGCTTTGTAGAGTTCTGGTTAGGCATATCTTTGAACTTTGGACAGAGCCACGCTAGCTGTTTCCCCCTGCTTCCAGTCTTTATTCTAGTGGTATTGATCTTCTCATCTAACTCTCTGCAAGAAAGCAAATACATGTATTTACTAAAATGTCAAACTATTCCTGTAAGAACAGCCTGAAACCTGCCATGACAAGCAAAAGAGTCAATGTTGATACATGGGAAAAGCAACCCTCAGACCGAGTAATGCAAAGAAGCATCATTGATGGATAATGATGGATCTTAGTTGATATAAGCAAACAAGCAACTGGGAAGGCAAGAAGTGCTGACCCTTTTTTTCAGAATCCAGGGGTCATATTCATAAAGCTTCCTAGCACAAAGATTTGTTCCTAGTGACGAAATTCTAAGAAAATTCTTTTCTTACATTTAAGACTAGATCCTGGTAAAGATAAAAGTTATTCACAAAGCATCTTAGCGTGTAAAAGAGTTCCTAAGGTGACAAAAAGTCAGGAGTAGGGAGGAGGACTTAAAAGCTTCTTAGTGTCTTAAGCAGAGGAGAAAATGGCGGCAAGACAAAGAGGTAGGAGAAATATTCTCCAAATGCTGAATGACAGTGAGTTAATGAAACGCAACAGATTAGGTCGTGCATGGTTTATGTTTGTGGTCGATGTCATTACAGATGCACATCTCCCACCAAATGCAATAATGCTATAACTTCCAAAATGAAAGTGATCACAACACTAAGATATTTGGCAACTGGAGAAATGCAACAGTGCTTCCATTGCCGTTTGGTTGTTTGCCGGTTTATTTACATACATTAGGCCTATCGATTTCACTAAGCTCAATGGCACTTTTATTTCCTTATTTTTGTTTGATCAACCAAGCATACCTTTTAAAAGAATGTGTCATACCTAGCAACAGGGTCAACCACACCTCCTCACTAAGATAAAAGTTTCAGTCCCTTCCTTGCTTCCTGGGCACCACCTCTCCTCGGTCTTCTTCTATTGATTTAATCTTGAGCCCTCTGCAAATACCCCCCCCCCCAAAAAAAATCTGTCTTTACAAAACACATCTGAGGACAATCCCATCCACTCTGGTTTTGTTCGCATGACTCTGTGAAATAAGCATAAATAACCATGACAGGAGGTCAGATTATTTATATCTGGGAGAGCAGTAATGCCGTTAAAGGATAATTCCAGTTTTAAACCTGGGCCCTATTTTTACATATTTTGGGGTCTAAATGACTATTAGGTACAAAAAGTTTTGGAATTGGTCCAGTAGATCGCCTCAGCCAGCAGCCATGAAACAGGCTGCAATAGCTGCAACGTAATCCTTGGGACGTATGTCAACGTTTTGCCAGTGACAGGCTCAGATTGTTGTGTCTGACAACATTATGTAAAGGAAAGTTAAGGCACAAAAATACAAACATGGGGTGAACATTGGTCTGTTCTTGGTCTCTTAGCATGCAAAACACAAAAAGAATAAGTACTCTTTTTCTATGTGATAATGTAGGGCTGTCACAAGTGGAAAGCCTTGTAGGAACTGGAATTGTATTTCCCTGAAATTCTATGTGATTCAAAGCCTCGACTTTCCGCACCTTGCATTGAGATTTTTTACTTGGCTTGCTTTCCCATGTAAAATCTTCATGTGCAGGGTTTAGGGCATAGGCCTGGTCCCGTCTCACTGGAAAGCAGCCCATCTCTGGACGTGCGATCATAACAGAGTCTGTCTGAAGCCCGTGGATTTTCTCTGGTGGCAGGCTTACCTGAAATACAGCTTCCACAACTGGCATCTCCCTGGCTGTCGCATCAAGGTTTGCCGCAATTACAAACCTCAGGCAGTGAGTTGTTCTCATCATGTCCACATGGGAGGGCAGTAAATGAGAGCAACTGAGTAGAAAAAAGAAAAGTTTGTTCCTCACGCACGTCTGCAGCCACTTCCCACTCTGCACACTTCCATCACCTCCCCCTCTCAATCTCATTGTGCTGGCAAATTAAAATTCACGGGTTGCCAAGCCATCCATTCTCCCTCCACTGCTTAATTGTCTCGAAAATTGAGGAGATTACCAGGCGCGATTTATGTACAAATAAGAATCTGTCAGAAACCTGGCAGTGTATACCATGACATGCACACACACACGTAGACTTGATGATTTGGAAGCTATGGGGAATGGCCAGCATTACCTGAAATCCCAACCTTTGGTTTTTTCAATTGTACCCCTTCTGTATATAATGCTGAGCAATGCATGCTTGCAAGAGCTGCACAAAACACAGGAGAGAAGATACAACTCACACAGAGATGAATGAAAAGCAAACATCATGTGTTTTGTTGCTGATCATCATCCTCTTTGTCTACATTAGTGTCACTTTTCTTAACATGTATCACACTGCAGCACACTCAACATCATTGTTAATGTTAGTGTCGGCAACACTGGTATCAGCTATCTTCTCTTTTTTAAGTCTTTTAAGTTAAGTTACATGTCAGCAGGTGAGGTCATTCACTTATTTACATTTGAATAATTGTTACATTTAGATTGTGTAAGGCAAGTTATGGGATTAGACGAGTAGCAGATATTTGCAGAACTCATACTGCATTTAGCACCAAGTGTTTTGGCAATCAAGGCATACTCATTGTTGCGTTATATTTGGAAAACAGTCGTATATTTTTTATTAGTCACTTAAATAAAGCTGCCAAGAGTTCGTAAATGTAGTAACATATTGCCAAGTTGGCAACAATGGTTAGCAGCTGAGCTAACATTTGGCTCACAAGAGCTTATTGAGCTTGCGCCCAGTGATAATATTCCTACAAGCAAACATGGACAGCAGTTAAAAGAATGTCAGTTGCTGGCTACTTGAACATATGGTATGCTATCAGTGAGAGAGCGCTGTGCACTTTGCCAGGTTCCCATGAATCATTGGTGGCACTCTTAGCATTTAGAGGTTCATGGGGTCTGGCACTGGCTCTCTCTACGTAAGGATTTACCAACATCATTGCTCTCTAAGCAACAAACAGACATGCAGAAAACAAAATCAAAACAAACAAGCTTAAAGAAATCCTCAGCTTCAATTCAGCTCTTTCACTGCTGCTCATCTTTTAATCGATCGGTCATTTTTATTCTCGACCAGCTCAACGTGGATAATCTTTTCTCAGTTCTTCTTTCAACTTCTTTCCAGCCCCCCATCACACACATGCAGACATACACACACACACACACACACACACACACACGCACATATGCAGGTGTATCTCCATGTGAGTTGCATGTCTGCAGGTATGTGCAGGTGTGTGCAAAAACCCCATGTTCTCTCCTGGGAGGGAGTCAAATGAGGCACTGTGATTATACCCTCAGCAATGTAATCTCACCTCTTAGACTGCCGCCACTCAACCTTACCTATCCCCACTCCTCTGTTCATTCCAGCCCACTCCAGCTAAATCCAATTTGTTATTGTTTCAAATAAGGCCTTGTTTTTCTGTGCTCTCGCCACTTCAAACAAAGTGGCTTCTGTTATTGCTCGTCCAATTTGAACCCCCCCCCCCTCGCCATTTATTTTTTCCCTTCCGAGATCCTATCTTTCTTTCTCTTCAGGTCCACTCGTGCATTGATGCGCAATAAGCAGTAGATGTGTAGCACAAGATGCAGCAACTGAAAATATTTACACACCTATATCGAGCTGTTCTTTTGTAGGACATTATTAGCATTGTGTGTTTCTATCTGGTTTTGTGGTGATGCAAATTCTGCTACCCACTTCTCTTCTCTCTAAGTAAACAGTATATATGTGACTGTGGGTTTGAGTTTATGTGGGATGGACTGATGTCGGTTCTTGAAGGCTGACATACTTTTAGATGAATGCTGCAGGGTGAATATACTTTTGTTATTAGTACATATATTAATTTTATTCAACATTTAATTCAAGTGTGTTTGTGTGTGTGTTCAGTGTTTTAATTACAGTCCATGTTTGACACTTAAACTAGTTTTGAGGGGGAACTATAATTTTTACAGAAACAAGGGGGCAAATCCTAAATTACGATCCCCTAAAAAATAAGTTTGTAGCATTATCACATGGAAACTTCATCTGAACTGTTAAGAATGTAGAGAAAAATTGATTTGGCTTTGTTCGGGGCAGATAATCATTATTAATTCAAGTATGGGTTGGGAGAAAGAGCAGAGAGGTTTCTTAATTGTTCAGTAAATGTATTGAATGAAATGTTTTACTCCAACATTCCTCTCCCCTATGGGCCCTGTTTTTAATTGAAAACCTGCCTCTGGACTAATGCTTATGGATACTGCTGTTATTTCATCACCAAGCATTTGGCAGTAAAGAGGGCTTTTCCACAGTCAAGTTGTTGATTGATGCAAATTATAACCATAAAATAACAATGTGGTGGTAATGATGATGACACAAATAATTATAGAAATTCTAATGGGGTCTTGAAGGTGGTAGTGATGATAGTGATGATGATGATGATGATGATGATGATGATGATGATGATGATAAAGACAGATGGTGATGTTGAACAGGAGTCAGACTTGCACGTGTGTGTTTATGCTGGTAACTGCATACCAGTGCCTGAAGACAGGTGTGTTTTATATAAATGAACTTGATGCAAAATTGCTGTGTCTTTGTCCGTGTGTGTGTGTGTTGCAGGGGATGATGTATCTGGAGGAGCGCAGGCTTGTCCACAGGGACCTGGCAGCCCGAAATGTCCTAGTCAAATCTCCCAACCACATCAAGATCACCGACTTTGGTCTGGCTCGCCTGCTGGATGTTAATGAGAAGGAATATAATGCTGATGGAGGAAAGGTAAATCCTGTCATCACTTTGTGACACATGTAATTTACATGATCAGACAAATAATCACACAAATAAACAAATAACTTTGAGCCTCACATTGTACTGTGCAAGACTATGGAGGGTAAAATGAGCCCCTGGAATAATTTTAAATGTTTTGAGTGGCAAATTGTAGTATATTTATTCATGGATATGTTTAGAAAAAAAACTAGAAAGGAATAGCTTGACAATTTGGGAAATACACTTTTTGCTTTCTTGCAGAGAGTTAGATGAGTGAATTGATATCACTCTCAAATCTGTATGGTAAGATTATGAAGCTACAGCTTGGAGCCACTCAGCTATAACTAACTTTCTTGGCCTGGGAACACACAGTGACTTATGTGTGTTCAGGCAGAACGCGAGGCTAACTTTAGAGACATGCAAAGTCAATGGAAAGACGCAAGTAGACACAACGTTGACGGAGGCAGTTTGAATTTACACGAAGTAGTCTCAGCTCAAGTTGGAAATGTTTCATTTGCGTATACATGGGCCTTGTGAATCTGCTTCATGAATGTAAAGAAACAAGAGGAAAAAGGAGACAAACTGGAGGGAAATAACAGAGAGAGCTCTGGTTGAGTCAGAGGCTGAGCTGAACAAAAACACACAAAAACGACTGTGTATGTATATCTTTTGCTATCTAGCTTACAGCTAAAATTCACTTTACTTTCTGTCTCAACACACCTGTAACAATAAACCCCGCTTAAACTGCAAGACTTTGGTTGTTTTACAGATTAAACAAAGGAGAACTTGTTAATTAGTGAGCTTCAGAGGTGCTGGTTGTTGGATTTTGTTACCTTCAGACAGAGCCAGGTCAGCTGTTTCACCCTGTTTCCAGTTTTTGTTCTAAGCTAAACTAACCAGCTGCTGGCTGTCGCCTTATAATGAATGAACAGATATGAGAGTGGTATTGATCTTCTCCTCTAACTCTCAGCAAGAGAAAAACTATTTTATTTAAATATGTATTTAATTAACCCATAAGAACCCATGGTGACACCAGTGTAACACACTTCAAAGGCCCCACAATCTTCCTTATACAGCTTTGTGCTTGATCTTAACTCATTAAGTCCCTAAGCGACATATACGAAACATCCTGGTGTGGTGGTCATGTCACAGTCATGTGACTGTGACAGGTCGGGACCTTTTCAAAATGGTGGTGTGACATGTAAACACAAGTGAAGGAAAAAGCCTGTATTTTGATACTAAAGATAAGTTAAAACCCATTTAACAATTCTAATGCTTTTTAAAACCCATCAGGAATGTCTTCAATGTGGTCCTGTTGGTCTGTGGTGTATTCCTCATAATTGTCCTTTGAGGGGAAATGGGTCTGGGTTCTTATGGGTTAAAAATACTATTGGTAAGAATGATTTAATATGAATTCTCTTTCATTATTCTGTCCTTAATTTTAGAATATTATCTGCCTTTATTATCTGCTGTTTGATGTGTTTGGTTTTGAAGGCTCATTGAGGTACAATATTATTGAATTATTATTTTGGACCACACCACTGACATGTTGTAAAAGACAGCAATACAAATTAACATTAATTAGGCTTTTATATCCTGAGGGAGGAATCAGTGAGATGCTATTCTGCTCTATTGGACCGTTTTATTTACTTTTGGGGAATGGAGATCTTGAAACCCCATAAAGGTAGTAAACAAATGTGTCCATGCAGCTCTCTGTACATGGGCTTCTGGCCCCTTCTAATCTTTGTTCATCCTTTTTCCTCTTTTGTATTTTGTTTTCAAACCCTCTCTTCTCACGAAAGCCTATTTCATCCTCTCTCACCCCCCTTTCTAGTGTGTCCATCATGGTTTGTGTCAGCGCTAACCATTCTGGTATTATCCCCTCCACTGAGGAAAAGACAGACACACTGTAACCTTCGACATACCCCTCCCCTCAACATCCATCACTGTAATCAATAGAATTGGCCTTCAAATCTAATCACAGTGTTAAGCTGCGTCCCCGACTGTCCTGCCATTTTGCCCCACCTTATTCCAATACAGCTGGAGCTTGTGTGTGTGTGTGTGTGTGTGTGTGTGTTTGCTTTTCTTTCATCAAACCTTGTTTTCTGTCATACCTCTCTTCTCTCTAACGTGGTTTACACAGTCAGTTCTGCCAAAACAGTTCATTGTACACAACACCTCCAAGTTGAGTCTAAACCCAAAACTTATGTCGTCAGTTTCCTCATCAATTAAATTTAAAGAAATATAAGAGGAAGAGATTATTGTCAATGTTTTAATGGTGAATGTTTCATGTACATCACACTGATGTGTTATGCTTCTACTTGGCAGATGCCCATCAAATGGATGGCCCTGGAGTGTATCCATTACAGGAAGTTCACTCATCAGAGTGACGTTTGGAGTTATGGTAAGTTTCAAAATTTCCTTTTAGAGAACTTGCGTGGTCAAAACCATTAGGGTCACAATATTTTCACATGTCAGACAGACTAAATATATGTCTTAATTAAATTAAATTACCTTATTTTAAAGAAACTAATGTGCAAAGTGACTCACAATAAGTGTATTCAATCTTTATAGGAGCTATAAGAGTTTGATGTTGAGAAAAATTGTAAGTGCAGTCCTTCTAAACAAATAAATAGCAGTATGTTCAGTGCTTAAGGACAAGTGTTGAAATGAATGTCAAATGCTGGATGGCCCCAGCTTAATGAGAGTGAGACAGAAGTCCCCATCTTTGGTCCTGCAAATAGCACGAGGGGTTGTGGCCCATTTTCCTTGGCCTCTGTTGTCAAACGGCCGTACAAATACTGTAGAAGAAATCTGGGTGTCATGTTTGATTCTGTCCAGTTCTGTTGTTATTAGTAGATTTTCTACATCGGGTCTTCAGCAAAAATAAAACCCTTTTCTCTATTTTGGAGATGTGAAGACCATCTTACATGCTTTTATCTCTTCATATGGAACTCCGTCAGTCATGTCTGTCTCACCTGCAGCAGCGAGACTCCTCACTCATAGAGAGAGAGAGAGGCCATATCACCCCTGTGTTGGCCTCCCTTTACTGGTTGCCCATGAAATATGGAATTGATTTAAATATTATTTGATATGTTTTTGAAACACTGCATGGGCTGGCACCAGCTTAGTGCTCCTTAGTCCTCCCTCTTAGTACTCTAACTCAAAGTCCAAAGTTGGCGGAGCACTTTCCATAGCTTCTCTCAGACTGTGGAACAGTAACCCTCACTGTCAGGTCAAGATCCATTTTTTTAAAACTACCTTTGAGTCCCCTTAATCATTAATACAACTATATGGTTGCTTTAATTTGATATGTTACAGTTCTTACCGATTTATTTTCATTTCAATTATTTAATTGTATTGAATATTTCTCTGTTAAGCACTCTTGTCAACACATGTTCTTAAATGTTTTCTACAAATATATGGACTTGACTTGCCTTAAGTATATTTCAAGGAAATGCGATGTAGTGTACGTGTACTGTAGTCTAAAAAGGTGGGTTTTTAGCCTGTGGCAGTGATTTTGCTGTCCTGACTTCAGTGTGGAGTTCACTCCACCACTGCAGGGTCAGAACAGAGGAGAGCCTTCACTGAGATTAGCAGCCACAGGGTCCACTGAGTGATGGGGTCGGCAATCGTCCAGGCAGAGAAGCACAGTGGTTGCACCGGAAACAAACACAAGTCAGAATAGTGAGATGTAGGCAGAGGAAAGGAAAAGAAAGGAAAGAAGATATCACGAATGCTGTAGATTGTGGATGCAAGTTAATCTAGTGGAGGCGTAAGTCGTGCATTGCGTGGACAGTAAACTCCAGACTGCTTGCTAGACATGCAGGCAATTTATAGATCTAAGGCAGCTGCAGAGGGTTTTGCCGTCGAAGCAGTGCTGACGAACAAGAGAAGAGTGTTGATTTCCACTACTTCTCGAACTGGTTGACAATCCCAATCACTGTAAAATGCAAACTGGGTTATGGTCTCCTTTAACTCGTATCATATTAAAGCCAGTCTTTGCAACCATTAGCATGTCAGCAACACTTAAATATAGAGACCAATCTCCTCCATTATGCTTAAGTCTAATGAGCTTTTTTCAGTTTAAGTCGACCAATAACTCTTAAAGTCATTTAAAAACTGACTTTCAAAAAAAAAAATATGCCAGATGGGTCATATCAAAGAGAATAATGTGTGTTTGATCAAAAGTATCAGTATGGTTTAGTGCGTCCATGTCCCCAGTGGTCCTCTATGACCAGGGGCTATTATACTTCCATCTTATAGTGTTGCTTACCACTCATTAGCTCATTAACACGGACATGATTAAGGCTGAAGAGTGCTGAAAGTTCAGATTGACTGATGACTTTCAAGAGTCTGATTAGTCCCTCTCCTCCACTCATCTTATGTCCTCTGTTGACTTGTGTTCTCTTATCTTGTCCTCTCTTTTTTGCCCTTTGTTTTGTTGTTTCCTCTTTTCTTCTACTTGTATTATCTCCTGCCTCTTCATCCTATCCCCTCTGATCTCTTCTGATCTCTCACATCTTTTTCTCTTTCTTCTTCTTTTTTTATTTCATTTTTCACTTTTCTTATTTTTTACTTGTTCTGGGATCTCCTATTTTCCCTTTTCAACTATTTCACTTCTTTCTCTTTACATCTCTTTACTTGTCTCTTCTACACTCTTGCTGTATAACCCCTCGTCTCCACTCTGTGATTTTCTCTACTCTTTACTCTCTTTTCTCTCATTTCCTCACTTCTCGATTCTACTTATCTTTCCTCTACTTGTTCTTTTCTCTGTGAACATCTTTTGTCCTTGTGCTCTATTTTACTGACCTCTCCTCTGTCGTTCTCTCGTATGTACGTCATCTCTTCTCTTTTTCTTTTGTCTCTCTTCCTCCTCCCCTCTTCTTCTTTTTAGGGGTAACCATCTGGGAGGTGATGACCTTTGGAGGGAAGCCATACGATGGGATTTCCACCAGAGATATCCCAGACCTGCTGGAGAAGGGAGAGCGTCTTCCTCAGCCACCCATCTGCACCATCGACGTCTACATGGTCATGGTCAAATGTAAGTGAAGCCTCAGGGTGGGCAAAACACCAAAAAGTATAATGCAACTTGAATGCAACATCACCACAAACTACAGTCTTCAAAAATTACCATTGTTTACTCAATATCTTTCTAATAGTCTCAACAAATATTTTTCATAATAAGCTATAAAAACATTTGGATATTGTACATGATTTCCAGTATTTGTGTCCATCCACTGTATTTCAAACAGTAGAAAAGGAAATAGATTTTAAGGGTGAGGACAGGGCCAACCGGTTTTTAGTTGAAGCAGGCAGAAACAATTAAGCTTTTATTGAGTGATTTTCAAAATGCCACAACAGCTGTTTTGTAGAGAGGGTCCATGTGGTGTCAAAGTTTTTAAGCCAAAATATTGCTGTTCAGAAATTCAACCCAGCTGCTATTTTTCAGTTTATCTTTTCAATCGATAGTGTTACAGTTTGAATGCCCCTGAAACATCTCTCTGACGGCAATAATAGTGAGAAATCCTTCAGAAATAACAAAGTTTCAGAGGAGCCATGGTAGCAGATGAATTAGAAACTAATTTTCCTGGCTGAGTTTGAGCCCCACCACCAACATGGTGGCCTTATTGGTCAGTCACTGCTGTCATGCAGTCAGTCACTGGGGTCACAGGTGGCGCTGTAACCTCTGGCCACTGCTGCCAGGACAAAGACTCTGTGCCAGCGCCACCCCGGCCTTGTCCTCTAGTGTCCAAGCTGCAGCCTCTGGCCCTCACTGTCACCTTGGCTCTTACTGACACCCTGACCATGTGCCAACCTGGCAAGCAAACACACACTCAGCAGGAAGAGGTCACTGTCACCTGCCTGTTATCTGCCTTTTTTTTGTACCACTACGCATGCAGAACTCATACACCCAAATGCACAGACACATGGTGCACTTCACACATGTGGCAGAAATCCTGATATTCACTTGACTTCACTCCTCCAGGCTTTATTGGCATGAAACTAGGTACCACGATAAAATATGGTCATTTTTTTACATATGAAATCTCATGTATCTGTATGCTTGTACTTGTTTGAAAAGCCACGTCTCTCTGTTTTACCATCTCTATCTATTATTTCCCTGGATACCTGTGGGCTCTACTCAGGGCCAGATCACATGATTGCTTTGGCATCATACTCATATGCTCACAGAGAAACTGGCAGAAGAGCACATTACTCCATATGGCCATGCTCGTGATGAAACAGTATTTATCTTTAGATTGGAAAAAGTGATTACAATAAAGAGAACTTCATTACAAATTCTGTAATTGTTCGTTATGGAACAAATAAGAATGTTTTATGTAATGGAAAATGGTTTAAATTGAAGATCTTTTGAGACCTTTAGAAGTGGGACATTTTATTACCAGCGTTTGCATCTGTGAGAATGAAAGTTTGATGACATAATGCACTGACAGGTTATTATAGGTCAGTTACTCATTCTTTACTAATATGATCCTATGTGTATGGAGACATATGTATCGTTATTATTATAATAATATATTGGCTTGATTTTTCCAAATCAGTGGTAAACGTTCCTGTTCACCTGTGTGCAACATTGCTGTGGCACAATTTAAGTGAGAGGGTGGGTTGGGTGGGATTAGGAGCCTGCTGTTGTAGCTTTGTACACATTTCTCACTCTTACTCATACAGACCTTTCATGTTGAATGACATGTCATTCACACTGCAGCAACATACACTTAAAATGAAAAAAAACATGTTATTTAGGGCTCAAAGGATTTATGTCAAACTCAAATAATTATGAATGCTTTTATGCAAATAGCACAAATATGGCATACATATTTGACATGGTTTGCGTAGGCGGAACCTTTGACACCAAAGTGTGAAGAACAGAGGAGTGCTCTTCTTGATCACTGCTGACGCGTACCGTACCTACCGCACCTTTCCTCCCACTGAAGTGCAGTTAAGTTCACAGAGAGTCGGGAAATAAAGTGATCGTGATGGGTATAGATGAAGCTTTTGCTTACTGCTGAGAATAACATACTGTGAGAGGCCTTGCACATTAATAGGGTCAAATTTAAAGTCAAGGGCCATTGGCAACGATATCAAAGAATACTGATTTGAATATCAATATCTTTATATGTATTCGGAACCTCATGCTGGTCAGACGCTAACACAGACACATCTTTCAGGCTGGATGATTGATGCAGACAGTCGGCCTAAGTTCAAGGAGCTGGCAGCAGAGTTCACTCGGATGGCTCGTGATCCCCAGAGATACCTAGTCATCCAGGTAGGTAAATCTTGACAACATACTAACAAGATCCAGAAGAAGAGGATTTGATGACATTTCTTTTTTCTATTTGTCTAAAAACCAGAAGAGATGAGCTACCTTCAAAGTGAGAACAGGCCGGTCTTCCACTGTGCTTGTTTTTGTGTCATTTTGTAATATTTTGCCAATTTATACAGTGTTCAGGTAATTAGAAGATGGCATTATTTCCATTTTACTTTCCCTATTCCTTTGTGAGAAAATACACACATCGCGTTCATTGTGTGTTATACCTTAAAATGATTGTGCTAGGCTTAAATCAGTCAACAAATACAGTAAAACTAAGCCTACATCATTAACAGAAGTCCAAACGATGAAGACACAAATCTATATATAGATATCATCCCAATTAGGATGTAAAGGGCCTTAAATGTGACACAATTAAAAACAGATTGGTTACAACATTTATTCATTATTAATCACTAATACAAATTACTGAACACACACACAACCTTTCTCAGGGTGACGACCGAATGAAGCTACCTAACCCCAATGACAGCAAGTTCTTCCAGAGCCTCCTGGACGAGGAGGAGCTGGAGGACCTGATGGATGCTGAAGAGTACCTGGTGCCCCACTCCTTCAACATTCCACCACTGGCATACACTCCCCGCGCACACATGGACTCCAACAAGGTATTTTCTTTTAAGAATCTCCAAATACCTTGAAGGACAGTTTTTTTAGGTCTCTCTTAAAACAATAGTTAGGTGCCCATATGCACACTGAAACAGGTTTTGCTTGCTGTATCATTCCTCTCGTTCATACTGGCCAATAGAAGACCCCTTCCCAATGTACTTCCAATGTAAGTGATGTAAGGCTTTGTTCTGTGCAAAAATGGATACAAAGGTTTATCTGAAGCTAATGTGAGGCTTCAGCAGTCATAGTTGGTCAAATCAAGTGATTATCTTCCAAAGTCAAGGTTTACTCACTATGAAACTCCCTCTATGTGTTTCCCTGGACAGTGTTTCCCTGTTGAGCTACAGTAAAAAGGATAGGAACATAAAGAGGGAATTTGTTCTAAAAAGTTATGCTTTTTTTCTGTGGGTTACTGTTATGCAACCAGATGGCAGTGGTGATATTAGTAGTGCTGTCCTTTAATAAGGTATAAAGCCCCTCTCCAAATTGACCTTCACAAAGTTGGATTTAATGCTCCTACTAAGATCTGAGATCTGGCTGCCCAGGAGGTTAAAAAGCACATGTGTTGCCACACATGTAATTTTATTCCTACCATAGTGGTTGTGAATGTGGACAGGCTATTGTTTTTAAAGAGTTTTTTTAGATGTAGCCCCTCAGCAAACTCTTGTTTTTATTCAGATTGTGTTGCTCTTGTTGTAGCAGTAACGGTGGGAACAGGTGGTGCAAATTACCTCTGTCACATGGGTTGTCTGTATACCAGCCATTTAACCCAGCGTTATTTCAGATCAGTTTTCATTTCATTGCATCTTTATTGAGACCCAGCAGCCTCCCCACACTGGACACATTTAGCTACAGTTCCTCGACAGATATCTTAAGGGAAATAGTGGGTCCAATAGCATCTGAAAATCACAGATACTATCAAATCTAGACATCCCAGGCGTATTGTTTGCTTCTGCATTTTTAAAGTGATCAAAAGTTTATTTCAGTCTCTTGATTCAAGTGCTTCTTTGGCTTAGTTTTCCAACATCAGTGATATGTTAAATTGTTTTAACATCAAATATCCTGAATCTCAGAGTTCCTGTTGGAATATTTTCTAAATAAAAGCATTCATTGCATGAAGTGTGACTGTAGGAAATCCAAACATAAAAAGTGTGCCATTGTAAGTAAATCTTTAACCTCTTTTAACAGATACAGTCAGCAACAACTTAAATGGGAAGGTCTTATTAAATGAAAGTTTGACAAATATGATGCTATAAGTCCCAAAACTTCCATGTTACTTTGATATTGCTCATGTCCAGTCAGTTTTAGGAGAGAACCCAACTGTCACACATTGTGCATTTCAATTATTATGTCAGTCAGTCAGTCAGGGACATTTCACCTCCCCCCACCTCCACAGCCCAGAAAAAATAAAGATGCTAAGACAAAATATTTTTATGAACTCTCATGATAAGTAGAATCAAACATATGATCAAATCATATGGTGAGTCAGTGTTTACATACAGACAGACAGGTTTCTCTCCTTCTGTATATTGCACAAAAGCTACTTGGAAATATGCATACTTTTTGTATTATTTAATTCTTAGTCCTTGGTATGTTGTTGTTTGTTGTTTGTTTTTTTTTGTTGAGGAGTAGTTTAGAATTTAGTTGCTTATCTTTCATTTTACAAGGACACTTTCATATTACCATTTCTTTTTGAATGTAGCAGCAGGGTGATCAAACTGTGACGAAAAAAGATAATATAAAGTCAGAGTAGTCATTCAGATCATTTAGATGGTCTCTAAAGTGATGTCGGAATGAGTTTTCTCAGCATGTACTGAAGGACTCTCCTGTTCAAGCACAAAAGATTGAGATCTCAAAAACAGAACTCACACGGCTTTCTCAGTTTCACTTTCATCTCCCTGTTCCTCTCGCTTTCTCTGTCTGTTTCCCTTGCTCTTTTTCCATTGTGAAACTATGGTAATTGCCTTCTTCAGAATTGGGGGTTTACAGCCAGATTCCCTCAGTTCTTCAACTGTTCAAATGTTCGTCTTCTATCTTTTGACTTAAATCTATCACAAAACCAGTCACACAGCCAGGCAACTCAGCCATTTTGTATTCCAATATCCCCCTGTGTTTGTGTCAGGATAAAAATGCCTGCTGAATGCCAATGAGAGACATGACTCCTTTTCCAACTCTGTTTGGTGCATTTCAGGAGGTGACAGATTATTTATTTGCATAATATTTGTGAACTTATCCTCCACTCTTTTTGGGCTTTCTTATTGGGGTGGATACTGCATCAATTTGATTAACTCCATACAGTTACATTCAAACACATAAATCATGTAGATGGTTGTAATGACCTCAATTATTGTAGCCGACAAAATGCAATATTTACACATACATATAATCTTCAGTTGCATAGTTTTACAGCGTGGCTGAAAGAGATTTTCCTAAATTCACTCTCACACACACTGTTGTTATCACCACACTTGAAACTGCAAGAATTGCAAGTCTAATAGTGACCAAAGAAGCTCCCTGTGGTTTTTACATAGAAACATTTGAATTGGACACTTTACATGACTCTCCTAAATATTCAAGTGTGATGTTTTACTTTGCACACTTCACCCTGTTTCCACAATGGATTAATGGATTATGAAAAAAAGAATGTGACTTTGACCTTAGCGGTTCACTTTAATGACTCCAAACATAATTTAAATAAATTTGTACTTCTGTGTTCAGGTTAGTGATGGTATTTTCTGTTAGAATATTGAGACAAGAGAGGAGGAAGGAGGAGGAGGAGGAGGTGTCAATGAGGACTGAGAGAGGGTGATTTAATAGATGTAGTTACAAGGGAATGAAAACGCAGCATGAGCTCTGGAGCTTTGACTAATACCTCCAGGCTTACAGTACAGGCCTCTGCATTAGAAAGTGAGGAAGAATCCAGCATTGATAGACAGACAATGAAAAAGAATGATGCAGTTACATGCAGAAAATGAGCATGCCTCTTAAAAAGTCTCTTTAAAGTCATTGATAGTTTTGGGCCTTTTGAGCATGAGCTGACTGTAGCATCAAGTAGCACACAATCAGGGTCAGACTTTAGTTTGAAGCTGTTGTGTGCTGATACTTTGTGCTGGTGCCTTACTAAATTTGATATTTGTCTGCCAAAAAACTAAAAATAGTCAATATTTCCCCCATCAGTGACTGACCCATCTCTAATTTCTAATATAAGGCTATTTGGGTCTGACGGCTTGAAGGAACCACTTTGTTGTGGTATGCCAGATGCCAAAAGTCATGAATACTTGGGGAACCTGATAAATAAATGAGTATAATAACTGCTGATCAGAAGTTGGATTTGGACTTACACCCTCATTCACAAACCAGGAACTTGAGTCCCCTTTGCCTTTCTTTCAACTTCTGTGTTTACGGAAAACTAAGTGCATCAGGGAAAAAAACAGATTTTCTATCTTATTAGTGTGATTACATACTTCTCAGACACCGTGCAAAGGAAAGTAAGCGAGGGAATGGAAAATGGAAAAGAAAAAAAACCTCTTGTTGCATACATGGGAGAAGAAAAAGATACATCAGAATAAAGCACCCAATGAGCTTCTAAAACATCCCTTTTTTGTTCTGAACATAGACACAAATGCACACAGCAGGACAGGACTGATATGGCTACTTTAAGACATTGCTGCATGGAGCATTTTAATTAAAATTCTATTAATTAAATTGTCCTTGGCAGTCATGCTGCCATATCATTGTTTGCCACTGCTGTTTGTCTCCCCTGCCCGTCACATTTAAATAATACAGATGAACAATGGTACTGTACAAATAACTTGAATTGCCCATTTTTTGGACTTCATGCACAAATATATCCACAGTATTTTTGTATGTGCTTATTTATTCTTAGTATTTATTTGTATAACTTGTTTGTTTTTTGTATTTTGTACCTCAAATCATCTGCTTTCAGAACCAGTGTATATTGTAGATCAAAGACGGGACAACACACAAGTATCTCCACACTTGGAGAAAAAGCTGAATTGTTATCATCCATAGATGAGCAGAAAAAAACACAAAAACTCCATACTTGTAATTGTCTCAGGGGATTTGCTTTGGCTTGGTAAATTGATATACTTGTAATTGTGTCCAACATCCCTGCCCCTCTGTCCTTACTTAACCCTCCCCATCCTCTCCTTCTACCCAGAACCAGTTTGGCTACCAGGACCCCAGTTTCAGCATGGAGGACATGCTAGCCACCCTTCCCAGGGTGGTCTCTGTTCCACCCGTGTCTGCAGGCTGCCTCCCTCCACAGGACCTGGCCTCAGTGGGGCAGATTGGTGGTGGATTTGTCCGTGGTAACCAGGATGACCCTCGCTGCAATGGCACCCTGAGGAAGCAGGCCTCACCAAGGTCAAACACCCTTGGGGCTGGCTCAGCTCTCACTGCAGGACAAGGTAAAGCAAAGTGTTATCCGAATGTTGTAGAAGCCGAGGGGAATAGCAATCCCCTCACTAATTGTGAGTGTGCGTGTGTCTTAAATCAAACCAGCAGGTTTGAGAAGACTGAGTGAGACTGATACTGCAAGAGTAACAGTAAAACCAAGAGTCTGTAAAACCAAGGCATCAGTTCAATCAGCTGTTAAGTATGTTTTTCACACATTTAATGGACAGTTTAGAGTTTGAATGCATTTTGTATTTTAGAATTTGGACTAAGTTTACAGCCTTAATCTGCAGTTTGTGTTATCAACTACATCTGTACAATGTTGTGAAACATTGCTATGAGTAAAGCAATAGTCTGATTAAGCCATTTGCATTATTTTAACATCTCCAAATTATAGGTATAAGTACTCACCAGTGTTATTATATTTTATTTATTTTAAGTCCGCTAGTAATTCAGTATGTCTTAATGCATTAGAATAGGGTCTCTTGGCACTTTCCTTCAAATCTGACACTGACATACAGGGGTTTCAGTTTAAGGTAATACTGTGTGGTTCGGCATCACACACTCTTTCACAAGGAGAAAGCATCTGCATTGGCGGCTTCTAGTTCTGTTGAGGCCCAGGGCAAGATTCTTCAAGCCCATTTATGCCTCCTTTGCAGATTTGTTTGGGTAGGAAAAGAAGAGCCAACCCTATCTATTGTCGACACATGAAAAATGAAAATAAAAGGCAGGTCACTAAAACCCCTAATCTCTATAAAAATACAGAGTGCTTGACATTAACCATAGCCCTGCCTGAGACTTTAGCCACAGGACAAAGTAGATAACAGTACATGAGAATGGATTGCATTGAAAATGCACGGTGCTTGTTTATTGGTGAAGAATGACTTGCATTAAAAGGGTGATGCCAATATAGTAGATACCACAAATCTGCAGGATCCAGGATCCTCTCATTCATGGAGATAGGATTTGTACCATATTTTGAATTTCTTTTTTGCATCTCTTTGCTTCCCAAGGTGGAAGGGAGGACAGTAGTGGACAGCGTTATAGTGCCGATCCAACAGGTCTTCTAGCAGAACGAGGTGCAAAGGGAGACAAGGGCCAGGATGGCTACATGACTGCTATGAGAGACAAGAACAACTCAGGTTACTGACTGTTTTTACTCTTGACTTTTTAGTGGCTACAGTATCTCTAGCTTCAATAGAGATGAAAAGTTCTTAGCTAATCTTACCATGCCCTTTTTGTTTCCAGACTATCTCAACCCAGTAGAGGAGAACCCCTTTGTCACACGTCGCAGGAATGGTGACGCCCATGCAGTGATTGATGGAGCGGGTTGCCACACCCTGCACATGACTGGAGCTGCTGCTGCGCCCAAGAGCCAATCCACCCACGGGGATGATGAGTACATCAACGAGCCACTGTACCTGAATACCTTCCTTACCCCTGGGGACAAGAACGGATTGGCCGGCACAGACGCCATCTCTGGCCCTGGGTCCTCCACTGCCCAGTCAGTATCGCAGACAGTCAACCCATCAACATCAAGCCACACGGTCTCCTCTTCTGGATATGTGATACCTCCTGGCCACCTCCCCCACCCATCATATCCATCACACACCCTTCATCCGGGGCATTCAGGACACGCTCTGCACTCAGGCATCACCAGCAGCACCATCATGTTTGATAAGAAAGGCAAGAAGGCCACTTTTGACAATCCTGAGTACTGGCAGCACAGTCTACCCCCGAAGTCTTCACTGCACAACCCTGAGTACCTGCAGGACTGCAGCACACGCTTCTTCTACCGGCAGAATGGACGCATTCGCCCTGCTGTGGCCGAAAACCAGGAGTACTTGTCTGAGGCTGCTATGAAAGCTGGCAATGTGTTGCCACCCCCTCCATACAGACAGAGGAACACTGTAGTGTAGTGACCCACCTGTAGCACAATGGAGGGACGAGTAGAGGGATAGAGGTGGAGATGAATGGACGTCAGACAGTCCTCTCGTTTCCATGCAGTACTTCTCAACCTGAGTTCTCCTTGTACCCTCCCTGAACACGTCTCTCTGTTATGTCTGATTGCAAATCTTTTATTCTCACTCTGAGGTTCTGCCTTTTCTTGACAGGACTACAATAACAGTCACTGACAGCCTCACTTGACATTCATCTTTTTTAGCTCCATCCTTGACGCGCACCATGACGCATAAAGCAAGTAGGCACATCTCTTCGAGGTTGTTTTTGTTCTGGAGCACACTGTCCTGCCATCATAAAGGCACAAAGACAACACAATGAAAGATTGAAATGTGATGTTAATTAAGAGAAAAAGGAGAAATGAACTGAGGTTAGCCCAAAGAGAGGATTATCGCCATGATCTTACATGCTTTTCTGTATCCACCCATGAATTACAGTTTACCATGTCCTTTAAGCACATTTTTCCACCCAGCTAGATGTACACATGGCACAATGCACACGTTGCTTTTGCTTGTGTCAAATGACACCTGCACATGGAGTTGTGCCGTGACTTACCAGCAAACCTGCAGTCATGCTGAAGAGCCCAGATGTGGCTTGCATGCCTGCCCACACGCTTCTTTGACTTGTAAATGTTGCTGCACCAGTAATGGAATTCAAACATTTATCACACATGGCTCATATCATACCTAAAACATGTTAACATGCCTGTAGCCTTGACACACCAATAATAACCATACATTAACCCATAAGTAAATACACACACACTGACAGAGAAGCCTGCTGCTACAAATATATTCTGGAGGGGGAAGCTCAATTGACCTTGTGCTGGAAGACAGAGTGTGCCGATAATGGCAGTCAGTGGTGCAGCGCAGAGAAGGGGGTCAACAGGAAAGTAAATGTCACCACAGTTTTATGGGAAGCTGTGATATCACCCAGTTCCCGGTGGAAAGCATTCGACAGATTATTGGCATGGCCAGGGTGGGTTTTTAAAAGGTTTGATCGCTCAGGAGACGACCCTTAACTTCCCACATCATCCCTCTCGTCCCTCTTTCATCTACACCAATCCAGTCCGAAGAGCCAGCAAACCATCCACTTCAATATAAGATCATTGTAAGCAGCATTGTGACTGACACAACCAATGGTGACTGCAGTACAAGGAATGTTTCGGTGGAACTAGTGCTTGGGAATGGACAAATCTTTTAACAGAGAACCGTGAGGATGGTGGAGAGCATATAAAACGAACGTGAGGGAAAAATATAAGATTTTAGTATCTGGATCAGAGCAATGTTTTTTTGTTTTATTGTTTTTTCTTTTTAGGCATCAGGGATCTGTTTACTTTGTCACCTTGTCTTACACTTATTCTTACGCAAACAGCACAGACACCCAGCCACGAAAGAGCACTGTGGAGATGGCAAAGACTCTAACCCTGCAGAGCTGTAAATAAGCCAATTACATGTCATTACCAGACAGACACAATCCCAGATAAAGGCTCTGTGGACCGAGCTGTGTCTGGAAAGATGTTTAAAAGATGGGGATAAATGATTTTTTTTTTTTTTTTTTGCACCTCTCTGTGATCATGCTATTTTATGTCATAAACACAGAAAATTAACTTTGACCACGTAGTCAAGACTACAGGGCCGTGCTCTGTCTTAAGGTGGTTCATGAGGAGAGACTGTCAGAACTGTCTAAGATGGCCTCCTTCACATTTTTACCATGGAACACTATGAGAAAATGGGACACTTCCTTTTGTATTGGTGTTGGTGGTGAAACATTACAAGTTATCACTGAATCCACTGATGGCTAGCTTTCTGTACTCATACACTACTGCCAGATGCCACAGTAAACTCTGATGGAGACCACTAGCATCTGTCGTCAAATGACTTTGAAGCCTAATTGAGGCTGGGGTTGATAATTTAATAGCACTTAATGCTCTGACACAGCCAAATGACTTTGCTGTTATTCTCGCTCTAAGCGGCAGTTCATTCACTTTTTTTCATCATGTTGCAACTATAATTTACACTGAGACAATAGAGTTTCCACTGCACTGAGGCTTTTACTAACAAAGGAGAATACCCACTCTCTAAAGAATATTATAGTAGTAATGGGTGCGGTTGGGCGATATTCAACAATATACAACTTCAGGGGATAGAAATATGTCAATTTTTCAATGCCATTTATACCGAGGTAGCTATCCCTTTGATATCTCTTTACTAGACTATTGTAGGCACTTCTAGAAAATATTTGATTTACAAGAATTTTGCATCAATTTGATAAAATACCTTGAATATTTAGGTATTTAATTCACTGGATTAAAGGGGTACTCCAGCGATTTAGCATTGCACTTCCATAAAGTTGGTGAACACACAAGAGACAGATTAAAAAAAGAATGGATAAAATTGCAAGAGCAGAGGCCAAGATAACCTGACTCTAAGTCCCTGTATGGGTTAAGCTCCAAACATAAACACAAAATTCTACGATTTCCATGATGTAACTCAATAGCACTCAATTTATTCGACTCTTTCTACCTCCTAATCCCGACAACTCCAGTTTGTAATGCAGGCTTTCTGTCAAAAAAATGAAGAAGCCCAGGCAGTGATAATCCATGTCACCAAGTTATTTTGTCACACTTTGAAACAAGACATGATATAACTGATTTCATTCACAGGTTGAGTAGTACAGCTTGTGATGAGTAAACTTCATGTGTAAAATTGTTGGCGTGCCCCTTTAACCAAAAACAGACATTTCCATCTGTAAACAGTTTCTCGATTGAATTTTAATATTTATCTAAGCATACCTTGATATGAGATTTTATCCATATCGCCCACCCTGAGTAATGGGTAATAATATCATGAAATTTGGAGACCGACTAATGCCTGTGCATGTCTCACTGCTGACATACCAATACACAACCACTGTTACACAACCTTGTGCCTCTACATTGAAAATAACAGGCAGAGGGAGGATTCAGACAAGCAGTGCAGATGATTTATTGTCCAAAACACAGATGTTGCCCTGGCACAGTGTTTTCTCCCCCTCTCAGGTTTTATGGGGAATAATAATCATCCAGTTGAGCCCCAGCTGAGGCACAAGTTGCCACATCATAAAGGGATGTCAAAGCTACTGAAATAAAAGTGTAATGGAAGACAGATTAGTGCCATGCTACCATAGTAGACGCACTGCTGAGACGTGCAACTCAACAGAAATGTGAATTTTATAGGTTGAGTGCCAGGGTTTAAAGGGTCAGTCTTATAGTCAGCACGGTGTTAAGTATCATTGACATTGCTCTGTTAATAACCTGATTTAGCTGTTCTGTCACACTTTCTGAGATCTTGATTGTTCTGCTGATTTCAGATTTACTAGTTTGAGCTGACACTTATGTATACTTTCTTTGTGTAAATGTGCGTAATGAAGTCACTTATGTAAGTCTATTTTTACCATCACCCATAAGGTATTAGTTGTAGTGCTTGTCGACTACTGTATGGCCGTGTGTTTAAGTGCAATGACAGCAGTGGAGAGTCACCCAAAGGCTTCGTAATGGATCTCTATGGGAAAATAAAGCCAATCTTCTGGAGGAGAAAACCTGCTGGCTTTCAGCCAGCAAGCATCGAAAGGGGCTTTTAGCTTTTTGAATGCTAATTCATCCACTTTTCCTTGTTGTTCTGTGGGGAAATCATGTTACCCAACATCTCACCCAGTGCACCAGCTGAGAAACCCTGAACGACAGGCAATAGGTTGTAATCCTGCAGCGGCGTTAAAACTAAGGTATTAGCATTCCAGAAATGTTACCCGACCAATGCATCAATGTTACAAAAGCTAGCAGGGGAGAAGGTGCAAGTGCACTGTAACTGGCAGAGGAGACCTAAGTTGATTGCCATTCTTTCTTTCTCCTCTGAGGTGACTATAGAATTGTATGTAGCAAACACTGTTCTGCAGCTGAAGCAGTGAAAGCCGAAAAGCAGCTATGTATGGAGTAAATACGAACAAAGACTGTTTGGAAAGGAAAAGTGATTGTGGTCAAATGTTAACATGATCATCATAATTTCATGTGAAACAATGTTCTCTGTAAAGGTAAGCCTCATAGGTACAATACTTATTTAAAGGAGCGCAATAACTCCCTCTCAATACTGACTGCTCATCCAGTAAATCGGCCTTATAGCATAACAGTCATATTTATTTTGTGCATCTAATTTTGTTTCGGGGTTTAATATATTTTAGATTAATGTTATCAAGAATATTGTAAATGGTGTGTTTCGTTTTTACTCTCGTTTTTGCTCTTCAGGGTGTCATTGTGGCAACAGAGAGTTTTTCGATATGCAGTTTGAAGGCTTCATGGTTTTGTGTCTGTCACATTCTCTAATTGACTTTAGAACAATTACTCGCTATATCCCAACTCAGGGGCTGGATGTTTGCCCTTCAGAGGAACTGAAGTCCAGGCTGAACCTGCTTATCGTTGCCAAATGAGACTCGATCAACAAAGAAACTAATGTTGTGTTCAGGTGCTCCTCGTCAACTCATTATGCTTTTGCAAGTTTCTTCCCAAGCAGTTGCCCTCAGACAGCCTATGGCATTGAAATACCAATGGTTAACTGGGCCAGGTTTCACCATGCTTGACTTTACAATATGATTTTGATATTTCAACACATGACAGCTGAACTGGTAGGTTAGATCAGGTTAATGGTGCCAATATCCTTCACTTCTAACCCCCTGTGATTAATATGTCCTGGCTACAAATGAGAACAAACAGTGGAGTTCATAGCTAGCTATTATTTACATCTTGCAGTGACTTTTTGATTGGTTTAGTTAATGTGATATGATTACTATCTGGTAAATATGATATCATATGATATTTCGCAGCTTTACGGGTTGGTGAGGAACATCTGACCACCAAAACGGCTTCATTTTTCAGTCACATTTTGTGGGACCTTCGAAATGGGACAGCCCTTGTTGGACCATTAAGACACATCCGGCCCAGAAACGAGGCCTTCGCAGGGTTCAGCCCCTGAACTGGGACACAGTAGAGGTATTTATAGAGTGTGCTCTATTTCACTTTTCTATGCTTTGATTATTCATATCATGAGGACAGTTTTTCACAGCATCAGTAATATCAGTCCACCTGTGATCTAAATGGTCTTACTATATTGGACAAACACACATTACATTTCAGAGATCTTTGCTGATAATTACTAGAAATAGTTTTGGTTAATGCATCATCAAACAAATCACACATTTTAAAGGGAAACCATAAATCAGCCAACGAATACATTCTGCGATTATGATAGAATCAAACTGTGAATGGCGCTCATACTCTGATTTTACACTGTAAAACTGTCTATGTGTATATTCTACCATGCCATCATGAGTGGGGTATATGAAAGTGGTTGAGTAAGCACAGTTTACAATGTATTGAATTGATGGTAAAAATGTTAAATGGAATTAATAATTGTCTTTTAACCAAATGACAAAGACAGTCAGATAATGGGTCACTCAACAGTTTTACCATTGTTAAAAAAATGAAAAATTAATAAAAAGTGGATAGTATTTTTATAGGTAGGTAAAAGGTGGCGAGATGCATCTGTAAATATGACAATGATGCTTCTTTTTCCAGCTGAATAATTGTTTTTTTTTTTTTTTGGTTTGCTTTTATTTCTTCTTGCATCATTGCATTTTTAGTGGTCTACTGTACCTTTTTTTCTTTGGGGGATATCTTTTCTGTATGTATATAAATATACAGTTTATATATAAATATATATATATATTCTGTAAATGTAATTTGAAGAGTGAACTCTGATTTTAAAAACGCTTGCAGGGTCTCTTGTCACCCCCACCCCATCATTTCCCCTGTAATGGTGTGATTGTGTTTTGACCTCTACACTTGCTCAATCTGTAGGAGTGAACATTAGTTCTTTGTTTTTTTACTGGGTGTATTATACCTCCACAACCCTCCACATTTCTCTCAGTATTATCCACCTCTTGAGATTATTTTTAAGATTTTGTACACTCTTAAAATGCTGTTACAATACTAATGAATATTCAATATTTCATCCCACTTTTCTCCCAGTCTTTTCCTAACCAATGTTATTAATCCACCAGTGTCACTTTACACCCTGAGTTTTTAGGACCTATACTATATTTCCTTGAGTAGTTTAATTTCCATTTGCACTGAACTTAGTCAGTTACTTTCAGATGATATTCAACTCTTTTTGGGGAAATACTGATTGAATGGTATAGCAATATCATGTTACAGCCCCAAACTGGTAGGTTAAGTTTTTTGGCTACATCAGGACTTAAAAGTCCACTCTTTTCCAGAATTCAGAGTTTTACTGTGTAATATATTTCCTTTTCACAGGATCTTTACAGGACTTTTTGGGTGTTTGGTCCTTTTATCACCCGACCTAATATTTGATGAGGACTGGCACCAAAATCATCATGTTGAACTGTTTTCTTTGTGGCATTGTAGCAAATGTGTCAGTAGTGATCAAGTGCATCTCAATCCTGATATGAAGTGTTGCTGACGCTCATAAACTGAATGGTTTGTTAAATGTGCTATCTAAACCTATCAGGGAGAACAGAAATGAACAATTTTATGGACGCACAATTCGACAAGTGGAATATACAGCGAGTTGTATTAGATATTTCAATTGTAGAAGACTCAAGCAACTTGTGTGTTTATGCATGAACTGAGCCAGACAACAAAAGCTTTGTGCTGTTTTCTGATTATGCTGAGGACTTTACTAATGATGAACACTGGGATTTTGTTTTAAAAAGTTAGGATTTGAACCAATATAAACTTACTTAAATATTGTCATAAATTTTGTATATTGCCATTCACCCACAGAATACTGTATAGGCCTGTTGTACACTTACCATTAGAAAGTGTATGGGCATTTGCACAGATGATTTTGGTGGCAATCCTGTCATTTACAATATCCAGCATTTACATATACAGTACATTTAGTAAAGTGGTCAGTTTTGCAAGCTTTCTCCAAAGTGTGTTTACACTGTACACTGAAGTTTGGAGGAATCGTCTAACATAAAGAGCGACCATAAATTGTCATTGCTTTGTATTGACTCATTAAAATGATTGGGAAGTTTTATAGCTCATATTACCAGTTTTAAACATTTCTCTTCACTGGTTATTTGACACATTTCCCAAGCTAGAACATTTAAATACGTATTCCCTCTGTTTTGTTACATGAATCTGTCAAAACTATATTTTTAATTCAATATGAATAAAGATCAGTCAATATTTAAAGATGGATTGTGCTCATTTTCCAGGTTATTATGAAGTGGTAAAACTAACTACATTGGGGTATTCCCCAATGGGGCCCCAATGGGCACGCCCCAATGAAAGTTAAAACCCCATAAGATTGGACTTGTAATTAGCACTGGATCCCTCGGGATCCTATTGGGACTGGGGGTATACCCCATTTGGACCATAATGGAAATCCAATAGATCTGCATTTCACAAGCGATCATAATGACAGCAATTATGATCACCTCATTTTTTGTGTCATTCCAATTATAAAAATGATCCATCATTTTTAACAGACTGTCCACTCAAATTTGTAGTTTTTGTAGGAATGGCAGAATTGAGAAATTCAGAGTTCCCATAAATCACTTAATGTTTCTTTCAAAGTGGGATTGGCTTCAGTGTGGCCATCTTTCTTTATCCCCTCTAGATGGGATCCAGTGCTACTTCCAATTCCGCCCCTACAGTTTTGAGGGCCCTTTACACCTCCTTACCTCAAATGTCAACCTGTTCGCAAGTAGTTCAGTCAGACACATGGGAGTGTTGTGTAGCCTGTAGTCACACCATGACATCTTCATTCTGCCCAGATGAGGCCGGGCTGCAGACATCTCAGCATATTATGCCTTAAGGTTAGAAAGATCAAGGAGACAGACAGTACAGTAGCTCCACACCCATCACCACAACCTCCATTCTTCAGCCAATTTCTTTTCACATTAAAAGCTACTCTCTCGCTCTCACACACACACAAACTTGTACACTTGCGGGAAAATCACACAGGAGCACCAATAATAAAGTGTCATTACCTCTGACACTTGCTCGTGCATGATAGATGCATCTCTTTTCCAGCTGATGACATTTTATGCCATTTTCATAGGAAATCCAATAACGAGTTCGGCATCTTGGAGCCTTTGCCCAGTGCAAAGTCAAATCACTTGCCTTAAGATGGTAATAGAGTGTGAGCGAAACCATCTGTCACTGCCTCTCCTCTCACACGCCAACCCCCCTGACAAAGTGTATGGATTTTTACCTGATATGAGGGATGATCGGCACAGTTGAATGTAAATGATCTTAAATGTCTTTGGGTGAATCGATTGACCGACACTTCTCAGCAAATAAAAATGAAGGCTGTATTTGACAGTGCATTAATCTTTACCACAACACCTCCACAGCACAGCAAAACCATTTTACTGTCTACATGTTTCCATGTGCAGCTGTGTTAATATATGCTCATGTAAACACTTCCAAAGACAGAGGTTTAAGAATTGGTTTTGCTTGCTCCAGCAAAAAGTCATTTTTCCACATTGTGCCATTTGGTGTCATGTATACACTCTGTATCCTCTCCTGCTAAGAGTTTTCACCGTTTTATCCCGGGTTAGTGAACCGATTGTCACAGCAACTAAGCTGTACAACGTACAGTGTAGACGAGACATGCAGTGGATGTTTCACCAGAGCAGATGGTTACTCGTTGCACAGCAGTTTCAGATCCTATCACCTGATGCAATCATACCGTAATGTTATCATTTAAAATGACAGTGTAACACCAAAGCTCTAAAACTTCTGTCTTGCTGCCACTGTTTGTGCATTGCTATCTCTTTTTCTCAGAGAGCCAGTGGTGAGGGCGGCTGCCTCTAAATCCCAGCATGTTGGCAGCCTCTGATTGAATGGACTGTACAAAGCCCACTAAGCAGTGTTGCCATCCCCCTTGAGAGCTTTCATTATGGAACAGCATATTGGATTCTCTTCACAGGCTGTCTGTCTCTGGAGGCTACAATCTCTCCAGGAATGCACACACACACACACACACACACACACACACACACACACACACAAAGCATCATACTAGACAACATGTAGACGAAACCGTATTAAATCCTGCCTGATTCTGAATCTGGTTTCTTACAGTATTGACACAATAAATGCAGCCTGATACTGTACTGTCACTATTTCACATGACCTCTACAGTAAGTGGTTTGCCCATGGATCATGTGCGCAGGTGTTATTTGCATACTCACACACACACACACACACACACATCTGTACATTTGCAGTGGGATTCAATCACACAGAATGCATTTTAGCTTTAGGAGGGGTCTTTTGTAGTTGGTTTCATGTAAAGCTTTAGAGCCTGGCCACAACAGCTTTCAGAAGACTACATGATTTGACTGGAATCCCCTCCCTCAGTGTTGAGTTACGTCCGTCTGGAATGGTTACATGAAAGTGAATTTTGGTGAATGCTGACAGGCACATTTGCCCTGCTAACCAATAGCAATCCATCTCAACTGTGGATGAAGTAAGATATGGCAGTACTGCCACAAAGAAAACCCCAGCAAACCAAAAAGCATTTTCTCCATAGGTGGCCAGTATATAGTGGAACACTTGTATTTTGTTGACTGGAAACTACAAACAAGGTTTGTAAACTTTGTACAACTTTTCCCATGTGTAGAAAAGCTATTTTTAAGTGTGTGATCATCTTAGTGTAAAGACTATGGGCCAGGAAGAGAAACAAAAAGTATTTTCAACATGAAACTGTTGAAAATGCCCAGAGTTTTTTCTTGATTTGGTTTGGGCTGACTTAGCAAATGCTTGTGATAGTAACTAATATGGAATGTGTAGCTTCCAAAATAAATAAATAAAGAGAGGTCATGTTTGCATGAATATTCATAGGGTTTTGTCGGTTTGAAACTGACAGTCATGGTTACGGAAAGTTAGATCTCCTCTCGACGTTTCTATTCTATTTATACATCCTGAAAAGAAGTCAGCAGGTGCCTCTACGGCTACTTAACTCAGAGCAGCTGTCAATCATTTTCATAGCATCACATAAAACCAAACTTACCAGAAAAATGAACATTTGAAGATAAAGCAGTGTGACAAGAACTACCTAAAATGCCAGAAAAATTTATATTACTTTGTACTATGATGTTTTAGTTTGGGCCGTGTCTCATCCGCTAACATGGCCAACATAATCCATAACATGTTAAGCTTATTGAGCAGATTGAACAGGCGTTTGAGAGGCTAACACCTGATCATCAGCTGATGCTGGGGTTTCTTAGCAACAACCTAAAAAACTCAGAAAGTGGCTCTGCTTTGTAAGCTTCAACAAAATGAGGCAGTGCAAGTCACCTTGTGTTGTTCAGTCTTCAAAATGTGTGCTGTGTACTGTAATTAGGTCTTAACTGAGTCAGAGAAGGATCTGTACTGGGAATGTGCCACAACCAGATACAAAGAGAGCTGTGCAAGTATAAACACAGGTTTTTAGACCGAAAGAACACACACATACAGAGGCAAGGTATACAACCAGTGTTGCACAATTATATCAAGACACTGAATGCTTAAGTAGTTTCATAATATAAATCAAACTACCCCAAAGTCATTGAAGTTTAATGATTTATTGGGCACATTAGAATTTAATCAGCAGTTATGCAAGATTTGCACAAGCTACTTCAATGTTGGCTACATTCAAATATTGTCATTTCAAGCTTAGGAACATCTAAAACTGTCCAGCATCTCACTAAGTAGTGGTTGACAACACACACATTAAGATTAATAAGGCAATCTCATTGGTCATTTGCATATTGCTGGTGAAGAACAGCTCATCTGATTGCTGTTGAATGTGAGCTGTAGTGTTTATCACTTGCTTTGTTAGGCAAGGCAATATTCACACAGAAGGCTCCTATTCAAAATACATTGGCATTTTAAATCAGAAAGTTGTCTTTACAACTCATTTATATTTCCCTTCACTTTCAATAATGAAAGATACATTGTGATGACTGAATATATCTTTATGAGAGAGGGTGCCTTTCTGCGTGTGCGGCAAGACTTAAGTCCATGCCAACTTTGAAATGCTTCCCTCATATCGGTGTTTTAGAGATTTAAGGCACAAGCTGCTAATGGTTCTGTAACAACCACTTTAACATTTTTGGCCAATAACTTAACCCTACTGTGCAGCCACACATTCCTTGAGTACTGCAGGTCCATTATTATTACAAAAGCACAATTTTGTACGATGTATTTTATGCAATTTGACTGCCAGCCAGTCTTTCGTTTTTCACTTAAACCGGTCAAGATGTCCGGTCTTAAACAATTCTCTGGCAACTGAATTATTTTTAGTGAACTAGTAAACTAAGTATAAAACTAAGTAAACTTAGTATTTTTGATTGTTGCCATTAGACATTCAAAATAGTGTGGCCAACTCTTTTATCTTGACAATGCATTGTTTGTTGTTATCACATAAGCATACAGTAGCCACTATATCCACCACATAATAAATCAATACGATCCTATGCCAGCCATATGTTGCCACATGCTGGCCTAGACCCATTCACAGGGCTTCAAACACACACACTTAAACACATCAACAAATCTGAATTAATGACTAACTTTTTTAATTTTCTCTAAATTATGTGGCCACTGAAAATAAAACATTTAATGTGTTTAGTTATTGTTGAACACTTAACACTTAATTTTGTTTCTGAATGGCAGCAGCAACATTTATTCAACTGTCAGGACCTCAGCCGCCCATGATCCTCCTCTGCCCCTCAGTGTAACGTTACAGCGGCCGCTCTGCAGAGGGCTGGGAGCCTGCCGAGCTACCTGCCTTTAATTAGCCTCAAGTTTATATAACGGCAAAACAAAACACTTCGCTTAGTTTGTCAACAGAAATGGGGAAAAAAGTTCAAATTCAGCAGTCACTCTCAAAGCTGCGGCCGTGACCCCGACAGTAAGTTAAGTAAAATAAGCTTATCAGCCCCAAATCAACGTGCCAGCAGCTGCGACGCATGTTAGTACTCTGAAGAAGCCTACCGGACATACGGTTAAGCCCCTGGGACATATTTGACAAGATGAATGGTGTCCTACAGGCCCTGGTCACCCTACATGATAAATTGTACACTGATCTCACTCCTCTCAAATGTCAACCGGATATAATCTGAGCACCAGTGGTGACACACAGTCCGAACTTTCTTCACAGAACTGACTCAACTGGACTGCAGTGGAGTAAGTTCAGGGTCGACGTGCAGTCATCACAGGTACGCCATTTACGTTATTTGTCCCCGTTGTGTTGCCTGTTCAGGTTTATTGTGCATGTGGGCGCAAGTTTTATGGTGCAGACTGACCAAATTACGCAGCACTTTCGGTCTGGTTGCGCCAGGCAATTATGCTACTTTTTCTGCGCCAGAAGTTTTACTGTTTTGTGTTGGCTGTGTATCTGCACGTATCGTTTTGGGGGCAGTATAAATTCTGGCTATGCAACTGATTCCACCATGTTGAATTTAATGTTTTATGTTGAATCTACTTCTCACTTACATCATGATCTCCAAATTATTATGGATCATCTTTGGATTTCCTTTTATTTTTTTTTCTTTCTTCCTCTTTATCCCACTTTCTTTTGCTTTCTTAATTAAATGATATTTTATTTAAATATTAATTATTGCTTTGCTTTCCAATTGTTGTCACCTGGGTCTGATGATTACTCCATTGTTGTCTTGAGTTGTAGACAGTGTCCTCTATTATACATATTTTATGCATGGCTTAATGTCATGTTTGTTTATTTGGGTTTCCAAGCCTAGTAATTATTAGATCAAACCCACAGTCAAGCATACAGATTGTCCAAATATGGAGAATAGTGGCCGTATTGTGATGGTAAGAGTTGCTAATTAAGTTGTGTGTCAGAGCATCCTCTTATTCACGTTAAAGATTAATCAAGGACACAGCAGGCAAACTCGCATTTCCTCCTGTCTGCAAAGTTAATGGCTATGAAGTAAGATTTTAAAATGACTTCCACTCATAGAATATACTAATAACATGTGAGCAGAGTGATAAATGAGACCAATTGTGGGCAACGGTGCATTTTAATTAAGCAGCAGTCTTAAGCGAGCAGGCGTCATTGTTAAAGTCAGCTCTCCATTGCAATTATGCTGCTCTATTCATGTGTAACACAATGGCTTGATGACAGCTCTTTGGCTTACAGCGGAAGCATTGTGTCCTTTCACACATAAAAATGGCACATCTCAACTTTCTATTTTGACTCTCCATAACACTCAGTCATAAGGTAGAGGTTATATCGGTATTACTATGTCCTGCCAGTGGATTACTGTTGGATTTGCATTGTATGTTTCTGCTCAAACAGTGTTAAAGAGTCTGACCTCCTTAAGCATACAGTACTCAAGAATTGACTTTGTTGTTCTGACATCCCTCAGGAGAAGAACATTCATTTACAAAATATATATATATATGTATATGTATCTGTTGTTCCACTGGTTCACCTGGATGCTTTTAAATTTGTTTTTACAGTTTTGGTGAAGATATAATCTGCTGTTCTTGCTTTTCTTCCAGCTAATTCCTTTCGTTAATTAAGCTTGGTCTCCAGAGCCTTAGTTACCTGCAGGGGCTGGTTTTAGAAAGATAGACTTGGCTAAGCTCTCCAGTACTTCAGTATCTTTAGTCAAATTGATTTGCTATGATTTCTGGGTAAAGTCAAACTACAGACAGAACTGCTATAGCCCAAGTATAACATAGCTTTCTTGAAGACGTCTGGGTTTTTTTTTTAATAACTTTATTTTGGATGTATAAATGTATTGCTGTAGCAAGGTTTTTATATTGCACACCTACAGAATATGCATAGACCTGATCATTTGGATTTGTTTATTATAATATGCACAGAGGCACAAAGGCAAATGTTAATTTTCCTCCAACTGAGAAAGACGATATTGGAGGTTTGATCTCATATAGATGTGATGAGGGTGAGCACTTTAGACACATCATGGTACTCATGACCAAAGTCTGAGAGGGCTCAGTCTGCAAGCCCATTGGGTGGACATTTGGAAAATATTATAAGGCAGGAACATTTAGCTATCAGTGAAGCAATATCATATAGGAAAATCTTATGTGGTTATTGCTTTCTTGAAAGCTCTTTACCCTGTGTTTTTGTCTGATTACACTGATTTTCTTCAAGTTTAATTGATTGTTACAGTGGAAACAGAAACATTTGTTATGTGATTGGGGTTAAGAGGGCTAATTCTTTACGCCCGGGCTCACATCCTGCGTGAGCAGCGCGGAACCTCTTGCTTTTCTTTTCGGTGCCCATTTAACAGATTAGAGCAGCCACATAGCACGTGTCATCTAGAGATTCTGCGTCTTGCCTATTTTTTACGTGTGACACGTGCGGTTCTCGGCAAAAATAGACAGTGAAAATGATCTGTTGATAGTCTTATTGACGTCATACCACCAACATTACACCTTTCACTACAGTTTCAATGTCTATATCTGTAGAATATGTCAGACATTTTTTTTTAACTCAGCACTTACATTATTATTATTATTATTATTGCAGGTATTTGGTCAAAAACCAAAGATTGTATTGGAGAAAGTGAAATTTGACCTCGTGATGGCGCTAGAGGAAATTTCTTCAAGTCATTAGGATTCATCCTCTGTGTGTCATGAATGTAGGTGTCAAGTTTCACGGTCCATCCAATAGATATAAGATATTTCAGTTTGGATCAAACGTGGGTAAAAACAAATATATGGTTTGGTTACACCATTCCACTGGCATTGGATTGAAACTTTCTAAATGTGTCATTTGTAAATCTTTAAAAGAAAATATCCAAAAACCTGAAACACAAATTTTGCTGTTCATACTCATGCGCCCGACAGGGACAAACATATTGATTTTGGTGACCATGACTGTTGTCTTAGCAATACCATCAGACTAAACTCTGGCTTCTTTTGCCTTCCACCTGGCCAACTGTTGACTGTGAACGTAATGGGTAACTGGGAAGATTATTTGGCCTTGATGAGGATCTCTCCTCTATTGAGTGCTTTCTCTTTCCTCTGTCCACTTAGCGTCAGAGACAACTACAGAGCCCAGAGACGTCTGCCTCTCAGAGGAATGAGCACAGACTGTCTATTTGTGGTCGGAACAGAGATAGTTAATTGGAAGAGACTTTGTTCGTGTGTGTTCTCTTGTCTTGTTCTGTGTCTGCCTCAAAATTGATTTTCCTTCTTACATCATGCAATAATTTGAGGACAAGAAAACAACAAGAGATAGCCGTCTGACAAAGATACACAAGACATGATCAAAGCAAGGCTGATTACAACCATTATGTATCCACCGTGTTTGAGTGCGTTCATCGGAAACTTTTAAATGACAATATGACAATCAGTGCATGGCCATTGGCAGAGACTAGAGCTCCTTCAATGAGTGCACCGTCATTGTGTTCGCTGTGACAGTATGTAATGATTGGTCATGTCGGCTTTCTGCATGTTTTATTACCATCGTCAAAAGACGAATGATTGCTCCCACCCTTTTTCTTAACAAACTTTGTTTTTTGCTGCTAGGGGAAGAAAGTTATGTCTTCTGTTGTCATCTCCCTTCATGATACAATTAGATTTTTATTTTCCTTTTATAGTTGACAGATCCAAGCAGCTGCTAAAATAAAGCTGAGCCCCCTCCTGACCTCGTCTTAGCAGCATTTTTGCTTCATATTAGACCAGTAGCGTTTAAAAAGCTTTGAGATCCTCCCACAAGACATCCCACTCTTATTTAGCCCTTTGCATACTCAAACCACAAGGGCCGCTGAAGGCTGAAGATGTGTAGTAGAGGGTTATAGAGGAGGATTAAAGTCTGGTGAGAGAACTGATGAGAATGCCAGGTCACCTCTTCTGCTGCTCTCGGTCCACCACCTCTCTGTCTGCTGAGCGGCTTTCACTAAGATGTAAGCCACAGGGTCTGAGGGGGGGTTAAGAGAGCAAGAGTGATATTCATGAAACTGGAATAAACTCAGAGAAAGAATGTAAACAGTCTCTTTTAAAGCTTTCAGTAAGGTAAGCCTAGATGTACTCTAGCAGCTCGAATGTGAGGTTTTCATTCAGACCAGGCACAAGAAAAGTTCATTTTACGAGCACCTTCAGTGCAAGACATCAGAAAGTGAACAAATATATCAGCTGCTTTTGTTTTTCACTGGAAAAACCTACCATCCCCTGAGTCACAATGGTTGAAAACCTCAAGAGAAAGAGCTTTGTGATAAGGCCTCTGGTCACTTTAGATTAGGTACCACATACGTTGAGACAACTTTCTGGTGTGCTTTATAGATTTGTTCAAGGCTTTTTTCACTAGAAAAAGCAATGCACTGGTTGTTTGTTGATTTGCTTAATCTTTTTCTTGACTGTCCTCATGACATAGTGACTGATCTCTCGCAAAAGAAATGAAGAAATGTTACCACAGTGCATTTCATCTGTTACTGTAACCAAGTAGTTTAAGTTGCTTAAATCTAACTCAGCCATAGTTAAGTTCAAAGGTTCATATGAATAGCTTTGATACATTTTGGAAGGCAATGACTAACCTGACTGACCTGTTTTGGTGTTAAAGAGCAAATTGCAGTTTGAATTTTTTTGAACAATTGCATATGTTAGCTTTCCAGATCTGCGGCTCTAAACCGTAGTTGGGAGACCTCTGGTTTTAATTTACTTTAATTTGAATTTACTTAAAACTGGCTCGTAGCTGGTAACTAGCTTTTCACAGTCTGGACCAACTCTGCTGTAAAGAATGGGGAAGATGCTGTAGTAACGTTGCAGGAACAGTAGTGCTGTCCCGAATACCATTTTTGGGGCGAGGTCTTGTACAGATATTGTGATGTATGGTATTAGGATTAGGAATCGCCTGTAGTGTCATACCATTGTTATCGTGGGCAAAATTTTGTGATGGTATCGTGAGTGTGTCTGCGATTCCCACCCCTACTGCACACTACGTATGATGTAGCTAGCTGTAGATAGCTTATAGGGGTGGGCGATATGGTCAAAATTTTCTATCACTGTATATGTAATTTTATATCACAGTAACTATATATCATGATAGCCTACAGAAATTTTTCTGGATATTCTGTATTGCTCATCAGTTCCTCTCCATTTCTTCCTCCTTTTCCTCATCTCTCTCCTTTTTCAATTAGCTCCACTCCGGTCAAATTCAATATCAATGATTCAAAATCTATATATATATAAATGGACTTTGCGTCACTTTCAGTGATGAAGTGAGAGACAATGCTGTGCTATAACATCAGACTACTTATCCCTTTACTCTTAGGAGAGGGCAGTCATTATTCACACAAACACAAGAGGTCACTTGAAAAATGTAATCATTGGTCGTTTAAAAAAAACATAGAAATAACAGCAACAGTGTTGTTGTTCTTCAGGTGAGGGCAGTCTCCTTGGTGTTGTGCTGAGACTATTTTTCTCTAAAAGTGCCCTATAAATAAATCAGCATGATTATTTTAATAAAAGATTTCAAAAGTAATATTGGTAAGAATACATTATAGAAAGCAATAACAAACATTTAGATCTGCCAGGTATTGAAGCTGTAACTGCACCGAATGTCCTTCACCTGCACGAGTCAGCTGACACATCCCACTTTGACAATCATAGGAAAGCCAGTGCAAAATCACAAACGCTCACATTACAGTCACATCCAACGCAGAGAAGGTGCCCCATTGGCACAAAGCAATTACAAAATCAACACACACACAAAGCCATAGTCCGCAGGCAACCAAAGAGAGACAAATTACCTTCCTGTCAGATAAAATCAGACTCGACATCATTTAATTAATTTCAATGTATATTAGCATTTCTTATTGTGATTTTTTTTCTCTCTCTTTGCTGTGTCTCCGTCCTCCTCCCAGCCTTGTCCTGAGGAAAACATCAGTTTGAAAAATGATCAGCCTTCTTTTCTGTCTATTTTTCGAGCCCCCCCCCCCCCGAAAATCTCTCTTTTAATCTCAACAGTGCATTTGCATTTGAGATGTGCCTGGACTTAAGGTGTAATTTAAAGGGAAGACTGGGAGACATGTCCCCCCTATAATTTCATATGTAATTTTTCTTCTTGAATTAATCCTTAAGGGTCAGTGACAATCTCACCTCTCCTCAAACATATGAGAGAAATGTTGCAGTCTATGCTTCACGGTCATGTTTATTCAAACAGTGCGCAAAGCTACTCAGAAAACCCATAATACATCTGGCAGTAATAACACTGGCCATGTTCATCAAAGTGATAGGAATATGTCACCCAATTCAACAGTGTGGCTCTTTTAATTTTTTTTTAATTTTTTAAATTTTGAACAAAAAGGCAGTTAGACATATGCTACAATATATCCTTGTAGGCTTGTAGGGCCATCAATTTATCAGTTTATAATAATGATCTACTGAATACTATACCATTAAGAACACATCACTTTTTGTGAGTGAAAACTATGATTATAGTGGATTTTGCCAACATTGAAATGAAAATCACGCTCTTGAGTTGGACCATTGATTTCAAAACCATTTGGGACATAAAATAATGGAGTCTCACTAATCTGCACTCTAATCTCTCTTCCACTTGGCATGCTGATGCATACTGAGAGATGTGAACCCACTGCTGCAATACAATAGCTGCTGCTAATACACTGCTGTGCCAGAACATACAGGCAGTAGATGCAGGGCGTGCGTGTGAGTGTGCACGTGTTGCTGTTGCCTCACTCACTGTGTGAATATGTGCACAGTCATGTGGAGGTGACCTTTTTGTTTCTCTGCCTCACACTGTTTATACTATAGGCAAGTTTCTGATTTGCAATATAAAACTATGCAGATTACTCTATTGTAAATAATCATGTAGGCTATTAACAGGCACACACAAAATACAATTTGACCTTTAGTTTTTTTTACAGCCTTTACGACTGGGAAAAGAGGGATATATTCCCAGGAAATGATCATTTTAAAATCACAGGGAAACATTCAAGCCTACATTTCCTTTAAAGGCACAGGAAACTTGATTCTAATCTATATATAAGTCTAAGTATGTAAGTGTGGTGGACTGTGCAATTGAAAGTTACACACAACATGAAATAATCATAGATTATTCTGACTTTTCTCACAGAAATCCAGATGCAATCCACCTCAAGTCTCAACACAACAGGAGGTCCATGTGGTTTTGGTTGCTATAGCAAAATGTGAAGAATTGTGCAAAGTGTAAAGCCCTGACTTGAACCTGAAAGTAGGTCTAGTCAAAACAGCTATATGGCTTTTTTGGCGGGCCAAATGAACACATTATTACTACTACTACTACTACTACTAGAAATTGTTCCTTTGGTAAAAATGCAGCCACTAGGAGGCACAGACTTTCCAATAAGGAATCAGTCAGATAATAAGAAATACACAGTCTCCTTAAAAGAAAAACTCGGATAACTCTGTATGTTGTAATGAAATGAGAGGCACAGAGCTTATAAGAAGAACTTGAGGGATGACAACATAAAAACATTAAATCAAAATCAATCTCTTGTGTCTCACTTATCCCTTTAACTTATAAAAAACACAACTGCTGGCTGTTTTATCAGCGCCTCATACACATTTTTATTCCAGTGTGAAATATGTTCAGTCACAAGGACCTTCTTAATTGCAGAGTTCTTGATCTATAGGTAAAGACAAGCATTGTGGTGCCCCTGTAAATGTCGTTTGCATTACTCTAATAATGCACCTTAACAGAACAACTGTCCAGAGTACTATGTTAATTCTGGCCCTGGTCTTGCATGTAACTTCATGAATGTGGTCATGAATCTGTTTATTCCTTCAGATATGAGGCATAGTCACCATCCTATCTCTCTATAGTCTCTCTCTGTTTCTCTACTTTTCTCCTCTACTCTGTTTTGTTCTCAGTTAATCCCCTCCTATGCACACAAAGTCACGACCAGACTGTCTCCCATCCACTCAACACCACCCAGGGATGATACTCTCTGATATCTCCCTACCAGATTAAGGCCTTAGATTGCAGTGCCATAAACAAGTACCTGATCAAAGCTCTCTGTCACGGATTATCTCCTTCAGAAACAATGTACGGTAGAATTGACACAGGTAAAGCTGCGAAATGTCAAGGAAGCTTGGTTCTTTATTGGTTTCCAGCTCAATTGTACAAAAGTGTGAGAGACATCGTCTGGTATTTGAAAGAAAGCATCAACAGCCGTGCTAGAAAAACGTGTGAGGATTTCGAAAAAGTTTAGGGGAACGTTATAACCCCATAACCCAAGCTCATGTCTTCAAATTGCTTGCTTTGTTAGTCCAAAATCCAAGATATTCAATTTATAATGATATAAAACAGAGAGAAGCAGCAAATCCTAACATTTAAGAAGCCATAACCAGAAAATGTTGGAATTTATGGTGAATAAATAACTGAAAAGATAAATTTATATCACATTTGTTGCTGATAGCAGAGGTTCGAGTTAGTATTCTGCCATCTTATTTCGTATAATATATTTTATATGTTTACAAACCTTCTACTAAGTGAAAATTATTGAAAGGGGTTACCCTTTCTCCATCAAATTAAAAATAGCCAATGAGTTCTGCTGTGTCCATTTTAGGGGAAAATGTAAAAGTAAGGAAGGACACTCTGTGCTACCTTCTTTTTTTTTTTCTCTTTGGAAGTGGGTGTTTCAGGATCTAATTGATGAATAGCAGCCATAACTGGGAGCTGCGTCCTTCAATTGAACTTTAATTCATATGTGCATCAATCATTTTCCCCCTTTTTATAACATAATGGATACTCACAGGTCTGATTACTGCACGTTTTGTCCTTGTGATGTGACTGTGTGTGTGTGTGCACTTGTATATGTGTGTAAGAGAGAAAGAGAGAAAACAGGAATTTGTCATCAGAAATGGTAAACAAGGGGCGAGGAAATCTCCCTCCCCATGAAAGCAAGTGCCCCCCCCACGTCTCCATTATGTAGTAAACAAGGCCTCAGCTGTGCTCTTTGCACGCCCGACCACTCAAATATTGAATTTTTTGTCCTTCATACAAACAAACCAAAGCAATGTGAAAGGGGCTGCAACAATCTGGGCAAAAGAGGGAGAATGAAGGAGAGAGAGAGAGAGAGAGAGAGTGTGTGCTTGTATTTATCGATGTCACATTATTGGGACTCACCTTGGTTTGGTGGTCAAAAACCTGGTCCTCAAGGTAAATCATTAAATTTGAGGGTTTAAGATGTGGTTTTTGGTTAAGGTCATGGTGATATCCAGTAGACTTTTGGTAACTACTGAATATTAAGAAATGTTTTTAAAAAAGGAATAACAGCTGCATAGAATGAGAAAGTACAGCACTGCCTCAACATTAGTTGGTGTTCTGTCATTAAAATACTTTGACACTTGTACACTTTGACAATGCCAATTCAAGGTCCACTTACTAACTTTTTTCCAAAGGTTTTAGCTTTCAACAATCACATGGTCTTCATCAGAGTTTGGATTGTTTTTTTTAGCCAAGCCATACAAATGGATATACAAGCAATGAGAAACAAAGAATAAAAAACTAAAAGTATCTTGTACCAAAATTATAGTCTCTCAGCCTTATGTTCACTTAGATGGACTCATAGTCTATTTCTTTACATATTGTAGGGATAATAATGAAAAAAAGAGCCATAACATAACTACATACATCCAGAGAGGGCGAGGTAAAGGGAAAAAAATAAATACAAATGTTTGCAGCAGTTTGGCTTCACACATATGTTACAGTGAGATACAAGAGAGTACAATAAGGACAAAATAAACAAATAAAAATATGGATGTCCCTTTAATTCATTATCTTGACAACATTCTGTCTCAGAGGTTTGACATATTGCACCCATTTTCCCAGTGTTGTATGAAGATGTCCATCTTTAAGTTTAAAGCAAGTAGTATTTTCAATGCCAAGAATGAACTTCCATGTGTAACTTTTTAGACAGGTCCAGAAAGTGTTTCTATCAGAAATCATAAAAGCTACTTACCTTGTATGTCAACAGATCCATCTCCATGACAACGGAACAAACTCTTTATTGCTAAGGGCCTGTGTCCATATAGCGTTTTCACTGGCAGGGTGCTGGGGAGGACTGGGATGAAGTGCTTGTGTGGTGAGAGAAAAAAATGCTGCACCTGGGTTTTGTTTCTATGACAACAATATCTTGATAATTTCTATGACAACATTTCACCCTTCTTACCGCTGTTAGCGTAAACCCTTTTGTTTTTTTATCATCTATTTGTTATTCTTACTATCTATTTTTTTGACATCGTGTTTTCACCATGGGCACCAACCAGAGGATGCTTGCCCTCATACTTTGTATGGATGAGCTTAATAATGGTGATGTCCCCCCTGTCACCACTCAATCTGACAGCTGTAGAGTAAGGAGGAGGTGGGTGCATGACACGATCCGTCAACAGAGGAATACTTTGCTCATGGCTCCTGCATTTCATGTCCATTCAATGGATTCCGTGTGATTTAAGCCATAAGGATTGTGCACAGTACTATTGTTAGGTCTGAAGTGGTAACCTACACTTGACCTCAGTGAATTTAATAGTCATTGTAGTGTTGTTCCAATCTTATATCATAACAAATACCTGCCTGATTCTATTCATATTTAATAAACTGAGAATAATAATGACGGAGCAGAGTGTTAAGGTGATGCCGCCCAGGACTTATCCTGTGCAGTTAGGCTGTCTCATGTTCTCTTTTATTCTCAGCATTGTTAACTGTGCTACCAGTTTTTTCCAGCAATTGGGATTAGGTGCATGAAAATTGGTTTCATTCCCTCGTTGTGTGTAAAGCCTTCAAAGGTGAGCTGCAAAACAACCTACCAGTGAAACACCTTCCTATTCCAATAACATCCTCATCAGTGTTGAAACCAGAGAAGGCACATGAGTTCGCCTATCACCCAGTTGCTGGCTAATGAGCTACCTAATTTAATTCATTAGCGTGCCATACAAGGGTTTGACTAATGAGAGTGACCGTTTGCTGAATACAAAACCTGCATCTGATAGTAGCTGTGGGGGATGGGGAGATGGAAGTTGTGTTTTTTGTATGTTTTTTAAATAAATACACAGTATAGTCTCAAATAACATAATCTACATCTTTCCATTATCAAAGTACAGCACTCCTTTGCAGCTGTTCACTGTCAGGGACATCACTCTGATATTTAATTGCACTATATAACAGAGGACACGTAAGTAGAACTCAGAGAAACAGATTTACATTATCAAGTAAATTAAGTACAAAACATATAATGCTATGTAGAGCAAACAACCAGCAGAGTATCCTGAAGGACAAGGACCCGGATCGGAGACGTCTAGATGAAACACAGACAGGAGCCACAAACCCAACTGATACACAGTTGTAGAAAAAGAAAGAAGGGGAGAAAGGGGTAGTGATGAAATAATGCCTGAAAATTCAAAGTCCAGAGAAAAATCATCCTTTTACATAATTCCACTAACATGTCCTACCTAAACAGATCTGTATACATCGCTCAATTAAAATACATGTAACATGTTTGGGGTTGGTCATGGTTTTACCTTGGCTCAGAATATCTTCACAATACAAAAAAGATAGGGCTGCTGAACCAAATCGCAACCCTTGGTAGAAAGACCTCTGAAAAGAAAAGAACACCCAACTTCCCTTTTTTCCTCTCTTTTCATTTCTCTCTCTGTGAGACCAAATATTGAAAGAGAGCCCTTTCTTTATTGAAAGGGACTCTTTTTAGCCGGTCAAACCTGTTGTGTAAGTGACAAGAGAAGGGGAACACATTCATCCACAGCCTCATGCGCCTTTTTACATCTCCCTAGTCTCTATATCTCTCTGCAAGCACAGAGGCCTGGACAAGTCCATTAAGGCCTATCTTAATGAAGAGGGACAAGACACAATGGCACCCTCAGAGAGGTGAGTGGAGATCAGAGAGGTAGATGAGGAGTCCAGCTCGTCCACTCATTCCTCAGTGGACGAGACAGCCTGTGCCGATACAGCAGGACAGGGTAATGAATGGAAAGGCAGTACTGCTGGAGCCATCAACTCACCAATCTCTCATCAGCACTGCTCCCACTGGTGTTTCATTAATATACCCCCCCCCACACTCTCTTCCCATGGCTTTGTCTGTGTCTGTCCATGTCACAATAGCTATTCTTTACTCTCAAGTCGAGAGTTAGAGCTTCTTGAAGGGGAAAATCATGAGTAATTATTTGGTTTAACTGACCTCCACTCATGATGAGGTTTTCCCAAGTTGTTCTTACTGACAACAAGCCTGTCAATGAGGTAAAAGCACCATGATACATGTTGAGCTCTATGGCAAAACATCTGTTTATATATTCACCATAGTTGGTGCTTGCTTGTTTAAAAAAAACGAATTCAGACCTGAGAATGTAAACACAGTTAAAGGGCTTCTGGAAGCATTTTATAAGAGAAATCAGAAGTGTAACATGGATGGATACTGTGTTCCCAGGCGGGTTAGTGGTTGCCGGTTATTCATTCAAATGAATGGTGCTCATCCAGTGTGTATGCCAACAATTTTTGTTTACAAATTCTCAATACAAGGAGTGATAATAACCTTCTGCCATTTCAGGTGTCTCGTCAAAATGCATTTTAGAATTGCCAACAATGGGGATCATGTATTTTTGTCGGCATGGGTTTTGTTTTGTTGCAGTACTGCACTTAAGCACTGGGACAAATTGGCAGCAAGGCTGATTCTGGCACACCGTATCAAGCACACCGAGTCCCAGTAATACGGCAGTTACAGTGTCATTACCTTCTGAAACGTTGTTCTGAGTGAAACGGAAGGATTTCAAAAGAGATTTGATTGGATCGCTAAAATGTGCTTGTGGCTTATTGGAGAGCCAGAGTCTCTGGAGAATATGGAGCTATACAGATCTGTAGAGGTCTGTTTGCATTGTTAAACCAGGAGGTTAAAGACAGAGAGAAATTAATGACTTGGGACCTGATGTTGAAACACGCACTGCCAACCCGTGTTCTGCTAGACAATACGACCCATGAGCTAACAGTCGTGTGATTTTACATGATGGGATGGGTTAGCTGGTCTCCCCAAATCCATGTAAAAGATCCCCCTTAGCACAGCTGTAGTGGCTCATCCACTCCTGTCAAGTTTCAAGGGCAGCCACATCTCTGCACTTCAAGCATCCCATCTAGCTGCTCTCCAAAGGCCTGCAGTTCACCCACAGCTTCTAATCAATCACTAAAATACCTTCACTCAGCACATTATTTTGTTTGGAGAGCATCTGCACCATATTTGGAATTATGCATTCCATATTTTTTTTATCAGACCTCACTTCCCCTTACAGCCCACCCCAGTGCATTGTGGGCCATGAATGGCCTTCTGATAAGAAATGCTGACAGATTGGACATCCTGCCCCCCTTGGCACCATGCCTAGGAGGGTGCCACCTCCATCCCAAGACGCTGTGCCAGGATTGTAAGCCTGCTCAGAAAAAAGAGAAGTTATTTAGTGGAGGGGGATGTTCCCATTAGGGTGATGAATGGCCTAATTACTGGAAGTAAACAGTCCCTTGGAGATGAAAGACGAACCGGGGTCTACCAGGAGGGATGAGTCGCTGTATTACAGGCCCCATCCAGCCTGGATTAGGGAGGGATGCACAGCTTGATTAAGTGTGTTTGTGTGTGTGTGTCAGTGTATGTGCGTGCACATATTTCTTGGAGTTTCTTAATCCTTTTTGCTTTTCATGTATCAGAGTGTTGGTTGGTTTAGGTGATGACATCATGAGCAAAACTTTCAAGCATGCATTTCATTGTTCCACCGAGTTCAGTCAATTAAGTTTATGTGCTGTGCATTATGTGAATGTTCAACATTAACCCAAAGACAGCACTTGAATGTCACCAGAAACCGTTTTGTCCTGTTATCATAGTATTATTTGGTTGCTGTTTCAAAATGTAGAGCGGGTTATACTTATGAATGACTACAGAGGGCCTAACTGTCAGGTGGACATTGTATTTCACACATTCAATGATGGTTCAGATCATCACATTAACACACAGTCAATGTCAAAATGTTTGTTATTATCAAGCAGATGATGTTGCTTAATGTCCAGTTTGGCTTTCTGACAGTGATTGTCCAGTCATTGTGGTGCTTCAGCACATTATCTTGAATATACAGCTAATTTTATGAATCCAGAGCAAAATTACATATTTGATGTGATTGCTATCAGAGAGTTTTGTGTCTGGTAGTGGTACAAGTTATTCAACCTAGAAAGGTTTTCTGAGCTGCAGATTCCTTCAGAGGATCTTTGCACTTTATTTCCCAAAGGGTTTTCAAGTATGTAGGATATAGTCTGTGGTTTTCATGTCTAACAGATTTTCATGTTTATGTTGCATGACACAGCTTTTACCCATTAATACTTTGCCTTTGAATTCTGAGGGCTTATGATGTTAGCTGCCTACTTATATTAATGTAATGTGTGGTTCCAGCATTGCAAAACCTGTCTATTTGTGACACTTTTGATATTGAACAAAAGTGATCTTATTTTCTTCATTTATCCTAAACAAAATACAAAATTCAATTGGATGCAACAAAAACCCATAATGGAGGAAACTCTGGATTGGTATTATACATCATGGTTTTCATCAGACATTTACTTGTGATCTCAGCAAGCTAGATAGGTTGGGCTACTCAGACAAACTGATTGCGGTAGTGTACATATCAAAGGTGTGAATTGTATTATTGTCCATAGCTTTTAGCTGCCTGGGACCAGAACACCTGCTGTAAGAGGTTCACTGATTGCTAATGTGCTATCCAAACAGGGAGGCCAATCAGTTTAGCTTGTACATTGGAGCTAGCCCATTTACTGACCAGCAGCTGGGTGAACTGACGGCATGCAAAGGTTCCGTCTTCATATTGAAGTTGCAGGCGTTTCCCACTTGCTAACTAACAAAATATTTCAAGTTGTGGCAGTTTCACAGTGTTTCCAGTCATCCTGCCCCAGACCTCTGCAGAAAAATAAAATTAAAGTTGTCATCAGGCTTTGGGTAAGCCAGCAAACAAACATTTTTGAAAATGTAAGTGTGTTCCTTCAAGCTCCTAATATTGGTGTGTGCTGGTGAGTAAGCGACTGCATTTCAATCTGATAAAGCAGACATGGCACAATAACAATCAAGAACCCAAGTATATACATTCGACCAAAAATCCTTAGATTTTAGGAATACTAATGCTACAAATTACAATTCTATCCTGTAAAAGATCCCAGTGCGACTGAGTTCATACCAGTGACCAGAAAGACACCTACGCACAGGCCGTCACATAAACCACCATTAACTCAGTCAATGTCCCTTGTACACCGCTGCCTCCCTGTCTCTCGTCCAGACTGAGCTATTCAGCATTTTTTATGATCGATAACACAGTTAGTCAGGGGGAACCGCTGGGCCTTTGGGGACCGGCAAATGCACCCAGACACACTCACACACTCGCACTACTATTTTGCAGCACATGTTTAAAAGCCTCCTTTAACCTTGATCATGAACGATGAAGAACATGACACCTAATAAGTGTTTTTCATTGTTCACTGTCCCTGTAAATGCGTAAATCACCCCAGCTTGTACAGTCAAGGGTACAGTGGACAGTACAGAACAAGGTGCTTGTGTGTGTGTGTGTGTGTGAGAGGGGATACTGATGACATACTACACAAGAGAGAGAGACATACTACAACGATCAGTGACACAAGATGATTGCTAATTGTTCCCTGAGTGGGTGTTACTGAGGCGGCATACATGTTTGTTAATGATCCAGCAGATATGGATGTATATATGTGTGTGTAGGTGGCGAAAAGGTCAAAAGTTGAGAGGAGTGCAGAGCCATGGAAGGCAGAGGTGGAGCTAATCTTTGACACTGGCAACTTCTCAGCCCCACGATCCATTGTTGCCATTTTTGGAAAGGAGGGCTATGGAGAAGGGACGCCAGCTGCTATGAGAGGCAGTGCCAGGGCAGACGGGGAATCAGCAGGCGGCATTCTGGGATAGTGCCGGTAAAGTACAAACACAGTGTGGTGGGCAAGACTTGGTATCTCCTCCCCCTCCTCCCACTTCAGCCCAGCTACCTCACCTTCCCAGTCTCACCCACCTCCTCACAGTATGGACTGTTTCATCCCGTAGGGGGGTGTACGTCTTTTTTTGTCCATCCCCATTTATCCGACTTTTTTTTCTTCTCCAGCTATCACCTTTATCACTCACAAGATAAAACATTTCTATTACAGTTTTCATGGACTTTTTTGTTTCTGTATGATTAAAATACCTGCACAGTGGTGTTGTTTTGGTCCTAATAGTTAGAGAAAAGCACCATCAGGGACTAACATAGGGACGGTGAGATAATTCCACTGAGCCTTTTCCTCATTGCATATTCCTTGTGACAGACAGAGTTCCCTTTGGGTGGGAAATTAGTTCTACACTCTGAAACAAAAGTGTTCAGACGACACAAGCCTGAGGGGACAGTTCACATAAGTATACAACACAATGCTCGCACAGACAGCGCACACTCCATGTACACTGTCGGATTGGCTTGGCTGCGCCTTCTGTTACAGACATTATCTGTTTCCTCGTTCTCTCCTTCTTTCAGTGTGAAGAAGAGGCTCTCCTTCCTCATCTTCTCCCACTGAGGAATCTGCCTCCCCCCATCCGACCCCCCTTCTTCACTCGAACCCTGAAGTGTGGATCACAGGAGATGAAAAGGCTTAGGCAAGTAAAGCTCTCTTCTTCCCCTCACCGCACATTTCTGGTAGTTATTCATTCATGACAAAACCCATTCACGCTCTGACAGCCTATGTCCCCACTGATGTATGGTGTCGTCTCCCGCCACGGTCCCTGCAATGTGGGGATCGGTCCCTGCTGCCTTGCTACCCCAACCCCCACCCCCCCCAGCCCCCACCTGATTCTGTCCTGAATATCGCTTTAGCTCAGACAGGATATGACGTTGGGTTTGGGGGTTTATTCATACGACAGCTTTGATACATGACAGAGAAAATACGCTGATGGGGGTGAGCGCCAAGAAAATCTGTTTAAGATCACACGTCTGAGAGCGATGTCCCCGGCGCGTGAATATGAATGAAGGAGGGAAATTAATGCTATCGCCTCTCCTTCCTCTCTCTCCCTCTCTCTCTGTTATTTATTCACATTTCATTCAGTGAGCACACAACCCCCGCGGTTTCTCTGTCAGACCTGGCAAATGCAGAGTGAGGGCGGCTACAGATGAATATGATTGCCCTCTCTGTCTTCCCCGATGCCTGGGTGCAAGGAAATCAGAGCAGTTTGTAATGCTGTTTGGGATGGTAAGGGTCAACTTGTAAATCACTTGTTTTTTTGCCCTTAGAATTCATTAGCATACAGAGCAGAGATTCATAAGTCTGCCCCCTTCAGAGGATAGGCTGCTCCCTGTACTGGCATGATAGTGTGTAAATCTTCACACACCGTTACCAGCACACATGATTGCTCTATATGAAGCACACTTGTATCATAGAGGTAAGAAAAGCGAAATCCTTAGAGCTACAAATCTAGTGTGTACAGTAAGTGGATGTAACTGAGAGTGCCCCTACTGGAGCCTACTACTCCACTAGAGTAGCTTTGCATGATTCACAGTATTTATCTCATACTGGCCATTTATGCAGCCCCTCAGTTCATCCTCCGTCTGAAACAAGCTGTTTTAGATCCTGTCTCCATAAGGCCCCCTTCCCTTTCTTTCACTTTCTTCTGATTGGCCAACTTCCCGGAAGCCTGCCGAGGATTTAATATGAACATCCAACATTATATATGACAGAAAATACGGAAAAGCATAATAGGTACTTTATATTTTCCGTGTATATATTTATTTTTGTCCCCCATATTTTTTATATCTGTATTTATTATTTGTATATTGTTTTTCTTTTTTAAAAAATACTTCTAATTATTATTGACACAGTGCTTGTCTGCTGTGTGTTTCTGCACATTTCTGTCTTTGCTGCTGTGACTTGTAAATGGGATTAATGAGATGTGGGATTAATAAAGTCTATCTTAGGTCCCCTTTAAGTGGCCATTATTGTAAATTTAACATACAACTGTCACATTAGCTGATTGATTTAAGCAAATTTTACTCACAGTGGAAAATCTTGGCCTTGGTGACAAGAAAGAATGTTTAAATATTCATCATATACTCATATCATGGCGACATTGTTTTCTCTCTTTTTGTGCATGGTGACATTTTGCTAAATTTAGGAAAAGTGTGTCAATCCTACTTGTGTGTAGAAAAGAAAGTGATTTGGCAAAGGAAAGGAGTCTGCACATGTGAGTCTATTCTAAGCTTTGCATCTCAGATCAAGAATTGGCTTGTACCCCACTCTTTCACACTCCCACTGACTCTATTGTGAAGCTTCTGCTGACTTGTGTTACAATACCCCATTGGTTTGGTTGAAATAGATAATGGTTGGTTTATATTTCAATGTATTATCGACTAACATGTCATTCTGGCTTTCCGGTTTACAATCAGCATCCAAGAAAACATGAAATGTATTTGAAAAGTGAGTATTAACAACTATTACAAGTATCAACAAGTACAGTATGGACGCCTTGGTCCAATATAGGTGTGAAAATACCCAAGTTGTTAAACTGAATCTAACTGCCAAAATAAGTATTAATAGAAATCTCAACAGCAAACAAATCATTTGAATAAGCCTACAGTAGTGACAGATCGTTATCAACATCAAAAATATTTTCATAAGGAAGTTTAAAAGAGAGAAAACTTTAAAAATCAGGCGACTACCTGAATGAAAGCAACTACCATTTCAATTAATGATTTATTGCTTTCTTTAGGTGTATCTTTTCCATTTGCATGTCTCTTATTGTATCCATTATAAATCCTATGTAGAGAAGCATTCACAGTTCCCTCACTAATACTACTTATCATTTAATATAATAGTCTGGACTTGGACAATAAAATGCTGTAAGAAAGTTAGTTTGCCAGGCAGCTCTTGGAGATTCATCAAAAAGAAACTATGGGTTTGAACTTCTCCATTCATGCGTGTTCGATACTGTATGTTTCTCATCTTGAGTCACTTTCAACCTGGCAGTTGACAAAACCACAGATCTTCATTCATATTAGTGCCAGCCAGGCAACCGCTCACTGAACCCTCACAAAATAGTTTGGCTAAGAGGATTTGGCTAATATCTCATTAGCTTAAAGGCAACAGCTCATTCTGCGCTCGCTTTTATTTGGACAGCATAGCTCTGGATTAACACTCTCTAAATAACAAATGCCACCAAGCCAATTTATTTGGCTTTGTTCACTTTAATTCAATTTCCATTACCCCCTCAAAACATCCCAGATTGCTTTTTATTAGGACTGTGAAAACCTGTCAGAGTTAGGATAAGGCTAGAGGTTGACAGCAGTTTTGTGAAACAATCAAGCGGCAAAGTGGAGGAGACAAGAGAAGCACCCCAGTATCAGTACAGTACCAGCTCCTGCTACAGTAATGTGTTGCACACCACGCTGAGACACAAGCTAACAAACGCTGTCATGCTGTTTGTTAAGCTCTACCAAAGAAGGGTACACCATGCTTGTGTGTGTTTCTTTAAATCATCACAACATGACAAAACAAAAAAAAGAGGAGGGCCTCTGCTTCTTTTCAGAAGCTGTAAATCTGTATGTGTCAAAGCCTTTTCTATTCACAGACATTTCTTGTCTGCTGATTTGTGTGGGGAGTTACTGTCTGCTTTGCTTTGCTCTGCTGACTTTTTAGCTTTTCAGCTCTTCTGTCTTGTCCTCATTCCCCAAATCCATTCCTCTATCTTTAACCGTGATAGGTTTGCACGAATGAAGCTTCCGTGGAACATATAAAGACTTAAACTTGATATTTTGCATCATCTTCTATGACATCTGTGCATTCTCTGAGCTATCCCCCCAGTTGTACAAGAGTTTGTGCGCATGCTTTATGCTTGTTGTTTGTGCTTGTGTCTGTCACATAGTACATTAGAGGTTCATTCTTTTATAGCTAATAAGACTAAATGTTCCTAAATTTGATATCACAAGAAAGACTTCTTATTGCCAGCTGAAACTTGAGAATGGTCCAGATTCTGTCCACATATAGTCCTGACATATAATTAGCTTTTCATTGTATCAGTTTTCTACTTTGTGATGCCCTTGATGGTCAGCTGTCTTCATCTCCTGAATGCACACACTGCATATTTGTGTATCTCCTTCTATGACATTCTCTAACGTGGACCTGTATGCCACTTTGGAGTTAAGCATCCAACATGATTCTCTGTCTGTATCACTGTGCCAGACAGGCAAAGTGGGCCAGCGCTAACATTTCAGAGCATTTCAACATGCAGTACCTACACCCTGGGGGAGCCGCAAGAGCTCACGCCAGCACATTGTCATCCCCCTTAGCCTTTTCCTAGTCAGAGACATTTGCTGCGCTGCCGCTTTTTCCCTCTCGCTGCTTTTTGCTCGTGTCTGACACATCCTTGTTGTTCATTTCTTATACATGCCATCTTCCTCCAGCTGCTGCAGCTCTTCCCAGCCAGTTGGGCCCATTAAATTGGTGTTTACCGGCAGCAGAGATTGTGTCCCAGTCTCAAGCAGGGCCACCCAAACACTCCATCTACATGAATAAAATATGGCTGTGACATTACACAGGCAGCACTCCCGGGGCCCCAGAGCCAATGAGGTTCAAGTGGGAGATGGGTTAGTTGGGGCGGTGGTGGGAGCGAGTGGGTGTTCAGTGAGGTAACTCTCTGGAAGGTAACACCACAAGAGTGTTGACTCAGCCTACTGGAGTCTTATACTGAAAATAGTGAGATGCATCCTTCTATGAACCTCAGTTCAGGAGTTCACAAGAGTGAAGAAGCACTGATTTTATCCAAGAAATGCTGTACTTCTCATACCGCTCCATCTCAATTTGGCACACAATCATCAGCCTGTGCCGCAAGTAAACAAAAAAACATGTTGTAGACAATATAGACTGATAAACATGAACTGAATCCAAGTGGAAAAGGTACTTTACTGTCTACCAACACTTAAATGTTTTGAAAAGATGAAATTCAAGTTTATAACAGCATCTCCACTACCTGCTGCTGTTTGATTAGCAGCTGATAGAGATTTGACATCTTCCACCTTTGTTGCTATAACAAGCAGCTCTCTGGCCAAACTGAGCCCAGCCATAGAAACTAAGTGCTGAAACACTTCTTGGCTGGCCAGTTCGGCCTACAAAACGTTTTCTTCAAGTGCAAATTAAATTTTTAGTCAGCAGGTAACAAAAATGTGGCATATACATTTTGGTTTACGTTCAACCACCTGTTGAGAGAAACATTTTCCTTTCACTTTCCACCAAACAACAGGTGGAAATGCTTAATGCTTTGCCTTTTCTTTCAACATCATGTCGGCCTTGTTCACAGGATCGTGTTTCTTTGTTGGGCTGTTTGATTCCAACTAATTAGCAACCATGTCATCTTGCTTGGCTGTTAACACGTCAAGGTGCTGCATTTACATGTGGGGCTACATGAAAACATCCCATTACGTCTGTATACGTCTGCCAGCAGCCCAGTACAACGGGTCCCCAGTGAAGCTGAGGTGCACTCCACAAGCTAATGGGCCTTTTTTGTTTACCCTATTTGGTTGGCAGGCCTTTCCTGGGTAATTGTCCCTGCTAATCATTTGTTGGCTGCTTGGCAAAAGAGGGCTTTTAAAGCAAATGAATTCAGAATGCAAACAAAGCAAGAGAGCAAAGAGACTTAATCCAAAAGCTCCCATACTTTCTCTGTTGGTGCGTTAAATACATACCTCCTGTACAGTTTTTGTTCTTTGTTTTACCCAGAAGAACACCACTTTTTCTTTTTTTTCTACTTTTTTTTTCCATTAGTGAGAAGAGACTGGGCTTCTTAAAATGGGAAGTAAAGCCCGGTATCTTTGCTTGGTCATTATCTAAGTATCTGCATGGACTTCTATCAGAGAAATCTCCTCAGAAGATTTTCTCTCTTGCTGTTACAGATGACATACACTTTGGTTCACATCATTAGAGCAAAATGGCATGCTTATTTTCTAAATCCCCCCAACCTTGCACATCCTGCACCAAAAATGCTTGCACATCCAATTTACAGACATACCTTGGAGCCACGCACGAGCTCCTCTCCAAAAATACATGTATCTCTGATATCTGTACCCAAGTGTCAACTGCCGAAATGAGTTTTGCTCTTCTACAATAAAAAATTGTCAAAAGGCTTTTTTTTTTTTTTTTTTTTTTCCAAGTTGGAGTGAGTGGAGCTTTAATGTGCCTGCAAATGAGCTCACAAATCTTAGGCCACAGTACTGCATCTGTGAGATAGCAGAGAAATGGTTTCTATATGCGAATATGTCTTATGTTTGTGAGAGTGTGTGTGTGTGTGTGTGTGTGTGTGTGTGTGAGAATGTCCTGCTGTATGCATATAAGGTGTCAGTTTCCAGGCTGTAGAGACGTAAAATGTGACTCTCGGTGTGATGTATTATAAGTAGAACGCTTTGGGCTTTTGGGCGATTACATCCAACAACCATCAGCATCTTTGACCATATTTCAAAATTGATATTGTTTGATTTTTCATCACAGTTCTCTGAGGCAGTGTGCCTCTGCAGGTTTGCTTTTAACTCACTTAAACTTCTGTCATAGTGAAGGGCAGCAAGGGAAATTAAGTAATGGGCTTGGCAGTGTGCAGAACCACTAGCAGGAGTACCTTCCACTACCTTTCTTCCTCTACCAGGTTTTTTTTAACCACTTCACATCTATACTCTCCTGCCTCCCCTCAGTGCAGGCAAAATGTGGCCTGAGTATGAAAGAGGGCTCCGTTCTGAGCCATTTTTTCCGCTCTCTTGTTTAATTCCCTTTTTTTGGCCATAGCTCCCAATCACGGCCCCTCTTTTCTACTAGCAAATGACTGGAAAAGGGCTGCTCATTTCTTCAAAGCCCCATGCATATCCAATATTTTGAAATATTAATAAGGGTTCATTTTAAATACAGGATGAGGTCGCTTTTGCTTTTCTTGCAACAGCGCTCACAATCTCCTTCCCAGTTGTGCTCTTGCGTGGAGCAGCAAAAGGAATATCTTCAGAGATTGGATCGGGGGCCAATTGCGGATTTCACTAATAATCCTCTCCCCTTGGTTAATGTGATAGCGGTGGACAGGCAGGCCTGTGTGCCAATGTGGAGGAGACAGCTGAGGTGACTCCTGGATTTCTCTTCAAAAAGACAAAAAGAGAGGCAGCGGGTACAGCTGCCCTGTTCTCGCTCGTTCCCATTATCCCCCTACTCATCTTTTCATCTTCCTCCGTGTGACAGTTGGTTGAGAGAGAAACAAGTGATTCTAACAGAGCATTCAGAGAATAACCAGTGCAGCAGAAAGTGGGCAATTAACATAAAAATACCCTCTTCAGCCGAGCCTAGAAAAAGAGCATTGACAGCAAAGCTATGCTGGCTAACACCTGAAGTCGAGGTATGTGTGTGTGTGTGTGTGTGTGTGTGTGTGTGTGTGTGTGTGTGTGTGTGTGTGTGTGTGTGTGCGTGTTTACCAAAAAATGTTGATTATCTCTCTTGTTCTGGTGATGAGGACACTCTTCATCAGTCTGTCCGTCGTATTCCCCCTCACAGCCACCTCATCTTAGTTTCACACTTTTTTTAAAAAGCACATCCACACTGCAGAGGAACACTTCCCCTGTTATGTAATTGCCTTTGAAATAGTATCGTAACCACAAATGGGTATATAACTTTCTCAACAATTACAGGAGCATGTAATTGTCCATTTTCTGGACTGTTTTGCCATTTCTGTTGATGCTCACGTCAAACACAATCCTCATTTAAGAATAAAGATAAATTATTGCTCGTTGTTTAATAAACCCACAAAGGAACTTTCACAGTCGCCTGATGAGCGGCGCTTGATAACATTTTTTTTTTTTTTTTTACATACAAGATTCTTCCATTAGCATGTGCCCATGTCAGAGGAGCTGTTCCCCTCTATAGGCACAAACATGCTTTGTGAGAGGTTTTCGTCTAAACCTGATGATGTACCACTCTTTTCTATGTGATCATTTCATGCTCTTGTCTCTCATGTAGCCCAGATGAATACAACAAAACCAAAACAACAGAAGATAAAAATTATTTAAAAAAAAAAAAGAAAACATTAGAGCTGAAATGAATTCCCAGCTCATTAATTTATAAACATTTATTAACATAGTAGTGTTTGTTTTGTTTTTTTAAATAAAAAGCCTCTGGCAAAGGATTATTGCTTAGCCTGGACGCCTGTCATAAAAGTCAAGCAAGTCAGAAAATGCGATGAGCTACAGCAGGGTGCCAATTCATTAAACCCTAATCTATGAAGTCCCAAATTATAGTGGCCTGTCAGTTGCCACCAGAATTTACAAACTCACATGTGAAAACTTATTGAAATTCCTGGTGAAAGTGAAAGATATTATGAATATTATTATTTAATCAGTGTGGTCAGTTGACCAAACTGCTATACCCCAGATATGAAGTGTAGCTAGATAGCTAGCTGTCATCTAAGTTGTCACACTTTGCCGTATCCAACTGACACATACAGTATGTCCACTGTCCAACCCTTTCAACACTAAAGAGACATCCATTTCATATAAAAGCTGTATAAAATATACATAGCTGATAAGGGTAGCTGGGTTGATTAATATTAGAATGAGTGAATAAAAAATGAATTGATGAACATAACACATACATACAGAAATATATACATGCATGCATACATCTGTATAGATTAAATTCAATTTACATTAGTGACCACAAAGCCAAGTTGGTGAAAATTGTTTCCAGTACAGTATACACACACACACACACACACACACACACACACACACACACACACACACACACACACACACAGATATTGTACAGTATACACAGACCAGACAGGGTTTGGCTACTGTCAGTTGTCACTGTTGACAGCTCTGTAGAGGAGAGCAAGCAGCCTATGGAGCCTGATTGACAAGCATCTTCAATACAGCTCTTTTTATCCCATCAAGTTGAGAATTTTTGTTGTTAATGATTTGTTCTGAAGTGGCTTTCTCTCCTCTTTTGTTTGCTTAAAATGCATGCATCTGTATGAGAACAAACTTATCAAACAAAGCCTGCAGTGATTATTTGTTGAATTGCATTCCTTGTACGGGTACTGAAAAATGGTGATTTTTCTGCTCCTTTTGTAGGGCCTTTATAGGAGTGTGGAAAAACAAAGTCAAACCAAGACCATCAGTGGCTGAATCAACAGGGTGCTCTGGGGAAAATATGGACTATGGGCCTCTGCTGGTCTGTGGGCTCTTCTGGCCTTAGTGGGTCTACAAAGAGTTGTGGTTGGAATAGGGATAGTCCAATACTGTGTATTGTGTAATTTGTCCACTAAAATAGATTCATACCTTCAATCCATAAACAATCCATATGAGCATTTTTAGTGCCTTCCAAAACAGTTTCAAATGGCCATTACAAAAATGATTCCTCTGTTCTGCCACCACTATAGTTTTATAATGTTTTGTGTATGTTTAAAGCACAAAGGCGCCTCGAGCAGTCATTCTGTAAGAAAGGCAACAGAAGAACTGGTGTGTTTGCAGTGTGGCCAAACAAGCTCACATTGTTTTAACAAAGAAGAAAGTGAGGAGTATGGCACTTGATGATGTGTTGGAGGTGTGCTGATTCTCACAAATCACAGCCTACAGCTCTTGTCTCTTGTTCCATTTCTCCCTGGCAATATGTAAAACTGATCTGCTGACAAAAAGCTCCAACAATGACCAATTCTTGTCAGTCGTAGATGCTTTAACCTCAGTGACAAATGACATTGCATTGCAGCTGGCTGCTTCACAATAAAAGTCACCCCTTGGTACGCCAGTTAAAGGTTTTTAATGTGAAGCGGTGGGAATTGTTGAGTTTGCATCTCAGCTGTAGGAGAGCAATAAATAAACAGGGAGGCTGATGTCAGTTGTAGATGAAATTACGAACAGTAACGCTGAACGCTGAAGACCTTGGTGAATCCCTGGTACAGGGAAAGGTGGAACCTGCTAGTAAAAAAACTGCTGTAGAGAGAGGCAATTACAGAATGTAATGTACATAGGAAAAATGCAAGTCATAAGGAGCGTCAAAAAGGAAGTTTGACATAATGAAAATCTTGAAAAAGACATTGTTATTTTTAAGCTGACCCTTGATTCTGGTCAGAGCTGGGGTGCTGTTGGAAACAGCACTTACACACATACTGTATGTTTGCAGTAATAGAAGGGGGGTACATTAGCACAGTAGCTTGTCTCAGAGCTGTCAGAGATTTGGCATGCAGAATGCTGGGTAATAACAGACGAGCAGCTTGTCTCTTCTTTTTTCAGATCTACTTTATTAGCTTTTCTTCATTTTCTTCATTGTTCTGTCTTTGATGTGACAGTGATGTCCAGCTTAACAGCTAAATCTCATTCACCCATTCACTCACCAACAGCGACCAAGCTGCCAGGGTGCTGGCCTCGCTCTAACCAGCTTCACCTCCCGTGCGACAGTACTAACCACTGCGCCACCATGCTGCCAGGGAGTGACTGTTTTTTGAAGTAGGCTATCATTCACGAGTGTGCAAAGGGGCACTGTGGGGCTTCAGTGGTGTCTGCTTGATTATATGGAATTACACGGAGAGTCAAAGATCCCTCTCATTTAACACAACATCAAATGTTTAGAAAACCCTTGTCAGGTCTAATGCTGAATGAAACATGATCTTATAAATGCAGCTTTGTGCTTATGACTCGTCAAAACTATTTTAAATGTGATTATGAGATTTGTGTTTAACCTGACTGAAGTGAAGGCGGTGGGTAATGGATGCGAGTGCGCTGCTAAAAATCCCTGCCCAGAGAATATGTTCTGCTTATTATGTCAGGTATTGTTTTCAAAAGAAGACAACGAGGACGTGGTTATGTTGAGACAACAGAATATTATTAGGTGGCTATCAATTGTTGTAATACAGGTGTAAGGATTAGGATAGCGACACGCTGAGATCATTGTTTTTATTGCAGCAGTTTGCCTCTCATCAAGCATTCATCATATGTTTACTAAATATGACTATGGGTAGTAGCATTATCCCCTGCTCATCACTGTCACAGCAGGTAGATGGATGATGAGGAGCGCTCATAATTGTGAATTAATTCAATCATCTGTGGCGGACACCCGGAGCTGACTTGTGGAACGAGGCACAACGGAGACTGATGTTTTGAGACTGTTCATTATCTTTCTTTGTTTCTTTTTTTTAAACTTTTAATTACTTTTTTTTTCAGAGGCCATTGATACATATTGATACATAGTGTATATTCAAATATCTGAATCCTTAGGAATCCTTCAGCCATCCTCACAAGCAGGCCTAATTGATGTCACCTACATCTACTGTATGTATTTGCTCCTGGATGTTCAGGCCAATGAACATTTTGGAGCGTTGTGTATATATATATGTATATATATATACATATATATATGCATATATATGTATATATATGTGTGTGTGTATATATATATATGTATATGTGTATGTGTGTATATATATATGTATATGTGTGTATATATATATATATATATATATATATATATATATATATATATATATATATATATATATATACATGTATATGTGTATATATGTGTGTGTGTGTGTGTGTATATATATATATATGTATGTATATATAACAGATTGCTTTAGATGAACATGAAGTAATGCCCTCACAACACATTTGATGCTAAGCTACGATGCACAGATTTCAAAGGTAACGTGCAATACTGAATATTTTTTTAACAGGAGTGTGACTCTTTAAAGATCTAGGACTTGAAACTGACTTCAGTCCCATTTGCAGCATCTGCATTTACATGCCTCTCCAAGTTTTACCGGAGAAGTTCACCTATTCAAAATGGTAGGGAAAGCACAATGCACTTTTGAAAGTACCAGTCCAATTAGATGTTTGCTGCTGAGTCACAGCACATTTGCGGGGCAATCTGACATTTCTCCATGGGTTTTTTTTTTGTCAATATTACTATTTTTTTCTTCTTTTTTTTTTTAAATAAAGCAGGTGTGACGGTAGTGAGTCTTTTTACTCAACTATTACACATCTCCTGGGCCAATGGGCTCTTTTAAGTCAAGATGAGCTGCAATAGCTCCCCCTGCTGGGTTTAGGGCACATTCAACAATTTTCCTCTCCAATGATGGTCATAGAGAAGTTAGATTTTAGCAGCTGTGGTACATTTAAAATGTGGGTAAAATCTGATGTGAAGGCAGTGTTTGATACAAACAATGGATGCCACCAAAATAAACAGAAATCAAAATCAGATAAATTATGAACAACACTAATGTGGAAACGTATAAATTGTATATATGTATGTATTATAATATATGTGAGTCCATACCAGGCCCATTTAAATGTGCTACTAATGCTAGTTAGTAAATGTTAAAAGTTATTAGCAGAATGAAACATCATAATCAGTAATAGTGCAACATTTGTGTCATGATGAGACAACTTCACCAGACAACTCAAATCCATATAGTCTAAGGACCTGAACTGCTGAACAAGAGTATACATAAAACCCTATTCCCTGAAAACAAAGCTGCAGAACGTTCAAGTGGTCATGAAGAGATCAGCATCTGTCCTTTCGCTCGGCTCTGGAGACTGGAACGACCTGCTTGGATGCTGCCAGTGGTCGTCTCCCTACCAGTGGAGGTGGGAATAGTAGGTACACAGGGAGCTTCATGATCACACTCAGCAGTGATCAGCTCCATTGAGCATTCCATTGAGCAGCTGGCGGTCCGTCATTACGCACTGCATCTGAAGTGCTACTACTTCACATACTCTGCTGTGACTCCCACACAAGGGACAGAGGATGAGTTTTATGATTACAGAACCACAGCCATGCATCATTTGGTTAGGCTCCCAATACTACGGTACACAATCTGCCTGCTGTTATGTGTGTGTGTGTGTGTGTGTGTGGGCGAGTGAGTTTATTTGCATGCCTGCTGTTAGTTTGTTTTTAAGTGGCCTGCTATACCTACATGTGTCTGGGCGTGTGTTTGGATGGGTTTCCTTGTGTGTGATTAAGTGTGCATATATATTGGTGATTTGCAGGTGTGTGTGTGCATGTAGGAATGGGGGGGGTTGGAGACGCAGGTAGACAGAGGGACGCTCTGCTGCGTTCACACTACGTGCGGCAGGGGTGCGGAAATGCCGTTCTTGGCAACATACATGTAACATGTGTGCCTGGTAGGTGGCGCGCGACACACCAATGGTATGTGCCAGTTAGTAGCACCAGGCACCAGAGTGGAGCCATGCCAATCTCCTGCCAACGCCATGGGGCTCATTCAGGGCAGAGAAACAGCCGCTAGTAGGTAGAAGTAAATGTCCTTCACTAATCCAAACAATCTTTTCTGAAGTATTCTCAACCCATCCAAGCAAAAACAGGAGTATAATTCAGTTTATTATATTTCGTTTAATTTCTGTATCAAACGTATTCATCTTTACTATGCATTGAACCTTTTGCATCAGTTGTGTGTTTCCTTGCTTCAGTTGAGTGCTAAATGTTTAGTGAGGTACGACTCACCAGTGTTATGCCTGTGTGCACTTGTCCTTGTATCAGGGTCTGTACGTGTCTCTATTTGTGTATGTGTGTGTATGTGTGTTTCCTGGCCTCCAGTGGTGCATTGGGAGGCAAAGCAGTGTCTAGTTCTGTGCACGTACCGTGTTCTCATTACCACTAACAGCCTTGAGCCGGCCTCGTCATTAGAGGGAATCATTCTCAATCCAATCACCTATCGGTTACGCTACGCTACAGAGGCCCACAATCTGTCCTCATCCGATGGCTGAGATTTCTTCGTGATGTCTCCTGAAACGCAAAGGACAAATAGTGCGACAAGGAGAGGAAACGGGGAGAACAGGGAGAAAAGGAATGAGAGAGACACACTCATAAGGATGTTAGTTTCTGATAGAGGCCAGGTCAGATTGCAACACAGGTGTCACTCCGTCTCGTCATGCCGTGAAGAGAAAATGTCAGTTTTATTTTCCATAACATTTATCTAAAGAATGTGTACAACACACAAATGCTCCAACCTAATAATAAAACAACTTGTTTTCTATTGCCTTCAAGAATAAGACACATATCAGCATTTTCTGATCTGACTTCCATATCATTGGCAGAAAAATGTAAACATTGTGTGGTTTCTTGTAAACAAACAAAACTTCTGTTTACATTCAGTGTTACTCACCAAAACACAGAGACCTTGTACTCCAACAAATATGATAAATACATTTGTGAGGGCAGTTTTTCTTAAAAGTTTGAAATCTCTTCTTCTTAACTGCCTTTTTTGGTGCATTACTGCCTCCTGTAGAATAGTGGAATAGTGTGACTCCATTGGCAGGAATGTATATTGTGTCACCAGTGTGCACAAACGGAGACAAACAAAACACTGCTCCATAGCACTACTAGACTAAAAAAAACAAACACAGATTACAATTTAAGAAGCAGTTCCTCTAACGGCTGCTATTAGTAGGTTCCAGAACATTTTCAGATTGCTTCAAAAAGTCCCATCCTCTCTCAAAATACATGGTCAGCAAAAAACAAACAAACCTTGCACTAGACTTGACATGTACCAAACGTAAATATCATTATTATCTATGTGAAAAGTGTTTGCATGTTTGGAACAAATCATTACCTACTTAAGGAATGTCCTCGCTGTTCTGTCAGTGACTTGTTGGAATTCAGGATATCAGAGAGGACATTACATTGCATGGCAGACAATGTGTCCAAAGCAACTTGCAACAAAAGGTAACATACCAAATACAGTAGACCTGTTGCCAAGCTAAAATAGTATTTTCTTGTCCAGAAGTAATTAAATTCACTCCGTTGATCAGTGTTGATACAGAAAACTCAAAGAAAAGAACTTCACTGATCAAATGCTGTTGCAGGAAACCACCGGTTCAGACTTTGTTGCCGAATGCTACAGCTTCACAATGGTGCTGTTGAGCTTTAATGACCACACAACCAGAGCCGGTGGAAGTTGTTTTCAGTGTCCGCATGGTAACAAGATTCAGTTCACAACAACATTAGACATAGACAGACATCACTGTAACATATCGCACAGTTAATAATTCACAGTATTCCTAGGTAGACAGAGGAAGCTGCTGCTGCATGTTTAGAATAATATATATATATATATATATGTATGTTGTAGTTGGAACAGGTAGTTAGCAGGGTGAGATGGGATTAGATATGATTTAGTTTGTGATTATGTTTTTGTTGTACAGTGATTCAGTTGATGGAGCCATGGCAGCCGTTACTCCTGCCTGGAACAGCGAAAAACAGTGTGGAGATATGTGCGTTTGGCAATGCAAGACTATAGAACTGAATAAACGGCCACTATCCTCCACTTATATATTAATCATATCTTTCATAGGGAATATATTATACCTCAACATGGACGACCATTAAACTCTAAAAGATTGTGTTAAGTCTGTTTTGTTTCCTCACATCAAAATGTATATTCTAAAAGACACTTACTTCTATTAATTATTAATAATGTTAATTATCCTACATCTTCACCATTGCATGTGGCCATCCCAGTTGCTCTTTCGACTCTTTCCCTCATTTTGTTTCACCCTTCTCATTCTTTTCTACCCCCCCGCCTCTCTGTCTCCTTGTGTCGGTGGTGGTGGTGGCTGTGCAGGTAGGGAATATGAATTACCTGGCAGGCAGGCAGTGTTCTGCTTGGAAGACTGCTGTCAGCATGGTGAGGATGGATGAGGAGAGACAGAAGAGAGATGAGACTGACAGCTCCAGCCAACCTTCATCCATCCATCCATCCGCCCCCTCTCACCCTTCCTCTGTGCCTTCCCCTAAAATCCTTGGGATTTTTCCTAAGAGCAGGTACAAAGAGATCTGTGCCACCACTTTTCTGGATAAAAATAGAATAGTGAGGGCTAACGTCGCATGGGAAAACATGGGAAATCAAATTCTAATGATAACATACGTGCACTAAAAGCAACTGACCAAATATGTGATGTCAAGGAAACTTATGATATATATAATATAATGTCGTTTTTAAATTTGACAGGGGCGACGCTCGATGCTCAGCTCCTGCCTAGTGCTACCACTGTGACTAAAAGGTGTCAAAGGTGCACTGTTACTTGTGGGCGCTTTGCACAAAATGATCATAGTGGTTATTAACTTGGGGTTTGTTTTTTTGTTGCTGATGAATACCAATCAGTTCTGTTGCTTCAATGCTTGATGAGATTTTAAGCCTTCCGTGTGTTTTCTGAGACTGTCAGGCTCCGTGAACAAAATGCACTCTGCACTTTATTTAATTTCTTCAACACCAGAGTGGACACCAGCACAGAAAGGATTTGAAAGGATCTGTTGATTTTGGATTAACAATACTAATGCAGAGTTGGCAGTAGATTTGCTGGACGGGTAAGCAACTTAATGACGCAAACGTTTGCCAATATTAGGTGTTGATGCAACATAGCATCATCGGTCTGAAGCAGCATTGCATTTGCCAACATTTTACAAAGATTCTGTGGTACTCACATTGTACTTGCTCTTGTTTGCCTTTATCACTTTCTACAAAGCCCAAAACAGACTCAGGACCAACTGTGAAGGGTTTACATCCCCAATCCAGTCAGGGAGGGAGAAGGATTTGGAGGAAATTAATGGGGAAAACGGTCGTTGCCACCAAAGCCACAACATGAGGTGGACAGAGGCCTATATCCAGATACAGATACACAGTGATAACTAACTCCTGGTTCATAATATAAGTTATGACCTTCTGAGGTGGTTGTTGACTTAACAATGCTGAAAATTCTTCCATTTCTTGTTTAATGATGCACAGATTTACAGAAAGAGGTGCAGGCTCATCCAGCAATTCCTGGCACTTTCCTTTCTCTCCCAATCTGAGATGGCTTTCAGTGTCACACTGCAGTGAGCCTCCTCAGCCTCGTTAGCCATCTGATTGGTCCTCAGGAGTGACAGTGTGAGAGAGAAAGAGTGAGAGAGTGGTATGTAGTGGAGGTTCTAGAAGTGAGAATTAAGCATTTTACTTTCCCTCATTTGTCCTGTTAGACGCTCTGCTTCACCACTTCAGTGTTAATATGTTGGAGCAGGGAAATGTACACTCAGATGGAGGCCAACAGTATGTTTGGACACTTAATGTGCTGTAGTATACGTCTACTATGCTGCAATTGTCAGTTCTCATCATTTGATATTATGCTTCTGATGCATGAATCACTGATGCAGTAATGTACACTATGTACATCACTGAAAGATTGAAAACTTTTATCTACAAACTAGATGTAAATATAATGCACATATATGAAGGTGTAAGACGCTCATATCCTTTTCATATCTTGCCTGCTATTTCCTTTTTTTCAATTTAGCCTATTTCTTTTGGAGCTTTGTTCCTTTTTATTTGTCCCTTTTCCTGTTCTGTCTCTCTGTCCTCAGTGTGACTCCGGTGCCGATAAGCTGAAGCAGAGGTATCAGGCGGAGCACCCATGCAGGGATCCATTAGGCAAAAACCAATTTCACACGGAGCCAATTTCATAAATATGGAGTATGGGCCCACCTTTAGCCGTGCTTGACTAGCTTTTAGCGGGATATACAAAACCATAAACAACGAGCCTGTGCCTGAGTGTGTGGCATGGACCTAAACACATTAAGCTGTAATTTTAACAATTTAATGAGGAATAAAATGAATAACTCATTCAAAATCCAAACAACCCTAATGGAGGGTTTGTGATTAGTCAGAGAAATTCAGAACAGCCTAATAATGCTGTTCATTCTGTGTATGTGAAAGGTGTAAAATATGCAAAAGTATTGCTTTGACCTCATTCCCTGTTAGTATATGTACAATATGTCATGTTTACTTTGGCTTGATTTGATGTTCTGAGAAGCACGTTGTAAAATATATTTCAAACAATGCCATATAAGTAGTTATATTATTCAAAATAAACTGATCTGTGTGCATTCACACCGATAATAGGAACACTGAAGTGACATAAGCCGGCAGGCGGTTGGTATAGCAGCGTCACATACAGGACTTTTATATTTTGCTTAAAATCGTGTTGTATTTCCCTGCTTGTATTCGACCAATCAACATACACTTACATCACTCAAGGTTCCTCTTATACTTGGAGAGTACCTAATCTGAAGTAGGAGCTAAAAAAGTCCCTCAAAACAGCGTTCTCGGTTCTTGCAGTGCAAACACTGTAAAAGAAGACGGGGCGCTCCTACTGTTGTTAGAACAATCAAAATCTTCCTCCGGTCCAAAAATGCCTAATGTACCAACGCCAGACAGCACTCACACACTTCTCTTCATGTTTATTTCCACAGTCTAGGAGCTATTCTCTCTAAAATGAACTTCTGAGGTCACAGAGGAATCAGAGTATCTGAGATTTTAGAGGTACAGAGATACAGATTGGCAGAGATGCTGCAACATCAAGGTGAGTTGAAATAATCAAGGAAGCGTCATGTTGGAAGCCTGCAGCCTCTCAGGCTGACCTCTCTGGTTTGCATTCATTCCTCTAAACCAAAACAGCATATCTTCTTGCATGACCCTGAAGCCACATTTCTTCTCAGCTTTTATTGAGGTTTTGAAGAGGATACTTTCCACCACAGAGGTTTATTGTGTTTATAATGGTCTTTACTCGGGAAGTGGGTCCATCTTCACTTGATGATACTAAAATATCGGTTTTCAATGGCAGAAACATGTTCATTGCCTGGGGGGTTGATCTCACAACAGTGAAGAAATGAGGCTCTTATCAGTCAGTACTCATTGTTTTTGGTGGAAAACAATTAAACATTTCCAACCAATGAATGAGCCTTTATAACACACTGCATTCTAGCAGTGTGTAGCAGTTAGATTAAGGAGTGTTGGCTAATTGTCCATAGGGCAGGTAATCAATACTGTGCGTTACTATGCTACCAAGATCAGAGGTTCCTCCCAGCAAGTTGTTATATAAACACATGCACATCCTACATCATTTGTTGCCATACATGCATTACACTCGTAACTATTTAATGTTGTTTCATTTGATAATTTAAACCATCACCACACCCAGCTCTCCCTATACTGAATATCCAGAGAAAAAGAAGACAATTCCTATAACTACCTACACCTGCAGACCTAAGAGCACAGCTGAGTTCAATCAGCAGTCATGCTGAAGGCCTCTACATGGGAACAGACCCAGGTGAATGAGGCTGCAACTCTCTCTTTCCTGCTTTTCTTACTCACACATCCAGCACAGTTTGAACCCAGTTAAAACTTAAGAATGGGAGGATGGTGCAACCCAAACTGCATACTTCTGTAAATATACTACTGATTAAACCCCATGCACATTATCGCACATCATTGCTTGGCCCCTGTGTTATACAGTATATATTCTCATTGTTGTGTGTAACCAATTCTCCAGCTGACCTTTGTGATGGTGGCAGTTGTGGCTGCTGAAAGTCAATGCAAAGCCTCTCCATAGGGGGAAATCAGCCACAGTGGAAGAAAGTGGTCTCCGCGCATTTCTACTCTGAAGAGATGTCAACACTCATTAATGGCAAGCAGCGCATCTCTGCAAGGAAGGACAGCAGGAGGAAGTGGGGGTGAGCAGGGGGCATTGAGCGGTGGAAAGACTACCCAACTATGTTAGTGGAAGTGGAAGTTTTTTTGAAGTTGCATGTGAGTGTGTGTGTCATGCATTTGTACATGTTGTTTGACTGGAATGTGATTTTAAAAAAAAAACTTGTTGAGCAAATGACAGGATAGCAAAACATGAAAAATGGTCAAATGTAAACATATGATATTATATGTCCATGTTTGCAGCAAAGTTGTAGCAGAGATTTATATTTAAAGAAAAAGATGTCAGATTCAGGGCAAGTTTTTTTTCTTCTAGAGCTGCCATTTTGTGTACAACAATTACAGGAAATCCATGAGGATGAAGAACGTTTTTTCAACTAACAGTAGCCTTAATAACCAGAGCCGTGGACATGTTATATTTAGAGTTAAGGGTGCAAATCACCTTTTCTCAGCTCTTACATCACCAGCATGATCGATCTTCTCATCTACAATTCATAGCTGAATAAAGGAAGATTGAGCATCACAGACTAGGGTTGAAGGTTTTCCTTATTTTTAAATGATAACATCACAGGAATATATCACTCTTTTTGTGATTTCCCACAATAAATGAAGTTTACTTTAAAATACAAACCTGTGGATAATTAATCATAAAATCATTTGTTTTTTTAATCTTAACCATCCAATCGGAAGTTATTACTGCTTGCAGTGATAGGGAAGGAAAATCCATCACTAGCGGCCATTTTGACGTGGTGTTTCGGTGGTTTTAGCATTGTACTTGGACGTTTACTTGTAAGATTAGGGCTGTCTTACACGCTCATCGCTCCACCTGTCGAATGCTGTTCTGCACTCTGATTTGGGGCATACATGACCAATTAAGCCACTCAAACTGCCTGCATAGATTCTGTTTACAGATTTTCAAATAGATCTGCTTCATTCAAACTTATTCTAAAACATATTTTTCCACACAGCTGGATGCTGCCATTTTAGCATAAAAAGTGATTTACTACAGCTGTAAGGTTAATCCAGTTCGCTGTATAGTTTAAACATTTAAAAACCCAGAGTATTGTAGCACATTTTAATGCATGGTATACTGTGTGTATATTGTGTTAAACTGTGGGCTTTAACACAGACTAAAAAAGACAGTCTTCCTGCTTTCTGTCAGCTCAGCATCAGCTCTGGTGTTCTGCTCTCAAACAAGCGTTAACTGCTGAAGCATGGCATAGTCGGACAGCACGAGTGGCTAGCACTGTTTGAAAGAGCTATTGAGACTCAAGCTTTGGAGGAGAATGCAGACAAACTGAGCAAAAGTGGAAACGTCACAAAACACTTCACCTTGAATCCACACAGAAATGTGAGGAGTTCAAGGTCAAGAGAATAAAACTGCAGAACACTCCATCTGCACAATCTAGATATTTTCCCTCCAAGCAGTGTTACTGTGACTGTCTGGACCACATCTCACTTACTAACCTAATAGAGAGAATTTCTAAAATGAACTCCACCACCATTAAATGTGGTTCCGACCAAGTGTCTAAAGGGGCCCACATATCATTTAAGTTTAAACCATTACCATCCTTTATCCAAGTCAATATTTCTGTCCAAATTTATGGAAAAAGTATATATTGCTAGGAATTACATGTTCATACCTTTCTTTATAGTTTTAGATCTTTTCACTGCAAACAGCACTTTTAAAAGTTACATGTTATTAACAGCAAATGCAGGGAACTGCTCATTGTCATTTTTATTGGATCTTGTGGCTTTTAACACCGCTGACCACTTTTATTAGGCTGCTGGCATGACTGTGTTGATGTCACTCTTTCTGCCTTTGAATTGCTCTGTCAAAATCAGAATTCACATCTGCTACAGCTACATCAGCTACAGTATGGTGTGCCCCAAGTTTCAATCCCGGGTCCTATTGTTTTTTTGTATGTGCTTCTTTTGAGCTTTGTATATATGTAATAGAATTGTTTTGTGGATTAGTTAGATACTAATTAGTTATTTTTACTTAACCGTAAAGCTAAATGACTCAGATTGCCTGGCATCTCTAAACCTGTCTTGATTATATTAAGTGCTGGAAGGTTTTTTATATTTAGTGCGCTGCTAAAATTGGGGGCATGCACTCTTTCAAGCAGAAACAACAGTGTACAATTTAGAAAAATCTTTACTGGAAGGCATTCATAGTGTTGCACTTTTTTACATACTAAACGTGACAAAAGTGGTTGTGTAAAGAATGAAAAAGAGAACTTGGTTTAGAAGCATACTGACACCCTACATAAGACTTTTAATGCCTGGCATCACATCTTGGCATTCTTGGTGACACTGAATCTTTTTTGTGCTTATAAAGAGAGTTGTAATGTCTTTTTCAACTTTCAGTTATCCAGAATCAATTTCATACTTGTGCTTATAAAGAGAGTTGTAATGTCTTACTCAACTTTCAGTTATCCAGAATCAATTTCATACTATGCTCTACAGACCTAGAAAAGGTAATCCATGTTTTTTTTATCATCTCGCTTAGACCAATGCAACTCTTTACCCAGGCATTATCTACAACTAGTCCAACATGCAGCAGTCTGGTCGCACATATTGCCCTTATGTCCTGCACTGGCTGACAATTAAATTTAGAATTATTTGAAACACTTGGCTTTGTCTCCAGCCAACATTTCTGCCTTATTCTCCTACAATCTAGAGTGGATGCATTTATCTGAGTGCATGCACACAAGTAGCACATATGTGGTCTGTAGAGAGAGATAAAAGAGGTAGAGAGGGGCACGACCTCCGCTGAGTATTAAAGATGGGGATTGTCTGTATTGTAATGAGTGGTAATCAATGACCACTCTTATCTTATTATGGGTTTTGTTCCCTTACTCAGCCATTACCTCTGTGGACACTGCTGCTACTGCACTACTAACCTGTCATACCTGGTGTGCTCCCTTTGCCAGACATAACCAATGTTATTGTTCCCATTTGCCAGGGAATCTTAGATTGAAAATGGCTGACCCAAGCTGCCTGGCATTGCGTCAGAGAACAGACTACCTCTCTCACTGTTTAGCCCTTAAGCTTTTATAATCAAGCGGAAGACACTGGACATTGAGATGGCATTGCTGTTTCTGTCATGTGCACATGAGCTAGGAGAGAGGCCAACTGAATCGGGCAATGTCGTAAATCAACTAAAATAAACTAAAGATAAAAGATGTTTAGCATGGTCTGGTTTAAAAACAGCAATGCAATGGGTTTTTAGGCTTTTTTGAGTAATGTAAGCCTTACCAACAGAGGTAGAGGGATAGTTTAATGTGGCTCAAAAACAGAGGAAAGGCTAGGGATCAGACTTAACAGTAGCCTATGGTGAAATATTTACTTGGCCTAGATTCATATCTAATGAGCTTAAAGAAACCCAGTTATGCAAAAGAGCCAATGTTAAATGTTTAATGGTGTGTTGTTGTGAACACACTGGAGAGACCTACGCTCGTCTTTAAATGAGTTCATCTTGCTTTCCTTCATACAAAGCATTTGCAGAGTTTAGAATGAGCTCTTTAAGCTGTCTTCTTATGTAACCCTCTCCTAGTTGTCCTCTGAATATAAACCAACTGAATCAATCAATTTCACACTTACATCATACTGGGCTTATCCTCCAATATGCCATCTGCCGAATGACTTCAAATGTTTTACACTGTTGTTGTTATTATTAATTATGCAATGTGAGTCGGACTTCTACAGCTGCCTGATAAGTTCGAGGTTTTCCTCCATACGTCTACGAGGCCTATTTCAGTGGGAGCTGTTTGGTGATGTGAGCAGCACTGAGCCATTGTTCCTACATGTCTCTAATTAGCTGCGAGTATGCCAGCTCTATTCATATAGCTTGTCTTAAAGTCCCACACTTTAAGGAACCCACTCAGCACTCATCTGAGATCAGATCTGTACCCCAGGGCCGGAGAGAGACAGCAAAGATAAAACACAGAGCCCCAGTTTGGTGGGAGAGCTTTTGATGAGCCTAATAATCCAACAAAATCTGTCATTTTCATGACAAGCTTTTTTGATTCTGTTTTTGAGGCCTTTTTTGTCTGGGCCGTGTGTCTGTGTTGCTAAAGGCAAAGTAGCAGAAGATGAGTTGCTTTGGGACTAATAAAGGCCCGTGGTTCCTTAGGAAATGTGGCTTAAGTGATTCTGCTTTGTAAAATGTGCTTTTGTTGTGTCAGTCTCTGTTCTGAATTAGATTTTGCTCACATTCATCAACAATGGTCCACTAACCCTGCCCCAATCATAAAGGAAGATGACACAGTTGCAGCGGGTGCAGAAAATGTTGTGTTTGAAAATGTAAACCACTTTCAATGTTGATCTGAGTCACAGTAATCTTTCAAACCCATCTCAGTGCCCCCACCCCCAAAAAGAAAACATAATTTACAAGAACATTTGTGATTTTCAAGGACCAATCTGTGATCCAAATTTAAACAAACGAGTAATCCCATTACCAAAAATCAAAACAGCATTAGAATCTAGTTGCCAAATAAATGTAGTGGGGAAAATTACCCTGTGAATTTCAATAGAGCAGAAAAAAGTAACATGCAATAGAAATACTCAAGTATAAGTACAGCAAAATGTACTCAAGTACTGTACTTGAGTAAATGTACTTAGTTATTTCCAACACTGATGACACATTTATCAAGCTGTGTCAAATATGGTTTGAAAGACATGAGGACATCTCAAGCTTTTGCCCATTACTTTCTTCTTTTTCATTCTTTTTCTACTGTTTTCCTCCCACTTAGAAAACCACGAAGTATGGAAATATGCAAGTATGCAAATTATGTGTTTGTGCATGTAAACATTATAACCCTGATTTCAGTAAGAAGTCCTTTCCCAGTTTCAGACACCACAAATATGCTAGCAGGAGTACTCTGGAAACTGGAACACTCTGGGATTTATATACCTTTTTATACAGGTTTCTGATCAGTGCTGAGGTATCACGGTCACTATAGACATACAAAGAGAGGCTCGATGCGGATGGACATTGTTGCAGTGGCTGCAGACAGTTGTAAACCTGCATAAAAATATAATCCAACCAATTATTAAGGATACGAATAACCAGACCTCTTATGTTCTATTTAAACTTCACATCCCAAATATGTGACCCATCTTTGCTGGCCCCCCTGAACCAGCAAGAGTTGTTAATGAAGCAGCAAAGTTAATCCCTCACTGGCTTCCCATTCTTGAAGACTAATGGAGGTAACACCACTACTCATTACATATTAATGTAATCATTGGATGAATACAAATTGATAATGTTCATTTCATTACTTGTTATTTTTTATGAGTGGTGGTTATCATTAGTAGGCTTGTAAAGACAGCTTGGCAATGCTGCCTGACATTTGCTAGTTAGCAACAGGTAATATGTCAACTAATCCTTCTTGTCCTCCAGTTCTTGACGATGTTCATCTCCAGCAGAACATTGTCACACCACTCTATGAAATCATAGAGTGCGAGACCATGTTCCTGTTCAGACCCTGAGAGGACTCTTACAGTCATTAATGTAGACAATGAACAGGAGGGGGGATAGGACCCACCTTTGTGGTGAGCCTGTGCTGGTGTACAGTGTGTCTGATAAAGTACCATTAGTAAGGACTCTCTGAGGTCTGTCTGTTAAGACATCCATAATCCATCAAATTAGACCTTGGTCTAGATTGAACTGAGTGACCAGTTTCTTGGAAAGGATGATGGGCTGCGTGGTATTAAAAGAATAAATAGAAGCCTGGTCTTGTTGGTTGGGGAGGCTTTGAGCAGGTTTAGCACATCCTGTTTTCGGAGGGAGAGTGTGGTGGATGGTTTGAGCTCACATTTCACTGACCCCCTCCCCATTCCCCGCACCTGTCTACTCTTGGTCTTTGTGTTTTCAGCAGCCATAAATGCCAACATAGATGCATTCCTGTATGAATGAATGTAACTCACATTGAACCTTTTGGCCAGTGTAGCAAGTTATGTTGCCACAGTGAGTTTAGCCAGCACAAACACAGACACGACAGACAGCTTAACAAACAATATTACTCTTTATTCTAAGCGCTGCTCACACACACATTCAACATAAATACACAGCTACCTTGCGCCTCGCCCAGCTTCCCTGGCGCAGGAAGTATAGTGTGTGGGTGTGTGTGTGTTTTTACAACCGTGAACCAAGTGGAAAATCATGGATGTTTTTGACTTTGCCTACTTTATGGTTTTTCTCTGTCAGGACATGTTATCATGTGTTATCACTTATATGGCTAGCAAATCTTTGCATACAACTGGTATTATCAGCATCTGTGCCGTTTTCTGTGAAGTCACTGAATGATGACTAAAGCAGCCTCGGTGTAAACTGAGTGTGATGTCAGAATGGCAAGATACTACACATTTTTTAAATAATATTGGCTATACATTTAGAATATCAGGCTACTAAAAAACACCACTATCATCACTGGTGTATAGTACTGCCACTCCCAGCTCGGAGTAGAGTAGAGCTTTCCCTGGTGCATGTTGGTGAGCTTTTCTGTCAGTTTTAACAGATTATGCAGGTTTTCTCTAGCTGCACAGTTTTGTGAGTGTGTGTTGGGGGACGAGGACAGCACACCTTATCTTTGGCATTCTGAGCAAAGCCTGAGTAACACCTTTGCGGACCGTGCAGGGAAATCTTCCCTTCATCACCGGAATACCAACACTAATCCACCACGAGATTTAATTGCCACCCCCTCCCTGCTAAACAATGGGTGTGATTGAGCCTAGTGAAAGTTTTGTTATGCTGATTGCAAAACATACTCTTTAAAGCCCTCATTCTCAAAGTCCTCCCTCGGAACCTGAGAGGTAAAAACATAACAGGGGGATTTTGCCATCACTTTCTCTTGCAAAGTGTTCCTAATTGTATGGTAACAAGGAAGTAATTCAAAAGGCGTGATTTAAGTGGGCTCATCAAGCAAGCTTACATTTATGGGGATTTAATGTGTTTCAGGGGTAGAGTCATTAGTATGTGAGCCTCAGATTCTACATTGGTAAGACATGCACAGATATCTTACCATTTAGACCAGCCAACTTAACAATAATAATCAGGATTTAAGAGACACTCATAGTGACCCTGAACACCTGACTTCTATAAAATGAGTGGACAGTGTTGCACCTGTGATGAAGCGCAATTGGCTGCAGTGGTTACATACATTCATTTTCTATAAATTTTGTTACAAAAATAAAATTCAATGTTTATTTTGGAAAAAAAAAACACGGGAAAAAATAAGTGCAGACTATAGTGTTCCTATCAGTTGTTTCTTTGGTTACACTTTACAAAAGGAACATAAAATCATGGATAGAAAGAGTAACCAGCAAAAAAATTACTTAAACGTACTTACAGTATTAATTCTGCAGCGAAATGGCCCCTGTCAGTGTTATGTTATTGCATATTTTATTATTGGATTATTTGTACTGATGCATAAACATACAAGCAGCATTTCAATGCTGTAGCTGGTTGAGGTGAAACAAATTTTAGCTACATTAGCTATATAGTCTTGTGCAGTTTAATCTCAACAATGAAATCTTAACTACAACCATCAGATTATTACAGTGGAGTAAAAAGTACAACATAGTAGAGTAAAAGTAAAGTAGCAGAAAATTGAAATACTCAAGTAAAGTAAAAGTCCCTCATAATTGTACAATGCTTGAGTAAATGTACTTCCTTTCCATCACTGTGACTTTACTGTATGCACTGACTGGCCATGTACCCAATTGGCAGGTGGCCACCGAGTTTTTAAGGGTTATGCACCATGTATATTGATGAATGACACAAACCAGACACAATTGGATTATCAAATATTTTAATCATTGTTACATTAACATTAATGTTCACTTTTATATGTAGCTAACAGAGGCTAATGAGCCAACTGCTTAAATTTACATGCCAACATGATTGACAGGAATTAGCACTTGAATACTCAATTGCATGACATTCAGGTGTACATATTGTATTTGTGAAATCAGCCCATTATTGGAGACAAGATAACTCACTGTAAATGACTCTTAACTCATGAGGTGAATAGAGGCTGTCAAAGAATAGGTGACTGTGTTGTAGCAGCATGGAAATACATTATGGCAATCGTTTCTTTACAGATGGCAACTCAAAGCGTTTGATAGCCTGGAAAACAATTAAGCTCCATAATCACTATTAGCATGAGATACTACTACAGCTAATGGGGTGGTGTCTTGCTGTCAGAATGGTTTTTACCGCACACTGAAGCAGCGCAGATGAAGAGCTGAGACTCTGAAGCATTGAGAACACTTCCTGGACTGATCCTACTGTATTCTTTAGTGTAACAATATCATAGTCACTTATTGCCAAATATTACAAATGTAACGTAAAGGAGATTTTATGTATTTTAAATTATCCACACACACTTTAAGTGCAAGGAATCAAACAATTAACGTACTGCATTACTGTAAAAACATCAACTTGTAAATACTGTAAATATTCCTTCCAATTCCTTCTCAATCAATGAACCACGTAAATGACTGTTGTTTACACATGAACTTGCATGAATATGAAATTATTGCAATTATTGCTAATTAGTCAAACATTAATAAACTGCATTAGGCTCCTACACTTATTTTTCATGAGTAAAAATCAAGTATTTATTTGAATAGACCTATATTTTATATGGTCAAACAACTGATTGGGCCTTTAACATTGTGCACACTTGCACATGACAATTGGCCCCCAACAACTATGTGACTCATCCCACAAGGATGCACTCTGTCTGCTTGCTCCTCACCATCCATAAATGATTCATTTAGCACAGCATGAAAAGCGCATGTCAATTAGCCAGGTTTATTTATTCCTCCAATGAAAAATAGCGGGTCTCTCTTCATACCAGCTAGAGGAATGTAGTGAAACAGTGAATTATTTAGCATTTCTGGACATGGCTGCTCAGACTACATGGCCTCATTCTTGTTATAAAAAAAAAATCAGGAACAAAGTCTGATAGTGTCAATTATTCTGTTTGATTTGAGCAGGCATATCTTTTTTTATTTTATTTGTGGGAATAGATTCTAAGTTTGCTTGCTGTGTTGCAGCTGTGATTTGACTTTACAAGCCCTCATGTTCTATGTATCAACATTGGCTGCTGAATGTAATTACTGAAGCTCCTCAAGGAACTGTCTGCCTGAGTGTGTAACGACACTAACAATACCACCAATAGGCTGCACATGTATTTCAATCAACAAAGGAATTTAGACACTCCTCAAAAAGCAAAAAAATGGAAAACCAAACTTGACATAAAACCCTCTCATATGTGTAAGTAGATAACTCATGAGTGAGCACCTGGTAATTTGTATTGAAAGAAAACAGACATAGGCAAGCAGACACAGCTATAACAGATCCACATGAGCTGCAGGTATAAACGCAGCTACTTTTACCATCAGAAAGTGTCTTGTGCCATGTTTCGCACATATGGAAGTTATGTTCATGTCAACATCAAAGTCGCAATCACAACAGCCAGTTGCCAATACTATGTCTTGTTGTCTTATTCTCAGTTATGTTCAAGTGTGTTTGGATGTTCCCAAAGTTACACACAGTACACACTGAATCATGGCATATAAATGCTAATCATCCAAACTGAAGGGTACCTTAGTTCACATTGAGTTTCTCTGACTGAATGTGTAGATCGTCTTATTGCGAACAAGAGCAGGGAGTATAAGGTATATAATCTATTTAAAGGAATGTGAGGCTTTGCACAGTAATGTTCATGAGATGGAACGACAACTATCTGGCACCATGTAGTATGACAGAATAGGGCGGCATAGTGACGCAGTGGTTAGCACTGTTGCACGGGAGTATATGTCGAAGTGTTCTTGAGCAAGACACTGAACCCTATGTTGCTCCCGATGCCTTGCACGGCAGCTCACACTGTGTGAATGTGTGAGTGAATGAGATCTTAACTGTAAAGCGCTTTGTGAACCATGAACATTGAAAAGCGCTTTATAAGTGACACCATTTACTAGATCAAGACTTCACAAAAAAAGACATTGATGACAATCTTAAGAGTCCCAGTGGACCACCTTGCAATAGCGGTGCATGTAGCTTCATTAATCATTAGCGTTGTGCTTGTCGCTCTAATGTCGAAGAGAAATAATGATTTTAGTTGTAAAAATTGAAAAAAATTGGATTTAAATTGTTGGCAAAACAATCTCAACTCAAGGTCCACTTACTCGCCTGGGGCCTCATTTATAAAAATGTTCTTCGATTTATACTTGAAGATCACTTCCAATGGTGTGCTTACGTTCGATTCATTAAAGATACTGAGCGTAAAAAAACCTTGCTTACACAGATTCTAAGAAGCCCATTTTCAATTTACACACCTGTGATCCATAAATCTCAAATTGACTTTAAATTGACGGCACCTGCCTTACAATCAGCGATTTCTCCTTTTATATCCCAAAGTGGGCAGAACTTGGACAGATACGGGTATTGCATGATTACAGCGTGTCTTCCTAACAGAACATTTCTTGGGAGATGATAGTGACTTGTAAGCCATGGATCTTCATGCACATAAAAGTCATTCCGGTCTCTGAAACATCCATGGTTACTTCTTTCTAATTCAACACAGTATTTATAGTAGTTTTTATATATACACCTTATGTCTGGCAATTAATTCATCACACCTTTAATTGACAATTCCTATCACATTTGTACATAAAACTAATGCAAAGTTCACCACAGGCTTGGGTGGATATTCGTCCCAAACTGCAATCACCCCTCCATAACCAGCAGGAAAATCACTTACATCAAGTCTGGGGTTTGCTCAGAGATAAGACCATTTCCGCTCCAAAGTAAGGTTTTATAAATAACTACTTATGTGTAGTTTTCTGCTTAAGTCATACTAAGTCTGTTTTATAAATGAGACCCCTTTTCTGGAGCTGTGGCCCGTTACTAACTTTTCTCCGAAAGTCAGTCTCTTCAGGAGTCCTTCAATAAATATAATACCACTTTTTAATGAGTCTTGCTGTGAATAATTAGCTTTCCTAATTTTAAGTATCCCTGTAATGTACTGTAGCTATTATCACTTAACAAACATGTAGTGATAATGTGAGATTAGATGTGCTAAATGTGAGTTTTATAAAAACAGATGAATGTGTACATACTTTCGTTCTTATATTATTTTTCACAGTATTGTTTTCGTCCTTGTAAGATGGAGCAGTGATTCCCTAAAAAAAAATACTAATATGCCCATTTGACCTCCATCCAGACAATCCTGGCCTAAACACTGGCTTAAACTTAGTAGTAGCTTCCTTGAATCATAAACACGCCCATTGTGCTAGCCCAAGTGTACCTTTGTGTATGTGTGTGTGTGTGTGTGTGTTTGGTACAGTGTAGATCCGTGACAATTATTTAAAATCTTATCAAGGAATTACAGTTTTTATTTACCCCCAGATCCTCTCCCTTTTCTTCCTGTCCTTATAAGGTCATGAAGAGGAGTCATATAGCTTTGATGTAGTGCAAATATTTTGCTAAATTTGAAACATTACTTAACCTTTATGCAATAATAATAATAATAATAATGTTTGCAGTCATTTGTTTTTTGCTTTGCTCGCCCAAGGCTCATATAGGAACTAAGACTTTGGTGGAATAGAACAACAGTTTTTCATAATAACAGAGTAAGGTTAAATTTAACACTACATTTTAATCAAAGTGGGATTTGCAGACATACTGTTCAAGAGGTAGGGGTCTACCTGGGAGTTATTGTCAGCAATGAACACCACGAGCAGTTGCTTGGTTACTGTGCCTGCAGTGAATCGTGACTGTGATGGCCCTGGGCTGCTGAGGTAGAATTAGCTCAACTGAACAGGATTTTGCTAATTTTCTGTTGGGAAAACTAAAAAAAAAAAAAGTGGAATTTTTCAGTTCTGGCTGATATAACCAGGAATCATGAATATATTTCGAATTCTCACTGCCGCTAATTCTCTCTCTTTCTCTCTCACTCCTGCTGTCATATTCTTGGCCACAGCCAAGAAAACTGCAATTATACTCCACAAATTACACTAAACCAAAAGCTCTTAAAATGGTCACTAAAGGGTGTCTGCCCACACCATAGTTCGTCCTCATCAGCAATCAATTAAAAAGTGGATTATTCATGTAGTTGCACATTTTGTCCGTGTTTTACCCATCGATCGCACTTATGTCAGTCTTGGCACTTTTTACTTTGACTATAAACAAACAAGCCCTTGGCTGTATTAATGAATGGGATACAGGGGAAAGTGTTTAAACTTATCAAGAATTATTTGTCACAGCTGACATTTTGAGTCAGATGATGCTACAGCATGTGTGGAGGCGATCGACTGACCCCCTGTGTATACCCTTGTGCCATGTAATACTGTAGCTTCCAGTTTATTCTGTTATGGGGTGAATGATCCAGTGAAGTTTTGCAGTCATCCATCCCACAGTAAATATCACTGACAAACCAAATCGAGTTTTATTGCAGTAACTGTGCGTGTGTAATTCAGTGAACTTTGTAATGATGAAGCCCCTAGTGGTTCAGACTAATTCACACCGCTCACATGTTCACCGACAGAATGTAGCAGTCGGCTATTTCCAACATCAATGATGACTTTTGCAGATCCAAAGCAAGCTCCGGCACAGTGGTTTAGATATCTGTGTTTCTGAATAATGAAACAGTCCTCTGGGCTCTTGTAGTAGACATAACATCACTACCACTGAGTGGCGGTAATGAGTACGGATCAGCACTGAATGTCAATTGAGAAAGAAGCATTTTTTGTCTGGAGAGGTGGGCTTACAGTAACAGTGAGACCACATTTATTTTGTATAGTTATTTGTTTGTTATTTTGCCTCTTCTAGCTTTCTAATCTGTGTCTCTGTGGCCAGAGTAACAGTGGGATGTGCTATGTGTGGATCTTACAGTGCTATAGGTAGATGCAGTCGATGTTGCTTAATCAAAGAGAGATGCAGAGGTATCCTGAGTGACCTGCAGAAGCCGAGGCAGAGGAGTGAAATAGTCGAATATCTGGAGGAAGGTTGCCAAGAATTTGCGGGCAGATCAATATTAGCAGTCTTTGGAGAGTTGTGTGTCTGTAAAAGGAACCTGAAGTAGTTATGCTTGCAGGGGTACAAAATAACTGTATAGCCTTATAATAGCATTGGCCTTGTGTTACATGGGTAATGTATTGGAATCAATTTGGAGTTTATTCCTGTGTTTATCCTTGTATGAATGATTTTGTGGATCTCTTAAGGGTGTTAACAGTAAGGTGTCTATGAAGTTGATGGCTATTTGTCACGGTAAGAATGGCCCTGCCTCTTATTTGACATAACTAACTGGAGTATTGAACATGTCTTGATGGTTTCTACCTACAGTGGGCAGTACGGCAGGCATTCTGCCCTTTGCTATAAAGTGTGGATTTAACCCCTTCAGTCATAGTTTCTGCATGTTTGTGCATCTTCACACATAGAGGCCCCAGTTAAAGAAAGCTAAGGTGAAGAGTAGGACAAGTTTGAGGTCAGTGTGCTGGAATTTTGATTAACCTCTTGTACCAAACTTTTCTTTGATTTGGTGCGTAACAGTATACCATCTCATGTTCCAATGCAGCTGTATTGTGTTGTGTGTGTGGGAAAGCACCCTGATTTTAATACATGTGTAGTACAAACACACAGAGCAGATATCATGTGAGAGAAGACTTCATTGTGTTTTAGACGATTCTCACGAAACACAAACGTGAACAGAAAACAACAAAATGTAAGAGTGGGGGTTTATTGATCTACAGCGTATCCTTCAATGCACTTAAGAGTGAGATGTTTTAAAATGCAGAGCAGGTTCAAATGCAGACTCAGTTTGAAACATACAGATTATACACACATAAATCCAAATATATAAACAGATCAGTTGTCATCAACTTCAAACTTTAAAGCTAAGGTTCCAGGCAGGAAAAATAAAATTCCTTCTTATCAAAAAATGCATGAGAATGACCTTCATTACAGCGTCCTTATATACAGTTCTTTAAAAGTCATGCATATAGTAGAGGTTTACTATATGATACATTTCCAACACCATTTTAAGTCTAATACAAAAATGTATGAATGAGACCAAATTAATAAAAAAGGCATTTAGCCAAACCATTGGTATTAAAATGAGAAGTTTCATTGCATCACATTGAATAAATTTACCATAAACGCCCAATGTAACGTATATGTAACATCACAGATCCTTGACATTAAGGGGTAGGGTTACACACCAGAAATGTCTTCAGTGTGGTCCACTTGGTCTGTGGTGTATTCCCCATAATTTTTCTTTGAGGGGAAATGGGTCTGGGTTCTTAGGGGTTAAATAGTCAAAAAGCAAAAGAAGAAAAAAACAAAAACACTAACACACCAGCAACACTTTCTATTTGGGTTTTACTCACAGCTTCAGTGAAAAGGCAGTGTAATTACACTCTCTGGTACCATTTATAATAAGTCACCCGTATAAGGGGGTTATAAATTGTGATTTAAGGTCTTTATTTCTTAACAATTAATTCCTAAATTGTTTATAGCTCACTTATAAGACATTAATGACAACAATTTTTGGATTGCCAGATGGTGAAACATTTCTTTGGCCTACTCCAGCGTGACACTTGTTTTGTCTATGAAGTTGTTCAGGAAATTTCCTGTAAGGGTCTGTTTGACCTCTGACCTTCTGGGAAAGATCTGTAGAGCATCTGGTCCACAATCCATTTTTTAACAGCTTAATATTTACAATTCCAGAACTGAATCACTGAAAGAACCCTTTCTTAATTTTGAATATTTGTTAATAATTTGTTTGGTTTATATCTAACCTGTGAATCATTAGTAAATTAATTTACTAAATTAATCTGACAAGTAATAAAACCATTTGTTACAACTTGTAAACCCGTTTAAAAGGTACCTTATTGTGATTTGGTCTAGGTAACCCCTGACAGACTGCACCTCCTGCCACTAAAATAACTACACTCCTTCTTGACAACATGGGATGGGAAAACAGAACAAAATTTTAAGAAACTATTACAAAAACCTGCTCCCACAATACAGCTGTTTTACAAAGGGAACCAAGGGGAATGGTAGGAAGTGTTAGCCTTGCTGGTTAGCCCCTCTGTGTTGGCCTTCTTTCTGCCGGTAGTGGAAGAGGCTGGTCGTGTCGAGCTCACCTGCATAACAGATAGCCTCTGCAAACAGCTTCACCACCTAATACACACAGAAAAAACATGAAGTGGAAGCCCATGAAGTGAGAGACACTCCGTATGTAAATGTAAACTGAGCACATCACCACTTTTCCCCAGTCAGTCCCCAGTTAGTGTGACGTTTACTGACCTGGTAATTGGTGATGAGGGGAACACCGTGGTCGACAGCCATTCTGCGGATGAGGAAGTTATTCTTCAGGTGGCGCGTGTTGTTATTGGGCAAGTTGACCACCAGGTCAATATGACCCTCGCTGATCAGTCTATAAACACAAACACAGTGTCAGGGATAACATAATCAAAGCAACAAATGTAAAATACTCACAACACCAAATGTAAGATTTGGGATATTACGATTGAATCAAACAACTTCCAACCTGTAATTTTATAGGTGTTTGTCCTGTTGATCCCATTGAGAATCAACACCTAACTCTGCAGCTTTTAGCCACTTTCAACATGATGATTTGATTTGCAGTCCACACTGTTGAGTCCCAATGGCTCTCACTGACCCCCTTATAAAACCGTTAGCAGGTTCCAGCAAACCAGCTTAGACTAGCTGAAAGTACATTACCTGCCTAGCACAAAATGACAGCCAGTGAATGAAGAAAATCTTCTTAAAGATATAGCAAGCCAAAGTGAGCCAGATATTTTAATTAACTTTGAAGACCAAACCAGATGGGTTGGGATGCCCATACTGTTCAGTTTCTTGTGGATGTGCAAGTAGGCAAGCCTTTGCTAATGTGGTTGATGTATGAACTTGTAAAGCCAACAATATATAAGGACTCTGCTGCTGTGAGTTGCCTCCTGGTGGTCAAAAATGAACATGTTCACTGAGGGCATGATCTTCTCTGTACACATAATCACAATATGTGCCATATTGCCATAACTGTCTCATTTTGTAGGCTAGTTGGGCAGTCAGTTACACACAATTATCATTCAAATCATTAAAAATAAATGGAGTGAAAAAAAGTTTAGTTCATTAGAAGTTTCATTGCTTGTAAGAGCAATTGTAAGGGAGTTGACAAAATAACATAAACACCCTGCAAAAAGGAAATAAAAGCTTATATTACCCAGTATTGTGGCAGTGTTTGAATTAATTTTGTTTACCTCTTAAATATAATGCTGCTAAATATAATGCTGCACCTCTCTCTCACACACACACACACACACACACACACACACAGTAAAGCCCTGTCTTCTGTATTGCCTTTTTCATTTGAAGGTCTTTGACAGACAGCTTCGAATTAAGGCTGAATTCTAATAGAAAATGTGGAGGACAGACAACAGTGACAACAAAGGTCATGTTCTTCTCTATAAAGAGTTGGATTCATGCCACCTTGCACAGCTGATGCCAGCCTGCCTTATGTGTGTATCCATGTGTGTATCCGTGTGTGTGTGTGTGTGTGTGTGTGTGTGTGTGAGTGTGAGTGTGAGTGTGTGTTGTTTTGGTCTAGATTGGCCTATTAAATTCCCTTTACATCCACTTCTTCACCAGCTCATTTCCAAACATATGGTCCAGATGGCTTCATTGTAGCATGATCATGACTTGTTTGTGGATCATTACCTGAAAATTGCAATCGCAGTCAGCCTGCTACCGTTATTCTATGTTGCTAGAACATTTGAAAAGATTGCACTTTTGACAACTGAACAGGTTTACAACTAAAGAAATATTTTTTGCCTTATTGTTGGCCATGGCCAAATGAAAACTAAGGTGCTTCAGCTGCTTTTTTGATTTCCCCAAACTTGGCTTGGCATTTCTCTGACTTAAGACTTTCCTCATCCTCCTTATTCAAGCCTTAATTCTGGCTACTGCAATGATTCTGGACTTCTAAGTCTGCTACATCTTCTTTGATCTTGTCAACATATTGCAGAGATAATGAAGGGGCTATGCCCTTAGATCTTAAGGCAGTATCTGATTAGATATTATATTAGATATCCCAATTTTGAATCTAATGAATCACAATTTATGTATTACTTAAGCTTTGCCTCAGGAAACCATAAGCAAGTCTTAGTCTCAGAGTTTTGGCTTGTTTCACATTAGCTGGCTTTGTTTTCCATGTTTCCATGAATGGGTTAAAATAATTAAAACATCAACTTGGTGTTCAGAGTGAATATTTCCCAACCTCTTAATACTGGGCAAACTGGTGTCTCCTCCCTTCTCAATGGGCCAGGCAACTGGAGTGGCAGGCACATCATTGGCGCACAGCCAAGCAGAGGTGGCTTCAGTAGCATAGAGCTAGAGGACAGAAGTAAGGCAGCATTACAACACATACAGAATGTCAAGTAATTTAGGGCACTGAGGTAAGTCTTTTGTAATCTTTTAATAAGTATAGAAGCATAAGAGCCAGAAAGGTGTTGAAGGTGGAATATATGTCTGATTTTCAATGAGAAGTCTGGTCTGTAGTCTTTGAAACATACAAGCTTTCAGTACTCACTTTGAATCCCTCCTCCTTCAGCTGGTGGGCTGTAGCCAGGAAATTAGGTCGGAACGAATGCTGGACGAGAGGGAAGCAGAAAGAAACGGAATGCAGCGTTATAAATCAACGAGAAAAAAACATCTTTTATCTGTTCATCCAAAATGGTTCACAGCAAATATAGGACAAAAACTCCATGTTTCAAATTACATTTAAATTTAAGACAGTAAACAGTGTCCCTGGTGTATTTGTCAATTTGATTCCAGACTGGATCACTAGAAGTGATACATAAAAAAAATTGACAGATAAAAGGTATTTAAGGATTAAAAAGGGTTGCTCTTAATTTGACAACATAATGCTGTCCTATGAAGGGTGTATCTCATAGTGAGTATTTCCTGAGCAACGGTTTCAGGACTTGAACATAATCCTGTTTCCACTTTTTGTTGCATTATAATTAAAATATTGTAGCATTATATTTTATGATACAAAATGTGATGTTTTTTTAACATTGGACTGTGACTATTTTCTTTCTGTCTGCTAGGGTGTTTTTTCCGTCTGTCTCTTGGTCACTATCAGCCAATGATAGAGTTGTCTGACAGTACATGTGTTCGCTGTGACTGTGTGTTACAACTCAGTCTGAATCATTTCCAAGCTTACCAAGAACTCCAGTTGCACTTTTTTTTTTTTTTTTTTTTTTTACTCAGGACCCTCTCCTTTCTGCTCAAACACACATGCTCAGGTAAAAGTCTCAATGAGACAAAAAAAATAAAGAAAGAAAAAGAGGAAGAAACTTGTCTTTGGCTGAGTTTGCCTCCCTTTGCGTCATTCCATTGACTGAATGCATTCATGCCTCTAAACTTTGCTTTA